>NC_140703.1:64360000-69160000 GCF_050655825.1 Lonchura striata
TTGGTGAGTAAACCATGAACTGTGTTGTGTAACCTGGTATTTAAATTAGTCTTGATAATAGAGGAATGGAAAGTAACAAATGTGACCCTAGTTTTAAAAAGGGTTTTAAGGATGGTCATGGACTAATCGATAAAAAAATAGCTACCATGACAGACAAAATGCCAGTGATTGTGATAAAGTGTACTGTTTATAGGAACATGGATATGTATAATAGAAACTATCATTCTTTTGTACAAGTAGTTTTGTCTTGGAGCTTTGCTAATTATTTGAAAGAATAATTTCAAAAAGAGTCCTGTGCATTTGAAAGATGCACAGGAAAAAGTGAGCCAAAAGTTTTAAAACAGTTCTGTAACTGAAGACTGTTAACAAAATGAAGTAGGGAGTCACTTAAAATTCTTTCTGGATTAGTAAAGGGTTAGTATAGAGACTAATGGGCAGTTTTACATTGGCCTCTCACAGAGGTTTGTACTGGAACCTTTGCTGGTCCACCTGTTCCTAAACAGTCTGGAAAAGTGCAATTGTAAATATTGCAGATGATAAAAGGAAAATATTCACAGTTGTAGGCAGACCTAATGTTGACCCTGAAGAGCTGCAGAAGGATCTCACAGCAGGACCTGTGGTGATCCAGAAACCATGGCTGTCACAGTGGCCAGAAATCGCTGACCCCACTGTTCAGCTGAATCCATCATCAGAGAGAGGCAGTGGCTGTTGGATTACAGCAGCCATCAGCCCATAAACCGTGAGCCCAGCAGGCTGTGACCAGTCATGCCACTCAGGAAGGCAGGGACTTGTAGCTGTTCTTTTTAACAGCAGGGCCTGCAAAATGAAGATTCTTTCTCCCTGTTTTCTCAGAGTTTCATAACCCAAACAAGCTTAAAGTACATGTTTTGAACTTGGAGTTCCTGCTTGCTACAGGGTTGGAATATCACTATGAAAGTGATAGATAAGGTTTTGCTGCTGTGGGAATCTAGGGCTCTCAAGCCACCTTACTGGTGTTTGGGTGGATTTTTAGCAGCTTCTCTTAATTTCTTAAAATCATTCTGGATCTGTAAATAAGTTTGTTGATTGATGATAAATTTTTAAGCATGAATCAAGTATATACTGTTCCCATTTTCCTAAATTTGTAGATTTTTTTTATTATTCTTTTTCTAGCAGTAGCAATATTATGACTGTGCAGATCAGTTTTACTTCTACTGGTCACAAGCCTGTGGGCAATGGCCAATGCCAGTTTGCTGCTACTGCAGAAGCTAAGAGCAGTCACAGGCCCTAAAATTAATCCCAGGGGAAATCAGATAAAGAAGCAGAAATATTTCATACAGCAACCAGATTCTGATGTTGTCTTTGGTCAGGCTTGAGCTACAAGCTGAATATGAGATTGAGGGGAATCTTTGCCTTGTATCAGAAAACAACTTGTGGAAAGGAGAGAGTGACTTCTGCTATACTGTGGGGAAACGTAGTTTCCTGAGTTTACTTGTGAGTGACAGGAGAGAGGGATTTATGAGTCCAAGCAAGGCATATGGGTATAGAAGCAGTCAGTGATGGGGTGTATTGTTAGGTCTGAGGATAAGTGCATAAGAATGAAGAACTCAGAATGGGTATCAGAGAAGGGGTTTCAATAAGAGTTGGAAAGATCACAGTTGGATAAATACACTGAGGTCAGTTGAAACTCACTTTACTAGAGAACATGGCTACAGCTCTCTATCTGAGTCTAGCTCGCACCACACTTTTCCTAGCTACACTCTTACCTGTCTTCTGGAACCTCAGCTTCTTCTCCAGTTTCTGCACATAACCCTTTTAAGTGGAAAACCTACTTTACTGCTTACTCCAGGAACAATTACATGCAAAGGTACAAATGGTCCTATAAATCTTTATGTCTTCTGTCCCATTATACTTTCTTCAGCCTCCTGTCTGTGAAGTTCTGTACTGCAGATGCAGATGGACAAATGAATCACAGAATAGAATCATTTAGATTGGAAAAGGCCCTTAAGATTGTCAAGTTAACCATAAACCTAACAGTAAAAGTCCACCACTAAATTGTGTCCCTAAGTGCTGTGCCCACGTCTTTTAAATGCCCTGGATGACCTGCTCTAGTGCGTATCAACCCTCTCAGTGAAGAAATGTTTCCTAATATCCAATCTAAACCTTCTCTGGAGCAACTTGAGTCCATTTCCTCTTATCCTGTCACTGGTTACTACCTGGGAGAATAGACTGACCCCCACTTGGCTCCACCACTCCTTTCAGGCAGTTATAGAGAGTGATAAGGTCTCCCCTGAGCCTTCTTTTCTCCAGGCTGAACAATTTCAGCTCCCTCAGCTGCTCCTCATAGGACCTGAGATCCAGACCCTTCCCCAGCTCCATATCCCTTCTCTGATGCTCCAGTACCTCCATGTCCTTCTTGTAGTGAGGAGCCCCAGACTGAACACGGTAATGGCAGCATGGCGTCACCAGTGAATACAAAATGATTCAAATGAGATGCTGTGGAAAACTGGCTGCACAATGGTAATGCTTCTCCTTTACAATGTACTGTTGTCATCTTCTCCAAGTGGGACATGTCCCATCATTCGAAATCTGCTGAGTGTAGATTAATTCATTTATTCCTTTTTCCCCTTCCTACATAACTCATAAGAACGTGATGGATTTTTCCAGATGAGTTATGACTTGTTTGTCTTACTGAACAGAAGGAAAAAAGTCTTGGATTTCTAAAGCCTGGTCTCTTTCATTTGCATTTTTCTGTGCTCTGTGATCTTCCTAACAATAAATTAATCCAGTGGATTATTACACCTACTGGTGTTGAATTGAAGCTTATAGACAGTGGGATTTCATAATTACTATTTTGCCAGTCCCTAAAAAGTTGTTTATGAAGACTAAAGAGTCTGCAGAAAGAATGAAAGCAATGTCATAGGACATCCCCTTAAATGAAAAGGTTTTTTTAAAATGCAGTGGAGGTTTTTTTGGCACTGATCTTTTCATAAGTCTTCAGCTTTAATTTAGCAGTTTTCCTTCTCAGTATTGATTATGATTGCACACTTATTTCTATGACTAAACTTAGCTAACAAGATACATGATTTCTGCTCAAGTTTGGAACTCAGTAATTAATAATCCTGTCAGTACATGACTGTACAAATAAATTATGTACCAAGATCACCATAACAATAGTAAAAAAGCCCCATACTTTTGGAGTGGGGGTGTTGGGTTGGTTTAGTGTTTTTTCTAAGAGGGTACATTCTTTTAAAAGGAAACTATTTTTGTGTTTCTCTCTTGGTCGGATTTCTATACTGGATATAGAGATCATTATTTGAGTTAGTCAACATTGGTCCCTAAAAATTTGCTTTACTTTTATTGTTTGTCATATGTCATTTTATCTTTAAAGACTGCCGGAGTTCATGATTCCTGAGAAGTAACACCTTGAAGTTCTGGCACTATCTTCTACAAAGTAACTTACACTGAGCTGGCTTCCTGTTACTGTGTCAATGAAACATCAAATGTTGATACTATGTGTGAAACAACATTTGATATTGTGGCTATTAAGCTGCTTGAAAAAATTCTATACAGATGGTTTTTATGTTTACAAGACCTTGCATTTAAAAATGTATGTCATGGATGCAGGTAATAAATATTGTTTATGAATTGTTGCAGGATAGAAAATACTTATAATTGTGTACAAGATGTTAGTCTTAGCTCTCGCTATTTTTATCTTCTAAATATCTTATAATAAGGTGGTTATAAATATTTAAAGATATGAATCATTTAATTTGTTGAAGCACAGTGTGCATCATTTAGAATGGTGGTAAAGGAGAAAAGTGGACATGCCCTTCTCGTAACAGCTAAACATGAAAATAAGTTATCAGAGATAATGATATAATTCAAATTTTTAGAAATTGTTATGTTTTTCTGTATAAGCATAGCTCTTTACAGAATTATGATCTCATCCTAAGGTTACAGTTATCTAAATAGATTAATTGCTGAATTTTATTCTAGTGTTTTTATATCTTTGCTGGAAGTAAGAGAACACAAACATTTAAAATTTAAATTATTGATTTTCGGCCATGCTACAACTTTCAGAACTTAGTATTTAACCCCAGGATTTGTTCCATAGCTCTTTTAAATTCTGGAATTCCAAAAATTGTTCAGGTGAGTAGGAAAAAGCATAGAAAGAAACTGAAATGGGGAGAAGGAAATCACACTCCTTTACAAAAGAAAAGATTAAAAAAACTTAATGAGCATAGGAGAAATAATAGGGTGAAAGAGAGGAGTCAGGTGAATATTTCCAGTAATATTTTTTATATTGTGCTCAGATATATTATGCTTTGTGCTTACATGGAAAACAGAGTGAGATTTCAGCTTTCTAACTGCTGTTCTGAGCTGTACTTTACTCCCTGTGCTTTTTTATTTTAGCACAGTCACTTCTAAGGAAGGCTTTAAATTGGCTTTCAGGGCCAACCTGAATCACACAATTCATTATCCTGCTGAAATGATGACTACCCCAATGTTTGTCTTCCCAAGTTAGTATTAAAAACCTACTATTAGACATGAAAAAAAAATCAGAACCATTTTAAAAATACATATTTCTGTTAATTCTAGTCACTAGCATTTGGGAAAAGGGACAAGCAGGCACTCAGTAACAGTAAAGAGTGTCAGAATTTCTGTGTGAAACCTAATTGTAATAGTACTGAAATAGAAAATAAAACCTGCTAATTAGATGTTACTCAGCAGGATTAGGAAAAGTCAATCAATTCATAACTAAATGTAGCTGTAGAACAATGGATTACTTACATTGGCACTCATTACAGGTTAGACATCAGTGTGGATTTCATCCATAAGCTGTAATAAAATAAAATAAGTTAGGAAATTGCAAAAAAAAAAAAAAAGCTTCATTCAGTAATTTGTCCATAGATGTTCTTAGTTTCTGCATGATTCCTATAAGTATATACAGTATTATAGCAAGAGTATATATTTAGGGAAATCCTATACTTTTTAAACTAAGCAATTAACAAATATTCATACAGTGACTATAACTGGTCTTCATGAATTAACACACAAAAAACCCCATTTAACTACAGGGATAAGGATCTCCCATTTTTGGTACATTCATGCAGTGGTATGCATAAAACATTTTAACTGTTCACCTGAGCAACACTTCAGTGTAACTGAGCCCTGAGCTGGTGGATGGCAGAATAACATCCTCTCTAAAAGGGGACAGAGAGTGAAAATGGGTGGGGCAGGGAGAGGTCTTATGGTGCCAGTTCACAATTAATTTTGGAATGGTAACATCTACTTTTTGGAATGTAGTGTATTAATTTCTGCTGATAGAGATAGGTCAGCATAAGAACTATGCTATAAATTGCTGTGTGATAGGGTTCCCATTCCTATGCCATGTTTGTGTCACTGGACAGCAGTTTTTAAGGGCACCCAGTAAAGATATGAATACAGAAAAACTAACATAACTGTACTCTTCATTCTAAAAAGAAAATGAAATTAAATGCAGATAGAATTTTTAGAAGTTCTAAATAAGAGACTTTTT
This sequence comes from Lonchura striata, assembly GCF_050655825.1. NCBI lineage: Eukaryota > Metazoa > Chordata > Aves > Passeriformes > Estrildidae > Lonchura > Lonchura striata. The sequence goes on from NC_140703.1 coordinate 64,365,522, forward strand.
GGTCTATTTTATGGTTAAACCCTTGCCGTTTTGTTGTTTTGTATTGATGTTACACTATTTAATGTTTCATGATTGGTTTAGATCATGTAAATCCCATTTCAAGTATATTTAAATTTTAAAGACGTCTTTTTAATTGCATTGTAACTGGCAACTCTGTGTTGTCCTCATGTAATAGGCAGTATCAAGATGAGTGTATTCTGAAGTAGTTGATAGTGGAAGCCCACTCCAATCCCAGCACTATGTCTTTCAGACTTTCCATATTGACAAGAAAGAGCCAACAGTGCGCGGTCCATTTGGTATCTTCCAGCCCCCAGATCACTGCCCAGGAGGAAAGCTCACTTTCCCATTCCCTTCTCTGCTCATTCATGCTTTGATACTGCTGTTCTGTAAGTGCACAGTCTTGGCTTTGCATCTGGGCTGGCAAGCTGGTGAAGGTGGTATGAAGAGGTTGTTTCCACAGACCAGTTCCACACTGGTTTCCTGCACACACTGGGCTGTGTACCAACTTTAAAACCAGACCTTCCCCATGACTCTTTTATTTAATTATAGCTACTTTAAAATAACCATTATGTCTCCATGACCATGACATTGGATTTCAGCATTTTTTCACAGCAGTATTTACTGTATTTAGTAACAAATTACTGAAATATCAGCCATGCTATTTTAAGAACGAGTTAAATGTGATATTTAATTAATTGTGTCTTAAAGTTTGGAATAGAGAATCCCAGTAATATTAAGCTTAAATTTTTAATTACAGCAGATAAACTTAAAGCCCTATAGTATATAATTAGTTCTAACAGAAAAGCAAACTTCCTTTTATTTGGGTCAGACTTAATTTTTGTGCTCAGTGTAGTGCACACAAGTACTGCTCAATAATAAAAAATATTATGCAGCACAGATCTCCTACATTTTCTGTGCAGATGAAAATCATTAGTAAATTTTCCTTGTTCAGATTAAAGGAAGTTGAAAATATGCTGAATCACTTATTATTTTAATCCAGATGTTGTTATCCATAAATATTAATCTCGAAGATAAAATGCTAGCTTAATAAATACTAGTAAACTTTACAAAATTAATTACATTTTAAATATGTGATTCAGAGTCTAAGATTCAAATCTTAGGATGGGATGAATCGCCCTCTGGAGGTGCCCATTTTAGTTTCCTGACTTCACAGGAATCTTGCTCTGAAGTGACTAGTTCAAACTAAAAGTTAAGTGACTGGCCTATCACCTTCATTGAGAAATAACTGAACATTTCGTACCCAGTAGATCTTGTTATTAGACCTCTCTAAGAATGGCTGCCTTATTCCTCACCTTTTCTGTCAGTGTTCTTGTACTGTTTCTAATATGAATAAACACAAGTGTTACTGCTGCCATTTCCTGTATATTGTTTTTTCCTGTCCTTATCAATCTTGTTATCTTATCTTTCCCTGTTTTTTTTTTCTTTTTCTTTTTTTCTTGACTCTCTACAGCTGCCATCTTTTCTGAAGCTTTTCATTTGCTACCTCTCTGACAATCCTACTTTCCATGTTGAAAGTATTATCCCAACTTCTGATGTGGAAGATTGCCGGCCCTTTCTTTGATGCTGATACCAGTATTTTATTGACTAATAGTATTGTAATGAAGACATAGAAAAAGAAGACTATGGTACTCATGAGATTTTTTATGGTTTGTGTAGTCAAAAAATATTGTTCTTTTGCCTTCATATAAAATGTGTTGGTTTCCCAATGTAACTGTAACTTAAAGATGTTTGTAGAAATGTAAAATTAAATGTGAATAGTATAAAATCCATATTAAAGACATAAAAGTTTAATAAAATACAGCATTAGTCTTTATTTTAACAACTGAGTCCTACATGGCTCACTTGCAAAATGTGGGGTAGACTTACAAAGTTGCATACTGGTAAAGTCCAACTTACTAAAAGGTGGAATTTCTTTGTCTGTAATTATTAAAAGGTCAACATATTTTCTTTCTCCCTCTGGTAATATTTTCTTGTTATACCTGTTAAAGATCTCTCCTTCTTTTCAGTTCTGTCTTCTCCACTTTTTTAGTTCCTTTTGTTAACCTCAGTTTGTGGTTCCTTTCTACCCTGGTCTCCTGGTCTCTCCTAACTCTTTTAGTCCAATACTGATCCCTTTTTTCACATGTTTGCATCCATTTGCCTAGAATATTGTCTTGAGCATGATCATATATACCCAAGAATGTATTTACTTCTAAATGCTGGATGGATCTGCTATTTTAGGACTTCAAGTAAAGCAGAGAAGAAACTTAACAATTCACAACAGTTTTTTAGGTTTTTTTATTATACATATGCCTTCAGAGGATCAAAGTACCTTGCTTTGTACATCAGTGGAATAGTAGCTATAGGAAGAGATAAACATTCCTGTAAAAATAAAGACTTATGGTACTTGTTCAATATAGGAATGCTAACTTAAAAAGAGCATGAATGAAACCATGCTGTGTTCATAAATTGTATGGCAAATGTTTTTAGTTTTGTTTGCACATAAAGAAAAATGCTATTGGAAAGAGTGCCTTGTACTGATAGCAATATAAGGAGATAGAAATTTTTGAAAAAGACAACTAAAAGTTATACATGCATAAAATCAGGAGAATTTTTTACAAACATGCTCTGCTCTAGCAGAAATACTGAATAACAGTTAATGTTTTTTATAGGATAGATACCTACATATGTTATTAGGTATACTAAATGTTCTTTAGGTAATATAAATAATTTGAATTGCAGTAAAATGAATGCCATGATAAAACATAAACAGTGATGTTCAGAACTTTTGATTTTTATGTGTAAAATATTCTGTAGCCTCTTCTGGTACCTACAATAATAGGCAAAAAGAATGGTGCTAATAATAGCAATATACTAGAAAATTATTGGAGGTGTGAGTGAGAGTAATTTATGGTGCCTAAAAGTTTTTAACTAGTCCAGTTACCTGCAGGACTTTGCATAATTTGGAGGCCATTAACAAAACACCTTTGCTAGATGTGTGTACTGAGCATGAGGATGACATTACAGACAATGATTAGGATGCAAAGGAAATTCAGAATCTCTGAAATGATTATACCAATGAGGAGTTTATGTTGAACCATAGAAGCAGTAAGTTTTTGCCAAAATTATGTTGCATTGACTGCAACTAAATTTCTAAAGAAAAGCTATATTAAAATTATCCATAGAAAACAAAAGAATATTAAAACCCATGTAAAACCTGATGGGGCTTTTTGCAGTATACCCTCAAATGATGCAAATTGACATCATACATTTAAGTCATTACTGGTTGCTGAAGATTTGCCCTTTCTATTAACAATATAAGGGAATACAAATCCTGAAATAATCTATGACTTAATACTCTTGTTCATTTTACAGTAGAGCTGCTATGGACTAAGGCCTTGCTCATAATGAAAAATAACACAATTCTAACACTGGCATATTATTGTTAGAAGGAAGTACATCAAACTGACTTAGCATAGTTTTAGAAAACTAGTTTTGAGTGTACTGTATTGGTGTAGCTTAAGTCACAAAACTATTGCTTTTTTGATAATACTACTAATCTAAAATTCAGACTTGTAGGTGGATGATAAGATTATTTCTACACTCAGTTTTGTGTATTTTTGAGATTTTTGAGTGATGAAATCTCGCTTTAAAAAATCAGTTAAAATGTCCTTATTTTAAAATCTATTAGGATCAGTAAGGAAAGCATAACTGAGAATACTAACAAAACAGGAAAGATATTTCAGCAAATGAATAAGTGTAACCATAGGGAAACATTTGTCAGAGGAGAATAAATCTGAGAGAATTGCTACATTAAGATGTGAAAACATAAAGTCCTGCAGGAAATAATAATGAAAAAATAGGTCTTTCTGTTCATAAATACAGCTTAGGTACAGGTGGTCTTGAGAGATGCAATACCACTACAAATTCCAAGAATTGTTCTTTGATTGCATTAGAAACAGTACTGGCTAAGACATAAATAGAACATAATAGCTACTATCTGTAGCTATATAAGGAAAATAAAATGAGGGAAACATAATTTATAAAGTAATCACCCTGCTTGCAGATTCTGCAGATCACATGGCTGGCAGATACAGAAATAATTTCACAAATGAAAATGGAAGAAGCAAAATTCATGAAGATTGTATTGAAGGTTTGATTTGTTTGACTTTCTCTAGGCCTATGAGAGTTTCCATGATTATCATATATATATAAAAATATATATATACACATATACACACTGATGTATTATATTCATGGTATAAATACATAAATACATTTCCATATATATAGCAATATATATGGAAATGTATGAAAAGCTGTAAAAGAGGAATTTGATTTATGTGCAAGAGGTTCTTCAAAGTAGGTTAGAGGATTTTTGTATGGTACTTAAATAACTGGAAGAAGTAATGAGAGTTAATTCAGTACTGGATCTGATAGTGATCAGGAAAAAAGGAGATACTAGATCTAACACTAAGATCTTATGACTGTTCAATACTTCTGCTTTATTAAAAAGACCAGAAAAAGTGTAAACATACTGTGAAAATCACTGACATAAAGACTGACAGAATGATTTTGAAGAGTAATAGCAAAAAGCTGGTTCAGAGTAACATTGCAATAATAATAAGAGAGATTCCACTGTAAAAAAAATGTTTAGCGAAATATAAAGTTAGAGAAAAGGAAATGGAACTGGAAAGGAGAACTTTAAATTTACCATCATGCAAAGAAAGAACAGAAAGAGTGCTCAGACCATGTGATGCTATCTAAGAAAGCCTAATTATCCACTTAATTAGTGTAATTTTTCTAATATATTCTGAAAGTATGTGAAAATCTTAAAAGAATGCAAGAAAGCAGATTTTTTTCAAGTTTCTTGAGCAGTTTTTTTTTTTTTCCCAATAGAATAATACTGAATAAAAGGAAGTCTTAAGACCACTGTCTGAATCAGATCACTTATTTGAAAAGATACTTGAAGAAACAGTGAACAATAATGATAATTGAGAATACAGAAAAATGTCTGAAAATATTAAGGGTTCCAGCTTCTGTGCCCTCGTTCTGCTCACTGGAGGTAGCACATGGTAACCAAGATCCATTCCTACAAACAGGCTGAGAATTTGCCTGCTCTGGGGAAGTTACAGTCAGCCTAACACTGGTCTGTCCTTCACCCATACCAACAGCTCAGTCCTCTGTGCAGGTTTGTGACTGGCATCAAATGAAGGTATCTCTCTACCAGTTTTTGGCTGCATTTAATTTCTTAGGTCACATAGAAAAGAAAATGCACCACAGCCCAGTCAAGAGCCGGTAGCAAACTACAGCTCATGTTTGCCTGGCTAACCCACCTGCTCTCCTGAGCCAGGGTAACCTCATTTGTACTGCCTATTAGAAGATTCCCTAACCCATTCCTCAAATCCTGCAGTATTTTACCCGAGTGCTTGTTGGCCTCGGCTAAAAGCATACCAAAGAGCAGGCAAACAGTTAAAGGGTGTGGATTATCACATGGTTGAGCTCAAGTATGTGCCTGAGCCCTCTGCAGCTCAGTAAGACACATGTAACCTTATGAACTACATCCAGTTGGCAGTAATTACAATTAATGTATTACATTTTGATATAATACATGACAATTAAAAGAAAAATAGAAAATCTGAAAAATCTGAAAAATTTGGCAAGGTTACAATAAAGAACACAGCATAGGACCATTTGGGTAAATAGATTTCATTCACTACTAAAATGTAGTTTGGGTCACATCTACCTCATAGGATATAGGCCTGAAATATGCTTGTGGTATTTTATTCTGAGACTTTTGAGAAGGAGCTGATGCGGAAGTGGGCATGCTTCAATATAAAACAGTCACCTCATCATGCACACGATAGGATAAGGGCTCTACTGAATATGCAGTTTTCAAAAAAAACCAATATGCAGTAATGTCTTGGAATGAGTGCAATCTCTGTATTACTTGGACAGGTGTTCAGTACGTGATATAATTACCATTAGGTTCCAGGTCTCCTTTTGACCTGTGAGGTCACCAGTTATTTCCATAGTGATTTCAAATTTTTTAGGTTGTAGAAAACTATGTGCAGGAAAAACTGCACAAAAAGGGAAAATGAAATTACTTTCATAGACTGCTTTGTGACCTGGGATTAACTGCTTAAGTCTGAAGACAGAAAATAAAAAAGGAAAGGAAAATGTGGCACATCAGACAATGCTGGACCATGATCAATTAGCATTCAGTTGAGTATTGTCTTTTAAGTCACGTACATGTAAAGAGAGGAAATAAACTGCTCAAATAAAAACAAACACATATGTATTTTCATACTAACTACTCTGGTGAGTGCGGAGGACATAAAGTACATAAATGAAAGAAATTGGGCAAAATTGTAGGATGCTATAAATCAAAGGAAAATAGCCAAGAGTTTGAGAAGTAAGATTAGGAGTAGGGATTTGGAAACCGTCCTTAATATGAAATTATTCTTAATGGAACACTGGTAAGAAATTAGATCATCATAACAACAATTCAGTGTAAATTTGCCTGTAGATTTAGCATTTGGAGAAGCTGTTCTGCAGAAGTGCAGGCAGCTTTTCTGGAGGAACAAACCAGCTGACCTGGGTTAACCATATTGCTATGGACCAGATGTGCAACACAGTAGGGAACTGCATTACAAAAAATACCTTTTGTAGTATGAATGTATGAATCTGTACATTTGGCTTGCTTTACATCAGTAGGGTTATGTTTTTACCAATACTAGGCATTATATTAAAAGAAGGAAGAGACTATCAATGAATAATATAAGAAACTGGAATTAAGTGCACATAGAGAATAACAAAGCAAATCTGTCACATATATTACATACCTAGATGCATAAGAAGAAGTTTCTTTCTTATAATGACCTTATATTTTGGAAACACAGGTGAATTATATAAAATTACAATACTGTGATGCCCTTAAGTATAGTTTTAGAAAATTACATGAAACAGCCAAACAAAATATTTGAAGTTATCCACTTCTCTCTTGAGTACATTATATATGCTAAACCTAATGTCTGAACTGCCAGAACTGGTAGTTCCTGTTTTGAGGTAGAGTTGCTTCAAGACTTCTGCAAAATGAGATTCTGAAAATCTTACAGCAGATAGGAGGGAGCTGCTAGAAAAATCTTCATAGGCTGCTTCTCTGTTCATTGTGATCACATTCCGTGCCCATCACTCTGGCTTAAATAATCACTAGTTGAAGGATTGCCTGTCAATGTTTCCTGAGGAAGTGGGGAGACATAGATTTTAGGAGCTGCTGGAAGCTGAACTGAAGTATGGGAAGGAGGAGGTAACTGCATTCAGAAGTTTGGCTGAAGGGTAGAGGCTTTTCTGGAGATTGAGATTGGGTGGCTCTGAGCAGGAGTATAGTGCTGTGAGGAGTCCTTCAGCCTATTTACTCATTTAGCCTGTTGAGAGCACACTTAGGGATGTTTTGCCTATTGATAGATTAACTAGATTACAAAGAACAACTACTACATTTCAGAAATTCATTATGAAAGTACTCTATGAATAAACGATATGAATAATAAAAAACCAAACCAAACTGTAGAAACCACTTCTGAGAAGAACTTTCATGTGTGATTATGGCATAGTTGCATAGTCTGCGCAAGTGAAGTAGAGCAAAGTAATGGAAAATCTCGTCTAAATGTCATAAACTGCAGAGCAGAGCAGTTTATGACTTCTTCTCCACCTTCCCTCACCTCCCCCCCCCCCCACCACCCCAACCACCTTCTTTCCAAGGAAATAATTTGAAGATTCTTGGAATAAACCATCTGTGGTTAAAAAGTAAAGAGACTGGGTTCTCTAATGGCAGGCATTTGGGAGTAAATGTGAATACACATAGTTGCTGCAGAATTGATCTCTTATCATCTTAAATCCTTTGTTTTACTTCTCTTGGTCCACAATATTTCTTCTTCATTCATGCAAAACTCATTGAAAATAATGCAAAACATGACATATTTTTATCACAAACTAGTAGCTGTGTAATCATCAAAAAGAGATTCATAGTGTACTTCACCTACCAACATCCTTCTAACTCTGTTTCAGCAGACATTACCTATTTTGAAACAATGGAGATATGGGCTGAGAGTCAAATCTCCTTTCTATTACGCTTGATTCTCAGAGAAGAACTGGATTTATGCCTGTCTGTCCATCCATCCATCTGTCTGCTTATTTATTAAGAATAATTTAATTTGTGTTTCAGATGTTAAATGTAAAACCAAGAAGATATACAAAATCCCTGGTGTACCCAGTTTTTTGAAGGAAAAAATAAGAAAAAGTTACTTACTTTGTATACAAAGAAAATTGTCATTATTGATTTCCAAAAAAAGTTACTGAAGAGATGTAGAGGTGTATTTTATTTCAAGGGTCTGTGGGGCCTACTGCTCTACAGTTCCATAAAATTTCAAGTAGTATGGATACTATCTAGTTTTACAGATGAAGCAAAATGAAAGACCATACATGCAAATTTGCCAGAATAAAAATCAGTGAATAAAATTATTCTATCTCAAAATCAAGTCTACAGAAGAAAAATTATTTCAATTTTCAGGTGAAGGAGAATCCATAGGACAACATATGGGTGAAAATGCTTTTGGAAAGCAAGATTTATAAGGCATATTTCAAAAAAGTTGTATTTGTTTAGTCTAGAGAAGAGAAGACTGGGGAAAATAGTAGGACATCTGAAGATTATTGTGAAGGAGATGGTCACCAATGGTCTTTTGTACCCAGCTGCAGAAGGACAATAAACAAAATCTTAATTTACAATCAAACAGGACAGGCTACATATTTAGAAAGTCCTTTCAAGTACAAAGGCAGTTAAAGACTGGAACAAAGTTATCTGATGATGCTGCAGCATCTTCCTCATTGACAAGTTAGAACAGATTAGACAAAATGTCTCTGTCATAATAATACTCTTACATTTATTTTCTTCCATAATTGTTGGCTCCACACAATAGATAACCCAAATTATTAAGTTGTAACTTGAAAAATAAATTTGGAATGTGGAGATAAAATTGTGTCAATCATCATAAATGCAGTTTTCTTTTTTTTCTAATAGATGTATTCTTTAATTTTGCATGCCTTTGTGTATTTTCATTTTCACTCATTTAATTTTAAAGTTTATTGATATATAATTTCTATTTGCAGATCCTCAGTAAGGATAAAGCATGTTACCTGTTCACGTAAGCAGTGCTGTTATTCTGCTTGCACTGCTTGGTTTTCTTGTCAGGAAGTTAATTTCAGCATTGCCAATGCCCTTTTTTATTGAATTTGAATTCTCTCTAGCACATGCTCTTCAGGTATGTATAGCTTTGTAGGTATTACAGAGAAATATTCTGAATTCAAAACACATGTAGTTTCTTTTAAGTCACATATAGCTAACTAGGATTTGCTACTTGACAGAATATCTGAAAAAGTCTGATTCCTAAACAAAACCAGAACCTTATGGTGAATTTTACTTTCTGTGGTTAACAGGCTATTTTTACAGTGACAAATAAAGTCTGTTAGTAATAAAAATGAAACCTAGTATCTATGCTGTGATAATGGAATCGTAAAGTGAAATTAGTTAGTGATATTAGAAAGAATCATTTGTATTTCTGCTCCAAACCTCAAGTTATTTTATTTTCCTGTACTCAAAAACAATATTAAACAAAATGTATGGTTCATGTTACCAAGATTCATAGCCTTGATTAAAATGGGAATAATCCATGTATATGCTTTTGTTAGAGCATAAAATATGTAACATACAACAAGAATATTGAAGGAATGAAGATAATTTGACTATTCAGAATACTGACAGAATTCAGTCTATTCAGAATACTGGCTATCATGTCTGTTCTCTCTTAGAAATTCAACTTGAAGAGTGATGAGAAAAAAAATTAATAGTTATTTCTCTGTTGTACTATGTTATATACCTGAAGACTTATGTGGTTTTATATCAAACATTAATTGAAGTCTTCAAATGAAAGTGTTAATCTTCCAGTGGTTTTTCTTATATTGGGTCTGCAACAGGAAAGGCTGTGAACATTTGCAAATGGACATTTTATTCTACCTTCTTCCCTCAAATTGTGTTAGAAAAGTTTCAGTTATGAGATGCAGCTGTATTCAAAATGCAAGTATTGTACAGAGAATCAAATAGTTTTCACTCAGCTAACACCTCAGAGACAAAATGAAAAGTAGCACCCTTTCACTTTTCTGGCTCATTTTATCTTGTTATCTTGATAAGGAACCAAGGTTTCCAGTAAGACTTTTTTGTTTAATACTGCACCTAAACCATTTAGATTTACCTGGCTTTAGTTTATGGTTTATTGGTTGGTTTTTTTGTTGTTTCTTTTTGAAGTAGGAGGCATCTTATGCTATTTGAGAATTAACTTAGAAAGAGACCACCAAAATATTAAAACCTTTATGATACAAGCCCATTTGAAGAAAGATTGTCATCAGCTTGAACAGAATTATTCAAAAATATGACTCACATAACACTGCATCTTTATATTAATGCAGTTTATGTAGAAGGAAAACAGTGTAGGTCAGAGAAGTTTTTAGAGGAACGCGTCTAGCAAATAACTTTAGAATGCTTAAGTTACAGTTTTTTACAAGGATAGGAAAATATAATTCCTGGATAGAAGTGAATACTGCTTTTGAGAAGCCTCTGAAAGTTGTGTGACTTGACTTCTCATGTAAGTCAGAAATGTAATTTCTGATCCCAGGTGTTTCCTGAAGAGAGAATAATGGTTTGAAATTGCAAGATGCCTTAATCAGTTAAACAAACTGAGAAAAAAATACTAAAGCTTCTTTTACGTACAATTGAAACCTACAGTTGTCTTGTTTTACTTGTGAGAACTTGCTTCTCAACATGTATATTAATTTAAGAATTTTTGTAAGGAACATTCACTTTTACAGTTTGAAGTTGCAAATGCAAACTATATTTTTTAAGCTTTCCCATGTAATATTTTATTGAACAGTTTAAAAAATGCTGACTAAAGAAAGTATTTAAGTAACCAGAGGGGATTTATTAGGATGAGAAATTTAGTTTTCCTTCATGAGGTCCAGCACAACTACTACAGAAATCAATTTCCAGCAAGATGACTGTATCTATCTTGAGTAGTGTAGTACTCAGAAACACACAGTTAATAATATATAGATGGATATAACCCTCACTTTGAAAGGTGTTAATGAAATTATCTTTTAATAATTTTGAAAATATTACTTACAGATTAAATATGGACATCCAAAACCAGAATAATTAAAGGACAGTTAAGAAGAAAAAAATATATGCAGTTTGATTAAGTGAGGTAAAGAGCCTCACATGCAAGGAAACTGGAATGATACAATATTTATTTAAGTTGACAGAAGAATATATGACTGGAGTAGAATTGGTAGAACATGGTGTGCAGTTATTCTGAGTTATTCTATTTTAGCAGATTTAATTATGTGATGTAATCCCCTTATTTAACATAACTGCAGTTGGACTGAATGAAGTAGTACAAACTGCACATTGGAAAGATACAGGTTGGAAACGGTTAATATTTAGGAGTGTTAAAGTTTTTTTGGCCAGTTTTGAGAAATAAATAAGAAAATGTCAGAATTAAGAAAAATGTTTTATTTGAAGAACTAGAAATTGCATTTCTATGCAGTTTTGGGCTCTCCAGACTAGTAGTGTGAGGTACAGCAACAGCATAAAGAGATAATTACTTTATTAATTCAGTTTGTGTGTGTTAATTTATATAACCCAGTTTTCTAACTAAGTTGGCCAAAACACAGACAGTTACTTTAATTGCTCAGTTTTTATGAAGAATGAGAGTAACTTTTCTGGGATGCTCTTGGATGCCTCTTTGAGTGGTTGTGTAGAAGTGTTTCACTGCTGGTGTGCATATGCCCCCATGAGTGCAAGGACAAATTACTTGAATGAAAATGTCCATTAAATGCAGCAGACACTTAAATCAGCAGAAACTTGAAGCACCCTCATGTCCACTGACCTCAGGGCATTAAATAGCCATGTGAATACAAACATGGATGATTTAGTTATTTCCATCATGACACAGAGATGGAAATCATGCAATATGTGTATTTAGTTGTAATAGTATAGTTAATTTTGTACAATACGTTAAGTTCCTTAATGAGTTTTAGCAAAATACAGTTTGAGTTAACATACTATATATACATCTTTGTATATGGATAATGGAGTCATAGGTTACTAGTGTTTAACATTTTCCCTAGTGTGATTTTCAGGGAGCAATATATCCCATAGTAACATTTCCTCTGTCTGAGATGAAACAGAGCAGGGAAGGGAGGGATGGAGGGGAGAAGACTTCCCTTAAACAGAGATCAGTTTATTTCTAAATTCTACAAGTAAAGATTTAGTTATGATTTAAGACATTGTCTCTTGTCCAGAGTCCTAAAAGCTGGGACATTTCCATTAGTAGGATCCACTTGTATTGGCAGGGAAGTCTGATGGAGGCAAGAGGAATGTGAATCTCAGTACAAGTTGCTGCCCATGCATGTAGAAGGGATAAAATACTCCTCAGCAATATGACATGCCTTTGGTTGGTTCATGTATTTTAAAGTTCAGATCCTGAAAAGACGAATTTTATTACTTACATACTCTCTGCATGGACCTTGATAGTGGCTGGCTTTGTGTTAAGTGCCTTATGTATTTATAGCCCCAATAGTAGTGATTGTCTTTTTATTTCAGCACGGTGTCATATATAGTGCTGAGTGACTTGTTGGCTTTCCTCTCTCATTCTCTAAGCTATCCAGTTTATTAGAAACAATAAACACCAGAAACAGGGTGTCTTCTACAGCTGATTGCAGAAGCAAATGTACCATTCCAAATCAGTGACAGAACCTTCTGTCTCTACAGGAAGGGTGAGGGCCTAGCAGTTCAGTGTCAACTATCAGTGCCTCAGCAATTCACTTGTTATTTCAAATTCAGATTGGAGTAGTATCCATAATCCATAATATCTTAACCAATCACTAATCCTCAGGGATTTTGAACTGCCAGCCTGCAAGATGTCTGTTTTTATATAGGTATGCATGCAGCAGAGAAAAGACATTAGATTCCTCATAGGAACTCTGGATTACATTACAGAGTGCTACTCTTGAGTCTTTGTTATGAACCAAAGAGGAATTTTCTGTTGACTTGGTGTTTACCCTGCCTCCTCCCAGAAAAAGTAGCCATCACCACAGCCTGCTTCAGAAGATAAAGCATTGAGGTGTAGTACCACAACAGATCGTTGATTCAGTTCAAACAGGTCTAAAATGATATCATCATAACAATTCTCAGACTTACAGAAACAACATCAATTTAAAACATTTTGTTACGGTTTTACTGTTAGACATCAAATTATCAAGAGCTTTTTACTTCCCAGAGGAGAGGTTGTAGACAGCAACAGGTCGATTAAATCAGCCTCTAGGTCATTTTTCAAGATCAGTAAAATCCTCTCAGCACTTAATATCTCTCTCAACACATTTTGTACTTGAGCTACGTTCTGAAAGCACAGCCTTGCAATGACCTGGTACTTGCTGCATCAGGTGTCTGGGGTACACAAAGGAGTGCTCTCCTCATTAAACTTTGAATGAATTATAGCCATTACAGTGTCACCTTCATATCTTGAAGTACTAAGGGTCTGTGGGACAGACAGATCTATTCAGAGACAGGGATATGCTCACATTCAAAATCTTTGTGATGTTCAGGAGATGCCTGCTCTCCATATAAATATTTCAGTTGGTACTCTCTGCCTTGAACAATAAATAAATTTGGGTTTGTTTTTCAGGGACTTCTCAAACAATTGCCAATAGTCAACATGATAATTAATCATGTGTTTCTGTCAACAAGCCAGTGAGGGGCAAAACCATCCTCAGGAGCTTTTATGTGATATACAGCTCTAAGACAGAAAGAGGAAACATTTTGGATTAGAGCTGATAACGTTAGAGCCTTGAGCCTTTCTAACCTTCAGCATATCTAGCCATCATAGCAGAGTCAATAGCACTGACCTATCTTCCAGAGTCACATTTTTCAAATGGATGGGAACTTCTAAATGTGTGCTTGTTCATAACAGATACAAATAGGTGTCCTATTCTAACTAGAGGGATGCTGAGAGCTCCTGACAAAATGTTTTGTTTACCTGTTTATAACAGGGGTTTGGGTGCCTTTTTTTTTAATCTTTCCTTATGTCTTGTGGAACTTTCAGTACATTTTCTTTACCTGCTTATCCAGACATCCACTTCTGAAACAATAATCAGATCCTGCAGCCAAACCCGGAATGATTATGGCTGATAGACAGGGCGTTGTCTAAGTGAAATCTGCTGACAGAAACTATTTTGCAACAGTGCAGATCATTTTGTGTCAAATAGATTAACTTTAACTAGAGTTACTCAGAAACCTGAATGAAAAGACTTTCTGTTTGGATATTCTGGCATGGTCAGCCTCCTTAGCCTCTTCCTCTTCAATAGCACAGGACTGTTAAATAATTTTGACCCTAAATAGAGTTTATATAATTTCTCTAAAAGTGCATTTTTCTGCAATAGCTGCTTATCTTCTGTGCAGTGATACAATATACCATAACTTGTAGTAAGATTTAGGAAAGGGTTCTGTTTATATTTTTGCCTAAAAACGGAGACCTGTTTTACCTGTCTGTATAATTTTTTACTAATAGAAACTGTGCTTTCCTGTCTGCCTGAGAAGTATTTTTGTGTCTTGTAAAACACATGACAGGGAAAATGGGAGAATACTGCATGAATTAAGAATCTCCTACTGAAATAAAAGGAAACTCTCACAAGCTTCTGTGGTTTTCATTATGATGTTAACTGTCTACTTAAGGTCTACCCTAGAAACAATGTCCTTCTCCTTTAGAGGAGGCTTGAACTACTTTAGCTTCAGTTTTCTGCTTCAGTTTTAGACAAAGTTTACATTGATTCCTTGAGCTTTACTTATTAGAAAGTAATTTTCTTGGAATGGGGCTGATTTCTGTGCAAATGTGGCAAATTTTCTTCTCTTTATTTCCACTCCCTACGATTCGTTTAGATTCCGCTTGCAGAAAGACCAGCAGGGTTTTAAGAGCACAATATGCATGACTGCATCTTTTCCTCTAATGCATCTTCCCTAACAGTGGAAAAGAATGGCTCTCTCAGAATGTGCTCATCTAGGCTTCCAGTTCCCCAGGATCTTGGAAGGACTTCTTTGCAATAGCAGCTTCAGCATCTGCCACAGATAGCAGGCAGACTGTGGTTGATTGGCAGAGCTAAGAAGAAATAGATATTCAGCCCTGGGGCAATGAAGTCTTCTTCAGACACTGTAACTACAGGACCCCTCCAACAAACAGCAAAATTTGTGTTTTCACAACAGCAATAAATGTTCTAAAGTCATAAACAAAAAGGATGGACAAGGACCAACTTTTCACTTTCTCTATCAATAAAAAAATAAGGGTACATCAGAGGACAGCAGTAGGCCTGCTCAAAGTAAATAATACAATAAATTATATTATTTTATATGTTCATGGATATTATACTCACAACATTCTATTCCTAAAGACAGTATAGATTAACGAAGTGCACAACAAAATAAGGAAAGACTGCACAAGACCCTGGAAGAGAGATCTAGTGAAAGCCACTGACTGGACAAACTACATCAGGTTCAGGAAATCCTCCAAGCTAAAATAAATTTGGATGCTGGAATATATGAGCGTTATCAAATGTGCTTGTCCTGGTCCTACTGTTCACTGAGGTAATATTTTGATTAAGAATTGGTTTTTGTCAGCTGTTGGAGATGGGTAAATGAGCCAAGTGTATGCCCAGCCTGAACCAGTCTAACCTCTCTAGTATTCTTAAAACAAAGTTTGTTTATGAATCATGACCTACTCCTAGTCTTTGCAAAAATGAAACAAAATACTTTCAGGACTTTCCCTTCTTTGAATTCAATCAACTAGAATCAACCTTAGTCATTCTTATTCCTTTTACTACACTCTCAACATTGCTAACTTCCCAGTCTGTAGTATTTTAAAGATTTTTTAACATGTAAATGAAATGCCTCTACCTCTCCTTTTTTTCTCACCTAATCTTGTCCTTCCTTAAATCAAATTTTACTCATCTTTCTCTCTTTAGAGACTTGTTGCTACCATTGTAATTCTGAGTAGTGACTTTTCTTGTTCCTTATACTGGCTTTCAGATTGTCTTTATTACAGAGAGGAGATCTTTGAGCCCAGCAATGAAAAGAGCAAGAAAAATAACAGAAAATCCATGGCATACTGTTGTTTCCATCACAGTAATTTGTGAGGAGGAGGAATTTCATTCTGGTCCATCTTAAGTGAATAGATCAAATCTACAGATCTGCGATACCAAATCTGAAAGTCATATTACAAAATGCAGCAAGCCAGAATCACGACTATAGGAAGTTCTCAGAAATAACTTTCCGTTTAAACTTGGGAAAATTGTCCTGACAGTAGGTTTACCCTTCTAAGTCACTTTGTAAGGACAAGGAAATTTAATGATAAGTCTCTGTTTTTGGCAGAGATTAAGATGGTGAATTCATATGTTCAGTTCCCTGGTTAGCCCAAAGTATGTTTAATTTCCAGTAGATAGGCAAAAGTGCAGCTATAGCTTGAGGAGAACGAGAATGGGTGGAGGAACAGGGAAGGATCTAGAGCTCTTCATATTATCCTTTTACCCTTTCCCTCCTGCTGGTGATAAATCTGCACCTGAAGAGCCAGTGCATTAAAGAAGAAGCCTATCCTGTTTGTCTTCTTACTTCTAATGCCTCAGGTGTTGAGGAGATGAAGGCAAACCTCTGTGCCAGGGCTCTGTCTCTTTAACTTCACATGTGCACCAGAAGGCACAGTAGGGACCCATGCTGGTTGGAACACATTTTAGTCTAAATGGCTAAAAGAGAAAGGAGGGAAATAATGTTTTCTGCTACTTGTGTGGTCTCTTGGAATGATTAATAAGTGTTTAATGAGTTCTCTATGTATGCTTTCTTTAAATTAAAAGTTTATTTTTTTAACAGGACCACTTAAAATTAATTATGAAATTAGGACAGCCAGTATTAAGGCTAAATTTACTGTAGTATTTTAAAATAACACAATAAAAATACCATACCACACATTTTTTATACCAAGCTTTAGATAAAGTCAAACCACTGAAGGGGTGGAAGTCACTGGCAGAGCATTTGGTATTATAACCTGCAGAATGTGGAACCAACTCCTGATAGCTTTTCTTTTTCTCTTTTAGTGTACTCATCTACTTTATATTAATGACTAGTATGTTCAAAATAGAAAAATCTACTGGGAGATGAAAAAGCAGGTAATTAATTTTTTCTCATTAGATCCATGAATGAAAAGTGTAAGAGGATGAGATATACTAGTTGTACAGTCTTCAAGGTCATGCTAACCAGAAACAATCACCTAAGTTCACCAACTAGCAGTGATTCATCCTTGTTAAATAAATCAGTTTTCAGAGTATATTCTGGTAAGTTTTTTATTCTTACATGTTGTATACAGTTATAGCTATTTAATTTAACTGAGAAAAAAATTTTGCTACATTTAAATTGAATTCAATTTTCCATCTACATATGCACTTTTATAAATTATAATTAGAAGACAAAATCATGGTAAAAAGGAGCCATTAAATTTTCTATCATAAGATGTAAAAATTAAGAATAAGAAGTTCCTTATATAAATTATTAAATAAAAATTGTGCAGGCATGAAATCACAATCTAGATAGCAAAAAGAATAATATTTTTATAAAGAGAATATATTTAATTGAATAAGGGTCTTTAAAATGAAAGGGGGAAAAGGGAAATATAAAACTGATAAAACTGGACCAAAATAGACTGTGTAATACAAGGCCATTCTCTTTTCTGTTTTAAAAGGTAGCTAGAATTGGTAATTGAACTCAGAGACGAACCAATTCACCCAGTCTGCTTATAACATGCACTTGTAGTTCTGGGTCCTAAACAAACACAATATGGGCCTTGCAAGTGCTTTAGAAAGGCCTGGTTAATAATCGGTTGTCAGGAGTCGCCTCTGACCCGCGCGGGCCCTCCTTCCCTCGGAACAAAACCCCAGCATCTGCTGCCTGCTGGAGCCACCGCGGTGCGGGAGCTGAGCCCTTGTCACCGCGCCTCCCTGGCTGCGTGCAGCGAGGGAAACCTGCATCTGCGGCTTGGGCTCGGAGCAAAGGAAGGAAAGCTGGGCAGCTGAGCTGCTGAGACCCGCCTCGCTGTAAGGCAGGAGATGACCCGGGGATCGATGACCCTGACTATCAAGTGTGTTGTCTTGACAAACAGTAATTGCTTGACAATTGCTCTAGGCTTGGGAAACATACGTTATCATGTTCATGCTGTATCCACTGATAGAGATTGTTTTCCTTACACATACTGGATATTTCTAACTCCACTGAAACTACTGATGCGTGAAAACATAGATAAGTTCAAACTAGTGGTCTACAAGTTGAAAGTCTTAAACTTGAAGGTCTCTTCTTTGAGTTACTCCTTTTGGAGTAGAGGATGTCTGTCTTTGACTCAAGAATCAGTCTATGTCCAGTATGTCCAGCATCTACAGTGATCTTTAGAATGCTGGGTTGTTTTTTTGTTTTCTTTTCGTTTTTTTGCTTTGTTTTCTGGTTTGTTTGCTGCTTTTTCTTTTTTTTTTTTTTTTTTGAATGCTGTCTTTGTTAGAGCTGGAGTAGTTTGTTTCAATGAAAGAATATCTCAGTTTTGTGTTTATGACAATAGCATTCACCAATTATTTCCCTGTATAGGTTTCGGCATTAAGGCTGTTGACATATTAAAGAGCAATCTACACTCACATTTCAGCATTTAAGGCATATGCAGAACTTCAGCATTAATTACATATTTTATACTCAGTAAGAAGTTTTTTTTTTTGTTGTTCTGTACTGCAATGGCACTTCCTTTTGAACTACTGTCTACAGTTACTGTTTCTTCCCCTTCCAGCAGAAGTTTCACTGGTAATATAAACGTGAGCCTCTTCCAGTTGAAAACAATCTTATTTAATTTGAAATACAGTATTTTTTTCTCTGAAAACTTGCTTAGTCTCTCCCTGAAATAATCTTATATTTTTATGTATTTCCTTACTCCCTAACGTGTCTGCTTAAGTACTGAGAAACTTCACAAGTATAAGAAAAGTTGTAGAGAAACACACAAGATTATAGGAAATTTTTGTGAGGTATAGATTGCTAAAAAAAAATGAAAGGAAGGTAGGAATCATGCAATGTATAGCACTCATAGGGGCTCAAGTGGTTAGGGAGGTGTATTAAAGAAAAGGCAGCAAGAGCCTGTCAGGGGTCAGTACATGGTCACTCATGACCTCAGGGGCATAGAGACATAGAATCCTTGTGACATGATTTGCAAGAGAATGTATGGGCTTTGATTCACTCATTTACACAGCATCAGAAAGTAAATAGGAGACTGCTTTCCTATTTGATGAAGACTTCAGTCATCCAGACCAGCATCTTCTATTAAGCTTCTTATCTTTCCTTCCATTTTCATGTGCCTCTCTCATATTTCCAGCAGGCTCTTCCTCTAGATTGATGACTCTTATGCATAAGAAAAGGACAGGTTTGCTATTACTTGTAAATTTTTTGTCATATGACACAACCTGTCATTATTTCCCTTCTTGCTTTCAAATGAAATATCTCCCAATCTGTATGTTGAAATTGTGTATTATTTGCAACTACAGTTGTAGTCCCTAGATGTAGTATATAGCTTTTTATCTATAGACCTCAAGCTTCTTTTAAGCCTGGAATGAGATTTTGTTCCTGTAAAACTCTCAGGGCTCAGGTAATAGTGGCTGAAGCAAGACTAAACAGAATTTATTCCTTCTCACTGTTAGGATATTTGACAGATTGATACAGCTCTTCTAGCCTCTGAGTGCCACTGGCTCAGCCCAGCATTTATGCAGTGCTTTGTGCAGACTCTCCCAGTGCGAAACTTGCCCTATTCCAACAGGAGGTAGCTTATGGCTTCCTTCCATAGTTCCTGCAGGAGGATCCCTGGGTGAGATATGAGGCTTTCAGTGCCCTTTCCCAGTCAGGTCTTCATTTCTGATTTGAAGAGTGTGGAAGACTGGTGAGAATTTCAATCACTGTAATTTTGGGTTTCTTTTTTTGTGCGGTGATATGATATGGCATGGTAACTCCTCTTAAGAGAGGCCTTCACAGTTGGATTAGCCTCTTGACATCTGTTAGGCATTGCTAACTAGGCACCTTGCCTTGGGAACTGTGAGTTTTATATTTTGAAAAAGACAAATGTACAGGTAAGCAAAATGTTGCTAAAGCACTTATTTCAGATCTTGGATTATTTTTGACTTTCATAACCCTAGTATGTGTGGCATTGGCACATCCTGCAAGCATTATTTTATCTCTTAGATTCAGTGAGATGTAGGACAGTTTTAACTGTCCCTATCTTAGAATGGAAAAGCCATTGGTGAAATTGTGAATCAAGGACTGGATTATGACCCTTATTTAGACTCCCATTCCAAACTTTGGCCAAAGCACCATCCATCTTCTGCCTTGATATAGATTTAACATCAGCAGCATGAGTTAACTTGAAGTGTCTATAGGAGCAGTAACCAGAAACCTGTGCTCAGACAGTAGGATGAAAGACAGAGCAATTCTATTCTTTAATGTGTTTATCAATCCTGTTTATTTAAGCATATTCAGGAAATTAAGTTGCTTAACTTCTCTTTTAATTTATTTACAGGTTTACTTTGCCTGTAATGATGAACTACTGTGATAGTTTGATTTTTATGATTTGTATGAAGCATGAAGCTTTCAAAGCCATGTGTCAAAGGTAAGTTATTTCAATAATACTGATATTTGTATATGTCCCTAAAAATATTGTATGTTTATGGGAGAAGTTTTCATCACTTTATTGAAGACTCAGCTCTGCTGAGTAAAAGATGTTATGAAGCAGTAGGAACTCCTGCAGGGAGCTCTGACAGATATTTTCTCCCAGTGCTTGCCAATATAGTGAGGAAGTGTGCATACTGCACCAGCTTTTAAAATAGTGCAACCTGATCCTTTCTTCACAGCTCAGAGGATGGGGGTGGGGAGTGAAGGTGAAGCATAAGAGTCCATATCCTCCTCCTCATTTTGGGTCTGGTTTTCTTTATTGAGTAAAGAGAGCATTAATTGTGCATGAGTATTATGATAAAGGACCCTTTGCTCTCACCCTTCACATTTCTTGTGACATAGGCCAGGTTTAATCTAGTCTGTATCAGGAGAAACTAAGAATACTTTGCAGTGTCTTATTGAGATTCCCCCTCATTTTCATTTTCCCTCAATGGTATGTAAATCATTGCTTGTAAGGGATAAAAATCTGTAGGAGTTACGAAACCAAAGTGATTGCACTAATGTCAAACTCCTAGTTAGCCTGCAGTTTATCACTCTCCTTAGAGTAATATAACTGAGATGAAATACACTTCAAAACAAAAGAGACTATCTAATTTTTCTCTATCAACTAATAAAAGTAAAATTGACAAACTAATGTAAATCACTAACCAAATCTTTCAAAACAAGACTGGACAATTGTTTTCAATACAAAACAAGTCAGGAAATTGTTTTGTTGAGAGTTTCACTTGCATGTAGGGTTTAAAAAGTTGTCCAAATATAGGAGTTTATAGATTTAACTTAGAAAGATTACAAAAATTAATATTTAGTCAGTAGTTGTGACAGCCAATCAGTACAGTGTTGTACAGTGGAATTGTTGTGAAATTAATTGTTTTTTGAAAAAGGATGTTCACACAAATAACACATTCAGACAGAAAGGAGGACACTAAGAGTCCTTAAAAAGTACAGCCATCTTGATAATCTGTTTTCCCAGCTACTGTTGACTAGTTTTCAGCTTATTTATTTTTTACTTCTTTCTGGTGAACTACTACTGAATTCCTTGTTTCCATTCATCAAAGTATTCATTTGTACTTGTAATCCATACTAAGAACACTTTTTTTGGCCTGTGCTAGGTGTATCTGTGTACACATTATGTACATATTTTGAAGTGATGCCCTGTCTAGCTAGTAGCATCTCTTCATGTGTTGTATTTACAATGCTAACCATATGTGTAAAAAAATACTAATGAAAACTACAACACTACTTTAACATATTCACAAGAATATGTTACCTTTTTATGAAGCATTTATGCCAAACTTGAAGACTGTTCTATTAGACATCCATCAATATAGTTAGAGAGTAAGACCCAGAATCTAAAAGTAGGTTCTAGAGAAGGAGCTGAGCAATACTAGATACTAGATATGAAATCTGCATAATGGTTTATCCAAGAATGCTATCAGCCTTGAGTTAGAAGTATCATGCCATCACTGGCTAACTGCTGGAAGGAAGCGAGAGTCTTCCTTTCTTAACCACTTTCCATAAAACACCAGTTACTATAAAAGGATAACTGGAGTTGTTCTTCTTTCTTCCTGCACCTCAGGCTCCATTTTTTAAAACTTCTTTTTCTCCCCCTGTATCTTATCCATTGTAAATAACCACTGCACATTCCTGTTGTTAGTAGTGCTGTCATATGACTGCAACAACATAAAATGGACATTTTGGATAACATAGGAGCTGGGTAGAGGCTTCTACAAAGCAGTAACTGGACTTGTTAGTTATGCATGGCTGCTGCTTGTTAGAGTGCTACTGTGCTGAAACACTGGAACTGCCTGCTTGCAGAACCAGGAAAACTGTGCTGTCTGAATCAGTCAAATTTGCTAATGTAAGTTAGTAAAACCATTTACAAATGAAAAATGGAAATGTGTCCACATTTTTAAATGAAATCTGCAGAAATCCATAGCATAGGCCTTTATGATGATCAGAGAAAACTTCTTGTTATCGTTAGGAATTATAGGCCTGCATTCAAAAAAAATAAGACTACAAAAAACAAACAAACAAAAAACCCCTAAAAGTATCAAACATCAAATGGTACAGACAGACTGGTCACATATACAGTAATACAGCAGTAGCTGACTGATAATCTTTTTCAAGTGTGAAAAAAGGAAAGGAAGGGTCATCCAACTAACCTATGCTAAATTGCACATTTATGTACTCGAAGTATCAAAAGAAGAGCAGAGTTAGATAAACTAATAACAAACAAGCCTTATTTTTATAAACACAAAAAATTATCTTGATCTTGCAGACTTAAAAAGCCTTCATTCTGTAACATAAAACTGAATAAAAACTACATATTGTACATATTAAAATACAGGTTTCAACCCCAGTGGCTTAATACAAATTCACTCTTCTTTGAACTCTAGTAACCCAACTCTAATCTCCATTGGGTTTTGAAAGTTAAATCAGAAAGGACTGACAGTGTGAGGAGGTGTGTATGTGTGTGTGCATATACACACACACACACATACCTTGTTACCTAATCAGTAAACTTAAGATATACATATCTTAAAAGAGAAAGTAAGTTGATATCTAATACCTTTATGTGTAGTATATTGAATTGACATTTGTTTATTATCTCTGAGAGGGTGACAGATCAGTGGAACAACTAATACCAATTCAAGGCCAGAATTTAAGGGGAAAGTGGGTTTGAGGTACACAGAAACTTAAGTCATGGTGATGGGAGTTGGCTCCAGTTTCTGTGCCTCAGTCATTAATCCATGTGCCTTCCCAAGCTGCTTTTCCTATCCACCTAATACATCTAGCTGTTGCTAGCCACCTTTTGTTTTCAGAGAACAGGCAGTGTTGGCGCTTGCTTTGTACTGTTGCCTTTAATTCTCTCTGTGACAAGCTGCAGAGCCACAGAAGCAGCCTGGCAGCAGCACTCGAACTCCAAGTTCAGCAGAAGTAGGGAGCCCTGGAGGAGCCAGTCATAGCTCTCAGTCACTGGCCAGCCCATTGCTTGTAGAAGTTAGCATGCTTAAGTTGACATTGATCCCTCAAGGGACTAGCTACCAGCTAAACAAAACTGGAGCACAGGGCTAGCCAAGCATAGATTCCCTGTGACCCTGTGTCAGGACCTGTCATCCTGTTGTAAAAGCCAGCTATGTTACCTCCTTGCCCTCTGAGACTCCCAGGGAATCCCCAAGTAAATGAAGAGGGGAGTTATTTACATGTCCTTCATGTCTCCAGCCCAATCTTTTTTTTTTTTTCCCTTAAAAACAAAACAAACCAAAACCAACCAAAACCCCAAGGGATAATGGAGTACTTTAACTAGGCATTTGTTCCCTTATGAAGGCTTACTACAACACAGCAAGAATAGTTTGCTCTATTAATATAGATAATGGGAAATATGGAAGTATTTCTGTGGTTAAAAAAGTGAGCATACTGTCATTGATGGTAGCGTGATTGTTGTATACTGCTGGGAAAGGCAGACACATTGGAATATTACTGGTAGTTTAGAATATTTAGAAGCCAGGAGTTCTACTAAGTCTGTTAAATATGCTGAGGGTAGAAATGCTCATTTGCTTTTGCAGAGGAAATAGAGCAAAGATACACCACAGCAGAGAAAGCTAGCAGGACAAAGGAGATACTATTGACTCATTCCAGACTGCCGACTTAGCAGCTCAACTTTGTTTCTTTTTAACTTTTGTAACAGTAGGAGCTCAAAGCCTCTCAGTCTATTTTTTTCCACAAATAGAAACACCCGGACTTCAAAAAGTAATATGCTTTGAAGAATCCCAAACCATTAACATATTAAAAACTATATGTACTATTAAACGGGCTTCGTGGTTACTTGAATTTTACAGCATGTAGATGATGCCGGTGTTTTGGCAATAATTTTTACACTGTTGCATTCTGGCAGACAATTCTTGACAAATATAAATTTGCAAAGCACTTTTTGTTGGTTTTAGTGTGATACAGTTTTATTGACTTTGCAGTGGGTAAGTACTGCTTCAATATTTTCACAGGCTGAGTAAACCCCACAGACACTTTTTCCCAACTCAGCAGCATATTGCAACAAGTTTCTAACCCTATAACATTACACTTGTAACACTGGGGAAAGCATATGATGTGTGAAATTTAGATTTTTGTCCTCTGAACTTAAGTCTATATTCCTTAAAAAAAAAAATATTGTTCATTCTGGACAATGGAGTGTCCAGATATGATGGGGCCATCGCTATGACAGATACTACACTGACGGCGTCCCTGTCCCAAAGTCCCATCAGGACCGTGCTCCCCGGTAAGAGACCGGCCCCCGCGTCCGCGCTCCCTCCCGGAGGGAGCGGTGCAACCTCACGGACACCCGCGCTCGCAAACACAGCTCGCCTCTCTCACGAGCTATCCCTTCTACAGCGTGCGCTTAAAACGTCACAGAACGTCACAAACTCAAACCGATCGGCATCGCGTAAGCCACGCTGGTACTGAGCGTGCGAGCTGGATTTAACTTCGGATGCGTTGAGGGCCGGGCTCGGCGGGGCCCTGCAGCCCCCGCCGCCGGTCCCGCGGGGGGCCGGGCGGGCGGGGCGCCCGTGCTCTGCCGCGGCGGCGGGGCCGCGCCCCCCGCGTTGGCGCGGCGGGCTGCCACTCAGGCGGCGTCACAATACGCCTGTGTGAGCGCTGTAAACACTCGGGCGGGCGGGTGTGTGTGTGAGTGACGCGGGGGCGCGCCTCCCCGCCCCCAGCTCCCCCCGCCGCCCCCCGGGTGGCACCGAGCCGCCGGGGGGGCGTCAGGCGCGCCCCCGGTTGTTTCCTTGCGCGCATGGTAGCGGCACGAAAGGTAGCATCACTGGAGCGGGGGATGATGTAATTCTCCCTCCGGCCAGTGACTGCCTGCGCTTGCACCGATCCGACTTGCAAACCGGAGGGGGGTGGTTGTTTTACGCGTGATCGTTATCAGCATCTCCTGACGGCGCACCCCCCCCCCCCCTCCAGCGCCGCTTTAAACCCCGCTCCGCTCATCCCTCCCCTTCCCGGGGCACGGAAGAGGGACGGGGCTGGGGGAGGAGGGGAGCCCCGCGCCGTGTGTGCAGGGTAAACACGCCAATGAGCGCCGCGCCGAGCGGTAAACAAGTTGAGGTGCCCTCCGCCGCACGGCAACTTGCTGCGGGCGGGGTGTCCCCCCCGCACACATATACGCACGCACGCACACTCACTTCCCCCTAACAAAAGCCCGTTTAATATCGGCGTCAGCTTTTGTTCGGCGGGCGGCAACCGCCGTCCTCTCTCCCGATCACCTTATTTCACCCGTCGGCCCCCCCGGCCAAATCCAGGGGTCCCCCACGCCCCGTCCCCCCTGCGCGCATCGCCGCTCGCTCCGCGGCGCTGTCCCCTCACCGCCTCCAAAGCTCCCCCCGCTTTCCCGGAGCTCCCGGTCGCTGCTGCCCGCTCTCTGGGGCAGCAGACAGGTAGGCGAGCAGGCGGCCCCCCCTCCAGTCCCCGAAAAGGCAGTAGCTAAATGGCACTTACTGTCAGAAGAGAGGGCGAGGGGGGAAGCTCTTCTTTCGGTGCAAAAGCAAAATAGCCACTCGCAGGACGTTGCCAGCATAGGAGGCAGCAAGGGAAAATAAAAAAGATCTTCCAGTAGGGGGGGGTGGGGGGGAGGAAGGAGAGCGAGGGAGGAAGGGAGGAGGAGGATTCGCCTTTTAACTGGAGAAAAATAAAATCAAAAAATAACCGCGTGTGTGTTCCCCCCCGGTTGCCTTTTTTGTGCAGTTTCAGCAAAGCTGCGAGGAAGTTGGTCCTTTTGTTCCACTATTTATAGATTGCGTCAACATTGCGAAAAGGAGAAGGCGGAGCGGTGGCACTTACTCCTCGCCGAGGGGTGGTGGGGGAAGATATCGGGGTGGAGGGGCGGGGCGGGGGGGGACGTGCAAGCCCGGCGAGTACAAGCGACTTCAGCGCTCTCCCCCACCCGCCGCCGCCGCCACTGCCGCGACCACGGGGAGAACCGGGCGGTGCAGCCGCGGCGGCGGCGGCGGGCAGAGCCGCGCCGCTTCCCCGCCCGGCTGCCGCCGCACAGCACCGCCCCGCGGGCGGCGAGGCGAGGCGCTCCGAGCCGAGCGGCGGGGCCACGGGGAGGGGGGGACCCGCCGCTCGGTAGGGCGCTGATCGGCTCGCCGGTACCCTCCGTCTCCCGGTAGAACCTGTTGCGACCCCCTCGGCTGGGAGCTCCGAGGGCAGGTGCACACACCACCCGGCTCCGTTTTCTTTACGAGGTAGCGCCGAAGGGTGAATCAGGGGAGCCGAAGGGAAAACATTTTAAAACCTGGGGATCGTGAACCTTACGTATTTTCTCCGCCACCGAGGAAGAAGCGGGGGGAGGGGGCACGGAATGGCGGGGAGAGAGAAGGGGAACCGTCGTCTTTCTGGACGAAGGCCAATGTTTCTAAACTGAATGTAAACAAAGAAAACTGCAAACACCGGAGGAGGGCCTTTCACCGCCGCCAAGGCTGGGGGGACGTGCTCCCAAAGGGTTGCCGAGCTTTGCCGACGCCTCGTTTCCCTCCGGGTCCTGAACGCCCACGGTCACCCCGGCCACCGCCCTCGGGTGCCGCGGGACGGGGGGGAACTTTCTGCCGGCGGGGACGGCGCAGGGTAGCCAGCCTGGAAAAAAACCAAAACAAGTGTGCTCCTTTTTGTTGTTGTTTTGTTTGCTTCCTTTCAACTTGTTTTTTGGGGTGTTTTTTCTTGTTGTTGTTGTTTTGTTTGTGTGTCTGTTTGTTGGCTTGGTGGGGGAGGTTTTTGGGCTTTTTTTGAGAGAGGGGGTCTCGTCCCTCCCGCCCCGGGAGGCAGAGCCGCTGTGCCCCGGGCGGGCGGAGGCCGGGACCGGGCTTGTCCGAGCCTGCCGACAGCTCCCGGCTCCAGCCTCGGGGCTCCGTGGAGCTGCTGGTGCTGTTACTTGTAACAGGCTCGGGGGAACATCCATGGGGCTCCTGCTCGGTTGAGCAAATCTTTATATATTTAGATGGGAAAATCCTTCCTTGCTATCACACAGGCCGGTGGGTTGTCACTGCGGGGTTAGAGAGGAGCTGGAGGGAAGGAGGAAGGCTGACGACGTGCGTGACCGTGACATCGGCTCTGTGAGCGCCCTAAAAATACCCCTGATGGACCCGCGGGCGATTTTCGCCCTGCAGAAACACAGCCGTCGAACCGGGTGACGTTTAGAGGTTTTTATCCCGCTCCTTGTTTTCTTGAGTTCTATGGGCGGATGAGTTCACTTAGGCTTCGGACAACAGACGCCTTCTCGATGATGATTTTCTGGGGGAGAGTGCTATTCTCTCGGAACTCTCCCTTTCCTGCTCCGCCCAACCCACGCACGGTCCCTGCTAGTGGTGGAGTCCCTGCGGAGCAGGGAGCGCAGGTAATGCCTGAAGAAAGTTTCGAGCAAATAAAATAAATTCCGTTAGTGTGGTGCCTTTCTTGAAGTGTCCCCTGAATGCCGGGCTTTCTTCTCCTCTACTGCTTCGCAGCCAGCTCTCTGTCCCACATCACTGCTCTTGCGACAGAACACGGTGCTTGCTTATCTTCAGTGGGTTCTCCGTGGGGACTGCGGCTACTCTTTGCTTCTTCTGCTGAGGTTGCAGAAAAAAAAAAAAAAAAAAAAAAAAGAAAGGGGAAAGAAAAAGAAATTAACGAAAATTACATAGTTCGAAGACGGATGGTGTTGAATGTTGGATTGTTTTTCTGCGTACAAAACCCCTGGCACAAGTGGGCTCTTTTAACAGCCTTTTAACTGAGGGTATGAAAATTGACTGGTGGTGGAAAGTAGTAAATAGTGGAAATACGGGATAGATCCAAACTGTGAACCGTGAATAAACCTTATTGAAAGTTGGAAAGAGCTGAAGTGAGCAGAGAGTAGGTAGGCAATTCTCTCGCTTCTGTTCTGAAAAAGGAGTGCGACGCGTTGGCACTTTTTTTTTTTTTTTTTTTTTTTTTAGCATTCTGAGAGAAAAGAGTAAAGAAAGAAAAATAGCGTTGTGGTGGAAATGGGATGATAAAAGCAAGATGTAAAAGGCATAAGTACCGAAGTGGGTATGCCCGCCCCTGGCGCTGCCCCGCCGCAGCCCGGTGGCTCGGAGCCGGCGGCTGAGCTTCAGCAGAAGCCACGGCGTTCAGAAATGTTGCAACAGCACTTTAGAAGTCTCTAAAGAAAAGCTGAATTGTTGGAACTTAGGTAACTTAAGGAAACTCGTTATGACCTACATTGCTGTTCTGAGTCAGCAGCTGCAGCCCCAGCCCCGGCGGGTCCCGCCGCCACCGCACACCCCGCACCCCTTGGGCGGAGCCGCCCCCCCGCCGCCGCCCGGGCTCGCTGCTTCCCGGGTTTACAAACAAACTCGCCTGGATCGAGACGGTTTCACTTCTGCTCTAAGGAATGCCTCCGCTGCTTTCCTTTTTTTTTTTTTTTTTTTTTTTTTTCCTCCTCCCAGGTTTGAAGACAGAGCAGCTTGCCTGCCTCTTACCGGCTGGTTTTTGAGGGGGAAGGAGCTTAAGCGGAGGACAAGGTCTTTTCTCCGAGTTTTTAAGAGCTGTACTTTATATCCCGAAGGGATAGTCATTGTTTTCTTCACCGGGAAATAGATGCCTTATAGGGGAAAGTTACTACATGTTGCACACTGCTTTGTTCTTACGGTAAGAGAAAGAAAACTCTGAAGTTCCAATCAAAAACTCACCGAACAACTTTCCATGCTTCTTCTGTAATGTAAAGTAAAAGTAGCAACGATTAAACTTCAAATGTCCACACTGTCAAGATTCATAGCTGAATCCAGTTTGCAGCGAGGTCGGACAGTCGCGCCGAGCGCTTGTTAAACGTACAGTCAGCGTCAGGAACGGGGAACCCTGATTGTTTTAACATCTTGATTAGAGTAATCTGTGCGTGAAGGTACCGCATCACCCCGGCCAGGCGAGGGACGGGGAATAACATCGAGTCAGCTTTCTTTGATATTCAAAATGACGAAAGACTCGAGATGAAATGACCTCAGAAAACTCCGCCTTTGGAAAGCAGCTCTTGCCGCCTCTCCCTTGCCCCCCGCTGTTCCCCCTCAATTCTGACTTTTTCTATATCGACACGTCGTTGCCACCAGCAGGAGAACTGAAAAGACAAAACTTAGCTCCAAACGCCTTGGTTTTCCGGTCGGGAGTTTGCCGGGTTTGCCCACTGCTTTCGAGCACTGCTTTTGGTGTTATTGTCATTATTACTGATATATTTTTATAAAGCTTTAGGTTTTTATTAGCCGAGTACGGCAACTTACTGCATTTAATAATAGGACAGAAAAACCTAATTTCCTTTCCTTTATTTATTTTTAAAAAGAAAATTTCACAGCAATGATAGAGACTTGATTCGATGCTCTTTAGTAACAACTTGTAGCAGCTGTGAGTTTCTTGCAACAGTGATAGTTCAGCGTCTCCTCTTAAGGAACCAGCGAAATTCGGAGGCAGAGGCTGAAAGCAGCTCCCCGTACCCCTAAGCAGGGAGGGGGGCAGGAAAATGCTTCCTGCGGTTTTGGGAAAGAGGGGGCACCTCCCCAAGCCCCCTTCCCCAGCAGATTCCCAGTTTGCAGCTGGACACGGGGTACGTCCCTGTTGCCTCACCGTGGGGATGAGCCACTGTCGCTCAGCCACCTCCGGCTCTGCTTTCGGCGGGTGCTGCTAACCACCACCAAATAAAGTCAACGCCTTCGCCTGCCTGATTTTTATTTTTTCAAAGAACCCCTAAAATTCCCCCGCGGTGTCATGGAAAGAGAACTCTTCTTGCTCATAAGCCCCAAATGTCAAAGGCAAAGGAGAGAACATATTTGCACTTAAGAGAGGAAAAATGAAAGAAAAACCCAAACCGAAAAATCAAAAATCCAAGCCCAACAATAAAAGCCCCAGATATATAGCTGGGGAGAAGAGAGAAGTGAGGGAAGAGGGAGAGAGGGGGGGGGGGGGCTTCAGCTGTACCGGGGCTGACACAGTGCGTCTGCACTTCCAGCGAAGCAGGAGCGACTCCGGCATCCCGCTTTCCTCCTCGGCGGTTTTCTTGGGAATTCTGCGGGAGCACCGAGGTTTCTCCCGGGCTGCACTCCCCGGGCTCTGCGAGGCAGCCCCAGGACCCCGTGACTTCCCCTTGTCCCCCGCTCAAACGCCTCCAAAGGGGCTTAGGCAGCTCCACAACAGGAGGAGGGCGGGCGGCGGAGCCCCCTCCGCTCCCCTAAATCGCTCTCCGTACGGTTAAGCCCCCAGAATGGGCTGGAAAGGCGAGATTTTGGGAAACCTGAGGAGAGGATGGACGTGATCTGCGCGTCGAAGCGAAGCTAAAGGATCAGTAAGCCGCAGTTAACACCGGTCACTCCTGCCGAGATTTTTGGGGCATTTAATTTTTTTTTTTGTCTGATTTTTTTTTTTTTTGGGAGGGTGTGTCTAGACCCGCGTAATTTCGTAATAATTTTCAGACACCGTTGTCCTGTCCAGCGTGTTTGACCAGGTTGTTAAAGACTAGGCGATTTTTTGTTCATACAAACTGGATATCTGCGAGGTTTAATTTAACCCCGTGCGGTTCATCACGTTTCTTGTACCGAAAAAAGTACCTTGCTGGAGAGTCCGCCGTCAGCTCGGAACTGCAATCTATTGCGGGACCGAAAAGGTACGATGCGATGTATGCAAAGTGACTGTAGCCTTTCAGGATGTTACTGAGGTTAAATCAAAGTCCCGGGACGGTAAGAGCAAAAACTTGGTAGCCGTCCAAGAACAAAATCGTTGTTTTCAATTGAGTCGAGGTTTGGTGTGGTTTTTTTCCCCCTCCTTTCTTCTTTTTCTTTCCTAGTGTAGTTGGAAAGTGTCTTTGTTCTTTATAAATTAGTGGGGTCTTTAACACGTTCTCGTCACGATTGGAACGATATATACCCCAAAAAATGACAGCGCTTAGAAAAAGAAATGCAGTAACCTGGATGACCAGTGTCCCAGGAAGCACTTGCCTTTTCTGCCTTTTTTTTTTTTTAATTATTTATTTTATTTTATTTTATTTTATTTTATTTTATTTTATTTTATTTTATTTTATTTTATTTTATTTTATTTTATTTTATTTTATTAAAAAAAATATTTATTAAAAACTTCAGCGATTTCAGAACTGTGGCCAGGAGCAGGGGGTATAATTTCAGAAATGTCCCCCATGGCAGCCTAGCCGCCTCTGGCTGGAGAGGGGCTGCCGGGCACCGGGACTATGGGCATGGGGACACCACTTCTCCCTTCCGCAAGCGTTAAGTTTCTCGCTCCTTTTCGTTTCCCAGTCCAAAGATTTCTCTGATGATAACAAAATATCTGTGTAAAGGCTCGCTTTCAAGCCAGGCTCAACATCCTGCTCATCCCCCTCGATGTCAGCTTTATTAGCGTCCCGTTTTCAAACACACTTTTCCGCAGAGATGTCCCCAAGCTCATATTTTTGTGTGTCCCCCGTCCCTCTCCTGCCCCAGTGACACTGAGGCGGGGTTTCGTCTCTGGTCAAACTGTGCACAGACTTGGGTGTAAATCCAAGAGTATGTGATTTAAAATCTCGTCGTAAAAATACCAAATGCAAAAATATTCGGCACCTTGGGTGTCTGGTGGTACTTTTATTTCTCCTGGCACATCAGGAGTTATTTAACGTGTAAAGAAAAAAAAACAAAGGATCACACCTTTTTAGCAGAAAGTCAAACGATGCAATTAAGCAAAGAAATTCAGAATTGGGAAAAGCTGGAATGCCGCTATTAAAAAAAAAAAAAAAAAAAAAAACAAACCAAAAGAGCAGCAACAACTGTTTAGGGTTTCCCCCACCCGCAAATGTGACCTTTTGGAGTTGAGTTAGCTGCTGCTTTGAGTTATTTAGTCGTTCGGGGAAGATGCCGAGCTGCTGAGGGACACGATTCTGGTCCCAGGGCAGGTCCCAGTGAGGCGGTGGTGGAGCCAGGAGCCGGGGTGTCCTGGCAGTGCAGCCGTCCTTACCATCACCTCTTGGTCAGGCGAATCGAGGCGAAGAGCAAGCTGCCAGCCTGCTGCAGATCTGCTTCCCAGGCTGGTTTTGGCTTCCGGGGAAAAGAGTGGCTACCGTAAAAGGTTCAAATTGCTCGGATGGAAACTTTCTAGTGTGTTGGAAATATGTAAAGACAGAAACGACAATGACACTGCTTCGAAACGTAACTTCTGACTCTCCGAAAAGCCTTCAGGACCTGGTACTGGATGACTAATTTCCATACCGCTCCGCTGAAACTGAAACGTGCGCTTGGGGAGTTTTAGACTTTCCTTTTCCATCACTACTGCAGTGTGGGGGAGTCCTTTATCACCTCCTGTCCTGCCATCCATGCTACGGGGCGCCTTGTCCATTCCCCGCAGGTTTCCCAGTGGGGCAGCGGGGTCTCCCTGTGGCCGGGGTTCATTTTCCTCGCTCCTCCCTTGGCCCTTTTGGCTGGCCTGTGCAGGACAGAGGGATCGCTGCACCGCCACCGCCACCCGCTGCCACCTGCCCTGCGCGCCCCGGCCGGGGACAGTGGTTCTGCAGCTACTTCCAAATGATTAATGTTTTGTTGTTTTTTTATCTCCCTACATTTTTTTTTGTTTTGTTTTATTGTTGTTGTTTCTCTGCACCAGCCTCTTATCTTTTCTCGCAGACACTCGAGCCAGTGAAGGCAGTGGGCGTGCAGGCAGCTACGGCAGCCCGGAGATCTCCCCTCTCTCCCGCTCTCCTCTGAACGCTGCCGCTAACACGCTGGCAGTGCTGGTGATCCGGCTCCAGCTGCTGCTGCTACTGCTGGTCAGTATTTACCACCAGACAGTTGTTTATCTCCTGCGTTCAGCTTACTGTTTTTATCTCCGGGAAGAAAGAAAAAGAAAAAGAAAAAGAAAAAGAAAAAGAAAAAGAAAAAGAAAAAGAAAAAGAAAAAGAAAAAGAAAAAGAAAAAGAAAAAGAAAAGAAAAAGAAAAAGAAAAAGAAAAAAAGAAAAAGAAGTATCTTTGGCCATTTTCTGCAAACTTGACACCCCGAGGTGCAGGTTTGTCCGTGCTCGGATGTTCCTGGGGAGCTGAAGCATTGCTGACTTTTCTCTGAGCACAGTAACTGCAAACACCACAGTAAAGCAGCGTGTGGGTGCCATCGGCAGAGCCCCCGGCTCCTTTTCCCGTGCTTGTCTCTCTAACAGTGGCCATGTGCTATCCCGGGGCAGGATTAGTTCTTCCCGTGGCCCTGGAACTGTCACCGCTAGGTCCCTCCGTTTCGTGCCACCTGGCCGGTACACGGGGGACGAGCTTCGCCCTAGGGCACGCCGGGGGACAGGTGGGGTGGGTACCCGCGGAGGAGCTGTGGCTGTGCCGGCACTGTGTTGGGACAGTTCACGACAATTCACTGGGAAAGTCTGGCACAGCGCTGGGACAGTCTGTGACTATGGTCAGGAAGTGCTAGGACAGTTGAGGCGATGCTAGGACAGTCGGGTACAGTATTAGAACAATTGTGATAATGCTGGGACATCCTGGAACGGTGCTGGGACAAAGCTGGGTCAGACTGGAACTGCCCTGGCACCGTTTGAGACAGTGCTGGAACATCTGAGACAGCGCTGGTGCAGTCTGGAACTGCCTTGGGACAGTCTTGGCACAGTCTTGGCACAGACGGGGCCAGGGCTGGAATGGTGCTGGGACAATTAGGACAGTGCTGGTACCTCTTGGGACGGCGCCGGGACAGCCGGAGCAGTCCAGAGGGCAGCGCCGTGCGGCGCCGGGCCGGGCGGAGGCCGAGCCGGGCAGGACATGCGGGGAGGAGGGAGCTCACCGCCCCGGGGCCGGGCCGCGCAGGGGCTGAGCCTCGGCCGCGGAGACCGCCCCGGACACTCACGGCTCGGCCCCGGCCCGGCCCGGCCTCTGCGGCCGCGGCGAAGGGTCCGTGAGCGGAAGGGCTGTCGTGCAGAGCCGATCCCGGGCTCTCCGCCCAGCTCGCTACAGCTGGCCGCCGCCTCCCCCCGGGCTCGCCGGTAACGCGGGGCTGCCGAGGTGCGGCGTTCAAAAGGTGTCCGTATCCCGCATCTCCTCCCTGTAAAAATACATGGTTAGCCCCAAACTCGAAAAGGCTGTTGATAACATCAATCCCTTCTGGCTTCTGTACAGCTGCACCAATACACCTTATGGTTTCCCCGATCCTTCAATTTTTCTTTTGTCTCCCGCCTTGGAGACCTCGGGCCGCCCGTGCGGGTCACTCGGGGCGGCGCCGCCGGCCATTCCCTTCAGGGAGGTATAGCTGTTCCTCCACTGAAACTGCAAATCATTCATTCGCCCTCTCAAAAGCTAGTGGCTCTGAAAAGATGTCTTCTTCACTAGTTTTTTTCTTGGCCGTAATAATTTAGCGGACCAAATTCATTAAAGAGGTTTGCGTTTTACAGTCCCGTGGGACAATTTTAATTGACAATGAAATGTTATTTGACTTGGCAGTGTAACAGTGGGGATATGACTCATCAAGATGTAAATTAAGAATGAACAGTGAAAAAAATGTTTCCCTGCATAAATCTGAATGTATATTTCCTCATTTTAATAGATTATTTAATATTACTTCTCAGTCATAAATTAATAAGTGTTCTAGAGTGAACTGAAGGAAGAGTAACCAAAATGATTAGTGTATCAAGTGGCTAATGTATGGAGAAACCTTCAGTATCTCTAATGTATATCTGCTTAGGTAGAAATGAAAGTATTTGGGTGATGAAATGCGTGTGCTTGTGGCTTTGGAGATTTGCAATGTGCAAATTTAATAGTACTGCTTCTGCTGAAGTGCTCACCATATTAGCAATGCTCAGAGCTTCAGGACGATGCTAAGTGCTGGTCTAGAATTCAAACTAGTTTTGAATTGTTACTTCAAGGTATGCAAACTCCAGAGAGAAATTAAATTTCATCAGCTTCACATGTCTGGCCTGTTGTACTACCTGACTCTTCATGGTTTAGTGTGCAACTGTATAGTTATCACTCTTCCGAGAGTCTACATTTTCTCATGTATTGCACAGCAAATTGAAGCACTTGATTTGGAAGCATATATCCTACCTTAGATGCCAGATCCCTGACCTGTCAGTATCTGGCTAAAGGTAAAATTTTTAAGATGTTATATGAAAAGGAAGTCTTGTCAATATAAAATGATATTCAGAAATTATTTACTAATCAAAAGCTAGTTACATAATTTTAGTAAATATGCCTTTTTTGTTTTTTTTTTAACAGGTCAAATGAGTGGCTCAGCAATGTATGACACTACAAGAACTGTAAGTTAACACAATCAACACATGGTTTGCACTCAGCCATTTCTGTGCACATTGGCTATCTGTAATACAGATCTCAGAAAACAGACCAGCAACACCTAGTTCACTTCCCAGAAGTATATTTATGTCAGAAACTTTAGTTAAGTTTTCCACATGAGACTCTTATTCACCTGAGATCATCTTGAATTGTTTGGTGCTTGAGTAGCTCAGATGGGACCATAGGTCTGGATCCCCAAAGGTCATCTGGGGTCCTTGGGCATCTGACTCCTATTTAAATATTTTTTTGCTGGGCAGTAGTATGTAAGTATCTGAATAGCTTTAGATTCTGAGCCTCATTTTTTTTTCTTAGGCATTACATCAGTGATCTCTCATTGCACCTGTGAATGTATACTTCCCAGAAAATAACCCTGGACAAGAATATCCTGCTTCTAATGAACAGACTTCAGCTCTTCTTCTCTAGTGGCCTGCAGTGCACTGCACTGCGCTGCACTGAGCTCCATTTTGTAATTGGCAGGTGAGAGTATTTAATCAGTAAATCTCTTTGCTCTTGAGAACAGGAGAGAAGCATAAGTCTATTGAAAAGGAGCTTCTAAGGTTAATTCCATACATCTTAATTTGGAAGGAAAAAAAGTCTCAGAAACAGTGGAAGAAAGTATGGGGGGAAAGTGAAAAAAAATCAGAAAAATCAGTGCAAGAGCACAGCAAGAATGAGAAAAGGGAGGCATATGTTTGAGATATCCAGGGGCATATATAAATCAATATATAGCTAGACAACTTACATAATGTTCTCAAAGCTTGTATTATAAATATGAGAATAGAGAGAATCATATTTGGGGGACATTCTCCTGAATATGGGTAGGAGGAAGTTTTGTGCTTAATAGAAGCTAGTTCCAGCTGCAGCAGAACCATTCAGTAATGCAGTGCCACACAGAAGGACTTATCTGAGAGCAGTTATTATGTCTTTATAATAATAATTTCGAGGAAGAAATGAATTTCCATTATTGTAATTAAAATAGTTGTTTTTATTATATTTTTTTCATTTATTTCTAAATTTGGATGGCTACTGCAGGAACAGGTATGGTACATAACATATGTCTGGCTGATTGCCTATCTCCACATCCCAGCTGCTTGCCTGCCTCATGCCAAGTTTGAGTGAAATAATGGGTCTTATGTTGTCTCCCAAAACTCAACAGACTGTGGGTCAGTCAAGGGATTCCTATCAGGCATGAAGAATGCACAGGAGCCTTCCCATAACAATGAATTCTTGCCCAGAAGTTCTCACCAAGGAACTGTAATTCACAGTACTCTA
The DNA here is from genome assembly GCF_050655825.1 of Lonchura striata. Classification (NCBI taxonomy): domain Eukaryota; kingdom Metazoa; phylum Chordata; class Aves; order Passeriformes; family Estrildidae; genus Lonchura; species Lonchura striata. Next base: position 64,402,978 of record NC_140703.1, read on the forward strand.
CCTGAATATGTTTTATCATGCAGAAGGCAATTACATGAAGATAATTTTAAATATATGGGTTATTAATATCACATGGCTATGCACACTAGTTGTATTGGCTGATTGAAAAAACAAGAGTAGGCTAATTAGCAGAATTTATTTAACACTAGCCCTGAATGTTGTCCTGCCAGGATCATTGTCCTCTCAGAGCTCTCTGGGGCACATATATGCACTTTCCACCTTACTATGAAAGTCATCTACTGGGAAAGTTTGTGATTGTCTCTACTCCTTCCTTTTGGAGCCCTAGGTCTCTGAGGAAGGAAAATAAGCATGTCATATGAAAACCCCCTAAAGTTTGTGCTTGATATTTTAACTTCCCTTTGCAAGGCAGCTGCTGCTTTTGCACGTGTGGGAATCTGGTGAGCCGTACAATCTTAGGCTGAGGATTTCTATTCACTAGGGATTAGCTGAACTGTTTTCCTAAATCAGTCACCAGATCTGGATTCCAAATTAACAAAGTGGTGCTGAGCAATAATGTAGACTGTAGGTAGCAGCTGTGCAAATTTATTCACTGAAAGCATTATAAAAGCAGGCTGTCTAACTGCCTTAGCTTTAGTGCAGTGAACTCTGAGCTGTAGCGAACTTACTGAATTTATAACAAGTAAAAAGCTCAGGTTCATTCAGCTCCAAGGATGCTGAATGAGAAATGCTGGTCTTTGCACAATTACTCTAAACACAACTGCTCTTAGCAGAAAGTTTAGAAGATGCAGAATGATTGCATCCTAGAAAACAGAGGTAAAAGGGAACACAGAGATCATTGAACCTCTCCCTATGCCCTGATGATCTGCTACCCTTTGTCTTTTCCATTTGTCTAGCCTGTTCCATGGATGAGGTTTTACACACTCCTCATGCAATCTATGCAGTGTTTAACCACCCCTCCTGCTGGAAGTGTTTTCTTGGCATGTCTTCTGCAGTCATCTGTGGATTAAACCATGCCAGTCTGTTGGGAAAGATGAATAAATATAACTGCCTGGCAAAAGATTCACAATAGTACAGCCAGGATGAAAAAAATCCCCCCCTACTGGCTGGACAATACCCTTACCTACAGACAAGTCCAAAAGTCAAATGGACTGTTCCATCTCAACCCCAAAATGTATGGTTCATCCAACACCTGTAACCCTCCCCTGAAGCATCAGGTGTCTGTGACCCCATTGGCCTAAGTCTTGTTCCAGCCCACCTTGAAGCCCCCTGATAAGGGGTCTCTGAGGGGCCAGACACCCTCTTGGATCTTTCCCCCTCTTAGAGCTTCCACCCTTTCCTAGAGCATCCTCTCTACCCCTTGTCTCTCCCCTCCCCATCCCCTCAAGCCTCGCCACGTGCTGCGTCTGGCAGCTCCAGGCAAGACCTTTCTCCATCCCTAATAAACCTGATATCCTAAGAGCAGCCTTCAGAGATCCCTCGTCTCCATTCATCAAAGCTGTCATGGAGCCCAGCATTCCCTACACCAGTCCTTTTGCATTTTCTTCACTGGTGTGCTATTTTTTTTTTTTTTAACCTCTCACAAGTCTTCTCTCTCTTTTCTGAACTCTGTGCAATTTCTATTTCACAGTGTCTCAAATTAGACTCGGTATTCCATCTAGGACGTTGCCCCAGTTCAAGTCTCTCAAGGCTATCTTACTCTTTGCTCTTACTGTCCCTCTGTGGGGTTTACTATTTTTTAACATTTTTTAAATTGCAACAGCACAGTTGATTAAACCCTGGCTGTGCTCTCCTAACTCCTTTCTATGAGGCTGCTGTCTTACCACTTCTTGCCTAGACTTTATTTTCTGTAGTGTGAAAATACAGGACTTTCTATATGTCCTTACATAAATTTGCCACCTATTTTTAAGACTATTTCTCCAGCTTGTCAAGATAATATGAATTTCAGTCCTATTTTCCAGTAAGCTGGTGGTCTCTATGGGATTATCTGCAGTAATGAATAAGCATATTTTATCTTCCTTCATTCAGGTTGTTAATGGAAATATTGCTAAGCTTCAAATTTAGCATGGATTCCTGAGGAATTCCACTCTCTATATGCTTCCATTTCAATAAATAACCACTGATAAATACTTCTAGTGAATGATTTCCCAGCCATTTTGTACTCGTCCCATATCAGTTTCCTCTAAACTGTGTTTCTGTGTCTGAGGTAGAAGAATAATACATGTCAGTGTCAAAAACAGTCAAGATATGACACCTCCTGCTTATCCCATCTGTTATCCTGCCACAGAAGGAAACTAGATTCCACCTAGTCTTATCCAGAAAATACTATATATGCTTAATTCAAGCCTTTATGAGGCCTGGAGCACCAGTTTCCAAACTGTGGCCTCGAGTGAAGGCTGGGCCTTGGAAGGGATGCACCAGCCTGCCTGAAATCAGACTGGAGAAGGGGGGCTCACAGGCTGAAGTACATCTGCCAGGGTTACTGTGCTGTCACAGTCTTAGCAGTGGGACTGCTAGAGCAATCTCATGTGAGACAATGCCCTTGAGCATTTTCCATCTGTCTTTTCTACAGGTGAGCATGGTTCCTTAAAACAACAGTGCTTGTGACAAGTAACATTCAGATGCTATTTGTAGCAAAACAGTTGAATTATTGGAACCAGAACAACCCACCAACATTGAAATTTGACTTTCAGATATTCAGATATTTAATGATATTCAAATATTAAATGAGAATGCATGGAAGATGACCTGAAGAGGAGAAGGGGAGATACAGATTGCAGCCAGAGATTGGAAATCTGCAGTCATGTTTAGCAGGGCATGCCAAGATGAAAGAAAGATTAGGGAAAACTTGACACACATTAGTGTAGTTTAGAGATATACAGTGTGTACCATGTCACATTACACTTCTTTGCAGTCATTAGAGAGAAGCAGGCACTTTGAATATATAACTCATCTAGTCTATTTTAAAGAGGAGATGCACCCATGAATACCCAATTGTGCAGTGTATGATCTAACAGGTAAGATGTAGACATACGTATTTTATGTGTCTAATGTTAAATTATACAGTTTTTTTTTCCTTTGTGTCAGGTGCGTAACAAATCACTTCTGTTCTCTCAATTCTTATGGAAAGAGGGGCAATATCTTCACATTTGGAATGTGCCATTAATTAGAATTTTAGGAAAGCTTGATAGCAACAGGGCATTATTTAAATATAGAATATCTAAGTGATCTGATTATAACACCAGCTAGTCAGCTTAACAGATCACTTCTGTCATAGCTGCCATAATTCCTCTTGTTGCCTGGTTAAGAACTGCAGGTTTAGATCGAGTAATTCCTGCCTGAAAAAGTCTTAAGAAAGAGGATGGCTTTATGGCTCACATTAGGGAGTTCCTGTTAAGAAACTGCGACTGAGTTATCTATGGAACATGGAAGTTAATTTCAATAGATTTATAATGTAGATTTACTCAACAGTAATAAACACCTATGCAGATACTTGGAGTGTAAGTCCAACATATAGTTAGTTCACTTTGTATTGGTTGATTCAGATTAATTTTCTCAAAGTGCCTTGTCTAGACAAATCCTGAGTGTGACTTTGATCTGCTAACAGAGATAAACTGTGAGTGCTACAGTACCTTTGGGTCTGAGTAGCAAATGAGACTGGTGGAGTTCTAGAGGACAGTGCCCATCCCAGAGCCACTGGCTTCTACACTGCTACTTGAGGGGTTAAAGAAGCAATTTAATTTTAATGTAGTCTAATAGATCTGATGACTTTTTAAATATATAGGTCACAGTATTAAAAGTTGGTAGCAAGTTTTCTATTCTTTTAAGCTTGGTATATAAACAACCAAAATGCTGAACAGCAGTTTTTTTGAAGGTGGTTTTGCCAAGGCACAGAGAAGAGACATTTCCATTTACAGCTGTATGCTGAGCATGAGAGACAATTCATGTGTGAAATCCTCCGATGTCTTCTGTGATGCAAATAAGAATGTTTCTCCTGAAACTGAACTGGGAAATTCAATTCAATTCTAAAATTTGGTAAAAACTCATAAGAAACAGATAGCAGTAACATGATAATTAATTTCAGGAATGAAAAAGCATAGGCAGGTGAATCCACAGATGTAAAAGAACACTTGGCTTTAAAATAACAATTGCCATGTTCATACTTCTCCTCCCAAACATCACTTCATTGGAAGGCACTGTATTATTGCCATAGGACCTCACAGAAGTGGTGGATGTATGCTTGGACCATCTAGAACAAATGATAAAGTAATTTTTCAGCCCTGGGAATAAGGTCATTAAAATATAATACCAGAAAATTACCTTCACTCAATGTAAATGGACAGCATGTTTCTGAGAAGGCTCAGGGTTTTAACGTTGTTTATTGTGTTTCTAATTGATGTAGCTGTAAATGTGAGTGTGATTTTTTATGACATAACAATGATAAAATTGTTCCGTTTATATTTAAAAATTCAACAATATTGTAGTTATGCACTTCTTTAAATTTGCAAGGGTTACACCACCAGCCCCTGCCCCGATAAATAGGAAGATTAATGACAGATGACATGGAGAAGGTTCAGTTCTCTGCTTTTTTTTTCTGGCTCAGTTTCCAAAGTTCTTTTCTACATCTCTCAAAACCCCAGCAAAGTCCCTCCCACTGTAAGAAAAGAGTGGATTCCTAACCACCTGAGGAAACAACACAAGCTTGTGTGACCTGATAAGGTGCATCCCAGAGACCCGAGGAAATTGACTGATGTAGTTGCCAAAGTGCTATCCAACACTCTTGAAAAGTTATGGCAATCCTGTGAGGTCATCAGTGGGTGAAAAAAAGGGAAACATCATCCCCAGTTTAAAAGTGGTAAAAAGGAGGATGCTGGCAGTTACCAACCGCTTCTGGACTCCCCAGTACAGGACCTGTTATAGTGGGTCCAGAGGAGGGTCACAAAAAAGATCAGAGGGATGGAAAACCTCTGCTATGAGGAAAGGCTGAGAGTTGGGGTTGTTCAGTCTGGATAAGAGAATGCTCTGGATAGACCTTATTTTGGCCTTTCAGTATAGACAGAGAATTTTTAAGAAACACAGAGGGACTGTAGTGGCAAGGAAAGGGGCAATGATTTTAAACTGACAGAGGACAGGTTGAGATTAGATAAAAAGAAGACATTTTTTACTAAAAGCGGTGAGATATTGGGACAGGTTTCCCTTAAAAGCTGTGGATGCACCATCATTGGAAGTGTTCAAGGTCATGTTACATGGGTCTTTGAGCAACTTGATCTAGTAAAAGAAACCCCTGCTCATGACAGAGATCAGACTAGATGGTCTTTGGAGATCCCTTCCAATCCAAATTATTGTATGATTTTATTACCTGTTTATGTGGCTTTTTAAAAGAGTTTTTTTTTCCTGATGAATAGGTCAATATTACTGTCTGATGTTATTTAAAAGAATGAGTAGAACCAGAATATTCTAATCCTGGGTATGACACAGTGTTGCAGTCAAAGACAAGTCTCTAAAGTGATTTGTTATCACAGGATTACAGAAAACAGTGCTAGAGCAGATATGAAGTAATCTACTCCTTCCTTCTGATCAAGTCACATTAAATATCCCATGTTCTATGTAACAGATATTTAACTAACCTGCTTTCCAAGACCTCCAAGGATAGAGATTGCAGAACCTCTCAAAGTAGTTAAATCCAGTATTTAATAATTTTAGAAAACTGTCCTTTTTGACATGTGCAAATAACACATACAAGCCTGATCTGCAACCCGAGTCTATTTTGCTGCAAATTAAGACCATTGCTACCTTTTCTGGATCTTGATTTGAAAGTGATTGAGGGTAACTTATATTTCTTGACCTTTAGCCGTTCTTGTAGCTTTACTTTTATTTTCCATCTTTCCTCATGCATTCTTAGATGCAGTATAACCTGTGACAAACAGAATGAAGGATCCCTGCATATGCCTTGTCAGATGTACATCCCATCATATTATGATTGTTTAATCTTCAGTTTATTAATTTTTTTTTTCAGAATTTTTCCTTAGCCCAGTATCCTTCAAGGGCTGCCCAAATGCAGAATTTTATTTTTGTCTCAATAAAATTGTCTCCTATTTTAAGACCATTTCTATTTTCTTTTCTTTAGGGCAATTTCATTAATCACTGAGCTAATCTGGAATATTCACCTATCTCTCAGTGAGAGTTGTGAGGCCTGGGAGAGGTGTTAGATTTTTACCTTTTGGGTACATGTAGATGTCCACAAGTGACTTGAGTGTCTAAATGCTCTTTGTAGTCATATAATCATAGATCACAAAATCATTAAGGCTGGGAAAGACCTGCAAGATCAAGTCCAGCATTAGATCTAATATCACCGTGTCCACTAAACCATATAATGAAGTGCCACTTCCAGTCATTTTTTGAGCACTTCCAGGGATGGTGACTGCACTACTTCTCTGGGCAGCCTGTTCCTATGAAAAAAACATCATAAAGCTCTCTTAGAAAGGCATTATAGCAGTTTTATAACTTGAGCAGTAGGATCTGGAAGTAGGAGCCCCAATTATGACTTTCTTTCTCATCTCTTTGTTCACATGGAACAGCTCTGCCTCTCACCTGCCTACTCCTAGTTTTTAATTATGAAAATATTATGGAAGAATCTGGTTATAGAGCAAGAATAAAAGCTTACTTTTCTTTGAGTCTGTTAAATCACAGTATGTATACTTTCTCAACAAGGACTCTATCCAAAGGTAAAAAGGAGCCCCAAACTTCACTATCTTTAGTTTATTGTTCCTTGGCAAAGTCCTAGTGTTTACTTGGATATATTAATTTGGGATAGTTTATTACTACTGTAATTCATAGTTACTAAATTTTTTGTCATACGTGTTTTTCTGAGTTTGTCAAATAACTAAAATAGTAGTTAATATATGTACAACTTCATGAAATTCTCAGGCTTTAAGCCATATGTGAAAGGTGCATGACATGATGGACATGATTTATATTCTTCTCTTGAGAATCAGGCCACATTCCTGTCAAATGTGCAGTTTGACATTCTTTGTGAATGCCCAGAGAAGACTTGGGACTCAAAGCTTTAGTCTTTATAATGTGTAAGACTACAATGGTAATATCACCTCTTAAGTGTATTTGTGCCATGAGGCTCCAATGTTTTACTCTTCTGAAATGCAGATGTCTGAGGCGGGATTCTTCTAATCTATTTGTAGATGTCTGCAATGTGAATGTTTGTATTTAAGTTATCATCTTAGGAGAGGAGTGGGTACTTCTGGGGAATTATCCATCTTACCTATTTTAACCAATTCCTTTTTGGTGGGAAGAACCATGTTAGAAGTGTCTGTTTCTCTCTCCTTGTGTCCCATTAATGAGAGGACTGAGGCCACCCACTATCATCAGCTGCATGCAAGACCAGTGTTTCCAGAAGACCAGGGTTGTAGCAGCTGTCACTGAGGTCCACAGAGAAGAGGGTGACAGCTCTGGGCTAGCCTTTGAGTCACCGTCATTGACACCGAACACTGAGGCAGTGCATTACACCTGGCAGTGGAGTTTGAACTCAGAAGCAAAAGAATACTAATCTAAATCTAGTTTCTAGATTTTCAGTATCTTCGCAGTCATTGATAAAATTCTCATCTTCAAAAAACACAATGTACCAATATTTGGGACACTTTTATAACTACATCTCTCCCTTTGGCCCTGATGGTGTTGATGTCCTTGGATGATATCCCTGGACTATATTCACTCTAGAAGTGCAAACAAACCCACATTTTCAGGGAGAAAGTGTTCTTGTCTTTTCATTTGGCCACAGGCAGTATTTTTCATCATAGGTTGTAGTGGAGAGCTAGAATCCAGCCAATCCCTCCGGTGCCTTTGTTGTCAGGAAAAAATGATCTCTCAAAGCTCGTTTAGTGGGAACTTCAGCCAGACACTTATGAGTGCTGATTCTTTGTTACTTTGTTTTTATGTGGTTCCTAAGTTTCTAAAGGTCTTGACATACATTTTCTACCAATAAGAGAAAATGTCTCCTCATGAGATTTAAGTAAGTTGCTTTTATTTTTAATGGAGCCATGTTTGAGTGTCTGTCATCAAGTTCAGTAAATCATGTCAATGAAATCCACATTTTTAGTAGCCATTATCTCAGCTCAGGGATAAATGATGTTCTAGCTTTCATGTCTAATCCTCCATATTATTTTTAGGTGGATAGGGTAACACTGAGGCCACATCTTAAATTTATTCTAAAGGCAGTATCTACTTACAAATATTTTTTTCCCATGACCCAGTTCACCAGCAGAAGGATCAAAATGTTGATTCTTTGTGAGCATACTGCTGTAGCCACACAAAGCTCTACTACAAATCTGTGATGTTCTTTGGTCTTAAACAGCCTTTGTTGTTCAGGATCAAATCTAACAAAATGTAGCATCAACTTCAGGCTCGTTCAAAGTGAGTTAGCAGACTTTGTCAGAGGTGCATTTGATGCTATCTGACCCACCAATCCATCTCAAGGCACATACAACTAAAGCACAAGCCAGTGCCACAGCCTGTGCTGGCAGAGCTGCAGTAGCTGGGGGCTTTAGAGACACCATTATTGAATACCATTTTTGCAGTTATTGCACCATTATTGCAGTTATTGATACTCATATTTATGAACCGTTGCATACGGTAGCCCAATGGCTTGAGGGACACCAGTTCTTCAGTCTTTTTAACAATGACTGGCTTCCATTTACTGGTGTGACAGTACTCCTAATGAAACATCAGAACTTGAAGGAAGAAGAGGGGTTGCTTCTGTCACTGTTCTTTAATACATTCTTTGTATATAGCTCCCACCACTGGCCCTTCTGTTCCAGGAGAGACAGGTTTGCCATGTGGACTGAGAGGTGCTCAATAACATTGTGGTGTCTGTTTATGTGCTTGTGAGGTGGAGAGCAGAGCTGAGCAGGTAATGCACGCATCTCGCTGGGGCACATTACAACGTTAAAAACATTTGAATTCTTATGGAGAAGAGATTTCCATTTAGAATAGGTCTTACCTGCATAAAGCATCTGGAAGTATCATAGCTATTACAAGGTTAGTGATGCTCTGTATTATTCCTTGTAAAACACTTAATGTGAAACACTGCGCTGTTTCTTTGTGTATTCTTTTGCGTGTTCTCATTGTTATTATTATAAACAGCAAACAATATATGTTTGCTAACATTATTACTATGACTTTTTTTCATAGGAATTAGACCTCATTAGAAATCAGAAGGAGGATTTGTTTTGTGTACTGATAAATTATTAAACTCAGTAATATATAGCAAGATTACCTGCCAACGCACAGAAATCCTTCAGAGTTGTTGTTTTAAACCTATGTCAATGAACAGTTTATTCTGAAGCATTTCAAATGTGTATGCATATGCATTATACACATATATATAATATATATATATAAGTAGTGACAAAGCAAGTAGTTTAATACATTTTATGGCTCCAGTCTGGAATTCTGCATACAGGAACCTGTGTGTGGTCAAGGAGACTTGCATACTTTTGAACTCTAAGTTGGCCTAATAAAAGATACCATACTACAGTACTTGCTTTGTCAATCCTGTTTTGCTGGCTCAAAATGACTTGCAAGATTAATTTTCAATTTTTAACATAAAACCCAAGAAAAAGAAGTGTTTACTTACTGCAAGGAATTGATTCCATGTAAATGACCCTGGAGGAGGCTTGTACACAAGGTACAGATTGTTGCCAATTTGATGTATATTCACATTACAGAATATGAAAGTGAGAAGTTATACCATCTTGAGGATTTTATTTTTGTAAGTTAAAAAAGCTTTTAAGTAATCATACTGTATGTTTGATGGTGGAAATTAGTATGAATGTTTCTGGCAGTGGAATGATGTGATGTGGTTATGCATTTCTGTTTTCACTGCCTGCTCAATATCAGCCTTTTACAAATACAGATTACCATGTTGATGGAAGGAATTTACAGTTTTGGCCCCCTTGTCTCACTCTGTGTTACAGCACCTTTTTTTGTACTTTATGTTACCTATCCTCCCAACTGCATTTTTGTGACAGAAAAAGGAAATGTCTGTGGACTAAGGTCCTGAAAATGTGTGAGCTTTACTATTTAATTGAATGAGATGAGTATTATTTCCCATTAACTTTGATTTCCTGTGAGGTGAAATCTTGCTCTGAAACCCGTAGCAAACACTTTGCTGTGTATGAGAGGATGGAGAGTCCATCAATGATCCCTGACCAGCTAGTGACATGGCATACTGGAAGCTCAGAAAAAAACAACCCTTAATAATAATAATGATAGAAAGAATACTCTTTCAAAAGTCAAAATTTAGGACTGTCAAATAAAACCCAAGCTGAATACAAAAACTGTATGTACGATGTATTTAACACTGCCAGTTTTGGGGCCTCACAACCCAGATAGAACTGCAAGATCCGTTTGTGTTCTGTAGACTGTTACACTACATCCATACTTACCTCATCTTGTGGGCAAGGAGCTGCTTGCTCTGACTTCATGGAATTGCAGCTGTATTTGTGGAGTGCTGCTATCCTTTGGCACTGCCTCCCCTGTACATTAATACAGTTTAAATGCACCAGCATTTTCTCTGGAAGCAAACTTCAAAATTTGTCTTTATCCTGATGCAATGCATATTCAGAGTTTTTATTTTCCTGGAGTTTAGTTCCAGAGGAAAACATGCTTGACTGGTGCTCTCACCAGCCAGCTGTGGTTTGTAATGACAATAAGTAGCAGCAAGATACAGCAGCAGAAAAATGGGGAGCAGAGAAATGAAGTCCAGCAGCTTCAGAGATATGATTTTGTTCATTTCTAAGGATTCTAAAGTGCTTAACAAACAATATTACAGGCAGGATGGACAGCTCTGGCCATTGTGAAGGTCTTCTAGTGCTTCCTGTTTAAATAGTATTTTTTTAAAAATTTAATTTTATTTATTATTATTTTTTTGATTTCCCAGAGCTCTGCCAATGTGAATGTATTTAGGCTAAATTAATTTTTATCCAATGCCAGTCTCCAGGTCTTTAAGTTTTTGAATTGAAAAGTGGTTGAACTATTTATAAGAAGAAGGCTAGATTTTTGCTTTTTTAAAAAAAATAATATCTGCCCCTGTGGTTTTGAGCAAAGACAGGCCTTTCTCTGCCTTTGAATCAGGTATGTGCCTTTTGCCATCCTCACAAAGCCTTTCAAGTTTGGTTGACTATTTCAAGACATGGAAAAAACCACAGTTACCAAATATCCCATAGAGGTTTACTAAAGCCTAACAGCAAATATTTCCAGAGATTTCATCTCCTCCGCCTCGCACAGCTCCTTCCCACGATCAGACTTTCCATACACCGTCCTCACAGGATGACTGAAGAGTCACTGGCTGGGGGCACCAGAGGCCAGAGCTGAGGCAACCCCTGTCGTGCTGTCCCTGGGCATTACTTTGAGCTGCAGTGACACTCTGCAGTGGAACTGGGAGTAGGGAGTCAGTCCCTCTTGAGCTGGAATGCATCTTAGGGCTCCCAAATTTTAGTTTGTATGCTGTTGGCCAGCCTCCAGCCTAGTCTTTCTTTGCTGCTAGCCTGAGTGCACATAGAGAGTTGGACAACCTCAGCGATACCCTAAGAAACCACATCTAATGGTGGAATGAGTCCTGCTTTGAGCAGGGGGCAGGAATAGAAAACATCCTGAGGGTCCTTCCCAGTCTGAGTGACTTCATGGCCCTGTGACTCTTTACTGACCGTTTCTTCACCAGTGTGTCTAGGCCTAAAGGCAGCATCCTAGTTTCTGTAGGGATGATGCACATAGTGGAAATACTATTTATTACTTTATTTTTAAAAGCAAGTGTATTCAAAACACCTCATTAAGATAATATTCAAGATGCATAGTCTAGGTATCCTAAAATTAAGATTAAAAAAGTGATCTCTGCAACCTCAGTACGCTTCCAACATGTGTTTGTGTGGAAACGCTGACTCTTGTGATTACACAGTGTTTTCACTCACATGGCTTCATCTCCCTATCTAGCATAGATCTGCTCTGGAGATGAGGAAACACCAAGAAGGACTGGTGGATGCAGAACTCTAGGTCACTTGTTGTGAAGGTGCAAGGTGTTTTCTGATCGAAACAGGACATGGTAGAATAAGAAAACAAGATCTCCAGGTTTAAGTAGTTGAAGTTTGTTCTGGAGAGCTGGACAGTATCCTTGCCTTTTCTACTGTCTTCCTGTGTGGTAATGGGCAGACGTTTCCCCAGTGGTTCATTGCCAAAAGACCATTTCTGCTTGTTCCAGTAGTATCTGGACCAAGATGACTGTGCAAATGTCATCCAGCAATCACATCTCTTTCTTTGGTAATGCCATTTATGATGTTCCATCTAATAAAGCCTTCATCAAGTCAGGTTAGGTAATTATTACTTCCTTATATCTGTTTATAATCTAATGTTCACCTTCTATTTATATTTCTACTTTTTACTTATAAATATTTATAAATAAATATTTATCAATGAATTGGGCAAACTATCTTGAAAATCTCTGAAATTGACTGAAATATTTAGGCAGCATATGAGATTGTTTTTCAAACCTCAGCAGGATTAATTAGATCCTGCAGTTCATTCATTTGCACTGTAGTCAATTGGAGTCTTACTTGTGGAAAGTCTGCAAGACCAAAAATTATGCCCAATGGGCACATAGCTCTATAGTAGAAAATGTCAGCTCCAGATGGTAGTATTTCTGACTTCTCATCGGTTAGACTCTCTCCACTCCCACAGTTTTTCTCTCTTTTTCAATTAGCTTTTCTTGCATTTTTATGTGAGTGGGTTGTTTTTTTTTTTTTTTTTTAATGGTTCGTAGAACTTGCTGTATATATGGTACATGTTTTCATTTACAGGTCACTGAAATGGATAGGCAGATAAATAGATAGGGTTTTCTGAACTTGTGAAATATGTAGCATAATATAAAGCCCTCTTCTGACTCTGTTTTGTCAAATGTATCAAATGATATTTTAAAAATTATATTTCTGGAGTATATTCTCAGCATTTCTTATTGCTGTTCTTGAACTATGTTTGACAGTTGCTTAATCTGTCTGATATAACCGGAATGAATAGCAACATTAAAAAATATGGCTTTAGGGACTCCTCAGGAGGTTTCTTTGTAAGTGTACATTTACTAGTTCATCTGTAAATTTATTTTATGAGGTGTTTAAACCTCAAGAAAACTGAAAAGCATAATATTAAAGCCTGGTTTACATCTACTGAAGTCAATGGGAACTTTGCAATTGACTTTAATGGTAGCCTATGCCCTCTAATTATGAAAGTGGCAAGGATGATATACACAAAACCACAGGGAGAATTTTTTGTTTCGTCATATCCTAATTCTGTTTGCAGATGCATTTGCAAAGTACAATGTGGTTTGTTCTTGAATTAAATGGTTCAGTGTTTGGACCTAATCCTGAACCATGTTGATATTTTAGGTTGTGTTTTCCTTCTTGAAAGATTGCAGACTACTCATTTTCTCCGAGGTTCATGGAGGTGGCAAGGTAAGAAATCTAGCCAAATGTTCAAATTTTAAACAGGCTTTTGAGAACTGCACTTTTGGTTTTGATCTTACATCTGCCCTATGGTGTGAGTAATGGAAGAAGTTGATGAAGCAGTTTTCTTCATAATTGTTTTGTTTTTCCTCATGTGATCCATTTTGACAAGGTTTGTGGAAATACATGTAATATCTGTAGCACAAATGTACGTGTTTTCCCTTAAGGTTCACTGTAGTGTAGTAGAAAGTTTCCACCACGCTATTGTAATTCCAGGCATTATTATTGTGTTAGTGAAAGTGAGTGACAGTACCCCATAACAAAAAAAGATTCACAGAATTCAGCTTTTTTTTCATGTTAGTGCAACAAGCACAGCAGTCTGAACTGGCTAGATATGGTAAGTAATTTGTAGTAGTTAATAATGCTAGACAACAATTCCCACAAGCTTCTTTCTGAGTTTGCTTCAGACATTACTCATTTGGTGGCTTAAATACCGGTCTTGCTTCACACTTTTGATACTTGTGAAAGATGTAGATATTTTGTTGGTAACTGGAGTTGGTAGAGCTGCAGATAAGAGTTTAGTTGCCACAAGTGTTTGGCTGGGGCCATGCTCAGTTGAAAAATGCCACTTGTGCAGGGTGGAAATGCTGCTCCTGGGGTGCATCAGCTCCACTGAAGCCTCAGAGCTGAGTTGAGGGGCTGCTGCCTGTCCCCTGCTGCTCCCCGCAGTGAGCCCTGGGCTCTTGGCTGGGCTGAGCAGACTGATGGCATGGTAATACATAATGAAATTGATAAAGTCACCTCTTCCCTCCAGACCCCAAGTCTCCCCTACCCCAGCATAGCCTCCTCCCACCTTGTCCATGCAGTGGGCTAGCAGCCCTCTGGCTTCCTCCCTTGCCAGACTGGTGGCAGATCAGACCTTTGTGGTCTGCCCCCTCAAGCCTACTGAGTCCTCAGGCTGCTGCCCCTTCTGGTTATCCTTCCCCAAGGCTTCACTGGAGACTGCTTTTTTTGAAGTATCCCAGTGTGAGGGCAGCCAGGAGTCCAGCAGCCTTGGGGTTTTACTGCCCAGTGATGCAATTGCTTTGGGAATGACCTGGAAATATTGTATACTGTCTTTCTCAAAAAACCCAGTGTGTCATAAATTCTTCCTCAGGGGAAAAAAATAAAGATCATTAGCATTATTGCTGGCCTAAGACAAAATTTGTATGTGTCAAAACTACTTTGGTAAAAGTTAGTAAAAGAGAACCATTCCAGATGGCTGCTGTGGCCCTTAGTTCATCTTTATCGTCTAGACATGGACCAAGATCTCTGTAGTATATTTAGAGAAATAAATGACAACTGGAAATTATGTGTCTAAGTGAGACTTAAACTTGCTAGATGGAGGTTGGGGAAGGTGTACAGAAGTAGGGATCTATTTCTTAAGGAACCTATGAAAACAGCTGTTGAAATACTTCTTCAAATGACCTCTCAGCCAATCCTGTTTTACCTTAGTTTTGAGGACTACTGTGGCTTCCATGGAAGAATAAAAATAAAATAAATTTTCAAGTGTTCACAGGTCTACTGTGTTTACACTAAATATAAGACTACATAGAAACAGGACTGTAATTAAGGCTCCTGATTTTGAAGAGGAAAATTTTCATAAACTATATGATTTAATTACTCCAGTCTGCCAGATTGAGGAGCCTTAGGGTTCAAATGTGGAGGAGGTGTAAAGTTTTTAAAGTTTCAGATGTGAAAGCTACCTAGAACTTATACTCCAAACAAAAGACAGTTGGGAAAAGCACCTTGTCTAATTTGATGGGTAATCATCACAGAAAAGATGTTAGTAGGTAATGCAAGGACAGATGATAAAGAGGAATCAGAATAGAAAGTTGTATCTCAGACGCAGGATATGCAGAAATAAAGTAAAAAAACAAATGAGAGGAGCTTGAGAAAAATATTCAGGCAGCATTTTAGAAAAAAGTTCTTGTCTAGAAAAACTGTGGGAAAGGGAAAGTGAAAGACTTTTGTGCTGTGAAGAGGAACTATAGTATGTGTGGGATAAACTAATGATGATCTAGCAACAGGGCAAAGCCTGGAGGCTTTCTGTGGGTGTGGAAATGGCAGATAACCCATTTATAAAGAGGGAACAAAGCTTAGGACAGTTCATGGGCTCCAGTCAGGGTAGTGGGATAACTGTTGTTCAAAATTCAGACAGAACAGGTATGTGAAACCATATGTGTGAATGTCTCATGAAGAGGAAAAGGACCAGGTGACAAGCCAGTTCCTCTGTGTATGAAGGGAGGAAAGACTGGTGTGAAGATTGGACTATTATTCTGACCTCAGGGATGCAAAGCTTTAAAAGAGATATTGAAGGAAAGAAATTTCTATATAGTAAATGTGGGGTAGGATGTGAAAATTAATTTTAAAAAAGCCCCTACTTTGTAAAGGTATGCAAATCTGGTACTTAGATTTACTGGAAAAGTGACATCTTGTAAAAGCTAACCTTTCTGTATCTCAGTAAAGAGTTTCTGTGGTACAGGAACATATTTGATATATCCCCATAAAATATATCTCTGAGAAGAAGGAGACAAATACGGAAGTAGGGGAAATGTAAGGTGGAGAAAAGTAGGAAGTAGCAATTCTCTGACTGAGCTTATCTGCTGGTTTGGGTCAGGTAATTATTCTTTTTTCCCCCATGGACTGACATTATATCCTGTGCAGTCTGCAGTGTTTAGCAGTCTTGTACAGCTGCAGAAGGTACTCACAATGTGGATTCTCTCTTGCTTTGCTCTTACCAGAGTTTAAAATATATGACATTTTGGCTGAAGGCATTTGTCTTTAGATTGAGAACTCTTAAGTGTCGTTCTGGTGTTCAGGTTAGGATTGTAAAATGACAAACAACTCCGAGAAGGGGAAAGGGTGGGGAAAGGAAAAAAAGACAATGCAAAAAAGCAGAAATACAAAAATATGTAACACTCAGGAACTTTTTAACTTCCACTGTACAGGGAGCTGTTGAGATGCTGGATCTGTATCACTTTCAGCAGTCAAACTCCCATACAGCACTAACAATTCTCAAAGGGAAGGAGTGGTGTACACCTCCTCTGCTGCCCTGTGGTCTGGACAGGGAGACTCTGTCCAGGAAAAAACACAGTTGGCTTTCCTCAGGAGTGGTGAGGGTAGCACATACTTGTGCCTGCAATCAGATCTGACCCACAAACAGACGTGCAGACAGATGAGTTGGTTCAGATTTCTGGAAGCTCTGGTTCCCTACACAGTATTTCACTTCCCAGTACACACTACAGACCCTTGCACGCTGGAGACTCCCAGTGCTCACCAGCCTTTAGTACTCTGATGAAATAGACTCACTTCCCCAGTTGTAAAACTGGGTCTTCCAGACCTCTTCAGGCCAATCTAGAGTGACATTCCCAAAACTTGTATGTTATTGGTATTCATCCTTGTGGAACAAATACCTGATTGCTGAGAAGTGGCCTCACCGTGTCTGTCTGTGCAGCCCAAAGAAGTTACTGCACTGTACAGATAAACAGCTCCCTCTGACTTGGCTGCAAAGGACTATGGTTGGAAGGAGACAGTTTTGTCTGAGCAAATGAAAAAGTGCATGCTGATAAAGATCTATACAAATATAGAAGTTATGTGGGTGAGACGAGTAAAGAAAGATTGAGACAAAAGAGAGGAAGGTAAAGACATATTTTTGAAGGGAAGAAAGTACTCTTAGAAGTACAGAACCAACTAAAGTTGGAGGACGCTGGTTACAGGGGGAAGAAAATTGTGTCTATCAGGCACAAGAAAATTTACACATGCAAAAGTAGTGAGAAAATTAAGCCATAGTATCATATGTGGTTATGTCTTGTTCTGTGTGTATCAATTTCAAAAAATGTTTAACTTTGATGTTAGAGGTCACTTCTGCAGAGCCTGTGGCTGTCCCTGAGGAGGTCAGCTGGAGCCAGGATGCTTTTGAGGAAGAGCTTCTTGGTCATTGTGTGGTTTAGCAGCTCAGGGAGTTTGGATAAGCCGTGACTCATCAAGGGGCATATGCTGCTGGGTGGGGGAAGGGATGGAAGGACTTCTATGGGAAATAATGCTGGAAACATATTGCCAGGAGTGATGAGTGCTTAAAAACATTGCAGCTGCAGTGCTCTGGTCCAAACCAGTTTCCCAATAGCTGCTGAATAAGAAGTTGGAGGGGTCTATAACAATCACGCACATCTCACACATCACCTCAGAGAGCAAGAGTTAAAGTGTTGAAGTTAAGACTGTCCTAGGTGAAATAAGGAGAATGGGATATGAAGGTATTCCCAAGTTTGTTCCATGCAATGTGAGTTTGATAAGTAGAGAGTAGAGAGGAGAAAAATGTGGCCAAATTCAGACTTCTTATCCTTGTGCAGAGGTTTATTTGAATCCCAAGCTATTTGTATCCTGTGCAGGCATTTCATTCCCCATGTATGGCAATAAAAACTGGAATGACTGCTTAAGGGTGAGCAGCAACCTGAGCTCAAACTCAAACTGACCTTTAATCCAACACAAAAATTTGTGTTATTCCTTTGGGATTGGAAGTGTCTTTTTGCTGGATTCTAGCACAGAATGGAGATGGTCATGGTCAGTCATTGATAATGATGTGCTCAAAGAGACACTCCTTGTGCTAAGTGGAAGCAGCTAGAAAACCTTGCTCTCTAAACCTCCTCAGCACTAGCTCTAAGAAGTGGGAACATATTTATACAAGCATTTTCTTCTGCTATTTCCTCTTTGCTTTTCAGCTAGCTCAAACCTTGTGCAGATGTCCACAGATCTGGTGTTAGATCAGTCTCTCTGCTTCCATCCTGCTACTGTTTGCAGCAAAGTGCTTACCCTGGGCTATTCTGAAAGCGTTGAGATGCAGCTGGGTTCTTTGTGAAGCTACTGTTTTATTAATGAGGTTGAGAATGATAAACTGCAGTAACCATGTTTCCAGATTTTGATAATCTTTGTTATATGTGTGACAAACAATGACATTAGAAGCAGAAGTATGTACAACCATGGGTAGGACTGAAACTCAGATCAACTTTGCAAAAGATATGTTAAAAAACTCTCCAGATCTAAACTATCTTTTGAAGTATTGTGTGTCTTATATTTACAAGTGAGTTTGTAGAAAGGTGCCCCCTTTTCATGTATTTGTATTTACCAAAATAAAATCATTTTTTGGAAATCAATCTTTTAACCATCAGAATAGTGCAGAATAGTGCTTTTTTTTTTTTTTCCCCACAAATGGGAGAATTGAAGGAACAGAGCTGTGAAGTTACCTGTTCAAAGCCATAAAAAAAGCTAGTGATAAATCCAGGTGTAGAAGCCAAGTCTCCTAAATTGCCATCTAATGCCATTAACAAGCAGGTGAAATCAAAAGACAGTTTGCTTTCTGATGTTGCAATGAGGTGTGCCATAACAACACCTAGGTATTTATCCAAGGGGAACACATTTGAATGTGTATATTTGCCTATGGTGTTGTAAATTCTTTGAAAGATTTCTTTGAATTCTAATCCTGAATTTAATATATAGCAGTTTTCTTTATAACTGTTTTTTTCCCCACTACAATTTATTCATAAGTTGTGTTTAAAACATACAGTTTAGAGTCCAACCCAGAGTTTTCTTCAGGGTCCTTACACTTCAGCTTGTCTTTACAAAAGACAGTAGATGGTTTGCAGCTCAGAAAAAGGAAATAGAGTTATTTATTCTTAACACTGGAAATCACTTTTAGAAATATTGCTGTAAATGTGTTGGAACTCTCAAAAGCTCAGTTCTGGCTCTGGTTTAGCTGTAGGAGAGGCTGTGGCAAGAAACCCAGCAGCAGAGGAGCAGTGAATATGGAAGCCTAACACTGCCTGGTGCCTTGAGCAGTATCTTTCACAGTTTTGGCAAAAGTACAGATTGCTGTCTCTTGTACTTTTGTCCTCCCATACTGAGTCAGGAACATGTGCACAATACTTGTCTTTGAGATCTAATATTTTGGGATGTAAGCATTAGCATTAGCAGCTGGTTTTACTTGAAGTTGAGAGTTCAAAGCAGGCCAGCATCTTTTTGCATTGGGTAGGGAGGATTTCCTTCTGGCTGTTACCTGGGTCTGACAGAATGACACTTTGAGCTTTCCAAAGCAGGGCTAGTGTCCAGCACTGTGGACACTAGGAAGCATGGAAGCACTGTCTTAGTAGTAGGTAGCTTTGTAGTTTATTAAGAGCAAATATTAAATCATAATGGAAAACTACTTTACTTCTAAAAAAACCTCCTTAAAGCACCTTTACAGTTTCCAAATCTTTATTTTCTGCAGTTGGCCTGAACATGGGTGATGAGCATGCTCAGAGAATATGTCTGGTTAGCAACAATCAAACCTCTAAAATATCTGCAATTCATCCATGCTTCTCCCACCAGCAGGTGTCATTCTGGAAAAAGGAAAATATTGTAAATTCCTGAACTGGAGAATTTGTGACAAAGAAGAAGAAAAAAAGTTTGATCAAAATATAGCTTTTGAAGGATACTTTACTCCAAGCTAAAATCAAGAGAAAGCTGGCTGGTCTGCAATTTTTAATAATCTTTGTGCAGTGCGTAATCTTGTAATCTTGACCTATAAATAACAAAGGGCAGACAATTGGTAAGGCAAAGCAATGTCTACTTAAAGCTGTCCTCTGCTTAAAGCTGTTTTTTTTGTGATGTGTTTACCACTGCTTACTCACTGCCCCCCTCCATGACTATGAAATCAGTAATATTTATCAACCTTCCCACAAGAAACAAAGAATTAAGGTGCTGAATTCAGATCTCATTTACTTCAAGGTAAATTTGAAGTAATCCCATTGAAGAAAGTGAAAGCAGAAATGTTTGGAATTTAGTCTGAAATAACCAAAAATAGTATTTAACTTTCTATGCCATAAATAAGCCTCAAGCAGAAAATAATCTCACAATAATTTTAGTATCTCTTATAGTGTTTATGTTTTCCTTTAAGTGTTCATCTGGGTATTAACTGCAACCTCCTTTAATATGCAGAGACTGTTTTTATGTCTCATGATCACAGTGAGAAAGCTGTGGCAGAGCTGTAAAGAACCAAGACCCTGCTGGTTCGTTGTTGAGGGCTCCTGGTCTATCAAGTATAATCTTTGGCTGTTAAAACCAAACTTACTCTGAAATCCATGCAGGAGCTGCCTTGACCACTCTATATGCTCCTTGAAGTTTGTTCCAACCCATGATTATAAATATTTTTCTGTCTTTCTGTCTTTTGCATTTATCCAGATTCCTTGTATCTCTGTTGTCCTTTTTATTAAAACTTTCCCCCTACCATTTGTATTGGCATGTAGCTGAGAAATTTGTGCCTGAGCATCCTAGCCTGAACAAACCCAATTTGCATTTGTTTTCTTCCAGAAGCTTAGGTTTCCAATCTTCTGGCATTACTTTAAGTTAAATTGTTCTGCTTTTAACAAAAGCACACAGAAGTGTGCTCCCTCCCTTGCTGCCTTGCATGCAACATTAATGCAAGAGCTTCCACACCACTCTAGAAATACTTCACCTGCTACATTTTAGCCCTGTATCTAATTTGTTCCTCGTAACTTCATCACAATCGTCTTCCTTTTGACTAGTCCAGCCAGGTTTTCCTTCTCAGCCATTTCTAGGAGGACTACAAAGGACTGTGTGCTACTGTGATACAATGGTGTGCCAAAACTGTTCCTGGAATCAAAGGGTAATTTGCTTGAGGGAAAAACATGAAAGCGAGTTCCAAGGCTTGGCTGCAAGGAGCACATTAAAGTGGGAATTGATTTTACACTTTTAAAATTTTTATTTGCAACGAAGGGATGTAAAATAGTTGTCCTGTTGGCAGCCATGTCTTTTCCAAGATGTTATTTAATTAGAAACGTAACAACACTTTTCTTGCGAACAGCGCCAAGCACTCAGTTGCTGAGTTAAAAAAAGTAGTATGTAAACATAGAATTAAAAACTTCCCTTCAAAATAGCTAAAAGCTGTATTCTTGGGTTTGCACAAAGCCTGTATTAATGTTTTCTGACTTTTTAAGTATTTAACTTTGAAAATGTAGTAGTATTCTAAAATTTGAAGTCAGAAAGTGTAAGTATTGTAAATATTACTAGTTCATTATGGCCTTTATGGATCAAGATAATAAGCCATGATAATCTCCAGCAGGTTTTAGTATAGTAAAGGATGAGATTTAGACAAAGTTATTTCTTTAAAGTTTTTACTGTTTTTTCACAGGTTTTTAATTAAATGAAATAATATAAAATTATGTTTAGTCTCTTTTGGGTTTTGATTTTAGTGGTTTATTTTATTAGTTTTAGAAAAAACTGATGTGCCTAAACATAGGTCTGTGCCTTTTAGAGCCTGTAGGAATTCCATCTGGCCTCTCACTGCCAGTTCAAAGGTGTGGGATTTTGTCAAAGGTCAAAAATTTCCTGTAGGTCCCACAACACGCCAGCCCTGCACATATATCCTGGGTACTTCAGGGTATCCTAGCAGTCATTAGGCACCTTCTTTCAGGAACCAGAATTTTCCCTTTAAAAAACTGCTGTAAATGGTGATGTGCCTCTGCAAATGCTTAAGAAAATTAAAGATATCACATCTGGGAAGGTAATTCCCTCTAAGGTGTTTTATTTCAGGTCAACAAGGCATAGAGGCAGGAGAGTTCTTTCATATCTAACAAGGACAGAGTCTCTGTATTCAATGGGATGCTGTCAAGGGTCTGTTTTGAATTCCAGTGGCTGAACTGAACCTGTGTGTGAGTTGGGAGTGTCTCTTGTTGAGCAAATGCACCACGGAGGTCCTGGCCAGGAGCCTGGGGCTTCTCCTCAGGACCTTAGTGGTTGGAGGCTCAAAACTCCGGGGAGTCTAGCTAAAGGAAGCTTAATTCCCAGTTTTGGGCGTGATGAAGCAAACTAATTTTCCTGAAGAAAGTGGTAATTTCAGGTAGCAAGACACTTGGATAGACACAAGAAATACTTCTTTAATTAAAAGAAAAATCCCTTTTTAATTAAAGAAATGAAATTAAAGAATGCATTAATTACATACACAATTAGAAACTTCTATTAACCAGGTCCAGTTTTCATGGTCTGCTGAATAAGAGGGAAGTTAAAAATCTTGACTATACTAGTCAGTATAGTTATATATAAATTGCACAATGTGGGGTTGAACATTTCTGAATTGTTATTTTATAACGAGCAATTAGTTACATATAATACATAAAAATTATATACTGTATATGTATAAAATACATAACTCATCCTAAAATAAAATTAAAACTAATGGAAAGTAGTGAATTCTGGATAAAATCCACCACAGGCATTAATTAGGATTGTGTAGACAGAGAACCTTTCCTGTGAACTTTTTAAAATCACTCACTAGCATTATGATTGATAGGAGTTTGGACTACTTTTGTAGAAGTTAAAGAAATGAAATTGTTGCAGAAAAAGTAATGATGGACAGAGCAATTATAACATCTGAGTTAGTGATGTATAATATTAATTTTACAGTTTGGATGTGAAAGAGAGAGAACTGTTTCCATATACTCTTCTTTTTTTTTTTTTTTAAGTATTTATCAGTCTTTTTCAGGATGGACTCCCAAGGCATGGCTGCAATTGTTGTTTGAAATAAGAAACAGATACCATTGGTGTCACTCATCTCTGATCACTGGGAATCAGAGCTTGAAGGAAGGTGGAAGAAAACTCCTACAGTGAGTATGAGGAATCATTTGTCTTGTAAGGGGGGTGTAATGGCATTTTTAAAGCTTTTTCCAAATATCAGGACATGTGATAGGAGTTTATGGATTAGGAATTACATGAAAGATTGTGAAATGGGGAAGAATTCACATTATGGAAAGCTCTGGAGAACTACAACCTAAGCACTCTGAAATTTGTGACCAGGCCCACAGAATATCTTGATGTGATGGAACTATCCTCAGATGACTGTTGTTTAAAAATATAATTTGCAAGCCCCTGCACCCTTCCCCAGACAGACTGGGAAAATACATTCCTTTTATTAATATTACTTCAGGGGACTGGAGGGTATTCTGAGCAGTGAAACATACAGTTTATGTCTTGCAACAGAATTCAGATTAAAAAAAAAAAAGGCAGTGCTAATTTGTACCTGGGAGTTGGTATCTGTTTTAAAAAATGCTGTTCTGAAGATAATTTTTTACATTTTTATACGTATTAAATGACACATCTATATGATAAAGCATGAAATGTATAATTAAAACAATGTATATAATTATATAATTATATAAATACTACCAAAATCATATGTGTAAGTATTAAATAAACTGTTTCATTTCTAGAGGTTACAGAAAACACTTTAGGATTTTATACAGTCTTTCCACCTCTTCCCCCAATAATTTTTAATATAATTGCAGTTTTAGAGCTAATCCATTTTAACATTTGCAGTTGTGTTAAATTTTACTGAGGAACAATTTAGTTTGGGGAAACCGTTGAATCTGTGGTTTGTGTTGTTTGAACAAGAAGTCCCTGAGTATTTTTCCCAAATGCCACTATTTTTTCTACACTGGCAGCTGTATATTTGTGGTCACCTGATGGCAATGCATGCAAAGACCCTGTGCAGGAGCAGTGCCTCTCCCAGGGAATACCAGGAGGGAAACTGGAAGTAATCAAAGCGCACAGAATTTGCTCTTCTTGGTGGCGGTCTCATGTAGGCAGCACTTGAATGTCACTTTATGTTTCTGGATAAGGTGAAGGTAAGAGATAGAAACCATTTGCTTCTGTTCCCTGGACTGGGCCGGAAAGAACAACTCTTCTGAGACACAGCTTTACACAGAACATGAGCAGAGTGGTGTCATCAGCAATTCTGAAAACGTGTTTACAATGGCTGGGGAAAATATTTAGTCAGCATTTAAATATCTTAACTCATACACAATTTTTAGATGTTTACTGCACTTACCAGTTCCAATAACTGGTTTCATTAAGATTTTTAGTGATACAAATTAATAACAAAAGTCAGTTAATACAGAGTGCAGTTATGAGACCAAACCACATGTGTTTTAAATTTGAAGAGTTAAATGTTAGCATCTCCCTATAGAGAAAGGTTATTTGGGCGGTGGTATACTGACATGATCACCACCCACAGAGAAGGGGACCTCTTAATCATATTGGTTAAGCAGAAATTCAAAAAAGGAAAACTATAGGTCTAGAGGGTTTGCTTGGTGTAAGTGAATCACACAGGAAAAATGCTGATACCCGGGGTTGTTGCAGTGACTTTCTTTGATGGCTAGAAAGAGAAATAAGCACAGGATATTTTTGTCAAGTTAGAGGGTTTAGATTGCTTCTTGCTAGGTAAAATTTATCTTATTAATATAGTGAAAAGTTAAATGATGATCATGGAAATATGATAATAAGTGCTGTTGGAAAATGGACAGAAATTATTTTCTGTGTCCATTTAAAATATTCCAATGTGTTAACAGTTGGGCTGAAGGGCTGCTAAGAACATGAATGTGAAAAATAAAGGAAACCTGTTCATGAAGATGTTTCTGGACACTGCCATGCTGTTTCTGGCAAATCATATCTGGTAAGATACAGGTAAACAACTAGCATTCATTTAGCAGAAAATAGTGCTATCTGTATGTCTGGATTTCTGTTTGAAAATGCCTTTATAATAATCCTACTGGACCTAGCTAGAAAAAAAATCTAATGATTAGAAGTTACTAATTTGCCACTACTTAATGTTAATTCAATCTGACAACTCTGCCTATAAGCTTCTTCTATTATTCCTGGAAGAAAATGACATAAAATTGGATGGGTTTGGGTAGTTTCATACAGAATGGAACTGCACAGAAAAGCCAGGTACAGCATCACTGCATGTAGGGTGATCTTGTCTCTGACCCTCAGCTAGTCAGCTTGAACACAGGCTGAACTACCCCAGGCTACCAGTCCTGTGCACTTTGGCTTTTGAAATTTTCTATGTGAGATACAGTTTCAACATGAAAAGTCAAAATATAGTGGTTTACAATCACTTTTGCTTTGTTTGAAGCTAAAACTCAAAACAAAACTCCTGGAGTATAGAACTGTATGAAGGAAAATACAAGAAAGTTAACACAAACTCTGCAAACTGAGCAAGCTAGTTTCACTCAGCTCTTGAAATAACCCCTTTCTGCAAGTTCACTTTTCAATTGCACATATGAGAGATGTCAAAAATGAGTTGGTTTCACAACCCCATGGCACAGATAAACAGTACAGCTCTAAAGCTTCACCTTCTGTTCAAACAAGGTCTTGCTCTCATTGTCTGTCTTGGCTTATACCTTTGACATCTGCCAGAAGATGAAATTTTCTCAGTTCTAGGCTAGTTGCATTGAGCTTTTGTAGAACAAGAAATTTGTGGTAAGACCCAAATTCAGCCTGTTTTTCATAGTTGTATCCAGCACTGAGAACTCATTTCCCAAATCTTTATCAATGCTCTAAATGGCTCCTAGTCCTAAAATGAGAGTAGACACTTCAGCACTTGGAGGTCATGCAAGCATTCATGTGCTTTGAGTTAAAAACCTGGTATTTCAGGGGTACTGAACACCTGCTGCTCTTCCTAACTTGTATAGGAGCTGCAGGAACTCATGCCCTTGTGAAGATCATACCTCTCATCTCAAGGGGTCTGCTTTTATTCACAGTGGGGCAGTGAGCAGTCCTCTGCTCTGTTTTCAGCTTTTGTAAAGTTTTAGTGAAACACAACAAACTGATGCTGCACTGATATTGAACTGGTTTCAGCTGGTTGGTGCAGTGCTCTGTTTTGGATTCAGTATGAGAATTATGTTGATAACATACTGATGTTTTAGCTGTTGCTAAGTAGTTCTTACTCTGAAGGACTTTCACTGTCTCATGCTCTGCCAGTGGGCAAGTGCACAAGAATCTCGAGGGAGCATGGCCAGGACTGTTGATCTGAAGTAGCCAAAGGGATATTCCATACCACAGAATGTAATGTCCAGGATATAAAACTGCTGCAGTTTGGTCAGGAGCTACTATCAGTGCTTGGGGGTGGGCTGAGCAGTGTGTGGTGAACAAATATATTGAGCATCACTTGTTTCTGTTGGGTTTTATTTGCATACCCCCTAGATCCTCAATATATTTTCATTGCAATTGTTATTATCTTAATATTTTCTTTTGTTTCAATCATTGCTCATCTCAACACAAGAGGTTTATTTTTTCTTCTAATTCCCATCAGTGCAGGTGGGGAAGTGAGCAAGTGGCTGTGTGGTACTTGATTGCCATCTGGGGTTAAACTGTGAGAGACACAGACACTTTCAGCAGAGCATTGCTGAGTACTTATGAGTTCAGACAGGTCAGAACTCCTTTGTTTGCTGGGCAGCTGGTCCATTTTCTTTCCCCAAAAATACTGAGGGACTGAGCTCCTGAGTTTTCTAAATTATCACTGATGGAGAAGCAAGACCTCAGCAGCAGTGGGGCTAAGGTAGGAGGCTTCTAGGTGTAACTTTCACACTTTGGCAACTTAGTTGAGAAGAACTAGAGTGATGCTCAGGAAAAAAAAAATCAGTGATCTTATATGCATGTATTTTGGTTATTCATGTGTCAAAATTTCCTGGTGAGCTGGTATAGAAAAGTGCAAGGGGAAGGGCTGAGTACAAAATTTTAAGGGTGTATTGAAATATAACTCACAGACTTGATCTACACAAGATTTAATGTGAGTGAAATTTACAATATAATATCTCACTTTTGCACAAGAGTGAACTTTTTATAGTATGATCACATATTACAAAAAAAAACAAACCCAAAACATTGGACTGTTGGTGGAACACAAATATTGCGTGACTGAATCTCACTTGGTATTTTAAACCAGGAGAGTTTAGATTTGAGTCATCATAACTTGTAAGTAGGAACATATACATATATATATGTATGCATATATAGCATGCAGGCTTTAAACAAGGCTTCTCTTTTGGGGTAATTTCCCCTCAAATTCCAGACTTCATTCTCTGTTACTCTAAATCATTATAGCTTCAATCAAAATTCAGAAGTCAGCTTAGTTGCTTCCAGAATTTGAAAACAAACTGGACTAGAAATCTTTACAAGCCACTACTTTCTTCTCTGTTTCACCCCTTTGATATTCAGAGCCCTTGGGCCATCAGACCACTTCACACTTTTTGTACACCTCTGCTTCTCCACGGTGTTTCCTGCATGGAGCTGGTGTTAGAATTTGCCCAACCTCTAATTTGTCCCGGCAGAGCACTCAAATCTTGCATTAGAAGCAGAAACATAGTTAGTACTGCTAAAAAAGCATCTTTAAACCAAGACCTTTATTGGACAACTCCTGTAGTTAGAGCAAGAGCTGGAGAAGATAGCACATGAGCGCCTGCTAGAAGCCCCAGGGGCACATGTGGGGAAAAGTTATTTTTCTTCCTTTTTACCTTTTAATTCATCACTTGACTTTAAACATGCATCTAGCCAAGCTATGCAGAGAGTGACTTGCTGAACAGAAGACTGTAAGGTAGGATTAGAGGCTCTGTTCAAGACAAAATCTGCTTCAGTCTAAACAACAATCCCACCACAAAATAAAATTAAAAGTAATGAGATTTCCCACTGTTAACTTAATAGCAGCAAACCACATGTTCTAAATAATGTTCTTTTTTTTTTTTTTTTTTTTGGTATAAGGACTCATTTTTAGTAACAAACCCCAGACCATTAGCCCTGCCATTTTTCCACTGCTGGAGGAAAATGTGGACTCTTGCTGAGCTGTATGGTAAATATCTTGGATATATCTGAATCTACCACCAGCTAAAAGGCTTCTAAAATGCTAGCATGGAGGAACCAGTTTAAGGTAGAGGAAATAGAAAAAAAAAATGGGAAAAAGAAGGAACATCTCTTTGGATCTTCCTATTTGTTATTTTTTTAGATTATGTTTCTTCTGGGCTCCCAAAATCTTCAGTAACAAACAAGTTTTCTCTTAAAAAGTATTAAGTTATCAAAACATTTGCCAGGTCCTAATATTAAATCCCAGTCAGCAATGTTTAAGTTCAGCCATATCATTTTGCTGAGTAAGTCATGCTAAAACTTAAAGTTTTCCCCTCAAAACAGTCTTTCCAAATGAGATTGATATTGTGAGAAAAAAAGAAAAAAGAGAAAAACGCCTTCATCATGAGGAATTATGGAATTAATTTTCTTTATATACTCTGTTTGCACAAGACATTTTTGTTAACTCTTAATAAAAATACCATTCAGCTGCTACTTTCATTGTTTTTATCCTGGGACCAATACAACATTGTCATTATTGGATATAAAGTGCTGTAAAAACAAATCTAATTTGTTAAGTTTATTTTGATAAGAAATAAATATAAAGGTAGTGCATAGTTTGTACAGTGCTGCTATCATAGGACTCCTGGGTATAATTTATATAAAGAAAATAAAAAAGCATACATAACTTTCTAGTTGATTTCCTTTAACAGGGCTAATTGAAAACAGTTTCTGTTATTTAAAAGTAATTTATTTTAAATATGCTTTTTAAAACAAAGTTCTTATTGATATCCATTTTAAGTATATTATCTCAGTGTGGGATACAAGTAAAAGGTCAAATCTTGTAGGAGTATTTTCTGTATGACTCAGTTCTGATCATAGATAAACTTATCGGGGAAACCAAATTAGTTAACCTTTTCACTACCAAAAGCTCATTTTAACAGGCTACGATGGTTTCTTTCACAAATACAGGACTTCAAAGCTCATACTTCTGTTCTGAAACATGAAAAAGAGAATGCTAATTTCTCTTTTCTCTCTCTGATAAAAGGCAAAGGTTTGTGATTTTAACACGAAATCAGACTTGTTGAGGTTCAGTATTTAGGCACAGTAAGCAATGCATTGTTAATTTCAAGTCAGGAACTGCTGCGCATAGTGGTGCAGAAGCAGATGCATTTTTTTCCTTTGATTATGTAATTTATGGACACTGTTGAATGATGTCCTTTTTCTTGCCCGGTAGCATAATCCGTATGTATGGATCTGATTACTGGAGCAGTGAAAGACAAAATGGCTGTAGGTGGCATATCTCTGGAAAGCAGTTTCTTTCCATGTGGCTTGATAGGTTGTCCAATTCCTGCCCACTTAACTGGTTTGTGACGTTTCTCAGAAATCCCTTCAGCTCCACTTCCTCCTTTGTTTCCATCGCAGTGGCACGACAGTTCAACGACTTGGGTTGTTTCAATACTAACTCAACAACACCCTGCTTTCCTAAAGCCAGATCCAGAGTGATTAAAAGGCTTTAATGGACTTTAGATCTGGGACCACACTCAAGTCTGGGAAAAATGCTATCAGATTCTAATGTGCCAAACCCCTCTCCATGGCATCTGGCAATCTCACCTCTTATCAGCACAATTTAATGTGGTAGCTGGGGGACAGTTTGACTCATGGAGAGTTTTGCCTGTGAACCCATTCCTATCACCTTTACTTACTTTGCATTGTATCAACACTCACTGACTTGAGTGAAAAAGTTCTGCCAAAAGGGATAAAAAATGGTTTCTCTCCAAATGGCTCCCAGAGAACTACATTGCAGGCAGTATCTGGAGGAGAGCTCTTGAGACACAGATATCAATAATATTTCTAATGTTCAGTGAAGTAAACACATTAAAAATATCCAAGAGTGAAGATATCTAGAAATCTGGTTTTGAAGGTCAAAGCACGCAGCCTTTAGCTGAGCTGTAGGAGTATACTGGTTCTGCACAGCAAGAATTAAAAAAAAAAAAGCCCTAAAAAACATCTGTAAGACTTGTCCCAAGTTGAACTCAAATGGGCTTGGGGTAGAAATTTTGCCAGCCCTGGTCATATGCAGTAAAACATTTGTCTCATGCTGGTAGTGGCAATGATTATTTTTTTCTTCCATAATTTACAAAATATGAGCAAGTAGGTAGTTAAAGCATTTCCATTCTTCCATGAATGGAATAATTGTACATGGTATTTTCTAAGCAGAGAAATAACTGGCACTTGGGGAATTACAGTCTCGCAAAATGCAATTTCATCCAAATGGGAAAAATAATGCAATTATCTGGACAGATAATGCAGCACACTTGGCATACATGGGCAGTGAAGATAGTGCTTTATTTCATGAACAAGAGATGAGTGCTTTGTAAAACTTGTTGGATTGCTTTTAATTATTAAAAGAGCAAATTCATGGTTTCTTTGTGGACTAGTCATATTGTATAGTATTTTCTTTTTTGTCCTATTTAAATTTAGATTGGTTATTCATACTTCCTGGCAGTGGTTATAAGAGGAGGATGACTGAGAATTTAGTAGGTGAGTTAATCTCATTTTTACTGTGTCTCAAGAGCCACCCACTTTCCCTTCATGTGACTCGATACCAGAAGGTTCTTACAGGTTTTGCAGAGTGAGACCAAAGTTTTGACATTCTTTTCTGCCCTGACTTTTTTTGCTCCCCTTTATTTTTCTGTCATTTTCCAGCCCCTCTCACTAGCCAGACACCCAGCTCACTTCACATATGCCTTTTCCCTGCAGATACTGGGTGGGATTGCCCAGTGGGCATTTGAGGTCAGGGAGTCAGTAGAGTGTGGTTAGCTGGCTGCTGACTCAAAGGGCTGAAGCCCTGAGCTCCCCAGCAAAACCACATCTGTAGATCCATGCCCCGAAAATGAGCACATTCCTAATGTCCATAAGAAATCACTTGAACTTTAGGGCTGCTGAGAGGGGGTGGATTTGTGTAATAGGTGAGTGCAATGAGGTGTTGAAGCTGTTCTCCCTACTGAAGTATTACTGCTTCTTCCCTCTAGGGTGGTTGTCAGGGGGCATAATAACATGGAGGGTCATACCACGGCCCCACTTTCAGCCTGAGTTCTTGTAGAGGTTGTGTATGTGTCTTCTTTTTTCTGTTTGGCCAATTATTTTCATGTGGCTTTTAGAAAAACTGGTAACTTTGAGATCATTATCTCATTTGGCTTCTCTGGCCAAGGAGTTCAGCTTTTCAAAGAGAAAAGACACAGATGTGCACAGGCAGACACTTACACTGCCTTCAAAACAGGCCCAAGTTATAGACAGCAGAGGAATCTTTTTGGCATTCTTGCTCTAGTGGTTGCACTAGATGAAGATTTTCACTGGGAAATTTGATCTAGGTGTAGTGTGTCTAGATGTTTTACTTTCTGAATTTCATTGAAAAATGTTTGAGATGGGTTTGGAATGTGCTACCAAACTTATTATCTGACATAAAGAGAGTAAGGGAGATTGCAAATGGCTCAATGCATCTTGTACCAGGCATATTAAAATATTGTCCTGATGTCAGAGAAATACACAAACCCCCAGTGATAAATCTTTCTGGTGCACTCACAGCTTCTGAATTTTGCTGTATACTCTCCAATGCTTCCACTCCTATAAAAACCCTCATTTTCCTGAGCCTTTTAAATAAAGCATTGCCAAAGCATGACACCATTTAGCAATGGGCTGGAGACACCTCTTCTCTCCCCACTGCCCTTCCTGCTCGTGAGTATTTGACATGTTCAGTGCTTCCTCTAATCATGAAGTGACAGCACAACCCTGTGCAGTGCTCAGCAGCTGAACACATGCTCCTTTTTCTGCTGTAAGCCTATGATGAGCACAGCAGCAAGACAGTTGTGCTTGGGAATAGAGTTTCCAGGATTTTGCAGTGAAATATGCAGAACTTTAAAGCCCAGAAGTGACAGTTTTGAGCTAGAGGAAGGTTATCTTGTTTTCCCCCCAAACATGTCTGTTGGCCTTGGGAAAGATATGGCCTCTTTCCAGACCTCACCACACTTACAGCCCTAGACTATCTTGGCTGCAAGAACAATAAAAACTACCTTCAACTTTATATTTTCTTTTCCATTTCAAGCCCTCTAAATTATATGTTGACATTCTCACTGCTAGCTGAATAGCAGCATATCTCACATTATTGCTGTCCTCATATGAGACACGTGGCAGGATGTTGAGGAATATGCCCACAGTAGTG
This sequence comes from Lonchura striata, assembly GCF_050655825.1. NCBI lineage: Eukaryota > Metazoa > Chordata > Aves > Passeriformes > Estrildidae > Lonchura > Lonchura striata. Next base: position 64,435,357 of record NC_140703.1, read on the forward strand.
TGTTGTGGACTTCACCTGCAGCCAGGTACAAAGAGTGAAAGTTGCAGCAGCTGCCAAAGGACAGGTTCATACAAGAATCGAAAACTTTGAATCTAAAAGGGGGAGCTGTGAGTGTTTTGAATGATCAGGGTTTAAGGATTTCTCTTGGCTTCAGCTTCATGCAAAGCTGGGGAATCTCTCACTGACAAAGAAACCAGTCTTTTGGACCAAAGTGGTAAACAACAGATTGAGTGTTTCTGCTCCCTGCTTCCCAGTGCCTCACACTCCTGAGTATTGATGCCTCTTATTTGTGATTATGATCCTGAAACCTTTCCACAGGTTTGCAGTTCTGCAAATAGGAAGCAATAGTTAGAAATGATCACTAAGCGTGGTCCTGTTTTGTATGTGGGCTTCTCTAAAGGTTGACTGAACTGTGTCCCACCACGGCAAATTTTTCCCTGCAATATATTATCTCTAAGAAAGCTGAAGCCATACAATTCACCCTTTGCCCTTCCACTACATTTTTATGTTCTGAGACAGAAAAAAAAAACCAGCTTTTTTTCTTTTCTTTGTTTTTTTTTTTTTTTTTTCAGCTGGGAGAGACAGTATATATATGCTTCTAATGTGCTCTTTGACTCATTACCCAGCTGCAGAAAGTGCTCCAGTATGCAAGTACAGGAGATGTGTTTGTGTCTGGTCATCTCTGGAATGCGTAGCCGCCGAGCGAAAGGCTGGGAAACTCTTGCAGACGGCTGTGCCACTGATGACCTGCCAGCACTGACAGCCTGGTCTCTGATGGTGGAGAGGGATCATGGGTGTCTCTGCAGCACTGAGGGTCTCCAGAATGCTGGGAGTGTGAAAGCTGGAAGGATGTCCCATACCAGGATCTCCTGGTGTCTGCTGAAGTCCCTTAGGGCCTTACAACTGGCACTCAGCAGTTTGTAGGATTGGGCTTCTGCTGACTGGAGAGAAAAAACCTCATTGGTGCAGCACTTCTGTGTGTGCAAATGGCCTGCTAGAAAACTGATGAAATTAAAATGATCACACATGTCCTTCAGCTTAGGAAAAGAGGGCTCTAAGTGAGAGCATGTGTGCTCTTACTGGGGCTGAGAAAATGTCAGTCTGATGTTCTTGGGAAGTTCATATTGATACAAACAGGGAGGCTCCCTGCTGCCCACAGATTTCCCACATAAAAGTCATACTGGTAGCCGTGGGAACTTAGCAGCAGCCACGCTGTGGCTAAAGTCACTACTCTAAAAATGCAGTGAAATTAGTGTTCATAAAAGTGAAAAACATGCCACAAGAATGAAGATGTTCTGATTCACAGCCATGAAAATTACATGCGTTCTGGCATTAAAAAAAAAAAAAAAAAAAAGAAGCTGCTAAATTTCTCAGTTTCTGGCTTCAGAAAGGGATTGCTGGTGAATTTTTAGGAGTTTCCTTTGAGAAAAAATTCTTGGCTATCCTCAAATCAATTTGTTGCACCAAAACATACCCGCCTCTCCCAAGTGGTGCCCACTGGTCCTTCTTGCCCTGTGGAAAGGGTCGATCCTGTGCTGCACAGTGGCCCCTAGTGAAAGTGAGTAGTTTGTTCCAGAGTCTGTGAAATAATTTCCAGCAGCTGGTTTGTTACTAATTTCAGTTCTGCCTTCCGATCTGACCCTCATCTCACTCAAACTATGCCACTTGCTATGTTATTTTTAAGACAAATAAAAAGACCTCACAGTAGGGCATGATGGACAAATAAACTTGTCCCAGTGTAAGCTGAGCATGACCCGGGACTCAAAGGCAAAGGTAGTATTAGGAATATTGCAGCTTAACAATGTAGCACCATTTTCACTTTGAATTTTCCTTTTTTTTTTTTTTTTTCTGCTATGCGTGCTATGAGAGGGGACAGTTATGCCAACTGCCACTCTCGCTAACTAGAATTTGGATTTTTGTGTTGCATCTCTGTTTCAATTACACAGACTCACCCTCAAAGAGATGCTCTTGTCCCTTGTAGCTTTTATCTTCTTGCACCACAAGGATCTGAAACATCAAATCTGCTCTTTCTACTTGTTCTATCAAGCCTGTTTTCCTTGATTTTCCAGGAGAGGTGCTACAAAGTGACAAGCATCACTCTATTTCCTCCTTGAGGTGTTCCCTCTGCCACCATGCCATCTTGCAGAGCTGCACCAGTAAAAGCGACCTTAGGAAGGAGGTGACAGCTGGCTATTGTGCTCACTGGGCAGACACCACCTTCCCATCCCCACCCCCATGCCAGCAACAGCTTATGACAGCAGCAATCTTAAAAATAAAACAGGAAATGATTTCAATAGGGGATGTGGTGGCTGACAGAGAAAAGTGGGGTAGGTCTGAAGTGCTGTTGTTCTTTCATATGAGCACCGGGGCCCTGCAGAAAGGTTGCAAAGGAACGAATATTTGTGCAGCCTTTCATGTGGCAGAGGGACCTGTGCTTGTTTTTGTTGTTGCTGCTGATGAGACCCATTGTGGTGGCTGTCCTCGTGACCTGGGTCCAAACACTGCTGGTCGTGGTGTGACAGCATCCTGCTGGAGCTATGTGTGATCCCGAGCTGCTGTTGGCACACGCTTGCCAAGTGTGTAGGCATTGCTCAGTGGTCTGGCCTGAGTCTGGGCCAGCGTGATAACCCCTTGACTTCAACATCTGAACTACTTCCTTGCACTACCTGTAGCTGGGCTAGCTGTGCTCTGGCCAGTAAATAATTCTCTTGCCCATCACATTCCAGTATGAGATATTGTTTTGGTCTGATGCCTGAAGGAAACATCTATTTAACCTGCTATTTATTCTGAAAAGAACCTTTAGCATTTGACTGAATTATTGATGAGGAAGGCTTCAAATGCCTCAACCCTGTATGCTAAGAGCTCCTCATCCTCCCTGAAGGATCAGATGAAAGAGGAGGACTGGGTGAGTGCTGCTTCAAGAATATGGAGCAGTCAGAGCCTCTCAGGTTAAAATATGCTTCTTGGCCTCAGAAAGCTGAGTGTGTTCTTGGAGATAATGTCATGGGCTTTGAAATGTACTTTTGGTCTGCTTCCACAGCTTTGTATTTATACTGAACTTCTATTTCTCTCACCAGATGACTTAAGTGTTTTTTTGTTGTAGCATTCAAATGCTTGGAATAGAGATTCAAATAATTCTCTGCCTTCAAACACAAACATACCATTTCTGGGTCAGGAAGTCCCTGACCTCCAAATCACTGGAAGTTGACAGAGTATATCATGGTAGTTTTACTACAGGCTTGCCCTAATCCTGTACTCTTCCCCATTTTCAGCTTTAGAGATGGGATATTGGGCTAGAGGGACCTTCAGTCTGACCTCCTAAGGGCGTTTTTATGGTCTTTTGTCTTTATCTGGTGCCTCTGGGGGCTAATAAAGATTTTGTAAATATAAAGAAGTCATTGTGATCCAAGAAGAAGTTGTGAACATAGGAGGACTCTCCCAGCCTGGTGCTCCCTGGGAGCAAAGGTCTGATAAGAGAAGTGGGTGTCTGGCAAGCACTGATGAAACAACTTCCAAACTCTATCAGTTGCTAGATAGATGGTCCTCAGTGAGTAATGAAAATAACTGTTTCTGGACACTTCTTAACACACAGTTTAAGATTTGATAATTTCATATAATATGTAATTTATCATTTGGTTTTCTTCTGGCATTGGCCCATAGGCCTCATTGGAAACTACAGATCTACCTCTCTCCTTTGGCTTGTGTTTTTCTTCAAGGAACAAAGAGGTCCCCAAAATGGACCTGTGCCCCCTTTGCCAAGCCCTGGAGGCCTGCTGAGAAGCATGGGCACTGGTGCTTGTTGTTCACTCTTATCTAAGTGGAGCAACTCCAGCATCACAAAGCAGTGCAGGGTGTGAGGCTCACTGAGACCTGTGGTGTCTGTGCTACCACTGGCTCTGGGCTCTGAGATATCTTTGGTGCACTTTGAGGGCTTTGAGGCAACACAAAAGCATCTGCTCAGACTCCTCTGAGCTTGTTTCCTATTCTGCCTCCCTCTCCTCTCTATTAGGTCAGAGGGAGCAAGCAGGACAGAAATCCTTCAAGTAACTCTGTTTTCCTTTCTCTCTTTCAATTTGCTTTTAGAAGGCATTTCTAGGTAAGGCAGAGCAGACTCATGGCTGAGAAAGGACCTCACCCAGATAATGAGAAAGACTTGACCAACTGGCCCCAATACCTAACCTGTGCCTGCCTCTTTTGGGGGCAGCACAGCTTCTTTGCCATATGAAGAGAGAGGAAAGAAGAAATGAATATTCTGATATGAAAAAATAAAAATAAGTCAGAGAAGCATTTTTAAAAATCCTGTTCATTTTTCCATCTTCCCCTGCTCCTCCAAGCCTAGAAAAATCCTCTTCAGTACGATATCAAGCCTTTAAGAAGTCTTCTCTTTTTTTAGCTATGTGTTGCAGAAGGATTTAGAGCTATGGTTTCCCAGTCCTGCACTGAAGCTGCTTAGCCTTCACTTGCATCTTTGTGATCTTTGTGTTCTGAGCTGGAGCTTCAGTAGTCACAGTTGCAAGGAGCACACTGTTTTTAAAATCAGTCCCCACATCCATGTTTTGTGTACTCCCCAAATAGTCCTGAAGAGTCAGTTCTCTGTGTGCCCATCCCTGCCAGCCCCTCTTCCCCCAAGGGCTACAGCCCTGCCTCTATGGCCAGAGCAAATCACCAGAATGGAAAATCCAGTAGCTCACCAGTTACCCTGGGAAGGAAAAATAAGGTTTTGCTTGCACAGTTGGTGCTTTCCTGCTTATTGTGCAGCTTTAAAACTCCAGTGTTTTAATCAGAACTAACAAAGTGTATGGTCCTGCTTTAAAGGCTTTCTAAGTGACACATTACAACTTAAAAAGTGTCAGCAATTTGCTTGATGTTATTCAAGTGTCAGTGCAAAATACAGCCTGAAAAACCCCCACTTCACAGTGAAAAGTGATCTGTGCTCACAGGATCAATTAAAATGGCTGGTAGGGATTCTGCTGTTAAACTGGAAAACACTCCAGGAGCCAACCTGTGACAACTCATGGAGGCTGTCAGACTTTGTAGAAAGTTAAAATTATCTAAATATAAGTAAGCACTTTCAAAGCTGTTACTCCTGTCTGTTCTTGCCTCTCACTTGCCTAATCTGTGGGGATCCTTGTTACTCATTCAGGGAGGGAGGCAAAGATCACTGAAGTCAATAAAAAGATGCAGAGTGATTTCAGGTGGTTTTAGGTGAGGTCATGCACTTTGCTCTCTGACTGCAATTATCCTTGGGGTTCACTGCCATCCAAGCCTTTGGCAGCCTCTACAGCTGCTGCAGCAGTTTCTGAATTTCAGTGAGAAGATGTAGTTCTGGAGGTCCATGTTTCTGAGATGCTGGCCTGTAGAAGACCCCTCACTCTGCAAGCCAGGGGCTTCTACAAATGTGGCCGAGGTCATCCCTCCATTGGCAGATCAAGTAGACTTGAAAATGAAGGCTTTTCAACTTCTCTGGGTAACAAAAACTAAGTGCTGCTTCTCTTATTCAATGGCATAAGGTAAGAAGGTTTATGGAAGGATTAATTGTAACCTTTACAAAAGCTGCAGTCACAAACACACATGACTTTAGAGCAACTAGGGTCCACACACGGGATTTATTGAAAGGCAGCAAACATGCAAGCTCACCAAAATGTGTGAATTTGACCAAACTTCAGGGTTGGGGAAAAAAAACAAGCAGAATTGCAAAGCTGCAGTTTACTGCCTGCTATTTTTTAACACAAATATATCCACCAAAGAGTCGGTGTCCGCAGTTATTTTTGGGAAGGTGGACACAGCAGTCGATGGAGTTACTCAGAGCTGAACCCTGTGCCCGGGCTGACCAGGCTCTCCCTGTGACTGGGGCAGCCACATCCCTCCAAACTGCACCGAGGGGCATGGGTGCGAGCAGCAGCAGTGCTCTCACGGGGTGCTTGGAATCGTCTCTGGCAGAGGGAGGCCGGGCGCTGGCCCGGCGTGGCAGCGGGACAGCTGTGGAGCTCGCAGACAGCCACCCACCCGCAATGTCTGCAATGCACACAGCTGCTGCCTGGCTGCATTACAAAGGTGCCTCACAGCAGCACATGCGCCGGCTGCGATGCCAGGGGCTGTGAGCCGTGCTCGGGCTCTATTTTACAAGTTTGTTTGCTATGGCGCTGCAAGCACAGGCACGCTTTTATGGCATCCAGAGCATTTTGCTGAATGATTTGGTAGTGTGCTACTGACCAGACAGCACATTTCCAGATTTAGATTATAAGAGGAAAACAGCAAGTGGTAGGTTCAAGTGCAGGTCAGTGGATATGTTACACCAGAGCTCCTCCGCTGAGCACGGGAGTACTCGTGCTCCCCCAGGACCAATACCTTAAGCCGTGCTCAATAGACCTGGCCTAAGGTGTCTGCTTTTATGATTGCTAGTACCATTCACAGTGAGAAAACGCTGTTATCACATTGTAAACATAAATTTTAATATTGCAGAATCTTCTTGTTTGGGCTTAAAACACAATTGTATGATGTTGATTTCCTCTTGCTCTCTAGACGTATTTGAGCAGCACTTTAGTAGGAGGTTTCCAGGAAGGAAAAGAAGGTACAGAGATGAGAGGATGTTCTGAATCTGTTAATGGACTTATTTTTCAGTAGTCAGTACTAGTGAGCACAGATTGGAGCAGGAAAGTAAAGACAAGCTGTAATCCAGGCCATGAAAACCACAGTTGGCGCTGATAGCCACATTATGGATGCATATGGAAAAAACAAGTACTGCAGCACATTGTCATTGGAACTCAATATGAACAAGCAGCATTTAAATACCTTACCTGTAATAAAACCTGAGTTTGCAGATAATGTAAACTAACTTACTGACCCGACTCATGTCCACCACCTGAAAGTTCATTGGGAGAGTATGTCCTGATGTCTTATAGATGAAATTTTGTTTAGCTAAATTTTAAATCACCTTTTAAGGTCAATATTCCCTTTAAAGACAAGCTCAGGACTGCATGATCACCCTTTTCCTTCTCTCCCGGTGTAAATGGCAATTGCTGAAAGCATGGGAGGAATGACATCACCTGGGAAAGCTGTGTACTGATTTGTTGCCACGAGGAGTAAAGCGGACTTTCTCAGTCTCGCTGAGCTGAACTGCTTGTGAATGCACAGCCTGGGCCCCTGCCCCATGTTTGCAGAGTAAGATGCGGCCCATGTAGGAGTTAGTAATGAGTAACCTGGCCAGAGTTGTGCTTCAGGTTTCTCATGGCTCTCACACATCTTCTAATACAGCAGTAGTTTTAAATGTCAATATATGTCTTATCTGCAGAGGTTGCAAATAGTGGTTTTGGAAAGGTAGTCCCTGTCCCTGGGCAGAGACGACAGGTGAGAGTTTGGGGACATGGGATGGGGAGTGTGTCCATACCAGCAGGGGAATTGCCTGATCCCAGCACAATGTGCTAACTTGTTTATAATTTCATGTATTTATTGTTTTGACAGGGAGACTTGGAGTAGTTTGAAAGATGGGGAATCGGCAGCTTCACAGCTTGACATTCCGATACATCCTTTGGGAAGGCTGGGTTCAGTGGGGCAGCTAAAAACACAATAAAACATGCACACACAGTAGTACTTGGAGGCTGATGAGGCTTATTTTTCAGGATGGTGTCTTCTTCCCCTCACAGCAGCCAGCTCAAATCCCTATTTCCTGCCTTAGCTCTTATTCAGGCAAACCTCCTATGGATTTACTCCTATCTGTACAAGAACGGATAAAAACCTTCAGCTCCTGATCCAGAAGGTGAAAAACAATGCTGAAATCAAGGTTCACAGAGCTACACCCTTTTCATTTAACCTAGTTTCTGTATGACACAGAAACTTCTGACCATGTGACAGTGTGGTGCAAATAGGGCAGATGCTGTTCATTGAGAAGACATTTGTGTTGTGCCTGTGCTTGCAGCAGGTCCCACTGAACAGGACCTCTCTCACACCCCTGTTCTGAAGACGGGGCTCTGCTGAAGTGGGTGAGGAGAATAGGAAACATTTCTAAATATGTTTCTGAAATAAATTATGGTTTTTTTTTTTTTTTTTGCTTTAGCCTCTGAATTTGACCTTTCTGCACAGGCAAAGCTTGTCAGATGAGACAACAGGTGCCAGTGCCACGAAGGTAGTGGGTGCTCCATGTGCCTGCCTCCTCCCTGCTGGCTGCTCTGCCTGGGGAGCTCTGCAGTTGTGCCCAGCTCTGGGGGGGCCTCTGGCCTCACAGAGGGGCCGCAGCCCCACGCTGTGTGTGAGAGAGCAGCGCTGAGCACTGGGGTCTTGGATGCTGCTGGCAGACATGGAGGCAACTTCAGAGTGCATAACGAGACAACGCCCTAGGAACGGCACAGCCTGCATTCCTGAGCATTGCTAATTATTCAAAACAAGGCTGGCAAAAAGTCAAACTGCCCAGCCTTTCCTGGGAAATGCCCTTTCCCTTTTCCCTTCCACATCATACTCCTCTGGCCTATGTGGTCAGACTTCATGCCTGGACATGCCCTTGGTGGGGTGTTGCCAGCCGCAGCGTGCCATGGGACATGGTGACCTTCTGGCCCATATGGGTTACAGCCATAGGGCACAGAGACAGTTTTGTGCCCGAGTCTGCTCATAAATTAAAAGAATCCTAAAGAGATGGGAGTAGGGGGTAAGAACCAAGGCAATGGTACATTGCTGAAACGTTTCCCTTGCTGTAATTGCTCAGATTTTAGAGCAAAGCAGAAAGCTGTGCTGAGTAAACTGTGCCACATTAATGTGCCCTACAGTTAGTAAATGGTGATAAATACAAGCTGGAGCTGTACAGCTCTGCAGAAGGCCACCCAAAGGACAGAAGGCAAAGGGCTGGCACTGCTAGGAGCAGGTGTCACGGTTACTGCAGATGCAGCTGCGACTGCAACCAGCCTTGTTTTGAATATGAAAACTTCAAGCTGGGAGGCACAAGGGTGGCTAAAAGGGGGAAGGAAGAGGAGGAAGGTCTGTGCTAGATGTGTTCAAAGAAGTGGAGCCGAGTTAACGTTTTTCTGTGTGAGCATGGCTTGGTCATGTCAAGCAGCCAACAACCTCCCTGTCACCCTGTCACCTTCCCTGCTCCAGTGCTTCAGATGGTGCATAAAAACCACTCCTAACCCTGAGAAAGTTCAGAAGCACCACATTTCTGGGAGAGTCCAAGGAAAAGTAACATGAAAAGTCTCTCACTGAAAATTAATGCATTTGAAAAAATGCCTCCTGTCCGAACCCAAGTGTAGGTTGTCTATATTTTAGGCATGGTCTGGTTTTCCATGCTCTCTGTTTGTTTCTCACAAATCAGTGACTCATTAATTTTTTCCTGTTTTTTCCTCAGGAACATGCTGCTTCATAAGTCCCCATAGCTTATTGTTAAGGAACTCTTATTCTGTAAAAACCCTTGATACATTGAATATTTTGATCTGCTTGATAATTTAAAAATAGTTGCTGAATTATTAAAGAAGGATTGAATCCCAAACTGGCAAAATTCCAAATTCTTTGCAGTTCTGACAGTAATGGGTTTCTTTCAATCAGGACTTTGTTTCCTTTTGCTTTTGTAAATTATTTTTATCTTGGTGTTTTTAGAGGATTTTCAGCCTTCTTCACTATATGAGGAATTTAGAGAAGCAGATGTCTTATCACCAAGATGATAGGTCTAAAAATGGCAAAATCTGTCCAAAAATATGTAACAATTGTAATTACTATCACTGTTAAATATGTGTAAGTTACTTAAATAAAGTATTTTAGCCTCATTAATTCAGCACTAGAAATATTACAATTTAACTAAAATACTTTATTCCATTAATACATAATAAAGACATACAATAAAAAGTGCATCTGTTGTTTGCTGCTGCTCTTTATTACTATGAGTTTTATGTCTCGTTCTGTTATTGGTATAAGGTCTGTTTTCGGTGAAAATTCTTCAAATGTCAAAACATGACTAAAATGCTGTAAACTGCAAGTAAAACAACCACATTTGAAAGAATGCAAAAAGCGCTCTGGCAAATCGTTATCTTTGCAGTGGTATCTTTGCTCTATATATTTACACAAATGCACAGAAAGATATTATATATTAATTACACAGGAAAATCTTACTCATCTCTGTAGAAAAACAGGATAGAGATTTCACATGTGGCTCAGCTCTAGGACGATGTGATATTAGTGTCTGTGCTGTTTTCAAGATGCAATTTATCTAACACTGGGAAAGGGTATGGTTTGGCTGACTAAACTCTGGAGTGATGCTGAATGATAAAAGTGCTTAGGGGAATTTTTGGGGCATCTAAAAGACACTGTATAAGACTCTGTAGGTGTTACAAAACACAAAAAGACTTTTTCTGGTGGTTGTATAAAAAGCTTACTGACATTTTATGACACGGACTAACCTCCTCCCATACCTTTAACCCCCCTTGCCAAACTTAACTGCCTCAAAGCTGGGTGCAACCACACTCACACGGAGCTCTTGTTTTCGCACTTTGGCTCACTTCACTTCTCTTTGGGAGATTTGTTGCACCTTCAGTGTTCCAGACTGGACTGTGCTTTAGTGTACATGAGCATGGCCAGGGAGAAGGGCAAGCAGACAAGTCCAACAGCTCTTCTGGGACACACACCACCAGTCATCTGCTGAGCATCACAGGCTTTGAAAGCTGAGGCAAACCCTACACTGGGTTCAAATGCTGGGGAGGGAGAGATTTGCACAGCCAACTCTGCCATAGGGTCTGCTGCAGGTGAAGGATGGCTGTATGGCTGCAGCAACATGTTGAGCCATGTGGCTTCTGGAAAAAGACCTGCCACAAGCTAAGAAAGCTTTAATACTTGGAGGCATGGTGTGGAATTTTGGGTCAGTGGACTGATGGGGATTCTTGTGAGAGAGTGTGCTCCGGGATGGGTTTGTATGAGGAGAAGCACATTTGCATGATGATAATGGATGGATCTAGGTGGTGACAGATGGTCTTCTCCAGAATTTGCTCTTCCAGACAGGCTGACTCCTTTCTGTAGTGAAACTGAGGTATGGTGACTCTGCTGTTAGTGCAGAGGTCTGAGCGAGCTATCAGATATAGGATTTCCAGAAGCCCCCCACCCATCTCATCTCCATCCAGGTGTCTCCAAGAAGACTAGGAGTTCCTGAACTTTCTCTTGGGCTGCCCGGCCTGGCTCTTTCAGGGTCCTGCACCTTGGGGAAGCTCTGGGCAGGATTCATCCTCATCAACCCATGGGCCAGTTGGTAGGGGGAAGGACACGTCCATGGAGGTAAGATTTGGATCTTCAAGGGGCTGTTGAAGTTATTCTTCACAAGAACCTCTTGGTTTTGGTTCCAGAGGAAGCTATATGTGAGCAGAGTTTGCTGCTCTTACATTCCCAAAGCCACCCAGATGAAAATGCCCACTTTGACCGAAGCTGCCCTTTGCTTTAAATGTGCAGACAGATGGTGGCCAAAGGTCTCAGTGGAGGTAAGTCACCCTAAGTCTGCTCCTTCTCTTGCAGTGTAGTCCCACATCTTTGGACATCAACTTTTCCTCATTCCTACCCACCACTGCTTGAGGATCTTGCTTCTTGGGGAATGGGGAAATCCTATTCAGTTATGGAGAAAAAAGGGATTTTGATTTCTATAGTACAGGGTCTGGGCTTCCCTCTCTCTGGTGCTGGGCCCTCATTTCAGGTTACTGGAGCAAAGACATGACTGGTGCAGATCTTGGTGGAATGCCAGGACTGTGCTGACAACTTTTCCAGAAAAATTTTGCTGCTTTTTCTTGTAGTCCTAGAAGCTACACAGTAACCCTGGCTGTGAATATTTTTTGAAAAATAGATTGGCTCCACAGGATACATAAAAGCTTGAAAAGTCAGTGAACCTCTTTTCACCCCCCTAGGTTTGGAGAAAGCACCAAAAATTAGCACAATTACAGTTAAATCTTGAGATTTCTTTAGGAAGCAGATTTCAGGAATCTGACAAACACCAACCTGCAGCTGGATGCAGTGGACTTACTGGCTTTTCTCCTTAACATTTAAATCTCATTGAACTGGGAAGGTTGCCTGCCAGGTGTGTCTGGCAAAGCTCTGAAATATTGATTTTCAGTGTGTCGGTATTAAAAGCAAAACATTTCTTTCATGTCCCCAGACACTGTATCAGAGCCCACAGTGGCTTGCCGGGTATTTCTGTGCATGGTGGCAGTGGAGACAATAGAACATCCTGTGAAGTAACAGACTTAGCAAAACACCAAAGAGAAAATTGTGAAAAACACACTTCTCTGTTCCTTTTTTTTAAACAAAGACTTTTGGTTAGAAACACAAATATACTGCATCTGAAAAGGCTTTCTCTTGTGATTTGGCTTCTTTTTAATCCTCAAACCATTTAAAGTTCCACTCCCCTCCCTCAAACCCTGTTGAAGCTTGATGTGGGAGAACACAGGCTTTTTTCCCTACTGCTTTCAGTCACTGTCTGACATATTCTGAATGTGCCTTGATGTGTCCGCTGCTTTTAATATTGCTGGCTAACAAAGAACACTAGATTTGTTTCCTCCTACTGACACACATATTTTTTATTTCTGTAGAAAAATATTGCTGTATTTTGCAGGGGGATTATATGGGAGAGCAATATAAAAACCTCCATAAAGTCACTGTTTGGTGCTGATTTAGTAAATTGGTTTTACTATGGCATTGCATATTCATAGATTGGGGCATCTTGCATGCTAAGTATTGGGCTAGTAGACCTTGATACTTGTAAGCAATAGGCTTGTTCCTGCAGTTGTGGCTTTGAAGTCAGTGGAAACTTTATTTCTTCTCTTAAATTTATTAGTGCCTGTCTCCAGTGCTCTTTGGGACACAGCACCACTGGAAGTATAGCCTAAGAAATGGGACTTGGTATTGAGGTGCTCCAGCCTACACAAACAAAATCACTTTTTTTTTTTTTTTTTTTTTTTTTTTTTTGAGGGATGCATAATGCCTACATCAGGATGAGAAACATCCTTCTACCAACATACACGTCCCCTGTATTTTGGCACATGCAACTTCCTTTGCTACTGCCTGGCCTAGGTCCATGTTCAGTCTTGCTATATTTATATATTTAAAGTTTATTGCATATCTCTCAAAGCTGGCTGAATTCTGTTGGTGGGAGACATACTTCCTTCAATGTCTTCTAAGTTTATGGCTGCAGCACCAGCATTTTAATAGGTTTGGGAATGGATGATGCTCTGTGAAGACATGATCTGCCAGCAGTTCAGGGGAGGTATTGATCAGCCACATTGCCCACTTATGCAGACTTTGCTGGGGTATCAGTATCAAAACAGGAAACGATGTGAGAAATGTTAATGAAACTTGACAACAACAACTCAATAGGTGTTTGATCCCCCATTTGACTGTACATAACTATTACAGGATGAGGAAACAGGAAATACACTGAGGGGGAGGAGATAAGAACAGAGAACTGTAAAAAGAATAAAAATACTGAACTTGAAAAATTCCAAGTCACCTTTTCTAAGTCAGCTGGCATGCACGAGGCATTCGTCACAGCACACAGCTCCTCATTTAGGCATTATGCACATAAAACCCAAGAAGCCCAAACTGAGATCCTTCAGCAATAATTTTTATCATCTCACTGATTGTGAGACCAAGTTAATATCAAAAAGAAAAACTCCAATGAAAATATAAAAAACAACCCAACCCAGCCCTGAAACTTATTTGCCAGAAAAGGTTTTAAAATTTTCAAAACCAAATCATGTCTCTGTGGTTCCTGTTTCTTCTGAATCTGCATTTGCCTACAGCTTCAATTAAATAAATACCACAGTGCTATTCTTGTTCAGGAGTATTGTTATTTTGTGATGACTTTTTTCTCTTCTTAAATCCCCTGCCCACCACCCCACATTTTGCCATAAGACTAACACATAAGCTAAAACTGAGTCAGGAAGAAAAAAACCAAAAAGAGCACATACCCTCTGTTCTCCTGCTGTGTTTTATGGCGGTAGGTTCTCTGCTTTCTTCTTGTCAAATTCCCTACTAATCCACTCCAAAGTGTTACTCAATGAAGCCTAGAAAATGTGTTAATTTGAAAGAAATGTCAGGGGGGGAGGCGACAAGGGGAAATAGATTTGGATGTAAGAACAGCAAATGCTTCCCTGATGTCACCTTTTATTTACAGCACTGAAAGCATTTTGACCACATAAAGTCACCAGTTACAGTTTTTAGACAAAGAAATTGGGCTCCAGAGTTGATACTTGGTAATTAGTAAACTAATTGTGGAGTTCAGGTCTGCTGATTCTTAGCCTCTGGTCCAAGTCCATTGGATGATACAATTTCCTGTTTGAATTACTCTGAAAGGAACCATTTCTAAAGTGCAGGATACCCACTAAGGTCCTTAAAATGCCCTTTGAACTTTGGAAAACAGGGAACACTAGTTACAGATCACATACTTCCTTCTGGTCTTGAGCAGTCTGATGGGGCTTTGTGTCCTCATGGGAGAGGACAGAGAGGAGATGCCACTGTGGGATGAAGGCAAGGAAAGAAGGAATGGCCTGTGGACCAAGAATAAGAACTTCGAAGGTGTAGGAGCAAGGCAGATTGCTAAATGTTTTCTGATTCTTGGGGCCTATTGCTTTTAGTCTTAAAAGTGCCCCTCCCTTGGGGCCATTATGTCATCGCCTGGCATTCCATGAACTTCCTCCAAAATTCTTTCATGTCCTTCTATGTTAGAGACAAATATACATTTTCTCCTAAGTGGAGTGAAATACCGCCTGTACATTGACCTGCCATCCTGGAGACAGTGTGGCTGGTGATGAGTCTCCTTTTCATCATCTTCCAAAGGCAGGAAAGATAATTCAGTCACCTATTATGAAACAGGCTTTTTATAGAAGATGATTTCTCTCTGACTCTGTCTTCTCATGTGTGATTAACTATTCTTTGGGTAGGGATAATGAAAATAAAGTAAACATGTGGCTGATGTAATATCATGAGGCCTTTCTTTAAGACTGACTGAAAGTGTTGAGAGCACTCCCACTAATCTCTTTTTTGAAAAGCAAAGAGAGCTATATCCAGTTTGACTAATGAGTCATATTTCACTCTCCTGGTCCAGTTCATCAGTTTCCAGCTTACTTCACAATGCCTGTACTTTTCTGACCACTTACTTGTTATGGGCAAAATGTGTTTGTGGGTGCCTTGGAAAGACATTGGGAACTGAGAAATGTCCTTAACACTGTGTGTCCTCGTGGGCTCTTAGAGGGAAGCCTTGTTGGTTGATTTAGGAAAGATATAAAAAGCTTAAGTGCAAGTGGGTTCCATGCCAGCAGAATGGAGGCAGTCACTGGTGCTGGGAGCAAGAGGAAAGGGCTGGTGTGGAGTAACAAGAGGTAAGGTGTGGAGAGTGATGACACATGCAGGATGCAGGCTGAGGTAATTCTTTCTAGTTATCCTTGGTCCTCCATTTTTATCTTGGTTCTTTCCCAGCAGCGGTCACTTCTTTGAAATTATTTTCCTCCTTTTTTTTTTTTTTTTTTTCAGATAAAAAGCTGCAGTGGAGGCCAGCAGTCTTAGGAGGACCGTCTGCTGCTTTCTTTGTAGACAGAGGGACTTTCTACCTTGGATGAATGATTTATGAAATAAACGAGCCCAAACCCCACCAAAGCAAGCTGTGAAAAAGCTCCAAGGGTAAATTGGGTTTTTTGAATGGGAGCAATAAAGAATATTTAGCAAGAGGGACCTTCTATGAACACTTTCCTCTTCTTGTTCATCTGTTCATTAGAAAACAAGAGTAGATGTAAATGAGCTCACAGAGCACTGGTTGAGGTAAAGGCAGGACATAGATGAGCAATTGGCAGAGAGAAGAGGAAAATTCTGGGGGAGGTGAACAACCTGCAAGGCTTTGAGCAACACAGGCTATGTTTGGGGAGGTGCAGAATGTAATTTGTGCCCATCCTATTACCAAGGTCAGCTAAAGAGGTAGCAGTGGAATATAATTTTCAACAGTGTACAAGGCCTTAGGGAGTGTAAAAGCCAACCCCATGGCATGATATGAAATATAAACCACTGACTAATGGAGACCTTGACCTTAACCATCTCTTTTAGTGTCAAAAACCACATTGCAGTGAACCCCTGGCTGTGCTGGCCTGGTGCAAACCATCGGAGGGAGCACATGGCTCTAGTGAGTTGACACAGGCAGAAGAGACCCAAGTATTAAGGCAATCTTCCCCTGTTCTGCTGGCTACTGCTCAGGAACAGAATGCAAAAAGAGTCAAGGTGCAGGATAAGCCTGGGAAAAATCCAATGCAAGTGTGAAATTCTCATGTGAGAGAACAGCAACTGATGCAGTCTTCTCAGAGGCTTCAGACTTGCATTTAGGGAGAAGGAAGCTGGTGGTGCCTGGCAATGTCTCCTCAGGTGCCAGGGGCCTCCATATGCTGCAAGTGTAACTTCTCTCCTTCCTTTCAGAGCCAGCACCACCTGGACTGCACTGTCTGGGATGGCAGTGTGTCACCTGGCTGGGCTGGCTGGTGGCCTGGTGTGAGACAGCAGCTCTTTGTTCCTGTGCAGAAACAGGTCACTGTGGTTAACCATGCTGACTCCTTTAGGTGCAAACAGTTCTTCCTGAGCTTGTGTGTATTGATCTCCTCTGTCACATCAACAGGACGGTACACAGGAGGAGAGATACGCTGACTTCAGTCATCCCAACTTCTGACAAAATCCTGCATCAGGAAGATCTGTGGGTACAGGAGTGAGAAGTTGCTACAGGCAGGCATTGACATGTGGCAATAAATGGCCACTTGATAGACAGCAAATGATGGGGCTCAAGAAGTGCCCTGTTCTGTGTAGGGCATGCCTTGGGGTGGGGGCAATATAAATGGGCAAAAAAGAAAGAAATTTTTTGAGAGGTTATGTCATTACCAGATCTTTTCAACAGCTCCATGAGATGCCTGTGCTGCCCCACATATTTTAACCAGAAGAGCCATAAGCAAACTGTGCCTTAGACTCTGTAGACAAACACAAGGTGCTACAAGACCCTTCTGGTAACAGAGCTCCAACAGCCTCTGTTCTCCACAGCCACAGAAAATACCTGGCAGTCAAAAGGAGGTGAGGAGGCCTGGGATATGCAGCATCCTGCTGAAGCTCCAGACAGCCAGGAGAGGTGACAGTGAAGCAGGGTATGGTGTCTGTGGTCAGTCAGCTCCAAGAGGCTCTGCAGTTAATGCTGCCAGAACACCTGTGGAGATAGGGAAGGAAAGCACAGTGACAGCACTCTGAAGGTCTGGTGTCATACATCAGTGCAGAAGTGCCACCAAGATGAGTATTGGGCCTTGTCACACTTAGCAAAAGTGTAAAAACTGATTTAGTAGAATTCTTTTATGTAGCTCTTTCTCAGCAGTTATATTAATCTTGCAAGAAAGACCTATAGAGGTAAGCATTCCCACTATCTACTTCTAGAATAAAGGCACTTAAAATTTTTGTTTCCAGACTTATGAAGGACAAGTTTTATGCCAACAATTAAATTGTGAAATACTCTGAAGATTTAGGAAACTCTAACAGGAACAAGCACTGTACATTTTGTCCATTTTTAGGACAAAATGTTTTTCCTGGAATAAAGCGATTTCCTGGAATAGTCTCTGTTTTATACTGATACAGCCATTTGATTGTTTCTGTGTGATGAGGAACTTGCATCTCTGAATCAGGAGCGCAGATGTCTGGGTGAAGTTGCTGAAAAGCCATCAATATCTGTGTAAAAACCCATGGATTGGAAAAGTAAGCAACTGATTGATAAAATTTGTTGAACTAGTGTTTTGCCTGTGACCCTGATGATATGTGGTATAAATTATGCTGAAGACTAGAGTATCCTGCAAGACAGCTGCATTTTTTAATGCTTCTTGGGGAATAAATGTTCAGCTTGCCTGACTGGCCTGTGTCATGCTCTTCCCAGAAGCTGAGTCTCCCAAATTAGGGACAAAACCTGGCCACTGAAATTCAGTAATTTTCTGTTGAGCTGGGATATAAGAACCAATCTGATGCATTCTGGTCTTCTCCTGACCACTTTTTTTTCTAAACCTGTTGTTTTCTCATGCTATTTAATAAATATGATGCTTTATATCCCTGTGCCACTACATCTTGCAAATGATCACATGTAGTCCGTGGCTTAGTGCTGCATAGGAGAGGTAGCTGGCTCACCTATTCAGTGTTCCCTCATTCAGCTCTACAGAGGAGCTCTAGGGAGATTAACCCTCTGGATCTGACATGCAGGTTAGGCTTGAAAAGTGGGAACAAACTTTCCACTTTGTTGGGATGGATAGAGGACAGGAGAGCTCAGTGCATCCAGACCCATCACAGCCTCCATCAGCCAACCAGTCAGCACTCAACTCTAGGGCTTGCAGGTGTCTGTTACAGGGTATCTGTGCAATGTTAATTTCACAGTTTATTAGCTTGGAAATAAGTTATTCACCTGGATAAATTCCATATTATCTGTAGTTTTATTGTTTATGTTAGTGTATAACACTCCACAGCAATTCTGGAAGAAAAACAGCGGTGAAATAGCAAATGAAAATGTGGGAAATTCACTTTCTTGATGTGTACAGGAAATGGGTGAAGTCAGCATTGTACAAATAATGAGTGGATGAACTATACTTACCTCCATCTATGCTGCACTACTGAGCAGGGTGTTACTGTGTGGGCAGAAGTGATGAAAGGACTGGATCTCGTGAGGGAATGAAGAAAATACTGCAGAAAACTGGGGGCCAAGGCCTGCTTTCCTCTGCTCTAGCACTGGAGCACCTATTCATGGTTCAGGCAGCAGTGAGAACAGGATCTGTTGCAGAGTTTAATCTCACACCCTCTGCCCAGGGGAGAAGTGTGTGCACTGGACTGTGTTGTTTTGCTGGGGATGGGGGTGGATGTTGATGGTAGATGTGCTAAGTGTGATCATATTAGAGAGGGGAAAAAGCCAAGACATGGGATGTATTCATGCAGGTGGAGGTGATGTGAACAGTGATGGTGCCCAGACCCTGGGAAAGCCCTGACACAGCTGTGGGAAATGTCAGGATCTGTCATGGACAAAGTTCATCTTCACTACTGTGCCCTCTGAAGATGCTGAGGCCAAAGCTGGCCAGTGGGACAGCTGTCCAGGCTGCAGCATGGTGCTACTCACATCACTGAGCTGTCCTTGTAGGGGAACACAATATTTTTAGGCCAAAATATGTTCACTTTGTGTCCTTAAGTGGTCCAAGTCACAGGCTGTGGACATTCCAGACCTGCATGAAAAATGGCAAACCCCACTAGAGACTATCTGGCTTATCTGTGTTCAACCTCTCTCTTCACAAACCCTCAAAGCTTTACCTTTTTTCCCCTTACAAAAGGGTATAATAAAACAATTCTGAGGGCTCAGATGACTTAAAGTACACTTTTTTTTTTAAGTTTTCTGCTTACAATCAACAGAGAATTTTGCTGCGTAACCATCTCATATGAAGGAGTGGCTGGGCATTTGGTTGTCATATGGCTGCATTGTATAATCATAGAACATGTTACGGTTTGATGGATGAAGTCATTAAGAGCATAGTAATTAGTACCAGCTTGCTACTTTGAACTGCTGTGTGGTGTCACATATTCCTTGCAGTGAATTACATCTGTGCACACACACAGAATACAGCTTTCTAACCATCTGATGCCTCAGGCTTACATATTGTTATGCTGTATCCATCCAGAACATTTTTCATTCTGTTTCAAAAATATACACACAGCAAACCAGACAGCAGTCTGTAGCTTCCTACCTCCTAGAAACGACTTCTTTTTTTTTTTTTTTAAAAAAAAGGAAAACTAAAGGAGAATTTAGAGGTTTGACATGGCATCTGTCACAGGCTTGGCACAGGAAATGAAATCTTGCAGTGGAAAGGTGAAATTTTCTGCTGCCATGTGTAGGATCTTGAGCCAGAAATAATCGTGGTGTTCCTCATTTTGACTTGGCAGGGTGTGTGTGCAGTCTCTGAGGAGCAGCGAGTGGTGTGCAGCCTTTTACCTTTGGGACACTGGGATTTCAGTGATGATCTAGATGGAAATCCCAAATGGATGACAAAGGTTTTCACTGTGAGAGCAGAACACTTGCAGGAGTACAGAGGATGGGA
Organism: Lonchura striata; assembly: GCF_050655825.1. NCBI lineage: Eukaryota > Metazoa > Chordata > Aves > Passeriformes > Estrildidae > Lonchura > Lonchura striata. The sequence continues at coordinate 64,455,429 of NC_140703.1, forward strand.
AGACCAGCCCTGCAACAGGGACAAGTCCGATGGCTCATCATGTGAGCTGTTCACTGGTGGCCACATCTTCATTGTGCACTTCGCTGCAGCCTCCTCAGTTAACATCCACTTCCTGCCCATTTTCCTCTCTAAGCCCCTGCAGCTGACCTGGGGTGATCTCCACAGTGAGCAGATATGTTTCCCTCCCCTCTTCTGCCCCATCACCAATGACCTAAAACAAGGTCTCTTCAGCGGGACCAACTCACTGTATTACACAGGAGACACATGTCCTTACATGGGGCTGCATCATCTTCCCCCTAGAGGACCTCACTAGGTGTGAAAAATCAAAATACGACTATTTTCAGCTGCAAATGATAGCTCTGGTTTGTGGCACAGCATGTTGGTGCCTCCTGGGAATTATAGTGTGGTTAAAGACATACTGCTGAAGCTATGATGTCTCACTTTTCCATTAGAGTCAGACAACCCTGCCATGCCACAGATCCCAGGGTGCCTTGGTGTCTCCCTACATTAAAAGTCACCTTACACTGGGGAAGAGGTGGCTTGAAATAGGTTAGCCCAACTCAGAGAGGATAATATTCAAAGTATACTGAATTTGAGCTGGATTTGGACCAAACCCACTAAAATACTATGGGTTTAAGGACTTTTTTTTAGATGAAAAGTTGAAATTTAATCTGGGAAACAATCGCTGTTAAAGGAAAAATAGAACTGAACAACCACAACTAAAAATTCCATTTCCTGCTGAAAAACTATCCGACAAGAATTGCGCTTAATCCTGAAAACAAGAAGTCCTCTTTGCTGACAAAAAAAGAGGACATATGAAAGGAAAAAAATGTTTGCACAAATACCCTGGGGAGTATTGAGTATATAATGGTTGCATCAATCTCAGATTTCCATTCTATGACCCATCTTTGCAAGGGCCAGAGCTGCTGCCTACTTTAGAAATTCTTACTACTGCTTGCATCAGTTTTGGAACTCATTTGTGGGGGTGGCAGGATAAGAAATGGCCTTTGCAAAGTGACATTTGTTTTGTCTGCCACCCCTTTTCTCAGCTTGATGAGCTATTTCTTCAGCTTTTTTATTCCTTCTGAATGTGGTATTGCTTTGCAGACTGTGCTGAACTTCGCTGTGCACGTATCTGTGCCCTGAAGTCTGATCTGCCCCGTGCTCATTTTGTTGTCATCTGCCAAACTCTGGTTTCTGGTTGCCACAGGAAGCTTGAGGAGGATAAACGACTTGCTTATACCTACTGTTCCCATGGACACAAACAGGCACAGACAAAATGTTTCCCCTTTTCATCCTTTTCACACTTCCCTGCCAAATGTTCTGGGCTGTCAGATGAAGTCTGCCCACCTTGCTCTCACCTCCAGCACTGGTGCTGAGTTGGAGAAGACCCTCTATAGAGGTGCCTATCCAAGATGAGTGGTAGGCAAATGAGGATTTTTGAACCAGCCTTTTGAATTCTGATTCAGTTCTGTGGGTTGGGGGATAAGGCAGCATTAGGAGTCTGTTTTGAAACATGGCTTAAGATCATAAAGAACTGTCTTTACATGAGAGGCAGGCTCGTGCCAGTGGGATTCCATGCACAGGATGAGTGCTTTGGGGTGGTGCTCTCCTGTGAAGATGTGGGTTTCACCATGATCAAATGTAAGGTCCAAATCTGAGGTGCTTTTGCAGTCAGTGGAGGGAAACTGGCACTTCTGGATCAGCATATTTCACTCTGCAGTAGCTTTCTAAGGTGGGATTTTAATAGTATTTCAGTGCCTTCTCTTGAGAAAAAAGTACATTTTTCTTTGGAGCAGCTGACCTTCCTACTGGCAAATGACTGCTGTCATCCATCTCTGGAGTCCCTGTCATCACCAGGCAGGAGGATTGGCATGCTGGAACTAATTAACTAAGGTGGTTCATTTAAAAAGTATATAATCCACGTTGGTTTCATCTCAGTGCAGGTTAAGGAGTGACAACCAATTCCCCTACTCCAAAGGAACTGAATACATCACGCATTTCAAGTGTTCCTCCTTTGGTTTATGTGAGCATTTCCAATGCCCTGATAGGCACTGGGTGCTGAACACCAGGTAGCTGGTGGGGCACGATGTGCAGTGAGCTGGAACCCTTCCCACACTTGTGCTCCAGTGCTGTGCAGCAGAACAGTCAGCTGCTTTGGAGCTGTTGTTTTAAGGATTAGTTGGAAGAGCAAAGATTTTAATTTGCTTTCTACAATACAATTAGTGCTCATTAAATTCTGTCCCAGCCTATGCATTACATTATACTGAAAGAGAGAGGAGTTACACAAAAAGCTTTCCCTTCGTCTGCCTGGACAGCCACTTTGTACATCACTTGAGTGACCTTATCAAGACTGGGAATAAGTCAGGAGAGTGTGCATGATCTTCTTGATCCAGAATCAACACCTTGGTCTACTCAACACCCCTCCTCAAAGTGGAGCAGTGCCCAGGTTTGAGTGGTATTCTCTTCGTCCATACAGAATGCCATGGCAGGTGTATTTGTGGATGAGTAAAGCAGGCCTGTGGCTGGCTGGGAAAAGGCTGGACTCATTCTGGCTTCTTTTGTTCTTTTCAGAGGTCTCTCAGCCTGCATCTGTTTCCCACACCTGACCCCCCAAAGGGATCCTCCTCGCAGCGCTTCTGGCCGTACGCACGTCTCTGCCGAATCTGTTATCAGACACAACTTTATAGCTGTGACTTACATAGCTTGTGGCTTAAGCCATATGGTCATTCTTTTATGTAGTATTTCTGCTTGCTTATTTTTCGTTTTCCCACACCCACTCCATTTATTGTTGGCTGCTTTCCCAGCACCTTTCCTCCAGAGAGGGAGTTACATAAATAGATCTCTGTAGGCTTTTGAAGGCAGATGCTGATGGATAGATCTTCCCAGATAGACTGCAGAGCAGTGTGAAATGCACATCACCTACATATCTACAGCCATGGGAGTCACAAAACATGGTCCCCTGTGGCTGAGGAGCTTGATCAAGGCAACAGTGCCACCATGTTGACAGTGCCAAGAGAGGGCCGGTGACAAACTGGGTTTCAGCTGCTGCATCTTATTAAATGATGTCCTGCTTTGAGTGATTAGTCTGTCTACAATCACTGGGAATGAATGTAGGGCTCAGGGGGAATTAGAAATAATTGAGGAAATTAAAATCAACATAATGTTTGCATTTTCTTCTTCATATGCCTTTTATAATGATTTAATATTTATGTACCCACTATCTGGAAACATGTGGTTGATTTGTTTTCTTCACTTAATTTGCTACTGAAACATTTAATTACATTTAAGGCTAAGCATACAAATATATTTGCTTTGCATGGTTAATTAAAACTTTGTAGTTGCAATGCAGCAGTGTTGATTGATTGACTGTCTTGATTCCTCACACACTCAGGACTCCCCTTAGTTTTTATACAGGCTGTGGTAGGAATGGTCACTGTGCCACATCTATAGGGTTAGCACTTGGTTTTAGTGAGGCTTCTTTGTAATTAAATGTGTTTTAATCATAGCTAATAAAACTAAAATCAAGGGAAGGGTCCCTCTAGAGGAAAACTGGGAAAAGATAGTAACTCTGCAGATGAATTCTTGGTGAAACAGGCATGTTATCTGGAAAGGGGGAGGGTGATGATAATAATTTGAGGTTTGGGCATAATTTATGTGTCTTGACAGGGCAGGCAGCAGGAGGAACCGTGAAGATAGGACACTGCTCCAGCAGTTAGAGTCCTGAGCCATGGGTGCCATGTCTCTGCCCAGAGAGGACCAGATGACACAAGGAGTGGTTTAGGGGACTTGCTGCCACCACTCAGTTCTGTTTCAAGGAAGGGGGGATCTTGTGCTGGGTATTGTGAGAGGAGGGTGCAGCAGGGAAGGTATTTATTGGGCTTGGGACATGTGTAAATAGGCAAGATAAACTGATACAGCTGGCTTTGGATCCCACACCCTGAAGGTGTAGCATCTATTCCATCCAGTCCTCAGTAAGACAATCCTATACCAGCAGCCCCTGTGTCCACACAGAAACCACCATTGAGCTGCACTGCTTCCATGGAAGGGAGTGCTTGTTGCTAAGGCTGTATGACTACAGCCAAGGGCAGCTAACAGCAAGAAATGGCCCTTAATCAAAGCTCAGATGTGGACATTTCCAAATTGAAAGAGGTCTGTGTCTGGCCTGAACTTTCCAGCTCATGCTGCTTCCTGCAAAAACAGGTCACTGGCTTCCCCAGAGCTACTGTAGAGACTGAACTTACACAGTGTGAGGGAAGGAGCTGTGAGCATCTGGACTGCAAACTAAACCCCAGAGCTCCCCAAAAGCCATGGGGAACTTGCACAGAAAAGCCAATGTCTCTGAAGAATTGCCAAGCTAGGCCAAAGCACAGTACCTCCATCCCAGTTCCCTTCCCTGGAGACCTAGGAACAAATTGTTGGTGTTTTTGTACTGCATTCAATGGGTCATTAACACTGCCCACAATGGGAACAGCACTAAGAGTTTGGTGATAGCAGCATGATGCTGATGAGGGAGAGATACAGGCCTTGGACTTCAGCCATGAAATGCCCCAGTGCACCTTGAAGACATGGGAAAAAGTCAAACTGTCTGTGTGAGAGGTCCTTGCTGAGGGATTGGGATATTCCACCAATTTGGGAAGTGAAGTGCCTCTCCATGCTTCAGAGTAGATACCTAAACGCACAAGAAGCCCTCCTGGCTGTTCATCCTTCCTGCCTCTCTTCATGGCACAGTCTGGAGACGTTTCACATTCATTAGCTTTTGGCCAAGGGAATGGCTCCATGTGCAAAGAGGAAAGTTCCCCAGGGAAACCACAGCATAAACCACTGTCTGTGAGATAAGACTGGACCTCAAAGAAGAAATTGATCTCCTCTCAGACCATATTATGTCTACATGTCTGAGACGAGACAAGCGACGAGACCAGGAAAAGCTGTGTGCAGGAGGTTTTCATCAGGCGGAGAATTCCGTGGGCAGATAGAGCAAGTTGGCTAACAAGATAAAGGCGCAAGAGCATGAGGAGCTGGAGAAACACATTAAGGGAGGATGGGCTGCATGGAGCTGGATCAGGGTGCTGAGACAGAGAGGATTTCTGTCTCTGTGCTGCTAGACATCCCAAGAGAAAACTCCCAGAGAGCACTCATTTTGCAGAAAAGAAAGTGGATTAGGTGCTGGCATGCCACACACAAAAATGTATTGCTCTCCAGAAAAATGTTTTCTCCAATGAACTGTCTAGAACTTTAATGAGGCCTCTCCTGCGCACATTAAAAAAAACCAAAAAAACATTAAAATTACCCTGACTGGTCACGGACATCTTTGAAGTCTGTTCATCTTGTACGTGAAAGTGGTACACTTTTAATGTAGGAAAGGGAAAGCTTGTGTACTACTGGCCTATAAGTAGTTAATGCTCAAGAAAATGTTGCTGTAACTTACTAAATTCTCTCTCTTTAGGGTTTACCCTTCCAACACTTTCTGTGTGTAAAAATTTCTCTGCTTAATCCATTGTGGAATCACATCTTCTCTTTCTCAAGACCACTCTCCATTTCACTTGGCTATAAAAACACTCATCCCTCTCCACACCTCACTTCCCGTAATCACACACTTTTCAAAAGCAGTGGTCCATGAAACAGCCTGAAATTGTAAAATAAGTCTTCAAGGTTTTTTTTTTAATTTAATTTTTTGCCTTCTTTTATGCCATCTACTGTGTCACAATGAATTGGCTTTTTACTGGCAGAACAGTGCCACTTCTAGGCAGTGACCTGTTACAGTTGTTTAAAGCATGATTCTGTATGTGCTGATGCAGTGTTTCACCAACATGTTTGAATCTGGTTCAGCCTCTTATTTTCTTTGGCTGTACAGGACCAGAGTTTTAAAAATCATGTAGTAACATGAAGAGGCTCAAAGGACAATTGTAGAGAAGGTCTGCTAGCTGAGAAGGTGTGATACCAGCAAGATTCTCACTTAAGTCCATTTCTTCTTGACCTGCTCTGTTTTCTAATTAGAGAAAAAGGTTATTTCAACCCCCCTCAAGTAGCACACCTATTTTAGGTGTGAGGGAAACCTAGACCTAAGTTAAAGAAAGGGAAAAGTATGGATGGAAAAAAAAATCCTTGGATCATACTCAGACAGATATTCTGCTTTTACTGTCTGTCTTTTTCTTTTGAGGTCTTGCCACTCTAAGTCATCAAGAAGCTGTTTTTTGGACTTGAATATTGCCACTGGCATGTAGGCAGTGAGATGAGGAGGAAAGGAAGTGTCTTTTTTCCCCCCTGCCATAACTCACCTGATGTTCAGAGAGGAGCAAATCAAGGAACGAGCTCAGTTTTCACTGAGCTGGATACAACAACACGTCAGTGGAAAGAACTGTGCTATCTTATAGGAGGAGAGGAGCCCCTGGGAACCCTCACGCTAACAGGGACCTGGAAGGAAAGCTTGAGTCACTCAGTCCTGTCTCCTTCTGCTGTCGTCACCACATCATATGGACTTTCACACACCGATCACATTCCATTGTAAAAGTAGATAGTGGTTTTGCCCCCTGTTCCTTGTGTTATGTAGCTGTTTGAAAACCTCGATTCCAACAATGAGGAAGAACACAAGTTCAACTGTGCTAATGGTGGAGAGGGTTTTTAAAAGGAAAATTCTCACATGCCATAACTGGATGGCTGTAGTCACAGGATTTATGGCCTCTTTGACAGCACGGTGCACATGAGCAGGGTAGGTGATGCATGCATACCGCAACATCCAAGGCAATCTGAAAGCAGGGTTAAATTACGTTTTATGGATGGCATGGATGAAATTGTGCCCCTCAAACTACTTTCAGCCTTGAAGATGTGGAATCTGAGTTAAGTTACTGAGGCATGACTAAGTTTTGGTCATGCTAGAAATGTTCCACTGTTTGGTAACCACATCAGAGAAAAGTCAAGCTCTGAAGGCCCTGGCGGGTTGGATCCCAAATGTGGAGGCAACCACTTAACAGAGCTTGAATACAGTCTGTGAGACTGTTTTTCAATGCTATTGCAATCATTAGTGTGAACAAGACCTTAATTGCAACACTCTGATTCCAGACGTATTTTGTTGTTCCTGAAGGCTCTATTTTTAAAGACTTGGAAGTGAACTGCTCTGTTTCGCACTACTGCGGTGTTTGCAGTGTGGCAAGTGTCATCTGTATGATGTCTATCTTGTTTCTCTCATTGTTCTAATGCTAAATAAGTGCAACTAAACCCATTTAAATGATCACATTTAAGGGAGGGTCATCTGATGAGAATAGCTAAAGAATATTTTACAAAGCAGAGAAGAGCTGAACATAAATGAAGTGCCGCACCCAAAAAACCTGGGAAGATGAGTTGCCAGGATGGTTCCCCACCATTACCAATGACACATTGACACTACTAAATGGATTTGGTGCAGTATCCTGCACACCAAATAGGCACCGCTTGTTTAGATACAGATTGCATTGGAATGAATATTAAAACTTTGCACTTGAGAGGGAGGAGATACAGTGATATAATGGTTGTAACATGATTTCCTACACTGGCAGCAAGTCAACCACAAACATAAGATTTGTTCTGAGTAATATTCATTATTAGCTTACCCCAGAAATAATGTGAGAATTCCTCCATAACCAGAGAATAGGCACAGTGCATCATTAACAGCGATGTCAGCCAAAAACACAAACACAGTTTTACAGCCTGATATTTAAAGCAAATGGGTAACAGACTGAAACTCCCAGTATGCCTGACGAAAAGAGCAAATTATTTACTCCTTAAGTAGTTTTAAAATGTAAGCATATATGGCATAATGCAAGATGAATTTACAAAGAAAATAGAGCACACTACACTTAGATCAGAGGCTAAATGAACCACTGGCTTAAACACTGGTGTGGCAGCCACTTATCAGGGATTTGTCTCAGAACTGAAACTCAGACACAAATATTCTATTTAAAACTCAATGTGACCCCTCTTTCTTTTTTCTCCCTGCACATGTAGCTTTTGTCACCCTTCTTCTTGCTGTGCTTGCTCCACCAAAGAGGCAAGGCTGATGCCATGCTTCTTCCAGGAACAGGTATCCCATGTGTAAACTGAGCTAACACATAGTTTTATTTTCCCGTGCGTGGTGATATTTGGATATTCAGCACTTTTGACAAGGGCTGTCAGTGACTCTTGTCCTCTGGGAGAGAAGGTCTTGGCTGTTCATCTCCTTAAGGGTGGAGAACTGCTTTAGGATAGTGAAAGACTCTTCTACCCCTTGCCCTTCTGAGCATGGTGTTTGTTTGAACTCATGGGTGCTTTTACTTTTCCTCTGGTTTACAGGCTCAAAGATGCCCAAGTGCACAGGCACAACCTACTGTAAGGAGCACCCTTTTTGTCCCCCTCAAATTCCTCCTTTTCAACCTGTGGGAGATGGTGCTGCTAGTTCTACACGCCTGCCTTGTGCATTAGGACAGAACTAGAGGAACTCTGGGAAAAAAGGGACTGAAAGATTGGGAAACAGGAATTCCCTGAGGCATCAAAATCACACCACAGGCTGGCACCCAGGCTGGGTGTTCCAGCTCATGCACTACCAGCTGAGCAGTCTGTTGGTTTGCCTGGTACAATGGGCTGCTTGCAAGGAGCTGTTTTTGGCTCTTGCTGTTGCAGGCCAGGGTCAGCAGTTCCTTTCCTTTCCAGGAGAGGGTAGAGGCACATGTACACCTGTGCACTCACACCCACCAACTCACCTCATGAAACAGTAAAATACACATTTTTATCTCCTTCTCTGTTCCTCCCAACAATTATCCTGGCTCTCACTCCTTCCTGTCTCTTTCCCACTTTGCTCTGCACACCCCCTCCAGAACACCTCTAACTTTAATTGTCTTTAATTGTTGGAAAGGGCCCATGTGATTTATTGGATTGACATCTTCCCAAGGATTCATTAGGTCCTTGACATTGGATGGGGTGGCTGTGGTGTTTGTCATCTTTGGCCGGAGATATGTGCCAGTCAGATCTTTTCTTTTGCCAAGAAAGGCAGGATATGGTGTAGATACAGGATGATGGACTTTTATTTTCCCAGTGCATGAGTGATGTTATATATGGCAGAGCGCAGGCTATTTAACAGGATATTAATTTACATCTGTCTTCAAACTCCATTGCATTAGAAAAAAGTCTTAAAAAAGAAAAGAGAAATTATTTACTGTGGGACATAGCAGGAATGAGTGGCTTCTTTCTGATGTTAAAAATATATAGACAAAACATTTTCAGATGGGATGGTTTGGTGATTTAAGGACTTACCACACCCAAGAGCCCATCATGACACACTCTTTGAATAAAAGAAATTTTTCATGTGTTCTGAAAGCCAGGCCTTTTAAGAGGCTTCACATTTGGACATGAAAGATGAGTCATTCTGAAACAGTATTTGCCACAAACTTTGTTAGCTTCCATCCTTCTGCTTTCCTTCCTTCCATGGTATGTCTTTGTGTCTTAAGTATACCTCAATCTGCTCTGCAGTGCCTGGGTCTTAGCCTTATAATGTTGTCTTTGCTTATTGTATCTTCTTTCTTTCCCATAATATTTCATCCCTCCCCACTCCCCCTCCCCCTCCCCCCCCCCCCCATTTAATTTTATTAATTGTCACAGGATGAAGCAGAGGAAGAGGAGTCACCCTAGTGGAAACACGCATGAGCTATGTACAGACCTGGCAACACAGCGCTCTCATTGTGGCACTGAGTGCGTGACTTGTCACCTGGTACTGACACTTAGCATTGTGCCACCAGTGAATTAATCAGCCTGAATCTACTGCTGCTCTCACTTGCAATCCTGAACATGGCTGTTAGGGTGGACAAATTGTGAGAGTGTATACTTGCAAGAACAAAATGATCTCCTGTGTCTCTGAAACAAAAAGTGAATGGCGGATGCAGCAGCTGTCTTGCTTATTAGAGCGGGTACACATCTGCTTCTTGCTTGGTTTGTCCAGATCAAAAATCTCCTAGCCAGCAGTGTTTGACCTGCAATATCTCTGCATTCAAAAATGAGATTTCATTTTACTTTCGTAAGTTTAATTTATTTAAAGATTTCAATCTCCTGCAGGAGTTCAGATTCTTTTGTTTGTTTTGTCAACCTGCTATAACTGTTGCTAAAGGTCATGCATGGGCATTTTTCATGTACCTGAGTACAACTGTCTGTGTGTGAAGAGTCCAGTCACTTTGGAGAGGGTTTGGTGGGGCATTATCTCTTTTATTGTCATTTCCTGTAATGCAGTATGATAATGTGCAGATTGTGTGTGGATGTGTGCAGGTACATTTAAGGTGGTGTGGAACAATAAACATGATCTTTCAAGCAGTCACTGCAGAGCAGAGCAACAGGGAGACGTGGCCAGATACCCACTGTACAGACAGCAATGAATTACTTTACTTTTTATAGTGTAATGGGTGTATTCATTACATTTAACAAAAATATAGAGTGACAAGAGACAAAATAGGAAACTTGTGTCACTTTCTTTGCGATGTGTCCAGGTGCTAGGCTGGAAGCACTGGCGAATTCAGGGCTAAACTCTTTTGGTCAGGAGATCATTTGAGCTTTTCAATTTTCTCTGCCAAAGTTTGTTAAACTATTTTGCTTATTAACTCTTTTGCAATCCCCTCCTTAACTGTGCCTGAAATTTTAATGTTAAACCACTAAATCCATTTTACAACCAGAGATTAGAATGTCAAAGAGGACAGATTTGTGAGTTTAAGCACTGACCCTTGAAAGATGAGACATGGAACATATTTACTTCCTTTGAGACTGTACCCTCTTCCTACAAGAGTCAGTGGGGGCAGGACAGAGCCTGTGCTGGGAAGTGTAAAGTCCCTATGAGGAGTGGTACCACAGACAAACTGGGTGTGGGCATTGTCTATGCTTGGCCTGAAAGCCCATGTTCCAGTGGTGCCTCTGCAGCAGTGGCTGTGAGCATCACATCACCCTGTTCCTGATCCTACACCTTTAGGAGTGCAGAAAGGGATCCTATGGAGGACTAAATGCAAGTGAAATGTTAAGGCACTGCCTGTGAATGTATTTAAGGTGGTCGTGCAAGGGTCTACAGCAAGATTGGGAGCATAACCTGAAAGAAAACTGATGTGCTTATGAGCACAGTTTCAAGCTGAAAGAGGGGGTTATTAGGTCATATTCAGAAAAAAACAGCTTATTGGGAAAAAATGCCAAGCAATGGATGCAGATGGAGAATGGAGATGTTAGAGCAAGCATGGACTAACAGAGGAAATTTCAGCAACCACCATTGGGCATTTAGGGGTATAGTAGAGAAGTGGAGGCATTTTGTGGGAAGCAGGCTACAGCTGCTACATAAGTTCAGTGGTTTAATTCACTTAAAATCTACTAAATATTAGCAATTACTGTTAAAAATGAGTACTTCCAGTAACTGACAAGCATTATGCCATATCATCTTCCTGGGTTTTGATTAACAATCATGGTAATTTTAGTCTGTTTACTTCTACTTCATACATTACTAAATGTAGCAGCCTCTGGCACCACCTCTTCCTTGCTCCCTAGAAAAGGGAAAGTGAGAAATGGAGGAAGATTTAAGTGTTGCAAGCAATGATTCGTTCTCAGGCTGCACAACCAACCAAATGATCTCCAGAGTGGCACTGCTGTTTGGCCTGGGAACAGTTTTTCTCCCTCTCTGCCCTCTTAACTAGAAGGAAGGAAACTGATACTCATGGCAGACAACCAGGATGGCTAGAACAAATATTGGAGAAGTTCAGGAAACTAAATATGGGATCCAGGGTCTGGAATAAATACCAGAAGAGAAAAAAAAAAGGGATAAAAATACAGAAAAAACAAGGGGAAGGAAAGAAAAAATAACCAAAAGAGATTCCACTACCAAAAATCAATCCCTGGGACAAAGTACTCATTAAAGGCCTAATCATTCCTTTCCTATGCAGGGTCTGGTTCTGTAATGGATTTCTAGAAGCTGAAGAGACATTCTCCTGAAAAAAAGCAAAATAAGTGTCTTGAAATGTTTTTCTACATAAAGATTTTCAGGTCTCAGGGAAGCATAGGAAAATTATTAAATCCTAGGTTAGGACAATCTGGCCAAGGAAAAAAAATGGTTAAAGTTTCTCCTTGTTTCCAGAAGTCAGGGAAACATGTCATCCTAACCCCACTTCAGACTCAGCAAGAACTAATTTCAGACTGTTCTTGGATCATATTTGCAATTACACCCTGCTAATTTATGCAGTTTTTAGAAGTCCCAGGGCTAAATGGTGCAGCTGAGAGTTCTCAGTGGGATGTCAAGTGCTAGCTGATTCACCAAGGTGCTGCTGAAACACCCTTTGGATCTTCTCCTTCATGCATGAATAGGTACCAGGGCTATAATTTTTAGTGTCTTCCTAAATGACAAGATGAGACCCTGCTTTGACTCTAATACAGAAATTGTGCTGGGCGATTTTACTTCTGCGATATTTTGATTGTATTGATCAATTGACTCACTAGAAAAACATAAACTTTGCATCTTTTTATTTTGTTCTGACCTTCTTTGATGTTTTTCAGTGATAATGAGGTAATGTTGCTTTCAGAGACCCGGTGCACATCAACTAGGGAGCTGCAGGGCTCACTGCTCTGCAACTTACGGAGCTGCTCTTTTTCAGTGTTTTAATTTTATTTTTTGTATTTATGTTAATATCCTTTTAAAATCTGAGCTTTTATGTGCTGCTTCCTGCTTCTGGTTATGGCAGAAAAGTTTTGGCATTGTTATTGCATGCCCAAGTAAATGAAACTTGCCTCAGCCTGTCATAGAGATGTTTGATTTTAATCCATTGGAGGCTTTGTTGATTAAGATAAAGGCCTTGATCAGGCACTGGCAAAGATCTGAGAGCTGTGGATGCCCTGGAGGTTCATTGTAAACCACTCTTAAAGCCTGAATCCCTTGGGAATTTGACTACTTTTTTCCATGCTATATAAGCTATTACAGCTGGGAGAAAACTGTTGCCATATTGGTTAAATGCTGGGCCTTTATGAATAATAGTCCCTCTTACATCAGTACAATTTGAGTTCCACTTCTCAGCTCTGAGCTGATTTTGTATGGCTTTCTTCTTCAGGAGAAGAAGAGAGGTAGTGCATGAGAGGAGCTCAGTTTGATCTTTGGTAAGGGCATTTTCAGTTTAACACAGATAGTATTTGCAAGGGTCATATAGGAGGCTGAATTTTCCTTACATAGCAAAACACAACTTCTCCAGCTGTCACCTTTTGCAGTGTCTGTGGCAATCTTTGTGCTGAAGAGAGAGAAATATTCAGTTGATGGACTCAAATGCACAGAGGCCATGGTGTATTAAAAACAGATTAAAAGGTCTTTTCTGCTCTTGCAAAATCAATCACTACCTCTATTGTCGGTCACTGGTGGTAACCCCCTTCAGATCAGGTGATGAATCTTTTCTTTGGCCACTTTCCTCAAGAAACAGCTGCTTTTTTGGGGGTGAGCTCTTTCACCCCCAATAATCAAGGTCTGACTCTGTGTCTTCTGCAATGTATGCTCCAGCCTACCTGTGCTGTGGCCAGCATTACATAGTACAGGTATATTCAGACATCTTTTCACTGGCTTCATTTGTGAGTGCTTAATGTTTTGGACTTCTGATTACCAAACTACACAGGCAGGAAAAGAGGGTGCATTAGTGAACTCAAGTGGCAGGTTTAGTCTTGTAAATTTGACATTGCACAGAAAACCTGCAGCAGCAACAGGGATAGGTATAGATATTTAAAGCTGAGTTCAACAGCTTGAGCTGTTAGATCAATTCTTTTCCTCTTGCCTCCAAAAGCTGCAAAGGGTTTCACCCAAATTCCATTGGATGGCGAGCCATCAACAGTGCTCCAGCCTGTTTCCCATTTTGTTTGTCACAGCACAACATTATTAATAAAATACACAAATAGGCGTAGAAAGACAGAGCTACATCTTCAGATGCTTGCTGACAGCCTGTCCTTGCAGAGGTGGGATATGCAGCTGTGGGATATGCAGCTGTGTGTGTGATGCGCACAGCTGACATAATGAACTCTGTTCTAGTGCAAACAGAATTTGCTCCAGTAAGAATTCAGTAAAAATTAGGCAACTACTCAGAGGTTCGGACAGAGTTCTGGAAATATTCCATACCCTTAGCAGTCTAAATGCAAGAGATTGACTGATGTGATTCTTGCATTTTTCTTTGATTGTTGGGTGCTTTTAAACAGCTTCTAATGGAAAAAGTGTTCATGTTGCTCCAGGAGAATTGCTGGTCATGCTGAGTAAATTTATTCAGGTTACGTCCTGTCTTGCAAGCCCATTCTGGAATGGGACATGCTAAAGAAATTCCTTCTTGCTTATCAAAATGAGTTGTTCTCAATCAGAACCTCCACACCATAATTAAAATCCACATTGATTTTAAATTTTTTTTCAACTTTACAGCATTATAATATATAAAGCCCAGATTTCACTTCTCATCTGAGCAGTTTAGCTCCAGAATCAGTGTAAGAGCAAAGGTGGAATCACTTAATGGTTTAGGTTGGAAGGGACCTTAAAGATAATCTAATTCCAACCCCCCAGTCATGAGCAGGCACATCATCCACTAGACCAGGTTGCTCAAACTCCCATCCAACCTGGCCTTGAACACGTCAGGGATGGGGCATCCACAGCTTCTCTGGACAAACTGCCAGTGCCTCACCATCTGCACCATAAATAATTTCTTCCTAATATCTAATCTAAACTTGCTCTCTTTCAGTTTGAATCCATCTCCCCTTGTTCTATCATATCCTACAATAGATATCCACACAGCTGCATGTCACAGTGCTAGTCCACCCTAATTATTGTATTTGAATACAGCAAGCAGGATGCACACAAATGTGAATATGCACTCTCCATTGCATTTTTTATGTATATAAGAGGTCTATACTAGATGCCAAGAGAACACACAATCAAATGTTAATTTGATTGTTTCCAATGAGAATCAAATTGTGTCAATGAACAGAGATATAAACAAAAATAGTTGTAAGAAAAGACAGGATTCAATACAGCAAGAGTTCTCAGAGAAGTTATTTTATTGTACAAAGAGGATGAAGAAATGAGGGAAACAATCATCACATATGTGACTTCAGGACATAAATAATCAGTAAATATTTTTAAAGAAGCACCAGCATTAACATGGAACAATTTCACATTTGTAGGTAATTTACAGCTGAGAAATGTTCTGTCCACATTTCCTCATATGTATGGTTTGATTAAACATAGTGAAAGACACCTCCCATCAGACCTGAAATGTCTCTGAGGTTTTAATGATTTTCCACATGGAAAGGGCACTACTTGGTAGAAGAAGCAGACATTTTTTTTTCAGTGTGTCCAAATGAAGCAACTCATGAATATGGGTCAATGAATACAATTGCTTTAAGGCAAGAATGCAGGTCTGAAAGGAAAACAAAATTCAGTGGTGCCTTGCTTCTTCAAGGGATGGATTTTTAGTCACCCTTTAAGCATACAGCCTATACTGGAACAAAATGTTAGAATCTTGTTTTTGTTGGCTGTGAATAAATTCATCATGGGATACATTGTTTAAATATGATCTGATGTAATTCCCATTCTTCTACTACTAGCTGCTATCTGGTGAGCCAATTTCAACTTCAGCTCTGTTTCTTTTGAGTAAAGATTGCAGACAGACTCTTGTCTTCATTTGTTCTGTCCAATTCAGGATGCAAAGCACTCCTGGACACAAAATATAGGGTGTTTTTCATTTTTGTACTGTGTGACTCAGTTTTAGCATATGAAACTAATCTTTGCTAATGCATTGTGTTAGAACTGACTCATTCATATCGAAGGTGCAAAGTCCTTGAGTGCTTAACCAATTGCTTTAAATTTTAGAAAAACAATATTATGCATTCTTGGGTTTCACCTAAATTTGTATTTGAATTTTTTTGTCTCATTAATAAGTCATATGCACAGATAACTGAACCTTGCAACTTAGATGTAAATAAGTAATTAAAAAAAACATAGCAGCTTTCAAAGTTCAGTGGCCAAGGAAATCCTTAGGTTGTTTTCATTAGTAACAATTTAAAGCTGTGGATAATTATAAAACATTCAACAATTACATTGTGTTAAGGGACAGGTTTTCCCAAAGGACTCAGAGTACTGAACTGTTTTTAGGTATTCAGAATTGCCCAGATCCTGCCAAAGAACTGATTTGAGAAGGCAAATCCACATATTGATTTATGAAGTCCTCTTAGCACTTGGATACTCCTTTTCCTTATCCCTACCTAGGCACTAAGCCATTGAAAACCTGCCCATCCTCTAGGTAGGAGAAAAAAAAATGAAGACAAAAATCCTGGATAAATTTAATATTAGTGACTTATCTATACATGATCCCACAAAGGAGCTCCCATTTTTAAGTCTGAGAGATATCCAAGCAGTGATACAAATCCCTGAGATTTCCAATAGGCTTTCTCCTTTTGACATGATAACCTATGTGAAAGGGCGCACATAAGTCACATATTTTTCCCTCTGAAGGGAATGTGAGGCTGGAGTCTGGCCCTTTCACTAACTGCTTGGCACTCTGGAGACCAGCCCTCTGCTCCCCTTGGCACCTGCAAAAGTGACACCTCAATTGTTCCAGCTCTCTTGAAGATTTATAGTGAATTTGTGTTTCAGAAACATCAGCTGATAACCTTTGCACTGGCTTGGAAGACAGAACTTTTATTATAGGATTGTTAAGATAACAATCCTATAATATCTTTGAATGTGTACTGCTGCTTTGCTAAGAACTAAGTGGTAACAACACTCTGCTTATCTCCTCAACTACCTGGATTTTAGCAGTGGCCAAGGGTAGGAAGCTCTTACACAGCCAGTTGGTTGTTTCCTGGCATTCTTGTTTTGAGACGGTTGAAGTTCACTTGGCTTTGCTGCTGCTTTGTTATCTAAGGAATTCATATACTACTTAATCTCCATAAAAACCCAAACCATGACTGTACCGTGTGAGCTCTGCAGGGAGCATCAGCATTCCAGATCTGGAGCCATAAGGCCTGTGAGCAGATTCTGGGATGCACAGAAACTGTATTTTTTGGCAAGCAGTATCATAAATGAAGGGAAAGACTGCCTGAAAAAATTTGGAATTTTTCGTGGGTAGTTTGGACTTTCTAGACTTAAGATATTAGGTGAGAGACCTTTATTTTGTGCAATGACAACCCTAAAAGGAAGAATTCTAGATGTGGCTTCCATCTGCCTTGCCATGTATGCTTAATAATAAGCCTTTTGCATGAGTCTCAAGGAGCAGTTGTATTCTTGGGATCTAAAGATGTTTTTAGATAAAAAGCTGAATAGAGGAATGAACAGAAAAAGAAAATGCTATCTGAGCCAGATTCTGTACAAACTGAAACTAATATTCAGAAACCTTTATTTATTTTTTTTCATAAATTATGAGAGCACGACAAAATATGATAACAATACACACTGGAATGTTTATTTTAAAGTAGATAAGAGCTCTGAAAACCCCTTGCCTAGTTCAGTATAGTGGAACATCCATGCAGCTTAACCTCCTGTCAATGTGAGGCAGAACAGGGTGAGGAATGCTCTTTGCTTTTCCCAGGCAAACCCCTCTGAGGAAATTCAGAGCACACACTGTGTTCAAACTCCTTTTTTTCCTCTTTAGACTTATTATTTATTTCAGGTTGATGCACAAGCCCAAGGCTGGGCTGGATTCTTTCCTGGACATCTGCCTTAAATGAGTGATGTGCATCTGACAGATCTCCCAACAGGTCATGTATCACAGGATGCTCCCCTCATGTCCTGCATACCCGCAAATCACTTCCAACAACTGGTATTTCCACACTATAGAAAATACAGAGATTTGGAACAGTGGGTCCCCACGCTGAGGAGGACTGAGCAGGGAAAGGCTGAAGCACAAACTCTGGGCTTTGCCTGCCTCCCTTACTTGGGTTTTAATCAACCAAAACCCCTACCGAGTCAGCAAGATTTTCCACTTCTAAAAGTGCTGTGTGAAAACAGAGGGAGGGCTTCAGGCAGATCCACTACAATAGCTAAAAAAATAACATGACAGAGTAAAAAGAAGGAAGATAAGCAGAGCACACGGCTTAAGAAAAGCATTTTTTCTAGACAGGGCATCCAAGATACAGCTGCTCCTCTGAAGGAAGTTGTGGCTAACATGGTCAGTATGATGGGATCTGAGGCATTTAACAAAAATATTCTAGAGTTTACTTTTTATGTTTTGGGGGTGAAGGAGAGTTTGAATTACAGATAAGGGACAGCAGATGTTAATGCCAGCCTCTCGCTTACTACTGGGTTTAAAACCCAGGCTATTTGCTTTCTTTTCTCTCCAGGACAGTAGCTATCTTTTCTTAACAAAACCCTTCTGTTAGTATACCCAGTTTTGTTTGTGCACAGTACTATCAGCAATATCAGGATATGTTTAGATAAAAGATCTACTAAATACACTGGCTTGGGAGTTTGAGGAGTTTATCTCAGCAGATAACACTCCAGTAAATTTTTGTAGTGGCTCTCATTAGTTGACTCCATCTTATCTGATCAGCCTCTGAGGCCAATCAATACAGAAACTTGCCAATCAGTGCTGAAGCATTTAATGTGGTTGTATTCCTGAGGCTCCCAGAAAAAAAAAAAAGGGAAAAGAGCATGGAAGTACTTTTTGTTTTGTTCTGGTTAAAAGCTGTTCTGAACAAACCGTTACTGGATGAGATCTGATACTGGGATTTGATACTGGGAGCTGATCCTCACTAGGTTTTCTGGCAGTGCTTCATGCATTGGGCTGTAAATGTCTTTATTTCTCCTGAGGTAGGATTATTTTTGATCTTCCAGATGAACCTTCAGTACTTGGTTGCAATGTATTAACTCAGCCTACCTACACATATCTTGGTGATCAGGCATCTGAACTGTTAATGTTTATGGACAGTTAACATCAGCCATGAATGGTGGCTTTAAGAGAATTTGACTGATATAGGCTTCAGTGAATCATCTGCAGGGTGTGTTCAAGAATGGAAAAAGTGACCTGAGTACAATTTTCTAGCCCATCATAAATGAGTTTGGGTCTTCCAAGGATGGTGTCTCATGACTTATCCTGCATGGTGCCAAATTTGGTCATCCAAACCAGTCCTCATGTATATCCTTGAGGGGATGTGAGTCCATGAAGACACTGGTGTAAAGTGTTGACATGGGCCCTGAAGTTCCTTGTTGTAGTTCAATGTTGTGTATTTATCTTCACTGTTCACTTGGCATGCTTTCAGAGGTTGGAAATTACAGCATGCTGAACTGAGAAAAACAGATGAAACCCATACTTCTCACTTCTTGAAGCACACCTGTGTATTTATAAATGCAAGCAAGACCATCTGCATCTTCTAATGCTGCAGGTGTCCATGGCCATGTTACAGTTTTGATCTGACTGTTTTTTTCTGTGAAAGCTAAACGAGGAGTGTGAAATATTCCTGATTTAGTTTCTGTGTTCATACCCAAGAGATATTTCAAGCATTTTCAAGCACGATGAATGAGGAAAAAAGCTAAAAGTGGAGTATGTGAGATTGCTCAACTGCTTCAGTCCCTCAGTCTAAAGAGAGGGAGTCTGGCAGCAGGTTGTTAAGAGAAGGTGCAAATCCACACCAAGATGATGTACATCTGGTCCTGGTTGAGGAGCATAACTGAGGCATTCAACAAACCCCACATCACTTCCACAAAAGTAGGAGTTGTTGTTGGTATGATTTACCATACCACTCAGTTGATGCATGTCTACAGGGAAAATGTACAAAGACTGGACATCTCTAAAGCCAATTTGTCCTACCTCTGGCTGAACTATCCAAATGTACCCTGGTATTCTTTGGTGAGGGAGCAGCTGGTGCATGGCAGAGCACAACCAGGTGTACATCAGTGTCAGGTTATGGGGACAGCTGAGAGTTTGGGATTTGAGCACGACACTGGTGGTGTGGCAGCAACCTGCACATACCCATGAACAGGGGAAGAAGGCCCTGAGGGAGAACACTTGTGCAGAAAGTGTAGCTGCAAAATGTGCTATAGTGAGAAAATTCACATAGGAGGTGCAGCCAGGGGACACTTTCAGACCTCCAAGGCTCCCTCCAAAAGAAAGAAGTAAAAATGCTAAAAAATACAGAGGAGTCTCTGGCCAAAAAATGAGATCAGCAATGCATGATGTCAATATATTGCCTCTGTTACTGTTTGCTCTTTTTCTTACACAAATATCAATGATTGCCATTGAGACCAGTTCTGGAATAAAATCTGTGCATCCAGGTTGAGGATCTATCTTGTTTTCTGTCTAAACTTTTAAATCAGTTTTTTTCTGGATGTGTGTTAGGGCAAAAGTCCTAAATGTAAATGGTTACTGTATTTGCTTTCCTGTTTTATTGCAGTTGCAGAAGTGAGCCATAATGATTTTTATAGTACATGATAGAATTTGTCAGCTATGGGACAGAATGAACTCACACGATAGCGACTGGCTCAGCCTCAAAGTGATAAACATGTCAAGATAATAGCAATCATTTTTTCCCTGAACACGAGAATACAATGCAATTTAAAGCAGCATTTTTTTTTCTGCATTTTAATATTCCTATAATCAATCACCAACCATAGCGGTTTTATGATGACTATGGACACAATAGATCAAATTTTTATGGCCTGGTCTTAGTTTTCCATATGTAATCTGCCAGCAACAGCAATTGCACAGTTTAGATTATTTGAGTATGCGATTACCCCCACAAATCAGGTAACTAGACATCTATGCTGCATGCTGACATAACTGAGAGAATAAACTTGTTCACAGAACTTGGCACATGTGAAGTAGAAAGTCATTATTCAGGCCAAAGTGAAAATTTTGCTTTGCTTGTTTATTGTTATGATTCCCCCAGGGACTATATGAAGACAGAAAATTTTAAAACATTTACTTTAAATGTACTTCTTTCAAGACTCTGGATAAAGCCAAATCTAAAATTTAGAGTTTCTTGCCCACAGGCAGGCAGCAGGTAAATCCTGTATGATTAAAAGACTGGATTGAATTTTTCAAAAACCTTAATTCACAACTCACAAAACCGTTACAGAATCAAGTGGGGACCCAGGTTGAAGTTTGATTAAAAGCTGAGAAGGAGGACAAGGAAAAGTTATTTATTTACACAATGGAGAAAGACTACCTGAAAGTATCCATAAGCACTTGTGTAGGTCATCATCTTCATAAATGACCTAATAAAAGGTATGGTACAAGGTATCAACACTTATCAGTGATTAAAGATTATACAAGATAGTAAGACTAAAGGTAGCTGTGAAGACTTGCATGAAGGTTTTAAAATGTGGGTGACTGAGTCATGAAAAAGGCAATGCTTGCAGAAGAGCAGACACACAGGGACCAGGAATTCACTGCAAGGTGAGGCACATAAGAGGAAAAATAAGATCAGCAATGTACATGTGTACAGCAAAATGTCTGTACCTAACTTCTGCCTCTCAAGAGAGAGTTAGTATTTATTAGCTCTCTGCTCATTAGTGGTCAGGAAGACAAAGGGTGCATTAAGTGTTATTACAAAAGGAGTACATAATAAAGGTCAATCTGTCATCATCCACCTGTATAAATCCTCAGGACTTCCACATCTTGAGGTGTCAGTGCAGACCTAGTCCCCTGGATGACTGAGATGGGACGGGAAAAGCTGCAGATGTCCCATGGCAAAGGAAGTTTCACCCTGTCCCTGCTAGAGACGCTGCTCCAGTTGGCCTGAGTTCTTGAAGCTTTTCTTATGCTACTTGTTACAAGTATAATGCCTTTTTATTAGTCTGGCAGCACGCCTCCCAGTTGAGACAGGGTCTTTTTGGATGGGACCTACTGTGGGGAATAGAATCCTGGGAAGATCAGCATCCTAGCAGATATCCTTGGTCAGAGTTGCCCTCACCTCATGGTGGCCCCTCATTCCCCATTCCTCCCTGACATGAGCTCCTAGAGGCCTCAACATTTTGAGCTGGAGCTGGTTTCCTCCTTGCTGCTGCAGCCCCATCCTGTCACAGACTGGAGACATTGGAGGGGAGGCAGGCACTGCCCCCAGCACTGAGGACATTCACCCTTTTCTGGGAGGACGACACCGGGGAAGAGGGAGGAGACAGGGGAAGGAATTGAGATTCCTGTTCTCATTCTGGGTGCAGGTATGGTTCTTGGCATCCTGTGCTGTTGTGCTTCGTCTGCCTCTGTGCTGGTGATGTGTGCAATGGCACTGCTGCCTCTTGTGCAGGGAAAACACACATTTGAGGCAGAGAAGAGCTCAGACATGCTGTCAGAGAGCACCAAAAGCACACGCTTGAGTAAAAACTGGAAGAGCTAGTCAATTGCTTGTTTTCTGTTTGATATGTTATCCTAAAGCATTTCTGCAAAATTATCATGGTCATAAGCTAGTCAAGGTACAGAACTCACTGTCTGTCCTTTGCTATGATAATGAAAACATTGCTGTTATTTTCAATTAAAAAAATACCCCAAGGAGGTAAGATTTAGTAAGGCTGTCCTAAAACTTTTCTTCATGTCCAACAATATGTACGTGACTCAGTTACTAAATAGGCATCTAAATAAAGAGGCTTCTCTTGTGCTTTATGTTCACAAAACTCTCATTCTACTGTGCAAAGAAACACTCTCCAGCTTTTCTACATGTTCTTTCTTTGATCTGCACAGCTAACGATAAAGCATGTCAGCATGAATCATAAATGGAGAATTGATTTCTGAGTTTGATTTTTTTAGAAATCCTGCTCATGGTTTAATATGACACAACTACATAATTAAATTATAAGTGTATACAGTTCATTACATAATTTTATTTAATTTAGGCTTTAAAATATGCTTAGCAGAAGCACAACAGTCCTGAGACATTTTCATTTTATCAGAACTCAAAGGGCCTAATACTATTGTGTAATATGGGAGAGAGCTTTAAATTTACTGTGTCTAAGATGAATGTGTGTTGTCATGCAGAGACTCCCCAAAGGTATTTCAGTGCATTATCCAAGTGGTAGATGCTTAGAAAAAATGCTTACAAAGTAATCTCCAAATACAGCATATTCAGACAAAGTGCAACTTGCAGATTACTTTTAACACTGCTGTGTGTATTCTTCTGTGCCCGTATAATCCTCACATAATGGGGATCCTAGACCATTCCTGGGGATTTTTGAAATTACCAAAACACAAATAATTCATAATAATAATACAAAACAAAAGTCATACAAGGAGGTACAAACACCTGTATAAAGTTGTTACAGCAGACAAGGCCCTCTCAGCGGCCTCAAAATTATATGAAAGTTGTTTCAAAATTCAGAAATCTTCCACAGTATTCACAGCAATTCATCCTTGGCAGAACAGCTAAATGGTTGTTCATCGGTAAATTACATTTACATACACCCTCTGTCTGCTTAAAAATATATTGGAAATTCACAGTAATTTTCAATAGAGCAAGCATCTTCCGAGTGTTTTGGGTATTGCTTTCAAGGCATGTACTGTTCATTTTATTCTGTGTGGCATTTTGATATTCTTTATTTGTACAGTGCAGATGACCAACAGTTATTTCAGTCTTCCGATTTGGCAAATCAAGATTTTAAGCAGAGAAGTGGTCTGAGGTGAAGAGCAAATGAAAGTTACTGGCCAGGGCCTCATAGGAGCACTGGCATAAATAATGACACTGAAGTGAATGAGTTAATTTGTGTGAATGCTGCTGATGGGGAACTATGATTGCTAATGTGTACAATGAGGACGTCTTCTCTGGAAATGAATGCACTGGACTTTCTATGTCATGTTCCATCAGTTCCAGGGACCAGTTTAGGAAAGTGTTTAAGCACATCATCAGCATATGAGCTTACACATTAACAGCTGGATTTTTCAATAGGAATTTGTTCTTATATCAAAGCCTTAGTTGCTTGGAATAGAAGGCATGGTGGCAGTAATACAGGGAATGACTTCGAAAAGGTATTAGATTGATGGATTTGAACTGAGACAGTTGCCAGTTCCCAATGGTGTCACGTCATGTAAAATATTTTCCTGTAAATGGAGATGGAGCTGTTTCTTTTATTTTCTTTGTAACTTTCATTTTATAACAGAAATAGGATGAAGCACACTATGTTTCAAAGAGATCAGTGTTATCCTTGTGTAAATCTGTTTACCTGCTGGCCTCATGCCTTTTGAAATATCCATACACCTAAGAAGTCAGACTTAACACTTTCAGTGCTGCAAGTCAGAAGTAGCTGTATTATAGTAAGCTAGCATCACATCAGCATAAAACAAGTGAAAAGGTAAGAAGGCCCAACCCCAAAATGTTCTACATGATAACACATTTCTTGTGTCTTACAAGTGAATATTTCATTACATGCTAATTTTGTGGAATTATCACGCTTACTGGTTTCCCCGAGGGCAAAGGGAGAATTTTGTCTGTGCTGAGTTTTCTACTAGCTCTTAGGAGAGAAACATTTACACTTAATTTTTTAGCATACAAATCACCTGTTCCATAATTGCTGTAGTTTCAGAGGTCCTCAGGAAAGGTCACAGATTTGTCTCTCCTCCAACGAAGAGCATCCTTCTGATGTTCTGCCCAGCCTTGATCTCTGGCCTCAGTTTTGCGGTGGTCTCATGCCAGTCACTTAGACTGTGGATGAAGGACTGAGTCTCACTCACTCCAAAAACAGTTTAGACTTAAAAGTTTACCATAAGAACTGTGCCAGTTATGATCTGGCCAGTTTTACTAAAATATTTATACTAGTAAAAGGCCAAATGTAAACTCAGGTTACACCAGAAATAAGCTGTGCTTCTGGGAATGCTTGTATTGCAGGTTAACTGTATTCCCACAAAGATAAGATTTATATATCAACAGCCAGATGTCTTTTCTAATGCTTTAAGTAAGTTTTTTTTTTTTTACACCCATTTTAAAGATTTTAGGCTCGGAATTTAGCCTAGACTTCCTATAGCATTTGCTGACTGTATCTGTATTAGTAGGCAGTGCAGATCAACAGGAGGTTTGTAAAGCAAAAGAGTTGTGGCTGAGGTCATGACATCCACACCAAACATGATCCAGGAAGGTTTCCTCCCCACTGGCTCTAGGCTGGGTCATTCACAGCGCATCCATTGGCTGATGGAGCAGGCTGGCTACACAGGCACAATTTCTGCAAGCTTTTTTTTGAAAGTTCATGTGCTCTGAGCCCATTCTGTGATGTGAACCAAGGCACATTATGTGGAGACAGACTGGAGATTCACTTCCAAGCATGCTCCCAATCCAAACTGAAATCCTAAAGTAGATTTATCCATTCAGTCAGAAAAATTAAGAACTCCCTGGACCCATGGATGTAGAAGGATTTCCCTCAGGACCCACTGATGCATGGAGAAGCAATATTGAAATGGAATGAATTCTGGGTAGCAGACACTGTAAAAGGACTGCAAATGCAGGTTTCCAAGGGGAGGTGGAGTGCTGAAAGACATGTCAGAGGATGACACAGTAGACAGGAGTCTACAATGCAGCATGGCAATAGGAAGAACGGTCAGCTTTACTTGGTCCATAGAAAAGCACTGTGCCATGCACAGCAATCCTCTAGACTGCTCAAAGTGCACCTGGACACTGTTTTTTTTTCCTGGGGCTTAATACTTCCTCCCCAGACAATCCCCAGAGAAGCAAAGCAATTCAAACAGTTCAAACTTAAAACACATCCAGGAAAGAGCTGATCTGTGCAGAACAACTTCATCTTGATTTACATGATTGGTCTTTACAAATTTTGGGAAAAGTTAGTCAGATTAAAGTGGTGCTTATGAAGCCATATACAACTTCTTGTGCCATCTGCTAGTTCTTAATTTCCTCTTTAAGTTATTTAGCAGTCACATGGATGGCTTGCTTTAATGGATCTGTGTTGATTTTTCTGATTTGAAACCAAAGAATTTTCAGACTGAAATGGCTGAAGCAGCCAGAACACTACTTTAATTTTGTTACCTTAAACTGGCTGTGCAGTGTGACAGGGAACTGAAAATCCACAGAGCTCTCCAAAATTACATGAGCAGATTTAGGGATGGGGAAATAACTAAAAATCCCTGAACAGAAAAACTGTGCTCACTATCACATTTCAGATAATCATGGTTCCTTCCCCTGCTAATGTACACTTCTTGGATAAGCTGCAATAATAACAGTTGTATCAAGAGCATGGACATTTTTGATATTATCAGCACTTGTGTATCATACATATAAATCACAAGAGCAGCTGGCACAAGAGCAGGTAAGGCAGCTAGAAAGTTGGTAGTTCTTCCTCCAGGGTCTCATATTATATTTTACAGTAAAAACCTCTTAAGTGGTTCCTCTCAAGAGACACATTGCTCTCTTTCCTTGTAGTCAACTAACTCAAGAAGAAGGAAACAAAGGCAGTCTCATTCTCTGCAACTCTCATGTGGTGCTTCCAGAAAATTGCTTTTTGGCTTAATATTATTTTTTTCATGTGATGAGCACACTGAGAAAGTGTGGATGTAAAAGTAGGATATGAAACAGAGTCAAGCATGGTCATGCTTACAGAAATGCAGAGATGCAATGACTTGAAAAGCTGATCTGAATCAGAGGATGAACTGGTGTAAAGTGGTAAAAGTACGGCTACATTTTCTAGCTAATGAATCTAGCCATACAATGGGATTCAGTGCTAGAAGTAATTTGTCCTTTGCTCTCCTGTTTTTTTTCTCCTCGTTTCCCTGTCTCCCAGGCTGCCTCTCCTGATGTGCTCAGCTGGACAGCAAAGAACCTGCCTCAGCTGCAAGCTCTTGGCTGGCAGCCACAAGGTAATTTATGATGGTCCTCATGCCTCTGGAAGTAGTCCAGGTGGCATCATCTTCACAGTTGTGAATTCATTTTATGCCTCTACAGGTTGAGGGTTTTCTCATTTCTTGAGGCCCATTCCTCTATGGTTTCTGAGAGCACCTCATCCAGGCTTTGTAGTGAACATAGTTCTCTCCACTGTAAATTTAAAACAAAATATTTTTGAGGATCTTTTTGTATGAAGATGGTTAGAAATCCACATATATATATATATATATTTATATAATACTAGTGCTGGCAATATGGCTGAGCTGATTCCATCTACATTTAGACACCTGATCTAAGACAGTTGGTAGGGGTTTTCAAGAGCCTGCAGAGAAAGCTAGGTGCTTTAGGATGTGATCTACTTTAAACTCCAGCCCCTAAGGCAAGGCATTGCTCCCAGGCAAGCTCCCACTGTCTCAATTCAATGACTCTAAGGGGGCCCATAAGTAAAATTCAATGGGATGAACTAGCCTTATGATGTCCCTGTGCAAACACATAAGCGGGGGGGCTGAGTTTGTTCTTGAGTCCCAGCTCACCTGCCAGGCCTGCTGTTAGTGGGGACACCCAAGCACAGCCCTCGGACATGGTTTTTGCCCTGTGATCTACAAGGAAGAAGACAGGCTGGCTTGAGGTCTTGGGCCAGGCACATGCACTCACC
The DNA here is from genome assembly GCF_050655825.1 of Lonchura striata. NCBI lineage: Eukaryota > Metazoa > Chordata > Aves > Passeriformes > Estrildidae > Lonchura > Lonchura striata. The sequence goes on from NC_140703.1 coordinate 64,482,856, forward strand.
CAGCCCTTCCACAGTGCATGTGAATGCCAGGATCTCACCTGCTAGCAGGTGATGTGGCCATGGCCCATTCCTACATACATTAGGGTGTCTCAAATAAAGACTGCATCAAGTTATCCAGCCACCCAGCCTAACCCAGGTGATTTGTCTTCATATGCCTTTACATATCCCTTAAAATATGTACTGACCTGTTGACAATGTAATCTGAACCTGAAACTTTGTTTTTGAGTGTCCTGCCAACCATATCTACATGAGTCACACTGCTCATGTAATATTTGCTGTAAAGAGGGATTTGGTTTTTTCCTTCCCTCTCCTGAATTGGAAGCAGTTAAAGAAAGTGGACTGAGTGAGCAGGAGCCCAGGGCTTGGTGTAAGGTGCTGTCTGAAAGGAAGCAGATGTCTTTCCATCCGTTCTCAGGTGGTGAGATGTCTGGCACAATTACTGGTGCAACATATGGGAACAGACAGGAGCGTTTCAGTTCTGGCTTTGAATGTTTGGACTAGCTCTCATCTGGGAGGTGCTTGTTGCAAACTATCTTTTCTACTTTTCATTAACAGAAGCTGTGCATTGGATTCCAACATAAATGTGGCAATCATAGTGAAATTATTCTGTATCTTTTTAGAAGGTATAAAAGATTTGCTGGTGTAATTTCCTTAAAACAGAAGGCAATACCTTGACTGGAGGTATTGGGAAGTCACACATCGTCATGGGGTACTCCGTTATTTTAAAAAATTAGGCCAGATTTTGTTGTTTAAATAAATCTTTTGAGGGTGGTGGTGTCAGGAAACAACAAATTTCATTTTGCTCTACCACTTGTGTCAAAACATCTGCATCAAACATTCGGTGCATAGTGACATAGCAAAACAAATGTAGAGCAGACAGTACAGATGAATGGCTTGTTGACAGATTAGCAGATGAGTTTCCCGTATGTTTTTGAAAAACATAGCTCCCTAGACAAAATGTACAAAGGGGAAAGCTGGGATTAAAGATCAGATAACAAATAGCAAGCTTTGCTTTTCAGTGTTTACTATTCAAATTCCCTAATATAATGAAAGATATAAAGAGCAAGTAAAGAAAAATATGCATTGTCCAACACAGGGAAGTGAAAAATGGACCTCTTTTAGGACTGAAGCTGCAACCAGAGCTGAGAGAAATGTTTTGGTCTTTCAATATATATGAAAAAAAAAAAAAAAAGCAAAAACCCCCCAGATTTGGGTTATTGAAGCTCCTGGCAAAGTTTGTGTTGACCTCATCAAATTATTTTGGCTGGAAACCAGCTGATTCCTTTAAAAAAATTTAAAGGTTGTTTTCTAAATAAAATGTTTTTTTTTTGTTTCCAGAATGATATTTTGTTTATAAAAGTACCTAACTTTAAGTACAGAAATTAAATTGCACTTCAAAATTAATATTTTTTGACTCAAAATTGTTTTGTTCCTGTTCATTTTTGTTTGTTTGTCAAGGGACTGAAGAACAGATTATTTATACAGATCTGGATACAGTATGAGCTGTGGATAATTTTTAAGTAGCTCTGTTAATTAAGGCATGTTCTAATAATATAATTGAAAACCTTCTCCTGAGTCAGAGTGTAGAGACATCTGGCTGGGCTTTTTCTACCATTTCCAGTTCTCCAAAATCTTACCAGCAAAGCAAGGTCTATCGACTTGCTTAACCATTTTGGTGCTGCCTTCTCAAGCACACATGCTATCAGCTTTACTGATTGTGTGTAAGGACTGGGAATGAGATGATTGCAGCAGTCAAAAAAGATATTCCTTGTGCTGCATGATGTGCAGTGGTGTGTACTGCATCCTGTTGGATCCATCAGAGACCCGAATGGCTGAATTTGCTTGTGAGATTTTTGTTTGGTGGAGATTGGATAGTGTCACCCATTGGTAGGTTAAATAGCCTGATGTGGTGGGTAGTAAGCTCTGAGAAGAACAGTTCTAAGGCATCTAGGGCAGACATTTATGGTCCTGCTCTGCTACATGAAGCTTGAGGTAGTGGGGAAGGAGAAAGAGGAAGGGAAAGACATCCCCACAAAAACTTCCTGGTGTTTCTCTGGCTAATCTCAACCAGTCAACATGGGGAAAGCCTTCTGACAAATGCATTGGAAGAAAACACAGCGTAAGCTTCTCCTGCCAGTTACCCTAGCTTTGTGTATTCAAGGTGGCCAAAATCTAGAGCCGATCCTTTACAGTGTGTGAGCACTGCTGGTAGCAGGAAATCCCCTGTTCTCCCTGGTAGCATAAAACTGAAATTAATGGCCAGGTCTTGCATTGCTCTGTGAGGGGCTGAAGACCATGTATTTTCATTCAGTTATCCATACATGGGCAGCCCAAAACTAGCTGGTGGGTTTTAAAATACCTAATATGAATGGAATTATTTTCATGTATTGCTTTAATTTTTTTTTAACTTCCTTTTTATTACATGCTGACAGAAAAATCTAATATATAATCCACTGACAGCCAGCAAGCACCAGAGCCTGAGAAGTCATCTTACAAAGGAGGATATGCAATTTTGTATTTCCATCAAGCGTGCTAGAATAATAAGTCAGCTGCCACAAGCTTGAAAACTGGCTAGAATTGTACCTCCTACAGCAAATTGTAATTAAGATTGTAGAAATTTCCCTTTTTGGGACTTGATTTACAGAATATAAGATCTTGGTATTTTTTTATAAGCTTCCAGTACGGGTTGCTTCATAAGGCACAGGAGGATAACGAGAGAGGTAGAATTACCGCCTCTCTTCCCTTCACTCCAGGAGGCAGATGGTCCCAACAGAGTTCTCTATTAGAAGGAAAAGATCAGTGTCTCCTGAGGAACCTGGCAATCATAACGCCTTGTCCCAGTCTGTGAGAGCAAAGTGTGTGCTGGATCTTTTCCCAGGGCAGGAAGTGCTGGTTATTCCCCATCAAACTTCAGGTGCTTCCTGTGCCACCTCCATCAGGAGCTCAGTCCCTGCCAGACCCCTCTGCAATCGCTGGAAAGAAATAGGCACCTTCAGAGGCTGAGGAAGCCCTCTAATGCACTGAGCTGTTGAGGAGTTCCCTCACCTTCACTTGTTGTAAAGGGAGCTCAGGCCACTTCACTCTGTTCAACTATGGCATTGCAGCAGTTGGAGGCTCTTTTTCATTTGATTGTATAGCACTAGATCAGGGCCCTAATAAAGTCGGGTCCTAAGTGGAGATTTGTAGATGAAGCATCCAACTGTGCTAGTTCAGTAAGCCCTACAGGAGCACTCTCCTTTGGATAGGGACTCAGAATGGGTTTGGGATGAAGGCATAGTAGTTTCCACTCCTTGGAAACTGTAGCAATACTCTTAGCTCTACCCTAATCTGGTGTTTTATTGTAAGCATGTTATACAGCTCAAAACTTGCCTCTTGAACACTGAGCAATTTGTCTTCCCTTCAGTGCCATCAGGAAAACAGATTCTTTGACAGTGTAAGAAGAAAATGTAAGCAATGTAATGTCAAAATAGAAAGTGCAAAAACTGAGCTACAGCCCAATCCATGGATTCTTAATTTCTTCAAAACAGGTATGAGTTACCTGTGTGGAAGATAACTTCTACTACTGTGCAAATGACTATGGCCAGTTCATACTTAGTCAACCCATTTTCAGGATGGAGAGATTGCTTTGAAATTGATCTGCCAGGATGGAGAGTAAAGTGGAAAAGGAAAAGAGGAAGGATATTATATTTACCTGCAGTATACTGCTGAACCACTCAATATTTCTCTGTCTGATACTGTGTGGGTCCTGTGAAACAAGGACAACCTGGCCCTAAAATCCTGTAGAATCCCTTTGTCTGCAGCTGTAGATTTTTTTTCTTGGACAAGTACTTCCTGCTTGGGAAAACATGCTGTTAAACATGAGGCCATTTGAAGATAAAACATGGATCTTTTAAGTGCAGACAACTTCATTTTGATGGCCAAAAGGGCTACAAATTATTCCTGGGATTCCCTTCTCCTTGTGAACTGCAGCGACCTGGCCAGAGGGACTGTCAGCCCTGGCTTCTCTGCCTGTCTTTCAGAAGCAGGCTGGAGTCCCACATATCTGTGGTGGTGCCAGATCTCAGAGCTGGGCAGGCAGCGGGGAGATTTGCCTCTGCCTGTTGTCCAAGCAGCCACTCTTAACTCCTTCACGGAAAAGATGATGGACTGACCTATTTAACAACATCTGGCCTACAGGCTACCAGCTGAGCCATTCTGGAAAGATCATAATTTAAGTTCTTTTAGGATTGATATGTCATATTGGCTGGACTTGTGCATCTCCATATTTATAATTCAACCAGCATGTACTGTTAGAGGACCTTTCAACATTTAACCTTCAGCATTTCAACTCAAAGCGTAGACTTGTTTTGTGAGAGAATGCTCTTCTCTTTCAAGCTTTATGAAGTAAATTAGTTACAAGACTGTTGCAGAGCAAGAGAGGGTTAAAGAAAACATGTGGCTTTAAAACATGAAAAACATTTCAGATAGACAGAGGGCCAAGTCCTAATCTTATTTCCAGGGAATGGAGCAGAGCAGAGCAGAGCAGAGTTGGTCTCATTAGAGTTGGAGCCCACCTGGGCTCTGCAGCTGTGTGTGGAGCTGTAGCTTGCTAAGGTGGGGCTTGGGGGCTCTCTTAAATGCTGCTAATGAGCTGCCTGAGGTGCCACATGGACTGAGCGCATCGAGAATATCCACATCAGTGCAAAAGCAGCCTGCACACCAGCTTGGCAGAGGCCACTTGACCACACCAGCAAATCCTTCCTCCATGCTCTGCTTGGGGCACCGAGCCCAAGTGCAAGGAGCCAGTGAGCTTTGCGGCACCCAGGGTCAGGCCCACCTCTTGGTTTCAGCTCTCTGTCAGATGGTTTGTGCTGTGCCCGAGCTCAGTCGCCAGGGAGTGGCACTGCCCGCACCATTTGCCGAAGGAGCAGGGAAGCAGGCTTGTCACACCTCGGTATTCACAGGCTGGAAATAGAACAAGCTCACACCACTCCCACACAGGCACGCATTACACAGTCAAACAGAAATATCTGTACTTTCCACGATGACTCCAATCGTTTTTAATGCCACTGACTCTAAATCATGTGCTCTGCTATTACCTCAGGAAGACACCCAACACGTGTTGAGCTGGCATAGCTGCCTGGTATGGCTTGCTGTCAGCCCCACCACGTGTGGCTATGGGCAGCTTGGTTTGCTTGTCTAGGGAAAGCTTGCCATAGTCACCACAGGCCACGTCTCTGTTCTAAATCTTCGTCTCTAATGAATGTAAAGCTGAGCCCAAGTCCCCTTGCCGAATCCGCTGTGTCAGTGACCTAAAATGAGCAGGAACTACTCCCATGATTTAGTGTTGCTGGAATTGACTGTACATCACAAAATTATCCCCACAGCTTACTGCCAGTTTTCTCTGTCTTGAAATTCGACTTGAATTCAGACATATGGCTTTAAAATTTCCAAACAGCGACCACCAGCCACACGGTAGGAAAGTGATTTCATTCCCTGTCCCCATTAGTCAACTGCAAGCTTTTCTGTGCTAAAACCCACTCAGGAAATGCTGCAAACAAAAGAGGTAAATAGTTCTCAGCATTCCTTGTTGCTTGGAAGAGGTTAAGCTCTTCTCAACAGACTGATCAAGTTTTTCTGGCATTTTCCCATTAGCTTAAGTCATTGCTGATGACTTCACCCTCCTGGTGACATCAGCCTCTAATCTTGTGAAGGTGAATTCATGTGAGATTGTTTCAAAACGATTACTGCCTGAATTGTAGGTCATTTCAATTGATATATGGATTCAACATTCACTTTTGCAGATTGTAGCTTCTCTTATGCAGTGTGTGTGCACATTCTCCATATTGTATTTCAGCGTGTGTCTTATTTTACAAACTGGCACTGCCTGACATCAGCAGGAAATGTGCTTGTTTTAAATGCAAAATAAAAGAAACAAACAAAAATCAACCCACTGGTATGACTATTTTTATAGGTATGATTAAGAGCTCTCTTCAGTCATATATGTGGTTTGTTTGATTCCCTCTGGATGCTCCCTCCCTCTCTGTCTCTTCTGGAATATTCTGCTTTGTCTAGGCTGTGTCTTTGCTTAGGAGTGCTCTAGCTATTTCAGATTCTCTTGCTTTTACCTGTACATGGGGAAAAATGTAGACAGATAAACACCCAGAATGGTTACTTAATAAATTACAATTTTTAATAACATTAGATGTATTTTTTTCATCCCATACCAGGTTAAATATAGATAAAAGTGCATAAAGAAGATAGATTGGGTCTTAAAATATTTTCTGTTTTTCTCTTTCCTCTGAAAAAGTGACTCAGAGGGACATGGAGACACAGCCGACACTTGTAAGAAGTGGTTTTAATAAGAGGAGACAAGTCATCATCCCAGCTGTGCAATCCTTGCTGAAGTCAAAGGGTCTGAAAAGAAAGGCCCCATTTGTCCTGAGGAGCAGCACACACATGTATACCAAAGGAGGATAGGGATGTATTTAGACTAGAAGTTCCCCAGACCTAGACGAGACATTTGTTTGCTTAACTTCATTGTTCTTCCCTTCTCTCATCACTTGTCCTCAGCTGGCTGCAGCAATCCCTGTGGAGCTCTGCAGCGGCATCCACCTTAAAACCAGGGGAAAGAAAGTTCCTGCTCCCCAAAACCTCTCATGCTCCCAGCTGCTGGCACAAACCTCTCTGAGCTGCCCTGTACAAGCTGGCCACAGCCGGGGAGGGGGGTGACAGGGCACAGGGTGGCACCGAAGGCAGGAGGGCTCAGACACTCTCGTCTCTATCTGCCATATTGTGAAGAGACTTTTTAATGTGACTAATAGCTCTTGGCATTGAGCTGCAGCTCCTGAAGTGCAGAGCTGGCATGCCCATGTGCTAATGTTTAAAGTAATGTGTCAGAAAAGTTTTATAGTAGCATCACAGTATTGTTGGGGGAGAAGAAGCCCGTTTAAATAAAGCCAATAAAATTCTACTATCATCACTTTTCTCTCTTTATTGCTGAGAGGGTGGAAATGACTAAAGTTTTTTTATTTGGTGCTAGCAGTGTGATGCTAGATCTTTTTCCACATTTGGAAGTGAACAAGGTAGTGATAAAAAAAATCATTAAAAAGTGAACCAGTTGTCCTCAGCTCCTGGATGCTTCAGAGGGGCTCAGCCAAAGAAACAGCAAACTTAATGTAGGCAACCAAAAAGGAATTTTTTCCTCCTTACAAAATAAACCCTGTTGTGCTACTCCTTTAGGAAGGAAATTGAGTTTCTGGATGACTCGCAAATACTTTGCTCATTGTAGTGGCCTGTATGTTTCCTGAGTACCCAGATCTGATTTAGATTAGGGCCTTTTGGTGGGTGGGGGGGAGTGGGGGGTGGGAAGGACTGGCTAAATAAGAGGAAATTTGTAGTTTTAGTCCAAGGTCCAAGCACTGTTACCAATTACATATGTATAAGCTATAAGAGAGGGACTGCATCTGCCTCAGCTACAGTTAAATTTGTCCAGTGCTTCCTCCTTTTCCTATGCCCTTTCCTCCCCTTTCAGAGGGAGAATAAGTAAGAAAAACAAACAACAAAGTGTCTCCCCAAACTGCTCTCTGTGCTTTAAACCTGTATCAGGGTTACAAAAAGTTTCTAAAATTTAAGGTAAATGAAAAATAGGCAGGAGAAATTGGATTGGCTAGTGCTGCTTAAACTGCTGTTATTGTATCTGGCTTTCACATGGTTTTGTAGTGAAGCAAAGAGAAGCAGAAAAGCTAAAAGTGAAAGCACAAAATCCTTTCTTGTGTTAAACTCCAGGGAAAATGGCTGCTCTCCCCCTGTGCCAGCTTCTTGCTAACTACTCCCAGAATGCCTGGTACTGTAAACTGACAGTAATAAATCCCTCAGTAGCCAGCCAAAATGTTGAAGGTGTGGTTTGCACCAAACAGTGATGATGTAATCTTTTTTGGTACTGGGAGCTGAGGAGAGGTTTGGGAATGGGGCCAGAGTGGTTCTCCTAGGGTGATGCACAGCTCTGTATGCCAGGCATTTCTGGGCCACGGTGTTCTACCTGTGTATGCAGTGGCTGCTTCATCACAAAGAATGCTGGAGCTGCTGTTGGAGCTCTAGAGGGCTGGGATGGGGATGGTGGGTCAGCCACTTTCAACCTCCATATCCTGATAATCCTCCTGGCTGAAAGAACACATCACACCCAGTTTTTCTTCTCTGCCTGCTGCTTCAGAGATTGATAAGATGTGAGGGAGCAAGGGGCACAGCCCACCAATTTTGAAGAGGGTATCCTCTGTGATTTGCTTTTGTGTTTACCATGTGGCTACCAGATCATGCCCTCTGCTTTTGTCTTACAGGAAGAAATTCCATTATACGCACTAAAAAACCCAAAGCTGGCATGCAAAAGACCAGCTCCATACAGCCAGCTATGGTTTGTTTTGCCTTTACTAGTAGGGTAAAAATCATTTGCCTTTCAAGAGTCACCTTCTTTTCCCACTGCGTACCAGGTCTCTGTAAATCTTTTGCTACTGGGTATGCTAAAGTTTGGCATTGACATAGGAACCTCAAGTATTCAAAGGTACATTCAAAAGAAACAAAAACACTCTCCAAATGAACAAAAAGATAATTAATCTTTGCAATATTTGTTCTGCCACAGTATCTGCATTATATGAAGGGTTGGATCTATCCTCATGAAGTACTACTTGGACCTGGAGCCTCCACAGAACAAAAGTAGTCTAAAAACTTTAGTACCATCCTTAGGAGAGGTTTGTTAGACAAATTCCAGTGTTTGTGACTGCCTGTGTCACAAAAGGATTTAATTAATATTCTACATCTTAAATTAGTGCCTAATTCTTGGATCACATTATTACTTTTATGTGAACACTTCCTACCCATCCCACTTCACCAAGGACAGCCTGCATTTCAAATCGGTGCCCTTGGACAGTGTCAGGTTCCAGAAATGCTGATGAGCTCTGCAAAAGTTCTGTTTCTTTGGAAAAGACCTCATATATCTCACTGTGGCACAAGGTTTGAATATTTTACCAGGTATTTTCCTATGCTTACAGAAAAACCTATTCCTCATTGAGGTGCCAGGAACTGTGGCAGCCTGGTTAACCACAGGCAGCTATTTATGTGTATTGATTTCCAGGGAAATTTGTTGCCTTCATCATGTGTTGATGGGACTGAAGCCTTAGGAGAATTCAGTGCTGTGCACATTTTGGTATAGCAGAGTGCTGTACCAAGATTGTGATATCCAGAGCACATTACGAGACCAAGGGACGGGTTTTGTAACTCCTGTCCTATTCTGTTCTCTCCATTTTCCTTCTTGGGATGCTTCTGTAGCAATATGGAACAGCTCAGCACTATCCATCATTTTCCAGCTGCTAGATCTAGACCCGATTTGCCAATCAGGTACCAGACATGGATGTTCAAGTACAAGTAAGGTGGTCTCTGGATTTGGTAAGATCAATGAAGTTCCCTGTGAGCTGCAGAAAATTCTTCTTGACTACTTTTTATGCTTTCTCTTAACAATATTTTGCTAGAATATTTTGTTTAAAACAGGTGGTCACTGTATGTTTGGGGTGAGCTGTGGCACCTGCTCTTTGTGGGCAGATGTGCATGGGTCTGGAGAACAGAGCTAGAAAATAAGGCATGAAAGTTTTTCCCATTTCTAAGTGAGGCTCTCGTTTTCAGATAATAATGGAAAGTCATGCAGTTGAGTGGCTATATCATAGCTAAGATATCTATGGTCTAATTCAAAGCTTGTCAAAATCTCTGACTCTTGAAGGGTTTTAGAGTGGGCTGCTGAAGTACAGATAGATAAAAGATAGATAAAGTATGATATATGTATATTATGAAGGGGTGTGGTTTCAATACTGTGCATGAGTGGACTGTTGACTAAATGACTGTATGGAAAAACAATTAATTTCCTTTGCCTGTCTAAGACAAAAATACTTTGCAAACAATGTCTTCTGCTTGTCTGCTACAATGTTCAGTGGAGCTGGGGGACTGTATTCATGTGTTAGAGGAACACAGCCAAAAAAATGTATTATCTTATTTTGTAGAGCCCACTTTCTCCAGGAAGAAATAAATTGGGCAGGACAGCTGCAAGGGTAAAAATGAGACACACAGCTAAGTACTTTTCATATGTGATTTTGAAAATTCTTTCTTAAGTGCAGCAACTCCTAGCTTCATTTTACAAACAGAGTATGTTGGATACAGAAGATTTTAACAAATTGCACAGGCTCATGGAGTGAATCTGCAGTTGCAGGAACAGGCTACTGCAACAGGCTTTGTTCATTTGGGTAGATGACCTCTGAGTCAAAATATAACAACGATGGAGAGGTCCCAACAGGCTCCACTGTTTTCCCTTTTTCTTTCTTTCCTCTTCCTCCTTTGGAAAACAGTACAGCCATGGGGCTTTCCTTTCTTTTCACCACACCCATTCCCTGGCTGATATGATGCAGGAAGAAAGGCAGCAACAAAAGAAAGGCATCAGCTGAAGGGATGAATAAATGGTTTCATATGGCACAGGAACCCTACCTAACCAAGCTACCTCTGTTTCAATATATTTATTTATTGCAAGATAAGCATTGCCACAGTGAAATTTTTTTTTTTTTTGTTTCTGTGCAAGAAGCTCCTGAGATAGCTATCCTCTGTGATGTAAGGATCAGATGCTGTTCCTTTTTGCCTGTCCATCAGGGCTGGATTTGTACCTTTATGTGATTAGGCAATAGCTTTTCTCGTGGTGAAGATAATTCTGCTGTTACGTTCCTAGTAACCTCATCTAGCACCCCTCAGAAGTTGCTCTAACAATAGCTCTGGAAATAAAAATCCTTCATGTCTCCCCCTAGTAGACATATCACTGGCTAGAAGAAACTTTCTTAATTTCTGCATTAAGTCAGCTTGAGTTGAGGGCAAAACCAGAAGAAATACTGAAGAAAGATATCCTCAGAGATTATATGGATAACACAATGTTCTTCAACTTAAAAATATAGTCCTAGTGATGGAAAGGGATTTACTATGTGGATTCCTTTCTTCTGTCAGGAGAACTCCCAATCTACTACTTATAAAGAATGTAGATAAGATATTAAATGTCATTTCTCTGTCATTTATGAGCCATCTGGATAAGAGGGAAGGGAAGGAAAGTGATTAACTAAAGCCCTGAAAGTGTAAGGCTGGCTCAGAGCCCCAGCTGTGTCCTGTACCCACTTCAACTCAATGCAGGGTAAATCTAAAGAGGGCTGTCAAGCTGTTAAGAAACAGCCTTCCCACAGAGCAGAAGAGACAGAGAAGGAGCAGGGTCTGAAAATCTTACCAAATATGTCCAAATATTTGAAATAAGCTCAAACATTCAGTGGTTGCTTAGCCATACCTTTTACATTCAACCCACAACAATTAGTGTAAACTGAACTCTGATTTATATAGAGGAAGAAAATAAATTTTGAGAAGTCAAGCTTGTATTTTTTATGGCTTCTACATTCTCCTTATTTCTTTATAAGGTTTGATTAATGGTTTTTCATTGTTGAATGTCAATGAACATTGAACTTGTGCTCAGCACATCACTATGGATAGCAGTTAAATGACAAAGAACAGAATAGAAGTACATATATTTCAGATGTATTGAATGTCTTCTCTAAAATTTTACTGGATTCCATAATATCTTTTCCATACTTAAGTCTTATGCACTTATTTCTGTAAAATAACTTCAGAGATGGAAAGAGCATGAAGGCAGCCTCTTATGAACCTGACCTTGTACCTCTCTGAAAAACTACTCTTATGTACTTACATGTGTGACTGACCAGGGCAGTGATCTGTACATGGCACTGGTGACGCTACACCTTGAGTACTGTGTTCAGTTTTGGGTCCCTCACTAAAAGAAGGACATGGAGGTGCTGGATCATGTCTTGAGAAGGGCAGTGGTGTTGGGGGAGGGTCTGGAGCACAAGTCTGATGAGAAGCAACTGAAGAAGCTGAGATTGTTTAGCCCGGAGAAAAGGAGGCTCAGGAGGACCTGAGTATATTGCTCTCTTCAACTACCTAAAAAGAGGTAGCTGCAGAACTCATTGATTTCTCTAGAGAATATGAATCCGCAAAATATTAAAACCATTCCATAGATATTTGGGGAAGCATTGGGTTGGTCATTTTTGTCTATTAGAACCTAGAAAAATTGAAAGGTCACAAGTAAACTGAAAGTGCAGTTTTATTAATCCAGGAGGAGAACTAGAATTGCAAGAAATTATGGGGCTGGATTAGGACACAATTAAAATGGAGAAAAGAGAAAGTCAAGTAGGATTTAAATTATTGCTACACAATACCACAACTGAAGTGCTTCTTTGCCATTCACTCTTTGGGGATGCCACCTCACCCCATGTTATCACCTACAACATGGGTGTGGTATGAAGTAGCATTTCCTTATTTTTTGTGGTGGATTCAAAGGAGTGATACAGTGACATGAGACTGTAGAAACATGGCTAAAACCTCTGCTTTTAGTTTAAACCAAGAGAGATGTATAACAACCTATAACATCCTCAGCCTACAGTCTCATGCCTCTTACAGAGCAAACCAGATTTCCTGATGTGGTGGGTTGACATTTGCTGGACACCACCAAGTCACTCTATCATACTCTCTGCCCTCAGCAGGATGGAGGAGGAAGAAAGTAAGATGGTAAAAACTTGTGGGTCAAGATAAAATCAGTTTAATAAAAGCAAAAGCTAAGGTTTTGTGCAGAAGAAAAGGAATACAGAAGATTTATTCTCTGCTTCCAATAAGCAGGAGATGACCAGATTGCCCTGGAAGACAAAGCACTGTAATAATGAATGCCCTGCCTCCTTCTCCTCCTCTCTCTTAGTTTTTGTTGCTGAGCCAATGCTACATGGTATGGAATATCTCTGGTCCGTTGGGGTCAGCTGTCCTGGCTGTGTCTGCTCCCAAGATTTTGCCACCCCCAGCCTACTGATGGGAGGCAGAATTTTGGAGAGACAGTGCTGGTGCTGTGCCAGCACAGTTCAGCAGAAGCCAAAACACTGGTGTGTTATCAACACCTTTTTAGTTACAAATAGAAAGCACAGCACTGTGAGGGTGCTATGGGAAAATGCACTCCATCTCAGCCAGACCCAATATACCTAATCCAACTGTGCCTTGTTAATAAATGTAACTGATCCTTTACTAAAGGTGTCGTCTTCAAGCAAGTGCAGTAGGAGCCAATTGTCACCTTCATTTACCCTGTTAATTAGTGATCAGTGTCTGAGAAGGCAGTAACCAAACTTTCTGAAGAGCAAGTAAATGCACTTGGATCCCAGAGCCAAGACACATTTCATAGATTTTGCTGAGATTATGTGCAATCTTCTGTTCATCACTGCCACATTTTAATCACTTTCCAGGATGGGAAAGAATATTCTTCTTGCCAAAACTCAGTGCTGTTGGCAGAGAATAGGAAGCTTCTTGTCTGCTGTGACTGTACAGTTAAAGGTTGATAAGTGTTGGTGCACTGCACCATGGGAAGCAAGGACAGCAAACTTCCCCTAGCATGGCCAGAAGAAATCCTGTCCAGTCCTCAAAGCTGTTGAGTCAAAGCTTATGAAGGCACTTGATAAATACAACTGAAGCTTGAAGCATGAGTCTTAGTTGTGGTTCTTATCCTAATGTCGAGCTAATGGTTGCTATCCTTATGTTCAACATCAGCATCCTCAGGCTCCAGAAGGCATGGGTGAGAGAGAAAGGCTTACATCCATGGGTCCAGAATAGGTTGTCACAGCCATCACAGCTTGGAGATGTTTTCCATAAAAACCAGAAACATATCTGCATGAAATAAAGCATATCTACATGTTTCTTAAAACTGGTATCTTGTCTCACTTAAAGGCTCTAAATCACAGCGAGACATGACCTTTGAGGATTATATGACAGCCTGTTACATCACATCACTTAATGCTGAATTGTTAACCGGGAACATGATTCTGAGATGCCTGTCAAAAAATATTTCTTCACTTTAACATAGGTATATCTGGAACGTAGGTATATCTGGAATAACAAGAGTGATTCTGGAGCCAAAGGTTTAATGATAACTTTTGAGAGGGAGATCTGTGATTCTTTGTGAAGTTAAGTGCATTAATTCTTTAGAACACAAATTTATTATTTTGTACACTTGTGAAGTGGATGAGATGTTGGAGTTGCAAGTCTCCTTGTTAGTCCATTAATTATGAGAGCCTTACAAAGGGAAGACTTGGCAGGTCTCTGGCTAAGATGACACTGTGATGTAGAGACTAAGGAAATCTGGGATCACTCAGAAAAAGGAATTTCAAGGCTGTGGCATACACTACATATATGAGAAGGTTTTTAAAACTAAAAAGAACACAAATAGTTAAACAAGGAGCTGTTTCTGCAAGAGCTGAGTTTTTGATAAGTCATTTGATTCTTGCAAAGTCACTGAGTTTGTGAATATAACATGCTGGAGTTTCAATGCCTTTTTGATTTTACTAATAAAGTGTGTTAAATGTATTTCCTGTTGTTCCTCCTGTGTAAGCATATGCCACTTTCTCTGGTGACTGTTAACTTTCATATAACTGTTTTGAAGTATTCATTACACTGAAGACCAAAATATTTAATGGATCACTTGTTATCTAACACTCATCACCTTCTCTAATAAACTGCTGTGATATTCTGTCTTGATTTTTGCAAGCTGTTTGGGTATATTTGAGCACATTTAATATTTGAAAACTCTCTAAAAATAAAGCACTGTTTTCAAGGAATGCAGTTCAGAAAGCAGTATTTTCTGATGGCTCCTAAAAACATATCAGGGATGCTGATTTCAGCAAGAAATAAACACATTTTGGACTCAGTTTCATGGGGTGTTTGGGCTGTGCCCAGCAGTTCTTCAAGAAGAATATCTTTGCATTTCTGAGTCTGTTAAGGGAGTTTTCAAGTGTGGCTGGTGGATACTATGGTTTTACCCAAAGTAATGCAAGGGCTAGGCGAGGAAATGAGGTAAGTAAGGCTTCATGCCACTCAATGCTTTTCCTGCACTCTGTAATTTCCTAAAGCTTGTTGGAAGTTGAACTTAGCTTTTGTGACACATCCCACCTACCTCCTATGTCCTACAGATATTTCTAATGTGGCATGGAAGATGGATGGTTTGTAGTATCTCTTGCAATAGATTTTAAAATATTTTTTATGCCACCATTGGCATAAAGGCCAAGGAAAGGCCAAGGAAAGGCTGAGATTCTGGAAAACAAGGGAATACTTTTTTAAACTATTATCAGTGTGAGTGCTAAGCAACAATGCTACTGCTATAATTACAAAAAATTAATTAAAAGAGACATAAACAAAGTTAACAGGAAATTGAATTGTACTCCTCATATTGTAATAACCAAATTGCCCATTAGTATAATAACTAATACAGAATATTTTTGTGGACATCTCAGGTTTTTGTTAGAGGTGGTGGGCTGAATTCCTCTCACATATCTTCATCTGATAGTAGTGAAAAAGCAAAATACTTTGAAGTGCTTGTTGGCACTTCACAATGACCACTTCCAGAATGTTGGTGTTTCAGTGGAACCACTCCTTTGAAAACACCAGTTTTCTATGTGAGCTTCTTATTCTTTATTTTGTTAGAAGACCAAAGTACATTGACCAGGACTGAAGTAATTTCAGGTAAGAAATAGTACTGCTGTAATTCAGGTTAGCTAAACTAAAGCTTTTAAAAATATTTTTTCATTGAATTCTGAATTATTAAAGAGGAAAATAGTAGGAAGAACATCCTCTTATATCAGGGACCATAGGGGATTTTCCTTTTTCTTATCTGCAAAGCAAAGTCTGAGATCTAGGTGAAATGGAGAATAATAAGGGAATTCAGAGTACAGAAGAGGAAAGAGTCACAGGAGACATGCATTATGGCTCCCACAAAATACTACCACAGTGTATTTTTTCCCACAATTTTGTTAACCATTTCCCCCCTCCCCCACATTTGCTTTTTTTGCAAGGGGAAAATGAATTTGACTTGTACTGTTATTGCTATAAATATTGACTTCTAGGTTTGATCAGGAGGATGGATCCCTATTGGTTTCAAAGACAACAAATACGTAATCTGCATTAATTTTGCTGCAGATTTTTTTTAAATTCGTCTGTGTTGTTGTACATTTTAGAAGAGGTGTTTCACAATGATGTGATGAAAGCACAGCTCTATGTTTCTCAATAAAGTTTGAATATCACAGAGGAATTTTCCCCCATAATCTTAGGAAGTTGAGGCAGCGACACTGGAGAGACATGACTTCATAATTTGTCTCGCCTCACTAAACTGACACTCTCCTTCCTTTATAGCCAAGTTTTCCCACTTAGAAAGAGACTAAGGTTTGTGATGCCCATCTACTTCTTTTTTCTTTATCCCCAAGTCCACTTGTGTGATGCTCCCACAGGATTGCTTAGTATATATTCCCTGCCTATGGCTCTGACTGTTAAATTGTCATTTTTATTCCAAGAGTGTGCTTTCTTTAAATACTGGGAGAAAAGCTGTTCTCCTTGTACCCTCTATAACTCTTCAGCTCTGCTGCTGGCACCAGTCTTGATGGTCTCTTCAGTATCTGCTTTGCCTCTTTCTTGGTTGTCCTTTAAGAATGGAATGATTTTTTTACCTGAGAAGACTCCATTGTATTTAACAGCACACTGAAATCCCAGTGCTGGCAGACTTGTGAAGCACTCAAAAGCACAGGTGGTGGGTTTCCTATTTTTGCGTCTGTTCTGCAGGGAAGGAAGGTGGAAAGAGGTTTTGCTTTAGTCCTGGCTTTGGCACAGCAGCAGATATGCTGTCAAAGCTGACAAGCAGCAGAAAGGGCAGAGTATTAAGATGGTATCCAGCAAACCTGGTTTCAATCCTTGGCTCAGTTTCCAGTACAACAGGTATGAAATTTTCCTTCCTCTCTAATGTGTTGTGAGAGTAAAACCAAGTTAATAATTGTGAATTTCTGGCATCTGTGGGGTGACGGGCAGACTGCAGTTTTCCAGCTCTGTGCTTAAAACTGCCACAGAACAGATCTGTGTGTTGAGTTTGGGTGATGTCCTGTGAGCAGCAGATGTGGGAAGCAGCTCACTGCCCCCATGGGTGCTCCTGGGAAGACATTTGGGCGCCTACATGGTGTCAGAACATGCAAAGGACAGAAATGTGGTCTCTGAGCTTAGCCCTCCTGCTGTTAGTCCACTTCTGAACTTGAACATCTGCAAGAATTTTCAACCACAAGCAAAACACAAAACTGAAGAACATTTTGGATTTCTGGGTTACAAGATACATATTCTTTTTGGAAGTTCAAAGAAAGGCTTAAATAATTTTTGTTAGGAGGAAAAATCCCCCTAATTAAAATCTAATTGCAGAGTTTAAAATTTTTCTTCCTTTTATAAACTGTGTTAGAAAGAGGGTAACTCCTCCACCCCTGATAAATAGCAGCAGATGTAGCTCAATGGACATCAAACCATTCCAAAGCCTTTGACAGGACAAACAACACTAACACACTTTCCAGCCTCAACCATCAAATAAGTGTTTGCAAATTAGGATATAATGGCCATCGCTTTTCTTCTTTAAAATACAACAGGAAAAAAAACAACCAAACTTGAAATTATCAAATCTGTCATTGAACTTTAATTAGCTCTGGTTCTTTGACATTCTGAAACCTACATGAAGAAAAATAATATTTACATTTCTTTTGTATGCAACAAATTAATGCTTAGAAAATGCAGTGTAGTATGAAATTCTCTATTCTCTCAGGATGCAGACCACATAGCAACGAGGGTTTCAGTCTCAATTGGTGATTCCAGTGGAATAACTGGAACAGAGCATTATGTGAGCACAACCAGCCACAAATGGTAAAATGCTTAACAATGTCTCAGCTCCAGGGCACTGTCCCCAGGGCTTTTTGTTCAGTCCTATGGCGCTTAGTGCCCCTGTGCAAGTGTTTGCATAGCAATGCTGCTGGGCTAAATACAGAGATGGACTTGCAAATTAGAAATGGGAGAAAATAACTCAATTTTATGCTTTGCAAAGCACTGGGGAACTTGATAGTTATCTTTACATTAAAAAAAATCTGAAGTGAATTACCCTTCAATTTGTCAAATTAGTGCAATACCAAATGAAATGAATTCATGATCAGAACAAATGGAAACTAGAGTTCTATCAGTGAATCAAATTCTGCAACTGACATATTATGTTTCATCTTCTTCCAAATGAAATGCAAATAGAGAGGAACTGGCTTGAGACTGTGTTTAATACTACTGATTTCCCTAGAAAAGTGCTTGCATGTAAACTTGATCACTCCTGATTGTGCCAGGATTTAGTTAGCAAATGAAATAAATCTCAAGCATGTGACTTCATTGGCTCAATGAATCTTAATTTATTTGATTAATATCATATACTAGTATTGACCCTTTCTTGGCTTTCTGGATTTTCCTCTTTGTTTTATTGATAAATATCACACTATTTCCTATTTGTTTTTGCTATACAGTGCATGTGTCTTTTACCCAAGGAAATTAAACAAAATTCCTTGCTATAGAAAGAAGGCTCTGTCAGTCCTTCCCATTGGAGAGTGCCATATGCCAAGTTAAACCTTTCTTTTCACCTTGATGATTATTTTTTTCTTAAAGATGAAGACATCCAGAGCATGCAGACTGAGCTATAGCGTTGAGGTTGGACCTGCACCAGCAGAAGACTCATTGCTCAAATCATGTTGGTACAGCTTGAGCAAACACTCAAAGCAGCTGGTCAGCTCCAGATGGATTTCATCTCCAGTCAACCATTGCGTGCCACCTTGATTCCAATGCCTTACCTGTCTCTACCCATGCCCTATGCATATTCTTTTCCAGAAATTCTCATTCTCATTTTCCATCTTCTTTTGAGCAGCTAGATTTTGTGGCTGTTTCTTCTTTGGCAGGAGAAAGGTTTTATTCCTCCCTACCATCTCCTGGAGATAAAAAAAATTATGGGAGAGTCCCAGAGATCTCCCCTTCCCTTCAGTCCAATTCCCTGTTCTTTTTTTATTTCAGTGGAGAAAGGCAGACCAGAGAGAAATGGAGAATATGAAAGCAAAACCATTCTTGACTCTGAAAACAAAAACCAACCAATCAACCAACCATCAAAAAAAATAAAATCCTTTTGAAATCAAGATATAAATTACTTTTACATATTTGTGTGTAGAAGTCATTTAGTAGCCTTTCAATGAAGAGAATTTTCTATCCTCAGTGAAGTCCACTCTTCAGCTTTGGAAAATATTTTTTTTTTTTTTAAATCATCAAGTATTAAGCATATCTGCTCTTTTTTCATATCTTCTGACAGCTTTAAGCCAGTTTTTTCTTCTGGAAGTTGAAGCTGTGTCTGTGTTAGTCCATGAAATGTGCTTAGGTCTGACCCCATGAGGCCAAGCACAGAGTGCCTGGGCAGGCAGAGGAACTCAGCACTTGGAGCTGGGTGGCTGCCTTTGGATCACCCACTCCTGGACACCCTCTGGCTCCCAAACTGTGCCTGGGAACTGCAGGGGGACACTCCAACTGGCACTGGTCCAAACTGTGCTGTAATCAGGTCATTCCAACAGCTTGACAGTAGGGATGATCCCTCTTTCCAGGACACAGGACTTCTAGGCACTGGCCATCTTAGCAATATAGACACAAACAGAAAGTATTCATGATTTTTTGTAGGTCCACTAACTCTCTGAGTCTTAGAAGCGGACTTTAAGTGTTGAAATTATGAGGAGTAACTTTTTGGCTAGTTTTAAGAAGAAAGCTGAGACTTGAAATAGTGAGACATGTGGGTCACAAAACCTCTGGGATGAACATATGAGTGTGTCAACTCACCCAGGAAGAACTCTGTGCCCCAGTCTTTGCACTTCAGGGCAGTTGCAGCATCACTGAGAAGCCCAGGCACAGTGGGCTTGGGCTGAGGGTGTGTCTTTCCAAATCATACACCTCTGAGGTACCATACCAGTAATTAGAAAAGCACCAACTGTGAAAACACAGTTCACATTTTACCTGATCATCCTCTCCTGCAGAGCTGCAGACTGGTTTGCTGTTCCTTTGAGTCAACTCTGTGTATATGTTTCTGATGTTTACATCTCAACTAGGAGAATTCCATGCTGGATGTACACCATGTGGCTGCGCTGCCGGAGTCAGCAGCCACTAAGGTCCCCAGTCTCCAACATGGGCCAGAGCCAGATATGAGCAAATTCTTCTCAAGTTACAAGCTGGTTACAGCCAGAGGTTTAATAATGTGGTTTCACTAGGTAATTGTGCTATCCAAGTTAACTATTAATTAACCTCCCATTAGATGATGTCAGACCTTGCTGCACAAGAAACAACTGCCATAATTGTAACAGTTTTTATTTCTGTGTTGACTGTATTGATTATGCACTAAAAAGATAAGCAGGGAAGGATTAGATTGCATTTACTGACCATTGAGCAAATATTTCTTCTATTTTCATTCAGATCTTTAAGAAATTTTATATCTCTGTGAAGGGATTTTATTTATATTTTTAGCAGAAATGATGATATCACATACTGCTGTGGCAAGGCCCACATACTACTTCTTCAAGTAAACTATGTACTTTTTTCCCCTCTATATATTCAGTTGATAACATTTTATTTAACAAGCTTGAAATAAAATTTTACCTCTTTCTGGAAAGGACAGCACATACTTAATCTGTGAAGTGGCAGGTAGACTTTTTCAGAGATATAAAAAGCCTATTCAAAACACTCCCTTTTCTGATATAATGGGAATATCAAACTTTGCAAGGTTGGGTTTCTGCTTCTACAACCAAGCTCTTAAAAAATACTGGATCAACAGTTATCTGTTGTTTCCTTCCACTGCTGGGACTTTCTGCAACACAGCTGTATAAAATAAGAACATTGTTTCTTCCTGTGTCTGCACCATTGGCCTTTGTGGTGACCTTTTAGAAATTACAAGGCAGGGTGGTCTGAATGTCACCATTAATTCAGGTTAGCCAAGAAACTTCAATGTATGTTACTTCATATGCCCGGCATGACCACAAAAACTCACACTGCCTAAGTCCTGGAATCCCAGGGCTTGTGTGGACAAGTAGGAACCAATTTTAGCGGTGCTCCCACTATCCATGTTAGCAGGTTGTTTACCAAGTTATTTTGAGAAACTCATGGGAAGTCAAAGAGCTGAGACAGATATTCAAAATAGATGTCTGTCACATAGCATTTGTAGAATTCATTGTCTGCCAGTTACCAGGGAAGTTCCCTGAGCCATGCTGGCAGCATCAGACATACTGACAGAGAGATTAAATACTAATTTTGTAATTAGTGGGAGTATTGCTTTGTTTTTATTGCAGTTATACATAGATGTTCCAACAGAGATTGAGGGCCTCTGTATGATAAGCATTAGATTTATGTACAATAATAATTAAAGTTCTTGCCTCACAGTCCTATGAAGGTCATCTGAAGGATGCTGAGAGATTTCAAAACAAATAAAGTGATTATGAAATGGATCCACCTTGAGCTGTTCAGCTCCCAAAGTTGCAAGATCAAGTCAAGACCACACACAGAGCTCTTTCTCTCCATGTTGTTTATGAATGGTTTACAAGGGGCTCTTCCCAGGGGGTCACTACCACAGGCACTCCAATATTATACCCACTTCTAAAACGGCCTCCACAGAATCGTTATTATGAACATTTTTTCAGATGTTATAAAATAACTGCTTCACAGCGAGTTAACTACACTCTAGCTTAGTCGGATGGGGAACAATATAGTTTATGTGCTCTGAGCTTTCTCATGGATTAAATTTACCACTTGGTCAGTGGTAGTGCCCCTGTTTGACAGATGTAGGCCATTATTGAACAATTTGGCCTTCAAAACTGTGACTGTATTTGGAAAAGTACTTTTGGCACAGCTAACCTCAATTTTAGCAGTCCATAATGAAGCATGGGAGATCTTCCTTATGCTGACAACGACATGGAATAGGCTACTTCTGAAAGTATTTTAAAAAATTTGATAATGAGGATATTATCGGCAGAAAAGAAGGCCTGGTTTGGACTCTTCACCACACTTCGCTCACTGAGGTGATGGCTTCTGTCAGCTCCTCCTGAAGATCATTTAATTTACCTGTGTAAAATCCTAGAAATAAGGAGTCGTTGCTACAGAGTGACAGTGCAGTAGAAGCCGGGAGGGAGCGCTCAGGTGTGGCCTCTGGGCAAAAGTGAAAGGGTGGGGCATCTGCTCATAAGCTGCCTTGTAAGAAAAGACTTTGGCAGCATGGCAGTTTTGGAATGGTGTTTCAGTACAGAAAACTTGTCATGTACACATATACTTGTATGTACATTGGGATAGACAGGAGGGTCACACATTTGATGGAGACACTTTAGCAGACTATCCAGTGTACAGAGTACCATGTCTGTGTCACATAAGGGTATTGGAAAGAGAGGAAACCACTACTCCTCCAGTGTACAGGAATCTTCAGCCAGAGTTGGGAAAAATTGCAGGAGGGAGCAAAGAATTTTCTTGTTTTAATTAACAAGAAGATGTGTTTCTGACGAGAAAGGACGGGAACATCCAAAAATTAGTGGACATGTTGAAGATAGGCATTTGTAGTCATGACAAGGGGCTATAGAAGGTATGAAGAACAGGAAAAGAAGAGCTTGTGAAAAGTGTTAATTTCATAGTTAGTGGGAGCTAGTGAAACTTGGAAGTACTGGAAAGGAAGAATGAAGACTCCAGTGTTTTAAGCCTAGGCAGAGATGGAAAGGAACAACTGACTGTAGCCAAGGACTGGGAAGAATGTGATGGTTTGGGAATGTGACATCAGATAGAACCCTGTCCTTGCAGAACACATGTTGACTGAACCTGTGGCCAAGGTCAGCCTTGGTTTGACAAGCACACTCCATCATGCATCCTTTCCCCAGTATTGAAGTGGAAGGAGTTTTCCCTTTGTTATATGTTCTGTGAAAGCTGAAGCTCTCAGTGATCCTGACAG
Source organism: Lonchura striata (assembly GCF_050655825.1). NCBI lineage: Eukaryota > Metazoa > Chordata > Aves > Passeriformes > Estrildidae > Lonchura > Lonchura striata. The sequence goes on from NC_140703.1 coordinate 64,505,771, forward strand.
CATCCTCTCTGAGCATGACCCGGCCTTGTCAATGAATGCTGAGTTGCAAGGCATGAGGGATGTGGAAGCTAGACCTGGTCATGCTGGAAAAGGCTCCTCATTGGCTAAACAAGGCATGGTGTTGAGTATTTGGCATGGAATTCAAGCTATTGGCCTTGGGTCACAGCCCCAGAAATAGTCTCCTTCCCATTGCCTTTCCCCAATCCTCACAAACAACAGCAACCTCCTGAGGTAGCAGATGGGCTGGAAAACAAGACCAGAGTCTTCTGGGATGACAAGGGCAAAACAGCTCTGGCTGTGCTTGAGGATATGTTGGCCAGCAGCAGTATTACCAGAGGCCACCCGGGCTGGAGATGTCCTTGAAAGGGTGGTGTGAATGATAGCTTGAATGTTTCCCCTCCTTGGGGAGACCTTAATAGCGAGACGTAATCCTTCTGTCACCCTCTCTAGGATTTCACATCAAAAGGGTGATTTTTAATGCAAACAATTCACTTTTTCAAGTTAAAGTTTGGGTGCAGATCAGCTCCAAACAGTTTTAACAAGGTGAGGTGTGTGCATGCATTTAGACATCTTTGTGTTCCCAGCCTCTGACAATTTTTTTTTTTTTTGCCTACGAAGCGTAAGACCAAAGACTCTATTGACAATGATTAGAATAAAAGATTAAACTTATTTATATTCACCTCATCTTTGTTCATGAGTGCTGGCTAACACACTGCCACTCTTGGGATGGAGCACAGCAGCCATTTTGTATGCAGGAGATCTTACCAATAATTTTCAAGGAGTGGTAGAAGTGGCAAATAACTTCCTTAATTGAAAATTATGTGGGAATTTCACAGTGTGCAGAGTATAATTAACCACACTGGAATCTGGCCAAGGAACCAAGGTTAACACCGCTGTACTTGCAGAAGTGCCACTGGTAAAGCAACACCTTCTGAAAACTTTAGAACCTAATCCATTCCTATAAAATAAATAAAAAGCATGCATTTGAAAGGTGTTGTACAGCTTTTATTTATAATTGGCCATGCCTTCATGTTATCAACTGAATATATAGAGGGGAAAAAAGTACAGAGTTTACTTGAAGAAGTCAATGACTGAAACAGTCAATCATGGCTCTACACTAAAATCAGAGATATATACAGCTCTTAATGACATACTTTTTTAGTGAATCAAAGTTGAGTTAGTATATTGCATTATGCCAATTCTTTATAAAATTGAGCCAAAGTCATCTAATGTATGCAACACGTTTTATCAAATGTGTAAGAAATATTTGGAAGAGGAATATTGTTTATATAGAAGGAAGGGGGGGAAAAAGTAAAGTTGGCAGCATATCATGCAAAAATTAGTTCAGTAAAAGGGGGAAAAAAAAATCAAGCTATGTGCCAGAGTTTCAGTCACAGTCAGATGAGCTTTTCTGAGCTTGCAAGTACTATACAAATGTGAAAAACACACACTTGGTGCAGGAGGAAGTGAAGAAGGAAATAGCTGATGGAGAAGTTTGGGCTGTTTATGCCAATGGTGACGCTGCAAGTCCGATAGGAAAAAAGCAGCAAGAAATGAAGTAATGCCTAAAGCCTGGGTTAATCTCTCACATTGCTGGAGCTGTGTTGCAGATTCTTTAGGCCATGGTGTGGGACAGCTATGGGTCTTGTGGCACAAGTAGTGCTGCTTCTTTTCCAGAGGGGGCATGATTCTCATCATGGCTGCAACTCAATAAGCTAAAAAATCCTAAGGAAACCATAGGAGTTACATTCTCCTGTTGTGTAAAACCTGGACTGGTCATGCAGAATTGGGCCTGACGTGAATCACAGAATCATAGAATTGTTTGGATTGGAAGTTACCCTCCAGTCATGGCCATCTTACATTATACCAGGCTGCTCAGTGCCCAATCCAACACAGCCTTGGACACTGACAAGGAAGGGGCATCCACAGCTTCTCTGTGCAACCTGTCAGGGCACCCTCACAGTAAAGAATTCCTTCCTAGTATCCAGCCTAAAGTTACTTCCCTCAGTTTGAAGCCATTCCCCTTGAAGATCCTTAAGAACCACTCCATGTGAGCCAAGAAAGACCTCAAACTTTCCACCCTCAGGACTGAAACCTGAAAGACTTGATATTTTAGATATTTTAGAAAGTTCAGTGAAGCAAAATTCCTAAAAGATGGTGTGGTGCACATGTCTTTGCAGCTGAAGTGATGCTGCAGGGTTAGAGCAGTGGGTGAAAAAATTTTGCATCTCATGAATGCCTCTGAAAAAGTCCCTTCTCTACCCTGGAATGAAGGACTGCTTGCAGCACGGTGTTAATTTATCCCTATGACAGGCCAGATGGCTGGTGGCCAGTGCAGCAGCCCAGTGCCTGGGGTGTGGAGGGGCAGAGCAGAAACCTGTGGGGCTGAGGCTGCTGCCCTGGCTGTCATTGACAGTACTGGTGCCAGGTCTGCCCTTCCCTTTTTTGGGATCAATTTGGGGAGTTGTATTTTGGGCTGAGGGGGCTGAAACAGCAGGAGCCTCTGCCCAGTGTGCAGGCAGAGTTTGGAGCTGCCAAGCCACTGTCCTGGGGTGGGCTGCCAGCCCTTTCTGGGGGAATTTAGGTTGATTCAGAGTGCCACTGCTCAGCACCTGGGAAGCAACAGCACCTAGAAGAAGACAAAGGGATGTTACTGGCCTGACAAGAAGATTTTTGTTTTAATGTGGCTGAAGAAAGGCTTGATTCCCAGTTTGTCCCATGAAATAAGCCTGTATTTGCAGTCTTTCAAACTTAGTAGTATTGCATTAAAGAAATAACTGACACTAGAATTAATTTCTCCAGCCCACTTGGAAGATTAACTCCCTGAATATTGACTGATTACTCTGGTCAATAGGCAATGTACAGCTTGCTGGATGAGTGTTTGCTGTTTTGTGTTTTGCATTCCCTTGCTGAATGCTTCAGATTTCACTGGTGGAGATTTCATACTGACTCTGCTTTTTTTGTTTCCATTATAAGACTTTTAAGTTGCTGATGGAAACTTCTGCCCTTGACTATGAGCACAGCCAAGGGTAACATCCCCATGCCAAATACTAGAGGGGATACCATCAGCCCCTTAAATCAAGCAAACTACATTTGCTACTAATGTACTACAAATTGCTAGTCTTCCTGGTCCCTGATGCTGTGGGAGTGGGTGCCAGGGGCACTGAGGGGCTGGCAGGGTTTAGGAGAAGGATAGGAAGCAGCTCTTGCAGCCGCTTGCTGAGCCCTGTCCCAGGGAGAGGCGGGCTGTGGGGCTTTCTTTCCCAGCAGCAGACACACAGGCAGGATTTTGAGTCACATCATAACTATTGCAGATTTCCATTGAGCAAAAAAAAACATATAAAGAAACACTCCAAAGAGGCTAAGCCCCCTGGCTGGGCTGGGTGATGGAGGGAGTCAAATGGCTGGAAAACATTGCTAAACAGTTAAATCCAGCAGTGAGTGTTGAAGCAGCTGATTCTCTAAACACATAATTTCCCTGCAGCCTAAGTTGGATTTGAGGGGAGTGTTGCCCTAGCAGGAGCTGCAGGGCTGCTGGGGAAGAGTGGGGCATGGAGAAGGGGATCGGAATGTACCCAGAGTGCACAAACCTGGAGCCATTGCTCAGGCAAAATTCCAAGAGACCAGCCCCTTAATGCAATTTCACTGGGGCTTTGAATGCAATTTTTACATAGCATCTTTCTCCTTGACAAATCCAAATGCTTTCATCAGTGATGACTGGCACCAGCCCCCTGTGGCTCCTCTTGGACTGGATTCAAGCTGTATGTTGTTTTTTGCTATAAATCTTTCTATTCCACTCCCCTTCCCCTGCTTCCCTCCCCACCTTTTAAATTCTTCATTGATTTAATGCTCCCCCTTCAGAGGCTATCAAACAGCTTTTCCCTGAACACTTTTGGTTGCTCCAGTGAAATAGGCTTGGAAGAAAAGTGGTTCCAGGCTGAGAACTTGAAGAGGTTATACACGAGCTCTGTACAGAGATTGAAAAGCTCTGAGTTGTTATAGCAGCTGTCCCAGCTGAAAAAATGTCAGGGAGTGGGATCATTTTCTGTGTATTTTATGGACAGGGAATAGGCCAGGTTCCCTGGTATTTGAGTTACTCTGGGGTTGTTCAGCCAACCCCTACACTTTGTAGGATAGTAATCAGATCCTCAGTGCCCTTGAAGTGTGCGAACACTCAGGGTAGAAAGGAATAGATCAATGCCAAGCTCTAAGTGAACTTTTAAGTGTGTAAGCCATTTTTCTACTTGTAAAATCTAGTTTTGATTCTGTAAAAGGACTTGGACACCTTTTCTTCTGGGGAGTTTGATGCAATTTTTCTCTAAATTAAGGCTGAGCAAACTGTTCTCAGGGGCTAACTCCCTCTCCCCCTCTGTTTTTCTGTTTGTGATTAAGACAGGATTTGATAATAATTTATTATTTAAATTTGGTCAGCTGCACTTGGAGCAATTGCAACCACTGGGCTGTTTGCACTTGCTTTGCTGGTTAGCTGAAGTTTTCCACAAAATTTAAGGCCAGAGGGGACCATTAGAACAGTCAGTCTGACCCCCTGTACATCACAAGCCATTAAATTTCACCCAGTCAGCCTCCTACTGAGCCAAATAATGTCAGAGTTGGCTAAATCACAGAACCCAGAATCATATCCAACCTGTATTTGAAGACATCTATGGCCACAGTATCTGACACTCTCTTGGTAGTTGGTAACAATTATTTAAAATTGTGCCTTGTTTCCTATTTGAATTTTGTTGGAAACTGAATCCACACTTTGATTCATGTTATGCCTTTCCTGCCAGGCGACACAGCCATTTGGAATATGGTATTTTGTCCCCATGAAGATATTTATATATGCTGTTATCAAGACACATCCCAGTTCTTTCTCTAGCTGTTGAAAAGGTAAATCAAACAGATTGCACTTTATGATTTTCTCCCAATAAGGAAATTCATATTTCACTTTAAAACCACTTAAAAATTATGTAATTGCCTTCTCAGGTGCTTGACTATCCTTTTAAGGAGACGAGTAGCAGAACTGCAAAAAATCTTTCTGTCTTGACAAAATATAGGGAAGATTTTTAAAATTCTAGACCTGGGTGCATGTCTGCTGTGAGCATAGTCTCACCCCCTGCTTGTGGGTGATGCCCAGGCACACATTGTTCTCTAGCCCTAGCTTGCTATTTTATCATTTGTAATGGGAGGGAGTGATTGAATTTGTGGAAAACTTTTTTCTGCTTGGTACATTCTTACATCTGAGAGATTTAAAGAACTTTCTCACTCTGCAGAGAACTCAAAGAAAGCAACTTTATTGTGGTCTTCTCCTGAAAAATGAGAAGGTGGACCTCAGCCAAAGGCTTGAATCTCCATCCCTGTTGCCTGAGTAAGACACTCTTGAGTGGATTTTGCTGTTGTTGCACCTCTTCTGTGGGAGCCATATTGCTAAATCATCAGCTATGCCATCTGACCATACAGCAGCTGAATACTCTCATCATGCTACAGAGCTGGATCTCTTGTCTCCTTTGGGAACTCTTCTGCTTGACCTAATCATCACATAGTTATGAGTTAAAGCTGTTTGATGAGGAAAAAATTTGGTGAAAAATACAAAGAGCTTAGGACTCATACCCTCACATTTCTCTGTATTCCTTGTTAAGCACGCAGCTCTGCATTTGATTGCTTTAAACATTCTAACTTTATTACTCCCAAGCCACTGATGAAAAGTGAGTTGAATAGTGTACAGCCCAGCTCTGATCACAGACGACCTCTCCATCAGGTGCACCCATATGGAAAATTTGCCTGCTGATAACTACTTTTGGGTATGTACTGAAGCCAGTACTTGATTCAGTTACTGCAGCCTTTACTGACTACGTATAATGCTAATTTTAGGGAGATGAACACACCCTAGAAACTGAGCCATACTTCAGCTGCACTTTTCACAACCTAATAAACACCAGTCCAACTTATTTTTTAGGATGACAAGAGCTTTTCCATATGAAACTGTACTGAATACTAATAATTATATCCTTGTCATCCCATTCTTTACTAACTTTTAAATGATATCCAGGATTAACATCTACTTACCCAGATTTTGGCTACTTGGACCTCATAACCTGTCCTTTCTGTATTTTGGGACATCATTGTACACTTTAAACTTCTGGAATGTACACAATGTTCAAAGAAGCATCAAAATTGAATGCAAGTTGCCTAATTGCTACCTTAAGCAGAAGTCTAAGGACTTATAGATGTATATTCTATGGGCCTTTCCATATTAAAAATATTACTTTTAGCAGATCTTCAACATCCTTCTTACTGTGATGGAATCAAGTGTTTCTTATAATATTCTCTTCTTATTAATATCTTGTTTACATGTTACCCATGCCTTCCATGTATAGGCCAGAACTAGACAACAAACACTTCTGCCTTCTTATATATTTTTCTGCCAGACATTGTCTAGAATGACTTTTAAAATATAGCAAGGTTTTATCCTTTATTGTTATTATTAGATGTAGTTTACCCTGATATTTTCAGACTTCTATATTAACTTTATATACTTTGAATTTTAGTTTGCATTATTTGCTCACCTTTCTGTCATTTATTGCTCTTTTATGTTTAAAGTAATCAGGATAGCCTTTTAGAAAATGTCATTATCTTTCCTGATTATGACAATGTGCTTTTGGCTGATTAGGAAGGTCTGTACGTCATCTCTATTTTTGTTTCTTACTTTGAATCCCCAGCCACATTACTTTCTAATCTCCTTTCCTTTCCTTTCCTTTCCTTTCCTTTCCTTTCCTTTCCTTTCCTTTCCTTTCCTTTCCTTTCCTTTCCTTTCCTTTCCTTTCCTTTCCTTTCCTTTCCTTTCCTTTCCTTTCCTTTCCTTTCCTTTCCTTTCCTTTCCTTTCCTTTCCTTTCCTTTCCTTTCCTTTCCTTTCCTTCTGCCTGGAAAGATATTCTGTAGTATTTGTTAGTATTTGTTAAGGATTTTTTTTGCAAAACTATGCCTCTATGAAACTGTATTTAAATAGGCTAAATGTTAAAAATTGATTTTTTGGTTCATGATGATGTCTTTTGATCACAATTGCTGTCATAGTTTACTGTCTGTAATTTTTACTATAATGATGTATAAAAGTTTTATTCTAGGAAAGACAATTTTATTAGAAAAATGTCACAGGTATTTTAAAGAAATCCTACTGATGCCTGGCTACTGGAGATGGAAGGATCCCTTGACCCCATCTTCCAAACTGTAGTTTTTGTACTAGCTGCCCTGATCTCTGGTTTGACTCATTGGTCTAAAAGAAACCTTCACCTCTGTTTGACAACTCACTGCTGGCTGCTTGTTTTATGGGATTTGTCACCTGAGACATATGCTCTAGAGGGTTTTTCTTTGCTTGTTGGTTTGGTTTTTAATTCTTGCTCAGATTTTTTAAAAAATGCAAGTGAACTATGCAAGTTATCCCTGCGGGATGAAGTCTGACCTAGGCCAGGAGGAGTTGAGTGAAGACTTTGCAGCTCCTCCTCTCTCCCTCTTTTGGGCCCCTTTAGAATCATTTCAGTGAAGCAGTTAAACACTTTTCCCGCAATCCTTGCTATGACATTTAGTCCATCGTTCATATTTACGCAGCCACGTGTGAGCTCCCCTACAAGAATAATGAGAGTAAATACCCCATGTGGAGTCCTGCATATAAATTTCTACACTGGCTTGAATCTTCACTCATCTTTTTTTTTTTTTTTTTTTTTTTTTTTTTTTTTTAATTTTTTTGCTACAAACGGTAAGAAAGTGCCTGGATATGGTTTGTGAGCAGTTTCCCTCCTGCTACTTCAAAAGAGCATATTATTCATGTAATGAACAGGCTTAGTGCCGGACTTGACAAAACACTGGGAAATACACTGTTGGGCACAATTCTGAACTGGCAGGGAACTGGACTGGATGACCTAACAGGGCTCTTTCATCTCCAGTTACTTATGATTTTCAATGCTAATTAAAACCTCACTAGCTAGTGGGGAAGAATATCACAGCCAATTCAAATAACTTCTTAAAAACTTTCCTTCTGTTTATTTTTTCCACTTGCCCACTTCAATTTTATACTCATATCACTTAAAAACACCCTTAATTACAAAAGTGTCCAGCTATAAAACTACAGAACAAACAAACAAAACCATTTACACAGCTTGTAATAGAAGTGCAAAGGCCAGGAAATAAATTATTTTGCTTTATTAAGGAAAAAGAAAGTAATTTCTCTAGTACTACCCAGGCCCCCAGCTGTGCTGGGGTATTGCTGTGCTCTCAGCTTACCTTCTGTCTGAGCTCTCCCTTAGCTCTCACCAGATCTGGACACTGACATATGTCATGGGGAAGTCTTTTACCTTAATAAAAACTTCAGACTTTTGCTGAGCAACTGCTTCAGCTTGAGGCCTTGCTGAAGAAGGGCAGCCCAAACCCACTGGCTGTCACTATCTCATGATGGATGTCTAGGATATGGGCTGATGTTGGATGCTCAGCTTCTCCTGAATCCTTGGAGGCTTGTGGGAAGCAGTGCTCCTTGCACGTTCTCCTGGTCGCAGCTGCTGGGTAGTTGCACATAAGGGAGATCTGGGTCTGGTGTCAGCCCAGGGATGGACATACTACAGCAGTGAAACACAAGTGTCTGCTCTGATGGGCTCATATGCAAACCCAGATGACCTCCTGTCTTTCCTCAGGGCATCAAAACCACTGAAACTCTTGAGAAGACCCTTGAGTAAACCTGTGTAAAGCCGAAAAATTAAATGGGGGCCACGACAATTAAGGTTTAAGGAGACAATCACACAGAAGTATTAACAGAATAATCTTGGGTCAACAGGATATCTGAAGCTCATGTGGTCCAATCACCAGGTAAAGCAGGACTGACTGTGAACTCAGGCTCATGACCAGTCAAATTCTTAATATCGCCAAGGATAGAGGTTCTGCAACCTCTGTGCTAATGTCAGACCACCTTCATCATAAGATCTTCCCTAATATCCAAATAGATTTTGCAGTATGTTACTGCTTGCATTATCCTTTCATTGTGTACCTCTGAGAAGAGTAAAAATGTCAAAGAAAATAGGAAAAAAAGAATCAAAGTAGTAATATGTGGCAAGCACATTTCTCTCTCTCAAGATTCTTCATAGAGGTGCACAGAGAGAAATGAAAGAGAAAACAATTTTTATTTCTGCTCCTCGTTTTTCCCATGTGGAATGTGTTTGGAGAATTGTTTACCTGGGGTGATTGTTTGATTGGATTCTGGTGAGGATTGTTTGAGCCTGATGGCCAATCCAGTCCATCTGTGTCCAGACTCTCGTGAGAGGGTCACAAGATTTTAGTTAGTTAGATATTGTAGGGAGAAGAAGTAGGTAGGTAGTTTTAGTATCTCCTTTAAATATTATATTAATGTATTATAGCATAGTTATAATAAAGAAATCATTCAGCCTTCTGAACTACAGTCAGATATCATCATTTCTTCCCACTGGGTTTGCCTGCATTTACAATAGTAATACATAATAATGCACATAAAATAACTCAGACAACCTGTTTACTGCCTGGAAACTTTCTATTTAAAGAGCAATGTCCCTAAGTGGTTGTTATTGCTACAGTGACACACTGTCTAGAAACAGTGCAGCTGTATTTGCATTTACCTTGCTCAAAGGCCTGTCCAAACTGCAAAGTGTGAGGTCAATTAAGAAAGAGCAGAGATCAGAGCCAATCAGAGTAGATGATTGAATTTTATTTCCAAGAGTGACATTTTAGTCTGCAGGGTCCTTCAGATCATCAGGTGACGCTGTAAGGAGCAGTTGTCCATCAGAAGGTATTTGAGCATCAAAACCTGACTAAGCACTGTGATGAATCTTCATGATGATTTTCCTGAGAAACCATTTTCTGCCTTGGGGCAAGGGGGATGGTGAGGATTGCTTTGTGAGGGCTGCTTTAAAGGTGAATTCAGTAAAGACTTCCCTCTTATATTAACTTAGCTGTTTGCACTTTGCTCCTTTGACAGAAAGACGATACATCCCAGTCACAGAACACTTTGGGGTGCAATTTAGAAACTTTTAAAATCTTGCTCAAGATAGGTTTGAAAATAAGATGGTGGAGAACACTACTTTTGGCAGAAATATACTTGTTAGGAAGGGTAGGGAAAAGAATCATGCCCTGAGGTTTGCTGGGCTTGCACTGGTGCCCACATGAACAGTGGTCCACAGGAATGATAGATATACTTTACAGCATGTTACATGCAATTAATTTAAATTTTGATTTTCTGACCTTCCAGCATACATTTTTTAACATTTTCCTGTAACGATTGTATGTGGTAGTTTAGTGAGGACCATAAACTTGCACTTTCCAGAAGCTTGTATTTATAAACTGTCAGAGTTTACACATTTTTGGCCAAGAAATATCTGGTTTTCCATAGATCTTTATTCTTTTGTTATATTCAAAGTAATGATTTTGTTCATATTCTGAACAGGATTAGGATGAATAAACTGGCAATTACCTATTAAAGAGTGGTATGTTTGAAGGAGAGTCAGACTGGAATGGAGTTTGTATTAGATAATATTCTCAAGAAAAACATTCCTTTGTATTTCACTTTATTCTGTTTGTAGGTATTTTTTGATGAATTATTATTGTCATTCTGTTAAAAGAGTTTCTCTTCCTAACAGATTCTGGGTCAAGCTGTTAATATCAACTGTGTGGTGATGGCCAACTTCTGCAGAAATATGAAAGTCGGAAATTCAATGGAAAGAAAACATTTCTTCTGTTCCAGGATGTGGGCAAACGCTTATGGGTGAAATAGAGCTGAAGGGCAAGAAATGTATATATTTTTTGGCCTGACCCTCCAATATATGCATTGATTTATGTCAGGAAGGCAGCAGAATATGTTCCCATGACTTTACAAGCCTGCATAGGAAAAGGAGAACATTTTCATTTAAATGAAAAAGATAGAATTAACTCTGCTTGGAGAAGGTTTAATGCTATAGCAATCAGGCAAATGAGAGGTTTGCATGCTTTTTTACAGTTTTAGTTTGGATGCTGGATTGGATACAGAAGCTACATGTTTTAACATTGGTTGTTTTAACATTCTGGCTTGAAACCAAGACACATCTGTGACCCTGCTCATCTCTCATGCACATCAGGATGTGTAACATTACCCTGACAGATGTAGGAAGAAATATATCTTGGAGTAATTTTTTAAATTTTCCACAAAGAAATTGAGTTGTTTTGAAAATGGATTGTTACCTAAATACAGAGCCCTTCAGAGACAGATGTCTTCAGGGGCCAACAACAGGCCAAGAAGCTATTTCCTAGCTGAATCTCCACTGGCTGCAGGTGATTTGACACAGAAAGGGGAAAGAGATACCTTTTGTTCTGGAAGGCACTTCTGGTGCTCCCATGCTTCATGTCTCTGACTTCACAGCTTCATAGTGGCCACCTGAGTTGATTTTGGACTGGCAGACAGTCTATATTATGTCTGGGACAACTGGGCATACCCCAACAAAAATAGCTCTTACACATTATTAAAGTGTTTTACTAGAGGGCAGGGGATTTAAAAGAGGGAGAAGGGCTGGTTTCATCCAGAGGATTGCTCTCTTACAGCCTTTAGACAGCTGGATTCTTGATGGGCTGCTTCAAATTGGAATGGAGGGAATAAGATAATTATCCTTCCTTAAAAATTAAGTGTCTTAAATTGATTTCACTTAACTTCTAGCCTGAATGGAGTGACTTATGATTTACGGCAAGGTGAGATCAGAATCAGGCCTGTGATCTTGGCATTTTTCTTTGGTAAAAGCTATTTTCATCTCTAGGTCTCATGGACCTTTCTGGGTCCCATCTGTTCAGGGGTGTCTATAGCATTACTCCATAGACAGGGTATTTTTCTGGGCAGAGATTTCATTCCACTGATTATTCACTAGCCTTAGTGATACTGAACTTACACAGTCCATTTGACTTCACATTTTGGAGCAAATTTGCTGGAGTGTGCTTTCTATAAGCTTTAAAACTAGTTTTTAGTGCAAGTTCTTGTTTAAAGAGCCAGGCTTCCAGCCCTGAAAAGCAGCTTGCTCCTTGCTCTGTTGTAACACATAGCTATAGATCTGGAAGCTTTCTTTATATTGCTGTTACGTCCGATGCTTGATATGGAAAGGATAGTTTGTGGGAAAGAAAAGATAAATTGTTCATCAATTTTTTGCCTCTTACTTTGACTGCTGACTTATGTTTCAATTCCAGCAGCACTTCCCTGAGAACTTTTTCCCATTGGCAGAAATTGTTCTTTGGAAGGTATAATTTGACCTGGACAAAATCAGCTCAAGTAGTCATCTGGCTACGAGCTTTCAGAAGCTTCCCAGCTCAGATTTATGTATCTTTTACAACCCTTTTCTTCATGTTGCATGAAGGAAATGTAGTTCAATAGGGCTGAACTGGGGAATGAAATGTCTGAGAGCACACTGGAGAAGTCAGCAGAGATGCAGAGGACCCACATGACTGCTAGCAGAGGTCCTTTGGAAAACTGGTGTTTTTTTGTGGTTTTTTGTTTTTTTGGTTTTTTTTTTTTTTTTCATTCCCTGTTACTCAAGAGAAACCAATCAGACCAGAAAACATGCTTACAACAGCTTCAGGTCAATCTGTCTTGTTACTGTTTATAGCTGCCTCTGCTGTGCAGTTCATAGTGGCTGAAGAACTCCAATAGTGGCTAAAGTACAGCTCCAATCTGTGATGATTAATGTATTTCCTCAAGTATGGATCCACCCTGAGATGACAGGTGTCAAAACGTTTTTCATTATTAGAAGTGCTATTACTATGACTTCACTGAATTTTGACCAGTGCATCCTGGAATGACACTGCTGTTTTTGCCCAGAACTGCTTCCCTGTCAACTGAGCTAGGTGTTGTGGTGTCATCACTCAGCAGAAGAGATGTCTCTTTGGATGTTAAGAGGACTGTGGTGTGGTAGGATGTATGGTTCATTTCCACTTACTGTGAAGGGGTTTGTGCATGCAGCTTCCATTCCTCAGAAGTGTGGCACCATCTCTGGTGATGCAGAAGACCACCAACAGTGTCCTCCATCTCCCTGATCAGGCTGTAGGAAGGAAGACTATACTTCTTTGACCCTTGCTGGATGTCAGACACCCATCAAAGCTGCTCTGTCACTGCCCTCCATGGCTGGACAAGGGAAAGAAACTTTAATGAAAGGCTTAAGAGCTGAATTAAAGACTGGGAGAGATCACTAACTGAATACTGCCACAGGCAAAACAGACTTGCTTTGGGGATATTAATTGAATTTATTACTAAGAAAATCAGAGAAGGATAATGAGAAATAAAATAAATCTTAAAAACACCTTCCTCTGACTCTCCACTCCTTCCCAGATTCTACCTTCTCCCCCCACAGTGGTGGGGTCCCTCCTACAGAAGAGAGTCCTCTACAAACTTCTCCAACATGAGTCCATCCCACCGGTAAGAGTTCTCCAGAAACTGCTGGAACACAGGTCACTCTCCAGCAGGGAGCAGTCCTTCAGGCACAGCCTGCTCCAATATGGATCCCCTGTATGGTCACAAGTACTTCCAGGAAACTTGCTCCAGTGTGGGCTCCTCTCTCCATGGGTCTGCAGGTCCCCGCCAGGACCCTGCTCCATGGGGTCACAGCCTCCTTTCAGACATCTACCTGATCCCGTGTGAGTTTCCTCACAGGTTGCAGGTGGATCTCTGCACCCCTGTGGTCCTCCATGGGTTGCAGTGGCAAAGTCTGCACCATAGGAAGGAATCCCAGCTCCAGAGTCTGGAGCATCTCCTGCCTCTTCTTCTCCATTGATCTTGGTGCCTGCAGAGTTTCTCCTCTCATGCATTCTCATTCCTCTCTCTGGAAAATAGGATAAAAAAAAAATCCCTTTTTTTTTCTTCCCTTCTTAAATATGTTACCACAGAGGCCTTACTATCATTCATGCTGGGCTTGGCTTTGGCCAGCAGAGGGTCAGTCCTGGAGCTGGCTGGCATTGGCTCTGCTGGACACAGGGAAAGCTTCCAGCAGCTTCTCACTGAAGCCACGCCTGTAGCCCTCCTGCTACCCAAACCTGACCACAGAATGCAAACAGTTGTTATGCCACAGAAGGATGGTGCTTCCCCTGCCAGCCTGGGGACTATGTATCTCATCTGGAAGTTCAGGATTCTGGAAGGCCTTTATTCCTTTGGCGTTACATGATTATTGAATAAATTATATGAACTATGTGGCAATGGGGAGCACACACAGAATGCTTCTGTATTTGTTTTTTGCATTAGCCACTGAGGTGTCTATGGGTGGGAGTCATCTCCTCTAACTGTGTGTGTCTGTGTCTGAGCAGAGCAGAAGTGGATACAGATATTGCCTGACACTGTGATGAGATTTGCCAGATGTGTTGGGTGACATGCACCATTATGCCCATACACAGATCAGAGTAAGTGAGGAGAAACAGGCCTTCTCTGTGTTTCTGTTCTCTGCTTGTAACTGGATAACTGCCAGGTATGTTCACACAATTAATTCCGAGTTGATGCAGGAGGCGAGGCTTCTTCAGACTAACAGCCACCTCACCCATCAGTTAAAAAAAGAAAACCAGAAAACCTACTGCCATCTTGTGTCCCGTTGGTGTCTACCAGCTGGACGGGAAAGAGGAAGAGAGATAAAGTATTCACTATTTAATATTCAATGTTTAGATAAACAAAATTATCATATTTCACCAAAACTTTAATAACTTTAAAAAATAGGCTCATCAAAATAATTGGAGACCCTAAGGATAATCCTCATGGAAACACTTAGTAGTAGGAAGCCAGCACTGAAACTTTTTCTCTTGGAAAACACTGGTGCACCCATTGGTTGCATGGAAAACCATGATGATGTTGCTTTGCAAGCTCACTGTTTTGCAAGGATTTTGCAGACTACTCCTAACGGTGGTGTTGATCCCAGTCATCTATGGGCTGCAGATTGAGTGACAGCAGAGCAAAGGGCTTTCTTTTCTTTTCCTGAAAGTAACAGTTCAAAAGTTGATCTGGATGATTTTTTTTTTTTTCTGAAAATGCACTTTTAAGCCATTAAAATTTTCTGAGAGAGAAAGGAGAAAAAACAATCAAAACATGTCGACTCAATATTTGAAAAAGAATAATTCTTGCCCTTGTTTTGAGATTTCTGTTTTTAGAGGTTCATCTAGCCTTAACTGAAAAATAAGAACGTATTCCCCTTTCCCTCCCACTCCCAAGGAAAACAAAAGGCTTTGTATTTACTTTTGTTTGAAATGAACCTTTTGTTAGATTGAAAATTTTAAGCTCTTTGCTTTGGGTGGGGACACTGAAAATTATTTGGTTTTGGTCAACTCTAAGCAAGTTTTGGCTAGTGAGATGAAAAAAATTAATTATTTGCTTAGTTCTTGTTATGAGTTTGGGTCCTGATGCTGCAAGCATGCAAAAAAAAAAACAAACAAAACAACAACAACAACAACAACAATAAACTCCAAAAGCAACAAAAAACCAAAACCAAATGTTCTCTGTTGCGTTTCAGCCGGACATGGATGTCTTCAGTGGTGACTTAGCCAAACCTCTCTCTCCTATGAAGGAGCAACATTTGTTGAACAGTTGTGGTAAATCAGACGGAGCCGTGGGCAGTAATACAAAGTCCATCCTTCCCTTTGAGCCTTTTGAGGTTTACAGCCCGAGGCAGCTTCAAGGGATCCTCTGTTGGGAGTTAGAAAGACAAGGCAATACTTACTGAGAGCAGACCCAGCCTGACAACCAACGAAACCCTGTGTGGTGGAAGGGAGAGTGAGCTGCCCTGCTCAAGGCTGGTGAAGGGTGATTTGGATGCAGTGGTTAATTTGCCTTTTGGTTAGAAGCTGCAATAGAAACAATTTTATGGAGCTTTCTGGCAAAGGCCATGCAATGAGTTTTTACCTCTTTTGCTCCTATTCACTCATAATTCTGGATATGGTAAATGATGTCACATTTTGAGATTGGAGATGTATGGGCCATATTATTTTTTGGAAAGATGTCTAAGGGGTCTTGCTGTAACTCACAAACTTGGCTCATCACAGACACAGTGGGTACTCACATGCATTTCCTATGAGTTCAAGATGTGTGGTGACAGGAAACAAGTGTAATGTGTATGAACAGCAAGGAATAAAAGCTGAAGAAATACAGGGTACCAGTTTTGCTAACACTAAACTACGACTATTGTGTGGTATGGGAGACAGCTGAGTTATCACTGCAGAATTAAAGCACAAGATGCCTGTGGATTGTCATACTATACATATGTTCAGCATCAATATTTATGGCTGAGACAGTAAAAACACGTTGCAGAACTGCACAGTTGGAGAGAGGGGAAAATTGATAATTGCATTTTGATTTGAAATACTTGCAACCCTAAGCATGACTGTGCAGCTTCTAATCTGATACAGCCTGGCACTGCTCATCTGCTTTACGATGCAGGCTCAGACTTGTCTGTCAAATCCCAGCCTGGCCATTAGGAATGGTTGCCACTGAAGTGCCAGGATTTCACGCTCGGTGTCCCGCTCACCTGACGCCTGCCCATGGGATGTACCGGGGGATGTGCTAACCCCCTCAGCTGTCTCCTGCCACTCCATACCATCCATCTGCAGCCCCTGTCTCCATCTGCTTCTCAAGTCAGTCCCTGCCTGCCTGTGACCTCTTTATAGCACACTAGCAAAATTTAAGGCAGGTGAGGACCTTGTCTCAACTATTTATGACTTAAGTGGGAGAAAAATGTGAGAATTTTCTTTTTTGAATGTCAGTTGTCCCAAATGACTGCAGATGTGTAAATAGATGTGTTCCACTTCCTCAAGAGTCTGTTTTCTTCCTTAGATTTGGCTTTCTTGTTGCAGAGCAGTCCTTGACTTCTCCGCATCTTTTGGAGAAAGTTGTATTTTCAACTTCTAAGGAAATTATAAATCTTGGCAACACATATCACAGTGTTTAGAAAATGATAAAAATCTGCTCTTTCCACAGGTGATTTTCTGTAACCCATCAGTCCTGCACTTTATTGAGTAACTTGGTAATAAATCCAATGTGCAGTTATTTTAAAACACTGCAATTAAATGAGGACAGTAGAGTTCTTCAGAGTCACAGGTTAAGTACTGTGTCCTCTTTGACAGGCTAAAATAATTAGAAATAAATATGGAAAAGTTCTATTCTAGAACTCTAGACTTTAGATATCACCTAATTTCTCTCTTGACAACATTCTATTTCTTATTAATTCAGGGCATGCCACACTGGGCGGTATACTTCTTTAACCCTTTGCTGGCCTGTGCCATTGTAACTTTTATGATTTTCTTTTATGAATGGTGTGTCACTAAGATACCAGCACTTTAATTTGAAACATATGTTTATTAAACATACTCGAGACACAGAATTTCTCAGCACCATATAACCAGCTATGCCATTCAGTAGTCAAATGGTTAAACTTATTCAAAGGAGCTGGCAACCTTCATGTGGCGTATTCACTGGAAATACATTCGTATTTACGGTGGAACCAAGCCCACGTGAAATATCTTGAGAGAATCTGCTTGTGAAAACCTGTATTCATAATAGAGAAAAAATAAAACAAGAGTGATAGTATGAATCAGGCTCCTAAGTTTTGTTTTGAGCACAAGGTCTTTACATCATATAAATACCTCAGCTTCATAAAAACAAACTTTCAAACCATCACAGCCTCATCAAGAAAGTCAATAAAACATTTATTACAAAATAAAATGTGATAGAAATCAAACTGGCATTTTTTTCAAGTTCTATGTTTGAGTCAAGCCTTTTCTAGAGCTGATGGGGGAGAAACATAGAGTTGACAATAAATCTGAGAGCACCACAGCCCAGCAAAAAAGGTACCTACCTTGTCCTGCTTTGGCCACTGCTGCACTGTCACTTCCCACACAGATTTTGGCATGGGAAAACATGCTACTGAGCATCCCTGAGGCACAAGACTCATGGGGTGCAGGGGAGGCAGCTGCTTTCTGCTTTTGTCCTCACAAGACTTTCCTCTGTCCAGTGATGGAAAGACTTCTGCAAAACTAAGAAAATAAGCCAATACTGGTACGGGATTGCCAGAACCTATGTCTGTTGCACAGCTGTGACCATCCAGCCCATGGCATCCAATTGCATAGAGTTACCAAGCCCTGTGGCACCAGGTCTCCATTCACATCCCCTCTGTGGCCTTGCACAGTCACTGCTTACAGACCACCCCCTCGTCCACCAATGTTGCCTGAGTGTTTCTCCAGCCACAAGTTACTTTGCTCAGTTTTATAGCCAATGCTTAAGCCAATTTCAAAAGACCAAAACCCCTCTGCCCAGAAGGGACCATGTTGTCTTACCTGGTCCAGATAGTCAAGTATGGTCCCCCTTCTTGGGTCAAGGAGCTAAATGTCACCCTTAATTATGGCAGGCATTAATTTAATAGGAGCAAAAGTTTAATCATCTCAGGGTCTTCCTCCCACCATGGGGGACTGTGATGCAGCAGTCCCACATGATTCCCTACTTCTCGAGTGTGCTTACAGCAAAAGCACAGGCTTGATTGCTTGTGCATGCCTCCCAGTATGCCCTGACAAACTTCATCTCCTCTCAGCTTAATTGGGATAATAAAGAGCAAACAAACCAAGTAAACTATCATTAGGACATCAGACCTCTTATTTCCTTCTATTTTTCTAATCAGAGAAGTAATGGCTGTGGATGATCTTATGTGAGCACAGGGGAAAGGGTGAGGAGTACAGGACTTTATCTGCCTATGCAGTGCTCTTACAGGAACCCCAGGGTTTTCAAATAAGAAAGTGCTTAGAGGCAGTTTATGTAGCCAAAAATGAGGTGGTAAATGGTTGTTCTGGGGCCAATATGGGGGCAAATTGGCATACCTATTTATAGGGCTGCAGTGCTGTCAGGCTATTTGATACATCTGTAGTTCTTTGTGGGAAAGCCCGTGACAGGTTTGGGTGAAAACGTGAAGCTCTTAAGAATTTTAATATGATTTGTATTGCAATTTAATTTTTAATAAAACTTTGAATAAAGTTGTGATTAAATGGTCATCATGAATGGAAGATTCCACTTTATCATAAAACGTGAGAGTTCCCAGATTGAGCTAAGATAGGTTTTATAATACTAGGTATGCACTTCTCTCTCAAATTCGAATGGATTCTATCAAAATGGAAAAAAAGAAGGCATAGATTTAGAGAAAAAAATCTGCTGTGTAGTCAGTAGTTCCACATTTTGGAAGAAATTGCTGAGCTTCTGGCATCCTTAAATAATACCCTTTTCACATGATAGTTACACTGCTCCAAAGACAGTACAATAAACCATGCCAAAAAATTCTTCTATTTCGTTTGCATGAAATTGAACTGACAGATATACCTGTCTATGTTATGTCCAAGAAAATGTCGTGTTAGAAACGTGTGAAAATATATTATATGACAGATGCTGAAAATGCTTCAGATACAGCAATAAATTGATTGTGGTTTCTAGACCAGATGTGAACTCTGTTTAAAATTCATCATGCTGGTCTCTATTCTAGCTCTGCACTTAAATAAATGCAGAGAAGTGGCTTTGCTTTTCAATGAAACCCATTATAAGAATAGACTAGCTTCTTTCCATCTCATAAAGAATAGACCTGACAGTAAGGCTTGCATCCACAGAACAAGTATTAAAAGGACAAACTGAACTAAGAGAAAACTGTGCCAGTTTTCAGTTTTTGCTTTGTTAATGTGCATGAAAATACTTGGCAAGTCAAAGTCTCTACAACCAAGAAGACTGTGATGTGCATTATTTTCATGAAACAACCAAGGAGGGAAAAGAACAGGGATTTTTCAAGAAATGGTGTTAAAGGGGAAGGAGTCAGTTGTAAAGGTGCTACAGACATGACTGGGTTCTGAGAATAGGTCTGTGTTTCCCCAGCTCTTTATTTTGAAGCCAAGTGTTCCCTTTCCCTGCAAGGGAGCAGGACAAGAACTAGACTTGTTTTTTTGACAGATAGCTCGGGAGCTACACAACCCTAGATGGGCAATCCAGGCTGCTGAAGTCAGGTGCTTAGACTGCCCCTTCAATCCACAGGCACATCTGAAAAACAGCCCAGAAAGACCAATATGCTGAGGCTGAAAAAAGGAAACAGGGTGCAAATGGTGTTCGTGAGGACTTCCAGCCACCTCCTGGATCTGGCACTTGGCTGTGAGCAGTATGTTTGACACCTCAGGATCCAGCTCCACGCCTCTGAATTATTTTCTGTTTCAGAGATAGCAAGTACCTTTTTCGTCATATCTGAGGGATTAGAGTTTGCCCTTCCCTTCGTGTTAGTGCCCCAGCCGAGAAGGAGAAAGGAGAGCTTGCTTGCTGCCCTCTTCACATGTCCTTCATAGGGCACAGGGGCTTTTCTCACGGCTGGTTGTACCTATGTCATCTTTGGTCTGTGATATTATTTTAATTTGCAACACAACAAACCTCTTGCAGTCTATCAGGAGAATCTTGTGTCTTTACACTGACGTGTATTATGGACATAATGTAGATTTTATGACTACTTCTCTAGATCTGCTAACTCTAAAATGTTTTTTTTTTTCATTCACTATCCCTCTCTCTCCACCTCTCTTTCCAAAGGAAATACAATTCATTTATTCTACAATCCCAAAAGAACATTCACAAAGAAGGAAATAATACCACCTGTAGGTACCTCCCAATATGTCTCTCCTATGTTTTAAAAAATATTTGAGTCTGCAATTTGAAATACTATTAAAGATGCATGAAGTTCTTTCTGATGTCAGATAAAGGCTTTCTCACAGTGAAGCAGCTCTGCATACATACTACATCAACTACTCACTAGAACAATACAGAGTATTAGAAAAATATTTAGGCTTGTCAAACACTATCGATAGTGACTATATATGACTTTCACTGCAGTCTTCATTCTTTTGGCCTTAGAAATTTATATAGAAAACTATTCCCCATATTATGTACAACTTCATATTCCAAAGGCTTTCTTGTTGTTATGGGCTGGGACAGAACTGTTTAATTTATGGGGGAATTTCTTTTCTGATACACATCAGGACAGATATAAAGATATTCGTCTGTATAACCATGACCACCTTCTTATCCTCCTGTGACTTCCAGTTGTCTGGCCTGTTTATCCACAGACACTCCTAATACTGGATTGCCTCTTTGTTGAACATGTGCATTGTACTCAAACCCAGCAAAAACCCTCGGCTGCCATGGATATAACTTCTGTTCTTTCTGTAACTTGTAATCATACCTCAAGCCAGAAACCCTGATTCAATTACAGTGGTTATGTAGGTTGGACTGCAAGCTTTTCTGACTTTTCTGCTTAAGTACCCTGTTAATACTGTCACTTCAACTTTGTTTAATGTCACAAATCTTGTCACAGGCCTATAACCTTTGAAGACTGAAAATAGTTGTTAAATATATTTATTTATATATTTATATATAGATTAAAATTATATTTTATATATATCATTATGAATATATAGAAATTATATTTATAGATGTATATCTTCTATATAATATATATATCAGTTGAATATATTTATTCAACATATGACCATGAAAAGTTACAGGTTGAAAATATTAGTTAAAATGAATGCTCTTTCGGTTCTTATATTTGACTTGGGGTATTAGAATCTTTAAAATTAGTGTGCCCTTTCTTCTCTCAGAAATGGGGATTTCTATTTTTTCTACAGAGCAGAAAACACATAAAAAAAAGCTGAGCAGGATTTTCTCAGAAGTTCACAAAAGCCAAGAGTTGGGTCTTCAGGAATAGCAGTGTATACTGCAAAACTAATGTTATAATCATGTTATTTGGCAAGACTCCTTTCCTAGTTATGAAAAGATAGCCACAATCCCATCCACAAAAACCACTAGTGCCCACAATAGGATTTAAGTAATGATTGATCAAATGTGAGGCCAAGAAGTCTGTACATCTTCTGATTTAACAAAACAAATGCTTTCAAAATTAAGACTGAAATTCTGCCCCTAAAGAGTCCTTTCCTGCTCCATCCAAACAGTCCTGAAGAGGGTTATTTGCAAAGGAAGTGCTGACACAAGCTTACTGTAGTGATGCTGTAAGATACTGTTATGTTAATATAAGCATTACATGCTAAGAAAACATACTGAGTCAGTGATACATATTTTTCTTTTGAACAAAATTGCCATAGGAACAAAGGTCATAAGTGACACGGATGTCAATATTTGTGTTTGTGTGGCTGTTCACAACGATGCACATTTTATCACATTTTAGCAAAAATAGGCCCTTATTGAAAAATAACCATCTTCTTGTTGGTGGCCCCTCTTTGGTTTGGCAAAGGCTGCTGTTCCTCTGCCTTTTCTTTGCAAACACTGCTCATTTTCCCTTGGATGAGATAATGATTGCTATCTGCAACACAGATGGGCACAAACTGCTCAGAGGGACAGGGAATCCCCTGGAGCCCAGGCTGTTTTTGTAACTTAGGAAAGCAATTTCTGTGCCTTTACTGGCATTAATATGATGGATTTCTGGTTGCTGCCCAGGGCATGAGGATGTTGAACACAGTACCATGGAATCTTTTCTGAAAGGAGATCTCTCTGTTTCTCTGCCCTCTCTTGATGCCAAACGACTTCTTCACAGCACGTGTTGAAGACTTCTTTTGTACTTAATGTTGCCCTCCCCTATACTGGTGCCTTCAGCAGGATGTTTTACTTTTAGGTATTTTTCTTTCGAGTCCATTTATATTTCACCTTTGGAGAATAATGCAAGGGTTTACACAATCCCAGCATCATATACAGCAACCCAAAATGGCTATTTTTGATCAGATGTTGCTGCTTGGTATTCTGTGGAACTGGATTACAGCAAGGCTTAAATTCTCAAAGTCTTTGCAGGTTGCAGCCAGCCTTAAACCAAACACAGTCATCAGATTTCAGACATGTGGAGCAGTGGGCCAAAGCCTGGGGCTTTAGGATGGACTGTCTCCCTCCATTTGAAATTTTATAAAAAGCAAGATGAAACAAGACACTCCATTCATGTGATTGCAGTCATCTTGAGTGAATCATGAATCCATGTGCTTGAAGCTATGTGTGCAATGGGGCACTCCTGAGATTCATGGTGATATCTTAACACCCTCATGCAATCACTAGGTAAATAGAGCATGCACAGAATGTATGAGGCACCCAAGTAAGTATCACTTGCAGCAGAGTCTGAGTGGCTCTGAACCCATGTTGTCAGGCCCAATGAGTACGTTCTGCACGGTATACCCCAGAAAGAGAATTTTTGATCTGTCCTGAGGAGCAGCTGGCTTTGACTGGTGGGTCATGGCCAGAAAGCCATGAGGAAGGTTTCTGAGACACTCTTGTGAAGTGAATAGGGGAAGTGTGAATGGGGAAAAATAAGTGAATTTGCGTTACTCATATCCTGGACTCCTTAAAAGCTGGGCTACGGTATAGGGAAGGTATAGGTCTTGCCTGGCCTTTTGTTCCCTCTGTATTTCATTCCAGTAACTGAAAATGAAACTGTGAGATGTGAAACAAAAGTAAAGGACACTTTTCAGCTACCCCTCCATCCCTTTGTGCCTTGGAAAATTGATTTAGGTTGATCCAAGCTGACATTTTGAAAACCTTCCTCTGGTTCAGCAGCCAAGCCTGAATGTTGGCCACTTGTACTGCCCTCGCTCCGTGAGTGAGAATGCTTCCTGGGGACTGGCTGACGGCAGCCCCTGCGAGCCCTGCCAAGAAAACCAGCGGTAGGCCTCTCTAGAACAGATTGAATTCTTGACCTCTCAATATGCTATTTCTAAACACATAGGTGTCCTCTCTTCAGCAGCTCAATTAAAACAAAGACAGACACAGGTTTCCATTGAAAAGGGCAAGTTGCCAGTGTTTGCTTATGTGCAGGTGATGGGACACAAGGTCCCAGCAGTTTGTGGCTGTTTATGTAGTTTTAGAAGTTGCCTGAAGTGTTGCAGGAGAAGTTTCTTCCAGCTCATTCCATGGCCTGAGATGTGCTACCACACAGTGGGGTGAAACCTGCCTGGGGCAAGCTTGGTCTCGTCATCAGGGCTTCCCAGTCCCATCCAGCTGGCATTGGGCAAGGTGACTAACTCTGATCCTTGCAGCTCCTTCTTCCTCTCCTCAGGGACATGGAGAGTAGGACAGTCTATCAGATGGCACCACAGTCTTTCCAGTTTCTGTTTTCTTTGATCAGGATTTCTCTGGATTTTTATTAAGAAAAAGAAGGCAAAGAAGTGTGTACTGTCTTATAGAGTACTTGCTTGCAATGAAATTTACCCAGCACCTTAGGTTTTTGGTGAGTCTGTTGCACATTTTAGGATCTGCCTATAGGAAACCTCTGTGCCCAGACAGACTTTTGCCTTGTTGTGGGTAGTTTCAATATACCAAGAGTGCACATGTTAACCACCCTTCTTCCTACAGCTTAGTGTGAACTTTAGATAACACAGTCTGTGACCACTGGCTGCCTTGAAAAAATAACTTGAGATTGCTAATTTGAATTTTTTGTGAGGGTAAAGTTGAAGTTGAAGAATGGGTTTAGTAAGGTTTGATAATGAGTGGTATTGAGGAAGATTTTACTCTGTGTTTTGAACTGGAATTTTGTAGGGGCTGACAGCTTCATGTCTGTGTGTGTTGATTTGCTGAGGTCTTGCTACAAAATGACGACGGAACAAATACCCTTTGCCAAGACACTGTTAGCCAGGATGTCCTGGGTAAACAGAGATTTTTAGAAAGTGTTATTTATAAAAGCTGGCAAATGAAACCATTGCATCAGTGAAGAATTCAACAACACTGTTAAATTACCAGAGTGAATTGACTAGTTGTGCATGTGGGCATATCTTCAACTAAATGATACTAGGTGGGGCTGCAAACTCTCCAAAGTACTGTTATTTTCAAGCTAAACCTCAGATAACCTCCAGCCCTTTAAAAATATCTGTTGCTGAAAATAAGTCCTTAGATAACCTTCATCCTTGGATAACCCACATAAAATCAAAGATGAAGAACTAATAGGAGAAAGGGGGCTTGGAAATAAACTTGTTCTCATATTGCCCACACATGTGAGCAACACGCTGCGGCTGACTAGTGGCTATTTTTACATATAGCCCACATGTTATGAGCAAGAAAAGGGGTGCTTTTCTTCACTTAGCAACAAGGTCACTGTCTGCTCGTTTAGCCAGGGGTGGCCCTGGTTTTCTGTTTATCAGGAGCTGTGGATACGGCTGGCACTCACATTCTTACTGTTGGTTTCATTATCTAGGGCTCCATATACTCGTCTGGGTAGGACACAAACAATACTTGAGCAGACCTAGGGAAGATGCAAATAAGGACAGAATGAGTCTCAGAAAAGTTCCCTCCAATAGTCCGAGTCTTCTGAGAGGATGTCTGCTAGAACTACAGGGAGAAGTGACTTCTCCTAGATGACAATGGAGTTGTAAAAGTTAAAAGGCTTTAAAATGTTTAGAGTGCTTGTGCTATCTCAGGAGATGTGAAGAAGACACACTCCGAAAGAAAAAAAAAAAAAGAAAAAAAGAAGAAAAAAATAAAGACAACTTTCTGTGCTATCCACCTGAGCACTGAGTCTTCAGCTGTGACAGGACTTCAGAGCAAGGTAAGGAAGAAACTAACCTGAAACACACAGCCAGATGCACACTAGGGGAAAAAAAATCCAACACTTCTAGGTTCCTGCAAGTGAGCTGCTGAAGCCCAAACTCATGCACTTTGATTACAGTCATGAGAGAGTTTGATAGCCCTTGATGAGTGAATATAGAGTCCCCCAGGCTGGGAAGTCTCCTGTTGCTCAATGAATAGGATTAGAAAGAATCTGTGCTGTTTGTGAACATTCCTGGATGTTCATGATTTTTTCTGCAGAGCAAAGAGATCATGCACAGCACTTGGCAAAAATTTCAGCTCAGTGCAGGGGCACAGAGGTTTGATAAAGCAGTTTGCTTGCTGCCCCAGATAGTTCCTCTGGGTGGGATTTGGCAGCTCTAATGGAGGCTGAGAGTAAGGTTTGAATTCATTCATCTGACAATAGAAACCTGAGCCAAAGCTAACAAAGAGTTTTATGCTCATTTACAGACCTCTACAGACTAAAGGGTTCATAAAGGAGTTCACTGATACCTTGTTGACAGTGGTGATGAAATACCCTGACTTGTCATCCTGGGAGATTTCAACACACACATCGACAAGGCTGCAGATATGAAGTCCCACAAACTCACCTCCTGGCTTTCCTCCCAAACACTCTCCGGGTATTTCTACATTGACATTTGCAGTCAGCCTCAAGGAGTCCCTGTTACTGGTTCTGAGTGGCATGTGTCACCCTAACAGGAAATTTCTGTGAGCTGCACGCAGGGTTTACTGAAGTTCCCTACTTGTGGGCAGTACCAAGAAGAGGTCAGAAGCCAGGATCACAGGGTGTGGTTGTGCCGAATTCCTCTGCCCAATGCCTGCAAACATGCTGAGGAGAGGGCGATAGGATGAGAAAGAGGATGAAAGATGGAGCAGATTTCCTGGCTTTAGCTATATTTGGGGGCCACAGTGTGGGCGTTCATTTGGTATAAACATAACAATGACCTTCTTGCTATTAGTGTTGATCATCTTCTGTCATTTAATCCATGTACTCTTTGATTTGATCTATACTGAACAAGAAGAGTGTGTGTGGACCAACTGCAAGGTATGTCTTGAGGTTGAGGTAAGCAAGCCATTTGGTCCCCACAAGTGGGCCAGAGCAGACTAGATCAGGCAGGGTTAGCAGAGGAGGCACCAAGCTGGGTGCAGGGGGTGAAAGATTCTCAAGGCATGTGAATACTGGTGGGACTCAGAGAACTTCTAGCTCTGATTTAGCTTTTGTCATATTCTCTTGTAGCATCCCCCTGGAAGAGCAGCACTGCACAGGTGGGCCAAGGTGCTGAGGATTAGGGACATTCCTCCTACCTTGCATGAGTTCTTACCTAGAACTCATAAGAACTAGTAAGGTTCTTACCTAGTCCCCAGAAGCATCTCATTCCCTTCATCCTCACAGAGTGCCTCAGAGCTGCGGCCCTGCTGGATTGGAGAGGAGAGATAAAGAAGGCAGGCCAGGAACCAGGATAGCAACACTGAAGAAACATTTGTCTTCATGTATCTGGTTCTGTCTTTGGTGACACAGCATGAGAGGCCAAGGAGACTTCCTGAGCTGAAACAGCAAAGTGGCAAACACCTCTGTATCCTCTAGCAGGGATACCTCCAGCCAAAGTGGCCGCAGGGAGCAGCCAGCAATCATGCTGCTGAGAACCATGGATGATGACTCAAGGGATTCACTAAAGCCCAAACTGGGTGTCAAACCAAGTGTGGGCGAGGAGTGGTGGAGGTTTTTTACCTTATTGAAATTTATTTCTGTTTATTTTCAAATCACGTGCAACCCTTGGGAGATGTTTCTTGGCAAAAAACTGAGTTATGATCCTGCCCACACAAGCTCTGATAGATAAATTTGAGTTGAAATCAAAACATTCAGCTATAGACTTTATTTTTCTTTCTCTCTCTCCAAATTGGACCATGAAATAGTAACCATGATATTCTTGCCTTAACTTTGGCTTTTCCCCTGTCTGTTTTGGTTTCCTAATGAATAGCCACAGATCCTCTATGCTATCCTGCTACTGTAGGAAAAAATGGACAGAACCAAATCTAGCTGCTGAAATAATGATAAGGAAAATGTCCCTTTGCTTTCTGTTGACAGAGATAGCTCATCGCTAGTCAATTAGGCCTTTAACATGATCATCAGAACAAAGCTGTTAATGTAAATGATGTGTATTTTCTAAATTACTTGCTAGAAAACTCATAGCCATCATTCCCAAAATCAGTGAATCTTGTCTCACAGGTGCAGTTACCACAAACTTTTTTAGTGTTTTTATTTTCATCCAAGCATAACAGAACTTGACTCTAGATCACATACCTTCTGTTACTGAAATCTGAGTAATGCATTAAGTAATGGACGGATCTGTCTGGATTGACTAATGTAGTTACACGATTTTATCCTGATTTGAGATGCATGAATCAGGAATGAGAAGAGCCAATTTTAATAAAGCGCAGATACCCCTTGGGGACCCCAGGGGGAAGGGACTGTTTGGGTGCCCACACTCCCCACCTGCATGTGCCACCCACCCACCACCCTGCCTTCTTCTTCTTTCTCCCCCCTTTTTTTTTTGTAATTTTTTCCTGGATCATTGCCTAAAGGAATGAATTAAGGCTGTTAGGGTCCGAGTTGATGTTGTGATGTTTATAGCTCAAATAGCGCGATGATTGTTTTATGGTGTTTGTGTTTTGGCATCAGTGTTGCTGTGATGTTTGCGCTGCGATGTTGTCATCTGGGGAGGGCAGGGCCATGGCTGCATTACATATATGTATCCCATACGTGGTGTAAAGTGCACATATAAATCATACAAATGCTGAGTTCCTGGGGTGTGGGATAGGGGCCCCTCATCCCCCAAGCAAGTGCTCATGAGGAACAAGTGTGCAGTCACGCAGACAGTCATGAAATGGCTGAGGGTGGCTTGCAAACCCAACAGCCTGCCAGGATGGCCAGCACTGCAGGATACCAATCTTCTGTCAAAAGAAATGCCATATATTGGACTAAAACTATGCAGCTCTTGCCTGTGTCTTCAGACAACTCTCCTTAGCAAGGTGGAAGTGGGCCCTGGAGCCAGGATGCAAGGCCTGGAATTGCTAGTGTTCCCATATGGGTGTGGAGGTGGGCACTGAAATTTCCTCAGATTGGTGTGGTATTTATGGATGAAGCCTTTGCCCAGGAGAGCTTCCTGCTCTGCTCCTCCTGCCTCTCACAGGGGCTGCTGGAGCCAAAGCAGAGCCAGAGCAGCCCAGGAGGAACAGCAGTGCAGCCTAGAGGGTGGAGGCCACTGCTTTTCTCCAGAAAGAAAGAGTTTCTCGGAAAATATCCTGACTAATTGCTGCTCACAAATAAATTACGATTTGATTTTTGGGAGCAATTTCCCTCTCAGTAAAGATTACTCTGATGCCTGCTCTTTCCCAATATATCTTTCAGCAGCTTAAGTGCTGCTGAAGATGTCATAATGCAAATTGAAATACCTTTCTGCTCTCATCCATCAGACTGCTTGCCTGCATATATTGTAGACCTTTAAGTTCAGTGTGAACCATGTTTCTTTCAGTGACCACATGCGAGAAGTGTGCATTTCATTATCTCTTTTCCCCCCTCTTACTATTATTATCAAACTTTTGTCGCCAGTTTCTGTTTCATTAACCAATGTGTAATCTGTAAATGCCAGACCCCTGGTCCCATCCACAGGGCAGATTTAAATGTCCTTCTTTAGCTAAACTGTGTTTTTAGCTTGATCTGTCAGCACTCTTACTGCATATGCTCCAACAAACCAAGTGCCTTTGTTCTCCTAAAGCAATCCTGCCTCAGGCTATCCTTCCAGTAGAACATTAGTTCTTTTGTTTGGATAAAAGGGTGTCATCACTCATGATGAGAATATGATTCAGCCCCTTCTCCTCGCATTCAAGGTCCAGTCTTCATAAATACTGTATTTTACAGCATATTGTATTTGTATTCAAATGGCTGATATCAGTGGGCCAAATTGTGCCCTAACATGAATGTGTTCCAATCCTGATGTTCATGCTGGAGGAATTGTGGGGAGCCTAAATCAGAAGAAAGTATGATCTGTATCCAGTCCCATTCAAATGTTTGTTAGTTTGGGGTTTTTTTAGCGGCATTAAAAACTTTAAATAAACTGTTCCTTGATCTGAAACACGTGAGGTTTAAACAGCAGCCCATTGAATGTGATTTCTTTCCCACCTGCTTTGCTGAACTTTTGGTCCATGTCTACCAAGAAACCTCCTTAGTGTTGCTGTTGTCATGTCAACTTCACATAGATAGGCAAAATTTTGGGTGCTCAATTGAATTTACTGGAATCTCACTTCTAAAACTTCCCCATTATGTGTTCCTCCTTCTTTTTCCTACTGAATTAAGTACTTAGCTACTGCAATTTCTCTTCTAGGAAGCTGTATTTGGGCAGGAATACCACTGAAAGGCAGTAAGTAATAATGATGATGATGATGATCATGATAATAACAATAATAATAATAATAATAATAATAATAATAATAATAATAATAATAATAATAGTATAAGTATCCACTAGAGTTTCTTGCTCTGCTCCTGAAACTTCAGATTTGTTATTATGTCTGTAAAGCAGGGAGTGGTGAGTACAATAATTTGTCTCTGCTCTGAGGTTCCTCCACTCTCTGATTTTCCAAATCAGAGCTGTACATTAATAGTATAAAGTGTATGGACTGTGTCCCAAACTGGATCTCTGCCAGTTCAAGGGAGAACTGAGGATGTGAAAAGACTTCTCAAATGTATAAAAATACTTGGGCTGCATTGATTTAGCTTCATGCTAGGTTTATTTAATGGTAGTGAGGGTGTGGTGTAAATCCCTATAGTTTGGGTTTTTTTTTTCCTGGGCAAAACCTCCTAAAATTTGCTGCAATCGAACTGAAAGATATGGAGAGATACAGGATACAAGTGACTTTAAAATAATTCCTCACAACATCTGTTAACACTGAGACAAGCTAATGTTGCTTTATTTCATGAACTAAGGAAGTGGAAAAGAGCCTTAAGGAAAACACATTAGGGTAAGCTTAAGGAAGAACGTAGAGCATATGGTGGCACATGGGTAAGGAGGCCCGTGTGCTTTTCTAATCTCTTAATTTCCATATTTACCTTAAAGTGCTTTAAATAAGAGTTTGCCAGACCTAACTGTAGTTATTCAGTGTATTAGAAAGTTTCTGTTTGGTGTGAAAGGATTTGTGATTAGCCAAACATTTCATGGCCCTCTTGGTAATGTATCAGAAAACCTTCCTGACATCAAAATTTATTTTAAAGTAAATCTTGTCCTAACAGTCAGAAAAGCCTCTAAAAGCTCATCTGTTGGGCCTTGATAATTTTTTAGAAGCCACTCCAATGTCCATTGAAGCAAGCAGAAAGGCTCCCAGTGACTTCAGGATATATTTTATTGAACACTTAAGCAAGGAGTTGGCTAAAGTGAGTATCTGCTTTGAAGATGTTAACATTCACAGAACTGTACAACATCCATGAATAATGTGTTCTAGTACCTATTCTGTTTATTTTATTAGGTAAGAGTATTTTTTATAAATCTACTCTCAACATTACCAGGACAAAGAGAATTTTCAGTTCTGAGCTTGTCTTAGAAGGCAGTCAGTTTGTTGTTAGTTAATTTGATTGGAAAATTAACAGGGCATGTAACTCGATGAATGGTGTTGAGAGACTTTATGGCTCTGTCCGTTCATTGATGAATGACATATTGGACACCTTATGTGGAAAATGATGGCAAAAAAGTAAGTTATTCAGCAATTATTTTTCTTTTTTCATTGTTGGGCTTTCTGACTCTGACAGATAGCAGCATATCTGCTGCATGAATCTTAACTTTTCCTCTCCAGAAAGGGTGATGGGACTTTATGGGAATTCTTGCTTGTAAGTGTCATCATGAAAACAGGACCTGCAAAGCTTTCTCTGTGATTCACCACAACAAAAGATCTTTTGTTTCAAAAGCCAGACAAGACTGGTATTGGGCTGCATACTTGAGTAACACGTCATGTACAAAACCAACCACTTAAAATCATGGAAAATTCAGGACATCATAAATCTTATACCAACTGCATAATTTTATTTATTCAAATTTTTTTTTCAGATATTTAAAATAAACAAAATGTGTTTTTTCATAGGCTGTAAGCACTCTGCAAATTTAGAACTGCAAAACTGAAATGCAATATAATTGACTCACTGCTTCTACCAAACTGAGGTAAATAAACACTGGAGCCCCATTCATCAACCAGTCCTCTTAAGGCTCCTCAAAGAGCTGATCCAACACATGGGTCTTGTAGCATGTCTAAAAGTCAATAAATACAGGTGGTGTCAGACTACAGGAAGGGATTTATGAAGCCCTGGAAGATTTTTGTATTTTGCTGGCTATACCTTCTCTATTATATTGAAGGGAACATAATCCAGTCTCAATGTTTCTAATGCCTGCATCTCTGAGAGATACATGACCAAGTATTTGTCTTAGGAAGGATCTTCCCTGGAGGCTCTGGGTTTCCTGTGCCCAAACCATCATATTCAAATCAGTCAGGCCACTCAAAGGGAGCCGACCTGGATCCCAGAGCAGAGATGCACATCCCAGGTGTGTGATTGCCTTCTGTATCACAACCTGCTTCCAATTAAATTGCAATGCAGGCCATGTGAAGGATGTGCTGCAGGACTAAGCCAGAAATGGCAAAAACACAGATGATGAGTGCAAGTTATCCATCTGAAAGTAATGACTGTTAACATTGAGGCAGGCACATGCAGTAGAATCTCTGAGAATCACTGTCAGAAGTGAAGGTAGGCCCATTGAAGGGAGAGGACCATCTAGAAAAGAGTGCCTGTGTATGAATGATGTGCTGGAGGATCAGAAGAGGATGGCACTGGGTGCTAATTACAGACCTCAAGGGACTTGGAGAAACTGAGGAGGTCTTAAACCTCTGGTCTTGTTATGTTCCATTACCCCAGATTCAAAGGAAAAGACTGTGATAACAGCCCTGAATTTGTTAGGTGGCCTTCTGGGACATAAATTTGCATCCCTAAAGCAGAAGGAGGCAACCCGAAGAGAGTGGCTGGGATGTAACACACAGCTGGGTGCTTCAAGCTGACCACATTTGGAGATGGAAGGATGGCTTTGAGGATGTTTGTCTACTTTCTCCAAGAAGAAAAGCAGGTAAAATTTGGGTATCATTTACTCACTGGAAAGGTAAATGATTTACCAACATTTGAGGGGTTGGTTTGAACAGCCTGGAGGATATTAAAGTCATAATGAAGAAGAAATGTAAAAGAGGGAACAATACACTTTTGCTCAACAGAAAATCAGACTCCCAAGCAAGTAAAGAATGGAGCTGTCTGCAAGTAAAGAATGAAGCTGTCTGAGGACATGATGCCAACAAGTTCAGTCATTCCTGACCCATCAGTGTTGGATAACTTGGTGTATATTTCATGCAACAGTACCAAAGTTGGGTAAGATAATATGCACAAGTAGAATATTAAGTGGATGGCAAAAATTAGACAAGTATGTTTCTTTCTTTTTCTTTGTAACTTAAATAAAACATCTGTTTGAGGAAGTCTGAGTATTTTTCTCATTCTAAGTGTGAATAAAAAGAAAATGAATATGCAACTTTGAATATGCATCCACAAAAACTAACTACAATCTAGCAAATTTTAAAATGCTATTTTTAAAGTCAGAATAAAATTGGAAAACAAAGGATAGATTTACTAGGAGAGGGGTTCAAAGGGTCCTTATTCGGGGATTAGGATGCTCACCCAAGACAACAGGGGTCCAGGCTTCTCTGCCAAATATGGATCAGAGCCTTGAGTTCATCCTCCCTTATGACTGAATAGAGATTTTATTTCTTCAGCAGAAACCTGACCTAATTATGACATATAGAGAGAAATTGATTACAGAACTGAAGCAAATGTCTGCTTATGTGCAGAAGACTGTGCCTTGATTATATTTGTGTGCAAAAAGACAAAATGTGAACTAGTAGTATAGATTCTTGCTTCTTTAAAAAGGCCAGTTTTCTAAAGCTGAAAACAATTATAAGTCAGATCTACTGGGAGAATTTAAACAGAAAAATGTGAATGATAATTGCAAACTGTTTAAAAACATTTTACTAAAAAGTCATAGTTGTTATAAACCAAAACAACATAGCTAAAGTGAAGGCTGTTCTCCTATACAAAAACCCCATATGTAACACTTGAAAGAGAGAATGATGCAACAAAAAATAATTTAAATCAGAAGATAGGAATGGTGATACATTTGCAAGGGAAGCAATAGAAGTGTAAGTAGAGGTGTTTCCCCAACAGAGTTAAAGATCATACAATAAGGACAAGAAGTTTTTGATGTACTTGAGGGAAGAAAACTCATCAGTGCTGTTTCTCTCAGTGGATAAAAATGGTAGAATTATTTATACTAACACTGAGAAGAAGAGTGTAGCTTTCTGTGTTGGTTGGGAAAAGCCAGTTGAAAATATATAATCCTGCAATAGTAATGATGTATTTTCCATTACAACAATAATTCGAGAAAATATTTTAACAGCAGCTACTAAAGTAGGTATGTTAAATGAGAGGCTTGAACAACTTCTGTCCACAAGTTTGAAAAGAACAAGTCAAAAACCTCCTTTGGCTATAAATAATGGTTTTCTAGTAGACATTGAACACTAGGAAAGTTTGAGAGAACTGGAAAGATACAGTCTTATTTTTATGACATATATAGAATGAAAACACCAGTCATGTGCATTTCCATTTGACTTTCTTTGGTCTTAAAAGAAATTAAAGTTGTTGTCAGACTGTTACTAACTCTCTGAAAGAGATTATAATTAAAAAAACCTTTTGATAAATATTTATACAGGTAACTTCACATATTTTTTAAAAAAAGATTATTATGGTAAATGCAGCTAATAGTATTTAATGCAATGTACTTTGAATTCTGTATGGCATTTAGCTTGACACATAATGTAAATTTGATTAAGAAAACAATATTTCCTTAATTATAAGTATTAAGTATACAAATATGAAATTGACATGTCACACTGAAAGTGGGTTAAATGCTGGCACATTGATTAGTCTGAAAATGCATTTGGAAGTGGAAATTTATAATTTACTTGATGTTTTGAATGCAGTCCTGAAACAAGTGATGGCTGGTCTTCTGTCATTCAAAATGTTTTTCTTGGAGTTAACATATAATTGTTTCTAAAAAGTAACACAGGAGGAAAAAAAGAGTGAAATATGGACATGAATACTTAAGAAACTGAAATCAACCAAGTAGTTTGTTTCTGGTTTTTTTTTTTAAGTAGGATTTCAGTCAGATTCTGGACATCACTAACCATATCTACATTAGCAAATGATTTGGCTGAATAGGAGTGGAGTAGCAGATTAAAGCAGCTCACACAGGGCTCTCTACATGTGGTGCAGTGTTTGATGTCAAATCAGACTTAGTTCAGTTCCCCAGACTAATCATCAGTTGCTCATCCAGATCCCAACGCCTGCGGCAGTGGCTGGGATGCGTGTAGGAAGCAGCTTCCTGACTGTTTTCCCCTAGCAGGGATTCAGTTCCCCCAAATCAAATCCAAGTGGGTGACCTGCATCTATATACAGTAAGTGGGGTTGGGAGGAGGATACCACAACTCACCTCTAAACCTCTTTCCTGGACCACATGCAAATGTTTGGTGGAAGTGGTCGTTAAATCTACAAAGGAGGTGGGAGGTGTTTGTTTGTGAGTCAGGTAGGAGATGCTGGGAAAGGCTGTCCTCCAAAGAGCTGGAGCAGTCCTGAGGCTGCTAAATAGGAAGCAGAAGGCTACATCTGCCTTTGGCACCACTATGGGATGTTGTTAGTGCTGATTTTCCCAACTGGAGGAGGGTGCTGGATGATTTGGAGAGAGTTCAGAGAGGAAAGCCATGTGAATAATGAAAGGTCTGGAAAATATGTCTTACTGTTATAGGCCTGAGGAGCTTGTTCTGTTTATCTAACAAAGAAAAGATGAAGAGGTGACTTGATCATAATCTATAAATATGTACCTAGGGAACAGAAATTCTGTCACAGTTCACTCTTTAAGAGTTCACATAGTTCGCTCTTCACACACATACAAGGGATGTGATCTAGTCCAACTGCTGGAAGATGAAACTGGGCAGCCACAGACAAGAAGAAAGCAACATATTTTTAAACAAAAAGGCAATTAATCACTGGAACTGCTTCGTAAAAGTTATGGTAGATAGCCTACCCTTCACCTTTCAGAACATAGATTGATGTTTTTTATTACATATGTGCTCTAAATTACTGCTTAAAAACTTTCCCTTCTCCCTCCCTGCCAGAGGATCACCAAATCCCTTCAGAAAAAAAGAAATATACAGATGGCCTATTAGAGCAGTTACCCAATGGCTTTCATTTGCAATCAACTCAAAATTAGGATAAACTCTGTATGTTTGTTTATTCCCTTTTTTCCCCTCAATTTTATTCACTTGTTTGTTGGCATATGGGAAGTTGAATATGTGCATGCATGCTCACACACAGTATTTCCCCCTACAAAGCTACAGATACTATGACTGTTACAAAATTTTGAGTAAAGTGGTTTGTTAAATTTTAAAGATGTTTTATTCCCAACTGAAAATGTCCAGGTTCCACTAATAGTAGTGTAATAAAAACTTTCATATTGATTTTTTAAAAAATTTTGGCTGGGGTTGAAGTGGCCCAAAATGAAACACTTGGTTCAAATTTTTCTCATAGGATTTTTCTTTACAGCAAAATCAAAATCTTCTTGTGGAAAATTTCAGTTTTGTAGTAAGTGCATTCCCATTAGAAAATAAATGCACTGTGAAACTCCCAGCCAAGTTTAGTAATGATGGTCATGACAGAGATGGGGGAGAGAGTGGATTTCATTACACTTTCTCACCCAAAAGAGAGGGAAAATTGAGCTTCTCCATTCCCTTTGTTTTTGCAGTCAAGTTTCCTGCCACTTCTAAAGTACAAACCCCTTATGCATATGCATTTATTACTTGGGTATCAGACTGATAATATTTTTAAAGGATTATGATTTACTGCTGTAATTACTGGCCCCCAGCTTTCACCCACAATTATTGTGTGCATATATCTTCCAGCTTGCAAAATCCCCACTTGCCCATATAAATGATGCGATAACATTACTCTACGTTTTTTGCTGTCCTAACTGCTCATTAGAGCAAACACCTCAAAACATGCATGTAAATGTGTTGGGAGTGCTTGGATTATCTGTCTCACTCCCTTTTTCTTCTCTGTTTTAGGAGTTTTTCCTTCTTTTCTCTTGCTACCCCACTTTTCCCCTGCTATAGTATATCACCCTGTATTTTTCCTCTCATTTCTCCAAGTGTCCAAATGTTCCTGTATGATTTATTTATGTCTGACACTGCTTCAGAGTGCTCAGTTCATTTCCTTGGGGAGCATTTGGATGCTTATTTTCTCCAGCTCTGTTCTCCTACTCAGCTACTCCAGTACATAGTTTTCCTCCTTTCTCCTGAATTTGTTTGCTCTGATGTTATTTTTTTCTTCCCTTAGTCAGATCCCTTCTTCTCCTCTACCTCCCCCCACCTCTCGCTTTTTTCCCTTCCTTTATGTTTCTCCTTCCTTAACCTTTCTTCTTCCTGTGCAACCCTTTATGATCCAGAGGGACCACTTTTCTTGCCCTGTCTCTGCAAAGGAGACCCACCCTTCAGCCCTGCACTTTTCCATACCTCTTTTATTCCACTCTGCTCTTTCTTTTTTTCCCCCTTCTTTTTCTTCTTCTTCCTATGCCTTCAACCTTTACCTGTTGCCAGGTTCTAAGTGTTTTGCTTGACAGGGACATGCCTGTTTGTTCCCTCGCCCCACATTTACGTGGGGAACTCGAGAGCAGAGGACATCCCTGGCTGTCACTGTGCTGCCCCAAGTCTCCCCTCGGGTCTCCCCGGCGCAGGACAGAAGTTAAGGAAGTTGGTGGAAAAGAATTTGGAGGATGCTATTGCCTGTCCCGCCGAGCCCTGCCGCAGCCCAGAGGTGCGTATGCAGCTGCCTGTCCGCACTTGAAAGAAGTCACGGGCTTGTGCAGACAGTTCCATCCCAGGCTCTGGGCGTGCACCCTGCACTGGCCAGTGCTAATAGGCAAGTAAAAGCCCCCCGAGGGCCACTCACTTCCCTCTTGTAAATCCGCATGTGGTTTGAAAGGGTACTTTATGAGGTGCCTCTGTATACTTGATCCCTTGTATTTTTTCCTGCTGGGAAGCCCGAGGCTGTCTTTCACAGCTCCTGCAGTAAACCAGGGCCTTGGGATCCGGAGTGGCAGGGACACGGCAAGCGCTGAGTGTCGGCTTTCACAGCAGGCGCAGGTGCTTCCAGCGGAGCGCTGCCGTGCAGCCCCTCCTGCCCTCCCCGCAGCACCGCTGCGGAGTGCTGGAAACCCAGGCAGGGGGTGGCTGAGGCTGGTCTGGGAGACTTTCTGCCTCCCCAGTGCTCAGGTACTGCATCTCTTGGTGAGTTTTTGTCCCTTTTTGTCCCCTACCATCACAGGAGAATGGCTGTTTTAGGCCCTTTGTTCCCTTTATGGTTCTATAGCTACCTTATAGTTCATTGCGTGAGTGAAAAGCAAATAGGAAACTAGGACAGCAACAGAAGGCCTTGAAAGATGGTAAGGAAGTACATGGGAAGACCAGCTCCTGTACCTCCTCCACTGCTGTGACTCAGTGCCACAGAGCACCTCCTCTGACAAGAAGCACGGCCCCCTCACGCAAAGATGATGCGGCTGCCTTTGCCTTTCCTACAGGAGAAATGGAAGTGGGACCTCTGGGACTCCCTCTTTGCACCTTGGCAAGAAGTTCAACTGCTTTGTGAAAACCAGCATCTGTTCAAGACCCATAAGGACCATCAGAATGTATGCCTCAAATCCACAGAAACAACCTACTGTGGAGATCTCTTTACAGAGATAGTTGTAAATAAGCAAAAAATTATGTGAAATGCTCCAAAATATCTATTTCAAAAGTCTTGAGCACGGTGGACACAGACTGCAGTATTTTTGAAAAGGAAAAAAATTATCAGTGTCTTTATCCCTGACCCCTGCAGTTTCATGATGTTACAGGAAGAGAACGAACTGGCTGCAGACAGGGTATTTGGAGTTGCTGTCCTATCAGCTAGTGATTATCAGATTGTCTGCCTGTAATGACATATCCAGTCATATGTTTTCCCCATCAAGGCAAAAATAAATGAAAGAAAGAAACAAAGGAGTGTAAGAGTCCAGCACTTCATTCTTCATACTTCAAGAGCTGTGGCAACAAATACTAGGGAGGAATTCCCAAGTGAGAAATGATACCAGTTCAAGGTCACATAAGCTGATGCAGGGAGTACATTACAAGAAAATTAGAAAGCTATTCTGGGGACAGTCATTGTTTACTGAATGCTTGGAGGGATTATTTTTTTAATGTTCAGTGCTTGGGCTCTGGGTTAGCAGTTGAGCCAACACTTCTAAAGCAAGGGGCTGGGAATCTGGGGGTTTCTGTATGCTGCTTCGGGGGACCAGAGGCTAAACTAGTCCTTCTTTACTGAACTTCAGGAAAGCTCGCATTTTTCACAGTCAGGACTATAAACATTATGTGTTCTTAATAGCACTGCAGAAAAAGTCAATTTCTTAGTTTGATGACAGTCAGTTTCATGGGGCAGAGCTACATGTTTTTGTTACTGAAGTCATTGAAAGCAAAGTGAAGCCAGCTTTCTCTAGGGAGAAGGTGTGTAAGTGGGGCTGTTCCTTGGAGAAATGCTGGTTTTCACAGAGCTCCCTAGCTTAGTGTGATTCAAAATGTGCTGCTGTTTTTCCCTAGCAGCAGAGGATGTGGGGGATCTTTTGGGATCTCCTTTCCTGCAAGAGTTACACAGGGCCTACCAGCCATCACAGGGACCAGAAGGAAATGCTAATGATAGACGACAAGGCCAAATCTCATGAGAGGTGAGAGCAGGAAAGGGAGCCCCAGATCATTGATAGGGGACTGTCCCCTCCTTCCTTGCATCCCTGTGGGGTATGTCTATGCCCTGGCAGTATAGGGCAGTGCTGTGAGCAGAGCCAAACCAGCATTTGCACAGGTCATGACCGCATCCCCCAGATGCAGGAGCACGAGCAAAGGCTGACCCAATGACTCATGTACAAATGTCTTTCTTTCGACTCCTTAGGGCTGCAAGCTCAATTGAGAACTGCTTGCACTAACAAAAAATCTGCCTGAAGTTAAACTGGCTGTCAGGTCACACAAGAAAATGGGCCTTATTTTCTACCTTCCTGTGGGACTTGGAGTAGTTTACGATTTCTCAGGAGGGACCTCTCTTCCTAAACACACCACAGTGGGCCTGAGTAAATCTTTCCAACAGGAGCATCACTGATGGTGATACATTTCTGCTGGCCACTTCAGATTTGCCAAACAAACAGACAGCTTGTATGAAAAAAATCCCCTGTGAGGGCTAATCATAACAACATTTGCACTGCTGCGCTTGCTCCATTCAGTCATTGCAGATGGCGAATGTGTCCTCATGGGGACTGTCTACTGTGCCTTTACTGGCATGTGGGGCTGCCCCCAGCCTGGGAGTGCCTCCCCATTATTATTAATAATAACTTTTCAGGACTGGCATGTGCTGCCTCTGCTTCCTGCAGCAGCTGAAGCCAAGTCTGTAAAACAGGTCTAATTTTAGAGCAGCCAGGGCTGAGCACAGAGTGAGACCAAACCCGGGAAATTTTGAGTTTTCATTGTTTCCTCAGCTGTGGGTGAAGATCTCCCTTGGATGTTTGTGAGAGTTTTTCCCAGATACGTGAGCCCTCGCCTCTAGTTGCATCTCACACAATCTCTGTCTCCAAAAGCCTGGTGACACCAGCTTCTTCTTTCCCTTTGTTTCCATGTCTTTAAAGTGGGAGACTGTTATTTTCCTACAGTGTTTCAAAAAGGGAGAAATTAGTAGTGAGAATTCATAATGAACGTTGCTCAAGTGTTTGAATAATAAGATGTTGAGGGCTTGTTTTGTGAGGTAGTACTTCAAATGCAATGCAGTTTGTTTAGGCTTCCTGGGAAATTATGAAATTCATGTGTATGTGTGTGCATGGAGGGGGCAGGGAAATCTGAGACCAGATTTTATGTGTGTAGGGAAAGATTTACAGAACGGTGTTTTCTGACAACTTCTTGCCATCAGTCAGTTTAAGGGTGCTGCGTGCTGCTGAGCTTTTAATGTTTTGTCATTTGGCAATAGAGAAGGGAAAACCTACGGTGAGGCTGGTCCCTGCTTGAGTGATCTGGAAGCCTTAACTAGCCTCTGCTGCACTGCTGGACACATAATCCCAACACTTTTCCCATGAAAGGCTATCAAGTAGCACAGCGGTGCAGTCATTGAAGAGGGCACATCCGAATATGTTGCACAAGGAAAGGTACTCTTTGCTCAAGAGGTTTTTCTTGTAAACAAACTGACCAACAAGCTGAAACAAAGCTATTGAGCCATGACAAAGAAAAAGGAAAAGTCACACTTCCTTTGTGTTCAGCAGACTGTTGTCAGTCGATGAAGTCTGCTATTACTGACCTTAAAAAGGCTTATTTTGTTACTGAAAGAGATTTTCCTGTTCTCTGGATGGATGAACTTGAGCTTAGAATATCCCACTCTTTTTATTACAGGCTTTCATCTCTGTCCATTTTATTCAACATCCTCCAGAAAACAGGAGTCAACTGACAGAGTGACACTCTTGGAGGTGAGAGATGTTGACTGCATTATTTTCATTACTGTTTTTACTGAGTGGCCATACAGTGTTTTCATTTAAAACACTTTCATAAGGCTTTAATTGTCCTCCTTTGGTCTGGGAACCAGAATAAGCCATTTGCAAGTTTATTTATTTGTTTTGGAAAAGAGTATCAGAAAAATGAGAAAGCAAGGGAAAGGATCCTTGAGTGCAAGGCACACAGTACCAGTTCCAATATTAAACTTAAGTCAGGCTTCAAACCACAGACCAATTATAAGGTATTTCTATGAAATATTTAATTACACTGAAGCTGTATTATGGATGGACAAGGAAGGTGTTCCAGTATGTAACGTAACCACCCCTTTACTTTGGTTCAGAAGACTGAGGGTTCCTAGCAGTTTCTCTCCTTGCAATCCTGCTTTCTGCACTTTTATATGTTATGGCTGGAGTGATTGTTGTTATTACCTATTACAACAGTCTGTGGGATTGAATAACCAGCTAGAACAGATAGGAAGACAGCCTATATTTAAATAATACACATGGAAGAGAGTCTGTCCCATTCTGATAAATTTTTAATTCCCTCCCTTGTCAAAATCTTGGCATTTATCTAGTTCAGATTAATACAGTGTCAGATTCCACCTACTGGATGTCGTGTCTCTGTCTACTAATTCAGAGATCCCCCTGATATAGGAAATATAATACAGCTATTTGCAAGCTAAAACCGAAAAAAATTTGGAATTTTCACACAGTGGGCAGATGCGACTTGTCAAC
Source organism: Lonchura striata (assembly GCF_050655825.1). NCBI lineage: Eukaryota > Metazoa > Chordata > Aves > Passeriformes > Estrildidae > Lonchura > Lonchura striata. Next base: position 64,547,826 of record NC_140703.1, read on the forward strand.
ATTTGTCTTCACTGCAAATGACACATAGAAAAAAGCCTTATTAACATAAAGGAAACCCAGAATGGAAACATACAAACAAACAAACCAATCTAAACAAAATTATTATTTTTTTTAATGTAGGACCCTTGTTGTTTGAATGTACTAAATTGATTGACCAGGTCTTCTTTTGTGTCAGTTCAATATGAAAAATAGATATTTTCCCATAATGCTGTATTGCTCCTGGGAATTACAGCATGAACAAACACTGTCCTTATTCAACTTAGGCAGAGGCTTCTTGGCTGGACTACAGCTCCTGTAATGTTATATACAACTCTGAATTAAGTGACAAATTACTCTGTGGCTGGCCTGTAGGAGAAAACAGGTACCTATAGCACTGATAAATGTGTTCACAAGAAGGTGAAGTTTAAAGTTTCCTTGAACAGAAGAAAACGAGAAGCAGAGTGGCTTACAGTGAACTATTTAATTTTGCTTCTCCTGAAGGAAAATTAACTTTACTTTTTCTTTACAGAAATCTTTGTGGAAATTTAATTTTCTATTGTTGAGACAGAATACCCAGACCACCCTATTATAAACCACAGATAAATCACCATTTATCCTTCTATTGAATATATTTAATTGGAATTTACTCTTTTTAGGATCTCACTAACAGCTTTTGTGAATTGCAAGTATATTTGCATATCTTTCTTGAACTCTTTCTTGTTTGTCAACAGTATTTTTAAAAATGTGAATATTGAAGCTGGACCTGCACTCCTTGCACTATTAATATTCCAAAGAACAGTGAGAATCTGCCTTTCTATCCTTGTGTTTTATAGTCTCCTGCTTGCAAATACGAAGATCCCATTTTCTCTTTTTGTCTCTTTTTTGCATTGAATGAGGACCTCTTGTGCAGTCCGGCTGGTTATCAGCCATAACCTCTAAATCCTTTTTTAAATTTTTCTTTTTAAAATATAGTCCAGTTCTTCAGTGTACAAACTTCGTGGGATATTCAGAGTTATGTTTAACTATACATTAAAATATTTTTGGGTTTTTTTTTTTTTCTAAAGAGGTAAAGTTACCATTCAAATTAGATTGCATGTAGAACAGATCTGCTTTTCTCATTATTTACCATTCTGTGATTTTTGTATCATCTGCACATTTTGCAAGAAATGGATATAGATTTTTTATACTGGATCACAAAGAAATGTATTAAATAATGAAAGCAAATAAAAATAGGCCTCCTGTAAAATATCCTCACTTTAAGGGCACTCTCCATTGAGTTCCTCTGGGGATTTCTCATTTCTTCCTGTGTTTATTATGTGCTACACTGCCTTTCTAAAAGACTCATGTTCTGGCATGTAGTGCCGTGCTGTGCTTGGATATTATCAGGAGTGTATGACATTGGAAGAGTTGTGTAAGATGGTGAACCTTTGTAAGTGCTGTCTAAAACCACCCTGCTGAGTTTGGGAACATAAAATATTGAATTAGAACTGAATGTTATTCAATGTACCCATCAATACACCATTTCCCACCTAATTGCAAAACAGCCCTATTCTGCTTCACTGGCAAAGGTCTTATCTTTTTAGTCTACTCTGATTATTGCCTTACACCTATGGAAATTGTGTTTATAACATCTGATATGTTTATAACCTTAGTGATTCCTTAGCTAGGAATACATACTTGGCGCTTTGACACTTGGCTACTAAAGGCATGACACTATTTTTTTCACCTATCAAAGTGTTTTCCATTGCTTTTACATTTTACGTTGGAAGGTTGGTTGTTTTTCTTAAGTAGGTAGAAGAAGAAAGGACAGAAAGAGCTCCCAGTGTTTAAGAGCAGAAATATCTGGAGCTGGAAGTGTGACCAGTGTGTTGCAGTCCCACAGAGTGATACTCCCAGGCAAATCACCACCATGGGGAGGATGTGAAATTTTGTTTGAAGTTTGGTCTGCTCTTTTTGCAAGCATGTTTGACACCATCTACTTACTTACCTGCATAAAATATCCAAATCTCCCATGACAAATCTAGGCTGTTGAAACTTTTAAATTATTAAATTATATCTGTGCTAATAGTTGACACTCAGATGGTGCAAAGCTGAGGTTTTACTTTCAGCTATCCAACAAAAGGGGTGGGTCCATGAGGAAATATTTATTAAACCAGGAGCTGCAGATCACCATGTCTGTGCCTGGGGTCTGGTAGGCTCTGCTTCTCTCATGTCTCTTCAACAAAAGATGATAACTGTGATCACACCCAGGCTTGCAATGCCAGCTTATAGCCCATGAGGCCATAAGCTGACCAGCACAGCTGCAAAACTGCAGGGTGATTTCTGTACAAAGGCTGCTTTGAGACACCAGCTACAGAGAAAACAATTCAAGGTATTCCATGCTGATGTTTGTCAGCAGAGGATGTTTTTGGTGGCCATCAGTGTGGTGTCTGTGCAGGAAGTGTCTGCTGGAAGCCTGTTTTAGGGTCATTTTCTAAGGGACTGCAAAGTGTTAAATATCTTCCACTTATCCTGGTTTCTCTGAGACCTGGATTCACCTGCCAAGAAACGATGGAAAACCTGTGCATTAGTATTTACTGAGGAAACTCCTGTTGAGCTTGGTTGTAAGTACAGAAGGCATGTGATGTAAAAGGCTGAGGCTGGAAGAATGGGAGTTTGTGTTCATCATCATGTAGGTGTGGTACTTAGTGACATGGTTTAGTGGTGGACTTGGCCGTGCTTGGTTAATGGCTTGATTTCATGGACTTAGAGATATTTTCCAACATAAAAGATTCTGTGCCTCTATGATTTTATCCTGCTCCTTCATGTCAATCTTGCAGTGTGTTCCCAAAGGCTATCAGTGATGTAGGAAAGTGATCACCCCAGGACATACCCAAAGTGTTGAAGGGATTTTGCATGACATGACTGAATGCAGGAAGCTCATATACAGCAGACGTGTACAGAGGAATGACTCCTCCACTGGAAATTTCAAAATTGAAAGGAGTGGAAGGAGTCAGCTCCCTGGTCAGTGAGGAGAGAAATTCTCTGATTTCAAGAAGAGATATAGCTTTAAGAAATAAGGCAGAGAGGAAACATTTTCTCCAGAGTAGCCTTGGGCTAAACTCAGCTCACAGAAAACAAACCAAGGCCATGTGTCTTACATATCCAATGCACAGCCCTGAAACAACCCACAGTCATGGATCAAAAGCGAAAGTGCTCATTGTTTGCACAGATTTTGCTGAATACTTCAAATACAGTCATGTATGAATCCAGGGAAAGCAACAAAAGGGAACAGTTGTTCGGGAGAACAATTTATTAGAATTAATTTTTCTGTTTTATTCCTTCTTTCCAGTTCTCTGGACTGGAGGGTTCTTAGCAGTATTTTAAAAGCTTGATACAAAATCTAAGTGAAACTCATTCCTGTGCAGAGAACCAGCTTAAGGCTTTCATTACATTACGGTGCCATGAAAGCCTGGTTTTGAAGGTGTATGGGCAGGTTTATGCTCATCCTCTGTGATCTGGTGATGCTCCAGATCACTGCATGCAGACCCCTGGTTTTTTAACAGGTCCTTATTTGCATGAGAAAAGACTTCCTATTTTAAAACCTTCTCTAACCTACAAATTAGTGTAGATGAATGGCCTCTTGTTGGAACTGGAGTGGTTATCCAAGTTCCAACAATAGCACAGCCAATGCCAGATTTTAAACCCTCATAATGCATATAATTGTGTGATATTATACCAGAGGGGAAATTTGTTCTGTAGTCCAGCTGGTGATTAGCTTTACATTGAGGCATGGAGATTGGATATCCCTTGAAACTTTATCCTGGTTAACGTAACTACAGCTGGTATTTTGTGGTATAACAATTCAACCCTTACTCCTGAGAGCAGTCCCATTGGGACAGACCTGGAAGTGCTCACTCGGAGTTTACTCAGGCAGAACTTCTGCCACCTTCAATTGAAGTTTTGACCCAATAAAGTCCAAGTGTAAGTACCAGCAGATGATGCACTGTCATTTCTTTGTTGGTTGGACAGTGTTTTTTCACCTGAATAAGGTTACTAGATCAAACCCCAAACTGGACATAAATATCTGCTAGAAATATAGGAACCACTAAGTTGTATTTTACTAATAGCTCAACTACACTAATATCCCATAATCACTCACAGCAGCTACAACACTTCTACAGAGGTTACTCTTAACTCAGTATTCTGTTCTAAGTCTATTTATGTCTGCTTATTCTCTAGGATCACATTAACCAGTCATTAATGGATGGCTGATAAACAGAGCCATATCCGTTTGCAGTTCTTCCCTTCTGCATCATCACTTCTCAATGTGCTTGCTCCTACTGTTCCTTTTCCCTCTAAATCTCTTTTCTGGAACTTCTTAACTAAAATGAATTCAAAGTGTTTACTTTGATGGATATTTCTGGAAGATTAACTGGCTGTTATGAAAATCTCCCTCATTCATCACCCTCATTTGTTTTTTCATTTTTATTTTTTGTGAAAACAAAATTCAATATTAGTTTTTGAAAATTACATTGCAACAGTATGGTTGTTTTTGTGTTTAGCCAATTTTGAGAAAAATCTGTTTTCCCACAAAAAGTGAAACAGCCCAATACTGGACAAAAGACATATGAAAACTAATGCCAGCTGACAGGAAATAAGATTCTTCCTTAACTTTCATTCTGACTGTTAAAAAAATCTGGCTTGAAAATGCATTTTGAAATTCAGTTTGAAAAAATGAAAAATGTCAATGACACTATTTTTTTTAATTGAGTGGAAACAGGGCTGGAACTTTTTAAGAGCAAACAGAACAGTAAAAGTTCTTCCCTGAGAAAACAGTTAAATCTGTGTGCCATGGATAGATTTATTTCATAGATGTGTGGTAGCAGTAATCTATAGAAGGTATTTAGGAATTGCAAACAAATCTTCACTTGTTGCATTTTGCTTCATATTGAGTACATTTCTTTTTTAGTCTAGGAGAGTATGGATAGAAACATTTTCTTGGACTTCTACACACACTGTACTTTTTATATATTTCTACCATATGTTTTCCTTTGTCTGTTGTAAAATAAATGATCCTGTTTATTCTTTTTTTACTTATATCTCCTGTAGAAATTCCCTCCCACACTATTAATTCTTTGAATCATTTTCTTAGAAGCATTTGTAACCTTTTAAATGTCTTCTATGTCTTGTTAAACAGGATCAAAAAGGACTCCAGTGCTGTAGATGAGAGCACATCTTCAACCTTTCCACAGCATAATAGTCAAGATTAAGTTCCATTCTTTTTATTTAAAAAATAAAAGAAAAGAGAAAGAAAACAAAAGAAAAAAGAAGTTTAGCATCTTTGTACAATGAGCTACCAAAAAAACACCTTCATAATGAAAGTACAGGAGAACTGGGGCTTCCAGACTGGTTGGGTCAGACCAGAAATCACCATAACCTAACAGGTTTTTGAATAGCAGAGTTGGCTAAGTTGGAAGAGCAGAGTAGGCTGGAGGGATGCTTCCTCCCACCACCCTTCCCACAGTCTGTCTCAGGCTGAAGCTAAGCCATCATTTTTATAGTCACTAAATGACCTATTCTCCACTAATATGAGTAATCCCTTTTTGACCACTTTTATACCTCTGCCTTCCACAAACTTCTTTTGCAATCAGTTATGGTACTTTGCAAGTAAAAGTGCATCTTCATTTGTGTCAAGGTTTAATGGGTGCCCCTTGGATCTGGTACTGTGAGAAGCAGTGGTATCATTCCCCACCTACCTCTGTTATACCATTTGAGATTTTATTTTGTTCTCCATCCTTTTCTCTTTATCATTTCTTTGAAGAGCTGAAAGGTTCATGCAGTCCCGGGAGATGAATGTTAAAGTAAATCTCAAACGAGGTAGGAAGAAAAACTCTGATTTACTGAATGTACAATGATGAATGTATCAAATTCTTGAGAGTAAAAACTAATTGGAATTAATTGAGAGTCCAGTTACTCTAGTAGAAGCATATGTAGAGTTTATATATTTGGCTGGTACACTCTGTGGAGGCTATGATGGCCAATGGAAAGTTATAAAAGTACTTGGCACTATAAACAATACAATTCATTGAACTAAATATTTTGAATAAATCAGGAGGCACTGGAATTCATGTTTAATTGTGTTTAAGCACAGTACTGTAGGGAAATCTGAGGCAAATTCTGATATTCAAGAGTGTACCAGAAGGTACAAAAGAAAGAAAGACTAAAAAGTGGCCTTGAAATAATTTCCAGTTTACTTTTGTCTTCTGACAGCTTTGATGATTAGTTGTGCTGTCTGTGAACCTGTCACTTGCTTTATGAATGAATGGTGTTACCCTCAACATCTAAGGATGGTTTTGAATCACAGAATGTCACATTTTTCAGGGAGTCTAACTGTGCCATCATGGGCACATGCAGCACAGCCCTGCAACACTCACTGGGGTGTATTTCTGTGAGCTTTTTGGAACTGATATTGGTACCGTTTGACTTGTTAAGTATAGTGATGTGTATTCAGCAGCCACACTTGCACACAGTCTTGCTGAGAAATTTCACATTGAGAGATATGCATTTATTCATACCAAATGCTTGAGTAACTGTCAGCCTACAAGGTCTGTTCAGTCTCTGTAATGTCTGTTCTTCAGTGGTGTATTGTAATTTTGAATCAAGTAGTAAATTCTCTCTGCAGACCAAATTTTTCAGCATTTACCAAACACTAATTGCCAACTCCCTCAGTAAAATCTTTCTGCTAAATGTATGCATTACACATTAAAAAACTATCTAAATAGGGCATATCTTAGGATTTAGCAGGGAGTTGGCTGAAATGTCTCATGATTGCTTTTCAGTCTTCAAGAAAATTTTTCAGAAGGAAAGGAAACAAAATATCATAAAGCAAAAAAGGGAGGATAGGCCCGGGCTGCATTACAATGAACTCAACAGGCTCCCTGGGGAAAGCTAAGGAAACTGTCACTGTGCTAATTCCCTGCAAAACCCTGCTCCTCAAAATGATGGAGGGGCACTCACTTTTCACCAATGAAAGGAAAAAAGCCAAAGAGACGTTTAAATATTGGGGCACATGAGGCTTTCATTGTGTCCCAATATATCTTGGGGCACATGAGAGCCCCATGTCAGCAGCTGTAATGCTTCATTTGTAGGAAAGGGACAGGTTCATCCAGATGGAGCATAGAGAAGTGGACAAAATTCTCCAGAATGAGCAAGGGGTAGCAGCATGATACAACACATCATGTGGGCAGTTACATCTATGCCCTGCAGAAGTTGTCTGGTGGACTAATATCTTACCAGTATAAAGCTTGGAGGAACTTAGCCCCCTGGAGGTGCATGGGGTCCATGGAAATGGACCAGGACAAATAGGTGGCATCCTGCAGAGGACATGAGGGCCACAGTCCAAGACAGTGACTGGGCCCCTGTGATCCACAGGGGAACTTGGGAGGGCAGCTGCAGCTCCCTGTAAGGCTCTCATCTACTCCCTCTGGGCATAGAGGCTGGCCTTGGCATGCTCTCAGAAGCCAAAGGTGGGGAAGTCCCGGCCTTGGCCATGACTGTGAGGAGGTGCACTTAAAGAGCAGGTTTCAGGCACAGGCCAGGGGTGTTTGTGCAGAGGATGCAATCCCTTACATTTGAGGAGCAGCTTCTCAAGCCCTGTGACTGCTTTGGTAACGCTCAGGTAATTTATCAGTAAGGCACTAGTCTTAGAACATTTTTTCCTCTCCAGCAGGAAAATGATTACCTATCCAGCTATTGGAAACACTGAAAAAATTTATACTAATGAATCTCTTTCTGTTGCCTTCATTATTGTGTGAACCACAACAATTTCGAAGATACAAGTATTTTCCATCAAGACTATGAATAACAGCACTTGGCAAAACATCCCTATAACAAAGAATAAGCCTCCAACTTTTTTAGTGACTTTACATACAATGTTCCTTAATTACTGGCAAGCATGTCAAGAGTCTATTCCCACATGTGTCAACACTTTCTTAATACACTATAATTCATCATGTTAGTATGGCAGAAACAAGGTACTCTACATCTTTACACACATCCTTCTCCAACTTCTAGTCCTGAACTGAGTATTAAATGAACAGAAAATCTTCATCTAGCAAACAAAGAACAGACCACAGCATCGAAACAGTAAGGTCCCCTGAGTCAATCAAAGTCATACATCACAGAGCACTTTATCATATTCTTCACAACACTGTCTAAATCCAAGAAGCACTGCTTTATTGTCAAAAGGACATTCACTTAATAACAGCAGTAAATCCAGAAAGGCAGGCTAATTTTAGACAGAAAACTTGGCTAAGAGAGAACCCTATCATTTCCCACTCCTGACATTTTTATTCATTGAGTTCATTTTCATGCTAGTTGTGTGATTAAATGCAGATAGGGATTTATTTCCTTTTAATAAAAAAATACACTATTCTGAAAAAAGCCAAAATTGCAAATAAGGGACCTGATCCTTTTCCCACAGAAATAAACAATAGTTTTGTTATTGGCTTCAGTGATGACAGGAATCAAATCCATGAATCTCTGTTGGAAGAAAAGGTTAAAATTCCATTGGAAAACTCTTCTTGGACCATACATTAACTCTGTCAGTTCTGGGGGCAACCAAGAACCAGCATGATTTCTTTTCTATTCTGCCTGCACGTATGTGCAAATGTATGCGGTGGTATAGGGAGCCATTTCATAAAGAGGCAAGTGGAAATAAATCTGTCCTCAGTGTGTTGAAGTGAAATGTTTTATTTGCACTCATAAACCAAAGTGCTAGCTATATTTTTGCATTGCAGTTTTATTATTAACAGTGATATAATCTCCCTTCTTTATGCATAGATATTTGTACAGAGCCAAGAATCTTAGATGAAGGAAAGAGGTACCATGTAGTGAAAGCAAATATGAGAAATGCTGAATCTTTTGAAGAACTGGATCTGAGCTCCAGAGACAGTGTATATATTCCCTATTAGTCACTCAATCAAAAGTAACTGGGTTGTATATGCATTCAGCATAGGATCCAATTCCTTTCCTGGGTAGCAATTACTTGGGTAGAAATTGCTTGAATTCCACTAATGACCATATTTTGATCTTGTTTATGCCACTTTAAACCTGCCAGAACTCTGCTGAATTGGCTGAGCTGTTGTGTAGTAACAAGCTTGAAAGACATTTTAAAAAGTGGCGCTCAGAGAATTGGTTATTTTAAAAATGATTTGTGTTCTTCCACAAAAGGCAGAATGAAAAAAAAAATTAGTAAAAGTAAAAAATACAGTTTCCTTCATGCTGTTCATTGCTTTGCACCGGCAGGGCAAAAGCAGCTGTATTTATTTCTACTGTAGCTGTCCTGACTGAATGGGCTTTGTGGCAGGAGAACAGGACAAGAACTCCTCTGCCTACTTTTTCATCTGCTCCACAGATGCTTCCTGCAGCTTTTCTCTTACTGTATGGTAGCAGGCGAATCTGGGCAAACAGTCCCTAATAAGAAACTCAAAATAAATTTCACCTCCTCTCTTCAGTTCACAAAGTTTCCATCATCTGACCACAATTTTCATTCATTTGCTTATTACTGAAATTTATTTGGAGTGATTCATCAGATAATTTCTATGAATAATTCCTGGTCTGTAACTTGTTTGCAATCAGTTGGTCATGAGAATATTGATACTTGAAATTCAAGCCCTTTTGGCTGCATGCAAAGAATGATCCCTAAACGACTATGTTTAACATTCAGAATCTTTTTTTTCCAATGCAATTTCTCTCCATTACATGTTTCAACTTGACTTTGCACAAATATTCTGCACTATTAATTTTAGGTGATTTTGGGTGACCAGACTTTGCTGCAGAAGTATCATGTTCAAATATTCACAAAAACTGAAAGCAAGAGGATCTGCAAATGTGGGTCAGGCCAAATTTCTGTCCATACTGAATGAATGTTTTCAGGACCTCATGCAGAACTGACAACCTTATATTGCAGTTTTGCCATTATTCTCCTCCTAATTAATTTCATTGTAGTTCTACAATTGATGTGAGAGAATGATAAACTTAAGCATACATGTAGGTGTTTTTTGGCTTTAGTGCATTGATTCATCTGCAGACTCTTTATAGTATGTGTAAGAAGGTTGTGTTATCTTTGCTTCATGTGTAAAACACATTATGAAAACACTAGTGTATTTGATCCAATGTAAAGCATACACATACTATAATGTGGTCTAGACCCAAATATGTTTACTGCATGTGCCAGAACTTAAAATTACAATAGAGCTTATTTCTTAAGGCAATAGTTTGATTAAATAGGAACATCCCAAGCTTTTCTGACAGTTTTTAAATAAGTCAATAGGAGGCTTGAAGTTTTTTTTTCAGGTGTGTGATTCAGTGAACAGAGCAAAGTGTAAGGATTCTTCAGGGTAAAGATGGGCTTGGAAAGGCTTTGTCCTTCCCCTACAATACATTTTTGGAAAAAGGTTTCTCTGTTAGGATGGTTGGGTGTTTCTTGCACTGTTGAATAGGATTGCCAGGAGTCTATTCCTCAAGGCACTGACTGCAGCCAAGTTCTGGTCTGTTCTGTACATGGTAAAGCTATGTTGCTTAGCTTTCAAAATATAGAATAACCTATTCATCTCAAATCTCAAATGCTACATTTAATCCTGTTACTGTCTTTACTAGGTCACTAGGTAGCTGTTGGAGCAAAGCATTCCTGTCAAACACATCTATACTGCCTACACTTCCTATAGGTGATAGAGACTGTAGGGAAGACAGATATTTACCCCTCATCTTCCTCATCAGGTTTAATTGAAAAATATATGCCAGCATTTTTTCTCCATAGAATTAATACTTTTTCATTGTGTGGGCTGATAAATGTTGTCTGGAAACTCTGTATGAGTTTTCACCAGCAACTGGAAACTGCACATGTTAGAAATCTCTACTACAGACAACCTGGTTACAGCCTTTGCCCCGCTGATGAGGATTGTCTGCCCTAATGAGTGTGTGCTATTTCACTTCCACCAAAGGAAAATTATTACTTGTGATTCCTTGGCTAGTAGTAATTCCTTCAAACCAAGTGTGTGTGTTTCCTTACACAAGCCCAAACAACCTACAGAGCCTATGAGCCTGATTCCCATTTACACCAAAGGCAGTGTAAGTAAACACCTTCAGGTACTTTATAAATTACACTTTGAAGCTCTTTACATTGCTAAGTTTATAAGGTAGCTCTAATGTAACAGAGAGCCAGGCACTATTGACTTTAGATCTGTGACAAAATCAGGCACCATATAGCAGCTAGAGAATAGCAAGGGCAGGACTCATTGCCCTTCTTCATAATATTTTGGGGACATGAGTCCTCTCCAGCTTCCCTGTCTTGTGATACAGATTAGGAGTTTAGGAATGGTACTCCCAAACTTAGTGGTCCCACAGAGATTCTCCTTGTGCTGCTCAACGCTCGCTCCCCTCTCTTCCCTGCAGCAGGTTGGAGAGGAGAGCTGGAGGCACAAAAGGGGACATTCACAAACTAAGAATAATTTTCTAGAAGCAGCAATGAGGTAAGAGAATGAACAGTAACAGCAACATTGTTAATATCAAACTGTACAGGATAGGCAAATGATTCACACTTGGTTCCTCTGAACTAGCATTACCCCGCTCCTCCCTTTTCCACTCTTACTTGACTAGAAGGGACCCTGTCTGCCCAGAATAGAGTCCCTTTCCCCCAGCCCCAGTAAAGAAGTGGTATAGGATAACCTCTGGGTCCATGCCCCCTCCTGTCTACTGCAAAAAATTAACCCTTTGCTGGCCAGAACAAAGACAAGGTAGAATCTTGGAGAATCAGGGGGAAAGAAGAGACACCCAGTTGCTCTCTAGTTATTAGGGATGTGAGAAACCCTGGTGGAAGTTCATGCTCTGATGCAGCAGACTGGAGTCTCCTGCAGTGAAGTTTGTCATACTTAGGGTACTGGGCTTATTTCTTCATAGCCTGTGGATATGAAGAGTCCTGCAGTCTCCAAGTTAGCAAATCAGACTGTAAATGGAGGAGAAATGACTGCTTCCTCACTTGTGATGATGTGATAGACTGGAATTTGAATTATTGGTTTGGGACTAGCCCTCAAATCCTTTCTTGAGAAAAAAGCAAATGAATAATTTGAAAAAGAGAGTGTTGTTCCCTATTCTACCTCTTATCCAAAGCATGTGACATATGCAAGAAGGAAAACCACCAATTTTACTTTCTGTGCTATCCCCACATCTCCCTGTAGCCAGGATATATTAGCTGGATTCTAGGGATTAGGAGAATCAATCTCATTGCCTCCTAGCAGGTCACAGATCAAGTGTCTGAATTCCTTCCAAGGAGACTTGAATTAATTTAGAAAAGGACCCTGAACCCTCTTTCTTATAAATGTGATAAATATTCTTCCCACTAAGCTTGGACACAAAGGAGGTGATGGTACAGTTACAATTGCTGCTTCTTCCACACACATTTGAGACAAGATGGATTTATCCAATATGCCTGGAAAGTACTTCTGGAAAAGAACAGCTCTAAACTGCCCATAGAGCTATCCAACAACGCAGTGGTATTTCATGGGGCTGAATTCTGGAGTGAGGCACCTGAAGTGGCTGTTAATCACCAATCCATTTCACCACTCCCTTCTCTCCCCAGTGTTTTCACAGTTATAGTCCAGTGATTTTTGTCTGTACATGAAGATGATCCCATTAATGGCATGACCAGAAGAGTGTCACCTCATTTTCTGCCCTGGCATTCCCTTCAGACACAGGAGCTTTTAAGCTGGACTTTCCTTTCCCAGCTCTCATATAAGGTAAACTATACCAGAAGATGAAGGATCCTTTCTCCTTTTCACTGCCTGGCATAGGGCAGGACAGCAGAAAAGTTTGCCTCGCTTTGTGTATCACCAAGTACCTAGTGACAAACAAACTGCAGTATTTTTGTACTTGCATAATGGAGGCTTTACTTTTTCTAGAAAACAATGACAACTGTTTAATGGCATATTCAACAATTACAATCCAATGAGAATTGTCCAAGTAAGTGCATATTGGGGTTCATTACCCTTGCTTTTTATTGTTGTTCTTCACCTGCTTTAATTTGGTAAATCCAGTGATTTGAATAGAGGTTCCAGTTTTTAGTGTGTAACAGGAAGGACTTGCTGATCAATTTGTTAGCTTAGTTATAGTGAAAAAGTGAATAATAAAAAGTGAAATAGCCCCTAGCCAGTCAAAGTCATTCATTAGTACAGGTGTTTTAGAAACAATTATTCAGCCCCACTACAGAGAAAGAAAATAACTTGTGGTGAAGGGAAAATAAATATTTATTTGTTATGAGTGCAGAGCATATTACAGCCTAATTTCAAGAGCCAAAAACAGCTTCCTACTGGGAATAACATATCCATTACCATTGTCTCTGCTCTTCCCATTTGCCTCTATTTGAAAAAAATACATTAGTCTGTTGCTCCTCTAACCAAGTCTCAAAGTCTTTGCCTTTCCTAATGTTCAGAGCACTTTCTCTTTCACTTCTGTGTTGATTCACCTTTTATGAAGCCTTGAGGTGGCCCCTTCCCCTACATTTCCATAAATTTATAGCTCAACAATTTTGTTGTTCTTTGACATGCACTTGGCTGACTATTGAGGTTGCTGGTGATATGGCAGGACAAGGCAAGAATGGAGGCATGGTGGGTCTTGCAGGTCTGGAACATCACGGAGTATTCAGAGGGTCTTCTTCATGATGTGAGAGAACAAAAAGATGAACAAAAAGCTTGGAATTAAGTGCAGAAAAATTTAGAGGGGCATGAGGATGTTTTATTGAGGCAATTCATCTGAGCTGGTTCTTAGATGTGCAGATTACAGTGCCTACGCATCATCTCCTGCCCCAGCACAGTGTGACGCCACTCAGAGCTTCAAGAGCTCTGTCCAGAGCTTCAGCAGGCCTTCAGTGGGTGACAGACTCCACTTTCTGCAGGTAGAGTCCTTTCCCATATTCAAACTGTGACTACCTGAATGTTCTGCTGCCAGAAGCACATCTGTCTGTGCTGTGCACTGCAGGCATGAGGCTGCACAGGTGCCTTCAATGCCCTGGGGAGATGAGATGGGGAGCAAGAAGCAGAGGCTGCAAGTACTATCCTCTGGATGCAGGATGCTGACACATCTGGCAGGACAGTACTCTCTGTACAGGGTCTTCTCTGAAAGGACAGTGTGTGACTGGATGGAAACATCATAGGAGCAGGGCCAGCACATGTTCTGCCACATGGACCATTTTGGAAAAGCAAGATATAATGCTGTAACTGACTGGAGGAGCCTTGATTAATTCAAAGACAGATTGCGTGCATCAGTGATTAAAAGACTTGCGCAACAACTACGAATCAAAACAACAGAGAAAATGTCGGTGGGAGTAAAAGCCACAATGTAAAATATAAAGGATTCTACCATACAAAGTAGTGTCCAGTAGACTCATACCTGATCAAATTTGTGCTTAAATCACAGGAACTCCAGTCCCCTTATGGTTTCTAGCTAATGGTGATTCTTCTTTGCTATTATGTTCTCTTCCCATTATTTTTTTTTAAAGTCACTATAAAACTTTCCTCATTACAAATGTCTAGATACTCCACCTTTCTCTTCACACAACCTCACTTTTTAAAGAATCTGTCCATTAGTCAGAAGAGGAGGTATTTTCCTACCATCATGTGGCAACAGACAGCTAGGTCTGCTGAGAGCAGCATCTCCTGCTTAACAAAATGTCTTTCCTCTTGCTATGTGCAGAGACTGCGAAGCTGCAGATCCACCAGGCATGCCAGCACCTTCTGTTTAAAATCTATTTTTCCTTTGGGATTGGGCCAACAGTTCAAAGCCAATTGCAGTTGTTGAGTCCAGACTTCTACAAAACGGCTTTCTCGGCTAGTGTCTAATACCTTTCCTTGACAGCCTTGTCAGTACTGGAGCATGTTTCCACATCTTGGCTCAGGGTTAAACACATTCAACATGTTGTGCAAAATGGAGGCTAAAAAACAAAATGGAATTCACAGTTTGAGACTGCTGGATCCCACTGTGTCGTGGCATAAATGGTACTTCTCCAGCTGCCTGGAATGGCAGGCTCTCCACTGGTCTCCTTGCTCAGGAGAGAAAACAGTAAAACTAGATAGGGAGATGAACAATAAAAAAAAAAGATTGGAGGCATGGAATGAGTTCCATATGAAAAGGGACTAAAAAAGTTGGGATCATTTGGAGAGGAAATGAAAAATTATATGGTAGACCTATCCAAGCTAGTTAATAGAGAAGATAAATCAGATACTCTCCCTTACAAATTTTCCTTACATGCACAAAAAAAAGAAATCCTGGGAGAACACAGTGAAACCAAAATAGTGAATTAAAATTTATAAACAATAGCACAACAGGTATTTACCTTATGAAAGTCATTGTTCTGGGATATCACTGAGATCAGGAAGATGGAGGACATGAAGGAGGCTGAAATTTATCTGTAGGGGAAACACCCGTGGGATCCTGACTATGAATACATAAATAGGAAAAAAACTCTAATCTACTCTATACTTGGTGGGAGACAGTAAAACCTTTATTTTGCTTACTGAACCTAGTTTATATGCATTTGGAAATTATTTGGTGTCCATGATCATGCACTGGAAACCACCTGATGTGAAAGGAAAGTGTCTCAGGAGGATGGAGACAAGGGAGAAGTCTCCTCAGTGCCAGTGCTTTGAGGATTGCGGCCACCAGCATCTTTGGAAACCATTGGCAACTGACTATACTTTGTTGAGCTGTTCAGTTTGGCATAAGGGAAATACAGAGTAATGGGGCATCAGGGACAGGACCTAACTGTGTGGTAGGTCCTTGTCAGTGGGAATATCCACAGCTCCCAAGACCTCTTGGTCCACAGATGCCCCTGACATGGATAAATAACTATAGGCCCCCTAGGCCAAAATCCAGAGAAGGATGTGGATGCCTAATGTATGATTTAAACTGTCACCAGGTGCCGAAATAGGAGCCAAAAAAGCTCTTAGGGTCCTGCAACTCTGCAGATGTGTACACTGAGCAGCCCTGCTGGTTTGGCTGAGCTGAACCTACGTCTTTCAAGAGCTAGAGTTCAGGAATCTCCATTTCTGGGGAAAGTGTCCGGAGCAGAAGGTCACAGAACCTGTACTGTCCTTTCTCTAGCCTCATGAACTCTTTCTGTTGACACAGGAGGCTTATCTTAATCAGAAGATGTACAATCTGCTCCACCTGCCTCCCAGAGAAACAAGCAATTGATGCAGTCCACAGATGGGTGGTTAGAACACCTTAGTGGAAGTGGGTGATATGGAATCTGACCACCCAAAGAGCAAGGGAATATACCTCTTCCTAGTACTTTGAGGAAATCACAGGGTAACTCCTAAGCTGTTACATACAAGATTCTCATCACTACCCCTGCTAATGAAAACATCTCAATCTTTCATGATTATTAGGAAACTGTAGGTGTGCTTTGAATACATTTACTGGATCCAGCCTCCTTGAACTGAGGTACAAGTCATGAACCTCAGAGTCTTTGGCAGAGATGGAGAAAAAGTATTTGGCTCAGCCAGTATCATGGTTCCATTGGGCATGCTTTGTAGCAGAAATGTTGACGCCAAACTAAGCTTTCCTGTGCAAACTTAAGCACTTACAGACTCTCAGACATCTAAAGGATTAAGCAAATCCTTTGTGGATCACATATTTGGACATGGGTGACTAAATTCTGCCTAAAGTGCTTGAGAAGTTGGTTTGTGCACATTGTAATTTTCCAGCTCCTTCCAACTAACCCTTTGGTGTTATATTGGTGATAATTACTTCTCTGTCTCTGAGTGTGTGTCTCAAAGGGATCTGTCTTCTCAGTAGCATAAATTTTTGTGCAACTGGTAGAAACCATCTTCTCTTTCAAACCACCTCACTGATTAAAATAGCCAAATTCAGAGCAATTGTTCGCATTCCAGATTTAGTTCTGAAGCTTGCTGCCTCCCTTTCTGAAGTAATGAACAACTGCAACTCATCTGTTTTTTCTCATCCATTTCAGCTGGTGTGATGCAAGATGTTTTTTCTTTGTACCAGCTTTACCTTGTTTCTAGGACAGCATTACATGTACCAGAGGATTCAGCCTCTGGTAGAGACATATCCAGTGTCACTGAGCATTCTCAACAGCTCAAAGGGAAACCAAGTATCTGTGTACCTCTTGCAACCAGAAGACAAATATTCTGAACCTGTGAGGAAAGAGAAGTGAATTTTCTACCACTGACGGAGAACTGAAAACCTGTTTAGGTAGACACAATAATTACAGTCCTGCTGCTCAGCCACTGTGCTCCCCACAGAAAAAACTCTGCAGCTGTTCTGCTATTTTTCATGTGAGACCGAATCCTTTTCTAGCTGGTTGTACCCTAGGAGAGCTGCTCCAGGAGTTTTGCCGGCTAGAGCAAGATTTGGGAGGGTGAAGGCCAGCTCCTGATTAGGAGCAGGCAAGCGGCAAAGACTACTTGTTTCAAAGAAGTATGAAGAGCAATGAAATATACAGGGCAAGATTCATCCTGGCTAGCTGCTGATGTCAAGAGTAGAGGCATTCACACCTGTGCTCTTTTCTACCTCTCCCAAGAGCCCATGGAGACCTATTTCTGGCTAGATTAAGATGAAATGTGTCCGGAAACATCTGTTTCTCCCCTCTGCCCCAATGCCAAATAAGCCCTCTTCTACCTAGGTCAGACATAGACATTGACATCCAACCTACCCCATCCTCATCGCTTGCTGAAGATGAGATTAACTGAGTCTGGCTACACCCATAGAACTTGCCTCAGTGTGTACAATGTGCTGCTGCTCCAGAGAGGGAGAGCAGATGTCCCCAACTCATTTGCTTTGGTGCCTGCTACATATGCCAGAAAGGTGGTGACACATCTGCATCTCTCCCCAGTCACATCTGGTTGAGATGTGGCAACAAACTCCCTGCACAAGGTACCTCTCAAGGGCTATAAGGGGCAGACTCTGCTGCAGCATTTGAAGCAAGGGTGGCCAGCAAGAGACATATCCCTCTTTGTCTCATTTAGTTTTCACCCACATAGCATGTATCTGCTTCCAGAATGAGATCCGGTGCTCTAGGATGTACACATGCTTGCATGTGTTGGATGCACACGCATAGATGTGTGTTTGTATGTGGTTTACTGAGAATTAAAAATGCTTCTTTTTGCTTCAGACAGTGCTTAAAGTGCTTGCCTTTTCAGTTGGGGGGACTGTGTTTTTAATCTCGCTAATACAAAGAAAACAATGGACCTCTTTCTCTGCTAGCTGTAAAGGGTCATAAGTAAAATGAATTTTGGCAGACTCGTTCCAAGTAGACGTGCAACCACATGCAAAAATGACTCTAAATTTAGTATGTCATTTGTCAGGGTTAACCCTTCCCTTCTGCAAAGGAAAGGAGCATATTTGTTATCTTATAGTTTGTATTTGGAAATTTGTCTTGCCTCTATGAAAATCTAAACTGCAGGAATTTATAATGGCCTTTTATTTTATAAGCCTTTATTTCTCTTCAAAGTTATGATAGATGCAACTGTATCCTTGCTTCTGAGAACAGGACACAGTACTTTCATGCAAGAACGGGTACCCTTAAAACCAAGGAAAGTGTTTTCTTCCCCAAAAGTGTTTTCATCCCCTGTTCAGATGGTGGGGTAGGATGGTCTTGCTTTTTTGTATGGACCTTAAAACTGTTGGACTCAGCTGTGTGAATTTCTGTAAGCCCTGGTCACCAGCATGAAAGTAGTTTAATGGAAAAAGGTTACCGCTGTGAGAAATCACTGAACTTGAGTCAGTCCAAAAGTCTTTGAGAAATATTATACTGCACCTGAGACTTTAAGCACACAGCCATTGGTGTAATACCTGCTACAGCAGGAGAAACAGGAACTGACCTTCATCTGCAGCTATTTCCAGCAGGAAAAGAAACACTGAAAACATCCCAGTCCATTTTCCAGCCTGTGAGGTTTCTGATGTTAGTGGGTGCTGTTTTACATGGTTATCATAGAAAAACAAGGAGGGGGTCCAATGCAAGATGTAGTTCACATAAATCCTTGGTTTATTCTGAGAAAATGGTACCTACAGAGCAGTACCAGTAATTACTTTGGGCAAGGCAAATTACTTGGACGTATGAGAGAAAGTGGTATCTTATCCACTTCGAAATGCATTTCTTGAAAAAGTTGGTCAGAACTGGTCTGCTTCTGTCTATGTTTCTCCCTCTTACTCTCTCTCCCCTCCCACACTCAAGAAACACCATTCCCAGAAATCCCAGAGGACATTTTTAATTGAAAGCAATGATCATGAGTCATTCCTGTATATTAAGTGAAATACTCTTGCTTGCCTCCCAAGGGATAAAGTGATTAAACCCAATAGATAGGGGCCCAGGAACTGCTGCTGAAATTAAAAATCAAGAAGATAAGTTAGTGCTACAGTATTTTTTTTTCAAAACACATCTCTCCCTGAACTACCAGAGCCCACACACAAAGAAACAGAAAATTGATTGTATTTCTGACAGTTTAAGATTCAGATTTTTTTCAACTGAGACTGTTTGTTCTTCTGAACAAACTGTATGCTACTCTGTCCTGTTGTCTGAGATATAATGGAATATAATGTTAGCCTCGGACAGTGGTTGTTGAGCTTGTGCCAGCCTCACTAATGAGCATGTGGTTTCAATAATAATATGGCTACTTGTAAGATGGCTGGCCACAAGCCAAGCACTTAATATGAAGAGGGCAACAGATGTAAAAAAGTACCATCCCTGACATGATTGCATTTCCAAAAATTCTCTGGCAAAGAAGTTCAGATTCAGCAAATCGGGATAATGAAGAATCCCCCCATATCAGGACAGGATGAAGCTCTGACAAATTCCCTTCCCTTCCCTTCCCTTCCCTTCCCTTCCCTTCCCTTCCCTTCCCTTCCCTTCCCTTCCCTTCCCTTCCCTTCCCTTCCCTTCCCTTCCCTTCCCTTCCCTTCCCTTCCCTTCCCTTCCCTTCCCTTCCCTTCCCTTCCCTTCCCTTCCCTTCCCTTCCCTTCCCTTCCCTTCCCTTCCCTTCCCTTCCCTTCCCTTCCCTTCCCTTCCCTTCCCTTCCCTTCCCTTCCCTTCCCTTCCCTTCCCTTCCCTTCCCTTCCCTTCCCTTCCCTTCCCTTCCCTTCCCTTCCCTTTACCTTTTGTCATTCCAGACTTGGATCTAAGAGTCCAAGAGCATCAAGACAGTGAAATGAATTACAGTTTAATAATATTCCCACCACACAGACAAAATGGATTCAATTACATAATGGTAGCATTAAATGTTATTATGAAGGGGATCCAGAGCCTTGAGTCCAGACTTTCAGAAAACCATGATAAGCTCTTTAAAACAGCTGAAATAGCACATTTACAGGTTTTCAAGCCATAGGTTTGCCGAGAGGAGGGAGCACATGGAAGGAGTCATTATGTTTGCTCAGAGGCTTTGGTGTGCTAATCTGGTATCGAGGACTGAGTGTGCAGAAAAGCAGTGCCAGAGAATTCCCAAGTGATTATCATATCTAAACCTGGAGGTCTGAGGGTGCTTTCTGCAGTGGCTGCCCTTACCAGGGAGCCACATGTCAGAGGCTCGGGTGAAACGCCAGCCCTTGGGCTCCGGCCACAGCAGCAGGGTGAGGCCAAGCCAGCCAAACCTGGGCACACCCAACAGAGAGAAGGCAGAGGCAGCTCTGCTCCACGCCAGGTTGCCCCCAACACTCCCTGCTCGGTCACCCGTGGGTTTGGGTGGCACAGAGGTGCTGAGCTGCTTTCACACAACCAGACCTCTCTGTTCTGGACTTCTGAGAAGTCTCTCTTTGGATAGGACAACACTGAAACCTGGAGCACACTGTGCAGCTCTCCCAGAATAGGGCAGGCACAGGCAAAGCATTGTTATCTACTATAAACCGCCTAAAAGAATGTCACATTCTTGATATTTAGAATTACGGATAGTATTGCATGATCCTTTAACAAAATATTTTTCTTCTTCCTTCCAGGAGAAAAGGAAAATATGATTTTAAAAAAGGTAGGAAATAAGTAAATTAATCCCATAACTTTTAAGTTACTAACTTCCCATTTTTTTAAATTTGAAAAATTGGAGAGAAATTACAAAGAAGAGGAAAGCAGAAAAAAGAGTGGTCAGAACACAAAGGAGTTCAAAACTAAAAATAGAAGAATGAACATTTCTGACTGCCAGCACACAAATGAATTGTTATTTCCAGACAGGGGAATTTTTAGTTCTCTTCACAACAGTGGTAAGACATGAATATTACTCCTGAATTTTATGGATGATGATATTAACAAGCTTTTAAAAAAATCAATTTCTATTAAAAATATATTTCTACAAATGTTTTAAAAACTTCAATTATTCCTCTGGTGTAAAGTGTTCCAAATGGTCCAGACTCCTTGTTTTCTTGATGATGCCTTCCTGAATATTTTCCCAAATTTGGATGCACTAACTCTAACTGGGTTGTGGTATACTATTTACCAGGAAATGTTGGTGAAAGCTGCTTGGACTAGAATAATGCTGTGTGCCAGTGCTGGGAGACACTTCATGCCCTTCTGGGTGGCCAGTACCTTTGTCAAGGTGCTTGCCAATTCATGGTCTTGTGATAAATGGTCTGTGGCCAAGGAACTGCATGTCTGGCAGGCAAGACAGCATTTCACTTCTGCACTACTTATAACAAAATATCCACACACGTCAAGTCATAATTGATCAAATATGCACATCCTCCAGCAGTGGTCTGTGGGCTTCTCTATCTGAGAAGAACCCTGAGGTTTCTGAGTCCTGAACAATCCTGGGCAATGTGATACCTAGGATGATGCACTAACTCTGGTACCGGCCCCTGAAAAATCATTTGTGTGAGGCTCCTTCCATCCTTCATGGGAAAGGAGGGTGACAGAGGAACCTCTACATGATGCTTTATCTCAACCTCAGTAGATGTCTAATGGAGATGGGATGAATTGCCCTTTGAATGTGCTGTTTCTAGTGTTTTTATCAAGGAGGGAACTAAACATCTAGCTGGCAAGCCAATAGATTGCTGAAGTTAAATGAGAGGTACCTCAGCTACACTGCTGGCAATGTTGCATCCTTTATGTCCTGCCAGTCAGAAAGTGCTCTGTGATTGTCATTCAGCTTTACTTTCAATGAATTGATATTGCAGATTCTTATTTTGGCTGCAGTGCATTAACTGAGTAAACACTCGAATGAACAGGGCACCACAAAAGCTCGCTAGCGGGTTGCTGCATGCCCCCCAGGCACCAAAAACATGTGCAAAGAACAAAGAGCTGCACAAATTGACTGCAGATATGACCACACACGTTAAGATGTAACACGTCATTGAGACAGGAGAAAAAGCTTTTGTAGCAACCAGCACTGGGTGGAACTGGCTTAATCCCATTAAAGAGACCCAAAATCCACTGACAAAGGGCCAGTTTTTGTGCTCTCACTTATGCTGGGGGAAACCTGACCTTGGAGAAAAGGAGCCAAAAGCAGGACTCGGTGCAGCACGGTCACTGTCCTTGCCTACAGACATGGCAGCATGTGTGGTAAGTGGCAGGGCTGACATGAAATTGTGTGTGGCACTGGTTTCTCTGAGCACCCTGCTGTCTGAGAGACAGAATGACAGAGAAAGCTTGTAAATCTACTCATGCTAAGATGTTACGGCATGTGAACATGTGGATTTCAGAGGAAAGACAATGAGAGACGCACACATACTGTTGTTCTTGGGACACCAACTGCTCTGAGCTTGGATGCTCAGAGCCTTCAGGCTCTCCTAGACATTCCATATTTCAGCAGTGTGAAGATCCAGTTGCTCTTTGCTTGGATGCCTGGATAAGAATTTGGGGAAGACCAAAGGCAAGGTGCTCATTTGTACAATCAGTGAAGGAGGTGCACGCGCTGTTTCCAGACACAACAGGTGTCCAGGGATCCCCAGAGGTATTGCACTGCCACCTCTGTTCTTTTTAGTGATTGCTCCAAAAAGTGAAAAGGAGACTGAACTACCACGCACAATTCCTGTTGTGCATTTTATACTCTCTGGTTTTTTCAGTCAGTAGTGGTTTGTCTCATACAAACTCACATCCTTTGACTGCAAATGCCTTGACCCTGACATGATAGCCCTGGCTTACCCCAGCTCCCCTCCAGCAGAGAGCTGATTTCACATCTGTAGCTTGTCTGCATGCTTATTTGCCAGCTAGAAAGGCTGTGCTGGCTGACTGGGCAGTCACTGCCAAGGATAACAGCTGAGTTTGGAGCTCCCTTCCCTTACTGGGATCACAAATTCAAGTCTCTCTTCTATTCCTTCACTTCGTGTTAATTGAAACTGGAATCAAAATTTATTAGGGTGTGTGTACTGAGAAGAAGGGGAGGGTTAAAAGATAGGCAGGCAAGCAGGCAGCACAACTTTGGGATTCTCACTTCCTAGACTAAAATTAACCAATGCTTGCACCAGCTTTGGTTTGAAGCGAGCCTTCGTTTGGGGGAGCAAACCCTGGTGACAGGCTTTGAGAAATGGTCCTGGGACTACTGTGGGATGAGAGGAGAGGGTTTGCCTTCATGCACAGGTCCTTCCTGTCACTTCATTCCCAGGCAACAGCCTGTGACCACTTACAGGGACTCCACCACAGCAGAAGAAGGCTACCTCTTGTCCTGCAGAGCTCACTTCTCCAGCGCATGTCAGGGTAAGCCCCCTGTGAAGAAACACAGGGCAAATGGGCTGCAGGAAGGTCCAGCAGGATCCAACCCCACCTGGACTGGTTCTGGGGAGACAATGTGCCTGGTGACATACTCAGCCTTGCCCAAGTGCCTGCTGGTGGTGGGCATCAGTCATTCCTTGTCTTGCTGGCTCTGACCACAGTGTCTTTGCGAGGTTGTTTGCTTGCATGAAAGGTTTAAGTAGTTTGTAACTGCCTGTGTGAAAAAAACCCAAACCAAGATAATTCTTGAATTCTTGTTTCTTTCCACACTGGCTTGCTCCTGTAAACAAAAGGTTTAAAAGTGGGAAATGCATGTCTGCTTTTACAGTTCCCTTTGATGTCTTTTCTACATATAGTTACACATATTTAGGTTTGCAGCAGCTCTTTGCAGTTCACCTCCAGTCAGATGTTCATCTACACCTGAAAACATGAGAAAGGCTCAGAGTTGGCTCAGCCAAGGAAGGAAAGACTGATCAACGTACAAATGAGTATTTACAGGGAATATATTTATAGACTTAGAATTTTAAAACTTGTGTATGTGAATTTGGTTGAGCATGAGGCTTTCTTTCTGTCTGTCTCCCAACCCTGCTCCCTCCTTTCCTCCTCCTGTTTCCTACCTATCCCCCTCCCCATCCCAGAAAATTAGCTTTCATTGGGCATTTATAGCTGCACTTTCAAGTCAGTCAAGATTATTTTCTGGTGCTTAAAGTCCTAGTTAACATGTCATGGTGCCATTCAGTGCTGAAAATGATGTAATTTATTGGGTAGCTGGTCATTTGCAAAAATAGCTGGAAAAACAAGTTTAGCTTGATATAAATAACAAGACACAACAGTACATACAGTACAACACCTTGCCTCCTGCTGCAAATCTCCTGATTTCTGTTATTCTGGTTTCAGCATGCCTAGCTGCCTCCTTACATTCACTGCTATGAAATAAGATAATTATAGCGCGAGTAAATATTACTCAATCAATCTACAGCAACAACTGTTAAAACAAGCCATCTTATAAATTTTCCTAACAAAACATGCCTCAACCCAATATACACAGAAGGTAAGTTTCTCTGACCTCGAAATAAATTTCAAGAGCAAAGAACATCATGCACATAATGAACATCCAGCGATGAGAGGCAGAGCCAGGGTGTAGCCCTGTTTAATCTGACCCCCCGGCACCTCCCCAAGCTCAGCAGCAGAAGGATGGTGTGTTTTGGGAAAGCTTATCTTTTCATGTATGGTGTAAATAGGAATAGTCCCCTGAAATCACAGTTCCTCTTCTTCCCTTATGCCTAGTAGCAGGACTCAAGCAAATTAACCCTTCTCTTCCCAGGATAATACCAGACTCCAGTAGTGATATGTGTGATGGCTGCACAAAATGTCTGGTTCGATTAAGCCATAAAACCTCTTCAAAACCCAGAGCATTCTTTCCATTTTTCAAACACACACATTAAAAAAGAAAAACCAGTCACCTATCAGCAGAGATATTTATGACATGGTCATCTAAGCCCAGCTAGACCCAGGGTTCAGAGGTAGTTGCTTGTTCTGGTCAGACTTTTTGTGGGATGAAGGTGGAAAGGATGGCATGCACTGTTTGTACAACTGGACTGCAAGCTATGGGGAGTGAATGGTCTGGATTTGCAGGAGAGGAGAGCCCTTTCCTAGTTGATATTATTCAGAAATGTTGCCTTATATTTATCTCTGAAGTTTATCTCTGTCTTTTACCTCCATACTTGAGATATGGTGGTAGCCACCCAAGACTCCTGAGAACTCAGTGGAGAAAGATCTCAGAAGGTGATCTGAGGCCCAAGGTAGGCTGAAACATCTCTCCCAAAAGCTGTTGGTGTTTTTCCTCCTGCCTGGGAATGTGTCCAGGGCTGGTGACAGGGTGGGTCTAGGCTGACATGCTGTCATGGTTTGACACTGGCACAATGCCAGTGCCCCCATGAAAATGTGATCCCTCCCTTGAATGCTGTGAAGTGGAATCTAGAACAGAGCAAAGCAGGCCCAAGCTTAATAACAGAAAAAAACTTTATTAAGCTACTACTACAAAAGAAAAGAGGAAACTAAAGAAGGGAAAAAAAAAACCACACAAAGATCAAATGAAAACCTTGCAAAACATTCCTCCTCCCACCACCCAACTCCAACAAACCACAGTGAGACACAATCTGGACCCCAATCAGGTTTCCACCCTCCAAACAATCGATACTCAGTCCATCGAGGGAACAGAGTCTCTCCTGTGCCACAGACCCCCCAAGAAAACACAGCTCCACATCCTGTGTTTCCATGTCACACATGGCACCGCCCGGAGAAAAAGTTTGCCATGGTGACCCTTCTCCTTTCCATGCACAGTGCTCTCACCACCAATGCATGGATGGACAGACTGCTTTTAGGATTTTTCCTTTAAAGGATGCCCTGACAAGAGGGGAGAAAACAACAGTTCAGTTTTTCATTGTTTGGGACCACAGTCCCCCCCATTTTCCCCTGGGGCCGAGGGCTCAAGAACAGAGATCTTCTCTTCTCTTCTCTTTCCTTTCCAGGACAGGGGGTGCCACCACAAACGCCCTAACCTTTTCTCCGTTCACTCCACTTTTGTCTTTTCCCAGCTGAAGCAGGTCTCTTGACTCACTGGCATCCTCCCAAACACAGTCCCTCTTGGAGGAGAAGATTGGTTCAGGTTGTGGCTAACATGGAAAAGTCCAGCCAAAAGCCACTCCTTGTCCCCCTCCCATCTAGAATTCCTCCTTCTAACATCCCAGGGTCCAAGGTGTCCCTCTTTCTCTCTTTCAAACCGAGGAGGGGAAAGGAAAATTCACAAAGCTTTCATTTCTCAAGGAAGGGTTAAAAGTCCGAACTCCCAGGATGGCTCGATGCCCGGACTCCAGCTCCCACACAACTGGGCACCTTGCAGCTCCCCCCGCTCCTCCTTCCTCGCGGTGGAATTGTTGACAGAACTGCCGATGTCTCTTTCTCTCTCCCTCTCGGGAGAGAAACTCTGGGTGGGGGGGGGAATGGAGACATCCCAGATTTCTTCCACCCTTCCATCTGCAGGGGCCAGCCCGGTTCCAGTCTTTCCACCACCCTTGGGGCCTTCGGCCTACCTTTCTCAGGCCATGGGCCTTCCCCTCCCCACCCAGCTTGTGGCTGGGCAGGGGAGGCTGCACTGCGCACTGACCGGAACCAAAGAGAGCGAGTTCCCCTGGGAATTCTGCTTTTAACCCTCTGTGTTCTCAGAGGCGTGTCCATCTTCAATTGGTCAATATCTAAATTGACCTCTTCCTTACGGAAAAAATTCTCTTTCCGTGTCAAACCACGACACATGCCATGACTAAAACTCCTGTAATGTCCACTCCTCATTTCAAATGTGTTATGTTAATGAGGAATGGGGTGGGTTGGAAGTGAAATACTGCATTCATGCTGTGGTAGTGAAGAGGCACACTTTCTGGCTCTGGTGTACTTCATGCGTCTTCTCTGACTGTCTCTGGACCAGATGCATTCCTCTGCTGGTGCCACAGGTCTGCTGAGGAGTCAGGTGCATGTGATGCCTCTCACGGGGGTTTTGCAATGTGGGCCAACATCCCTAGGAATTTGGACCACTGAAAACACTGCTGTGGCTCATCTTGATGGGACTTATGGTAGATTAAATGTCCTTTAGACTATTTGCTGCCATAGAAGAGCCTGCTTACATATTGGACTGTTTCATCTACCCAATAGAGGCATCTGTCCAAATTTCCAACCTGAACAGCCCTTGCTCATGTTAGCCCTTGAAACAGGCCTTGAAATTGAGTGGGAAAGTGCTAGGTTGCATGGGACAAGTGCCATGCCCAAACTTTTCATGCTGTGTCTGGGGCCTGACTAACCTGAGAAATCTCACAGGGTCCATTCTATCAGGTGAGCAGTACAGACACATAACCTCAGAAATGGGCAGTGTTATTACACTGGCTCCAAGCCAGCCTTATGGTCCCATTTTCATTTCTGTGGAGTGGCCAGAGAGTAAGCCTTTGTGCATAAGGGATGCCAAAAAGGCAGATAACAAGCTCAAATGCATTTGCTTGCTGGGGACTGACCTCCCCTGGAATCTGGTTGAATCCACTGCTTTTGGCAAATTTTGAAAACTACAGACAAATGCTAGGAATATACAGATGTCTGGAAATGGAGTCCATGATCTAGTAACCTCCTCTTGTCAGAAAGCAAACCCATTTTACCATTACCTTTGATGTTTTGTTGGTTAAAAGAGAAGGATGTACTTTAACTCCCTCTAAGGAGACATTTCTGGTTTTTGTGTGTCAGCCATATTTATCCAGCCAATAGATCTGAATTGAACTAATTGTCTGACATAGGTCTTTTGTTGTTGCTTTTCACTGAAAATATGACTTTCTCACAAAGTGAAATATGATGCTCAGTTCTGGGCTCCTCATTAAAAGAGACAGGAACATAGTGTAGAGAGTCCAATGAAGGACCACAGAGATGGTCAAGAGACCAGAGCAGTACAGACTGATGATCTTGCAAAATATCTTCCAACCTCAATTCTTCTGTGATACTGATTCTGGAAGATAACACAGCAGTACTGTAGGAAACAGCAGATGTCATCTTGCCTGTGCTGTCCAGAGGGAGCAGTCCTTGAAGCCAGCAATTTGCAAAATCATACATGGATTTAATTTTTTGAGATAAGTACTTGATATGCTCCAAAAGACAAAACCAGGACATGTCAAGCTAACAGGACATTAGGACCTGGGATTAAAGCTCTAATCAAGGTGATCACCTTGAGCTGGGTCTAAAAGAAGGGAAGGGGTTCCCAGGAGAAGAGTAGTTGCACTGGCAGAGGCAGGGCCTGCTAGACAGCCTGGAAAGGGCAGCGTGGGAAGGCAGCTCTGCTACTCCCTTTGGAATATTTAATTTGTTTGATGCTGCCTTGTGTCCCACAGTGGGACCAGATTTCTCCTTGTTTCATGCCTGACATTCAAAGCTAGACATTCAAAAATGGTCTCAGTACAGCTTTCCAGTTGAAACACCCCGAATGAATGTGTGATCCTCACTGCATCCAGGCAGAAATGGATGAGGCTCTGCTGGTTTTAGAGAGTGAATGTTTTCTGCCTCAGCAGGAAGATCTAGATTTGTTGTAAAGCTAGGGACAATCTCACAAAGCCAAGCTTTGACCAACCAGAGAAGAAAAGAGAGTGACACACTGCAAGGCTGGAGAACAGTAGCATGGGATTTGGGGTGTGGGTTTTGAGTGTGCATGTAAATTGTTTATGCGGGCAATTTGCTGTTTTCAGAGTAAAAAATCCTGATCTTACAAAACTGCCTGTGTGAAAAAAAGAGAGAGCAATTTTCACTACTCAGATTTATAATCTGCTCTCAAAAGTATGCCCACAGGAAGCAAAATTAGAATTTTCTTCTCAGGACAGTGCTAGCTCAGAAGTTTAAAATATATCTTGAGCTAACATTTTTGTGAGTCATTCTGCATCACTGAATAAAGATATACATGATGTGAGCACTGCAGATTTAGGAGCAAGCCAGAGTTTTTTGTGCCTTGCTCCATTATTGAGAATTTTATGATTCTGACAATCAGTACTTTTTTTAGTATGAGTCTGCCCCTGGTACAAATACACAGGACACAATGGAGAGATTACTTCAGTCACGTAAACCTGCTGCTAAGATCCAAACAGCCAAAATATTTGAGTACAGACTTTTGTGTTGCTTTCATGGGTATCATTACATGGAATAGATAGTTAGGTACCAGCTGACCCTCAAAGGGAAAAATTCAGTTCCGTTTCCATGCATGATTTAACAGGAGATATATCAATTCACTACAACAGGGTGTAGAATATGTTTGGTTTGTAATTACACCAGCTGCACTGAGAGAATAAAGCAGAGGTTAAACAAGGCCACATGTTTAATCAGAGGTCTCAGAGGGCTATGAAAGGAAAGTTGATCTTTTTTCATGATATCAATACAATGCAGTCATCCTGTGTGGGTTTTGCATACCATCCTGTCCACAGCCAGAGAAATGACTTCTTTTTCAATAAGAATTAAAGCAAAAGTGAAAAAAGAACAAAAGGGTGAGGGAGCTGATCTGGAGGAGATGATGATCAATTCTACTGCATCTTGTAAAACCTTCCTGCTCTTTCCTCCACAACAGCATTATTTCCCCATCATAAGCACTTCTTTAATAAACAATTAAGCTTTGTGTTTGGAATCCAAACACATTTTTGGGGGGTGAGACATAGGAGAACTGGGTGGCTCAGGGTTTGGCAGTAATACAAGGGAAGAGCCTACAGTGGTTTGAATTTGGTCCAAGTTGTGTTGCCCTTGATTTATTAGCCACGCTAGTGCAGGAAAATCATTGTCTCTACTCCACACTGTTTTTGTGGGTCCATCCTGTAGTAGACTCAAACAAGACAATATAGGGTTCATTTATTTTCTCATAAATATTTGACTGATTTGTTTTGAGAACTTATTTGTGCTGATGCTGTTTGTGCCCCTCTTCAATGGAAAATCAGCTTGATAGCCAAGCAAATGCTGAAAAAATGAATACAGGTATTCAGTCCCGACATTTGATTGCAAAAGTGATAGGGAGAGAAAAATAATGAGCCTGGTGGCTGGCTACATCTGCATGTACATCATGTACATTCTGTACCTCCATTGGTAGCTGTGTGGATGCAGCACAGCCAGTGTGATACCACTGCATGGGTGGACTGACATTGATCAATGAACACAGTAGCCACAAATTCAGCTTGCATTGCACAGACCCTGAGCTCTTGCCTTCTCTCATGTTTTAGGGAAATGCAGCATCACTCTGGCCTTTGGGCTGAGACCTGGCATGGAAGTCATCCAGTGTGAGTTCTTTCCCTTGCTTTTGGTGGCCTCCAACCTCAACCCGCATCCAGATCTAACCTCCCTCACTCTGTTCAACCTGTGCAACCTCAGTGTGAATAGCTTGTGGATATGATGTGGGCCAAGAGTTGTTCAACAATTCTGAGAAAGAAATCTCTGAAATCATAAGCACCCTGCCAAAATTTGTTCAGAAGTGTAAGAAAAGTGAAAGCACACTGGCAGATGTCTTCCTCTGAATAATTCACTTGTTTCTAGGATGAAGCCTGGGTTCTGTCCTCTGCTCCCTCACCAGAGGCTGTGGGGACAACTATGCTGCTACTGTTCACACTGATAATTGTCCATGGCCTGAGGTACTCCCTTCCTTTTCAGTTCCATCAATCTGGCAGCTTCCCATTTTATTTTATTATTATTAATATTTTTTTTCCCCAAAAAAATGCTTGGGGAAAATTATAAGGTAGTTTGCTAACAACAGTTTTCATTAAAGAAACAGCTGGGTTGTTCTACTTCTAGCTCTTTACAAAAGCCTTCTGCACGTTTGTCAAGCCAGGGTGTAGCGTGATGAGCTGTTTCTGTTGAGAAACCAGAGTTTACAGAATAAACAGTTGAGGTAAACCCTGATTATGGGGAAATTCTGCACGTTAGGCTCCCTTTCAGACTTAACTCACATGAATGGCCTGTATTTTTGGAAACACTTCCAAGCTTTTCCCTTTGTGAATTGGTGCAAATGGCTTGTTGGAGCCAGGCGTGCCTAAATTCTCACTGACTTTTCTTAATCTCTTTGGCTTGAGCAGGGCCTCAGACAGGCGTGAGCAGATCAAGGGTGTCCCCGGGGAGCACGGAGCCAGCGGGCACCGAGCAGCAGAACCAGCTCAGCGCTCCCGGCTCCCGGCCGCACACATAATTGTACACGTCCCTAAACGGGACAGAAAGGCAGCGATGTGTGTCAATAAAGTTGAAGGGAATTGTCTCATGTACAAGGAACAGCAAGCTCTGTGTTCTCCCTTATTTGCGCAGGGATTTTTTACTATTTGTGCTAAATTTAGCACTGAGTGCAGCCCCCTTCCCTGAGGGCCATGCTCAAACATGTCAAGTCCTTGGTGGGGGAGCAGAACAGCAAGGGAGATTTGATGAAAAATCAGCTGCAAGGGGAAGTCATGGAGCTCAAGCAGCTCTTTTTCTTGGACTTCGTGCCTTTAGCCACAGCCTAAGTGCCCTTGCTGCTGCCAGAGCTTTTCACCAGGGCCTTGTGACATGGGTGAAAATGGTTCCCACTGCCTCCAGCTCCTCCCGCCCTTCTCCAGGTCCTGCCTGAGCCCCCACATGATGAAACACAAAGAGCTAGAAATCTCTTCAATGCACAGCTACTGATCCTTGCAGAGTTACTAATACAGGTGTAGGTGGGATGATGCATGTGCTGAAGTACCTCACCAGTCCAGAAAAGATCATGCAATTCAAATGGTGATGCAAGAGCCTGATTACCCTCTCTTCTGTGTGGTGGGAGTCAGTTTATTGATGGGATCAGCCAAAAAGTCCCAGGTCTGGTTTTAAATTTACTTCAGTCTTTGCTTTAACAAAATGCCTTCCCTCAGTGGGATTACCTGTAATGGGGCTGGGGTGAGGTCTCCAGGTTGTGTGGCTTTAGTTGCTGATTTTTCCAGCTCAGTGGGATTTTTCAGTTTTGAAGCCAGGAGAATAACTGTCTAACTACATACTCCAAGGTTTCTGTTTATTTTATTTTGCTCAGAAGAAGGTTCAAAGAGGGAAGACTGATTAAAAATGATGATGTGTGCCCATTCTATTTCTGACAGTCCTTTAGCCAGAATTCCAAGAGAATTCTATTTGCTTGTGTTATGAACTGGACTTCTTGGGATCTGTGCTTCCAAGCGGCCATGATATTACCTGAGAATTATTAACTGGGAGATGCTTACCACCTTCTGGTGCCCAAAACCACCTAGAACATGTTGCTTGTGAAATGTGAAAGAAAAATGAAAACAATTTCCTATTTGCTGTTTGCTGTCTTTGAAGGTAAGGGGGGAGAAACCACTCAGAGTATAGCTGAATTACCACATAAAGCAACTTTTTTTTTTTTTTTTTTTTTTAATTACGTAAAGATCAAAGTAGAGGGAGAATATCGTGAGGAGTTTGCTTTGATGAGTTTGGTTAAAAATCAAAACCTGGTTTCATGGGGGAGATACAGACACAAAACACTAAGTGCCACGGATTTGCTGAATATGTTAAAAAGTGCTGAGCAGTATTAAATTAATGCAAAACTGAAGATTACACAAGGGTAAACATTCCAGCTAATGTTTGACTAAAGCTGAGCTGAGGGCTGAGTGCCTCCACTTAATTTACAGACCATGCCCATGGCAACCCCAGGAGGCTGGGAGTGGAGGAGACAGACATTTTATACGGAGGAGACACATTATTATTTTTAAAGTTAGGAAAAAAGAATCTGGCTAAAGATACTGCTTCTGAACTTTGGGGAGAGGCAACTGAGAGAAGGAAAGAAAGAAGGGTCAGTGAGTAGGTTTTGGAGTTGAAAGGTCTTCTAAGTTAATACCCACTAGGTGTGAATGTCTCTAGTAAATACTAAATCATAAGTAGCACTGAGAAGATCAGTGTCAGGTAGAGATTTGGCCTGGAAGGGACTTGCAGACCCTACTCAAGCAGGGAAGAGCATGTGTGCTCATTTACATATCCCCAGCACTGACACGGCTGTGGAGAGGCAACATGAAGGCTTAGGGAAAGAGGTGAAATACAAAGTGGCTTGCAAGTTCAAATGGATATTTGGAAATTATTTCTTCCACCCTACCCAGCACAGTTTCCTTCCGCAGCAGGATGGGCCATCCCCATCACACTGCCTGGTGGCCTGCTCCTGCCTTCTGGAATGAGGAGCACAGAATGTTGCTCTTGCTTTGCAACTGAGTGTTTAGTAGGAGATCTTCTGCTTAGGAAGAGCACGTCTGAGCCCCTGGAAATCTGCTGCAATTCCTAGTTGTGTGGGTGGTGTGAGAAGTGAAAGGAAAGAGCAGAGGGCAGCCCCAGGCTGTGACTATAGCTAGTTCAAACTTACTCTTTGGTTGGTCATTGAAGCCTAAAGTGACTCTAAAGCATGAGATGCTATGTCTTCAGCAGCACAGCAGTGGATATCTTTAGATTGGGTTTTCATCATATACTTTAATTTTCTAGGCTAGGGGATGACCATAATTGCTGAACAATTCAATGCAATGGAATGGGCTAATTCAGCGCTTTTTACTGCATTTTTCCACATAATATCTAAAATCTTTTTTTTCCACCATAACCCATGTTTATGAAAGCAAGTACTTAACCCGCACATTTCCTGGGCTTGAATCATTTCCTTAATAAGGCATAAAATTTTGCAAAATCACTCCCTTTACATTAACACATCATTATAAGGAGATATCAGTGTTTAGCATGTCAGAGGCATACACTAGTCTGTGCAAAGTACAGCTACACCACTCAGCTTCAGAGTCATATACCATGGCTTTCAAATAATAATTCTATAAAAACAAGAGCTTTCCTTTCTTTTTCTTTCTTTCCTTATTTTTTTAATTCAGTGTTTTCTTCCAAACTGTTATAGGCTGTTCTCTTGCGCAGGATGAAGCATGTCAAACATGTTAGCTTTTCTTTTAGTTTTGGCTTTGTGTCTGATAAGTAGAAACAAAGCAGCAAGCAATAGCTATGGTTTAAAACTGCTATAACCACAGCTCATAAAATAATATTAAAAGATGACAAAAGCCATAAAAATCTGTGTTCCCTTTTGTTGCTGTGCTCTATCAGGCAGGAATCTCCTTTTTCAGGGAGACACTGAAAAGCTGATATATTGCTTCAAAAATAAAAGAAAATGTACACAAACCAGAATTGTTCCTGCTGTGGGGTTGTGAACTCATTGTTCTGCTGCAAGACAAATGCCTTGTGCCCAGTGGCCTGCGCACATGAGTAGAGTAACCCTGGGAGCAAGTCCTATGACATCAAAAGGTTTGCTTGCATGCATTGACTTAAGCATGTGTTCAGGACCTGGTCTTCATGCAGTTTTCTCATTGCTACATGAACTTTCATTTGGAACAAGATTTCTTACAAGAGCAGTTTTACTGCAACAGTCTTTTGCATAGTCAGGGTCACTGAATTAAAAGATCTTTATCATCTTCCAAGTTGAACACACCTCTGTGTCCATTCACGGGAAGGGTGGAGTGACAAAGCCTCTGCAGAGCTGGTTTCAGGGAATCAGCCTGACCCTTGCTCTGGCCTTGTGCATTTCTGAGCTCTGTCAACTTAAACCAACATGCACATGAGTTACTTTCTAGGGAAAGGTATTACAACTCTTAAAAAGTAATAGTCAAGCAAGTTGAATCTTGCTTCATTTCTCACTGGAGCAGAGCTCAGGTTGGCCTGCATTGCAGGCACTTGGACTATCTATCCCAGGGGCCAACTCTTGCTCATAGGAAGGCCATACAGCACCTTTGTTCATGGCAAAACCATAACAGGCTCAGGTTTACATGAATAAAAATCTGTAAAATGCTATCCTTTCATGATCCAGTACAAATCAGAAGCTTAGCTGGTGCCCCTGAATCTTCTCCCATTTTGTGAGCATACAGTCTGGGTTTTGACCATTCAAGACATGTCAGGATGAGAACATCAAAAGATAAAAAGAGTAATAGGTTTAATGAAGACCTGGATGATACAGAGTTAAAGAAAACTCAACAGATGAAGGCTAGCCACAACCAGAATTAGTGCTAGCAGTCTGCTTGATGAGTTCTGGAGAGTGTGTTCAGGGTTAGGATTAGTGGCTAGCAGCATATTACTACAGTGAGGCTATTTGTGTAGTATTGGGCTTAGTTCACTTGGAAATGTGAAATCATAATTATTGGGCTCTTTTCAGTTTACAGCAATGTGGAAATGGTGCATCTTTTGAGTGTGTGGGAGGAGATTTGCCTTCTTTTCTCTCTCTCTGGCTCTCTGTCCCACATGTCCTTTTCTACTGCCTGATACTAATGTGTGACAGTAAATAGCACTGTAAGAATTATTCTTACTGAATAATTTTGTTGATATATTTAACCCTGAAAATTCTCCAAACACATTGCTATTTCTCTTGAAGTTGTTTTAAAAATGCTACTAACTGTAAGCCACATTATATGGTTTTCCTTTCCTACTTGGATCACTGGCTCTGTGAGGATGACACTGATGGGTATGCTCAAATCGGTCAGAAATGTGAAGCATGTCAGGGTCTTGCCTGACATGCTTTCTTTTTCCTGAGTCATGGAATTTCCACCAGGTAGGTGCCTATTCTTTTGGCTTAAAAAAACACAAACAAACCAAGAAATAAAAAGGAAACTTAATCTCTTCCATTATTTTCAGAAAATCCCACTCACCCTCCCTCTGGCTGCCCATTTTCTTGTGTTCTAGGTGAAGAGCAGCCCATGAGAGCCCAGATTGGCCAAACTCATCCCAATTTTACTTCTAGATGTGTTAGGGACGCTTAGCTGCTACAAATTTCCTTTATGCACTGTGGAGTACAGAGGGTTGGGAAGAGCAGCCTGAGCAGAAATCCACTGAGTCTGCTAGAAGAGGAGGTGTCACACATGCTCCAACAAAGTGAAAATCTTCACAGCTCAGGCTTTATTCCTGGACAGATATTCCTTCAGTAGATAACAGTGAACGTGGATGTCGTAGATGAATAACAGTTTAAACTGTGAATGCTAACAGACAGAAGAAAATTGTGTGTATGTACGTCCATGTGAATGGCCCAAAATGAGCTTTTGAACATCAGGCAGAAGCCTGTTGCTTGCTAGTTGCAACTAATACATGCTGGTTATCAATTTTGTGGTTAAAATCTCGTGCCCTAAATTCTCCAGTTAATAAAGAGGGGTGAAGCAGAAACACCTGTTAGGAGACTGACAGCATATTGTGCTTTCGCACATAAACTGTTTAGATTATGAAATGTAGAGCTTGGTGGCTTGGAAAGCAGAATTGCCCAAAAAAGTCTCCCATAAAGAAGTGGCAACGAAGAAGAGAAGAGGGGTAATAAAGAAGATGGTCCTGGTGGAAGGAAATCACCTGATAGTGGGAAAGTTTCCCAGACATCAGAGTGGTGGGGGTCACTGCCACCAGTCCTGCTTAGTCACAGCCGAAGCCAGATCAGCAAGAAGGTTGTGGGTGAAAACTCCTATGTGAAGCCCACCATGTATTATTTTCCATAAGCTTTCCTTGGCCAGCCAGGAGTATGCAGAACTTGGTGACTGTGCTTTCCCTTCGACCCTATACACCTCCTTCTATCCCTGAATTATGCTACCAAGGGAAATTTGTGTTTGCAAATATAGTGATGCAGTGATACACTGTTTGCAATACAGTCTTTAATCCAGGCTGGCACATTTTAGGCAATGTATAAACATGAAACATTTATCTCCCTACTTTGAGGACTCCTGTAGAGGGAAGCAGACAAATGACAAAAAGTCAGAGAAAGGAGAAATTACTGTTTCCAGGTTCATAAAATGTTAACAGCATGACAGGTCTAACTCCTCCTGATTCTGAGCTACTGTCACCTGACATTTTTGCCCTGGTAAACAACTATGCAACACCAAATACCTCGTGGCTGTCAGGTACTTTTATCATCAAATGTTTAACTGAAAGCACTGCTAGTTTGATATGGTTCTCACTATCTTACCAAGATCTGTATTTCCATGTAATTGTTTCATCATATTCAACCACTCATGATTACTTTTGGTGGAGAAATGCTCTAAAAGGTAATTTGTAATTTGGAGAAAAATATTTTGATTTAGAAGATTTAAAAAAGGTGCTGAATAATCAGGAGTGGAAAATCAGGCAAAATGTTAATCATGTTAGTGTGACTTAACTAGAAAGAGAGAAAAATAATACAGTAAATAAACTAAGAGAAACACATGGTTTCTTTATGTGGTTCTTTCTTTGCCTGGTATCATTCTTACTTAATTCCTTGCTTGCTTTCCTTCTTGACAATCTCACATTCTCTCCCCTTCTCTCTGCTCCTCTCTTCCCTTTTCCTAACTTTAATGAGGAACGAGCCAGGCTGGTTATAGCTTTGATGGTGGGAGGGACAGAGGGAGTGATCCTGAAATGACTCCAGCTGACATCAGGATTTGTGTCTGCTGCCCTGCCCTGTTTCAGCCTGACAATTAGATCCAGCCTATTGGTAGTGCTGGTGATGATGGGCTGAGGAGGTTTGCCTAGTTACCTATTCTCTTTCTAACCCACAGGGACCTAGACAAATTGAGACTTTCTGTTGGAGCCCTGGTTCACAGTTTAGGGAGAGGCTGCTGTCTGGGCTGTTTCTGTGGATATGGAGCTGGCCACTGGATCTCTCAGCAAGCTAATGATGGGTTTTGGCAGTGCAGAGATTACAGGTGGCATGTTCTTACCCAGCTCCTGGTGTGGATGCCTTCTGACAGAGAAACAAAAAACAGAGCAAAGGCCAAGAAGGTGAAAAAGATAAAGAGAGAGGGTACAGGAAAGGGTAGGAAAGAGAAGGAGACATTAAAAAACAAACAAAAGGTTTAAAATGAAGACTCACGAGTCTTTTACTGAGGAGTCTTGAGCTTGGCATAGCACAGAATGTTACCAGTAAGTCACCAGCAGAAGCACACAGGCAGGTTAATGTACCTAAAATAAAGCATGAGCCAGAAATAAGAGTCATACAAACAGCAAGCTACAGCTGGTGAGAAAGTCTGCACAGTAACTCACCACTAGATTTAGCAATGACTGTATATACAGAAGCACATTCCCTCTTCCTAAGAAGCTCTGGGATGCTCAGGCTTTCACTCCAGATGACAACCCAGCACTGGTGTGAGAGAGTGCCCAAGGACAGAAGAGGGGCTCAGAGCCTCAGGAGCTGAGGATGCTCTGCTTCACTGGTACAGCACCAAACTAGGCATTGGCATGAAAGAGTCCCTGGGTTGTTCAGGTAACACCACAAAGCTTTGTCAATATAAACAAAGTAATAAATAATAAGCTTTGTCAATATAAAGAAAGTAATGAGCAAGGGAAAGGCTTTTTTTTAATTTTTTGCTCAACTTTCCTATTTACAGTAGGCTTTTTTCAGGTATTTTTTGACAGTGAACTTCCTTTTTATGGCTAACTAGAGCTATTACATGAAGAGAAAAGAAACAGATTTTCTTATGCTTTAAAAATGCAAAAGAAACCAGAACTTACTTTGTAAAGTATTTCACATTGCATTTTTGTTAATAAATTACTTATTTTATGGGTTTTTAATGTTAGTTCTTCTACCTGACACATGTTCACTTGCTTTCTGACATGCTGTGCATATACCAGGCTATTTCTTCAAGAAATATCATCTGAAAACAATCAACAGTTTTAGAGGCAGTGGCAGATATTTCCCTGCTCCCCCATAACATTTGATTATTGTGAAAGCACAAAAAAATCCCACCTGGATATGAAACATTATGTCTGAAAGGATCCATGAAGATGGATAAATTTTAAAATTACAGGAATGGAACAGTAATCTATTCACATGTATAACAGCATCCATACAGCAAATGGTACCCTGTGCAGTCACTGGGAACACAAGGGCTCATCTCCTGGGCTCTCTGCCTAGCTCTGCTTTTTTACAGTCTCATGAAGACACTGCTGTGTTTTGGGAAAGCAAAA
Source organism: Lonchura striata (assembly GCF_050655825.1). Classification (NCBI taxonomy): domain Eukaryota; kingdom Metazoa; phylum Chordata; class Aves; order Passeriformes; family Estrildidae; genus Lonchura; species Lonchura striata. The sequence goes on from NC_140703.1 coordinate 64,586,971, forward strand.
ATGTAGTGCAGGCAACTAGGAGTAACTCAAGCAAGGGACTCAAACCCTGAGATGGTCATCATCACTGTTAACTGAATATTTACATAGCTCTCAGAGCAGGGTCTGGCTGAATGTGGCTGCTCAGGAGCAAAGGCTGACACTAAAACAGGACTGCCCAAGAGCAGGGATTTTCACGGAGTTGGCCAAGATCAAAGGAAAATGGCACTGCTGGGCTGACCATGCTGTAGCAAGCTGTACCTGTGTAGGAGCAATTCCCTATGTGGTCTGTCCATCTGTAGTTTCTTGCAGGATGACTCTTGTGCTTTTTTCTGAGAGATTTGATGATTCGGCAAAATAAAATTAGTTTCTTTTTCTTGGCATGAATACCCTTTTCAGAATGTTCCTCTGCCCAAGACTGAAAATGCCTTCAATAAAGAGATGGAATTTGAAAGGTTATCGACACACAACTGAGCAAGGAAATAAATAACTGGGCAGCAAGAATGAGAAGACATCTATCCCTACAAAATTATGTGGATGATATAATAGGAAATCAAGGAAAGTCTCAGCAGTAGACTGAATTTACAATATACACAGTAAACATGCAAGGGACAGAAGAAAAATAGCAGAAGGTATGAATTAATTGTCTGCAATTCAAGGGCTTTTTCTGAAGAATGTACTAGATTCATAAGGGTAGGAAATCCCCAGTTAATACTGTGGAGGTTGACATATGTGGTTGCTATGAATTAGATCAAAAAAGAAGGAACATCACAGTTTGCCCCAGGGAAGGACTTTCTCCTCCCATCGCCTCCCAGCTGCCCCCAAGTTTGGGCAAGTGGAGAAGGCACCGGGCTGGGTGGTTGCAACCAGAATAGGGTGCTACATCTTTATTTAACACAATTATTGATGACCAAACAAGCACAGTTCCCAAGCTCAAATGGCCTGATAATCTACTGCCTCTCTTGGGCCTGTTCCCACTGCTGCTGCTTTTAAATCCTTGTAATGCCACTGGTTTTGGTAGAGTTAATCTGAAAGGTACACACACGGGAGACAGATAAGAATCACTTCACTCCTGTACTGAATGACACAGCCTGCACTTCATAGTTTGGAAATGTGTATGTTTACTGGCACCACCACACACTTGGGATAGTAGATGTTGAAATTACATTAATCTGAATTGAATATTCCAAGCAAAAGCACTGCCAAAATACACACCCTTTTTGGTAGCAGTGATGGAGGGAAGCCAGTGCTCTTCATTCCACCCCCCCCAAAAAGACTTCTCACAGAGTCTTCAAAAATTACTGAATGGGTAAAGTGGGAGAAGTGTCATCATCACCTGACAGTAATGATTTCACTTCTTGGTAAATAATTAGCAGCTCCCATTTGCTAATGTGAGCTTCTTAAACTGCTGTAATTCATGGCAAAGTGCTTGCCTGCCTCCAGAGATATATGACAATTTTTGCTAGGGTGTGGGTGACAGAGCTATCTATTCTGGTTTGCAGAGAAGCCCCAAAAAATCCCAATTTATCAATATTATGTTCATCTTTCTGCCCATCTCCATTGCCCCACACTTGTCTGGAGAATGTCCAGTTCCTCCCTCCCAGCACAGGTCATCAGGACAGACCCTCCAAGATGCACACTCAGCCCTGCAGCACCAGTTCCTGTTTGCCCACAGTGCTGGATGGGCTGTTTCACCCATGGACTCTCTGGTGCTTCCATAAACCTGTGCCTTTCCTGGTGTTCAGCAGCAGGATGTTCACTGTCAGCCCAGCAGACATTATGCTGGTTTGCCTGGAGGTGCAAGGTGCCTCAGTAAGCTCACAGACATCTCTGCCACAGTCCAGGTGACTCATACACAGTGCAACAGCTGTTTCAGAGTTCTCTCTCTATCTCTTTTTTTTTTTTTCTTTTTTGTTTGTTTGTTTGTTTGTTTGTTTGTTATAGCCAGTGCTTTTGGTGATTAAAACTTATGTAAGTAATCTAAACTCTTGGTATTTACAATGTAAAAGCACCACAAGAAACCTCTCTCAGATATTAAGCTTCTGTGGGATTTAATTTGGGGAAATTTTATTTGAAAATGCAATATCCCTACACCCCCTTTATTTCTTTCCTATGCAGAATGAAAAGAGCAGATCTTGGATGAAAATACACTATTTATAAAAATGAGCTTACCTCATTTCTGTAAGAAAGGAAAGACTGTCAACCTTGATTAGAAAGCAATAATTCTTAAAAGGAGTCAAGTAATGTTTAATATTATTGTTTTCTTTAGGCTTGAAATGATAGAAGTGTTCAGAAATGTTAAATGAAAAATGAATATGCAACTCAGGAAATTATTCTGAGAACTACTGCCAGGCCTGTTAAAAAAAAACAACCAAACAAAACAAAATCCAAATGTCCAAAATAGCTCATTCTGTTTTAGGATTAGAAACCTAACAATATGTTTAGAGAAGGCACTATGTATCCATAATGCATTCTGAGTTTTACTACTATAGCCAGCTACAATTCTACAACAGCAGACTTACACTGAAGTATTGCAGTAATGAATCAGGTACCTTTATATGTTTTTTTCCATTCACCCTTTCAGCTCACGCTCCTTGGCACAACAGCAGGATATGATCCATATAAAATCGACTCTAAAATTATTTAGTTAAACTGGTACAAGATGTGGTCACTCAGATTATTTAAATCTGCTCTGTATCAATTTAGTATAAATCATGTCCTGATCACATTAACCTAATCAATACAACATATTCCAGTGATTGCACTGGCTTAACTAATTTGATTTTAAAACACATCTTTAATTAAGCCACTCCAATTTTGAGTGTGGAAAAGGCCTTTCAAGGCAGAACTGCTTGTCTGTGATAGCTGGCTAATATTTTGCTGCCCTATTCTGCTAACTGAGACCTGTAAAACACAGTGAAATAGCAATGCTATGTCTAAAAAGCGTGACAGTAGGTGAGACTTTGAAAAAATGCAGTGTCCTTGCCATGGCTTGGGGCAGACCAGATGTGGGAAGATAGTTCTGGCTTGTCAAAAGAAAATTAACATATTTACAAGAAAGAAGTGTTTCATTTATGAAATGTGCCACTCTTTAGAGAACTCATATCTGTTGGAGAAAGCAGCTGTACCTACAGCTTGGGGTTGCTTGAGTAATTTTTTTTATTTTGTTTGCATTATTTTTACTTGGCTGTTCTAAATATTTCTCACAATTTTGTTAGCAAGGGAGTTTTTTTTTTTCCTGGAAAACAGTGACCATTTTTCACAACTTGGAGAAACATTATAGGAAAGATTTACTCACAAAGAATACGTGAAACTCGCAGTTTATCCTGGGGTAAGAATTGTGACCGCTCTTTGGGTTGCTGGCATGGGTTTACTTTGCTATCTCCACAAACATTGTTGAGTGTACTCTGCTAGTCACATAAATTCTATACTTGATTCAAACTCAGAAATTTGCACAGTCTTTTTGGGCAGCAGCCCAAAGGTATTAGAAACATATGTAATCTCTAAATAATTGATGCTCCAAATAACAACCTAGCCAGGAAGCCTATGCGTTGTTAGTGCCATATTGCTAGCAGGGAACTGAAATACAGAGAAACACACAACTGAGGTCCAGCTTCTCGCACAGCTTCTCACACAGCTTCTTCTATGCATCTTGCACGTCACCAGGTGGCCACTTACATCTGCCTGGTCTGCTGGGAGAGGTGGGTGAGGACCAAGAGGGGCAGAGAGGGAGCCACTCAGGATTGCTTTAGTTCCTCCATCATTCTGTAGATTCCTTAGTGACACCAAACATTCAGATGCTAGTGCAAAGAAAGCACACATCCAGGGCTTCTTCCCTTGCTGTGTGATTAAAGCCTGAAATCACCCATATCAGGCTGTTAACTCTTTGTGTTGTGATGGTGCCATGATTTCCAAATCATGGTCGGGGCTGAATCATCTGTAAGCACATTAAGGACCCTGTGAAACCCAAGCCCTGGTGCCTACACTGAAATGCACAAGTGGTAAGATGCAAAAAGATGGGGAGAGAAATACAGGCATGAAGAGAGAGAGTGACTTGGGCAAGTTCAGGCCATAAGCCAGTAGCCATAAGAAAATTAGATGTAAAGTCCAGTGTAAGAGGCCATTCATTCACCATTTGAGAACTAGGTGTGAGATATCCTTGGGTGGGGCTCAGGTCTGTTCACATACATGTGAACAGGCTATAATTTCAGTCTTCAGCCAGAAATAATACCTCAACAAACCAGCAACGCTGATGCTCCTGTTCCTGCTCTTCCTGTCACAAGGCTTGTTATATGACCCCTACTCAAAATTGCACAGAAGTCTGGAAGCTGGACCAGAGTTTGTCTTTGTTAATGATGTGGAAAAAGTCTGGGCAAAGTAGCTGTTGAAGAAGAATCACAGGGACTGTCTGATGCAAGGTAAACATAGCTGAATGTGGAGACAACTGCACACACCCTTGCTCCGCTAATTGAAAGTGATCTCCTAGGGAAAGATCATCATTCCTCAAAGGACTTGATCATAACTGCCATTGGAGTCCTGTGCAGAGGCTCCTACGGGTGTCAGTGGTACTGAATCAGTCCTTTAGAAAGAGCTGGTGATATTCTGGTGAATAATAAAAATCTGGGTCCAGTGCCCATAGAAAGATGCGAAGATAACAGTGGGGAGCTCTACAGGACCATGAGTTCACACTCATGAAACTTCAGCTCCACACCCACATTATTCTTGCAAACTCCTGAGTGGAAAGTTTCCAAAAACAATACCACAAAATACATATCTGTCCTACTCTTTGTGATAGGCAGTGGTGCAGTTAAGGGTAGAGCTGGTTAGACAGAGTATAATCACTTTTTATTTTTGGAGGCAAAACTTGTCTGCTTTTTGGCAGCTGTATGTTTTGGTATACCAGGAATAAAAACAACAAACCAACCATCTTGTTTACCTTACATAGCTTCCAAGCCTTTAACTTACTGAAACTATCTTGAAGATGGTACTTTTTATGGACACAACAGTATATGTGATGGAGCTGTGATGGAAGCCTTGATAATATCTCAACTGCTCAGCAAATCAGACATTTTCTTCTCGTAATTGTCTGGGATGCTAATTAAAGAAACAAAAGAAAACCAGAACTTCTCCTACAGAGTTCTTTTCTCCTCTTGCAGGACTTGTTCTTGAGAGTACCAAGGATGGCTGGGTGTCTCCTCTGGCTTTTTTTCCCCACTGAAAAGCATGAAACATTACTGCTATTCACAAGAGTCTGTCTTCATGTCTTAGCTTTCCAGAATTTGAAGCCACATTGATGTAGATATACAGGTGACAGAAGTGCTGTCGTGAGTCTTATCTGGCAGCTGATTTGGTGAAAAGGACCAAAATGAAACAATCAATTTGCTGTATCTGCATCAGATGACTGTCCAGAATTCAGGGTTTTTAAAAAGAGCTGTCCAAAAAAGAGATCTTTGGGATGTGCAGAGGTACATGAAAAGATGTCTTATCCTAAAGAAGCAACCAAAACCATAGTAGTGAGCAAAACCAATTTAAATAAAATATGTAAATATTGGTTCCTAGACCTTACATGGTCAATTTGCAGAGATAGGCAAGAGATTAAGGTAATGATTTATTTACCTTTTGCTTGGGAGTACATTAAAATAGTATGGCCTGATCTTACATGTGATGCAGTGAATGGGCAAAATTCCACAGTTATTCATAGGCTTTGGATCAAGCCACCAAGTATCATTCAGCCTATTTTCCTCAAAAGCCAGAGAATGCCAGCACCAATAAAAATTTGTTTTGGTTTGTCCTGTTATGCACAGCCAGTATAATTGCAAAGGTTAGGGCAGAAAATATTTTTCCAATTAACATTTTTTCAGTGATTTTTTTACAAAATGTGCATTCCAATCAGCTCTGTGGGATAGCATGCCACTAATGAGAGGTGCCTTAATTTTATGTTCCCTGATTTTGCCTCGTTTAGTTCACTTTAATGTTTCAGGAAAGCAGATTGCTCTCCATTCTGTTCCTTTATTTCTTAAACAAAGGTCGGCACAGGAAATATTTGGATGTATTGTTTGGAGGTTTAATTTTGCAGAGTTAAAAAGTTTTTGCAATATTTGACGGGAGGACTTCAGAGTTCCTTAAGGAGCCTTTGTCAAGGATCTAAATATCCATTGCAACCCAGAATCCAGAATTTGCTTGTCAGCCTAGGTCCAACCTTCTCCAAAGTTGATTTTGGGTCTGAATAGTTCTTAGATAGCTCCTTAAATATCTGGGAAGAGGCTCAGTGGAGAACTCAGATTCCAGAAGCTATATGATGACATAATGTGTTATCTTTTCCTATTTCTCTGCTTATTTATAAAGCACCCATCATGATGGCTCCCCATATTTGGGTAATTATTTTAAATCCACACCAGAACTATGGATAAAAATACAAGTATCTTAATTTGCCCTACTGGAACAGTTCCTGGGCCAAAGCAAAAAGTTTTCTCAACTTGAAAACTTCACTCAACACATCATCTCAAATAAGAACTATAAAACAAGTGGATTTGGCCAGGATACCCCCAAGTTAGTGAGTTTGACGTTTTTCAAACAAAGATGGTGGAGGCTGCTCCAGAATGGAGGACCCCAGAAGGAAAAATACCTACTGTCAGTGCCTGACGTCCCCCACCTTGCACAGCCCCCTAGATATTAGGCTAGCCCAGAGATCCAAGGCTGTGAGGGGAGGAATATCAGGAGATGGCAAAGATTTCCAAAAGAGGCTCTTACCCAAGATATGTTGGTTCAGCTCTCTTTATTCTGTGGTGTCCAAGGGGAGAGCAAGGCAAAAGAGAATGAACAGGGGTCTATATAGACTTTGGACAGGGTGGGCTTCCCTGGTCCTCAGCCAACCCCATTGGGGTAGGAAGGAGGGGTCCAGGGTTATCTTGATCAGAGTCACAGGGTCCTGGGGAAGGGGAAATAGAGTGCCCATGAGCTCACTGTAACAAGTGCCTCCTTCCTAAACAAAGGATCTTTTTGCCCAGATTGTACCTGTGGCAATGTCACCTGTGGGAAGAAGATCTCTTTATGACCACAAGGCAAGCATACTGGTTAAACCCATCTATTCCTCTTTGACACTTTATGTTCTGTCTTATGTTCCAGTGATTGTAAAACACTAGCCTTTTGGAGCTCTTCCACACTGGAAAATTTCATCATGATAAAACACAACCCCGAGGAATCTTGGTAACTAAGACAATGCTAAACATGCTGTTAAACATTGAAGACAGACAGGGACTGTAATGTTTAACATCACATCAGCTGGTTGTGGTTAAGCCCATGGGCTGACCAGCTGCCACAATGCTGAATATGATGGTGTCTGCCTACACTGATTATTTAGCAGTGTGTTAGCAGCCCTTATTCTTAAGGGTCCCTTTCTTTGCATGATCTGGTTTTCCAGCTCAGGCACACATCATAGTAATATACACAACTGGTGCAAGAGACCAGATTAACCAGATTGGAACAGTTGACATGGTACTTGTATTTATGTCAGGGACCTCAGTCTCTTAGTTCAGCTCCTGGCTGCAGCAATCACATACATCACGTCAGTTGATACCTTGCCTTTGTTGCTGCACACCGTGTCTGACCTCAGCACAGCTGGATCGTTGCTGCTTTGGTCTGATGGGAGAGATAGCAGATGCATGGCACCCTGACAAACCTTGGGATTTTTACAGAGGTCTCATCCTAGCTTGGGAGAAAGGGGAGACAAATGTTTGAACAGTATTTATGTACCAGCAAGATGGTGAGGAAAGAAATGACAAGCATCTGCTTTCCCTCACGTGACTGGGCATGATGTATTGATAGTAGTCTCAGCTCTGTAATGTAAAAGGATAATGCAAAGTTAACTCTACTAATGGATCAGTTCCAGGACTATTTCAGCCCCAAGAAATATGTGACATTTGAATATCTCTTTTTATTTATTACCAGATATCAGACTCCTGCAGATATGCAGAAACAATAGATCAGTATGTGAATGGTCTAAAAATCAAGGCCAAGTTTGTGATTTTGTACAGCATGATGCATGATGAACTCCCCACAAGACTATTGGGATGACCAGATATTTGGCTTATGAAAGGGTAAATAAAATCATTCAACAAGTGAAACCAGTGTTTTCCCTGAACATGAGGGAAAAGAAACCCAAAAACTCCAACAACAAATGAGACACATGGCTTAAAGGTAGGAAATGGAAACCTAGGGAAGTATTATTGAAATAGCATATGGCCTGAGAGATGGTCAGCTCTTACTGCAGCTTTTCCAAAGGCAGAAGGGTTGTTTAGGGTCTTTCTCCCCCCTTTAGCTCTGATTTCCCAGTTACTGTAAATGTAGGTGAACTTAATGGGAAGAAATGATGGTGTCTGACTCTAGTTCAGAAGGTTGAATGATTTTTTTATTATAACTACGCTAAAACACATTAATATACTATATAAAGGAAGATATTAGAACTACATACTTTTTTTAAACTACTATATTTAACTAACTTACAACTCGTGACCTTGTTTGCGAGGGTCTAGACACAGGTGGATTTGATTGGCTATTAGGCTCAAACAATCTTCACTAGACTCTAATTAATTAATCACCCCAGGTAAACAATTCTCTAAGCACATTCTACATAGGAAAAACAAGGAGTAGAAATAGAAATAGTTTTTTCTTCTTTTCTCTCTGCATCTCTATGAAAAATCCTGAGAGAGAGAGAAATGTGCTTACCACACCCACTGGCTGAAATTATATCTTCAGCTGCACTATATAACATTTCAAAGCTGTTGGAACTTAACATTTTGAGGTTTCTCTACAGATGTCAAATTTTATTGAAATTAATTAGTGGCTTCTGTTATAAAGCAGAAATGATGAAAATACTGAAGCAAATGTTAACTTTGTCTTTACTAAGAAACTGGGCTAAAGTGAGTATGCTACATTTTAGTTAACAACATATTTTTCTTTTTTATACTTTTTGATACTGTGCTGGTTTTGGCTGGGGTAGAATTAATTGTCTTCATAGTGGCTGGTATGAGGCTGTGTTTGGGATTTGTGCTGAACACAGATCTGATAATACAGAGATGTTTTTGTGTTTTTTTTCTGAGGAAGGATTATATATAGCTAAGGCCTTTTCTATTTTTCATACTGAGACACTGGTGAGGAAGTTGGGGCTGCACAAGAGGTTGTGAGGAGACACAGCTGGGACAGATGATCCAAACTGACCAAAGGGATATTCTAGACTGTGTGAAATCATACTCAATATTAGAAGAGGGGGAAGACGGAGGAAAGGGGAACATTTGGAGTGATGGCATTTATCTTCCCAAGTCACTGTTACATGTGATGGGGCCCTGCTCTCCTAGAGGTGGCTGAACACCTGCCTGCCCAAGGGAAGCAGTCAATCAATTCCTTGTTTTGCTTTGCTTGTGCATATCTTTTGCTTTCCCTGTTGAACTATCATTATCCCAACCCACAAGTTCTCCAACTCATTACCCTTCTGATTCTCTCTCCAATCCTGCTGGTGGGGCAGTGAGTGAGTGGCTGTATGGGGCTTGGCTGCTGACTGGGGTGGAACCACAACAGACACATTTCTTTTCTGTAAGTTTTATAAGGTAAAAGCAGTCAGTGAAAGAACTGGTATTAGTCATGTGGGTCCAAACTGAAGAAGGAAAGGTAGGAAGATATAAAGGCTGAGTCTGAAGTGGGTATGAAACTAAAGATGGGGATTTTTGCTATGGGAAGGATGAAGATCCAGACAGTAGAAATTCTGCACAGAGTAAAGGCTGGGAGAATGAAGAGAGCATAACCACAGCTTTCACTATGCCGAGGAAACACTATAGGTGCTACTGAGGTTTGTAGAAATTTTCTCCTTGTTTTTTGGCAATTTGCAAATCTATTTCCCATGCTGAAGGACTTATCTCACTAAAAGGGAAGAAAGAGTACTGATGCATATTTGTAATCAATGCCAATTTGCCTTATCCAGATAAGGATTTAATTTCTAAACTTCACGGCCAAAAAATCCTCATTTAACCTAAATCCCACTGTGGTGTCTAAATCAAGGTGTTCTTAGCTCTTGCTGGACCCCTGAAGCGTTTCAGTTTAAAGGTGCACAGGGACTAAACTGGAGTTTACGTGAGATTAATTTGGGCCAAGGCATCATGGTATGTTGCTGTTTGAATTTCCCCTTAACCCCAGGCATCAACAGATCTAGTTCTGTATCTCTGATACCTCAGTGCTTTGAAGGAGAAGGGGGTAGGCGTTCCCCAAGAAAAAGAAGTGACAACAGCCACCAACCTGCTTTTCTGCCCCCAGAGTATGTGGGAGGGTGACATTATTTATTATCTGTTTTGCTGTAGTCCTTAGGATTCTTTACATTCACAGTTGTACTCTGAGTTTGGAAAGGGAAAATCTATTGTGCATGAAGAGGCAAGAACTGGCAAGAATTCTATTGGGCAAGAATTGCACTCTAAACACTCAGGATTTTGTGAAAACTCCTCCTGTCTAGCCCCAAAGTTATGCTGTCTAATGGGATAGCAGAGTAAGCAAGCAGAACTGTTGAAGGATTTACTTGCTGAGCCAAAAAATCCTCTAAGTAGTTAACGAGTGTTTAGCCTCGCTGAACTTTCATAACACTGTCATTGATAACCAAGTGGGACCTGCATGGCACAGGATCATGGAAAAAAAGTGTTGGACTTACCCTTTCTCAATTACAAGAAGCCTCTTAAGCCTCAGGTGTTGAAAGATGTCAAAGTTAAGATGCCAGGAAGAAGAGACAGCTGAAGGCAAAGCCCTTGCCCATTTTCTTTGACAAAAGTGTAGCAAAGCTACAAATAGGGTGGTCTGGTAGCACATACACTAGAAGTTGTATTCTGTTCTGAAATGTGAATCTGGGATGCAGGGCCATAGAAAACAGAGAGAAGGTCATGATCCTGGGGGAAAATTTTCCTCTTCAAGCACTTGGATGACAATGTAAACATGGTGTGAGTAAGAAGATAGAGAAAGGTTAAACCAAGGGCATTTATGCTTTTATTTGTAAGCTAAGACAAAGGCTTTTATTTTTCCCTTCTTTTTATTAGAAGGTTCATTTTTAATTTGGCCCTTGGTATTCAAAGTGCTTGCCCCTTTTTTGTTGAGCAAAAACTGGGATTGAGTTGGTTTTAAAAGGATTTTCATTTGGTGGCTGCTTTAAAACTAAAGCAAGCTATCACTCAAGACCAGTTTTTGTAAGTTCTTTTCCCCACAATGGAAGGGGTTCAGGTAAATATATATCTAATTAGATAACCATTACCCAAACATTTATGCAGTTATCTTCCAGGGATATGAAACTCAGTTGGAAACACTCAGTTTTTAAAATTACAATTTACAATTCCAAATTTATGACTAGTGAGAACCTAATTAGATTATTCCCTCTCTCCAGGAGTCAATGAGCAGCCCCAGTTATCAAGATGCATGTGGGCTGACTCATCAGAGTGAGATGGCCAGATTTCTGAGGTTCATACTAAAATATACAAAGAGTCTAGAACTATTAGCTGTTCCATCTGTCAGAGGGCTGTGGGAAGGGCAGACTCAGAAGTAAGAACTTCACAGAGATCCCAGAGATCCAGGCTGAGTGTGCAGCCTGAGGTTACCAGTGACGTTCGCCAGAGCTGCTCTCCTTGCCCACCTTCTTTCCCAGCTGGAAAAGCAAATTACCCAGCAACCTTGTGCTGCACTTACACTCTTTGCAAGCACATATAGTTTGAATCAAGATGCTCCTTCATCCCACAGTGTGAACCACTATTAACAGCTCAGGGTATTTAATATGACAGGTTATGAGAGCACATGAAAGGTTTTTGAAGCTGGTCTACACTGGATTTTCAGTTCTAGAGTAAAGGGAAAAATAAAGAATATATATAGGCTGGGTCTAAGATCATAAATTTTGAGCGAGATCAGAATGGGGATAAGAAGCCAGGGCCATGTGGCCATAGAGCAGCCGGCCTCAGGCAGGGTCTGTGCTGGTCGATGCAGACAGACACTGGTGCAGTGCCAGCTGGGATGAGCTGCTTCAAGTCCCAGAGAGGCTGGTGAGGCACCTGGCTGTGCACCTCCAGAGCCACAGGGCTTTCCAGGCCATCTGCATGGTCACCATGCTGTAAGTAGGTACAAACTGCTGGTGATGCCTTGTGATTACTACTGAAGTTGTTGCTGGCTTTTACAAGGGTCTGTTTTCTGTTTGCATACGTCAGTGCAATAAAGCCAGCAGTCAGAGAGACTGTGTTCATGCCACATAGATGTACAAATCCAACTTCCCCCTTGACAAAGTGCAGTTTGTTGTGCTGGTGAGGGAGGTCACAGGCAGCAAAAATCTGCAAGTGCTACATCTAAACCCTTCATTTCTGGATCTGCACACAAAGCAAGTTTCTGCTGTTTGTCTTGATAGGTCGTTTCTGTCTGAAGTGCTAAATTTGTGCGTGGATCTGTGATAATGCAGGGTTGCTGCAGTCCTTCTAACTATTGCCAGATCTGCTGAAGAATAGTAAGAAGATTATATTTCCCTCTGAATTCCGTAGAGGTCTCCAAAGAGTACTTGTGTAAAGAGGCTCAGGCCCAGGAAGCCTGTAATTATCAGCTAAATAAATAATTTAAATACAAACGCTGGGCTGGATCCCAGTATGACTTGGCAGTTTTATTCTGTTCTGGGGAGGTATAAAAGAGTGCCAAGGGCCCAAAGTCTAGCCTTTAGGGATTGTTTTTTGTACAAAAGTCCAGGTGTTATACAGAGGAGAGGACCTAGCCTTGAAGGTTAGCAAAATCCTTCAGAAACAAATAAGAACTGATGGAACTTAATATTTTTTGCCCTTCAGTTTCTCAAAAGTTCAGCTCTTTTCCTCACCCCAATCTCCCATCATTTTTTTTTTTTTTTCATCTTTACATACCTCCAAATTTCCTGCCTTTTGGCTGGGACCAGGCATGTCAGAGCCAAATACTGTTATAACTGTTTTTGTGTTGGTTCCAGCCCAACTGGAAGCAGGAAATACTAAAATTCTCCTGGGTAATCCTCTTCTCTGGAGACTTTCAGTTCAATTTTGCAGATTCATGAGTGTTACGTGCTTTAGGCAAAGTTCAGAGATGCAACCAAAGCCAAGTGCTACAGATATGTAGACTTGAGAGACACAGGGAAGGCAGTGAGTTCTGTATGGCTGTAACATCCCTTGCTACTCGGGCACTTGGCTCACCAAATGGCTCCAGTTTCTTTTTAGAACTGAGTCCGAGATCATACTGTTTCTGCACACCTCTGAAACTTGATCTGCACTACTTATTGTGTGAGGGCTCAGGTTCAGGGGGAAGCCAGCAGAAGAACCATATCAGGACCTGAAAGTGGGGACTAGAATAAAGCAAGCAGACTGTATCATCCTCTGTTCCTCATCTTTGTTCCTGGAGCGCTTCCCCTTTTCTAATGGCAATACTGTGCTGGATTACACATTCCTGCCAGCAATGCTGTGAGATGGACTTGCCCAGCAGGATACAAGTGGCTGGAGACACTGTTGGTGCTGTACAGTGGCAGCATTGAGAATTCAGGATGCTGTCATTGTATGAAGGGCCACCCGGCCAGGAAAGTCCAGCTTTCCTGCACACAAGTAACATTTGCATCCCCTGTGGTGGGGATGGGACATGGAAGCACAGACTCTCTGGACCTGTCCTGCCAGATCCTCTCTTCTGGGCATGGACAGAGGATGACACAAGCAAGTAAATTCATACTGGCTTGTTCTGGGAAGAGCACACAGAGATGACAATCCTGCAAATGCAGCTCCTCTCCATGCTGAACTTCAGCTCAGAACTGCTGATGTCAATTAAAGCAGCTTCCACAAAATGGCACTACTATGTGATGGACATTTCTACTGACAGTGCAAAAATAAAATCCTTTTGAGAAAGGAGAAAAAAAAGAGACTGAGAATAATCTGGGGAGCTGTTGGAGGAACAGGAAAGAATGAGTACTGAGTTAGCCTCATATCAATGTGATTTCTGTCACTAGTGCACAAATAATCCTAGAGGATACCCCGTCCTCGTTGTTTGCTCAGCAAACAGCATGGACTTGTAAAGAATTAGAGACATCGTCTACTGTCCGAGAACCAGGGAGATTTGCTTCACGAGGCCTGTTTCTGGGGGGAAAAGATAACCTGAGCATGTGCTTCTTTGCCTGCTTTGGAGCTGATCAGAAGATATTAATTTAATAAGACTGTTATTCCGTATTGTTTGCATTATATTAGCACAACATTAATGCTCATTGAAACTGAAGACCCATTTTAAGTGGCACTGTACCCAAGCACAGTAAGAGACAGTAGTTGCTATGCTCATCAGCTGAACAGACAAAGTGTGATATGTTCCCTTTCCAAATGGAGAATTGATACACATAAATAATGAAGTAATCTACCCCACAGATATCCAGTGTACAAACACAAGCATGACAGCCAGCTGCAATACTGAACCATGGTAGGAGGTTTAACAACACAGAAAACAATAGGTATTGTATACTGTAGGCTTATAAAAAAGGACTGGGTAAAAAAAGGTTATTTTCTCCCCTGGGAATGGATAGATTTTTGTCAAACACAATTTGGCTAAAAACTGAATATGTGCTTATTTTAATGTTTTGTTTGGTAGTTCACATTTATTTTAAGGACAGATGAAAAATGGACACCTCATTTGCAGAGTCTGTCTTTGGCCAAAACAGAGAATAACAATTTTCACTAAAAATTTGCTTTGGTGAAAAATTTGCAGCCAGCTCTGATGCAAAGTACCGTATGGTAGGTGTTTCTTTTTTGTTTGCTCTTGTATCCATCTCTGCAATTCTGCGTTGCTTTGGCCCTTACTCGAATACCACCTTCTGCTACTAATATAATGGTGCCAGCTCCAGCAGCTCAAGCATAAATCTTCCTAATTTGAGCATTGGAGTGTTCTAGGAGAGGAGGAAGATGAGAAGAGAAGGGGGAGACTAGATGGGCACAAGGGGAATTCAAATTCAAGTTTTAGAAGACAGATGTCCATCTTTGATTAACAAATTAAAAAGGGAATGAAGTTTTAGCTGTTGTGGTCATGCAGAAAAGCTAGAAAATGTGAAGCTCACAGGCTCAAATAGCACTCAGCCACAGACAAAGATCCTTGATCTTCTGCTTTGTTTGCAGTACTGAGGCCAGGTGCACCTCGGCTTGCCATGGGCATTCAGGGCAGGAGCTTCTGCCAGCATCTCTGCTCGGGTACCTGCCCCGTGGTGGGCCAGGGCCCTGGTGCCAGTGGGTGCCCCTGCTTGTGCATGGCCTCTGTGCACCTCCAAAACCTGGGCCCCACACACCAGCCCTGGTGGGAGGAGGAGGAGGAGGGGGAAGGACCAGCTGGCTGCAGCAGTGAGAAACCTGAAAGAAATAAGAAGAACCATACAAGGACCGCGTGCGTACTTTTGTTTGGAGTAGCTCTGTTGCAGCAATGCTGGTTGTGAGCAGCACACCCAGCACTTGGATCACCACTTCTTTTTGGGCTATTCAGAATACTTATGTCTATAGGGCATAGAGTTACTTGCACCCAAATACTGCATGCTGGTTTTGTGAAACCAGTGCTTTGCCTTAAATTTCATTACAGGGGTAGTGGAAATAGTGTTGAGTTGTGTCTACCAGCTATCCTAGTCTGAAACAATGCTTCTATGAACAATCTGTGCTGACATGCCTGAAATAGTGGAAGATTGTAATGGTTTATAATGGTTTAAGCTTTTTCTTTTTTTTTTTTTTTTTTTTTTTTTTTTTTTTTTTTTTTTTTTTTTGGTGGTTTAACCCCCTCTTCTGTGTACCTGGTGCTAGACCCCACCTACACTGACTCTGAAAAATTTTTCCTCTGTCAATAAAGGGTATCATTTTATTCTCAGGAACTAATGAGTTACTATTATACACATCAAGATCTGTGGACCAAATGCTTTTTTATTGAAATAATTTTACAAATTCTAACATGCTAGAAGGATTTTAAAATCAAAGGTAATACCAGATGATCTGTGATATAAACACCATAAAAAATAAGTTCAGGTTTTCTTCTCTTCTTTGCCTGTTATTTTGTGTGAGAAGCATACTATGGACTAATGAAAAGGTTATACCAAGTATTTAGGAGAAAATTCTGAACTTCAAATACTATATAAAAATGGAAATGTAAATACAGTTTTTAGAAGTACGTCTCCAGGGGCAGAGTGGGTGGCCTTAATGGTATGAAATGCCACATTGCACAGGGTATCTTTCACATACAGTCATTTGGGGGACAACACACATTGTTTGTAAATTAATTCCATAGTATGGGGGAAAATGTTTGCAGATATGCCCATATCTTTTGAAGTAAAATCAGTGTAATAGTTATGGTAGCATGAAGATTTATTTGGGTGGAAAAGACCAACATGTATGCATTCACAGAAATACTTCACATCTTTGTCTCTGCATTGTTTGTTTGTTTTATGCTGGTTTAATTTTTCCAGTTTGCAGCAATAAGTTGTATAAAAACCCTTCTCTCTGGGCTTTTGGGTGAGTGAAGAATACACTATTGGTATAGGATGTTCTCTAATGCGAGAGATGAGCATGTGCTCTACTTACAATGAACATAGTACATATTCCCTGCATGACTGCTACAAAGTGATTCTCATGAAAGAGGAGAAATCCTTTTAATAATGTTAAATGTTGGACATCACTTGTTTCCTCTTAGAAATTTGCTCTTTAGAATACATAATTTCCTCATTCTTTAGAATAAAGAAATTTATTTTTGAACAGATGTCTTGGGTCATAAGTAATTCTTGATGTGAATGCCAGCCTGCAAAGGCTGTAAGTAAAACCTCCTTGAATGATTTTCAAAACCTTCTTCATTTGGGACTGGCATTTGATGCTTGAAAGGACTATACATGTACCTAGAACACATGTAAGCAACCAATACAGATATGTTTAAAAATTAGTCCCACTGAAATGGGCCCATTGAAATGGCTACAAGAACATCTGCATATTACTTAACACAATGGGAGCTTGGAGCATTTTTATTAAGAGTTTATCAAAACATCATACAGACCATCTGCATCATGCTGTCACCTATTCTCTATTTGTGATCAAAAAGGTGTACCTGATACTGAACATCTCATTTCTTCCTTCAATAATTTTAATATTTGTGTTTTGTCTGACCTCAGAGAGATGTGTTTTTGTACACTTTTTCTAATGGCCTATAGGTTTCTGAAGTTCATATACATCAGGGAAAGATAAAAGCAGCCTATACTTTCTCAGCTTATTTTGCTTGTGGAGGTTCTTTTAAGTACCCACAAGAAGCTTATTTGTGTTCTTACTATTTTGTTTTGCAAAAGCTACCATACAATACCACCTTAGATTCAGGAGACAGTGTATACAAACGCACATACACACACACACACACATACATATACACACACATACATATGCACACACACACACACACACAGTCCAGTATAATTTCTGGTTACAACTAAATTGTAAATAGCTCTTCCATCAGGGAATCCCCCACCTCTGCATTACTGCATATTACAAAAGTAGCAAATGAGTCAGGTTTCCCAGTAAACAGGAGCTGAAAGCAACAGCAGGGAGGAAAAGCAAAAGCCACAATGAGACTTGTTGTGACAGGACTATCATTACCTTTACTGTTTGTGAAGCAGGTATTAATAAAGTTACCTCAGTTACTGAGTTACTGCTTAAGGGACCAGAAGTAGATCAGAAAGGCTACCACTGCTTTTCCATGTGAGCAGGGGACTTTGAGAATTTTCTGAGCTGTTGATTCACTATAATGTTTTAGCCAAGAGTTAAAGTTTCATGTGGTGTTTCATCAATAAAAAAGCTGCCACTGGGTTGTAAATTATCTGTGGAATCCTCCTTCTGGGAAACCCTGACTCTTTCTTGGCTGTACGATGCATCACACATCTGAGTCTGACCTTTATGTACAGGTAAAGAGGTATCAGCTATGACTTTGAGAAACTGGGCATTTGATTTCACCCCCCTCCCACCCCATTTTTCTGGAAGAACAAAAGATAATTCCAAAGTTGATTCATGTTTTAAACCCAGGACAACTCAAGAAGTGAGGAAAATTATTATCATTAGGCTGGCAAGACAGGGAACATGGGAACTCTGTATGGTGGCTGGCAAATATTTTTTAAAATGCTGGTGGGAGAGCATCAGTGGGAGACCAAAGTGGGGTGCAGATGCTTCTTAAATAACACCTGAGACAACAGCTGTGTATATCAGTTCTGATAATTTTAGATGGGAGGAGAAGAAATTGGAGAGAAGGGAATGGGGGAAGAAGGGGAGAAGCAGTAAGAGTTTGGACATGGGAGTGGGTAGCTGTTCTTCAGTATTCCTGAACTATATCTCTAAGGTACACTTTCATTAGGTTTGGCAGTCTGTCCCTTATTGCCTGAAGACCTGAGTAATGGTTAGTAATCATAATGCAGCATTTCAAAAATGCAGTAAGGAGTAAGGAGTTAATACTAAAAGTGAAAACAAGAATTCCTACTCTCCTTACAGAAGTGCAAAGAATTGTACTCATTATAAAAATCTAAATGGAAGGCTGCAGCCTTCAAAAGGCAAGGTGTGGTTTGTGTGCAGAAACAACTGGGTTTGTTTTTTTTTTAAAGCAGTTTAATTACGAGTTGCTTTTGTGTCTTGTGGTCAAGCAGTTGATCTGATGAAGAGGCAGACACTAAAGAATGAACTGCAGCGAAGTCAAACCACTTGCAAGCCGAAGTGAGAGCCACTCCAAGTCAAGGAGATGGTTTTGAAACACGCCCGTGGTCAGGCGGTGCATGTGACATGAATAATGCGTGCCTGCGGACTGCCCGCTCCCCGTGCCCTGCTGCCGGCGGCGGCTCCGCCCGGGCGTGCGCGGGGCGCGGCGCCGCTGCCCCCGAGTGCGAGCGGCGGCGGCGGCGGGGACGGGCGGCAGAGCTCGGGCGGCTGAGCTCAGAGCTCTGGCAGCGAAGGGAGCAAGGCGCTCATTTTAAATAAATTGGCTGCAAATCCCACTTATTTTTGATCCTCGCTTTCTCTTAATATTTTGCGAGTCTGCTCAGGATCTGAGGTTTCAACAGAAAGTGGTGCTGTGGGGGAGGTTTCTTCATTTATCAGCCTGTTTTACAATCTTCTGCTTCAACTCCAAGGCAGACAGATTGATGGAATAACTACAGTATGGTGGTGCCACAGTTGTAGAAGTGTGTGATCTGTTACAGTGTGGTGTGGTTTTGTTTTCACACACTGGCTATTTTTTTTGTTGAAGTAACTCTCTTTTTCCTAATACCTCCAGCCACAAAGTAGTTTCATCTCAGCAGATGTCTTAAGCATAGTTCAGCTGCATCAGCAGATATTCCGGTGATGGTATTGCTCCCCTGTGACTCTCAACAGGGATTTTTAATTTTTTTTTTTTTTATTTAAGTGCTGGCAACATGGTTTCTTTATAACAAGGAACATATTTGTAGAACATTTTCTATATCCATATCTATTTCTTCAATCTTTATCTCAGTAAATAAAACAATGTTCACATTTAGATCTTTCTCTTTCTCCTCCTCCCTGTACTTTCTGCTCTTCAGACAGCAGAGTGGCTAAGAAGTGCTTGGTTGAAGTGGTGTTTGACCGGTGCTATAGCCTAGAGCAGACTCAGCGGCACTAGACAAACATTTTCTTTACAGCATTAGTTCTTTCACCTACAAGATATATCAAGCGAAATGTTCGTAACACTGCTTTTTTCCCTCATGTGTGTTTCAATCTTTCTGACATCTGGAAAAAGTGTTTTTTGACTTGGTCCTTCCTGCATAACTTCTGTTTAAACTCGATTCACAAAAAAGATATAGTGTTTTCCTAGGGTCTGGGTGATTAAGATCATTTCTCCTTTTACCTGGCAGTGCTACAACTCTTTGGTGGAAGGAGCCCCAAAAGAACTACTCTGGGAATTGTCACGTTTTATGATGTATGAGCTTCTTTTTCTTTTTAATTTTACCACAAGAAAAGAAGGAGCATTCTCCCATCTGCACTGATCTCCTCAGCCCTGCTGAAGGTTGAGACTCAGAGCTGCTTAACCATTAAAATGAAAGACCAAAATCCTGCAGAGTCCTCTTGGTCAAAGCTCCCGTCTCATTTTGTAGGTGCTCTGCTTGATGAGATATGGAAGATCAAATGCTTAACTGTTGAATAAACAGGCTTCGCTGGGCCCCCACTCCATGCACTGTCGCTGGGAGTGTCCTTTTCCCAAAACTGGGACTAGAGCACTACTAATGCAATGACAGGGGTGTGGTGACAGCTGTCACCTTTCTGTTAATGGGAAAAAGTTTTTTCAAATTTTGTGATTCTCACACTTGCAGACCCACTGGCTGGGTTGCTTCCCCATTTCCTCTAGATGCCATATCTGAGCAGGATCACAGCTAGGGCCAGTCAGTTCTGTGTTGCCAGAAGACCAGCTAGTCGTCACTTTAAGTTCCAGTCCAGAAGAGACATTTACATCACTGATCAGGGAGCTAAGGTAGGACCTTTACACTGGAGCTTCCCACTGGCATAAAATGACCAGGATGAAAGCCTTCCAGCTGATCCACTTTAACCATAGGCAAATGGGAAGATGATGAAGCTAAATGAAATTTGTCTGTGAGATAATTGGTCTTGGAAGTGAGGTCCAGGGGGATCCTGCCTTCTTAGAACTGCTGAATGTGGCTCTATATTTCCAGCCCCTTAGGCGATGGGAAAGTGATTGCCTGAAGTGCTCAACTGTTAGCAGAGTCCTTAGCATGAGTTTGACCTTTCTGTGTCTGGCTGGTAGGTCCAGAATTGGTGCAGGAGAGGAGAAACTCTAAATGAACAACTTGGAAATAGCTACCCATTTTTAGAGAGTAAGTGAAGTTAGCCACACAGATGTGGGCTGTTTGCAGGTTGATACCCTGAGGGACAGGGACTAGAACTCAGAATGTTTACTATTACTATTTTATATGTTTACTACACGTTTTACTACTTACAATATTATACATTTACTATTTCTGTTATGGATGTAGAAAACCATGAAGGAAGAAGCTATGAATGCTCCAGAAACCTGCTTTAAGATCTTCCTCACTATCCGTTGCTTGAAGGAATATTCCTTTACTGTGTTCATCTGAAGGTGGGACTGTTTTAAAATGCTATAAAAAGGATAAAGTTCTTCTCTTCCCACCCTTAGCACTAGATCCTGTCATGATTAATAAAACCATTTAAAGAACATTTTCCATTTCTTTTTTCCATCTCTTCTGCCTAGACCTCAGATTAGTTAAATGAAACAGTGGCCTTCCCTGAATCTACCTTCTCTTTCCATGCTATTGATGCCTCTGGTTTTAGCTTTTTTATTTTTCAGATTCTGTACTGCTTTGGTGTGTACTTCTGGGCTTCATATTAGGGGATAGTAAGCTCTCTTCACAGAGTAAGCAGATGAAACAATTCCCTCTCTAGCTGGGGACCAAGAACAAATGATCCAAATCTTAGTCAGAACAATGGTGGACTGAAGAGAGAAATACAAGAAGGATGGGACTTAATAAACTAAAGCTATAATTGGACAATTAACTCCAATATGTTAATAGACCAGAACTTATAAAAGCGTGAGAACCTGTGACCGGTTGTCCATTTTGTGACCATTTTTGTTCATCTTGGGTGTGGCCCTAGCTGGGCTCTTGTACTGCCCAAGGTGTGTCCATTGAGGCCTTCTAATAAATACCTACTTTATTCTTTAGCTCCATCTAGCCTCTATTCTAGGTCAGCCTTCATAAGGCATCATTATAATCCCAGGCTCTGTTTTGTCTGACTTAGAACTTTGTTTTAAGGATTAACTGTCCATCTCCATTTCTGCTTTTAAGCCAAGCCATGGCAGTCCTGCTTTGCAGCCCTTGTCTTGTACTTTCTTTACTTGTACATAACTGTCTTGTACTTTCACAGACACACCACTGCAGATGGTACAAATGAAAAGAAGAACTGCTCCTCCCTGTTATTCATAATGGCAAAACACGGTCTGACCATTCAGCTGCAAAAATCTTCAGAGCAGAGCTGTTTGGTTTGATTCCTGACAGTGTTACTTCTGCAATGCAGAAACAATCAAAACTCTTCTTCATGCACAGTCATATAATATTTGAGACACACCTGTTTGTAAATAGTGCTGAAATGTGTAACAGTTTATTCATCCTTTGTAATCTCCTTGTGGCCACAGGGAAAGTTTATTGGAGGAAAGTTGTGTCTTCACTGGTGAATTTCGTTATGGACATGTGGGCTGTGCTTGGGCTGTCATCATGCAGCTCCTGCCCTATTTCTACCACGATTTTTCTGGGAAGGATCAAATAGCCTTAAAGCCTTTCCAGCCTGAACATGGTAACTTCAGGAACAGATGAGGAGCCTGGAAGCTGCCAGCACTGCAGGTAGAGATGGCATTATCAATCCTGGCTGAAGTGCCTCCCAGCAAGCAACGCTGGGATTTCTGCAGCCTGGCAGGGCGATGGGAGCTCCTGGATGCCTCAGCTTCAGACCTTCAGGTTATTCAGCGCCACATGCAGGTGAGGCCATTTGGGATCATGATCATGGTGTTTACCGGATTGAAGGCAGGAGACACTTAGCAATGGTGACAGCTGAGCTGGAGGTGGCAGCAGACCCTTATCAAGAAAAAGAAAGCACATGGTTCTAAACTGGTTTTTTTTAGATTTTCTGTTTCCAAAGTGTCCAAGGTACTTTTCTCAATAGAAGCACTATTGTTTCAAATCACTTTCCTGCCATCTTGATTAAATAGGCCTGGCATCCAAAGCCATGTTCATGCCAACCTATGCACACAAAGCTTCCTCTGATCCTGTTAAACTCTCTCTGGAGTCTCAGAGTTTCCATATTCAGCCTCCTCCCCCTTTGGCACTTTGTGCTTTTTAGTACCCTCCGCCTGTTGAGCTTTGAGGCAGATCAACATCTTATCCTGTCACGAAAATCCATCAGAGAACCAATACAATTTCCTTGCTCTTCAGAAATCAAGGAGCCAAATTTGTGTTGTTAGTATTTCACCAAGTATTGGTAGAATTGCCACCTACCTCTGTACCTCAAGCATAGAGTTTATACTTAAATTGAGATGTCTGTGTAATTTTACATGTTGAAAATGGCAGACTCAGTCTCCCATTTCAAAACTTGATCATTAGTATCTCCAACTTCTAAAACCATTTTTCCACTTCATATGTTCAGGTGTGTATGCAGTGGAAGAGGGGAATTTTAACACAGTGACATGTTACACCAGAGTAAAAGAATTTCAGAAGGTTAAGTAATACTGCATTTTCATCCTTTCCCCCTAGCATCCTTGCAAAGATGTGGATTTAATTTTAAAAATCTATTTAGCAGCAAAATCCAGACTAATTAAACATGGCTCAGCTGTGTCTATCTAGGATCACGACTGAAGTTGCTTTTTAGTTTATTTAACTGAGAAGGCTTTAAAGCACAATAGACATTTGCAGAAAAAGAAATAAGAAGTTGAAAGAAAAATTATTGACATTGTAATTAAAAAAAGAATTCCTAATTAGCAATATTGAACTTTTTTTTTGTTCTGCTGACAAAACAAGGTTCTGGAAGTCATGTGGAAGCAGTTATTTTATTTGAAGGTCTGGCAAAAAATCCCATATACTGCTCTCAGTTCAGCCTAATAACTCATCTTAAGAGACCAGCTATCCTAGAGAGTATCCACACCCTGGTGTAATTTGTTCAGTTGCTTCCAGAAAGCTACAAGTGAGCCACAGTGACAGCTGAGTGCTGGAGCCCTGCCTCAGGCAACTGGTGAGGTTTGTTGGCAGTACCCTGCCAACAAAGAGGATATTTCAGGTGAGTAAAAGAAAACCAGATGATTATATATATATAGATGATTATATATAAATATAAAATCTAATATTATATAATAGATTATATATATAATCATAATATATATGATTATATGATTCATATATAGAAATCTATATAATATATAAAATATTATAGATATATAAATCTATATTATATATATAATCTAATAAGATTACCGCCACCTTGATTAGTTATAAGTGAATTAAATCTATGATTCCCCAAACTCGCTCTCTCAGCAGGTTCCTTGTATGACCATCTCCCATTTGGTCCCTGAGAGCCTCTGGATGCTGACAGAACCAACAGTCTTTGGGCTGCATCATGTTCCTAACTATCAGAGAAGTATTTTTCATGGCTACCTGAAGAGTGTGGTTGCAGAGTCATGCTTCTTGCACAGAGAACATGAGATAGGAACATGCTCACCATCAGCAGTCCTTTCCTCAGTTAAAAAAGCCCCAACAGGAAAACTTCAGTGCCTTTACCTATTAGATTGTAAGTTATATGCTATGACTAAGGAGTAGGTAAACTGCGTATGCCACCCTCATCAGCCTGAGGGCATTCAAACCCACATTCACTACTGAACTGGGGAGTACCTTGAGTCATACCTGTGAAAATAAGGTCATGTGGAAGGGTTCTTCCAACCTTTCCTACTGAACTGGTGTTATGGTCATATAATGTGGGGATTATGTGGCTTGAATAAAAACCAAGATGGGAGATGACTCAGGCTTCTCAAGGTCAAGCTGTTCATCTAGTGCGATGTTCCCCAGGGCTGGTCTGCTTTCCAAGTGAATGCATAGTCACTAGGATACTCTTAAAAAAATT
This sequence comes from Lonchura striata, assembly GCF_050655825.1. NCBI lineage: Eukaryota > Metazoa > Chordata > Aves > Passeriformes > Estrildidae > Lonchura > Lonchura striata. Next base: position 64,611,615 of record NC_140703.1, read on the forward strand.
ACTTCCTCTATAAAATACTGAGATTATTAAAAGAGTGATCCTAGGCCTGCTTTCCAAGGTGACTTTGGCAGATCCCATGGAGCCCTGCAAGTGCTAACTAGCTAGAGGCATCTTCTTCATTTGGTGCAGAAATCCCAAAGTTGTGTGGAAGTCCAAACACATTGCTGTGGGTTGTGGTTCCTATTGATGACAGTGGAATGCAAAGTTTGGGGTTTTCAGGACTATTTTTAGACTATTTTTCTGAAGCTACAAAGAATCTCTGCCCTAGCTAAAGTAATCTGAGTCATGGGTTCTGTTCTGGTGACCAAGATCCCTGAAGACCCATCTTTGACTCATCGTGGCTGTCAAAGTGTGTCTTTGAGCAGCTGTGTGAATCCCACTGCTGAAGGCAATGTGCCGTGCCATCCAGTTTTCTTAGCCAGACAAGTGTCCAGCATTGTCACTGCCTGGAAACTAATGCATACAGTTTTGACTTTACACAATGCAGTGCAATATGTTTGGCTCCACAATTTGAAAAGGGTCTGCCCTTTGTCTCTCTTTATCAGTATTATCTGACATTGAGTTATGAGCTGCTAATGACCCAGAGATAATGAAAGTCATGTCTCAGAAAGCTCACAGTTTGAAACACTGATGCAAGAAGACAGGAGAACCACTCAAGAAATCCAGTGGGAAGAATAATCTGTGCCTTTGAGCATAATATATGTTTTAATTACTGTTTGTTTGGCACTCTGGTGGGGAATATGGAAGAAAAAAAAAGCTTTTAGAAGAGTTTTCAATGGGTTGATGGCAGTGGTTTGATTTTCTTAGCTGAATTTCCCTTCTTCCCTCAGTTTTTCATCTCAGAGTACTGGCACTTTGATATGTGTTGATGGAAAACACTGTCTTTTATGCTTAATGTGGGTGTGAGTAGAGCAGAGAGTATATTGAAGGTTCTGCATGCAAGTGCCAGAAATGCCTGTGGTTCCCACACTCGAAGGAGCAGAACAACTGCTCCTCCCTCCCAGGAGGCCCAGCAGTGTCAGAAGGTGCAAAGCAAAGGGAAGGTAGGCTGTAACCCAAGCTACTGTCTCTTCCCTAATATTGACTAATTTGGAAAACCAAGTAAGGTAATGTAAATGAGGAGCTTAGCACTCTGGCATTGCCTTCGGAAGACATTTCTGTGAGGTATCTTTACAGTAGTTTTGCAGACTTTACTTAGGCCAGTCTCCTGTTGGAGTCTGTTGGGCACTTTTTCTCCTCAGCTGTAATGATTTCTGTCTAAATTATTCAGGATTTACACTGGTATGATCTGGATGAGAATATGGTGCAAGTATCCTGCAGATATGCCAAGAAAGGAGGCAGTTGTATGTGAACACATTCATTATGCATATTACCCCAGAGAGACAAGCCACTGTCTCCACTTGCCACTTCAAAGGACTAGAGTGGGTCTGTTAAGAGAAAAATAAAATCCACAAGATGCCTTGAGGAAGAATAGTTTGGATTTTGTTGATTTGTACAGACAGTGATGGAGACAGAAATCTCACACTTGATTTTAAGTTTACATGGCACCCTTTTCTCAAGTATGCTGTTGTATCCGAGTCTGAAATCTTCAGCTAAAACACTCTGCAGCCCAGCAATGAGGCTCCATGATCTTCACAATATGCCTTTGCTTTTGTTTTTATAAGTCAAGAATATGCAGCTGATGAAAGACTGTCACAGATTCCCTGCAGAGCACGCTCAGTCTGAATCTCTCTCTCATGCCACCAGAATGAATCAGTCTGCAGACAGCAGTTTTTAGCAAAGATGCTTTATTACCAGGGCTGTAGCTCCAACTAGAATGAGGGAACTCATTACTTTTAGAAAATTATTCTGATGTTTGAAGTTCTTTTACAGCCCCAAACTGGAGAAACTGCAAAGCTCCACATTTCTTTTTTAATGAGAATGAATGCACTAGATCTCTTTAATTAGACAAGAGGTGGAAATGTATTAATTACTAGAGTACAACTCTCCATCTTCAAGTAACGGTACAGATGGACTGACCTGAGCTCCCAGTGGTAATAAAGCATCCTGGCATGTTGACTAACAGCCTTAACTCCTGCTGGGATGAAAAGAATATGTGGGTATTTCCAAACTTTCATGATCATGAAGTACCATGAACAGGAAAGAAACGCTGGACACTTTTGGAATGCTTATATTCTAACTATACACAATGTTTCTATAGAATCTTAGTGATTTGTGCATGAAAAATAATTGCCTGTTCCATTTTTCTGTCTGCTTCCACACCACCCTCAGTTTAGCTGCAGCTGTCTAAACGATGGAGGCAGTAGACAATTTTATAACATTGTTACTTCCATTTTGAGTGGTTTAACTCTTAAGCATTATTTGCAGAGTCCAGGACTTTGTGAGAAGCATGGTTGCTAAAAATCATGCTGAAACCGAAGCAGAGGAAGGTGATAACCAGAACAGACTGATTTCTAAGTGAGATTGTGAATTAACTGGTGTGCCTTTCTGCTGTTATCTTTATCAGCTGTTGTCATTCACCCATCTGTTACAAATGCCTAAATAAATTAAATGGAGGAAAACCTTGGACATTGCAAATATTGACTAGAATTCAAAGTAGCTGGGAATAGTTGCAGTGCCTATGGCTTGAGTGCACAACAAGCAATTGTTCAGGATGGAAGCAAAAAAGCTGTTCTGGAGCTGAAGGGTAATTATTGACAGCAGGACTTGCAAAAACATTGAAACTTTATTGTTAACAGAAGATTGTAAAGAATATGTGAGTTGAATTCCTATTTTTCTTCTTCTAAACACTGCAAGAAGCTTCAAAAAGACCCTAGGTAATTCTTAGACCTGATAATTTTTATTTTTAGATTTGACATGTGAAGAGCAGCTAGAGAAAGTCTTGTCCCATTGGCCAAGGTGAGTAATACTCAGAGAAATACTACTTCAGAGAAGGGGAGTAATACTAACCTTTTTCTGCAACTCTCAGATTTTTCTATCACCTTAAATGTCCATTACTTTACTGTTTTGAGCAGTTACATGAAAATTGCACAAAAGGAAGCATTTTAAATGGTGTGAGCAAATCTCTGTTTTTAATAAACATCTTTTCATGTGCTTCTGTGGTATCAGTGGTAGTTCTTAAAGTAAGGTGGGTATGTCAGTTCTTTTCCTCACTGTTATTGTTTCAATTCACAAGCCAATTTCATTAAGATTTAACAGAGGGTTAAGTCTCCAATATACAAAATTTCTGCAAAAGGTCTGTGAGATGTATGGTGAAAGAGTACATACATCCACAGTTACCTGGCTTTCACCATGTCCTGTATTCTCCTTCCAAAATAAAAATGTAGCAGAATTCATCACAGGGCACCTGAAGCCCTCTTCTGGACTTTGTTGTGGAAAAGTGTTTGACTTCTGACTGGCTGGTTAAGCAACCAATATAGAGTGTCCTTGCCAGTCAAACTGTGCTCATGTAGCCCTGGTCCCTACAAAGGTCTTGATTTTTCTTGGCCCACCAGCAAGCTAGACAAAGTTGATAGAAGATCTACCTAGGAGAAGAAAGAATAGAAAGGGCATAAGGATGTTGTGGTAGGGGACTGAAGAACCCTGCAGTGAGGAGAAATGAGGGAACTGAGGTTGTTGTGGGGGGGCTGTAGGTGAAACAAGGATGAGTTCATTGTTGTGATTTGTTTGAAGGTGCAGTGAACCATGAAGCATAAATCCTGTGGAAATCATAATTAATTAGTGATGAAGCTGTTAGATTTACTTGTTGATAGTGTGTTGCATTGTTCTGCTTAATTCCCTTTGCCACATTGGGAAAGTGCTCTTCTTTTCAGACCAAGCTGTATGAAAGGTCATATTTTTGACCCAAAAAGGTCTACTTAATGGTTTTAAATGATGGACTGTGATGTATCTTAACTTAATGACACTTGAAAAATGTGGTGGTGATGTATGAATGAGAAAAACAAGGCTTAGATCCTGGTCTCATGCCAGATTTGTGTTAGGCTCTGGTGTATTCTGTTTTGTTGTGTTTAAGTATGTGCATAGGATCCATCAACACTATTCTCAGAGCACCTGACTTCTGCAGTCATGTTGAACAGTTAATTTGCCTAACTCTGATCTAATAGTAGGATAAATCAGCAGTGGTTTGATTTAAATTGACAGAGATAATACAATATATTTAATGTGGTGATGTCAGAATCAGGTTCGTAGGATTTGATCTGGCTAGTCTGCTCATAAAAGAACTCGGAAAAGTGCTAACTATAAAATAATAGGCTCTTACCTTTGCTTTTCTTTCTTTTACTTGAAGTTTTACATCTGGATCTGAAGAGTTGTAGCCTTGTGGGAAGCACTGTAGTCTTCTGGCATCCATTCATCCCCAAGGCAGGAGCACTGATGGTAGCTGACACGTGAGCTTCTCTAGAGCTCTGTAAATTATGGTGGTTTGTTTCTAGAAGATTGTCCTCTCATGTGCTACGAAGAAAATTCCATGTAGTCTGGCTTTCTGAGCTGCTATCCTAAGCTTTCACCAGCAAAGCTTAGGACTGGTGGGCAACCTGTTGAAAGAGCAGACAAGCCCTTTTTTAACCCTGCACTTTCTGAAACCTGTCAGGTATGGAAATACTTCCTGGCAGAACCTCAGCCATCCTAACCATCTCCTTCCAGCTTTAAATCTGGTGGTTCTTTCACTTATAAAATTGTGCACTTTTGACTTTGTAGGTTGCAGCTCTGGGTATTTGTGGTAGGGATCATCCACTATGCTTCACAGCTCATTCAGTTGTCATGTTGCAACCAATGCTTTTATTTTAACTTTGAATAAGTTAGATGTCCTGTTTGGAAAAAAAAAAAAATCCAACCAATAAACCAACCAAAATACCAAAAGTTTGATGAAAGTTGATATATCAGTTGTTTAAAGCCAATTTTGAGGTGATAGGAGGGAAAAACACAAGAGACTTTCTAAAGGGGTAAGTGAAGGAGAAAGAATTAAAACTAATTGCAGCGTGTCCTGTCACTTTTAGATGGGCACATTTGCTATTAAGTTGAGGGAAGGTTTTGATAGCAAAAGATAGGACCAGCTTCCTTTCCATCTTCTGGCTGTAAACAGGTAACCCTGACTTTATCTTGTGGTGTGGAGTGCCCAGCAGCCTGTAAAAAGGGTTGTTTTGTGTTGTCGTTTGCCTGAGAGCTGTTCTCCTGCCCTGGCAAAAACAATGTTTGTGGAGTGTTCTGGTTTATAAACAGGATGTTCTATTTCATGTATAAAATGTGAAACGACTTACCATGAGAGTTTGATTAAAGTAGTTGAAAAGACCAAGAATTGCGTGCATGGAATTAATTTTTCTTTGATATCAAAGACCCTTTGTCTTGGGTTTTTTTGTCAAGTTAGAGAACAACTGTGCAGATAAATGACTTCGGTGTCTGCTTCAAACAGCACATGTGATATGAGAAGTTTGGAGACTTTTTTTTCATGCCAAGTTGATGCAGGGACACTACAAAATAGTTTATGTAGCATTTGGCTGATATAGAGCCAGGTGGGCTGCTTGTCCAAAGGCCTGAATGTTTGCAGCCATCCCAAAAAGCACATTTCTAGGTCACCAAAATGCCTCCTGTCTTGCTGTACAGCTGTTGGGTACTGGTCTGTACTGAGAATTTGCACGTGTGAGTAGTGATGACAGTGCTAGCATTAGGCACCTTTTAAGTATGCAGCAGGGCCTAGACTATGTGTTCACCACAGCCCCCACGGTGTACCACGTGCCATGTATCCCCCACACTGAGCTCACATTAGCTCATGAAGTGATAACCACAGGGGTGCTTGGGGCTGGAAGAAATGAGCTCCACCCCAGGGTATCACGATGAACTTTTGGCAGCCAATAATGGGCACTGCCTGGTCAGTTTGATATCGTGAGTATTACCAAGAGGAACTAGCAGAAAAGTTTAATATTTTCTAATCAGTTGTTTCAGATTCCTTGGAGAAAACCCATTTAAAATCACAGTTTTTTTCCAGAACTGCATTTTCAAATATGGTTTATTGTCTGAGAGCTGTTGCAAAGTAGTTATAATTAAAACATGTGTAGCTGTAGCCTGCACAGTTTTTAAGAATAGCAAAGTAAATTGTACCCTTGTCTCTATATGGATTATACCTAATTGTTGAATTTCAGATATGTGACTGGGAATAAAATGTGCCTTTTAGCTTTCTTTTAAGACAGCAAAAAACTGGATTGCAATTCATTTCATTCTTCTATTATGCTCATCTCTGCAGTACTTGAGTGTCTTGTGCTATTACTATCAAAGTAATCTCTATTGCATGTTTGCTATTTCAGTTTCTTAGGGAGAGAAACAAGCATGAGGAAAAGGTTTGAGTTTCAACTGTATGAAATGTGAGAGTGTTTTTACAGATGCACGTGCACACAACCAATCTGATATATTTAAGTTATTTTACTTAATGCTCACAACATGTCATTGGAAGTAGATATGTGCGGTTCAGTTCAACCAACTGATACTCTGAAAATTTGTTTCAGGTTCTCTTATACTTCAAACTTAGTCATCTTACATGGGAGTGTAGCCAAGAGGTCTCATTGTTACATGATGTACTATGAAATCAACACACAGTACAGACTAAACTAAAACTGGTGTTAGATAAACAGATCCAAGCATGGAGTAAGTCTGGATGACCTGAATGGATGTGTCATATATTGCTATGAGTTATTGATGGCCTTTCATAATTCACAAGTGGCTCAGGTTCCCTCCACCACTTCTGAGACATGAAAACATTAAAAATGTGTGCAAATAAATGACATGTCTTGAGTCAACTCATTGTATTTCCTATTGCTCTCCCTTTCCCTCCATGTAAGGTATGTATGCATATCGCATTTATTTCAGAAACAGTGAAATTCCCACCAGCAGCTGCTGGGAAGAGAGTTATATAGAATAGTTGTATCATTGGAGAGTTATATTTCATAGCTATGAGGTTATAGACATAAAATATAGCCGCTTAATGCATTAAGAAAAATTTCTGCAGTTATTTAAACCAATAGGACTATTGTATTTTATTTAACTAAACTTTACAGTTTGGTCACATCCACTGGATCAACTTTTACCCTGACTTACAAACTGAACTCATTGAAAATCGCAAATGGTGTCATCAGTCTCTACAAAACTGACTCAGCAAATCCTCTGGATATGGTGGAATCATATCAGGGATGATTTGTCTTAGCAACTAAGGTCTTTTGACCCTAAATATGTAGTCTCAGTTATGGTTTGCCAAGTCTTCTTTCTTTTAACTTGGAGTAATGCAACTCTCTCAGCCAAAAGTGAAAATGATCCCAAGACCATTGAAGTTAAATCTTTCCATTGAATTCAGTAGGGTTTGGATCAGCTCCTAAGAGCAGCTGCCATCTTGGAGAAAAGCTATGTGAAAATTTTCCTTGATTTCACTATTAATGATCTATGTCTTAAGACTACTTCATTTTTATATTTTTCCTATACAGTATTTAAATGCAGTTTTTCATTCTTCATTGTTCATGCATCTTTTGCGGTCAGTTCCCATCAGCGGCTTTCTTACTAAGCTAATAAGAAAAATATTGCAGTTTGTAATCTCTTCTTTCATCTTTGCATTTATTATGTTTTGAGAATGTATGCAGTTCCATGGGTCAGTCATGCCTGTGAAACAAGTTTTGTCATATTGCTCAAGGTTCCTGCTTGTAGCCACGTATCCCCTTATTTCAATTTCTGATAGGCACCACCTGGAGAATGCTGTAGTAATTGAACCAACAGCCATGCCTGTGGGAAAAGGAAGCTGAAGCCTATAATCTTTGTTTTGATGCATGTATGGTCATGTCCTGATAGTTCATTGATTGGTCATTTATTGGTTATTTCAGCACATAGTAGTAATCCAATGTGCCAGTAGACAATTATAGTGGTGTTGTTAATGAGGCTGGTGTCAGTTTAGGAAACCTCTGCATTAATCTGATGCCTGTATCCACAAAGTAAGGTTTTCAAACAGCAGAACCCTTATATTACAGTGTAAGTGCATGAATCTTATTCTGACTATTTGTTTTTTCTGATATTATTTGAAGTGAGGTTGTGCAATTATTTAGTTACAGGAAAAATAACAGCATGGTAAGAATACATACCTAAGTGAATCTTGCTGTATGGTCAGAGTGTCATAACATGGTTTGAGAGGGACACTAAAGATCACCTAGTTCCAACCCCACTGCCATGGCCAGGGACACCTTCCAGTAGATCAGGTCACTCAAAGCCCCATCCAGCCTTGCCTATGGTCCTTTATTCTAGGTTTGAACAAGAACATTTTGCTTCCTCCACTGAACATTTATTGGGGAGCTTTTATCCAGTGTAATGCCATTTTCATAGTCCAAAGCATTCAGGATGAGGAAGGCCAGAAGCAGAGAGTTACTGCTAGTTTCTGTACAGCCCAGCACATTTAGCACACCCAGCAGTCTTTTGCTGCCACGTGTGAGGGATTGCTTAATTTACTTTGAGACAGCTGTCCACTGGAAAGCCTTGAAGGAAGAGTCTGGATGATAGAGAAGAGAGAGAGGTGAAAAAAAAAACTTGAATTCTAGCTAGAAGACCATAGAGGATCTGGATGATGGTCCCCTCTTTGTAATGAAGCAATGCTGGCATTTGCAGAAATTATCCAAGATTATAGTTGAGGTAATTGAGATTATATCTATGCAATCACTGAAGATTCACTTTCCGCATCTCCCAAAGTGATCACAAAACCTGATACTTCCTAAAACTACCACTGAATTCACTGCTGCTGTTAGATTACACTGGCTTCATTCTTTCAATTGAAGTGCCCTCAGTTTAAATATCATGTTTTAGGGACTTCCCAAAACATGAGTAATTTCTTCACAAACAGTTTTTCACAAACTGTTGCCTCTATGCTAGCAGATACCTGTCTTTCTGCTAAATAAGCCAAAGATTCAGTTAACTGTACTAACTGTGATGAGTAAATCATCCTTTGGCCCCTGAGTGCAGCTATCTTTCCACTATAGCCATGAAGTAATTGATGGAGAAGCATAGGAAAGCTTACATTCTTGCTGCTTGGCAAAATCACAAAAAACATGTATTATTTCTTAGTGCACTTAGGAAAGATAAAAAAAAAACTCTAATAAGTTTCCTTGGATAGTAGAGGAAAGCATTGCTTTATTATTCTCCTACATGAACTGAAAAATTGTTTCTTATCTATCTAAAACTGTAAAAAATAGTTTTTATTCAAGCTAACCAGGTGCAATACCAGAGGGGTCCTGGTCAAACTTTCACCAGCAGAAATCAGCAGCGAGTTTTTCCATTTACTCTAATGGGGTTTTTTGTGTTGTTCAGTGCTGATTTGAGAATAATGGGCAGGCTGGCAAGAAAAAATTTTTCTGATTCATTACAATTCATTCATGACAGACTTACTGTAGGGGTAGGACACACGTTGTAGGAGTGCACAGATGATTAGTTTCTGCAAAATTTGATGAAAACCCAAAAAATTTGTCCATGGCCTCTTTGATGTGAATGGGGAAATTCATCTGTAGTACTGGGTTTGGTCCAGAGCTCCTCAGAACAAGAGAGACATGGACATACTGAAGACACTTCAAAAAAGGGCCACAAAAATGTTTAAGAGACCAGAGCACCTCTCCTGTGAGAAGAGGAAGAGGAAGAGGAAGAGGAAGAGGAAGAGGAAGAGGAAGAGAAGAGAAGAGAAGAGAAGAGAAGAGAAGAGAAGAGAAGAGAAGAGAAGAGCTCAGAGGAGACCTTATCAGTGTGTATAAATACTTGAAGGATAAAGAGGACACAGCCAGGCTCTTTCTAGTGGTGCCTAGAGACAGCACCAGAGGCCATGGGCCCAAACTAAAATACAGAAAGTGCTCTCTGAACATCATAAAACAGGTTTGTTTACGGTGAGGGTGACCGATCACTGGCGCAGGTTGTGCAGGGAGGTTGTGGATTGTCTCTCCTTGGAGGTAGTAAGAAGCTGACTGGACATGATGCTGGCCAGCCAGCTGTAGGTGACCCTTTTTTACCAGGTGGGTGGGACTAGATCAGCTCTGAAGGTCCCTTCCAACTTCAACCATTCTGTGATTCTGTGCTGAGTGGAAGAGAATTAGGATTACAGCTGAGAAGAGCACATGTAGCCTCAACAAGAGATTGTTCCATTGATTGTGACTTCAAATCACAAGGGGACAGGCAATAAAACATACAGTGAGGGGAAGAGTAAGGAAACCCTTCCAGGACTACTCAGAAACTGTTATATTCAGTAAGTGTTTTTTATTGGCATTAGTGTGGAATAAGTGTAATCTGGGTGAATTTGTGTGTGTTCTGTGAATTAGTCATTGAAGTTAAAGAAAATGAAAGCTTTCATCCCTTTTTTTTCTTGTTTCTGAGGAGAATATGGTTCCCTTCTATACTATAAGGTAAATAAAATCCTCATCCTTAACTTCTAAAGAATGCAAAATTAAAAACCTAGGAAACAATCCACTATTAATTGTGAACAGGCACACAATTAGTGGCAATTCCAGATCAAGGCAATGAATCCCTTTATAAAGTGCTTCTCTAAAAAATAAAGTGTTGCTAATTTTTCATAATTCCATCATATGGTTACTTTAAGGTTAAGACAAACAGGTTAAGTAATATGAGCTAGGTCTTAGCAAGAATTTTGGCTTACCAGACAACAAGCAGTAGTTACTTTTTAAAAACCTGAAAGCACTGTGAAATGACTGGAATAAGAAGAGAAGAACACTAGCAAGCCTCAAAAAAGAGAATATTGTTAGTAATTACCATTTTTAAAGTACTTTAATCCAAAACTCAACATCTGATAAGAAAAATAATCTTTGAACATCTAGAAGACAGTAAAATTATGATCAATAACCTGCATTGTTTTGTCAAGACTAAATGTTGCCAGACAAACCATTTTTATAGCCTAGACTAATTAATGGAAGAAGAAAATGAGGTAAATGTTATACTGAAGGTCAGAGTCTCAGCTGGAGAAAGGAAACATAACCATACTGACTTCATCATACTTATTAAAGCAAGCTGAAGAACAGCATTTATACTTCAGAATTGCATTTCTCTAAGTCTAACAAAGTTTCACCCAAAAAATTAAATCAAATTTTTAAAAATCATTTCACATAACATGAAATCTGGGTGAATGTCCACAAAATGGAGCAACTTGGAATGCCTTTAGGTGTTGCAAAGATTGTTTCTAAAATGTATCTTATTTACTGGCTGTCTTAATAATCCAGGGAAGGGGAAAATTTTATTAGTGCAGCCTCATACATGCTGTAAACATTTGGGAAAAGAAGAAGAATAAAAAATATGCACCAAGTTAGGGATAAAAGTGGGTAATAATATAAATATGATATTTTAAAGGAAATAAGTTCAAAAATACTGATATTCAGAATGAAGAGGAAACATGACAACAGTAGTCCATTTTTACTGCCTAAAGATCTAAGCCCAGTTTTGTTTTGTTTGGGTTTTGTCATAAATTCTGTCTTCTATGTATGGGTTTTCGTGTGAATTAAATCAGTTCAGTGGAAAGGATTTCCATTCTTTTCCTTATATTACCATCTACTAAAAGAATTACTTAGTGTTGACATTACATAGTTACTGACATATTTGTGTCCATAACTAGAAGTATTTTGGCACATAGAATAATAAAGAACAATCTTTTGCTACAAGAGAAGAGGTAAGATTTAGATGTGAACAATCAAAGACAAAATGAAAGAGCAGTGACACAATACTGGCCAGACCGATAAGCAATGATTTTAATAGAAGTGATGTGGATCTGTTTTTTATTAACTCCATCTTGAGGCTATGCCTCTGCTCTCAGATCAGTGTTGGTCAGAATTTACTCCCAAGGTGAGATTTTCCAACAATGTGCTGCATGAGCATTTAGCCATATCTTGGACATTACTTCAGCCCAATGTCTGGAACTCTGTAGAGGAAAATCCAAGTACAGTCATATCATCTTGAGATGATGCAATTACACAAATGAAATCAGTTTAGGATTTCATTTAGGATTAGGACAATTCAGTTATATTAGGCTGCTCTTTGTGCAAGCTCATAAAATAATACAGGTGGAAAGGGTGCAGACTGTGCCACCTCTGATATTTCAGAGCTCTCTTGGTTTTCCAGGTAGATGGCGTGGTAGATTACCAGGTGCTCCCATAAAACCAATGCTTTTTGACATACAAAGTGGTTACTTTTCTTGGCAGCACCAATAGGAACATCAGAAGAAGGATGTTGTCATTGTGTTGCATAGCTAAGCATAAACAAAGAAGGGGCAGCCTCATCTGCCTGGATGTTTGTGAGAAAATAATCAGAAATATTTGCTGCTGGAAACTCATGTGTCCAGAGCTGCATAAAGGTTATGTGCAGCACTACTGTTCACATGCTACAGTTTGTAGTGAGAATGTGGGGCAATTATGAAAGTGAAATTCGCTTTTTCTGCAATGTGTGCAACATTTATTTGAAGTGAATTGTTCCAGGGAACATATTTGCCAAGAAACTCTTTCAGGAGATAATTTAAGGAAAATGAGCACCAAAGAATGGAAATTATGGGATTGAATTCGTGTAATTCAAATGGAAAATGTCTTCATGGTTTTTACCCAGCAGGTAATGCATATGTTTATTGCATTATAGAAATTACAGAGCTAGTTAAATTATTTCACTATTTCTGACATTTTGAAGATCTTTCCACTCCTTATGATCTGAAATTGATACTTTTTCTGCTTATTTTTACAATGTATTTCCAGAGGGTTTTGCCAGAATTTTTATGATATAATTTTAGAAAATTCATGTTTACTAATAATCTATTTTCTTCCTGAAAGTAGGGAAAATAATCAAAGCAGCAATGTTCAATTACATTTTAAAAATATTGACATATGCATTTGCCAAAATTTTAATAGGAAGTGCTGATACTGCTTGAAACATTCCCCTTGTAAAAGTATAGACCATTTTTTCAACAACATTATGGCACAGGATTTGCTGAGAGCTATCATAAATCATAGAATTGTGGAAAAATTCAGGCTGGATCTCTGGCGGTGTTGTAGTCCAGCCTTCAGCAGAAAGCAAGCCTAGCTTTGAAGTTGGATCAGGTTGCTTAGTGTTGTCCAGTTGCATTTTGAGTACCTCTAGGGATGGAGATGTCACGATTTCTGTGGACAACTTGTGCCAGTGCTCAACCACCATCACTGTAAAAATTTTTCTTTACTTTTGATCAGGGCCCAAACTGGGACACACTATTCCAGATGTATCTTCACAGGTCCTGAGAAGAGAGGAATAACCACTTTCTCCAGAACACTGCCTACACTTCTGCTAATACCGCTCAGTATCTGCACAGCTCTCATTCCCACAATTGGAATCAGCAAGATCCATATCCACAAAGCAACTCCCCAAAGCTGGTTGACTCCAGTCTTGTGCTGAGCGTGGTGGGTAGATCCTACCCAGGTGCAAGCTTTGCACTGGTCTTTGTAGCATTTCATGGAGTTTCTTCTGACCCATTTCTCCAGTTTGTCTGGGTCCTTGGGTGACATCCAGTCTATCAGCCACTCCCCCCAGTATGGTGCCACCAAGAGACTTGCTGAGGGCTTGTTACATTCCCCTGTCCAGGTTATTGATGAGTTCAACATTTGTTAATCCATGCTGGCTGAAAGAGTTGCTCTCTTTCCTTTCGCTTGCACTGAAATGACCTGCATAAAGACTTGCTCCTTAATTTTTCCAAGAACCAAGGAATGAGTGAGTATCTTTTAGCTGCCTGGGTCCTCTTTGTCACTTGTTTTAAAAAATACCTTTTTCTCTTACTGCTGACCCAAAGAGGCAGTCCTCCCCAGGGACATCTCTTCTCCATGGAGATATTTGGGCAGAGGAATCACATATCATGTAAATAATCAAGTTTGTCCTTTCCAACCTAAAAATATTCAGTTTCCTTGGGGAAACAGGGACTTCATGGGGCACAGCTCTTCAGTGTCCCCAGACATGCCAGTGTTGTCTATTAATCATGAGTCTTTCCTTTTCCTGATGCAGGCTCCTCTGTCTGTGTGCAAACATATGCTCAGGTGTAGGAACAGGCTGAGTTTTGGAGTTGTTTATGAGAGTCTAAACACGTCTGGCACCTTTGCACAGGACAAAGACCTTGTTCACTGAAGCAGACTGTGTAGAGGAAGGACCATACATTCCTGCTAGGTCTGCTGATCCATGCCCGAAACATGGCTATTCCTCAGCACTTCATGTAAGCTTCAAGTCAAGGCCACATTTGAAGAAATATCCAGTGAGAAAGACAGAAACTATGAGGGTGATGGGCTCCCACCCACTGCGAGTGGGGTAGGGTGGGGTGGAATGCGTAGTTTCTCATTCCTCTACAGTCCAGAGGGATGTGATGAGCTTGCTATGTTGCATGGTGTAGAAGAAAATGTTGTGGGATTAGTCAGGCTTTGCTTGTTCCATGTGCTCACTGAGAAAGAAATGCTAAAATAACAGCTAACAGGTCTAGTAAAAGAAAACATGTTGTTTGCTTTTTCAGAGACTCTAGGTAACTTTAGGCAAAATCTGTGGAGAGGGGTTAGCAATCAGGCTCTAAAAATGTTACAGCTCTAGCTTTGTTCCATGCTTCCCTATGGCTGAACACACTCACAGCCAATCTCAGCCAGCTAGATTCAGAAACTATTCAGATGACAAATATTTTATCTTCTCAAATCAGAATTACAGCAACTCCTCTTTTCATCAAACAAGCATTCAGAAATGAAGGGGACTTTCACATCAGAGGTGTGTTTCTGTGCCATGACATCCTGTCTGGGCTCTGGGAACTCCTGTTTCCCTGTGAAAATGAAGGTGGATGAGTGCTTGCTCCAAACACACTGCTGACGGCAGGGCTCAGCCTAGCAGCTCCCAACAGAGCCTGAGAAGAAAGTGGCATTACCTCATATGTCACTGTGATATTTTAAAAGGTTGCATAATTACTCTGACTGTTGCACTCGGACTGGGTGACAAGACTGTGAATACTGAAATGTGATCCAGAAACTGTTTGGATTTTTATTTTTAATTTCTTTCCCCCTCTTTTAGTCTGGGGGTGCACTGCAGCTTGAGTGGTTAACAGGGAAGAAAAGTCAGTGAAGAAGGAGAGAAATAGGCGATTCCAGACCCACTCTTTCTGCTGTTGCTCAAGGCTCAAAGGAAGGGCATACAGCCACCTGATTTTCATAACAATCATGGCCCTCATTGATGGTGCCCAGCACATTGCAGGGGGCATTTTGGTGCAAGACAGCCATCTCCCAGCTGTGGTGCCATGGAGGAAAGACCAAGCATTACCCAAAAGCACTGTGCACCTGAGGCAGCTCCTACCAGACGTGTCATGACGAGAGAGGGCAGCAAACTTTACCATGTTAGGAACCCCTCTGCCCTTTTTGAGGCAGTGCCTACTAGTATTTCCCTGAGAAGGCACTCTCTGGAGTGTAATGATGCCTGTCCTGCTCCTGAGGATTGTGGTCTGTGTTTGGAGGGACACAAGGACCTGATCCTACCTGACCTCCACAGGCTTGGTACCTGCCTGGGACATGTAGCAGTCTCACTGAGTGATGGGCCCCAAATTCAAGTACAATGAGGTTGCCCTGTGAAAAGTAGAATCAGTTCAGTGCAATGCAGATGTCCTCGACTTTCCCTATCTAGGGAATAAGGAGAAAAAGAAGTTTTTTGTTACTTTCATAATAGGTATTAACATTCAGCCTTTAGACTGAGAGCTACATTATCTGATCCAGACTAATCTGCTGGTTTTGGGACCTCACAGAACCATGGTTAAGATGAGCACACACTGAAGCATGTGAGAATCTACTGAGTCTCAGCTTTTGGACAGTGTGTAGAGCAGAGATGAAAAATGAGTTTAATGAATGGCATTTCTCACAGGCACATAGAAAGCTCTTTAAGTATGGACTGCACTCCACACAGAAGAGAGACCACATTAAAAAGCCATTTAAATCCCTGAAAGTCTTTTTGACTTCTGACTTCAAAAGAGTTCCCTCACAGAACTGTACCTGTAGTAGCTGCCTTCTGATCATATGGTCAGGCATGAGGGAAATTCAGCTGATTTCTCCCTCAGTTATACAATGAAACATGTTAAAAACCATGAAATTGGAAAACTATGTTTGGTTTCTAGTCTTTTAATGCCAAACAAATAGATTCTTTATTTTCCACTCTATGTACTGGAAAAGCAGACAGTGATGTATTAAATTAATTTGGATGCTAGATGGTAGTAAGGTTAAGTTTTAGATTTTTTTTCCAGGGATGGGGTGAAAAATTAGGACTCCTTGGTGCTTTATCCAAAGTACAAAGACAACTGCTCCTGGAATAATTTGGAAAAAAAACAGTCTGTTTTCTCAGACATCTAAATAAAGTGAAAATGAGTCAAATGAGGGCAGCAAGGAGGGACTGGGTAAATAACCAAGTTATAAGTTATTACTTTGCTGATCTGCAAAGTATTTGAAATAAATAACTAAAATGCAGATTGTGTTCTACTCTCCCAACATCAGGATTTTTAATTTGCTGTAGAGAAAAGATGTTAAAAAAGCCCTCTAAACTTTGGGGTGAAAAGTCATGGAAAGTTTGTTGCTCAGAGTTCTGAGGAAAAAGCCAAGAAAATTAAATTAATAAAGCTGGCAGCAGCTTGTACTTCTCTTTGACTTGAAAGGAACCCCTGGTTACTCCTGTTGCAAGGAAGTGTACAATGTGCTGCTGCAGGCAGCTCTGCCAGCCCCGCTCCTGGCCTCATCCTCACCTCCTGGCAATGCTCTCCTTGGAGCATCCCGAGCCTCACACGTGGGGTACTGGCAGAGCACCGGGAAAAACTGAGAGGAGCCAACAATGGGCTGAGTGACTACTGTCCTCCAAAGGGGTAGAGGGCTTTAGTTCAAGCCAGTCCTTTTAATCAGAAAGGACACTTGCAGACTCTGCAGCACCATCCACAAGGATCCAGGAGAGCAGAAACACACCAGCACTGACTTATGGCCAGTGGAGTTTTCTGGAATATGAGTGCACTCCTTGAGCCACAGGAAGAAATCAAACCTACTTCTTCCATTTTTTAGCTGAGGGTATTAATTTTGTGTTATTGGATGGAAAGTTAACTACCACCAATTTTATTTACATGACCTTTATTTACATGACCTCAATTATAAGTACCCAGGAAAGGTAAATATTTCAAAATGTGAAGGGCTTATATTCAGTAAGTGTCTAAACAAACTGTTTCTGATAGATTAACTCCTCATCCCTCCCCTGCCTCCCAGAGTTTTCATTTGCTTTAGCAAAACAAATTTATTGAATTTGTTCAAACTTCAGAGAATGATCAGCCAACCTGAAATGTGTTTTTTGACTAATGATTTACCAAAATAAATTTACTGTCTTCTTTCCAGGAGGCATATCATTCATTTGGAAATTCATGGTAAATTTTCCTTTATTCCTTTCTCTCCTTTACAGTGGATTTGAGCTTCCTCAGGAGACAGGTGGCTCCCTTTTGCATTGTCTGTGATTTGGCCTTTCAAAGAGGGAGATTGCTAGCCTCCTGCTTTGGATGGGATCATTAGGACATTCTTTTTGCTCTGCCTCATGCAGAGAAAGGGGCTGCTGTCAGCACTGGGGGGCTGTGAGTGCAGTGAAAGGGAGCCTGAAACCACGAGGGCTGAAAAATCAGTGTCCAGTTAGTGTCTTGCCTGACTTTGCATGCTGTGTTTGGGCAGATTTGAAAGCAGGCAAAGGGGATTTGGTTTCCTCTGTTTGATTTGCACCATCCTCAAGCACATTAGGCAGCCAACAGAACCAATCTGGATCCATGGCTTCTTGCTGCAGAAGTTCTAGGGAATGGGCTGAGAAAATACAAAGTGAAATTGCTCAAGACTCAGTTTTTCTTGGTGCTCCTCTAAAACTGCCCAACAGTTTGCTTAAATTAACCCTCTCTGGGTGCCACTGCAAACTTTCAGTGTTGCCACTGTGCTAATGTAGCTGAAGGAGGGTATTTTTCCAGGGGAGTTTTCAGTGAAGAAGAATTCAAGGCAGAGCAATGGTGAAAAGTTTCCTGGGTCTCTTCCCTCACAGCTGAAGTGGAGCCCAGCCCAGGCAAGGGGCTAACACAGGGAGGACAATCTAAACATAACAGCGAGCATTGTGGGGTGCTGGGGAAAACCCCATCTCCTGATGTGGTAGCTTTCCCATGTCCCACGAAACACGAGGGCAGGGATCTTGCCAGTCACATGCTGAGCACCATATGTGAGCTGGGTTATATTCACTCAGAGTCATTCAGCTGTTGATTGCAGAAAGCCTCCCGGGAAAGTGGGTGGTTATCTTTACAATGATCTTCATCCAGCAGAGCAAGGCTTTGGTTCAGTTTTGCTAGTGTGGAGCACTCCCATAATTTTGAATCATATCAGGATTTGATTGTGAGTTTAAATATATGTTGTGAACATTCGAGTCCTGTGCAAACAAAGACCAGACAGAGGCCAAGACAAGCTGACGCATGAGCAGCCATGTTGTTCCCTCTCTGGGCCAAGAACTGAATTCCTTCACAAAACCGTCTGTGTTGCAGTGATAAAAAGATGAATATTTGACATAGTTAAATAGATAACACTCTGATGCCCTAGTAAAAAAAAGTGAATTAATGGTTATGAGGAGACTCTATAACATGATTGCTTGCAGCAACAGTGAGTTGGATGTGGTGCCCCAGAGAGCACCTTCCAGCTTAATTTTACTGTTTGCTGGTAGAGATCCATGAGGAGGCATTCACTGGGATTTGGGTTACTATTTTGTTTATAGAAAATCTCGCCTACTCCTTGCTATATAATGCACTCAATGTGTTGGAACTATGCTTGAAAGAACAGATCTGGGTCATAGCGTCTCTCTCTTTTCCATCAGACGGAATTGTCATGCTCCTGTTTGAATTGACTGGATTAGCAATCCCCTCCAAAGTCCGTGCAGCTACCTGTGGAACAAGCAGTACTGAGTGCCCTGCCTTTGGTTCCCCTGAGACAACGTGAAACAGTGCCACAGCTCGGTGGTGATGATGATGTAGCAGCCACTGACATTGCTGCACTTGCCTGCTGAGACCAAGGGCCCACCACAGAAGGCACGCTGGTGTTCACTGGGAGAGAATGAAAACTGATCAGGCTTTGAATCTCTGCAGGCTGTGTAGTTCATACAATATTAATTAAAAGCTCAGATAGGATAGTTTGTCCAGTTTAAAAAGTGAAATAGATGGAATGTCTGCAAACTGGCATATCAGACTCTACAGCAGCGTCCAGAGTCCCTGTCCCAACTCCAGGATAGCTTGTGCTTATACCATGAACTTGATTTGTTAACATGTCTGCTGTCAAAAGGTCTGTTTCTTATTTTTGTTGAGTTATATCTTAAATGTGTCTTTTTTTGGCTACTTACATTCTCATTTCTGCACAGCAGCAGCCAAGCAGGGGCCCAATTCCTGGCCCTCAGATTTATTCCCATTGCTTTGATGGGTTGAGTCTGGTGCAGCCTGTATCACAGAACACCTGGATGGGCTGATTGCAGATATTCGCTGGCACTGCAGTCTCAGCTGTGGAAACAATTTTGCTGGCAGTGGAAGCCCATTTTGCTGGGGAGGGGCCCATATTTCTAGTTTGAAATGTGTGAAGCCTCATCAGAGCTCTGCTATCAGACCCACTGGAAATTTTCCACACACTCTCTTGGTCCATCTTCTCTCATCCATCCAGATATTACTTCTGCTTCTTCTCAAAATCCCTGATATATGTTTTCTGGCTTCTTTTGCTGTAATCTCTCCCCTCATTTTTTCTTCATGCATTAGTTCTTTCTCCACTGCCTCTTCCATTTTCTCTGCCCTTCCTCTTAAATTCTCAGGACTCTCATGTTTTTCTCCTCATGTCCACATTTTGGTCTTTTCTCCAGAGGCTCCATGAATGACAACCTCAGCAATGGAGCATATTCCTTGAAAAGGCCACTCTATCGGACCTCAGAGCAGCAGTGAGATACAGGTTCAGATGGTATTGCTGATGTTAATATTTATTAAAAAGTAATGCTAAGGACCCATGGTGCCAAGCATTGGGCAGCTGGGCAGGAAAACACAGCTCTTGTACCACAAGTCCTTATGTCCTCCACAGGTATAAAGGGATTACAGCCTCAACCACCAGCAACTGAGGCATATGGAAAATAAGGACAAATTTAATAAACTGTTTTAACACATAAAGTGGTGAACACATTATTTCTCCTCAGTATGATATCCTTACATATATTAACTGTTTTAATTCCATTCAACCTATTGATTTTACTGGGGTAAAGACAACCATGTAGAAAATACAGAATAACTTTCTCTTGGTGTCCAAGTCAAGAGCACTCAGAGAGTTCAAGATCATCAATTTCTCTTCACAGTGTCATGGTGGGAAACTAAAACTCACAGGAATTAAAGGCAAAGAGAGAGAACAGTGGGAGAAAAAACAAGGAAACTCCATAGTCTGTGCTCACCACCTGACTCTGGCTCTCAGGAGTGCAGCAGGGCGGCAAGATCTCCTTTAGCTACCAATTCAGGATGCCTGCAGAACCAGGAAGGCTGTGTATCAGTTTGCAATCAGCTTGGTAATCTTGCATGGGGCCTGTTTGTGTCTCTTGTGCTGCAGGCTGAATGTAAAATGAACATTGTTAGCCAAGAAAGCAAATAAAGGGAGCTATTTCCCAAGGCATTTTATTCTGTTTTTTTAAAGCCTCTGAACAAACCCCCTTCCACATCCCCTGAACCTACTGACCACTTCAGATAGCTTCATTTCCTGCTGGGTAAGTTTTTTCTAAAATGTTTATTCATCTCCAGGAAATGATGATTTCCTGAATATTCTGAAACTTCATATTTTTGTTGTATCCCTGTTTATTTAATAGTTTTACTTATTGTGCAAGTGTGCAAGGCATAGTAACACCTCTTGAAATGTAACTGTGAGGACAGAGTGAAACTAGACATAGTACAACACAGAACAGAGTGAAACTAAATCTGGTTTTGCTAATTTATACACAAGTGTATTAGCATTAGCATGAGCCATTACTCCTTATTTATACTGGCCTTAATGATTTCAGAAGTAGGTTTTTAAATTTATCCTGCTCTAAGGAAAAGGGCCTAAAAATTCAAGTTAGTGAAGGAGAATTAATTAAGTTAAAGATTTTGTATTTCACAGTTTACATTAATGTCTTTTAGTTTTATTTAAGCAGCAAACCAACGGAAGGGACTATATGTTTTCTTCACCCTACAGTGGGACTGAAAATAAGCAATGCTTATTTTGTGAGGTTGAAATTAACCTGCTGCCAGCACTCCAGCCTGACATGAATGTCACTACAGAGTGAAATTTGTGCACATTCTTAATGAAAAGGCCATAGTACTTTATGCACAAGGATGGGAACAAAAATAACTACTCTGAAATGAAACGAGCTTCTTTAAAGTAAATTAACTGGGATTGGTCCCAGAGGAAATTCAGGAATTGCACAGCCTTGCCATTTACCCTGGACTGAACCACATGTACCAGTCATGCTTTCCTCCTCTCCCTTCGTGCCTACTTGTTTTTAACCTTTTTCTCCTGTCACTACTGGCTGTGACTCTCTTTCTTTTTTCACATCTCCACTGAGTCTGAAGAGAAATGCAATGTATGATGCTTGCCCCATGCTTACCTGGAACTTCCACCCTCACATATCTTCAGTGTGTGTCCATTGGTAAGATTTCTGAAGGAAGAAGAGACTGAAGACTAAACTTTCCTTCTCTTAGGCAGCCTTTTATCCTTGTTCAGGAGACCAGCTTCTTCCACTACTGCGAGTCCCTTGTTGCCACTGCTATACTGTCAGTTAAATATCCTTTTCATGGCTTTCCTTCCTTCCTTCCTTCCTTCCTTCCTTCCTTCCTTCCTTCCTTCCTTCCTTCCTTCCTTCCTTCCTTCCTTCCTTCCTTCCTTCCTTCCTTCCTTCCTTCCTTCCTTCCTTCCTTCCTTCCTTCCTTCCTTCCTTCCTTCCTTCCTTCCTTCCTTCCTTCCTTCCTTCCTTCCTTCCTTCCTTCCTTCCTTCCTTCCTTCCTTCCTTCCTTCCTTCCTTCCTTCCTTCCTTCCTTCCTTCCTTCCTTCCTTCCTTCCTTCCTTCCTTCCTTCCTTCCTTCCTTCCTTCCTTCCTTCCTTCCTTCCTTCCTTCCTCCCTCCCTCCCTCCCTCCCTCCCTCCCTCCCTCCCTTCCTCCCTTCCCCGCTCCCTTCCTCCCTTCCCCGCTCCCTTCCTCCCTTCCTGCCTCCTTGCCTCCCTCCCTTCCCCGTTCCCTGCACCTCGTTGTCCCAGTTCATGTGGACACGTTCTGGTGACAATGTCTCTGTGACCGGGTCGCTGTCATCACGGAACCTTTGCAGCAGCGGGACAGGGGCTGCTTCCAGACCGCCCCTTGAGATGCAAAGTGACGCCGCTGTGCCCCTGTCTGACAGGAGGGCTCTTGCTTCCGACACGAAATACTCAGAAATGCTCGCTGTCCGCATTGCTGAGCTGAGGGTGCTGTTCCCAGCAGGTTGCTCCCTCTCTGAGTTCATGTTGTGCAACTTTACCACCACGACGCAGGGCTAAAAGTATTGGATTTTTAAGCAGGATTTGACTGTTTTTACTTGATCTCTGATTAATTAACCTTAATTCCTGTGTGACTTGCTTTCTCCTTTTGAAGGGGGATACTTCTCTCTCTTACCCATGTTTAACATGGCTGGACAGGGCTCCAGCCCTTTTGTCTTTTTCACTCCAGAACTGTTTTTCTATCTACCTTTTCTGCTCTAGCATAGGTACCAGACCATCAGCTCCATCAGTGTCGTCCCCAGCTTTCACAGAAGACTGCACCCTTTTGAGAGGTGTGTTACATTTTAGATCTCTTTAGGTTTGATGAAGATTTCAGAGGTTGTAGGGGACCCATGGAGTGTGGGTTTTTTCTCCTCCGGAAGTTTATGGTACTTGGCCTCTATTATGACTTCAGCTGCTGGGAATCATTTGCAGTAACGTGTTTAAACCTGAAATTTCATGAGAAAGATCTACTCCAGGCTACAATTACGTTTGTAAAGTAAGCTGCTAGGTGATAGGAAAGCAAGTGAATCACACAAATAAATAGATTTAAATTAACTCCAGGTCCTATACTAATGCATGATGACATTTACAGCTGCCTTGGCTTACCCTGCCATCTTCTGGTGATACCTGCTGCAAGATCAAAAGTTAGAGGTGAATTGAGCTGAAATACTTTATTACTTGAAACACAAGAGTTGGCTCCAGTCCAACAGAACAGTTTCCTCAAATAACTATTTTTAATATACAGCACCATATAGAATTCCTGCAATAAATGTTAGTATTTTAGACGTTGATTTAACTTCTTTCAATAATGTAGTTATTTTACTGGATGATATTTCACTAGGCTAGAGAAACCTCTCTGGCTTGACAATGCCTGCCCTGGCAAAGGCAGATTAAAAAAATGTGTCCCACATTTCTCTCTCATTATAAAGCAACCAAAGATGTTGAGGCAGACAGGGCCACTGACTGGCCAAGTATTCAAGACTGTAACTGCTTGGTTTCCAAGTCTTTAGATTCTCAGTTAGAAACTGCTTCTCAGCCATCCAAAACCAAACCATTTGACGCTTCCTACAACAAAACCACCAATATGAGCTCCAATTCTCTCACTGTGTCTCTTAGCTTAATAGCTTAAATAATTTTCTTTTTTGATGGTTGTGTTGGGTTAGCATGTCAAGGCTTGGGTAGCAACAGGATTAAAGGGGTGACTTCTTTGAAGAGCTGCCACAAGTTTCCCCCATGTCTGACAGAGCCAATGCCAAGTAGCTTCAAGATGGCTCGATGGCTGGCCACTGGCCAAAGCTGAGACCAGCAGGGACAGTGGATTCTCTGGGATAACAGGGCTCATAAGGGGAATGATTACTGAACAAGACCATTTGCAGTGGGAGAGAGGAGTAAGAATGTGTGAGAAAAGCAGTTCTGCAGATACCGAGATCAGTGGAGAACGAGGGGCAGAAGGTGCTCCAGGTGCCAGAGCTGAGATTCCCCTGCAGTCCCTGGTGCAGACCATGGTGAGGCAGAGTGTTCCCCACAGAATGTTGGGGTCCAAGAGGAGCAGAAATACACCCAGCCTGTGGAGAACCCTGTGGCAGAGCAGTGGGATGCCCAAAGGAAGCTGTCACTCTGTGGGAAGCCCATGTTGGAGCAAGCTCCTGGCAGGACTTGTAATGTTTTTTCTTTAAGGACTGAACCCTGTAGAAGGGACCCATGCTGCAGAAGAGTATGAAGTGCAGCCTGTGGGAAGGACTCACCCTGGAGAAGTTCATGAAGGACTGTCTCCTGTGGGAGACACTAGTGTGGACCAGTGTAGCAGGGGCAGAGGGTGAGGAGTCCTCCCCCTGAGGAGCAAGGAGCAGCAGAGACAAATTGTGAGGAACTGACCACAGGCCCCATCCCTCAACCTCCTATGCTGCTGGATGAAAGCAGGTAGAGAATTTGGGAGTGAATCTGAGCTCAGGAAGAAGGGAGGGGTGATAGGAAAGTATTCAAAGATTTTTTTTTCCTCATTACCCTCTTCTGATTGTCAAAAAATGCAATTAATTTTCCCTAAGTAGATTCTGATTTGCCTGTGATGGTAATTGCTGACCTCTCCCCATCCTTAACTCATGAACCTTTTGTTGTATTTCCTCTCCTCTGCCCATCTGAGGCGGGAAGCAATAGAACAGCCTTGATGGGCACCTGGCAGCCAGCCATCATCAACCCAACACTGGTTGATAACATTGGTTTTCCTGTTTTTTTTCCATTTCTCCTTATAATCTACCCAGAATCAGTCTTTTTTCTGCTTGGTTTTATCTTTGACCAGCTCCCAATACTCCCTCTTTATAAAGACCTCAGCACTGGCCATCACTTAAAGCTGGAACTGAGTTTGAATTTTTTTATTTGGATATTTAAAGTGCTGCTGGTTTGGAAAGTGCTACCCTTACCCAAAGAATAATTTGGACTTTTTAGTGGAAAACCAATAAGTATTTGGTGTTTGGCAACAAACGGGTTAGTCATGTCTCAAAACTACAGGCCATTCTTTAATTCTCACCAAAAATGTTACTTTTTTTTTTGTCTGAAAATGCTCTGTTTAGTTGCCATAAACAGAGGGTTGGGTGTTTTTTGGCCTTTCCATAAACTTTGAAAATTTTCATGGAAAGCAGCTGTTGTGGGTCAAAAAAAAAAAAAAAAAAAAAAAATCAGAGTAATCAAAAATGTACTCTTTTTACTGTTCAGTAGAGAAGTTTGGATGGAAAATTTTGACCAGCCTTGCTATAAGACCTTTTATGGTACTGTTTTGTGAAAGGATTAGGCAGGGGCTCTACTGGGCTTCTCTATCTATTTCTGTTTATACTTCATTATGATAGTTTCTTTGTTGCCTTCAGGCCTGTAAACCTTTCTCTTATGATATTTACAGTATTTATTAACTTGCTTTAAAATGTTTTGCTTGCTTCTACTTTAATTTTACTGACAGGGCATCTTGTTGGTCTGCCTGGCTGCCTGACTCTTCTATGACATATTGCTCTTAAGGGTTGCTCTAGTTGTGTGGCACTAGGTCTTTAGGGCACTTCAGCCTTGCAGAACTTTATGTCTCTTTTGGTGTTCCCCAATAGCATAAGGCTTCCTTGTATCTTTGCAGCTTCTTTATCCTGGGACTTGGCAGCACGCTCAGACTTCTGTACTCCTGGGTGTTTCAATACTGAGGAGCTTCCACG
Source organism: Lonchura striata (assembly GCF_050655825.1). NCBI lineage: Eukaryota > Metazoa > Chordata > Aves > Passeriformes > Estrildidae > Lonchura > Lonchura striata. Next base: position 64,637,355 of record NC_140703.1, read on the forward strand.
TTATAGCAAAAATTGTTATTGTTCAGTCATTGAGGGTGATCCTGTTGGTGTTATTGCATTATTGCTCATCTTCATGTGTCCAGGTTGTCTGAGATTCTGATGATCTCAGACTTTTCTACACCAGCTTGTGTCACTTATTCTACTTGAGGACTGCACCTTAAGAGGCACTGTGCTTCCTGAGGGATCCTGCTCCTGCAACAGCACTAACTAGGGCCCTAATTATGGCAAACTGCACAAGATGATGATGGCTGCTGGTATCCCACAGGGAAAAGCATTGTGGGGATGCAGGACCATGACTCTTAAAGGAACTTCAGAAAGACAGAAGCAGTTTTACATTCCTTCACAAACAGCCAATAACAGTGATGTGTACAAAGTGTGCATGGAGTTGTGTTGGTGTGAAAATCATAAGGTAATGGGTTTTTTTTCTGTAATGCACTGAAGATCTCCAGGGACATGTGAAGTCAGCTTCGCTGATTGGTATCATTACCCCACAGTGTGTTCACCAAAACCAAGACTAATTAGTTCTCTAGACACTATGTGAATGCAAACATACTGAGTTTTATTTTGCTTCCTCTAACTCCCATCTGATCTCACTCAGTAGCACCTTCAAGCAGTGAACACATGAAGAAGCCTGCTGTCTCAAGCTCAGGAGCAGGGGATGCAAGGGGAATTTGCTGCAATTTGCAAGGTCCCGATGAACTGAAGCTGACACTCACAATGTGCTGTAGTGGCAGGTCTGAGTCTCAACCACCCATCAACTGAGGCAATTCTAATTCTCATTCTGAGAAAAAAGTATAAAATTAAATCAAGTCAGACTATGTATGCCCTATACTTCATCTGTACTTCTAAGGCAATGAGGAAAGCGTCACTTTTCTCCCCAGGCAGTCAAATCCCTGAGCCCACTGTTGTAGACAGGATAATTAACCTACATGGAGCATTGATTTAGATAAAAGGGGCCATTTCCTGCACAAAACTAGACAAGTGTAGGTTGTGTGGGCTCTGCCTCTCTCTCCAGCCTTGCCAGGATCCATGTGTGCAGACTCAGTCAACAACTGGGCTGAGCAGTGACCCAAAATATTCTGCAGGCAGTGACATTGTGTTCATTGTGGTGCTTGGTCCCACTGTGCCCCCTGGAGCACCCGATGTGGCAGGACAGTATGGATTTTTCAGAGGTGATGGTAATACTTGAAATAAGTGTGACCAGATGGTGAGAGGTTTCTGATAACATAGGACATGCTCTTAGGTGGTGCCTGTACTGGGAAAAAGATACTTTTGGCATCTTTTTCTAAATATTCTTTTTGAAGCAGGCAGAGAGGCAGAGTTTGATCACAGTGACACTGGTGCAAGTCCAAAGTACCAGCCGTGAGTGATGGAATAATGTTGGATTCACTGCAGGATAATGAGATCAGATGCTGGTCCTCAGCGATCACTCTGTTCTGCAGTAGGTATATGTAATTTCTGTGTGAAAATGGCGGGGACTGTAGATAAAAATGTTGGCCATGATTACTAGTGTGTTTTACAGGACATGCAACTGTCACTGGAATCTCTATGATTGTAAAAATACAAACCCACCAGATTTCTGTCTCATTTCAGGGGCCGTGGTACATTGCAGGTGGCGAATTGCAGGTGGTTTGCTAGGGTAGCCACAGCAGTATCCTGCTGGAGGCTGGCTCTCCTACACACAGCATGGGGAGCCGGCAGCCTTCCAAAACATGGCAAAAAATGACACCATTTCATGCTGCAATGCTACAGAAAAAAGCCTGATTAATAAAAGTTAAATTCCTTACTTTTTTTTTCTGCCTTACAGTCACCCCTACACCAAAAATTCTCATCAGACCGTTTTCCAGACATCACACACTTATTTAGTCATATTTGATGCTTATGATAAGTAGGTTTGAAATATTTGGGTGAGGAGCAAAATAGCTGTTCAATGAAAGCATACAAGGATGAGAGCTTATGAAGACTGCTAAAATGCCAAGGGGCAGTATAACCTTATGATACTTAGAGAAATATTCTTCAAAGGAAACATAACCAGTCCCTCAAAAAAGCAAACTGACCATGGCTGAAAACAAACCTGTGAAGAGATACACTACACTGGGATGTATTTATCTGAGGGAGGCAGGAGAAAATCACAGGATGGTAGAAGATGGAGAGACATTGTTGATTAAGGATCCAAAGTAATTTTTAATTTAAGTTTGGTAATAGATTCTCCTATGCTGACATTTTTCAGCATTTCCTTCTCTGTGCTTCCTAATTAGATATTTTGCATTCTGTTGCAATTAAAAAGAAATAAACCCATAAAAAGTTTATTTGAAAAAAAAAAGGAAGGGAGGTGTTTCTGAGAAATGCATTCTTTTAGTCATAGTTTGTAATCTGAGAAAATCCTTCAACACTTTTGCCTTCTGGCTCTGGATTTCCCCTTCCTATCTATTATAAGATCCTCTAATGAATGTCCACTTTCAAGGTGAAAAGCTCCTGTATATTTTAGGTGGGCTTGCTTTAAGCAAAACATGCAGGCAGATTCAAGTGATCCCCATGTCTGGCTTCTGCCACACCCTCCCATCCTGTTTCAAAAATAGTTAACAGCAAAATACATAAGTATAGCTGAGACAGTAAGGGCTCAGCATCTGAGCCTGGCTTTGGTGTCCTGTTGGGGCTAACGATGAAGGGTATTCAGAGCTCTCAGTTGTGGTTTGGGGCTGTGGTAGGCACATACCACACTCCTTATGCCTATTTGATGGCTGGAAAAATTATTATTACTACCTAGAAGATCAAAGACTCGGCTTTAAAAAATAAACAAAGAAATGGAAAATAGTATTTCTGCAGCTTACAGGCCTGCTGGGTGGACACAGAAGGGCTTCGGTGAGGACTGAATGCAGTGTGCTGCTTGCTGTCCATGCACACCCTGGCTATGTGGGTACCACAGGTATGGACAGCATCCCATGGTGGGATGCCATTGCCTCTTTGCTGGGATAACAGAAGCAGCAGATAGGATTGGGAGGTGGATTTAGAATGGCCCCTGTCAAGTTGAGCTGAGGTCTTTGCTTGGAGTGGTTATGTCTGGGAACAGGAAATTGAGAAATATATTTATGGGCAAATACTTTGACTAGACACAAGGTTGCACCTGAGGAAAGCCTTGTGATGAGGACTTGAAAATGAAATATTAAGATATAGACAAATAATGAAAACATAAGAATTTTTCATTTCTTTTCCCCTTCCGAAATAAGTTATTATGAAATTTGTATTCAGCAGTTCAGTAAGCAAGAAAACTTTTTCAAAATGGGATTTAAACTACCAGATAAATCTGGTAGGACATTACCCTTCTGAAGTATGCCATATATTCTTTGGCATGCTACTTGTTATTTAACACAGACATTAAATGTGGTTTATCTGTGAAAGGGGAGAGGGAGAGTAATGAGACCAGCAGAAATGATGAATTAACTGGCTGGGATTAGGTGGACTTGCAGAGTGAGCTACTGTGGTGAACAGTTTTGTGAAAACAAGCAATGTTAAAGCTGAATCTCTGGGGAGGATAAGAAGTGTCATGACTCTAGACAAGGGGCTGCAGTGGGCTCTTTTCATGGGAATAGGAAACAGACCCCTTTTTATGGGATCCCTGGGAGTGCTGTAGGACTCAGGGCTTTAGGGTACCTGCGGTACCATCTTGTGATCCTACAGTCACATATTGCACACTCTTAAGACATCTCTCTGAGGCTAGGCATAATATTTTGGCAAGCTGCTTAGCACGTTCTTTTCAAATGTGGACTCAGCTTTTTCCAAAGTTTCTTGGGATTTCTTAGTAACTCATGTTGACAGAGAATCAGAGCCTTTGGACACACTTGAAAAAGACCGAAGAACATAGTATTGGCCTGAAGAAAGTTAACTTTGTTAAACAAATTTAATTTGAATGAAATAGACTTTCGAGGATAATTTAGTGAAACCAGTGCATATCTGTGAACATGCATGGGTGAACACCAGATTCTTCCTAAAATGTGAGGAAGAGGCCAAAGTGCTCAGGTACAAGGAGCGGAGGAGCTGTGGGGGGGTAGGACAATGTTTTCTGCCTCCACTGAGCCCTTGTTTCTTACCTGATTTTGTACACAAAAAGTTAAAATGCCCATTAAATCCCGTAGAGCATTGGAACTTAGGAGTGAACCACGTCAAGACATAAATGGGTGCTGCCTGTATTCAGTGCTGTGGTGCTGCCTGTACCTCACTGGCTGTGCTTCTGCTTCCTCTGGTTTAAATGAGTTAGGCTTCAACAATCCATGATCAGATTCATCCCCAGCACTGAGCTATTTAATTGTGGTCATGATTATTTGTGTTTTGAAAACTGCTATGGCACCATGTTGCAGTCTTTTTGACAGAGATACATGGTGAAGTCAGCTGAGTGACACTTCTCTTTGGTGGGGAGCATTGGGAAATACTAACAAATATGTTAAATGTGCTGAAGTCAGAAAAACCCCTTTAAGTTTCCAAAAGTAAAACAAATATTTCACACTGGGTCAAATATAGTGGTTTGGGCTGACCCAAAAGGAAATCTGTCAATTCAGCTTATATTAATGTTTCTCCCCCAACTAGATCATGATTGTCCTGCTCTTCCTGACAGGGTGGCCCAGCAGGAACTTGTCTCCTGAGCCCATTTTGAGGGCTGTGATGATGCCTTCAGAGCAGGTGCAGGTACCACTATGGTATCTATAACCCAAGCTGCCTTAAGCACCCAAGGTCAAAACTGCTGAATGTCCAGAAACTTATTACAGCTGCTTATGCTGGCCAGTCCTTAGAGGCAGTGGTGCAGAAATCCCTTGTCTCATGGTCAACCTCCCGCCCTGGTGATACTTTTACCCACTAAGAAGTGCCTCTGAGATTGACAAGTCCTCAGTTAGCTCTGGCCATTAGGATATGGCCTAGAGGGGATGGGAGGTTTTGTCCTTCAGAGAGCAGACAGAAGAGCAAAAGTTAGCACAAAAATGTGGCTTGATCCCCAGCCAAGTAGACAGGTTTTGGGGCTGGGTGTGGTATGCCATACCCTGTGGAAGAGAGGACTTTGGTTCATCAGTGTTTACATGTCATACCAGGGAAACTTGAAGTCCTTGGAAAAAAGGAAGAGCATGATTCTGCGTGGGGAACGTGTGGTAGCAAATTATGCTGGGGCAGATAAAAGATCTGTCTAGTCTGGTGACAGATTTTTGGCAATGGTCAACAGTGGCTGAATGCCTATTATGAGGGTCCAAGTGTGCATGCCACTTCCACAGGAGCTTTGCCAGCATCCAACCGTTCACAGACCAGGGGTACCTGAACCAGAAGTTCTGTAGTACACTGAGCATCTTCAGTGGATTTTTGCTCATCCAGTCTCCCCATGAGCCCATGTAAAGTCTTGGCAATCTGTAGTGTAAGTGCACACTCTGTGCAAAACCACCCTCCTTCATAGGATTTGATCCAACTAACAGCTGTGAGCTCCACAGTATGCATTAGAAAAGAGAGTGAATGGGCATTTTCTACTTAAGCTTTCCATGCTTCTAATGATTACTAGATTTTTGATTGTATTAAACCCTTTACTTTCAGGTCTTCTGTTTCTCAGGTTGAAACATTCTGGGGCATTCAGCTGTTCCTTGTGTGCAAACAGCGCTGAACCTCTGACCCTTTGTTGCTTTGCTCTGACCCTACTCCAGTTTGCACTGTATCATTTTTAAGTTGTGTGGGTGGAAGAACATCCAGGACTGTACAAAGTGTTCACAATGCAAGCCCATCCTGGCTTTATAGAGTGGGAAAAGCTGCTGAGTTAGCCTTTGGCTCAGCCATACCAGTCTGAATGGTACAGGCTGCTGTGGTGGAAACAGAACATCTGAGAAAGGGCAGAGTGCTCTCCAAAAGTGTGTGAGCTCTGTGCCCAGAGTGTCCCATCAACCTGGCAGAGAGACCTCCTGCAGGCTCGTCCTGGAGGAAAAAGGAGGAGAGGACATTAATGAGGCATTTATTCTTTCTCTTACGAAACAAACAGAAAACCCTCCAGCCTGTGAGCTGTGATATGCAACTCCCCATCAACAGCCAGGTTCTGTATGAAGGAACAAGGGCACAGGACACAGAATGGGCACCTTGCCAATGGGCATGAGCTGGGACAAGGCTGATTTGATAAAAGCAACAGACTTAGGAAGGGAAAAGACCATAGGCATGTCTGGATGCAATAGAGGGTGACTGCTTATAAACTAAGCGGTCTTCAAGGGTCTGGTGCTGGACCCTAAGAAATGGAGGAAAACAAAACCAAAAAAAAAAAAAAAAAAAAAAAAGATGCAAACTGAGTCCCAGTGGCCAAGGAAAGGACTTTATTGCCATAACTATTATACCAGTGCACTCACAGTGGTCCATATTCTGTGTAAAAACAGAACTGATAGCCCCTGGAAACTTGTCTTGTTTGATATGTCTGTGCTGTAAGCTGCAATTTCTCTGACATCTGCTAAGAAACAGAATTGCTTTTTAACCTTATTTTTATAACCTTATTTATTCTCCCCAACATGTGAAAAACACATGCTGAGGAGCTGAAAATCACTCATCCAATGAAGGCAGAGTCTTGGTAGCTGAATAAATGCTGTTAGAGACTATCTCATTTTAAAATGAGCAAAGTTTTTGAATAATGGAGACTAAATATTTGTCCCAAGGTTCAGAGAACTCAGGACGCTGGGTCTTGGCTGTTGCTGTTCCAGCTGTGTCATCTTTGACTTCTGCAAAGCCACTTCAATATAATCTACCAAGGACATGGTCCCCCATGTCATTCACACTGCATTTGCTCCATAGGGATATGGTTTGCTGAAGACTTTAGCATTCTGTTTGTGGCTTGGTTTACCAAAAGCAGAGCCAACACAGGCAGTTTTAAGGGTGGGGCCACATGCTGAAATTTTAGTGCTTGCAATTTCTGTTTCAGATTAAAAAGAGATTAGTTTCTGCTTTCCAGTGTTTTGTTTTGCAGCTGGCAGGTAGCTCTTATTTACTTGAAGATGGTTTTTACATCTTCTGTTTGAGTGCTTGGAATAGAGCAGGCTGTGTGAAGAAGTGGGAAGAGTTAATCCAAGTAGGAGAGGTTTTGACTGCAGCTGTGTGAAAAATGGGCCAGAAAGTGTTTTATACATTTATCTTTGTTTCAACAGAGCCTATTTCTTTTTTATACTTCAAGTACATGAGAGGGGGTAGTCAACCTGAAATGGTTTATTTAATCCAAAATAGAACAACTTGGGTTTGGCCTGCTTAGTCCTAATAAAAGAAATAAATAAAATGAATCAGTCTCTAACTGAAAACATCTTCTAAACACCAATTTAAGAAGATTTCAGTTTGAAAATGGGAATGAATACATCTAGTCTAATAAAAATTATTATTTCAGGTCAAATAAATCTTGTCCAAAAATAAGCAAAATCTGTTTTGTGTAGGGGAGAGAGAGAGAAATCCACTTTCTAGTGCTTGCAGTTAGGTCAATGGCAAGGCTTGCTGAGCAAGACTCTTTCCCATGTGAAAGATCCAGAGATGCATTCAGTGAGAAAACTTCCCATGTCACCTTTAGTTCAAAGAAATTTGGTGCCCTTGAGGAGCTGGTGTCTTCCAGCCCACCTTTGGCACTCCCTGATGCTTGACTTGGCCCATGTGAGGATTCCTGTGGAAAACCACACCAGCGCTGTGGCAAAGAGGCCATGTGAGATCCTGGGGATCTCTTCCTGAGTCCTTGGTTTGGAGATCTGCTGGATTTGGCTGTGTGGGGGCTGAGCAGGGCCACAGACTCTGTGCATGCTCAGCTGCCATGAGAAGCCACATCAGCCTGGTGCAGGCACCAAGGCTTGGGCAGCTGATCTACCTTGGACGATTACTGCAGCATTGAAGCCAGGAGAAATCTTGATTGAATCTAACTCATAAAGAGTAACTCACTGAAAACTCCTTGAGTTACTTGCAACACATTTTTCTAATAAATGAGCCATGCAAATACTTAACCCTATTATTGCTTCTTAAGAGGAACATGTTAATAGTTTATCTTTAGTAGTACACTGATTGAAAGTTTATCTGTGGGGCATTAAAGTTTATAATGAACAATTTAAAACCAAACAAATAATAAAAGTAGACCAAATATTGCAGGTGAGATTGTGAATAACGCACTGACAAACTTTCTGATTAAACACCTGGAGTAGGTGAACAAGCATTTCACTGCAGGAGTCCTGAGGAGAACTACAGGTGTCCTGTGTATTACAGGCAGGTTTCTGTAAGGAATCAGATCCATTCCCTGGGAGCTCACAGCAGGCTGTTTGCTGATACCTTGGGCGCTACAGCAACTCTGCTGGGTGCCTTGGACCCTGAGGTCCAAACCACAGGGAACAGCCCAATTAATTGTTCTGGATTAAATCAGCTAGATCTTTTAAATTTGTTTCCTTCTAAACAATGATCTGTGGCAGTCTTGACTCTCTAGCTCAGAGAAGAAATTTTATTAAGATCAGAATTGACATGCAACATGGAAAATCGACATTTTTCAGCTGTTTTTACAGTCAAGGCAGCAATGAAAACCCATTTCCAGAGCTTCATATTGCCCATGGGACCAGCCACAGTGTTCATGTGCTGGTGGGCAGGGCAAACAAAAGACTATCTGACAACCTGGGCATTGCTGGCAGGAAGCAAGGAGGCGTATTGGATGCTCATCTGCCATTCATAGGAAATGCAACAGATCTGTGCCACTCAGCAAGTTTTTAGTCTCACTTTATCTCCATTTTTTTCCCATCTATTGTAATCTACCATCTATTCAAGCCCCTTTCCTGTTTCTCTGTTCCCCCTGCCGGCGCACTTGGTAGCTTATCCTCTTCCCATGTGCAGGTGGGTGGCAAAGGACTGCTGCTCCTGCTCACTCTGGCTGCAGGGAGGGTTCCTCTGCCCAGCATCAGGCAAGTGGGGCAAATGAAGAGCACAGACACTGTGGTTGCCACAGGAGAGCTACCACAGTAGCTGGGGTAGAGGGATGACTGGCAAGCAGCTGATTTACAGACCACAAATGCCTACAAGACTGGTATGTATCTATAGTTTGGCATGAAGCACAGGGAGTCCTGGAGTCATGATTCTCTTCTTCAGCTTCCTTGCAACTTATCTTCTGCCTGCCCAGTTTAGGAGACAGTGGCTTAGGATCTCCCTCAGTTAAAAAAGAAAAAAAAAAAAAAGAAAAAGAAGAAAGGTTGTTCTGGCTTTTGAGGCATGCAATGTAGTGTGGGAGCAACAAACCCTTGGCGCAGTACTTGCAGAAAGCAGAGCCGTTTGCTGAGTCAGGTCCTTGATGAGCTGGCAGCTCCTCATCGGCCGTCTGGTATTCATTGTCGGCAACTTGCAGTCTCAACTTCCTACATCATCTCTTAATCCTCTAAAAGATGTGTTGCTCTGACTCAGACCGAGTGCTCTCCTGCTCCCCGGCCACTGTATCCCTTTCCATGGAGTCGCAAAGGACTGCGCTGACCTGGCCACCCTTGTTCTGGAGTGCTGTCCTCCTGTCCCATGCTTAGATCATGGCAGGCAGATGTCTCCAACCCAATCATGTCCTGTGGCTGGAATGCTATTTGTACCAGAAAAGTATATTCCAGATCTACTGCATCCACTATATTCAGCATGGTGTGGAAGCATCTCCAACCCAATCATGTCCTGTGGCTGGAATGCTATTTATACCAGAAAAGTATATTCCAGCTCTATTGCATCCACTATATTGAGCATGGTGTGGAAGGGTAAGATAGGGTTTTTTCTGCCATACTGTCCCACCAGTTGTGTCTTCTCTAGACTAAACAGCACAAGACCTCCAATCTTTCCCCCAGAATAATTTTTTCTTTACTTCCTTACTTTCCCCGTGGACTTTCTTTTCTTGCTCAAGATCTGCTGTGTTAAAAGACACATCATCAGTGTCTTCTGAGGGAGCCAGGAGATGTCATTGCAGGAGGTAAAAAACCTTTACAATTGAGACAGACAGATCCAGCTTTCTTATTACAAATAATTGCTGTTTGCCTCCCTCTTCTTGGTCTGGTCTTTATATTTCTGCATTGGCTGTACAACCAAAGGTAAAATGATGAAAATGGCACTAAGCAGTATAAAAAATAAGAGGTCAAGTACTTAAGGAAGGAAAGGATGTTTTTCTAAATCAGTATAATATCCTGCTCATTGTTTAAGAACTAGCATATCTTCATATAATAGAACCTTATATGACAGAGCTTCATTCAATGTAAATAGGCGAAGTTCTGTGATTGACTTACACTGTGCTACAGCAGTGGAAAATTTGTCCCTGTGCTGGCAATTTAGGGAGTTTAAAATGAGTTTTTTTGCTGGAGTTTGTTGTTTATTTGTCTGTTCATTTGTTTTCAGTTAATATTAATGTGTCAAGAAACAACTGAAAGAGAGCAGAGAAAATTTTTCTTCTATGCTTCTTATTTAGCTCATTTGCTGGTGTGTTTAAACTGAGCCTTTAACATCCCTGATTATCACCTGTTCACTGCATCCAAATATAGAGGATTTTTTTCGGTCCATTGGTCCATGTCTCCCTGCTCCTGGAGGAAAGAGAAGACTCTCTAAAATGGAGAAGGCCAGTGAAGTGCCCTAAAGTTGGATGAGAGATTCAGATGTGCAACACTTCAAACATATTTAGTTTTAAAAGTGTATGGACTGAATCTAGGTGGGGAACCTTCAGAGAAATTAAGAAACTGTCCTTATAATTGAGGACATGTTCAAACACACCTTCTGCTTCCAGGCCACTTACTTCTGTGCTTAAATTTGGAATGAAAAGTTACTCTGAAGAGAAGAAGAAAAAAGAATGTTCATTTAGATAGAATATGGATAAATACATGTTACTCTCTCCCCCACTCTTATAGGAATATTTTTTATTCAAAGCTACTGCTACTGTACTCTTTGCTGGTCCTAATTCAACCATATACTAAGTTGAAATGAAGTTATTTGCATTCACAGACTTGCACAGCACCACAAATAATGCACAAACATTAGCTACAAATATTACAATGGGGGCATTATTTTTGCTAATTAAAGAACTACTTTATGCAAAAGCAGTGTAAAATTATATAAAGTGTAAAATAAGCTTAGTAAAAGCAGTTACTATGTTTAATGAACAGGTGTTATGGAGATCTTTTCCATTGAACCAGAATTAGTTTTAAGTCCTTTCTCTACATTGTTTCACTGTACAATGCAGCAGTGAATTAGTGGCACAGATGACTGATTTTACTGTATCCTAACTTAAAGGAAAAAGTTGTTGTACAGTGTTGTCTGTATGTTGCTACAGTAGCTATCACGGAGATGATTACACTTGGACATTGAGAAAAGTCAATTGGAAATAAGCCCTGAGGAGAATAATTTTCAGTGGTGTCTGGGCACTTTTTAACTCTCTGTTGCTATGTAGAAGCACACAATAAAGTTGTCCATTGCTTTTCCTTCTCCCACCCTGTTGTTATAAACTGTTGTGTGAAATCCTGTTCTGAAACTCTCCTTTTCCCATGGTGTTTCAATGGGAGTGTTTGGTCTCTTGGTTTTTTCCAAGGGGGACTGTGCTAGCAAAGTAGGATCTCCTCATGTTATTTCAGGAGAATTATTTATGGGAAAAGAGTTAAGGAAATAGGGTTATTACTAAGGACTTGGGAATGGAGGAAGATGAACAGAACTGGAGGCTGTAAATTAAAGAAAGAATGAGAGTGAAGGAAAAAAGCCTTACAGCAAGTCACGAGATCTGGCTCTGCTCTTGCTTCACACCAGTTTGCAATCACTGACCTAAAAACTTCAACACAGCTTCAGAGTCTGTTTTGTTATTGTACATAACAGGTCTGGGTAAAAAAAAGTCTGGGAAAAAAAAATTTGTGAAATACATGTAGATTCCAGGACAGATCCCCAGATGAGTGTAAATGACACAAATCTCAAAAGAGTGCAGAAGAGCTGATGTGATTTGAGCTCTTGGGGGAAGTTTGGGTGTGTTTAATTTTTAATTTTTTGCTGTTATGAATACATAATAATACAAATTGTTACTAATTGCTACTAAACTTGTTTCAGCATTTTGTGTATGGCTTTTTTTTTTTTTTTTTTTGTAAATATGCTGTAGTTGTTTAGCTCAAGTCAATACAGAAATACTCATCCTTATTGTCTCCATTTGATGGATTTATGCTGCTACAGAATGAACCCAAATCTCAGTTTGATGTTTAAGTGCTTTGAAATAAATCACTGAGTTGCAGCCTTGGTATCTTTCCCCTTTGTCTGACTGTGCAGTGAATTTCCTAAGTCAGCAAAGTGGCTTTTTCAGCCTGACACCCTTCCTTGTCCTCCAGGCAGGGCAGATAAAAAGACACTTTTGAGGGGAAATGTTGAAAGCTACAGCTATGTACATGTCCATCTCTTCTTGAATGTTTTGGAAACCTTCTGTAAATTGCTTTATAAATCGTTCAAATGATCACGGAATGGGAAACTGCAAGAAAAGTGGTTCAGCCACAAACAAACTATGAAGGATAATGAACTGCCACTTAGCCTGAGTGACTAATATTTTCATCCAAACTGCCCATTCTTTTCAAATGTTTGCCTGAATTGCTTTCCCAGGATCCCTTTTGGTGATTTGAATTTTTTGTTGTCTGAATTATTTTTGCTTCCTGTAGCATTTCAGATAAATAAGATTTTACTGAGAGAAAAAAAGAGCTTCCACTATTCCAGTGGAGAATTTTTTTGCTCTGAATCCTGTCTTTTTTTCACTTCAGAGACTCTACAAGTAACAGAACATATAACATAGCCTTTTAATGTGCACATTGTTTCCAGTCTCCCTTCTAATGGTGGTGCTGTAAATTGAACTAACTATTTGGTCATGTTTTAATAATTAACACTTTAACACAAAAGAGTCTTTTTGGTATCCTGTCATTTGTTAGATTTCATAGGTGATTTAAAAGTCTGTTTTGTCAATCTGCTCTGTAGCTGTGAGGAAAGAGATTCTAAATTAAACCTAATGGGTCTTTTTAATTTTTTTAAAGGGCCTTAGACCTGATTTAATTTGTGCCTGTAATACTATGGTGTGATGTGTGTGATTTTACTGCCTCTCCATAGTAATGGCTCTGCTACAGTTGCAGTTCCCATTTCAGCTGGAGGCAAAGCTTTGCCTTAGGTCACATTCCTGGTGCTGGAGGCACAGGCTTGCATGGTGTTTGGCCAGTGATGCCCTCAACCGCCTCTCATTTTAATGGGAAACAGGTTGATTTTCCATATATTTAGGTCTAAGGAGGAGGTTCATCAAGATATGACCTGATCCACTGGTTAGGAATTGCATTTCCTGTGGTATATTCAGGACATACTGAACAGCCAGGTATCAGTGCAAACCTTGCCTAGTGCTTTCTTGCAGAAGGTATGATTTTGGATAGCAAAGGGACTCATACTCTAATATGGTTCAACAGGTCTAAAGATACTTTCACATCACTGCATGTCAGACACATGCCTGATGTACCTGGATTTAAGAGGCTATTCTCCTTAGCCAGAGTCAGCTGAGAGATACCATGCTCAAGCACCTATTTGTACTCTGGAAAGAGGGAGAATACACAGTGCAAAGAGGGACACTCCCTTCCCAACATAAACACCTGCCATGGGAGGTGTGAATACACTTCTTCCCTTGCTTCTTTGCTCCTTGAGTGATCGTGAGGCATAAAAACCACTTTGCGTGACATCTGAAATGTCTTTCCATTGCCAGCTGCTTTGTCCCTTCCTTTTTCCTGTATTCTCACTCCAGAGAACAAGAGATTATAACAAGAGATTCTTTGGGGTAGGTAGGTTTATGGTCCATGACCATATTCTATGTAAAGGGAGATATCTGGGCTAGCTTTGGACAGAGCACTGGGATACTGCAGGGTGCCACTGATGGGGAAATATGCCTGTGCAAGGCTCTGTGCTTCAGGTAAGTTAGGGTGCTCTGTACTTCAGGTAAGCCAAGCCACTTACCTTGAGAAGAGCCCAGGACTGTCATAGCAAAGTATGGCTGGTGGTCCAGAAGAAATAGATGATTTCACAAAATGGGACAAAAAGCTAAATCCTGTCTGAAGAATGGTGTGGTACTCACTGGTGTACTACCAGAGAAATAACAGTTCACAAAGACTTAACCCAGAAGAAAACTATCATCAGGGACCACACCCAGAATATGAACCTAAATTGCCAAGTAACCCTCTTTCTTTATTAAATAAATTCATTACCACAATGCTGCAATGAAACGGAAAAGCAATTTTGCCCAGAGAATAGTGTTTCTAAAGGCACATAGGACAAAACTCGGAACCTAACACACCCAAAGTTCAGGACAACAGTGAGAAACATAATGCCAAAAAAATAATGCAATCTGGTAGAAGAAAATCTCAACATATACACACACTACTTCTCTCCTTCCTGCCCTTCCTCACTTCTTAATTTTCTTTTCCTAAGCAGATTTCCAGATAAATGCTAAGCTGTATGGAATTTATGAAGAAAAATCCAGATACTGGGCATGTACAGCACCTCTGCTTTTTGAAACAAGTCTCAAACCCTTAGCAAGGATCTCAGCATTCAGCATGTAGCCAGTACTCAGGGTCCAGAGTGCTCTGAAGGAGCAGTGTAGATACTTGTGCTTTGTTCAGCTGGAGCTCTAGCAGAATGGTCAGCTCCCAGGTAGTCCTCTGCATCACTTCTCGCCATTCACCCATTCCTGCCAACATTTCCTCTTGCAATCAGAGAATACACAGTTTAAATGCAGGCATAATATTTTTTTCTTAATCCAAGATTATGTTACTGCTGGATTTAGCATGTAAACAGATTGAATTTACTTGATGATTGGCATTTTTAGACGTACTCTCCATTGGCTTAATTCTGCATGTGTTAATATGGACAATGAAATTCTTTCCAGTTTTGGAAGCTTCAGCAATATATCATACTAAAAATTTTTAGTAGTTTTTTGTTCAAAACTTCTCCTCTTTTTCTTCTTTTTCTTTTTCTTTTTCTTTTTCTTTTTCTTTTTCTTTTTCTTTTTCTTTTTCTTTTTCTTTTTCTTTTTCTTTTTCTTTTTCTTTTTCTTTTTCTTTTTCTTTTTCTTTTTCTTTTTCTTTTTCTTTTTCTTTTTCTTTTTCTTTTTCTTTTTCTTTTTCTTTTTCTTTTTCTTTTTCTTTTTCTTTTTCTTTTTCTCTTGTCTTTCACACCATTTTTCCTCCCCCTAGTTTTTCCTAGTCAGTTATGAGGCTAGAATGGGTCAGTTGATATACCATTATACATCAGTGCCCCATAGCAGCACATCTACTCAATTGTCCCTTTAGTAGCACAGTATTAGTGCTTTTATGGTTTTTAATTAGAAAGTTCTTATAAAACTAGAGTAATTGTTTGGTTGTTTTTATTAATATGAGCTTTGTAAAATGTCGAACTCTGTGTAGAGGTAGCCAGCAGAAACAGATGGGGCCATTTAGGTTCTTTCACTAGGAACCATTGATGGAGGAAGTTTGTAAGCAGTGATGACACTGAGGTAAGCACAGTCAACACTCTTGCCTTAGGGATGGAACTCCACTGAATGTGATGGGCAGAAGAAGCCAGGCATCCCTCAGAAGATGCTGACATGTGCAAATGTGGTGGTGGAATATTGCCAATTGTCCAGTACCAGGAAGAACCAGGCCCCAGAGATCTTCTGGTTGTGATACACAGCCCTCTCCAAGTTAGGTTTGATTATGAGAATAGATCACCTGATTGACTGACAACTCGCCTCAAAACCCAAACATTTTGGCTTGGCCTCCTTTTTAGCAAAGAGTGCCATCTTCCAGAGTAACAGCACTGTTGTAATAATGAATGAGGCTCCAAAGTCTCATTCTCCCTTCTGGCTAATGTTCCAGCACTGCAATCCCTGGGTATCAAAAATCATGAGTCAGCTCCTTCTCACTTTCCAGCAACTTGCTTGAGCCCAGTCAGGTCATGTTTTCAAACTTTTTTCTGCAAACAGGAGGGATGGAAACTTCTCCTGCAGGAATGAAAGTTGAGGTTTGTGTTCAGTGTCTTCGTTCCAAGCTGGGACTTGAATACCAGTTTTACATTTGTTAAATGCTGCATGAATCAGGAGAGCTGGTAGCAACAGGGAGTGTTTTTTTGTTTGTTTGTTTGTTTGTTTGTTTGTTTTTGTTGTTTTTTGGGGTTTTTTATGAGAATAGAATCTGATTTACACCCCAGGATTGAATACTTGCGGATTTGAAATTCAGCTCTGCTTTTGAAGTTCTTTCTACTCTGAAATCTTTTTTGAAAATAAAAAAGTAATATAACGTGTATCTAAATGGCACAGCACAATGAACAGATGGTTAAAACCTGTCAATGACTTTTTAGCATAACTCAGTAAGTGTAAAAGTGGGAAGTCGGTTTTCTTGAACAACTGTTGGATGCTCCCCTCTCTTACACCAAAATGTTGCCCTGGATGGAGAAAAAAAAGGAAAAAGACTTTGGGTGCAGACAGCAAGCTGGTTTGGACTAGCAAGAAATATGGCCATATGTCTGCTTAGAAACAGGTGAAGTTAGAGTTTGTGGCACACTGAGCTAATGAAGTGACCATGTTTGCAGTATTTGACCAGGAGTGTCTTTATGAGCAGAAAGAGAAAGGAAGGATGAGTGCAGGAAGGCTGAAATGTGACACTTTACTTGCCTTGGCTAGGCAGCCTGCAAACAACTGCTCCCTGAATATTCCTGTCTTTGACTCTTTAATGAAAAGGTGGTTGTATGCTTTCTTTTTCATGTAATTATTTTAAAGACAGAAAAGAGGGAGTAAGGCTTCTTGCAAACCAGTTTACCTTGGGTTGAATGAATAATGTAAGAGCACCATTGTGCCCAAAACATGTGGCATTGTTTGCTTATGTCACAGTAAATGATTCATGTGGAAAAGCTGCATTTGAACAAATGAGATTGATGAGAGTCTTACAGGCTATTTTTGTGTAATTTAAAACAGTGCCTATACTTGATGGTAAAAAGAAAAAGGAAGATGAGACAGCTAGTGCTGTCAGCTTTTCTCATTCCTGATTCAGTCTTTTGCCATTCCCTGCCTCTGCTCCAGAAAGCCAAGGGTTCAGATGAAGAATGGAAGGAAAAAAACCAGAGGACTGAGGGAAGATTTTGATCTTGATCACCGTGACAGATTCAGAGATATCTGAGCTTACTCTTTGACATTAAACCTGGAGCTCTTAGTGCCAGGAAAGTTGGGTGATGGTGGGTACAGAGACACCTGAGCTAGCTGAACATTTTCTAGGAGAGGAAGGGAAATGCACAGATGCAATTCATCCATGTTTGTCAGAGCCCAAAGGAACAAGGTCACAGCGCTGACACTTACTGTCTCTTATGCAGTGTCCAGGTTACTGGGATAAGTTGCCCCTGGACCTCATCCTCTTAAAGAGGTAGGTGTTGTGCTGTACCCAAGGGTCTCTACTAGTGTGCCAATTTCTCTACTCCAGTTCTTCATACCCTCTAGATATGTCTTTAAGGTTGCCTAAACCTGAAAGCTCAGTTTTCACAGTTATTTAAAGCTAAAGATTGGTTACAGATAACAGTCTTTCATATCTCAGGAAAAATTTCTAGGGGATAAAAGTGGCCATTCTTTAGGCATCAGTTAATAATTTATAGGGGATGTGGGAAATAACAACAGTCAAAAAGGCAAGAAGGAATCTTATAATGGATGACTTCAACTAGAGAGAACCATTTGGTGATGATGTCCCACAGCCAATAACAAATTTCCTTTGTGTTTCTATAAATAATAATAATGCTTTCTTTGCAAAACAGGAAATCCTGTATCCAGTATAAGGTAACCTGATAGTGAACTTAAGTCTGCTGAATGAGAAAGTGTTAGTTACAAATCCAAAAAAGCGTAGTTGCTGAGGTACCAGAAATCAGTCAATTTAGATTTATTTTATACAAATGAAATAGGGCATTTACCAAAATTTTCCCATTTGGAACTTTAATAGGGGCAGCTTTTCAAGGCTTAAAGCATTTGCTGGCATAACTGACTGAACATATGCATTTTAAGTGGAAAGGCACTGAGAAAAATCAGGAATTATTCAAGAATATCATGCTAGTTTTCCCAAGCTCCATGATTTCATCAACAAAAAAAAAAAGGGTTATGTAGAAGACCACCTGCAAAAAAAAATCCCTAGTAAAACAAAGAAAGAATGAAAAATTACTAAATATATAAAGAACAGGAAAAAGATCTGATCCAAATGGAGTTAAAAAAGATATGCTGTTTTTTCAAGCCTGTAAAAAGCCAAAATAGTTTTTTGCCTGTTGATACCCATTATAAAATCATGAATGCCAATACAAAAAAGGGAGGAAGGTGGATAAATGCTTTTTCTATACCCATCTGAAATGCTGGGTTATAGGTTAGGAATGTTGGTAGCTGTAACCAAGAGATATGCCATGGACATGTAAATTTATTACCTGTGGAGATGATGGTGATGATGATGATGAATTTCAAGCATAACTGTGAGAATGAGTGACTTTTGAAGTTTTGCTAAAGAGTTGCTGTAATTTTGTAGATGAACAAAAAGACTATAGAACAATAAATGTTCACTAAAATGCTGTGGTTAAAATGTTCCAATTTCAAAGCTCTGATCACTGTTCATAAGGGCCATCAGCTGTGATTTCAATTTCACTACACTTTTCTCGGTTTGCTTTATTGGTCTGTGAGAAGTTGGCAGAGAGGAGTTGACTGTAGCCCCTGGCTCTCATGGTTGACTTTAACAAACTGAATGGGCACATGGCAGGGCACAGGCAATCCAAGTTTCTGAAGATTGGCAAGAGCTATTCCTGACACTGAAGATCCATGAGCCAATTAGGTAAGATGTGCTATTGGTCCTGCTATTCATTAGCTAATGGGAGTAGGTACAGGTTTGTACTGCTCACACAAGTGCACACTGATAGAATAATAGACAGCAGACAGAAATTGCAACCAACAAACTTCAGATGAATATCAGGAGAAATTTTCCTCAGAAAGGTGGTAAAATATTGGCACACGTTGTCTCAAGAGATTTTGATGTCTCTGTTCTTGGAGGTGTTCAAAACCTGACTATACTGAGCAACCTAACCCAGCTGGATATGTATGGTTCTGTTTTTTAAACCTACAGAAACCTACAGAAAGATACAAACTGAATGAAGAATTAGCTTTAAAATAAGATCTATTATAGCAGAGGAACAATGCCATTAACTATGATTTCTTAAATCTGTAATATCCCTCTAGCAGACTTACTATGTTCTCTCTGTAGTGAAGGTAATCAAACACAAGACTAAAATATTGGATGAGACAGCAAACACACTTCTGCTTGGAGTCTTTTAAAATCAGCAATAACATCTCTAATGTTGCTGTTGGCAGAAAAATAAACCATAGAAACAAAGAATCATTTAGGTTGGAAAAGACCTTTAAGATCATCAAGTGCAGTCATTAATGTAATACCTCTAAGTCCACCACTAAACCTTGTCCCCAAGTGCCTTACCTACATATCCATTCAGTACCTCCAGGGATGATGACTCTATCCCTTCTCTGAAGGGCCTGTGCCAATGTTTGATAACTCTTTAGGGGATTTTTTTTTCCTAAAAATCCAATCTAAACCTTCACTTATGCAGTATGAGGCCTTTTCCTCTTGTCCCATCACTATTTAGTTGAGAGAAGAGATCAGCCCTGACCTGGCTCCACCCTTCTTTCAGGTAGCTCTAGAGAGTGATAAGGTCTCCCCAAGCCTCCTTTTCTCCAGGCTAAACATCCCCAGCTCCCTCAGCAGCTCCTCAAAGGAAATATATTCCAGAATGTTCCACAGCTCCAAGTGCCCTTCTCTGGACACACTCTAGCTAGCATCTCAATGTCCTTCCTGAATTGAGGGGCCCAGAACTAGACAAAGATTCAAGGTGTGGCCTCACCAAAGATGAGCATAGAGGGACAATCCCTGCCTTGGTCCTGCTGGCCACACTATGTCTAATACAGGCCAGGATGCCTGTATTGCCTTTAGTCCACCTGGGCACACTCTGGCTCGTGTTCAGCTGCTGTTCACCAGCACCCCCAGATCCTTTTCCACTGACCAGCTTTCCAGCCCCTCTTCCCCCAGCCTGTAGTGCTGTAGAGGTTGTTATGACCCAAGTGCAGGTCCCAGCACTTGGCCTTGTTGAACCTCCTACAATTTGCCTCAGCCCACTGATGAACAATCTGGTTTTGGTTGCACCAGGTCTGTGCTCAGTACATCTGTACCTAGGATTCCTCTTTCATTCCTCCTGCTCACCCCCTGCTCTCATGACCATTTCAGGAAACAGACTGTATAGCTTTCAAAATGCTGAACTGTGACAACTTGCCTATTTACATATTTTGCTAAAAAAAGCTGCAATCCAGCAAGGTCATATGAGATTCATTGCTGTTGACCCTTCACAAACCATCTGAAGATAAAATAAATTGAATAGAAGATTCTTGTTAAAAATATCAGTCATAACCTTGTAGGTGTGGTTGCTTTCTTACTACCCAGATGGTCTATGATTTTACACTACTGTTATGGGGCCAGTTTGATCTCATCTCTAGGCACAGAAGTCAAGGTAACCTGGTTAACCTTAAATACAAATTTATATGGCATTTGGGGTACCTACATACTTGAATTAGTAACACAACATGTATGTTAAACTAATGACTTTGGCTTTTAAGTGACATATTAAATATGGGGTCATAATTACCTAGGAACATGGGAGAAAATTCAGGCATCCTGGAACTTTGATGACATGTGATTCAAGGAGTTTAAAGTCAAGCTCTGAACATGGTGACAGGTCTCCTGGTTTGAAGAGGCAAACACTTATCTCCTGCCAAAAGTATCCAAGGCTTTCTGAGTAGATGGAAGGCGTAAGTGTACTGTTGGCTCTCCAGATCTTGCTTCTATTGAAATTTCCTAGTTTCGACTTCAGATTCATAAAGCTACCCAGCAAACTAACCCATAGCACTGAAGATTTTCTGGACTGCTGGGTTATTACTTGATGGTAGCTTATATGGTGATTTTCTAGTCATATCAATCAGATAAACCTTTTAGACGTATGTGTTGAGACTGCATTTGAGTAAAAACACTCCCATCAAGTCTGTCTTTGTTATTTATCAAATTATATTAGCCAACGAAACCTTTGTCAGTGAAGCTTTTCATACATTATGAAGCTGAAACAGACTGAATTTGTGATTTAGGTACAAGGTGTCTGAGGCCCATTAAGCACATAGCAACCACTTCAGATAGTCAAAACCTTCTGGTATTTGTTGATCAGTCTGTCTTTGATATAGAAATAAAGGCTAAACTGCCTTGGAGTTGTCTCTCCATTTCATAAGAGCCCAAAGATTAAGAGAATATTTGTATCCGTATTTGATCTGTCCAAACTCAGGGGTGTAAAGAAATTATCTGAAACATTTTCTGAGAAGATCTATTCCTTGTCTCTTAGATTTCTAGTATTTTGAGCTTCTAATCCTCTTGTTCAAGAAAATAACCTTAAGCATGCAAGAATGCAAGACCTTATATTTTTTCCTAAGGCATGTGACTTGTATGCTCTCTATATTATACTGCCATGATTTCTCAAGGTGTAATGTAATAGTTTCCAGCAGAGAAAGGCTAACTGTACTTAGCCAAAATACAATGTTTGGAAAAGTAAGCTGTACATAATTTCTCAGAATGAAACGAATGTTCTTAGAACACCTTCTTAAGCTTCCTTGAAAATTTTATGGACAACCCAGATCAATATGATTTAAAGTACAGTCAGGGCAGATGAGGAGGATATGTTACTCTCCATGTCAGTGACCAGCTGGAGAGCATGGAGCTCTGCCTGGGAATGGATTATGAGCCAGCTCAGAGTTTATGGGCCAGGATTAAAAGGAGGCCAGAGGTCACATTGTAGTAGGGGTTTGCTATAGGCTGCCCAACCAGGAAAACTGAGTGGATGAGTCCCTCTATAGACAGATATAGCAGCCTCACTTCTGCAAGTCCTGGTCTTTGTGGGGGACTTCAACCACCACAATAACTTTTGGGACAACACATCAGGGCATAAGCAATCCAGGACATTTCTGGAATGCATTGATAATAGCTTCTTTTCCAACTTATAGAGGAGCCAACAGGGAAAGGTGCTATGCTGAAACCTTGTTCTTACCAACAAGAGGGGTTGGTGGGGAATGGGACATTCAAGGCCAGCCTTGGGTGCAGTGACCATCAAATGGTGGAATCCAAGATCATTAGGGCAGCAAGGAGAGTGCACAGCATCACTACTCGAGGCTTTAGGAGAGCAGACTTCAGCCTCTTTAGGGAACTAATTGGGACATTACTGTGGAGTCCCCTGGAGGGAATTGGGACCCAAGAATGCTGGTTGTTATTCAAGGATCACCTCCTCCAAGGTCAAGAGTGATGCATCCCAAAAAAGAACAACTCAAAAACACCGTGAGGTCTGCATGGATGAACAAGAAGCTCCTGGACAAACTCATGCAACAAAAGAAAGCCTATAGAGAGTGAAAGGAGGGATATGCAGCCTGGGAGGAATACAGATAAATTGTCTGAGCAGGCAGAGATCATGTTAAAACAACTAAAGCCCTAATAGAATTGGATCAAGGAAGAGAAACTGATGTAATCTGGACTTGTACAATGAAAAAGACACTGTACTGCATGATATCCTTGTCTCTAAGTTGGAGAAGCATAGATTTAATGGATGGACTATCCAGTAGATAAGGAGTTGTCTGGCTGGCCATACTTGAAGAATTGCAGCCAGTGGTTTGGCACCCAAGCAGAGAGCAGTGACGAGTGGCATTCCTCAGGGACTGGTATTAGGGAATAGCTGTAAAATGAAAGAGAATAGGCTTAAATTAGATATCAGTAGGAAATTCTTCTCTATGAAGTTGGTGAGGTACTGAAACCAGTGGCCTGGGTAAGTGGTGGATGCTCCATCCCCGTAAGTGTTCAAGACCCAGAGCAACCTGGTCTAGTGAAAGGTGTCTTTGCCTATGGGAGAGTGGTTGGAACTAGATGATCTTTAAGATCCATTCCAATCCAAACCATCCTATACTCCTCTGATTCTGTGATAAAGCTAAAGATTTGCATTTGCATGATTCAAAATGGAAAAACAAGCCATAGGGCATAAGCTCAAGGTCTTAACAAATGAGATTTTTTAGTTTGCTAAAACAGATTGTGACATTCTCAGAAGATCTAGGCAAGGGTGAGATTGAAGGAGTGTAGAATAGAAGACTGTTCGCTGGCAAAAGAATGCAGAGATTTCGGTTACTGCATTTTTCTTGGGCTGATGATTTAATTCCTTCATTTCACAACTATTGCTTAAAGTGTTAGTGAAAGAATGGCATTTTTAGAATACTAATTCCCACCTGCCTGTTTTTTTTTTACTGAGCTTTGTTGACAAATGTTTGCAATGAAATTTAGGAGCAATTTTATGTGAAACATTACACTAAAATATCTTGGAAAAAAACCCAGAGGACTGAGTTCTTACTCGTTTTCTCTCTTGCTCATTTTCATTGCCTCTTGTTTCGCTTCATGTTTAGATGTGTGGCCACTGGATGATTTTCAAAGGCTCCTGGGCTCAGACCTTTGGCTCAGACTCCCACTGATGATGGAGGGCTCAAAGGAAGAATACCAGAATCTTCATCTTCTCACAGAGAGTGAGATTCAGCAAAGGGAAGAGGAATATGATTTCTGGAGTTTGTCAATAAACCTCTAGGTGAAATAAGAATTATGTTTTCACTTCGAGTCAGATCTGCTGAGAAATGCCTGCAGACACCAGTACACTGGAGAAATGTATTCAAGAACATTTCATCCTGTGAAAATATTACCCTATTAAAACAGCCAAGGTCACTGAGACCCAGAGTGATCTTCTGGTCACAAAAGTTAAAAATGCCTGGCGGCTACTATAATTAAATTAAATTATGAGTGCTAGGAGAATCAGGGAAAGCAGTTTTCCCACAAATATTTATTTGAATTTAAAAGTGACTTTAGACATGACTTTGGTCAGAAATCCTCTGTGTTCTGGTAATTGGTTTTTTTTTTGTTTGTTTTTTTTTTTTCTCCTCGAAAACATTCAGACAACTGAAGCTGGATGTGAGCACCCAGGCAATCCCAGTTTCCACAGCCTTCAGCTTCAGCCCAACTGAAGGACAATAGCAACAATCTCAGGTCTGCATCAAACACAATGGGGTTTTTGGATTTTTGCAACTATCAATTCGCATCTCATTGGAACAAAATCCAAGTGATTACCTGGGTCAGTTAAGAGATAGATAGAACAAGAAATGTTCAATTCCCACCAGAGCATGTCTATAGGTAAACCACCAATATAAAAGAATAGAAAAGTAGGATAAACTGCCTTGATAATCATTAGGTACTTATTTTCATCCTTCAAATATTCAAATTTCATATTGCCAGTCATTTTGGAAATGCTTTTTTGTTTGCACTAATTTCTGCTTTTTGGATTTTGATTAATTTTGTTTTTTTCCCTTCTGAAATGCTGAGAAAGCAAGTTCACAGGCAAGTACATGCAATATGCAAAAGCCTACTATCTCAAGGCTTCAGCACAAAGTGGAAAAGACATCTTACGCTACTCTTTTTTTTTTTTTTTTTTTTTTTGTGTTTCCAACTACATGGAAATGCACAGCATTGAGTACCAGGGAAATCATGAGCTGACCACAATACATTGTGCACACGTATGAGTGAAACTGAAGTACAGGGAGTGGCAATATGATAGGTTTGGTATGGCATATACAACAATGCTCTGCTTCCACACTAGGTGTTTAACAATTTTCTATTGTTATTTACAATGCAGCTATACAAAAGTAAAAAAAATCCCAAAACCCAAATAAACCAACAATAAATGGCAAAAACTCTCTAGCTGTGTCTCATGTGGTTTTATAACTCACACTATGTAAAGAATATTTAGCATCTTAAAGTAGATTTAACCTGCAGCTAGCTGAGGGATTAAACATGACTATTCTCAACTTGAATGACCCTTTCCCCTAAGTCAAGCTGCCCATTTAGCGCCCTTAATAAATACAGGGATAATTTAAACCATGTGGCCACAAATTGAAAACATGGGCTTTTGAACTATGTATTTTCTTTCTCATGTTGGAACTCCTCCCTGGAGATAGACTCAAGTCCCATGATCTTGTAAAAGACAAATCTGTGTATCTTTTTTATTAAGTGTTTCATGATATATATTTTTTCAGCTCTGTTGCAGTGGATGCATGTGAAAGATGTATTCCATTGACAGTGCACAATACCTCAAAGGCTCTTGATTCATTTATCAACTCAAACTAATAAAAGGAGGATAATATTTCCATTAAAAAGAATGGGTTTTAAAAGCAGCTTGACAGCTTGGTAGAATACATCAATTAAGTGTAGAGAAAAATTGAAGGAAAAATGGGGGTCTTACTTTCTTTGCTAGAATTAGAATTAATAAAAAATATTTAATCTGTCCTTTAACAGGAAAAAATAGAGTTCATTCCCAGCTTGCATACCTTGTGGTTTGAGCTGAAGAATGTTACAGTCTAGTCTATATTCAACTACTGGTTTAAATTATAGCCTTTAGAAAATAATCTATCATTCACTTTAATTAATATCAACAATCACATAGTCAGTTGGAAGAAACCCACACAACAGAAAATGCTAATGCAAAATTAAAAATGTTTCTGTCCATTTTTTTGTGCATAAAAAACATCAAAGTGTCTCATCTATTGGCAACTTGGGTAGTTTGTAACCTTAGGCTTCTTTCATGTGGATCCAAGGAAGGTTCACAACCAGGTTTTTCTTGTCGGTGGCCCATTAGACACATCTGGCTCCATCATTTAATCTGTGGTCAGAAGAGACACAAACTGCTCTGCTAGACTGTTTTACTGTGAACTATTTTTAGTACCTTATTCCCCTGAGACTAATCCTTGGGCCTGCCTTTCCTACCACTGTTTGGAGATTTATCCCTGTGGAAGAAGTAGTGGCTGAAGTGCCCCTCCAGCACTAGGCCAGAGAAGTCAACTTTCAGGATTTGGTCTTAAATCCAGTTGGGTGCTTTTTCCAGGCGTTTTCCTGTTAAAATTAGTGATGTCAAGACAAGATATTTTCTCCTAGAGGTGGAATATTCTTTTCCTCATCTGAAAGGTCCAGATGTCACTGAAAACAGGGTGGTAGGAAACAAAAAAAGCAAAGGAATATGTTTCCTCCTGCACATCTTATGTGCAAGCACTTGAATGCAGCTGAAAGGTTCAACATGACATAGCAGAGAGCAAATGTACTCTCTGAGGATTCAGTGGGCAGGTTTGGAAATCTCCAGCTGAGACAGTATTTTGTGTTTGACTTCTAGGCTGGTGCCAAGGATTATTTGTATTACTTAGAAACTTCATATTGTCAGCTTGGAATCTGTATGAAACCCTTGGATCAACAATATTTCTCTTCTATGGTTTGCTGGAACAAACTGAATAAAATTAGGGCACAGTACACCAAGAGCCTGTGGTAAATTATTTGGGTTTGGCTCATAAGGTAAAGAAATTATGAAGACAATATTTTATGAGCTATATTCCACCTGAACAGCAACATTAATTTCTGTTTTGTTTTTCTAGCACACTGCCAGCAACATTATAAAGCTTCCCTGCAAAACACAACTCTGCAACATAGTTTACTGAAACATAGCCAATTTATGGTGATTGACCACACTGAAAAGATTATTTTTGCAACTATTCTTCTATCCCCTATACACAGAATATATTGTGACTATACAGTCATGTCAATACTGTGTCCCATGTCCCCAGCAATGAAAGAGTTGTTCACAGCATATTTCTTGCATTTCTTTGTATCTTTTTTTTTTCCCTAAGGGTATAGGATGTGAAAGGAGAAGTTTGCGTCTTCAGATCCTAGAAAGAGTTTCTGCAGGATCTGATGCATCCAGTTTCCAGCTCTGCAATGGCCCAAGGCCTTGTGGAGTGGTGCAAGTAGCAGTCCTGTTCACTCTTGTGAAGATAACAATAGGGGTGTCCAGTGTTGCTTGTCTGGGTTACTGTGTAGAGCCATAAGTTCAGTGAAAAATCTGCTCTTAGTGCATACTCATCTTTCTAGATTTGCTTTTTGAGTTTTTAGAAGCTGGTGGGGTAAAGGTTGATTGAGTTTCCTAAGTAATCTGTTTTTTCAGAAGGTTCAAAAATGATAACTGACAATTTTGCTTGACTATCTGAGAACTTAGTTCATACATTTTGTTTTTATGGTTTATTGCTTAAAATTTTATGATTGTATATTCATTGCAATAATTTTTGTGAACATTCCTCGCTTTGTGCATTGCCCTCTAGTCCCATTCCCAATGCCAGTAGACTGCATTTTTCCTCAACAATAAAAGTAGAAGAGGTATATTCATGAGATGGCTGTTTCATACTTTTATATCTCTAGCAGAAGAGTGGCCCCATGCAGTTTGCTGGCAACTGGAATCTTTGCTCAAGTGTAACAATTACATCATCTCCATAGCATCAGGAAAACTTTGGAATATTATAGCAAGGGACAGGAAAGTTGTCTTACCTCTGTCTGAAGGGCTGCCAAATAAAAAAAACCCCAATGTTGCATATTCTTAAGTTACACATATAATATGGATCACTCTAGTTCAGCAGTTTGCTGAATGGGGCCCTTTCCGAGCTTCCAAAATTGCAGGTTTTCTGTGGGTGCTTTCTCTTGGCCTTGTCTCTGCATTTGTCTTTCCTTCACTTCAGTCCTGCTTATGTACATGAGGAATACCTACTGTCAACAAATTAAAAGAGAGATGTTGATGGCTGCAGTTGGTTGAGCGTCATCTGCTAGTTACTGAAGTTTAAGTTACTATTTCTAGTAAATCCTCCAACTTTGAAATGGAGGTTTGTCTTGATTTAGTTTATTCCTTATGGTATCAAAATGTGGTGACAGCTTTAAAAAGAAAAATAACATAGTGCTTCAGGGAGCAAAACCAGAGTACAGCATTTTTAATGGTTTTAATTATATTACAGCACTGTTGGTCTTTTTTTTTAAGTATTCACTCCTCATATTTTTCTTTTGTTAGTAGCCAGTTGACAGGGGGAAGCTCTTATTCCCTGTTCATATTATTATGTTCAGCTTTTGAAATTCCAGTTGGAAACATTTTGTTTATCAGAGCTATATAAAGAGTTGTTAAGTGGATCTTCATTAGCTTCAGCTTTTGAAAGACCCATTTGGTTAAAGCAAAAGTACATCACTCCTCTTTTTCTATGCTCCCATGTTGATTATCCTGGTAGAAACATTTTGCCTGTATGCAGGGGAGAGAGATGACATCAGGATTCATGGAAGGAAACCCTGTGGAGTGAAACATTTCTGTTTATGAGCAGTGATAACAACAAAATAGTTGAGCAAGAGCCAGAGCAACTACACATGCATGATCTGCATTGCTGCTTTCAAGGCTTACACAAGACCTTCCAGAGCCAATGCCTGTATCATAACTCTTCCACCCTGACCACTTTGGGACAGGTGGCATCTGCTGGCCTGAGGCCCTGCCATAAATACAGGGCATGAAGAAGTGGTTTAGACAGGACCCTGTTTAGGATGGAGCGTCTACTTGTCCACTTACGTGAACTTGTGCACAGGGTTGTTCCTTGAAGGGAGAAGAATGGTATAAAATCATGTTTTCAAGGGGAGCATTCTGAGCCTATATGAGGCTTCCAGCCGGCTCCTGTTGAACCTTAGAAAGGTCTTCTGACTCTTCAGCCTTCAGAAACCTGCCATGAGCTTCAGGCCCAAGGAAACCTTCTGCACAGCTTCCAGTCCTGATTATGTATCTATGGTAGAGAATCAACAGGAAGAGGAGCTCATTTTTTTCACCTGATTTTTGGTGAGTTCAGGCTAGAACCAATAAAACCAAAGGATGGGGAGAATGAGTTTGGTCCTTGCCAGGGAACTCTGTCATTTTGCCAACCCTAGCATGAAAAATTATTCTGTGGCTGAAATACTGCCAAGAAAATGCCAAGCACAAGTTATGCATCAGGATTTCTAGGCCTGGTCTTTAAATGCTACCTATCTCATCTTTATTTTATGCATTTACTATTGTTGAATGCTTTAAAGGTAAAAGAAATGAACAGTCAATTGCAGGAATAGGGATGATAAAAAAGGTCTTCATTTCCACAGCTGGCAAATCTATCCCTTCTTATACCTCTCTTCCCTCAGACTATTTTCTGGTTTGGAGCTAAATAGTCATATGTGATTTTAAAATCTTCTTTAAGAAGTTTAATCCTCATGGTTGTAACAACATACAACAGATTCATACAAGGACAGTAAAATCCATGGGCTAGACTGTCAGGAAGCTGGAGGTGTGCCATCACTGAAAGCTGTCATCATTGACCTGACAAATCTTAAGAGATTTTCTTGTTTCACTTGAACTTGCCCTAGTGCGAGGAAACAGACTGGATGATCTCTTGAGATCCACCCTATCCCTCCACTCTGTGATCTTATCTTGGATTTCCTAGTGGCAGTGTAGCCTTTGCTATTATTTTCTGCTGTGCCAAGTAACGTAGCAACCTTTGTAAAATTAAGCTTCTATTTTAATAAGCAGATATCCTTATGGGAACCCAAAAGACAGCAACAAGAGGTTTAAAAACATAAACTACAAAGAAAGGTTGAGAGAATGGGGTTTGTTTTTCTGAAGGAGAAGAGACAAAGGGGGATGTGATATATTTTCCAGAATGCAAAGACTGCAACAAAGAGACCAGTGAATAAAATGGTCCCCTGTAGCTGTCAGGAAAAGGTCAACAGGAATTTAGCTTAATTTGCAGCAAAGAATATTCAGGTTCCATGTTACAAAGAAAATTCCCAACTTTGAGAGTGATGAAACACAGTCTGCTTAGGGAGGCTGTGGCTCTCCCCTCTGCTTGCCTCAAGAGCAGGTGAGAATAACATCTGTCGGGGGTCATATACTCCTTATTGCTGCAGGACTGTGGTGGATCAAATGAAGCTGAGCCTCTTCCAGTATTCTGTCTACAAAAAAAAAAAAACAGGATCCATGAGTGAAATGTTACCACTGATGACTCAGTGTCATGCAGAGTATGTACCCCCATAAAGCTTGGTCCAACAGCTCCTCAAATCAGCCACAATGCTTGGTAAAAAAATCTCCTCTGGTCTTCAGGCTGAGGGCCACCAGGAGTCCCTGGGATGTAGAATGCTGAGTCTGGTAGGGAATTTTGAGGGAGAATGGTATATACTTCCTCTGTTCTTTCTCCGGACGAGTGCATCTGACCACTTTTAGAGATGGGATACTAAGGCAGACAAGTCTTTAGTTCCACTGGGTATAACCACACTTTATTCTTACCCTATTTGTGTTCACAACTCTGAAGAAGAACCACAGAAGAGCAATACAAGAGTTTTATCCTGTGGATGTCTGGGACAAGCTGGTTTCTCCCTATCTATTCCTTCCTGACAAGTTTGTGATTCTCACCTCACCCATTTTTGACACTAAGGCAAAGAGCAGCACAGGATATCAGGAGACAGCTCCTGCTCAAATTGATGGGAAGTTCCTCCTGACTTCCCCAGGAGAGTTAAAGCCATCATGAACTGCCTTGGCCAGCTTTTTTTTGTCATTAAAATTGACTGGAAATATAGCTTATGTACAGATATCAGCATTTGAGAATCTAGGAGTTATTTCTTCCAATGATCACTTCAGCAAAGTACCTGTAACACTGAAAAGCTGAATCCCCATGTTCCCTGTGGTAATAAAAGCACCTTAAATAGACTTCCTAGTCAGGCACTACCTAATTTGCAACAATTAAATCCCTTCAGCTATTCAAATCCCAATAAACTAGTCACTTTGGAAAATGGATTCCACTAAACACTTGTCAGTAACCATGATCTAGGAGTCTAGCTTGATGCCAAACACCAATAGGTAGGTTTTGGGAAAAGCAGCACATTGTACAGTGCTCACAGCATGCAAATATGTGGGTACATGTGGAGGGAGGCTAAATCAACACAGCAGGGGCTCAGCTGCTCAGGTGTTTGTAGGTCTCATGGACTTATTTTCCTCAGTATTACTCAGTTCAGCTACAGCTGACTTTCACCCGAAATGACGCCCCAGCTTGCCCTGTTTAAGCCACAGCAGCAGCAAGGCAGGACAAATAGCCCTATGAGGAGGTCACCCCAAAGGACAAATGTGCCTAACCCCTGGAAGCAGTTTCTGGCACCCAAATAAAGGGACTGGAGTGGGGATGTGAGCAGGCAGTACTGCCTGAAAGGAGCAAGGTCCAGTCAGGAGACCCTTGGGGTGAGAGAGACATGGAGGGAATGTCAGGCTGCATAATGTCTCTCTTGAGAGTACTGATGGTAGCACATCCACTACAGAGCCTGTGGGGACCTGATCTCAAAGGAATCTTTGTTACAAGGGTTTTGCAAAACAGATGTGTATTTTTAAAGATTTCATTATTACAACATTTTGCAATGACTTCTTGCAAAACTTCCCTGTTCTGTAGAAAGAAGCTTGGCGGGACAGAAGGCTGAAATATCAGAGCCGGGTTTCAGCAGGTCCTGCAGCAGCTGACACAGAGCGTGGTGGCTAATGGCTCTGAGCCGCACCAGCTCTGAATGAATACTAGGGCTAATTTTAAGCTAATTCTATGCTGAATGTTCCTATTGGTCTGGCCACAGGGAGCTGTCTGCACATCATTTTAGTCTTGTCACTTTCTTTAATGTTTCTGTGTGTCATTTTAGAATGGAGCACACCCTGATTTTCAAGTTCAAAATCTATTCTGAATTAATTTGCACACTAAGCAATGACAAGACCTCACTATGGCTAATAACTGATGATGCCAGTATTTATAATCTGAAGGGTATTTCTTTCTTGTGCTCCTTTGCACACTCTGACCTACCTCCTGCAATAACAATTTAGTAGTTCAATTCAATTTCAAGTGGAAAATGAAATCAGAAACCAAACAAAAATACTTTGTACATTTTATCAAATGTGATTTGTGATATTTAACTTTCCTTAGTTTCATATCTACACTTTTTGAATATTTTTAACTCTTTCCCTTCTCTGCTTCCCACACTCTGACAGCTCTGCTTCATTTCATCTCTAAAATTTTCCAAACTTGTAAACTCAAACCACAAATTTTAACCAATGCAATCCTGACAGCCATGGGGGACTGACTGAGTTTTCAAAAGAGACCAGTTTTGCTGTTTGGTTGAGAACAGACTCTTCACATACTGTAATAGGAACTAATAGAAAAACAATAACAACAAAAATAACAAAAATATTTGGGTCAGTTCTATCCCAAGGCTACACCCTTGCGGCCCCTGGATATTTGTTCACTGTTCTGTTCCCAAGTTATGCGCTGAAAGTCTTAATGTGTGTGGGAATCCAGGGCTTCCCTCTGGCTGCCCTGGAAGACCTGGGACCCTGGCAGGGGGTCAGGAACCCCCTGTACAGAGCCCCCAGAGACACTGTCTCTGATCTCTGTCCATGGAAAAGAGCTTTCAATCTTACAGGATGAATTACAAGCTCTGAGTGTTTGATATGAGTAATAATTAAGTGTGGCACGGGTGCAAAAGTAAAATTTTAAGTTTCTAGATTAGGGGTTCAAAGGGGACAAGATGGAGGAAATTGGGTGTGTCTTGTCCTTTTTCTCCTTCTTCATGCTCTCCATGTTTCACTGTAGTGTTGGCATTTTTCTGTTGGTTTAGGCTGGGGACACACTGTTCAACGTAGATTATAGATATTGGCACATTATTGTAAACAAAGCACACGTAGTTTCTGGTATTTAATGTTTGTAACATCCCACTGCAGGACAGACCTGCAGTAGGGCAGCAGAACATGTTATAGATAAGCAAGAATAAACAACCTTGAAAACAGCACAGATGAATTGTGGCTTCTTCTTCGGCAACGGGGCAGAAAGACAGAGACTTTTTACAATCTTGGAATCATCAACACCACAGATTCTGACAAATGTGCCCACATAACTTCAGAGAGAAGAGGGCAGGCCAACCTTGCCAAGATTTGTCCCTCTGATTTACTGTGGATACTCTGTTATCCTCTGCTCAGTAAAGAGTGTCCGCGGATGGACAGGCTCTGCTTCTGCACACTGCACTGGGAAAGGAGATATTCCAGCCTGTTCTGACTCTTCTCAGGCCCTCCTGTGCACAGTCAGGAAAAAGGCCTGCCATTCCCCTGGAGCTGATTCAAGCCACCCAATCAACAAAACTAGTTCACACAGTCTTTGACTGAATTTACCCGCCCTGTTTTTAATAACATGGCAGGAACAGAACATTATTAAAACCTGGCTCTGGACGCTTTCTGGGGCCTTATTCTGATTACCACTGGGATGGCTTTGGGCATTGGCTCAGAACTGCTCTGTGGGCTAGAAAGTTATCAATCTTTCTCCTTTGACATTATCCCTTTTTTGGGGGTGACAGTAAGGTGCTCAATCCTGCTGTGGATGCTACTGTGCTTGCTCTAGCCAAGCAGCTTCACAGGCACCTCCTGCAGCACCTCAGGCCTTGTGCTATGAGCATGGGGGTGGCAGGTTGTGTACTGATGTTTTTGCAAGGCCAAAATCTCTTTTCATGTTAAAGAGGTGCCTTGAAATGTGGAGAAACTCCTTTTTCTCCCACATGTCCAAACTCCTTAAGGCTGACACCCTCTGTGCCTACCCCTTGATCAGATGGTTTTAGGAGCATCTCCTGCTCTATATCCTTCACTCCTCAATTATTATCTTGTGAGCCTAGCAGCATGTGACCATTGCCACATGCTATTTTCAAGACTTCAGGGTCTTTATCAAACCATCCCTTGTTCTTTGTACCTGGATTTGTTCCAAGCATTGCTCTACTGCCTTGCAGCTTTTGTAACAATACTTCCAGTGGTCTCCCACTGAGACACTAGCCTCTCCCATCTCATTCACAAAGGAGTTTTCTGAAGTCTCAGTCTTTTTGGTTGGTTGATATTCTAGTCTGTAGTTTTTGTTTTCCAAAGGCTGTGTGTTGTCATTGTGGCTCATCTTTTCCCCTTGGTTTTTTATCAGGAGAAAGCTGTCTTTCACCCTAACTATTACTAGGTAATGCTTTGGTTCCTTCAGGCTTCTCATAGAATACAATATATTTTTTTGTATCTTCAATCTATATCTTTAAGTTTCTCTTTCTGAAGTTGCTTCTCCTCTAGACCCCCCATGCCATTGTGAATGCTCATATAAGAAGACATTCACTCTCTGCATCTGTGACTTCCTTTCTGAGACTTGCAGAATGGTGTTTCTCCTGCTATCATTTTCCTTGTGCCGCTTGCAAAGTGTGGTCATTTCATGCATGTATGGGATTTGATCACACTCCTCAATACCTGTGGGACTCCAGGACTTTTCATGATACTGTGGGCAAGAGTCAAGGCTCATTTGAGCATGGATACAAGGATCAAACCCCATTGCCTGGTGGATTTACTACCTCTCCTTTTCTTCTTTCCTTGATACAAGCAGGTAGCTGCTATGGGCAGTTTTCTCACTGACACTGAGTATTCACCTAATTTTTTCCTGGGACTAGATTGGACCCTTACCCTGAGTCAGGATAAAATTACCAATTTTCTCATCTGTGTTCTCCTACACATAAAGCCCTTCTACTTCTGCATTGCACTGTGTGCACCACTCACATCAAGCTGCTGTGACCTCAGAGAAGTGGTTTCAAGGAAGATGAGTTGTATCTTTGCCCTGAGACAGTCTAATGACAGCCTAGATCTGAAACAATGCTGACACAGCAGCCACGAGCAGTAACTCTGCCCTGACAAAGTACAAGTTGCTCAAGTAAATTTTACCCTGATTTAGGTAACCAGACAGCAACAGGTGTGGCAGCAGGGAACTACTACCTGAATACTTCAAGCTCCTGGAGGGTTCTGCAGATGATGCTACCACTTCTCCTCTTGTTGTTACCTGACCTATCTATAGCGTATGTTCCTATGCCAGAGCCACCCCATCTTGGAAAACCCTACTTTGGCTCAGATTCAGCTTGCAAACCCTGAGTTAGGAATTAATTTTCTGCAGGTTATCAGGGCTTCTGTTGTACACTGTGGTTTCTCTGCCCTTAAACCTCCAAGGAAGCACTCCATCATGGCAACTTTCTTCTTCCTGTTGTGTCCAGTTCCTCTTAAAATGCTCTATTGCAGTTGTCTTAAGTCGCGAAGAGGAGGGCATGTTCTCAGCAGAGGCATCTGTCAGGAACCTGTTTCAAATGTCCTTCTAGGACTCAAACCTGGGAAGTAATATAGCTTTTGAAAGCATTTAAAGCTTTCAAAAGCATTTAAAGCACTCCCCCTCCGTGCACAGCCCCACCAGCCAAAACACCTTGACTCCTGAGGCTGCAAGATGTGCTAAATGCAAGTCCTTCCTCCACCCCAATCTACCCAAACCTTCACCTTAATTCTCAAGCCACTTGGAGCTGAGAGCACAGAAGCTGTGGGGCAGCCTCTTCCAGCTCTCCATTTATAGTGATGGAAGGGAAAGCGGCTCACTCCAGAGAGGCCTTCCAAGGAGGTGCTGTGAAACCCCAGGAGCCTGGGGAGCCCTCAAGGGGAAGAAAGTGATGCATATCCAAACCACAGCTCTCCCCTCTCCTGCCCTTGTTCTGGCTGTGCTGACTGTGGACACTGAGGTGGCAGGCAGCCTGCCACTCTCCAGATGGACTTGCTGCTGCCTCTGTTTTTCTTCTTTTCCTTTTTTATTTCTTTTCTCTTTAATTTTTTTCTTTTATTTTTCTTTAGCCACAGGCTAAGTCATCACAGGAAAGTCAGTGGCAAAACTTTAACCTGCTTCTTGGGGACTCAGGTATGGCTGTGTGCAAATGAATTGGGATAAAATGGCAAATAGGTTGTGGCAGAATATTTGTACCACAGCAGATAGATGAAAACTTAAATCATGTCTCATAATTTTGGCTGCTGCGGTAGCCGAACTAACATTGAATCCTCTGAATGCTGACTGAAATACCTATGCTCTTAAGATTGTGCTGAGGCACCCAAATACATCTTTTCCCCTCAGAGTTTGTATGCAGCCCAATGTGTTAAGGTCAAGATCCACACTCCAGAGAGAAGCAGATGGTCTCCTGAGTGAAATGTTTTCACTCACTGAACATGAATATGAAAAGGCCTTCTTATTTTCCAAGCACATGAGTAAGTCAGTAATGTAGAACAGTCTCGGGGAATCTTAATATGTGAATAAACGTGTAACAAGAGTTTATTTTGGTCTTTGTACTCACTATGGAGTCATAAGATTAAATGATATCCAAATACTATAGATCATTGTTTTTATTGACTTGGTTCAAACATCAGAGCCATTCCAAAGTACTGTTTCAATTTCTGTAGATTTACAATAATTCTGACCTTCAAAATGAACTAAACAAAAGCAATTCTGGAGTCAATAAATGTTCACATTTCAGAAGTATCTATAAATTATAAATACCAAATACTCTGTATGAATGCACTTACAGTGTTTCAGAGCTGTATTGCTGACTGAAAAGGGTGAAGACAGTTGCTGGAAACTGTCTGTATACAAATTATGTTGAATTTTAAAGGCTGATCCTGCTCTCTCTTTGCATCATGCACTCTTCAGCAAAGAGCCTTAGGCAAAGGCACCAGCTAGGGACCATCCCCACCCTTGACATCCTTCAAGGCTCAATACATCATATCCAAACCCGTTCCCCTCTCTATACCTCCTTTGCCATCAGGCAGTTTGCAGGCCTGTGCCCTCCATGGCCTTTCTTCCTCTACCTCTCACCCACGCAGAAAGGAGGGGACAGTGGGACGAGTCACCCCCATCACCTACCATGTTGGAACCCAGATGGTTTAGTCCTGACCAAGGCCAGAGTCACTGGGGTGGTTTCTCTGAATTTAGGCTTCATAGAGAGGCCAGTATCTGCTGCTTCTTCCCAAAACAGCTGTGTATAAGAGGGCAGCGAGGAATGTCAAAAAGTTTTTAATAACCAACACAGAATTTGGAGCATTTATTTCAAGTCTTATTTAGCCAGTGGAAAGAGACCCATGGATTTCAGTGGTATTTGTATGAGACTTTAAAACTGATTGTATATCTGAGAAAGGTACAAAGCATAAAATTTAGGGGAAAAGCTCTTAAGCATTTTTTCCCCCTAATCCTCCACCTGTACCAGCTGTTGGAAAGCATCTTGCCAAGCATCCTCTCTCGTCATGCTCACTACAGAAATTTCCTGAGCTTCTCCAGCCAACCAAAACAGCAATTTCTACTAAAACACATAGAACCCCCCACCTTTCTCGCCAGCTCAAGTAACATTAAACATTTTATTCAAACACAGAAAAACATGTAGATTCGGAGCTGAGACTACTGCTTCTCCATGAGCTCTGTGTATTTTCAATGATTCTGGCTAAAGATGTGAGGTAAGGAAGAAGTGGAAGTGAGAACAGTGAATTCCATCTTGAAAGAGTCATATGGAGGTTTTTAACAACATTTTAAAGTGCACCTGAACAATTTAAAACTGCATCCATTTTGTGTGTGGAAAATCGCATGGTTGTGCAACCTCTTTCTGTACAACAAAGAAATAACTGCAAATGCCTGTATAAAATGTCATGTCTCTGTTCATTCACCCACTTGCCAAATGCAAATACACATGTCTACAAGCTTTGAAAAAGGGTCATGTAGGAGTCTGTGTTGAAAAGACACCCTTTCAGGGTCTTTAGATGTTTTCTTGGTTTGTCCTATCTGCTTATTTTCCACCAACATCTAAACCATGTAACAAGGGCAAAAGAAACCCTTTGACAGTCTGAGACACTCCTATAATCAACAGTTCATTGGTTCTTAAGAGCATTAAGGCCCAGATATGAATGCTGCAAGAAACTTTATCTGGGAGCTGACTGACTGATGGATAGAGCAAACCACAATGGTAAGCATTTAAAAACCCAGCTGGCTGTGCCACACTCACACTCTTGAGTGTTGAGCAGAATGTATTGTACCTTCCCTGAAAACTCTTCTAGCACACTTACTCCTTCATGAATTTTGATAAATGAGTTCCATGCTATGCCTTTTAAATCCCCTGAGGCTCTAACCCACTGATTATCTGCAATATTTTTTTGTGGATTTTTTTGAGTGACATAAATCTTTATTGTTGCCAGTATGCACTAACAGTATTTGCTGAAAATTGATGTTAAAACATTGTTTTGTTTTGAAACAGAGGGAGAAATCCTTAAAAAATTACAAATTTCTCTTTGGTTTGTTTCTTTGGATATTGTTGCTAGATTTGTACCCTAAGTCTGCTTTTTATTTCTTTTGACTCAAAATTTATTTGTCTCTAAAGAAAAGGGGTTCCCAGAGACTGTTTGCCTGCTATATGTATTGTAGCAGAGGCCACAATGTATGGGGTTAGAAGAGAAATCTTATTAGTCATTGTCTTTTTATTCTGGTTCTGACTCACTTGTTGATTTGGAGTACATGTGGTTTTTTTTGCCAAGTAAGACTTTTTTTCCTCTTTTCCTAATGAAATGAGCTTAGCCCAGTGATTATGACTGTAGCTTGACCTGCCAGACCATTAAATATGCTTCCCACATTTGCAGTGGCCTTGTGCAGCTCCTTAGACTCTCTAGCACTGACCCCAGCTCCCTGTATCCCAAAGATGGGGAGCTGGAGGTTAAAGGATGGGTCTCTCGGAAGCCAGGATGATGAAGGAGATGGTAGATCATGAGACACTTCAAGCAATGATTGTGTTTTGGGTCCTTCCACTTAAGTGTTCTTCTACCCTGGGATAAATGCTGAGAGGAATTGTTGTGAACTAGAAACTGTGTTTTGGGGGTACCCGGAGGAAGTGGGCTGGGATGCAGCCATTTGATCTCATTCATAGGCTCGTAGGACCACCCCTCCATTGTCAGCCAGGATCAGCTATAACTCAGATACTCCCGCACGCATTTGAAAAGCCTCCCCTGGTGGACATGCCATGGTCCAGTTGTTCCTGTATGATCTCCCTTCAGCATTAGGAAAGGGCTTCCTGATCTCTAACTTCAGTCTGCTGCCCTTTATGTCTGCCTTTTGTCACCCCATGTGTCATGGCAGTTAAGTTCTCCCTACTCATGCAACTCTACAATTTTAATTTTTTTCTGCATTATGTTTCTAGACCTTTAATTAGCCCTTGTGCCATTCTTTCAACTTAGCACAGCTGAATCACATCTTTCTGGGAGAGCAGTTTACCAGGCTGCACTCGGATCCTAACAGTCACTTTACAGGGATGAAAATTGGTTATGTGTTTCACAGGGTGTAATTCTGTTTATACATTGCTAGTCTGGGGCTACCCTCTTCTGCAACAGCACGAAGTTGCTGTTCAGCTTGTGATCCTCTACAGGTCCTGGATGGTTTTCTGCAGAGCTGCTGGCCAGGCAGCTGTTCCATCCTGCAGAGTACAGCCAATTATTGCCCATGTCAGGAAGAATCTGCAAGCTTGTTTCCAGAGTAGCATGTTTTCCTGTTAGACCTTAAAAATACTGGTCTTCCAAGATAATTTTGAATTCTAATCTTGTCTTCCAAACTCCTGACAATCCTTCCCTGCTGGCTGCCATCTGTATATCCTCTCTGTTCCATCGTCTGAGGCATGAATAAAAATATTGAATATGACTAAATCTGGGAGATGCTGTGCCCCACCTATCTCATATGTCCTTCCACTTTGGCAATACAGTCAAATATCCTTTCAGTACAAACCTCCTGCCCCACTATGTCTTCCTCTGGATTACACCACACCAAAGCTGATTTCAATGACTGTTTTCCCTATCAGGGAACAAACTAAAGTGAAAAGCTGATGTTCAATTCCTTTCCTTTCTCCATGTTCATGATTACCATTATTTTAAAAATTATTTGCTGTAATAATGAATTTTGAGATGAATAATCTTTAGGTACATAATTTATTTGGAGGTAGACATGACATTTGTCCTTTCTTGTTCTCTTGTCATAGCCGAGACAATTCCTTCTGCAAGTAGAGCGTAATAATGTATCACACTAACACTAATGCAAATACATTAATACAAAACTTCCAGATGTATTTGAGATACTTAAAAACATTTGGCGAGCCTTACCTAGTTATTTTTTTATCTGTTCTCTTGAGATTTGTGTTTCTGCCATTCCCTATTATTTTCTACAATTTTTCCTCCTCTCTGCTGTGCCATGTTTGTTCTGCTGTCCTCTGCTTCCAGGGACTCTCTGAGCATACAGCAGCTTCCCTTCAGTAAAACCTTGTCTTCTGTGCTGGAAGTTTGCAATTGTGCAATTTTGCCCTTTTATAACCCCCTAAAATTCTTCCTCAGGTTGGTCCACTGTGGTCTCAGCCTTGTGGAAAATGAGAGCATTTGGGGCTATATAATACAGGGGGGATTGGGGTTCCCTGCACCTCCCTGGCCTCAGGGGAGAGGCGGGGAGCAGGCAGTCTTCCCAGTGACATTGGCACCTGAGAGGGGCTGAGTGCTGGGCTTGCTAACTCCTCGGCTGCAGAGAGAATCTTGAATTTGGGGCTTGCTAAATTGCCCTGTCATTATAAAGGCAGTGCAACAGCTCAGATCAAAAACCTATCCAGGCAGATTAGGAATGTGTCAGATGCTGAAGTCCTCAAAAGCGCTAATACCTTGCTGTGCTTTTATGTGGTTTAAGTTGTGCATTTGTTTTGGAGCCAACAGACAGTGCCAGAAAAGAAGACGAAGCAACATTTACCAGTCCTCCCTTTGTAAACCTACATTTCACAGTGGGAAGCAGGAGAATTTACTTTAACTAAAGCCAAGTCAGTGGTTTAATCTTTGTAAACACGTCTTAAGTGCTCTGCCTCTTATCTTTATGCCTTGGCTTTTGTACCAAAAAAAAAAAAAAAAAAAAAAAACCCACAAAAAAAACCACCACCAAAAAAAAAAAAACAAAGTAGAAATCTGTTCAGCCAGAAATATCACAGTTCTGAAATGAAAACTGGTCATCAATCACTTTCCTGTGGAGCTCTGTATGTGTTTGTGTGTGTGTGTGTGAGAGTGAGCCTGTGTTTCCTGCGTTGTTTGATCAGCAACTGGTGGCCTACAGTGCAAACAGCCTGTTCCTGCAAGCGGAAGAAAGAAAGAAAGAAAGAAAGAAAGAAAGAAAGAAAGAAAGAAAGAAAGAAAGAAAGAAAGAAAGGAAGAAAGAAAGAAAGAAAGAAAGAAAGAAAGAAAGAAAGAAAGAAAGAAAGAAAGAAAGAAAGAAAGAAAGAAAGAAAGAAAGAAAGAAAGAAAAAGAATTAACAGTTAAAAGGGAAAAATCTTCTCACAACAAAATCTGAATTCTCCTGAATTGTGTGGGGAAATCTTCCAAGGAGGAAGAGATCTTGCTGAAAGCTAAACTCAAAATCAGAAAACTATTTGGTTTTCTATGTAAGTGTACACATGTGTTTGCTGAAATCAGATAGATGTTTTAAAATGCTGTTCTTTTAAAAAATTAAATCATCATGCAAGACCTGTTTGCTACTTTTTTTCAGGCAATAGGTGAGCATTTTTCTGTGGAATAGGTGAGCATTGTAGATGCTGGTAGTGTGCTAAAAGTTGGTGTGAGAAAGGGCAATTTAAAAACAGCATTTCATATAAGTCTTTTGCAATAATATGTTCTCTCTATCACATGCAGATTTACATTAGGATAGTTTTTTGGACCATGTATCCTTATCACAACACAAAGAATGCAACACAGGTTATTGGAAAATTTGAGGCAAAAAATAGTACCGATTTATGCAGCCCTGAGTAACTGGACATCTAAAATGGAACTGAGAGAATGCCATGCAATATTGGTGAAAGAGAAATCTAGCAGTGAATCCCTTCAACAAAAAGGGAGCTTCAGGACTTGCTATGCCTACATTTATGTGTAACAGTTGTATTTGCCTCATCTCTCTATGCTGTGCAGATAAAGACACCCAGGGGACATTTTTCCAGGTGTTGTGTTTACAAACTTTTTTCTCAAGTGCATCCTCCTTTTTAATCCTTTATGTTATTTGGATAACAATAAAGGGCAAACTGTGTGCACTGTGCATTAAACCTCCATTTTACCAGAAGCTTTATGATGTCCCTGCAGCCAGACTGTTTTGGTTTTGGCACCAGAGGAGATTCCTATATGCAAACAAGGAGCCTGTGCATCTTCTGAATCCCTGCTGAAGTAAGGTACTGTATGCTGGTGACATGTCATGGGCTGGCTGCTGAAGGTGCTACTTCTATTAAAGTCCATAAAATATTACAGGTCTGTTGTTCAGAGGGACCAGCAGGATGTTTCCTCAGAATATAGCCAGCTATGCAAAGAATCTGAGCTGTTTTCTTGACCTGTTTTGTTGCCAGGGTTTTTATCTTTTGTGTAGCATGACCTTCTGAAATAGCCTGAATTTTCCCTACTAAATAAAATGTTGTTGCAAATGTTACAGACAACAGTTTCTGTGCTATACCCAACTAGTAAAACTCCTATATTAAATCTTGTTTTTAATACAGCAGAATGACTAAATAAAAATTAACAATTAGCAGTGGCTTGGGTATAACTGATGACAGTGAGATTATATTTATTGTTATCTCCAAACAGAATGAAGTCCAAGTCAATAAAGGATATTAATTTTGCTTTAAAGAAAAAATATCATTTTAGCTAAAAACAATGCTGGGAGAAATTCAACTGGGAGAAAGGCTTTATTAACCGAAAAATCTGAATGATGATTGAGAATCATTGGATAATACTTAAGGAGATGACCAAAAAAGCCCCACCCAGCATAAGAATCTGCAGTCATTAAATGGCCTGCTGCAGAAGGGAAGTAAAACTTATGCATATGTATACCTGGATCCCAGGAGAAAATGCAAAATGCTCTCAAAGTCAATACATGTAAATTAGCTGGTAGATTTCAGAGAAAATTGATAAAAGGGAAAATAGATAACAAGAAGAACCATGATAAGAAGATCTGAGGAAAGTTGCCTGTTGAGGAGCATTTTCTTCTATTTGGGGATTTTATCTTAGCATTTCCAGAATAAAGAACACTAAAAATTACATGTGTCCATTACAAAATGAAAATTGTAAAACTGCCAATAGGAAAAGAGGCTTATTCTGTTATATTTTTGTCTTCTATCCAAGGAAAAAACCCCAAACCCTAATCATTTATTCATGCCAACCAACAGTAATCACATAGTTTTTGTTCTAGTTGTAACTAAAGACGAGGTTAAACAGCAGATAATAAAGTCAGACAAGGATCTGAGTAACCTGTATCCAGCAGTCTAACAAAAGAGCAAGCCAAAGAAAATAAATCTTAGCACACTGGGGAAGTTCCAGATACCTGGGAGAAAACTAGCACGATAAATGGCATGAACCAGATGATTTGTAGACCTGTCAGCCTGATGGGGATCCTGGAAAGTAGAGTTGGTCCTGCATAACATTTTGATCAGGCAGCAAGGGTGATGTGGAATCAATGGGGAATGTGCCAGATGCACCAAAAATAGGTCAACTTCTGGTCTCAAAATACTCTTCTGCAGGTGTATGTTCATCATTCTAAAGATGTTTCTGTTATACATGTGTTTCTGTGAATCATGGGAGAGAGAATTGTGGGAGAAAGGAAGCAGGTGGGAGTTAGATATCTCACACTGGTGCTGATATTCTTCAGACTCTTCACAAACAAAGCACAAAAATGTGCTGGACTGAAAAACATACCTGGGACAGGTCTAAAGGGACCAGCAAACCAGAAGGTGGTCTGATTACAACCTAAAGCTACCTATATGTCAACAGACAACTTGAGAGACTGTCTCAGTCTGGCAGACAAAGATACAAAACAAGATCTAGTGGCTGGAGTTGGAAATACATTTTTAATTAAAAGTAATTTACTGTAAGAAAGTACTTCATCATCAGAACAAGTCACAATGGATAAAAAAAATGTTTATACTGGAAATTTTTCCAGAAAAATCTGTTTTATTCCAACCATTGTCTTTGGATGTGAAGCTTGAACTGATCTCAGTAAGTCCTGTGGTCCATGGAAAAAGAACATTGGCTTGAGGGTCCTTGGTGAATCCTGTCCTTAAAATCTATGACCTGCAGAGAAATAAAATGTAATGCTGCATGCTGAGGGATCTATTCTGAGTCAGGTGTCTGACAGAGGAGGCCCCATTCCTTGTGAAATAAATTATTTCTGAATCAACATGTTTCACTCAGAAGAGTGTAGTCATTTAGGGTCAGTGTAACAGCTTGGCCGTTCACAAAAACCACAGTGCTGTAATCTAATGATAAAACCAGCAAACAGCACAGTGGGAGAAGGGTGGTTATTCACTGTCTTCAGTGTCTTCTTTACCACATCACATTCAAATATTTCCTTGGACTGGAAGAGATACTCTCTATTGCAGAGATTAGATTTGTCCTTTTGGGAAAATGGGGTGGAGGCGGAAATCTTACAGTGTTTTTGCTTTTTTCCTTTTAAAGCCATTATAGCTGTATGTGAAAATACCACCGAGCAAGTTGGCAGTATCACTAATTCCCAACATCACAATTATACCCATTTTGCTCAAATCTACAATGAAAAAAAAAAAAACAATTAAAGCTTTAAAAAGGAAGAAGCACCATGTAAGGTAAAAACCAGTTCAGAGAAAGGCCATCAGAGCTGCTGCCTCCACTGTGCCTTTGCTAAAGCAGCTCAAACTTCAAATTAAGCAGCAGTGGGGAACATCTGCAAACTATCAAAGAT
Organism: Lonchura striata; assembly: GCF_050655825.1. Classification (NCBI taxonomy): domain Eukaryota; kingdom Metazoa; phylum Chordata; class Aves; order Passeriformes; family Estrildidae; genus Lonchura; species Lonchura striata. The sequence continues at coordinate 64,681,985 of NC_140703.1, forward strand.
GGTGCAAAGGTTGGTGAAAATCTTTGTGGCCTCTGTGATTCATAGATACCAGCCAAATACAAACAAAAGCTTTTTTCTTTTGTGACAGACATAGTATTGTGACTTGAATCACACAGAGCTCTATTGTTGGGCTATTTTATCTTATTTCTTTTGCAGATTCAAGTGGGGAAACAGGCTTAAAGAGCTGTTGGGGCAGAGCCTGTCTTGCATGAAGGCAAGTGAGGTGGCTCTCTCATCTCAGGCTCTTCTCTCACAGCTTTCTGTGAGTGGCTCTGTCTTCCCTCTTATTATCTGTCATGCAGAGAGATGTGACTGAAGATGAGGCCAGACCTTGGTGGGTGCAGGTTTTTAGGACAATATCAGTCCAGATTTTAAGAACCTTTGAAGGCTCTTGGTGAGGCCTATCTTTAAAATCTATAACCTGCAGAGAAATAAAAGCAATGCTGCATGCTGAGTGATCCTCTCTGTGTCAGGTGTCTGATAGAGGAGGCCAGGAGGCTTAGGTAATTGTTTGGGTATTTAAAGTTCACTCAAGTCCAAGCTAAACCAGAAAGCCTAATAAAGAGCTGATCTAGGATCTTAGATCTATAGAGTTAGGTTTAGCTCTATAGTCCAGGCACTCCTGTTGATTTTAGGGAAACCTAATCAGCCCAAATGCCCTTTTTTGCTAGTACTTTATTCCATGTACTTTTAGCAAAACTGATTAATGGACATTAATTGAAATCAAGCCTTGCCTCTGTGAAGCAATCTATTGTAGGGGCTGCCAAACCCAGCAGCCTGATCGAGGCAGGGTGGCCACATCTTTGTGCCCCCAGGACTGTCCCACGGAGGGGCTGAGCACACAGCCACCACAGGAGCACACCCACATTCCACAAGATGCACATACACACATTGCTGGCCAAAACACACATACACAGGCTCAAATGGGCCAATCCTGTCCTGCTCTCTGGCAATTCTAGAAAGTTTTAGGAGTGGGAAATATACACATACATATAATGTGGGTGCCTCCATCCAGGGGGTTGGATTGCCAGCCTGCCTAGCAGCTGACCCTGCACCCCAGTCTCTGCAAGTACTGACACCTTGGCATGCAAAGGAGAAAAGAAGACTCCAGGGAAGCACTATTGCAGACTTTCAGTACTTAAAGGGGGCTTATACAAAAGAGGAGGGAATATTTATAGCAAGGCCTGTTGCGACAGGACAAAGGACAATGGTTTTAAACTAAAAGAAGGTAGATTTAGACTAGATACAAGGATGACCCAGAGAGACAGTGAATGTAGACATTCATACCAGGCTTGATGGGGCTCTGAGCAGCATCATCTAGTTGAAGATGCCCCTGCTCATTGCAGCTGGGTTGGATCCCTTCAAAGATCCCTTCAACTAAAAAAAAATTTCTATGATTCTATCTATGATCAAGACTGAGCCATTTTGAAAATCAAAATTCCATCAAAAATTAAGTAATATCCAACAGAAGCAGCAATAAAATCTCTGGCTGTGCTAAGGTCCAAGGGTACTTTAGGGCCTTTTGTTGAAAGCTTGAGTACCATGTTTGCCTTGAGAAATTGGTCTAACATCCATCTCCCTGCACCACATGTTGTACACGAAGCCCTATAAGGACTCTGCCAACTTGCCACTGTCCCCTGTAGTCCCTTGTTACCACAAGTGATGATGAAAGGTGATGCTATGACAGAATTATCGGCATCAATGGACTTCCCCTCAGTACTGGCCCCTCTTGGGGCAGGCTGGGCTCCAGCACTTCTTTGAGTCTAGCTGAGACTGACCTGAGCACCCCCCACTTTGATTTTTGATAAACTAGCAAAAATACTCCTGGCTTCAACACTAGAACTGTGCAGAAAGGTCAGAGACCTGGCTTTAACTCAGTCTGATCATAGCAAAAATGTATATGTGTCGTTCACAGTGATGCTCCCTGAGCCAGTCTTTGATATAGCCCCATAAATCTCCACCATAAATATCCAATGCTGAAAGGGATCATATGGAACCCTTCTGATCTTGCCTTTTTGGCACCCTCAACAGCTGCTTTCTGAAGCAGAACAAGGGGATTAAAAGAGAGCGAGAAAGGTTTCATGAGGCTGATTAATCAGAGGCATTTCCCTCCTCCACTTTTCTATATCAGTCATAGATATAGTATTTAGCAATTTCCTTGGCATTCAAATTCTCCTTGGCTAACAGTTTGCAAAAAGAAAAAGGAATGGACATTCTTATCTGAAGTAGAATTGTCCAACAAGTCAACCAAGCGATGTCTACAAGTCCAGATCAAAAGACAAACAACTATTGTTTTGTTTGAACTCCTGATATTTAATGGATTAAATTCAGTGTTTGGAATTGGCTTAATTTTCCTCATTTCTTAGCCCTCCTCTCTCCAATTCTTTCCAACTTTGGTCACCGTAGGAACTCTTGAGATAGTCTTAGACACCAGCCATCATCCGGAAGAAATCCCAGTTTACTCTTTCTGGATGCTAGCAGCAGTTATTAATACCTACTTTCCTGTAGTGGTTTTGGAGGGCTGTCAGATGGGTTTGGAGTACTGTATTTACAGATCTTCTAAGGGTGGAGTACTTGTGCTAGTTTGCTAATGCTCTTGGCCCCCTATGTGGCATCTTTAGTGCTCCTAATCTGTAGGTCAAATGGGACCCAAGAGCAAAATTTTACAAGATAGTTCCACAATACATTAGGAGCTAGACTTTCCCTTTGTTGCAAGCCATTTTAAGAACTATATTCTTATAATCTTTTTCACTTATTTCCCCTTCTGATAAAACAATATGTTGGAATCCTTTCTAAAAACATGTCATTTATACTTATGTAAGTATTTGCTATTGTGGACAACTTGCTTAGAGTTACCTGGCACCAGTAAGAGCAAAGCATACAATGGTAAATAGAAATTCACTTCCTTAGTCAGCTTAGAGCTGAGGGGCTTTCTGTTTGCTGTTTCCTAACTGTGAGAATTACATGGAAAGTTCTGCAGGTATCAGCATTTTGTGATAATCATTTCCATATAGCCAAATAGAGAAATTCATAATTTTGGTTTCTACACTAGATTTTGCAGGCTTTTAGAGCAAACTGAGAGACCTCTGAACAATATCCTCCTACATTTACATCTCAAAGTGTAAAGCTCTTGAGGGTGATGACTCATAAAACATTTCTTCCTTCCTCAGAGATCCAAGCTTGCAAATGGAAACAAGGTCTGCAATTCCAGTGAGGAGGCTGGCATGAGGGGTGGGAGGAGATGTCAGGGCCCACACCACATTACATGATGATGGATTGATGGGACCACATCAATGGGCCCTGAGAGCTGTGTGGCTCTCTGGGTAAGAGGAGGTGTCAGGAACAGAGGAATGTCATTAGTTAACCCACCCATGAGGCAAGAAAAGCCTCAAAGTCAATAAGCAACAACCTGGAGGTGCCTGGAGGCTCACAGCTGAAGCCAGCAGGTGAACTTGGCTTCCTGATGGGAAATCTCCAGCCAGTGGAAAGTCACCAAAGCCCTCACCTGCTCCCTCACTTAAATCAAAGTCACAAGGTGTCATGCCACAGCACAAACAGAAATAATGTCTGGCTCAACCTGCAGGCTAGATATTTAGAAAACAAGGCTGGCCTTGCTAATACCATGTAGTCCCTTTGCAGATCCTGAGATTTTAAGTCTGGAAGAAATAACCCAAATGTAGTTGTGATTATAAGCTGAAGCCAGAGCACTTGCTTCTGCCTCTTTTGTCCCTAGCCCCGTGGTAACTCCAGTGGTAAAAATCAGTCAAAGGAGTAAGAGGGAACAGTTAGCATCTCCTCACAAATGCTAAAAGCAGCACCAAATGACGTGTATGAATCATCCTGTCTACTCTTATACAAGCTAGGAAAAAAATGTAGCAGTCACACAATCTGCAATAAACTGTCATGCTCTGGGACATAATGCATGTCTTAAAGTTAAGCAGAAACTGTTCCATGGGCAAGTCGTTGCATAGTGGTACATTGTGTTTGCACCTTTCTTCAAAGCACCTGCACTAACAGCAGTCATGCAGAAAAAATGATTGCAGAAAGCATTTGACTGATCTGAATGGCAGTTTCTATCTCACTATGGGTTATATTCTCTTCCCCTTTCAGTTTTATTTCTTTTTTTTTCACAATGCAGTCAGGAAGTACTTATGTCCTTGCTAAGAGAATGTGTCAAGAATGTTGCTCAAAGGGAAGATGTTAGATTTGCCATGTAATTAAATTGTTCTTTTAATGCTCATTTAATCAGAGTGACTTCTCTGCTGCTCTGTGTGAAGAGATTATGATGTTTTACTTTCAGAGATTATACAAGTGCTCTTGTGTTTGATATACTAATAGTTTAGGAAGCTATTGCTCCTTTTGTTTTGCCTCCTGCAACAATATTCAGAAGAAGGTATTTTCAAACACAGCATTTAACACATTGCAGTGGTACAAATGTCACCTGACCCACAGGGTGACCAGATCTCAAAGGCAAAGCATGTAACAATAAACTGAACAATGCCAGGGCATGTATCTGAGCACTGAGACTCAGCCGTGTATATTGTTAATGTGTCACTGCTCTTCCTGGCAGATTTTCAGTGCAGTCCAAACACCAATATCTCAAACACTCCCCATTTTGGGGGTTAGCATGGGATACTGACATTTCCCTCAAACTGTTTGGGTGTAGTCACCCTACTCTGAAGATCTGCACTGTGTAAGTGAAGCCCACCCTTTGCCCACTGTCCTCATTTGTATATGACAGCAAATGGACACAATTTATTAGTGTTGATAGCAGAATTTCTTCCGCCTTGTGCTCTTATTTTCATTCCCTGTATTCCTGCATTTCCTATTCTCATCACTCCTCTGTTCTGCTCTATCACATTAACATAGCGTGCTGCCAACAAGTCGAGCAAGGAGACCCATTGTTATTTGCTCCCACATGCGAGGGTTTTAGGTCTGAAGTCCTGGCAGAAGGTCCTGGGTATTGCATTTTCTCATGTTTAGGGTCCCCTTCACTCAGGTCCTACATCTCCTGAGCAAAGAGTGGGATCTTCAATGGCCAGTAAGCTGACAAGTATTGAAGAGAGCCGATGGGGAAAGTCCTAGAGAAGACCAGGGTGATCCTCCTTCACAGAGCCAGAGCTGTGTCTATTCACATGCTCTCTCCAGTACAAATAGATGATTCTGTGATGTTCTGGGATTACAGTTTTAAACCAGACCTTTTTTAGAAGCTACTAGGTGTGGAGGAGACTTTCCAGGCAGACTAGTAAATGCTTTCTGGGTTCAGACAGAACAGGAGGATTAGGAAACATATATGTGTTTACAGCCTTTCAGTGGAGGTAGGTTGCCCTTGTCTGCCTAAATGATTTGTGGATGAAGCCACAAATTAGCCACTGCTGAGATTTACGTGGTTTCCTCTGACTAAGCCTCATCCGCCCCGTATGCCTCACCACAGATCCCCTGAGCAAGTGCTCCATAGGGCCCCCAGGACAGAAGGCCAGACCAAGGTCAGGATACCTTCAAATTAATCAAAATTAACCTTAAATGAACGCCACACAACATGGGGGCACTGTAGTGTCCCCCACACAGCTGTCCCTCTCTCCCCAGACGCTCCCGTGTATCATCTGGTGCTGGATGAGGGGCAGTGCTGTGAGCACAGGCTTGCTCCATCTGTGCACACACCAGCTGGGTGCCTTCTTCTCTTTACATGCAGCTGGAGGTTTTCTGCTGCATATGTTCAGCCTCCCACAGCTGGAAGCAGTAAGAGGTAGATTGATCTACACGTTATACACAGGAAAGATTGCAGTTTGAAAAGTTTTAGTACTCTGCATGTTAGCAGGCCCACAATAATCTTTATTGGCTGGTTTGCTCACTTTGTGGTTGCCATTTTCATCTTCCTATGGGAAGATGCTGCAACTCCTTTAGTAGGAAAATGCTTTTGTCACTTTATCACCTCACTATCATGAACCTCTGTCCACTTCTTGCTATTTTGCGGAAAGAAAAACCATCCCCAGCATTGCTTCTGTCCATCTAGATAAAGGGCTGAGCTGGCACTTTGCCATATTTGGTAAGTGTAGATTGGTACAAACAGTCTGAGGTTTTTTATAGTGCCTATCACCAGAGTATCAAAGCACTGAAATATTGTTAGTCATGTTTGCCTCCCCACTGATCTTATCACCAAAGGCCAGTCCTACTGGAGACCATTGGTCTTCCATGTGGTATTGCTTAGAGGGTTTGTTTTGCTAGATGGACTGATCTGTAGCCAGCACTGGGATAGTCTCTAACTCTGGGGTCAGATTCCAGACTTTAATTAATACTGATGATAAACACACTGCTTTTGTAAGGTGACTTTAGTGCAGCTTATAGATGTGTTTTCTGAAATTAATTTGTTTCATGTTGTGAAATTTCCAGGGCTTAAAGAGGTCTATGGACAATGTAAGTCATGAAATCAAGGTTAAAAAAATCCTGCAACAGGTGTAACTCATGTAGGAAACATCACAAAAATAGATTTATAAGAGGTCTGTGATATTTAGAAATAGCTGACTGCACTATTCCAAGTTGACTTGCAGTTCTCTCAAGGATCTATATAATAATTACATTAGACCTTTAAAATTTCAATATATTTTCATGCTTTGGCACTCCCCAGACACATTGAAATAAATCTTGTGGGTTTTTGCGTGTTGCAACAACGTGTTGCAACACGTGAGTGCGTGCTACTGTGGTCAATTTTAATAGGTATTAATACAGGGAGTAGCAAGCAAATTATAACTGTTTTACATTAGACATAATTTTACAGCAGACAATTTTATAAGGAGAATGTAATGAATCAAATTCAGTAATTTGTATTAAAATATCCTTTACATTCCCTGTGTTCCAGTGGAACTGATGACAAGCCTAGAGAAGCATGCTAGGACAAACAGACCAGAAAATTAAATTTTTCTAGTTTTCATATGCCACAACAGGAATAATTTGCTTGTCTTTTTTTTTTTTTTTCTCAGCTTTTCATTTTTCTTTTTGAAGAGAGGATTACTATGTAATCTTACATTTCTAAATCCTATCACAAATATTTTTTTTTCAGCTTCATAGAACTGTGATCTGTTCCATCTTTTTTGGCATAGACTCCGATGTGGTATGCGTGATAGATTGCATTTACTAGGATGTGAAGAAAGCCAAAAGGTTAAAATCAAGGTTGCAATCTCAGGACTATGAATTTTGAGGAATGTTTATTCTCTCAATTAAGCATATACATATACTTGCCAGATGTCCAAGATTATATCACATTTTTCACATACAACCCATGTTTAAAGAGGTTGTAAGCTCTTTAGCTCTGGATGCTCTTGAAAACAGAAAAATTAAAGATGTGGGATGTCTTTGGGCAGAAGCTTTGAGCTCATTGTACCCTATTGATCAGGAGATGCCTCCAAAGGCTCTGAAGGGCTACATGGTTGCTGTCAACTGTGGAGAATCCAAGGTCAAAACTTGCTTAGCAAGAACAGAAACTCCTTCAGCTTGGTTTTAGCTGCCCTTTGATTTAGCGTCCTTTCTGAGGCACTCACTCAGTTATAATCAGTGCAGAGAGAGATAACACCTGCAAGGCTGTCTCTTGTCCCAGGCTTAGGTACTGCAGTCCAGCAGGAAGGCTGCTGTGTGTCTGCTCATCATCTACAAGGAGAACCCAAACAACAGCCTTGGCTAGATATCTAGCATTTAAATAGTTCCACTGTAGGCTGGAGCACTGCCAGCGAACTGAGAACCAAAGACTGATGGAAGGTTTGCTCAGGTTTTGTTTGTTTGTTTATGTTTTGTTTCAAAGCCCTTTCCTTACCTTGGAGCAGACACAACCACTTCATTTCTCTGAGCCAGTCATAAATCAGAACAATTACTGCCTTTTCCACTGCATCTTTACCACTTGCAAAATAAGGACTATGAAAATATTTGTGATGGTTGTTACACAAGGCTGATGCCTGGTTGTTAGTCAGTGAATGCAAAGGGCTATGGAATTCATGGATCAAAGATATGTACCATTGTCTCTTTGGTGCAGGGATTTCTATTGCGCTCATTACTTGCTCTTAAATCCCGATCCTATAAAGACTTCTATATGTCCTTAATTTTTTTACGTGAAGAGTTTCCTTAATGAGATGATATTACTCACTACACAGCTGCTTATTCCAACTCATTATATTTATACACTAGAACTGTTTCTCAGAAGTTCCAAAGGTCAAAGCCCTCTAAATGTTTACATGAAAAAACTCAGGTATTTTCCATTAGAAATGTCTTTATTTCTTGGCACTAGAAATAAAAAATATTTTGCTTTCGAAATATAGATTTGTAAATATATAATAATAATAAAAATATTCTCCTTCTTTGTTCCCACTCTCCTTTTATTGATATTAATTACTGCTATTTCTCTAGAGAAGGGTTTAATTCACTAATGCTATTTCTCTGGAGAAGGGCTTAATTTTTCTAATACTGGTATTGGTGATATCTAGAGCTAAGTGGTGAGAAAGCTTAAAAAAGATAAGACACCTTTTTTTAATAGCTTCTTATTTATTTTTTCAGATGGGCTGATATATTGTTCTGCATGCCTATCTTTGTGATACTGAAACCCAGGAGAAAGAAGCCTTAACAACCCAAATGTTACTTTTTGCTTTTGGAAAACTTTCTTTTCTCATTAGGGTCACAATATGATCAGGTTTTGAATTTTTATGGCTATGATTCTTTTCTTTTAATAACGTCTCAGTTTATATGGTCATGCCATTACAGGGATACTTTCATTTAAAGAGAAAAAATTGCAGGTAAACACAGGACCTAGAAAGTACACTCTGACTTTAGACTTTCCATAAAAGCAGCCTGAATCATTCTTCAAAAGGGAATAGTTGTTTTTTTTTTTAAATCCAGTCTCACCTGGGGCAATTTTCAAGTTCTTGAGGCAGTCAAAACTCAGTATCAGTCTTCACTGCTGGTAATTAGTATTGTATTGGCCTGCATCTGAGGACTGCTTACTGGAACTGATGCTTTCAGTTTGTAGTAGAAATTAAAGTTGCTTTCATTTGGTATATCTCCTTAGGGGCAAAAATAAAAACAGTGGGAAGGGAAGGGAAGGGAAGGGAAGGGAAGGGAAGGGAAGGGAAGGGAAGGGAAGGGAAGGGAAGGGAAGGGAAGGGGTGTGCTGCTGCCACATGAGACTTCCACAATCTGACTGCAAACACCTTGGGGTACCAAACACTCTCCTGTGCATCTGCATGGGAAGAGGGGTGAGAATCATTTACTTCCGCTCCAGCAAGGATTTGGGTGGTATAGTATAACAACCTAGACACAACCACACAGCTTCATGCTCTGACAATCACATCCTTGGCTGAAACTAGGACAGAGCAAAATTACCTGTTTCTGACCACAAAACAAAAGGTTCAACTCTTTAACTGCAGGCAAGGACCTCTAGGGATAATGATGGGGTAAAAAGGAAGCCAGAAGTTTTTGAAACCTGAATGTAGCAAGGCTGTGTCCAGGTCTCAGCCATGTTGAAGCATTCCTCCTGGGCAATACATTTCCTTCTTCACACTGCACTTGTTAAAAAGCTATAAAAACTTCTGCACATCTGTCTTCCCCATGCAGAACAGTGGACTGTCATCTCTATATAGCATTACTAATATGCCAAGACCCATATGAGTAAATGAGAGGCAGCACTAGTCAGGGACTTTTCTTGCAAGCCAGGTGAGTACAGTATGGCCTGTGTTGTTTTGTTTTTCTAGAGTAGGAAAATTTGATTAGTCCTTCTAATAGTCTTCTCTTTCTGGCAGTCCCAGCTCAGTTTGGTCTGTTCATGCTCTGACTTTAAGCCTTCAGCCAGGCCCTGGCTGTCTCCTGTACTGAAAAAGTTCTGTGCTATTTACAATATATCTTGTTTTACTTGTACATATGCCATAACTAAGAGTTAGTAACAGCTGAAAATTACATATAGATTTCACATGAGTGAAAAACAGATGCTCTGCAGACACCAGATTTGAGTGTTAAGAGTGCTCACCTCCATAAATTGTGCAAAAAGGAGGAACAGCTATAGAAAAGACAGTACTGTTCTGCCAATGCCTTCCAGTGTCACCAGTAAAGGAGTTATCAACCTTTCAAGGTCATCCCAGTCTATGACTAGCTGAAAGGCCAATCAGAAGACTCATAGGAGTCATGTAGAGTTGCCTTACCCACCTCTTGGCAGCATTCAGGAAAGAGGCAATTCACCTTTGGCAGGATTCTCCCTGCTTCTGACGCAGTAATCTTTCTGGATCTGCTTATTTTAAGTCTAGGCAGATGCTAAGGAGGAATCTGTGATGAATTCACACTCTTCATCTAGCTGAATATTCCAAGTATGTTCCCTTTGATGTCTCACCTAGAGGGTGAGACTCTCATGGCTGGAAAAATACCACTACATTTTCTGTGTATATAGTGCATCTGTCAAAAGGTGTGAAGATTCTCTATCTAGTCAAGACACTTCTTGTGTTTGCCATTCACCTGGCACAGTACCTAGGAAGATCATCACAGGTTTCCCTTCTACTGTAATAAGTGTTACTGACTAGCAGGCATTGAAATGTTGGTAGAGTACACTGGCTAGAGTAGAAGAGCAACACATACCTATCTGCATCTATGAGAACTGCATAAAAACACACCCCAAGTAATTTCAGTCATTCTGGAAAACAAAACAAATGTACAATGTATAACACTATTCACAGTCACAGCCTTAAAGCTCTGTGCCATAAAGATGACAGCAGTGAATATCATGCATAAATTTAACAAGTTGGAAAGAATAATCAACCCGTGCTTACATAACAGTTACACAAAAACTTCCTAAAAAAATTTGCCATCATGACTACAGCCCTCCTTTGTCTAGAAAGGTAGCCATGTCCCAGCAGCCCCAAACAATGAGGGGAGAAATGACCCTCACTCCCACCAAAGTAGCTGGTGAAACAACTGAACTGCGTAACACCAACTGGTGGCCTATAGGAAGCTGGCTGAGTCTGATTGCAAGGTCTGCTGCTCCAAAACAAGGTCTTAGGAGCTTGTGTTTCAGAGTCCTGGAATGCAGAGAAGAAGAAAACAGTTATAGACAGAGCTGGCTTAATAGGTTAGAACTCCCAGCAGTTGTCCAAGACCCCAATACAGCAGGGCCCTGCTTGGCTCAATTTAGCAGAGAGGCATCCAGCAAAGGGCCTGAGTCCTTTGCCCAGGCTCTCTACAGCTCTGACACCATCTGTACAGCAAAGCTGCTGTATTTCCAAACAGCCCCAGCAGCAGAAATGCCAGAAAAGATGAATCTGATTTTTGCTGACCATCCCAGACACTGCAGTGGACCTGCTCATCACCAGCTGTCTCATGGGGATGTTTCTACATCATGAATGAAGACATTGCACCATGGCATACCACCATGCAGAGATCCTACAACACCAGAGCTGTCCAAGCCAGGGTCCTGGGTGAAACCAAGGCCTCTCCAGATGGCCAGTGCCATCTTCTTGTATCTTGTGGGCAGCACACCACTCAGTTTAGTCAGAAACGCCCAGGATGACTTCCTTCTTATAAGCCCTCAGAACATTCCCCATTCTCCAACTCACACCTGTGCAAAGTCCAAGAAAATTAAGGCTGGCAATGACGCCTATCTCTTACAACTGATGCCACCCCAGAAGAACCTGATGCTCCACATGGGCTTGCAGAGCTCTAGGTAGAGAAGATTCTGCAGCACTCAGTGTACAACACTGTACTGGACAGTGCGGGGGTGGAGAAGAGGGGCTCATACCTGCCACCACAGTCCTTCTAACTATTCCAGAATTAATTTGCATTTGCTACTTTCTGGCTTGTTGAGACAATTTCTCAATACAAGCAACTTTCATCTATACTTTCATCTCTGCTTTTTAAAGGTGTCTGATTGGTAGTATCCAGAAATATAGTGTCTTTTGATACTTGCTGCTGGGGATCCTTTCTGATTTCTGAATTCCTCCCTCTACATCTTCCACTTGGCATGGACTTCTCTTCTTTTCCCAAAACCCAAGCACCACTGAAGTCTCACAGACTATACCAACAAGACCTGACTGCAGTCCTGGTAGTCCAGCTGCACAGAGGAAGATTTTCTCCAAGGGCATGAGAGTCACAACAAAGTGATGTTATACAGGATATGCTGATAGGCTCACATGTCCCATTTATTATTTTGCTAAGAACTTCCCCTTTTCAGGATGTTTGAGAGCCCCCATCCTCAGCCTGTGCATAGCTTTGGTTCCCTGCATCTCCAAGGTGCTCTCTGGATTGCTGTGGGTTGCTGCAGCTGCTGTGGTAAGCGCTCACATAAAACCTCTGCTGGACTGAGTGCAAGTCAAAGCAGCCCTTGAGTAGGCTTCACTCATTCAGCAGCCTCCTGGGGAATAGCTCTCAATGTTTCATTTTACAGCTGTCTTTTCCTGCACTCAGCCTGTACAGTCTGTAATTTTCCCTCATTCCCTCCAGATTCATGTGGACCATGATCTGAGTGACCACTGATCCACACAGATCTCCTGGAAATATCCTTAAATCCTATGTGCTTAGGGAGAGAGATGTCTAAAAGAAGCCATGTGTACTCAGTACCAGACTCTGGGCTTTGAGAGGCCATACAGGGAGAAAGAGTCCACCACCAAAAAAGTCCATCCTTGTGCAGGAGCCTGCCCACTGCATAGCCAGGGATGAAGGAGGAGACATCAAGTGGACATTCTTGCCCCTGGCTCTGCACATCTCCACATGTCCCTGCACACAGCCATGCATGTCACCAGTGGCAGAGGATCCTCCAGCCTCTGTTATGCTTTGGAACTACATCTGCTAATTGTTTCTCAAGTTCAGTTTAGGCAAATGCCATTTTAGTATAATTTTATTTACACAGGGGACAGATTAAACCACTAATAATAATGACACATATTAGGTGCAGCTGTTCTATTTTTCCCCCCAAGCAGGCCTGCAGCACTGTTTCCTAATTTAACTCCTGGTGCTACAAATCTGAGTAAATTTTACACATGGGAATATTTCTTCTAGACTTGGTGGAGGCTGCTCAGATATAAAAATCTGGATTTTTCTCACAAGTATTTTCAGGACTGAACCCATCATTTAAGTGGCCCAGTTTAACCTAGTTTTTGCCTATATTAAAAAAAATCACCAAATGGTCAAGGAATCCTTTGTTACTTTTCTGACCAAGTTTTGCTTAATTATTTAATCATAATCATGCCAATAAAACAATGTGTTTTACTTTGGAAACAGCCTTGCAAACGTCTGATGATGATTGTATCTTATCTTAATGATGTATAAATCTTAAAGACTTCATCCCTTAAAAAGTAAGAGGAATGAAATTTTGTTGGTGGTGAAGTTTTTTTCTGTTTGGTTGGTTGATTGTTTTTGATTTCCCTAAACCTAGAACAGTAGATGATTTCCCAAGATAATGAAACAAAAAAGAGGTAACTTCACAGTCAACCTCCTTAATGTGTAGCCAGAGATGCTGAATTTATATGCTGTAGAGTAAGTGATAGATGTATAGATTCTGTGTAACTTTATTTTTTTTTATTTGTATCTATAACATATTAAAAAAAAAGTGTAACAGAAATTAAGAGAAATTGAGGACTAACATGGGAAACTATAGAAAATATTTTGTATACTTTTAATTAAATTTATTTCCATTTATAGTTATGGTATAACTTACAGTATAAAAATTATTTTAAAATAGCCTGACTTTCTGAACATCTAAATGCATTTTTCCATACAATAGGAATAATGTTTGTTTCAGAAGAGCCGTAACATTGGACGTTATAAATTGTGGAGTGATCCTCACACAGCAGGTATAATATAAAACATTCTGCTGTGATTAATCTTTTTTTTAATAAGGATTTTAAATAGTTTAAGTTTCTAATAGCTCAGGAAATTTTCAGAATGTTCCACAGATATTTCAGGACATGACCCTCAGTTGGATAACAGAATTGTAGATCATTGAGTTTCTTGTCCAGCTGTTGATAATAAATTCTATTATTTTTTCCAATTTGTGATTTTTTAAATTCAATTTTCCTATTTTCCTGTCATTACTTTGTGCTTTTTTTCTTAGTTTCTCCCTTTTCTGACTATGATAGAAAAAAGCATTGAGCTATTGTGGGCACTGGCAGATGGGGGCAGGGACAAGCAAATTAATTCTGCACAGGGCATTTGGCACTCCTTTAATTTTGCAGACTTGTCTTTTTGTCTGAACAACATTCCCATTTAGCAACACAAAAACATATTTGCGTTTAATAAAGGGGATGAGAAAGTAAAGCAGTTCTTGCTGTGACCTTAATAGATTGTGAAAAAGAAAAGGAAAAAAAATTATTTCCATGCTTCTTGTAGCTAGAGGCCAAAGCCTCTGGCTGTTGTTACAAGAACACTGTTGCCACTACTAATAATGGGAGATCAGAGAAAGGATGTAACTGGAAGGAACAGTTTATGGAAAAATGACCATCCCTCTATTAGACTCAATCACATACAGGCACAGAATGGTTGCTGTCACAATTCCACAGTTGAACGGCAAGAAACGAGTTGTTATTGGATCACCGTGGGTACATCAACAGCAAAACAAAAAAAAAAGTGGCTAAGTAGCGCAAAATATACTGTGAAAACAGGAAGGAAGAACATGTAGGTGGGACCATATGGCACAAGTGTCTTTAGTAACTATAGAACACTCCTCTTCAGAGAATGAAGAAATAAGAGCTTGATATAGAAATGTTTTCCCAGGCGAAGTACTTGCTTATTATAGAACATGGAGGGAATCAAACTTGAGGCTCCTGCTAGGATCTGTATCTTTGATGGGGGTTTTTGGGCCACATGGATTGAAGAAACACTAGCAGAGATGGAAAATTGATGATAAACACAAGACTTACGTATGTGCCTGGCTAGAACAAATTCAAAGGGAATTCATCCTGTGCAGCTAAGGTTAGAAATAAAACCTGCTTTTCATCCTCATTGTTTTCCCTAAACATAGCTTCACTTTTCAGAGGAGAAATTGTGTAAAAATTTATTTGTTTTCTTCCTTATTTGTCAGGAAGCTAGAAATTCCATGCCATTTTATTTGTGGAGAATTCCTGAAACATTCAGTCACAATAGAGAGGATGGAAGAAAACCTAGGATAGTATGTTGGGTGAGGCAACACAGATGGTCCTTTCTAAGAAGTATGAACTGTGTGAAACCCTGTGAAGATACAGTGTGAGGTTTGCTGGAGTACTGGGCTTGCAAAGCCTAGGATGTAGCCCTAAGAAAACGTAAAGCAGGAATTGTTTCCTGCTGTTTTGAGTGGTTTCAGCATTTAGGGCCTGAATTAGGGTATTAGTCAAAGAGGAGCAAATTGAATTCCTGTATGACTGTAAGTAAATGCCTTGGGCAAGAGAGAGGTCTTTGTATTCATGAAGGACACATGGGAAGGAGGAGGGGGAGAGAAGATAACAGTTTGAAAAAGCAAGGACCTAGATAGTGCAAAAGGAAAGAGGGGATTATAAAAAATATGGTAACATAGTTATTCTCATTTGATTTTGAACTTCCATTTCCTAGAAGGGACAGAGGAACTGGTTTACAAGGAATTATCTCAGTAGTGGGTAACGGGGATACTGGCCTCAGGCTTGAAATACATTAAGGGATTGAACAAATTTACTGAGAATGCCAACTTTGATATAAGTGTCATGTGGGCCAGAACACAGACTGATGTGGCAGAATACACAAAGCTGCATAAATCTAGGCTGCAGTTATGGAAAAGGAAGTTATTACACTTAATAATGCTGGTGTTGGAAGAGAGAACTGCAGAAGAAGGGAAAGTCACCAGTCCAGGGAGAGGCTACTCCAAGAACATATTGAGAGCATCATCTTGCTTATGTGATTCAGTCATTTGACTCAGGAAAGGGAAATTTCACAGATGTACTATCTCCAGACACATCTTCTCCTAGTTCTTTCCTCAAGGATGTCTGGATAATGGTGTCTTGTGGTTAGCTGGACAACCTGTGCTATGTTGTCTGGATGCAACCCCAGTACTCAGTCTCTGATGGCAATCTTTCCAGCTAAAACAATGGTATTTTACATGTACCAGTGATGCAGACCCAGCAAATATATCAAACTATAACTGGGGGTTTTTGTTGTTTTTTTTTTTTGTTATTGTGTGTATGTGTGTGTGTGTGTGTGTGTGTGTACGCACGCGTGCAGGTGTGTTTATCACCATCCAGTGATTTTATTTTAAATGAGCATGACCAAGCAAGGGGCCATGACAGCAGGAGCACATTGTAGGAGTTCTTGCACAAACATATTTGAGCTGTACAGGACACTCACATTCTTTGTAATCCCAGCTATTCCTGCACCAGCAAGGAGAGGATATCTAAAAGTAACCCCTGCACTTACTTAGCAAGCCTTTCACCTGACTAGTTTTTATGGAACTGCTGCCTTCAGCAAGACCAGAAAACTCTGGAAAGGCAAACATTTCTCATCTTCTAGTATTTCTTGGATCTGAATCTCTCCTACCTTTCTCTAAATTACTGTTTTCTTCTTGAGAGATTAAGACCACAGGAGGATTTTCCATCTTTCTGCCTGGCCACAAGGACTGCTCACTGAACTTTGAAAGAAAGATAGAGGTGATTGGAACAAACTAAGATTGTCTGCTTTCTTGATACTGTTGGTTCAAGGGAAGCTGTTTCTCTGAACAATTATAGTATTGCTAAGCAAGTTCAAAAAGGGAAGAATTTCCTGACTGATTGACTATTGCAGAAAAAAAAAAAAAAAAAAAAAAAAAAAAAAAGGAAAGAAAGAAAGAAAGAAAAAAGGATGTCCAGCTCCCATAAAATAATTTCTTCTCATTCTAATGGTAGAAATAGTGCTGTTTTCAATAGATGGGAGCAATTTGTCCTCAAAGTACCATGATGAGGCTGTGGAGATATCCTTGTCCTCAGAGTGCCAAGGGAAATGCAGCACTCAGAACAGCCTCTGAATATGTAAAATACAATACAGCCCAGGAGAAAGGATGCTTGAGTGAGCACCTCATGGCAGAGCACTATTAAAGATTGTGTAAAGTCTAAGGAGAGTTTTTTGCCAGGGACATAGTTTTCCTAAGCAGTGCAGCTCCATGGGAGGCTGAACCCTGGGCAGAAAAGCAGACCCAAGTCTAAAGACAGCTGAAGGCCAGCCTGGGAGTCAGGGGCTGTTTGCATCAGGGCTGATTTCGGGTCCCTGCCTGCAAAGTGCAGCTCTGTGAACCACTGCAAACATGAGAAAGCAGAAGTGTGTTGGAGGTTTGTACCAGAGAAGAATGAAACTTCTTAATTTCCAAACCTGGTTGCCAGAGAACAAAAAGCAGTTACTTCAAGTGTTCGGAAAGGGGAGTTTCTTCCTAGTAAACACTTAGGCCAGTATTTGTTCCTTGCTTAAAAAGTCACTGTAAGAAAGCAGAATTAATTGTAATAGTAGTCTTTTGAATGACATATTTTCCTGCTCCGAATTCTTAACATCTATTGAGGTTGTCAGAGATTTAGAACATCACTAAATACAGCTTAAATTTTCAGTGTAGTGGAAACTGGAAATGCCTAATAATTTGAAAAAGTTAATTTCAGAATTTTTAAAAAATTTATTTTCTTTTAGTTAATGTAATGTGGTTTTAACTTTTATTCTACTTTTCCACAGTATTATACAATGTGTAATTAATGACAGCATGCAACTACTTCTCTAAAGTGCTCTTATTTAAATTACCTTTAAAAATGACAGAGGCAAGAGAGGTAAGTGTCATCTAGCAAGTTTAGATTTTTATCTTCTTTTTTATTTCAAAGAGTCTCCTACTTTAATTTTGACACTGGCATAAATGCCAGAACATTGCGCAAAAATTAAAAAAAATTAAAACTTAAATATTAAGTCCCTTCAAAACTGAATAAAGAAGTTCTGTAAGCTTTTCATTTTAAAAGTGATGAACTGGTAACTTTTATCAGATATTATGAAAATTTAGGGTTTTACAACTAAGTTTAGATTTTTATGAAAATCGTACCTTCAGATAATGCAAAATGCAAGACTGAGAATAAATTCACACTGATCTATTATAGACTACTCTTTTGCAGAATAGTTTTCATGAAAGTTTTGTGAAAACATATAGACTTTTGGTCTAGAGCTCTACCTTCAGAGACGTAATCAAAGTTTCCACTAAACCTAAGAGACTTATGCATGTCATTGCAAGCATAAGTCTGGAGAAAGAACTGGGCCTAAATTTTGAACAAAACAAAATGATCAGTTGGCTAGGTAAATTATGGTGATGGAGGATATGACTAGGCAGGGATGACTAAATTAATTCAATTGCTTCATTTGTGCCCTAGGCAAACAGATACCACAGGTTAACACTGAAACTTGCTACAATGCTAGTTTTCATGTGTTTTATTTCTTTTTATCTGTGTCTACTGAGAGGAAAAACTGTTTTAGAGAGAAAATATGCATTTATATAATTTTTATGAGAATAAATATTGAATTGATTCCAGATTTTGATGTAGCAGACAATGAACCCATGCAAAACACATCAGTATTTAGACAAAACAATATTCTAGAAAAATTTTTAATTTCTTAATCTGGAGGGCATCAGCTGGCTGTGCAGGAAAGCTAAGAGAAGCTGGACTTTCACATGTGTCACCCTAATGAACAGGAAGAGCATTCTAATGGGCTAAATGAGCCTTCCACAAGTGGTCATCAAATGGTGGGCATGATGTGGGAGAGGCAATCTCCTTCTCCTTTCAGACATGGACTCCTGGCTTTAGTGAATGCCACAAAAAGATACAGAGGGGAGAGAGGAGAGTCCAGGCACTACCTGGGACTCCCACTGTCACCCCAATGCAAAATCAGCTTTATGACTCCAGGGCTTGTGACTCCATGAGAAACACACTGCAGCTCTGGCATTGGGACCTGGAAACCTCTCTTCCCAGACAAGATAACATCTGCTGCTGCTGCTGCAATTGTGAGGTGATGTCATATTAGTCAAGCAGTTTAAGTGGTAGCAGGCTGTGCAGGAGTAAAGAAAGTTTAAGTTTAAAGGCAGCTGTCAATGCACAACTGAACAGTGAGGGGGTGGAAGGGGGAATTGTTACAGCTGCATAAAATGGCATTTATTTCTAGGAGGGGAAGGTTGAGGTTTGGTCATTTGGGGCTTTTTTTAAATGTAAATAGAGCCTTAGAAATTAATTGCTGCCTTCAGGTAGGGAGCCAGTCAAGGAGCCTCTCCGGGGTGGAGTATCCATCAGTCCCACAGACTGATGATGGCCAGGAAACTTGCAAGTATGTCAAAGCTGCCTCTTTCTCTGCATCATGCTTAATGTTTTCAATCTTATGGTGTAGAGAATAGAGAAGTGCTCTGACAGCATGAAATAACCCCAAGCTCTCTCTCTCTCTCACACACACACACATACACTCTGCCCCTACAAAGTAGAGGCCAACTTCAACTCCACCATCCTGACCCTGTTCCATATGGGAGATAATTTGTATTCACCCAGATGCTAGGGAAGTTGTAATTCCAAGAAGTCTAGAGCATGTACTAAATAGGTTCTGGATTGTATGAACCTGAGGGCAGGAGAAATGCAACACCCTGGGTGCTGCCATGAACACCTAGCCCCTGTAAAACACAGAAAGCAAAGCAGGACCTTAAGGCAAATCCTTCAAGATGCAGGTATCTCCAGGACTAAGCATCCATCCCATCCTGACAATTCACACCACAGGTATCAGCAAGGTGTTGCAGCAATGAATCCTGTATTTTACCAAGATGATTTTTTTATATTACACCAGCACCCAAAGTCAGACATTTGAGCACTTTGAAAACACCCTCTGTTCAAACCTGGGCCTCATGGTGAGTCTGCTTCGTCTCTCTCTTCAACTGTTTGGCTGGTATCCAGTTTTTGTGGGGTTTGGGGGTTTTCTCAGTGTGGGTTTAGGGTTTTTTGAAAGTCTAAATCAACAGAACGAGTCTGTGAAAAATATATCAATGGCTAATTTCTAATGAAACAATTTTGAAGACTTAAGGAATACATGGAAAGAGCAAGCTCTGGACTCTTTGTACAAAAAGGGGCTTTTTCCTTGACTTCTCACCGTGTCCTGGAAGGTGGGGAGGATACAACAGTCTTTGTGTTTTTTATTGCCACCTTCCCTATCTCTGGAAATTATGATACACACAGATGCTGATTCTTCTCTCACCAGGGTAAACCCACAATAAATGCAATGGTTTTCAGTAAACTGGTTACACTTGTCCAGCTGCCCCCTCCCCACACCACCCTGGTGTCCCCGCCGTGCCCCAGGGAAAAAAAGCGTTTGGCCAAGGGTGGGAGGAGGGGAAAACTGAGAGGGCTCAGTGTTGCTGTGCTATGAAGTGACAGATAGAGCCAGCCAGGCAGTGCCCTGGCCCTGAGCACGATGATATTCATTTCACACAGCCCTTGCCTGTTCCAGCTGGAACGATAGGAGATGCAAACTTTGACTTCTGCATTTGAAAGAGATATTGTTTGATGGAAGTGTGTGGGTGGCGGGTAAAACAAGCAGCTAAGTGTCAGCACAAGAAGCAAACATTCTCCTTCCCTCCCTCCCCAATGTAGTTTTTGACGTAATGAGCATTGCTCCCAATTTTCCTTCCAAATAGGCATTGCACCCGTCCCCATGGCAACTGTCATGCTCAAAAGATGTCCTGTCAGGAGGCATGAAAGGCCCAGAGACATTTGTATTAGATGGTCACAACCGTGCTAGCTAATGCTTAACAAATACACCACGAGGCTGCATTCGTCAAAATGAAGAGCACAAACATTTGTGTTCCATTAAACAGAAATTAATAAAATTCAAATAGGAAGAAACCAAACTGGACTGGTTTTTTTTTGTGTATACAGCTGTGTTATGAAGTAATACAAGAAACGTTAGTATGAATAATGATTGCACATGTGCATTCAATTTATTTCTTCTACTTCTTGTATGGTCTCCTTTAACCCTTTTTCTCTATAGGTTTTTCAGAAATCAAACACAGGTTTAACAGCTGGGCAAGACAGGGATTTCAACTGCTCCTTTCACACTGCCAAGGCCCAATAGCACTTCTTTATTTAAAGGCACTCTGGGTCATTGGGAAGTTGTGCTTTTGAAAAATGTTCACATACTTCATGATTGAGCACATGAAAATGGTGGTCTCAATTTTACCAGGGAAAAGAAGCGGCCCAGTCTCTAAACAAGGCAAGTTGTATCCAGAACCGCTGGGCATCTTCCTACCTCCCTCAGCCACAGGGAAGAGGAGCTGATTTATTCCAGCTGAGGATCTCGCCTCAGATCCAGGCACTGAAAGAAAATAACAAAATAGAATCGTGTTTCCAGCTCAGCTGAAAATCAAAAGTGAAAGTTCAGAAGAGCCTCCTCCCACAACAGCCCTTCCCCTGGCTCCTAATCACCAAATATAACTTAGAGCAGTTCCTTTCACCCGCTGCTGCAAGTAAACAGCAAAAGTGGACTGTGTTACACAGCCTGACAATGACAGTCTGTACTTGGCTTTACTGGCCTCAAAAGGCTGTGGTAGCTTTGCTTTCTCTGGTCAGCTTAACCTCATGCTTTTTCTTGCGAGAAGGGGGAAAAAAAAGGAAAGTTGGCCAGGGTTCTGGTTCTGCCAGAGGTCCAGGCCTGCTACCCAGTGTGTGGGGGTGTACCAGTGCCTGGACAGCCTCCACATCTGCTGCTTAGAATTATCCTTTCCCTGTTTTGACCTCCTAGCTTCACAGGCAGCAGAAATAATCATACCAGAACCTGCATTTCCATTGCACAAGGTTTATATTCTCACAAGGTCTAGTTTTGCAACAGTTTGAACACATATATATTTGTGCCAGAACTCTTACCTCCTCCTCCCCCTCTTTCCCCCTTTCTCCTCATACTCCTGTCTCTTTCTTTTTGTCCCTGAAACTCCTGTTATCCCCCAACCCTCCATCTCTCTGGCTGAACTGAATAATACCCTTATCCAACACTGGGCAAGTGGGAGGAGAGGCGGCAAATGGAAAACATTTTTCTTTCTGGCTGTAATTGCAAAACAGGAATTTGCTATTCCATCAGCATGCATATGTCCAGACCTGGACTTTTGCAGAAAAGCCAACTTTCACTTAATCCTTTGGATAGATAACTATTTTTCTGGAGAAGTTTCACCAGTCTCCCATATTCCCGTCCTTAGTTTCCTAAGGCCTTCTGTCCTGGTTTAAAGAAAATCTGGGAGGAAACTTCCAAAGGGGACCACCTAGAAAGCAGATTAAAGTGGCCCCATACCATACCAAACTGGTTCAGGAAAAATATTTCCTTGGAGAAAAGTGGAAAAAACCTGTTTATTTAAGAAGCAAAGTGTTCACAAGCAAAAAAAAAAAAAAAAAAAAAAAAAAAAATTAAACAATAAAACTTCTCACTGTTCTGAAAAGATGGCGAATTCAGAAAGTCTTTGTAGGGTTGTAGCTCAGCTTGCTCAGTCTCTTATCAATCCCTCCTGAGCTGGAAAATGCTTAATCCTTCAGGACAGGACAACAACCTAAAGAGAACAAGTCTTCCCCAGACCAAACTGCTGCATTAAGCAACAAGCTCTGGTCAGCTCTGGATGAATATAAAACAGCCCTGGCATAAGCTCATTCCTGTTGTTGCATCTCCTGTGTTTGCTGTGCAGTCACATGACATGATGGGCCCACTGCCCCTTGTGTGAAGTACTTTCAACCTTCTTGAACGTCTCCAGACTCTGAAGACACCCAGCCTTGGAACAAAGCAGGAAAATTAGTCCACAGCACATGTTTTAAATTGGAAAATTACTATTTACTGAAACAAGAAAATCTTTACTATAACTAAACCTTTCCTGAAAAACTCCTGTTCAGAAGCTCTAGACCAAGCTTCCCTCCAAAAAGAAAGAAGAGAACTCCTGTAGAAGCCCATCTTGGTGCAGTTGCTTAGCTGAAGGTTCAGACACCTGGCTCAAGCCCTGGCACCAAACTCTGAGAGAGAGATTTAACCAGTGTCTACACCCTCCAAGGTTTGTGCTTCAAGAAATCATCAACTATTTTAATGTGTGTTAAGCACACTGTCTCTCCCTCTGAATATTTCTGAAAAATAATTAACTTGGAATCCACTGAAACAAGGATTTATTTTTTTTTTAAACTGGGTGGAAAAAAAATTTCTCAATTTATCCTCTTTATATCCTTTCTTTATCCAGCATCTTCAAGGAGAACAACCCAATATTCAGTATTCCCATGTGGAATTTCCTTCTTCCAAGAAGAAAAACAAAAAGTTAAATTTTCCTCCTAAATAGTTTACATGCCTAACAATATGATTTATTATCATTTCTTGCCATATTCATGAGCAAAAGTCACAATAATGGGTGCCACTTTTCGTGCCAAACCTTTCAGGAATATTCCATATTTCCCAGCCAATATCCCTCTAAAAGAGCACAAGGTTTCATGATCTTGTGTTTGATATATCACACACCTATTATTTCAGCTCAGGCCATTGTTTTAGTGAAGCCTTGGAGCCTTTGCATACAAAGACATCTTTGAATAATGTTTCTGGAATAAAATCAGGCTTTGTTTTTTTATATTTTTGTCACTCCTCAGCTGGACAACATGGTACATGACAGCAGCCATCAACACTCAGGAAATATGGTCCATGTGCCTCTTCAGCAATGTGAGTTACCATAAGTTTGTCAGGCTTATTCTTTCCTCTCTGGGATGTTTTCTCCTATCTTTTTTAAAAAACTCAACATTTTAACTTCAATCAAAGAACTAGAAGCAGAGAGAGATGACCTAGGAGGACCACAGTGATACTGCCTAAGCATGCAGCACCGGGGTTGGGAAAGCCAGACCCTATCTGAAAGGTGATGAGGAAAAGCTTCACAGCAGCAAAAGCAAAAGGAAGACCAGGGAAAATGTGGGCACACTGCAGAATAGGGCAGGAGACCTGGTGACAAAGGACATGGAAAAAGACCAAGGTACTCAAATCTCTCCTCCTTGTTTTTACTAGTAAGATATACCTTCAGGAATCCCAGGTTCCTGAAATTGGTGGAAGAGGTGGGAACAAGGCAGAACTTCCCTTGGCAGAGAAGGATCAGGTTAGGGAATATTTAAACAAACCAAATGTACCCATGCCCATGGACCTGGCAACTTACACCATGAGGAGGAACTGTGGTGGCCATTGTAAAGCTGCTCCTGATGAAAAAGTCATGGGTATCTCAAGAGACTCCTTAAGGCTGGAGAAAAGCAAATTTCACTCTTATCTTCAAGAATGACATGAAAGAGTATCCAGGGAACTATAAGCCACTCAACCTCAACCCAATCATTAAGAAAGTGATAGAACAAAATCATTTCCAAACATATTAAGAACAAGTTGGTGACTGGGAGAAGTCAGCATGGATTTATAAAGGGGAAATTATGTCTGAGCAACAGAGAGTCTTCTGCAGGAGCTAGGCAGCTGAACTGGGGTTTAGACAGGATACAGATACCAAACACAAAATTGCCTTTTCCCCATTTCTTTCTTGAGACTTCCCTCCATAAGAGGGATGGCATAATCTCTGGCAGGCCTCTGACCTTCCTCATTTCTGAGTCAACTCTAGTCAACTTCTTTAAATGAGCAGATTGTTAAGAGTCCAAAATATCTGTAGTCAAAGCTGAACAACGTGAACTGATAAAAGTCAAACTTCATGAAAGATATTGCCTTGTGTGTATTAGCCAAAATTTCAACCCTTGCTTGTTTGAAATCTGTATTTTATTTAGTTAGTCTACATGAATATGTGGTTATGGCTGCAGCACGAAAATCCTCATAATAGTCTTTATAACAATGAATTCCCTGGCCCAAATATTTTCCTTTATGTCAGTGACATTTCTGATAATTAATTTTGACACCTTGTATTAAAATAAAAATAAAGAGCCCTTACTGAGGTTCTTTAGCCAAAAATGTAGCATAACACTCAGAGAAGCTTGAAAATTTTACAGAAGACAGGTTTTTTTTGTCAAAAGAGGTTTCCCTGAATTTACAAAATGGAAATGTTTCACAAGAATCTCATTGAAATTTTGGCACTTAATTGTAAACATAGCATTTCATTTTAGCTCTATTGAACTGTCCAAAAATTATTCTGTTCTGGTCTATACCATGAAGACCTCAGAGTTTCGAATTGAAATGCTGAATGACAGAGGTGGGAAGGTGAATAAAACCATCTCACTTTAACACAGTACAAGAACATCTAGCAGATGTCAGGCTGAGAGCAAGCAAAAGGAAGGTCTTGCACGTGTGTTTATGCTGAGGATGTCCGTCAAACACGACGTCAATAAAGGTTCGGGGGACAAATCCCCTGTCTGCTACTACATTACAAAGACACCAACTCCAACACAGAAAGTCTCTGAGACATGACTACTAAACAGTATTCTAGTGAAGAATTGCTATTTGTTTGCTCTTTGATGTTTGGTACTGGATGGCTGGTTCAGGGCAAAATGAATCTTTAATCTTCTGTTTCCAGGGAAGTAGAAGTGAGCTTTCTGACTGGGAGCAAAATTTTGTTTCCATCTGAGTATTTTCTGCATGTTCTATATTTATGCTTTTCAGGACAAAAAAGCCCCGAAACAAATGCCACACACAAGCCCACACACACAGCCCAACATTCAGAGGCTTTTATTACAAAAAATTGACTTTTTTTAGAGAAAAAATCCCAACCTTTATGAAATTTCAAGTTTGTTATATACTTAAAAGACATGAAGGGTAAAATAATGAAGCATAGAAGAGAAATTTTAAGCTCCTTTAAACCAGGTAATATAACCAAACACTCTTTTTCTTTTCAGACTATACTTTGCTCATAATTCACTTAGTTATTTCAGCAGTTATTTCTGCAAAGTGTACCATGCCTTATGTAACAACACAAACAAATTAAATAATTAAGCCAACCTTAGTTTCTGCTCACTAAATTTGTAGTCTGAAAGAATTTAGGCCAGGTGTACCCTCAGCTTTTGGGAAAATGGTCTTGTCAATTTTTCTCAGGGGGCCAAGAGAATCCAGAAGCATGAAAATTACTCAGCTAGGGTCAAAATCCAGATTGGAGATGTCATCTTTAATTTTTAATGCCCTCGGCTTTTTCTATTGGCATAAGTATCACAATGTCTTACTATTTTGGAAAGTCTATTGCTTATTTTTTTAATGTAAACTTTAGAAAAAGCAACATGATTAATCACTCAGTGACTAAGTATGAAACTTGTTAGAAGGAATCTTTACAGTTTATTGAAACATTTGATAACTACCATGCGAAGATTTACTAGCCCTTTAAAATTATGATTATTTTTCCAGGACATTGGAAGCTCTTTTAAGATCTGTTACAATCCAATATACAATTTTTTTCAGCAAGATTTCACAAAGTATTGAGCTATTTTTCATTATGCTATGCCTGGCACGTATATGTAGCGAGTTTGCAAGTTTGGTTGTCGTGAATATTTCTTGAGAAACAGCCTTGGACGGAAGTAATTTTTCTAAATTAAATAAATATGTTGTTTCTGATTTTCCAAAATACCAAAAGGAACTAGCTCTCATTCTAGATCAATGGCCTGCAAAATTTCACCTTGAAATATGATGACTTTTTTTACTTAGTGAAGCACAAAATATCTCTGGGAACAAAGAAACTATGCAGAAGATTGGGTCCAACAAACTTCACTTTCCCAGAAAGCAAGTTTCCTATTGATTTTAATGGTGTTGATTACCTGAATTTTCATGTTAGCTGATAGTCAGGAGCACTTTGCACAGGTGTCTGTATGGTTAGTATTATTTTGCAATTAGCTTTCTGGGATATTTGGACTTCTAAAAAGAAATTAGGTTTGTTTGCTTTCTTAGGAAAAGGAAAATTCCAGCCCTCTGACAGATAAGAATTTATGAGAGTCAGATTCCAAATAATTTTAGACATGATCCCCAAATTCTTTTTTGCTTTGTCAGTTTGTATAAGAGAAGTTGAAGACTCCAAGAAGCACAGGGGTAGGAAATAAAACCTTTTGAGGGCTCAGGCCTCTCTGAAGACAGTAACTCAATTTGAGCTGGCAGCTCTGGGTACAGCAGACCACTGTGGATGAATTTCAAAGACACTAAAACCTTTAGGAATCAAGGGAGAGATATTGATTTAAATGAGGTCTTAATGGCGTTGTTATAGAAGGGAGACAAGAGAGTTACAGAACTTCTGTCTCCTCAATACCATGAAGCATTAGAAATGAAAAGGTGCAGATGGGCATAGGGAGGGCAACGGCAGCCCTGAATTCACCCATCATTTAACACCATGCAAGAGCAGCAAGGAAGCAAAGCCAGAATGGGCTTCAGAGTGATTATGACTTCCCTGCTTCACTGCTTGCTTGAAGATATACATCACTTCAGCTTAAATCTCTCTGCAAGCAGGGCTTTGTCGTGTCTAAGATATGCTTCTTGTTAGCTTTGGCAATAGCTGCACTACTATCTCTTCTCTCAGTGCTCTTCCAAAAAAAAGGTAAATTGGATGTGCAGGAAGACTTGGACTGTTCCACAGTGTTATCCATAGAAACAGAGTCAGCAAGTCACACAGACGTGCCCAGAAAGGCTATTAGATCATCAGGATTTATTTACCAAGATAAAAAAGGCCATGATTTTGTTCAGATTTGTTTGGGTTTGGGATTTTTTCGTGTTTGTTTGTTTGTTTTAAATTAAATATGTTCCATATCACGTTTCCTACCTTGAGTTTCTCTGAATCACAGTCTTCCATATAGACATCTAACCATGAAGTGAAGTCTTTTGGGACAATAAAGTGCTTTGGCTTTCCAAAACATTTTCTTTAGTTGTACTTTTCTTCACTTTAGTCCCAGAATATCTTGTGATGAAAGAATGTGTGGCACATTCAAGTTACTTATTCATTCTATTTTGATCAGATTCTGAGGTCTTGCACTGCGTAGAATTTTTTTTTCCCGCACTGGAATATTTTTCCTGGCTCATTTTTTTACATCTTCTTCATTATTTCAACGTATTTTTATAAATATAGGAAGACCAGAACTGTACATAATATTCCAACATCTGTGTTCCTGCAGTTATATACAAATGTAAAATTATTTCCAACCATACTGATTTGTGATATTTTCTCATATATTACTTCCTTGTTACATTTGAGTGAAAAGTTTCTTTAAGACTTCTTTTAACCCATTGAAAAATGCAAATTGAAACCAATACATTTTCTGAAATAATCTTACATCTTGGAAATTATTACATCTGAAAACATGTGTTTTCATATATGTAGGGGTACAAGGAGAACCTAAAAGACAGCTGAAAAGTATTGGGTTGACATTTTAAAAACTAAGTATTAAAATATTTTAGTCTGAAATGTTTAATTTCAAAATTTGCTTCAGCTTTATTATACGAACATTTTATACTTGAATACCAAATAAAATATTGTTATGGGGTCAAATAAAGTAATTTCTTCAATCTATTGTGGTTTTCTTAAGTCATCAGTTGAGAACAATTTAAAGAACAGAACAGCAAACTAACTAGGAAAGACTTCTATTCTGCCTCCTTTATTGATTATTTTCACTATGTTTACTTCTTTTTTTTTCTTAAATTTTCTGTCTGATGAGCGAACCTCTCATTACTTTTCTTTAGAGTTACCTATGTAACATGAATCCTGGCACAAAGTCAATATCTCAGTTATCTGAAATTATCCTGATACACTAAAATCTATTAATCTATCCCCTAAATCTATCTCCTAAATATCAGACCACTTAGCCAAAGGTCACCTCAGATGTATCTTCCTCTGGAACAGGTGATTTTAACAGCTTCTGTAGGTATATTACTCTGTAATACTCATGTGAGCAGCACGTATCTCCTTCTGTTGCTTGTGAAGTGCCTCATGGAATGATTTATTTCAAACATCACTGGCTACATCTTTAAAAGAATTTTTGCCCCCTCTAAACAATGAAATTCCTATAGGACTTCTTCATTGGCCTCTTTTCCTTTCATGATCCACCTACAGTTCTACAATGGAAAGACAGGTATTTAATGGACCCATTTATTTCCCTGTGCCTTTACTTTCTGTATTATTTTTCCACATTGCCATATTCATGTCTACATCATCTTTTTCCTGCCACACCTTAAAAATTATCATTGTAGTTCCTTTATACCTAGTTCTCTTTCTCCTTCTGTCTCTTGTTTATGGGATCTAAATGCTCTAGTCCATGCAGTACTTGTCTTCTAAAAAGCATTATTCCACACTATGCCTTTTCCTGGCTTTTCTTTTGGATCCCTGAAATTTGCAAGAGTCCATCTCCACTTATTATTAAAACTATCCTAGTATTTATTTGCTGTGAGTCCTATTAAGCATTCTTTACCTAAACATGCTGAAACAAAGCTTTTAATATTATGCTACCATCATAACTGCCTACAAAGCTCATGGTTCACAAATGTGAAATGCTTAAGATAAAAAAGCCAGGACATAGTAGTTTCAAAGTTAGTTCTTTTCATCATGTCAGTTTGCTGTGGCAATGATTTGAGGGTTTGCCTGAGCACGTGTTATTTAAGGAGTTAATCACAGTCTTCTAGGATGCCATCACCATTCCATGCTCAGTCCTTGCACTCTTGTGCTGACTGGTGGGGCTGCACAACCCACAGTCCACTCTTGGGTTTGGGTTTTGCTTAACATGCCACTGATACGGGTGGATGCAGCCAGACTGAGACCATGCTATAAAAAATAGGATTGTTGCCATTCAAGTGTGATTAATTGCAGAGGAAGAACACTTGAACAAAAGCTAACTTTATTGACACTGGTGGGGAAAGCCCTATTCTGGGGAGATGAGTGTTTAAATGGTGGTTAAAGTAACCTCTAACAAGAAGGATCTTAGTACTTAAATAATGGGATCATGGGGTCATATGAAATCCTCCCTAAGATTGCAGACTCCTTATATAAATCATGAGAGCATAATCTCTCCAAAAAGCACAAATAACAAAGAGGGTTCAGTACATAGATGGTAGGTCCACAGGTCACTCAAGTTTAAGCCCCTTCTAAAAAAGGGCAATTCAGTACCTAAATACTGAGAGAACAGTGTCATTGTGAACCATCATTACAATAAGGAAATTATTTTTAAGATGGAAGAAGCAATCCCTTTTGCTTCTTTATGGAAGTCTGTCACTAAAGTTGTGACATGCATTTCTAGACATGCATACAGCAAGGATTACTGTGCCTATTCCGAGAGGCTTCCTGAAACCCTGCAATTTTATTGACTTCATTTCTGTGTGCAGATGTGTCCCTTCTACTGCAGACTTACATCAGGCACGTCTCACTGTCCCCATCCCTTGTCATGTTATCCCTCCCTGCTCATATTGTACCCTTGTCCAGATGCACTGTGATCACAGCTTTTTGTAAATGGTCCTGACTCCATCATGTGGCAGCTTTTATGTGGTCTGAAATACTGCCAGCTGCCCTGGTCCATGGCAAGGACTCTTAGAGCCCTCACAGGTCTATCTGGAATAACACGTTGCTTCTCAGCGTGATACACAAAGACTGACACTTCAGCAGAAAGCAGCAGCTGAATAGGACATGGAGGGAGGTGTGACCTCCCCACAGTGTTTATTTTAAATTAATCATCACTGCCCTGGAAAGCACATCAAATATTTGATGTGGAGGTGCCATTTTTACAAGAGGAACACATTTTACATTACTCCTATCCATTATGGGCCAAGCTGCAATGAGGCTTTAAGAGAAGATGGTTCTTCCGGGGAGCTGTGGACTGCTGGGACCTTGGTCCTGGGTCTTTCCAAGTCAATTCTACCAAGGTCCTATGGAGTGCTACCCAGACCAGTGAGCCCCTGGTCTAAACCTATTCAGTGCATTGCTTCTGAGTGCTCCAGCCTGTTTTCAGAGTGTATTTGTAAGAGCAAGGGGCTCTTGGCTTATCCCATGAGACATCGTTCTATGCAGGCTACCACTTCAAAGTGAGAGAGCATTTTACTGTATTTGAAACATGTTATAACCTAAGAATCAGATTATGTACAACTACTATCTCATAAAATTATCTTAGTGTTCTACTGCACATTTGCAAGCAAAACATTTTATTTATTACATTTTTATATGTAATGCAGTTGTGTCTGTATGCATACGTTGCACTTAGGGGAAGAAGAAAAGCTCCCATAAAGAATGTAAATGCATCTTCAACTCAAGCAGGCCCACTTACAGAGATATAAATCCCACTGAGGAGCACAAGTCTGACAGGTCTTTTATGTCTTTTACTTAGAAGTACATCTTCCTGGTGTAAGATCAGAGGGATGTCTTTCGTCTTGAGCAGCAGTTACATTGGTATAACTAAAATAAAATACCTCTCTGTGCTTAACAGGGGTCTGTGTCATTTGGAATACATGTCTAGATATATTTCTGATAAAAGTGTTTTCTCAGTTTGATTCAGCAAAGACAACTGCAGTGAAAAGCAAAGATTTCCATCATTAAAGTAATATTGGCTTGTATTTTGATCAGGTAACAGGTTTGCACAATTCTGGTAAAATAGTAATGTTATTATATTAGTAGTAATATATATATATTTTTTATATATATATATATATATATATATATATATGCATGCATGAAGTGTGTGTGTGTGTGTGTGTATGCATATGCTTCTATAATTGGTATTCACATTCTCTTCAAATATATGCTTCTAAAAAGAGACTGGCCTGGTAGTCCAAGATGCGGAGAAACTCTGAAAACACAGGTCACATGCATACTTAATAGATTTCTGCTGCTTGGTAAGATCTCATCCTGAATACACTGAAATCAAGAGCAAAATTTTCAGTCACTTCCCAAGTACAGAATCAGGCCTGCTATCCAACCACAGCTGAAATATTTGAGAAAGCTTTGCTAGACCAGAAAAAAAAAAAAGAGTGATAGGCACATTTTCAGATTAACTCCATGGTCACAGGAAAAAGAGCTGTTCCCCTACAGGAAAAGGAAAATGAAGGCTTCAGTACAGTGTGCAAGTGCATGTGTAGTATTTTAGGGTGTCAGTCCTCATGGCAGATGGGTGTATGCATTTAAGTACTCTTTTGGATGGTGATTAATTACTGCTGGTTTAAATTACACTAAATGTCTGTGGGTGCAAGGGCTTATCAGTGATTATAGAGATGATAAGGAGCATTAACAGCTTGGTTTTATTTCAACATTATTTTTCACTATATTCCATGTTTTCGGTGCTTGTGAATATTCCTAGTAAGGTTTTTTTGAAAAAAAAACCTTTCCATGGGTGGAAATCCGTGTGGCTGTGAGCCTTTCTACTCCTCCTGAGCAGTATAATCCTGAGAAAGGTACAGAGTTGCCAGAATCAGGGTTGTGTTTTGGTAGAAGCTTGTCTATTTCTCTTCTAAAAGAAATGTAGAGCAAAATTTTGCAGCTGCATTTGATTGTATGTCAGAGAGGTGAACTCACCCTACTTTTGTTGCCTGTTTCTGGTCCTGGAATAGGCCATCTTGTCCTGGTGGGAGAAGTTCATGACCACTAGTGATTTTAGGGTAATTAGATGCAAATACTGAGATAATGCAGAGCTGAGCCTGGTCAAAACAGCTGCAGGAATTACTTCTGTAGCATTAAGTTTAAAACATTTTTGTTGCCCATGTCTCTAATATCTAAGGTTATGAGCTCAGATTTTTTTGTTGTTTTTTGGCCAACGTAGGCTCAGTCTCCATTCTCAAACTAAGAGTGCATTGAAATCCCAGCAATCCAAAGCCATGAATCCTACATTCTCCTACACTCCAAGAAAAGGTTTTATATCAAATTCCTTCAGAAGTTTTAAAATGTTGTTTGGGGTGTTTTAGTCTTCTGTTTTCAATAGTTGTATTTTTTTGGCATGCTGCACCTACATTGTTTCAAACTTACTTCTTATAAAGACCCGCTTGTGATGTACTTAAAGGGTGCTATATAAATTAATGTAAATCATAAATCATTTCAACAAACATTTGCTCTTCAAAACCAAATCAAACTCGGGAGAGGCTGATAGTGAAAGCAACACACAGGATGATGAGAGGACAACTGTGTTCATCCTGCAGCAGACCATTAGTGGTCATCACCAACAGCCCACAAGATGCCAAAGCCCACCAGCCCTTTTTTGGAGCCACAGCCTCCAGCTTTGGGCCCCTATGTTACTTCTTGGCTGTGCTCACAGGCTGTGGGGCAAGGGGGATTGAAGGCACAAGGAGCCAACCTCGGCTCCTGGGACAGAGGGAGCATGTTGGCACACGTCCTCCTGCTTCTCCCAACTTGATGGGCAATTTTCAGGCATGAAACTATTGTTTTGCTTGCTGGGCCTTCTCTGATGGCTGGGCCAAACTTCCTGCTAGGAGCCAGGATCTGCAACCTTATGAAAGTTGCAGGGCCCGGCAAGCTGCCGGTATTTTCAGCTGGATTGAGCCCAGAACAATTTTATTTTCATCAGAAATGTTCCCTAGCCCTACCACATGTGCAAGCATATATGAAACCACCAAGAAGGCTCCCTCCCCCAGCTATCTTATTTAGCTAAAATTCAGCTGCCCAGCAGAACTGTTTCTTATCCAAGCCCTTAGAGACAGGAGAGGAGTGGAGAGATTTAATTATAATCTTTCTCTCCCTGCACCTCCCACAGTACACTAATGCTTTTCATTAGCCAAAGCCAAAACCTTGCTTTATAAGCTGTGAGAGCTGTCTTTTAAAAAACACATCCAGCATTAAAAGAGTTCTAAATGGCAGTAACAGCAGTGTAACCCTCATCCACAGGTGTGGGAGATTCGCTGGAGGATTGCTGGTGGAGAGGCGAGTTTTATTTGAAAGACATCTGATTCCTATTTCTGTCCACTGGCTGATTGCGCCTCACATTACAACACTTCTGTGCCCACTGACAATTTCAGTCCAAATGAATGAGAGAAAAGACTCGGCATCCAGGAGCTCTGGATGATTTTTATAAGTATCCAGATGTTTAGACTTTTATCTGAAGTTTATACAAAAAATATGAGGCCACTCCCAGGGGCAGCTTGACAAATATCCTGTCATTTATTCAGTGTGTGGGTCTAGAGAAGACATTCATACAGACATATCACTGGAGTAGGTACATCTGTTAACCTCAGTGGTATGGAAACGCAAGAAAATGAAGAATTACATTTTTGACCCACAACCGCAATGTTATTTGAGTGACACAATTAAAGGAGTACCTTATATTGATGGAAAGGTTCTGAGAAAATATTACTGACTTAATTGTCATTGCCTTACAGAATTCATTGAGCTGACTTTCATCTTTGAAAAATTAGTTTTTTTCTGGTACCTCACTAGAAATTGACTACCCAGTGGTCTCAGAACATTATGAAACAGATGGAACTTGGTTCCCCACAACACCTGATTCTCTATTTTTTTTCTTTTCTTTTTTTTTTTAAGGAAAATGTCATTTTTCTTCTCATTCCCTTGCCCTCATTCCCTTGCCCTCTGCCAGCTTGAATTGTATAAATAGGCAAATAATCCCTTGGAAGCTTCAGGCTGGTTGTGCCAGCTCTGTACAAACACTGAGTGCGGTGGGAAATCCTCATGTGTGAAGAGCTGACAGCCTGCGTGGAGGGAAGAACACAAGTAGAAGCACAACAAATACCTGTCTGGTCAATAAAGGACAAGTGAAAAGGCCATGGGATTACATGGATTACAGTACTTGGTTACACAGATTAACCAGGCAATTAAAGGCAGCAGGAATAATAAACACCCTTCCAAGAGGAGCTGCTATTGGGCTGTAGGCTGAATGTGGCCATTCCAATTCTAAACTGGTTTTGCCATAAACACAAAAGCACAAAAGCTGAAGGAGAGGGAGAAGGCCCTGGAAGCAAACTCACAAATGGGACACACTTTCCTTGATTCCTCAAGAAATTTTATACCGTTGACTGGGGTCTTTTTCATTTATATTTTGATGGTTTCTTATCTTAGGTTTTAAAAGGAAATCTGCTGAATGTCTAAAATGCCTTTTGGCAGTCAGGCCTTTTGTTGCTGATCTCTGTCTTAAAAATAGTTTAACTTATCAAGAAGCTTTGGTGTAGATCTGGTGTAGTGGGTTGGTTCATTTGGTTTTTAAATGCTTTCTTTTGGATCACTTTTAATCATCACTTACATTGCACATGGCCATTTATGCATTGACAGGTTGATGGGGACTTTAATGTACATAAAACTTTCTCTGTCAGGACTTATGCCTCTCTGTCAGATTTTATCCTGCAGTAGAGAGGGTTCATATACAGTTGCTGACAGATAAAATAAGCTCCTCCAGCTGCAGCTCTGCCTCCCACAGATTTTTTTTTCTGCTCTGGTTCTGTGTCCCCAGCTAAGTGTTGAAAAAGCACAGGGCTGTGCTGGGACAGACAAGCAGGAGCACGGCACCAGACCTGCAAGAGGGACAATTACTTCGTCACATCAAGGCCTGTAGTGCAACACTAAATGTTTGACATCTTTCTTTAGCCTTAGATGCAGGAGACAGGTAAGTAAACCCTTCTATTCTAAAGAAAAGTGAATTTCCAGCCTGGATTTCTGCAGAGAAAACCTAAAAGGCAAGAGTTATCTTTGAAAAAAGATGCAAAGTCATGAATCACATAAAAACTGAAAAATATCATTAATTTAAATCTGTCCCATGATTTTAAGGACCTGAATCCTGAATTTGAAACTCATGG
The DNA here is from genome assembly GCF_050655825.1 of Lonchura striata. Taxonomy (NCBI): domain Eukaryota; kingdom Metazoa; phylum Chordata; class Aves; order Passeriformes; family Estrildidae; genus Lonchura; species Lonchura striata. The sequence continues at coordinate 64,717,622 of NC_140703.1, forward strand.
GTTTCAATATGAGAACCTGTTTTCTGTTGTGTGGTTCAGAAGGCAAAGCCCTAAGGTTTCTGACAAGCCTGGTGCAATCATCTAACACATGAGGTATGCAGATATTATAGCTGATATGAAAAGATGCCCAGCATCTGTAATTCACACAGAAGCCAATGGAAACTGCAAACACTCAGCTCTGAAGGATCAGCCCTTTAATCATTAATGTTTCCAGATCTATAAAAAAATGTTTCCTAAGACACTTTATTTCTGCAAGAAATTCCCTGTTGGCAAGAGACTTTTCATAGCTCCTTTAAGACCTATAAGAAATTGTGGAAGAAATAAAGAGGGGTTTTGCTTATGGAAATGAGACCTACTAGAGAGCAACTGGAAATGTTTTTATGAGACTTTATAATGGAACTTCAGTAGCAGTTCCATGTTGATTTTTATTGGAACACCCAATATTTTTTTCTTCTTCTTTTGTAAGCCTAATTTTTTACCACCTGAAGCTTCACGTGTGGTCTCTTGGCAAAGGAGAATATTTTTGTAATGGTTGATATGATATGACTTTGTTTTAAGTAAGGAGATATTTCAGAGAACACTTCAAAAATTTCTTCAAAGCTTTCCTTGTTCATTTAGAAGTTGAAAACAGCTTACACTAAAAAAAAAAAAAAATCCAGTTTGATTTTATATTTGTTCTTAAAGAGATAGAGCTCAAAAGCATGTTTTTTGGTAATTTCAGTGGTACCAAAATTTTGGGGTTTATTAAAGGTAATTTTGAAGAATATAATAAAAATAACATAAAAGATGAGAAGCTATATGGATGGAATATTAAAATATTACATATAGGTGCATCAATCAGCACAAGGCTATAAACCAGAAAAGATAACAAATTAAAATGTATGTGAGAAGCTTTGAAATAATTAATGTGTTCATGTGTATTAGAATTATTCAGCCTTTTTTTGTACTGATGATAATAATTTTTTATTAACAACTTGTTCCAAGCAAATTTAACCCAAACTACTGTTCATGTCTAATAACTGATTTCTAGTAGTAGCTGAGAACTGCCACATTCCCTCAACTGACTTGGTACACAAATAGCAGTTCTTGTAGGGAAAACATAAGGAAAAGGTCATTTCAGTGAAAGCATCAAAGTGAACTTTAAACAGACCTATCAAAGTGGACAAAAAAACTGAAGTGCCCCATGTATGACAAACAGTTCTGTAATGATACTTTGAGTTACCCCTCGTATCTCTGAAGAGAGCTCTGGGGCAGAGAAACTTCTTCCCTAAGCAAGTCCAGAAAGGAGCATGTAGCTTTTTCATTAGCCAAATATTAAAATGCCTTCAGCAAAATTTTAGCAAACAACTCACAAGGTTTTGTTGGTGGACTCACTTTATCTTGTGATACGTGGCCTGATCACAGAGGTCCCCGCATCTGAACCTCTGTTTAGGACTGCTTGTTCCAGGCTTTCCTCCATGGCCATGGCTGCCAAAGTGCCTCCCTTTCCAGCACACTGGGGTGCTGAGTCTTCCCCCTCCTTCTCACTAATAGATACTCGAGTTGATGCCTGCAGAGATTTCACCTCAGTTTTCATTAAGCCTGTTTCTGGGAAGTTCTGTTGGTCTTGCCTTTTGTTTTTCTTAAGAAAAAAATTGCAGGAGAGAAAGTGATTCCTTTAATCCCTGGAAAAGGAATCTTTTTCCTAGCAAACAAGTGACACATCTGTCTGTGTGCTCCCTTCTACTTTATTCCTCTTCTCTCCTTTTCCTCTCCTTATGCTGATAAATCCATGCCTTCTTGTTTGCTTTACTATCTTCAGCACAGAACTTTTTTTCTTTATTTATTTATTCCCTACTTATACTTTTATTGCCTTTGGTTATATTTTAAGAGGAATTTATTTCCAGAAAAGAGGAGAAATATGGAGCCCCTTTTCCAATTATGTCATTATGCCTATCATATATACAGTACAGTTTATATCCTGGTATCCTGTTTTTCTTCAATTACAGCAGAAAATGAATCCACCTAATTCTTTACCACATGAAAATATACTATGCTCAGTAGGGAAGAGACTGCTTGCTTGTTCTCTGTAAACGTTTGTTGAGGTTTGATGAAGAGCAAGTGCAGAGGACTCCACCAGCAGGGTTTCCCCAGCCAGCTGCTTGATCACCATCATGCTCTTCTACTCTGTCCCTGTAATGTGCTCAAGTGACCTGGGGCTGTAACTGCTCAAAGTTGGCTCCTCATAAACTCTGCCAGGTCAAAAACTCATTTCAGTCACAAAGCAACTATTGTAGGGTGAGATGTTATACCCAGGGTAACAATAACTTCTATTTCTATACTTTTGTTCTGTACTTCTGTTTCAATGAACGACCCTCACCACCTTATTCTTATAAGAGCAATGTCGGGCAGGCAGACTATAATGTAGGTATGTTGGTTTCTGATAAAAGGGTTAACTTGCAGTCCTGATCTCAGTCAAATAAATTCAAAGTTTCACAGAAGTTGCACAACAGCTTATTTTCCTTCTTTGGCTTCTTCTGCAGCTTCACATTTCTCATAGTAATGAGTACCTGTAGCAGAAGATCCAATGAAAAACACAAAAATGTTTTTTGTAGTCTTTCTCATGTAATTAGAGATGAAAATGATGAGCAATCTCATCAGAGTATATTTTCATGTTTTTCATAAAATTCTCAGCAATATTCAATGTTTTTAGTGACCACTTGATTTAGACTTCTGGAGATTCATCTTTATTTGCTAGTCACTGTTTCTGGGATTTGATCTGTATACCTTTCCACAGACTTTTTATACTGTGCTGCTTGAGATGAGACAGTGCCATGCAATACATTCCATCCAGTGTCTCCTTTAACAGGGTTCTGGATGTCAGGTCTTGGACAAAGATTTGGAAGGCAGCACTGCGTTTACAGGTAGATATGAGCTTAAGCAGAAATTGCTCAGTGATTTTCTATGTAGGTTTCAGGGTGTGATGCTATGTAGTAACTGGAGATAAAATGTCCTTGTGGATTGTCTTTCTGTACTGAAGTAATTCCTTCTATGCTGCTTGGATGGCTCCTTCAGAAACATGACATGGCTGTCTCAAGTAGTATACCTGTTGAGAAACAGTCCTTCAATCATTGGGTTATCCACAGCAGAATTCCTCTCAAAACAAGTGGGGTAGTGTTAGTGGTATTTGAGGGCTTGGCTGCATCACCAGCTTTCTCAGACATTTGATGTGTATATTGAGTTTCTAAGCTTGTCTCAAGGTTTTATATGTTATTATTATTGTTGTTGTTGTTATTGTTATTATTATATTTACTGTGTGGGTGGTGAAACACTGGAATAGGTTGACAAGAGAAGCTGTGGATGCCCCATCCCTGGAAGCATTCAAGGCCAGGTTGGATGAAAGTCTGAGCAAACCAGTCTAGTGGAAGATATCCCTGTCCATGGCAGGGAATCTGGAACTAGATGATTCTTAAAGTCCCTTCCAACCCAAATCATTCTAGGATTCTATCCTTCAATAGCTACATCCCTTCAAGAAAAGAAGAGGTTCTGATAATAATACCATTGTATGTATTTAATGTAGGATTCACCTGACCAACTTTAGCTATCAAAGTGTTTGATTTCCACCATTCCAAAACAGAATGCACAAAATAAGTGGGATCATCTCTTTGCTTGTGTGTGCCTCACTGATTGACTCCAGAGGAAATCCAGAAAAGCAGCTGAAACCACCCTTTGGAAGTGGAGAGCGGATGCTGTCATGTCCTTCTGGACATGGACGTGGTAAATTCTCCATTTATTGTGATTTAACAATTTATTCTTCATATACCAAGCCATTTTTTTATTGTGTATATGATCCCAGCTCACCCAAGCTAAGTGCTCATTTTAATAATTCTATAAAGACAATCCTTAAGTTGTGGCAACTTAATTGCTTATTCATGTCTAATCAGACCTTATTTTCTCAAAGTGCATGGTCATATTCACCCACTCTGTTCCAGAAAGCAAACTAAATACTGGCTAACACTTTACACATAAACCGAGACACACAAAATTAGAAAAATGAGAGAAGTAAAAGGTCTACAGTTGTTTTTATTTCAAGCAAACCTTCCAAGAAACAATGCAAATGTATAACAGTAATAACATCTAGATGTCCTCTTAGTGCAAAGTTGGGAGAAAGGCACTAAAGCTATCAAAAATATTTATAAACATTAGGAGTCATATTACATTTTTATTTGCTTTCAAACAGGAGCTGTGTGGCTCAGGGAAGGGAACACACTGACCTTTCACTTCTGTTCACTCCAGCTTCAGTGCTGCTGCAGGCCCTAAGTGAAAATGAGTCTATTGGTCTCATCCAAACCTCAGCCCATGTTAGCCCACATTACAAAACACCAGAGAATTTGGCATGATCAGCAGTTTCTGCTCAAGAGAGGCCCAGGACTGCAATAGCAGAGGTGTTAGAGATCAGAATTTGGGAACGCTGGTTGAGTTACGTGGGAAAGCAAAATACTCGGTCTCCTGCTTTCATTGGGACTGTATTCACTTGCACAAAATAAACACAGTATGAACAATACAAAAAAATATTTATATCACAGCAAATGATACTTATAAATAACGCAAACAGCTCATTACCACCATTCACCCAAAGGTCACAGAGTGCTTTTAAAGCAGAAATTTAGCTGCACTGGTGAAGCAGTGTAACATCATTCTTATTTTACAGATGGAAAAACTGAGGCACACAGACACCTTCCTATCCAAGACCGCACAGGAAATCTGTGGCAAGACCAGCATAGGCTCCTGATCACAGGAGTCTGCATGTGTCGGGGTTTGGGGAGGACAGCTGAGCTCCCTTGCACTCAGATGCCTGTGGCAAGAGCTGAAGTGCACACCAGCAAAAGGTCAGTGTATCCATTCTCCAAGCCACAAAGTTCCATTCTGAAAAGAAATATAAATGCAATGAGATTTTTCTGAGGTTTTTCTTTTTCAAATATTAATTGTTTCTTGGCACCAGGAGTCATTTTTACATCAAAAATAGTTATGTATTACATACTGTTTGTTATTTACATAAGTTTGCACTGTCTGTAATTTGGAAAGTTTAATGAGAATAGAAAGAAAACCTGTAGATCACTAGATATCAGCCTGATGCTGTCCTCTTAGCACCATGTGATGGTAAACAGTTCTAGCTGAAATGAGTGAATGTGCTCTTACGTCTCTATTTCCAGGTTACTGGGTTTTTTTCCTGAACTGATATCCACATTATTTCCTCCTTACATCCTCTGAGCTGTAAATTTAATTAAACATTTTGGCTATAAATGTAGCTGCTTGGAGTAAAATCAACCACCCAGAAGAAACCAACCTAGGAGAAGCAATGCTTGGGTACTATGACAGAAGTGATTCTTATTGGAATGAAGCCAGAGGAAAATCACTTGCTCTATAGCTGGGGATCTCCCTGATCCTTTTGCAAACCTCACAATATCATCACCACATCACCACATGTGCACAGACCGTCACTCCTACAAACTATTCTCACTCTTCACTCCCAGGTGCTTGATCAAATGCTTTGGACTGCTTTGGGTGACTTCAGTCCTATCCTCCACACCTTTCAGTTTTGAAGGCTCTCCCCTAATTTGCTGTTTGGTCTCTGCAGATTCCTCATTTAAAAACAATTACTTGGATGCTTGTCACCCAGTTCCCCTGCATAATAATGAGCCCCATTAAATGGGATTACTGGCTAAGGACACTGCCATGCTCACTAAGCACCAGCCTAGTGTTGGAAGCAGCATGGAGCTGCAGAACTTCTTAGGGTTTACACATACCTGGACAGTCCTTGGCAAGAGGACCATCCACTGCAGGGAAGAAAGATGAGCTTTTCTTTAAAAACTGCACCAGTCACCATATTTAAGTGGTGTCCCACATGTGAGCTTTCAGCCTGTGAGGAACAAAGCCAGGAAGCTAAAGGAAGGCAGAGGGGACTTGGTGCAGCACACCTTAGGATGCATGTGCTTCAAAGCACATCCAGCTGACTGCACCTCTGGCTTGCAGTGTGAAGCACCAGCAGGAAGTATTGTGGAGAGACCTCAAGGAAGAAAGCAAACAAGAGAAGAGTCCCGCTGTGATGGCTTCTTCAGGCTGAGACATCTTGCTAACTTTTAAAGCCAAATCACAGCGGTAGTGTTAATGCTGCTTAGGTTAAATATCTCACCTTCTTCAGACAACCCTAAGGGAGTGAAACTCAGTCTGAAATGAGAAAAGTTTCCCGAAGGTGAGTTCATAGATCACAAAATGTGGAGATGGAAAGAATCTATTCAATCATCTATCGCATCTCTCTGCCAGTTCAGAATTACTCCCCATGATGTTTTTAACATAACTGCTTTTCTCATTAAAAAAAAAAAACAAAACATAGGGGAAAAAAATGGGGGAGAAATACCTAAATATGGTCTATGAGCTTTTCTACTAAAAACTGTTTGATTCCTTGACTTAATTCTAGTGTCTCCTTTTGCTTTGTGCAGATGAGTTCAGCATGTGCCAGGATGAAGAGTGAACCAATATTTTCTGGAGGTACTCTTCCACCATCTGTAGCATCCAACAACTGGAAAAATCCTCCCAATAACTGGGTTTCATCTGCATTTTCTTAACTGTGTTCAATTTCTCCTCCCTTTGCATGAGCTGTTCTTTCAAGATAGTAGTCTGTGTGGTTATTGACTGGCTGACCTGGAAAGTGCTACTAAGTCTCCCCTATTTCAAATATTACATGCAGAATGAGACACACCTTTGCTAAAATAATGGAAATAAGCCACAAGTCTAAAAAGTGGTTTGGACAGTGCAGTTATGAAAGAAACCATCCTATTTCACTGTGGGGAAGAGAAGAACAAAGAGTATTTTTCACTTCTAACTGAGGATTCCATTAGTCTAACACTATATTTTTCCCAATTTAATTCATGTCCATGTGTTACAGAGTCTGGATCTCTTTGAAATTTCTGGTTTGACACTGCAGCCTGTTTCACCCCCAGCACAAGTTTCCTATTTCCCCCTCAGAGTCTACATGTCCTGGGGCCCTTGCAGGGCTCCTTGATGATAGATACATTTGGGACAACCCTATCCATCCAAGAAAAGTTCAGAAAACTGAAGACAACACATGTATTCCTCAGAATATCCTGCTAACACAGGCAAATGGTAACCTGTGGGGGCAGCAGGACTTCTCCCTGCTCCCTCTGACACTAATGCTGCAGTGGGAGTGGTGCCAGCAACTGTTTGGCTTGTATGGAGTCCACTCTGGTGCTCCTCAGCCCATCCCACAGACACTGTGGCCACTTTCAGACTACTGAGGTGTGAAACACTGGTATCAGTGTAACATCACAGCTGACAAAGCTCATTTTATCAGTTTAGAGTAACAAAAGTGAAAAACTTCTCGTTCCACTCATCTCTCGCATTCATCACCGTGAAATGGAAGAACGTGTACAGAGTCGTGCAACAAGCTGTCACATCAGCTTCAAAAGCAATGGCCCACACAAGTAAATTTCCCTACTGTACAGTCTTGTTATTTAAGATTATTTAATCAAAGGTGGCAGAAAGCAAGAGGTGGTTGTTGTTTGTTAGTTCGTTTTTCCCCAAGAAAACAATTCAGCCATTTCCAGAACCGGCCTGAGTGTTGACAGCAGCGTCTACCCACAGATACAAGGTATAAATTGCTTAATTATGTGTGAAGATTATGGGAGTCATGTCAAGCCTGAGTCACCAGCAGCATTTGAAAAGGTAAAACAAAAATGATTAGCAGATTCCTTTGGAAAGTTGTTATTGTAATTTTCCTTCATGTGCATGTGGGTGTTGCTGTGTCTCCTGGCAGTACTGTGGCCACCATCACACGTGTTCAATGGCAGGGGCCAAACAAAACTCAGGGCTTGGACACTGCAATATTAGCAGCCTTCCAAGGGACAATGCAAGGGAGCAGAAAAAAAGCTGGAAAATATTATTTCCTAAAAAAACCCCCAACAATAATAACCCAAACAAGTTATATCCTTGGGTTAAAGACTATTATTGTAGCACTAAGGATCTTTCCCTCATCTGGTTTTATGCAGAAAGTTTTCAGCATTTCCAGAACTACCATTAAAATGAGGAATGTCCAGTGATACTCCATTTTCTCACGTGTAGTCTCATGCTGCTGGCAAGTGTGGAGCCCATTAGTGAGACTCTGAGCACAGAACGTACCTGTTGGATGTCACGGCACAGTGCAAGCGGCACAGTCCTGCTGGTAAGTTTAGTTAAGGCTCCTCTTCACTGGTGCAATTTTTGACGCCTCAGGAGAGGTAGGTGCTAGACTGCCACGTGTTACCACTAGAGAAGGCCGAGTTGCACTTGAGGCATCACCAAAGTAACCGTGTGATTACAAAAAGAGAGAAACCTGTTTCTTGTCATAGCTGTAGATCTCCAGTGCTTTGGGGAGTGCAGCAAACATTGTATTGGAAAACAGCCTTCCCGTGGCGTTTGAGTTCCTGCGCTTTCAATCCCTGCAAATAGCGTGGAAGTGGGTGGAAATTTAATAGCGATAAAAAATAGCGATAGTTAACTTAATTGCTTTGACCTTCTGCAAAAGCTGAGGGGAAAACGCACAGAGAAGTTTCTTCCTTTTGTTTATTTATTTACTTTCCTTCCCTTCCCTCCTTTCCCCTCCTCTCCTCCTCCGCCGCCCCATCCCATGCCCCCGTGGCCGGCCCCGCCTCCCACCACTCGCGGAGCCCTCCGCAGCCCCCGCGGCAGCATCACTTTTTCCGCTTTTCATTCCTCCCACCTTCGCGTTCCTCCCTCCCCGCGCCCGCTCCGCGCCCAGTTTCTCACCTTCTCCGCAGCCTCTCGCCACCCACGACGGGGCCGCCGCGCCAGACCGGGCTCCCGCTCCCGCTCCCGGCTCCGTTCCCGCTCCGTTCCCGCTCCCGGTGCGTTTCCGCTCCGTCCCCGCTCCCGGTGCGTTTCCGCTCCGTCCCCGCTCCCGCTCCGTTCCCGCTCCGCTCCCGCGCAGCCCCCGCCGCGCTCCGTCGGCGACTCGCCAGCGCCACCCGCTGGGCGGCCGCGGGAAGGGCGGCCCCGCGCGGGCAGCAGGCACGGAGATACTAAAGGTCGCAGGGATGCTCCGTCGGGAAGCGCTCCCTGTCCTGAGTATGCTCCCTCTGTCCTGAGTAGGCTCCCTCTGTCCTGAGTATGCTCTCTCTGTCCCCTGTGCAAACGCAGCAGACAAAGGGTCTGGAGTTAAAAAACTTTCACATTACGCCTGTCCAAATGGGAGGTATTGATGGACTGGCAAAAAACCAAACTTTGAAAACTCTTTCTTTCCTTTGCCTGTTTGATGGCACTGCCTTAACAGTGCTCGTTGCACACTGACCTTCTCTAATGGCTAAAGAAGAAACCAGAACATTCCATGGTGTGATACAGTTATAAAATCAGTTTTCCTAGGGAAGTTTTAGATGCTTTGCGTGACATTTTCTTAGGATGTGTAAGTTTGCACATAACACAAATTTCGCAACCTCTGCACTGTCTGGAGAGGTTCAAAATGACAGTCACACCTAAGCCATGCGATATTCAGCTTAAAATTGTTTAGAAAACTCAATTTCTAGCTGTGGGGGCCTGTCAGATATTGCATATTTTGTCTGGCACTGAGTATTTGAAGTTGATGGTAAGGGAAGTACACTTTAATATCTGACAAACAAGGAGCTCTGCTTCTTTGAATCTGGTCAGGAATTTGGAAGGCTAATGCAATCTCAGAGCAGGGATTAATGAGCTCAGGTGTGCTGCTCAAAGGTGAGCGACAGATGAAATGTGCTACAGAGATATGGAAAGGTTACCCAAGTGGTAGCACAGGTCAGAGCAAAGCCAACACCTTCTGGAAATAATTGTTCCAGTCTTCTTTTATGATTTAAATCTCAAAATGTTCCAAGCAGCTAAAAAAAACCCAAAACATAACAAAAAAAAAAAAAAAAACAAACCCAAACACAAACAAACAGACAAAAAAAAAAGCAGGGCAGTTAGCATGAGATTTATTTAAGGAAAAATATCCATATGAAAAATCATTATAATTTTTTCCAATTAATTTTTTTCAGTTTTCAACTTCATCCTAGATTTTGGAAACAAAATTCAAGTAGTTCTATATAAGCTATGAGAATGGTGTATATGTCCATTTTTTGTTTCGTTACTATGCAAGTTTTCTATTTTCCTGGACTACTTTGCCTCATTTGTTAACCTGAGCCTCATGTGCAAAGTACAACAGGAGGATACTTTTATCAGCTGGAATTGTTGATACATTCATGCTCAGGGTTTCCTTGCTGGTTCCGTTTCTTATTCACTAGTTCCCTGCTGTAACAAGGATACCTTGAGTTTGAAACTTTGCCTGCTGCTGGGAAACATCCTGATCCTTTAGATGCTACTGTAGGAAGATCCAGCTGAAACAATAGTGTGTGCTCAAGCAAGGACTGCTCATGTGAGTCATCCAAGCCCAAAAGAACTGGTAAGGAGGAGGAAGCTGTTTCATCAAAAGCCTGGTAGCAGGAGATGTAAATACATAACCCAGGCAAAGAGGCTGATTTTGTGGATCATATGCACAGCAGTTGTGCTAAACTGGGTGGTGTCATTTGGAAAGCATGACAGAAAAGGTGCATACAGAGAGCTCTGAATCAAAGATGCTTCAGTGTAGGATGTTGGGGTGGGTATATGGAATCACAGAAGTGCAAGCAGTGTTCGTTCTCCTTCTGAACCCAAAGTAGAATATCCTGGCATTAAAATCTGAGCGATTTAGGTGTGGCAGCACTGTGTGTGACACTTGAGCTGGTGACAGCAGGTCCTTTTGCACGTGTCTAGGGCAGGGAAGCAGAATGTAGGCTCTTCTCTCTGATGCTCTAAATTTCACCAGCTGCAAAGCAAACACAAGGCACTGCAGAGAGCACCTTGCACCCTGGCCCAAGGGCTGCTCACCCTGGTGGGGGACTGCCAGCCTGCCGAGGCCAGGAGAGCTGTGAATCCCCACCCCAGGGGCATGTCGGATGCTTGTCTCTTCCAGCACACTTCATCTCAGTTAAGGCATGATGAAACGGGACCTTGAGCAGCAAACATGCCAAGGGGTAACTTGAGATAAATGTGCAGCTGCACGTATCTCCTGAAAGGGGTTGCGCATTTTGCAATTAGGGTGAGCTAATTGTATATGCACAGGCAGTTGCCACAGCTCAGCTGATGGCTGGTATCTTATTAAACCACAGTAATGTGAGCACTTTGAGTCATGAAACCATACCCAAAGTGTTTGCAGACTCAGGGCCTCAGAATCCATTGCCCTCTCATTCCGTTGCACCGTCATCTTGAGGACAGGGAGAGGAATTGAAAACCTGTGCTGTATATTCTGATGCAAGATGAATTTCCCAAGGGATTCTTGAATTTCTAGCCAGAATTTCAAAGAATTTAACAATGTTTTCTTTTTAAATGACCATGAATCAAAATATTCATTTTAAGTGGGAATGTTTGGGAAAGAAACAGTTCTGGAAATTTTCAGCATAAACACTAGTTCTTGTAAAAAGACATGAAGAGTGATATTCAGAAGGCCTAAATTCCCCCCAAGTCTCTGGGCCTTGTGTTTCTTCAGCTAGGAATCTCTGCAAGCCCTGAGCCATCCACAAAGGAACCTGTCCAATTTGGTGGAACTGTGGCTGGACTTGCTGGTTTCTAGGAAGCTTGAGGAGAAAATGATCTGCCAAATACTTTCACTCCTCTGCAATTCTCTCATTAGTTTTCTGTACACATGCATGTGACCTGACAAACAGAGTTCAAATCAGCCAGGGGTTGGTTTGTTTGTTTATTTTCAGAATCTTCCTGATGCCAACCCTGTTAGCAGCACTGATGAAGTGAGCTTTGACCTGGACAGCATAGCTCAGATTCTTGCACTGATTATGTCAATGGGATCTTCCTAGTGATCTTCAGACCAGGATTTCAACACACTGAGCTGCCTACAAGTGAGGGGTATAGAGATTCTTTGGGAAGCTTTTTTTTAATGTCCTTTTAATTGAATTGGAGATAAAACCATTTGTGCTTGAGGCTAATGCATTGCTGAAGAAACTGGAACTCAGGCCCTGTAATAGGGTATTTTTGTTTGTGAGAGCAGATGGAGTGAACTTATAGAAACAACTGTAAAAAGCCTAAATAGTAGGAAATAACAAAAGAGCCCCTTGAAGCTGGGGCAGCAGAGGTCTGGGCTCCAGCGGGTGGCTGTCACACCAAAGTGTGTGGGGCTGGTGGTGTCACTTTTTGCTCTGCAAAGCAGGGCAATCTCAGGGCTGCAGCTGCAGCTGCCTTCTCACAGGTTTCCTCCCCTGGCCTCTCTGCTGCCCACGTCTCCCCTCCAAGAGGATACCATTAGAAAAATAGCCAAAAGTCTCATTTCATAGGACTTCTTCAGCTTTCTGTCCTTCCCTATGGTGGGTAGTGCTACAACAGTAGATGCACGCTCACTAGAAAGCAGTGTAGGAATGTGTATAACACCTTTGTGTGCATTCTCTCTGTTTATTTGCTGCCTGCTGTTATGCTCAGCGTTGCCCTGGAGATCACAACATTTCAGCAAACACCACCGTGTTGTGCTCCCAACAGAGCCCTTTTCCTTCCTCCCTTGAGGGACAGAGTCACACTTGAAAAAAGAAAACAGGTATCTAGTGCTGGCTGGACCTTCATGGCACTTTTTTACTATTTCTAAATAACTCCTAAGCTAAGATATCCCATGCAAAATTCCAACCCAGGCAGCTATCTGCGTTCACACCAAGAACCAATGAGTAAGTTTTTTAAGGTAGACTTAATTGTAGTTGTGAGAATGACACCAGTGTAACATTTAAAGTGTGAACATAAAATATGGCAAATCAATCAGACTGTGTAACCACATTTGGAAAGTATTCAGCTGATGATGTTCCTGATCACATGTTAGCAAATTCTAAAAAATAATAATAAAAAATTTTAAAATCACATGTGGAAATTTACTTCTTTAAGCCAATGGAAAGAGATATTTTTCTATCTCATAGTCTACAAAATTCCCTCACCTACTGCCCAAATCACAGTTTAAAGTAGCTTAATTTCTCCCTTAAAAAAAAAAATTACAAGCCCTTATTCCTGCTCAGCAATCACACAGACATTAAATGTTATTACAGAAAGGGGGTGGGGGGGAATGTCTCTTCTCAGCATTACAGCTGCAGCTGTTTGACAGAAGTAAGTGACTTCATAAACCATCCTGATTTGGCAATAGAAGAGCAGAGTTTTATGCTGTCTGCTGCACAGTCACGGGGCTGAGAAAGCTCTGCAAAGCAATCTTCACAAATGTTTCACCTCAGTTTATAAATACCTTCGCTTCACTGTGTTAATGCCTCTTTTGCTTTGCTTTCCATTCACCGTCACTGGATCATCTACCAAGACCTTTTATTGCTTTAAAGTGATTGATCCCACTGGGCCCACATATTTTTCTTCTTCTTCTTTTTTTTTTTTTTTTCCCTTTTCTCAACAGAAGATACTGCACTTACACCTCTCCATTGGCTAGTTGACTTATTATGGTAAAATTCAGTAAAGATCTAGCAGACTGTCTTTACTTGCAACGTAATCAGGCTGTATACCTTCTTATGAAAGAGTCCATACTTAAGCACTCTGTTTTCTCTGTCTCTCTCAAGTGTTCACTCAATAAAGAATTACTTGAAAACACGTTTTCCTGAGCTGTGATGAAAACAGAGAGATTTCTGATGGTTGTCTTCTCAGCCTCCACATTTCTGTATTCATTTCAAGACCTTATTATTTAAGAATGAATTCTTGCTCCTCCAGAGCAACTTCTGGAGATATTCCCAGCTACTAATAACATGATTTTGGTATAAATTTGATATGAGAAGGCTATTCACTACTTTGCAGGAACACCATTTCCTCTGGGAAATCTTCACTGATGTAAAGTCAGCAGGAGCTCTCACTACAGTGAAATCTCCAGGATTCACCTTTCAAGATATCTGTTATTTTTATAGGAACGTTACAGCTCATAAGCTTTGCTCGTTCCTTGGGCAAGCAGCCTGCTCCTTCACATTGCCAAGGGATTTTGCAGGATTTGTCTCAGAGCAGATCGGACTGGAATATAAGAATCTGAGGGGAAAACTGCCAATGAACAAATGAGTTTCTTAATGATGGCCTTCAAATACTGATGAGCTTCAAGTAAGTCTTTCTCAAATTGTTGTCTCTCTCTTTGTAAAGTCATATGACTACAGATGTTTCTTTACTCAATGCTAGCCTAAAACAACTACCAAAAAGAAATGAGGGGAAAATACTCCTCCACAAGCATTCTAGGCATGATTTTCTAAGCAGAATTTTCCTAATTATGCATGTTTTCTGATTTAGTGTGAAAGATCTTCAGGTTTGAGATAAATGTGTGTAACCATTAAATACCACTGCAAGCTGTCTTGGCAAGAAGCCCTAGATAGCAATTACACCTGCTCAGTATGAATGGGCACCTACTTCTCTAGGCCTCAACAATTAATTTTTAAAAAATTTTATTTCTGCCAGACAGACCTTTTGCATCTGTCCTCAAGCAATTTAATTCCCTCTACCCCATTAGGCAGGGGTAGGACCTCAGGGAAATGTTATATCCAGAGGTCTCTGGAGAGCTCCCAATGGCTCCTGAGGGGACTTTATGACAGCAGCCCTTGCTGAAGCATGACTTCCATGCAGTGCTCCTCATCTGTGATGGGAATGAGATCACCAGTAAGGCAGGTGAACTCAACAGCTCTGCCCATTGCACACCATAACAAATCCTGAAGGCTTCCCAGTCCCCAAGAGGTGGCATGGCCTGCAGCATGGAAAGTGCTCCTCTAACAGCTGCCTGTGATGAAGAAATGCTCTGCATGAGATAAACGCATTCCTTAATGTAGTCAAAATAACATTGTATGTTGAAGCTCATGGAACCCCTTGTCTGCTGTGTTCGGAAATAAAAGCCAAGTGGAGACAGTTTTCCCTAAGGATGTGTAGTGCTGCTGGCTGTAGGACCTTGCCTGTGGCAGGGACAGCCTTCTCCCTGCCACTGACCAGGGCCAGCATAAGTTTGTGAGTACTGTAAGGGGGTGCATATTTATACAATCACTAAAGGAAAACATTCCCTTTTGCCTCTGTCTCCTCCCATCCCTCCCTAAAAGAGCTCCACTTGACCTAGACAATCCCAGGTTCATAAAGCCAAGAAAGATTTGCAGTTAAGAATTAAAATGCAGGTTAACATCAAAACCAGTGTTGAGTGACTGCTCCAGCCAGAAGATAGAAGGCATTTGTTATGGAAACTCTGTAACTGGCCTTCCAAAACCTTTCTTGAGCCCTTCAATATTGTATGGTAGTGCTTGTAGGTCTGCTGTAGGCAAGGTGAACTCACTGCAATGGTATGTCCCTGTGCCGAAAAGCCAGGGATTCCTGAGTCAGGAGCTTAGCTGAAAAGCAGCCTTTTTCACATATATTTCCAAAGTTTCCTTTTTCAGAAAGATTTTGATGTTTCCTTTGAAGGTCACCTTTCAAATCTGTTCTGTAAAGTTGCTTTAGATATAAAATCCTTACTCAAATATATTAAAAGGTCAAATAAATTGCACTAAGTAAACAAGCTGGCTTTGCTAGCTTTTGCAGGTGTCCAGCACATGGGAGTGTTAGGATACATGACAGAGAACAAAAACTTAACTTATTTATCTCCTTTCAGTAAAAGTGGGCAGCACCTAACTGAAGAAAATGTTTCAGACTAAAAAATTTTTTTCCATTTTAGCGTCAGGAAATAGGTCCCTTGTGAGCTGAACTGATAGAGAGCAACAGCTCCTGTGGTACTTTGCCATTTAAGAGAGGGTAACAAGAATATTTGCAGTAATTTAATTTTAAGTATTTTCAATTGCAGGACAGGAGCAGATCCTCCCTGCAGCTTTCATTTGTCAAGACCCATATGTTTAGACAGATGAGTTAATAAAGAACCTCCCCCAGAATAAAAACAACATGGCCTACTAGCTTCAAGGCTAATTTACAGCTTAAAATTTTCCACTGCTCTGGGTCTGTTTCATGCAGTTGTCATTCAGTGGGAGGCTGAAGTTTCAGGATGTTTCTGATGGCCCAGCTTTTATTTTTGAACCTTAACATTAAATTGATATTATCCACCAACTTGCTCCACATTTATGAAGAAGCCACTTTTATAAAAGCTTCCTTGGAGAAAATACAAACAGCTTTCTTCCATCTTTTGTTTTACTCAGAGATGCCAACCTGACCCATCAAACAGATTCCTACAGCTGGCTGTTACAGACAGCTGCCTTTTTCTTCAGCACACTCAGCTTTTAGACCCAGGCCTGCTGCCAACCCTCAACATTTTTGCTTAATCTCCATGTGTTCTGGTAGACAAAATTTCCACTCCAGGCAGAGTGGCAGTGGTGGTGCCCTAGTCCAGGTGCTGGATGTGCTCCATGATGGGCGGGCCAAAATCTGGGAATCATGGCTGAAGTGCCAGAGCTTCTAATGTCCATTTCTGGTAATTCAGGACTACCACCTCCATCTGACCTATTTTATATTTTTCCAGTATAAACTCTCAGCATAGCTCAACTATTGGAGAAATAAAATGGCCATTTTAGAAAATGATTCCTTGGGTACACAAAAGTCTGAACTGAAACTTTTCCAGAGAGGCTCTGCATGGGGTCACTGGGAAGCAATAGGAATGGTTTATCTGACCCAGCCTAGATAGCTGCTACAGGATGAACTGAATCTGGAGTGCCTCTTTCTCTGTCATGATCCTAAAAGGAAACATGGTTTGAGCAGTTCATCCTCAGGAAACATCATGAAACAGATAAGCCCCACTTCAAGTCTGTATTCATCTCTCACCGTCTGTTTTCTAAAAAGGTTGCATTTGGAAGATATCTCCTAAGACATATACCATGGAGAATGGTGGAGTTTTTAATAATTTCTTGTAAAGTTACTGTTCCTGTGGAAAAAAAGAAGTCCCCCAAGCCCCTCAGGTAGTTTATTCTGCAGTTTGTAACTGCAAAGCCTTTTTCTAGCACAGCAGGTGCAGATTCATGCAGAGTGCAGCACTATTATATTAATAAAATGGAATCACCTGAGTGTATTTCCTCTGAGCTTCCAGAAAGATCTTGGAAGCATATCCACACCTGAAAAAGTTCAAATTGTTCATTTTTCAGTATTCAAGGAAAAAAAATAGCTACACAAATGAGTATTGATGCCTACAGCTTGCAAATAACTTTAAGGAGGGTGAGGCAATTTTTTCCAGCATCAGTCTTCATATTAATTACTTTAAAAAATGAACATTCAAAGCTATTTGGTCCAGGAACAACTTCATAATATCAGTGGCGGCAAAATGTAAAACGTGCATGTTGGCACATTTGTTCAATCTGTGGTGTCAAGCAGGGACTCTGCTTCTGTTTTATGTGAATTTTAATGAAAGCAATTTATCTTCGGGTTTCCGCCAACCCGAAGCTCTTGTTTATGAATCAGTCATCAGATCTCCTGCATGAGGAAGAATGAGTTAGTTTGGTATGGAGGACCAATCTCTGATTTGTGGCAGGAAATCAGCAACCAGAAAACAAGCTAATTAACTACCATTAGAAATGTCATCTAGCAACTGCCACCTTTCCATATTCATCACCCAAAACTGGCAAATCCCCAGGGTGAAAAGCCCTAGGTTTATGCTATGCTGAGCAGCTGGCACAGCTGCCTGGCTGCACCAGCCCTCGCTGATCTCCTGAGGACATCTCCAGATCTTCAGGTCACCTGTGGCCAAAGCCAGCAATGCCTGATGATGTGCTGCTGTTTGGCCTTCAGTGAACTTGACGTTTCTTTTTTGTTCCCTAGGGGTGGGTCTCTCTCTAGCAGGAAAACAAAGCCTGTGTCTGGCACCACTGTGGCAGACTTGGCAGAGGCAATGCACTGCCCTCCTGCCTGCCTGCCAGCCTGCAAGGAGCCTGGCAGAGCTGCCTCTGCCACCACCTGAGTCTTGGTGATGTGACTCACTCTCAGTACAAACTAAGTGCTACTGGGCTGATTTCACACTAACTGCACTGTTTCACCCAGATGGAAGATCCAGAGCAAGGGAACTACAGGTGGACATGTAGGTCTTGTGATGCTGCTCCTTTTGTCTAGGAGTCCCAAGCCTTTCTCTGTGCTGGGCAGATCAGCAGCACCATAGCAGAGGGGCAGGAGAAACTTGCACTGTCAGAAGTTTTTTATTATCCCTCTCTGCCAATCTGGCACCTTTTAAGGACACTATTTTCTTTTCCCCCTTAAAGAAAACACCATGACTCTTTTGCAATTGGGATGGCTATTTTAACTTGGCGTGATTTATGTTCCATTCCCTTCTGTCTGCCATTGAGATTGGCCCAGTCCTATCCACTACACATTTCTGATTTAGGACCACCCTTACAACCCCTTGGTAACTTCAGTGCAGGAGACAGGATGTTATCAAAAAGCTGGAGTAATGCATAACTGCACCTGAGCACAGCCAGGGCAAGCCACACACTGCTATTTTGGGAAGCTTTTATACCTTGTATTTTTCCTTTTCAAAAGCAGTCATATTGCTGCTTAAAATACAGAATCTATTTTTAAAAGAGGCTGTTCTGTTCACCTTAGCAGTGTATAATTACAGGAGAGAGACAGCACGGCCATTAATACAGGGTGCCTTTGTGGGGGCAGAAGGCACGAGGAGTTTGCTTGTGGGTAATCAGTTGGGTAGGCAGGGGGGCGAAGGAGTCACCTGGATCCTGGGATGGGAGAAAGGGGCCCCTTGGCCTTCCCCATCTTCCATCTCCCCTTTGGCTAAGCCATCTCTACAGTTGTACTGCAAGCTTAGTAACAACATGCTTGCTGTCAGTAGCAAAAGGTTTGCTCCAAGTTGCTGTGAAGGTGTCACTTGTTCATCAGAAATTGACACCTGCCTTTTAATTGCTGAGGACTTGCACTGTGATATGCACCACATGAAGTGTTGTCAGTACCTACAGAGGATGAGCTATTTCAGTGTGATTTCCCCAGTCCTTGATTCTGTATTTTCTTCAAGACTGCGTCTGTGTTTTGGGAGTATTTTATAGAGTGATTTTTTAAAAAATTTAGCAGTTCAGCTGCTAAACCGACTAATATGGGGAAAACAAGGAACAACCTTAAAACAAAAGGGTAACAGGAAAATCAGGTTTCCCAATAACTAACTGAAAGAGATGTAACTGTAGCAATAAATGAGAAGTATCAAATACTGACTCCTAGCATGAGTGTCTCTGAGCCATAAACCTGGAGCTTTCGTTTAAAAACAATGAGTGGAGAAACATGTTATCAAGGGCTGCCATTTTGAAGAGACTTTGGCCAATTCATCATCTCAGAGCTTGCCTTTAAGGGCTTGCTCATTGGAATTTATAAAAAGGTTTGAATATAAATGGATCACTTGCATTCAATTTACCTCAAATTCAAATCTGCAGCAGTGAAATTACTTGCAATTAAAGGTATTAGTTACAGTGTTTGAGGAAACCTATTATAGAATGTATAGACCTTCACTGAAGAGGCTTGGAATGGAAAGTCCCAACAGCTCATGATAATGGGAAAATAGGACCTAACTTTGCTTCAAGTAGTATACAAAAGTCAGAACCCAAAGTAAACCATAGTCCCAGCGGTATCTAAACACATGCTTTCATGCAAGTAGATATTAAAGCTGTTCTGGGAAAGAAAAGGAAGAAAATAAAACCTTAATTGAGATGGCTGTATTTCATCAAACTAGCAAAAGCCAAATGTCATTAGCCTTGTTTATTTTAAATTATGAGTAACAAAGAAGTTACTGGAAAATTAGTATTGCAGAACTCCAGTCTGTCACTATCCTCTAATTTTAAAGAATAATGTCTGAGTATTTAATTTGATTTTTTAACACACTCTTTTTAGTTTCCATTATCATCCTTTCCACCTCAGCTTATATTTGTTTCTAGTGGACTCTCAGGTGAGTCTTCCTGGAGACTGAAAATATTTGGATCCAAACGTTTAAAGGCACTCCTAATTCTTGGTGACTGAGCTTATGACTGAGATGTATCTTGATTTGAGATAGCTTGGATTTAATTTTTAACACATTATGAACAACCACAAAGCTGGACACGGTACGCATGAAAACAGCATCCTTAAATATGTCAAGTTCATCATCCAGATACTGAGAAACAAAAAGACACAGCAAAACTTAATTCACAAATATTTATCCACCAGATGAGACTTTGAAGTGGTTACATCTTTGCTGCTTCAGTATGCCCCAGTTTCCCACACTGTACTGGTCTTTACTGGGAAAATTGGCATAGAAGCAAAAACAAATTCTAGTTTTAGCTCACCTGGCCCAGTAATTTGTGTCTATTACTGATGGTGTTTCTGTGGCATGCACCCTCGGTGCTAAAAATTGGACAAGAACTGCCATCTTGTTCTACATGGTATACCCAAGAGATAATAAGGTAAAAACATTTTAGACAATGTCAAAGTAAACTGACTGGGGACAAGACATTGGAGAGATATTGGACAACTAAACCCATGAATCACAAGCCCACACCAAGGCTTTTTCTCAGACTTCTTCCTGGGCTAATATGCATAACAATTGTATTTATTGGAAAATTGAGGATTTTTCCATTTCACCTCTTATGCTGGATAAATATACCCAGTGTATTAGTTTTGAACAGTTCTGAGCTCTGTGGGTCAGTCATATTCCACTTGCAGGTTACAACTCTGCATCTTGTGCTGCTTTGAGGCTCCTTGAGGACTGGAGAATAGCTTCGCAGTTTAAGACTTTATGTATATTTCTAGAAATTTAGACATATGAAACTGGCTTCTGAAAAAGCTCTAAATAATCTTTCCAGGCTACTGAGTATGTCAGTAAGCCTTCATTCTGCCAAAAAAGCTTTTTTATCCCCTGAACTCCTGTGATGCAACTGCACTTAACTGTCAAGTAGCTTTCTGTTTTACGGTTTTTAGACTTAAATTACTTAACTGAAAATTACTGTAATTGAAACTGTTGCAGTTCACATGGAAAGACCCAGCATGTGCAATTATGAGTGCAGTCCACTGCCATTCTGTCAGAAACCTGAGATCAGTCTACTTTTTATCTCTCTCTTACTTAGGCTTGGGTGAGGAGGAAGAGGATTTCACTGTAGGAGAGGCAACAGGAGATGTTCAACATGTAGAAGATGGGAAGTTGCTTCTACAAGTAGTGACATCTTGCTGCGCAGAGCTATCTCTTGAAGTGTTTCACATCTCTCCAGCCTTGGCCGGGCCAGCCCACCTGGCCTGGGCTCACCAGGGCTAAGAGGCAGGTCTCCACTCTCTTCTCCCTCCTTAGGGCTCTCTCTTCTCCAGAGCTTTTCTCTCTCCTTCCAGCCCCTGAGCCCCACCATGCTCAGACACCTTCCCCTCGTCTCCTGGTCCGTGCTGGTGCTGGAGGTTTGGGTGTGGGAAGGCCGTGGGGGCTGTGGGGAGGCTGGGGGGCTGCAGCAGCCCAGAGGAGGAGGAGAGCCCTTGCCTGGTGCCTGACAGGTGAGAGCAGAGCACCCGAACTGGCCATCAGCATTCCCAACTCTCTTCCTGCTCCAGACCTGGGTGAGGCTTTTTTAGCCCAGTGTGACCCTTTCTTTTCTTCTTCCCTCTTATCTCTGGCTCTGTGGTGGGTAGCCACCCACCCCACCTGCCTCTCCAACACCCCCCAGCAGGCTGAGAGCTGCAGGTCCCTGGGAGGAACAGGCAGGTGAGTCCAGAGCTGGGGTTGCCAAGCCTCTTGCTCATGGTGCTGAAAATCCTCCCGTGGTCCCTGCTGGGAGTGGGCTTGTCCTGGCTGGCCCAGTCAAGGGGCTGAGGTGCGTGTGGAGTCGGCCCTCTGAAGGCTGCATTAGCAACCTTGGTGCCGAAGGATTTTGCAGGGTGTTGCAATGTGTAACTTAAAATGAGAGCAAGGGCCAGGAGCAAAGTCCTTCATACCACACTGTGAGAACCCCGGGTTTAGTTTGGGGTCTCGTGTGGTGGTAAAGTCTCTCCTCCAACCCGTGCTTCCAAAGAAAAACCCTGCAGCCTTTCGTTGTTCGGTCTCAAGGCAGTTTATTGCTAGTTATCTAAAAGATTGTCTTCTCTGGCTACTGCAGTTTGGTCAGTGGCCCAGGCAGAGGCACACACACACCCTGACACCCTGACTGTCTGCTGTCTTCTCCTTCTCTCTCCCTGCCCAGGGCTGCTGCTATCTTTTATACGATATATATTACGTATTACATGTTTACAGTTTTTCCCCAATACCTACTACATATATTACCAAGTGCTTTTCTACTCTAAACCAATCTGTGAGTGCCAACATCACCAAGAACATGGAGACAAGGAAAAGGAAGGAGAAAGAACAGGATCAGCCCACTTTCCTCCATCTTAGAACTTCTGACCCCCATGTACAAAATAACAACCCCCCCTGTACAGGTGCTAAAACCCCCCTGTACAATACTAAAAAAAATTCCCCTCTACTTTGTAACTACTTCTACTATACTATCTAACCCTTTGTGACTGCTTGTTCCACCTTCAAAGTTGGTAACTCATTCCATGGCTCAAACTCAAAATCACAGCTGTTTCCAGCTGCCTGCCATGATCTAAAATGCTTCTGACCAAGGCCTGGAACCTCTAAAAATGTCTGAAAGACATTTTGAGTTCCCACACCACACCTCTCCAAGTTTTGGGGATGGATCTGGTTGATACTCCTTCATCCCATGGCAGGTACCTCCCAGTGACGCCCACAAGGAGAGGCAGAGATACCTGGAAATGCCCAGATGAGTCTGGCCATCAGGGTTTCCACCAGAAAGGCTGATGATAAGCCAAAACTTCTCAGACTAACTCCATTTTTATTACTATTATTCACAACCCCAAAATGCATCAAATGCATCCAAACCTGTCAAGCTGAGAATATCACGTTTGGAGCATGGAAAAAAAAAGCCTCAAGTAGGAAAACAGTGGGTTGGAAACGGGAAGGTTGAATGAGCCTCACCTGAAATAACTCAAAAAAAACGTATTTTTGGCTTTAGCAAGTCAGCCAGAAGGATCCTATATGTTTTTGTATATAGTTCCCAGAGGACTTAAAACTGTAAGATTTGATGCTAAACCTATTTCTGTGCTGTGAAACCAGGGACAGCTGTACAAATATTTGCTGTTTTTAATTAAACCTAACATTGCTACTTCCTTCATTTAAGTTAGGTCAAAGGACTGGCAATTTTATGCTTTGATAGATGAAGAAAAACAGTTGTGGGTGTTGTGTTTTAGAAATATGTTATAAAATAAGAAGTCTGAGGGAAAAGGCCTGTGAGGCTATAATAGCTCTGCCCTTGTGCTTTCTCCTCCGAGATGTTTTTCTTGTCAAATATTTTGCCTTATCCAGATAGCAACTGTTTCTGCTGTAATTTTGCTCATTATTTTTCCTTGAAAGACTTTTATTCAAACTTTCCTTACGCTCCCTAGTTAAACTTTAGGTAACATCCTCTCAGAGTTGTGTTTTTTATAAATGTAGATAAATCTGTGTTGTTAGGGGGAAATTAAGAGGGGCATGCCAGGTCCCAGTCCCTTTAGATGCTCCCCCCACCAAACTATATTGCTTCAATCACTCAGCAGAATTTCTTACATTAATTCCCAGCGGAGAAGTGCTGGTCTTTCTCCTGTTCTGTAGAGACGGGATTTATTGTCACAGTTTCTTCCAAAATCAGGGCTAGATAGTAAACTATCTGTTCAGAGACTATTTTTTGGTTACACAGCTAAGACCAAAGAGCACTGGACTGCAACCAGCAGAGGAAAGCTCTTGTTTCAGCTCCATGGTATGTTGCTTGTCCTGGGGTGACTCCCTCAGTTGTTCACTGTGGCAAATGGGGATAATGATGTTTACTCCCATGGTGACCTGTTTTAGGAACTGTACAGTGAAAATGTCAGGTATTAAAATTCAGCAGGCTTTTAGAAGAGGGTGACAATGTTTTAGTATTAAGCAGTTGTCTTTTTGTCAAAAATTCTGCATCATAAACATGCACTTTCTGTTGGAGAACAGCCATTTTCATAATTTTTTTTGGTTAAAAATCAGGAAAAATGCTTAGAAAGTCAGAATAACACCTTTAAAAACCCAAGTATATATTGTAAAGACTTTTTAGATTGCTTTTAAGTCAAGGTATAGACAACAGGCACCAAGGAGGACTAAGGTATTTTGTCTTTTGTATTGCTTTAGATTTTCATTTTCAAAAATTGTGATATTTCAAATTTTCATTCTAGTGAAAAACCTCAGACTTTTGTGGGGGAGGAAAAGGCATCATTTCTTCCCCTCTGCTATATACAATGAAGAGAAATGAGAAATTGTCCTCTCTGCCTAGTTTTTTATTTCTGCTTTGAAATCACACCTGATTGTGTTAAGTGAAATCAGTATTATAGGATTTAAGGGTCTTCAGTATGTTTTCAGTAAAGCTTGTCATTATTTTCAGTGTTACCATTTTATTACTACTGCCAGCAGTTTTACTGTTGTTGTTGTTGTGGTGCTGAGCATTAGCGTTGATGTTAGAAGAAAACAGTTGTTTTCCTAAAGATGTAAACCTCATCTATCAGTGGATAAACATCTGTCAGCAGCTGGATATCTGTTCCTTCCTCTTGAGGACTATCAGACTGGCCTGGCATGAGTGCAGGACACATATCAGGCACTCAGACCAAACTGCAAATGTGCAGATAGTGAAGAATGGGTACAGGAGTAGGGAGAAAACCATGCAGATTTGCAGTTTACCAGCTTTATCTCTTCCTAAGTGCTAGAACTATGATCTTCCTAGGTGGTCTGAAGTCTTGGGCAGAATTAGCATTTTTATAATACTTTTTAATACAGAAACTTAAAAATCGTTAAACCATCTAACAAACTTGTATCAGGAGTTTTCTTAAGAAATACTATACAAGGCCAATTGCAAATTAAGAAGTAGAAGTGTGTATTTCCAACATCTACCTCTCTATCTGCTCTTTGTTTATCTGTGTACTATGTGGAGTCCTGCAGATACTGAGCCATTGGTCAAGTAGAAAGTAATCCAAGAGGAGATCTATCATGACTTCCTGCTAAAGAAATCATATGCTGTGACATCTACCTGTGTTACCACTAGCACCTCACAACTAAAACCTTGGCAGGATGGGTCAGTTAACTGGTTTTAGCAGGGTTCCAGTGTTTATCCATAAGCCCAGAGGTTCTTTTCCTGGCACTGCTGCTGTCCCATCTGCATTGCTGTGCGTGCCTGAAGGGGCAGAAGTGGACATAGGAGCATTTGCTCCCCACTCCAGGACATTAAGGGAACAGCCAAATTTTTCCCCTCTGTACTTTTGCTATAGCTGAAAATATTTCTATATTCAATGAGTTTTTCGCAATGACTTAACCATCCTTTCAGAAAAATAAGATGAATAGCTGCTTATTTTAATCTGGCAGCACTTTGAGCAAATACAGCATTTTTTCTGTCTCATGTAGCTCAAGGCTGAAAACCCAAAGAGCAAGAAAACTCCTCTTCCCCCCCTGCCCTTCCAAAATGAAAGTCAAGATTTTGTGGGATTCAGCACAATCCATGGGATTTATGTTGCACCTGTTGAATTCTCATAAGAAATATCAATTAAAACACTGTGACTTTGGAAGGAACATAGGAAATCTGTGGGGATACTCAAACTCTGTGGCTTTCCTGCACCTGCAGCAGTATGCTGTCCCTGCTCTGTGCCTCTTGGACAAGGAGGGGCTGCCGGGCTGGTGCCACGTGCCACTCCTTTTCCATTGGCACATGGGGAGGAGCCTATTTCCCCCACCTGCGCCGTGCTCACTGTTTCTTGTTTGAGTTGGCACACGCTGAAGGTATTGGGACTATGACGCCTCGCAGACATAGTGCTGGGGCTTTTGGTGGCATGGATTTGGGATGCTTCCCCTATCCTTGAGTCTGGACTGCAAGAGGAGGCTGAGATTTTGTAGCAATTAGCTCCAAAGCCCAGTCCCACTTGATACTAATTTTAAAAATGTTTAAGGGGTTGTGAATCAGTAAGCCTTTGTCCCCAGCTGGTAATAGTAGCATTTAGCAGGAATGGTTGGGTTCTGCACTGCTGTTGGTTGCTGCTATTGCTCTTTGCACCTTACAGTGCTGGTGGCATGGCCCCGGGGGTGCAGGATCTTAGGGAGTACTTATGCTCAGGAGAGATAATGTTTCCAGGAAATGTGGCACATGTCTTCCCAGAATTCTGCAGTTCTAATCTGAACTTGATTAGGCTGTCCTAATTCTTCCCTTCCCTTCCCTTCCCTTCCCTTCCCTTCCCTTCCCTTCCCTTCCCTTCCCTTCCCTTCCCTTCCCTTCCCTTCCCTTCCCTTCCCTTCCCTTCCCTTCCCTTCCCTTCCCTTCCTTTCCCTTCCCTCCCCTTTTTCCACCATCTATACAAAGAGGGGTGGAAACCACTGCTGTCCAGCATGGAGGTGCTGGGGATTGCTTGAGTGCTGTGCAACTGCCCTTGGAGATAAGCCTTTAGGGATTCATCCAGAGAAATACCTGCCCAGTGCATATTAATGGATCTTAGGCAAAAGCCAGGTGCTGAACAATTACAGATGCTCCAGAGAATTTCAGAGACCCAGTAAAATCCTTATGGGAAAACAAGCAGAGGTTTTTAGGAACACAGTTTTGAGCACAGACATAATTTCTGCCATTTACTTGTCCATTGCTTTGGCTGGATGTTGATAGCTGTGATGGTTTTGATTAGGGCAACTTGAGCCCACATTCTGATTCCAAGAGTCACAGGCGATACCCTCAGTGCTTTCCCTGGATCAGGCTCATCCCTAGCATTTTGGTTGCACTCATCTTGCAGGTGTCCCCAAAACACCTGAGGCAACTCATCTCCCTGAATTGTGGCAATGGGGGACCACATTTGTGATCTCCCCCAGGGAAAAAGAAAAATAGTGTCCTCATTGTGATGCTTGTTGATGAATTAAAAAAGGCAAGTAAGCTGTCAAGTGTTTCCTCAGTCTCTGACCTTTCGCAACTGGAGGCATTTTCTTGTGCCTGTGACAGTTTCTCCTGCTTAGTAACCCATAGTAGATCCAAGTGCCTGTTCACTGTCCCTTTAAACCTGGGCAGACACAATGTCTTTTGGCAACAAAGTCATGCCCACTGGTTACTTGGGGAATCACTTTATGTTTGTTTTAGCCTGCCTCCCTGATAGCACATCTGTCCCTCATAGCACATCTGTCTTACACTGAAAGGGGCAAGTCAATAGTCAATCCTTCTTCTTGGCAGACAGCATTTTGCAGATCTCTTTTTCCTGATGTTCCTTTCCTGATGCTTCCCATTCCCCTGCTACAGGTTAGTGTCCCCACAGAAGGCCAGCTGGGATTGTCCCTTCTCCTGAAAGAATGTAGTCAGCCCAATTCGCTCACAAAACCCTGAAAAACTGAATTGGCATGGGTGGCTTAGCACTGGTGTGGTGCAGACAGCCCACGTGCTGGCTCTGCTGGCTCAGCCCTGGGCTCTGGGCTCTGCAGCCAAGGGTCAGGCACAGCAGCTGGATGCTGCAGCCTCTTCCACCACTGTGGCTCTTCCTGTGGGGAGCACTTGACCAGACTTAGGTGCGTGTTTCTAGGATACAAACACAAAAATATTTTCAGTCTCATATGTGTCATTCTGGGGAGACATTTTGCCCTCAGAACCGGCCTTTTTATATAACACCAGCTAAATACACATTGCACCTAAGTGGAGATACTCTGTTAGAAATAAATGTGCTTATAAGCATTTGGAAGTGTAAAGGTGATATTTATAAAGTGACCAGAACACCCACTATGTCCTGCACGAGCCAGTGAAAATAACAGCTGCTGAGTTTTATCAGCTTTAGAGCACCACAGGAGCAGCGCAGAGAGTGGTTCATCTGTGACGTGTCAGTGCTAAACACAGCTGACTAATGCACTGCTGTAGCTAAAGACAGTGTAATCATACAGAGACTATAAGTACATGATAAAATGAGTAGCAGTTTTATGGCTTTTCAGATGCTTTCTCCTAATATCCACATCTGTACTGTATTTGTGAGGGTAAAAGTAATGAAAATTCCTGCAAGTGAAAATAACTTTATTCTTTAGAGTATATCCAGGGGTGTTGTCTTCCCTCCAGCCCAGTGGTAAACATGTTGATGTTGGAGTAAAAAAATGGTTCTTATTTGTCCTGGATGAGTGAAGTACAGCTTTATCATTCTGCATTAACTGTTTCATATGCTGTATACGCATTTTTTAATGGCTAACTGATGGTTCATAAGTCACAAAAATTTTTTTTTTCTTTAATTCTGAAACCATTAAGAGCTCCACATAAAATCTAGGGTGTAAAGTCTAACAGGAATTGCAGAAAATGCAATTATCTGAAGTGACTCTTTTGTTCTCAGGACAGTTTCCACCATATAAGTTCATGATTTTTTAAAATTTTCTGAGTCTCTGAAAAAGATGTAATTTTCCTTAGGCACAACTAATGGAAGCTGCAATTCAATGGACACTGAAAGTCAGTTTAGAGGGGCATTGATGCAGAAAGACACAGCCCTTCCTTCTCCCAATCTGGCCTCACGTTCCTGCTTGTGCATCACCTCCTCTGTCATAGTTGTACAGAGAACTGGAGTGAGAAGCTGATCTAGGTTTAAACCTACCCAGCAAAACCACTTCCCTCCCCAGAAAAGCTAATTTTGCAGATATGGAGGCTGCTGTGCTAGCATAGGGAAGAACGCTGTGAGGCATGAACCAGTGATGGAATATCAGAGATTTCTTTCCTTAGCAATACTTTTGCCAATTTACAGCGTTCATCAGGCTGTCACCCCACTAACCTAAGAGTAGAAATATTAATATTAGCCAGTACTAAGTGGGACTAGATATTTATTTATTAAAAACCACAAATAGATATAGTTCTGTGTCTTTACAAGAGAGGCCATGAGAATGGTTTACATTTTTCTGGAAGTCTAAATGCATGTTATTTGGCATGGAAGGGAGGCTAAGTCTCACCTGTGCTAGCCATAGTTCACTTTGCAGATGTGCTGAAGGATGTTAGCAGCAAGTGACTATAATTGGACCTTCTGGGAAACATTATGGGTCACCTACATTCAGCAAAGAGTCCAGAGGGAGGAAACTGAGCTTAAAAGACCTGAGAGACTTGAGCTTGTGCTGAACACAGGATATCAGGTGGTGGAGGAGGAACTGACTCTGACCAGAGGGGCCTGAAAAGGAGCCTGGCTTGGTAGGGACAGACCTGTAAGGCTCCTAGTGAGGATGTGAGCTGGCTAAAGAAGATGGAAGGGAGGTCTCTGAAAAGTTTTGAATTTGCATTAATGAGGCTGGCTTTCAAAGGGGAAAAGTTCTTGGGAAAACAGGAAGAGAAAGAGGTGGAAGCAGAGCCAAAAATTAGGCTGGGTGAACAGCAGAAATCATAAATCTGTGCACAGTTTTTACCTGCTCTCAAAAAATCCCAGACATGAAGGAAAACCAAATGTTCATGCTTGAGATCTGCACAGCAACACATGAGCAGTTTCTATGGGTGAATGCTCAGCTGAGCAGCTGAATGAGAGGCTGGCTGTTGGTTAAGAGTTAGTGATTGCAAACAGAAAGCTGTTTATGTTCACAGAAGAAGAATGGCATACAAATATCCCACTGTTAAAGAAACAAGGTCGTGTCAGGTGAATAAAAAGGATAAGATATTGTTTGTATAACAAAAGGGGCTGAGTAAGGACTTCAGAGTGGGGTGTGGATGAAGTTACATAAACAGAACCATTAATAAATCTGCTGTCGGTACTATGCACTTGCCACTTATGCATGTGGGCTGGGCAAGGGGCCAAGTGAGTACACATTCATCTGTAGATTTCTAATTTTAGCTGGATAAAACTTGAGCGTACCACTCTAAATGGAGTCCTGTATGTTTTCCCTTTTGTCAATGGAAAAAGAGGCAATCTCACATGGGGACATATTCTGTTGTCAAACTGTCACAGAACTCCCTATAAAGGATGTATACAGGTGGGTGGCTCAGAGCAGGTGTCTCTTTTCTAAGATGGCTGAGTTAGGTGGATGAATCCCAACCACAGAAAGTACTTTTCTTCAGAGTTATTGTGGAGTTTTCAAAATTTAAAACTAATGCTTGAGAAGCTGAATGTAGCTTGCAGTTGCTAATATTGATCTGTAAGTACATTTCCATCTCCCTCAAAATTATTTATTTCTGCATCTACCCATCTTCCATATTTATGATGGCAGTTCCCACTAGATTTGACCAAAGAGGTATTGTTTTGCTATTGATACTCCCACGATACATGAGTTCATCCAAGTCTCCTGTTTGAAACAAGCATGCGAGGGGCCAATGCATTGAGCACAATTTATTCCAGATCTTTGCAGAAATATACGATGCTCTTGAGCCTATACAGATGTGTAGCCAATAGGGAGCTGTTTGGCTACACAAGTTTTTTATATTTTTTTCAACTAAATCAGAGATCTAAATGCAAAAGTCAGCACTTGGATGTCTACATGGATTTGTGGCTCTCCTGCTGGAATTGTAAGGTTATAAACCAACTGAGGGATTAAATTCATATGTATATTTTTTTTCTTTATCTGACAAACCTAAGATGAATGATATTGCTCATTTACAGAATTAGAGAACATTTAAATGGGAAAGGTTTCTTTAAGTAACTGAGGTAAAACCATGGATCTTTTGAGAGGGGTTTTAGGCTGGTTTTGAGAATCCTCAGTGTCACCATTTTTCACAGGAAGACATCTCTTCTGTTAACTCCGATGATTTCTCATGTGTATTTTTCAGCACCTTGCCTACTCCAGCTTAAAAATACTCAGAAATTGGACATATGCTGGCAATGCTGAGACATGTACTAACATAAACCAAAGTTATTTAATAAAACTGTAATACTGCTCATTTTATCCAGTCCTTTCAGAAAGCCATATGTGAAAGAAAAGGAAGACAGTAGAAAAGTAATGCCATTGGCAGTGAGCACAAAAACACTCAGGTTGCTTCAATCCACAGAAATGGGTTTGAAGATTGTTATAGCTCAGGATGTACACATCAAGTTCCTGAATCCTGCCACGCCCATCCCTTTGACCTTAGTGCTGTCCTCATCATAAACCCACCAACAGCTAGTCAGGTGCCCAGCCAAGTACATGACAGTTGTGTCACACTTGCTGCCAAGCCCTCATGCCAGAAAGGAGAGGGTCTGGACTCACCACGGGCAGTCCAGAAGCAAGAAGGTGGATGCAAGCCTGAGCTTCTGTCCCTGCGGAACACAGATCAGTGGGGCCCTGCTGGATAATTTCCTCCTCCTATTTGCAATCACAATTTCAGCTGAGGTAAATGGTTAACTGCTGAGTCCCTTCACCCCTGCTCCAGCTCCTGGAGAATCTCTCAGAGCTGGGAGGGCAGCACAGGGCACTCGGTGGGTAGTACCAACTCTCTCCATACCTGTGTACAATCAAGCAGCACAGCTTAAATCTGGCAGTGATGTGGAACATATGGCCCAGTGTGGCTTATAGGCAGACTGTCCTTGCCTGCTGACAATAACTGCAGGCAGCAGACTGAGCTGTGCAATGCAGTTCTGAGTATTTCTGTAGTGTTAAGGAAAAGAGGACCGGGAATGAATTCCACTTCTGAACCCTTTATTTACCCACACTACTTACTGGTTTATTTTTTCCTGGGCTTTATTTTGGACCACAAATAACTCTGTCCAAGATAGTGCCCAATCATGGTTTTAATGAAGCCTGTGCCAGCTTTGGTTCACTCCATTTATAGCACTCCTTAATGCTATTCCAGTAGACTTTTCATTGTCAAACTTCTCCATATGCTTTTATGTCACAGTCCAGGGCATAAAACCTGACCTCACAATCTTGCTTTAAAAACATCACTGGCAGGTTTGGTCTGAACTTTTCTGGAAAGGTTCAACTGAAAATGTTTCATAGGATAATGCTGACACCTGAGGGCAAGATGTGCTATATGAAGCCTGCAGGAAATCCTGAGCCAAGGGGCCATGGATGCAGTTTGCTTGGGAAAAGGCTTGTCCCATACAGTGTAGACTAAAGCCAGTTGGTGCCCGCTAAATGGACGTTCTTAATCCAGTTAAACCTTTTTCCAGGTTCCAGATTAACAGAAACCAGAGATTATATCTGTTGCAACT
The DNA here is from genome assembly GCF_050655825.1 of Lonchura striata. Classification (NCBI taxonomy): domain Eukaryota; kingdom Metazoa; phylum Chordata; class Aves; order Passeriformes; family Estrildidae; genus Lonchura; species Lonchura striata. Next base: position 64,749,752 of record NC_140703.1, read on the forward strand.
TTCAGATGATGCCCTGACTTTCCTTCAGCTTAGGGTTCTTTTCAAATGAACCCCAGTTTTTCTTGGAATAGTGGTTGTGTAGACCCTACAGCTGGGGCTGTGCTGGTACCTACATTTAGGGTAGGGAGGTCAGCAGCCCATGCTGCTGAAGCCTCAGAAAAGACAGTCCCTAAAGCCCCAGGCCTCACTATTGCTTAATCAGAGAAGAAGGAAGTCTGTACCTTTTACCAAAGACTGGAAGAATCCATGATGAAGTGGCAAGGCAAAAATAGGGTCAGTCTGGAAGAAAAATCTTATATGTGCAGTTAGCTTTTCAGTATAGGAAGAAGTGATGACAGCCTGTTTGCTTCCATCCAAATCCCTCTATCATCTAGTCTTGGAGAGGACCAGGGTCTCTACATAGGATACACTATATTTTTAATCCAATTATATTATGGCTCAGTCCCTTTCCTACAGCTCAGGCTAAAGCACTAATACAATTAGACAGCAACTGAGTTTAACAGCCATAGCCATAAACTTGATGGTTTGCATAATTTAGTTGGGAGTTTCCTTAGAGATTTGCTGAAAATACTGAACTTTGGGGTTTGTTTTTGTTTTTCTTCCAAATGTAGAAATGGAGACTATTACAAAGGCTATAAATACAAACCTGATTTCTCTAGAAAGAGAGGCCAATGCAGTGTGTGTTCTTATTTTGCAAACATGGTCATGAACCGCTATTAAATTCAGTGTGGCTTTGCATCTTAGGGAAGAGCCTGCAGGATTGGGCTTAGATCCATGGAAGTGGACGCCAGCCCTTCCACAAATACAGCATTATCTGTTTTCACATTGTGTTTTTCTGTCAGAGGTGTGGCAATCAAATGTGCAATTTCTATAGAAAAATTGAAGAATGTGAATAGAAAAGAAAAAAGAAAAGGGAAAAAAGCCCCCCAAAACACAACTGTCAAACTGAATGGCAGAAGCAGGGATGGGCTTACAAGGAAAGGTGAAAATTATATGGCTGCCTGTTAACATTATAACCAGCCAGAGGAGCAGCATGACATGGGAGCACTTGAGTATTTCCATTGCAGGCCCCCTCCCAGATCAGAGCTATATTTGACCCTGAAAGTACCTCACAGTATAGTCCTTGCAATAGGAAAAAACCCACCTCAATTAACAACAACTTCCTGGTGCACGCCGTAGGTGATTTGCTTTTTAATGTCATTATAAATTAACATTCCACTACTATAATACGAAAAATTAACCCAGATTAATTTTTTTCTGCTCTGTTATGTAATATATAATATGGTTTGGACAGGTAAGCATTTAAAAATCATAATTCAATTAAATTACCATTGCTAAGGTATGTCCGTGACCAAAGAGCATTGAGTTCCTTAGAGTAGAAATTAAGACAAAACACAATGTCTCATTTTTATTCTATGATTCTATTAAGGCAATGTGCCTAAAAGGAATCAGATTCTATTAGATGTGTTAACAGGATTGTAAAACACATATACATGTTTTAGTCCTGTTCATATAAGGCAAGATGCTGTCATTTTCTTGAATACTTGGAGGAAGTGGTTAATTTTCTTGTTTAGATCTTCATTCACGCATGTTTGAAATTGTAATGGGCTGTTGGACATTTTACAATGAACTCTCTGCATCTTCACTCACCTGAATGCCCCATGGTCATACTAAAAGTTAGTTGGAAGATGTGAAAAGTCCAGGGATATAATTTTCTATTTTCCATTACAGGCCAGAGGAAGAAAAAAAAGAAAAAGAGGGAAACTTTTGTTTCTGGAAGACTTCATTTGAACCATTTCTAATTTCACTTACCTATAGATTCATACCATGTGGTGGGTAATTTAGAGTTTATATTATGGATGGTTATAGTTACTCAATGTAAGAACATTTGTAAAAAGGACGTGCACTGGATACAATACATATTCAATCTCTTCCCAAGCTTGTGAGAAAAAACTTGCAGAAATCTTCTCCCGTATCCCTCCCAGTTACCTGGGACTCTCTCCAGGTATCTCTCTGCTTTTGCTCTGAATTTTGCATGAGGAGTTGGTGAAATATATGTAAAGTTAAGTCTGTAGGTCATGCTCATGGCAGAGCTAGAACCAGTTTAACAGGGCTCCCAAACCAGACCTAGCAGTGTGCTCAGCAGATGAGTGGGGAACCAGACAGATGGATGTCAGACTTCTGTGACTTCATCATTGGCCTCTGCAGAGCATGCACTGGTAAATGAGTTTCAGTTTTGGGCCTGAAAAAAGGTGGCAGGGAAGAAATGGTCTGGGTCAGCTGCAGCCTCTAAGGAGAGTGGGGTGCTGTAAAGGATCCAAAGACATCCCCGAAGGGCTGACAGATGAGACACAAGGCTGTGGCAGACCAGCACCTGTCTAGGGCAGCAGCTGGAAAGCAGGAGAGGTACAGCAACACACCTCAGTCACCATTGTGTGGTTTACATTTAAGCAGCAATGTGCACTCTTTGATTCTTTCTTGCAGTGCCTTGCACTTTGATTTTTGGAATGATTTTAAATACCTTTTAACTGGCTAAATAGATAACCTCAAATGAAATATTTAATTAGACTTTTCTAAACAAAAACTAGTTGTTGTTGGTTTTTCTGCTTTTTTTTGTTTGTTTTTTGTTTGTTTGGTGTTTGCTTTTTTGGTTTTGGATTTGGTTTTGGTTTTTGGTTTTTTTTTTCAGCAAAAGCAGTGCTTTCCAGTGTAGGTTTTTGCTGAGAGTACTGTTTCTTGTCTGGAAGGTCAGCCCAAGCGAAAAATTTCCAACAAGCTCTATGCTGAGAAAGTGGTGGGTTTTTTCAACCTCTGAGACTCTGAAAAGTACAGTCAGAGCTGCTGTGGCTTTTCACAGCATTTCATACTGGCTCATTTGTCTCACTGTTTATGTAGATAAGGGGCTGCTAAGAAGTCTTTTCTGGACCTTCCCATCTCAGATGTCTGGGACAATTTTTACTCCTTCATTTTGAAATCAGAGTGAAAGGATCTTTTCTCCTCTCTTTTCACTTTCTTTTCATAATGCCAAAAGCTGTCTTGAATTATGCAGCTTTTGTAAAACTCCTTGAAATGTGTTTATATAAGAACAAACCATAAAAATTGAAGTGAAAGGACCAAATCCAGTACTGCACTTACTCTCCATTGATGAGGTACTCAGGGAAAGCCTGAATGGCAGCAAGTGAATAAGAGCAGAAGAGAGATTAAATTATGCTTTAGGAGACTTGAGGCACCATGGGCAGGCAGTGCAGATTCTGAACATACTCCCTATGGATCCCATAGGTAGAGGTGGACAGTCCATTCACAACACTGACACAAAATAAAGATTGAGTTTCTCACCCACTTTGCATGGCAAACTCATGGTGTAGCTGACAGCTGTTGCTGTGGCAACCATACTTGGAAAATTTGTACAGTGCCAAAGAAAACACAGCTTGTGTTCTCTTCATACCTGGTTTCCTCATGGCTGGTGCACTGGTACTGCCCAGCATGGCAAGTGTGCTGGGCCATGGCTGGGGAAGGCACTGTGTGAGAGAATGGGGCCCTGAGCTCTGTGGCCCCCAACATAGGAAGGATGTGGATCTATTGGAGAGGGTGAGAGGAGTGCCACAAAGATGATCAGAGAGCTGAAACAGATCTCTTACAAACACAGGCTGAGAAAGGTGGGAATGTTCAGCCTGGAGAAATTTCTGGGAGACCTTGTACCTGCCTTCCAATACCTAAAAGGGGGCCCAGGAGACCTGGGCCTTTTTACAAGGACATGTAGGGCTAGGACAAGGGAGAATGGCCTTAAATTGAAACAGGGTATGTTTAGATTAGATATTAGGAAGAAACTCTTTACTATGAGGGTGGTGTGGCCCTGGCACAGATTGCCTAGAGAAACTGTGGATGTCCCATCCCTGGAAGTTTTCAAGGGCAGGCTTGATCTAGTGGAAGGTGTCCCTGCCCATGGCACAGGAGCTGGAACTAGATGAGCATTTCCAACCAAGCCATTCTATGACTATATGACTCTTTAGCCTCCTGGGAGAGAAGCTTGCAGGCTTATAAATGCCCTCCACAACTATGCCTTGAAGGCCATCAGAGTCCTTTTCTTTAACACCCTCCAGCACTGTCATTGCCAATCAAGTTATAATAATATTTTAATGTTTTGGGTTTTTTTTAAACTAAGGTGAAAATACTAGAATTATTACAAACACTGCTTTCTGACCAGTCACTGACCCTCCTCTTTTGTCGGTGTATGGATACAGAGTTTCTAGGTGTTGAAAACATGTAAACCCCAGTGACTTATGGTCTCTCTAGAGAAGACAGAGAGTCTAACTGTTCCAAAATTAAAATTTATACTTTAAATTACCAGGAGCAGATCCACAATTTATGGAAACAGATATGTTTGCATAGATATCTGTGGGAATTCATGCCAGAGGAGGAACTGGGTCTGGAATTTGATCCATTTAAAAAATATCCTTAACAAAACAGTTTATGATTCTAGGCATAAAGAAACACATACATTTAATTTTAAACATGCATTTAATTTATTGTCATATCAGAAGTAAGCAAGTAGCATTTTTGGGGGTTGGGTTTTTTGTCGCATTCATTCTGTTTATTCCAAAGAATCTGGGAGGCCATCTTTGTAGGAGATATCAACTGGAAAGCATATATATGCCACAGCAGAAGTCATGAAGCTACCAGCCCATCCTCGGATTCTCCCCTATGAAATGACAGCTCAGTCATACCATTTACAGTACTCCCAGAGTGTCCAGGCATTTTGAAGCAAGGCACATCTCTGTCTCTTACTCGACTTTACTGCCCAAAAGTAAATCACAGTGGCCAAATCCCTACCTTCCCACTCCACAAGGCAGCTGTCCTGTTAGGGAGACCAAAGAACTAGCTGGCTCTAAGAGCCTCCCTTGTAGCAACCATGAAGAGTACCTGAAGACACCGTGCTCCCCAACCACCCCTGACTGGTCCTAATCACCCCCACCCTAAAGCCACGCTATGGGGACTGTAAGGGACCTCAGCCTTCTGCTGGGGAAGAGGCGAGAGCAGGAAAAGGTTTCATGACTTTCTTGCACTCCCATGACCTGCTCACCCTGCCCCATGTCACCACAATACCTTACCAGCACAAGACTGACCCCCTCTGGAACCTCTCCACTCCTGCCCAGGACTGCTCTGTGCAGTGATAAGAAGCTTCCCTACTCTTTACTGACTTATAAATATAGGATAATTTATGGATCTGACTTTGCCTGATTTTTGAGATACTGACACAATGCATATTTGCAAAGGCTGTTCCTTCCTCTGGCCATCTGAGTACAGTGTTTGAGAGAATATTTATGTTTGGATATGTGAGACATGTGTGACACTTAGGCAAACAAAGGCTTCAACAGAAAAATAACAAATAGAAGACACTTGTAAGAGCTGAACACAGTTGAAAGCACAATGAATATGAGGATAAATACAGGTTCCTGCACAGCTGTATGCTTGAAGGAAGAGATCAGCCATAGACACAACAGTCAGGCACAAAGGCAGAGTGCTACAAAGTGTTTACAAAATCATGTTTGCCAGGGAGTGCCTGAAGTAGGATCTGAATGGGGTACTGGGAAAATCTGTGCATAGATGATCTCAGCCAGTACCAGAAAACGCAATGAACATTCCAACTGAGGTCTGGAAGGACCTAGAACAAGCCCCAGAGATTGTGTTTTCCCAGCCTGTCACAGAGTGCAGAGGTAGCAGCTGTGTTTTGCCAGTGTGCTGGCCAGCACAGCCTTTCCCCTCTGGCACCAGGGGACTGTTGCTTTTCAACCTGTTTCTGGCTGACAGGCAAGAGATTTCAAAGGACCACTTTTCTGCAAGACAAAAGGGCACATGGAGTTACTGAGGGATGATGTCAGTGGATTTCCAGCTAATATTTGCATGCTGTCTTTTCCCCATGGTAGCTTACCTCGATCCCAGCAGAGTCTAATTGCAAGGCAAAGCTGCAATACAATTAAATCATACAGGGGAGAAATCTTCCCCAGACCCCTACAGAGGTTACATTGGCCCTCAGCTACCTCTTAACATAGACTCTATTGTTTCATTCTTTCTGAAAAAAATAGCCTAGCAATTTGATTCTTGCATTTTGTTTCCTGCCAAACCTTCCAATTCATTTGCCCAGAAAGAAAAGAAAATCAAACACAACCCCCAAACAAACAAATAAACAAAAACCATTAAAAAACCTTCTTTCCTTAAACTCTAGATAAATATTTTGGAAGTATATGCACCCTAAACCTGTTCTCTGAGATCTCTACTGGCGTAAGTACTGACAAGTTCTAGAGGATGGCATAATTTGGTAATAAATTAGAAAGACATGTAGATAAATGCCTGAGTTAATGCACTTTTAAGCTCATAAAGATCAGAGATGGACAATACTACCAGAACTCATGTTGCAAACAGCAGTAACTGTGTCTGTAGAGCAAAATAGTGGAAATAAAGACACAAGACACACATACATGCTGAGAGATCATTGCTGAAAATAATGCCAAACACAGCAAATTAGGCATCTTGAAGTAAGACACACAGAAAAAATTAAAATGAGCAGAAAACCTAGGAACTGACATATTTCAGGAATTGTATATTTTTCCCATGCAGGCCACATACCTAGGAGCAATGTGCTTTACAGGAATCTGTCAGTTTAGTACCTTGATGCTGATGGTTCTTATCTACACACTGCCCAAATGTCTGGTGGTTCTGGTTTGCAGTTAATAAAAGCAGTTATTCTGAGTGCAACATTTTATTTGTGACCCATTGTGTTTCCAATTTCCATTGTTTTCTCACTGAAAACCCCTAAAAATGCGTTATCTCATTTTTTGTAAACTGTAATAGCTAATCTTTTTATGCACGTTCACTTTATTTTCTTATTGTTTTTCTTGGGGATCTTCTGTTAAATGTAAAATAAGAACATAATACAATAGAACATATTCTATTAAATTCTTTTAAAAATTGCAATGATTGCACAGTTAAGTGTTAGCAGAGAAACCCTGTAGAATATGTGAGAAAAGTGAGGCAGGTTTAGTGCATATACAGCATGGCCTCCTCAATATTTTATTGGGCACAACAGGGACATGTAATATGTACCTCCACAATAAAGACAGGTGATGAACATATTATTTTTCAAAGCAGGGTTCAAAACTCTTCTTCCAGAAACCTCCTCCTTTGCCACTCCAGCTAAGATCTGGATCCTAAAGGTGTGTCTATGCAGGTATTTATCTGAGGGCATATTGTGTAAACTCCCATTGCAGTCAGGTGAAATGTATTTACCACTGTTATTGGGGGTTCCTAAAAATATGTGTCTAGTTGAGACTACCTGGTTCCATAAAGAGGCATCTATACAGGCTGGCAGATGTGACAGAGAGTTAGGATAGGACACGTGGCAAACCAGAACCCTGCAGCAGCAGGATGCTACAAAGATGCCCTTTACTATCTGACTCTTGACTATGTTTCAACAATTCAATGAAGCCCAGTGACTTCTGGTTTTGCCTTTTTTGTTACTATAATAATTGCACTTTTTAATATATCATGCCTTTATTGAGTGACCTGGTCCTGATCCTGACATGCAGGATAATTCTGAAGAAGCTGTACGTGACACTTTCAAACGATAATTATACACTATGATGCACAGCAATGAAAAAAAATCACAATGTTCTTTCAGACTAAGGGCTGCTCTAGCACTAGTGGCAATCTTGCTTTGGGAGGGACGTTACACTGCATGACCAGGAAATCTCTAGGCATCTCTTCCATCTGACATTTCTATGATGCTACAGGCCTGGCTTACTCATTCCTACACAACAGAGCACCTTCATAATCTCTTCACAAGATCTGTTCTGTTCTTGTGTGGAACCTGAAGTATTTACATTTTTAATGACTTTTTTTTTTGAGTCTGAATTGGTTCAACAAGTCCCCTGGCAAAGGGCTGTATCTCTACATTTGTAAAGGGTCCAGCACACCTTCTGTGCCATGCAAATAACAGTGTCTCAAGATACTGCAAGTATTCTTCAACTGGATCTAATTATATGGAGGCTTTACATGGAGAAATATCTCACCAACTTAAGGAAAAGCTGAGTATGAACTTAAAGCTGATCATATATGTAAGAGGTTTTCAGAACACAGATAATCGAGAAAATAGCAAGTATTGATTTTAACTAGACCAAGACTCTTGTTCCATGAGCAGCAAATTCTTCCTGATTGTGACAATTCATTGTATTTATATGATCTTTTGACAAGTTTGAGCTGTTAGGAGGTGTGAAGGTGTGCTGCTACAAATGGAAGGAGCTAAGGCTGAACTTGAGCACAAGGTCCAGGTGTCCCCACTTCTTTACTGTTAGCTTCTTTTCTTCCTTAGCTCCAAATAGTTCTCCACAAAGCAAACGTAAGAAAGAGAGGAGCTGTAAGCAGGGTAAAAGGGGGCACTGATTGCTTCTAACCCTCTTCTATTTTGTAGCAGAAACAAAAGCACTGGTGAGACAAACCTAGAGCAGCTTGGGTTTAGAGATTCCATAGATTTACCCAGAAACTATATGGGAAAGGGAGAAGGAAGGGTAGATAATATCAGTGCAGTAGTTAGTTAGAAAGCCCCTCAGGGCTGTCCAGCTTTGGGGGGCTCTATTGCATGGTGTTATGGTGAGTACTTGTGCAGTCAGAACAGCTGCATCAGCAGCAATGCAACAAAAAGGCACAGAATAGGACATTTATATGTCATTTATCCTTTTCACCTAAGAAATTAATTTCAGAACAGAATGAAATAACTGGATCTAATTGAACAGACATCCAGCTTAATACCTGTGTTTGTAACATTTGGTAACTATATTTTTTGGAGAACATGGTGTTGGATTCTCTGTTGACTCATTCATTGTGAAAGTATCCACTAGATTTCCAACCACTGAGATTTATTTATTTTCATTAAAAGTCCACATTATTATTTATATGGTCAAGAACATAAGTAATGTTGGAAAAAAATAAGTATTAAAGTCTAAGAAAAAAAATTCAAATCAATAATAACAGAAGAAAAGAAAAATATGTAGTACATATTAAAAATGAAAACAATTGTTATAAATATAATGGCCTTAAATGTTTGCTTTTATGTGACAGATGTTTTTAACAAAATGTCTATGTTGGCAGTTTGAGCACACTTATGATTTTAATTTGTGTAATATTCCCTTTTAGTATTGATGTCTATTTACAACATCTGTGAAGGGTCTGTAACCTGAATGTGACAGGGAAAAACTAACAGACTGCTATTGGAATCTTTCCACTGGGTCCATGTAACAGACTATTAACAAAAATCTTAAATAGCTATTCTAATCATCAACAGCAATCTTACACAAATTATATCAGACCCAAAGGACCCGATTAACTTTAAAATGCCTTACAGACCTGAAACATAAATTTTGCTCCTCCTACCTTTCTCTGTAGAATCACAATCAGATCATATCACAGGCACTGGTTTTAGCTAGGCACACATAAAATCAGTATGCAGGGCAGGCTGCAGACACGCAGGCAGGGTTCCACTTTCATGACAAGAAAAGCACATTTCTGAGTATTAAAATTAAATGTAATCCTCCTTTTTTTTTTTCCCTGTTGCTGTTCTATAAATCTCCAACTGGAATTCCCACTCTGTAACAACTCCTTCAAACAGCTGGAACTTGGACAACATCCTGGCATGGGGAGGCATTAATATGTCATTGAAGTGATACCACTGATAGAGGCAGATACAGGATTTCTGCTGGAGGAAAGCCAAGTCTTACCAGGATGGTTTCACATAATAGGAAAGTGCAAATGAGAGAACATGAGTTGAGGGTTTTTGCTATTAATTTCTTAATATTTGCACCAAAATCTGAAATGCTAACTGTTATTGTTATGTCCCAGAGGTCTTTTCCACAGAGTTCTTGCTTGTTCACGCCTTCTAAGTCAGGAGCCAAGATTCCCCCACCTTTTGCCACTTAGGCCCTCTCTTTCCCTCCCCTCCCACACATACCCTTTGTTTGACCCCATCTATACTACAATAACTATTTAATTAACAACAGTTGTTAAATTTGTTTATGGCCTGACCTTGTAAGTTTGGCTGGCCAGTTAAGATGGAGCCAAACTGTTTTATATCTCGGTTACAAAAAAAAAAGCCTAGGTAGAGACTTCAGCTAAAGAGTTTTTTTTAATAAAAACCGAAAAGCAAAATGCAACAAAAGAAGGTCATTCCATTTGTATACCCCATTGGTCTTTTCCACTGTGGCTTTCCAAGCTGTATTATAACCAAGTCCTTGACAATAGAGCCCAACAGCCATTGACTGCTAAAGTTTTCTATTTCTCATGTAGCAGAGGAGAAGGGGCCAGCCCTTTGAAAGTTTTTATTTAAGGCAAAGATTTTTTTTTTTTTAAGGTAAAAAGTTTTCTTCATCTCTAACCCTGTCTTGCTTGGCATTTGGAAGATGTGTCTAGTTTATGTCAAGACAGGCCTAGGGTCTCTCAAAAATCTGGGTGGCTCTGCAGCTCACAGCTACTTCTGTCTGAGTTGCTAATATTGTCCCATGGGTAGGAAATTTCTGGTGACCCCTGCAGTTACTCCTTCCTTCTCTCCCACTAGACATATTTCACTTCTTTGTTTCTATCTTTTTATCCTCCTTTGCCAAAATCCTCCTTATTTCTTGTGAGTTTATTTACAATTGCTCTTTCCTTTTTCTGCTTTTTGTCCCTCAGAATTTCCTCATTAAATCACTTTAGAGTTGAGCATAGAAATCTTAGTTTAACAAAAAAAAAGGTGTTAGCTTTGGTTTACCTCTCTACTCCTAAGTGCATTAAATGTGGAAATCCTGCGAGGCAGAGCTAAGATAGCCTCCCCAAGGACTGATAGTGTCCTAGATGTGTTCTATGTAATTCACAAATTCTATATTGCATAAATAAACCCAGCTGGTTTTTCTATATTTCTTAGGCTTTCTTCTTTTTCAGAAATATTCAAATTATTAATAGTTTTAGCACTTTAGTATTTTTAATACCTCATTGGAAATACCTCTCCCTGAGTCCAAGATGGTTCCCCAAGCATTCTGCTGCTTAAGCAAAACTGACTTGTAAAATTTTATTTCAACTGTGAAGAAAAATGTGACTGCAGATGGGTCTAGAGCCAGACCATAGAAGGCTTAGAGAGTATTTGAATGGTGGAAAAGAAAAGAAACAAAGCCTGGCTGCAAGTGAAGGAACTCACCCGTTTGCCCTCTTAAGGAAGGTTGGTTTTTGGTGGCAAGAACTGCTCTTCTTTGTGCCAATGTCACTGCTCACAGAAGAGGGGACAGCACTCCTGTGGGAGCTGTCTATGAAACAAAGCCAGCCCAGGTGATCAGAGATTTGTTAGCTCTTTTCATGAATGCATACTTTGGCCAAACTGGCACTTAATATTAAAAAAACCAACCAACCAACCAAAAAAAAGATGGACAAATAGGTATTCCATACTGTGAATATCAAGGTCTTATAGGAAAGTCTTCAAGCATTCACTGAAGAAAACTAGGTATGCTTACTCCTGAACAGCTCAGTTTGTCTGTTGTGCAGCTGAGCTGGAAACAGGTTTCCTGTGAGACATCATCCACTTCTAGTCACACTTGTAGTTGAGCTGGCACAGTGGAACTGCCATCAGAGTATCCCCTCACTCTGGCTTCACTCCAAGAGGATGAGAAGGCACAAACCTTCATTTTATAGTGTGGTTTTTGTTATCCAAATGTGCAAAAGATTTAAGCCAGATTTTCAGTCAGATCTGAAATCAGTCCAAATTTTTGACTACAGGCTCTGCTGGTTTCTTCTCTTATTCAAATGGACTTATTTAAAATTCTGTTACTATCCCTTTGAACCAGCAGTTCTCCTGCTCTTTTTGTGTAATGAGCTGTACATGTTCCAAAACAGACAAAGAGAATTAAATCATAAAATAGTAGATCTCTGTTCCACCTGAGTGTCAAGGAAAAATTAAAAATATATTTTGGAGAAAGATTAAGGAATCACATCAGCCACTCGTCTGGGTACTTTCAGAAGACACAGATATATTAGAGAAGCTGAGTTCAACTGGGGATGCATGGCATTTCTACAGAAATTTGTGCTCAAGAAGTTTTCATCTTCTGTTCAATTCAGTACCAATGTATGTAGCAGAATCAGTTGCCTTACCTGAAATGAAATTTTGGACTGAACTCTTCTGTATTTTTGAATTAAATTATTCCAGATAGACACAAATTTGAACTTGCATTCAACTATTCAAAGAAAATTTTAATGAAACAAAATGGAAATTTAATCTATTTCTACAGTATCTAGAGCAATATTAAAGCATATAAACCACTATATCAAATACATGTGCCTCCTAATTGCTATTACTCTTAGCATAGTTTCCGATAATTCTCACAATGGGGCAATCTGTCTGTCCTCCTGACATCCATGGCCATTTTCAACCAAATTTGAGAGAACAAGGCTCAAACTGGAGTCTTACCCTAGGTTCTCAACTTGACCAAACATTTCAGAAAACTGAAGAATAAGCTCTCCTAGAATAAAGTTTCCCTCTACAGTCAGTGCAGACAGGTGAATACCTTTGGATCTCTCTGAAGGCAGACCTTGTCTGCAAAAAATTACATGCCTAGTCTCAGGAAGGCAGCAATGATCTACTATTGCTTTGGTAGGGCAGAAACACTGAAATAAGTCTGGCTCTCTGGCTTTCTTGAATTTAAGCTCAAGTTAGGTCCCTCAGTTAAGCAAGCTCGAGCCCCTCTCAGGCATCTATGAAACAATTAAGTTTTTCTGGAGGACAGAGGTCCTCAGACAACTTGTCTTCACTGAGACAGAGACACAATGAGCTCAGCTATGGCAGGGCCTGGGAGCCAACAGCACACCCCAGCTCTGAGTAAGCTGCAGCATATGATGAGTCTCAGCTGCCTCTAAAATGCAGAGGACCTGGGCAGGGGAGCTGGGGTTATGATGAGGGAGGCTGAAGAACAAAGACAGAATTCCATAAGGAACAATTTGTTCCTTTTAGAATTTGTTTGCATTCATTAGTTCTGCTGAGCACAAAACAACTAATTCAAGTGTGTCAGTTGCTTTTGTTTACTCTTGTAAATGCCAAATGCATTCCAAATTCAACTGTTGGAGTAATGGGTAAGCCTGTCCTTACCATACCAATTGCTTTTTCAGGACATCAAATGAAAATCCTCTGTTGTAGGAATATATCTTTTGTGGGCGGATTTGCTGATATTGCAGTCCAAAAGCCTAACTCTTACAGGAACAACCATTGCACTGACTCTTGCTTACATTTTTAATCTTTCTTTGGCCCCTGGCCATATTCTAAATAAATGAAAGATGCCTGTATTGTTCCATCCAGCAGACAGATGATAAAAGGTCTGTTTCAGACTATGGGCGAGTCAGTCTTCAGCCAGTCACTTCTAAAGATATGGAACAAGTACAGCAGTCTTTAAGTTTAATACAACCCTTTCACATTTTAAATCAATTTACAATCTTTCTTTGTAATCAGTTTGGTTACTTCCCAAATCCAGTACAGGAGATGTTTTATTGCCAATTCTTTATTTCTGGTATGATGTTCTTGATAAGGGTTATGTCAAAGACAACAATTCTTGATCTGTATAGAATCTTTGAAACAGCATCTCACACAGGTACTTTGTTTCAATAAAGCTATGGATGGTACGTAAACCTTAACAAGTTATTCTTCTAATTATCTGCCTTGAAGGTCACAAAATACTATTAATGATGTTCCAAGTAACAAGGACTCTTTTCCTCCTAGAATTTCCCTTGAGAACATACTTGGCTGAAATAAAATTTTATATATATTAACAATATAATCTTTTTGCAGTGCTCACAAAATAAGAGTTAATTGCATTAGTGAAGACACAACACTTCATAAGACAATACATAATTCAACTGAGAATACTGATTTTCAGTCTGAATTAAAAGTAACCTGAGAGTATAGCTAGTTTCAATATGATTAACACATGCAGCAAGCTAAGAATTCACCAAATACCTAATTTCTAGTAAGATTTATTTTGCACATGAATTCAGGAGACTTTAAAAAGATAAATGAAAAACTGCTATGAAGTGAGAAGTTTTATAAGGTATAGGAGCTGAAACCATTAACTCAGAAACAACTGGAAAGCCTAAATTCTTAGGTATATCTTCACATTTCCATAGAAAAGACCTTCTTTGCTTCCTGAAAATTTCTACTGTCAGAAGAAAACATGGTCAAGGATTCCTGCATGCTGGGCTGTCCGTTTGGAGCCATGGCAATCACTTTGTCTGGGCTGGTAGTTCTGGATAAATGGACACTGTGTGCGCACCAGTACCTGCACACACCTGCAGTTGTTACATAGTCTATTTCACAAAGATGCAGATCTGCAGTAAGTTTTCTTCGTGTGCAGTCTTACACTTACAAAAATGTCAAGCTCACAGTGCATGAACTATCCATGCCTATGAAATCTTCATCCACAAGTCCTAGAAATAGGTGAGCCTTGCAAGATTTATTTGACTACTGACCTGTTGTGCCTGCTTGCAGCCATCCAATTTGGAAAAAATTCTCACTGGGCATGTTATGAGCTGTAGTGAAGCATGGCTGTGTCTAAACTAGTAAATAAACCAACCCAGAGTGCCTTCCATGGACCCAAGGGAAGAAGCATGATGCTGATACTCTTTCCCCAACACAGGGTGGCCCTGTGCAGTGGGTTGACCTTGAGTGCCAGATGTCCACCAAAGCCTCTTTGTCACTCTCCTTATCAACTGGATAGGGGGAAGAAAATATAAGGAAAAGCTTGTGAATAGAGATATGGGCAGGGAAAAATCACTCAACAATTACTGTCATGGGCAAAACAGATTCAACTTGGGGAAATTAATTTATTGCAAATCAAAACAGAGCAGCGTAATAAGAAATAAACCCAAATCCTAAAACTCTCCCCACCCTCCCTTCCTTCAGGCAGGGCACAGCTTCACTCATAATTTTTCTACTTCTGCCCTGCCAGTGGCGCAGGGGGATGGTGA
This sequence comes from Lonchura striata, assembly GCF_050655825.1. NCBI lineage: Eukaryota > Metazoa > Chordata > Aves > Passeriformes > Estrildidae > Lonchura > Lonchura striata. The sequence goes on from NC_140703.1 coordinate 64,764,770, forward strand.
ATGAGAGCTGTGGTCAGTTCATCACACATTGTCATCACACATTCTCAGCAGGATGACTCACTCTTTCCCAGCTCTAGCATAGTGTCCCTCCCACAAGAAACAGTCCTTCACAAGCTTCTCCTACATGAATCCTTCCCACAGGCTGCAGTTCTTCACAAATTGTTCCTGTGTGGGCACTTTCCATGGGGTGCAGTCCTTCAGGAAGAGGCTGCTCCAGTGTGAGTCCCCACGGAGGCACAAGTCCTGCCAAGAACCTCCTCCAGCACAAGCTTCCCATAGGGTGACAGCCTCCTTTGGGGTATCCACCTGCTCTGGGTGGGGTCTTACATATTCTGCAGGTGGATCTCTGCTCCGCTGTGGACATCCATGGGCTGCAGGGGCACAGCTGCCTCCCCATGGTCTGCAGCTGCAGGGGAATCTCAACTCTGATGCCTGGAGCACCTCCTGCCCCTCCTTCTGCACTGACCTTGGTGTCTGCAGAACTGTTGCTCTTGCGTAGTCTCACTCCTCTTTCTGTCTGCAATGGTGCAGGGATTTTCCCCTTCTTAACTCTGCTATCCCAGAGGCACTATCACTGTCATTGCTGAGCTCAGCCCTGGCCAGTGGAGAGTCTGTCCTGCAGATGGCTGGCATTGGGTCTCTCAGACATGGGGAAAGCTTCTAGCAGATCCTCTAGGCCCTCCTACTATCAAAACCTTGCCGTGCAAATCCAACTCACACTGCTCACACTACTAATTGGGCAAAGTCTTGTTGTCCCTGGCATTGTGCTGGTGCAATGTCTGGGAAGTTTACTACATGGCACAGGATCAAGCCTGGAGTTGCTATCAATTAGAAAATACAGATGCTTTCTGGACAGTGTTTGAGGCCATGTTCTAAGCCTGTTTATTTTACTTCTCCTGATATTAGTAACAGTCACAGTTACAGTAAAGAAGCCACAACCAGGAATTATGAAAGAAGCAGGAGAAGACATCTGTGTTCTGTGGGAATTGGCCACTCCAACAGTGGCCAGATACAATAACTTCTATTAACTTGCCAGAACCAATAACTTGTCTTAAACATGTTTCTTCATCTGTGAGGGCAGTGTTTGTATTCTGCATCAATGAGGCTTCTTGGATTTAAAACTCGGGTGTCTCAAACTGCTATAGATGTGTTCTTTCTAAACCCACTACCTGTGCCTTCTGCTTACAGCTCACTCTGCTTTCACTTGTAGGCAAAGCTCGGTTCTCACACAACCACTACACAGCCCACACCTCTGGCCCCATGGAGGGATTTCTGTGCATGACCAAAGATGGGTATAGGGAGATAAACCCTTATAAATATTTGGGTTTTAGAATAACAACAACAAAACAATGTTCTGGATCAAGCTCATTTTCTAATGAATTTGAGTTTTTTAGGTGATTGAATTTTCCTTTTAACTGTGGCATAAGCTCAAGTTCTTGTTAGACATCACATAATCCATGCACATGTTAGCCATTTTGCAAATGCTATTATTCAAAGCTGGGAAGCCTTCAGGAATATTCACACCTACATGTGTGGTGGTTTAACCCCAGCTGGCTGCTGAGCACCATTGCAACTGCTCACTCATTCTCACCCTTCCTGATCAGGAGGAGAATCAGAAAATCTTCAGCCTCGTGGGCTGAGGTAGGAACAGTTTAACAATTCAAACAAAATAAAATATATTAATAATTCTAATTATATTAATTATATTAATAACAACAATATTCATAATGAAAAAGGAAGGGAAATAAATAAAACCCCCAAAAAACAAGCAATGCTCAATACATTTGCTCACCACACACTGACTGATGCCCAGCCGGTCCCCAAGCAGTGATCTGCTTCTTCTGGTCAAATTCCCACAGTTTAAATACTGGCCATGTACTCTGCAGTATGGAATACTCCTCTGGCCAGTTTCTTGTCCACCTGCTGGCTGGCAGAGTATGGGAAACTGAAAAACCCTTGATTCAGAGTAAGCACTACTTAGCAACAACTAAAACGTCAGTTGTTGTCAACATTGAGATATATTCTCCTACCAACTTCAAAACACATCACTGCACCAGCTACTCAGAAGAAAATTAACTCCATCCCAGCCGAAAGCATGACAACAAGAAGCAATAATTAAGAGAGAGAAATCTTGGCTATGATATTGATATCCCACTGCTTTACAGCATTTGAACATTGAAACACTCATTTCTAAGGCATTTAGAATTTGTGTTTCTTTATCTCACAATCCTCTTCTTCCCTAGAAAGGTCACTAATGTCATCTGAGATACACTAAGGTATCTGACATGTGGACATGCAGCTAGAGGTTATGACAAAAGACCTATGGGAGACAGTGCCTGCTAGAGCAGAAGTGGATGGCCAGGTGTATACACAGATATATGTACAGTGTATGTATCCATGTATATAAACTGTGGTAGAAAGGTATTGTTAACATTTTTTTTATCTTACAGATATTACATTTTTAATCATTGATACTCTGGAAGGAAAATTGCAGCTTCCAGACTATCAAAGTACTTTTGGCTCATAATAATAACATCAACAAAGTACTTTTGGCTAATAATAATACCAGCAAAAATAGCAATAATAATGCCATCACACAGCACTTAAAAGTTTCACTGTAACATTCAATCTCAAGTGTTAGCTTCTTTCTTACCAACCTGGACATTTTGTTTCATAGCTTTTACTCATGCTCTGTTTTTCAAGTGAACATTTGATTTCTGAGAGTGTCCTAATGGGGCTGAGAAATTTGTTCAAATACACAGTAAAGGAAAGCAGGGTTAATATGGCTGCTACAATGCTTTTGATGCAATAACTTTTAATCTGAAAATATTAGTAAAGTCTCATATGTTTCACTTTTAAAAAACCCCATATTTCAGGGGCTTTGTAGGCTTTTTTTATTTTTGGTTGGGTTTTGGGGTTTTATTTGGTGTGGGGTTTTTTTGTTTGTTTGTTTTGTTTTGTTTGCTGTTGGTTGGCTTTGGGGCAGGGGGGTTTGTTTTTGGTTTGGGCTTTTGTGTGTGTGTGTGTGTGTGTGTGTGTGTGTCTGTTTTGGGTTTTTTATCAGTGTCTGAATCATAATGAGGATATTTTGCAGTAACTTACTGCTGTGGATAAATGTATCAAGCACTTTAAACAAGTGCTGCTACTGTTCATTTCAAGCCAGCTCACAATCTGTATACTCATTCAACTTTTTTCTCTAAACAGTATACATCATTCTGAGCAGCTTCTATAAACAGACTAAGGTCTGCTTGCTATAGCAACACACCTCCAATAAGTGGATTTTCTGGCTGATTGAACAGAGGAACGATAACATTTCTTATCTAGCATACTTGTGTCAATAAATATATGTTTGTGCTAACCCCACAATAAGGTCCTCATACATTCTTAGGGTGCGATGGATGCACCAAAAACAGGGGGAAAGGGAGAATGACAACAATGATCACAACTGTATGTAAACAGGGGTCTCTCCCAGTACAGACAAAAAAAAATATCGTGGAAGAAAGTTCTTACCTTTCATCTGAGGTTTCGCCAGTTTTGATACCTATCTCTAGATAGGTGGGTTAACTCTGACATAAACTAATGAAATAGTCCAGATGGATGCTAGTCTGTTTCTCTCCATTTAGTAAAAAAAGACACTATATAATCAGATTGAAACTACACATTTACAGTATAAAGGTAGGAGATATGAATCCCATGGTTTCTGTGGGTGTGCCATTTTCCCATCTAATTCAGCTTTCTTCCTTTTCTGTCTCTTGCTGCTATTTGACCTGACATACTCGCAAACCCTGGAACTCAGTAGGTATTTCTATTAAGGCCAAAAACTATAATTTTTACCTATAGGTGCACAAGGTGATGCAACCTTGTTCAGTGCAAAGGACAGTGATTTCTGTTCAGAGCTGGTTAGAATATTTTTCACCATTGCTTGAATGCTTTTAAATGAATACTGTTAATTTCCTTAAAATGGACTATTTTCAATAAGAGAAACACTTGCTTAGACAAATGCTGTCATGAAAAACAATTTAAAATAATTATTTTTCAGTCTGACAAATTGACTTGAAATTTCAGTTAGAAATTCAAATGATATTTTACAGGTTTGCAATGTTAGTATGTGTCCTTTCAGGTCAATGCCATCTCTGTGTCTGGCCTCCATATTTCAATTTGTTTTAACGCCACATATGCTTTGTTTTGAACAAAACCAAACAAAGTGATAATTTGGCCTGTGATTAACTTGCAGCAGTATTTTAAAAAAGATAACTTAAAATTGATCATAATTATCATGGTACATCCTCTAGTTACATGTATCACTAGGCCTTTTACTGGCATTCAATGTAACCTTTGCATACCTACATACAGGTGACCCTCAAATGTGCAGAGCAATGGATTTTAAGCCATGCATGTAAATGCTTGAACCACTGAAGCATAAGCTAGTTAAACTTGGCCCATATTTGTTGAAACAGTGTAAAATGAAACATAATTATGTGGAAATAATTTTGTCTTTTACACAACAACCTCTTCTTAACAATTAATCACACTTCTTTCTAGACAGTCTTTTTTTCTTGCTCTGAGCAAAACTTAAAACTGCCTTCACTTACAACTAGTGTAGGGTAGAAGGAAGGAGTAAATTCTGCAGCTGCAGGTGGACAAGAGGTAGCATTTCTTTGGCACCAAAAGTAATTTTTGTTTGGAAAAAGGGATGCTTTCATTTGCACAGACGTTTGCATTATAAGAAGCAGGCCTAGCAGAAATGAATGAACAGACAGCACATAGGTGAAGTCTGAATGCAAATCAAATGGCTCTGAAATGTGGAAAACAATTGTCCTCAGATTAGGGTTAGGGTTAGCCCCATATTGGATGTATTTAACTTTCTGGATTTAATGAGTCATATGGACCCAAATGAGAATACCCACGTGCATGAAATTAAGATTTGACTATTTAAAATGATATCACCACAGCAGATCAGATCAGTCTAATATTTTAAACATCAGCATTTTCTTTCAGGGAGACACCACTACAGTTTAAAAGTGTTGGCAAGCCTGAATGTAAAGTATTTAATTCTTAAGCAAGTAAGAGTATCATCAACTCTTGACAGAAATCCCTAATTAGTTTATCTTTTGCTTATAATGATATAGTATATCCTTTGTTTATAAAGGGGAACAGTATATATCAAGTGTGGATGAGTAACAACAGGAAGTTTTAAATATTTAATACATATAAATTACTGCATTATTTGTATTCCAAAACTGATGTCATTCTAGAGCCTTATCCAGGCCTATTTGAGAATTTCCATTTGGGGCATTTCAAAGTATCTGAGAAAAACATTTCTATCTGAAGGTTCCTGGAAAAGGACATTATAGGTCCAGGGCCAATATACATCTAGAGATTGTGGGAGTTGCTCATAAATCAAAAGAAATGAATGGCTGAAATGTCCATTCAGCTCATTTGATGGTAGGAGTACTCAGCAACTCTGAAAATTAGTTTGCTTACCAGGTGCCTAAATAAGGATAGATTGGTGCTTTGAAAAATGTGAGCTTAATAAGTCAGTTTTGTAAACATACAGCAACGTTTGCTACATTTCCATCACATACTACAGTCAGGAAGGAAATAGGAGGTCTGGAACAACTGCAGCTTATGCTTCTAGACTTGATCCTGACACATGTTGCATCTGGAGGCTGGCAGACTTGGATTCCTGGCTTTTCCAGAGCTTTATAAAACTCAGTGGTGTACAACATGCTATGAGTTGCCATTTTCAGGACTAGAAGCCAAATGTTATGGAGAACCATTTTTTCCACATGGAAGGCTTTCTTTCTAGGAAGGTTTCAAACACAGCGATCGGCTCTGTTCTGCTCTTCCAGCAGTTTTGTACAGATTACAGTGGAACTGGTGAGCTTCTTTCTCTCTTTGCTAACTCAAGTAGTGAGGAGAGTTTTACAAGACCCATCAGTGAGCGTTGCAATCCAGGCATACGCCACGGCAAATTGCAATCACTCTGAGAGCAAGTGATTTCTCTGGGGACTTCAAAACACATGGTGCAGTGCGGTCTTTGGCACTTAAATCTTGCCTTACTTCAATCAGATGAAAAGAAGTCACAAAAATTAAAATAAAACAAATTTAGATTAATGTAATCTCAGTGATGAAGGTATATGCTCAAACTTCAGGAAATTATTTTTTTAGCCTTACATCAACTCAGCTGTTTTGCATATGCTGGCCTTGGTTAGTTCTGCTCTATTTTGGGGAATAGATGTTAGTATGTTTTTAATATTTTTTTCATATCTCTGAGATTTACAATTGAAATGTATACTTTAATACTTTTGATAACATAATATTTATTCCTAAATCTCTGGGAAGGTGGCCATCAATCCGGTCTTGTGCGGGTAAAGCCAAGTTTATGTACATATATGTACAAGTGCAAGAAAATGTGCATTTTGTGTTGTGGCTATGGCTTCTCAGTGCGATCTGGAGGTAAAGAAGCTATTTACCTATGTTGTACACATGACCCACACAGCTGGTAGGATGGCAGCTATGAGAGAACTGTGGCTCTGCCCTCAACCAGCCTTGTAGGACTGAGGTTCCATTGAGTGGCCAAGGCTGGCAGGCACCTCTGGAGAGGGTCTAGTCCAGCACCCTTCTCAGGGCTATAGCTACAGTGGCTGCTCAGAGCAACACTCAGCCTGGTTTTTGATACACCCCTGATAGACATGCTACAGTCATTCATGACAACTTGCTCCACTAAAGACACATTTTTTTATGTTTAAATGGAATTTCTTTCAGTCTGCACCGTTTGTGTCAACCCCTGCCACAGTTAGAAAGAACTAACTACTACAGTACTGACATGTCATGAGATAGAACAAGATGTGACTGGAGAACGGGAACATACAGAGGTTGGGCAGCACTTTTCTTGGAGAAACACCCTTGTTCCAGTTCCTAGAGATGAGCATAACACAGTACAGTTTAAGCACGGGAATGATAAAGCTAGGAGACAAGCATGGACTGTAGAGGGGGATCAAGACCACCAAAGCCCTTCAAAGCCCTCTGACCCATTTCCAGAATGATCAGACTGCACTTGCTAACTAAATTACACGGAAAGTGAGAGGCGTGTCTTCAGGGTGGAGAAAGCCTGTCCATAAACAGGTACCCCTCCCAAGCCTGGGCAGAGACCCCTAGGACCGTGAGCTAGATCAATGCTGGAATCAGGACTGGTGATCTCTTTTCCTCTCTCTCTTTCTCTCTGCCCCTCTTTAACTCATCTCTTCCTTTCTCTCTTCTTTTCAACCTACCCCTATATCCAAAACCCACTCCCGTGCTCTTACACAGTAGGTCAGCGACTAACAAAACAGCTTCCGCGCCAAGCGTGCAATTCACTATAATAAAACTTTCCGACTGTTTGCGGACCGTGTGACTTCTGTCGCTCCTTTGGACCACGAGCCTTTAGGAACCTCGGGGGCTCCCTCCCCGCTGCGGACGGGACATCCCGCCCGCCGGAGTCCCGCGGGGCGGGGGAGAGGAGGAGCTGCGCCGCCGGCACTCCCTCCCGCCGCCGCCGCCGCCGTGTCCCCGCTCCCCGCGGGTGCCGGGAAGGGAAAGGGGAAGAGGCGGAGCGGCGGCACAGCCCGACTCACGGCCGCGGCCCGCCCCGCCCGCCATGTTGCGGCGGCGGCGGGAGCGGCGGGATCGCGGGACCGCGGGGCGCTGGGAGCATGCGGGGCGCACGGAGCGGGCCGGGCGCACGGAGCGGGCCGGGCGCACGGAGCGGGCCGGGCGCGGAGCGGCGTCCCGCGGGCGCGCAGCCCGCGCAGTGGGTGCTCATTGCCCCAGGTAACCCGGCGGGGTCGCTCCGCGGGGCGGCTCTGCCGCAGCGCCGAGCTCTCCGCCCCGCCGCCGGCTCGGGCCGGAGGCGGGCGATCGTCCCGGGGCCTGGGCAGGTGCCGGGGCTGCGGCGGGCGGCCGGGCCCCGCCCGGCTGTGCTAAGGCCGCTTTGAGGCACGGCCTCTACTCGAGGCCCCGCACGGTTCCCGCCCTCCCCTCTCCAGGGACCCCGTTTCTGTCATTAGGGTTTTGCCAAGGGCTTCTGCCGCCCATGTCCCTGATGGGGTCTCGCTATCTTCTCCCCGGAGCTGGCGGCCCGCCTTGCCTCCATGCCTTCATTCCCTTCCTGCAGTTTTTGAAGGAAAGGGTTCAGTGCCCTAAGCCACAGCTCTCAGACTCCAGTCCTAAGCCAGAGTGAGATCTGAGCTCCCGAATGTGCCGCAGCAGAGCTCCACATGGCAGCTCTGCAGGTGCGATATCCGCTGTGTTGTGGAGGCTTCCTCTCTCCCATGCCGCTCTGAATCAGTGGAAGGATGCCTTTGCTCCTTACATGTATTTCTGTCTAGTAACAGGTTTAAACAAACAGATCACAAAATGTTTAGCTGTTAAAGAGTGAAAACAGGATGTGAGTGAAACGGGATATGTTCAAATGCCAAGACATTAAGAGGAAGGAGACAGAGCTGTCTTTTTCTAATTTGGTTTTTAAGGAAATGCAACCTTCATGATTATCTGTTGGCCAGCTTTGTGCTGTGGTTATTTCCTAACTCGTCCATAACTGGTGAGTGTTAATAACCAAACCTGATAAAGAGGATGCGTTCTCTGGAGTAATTTAGTGAACTTTGGGTGTGGTGTGAGAAATGCTGTAAATGGCATCACTGAAGGAAAGGTATAGAAAGAGCTTTGTTCAGCAAAGGTTGAAAATAAGGCAAGAACTCTATCTTGAGACATGTGCCCATAAGAAACCAGGCTTCTCTAGTTACATGGGAAACAGAAAAAGCTGTTATGATTTCACTGATTCCTCTCTTCCTCTAGTTTTAACTTTTTGGTTCCACCCTTTGGTATCTGACATGCTTGATGCCTAAGAAAGGAATTTATAAAGCAAGGAATTCCTTTTTTTGATATTGACTCTATGAAGACTAGGATTTAAAGCTGAATCTTGTATCAGATGACTGGCTATGCCAACAGATGTCCATACTGTGCAAATATTTACAAATATGCTTAGCTTATGCATGAGTAGTCAGTTCTGTGCAGTAAGTTGAATTCTTCAGTAAGTGTTTGCAGGATTGGAGCCAGAGCTTGTAACTTTCATGAAGCCAGACAGTTTGTATTACCAGTTATGCCAGCATAGCTCTGACAAAATTTATATAGTACTCCAGACCTGTAAGAAAGTTTATTAAGCCTTAGTTGAACTTCAAAGCACATAGTGATTTTTAAAAAACGTCTGTGGCTGATAAATTCAGAACTCCACAGCTGATTAGAGCCAGCCAAACAAAACATTTCATGATTTTAGTTTTATTTTAACATTATTTTCAGAAAAGCTTTTTTAAATTAACATGTTACTTAGTATGTTACTTTTCAGAATTTTGCATTTCATAACTGCTCTGTTGAATGAATCTCAGAAATTTTTCATTGGCTGTTTAGCAGAATGTGTAGTAGGATTACTTTCAGGAATGAAGATGGTTGCAGTTGGATTTAGAACAAAAATGTCCTTTGATGGTAAAATTCTGTTCATATGACAATCTCTATCTTCATAATACCTGTATGGCATTATGATACATACATACATAAAACCAGCTGGTACAGATAACTGCAGGATCTGTTTCTGGGTGCGAGTTCAATGCCATTTGTTCCTGAGTCTACTAAAAAAAGCTTGTCTGCTTTAATATTGAAGGTTACGAAATTACTACTGATTTCCTTGTTTAAGTACACATTTATATACTGTTCTATTGCATGGACAATGAATTGCTGCTCTGCCATTCAGAGCATGTGTGATGACTGACAGGACAAATTTCAGTTTTATTTTTGATTTCGTAGTTTTTATATTGGTTTCAGTGTTCTGGAAACAGCTCAGAAGCAAGGAATCTCTTCTGTCAGGTAGAACTGAGCATGTTCTTTGTTGAAGTCATGATTCTGGCTAGAGGAATGCAGTCAGAGTGAGTTTTTTACCAATGGTGTGAACTGTTTTTAGAGAGACAGACTATTACTTTCTGTAGCAAAATAATTATGATTAATTCAGTCATATTTCCAGTACTTTAAAAGTTTGGTAATTCATGGTCCTCTCATGCCTGCACATCACAGGACAGAGCTACAAACCATACGCTCAGCAGTTACTTTGCATGGTTTGTAGAGGTGGGTGAAGGTGGGGAGGGGAAGCAGGGTTGACTGTCCCAGTCTTTGTCCTCATCAGCTCTTCTGCCACACCAAGACACTTGGGCTGTTTGGCACAGGAGCATGGCACAAAGGGGAGTCCAAGTAGGAAGGGAAGAGGAGTGCCTCAGCCATATCTGATATGACTGCTAAGCAAGTCTGCTCTTCTGGGTGAGATTGCAAATTTTACCTTTAGAGCTGGTAGCTTGCCCTTGGCCTGGTGAGAGGTCTTGTGCTGATGTTTCTACTGATACTTGCTTTTTTCCACGAAGACGGGACAATTTGACATGCAAATACAATCATATTTTTGTTTTATTTTTGTGAATGCAATGGTTCCTTGGTTAGAGATTGAACCACCAAGGACAGGACAAAGAGGGAAGCCAGAAGTGCTGCTCAGACAGGGTGAGAAGAGGGTGGCAACCATATTAATCACTCCAGAAAGGCTGGAAGCTGCCGATGTACATTGTGCAGCCTTATTGGGGATGTGTAGTGAAAGGTTGAGAAATGGAGGTGGGTGGCCAGGAGAGAAAACAGTGAACAAACAGGAAGAGGGTAGATGGAAGGATTGGTTGTTGTGGAGAAAGGTGAAAGGACAGAGAACTTGGTTGTGTTGGTAGTGGTAGAGCTGTGCATGCTGGCCTTGAAATAGAGTCAGCTCTTTGGGCTCTTTCTGCAGTTGCAGATTAACTGTGCAGTGGATATACAGGCTCCAGATTTAGCCTGGGGCAGGCTCGGCTCAGAACTAGCAGTTTATTAGTTCAAGTGCTATGCCATGTTAACACATCTCTGCTGTTTCCAGAACCAGCTTTGCAGTGCAGCTGCTTTCAGACAGTGTCTGAACTAATGAGTCCTGATGGACCAAGCTGGCTCTGTAGACCCACTTGGGTGTTTCTGTGCTGTGCTCCATGTTCCAGGGGATTTTATTAGCTTGGCTGGAAATCTGGATGTGAGCTTGCTCTGTGCAGAGTAGTTGACGTCGATGGTTAAGAAGACCTCCTGAATCTGGAGTTCTGGAGGAATCATGGTACAGAGACACCAAAGTGCTAACAAGTCCTGAAGGACCACACGGGCTTTGCTGGTGGATGGCTGAGTTTCCAGATAGTGCTTTCCTGCATTTCTAGTGGGGGTTGGGTAATCCTTACACTTGTATGCAAACTCTTTACCCGTGAGAATGTAGAAATGCCTGTACTGTCTTTCTGTTGCTGGTCTAGCTACTGAACAGGTACAAGAGAAAAATAGTAGCTCTTGGGGATTAAACCTTGGCTCTCTCACAGCTACAAAGTTACTAATGATGTGCTTTAACAGAGCAAATTCTGTCTGTATTTACTGAGTATCCATGTACTGTAAAAAAAATACTGCTACTTTTTAATGTGAATGTAGGAAATTTCTACCTGCCTTTTGAGCTGGGACTGTGGAACTACCATTTTTTATGTGTTCTCTGAAAATCATAAGAGCTAGAAGTTGTGTTCCAGACTGAGAAATATTGCTGAGACCCAGCAGTATTTTAGGGCTATCTAAATCTAAAGATTTTTAATTTTAGGGCTATCTACATCTAAAGGCAGAGCTTTGGAAAACTCAAATACTGCGGTAAAGTCACTGTGTCTGACATAGATGTGATCTGAGCTCTGTAGAACAAATAAATATTCTTACGCAATGGCTTCAAACCAGTCTTACCAAAATCACACTAGCTGCTTAACAGGATTGGTGTGAAGGACAGTCTCTTTTTCAGTATTCCTCAAGGACAGGTGTTATGTCAGAACTGAAACTATTTATATCCTTCACTGGTTTTAGCAAAGAGGTCAGGAATTGAAGGCAGTTTTTAAAGTGTGATGTTCCACTCTACACCTAAAGTTAAGACTGATGTATTTAATATGTTCTGTCTTTGTCTGTATTAGGAAAATAAGTAGGGGTTAGCTGCATGCTGAAAATTACTGTCAGCCTTTATTTTTCTGAGCTAGACAAATTTAGCTGAGCACATTTTTTCAGTCTGCTGTTTTCTTAAACAGTAAATTGATTAGCTCTTTTATTGTTTTATGGGAACTGCCGTATGAATAGAACTGGAAGGGTTCAATGGGGGAGGGAAATTTAACAATCCTATTATTTTTAGGAATTACTTATTCAAAATAAAAGGAGCAGTTTCACATTATACTTGGCAAATTGTTTGAAGAAATCTCATATATGCCAAAAGTCAAATGGAGGCAGAAATAAATGGACTGTGATGCCAAACTATGGGGCATCAGCACATATTAAATTAATCCTCCATCCTTTCAGTTGAGACTAAGGAGCTTTTGTCTTCATGCAGTAACCGAGGAAGTATTTGACTTGAAAATTTTGGGTCTTAGTGAGAGAAGGTGTCGTAGCAAAAGAAGCTGTGGAATACTTCATTTGTGAAAGTGGTTTGCTTTAAAAACAGAAGTAGACTGGTTTTGCATTAATTTTTTTTCCATCCTTGCACTTTGATACAGGCTTTCACTTAGTGTTTTTAAAAAAATTTAGTTTATCTGCTACGAAATAGATTGCACTGCTGGGCTGTTAGAGTGCTTGAATGAAAAATTGTAATGAGTATCGAAATTAAGCAGAATAATTGAACATTAATAATTTCCAGAATAATCTAGGTAAAGAACTTGGAAATAATGTTTGCAATAAACAAATATGTATTTTTTTAATACCTGAGTCAAAACATCAGAAAACCTATATAAAATAATTGTACATGTTTATATACCTTTTTAATAAGGTGAATGTGAATATGCTTATTTTAGAAATTAGCACTCTGTGCACATATTTTACTAAACCTCCCCCTAAACTGGCATTTGCATCTCCTGAACAAAGCCTTTTGCCTGCAGGTAATTTGCACTCTTTCTTACATGTCATCTCCTAAAAGGCATATGAGCTCTGCTGTGAATAAAGCAGATATAACTGGCAAGCTAAGGAGCCAGAAGGAAGCATAGCAAATAAAATAACTGAAAAGAGATGTTTTAATGTGTAACACCATCTCCCACTTCTGCCTTCTGCCATCTGGCTTGGAAGAGACCAACCTATGCCAACTTAGGCCTCTCTGCATATGGGAATAGGGCTGATTCAGCCAGTAATACAGCTGCCCAGTGCTGACCCTATAAATATTGAGAAGGGAAGACTGTAGTTTTTATCCTTTCAAGTGATAACCAGTTCTTGAACTTCTCAAGACTGACCTCCTCTTTATTCAGCTGAAACTTGGCATGTTCTGCCAAGTATCTTGACTTCAGTCATGGATGAATTAGCGTCAGTTGCTACTAGTGAGTCCGTGAACATAGGGGTTTTTTGGCTAAGAAGTGAATTGTGCCAGCATAAGGGGAAGCCAAAAGATGCTCTCAGGCTTAAGTCTTAAAATTTAGCTGTATTGCCTAGCTGTGTCTTGGTGAAAAGACCATTCAAACTGTCAAGTTTCTTTCTGAAGTTGTGGTCAAGATAGAAAACCGTGCCATTTTTAGATACTGTGTTTTTATTGTAGAATATTCTAAATTATGTCACACTGAACATTGTTTCCTTAGGGCACCAAATAATAAATGCCATTACCAAACTGATTATCATTCTGTCTTTTACAATAGGCCTGGCAGAAGTCCCCTTACAGAAGCAAGTACTATGTACAGTCATAGAAGGAGTAAGGTGGTGAGGTAACATCAAGTTTACATAACTGACTAACAATTAAGATTATTTCCAAAAATCAAGTTTGGGCAGGTACAAACCCATACCTTCCATGTAAGCACCTGCAAAATATTGGCTGTTTGCAGAGGGGAAATGAGCTGAGGAAGCAACAATGTCGACCTGTGGGTCATCTCCTGCTTTCTCAACTCTGTAAATTCACGTATGATCTAGTTTATTAACTCATGTGTACTGTTCTAAGAGACCTGTGTCACATATGGAGTAGAATATATTCTATACCATCTGCTCCTGCTGTGGGTTCTGTCTGTCTCTTGTTCCAGTGGGCTTACTGATAGGATTGAAAGCTACTTAATTCTTCATTGGTTACTTCTCAGCTGGATGAGTGAACTGAGCTGACTTGCTGTGGGATCATGAGCTTGCTAGTTTTGGTGGAAAAAAGCAGAAGAGGTACAAAACAAGAAGGGAGCGTGGTTGGGGACCCCAGGACTGCAGTTTTCTCTGGACTGTGATCTTTGGTCATTTGAAGCCATTTATGAAACTGTATCCTCAGTCTGTGCATACCTGAATTCATTTATTATGCTTGCAGTTGATTACCTTGTAACATAGAAAAGTTACCAAAAATTTGGGTGATACAAATACTGGATTTATTAATTATTTTCACTAGGCTTTTTTCAGGGCATGCTGCACAACAAAGACATGAACAGTGAATTAAAGCCTCTTTCTTGAGGGCTGAGATTCTGAAAAGAACACAAATAAAATGTTTAATAGATCTAACCTATCTGTACCCTTAGGCTACATAGTTTAAAGTCTTCCATAAAATGTCTATTTAATGGGCTCCATCATAATGTCTCCATCTGACACACCTTTCATGCACAGTTAGAAGTTAAGAAGGGAATGGAAAAGACTTGTATAGGTGACGTATGGTTTAATATCTGTTTTTAAATGAAATCTTAACTTTATATTTCCAGACTTAAATAGTCCTTTTTCTATGCAGGGTGGTGGTGGTTGGGAAATTTGTGCTCTCAGAGGATTTTTTCCTCTTACGCATTTGACAGATATTTACAGCCTTTTTGCTTGCTTGGCTGGCAGCATTTTGCATGGGAACTCCATATAACTTGATATTAGTCTGTTATATGTAGTATTCTATAAGCATTTTTTAACAAAAAGAAGGTGAATAGACTTTGCATCATCCATAACAGTTTCACAGCTCTTAGTGGGAGTTTTGCGTTGTTTTTCAATTTATTTATGTTGCTGTACCAGGTAACGCGTTTTTGTTTTAATTACCAGATTCATTAGTACCTCATATCTATCCATTGTGGAAGAAATTATTGTCAGAAATCCTTTGGTTCATTTTCACTTTGTTTTGCTTATGTATTTTATAGAATTTGCCTGATTGTATGTCTGACCTCCATGAAACACCATAATATATTCTCCTTTTCTTCAGTGGCCTCCTGGTTTCTGCCTTCTGTCTTCCCAGGCAGTTTAAAGAGTGACTTGCTGGCTGAGATACCTCCTTGAGACAGGATTAATTGAGCCCCTCCATACCCTTCTATCAGTTTTTACATCATTGTAGTGTATGTTGTCCTAGGAGAAAGTCATGTGGTAATGACACATTACCTGTAAGCTGACCTGACTGTGGGCCATTGTTGGTAGAAAGTGTACTGTTCAAAAAGCTTTTACCTATCTCTCCCCAAGTATTCTTGGGGGAAAAAGTTCCTCAAGGCTGAGCTATGGGAACTACCAAAAAGAAAATAATAAGCATAGTGGCAATCATCCAATGTTTTTCTTTAGAATTTAACAAAACAGCTCTTCCTGTATGTTACTTTTTACTGTTTATTTTCTGTAAGGTGATTTCTTATCTGGAGGTGAACCTTAAAATTGAAAGAAAATTCCTAACCCAGATTAACTCTCAGTTTTGGTAGAAAATAACTACAGTACTTGTTTTTAAAAGTCCATGTTTACTTAGCTATAAGAGATCCTTGCTGAAATAGAAGGACTGATAAATGTAATGGCATTAAAGAAATCCAGTTACCTTTCCTGGCTAAAGTCCAGAACACAAATAAGTTAGGTTTGGACACCTAACATTAAAAATCCCTTGCTCAGCATTTTCCTAGTCATGAGGTATTTAAATTCAGATAAATAGGGCCTTCTTTGCCCTTAAGGCCATATTAATACTGCATCCAGTTTTCCAAGCAGGCATTCTCCCAATTGCCTCTTTTTTTTGTCTGCCAACTTGACATATAGTAAGCCAATCTATAACAAAAATATACTTCAGATGCCCCTGGAAATGGAGTGGAATACTGCCTACATTTTGAGGAAATTGAATGTTAAAGAAACTCAAAGAAACCGCTTTTGCCTTTGCCCGGTCCTTCCCTTCTTCTTGTGTGTGTGCATGTTCCTTCAGGCAAACTATTTTCCGTGGCAGCCATGGAGAGTGTGATAGACGCTCTGATCCCATTGCCATGAGATACTGGGACAGAAGCCTGCAACTCGGACTGTTTGTTGGGGTTTGATCCCTGCTGCCCTCTGTGCTGTGCTGAGCCCCTTGGAGCCTGAGGAGCACCAAAGAACCCCTTTGGACAGAGCTGTGCTGCTCTTCACCACGTGGGGAAGAGCTCCTGGCAGGGCCAGTAGGGGCAGACTTAGCAGAGATGGATAAATTCAGTGTGTTACTAGCAGGTTAGGAAGATAACATCTCAACCCAGTAAAGATGCAAATGTCATTAAAAACAACAAAAAATTAGGAAGGATTGTCGACTTAATTGCTGACAAGATGCAACTTCAGGCTCAGTTGGACTCATTCCCGGTGTTCATCAATCTATGCATGAAGAAAGCAGAACAAGTGAGCACTGAAAGTTCCTTTGGGGTTTTTTGTTTTGCTTTTTGTTTTAAATTTTGAAGCTCACATTTACTGTGTATATTTTAATATGTTCATGTGAAACACATCAAAGTAAACACGTGCAGTGTGTTTCTTTCACTATCATTAATCACTTCAGTGTTTTAAAAAGTAACAAAAAATACACTAACGTTAAACTGTGGTCAAGAATTGAAATATATACAGCTCTAGAAATTGGAAAGTCGCCTTTGCCAGGGCAAATGTAGCTTGACAACCATATGTTTATGTATCAGCATATGAAGAAAGTCTGGTTAGCAAATACGGACTTTTTCCATTAAAAGCCCTCAACTTGTATTGAAACATTTTGAAGTATTTTTCAGGCCACCTGAAGACTCAGTTGAGTATTGAAGGGAAGAAAATGTCTTTCAGTTCTCTGAACAACTCTGAGAATTATTACCCTTCAACACTCTTATCACTGAACACAGTTGTTTTTTGTGTCCCACTTAATGTCTTTATCTGGGTAACTTCTGTTGGTGGCACAACTGAATAACAAGGAGTGGATACGAAGGTTGGAGTTATTTGGACCTTTTTCTTTTTTGCCCATGAGGTGTTCGTGAAGAGTCAAGTGTGAGAAGTCCACTTGTCCTTTTCAGATATGTTGGGGCTTTCAGGCAGGGTGGAGGACAGCTACTTTCAGTTGTTCTTACTTCCCTGTTTGCCAAAGAATTGTGTCAGCTCCCTCTTCCCATAACTGATGGGCACTTCTGTTCCTTTGAATAATCATGCAGTCTGCCTCTACTGCTCTTCTCTGCTTTTCTCAGGAGCACTGTAACACAAACATCAGCCTGATCTCTGTCAGTCCATTCTCTGGGGTCTGGATACTCATTATATATGTGAAATGTTTTAGTAATTTTCCTTGCTCTGATGAATGCCTGTATGAAAGGAATTGAGGCAGAACTGGCAATTTGCAGGCTAAGAAAGATGATGCTGTCATGGTGCTCTTTACTGAGATGTGGGAAGTTGTTTTCATAAATATAAGTTAGATTTTCCCTACAAAGAGAACTTGGCTAGAATATAATTAACTGGGGATGGATATAGATGTGTTTTTTTGTACTTGAGTCAGCGTCCTTGTGGTAGCTGTTTCCTTCTTTTTTCAGTTTCACAGGAAAAATTTATGCTTTTGTGGCTCTGCTTTTTATCTTCTCTTTGTTCAAAGATACAGGAGAGAAAATAACTGTAAGGGGCTTCAGCCAGAGATACTACATTCTCTGAGCTTCTTTCTCTTGTGGGGGAAATTAAATGCAGTCTTTATATTTCAAGTTTATACATAACAGATAAATAAGTGTGCATGTTTTTCACAGATACAACAATTAGAATAGGCTAATTCCTGCATAATTTGACTTTGTGAAAGTCTTAAAGGATAGTTTCTTCCCGTGTGTATTTTACCTTTTGGACTTCCTTAATGTCCACGTTGTGTTTGGCCTAACTAACCAAAGCATTCTCTTTGTCTTTGTGACTAATCAGGGCAGCATATCAGTTCATCTTACTTAACTGAGATGTCAAATTTAGGAGCTCTCTTGCCTGAAGGCTCTCTAGGGGGAAGTGGTTTTCAAAATCTAAATCATCCCCAGGTGCATATCTTTCCTGTGACAGATAGAGAGTGCCAGGAAGTCTGGAATCATAATTTAAGTGCCTTGATCAGGTAGGATGAATTTGGGCTGAGGCATACAGTTTTTAGGCAGATGTGTGTGTGTGTGTTTTCAAAAAGTGTCAATCCAATTAATTCTGAATGTCTTGGTGAAGCAGATGTGAAATACTTCACAATTTACAAGTTCATAACTTTTTCCTCTCCCCCTACAGAGGCTGCTCTTGACCCCCCTAAGACACCTGACAGCGAACCCTTGTTTACAAAACTGCGCAACCCAAGCACAGGCAAGTTCTGGAACTGTGACGTGAGCCTGTTAAAATTCTGGTTGATTTTCTCCGCCACCAAAAGATTCATATTTCGCAGAGCTGAAATAATGATGATAGCTACAAGTCTTAAGTGCCAAAGATACTGCTGGTTATGCCAGACGGTTAATGCTGTGCAAACATTTAGGATTTCTTTTATAATTTTAATTGGTTGAACTGTTTATTCATCAGAAATACTGGCAGAACAAAAAAGGGGGTGTAATTTAAGTTCTGTTTTTAAGTGCATTAGTTTTGGGGAGTATACAGTGTTGGGTGTTGAGTCCAAGCTTTTTTTTTTAAATCCAAATTTAGGCTTCTTAGCATTCATCTTATGCTATAAAATAAACAGAGTTAGAACATGTGATTCACTTGTACTTACCAAGCATTGTGGATCTTTTCATGTTTAAATCTAATTTTCTTTTTGTGGCCCAGGTCATGGTGTCTCATTTCCCCTTAACAGAGGATGAGGCATTTTGAATTCAAAATACATGAGAAAGACCAGCAAATGCAGGCAATACAAATGACACCACCATCCCACCATTACTTTCTCTAGTCATATTGTTCTTTTTGTCAAGGATTTGTAATTATTCTATGATTAATTAATAATTGGAGTATGTGATATTGCAACAGAACCTTGCAGTAAGGCTTTGTTAGGGTTAACATTCAGTTTGAAAAATGTTTTTCATACTGGCTTTTTTCCTTTATCTGAGCTTGTTTCCTTTCTGTAGATTGAAGTTTTATGGTTTTGGTCTGAAATTGACTGCTTGTATTTATATGTATTTACATATATGTGTGTAACTGAGTCTTCAAATGCATTTTAGTGTCACAGTATAGGAACCATATTTGTTCTTGAAAGAGGAAAATTGTCAAAAATAATAATACAGAATGTTAAATCACTTACTCATCATTATACCTGTTTCTTGATTGCTCAGATTTACAGTGGGAATATAAAGCCACATTTATTTTCCACCTGTGTTATTATTTCCTGCTGTGGCATACTGCCTTTGTAGTTTGTTATATTCTTAAAAGCATGTATGTTAATTTGTTTTTCTCTGTGTAAAAAAAGATCTGTTTACCTTGTAGAATCAGAGATCTTGGGAAAGTTTTCTGGGGGAAACCTAAAGTGTAATCGCCTGGGTGTGTTCCTTTAGAATTTACAGGACCTTATTTATAGGCCTGCATAGACTTTCAGTTATGTAGCCTGTTATAAATACAAAGTCTGAAAATGGAAGAACTGAGAACACACTATTAATGTATTTTCCTTACCTTTGGGTCTACCAGATGAATTGTTGATGCCAGATACTGTATAAGTAGGCACTGAAGGACTCAGTGCACTAAGCACACTATAGAATTCATACTAACTTTATTAAATAAAAGCATACTTCGTCCTTTATGTAGACAAGTAAAAAGAACAAAATTTCTATTCCTTACAAAGACTATAAAGTAAGATCAGACTGCAATTCGGAAGTACCACAAGAACCACCAGTGAAGCTGTGAGCAAAGCTGTCAGGGTTCTCTCTCCATCCCCTGCAGTTCCTGTCTAACAGTACTATAGGGAACCTGTGGTGGCTGTCCTTATAGCATAATGACATAAATTAAGGAGCTGTATTTAGGTAATAAGAAGGATCCTTTTCCCAAGATTTCATAGCTCACCACTGGATTTGGCTAGCACAATCACTGGTAGGAGTCTTAAGTTGTTCAGTCAGCACTTCTGTGAGTAGTTTGATATGGGGCTGATCAAACTGTGGTGTAGACCCTTTTTGAGGGTGCACATGGTAATGATTGAAACCTCTGCTCCCCCTTATGACTACTCATTGCTCCCCTCCTCCCCTACCCAAAAGAAAAATTATCAGAGTACTGAAAGTATATCCTTAAGTGAGGTTAAACATCTGGTCAGCCTTCTGGATAAAGGGGGAAAAAATGCATTATCAGTAATTTTTGGGAATTCATGTGTCTGCCCATTTTTGCTGACCTTCCTCTGCACCTGGGGGTGTCTGCAGACTGAGAAGAGCAGTGCTGATGTCAGCTTTCAGGGCTTACACTGAGACTTCTCTGAGCCAGCCCATCATCTGCAAGTTATTGCACCTTTGCAATTTATGTGCTCTGAGCAGGACAGCCCTGCTGTAGTTGTCCTTGTTTCTTGAAGATGGATTGATAACTAAGATAGAAGCAGTCCAGCCAACAGACTCAGCTGACTGCATTTCAGTGGCCCCTTCTGTAGTTGTGGCAACTTCCCATTTCAGATATGGAAAATGCCAGTCTTGTTTGCAGTGTGTTTGTCACCCTTTCATTGTAACCCAAAACTAATGTAAAATGGTAGAGCTGTGTTATGGGATGACCTAAAATAAAGCTTTTCTTTTCCTTTCCCAACTATTAAGGTTCTGATGGGCACTTCAAACCAACTTCTTCTTGCTTCCTCGTTTACTTATATATCTACCCATACAGAGTCATCACAATCTATTTTGGTGCACAAAAAAAAGATTATTTCAAATTGTCCATGAAAGGGTTGAGACTTTTGCTTCCCTAACCCAGAGTCTGATATCCTCAAGATAAACATGATGGGAGGAGGGGGAATTCTCTTGGTTTTCACCTTCCCTCTTCACTGTAGAAAAAAGCTGATTTCTTGAGTGATTTTGATTTGGGTTTGGATCAAAGACTTTGTGTTGCAAGATGAACTATTCACACATCTTATTTATTGATTCAAATTCAGTTTCGTTTATAGAGCTGGTAAATGAACATCTGTATATAATAGTGGTTTTTGTCTGAGCTCTCTTTGTAGTGAGTTTATATAGACTGTGTGTATGTTTGTGTGTCTGTATGTATATAAGGCGCATTCTTCAAACATATTGGCTATTCTTTTGATTTTTTTGAAAGCTTACAAACACAAACCAGATTTCTTTTCAACAGGGGAAGCAACCCTTTACTTATTCAATAGTGGTGCACAGCAGCTGTTTGAAGTAAAAGCTTTTCACGAGGAATGTCGTTCCTGGTTTATAGGTCAGACTGTTCAACAGGGTGAGTTGGATAATGTGTCTTTCCCCCATCTTTAACTAATGTTTGTACACAGACTTTCCCTCTTTCTTCTAGTAAATTTACAGGTGTTTTCCTAGTTGCTTGAGACATGCTGCATCATATCCCCACCTTCTGATAGACTCATTTGCCATATAGATTTAGCCAGGGCTGGGGGCTTTGTCATTTCTCTTTAAAATGTTGCCTTTGGCAGCCTCAATTAGACAGATGTTCATTTGTCATCTCTTGAAGGGGAAAGGAGGGGTAAGTAATTCATTGTGTTTAAACTGAAGTGCCATAAAATAGTTAGCTTTCCATGTCAATCACACCAGCAAGTCCTCTGTGTAAGTTAATATGTATTATCCTACGGGAAAGAAAAGAAAGGGCTGGAAGGCCTTAGCTAGCCAAGTGAAGTGGTGTGTTAGAGCTCTAAGCACTGGAATGTATGGTCTTGCATTCTTTAAATTGCCTCTGTAGTCTGTAGCCTAAGTGCTGGGTTCTCAGGAGTGGTCTGAAGCTCCTATTTCAGTGTCCTCTCCGAAGGCAGCTGGTCTGTACTATCCTGGACATTCTCTGATCCTGCACACCCTTCTGAAATGAGGAGGAAGCTTGTGTAACTTACTTGTGATGGTTTTCACAATCTATTTTCAGTACAGATGTCATTATAGCAGTGTTTCTCTGCCAGCATGTCCACAGACCAGCATGTCCATAAGTATTAATTCAGAAGATTAAGGTATATTTGTTTTATTTCTTTCCATTAGAGAAAAGTCCATTTATAGTAATAAATAAAAGCAACCCTTCCAGACATATGCCTTCTTTAACGGTAATATCCCAAAGTGTGTGCTAACTTTTAAACATCCTCTGCAGGCACATAAAGCAATGCAAGCAGTATGTCTCTGAGCTTTTCCTTTCTCTGTCTTGGGGGTGAGCCAACAGACTGGGTCTGCTCCCTGCTCCCAATTATGTCCACATTGTGTTCTCTCTCTCCCTTTCTAACCTTTATTTTGGCCCTTGGGAAACAGTTGGCTTAAGAAATCATGCCCTCAGTTTTCTTTTAAAAATACAGTGGAAAAATTGTTCCTGAATGTTAGGGCTAGTGTATCTCTGAAATGATCAGGAGAAGAACACCACAAAAAAAAAAAAAAAAAATCTGTGTGTTTGCAGTTAAAACAAATTATCTGGTTATCTGCAGAGAAGGGCAGAGGTCTTTATACACCTCTAGTGAATCTGAATCCTCAGAACAAACAAAAATAACTCTTCCTGGAGTTTGGGTAGAAAGCATTTAAATGGAAGCTTTGAGAAAGTGGGTCTTTTTCCTCCCAATTTCAATAGCAAAGCTTTTGTGTTTGTAGGTAGTCCTGATGCTTGCTTTGCCTCACACTGAGCATCATGTTGGTAGTACATGGTAGATTGGATACCAGCTTTGCCCAAAAAAAATTCTTCCCACATGATCTTTTGTTAATTTTAGGGTCACCATAATAGGATTTCCTTTTCTTTAATTATCTTAATCATGTGCTTTAAAACAAAAAATATATTACATTTATTTGCTTTTGGTTTACTAATTACTATCAAATTGTCATCAATTACTTGGTTTCATTAGTGAATTTCCTTGATGTTACATTGTTTCCAATTATCTGCAGTTGTACAAAAGGCCTGACTAAGCCATTGTCCTGCAATGAACTCCAGATGGGCAGAGGTGTCTCTTTCAGTGGGAGACCAAGTTCTTCCTCTGTGTGTAACCTTGAATGCAACACACTGGGCCATATTTTCTGATCTAAGTTTATTTTGTTCCATTAGGAGACTGCAACAGATTCTCCTTTTACAAATGAAGGCAACTCTCACTTAACTAGCCTTTGAAATTCTTTCTTGTCCTGCCAGCACAGTGTTACCTTGTCCAGTGCTAGAGGTGGAGTATTGCTGAATATCTCTAGTGTACCAATCCAATTTCTGTTGCCCCCAAATCTGCCCATAGAGGGCAGCTTCAATTTTGCTGGTTTTAATACAGTCCAGAAAAAAGGCAAAACTCAGAGTACATAAAGCAGAACTCCAGAACTGGAGTTTGTGCTTTGGTTTGGCAGGGTAGACAATTGAGTTATTTCTGGTTTTTTAATATAAAATCACAAATACAATTTTTCTGTTTGTTTTATTAAAATATTGGGATAGTTACTAAAAAAAAAGTCAATCTATTGTAGAAGCTTACTTTTGCATGTCTGTCACCTAGATGGGCGCCTGCTGTTTGTTACACCAATGGATCCCTTATTTCTGATACTTTACTACCTCATAAAGGCAGACAAAGAGGTAAGCCTGCTTTATTTTTCTATCTGGAATTCCCAGGAGAAAACATTATTTCTGACTTCAGTTACGCAACAGTTCTATTAATTTTACAAAGAGTGGCTTCCATAATAATGGAAATTTAATTTGCTTTTAAAGCAGAATTATCTTAATACCTAGAAGTATTTTTGTTTGCATCAAGATTTTTAGTTGGTACATTATGTTACAAGAGTCAGCTTTCAATCTCAACAAACACTAATCACCTTTTTTAAGAGAGGAGAATCTCTTTTGTCTTTTTATGAGAGACTCTTTCAGAACTGTTGAATTTAAAATGCTGACATGTCATCAGATCAAAACCTTTCTGAGTTTTTGATCAGAGCCCTTTCTGAGGCATCAATAAAATGGTTATTTTGGGAAAGAAGGGGAAAAGAAAGAAAAACTTGGATGCTGTGGAGGAGGAAGGAGGAACATTTCTGTGGCAGTTTGAACTTGAAAGGAAACAGCCACATTTGTAGAGATGCCATATCGTAGAACAGAATGGGATGATTGAGTATCCAAGTATTGGGTAATTAAAAAATGGCTTCATTGATTTATCGTGGGTGTAGCAAAACCTCACTTAATTTCTGAAATATATCAAAAATCATAGGCACATTTTCTGATTTTTTTAATAAGCAACCTGTGAAGAAAAGGGGCACAAAATAAAATCGAAATGTTGATTTTTTTCTTATTTCTCTTCTTGTTTGTTTTGTTTTGTGGACAATGCACTTTATGCATTCTAAGAGTTTTTGCTCTAAAAGAATTTCTATAAGGTTGCTTGCTATTTTCTGCTTTAGATTGTGGAGAATGCAGGAGTGTGAGAACCCCGGCCTTGCTCTGGGGTCCCGTGTGGTGGTAAAGTCTCTCCTCCAACCCGTGCTTCCAAAGAAAAACTCCGCAACCTCTTGCTGTTCAGTCTCAAGGCAGTTTATTGTTAGTTATCTAAAAGATTGTCTTCTCTGGCTACTGCAGTTTGGTCAGTGGCCCAGGCAGAGACACACACACACACTGACATCCTCTCTGTCTGCTGTCTTCTTGTTCTCCCTCCCTGCCCAGGGCTGCTGCTATCTTTTATATGATATATTATGTATTACATGTTTACAGTTTTTCTCCAATACCTACTACCTATGTTACAAGGTGCTTTTCTACTCTAAACGAATCCATAAGTGCCAGCATCACCAGGAACATGGAGGCAAGGAAAAAGGAGAAAGAACAGGATCAGGCCACCTTCCTCCATCTTAGAACTTCTGACCCCCATGTACAAAGTAAAAACCCCCCTGTACAGGTGCTAAAACCCCCCTGTACAATACTAAAAAAATTTCCCCTCTACTTTGTAACTACTTCTACTATACTATCTAACCCTTTGTGACTGCTTGTTCCACCTTCAAAGTTGGTAACTCATTCCATGGCTCAAACTCAAAATCACAGCTGTTTGCAGCTGCCTGTCAGGGTCTAAAATGCTTCTGACCAAGGCCTGGAACCTCTAAAAATGTCTGAGAGACATTTTGAGTTCCAACACAGGAGAACAGATTATTTATGGTGAAGATATAAAGTCTTCCTATACCTCTGTTATATTATGTTACTGTTCCATCATGATTTTTTAATTATTTAAGGTATAGGGTGTGCAGATGTATTCTGTATATCAGTCAGGCTGGTCCATCAGAAGAGGTCATTCCACAAGTAGTTCAGAGGTCATTCCACAAGTAGTTCAGTTTGTTCCCTGGGCACTGCACTCTGAATTCATAATTCCTTTGAAAGCTTTATACCAAACTTAAATTAGGGAAGTAGTAAATCTCCTCTGTTTATGTGGAGTGGTGTTGAGAAAGCCTGAGTAAGGGACAGCTACTTCTGTTGTTTCTGTGCTTAGGAAGAGTCCTGTGCTGCCCTTCACTTTTTCAGTACATTGTTTTCTAGGTTTTCTGGGCCAGGCATGATGCCACATAAATGCATAGAGCTGTTGTGGGTCCTAAAAAAGGGCCAATGCTTTCCTGCAGCACCTTGCCTACGTTAGTGTATTCTACAGTCTTGTGGCAAGGTTAGCATGACTGAAGCACAGTCACTTCCAGCTTGAACTAATGGATATCACTGGATATGATAGAATCATCCTTTGCACTATCCTTTGATTCTGATAGTGTGATGCAGGATTGCTTGGTGTGTCTCTGAGCAGAGCCATCTCCTATACAGCACCTTTCTTGGCTTAAGTTCTGTGCCCATGCATGATGTAAATGCAGCTATCTTGTTTTGGGACACAAAGAGGTAAGTTACCTACAAGAAAGAGCTTGTTGCAGTTTTATTTTTGTGTCTCCTAACTTCTTTTTTCCATGGTTATTTTGCCTTTTCCCTTTTAAGGAGAAGGAACCCTCTAAATACTTTCTTAGTTCTGCTTTTTGTGTGTTTGGGATTTTTTTTTCCTTGTTTTTATTGTGATTTAACAATAGATGGTTACTTTTATTAAGCCTCTGAGTGTCTAGCAAGAGAATTAATTAATAATGAAAGCAGTGTACTCCAAGTGGGTTTTTCATGCTGACCAGTGTAATGAGTTCAGCCTTGGCTGCAGAGATCATGCACTCTCTGAGCATGAGAAGTTCACAGAGTCTTTGTACTGATGCACTAACGGATCTTTCCAAAGGGAAGGTTGCCAGTTGTGCCAAACCATGCTGAATGATTATACATTGTTTGGCAATGGCAAAATTTGTTTGATGGTTCTGTCATGTGTGGGGCTATTTAAGTTGTGCCAAAATCACTTTATATCCCTACTCTGGCCAAACTGGAATTGACTTTGCAGAGGTGAAAGGTTAATACTGTGTTCCAGAAGCTGCCCTGCTCCTTCGAGATTTATCTTTGTGGAAGAAAAAGCAAAATTTGACTGGAAGTTATGACACTGGGTTTAATCCAACAGGTTTTGGTCTAAAACACTATTGGCTCACACTGACTACTGTGTCTTATGTCATCTTCCAAAAAATTCTGCTGTACTTCACATTAGTTTCTCCCTATGTTTTAAATTTGGCCTTTTAAGTGTAGTGTTTGAGGAGTTCAGCATTTTGCAGGTATTTACTCGTCTGAAATAAATATTTATAGCTTGCTTTGTAATCAGTTTCTGAATGTGTCATGTGTTACCATTCAAAATACAATCTTCTTTAAATCCTTTATTTTAAAACTATTGCCATTGCATGCATATATATTTATATACATATGTGTAGTGTGTATATATGTGTCTTAACATTTTAGTAATGCTTTTGTAATCCCTTTGATGTACTTTCAGCAGCAAGGAAAGTTCCAGCCACTTGATCAAGTTGTGCTAGACTCAGAGTACCCTAGCTGCCCATTGCTGCTGAAGTGTGCAGATGTTAAACAGTACATACAGCACATAACAGAAGAAAAAGGTGAAAAAAAGGGGTGGGGGGGAGGGAGGACAAAAAAAATACTCAATTTGTTAGTGTCACCTCATTACAAGATGTATTTAAATATTGGTTTTTGCTTTACCAAACAACCAAAGTGCTGGACACAGCTGTACTTCAAAAAACAGAAGCTTAGGCTTAGAGGCTTTCATTGCAATTTTGTGAATAGAAATATGTGGATCTCAGATTATCTGCTGTAACTCTGAAAATCTCATGCAGTCTTGTTGCTAGGTGTCATACAAATGATAAACCAATCAGAGCTGGCTTTTTGACATTATTGTATATGTTATGAAGTCTCTTTGACTTTGATCAGAATTTTACATCTCTCTTTATTCTTTATTTAGTGTAGGATGGTCTGGCATGGAAGTGGTCCATTTTATTTTTTTTCATCCTTTGTCACAAAGCATTAAAACAATAAGTAGAAAAAAGCTGGAGAAGAACGAATATGCTGCTGAGACAAAAGAACACAAATTTTCTGGCTTTGCATAATTTAGTGTTGTGGGCTTAAGCTTAGAGACTTAATTGTTTTAAAGTACAAAAATTGGTTGGGATGCATAAGTATATGAGAGAGAAAACTCAAATAGAAAAGGTTAGCAGGCTATCAATTCTGTACATAGTTTCCTCAGCCTTTGCTCAGAATTCCCTTTGTGGGGGCTTTAATTTTATTTGAGGACAATATATGCTTTCTAGGGAAGGGACAGGGACATGACATTGTTTTTGCAGGTTTGCAGATATGCAAAACTTGCAAGACCTCAGGTTTTATTTTCAGTCCTTTAAGTAAGCTTGCTAACTTCCTGATAGGGAATTGAGATTTCCCTATGTGCACATGGAGATCTGCAGGAGAATGTACAGGAATCTTTTGCACCATCAAGTACAAAACTAGTTACCTGTCTGATTCTTATGCACTAGAGCTCGTCCAAGGAGTTGAGGTTAAAGTTAAAAAACAGATTGAAAACTACAAACATTAAAAATTTGCTTTCACAAAGCAAGCTCACCCTTATCATTGATATATATATTAGAAGAAATATTTTGATGATCTACAGATAACTGGGAAGCAGCTAAGGAAAGATGATGAACAAATAAAGTCTGCTAAGTAAATGACCAGACCTCCTTCTAGCTGTAGAGAACATTAAGATGTTTGTGGGGGCAGAAGCTGTAAGTTTATTTAGGTGAACCAGTTTAAGTATTTTGAACTTGATATGGTGCATGTGCAGTAAGGTATGGAAGTTGCATTTGAACTTCAGGGCAGGACATGTTTCTGTTGAAAATGCTCACTTTCACAAGGGAGCAGAAAATCTAGGTAGCAAGGCTGTTGTCACATTCTGTTTGGGACCGGGGTAATTGGAATAAACACATAATTGGAATTATGTGTTTATGCATAAATACATAATTGTGGAATAATATTACTATTCCTCCTTCATTTCCAAAACAGAAACATCTAGTTACATTTTGTATCATTTGGACCAAACAACCTTTTTCTTTGGGTGAGTTCTGACTTTTGAGAAGGCTTCTTTAGGACAGGTGCATCTGAAATGCAAAACCACTTTTGGCTTCTCATGAAGTGGCAAATATTTCCATTAAAAAGTATTTTTAAGCTTTTAGGCAGTTGCTGTGCTTTACAACTTGTGTATCATGGGATAAATAGCCAGGGTGAGAGAAGAGCTGTTAAACTTCTGCGTACAGAGTGACACAATTATTAAGGTTGGATGAAAACTTCAAGATGGTCTAATACAAGTGTCAACCATAAGCACTCCTAAACCGTATTTCCAAGTGTCACATCCAGCCTCCTCTTGGACACTTCCAGAGACTGATTCCACCACTGACCTGGGCACTTTATTCCAAGGCCTGACCACCATTTCAGTGAACAAATTTTTCTAATGTCTAATGTGAAGATCTCCTGGTACAACTTACAGCCATTTCCTTTTGTACTTTCACTTGAGACATGGCAAAAGAGACTGACCCCCACTTCAGTGCAACTCCTTTCTGTTTCTGTTCAGTGTAGAGAGCAATAAGATCCCTGCTGAGCCTCATTGAGAGTAAACACCCCCAGCACCTTCAGCTGCTCCTCATCAGACTTGTGCTCCAGACCCTTTACCAGTTCTCTTGCCCTTCTCTGGACACACTCCAGCACCCCAATGTCCTTCTTGTAATGAGAGGCCCAGAACTTGAGGTGTGGTCTTATCAGTGCTTATTGGGACAATCACTGTCCTGGTCCTGCTGGCCACCCTATATCTGATACAGGCCAGGGTGCGTTCTTGGCCTTCTTGGCCGTCAGGACACACTCTGGCTCATATACAGCCACTGTTGACCAGCACCTCCAGATCCATTTCTGCTGAGCAGCTTTTCAGCCACTCTGCCCCCAGCCTGTAGTGCTGCAGAGGTTTGTAGTTTGTTGACCCAAGTGTAGGACCTGGCTTTTGTCCATGTTGAGCCTCATGCTGTTGAGTCTCAGCTCATCAATCCAACCTTTCCAGATCCCCCTGCAGAGCCTTCCTACCCTGCAGCAGATCAACACTCCTGCCCAACTTGCTGTCATCTGTGAACTAACTGAGGAGCACTCAATCTCCCCATACAGATCATTGATAAAGATATTAGATAAAGAATTGGCCCTGGGGTCACTAGTGGCTCGCTGCCAGCTGGATGTAACACAGTTCTCTGGGCCTGGCCATCCAGACTGGTTTTTACCCAGTGCAGAGTGTACCTGTCCAAGCCATGAGCTGCCAGCTTCTGTAGGACAGTGCTGGGAGAGACAGTGTCAAATGCTTTCTAGAAGTCTAGATAGACAACATCCACAGCCTTTCCCTCATCTACTAAGGAGTTCACATTATCATAATGGAGGTCAGGTTGATCACCCATCCCAGAAGGGGAAAAATGGAGCCACATCCTTTTGACTGTCATACTTGAGTCTACATAGGAATTTAGGACAGGATCTGGATTATTTTTTTGAAAGGGCACTTCCTCCAAACAACAGTACAAACTTTGGGCAGTACTTATGTTCCCAAAACAAAGCTTTTTAAAAAAGTGTTTGCTATAGACAAGATCTTGTGTCTTGGTCTAACTTCCGTATCCATTCTGATACTGTATTTGCAGTTATCTGTCTGGGAGCATCCTCCCATAAACTGTAATCTGTTAGACAGTAGTGAAGATGCTTCACTTCTTGGTTTTTTCCCATTTTAAGTAATGTATTATGTACACCTATAAGTTTGTGTTGTTTTGACAACAAATTGTATTAGCTGTTAAATGTGAGTTCACTTTCTGGGTTTTGTTCTGAAATGTGAGGTGAGCAATGCTTTTGTCATAAAAGCTGTACATATGTGCACACGCCAGCTTTATGTGATGTTCTTGTATTTTCCCAGGCATGTACCTGCATATACATGCTGCTTCTTTTCTTGCTCGGATTTGGATTGGATTACAGTGGGGCTTGTTCTTAGGATTTCTTTCTTTTTTGGGAACACCAAGAGTACTGTTATGCAATGAACCCATTGGCACTTGCTTGCCTGTCATGCACACATCACCTTTCTGTTTAATCCACTTCTATGTGTTTCATATTCTCATGTCTTTTATTGCTTGTAAAAAATACCGGCATTATGACTTGAGGTACTCACTCTTTGCTGGTTCTTAAGACCTGTTGTCCACTTTGTAGCCTTTCTCATTTTAGGAGTAGAACATTAGGGCAAGAAATACCAGTTGTGTTAAGGCTTCTGCAGCTCTGTTCTGCTTGACAGAACTTAACAACATAATTATTTCACTCTTCATTTAGTCTTAAGACTTTTAACATCTGTCTAAGAAATTCTTACCCCAGAGCTCTCACAGTTTACACTTACTGAATTAGCAGAAAATCCACCTTCCCTGGCCTCATTCTTGAAGGGCACTGAAAATTCATTTAGCTGAATTAAATTCTGAATTACCTGCTTTAGTAGTTGTGGAAAGGGTGTGTTACAGCTCACTAAGTCTGGGTGAGGCAGGTTGTTTGCTAATAAATTCTGACATTGGATTGAATGTACAGTAGAGAAAGTTTAAGAAAGGGTTATGAATTCCAGTTCTAGAATGTTACTCTTTGTTTCATTTTGCAAGGCAAAAGCTGCACTATGATCTTGTCTGATGTGATTAACATGAAGAGCCAAGAAAACTTACCTGATTAGAAGAACTAAATAATATTGCCAAGCTTGTATTCCCAGGAGGTAGGAAAAAGGGGGCCCTCTAAGTTTCAGAGTTATGGAAAACACTGAGAAAATGGATTTTAAAATGTGCTTTAGGCAGTTTGCTCAACAATACATCAGGGAAACTTCCAAGTCTACATAGTGATTACCCGATCACTGAACATATTATTTAATTGTAGAACCACTTATATTCCATCTGTATTTCTCAAACCCAATCTTTCCAGATGTCTCCGACCAGTTTTATAGGCACCAGACACATTAGGGAACAAAAGGCTTTCCAATATATACTCATATTATCAAACATAGTCACTAACTCTCACCAATATCAAATGTGCATCACATGTTAAATCCACGTTCCAATATTGAATCCTTTTGTCAGCAGTTTGTGACTTTCATAACTCACTTTAATTCTTCAGAGGTCTTGAATATTGTCAGTTTCTAGAGTTTAATAGTCAAAACTGTCAAGCACACAAAATATTTTCAAACAGAGTGATCTCTGAAGGGTTCAATGTAATTATTTTTCACATGTTTTAATGAAAATGGCTTCACAGTTCTACATTTCCTTTCCCTGAGTCACT
Source organism: Lonchura striata (assembly GCF_050655825.1). Lineage (NCBI taxonomy): Eukaryota > Metazoa > Chordata > Aves > Passeriformes > Estrildidae > Lonchura > Lonchura striata. The sequence continues at coordinate 64,796,816 of NC_140703.1, forward strand.
CTGAATCATGCTGTTGTGGGGGAGTCTGCCTGGGAATCCAGACTAGAATTACTTTTCAGCATGGGTAGGGGGATGGTGCCCAGAGGATGTTCCTTCCTCGAACTTTCTTAGATAAGAGAGGAATCCATGAATTGTACTCACTGTGCTTGAACCCAAACCATGTTAGCCCTTTGAGAAGCAGGTTCAAGTGTCCAGAGAGTTTCTCCATTTTCTGCTTCTTTTCTTTCATAGCCGTTTAGAAGCTTCTAAGTCCTAAAGCCTGCAGCCAACCATGTCACAGCTAATTCTTTTACCTGCAGCTCATCATAAAGCAAAGTGTACATTATTTGCCCTGAAGAATTTTTGTATTTTGCTATTGTACAACTATTGAGACAGATTTAAACTTTTATCTTGCAAACAGCTTTCCTCGACCTCTCCATACCCCCTGCCATACGTACAGAAAGAGCACATAATAGTTCACTGTTTGCAATTTGGAAGAGCCAAGATAAACCCCAAAGAAGGAAATGCTGAAGGAATCATAAATAATATGTTGTTGTTTGCCAGGGGAGAAGGGAAATCCATGAAATGAGTGTTGGAATATGACACTGTATCAGTAAATTACATGAAACAGATGTAGGTATTTATGGGAATGGTAGTATACCGGAGATCAAAACATATTGAAATACCTGTTAAAGAATAAGACTGAAGCAGCAGGCTCAAAAATCTCCTGTGAAATCATATTAGGCATATGATTCCATTTCCCAAATACAGCTTTCTGTGAATTAATACTGAATTTTTATACTGAAATTTCCCTGAGCCTTGGTAATTTTCTCTTTTGCCTGGATGTTCTGAACTCGCTTACCTCCAGATAACTGATCACATCTGAATAGCAAGTGTTCATAATGCCCTCATTATCGCAGGGGAAACACTCTCCAAAGTTCTTATATCATCAAGTTAATTTGTGTTGCTCCATAAATCATGAGTGAATCATGTACTTCCTCCCACAAGGAGTGAGTTTTACTATTTTGGATTCTGTATTTTCTTTTAGCATTATATTGAGTTATGTAAAAGGGGGATAGAAATAAAAATTCTACTTTAGTCACTCTGACACGAGAGAGGAGAACTGATAGGGAAATGGTTTATTGAAGAGGTGGATAGTTCAGTAGCCAACTCTCTGTCCTGGTCCCTTACTAAGTGCTGGAATTCAGTACATAAAGATTTGAGATAATCTGTTGTTTAAAAAAAAGGGAAAAAAAAGAAAATCATAGAACCAACATTTTGTGTTATGAGATATGTAGTTAAAAGCACCATTCTGGTAATACAGGGCAGTGAAGGTGAAGTGAAACTATAAGGGCTTGAGAAGAGTCTTAGTGAATAAGAGAACCCAAGATTACACATAAATAAATAAAATATGTGCTTTGCTGGATTAGGTTCTAATTAAAGAACCATCAGATTTTCCAGACTTCTTCATATCAGCTCAGTCTATTTTTTTTTTGCTTCCAATATTTTTAAACTTGCTGCCCTGATATCAAACATGTGCAAGATGCAAATTAACATTTGTATTCTATCTACAAGTTAAAAGACTTTAAAGGTATTGAAAATGCAATCCAAACCAGACGTGACTTTTTTCCCGTTGCTTGCTTTTTTCTCAGAGATTGGCAGTCAGAAATTCCACAAATACAGCCAAGAGAAGACACTGAAGTGGTTAAAGAAAAAGGTATTGTGTTTCCCTTTTGGTTTAAAAATTGCTATATGTTCAAAATGGAAATGCTTATTAACTTGTCCATATTTGCATTGGAGCCATGTGCTGTGCCTCAGTTCAAGGTATGTGTCCTGTCCAAGGACAGACATCACAGTAAAGTTGCTCCACTTGGGAATGTGATCAGGTGTTAAGAGATGTTAATAAGTTTGTTGCATTTCACTTTTTGATGAGACTGGCCATGAAACGGGCTCATATGGGGTGTGGGAAGGAAGAAGAAGCTGTCAGCTTATAGCTGTAGGCTTTGCATAATATGAGGGGCTTGCTTTTGCTTTGTCCCTTTCATAGATGGGCTAGAGGAGAGTTCTGATTGTTACAGTTTCTAAATTCTGCTGTGCTTTGAAGCTGGACAGAACTGCCTTGGTTTTGTACTACAAATGTGTTTCCTGAAGTTTTGGCACAGTTCACTCAGAACGATCCTGGTTTGGTTGCTGTTATCCTGATCCAGTCATGCTGTTCAAGAGGTCTGTAGAGTTTGCCAGAAATAAACTAGTGTTAAAGCTGAGATTGATGGGGTCTTTGTTTTGGTATAAAGAAGGTGAATTTCATTTTACTCACACACATGTACCCTTAACATGATGCCACTCTATAGAAAAAGAGGGTATGCATCAAATGATGAGACGGTCTTGTAATTTAAATTAATCAATACAAGCACAAAATCTGGTCCACTTTCTGCAGTGATGAGGCATGGGAATGAATACCTATTTTGCAATGATTACCCAAATAGAATATTTACATGTGAACAGGTACCTGTTTGTGTTGTTGAAAATACTTTCATCTGACAGATCTCTCTCTGTTGGATCCAGCACATCAATGCCTGTAAAGTCTTTAATAGTTGATTTCCACCCGGACTGCCTTTGCCATCCTGCTGAGCTCAGGAGTGTTCTCTGAGCAGGTGTATTTCTCACCTGTATAATCATGGATGTTGAGTCTGAGTAGATCAGCTCATCTTAGGGTGCTGCAAAAGTGGTGCTGTGTTGCCAAGGCAACATGTTCAAAGACATGCTAGTTTCTTTGGTTTTTTTGAGTTCATCTGCTAGTCATTACAAATGTATATTAAATTTCACCACAGTCCATAACTTGAGTGTTTTATATGCTTGAAACAAAATTACAAGAGCTTTGTCACTGCATTAACATGTGCATAACAATATTGATACAGGCATTTCATTTTTTGGTTTTCTGTAGGTTAATCAAACAGTGAAAGCACTTAAAAGCAACAATGTATCAGTAGGTGAAAGAGTGCTTGCAAGTACATTTATCAACAGTAAACAGATCACAGATGCTCAGGAAGGTAAGAAAACTAAACATGGTAATGAATTCCATTTTTGTGAAGTCACATAAGTAGAGATAAAACACATGATTAGAAACTAAAATATATTGAAATTGGCCTTTTGGGTAAATTTATACCCTGTACAGAAAATTCCATATAAGTTGTGATTGTGCCTTGGCTTTTCCAAGTTTTTTGCTAGCTTAATCAGATGACACTGTAATTAACAATTACAATTATCTCAGCTAGGATTCTCTTAGCTTCTTCAAAATTCAAGGAGGAAACATTTTTCTCAGTGAAATACATGCTGAAGTGATTTGCTGAACTGAGGCTGTTTTAAAGAATAGGACACATATTTATAATATATATGAATTCTAACCTGGTAAGTGTGTCTGTATTAGAACATGCTTCTTTTTATTATTATTTTTATTAGGATGCATGGAATATTAGCATTCATAGAATTCTTCAAAAGGCTGAAGGGATCTTAGGAAGTCATTGTCACAGGGAAAAGGCTCCTGGTCCAAACATTACTTTATGCAACAAATGTATGAATTGGATGATTTTTTTTGAGTTCACTGGCATTTTAACAGCTTCAACCCACTACAAATACACAAAATTGTAATTAATAAGGGCAAAATTTTAATGATATATGTATTAAATTGTAACAATCCTGTTACCAGGTGTGATCTTCTTTGCTTTTATTCACCATTTTACTGGGGAGGGCAATGTCCTGAATGTCACTGACACAAAATTCTGTGGAGAAACCTGAAAATGGACTCATAATAAAATCTTTGCATTTTAATGAAAATTAAGAACAGTTTAGAGCAAGATGAATCAAAGCAAATTGTTTCTTATTACAAAGACATTCAGAACTCTTCATGCTTGTGAAAATTAGAAGAAACAAAGCAGCTTGCTGACAAAGTGGAAAATGAGCTACCAAGTCGTGATATCAAAGGAAACAACATAAATGAGATTCATGAGGCAAACAGACAATTTTAGAGAACAGGGGTTGTAATATATGGTTTTTAAAAAGAGACAAAGCTGCGAAAGTTGTGACTTAACTTCATGGTAGCTTTTCATCTTTTTCCCAACCCCTGTGTTTTTAAAGAAAGGGGAGAGTCCTGGCAACAACCATCTTGACTATGCTTAATCACTTTTTCTCTGAAATTTATTATTAAATATTTCATCTGCAGTGGGTTTCTTCCACCTTTCCAGTGACATGATTATAATAGTCTTTTTAAAAACCTTGGTTTTTCATATTTGATACAGCAGCATTGAAACTGGGAATACTGGGATTTAAAGTAGGTGAGTTTTGGAGATAGTCCCACTGCATGTGGCAAGGTGAATGATAGGAAGTGAAATGGATATTACTCAACACTTATTTCTAGTAAGTCGCATTTTCTTGTCTGATCCTTTCGTTGCTGTGACAGTGCAATTTATTTCTGTAGAAAATTGTTTTCATAGGGGTATTATGAAATTTCAGCTCCTTAAAAATAGGTGGGTGCATGTAGTTAGCATCTACAGATGTTGTAGGGCAAAAAGAGTGGAGAATATAATAAGAGCAAATAGGGAAGTAGGGGAGGTTCATCATATGGGACTTGAATATTTCATTCAGAAGACAAAGAAGGGAGGTGTGCAAGTATTCCTGATGTTTGACAAAAGATTAATAGCAAAGCTAGGGTGCAGTACGAACACAGACTCCATAGGAGGCAAATAGTGGTATTTTTAAATTGGTAAAGGAAGTAAGTGAGGATTGCCTCAAGTCAGAAATGCAAAGAGAATGGATTTTTGTATTTAGTATGAAATAATAGCAGTTGATTTGGACTCACCATAATGACTCATAATGCAAAGTGTGAAATGATCGGGACCTGTTTCTTAAGCAAGAAATTGGACATATTAAGTGCTAAGGTGAAATTCTCTTGGGTTGGAATTATTTCTTGTTCTCTCCTGACCCTAAAGTGGGCTTAGAGAGTGAAAAATCTTTGATGAATCTATACAGTGAAGGAAGGAGAAGTGCAGATAGGTGATAGTAAATTTTTTTTATCAGAACAGTTGAAATGCATAAGCTGCTGTAAGTTTGTTAATGCTTTCTCCTTGCCAGTTTGCATTGAGCTTTTCAGGTTAAAAAGAAAGAAAAATGGGGAAAAAGAAGATACATTTATCTCTGGCACTAAAGTAATAGTTTTTTGCCACTTTAAGGTTGGTATGCCATGTGCTTCTGAACTCTAAGTGTGTAGGCACATGAGCAGATAAACTGGCCTGTTGGAGTTGGAATTCAGAGGGGAGATTTTAACTTAATATCTGTCTGGCAAATGCTTCCTGTGCATGGTGCAGTTATTCCCTAGCAGCCTCAACAACAGCAAGTTTAAAGAAGTCCAGCTCATCCAGCCCACAATCAGTAAGTACTTGTGTAGAACGTGACCGGAAAAGATCTGGTTTAGGACTTCATGTTATAAAATGGTCACTTTTTTTCCCCCAGTCTCTCAGAAAAACATTTATAGCAGGAGTGCCCTGTACTGAAAACAGCTTCTAGTAGTTCATATTTCCACAGATAATTATCCTGTCTTGCCAGTGATATTTAGATAGGCCTTGGCATTTTCTATAAAGTACTGAAAATTAAGTACAAGACTTTGAAATAGACTCATTGTCTCATCTAATTGTTTTCAGTTGAAGCCAGAAAATGTTCTTTAGTACTGAAGCCCTTGCCAAATAATTGTAAGATCCAGATGCTTTAAAATTAATGATTGTATGTTCTGTTGAGTCAGCTTTTTACTTTTGCAGGTTTTTAAAATTTAATTTCTTCGGAAAAATACATGATATCTAGTACTCTCAGAAAGTGAACAGCTTTGTAAAGTACATGCAGCAGATATTAATAACATGTGCTGACAAAGTGAGTGTAATAAGTCTTTACTTTTTAAATAAACCTACAAGTGTCATATAACATAAACTACTCGACACAGAGAAGCATCACAGTGTATCCATTAGGAGTCTGTTACTAGTGATTCAACCTTGTGCCTCATGGTAGCACATGCAACATGGCTAAAGCAACGTGACTATGTAACATGAATGTTCTTTTTCTCCTCCTTCCCACTCCCTGACCTCCTCCTGAAGACTATGTACGGTATGCCCATGGGTTAATATCAGAGTATATTCCTGAAGATCTGAGTAAGGAGTTGTTAAAATACTTAGGGTAAGTATTGTTCCAGCTAGCCTATAGCTTTACATGGATTAATGTCCATTTGGTCTTTTCAGTTGTATACTGAGTTTTGTTCATCAAGGTTGCAGTGAATGACACAATGAGATTATATTTGCCACACTTAAAATGTGATTTTTCAAACATAGATATGGGTTATTTTTTGGCTTTCCTGTGGTTTTAAGGACTGTGAGCTGGGGGAGATGTAATATTAAAGTTGGATATGTCTGTTACCAGTGTTGCATGATGAAACCCTGAGTAATGTATCCTGTTTGAAAGCAAGTGGGAGGAAAATCCAGAAAAAGTTTGTCCAGAATTGTCAAGCACAAACAGCAGAGCCAGGAATTGCGTCTTCATCCCCAGTCCTCTTTCCTTTTCCTTATTCACTCAGTGCTGCCTGGGTTGGACTTATTTATCTCACCTATGTTAGTTTGTATTTAAATCTGGAAGGTGAGCCAGCATCCTCCTCCTGGTGTTCCCTGCCAGCGGCAGACTTCGCTTGGATCATCATTGTGACTCTGCACCTACTCATCAGCTCAGTTCTGTTCAAAGGCTTCTGTTATGGTGGCCTTTGGAAAAGTGTGTAATTTGCAGCCTGAAGCCCCATAGCTGAGCAGTTTCATAAGTCAGAAATACAGTCCATGAGCTGCTTTTTTTGCAAGTGCTTGCCATGTGTGAGCAGCTGATAACCAAAGCAGCTTTCATGAAGAAGGATTTCCAAACTTTAGGTTGTGCAATTCATCTTTAAAATCTTCTGTTCTGCAGGCTCCCAGAATTTAGAAGCCCAGAACCAGAGCCACCACTGAAGGTAGGAGAACATTAAGATATTGAGAGATGTGTTATAATTCAATTTTTCTGAGTTATTATTTAAACTGGACCAGACCAAGCACTGGGTACAATACATTAAGTAAGGTTACCTTGTGAAAAGCCAGTCTGAAACAGACTCAAGAAATTTAGCAGGTAACTCATATTTTTAATAAGGAATATTTTGGTTGGTTTTCCTGTTTAAAAAAGGGGAGGGGAAAAAGAGAGGCATATTTTATGGTTTTGGTCAACAGTCTTTTTCATACATGTTTTGCTTATTTAGTTTTATTGAGGTTGATGGGACAATATGACCTCATAGGTTTTCTTTCATATATAATTTATGAGAACCCTGAAAGGGACCTCCTGGGTTATGGATTCCCAGACAACCATGTTGAATAATCTCTCATACACTGATCATTCTTCACTGCAAGTCTCATTAGGATTTTTTATTTCCATTACATCTCTTGGAAGCGTGTTCTATAACCTCATTCCTCTGATGCTCAGAAACCTTTCTGTAAATTCCACCTTGAATTTATTCATGGCCAATTTATTCCCCTGCCCTTTTGTGCTAACTTTATCATTGTTTTTTGAAATTGAAATGGCTCCTTTCCCTCCCTAACATTAGTTCTTTCAATGTGTGAAGGGAAAACATACTTGCTTTGCGTTTTCATTTTGAGAAGCCAGTTTGGTTGTGTGACATGGGTTCTCCATTCCCTCATTGTGAAAACATTTTTTTACACCTATTCCAAGATGAATTCAGTTGTTTCAAAGCAGGTGACCAGAAAAATGTGTAATTATTTCTGATAAAACCTTTACTCGTACAATATGATGGCATTCTTCCTTTCTTGTCTTAACTAGAAATACTTTGTCCCATTACAGACTAGAATCTCATTTGTTTCTATTGATGTGTGATCAGATAGCTCTTTGTTATGTTGGGAGTAGTTAAGACACACAGTTGGAGTTTTTTTCCACTTCGGTTTTTACTTGATCAGTTCTCAGATTTACAAGAAGTTCATGCAGTTAGTTTCTGTGTACATGACCTTTTACTTCTTCTGTACATTTAATCTGGCTTTAAGGTTTCCAGTCTTGAAGGTTCCCTGACTTTTTTACACAGTGTTAAAAGCTCTTCAGGTGTTCATAATGCTACTCAGTGGTGTACATTCAGCAAATGTTAGCATTCTATTATTATTTTTAACTAGTAATTAACTAGTGATCTCCATCTGATCCAATTACATCCCTTTCTGCATTATTTGCCTTTGTTTCCATTTTTCCCAGTTTCTCACCTACTTTAATCTTATGCAGTATTTGTTTTCTGTAATATCAGCTGCTTAAGTGGCACCATGTCAAGTCCTCTGGCAATCCTTCACATTCTGTCGCCAGAAAATGTGTTATATTTGAGAAAATAAAGGCAAGTTAGTAGGCATTACCTTGTTTTGTTTTTAGGCTGAGACATACTGAGAGAGTTGGGTTGTTCAGTCTGGAGAAGAGAAGGCTCCAGGGAGACTGTAGAGCACCTTCAAGTACCTTAAGGGGGCTACAGGAGAGCTGGCAAGAAACTTTCACAGGGGCATGTAGTGACAGGACAAGGGACAATGGCCTTAAGCTGAGAGAAAACGTAGGTCTAAATTAGATGTAAAGGTGGTGAGGCAGTGGAACAGGTTGCCCAGAGATGTTGTGAACTCCCATCCTGGCAGTGTTGAAGGCCAGGTTGGGTGGGGCTCTGAGTCACCTGATCCAGTGGAAGGTATTCCCACCCATGGCAGAAAGGTTGGAACTAGATGATCTTTTAATGTCCCTTCAAAGCCAAACCACTCTATGATTCTGTGTTTCATTTCCTCTTTAATTATTCTTCCTTCTTTCACTTTTTTCCCCCACTCTCTTCTCCTGAGTCCTACTATCACTTTTTCTTCTTTCTTATATTAGAGATGGGTCCTTGGCTATTCTGCACTAATATGGTCCCTGCCTGATAAAATATATGCCAGGTTCTGTCTCTCATCTTGTCATTTCTGATGCAGTCTTCCAACCAGATCAGCATATTTTGAGTTTTACTTCTATCTTAAATAGAGTGATTTCTATTCTGTCTTCTGTCCCTGTGCTTAACCTCTTCATTTTTATTGAAAATTATTTATTGAGGCAAAATGGTTCTTTGATTTTAGGTCCACACATAGGTTAACTTTAATACCTATCCAATCCCTACAGTACAGCAGCTTCACTTTCTCTTTTTTAATTCCCTTTTTGCCTCTGTGGCTAAACGACCTTGTACTGTTTGTTTTAATTTCCTTTCCAAGGTCTAACTCAGCTTGACTTTTTGGCAGTTCCCACTTAGTCCCAGGATTACCTGACCCCTAAACCGATCTCTTTTTTTAATATTTCTTTTCCTCAGTTGTTTTTTTCCTCCATTCATTAGATACTTCTGCTTACACCTAGTGTCAGTTGGATTTTTTTGGGGATGGATGGGGGTGATGGAATATGTGTGCATCTGTGTGAGCAAGGAGCCGCATTTATAGTGTTTAGTCTGAGAAGCTTTTTCTTCCGAGATTTTCACCTTGTTTGAAGTAAAAGATCCAAAATCACTTCTTCAGTCTTTTACCTTCCAAGTATCTTTCTCACACATCAAGTCCCTTTGCTTTGCCTCAAGACAAGTAAGGCATATGGTTTGCAAGGTTTGCCCCGCTAGAACCAATAACCCCACTTCAGATAATCCTTTCTATTTAATTTAAACTGAGCAGCCTATGTCTGCTGAAATGAGATTACATACCATGCTGGCCTTTCCTGCAGTGTCCCTGCTACTTACCGAAAGAAAGTCTAAAAAAAACCTCATTTCTGGCTGGTTCAGTGACTGTTCTGTTTAGCAGCATGTCAGCTAGCACATAGAAGAATAATTGAGCCCTACTGTTATTAATAGCATTTGTTCTCCAATGGATATCCAGAGATATGTTATTTCCATGTGGCTGGACAGTTGTTCTGGCTGCACAGTTACTTGGCCCTTTGATTCAGTTAAAGAATTATCTTTATATGTTGTAAGAAATATTAAGCACACATCAGGAGCCAACTGATAGTCATTAGCTGTATAAGCATGTTAAAACAACTGTATTAAACTGCATGTGATGTACATTCCATATTGTGTACGAATAGCTTTTATACCATTGGGATAGTTCTGAGAATCTATTTTTAAAAACAGTTTTATTTCAGCAGTTAGGTTGCAGAGGAAATGAGGCTTAGAACTGTTCAGTTGTTGGGCAGTGAGACCTTGCTGAGGATCTGATTAATTTCCAGAGCACTGACCAGGGTGTGTATGATAAGTCCTTGCAACTTCAGAGATTAAAACACTCCTTTATTTCACAATCTGAGAGGAGCAAGGTAGGCTTATACATGGAAACTTCATCTCCTTCAGACCATTTTTAATCACTTGTGTTGACATTTTTCTTCATGAGGACAAGGTGTATTAACAGACATAATATATAGTTATTCCAAAATAAGATTCTAACATGCATTTCCTTTTTGGAAAAATAATTGCATGTTTGGGCATTACATTAAACTCTGAAGGGAGGGAAGATGTAGAAACTTCAGTGATCAGCCGAAAAGCAATAACACATTCTCTTTCTTGAACAGGAACAAACTGGGTACAGCCTAGTCTTTGTGATTTAATGATTAAATCAAAATTGCATGTTCTTTGTATTAATTGTAAGCTGTTGATCTTGTGTTGTAATCATCACACTGTCCAGTTTGTCAGCAAAGGGAGTCTGGCCATTGGCAGATGATGAGAGACATTTACAAAGAATATGAAGACTTTGCTACAGCTAAACAGCAAATGCTTTGCTGAAATGCAAACATTTTTGTTACAAATTTTAAAAGCTTGTTTATCAGATTCCAAAAAGAGGAGAAGAGTAATTCTTCATTAGATTGTCATTTGAAAATGTAATCACAGCACAGTAAACAGCCTCCTAAAGAGGCTGATCCAGATTCCATTGAAATCAAAAGAAAAGGCTTCAGCTGGATCTGGTTCTAAGAGCTGAGAAATCTAGGCTGAAGACTTGGCTTCTGTGCCAAAGAGAGAGAGGGAGGGGGAGAAGGAGAGAGATATCACAAGCACCATAAACAAAATGAATAAAACAGGATCTTAAAATGTATGGTACCATCCAAGTTGCTTGCAAAATCACTCTCTGGCACAAAAGCTGGGAAGGCCACGGTCTAGATTTCACAGGATATTAAGGACAGGGTAGTAATATCAGATACATAATAATAATAAAAATACAGTGTTGTAAAATACTACATACTTTTTTTTCTCTTTTGGAAACATACCAGAAAGTTTTCACCTTTAAACTAAACACATGCTCACAGTTTATGGAAAGAAATATTCATTTTTATGGCCTGATCATGTGGAGTACCGAGAATCGTTCACATGTATTATTTCTGAAGTTAGAAGGCACACAGCACATGCAGAGTCAAACTTCCATAATATGCTGTTGGATTCAAGTGATGAAGCAGTCAGTGGAGCTATGGCACTATTTAACTGCTGCCAGCCTGTAAAAAGGAATTAATTCTAAAGGCTGTGATCAAACAGACAACAGACTAGATGATGATCGACTTGTGTTGGCAGATAGCTACAGCACTGGAGTTGCTTCACAGGTCCATGAGATTATGAGCACCACAGTTCCTTGACTGTCAGACACTAACTTCCAACAGCTGCTCCAGAAAGTTCTCTAAATAGACTGACACCAAAGCCACAATCATGGCTGATTTCTAATTGACATTCTTCAGAAGGCTAGGAAGAAAATGCTTCCTCTGACACAGAATGCTCTCTTCTGAATGCTGTAAAGATGGTTTATATTCACATGTAGAGAAGACAATTGCAGACAGAAATCTTCCACTCTTGCTGCAGATTCTTCAGTTGATTGCCAATCCTGTTTTGGTGCTATGGTTACATTTTAAAACCAAAGCTTTGAACTTCCATGTGTGTACATCATAAAAGTGGTTGACAGAGCAACTTCCTCACTCTAACATTTCAGAAAAGAAAATTGTCAGATGTCCCTGTGGAACCACAAGAAGACTATACTAAATTTAACAGCGACAATCTGAAAACCAAAAAGGTAAGCAAGCCTTGCATTCATACATGTTTTGCCAAAGTGTAGATGAATAGCAAATACTAACACAGAATGCTTAACTTTCTCCTTCGAAATACATCACAAATACAAAACAAATACAAAATCATCTGACATCTGTAATTATATCTCTTTGACCTTTTCTCAGGTTTAATGTGACAGTTTTAATTTCCTATACAGAACTGTTTTGTACTATTACTGCTGGGCTGTATTTCACCAGTGAACATTCCAGTAAGCCTCACAGACTCAGACACGCTCAGCTAATGCTTGAAAAGCTCTGAGATCTTTAGATGAGAAATCCTATGGCTTAGTGATAGCAACTGGTAAATTTCAGTAACTCAAAAAAGAAATGAAGATGGCAGCATTTACTTAAATTCCAAGGGATGCTAGGACAGACTTTACTTTTACCTAGAAATATTGCTTGTGCACTTATGTCAACTTAATGAAGTTAAAACAACACAGAACTTACTGATTGCCAGCTCCAATGCATGTTTGGAGGCCAATCCAAATCTGAGTCCAGCAATGCCTGCCACTGTACTATTCCTAGGAGAGCAACAGAGATGTGAAAAGAAATAGATCCTGTCTATGTCTGCCAAAGCTGTGAGGCTTGTACTGGCTTATTTCTCTGAACATTGAAAATGAATCTTCCTCCAATCCATGGGGAACCAAAATGGCCCGCTGTGCTGGTCTTGTGACCTTCAGTCTAATGCTGACTACTCGTTATCCCTTTGCAAAGAGAAGCAGCTGGTGACAGATGTATTCCTTCCTCCCCCCCAAAACCCCAGATTTCCTTTTGTACTCATTGCACATTCTAGTTTGGAAGTAAGAGGATTGCCCCCTAAGTGAAGGTGATAAATAGTTTAAATATGCATATTTCCCCCCTCTCCACATTATATACTATAGCTTTTGAACTTAGCATAAAGATAGAAATAAACTGAGGAGGGATAATTCATTTTAACATTAAATATAATTTACTTCTGAAAATAATGCACATTGATGAGGGAATCTGGGAAAGAAAATATAGCCCTTGGACTCTGTACAGCTCTTTTTAAAATACTTTGGCAGTGGTTTTGTTTGTAGAGTAACGCAGACAATCATACAGTTGTTGCCTATCTCCATTCAATCCATAGCCATCTAGCTGATCCCAAGTACTATTATTGGGAAGTCCTGTAGACTGAGGAGTATCATAAAGAAAGGTCAATGCAAAGTTTTTTTTAATAGGGAAAGCAACTAGAGATTTAAAACATAACACTTTAAAATACAAGAAAGAAAAGAGGTCAGCTCTATAAAATGTGGTTCATAAAATGTGTTTTAGGTGTAGACGTCTGGGAAGTTGTCCCAGTGGCCTCAAAAGTGCTTTGGAAATGTTAGTTACCTTTTTCATTCCTAGTTCTTAATCTCTTTTCTCTTTATTTCACTGTGCATAGCCTTTGATAGTAAATCAGTGTGAATTATTCATCATCTGTAATGCAGGTCTGTAATTCAGCCTGCTGACAGCATAATCATGAGATTGAGTCGGAGGGTACAGAATGCATCTGTTCTATTGCATGCATTATTCCTCTTAATGTACACTCAGGGATTATCCCAAAGTAAACATTTGATTTGGGATAACTCATTCTGCAGAAAGGAGAGATGTTTCACCTTCTTCTACTTGTAGTTGGTTTTCTGTCTTTGTTTGAGGTTAAGTAATTCATCACAAGTATTCTTCAGTTTGAATAATCTCAAATTTGTTTTTTAATGTTTGTCTCCTACAATTCAAAGCCTGCATAACATTATCTTTATGGCTGTACACTAAAAAAGCAATTCAACTTATTGCTTGACTTCCGTATTTAGAAGTTTGTAGCATCTGTTTCCCCCCTGTGGAGTTGTTGTTTAACTGTTTCTGTTCACCATTTCACTCACAGGCAAACACCAAGATGTCTGCAGCACAGAAGGCTCTGGCCAAAGTTGATAAGAGTGGAATGAAATCCATTTCTACTTTCTTCAGCTCCAAACCTAAAACATCAAAATGAAGACTTGTTCTTGAAATAATTTTATACAGTGGCTATTTTTATGTTAAGCTAAAAATGTCTCCTGCAGATTTTTGTTAGTATAGTGTATCAGGGCATGTCTGGGTATGAGTGTCATGGAGAGGTCTGTGAGCTGGCAGGGCACAAAGCTGTTGGGCCTTAGTGAGACTAGGCAGTACCATGATAACTGATTTTCCAGCCTGGACTGGGAAGATGGCTCAGCTGCATTACTATGGTGCTGTGAGCTAGAAGCAAGGCTTAGCAGGGTACCACACTGTGCTGGCGCTCCTTCTAGAGCAAGCCCAGTCAAGCCCACTGTGGAGTTTTCTCCATTACACTTCATTCTAGGCTGAAAACTTGCCCACCTTTTATGATTTTTTTTTCTTAAATTCGTAAGGAGCATTATTTTTTTAAAACTGTCTGAAGTTTTTTACCCAGTGTTATATCAGAGTAGGATGGCATTATTGCATTTTTACTTGGACCCACATATAAGTGCTGACGTAAGCATTGTCAGTGGTGGTATTTTAGTGAGGCAAGGATACTCTGTATTGGGATTTGGGTTGTTTTCAATATGCTGGAAACAAATGGCAATGAATGTCAGTGTACATGTAATGCAATAAAGTGCTTTGTGTAACAAACTTGTGCTTGCTGTATTTGCCGTATGCTTCAAAAGTTAGGTTGGGTTTCAGCACATTTTTTAAGTGTTTTCAGTATTTTTCTGTGTATAAATTGTAATCCTTAAAGAGTTCTGGCATCTCTTTGGCGTTACATGATAAATCTCTTAGCACATAGCAATATAGGGGTATTTTTATGTTCCGTTCCAAGGTCAAAAGGTCCTTACAAAAATAATCAGGGAAAAATTGATTTAAAGGCAAGAACGGGTGGGGTTTTTTTTAAGAAGCCTGTTTGGCGTTGGATTCAAAAGCTTAAGTATGAGTGTCTTAGATAAGGTTTAGTTTTACAAAGTTTTGCACAAGGTAGGATTGTTACTTAAAATCCACTACCCACTCTTTTCTGTGTTCTTTCACCATTAGAGAGTATTCCTGTGTATTTAGAGGGATAGCTGATGATGTGGCTTCCCTCAGTCACAGAATTGAAAAAGAGATTGAGTCACTGGGATCATTTGTACCAATCTAGCCTATTCCATACAATAAAAAATGTCATCCGTCAGTTGTTGTACTGAGTCGTTACTGTGGATCAACTACAATTTGTGTTTTTGAAAGACCCTCTTAAAACACATCAGTCTTTGCTACTTCAACTCACTAGAGAATCTGCTTGTATCCCTTGGTCATGTGAGTTTCAGAAAATTAGGAATTCCCTCTTTTTGAGTACTTAGGCCATTTTTCCACTTCAATCTTACTTTCTGTCATTTACAACCCTTGGATTAAAATGGTGTCTGTTAGGTTAAAAAGCTCTGTGGCACTCTGTTCCAGCCAGAAATGAAGGAGAAGCCTTTCCATGTGTTCTGTGCAGTTTTGTCGTTCTTGTTTGGTCTTGTGTGCCTTTCAAACTGGTGTTTTTTACAAAGTGTCAGATGTAGTTTGCAAATGCACAGAGGGTCAGCATGGTTGGAATTCCAGATAAGGAAAATACTTGGAAATCTACAGAATTATTTCTCTGATAATAAATAGTGTTTGATGAGCCCAGAATGAGCAATTGTTGTTATGAACTGGAAGGGTTAATTTCATAAAACATTCAACCTCCCAAATTCATGTGAATAGAAGGGATGCAGAAGTAATGGCAGTTTTGAAAAACACCTGTCAAAAATGCAGGATGATACTATGAGAAAAAAAGAAAGAAAAAGAGCAGGCACATTCTGTCATGTTAATGGAGAAGTTCTGTGCATCAAGCAACAAGTTAGGAAGTGTTTTGATAGAAAAAAGGAGTTTTGTATCTATTAATGAAAAGCCAGTTCTAGAAAATGCTGAGAAAGACAAGCATGGGAGGGTGCTTGTTGGAAAACCAAGAATGGGGGAGAATTATGTTAGCAACAGGAGTTATGGAGCAGAACAGATATATGGTACAAGCTCATCTGGATATTTAAATATGCTAGTTTTAGGGGTGTGGGTTTTATCAGTTCAAAGGTTTTGTGAAATAAATTTTGCAAGTGCATCTTTTCATTGACTGAGCTATTCAAGAACCTTCTATGAAAAAGTCCCAGTTTCTCTGGTCAGAATTTGGGACAGAGAGAGACAAAAATTGATACAGATGAGAGGTCTTAGTGCTAACTTCTGATCTTCCAGATTTTATTTTTTCTTGCTGTCCCCATGACTTTCACATATGCTGCTGTGCTCAAGGACTAAGTCTAGAGTTCTTCCTCTGTTCAGGGATGCATTTTGCTTTAGTGCCACATCTCAACTTCAGCTGTCAGCTATGCTGTAACTTACCACAATAGTAATTTTATTAGTGACTGTGGTTTTAGTTGAGCAGGAATTTGTGCATGACAAAAAAAATTAAGCCATTTCCAAAAACCCTTAGAACTTTCATGTGAAAACAAGAACTCTTTTTCCTTAAGGAAGGCATGAAATACATTTTGTAACTTTGATACTTACATGTATCTGTAAGAAGTTACGAAGAGTATATGGTGCCAAGTGCATAAAACAATATTTCCTGCCACAATAACGATTTAAATATAGTTACCCTGCCTGGCCAGCAGTAGCAGTAGATCATTATGAAGTGCTGTTTGCTATTTCTTCCTTGGTTAGCATAGTATGGAGCAATATGCAAGCACTATTATAGAAATGTGGTCTTACTTTATTTCTTTTTCTGGATTAACATGACATATCTACATGTTCATGAAAATATCTGATGAGCTGTGATGATTTTATAGTTGTTTATCTGGGATTAAACAGCTTTCACATTTTCACTTTTTTAGACTGCATAGCAAATGGGTTAACGTTAGTGGGCATGGAAAACATGGAAATAACAAGCGCTGACTTAGGAATATGTAAGGGTCAAACTGGCACATCATTTTTAGTCTTAAGTAATAAACTTAGTTCTATTTGTAGAAGTGATTGGTGATTTGAATATTTTCAGTGGAAGAGGTGGCATAGTTGGCAGAACTTGCATTCAGATCTGAAATCTGGAAGGGTTCAGTGAGCTTGTTTTCAGGTGTTCAGTTGCATCTGGTGTGATGTTTATTGGGGCAAAATTAAATGCATGGATGGTTATTTGAATAAGTAATGGTTTTGACTAGGGTTTTCTCTTTCCTTTGTAGATGCCTGAGAAAAGACATGCAAAGAAGAAATGAAAGGAGCATAAGGAGACTTTCTTATAGTAACTTGCCATAATCGCAAAGCTGCTTTTGACGGCTTTTTTTACGCACTTTCTGAAAAATAAATGTTTGACATCAGACATGCCCTGTTCCAAGAAAGAGCAAATCTCAGCAGATTAGCATTGTTAAATATGCAGTGTGTTAAACATACTCTGCTTCAAATTTTACAGCTTACACACGATTGGTCTATCAGGCCCTTCCAGGAAAGCACTTACGAGCATGCCTAATGTTAAGCACATGAGCAGTGATCCTAAAGTCAGCCGTGTTGTTCGTGTGGGTAAGTGCTTTGCTGGATCAGTGCCTGCAGCCCTGTTAGGTGCTGAGCATCCTGATCCATATCCAGCAAAGCACTTACGTCCATGCTTATCTTGAAGTGGAAGAGCCAGTCTAATATTTGTGCATTAGTGTTCACCATAAAATCTCTCTTGGCACAATGACTCATATGCTTAATATTAAGCACCTGCCCAAGTATTTTGCAAGATCAGACCAACTGCACCCTTGAGCAAGTCTTAAATACTTGATTTTCTATGTTTTGTACTCATTTTTTTAATAGAATGTATGCTTTTAGTGACTGTAATTACAAGTTTTAAAAACTGTATAGCAAAATATGTTTGTATAGCATGTTTTATGCAATTTCTTCTTTCTTTTTCAAAATCTATCCAAATTCAGAAAAGTGGCCTTTTTGGATAAGAAGTCCAATGTTCAGTCATAAAATCAACCAAAATGGAAAAAAACCAATATTGACTCTTTTTAGGACATTTACATTCTTAAAAATATTTTCACCGAGTTTGATGTACATTATTTTGTCCAATGCTGATGTGTTTCACAGAAGGTGTCACCTAGCTCAGGTTGTGTGGACAGTGTGACTCTTAAGTGCTAAAGCTTCAGGTAGAGAAGGGTAGATAGAGAAGCTGTATTTTTTATTTTACTTCTTTTATTCTAAGGGATTGAAGCCTTACAAACATGTATAAGATAACATGTACATTTTGTGTTAAGAACTAAACCAAAACCTATGTATTTTTTCATGTTTTTTTTAAAAAAAAGACCTAATCATCCTTTATTTATTAATGTGACACTTTCTATGGAATGGGCTTCAACCAAAATGTCAGCCTATGTCTATATAAAACATGCAGAAAGTGGATGCTAATGAGAACTGGAATTGATTTGTGTCTTATGCAGTCTGATGTTCTTAACTTAAATACCTGGATATCAAACTACTATTAATCAAACTACTCCTTGCTGGAGAAATTTTTAAAGTCAATAATTGACAAAATTTTGAACAGAATGAATGTTTATTTCTGTAAATTCCAACTGTGACCCCGGTTCACAGATGCCTATAGCAAATGGCCAAAATGGCTGGTAAAGCTTGAATATATTTGAAGTGTTCTAGGTAAAATGTAAAGAAATATTTTGCATCAACTCTAGCAAATTTTGCCTAACTTTGAGTAAAGAAGAGCTCCAAGAAGAATTTGTTATGACCTTGCTGAAAACTAAATTCCAGGCAGAGGCAATATTTTATTCAACTTTTTTTTCACCTAATTCTGTTCATTGCTGTTTCAGAAAATGAAAAACCTGAACTATTAACTGTTTAGAAATCATATATGAAAGGATATGTAATCTGAATGCCTGTTTTAGGAAATTGCACTGAATTATTTTTGTTAGTCTGGTGAATCAATGTGCACTTTCTCTTTTTTAAGGAAAAAGTATTTAAACATCAGTTGTAGGAATATTATTATGAATTAGGAATATTATTAGGAATTTTAGAAATTATTAGGAATATTAGGAATTTTAGCAAGATTATTATAGGGGTCCAAAATTAAATTTCTATTTTTCTAGCTTACATTAAAAAATGCTTGATGTATAAATTAAGATGATATATTTCAGTATGTAGTTTCTTATTTTGTAAAATTTTATTTTTAATTCATGTACAAGAAAGAAATAAATGCCTTTGGAATAATTTGCTGATTATTTCTTCACTAGTGTCACAGAGGAATGCAAAGAAAAACACGGTGCAGTCAGGCTACTGATGCTGTTACCCTCCACAGGGTAGTCAGTAATTCTTGGACGGAGTTGGAGGAAATAATGAATCCTGATACAAATGCAAATCTAAAAGTTCATTTAGACAGATTCAGTGATGCAATTAGTCTAATCCCTAAGAACCTTACTGTCCAGGTGTTCTAAAGAGAACCCATCTCTTTCTACATACAGTTGCTGGCCTACACACTCTGGACATTGTCATTTTTGTGAACATGGTGGTGAATCTTTGAGTGTTTGTGGGATGAAGAGCATGGAGGTGAAGAGAATGATGTGGTTATTTGTGTAACTTTTTACGTATTTTGCATTCTTCACCATCACATGTGTGATACATAGATGCTCCATCACAGACTGACATGGAACAATTCTTTTCCATGTTTTTTAATAGCAGACAGTTAATAAAGCACAGAGGAAAAGCTGTTCCTCTGCCAAAATATTATCCTGGTATCACCCTGGTATTGTAAGTGCTGACATGAAGCTTCAAGGCTGTTAGGATACTCACAGTCATTGCATTTATAAAATTCAGACAACAAGGGGCAAAGCAAAGGGGATGGGTATTTTTATTTGGCTGTCAAGTTGGTTTATTGGTATTATGAAACCAAACAAGGAAAGAAATAAGGCTTGTACCATTTCATATACCCATCGCTCACCAGCGTTTGTCTGAAGAAACAGAAGCGCCAATATAAAAACAAAGCAATGGCACAGCATCTATTTAAATATGAAGTAGCATTTACATTTCTTAGTTTAATGAAGTTATCTTGAAAACAGCTTCTATAGCTCCAGTGTCCAAGCTGAACTCTAGTGCCCCCTCTGTGCACAGCTGTTGTCTTTTAGGGTCTGTCACATTGCAAATTGCCCTAATTTTTCCAAATTTCCCTTTTAAAATGCATTGCATACCCTGAGATAGTTGCAAAGCAAACAGTGGTGTGTCAGGTAAAACAATGCCCCGTGAGGCTCCTCAGTTTTCAAAAGAGGAAGCTAATAGATAGGTGAAAAATTCTGCTTTAAAATTTGACTTCTGATTTGGAATTATGGTCATTGTTTTGTTCACCCTTTCTCTTTTCAATCTGAGGATCTGATTGTTTTTCAGAAGATGCTAATTTGTTATAGCCTCCTCTCCCCTTGACTTCAGGCCAACTGAGCCAACTGTTTCAGAACAGGAATCCACATTCATGAGGACAGCCAGAATCAAAACTCTGCAGGCCTAGTTGTGAATGGAAACATAACCACTTCCTCTTGAATTTCTTGCACAAGCTGGCATTGCTACAGGTTCTTCCAAAACAGTTCAAAGTGTATTCAGTAGGGGTGAAAGTGAAAAAAACCCCAACCTGATGTATTTTCTTCTCTTGTAGTCAATCCTATGCTGGACAAACTGAGCAGAAAGGTTAGAGAGACAACAATGAGGATGGAAATTAAGAAGAAGGCAGCAAAGCTGGCTCAAATGAAAAGGGCAATGTTGAAAATGAAGGAAAAGTAGGCAGTGAGGAAGGAAATAGTGGAAAACAAACTGTTGAAAGGTTGGATATGAAGAAAGCAACAGCAATGTGGGCGCAAATGAGAATGATTATATTTAATTTCTGCTGAATTCCTCTACCTTTATTGGCATCAGTCATGCTATGGGATCTGGTGCCACTTGAGTGGGCACACTGGATACGGAGATCGGGCTGCTGTTGTCAGCAGCGGGATTTGCTGCTGCACCTTTCCTCCAGATGCAGATGGAGCAGCACTGAGCTCAATCCTGCTGTTCCTTCCACATGAGGTAGATCCCAAAGCGTCATGCCCTTTACAGGGCTCACATCATCTCCAGACAGCAGCAGATGGCACTGGGTGGCTTGTGTGGTGTCTGCAACTCCTTACATGTGTTTCATCCTTCTTCTGACTTCAATTTCCTCCTGCAAAGTCACATCCTGCCACATCATCTCTTGATGGTGCAGCCACTGGACCACGCCATTTCTTGTATTTCAAAATTATCTTGGTGGCACCAATGCCTGAAGACTCCTAATGAGTGAGTACCACTTGCAAAAGCTACTGGTGCTGCAGAGTCACATTCCCAAAAGAGAATTGTCTCTGTCTTCCTGCAGAGTCACATGGAAAAGTGTCCTGGTTTAGGGCAAATTTTGGGAGGAAACCTTTGAATGGAGTCCCTCTAAAAAAGCAAATTCAAGCCACCCCTCCCCCAGCTGGTTCAGGAAAAGATTTCATTGGAGAAAGATAGAAAAAACTGTTTATTTATTTAACAAGCAAAGTATTCACAAGCATAAAAATGAATATTAAACAGTATAACCTCTTGCTGTTCAGAAGAGATGGCAAATTCAGAAAGCCCTTTTCGTGGGGCATAGCTCAGCTCACTCAGTCTCTTATCAGTCCCTCCAATGCTGGAATGCAGCATCACTGTGCCTAGTGGGCCACAGGTGTGAGCTCATGGTGTACTTCTGAGTTTTCTGTCCAAAGCAGGTTTGAACAGTTCCAAGAAAAAGAAAAACTGTCCAGGAACTTCTCTGCCTCAGCTAGCTAAAAGAATCCCAACAAAACAGCAAAGGAGAGCTCTCTCTGGCCGTCTGTCTGTGCTGCAGACAGCACAGTCGAGGAGCATGATGTGGGGGAGCAAGTGCAGTCCCTGATACAAACTCTGCACTTCTTCTCTCCCCTCTTCGCTCTCAGAACCAATCTTAAAGGTACAGAACTTAATATCCAGCATAAATAGAACAAACAATTGGGAATACCATCATAAAGTCCTCCCAGGACATTAAGACAAGGGGCAACAAATATAAGTTGCATTAGGAGAGCTTTTGTCTTGACATAGACAGAAATCGTTTACATTAGGAACAATAATTCACTGGAACAACCTTTCATGGATTGTTGTAGAGTCCCCATCACTGGTGGTTTTCAAGGGTCAGTTGGACAGAGTGCTAGATAATCTTTCTTAGGCTCTTCTGTGAATAGTTGGACCATGAATGGTTTGGAGTCCCTTCCAACATGGGCTGTTCTACAGTTCTGTGAAATCTGTAATGGATGTGCTACCACAGAATTGTAGCAAGAGTGAGTGCTATGTGCTTTTTTCCCAGCCCATTGGTTAGAGTGCAGCTTTGGCAGAGAGGAGACCTTCAGGAAGGATTATTTGCTGTGGTTTTTTTTTCCAAAGAAAGTTGTCCCTGTATGCATATACCTGACTTTATTTCCCTTCCAGGACTATTGCTTAATGACAAGCAGCATGAACCAAATGATCTATGGAGATCAGAGGGTTTTGTTGTTGGTTTGTTTGGAGGTTTTTTTTTTGCAGGAAAATATGGGGGAATAAAAGGCTCAAAGGAAGATTGTGGAGTCTCCAACTCTGAAGATATTCAAAACCCACCTGGATGCATGCCTGTGTAACCTGCTCCAAGTGACCCTTCCTGGGCAGGGAAAATGATCTCCAGAGGGCACTTCCAACCCAAACAATTCTGTCACTCTGATAAGATTGGAAATAAAGGAGTGGAGATAGGAAGGGCAGAGAGAAAAGAGAGCTGGAATAGCACAGGGAAGCTAAGAGGATCATGGTTCAGCACTTTTCCATGCTCTCATTTTATCTGGAAGTTGTGCTTTGGAAGTTCTTCTTTACTTGTGCCAGTGGTATGTGTAAACCACTAGACAGCAGGCAACTACAAAAGGCAGTAACTCATTAAAATGGACATAATACTCCACAACAAGAAGAAAATGTTACTGGGCTCTTTTAAGAGAAAACCACTATAGAAATGAGTTTGCCAGTAGCACTTGCAAGGATCAGAAAGATTCTTGGTGCAGTTTGCCAGGGCCTTTTTCAGCAGTTCTTCATAGAAAACTGTTTATTTTTACAGTGTACAAAACAGTCCTACTTGGCTTTGAAGCCACTGAGAGATGAGGTATCTGTCCCAGTGGGCTTACAGAATAACTACAAACAGTGACATTCTCAGATGTCCTCATACTTGTGTCCATGTGTTCTGTTCCACGTGTGTGTGAGTATTTTCAACTCTGCCAAAGTGTAACCACACAAATCTTATTGGGCAGAAGGGGAGTTGTGTATCTGAATTCTGCCCAGGGGTTTGGAAGCACTGAGCTTAAACTAACAGTGTGTATAAACAGTGTGTTTTTTGGTTGACATAACCTAAGCCATAAGGCTCACAATACCTGGTCTCCATGAGTGAAGGGAAGGGCTTGGGAAGCTGCAATGGGTAAACACCTGGCTGCACACTGATGCCAACAGGAATCAGGCATTGACAACTATGGAACCCACTTTGAGGATGAGACCTGCTAGGAACAGGTGGGATGCATCTGAAAAAGTGGAGAGTTTGCCCAAATGGAGAGTTGTAGCAGATTGATACAAGCTTAGGAACAAAGCAGGGAAGATGCAGAGAGGGATTATTGTCTTTGTGAAGAAGCCTTTTGGCTGTATGGAGCTCCTCTGTGGAAGAGATGGGCTTGTTTTTGTCCCCATTTGTGAGGTGGAGAACATAGTCATCATCTGTGCTCCAAGTTGTCACTTTTCAGGGGGGAAAGCTGATTAGATTGGAGTCTTTCATTAAAAATCTGGATCCTACTCAAGATTTTGCAGTTTAATAGCCAAGAATTACATTCGCCCTGCTGGCCACAATATAGTGGATGGTGAGGGTGGTCCATCAGGAGTACACTGAGCCCTCATCATGCCTTTTTCTCACACCCATTGCTTCCTGGGATGGTCTGTGCTCTTTACACCTGGGTTTGGCCATGCTTCATGGTTTGCTTGTGGCGCACTGTCCTGACACTGTGACTAACTTTTTTACCTTTTTTAGCACCCTATCACCTTCAAGTATTCCTAGAAAACATTTTGGACATTTTTCCAAGTTGTTGTAAAAGATGTATTTGCAGAGGGCCAAAAAAGGTCATGTGTCCCTCCACCCCAGCCTTGCTTTACAGAAACTCAGCTGATGCTGATACTGATTCCCCTTCTGCACCTACAGGGAGCTCTGTAATTTGTGTCTGTTGGTTCATTTTTCCCACCTGATCTGTGGGACACAGATTTTTCCCTCTTGTTGAGGAAGCTATGTGGTATCAATCTACTGGTGTTAGAGCAGCACCTGTTTGTCCAGTGATCATCAATCTCTTCAAGGAAAGCTTCCAGGTCTCATATGGTTTACCTTCTGCAGGAGATAGAGAAAGACATAAATGAAACAGGAAGAAGAATGAGGAGTGGTGTGTCTTAATGAAAAAGAGATGTCTTCCCTGGGGAGCCAGGAAAAGATTTAAACTAGATCCTGTGACCAGGGTTGGTGAGTGGGCAGGAAGAGGTGAAGGATGGGAAAAGAAAGGTTCATGTCCTGAAGGAAATTACATCAGCACTGCTTCCCAGCCCAAAAGCTATGACAAGAGGCACAGTTGCCCACTGAGCCTTCTTGGACTGTGGAGATAGGATAGGGTCTGATGTTCAGAAGTGTCCAGGTGCCAACAAGTGTTTCTGCTCTGCATCTCTATGAGCAGGATATCTGCAGCCAGCTGGACCCAAACAGACATCTGTGAGCTTTATTCCCCTCTCACTTAGGTAAAAGTGACCTGAACAGCCAGAGGAGGAGCTTAAAAGCCCTGACTGGCATCCAAAAATCTGATTACATTTCTTCCCTTGCTCCAAAACTCCATTGATACCTGGGATGATAAACATACCTTTTTTGCCTCATGGAGGGGAGGAAGGATAGAAATTTCTACTTTTCCCCCATCTCAGTGGTTTTGTGGTGCCTTGCATTTTGCTATGAGCTCATTGAGGCAACAGTTATTTTCTCAGTCATCTTCATGGCTTACAGAAGTCTTGATCACTTGTTATTCCTCTCAATCTCAATTGTAAGAATTTTGTTTTATTCAGGGCTATGGGATTTGCCCATCTAAAATATCCATGAAACAAATAAATTCTCCTTGAAGAGTCCTAAGTCCTTTTTGATATTTTCTAGAAATCCATTTAAGTGAAGGCTTGGTTTATGTTGTACACTGCTGTGCTTCTTAACAGACCTCTTTATAAAACGTGAGGATTTGATTGAAATATTTTTAAAATACTTCATTTTTTAAGATATTCTCTTCCTTGGGCCCCAGATTTCTATTGCTTTCAACTGGGCACAAGTACAGCCCTTTGCCTGAGCTCACTGGCTCCTGGCTTTGGACTGCTGTTGGTCTATTACACCCGAGGGAGTAGTATGAGGCTAATGACCAAGGGCAGAGGAGAGTTACACAAAAGGCTGCTGAATAAAGCCTGCAACAAACCAAAAATAGCTGGGGGGGGAGGTGAGAGGAGGAGGAGGAAGGAGGGTTGTGCTGCACGAGGTTCCAGATGGACTCTGCGTGCTGCGTTACAACAACAGAGCCATGGGGGACGAGCGGAATGTTCCCATCCCTAGAGGATGTATGGCACCAACCTCCAGCACACATTCCTCACCAGGTGAAGGACTGCCCAGCTCCCTGTCCCAGGGACACTACCTAACTGACTGGGCTACAGGGCTGGTGTTCAATAAAATGGGAACCAGCATGGCTCTTTGTTCCTATGGCACTTAGTAGCTAATAAGACCGATTCCTAAATAAGCTCTACAAATAATCAACATGCAGTAGCATCCTGATTTAACTAGGAGTTGAAGACAGTGCTGAAAGCATTTATTCGTGTTTTAAAAGGCTACTGGAAACCTCCTTTTCAAGGATGAGTTAAGTAGCCTCATTGTCATGTCGCTTCTGCATTTTGAAGTTAAACAGCTCCATGATCTATGAACTCAAATCACACAGTTAATTACACTACATTCCCCCTTCTTGCTCCCCTCCCTCTCCCACTTTGCTCTTGAAATACATTATATTTCTTTGGCAGTCCACTGAGAACAATGTCTGCTTTTGTGACAGCAACATTGCCAGTGGTGTAAAAATCTATGCGTCTGTCAGGTTTCCCCATGTGAAACATAATTGCTTGATTTCCATTTGAAAGTACATCCCTGACATTAGAACAACGTAGACACACCAAGGATAACAATGATTTCCTGACACCTACAATGGGGCATAATGTGGTAATAAATATGTGTGCAAAATGAATGCTCCGCACACAGAGGGAGCAGGTCTGAATTTACAGCTGCAGATGAAGTGTTCCTCAGGAAAAAAAAAATAATAAAAAGAAAGAAACCAACAGATTAGCATCAGTGTGAGTCTATGTCAACCAGATGGCTTGCTATGGAAAAAGAGCTTCCCTGCTTTACTCCAGTAACCCTGGCTAGCAGGCTGAATGTCTGAGATGAGAAGAGAAAAATGATCTCATTCAGAGTTTTTTTTGTCCTTGCATACATACAGTTTGAGCTGGAGCAGAGTAAAAGTTCTGAAAAGAACACAGAAGTTGTTCCTTAATGGTGGCATGTGATGGACCAGGAAAGCTGGTTGGATGGACCAGTTCAAGCATGCCAAAGCACAGTGGAGAGCACTGCCAGCTGGGAGGAGGAGAGCCCTCAGGGGATAGCCACGGGGTCTAGCCAGGTGTCTACTCTGCACCTTGAAATGAAGATGTATGTGCTTCTCCCTCTGACTTCTCTCTACTTCAGATGGTCCTTAAAATAGTTGGAGCAGAGGTCATCTCCCTAAAGTCCCAGTACCTAGCATCCTTAGATGTTAGTGTGATGCCAGGCATGGCCTGGCATGTTTGGTCCTGGCCTGCCAAGACTGGACTTGAACTGAGCACATTTGCAGTTCATGTGGAGGCAGCTACACCAGGCTGCTGTCTGGTCCAGGCCACCTCATCTCATTTTAGGCATTTAACTGAATACTTAGCTAGGAACAGTTTCCTTCAGGGTCACTGGGGACAAAAACACATCTTCATTTGAGTGTTGACAAGGGGTCTGGTGGTGCCTCTCTCTACAGACTGTGGGAAAAAGTCAAAGTGTAATAAGACTCTCAGCTTGGCCTGAAGTGAAATGGGATGAATCCAGGCTCAGATGTCTCCCTTCAGGGTGATGAGTGCTGTCCTTTGCCAGAGCAGGTCAGGACATCCTCACTGTCAAACTATCTGAATTACACATGGTTTCTCCCCTGAGACACTGCAGTTTGACAGCTAAGGAAGGGACCTGTAGCTGACAGTTTGAAGAAGTCCAAGTGCACTTATCTTTACAGGCATTTGAGACCCAATATGAAATTTACAGTGCTGGCTTTCTGCTAAAGTATCATTTCACAAAAGCTCTGGTACAATGGTTCCTAGGACAGACATCATCTTTGGCCAATGTGCTTCATGCAGCAGGAAATTTTGCTTGGAGTCTCTGGATTCCAGTTAGAACAAAATGCATTTCTGTGACACTGTCCTGAGGGCTGTCCTACAGAGAGGTTGTAAAAATAATCAGGGTGATTTGACCTCTCTTATCTGCAACAAATGATGAGTTGTGACTGTGCACCAAGAAACAGGAGATGAGAATCTTCCTTCTCTTTGGAGAAGTTGTGACACCATTTGTTAAGGCGTCCTTCAAGGCTGGGGCACCATTCAGAGGGCAAGAATTGAATAGGTATTTTTCAGTTTTCTTTGTTTAAATTCTGTTCCCAATGGAAATTTCACAGTAAGAAATGAGGAGGATGTTTAACTTTGATTTGGTCTACGGTAGAATTAATGTGCATGGAATATCCAGTCATCGATTCTTTTCTTGTCTTTGGCACTGAATGAATGTCTGTCATTGTGAATATCTACAAAATTACTGTTTTAATGACCTGTTTGCTTCAATTAAGGCCTGGCTATTATCTTTCCAAGAGGCAGAGAGTTGGGGAGGGGGAGACAGAACAGGAGAAAAAAGCTGATCACTAGGATGTGTGAGTAGAACATTTAAGGGGCCAGCTGAAATGGAGAGTGGATTTGGAAAGGCTGTGTGATTAATCTGTGACATTGCAATATTTCAATCATCACATTTCAGATTCTGGTTCATGCATCATTTGCTATGAAAGTTTTGAGATTTTAATCAGTATTTCAAGAGTAAATTGATACAGCCTAATCATTTAGAATCTCTGGCACAAGACCAAAGTGTATTATGTTAAGTGTATGTTATGTATTATAAAAGCTGCTTGCTGAAAATTAATTGAGTATTCCCGTGCTAGATAATGTTTCTCCATTCCCCAGAGCCCATCCCTTTGCGTGCGAGTGTTTTCCCAAGTGCAATGCAGATGCCAGAGAAAAGGTGAATATATAACATATGTAAAAGACTGGCTCAGTTTGACATAGCACAGCATAGCTCAGGAGGCCTGCTTGCCTCCCTGACTGGACTGTGGAGTTGTTTATTTGTCTGCATGATGTGTAGGAAGAAAACTTCCGGGTAGAAAATGACAGAAAAATGTATTTTCCATAAAAGAAAAATATAAGAAAGCCTATTAAAAAATATAATGTGTTTGCATTTCTACTGATGACCTATGTGGACTTGGCAGAACAAGCAGCCCAAGTAAATGACAAAGTTAGCAGCCAGTGGGTCTAGGAAATGAATGTGCCACACATGTGTATTGAAAGGCTCACTGAATTCCCATGTTGTGCTTGTCCTGCATCCTGCTTGACCTGTGACAATGCTGAATAAAGGAAAAAGTTCCAAGATGAGCTGGTCACAGCTTTGATTTTCCAAAAGACAACAGTGGGTGGCCACCAGCATTATTTGTCCTCTGTGCTGACATTTCTGCTACAAAACATTTCCACTACAAAACATTTTCATCTGCTGAAGTTGGTTTCTCAGGGGGATTTGGATTTTGGATTTGGGATTTTGGAACTTCCCCTGTCTACCTAGTATACAGGAAATATGTTCAAATACCTGTTCTGCCTCATGTGCAGTTCTGCACAGGGACTTCCAAAATGAATCTTCCCAGCATCAGCACGTTCTTCCCAGCATGCTAGTCAAAGCTGTCTTAACTAGTTTATTGGTCAATAGGCAAAAGAAGATGGGTATTTGCTGGCTGCAGTTGGATCTCAGTTCCCTCAGCTCCAGTCTCAAGTCCTCATTACACATTTTCTCCCTTTACCACCTTTTAGAAAATGGAAAAACGCCAACACCTGGAGCATGTGTCCATCCCCTCATCTTCTCATGAGATTTCAGCGCAG
This sequence comes from Lonchura striata, assembly GCF_050655825.1. Lineage (NCBI taxonomy): Eukaryota > Metazoa > Chordata > Aves > Passeriformes > Estrildidae > Lonchura > Lonchura striata. Next base: position 64,826,288 of record NC_140703.1, read on the forward strand.
GCTCATTAGCCTCAACTGGGCAAGCCAAAAGTTTGAAGCCCATTTGTACACATCCCAGGCAAGAGTCCAACCCCTCTCCCTACCCCACCTCCCACACTATTGTTGAAGTCCCTCAGACACGAAGTGAGAAGAAAGGCAGCATTTGTCTTGATAGCTTTGACCAGGACACCTAGCTTTCCCCTTTGGCTGTCTGTCTTTCTTTCTTTGACTCTTTTTAAAGCCCCAAGGCAATGGAAGGAAAGCATTTGTTTGGGGTCACTTTGAATTCTTCAGTCAAACAGAATGAATTGTTTAATTCCACTAAATATTAGGAATTTTTTTTTTTTTTCTGTTTCAGTTTAATGGACAATCTCCTCCTCAAGTGGAAAATCAGTAATTCCAGTAGTTTTAATTTGGGCACACCTATTGCCAATATTTTTTAGATCAGATATAGTCCATAAGATGATGAAGTGAGATAGCTGGAAGGAGGTCATTCAGCTCTCCTGAGGAAGTAGCATCTCAAAGGACTCAAGAACTCCTTTCTGCCCAGAAAGTTTGTAGTCTCATGCCTCCACCCATGGCCTGGTTTTTATGACAGAAATGCCAAAAGTACACGTGCTGGGTGCACGCACGGCATCTCTCATGGGCTGAGAGGGGAAGTCCCACAACTGGCTTCTCCCTCAGGGCCCGGTTGCCCTCCAGTCATACATCTGCAGTTCCACTCTGCTGTACTCACTGGCCCTTCTTTCAAAGGACAGCCAGCTGGCCACCTCTGTTGGCAGCTTGCTCATCACCTGGTGGTCACAAAACAGCAGAGGGGTGCCTTGTCAACAGGCCCCCTGCTCCCAAATGAGTCATCCTGCAGTTTAGGGCTGCACCCTTTGCCCTGATGCCTGGCCCTCTGATATGCTGTCTTTGATAACTGGAGGCGATACTTGGGTGTCCTGTGGGAGAGGCTTCCTGCTCATGATTACAGGTGATTTAGCATTGCAAGAAAACACAACTTAGCCACAAACTCTTATTATTAGCATAAATATTCCAAATTTTTATTTATCTATTCTCTGTTTATAGTGGCACCCTTTGGTAGAACAGTGAACAGGAAATAGAAATGGACTATCCAAGAAGGCAAAATACTCATAAGATTCACAACTGATATCCATCTTCAACTCTTGGGGTGAAAGAACTTCCTTTTACGATTAATTGAATGATATATTGACTATGATATCCTCATCTTCTCCCCTTGTGTCACTGAGACACAGCCAACATTGCTCCAAGAATAGGAGGCCAAGCTTCTTTTTTCATATCTAGTGGACAAGCTTGCAGAACTTCTTTGGAATATCCTTCAGAGGTATTGGAGACTTAACACCAGATGCCAGAAGACACAAATACTTCTGCTTCATTTAACACATACATGAAATGGCACAACCAGGCATAAAATCTAACAAAGAGCTAGAAGTTTGGGCTGCTAGAGGTAACATCTCTTGCCTGAAAGTCCGTAACTTCCTTCCTGTTGCTGGTTGCTTATTCACCATATGGCTGTGGCCATCCAACCACTCCTGATTCCTTCCTTGCCTGTCCCATTGAGCTGGTCTATAACGTGAATTTCTTTGATCCACTAAAATGCTGTTGACGGGTCTCTTGTTTCTCTAGCCCCATCAGAGCCCATAAGCCTCACCACAATCACTCCATTCCTCTCTAAACTCAACTCTGCATCCCCCAGAAGCGTGAAGAGATGAGATGGCATCAGAACTTTCCTTCTGTCACCTATCTGGAGCTTCTACAATGAAGAATCTGAATTGCTTCGAGGAGTAACCAAGCTACTATGAACTGTTTATAGAGTTTGACCTTGGGAATGCCTGCAACAGGAAAGGAAGAAGTCACTGGCAAAATATTTACAGAGGTCAGTGCAGACATTGAGTGACAAAACCCATCAGCGTAAGATGCAAGTGTTAGGGCTAGTAATTATAGCTCTACAAAATTCTATAGATTCTATAGATTAGTGTTTTGTCATAATACATGGAAAATAAGGAACAATAAATTGCAGAAAGCCTGATATTAGGCACTTCAATGAAAAAAGATTCATGACTTCCAAGTTTTCCCTTTTTGCAGGTCCCTCAAAGCTTTTCTAAAGGAAAGACACATTGCTTTATTGTGAATTTAAGTCCACTAGCAAGAGGCATTCCTGATCTCAAAGAATTGAGGTAGAAAATCTCTGCTATAACTGAAAGTAATGGCTCCTAGGTGCTTCTTCTTCCAGACTTTACAGGATGACAGAATCTCAGTTTCTTAGCCAAGGTATTACATGGGTCACCTACTGCTGAACCTGTGGCTCATCATGCTTAACTCTGTGCTCTGCTTCACCTGTGAATGAAGTCAAAGACAGTGATCCAAAGTTCATGGTCAATGTTAGTCGGAACTTTCTGTATCACGCAAAGGACTTAAATTATGGCTCCAGATCCAGCTTGAAGACACCTACCCTCATGCTGTGTGTTTCTTATTAAAATAATATCTCATTAATGTCATATATTAGCAAACTGAAATTTGGGGGCTCTTTCCTCTTTTAAAGGGCAGTCACTCTGGAATGACATATAGCTCATCTTGAACTTTATATTAGCAGCCAAAGAGAAAGGCTGTAGGCTGTATTTGATTTTTAAAATATAGGTAATAAAATTTCATCTTTTTTCATTTTGGAACTTGAGACCAAAAGCACTGAACACTTCTGTTTACCTTTATTACACAGTATTGGCATTACTAAAGCCTGGACTGAAAACTCATCATCTTTTTTCATAAAGTGCCTAATATCAGGCTTTCTGCAATTTATTGTTCCTTATTTTCCATGTATTATGACAAAACACTAATCCTAGAATGTCTGTTGCCATTGCTAATTGGAAAGCCACTCTTCATTGTTCCTTTTTTTTCATTCTACATTAAGGCCAACTGGCTTTAGTTGCTGGCACATAAAAAGTGAGAACAAAAAGAGGTATTAAAAAAGTGCCAAGAAAATCTCCAAGCAGTCCTCAGTGTGAACAGATCTAGCTTGTCAGTCACCTCAGGAGAAAACTCTGGTAAGGCTGACAAGACACTTTCTTGAGTGCTGCATTCAGCTCTGGGATCACCAACATTAGAAGAACATGGACTTACTGGAGCAAGTCCAGAGAAGGGCCACAAAGATGATCAGAGTGCTGGAGCACCTCTCCTGTGAAGACAGGCAGAGAGAGCTGGAGCTGTTCAGCCTGGAGAAGAGAAGACTTTCTGGCATCCTTGCAGTACCTCAAGAGGGCTGTCCTGGTTTAGGGCAAATTTGGGAGAAAATCTCTGGAAGGAGCCCCCAGAAAGCAAACTCCCATGGCCCCTCTCCCCACCTGGTTCAGGAAGAATTTCCTCGGAGAGAAGTGGAAAAAACCTGTTTATTTAATAGGCAAAGCACTCCCCAGCACCAAAAAAAAAAAAAAAAAAAAAAAAAGACAAAACTCTTTCACTGCTCTGAAGAGATGACAAATTCAGAAAGTCTCTCCTGGGAGTGGTCGCCCTGTTATCAGTCCCTCCAGCACTGGGAATGCCTGCTGCAGGCCACAAAGTGCAAAACTCTTGGTGTTTCCCAGGTCCCAGTCTGGAGCAGGTTCAAATAGTTCCAAGAAAAGGGAAAGAAAGACAGTCCAGGGAAAATTCAGACTGCCCAGATAAACTAACAAGCAAAAAGCAAAACAAACAGAAGCAGGAGCAAGGGCAAAGAGCAAGAGCAAAGGTGAAAGCAAAAGCAAAAAGCAAAAGCAGCACTATGTACCTCTGTCTGTGTCCAGCAGACCGTGGGGGAGTGAGCAGGCTGATAACAAAACATAACTTTGCTTTTCAGAGCCAGTCCAGAAGGCACAGAACATAATATCCAGCATAAACAAAATGGGTGACTGGGGATACAAGCATCATAACTTCACCCTAGGACAAAGGCTTACAAGGAAGCTGGAGAATGATTTTTTACAAGGATATATAGTAGTAGGAAGAGGGAAAATGGCTTTAAACTGAAAGGAGTGGGTTTTAGATTAAATATTACGAAGAATTTGCTGTGAGAATGGTGAAGTGCTGTCACATATTTCCCAGAAAATCTGAGGGTGCCTCATCCCTGGAAGTGCTCAAGACCAGGCTGGATGGGGCTTTGGGCAACCTGGTCTAGTGGGAGGTGTCCCTGCCCACGGCAGGGGAGTTGGAACTAAATGATCTTTAAGATTCCTTCCAATCCATACCATTCATTGACTATGATGATTCTATGCATGGGCCGTCCTGTGGGATTTGCTCATTCTCCGTGGCAGGGCTGGTGCATCGCATGCAGCTGTCTGACAGAGCTGCTACTTTGCTTTTGATTTCTTTTGTCATCTGCCATATCACCAACACTACAGCTCACATAGCAAAAGCAGCAAACCCAAAAACCTCAGAGGAAAACTGTACTAGAAACTTCCTTATGGAAGATGGAGTAAGTCAGGTGGAGTGGACCAAAACCAGGCACAGCAAATGCATGTGAGGTGGCTTGAAGGGCCATATCAGATCAGAGAAGTGGAGTGAAAAACCTGGAGAATTATTCCCTTCTGTTTTGTGACTATCACCCAGCAGACCACAGCTGTGGGAGCATTACTGTAGGTGTCCACATCCTTAGAGCCATTTTTTTTCCTTTGAACTGTCTGACTTTTCGCTACCTTCAATTCCCCATATAGCCAATAGCAATTTTATGACGTCTTCAGGAAACTTCAAAGTCTTCAAAAACATTCTTGAAAACTCGGTGATGAAGGAGACTTTGAAGTGAGGCTGCTGTGAGACAAATGGCTATTAGAGAGATGGGTGGTGCTTTGTTCTGCACAATGTGAATGACCCTCATGGTCACCTATCATCAACACATAAAGGTGAGAACTCTGCAGTGATCAAATCAGATTAGTACTGTATTTAATGGAGTATGGTTTTATTCACAGTGTTCAGCATGAATAAGGACAAATCAGACTATAAAACTGCTTCAGCTTGTGGGTCTCACATGGTACAAAATTGGAAATCTGGTGTTTAGCATGGCTTGCTGTGGTGTGGACTTCGTAGTGGTGCCCTTTAACTATGGTTGGGTTTAGCACTAACGTAAATACATCTGCCAAATCCCTCTGCTGCTGTGCAAGCTTATTAGCCTTGAGCAAAGCTTTCCACTGGCATCAGCAATTAGGAATGTCTGACCTGGAAACAGGCAGGGCCAGGTACAAACCCAGGTCAACAAACAAAGCCACAGTTTACACCTCCTGTCTCTCAAGATGAGGTAACTCATTAAGGATGTGGGGACTCCAGTAGCAAAGCCAAAGGGACAGATTTTAAAGGGGTTTAGTTCCCTCTCTCCCATGTTAGTAAGGAGGAGGGAAGCCCATAAATGCTGTAGAAAAAAAAACTTGACCCTTGGGGAGCTATTTGCTATAGCATGCAGATGAGGTATGACCTGGCTTTACTAGGCTCATCTGGATCATCCTCAGCCCACCTCCCCTTGTGTGAAATAAAGTATTAGAATGCTCCATAGCAGTTACCACTTCTCTGCCCAGGCTTCCTGCAGCATCTGCCTCCTGAAGGGCTCAGAGGAGGAAGAAAGCAGGGGTGACAATACATAGTGCTCTGAGGAGCCAGGAAAACACAGACTCAAAAGCAGGAGGGAAAAAAGGCTTTTAAGAGCCAAGTTTTCTTACGTTTTCTTTTCCTTTAATGAGTACAGGCTTGCTTGGATCCTCACATCCACACAAAGGCATGTGGGTAGTTGCCAAGTTGGGTTTGTGTGTGCAGCTATCACACAGCTTATGGGGTAATGGATCCAAAAAGGGATTAGACAGATTCAGAGAGGGTAAATCTGTGGTGGCTGTTAAACTTGGTGGTCTGGACACAACCTCAGGCCTAGAAAGCCTTTAAGTTGCTGATTGCTGGAAGCCAGGACAGGATACCAACCAGAGCCTTAGTCCCTGCATTTCCCATTCTTAAAGATCTTCCCTAAGGATTTTCTACTGAATGCTGACCTAGGCAGACCTTTGATCTGACTGTGTTCTGCCAACTTCATGTTGTTATTCCTGTATATAACACGGGCACAAAGAGTGGGGAATGAGCTTAGCTGTCCTCCTCAGTCCCAGCAACATCCCCAGCATGCCCAATGCTTCTGTAGGATATGTGTTCCTCACATGTGCTAGCTAAAGGCTGGTGGCTTCATGTATTGAAGAGAAATTCACAAATCTGTTATGTTTTCACAGTCCTGAGGTTAAAAACACAGTCTTTGCCAGAAACAATAGCCTTTTTGTCTCTCTATATGTGAAGTGGGATCCTGCTGACTTGCTTTCTGCCATGAGTAATCCTGCTCTGTCAGAATTTCACTCTAAGGTGAGGTCCCATCCCTGCAAGCAGTGATATATGAGCCAACAAGCAGGCAAAGTGTTTGCATATGGACCAAGGTTCCTGGGGCATTTCATGGTACATTGCTGACATTTGTTTGATTTACTGTAGGGTAGGAGTCAATGCTTCACCCATGGGTATTTGAAAGAGAAGTCACTGAGCATGTGATGGAGTGAAACCCCCTCGTCTCGAGGGCAGAGATGTGCTAATCAGAGAGATTTTTTCTGCCTTCCATGTACAGAAGGTGCATGGCCCAGTGAGACACACCTGTCTATGCAAGCATAGGCTGCTGCATGTGAAGGTAAGAGGCAGTCCATATTCCAAATAGTGGGGCTGGAAAAGGGCTCAAAACCAGATATTTGAGTCATGGTTCTAAATCTAAGTTAACCCTTAAACTTCCCTATCCTACCATGCAGAAGATTTATACTTGTGCTCCTGACCCACTGCCAAGCTGTTTGCCTGCTCCTTTGTCCTTCTGCGTGTCTTTCTACTGGTTTACCCAGATTGTTTCAAGACATGTTTCCCTATTTCCACCTTGCTGGCCCTCCTCTCCCCTTCCACCAGCAGCCTCAAAAAATATTGAGGTAACAGCAACAAATAAACTTCAGCATTTATGTAATTTGATATCTTATTCACACAGGTTTTTTGTTGTGTCCTCCAGTTCAAGGTTCTTGGTCACTATCTGTTCAGGGCCAGGGCAATATTTAGTCCTTTTTACATTTATGGTTTCTACAGCATGGTGAGGCATAGATCTAATTCTATGTCTGCTGCATCAAGTTTCCTCTATATCTACTTTCAAAAGACATCCTGCTGTCTCATTTTCATATCATCCAGAGTGTTCTCTGACAGCCAACATGAAAGAAGAAAAGAAAGTACAGCTGGGCACTGGGATACAAATTGAATTTCTTGAGGGATTTTCTTTAGGCCTGAAATGGAGAATGGCTGAATTACGTAACACTTCAAAATAAATGGAGCTTGCTACCTTTTCCTATAATTCAGAGCAATATTGTTTTAGCTGCTTTATATTGGGCCAGCAAGCCTCCTGTATGAACCTTTCTGCTCAGCCTGGCTGCAGAGAGGCTTTGATTTCATCCTCAGTTGCAGATGCTTCCTTGAAAAACCCTTCTCCCTTTCACTTCCTCTTTAGTTTCTCTTCTTCCATCTATTTTAAAGTTTATCATTTGGCAGATTTCTGAACAAGACAAAATGTGGAAGTTAGAATAAGGAAGCCTATAATATTCCTAGAATAAGGAAGCTAACATGGGGACTAAGAATTATTTGAAGGAAATTAAAAAACTGAAATGACAGTGTACCCTCATTATTACTGCATACATTTTGATGGCCAGGGCAGTGGTATCCAAGGCCATAGTTTATTGTTCTAGGTCACTTTCTGCTGTATTTGGTTTTGGGTGAAAACAGCTTCCTGTGTACTCTGCTCATTTACGTAGAATGGCATAAAAGCACCGAGTAGTGTCAGACCAAACACTCCAAGGAGCCAATATACCACTGTTTCCTACTTCTGGTAAGGGTCTGCCTGCAGTGGAAGAGACATCAAAAACCTCATTTACTTTGAGAAAGGATACCAAAAAGCTGGATGGAAGATAGATTTTCAAGATATTAAGGAGTTGTACAAAAGAATTCAAGTAGAATTCAATAAGTAGAATTCAATAACCTCTCAATAAGTATCTCTTAATGCACGGCACATGGGTAGATAGCTAAACCACATGGAGTTCTTCTGCCTCCCTCCCTGTACATGTAGCACTCTGCCCAGGCATGTCATGTTGTGGGGCTGGGGCTCAGAGAAGCCTTCTGTAATTCATATTTCATTTAAGTATCCAAATTTCACACATAAACCAGGAAAAAATGAGTTGATAAAAAAGAGAGTGTGAGGGTCCATATTTGTGGATTCTGGTCTGATTCATTCAGTTTATACCAGAAAATCTCTTTCATGAGTACCAGCTCTGCAACCATTTGGCCCCTGTTCTTCTCTGGCTCATAGATCATCACCAGGGAAAAAAAAAAATTCCTGCAACTGGAATTTAACAATTCCACTGTGAAGCATGAATCAAAAATAAATCCAGAGTTCTCTGCTACAGCTCCATTAGCTCTACAGTGCTAGTAACAATTATTTGTTACTAGCAATTTTTTTAAGCAGAAGTGAGCTTTGCAAGAATTCTCAGAAAGGAGTGTGCTCTAGACATTTAAGGCTTCATTTGCACAATTTCCCTGTTTGTTATTGCACTTTGTAGTAGTTATTGGTGGTGTGAAATACATGAAGGTGCTATATGTCAAGCACAGCAAGCAGCATTTTGTGACTTTACTTAATGAGTATTTCTCTCTGTTCTTGGGAGAGCATGTATTGGTAACGCCCAAAGCAAAAGTCAGAAAGAATCCATGATTCTTGGTTCTTAAAGTACATTACAAGAGCATTTTTATCTCCTTTCTATAACAACAAGTAAATTACTTTATCTCACAAACTGGGAATTGTTTCTCCTGCAGATAAACTCAAAATTGTCCTATGTTGCATGACATGAAGTGATGCTGAATGTGACTAGGTTGTAAGAGCCAGATGAAAACCTTGGGTTTTGCACAGGGAGCAGAGTGGAGCATCTTCAATCCACTGTATCACCATTATGACAACTGCAGACCAGATTTTAGGATCCTGAGGGAAAAAGTCACACTAACATCAACAGAAATTTTGCCTAGATGTGGAATGCAGAGTCAGACTCTTTGTTCACTAGGGAAGGAAGAAATGCCACAGTAAGAAAGCTGTTATGTAAGTTATTTATTGCTGAATTTAGGGTTGGTTAGGATTTGTGCCAGGTACTAAATCAATTGCTGGTCATGGAAATTTTATTTTTAAGCATTGCTCATTTATATGCCCCAAAAATTGCTTTATCTGTGAATTATTCTGAAAGACCATGACCAATAAAAAATATGCGAATCATAAATCAGAGACATGTTCCTGCTGGAGACCTTGATAATATAAAATAGGAAATCAGAATCAGGACTACTAGGAAATAGGTTCGTTTTTCTTCTATGGGTATGGGTAAACATAAATCCGAAGTTCTTGCTTTTAAGGAAGTTGCCTCAATTATTCCACAAAATCTTTAGGTGCCTGCAAAGAACTCAGGTTTATGTGCCCAAGCAACTTCTCTGCATCCTGTATATATCTTGCCTTCTTTACCACTCTATTCTGTGCTTCCTCTTTGTTGGATATCCACAGAAAGTTTCCAACTCCTTTGTCATGCATTTTGCACCAAACTTGCAGAAGAACTCCTTCCAAGCAGCACTAGAGAGTACAAGTCTAAGATACTCAAGAAATAGCTAGATCCTGTGTGGATCAAATTTCTCCAGGTTGAAGCCCAAGAGGAAAAAAAAAGAGCCTGCCAGCAAAAAAGTCCAAACACGGAAGCCAGTGGATGTTACACCCTTTCCAAATTATTACCTCACTCAATACACTCTGTTGCTCTCAGGGACCTTGAGCCCATGGAAGTCTGTCCAGGCATGGAAGCATGCTACTGCTTACAGGTCTGGATCTGTCTGCCAACAATTGGGTCTTGTGTGAGTAAAGCAATTGCTAGGATTTTTACAAGGTGAGGGTTAGGAGAATCTTACTCCTCCATTTAAGCACCTGGATTTTAGGTGGTGGGTGGAAATATTAAGTAATGTGAAAATAATTCTGTTCACATGGTATGTGTGTGTGGGTGGCAGTGCTAACACCTCCACTTACAGCTTCCCTTGATGCCTCTCTTAGACACGTTGGATTATCCCCCTGTATCACCTACCTTTTTCCACTGATTCATGTTGATTTGACTGATCTTAGGGACATCCCTAAAATGAAATCTCCAAAGTAACCTGCTGTAGATAATTCCAAAATAACCCTTGTTGTATGATTGCTCTAAAAAGTGATGGGGAAGAAAACATGCAGGTTGGTTTGCTTCATTGACACTTGGGGTAATTGAAGGTGAACACGCCTCTGAGAACACAGAGGGGTTAAAAGCAGAATTCCCAGGGGAACTCGCTCTCTTTGGTTCCAGTCATCAGAAAGTGCAGATTCTCCGCTGCCCAGCCCGTGGGTGGGTGGGGGAGGGAAGCTGAGGTAGGCCGAAGGGTGGGTGGACTGGAACCAGCTCTGGCTCCCTGCGGATGGAAGGGTGGAGGAAATCTGGGATGCTTGTTTTTCCCCCTGCAGAATCTCTCTGGAGAGAGAGAGAAAGAGACAGCGACGGTGCCAGCAGTACTCTGGCAGAAGAGGAAGTGGGGGGCAAGGTGCCCAGCATGGGAGCTGGAGGTCTGGGCAGAGAGCCTGGCATCCAGGGAAATTGAGACTTTTAACCCTTCCCTGAGAAATGAAAGCTATGTGAAATTTTACTTCTCCTCTGTTTGAAAGAGAGGAAGAGAGACAGCCTGGGACCTGAAATGTTAGGAAAAAAAATGTTGGGGGGGAAGATGATTGAGTGGCTTTTGGCCGGACTTTTTCTTGTTAGCCATAGACTGAACCAATTTCTCCTCCAAGAGAGACTGTATTTTAGGAGGATGCACGGTGAGCCAAGAGACCTGCTTCAGCAGCTGTGAAAAAGACAGGAGTAGAGTGAACAGAGAAAAGCTGAGGAAAGCTGTAGTGATGCCCCCTGTCTTCAGTGAAGAAGAAGAGAAGAAGATCTCTGTTCTTGGACCCTTGGCCCCAGGGGGAAATGGGGGGACTGCAATCCCAAAATGAAAAACTGAATTGTTGTTTTTCCCCTCTTGGCAAGGCATCCTTGAAAAGAAAAATCCTAAGAGCAGTCTGTCCATGCACTGTGGTGAGAGCACTGTGCATGGAAAGGAAAGTGTCACCATGGCAGATTTTCTCCAGGCGGTGCCATGTGTGACATGGAAGCACAGGATGTGGCAGCTGTGTTTCCTGGGTGGGTCTATGGCACAGGAGAGGTTCCTCTCTCCCTCAATGGACTGAGTATTGATTATCTGAAGGGTGGGGACCTGACTGAGGGTCCAAGTTGTGTCTCACTGTGGTTTGTTGGAATTGTGGGGGAAAGAGGAGGAATGTTTTGGAAGGTTTTCATTTTGGTTTTAGTGTGTGTTTTTTCTTTCTTTTTCCTTTTATAGTAGTAGCAGTAGTGGTTTAATAAAGTTTCTCCCTTGTTATTAAGCTTGGGCCTGCTCTGCTCTGTTCCTGATTGTATCTCACACCAATCATTTGGGGTGTTGCATTTTCATGGGGGCGCTGGCATTGTGCCAGTGTCAAACCATGACATCCTGGAAGACTGTGACTTTCTTTCCAGTAAGCTGTGTTGACAGTGTCTCCAAACAAGTGGCACTTTTGGCATTTTATCATCACCAGCCCCAGCAAGCACTGGTCCAGAGCAGATCCCAACTCTGATCAGCTTTTAAGAATCAAAAAGGAAACATCATATCAGCTTCTCATTGTCTCTACCTAAAATATTTATTGTCTCTATTTAGAATATTGATTATATTCTAATATTCTATATTAGAATATAGAATCTATATTCTAATATTCTATAATACTAGTATATAGAATATTCTAATATTCTCCAAAATATTAAAAAATTTTTAGGCTGTTCATAGTTCCTTCTTGAACAGCCATGCCTTGCAAAAGCTTGAACGGGCTGGTCCTCACTTAGCATTCTAGGACCTAACATCTTATTCCTCTGTAGGAACCTGTGCACTTCCTTGGAGAAACAAAGCTGTAGCCTTGGGCTAATGACAAGGCAGGTGGTGCTCATAAGGGGAAGATGATTGAGACTGTAACACCTTAGCTGTTTTCGTGTCATCTTGTGACTGCCACCCCATGACAGCAATTGGCAGAGGAGGAGAAGGGATTACAGCCCCAGTGCACTTGTGAAAAGCATCACATTGAACATGTCTCACTGGACTATTCTCTCTTCCTTACAACCCAGCATGCTAAAGTGAGTCTTTTGTGTTTATACAATTAATGTTATACTTTTATAGCTGGCTGATGAAGAGCTGTAAATCTGCATATTTCCCATGAGCAATTTAAAGTGTCCGTGTATAAGTACTTCTTGCAAGCAAAAAGCAAGTGCAAAATAAACCATTACATCAATTATTTTGTGTCTGTGCATGAGTTACTAAATGACTTTCTGGTTGTCCCTAAGCACAAATACAAAAAAAGACAAGAGTTTGTTTCTGAGCGCTTGTTTCTCTAAATTGTCAGTGAACTGACTACTTGGCTATGGTTAAATGCATGTTTTAGTGCATTATTGGATTCTGAACTGCCAAGTTGTTCCTGCTGCAAAATTAGAGTTCCCACAGCCTGAATTTAGCATAGCATTACACATGAATACCAACCTGAAGTTCAAATATATTGACATTCACTTGAAATTGAAATCCTGCTTCAATATCTACTGGTATATAGCATCTTTTCCAGAGCAAGAATCCAGACATACCTCCCTGGTTGGTCTCCTCAGCCATGGGGCTCATGATCTCTTGGAGGCAATTCTCATGCCAAATGCAAGATTGGCTGCTCTTCATGCATGGCTGGTGATGTGGACGATGATCCATCCAAGCATCATCTCCAACAGTTTCATCTGAACAGCAGGAGAGTCTACAGTCAAGCAATGCCCAATCCCTATCACAGCACATGGGTATTAACCATTAAAGTTAATGGTAAAGCTCCCATAGGGATGAGATGGACTCAGAAAATACCCCAGTCTTAGGATGTGCTAAATGTTTCCATTGCCATTGAAGGGTGGGTGTCAGCCATTGAAAGGATAAGTACTTATCATTAACATGGACAAGAAATTTTTTTTAATATAGCTTCAAAAATTTTTCAATGGCAAGGATTTTGTTTGTTTGGTTGGTTTTTTTTACATAGATGAGTGAAAGAGACATTCAAGACATCTCTAAAGTCTGATCTCAAAGGCTTAAAAGGAGTGAAATACTATTTACAAGAACTGATATTTGAAATTCTGAAGGAACTCTGTACACCCCACATTTTCATCCAATTTCACTTCCTGTGATGACATCAGGTTCTGTTGGGTTAGGCAGAAGAAAGCTCATCAGAAACTCAACCCAAATGAATGAAATACACACACAAAAGTGTCACCCACCAGAGAAAACAATAATGGAAACATTTACTTTACAAATTCAATGGACATTGCCAAATTAATCAAATTTGGAATACATTTAATTTATCATATCCACTGTTTGGAAGGGCTCCCAGACAGAATAGGTATTTGTGATTGTCATAACATCATCCTGTACTGTACAGGAATTAAATTCTCATGAGGAAAAACTCAGATGTACATTTCTCCATAAAGGCTTCTATTCTTATTTGACTAAGCCAGTTTGACAACAGATTTCTGTAACTTGCCAAAATTCTATTAATTGCTTTGCTAGCTGAAGAAAAGCTTTCTGTAAGAATAGGAAAGATTCCCATCTTTCCCTGTTTGGTAGCTTAATTACGCTGTTTGAAGTATGGGCATCTCCTGTCTAAGTTTCTTTTGACATCCCAGCCTGAGTAGTCTAACATCCCCAGCCATGTTGGACAGAATTTTAATCACTTCTATCTTGCATCTGTTTATAGATTGGATTTTCCTGAAGAAGTGCAAGTTCCCAGAGACATACAGGGGACCTCACCCTAAAGGTGTAAATTTGCAGCATTAACTCCAAATTCACCATCACCATTTTGTGCAGACACGCTGAATCTTGGAATTCTAACACAAATATACACAACACACTGGGCAGTAAATTATTGTGTGCTAAACAAGAAGCAGTCAGACACATCTAGCTGTAGTGGCTAAAAAGGGCTTGTTTGGTAGATGTTGTACAGGACCTTGCTAAGCTGGTATATTCCAGGTTGAAGATCAGAAAATACACATGCCAGAAATGCTTTCCTTTCCTGCTACAAACTATCTACTTCTAAATCTACTTCTTCATAACAGGGTTCTCTTTTAAAAAGCTTTGTAGCTGTGGTATCAGTCATGAATTATGATGCAACTTTTCTAGGTGGAGTTCCCAGGCAAGGCCTGTTCCTCATGTGCAGCCATCTGTTCCCCATCATCATTGCTGCAAGTGTCCCTGATGATGCTTGTATGCCCTGGGTGTTGTAATTCATTGTCTGGAGAAAAAGAATACCTTGGAACTGCTCTGGTAAATGCACTGCTACAAAGGGAGCTGCAAAGTTCAAAACCATACATATTAGGAGAAGGAGAGGACAAGGAAGGAAACTCCAAGGAAGGAACCAAGCAGATTCCTTAAGCTTCCTTAATCTAATGTGTTTTGGTAGCATGGCATACAGCACATTCTCTGTCTTTTCAGCCTCCAAATTCTTGGACCTCTTCCATTCTTCCTCTCCAGATGGTTACAAAGCTCTGTCTCTGCCAGGTGCCATTGGTTCATCACAAGAAGATTTTTTGTTGTTGCATCATGAGATGCAGTGTCAGGGAGTTTCACCTTTAGCTCCTCTAGTTACACCAAGCTGCAAATCTTGAGGGAGCAAAAGTGCATCCCATATTGCATGGACTCCACCCAGATCATCCCAGATTATCCTTTAAATAAAAAGCATGGGTCAGTGACACTATTAGCACACAAGATTTTTTCCTTCACACCTTCCCAACCCATGGATTAATGTGTGATAGAAACAACTATGCTTAATATTATTTAGACACAACTATTAGAACTTATCCCAAGACTCCTTGAAAGGAAAGCTGAGGGAATAGGCTAGTATAAACAACTGAGGAAAGCCTCCTGCACAGGCTAAGGTACAGCTGTGTCTTCAGCTTGTCACAATCCCCCACAGAGAACTATACTTCATTCATTGGAGACACTATATTCTCTCTTTTTCCCAGTATACTCTCTAGAAGTAGACAATCAACTGCCTTATGAATCTGGCTGATGCACCTGGCCACAGAATAGAAGACCATATTTAGCCATCTAGGAAGAGCTCTGTACACCCAAAAGGCTTTCTAGGAAACAAATCCTATCCTTGCTCCCTTTATCTCCAGTACCAACCCTGTGACACAATAAAAGCAGGACTTGTTTCATGGATGAGAATCAAAGACACTTGGAAGGTTTTCCAGACATTTTAATCAACAGCTTTAATTTTCATGGGGACATGGAGAAGATGTTCCAAAAGGAGAACAAAAGTAGAGCTAAACTCATTTGTAATGATGCATTAATGAAAATATTTTTTTAATGTGTTCCTTGGCAACTTCTCTTCATTCCCACTGAAGTCAGAACTAAAGTTTTCACTGGGAGCTGCCATGACAATGTAAAGAAACAACAAAAAAAAACTATATCCTATCAGAAAATTACATTTAGGATCTCAGGTGCTTGGAAATGGAGGTTGCTTAATGGAACAAAAAAAAATCTCCAGAAAATCTGATAGTCTGTATATTATTTGAGTTTATATAAAACATTTATTCCCAAAATCTTTGGTTACCTAATCTTTTTGTTTGTTAGATTTGTGTTGTTCAGTTTTGTTGTGGTATTTTTTTATCTTCTCATCTCTCTGGTTTCTTCCACAGAGACACAAGTAAAAAGATATTTCTGAGCTTTAGCATGGGCTGTGTTTCTCCCTGGGTTAGATTAATTTTTTTCCTTTTGCTTTGAGAACAAAGTTGACTACATTTTTTCCTCCTCAGAATGGGGAAGGTAACTGGTAGATGGACAACAGAAAGCTATTTATCTAAACAGGCCCCTGAATTTCATACACTTGATGTGAACTCCTTAATATTCATATCTGCTTGCTTGATACAAAGCTGAGTGAATGAAAATGATGAATAAGGATTAAAAAAGCTCTATTTCATAAGAAATGTAAGATAATGACAGTGCATGGGTAAGAAGCCAACCCATAGGCTTGTCTCTCTGAAATAAAGTTTAGTTCCATGTTAACCCAAATATACTGCCCTACTGCTTCATCAAACACAGACTGTGAAAAAAATGCACAGCAGAATCTTCTATCTTCAACTCCAAGCCTCTCTAACAGGATTAGAAATAGATTACAAATTCTCTGTAAAAGAACATAATAAGTCAAAATAGAGACACCAAGACCAAGGAGAGTGCCGCGCTCCCGCCCCAAATCCCTTTTCTCTCAGCCCCGGCTAGCTCTTGTGGGGCGAGGGCGGGCGATGGAGGCACCCTCCGCCGCTCCCAGCTGGGGTTTGGAGAGTGCCTTTGTGGGTTCCGGGCAGCGCTGGCAAGCCTCGCGGTGGTAAATGAAGAGCGGATCCTGCTGGGGGCTAAGTCCGAGTTTATTGTAGCCCAACGGGGCCAAATGTCCTAGAACGGTGCCAGCCAACAGGAACAAGCACAAGGTGCTTGCACTGGCTTATAAACTGTAAGGGAGGGGTATCCAACGACCAGTGGGGATAGGGATAGGGGGTGGCTCCGGGATGGGGGGACATGGTGGGGTCCAATGGGGGAAGGATATGGGGGGAGCCCCAGGTCCTCGCCCAATCACCCGGTGCCCTGAGTAGAAGCTTCTGGATGGATGGGAAGGGGCACCGAGTGATAGACAAGGCACCCGGGGGGGGTAAAATGCCTCTTTCAGGGTGATGGATAGACACTGGGAAGGCGGGAAGGGAGGACAAGGCGGGAAAAGTGGGGATAAACCAAGTTGCACACGGGGGTACAAAGGAATAAACCAATACATAATACAGGGATAATAAAACATACAAATAACGCAACTCCACAGGAGAGGATTTTGAGAGGCATAAATGCTGTTAAAAAAAGAAAAAAGCCTTGCTGAAGGTTTTGAATGTCTTTCTGTTCTTTGTACCTTCAGAAACCTTCTTTATCTGTAATAAACTGGTACCAGAGCCTCAACTGATTAATAGAAAAATATTTTTATTTTCCACAGAACAAAATATCTTAACAAAACTGTTTTGTAAAACCTTCTCATTTTTTTTTTTCATGGGATGATTTTTATGTGAAAATAGAAAACAGTGTTCTCTGGAGGTTGTCGTAAGTCCAGAAAACCAGTTTTGTGAAAATGGCTACAGAAAAAGATCCTGCACATAATAATGCAAACATGGTTTTTTATTGCTATACAAAACTTTGTATGACACTGGAGTCTGCCTCCCTCCAGTAACTTGTGAGATGAGTCAGCATTGCAAATATTCCCATGGACAGAGAAAAGCAATACGTGCAGTTCATGTAGTTTGGTAGAAATGGCAGTATTTTGTCTGCCACAACTGATTGAAATTCTGTGGCTGACCAGTGGAATAGATCAGAAAGAAGAAAAAGAAGCCAAAGACAGTCACCCAAAACCACTGAACTGTAGCACATCTGGGAATGTATAGAAATATATATTGTACATGAATCCTGGCACATTCTAGATCAACAGTCCTTGAAACCAGGATGTCTCCTTTAGCTGGTTTATGTGTGTGTCTGTGTGTGTGCACAAACACTAGTGGTGGTAGTAGACAGCCATCAGCAGTGCTTATCTAAAATCTGAGGAATTACCATTCAGACAAAGAATAAATAGTTTCTTCCTCTTCATCGTCATTCCAGACATCAATGTCCTGTATGACAGCAGCTATCAAAGATGTGTTGCATTTTTTACTTCAGACACTTCTTTGGAAAGCTAACAGAACCATTCTTGTCTCCTCCTCTAGTTGTATAAGCAATCACAGCAATTATATAACTGACGAAAAACCAACTTCCTTTCAGGACAAATATACACAAAATAATTGAAAGAAATGAAGAGGGATCCAGAATACATGTTTTTCCTGAGAAGATAACTCAATGCACCACAAACATAAGTTAAGCAAAAAGCCTAAAACAACTAGAAGAAAATAAACTCACTGCATATCATGGTCTGGCTGCATTTAGAGAAGAAAACTTCTCCCACTAAATCCAAACTCTGCAATCCCTGCATAAATCAATGACATCACCTTTGATGACTCACTGCTTACAATATTTATATTCAGCAGGCTATCTCCCTCGTGGGAAAGTGTCTGCACTGCTGAGACCCATAACTCATTCTGATCCTTGTATGGGAGATAAAGAGGATGTTCTCTCACCTTGCCTTAATTTCACACACTCTGCACGATATCCCAGCAGGATTTCTTTTCTCCATTTCATGACAGTGTTGAACAGAGTTTTGTCTGCTATGAAGCTTCAGCTTATGCTGTCTAGGGAACAGCATAGAGAAGACCATATGTGAGTGTGCACATGTTCCTGTGCATGACATGAATCATCTCAGTAGACTGTTTTAACATGATGCACTTAGATAACACAAAGGCTGAAGATAAGAACTTACTAAACATGAGATGGCAGTGGTGAATGCAAGATTAATTTTGCTTCAGCCTGCAAAAGTATGTTGATGCATTCTTTCATTACATGCTCGAACACTTATTCTCAAATACTCTCTTGCACATTTTTGTTATGTTTTCCCATTCTCTGAGCTGGTTGCCCCAGACTCCCTTTATAGACAAAAAGAATAAACAAGCATTTCTGCAGTGCAATTAATCTTATCTGAAAATAGACATCCAAAATATGACAGCTGAATCACCCTTGAAAAATACCCTTCAATCATTTACACCTGTATAAAATAGAGTCACTTGCCTTGATTTGGCTCACAGACAATTGCCCTGTGTGAATGGCAAGA
This sequence comes from Lonchura striata, assembly GCF_050655825.1. Lineage (NCBI taxonomy): Eukaryota > Metazoa > Chordata > Aves > Passeriformes > Estrildidae > Lonchura > Lonchura striata. The sequence goes on from NC_140703.1 coordinate 64,845,246, forward strand.
TAAAAGACAATCCAACTCATTCTTCCCCATTCTTCTTAGATCACTGAAATATTTCTGGTAGATGAAAAAAATGCCAAACTGGAAGAGAAAATTGTAAGCAATTTTCTTCATTTCTGTAAATCATTGAATGTACTTCATTACCTTTATGAAAGGCTCCATTTTCTAAATTTGTCTCTATTCTTATTTCCTCTTTGGGCTGTTAAACTTCCACAGCACAAAAATACTACATGCTTCTCTCCCTATTTGCACTCTTCTTCTTGATTAAAAATTTCCACTGGCACTCACCATTGAAGAACTCTGGCAACAGACTATAGATGGCCTTATTTAAAAGCAGTCATAGCTTCATATTATGTTCTAATTATTAAAGTAAATTATTCTATGTCAAATCCCATCCAAGTTTATTGATTAAACACCTTTTCTCTTCTCTCTCTAGTTCAACCTACATTTTAGCTCTTATCTAGTACATCAACAGGAAAATGAAGTATATAATATGCCTCATTAGGTAAAAATGATAGCAAGATTTAGAATAATTTATATTCCTACAGATTTGTAAAACTTAAAGAATCTTAGCCAAGAGGTAATGATTCCAGATTTATACCAGAAGAACCAAATTCAACATCTGGATCATAATTTCATCCACAGTAAAAAACTTCAAATCATGAAGCTTCTGTGTACATGTGCTGGGGCAGGGTGAGGCGTGGTGGGTATGTGTACAAGATGGTGTGTCTCTCTGAAATGTTAACACCACGTAATTTTATGATTCTATTCATAAAATCTGTGAGAGAGAATTGTGTCTCACACACCTAACTAAAAATTATAAACAAAAAATATGATGTTCATCTGACTCTTTAAATGTTACTGTATTTTCTTTCTGTCTATGCTATTTATATAGTATTTGTCACTGCATACACCAGCTGCATAACCACTGCTATTTGGATATGATCAAGTTAAAGTCTTAGGACAAAGAGAAGCAACCATTAAGTTCTGGGGAGGAGTAGGAGGGGCCTGGAGCTGAAAAACAGAAGAATTTTGCATTATGAATTCCTGCATGTGACTACTCCTCCTCAGCAGGTGTTCTCTTCCCAGGTCTCCTCAAAGCAAGACTGTCAGGGCATGCCTGGCCAGGTGCAGTACAATGAGACAGTGCTTGCCTGGCGCCACATCACAAAGGCCTCCCCTGGTAAAACAGCTGTGAAGAAGCATTGCACTGTCTGTCCTCCTTTCCAGATAAAAAGATAGTGCATTACTTTCAGAGTAGAACTTCCAAAGACCTACAGACACAAAGAAAAGCTTGGACATAAAAGCTGCTGGTGGAATCAGCATGCTACATGTGTGACTTGGGAGATAAATCTTGAGCAAAGATCAGGAAAATAAACTAACCGACTGGAAAGAGGCATTTCCTTCCTTCTGCTTGTTTCATGGAGATTTCTATTTATATTTTGAGATATTGTTAATGAAAATCAAGGCTAGTTTGGGGCAAGCTCCACAGAAAGGCTGCTTCTCACTCACAAGCTTTGGTTGTCTACAGGGAGAAACAGGGAAGGCTGTTGATCTTGTGCAAGTGGGAATTCAGAGAGCAAGGATTGCCTCTTCACGCAGAGGTGCTGTGCTCTCCGTGTGCTGAGTGGTCACATCCATGTCTCCATCACTCTGTAGGGACAGCCTCTAGGACAGGCTTAAAAGCATCTGAAACTGAGCTCCTCCTGAATGAGCGGACGGGGCCTGTGGAATTATTTCATTCCTGGAGGAGATGCATTCAACAGGTCAGCTGAATAACCACAGACTTCACCTGATCCATTGACTAGATCTCCATCATCCTGGAGCTTAGACTTCTAACTTAGGTGTGGACACTGACATACAGAAGTCAGAACTTCCTAACAACTCAACCCCTTCGTCTGGCAGAAGGGTCTGGCAGGAGGCACTGGCATAGATGTGCTCTCCAAGCCATAGAGAAGGAGCAAAATGCCTTTACTTACTCGCATGTGTTACTTGAATCAATAACATCATCATACAGAGTACAAGTCATAAAGATATTTCTGATTCCTCCCTGAGTTCTGAAGAATATGGAGCACAATGATTCAGGTAACATACAGGCAAAATTATCCAATCCAATTCCACCTGAAAATGATTCTGTCAGTGACAAGGCTGGATACAGGGGAGCCAGAAAGCAGGACACAGTATTTTCCAAACTTCTTGATTTTATAAAAGCAATTTCCAAGGAAAAATAAAGGAATTGGATAAATCCCTGTCAAGAGGTCTTTGGAGTGGGCATGCAAGTGTTCCTCCATGCTTTGTCCAGGAGGTATAATTCCTAAAACAGAACACAAGTGGAAAAAATAGACTCTCTCTTTAGAGAGTCTTACGTCTTCTATCCTATATATTTTCAACTCAGTGCAGAGCTCCCTTCTCCTCCCCTGTTGAGAAAGAAGTTCAATCAATGCCATAGATTAAAACCTATACAGAATAATCAATCATTCATCAGAATTTGTGTCCTTCTGCATCTTCTGTGTGTGAACAACTTCCAGACAGCCCAGACAAGACCTTGGTGGAGTGCCAGGGCCTATCCTGATGTATCAGATGCTACAAAAACCTGAGTTAGAAGGAGTCTCTGCCCCAGTGCGAGCAGGGAAAGGCTGAGAAGGAAAGGGCAATAGCATGAGTTTATAGGAGTGGTTAACACCAAGATGTCAAAAGTAGACTTTGGATTCCCAGTTTGAAATAAATAAATAGATGTCACTCTTATCTTCCTAGTGAAACTCCTGATAGAGATAGGTCCTCTCATAGTTGCTTTCTAGATCTTCAATACCAATGGCATTAAGCAGCCAAGAGTAAATTAAAATACATTCCCAGTGGAGCTACTGACATTAATTTAATTTTCAGTTCTTTTCTGATTGCCCTTTAAGCATCAACAAAGCAGCATGAAAACTGCAGAGGGAAAGACAGGGTATATTTAGGCCACAGTCAGGCTGAACTGCTCTGAGATATCATATATGTTGCAAAGAAAAAATTTGTGATTCATTTCACCTACCTTTAGATTGCTAGAAGTCATGCATGTAGTCAGGGCTAACTGGCTAGAGCCCTTTATGGATTGTGAGAGAAAGGTATTTTGAGAAGGTGATTCATCCTACCCATCCTATCCCTGTGAAGAATATCTTGCATAAATGGCTATCAGCCTCTGGTGACTGCACAGGGAGCTAAGCCATGGCTTGTGCTGGATGCACAAGTCCTTAACTGGTAAGAGTCAATCCAGACAGAGTTCTACAGATTGAAGAGGAGCCCATGTGCCCTGTCAAGAAGAGTACACATGTCTGCAATTTTTTATACCTAATAGAAAATTCTTAGATCAGTCAGTCCACATTTTCTGCATGCTCTTGTATTTTGGCTACACATATCATTACATTTTTCTTCCGGTTCTCCTGATATTAGTGCAATAAGTCACTACCAGAGAAATACAGTTATAGTGGGAAGTGAGGGGAGGGGGTGGGGGGAAGGACAAATAAGACACACTGCATGCAAAACCATTTCAGAGGCTGAGAGCAAAAAATCAGAGCACAAGTAGAACAGCCTGAGTGTTTCTGGCGAGTTTGCAGGCGCAACACAAGTAAACATCTGAAAGACAAAACTACTATCAGCTCAGCATAGAAAGCAAGCTGCCAGATCCAGAAAAAGTGAGAGTGAGGCCCAACTTAAGCATGTGTGTGCATGCTGAAAAGAGCCAGAAAATCTCTGCAAATGTCACCATCCACTCTGGTTTGATATACGGGCCCCAGAGGCCAAGAACTTGACTCTCAGATCTTTTTTTGTGCAAACTGTGGCATCTCAGACTCACATTAAGAGCTGTCTATATGTTTTGGCTCAATATCTGCCCAGTTATGTTGGTGGAAGGAACTTCAGATTCACACCAACCTAACAGAGTTTATTTTGCCATCTCTCTGTGTTTAGTCTTCATATTAATAATTAAGTCAAGCAATGTAGATTGGGTTGGAAATTCATTCCTGAGGACTGGAGCTGTGTTCCGTGCAAACTACCCAGCAGGCACTGAAACTCTTGCTTCAAAAATTACTAGCAAGAAACCTAACTACTCATTTTTACCTAAATATCATCATTAGTAAGCTGTGCATTGCCATGGGCCTGTTATTTAAGATTTCTGCTGAATAAGATTACACCCCAAAAGTAATGAGCTCAGTTAATGACACCACAAACTCATTGAGGATTTTTTTCAGTTAAAATGTACTTTCTGTGATCTGTTAATGAACTCATCTCTCCTGTCAATGAACCAGGGCTGTGGAGAGACGAGTAGCATGAGTTTCCCAGTGGAGTATTTCCCAGCCCATGCCACAGCACAGGGTGAGTTGCACAGAGTCCCCTTCCCTGGCTCAGGAAGTTCTTCCAGTCAAGGCCATCTCCCTCAAAGGATTGTTGTCATTTGGCATGGCATTGGCTCACAGCTCTCCTCCACCTAGAAGAGGGTGGAGAGTCACCACTGAGCCAAGTGGGTCTCTGCCAGCTGTTTGCTGCCTCCTGACACAGGTTGGCCAAATGAGCGAGTCTGTTTTATCACACTTGACACTTGAAACCCAGAGAGGAAAGGTAAACCTGACAACAGGTAAAGGCATTATTCATCTCATGGGCAAATGAATCTCTCACCACTGATGAGAGATGTCTCTGCCTCTTCTGAGTTCTTTCCTGATTTACACTGAGCACAAGTCACTCAGCTTCTATGGGGATATGACTCAGCACTGAATTTTGGCACAAGCTGCTCAGAATTAATTATAATTGTGAAGTGCAGAGACACTGGAGCCCCAAGGCTATTGATAATTCTTCTCGCCATGTAATCAGATTTTAACCCCCTTTCACTCCATTACAAGAATCCTCAATTGGACCAATACTTCTCTTCTGGAGGATAAAATAGATGCGCTTTATGCAGGTCTCTTTGCCAAAGGTCTCTATAATGACATTTCAGAAATTAATTGGTAAATCCCTACTAAAGGAAGGGAAAATACTAACATATTGTACTTCATGAAATAAAAAGGGAAAAACAGAACTCATGAAATTCTAGTTAAAGCGTGATGGCAAGACCCTTAAAAAAGAAACAGTGCCCTCATTTTTGTGTACATTCATTTTTTTAATAATTCTGCTCATTTTGACCCCCAGTCCTAAATTCTTCACATCAATAATTCAAGTTTCTGTAAAGAAAACAGTAAATTTTAAAGGAAGAGTGTGACTAAATACAGCTACAAGAAAATCTCTGGGAAATTTGAATCTTTTTAGAACCAATGTAGCTGAACTACTGACAGATTAAAAAGAGGAAATTAATGGATCTCATATCATATTTTGGGAAAACCACACAAAAATTGGCATTTTTATCTGACATTTAGAGCTTGCTGTTGGATTTTTGTTCTCTCACCTCATATTTTCATGTTAAACAGTGATTCTGGAAGAAGCTCAGCAGGGTCATAGTGTCTGCTTGCTGCTTCTCTCTGCAGCAACCAAGTTACACCTGGTCATTGCTGTTCTGGCACAGCAGATGTGATTTTCTTTTCTTCTTCATGACTTCTTTATTTTTTTTTTTAAATGGTACATCAGTTGTGTGCCTCTTGCAAGAGCCCTGAGACATAGTTTTGTGAGTATAAGAGCAGCAGCATTTCTCAAATTCACAAAGCATTTATGCAAATTCTGGTTTTGTGAGTAACTGAACTTTGAGGAGCAGTGTCAACAAATTCTTGGGGTTCAAATTAAATGGGAAGATCAGTAACAACCACAGCCCTTCAGGAAGAGAGCAGCAAAGGCTGCAGAAATCTGTCAAAGCTGTGGGACAGTCCTTTCAGAATGTCACAACTCCAGAGCTTAAAGTTGGTAGGCTTACAGGCAGAAAGACTGGCCTAATTCTAGACTTGTCGTCAGTCTAATTTACTTCCTAGAAGTGAAGCTGTGTTTGCTCAAGCTTGGCTCCACACCAGCTTTTCCAGAAGCAGTCAGGCACCAGTGCATTTGTCAGAGTCACTTTACTCCCACTGATGCTAGTTACGTGCCTTTTGAAAATCCCACTTAAGGTGACTGCAAATCCTGCCCCAAGTGTACTCACTTGGGTTTATTCAACTGCAATTACAGGTCAGCTCTACTTGCACCAGAGTCCTTCCACCAAACCCCTCACTTTCCTGGCACAGCAATGATCTGTATCCCTGACATGAGGGTGGTAAAATTAATTCTTCATATTGGAAACTGAAAAGTGAAGCTATTGAAGGGTGAGAATGCTATGAATCAGTTCTCTCAGTGAAGTGATACTAAAGCTAGCTCTAACTTGGGAACAGCTTGTTTATTCTTGATCCAGCCACTTCTCCCCTTGCTGTTCCACATACAAATACCTGAATTGGATGGCAGCATGTTTGCCAATTAGAAAGGACTCAGTGTCACATCCAGCCACAACCAAGCACAGACTGAGAGCCTGCATGTGAGCAGTGACAGGGCTGATGGGTCTTTTTAATGCAGGGAACCTTATTATTAACCTGAATATTTTGAGACCACAGAGCCATCTAAATCTGCCAGGCTGACTTGTGGTCATAAGCAGTGCAAAGACGTCTTCCTTTTATTCCCCTTTAAAACAGTGTTTTGGCATAAAACAGAGGAAAAAAATTCTAGAAGTTTAGCTTTCATGCCCTAAACATAAACATATCCCTGGAAGACATACCAGCAGCTGATGCAGGAATGGGAGCAGGTTAGTTTCTGACTAACCAAACTGCTTGAATTAGTAAATTCTGAAATAACAGCATTACTAACCTCAAGAAGCTGGAAACCTGATATATTGAATCTCCTTGGCCTTGGAAGAAACTCCAGAATCAGGTCAGAATCCTTAGCTCAAACCTATCTCAAGACTGATCTTCTGAATGTTAAATTCCTCTGTTCATCCTTTTTTAATCAATCTTTGTATTTTCTGTACCTTAAGAGTGTATTACTCCCAGTGATGACATTACTTTGTCCATTTGTTTCCAGACACAGTCAAAGGCAAGAGGTCACAATCTCAGCCATGATTTACTGAGGTCTCAGTGTCCCCTGTGATGTCATGGCTGTTTATATACTAAGGAAATCTCTCCCTGGAAAAGTAAACTCATTTAAAAAACTAATGATGATTGGAAACTGCTAAAAAACTGCCTGGGAAATAAGGAGCCCAGAAGTGAATAACAGATACCCACTGACTGTCTCTTGATGAAGCAAAGTAAAACTTCCCTTTTACTTTCATCTGCAGTCCTCTTGTGGTTCACAGAAATAGGAGAGTTGCAGAATAGCTAGGAATGAACTGCCACCGTGTGGCCAAGGCACAATTTTAGTTACCTTTCTAGAAATTTTCAACAGCTGATGCTGTAAGTGAGAGTCCCCAGTACTTAATTGTGGGTTTTGTGCTCAATCACCTATTTTATTTAGGTGTCATGCACTGTGTCTCCCTGTCAGCGCCCATGAGCTTCTTGGCAAAGTCTTGCTTCCTTCTCAATCTCACTTTAATAAAAGGGTGGAATACATCACTTTTAATTCCATAAATTCTTTTTACATTTTCTCTAATAGGTTACCTCATCTTCTGTGAGGAGTCAGGGTATCAGTCAGAGTCATTTGGGTGGTGATGCCTGGTCTTGCCTTATAAAAGATGGACAATATTTTAATATAACAAGCCTAGTAGTAGAAAACTTGTCATCATGCACTAAATTGCTGCTAATCAAACTGCAGGCTTTAGCTTCTGCTTCTCAGTCTGGTCTGAAGCAGCTGGGCTCATTTGTCATGATTTGCCCTAAAAATTCTTCCAGAACATTTTTCTACCTGTTAAATTCACAATAGCTAAAGAATCATTCCAGACTTTATGCAGCCTGTTTTCTCTTTACAGGGGGCATAATTCAGAGCTACAGGCCCAAAAGTTGGCAAAAGCCTCCTAAACACTGCCTGCTGTGGTTGGTCAGCTTTGTGCTGCTTTCATCTCCTTGTGGACGTGCCCCACCACCAAATCACAATAGGCACTCTCCCAGATTTACCCAAGCAGAATGACAAACTGACCCAACAGCTGTGAAAATTTTCAAGACACCCACTAGGTGTGAATCTAATATTTTTAATACACCCCCTCAAAGCTGGAGCAGCAGATAACCATGTATTTTTCTATACATTACCTTGGAGGACTTTCTGCATTACTCAAGGCAATGCTGACACCTTCTGCCTTCATCATAACTTTATGGCACTGCAAGATTCAAACCAGAGTTTACATCTTGTCCAGCTGCCAACTTTCCATTAGCTGCCTATATTTCTTCTGTTTCTGCCAAAGACCCTTACGATTTCACCTCACATGCATTGTGATTACACTGAGTTGCTCAACACAAAAGGACAAAATTATTTTGAATCCTCCAGGACATGATTTCCTCAGCAGACTTCACCTCTCTTCAGTTGCTTAATTCTTGTACACAGTATCTTTAGTTTCTCAAAGACAGATGGGGATGTAGTGTCACAGAAATATGAAGCTAGGGCCCCCTCAGAGCTAGTACTCAGCAATGACACAAGCTAGAGGGACCTGACATCCTAATACTTCAGCTGAGCTGGATTTGAAACAACAAAATAGGAGATATTTTTGCAAAGATCTTGCCTATTATTCCTGTGCACTCTGGGAAAAACCTCTTGGGGATCAGTGCTGCAGGGAACACTGGCACACAGCGACCTTGATCGATACAGCTCCTGCTTGATGCCCTTCACTCCCACGGCCTGGGGGCATGACTCAAAGGGCTCACTAACAATCTCTTCAAAAGATCTAGGTCATGTGGAGCTCTGCCAGTCATGAACAACTCTTCTGTGTGATTGGCATTGTCAGAACACCTCTAGTAGCTGCTTAATTTCTAGGATGCTATGCCTGAAAATAACTGCAGGTTGCAGCAAGGTCATTTAGAGGACATACCCGTGGCAGAATCCCTTCAGTGTCCATGCGAAGAGCTCTGCCTGCCAAGCCATGAGGGAATGATTCAGCGCAGACAGGGAGCACTTTTGTAGGGCAACCAACTGCTCCTGGAAGCTGTGCAGAAAGCCTAGGGTGAGCCAGTGCCAGGCAGGGACAAGGTTCTGTCTTGGGATAATGCAGAGGGTGTTGCCATCAACACGAAATCCTTCTCTGAGGGGACAGATGACACTGGGGATGGCGATGCTGCCCTTTCCTCTCTCTTACTCCCTTTCTGCTTAGCTGCCTGCTCTAGCACAGGTAGCACAAGACCTCTGAACCCTCAGCTCCCACCTCCACAGAGAGTGCCCTAAGGTGCACAGGTTGCTCTCCAGAGCTCTGTTGGATCTGAGCCATGTTCAGTGAGGACTATACAAGGGCTAGAAGAAAAGTGACTGTAGTCCTAGGATAGATGATAGAACATGTTCTCAGAGAAAAACTGGTTTTTTTCACTTGCTTAATTAGAATTTCCTAAGATGATGACTGGCTTGAAGTGAACTTTAAGAAAAGAGTAAAAAAACACTGAATCCAAATAGAAATTATAAATCTGATTTCCCCCTGCCTTTGTCTCTTATTCATAAAAGCAAACCAAATTTCACACTGAAGCTTCTGTGCTGGACAGCAGGGGGACTCTCACCCTCTATCACAACCAGATGATCAGAGATGTCTCTGTTTTACAAGGAACAGACAAGAGGTTACAGGGAAGGTCGCACATGTTGAAGCAGTCTGGTTCTGCACATCAAAATGCATTCTTAAAACAATAGAAAAGAGATCAGTTACTCCAATGCATAAAACCTTGGCACTATGTACATGAAACACATCCCAGGGCAGAAAAACATTGGAATCCTTTTCTTCTTTCTTCTCATCAGTATTTTAATTATGCACATGCATAAATCTGTTATAGTAACTCAAACAAGATGTTGAGATTTTCTGTCAGCACTCATCCATGTTGCAGGTTCTAGTAACAAAAAGATGGCCACACAGTCAGTACAAATGTTCCTCGGCAACTTCAGTATGAAATTCTGTTTGGAGAGGAGTTTCAGAGTGACACAGTTGCCAAAAATGTACAGTTCTGAGCACGGTCCCCCTTCTCTCACACATACACGGAACTGCAGCCTTGAGGCATGCCAGAACCCAGGGGTGTGTTTGGAACACACTGTGCTCTGGCTATCCCACCTGGCTGAGTGGAATTCAGTGACAGCATTCAGAAGCAGAATATTTTTAAGGGCATTCAGCTCAGAGCAGACAATATAGAACTGGGGAGGTAAAAAGGCAGCAACACAGTATAAAGGATATAGACTACTGTGAAAAGCACCAACAGCAGGGAGAAAAAACCCAGACCTCAATTTAAACTCTTCTTGAATATGTATCAATTATGCTGTCTAAACGGGTTATTTTCAAGAGGATGCAAACTAGGCCAAAAGCAGCAAAAGACATCCAGAATTGAAGTGCTACAGAAACAATTCTTCCATCCCCTTCACAAACATCACTAGAAAAAGAATCAAAATGCTTTAATCAAACAGGAGATGCCACCTCTGAATGGAGGATCATATGGGTTTTTTGGCACTTTCCTGTCTTATGACAGAAAGTGGCCTAGATCATTAAGTTCAGAGATATACTTGCAACACATGTCAGAAATGCCTTTTGAATAATTTAGTCACAAAGACTGGGAACACAAATCAGCAAGAATTACCACCTGCCAAATGTTCTGTGTGAGGGCACAAGGTTTATGGAGGTTTTGGTATATTAAATGGGCTTTATTGATGGCCAGTGCCTTAGGAAATTCATCCAAGCATGTGGACACAAAAACTACTGATCATAGAAACAAGAAAACAGTAGCAAATCACCACCTGGTCATACCAGTGCTGCCATGATCCATCTGTCATAGTCCAGCGCCAGCTGAACGATGCCAGATTAAAAAAAATCAGAGTAAGCAAAAGCTTGGTCCCAAACACCTTAGCAAATTCTTAACACAAAGTATGAGCTGGGCAAAACAGGCAAAGCATGTGTCTTATTAATTCCAAGTATCACATGTAATACATGTCACCTCCAAGATGAAGAGGAACACTTCCAGACTGCATTCATCCTAATAGAATGTCTTTAATGATGGAGTAGCAGAATTCCAAATTTTGGGTATAATCTCAAAGTGATGTGGTGGCTTTGTCTGCAAGTTCTCTTCTGCCCCTGAGAACAAATCATTAACAAAATGTTCTCCATGACTTTAAGCTTTTCTAGTGTACACTGGTGTCTACATTCATCAGCTAGGTGTTCAAATAGATGAAAACTAGCACCTGGTGTAACCACATGAAAAAAGTTGCATAAATTTTTGCATGCAGTGAATATTTTGATGTATCCAACAACAGAACCAATAGCAAGCAGAGTACAAAACATACTGGAGCACACTGTTCCCCCAGACACAACTTTCTAATGCTGATCCCCTCACTCCAGTGCTTTTCTGCTCATGCTGCAGACTGAGTGTATCTCGGTGTGGCTGTATACTCTCAGAACATAGAGTCAATGATGGCACATACAAATTTTTACAAGCAACAGGAGAAAATTCTGCTTCACTGCTCTGACATTGGAAACACTGCTGCAAAAACTCCAACATATTCACTGAATTCCTTGAACTGCTTTGCAGTACTGGAGTCAGAAGAAAAATTACTGCACCAGGCAATCTCTGAATCATTGCTTTCTGTAACAGCAGAAAAAAAGGCTTGTCAAGCTGAAGTTCCACCCAAGCTGAATGACAAAGCAGTATTGTTAGGCACAATTGTTAGAATATTTGATGAGTTAAGCCTTCATATGAGTCCAACATTGGAATAGCCATGGCTTAAAATACGCCCCCTACAAAGAACCTTCAGTGACTGCACAGGTCACTTCTGGAGTGTAAATGATGGATCAGTATTTAAACAAACAAACAATCAGGTCTTACATGCCCGATTTCATATATTCTCTCTTCAAGTGAAAAGGGAACATTCTTCTTTCAACATTCTTTCTTGCGTGTTTTAGGCTTAAATTTTAAAGTGCTGTATGCCCCTTCCACAGCTTTGGGCAGGTACATGGGATGCCTTTCCAACCTTTTCCTAGAGCCCGTGGTTCTCCGCTGACTGTTTCTTTGAGATTGCTTAGCTGCTTGGGCTGTATCTTGTGAGTATCTCCGGGGAGCACGAAGGATCCAGTTTGAATGCAAACTATGTTCACTCGTACTGGTAGCAACTAAAAAACAGAAGATAATCTGGGATTAATAGATTGTTAGTGACCTTTTTATCTGCACAGTGAGGGAACACAGCAAGGGTGCTTTCCGGGTCCTCCCTGGAGGTAGAGATCAAGAGAGAAACCTTGTTTCACTGCAGGATATCACTTGAGATGGGATTCATTTTATCTAGAATTTCAACACCTGCAGCATAAATATGTATATGAAAGATAGCCCTTTCAAATACATTCCTTGGGCCTTGCTAAATTGACCTGCTTCAGCTATTCACCCCAGCCTGAAGGAAAGGTGAGAAATATCTATATCCCTCTGCTAATTATACAGGAGAGATTCTGACCTTAGATTGGCACATCTTCATTTCTTTGGGCAATCCCATCCTTTCCGATGAAAACCTCCAGTTATTTAGCTTTATCACTAAATGGCTTATTTTTTGATAGTTGTAAAGGAGTCACCCAGCCATTTCTCAAAAAAAAAAAAAAAAAAAAAAGAAGAAAAAATACATTTCTACTTTCTATAGCTCTCTAAAGACAGCTTGAGGTAGATATGCAAGGATGGAGTTCAGCCCTGAGCAGAAGGCAAGCACTATTTCAACTCTGCACATGCTATGTTTGCCATGTAATGACTGCACATAAAATAGTTGCATCCATTCAACAGGGAACAAGTGATGCATTACTCTAATTGTACATATTGCATGTAATGGTCCTAGATTTGGGAAGCAAAATTAGAAGATAACTGATTAATTAAATAAATTAATTAAACAAATGTGATGCCACAATGCTGTTCCTCTCTCTACCCTCTGCACACCAAAACCCATCATATTTGGCTGGTTTATACTGCACCATCGAAATCGACATCCACATTTGGCAGATCCATGCCAGGAACTCTCCGCCATCTCTCTGAATCCAGGTCTGCAATGACTGAGTCAAAGAAAGCTATTGCTTCTCTTACATCTGAACTGGACTGCGGGCCTTTTGTTTCCATGGATGCCTGTTGATCAGAAATAGGAGAAAAAAATTAGCCAAGGTTTGGGCAGAATGATTTCTTAGTGAGCAAACCCCTTTCAAAAGATGTATTTGATGCCACACTTCAGGCTGTCAGAAAAGAAACACAGGTCCAGACTACTCCACAGTGTAGAAATCAAAGAAAACGGGACAGCAAATATCAAATATCATCGGACAAATATCCATCCTGTTGCATGTTCAACAGCAACTATCTTCCACTTGGGCACTATGGCCAGGTGTTAAGAAATCCCTCAGAATCCATGTACCAGGCCATTTAATGGGGTGGCTAGGTGACAGTTGGGCTTTGTGGCCAAATTTATTCTGCCTAGCACTAGGCTCCTAAGGAGACACACATTAGAAATGTAGTCATGCAGGGCTCCTTCTGTAATTAATTCTGGGCTCCAGTACCTCCAGAAGATGAGTCAGGACTTAAGTAGGCTGCACCCTCCTCTGCAGGCAGCTCTTTCTCTCAGCTGAAAAGGGATTGAGGGGTAACTTTGTTACTAATTTAAGCATCTTATTAAAATGCCTAGGTTAGGTGAAATTCATCCAGATCTAGATTGCTGAAGTCTTTTTGAAATTAAAAAGGATGGTATGCACTAAAATATGAGTCATTCAACACTGTGATAATTCCCACAGGAAAGCCACACAGTTTAAAATTAGGAGCCTGTCTTGATGAAAAAGGAAATGCCTATCTATAAATGCTGAAGCAGTCATAAAACCTGGGTTAGGGATTGTGAAGGTACATATGAGATGAATAATTCCTGCCAGGCTCTACCTAACGAAGAGACATATATTTTCCTTGCTAGTCCAAGTCAGGTATACTGTCAGGCTGCAATAGCAGCTCAGAAAATTGCTACCCTGGGTTTCAATGAGAGAAAAGGATACGTGCTATATCACAGCTCTGAAAGACCAGACTGTTCCCTGTTCTGTGGAGGCAGAGATATGAACTAGCTGATTCCCCTCCTGACATTATGGGTTGATTGACATCCTCAGAAGTGTTAAAAGATAGCTGCTACCACACATTTACTGGAAATAGTGACTGCTATTATGACTAAGCCCTTATTGGTTAAAAGGCATTTTAAAGACATGCCTATGGGCTCCCAGCATCTGACCCACTATTCTTTTCCACTAGACACAAGTGGCACATTTTGAATCCATGGCCAGTCTGAAGTCCAGGACCCAGGGATCTTTGGATCAAAACTCCCATGAGGATAGGTTTGTCTGGACAAATTACCTTCCCATAAATCCTGCAGCAAGTTAGAGAAAGAACTGAATTTCCACTGACAGGCAATTTAATAAGAACAGGTAACTTGGGACAAAACCATTCAGGCCTGGTGATAACACAAACCTTGCAATCTGTGAACATAAAATGTGTAGTTACAAAGAAAAATAGGCTGAATCTTGTAAAAGTCTTCTTGACCTCTCCCTAATTTTTACAAAGCCAGAGATGTGCAGCTGTGACCCTGCCATTTGTGTTGGCAGGAATATCCTGCTGATGTTCCTGTCTGTTTCCAAGGAGATGGGTGTTGGAGTGAGTATGCCAGTCATTACCAGGACTGTTCATACACAGGGGCTAGCTGGCCAAAGTCAAATGACACCATTCTTAGCCTCAGACTGTGGGAGATCCAATTGTTTGTCAAAAAACACATTAAGATTTTGGTGTTTTTCTTAAGCAGTATTTTCAGCAGCAACATTACTTCAAAAAATATGGAAGCAACATTAATCAAAGTCATAGCCTGGCCTAATCAGTAATTTCAGCCCTACATCCCTTCTTCCCACCATCCCCATCATTATCCAGTTTAAAGGCTGCACTGGATAACCTGCAAGTCTCCTGTTGAAGTCTTGTTTGCAGTCGTGTTACCTAAACAGATCATCCCACTTGCTGCAGTCCTTTGTTTTGTCCTCACTGAACCAAGTCTAGAATCAAAGTAACCATTGAACTGTCTAGTAACATGCTAACCTATAAAACTTTTAATTCTAGGATACATCTACACCATAAAATAATCTGCACCATAGATGATATTCCAGTTTTATTTTTGTATTATCATTACAGTAAAGGGTGAAGAATTACACTATCTAGAAATGACCCACCAACTTACTCAAGAACAGAGAAAGGAAACCTTAAGAATTCCTCATGTCCCATATTCTACCAGAAGAGGCTGCACTGATGCTAAATTTAGCACTGACATGTTAACTGACCACTCAGGGAAAAAAAAAAATTCCTCCTTGTTTCAGTGAATTTATAATTATTTTGTATAAGTAATTTTGTCAATAACAAGACTGCCAGGAAATCCATGGTTTACTGCATTTGTCAGTCATTAACAGCTATAAATAATCATAGTGAAGGACTCCAAAGTAATTAAATAGAATGTCAGAGCTTGCTCTTTTATAATGTTTTCCATACTCTCATAACTTTTTCCTACTTTCTCTCTCCCAACATTTCCCCCCCTCAGACAGACATATACATTTCTTTCTATGACCAGCCATTAATTTCTAATTTTACACAACTTAGAAAGAATCTTAAGGTATTTAGCAACATTTCAAATAATACAAAAATAAAATGACAACTAGCTGAAAGCAATAAAGCAGAAAACCAATACAGGTGATATAACTCAAATGATTTTGTTGCTTAAGACTAAGCACATGTCAAAAGTTCTTGGAAATTACCTTAGAAGATTCTTTGGAAGGAAGTGGAAGAAATGAATTTTTTCCAGTTTTGGATGATCTTGTGGATGCTGGAGAATCTGCAGCCATATGCATGGATTTCAAGTTATTGATGTTTTCAAGATATTTTTTCCTCAAGGCTAGCAGATCCTGTAGGTACTTCAAGCAGTCCTGAGTCTTAGCATACATCCAGTCTCTGTCTTCCTCTTTTGGCTGAAAGCAAGAGTCGATGCTGGCTGTACTTCTGCACTTTTTTAGTGGTTCACTAACTTTTTCCTGCTCACCTCCAAGGACATACATAGAAGTGCTGCGGATCAATCTCACTGCAGAACCAGCGCCATCACTGTAAGGGATGTCATCTGTCACGTTTCTTCGCTGGGAGTTGGGGTGAAATATAGAATGGATCTTTTTGAACATAATGTGTCACTTCCTCCCCCTTATACTTTTTCTCTTTCAGCTCCTTAATTTAACACTAGGTCTGGCAATCAGCAGCAGTTACCTTTGCCCTCAGCCGACAAAAAATATTTGCCACTTACTGTAATAAGGAGAAAAAAGAAACCTATGCTGCAACCTAACCTGCACCAATTGCTTTCAGTCTAACATTGTGAGAAGCATGATGGAAACACATAAATGTCTTTTCTATTCCATTTGTGTCTGTGAAAGAGCTTTGTCCTTTCCTCTGTTTAAAATATAGTTGAGGAGGTCAAATATCATGTTTTGACCTTTTGTTTGGCGTCTGGTCCCCATAAAAAGCATCAGCACGGAGGCAGGGGTTCCCTCTCCCGCGGCTCCTGCGCGCTCCTGGGCTCCCCTGGGCGCCGGCGGCGGGCGGCCGCGGGGCGCTGGCCGTGGTGCTGATCCGCTCCCGAACGCCGCGGGTGATGCTCGGCAAGAGCCGGCTGGAATCGGCCTCCACAGCGGCTAAAGTCTGGGTGGAAAAGAATAGTTTCTGCCGAGTGGAGTTCAGCTGCTGAAAGAAGTCGCTCTGGGCCTCACCCGACAGTAACCAGGAGATGGCTTCAGCTACCTGATACCACAGCACTGCCAGGGACCAAGCGGATTCAGATGTCAGGCTCTGTTACAGTCAATAAAAATATGCCCTGTGTAAGGGATGCTGTAAAATAAAACACTCTTCCAAAGTACTCCTCTGGTAAAATAATGCAGACAGAAACCTAATAATTTGTATCTTTCCACATTAGTTGTCCTCCTAGATTGGTGCAAGAACATTTAATACAGCGGGTTTGATGATTGATTTTTGGCTGAATGTACTGAGAAACTTTGACTATTATCAGTATACTCGAGGCACGGCTAGTATTTGTGACTATGTGTCCACATCAGGTATGCTTTGGAGATAAGCAGATAGTGAACTGAGGCAATCAACAATGATTTAAAATCAAGCAAAGATGCCCCAAAGAGTTTTCAAAAGAGTTTGGTCAAAAGAGTTTTTATAAGTGATCCTGCCCAAGCATTGACTGCTTGAGGAAAAACAATTATTTTTTAATCAAACAGCTATCACCCTGCAACCACTGAGCAAATGCCTTGTAATGCCTCTGGAAGTGTCAGTTGAAGGCTTAGGCATCCAAAGTTGCATAGGATCTCAACAGGAAAGGTATCTTGGCACATAAATTTGTGCCTATTGCTTTGGGAACTCTGAAAACTGGATATTAAGCATACACCACAACCATCTCAAAATGTTCCTTTTATTTATAGCTAAAGTTAGTATGTACGTATAACAACTAAGAATTGAGGCAAACTAGGTTTTTCCACTTTTTCTGCCTTCTAGTAGTAGCAATTCCAATTGCAGCTGAAAGCAGTCTAGAGGTTGATCTGAAATGTAGTCAGCTGTTTGGTATCTAGGACTTGTATGGAGGTATTCCATTACTGATTCTCTCCAAAGGTCTACTCAATCCCACAGCTAGGTAATAGATTAACTTGTCTTTATGCTAGCAAAGATCATTAGAACTGTGAAAAAAATATGAGCTTTCTCACCAGATTTACCTGTCTGAGATAAAGTTTTGGGTCATCAATACTGACACAGAATAATAATATTCCCATCTATATATTGATTTCCTTTTCAGAGCAAAAGGCTGTAAGGGGGTTTTAATGCGCTGGACCTGAGTGGGTGAGGTAAATATCTGTCACAGACATTTCAGGGAACTTGCTTACCGAGTTAAGAAAATTATATTTTTCCAGAATAACCATATTAAAAATTTACATAGATTTGCTACATGGGATACTGGTCTTTATTTTTAGACATGGTACAAAACCAGTGAGCCTCAGAGCACTCTAAGGCCTCTTAGATTTCCTAGTCAGAAAACTCACAAATCAAGAAAATCAGTGTGAAATCAATAAAATATTGATAAAGGCCTGAATCAATAAGGTCATTGGGAACTCCACTGAGAAACTGCTTACAGTACCAGACATTGCCTTTCAATTGCAGATTGATTTATAAGCTCACCTAGGCTTATAAAGAGCTACAGGGCAAAAAAAACACAGAACCAACCAATGAACCAGAAAATTCCCCTGAGGTTCTGTTGATGAAACCACAGGAAAAGGTGTGTCTCTGAAGAGTAAATCTGATGCTATGCACTGCATTTGAAAAACATTTCATATGGGCCATTGCTCTTCCTACCCTGCTTCAACTAAATACTGAAAACATACACTGACATCTCGCTAATTAAAAAAAAAAAAAAAAAAAAAAGCTTTCAGGCTCTAAAGAGAGTTCTCAATTTCAAACATGTTCATTCCCTTTTTTTTTTTTTAATCTTGCTGGGTCACATTCATTCTGTGCCAACATATGTGTCATTCCCATTGTCCATGATGTTATTTAAATAAGGAAGCATTAATAAATGCATGAAACAATACAGTAACTGCATTATATAATAGAATTTCATTTGCAGTCATAAAGGGTCATTTAGTTATTTCAGATATGAATGGTTCATTCTATGCTTTGGTAATGGGCAGTGAGACAATCTTTCCTATTGTATATTACTTTGTTTTCTTCAGAGAATCTACTGTAATTTAAATAGCTCCATGGATTTAAAAATTTAAAGAATGAAATAAAGAATATGCTCTACTTTGTTTTCTAAGAAGAGAAATGCCCATAGAAATGTCTTTTTGAGACATTTGCCTATAAGGCGTTTGCTTGGAAACATGTTTCCGGGGTAGTGTTTCATTTATTTAAACTCAGTTTCCCATGTACCTGTAAGTGTTCCTTTTTAAGGGAATAACAGGGCAATTATAATTCAGTCACAACCACAGATCACAGGTCTCTTCCCCAGAGTTATTGCTGTGGACTAATATGCTACTATTATCTAATACAGCTGGTAATTAGAAGTGAGGGTCTGATTCAAGAATTATCTCCCTCTGCACAGACACTCATCAAATGCCAAATACAGCTGAAGAATAAAATTTAATTCTCTTAATTCAAAGTTCCAAATTCATGGACAGCTATTAAATCATAAATAAAGACCTCCCAAAGAAAGAGCTTGTGAGAAGCAGATCAAATGGACCAGACTCATCAAATAGATCACACTAAATATTTAATGGCATCTAAGATTACTGGCTTTGACAAGGTGATGCTCACACCTTGCTTGTTCATTTGGCTACTTGAATCTGACTTCATTTACTCAATGCTTTTTTTTTCAAGTCACTTTTTTCCCTATTCCTGCTTTCAACAAGTCTGCCTTCTTTACAGCTACCACAGCAATCTAAGTTGCATTTAACAACATCCAATGACTCCCAAAACTGTTTTTTTTATCTAGCCCTGGTATTCTGTCAGCTCGTGATCCTTCATGACTGGGTAGGAAAATCAAGTTAGAAAATCCAATATATGTGCTTTGTTTAACTAAATTAACTACAGAGTTAAAAAAAACCCATAAAATCAAATATACAGATAAATACACAAGTATTTTTATCAATACGTTATTTGTCAAAATGCATTTTTATCTATTGAATAACATGCCAACATGCATACAAATCTATCTACATGATAGTTAAATTTCATTATGAGTGATACAAAGGAATGTCAAATCATCCTTGAAACAAAGTCCTGATTTCAAAGGAAATCTTTGATAAACTGTAGATGACAACATATTCTTTTTTTATCATAAAGTTTTATCCATCTGTTGTATCATATCAGTTAGGATAATACATTTTATTATATTTTAAAAATTAAAATGAGAACAATTTATTTGCTTTTAAAGAAAAAAAAATCGACACATAAAATATGTGAGTGGATAGAAAAGTTACTGAGGCTTGTGCTATTTTAGCTAGTTCAGAAACTAGAGCACAGTTGTCAGTCTCTGCTGAACTCTTACATATCTATATAGCTGCATAAAAAGTAGATTGTTTGGACAGAGCTAATTGAGAGAGTCCAAAACAGAGGAGAACAGAGTAAGCAATTTATTACAGCAAGTATCAACACTTTTCTCCCTAGTCCTTGACTATATCCTATATTCCCTTGAAGTTCTGCAAAGACACACACATATACAGACACAAAAGATCTGGTAAATATTTAAGATAAAGATAACAAATGCTGAGAATGCTGAGACCACAGCTCAGTTCTAAAGAAAAAATAGCATCCCTGGCTGCATATGGTAGTAGTTATGAAAATTAGTGTTTCAAAGATCACACAGACTTGAAAATATGAGGTGGTGGTGCATTTCCAAATTGCAAATCAGGTGCTGATCATCAGTGCTTTTGGAAGGTGGCAAGAAACATCCACTATTAGAGGTGCAATACCACTGGTTCCCACCTTGCACTGGCTAAAAAGGAAGATGGAAGAAATGACCTTGTTATAAAGTAAAGAAGAATCCTCAAGAATGGCTACATCTTCTCTTTCAGCCCACAGATATTCTGCCTTCCCAAAACTGCAATCAGGAACTGCTTGGTATGCTTCCTCTTTTGGGAAGTTCACAAAGTATGGGAAAGGGGATCAATTCTGATGACATGCATTTTAAACATCTATGACTGCTTCTTTGAGGCATTAAACCAGATAAATCAAGAATGAAATCTTCATTCTCAAGAATGAAGATAAAGATTTTCATTTGAGCTGATTCAGAGGAAAATGCAGTTAAATCTCTCTGTGTTGCCCACTCATCAATCTTGATTTTTAACTGTACATACTTGAGCCATGTCAGACAACACTAACCTGTCAAGCCAGCTGAGTCAGAACATTGACTCTCCTAACAGAAGATGAATAGGTGTTTTTTGTAAGTCTGGAACATTGTCTTTCCATCTGACCTAAATTTTAATCAAAGTATTACCATTTGACTTAGATTGTTCAAAATCAAAATACACTCTCCATAAATTTTCACCACATGAAAGATTTTGTTCATTGAACAGGTTTTGTTGTAGCATAAGCATAGCCTGGGACTAACAAAAGCAATAACTCCACTCCTACTATGCATAAGAAAATAAAGAAATGCCAATTAATGTGCAGTGACATGCATGGAAAATTATTACACAAGTGAGATATCAATACTTTAAAAATATTATTGTTGTTGCTGTTGTTGTTGGGAAAATTTTTGTGTATATTCTGTGACAAAGCAATAAGATGAACATTAGTGAAACACACCCTGCTTTAGACTTATGTCTACAGCTGTTGTTTGGCAGCCTTTTCAGAGGGTGAGAGGTTACCACACTTATCCCCTGCTGTATCTAACCTCCTCCTTCCTTTTGTTTCCTCAAACAACCCTGCTATCATTAAAAACTCCATCTCTGTGACAAGCTTGACAGGGAACTTTGTCTTGTCTTCTGTCACACGGGATCAAGGGAGCAAGCAGTTGGCCTTACTTGTTTTGTTGAAGGAATTCATGTCCTTTTAGTGGAAACTCTGTTAGGATCTTTCAGGGCTTTGTTAGTCTTTGTTGAATTAGGTATTGTCTCGCCTCTTGAGTCCTTTGTTCCCAAAATGGCTGAAGAATTATTGTGATGTCCAGCTTGTTGCCTGTCACATCCATCACCCATTGATGGAGTCTTTGGCAGGTGAATGTAATAAATACTCAAAATTCCTTCATGATAGCTCAATGAGGAATGGAGGTCATAAGCAGCAGCTCTTCAAATTGGTTTATAGAACACAAATATTTAAATGACCTGCCTGTCTTGATCTTTAACTGGATTATCTGTTACTCATTCCAGTTAAATTCTAATGCAAAATTATCCTTCCAATAAAGGATGTCCATAGGAGGATTTATGAAAGGGGACAGTGTATCTTTGGTAAGGGCTGCCAGACTCCATCAGTCATTCCCAGGCAAGGCCTTCTCACGATACCTACAGACTTTTTCATAGGCACCCTTGGATCTCTGCTTTCCAGACTTATCTCCTTCCTGCTCTGCTAACCCAGTGAAACAGGGAAGCTAATTTAAGTGGAGAAGGACCAGTTTGGCTGGGATATCTGAGAAAGAGGGGCTCAGTGCAAGTGAGGTATCATTTGAGCTCTAGAGAAGACAGAAAGACAGAAGAAATACATCTTCAGCACTTATCAATAATGGGATTTTTCGCATGTTAACTTTTTTCTGCTCGTATCACAATGTCTCTGGGAAAAAAAAAAAATACGCCTGTAAATGATCAAAAACACAGCCTGCCCTGTCCCTGCCCCTGCTGCTACAACATAATTAATCAAAGGGGACTTTTTTATTTGCTATAAGTTTCTTGAACACATCTTCTAGTACATCTCCTTCAGCATATGCAAAAGCACTTCCAGAGTGAAGCAATTTTGGTCACACTAAGGAGTACAAGGAGCCAGCCAGGACCCTTTCAGCAAGGAGCAGCTACACCTGCAGTGATCCTACAAGACCTGAATCCTACAACACCATCACTACCATGAGCATGCCTCACAAGACATCTGCTCCAACAACTACTGACATCTCTCCATGCACTGTGAGAATTAAAAAGTTTTTACTGATAATAGGTAGCTCTCTGAAGAGAAGCAACCCAAAATAGACAGGATAATTATTAACCAGGTTTGGTAGGAGCAGTTTTTGTCACCTCTTTCTGAGTGGTCAGTAAAGAAGCAGGAGAAGACTGATTCCATGTTTTTCTTTCACATTTGCCAGTTTTAACAGAAAGTGTGGTTGCTGGTAAATATGAATTCTTTCTCACTGGATAATTTGATCTTCTGCATCTACTCACTTCCCACTTACCCAGCCTTCCACAGTTCTTGTAACACAGCTGTGTATTAAGACACATTTAAATGACTGGGGAAAGAGAAGAAGAAGTGGCTACACAGCCTTTCCTACCACTTTCAAGCTAAACTCCAAAGAGCATTTCCCCTATACTCCCTGTGAATAGCCAAATCATATACACAGGTGTGGCTATTTGCAGGGGCAAAGAGAGTTAAGTTGGATCCTCTGAGGAATTTTCAATCAATTAACACCTTCTTCCAGAGTAGCTGATCTTTGATGTGGGATCTAAATATGAGAGGAAAAATATCATACTAAAGCAGTGGCTGCACAGAAGCTGCATAGAGGCCCACTGCCAGCCTGTAGGGCACAGGGTAGCTGCTTTGGGGTATCTAGATTCAAAAAGCCTGCATGAAGCCCTTTGGCAACTTGCAGATGTGGACACTTCATGTGTCCCTGGTGTAGGTGTTGTTTGCAGTGGGTCCACCGTTGAGATGGCTCACCAATAATACTGAAGAAAGTAAGACAAAAAAAATTAAACTGTTATCTACTCACATTCTTAAAACAACCTGGAAAGTCTTCGCAAAGGAAATTTCAGCCAGGTCAGAAAAAACACTGAGATATAGGCGCAGGCGGTTGTGGATGGTGAGATGGGTTCACAGCTTGGCCAGGTGTTTGCAGTGATCTGCAAAAGCAAATGACACTTTTCAGGCTGAGATACCTGTTAAATTCACAATGCTTGCAAGTCAGCTTAGTCTGTGCTCAGAGGAATATGGAGATTTTTTATTCCTTGTCCTGAAATGTAGCAGAATGTGTGCCTTTGGCCCAAGGTGAGCAAAACATGGAGATGCTAATAGTTTTTTTCTCTGTGACCTCCAGGTCAGGCAAGAGTGAGTGAAACTAGGTTAACTGAAACAGAAGGAAACATTTATGTGAACCCTGGTGAACTGGAACAGCTGAGTCTTACAGGCCTGTAATCTGAGCATCAGCACAAAATGAAAGGGACAGTCAGATTGGCAAGGACTGAGGCAGCCAGCATTTCTCTTGTGATATTTTTTTCTAAAACCATTATTCAGAAAAAGCATCTTGAGGAAACTGTGGTATTTCCAGAAATGCACAGGCCAATGTTACAGATCATATGGCTTCCAGAGCTGGCAGCAAGCAAAGGTCACTGCATCTCTGAGTCAAAACATACTTAGCAAGGACTTCGTGGAGGATCTGCAACACATCCACTAGGGCTAAGCAAATACAACACGAATATCCAGAAAAAATTGCTGCAATGGAAATGAGCTGTAATCTATCATCTATAATTCTCCCTGCATAAAAAGAAATCCAACTGTCTGAAAACATGAGGCAGCAGAAACTGAGTTGATATTTCAATTTAATTCACTTCAGTTCACCTTATTGACTTCAGCAGTATGCAGAACACTATCTTTTATCATGCAAGTGTCACTGTTCTTCATTTTTTGCATAGTCAATATGGTTATGGTTATTGATGTGCTTATGAAATATGCACTAAGATTTCTTCACAGTTTGCCTGGATGTGTGCTTGTGAATATCAAAAATTGTTCTGTGGTATCTGGGTGGGGTTTTTTGGGAGAAATTGAAGTGGTTTCAGGGGGAAATAGGTAGGCCACCTTCAAAAAACCCAACCTTCACAAGATCACAGATCGTTTTGCAAAGTTCATTACTGTTGTGGAGCCTATAATGTCATTATATTTTCCAAGAAGTGCTCTATTTATTCCATTTCATTGTTGCATCCTGGCAGAAGTGATTATGTTGTTGTCCTTACTCTACCTGACAACAACCTTTTTTTTTTTTTTTTTTTTTTTTTTGAAAAAGGAAGCCTGAAAACCCAGGTTACTGTGCAGCGACCAGGCTTTGCTTTCTGCCTTTCCTGAGCCGGTGGGTTGGCTCACAGTACCTCAGCTACTGCCAGAACATCTGCAGAATATCCTGCCTGGCCTTCAGTAAAAGACAACACCCCTCCTTACCCCTCCTTACTGCGTTCGCTTCTTGCGTGAATTGAACTGCTTGTCCCAAACTTCAGAGATGCTGGGAGTTCCTGGCTGTTTTCATTGTGTTTGTCTCCTCCCGAGTCAGCTGCGGCTTGGAAGCGGCGGGATGCTCGCAGGGACCCGGCAGCGCCGTCCCCGCGCTGGGCTCCCTCGGCGCCGGTCGGCTCCACCGCTAGATGGGAGCCTCGGCCGCCCGAGGCGCCGCTGCGCGCTCCGGCTCCGCGGAACCGGCCTTTACCCGCCCCACGTCAGACACCGAAATAACAACTTTCTCTGGACCAAGACACTCCTTTAGCTCGTACAGGGAAGGTATAAAACCGTGTAAACCTCCCAGGCGTGGTGGTATTCTTAGGCAAAGCTGTAGAGATTACTGCAGCTGTATCTGTAGAGGTGATACGAAGAACACACAGGAGTGGCCACGGATTAAATAAAGGGAAGAGAACAGAATTACTTCTTCCCTCCAGTCTCAGCACAGGAGGTGATCCCTGGTGGTTCATAGCTAGGCTTGCACTGAGGTCCCCAGGGCAGCCCTGAGTTCCCAGGACATAACAGAAACAGGAGGTATATATTCCAATTTCCCCACAATATTTCTGGCTGCAAGCAACACATAAA
Organism: Lonchura striata; assembly: GCF_050655825.1. Lineage (NCBI taxonomy): Eukaryota > Metazoa > Chordata > Aves > Passeriformes > Estrildidae > Lonchura > Lonchura striata. The sequence goes on from NC_140703.1 coordinate 64,870,835, forward strand.
TGAAGAGTGAGTCTTCAATGGTTGCTATAAGAAATTACTAACAAAATGTTTCTCATGAATGAATATTTTTACTGTCTTATTTCCAAGAAGCTAAATGTGAATTTTTATGTTACGGATTCAAGGTGCTTAGGATGCATGGCTCTCATGGGAATATTCTCTAACTGAGAAAGTAGCTCTCAGTAATGGGATATGAACTGCTGAATACTCACAATTATGAACTCAGAATTTGCTTCTGCAGAAAACTCATGTAGGCTCTTAGCCAATATTAATGATATCAATGGGAGATATTCCTGCTCCCTAATGCCAAGCCAGATGCTGAGAACCCCACTGCTTTAGGAGACAGCAAATTCTTTTCAATACTTATACAAAGCAAACAGAAAACACTGTTTATAGAAATTTGCTTACAGAGTCAGAAAATGGTTTATTAGAAGAATTTCTGATGCTCAAGCATCATTAGTCCTTACTTTTATAAGACTCTAGAATGCTCCTTGTTTCTTGCTTTTCAATTATTTTTTAATAAAAGTGCAGGTATCTGACAATAATTTTGCTGCATGTCTATGACTGCATTAGGTGCATTAGGTACATTCAGCATTAGAGTTAGCATTCAGTTTACATTAGATGTCATGCATCTGTATCTGTGCAGGAACATCAGATAGTGAAAGGTCAGACCTCCGGTTCTGAGAGCAATAGACACGGCATGGATTACATTTACCTAAATAAATTCTCTTTTTACCCCCAGAATATCTGGGTTTGCCTTTTATGACAGCTGGAAAGACAGTGCTCTCGCCCAGATTGGATTGTGCACTGTTCAGTGGAGCTCTAGAGGGTACAAGCTAAAATTGCCAAAAAGCACATAGCCAGTGTGGGCTATCCCAATGTGGTCATGCTTGCACAGGGACATCAGCCTGTTCCATCCCACAGTCCAGACATAGCTCTTAAAGGTTGGCCCTTGAGCTGGTATAGGCAAGTTAATTCAAGAGATTTTACTCACATTCACTGGAGTCAGGATTTGGTACACACTAGCACAGATCAGGTAGGAAAAAGAAAACCTATGGATTTGTTTTTGTTATAAAATAGCTGGAAACTTCATATTGCCATTTGTAAATGTACTGTGTGTAACACAGAGAGCAGAATCAAAGCTTTTATGGGCCTCACAAGTAGCTCTTTTCTTTGGGTGGCAGCTCATCCCTCTAGAGCTCTGCCTGGGATTAGAATTGTGCTGTCATTACTCTAGATGTCATTAACCCCTTCTGTTAATTTAAATCAATCTATTTTATAGTGCTGCTTGGTTTTATTGGTTGTCTTTTTTTGATATTGGGACAGAAGGGGGGAGAAGTACCATCTCTGTGAAGCAATTGCATTTTGATAGGCAATACTATTGCTTATTCCAGGAAGAAGAACACTTTATAAGAAGAAGAAGACCACACCATATAGTTGTTCTCCCAGTAGGATAAGCTACTTAAAATTTACAGGTAGTGTATCTAACATTCCAAAAATTTTACTTTTCCTGGTAAATTGTCTGTTTAGTGTAATCACAGATAACACTGGAAATAATTGTAACTGAAATGGATGAAAAATCTTGGACTTGGCCATGGTTTCTTTACCTACACATTCCCATTCATTCCCTGGGTTACAACATGGTCTTGCACCAGCTGGAGCTTATAGCTAAACTTGCTTCAATTTGAGCACTACAGGACAATAGTCTGAACTGATAATATCTAGCTTGTATACATATTTTATATGGTAACAAGGAAAGGAAGAAGCTATAGCTCAATAGAAGAAAAAAAAAAAAACACTAAACACCAACTGATAGGAATCATGAGCAGGTGCACTATTAGAAAACACTCTGAAATAATATCTGAAATGAAATACATGTCAGTTTGCCAGTGTCTCTGTAAGAAGTGCCACTTACTCTGACAGCCATTTGGAGGATAAAAGCAAAATGTTCATTCTCAGCAGTATCAGTACTGATCAATGGATGATGTCACTATTCCATCACTGTCTATTGTGGCAGGAATTGTGTTCATTGAATGGAAAAGTGTAAATAATAAATATGTAGTAAGCTTCTATATACAGCACCTTTTTGTCATACTAAATTTTTCAGTTTTCTGTGATTTGCAGATGCCTGAGATTTTGCAAGTGGAAATTCCACACAGACAGGGTGGAAGATGCTATATGTGAAGAGATGAGAATGCCAGTCTGATAACTATAACTTTAATCCATAATTGATTTCAGTTTTATTTTAATACATAGTTATTCACACAGTCATGTGAACGTTCATTTAATGGGCCGAATTGCTGAAATTTTTTCATCTTTTTATAAGCTAACTGCTACCTAGACATGCACCAGATTCAGTAGATTCACAATCTGTTCCTTAATCTAATTACTGATAAAGGTGTCTGCAGAAAACTTTTTTGGATTGTTGAGTTTTACAAAGTTTAATGTTGTTTTACCAGCCAGAGATATAAGTTAAAGGCTTCACTGGTTCCAGTGTCTGATACAATTGGGTTAATGGCATGAAGCCACTGGAGTGTGGGGATGCAGGCAGACTGCTCTGTGCCCAGGAGTTAGAGCTACGGTCAAATTTGCCCTTGCTGTCAAAGAAAAGAGAACAGCAATGACAACAGTTGCTAGAAGGATCTTTCTAGAAATAAAAACTGGCAGGCTCTCCTTGTATGCTCATGCCCATAGGCAGCTGTCCTACAAAGTGCTCACACTTCCTAGAAATTTCAGCAGGTTTTTCTGGCCATGAAAAAAACAAAACAAAACAAAATCCCCCAAAAAAACCAACCAAACAAACAAACAAAAAACCCAACAAAAAACAAAACAAAACAAAACAAAACAAAACAAAACAAAAAAACCACAAACCAAATCCCCAAAAAACCAAAACCCAAAGAAACAATTTGGTCTAATTTTTAATGCTGTGCTCCTCATGTCTGAGTCTTTCCTTATGTAGGCAAAAGCATGAGAACATTAGAAGAGATCACAATGAGGCCTCTCTGTGAGAACTCATCTCAAATGACTTTCATACCCCTGGAAAAGTCCCAAATTTGTTAGACTTCTTTCAGCAACTTCCTAAGTATGGGGGTTTTCTTCCCCATTTCTTTCCAGCTCATCACCTACATTTTTGTGAAGTCTTTTCTTTATTTCTATCCATCTCCTTCCAAACTGTGTTCTAATTGAGCTGTAACAAACTCAGTATTGGAATGACTGGCTAATTGTCATCCTTGGCCACTGTTCTCCAAGTTTAATGTCACAGATAGCTGTGCACTCCTACAATAAAGGTTTCACTTTGACAGAGATGTAAATACAGGGAGCTTCTGCCTTGAACTACACCCTCTGTCATGTGTATTAAATGGAAATTATTACAAAATGTAAGTGAGAAAGAGCCTGAGGTGTGTGTGTGTATACATACATATATATATATATATATATATATATATATATATATATATATATATATATGTATATGTACCCATGAAACCCATTATCCCAAGTGCAGTCAGATTTCAGCTACTTATAAACTGCTTCTAGATTTTTCTCTTTTCCACAAGTTAAAAAAAAAATTACTCCTAGTCGTAATCCTGTTCTTGTGTAATGCAGAAAAGGAGGTGACAAGGAGGGACTGGAAAACACACAGCTAATTAGGGGGAATGTTCTCATTAGTGAGATGAATGATCACCACATGACCACTCATGGAAGGGTCAGACTCTGCTTTTTCACTGGCATTGAAGGCCAGATTATCCAGAATGTTAGGGATGTTCCCCGCTGCATAAGCATGAAATAATTTCAAACAGAGCCTTAAAGGAGCAAGAGATAGCTAGAGAGAACCCCTTAAAGAAAACCTGTCCTGGTTTCAGCTGGAAAAGCATTATGTTCATAAAAATGTTATGAAGATGGAAGGAAGGTAAATGGCTATTATATGGCTCAGGTCCCAAAGCAGCCTGTGTTCACAAAGCACTGCACTCAGTTTCACAAACCTTGTTCCAGATGCCCTATTGCATGAATTCAGTCAGCATGATTTGGAACCTGAACTGCTAAGTCCACATGACTTGGGAGTGTCCCCACCAGCTGTGGAATCTCAGAACTGTGCTCCATTCCTTTATACAGACATATCTTCCAACATCTTCCTTCCAAAAATGTCGGTGAAAAGGACTGAAGGTCACATGAAGGATATTTAATTGTGAAGTGGGAAAGGAAGCACTTGATAGCTTTTTAGTAGCCAGGCTTTGAATCCCACTGACAAAAGCTAGAGTGGGTTTCTAATTCTCTGTAAGTAGCCCCTTTCTTCTCATGTCCATATGTAATTTCAAAGCAGCAGATAAAGAAGCCCATCACTTAAAGAGCTATATTCTTACAAAATATCAGTTGAGCTGCTGGAACTCAAATGCCTCCAGAAGATGTGAGACATGTGACTTCTACAGATCTTGGTGTAAAATGAAATTCAGATAAACACCAGTAGCACCTCATTACACAACATCTGCCTTCTTTGCAGCTGCTTTCCATGTCCCCAGGTGGAACTGGTCACCTGGCCCCTGAATATCAATAAAAGCTCATATAATCCCATGACAAATATGTATACATACAAGGCAGCATTCCAACAAGCTGCTTGTTTGGTCATTGCCATCTAGACTCGAATTATGTGAATTTTCTGGTTCAGGGCACAAAACCCACCTTGCAGGTACATACATGGGATACTGGCTTCACTAACTCTAAGTGCTGATGTTAGTTGTTTAAGATGCCACCTACTCTCCCAAAGCATGCTGCCTACTACTTGGAAGAGAACAAATTCCTCAACGGATGACTCAGAAGACCTATTTATCTTCCCTGACTTTGAAGGAAGTCCAGAGTGATACGTGTCACATTCTGGGTGTCTAAACTTCATCAGATGGACTGTTTCCCCACAAATCTTCTCCAAGGTCCTCTGCTACCTGACAGAGAGGGAGATATCCTGACACACAGACATTCCAGTGCTGTTCAGGGCAGCAGACAGGCAGCCCACAGCCAAGGGTCCACTGCAAGCCACAGCAACACCCCATCCCTTGTTCCCTGGGCAGGGCACTCAGCATCAGGAGAGCTCCTTTTTATGCAAGGGATTTTTGCTAAGCTGTGGTGCAGAAGAGTGAGGACTGGACTTCAGACATTTCTTAATTGAATGGAAAAGAAAAGAAAAGAAAAGAAAAGAAAAGAAAAGAAAAGAAAAGAAAAGAAAAGAAAAGAAAAGAAAAGAAAAGAAAAGAAAAGAAAAGAAAAGAAAAGAAAAGAAAAGAAAAGAAAAGAAAAGAAAAGAAAAGAAAAGAAAAGAAAAGAAAAGAAAAGAAAAGAAAAGAAAAGAAAAGAAAAGAAAAGAAAGCCAAGTTGTAACTGAGGAGCAGTTCTAAAAATAGTTCAAATAGCAGTATGATGAATATTGTGGAAAGGTTTCCTCTTATAACCACATCTGCACAAATAGTGAGAAAAGCAAATAGCAGCATCTCTTGTTGTAGACTAAGTAAATATTCTGCTACTGAAGATGATGTGGAAAGCAGAGTTGTTTTTTTAAAATAAAGGTATCAGATTACCAGCAGGATTCATAGTCTTTTAGATTTCACTAACATATGCAAAACAACAAAGACAACACTCTTACAGCTCTTCCTATCTTCTTAGTACTGTGTAAATTTTACCTACCCCTTCAACAAAGCCATCAACACTCTCAATGACCCAGCAAGATCAAACTTTAACCAGGCACCTGCTCTGAGGGAAAGTTGGCTTCCCTGTGTCCAGCCTTTTAATTCCCCTACAAGGTGGATAGATACTCCTGTGCTTTTTGGTCATTTACAGTAGAAGAGAAGCTATAGCAGATAAACTACTATATAGATACTGGATAGTAAACCTCTGCTATTTTTTTATTAGCTGGTGAAATATTCCAGAGCCCACACTTGGATCCCTGAGCCATCTACTACACTTTCCACAACTATTGCATAATTAGTCACAAGCTACACTATGAGCTTCCACCATTATCACCCATTAAAATTCTTCTTTCCTTACGGAATGTTTAAACACGTGTTATTATATCATGGCTGATATAATCAAGGGTGACAATGTGGGTGGGGAGGTGAATAAGACTTTTTTGGTCCATTTACTTCTTCCACTGCCCAAGAATTTTGCCAAAAACACAGGAAAGGAAGCAATCACTCAAACAATCCAATAAACATTTTCTTCATGTGGGTGATCTCATAATATTGCAACCACAGTAACTATAGTAGTCACTAAATGAAACTTTTTTTCCTCAGATAAATGATCTTATCCCACAAAAAATATTTATCTAGCAGAAGTAGGCAGTATGCTGAGGCAGTTACATTCACTGCAGTTTATAGATAGTATTATAAGGGTCCTTCAAGAATAAGTATTTTTTTAAGTATCTGTAGAGAATACTATCACAAGTCTGGACAGTTTCCTTATCACCCATGTATAGACTTCTTTTTTAATTATTACAAAAGACACCATGCAACGTGAATCACCCTGAAGGTGCTTGTCCTTCTCCATTAACCAAGGCAGGCAGATGTCCAGATCTCTTAGCTGCTTCATTTAAGAGCCCTCAGAAGATGTCTATTATTAAGCAAAATTCTTTCTAATACCTGTTCAGTAAGGTCACTGCTTACCTTGAATAGAGAATAGAGCTGCACACTCATCTCCACTCAGAGAATGACTCCCTGCTTTCACAGACAGAAAACTTCAGTTGTAGACTACTCTTCTATCTTGTGCTTGTCCTCTGCACTGGTGATTCATGCCTCTCATTTTTACCTAGAAGTTGACACTATTTGGGTCTTTGGACCAAACCCGCCTGTCTCTCTCATGTGCACAGCACAGACTTGTGTAGGGGGAGAACGGAAGAAGAAGCTGATACAGCCTTTGCTGATAGAAGTACAGAAGTACAGTGCACTGCTCTAGCACTGTCTTATAATAAGTATTCTCCAAACTTCAGCTGGCTTTATGAGGACAGTATGCAGATGCTGGAACCCATAGTAAGAAGTATTTCTGCTGTGCCTTTCTGAGAGCACCAAGAGAAGCAGTGGAGCTTTGAGGAAGATGAACAAATAGGGTGGAAACAGTGAAGATGAGATAAAGGACATCAAGGTGGGTCCGTTTAAAAAAAAGATACTTGTTAAAAAAGTAATATCCTTAGGGTCACAACTCAAAATAAAGGACAGAAGATGGCAATGTATATGAAAACTGGGGGAATACAGAAGAATTGTGTAACCTTGGATGGTATAAGAGCATGCTCTGCTTTTCTATCAACCACTCTATCCCTTTCTCACATGCTCAAGAGCTTCCTTATCCTCTGCAACCAACATTTGAACTCATGGCTAATACATAGAGCAATAAAAGAGTCACAGATTTTGAAGACTACTGAGCATCTGCATTGTCTGTGGACAGTAAGCACTGAACATCCAATCAGCTTTATGTGGGAACCTAAGCACAGATGTAGACCCATAACTTTAAATGGATGAGACTGAAAGTGATTGTCCAAATGTAGGATGAAATTTTATTTGATAAATCTCAGATGAGTAAACTTGGCATCTTTATCATTACTCCATGAACAGAATTGCTGAAGAGTATTTATGGGAGAAACTTCTTGACAAGTTGCAATAACTTGTAAAACTTATTTTCACATCCTTTAAGCAAAGACAAGTGCTTAAAATTATCTATTTGACTTTGTCCTTTGGCATACTTGGAATAAAATATTTATAAGTTCTTGGACATTTTCAATCTTAAGAAAAAATTAAGACTTTTTTGTGCTCTTCATATCTAGAGCATTATCATGGAAGATATCTGGAAAATAACTATTTATGAGATCAGTCCTGCAAACACAGAATGCTTTTTATAGTACATAGCAGTACCATTTTCTTAACAGATAAAACTAATGGACAGTGTTGCCTTAGAGTTAAGAGCAACACTGCATTTTCAGACAATGAACATAACTCTTCCACTGGTTTCATGAAATTCTGTTTTGTCTAAACCATTTCATGTAAGTCACACACCATTTCTTTGAGTATAAACAACATTCCTCAGACAGGGACATGTTGATCAGCTTCCTTGAATATCAATTTAAAGAGAGATGATGAATTTATTGTCTATTCTCCATGGAGTGGCATTTTTTTACATGCTGACATGCTGTGAGGAGCACTTTATGATGGATAGTAGACTGGCTCTAATACCACTTGATACTTCATAAATTAAGAGGCAAGAGGCAGCAGCCTATCATGTAACTCCATTACTGGGATTTGGATTAAGAGTGTCTTGCACATGTTATTGTCCTTCTTTTAGCTGCTACATGTTAGGTGCTTGAGAATAGCTTCGGGAAACCTTTTCCCAAGCCATCCTTTTACTGCTCATCTGGGCTCTCTGAAAGGATCTATTTGCCACTGAGCTTCGTGGGCCCAAGTCTGGGGAAAAATCCAGCAATCAGCAGAGAAAATGCGTAAGTTTAGAAAGAAACTTTTTTATTTCATGTCCATCTGCATTGCAAAACCTGATCCTGACTAGTAAAGCAGATGCTTTTATTTGCATCATTATTTCTAAGTCCACCTGTAAAAACTTTACCTGTTATACTCTGGCAGTGTCTGTTTTCACAGGAGATCTGTTGCAGTAGGTGCAGCAGTGGGCACAATTACAGTCAGACCTTTCCCTTTCATCTTTGAGAGTTGGCATGTTTGAAAAGCTTGAATGCAGTTTGCTTTCTCCTGGGCTATGGAGGCTTCCTATGGGTTGTGGGGCTTTTTTTGTCAGCACATCCCTCCCAGCCCGGGTCACACAGCCCCTGCACACCCGGCAGACCGGCCACATTAAACTTTATAGGAACTAGTAAAATAACTGGTGAACAGGGAAATGAGCATTTAGCCCTCCTCCTCCCCTCTGCCACAGCAGAGGAGCCAGACTGATGCTGTTGTTGCAGCTGTGGCCCAAGGGAAACCAGGCAGAGGGCCAGTGGGACTAGCAGGGCTGTGCAGAGCCTGGCCCAGATCCTGTAGCATGATGGAGAGAGGACACATTTCAATCTTACTGTCATGAGCAGGACCTTCTTCTTCCTGACACGCAGAACATTTAAATACAGATGGGTTTCCTTCCACTTTGATTTGTGCATCAAACAGCTTGGAGCTGAGAGGTGCAATTGGCAGCTTTGATAGTTGGATGTTGCCTCTGATGTGTTTTCTACAGTGGTCTGCGTACAGGATGATACCTATAAAATACAGCTCCTGGCAGCAGCACTAGTGTGGAGGTTTTGGCAGATTCACCAGCAAGGTTTGCTACATCAAAACCCCTGACTGAGGCACATCAGAGCTGAGGACAGCAGCCATTAGATTTTCTGTCCCCTACACAGTGCAGAATTCCATGAGGAGTGAAATCACAGTGTAACTGCTACCAAGGCAGCTTTCTTGTTTCATTAAGATTTTTTTCCTCACCACTAGCTATGGGATGCCCTAGAATGCTGCTAGGATGTGTAGGAATCGTAAAATCAGCCACATTTTCTCTTAGCCAACCAGCTGGACAATAAGAAGTGGGATAAGTTCTGATCTGCTTTGTACACTCTTTTATTTCATGCCCTTGTAACATATCAAAGTCACATCTGGAGATAAATCATGGAAGTATCATTAGAAGTTTGCCCTGTCCTTATGCTTTCCTTAAACATCTCCTTCTGGCTACTGGATGAGATAGATACTGGGCTAGATGGATCTTGGACATGACCTAGTACAATTATTCCAATAGTGTCTAATAAAAGAAGATTGCAGAGCAGCTAGGGAATCCAGGAGGCACTGCAGTTTGAGGGAAAGGCACTCATGTACTTCAGTGATGGGCAGCCATCCAAAACACTAAGGTAGATGGAAGGCAATAAACTCTGGAGATAAGCAGATGGCTCTCAGGCTACAGAATGAGTTTACAACCAATACTAATGGTCTTAGGCTTTTTTTATTAACTTCTTGCAAAATGCCAGAGCCAGCTATTACATGTCTGAGCTTCTTAAACATCAAAGATATTTTTAAAAGTTGATTTACACAAGCCAAAAAAACTTATGTAATTTTCAGTTAAAACTTGCAGACCACAGAAATAGCATCCAAATTTCTTTCCTAATAATCCATTCTGCCTAATGGATTTTCAGGCCAAGTTTCTGCCCTTTATACTTTTATTTGGCCTAGTTACAATTCTGCAAATCTTTCAGTGCAGTTTGAGAACAGCAGCTGAAGTAAAATTGAATCTGGGCTGCTGGGGTCCTGTCCTCTGCCTTGGAAGAACCATCCACTGACAACCACGCTGTTCTGTCCCTCTCTTTGTCTTGCTGCTGGACTTGGTGCGAGGAGAAGTTGAGTCTGTCCAGGAAAGTAATGTTTCTGGGGATGAACCATTTCTTCCTTTTGCTAGGCTGGTTTTCAGTCAGATCAGCTCCTTCAAATTCTCCAGGTAGTGTGGAGATGAGGAGGTGCACAAGCACAGTCAGGGACAGGAGAGAAGGGCAGATGTGCATCCTCCCTTTAGCTCAGTGTTAGCTGCTGAGTGGCTCTGCTGCACAGGAGTGAGACCTCCTGGCTCTGTGGCTCACTGGATGATGCAGCTTGCAGGTTTAGTAGAGACCTTTAATATGATCCATAAACTCTCAGAAAAGACCACCCTGGTACAAATGGATGAACCAGAAAATTGGGATATTTTACATTCTTTCAATGATTTACCGGCTCTGATAAGATATTAAAAAACTGCCTGGCCCATATTTTGGGGCAGAGTGTTTTTATTTAAGTCCCAATGATTTTCTTCCTATGGTTCCTGTACAAGACTCTGCTTTCATTCCTTGCCAGGCTTTGGTAGAATCACTGAATGCTTTGGGTTGGAAAGAACCTTAAAGATCATTTAGTTCCAACCCCTTTGCCATGGGCAGGGACAACTTCCACTGCACCAGGTTGCTCAAAGCCCCATCCAACCCAGCCCTGAACATTTCATCATTGCCTTCTAATGTCCTCAGCACAGGCAGGGAGATCACATATTCAAGGCTGCTCTCAACATGAGAGAAGGGCTATAGCAGTCACAGTCTCAGTCTAACAAGGGAGGGGGAGGCTGCACAAAGCCACTGGACACAGGAGCTCCTACACCAGCCAGAGCAAGTGGGACTTTAACATCTCCCTGTACACCAGTAAAGCTACTCCTGCTCATAGATCTCAGAAGTGGAAATGGAATCAAATATCCTCTAGCAAAAATTGCTTACATTTTATTTTAGTGAGCTACTTCACTGTGTTTATCATTGTTTATATTATGCACAAAATAGGCATTCTTGATGTTGGTTTGATACATCAGTGGCTAAAATTCACATCCACTGGATTAAAAGTTTAAGTAAAGAACTTTAAACCTAGTAAAACCATCTGGCTGCCTATCTTATGATTAAAAAATTGTATCACAGGTAATTCAAGACTTATTTTTTGTAAATGTGGTAGAACAATTAGGAAATAAAATCTCCCTTGGAGATCCAAGAGTGTTTTAAATGTAGCTGCTTTCCAGAGTAAAACTTTTTACTGTCATGACCAGCTGCAAAGGAAAAACCTGAAGATCATTTTCAGTTTCAGAAGAGTCTACATGTAAAAGCTGCTGTAATATTTAATGCTGCTACCACAGGGGCTTAATCTTTCCTCTTTGAACATCAATGGGTACAGGATTGGTCCTTGAAAATAAATGTTTTCTCTGCCTTGTAAAGCACACTATTTCATGAAAAAACCCTTCATTTAATAGGAGTTGTCATGGTTACCAATATAGGAGTGCTTTTCTGAATATAATAATCATTCACTGAGTATATGTGAAGGGTTAAGGACACTTACCAGAAGCCAGAACTGTCTCACTGACCTCATAAAAGTGACAGCAAGTCCATTGTCTGCTTTCCTGGTATACTTTTCACACGTGTGGCACCCCATGACACTGGCTAGCACTTCTTTAAATGTGTCAACTGAAACATTTCCACTGTGCTTTAGTGGATGTGTGCCAGTACACACTTAACACTTCTATCAACAGAGAAGCAAGGCAAACACCCAAGCATCACCAGACTCATACTCTAGCTCAAGCTCTGCCTCCCTTCCTCAGCAAGTCCACAGAAGATAGCCCTATACTCTGTCAGCCAGCACAGATCAGAGTAGCCTCTGGCCAAGTGGGCTAAGAGTACTTGGAAATGTGCAAATTTTTAGGCCTCTACCCATCCACTGATATGTTGAAAGCAGCTCTCTAGTTCTAGAGAAAGTAGAGATGGCTTTTCTTGGATTGTGTTGGCACTCTCTCTTCTTGCAGAGCAGCAAAGAGGAACAGTGTAACACTACCAGCTGGTGACCAGAAAAAGGGGAATTCAAGGGCATGACTTCCACCTGCCTTCACACAACCATAGCACGCAGCCCTTGTACCAATCTTTGCACCTTCAGGGCTGCCCAAGCTGCTGCTAAGCCCTTCTAAGTTCCCTCACACCAGTGGGGGCTGTGTCAAAGCTTGCAGCAAAGGCTCACCTCTCCTGCTTTATCTAGGATGTCAGCACTGATGAGTGCATCAGCAGAGCTTGGGGCTGATTCAGCATTGTCTGGCACAGAGCCACTGCCCCAAGGTGCAATCCTGGGTGTTGATCTTGGCACCACTGATAACATCCACTGGAAAGTTCTGTCTGAAAGGGATCCTTGCAATGTAAGGACAAGATTAATTCCTGATGTCCATAATACAGAGTCACCTTGACTTTACTTCACCTGGAAAGGGCTTTTCATCACCCACACTGGTCAAGCTTCCAGCCAGAAGCCTGAACAGTGTAGGGGTGCAGCTCCACTTTCCTTTGTACCCCCATAGAGTCCTGGGCTTCAGGATGGTACTGAAAAGGACTCCAAATAGTCAAGTTTTTATAGCAGTTGTTACTGTGTGCTAGAAGTTTTCCATAAAAACATTAATATACTAGAATTCAAGTAAAAAAAGAAATTTGCTTATAAAATGAGCATTTGTTGTACTGTACCATGAACTTGGGTAGGAGTGTGTCTGTGCTACAGATTTCAAATGAAACTTAGAAGAGTGGGACCTGGGAACCAAGGTCCCTTAAACTTTACTGAAAACCCTCACCTTGGTGCTTTGAAGAAATAGCTTTTTATTGCATAGTTGTATTTTACCTCAAAATTGCAGAATTTTAGGATGTTGGGTGTCTGGCTTGAGACCCACCACAAATGAAACTGACCTTATAATAACCTTTAAAAATCCAAACAACCCAACAGCCTATGTGAGAAACTGCCACAACTATTTTGGCAACATTTACCAGTCTAAAAGTCAGCCTTTTAGGGCTGACCTAGCATGAAGAGTGAACCACATGCCAAGCCATAATTTTCCTCCTCCTTCCAAAACTGCAATTGTCTCATTTTTTTTAAACCACAACCCCGTGTTTTAAGTCCAGCAGTGAATGTTAACAAAGCCTTGACCTGCAGAGGGCTAATTTCCATGGGGACCATTAAAGGAGAAAGACTTTTCTATAAATGCCAGGTTCTGTAAACTGAGAAGTTCATCACTGCAATACTTAGAGTAGTGTGGAAAGTGCCAGGCATGGAATTCAGAACCCCTTATTAGAGGGTGAGATTCTGCCTCCAGAGTCAGGTAGCAGAGGGTAGAAACAGAGCAATTTAAAAGGTTTTAGTTGGGAATGAAAAATTCTGTCCTTTGGCATCTTTGCTATTTCATTGTCTATGGTGCTGAATCCTCTGCTAAGCTAGGTTTTTGGTCCGCCTCTCAAAAGCTAAGAGGACTCTCTAATTTATAGCATAATGCCAGAAGGAACTTCAGTGGCATTGGTCCGCTTTTGTTTTGGAATTGCATAGGAAAAGGGAGAGATCCCAAATGTTGCATGAAAAGAAAATAATTGAGTGCTTTTTCCACAACAGAAGACACCCATCACCAGAATTTCAGTCACATGACAAGAGACACATATTTTTCCTCTCTCCCTACCCTGCTACACTCTTTTGCTTACATTCCATCCTCCCAGCTGGTGCAGGAAAGATGATATCCCAGCAGACAGAGCTCAGGGAGCAGAAAAGATATTGAAATTCAAATCCAAGTGTGGATTCATTGGGGAAATGGATGCTTTTGCTTCCCCTACTTTTAGTCCCCATATGATCTGATGTGGTTCATCTTTCAGCTTCCCAATCTGCCTTTTTCAGCTGGAGGCTGCAGTTATTGCTCTCCTGCACCATATAACAAATAAGGTTGCAGTTAGGTGGTGCTTAACTTTGCTGATGCAAGCTAAAATGGTTACCCTAGGGCAATTTTCACATAGAGCCCCAGATAGATTAGAAGTTTCCTCTGAAAGGCAGAAACTTACTAATTACCCATTATGTAGGACTTACCATGACAATAGATTTGAACGAAGTCATAAAAACAGGGTTTACATCCTCTTTTAAGTACCTTAGGTCCTATTTTAGATCTGGATCTAGGCAGGTAGGAGCAAGAGAACTTCCTGCAGTAATAATGCTCATTTCACATCCTCAGTGTTTGGTTTTGAGAACAGAATGCCTTACTTTTTTGGCATCTTTGAAGATCCAAAGTCTCCTGATACATTTGTGTCTGGGTTCTTGCCACCACTGCTATTAAATGCAAGGTTTGAAATTTGAGGAAATTTAACTTAGAAATATTTTCACTATTATCTTTCTCTTTGAATTGATATCACAGCATCACAAGTATAATAAAGTAATTAAAACTTAACATCTCTTTTTTCAAGAAATAGTAGAGAGGACTTAATGTGAAGTACAGGTAACAGAGAAAACATAAGTAAGGGGCAGGAGTTAACACCTCATTCATTTAAACCTTTTAAATGCTTGGAATTTAATATAGAGAAGTCTCCTTTTCACCATAATTATCTGAAAGACCAGAATAAAACAGAGTTAAATGGGGCAAATATATAAATAAGAGAACCTACAGTTTGCGGTAGCTTTACTTACTATCTTAATTATATATTTCCTTTGAATGTTTCTTTTTTCCCTCCCTGGGACAGATGGAATAAATTAATCTTAAATGCAGCATAAAATCTATTCCAGATCCCCTCGTATGCCAGTGTTTAAACAAAACTAACTAGAATAATAAAAGTCAGAAATGGAAAAGATCTATTAGCTGACCACCTAAATTTTTATATACAGAAACGTATCAATTTAACTAAACCTATTTCTAAATATTTAAGGAGGTTTGGTTACATCTTAAATCAGTTCAACAGTGGCCAGAGTCAGTTTATTTCACTTTGAAACCACTCTTAAAAGCAAATAAAAGTGACCTGCTTTAAAGCACAGTTGCACTAGCTAAACAAATGCATGTGTGTAGGCTAAGAATCAGAAAAACAAGCAGGTCTGTCCAATCCTGGCAACAGAGACTACAACACCACTTTTGTGATGGCCATGGGCATGTGATGCCCAGGGTTGTCCATGGCCATTGTAGTGATGGAGAATAAAATAATTATCTGAGTTGGGAATCAAGAATTGTTGTCTCAGTTTTGCCTCTGTCCAGCTTCGGGGGAATCCCCTAATGACACAGAATATCTGAAAATATTAATGCCTCCTACCTGAAAGTGGTGATTCAAATTTTAGCAAGCTGGGAACCAGACAAGTGCAGAATTTTGGTTCCAGTCCTAAAGAAACTGTATGAATTTCATCTTGTGAGTAAATTGTTTTGGATGGCAGTTTACCAGTCACAATGCACAGAATAGGTTGTTTCCATATGTTCTGAATTACTGTGTAGGTGCCTGCACAGGACTGTTCTGTATGAGCCCCATTTATAGCGTTTTGTCCAAACCAGCTTTTAACAACTTGCTGGGGGGAGAATGGAAGAGGGATTATTAAGGGGGCTTATTCCATACCTAAATCCTTATATTTATGGGAATGTTAATGTGAAATTCTCCACATAAAATGAGAACTCATTTATCCGCTTTCAAATTGACATGCATGCAACCTATGCATGCATGCAACCAGACAGTCAAAACAGATCAAACACCAACTTTCCTATACTACAATTTTTTTTTCCTAATTCTTGATGAATAGTAGAAGCTGAAAGTTTCCTCTAAAAATCTCTGAAGACACTCAGTGGGCTGACCTTCTGTGGTGCTGAGAGGCCACAGGACAACACATGAGTTCAGTGTCTCTCCAAGATGGAGCAAAGGAAATTCTCTAGTTTCATAATAAGCACTTTGGGGTTCGGTACTGATGTGTTGTTCCTACAACAAGGCAACACCACCTTGACAGCTCTTCCCAAGGTGTTCTCCTTTCCTTTTATTTCACAAAAGTCCTACCTACACCCAGATTATTTTAGAGAACCCGGACCATTGCAGACAACAGTAGCATGAACTACACCCAGCCTGTCAAACAGTGCTAGGTGTCACTATTATTTTGTGCTGCCATATACAACTTGAGAGACCACTGGCAGACTTGATGTAAAGGACAGCAGTGCCA
This sequence comes from Lonchura striata, assembly GCF_050655825.1. NCBI lineage: Eukaryota > Metazoa > Chordata > Aves > Passeriformes > Estrildidae > Lonchura > Lonchura striata. The sequence goes on from NC_140703.1 coordinate 64,887,283, forward strand.
TGCAATGTAGAGATGGAAATAAAAGCACTGGTGGCAAACTAAACCAGTTGAGCATTTATTAGACCAATAGAAGGTTGGTTTGTGTGGTATAACTTTGTATTCTGGTCAGTTTTATGTCTTTAGTGTCAAGATTTCCCCAATTTTTCTTATTTCTTGTAAGACATAAATAAGAAAAGGAATAAGAAAATAATTTTTTTATTAAAACAACTTTTTTTTTTCTTTTTTTACTTCTGACCACTTTCTCCAAGAGCCTACAGCTAATATAAATCTGGTGATTGTTAGAGATTTTCCAAAAGAAAATTCCAACTCATCAAGGCATCTTCCACAAAATATTAAAGGAAGAAGCCTCCAAGTATGGGGTAGATTAAATTGTCCCACAATATCTACATTGTGGGGAACACAGAGCATCCCATCCCATTTGTGTGCCTGAGCATTTGAATCTGATTCAGAAGAGACAAAGAGTTGGTCTCCCAAGTTAGAGAGCAGAGGTAACAAATCAGTTCTGCCCTATCCCCCCTTGTAAGATCTGACTCGACTCAGTGGATTAAGGGAAGATATTTTTTCTCCTCCCCCTTTTTTTTTTTTTTTTTTTTTTTGGCTGGGTGAGATCTTGGTTCACATCTACATGGATGGATATTTATATTTCTGTAAGTGATGATGAAAGAGATTGGTGTTGAATTCCAAAAACAATAATAAATAGACAACAGGAGTGCAACCAAAACTTTTCCCTTCACTCTCACCTTACAGACACTACCACTCATCTTTTCTACATCAGCATTTCCTCACAAGCAGCATTCAAAATGGTTCTAACGCTCCTTTTACATCATTACAAAAATTCTCATCAGGTTGGAAACGACCCGTCGCCCGTTTCTGTGTGTAATTTCAAAGTTATTGTTGTATTCGATGTAATGAACAAGTGCCAGGCAGCACTGAGGGAGGCTGGAGGAAGCTCAGCTCCGTGAAAGACTTCAAATAAAAGGCTGTAACAGCGGAAGTTCCGAGGCCGCACGGATAGTGAGAACGTCCTTACATCCAACAGTCTCTCTTAACTTCCACTGGACACGGGCGCTGCACCTTTAGCCCAAGAAGCACTGAAGTGCCGCGGTGAAGAGCTGACGCAGTTTCTGAGCCGGCAGCCGCGCCGGGACACCGCGGGCCGGGGCTGCCGGCTCTGCCCGCGGGCCGGGGCTGCCGGCTCTGCCCGCGGGCCGGGCTCGCTGGAAGCAGCGGGCGCGGCGGGCGGCGCCTCCCGCGGCGCGGGGCGGGGGCCGGGCCGGCCGAGCGGCCGAGGCTCTCGCCGCTGCTCTCGCTGCTCTCGCCGTGGGTGCCGCTGCTCTCGCTGCTCTCGCTGTCGCGGCTCTCTCTGCCGCACACGCCGGGCGGCAGGGCGGGCGCGGAGCCCCCAGCCCCGCCATGGAGAAGCAGCCCGGCGGCGAGGACGAGTGCGTGGACTCGGGAGCGGAGACGGGCGGGTGAGTGCGGCGGCTCTCCCGGCCGGCGGCAGCTCCCGCCCGGCCCGCGGGCTGCACTTGTTGCCGGCGGCGGCGGGGCCGGGGCAGGGCTGGGGCGGCGGCTTCGTGTCCCGGGCAGAGCTTCCCTCCGGTAGCGGGGCCCGGCGGCCCGGGAGCATCCCGCTCAGCGCCGAATCTCCTTGCCTTGCGTTGCCCTTCCTTTCCTGCCCTCCTGGGACTCGGTCCGGCGTGACCCCGAGGGGGCATCACCCTGCTCCGACTGCCCCGGGGAGGTCGCGTTCCCCCTCGGTGAGGCAGTCCCCACCGTCCTCCCGCTACACACGGGGAGGAGGACACGGACAGGTCTTTAAGTTTGAGCTCCAAAGTGCTCTGTGATGGCTCGGCTCCGCGGGCTGCAGATGCGCTGGTCAGGGCTTGTATCCCAGGGATAGTGCGGCTGAGGATAGTCTGAGAACGTGTCCAGGACCTATCCTCTCCTTCTGGAAGTGACACCCAGACAGCACCAGGCAGAGAGAGTTGACTCCTCAGAAGGACCATTGAGAGCCTTCTACAAAAGCAAGTTCGATTTGCAGACACCCTGAAAGAGGGCTGCTGTTGTGATTCTCGTTGTGATACTCACCATGCTAGCCTGTGAACTGCTGTAAACTTTGTTGGTAGTGTCATCTCAGTCAAGGAGACTTTTTTTTTCCCTCTGACTTCATGACTGCTGCCAGGAATGTACTGTGTTTCTCAGCTGGATGACTTCTCCTAAGTTAATGGAGCTGCAAGGGATGATCCATGGGATCTCCCATTCAGCTCACACCTTCAGCCCATCTCTGTGGGAGAGAAAGGGAAGTGCTTTCAAGCCTGTCCTACATGCTTTCCTACACGCTGCTGCCTTGAGATCTTGTCAGGAATGGCAATGAGCCTTTGCTCCTCTTGTGGCTCCAGAAGGGCAAAAAGAGATTGCATAATCCTGATAAGGCTGTTCTTTCCTGTGTCTTCCTTCTCACTCCTTGCTCCTCCAGCTGTTTCTCTCCAAGCTCCTTGCCTGGTGCATCTCCCTTGGCCTCTAGTCTGACTTGCAAAACTGTAAAAGTAATTCTTTGCACAGTGGTATCAGGTGCACCACACCAAAACTGAAGTAGCAATATTGCAAATAAAAATCTAAAGGGTGAAAAGGCTATATGGTAATCTTTTTCATACATCCAGCTAGTAATTTAAATAATTTTTTAATCTCTTCTGTAGTCTGAGAAGTTAAGGACTTTTCCTATCACCTTATATTGTAGGCACATTTAACAGTAAAAGCTTTAAAATATTTTATTTGACATAAGTTCAATGGAAAACAAAATCCAGGCTTCTTTTCCAGATATAGGTTAGTCCCCATTAGGGATGTGGATAAGAGGAAGACAAAGTAATCAGTGAATTCATGCCTGGTTCAAAGCTCAAAAACCCCTTGATTGGTCAAGTCACTCTTAATTTGCTGTGTTTATCTGGAATGGAAAAACCTGGGTTTCCTTGGGACAGACACTTGGAAGGATTTGACCCAGCTGGTGACATTAGCCTTTAGACCTCATGGACCAGCGTGACAGCTGCTTGTGTCTGGTGTTGATGAGGTGCTAAAGCTGTAGATTTTATGAAGTGTCTCTGTCCCATGTGTGACACTGGAAAGTATGGGTTGGTGGAAGACTCCATCTGAGGAATTTGAACAATGACATATGGCAATTAATAACTGCAGTGCTTTGCACTGACGTTTATTTTGAAAAGCAATGGGTCTCTGCATTTCAATTATTATTTTTAGTTTTGTTTAGCAGCTATTTAATTTTGATAAACATATTGCGTATGTCTCTTTCACAATGTTTATATTTCAGCTTTCTCACCAAACCAACTGTTCACAGCACTTGCTTTTCCCTGTTACCAGATCTGCTATTTGCTTTGTCTCAGTCCCATCACCACTATTACTAAATTAAACTGTATTCCTTTTTCTCCAATTATTCAATGGTAAAAAAAAAAAAAAAAAACCACCAAAAAACAACTATTCTGAGCTTCAGCAATAGTCCTCTGAAAGAATGAGGAACAACTGTCAGAGTGATTCAGTCCCAATTTTGCATGGAGTGGTCGCTTTCTGTCACTCAGGGAACAATAGTGGACAGTGACTGTAGTAACTCCAGGCACTGCACGCCCTTGTCATCTCAATGATTGTACATAATGATGTGCGAGCTCTTACACAGAGCCTGGGCTGCTGAAGCTGCTTAGAGCAGCTAACAAATTGAACACATCAAGTACTCCACAGGGCATATGTTGCTTAAGGTTTTGTTGTGGCTGCCAGCTACAAAAGCAGGCAAAACTCTCTGCTAAAGGCAAGATCAATTACAATTCAAACCCTTCATTTTCCTAATCCTTTTGAAAATATGTTCCCCTTACTGCATTTGCCTTGGTAAATAGGGTTGGCATGGCAAAGAGTCTGTTGAACAAAAATAGCATATTTGGAGTTCCTGAATCCAATAAGAATGGATTGAGCTGGTGTTGTCAAGTACCTAAATAAAGGGTGTAGAACGTATAAGCCAATTAGTTTATATTGGCTGTTTATTAATGAGATTTGAAATAGTTTGACCATCCTTGATCTAAGAGACTTTGCCTATACAAGTTGTATCTTCTCAGGAAACATATTTTGGGAGTTTTTAGTATAAGAATCTTATTTAATCTGCTACTGAAAACTTTTAGTTCAGAAGTATGGCATACAGAGCTTTCTCTGGTAGTAGTTTTAGTAGTGGATTTGTACTATAAAACCTGACATTTTAGGAAGAATAAAAAAGTCCTTATTTGGCCTTTTATTAGAAAGAAAACAAAGAAAAACAAGTGGAAGAAAGATTGAAGGGAGGATAAATGTATGCATTTACAGAACTGTAGTTGAATAGCAAAGAAAAACAAAAAAGTGAAAAAATAACAATTTTGAATTTGAAATTGTAGAAACATTTATTTTAATGTTTTCTTCATTTTACAAGCCATGCAAATGCTATTATTTCACTGTCCTTGAACAGCAGAGCAAAGATGACAAACTAAGACAATTTGGAAGTTGTTAGGCATGCCTCATTTTGAGGCAACAATTCAGATTGGCTACCACTGGCATCCAGGACAAAGCATCAGCTCAATTCACTGCATTCAGGACCGATATCCCAGGTGAATGTGGAAAACCAGGTAGTTTCTCAGTTCTAAACATCAATTTCTAAACATTTCAACATTCATGATAGTTCCCAGCACAAGTTAACTTGTTTGCTTATACAGCTGTAAGAGCCCATGTCTTAAAAGGTTTACACTTTAATCATTGCATTACTGATTGTCTCAAAGTTTGCCTAAACATGTAATTTTTTTCCTCACTTTAAAATTTTTTAATATTTCGAGAAGTTATAATTTTTATTTGAATGTGTTACTTACCCACTTATATTTCAAATAAAAATCAATCTTTTTAGCGAAAGTGGGGAGATATTGCTGAAGTACCAGGTGGGGAAGTTTTTTTCTGTAAGTTTAAAATGTAAACATTGATGATGCAAACTGAATTAAACAGTAGTTAATTGTTGAGTATTTGATGAATTTTAGGAAGATTGTTTATAGTATTTTTTAGTAGTAGGCAACTGCAACAAAACAGTTCAACAAGATATAGAGAAATTCATTGTAAAACAGATAAGAGATGTTTGAAGTTTATGACACTGTACCATGCAGCAGCTATTTGTAACATATACTTAGCAAAATCCAATGCTGTTCGGTTACAATTAATTTTCATGGTGCTTGTTGCCTCCTTTACATTTTCTCCTGTCTCTCATTCCTCAAATTTATTATGCAGAGGTTATGCTCATTTTTGGAGTGTGCTATACTTGTTTGTTTTCCTTATGGCTCTCCCCAGCTGCATGTGTGATCCTGGCCAAATCACAAATTATTTGAACCTCTGTTAACTTATCTCTTAAGCAGATCAAAAAAGCATTTCTTTAATTGTTGCAGTTCAGTAAAAGGTGTGAGGTTCTAAAGTAGAAAATACACTTGTTAATAGAAGGTAAGGCAGCCAATATAGATATATATATTAAGTTGTACCCCACTTAGAGGTAAAATATCAAGAACACTGTAATCCACTTCTGTCCTCAGCCAGAATGGATCACTTAAATTATCAAATGAATAGTTGAATGTTTTATTGGGGTGAGAGGTTGCTTTCATGTCTCATGTTTCTGGCTTTAAGGAATTCAACACTTAAAACTTCGTATGGCAATCCTTCAAGCTGACACATCAGTCTCTTGTCACATATTTCATCCATCTATGAGAAACTCTCAGGAACACAAACCACTAATGCTGAAAGCTGTTTTAAGGCTTGTTTTTATATTTAGTCTTCTTTAGTTTTGGTTTTGGGGGTTGTTTTTCTGTGGGGGTTTTTTTGACACTTTTACTTCATGTATAGGCCCATCAGTCCAGATATGTCATGGTACTCAAGTTGTCTCTGATTTGACATTTGAATAATGTGAAGTTGGGCTGTTTGTCACCAACTGGGGTTGAGGCACATTTCCAAACAGATTTACTCAGGGAAGCAAAGTTGTTTGGTTGAACATTGGGGCAGGCAGACCTGAGAGTGCCGGGCACTGGAGCAAGACTCTGACAGCAAGGTTGAAACAGACTTTAGATCTCTCTCTGGAGGCCATGAGCTCTGTGCTGATACCCATAATTTTTAGGTCCCTGCAAGCAGCGAGGCTAAATGTAGCTGTGTGAAGGTTTGATGTTTGGTATAAATAAGGCTTCTTCTGTTGTTAATTAAGAGAACCAGGACCTCAGGAGGATAACTCAGGCCCTGGCCTGGGATGTGTGGATAGATGCCACCTGATGTGTCCCTCTGGAGTGCTCTGTGAGGGAGTGGGGAGCAGGCTGTGCAGCCAGGTGTACTCACTAAAGCACAGGGTGGTCCTGCCTCATCAGCTGCTTTTTGGAAGATGACAAACAACTTTTCAAACCTTATGCGACAATGGTGTCTCTCACGTGGGGTCTCAAACATTGCTGTTGGTAATAAGCTTTGGAGTGTAGTAGTTAGAGCTGCCCAATGGGAACCCATCACTTGTCTTTCACATCTGTCTTTGTCACTTCCCTAGAAATCCAAAGCAAGGAGTTTAGAGACAAGTTGCTGTGAGTAATTCCACTTCAGTCATCTTGACTGCACAAGTAGAAGTATCGTGAGGGTAACAGATTTGTGCTGGACTGGTATTAGTGAAGCAGATTGTAATATGACCTGCAGGAATTTGGTGATAAGAAACCCAAGACAGAACTATAGAGCCAAATCTTCTAATTCATGCCTGGGACTTTAGCTGCTATTAAATACTCCCGTGTGCCTTGTGGAGCATTTTCTGAGAGAGGGAAGGAAAAGAAGCTGTTAAATACAATATTTAGTATGAAATAATGAAATGTGCCAGAAGTCTAGGTAGAGAATGTGTGGGAAATATGAATCCAGCAGGTTTTATTCCATCGGTTCTAGGCAAGCAAAGGATGCAGGGAGCAGAAGAGATTGTAAACTTTCCACTATTTCATTTTGGGGAGTGGGATTAAGGAGCCCTTGCAATGGAGACCATGGGCATATGGAGGTATAGTATGATGTTAGAATTATTTGAGATGTGTTTGTTTTGCACAGCAGGCTGCCTTTGGGGATGTTGCACAGCTCAGAGACCTTGGTCCCAGCTATGCCAGTGCATTAAACAGCATGTAAGGGTGTCCCTGAGCACAGGACAGAATTGTCCATATTGTTGAATCCTTAAAATGTTTTGATGGCATCTGTTTGATTGGGGCCATCTAGCTGTTTCCCATATCTTTCCTGGTGTGTACATTGCCCAGAAGTTTTACCATAGGCCAGGAACTTGTTTTGACATGTTGCCATGGTTCAGGGATCCTTCCCAGCAGACAACTTGCCAGGATGTTTTGGAAGGCAAGAGGTTTCACTGCTACAGGTGCAGACTGTTTCACAGCCCTTGGCCTGGGTCCCAGGCAGTTCCCCTGGGACTGTTTGTTTAGGGCTGCAGCTGTCAGTGCTGTAGCTGTGCTAACGTGGTGCTGTGCCACGGCTGATCAGCATGCCCAAGGAACCCAAGCACTGTGTGATGCTGGAGGAGCTTCATTGCTTGTGTGAGCCAGAGCTGTGAAATAGCCGTGTTCTTACCAAAGAAACAGGCTTACAGTGTTTTTAGGTACCACATTCAGCAACTGCAAGTTGCACTAGTAGATTTTGCTGGTATTCAGTGGAATAATTCCCTCTCTTGGATATTTTGAGGTTCTGTATTACTAATCAGCAGTGGGAGATGCACACAGATCTCAGACGATTGTTCAATATCTTTTGTGCTCCTGATGCTCTTACCATGTCCAATAATCCACAAGTCTGATCCTTCAATGGTGGTAATAGGAACTGATGTCCCACCTTTATCACAAGTTTCTGCATTCCTATTTTAATGTCTCTTGACATCTTCACAGCTCCTCTTTGCTGGTGGGCTGACCATTGAGCACACATTCTTCACAGACTGATGTGTCTTTTGACTGAGCTATAAGCCTAGCTTTTCAGTACCTCACACTGTTTCAATATCCTGTTTGATAATTTTTCTTCTCATTACGTGCCTATAAAGGGAGAAGTCCTCTATTTGTTCACTTTCTGTTGTGGATGTTTTTTTTCCTTTTATCTATAATCCAACATCTATCAGAGGAAATAGCTTGCTGCAAGACCATGTAATAGACCTGGAACCTCTGAGCCCCAGTGTGGTCCCAGGTGTCACCATTAAAGCACATGAGTGCTGTACTCTTGAGTTATCCTATTGGGAAAACCCTCTTCCAAGGGAAATAATAGAAGGTAATACTCAGGATGTTTAAAACAGGAATGAAAAGAACAGAAAGGAACACAGTTACTTGATGTCCACAGAGCCTGTATGCCCCAGGAGATGTTTATTTCAGTACTTGACTTTTCTAATGCATGATTTTGTCAAAGGGAATGTTGTGTGTGTGCTGGTCTAACAAGCTTAAAAGACTTAGAGTAACTTCAGCATTTAGTATCCTAAATAGACAACTGTAAAGAAAAAAAATTAATTTATAAGATACTTAACAATGCATGACATGAATCAGAATTGTTTCTTCTAATATTTTGAGAACAATAATGATTTTGCTAGCACTGCTTTTTCTTTATTCTTAAGGACTAGATTCAAAGCAAAGAAAGAAGCTGGAGAAAGAACAAAAAGTGAATCAGGTTGTCTCTGAGAGCACACAGAGAGACTCATATTCATCCCATCTGATTTTAGACACACAGTCTAGGGTTCTATATTAGAAATGTGGTTTTCCTACATTAGAAATGTGGTTTCTGTAGGCTTCTTGTCTAGGCAACAGTCAGGAAGAGATACTTCAGACTTCTTTTTTCATTGGCGATAGAGGGAGCTTAGGAAGGGTACAGACCTCATTTTGGTACCTGAGGTTGACATAAGCCTTTGAGCCTAATTACCCTTTTTTAATTTGTGGATGTCAGTTTTGCAGCAAACATTAATTAAGTACTAGTGTGAACCATATTAGAACTACAAAAAAAAAAACAACAAACACCTGCTATACAATTATAAAGCCTATTAAAATGTGTATGTGCAATTAGTCTCCAAGCATACTGTTGTCTCCTCCTTTCTCACCCTCCATCTTTTTATTTTTCCACTTGTTTAATTTTTCAATCCAGCTTGTGCATAGACTGCTACTCCCTCAGTTCAGGACTCATTAGTTCTCCATGTCCTATAATGTGCCTGCAGCACTTTGGGATAATAAAATAACAGTGTGAAGTAATAGAATACTGTTCCAGCTTGCAGTAAGCAAAAGGCAAAATGTTGTCTCAGTTCCATCCGAAATACAAGCAGTGCAGATTCATTTTGAATTAGCTGCCAACTGCTAAACACAGATACATTGAAGGACAGCCCCAGGCTGTGTTCAAACAGAAGTGCAGACTAAATGAATTCTTGCTTGGGATGCTTGGAGGCAGCTGGATGTATATTGCTTGCCTCTAGGCTTATGAAGAGTGACATGTTACACAGTTTTCACACCCTTTCAAATATACATGGTGCCAAGTGACACTGATGTGACTTGCTGCTGAAAATACTATGTGGTTTTATGGGCTGCACAGCACCTTAGCCAGCCCCTGGCATCATTTTCCCTTGGTCCCTGCCCAGAGCCAGACCAGTGGTGTGTACATTGCTCAGAAGTAGGAACAAGAAGGTCTCCTTCCCTGCTTATGTTGATGTCCAGGCTTTAGAAAGATAAATTAGAATTTATCAGTCAGTAAAATTGCTCTGGTAAATTACAGGACTCAATGTGCTTCAGTGATCTCAGATCTAGGTGGAGGTTAGCAAAGCTTGGGGAAAGGGATGTGCTGCTGATAGTGGGCACAAAGAACACAGAATTCATGGGCCACAGGACATTTGGCAGAACTCACAAGATAAGGAAGAAACTTAATAAAGCAAATTAATTTCAGCAACTGTGCTGAAGTCAGCTCTAACTGGGTAGAAAAAAATTTCACTGGGGGAGAGGCTGACCACTGACTCCCAGCCCACTGACTCAGGAAACCCACTGACTCAAGAAGCAGGCTGATCTTGGCATGGGAAATGAGAGAATCATGTTGCCCACCAAAGCTAGAATACTGATCGGTAACAGAGCTGGATCACTGGTAGCCAAGGAGCCCTGATTTCTTTGCTTGCTAAAATGCATAAGTGGCATGGAGCTTTGATGATTGGGGACCCAGCCTGTTGTGGGCCACACCAGCTCCCTGCTTTGTACAAACTAGACAAAAGAAATGGGAATATCTCATCTTGGTGTGTAAATCGGTGCTGCACATGGGGCAGTGAGCCCACATCCAGGACAACAATGTCATTACTGCCCCTGCCCTTCCCAGCTACATTGGAGTCCTGGGGGTGATTGTTTGAGGGGTAGCACTTGATTCATGGAGGAGGTGTTGTGGAGCAGCTCTGTTATGGGGTGCCTGAGAGTGGCTGCTAATGATCTAAACCTATGGTCTCTGCCAATGGGACAAAAATGTTTCCTTGCTCCTTGGCCTTATCAAAGTGGCTGGGGGTACAGGATTAGCAAAGAGTAAGTCAGGGAGAGCTGCAAGCTCCCACAAGCAACTCTTTCCCCAGCATTGCCCAGATCTTTGCCAAAAACTTTGAAAACCTCATGGCACTTGATGGTATTGGTGTCATTTTTCATGAGTTTTGTGAAAAATTCAGGTTGTGTCCTCTTTTAGTAGTGCGGAATTGACAAGAGTTTGGGGTAGTTCCTCATAATTTTCTCACCTAACCAGTAGTTTTGGCATCTGATCTGCAGAGTACTGAGTAGAAAGCTCCGAAATATGGGGATAACTGTAATTTCTTTTTTCTTCTGCAGAGATATGTCTACATTAAAATCAAAAGCAGATACTATAGATATATGGGATTGATGTCCTTTATTCCCTTGGTTGCCTGAGAGCCTAGAGTATGAGCATATCCTAAGAATAGGCATAGATGGTATCTACTTCCACACACATCTCCTGGGAGTCAAGGCTCATGTGGTTTCTTTAATTTAACACAATGTTGCAAACGTGCTGCAACTATTATATAAAACAAGTATTTGGGCTTGAATCCAAGAGCTGTGTCAGGGCTCCCGAGCACTTTGCCTGTTCAGGGCACTGCAGGGCACACGTGCTGTATGTTTATGGTGGCAGGGTGCTCTGGTACAAGGGCTCTGTTTTGGGGACCCAGAAAGTGTGAGGGTAGAGGCTGTGTAGCTGTGAACTCCAAACCCAAACACTCAAAGCTTGGGTCTCAGCACTGGAAATTATTTTTTTTTTCTCCTTAAATATTAAGTGGTGGCATCTTTGTTTTACCTTATTATTTCTGATCTTCAGGACATAGAGGGGTTATGTTTTAATCAGTTCAGAATGGGGTTTTCAGGAGTTTGGGGTTATATGCAGCCAAAAAATTTAATTGCACTGCTGCTCAAAACATTCAGCTTCTCTGGCTTTCTCACAGATAATCCAGCATGCCCTGAACTAGAACCAATGGCTGTGTAATTTTATTGAGATGTCTTCAAGAGAAAAATGGTCTACTAAAGCAAAAAGCTTTATCATCTAAATGTTTATATTTTGGCATTCCCTTATCTGACAGTTGTAATTGTAGAACTATAAAAATTCTGCTCATCAAATAGATTTCTCTTAAAAAGAACTCCAAAAACATATTCTGCACAGCAGCATTTAGAGGACATAAAGTGAGGAAGGAGAGGAGCTGAGTCAAAGTCTAGTAGACTTCTACTCCTCACCTGTGTCTAAAGCGGACTATTTCTTTCTTATGGAGATCCTGCTGAGCTTTTATTTTCACACCTAGAATTAGGTAGCATGAATAACCCCTAGATAAAAGCATAGTTACTCCTTATACTTACATATTTTCAAAATTCACATGAGATGCCAGTTTTTCTGAAGCAGTGTTCAAGACCTGTTCTAGTTATTCTCTTAGCACAAAAATAATGCTAAATGGGCATTAAACTATATCAATAAGCACTGTGATTTCATTTTGGTAATTTTTTCATTATATCTTCTAGATTTAATACATTCTAATTAAAATCTTTGTCTTGCAGGTCTGAGTATAGCCGAATGTCCTCTACCAGCAGTGAGTATAACTTTGAGATTCTTTTTTTAAGTGGATTATTATATTTTCTTTTATTCTGCTTGCTAATATTTATTAACATCAACCTGGTGTTATTGACAGAGTTCACTTTGACACAGTAAAGCCTTCATCCCTTCTCTTCTTGGATCTATGTCTAGAAACAGTATAGAAAATTAAACTGTTTGAATATTTATGACCAAATACAAACCAAGTGTAAAGTCCTAAATATTGTCACTTGCAAGGATGCAAGGCAAAATGAGAACAAAATCTATAGACACAGTGTGGGCCAGTGTGAATGGGCCCTCAGGCCAAAGGAGTTTGCAGTGATGAATGTCATTGGAGCTGGGAATGCAGGAATAATTGAATGTTTATTGTAAGCAGATGCCAACAAAGCACTTCACAGCAACTCTAGTGAAGTCATTTTTTTTATTTCAGAGATGGTAGATGCTCTAGTAAGTGTCACAGTCTTGATAGATATTCACAATGCCAGTTGATTTTCAGGTTATCCAACTGATAAAAAACAAATTCTTGTGTCTGGATTATTTTTTCTTTATTTTCCACCAATGAAAAATGATGATTTTTTTTTTTTTTTTTTGAAGCAACAAGGAACACTTTTTCACTCCACCTACTTCCTTAGTTGTAGAACGCACTGCATTCACAGCACTTTGGAATGCAATGATGCTTATTCATGCATGATTGCTGGTATCTCTCCTTGTCCAAGTGCAAAGTGATGTCTGTCTTCCTGATTCACACACAGACATGAGTTTTATTTATGCCAAGCAAGCACATCAAAAATTCCAAGATGACAAGTTGTGTTTTATAATCTGGATCTTTAAGCACCATGAAAATCAGAGGGGAAGAAAGCTGTCAGTTTTTTTCTCATTCACACATTCTGGCTGAAGTGTGGAGAGGGTTATTTTCCATCTCCCGTGGTCTTCACTGAAGGGCTTTAATTGATTTCAACAAGAGCTGGATGAGACAGCATTCGTAATGTCTGACTCCTGAGCTGATGTGACTAGCAAGGAACTCGCTGTGTTTTTCTCCATCTGCTCAGTGTGTGTGTGTCTGAGAAAGAGAGAATTTAGTGCAGCTTTTTCCTAAATTCAGTTGTTTAAATAGATTTCTGGATTCTCACTGTTAGGCATAATTTTTGAAATGATTGGGAGGCAAAATCGAGGCAATCAGTTTCTCTGTGATAGTGAAAGCATACTGGATTTGCCTGATTACACCAGATGTGTGTCACGCCACCCTCTCAGCTCACAACTTCAGATGATGGCTTGGGGAATATGCTGCCAACTTCCTCCATTTTTTGGGTGTTAACTCAAACTTACTTGCTTAATGAAGGCAGATTAGTTCAAAGAAGAAGGTACAAGAAGAATATTTCTCATTGTAAAATTTGGTTTGAATCCGTTAAAAACTTTGCGTGGCTGCTGCACATTTTACGAATAAAGGTAGCAAATTACGTGTGTAAGCCTTGGTTTTTATTAAAGGAAGTATTTCCGAGGGGAATGAATCTTTTGTTACGTGGCAGCTACAGTGTATCAGTTATCCATGGTCTGCTCGGTGTCTTGCTGGCCACTGCTGAGCTGGGTATGTGGCCACTGCAGCTGTGTTTCAACACCAGTAATTTGTCGGTACAAGGAGGTATTATCATTCCAGCAGACACACAAGTTCAGGAGACAGAAAAGTCTCCTTCTTTCTCTTTTCTGCTTCCAAGGCAAATTACAGTGATACAGCTTCACAAGTAGCAGTATTTAGCTTTGCCTTTTGAGGGGTTTGTGTGGTTGGTTTGGTCAGACACTGCAACAGTAACAGAAACAGATAAAAGAATTTTAGTAAAATAGAGATACTTTCATGTCAGTGGCTGGTAGTGGGTATGTAATGCATTTTAAAGAAAGATTGTTGGAGAAGAGATATTGGGGGGAAAATGGTGATTTGGACTTTTTAATTTCTTTGGGGAAAAGATTCAATCATTCACAGTCTAGTCTAGAAAGCAGTGTAGTCAATTATGCTGTTAGGCCCTAGTGTAGCATGATGTAAGCTCTTGTAAATTAAGAAGGAATCTCCATTACCTGCAGCTGCTTCACCTGAAGCCCCTGTTCTAGTGGGGTTTATCTAAACCAGAAGGATTACAGGCTAATTTGGTTTTACAGGGGTCCTATTTGGTAGTACCAATGAGGTTCCAATTCCAGTGTTTAACAAATGAATAATCTTTTCACTTTCTGGATTTAGGCCACTGGACAATGGTTTTCCACAGACATGCCAAGAACGAGTTAAGAAAGACTTTGCAGGTGGATCAACTACAGTTTCTATCACAGTAGCTGAGCAAACTGCAGGACTTTGCACCAATGCAAAGTTGTACAGGAATTCCAGACCCCCCCCCCCCCCCCCCCCCCCCGTTAGAAGTAAAACCTCATTGGCTGCTAAATGGCATTGGCGGGATCATTCTGTGTTTATTTCTAGTACTTTTTTTCTCTGAGCACAAGGCAGCAGCTATTGTGGTCAGTGTACTGCTTCAGCAGTTCAAAGCCCTGCCTGGTGGATTGGTTGGAGCTTGGGTTTTAGGCAGCCTCTCACTTCTTGTCTTCTTTGCCCTTGTGCCCCAACCAAAAATGCCTTTTACTGGCAGCATTCATCTAATATTTTTAGTTTTGCACAGCAGGTAATTTGGGGAAGAGTAACAAAGTTTGCAGAGCATGTGTATTTCGGCAAGAAAAGGCAGCAGGTGCCTGCTGTGTGGGTTCTGGCTGTTGTCAGGGTAACTGTGTGCCACTTTGCCTTGTCTTATTGAGGTGAATAAAAAGTCACACAAACCTGTCTGCAGAATGATGCATCTGGAGGTATTACAGCTTTCAAAGGTTCAGCAGTATGATTTCAGTGAAGGGGAATGCCTTTTTTATTTTTACCTGAATGCTGGTGTATGTAGTTACTTTTTCCTTTGTTCTTTAGGAGGAAGAGTGCTTTGTCTTGTTGGGATATTTTGCCTACTGGTGTGCTCTTCATTAATCTAGGAAATGTATTAACCTTCATTTTCTTCATATTTTCAATTACCTTTTCAATTAAGGTGTTCAATTACCATTAGGAATCCCTAATAATATATGAGAGAGAATTGTGCTAGGCACTTTACACCCACAGAAGGGACCTTTACCTAAAGTACATAATGCCAAAATATGAAGACTGTAAGTGGCACTTGGATACAGACAGTCAGAATCACAAAGAAATAATTAATTAGTGTTGATTGGCACAGTAAACAACAGTATCCATACATCATAACTTTAATTATCTTCAGATTGCTTTGAGCTATGTGTTTCAGAGATGATTTTCAACTAGGGAGGAGGAGTTTTGATGGGGGATGCTGATTGCCTTTTCTGCTTAATTTTTGCATTGACAAAAATGACTCTTCAGAAAGACCCAAACCAGAAATGGATGTTTTGAAACATGACTTTTGTCATTTGTAATATTCACGAAGGATAAGAGAAAATGGCCTCAAATTGCACCAGGGGCAGTTTATATTAGATGTTGGGAAAAAATTTCTTCACTTCAAGTATGGTGAAGCATTGGAACAGGCTGCCCAAGGAAGTGGTGGGGTCACCATCCCTGGAACTTGAGGATGTGGTTTAGTGGTAAACAGGGCAATGCTGGGTTAATGATTGGATTCAATGATCTTAGAAGTATTTTCCAAAGTTAAGGATTTTATATTTGAAGTATTTCACACCTAGTCAGACCTGGAGCCAATATAAATAGATTGTCTTAGAAATAATTGTGGAAGTGAATTATTTTTTTTTTTCTTAACCATTTTTACCCTGGCAGTCAGGTAACTGCTTGGATACACATTTGTACTGGTCCAGTTAAGCTGGTAAATGAAATATAAAAACAGCCCTATAGGATAAGATGCAAGTTTCTAGAAGAGTTAGGAGCATTTGAAATTGTAGAACCCAGTATCTCAGTGAGGTAAAGGGCTTGTCACTCACCTGCTTTGCAGTTGGAAAGCTGGTAATTCACCTTCCTATGCTCCCCTGCCTTTCCTTTAGCAGCTAGAAAACAATCGAGTCCTTGTAGGGTGTTCATATTCTTTTGTGGTAAACCTGAGAGTTGGGATATTAAAATTTTTATTTCCATGTTGCACATACCCATATTCCTAGCCCATGGAATTTCACCCGCTTTCTGGTTCTGGAAATTGAACACAAGAAAGTTTGTTTTGGCAGATATAAAAAATATGGGTTACTGCACATGTTTCTTTTTAATAAATGCTCTGTTTGATATTCTGTTCCTACACTGGTGGAAATTCAGTTTGTTTTGGGGGATTTGGTCAAGGTTTGGTCAATATTTTGTCAGTGTCATCTGCATCAGCTCCCCAGGTGACCCTGTGGGAAGCCCACACTAGAGCAGGCTCCTGCCAGGACCTGCAGAGCCTTGAAGAGGGGAGCCCGCGCTGGAGCAGGTTTGCTGGCAGGGCTTGTGAGCCCACGAGGGCCCATGCTGGAGCCCGTCCCTGCAAGCTGGCACGCCACAGAAGGAACCCATGCTGAAGCAGTCTGGCAAGAACTGCAGCCCATGGGAAGGACTCATGTTGGAGAAGTTCATAGAGGACTCTCTCCCATGGGAGGGAAATCTCAGTGAGATAAACCCTGGAGCAGGGGAAGGACTCCTCTCCCTGAGAAGGAAGCAGCAGTAGAAACAATGCGATGACCTGACTGTAACCCCCATTTCCCATCCCTATGTGCCACTGCAGGGAGGGAGGTGGAGAATTGGGAATAAACTTAATCCCAGGAAGGAGGGAGGGGTGGAGGAAGGTATTTTTACGATTTGTTTTACTTCTCATTATCCTACTTTGATTCTGATTGCTAATAAATTCAACTAATTTGCCAAAATCATGTCTGTTTTGCTCATGACAGTAAGTGGTGACTGATCTCTCCCTGTCCTTCACTCATGACCCTTTCATTAAATTTTCTCTATCCTGCCCAGCTGAGGAGGAGCATGATGGTGTGGTTTTGGTATGTACCTGGTGTCCAGCCAGACTCAACCCACCACAAAATGCCTTGCAACAAAAGCACAGGGAGAAATGTCTTCCTGTTATTTGTGTATAATTTCAAAATCTGTCTTCAATGAACTGTTAAAGGTGGTGAAAATTAACCAGCAGCAGCAGGAGGAGGAGTGGGTCTGATTTTGGCTCTGAAAAATCTGTCACATAATATAGTTGCCTGCTTTAAGTTAGGTTAGTCCTAACTGATTCTGACCCACTGGGTATCTGCTGGACTGGGTATCTTCTAAGTCTATTTCTCCAAACAACCTAATTTAATGAGCATAAGGATGTAATTATATTATTTTATTTCTTTACAAAGATATACTGTAGTATTTTGTTTCTTATTTCCATAGAGAACAGAGATGCTTTTACAATGGCTGGCAATAAACTGTATTAAATACAACTATAAAAACAATTTACAACAGGCTTGCCAGCATCATACTTCATTTCCAGAAGGTGTTATTATAAAACGAAGACTAATTAAAGTATGAGGAAAAATGCAAGAGGAAATTGGACCTAAATCATGTAGAGTCTTAGCCTGCAGCCTCTGTCAGTGTTGCAAATTCAGGTGTTTTATATAGTAATGAAATCTGAAGTGTCAGCTCCTGTGGAAAATAAAGCTGTGGAAAATATGATACATCTGCATATCTTGCCTGGCTCGTGTTATGATGCCAGGGTTAAACTGCAATGCTGACTCCCACTGTGGCAGGGTGAAGAAGGAAAATGTCGCTGGTACGTGCAACCTAGCAGTCTTTGGCTGGGCAAAACCTTTATGTAACTGCTTGTCATCAGATTCCACAGCAATGGAGGACCAAGTGCTTGCATACAGGATAGAAAAGTACAGTGCTGATTCCAGAGAGTTGTGCTTGGAAGTCACCCCTAGAGATGAGGCACAGCCATGTGTAAGGACATGCACAGAAGAATGCATAGCTTGAAATCAAACCTAGATTTGATTTTTGCACTCCTAGTGGTGTTTACCACAAACATAGCATTGCCCTTGTTAAGACTGAGGTTCCTGTTCAAGTTTGTCTGTCTTGGAGTAACCTGTGTATCTTTGTTTTTTTGTTAAATTTAGTTTCACTCATCAGAAACATTAAGCATGCACCAAACTGTGTGTCCCATGGCTTAATTACTTTCTATTGGTTTGGTGCTAGCTTGGGATTTCTGTATCAAGGATGTGCAAGTGTACTCTAAACTGGACCAGAGTTATCAAAACATTGTTTGCAGTTGGTTTATATACTCTTTTCTGACCACATCCAGTCAGGTTTTTTTCCTTGTCATACAGATACAGCAGATGAAAACTGGACTAGTTATTGAAAAAGAATAAAGTGTATGGATGCCAATGTAAATTTTATTCTAGCTTATTTTTTAAGGCCACTTAGTCATAATCAAATCCATATAACCAAGTACATCCTCATTTTTAATGATCCAAACATATTTCAGGAGCATAGGAAATGTTTGGTAGACACTGAGCTATTGATTGCCGTACAGTTGTAGTAAAATCTTAAAGGAAATATGTCAGAGAAAGTTAAATTGGATTATTTGATGATGTGGGTTAAATTTCCCCCTGTGGAAGTGTTACTGCTGCTGTCCCAGAAAACCACAAGGAGCTAGGCAGCCATTTAGTGGGTTTTTTAGCCCTGAGAAATGGGTTGCAGGAAAGATCTTGGCACTCTTAAGTTCAGCTGGTACAGTGATGAGAATGATCTGGAAATTGTTGCTGTGTCTGTCTGAATTGTTAAAACCCAAAGAGGGAAGCTAAAAGAAATAAATCTGTCCCATGGCAACTCCTGACTCAGAGGCACTAGCTGGGGTAGAACAGGAAAAGCCATCTGAGTCACCAGGTCAAATAACGAAACACTTGTGAAGGCTAGAGCTATTAAGGCAGTTTCTACTGAATGTTGCCAATGCCAACAGTTAGTCTCCTCATGGCCATAGTACATTATCATGGGGAAATTTCTTTCATCTGAACTTTTACAAATAAATAAATACTATTTGTCTATTCACGCTCGGTAGAAACTCGGGCATTTGGTAATAGTGTGTGCCCCATTCTAGAGCAGTAGATATCCTCTGTCTGCCTTGTTTTTTGTTGGTACAACATTTGTTGATTCATAGTTTTGGGGAGAAAAAATTGTATCTATAACTTATGAAGCATTCATGAAATGTTTACCAGGTGCTTCTGGTTGCCATCATAGGGGACCAGGATGGAGCACAGACAATGAAGCACGCTTTCTATTCCTGCTTCCCTTTTCCATTAGCTGCTAGCGGGTAGATCTTTTGAGTCACATGCTGCTGTCAGCTGCCAAGTCCAAGTGGGTCATTTGCTGTAATGCTGATATTGTTCATTGTCTAGAGAAACACAAACGTGGCAATGCTCGGCCATGCCTCAGGGTTTGATCCCATATTGTCTTTGGTTGTGTCTTCAGTGTGGATGTTCTGGTGTGACTTCTGCCTCCTCTCTGGCTGGCTTTCCCTGCCACATCTTTGTGATACCAGGAGGATTTGTGTAAAAGCACAGGCTGATGAAAAGAGGTCTGTCTGAAATTTAACATTTTTAGCCAAACTAGTTTTCTGACTGCCACCAGAAGACACAATCCTTATTATTCCTGAATTCTGAGAGTTTCTTTCCAGTATGTTCTGCAAGCTCTTTCAACTTGCATGTAGACCTGACACATAGGAAGCACTGGAAACACTTAGCTGAGAATAGTAAGGGGAAGAGTGCCAGCAGTAAAGCCTTAAATTGTCTTAAGCCCATCATAAAATCACACTTTCAGTTAACTAAAGTACATTGTGTGTGGTACGAAGCTCATTGTTGGACTGAATTTGTTAGCTGCTCCAGTGTGCGGTGTTTAGCGGGGTTTTTTAAGGCAGTGTTCCTTCTGCCCTTTTATAAAAACCACATTTTTGAGAATCTTAGCTCTTCACAGGAGTGGAATTTGGGGAAGACACAATGCCTGTAATCAGAGGACTTTGGAAATTATGGTGTTGGATGCAGTTTTTTACAGCTTTTGATTTACTAGTGGTTGCTGATGGGAGTTTTATTATTTAGTAATTTATTTACATAGTAATTGAATTACACACACAACTTGTAATTGAATTACACGTTGCAGCTCTCTACAGAATCTGGTATTTATACTAAATATCAGTGTCTGGGTTCTTGCCAAGAACTATGATCCTTATCTCTGGTTGAGGAGAGTATTGAAGGCTTCAGTGCTCTCCAGAGGATAAATAGATGATAAGGCTGTTGGGTTTTTAAATTGAAATTCTGATTATTTTTAACAATGTAACATAATGTTCAAGCAGCATATTTTGAGGGAGAACACCATGCACCCAAAATAAAGATCTCATGGAGAAGCCCAGAGCATATGAAGAAAAATCATTATTTACAGGGTGTTTGTAAGGAATTGCCAAGCAATTTACTTGCTTGTAACTATGGTGTGAAAGCACCCACTGTAGGTTCCTAAGTTTGTTTGCATGAAGATCCCATACACTGTCTTCTCAGAGCTGGGAGTCCTTTTTTGCATCGGCTGCTTAATATACAATAAGCACAGCCTCTGCTTTGACATGCCTCCAGGCTCCATAAAGCCTGGGTGGAAAACACACAACCAGTAAAAAGTGTCGGGCTCATGGGATTACACATCCAGAAACACAATATGGCATTCTCATCCTTTCTTTTTAGCCTGTCTTCGAAGGGAAATACAATGTGAACTTGTGCCATCTTTCTTAACAGACACTAACTTCTTACAGGTTTCATTTGAACTGAATGAAATGCACTGGGACAAGAGGGAGAAAAAGTACTAACAGTTCAAGTTATCCTTTTTCCTAACCTGCAGCTGGACAGTCAGCCCACAGGCAACACACACATCCTTTTATACCAGGCACGAGGTGTTCCTTAGCTGCCAGGTAGTGAGGGCATAGGTGAGAAATCTGCAATACTGTGAATGAAGAGATGAGGGAAATGGAGGCTGAGAATGTATCTGTGCCCTAAGTAGTGACTCTGACTCTTTGCCTTGCTATGGACAGTCAGCAGCTTTACTAAAGGAGTCAAAAAACTTTTGGAGGATGTCATGAAAGACATGATCATCATGTAGTTCAAGAGCTTTGCTTCCATAACACTTAACACTTACCACAAAACCACTTCTCATTCATGGACAAGGAGTACAGCAAGATAATGTACTAAAATAAAATAATGTGTGAGGCCAACACAGATTAGGCACCCAAGATGGAAGTGTGTACAGTGGAAAGTGATGGGCCTTATCTGAGGTTTGACTCTGCTTCTCACCTTGGGCTACAAAAGAAGCCCAGGTCAGCCAGCCATGTGCTGGAGGGACATCCATCAGGTCCATTACCTTCCATGGGAGGACTCTGTGCCACAAAAGCTGTGATTCCCATGAAGGAGATGAGGGTCGCATGGCTCTGAAGAGGGCTTAGATGGCACCACAGAATACCTGACTGCAAATGGAAGAGGGAGTGCCAGGTATTGTTGCATTATCAGCTTAAGAAATGTAGCTGTGCAAGTTCCCAGGCCAGCAGAAGGGAACACAGCAGGGGTACATGGAGAGGTGAAGAGTGTGAGATGGCCCCTTTCAACAGCAGCTTAAACTGATCATGGAAAATTACCCCTGGGCAGGTCAGAAGAAGATAACTGGTGAGGGAGGGATGAAAATTCACTGGAGCTGGAACAAAGTGGGGAGTTTCAGCAGATGTTTTACCATCTAACAGCAAAGGTACCACATGTTTAGATCTGCCATTGCCTTTGCTTGGCCATGCAGGGCCTCTGTGGGCATTAAGTGTCGGTTGTTGACAAGATTCATTCCCTCAGGATTGGATGCAGTGCTGTACTCTGAGGGTAATAATGACTCCTTGTAAGACTGTTCATATCAATGTACCAGAGAAGGCTTTTTATCTCCATCAGAGAAATAATGGGCCTAAATTTGAGGTTTTTTTTTTTTTCTCAGGGTTTTTTCTTATTGTTTTTCAGCTACTGGAGGAGTAGATTGACCATTTTGCTGTGCTTGTCTGTGTGCTGGTCTTCTGTGCATTGTCTATGCTTTCTTAGCACGGATGGAAGAGTGAGAGTTGTAGAACATTCAACTGCAGTTCCTCAGGAAAATGATGCTCTGAAAGGAGTGTGAAAGAGATTTCTCCTCTTTGCACTCTGCTGTGTGGAATATCACCTTTCTGCTTGCTTCTGAACATCCTTCCTGAGTTCGAGGTGGTGTGCAAAGCAGGGCAAGCTGAGAAGCACATCATCCAGCAGCCCTGCATTTGTCAGATTCTATTAAACAGCAGGGAAAGAGAACAGAGGAGCTGGTGAATCTGTCACATCCCTCTTGTTCAAAAGATTATTGATGCTGCATAATTCATCAAAGCATGACTGACCTAGTGGCGGGTTCTGCTGCCAGAGGTGTCCAGTTACTCCTTCTGTTGCAGCTGCCCATAAAGCTCCTTGTTTGTGAAAATAACCTCTGACTTTGTGTCTGCCCATGAGCCTTTCAATTAGTACATGTACAAGGATCACTCTTGCCTTGGACTCAGATAAAATGTGAAGGTCCTGTCCACTGAGAAATGCTACAGTTTTGCCATTTCCTTGTGTTTTGCAATGTGATTGAAGTAGGGAAGTACCAATCAATACTTTCTGTGCAACAACAATCCTGGGAAATTTTAATTGGAAATATTATAGTGCCTTTTTATTCTGACATTATTTATACACTGTTTTGGGATTATTTTACATTCCCGCAGTTGAAATATTTTGATTGATGAACAGTGAATAAATATGCTGTTTTGTAATGTTTGTTTTTAAATTATTTCATTACTTCCTAATAGCAGTAATTTCTTGATAATGAAGTACTGCTTGATGGGAGTTGCAGTTCAGAAGCTTGGCAAATTCACCCTGAACCGCTCCTGTTGCCTGATTTATATCTCTAGTACTGCATCATGAAAATTGGTCAAATGGAATTTGAAGTCTTACTGATGTAGCGATAGAGGAATCTGGTCTGTACAGCATAAGACAGGTTCAGGTATTGAATCTCATGAAGCAGCATGCTGCAGCAGAAAATAAAAAAGGAAGTTTGTTTTCCAGTGTTCTGATTCTCAATGCAATATTTCTGGTCAGGAAAAAAAAAAAATGTGTCAAGACATTTAGGTTGGCTATTTCCTCTATGTTTCCCAGATAGAAGATTGAAAATGTACATGGCTAGAAAATTATAAATGTCTGCCACAGTTTGGAAATGCTCTTTGACATGCACAAACTAGGACCAGGAACCAATCTGCCTAAAATCTCACTTCATTACAAATTCAATCCTATCTTACCAAACTTACCAGGTTTCCTTGACCATGTAGACAACTCTGCATTAAATAACTCCTGGGAAGTCTGAGAGTTCTTTAGGTTTACCCTTTGTTTCACCAGCACAGAGTGAGGAGAGACATCTCAGAGAGACAGGTATTTGTATCCTTCCTAAGCTCTGCTATGGGATGAGTTTAGTCCACTGGAGAAGTCTGCAAAATCAGATCTCATCAAGGCCGCTGAAGAAGACTGCTGAAATAAAAAAGTAGTTGAAACACTGCCATCAGAAGGAATGGGTCTTTTCCCAGGGCACCTCCAGAGGGAATGCAACCTGGGTATGCCACAGTGTAAGGGACCAGACAGTCAGGTCATGGCCAGAGTTTTGCTTGAGCAAGGTACGCAAGAGACCTAGGGCCAAAAAGCAAATGAAAGAGGAAGACTTCTCTAACCTAGGATTATGCAGGTGGTGTGGAAGAAAACTCTAGGGACATTTTGCCTCTTGTGTGGGTTAAAGTTAAATGCATACATACTATAGGGAGGAGTGTTAGATCTAGTTCTCCATATCTGCAGATGAGTCTGGCTGCTTCCCAGCTGCTGGGGCTGCTGTCCTGACCCTAGCCCCACTTGTGCCTGCCTTGGGTCAGGAGCCCTGCCTTCCCAGCCAGCAAGAGTGATACCTGAGTCCTTATGGCACCTCTCAGGGGTGGTGGCTGGCCCCCAGCCACTGAACCCATTGCTTTCCACTTCACCCATGGGTATTTGTGCCCCTAGATCACAGAATCATAAAGTTATTTAAGTTGGAAAAGCCATCTAAGATCGAGTCCAAGTCCAGGCAACTTCAGTTTTAGAGAAGTCAGACTTGACAGGACCCACTGCTTTCTCTCAGATTGTCTTACTGATGAAAATGTCCTGGTTTCTGGGCAGGAAGAACCACAGGGCTGGACTGCCATTCTGCTTTGCAGGACTTTCTTTTATCTCAGCTCAGCAATATCACATCAGCAACAAAATAAAAATAATATGTTCAGAAGGACCTATACAATCATAAAATATCAGGACCACCTTCCACTCCCAACTTTAAGAGGTGAAGAATAACAGCTCCACAGCATTTGGGCTGACTGACTGCTTTAACCTCTCATGGGTGATTAATAGTACCGAGCAGAGGAGTAAAAAGTTTAGAATTGTAAAATACTCTTTTGATTCTGGTAGTAATTACCTCTTAGCAAAGTTAGTGCTTTGCCAACTCAAAGAGACCTAATCCCCTTCTGTCATAGGAAGAGAAAAAATGTAATAGCTGTGAGAACCGGGAAGCTTATTTTCAAATAGATGCCTCAGCATTTTGATATTTTCTGTGGGATTAACTAGTAACACAGGAAGGCTGATACATATGCAGAGCTTTCATTTGCTTCTGTAACAATTTGCCCTAGGGCAAATTGAGCTGCATCATGAAAAATGGTGTTGTTTCTCCTCCTTTGTCAGATGAAGGAAAAAGACTTGTTAGCAACATAGAAACAATTTGCAACTCTGAGGGAAGGTTTCTCCTTGCCTCATATATCTGCTTAAGTTTCTCTTTTTCTTACCCAAACAGAAAGGGCTGCCATTTTAGAAGCAGAGAAGCCACGTAATGAAACATGTTAAAGCATCTGTGCTAACATAAAATAGGACCGAAGCTCTTTCTGTACTGATCTGTTGCAGTCACACAGTTGCTGCTAGCTCAAACAACTCTGGCTCCTAAGGCTGGCTTTGTGCTGTGCCTCCGAGGCTGGTTCTGTGAGCATCTGGTACTGACGGGCACAGGCAGCGAGGGCTGCAGAATACTAATGATGCCACTGGCTCCCACAAGGCTCCACTTCTGAAAAATGCTTCAGCCATTCAGTGTCCATGCACCATGCTGAGCAACAGG
Source organism: Lonchura striata (assembly GCF_050655825.1). Classification (NCBI taxonomy): domain Eukaryota; kingdom Metazoa; phylum Chordata; class Aves; order Passeriformes; family Estrildidae; genus Lonchura; species Lonchura striata. The sequence continues at coordinate 64,912,604 of NC_140703.1, forward strand.
AGGCTAGAAAACCCATGCTCCGGGATTTTTTTTTTTTTCAATGCAGAGCAAGAAGCTGACAGAAATGATGGCTCTGTGCTTCACATTGTTGTGCCCAGGCTTCTTTCAGAGCTGCAGTCATTTATATGCATAAATATCAAGCCTGTCACTTGTTGCAGGCTTTGATAGCATTTGTATAACAAAGGAATCAGGGAGAGAAAAAACCTGAACATCTTCTGTCCCTTTGAAATAGAACCCTTATAAAAGCCTTAGAAAATGAATGACTGTGTCATTATCAGGTTTCAGGTTTTATTAGATCATTAACTATCCTCTGCAATTTGTTTTCCTTCCTGTTCTGCTGTCTGATGTAGACGACCACAGGAGGATCTCCCCCCACACCCTTTTTGTCTTTCTCCCACACTGTGACTACCCACAGGGGGTATCTCAAAGAATTACCTACCAGTAATAATTGCCACAGGAAAGCCTCTTGCCACATACTGACCCCGTTTCATCTTTTGCTTCAATTTTTTTTTTCTTCCATTAGCTATCTGACAAAGTCACTCCACATCACCCATTTTGTGCAGAGATACGAGAACTCTGCTGTAATTGTATTTCTGATTACTCACTTGGCTTTTCTTTATCTCCCCTAGGCAAGATGCACGCTTGCTATTTGCTCTGCATACCATATCTTTCTGCAGCTTCTAAACTGAGGCTGACATCATGTTTACCAGTCATCTCTGTCTGCAAAGCTATACAGTTGCATCTAAATTTTCTCTGGGTCTTGCAGCTATCCTATATTGAAAGACAACTAAAATACATTACTCGCACAAAGCTACTTTTCCATTAAAGCTATTGGTGAAGTATCGCAAGAATGTTGTTCTGATGCCAGGAGGGAGGAGGGAGAGGTTTGTACTGATTGCTAATAGGAGGGGGAATAGCCTTTGAGACAATCCCCTTATTAAATGTGGTCTGCACAATGAAAAGCTTGGGAAGCTTTTCTAAGGCTTCTCACATTTAGGCTTTGTGCCCAAGCTCAGGGTCTCAGACACGGAGGTGGTTTCAGAATACCACACAAGGGGAACCATTTCAGCAAAAATATCAAGGTTACTTGATTAATTTATTAAACTGTCTTGGATCACCATGCCTCTTTTTCGGCATATAACTCCAGCAGAACAAAGTAACAATTTCTCTCTAGACCTCTACCCAGTCATTGGTCTGCTGGGCTCTCAAAGAAGTTCCAGGGACAAACAAGAGATAAAGCCCCTCTGAACATTGCCAAGGTTAACTAGAAGTTTCTTTTTTCCCCTGAGTAAGTGTAATTTTTTTGTGCCTCCTCCCTTTACAGGTCTTCCCTAATCTTAAGAAAACCTTGAAGCAGTAGTGTTACAGTCCTGATAGTCTGAAGATATAAACAGTGTAGGATTTATAGGGACAAGTGATATATTTTCCTAAAGAAGGACGTGTGTGTCTGAAGGCTTGTCTGCTTTTTTTTTTTCTTTTTTTTACCAGCTGTATCAGTTGGTCTAATAAAAGATATTACCTTTCTCCACAAACATTGCCTTATTTACCAGAAAAGTTGCCTCCAGGACATAAAACACTTAACTGTGTCAAACTTCAGTGTCAGGGTGACAGAGTAGAATTCAATGGTGTGATTTCTATGCCCTGAGCCAGTTGGCAAAAATGAAAGTAAGATAGGATGAACGCTCTCATCATTCTTATCATCTGCACGTCATTATTGTCCCTTACACCTCCACTCCACGCCAGTATTTTTGTCTTTCCTACCTCTCAACTGTATGGAACAGGTCTTTTCTAAGAAATAAATGCATGTTGACTAGCATCTTTTGGATGCTATCTCAGAGAAACAGCAGCTCTTATGGTATGCTTGATGAAAGTTTTCTCTGCCTTCTGATTATTTTCTTGGTTGCTATATCACTGAACTTTTTTTGTTGTTGTTTACTACAAGTGAGATTCAGAGAGCTGGAGAAAAAGAAAAGCCCACGGTGACTGAGTAGACTGTTTCTCCTCTAAGGATCACCTAAGTGTTGTAACTTAGTTGCAAATCTTAAAGGAATTTTTTTTTTTTTTAATATTTCAGGTGAACTTTCTGTGGAAGGCACACAAGACCCATTCCTTGTTAGTGTACATATTATTACAGACCCAGGTGAATCCATGACTCTTCAGCAGGCCATTGATAAGCTTCTAGCCTGGATCCATCCAGACCTCCAGCTGTTTCGGGTCTCAGAAAGACGAGTGCCCAGGAAGCGCAGGAAGCCAGCCAAGGCTGGTGTTTCTCAGCCAGCCCTTGCTGTCATTCTGTTCCTGCAGGAGGAATATGGAGAAGAAACCATCTTGCAGCTCCATGAAACTTTTCAGCGGCCACCTTGGCATTACCACCACACAGAGCTCCTGCATGGGAAATTCCTCCCTTACATGCCATGCAGCCAAGACTTTTACACTTTGGCTCCAGAGACTCCTCTGTGGGCCATTCGCCCAGTGCACTACGGGAAGGAAATGATCCGCTTCACCATATACTGCAAGAATGAGAATTTTTTGGACATTCTGAAATTGTATGAGTTAATATTGAAAAGACCAATGTGTCAGAAAAAAGCGGACTTCTGTGTTTTTCCTGTCTATTCTAACATGGAAATAGACATTCAGTTTTCTTTAAAAAAGCTCCCAAAGGGACAAGTTCCAGTGAGGACAGAGTCAGCCGTGCTGGAGTTCAGAGTAAAAGATGTGGGGCAGCTTGTGCCTCTCTTGCCCAACCCTTGCAGCCCCATCAGCGAAGGCAGGTGGCAGACAGAAGACCACGATGGAAACAGGATCCTTTTGCAGGTAAACTCAGTACACAGGGAAATAGAAGTACATTTCTTGGTTTTGTGCAGGAAGCCTTTCCCTGCACTGGCAGTTGCCCTTTTGTTGGTTGGTTGGTTTTTTTGCTCTATCCTTGGAGCAGGAGCCAGGACAGTACTGCTGAAAAAAATCTGAAACACCTTGCTGTGTTGTGTAACTGATCACAAAAGCAGTGAATGATGTTAGCCAGATATCAGTCAGCCTCAGTTTATTCTAAGAGTGATGTGAGATGATATAGCAGTTTTAAAAAATGAGGAGAGAAGAAATTATGAGCCCAAGTGGAGAAATAATGGCTGGTGAGTGTAGTTTTATATGAAGTATGGGCACAGAACTGACATGGAGTTTTAAAATAGCCCTCGGTTATAAGACTTTTATGGAAGACAAGCAGAAGTCCTGATGGTACTCATTATTTTCTAGCATCACTGGGTGACAAACTGCAACTCTCTTTTACACAGTGATTATCAGGATGAAAGAGAGGTGATGAAGGAAAGGAAATGCATCCTGATGAGCAGCCTAAGAGAGACATTCCCACAGACTCTCTTTTTGAACTAATCTCAAGTGCTCATGACCGAATCCTGAGAGTTTGTTAGGACATCTGTAGGCACCATATCTGGGCAATATATCAGCGTTCTCTGCTTCACTACACCACATCCAAGGGAGATAAAAGGATAAGCAGCAAACTCCTAATAGTTGCCTGCCCTGCAGAGGGGTATCTGTGGCAATCCAGAGCCAGGTTAATGTGCATTCTTGCGCTGCAGAGGTATTTATTGCTGCTTACATTAAAATCAAGGAGCACAGTCCTTCACCTTTATAAGGATGTTGTTCAGATTTCAAAGGGTATTCTTTTGGAGTGAATTTCATTCATGTGGCTTGTCCAGTTGCCTGACATTGTTTCTGTGGAAGGCGCATTAGGGGTGCCATCCTTGCTCTGTACAGACCTACAGCATGCAGAGAAGTGTGTGCAACCCTGTGTGGCACAGTGCCTCTGGGTTTGTAGTTCCTGGGGCCGAAATTCCAAGTAGACAGGACATCTCTGCTCTGGTGAGTCACATGCAGGTGGTAGTGGAACCTTTTGGTGCTGCTTTGCAGATGCCACCATCAGAGAAATCCAATGCCAGAGCTGAAGAACACTTGTAAAGGGCTGAGGAGGGCAGTTTCCTTGCCCATCTGGCAAGAGTCACCAATTTGTCAGGGTTACTGATTGCACTTCAGGCATATCTGTGTTAGCCTAAGTTGCAAACTGAAGCTGCCAAGTCATCACCAAACCTATACACAGCAACTACAATCACCTATGTCCTCTTTTCCCTATTCTTTCTCAAGAGGTTTCTGCTATGTGATATAACTTTGGTTTATGGGACCTTACACTGATTTCAAGCAAATTGAAGGGAGGGATAAAAACAAACAAACAAAAAAATAGGGCTTATAAATAGGGCTTTTGGTTTAAACTCAGCAAATTTTCATAAGTAACAAATGTCAGGCAGTACAGAGGTAAAGTAAGACTTGCTGAGCAAAGAAAATCAAAATAAGATTTTAGCCATATCAACCAAAAGAGAAGAGCAGAAACCTGCCTAAGTATGGTCTGCAAATACAATTTATTTTCATTTCTGTTTTTGGTGAGGATGATGATTCTGAACAGGAGGACAAAAAGGCAAATGAGAATGAAGTTACAGAAAAGGCATTTATCACTCTGGAAGTTCGGTGAAGCAAAAGAAGTTTAGTATATGCAAAGTGGAAGGAAAACAGAGACTTTGGATCTTACTTATGCTGTTTTAAAGTTGTGAAAATTAGGTCCTGGTATATGGGTTTTAAGCAAATCTGTACAATAGAAGTGGAGCTCTAAGGCTAAATCAAAGTGAAAATTTCCTGTTACTCAGATACCTACAGCCATCAGTGCAACCTGACCATGGAAAGAAAATTGTATTCTCTGGTGGGTACCAGAGTTCCTACACCATAGGAAGGATGGGAAGTTGCACAGGGTCCCAAGGGCCACACCTGTCTTGAGCTCTGGACTCCAGAAAGGTGACCTCAGAAAGGTGCAGGGGCAGGGAAGGGCTCACCCCATGCAGAGGAATGAAGAGACAGTCCTGCAAATGAAACTGGAAGAGTAGGGTCACCTGACCCAAACCAAAGTAAGTCTGAAGAGAGCTCTGACTTGAAGACAGACCACATGATAAACAGCAGGAGCAGGAAAAGGCTAATTTACTCAATGATTGTTTTGATGCAGGAACAAGAACCTGCCAATAAATAGATTTTAGTACATATTCATTGCTAACTACATAACAGCCACCCAGCAGGTGCAAGCAGGTTAATTCCTTAATTTAAGGCAGAATGGTCAGTTAGAGAGAGGAAATTATAAAGCTGGGATATAGGAAACATTAGATTTGGTGATCCATGGACTACTTATATTCATTTAATTAATTTTAAGTTCAAAGCAATTATAGTAACTACCTTTTAAAGTAACAAGACTACATTTTGACTTCTTACAGAGAGTTGCTATTAGCAATATTATCCATGCCCCAGCACTGATGATAACTTTGATTTCTTCCCAGTTATATAAACTTAAACAATGACCTCCCAGTACTTTTCAGTCTCCATATCAGTTGACAGTAATCATCAGAATGGTTTTGTTTACTTTATACAGACACTGCAGCTTTTTAAAAATAATTGTACTGAAAAGGGTTGATTAACATCCCTGTTAAATTGCAGGCAGTGTTTAAAGTTTGAAGCTTGGGTATACTTTCATGTTTAAGCTAAAGAAATATGACCTCTTGCTTGTCCTGACAGGGACTTGGATACTTGCCAGCCAGATTGATCCATGTTCTTAATCCATTTTGCAAATGCAATTATCAAGGGGCTTAGATAAAGTCAGTTCAAGAGACAACAAAGTTATTCATGGGTAAGATAAATCTGTTTAATGCCAGGAAACTATTCCTTCATTTGCAGGGAAGCCTTCAGAATTATTTTGTCACAGTAGCTTTTACACATTGGCAAGTTGCTCCAAGGTTGCAGCTATATAATAGCTGATGTAAAGGATCCAGGTGACTGGAGCAGGAGCAGGGGCAAGGCTTAGGAACATGACTGCATCCGATGGGAAAACACCCACACTGCTTGACCAGAGCTAAGCCCAGAAGCAGAAGCACTGGGGAGCACTGGGGAGCTTTTGTCAGAGCAGTGGAAAGAATATGTAAATCATGTAGCTAAGAATATACCATGTACTCGTATACTGAGTATACTGCTGGATTTATAGGTCTTGTCCAGATTCTTGGCTGCCTCTGGGCATAATCCACACAGAGACAGATGAAGTGCTAATCAACTTACACTCCTGGCAATGCAGAGTGGGAAGCATGAAGGGTTGATAACTGATTGGACTGGCCTGGCCGTGCATGTTTGGGAAGTAAGGATATTGAGCAGAGAGGAGAAAGTGCACAGATGGCTTCTTTAAATTATGATAACATCTCTGGATAGAGTAGGAAAAGTAAAATAATGTTTTGGCATAATTTCCTAGCCACTCTGCATGAGATGGAACATGCAGACATACCCAGGAGGAAGGTGAACACCAGAAAAATTAATATCTTACCTAGGCAGAGACTCAGCACTTAAGCATAGGACCTGCTGCTGTTTTACATGTCAGAGAGTCCCTGTGCAGTTTATGAGGTGGCTATTTTCTGCCTAGTGTTGCTTTTTAAGGCATCCTTGAAATAACACTGCAAATGTTAACAGATCACAGCTTATGAGGAGGTAGAGGGATTGTTTTTTTTAGCTGATTTGCTGAATTAATCAGCCAATGTTCATATCTGTATGGGGCAACTGTAATCTTGAGTTGAGAAATGGTGTCATGTTTTGGGAGCAGAGGTGGTGGCCGTAACTGACACAAGGAGCTGGGACAAGAGGACTCAGTTACGTACAAGTGGAAAAGAGAAAGAAGGGCAGCTAAACCACGGTCAGAGAAGGCAAAAAGACAAAAACAGGAAAAGAAAGGGCACTTTTTCAGAGAACAGTTTGGTCTGCAGGAAGGAAAATGGAGGTGAGGAAAGACCTTCAAGCTTGCTGCATTATTATACATAATAGTGCAGATAGAGCAGAATTGAGCACAAAGAGGAAGAAAGGCAAGAAAAGCATCCTCTGGCACAGGTTGCCCAGAGAAGTTGTGAATGCCCCATCCCTGGCAGTGTTCAGGCCAGGCTGGATGGGGCTCTGAGCAACCTGGATTAGTGGAAAGTGTCCCAGCCCATGGCAGAGGGGTTGTAGCTATGCAATCTAGTCTCTTCCAACCCAAACTGTTCTATGTCTTACGACAGGCAACGACGTGTACAGGGCACCTTTATATAAATTGTATTTATTTTCTTCTGAAAGCGGTGAAAAAGACACTTTCAGAGAAAAAATTTACTCACTCAGGGGAGGTACCATGAACTGATTTAATTAATCTGGAAATCTAATACTAGTCACCTGTTTTACAAAATATTTTATTCTATTTTTTCCTTATCTTTTTGTGACATAAGTGTTTAGTTGTCCTTAATGCTAATGTCTGGTTTTTGGGGGAGCATAGAGAATTGGTCCCTAACTCATATAAGAGATTTTTCCTTGTTTTTCTTCAGCCTAAGGTACTTTATCCAGTCAAATTCTATGGCATACTAGGATCTCTTACAAATCTATACACCCAGCAAAAATTCTTGAGAATTAATATATTTTGTGTTACAAAGCACTCAGCTTTTCTATTTCTGTAAACACATTACAAGCCGCTTTTCAAAGAGGTCCAATTTTTAATCAAATCTGTGCATTTTGCCTTTTTGAAATGCTGTGCTTCTGACTATTTGCCTTTAAAGTAAGACTTACTATGATGATACCGAAGACTAATCTCTGTCACTTTTACTCGTGTTGATTTTTTTTCCTCTGGATCAGTTCCACTGGTCTCAATACAATTAAACAAACACCATCGCACTCCTGTTGAGCAAGGCAGGCAAAATCTGGGCTCGAGATGGTGATGTCATTGCTGTGCTTGCTGGGTACTGACCTCAGCAAAGCCTTGCTGGCAATTCTTAATGCAGATAATGCTTAAGGAGATCTCTATCTGCTTTCTTAAAAAGCAGATAACTTAAAATAGACTGCAGCAACACTCACGGATTTTTTCTGTTAGGTGCTGGCAGCCCAAGTTGAAAGTGCATTTATGAAAGGTTCACCCAAAGTTGTTTATAGCATTCCCAGATATTCATCATGAAATTCTTCTGCAGCCCATTGTAAAACACAAAGGCTCTAAATCCCTCCAGGCTTCACAAAGATTTGTGCAGAGATTATAAATGAGCAGCAGATTAGCGCCAGATGAAAAAATCTGTTCTGTTAGAGAGCTAATCTGCAAGTGGCCGGGTTTGCTGCACATCTTCACAGCAAGGTCTGACAAATCTACCTCCCTGCATTTGGAATTTTGGTCAAAATCAACGTGTCACCTTGCATTGTGTCTTTATCCTCTCAGATGACTCGACACCCTCCCTGGCATCTCCCTGGTGCTTGTGCCTGCTGCAGGCAGCATGGCTGTACCAGGCAGGGCTCTGCCAAGCAGCAGGGAGGCAACAGGCAATGCTGAGAGTGTTGGCAAGCCGTGAGAAGGCTGACGATGAGGATTTAAAAATAAAAGACCTCAGAAAATATGCAGCTGTTTTCAAACCCAGTGGCAGGATTAAGGAGGCAGAGAAGCCTCCTCCAAAATCTGAAGAGGAGCGGTCACATGGGTGCACAGGCTGCGTGCAGCACTTGGTGTTCCATCTGAAGGTGGCACAGGGGAGCACAGTCACTGGCCTTGGCACAGGACAAGGAGCTAGTTTTGCCTGACTTTTAATCCTGGCTAAACCACTGAATTCCCTCTGTGATCTCTGACATGTTAGAGAATGTAGATATAGAAAAGTCCTATTAGTCCACATAATCCAGTTCTCTGCAATACAGGATTAGCCTGTAATCTTTATTCACTAGTATTTTGTGGGATGGAGCTTCTGACACGCTACCTCTGGTACACTGTTCTACCTGTAGTACACCACTGCTGCTTGTACTGCGTGGTGTTCTCACAGCCAGGAAAGTCTCTTGGTACATTGCTTTAAGATTAAAGTATTAAAATAATATTTCCCCATTATTTCACATTTCTGTCCATATAATGAAGTGCAGCATTAGAAAATAGGTCTTCTGAATCTTAACTAATCTGAAAAAATTATCAAGGGGAACAGTTCCTCCTGTAAACAGCTGTTCAGAAATAAGCTGTATTAGTGATGTAGCTTGATCTGCCCTGCAGGCAGCCATTCTGGGGGCAGGCTGTGCTTGCTCTCTTCTCCCCACCATCCACCATTACCTCCTGCCAGGCCAGCTGGGCTTGACCAGGAGCTGTGGTCCAGGAGGAAGATTAACAGCAAATACTTTGAGTAAAATGAAGTACCTCTACTGTCTGCATGAACATTAAAATAGCTAGAAAAAAAAGGTTTAAAATATCAAAACCCTAAAACTAACATCTTACCTAAAGTGGGTTGTCAGCTACAGTGTGTGTTCTCACTGTAGTACAGCCCAAGGACATAGAAAACAATTCAGCTAACTAACCACACACAATATTTTTTTTCAGGGAAAGCTGAATTACTCTCCAGACCCCACTGTCTGTATTAACTAGACAGCTAAATCTTATTTATGATGTCTGTGGGCTCTGCCTGACATATGTGTGGTAGGCAGGTGGCGTGGCCTGCACAAGGTAAAGGTACTGGCCCTGGAACTCTCTGCAGTGCAAGGATGGATCCGTTCCCAAAATGATTTTGGGAATTGATTCATTGAGCATGGTGGTTGAGTTCATGTCATGTATCTCATAACAGAGTTGCTGCAGAGAAAAAAAAATAGTCCCTTTTGTTAATGCTAACAAAATATAATGTAGAGTGTTTTCTTGGTCAAACACATCAAAAGGATGCAGTGATCTGTTTGTGGACTTTCAGCATGTCAGATTCTTATTTCTGAGTTATCCAAAAATGTCTTTAGTTAAGAAACAGCTGGTATTTTCTTTGTGGACAAACTTTTTATCTTGCAGAGTAATTTTAAAACAAATTGGTTCACATATAGCACTAATAAAATAATGTTATTTGTAGAAGTCTAATGTGATTTCTGGCTAATGTTTTGTTGACAACTGACTCATTATATTTGACTCTTTTGTCCTCAGTGTCTTCATTCATATAATTCTTTATGACATTAAGGGAAACAGCTTACTATATTACACAGAAATAGGCTATGAATTAACACACATTATTACAGATATATATATACACATACATATATATAGTATACATATATATATTTACTCATCTACAGCATCTAAATGAACTTTCGGCTGTCCTATAAATTCTAGTAAGAGATCATGAAAGAACCAAGCATTTTTTGCAGAAAAAAAATCCTTTTTTTTTTTTTTTGTCTATAGAATCACTTCAATAAAAGCAGAATATGGCTATGACAGATCTGGGTCACTAAGACAATGTGATGTGCACTAGCAAGATGTTAGAAGCATCAGTGTATGGAGCTCTTTTAGAGACTGGGTACAAAGAACCTCCTTAGTTGCCAGGTCTCAGCTCTTTATGTCATGTCATATAATCTCTTTGATAAAATGAGCAGGCTCTGTCTTTATCCACTACTCACCCCAGAAGACTCTTCTCTTTCTGTTGTTATTAGAAATATTTTATTAGTTTGTGGTTCTGATTTTTTTTAATGGATAGTTCATCTTCTTTTTTTTTTTTTTTCCTGTGGCTCCATCATTTTCAGTTCAAATTTATTCTTTTTCACACAGATGTGATTGGAATCGTGCAGTATTCCAGCTGAGGCCATAACAGTGTTGTCCAAAGTGCTTTGTACAACTCACTTAAGACTGCCCAACACCATGTTGTCACAACCTTGTTGCTTTAATAGCAGAAAGAGATCAGGATACCCAGTTCTTTCTCCTTTCCTCTTTCCAACAGACAAGTCCATAGCTGAGATTATTGTTTATTCTCAAGGGTATGATCTTGCACTTTGTCCCATTAGTTCCTGTCCCTTTTGGAGCAGAGACCAAGCATTGTGTATTATGCAAGAAGTTCTCTTAAGAAGACTTTAAATTAAACTTTTTTAAAGGCCGATTTCTAAAAGCCTCACTGAAATAAGGGCAAAGGTGAGAAACCTTACGATTGCTCAAACACAGTTCAGTTACCAGACATCAGTTCCATAAGAAAGCCACTTTGCTCCAGCTCTTTCCTGAGAAGGATGTTGGGTCATCATTTGTCACAGCTGCTTTCCCTGTTCAAATGCTTGAGTATCTGGTGGCAACTGAGACTGAGATTCAGGTCCAGATTGGGATCATAACCATGAGTTTGGGTCTTCAGTCTAGGTATCTACAAGCAAACTGAATGTGTGTCTGTAATGTCACTCTGAGCTTGTTAATAGAGCTAACAAGGTAAGGAAGAAAATGTGCAAGAGACAGTAAGTATACTTCCATTGAGAAGATAGAATGCACATGCTTGCTAAAGGCTTTCTGATGCTTTAAAGGAGGAAAAAAAAAAAAAAAACAAAGAAAAAAAGTAAGGAAGCAATGAGAAATTATAATTATATAATATACTTTTTCCATTTCTTAATTTTTTTCTTAAGCTGTCCACTAAGGTAGTAATGTTGGAAGACAGAATATGAATGAATCTGAATAAGTCAATAGGAAGCAAGAAATTCAAGCTAGCGTAATTCAGCCCACAAGGCAAGGCTTCTCTACCGTTTTTTCTTGTTGTCTTTGAGGCTCCTTATGTAAATATTTGGGATTTTGGCAGGGTGGTTTGTCTTTGTTATTGCAGTGAAACATTTGCTGCAAGCATACTGACTGAAGTCTGCTTCGTAATTATTTGCAGTAGCAACTCAGCAATGGAGACTTAAAGCTGTAAAACTGCCAATTTTGTATTAATGTGATCCTCTTCTCTCCCTCTCCCAACTGCAGCAAACACACAGTTGGTGTAGGAAGTCTGCAAAGCAGAAGAAGCAACCATATCCATCTGTGTCAACAGATTCCCACTTCACCACTCTGCCAGCCTTTCTTCCTCAGAGCCACCAATCTGTCTCTGAGCAGCCACAAGAAACGGGTCAAAAAAAGGTGCATCACACAAATGGCCTTGGTCATTATCTTGGTTTCTCCCAGCAGGACTTGAGAGACAGTGATCCAGGAGACTTCACGTGCAGATCCAGGAGTGCCTCCAGCATTTCTTGGTCATTTCAACGAAGCAAATCTCTGTTCTGCTTGCCCACAGTGAACTCCTCTTCAGCGCCAGAGACATTTCATTTCAGTGAACCATTTCAGTTTTTAAACACTGGGTCACCTGCAACCAGGTTAAAAACATGGAAATGCAGCCCCAAGCTTAACATTGATGACTTGGAAGGTGCCCAAGAGACTGATGTGGACACAGGGATGAAGCTATCCTTCTCAGACCTATCTGTGGTTTCTGCATACTCTGCCCTTAATGGGTTTTGCAGTGAGTTGGAAGACTCTCTTCCATCACAGAAACAAACTATCAGTAGGGCTAAACAGGCAGCCACAGGTGGAAGGCCTCTATCAGCCATGTGCAATACTTTTGAGTCAGCTGATGGTTCACTGCCTTCTCTTTCAGAATGGTCTTCCAGCTCTTTCATGTCAGCATCTCTCTCTGAGCAACACAAACAGCCCTTGAGAGCAGCTCCTTGTAATCTGGATGATCATGTTTGCCCAGCTTCACCAGTCAGTGAAGAAGAATTTTACATCTGAGGTTTCTCTAACTTACACCTTCCACAGGAAATGTGTTCTACTTGTGAATGACAGCAGTGGGTCCACCCTGAGCTTACAGAAGGTCCCTTGCTGAGGAGAAGGTGATGCAGAAGTGTGTCAAATATTTGAAGAAAATACTCAGAACCATCTGGGATTGGCATTCCTAAATGGGGTAAAGTAAAGCAGTCTGAGATTACAACCTGTGTTTTTGTACTGGAGGATATGATCAGCACAGAGGCTTTTGCACAGCAGCACAAGGTGGATTTTTTCTGACCAGCCCTTGGACTGATGGTGGAGGAAATGCCAGAAGAGACACATAGTATTCCATTTTAATTTGGCAGAAAATGAAGACTAATTTGTAAAACAAACTGCTTTAACTTTTTTGAGAAATTTCCTTAACTCAGGAAAGGTGGGAAAATAAAGGAGTCTTGCTTCTCTTTCACTGATTCCAAAGGCAGCCCTAAGCACAGCAGGTCCCAGCAGCACAGCCCCAGTAGGGTCAAGAAAGAAGTTTTTTGTGACAAAGTAGTTTCCTTCCAAACTTCCAAGCTGGCAGTGGTGAGGTGGGGTATAATCACACAAACATCAAGGTCTTCAAGATCATCTAAGTCCAAGTGACAACCTAGCGCTACCATAATCACCCCTAAACAATATCTACAAGTGCCACATCCTGTCATCTCTTAAACACTTCCAGACACTGACCCTACCAAATCCCTGGACAATTTATTCTAAGGTCTGACTACCCTTTCATTGAAGACTTTTTTCCTAATATCTAATCTGATCCTCCCCTGATGCAAGTTAAGGCTGTTTGTTCTCATTGTTGCACTCAAGATATGGCAGAGAGACCAACCCGCACTTCACTGCAACCTCTTTTCTGGTAGTTGTAGAGATCAGCGAGTCATTAACCCCTGAGCCTCCTTTCTTTCAAACTAAAAAAATCCCAGTTCCCTCAGCTGTTCCTTATCAGACTTTTGCTCCAAACATTTCACCAGCTCCATTGCCCTTCTCTGGACATGCTCCAGCCCCTCAATGTCCGTCCTGAACTGAGGGGCCCAGAACTGAACACAAGGATTCAAGGTGCAGCTTTCACCAGTGCCAAGTACAGGTGTCAATCTCTGCCCAGGTCCTGCTGGCCATGCCATTCCTGACACAGGCCAGGATGCCATTGGCCTTCTTGGCCACCTGGGCACATGCTGGCTCATGTTCAGCTGGCCATTGACCAGCATCCCCAGGTTCTTTTCCAGCCACTCTTCCCCCAGCCTGTTGCAATGCATGGGGTTGTTTTGGCCCAAGTGCAGGACCCAGCACTTGGTTCATCTTACTGAGCTCCACAAGACTGTCCTCAGCCTATTGATCCATCTGTCACAATCACTCTGGAGAGTCTTCCTGCCCTCCAGCAGATCAACACGCCCATCCAATTTGGTGTCATCTGTGAACTTACTGAAGATGCACTCAGTCTGTCATCTAAATCATCAATGAAGATGTGAAACAGAGCTGAGCCTTGGGGAACACCACCAGTCACCAACAACTAACTGGATTTAGTTCCATTCACCACCACTCTTTGGGCCTGGCCACCCAGCCAGTTTTATTCAGTTAAGAGTCCACCCATCCAAGCCATGAGCAACCAGTTTCTCTCAGACAGTGCTGTGGGAGACAGTTTCAAATGCTTTCCTAAAGTCTGGATAGACAATACCCACAGACTTTCTCTCACCCAATTGTCATAAAAGGAGATCAGGTTGATCAAGCAGGATTTATTTTTCATAAACCCATGCTGGCTGGGCCTGAGCCCTTGGTTGTCCCGTACGTGCCACATGATGGCACTCAGGATGATCTGCTCCATGACTTTCCCCAGTGCCAAGGTCAGGCTGACAGATCTGTAGTTCCCCAGGTCATCCTTCCAGCCCTTCTTGTAGATGGGCATCACATTTGCTAATTTCCTGGGACTTCTCTGGGAAACCAAAACTGCTGGAAAAGGCTTGAAATGGGTTTGGCAAGATCTTTTGCCAGCTCCCTCAATGCTCTCAGCTGCATCACATCAGGGCACACAGATGTGTGTCTAACTGGGACAGAAGGTCATTAACCCATTCCTCACAGATTATGGGGACTTCACTCAGCTCCTCATCCCTAACTTCCAGCTGTCATTACTGGGTATGCTGGGGGCAGCTGTTTTTGGTGTTAAATACTGAGGCAAAAAGGCATTAGGTACCTCAGTATTTTCCTCATCCCTTGACAATGTGCTGCCCTGTGCATCCAGCAAAGAATGGAGACTCCTTAGCCCTCCTTTTGCTGCCAATGTATTTATAGAAACTTCTTCAGAAGAAGCGTCACTCCTTCCCCAGAGAAGAGGAAATTCCATTGTATATTTGGACAGACCAGGATGCAGAAAGTGCCAAAAGGGAAACCTTAGAGAACATTTTCAGCCCCCTCACCTAGAAAGCCCATCCTGTTCAGCTAGGAGGGAGCCCTCTGTCTGTTTTCTGAACCACTTGTATAGACAGTGATAACCTGAGTAAGCTATGTTTGCTACTCCTAACTCAGGCAGTACAGCTGAGCTTTTTGGAATACAAACCAAGAAAGATAACACAGCATTTTTATATATTGCTACACCATTAGACCCAAATAAAAGACAGCTCCCTGCTTTTAATGGGTTATTATTTTTCTGTTAAAAATAATTCATGCAGAAACTTCTTCTTCTTATTTCCAGTGCAAGCATACTTCTTTCTGGATAAAACTTATTTCTTCTTGAATACCTCTCCCCAAAGGGAAAAAAGGTCAGATTTTCTGGCTTTCAGAAGATGTTTTTAAAATATGCATTTTTGATAACCTGTTTTGTTCCAATTAAGTTGGTATTAAAAAAAAAAAAAAAAAGTAAGTGAAAAGCTGCTAATATGACAGCTAAATACCTTCACCAGGATTTAAGTCATATAAACAAATTTTATTATGTGTATTCTGAAAAGTTGTATTTTTGGCTGACAAGTGTCACTGATCACAGCTCTGGTTGAGCCACTGGGGATGATGTTAAAAGGTGTGTGTATAATGCTGGATGTAACCTATATACAGGTGTAAATGCTGATGGCATTGTGGTGCATGGAATAAAAATTCATTTTCAGAGAAAGATATTTGCTGTATTGCCAGGTAATTTTAAGCAAAAGAATTTCTGCTTTGGAGGGTGAAAAAAAGGTGGAAAAGCACACCATACTGTAAATAATAGTTACAAAAAGTGGAACCGCTCCTCTGGCCTGTTTCGGTAAGTGAAGGGTTTTTACAAATTATGCTGGAAGAAAATCTAGAGGAAAATTAGTGCAGTTTTTAGGGGAGGAACCTGCAGCCTGAATCCAGAAGAGGCCAGAAGGATAGTCAAGGCTTTTCCTTCTGCTGTTATTTTCTTCACACAGGAGAAAAGGCAACAAAATGAAGTCCAAGTCTCCTCTCTGTGAGATGCTGTCATAGCATTTACCAAGGGTAGACTTTTTCTTTTGTGCTATAGACAATGAATAAATAGGAAAGTCTATTAAGGTAAAGAGCACAGAAGAGTATCAGCCTTCTGCCCTCTAAAACTGTTTAGGCTTTCTGCAGTTTTGGGTAAACTGTTCTCTTTCTGGAACCAAAAATAGCACTAATGAAGAATTTGTCATGGTGTGTTTACCTGCTCTGTGCTCCTTCAGACCCCACGCAGTCTTTCCTCTGACTGTTGTGACCTTTAGATCAAATCCTTCCCTGGAACATGTGAACCTGATTTATCTAAAGTTGTATCCCCATGTTATTGTATGTACCCTGCCAAAATATATATAAAACACTATGAAGTCAGACTAGCCACTTTTTCCATCAGCTTGCATTTCACCATACAAACAGTGATGCCTAGGACAGTCAGCATCCACAGGTTTAAATTTATGCTTCATCATTTTCTGTCCAGAATCATGGTATTTTTCACAATATTTTAATAATACAGAAAACATTTGATCTGGATATGAAATAAAAAACTCGTTTGAGCTGATGTAGCTGTCTGATCCTGGCATCATGCCAACACTCCTGACAAAAAGCTGATTGGGGTTTTTGATGAAGAGGAAGCTCTGAACCATTTTTCTGCTAAGACATGCCTCTGGAAGGAGTCCATCACATCTGGGGGCTGTTGCCTGCTGCAGCAGGAAGCACTGGTATTGGAGGTCCACAGGGAAGCACAGGACAGCTCAAGTGTCAGTCATGAAATTTGTGTGTGTTATTAACCAGCAGCTCCACAAGCATCTCTGCTCCAGATTTTGCCACATTAATCCTGATGGGAAGAGAGCCAAACTAGTGTCCACAGACTCTGCATTTGTACTGTCCCCACTGGTTCTGTCTCTGTTCTGTTTACTGATATCTAACTAGAGATTAAAGTTTTAATTGTTTACATTGATGGTGCTTGTAACCAAATCTTGTAAAAAGATAAGTGTCCTACTGTCAGGAAAAACAGAGGTGATAATGTACAGAAAACTTTCTGTCTATAAAAAGGCAGACTATGAAGTGTGTTTCACTGAAGGTAGGCTTCATTAATTCTCTTCCCATTATTTAAGAAGGGGCTTATCTCTTCAGAGACTTGAATATGCACAAGTTTCATGGCATTTACTATTGATTTGGTTAAATTATCAACAGTGTATTTTGAGAACTGCAGGTTTTTCCTTAACTTTCTCTCCTTCTCACCCCCGAATGCACTGCTTTTGTGAAATAAAATAGAGATGAAAAGTCAATTATACACAACCTTTTGTGTGTTCATTTATAAAGTATTGCAGACTTACAGAGTATTTTAACTAGGCTGCAAAGTGACTGCAGTGCCACAGGCTCTACAGCTTTTGGTGGTGTGTGTTGGTGGGATAATTACAAAACAAACACAGCAAAAGTATTTTTTTGGACTCAGGTTTGCCTATGCAGACTGGGTCTTTTGATTCTCACTGTGGTGTTGTAAATAATTTTCTATAATAAGGCTGAAGGATAAAATAGGAGCTGTGAGTTATCTTCTTATAGATATTACATATTGGTAATCTTGCATGCTCAAATCCCATCTGGGTTTGTTTGATGTACACTGGTCCTCATAATCATCCTTTCCTCTTATTTTCATCAGTGTGTGCTGTTACCTATAATGCATTTCTTTATTCCTCCCATGGGACACGTCTGCATGTCAGGATTACATTGTATATGCAAAGTTGTGTAGGTTTGGCTTTGTTTGGTTTTTATGGTTTAACATTACGGGGTTTATATATGTTTTTATGGCACTTACAGAGCTGTAGAAACATCAGGAGTTGGAAGAGGCCTGTGGAGATCATCTAGTCCAAAACATCTGCTCAAAGCAGGCACAAAGCTGCTGAAGCCTTGAGCTTTGGAGTTAAATCAAGTTGTTCAGGACCTTACTGGGTCATACTTGAAAATATCTAAAGGTGGCAATGTCATGGTGTCTCTGGGCAATGTGTACCATGTTTACTGGCTGTAATGGTGAAGAATTGCTTCCTAATGTGCAGTGAGAATTTCCCATGTCCAAAATTGTGATCTTTCCCTCTTGTTTCACTGAGCACCTGTTAGAAATCCAGGTTCTGTCTTCTCTATAATCCTACTTTAGGTGCTGGAAGACTGTAGTTGCTCCTGCAGCCATGGTCTTCTCACTCCCTGACCCTCTGAACTCTCTCAGGTTTGTCAATATCACTCTGGTACTGACGATCCCAAAACTCTACACAAATGTATGGATATGGATGATGAGTGCTCAGATGCCAGGAAGAAGAATTTCTGCCAACCTGATGGCAGCTCCCTTGCTTCAACCATCCAGTATCCTGTTGGCCTTATCACTGTAAGGTTGCCCTGCTTAACCATGTCCAGTTTGCTGTTTACTGGGACTCCAAGGTCTCTTTCTACTCCCTAGCCAGGAGATGCTTCCTCCTGTGCTGATTGTACCAGGTTAGTCCATGCCAGGTGCTGGGCTTCCCTTTGCTTCTATTGAGGTTCTCACTGGCACCTTTCTCCAGCCAGTGAAGGTCTCTCTCTGTGAGTGGCAGCCCTGCCCTTCAGTGTATAGGTCATGGCCATCACATTGGCCAGTTTCTGTTGCACTGTCAGTGGTTAGCCCATCCAGCCCCGTGGGCTTGTGTATGTGCAGCTTTCTGCATCCTTGACTCAGACTTCTAGTGTGATTAGTAATTTTCTCCTCAGAACTTTGCTAGATACAGATGCATGGCAGATACAAGTGACAACCTTGTGACTGGAGACAGTTTTTCCAGTTGGCAGATTTTTCCAGTTACAGACAGAAAATTTTCTAGTCTGTCCTGAATAACTTCTGAGTTGTTTAAGGAAGGTTCATCTGTCTTTCCTTATTGATTGACTGCGTTGTGGGACATGCCCACAACAATATCCCTTTTGTTATCTTCTCCTGACCCATGAGCTCTTGAGTGTCTCACCCTCTGCTCCCCCACAAACATGCACAAATTTGTGCCACTTAGTTGATTAGAGCACGAATCTCATCACTGTCTTCCACCCTTCCATAAAGAACCTGTATCCAGCCATGAACACTCTGGACCCAATTGCCTCATCATATCTCTAAGTCATCTGGTTTTACATCCTGAGAGTGCCGAGGTCTTCCAGGAGTGATTTTCAGGTTCAGCAGCCTGAGCTTTGGCACTGGCCACCCCATCTGCCCAACAGAATGGAGCTATCCAGGTGTTGGGAAGAGAGTCCCGCCTCACAAAGGGCTTAGGAAGCAGTTTCAAACAGTGCATGTGTTCACTACTGCAGAAATCAGATTATTGTTTTTCCTCTCAAGCTGAGAAGTCTTAAGCCAGTAACTCATTCTTCATAAGAAAACTATTCCATGCTTTTATTGATTCTTGTTACCCCTCTGTTACCTTTCCGTGCTGTGTGCTTTTTGAACTAGAGGGTCCACAAATACATATAGTTTTTGGATACACTGTATGAGTGTTCAGAACAGCTTGAAGGTGTTATCCATTTTATTCTGTTTCTCTCTTAGTAATGGAACTTTCTACTTTGGCTGCAGCTGAGCACTGAGCTACCCTTTTCATAGATATTTGCATAGTCCTAAAGTCCAATTCCCAAGAAGAAAAAGTCAGTTGAGAACCTACTATCATGTATGTAAAATACTATATTTTTGAGATGTAATGAATTTTAGAATTAGCTACATTGAATTTCATCTGCCTTTTTATTGCCCAATTGCTGTCTATTGTGACATTTTTCTGTAGCTTCCCCAGTTGTTCATAATTTTTACTGTCTCGGGTGCTTAATAACCTCAACAAAATCCCATCTCACAAACCCCCCCTTTTTCCAGGTTTAAGTCATGCTGAGCAATGTAAGCTTGAGTACAAATCCCTGCATGACTCCACTGCCAACCTCCTTCCACTGTCAGAGCTGGCTATTTATTTCTACCTTCTGTTTCCTGCCTTTTAATCAGCCCTGTATTCACATAACCTTACCTCTTAAACCATCACAGCAGGATTTCTTGTAAAGGCTTTGATGAAGGGCTTTGGAAAACTGTTCTTTGTTGATGCCTTCTGAAGCACCAAATAGATTTAAGAGGTGCGATTTCCTTTTATAAAACCACGTTGACTCTTCCTCAAAAATATCCTCAAACTTCTCTTTGTTTGGATAGTGACTTGTCTCTCATCTGAGCCCAGGTGTCATTTGAGTACAGAGCAATCCTCCCTGTGGCATTCTTTCCTAGCTTCCAGGACTCAGCATAGTGCAAATTGCTAAATTTACACAGAGCCCAGACTTCTTGAGCCAAGAACTGCTCAGATCACTGTGTGGCCAACTGCTACATTGTGCTACCAATGGATTTATCCTACCTGAATTTGTCAGATTTCTTGTTGAATTTCTCTTAATTCCCCAGGTTTCCACAGCAGCTCAGGGCAATGAGCAGCACTGAATTCATTCCCTGCATGAGAAGAGAGACACATTTATTTGCAGCCTTCACCCAGACAGTTTCACTGAGCACCTTGTGTTCCAGAAGTCAGTGCAGGCTTCTGGGCCATGTTGCCTCAGCAGCTGGGAAAGATTTTGTTCCCCTGAGCTCAGGAACCAATGGGTTGGGAGATAGCTGTGGAGGAAAGACTTGCAGCCTTCTAAGGCATAAATCCTGTGGAGGAATATTCTTCAGAGGTAAATGGGAGTGGGACAAGGAGTAGGTTCAGACACTGGATTGTTTGATTGCTTGTCTCTGTTTTGGACCACTTCAAGCAGATTTCACCAAGACACTTCCTGGTGGTGCCCTTCACCCCTAGGACTGTCCCCAGTATGGAAGAGGCTACATCAAGGTTTGGCCTCTCTGTCTCCAACACTTTCCCACTGGGCTATTTGCATCTTCCTGTCACCCCATGTTCCCTTGGACATAGCACAGCATGAAACTCAGCCTCTCAGGGTCATGCTGTAAAAACACCTCTCAGCTGGGCGCAGTCCTCACTTGAGTTCAGATAACAGCCCCGTGCACAGTGAGCTGGCTGAACAGATCCTGCGGCAGTCCAGGGGGGAAGCCAGGCTGGCTGCAGCGTGCTGTGGCTAGTGACCTGTGGGGCATCTCTGAAGCTTGTGGACCCAACTCAAACAGTGCTGGGCTGGCCTTGGAGCTCAAGAACAGTATTCAAACTGCTGCTATTTTTTTTTTTTTTTTTTTTTAGCAGTTTACAGATAGACAGTATTGCTTCAATTTGGCCACAGAAAGGCAGTCTCAGGAGGGCTTCAGAGCTGTGCAGGGGCAGGATGCCCTGTGGATGGCTGTGGCCCAGCCTCCTGCATCAAGGCATGGCTGTCGTTTTAATCAGACGTCCTTTTCAATCCCTTTCCTCCTGAATATATGGTGCATAAAATGGGAAAATAGCTTGGTAGGTGGAGGCCGTTAACCCAATCTGCCAGTCATAAATGAAAACTGCCGAGTTAAGGGCGCATAATGAAATGGCGATGGAAATGGGTACCGCCAAGCCTGACGGGTCGGTATGAGCATCACGCCGTCCCCAGCTGCGGGACCGCGGGGCGCCCGTGCCGTGCGACGGGATGGCCGCGGTGCGGGATTGTGCGCCTCGCCGGGAGGCCAGCAGCCTGCACAAGTGCCTAGTGCCATCTCGTGGCCCGGCGCACACGAGAGGCAGCGCACGGAGCTGCCAGCCCGGGCGGTGCCGCCCCGGGGCAGCGGGGAGCCCCGGCTCCGGCTCAGAGACCCGCGGCCCCGCTGCCTCCGTGCCCTGAGCGCAGCCTGAGCTGCCCGCAGCGCCCGGGCTGCGCTCCCTGCCCGCTGCCCTGCCTGCCTGCCCTGCCTCCCAGCCCTGCCTCCCTGCCCTGCCTCCCAGCCCTGCCTCCCAGCCCTCTCTCCCTGCCCTGCCTCCCTGCCCTGCCTCCCTGCCCTGCCTCCCTGCCCTCCCTGCCCTGCCTCCCAGCCCTGCCTCCCTGCCCTCCCTGCCCTGCCTCCCTGCCCTGCCTCCCTGCCCTCCCTGCCCTGCCTCCCTGCCCTGCCTCCCTGCCCTGCCTCCCTGCCCTCCCTCCCTGCCCTGCCTCCCTGCCCTGCCTCCCTCCCAGCGCCAAGCTGGGGAGCAGAACAGCCCGGCGAGCGGCTCCGTGACCCGAAGCGATCTGCCGTGTGCTTCCCCTGCGCCGGAGCCAAGGGCGAGGAAGCAGCCACAGCCCACGGGGCTGCTCTTGGGATGGAGCCGAGCATCCGCTGGGAAGGAGCCCCTGAGCACGGCACGGTAAGCCGGCTGCCTGTCACGAATTCCTCTGTTTACTTTGATGAAAATTTCAGCCCTCCTGGTACGGAGATAATCTGCTAAGTATGACCCAAGTCTTGCCAAGACAATGCTTCTTGTGAGGCTAGCAGTGCTACTGGAGAGCTCCTGCTCCTTAGGTGTAATGAACCTGGGGACAGGGCTGCCCGGAACAGATACTCTTTAAGAATGCAACACATAATACCAATTTAATAATTCCTCTTCCTTCCATGAATTAACGGCCTTTTTTTGCAGCTCACATGTACTCTTGCATGGACATATTTTTATTTAAACTGGGCTGTGATTAGGAGCAAGAAAGTTTTTTCACATGTTTACCATGACATGGTTATGAGTCCCACTTTTTCCTACTTTTGGGGGTTTTTTGGTCACAAGAAAGCAAAACTTTAAATAATTACTCTGTTCCCCTGCTTATGGAATTTGATTAGATGCCAGTGTTCCCCTGTTGTGCCATGTAAAGCCACAGAAATGCAGCCTCTGCCCTTCAACTTCCTCTCCCTGACACTTTGCTGCCTTGCTTTCCTTCAAGAGCTGATTGTCCTGTGGTTTTCCCACAGGATGGGTGAGGATGCCAGTTGCCACCCTGCCACGTGTGTAAAGACTCTGCAGAAGTTTTGAAGCAAGGACTTCTGGGGAAGCCTGAGGTGGCTACGGATACAACCACTGCCAGGTCTGCTGCGGCCAGACAGCTGGCCATGAGGGCAGGGACAAGCCACCGGGGGGAGAGGAGCAGAAAGATGGGAACCATCTGTGACCCACCTCCCATTTTCTAGCCCCAGATGGTGAACTAGCTTCAGGCATGTGGGGCTGTGCAAGATTCTGCTCTTTGAGGAATTAGGATGAGGTAGGGGATGTGGAGGGAAGCCATCAGCCCTGGGAGATAAGGATGCTGAAGCTATCAGGTTGCCAGCAGCGCCCAAGTGCACAATGGTTTCCAGGTTTCCAGGATAATATTTGCTCTGGTTTGGTTTGCTTTTCCAGACACTTTCTTTGCAGATGAGTTCTTTTGGATTTGTGCTGCCAGTCCCCACAAATTTCTCCCTCCCTCCCTCCCTCCTTTCTCTGGAATGAAGCAGGACAAGACCCAGGGCTCCTTTATTTTCCTGCCCACTCCTCTCTTTAACACCTCCTCACTAAATCCACTGGATTTGATACTTACCTTGTCTCCAGCAGACTGCAAGGGGCAAACCTCTGCTTTCAGCATACCTGGGAGTCGTTCAGTGACACCACAGGGATGCAGCTATTGGTGTTCTCTGCAGTGGAGGCTTGTTGTCTCTTAGATATGCCAGGTCATCAGAACACTTTCTGATTATGCCATTTTTGGTAGATGGCCCAAAGAAAAATTGGCTGCTTTCTAGAGTGACAGCTAGATTGCAGCCTGACATGAATGAAAAGCATAGCAAGATGGAACAGATTGTTGCTCCAAGCCTTCTCTGCTGATGTGTTAACTTTGGCAGCATCATTTGGAGAAAAAAGTGAATTAATCTTATTGGAGTTGTGTACAAAAGAGACTGTGGGAAGGAACAGGGGGGGAAAAAAAAGGGATGTGTGAATCTATGTTGATTATTTTGAAGCCATAAACAAGTGGCATCAGAAAAGATTTTGACAACCATATGGACTTTCAGAAGTGTGAAATTTTCTGAAAATGATGTGCAATCATGTAAGGGTTGGCATAAAAGAAAAGAAGACAAGATATGGATTGATGAGATGTACAGACAGAGACTGCAATCTGTGATACAGGAGTTAAGATTCTGGGTACATGAAAAAATGTTACCTAGAAAAAAACTTTTAATATAAACTAAATCAAATTAAATTAAGTTACATAAGAGAATGCTCTCAAAGATAATAGAAATAACAGTCAATCCTATTTCTTATTGCTGGTTTTCAGAACTAGACTCTGGGGAACAGCAGTCTCAGGATTGAGCAACAGCTTTCCACTGAAATAATAATTGTTTTTCTGGGAAGCTTCACTGGAGATGCCACATGCAATCTGGATTTTACACAGGGCAAAAACCACAGGTACAAGAGTGCAGGTCCTGCTGAGGGGCTTCAGCTGCTGTGCTGGCTGATGTCTGGAACTGCCATGGCAGTGCAAGGTGTTCTCCAAGGTGACACTTTTATCCCAGAGCTTGGAAGTGCTGAGAGGCAAGTGGGATGACAAGAAAGCAGATTAACAAATTTTGTACATTTGGTGCAGCACGTTTCCACACAAGCTGTATGTGCATGTGGCAGGGACATCCGCATGGGCCACGTGAGGGTGTGAGATGTGACACACACCAGAGGAGGTAAGTGCTGCTCTGCTGCCCTGGGGAAGCAACTCATCAGATCTGGGCAAGAGCCACCATGCTGTCTGAGATCTTACCTGCTAGGAGAAGAGACACTTGAGAGGTCTGGGCTCTCTCTGGGGACTAAGTTTAAATGCTGGCACTCTGAGCCTTTTTACAACCTGACTGATGCCTTTCCTCTAAGTTATCATAGTGCACAATAATATGAGACATAAATTGCAGCAAAATACTTTTCAGATTTGATTTATAAATGGTTCTGATTTGCTTCTGATTTCAGCTTCCCCTGTGGCAGCGTTCCAGGTCCAGATTCAGGTTTGCATTTCTTGTCTTGTCGCATCACGAGAGAATGGGAAAAGCAGATGGAAGGTGAAAAACTGGGAATGGAAAACAAACCAGCTATGCCATCTTAAAGAAGCAGAAGAAAAGTAGGCTGAACTCTCAGATGAGAAAATATTTTTCTGGGAAAACACACATCAGGGCAAGAGTTAGTTTTTATGTATAAATAGGGGTGTATGATGGGATTAAATAGATATTAAATTAATCTGTTTGCATAATTTGAACATTGAAAAAGTCCAGCATCTCTGCACTGTATATCATGTACACTATCCCATAGTCTGATACTTTGAGTCCTCTTCCCATTCTGCAATATTTCCATTAGACCTCAATCTTTAAGAAGTCAATACACACCCAAAAATGTTCAGACACATCTTAGATTTTTTGATATATGTCTTCTAAGTATACCCTTCCTTTCCTTCCTTTTGCCTTTCACCATACAATCTTTTGTTGTTTGGTGACATTAGCACAGTCACCAGTAAATGTAGTGCCTCATAATCTCTTTCCACCACTGAAGGTGGTACTTGGAGTTAGCCCTAAGAGGTTCCAGCAAGGAAGTGCCACTTAAGAGAATGTGATGAACTGTATAGAGGACCTTTATTTTGCTATTTGAAAAGAAAACTGAGGATACTTTAAGATTCCATGATCTGCATTTTCAGACTTTGGAGTGACAAGCCAAAAGAAAAGCATATCAAGACCCCTCCCCCCCCCCCTCCATTATTCTTTATTTAATGAGGTATGGGGTTTAACTGAGGAATTTAAATGATTGACTGAGAAGTATTTGAAATTCTTGAGGGTCATAAGGATCAAGGCAAATGGATCAATCAAAAATAATTACTTTTGACACTGTGACAACAGCTAGCGCTTTCTTTTTTCCCTCAATCTATGAATATTTTTTCTCTTCTTGAAATGCTGAAGTAAAGAGTCTTATTTTCCAACGAACTGCAACATTAAATGTCCCCATATTTGAAAAAAGCACTTAAAGAGGCTATAGCTGTTTTAAAAATTTCTTAATTCAGGATCCATTCATTCATTCATTCATTAACTGGTCCTTTGACACTTTTTCCTAATTAATAGAGTTGTTATGAGACCAAGCAGCAACAAATAGACATTAAGCATGGAGGGGAAAAAGCACTGAGAAATAAATGTTTTACATTTAATTACAACCGTCATGCAGAGATCATATGTGCTGTGCCACATCTCAAGCAGAATCAGTGCGTTGTTGTGCCTTTGAAGAAGCAATCTTCACCAGACCAATTCTCTTTTTAACACTTTTTCTTTTCTATTGTCATAGTGTAGTGTTTGTGTGAAACAAAATAGTTTAACAGTTTAATTTTGTTTTATTCCAGAAAACAGATATACTGTTTCCAAACATACAACCTCGGGGGCTGGGAATATGACAGTGCTGGGAGTCCCAACGTGAAAAGCAACTCTGGACAAAAGTGCACAGAGAACAACTCTAGATGAAAGATCAGCAGCCATCCTGTAGTGAATGGCACATGCCTCCTGTGTGGCTTCACACAAGACCCCCAGCCATAGCCATGCAGTGTTCCAGTCCCAAGGAAAAATTTGAGAATAACCTTGTGTCACCAAGCATAGCTCTAATATAGTCCCACTTACTATGGAGAAACATAAACAAAACAATCTTATTTTATTAGATGCCTATTCCAGCCGACTTCTGTTTAAAGCAGTGCACTTTTTCTGTAGGAATTGGCTCTGTATTACAGCCCTGAAAGCTCAGCTTGAAGTCAGCTCTCTTTTCCTGCCTGTTTTCAGCTGCGTCAGAAAAAGCTAATGGCTGGGTACCAGGCAAACTGCACACTGATACAAGAGAGTTCAGCTTCCCAAAATTACTGCCTCTCTGGGGAATATTTTAACTCTCTTGATCTCCAAGGACTACCATGCCTCAGAGAGGAATGCATCAGAGTTGAGGGGGAAAAGAGAAGAATTAGCTTGGAAAGCAAACAAACTATCCTGGAAACCAACACTTGTTCACGTGAGTACATGCTTGCCTACTCCCATGGCCTGAGCTGGCTTTTGGCTCTACTCTTTGGAGCAGTCTGAACAAAGGTAAACCCTAAGCAGTGAATCCCACTACACTCAGAGGACTGCAGGTGCCCTGATCACCACTTTAAATAAAGAAATTCCATGTAGCTCCTTTGAGAATTTGCCTTGCGTTAGCCAAGTCAGGATCAGCAAGTTAACTTTTCAGGATTCCATTTCTGGGACATTCTATTCCCCTGACTTTTGGTCTGCTATTTTCTTGTTCTTGACATCTGTATGAACATTTTCAACAATACAGAATAAAAAAAATTAAATTTTAAAGTTGTTTCCCTGAGCTGTAAGGGTGATCCTGTCAGCCTGCCTTGATCTAATGCATATAAGGCCCGGGTGACCATCACAAATATGACAACATTTCAAAAGCCATGGTCCTGCAGAGCTGAGGTTCTGTGAAGAGCCTGCAGACAGCCAGTCCTGCTCCATACTTCCCAAAAAAATTTCATTCTACTATCTTGGATCCCTACTCAAATGCTGGGCCATGCTACTGTTAGAAGGATCAAGAACCAGAGCTGTTAGCACCCAGCATTAACACTGGGTAGGAATTCTCTTGGCTCTGCAGTAAGGTTTCCTGCCACCTCACATGCCCAGTTTTCTCTATTGCTTTAGCAGAGGATGGACAGAGCCCGGCAGAGTGGAGCACCATCACCTCCCAACACCTGTGACTCAGAGGGGGCAACTGTTCCCATGGGACTGAAACCCCACTTTTTAATGGCAAGCACATCTAATATCCCCTTCTAGGAGTGTGTGTGGAGATTCCTCCCTTGGCTGAGGACTCCCCCAAGGCTGAGAAGAATAGATTTGCCAGCAGTTGTTAGTATGGGTGAGTACCATCAATCTCTACTTGTTTTGCTACCTTCAATATTGCTGTTTCAATATTCAATAAACAGTGCACTGCACTAGTAGTTATTACTATCTGTACTGTGTAGTAAATCATTCTGATTAAGGTCCTTTAGTCTAATCATTATAATTATCACCATCAATAAAATAAATAATTTATTTTATTTATATAAATATATTCGGTTTTCCTTTCTTAATCTTGCGGTCCAAATTCACGGAAAGATTCAATTACACATATATAATGCTTTAAACAAAAAGTCTGGGGCAAAGACTGGATCCATCTGCACCTAGATTCCTCTCTGAGGAGGAATTTAGAAAGCAAGGGGGTTCTTTATGCACCTCGTGACTCAATGAGAGCATTTCTCTAATACACTTTGTCTGGAGCTTCTGTTCTGCATCAGGAGAGGGCGGAGGCAGCGATCTGGTCTGGGAGGGTGCCACATCAACAAATGCCCTCTCTGAGAATGAAATCTTGATAGAAAGCCATTAAGAAGAAGCCTCCTGATGAGTTCTTTCCCCTTTCCTTGCAGCTGCAGCTTTGCACAGCAGCCTCCCCGCTGCATGTTTGAAGCTGTATCTGCCGTGGCTCGCCCACCCCACGGAGCACAGACCTCCCTCCATGGAGCACATGCACCAGCAGATAATCCAGATCAGTTTACCTCTGCGTACCTGGCAGCACGCTACTGTGCACTGACCAAATATCAGAAGAGTTTGTGGTTAATTAGGATCAGATTAATCCCTGCTGACTGCCTGTCTCTGTGTAAAAAGGGCACTAGAGGTTAGAAAGTATTAAGTACCTTAAATGTCTACTTGCATAATGTAAAAAATTACTGAAGATCCAGACTTTGTGTTTGAAAGTGTTGATGTGAAATAATTTACCCCTAGAGGCATTTAAATGTGCTTCTTATCCTATCAAAGCAAAAGAATCCATTAATAATTTTCCAGGATAAAATGTAATAAATATTTGTCCATGGAAAATAATAAACCTGCAGAACAGTGGAGGCATCTACAAAAAAGTGCCTTAGAGATTCTGAACATTATTTCCAACTCAAAGAACTTAGCCCAGCATATAAAGTATCATTTTTATAGATGCAGTAAAGCTTTTCTATGATACAATTGTGCATAGTTTTCAATTTTATTAGTTCCTATTTATCATAAGAATACAGCAGGTAATAATTAGATAGTTTCAGATATACACCCATCCTATGGTATTCCCCAAGGACCCCAGAGGTCTTCACAGGAAAGACATATTTCCATGTTCTTATATGCTCAAATTACTTAACACATTTGTGACACTAAAATGTAGATTGTATTTGGTTGGGATCCTTTGCTATGTGATTATTGGACATGTCAGAATATAGATAACTTTTGTACTTTTCTCTTTAAATAAGGAAAGATCCTGAGATTGATTTAAAAACTGAGCTGATAGGAGGACGATTTTTAGAGGCAAGACACATAAATAAAGGATCTGTGGGTCTGTGAGAAGTGTCAACTTTACACACATCTTCACATATCCTGATAGGTCATTGGGCCTTTTTCTTTCTTATTTTTTGTTACTGGCACATTTATGTAAGTATTGGGAACACTTACATAATAACAGGATATTAGCTTAATTTGAGGTCATCTGTTCTTGTGACTTACTCCCCATTTACAGTCATAAGCTTCTCATTGTGACATCACCTTGGTGGCCTCAGCAGTACCTGTGATGTCACCAAAAGGGATTATAACCTGAAGCTGTGAGGGCAAATCAGCTTCTGGAGAATAAAGGTTTTTTGTTTTGCCCTGCTAGCAGAAGGACATGGAAACACCCACCCACCCTTTCTCCCCTGCCTGTCATGGTGGAACAGGACATTTCACCACACAGGCTGGGAATCCGAGAGTGGGGCTGCCAGAGTAAGAGGGTTTGCTTAGTTTCAGTGAACTTGTGTGCAGTGAAGTTCATGCAGGAAGAAATATGTGCAACCTGTGCAAACACACTTTGTGTGTGAAGCACACAGCCATGCCTCTCTGCCCAGCTTGGGGACACATCACAAGCTGTGGTGGCCTATGCAAAGCCATGTTCTTCCACGTTATTCACTCCATAAATTCCCGTTTCATCTCAACCGTCTTGCCTACTCAACCACATCCCTCTTTCTGAAAACCAGATTTCTTATAAGAAGTCAGCACTGCAACTTCATAAACATCTTTATGTTTTCATCTTCTGTTTGGTTCCCTGTCATTTCAGTCAGACCAGCAGCAGAAACTTCAGCTGGCAATGTGCTCATATGAGGACCTTGTCCTATGTCATTTACTTGGCATCATTCACTTGGCACTGTAAGAGCCTGTGACAGACAGTTAGACAAGCATTTGGGGGTATCAGTTTTTAACTTACTTTGTATTCCATATCAACAGCAAATGCATTTAATTTGTTGGTTTGTGGAGTTGTCTGGGAGGAAAATATGCTGCCACAGCACTGCTCCCCACTCCTGCTTTGGCTCGCTGGCATGTCTTGTCTGAGTGTGAAACTCCACTAGGCCCCATGCAGGGTACTGACCCTATCTCAGGAGAATTTTAAGTCTGCAGATGCCAAAAGGGTGACATTTGAGGGCAGAGATGGCATCTCACAGACTCGCAAGTGAAATCTGGACATGCTGATGCATCAGCTCTGAGCCACTGCAGTCAGCTAAGCAGCTGATCTGTGACAGCAGTGCTCACAGGTCAGCTGTGCACAGACAGGCTCTTATCATACATCCAGAGTCCACAGGGAAGAGACTTTACTACTAAGATCTTCATATAACACTGCAGAAAATATATACACAGTGAGATTATCTCTTTGGACCTCATGCATCATTTTCCTGGTGCTCCTTAAGCTGTCTTCCCTATGACACATGCATAGGATAACTATTGCATTACAACAAGGATGTGCAAAATCTTCAGTCTTCCCTCAATCAGATTTCCTTCCTTTTTTCTTTTTATTTTTTTTTAATTCAAATAAATTTCATCAACCTGAAAAAATAAGTGGCCTTTAGTCTCATAGTTTCTCATCCCTTTTTAATTTTGTCTATTAAAAAATGCACTATGAGAACAGTCACTGTCAGTTAGAAAACTGCTTGATTTGGGCTCTTACTTAGCCTTCACTTCTGTGTGTGGGAACACCTGTCACCTCACCTGTGTTATGGCATTAACCTCATCCAGTGGAAGTGGAACTCCTGTTTGCTTTGCTTCACACCCCAGAAAAGCACTGTTCTTCCCACAGCAGAAGACATCACATAACACTTTAGAAACATCTACCCCTTGCAAACTTGAACTTCACCCCTGCACTAATTTCTCACACCACTTATTAACTTACTGCCTGGCTCAGTTTTTGGTTGTTGTCACTAGCTGTCACACAGTCCTCTGTCACCAACCTGTCCTCAAAGTATGCCCCTGGGGCATCTCTCGGGGCAGGAAACACTGATTCCCAGCATGATGCTGTGAAACTGTTATTCCACTTGGAGTATCAGAGATAAAGGAAAATCCATCAAAATGTTACATTCATGTTTTAGATCCACAGGGGCTGAAGAGGACTGGAAACCAAGCGCTGCACAGTCTGGTCATAGCCAGCCTGTGCCACTGCTCCTCTGCTATCCAATCTGCAGCCATGGGTGGGGAGACCACCTCTTCCTGTGGAGCTGCCAAAAACATTGCTGCTAACAGCACTTCTTTCCACCTGGAGCTGGCCAGGAAGGTGTGAGGGAAGCGTTCTGGGGGCTCCAGCAGAACGGAGTTCCATTGTAGGATTCTGCACTGTTTGACCTCCCCAGAAGGTCCAGGCTAGAACCAAGCTCATCTGCTCAAACCAAGGCACCTCACTGAGCAGATGGATTTCTCATTTGGAAGCAACCCTCTAAAGTGGTCACCCTTTGAAGAGCCAGATTTTGTCCACCCCAGTGGGAGGCAGAGGCAGTGTTGGTTTTTACATGGCATGGGGATAGCAGTAAACAAATTCACTTGAATTTGCTCATCTGGGTGTTTTGTGGCTCCACAGCCATCTGCCTCCCCACAGAATAAGCTCTATATGAAGTGATGATGCAGGTTTTTCTTATCCTGAGATTCAGCAGAACCACCCTCCTGACTGAGAAAATGTGCTGGCATCTTGCAGTGCAGGCTTGCTGCTGGAGGAGAGATGTTAGCAGGAAGTGGTTTGAATCCAATTTAATTTCCCTAGGGTTATTCTATGTGTTAAGGAGAAATAGCACACAAAACTCAGATGATGATAGAAGGTTAAGTTCTGTTCTCATTTGGGAAGGGGTAAATGCACAATAGCTCTACTGACATCAGGATGGTGCTAGAGGGGAAGAAAGACTGCAGGAGACTGACCTGACACAGAAAAGCTAACAGTAGAGTTCTAAAGAGGAAAACTTGCTTCTTACTGGTTCTCTTTTCTCCTCCAGCCTTTCCCTGGGCAAAATTCTGTTCCAGATCACTGTGTAAAGTGCATGCAACAGAAGCAGAAACTGGCTAGACTCCAAAGCAGAACAGCTCTCCCTTTCCTCTCAGTAGCCACACCAAACTAGGGCTCCGTTTTCTTAGAACATCAATAAATCAGAGAAAACTACAGTCTCCTGTGAGAAAAAACTGGATGTGGGAAAAGGTTTCCAAAGAAGTCTTTCTTCACCCATAGTGCCCATGCAGGCTGTGTTTTTCCCTCTGGTTTTTCATTTCAGTCCTGTGACTTCTGGCTGTTTCCAGAGCTTATAAGTTCCTGACCTTCCTCCCTGTTTCCACCACCACCATGTAGGCTTGACCCTGAGTCTGTTTTCTACAGTCATGGAGCATCCTCTCTCCCAGAGCAGTCTCCCAGACCACAGTCCCCCAGCAACTCTTCATTTGCTCGAGGACCCAGGTTTGTGCTGATGGTTTGCATTTACAATCCTATATCTGAGAGCAGAATCTGGCCCATGAAGACCTTGGAGATGGAATTCTGGAGGACAGCTCTCTCTGTTTCTTTCCCCCTCACCTTTCTTCTCCACTTCTGCACATTTTTCACACCAGACATTGCAGAGCCACCTGTGATGGCATCTGTCAGTGCTGAGCAGCAGGGGATGCTTCAGCAGTCTGTCCCCTTGCCCACCACCATGGCCACACAGGGGAACACCAAGGGGCTGTGCAGGGACAGCACTGGCACACTGCAGGCACAGATGTGATCTAATCCATCGTGGAATGCAGCCACCACTTATGGCTTCTTTCCAGTGCTTTCCACCAGTTTGGCTCCCTGCATGGGGAGGTGTTCACGCGTCAGGAAGCTCTTTGCTCTCTTCCTTCTTAAAGAATGGTGGTTTTCTCTGCTTAACAGGGGAACAGAGAGGTTGGGCTCCCTGTGAAGCTCTCACAGCTGCTCCTGCAGAAGCTCAGAGGAGCTCCACAGAGACACAGTGCTCTCTGCTCCAGGATGCTACCCACACACTCCTGTGCTCTGTTTTCTCCAGACACTCTCGGTTTGTGTCTTTCCTCACTTCCCTCACAGTCAATCAAAGTCATCGCAATGTGAAGAAGCACTTCTCAAAATACAGATGCTACCTCTGCCCCTTCCTGACTTTGAAGCATTATCCTGGGGACCAGTAATTGCATACCTTTTTGAATGCATTTTCAGCATCTTAAAAACAAAAATATTGCCAGAAAGTTTATCAGTACTTTCTCAGTACCTTGTGATGCAAAACCAGATTAAGAATCAAAGAAAGCTGTGATGCCTAAACTAGGACACAGGCAAGTATGAAGGCTCTAAAAAAATATCCTTAAAGGAGACAGAAACTCCCTTTCTCCACAGCAGCCCAACTCTAACACTTCTGTAGGTCCAAGACCCCTCTATTTCTGACATGGAATTTCTGTAACTGGCCTGTTTAATTTGCAGCCCCCCCTGAACTACCCTCACTTGGACAGCTCAGTTCCTGTCTGCCTGGGCTCACTTGGCAGCCTCAATTTTCAGACTCACCCTGACGTGGCACTAGCTTCTCCTTGGACACCCAGCTCTCAATTGTGGATCCCAGCCTGGCACAGACAAACTTTGAACTTAGGCTGCTAAACTGAACAGGCATGAGAATTTTGATTCTTACGTTGACTATGATAAATGTTCATAACCTTCCCCCAGGCTTCCCCCAGCACATTTTGTATTCCCCATGGTTGCTTTGAACAATGTTGATCCAGTTTTAATTTTCTTAAGTCCTCTCTGCTTGTCTGCAAACACTGTTTTTGCTGCAAAGATTCCTCATTTATAAGTTTCCTTTGTGATGAGACAAGACCCAGAACACGTTTTTCCCTTTCTCACTGAAACTATGCTGTCTTACACAACATTTTTGCCAGGTCTAGTTTTCAATTATGTCTTCCATAAATAAACAACACAAATCTGAATAGCAACATTCTGCTAAGTGGAAATTGAATGTTATTTTTAGGCAGTAATACCTAAAACCTTCAGGGGTTCTCCAGCTTTCATTTAAATCTCAATAAATCCACAGAAGAGTATCAAGAAGGGAAAATAAATGTCTTTTCAGGTCCAGAGCCTCTGGGAACACCACATGAAATCCAGAGTACAGTCCTTACCAGTGACCAGAGCTAATTTATCTATTGACAGCTCTGACCCCTTCAAGAAATCACTTGGTGGCCTCTGTTTCATTCCCTCTGAATACATCTCCACTCCAGTGGAAACTGTTAATGATAACTTCAGCAGAGAGGTCCTCATACAGCCAAACCCCCAAGCCCAAATGCAATTTTCAGCCTAAAGATACTGCTATTGAAATCTGTGGCAAAATTATATTTCTGCCTGTTGTATTAGACTGTGACTGACCAAGCTCTTGCACTTCATCAGTCCTGACAGGAATGTGCTCTAAATCCTAGGATCCTGAAACAGACCCCAGTGTAAGCATCTGTTCTGGCATATGCTCCAAACAGCAGAGAGGAGGAACAGCACAAGAACAGAATGAGAGGCCCACTTCTTCATTCTCACTTGCATTCTAATTCCATTGTGTGGCTGCTCCTTCCCTGCTAAGAGTGAAACAGTAGCATCTAAATTATTGCTTGATTGTAATGCCCTTTTCCCCAATGTCTTCTTTCCCACTTGCAATAGGAATGTATATTGTGAAATGGCCATATATATAACATCAAACTCTGGGAAGATCAATAAGTTGCAGCTGTACGTTAATTTTTAAGCCAAATCTTGCTTGTCTTAGGTGGCATTGTGAAGCTGTGAGTCTGAACCTGTGAATATGATGAGCAGGATTTGATCCAATCACACAAAGAAAGCCATGAACAGCTGCAACTGCTTTTAAAGTGGTCACAACTACAGCTCTTCTGCTTCTGGTCCATTCAAAGTGGCCCCTTCCTCACTTGCTCTCCTTCAAGTGCGGCACTTTGTTGTTTCTTTCCTTCTGGAAATTAAAGAGTGAAAGCAAATCTTACTATTTTGGATATCATTAATAAAAAAAAATGGAAATAAAGACATTTTAATTGCATGAGATTTCTAAATAGGGTTTCAAAGTGGGGGTAGAAAAAACAGCTGTGTGCCTGGTACACAGAGAGCCCTTTCTCTTCCCCTTTGTGGCAGAGGAATCAATGGAATTCATATAAAAGAAGGAGGGGGGTGGGAAGAGAGATAGGAGATGCCTTGCTCAGTACCAGCAGGTCACAAGCCTCATGAGGCTCGAGCAGGGCTTGCAAGGAAGTTGCTGACTCTATGTCCATGTGTACCTTTTTGTTCCTTGCCTTGGATTTGCTGGTCAGTGGCATGCTGCTTTGCCTGGCTCTCCATGGAGCTTGTAGCCTACAGGAATTTGGACAGAGTGGTACAGACATCGCCGACAGAGACTCTGATCACTGACTATCCCTTTAAATATAGTCTCATGACTTGGTCTTTGCTCCACTACCTATTAAAGAAGGAGACAAGACGTTCATAGGCAGCTTCCATTCAAGCACCCAGAAGGACACAGAAAGGCAAGACAATTTAACAGAGCTAACTGTGAGTAAATACAAAGCATTAGAGGTGCTCTCTAGAGCAAAGGGCATGGAGAAAGATTTGTAGGAAATCCTGAGGTGAAAGAAGGTGCAGTAATTTTTTTAATATATTTGTATACAATCTTCAAATGTGGAATTCTGTGAGGAAAACTATTCTCTCATTTTAGCATTTTTCCTTTAAATCTAAGTGTCTCTTAATATAACGTTGACCAGTGCTTGATTTCCCATAAAAATCTGATGTGGTGATTTTGTGCAGCAAGCACTGGAGCCTTTTGCAAATACCACCTTTTCTTTCGCTGGCATAAATTTCATAGAGGGAGTATCTGGGGTGGGGGGAGGGGGGGGGAATTTGAAGCCAGCCTTTTTGCAAAGTTGGATCCAAAGCCCAGCCTGGAGCCTCCAAATAGATTTCTGCACTTCATGAGGGGTATCCTTTCTTCTGGGAATGCTGGGTGTGACCCCCTTTCTGCTGGGGACGGAAAGGAGCTGTGGGTGCTCAGCAGCATGGAGACTGCACTGAGATGATCCATCATGTGTGCAGGTGGCCAATTTTTAACCAAGAGACTGTGTGTCTCCATGCTCTGTAATGGCCAACCAACTTACATGCTACAGCAGTCTGGAAAATTCAGTTCTTGTTAGTCAACAGAGTCATCAGCATGTCCATACATATCATACATATGTATTTTCTCTTTTTTTTAAATGACAGTAGCTACTGAGTAGACCTGGACAAGTATTTTAACAGTGATCATTAGTATTGTAAGTGATATCTCAACACTGATGGAAAGTTCCTCTGCCAGCTCAGACTATTGCTTTTCTAAATATATATGTGCCATTAATTGCAGGTATTAGCTGGTGGACACTGTTCCCAGCTCATCTTCATGTTGCCCATTTTATTCTCTGCATTTATCCTGTCTGCTTGCCGCATAACCAAAGGGAACTGCATCTCCTATGATGAGCTGAGAGAGCAGAAGACTGAATTTGCCATCAGTCTCTACAGGCAGGTGTCTGAAGCAGAGAACAGGACCAATCTGGTAGTCTCTCCAACAAGTGTGGCTGTTTCTTTGGAGCTGCTGCAGTTTGGAGCTCAAGGAAATACCCTTATGGAGCTGCAAGATGCCCTAGGATACAGCATTCATGGTAACATACTTAGAAAAATCCTTATTATCTTACTTTTTGTAATAAATTACAAAGGTGACAAGAATTGCACACATCATACTAAACCTCTTCTTTCTCTCTCACTGCGAGATGTATTTTTCTCCATCTTTGACAGCCAGGTATCAGATGGACAAAGAAAACTCAAGGGAGCGAGTAGTTGACAAACAAGTTATTATTCCTTTTTTTCCTGAATCAGTACTTACTCTCTTATGACAAAAAATACAGCTATATCTAGAAAAGTTACTTCCCTGAACAGCAGAATTACTCCAGGTTTGCCAGAGGTCCATTGTGTCCAGTGTGTCCTGGTCTCCTTTGTGTGCCCTGCAAAGAATTGCCAGGCAGAAAACAGTGTTTTTCTCCCCTATCCCACTAACAAATTTTATTAAACCTGTAGAAGCTAAATTATCTTTAAGACTTTGCTAATGCTATTACAACTGGCCAAAAATATGAAAAGTTATCAGAAGGAGACTGGCAGACAGAGATATACATTGACAGATGGATGGTGCAATTGCATCTTTCCCTGAAAGCAGGCTAAAATATAAAACTCACTGGGAATTTGGAAGGGATATGGGAAAGACAGATGTCTTTACTTCCAGCATTAAGTCAGCTGAATTCAAGGATGCTGTTTTCATTTTAGCTCTGGATTATCCTACCATCTCAAATCATATGTCAAAAACTATTCTACATTAGGGGCAGAATGTTTATGAAAAGCAGACGACTGCCTCATCTTCAAAATTTGCAGCTTACATACAATACTTATGTATAGAGATAACACTGCTATTTCTCAGCATAAAATTTACCTTCAGAGTATGAAGACTAAAATGCACGGTAATTTCGTTGTCCTACGGTGTAACCAGACTCAGTCACCACCACCATTCTGTACAGCATTGGTATTCAGCCCCAGCACAGCAGTAAGAGCTAACTCTGGCTGATCCATAGAGATGCAGCTACATGTACTGACACAGGGACAGAGCATCTAAATTATGAGCAGCTGATATAATGAAGCCTTGCCTACAGGACTCCTATTTCTGTAAATTCAATTCCTAAACAACATTAATTCATCTAAAGATTATACCTTGCTTGACACTTCTTGTCATTAGGGACTCAGTTATTATGAAAGGACCTTACAGAATAACATTTCAAAGTGAAATTCAAGCACAGATCTCCACAGAAAATATAACAAAGAAGTGCAGGGGTTGTTAATGCTAGCTCTTTTATGCTCTCTTCTTATGTGGCACATCATAGCAAGCAGACATTTTATCTCCATTTAGACATCTGTGGCATAAACCAGTTCATCTTTGGCTTTCAGTAATATTAATGCATGAATGTGAAAATAAAGTAGGATGGGATCTACTGTTATTGGTATATAGCATATTCCCAGTAGCGGGGAAGGAAACCACTTCCTCAAATGGTCTAAATCAAATAAACAAATTAAATACTGAGCTGAAATTTCCAATAAGATGAGTAAACCCAAATTGTATATGTATGTATATATATACGTATATGAAAAAAAATCCTTTATTCCAGTAGATGTTTGCATTAAAGTTTATGTTAGTCTGCCCTAACCAATAATGAAGGATATGGTTAAAACCTTAGCAGGCTGAAAACAATGAAAACATCAATGGTTAATTCACTGCTTACATAGAATCTGCTCTTACATGCACTTGTAAACTTCTTTCAATGTTTGGAAAATTGGTTTACCTTTTATTCTAGTATTAACAAAACCAATGTATAAAGGGATGTATCACTAGACAGCACAGACAAAATTACATGCTTTAAAATTATTTCTCCTTGCTGTTTTGTTAAAGTAATTTTGAGCTGTTGTCCAAGTAACAATTTGGGACTTTGGTTAGCTAAACACTTTGGTGAAGTCACAAGCTTGGGTTACCACTGCTCACATTCATCTCTTCTTCTAATTTACCATCTTTGACTTCTCACATCTTCCAGAGAGCTCATCAGGTGCTCCCATACTAATGGAAAACACACAAGAATAATACTTTACACCTCAGATCATGTCAGTTTTCTTAAAATAAGAAAAAAGCCCACTGTTGTGGACTGTATAAATAAAGGAGTCACTTGTAACACATGAAGCAACTTATCAGCTAGGTTTAAGATTGTCAGGGCTCATCAGAAATACTGGGCCAGTTTGGGACACAATCCTTCAAGAAATCAGACAATACCTAAGGGCCCAAGGGTGGCAGAGGGGCCATCAGAGAAATGCCTTTCCTGGGATAGATGGATAACATAAGGAAAAGGAGATAGCGGTGTTGTGGCATTTGCAGCTCAGCCAGTCATGGTCAGAGGCACTAGACCTCACTGGTGGGAACTCAGAGAGTGACCAAGAAAAAATAGCTACCTTATGAACTGCTAAGGACTGTGTCTGCATAGAACTGTGAGCCTGACATGTAATCATCCACTTAACACATCTGCACTTGAGTGATTTCAACAGACACATGAAGAGATCTTTCCAAGGCCCAGTGCATCACTGCCCGTGGCAGCAGTGCTTGACAGGAATACTCCACAGAATCAAGGGTGCTCCAGTTGTTTTAGGGCTTTAACAGTCAGAGGACACCAATGTCAGCACTGGAGCTGAGAGCTGCGAAGCCTTGAGGCAATCCCTGCTGTCCTTAACCACAGCACAACAATTGCAGTTTCTCTCTCTTGCCTGGCAGATCGAAGCGTGCAGGATTTCATGCACATGGGGGATGAAGCAGTGACTGACTCCAGCCAAGGCACGGTGGTCCAGCTGGGATGTTCCCTCTTTGTGGACGCGGGCGTGCAGCTCTCGCCCGACTTCGCCGAGCGTGCCGCGAGCTGGGCCAACAGCAGCCTGCTCCAAACCAACCTCACCAACCCCAACACCACCCACATACAGGAATGGATCACTACTGACCTTGCAGGTACCGTAGGGACCCACAGGAATGGTTGCACATTAATGAAATGCAAAATAGGAGTAATGGGAGAAATTGCATTTAAACAAGCATAAAGATTTTTGCCTCGCTCCACGTTGCCCAAACCAAGGCTGAGAGCCAGGAAACTCGTGTTAACACTCATCTGTAATGTAAAGAAAGAGCTGAAATAGGTCTGAATCTGTAAGCAGTGTCAAGCTGGTAACCAATTTGCCTTGTTCCCTTAATTTTTAGAAAGGCAATCCTTTGCAGTATTCTCAGTTTTAATTAGGAACAGCCAAATTCCCCTTGGACCATATTCATGGCACTGAATGCTTTCATGGTGCTATGAGGGACACACAGGGGCATAAGCTCAGCAGTCAGACTGTGAGTTTAAAAAGTCAAAATGAAGAATAAAAACACTAACCAGCTCAATCTCAGCTCTGGGGAGAGCATGGAACAACAGGTAGCCCCAGTGAGGTGCATATGTAGGTGGGGAGGGGAAGGTAGAGGGTGAGCAGTGCCTTTTGAGTTGTGCCTCTTGGTCTTAAGGATGGAGAGGGTCTCAGCTTGCTTTATTTAGTCACATGGATCTGGCCTTTACGCCTGAGCACATAGGACTGCATGTGTCCCCCTCCCTTGTCTCTGTTTCGTGCAGATGGGGATATGCATGGGACGACACCAGAGAGCACTGGGTCACCGCTCAGCCAGGTCACCCTAGTGAGCACCCTGTACTTCAGAAGCATGTGGCAAAAAAAGTTTTCCTTCATGGATTCCCAGATGTTGCCTTTTACAACTTCAGAGGGCTCAACCCTGAAAGTGCCTACCATGCATCACACAGCTGAAGTTAACTACGGTAACTGTCCTTGATCCATATTTGATCTACTGTGCAATTTGGAACAGATTTATTTAACTTCCACAGATATCACACTAAGATGTGTTGTTTTCCCAGCTTGGAGAGTCTCAGAAGAAGTCCCATCAAATGAAGGTGACCAAATTGACGCCTCATAATTTCAGGCAATCATGAAACAAATCCTGGGTTCAAAATGGTTCCTAAAATATCTACTGTCCCTGTCCCATCCCTCATAGACCAACAGCTCCCAGTACTCCATAACAAACTTGTCAGCTGTAGAAAACAGTCAAAAGGCACCAATATGTCATGCCAGGAGAAAGAAAGATTAGAGACTGAGGGTACTGCAAAGTCCTTTACAATAACATGGAGCTTGTTAAATAAAGCTGGCTAGGAAGGGGCTACAGTAGGAAGCATATCTGACCCCATGACAGAGGGGCAATTAAGACTAAAACTGTATCAAACCCCTACCAATTTGATTTGTTGGGTAAGAAATTTCTTGGCCCCTCAGCCAAATCACTGTCCCTTGAATGTGTGAGCACCAGAGGGAGCGGAACATAACCAGGAGCACCAGCACTGCAGCCAAGTCTTTAGGGAAAAACTGCAGATCTTCAGGGATACATTCTAGAAAAACAAAATAAATTCTTATGTCATATATACCAAATCAGTGGATGATCTCAGCATGGGCTTAAAACAGTATAAATACAGGTCAAACTTTTATTTGTATAATATATGAATACAGTGTAGGCTACTTTCAAAGGCTTGATGTATGTGGGCTGCTGACAGAAGGACTCATGCTGCAGGCTTAATTTTCTGCCACCGGGAACTATGCCAGTTAGCTACACAATCTCTTTCAAAATATAAAAAGCTCTTTTCCCTCCTACTCTAATTTTCAGAACTGCACTTGGGTAAAACTGTCCAAATTCCAAATCTAAATTTTTTCAAGATAGATTTATATCTCTTAACATCCTGCCTGATTTATCCTTTAAGTTAAATAGCTTCTCTTCCACTTAGATATTTATTCCCAAATGTAATTGCAAGCCACCAAGTTTTCTCTCAATTTCCTAATAGCTAAGATGAGATGCCAGTCTCTTCTAAACTGTTCAAAAACAAAAAAAATGCTCCAAGTTCTCTACCAGTTGTTTTTCTTAAACTTTTCCAATTTAAATTAATATTTCTTTAAGATAAATTACCAGAAATGTACACAAAACTTTCATACACATGCTTGATAAAATGCTTTCACAATTTCTGTGTCTTGATAAAAATACCTTTTGTAGAGTATTGTAGAACCAGCTCAGGGTAGTTACTCAAGGTTGGCCCCACCTGGGCCTTTTTCCTTTTGGCACCTTTTTCCTAGGTGAATCAGGGGAAGGGAAATCTCCAGAGATATATAATTTGTGTGTTTTTGACCCACCATTTTGTTTCCACCACTCCAGTCTTCACAACAATATCACTGTTTGTCTTTGATAAAAGTCTTGAGTGCTGACAATACTTTGACCCCTTGCAACCTCTTGTACCTTTGCTCATTGTAGTTTCCCCTTCAAGTGGCTGCTTGCTGCCTTTCCTTTCTGGTTCTAAGTGCCACCACTTCTATTGTAAATAGTGGCACAGTGAAAAAATGTTTAATGTTGTACCTAAAACTAGATGGCTGGATCTCTGTCTTTTTATCAAATTAGTTAACAAGTCAAAAAAGTTTATAGCTTCGTTTGCTGGTCTACATGATATGGCAGTTTATCTCACTTTCTATTTCCTTCTATGACCTGAGAAGAATAATCTTCTTTTCTCCAGTGTCCTAAAACTTCTCAAAGACAGACCTAAGGTTTCCCAGATTGCCTCCTTTTTCTTACAAATGTACTCCTGTTCCCTAATCATGGGAAAAAACTGAATCATCAGGCTATTAAAAATCTTTGCTGACTCATTTACAATTCCACATCCAAGTTCTTCTCATATTTTGAGGTGGTGATCATTAAGGTCCCAGATTATTAAATGACAGAAAGCAGGATGCTGCTGTTGCTTGTACAAATAGAGATCTCAGGTAAAGCCAATTACCAGGAGCTCCACAGCTAAGCTGCTTCATCTGACCATGTATTTGCTCCAGTCCTTGCAAAGTTGATATGAAATAATTTGTTGTGCTCTTTTGACCACTTGCCAAACCACAAGGAACTCCATCCTATCATCTTTAAGTAGGTAGCTAGAGCACTAAATTTTTGCACTGAAAAGGGAAGACAAAATATTTGGATTACTTTCCTTTCATGCAGCCTGAGAGACTTTTGAAGAAAACCAAAATAGAAATGATAATTTAAAATTTGCTGGTTGTCAGACTTGATTGGGCCAATTCAATCTTTGTCACTAAAAAAATCCAGAAATATTTCTAACAAATCAGTTTAAACTTAATGCAAAAGACTAGCTCAGTACAGCTAAACAGAGGACTGAGATGACTTCCTTTATTATTAAATGATAGCAGCTGTGTCCCACCAGGATCCAAAACACAGAGTGAGGAAGATAAGCTGTGGCCTGTTATCAATTGCAGCATTTACAACATTGTTTATCCTTTTAACACTGCCACACAGAACAAATCAGCCTAGGGACAAGTAAGACTGCTCTAAGTAAATGTCAACATTACTGTTCACACACAGTTCTTAAACACCAAAACTATTTTACATACTCATTTTTCCAAGCCCTTTTTAAACTATATTTGAATTCTAACTTAGCATATGTGTAATCCTTATGGGATGCTCAAAATTAGTTCAAGCAATGAACACTAAATGTGACTCAATAATCTGAAGTCTTTGATTTTCTTTCTAATTAATAAATAAGGACTGTATAACCTTTATGAAGAATGTGCCGACTACAAAATATCAGCATGCCCACAAATTATACCACTCATGTCCAGTGCACTGGACACATAAAATCTTCCTTGCCTGCCCATTAGAAATCAGAACATCTTTTTCCAGCAAATGATCCACATGCTGGGAGCTAGTTTTAACAGAGCAATTCTCTCTCCAGATTGCAAGGCAGGAGGGCTGGTCTAAGAGACTAAAATTAATCTAGCAGAACAATCAACACTTAATGAATCCTCACTAGTCCATACCTGCAAAACTAACAATCACTGTACACTAAATATTTCAGAAATCCTATAACTATGTATTTATTGCCAAATATTTAGGTATTATGAACATGAGCTATCCATATACAGTTATTTACAACCACTGACTCTAACAGTGTGAGCATCTGCCCTTGAAGATACAACTGCTACAGCTGGATGAAGGAGGTGTAGATTCAGTATCTTGGATGGCTTGCAGTAAAGGCAGTAAGACTTTCACTTGTGCCTTGTACTTAAGTTGTATTAAACTCCTGGCCCAATAACCATTGTAAGTGTTCCTGAAATGCTACTTACTGGATTCTCAGATGAAAAAACTAGGAAGTAAAATTGTGATAACCAAGGCTGTTCTACTGTATAAAAGAATTAATTAGAAATGTCTGGATTAACTTGTTTTTTGGAATATGGGATGAAAATGGTACTTTTAAATGGCCATTACAGAGTGCTGTAAAGCTAACTGGAAGTTTGGAAGCTCTCCAGCTTTTACTTTTGAGACTATTTTTTATGACCTTCATCTGACTGTGATAGGTCTCTGTGCATAGATTTTCAAAAATTATAAATTTTGTGCTTAAATAGAAAATAAATAAATAGCAAATTTTAAATAAGTGTATACTAGCTCTTGTTTAATGGAACATTGTGGGAAGAGTCATCATAGTTGCTGTCATTAACTTGGTAGTTCTGGGTATTTTGTCCCCAGACTGAGCAAGGGGGACATACAATAAAAGTAATAAAATACCCATGCTCTGCTG
Organism: Lonchura striata; assembly: GCF_050655825.1. Taxonomy (NCBI): domain Eukaryota; kingdom Metazoa; phylum Chordata; class Aves; order Passeriformes; family Estrildidae; genus Lonchura; species Lonchura striata. The sequence continues at coordinate 64,957,147 of NC_140703.1, forward strand.
AGGTGGTTCTTCAGGTGCTATCAGTGGCATTGGCACTGCTCTGCCAAGATACCTGTGTCTCTGACACACTCCATTCTGTTCAGGTGAGTTAACAGCAACCTGAGCTGGCTACAGGAGCCCAAGGACTAGAAACCTCTTCTTACATCCCACCACAGCTGCTCTGAACTGTCTGCTGACCCCAGCAAGGGTTATGGGTTTGAGGTTTTCTTCCCACTTGAATGATGAAATAAGATCTCTCTTTGCCCACCCACAGGCCAGTTCCAGACTGCAGCTCTGGAGGCTTTCAGCGTGGTTGAGTTACCCTACCTGGGGGAGAAACTCAGCATGTTCCTAGTGCTTCCCAGCCACAAAAGAACACCTTTGTCCCAGATTGAGTCTCACCTTTCTGCCAAAACCATAACCCTCTGGGCCAACAGCTTGAAGAGAACAAAGATGGACATATTTCTGCCTAGGTAAGCAATGTTAGCACAACAAATTCACTACTTTAGCTGTCAGAATTCCATGTGACAGTGCTGACACAAGCAGTGTGTGAGCAAAATCAAATTACATGCTTTTGGTTTCATCATCCATCACATGAACAGAGATGCTCTAACCCTTTCTTAAACCACAAAGAGGTGAGCCAGGAATTACAAGACTTTCTGGTTACATTCTATACTGTTTTAAAAAACCTAACTATTTAGTTGATCCTACAGCTTTTACTTACTATTTCTTTGGGATATAAATCCTTTAAGGATCTAAACCAAAGGAAGTGTTGCTTGACCTTTCCCACACTCATTTTTCTCTTTCTCTAAGGAAGAATAAACATATAACCTACTAAAGACATACTATTTTGTATTTTCTAAACTTTCCAGAGTACTAAAAAGGCACTAGACAAAAAGCTTGGCCCCCCTCCAGCAGCCATAACCATATTTCCATGCACAAAGCAGGTTTCACTTATTCATTTTCCACTTTAGTCAGCTGTTGTTTTACCAAACACCTGTGCTGGAGGTATTTTCTACTATCTACTCCAACGAAATTGCATAGCAGGAGGAACTGGGCACAGAAGGCTTTATGTGGCTGTATCTATTGCATGGATTAGCACAGAAAGGCTTCATTATACACATCTTAAAACGTATTCATCACATTAACATAGCACTAAAAAGCAGTGTGTACACTAATATTTGTTTTCTTCAAGATAATTTTTGGGAAATGTTTCCAAGGGCCATTTGCTATAACCAAAAATAACTTTAGAAAGGGAACACTTTGTGAAAATAAATTCACATGTCAAGAAGACTTAGTAGCAATCTGATTGCAACAGAGGGTGGCAAGGGATTCCTTCTGTTAATGTCTTCAGATGAAGGTCAGTTACTTTTCTGCAAATACACTTAATCAGACAATGCACTGGGCTCATACAGGAAGAGATGGATTAAATGTACAGGCTTGAAATAAATTGTATCTGTTAATGCCTTTTAATTCCACAAAACTCTACAAATCCTGCATTTAAATAAAGTCTATCACATTAATTTCAGGTTCAGTATTCAAAGCCTTTTTGACCTAAAGACAGTTCTTTCTGCCTTGGGAATTAGAGATGCATTTGATCCCATCACTGCTAATTTTAAAGGCATTTCAGGTAAGAGGCTAGACCAAATACAAAATGATCCTTGACCCAATAGTTTTAGACTCATATTTGAATGATTTGCTAGACCTGCATCTTCTAAATTTATTGTACTTCTTTATCAGTGAAACTCTAAAGCAAAAGTCACACTCAACTGCAATTGTATTTTGAGCTGTTTTGTAGGAAAGTGGAACCTGAAAGCACAGGTTTGGTTTTGGTCTTGAACTTACTTTTTTCTTGTCTGTAAGATTAAAACTGTCAAGACAGTGTAGGCTTGGGAAAATGGTTATTTATTCAGAAATTTAGGATGCTTTAGTAAAACTTATATTCCTGTTTGTGTTTTCAAATAGTTATTTAACAGTGAGGGATGCTGGTCCAACAAGTCTATATTCCACCTCCTGACACTGCGAACAGTACTGGTTTATGCCCAGGCTATATATACTGCCTTGCTAATCCAGTAATCAGTATCCAAAGTTATACTTTCCCTTTGCTAAAATACTGTTGTTATGATTAAGTTCTTGGGTTTGGAACACTGAAATTCTTTTGCTCCTTGGAAAATTTGTCTCCATTTAATATTAAATGAAAATTAAAGAATCCATATTACTTATTCTTTTCCTTTTGACTCCTTCCAGCAAGAAAATATTTTAACTTAAACATTTCTGCTCACAGTAAAGGCTTGGGAGTGGTAGCTGCCCAGCAAGCAGCTCACATTCTTGTGTATGTGACTGAATAAATTAAATTGCTCCAATTCAGACAAACCTGCTTTTACAGAAAAGTTGCTTTCCTGGGAACCACAGAAGGCACATCACTCATGGCGTTTATGCTACTCTTAAAATTTAACATAGCAATGTTCCATTGCAATACAGATCTCAGACTGCACAGAGATGCACATTAAAATAATTTGTTACTGCTCACCGCTGCTTTGCTTATTGCAAACAAATGTTAATATACTGATAAACTACACAAGGATGTATTTTATAAAGTTAATATCTACTTAAGATAAATACTTTGGGGAAATTAATTCCATAAACAATGTAATTTAGCAGCTTCCCTTTGGCTTTTGGCATTCAGGATAAGGCTTGTAGAAGTATTTGATCCCACCCTGCAGGGTTATGGAATAAAGGATATGTTGAAGCTCTTTTTAGCTCTTCTCTTACATCACCATGTCATAAAAGGGTTCTATATGGTCTAAGAGTTATGTAAGGGAGAGTTTACAAGGAAAAATGTATCTTTTACTTAACAAATAGACAGTAAAAAAAGGTACGTTTTCATTTTCTCTTCTGTATGAAGCAGAAAGATAATTTTCAGAATATTTACTCTCAAATCACATTCAACAAACAAATGTATTTCTTAATTTTAGACCTGAAATAACTTTTTTTAATACCTGAAAGCTTGCATTTTCCCCCTCAAAAATGTGTAAGATTTATCTACTTTTTAAAATTCTTCATCTCCCTAGTTTTTTCCTGCTTGCTTTCCTCTCATTTTTTCTGACTGGACAAAATTAAGACAGAAATAGATAAAATTCTCTTTTAGCATTTCTTTGATTTCACCTACACATTGGACTTGATCCTTGAATTCAGACAAGAAAGAAAAAACTTCCCAACCTTTCCTGCTTTCTGCCTTTTGCAGGCCACTGGAGAAAAGCAGACATAACACTCTCTTCCAGTGTCTTTCTGAAATTAATTCTTTTCCAAAATTCATTTTATGTCACAGTTCCATTGTTTATTCCTGAAGAACATTTTTTCTACATTCTCCCTTCCAAGAGTTCTTCAGTTCATTCATTGTCCTCTGTTTGTTTCTACTTTCACTATTTTTCACTATGTAACCTTGCCTTCCACCACAACCTGGGGACCTCTCAAACTATTAATTCCCATTCAGCATTCAATCCACTGTTATCTATATAATGGGAGAACAGTCAAATGCTGAAATACCTAACAGTTATGTGATCCTTAGATTCTGTGGGAAAAAAAAAGGTAAAAGTATTCTGAGTATTTTTTTAAAATATGTTCATAATAAAATGCAGAAAATAACTTACTAATTTTTGGGGTTTTACAGAGCAAGATAGTCTTTATATTTCAGAAGCTATTCACAAAGCAGAGATTGAAGTAACAGAAGATGGTACAAAAGCATCAGGAGCTACAGGTAAATCAAATACTCAAACTTCTCACTTCTGGAGCTTACCACTATAAAATCAACTACCAGTCTCTTATTTAAAACAAAAAAAAGCATGGTAGAATTTACATATATACCTAACAAACTTTTGTATTTAACACACTTTCATTTTACCTTTGTAATTGCTCATAAGAAACTTTAATTTAATTTACACTAACTAAGGTGTAATGGCTCAAATGAAAAAAACAACTCTGCCAGTCCAGGGAAAATCCAGTTTGAGAAAATATGACATATATATTTTTTCTGCTGGTTAAATATCTATTTGCTCAGATCATAAGAACAAAAAAATGTAAAAAGGTTAGTAATATTTTATCTACAGCACCTGAACTGTTATGGGATGTGAGGATGATCCCTTTGATAGCATTAACGGTAATGATGGGCAAGTTTTATGCAGACAAGCTTGATTCTTACATACTATGAAGTGTGACCTTCACATGCAGTAGCTCCTGCCAACATATCGCTTCCACATGAGCAGATGGGACTGGGTGAGTGGGAGACTCAGAGCAAAGTCTCAGCTATAGACTACCCAGTCAGTACATGATTAATTCACCATTAACCACATTTTGCCTTTCTCCTTCCTGGGCTGTGCCAAGGAAAAATGCGCTCCATATCACAAATGCTGCTGGGTCCTTGGCTAGGGACCAGAGCACTCTACCACTTCTCTTCCTTGCTCCCAGGAAGGAATTCAAGAGGCATGTAGAGAGCATAGCAGTGCATCTCACTGTGGTGCCCAACATCCCACAGTTGCAATGCCAAAAACAACCTGAGCACACCTAAATTGATGTATTCAGAATTCCTCTAGAAACAACCCTGAATAAAACACACATGTACAAACGGGGTGTACTCAGAACATCTGGCATAATTAAGTTAACCTTTCTGCAGAGCTGTACAGTTTTAAGTTTTGTAACAGTTTTAATCTCTATCGGGGTAGTAATGTTTTTAATAACTGTGTGGTAAGGCCCATACAAAATAAGAGCTTTAGATGACTTCAATTACATACCAAAGGCTAAGGAGAACAGAGTTTTATCCCCTTGAAACCAATGCAAAAACATCCCTTAACTCCAATCAGACCAAGCTGACAAGCAGATTTTAAAAAGTGCAATTACGTTTATTGTTTACTTCAAAAGATCTATAGTGACATGATGACTTGAAACTAGGCATATTTTTTTATAAGCACTAAAAAATAGAGCCTTCCCAAACTAGTTTTATTGTGTCTTAATTGAATTTTCAAACTAATTCCATTGTTTCAACTGTTCAAAAATAATCCAGATATGATGGGTTTAGTGGTGGGGTTTTTGACAATGTATTCTTAATACTATATAGCTTAAAGGAAGAATTAATTTAAACAAGATTTATTTTAATAACAGCTGAGCCATCACAATTCTTAAAAACTCTTCATTTAATCTAAAAATTAACCTACAACCAGAGAGGAAAGACTGTCATAAACTGAGTTGAGGATACTTAAGATTTTGTTGAGAGCTCTGACAAGAGAAATTCCACAATGACATAGGTATTTCTCTGCTGCTTGTCTCCCAGTTGGATAAAGAACTACATTTGTGCCTTGTTTATCTTTTTCACCAGAACAGCACAGCTAGGAATTGTCTAACAGGTGAGGCAACAGCATGGTATGACTTCAGCAGAGGTAGGGATGTGATGACAAAAATAACCTTTGAGATCCAACGCCAAGCAGGCACCCTTAAGGACTGAAATATGCATGAATCACATGCATGTAGTCTCACAGCTCCTGACTTGTTAATTTTGCCAGACTGATCTCACTGCGGGATAAAATCATTGTTTTAGTCTTAAAACAGAGGAGCAACTCAAAAGTCAAGATACTTACCAGAGCTTGAGGGCACTTGTATGGAAGATGGAAAGAAAAAACATTTTCTGATGTATTTTACAGATGTTTTCTTTGTTGCATTACAGCAATGGTCTTACTGAAAAGATCTCGAACACCTATTTTCAAAGCAGATCGACCTTTCACATTTTTCCTGAGACAAGCTAAGACAGGTATGCATGTTCTGCCTTTCAGGAGCAGAATCCCACACAAGTAACACTGAAATCAATACAAATAACACACCCTTCTTCAGTACAGGAAACTTCAAACAACCACAGAAACAGTGGGGATTGGGATTTTAAAGCATATATTTTAATTTCCTTAAAAAGAATGTATAATAGTCATAGAAGTCTAGGAAGCCAGATTAGCCTCTTCTTTGTACATGCAATATGTGCTCAAAAAATTTCTATCCAAGTGACAGGCACTGGAGAGATCTCAGATGCTGAACATTCCAGCATCAGGAACTGATCTCTACAGAGCAATTCAAATTACAAATGGGCTAGACCAACTGGATTAACATCTGAAGTAGTTGAAATAGAAACCTTTCCCTATAAAGAAAACTTATCCATGCCCATACTGATAGCAAACAGAGTTCTGCCAAAAAACATTTCTTTGCAACTGTTAACTCTTTTCTTGCAAATGACCTCTCCTAGACCTCAGACAAAAAACACCCCAAAATACCCAAACAGAACTGCAGAGCATCTCTTGGAGTGAATCACAGTGCTCCTTTAGCTTCAGTAGTGAATTATAAATCTCATTTCAGACGTCCAATTCCATTAAGTTACTCCAGAATGTCTGCCAAAAGAAAACACCCTATAGCTTGTTGGCAATAATAAAGAACTGCAAAATTCACAATTTAGCAGGTATTTGCTACTCTGAAGCATCAGGCCAATATCCAACAACTCTCGTAATTATTAACAATGCAGTAATTTTGCACCTGAAGTACTTTCCTAAAAATCGTTCAAACCACCACATTTCTCTCATAACTGGCGTCACAGCCATTTAGATTCTCAAGGAACATACTGACATTTATAGGGTTCAGTAAAACACTGATGCCTACTAGCACAAAGACAGAAATTTCCCTTATCTCCTTCCAAGCATCACACACTGTGCTCTTGGTCAGTGAATACCTGTGTATGTGACATTTTGTTTTAAAAACCCATATCATGATTTTTGACCACAGTGAAAGCACCCAAAGAGAAAATTACTGCCTTGCTTGGAATTTTGTTTTAAATATGCTTTGGCAATCATTACCAGTCAATGGATAAAAGTATTTTACTTGGCAGATGCAAAATTTTAAAAAGGCATTAATAAACTCACCTATGAAACATGAGTCACAGACTCTTCAAGATTATGAACAAACTAACTTGGGGGAATAAAATGGTCAGTTTACAATATATATAAGTTATATAAAGAGGACGGAAATCAGATTGTAAAACAGGATTTTCATGTGAAGCATAAAATACATACCTTCCAATCAACTCAAAATCAAAAATACATTTCCATAATTTCAGCTTTCTAATCCAAAAAGTAAAAACATTCAGTCATTTTGTTTATTCACTTAGTGATTCAAGTTTTTGAGGTATGGAAAGTTTGAACAGGTAAACAAAATCTATTTTTCATCCACCTGTCTAAAAGTGCTTAAAACTTCTATGCCCATAAAGTTCTTAATGAATCTTTATATAGACCAAAAGTATTCATTGCATCAATTTTCTAGTAATAGCATAAATATGTTTTCCAATACTTAAAATAGCATAGTTCTGCTCAAAATAATTGAAAAGTTTTAGAGTTTTAAAATCTGAATTTCAGGTTTAAGCACATTGCCTTTGAAGAACAGACAAGGTAATAACATTACAAATAACCAAACAAATCCACTCAGTCTGAGGCAGTCATTTAAGTCTCTTCTGTAACTAAAATATGAACACAAAGCACTGAACTTCAGTTCTGTTTTGCTCAGTGAAAGTTTCAGATTTTGACAGGCTCCTGGTTTGGGCTACCAGTTATTTGGAAAGATTTTTCTAATACAGAAATGTTTAATTTTAAGACAAGCATGCAATTCAAGTCAGTTTTTCCATATAAGCAATGAATGACCTGCCAATTCCATACCTAAATTATGTATTTAAACTATACTACACTTAGAAAATGTGGCCCCAAACTGAAATAATGTTAATATTGTTTTCATTTACAGGTTCGGTTCTTTTTATAGGAAGAGTTACAAATCCTTCACAATAAGCACTAAATGCATACCCTGACTTCTGCTCCTCCTATGATAAGCTTTCCTCCAATGAAATGAAAGGCTACATTGTATTTATTAAAACACAATTTTAAACGTGTCACTTTTCCAAGAATCTCCACTACCTTATTAAATTGTAGACACTGTTGAAATTTAGAGCTGTCTAGGAATCATCAGCACCACAACTACAGCAAAGACAGTATCCAAATAAAGTTACAAAAAAAACCAAAACGGAAATGGTTTAGCCTCCTAAATGTTTAACAGTATGAGCCAACAGCTTCTCAACTTTACCATGGCTAAAGTCAGCTTGACTGTTGCTGAGTATGTAGGTCACTTGAATGAAAACAACCCACAAGAAAGCTTTGTGATACTATTTTTCAAGCACAATTATATTTCCCTATCCTGAAATCAAAAGCTTAAGAAAAAAACAAGTTCAATCTGACCTGAAACAATTATAACCCAGCTGATATAGATGGTAACAAGCAAGCAGCAAAATGTTGTGAGAAGAAAATCAAGTTAAAAGGCTGTTTCAGAACTGAGACAGAACCACAGAATCATTAAGGTTGGAAAATACCTCTCAAATCATGAAATCCAACCATTAACCCAGCACTGCCAAGTCCACCACTAAACCAAGTCCTTTAACACCACACCTACATATTTTTGAACACTTCCAGGGATGGCGATTCTACTATTTGCCAGGGCAGCCTGTTCCACACAGAGCAGGTAAGAAGCAGAAATACCCACTCAGTGACCAAACAAATACTGCTAAAAGAGGTAGCAGTACTACCTCTACTGCCTTTGAAGTGTAGACAACATAGAACAGGTATTACAGAAGAACACTGAACATGACTACTGGCATCATGAAAAATGGGAGGGAGGGGTGATTTTCAGCATCCTTACAAAAGTTGGGATATGACAAGTGTTCAGGAACTCATGGCACAACCATCAGAAAGGCCCACAAAGATTTTGGGTGAAGACTGCAAACCCCTGACTCCCAAGAAAAGCATCAGAGAGGCCTGTTTTATTCAGCTCCCTTTGAATCAAACAAAGCCTTGCAGATAACCCAGAGCACCCACCACAGCTGAAAGATGTGGCCAGTAAAGCAATCAGTGATATTTTGTGTCCAGACAGGAGCACCCTGTGGCTGTTCCCGCACTTGTAAACACATAAAATTCCGTCACAGAAAACCTCCACACAGCCTAGCTCAAAGGCTACTGAATCCTGCTTTACTGCACTGTATCCCTCAATAAAACTGCAGGGTTTGTCATGGCTGCAGATGTGCTTACAAAACATCACTTTGTTATGCTGGTCATCAAAAGTGCAAAGCACACAAGATATCCTACTGTAACTGCAATTCAGCATTAGCTCTCTTTCACTCATTCTCCGATTAGGAGCAGAATATCCAGTGATACAAAACCACTCTTCCTTCTTTAACACTGATACCAAAACACAGAAGGCTCTGGGAAGGGAAGGCAAAACAAATGATTTCAATAAAAACTGTACTCAAACCTACACAAAGATTAAAATAGAGATTTTATTGATGGAATAACAAAAGTGCTTTTCTTAAATATTTTTCAAAATACATTTATACAACTTACAATAATATATCCAAAATAACTGTATATACAAAACATTACCTTGTTTAACGTATGTGCTTTTTTTTTCTTTGAAAATTACAAAGCAACTTTTTGGCAAAGTTCAACCTTAAGAGGTGATAGCTTTGAGAAGGTTAGATTAAGAAAAATAGAACCTGAGGGAAAGTGACACTTATGTCCATGACAAGCAAGAAGTTCTCATTTTAGTTAAATAAAAATGTTTTTGTTGTATTTTTCACATTACAAAAATAACAGAAGTGAAGAAAAAAAAAGGATGATTGATACTTTTCATCATTTAATTGAGCAGCTTCTCATTCTTTCAGGTACAGGAACTTGAGATAAGAGTGCATGTCAAAAATGAATGCAAGGAAGAACAGCAGTGTCCTGCTGTGGCTCTCATGTGCAGTTTCTTAGCTGCTCTTGATATGGTTGACCTGATTGGATCTGCGATGGATTTCTTCCAGAAAACTCTCAAGCTGTTCTATCAGCATTCGTTTTTTAAACCTGGATTTAAAAGAAAGCATTACGATGGAGGCACAAAGTAGTACATGAAATACCATTGACAAAACTTTAACTGAACTCTGGAAACTTCAATTATTACTTCAGGAGCAGTGCATGAAGAGGTCTACACGTACCTCATTTATATACATACACTGTCTCCTAACATTCTGGTAAACCACTAACTTGCTCTTCCATTTGCTGAATACAAAATTACATTTATGAGAGTTTATAGCTAAACATCACTCAGCTCTCAGAAATCCAGGAAAAAGACAGTTAAGAGTTTGTTGCTTCCAGAAGTGAAGCTCTGAAGCACAAAAATAAAATACACATCAAAAGAACTATAATCCTAAAGCTGGCAAACTGCTTTTAGGGATTATTTGCATGCCTTCATGATGCATTCACCCAAGTCAACAAAGTTGGTACTGGTGGAAGAACTGTCATTACACAGTGCAAAGCAGATCTCCTGACAAACAACACAAATGAAAACATTGAGAAAAAAAATGGAAAATACAGGCATCCAAACTCCATACCTCTGGAGTCTCTACATCTCTATTCCATATTAGTTGTATAAATTTGATCAGTTGGCCATTCTGTCACCTCTGCTTACACCACCTCAGGAAGTATAACTCCTAGCTGTTTCCAGCTAACCCCTCCCCCTTGCAACATTTCTGCACCTCTGAGAAGCCACTTCTGACCAATGCTTTGGTAGCCATATGTACATTCAAATACAGGCAGCAATTAAAATATTTTGAACAATATCCCAAATTCAGTCCTGTGACTTCACTAAACCCCAGCAGAAGCCCTCTAGGTTCCAGTCAGGCATCCTGGTCCACGCCCTTGGCTCACAGAGACATGGTACCTGCCCTAATTTCCAGATCACAAGCCTTCCCCACAATCCCTGATGCAAACACTGCCAAATTTTGTAGAATTGTCAACTAAAGACAGCTGGAATAAAGAGACTGTGCAAGAGAAATTAGAGTTACAGGTGATCTTAAAGTCCTAATTTTACAGCACTAAAATTCCAACCCCACTAAGGGCTGTCACAAACTCCAAGAGCAACAGTATTGTTATGCTGTGCTGTGACAAAGAGGAAGAATATATAATTTACAACATACAGAGCAACTCTGACAGGCAATGTAACAATCAAGCAAAAGCACAATACAGCAATGGTTGCTATAGGAAGAGCACAATCTACATAAATTTACATGCCCCACCAAGCTGGCTAGAAGGCTAGAGGGTCCAACATCTAGCATACCTTGAGAAGCACGGCTTTCTCCAAAAATTTTGTTTTTAATAATGAAATTTGCTTAATGCCACAGGAAAAGAGCTGACTACCACAAAACAGATTAGAGAATAAGAAGCAGCTATTCTTTGAGGTTGCTTAATGTTCTGGTTATATTTACGATCCATTCAAGATCCTAGAATTACTCGTTCCTTGCAACTCAAACACTATTGGTTCTAATACATTTCTCCTGTTTTCCTCTCAGTAAGCATGTAGAAGGCTAAGTATGGACAGTCTAAACATACTGTAAAGAACAGTTTCTACCTGGATGAAAAACACAGGGTTTAAATCCTTATCAAGTCACTCTTCTTCAGAGAAAAGCCACCTCCATTTCCAAAGTCTCAGACAGGACTACGCTATCTCTGAATGAAGTATGCTGAAGAGTAGAGACATATCTTTATGAGCATACCTGAATTTAAAAACTATTTTTAGGAGAAGATTTTTAACTGATGCTGTTTCTGAAAGCCTAATTCCCAGTAACTGGCAGCTCCATTATATTTTTCAAATTAACGGTACACTCGCCTGAGCTTTTCAATTTGAATGATTTTTTTAAAGTTACCTCCTCGGTCTGTACCATTGTCATCCACATTTACAGGGATTTGGCAGTTACAGTTGCTAACATTTTTAAGCCAAAAGCCAAGGGAAAAAGGTAAGCTTTTATAAACAACACCTCAAGAAGCTAATGCATTTCTGCTCTTTCATGGGGAATTATTTACTTGCAGTGCAAAGCATTGTTTTCAAACAATTGCGTGATTGTCCAGCCGTTATACATGGCACAACATGGTGCAGCTCTGTAAGAATAATACAATCCTGTTACCTACCTTGAAGCTTCTTTTATAACATTCTGTAAAAATATCAGTCGGGTTTGTAAGCTTCCTTGTACATGCTTCAGCAAAAAGAAGATTCTTTCATATTCTTAAAGATCAAGAGAATAGAAACATCAGTTATTTAAAAGATGCCTGCAGATATCTGTTGTAATAGATTTGAGTGAAATGCAACATTCAATTTTTGTAAACTTTTAAGCTGCATCTCCTATCAACTGAAGCAAGAACATCTTATTTAATGAGAACCGATATTAAACATGTGATATTGAAGCTTAGGATATTACTAACACCTATCAAGCTAATTCTAGTATTGACATAAAAACCATGACTTTCATGAACACTGATAGGTATAGCAATGTTTTCATCACTCCTTCAGTAAGTTTTTAGCAGAGATTTTAAAACAAATCTTTCCAGCTTTAAATTTAATTTTGCTTCAGTCTCATTGTCCAGTACACTTCTAAAATAGTGATCTAACATGAATTATTTGATTAACTCTCATGCCAATTATCTGAAAGAAATTCAGTATACTTACTCCTTCCTGGTTTTCGGATCTCTTTCATAATTTGTGCTCTTAGTTCTATATTAATCTCTCTGGAACTCCTGCAGTGCACAGGTTTTTTCCCTTTGCTAGGTGAAGACATTGTCAAGTTCTCTTCTGGACTTTGCTCTTTACTACCTGATTCCTCATGATTCTCCAAAAACCCATCAATGTTCAAATTATTCCCTAAATGTTCATGGCCTACATCCTCTGCATGAGCTGTTGGTCGATCCAATGAATTGAATGGTGAAGAGGACAGTGAAAACTCTGAAGCCACAGCATTTGGGAAAACATCTGATGAAAGGGGGTCCATACTGTGATTCTCAATGACATCAACTCCAACTTCATTATTTATTTCTGATGCTGAAAAAACAAATATTAGACTTGCCAAGTTCAAATTCTATATCATCTCATACAAGTAAATGAGTCAGATCAGCATTAGACTCTTAAAACTATCCTCCAGCTCATACAGACTACAGTACATACCAGGCATAAGAAAACTTGTTTGTGGATTACAACACTGAGCCGGTCACTATCTCCTGGCAATTAATGACTTTCAAAAAATCTCAGGTATGTTCTTTGTAAGAAAAAGGAAATTACTGTATGGACTACCAACAAAAGAAAAAACAACTGCAAACAGTGATTTTATGGCATGGTGTCTTTCCCCCTTTAAATCAAACTAACTAAAGTTTACTTTAGTACTAACCAGTGAATAAGTTATACAGCCCCTCAACTTCACACCCAGGGAAGTGATTACACTGCACAAGAGCAAAATTCAAACTAACTTCATGCTAACTTCTAGAGTATCTGAATTTCCAGACAAAGGAAGAAAACTCTTCTCATTGTCTACACTGTCTTGTCAGGAGAGAGGAAATACATTGTTCATACTTAGAATTCATATGGAAGACATCCATCCAAAGGACTATGAACTCTGTAATTAACCCCAAACATACACTTAGGTACTTTATTTTCAATAGGGAAGGATAAAATTGTCATATTTCACAAATTAGCCAGCAGTATTTTTTATACAAGGATTTTTTTTCAGATAAATTAAAAAACAAACCTTAAAGATTTTGAAGATTCACTTACTTTTGTGAATAGCAATGGGTTTAATAAGGTCAGGCTGTGCTTGTGCAATTGGTGTTGGGGGCCCTTTTCCTCCAATGTGGTTATTGACAACTGGAAGAGTCTGTGGTCGCCCTCTGAGCAGGGGAGACATACAACGCCGCCTTTTTGGAATCCCTTGCATATTTGGTTCTCCAGGTCTTTTATGTTTATTTTGAGGTCCTGATACAAATTCATCTGCTTCATCTATCATCATTCCCTGTAATTAATTTAATAGGAAGAATTCTTAAGCTTCACACCAAAACCATGTAACATAAGATACAATGAATGCTCTGATATTAAGATAATGTGTAAGAATTACATACAACATGTTTGGAATTCCAAACTGTCAACCAAGACCAGATAAATGTGCTTAAGGCCCTTATCCTGCCAAGTAAGGTAAGGGCCATCAAACTTCCTTTTCAGTAATTGCTAAGAGACTCACATATTTAATACAAGAGCTCTAAATGTTACTGGCAGTTTGGTCAATTCTAAGAAATTTGGATAAAAGGGAGAGCCAAGACTTGCAACTTTTAGACAAGTGTTTCAGTTATAATACAATTTAGAGACATAATGCTACTCTTCCAATAAAAGCTGCCCTCCATAAGATACTACTGATTGAAGAACACTTGAGACAGTTTGTAGCCATTTCTTTTGCAAGTATTTGAAAGGGTTTCTCCAATAGACTACTCAAAGAACAACGCAGGCAGTATCACACACAGAACAGTACATTTTTAAAAAAGCTTTACAGAAAAGTCACCTTTTTGTCCAATTTGAACGGATTGCCAAATGTATGAAGCCTTCGTGGCTGATCAGGATCAAGTTCTCGGAGTGGAGAAGGTATTTGTTTTAGATACTCCTGGTAGTTTCCCATTTGTGCTATAGGTACACTGTGAACTTGATCTATGGTAACAGGAGTTAATTAATACACAGTACTGCTCACATTATAAGAATTCAGTCTATATCCATTTCATATCTCCAATGTTCAGATTTATCATATGCATTAATAAAACAGCTACACAAAGCTCACCATTTTTCTTGCTTAACTGGTATTTATAACACTTCAGGAGACTTGCTCAAAGGAATCAGTACATGTCTCAGGAATTTATAATTTTGACAACAAATAAGCCATAGTTGTCACGCACAGATGTTAGTTTTCCAATGTGTCCCAACTTTACAACAGAGCAATGGATGGAAAAGCAGACTAGGAACAAATTAGAACTAAAACATTACTACAAAAAGATATATTAAACCGAAGTCAGAATGCCATGCTGCACACAGCTTTGACATAACTTTGTCCAATTTTAGCAACTCCAAACTTAATTGTCAAGACTAGAATTTTCCCAGAGCAAGGGTGACTTTTGATCACCATAAATCAACAAACTCTTAAAAAAACATAGGAGCTGATTTTAAACTTGTTCTAGCTTTAGAGTTGCCAAGCCTTTGATCCAGAAAAAAATACACTAGAAGAAACCGCAGAAAAAAATTCCTAACATGAGTTAATCCTCTTGCCTGAAGAACAAGTACTCTGGCAAAGTGATAATGCAATGTGAAAAGTACAGATGTTAATCTGACCTAAGTAGCAGCAGCACTAATGTAGCACAAACTTTCACTTGCATTGCCCTTCTCACTCTACTTATTTCAATATCTTCAGTTAAATGTTACAAAGCACTGCCAGAAGACACAGGAAAAAAGGTAAAGGAATAAATTAGCAGACTGAACCATTTGCTGTTGGCTTAACAGGCAAAACAATCACAGTGGCAGCACCCAGTAAGCTAGCTTACTTTTCCACTTCTAACAATCCACTTCTACTGAGAGAGATCATAATGTTTTGAACTGCCCTGTGATTTTATCAGATACATCCATGAAAGTAAGGAAAAACAGTGAACAAAGAATCTTCTGTAAAAGCCCAAGTTCCCACATACAGTCTAAAGGACAAAGCAGTGAATCAGCAATCTTCCGTCCTCACCCTTTTTTCTTCCAATAAGGTAAGGAAAAAGCATATAAAAAAAACCATGCAGTTTAATGGCAAGAGCAGACATCCACCAAGTTTTAAAGAACTACATTATTTGTTATATTGTTATTTAGCAATGATCACATCACAGGCAGACAAAATATAAACTTATCTAACCTTCATCTTGTCCTTTGAGGAACTTGCAAGTACTCTTCAATAAATTGGATCTCATTCGTGTTAACTGATCCAAAAGATTTCTTCTGGGTATGTCATAAGCATTTCTAAATGTCTGAGGTTTCAAATCCTATGGTTCCAGTAAATGAGATTCCAATTAATGCCATGTAAGAAACAATATCTAGCATTTCAATGGAAGTATATTGAAAATAACAACATTACACACAGTGGTGCTTACCTTATTCAGCAAAGCTATTTGGAACCCAGCATACTCCTTCATATTGAGGTCTAGAGGTCTATGAGGAATTTCCCCAGTAATCCCCTGTAGCAGATGTTGAAAATCGTTCCTATGTGCCATAGACAGGTTGTGTGATCTGCTTCTGACCTTAATTCCAGTCTCTTGCGCTACCTTTTTGCCTACAGAGCCAATGACTCTATCGGACTCTATTTTGGCCTTAATTTGAAATAAATAAATAAATAAAATTGACAATATGCTCTTAAAAGGATTAGTCAGACTTATTCATTTTAAAATCCTACCTACAAGATTCAACAATGTGCTAACAACACTACGATGACCATAACCAGGCTGAGCACTTAAGGAGTGCTTAATACATAACCACTTAATGCCTACTACAGTTTTAAGTATAGTGAACAGTATTCTGCATATTTCTCCTCTGCTGCCCATTACAGTATCTAAGCACCAATATGCATGCAATGCTTTTATTTTCATAAAATGTCATAATTTGACTAGTAATTCTCTGCAGATCTATCTCTACTCATATAATGTTCAGCTGTTCCTGCAGAGAACAGTCAAACTCTCACAAGACTGATTCTCCCACAACTGTAGTTGCAATCAGTCACCCAATTGAATTAACTTTTTTAAAGCTCAATACTAATAGTCATAGCATTAAAAAAATGTGAAATATGTGAAAATAACCAACTGGTTGACCAGAGAGACCTAGCCCCCAATATCATGTTAGATTTGTACCAAAATTAAACATGTTCATAAATGCCAGCTTTTTGACAGAACACAGTGAAAAGAGCCAAAAGTAATTTAGTAACACAAATGCCAATTTTGGTTTTGCAATTTCACATAAATTTATAGACTACTCAAAAACTTGAGTATGCAATGAGAATACTGATTCTTTACTGGCAGAGCCCATCAGAAGTTACAAAAGCTCCAAGTACAATTTGCAGTGCGTGTAATTACATCTTAGAGGAGACCAAGATGTCTAGGTTGAGACACCACTTCACAGATTAGTGAGCAATATGACTATGATTTAACAGGATATGCTCTACACTTTAAGACACTTGCTGCTTCCTCAAATAATAATTTATATTTATGTTTTAAGAAAAAGCTGGTCCATAAAAACTCATTACCTAAGTTACAAGTACTTGGCACTAATGTTTCTTGAAGTTCCAAGTGTACTTTTTTTATGTTGAACACAAAGCTTAACACGCACAGTTCAAAAGTGGAGGTAGCAGGGCAGAAATGCTTTAGCTGATGCAGGAGCCTCGTCAAAGATGCAGGCACTACTCTGAACACGGTCAGCAAACTCAAACAGTCACTTGACATTTCTACATCTGTACCGTTATTTAATATTCTGTCAGTTATCTTATTTACTGAACACTTTCCACTTCATGCCACAAGCCAAAGAAAGAACACTTTGATTCTGATGCATCAAGCAGAATTCCCTATTTCCCGAAAAAACACTAAAACCTCTTTAAAGACAACACTGTTTTTTAATAAAACTAAGTAAAAAAGCTCCTTAAATAGGAAAAACCCTCAACTTTTACTTCCATATCTGTGTCTATATAGTTCAGTTTATAAAGTCTGCATTTAAATGGTATATTTTCCTTCAATTCAAAAAACCAAAATTATTTTTGGTAATTTTTATGGGAAAGTATTAACTTAATCTTTCTGCTCTTTTTTCCTACAAAGCCGCTGAACTTGAGTATTTTAAGATTATCCTGCTATTAGAATAAGTTTTTACTGCTCTTTTGCTTCAACATTACCTGCTGACTCAACTTTTTGAGATATGAAATCACACTGTAACTAAGTCCATATTCCACATTGTCAGCTATAAGGTTTGGTGCTCCCATCATTCTCACAGCTTTCTTCAAAGGCTGAAACATGGAATATATTGCATGGTTATATTTAACTTTATATATACTTCAACTAACTGTACCCATTTCAAATAGAACCTGAGGTTCTGAAAGTTCAAAAATAACAAAGACACTCAGGGCATCATTTTTTGTTGCTTTAAAATAGTTCAATTTATACAGAATCATTAACAAAAATATAATTTATATGCACGTCCCAGTGTATTATGAAATTAAGAAAACTCAATAGCATTCAGGTCTCAGGCCTCCCACAGGACTCCAGTGAAAACACTCATTATGTAGAAGTTATAACTATTCTCTCTTAAATTAATACTTATTCTACTTAAAATAGAGACTACATCCATAGTAGAAAGACAACTATAAACCAGAAATTTTAACAGTCATCTTACCCCAAGATAATAAGGAGGCATTGTCTTCAAATAGCTTTCAAATGACTGACGCCATTTCAATGTAGGCTTTGCCTTGTGTACTTTAAACAAGTCATCTAATAGTTATAAAAAAAAAAGCAAAGCAACAAAATGAAAGGCATGTCTAGACAGCACTGCATTTTTTTTTCTAAATAAAATTCTAGCAAAAGAAACTCTTGAAGAAATGCAAATTCCTCAATGATTAAATTAGTATCTACAACTCAACATATATACAACTTAGCCAAACACACACAAGATTAACACTGCAGCCAAAAATGGAACCTTATGAATCATTGAATTGGTATTGAGTCAGATTAAGAAAAATGGCTCTTAAAACAATGAAAGTGGGACTAAAACATATCTGCAAATGATGATTGAGTAAATCTTACACACTGAGTTGGGGTCATGAAGGCCACACAATTGGAGACAAGTGAAACAAGCTACTGATTCTACCTTTCTCCAAGTGTTACTAATACTGGCATTAATTGCAGTAATCTATTTAGATGCTATCAATGTTTCGATTACCTACCACATAAGCAAATTTGTATGAAGTGGTATTTACCTAGCAGTGGAAGCAGGACTGGGTAATTGTAAGGCATCACAAATAAATTTACACAATTCAGCGCTGTACTAGCTTTCAAGTAACCAAAAGGATGACCAAGTTCACTGTATTTTGCACTATTGCTCACATACACCTGCAATAAAACACATTACACTGGATTTACACTCCAAGTATTGTGTTCTGAAATTTTACATTCTATTTTGATTATAGAATAAGATATATGAAAAACAGTATTCTATAAACTTCAGTTTAGCATGCATTCTACTTGCCTGCCAGCAGGTCTGAGGGGATTTTCTTTCCAGAATAAACTGGGTCAGTGGTGAAGGTTCTAATTCATATTTATCAAAAGGCAGTTTGTCAATGACCATCGGCTCACAGTCAGTACAGGAAAATTTCACCACAGGATGAGATGTGCGAGGTGGCTAAACAAAGTATTCCACTGTTAATCAGGCTGCACAACAATTAAAAGGCATTTGCACTATGACAACTGAAGCAATACAGATTCTTTGAAAACATATGTATTTAAGGAGCCTACTCAATACAGCATTCATTTACTGGTAATGAGTCCTAAGCAATTTATTTTGTTAGCACTGTCTTATTCTGAAGGAATCTTGTTTTCTAAAAAAGTGCCAATTACTTCACAATAGGAAGTCTAAAGCAATACGCAACTAAAACTTCTTGCATTTACCCAAAAGCTGTACAAATGGGACTAAGTCCTAGTGGGGACAAAAATCAGCATTGTTACTCTGGGACATGTCCATTTTCATTCCCTCCAGAAGCAGGTGCTGTACTTCTGCATTTGCTGACTTTGCCAGGAGCTTTTCCTTCTTGGCAAATTTAACACTTACAAAAGTCAAACAACTATAAAAATCTAGAGCAGCATGAATTCAGGAAAAAAAACTTTAAAAACTCGCATTTCCTAGCAGCCTGAGGAAAAAAAAGTTACTTCAATTCAAGGAATTTCAGTGTTTGGATTTTTAAAATCTTTTTATTAATCACAGGAAAATGACCTTTGTGCTACAATTTTGAACTGTAAGTTAACAACTTGAAATTTCTTTTGCCAAAAGGGAAAGAGAATTTTCAGTGTGAAGAAAACTGGAGCTCTACCTTCCATTGAAGGGAGGAATGTAATCTCTTATACTTACTCTGAGCCTTCCCCCAAGGCCACTAGAATCTGAGGAAGAGGTCATTTGGGAAGCCTCCTTCCAGTTACTCTAGTTACAAAAAGGTAACTCAGAAATACACAAGATGAAGTACAGAAACAAAAGGTTTCTTGGACCATCTTACCACTTCACATTGAAAGCAATTATTTTATGTCTAAGCTCTAGGCTCTTCGTTTTAGGTTAAGCCACCCAAACAAGTTATCTGTCAA
The DNA here is from genome assembly GCF_050655825.1 of Lonchura striata. Taxonomy (NCBI): domain Eukaryota; kingdom Metazoa; phylum Chordata; class Aves; order Passeriformes; family Estrildidae; genus Lonchura; species Lonchura striata. The sequence continues at coordinate 64,977,420 of NC_140703.1, forward strand.
GAGAGCTGGTCTTGCTTTGAGTGTCTCCACCGTGAGGAAGGTGGGCTCTCCAACAGGTCACCAAACAGGAGGCCCAACCAAATGGACGAAGAACAACTCTTTTCAAAGAATATAACTAATAAATAGTTGTGGTGGAGTTTGACCAAGCCACCAAAGTCAGACTAGGAATAAAAAGGCTGCAAAATAAATTGACTACTCAGACTTGAGAAGTCCAATAATCCTTTGCTGGAACAGTTGAAGCAGCCATTGACATGTTGATCTACCAGCATAATTATTAGCAGACTTTCATATACATTTAAGAAAGCCTTGATGGTGTCATTAGCCACAGCAGACTTAAGTTCTTGTGATAGAACTGTTTGAGACAACTCCACTGTGAATCAGGTAACAGGCAGGGAAAGTCAAGTATTTAACTGTGAACTCTTAAGCAGACAAGATATGCTACATACATACACACTGATGACAACATACATCGTGTTTGAACACTACTGTAAGAACATTACTGAAATACAGGTCTTAAAACACTATCAGCAACTTAGCTCCCAAACACTGCATGAGGAAGGCACAACTCAATTTCAATTGATGTCAACAAGAATTTAGCTGTACATGACAATGTTTTATAGTTATGAGAGCTATACACACTACAACAGAAAAAAATTTCATCTTTTTGCCATTTGCGTAAGTCAACTTCAGGCTTTTTAAAGATTTCATTCAACAGCTCTTCACTTGGCAAGATCTATTTTATCAATCTTGATTAAGATTTGGAGTAGTAAACTGTACAGACTCTACACAGGAAATGGAGGCAGATACACAGGACCAGACCAGCTTTCCTACAGAACACCCTTCAAATACCCACTACATAATGACATCTTGGTTTTTTTAATGGCTACAGAAATATACTTTTATTCATATATGGTAGCTTGCTTGAAGTTCAGAAAGACATCCTTTAACAAATGTGGCCACAGATGCCAAAAACATCAAAACTTGTAAATATGACTAAAATGGCATACTCAATCACTCCTCAATAACCTGTATTTCAAAGATCTGTTTTCTAACTAAGAAATAAAATTTATGAGAAGTTCGGTGAGTATTAGTCAGCACATCTGTTTCATATCAAAAAACCCAGAAGAATTAGATAAAATCATCATGCAATGTAGGTAACCATTACACAACTGCAGGATTTCTACTTCAATGGTTTCCAGTATAAACAGAAACACAAAAACGCATTACATTATGCTAATGATTAGTTCTCAGACCAAAAGGCAATGGAATTCATGCTTTTGTAAAAAAGAACAAATACATTAATTCTTAATTAATAAATTAATTTAAAAGCCGAAGTTTTCCAAGTTTGGATAAATTGAAGGTGTGGCTACACCGCACAACAGCAGATGAAATTATGTTCACTTGCTATAATGAAAGTAGAACTACCAGAGGGATTCAGATTGTCAAGATCATACTATCTTTTATTAATACCCTCTATGAGACAACAGAATTTCATAGGCTTTTACCAAATGCCACCATGTGATATTTAACAGGGTTCAAACAAACACTTACATGCCCTTGGTCAAAAATGTGTTACAGGCAGTTCCCTAATGCTTCAAAGTTACTAAAAAGAAAACCCCATGTTATTTGCTCATCAGTAGTTTATAGACTTGCATGTGTCACTCCTTCGATCACACTCCTTCCACATTTGCTACAATGCAACACATATGTCAAGATTTGAAAAAGAATCTCTAAATAGGAAATCCTGGAATATTTCTGCATACACAAACCCTTTGTTTTATCTTCAGTACATACCAGTGTTGGAGAATTTTGATCTGGCCAAAAGGATTCAGGAACAGGCCAATGACCTATAGGAACCCCAGTTTTAGGGTTTGGTCTGACATAGATAAGTTTGTGACAGCTGTGCCAAGGTTGGGGTCCAAAGGGTCTGGATATCTCCACCTGCCCATCTACAGAAGAAAAAGGCTTTGAGTCAAAATAATGTTAAAACTCAAGAACAGTATTAAATAAATTCTGTGAAGAGTCAAAGACTTATAATCACAGGGAAGCCCTTCCTGCAGCTAACATTATTTCTAAGAATAGCAGATAGTTGTCAATAAGCATGTCTGGAAAAACACAAAATGAGAAACCAAATAAGCATTGAATGGTTACAGGATGAGAACCCAGAAAGGCAATTATCTAGAGCCCTTCATTATAATGCTTCTTTTTCCTCCATTATCATTAACAGAACCTTCAAATCCAAGCATTAAAGGAGCGATATACATGACTAATACTACTGGAATTTTTATTGCAGAAAAGTAAATTTTTTTTTAAATCTCAAACTTCTCAGTAACATCCAATGAGGGACCTAGCTAAGCCATTTAGAATGAGAAATTAATACCATACAAGTGTATTTGCTATTTTAACTCTTACCACAGCCACTTTAATACACTGAAGAAAAAAGGATAAGCCCAGATATTTCCATATAATGTTATTTACAGTTCTAGCTAGTTGAAAACTGCTTAAAACCCATAAATCCCTTTAACTATGCCTGACATGAACAAATGCATTTAAGACTACCTGAGTGGTTTCACCAAATGCAGAATGTCTGGCAGCTACAGCCAGTATTTTGAGACAATATAAAGTTTCAGAATAAACAGGTAGGTCTGTTTTGAAGTTAAGTCTTTCAAATTGCAATAGTTTCCCTTTTGATTTGACAAGTACTATATTAGTTCACTAAGTTACACTGATGACAGTCATCCCCTGTTATTTCAAACCACAGTGTAAAAAATTTCAAGTACCATCAATTGGTGAGGGATCTGGTCCAGCTTTTTCAAAATTTATTACCACTCCACTTTGCACTTTTTGCACCAATGACTCAAGACATTGATTCAGCATTCTTGGAGAGCACACACAGTATGACCGACCTAGAAGGAAACAGTCAGGGTTAAAGCTCTTCAGTGTTTCTGCCCTTATTTTAACTTGCATCACTGAAAACTGTTCAACCACCACACACATTCATTTATGTATGCATCACTGATTTAAAACTTCTCCTGAAGACTCCCTCTTTTTTTAAGCAGCAAGGAAGCTTACTGAAACACAGACAAGCGCCTCATTGGAAATGTTTGTATTTTAGACCCTTAATGACTAACTCAAATTCTTGGTTGCATTCATGGAAAATGGGCTCCCCCTTGTGACAGACATCAACACTTAAGCTGTCCACAAATTTCAGTCAAAGCACTTGCCAGTACAGCCTACATACAAGTCAGAAAGGAGTAAAATAAAATCTTTTTGGAATACTTTTCAAAGCTTTTTGTTTCCTCTCCATCACATCCTCACTGATGCATTAGAAGAATCACCATACTTTTAAAATGTAATAAACTCAATGCCTGAATTTGATCTGGAATATAATTTCTAAGATTTTAATAATATGGTCCATAATTGAGAAAAGTATAAATTCTGCAGAATTATGCATTCTGAAAGGCATTCTGTGTGCTCTGGAGGGAAAAAACCTAAAACAACACACTTCCTTCACTTTGGCTTTTTTAGACCATAGTGTGACAGGAATTAACCAACACTGTAGTGCAGAACAGACTCAATTATTACAATTTCTAATTGCAATACCAAGGTGCAGTAGAAAAAAGTTCTCTTACAAAACATTTCTGAAGAAAGTAGATTCACTCTTCCAAAATAGGCTACATTTAATTGTCTGTAGCTTTAATGCTATGAGTGTCTTTAGTTTCATTATAACAGGGTTTATGAGGGTTTTTACAAGTACTGTAAGAACTTACAAATCCTTATTACATGACATGGAATCACACAACCAATTGAACTAAACTGAATTAATTTGCACTTTGGAAAGTAATGACTTGTCAAAGGAAACAAGGCCACTCACCTCCTGTGACTTCACACATAGGTGTGATAGCAGAGTCATCCACAGGCACCCCTGTCATCTGCTCTGATTCTGGTGCTGTAATACCAGGCAAACGAAGAACCAAAGCAAATAACCTCTGATCCCATCGAAAGGGTTCCTTAGTCAACTCACTTCCAGGTAAAGGCGAATTGAGAGGTAAATGGAGCTGGAAAGTGATTTAAATCTGTGAATACACAGCTCTTAAAAGAAACAAAAATTCAGGTTTCATAGCAATGGCAATTCGCTCTATATAAGCACACTTGTCTCTCCACATACATTTAATACCTCATTAACAAAACTGAGACAAGCTTCTAAAGGACAGCACAAGGCATTCAGAAGATCCTAGATGCTCTTTTTGCATCCAGATACTTCACATAGACTAGTGAGAAAAAGAAAACTTATCCAAACATTCAACTACAGAAGTCCTGCACAGACAGATTTGCAACAAGTAATTGCAAGTTCCAGAATTTTGCTACATCCCTGGCTGTTGGTACCACTGTCAGCACAAGCAAAATTCTAACTTCACCTGGAGCACCTCAGCAACAAAAGGGGAAAAAACATCCCCAAAGCAATGACTCAAGTGGTACAAACAGCTTCATTAGCACACCAAATACAAGGGGCTTATGTCCATATGCCGAAGCAAACTCAACATGTCCTCATTTTCTCTCATGCAGCGTTCAAAAAAATCCCCAGTTCTCAACCCTCATTTCAATGTTAGCAAGACAGTACTAGTCTGTTCCAAAACTTGATGCAAATCCACACAATCACTCATTATATATTGCCTTCATTTCTAGTTCATAATGGTTAGAGAATTTACAGAAAGCTGTTAAAACAGGTTTTTTGTTTACTCATTTTTAAGCAATAGCTTGAAAGCATTAAAGCCTGATTTCCAAAACCAGATCCTGCAGCTATTTCTATTTATATAATTGCAGCATCTCACACTGGAAAAAACGCATACCTTGTTGTTTGAAAAGCAATCAATTTATTGATACAATCTCAAGACTATGAACAAACGTGATAAAACTACTCAACACGTGGCCAAGAATCAGAATATTTTGGACTTTCCAGCACACCTGATTCCCCCAGAATTTCTCTTTTTGCTTATGCAGGCACAGAGTACATGTAAGAACAGAACTATTTTCTCCAAATGTTTCATGTTTTACCAAAACTGGTCAAAGGAAAGGAACTCAGTGGTTTATAACTAACTGCTTGACATGCAAGTCTTTCCCCTCTACACAAAGTCACAACGACTGCCTGACAATGCAAACTCATTTAAAAGAAGTTAAAAGAATAGCCACATTCTTAGTTAACAGCCTGGAATCCTGACTGTAAGAAGACTGAATTGCAAGCACTCCATCCTCACTTCTGGGTATTAAGGAATGCCATTCTAGCTTTCCTACTTAGATCTGACTGAAGATATACTATCAATACCCAAAGAGTACATTTGATTTGCAAAACACACCTATGTAACAGCATTGCTCTCCTTTGGGCAGCATATATACATATTTTTTACTATGAATATTTATAGATATAAGGTACCCCACTGGATCCTGAACTAACAGTATCCTGAGTTCAGTTTACCTCAAGCTACAAAATATTTCATTGGCTCAGCTGGTTATATGGCAAGAGCTCCAAAACCAAAGAGTAGTCAGAAGCTGGCCATTGCACATATTGCAAACATGAAAATTTTCAAACTCTAAGACAAAATACAAAGCAATTATCATAAAGTCAAATGTCTTCACTGTCCTCCCAACAATTTAATTCCAGTTAAATTTAACATCCTTTAACATTTATACCAGCAAAGTTATAGATTCAAACCACCTAATTCAGACATTAGTAACTTGGTCTTGTAATCTCCAGTTACCTTTTTTTATGGTATTGTATTACCATAGCAACTGCATACCTAGATGAAACTAAGATGAGCCTAGAATTCTACATCTTGAATTTCCTTTCTTTCCCCACGCATATTTTAATATGAAGGCATGCACACATTTTCCTCTCTAAACAACTAGTATGAAAGATAAAGGCAGACTGGACTAAAATCAAGGGAAGGTTATTTACCAGCTGTGCTCTTCAACATGTGACTGCACACAGACAACAAGTGTCCTCCCAGCTTAGTACTAGAAAGCAGCTGTCTTGTCTCATCACTCATTTGTAGGAGCACACAGAAGCCCTACCATTCCCAAATGCCACAATGATAATGCTACTACACAATCTGCATGTGTCTCATCTTCCTGCCTTTAGAACAACTAAAATATTCCAGAACTACAAGGAGGTGGAAGATAAAGAGTGTTCTAGAAGATCTCTTCTGCACAAGGTTATTGGTGAGCAGGTTCATTTATTCTCAGTCCTTGTTTCTACCAACATTTATGTAGTCATGAGAAGCAGCACAGTCTAAAATCCCCTTTCTGGGGGGGGGGAAGGACCCTAGAGACCCCAAGATGAAAAAAGCTAGATAAGCATTAGAACACTCTGCACTGGCAGGGCAGTCTGAGAAAGACAGTAACGATCTTCTGGCAATGGCATACAGGTTCATCCACTAGACGGGGTACTAATAGCACTGCTTAACTTTAGTGCCCAGGTAATAACAGGCAGGTCCATCTTGGGATATCTCATGAAAGGGTGTTAGACTAGGCACTAAACAAAGATATGCTTAGAATCAACTTCTCTTCTTGTACCAAAAAAAAAAAAAATCTATCAGTAAGTAACCTTCCTTGCATGCTCTTCTAGTACCCAAAGAAAGGACATGACATCTAACCTTCCAAGCAAATGCAGCCTTTCATCCTGGAAGGACTAAGGACAGTTAACCATTCAAGCCCAGCTGAGAACATCAGCTCTTGACAGACTCAGAAACTCTACTTACAGTTATCAATAATATGTTTTCCCATCTTTTTCCATCCAATCCTATGCAGTTATAACACACAGAAAGACAAACTGTTCTTCCATGGAAGATAACTCAAGGAGATCCCAAAGACATCAAGGTCAAGACACAGCATGTCAATACATGAGATACTTGGCCGTTCCAAAGACAGCATTAGCCATCACCAAGTACTCGCTTAGCTGATAGTTACATATTAAGAATTAACCTATCAAGAGCTTTGGAGCTCAGTGTCAAGTGCTGCAAACCCAAAAACTGCTGCTAACAGGAATAATAAAGAATGGAAACATACATTTAATGATATTTGCCATCTATTTCTTGCAGAATTTGTTTAAAAATCAGAAGTTTTAACTGTAGGAACTATGACAAAAACCATAATAGACCATTTGGAGTTCCTGATTATTCTTGACAGTATGCAGAACCTTGCTGTGACACTTGTCACAGCTGTTTCAGGTGCAATGCAAGGTGGTCACCTCTGGGAAGGATCAATGTGACAATGCCAAACAGCTGGGGGATGAAGTCGCACAAAAATCACAGATTATTCCTCTAAGAGTCTCTCATAACTGGAAGATCAGAAGAGTGGCAAAATACAGAAACCAAGCAACATTGTTCATGTTTTTTGCTTGTAAAATCATGTATAAGACTGTATCGATATGCTAATAACTCCATTTCAGTCTTGCAGACAGGTTTAATGCTACTTTAGAGGGTATATTGAGGGAAAATGAGGAAACAGCTCAGCAACTGTAAAACTCAAGTATGTTATTTCATAATATGAAGAGGAATAAGAAATCCTTCAAACATCTAAACATTAAATATGAAGAAAGGGCTAAAACTGAATTTGAGGGATCAGGCCAGAAGCGAAAGCCACTCCATAATGAATCCATAACGCAAGACCAACTAATTAATGATGCTTTGCCAATAGTACGAGCCCATCCCCTCCTCAAGTTATGACTTGAACTAATGAGCCCAGAGAAGAGTCTGGTCAACAAGCCATATGAACACAGAATTGATGCTGGCACTTTTCAGTGCATTAAAAAATAGTGCCAGAAGGGAGAGAGCTGAAAGTTTACTGACATGTGCAGGTGGAGAAAACTGCATAGACAATATAATTCCTGTTTTCAGTCTGAATAATCACACCCATGGGAGACAAAGCAGCACTCACTGAAGGGCAAGGCTCTTCTATCTGAAACACCCATTTCAAAATCCACAAAGGAACAGGACATCTGAAGAATTCAGCAAGAGCTCTGAAACAGGGTTTAAGCTTAACTGCCTCACACTAAGACAAATTACAGTGTTCCCATAGTGATAAACTGATTTCATTGGTAAGAATGCAAATGTTCATCTGAATGACAAAGCTTTGAGAAAACTTGCCTCCAGGTTCCATGCTGGCTTCACAGGCTTTCCAAAAAAACCCCAAACAAAACACCAAAGCCCAACATTGTTGGTCCTCTCATACATGTGCCTTAAAAGAACTAAAAATACACTGCCTCAAGCAATGCTAAAAAGTAAAAACATTGTTTTCATAGCCAGTGGGATATGATCACTTCCAGCACCAACTCTGAAAAGCCTCCCCAAAGTCAAATCCAAAGAACAGAACAGACATTTGAAAGTGACTGAAAAAGCTTTGTTAGTGAACCAAAGGAGCAATGAACTTCCATAGCTCCAGGGTGGTGTTCCTGTACTAATTCTAGCATTTCTGCGTGTCCAACTTGAGAAATAACTGTAAAGGACACTAAAGGTAGACTAAAAAAATTTCTGAACAATTTGACACACTGACAACAGCAAAAAAATCATCCCTGAAAGACAGTAGTAGCACCCTTCAATGCTTTGTTGCTCTTTTCTTTGATAGTGTTAAGAATATTTCTACCAGTACACCTATGGCAAAAAAAAAAAAAAAAAAAATCACATCCTTTGCTGGGATATACCCAGTACACATATGGAAAAGCATTCAAACTTGCATTTTGTCTTGCAGGAAAACCAGTGGTCACTTTGTCTTCTGAAGGAATGGAACACCTTTACATTGGTTTACTGATAACAAAAAAACCACATTAATTCACTATTATTAGAGCAAATTCTACATTTCTAGAATGCAATTTAACAATCAAGAAATTGTAACATTGGGTCTGATTTGACATGATCATGACACAAACTCTGGTTGTAGCATACACTTATCATTCAGCATTGCTCATGAGCCAAGTCTAAATTTAGTAGATTAATGCAGTCACCAGAAAACCCATTGTCTCAACCTAAGTTACAACAGTTTAAAGATGCGAATGCATGACCAAATAGTTACCTGACTCCAGGAAAATGTCTTCTTTTAAAGACTAAGATGAAGGAAGAGGAACAAAAAAAACCTGGCTGGCTATAAAAGTCCTGATTCTTGTTGCAAAAGAAAGAGCTTAATTACTAATGCAGCTTTCTTACCTAAATAATTTTGAGTAACAAAGATGAAAGGAAACGGAATCATAGCACTGCCTACACTCGAAGGAACACATGACAGTTATACAGTCCAGAGGTTTTTGACTGCTCAGGGCCTTGTCCAATGCAGTTTTTACTACCTCCACAACCACTAGACAACATGTCCAGTGTTTGATCACCCACACAGTGAAAGATTTTCTTGCTATCCAATCAGTATTTCCCACAGGACAACTTGCAGCTGTTGCCTCTTATTTCAGCCCTGGGTACCTCCAGGAAAACACACTCTCCCTATCTCATTCAGCTGTGGCAGAGGGTGGTAAAGCACTCCCCAAGTCTTCTGAAGACTGAACAAACCCAGTTCTCAGCCTCTACCCAGAGGTTATTAGTTTCACCCTCTGAGCACCTTGGTGCTCCTCACTCCTGTATGTCAGTGACAGATTTTACAACTCATCTGACAGCAGAGATTCTTCTCCTCCAGGAAGGACTTACAGATAAAAGATTACCCAAAACAGTATTCTGCTGCTAACTGCATTGTATGTTGCAGGAGACTCTAAAAATGTCACACTATTCTACTCAGTATTTTAGACTGCACACATTCAATCACAGAATTAATCTGAAAAGAGCTTATCAGGTAAAAAAGTCTGATGGAAGTGAGGTTTCATACAGATAACCTACTTGTTACCATGGATCCAGGAATTCCCTTTCAATTACTAGCTATGGTTGTTAGGAGTCCACACAGAATTATGCACTCAACTCTCTACAAGTCAGATATATTAAAAAACACCCAAATACCACTTTTCATACATAAAAATTCTGTAAGTGATGCAAGAATCCAATATAATACATTATTAGTAAAAATCTGAGTAACTAATGAACAGCAAAGTACAAGTTAATCTGTACATCAAATGTGGTGCAGCACAGGCCAAAGTCTGAATTCTCCTCTTAAGTTTTGAAATGGACCTTGGCATATTAACCTTTTCCCTGAAAAGGGAATGAGCTTAGGGATTTGATGTCATTTGGTTTTTTTACTACTGCATGAAATAGGCACTGAGCTGGCCAGACCAATCCTACCCCTTGCGACCACACCCATCTTTTTAAGGAAAGAATTCAAATCGGCAAATTAAAATAGTTCAGTGCCTCAGCATTTGCTATTTCTCCAAGTTTGCTGGATGTCTGAGTGGGTACTCCAGTATATTAAGATCTCGATTTTAAACTGTTCTATAGATGTAACTTGGAATATATTTCTTCAGTTCTTACCTTGAATTAAAAAGACTACTGATTTGATTATAATCTTTTTAAGAACTCAGTGTGAGAGTAGTACATGTTTCATATACTCCTTAGTGGCGACATTCTTTGGGAGATCACTACTTTACCTTGTGTCTGTACAAACAGAACTTATGTCACAACCAATTAAGGACAAGTGCTTTATAGAAATCAATTTCTTCTGCTAACATATTTGAAAAGCCATGAACTCCCTAGACAGAAAGAGCAAACTCATTCTACTAAACAGACCAACAATTGCTCCACAGGTTTCTGTTACATGAAGGAGAAGGAGTTATTTGTTTTTTTGTAGTACTATTGCATAAAGTTACTTGAAATTAAAATAAATTACTTGAAATTAATCAAGACACAAGCAAGTATAAGCAATTAATGAGTATTCTTCTGAAGAGCCATTTATGCTCCTACTGTAAACAGTATCAATGTTTAAACAATATTTACTACAGATCACTGTAACCAGAGGTTAGATCTTACCTCTTCCTGTATCCCACTGGTAGTAGTTAATTTACTTCCATCAGTAACTGTTATAATTATTGCTGGCTCCAGAAAAAAAGGGTTTCGTCCCTAAGGGGAAAAAAAACAGTTACTTAAAATGATGGAACAAACTTAAGTTTTTAAATAGCCACTGATATAGACTAACAAAACAACAAAGATTGAGGTATTTATTTTCCTATACCACATAGTGCAGCAAGATAGGTTTCTGAGCCTTTTTACAGTCAGACCATGGAATGCTAGACACTTACCATATCTATATTCAAAGAATTCACACAGAAACAGCAAAAATGGTAAACACAGGACTTCAAGAATAATGCTTTGTCAAAGTATTCTGACAAACCAGCAGCTGTGTTTAGAGAAGCAACCACCTCCTCAAAAGGTACTTCCAAATCCTCCCCATTCCAGGACTGATCTTGTGTGATTTAATTACTCTGTCTCCAAGTAAAGTATTCGCATAGTATCTTGTGATCATGACCTGGGTTACGAACTACTACTCTATGTATTAAGACTGATATAAATAGCACCTGTTCCATTCTGATCAAAGTGGTTCAAGATGCATACACAAAATCTACTTCAGGAACAAAATACTAGAAAAATAGATAAACTTTCTATACATATCATTTAAGACAGAAACATATACAAGGCAAGATATTCTAGGATCCCAGCAAGGCAGCTAGCTTAGCTGTAACAAAAACTTGAGGTCAGTTATTGGTATTCCTTTATCTATTGCCAGTATTCTAGGAGCCTTCAGTGTCTTCTCAAAACAAATTCCAAAGTATTCCACAGACATGTCAACTCCTAGCTTAGGTAACCCATTTCACTCTACCAAGGGTTAATAATGGACTGCATAAGTCACCCCAAGATTCTGTTGAGTAGGTCCTGCTCTTCTCTTGCTAATCTCAAGGCCTTGTTTTTTTTTTTCCTCAGGAAACAAAGAAAAATATAACTAAACCCATAGCCTAGTTCTGCTTATCAAGACAAACTATCTCATGAATGCTTGTGATTTACTCTAAAAACATGGAGAGAGAACTAACAGTTTTTAAAAGACCCTTTAAATCCATTTTTAGAACCCATTAAATAGAGATTATCTAGTAATTTTGTGCTTCAAACAGAACTATTATTTAACAATCTGAAATATATTTAGTGAAGGGTATCCAGTTTGACTACTGTGGCAGGAGGCACCGCGACACAGCACCCCAGTGGTCAATATTTTCTCAAATCTTAGCAAAAAAAAAGAAACTATTTCTAATAGTATACCATTACTACAAAAAATAAGCAGAAATTCAAATTTAAACAAAGATCAATCTCTCCCATGAAAAACAAGCTACTTCATAATTTAATTTAAACAATTATTCAAAAGGATTTAAGAACTCTCAAAACACTCAATTTTAATTAAAATAATTTCCTAAGTATATCTAGCCTTATTTAATTCTCAACAGTTACAGAATGTTTTTCTGCCAACTAATAGTTTACCACAACTGCAAAACACCAGCTGGAAGCTAATTACATTGCACTGAAATAACACAGAAAGCAGGGTTTGTAACTACATACTTCTCATGAATACTGACTGTAAAAATACTTGAATGCTATTGTTAATAAATTATTGTAAAAATGAATTGACAATTGATAGAAATAACATATTTATAATGTCATAAGCAATGCTAAGTTAATATTCTGGTGCAATTTCAAATACAAGTATTAAAATTTCCATCTCTGACAAAGCTTTTATCTGGATATCCTCATCATCTTGAAAAACTTTTTTATTCATTAACTATACTTTGTCTCAATTTTTTTCCCATCTAAAAAGTTTAAGATTTAAACAGTTGGTGTTAGAATGATCATGAAATTATAAAGAAGGAAACAAGAATTGCTGCACTTGAACCCCCTATGAAACATGTCTGAGGGATAAATGTCTATATCCTCGGGCTACTCTTTGTAATTTCACAAGCATTTTACGTATACAAAGCATAGTCACCTCACATACTAAGAATCAACTTGTTTTCAGAAAGAATTAAAATATATCACAGAAGCATTTCGGAAAAGCCTATTACTGCAATTTACTACTTTTGACTAAAAATTTCCATGTCATTAATTTTTAAAGACTTCCACTGACTCTTCTGACCCTGGTCCTCACCTTAGTTATACAAAGGCATTCAAAACCAGTATTAAGTCAACTACTCCTAATCCTCTAACAAAGTGCCCTCTTATTTCTGTAAGCTCTCAACAGTCAGACATGATAAAATTGACTTCTAGAAGACTTACCAATTCTTTTAACTAAACTCTAGCACTTCTGTCAACAATTGGTTGAGAACTTTGTTTCTAGCTAATTAATCTAATTCTACAGTAATCAAATTACTGTCTATTTCTCTTCCCCTAAAAGTACACTTTAAAAAAACAGTAATTTTACACAACTTGGAAGTATCATCCGTCAAAATGCATAGCAACATTACTGACTGTAAATGCATAGATAATTAATTCGGTCCAGCCCAATTATCTTGGATAGTCAGAGGAACAGTGACAGTGTACACTACCATGTCTTTGGCAGCTTACAGGTATGCTGCAATGCACTGGGGAAAGCATCTCAGGATAACAAGGTATAAATAATAAGCCTGCTTCCAACTTTGATAACTAGCTAACCAGCATGAGGTTTTATTTATTTCAAAAGTAAATTCTTTTCAACACACTGCTTTTCCTTCTGAAAGTTTACAGCAGTGGTGAATAAAGGAAGAAGCACCTATGACTTTAATGGATGACAACCCATGTAACAAGGTACAAGGAGGATTCCTTCATTCACCCACAATCGGTGTTTTCCAGGACACATGTGCATCAAGACAACAAAAAATCCCACAGACCTCTTTTGGAAACAAAGTTACTTAAAACTCAGCATCAAGACCAGGGAAAGTCAGCTTGACTAAAATGGAACAAGCATGAGATTCAAAGCCTTAAAACTAACTTATATTATACAACACCTTTTGAAGAATTTGACAGCTTCATGACTGCTCCAAAACACAAAGTAATTCAGCTGCATTGGTTGCCTTTCTCTTGGTCTCCAGCTGAAGCAGCTCTGTGCTCAGATAACACAAATACAGAGCACCACTGAGCTCCACACCACTCACACAGGGTCACAGTAAGAGGCATCCCATGCCATCCCAGCTTGTGTGATGCTCTCAGAGGGAAGTGTATCAAATTATCAAGACACATTACTGCCTGGTTAAAGCTCTCACAACTAAGAATTCACTCCCACTAGCAAGTAAGCTTAGCATCAAATTTCAGCACGACTAATTAATACAAATATTTTTTTTCCTTCTTCCAAGTGTAGAGGTAAAGCAGTTCAAGAGCTACTGTGACCTCTACATATGCAAATATACAATATTATACATGCAGGAAGAGAAGATAAATTAAAGACTATCGTTATCTCTAAGCACACAAATATTAACTTCAGAGTCCAAAGTGTTGCAGAACTGAAGAAATGGATGAGGCAGAAATGTGACCAAAACACACCAAATCAGAGACCAAAAATGACATAATAAGCAACAACTACAAAAATCAGATTTTCAGTAGTACAGAAATTTCATGCCCAAGAAGGGCTGGGAGCTGAAAATACACATGAACTGAAGTACATATTTTTTAATAGAACATATCAGCAGGAACTGGAAAAAACACATTTTGAGATCACGACAAATGTCTAAAAGGTACACTTTCATTTCAGTAAATCACAAAGCTCTGCAAGCTGTATTGCACATCTATCTCCCATTATATTTTCTCAGCAGAGCCTTCCCATTTTCAGAAGTATCAGCCTTAACTCAGTAAATTTAGACATCTGATCAGGAAATACAAAATTGAAGTATCAATTTTTGAATTCAGTCTTGGTTTTTTATAATTTAGAAGGTCAAGAGCCTCAAATGCTCCTAAGAATCTGTGAGCAACCATTGTTCAAAAGCAATAGCTTAAAATGAAATCTAAAAGTCAGAATGACAAAAATTATTAGCTTTAAAGCTATTTTTAAACTGATAAACAGCTTAAAAAATATCACAACACTGAGCCTGAATTTCAAACTAAAACAGATGGTCCAAATCCATCAGGGTTTTCACTTTTTTTGTTTCTTAGAAACTTCAGTTACGCTTTAGCAAAATCATGAAATGTCTAAGGCATTAACATTTATTAGAGACTTTCCCCTTCATTGCTCAAGGCAGAACACTATCAAGTCAAGTACACAGAGGTATTTAACAACTGCTCTGATCATCAGTTACATAACAACTGCATCATCTTGTGCAACTTACTTGTCCCACTCACATTTTCAGTAACTTTGGCTATTTTCTATTATCCCCACAGAATTAATCAATGTAGTTGGCAAGTCCTATAGAACCAAGTGTACTTTATGCTTTCACACAATTGATGATGCCCAAGTCACAAACACAGCTGAATACACTGGTATCACAACAGTATTTCAGTCAATTTATAGCAATTGAACACTACAAAAATTACTTGGCCTTTAAGGATTTTCAAATATATATAGACACACACCACAACCATGCATATACATGTAATGCACTACTAGTACTAGGGAAAGAATATGCTTTCAACTTTGCTAGATCAGTAAATTCTTTCCTATTACTTGGTGAGAAGCAAAATTTATTTAAATGGAAGTCTACCTGGATGAAGCTACTCTATCACCTAATATTTAGCACAAACACACTGTGAAACTTTGATCTAGCAAAACAGAAAGAATATGGTGGGGGAGTGCAAAAAGGGCAGTCCAATTCCACTATAACATTTTTATTGATGAATCTGAATCCCACAAGAGCACCATAATTCTGTGGCCAGACTAAAAAATAAAGCACTTCTAAATTCTGTCAGAGTGTTATCTAATTGACTGAACCTGCATGATAAAAATAACTTTGCAATTATATTTATTTACTATGTCTATTTTAAAACTGAAACTGTTTCCTTGAAGTGGAAGCACCTCAGTGTCAGAGAAACTTCTATGCCTTCAGCCCGAATGAGTAAGAGCTGAAGAACATACAAATTCTGTACAGGCTTAAGATCTGATAAAGATGGACTTCACACACAAAGAAAGTTGCTAGCTCATCTATCTTGCTGTCCGTAAAGATTTCAATATATTCCCTTGACATTGATTATTCAATATATAATACAGTTTTGCAGTGGTAGCAGTTCTGTCTTAGTAGAAGATCAGATACTTGTACAGATGTATTTCAAGATCACTTTCAGAAGTCACAGAAAAAAATTGAACAAGAGCTACACCAACCAGTTTGAATTTTACACAGGATGGGTGTTTTGAAATATGTTAAGATTTCAAGCCACAAAAAAATTTAATACAAACTAGAAATCTCCCTTGTTGCCTGACAAAGGCAACAACACCAGTCACAAAAAGAAATCTATGAAATAACCTAATGAAAGCCCCATTCCAGAAATTACATTATCTCCAAGAAAAAATGCCCAGTGTTTTTCTGAAAGGGCTGCAGACAGAAATATGATTCTTACTATTAGAGCTAGTCCACACACACACCTGCAGTATGGACAAGCATCATCTGTCATCATACTGAAATCTTTCAGCTCTCCCTGCAGTACCCAAGGTGGTAGGACTTGTGCTCCGCCTTTTGTTCACACTAGGCAGCTGGGAATACTACCTCACCAATCGACAGGTTTCAGAAAGAACACAGGAAAATTCATCACCTGTTAAAAGATAATTTGAGGGATTGCCTCACTACAACCAAAACTCTAAATCTTAAGGGGGAAACAACTACTATCAGAAAAGAAGGTGATAGTAGCAGGTTTTAAAAGACCCAAGTGTGGTCTCAAGAACTACAAAGATCTAGTTCCTCTGTATATGTGAAAATATACACACCCAGGCTGAATAAAAAGATCACACTTCAGCTAAGGGATGAGGGAAAGAAACAGGCTTGACAAACGCTTAAGGAGTCTTGACAGAGCCCAAAACAGTAAATGTACCATGAAAACACCAACTCTCAACACTACCACAGATTCTCCCACGTGTTTTGCTGTAGTTTCAGCTGCAAAAAAGCAACATTTATAAACTGCTATTTGGCCAAAACAGCCCATCAGAGAGTACATCACCTATGCAAACTTTTACTTTGTAATTGGAACGTCAACCAGCAGAGGGGGCAAAAGTTAATAAAAATCTATCCTCATCTGAGGCAACTGAGTAACAAGAAAACCTGATGTGTGCTCTGTTTGCATACTACCTCAAATTGCACAGGAACAGGTTAACACCTCCTGTCTAAATCCATATATCTAAAAACCCTAAATATTCTTGTGTAAGTAGAAAACAAGAAGTAATCCCTCAAAGAACTCTAATTTCTTAGAATACGTTTAATCCAATAGCTGGTTCATGATTTCTAAACAACATGAAAACACATACTGTCATTCCACTTCTTCCTTTTTTTGCTGCAGACTGCCCATCTTTGGAAGGCTCAGCCACAAACACTGAACTGTATTATGGACATATTCCCTTTGCTTTTGAAGCTAGCCTTTCCCTCCACCCCCCACCCCAGTATTCTATCTCAAATTACTTTGTCTTTTCCAGAAGACCTTAAAAACGCAGTTTTAAGAAGGCATAGTAGAATTTATCAGGGGCTGAATCTATGCTTCCATTAACACACCATCTCCCTCCCCCCACAAAAAATGGAAAATGCTTTTCAAGCAGCAATGATTTCTCCTGCACTCATACTCTGAAAGTCAAGAAAATTGCAACAATTTTACAGTAAGGACAGCTAAAAAAAATCTTTTCACCATGATGCAAGATTACAAAACCTAAATTCAGCTGTTCTGCTCCACAGACTACAGCAAGGTTATTGTAGGCAAATAAATTTCCCACATTCTAGACAATTCTTTAGTTAACTACATAATAAATACCGAAGAGTTACTACAATGCCCAAGACGTGGGCTAGTGTCAGTTTCTTAATTGGATACCTATGTATGATTACAAGGCAGTTACGTGGTTTCAGTTTCATTTCTTACTAGCACTACAGACTAGCAGTAGATTAAGTAATTTGTGCTCACAAATATTAGTTTTTGTACATACCACTGTTTGGTGGCATGAAGCTTCCTGCATTTCAGGCAACCAGGAACAAATTAAGTTATAGACTCAAATAAAAAAAATTTAAAGAAAAATCAGTTAGCAAAAGGTTTTCACAGCCAAACACAATTGTAACAGCACACTTTTCCTAAGGCTGAGTCAGAGATCAAACTCCTCAGAACATCAGTTGCAGAACTAAGGGAGAATTCTTGAAACAACCATTATGTCCATAACACAGACTACCTAAGGTCCATTTAAGAAAAGGAAATTTAAGGTATTGAGGAAAATAAATGGGATGAAAGCAAGTCATTTTCCCCTTGGTATTTTGGACATAAGCAATTTTTTATCTCCAAAAATCTTTTTTAAAATAGCCATTTACGATTTCGACTACTGAACCTCCAAACATGTCACCTTATACTAGCCATGTCCAGTCTAAGCTGTACAGCAAAAACCAAAGAGCCAGTCAGATATCACCTCTACAATTAGAAATGCTAGAGACAAAACAGCTATCTGAATTGCACAAGAGGCATCAAACCCATTTTCAAAAACAAAGTTACAGAAATATATCTAAGCATATCAGCCATTTCCTTTGCTAAAGATTGCAAGTTTGTGTTCTATAGGCAATGATTTCATTGCATATCCATCCTGAAACATGCCACAGAAAATTAACTGTGTTTAGTATTTTTATAGATGCTCATAAGTTTAAACATTGATTTTCCAAGTCTGGCTCTGAATGAAGTCTGCATAAAGACTATTTAATTGCGCAACTTCAGTCATTTTGGAACTCTCGCAAAAAGTCTGTGCCAAGAACAAAACCAAAACTAACAGCAAGAAAAGAAAAGGCAACTCAAAGCAGCCTTAAAATTAGTTTCAAGGCAAGAACAGATCATTTTGGAATACACAACCTCCATATTGAATAATCCACATGTGACAACAGAAGGCATATGTTAAGGAAGCAGTTTAAGACTCTATTCATGTTGAATAAAGGAATCATTAATACATAACAGAGTTACCAAGACCTCAAACTTAAAACCTCAAGATACTTTCATGTGCCTAAATCAGAGAGGTCCCAACATTAGTAAGTCACAGTTTCAAAAATCACAGGTTAATATATAGGTTTGTCCTCTTTCCTTCATTTAAGAACAAATCTAATTGAGTTTTAAATATCACATTATATAAGTGATAATTTCTTCATTAACTTGTAAGTGTTCCAATTTAGATTAGACCCTTGGTAAGTTTCAGAAACAATTCAGTTCTTCAATCTTTCACAATTACATCACAGTTAAAAAAAAACCCACACACATAGAACAAATAATGAATTCCAGAAATTAACTAAACATTGACAAATCACATTGAAATGAAGAACAAAATGCCACTATCATTTGAAATATTTAAGTACTGATGTGACAGATAGATACTCCCAGAATGGGAAGAACTTTAACTTTTGCTTAAATTTAATGAATTACCTAAGCAGCAAAATCAACTGTGATCACAACTTGTATCTTATTTGTAAGGTAACATATAGAAAAAGATGCACCTTATCAGTTAGTTACAGGTTAATAAATGCATGACCACTGCAATCATCTGAAATTGGATAATCAACCAATAAGTTACACAAGTTTTCAAAGTTATTTGAGTGAACATAGTAAATGCAAGCTCCTAAAAATAGGTTCTATTTGAGCCTCTATAAACTTTTTCTAAGAAAAATAAAATAACATAATCCATACCAAGCATAACTTTAAAGTCCTCTACAAAGACTGAGTTTAAGATGATTTTGGTTTTATTTCCTAAAAATATTTCGGAATGTTTTATTCCAAAAATAACTGACCTTGCCAATCCCTGGATCAAGTCCCTAATTAAAGAAGCCTTTCTGCTTCACAGCTGGTTCTAGCTCAGTCAGTGCAATTCACAGACTAAGCCAGGCCTCTGTTCTCCATATGCCAGAGAAGGGTAACCAGTCCTACAGTTGCCGCACACACTAATTAGAGGAAAAAAACCTAACCAAAAGAACACACCACCAAGGAGAAAAGACAGACTTGTATACAAAAGTCTCCCCACAATTTAGGGAGTTAATAATCTAGGGTACTGATAAGATGACTAAAAGTAGCTTATTTGACCTATGAACACAGAGCAATTCTTCAGAGTAACTTCCCAAAGACTCCCCCACAATTCCTTCCTGGAGTTTATCACCACAACAGCAGAAGCAACTTAGCTGTTCTAAACCAATTTTAAACCAACACAGTTCAGTCCAGTTTATTAATCTCACTGATCAATCACTGATTTATTTTACTACATGAAGTCACTCAACTTGAAGCAAGGTTAGTGCAACTACAAATCCATTTAGAGGCCATAAGTTCCAGAGCAGGGATCTAGGCCAAGTATGCCTTACAGACAGATGCATACAATCAAGTTGGCATTATGCATTCAAAGCTGGGAGGGCAAAACTGTTGCAAGAGAGATGCCCACTCCAGAAGATACGATCAGTGCCCTATGCAAGTCCATTGATGTATTCAGTATTTGTTCAACGTAGCTGGACAAAATGCACAGTGTATGCAAATTATGAATTAACATGTCATGGCACTGCTTCTTCCAAGTCAAATTTGTTTGAAGTATCTTGTTTCTACTAGAATAGATTGACAAGATTGTTTTCATTAGAAAAAATGAAGTATTTCATGTAAGGTTGTTTCATATTCTTTAAAAACATACTGGATTGGAATTAGACAAGTGATTTTAAAAATGTTTAATACTTTGCTGAACTTTGTTGTGCTGGGAGGGCTTAAAGGGCAAGCGGTTCCACATGAGAATGTGAAAAAACACCTTAACAGTGCTTGCTGTAGCTCTCACTAGAAGGTATTCTAAAACAAAACTAACTACAAATTTCAAAGATAGCATGTTTAAAGATTATGGTCTAAAACATGTAGGTTCAAACCAATATGCTTAATTTCATCACAAAGCAGATGAGAATGACTGATTTTTACCAGCACTTCATATACAGATCTTTGATATCAGTAGGCATACAGGTTCATGTTAAATCTATTGCCATTCCACAGAAAACAGGAGACTGTGAGAAAGCATCTCATTTCTGCCATTATTACACTTGTGATGTTGGTTATTACTGTCTGAAATTCTCCTATTTGGTCTTCTTGGGGAAGGGAGGCAAAAAAAAAAAAAAAAGACCAGAAAAGAAATGTAAATAACTGCCTCTACCAATATGAGAAGCAAACTGCATGAGCAACTGTGCCAGCTTGACAAAGCAGGAAACGCTAACCTAAACTTTGGTTCCAAATTTGGAGGCACATGCAGCACAGGCCATTTCAGTGCAGTGCATTATGATCCCAAAATAACAAGACAAAAGTCATACTACAAAGGATTTTGACTTTTGAGAATAACAAAATCCAGTAACAATCCTAAATGCCTCTTGGTAAAATGAAACTTTTCAACACCTTAAAGAAAAGAGAACATATCACTGCAGAAGCATAAAATAGTCCATGTTAGGGAACAGTATTTCTTTCAGGTGCGATTTTTTGTGATTTTATAAGCTCAGGAGATCCTAGACAAGCATATAAGCAAGCAGTCAGCCTAGAATGTGTGACTTAAAGCTGTCTTGTGTCTACAAGTATGATCAGACATTATCTCCTAGGTACACTGTTTACCTGTATTTGGAATACCACAGTATTTAAGCCATTGTGGCAAAACACCCTGAACTCTACGGAGCAATGCCCAGTTTTACTGTGGGAACACATCTGCAGTTCTGCTACTGTAGCTATAAATGGGTCTGAACACATACTCAAAAAACCATCAAGTAGTAGTTAACCTAAGATTGTCTTGTTTAATGCTCATACATGGCATGACCAAAACCCTGGAAAAACGTTAAGTTATTTAAAAACAATGTCATCATACGCAGGATACCTTCCAACATCCAGCTCTGAGTGTATTCGTAAGTTTCCAAAATATTCTTTATCAGCTAAATTCCATTTGGATTTTAGTTTTTTCTGCAAAAGATTTTAGTTATGCTTCTATGCATATGTGACATGCACTACAGAACGAAAGGCTTTCATCAAGACTACACAGCCTGGTAAGTCACACAAACAGTGTTTCATGTGCTATCTAAATCCAGGCTGCATCTTATTCATCACTGCATGAAAAATACCTAGTCTATATCCACTTGTATTAGACACATTACTTGACTTTTCTGTTTCAGACCAAAGTTAGCATGTGCTTTTGTTACATTAGATTCATTTAAAAGTCAAACTCATTGCATAGCAGTAGTAATGCTGCTGAAAAATGTGCAAGATACTCTAGTGATGTGAAAAAAAATTAATAAAAAGCTTATACTATTGAAAAGCACTTTCTATATGCAGTACTAAAGCAATTTTACCCTGAAAAAAATAGCAAAAATACTTTGAAATCCATTCAGTTAAGTGTATTTTATCTTCTCAAACCTTATTTTATGCAATACTGCTGAAAAAACAGTAAGACTTATCACTTCACAAATAACGCAATGTGAAACACACAGGGTATCAATAAATCAGTTTTAACAATTTCAAGCTTTGGTAGAGCCATGTTGGTCCTTGACACATGAGTGTCAAAACACCATTGATATATATTTTACCTACCTCACATTCAGTGCTTAGTCTTAGAAACCTCACTATAAACTGCAAGTAACTGAAGTTGATGGTTCATTTCAACCATTTGCTTACATTTGCACTCTGTAACAGCAGCTACATTTTGAATGCTGTCTGTTTCCACAGAAACATCTATCAGTATTAAACCCTCCTATCAACTATAACAAGCTGTACATTTGCTATACCCAAAACCATTTGGTTAAATTGTGACTACTCATGTCCTGATGAACAAGAATAGTTGCAAGAAAAAATCTGCCAGTAAAAGGCTTGGTATTTCAGACTACCTGAAATAATGGAAAAGCTGAACTGGAGAAAATAAGAAGTCAGTTTTCTAAGCGTAAACTGGGCTAATGAAGTACAATATTTTGTGTGATGTGACAGTAAACTCTCACTGAATTTTATGTGTTTAAACTGATTTCCTCCTGGAGACATCCAAATGCTGTATTTTTTCCTAAGCTCTCCATAAAAGTGCAAAAGCTGAAAAGGATCACTATTTTTAGTGAATGCTAAAAGCTGACACCCCATTTGAAGTTTTATTCTTCTGCTATCATAATAAAGCATACTAAAGCAGAATAAAAACCTATTGGATCCAAGAAGTATAACACTGAACATGCTGCAAAAGTTTAAGGAACAGCCACCTTAATAGGTGTACTTTTCAAAATTAATTTTCTTGACAAAAGCCTCCAAAACAGATGGATCGAGCAACCCCTCAGTAAGACAAAAGACTTATAAAGCCCTACCATAGCATTTGTATCAGAAATAGTTTATGAAAAAATCTTCCAGGCTCTTGACAATCTAAGTGTGTTGACAGTGTTATTTAAGATCTAAATGTGAGATCTTGTGATCATCTGATCACATGGTAATTCAATCATTATGAGTAACTAATCCAGTACTATTTGCTTAAGGAGCACTATAAGTGCTCATAATACAAATCCAAACAAAGTAGCAAGAAAATATGAAGCAGATTTTGCCCAACTCCAGAATGACATTCTTGTTCAGAAGGTCAGCTGATGGAGAACTCTAGTCAACTCTGAAAGAAATTGAGTATACTGAGTCACTCTGCCATTTAGACCGACAGTCCACACTCAGCAGGGGTACAAGATGTCACTGGTGGAGACATAACTAGACAATCCCATCAAGCTTGTATCATGTCTTGTCATTAGCATGTGTAAGAAAAGTCTGTTTTACAACTCATTTTCCTGTAACAAGTAGATCTTGGCAAGTATCTTAGAAGTTTGTCAATATACCAAAATATAAGCATGACAGTCAAAAGATTTTTAGCCAGAGCAATTTCCCACAGAAGTTTGGATTTTATTACATCACATACCACGCCTATGGTCTGTATGACACTTTTTTTTGTGAAATTATCTTCTCTTACTCTGACACACTCAGTCTTCAAATATCTGCCTGCTAAATTTCAGTTAACTACTGTTTTATACTGTTAATATTTGTAGCTGCTTTAGAAAAAAGTTTATCAGCAATTTATGTTCTGAGGGAAAACTATTTCAAACTCAACTTTATTTTCCTGGATTTTTAAGTTTCTCATTCTATGTATGGTTAAACACCCATTTGTCTGGACTAAATTTTAGGTGGTAGACAAGACTAACAGGAAGATGACAGGCTATCAAGCCATAGCTTTAAAGACCAACGTGAAGGTGAGGACAATTAGCTGCTCTAGATCTCAAACTGCAAATGCTGAAGGTGCAAATGCTGAAGGATCATTTAAGTGGAATTTGTGGAATTTGATTTGTAAAAAATTACTATTTTGGTTAGAACAGCTAAAATGGGAACCTTTCACTTCAGCAGCAGATGACCTGCCACTTGCAATACATTGATCTATTTTTTGCAGATGCTAAAAAGAATTTCTATTTAGTCACCTGACTGCACATTGTGAATACCTCTTCAAAAGCCAGCTCCACATGTGGAATGGAGCAAAAACATGCTTAAGTGACAGTGGGTTCAAGCCCAGAGAGACTTACAATCAGAACAGATCAGACAAAGAAGAAGTCTTTGCTTCACAGGCAAAAGAGCAGCTATCGCAGTAATAAACACTACTAGTGAGTCAAAATAATCATGACAACTCAACTGCCCACTTGAGTAGCTGAGCACAGCTGGTTCACTTAGAGCAAATTATTTGACATAGGTTTAATTAGAGTAATTATCAGTAGCAATGGGAAAAAGCAGTATTTTGTGTAGGGACCTACATGGGTTAAGTGTTCAAGAAAGATTAATAAAGCACTTGTAGCTAAAGGAAAACACCAGAAAAATGGGAAAATTACACACAGATGTATAAAGACATCAGATGGTCACAGGAAAAAATCCCATGTGTGGAACTAGCCCTTTTTCAAAGTTTCATCACTGAACAAGCATTTTAAAAGTGCTTAGGCTCACTTGATCATCTCATGGTAAAGCCATATAATGCAGCATGACAAATTTCCTTCATAAACACATGTGGTATGTTATGATAAATCCTGCTTAGACCGGACATAGTGGGGGAAAAACGGGGACTTGTGTTCACAGCCACATTCCCATCTCAAATACCAAAAGCAGAACTAAGTATTAATCCTCAGATAGTGGACAAAGAATTACATGAGAATAACAAACAAAAAAGAGAGATTCAAGTTGGTATGCCCCACATGAAAAGTACTAGTAACATCCTTCATGTGAAACAAATCCAGGCTTGGATCCAGCAACAGAAAGAACTCTGTATGAGTCCTAAGGCATATGTTTAAACTATAATGTCTGTATTTTAGCAGCTCATGAGCATGAGAATGCTCACACCAAACAACTCCGGTTTTAAAGGGATAGTTGCAACAGCGAGATTTAAAAAGCACAGCTTCTTGAGGCTCTGATACAACAGGCAGGTTTATAAAAATACACATATGCAGAGAAATGTTGTGGTAAATTCACTGGAAAGACAGTGTTTTGAAAAAGTGCTCCTTCCAGTACTTTTGGATATGCAGTGTTGTTAGAAAAAAGGCTCATCTCCCAAACTGTTCAGCACTGTATAGAGAAAGCAAAGTTTTCATAACCCTATCAGGCTTACCAGCTAAGGTACTGAACACACTCAATAAAAAAAGGAAAAATTTGAACTGAAAAGGTCAACTTGGAGGCTATATCACACTAAAAAGCTGGCCTCGTATGGAATATTCCATGAATATGCCACTTTGGACAACTAGCTAATTGCTGTCTCTGGGAAGTTTGGTTTTAAGATTTTTCCACCTAGTAACAGTCAACCTACCTGCCCATAGTTGTCTATGCCAGTTACTAATCTATTTAAGTTTAATAAATCAAAAGCTGTCCTTAGGGACTGGCCAAGAGTCGTAAGCCCTTCAGCTTGAAGGTTTTTCAGTTCATTCATAAACGTTGCATGGTTTTCCTTCCAGCCAGCCTGCAAAGAGAAACGTGAAAAGATTTATTCCACAGATAGAAGTTTTGCTTTCTTGTTAGGCTACAAAGAGCCTTCCCTGCTGCATGCAGCTCACTACAAATGATAACAAAACACCTCAGAAGTTAGTAGTATTTGATGTTGCTCCAAAAAAGCCTAAAATGATGCATTTCACTTAATCCTCAGAACTCCCATTTACCAAAGGCACATTTTCACTTTGTTCCACAGGACAAATTTCTCTGAGGACACCGGTGCCCAAACCTTAGAGTTATATACATCACCTTCCCAGAGCCCTGCCCAGATGGAAGCCAACTGCGCTGTGAAGCGACCTCCAACAGGTTCACCGTCCTGTGTCATGTGGACCCACCGCCCCCTTCCCCCGCGTCGCCCCCGCCCTGCCGCGGCGGGGCCAGGGAAGTGCCGTCCCCTTCCGAGTCCGGGGCTCTCAGGGCTGAAGTCGGTCGTTCTCCCGGCTCGCCCCTTCCAAGCCGAACTCTCCTTGGAGTTGCTGTCACTTCTCCCAACTTGAATACATATCCCCCACAGTTCATTGCTGCTCGCACACACCGCACAGGGGAAAAGCGTCGGCCATGTTGATGTCAGCGCCGCCGCCGGAGCCCGTGTGTGCCGCGCTCCCCCGGACCGCCGGCAGCCGCGGCGAGGCGGGCGCGGGGCGGACGGGCCGGAAGGAGGCCGGGGAGCAGGGGGGTGAGCGGGGGTTACCTTGATAGCGTAGGGAGGCTCCTCGAAAGTGACCAGCATGTACCTGTCTCCCCTGCTGGCCGGGTCCCGGGCTCGGAGCTGCGGCGCGGGGGACAAAGCAGAGGGTGAGCCGAGAGGCGGCGCCGCCGCCGGAGCCCCCCGGCTCGGCCCGGCCCTCCTCTCCCTCCCGCACACACACGCACTCGCTCGCTCCCGCCCTCGCCCCGCGCCCCCGGCCCAGGCAGCCCCCCGCTCCCTGCCGCCCCCTCCCCTCCCCGCGCAGCCACTCTCGCTCGCTTTCTCTCGCCTCCTCTCGCAAGGCAGAGCCCGGTACCTTCATGAAAGTCTCTACAGCGCCTTTGGCTATGTCCAGATAGGTGGTGCCCAGATGGGTGCGCTGGTTCATGGAGGCGGACGTGTCTATCAGGAAGAGTAAGATGGGCATAGTGCGGAGGGGCCGGCGGCCGGACGGCTACATGGACAGCGGGCGGGGGGCTGAGGGGAGAACCGTCAGGGGAGGCGAGGGGAAGGAGGGGAGAGAGAGAAGACGGGGGACGGGAGAGGAGTAAGTGGCTGTGAGTGCTGTGCACGGGGAAGGGCGCCTCCCCGCTGCCCCTCTGCCGAGGCGGGGGGGAAGGGGGGGCAGCCCTGCCTGCCCTGCCCTCCTTTGTGTGAGGGGCCTGCTCAGCCCAACACAGGCTGGTTTATGAGGGAGAGGCGGATAGGGCTGCGCTGCTGGCTAACCTTCCCCCCACCACCACCTTCCTCCTCCACCGCCCGCCCTCCCCTCCCCCTGTTGATGTTACTCAGAAGTTTCAGGCGGAGCAGCCGCAGCCCCGCTACCCCAGCACTTTCTCGCTCTGACTGAGGCGCTTCCTCGCTCGCCTCCCGCTTTTAAGGCAGCCTGGGTAGGTTGGCCCCGCCCCCAAGGACACGTCCCCGTCCCACGTGACTGTCTCCCAGCTCCACCATAGGGACCCTGTAGCCGCTCATTAGCATATTCAAATAGGAGGGGCGGGGCGGCCGCAGCCGGCGGGGGCGCGGGCGGCGGGGGCGCGCAGGCGCAGCCGCGGGCGGGGGGGGCGGCCGGGGGACACGGGGCAGGGCGCGCCGGTGCGCGGCCCCGTGGGTGCGCTGCGGGCGCCGGGCATGCGGAGGGGCAGCGCGGGAGGGACCCGCGGGGAGAGGGATCTGGCGCCGCCGCCCCTCTCGCTGAGCTATTTCGAGGGCTGCGGGGTGACGCGTCCCTCGGGAGCAGCGCCCTGCCCGACCCGCCCGCTCGGGGAGGGCGGGGGTGTCCCCCGGGGAGCGCCGGGGCGGTAACTCCGGCGCTGGCGGCTTGTCGCCGCCGGGAACGGCGGGTGAGTCACGGGGGTGGGAAGGAAGGAGGGAGGGGAGAGGGCGGGCACCGCCCCCCGCCCCGTCTCCGGGCGCCGCCGGTCTCCTTGGGGCTGCGGCAGGTCCCCGGCTGCCCCCGCCGCGGGGGCTGCCCCTGGGCGGGACGG
This sequence comes from Lonchura striata, assembly GCF_050655825.1. Classification (NCBI taxonomy): domain Eukaryota; kingdom Metazoa; phylum Chordata; class Aves; order Passeriformes; family Estrildidae; genus Lonchura; species Lonchura striata. The sequence goes on from NC_140703.1 coordinate 65,005,658, forward strand.
GGCAGTGCCTTGGGGCTCCGGGACAGCGGGGCAGCAGCCGGGTGCTCGGCAGTGCCTCCGGTCCGCGGAGCCCCGCCGGCGCCGCGGGAGCGGGGGATCACTCCTCAAGGGAACTTCGGCTCCTGGCAGGCAGCACGGGGGTCGCCTGGCTTGTCCACTGGGTTTAGGGTGGAGAAGACGGTCTGGTACCATTTAGATGATGAATTCCCAAAGACATGATCTGGCCTCTCACTCGATCCTTAGGGGATAAAAAATTGGCTAGCCTTAGCTGTGACCTTTTTCCTTCCATAAGAGCAGTGATTAATACTGAGGTTTCATCCATGCTAATACACTCCAAATTTACTTCTTATAAATCTTGTAATTATGGACTGTTCCTAACCAATTAAAGGCGAAGATCTCTGTTCTCGTTTTTTGGCAATTTGTTAGGGTTTGGGGTTTTTTTTTCCGCAGCAATTGAGTCTGCTCTTTATGCTCACAGCCTTGGAGCAGTAAATCCAGAGGCATTTCTTAGCATAATCTGTTCAGGAGAATGCTCTGTTTCCTATCTGACTGATTTTTTTTTCCTCCCTGATCCAGCTGATGTGCTCCCTCAGCTACTGCTCTAGAAGGTTTAAAGCAGCTGTGCTGCTACCCTCTCCCAAGACAAAATTAGCAGTGTTCTGGCTTAATTCATCTTGGTCTTCCAGGCAAGATTTGTGTCTTGTTAGGCAAGAACTTGATTTGGCTTTTCTATTATCTTTTTTTTTTTTTCCTTCTTTTTAAGACTAACGGAAGACTAGCATTTCTAGGAAGAGAGAGGGATAGAATCACATTTCCATTGCAAATAGGTATTCATTCTTATGCTTTCATGCAGCTTATTTTGGCTTTCCTGTTGGTGCTGCACCTGTGACCTGTGCCATCCTTTCTTAGGCTTTGGGGTGAAATCAAGGACACTTCCTTTCAGCCCAGTTTACTATTCAAGGCCGTTAAAATATCTCCCATCTTAAGGACCCTGGGAGAGCTGGGAAGGAATCTTTGGAGTTGGTGCAGTCCAAAATACAGCAACTTTGGCAGTAACTTCTTTTACTATGATTATTTTTCACTGTGGATTATGTTGCTCGTGATGAGAGTGGCCAAGCTCATGTGTACCCAGTGGCTCTTGAGCTGCTTGTGTCTTTCCAACTGTTCATTATTAGACCTCTAGCAGTGTTGCTGGGTCTCATGGCCTGCATCAAGGCTGTTCTGGTACAGGTTCTACTGTTTAATCTGAATCCCTCTTGTCAGAGGGAGAAAACCAACAGGTGCCACAGAGGGTTTTTGCTGGGTTACTGGCAATGCAGCTGCATGCCAGTCCCTGTTACACAGTAAAACATTTGGACTATCAGAGAGGCTTGGTTCACAGTCATTTTCTCTCCACAGAGATATTTTGGGACACCTTCTGTCCCCTCAGGTCCCCAAAGAATACTAAAGGTATCTTGAACAGCTCCTAAGCAAGACTGGTTGCTGGAAGAGTAGTAATTGTCTCCCTAAGGTGGTGGGATTAAAGTTGTAGGCTGCAGTGCTGTTTAAGCAAATCATGCCTTGGGATTAGTAGTTTTATTTGGGAGTAATGTTGACTGAGGGTATGATAATGGCCTTTAATTATCTGCCTTTTAAATTTCTGAGATAGGCACATTGTTCAGACATGCCATATTTGTATGTTGACCATCCTAATAAAATCATAATCATTTCTATGTGTAAAACATCATGCATATTCTTGGGGAACGGTCTGAAAAATGGGAAACTTCTGGAGTGGTTCCTTTTTCAAAGGGCTGGAAAAGAGGCATTTTGGAGTCCTTGTCATATCAAGAAAATGTCATGGTGAAAGGCAGCCTGTCCCATGAAGATGTTGCCTAAATCCTGAAAGGCCATTTGTTATTTTTATTTTTTGTTGCCAGTAAATGAAGAGAGATCAGCGAAAAAGCCATGTTCATTCATGGTGGTAGTTCTAAACCAGCATGGATTCTGAGTCAACTTAGAAAACTGCAAGCTGTAGGCATGCTGTAAATATCTTGCCAATGCAAGAGGAAAGTGAGACTGAAGTAGCTGGACCCACTCTACCTCTAGTTCCCTCAGCCCTAGTAATTATCACTGGTGGAAGAATCCCACAGAAAAAACTTATACACAGTTCCAATAGGATTCATACAAGGAAGCTAATTCACTGTACTTTTCTGTATGCCTTTCGCTGTTATCTTTGAGGCCATTTGGAGCAATCAGTCCTTCCCGCTCCTATGCATCTTATATTAGATCCATATTAGATCTGCTATAGGGCAGAACCACGGCCAGGTGTGTGTTGTCTGTGGTAGGCGTTGGTACTTGCTGCTGGGAGCAGGCCAATTTGATTAATACTGAGAAAGAATCTGTCAAAGACAGGTAATCAACCCAAGCCTTAAGTGTGCATCAGTCTCTTGATGTGAGAGTCATAATGGCTAGTACTGCCATCAGAGTTGCATTTATAAATCTATGTGGGAGAATGGCTGCAAAGGAGCAAACCCCAATGATATTAGTGCTTATGCTCATTACTGCCAGAGCTGACACAGCTGAGCAGAGAGACAGAGTGAGGCTGCCACTGAAAATAGATGCATCTTTCTTTTAACTTTTTTTAATATGTTGGGCAAACTGATGCCCCATGCGAGCCAGTTCTACCTTCTCTCCTGAGTCAAGATGAATGATTTAAGCAAGATTCTGGCTGGAGAAGTACTCTTGCTGTCCTCATGATCCAAAAGATTCCACCTGCTTCCATACAGGTTTGTATTTCTTGTACATCCATGAAGAAGCATGAATGTATATGTATGCCTAAGAATATTTGTTTTCTCATCTTCAGAGAATTGGTGTTGCCCATTTGGGGACAAATAAGGTAGTATTGAAGGTGCAGATTTACTTTACATTTGAATGCTAAGTCAATAAACTGAAAATCAAATATAAGCGTAAAAATATACCTAAACCTCACCCCCCGTCCTAAACTTCATGCTTGAATGGAAGATGCTGCATTAATCAACTTCAAGCAGGTCTGAGAACTAAAACTGATAGTTTAACTTTTTTTTTTTTAATTGACTTTTTCCTCTGTATGGAATTATTTTCACAAAGAAAATTTCCAGATCTTAATCAGTCCGGGTCCTAATGATACAGGGAAATTTTTTGGAGTTTCCTTTAGAATATAGTTCTGTAGCCTTTTCAATTGTCATTAAACACTTCCCCCCATATTTAACAGTCATGTTTTCCATTTCCTTAATTTAATTCTACTGCATATCATTAAAACATATTTCTTTATACAGCATTCTGAGTTTAAATTTATCTTTTAATATTTGTGTCTTCTTTTTTTTAGTCTTCCTTTGGCCATGTTCTCTACATTGAACTCACTTGCTTTTTGATACAAATAAAATTTTATTGCTTACTTGTCTTGCATACATAACAGCATGTATTGTTGGGGGGGGGTTGTTTTGTCCTGTAGGGGTTTTTTACTAGTTTCAATGCAGGGGGGTTTGACCCTAATTTTTTTTTTTCCCCTCTTCCTGAAATTCTTACCAAAGATGAACTGATTAATCTTATAATTCAGGTAACCTAGGTAAACAGAAGACTTTTTTTATGTATATTCTAGGACTTGAATGAGGATGCCTATTTTTCCAAGATTAGCAGAGGCAACTGCCTTCCTTTGAAACTGGCACCTTTTAGAAGCCTGTACTTTGGGTTCCCTAGCACCAGAACAGAGTGAAAGTACATCTCTCTGCAGAACAATGACCTCTAAAAGAAGTAGCATTCTGGCTTCTCTTGGCTCATCTTCAAAGACAGCCTCTTTTTCATTGTCCATCCATTGGGAAACCCAGAGGATAGCCTTTGAAACTTCCTAGGGATTTTTGTATTCCCCACCACCCCTCCAGTCATCCAAATCCCTTGCTGTTTCCTGGCTTGGGAGTTGGACCCACAGTGAAGAACAGTGTACCATCCAGAGGAAGAACAGTTAATGTGGAAATGCAAAGAAATGGGTACAACAGGAATTTGATAGAGCTTGTTTTCTAGCTGTGCAGACTGAATGTAGGTACTGGGAGACAGAACTTCTTGAGTATTTGTATACTTAGTACTTAGGTACTTCCAAATAAAGTTATGATGGCAGTGTACAGTATGGGTATTTTCAGATAAAAAACCTGATCTCTTTGAGGTCATCTGACTGACAGAAGAATTCAGTCAGTTAATGATGGAGAGGTTGCAAGGCACCTGAATAGAAGATAAGGAGGTTTCTGTCATTAAATAAATTTTCATTAAATAAATTGTTTTGGATACATGCTTTTTCTTTACTATTGCTGATTGAAAAATCTTCTCGACTATGCACTGTCTTCATATGTATTTAACGGTGTTTAACAGAGCAAGAGCTCTCCTACTTGGTACCATGGAGTAATATTAAATATAATATGGAAAAAGCTACTTAAACTTTTCAAAATTACAGTTGCAATAAGGTAGCACACATAAGAATTCAATTAGATTTACAGTTCTTTATCCTTCCTGATGTGTTACATTACTCCTTTCACTTAAGTTAGGGTTCTAATCAAGAACAAAACCCTGTCTCAGCTCTGGGCCTTTAAATTTATTCTGTGCCCTGAATGCCTAAGGTGGTGCATCAAGATCCAAGGGGAATAGAAAACACCCTCTAACATAAACACCCTGTAGCATACAATAAGGTCTCCCCTTCCCTTCCCTTCCCTTCCCTTCCCTTCCCTTCCCTTCCCTTCCCTTCCCTTCCCTTCCCTTCCCTTCCCTTCCCTTCCCTTCCCTTCCCTTCCCTTCCCTTCCCTTCCCTTCCCTTCCCTTCCCTTCCCTTCCCTTCCCTTCCCTTCCCTTCCTCACCCTCCTCATTTTCCATACTTGAGATGCTGGTGGCACAGCCCATTTGATTACTGATCCCACCACAATGCCCAGGAAAATATCAGTACAGACTTCTCAGTTTCCCACCAGTCCCCCAGGTCATGAACACAGGAGGAGTCGTCTGCACTCACTAAACCAACACGTTTGAGGAGACTTGCTTGTTACGCCAGGACAAAAAAAAATCTCTTGCCAGAATGGCCAGAGATAATGCTTAGGTCTATTGAAAGTTTGAGAAAGATCATTTGTAGCAATCTGCTCTGGTTTTGGGGGTTAATGAATCCTCCACACAAATACTTGTAAAATGTTGCCATGCAGGCTTTCCTCAGGATGACAGAAACAGATCTATGATACTTTTCCTCCACAACACCACTTTTAAATTATTTTTGGGGAGGTTGTTACAGCCCTCCGAGGGAAACCTTCCTGGGGCATGGATGCCTTGCCTGTACCCTAAGCAATCCCCTGTCACTGTTCAGTGATTGCTTTTGTTCATTCCTCCAAGCATTCCTTCTTGCCTTCACTACCAAGTTTCATTAGCCCTGGAAATCATATCCTTCCTGAAGTGCTGGACCTTCCTGCACATTTCATAGCATAGCAACGTAACTCCATTACCATGGATCCCAGACACAAGCCTGCAGAATTTATCTCACTAATCAAGCAGCTAAGGGACACCAATTTCAGCTACAGTCAGCTTGGATTATAAAGCACTTACAGCTAAAACGTGGTCTACAAACACTTCCCAGGGAGGCAAAGCAACGAGCAAGGGTTTTCGTTTTTTTGTGGCTTGTTTGGTTTGGGGTTTTTTAGTGGCAAATGTAATGTGTATAGTCTTGGTAAACAGACAGAAATATTTATTCATCCATAAGCTGTTTCCCACTGAGGTATCACACCTGCATATGGTATTTGAGAGCTGGGAGTCCTTTCTTTATAATATTGCCTCACTTTAGAGGCTTTTTGTCCAACTTTTATTGTGAATGTGATTATTATGCATTGCCATCTTTTGCCCAAAATCAAAATACACTCTAAAATAACAATGTACTCAGTTGCTCCCTGCAAAGCAGCTGGCTGATGACTGATGTTGAATGGAATATGGACCAGTTGATCTTTTTCCACTTAGCAGTTAATGAAAACTTAATCAAATCTCAACTAGTAGCTAATTGGAAATCTCTACAAAAGCCATCTACAAAGCACAGACATAGGTCTCCCAGAATACAATTAACCCTCTCTCATCTAGAGAGGAAATCTGTCATCAATATTTCATGCCTTCGAGGACCTATATCAAGGTGTTTGGGACTGTTGCTGAGTATGTAATTCAAAAGATGCAATTAAAATGAAGTGAGAGGATTTTTTTCGTTTCTACTTTTATGCACCCATTGAAGCCCTGATATAAGGCATATTTGTCATAGAAAACTTTGGTGGGTATCACAGTGAGCAAGTCTGTCCTGCACCAATTTGCATAAAAAATAGCATCTTGTTTTATAAATATTTCAAATGAGAAGGAAGAACACTTAAAACACAGCTTTGAAAATTGCAAAAGGATAATTCTTACTGAGTTAGAGACTATAAAAGCATTTCTTATTAGGAAAAATTTAGAATTGACTTGAGACCAGCTGATAGCAAACCCTGAATTACAAGTATAACCTTTTTTCATAACAAGTCTTCACCAAGCAGTGCTATTTTTGTCAGTGATGAGTTTTTTTTGTTGTTGGATATGGCTTTCAGTTTCATGATGTTGCAATCGGAAAGCCTTGAACGTTTCAGGATCAGTTCTAATATTTTCCTGTTGGTAAGCTCTTTTTAAGGCAACATACCATTTATGGTTATTTTCCAAACATGGGGCCAAAATAAAAAGTCCAAGAAAGCCCATCCCATAATTCATATTGACAGTAAGTGTATGCTTCTCTAGGTTTGGCAGAGTGTGTGTGTGTGTGTGTATACCAGTTGTGTGATAAGTGTGACATTTTCTCTGAGTTTCTTCTGGTCATTTTCTCTTTTAAGGTATTTCTATTTTCTGCTAGCCTGTTTTCTTAGAAACTTTACACTGATACATGCATTTCTGTTTTCTGGTTTGTGTGGCTTGTGAATAAAACTAGCAGTGATTTATATGACTGGAGTCTTGAAGAATGAAATGTAACAATGCAAAGGTGACAAAACCCAGGCTTTTAACTATTCTGTCCATTTTATTACCTTTCAGGGTTTGCAGGATGATTTTTTAAAAATTTATTTCCCTTGACCAATTCTTCTTTTTTCTCATGTCTTCCATTTCAAGTCCTTTTTATCTTCTCTTTCAGAAAAAGTTACAATATGTTCTTGACATTTCTGCTTAGTTATGTCTTATCTACTTAGATATGGCTCTCCTCAGATGGCCAAGGGGAAAAAAGCCAAAATTACTAATTTGCCCTGACAAGTGTTTTCACTCTTTGTTTTTTCAATGACTGGTTGTGCTGCATCCTGGACTTCTGCAGCAGCTAATAAGTAACTCCTGATGCCAGAATAACTCCTGATTCCAAAGGTTGACAGATACCATTTGAACTCTCATTTCAGAGGTAAATGACAGCCCTTTAACCCAATTACAGTCCAGTGTGGAATAATTGGATCATTTGTGATCCTTCACCAACTGGCTACTGCAGTTAATTTATGAAATATGGAACAGTATTCCTTTTTTCAAGGGGAATTAGAGTCTCATGCTTTAATTTATACATTGTTTAGAATGCTCCAGACTGTTTCTGCCTTAGTACCAATTTTTCCTTTTCTGCATCTGCTCATTGTTTCCTAATTCCCTTTTACTATACTGAATCTATTACTTTTGTGTTAATATGCTTTACAGTAGTTTTCACTGAGACATTTGGAGTTTTTACTTTTGTCACATCATCCCTCTAATTAATACAGCCAATTTTACCATATTGTCAATTACTTTATGGAGTATATAACTGGAATTGTGACCATCATCTAAATCTGTTCCTTATTGCACTGCTAGCAATGCAGCAGACCACTGCCACTTGCATCAAACTTCCCTGTAATTCAGACACTGTAGTGAATTCCTTCCCAACTGGCAATAAGAAAGTCTTACACAGCTCTTTCTCTGCTTGAGTTCTCTGTTTTCTGGATTGTGAAATTATCCTTTGCATAATTCAAGAACCACTTCATGATCTCTGTTTGGCAGAATTTGTTACCCAACAGATGTCTGGACAGCTAATGACCTCTGTAAGTACAGCCCTGTGATTTCTTGCTACTGATGGTCCAAGAATTTTTAATCTATTCTGCTACAAGTCAGCACTTGAGCAGCATGTCATCTCTTATTATAAAACAAAAGCATAAAGTGTGTATAAATTTTCTTTTCAGAATTTTGCCTAGTCAGAAGTGGTATTTTTCCCTGATTTTCTTCTGAGTCTTTGTTCACATATGTGTACATGCAATGCACAGATGCACATAGTTCCATATTTTTCCTTGGCCAAAATCAAAGGACATGAATTAAAACCCCTGAAATTAATCAAAATACAGTTTCAGAGAAAAAGTGCTCTCATAAATACATGTCATAACTCACATTACACATTTTTAAGTTAAGGAAATGGCAGATACTTAAAAAGATCTATGGTAGCAAAGCCTTTTTGACTGTCACTTTTACACATATGGTAAATGTAGTCTTACAAGAGGATTTGAAGGCACTGGAATGATGTGTTCACAGTATGAAATCATTCTGCAGCTGCACAACCATTCCTTCTTTCCTCTTCCCCATTCAGATCAGGTTCTAGCCCATCCCTGCATAGGAAAGTTGTCCTAGTTTCTCTTCTGGATTGTTTGTTTTTTTTTTTTTTTTTTTTTCTATTTGGTTATTGGCACTTGTGAGAGGAAAATTGTCAGGCGGGATTGTATCAAAGAGGAGGTAAGAGAGTCCTTAACATCTGGCACTCATCTCCCAGAGGAGGGAGTCAAGGAATTGAATGCTGATTGATGCAGGTCCAGTCAGACATCCCTGTGGAAATATTCTGCAAGCCAGGTGCTGAAGTCCCTAGAATGAAGTGCTTGAGAGGATAGCTTGACCTCAATGTGTGCCACTGTGAGGGAGAGAAATAAGGCTGCCTGCATATAGGTGCTCCTCTAGTAGTCAAGGTCCTGGCAACTGCCAGGGACTCTCTCCACATAGCTCCTGAAGTGCCAGGAAGTTTGCTTGATGCCCCACTGCTACCTGCTTCTGCAATGGAAGAGCTGATGTGTCCAAACTGCTGGATTGGAAGGTCCCAAAACCCTGGAGAAAGGTTTATCAGCTGGATCTACACTGGTAAGGTTCAGAAGCCAATGCTCTTGTATTCTATGCAGAGCTCTTGCAATGGATGTATAGGCAGATTACTTGGCAATTTTGGCATGAAGCCTCTAGCAGCTTCTCAGATGGTACAAGGATCTGGCTTGGAGAACAGCATGAAGCAGGAGTCATTTCCTCAAAAGAGATTTTACATCATCGCTTTTGGGTAAGGAAGAAAACCTAGTTCTGCAGTGCAAGGTGGGACACACAGTTTGGCCTCAGAACCCAAAGAAAAATGTCTAGTCTGTTCTGTGAGCTAGACAGCTGGAGAAGGTACCTGAATTTTATGCTACAGTTTGGTCTTGGTCTCTCTAGCTTTGGCAAAAGGTTTCTTTTTCAGCTTGGTGAGGATTTTTTTTTTTTTTTTTTTTTGCTTGGTTGGTTTTCTGTTTGTTTGTTTTGTTGGGTTTTTTTGGGTTGGTTGGTTTTTTTGGTGGGGGGAGTTTGAGGATTTTTGATTGTTTGTTTAATTTAAGTAGGTGCCTACATGCATATCTAATTCTGGTTTTCTTTAGACAGAGAAACCTGTTTCTAACACTCATTCAGTACAGTTGAAAGGATCTTTACATGTTCTTAATTACTACCCATCTTCTTCTCCAGTGTCTTCTCACTTGAACATTTAGGGAGACATGGCCAATTCTTACCGTTTCTTGTCATGGTCACTGGCAATACTATTGCCTTAGTCTCCTCCTGTTACTGGGAACTGATCTAACATGCCAGACAAGTCATTTTGATTTCAAGAGCATCGCTTGGCCTATTATGGAGTCTTTGGAGCACCTTTATCTTTTGATACTGATACCTGGTTTAGAGCCTCTGTGTGAAAATTGTCCAGTGCTCATATTAAGCATACAATACAGAGGCTATTCTGGGACTAGTTAGTCTGAATTTTGGGGACTAATAAAAACTACTGAGAGTGTAACTTATTTCTCTCCTCTCTCCCAGCTGGAGACACAGGCTTTCTTTGTTTTCCCATTTGGAATTTCCTTGTGCACTTTCAGAGCTATGAGCTGTACACTTGTCAGTTCCTTAGTCTTCACAGAAGTATTTCTACTATCTTGTCAGATGATGTTTTTTATACAAGGAGGTCACTGAGTTACAGATGAGGACACAATTGAATAATTGGTTTTGCCCTCCAAACACATGTGGCCTCTTGTCTCTAGAGCATTTCCTCTTTTACAATAAAGTGTATTTCTCCCACTTTCATGAATTTTAACATTTGGTGGATGTCCTACAGTGGGCCAGTGCTTTTACACCCACTCCTGTCCCAGAAGAAGTCTCCCTAAAGCAGCTAAACTTGACCCAGATATGGTTCTCTCTTCAAAATCAAAGGGCACTCTGTAGATTGTAACAGTAAACATATGGGCCTACTACAATGCAAGATATTCAAAGCAATCAGACATTCTGGCTGCAATCTATCTAGAGTAAAAATTATCAGGAGTGGCCAGGAAGTAATCAGAATCAAATGCTCTACAACACCATCCATGATAATGCCCATCTAAATGTGGCATTACTGGGATGTCTACATGTGCTCACAGGCTGAGGAACCTCTCACCATAATGATGGCCAGAAATGGTGACTTGCCTGCTAAAGAGAAGGTAGCACATAATGTTGGCACAGAATAAGACATGCAAAGGTTTGATTAGACAATCTGGGATTATTTTTTAACTCCAAATGGCCCTGCAGCAGTGAGTCATAAATCCCTGTATACACTGAAACTTCTGCAATTTTGCTCTCAAGCCGCTTCTTGGGACTTCTTTGCAGAAATAATTTTCTACAGGAGGGATGAGTTCAGCTGCTCTGCTTTAGGAGCCACAAGCTTTTAAAGCAGTCTTTTGTCACAGGTTGGAGTTGAGAAAACTGGCAGCTTAGTGAAGATTCCACCTATTTTTTAAGGACTCAGATGCTTGTTTGTACAATATGGAGCTTTTCACATAATTGCAGTAAGGGATAAAAATGGCTTGACTGCAAGAAAACTGCCCAGCTCCAAAAACCTTCTATTAAAATGATGCCAGAGCTTTGTTAGCAGCAGCATTGCTATCTTTTAGCCATAAGTTGTATCAGACTTCTTGTATTTTTTAATTATTCCTTCATTCCTTCTAAAAAGGTATTTTCAAAATTAACAAGCAATAAATATTTTTATATTTTTAATTGTAGTTTATATTTTAATAGTAGTTTTCTTGATTTTCTCAGTTTTCTCTTTGTACACTCAGATTATAGAATCACAGAATGGTTTTGGTTTGAAGGAACCTTAAAGATCACTGAGTTCCAACCCACCTGCCATGGGCAGGGACACCCTTCCACTACACCAGGTTGCTCAGAGCCCTATCCATCCTGATCTTGAACACTTCCAGGGATGGAGCAACATGTTTTTGCCTGAACAACATGTTAGTGCCTCACCACCTTCCTTGCAAAAAGTTTCTTCTTATGCCTAATCTAAACCTACTTTAAAACCCTTGCCACTTGTCAGGCCACCACAAGCCTTGGTAAAAAGTCTCTCTGTCTTTCTTACAGGCTCCCTTTATATATTGAAAGACTGCAATGTTTCCCTGGCACCTTCTCTTCTCCAGGCTGAACAGCTCCCAACTGTCTCTGCCTTTCCTCATAGAAGAGGTGTTCAAGCCCTCTGACCATTTTTGTGGTTCTCCTCTGGACCAGCTTTAAGAGGTCCATGTCCTTCCTGTGCTGGGGATGGCAAAGCTGGATGCAGCACTCCAGGTGGGGTCTCACAAGGGCAGAGCAGAATCGCCTCCCTGCACCTGCTGGCCACACTACTCTTGTTGCAGCTCAGGGTGTGACTGGTTTTCTGGGCTGTGAGTGCACATGGCTGGGTCATATCCAATTTTCCACTCACCAGTATTCCCGAGATCGTGGCAAGACTGCTCTCCATCCGTTCATCCCCTGGCTTGTATTGGTAATACACTGATCTGGCTGCAGGACCTTGCACTTGGCTTTCTTGAACTTTGTGAAGTTTCAGATGGTTGAAAGCATTTTGTCAATATAACAACATCTACTGTAGACCCATGTGTAATAAAAGTGAGAAAATTTAAAAAAAAAACCCAAAAGCCAAATGTACTATAGTTATTGTAAGAAGTTGTTCCTTGATATTCCCTGGATATGTTCTTAATTGCACACTTTGGATGGAAGAAAAGGAAATATTTCAAAGCTTTCATATAGTTCATGCATTCTGTAAGACAAATTTATTTACCTTTCATGCAGGTTACATAGGTGATTTTAATACATTTTCCAGATACAAAACTGTGTTTGGTGATGATACTTTATGATTCTTCAATATCACAGAGGGAAGATTTAGGAAAAAAAAAATGTTTGAAGATGTTTACATCTTTAGTCCTTAGGCCTAGAAAAAAAAATGAGAATAATGAGCTTAGAAGAATTTGTGGTCAGAATGTTCTACCAAAAAGACAGTGAATTAAATTACAGAGGTTTTTTTACAGAAAGTTTGGAGCCCAAAATGTGAGTAACACTATAGCAGGATCAATGAGGACAAAGGAAACAGCAATAAGACTGCATACAATGCCAGAACTGCTTATGGGGCAAAATGTATGAGCCAGGAGTTCTCAACTGCAGCCCACACACTGACACAGCATCATTTTTTTGTTCTCACATGTTCACAATCAGTTACAAAGCCAACAGCACTTGCATGGCAGCTAAAAATGAGTATATATTTTCTCGAGAAGGTGCTACACAGTGGAACTGCCATGTTTATTTTTTAATGCTAATCTTTCTCTCCATAACATTGACTCAGAGCAGATTCAAGCTCTGTTACTCATAGACTCTCATTTTCTCAATGGTCACATAAATCAAAATTAATTAAATATAGAAGAAAACTGTCACAATGAGCATGTAGGGCTTGTTAATAGAAATGTGATAGGTGGTACACTATTAATTGTGTGACTGATAAATACCTGGAGCAAAATAAAGAGCAGCGATTAAATTTGAAGGTGCATTTTTGTAACAAGTTTCATATTTTTAGGCAAGATGGACATTTTCCATAGAACATTTTGGTACTTTGTGAAGTTTACCTTCCTATATAAAGAGCCCATCTATATTTGTTTCCCACAGTCTTCCAAGAATGATGTAGCATCTGAAATTAAAAATACCTTTCAGTAACTATCTTATGAAGGCTGTCACTGATGACAAAATAGTAGAAGATGACAATTTTAAGCATGCATTTTTGCAGTGGCATAAAAGTGCAGGTATAGAATAAATTGTAAATTGCATATATTGTAAAGCTGGAAAACACTTAGTTTACAAATGAGCAGAGAAGAAAAGCATGAGAGAGAATAAAACACTGTATTCAATGACTATTGAGAGTCAAGTCTACTTGTTGCCAAATGGTTTTTACCTATTTTATATGGTTTATCTGTTGTGTATCTGTCCTTTGATTTTGCATGGGTGATTAAAGAAGAGGCCTCAGAAGCCAAAATCTGGCTTGCTGTCAACAGAGCAATTTTAAATTTCAGCACTGAATCAGTCAAAGGGCAGTTTTGCTCCCACACTAGTTCCCTTCTTGCAGGTTGGCTCAAAAAGCTCAAAATGGCTCAGAAGGGAGTGAATAGTTTGGGCCTAACAAGTAATCACCGTAAACCAGTTTTTCTTTATTAGAGGCCTCTTTTCATGACTTTTACTATTACTTTTATTATTGTTGAACACTTTGTAAAAGGGCTATTTTTCATACCACCCACAAAAAGACCAATCTGTTTATTAAATTGTCCTATGCCTACTCAGTGGCCCAAGTGCTTCACAGTTTTAGGTGAAATATATGAGAGATGTTACTTACTTTGCCAGATCATCTAATGGTCATAATTATGCAGAAAAATACAATTACACCAAAACAGAACATGTTGCTGTGCTTTTCAGTCAAAGGATTTCACCTCAGCTTGTAACCAGAGTAACAACTTTGCAGAGCAGGAGAATATCTAAATACAGGGCTGACAGCAGAGCAGGGAACCTTCAGCTCCTTCCTCTCTGGACCACTCTTTCCATCTGCAGGTCAGGGTTCTCTCTGCTTGTCTAAACTGTCACACAATATGTGATTACCTACTTTTTAAGACAACTTTAGTATGTAAGACTTAGAAGAATCTCACACTTTTATGTCAAAATAAATAGACATAAAAAAAAAATCCCAAACCCAAGCAACCAAACAGAAGATGGAGCCAGAGAGAAACTTTTAAAGCAAATTGCCAGAGAAGATGGGGAATTCGGTTTGCTCCAACTCCTGAACTCCAAACAAGACTGCAGGTAAGGAATTGGAGAAAGTGCTTGGAGACTCTGCTGCAGTACGAGGGCATGGAAAGAGGCTCCACTGTGTGTGAACGCATCAGTCGGAACCAGCACAGCTGCTTCCCCGGGGTGTTCTGTCCCCACCCTGTGTGTGAATAACATGAGCCACATAAAACTGCTGCTTGGAGGCAGAGAGCCTAAGTTTGCTCTACTCCAATCAAAAGAATGAAAGAAAGTCAGCCTGACTCAAGAATAGAAAGGCCAAAACTAACAGAGGGATGGATGTGTCATTTACCGTGATGTCACACCAGAATGCAGAGTAAGAGAAATGACGCTAAGAACCAAAGACGAGGTAATATGAATTCGATATAAAGTGAGCTGCATTTTTCAGCTTGATTTTCATTCTGTCTTACTGGTGGATGCACTCTTACAAGAAAGTTCACGTAATCCAAGCATACCTACTAGAGAAGAAATAGAATCTTTAAATTATGTCATCATGTAATTTTTGCATTTTCTTTCAAAGAGCAAATACCAGAGGAATATCTTATAATTCTTAATGCCACAACATTTTTTTAATGCAGAAAAATAATTGAATAAGCTTGCTTTTCTCTACCTTCAGATTCAGATACTAAGTTGTCCTGCTTTCAGTACTAGCAGAATTTTTAATCCATGCAATCTGACCTGAAAGCTATGACAGAAAATGAGAAAAATATATTCTAGGAAGTGTTTATGAGATTTATTTGCTTGATTTTTTTCTTTTCAGTTATATGGGGGAACACTTTTCTAAACTACCTTAGTTTTGCTTCTGTAAGTTCTTATTAAACTTGATATCTACAGCAATTCTAACTTTGTCTGAACTGTCATACAAGACATGTTACCAACTTTCTGTCATTATAGGAAAATTGTTTATTGTTTTGTTTAACAGTGGTAGACGGAGGAGAACACTCAGGTCTTCTTGGTAATTTCCATGCCTTTTCCAGCATCACAGTACTCTTTAAGCCTGTTGGAGAGAGTGCAAGAGGAAGCTCCAGGTTCCTACCTTGAAATCTTTCTATTTCTTCTGTCTCCCGTACTCCTCTCCCCAGGTTTCCATACATTACTTTTTCTTCCATCAGTCATACCAAAATTGCTTTTGTGTGCCATAATTCCTCAACCCTATTTCTGCATCTCATCAGGGAGAGTCGAGCACTGACCTCAAGTTTGCACACCTGGTAAAATGATGTACTAGACCTCAGGACACCTTTCTATTATTCAAGTACTTTCCTGGTCTTGCAGAGGAAATCACCATTACAGATAAGCTTTAAAAAAATGCCCTCGAGAATTTTATCATGACTAGCCACTGGAATTCTGGAATCTCTCTTGCATTGTGTAGTTTGGTTTTTGTTTTTTTTTTTTCCTCTCCTTCCTTTCTCCCCAAAGGAATCTTATTTCCAAAGACCAGCTATTTATATAAAGCATATATTTGATTTTGTCATATTAACATTTCACTTCAGTCCAAAATGTATGCTTGCCTTTCAGTGTTTTCCTCTAAAGAGTGTCTTAAACCTTGAAGGAGTAGTTGGACCTGGAACTGTTTAAGGGTATAAGAGAGACAAGATAATAGGGAAGAGTTATGTTTCAGTAGGCAACAGAAACAACTCCTTTCAGTCCCACGACCCACACCTTTGCTTATCAAGACACTAATTTTCTCAACTACTTTCTTCCTTGAAAACCTTTTTGGAAAATGGATTCTGGGTCTCCCAAGAGCCTGCAGACTGCTGTCTCCAGCATATGCTCAGCCCCTGTTTATCTGGCAGCGATCCAAAATGCCAAATCTTGAGAGCAAACTACTGCAAGGTCAGTAGACCTTACCAGATTTCAGTTCAAAAGACATTTTTAGATATAGTCTGAAAACTAACAAGTATATCAATCTTCAGAGAGTACCTCATACCTCATCAATCAAGTAGTGAGACAAGCATTTCTACCTGTAGGTCTAGCCTAGGACTGCAGGATCATCCACAGCAGAAAGAAGGGTCTTTGACTCTTCAGTAGTAGCTCCCTTCCAAGAACGATGAGGAAGAAATATTATTTAGTCCAATCACACATCCTCAGGGAAATAGTTTGAGACTGCAGATTCTGTAGAATCTGCAAATTCTACAGATATCCTGTAATCCAGCTGTTGCTGACCAGACCTTTCCTTTTACAGTACACTTGTGGACCTGTCACGTTTAGTTGAGAAAGCTTAAATTCTTGCTATGGTCCTGAAGACACTGATTGTTTGTTTAGGAGAGAGCAGAGAAGAGATTACTAAACATGGTAAAATTTCATTTCTGTCACAAGGAATTGACTTTTATCTTTCCTCTGTTGCCTCTGTCTACTACATAGACAACAGAAGTGTGAGTGGGCAATCAAGATTTGTCCTATTGCAGGCGCTGCTGTATTCTACTCCTGGAAAATAAAAATTAATCTCCCAATCTTGGATTTTTTCATACATGACTTTTTTTTTTTTTTTTCCCTCCCCAGGAAAACCACAGTTCATTGAGCTTAGTGTGGGTAAATTTAAAGTTGCAGCTGAAATAGCACTTTCCAATCTGCTGAGAACTTCTGCAATGTAGGACAGCAGCTCAGACATTGAGCATGATTTTCCAGAATGTTTCGAGACAGATTATGAAAGTTTGGCATATACCTCAGGAGGAAGCTGCCTTTTCACTGGTTTCAGCACAGAGCTTTGGGCAAGTGATCTTTCTCGGAGCTCAATGAATCTGTCAGGAAAAGCGAGTGAAAAGAAGGCGCTTGATGAAAACGAGCTGCTGGAAGTCTGCGGAGTTTCCCTTAGGAATAACCTTTCTGAAAGAGAATTTCTGCTGGCGCCTCTGCAGCCCTGCCTGCCAGCGTCCCTGTCTAATGCAGCACCAGAAATCCCATTTCCTTCAGTCCCAGGAAAAACTAAGATAGGAAAATGTAAACAGAGGGATGCAGATACTTTCGCTCAACATTCCGTTTAATCTTTACTCGCGCTGGGTTGTTTTCGCCCGGCGCTCACAGCAGTGTGGGGCTGACCGCACGGAGCCGCAGGGTGCCGGCAGTCCATAACCGGGCACGGCTCAGCGAGGGACGCGCTCCCCGGGCTGTCCCCGGGGCGAGCCCGCGGCCGGGCAGGGCAGCCCTGGCAGGAGAGGGGCGCTCCCAGCTCCGCCGGAGCGCGGCTTTCCCTTCGCCAAGGCGCGGCTCGGCAGCCCCGCTCCGCGAGATGGCGGCGGGCGCCCGCCATTTCCCGCCCCTCGGGGCACCGCGCCCCGCCCGGCCCGGCCCGGCCCTGCCCGCTCGGGGGCGGTGCCGCCGCCGCCGCGCTCTCCCTGCTGTCCCTGCTGTCCCTGCTTCCCAGGGAGCGCCCGGCTCCGGCAAGTCCCTCCTCCGCCTCGGCGCTGCGGGCCGCCTCCCTCCCTCCTCCCCCGGTCGTAGCCTCCTCCGGCGGCAGCGGCGGTGCCCGCCGGCCCCATGGCGGCGGAGCCCCAGCCCAAGGCGCTGACTCGCAAGCCCCTCCTGCTCAACAAGGTGGAGGGCTCGCAGGAGGTGGTGAACATGGCAGCGATAGTGCCCAAGGAGGACGGGGTCATCAGCGTCTCCGAAGACAGGTACCGGGGAGCGGGTGTCCAGCGGGGCCGCGGCGGTGGTCTGTCGCCTCCCACCACTGCTGCCGGTGATGGTGGCACTGCTGGGCCCGCGATGCGGGTCCTGGATGGTGGTTCCCCATCACCAGCACCAGCGGGAGGCGGTGGACCCGCCGGCGAGGGATGGTGGAGGCAGACCACCAGCATCCCGGTGCGATGTAGACTCCACCACCCGGAGCCCGGGCCAGCGCCAGGGTGGC
Organism: Lonchura striata; assembly: GCF_050655825.1. Classification (NCBI taxonomy): domain Eukaryota; kingdom Metazoa; phylum Chordata; class Aves; order Passeriformes; family Estrildidae; genus Lonchura; species Lonchura striata. Next base: position 65,023,921 of record NC_140703.1, read on the forward strand.
GGTCTGACATGGGGACACTGCTTTAGGCAGACACATCGCGTCCCCCTGGAGCAGGGGTCTCCAGCGGAGTGTCCCACTCCTCCTCCACCACTGTGTGGGTCAGGACAGTGACCGGGCTGGAGCGCCGCTGAAACTCGCAGGACTTGAGTGACTTTTCTTAGCGTGGGTAAAATGGGATTTGAGATCCCCTTCATCACGAGGATTGCAGGGGAGTCTGTGGAGATCTTTCACCTTGCCTAAAGATTGTGGTGGCACTGGCTGAAACAGTAGTTTTGGTTCCCGTTTCCCCTCTCCAAACGTTTCCTGGTAATTGTTTAAAAATACCGTGTATCAGTGATAAGATCTTGGAGTTAAATCCCACGTTGAAAAGCTGCCAAGGAGGAAAATGCTTTCAGGCCCCTTAGCAGGGCTTTGCAGGGACTGGGGCTGCCCAGGGGCAACTCTGTCTCTTCTGAAAGAGCTCAAACTTGATTCAGCCCTGCAGCTGGAGCTTCAAAATTTTATCTTGAAAACCTTTTATTTCAAAATAAGTGCTTATTTTTCTTGCAGTGCCCATAAATAGTTATTTTGGGCAGGGTTTCTTTGCAGCTCAGGTGTACAGTGTAACCTGTGTCCTAAGATAGAGAGACACATGTTGTTGACCAGCATGTCAATATGTTTTGATACTTAAGGGCGTTTGGATGGACTGTTTCTCATGGATGCCTGTTCTGTTAAGTGTCTGCTTTTGTGTCTCTGCAGACTTTCTGAAAAACTGACGGTATTTTCTTTCATCTTTGTCCTCACTGTGACTTAGTTTTCAGCTGTCAAATATGTATAAATTTAAGATCATTTTAGTTCAGCTAAGCTGAGGTCTCCAAGTGAACTCTCATGCCTGCCTGCAAGAGGAGCTGAGCTACTTAAAACAAGTGTACGGTCAAAGGAACTTTAAGTAGAGTTTTACATTGTTATATGCTCACAATTTTATTGTCTTCGTATTTTTTATATATTTAAAGTTTTGTTGACTAAAGCTTGAACTTATTTGGGCTCATTATAGCTTGTTAAGTTTACTTAGCAAATTCTTTTTACCTGTAAGAAGGTATTAGTGAAATTTATTTCCTCTCATATAGATGTCTGTCTCAATCTCTGCATCTTCCCTCACCTTAGCAAAAATACATAACTTTAGTTGTTGATGACAGGTTGATGCTCCAGGTTGATATTTCTGTGTAGGGAAGGGGATTGCTGAGGCATCTTTATTTTCACTAGTAACTTTCAAGAAACAAGCAGTGAAGAAGAAGCCAGGAGTTTCACACTAGGAAAGTCTGGAGGTTCCCAGGCTATTTTCTGTTTAAGGAAATTGACCAGGTAATGTGGCTGCTGGTGGGACTTGTTTGCAGGATCCTTGACATGCTACAAGTTATGATCCTGCCTTTTATTTCTTTAGGCATGAAGATGTTGGTTGATGGGTCTTTCATTTTCTTCTTGAATTAGCATTTTTATTGTAATTAAAAGGTTAAGAGTTTAAAACTGCCTTGGAAGGAATAGCAGGTTGGGAGTCTAGCATGCAGGTTTTAGGCTACCTGGGGTGAAAGCATAATTTGTCAGACTTTCAATACCCGTGTAGTATGATTAGGCTTGTGCAGATCCTTATGGGCACCTTTTCCTGTTTGGACCTGCCTTCTCCTGTCAGCGTTGACATGGTTGTTTAATGTCCATGGAATGTGGAGGGCTTTTAGAACTTCCCAGAAACTGTTAAGAATAGTTATGGAGATGTTATCTGTCCCATTACTTGTGAACCAAATAAGTGAGTTTTGTCCACATTTCCCTATGATATGCACTGCTCATATGAGGAAAATATTCTGAAACCTCTGCAAAGAACTTCAGCTGGAATTGCCATCTCCAGCAATTGCTTCAGGCTGGGATATCATCTGTACGTGAAAGAGGAATTGTTTTGCTGGTGAATGGCTGAACACATCATTATTGAAGCCGTTGGTAGTCTTTGCATGCGCAACAGCTAGGTGCCACTTTAAAGGTTTTCTTTGCTGCATGATGTGGCCCTATACACCTAAACCTTTAAAAGCAGGAGCTAGCTTGGTCTCTGGTCCCAATTTTGTATGGCACTAGTGGTGTTATCTGGTTTTAAAAGACACAAAAGTGGTTTTAGCTACAGCTTGCAGTAGTCATGGATTATATAGCCCTGCATGTTTGTAGCACATACAGGCATATATTTTAAGACATAAAATTAAAACTATGTAATAATAGGGAGTGTGGATATTCCTCATAAAGAAAGACAAAGCCAGGGGAAAGAAGGAATGGGCGGGGGGGGGGGGAAGGGGGGAGGCAAAGTGGGTTTACATATTTAACTAGATTCTCAAAACTTTGTATACCCAACAGGGTTGGAGTTCCTTTTTAGTATGTGTCATTTGTACAGGTGATGCTCATAGATTTTCTCTTCTGAATCCTGGTCACTTGTGATAATTGAGTGATGTTCATTGTGTCCTAATCTTAGTGGGTTTTCTAATTCTATATCTGGGCAAAATAGACTGAGCCTGTATCTACAGTACAGCTGGTATGCATTGGAAGGGTAAGATATTTTATGGTTTTCTTCTAAGAAAAAGGATGCACCTGTCTAGACAGGTGGGAGTTAAAATAGTGGCAAAATTTGATATCCAGGAACATATAAATCTAATGCAGGATGACTCTAAGAAGTTACTAGCTTTCCTCCATCTCTTTCCCTGCCAGCAAACACATGGAATCAACAGACATATATAGCCAAACATGTCTTGAGTGATCCATAGCACTGTATGCTCATGTGAAGTTAGACTGGGATTTTCCTAATGTGCACAGCTGATCCTAAGCTGTCATCAGCTTCCTCAATATTAAAAGCATGCACTACCGTTTCAAAATTGCAAAGTATTCTTGTCTTTTGTTGCCTTCAGAGGGAGATGTGGGTGTTGGGCATGTCTGAAAAGTAGGTCACTGGCATGTCAAGTTCAGACATATCTAACTCCATGCTCCAGAGAAGATTTAGTGTCATTAATCTTACCTGGGCATGAGATACAGTGGGACAAGTGCACTAACTGACCCAGCTTTCAGTGCAAGCAGTTCTGCTCGGTGCTGGCACACTCGTGTGTTTCTCAGGAGCCTGCCAGTGCTGTGAGTGCCAATTCAGCTGGGCTTCGATGTGCTGATCCTGTGTCACCCATGTGCTGATCGTATGTCACTCTGCAAGACTGGCAGGAGGGTCTGGGTGTCATTGTGGTGAACCTGCACTTTGCTAATAGCCCTCTTTTTACCCCTAACTGGATTGTGAGTGAGGAAAACTTCCACAGAAGCTGGTGTAAACGTCTTTCCTGGTAAATACGAACTCTGCTCTGTGCCCTCCTGTGGATCAGAGTTCTGTACTCACTTCCATGCCACAGACCTTCTAAACATAGGTGTTACAGTCAAGAACTGTTCTTGAACTATTCACAAGTGAAAGTTTTCACGGTCAGCTGAAAATTGTCATAATCCTTTTATTTAAAAAATATAAGCATTCTAATCTCTTGGTGACAAGATCTAGGAGAAAAATATTTATCCCTTTATCCCACAGCTTTTTTTATTTAATTTAACTTTTTTGTATTAAGGGTGTAGAGACCTTTGTCTTCTCCATTACCTTGTATTATCTTAAGCTCTTTTTGAACTCAGTTATCTCAGCTTCTTCATATGGATCACTGTATAAACAGTGAGCCCAGACTGTTTATCTTATGTGTCTTCATCTCACATAGAGAAAACTATGTAGAGCTTGTATTGATAGGTTTAGTTTACAGTTTGAGCGTTTTAAATACAGATGTGCACTTCAGTTGTCCAAGGCTTGTGTTCTGGGTGTGCTAACTAGCAGGTTTTTTAGGGGGCACGACAACTTAATGTCCATCTTGTGTAAATTAAAATCTTTTTGCTAAACTAACAGTGGACTAAGAATGGGAATATGCATATGTGACAAGAAATGTGGGAGTTGTCTTTGGTTTTGTGGTGACATGACTTCTAACATGGAGAACTGTGATCTTTCCGCCCTCAAGTATATCAAAAGTAATCTTTTTCTTCTTGTGGTTTTTGTGTCCAGATCTAGAACATTGAGCATACAGTATCATAGTTCATGCCTGTGAAAAAGCTCTAATGGAAGGGTGGGATTCTTCACACAGTGCTGTATTCAAGCAGGGTGCAAGGAACCACAGATTCTTGGTAAACTGAGTTTTATTTCTCCTGTGGTGGAGTAGTAGAAAGTGATTGCTTTGCCCAGCAGTATGGCTGCTCTTCAGGTCTGTATTCTTATCTGAGCACAGGGTTACATCACTGATGTCAGCTCTGCCTTGTATGTGGCTGTTGGTTCACGGCAGAAGCGCAGGTGCTGTGAGAACTGATTTTGATGCTGTCTGTGTATGTTTATCAGTCTAAGCCTGTAAGTTTCACACCCAGGTGATTGCAGTATGAGCAGCAGCTCAAGCAGGGCAGAAGGTGTGAATGCTCTTCACAAGTGTAAAAGGACTTGTTCCTGCCTGGAGGCTTTTTAAATTTTGATAAAAACATCAGTCACCAATAAAATTGATAGGAATTGAAAAGACCTAATGCTGTAGATGCAATTTGGTTGCTCTTTTTGTGTGTGTATGTGTTTTTTTAAACTGAATTTTTTAGATATGTTGTAATTTGATGAGTGCGTGTTTGGAATAAAGGTCAGGGTGGAGGTTAGTGCTGGCTGTTTGTGAAGAAGAAGCGGATGCTGGCAAGAGGCTTAAGAGAGAAGACAGGAGGTCCAAAAGAACTTGGAAACAAACATTGTTGCAGATGTTGAAAAGTACTTGTTCTGTATTTGACTAACATGTATCCTGTTGAGATGCCAAAATCTGAGATGAGCACACAAAATGTCTTGCTGAGTGCTTGTTCGGAGCGATAAACTCCACTTACTAACTTGTGGGAGACCTTGCAATGTTGTACTTTTTTAATTCTCTGTGCCACTTTCTGCCACCGCTTCTTGAAGGTTGTCTGAGCTTGTGGATCCCTTCCTTTAAGATGCTCTCCTCCTGTGTGTCAGTTAAAGATTTAAAGTACAAGCATTTAGTCTCATCTCTCTGATCTGAGCTGTCCTGAAACTAACTAGCTCATGTAGGTCAGTGCACAGATTGATGAAACTCCTTCAATTGCATCACCTGTCGAACTGAGCTAAGAGCCCGTGCGACAAAGTTCATGTCTTAACTGCAAGACAACAGCTGCAAAACTGTGCTCTGATGTGACTTGGACCACAGCTTGTACAGCCCCAGCTTCAGCAGCACAGTTGGGCAGCATGATAGAGTGGAACCTTAGGTGCTTGAGCCTTTCAAGTTAGAGGTGCGATGGCTTTTAATCCCCTCTCTGTTTTAGAGAATATTCCTTCTATAAAAGATGTGGGTGAATATATCTTATATTAGAAGCTTTATATGGAATAACAAGAGCTGCTCAATACACCTTCTTTTTTCCTCCTGGTAGCCTCTTTTTCTGCCTGTTGCTGAACAGAGTTCTTGAGTGTCAGCAAGTTTTGGGATGATGCATCTGCTTCCCATATTAACCAGTTCTCATTTTTCTGCTTGTCTTCCCTGATGCCCTCTTAATTTCCCTAGCATCTGTTTACACAGAGACTGGATCTCTCATCAGTGGCTCCTGTTTGTCAGGCTTGCTGATCTTCTCCTGCAGTCTCTCAGTTCTGCAGCTGAACAGTGCTTCTCGCCAAGAGGGGACTGCACAATGCCACCTCTGTGTGTGGCCTGTGGACCCTGGAAGAGAAACAAATACCAGTTATGGAGTCCATGCAGTCCAGAGATGGCATATAACTAAAAATACTCCGTTGCAGGAAACTTAATTGTTTTTCTCTTCAAGATAAAGATGACTAGAGAAGGCAGTGATGCTGCAACACCAAATGGCTGAAATACCTTAAACTAAAGGAACTGCAACAGTTTTGAAGCTACTGAGCTATTTAAGTAAGGCTGACCTTTCATTATGGGTCACTTAGCAGACTGAAGGTCTCAAATAGCATGTGACCATTGTAGTACAATAGAAATATGTCAGTAGCTTGTTTGAGCTGCTTTACAGTATTTTGTTTACTGAGACACTCTTTTCTTTCCCTCTCTCCAGCTGCGCTGGTGATTCCATGGCATCTGCCAACACTGATCTGTGCATAGATTTCCAAGCAAGATCTTTTAGCTGTGTAATACTGCATGGAAGAGAATTGGTCAAAAGTGGCACAAGTTTTGTAAAATGGTGTTTGTAACAACCCTAAGAGAAGTCAGAAAAATACTTGGCAGCTCAGAGATCAAATGGAAAGGAGAGAGTAGGAGGGCATAATGCAGGTACTCTGTTGCTGCTTCTGTGGTCAGGAGCTCTAAAAGCTTCTTAAATGATGAGCAATGGCCTAAGGGGAGCAACTGGCTTTTGTACAAGTGTCTTCTGTGCATCACTGTCTTCTGTGCACTGTAACCTCTCAGACACTGAAGGATTATTTATCTAAAACACTGCTCTTTTTGCTTCATCACACTCTGGCCAAATATGAGTGTATTTGTATAAAACTTCTGGTATCTGCATGTATTTTTTCAGAGATCTGATAAGAATTGCAGCAGTCCATAATCCAGTCTGTTGCAAGACCAGAAGCAAGAAAAAAACCAGCTGTTTCCCTTCTGCATACAGTGTGAGGAGTGATGGATGCAGCCATGCACTGCTGGATGTGGCAGGATGGGATGGGACACCATGGGAGGGAATAGGAGCAGCAGCCATGGAGTATTGAGGATGCACAGCAGGGTGCATCCTGTTCAGCAGAGCCTTGTTCTATATGGGGCATTTTAGGAAAGAGAAAATGAAACTTCATTCTTTGTACTTTTGTGAGGTAAAGAAATTATGTAAATGGGAAAACTGTAAAACAATCATCCACACAGGATTGAAAGTACCCTTGCAAGCAGTTTTGATGAGTGGCTGGATCCACTTCCTTCTTCCTGGAGAAGGAAGGGGACAGTTTTGTGAGAGAAGAGCAGAAAAGGGCAAGTTTACCAGACAACCCTCCAGGCAGGGACCTTTACATAATCACAAAGCCATATGCATCTCTTGGGGTTCTTCATATGTCACAGTCTGCATGCCTGATGGCTTGTAACTGCACATGAATAATGGCCAAAATTTATATTGGCCTATCAGAAAACAAATAATACATTTTAAAAATTAGGCTGTGCCAAAATTTGAGATGGACAAAATACTGCGTTCATTCTCATGAGAGGGAGAACAGTTGTGGAGGCCGGGCTGAAAAATGTGGTGTTTTAATTTTTCTCTTAGTCAGGCTGCAGGAAATAGCATTGTGTAACTAACCTTGGCCACACTTTGAACATATGGGCTTTGCTTGTCACATCATGTTTATTCACTTAAATTAAGTTTTTCAGGGAACTCTTAAGGTTTGGAGCACTGAATCAAAGGTGATGCCAAAGCACAGTTCTGGGTAGAAAGAACTACTGTTCTGCTGCCAAGTTTGCTGCAAAGTTTTGTCTAATGTTGTCTTTTATTCTCCAAGTCCTGTACCATTCTCTCCTACTATGAGGTGAAAGTATCAATGTACTTAGCAGGTTTTTGCAATAACAGTAGTGATCGATCAGCCCCAGAAAGCAACGCTTTTGACCTTTACAGAAATGTAATCATGGTTTCCTTAGGAGTGGAGTCCTGTGGAGAGAAATCTGAGAAAAGGCTGTCCTAATGTGAAGTGGCCTATTTTGCCATCAGGTTGAATTATCTGGATTCAGGTGATAGAACAAGTACAGTGCTTTGTCTTGAAAGGATATGGAGAGAAGATCCTTGCCCACGTTGAGAACGTGAGAGATAATGAGATTTTGCACCTCTAGCTGTGAGTGCAAATGTGGCAAATTTACCTTTGGCTTCAAATTCATTTATAATAGCAAATAAAGGTTTAGTTGTATTCTTAAGCAGGAGGTGCATCTGCTTTGTAGAACACTCTGGGGCCTTAAAGTTTGCACTCATTTTGCTTATATCCTTACTGTATAATCTTCTTCTTGATCCTAACTGTTATTAATTAGTATCTTCTCATTCCCATACCTCATTCCTTTTTCCCATCCGATACAGAGAAACTCAGACTCTCCTCTCAACTCTGTGTTTTTCTAGAGCAAATGTTGCCTGTGGAGTCATCCAATCTGCAGTTCAAATTGACATTTCAAAGGCTTCATGTTTTCCAGCACCATGTGCATTCCATCAGATAGAATAAAAGTAGGATTTCCAAGGAGATGCTTTCAGCTTTTATGGCAGGTAGCCTGTGGTCCAGCCTAACTTTTGCTGCATGCACAGTTGGTTAAAGGCAGCTGTGGCATTTTGATGGCAGTGGAGGTCCTCTACATGCCTTGTCTGGATTTAGGATTTGTGCCTCGGCTTCACTCTCTCTTTGAGCAGCTCCACCAACAATAAGCAGTTGTCAAAGGATGATTGCCCTTCTGGAGTTACTGGAAGTCCAGCAGGAAAGGTCATGCCTGTGCTGTTCTCCAGCATCAGGCATGATACCCTTGTGCCTGTTCTTGTCATGTTGGTCCCATTGCTTCAGACTCCTGTGGCACTCGATCAGGCCGCAGCATAGCCTGCTTTCTCATGGCCAGGAGCTTAATGGGAGGTGAAAGGGTTTTGCTGAATAGTCCTGTGTTTGTCTGCTAGAGATAAATGTTCTCTGCTTTTCATCTGGCATGGGAACAATTCACTTTAGCTTAGGCAGAAACAAATACTGATAAAAACTAGAGATCTAAGGGCAGTGTGGTAGTACTAACATGGGGAAAAGAGGATTAAAGCAGTCTCTACGTTAATTGTGCTGAGGGCAGAGGGTGAAGAGGTAATGTATCTGTCGAATCAAAATTTACACCTTTGACTTTATTGGCCCCTGATATAATTTAATTACTGAAATTAAGAAGTTAATACTTTTTGCAGCAGTTGAATGACGTGTTTTATTCTGTTCCACTGATACCTGTATCCCATTCAGTCATAACAACTATAATTCATACCAGAAAGAGTATTTTGGGTCTACCAAAGCCTTGCCTGGACTGTTGTGTGTGCTGCCTTAGCAGCTGAGCCTTTTAGTGCTGTCTGATATTACCTCAAGTTTTCTAAATTCTGTTACATCTGAAGTTTTTGAGACTGCATGAGCTGGCATTGACAGCTAAGAATGGACCTATGCTGGATTCCCTCAAGCAGGAGCAAGCAGGGAAAGCAGTCCTTGTAGGAGTATCAGCTGCAGTGGGTGGCAGACCACTACACTTGGCATTATGTATTACATACAGGGGTTGGTTACACAACGTATAAGTACTAATCCATTTCCAAAGAAGAATTCAGTCTCTTCCCTTCAGGAAATGAATCAGACTTCATAAACTGATCTCTTCTTGGTAACTTCTGTAACTGCCAGTTAATGAGTGGAAATAAATTAATATATCATCATGCTTTGAAAATATCAACTGATAAATGATCCTGCCAGATTTCCAGCAGGGACAGACCTATACAAACACTGAACTTCCAGCTTCAAACTCTGATCCCTGTTGTTGCCAAGTAAATTTGTAGCCAAAAGGCCAAAGCACATAAAATTTCAGTGAGCTTGCTATGGTGCTTGGAGTACCATGGCAGTCTGAACTGTGAAACACCAGCAGATAAGGAGCTGTGTTGGGATGGGCTGTTGCAGAGATCTCTCAGCTGTTCTGCAGGAAGAATTACTGCAGTCTGCCCAGCTGCAGGCTTTGCTCTGGGGGAATATTTGAGACCTGTTTTTTGGCATTTCATCTTCCCCTTTGCACACTCTTCATGGTTGCTAATATGGTCAGGAGCACGAGACCAGGGGGCAGGGAGGGAATCCTTTAGTAGCTTGTACCACTAATTCAGATTCCAAAGTGTTGATTTTGGAGTGGAAGATGAAAAGTAAGGGTAGAGGGTTTTTTGTTAAATATGAAATGCTGTGAATTCTGTTGGTCACGGTCCTTCGGTTTCCAGCAATAAGCTTTTCCACAAATACTGTCGCTAGCCCATATTATATACCAGAGAAAGCAGTAGGAAAAGGGAGCTATGAATGTAGTGATTGTTTAAAAAAAACTACATGCTGTAGTGGCTGAAAAATGCATTACTTTAATCTGAATTCTGAAAGCTCCTCTGTGATTTCAGATGCTTTTGCTCCTTTTTTCCCTCCTTCCTTCTTTCTTTAGTAGATGAGAGAGAAGCCTTATGAGGATTTCCTTAATACATTTTTGTGACCAGAAAACCAAACCAAGAAGTTGTCATCCCCAACTAGTTTCATCCACAGCACCCTTTTGATCACAGCTTATAGTCATTCTTCTAAAAACCTGAGGACCTAAAACCTCTTCTTCAAGGAAGCAGGCATGGATATTGTTGTCTGGTTTTTATGAGGTGTGAACACACCTGAATGGATGGCCCGGCCCGAGGATTGCAATTATTGAGGTCACTGGCAGGAAGCATGGCTAAACCTAACCAACGGCTCGGTCTGCCTTGGTTGTTGTTTCCCATGGTCTTTCCTGTGCTCTAAAACCGAACTTGTGTTCACATGCCCTTTTTGACATGAACAGACATTTTCACATGGTTTTAAGAGTCAAATTCTTTTAGAAAGTAGTGTAACTGTTATAGAGCTGTTAAGCACAAAACCTATATTAAATGTGTAGGCAAGTGTTTTGTATACAAAATGATGTGGGAGAAGTAGATAAACAACCACTGACAAAAAATCTGAAGACAGGAAAAGCAAATGGCATGGGTAATTGCTTAGCGTTCATGTTTAGCATGTGGATTAAAAAGTGGTTTAGCATGTGGCAAACATGCTAAAAAAAGTGGTTTAGCATGTGGCAAACAGTGGTTTCAAGAAGTGGTGTGAAGAAGTACCTCAGACTCAATGGTATTTTTCCAGAAATAAATGATACTGCCTAATTTGCTCCTAATTTGCAAGCTGTTTGTTGTGATATTCTGAAGCATTATCCTGACAATGGTCAGCTTTTTGAGTTTCATTTCCCTTTGACGCTGTGTATGATAACTTCAAGCCAAAAAATGGTGTTTATTCAATTATTGACCAATGCCATTATACTGAGTTCAGACTAATAAAAATGAAGGAGTGGGAAAATATGGACCACCTTGAGATATTTTTGTGGTCTACAATGTAATAGGAAAGAGGAGTTCTTCTCAGAGTAAGCAGCAAAACCCTTGTTGCTCTCACTTCCCTGTTCTTTTAGAGAAGCCCAGTATTGAACAAGATGGCTGGTGTACATAGGAATCAATACTGTTTCCTTTTTTTAATGGCTCTATGAACCAGCTGGGAGAAATGGGCTGCTGAACCCATGGCCAGCAGCTATAGTGACTGTATTTCTAATCAATTAAATAGTGCAAGAGTATATTTCAAGCACAGGGGTCTGGCTGGCTGTGGTGTCTTGTTGGTATCAGGCACTGTTCTTGCCATGAGCCAATTTGTACAGCATCAAACAGTGCCCATACAGAGTTTGGAAGTCTGCTTGTACCAGGGACTGTTCCCAGTACATAGCTAAGATGCAGCTGCTGTTTTCCTGCCAGGTGGCCTCACTGGCAGGCGTTGGTCCCTGGCCTGTGTCACTTATTAAGGTAGGTGTTTTTCACATCTCCAGAGCACCCAGGTCATGTGGCTGTTCCCCCTGGTAGAGTATCAGATTGCCTACAGGAAATTGGTTCTGTGATTAAAAAAAAAACAAAACAAAATAAACCAACTAAGCCACTGGTCTAAACAAGACACAGCCCTTGAAGCTGTCATGCCTGTAAACATTTCTGGTGGTTGGAGATCTGTAACAGTAAATTTGAGACCAAAGTAGTTTGAGATTCTTAAGATAACTTCAACCAAACATCCAGAGGAGGACAGGTCTCCCTGTGCTGAGCAGAAGTGCATGTGTTTGTCAAATTCCTATGTGTGACATTAGCTAGTGACCCTCAGGGCTGCAGCCAGGGCTGTAACCCAGCTGGAGTACTGAAGTGGCATTCATCGCCTCTGTGGCCAAGTTCTTCAGTTGGACATCTGTGCTCACTTCCTGCACCATGGGAGGCCCAAGCATTGGACCTGTAACCAATGTGAATACATCTTCTGGCATTCGTCAATAGCTGTCAAAAATGTTTTCTCCGTGAACCTTTGTTTCTGACACACAGAGTTATATTTTGGCCAGTTTGAGCAGAGCATTGCATGTCCTGTAGGTCTAGGAGAATGGGACATGAATGCTTCCTTATATGCCAGCTCCTTCCCTGCTTACACCATCCCAGGGTGGCATCCTTCCAGTGAGCTTAGTGTCATTGCAGCTGCACTGTGCCTGCCAGTGAAAGTACCCAGGTTTGTTCTAATAAGTGTGACCGTCCCTTCACCCACGTGGAAGCTTTGGTCCTGTATTTTTGAAGTCATAGAACAGTGCTAAGCTGTAGTAATGACTAGTTTTGAAATACAAGTCACCAATCATCTGCATCTGAAACAAAGACAGTTGGAAGTTAGGTGCTGAAGAGAGAATTCCTCATCAGGGCCATCCAAATCTAGAGCACAGCTTGAAGAAGATCAAGGAAATCCAGAGACCCTCTGCTGTGAAGTTTTACCTAAGCATTACATCTTCGAAAAGACTTTTAGCATAAAAATGACATTTGTGCTCCTTTCAATTCTTAAAATGCTTAAAATAAGTTGGATGTACAGTGGCCACAGACCTTACGCCAAGCAGTTTTCTGCCCATATATTTGGTATTGCTGCCAAATGATTGTAGAAAACTCTAATAGGTTTTTGTAGATTGTATTAAAACTTCAAGGAGGACAGAAATTAAGAAATTTCCATTTTTTTACTAAAACTGGTGATGCCACAAAGAAACTATGAAGATGAAATGGGCTGCCTCAATAGCTCATGAGCTCATCTACCTAAGAAAAGCAAGGAAACTTCAGGCACAACAATTAAATTAGTCTTCAAAGCACATTTTGAATAGTAAGTACTTCATAGCTAGAGATGCTTGTTCTATAACTATCAAGGTCTCTCTGCCTTGTCCAGTTTACCTGACACTAATAATGTACAATAATGTACAAGAAGTTAGAGGTGTTGTTGGGGCAAAGTCCTGTGGAGAGTCTCTTCCGTAATCTTACAGTTTTTGTACAAGCTGTTTCCATTTGAGTATCTGGTGGATGATTCACACAGTATTTCAGTGCTTCTCTTTTTTTCTTCTCCTTTTCCCACTGTTCTGGGGACAGTGATGTGTCTCCTATTAGGAAGAAATAGTAATTTTCCTTTTGCTTCAATATTCAAACAAAATTGCTGTGGTTGGTTTCATCCTGTTCCAGTATCACTTGAGAGTTTTGCTGCTGACTTTGGGAGTGGGATCAGCTGAGTGTTTCAAAAGGACAGGTGGTACTTGCATTACTGGAGGAGTGAGCACATGTACTTCTGCACAAGGATATAGATTTCCCTTAGCTGTCATGGCCACAGTAACTGGGATGTCAGCAACAGAATCAGAAAATACGTGTTGGATGCAGCATCATTGTTCTGACACTCTTTGGAATGGTGCTGCCCTGTGGCAACTGTGTTCTCCTCCTCTTCCTGAAATTGACCCAAGTTGCTAAGCTCTGTTTTGTGTCTTGGAGCCAGGCTTTCCCATGGCAAGGATTATTGGACTTGCCTTGTCTTCCACAGTCTGTTGTTGTTCCCTCTGGGATTGTGAAGGAATTTACATATTCTAGGTTTCTTCTTGTGTCAAGTGTTTTGTTGTAGGACCCTTTTGTATTTTCTGTGAAAAGTTTCTTGTTTAATTTTTAATATTACTTCAACTCAAGAAGTAATGTTCTCAAGATTGTTGATCTGAAATTCTCTGGTACAGGTCCTCTGATACTGAGGAAGTGGTGTCAGAGTATTTTAGCCCAGCCTTGAATTGTTATAAGATTACGATTGCTTTTTTTAAGGCATCAGAGGATCAAGAAAGCAACAAAATTTCCTTTAAATCATGTATGTCTGGAATACCCAGAACATAAGTGTTGTACAATAGTCTTTATAGTCTTTTTCTACAAACTCTACTGTTTTTACTGTATTACAGCATTGCACTGTCTTACTTTGGACACAAATAGAAATTCTACTTCACCTCCATTGAATAAAGTCTTGTAGAAACAATAATTTTAACCACAGGCTGAGAGAAGCATATTTTGAATCAAATAAAATTAAATTACAAATAGCTATCAATTATGTAGACATAACAAAAATAAGCAGAACAAGATATCTAACTTAGCTTTCTCCTTCCTGAGAAACTGATATTCTTTTCTGAAATCAAATCAGAGTAACAATGGTGTTGTTATTTGGCAACATGATATGTTTATGTATCATCTGAAAAAATCAGGAAAAATCATCTACTAAAGCTGGAAGTTGAAATGAAAGGGCTTCCTTGTAAAGAGAAAGAATGGGATGAATATGTGATTATCCATCCTGCCTTGCAGAGAAGTTTACTTATTGTTCAGTCAATGCATATTCAGTCTTGATGCTATGAAAAAATGTAACTGCTACATCTTTGATAATCTTGTATAGTGTGGATTGGTTCACACTGTGGTGTTTCATGAGAATCCCATTTTTCACTACTTACCTCTATAGTGGAAGCAGAACTCCCACACCTGTGCTCTTACCTTAGACCTATTGGTGTTTCATAACATTGTCTTAAGTTCTGTTATGTAACTGGATTGTGGTCCTGCTTTCTCTATATGTCCAGGGCTGATTTAGAAGCATCTCAAACATATGGTTTTTATCTTCACTAATAGCAATTTTTGTAATATTTCCTAAACATGGCAAAGTTAGACTGTGTGTTTGTTTATTCAAAAGCTACACTGCTTTGAACAGATAAATATTTCATTCTTGGGACCCAGTAATAACTTGACTCAAGCTGGGGAAGAAAAGAGAGTAGGAATTTAAGAACCAGGGCTGAGATTTAAAACTTTCCATAAACACTGCAGAAGAAAGCAACAGAAATGGAGCATTTTCTCTTCCTTAAAATATGTACACATTTTGCATTATGCAGTTGGAGGAAAAAATACTTGACATTGAATTCAGATGGCCTGCAGTGGTCATAACTTCCTTTTTCAAACTGTTGTTTATTTTTCTCTATGCTTATTTCACAGAGATAGATAATGAACCTTTGTTTGTTTTAATTACAAAACCCAGTTCCTGTCTGTTGAAAGTAAATAGAGCCTAAAGGATTTAGTGTCCCAAGTAACAGAGCAAGAACTTTGTATTTGTGAGGTATCAAGGTAAGTGCAACTGCACTTTGGGGAAAAGCCTTAATGTGAGAAATACTTTCCAATTTACAAATTTGGAGGGTAGCTGTTGAGTGCAGCTGTTAGGTTTCCATTGCCCTGCCTGTCACCAGGCTGCTTCATAAATGCACAATGTGGAGCTGGATGTCTTGCCTTTCTTCTGATGAAAGCCAATCAGCATGCACAAAGCTGCCCTGGTACCACAGTAATTGGGGTGGTGAGAGAGTCTTGGGGTTTGTAGGGTTTGTCTTCAGCCCATTACTTCCATTTAGATAGACCAGTTATTACCAAAACTGTGCTCTTTCAGTTTCCTTGTCTGCGTGTTACTGAACCAGATGTTTGCTGCCATCCTTACTGCAGGATTTGTATTGTTTGTACTTTATGTTCTGTTCCCTGCTGCTGTTCTTCCTATTCGTGTTCTATCACTACTCCTCTCAACTCACTTTCTCATTTCCTCACCTTCTTGCTTATTAATTCTCTCAGTGACTCTCCTCTTACCAATTTGGAATTCAAAAAAGGCAGGCTATCTCCTTCCTGTATGAACGTGGAGCAGCTGCACATCCTTGCTAATGCTGTTAAATATCAGTATCCAAGTCAGCTGATATGAAAGTGAAATGGGGCAGCTTGTATCAGGAAAATTGTTGACACCAGAAATTGGTAAAGACCACCTTGTGTGTTGGTGATATGAAAAGTGTGTTTAGCTGGTTTCATCTGCTAATTGTTGCTTTCTGAAAACCTGAAGTACCTCCTCTATGCTTCTGTGGTCCAGCAGCAGTCCACACTAATTCCCAGTTTATTTCTAGGTTTTTAAACCTGTTTAAATGTTAATAAAATGTTTTGAATAATTGAGAGATGGTGAATGTGTGATGCCTCCCAGGCATGAGGGAGTGGGATAGGATGCTACAAGTAGTAGAGAAATGGAAATCAAATGGGAAGAGTTTCTTTCATTTGCAGTGGGTGGGGGGAATGGAAATATTTACCTTTGTCCTGCTGCTTCAAAGTTGTCTTGGTGAGGAAGGGAACATCAGCTGCTTCAGGAGGAACAACTTCTGCAGTTGCCTGTGGGGGTGCAAATGCTGAAGGCTTGCTGCTGCCAGGGAGAGGTGACCTTGATAGCCTCATACCTGCTGGTTAATGAGTGTTCCTGGAAACAAAAAAACAGGGATGCAAAGGGAGTATCTGCACCTTTCCCACAAACACATACACATCTGAAGCTTAAATTCTTGCTAATAGCAGGAGTAATTTTAAAAGGCTAAGTCTAGCAAGACTTTAAATCGCTGTCAGCTGTTTTTGAACCAGATGCTGGAGGCAAAACTCTGGGGGGAGAAATAGCATGGTTGAAATGTGTGTTAAAATGAAGGGTGCCAGAGGAAGAGACAGTGTGGGAGAACTGATGGGAGTAGAGAAAAATGTCTCTAAGCTTTTAAGAGCATGGCTTGGAAGTAACTCGCTATTGGATTGTCTTCTTTGGTTCCTGTGTTCTAAATAGAGTTAATGGTTGACCACTGGAAAAGGTAGGACATAGATCCTCAGCATTCACTAGCTTTTTAATTAAAATGTAGCTGCCATACCATGAACCTTTGTTTCGTTCTACAGAAATACTTTCCTTTCAAAAACTGATCAAACAAAACCCTTAAATGCTCTGAAAAAAAGAAAAAGTGAATAGGAAAAGCAAAGACAAACCTTGATCTTTCAGACTTAAGAGTGTGAAGCAATATTTTAAAGGTGCAGTCCCAGGGGAAAAATGCATTTGTGGAATTATATGGTTGTGCATTTCTAACACCCTTTGTTAGCTTGTATTTCCACTGTGCAGTGTAGATGATGAATATATGTGCACTTCCAAAGCAACCCATTTGTTCACTGCAGTGTTCAAGGTCATAACTGCTCTCAGTCTTTCTTGTAAACTTGCTGTTCCTGTCTGTTGGTGTTATTTAGTGCAAACTGTCCATCTGATCTGTTTTAGGGGCCAGATCCTGTCCACAGAACAGCTCTGTCTAATACTTTGTCTCCTCCCCTCCAGCTGAAATGAAAATTGATTCTAAATACTGGCCTCCAGTGCACTGCCTCCCTCTGATGCTCAGTAGTTGGGACATCTCTTAATTAAGTAAACTGCTTAACCTGCTGCAGATTGTTAATAATTTGCATTTCTTGATAACCGCTCACAAATTGCAAACATCCCTCCAAAACTCACTGTGTGTGTGCCTGATAAAGGAGACACAATTTACTTCTATTAGATATGATATGTGGAAGAGACTTACTGGACTGTCAGGTCATTCCTGGATGTTTTCAGTATGTCTCAGATACCAGGGCAGGAGAGTGGGAGGAGGAACTGCTTGACACAGCAGAACACACACGGATTTTGAAGCTAACAGAGTGGGTTTTAGTCTGTGGGACGTGTATCTCATGGCTTGAGGTAACTGGACATGTTGTCTCTTTGCATAGTAATTTAACTGTCTGTAAGGAAAGCTGTTCCTCCCTGCCTTCTGTGTAAGAAGCAATCCTGTCTGACTTGCAAAAAATCAAGCCAGAATTACAAACAAGATTTAGGTTTTCAGGCAGTGCTGAGCCTGCAAGGCCACAAGATCAAAAAGAACCCTTCTCTTATTTACTGCCTTTACCCCCTCTCAGCTCATCTCTTTCCCCAGCAGATGCTGTGAGCTGATTTTATGCTTTACCTAATAGCACAAGGATTTACTAGCCCAGCGGGTTGTCTCTAGCTGTCTTCTACCTTGTATTACCATCTAAAATCTGGTGTCCTCTGCCAAGGTCAGCAATAGATCTGGTCTGCTTCAATCTGCTGCCCTTCTCTGCTTCCAATGGCCCTTGAATTGGCCAAGTCATTACTTCAGACTCCTTTCTTTGCACTAACTAGTAGCCTTCCACTGGAAGGTAACATCCATAGATGCCAATGCCCCATCCCTGAAAGTGTTCTAGACCGAGTTGGATGGGACCCTGAGCAGCCTGATCTAGTGGAAATTGTCCCTGCCCACATGGCAGGGGGGTTGGAAGTAGGTGGTCTTTAGCTCTCTGGTAAGGAATCGTCTTTATTCAGGATGGATGAAGTTGGTCAGGTTTTTCCAGTGATTGTGTAGAGTTGCCCACTACTTAATTCAGCAATGACTTTGAAAATCCTTGCATTGAAATTATTCTGTAAATATATAAATACTGACACCTTTATTGTAATTACCATGTCCAGTAGCATGACCTAGTAAGTACTTACTACTTTTGAACCTGAGGATGTTATGTTTTGTATTAGCTTGTAATAAGATTTAAAAGTGAGAGGCTGCCAAGCAGAGAAGCACGTCTTTGGAGATGACTTTGTCTCACAACCTCAAATCTATTTCTTCCAAGATAATACTGATATTTCCCATATGAATGGCAGCAGTAAAAATCTGGAGGATGCAAGCTGAGACAGCATCTGGACGGGAATTTCAAAGGACTCTTCTTGTAACCCTCTAAAAAAAAATGCCAGTAAAGGTAGTAATAATATACCAGCAAAGAGGTTTTTATAATATTTTATGCTTTTGCCATGAACCAGAATCTGTTCCTTATAGAAAAGAGGAAGTTACCTGTGGGACAGTGACCAGGTAATTGAACTGAAGTTGCTACAGGCTTTGTTGGTTTGGTCAGTCACCTGAGCAGTAGTGTCCTATCAGGACACGGTTCCACCAGGCATCTTTACAAGACTGCACTGCAATGTGTTGCACCATTTCACAAATTTGAAGAATGTATTTTTTGTACCTGAGAAGAGATAGTCTTGTGTCTTCCCTACGCTGCTGCAATTGACACGGTTTTCCTGTTGTGTTTTCACAAGGAGGAAGTTTGATGCAAAGGGTCAAGGATTTTCTTTGTATTTGATAGTCTGCCTATTGCCCTCCTTTACAATTTTCTTTCCACTTCTTTTGCCAGAAACATGTGATTCTAGGATTGCCCTTGAGAGCTGTGGCTGACAAATCCTCTATTCCCTTCACTAACAGTCTGGACTAGTTGTCTAACCCAAATTAGCAGATAAGCTGATTGGGTCTGGAGAGATCTGAAGTGCAGGATCTTACTAAGTGGATAGCATTGTATTGTAAAGAAAATCTAATATTGATAAATATATTTCTTTCTCTTTCATCCATAGTCTATAAATTTCTAAATCCTGCTGCAAATAAACACTGCTAGGGTATGTACAGGAAGGAGATGCATAAAGAAAAGAAAATAATGATAATGCTCTTATAATTTAGCAGGTTTTTCTGTTTCTGGATTGCTGCATTTAATACAGAAGATGAGAGTTCAGACAGGATATTGTCTCATTAAAGGGATTGGAAAGCAGGTAAGGGGAGCAGAACACAAGAGCAGCTTTTCCAAGAGACTGGAAAGATTGATTACCTTAAAGAGGAGGCATGTAAGAAGTTGTATGAGTATGCACAGCAACTAACCAGTGGAGAAGGTAGAGACAACTGAACTTCCAGTCTGGTAGGAGGAGACCAAGAGGATGTTCATTGGCATTTGCTGTTTAAAAATTGAAATCTACTATTTTAAACATGATAGAATAAAATTACTACAGTATGAAGTTGAATGCTGAAGAATGGAAAAGTTGCAACTACGCCATATGAAAGAAGTAGCTGGATGCAAAGAGGCCCTGCATGTTTGAGGGAGATTTTTTTAAAATAATAAAACCTAAAGTTTAGGATAGAATATTCATCTCACAATACAGGTTTGAAGATGGTTTCTGTTCAACTCTGTTGATTTCCATCTCCCCATGTAACCCCCACAGGAATGCAGAGATTACAGAGATGACTGACTTTTAAGCCCTTGAAATGCCAGATCGCCTTTAAATTACAGAGTCAGAAGTTTGGGTTTTGCTGTGCTTTGCTTGCACCTTACAACACACTGCAGTATACATGATAAGAAGAAATCTGAGCGCCCTTGGTAAAACACTTTGGGGCTACACTTCCTTTGCAGCTATTGTACAAACCTTTCAGGACAGGGTTTGGTTTGCATAGCTTTGCCCTGCTTTCTTGATCCCTTTTTGCTGGTGCTAGTTCTGTTGACCTTGCTGGTTTCCTTCCCAGAATACTGAACTCCCAGCCAAAGTTGTCCTGCTGGGTCAGAGCAGCAGAGTGGCTTCTTACCTCCTCTAGAAGAGCAAAGCCTGTAGGAGTTGAGGACAGTGAAAATATCTCTGAGTCGGGCTGCCCGGAGGGGAAAACGGCAATGAACAGAAAAGCTAAGGGAACATTTTATCACCCGTGAATCATTGTTCAAGTTCAGCTGGAGGAACTGGAAATGTGATTCCTCTGCAGAAAATCCTTGATGCCTCAAGAAGAGCGTTGGCAGAGGCACCTTGGTGTGGCACAGAGCACACAGATACATTCCAAGTAGATGTGTTTGTTTTCTCTGAAAAAAACAGTGCTGTCATTGTTCAGCAGTACTTAAAAACCAAAAGCCTATCTCTTCTTATAGAGGGTGTTTCAATGAATGATGCAGATGACTTAGGTCTAGAAATTTAAATGCTGAGAGAGGACATCATCCTATATAAATGGAAATGTGGCTTCCTTCCTCTGCCGTAAAGGCATAATTTATTAGATGTTACACTGGATAGTCAACCAAACATTTATATGAGAAAAAAGCTGAGGCCTAAAGGTATGACTTAATTTAGAGCTTGGGATCAAATATAAATCTTTTCCTGTAAATTAATATTTATGTGACTGTAATTTATTAGAAAATGCCATACTGGTGGTATGTATATTGAAAATTAGTATGTTCAGCTTTCACTTCACAGATCCACTTTTTTATCAATTCAATAATGCATTCATTTTTATGCAGAGTGAAGCATGCCTAACTTAAAAATTATCAATAAGTTGATAGCCAGTAGAAGTTTTGGAGAAAAAAAGTGTTGTGTTTTGCTGGCAGATGTTCCAACCAGGCAGCTAGAAGCAGGACAGTGACCTGGTGGGTTCTAGTCCTTCACCTTTGCTACATGGGCAATTTAGAGGGGTGTAGGAGAGTTTCTTTCTTGCAAATTCTGGATACACTGGGTATTTTTAGCATGGTTCCACTGAGTCACTTATTGCATAGCAGGTCTGTATTTTAATCTAATGAGGATCTTTCTAATAACTTCCATTACTGAAACATTTGAATGTGGGAAGGAGGTGAAAGTAATTGGATTGCAATAATTAAATCATCCAATGCAATTACCTTCAAAAAGTTGTGTGTTTATGCTTTCTGAACGCAAACAGGAATTTATCAGTACAGGCAACTCCAAAACTGCATCTGTTCTGGAAGGGAAATCATTTGGTGGGGTTTGGGTGAAGGAGGTCTGTGGGTGAGAGAGAGATGAAGATCATTTTGTCCCCAAAGATCTGTAAGGAAGACTGGTGCACAGTTTTTAATGAGAGACTTGAAAAAAGTCTCAATGTGATGGAAGACTTGTTTAATTCTTTCTGAAGCTGTAGGCTGATGCTCACTGGGAACTCCAGTCCTACATTTACCTACATTTGCAGAAAAATTTAGCTACCCTACAGCTGGAGTGTGGTGTAGTCACTACACTGCTTCTTATGACACATGATGAGAATTGATTTTGTGGAGCTGCTGAAGACCTGAGGCAGCTTGGCTGTCTGAACTTTGTTCTAGTAACCCCAACGTAATGGAGTATTTTTCTGTGGTTGTGACTTATGGTTCATTTTTTGGGTCTCTACTTAACCAAAGTTTCCAAAGGGGAAACTGATCAAAATGTGGTTTTTGTCCATGCCTGAAGAGCAGAGCTTGTACTGCTCCCAGGCATGTGTATTCAGGTAACTGGAAAAATCACTGAACTGCATTGCTTATTGTCCAGAAAACTGAAAACTGGGTGGAAACTGTTTCACAGCTGAGTCGTAAAGCTGTCATGTCACTATCTCCTTTTTTTTAGATCATAAAAATTCATTTCCCCTGATACTGTCTCAGATGAATCTTTTTTAGTCACTTCCCACAAAAGACCTAAAAAACCCTCTATATAAACCAAAACTATGTTAAATAAAATGGTGTCACTTTCTCAGAGGTCTAAGTACAACTGATGAGTATAACACCCTGAGAAACCCATGCAATCCTCTAGCTGCATATAACCTACCAAAACTTTGACATTTTCCCTGTTACGCAATGTGCGTCTGCATTTAGTTACAGCAGCATGAATTAAATGGGGAAACATCTTATTAAGCATGGTTTGACTGCTTAGTATGCTTTGTGTGAAAAAAATCCTGCCTTTCAGTTCATCTGCCTGCTTGCTTGACACTCTGTTTTGTACAATGTTTTTTTTATATCACTGGGTGGAATTGACAGTGCGCTTGAATGTTCAAGTGCTCATGAGACTCCTTCCTTCCTCACAGCTGGTGGCTGAGCTACTGCTCTGAGATCCAGCTGCCTCCACGCGGGTTTTGGTGTGCTGCCTGCACTGTTCACATCCAGGACTCTGTGAAGTCCTTGCTTGATTCACCTCCCTTGCCCTGATCCTGTTTCTCTGGTGCTTCTGAGCTGTGTGTGAGTGGGTTTTTCTGGATTGGTGACAATGGCAGCAGTGTGTTGGATACAACAGCAGGATGTCAAAGGTGCTGGCTGTTGGGAGCTGGCCCACGTTCCTCTCGAAGTCAGATTTTACTGCTTCTATGGCTTTGTTGCAGAGAATAGATACAGAGTAGCTATAGGTTATCTATATGCTACAGAGATAGATACAGAGTATCTCTCATAATACAAAATTATTCTCCGTTATTCAAAATTATTAGATACAGGGTATCTTATCATTATTCAAAATACTTCCATTTTATAGGAAGCCCAATGATGAGTTACAAACCAAGGTTACCATGAGGATACTATATCTTCTCGATATTATATCTTTATGTAATCAGTACTGAGAGAGAACCTCTCTAAAACAGTCCATCCTTCAGAACTCTTTAGTCTTTTCCCCACACATTTTCCTGCTTTACTGAACTTGAGCTCTTGTACTTTATTTCAGAAATTGAACCTTGTGATATCAAACACCCTAGACCAGATCTAGTGATTGTAAAATCATAGGGTATCCTGGCTTGGAAGGGACCCACAAGGATCATCAAGTCCAACTCCTGGACCTGCACAGGACACTCCAAGAATTACACAACATGCCCGAGAGCTTTGTCCAAATGCTTTTTGAACTTCAGCAGGCTTGGTGCTGTGACCAATTCCCTGGGGAGCTTGTTGCAGTGAGGAACTTTTTCCTCTGCAATATCCAACCTAAACTTCCCCTCACTCAGCTTCATGTCATTTCCTCAGGTTCTATTGCTGGCCACCTGAGAGAAGAGATCAGTACCTGCCCTTCCACTTCGCTATAGCTGTCCCCCCTCAGTCTCCTCCAGGCTGAACAGGCCAAGTGAGCTCAGCCACTCCTCCTACAGCTTCCCCTCAAGGACCTTCACCATCCTTATTGCCTCCATTGCATGCTCTCTATAGTTTTGTATCCTTTTTATGCTGTGGCTGCATAGCTGTACACGGTCTAGTCTCAGAAAAAGTCCAGTTAGTTAATCTTTGACTAGTTCAGCCTAAGTCACACATTTGTTCATCAAAACCAGGGAAAACAAGGTAGCACCTGGAATGTGCCCCAACATTTCAGGGTATATGCAGAGCCCTTCATCATTGTTGTGTGATAGGTTTTGTGGGAATTAGCATGGGTGAGTCTGAGTGGGAGACAGTCATGCACTTCCCAGGGCTTTTGGTTTTGGGTTTGCTGGGGGTGGTATGGAAGTGCTGGGGTTTTGTCTTGACCTTTTTTTTTTCTGCTTTTTATTTAGGAGGACATAGGATAAGGACTATTATCTAAAGTCCTCTGAGGCTTTGGCACTCTGCTATTATATTTCTATTTGTTTTCCCTGAAACACAAGCTGGCCCAGAAACTAGTTCCAGTTTTGATTTTTGCTTTCATATACTTTCTTTCAAAATTTATTGGAGAGATGGAACTCCTTATCACTGGTTCCAGTACACTGGCAGTGGTTCATGAACTGCCACTAAGCATGAAAGATCCTTTATTCACAGTAGGGTTCCATGTTACTAAGCAGGGGAAGTCAGAATCTCTTCCCATCTCTGCAATAAGTCTCTGGATACGTTGGGGGACTTATAATACTATATAATTCAGTTTATGCAGTTGTTAAATAATTTTTCTTATCCTACTACTAATGGCAGTGTGTTGCTGGTAAAGGTGATAAAGCCATCAGTGGTGTACTTAGACTTCAAAGGCTACTATTGTCACATTTGTTTAATGACATTGGGTAGAGCTTTTGCAGTCACAAATGCAGATATTAGTTTCTATAGAAACATGTCTTTTGAATACTTCTAAATTGTCTGTTATTGGATATTTAGGAATAGGTGCAGTTTCTTTTCAACATTAAAGAAGTCTTCAGTGTATTGATGATAAGAATATGTGCTAATACTCTATTAGGTATGCTTGAAACCTCACAGATTGCACTAATGCTTATATAATATTATCCTAATATCTTTTTTGTTTCTTCTGTTAATGAATAGTTGGAGGAGTGTTTTAAAGGACTTTCCACAATACTTCAGTGTATTCCTTTTCCTTTTTCAAAACTGTTCTGAAACTGTGTTAAATCAGTTCTGTAGTTAGAACAGTGGGCAGTAGGAAATGTTTCTTTTTAACCATGTCGTTTGCACTGTTGACATAACCTCCTTTCCCAAGGAGCTATAATGTGCAAAGGGTCTCTGAATAAGCCTGATGACTTTAGAAAGTGGCAGATTAAAGTTTCTCCACCCCTGTAATTTGTGTTCTCACTACAAAGAAGAATAAAAATATACATAGTAAAATAAAAACTTAAAAATAATTTCACATTTCATTTGATGCTTAGTGGTTTTGGTCACTCAGCAAAAAAAGAGAGAAAATAATCCCGCAGTGTATAGTCCAAGGTACAAACAATAAGGAATACATTAAAATGCCATTTAAAACAATTTCCCAAGAATACCGATGAAATAATGTAGTAAATTTATGTGTTGAGGGTTACCTCTGCTCTGTTATACTCTGATGTATGTCTGGGGCATGAAGGTGGTAATGTTACAGAAGTGCATCTCAGGAAAGAGAAACTTTTAAAAAGACAGAAGTGAGAAAGGAAAAAAAGTGAACAGGAGAGGAAGGATCTGTTATGGGAAATGGATATATTAGATTTCCTCACACAAACTGTGAAACTGGAGGGTTTATGGATATTCTGGAGAAATGGAGTATTATAGGGATCTTGTTTCCTGAGGTAATGGATCTGCCTACCACAGATTTCCCAGTATTGCAACATGCAAACATATACATCAGTATGTCTGTACTGTGTGCAACACCAGTGTTTCATGCAAGGCACAAAGGAGAAGAGACAGGAGCCCTGTTTTGAGTCACTCACATCCAACACTCCAAGCACAGTGAGTTTTCCAGCAGTGAGGTGATTGCTCAGGCCAGAGTAGGGATAGAGCAGAGGATCTCGCATTCAACCTGGCAGCATATTTTCACAAGGCACACTGCAGCCTAGATGCACAAAGTTGGGTTTGTATGAACAAATTGTTTTTATCAGAATGAGATGCCAGTGACTGAATAAGTTTCTGTAGATGGTGATGCACAGAGTTCCCATGCTGAGGTGGACGTGCTGCTGTTGGCAGGGGCAGCACTTCATGAGTAGTAGGTGCCCAAGTGAAGCCCACCTCCTGCACACCTGCAAAGCATGGCAGTGTGCTTAGACCTGCACGTCCACAGCCATATGGACCTGAGGCACATTCTCTTCATCAAAACAGAGAGAAACAATTTTTCTTTTAAATTCGGCAATTTTCACATCACCTTAATATATGAAGACATGGCCTGTCTTTTGTATGGCAGAATTATTTCTGTATAGCCTGTCTCATTTAAAAATAAATAATCTCTGTTATGAAAAGACTAGAAGAATATCCATCGATTTGACAGCTTCTAAAAATCTTTCCAAGTCAATTTGCTGGCAACA
Organism: Lonchura striata; assembly: GCF_050655825.1. NCBI lineage: Eukaryota > Metazoa > Chordata > Aves > Passeriformes > Estrildidae > Lonchura > Lonchura striata. The sequence continues at coordinate 65,050,146 of NC_140703.1, forward strand.
AAATGAAGGGACAACTCATTTCCATGGTGATGCTGACTGAATCACTCTAGAGCAGCTGAAGAATGAATCCTGACCCAGGTGGATGCTGTTTAAGTCCAGTAAGCATGCAAGCAGCAAGTACTCCTTGTGCTGGATATCCATTAAAAAAGCTTATTTTCATTCATGCTTGGGTTTTTTTCTTTGCATTTTTTAGAAGTTACAAAAGCTCTGTGTTTCGCATGTAGTAGGTAGTATTCTGTAAAGAAGTATACAGAAATGTGTGGAACTTCGGCTGAAAAAGGATGTGCTCTTCCAAGAACATTTGGTTTCTCCCAAACTGAGTAGTTGCTATGGTTTTTTCCTTAGCCCAAATCGACTTTGAGAAAAAGTTGCCTAGAAAAGACTGCTGAACTGAGATTAGTTTTCTGTCTTTCAATAAAATGCTTTTTCTATTTCAGTGATCTTTAAGAGAAGAAAATTCTGAATTGTCAGTTCCTGACAAAAGGAATAATTTTCATGCTTTTACATGACCTTATACATAGATATTGGAAATCCATTATAATGCTTAATATAATTTTTAAATGTTTCTTTTAAAGACTTGCATAGTAATCATTCTTAATTTTAAAATAAATTGTTTACAAGAGCTTTTATTTTCTTTTATTTCAAATAATTTACTGGAGAGATTTATCTAAAGAGTTATGTGAACTGACTTGCTGGTTATATTCCTTTTCAAACAGGCTACAGTTAGATGACATCTTTTCATAGTATTTTTTTTCCTTAGAATGCTTTGTTTCTCATTTAGTTCTCATTTAGTCACATGATATAGTCCTTGAATAGAAATATGTTTGACTACACTAAGAAATGAGCGTACTATGTACCTATAGAAGAGGCCTATATTAGTAAAAGTAGCTTCATGCTTAACACAACCTCCAGCAATATTTTTCTTTGTTTGTTTTAAGCTTTACTAGAAAATATGTTTTGCTTCATTATCATTAATCTAAAAGTCCTAAAATTGATGTAACTGCCAAATTGATTAGTAATTCTGCAGTGGGTACTGTTTAATAAACGATGACAAAACCAACTCAAAGCATTCAAATTATTGCCATGTTTGCACATAAAATTAATTTTTAGTTCCTGCGGCTTTTGAAGGATCTGTTCTTCTACACAGTTCTTTCCTAGCAAGCTGAATTATTTGTAAGATGTTGCAGTGGGTTTATTATTTGCAGGAGCCTCAGAGTGGAGAGGAAAGGCAATGTTGTTGAAGCCTGAGGATTTTGAAACAGCACTCGAATATACAGATTGTGATGGTCAAGAAATGCAGGTCTCTCATAGGTGCATTTCCTCAGGGTAGTCTCATATTCAGGTATTACAGCTCCCTGTGATTCATCCCATTATTTTTTTGTGCACACTCATTCACTGTCACAATGACCTCACTTGTCAAGGACAAACACATTTGTAAGAGCTCATCCATTTGAGAAACAGGATGGTTGATGTGCATCTAGAGCTTCTGGCCAACAACAGCTATGGCCAGCTGTGGGGAGAAATGACAGAAGGATTTGTCTGTCCCTCTCACAATCAAAGATATGTCAGTGTTGTTACTGGCTGGTGAATTGTGCTTTATAAAAAGTTTTGGCGGCTTTGCTTCAGAGCTCCTGCTGTGTTCAACACAAAAAGGCCATTAGACTCAGGACATAATTATAATGAATGTTACATGTTTTGAGTAATTTGTGAGAGCTTTCTGACCTTGGGACTTGTTAACCCAGTGAAGTGTTAGTTTTTAGAGCAACATACCCTATCAAAATGTGTGCTTGAGATATTTCTACAATTATTCTGCTTGTGTAGTGCCAAATATACAAGGTTTCAGAATTATTTGCTGTAAAAGGAGTTTGAATGCAGGGTAAGATGAGCAGAAACCTGATTTTGGACATAAGTAATACAGGAAGACAAAGTAGTACAGCCTTTAGTTTGAAGTTTGAAGGATAGATTACTAGTTCTTGAACTGCTTTATTATGCATGGCATCTCAGTAGTTGTGTATGTAATGCCTTAGATCAATTTATATTCTATGATGAAGTATTTCTTGTATTTCTTATATTATGATATTGCTCTGGATATGTACTGACTAAGGAGGACTGCAATCTTCTTTTTTGAATAAAATGAGGTAACAGTAGAAATGGTCATGCAGTCTTTTCCATAAGCTGTACTTCCATGATTCATGTACTAGAAAAAGCCATTCTTGCTTGTTTCTTTTTCCTTAATAGTATCACGTGCAAGTTATAGAAGCAACAGGTTTTTTAGATCCCTCCTGCATCTGCTGTTGCATAGTAATTTTGATGGAAAAGATTAAATAGAAGTGGGTGATGGGTCAAAATCCATTGTGCTATGCTAACATGGTGCTGCATTGGATAACTCTGGTTTCTAGAGAAGGTTAATACATTCAATGTAAATCAAAAAAGCATGAATACAGTATTATATGGAGTGATTTCTAATTAACATTAGATATAAGGATTAGAGGAACAGTAAGGGAGGTTACAGGTGACTGTAAGTGAGGTGACAGTGGGTTATGCAGAAATAAGTAAGAGGTTAATGCTGCTTTAACTGTTGACACTGTTACTAGACATGTTTTGATGAAATTAACTGATGAACTGAAGTTAAGAGAGAGCTTCAATTATAAGGAGGCTTCAGAGACTGGACCAAAAGAAGCAAATGACAATGAGGGCTGAAATAATAAATATTTAATGACCCAGATGGTGCATCAGTCCAGATCCTCTGCTATGGAAACAAGCAACAAATGTCTCAAATCTCTGAAGGGCATGAATTGAGTAACAGGCATCTGACAGGATAATATGATTATGAGAAAGCAAAAGTAATCCTGAGATACATTGGGAATCCTGAGATACATCTCTTCTAGGAGAGAAGAAACTACTGATGTGTTAGTGGGGAGCACTGTGTGGTTCTAAGTGCCTCTATTCAAAGACATCAACTCCAAACTGATGAGGCAGAGGAGACTTGCAAAGCTGCTTGTAAGGTTGGTCATCCTCTTCAGAGAAGAATAAGTTTGACTTCTTTGTTCTCAGTGGCTTCTTCTGATATAGCACTCTACGTACATGGAGGAGAGGGAAAGGTTCTGAGGCTGAGAAGGTCATTTTGGCACAAATGGACATAATCTTAGTAATAAGCAGCTGAAAATTTCAGAGCTTCCTTCTTTCTCTTAGAGGTTTTCCTGAAGCAGAATAATGAAACAACAGGCAGCAGATGGGCCAAGGCCTACCCTGAGAGCAGGGGGAAGGTTTCTGCAGAGACTGGAAGCACTGGTACCAGAATGCTCTACTGGGCTACCTGTGGTGCCCCAAATTTTCACGTGAATGAACAGTCATGCTCAAGTCCTTGTAAAGCAAAGAACTAAAAGCCATAGAAGTTTCCAAATATTGTTGAGATATGTTCAGCCAAGTTGTTGAATACTGAAAGGAACCAAGCAGTCATCTACCCTCATCACCTTACAGGGCTTAATCTGAGAGTGATGTATCAGGCTGGTGTAGAAATTCACAAATTTACTTTCCCTCTCAGCAAAATAATTTAATTTTGAAGAAAATCTTGTACATTCATCCATGACCACTTTGCTTTCATTCAGTCATGATTATTTGTTTAATTCTTCCTCATGTGTATGTTGTGTTTTTTCTTTTACAGGACAGTTCGTGTCTGGCTGAAGAGAGACAGTGGGCAATATTGGCCCAGTATATACCATGCAATGCCATGTAAGTATAAGGAGATGTTCAATATCTACTGGGGATTTGCAAAGTAGTTTTGATGAAGCTTCACGCTTATGACCGTTTGCATGTTTATATCTCTGTATCAAACGTTATTCTTCAACACTCCTCTTGGTTCCGGTGAAGCTTTACAAAGTTACATGCTAATGCTTCTGAGAGGCATCAGAGTTTACAGCAGGGAAAGGATACAGACATGTTAGCAAGGGATGAGCATTTAATGCAAACACAGGTTTTAAAATGTGGGAACTCAAAATGTGGTCTTGCATTCTGCCCTTAATGGAGCCTGTAAAGCTTTGTAAGTCTCCAGCATAAATCACTCTGCCCTTCCTACTGTGTGTGCTCAGTCCATTAGAGTGCAATGGCAAATGGTTTTATTTGGTAAGAACTTAATATTCCATGACAGCTAATGTGATAGAGAGAATACCAGACAGGGAAGGCAGCCCTTCCAGTTTAGAAGCAGAATCATCTTACCTCTGCAATTAAATGTGGAAAACCAAATTTCCCTGATGGATCCCTCCATTATGTCTCCTCTCCCAAAGAGAGTGTTCAGGCTTTGAGAAACTGCAGATCAATGTCCATTTTTCCAAGAGAGAGAGTTGAAGAAATGGTAGCCCTTGCTGTTTGCTGTAACCCCTGTGCTAAGTGCAGGAATACAATTTTGTAGGTCATTGGAGGCAGGCATATGCTAATGCTCTTCAGTCAGCTTCAATTAGATGTGCAGGTTTAGCCTGTCTTTGGAAAGCTTGTAAAGCTGACCTTAAATCCAGACTGGGGAGCATGTATCAGGTCTCATGGATGTATTCGTACTGTCTGGAGAAAGGATTATTTTGAGCTAAGATAGGTAGATTTGGAAGAGACATCTGTCTCCATGATAGCTAAAATATTAATAGGTGTAAGTTTTAGTATAAAAACATCAGTTTGAGACTCTAGGGTGGCCATGGTATTTTCCTGATTTAAGAAAACAATTTGGTAGAGAGGATGACCCCTCATATTCCTTTGTTGATGGAGTAGCTCATGAGAACATGTCAATCCTCAAACGTACTTTCTGCTCAAGATTTTGCCCAAGAAGGTATTGGGAACTAGCTAATGGTGTGGCAGTCTCTGGAGCTCTGTCATGATCACTAGCAGTGGCCTGAGTTCTCTTGACCTGTCCTAAGAGGTTTGCTTTCCCCAGCCAAACTGTTATGAAATGGCCTTTCTAGCTATTTGGCATTGATACTTCTCTTTTTCCATGTGGTATATTTGCATACATTTTCATTTTTGAATCTCATTAGGTACTCCTCTGGTCTAAGGAAAGCTGTGTTATTGCCAGTAATAACAGCTTCAGTGAAAATGATGGAATAGATCCAGTTCCACTGAAGAGGGACATTTTCAAAGCTCCTTCATAAATTTGAACACTTGACAGTGCTCCTTCATTTAGTAGGCTGGTAGGATTTTGAGGCATGTGATACTGAAATTATATTGTGTAATTCAACAATTTCAAGAATCATCAGGTATAATTAACAACTAAAGCAATTTCAGTCAGTCATGCCTTTAAACTTAGAAATCATAAAAAGGGCTCTGAGTCAGAATCTGCACAAGTCTGCACTTGACTGGAAATGATGGTTTTGTCTGTTTCTGTGTTGATCACCTTTTTGATGGTGTTCTGCTTTAGGTTCACACTGGCTTTTGTTGTTTAAAGAACAATGACTGCTGAGAGTTTCTTTGTGTAAAAATGTAGTAGGCACAATAGTGCCTTTGTACTGCTTAGCAAGCTGTGAGTAGCAGTCCTACCTATAGATACCCCATTAACATGAGTTGTGACTGACTGTGGTGATGTGTGACACAATCTATTTTATGATTTGATATTGGGTAGCCTTAATAACTGAGTTTGCAGACTAGGTCTTCTGGGAAATGAGAAAGATGAGGAGTTGGGTTGACTCAGTGATGTGCTTTGGTTAAATCCTGCACCCAAACAGGGTCATCAATGCATTCTGGATGTCAAAATCATTCAGTACCTAATGGTAGTGAAAAAAAAGGCCAAGATTATAGATCTCTTCTGTGCTTAGAGGTAGGATTTCTTCTAATTGGGAAAGTTTTATGTCCTTCCTGCGGGTGATTCTATGGTCAAAAAATTCTGGACAACACAATTATCATATTTTTGATCATCATCTCCAGCCCATAAGAAATAAAAGAGCTGTAGCTGAAACTTTGCTAATCTATTTTCTTCACACCAGCATTGTCTCAATGGCTGATTAACAACAGAGCTCTGTAAACATGTAACCCTGGTTAGATGTCTACTCTTGATAACGTGTAGCTGTTGTTAGATTTGTCACTTTGGGCACAGGATTAAAAAAACAGCTTAACAGACACAAATTTATGAAGGGCAAAGAAATTGTAGTCAAGAGTCAAGTAAATAAAAATAAACAAAACAACAAAACTAAAACACACAAAAAGACCTAAATGCAACCAAAAAACCCTATTACAGATGTGGAATGGAGTAAAGGATTTATTGTACTGGTGAACAATGGGAGTATCCAGTCTTTGAGGCAGATAATACATTGCTTGTCTTACAATGGTTTTCGTAACTAACACTTTGCTTTGAACAGGAGGGTAAAACAACTGCAATGTAAAACGTGCTCCTTTGGTTCTACACTGTTGTCATGTTTAGGCACTTCTGAGGGAACTCACAGAAATTCCAGGGACAAAGTCTGTATTTCTCTTCTGATTCTGTCAGCCTTTAATAAAGGTGATACACTTTTGAGAACATGAAATGTATAATTGGGATTTTCCTCCATATTTCATTTTCTGAAGGCACAAAATCAGTGTGTATTTGCCCTGTATTTAAGAAAAGACTGCAGCCAGACTTCTGCATCGGGAATATCCTGCTTGTCCTCCATAGAAGTTCAGATCAATCTTTTTCCAGTCTGAAATCCAAATCATAGCTAGGTTCTGAAGTAGTCTTCAGAGTACTGTTATTTTTCCTGGGTATGTTTTCTAAAGAGCCTTAAATATCTCAGAAGCTTCAGGGTTCAGGTTTTTGCTTTATTTTTTATTTTTCTTTCCCCCCCCCCCCCCTCTTTTTAATGTGCCTAAGTGCTAAAGTACCTGAGTATTGACTTAATTTTACCAGAGTAACCTGCTGCAGTCTACAAGTGGCACGACTGACTGTATCAGTGTAGCTGGTATGGACATAATTTTAGTGCTGACATAATGATTTTTCTAAGTGCACGTATTACTGAAGAGCTCCCTTGGGAAAATGATTATGGCAAAATAAATACCTTTACACTGCTATGACTGTGTATACACAGGTCTAGAATTTAGAAGGTACTTCTTTTGTAATCGTGTCAAGCTATTGCTTGCATCATTTGCTTCTGAAGTGTTTGGGAAAAGCATACTTTAAATAGTTATTTTACCTTAGACAACTTCTCTGTGAGCTGCTCATTGCCTTCAGAGATACTGGTAGCTCTTTCAATGTACACACAGTGTCCAGCACTTAAAAGCTGCTGTGTGATATGCCTGTTCTGGCACTAAGTGCCTTTAAACTTATTTGATGTTTATTATGCTTAGAATTGGAGAGTTTCCTGTCCACTTTTTCCCGACAACTCTTATTCTGCTACAGGCACAGAAGCCTCAGTATAATAGTAATGCACCAGCTTTGGAAGGGATGATTCCAGTTTGCCTTTTCTAAGGGAGAGGCACAAGAAGGAGCAATTTTGTCACTGTTACTAGGCCTGGTTTAATTGTTTTCTTTCTATCCATTTCCTTGAACTGAAGCCTTTTCATTGATTCAATTCAGTCAACCCTTCCAGGAAAAAAATAAACTGAGGTGCCTGCCTGGATGTGGATCTGATGGGTTTTCTGTTTATGGTTACCTACCCTTCAGGAAACATTTCAAGAGGGAATCAATACCGAAGGTGGAGCAAGTTTTATTAGACAGTCAACAGTGACTCTTCTTCATGTAGCTTTGCTGCCAATTAAACTATCAAGGAAGATTAAGCTGTGGGCTGTTTAGTCCTAGGAGAGACATTTCACAAATTGAGAAGATACTGAAATACAGTACTGCAAAAGAGAGGACTCCAAGCTTGTTAGCAACACAAACATGCAAGCCATCACAGCAGACAGTGGAAACCAAGGGTGGGAGGGGGGGAAGCAGAACTAAAAGTGCATCTGACTGTACTCTATATTTATAATAAGAATATGATTTAGAAAGCTTTATAACTCTTACTGTTATCCTAGCTGCAGTTGGGAATTGCTCCTGAAAAATAATTCCTGAAGGTTTCTGTTGGGACAGCAGGATTCCCTGCTGCATGCTGCTGTGTTGGACAGTAAAAGCAGTTCCTGTTTTCTGAATGTGACTTCACAATTTTTCAATTAAACTAAGCACAGCTCCTGAATTCTTGCAAGGAAACCTGGTTTTTATGTGGATACAAATCCTGCCAAATCCTTGAGGGAGCATACTGTGACGATCTTGTGTGCAATTTCAGGATAAATCCTGGTATTTATTAGAGTAATATCAATGTAATTAAGCAATGGCTAGTTTTAGATAAAAACTTTTATTTTGACCATAGTATGTGATCCTGTCATAGTGCTGTCTGATGGAATTGGAGTAGGGGACAGTTGAACTCAGTCCTTAATATTACTTGATATGTTGATTCCTACTGGGAGATTTTCTTACTGCAGGTATAGGATACAAGCCTCTGACATAATGTAGTGTTTTGTTTTATTGTCAGCAGAGTTCAGGCTAATGTAAAAATCTAAATTATTCAGCTAAGTAATCTCTGACTTATACTGAAATGTCAAGTGCCTCTTATATCAAAGCAGCACCATTGCCCTTATATGAAAGGCTTGTTTACAGATAACTAGTAAGAAAAAAAAAATGAAGAAACTGGAGCAAGAAATAGCTATTTTTCCATGTCCTAATAGGATAGGGGTGAATGAATTGCAAGAACATGTTTACTTTAATGCTTGTCTATTAGTAAGCTCAAAATGCTGCATAGCATCACAAAGCATGTTAGCTAATTTTAGGCTTTCCAGAACTTCAAGAAAATGAGAATCACAGTTTTGTTAACTTCATCAACATGTTCATTTTTTTCAGCTCCATGTTCATGCATGTCTTTTAACCCGGAAACCAGAAGGCTGTCCATAGGTCTAGACAATGGTACAATCTCAGTAAGTACATCCAAAGATTTCTAGTTGAAATGCTTCCTTTTGGAGAAGTATGTGGGTGATGATTTGGTGACAATATTTTTGTCTAGTGTTTGGGAGACAGACTTTTTAATGATAGTGGAACTAAATCAGTAGTACAGAAAATGTTAGATTATTAAAAATTCTATTCCAGCTGTCACAAAGAGATTGAGTGGGGTTTACTGTATTTATTGAGCAAGTCAACAAACTGTCTTAATTTGCATATATTTTAAAAACACCGAAAACCAGCTGTTGTTTTATTAAATTTAAGCGACTTGTTAATTACATGATACCAAAGTTTTCTGAAAGCAGCAATTAAAAGGAGGAAAAATCATCTTTTTAGAGGCATAAGGTGGATTTCTGCTCCATGTCTATTTATTTTTTCAAACTTCAGAGTTCAGATTTTGTTTTCCTCTCCCTTCAGAGGAGTTGCTTCTAATTGGCAGTGAGGTTGCTGAGAGATTTGGTTCATTAATATCCGAGATAGAGATGTGTGGAAAGGAAGTAGGATATTAAAAGAGGAATGTGTTAGATCTATGATAGAGGGTAGCAGTTTACCTTATTAATTGGATTTTTCTTGTGGGATGATGAATAAAAAGCTCTATCCCTTTGGAAGAGTGGAAGAGTCATGGGTCAGAGGTATTTTTCACATAGGCCTCATCAATAGATTCTTCTTCCAGTTTGAGATCAGTTTACCATCACTTTAGATTTTTCTGCTGTTATCTCTGTCTTATGGGCCTTATAACTGAATGAGTGTTTTCAGGGTGACAGGGCAGCTGTCTGCAGTGAAGCCAGTGTGGTGTTTGGAAAAGGGGATGTGACCCCTGTAGCTGTTGCCTGTAAGCTCCATCAAAGATGTGAATGTTTGAACTCTAAAGCTATTAATGCCTAGTAGCAGAGTTTTGTATGCCTGTAGGAGATTTTTCCTTTTGTATCTAGGAGATGGGACAGATTCTAGAGAATTCTCTGCACCTCTGAAATTCTCTCCTTCCCACTCTGAAATAGCTGAAATTTGCTGGTCCTACTAGGCACTTTTGTTTTCACCAGGCCTTTGAGGAATGTGAAGGCAACTGTAAATAAAGTATTTAAATACTCTGGCATGGTGGGAGATGTGTCCTTCATCTTGGGGGCATTTTGTTTTGAAGAGTCAGAGGATGCTTCAGAGTAAATGGGGTCAAATATTTTCCATTCTGAAGCTAAAAAAGTTAAATGAGATATGCAGGTGATAAACCTACACATGACTTTGGATATTTATAGGGTTATATTGCCACATCTAAGGCTGATTCTATTTATTGCTAAGCTGGGTTTTTCTTTTCCCAGCCTTCTGGATACAAGTATATAGAAGTGCTTGTCTGTGTGGCTTGATTTAGTCTTCTGTAAGCTGCAAGCACTTGTGTGGTAGGGAAAAAACACTCTCCACAAATTTGTGCAAAGAATGAAATGTTTTCATCTGTACCAAACCTACGACTTACAAGTAAGAGTAGCCACAACTGTAATGTGCTGCAAGAAGTGGTGGAGCTGGGAATGGATGAGCAAGGGGAGCCCTGCTTTCAAATCCCAGAAATACTGGGGTGTAGAGAGCACCCCCAGGTACCTGAATGTGGGTTACAACCACTCTCTTGAGGAATGGATAAATTTTCTTTCCTGGGCCCAGCCATGATGATTAGTTTAGCATAGGAATACATAAGTAGGGCACATTGACCACAAAATAAGAGAACTTACTGCAGCAAGGTGACCTTAGTACCCTTATTTTAATTTCCTCAAAGGGAAAGTACAGGCAATTTGCTTGAGCAGCTTGAAATATTTGGGAATTAGTCAGCTGCTCCACATTAGCACTTCTGTAGTGCCCAGCACACTTGTGTATGCTGGGTGCAGGGCCAAACAAAAAACCATCCAACCATACCAATACAACCTTGACAATTATTCTGTATCTTCACTTTGGCTAAAAAGAAAGAATTCCTGGTAAGGGCTGTGAGCTAATAGCCATGAGGGTGACACGTGATCTTAAATGTTTTGGGTTTTTTTTACAGTGCAAGGAAGTGCTTTCAGTTGTAAATGGAGATAAGGAAGTGGGACTGCCTTTTTTTTATTCTATGTGAAATTTTTGTAAGCTGTATGGATTTTGTTATAAGTGTGGCACCTCAGGAATGCATATTCTGCATTTTGAGAAGGACGGGCAGCACTGTTGGCACAGAAAGAAGTTCCAGCAAAGTCACCTGAGGTGACCTTGTATGGCCACCTCTTTTGTGAAACAAAAAGGCAGTAAGTTCTGTTTCTACCGAGAAGAAGAGATTGTTTTTAACCTTTTGTCACTTCTCAGCATGAGAGCTGCACAAACATTTGTACACCATTATCTCGGGTAAAGATTGTCTAGCACCTTGTTTGAAGAGTGGTGGCACCTAATGTAAAAAACCCAAACTTTCTGTGATCTGCTTTTTTACAGTTGGCAAACCTTTTTTTGAGAAGAAATGACATCTTAGGAACTGTTTGAAATCCCTTTTGGAAGCCAGAAGACCTTATCCAGGACATAAATTTCTTGCTCAGAACTGGAAAAAATATACTTTAATGGCTGCAAGGCTCTTAAGATAGCACAAGAAACAGAAGAAGGGTCTTCCCCTTGCAATAAAAAGGAGACTTCCTCTGCCAAGATGAGAATTCTTGCCTCTTTCATCCATATGAGAACTCATTTCCTAGATAAAGTTAAGCATCAGGTTCTGCAGCCAACAAAGGAGAGATTGTCTTTGGATGTACCCATGTTAGTTTTTCTAGGAACTGTTATGAAATGGCATAAATTTCTTTCTTCATTTTTGGGGAGATTGAAATGAGAGATTTAGTTTTTTAGGTAGCTGAAGATTAATTAAATGTGGATTTTTTTGCTGACCATTCCTAAGTCTGTATGAAGCTATTGCATACTTTGAGCAGAGCCATAAGGGACAGCAGGGCACCAGAATAATCCCTTCAGAATTTGTCCTTGGAGATGATACTTATTAAGATAAATTCATCTTCCACCTCATCTGATCATGCAGCTGTCTACAAGTTTGAGCATTTAACAGTATTTTGAATACCTGAGACTGAATCAGGCACTAGCTGTTGATGTACAACCTACCCCTCTGCTGTTGTGGGGAGTTTAGTATTTTTTACCTGAGGAAATGAAATGAAATTATATAATAAATAAAGTGAAAGTGCTGTCATTATTTATAGAGGCTTGTTTTTTTTTCCCCAGCAGATATAGATGTAGTGTCTGACAGAAGATTTAAGAATTTTCATTCTCTTCCATTTCTGAAGCAGGTTTTTTTGTTCTCTGGAAGATCTGAGAGTGCAGTCAGTCACTCATGTTAACAGGATAAAGTCAAGCCTATAAGGAGATACTTAGTGTGTTGTCAAAATGGCATCATCTATCAAAGAGCAGACTGTAAGTTCCCCAGGGTGGGAACTAGCTGTGCATGGGTAACACATAACTAACATATAAAGATTATTAACTCAGAAATTGATTCAGTTGCTTAAGGAGAGTTCTCCATTTTGCAGTACATCAGTCAGCATATACCTGAAGCTCTGGGAAAGCATGGATCTTCCTTAGTTCCTGGGCCATGTCACCCAGCCCCATGGCCAAGGACTCTGAATTATTTAAACAAGATGCTGATACTATTTCTAGGATGTTTACAGAAGTCTTTGTCTCCAGAGAAGTTTGTGGTGGGTGTATGTGTTTCAGCGTGAGGGAGGTGTGCTGCACAAAGGAATAGTTGTGAGTCTTTGTGCATCAGTGGACAGCTAGATTTTGACAGTCTTCAAGAATTCTCCTTTGTGCTTTGTGAAAACTTTCATGATACCAAATTGCTGTTGCAATAATAAGCTCACCTGAAACAGGAAAGACTGAGCATTAACATTTTAAGTATGACAAAAAAGTAGTAAAGTAGCTCCAAAACCATCTCTGAAGGCTAAAGAGTGATCTTGCCAGAAAAGTTGCTTTTAATCCCTGCAAGGAAAGTGTTTGGTTTTACCATCCTGAGTGCTCTGATGTTCCCAACCCCTCCTGTGCAAAAGGGCTGCACAGGACTCAGAGGTCTTTCTCTGCTCTGTTAACAAGCACTGCCTGAGCTGTGTAGGTGACCCCAGCTTTTCCAGCTCATTAAGAAGAGCCAGAAGCTGCCTAATGAGAACTGGGTGTCAGCAGCTCTGAGAGGAGCAAAACATCTACGTAGGCAAGGATAAAAAACCAGCTTCTGCTGGTACAATGTTAAAGAGATGTAGTCGGTGCTTTTGTAGTGCAGATGACACATTTTATGTGCAATAGGGCATGAATTTCTTGAGCAAGGTGCCCTGTGCTAAAATACCGGTCTAGTGACACAACTAATGCATTTGGCCTGAAGAGGGAGAGGGCAATAAGTGCAATGGAAAAACACAAGAGATTGTAAAGGGGAGCGGGGAAACCTGCAGAGAGATTAGAAAATGCATCACAAATTATCATGTGCTTTCAAAGAAGAAAATTATATGCAAGAAGTCTTTGGGGGAAAGAAATATTTAGATTAACTGAAACTGTGTTTATCTTGTACTATATTTATCTTTATTTTGGATGGAGCAGTATATTGATAGTACATAGCTGTGGTTTATATTAAAGAATACAGTGGTAATCAATACTAGGATACACCTTACAAACTGCACATGTTTGATTTATTATATTATAATGGAGATATTCAAAAGTCTTTTCAGTCTTCTAATGAAACTGTGGGGCTCTTTGGATCATAAAACAGAATAGCAACATCAAATTTGTTGAGAGAAAAATGCAAATAAAAGTGAGAATGCAATCCACTCTCTACATCCCACCTGAAGTCACCAGCATCTGTGTGCCACTGCAGTCAGAGACAAGGACAGCCAAATTAGTGGGAAAGGCAGACATACCTTCCCATCAAGTGTTGCAGCAATTAGAGCAATTTCTCTTTAGGTAACAGTAGCAGAAAGTTAGCATTCTAGCAAAGGGTCCTGCTTCAAATAGGCTTTGTAGTGAAGCACTTTATGCAGTGATATAGCATTCTTCAGGCCGTGGTTAAGGAAAACAAGTTCCCCTGTTAGTACCTGGAAGGGTTTAGCAGATTTTAAACTTTCTGTGGTTTGTAGAGCTAGGATGACCCTGGTATAGAAATCCAGCTGACTTAGTTTATTTGTTACTGCTGTTGAAGTAACACTCCCCACTGTAGTCCTCAGCTGCCAGAGAAACCTCCTGGGAGCTGGAGCAGATTAAGGAAAGAAAGATAAAGTAGAGCAATTTAAGAGAATGTATTTGTAACAACTTTGTGAACAGAAACCTAGAGAGAGCAGAATACATAGCTGCCTCAAGTCACTCACAGTTGTTTTTCTGGAAGCTGGGATCTGTAGATGTGCCACAGATGAGTACTGTAAGCTCTCCACCTTGGTGCCAAGCAGTAGATGTGATGTGTTTGAATAATTCTGGTGCTGAAGGCCAGGCAGATTACCTGCAGTGACCCAACAGAAAATGCAGAGTGACTCCTTTTTAAATTGTACTTTGGAAGCTGGGGGAAATACTGGCTTGTTGGGGGTTAGAATGCCCTTTGCCCTTTAGCATTAAGCATTTGGTTATATTTGGCTGTTGATCAATTTGGTTTGCCTTAAACATGGTGTGTAGACTTCTGAAGTCCAGTTTTCTCTAGTGCTTTTGGCATGTGCACAAGAACATTTCACAATGATATGTTTATCAAATTAACTTATTTTGTGTTTCTAATGTTTATTTTAGTTTTCCAAACTATTTCAGGTTAAATGAGTTAGGTTTTACTTCTTATGTCCTCTAGGCAGATTAGCACAGGGAGTTTCTGTGTATCTTGCTATAAATTATTAAATTGATGTGGTTTTACACTCCCTCATTTTTTACTTTGTGTTTCTTTAAATATGTGATGCATGTACATAGATACCTGACAGCTCTCTGAAAGCTACTTCATTCAGTGCTGCTACCCTTTGCTTGAGTGTTTCCTCCAGAGAGATGTTACAATGGTAGTGGCCATTCTGTTTCCCCAGTTCTGAGTAACTCTCCTCTTCAAAACAATCTGCAGGAGCACCTGGGTGGTCAGTGAGTTTAACCACCTGGGGTTTTTTCAGGAGCTGAGGCTGCCATGCAGACTCTTAGCTGCCATGCTCAACATTTTTTCATGCAAAAGCCATATTTGAAGTTGAACAGCAGCACCAAGACAATGGAGCCCGTCCCTATAGGTGTGCTTTTGCCTGGACACAGACAAGTTTGGGTTTCTGTTTGTCTGAAGCACTGAGAGTCTTTTTAACAGAAACCTGAAATGCATTCCATTCCTGTCATGTATTGTTGGTACCTAGCCTGGACTGAGCAATTTGGAGGGTCTCTTACATATTTATATTGCATTTCCTGAGTGTTCAGGTTGGTGTAGTTAGTGCATGCACACACATGGATACACGTGTATATGCAAACGTACATGTGGGCACACACAGCTGCGCACACGTGCAGCTTTGTGCCCAGGCAGTCCTGAGCAGCAGGTGTTCACCAGGTCTCAGATTCCTTATTTTGTGGCACCTCAGCTCACAGCCAGTCATTTCTGTCAGCTTTTTTGACTTCTTTTTAATAGTTCCTCTTTTATCCATTCCATTCAGAAGCACTCATAATATTGTCCTAGGCAGCTTTAAAAGGTGAAACACTTCAGAGGTTTAGGTACTCAAAATTATTAAAAGTATAGATAGGTCTGTGGTTCTAAAGAAGGGAGAGTTTACCTAGGCAGAGTAGTCAAATGTAAAGAGTCTCAAATACTTTATGTCTCTAAGCCCTGTTTGTTTTGTTTTTTCTTTCCCTCCCTCAGGAATTCATTTTATCAGAAGATTACAACAAGATGACACTAGTGAAAAGTTATCAGGGTAAGAACCATGATCCATGTTAATTGGTTTGTATTGTCATTACTTTTTGTTAATGTTTTCTTAAGGAGTATGAATGGAAAACTTCCCTTTACAATGATAGATCTTTTGAAACTAATATAAATCCTGGTTTTATCAATAGATCTATAATGTGTTTTGTTTCGAGATTACAAGATTTTTAAAAGAGCTGTTTCATGTTTTGTTTTTCCTTTTAAATATTCCTTTGGAATATGGCAGTAGATAGCAAATCATCCACATTTGAGGAATAGGAGTTTTAATTTTCAATCTTCAGTAATCCAGTGTATCTACTGAAACAACTTAGGTAACTAACCCATCTCTTAAGGCTGAAGCTTTTGGGTTTAATTTGGTTATATTTCAGTAACTGTCAGTTCTATTAACCACAAGATTATCAATGAATACCTCTCCTAGTAAAAGGTCAAGAAATGCCAGTCCATACCTTTTCTAATTAGAGTCTGGTGTTCACTAATGTTATTTTTTCAGAAACCTAGCTATTTGTCCTATATCCTCATATATCCTATATCCAATGCATCTTCCTCAATGGTCCAGTAGGACTCCCTCCACAATTCTATCCCTGCAGTGCACCTTTCTCACATGGCCATACAAAGTTTTGGGGTTGGTATAAGCATCTTGGTAAAACCCTGGGCAAGGAAAAATTAAAATTAAAAAGGAACAGGTGGTTTTGTTGGGTATGGTGACCTTCTAGTGGTTCATTTGCTAAAAGTCTTACTTTGAAAAAGTTCTGCTTAAAGTTTTCAAATAAGACCTTTATGTTCTTCAAAAGTATTTTAGGGGAAGTAAGTACTTTTATTTAGCCTACAAAGTGGTTAAATAGTGATAGTAAATGGCTTTAGCTGAATCATGCTGGCTGGTTTTTTGTTTGCTAGCCTTGTAAATGGTCAACAGTGCTCTTGTGCAGTGACTGGTGGGCTGTTGATCATCTCCCATAGTAAGGCATTATTATAAATAGCTGAGGCTGCTGTAGTGATTAAAGAACATTTATTGTGTCTTTAAAGGCCATGAATGTGTTGGCTAAATGATCCTCTGTGACATGGAATGACAGCACATGGATAGGCTGTGCTTTGGTCTTGGTTGGGGTGTACGGCCAGGTCTGGTGGCTTATGGAGCCTGGCCTTGGCAGTGTACGTGGCTGGACATGTTCTGTGGAGGTTTTGCTGCAACAGTGTGTCTGGAGTTGTGAAATCTTATTTCTTGAAAGAGATTTCAATGCAAAGATGGGGGATGTGACACAGGATTAGTCAGGACTCCAGGATGGGTCTTGTGGCATTGGCCTCCTGCAGGCACTGACTCATTCCCTTGCATAATGAGGAGTAGTACAAGCGTTTGATCAGTGCCATTTGGGATGCCCTGGGAAATTAATTTCTTTCATTGTGTGTCTGTCTCTCATATCATCATCCTATCTTCTTCGGTCACAGTACCAGGTGAAAGTGTGCTCTCTTCCTGGGCAACTCCTGCATTCCTCCAAGAAACCTTTCCTTCCCCTCAGCAGCCTTGGATTCCAGCCCCTCACAAGCTGGTCCATATGGCTGTTGATATTTCCCATTCTTTTTGGCATTCTGTACCCTGCTTCTTGCAACTGGACCATCTTGCCATGCTCCCTCTGGATGAGATAACAGCTCCTGGTTTAGTGTTTTATTTAATTTACTTTTTTTTATTATTATTATGTATTTATTTATTTGACACACACTTTTTCTGCCTTGCCAGATTTGTAGACCTGCTTCTGCCCCATGCTTTGTGCAGCCTGCCTGTTTCAAGGGCGTCTCTCTGGCCCTCTGCTTTCAGGCTAGCTCATGTCATGCCCTTACTTCTGCTTTCTCCTAAGCACAGCCTCTTCACTTGTGCTTTTCTTGCTCATGCTAAGCTTTTTTTCTTCCTGGCAATTTCCACCTCTGTCTTGGTGTTTGCTCATACTTTTTACTGTTATAACCTCTCAGAACAGCTTCTTTCCCAGCATTGTGTGGTTGTGCACTGGCCATGCTTCTCAGACTTGCCTTTATGCACAGGACTGACCCTCCATTTCATTTGCTGACATCTTGCTATGCACCTCCTGGCTGCTGCTTCTTTTCTCTGGGCACAGCCTCTCCATCCTCTCTCCAACCTGCTCTCCGCATAGTGCTTGCTCCTGCTTTCTCATAGAGGAGAGCAGTCACCCTGCTTCCTCTGCCCTCCAGCTGCACATGGACCTGTGCCCTTCTTTCTGCTGCTTCTCTCCCTTCTACACCACATAATTTTTCCCCACAAATGGCTGTCTTCTCATTCTGGCTCACACTGCTCTTGCCTGGTGCCTGTTGGGAATTTTCCTGTGCTGTGATCACATTCACACTCCATCCCCCATTTCCATCCTGCTGTTGTTGCAAATGAACAGCTTTGGAATTGTTTGCTCCACATATTTTCTGCATACAAATAAATGGTGAGCAAATCTTCAATACATGAAGGGCCAGCTTTTTGTTTGCTGCTTCAAGACTCTGAACCTGTGCTAATCCTAGGGCCCAGACCCCTTCCATACTCTTCTATCAGCTTCCAATCTTCTGATATTTTGCTTCTTTAAGCCTTACATGAGTCAAATTCCCTCTTAATGACAAGTGACTTTCTATTTGCATTTGTCTTCTCTTTGCTCCTTTATTTAGATGATCTACACTGTGCACTTTCACTTGTTTGAGATATATCTGCCATCAGTGCATGTGTGTGGTCCACCAGCTAATATGTGCAGGTGGACAACAGAGTGATAAATTGAAAGCTCTTTTTGGGAAGGGAGGATAAGCAAAGCTGTCATGTACACCCCATTCATCTCTTGGCAAGTACCATTTTTTCATGTCTAGTCCTTACTTGCCAGAAAGAGCTGCCTCAGCATCCACAGGCAGTACTTCTATCAAAAATTACAAGCCTCATCTTTTAGAAGTTTTAGGAAGCAGAAGGAGATTAGGAGAGTTGGGTGATGCCAGCTATCCTCACAACCAATTCAAACCATAAAAAGCTGTTGCTAGCAGTAGCTAGCAACATGCTGAGAAAACAT
Source organism: Lonchura striata (assembly GCF_050655825.1). NCBI lineage: Eukaryota > Metazoa > Chordata > Aves > Passeriformes > Estrildidae > Lonchura > Lonchura striata. The sequence goes on from NC_140703.1 coordinate 65,068,987, forward strand.
TCCTGGACAGGCCTTGAGCGCTCTGATCTCAGCCAGCTTTTCCCATCCCATGGAAATGCATCAGTGTGTCTGGCATTGATGGTTCACACAAGCTCCTGGAACACTTGTGAGCCCATGAGGTGCCTGTGGCAGCAGTTATGTCCCTCTCCAAGTGCAGCACTCCACTGGCTGGTGCAGGTGTTCCCAGAGAGAGCAACACATGGGTAAAGATAAGCATGAGCCACCCAGGGGGCCACTGAATTTCTTCCCAGAGAAAGCAAGGGTAAAGAGGAGATGGGATCTATTTGAAATAGTTCAAGTGACTCCTGCATGGTCCCCATCCTTTTATCTGGAATGTAAAAATATGTGGAAATTATAGCCAAAATCTGAGGTCTTCTAATGGGCAAGGATCAAAGCATCTGGGCACAGTTCACACCTGACACTTTGGTTTAGCTGCCAATCACCATTATGGCAAGCTGTGTCAATACATCTATTGACTTTTCTGCTCAGGGAATCTCCCTCTGAAAAACAAGTGTGGACCAGGGCTGGTATTGGCTCTTGGGAGCCTCCTCTTCTTTCCTACAGGTAGTTCTCCCTTGTGGGGTTTGAACACAGCTCTTATATATGCTGCATATTCGTATAGGGCAGACAGCAATCTCCCTGTACTGATCTGAGGTGATTCTCTGCATTTCAAATGGAGGCTTGGGGATGGTTTTTAAGCTTCTAAACATATTCAATCTATTTTTGTGTCAGCTTTTACACAAACAAATACAAGCAGTCTGTTTTGTGTGACACATGTTGCTTTGTTTTAGAACAGTAATCAATAAACCAGCAGGGCTATACATTGAGGAGTATGGCATTCACCATTAAGTTACAGCTGGCAATAGTTCTGTATGTCTTTCCAGCCACTTGTTTTATTAGAATATCAGCTCAATCAGCACTTCATGGTCATGACCAAGCCCACTGGTCATTCATAGAAAAAATAGCATGTGTTCCCTTGTTTTAGTAAGACTTTTTTATGGTTTTATTTTGGTAGCAGTAGAAACTTATTTCTTCAGCTGTTTTATGCATCTACCACACCTGTGATATTTTCTTTTATTTAAAATTTATTCCAGTAACCTATTAATGCTGAAACTTCCCTTTGGTGCAGCATTGTGCCTGTGCTGTAACTTAGTGTTCTGTTGGGGTACCACAGCCCAGATCCATCAAAACTGTACAGCAAGAGGAGCAGCAGTGTAGGCATTTTCACTGCTGTCAAAAAACTAGCTCAAAAGAGATTTAAATGGAACCCCAAGTCCAATCCACAGTGGTAGCTTTGTTAGTGATGATACAATGATGGAGGGAAAACTTGTGGTGTTGTAGAAGATAAATACCTGCAATAGGCATGGAAGGAGTTAAGTCTTGCTTCCTTTCTTTCTCATGCAAGCACTGAACATGCAGAGCAGGGACCCTACAAGCTTCCATGGGAGCTGATGTCAACAGGATTATTAAACACCAGCTGCTTCTGTGGGGAAGTGTGAGTGGAGGAGTTGGGTGCAGTTGGTATTTGCAATGGTTGTCTGCCCCCATGTTCTTTGCAATGTGATTATACATCTGTCTGCTTAACTTTCAGCTCATCAAAGCAGGGTCATCATGATTCTGTTTGTCCTGGAGATGGAGTGGGTGTTGAGCACCGGGCAAGACAAGCACTTCACGTGGCACTGTTCGGAGAGCGGCCAGCGGCTGGGGGGGTACCGCACCAGCGCGGGCGCCTGCGGCCTGCAGTATCCTCTGCTGAGCTCTCAGTTCTATTTCTGCTCTTTGGCACCCAAACAGCCCTTTAGTTTATTTGTCTAGTTGTCCTCCAAATTTTGTGCCCTGTATGGATTCAGTGCTTTGTGAGAGAAACTGTTATTTAAAGCCAATTTAAAAAACTGTCAGTTCTCCTTGCTTCGTCTCCTTAATGCGTTGTGGCATATTTAGGTCTAAGCATTTTTGAGCACCACAATGGGCAATCTGCAACCTATTGTGGTCAGCTATTGTAATAAATATGGATAGGGTCTTCATTTAAACATGCAGTGCATGCTTTCTTCAGAGGATTAATGGTAGCAAAAGTAGATTGGTGATCAGGTAAGAGTGCCTGTGTGTATGCATGGTAAAAATTAAATTACTTTAATAAAAAATAATGAGCACTTGTCCTTCACTCTGGAACTGCTCACTATGTATTGGGAATTTGGGTTAACTAAAGAGTAAATTACTCCAGAAATGGCACTCAGGTGGCTTATTCACGTAGAGCTGCCCCAGCTGCCTGACAATAAGAGAAATATTAATTCAGCTTTATTGCAAATGAAAAGGGAAATGGAAAAGTATGAGCTCTTAGGCTGAAAACAGGGGTTAGCATAAACAGACTTTTTAATGCCCCAGAGTGTATGTGGTATAGGTGATGCATGTTTTGCTAATTCATGAGGAGTAATACTGACTGAAAATTATTGTTTCAAGATGGACTTGCTTTATATGATCTGGTAATTCAGCCAATCTAAATGGCAAAAAGACTGAACTTACTTTCTAATTTATTGATAAATATTTTTGAAAGCAAGATGCAAGAATTTGCCTTGTGTTCCCTAAATCTCACTGGAGAATGGCCAATTTTGACTGCTTAAAGTTCTGGAGGACAATTTAATTTGGGCCATCTGGTTATGATGGTGGAGGGCAATGGAAGCAGTGGAAGGCAGAATCATTGGTAAATACTGCAAAAATATTTGGCATAACCAGGAAGAGGTTTGGGTTTTTTTGTTCTGCAGTGTCACGTGTACTTAAAATCAGTACTCCTTTGTATTTTGTATAATTTTGGGTAGGGAGAGAATGAATACCATCCAACTCTAGCGCTTGAGTTACAAAGCCTGAGGGGACACTTATGCTCATGGCAAAGGGCTACTTCAATGGTGTTTCATAACAAAACCACGAATTGTGTCCTAGAATAGTCTTGTTTTTTTCTCACCCAGGGGTACTGCACTATTAGTATGAACAGGTATGAGCATTATTAAGATGAACAGGTGCCTGCAAGTACTCTCTGAATACCTCCTTGAGATTGGAGCACTATTCACAAGATTGCAGTATACTCATGTCAAAAGAATTAGCAAACCATGAAAAGAATGCAAAGCTCGTGTGAATAATATGTTTTCCTCAGCATCTATCCTTCAGATTTGATGTAGAAACTCGGCACGTGTTTGTTGGTGACCATTCTGGGCAAGTGACCATCCTCAAACTAGAGCAAGAATCTTGCAGCCTTGTCACCACATTTAAAGGACACACAGGTAAGGCCTCAGGAGGAGACCCAGAAAGGTGCTCAGGAGGGTCTTCATTTGTGCTTAGCATCATGATGTTTTGACTGTCCTGTGATACACTAGGAAGGCTTGTGTCAGTGCTTAGCATGGAAGGGACATAGCTCTTGAACTGTCTCAGCAGTTTAGGGAAGCTGTATTGGTAAAAACAATAGTGATCAGAGCTCTGAGAAGAACACATCTGTGTCAGAAAATGCCACAATCAGTAGCTGCTAATTAAAGCAGAGTGAGACTTGAACAAGTTGTGGTAGTTCTGGGAGGGAGAAAGGATGCTGCTAAAGGCAAGGTTTGTATTGGCAGACACTTCATCCCAAGTGGACTAGGCACAGCTTGGAGGCACTAAATGCTTGTTTCACTGCTGGGACTTGTGCTGCATCACCCTTTGAAAAGAGCAACCCTGGGCATGAGCCTACCATCTAACAGAAGAAATGCTGTCATTCCTCAGCATTTTTATTTCATAGCCCTCCTCTCTTAAGTGCTAATAGCTCAAGATAGCACAATGTAGTTCAGTCCTTGTGCTAGGGTACTGAGAAGATGTCCATAGCATTCCACACTTGCTTCTTTTTTAATCCTCTGGAAATTATGGAGGTGGAAAATTGTGTAGCTCCCACTGTGACCATTCTTCTTCCACACTTTACTGCTTAATGGATTCTCCTGTGCAAATGGCAGTGAAGCCCTGTGCCCACAGAAGAGCAGAATGGGGTTTCAGTAGTTTTTCTAGAATGTTATTTTTCCACTGGAAGGCACATGGTTGCATAGTCTTTGCCAAACAGATATGCATTTTAATCACTCCATATTTTTTATTATATCTTTATATTTAGCTACCTTCCAATCTTCCACTTCCTGAAATAAAATGACTGTGTGTGTGTTCCTATTGCAGGTGGTGTCACTGCTCTCTGCTGGGACCCAATACAGCGAGTTTTATTCTCAGGCAGTTCTGATCATTCCATTATAATGTGGGATATTGGAGGAAGAAAAGGAACAGCCATCGAGCTGCAAGGACATAAGTATGTTCAAAGCCCTTCCTCCTGCTAAATAGGAGAAAAGCTAAATGCAGAACCCACATCTGGAAACAAACAGCCCAAATGTTACAGTCTTCACAAGCCTCAAGCTTGTATGTGTGACTCCCTGTGGTCTGTATACAGCAGGAATAATTTGCTTATAGTAAGTTTTCTAGTGTGGGGGCCCACAGGCTATTTTGAGTCTGCAGAGTGTGGTGAAGGAAAGCACAACATCTGTAGTCCTGAAGGTGTTATGCCAGAGCCTGTGCCTTTGTTGGAAAAAGGAGGCTCCTCAAATGAGCAGCTGCAGGGAAATTCTTGAGTTTTAGGTGTCAAGGTCTTTCCTTCCCCTAGAGGGAGCATCGGGATTAGACAATTAATCCCCTTTTCCTCCGTGCTCTTTCACCTACAGCCTGAATTCGAAGTGATGTGCTTTTACCTTTAACTATAGCAGCCTTCACATCTCAGTGCAAAGAGGCATCATCTTTGCAAGTACATTTGCATAGCCATAGATGTCTTTGAAGATGGGTGAGCCCGTGCTGGGCATTGATTATACATCAGAATGGCTCTAGTAGCAATGACTCCTCACCTTTTAACTCTGGCAATACAACAAGTTGGTTTTAGAATACTGGGGCTACATACATGTGGGACTTGCACGCCAGGCTCAGGTCTGGAGATACAAAATCCCGTGGTGGTTGTGAGCTAACAGCTTCTTACATATTCATGCATTTCTTTTGAGTGATGATGCACTCTGCTGAGTGATTGGGATGCCTCTGGGATTTCAGAACACTGCAGAGCTCTAACTGAAATTACCAGATCAACCTCATACCCTACCAGTGGTGCTTGCTAATGCATCACTACTTGATTTATTGCTGTGGAAATTAGTTCTAATATGAAATTAGCCTCTGGACCTTAATCTGTGAGATGGCTGTCAGCTGGTACTGTACAACACAGCATCCTACACATCCTGATGGTGCCTCTGGTGTATGCAGGCAGGCATTGTGAAGGGTGGCACTGTTGTCCTGAACTCTCCTATGAATGCATTCCTCTCTTCAGGTTCAGCCATAGACACAAATAAATGTGTTAGCATGCAAGTCCTTTTGGCAGACAAGACCAGTGGTGGTAGCAAAGGAAACCAAATCTTGGGATGATTTCTAGTCACAGTATGTTCAGTTCCTATGTCTTCACAACCTTGTTTTTTCCATGACAGTGTTGTACAGTCTTTGTTTCCCAGGTTGTAAACAGCCTGAGATGAGGCCTGAATTTCTTTCTATTAGCAAGGACTGAGCCCATCTTTGGGGGTTTAAGCTGAATTGTTCCTCCCATGTTGTTTTTTTCATTAAAAGAAGGAATAGAAACACCTAAATTGTCCACCTTACTGTGAGAAGGCTTAACAACAATTTAGTGTCATTTCTACATTATTTTTCAAACTCCTTATGCTTGTTAGTGTAAAAATAAAATCTTCAGTAGTTTTTCAGTGATTCATTTCTAGATGTTGCAGAGATCTACAAAACAAAGTTGTTACCAACATTCTGCCAAGAAGATATCTTACTGGGGCTGCATTTAAGCATCCAAATGTGTCTTCAGAAACTGCAACCCTGTTGAGGCTTCCCAGTGCAGCTGGGACCTCCTATCCCAAGAACAGCAAAAACAGTTATCAGAACAGGTGTTTGCTTTTGTGGATGCTGCCCAGATGAGCAAAACACTCATTCTGGTCCCAGTCTGACAGCAAAAACTGATTTGCATCTGATGGATGCCATGTGCAATGAGTGGTGGAGGGAAACATATGGGCAAACCAATGGTTTGTACTGCTTTATTGATGTTCTGTGCTCACTTGTGCAGTAGCCATAGGTGGTTGATTGCTAACTGTCTTGTTTCTTTCTCAGTGATAAAGTTCAGTCTCTCTCCTATGCTCACCACACTCGGCAGCTCATCTCCTGTGGTGCAGACGGGGGAATCGTCGTCTGGAACATGGATGTTGAGAGGCAGGAGGTAGATGCTTAGTTCTTGTCAATTTGGTCTGAAGCAGTCCTGGGAAGAAGGGGCCTTTCTAAAATGTGCAGCTTTCAACCTAAACAAGATCATTGCAAGCTTTAAAAACATTTCTGGACATGCTCCAGTTGTTATGCAGCAATTATGTCGTGCCTTTGATAATATGGTACAGGGGAAATCGGCTGGCAGAAATTTGTATTAAATAGGCTGCTAAATGGCTCTTGCACATTACATTACTGCTCTGAAAGATATTCTGTAATGAGGCGATTGAGATGCTCTGCTGTATTTTTCAGCACATCATGAGAAATATCAGTTCAGATGTAAATTAATGGATTGCTTGATTAATTTTGGTTTTAAAAAAGTAAAACAAGAAGACTCTTGGTCATCTCTGGAGAAATGCAATGCAGCATTTCTTTTCCTTGATAAGAGGACATAAGGGTTCAATCTCACCTGTTACTTGGTCTTGATGTAACCACATAGAAGTGGGGTAAATTACGGCTGTACTGATCCAGACTAAGATTTCATCCACACATTCCTAATTGCTTTTGGGCTTCATGGCCAACAAATGTGAACAGGTGCAAAAACACTCCCAGGTCTTTGGCACTGTGGGAGCAGCCCCCACTTGGCAATTTCTGAATCCTGACTCAGAGAGGGGGGAGCAAGCTGTCTGCTGGCTGAGTCAGGCACCAGCCCTGCCCAGGAGCTTGGCAAATCCTGGTGCCATGAGTCACAGCAAACCTGTGCCCTCTTCCTGCAGGGGTAGGTCAGAGGAAGCTTTTGGCAGCATGGGCTTTCACCAGCTTTGCTGGTCCTCAGCAGTTGGCCTGCATGGATTGAGTGTATCTCCCTTGAGGAAGAAAAAAACGCTAAGTGGAAAACTTGATTAAAAAAAAAATACTGAAGTAGGTATAGGCAGAAACTAAGCTCCCTTTTTAATGTGACTTGGCATTCCAGTTGACTCTTTTTAATTGCTAATCCAGGGGCCAAGTATGTCATCAGCTCCTAAACTGAAACGAAAGCAGAGCAGTTTCCTCCTTCCCAACAGATGTTTCCTTTTTGCTGCAATTCAAACATCCAGAAATGAAAACCTGGATTTATTTGCTGCCTTCAAAAGGCTACAGTAAGGGTTAAGATTGGCTTGTCACCAAATAGGCAGGAATGCTGTGAGAAAGCTGGTTTAAAATATAGAGGAGGAATATTATTAGCTAAATAAAGGCCAAGCAGCAGGTGCTAATGGTGCACAGCTTTCCCAGACTATGGCTATGTGGGCTTGTTCTTGTTATCAGCAGCACAACAGGGTGTTCTTGGTGCTAAACCATTCCCAAAACATGAATCTTTGAGATTTTAATATCAAACCTTGGTTTTGGGTCCTAAATCACTTTCTTTTGGATTTTGGCTTTTGTATCTTTGCCCTTATTGAAGGATTTCCTCCATGTGATATATGCTCAGTACTCATTTTGTTACTATCAGCCTTTCCCACATTACTGAGATTGTGTTAGAGTCATTTAAGCCATTTTAACCCTTGATTCTTTATTTTCAACTCAATTTTTAAAAAGCTGCAAGAAGAAGTTTGAAAGATGTTATAAGCTGTTTCTCTGTTAGACTACGAAGTGGTTACTTGTCACAAACAAAATGTTATCTTCATCTGTAGTGTTCAAATGCCCAAGAGATGGAAAGTTATACACAGATATGTAAATCTGTAGGCATTAAAAAGAAACACTTTTGTGGGTAGAAAATGCAAGGCTTTTCCCCAGCAGAATGAACTGCCTTCAGAATAACTGGCAGAAGAATATGAAGCAGGTGATTGCTTTATTGCTGGGAGTCAAAGCTATTCTGAGAGCTGAGGATCTCAATCCGTCCTTAACTTTGCCTGGCTTTTCTGTTGTTTTTTGTTCTTAATCTCGGCTGTGTTTCTTGCCATTTTAATTTGCAGCATGTGAGAAACCAGTGGCTCTGGCAAGACAACTGCAGTTTGCTAATAGCACTTCTTCACAAAGTATTAAACAATACTTTTGTGTTTATTTAACCTCATAGGTTGATGAGGGAAAGAGCTTGGGTTTGGTTTGGGTCTTAGGCTTGTTCAGGTGAATCATATCTTTCTCATCTCTGTGTGCGATTTGTAGCATAGGCACTTCTGACAGCACCTCTTAAGCTGTTAAAGAAAGAGAGAGTACAAAAACCCCCAACAACATCAGTATATCCCATAACTTCCTTTCCCTTCAGATGATTTGCTTGGCTACTGGAAATACTAATTGACCCCAGATCCCACCAGAGGCAATAGAAGATGGTAAACGCTATCCAGACAGGACAGAACAAAATATTTTTATAGAGAATTGGGTTGTTTCTGTGGTCTTATTGTCAAACTCTTCTTCATGATTTGGATGAGAACTGTTTCTCCCATGTCCTTCAAAGCTAAGCCAAAAAAGACATCCAGGGAACAAATATTATCTTGTCATCATCAACAGCAGTCAAAATGGCATGTTGCAAAAATGGAGATATTAAATCAAGCTTAGCTGGCCATATTGCCACACACAACACATCTTTTTGTCCTGCCTCTAGGCTCCATTGCAAATTTTTCTACCTGTTGCTGACTTCCACTTTCGTGTTTATGTGTGTGTGTTGCAGACCCCTGAGTGGCTGGATAGTGACTCTTGTCAAAAATGTGACCAGCCTTTCTTCTGGAACTTCAAGCAAATGTGGGACAGTAAGAAAATAGGCCTCAGGCAGGTTTGTATGTGCCTTTTTGTGTGTTAACATGGTGCCATTAGGCTTTTCTCTCATAATGGATTCTAGTAACCTTTTTCCCCCTAAAGCTTTGAGAATTTGTATTTTGTTCTTCCACTAAGTGCTCAGAGGTGGGACAGTGGGTTCCCCTCTGTGGCTTCATTTTGTGGTTGAACTGTTTTTTTCTAAACAAACCCAATAGCAAATGCATGTAATAGACCTTTGGCTGAGTATATCTGGGGCCTTCCATGACTTTAGCCATGGGGGACTTTGCTCACTGTTAGTCAAGTAAGTTACAGAAAGAAATTTACAGCTGATTTTTGGAGACTGTGCTGGAACCAAAGCTGTTTTCAATGAGATTGGATAAACATATGTACCTGCTCAGGCTGTATTGGGAAAGGCTTACTGTTTTCTATGCTGTATTTTCCTGCCTAGCAGAAGAGGGCTGCAGATTGCAGGCTTTTACTAAAGGGGTGTAGAAGTGCTGCAAGTGCTCATGGAACTTGAGAAATAAGGTGTCTGCGGCAGAGCTGAGCTGCGTCATGTCTTGCTGGAGTGAGATGGAAGAGCCAGTGGACCTGAGCAGTGACCTGGTCTGGGTTTGTGGCCTGAGATGTCTTTCTGCCTGTTTCTCCTGCAGCATCACTGCAGGAAGTGTGGGAAAGCTGTCTGTGGGAAGTGCAGCTCCAAGCGCTCCTCCATCCCGCTGATGGGGTTCGAGTTCGAAGTGAGAGTCTGCGACAGCTGCCACGAGTCCATAACAGATGAGGAGTAAGTGTGGACACTGAGCCAGCTTGCACTCCAACGGGGGAGAACTCCTGCAGCTACAAGGGCCTGGGTGGGTGCAAGGCTCCAGGAGGGAGCAGCCTGGCATGGTGGTCCCTGGGCTTTCTCAGGAGGATAAGGAGGAGATGAAGTCAGGAGGGATAGAGAGCCCCTCATCCCTGTCCCTTTCATGCCAGAAAGGTCTCAAAGTGCTCTTTTATGGAATGGTTGCTGAATTAATGGCTTACAGCAGCAGTCAAATACTTTTTTCCTCAATAGAGAACATTTTGGGATGAAATCCTGCAGTTACAGTTCTTGCTGATTTTTGGATTTCTTTCTTCAGGCGGGCGCCTACAGCTACTTTCCATGACAGCAAGCACAACATTGTTCATGTACACTTTGATGCCACCAGGGGATGGCTGCTGACCTCGGGGACAGACAAGGTTATTAAGGTAGGAGCAAGGAATGTGCTCTAGCTCCTCTACTTCATTTCCCTTCCCTCTCCCATGTGGCTGCGTACCTGCCTTCTTCCACCCAGAGACTTCTCACTTGGGATTGGGATTAGCATTTCTGCCCAATAAGGACCAAGGAGGTCTTGGTCTGTGAAGTTATATCCTGAAGGGGCTGGGACAAGTGCTCACTGTAGCTTTCCTTTGAGGAAGACCAACTGTTTTTCAACATGCTAAATCTCAGTGTGGGTAGGTAAAGAAATAGCTAAAATAATGACTAAGTTATAACAGTTTGAGTAATTTAAAAAAGCAAAACCCTCACAATGTGTTATGATTGTTCTGATCATTGAAGTTAGTAATGCAGTGGGAGTTTTTTTGGTTTCTTTTGAGGCCAGCTATGAACCTGGCTCATACAGGTGAAAGCTGGTGACATACAGAATGTCATTTCATCAGCTTACACCACTCTGACATAAGTGCTGGACAATTAAATCAAATTACTTCAGACTTGTTGCATCCACCTCTAATCATGTTGCCCCTTTGAATTAAACAAGAAGGGTGTAAATTATTTAAAGGTTCTATTTTTACTGAATTGTATTGTCTTTTACCATTATTCATTATGTTGTTTTATTGTATTTAACAGTTGTGGGATATGACACCAGTAGTGTCTTGATGTTACATCAGTGGAACTTGGAAGGTGATATTTACAGAAGAAACGGATTTCCTAACCCTAATTATACTGCCGGAGATAGATAACACTGGGCACATACGGCAGATGAGAAAGGAACTAATGTGTTTACAACAACTTTATGTCCTCTGCTTGATCCAGGCTGAACTTTGCACGAAGACTCTTTCCACTTCTTCTCAAAATATACAAGAAGGTATTTTTTTAACTAACAGTTTGTACGATTTGACTTTGGTTGTCTTGAGTTCGTTTGGAAAAATCTGTGTGCAGTGCAATTTTTAGTTTTTATATTTCAATATGTCAAGATACTTGCTGCTTTGTACAGAGGGTTCTTGGGTTGTGTCTTCCTCTGTGAGTTTTTGGTGTCAACAGACTGTGTAAGGCAATTGGCTCTCCCTGCAGCCAGTACCTGTTGGTTTGGGATATTTCTGCTGACCATGCTCTTTCCAGAGGAGGAAATCCAGGCACGGTCTCTGGGTGCATCACCGAGGAGCTGATGGACTATTGCAATTCCTAAAAGGGCTCTACCATCTACTTGTCCTAGTGGGCATCATCCAGAGAGCATTCATTGGTCTGTATAATCTGCCTGCCTCTTCTTTTGCTGCACAAGTCACAGAACCAGGGGTCAGGTTATTCAGCAACAGATTTCTACAGAAAACTGAAATCGTTTTCCAGCTCAGAGCATTCTAAGGAGTACACAGACTTGTCTGAGTTTGATGATGCTGACAGTCTGATTCAAATGAAATTATTGGCAACAGGAACTTTTGGGAGTGTGTGCATGGAGGGGGGCAGATCTAAAACTGGTCTAGATCTGAAAAGTCTGGTTTATCTCTACCTCTACCTCTACCTTGCACAGCAACATTTCAGCATTTATACCTGTCTGTGTTGTTGAAGATGAATTTTGTTCTTCCTGTTTTCCATATGGTTAGCCATATTTATTTTTTTAAATGCTGATGGTTTTTATTAATTTTCTCTATAAACCCAGAAGTGATATTGCTGAATGATGCCCATTGTCCTGTTGTCATACTTTACAGTTTCTCTTAAAAATAAACGGTATTCAAAAACCTGGATTGACCAAAATTACCTTTTTGAATGACACTGTCTAGGTGAATAAACTAAAAAAGCTCTTTTGTCCAAAGGGACCATCTCTGAAGAGCCAACTCTCCATTCCATTAATCCATGTTACTTTTTAGCATGGTATTACTCACACACTTCAAAGAAACTGGTGTAGAGAATTTGCTCTGCAAAGGCTTTCCTACATCTCCTGTTTCAGTGGGCCTTGTGGTTGTAGCTGCTGTGACACAGCACATTGGTGGTGCTCAGTCTTGCCCTGTTTTGGACTTCCCTTGGGGAGGCCATGACATTTGCCACTACAGGGCACATTGCTACCTGGAGAAGCCTTGTGTTCTCTCTTGAGAGTGAATGCTGAAAGAAAATAAAGTTTCTCCTTTGATTGCCCAGCATCAATTTACTTTTGAGGGGAAAAAACTGGTTAGCTCAATCCATTGCATTAATTCTGATCCAGTGAGCTGCTGCAGTAAAGGGTGAGTGGACTTCTGTGTGCACATGACAGGACTGCTGTGTACTTTCAGGGAAAATTCTCTTTTTGAACATCTTGTAACGTGTGATGAAGCATTTTGTAGTCATGTTCTCTGAATTAACACCACCTTGGATTTCCTGGATGTACAGCCTGTTGTTGGTTCTCCTCTAGACAGCATATTTTAAAGCATATTTTCAAATATAATTCACACAGTACTGTTATTTTTCCAACTTGAAAGTTGTTTTCTCAGTCTTCCTGCTTTCTCTCCTGGAAACTAAATGCTTGTTTCCTCTTGGAATGCTTTTCACCAAACCTTGTGCATGTTTTCTGATGACTGAAGCGTTCCTGGCTGTCAAAGCTATGCAAGATGAGCAAGTGGCCTGCCATATTTCATTCTACCTGGAGAACATGTACAAAGCTTTCCTGGACTATGGTGTTCCATGCTCCCTTGGGCTCGGGGCCTTTTGGCCAGAGACCTGACTTGTGCTGTGCAGGGAGTGCATCTCACGGGAACAGAAGCATGGGCACGCTGAAGTGAATTTAAATTGCTGCTTAGTGCTTGGTTCCTGAGGAGACAGCAGTGGCACCAAGGCTGGGACTCCAGCATGAATTGTGCTCACACTGATGGAGTGATGGAGTCAGCAAGCTGAGGATCTGCCCCTGGGTCAGCACCTACTCCTGAACATGTAATGTGCAAACAAATGTGAAGAACTGATTCCAAAGGAGACTACATTTGAGAATGACTTGTTTGGACTGTTCTGCAATAAACTTGTGGCCACATCCCCCTTGTCTTCCAAGGAGTCATGGTTTCAGTGTTGCTTATATGAGGATATGGGGTATGCAAAACAGTTTTGCAGAATTTTCTTGGCTTTTCTCTCTCACTGAATGACCTGCAGGGTTATCTGGATTTAAGCTAAACATCTCCTTATCTTTCAGTTTCAGGACAAACTGCTGTGGGCTTAGAAAATTATATAAGATGCAAGTGAAGCTGAGGGGGAAAGGAAAATTTGTCCCTTTGCATTGCCCTCAAGAGCTGTAATGTAGAGATTATGAAGGGAAAAATAGATGTATCTAATTAATAATTCTTTTACTTTCCAAATGAAGAAAGATTTGAAACTGCGAGAGTTAAAATGCCTGCCTTCCTCTTGTGCTGTGTTAGAGTAGCAATCTCACTTTCTTCTCTCTGCTGCTTAGTTTCTTCTGTCTGCTTCTTCTTGATGCATACGAAAAGGGACCTCAGTTGCCGTACCTTTTTTTTTTTTCCCATTTTGCTTGCTGAATAACAAATCTGAGCTATTTTTATGAATTTCACTATTGGAGGATGGGAGGAGGGTGTGTTTTGATACAGGTGTAAACTATGCAGTGCCACATACCTACACACACTCTTAAATGAAGCTAAGCTCCCTTTCCCTAGGGCTGCTGAAGGGCAGTACCTTGTAGTGATACCTCATGCTGTGAGACAAGGGGTACACAAACCTTGCTAGCCTCTCTCTGCTCTACACATTAGAAAAGGTGATTTTCATTTCTCTTCTTAGCTGGTGCTTCCTTGTGGGAATTGTTCTCCAGAGCATCTGTCTGCTATTCTCGGTTTTAAAATAAGCAGTGTCTGTAGGGCCTAGGCAGGTGATGGGGCAGGTCACATACACAGTGCCTGAGCAGTTTGCTAGAGTCTTGTGTCCCAGGTGGGGCAATCTGAGCACCAAACTTCAGACTTTTTAAGCTGAAAATGTTTAAGTGAAGGGAAAAGAATGTGGGCATCTGCTTGCAATGTGGCATTGATGATCCTCCCATCTACCAGAAGACTTAACGTCATGGTTAGATGTTGAAACAGAGCAATGATAGGGCTACAAGTCAGCCAGTCTGACAGAGAGTAATCCTGGACAGTGACATTGGTGTGCTCCACTGTGAGCACCCTTGTCTGCAGCTGCTTCTTGCAGCCAAGCCCAGGTGACCTCCCTGCTCTGTTCTCCTGAACTTGCAGCCATCACCTGCATGTCAGCATGTGGGCTCTTAGTACCTCAGTACTGGTTACTTCACTTTGCCTGAGAGGGTGGCATGGGCATCTCGGGTACTGGGAAAGGGAGGGATGTGTTCCCTCTGAGTGGGAGAAATGAAACTACTGTATGGAGCCTGGCAAAGGACCACTGAGATGGTGAAAGGTAATGGAGCATATCTGGGAGAGCTGGGACTGTTCATCTTGGAGAAAAGAAGGCTCAGAGGGATCTCATCAGTGTGTATAAATGCCTGAAGGGAGGGTGCAAAGAGAATGCACGGGTGACCAGTGACAGGGCCAGAGGCAATGGGCACAAACAGAAACACAGATTTCCTCGGAACATCAGGAAACCATTTTTACTGCAAGGGTGACTGAGCATGGAAACAGACTGGCCAGGCAGGTATTTTGTGGGTTCTCTGTCTTTGGAGAAAACACAACTGGACATGACCCTGGCAACCACCTCTAGGTGACCCTGCTTGAGCATGACCAGATGACCTTTGAAGGTTCTTTCCCACCTCAGCCATTCTGTGATTCAAAGTCCATTTAATGCCTGTGTCTACTCTATTGTTTAGAGAAGGAAAAACATAACTATATTTCCTTAAATCTAAACTACTAACAAATTAGTTACTAACAAATTAGCAAATATTACCTATGTCTGGCCTCACTGTTCCAAACAGGATTTGCATACCAACAACCAAAGTTCTGTTTTGTAGCACACAGGAAATAGGGCTACCATGTGTGGTTTTACAGGCCATGTCCTTTCCAGGAGACCACATTGAGCACATGGGATGTTTTCAATTAGAAGATGCAACAGTAACAACAAACTTGATCCTTTTTTCAGGATGCATTGATGTGCTGAGTTCCTTCAGTGATGACCTCTTACATAATATTGAAGAAGACAGAGATTTTTCTCTTCAAAATTTCATCTTGTGAATATTGGCAGCAAATCTTTGCTCCTCAGAAATAAAAAAAACAACGTTCCTAGTTTGCCAATAACCTGAAGTTTGGGGATTTGAGATTAACTTTGTGTGATCACATGTGACTTTTCATTGCATTTTCCCAGTTTGGGGATTTTCCCTTGTAACCAGTCTTTGACCATGTCTGAAATTGTGTTTGCTGCAGGACACATTGTACTGTTCAGAAGAGAAAGAGATTGAGTTCAATTGAAATTGCTGCCAAGTTGGGACATTGAACTCAAACCAAAATAAAAACAAGGGAGCGAAGTCCTGGCAAAGTCTGTGCAGAGGGGATACCAAGAAAGAATGTTATCAGCATACAAACAAAACCAAAAAAAACCAAACCAAAACAAAAAGAACCTACAGTATAGAAATTAATATTCATCAGAACTGTATAAAGCCAAACCATCCCCCCATCCCAGTACTGTAATCCTGCCAGCAGCCATGGTTCAGATCCAGAAGCCACAAGGAACATAGAGTTGTTCCATCTATGAAGATTTGACTTCCATTTCTTGTTCTTTGGTTCAATTGCCAAATAATATTTATCTACCTCAAGTAGTTTTTTTCAAGGACTGCAGTAAATACGTAAGCACTTTGATATTAAGAGGATTGGGAAGAGTCACATTACTACTGAGATGGTACAGAAGATGTGTCAGGCCTTATGAAGATTGTCTCTCCAGTTATTTGTTCTTTAGATATTAAATAATCTCAATTTATTAAAGGGGTTATCACCTTTATACTTACATTTTATCACAGGTCAGGGCTTCCTTCAGATGTGAAAACGCCTTTGCTAACACCCCTATGTTGTCCTGTCCCAAGAAAATTCTGTGAGGTTGCCATGGCCAAGTAATTAAGAAATTTTCACAAACAAGTTCACAACCTCCTTGCTACATCTTTGTCATCAGCACTAGTTTTGGCTGTGGTTTAGCTTTCCGAAGGTTGAGCCTTGTTTCTGACTCTGCTTGGTAAGTTGTCAGACTGACCAATGTCTCTCATGGGCTTTGCTGTTTTTTTTATTAGAAGGATCTTACATGAAAAAAAGCTCCCACTGGCTTTTGTTCAAGTTTTGTAGGAATGTTGCTCAACCATTTTTGAACATCTTTTCTACCAACTACATTGTAACACTTTCCAGTACTGCTCCATTATGTAAATAAGTGGTTGCTGATGTAGCTGAATAAACTGTGGTATCTTAACCCCACTAAAATAATTTCTATCAGCTTTTGGTTATTTCTTTTCGTTCTCTCTATGTGTAATGAGGAATTTGGTTTACTGAGTTTTGACTGGACTCATTCACCTGCCTGTTCTGTGAATTGCCATAAAACTGACAGCTCTTGTATGGACATATCTTTTGCCAGGACAATTTCTTGGCCTGAGTGCTTGGCACTGGGTGAGCAGCCCAAAGAAAATGGTGTCTGGGCAGCAGAGGAATTGCATGATTTTGTGCATCATTCCAAGGCTCCCTGTAGATTGTGGATTCTGAACTGAAAAGTAAATGGAAGATGCTCAAGACTTTTAACCATCAAAGAAAATGGCACTTCCTGGGACCTCTCTCCCCGAAAGTGCAGTTTTACCACTTTTCCCCTGTTTGGACAATATTTTTATCTGTGAAATGGCACTGGCACTGCCGGTACAGCAAAGGTTTGAGTTGTTTCTCCTGGCAGCAGGGTAGAAACCTGTCCTGCTGAAGACCTTTGGCCAGGCTGACACTGTGTCCCTTCATAAAGCTGAGCATTAGCTTTTGAGAGAGAACAAACTTCCTTCAGAGGAATACATTATTTTTCTTTATCTGATGGCTCCTTCTAGAGAGTGGAACAAATACTGACCTACTTCACAAATTGAAGTTCTTTGATCACTTTTAGTCCCAGAAGTGTTTTTGTTGCACTTGCTCCCTATCAGATTCGGTGCCTTTTCAAAGCCTTCTTTGTCTCATTGTCTAGATCAGTGCTTTTTTGACTGCAGGAATACAGAGTTCTTGAGTCATCTTAGTTGCATTTCAGAATTATCTCCTGTAATCAGTCACTGGCTCTGTCTGAATGTGCCCAGAATTACATCTCTTAACAAAGCAAAAGATGGAAGCCTGAGACAAACAGGAAACACTGTGAGCTGAGCTAGGGAAGATGCAAAGCTGTGCACTGCCAGAGTGGAAACTGCCTATCTTAAATGACTGTGGGTGGATGTTGACCAGCACTAGTTTTACATAAGTATGATCACATAAATGTCATGAGCTGGGGTGCTTTATTTTTGCAGGGAGGGTGAGAGGAACTTACAGATTAAATTGCTTCATAGCTGCCTTCCTCCACTGTTCCATCAAGTTACTCTTCCCTGAAAGAGTAACTCCATGTTCACTCTCCACTCACCAAGTTCAGCACTGCTCAATGAAAACTAGTATTGCTTCAAGTACCATGCCTTTTAGAAAGGCTTTGTCATTACAAAACTACAAATTATTGCTTGTACTGACAATTGAAATGGCTGGGACTGTCCCCCACCTAGTAAATTTGTTTACACTGAGTTTTGCAGGACTGAGTTATCAGGCTATAATGAAGGATATAGCAGAACTCCCTTTGAGTCCAGGCAGTGCGTATTCAAAATCCCACCTGAGTCTTGTTTAACAGGAATGGGTGGCCCTGCTCACACCCTGTTGTGAGAAGAACGCAGAAGCTGGAATGTGTGTTACTGCAAATGCCAACAATTGGTGTTTGCAGTTTACTCCAAAATTGTGAGGTATGGGAGTGCTCCCATTCTAAGGCAAACAATAAACAATTTTTTACACCTTTCATCAATAGCAGGTTGATTTAGTTGGGGTTTTTCTAAACAATTACTAAAGATGACCCAGAAATTAAACTAAAGACAAAATGCAGTTTACAAAATCGTTTGATACCTGTTACATTGACCTCCTAAAATTTTTATCCAAGAAAAAAAGAGAAGTTGCAGTGGCTCCTGCATCACTGCAGTCAGTCCTGCTGCAATGATGATGGGCTGTACCTTTCCATTAGGATGTAGAGAAATTACCAGCTCCACATGTGCTCTGTGGTGCTACATTTCTGTGCAAGATCCCCGAGTTTGATCCCAGACTTCCCAACTAGGCGACTTCACCAAATGAAGAAAAATGTGAAGCTGTCAGAATGAGGTCAGTGTGTTGGGCTGCACATGGACTGGAAAGGGTGGCAAGAGCAGCTGCTGTGCTTATCATTCCACTCCCATGAACCAGGTGTGCTTGCAAACTCCCAGTGTGTTCTGCTTATCAAGGACCCGTGCCACCTTCATTTTCTGGTCATCTGTCACTGGATGCTATTTTTATTTTGCCCATGAAGTTTTAAAAGTGGAAGAGGAGACTGAGGGGAGACCTAATCAGGGTCTACAACTTCCTTGTGAGGGGAAGAGGAGGAGCAGGCACCGATCTATTCTCTGGGGTGACCAGTGACAGGGCCCTAAGGAATGGCCTGAGGTTGTGTAAGGGGAGGTTTAGTTTGGATATCAGGAAAAGGTTCTTCACCCACAGGGTGGCTGGGCACTGGAACAGGCTCCCCAGGGAAGTGGTCACAGCACCAAGCCTGAGTTCAGGAAGTGTTTGGACAATGCTCTCAGGCATAGGGTGTGACTCTTGGGGTGTCCTGTGCAGGGCCAGGAGTTGAACTCCATGATCCTTGTGGGTCCCTTCTGACTCAGCATAATCTGTGAGTCTGTAAATGTATTCACTTACATGAAGGTGCAAGTCATTCTGGATTGCATTAGACAAATCCTCTCGCTGGCTTGCAGCCACATGCCATGTTTGCTGTCGTGGAATCAGGCTGAAATAAAGCATCAGCAGGACCATAATACCAAAGTGTGTGACACTCTGGACTTTGCTTCTAGTTGCTGTTCCTGTGGTTTAGTTCTTTTTAAATCACAAGTGCTCTTAAACCATAGCATGTTACTCTTTGACACTGTGACCAAACTTTGATTAAAGCAGTTTTCTTAACTTTGGCTTCATTTTTAAGCTGAGACACAAAATTAAAAATACAGACTACTCAAATACACTAGTGCAGTATGTGGACTAAAATGTGTTAAATATATACAAATACAGTGCACAGTTTTTACTTTTATGAACTATTTAAATACCAGTCATTAAACTTTTCTTCTGTACTGCAGAGCTGAGAAGCAAATTGGTGTAAATATAAATAATGCAAATGTTTTTATTAGCCTTGCAGCTATTGGGTTAAGAAATGTAGTTACTATATATACTTCCAGCCATGCTCTTGTTTTGGGTAACTGTATTTAACAGTTGAAACCACAGAAAATGTTAATACCAGATTTGCAGGAAATAAACCTCTGTACAAGCCTTGCTGTTGTTTTCTTTCACTGTAGTGCAAGAAGGAATTAATTTTATAAATGAGGCAATAACTTGAATGGTGACCCAGCCTCTTCAGGAGGAGCTGTGACAGCTTGACTTGTCTCAGCACTGCTTATCATGGGAAAATTTTTCTCAGGGCTTCTCTGACAGTAAAGTCTTTATTACTAAGGACATTGACTGAAAACAGCAGGTTTTTTCTTAAACTCTTACTTAATAGGAGTTGTTTGACTGATGAAGAAATACCATCAGCCAGAAGGAAACTAAATAATGTAGAGCAGACGGAAGGAGCTCTCCTCTGTCCATCAGCAGTTTTTAGCTGCCAGTCACTGCAGAGAGCTCAAGAACATCTGTGTTACATTTATGTTTTGATCCTTGGTCCTACCCACACTGGTGTGAGCCACATGTGAAACAATGCAGCAACTTGGCTGAGTTCTGGAGGCAGCTGGTTAATAAATACAATCAGTTCAGGAGTAAAGATGTTACCTTTGTTAGTAATAGTTTTGGCTTTGCAGTAAATCTGAAATAATTAAGACAAAATTAGTCCCACCACAATGTCTTAGTCTGAGCTGATTGTCTTCAGCACTGTTAGAAAGATGCAGCACTGTAGGTGGTGTTTCTTAAACTAGATCCAGTAAATCCCTGTGAAAAAGCCCATTTTCCCCTCTACCGATTTAGAGTGAGAAATTCAGTGAGTAATTCAAATGTCCACAGACAGGTAAGATGAATCCTGTCCTCTGTGTCTGGAAGTAAACAGATCCAGACAAAACACAAGCCTCGCATCAGGAGGTAGATTCTCCTCTAAAACCTGTGCTCTGCCAGTGTTCCCTTCCCCTCTTAATCCATTCACAGTGATAAAACAATCCCCTTTAATCTCTCACAGAAAGAGCAAGCATGCAAGGTATACCTTAGCACGTTGTTTCTTTTTGTGCCTACAGTCATGCAACCATTTCTCTGCTGTATCCAGACATGTCTGGGTGTGTTGTGTTGAAACCTCCTACTTCGTGGTATTTTGACATAAATGGGATAACATTTAGCCCTGGCTCCATCAAGTAATGTGGAAGGCATTTGGCAGTGTTCCTAGATTCTTGTTGTTTAAACACGAGGAAGCAGATCACTTCTGCATACCAGCACCAATTTATAGAAACTAAAGGCTGTGAGGAATCCTTCCCTTTAAATTAAGCAGGTTCTGCAAGACAGTTTCTGCATTCCCAGTTACATGTTTGAGCCTCATCACCCTCATGCAGAGAAGGAAGCCACCAACCTGTCAAATATGGGAGTTAAAATTGTTTAAAACATTCCCACTTTCCTGAAGTCCTTCATGAAAGCTACTGAAAGTACACTCCTCTGCATTTCTCTTTGCTGAGTGTTTTAAATTATTTTAGGTAACTTTACAAAGTCTCAGGTCTTATTTTAATGCCTCTCAATTTTTCTTCCAATCCAAAGAACTCAACCTTAGCGTGTCTTGAGGCAGCAACTGCATTTTCACAATGGGAGAGACTTGGCAGAAGAGACTTGGCACACAGGTGCCACTCTACTACCTCATTATGAGAACACCTGAACCTAATTTGTTTTTAACAGGCCTATGGCATCCTACTTCCCCTCAACAGCAGATTACTGTGTAATTAGAAGATTTGTGGTGACACTGTGTCAGCAGACACTAAATTCCTGGAGAAACAGATTTAAACTTCCGGGAGAACTCTTCCAGCATCTCCATCAGTTTCTCTTCATCCTCTGGTGGACTGTGGGTGTATGCTAGGGGTAAGTGTGTAGGGACTGGTTGTCTGTCTGGAAGAAAAAAAAAAACCATTATAGGTACATTTAACTCTCTTATAGTAGAAAGCAGGTTTTTCTGATAGACTCTGTACTGTCCAAACATACGTCATGGTCTTGAAACCAGGCAAATTAACTTTCTAGGTACCTGTAAATAATGCTAGTTAAGCATACCTTCTAAACCAAAAATTAAAACAATTCAATTTGTATTTTGGAGCTAGAATGATTTTTCTGTAGCACAACATGACCTGGAGTGTGCAGCAAGCCCCCATCTGCAGCTGGGGACAGTTTAGGAAAAGGAAGGCTTCTTTGTGGAATTATGCCTGTCACTAGTGCAGCATCTGCAGGCAAAGAGCAATAGCTGGAGTTTGTTGTTGCAGGCAGAGGATGATTTTGCACTTGAAACAACATTTTTCCTTGTCTCCAGGATAACGTTTCTAGTAATGTACAAATCCCCAGCTCGGACTTTGTAGTTAGGAGTATTTTCAGTCTTAAAATGCCTACCTTCATCCTTAGAAACAGTGGTTAAATTCTAAATGAAAAGGAACTTGGGTTTATTGCTCAGTCACCATAAGTGACATGTATCCAACCAAGTTTGCTCAGTTTGATGCTTTGCTTGGTTTTCCAAATCTCATGCCTGTCACTCACTCTGTAAATACAGCTGCTACCACCATCCACTCTAAGGGATCTTCCCCTCAAAAAACATTGTGTCTAGAGCCTGGCAGCCTTATGACAATGCTGTCAGTCTGGAACAACAGTCAGAGCACTGGTGCAGCACTGGTTCAGTCTACTTAGCAAGCCCAACATCCACAGCAGCCAGCTGAGACAGAAAGAACAAGCTGTTGCAACCCTGGGCAGCAGATTTCCCTGAAAACCTATCGGGCTGCCACTGCCCCAGGAGAGCAGAGGTATTTGCTCTCTTAAGGGCAAATATTTACCTGACTGCACACACTACATAACTTCTGCTCATAGAAAACTGAGGAGAGAGACAGGAATGTTTTCTTCTCCATCAGTGATTATAAGTGGCTTCCCACCTAGCTATAGTCCTTCCAGTAGCCTGTGATAAAGTTTGGGAACTAGATATGAAAGCCAAGTTCAGCATCACACAGAAGATGCTTCTAGTCTTGGAAAGTAGGTCTCTATTAAGCATTTTTTATATATTTTAGTAGATGCAGAGAATTCTGGTAGTAGTAGTCATGTTCTCACCTTCCTTTATTATTTTCTCAGGGAAAAAAAAAAAAAGCTAGCTTTGGTAGTTTGCTCTCAGAGGGAACAGAAGAAGAGAATGCAGAAAATGGAGGGGAAACTGTGACTCATTTGGAAAATGGCTGCCTAGGATCAGAAGCATGGGGTTTGTGGCAAAGTGCTCCTGCACCCCAAACCCTTCACTGAAGGGGCCTGAAAAGTGTTAAGCTGTGGCTTTGAAAAGGTCATAGGAGCAAGAAATAACTGATTTCACCACAATTTGATAAGCACAAGACACAGACTCAGAACTTCTCTTGCAGCTTTAAGAGCAGTCATGCCAGGATCGAAGCTCTCAAAAGTCAGTAGCTTTAGCTAAAGAGAAAGGGCATGTTCTCTGTTTACCAAAACTGGGAGTAGAAAAAGGCCAAAGGGAAGAGCCTGGTGGAATTACAAAAGAAACAGAAAGAACAACTGAGCAGAAACATTAGGATGAGAAGAAAGGGATCAGAGTAAAAGAAAGGCAAAGCCTGGTTCTACAAAAAACCAGCTGACCAGCTGGGATGTGGGGTGTCCACATGCACCACATGCTGACATGATAAATGTGTGATTGTCCGTGGGACAGAAGGGACAAAGTCAAGCCAAATGTGGAAAAGTCTGAACTTCCTGCATTCTCAGTATAGAAATTCAGTGAATCAGGATTTGAGTGCCTCATCCAACAGAAGCACAGAAGTTCTGTAAGAAATTACCCTGAGCTTTCTCTTTCTGGACTGAGGCTTCCAGCTGCTCCTACAAAGATGCCTGTCATTTGCCTGGGAGAAAAGAAAGGCTCTGCCCTACTTTTTCATTCCCTAAGCTTACAGTGCCAAAAATGCCATTGTGCTTAAGTCTTTGCCCAATGTCAGAGAAAGGGGGAATTGGCAGTTTTAGCTAGCATGGAACAATAGGAAGAAGAACCTGTCAAATCGTAGCCAACTCCCAGTGCTCTGTGAGAAAGATGCTCATTTCCTAGCCTCATAAAAGATGTTATTTGACTGCTGTGATTCACCTTCCTTTGGCACAGTCCTACATGCAGCCATTTTCATTACAAAAATCCCCAACCCTCCTTAAAGAAATGCTTTGTAGTCTCTATCAGCTACTTTAGAGGACAAAAGCAGGAATATACCAATTTAACACAATGTTCACTCAAACATTTAGATTTGAAACAACTTTGCGGCATGCTTTATCCTTTGCACAAGCTGCCTGGTGCAGCCTTCATCCCCTTCCAGGCCAGACAGGGATCCTAAGCTCAGGCAGGCTGAGGATCTGCAGTCTGTGCAGTGAGACACTGCTCCTTACCTTGGAAGAACAAGCCACTGGGCAGCTTTGTTGCTTCAGCTGACACCGCCAGCCACAGGACAGTGTCGGCTCCCTGGGCTTCTGTGCGCAGCGAGTTCTTCATCCTCTCGTAGAAATCAGGCATGGATGACCTCACAGCTGGAAAGGGTAACAATGCAATGGTGGCCTGCCATGCAAGGCTTTTTTGACACAAAAAAACCTCCAAAAAAACAAAAAAACCAAAAACAACAAAAAACCAAAACAAAAAAAACTCCAAAAAAACCCCAGAACCAAAATCAAAACACCTTCAAATTGCCATTTTGTGTCTAGGAAGGAGAGGAGGCAACTCTGGAGCTTATGGAAGAAAATTAGTATTTCCCCCTATCTGGGAGTAGGATGGCTTGTGGGAGAATAGCACTAAGCCACAGATGATCCACCACTCGTTTGTTTGGGTCAAATTACAGAGACAAAACTGACAACAAGATCTGTAAGAGGTTCCTCTGTCAATTCCATTCTAAACCGTAAAGATGACAAACATGGGGCAAACAGAAACTCCAAAAAGCAGTATTGTAATGGGATTTTTAGCTCTTCTTTTCTCACCAGTTTTAGGAAACCAGTTGCAGCACTGTATTTAAAAATTGCTTACTTCCTGTCTAAACTCTGGTTGCATTTTATTTTGCCCAACAGATGGTGACTGTGGGCCCATCCAATGTAGGTGTTTGTTTCTGGGGGTTGGAAAGTCTTTGAACTTTAAGGCGGGATAATTCTATGGTTCATTAAGTTTGAAATCTGCAAAGGAAGTACAAAAATAAATGTATTTTAAAGAAAAAGAAATACCAGGATATTTATTTGGAAAGGGCTACTTTCAAGCATAAAGTAGGCAGGGTAAATGGAAACTGCATCCCTATAAAAGACCTAGAGATGTAACTGCTATTCTGCATCCCAAGCTTGGGCACTGGGGGCTGGAAATACTGGGGAATGCAACATGCATAGTGTATGACTGATGCTGGCCCAGCTGCTCAGGCACAGTCACTGAAGAACATCTGCAGCTGAGATAAAGGGCTGAATGGCCCTTCTCAACAGCAGTAAATGTTTAGAGGAAGACCAGAGGGCTTCCACAGTGCTGCATTATCCTACATGCCCTCAAAAATTCCCAAGTGTCTGCATATTGGTACTGACAGAGGCAGAAGCTCCATCTGTGTTTAACAGTTCCACTACAAATGTAACTTAAAAGTTACCTTGAAGAACTATGTCTCTGCTGTGCATTTGTGCAGGGCTGGAAGTATTCACTGCCCATTATTATTCTCTAGATATACACAGCTAGCAGACACTGTGCAGAATAGAGCCACCAAGGGGATATAAAACTACTTCAAGCACCAGTTTGGAGAAAAGAAATTACTGTACCTTTTGGAAAAATATACTAGGAAGTTTCATTTCTCTTTGCTTTTAAACTAATCCTGAAAAGAAAAAAATATTGTCAGAGTGTGAAGCAGATGTTACCTGGAGTGTCTGCCCAGCCAGGATGCATCACGGAGAAATGGATATTTCTGTAAGTCTTTGCCCACTGTTCTGTCAGGACAACTTGCTGTCTCTAGGATAGAGCAGTAAGAGCCATGCTAGCACTGAGATCAACAGCTTGTCCGCCAAATTAGTTCCCAGGGAAATAAACTACATTAAATGTGCCATAAATACTAGAGCATTTATGTACAGCACAAATATACCCTTGCTCATCCTGGCTGGATTTATTGGATTATTTCATCAGAGACTTCTACAGCCATTGCCATCCATACCCTGGCTACAAATTTACTTTTAAAGCAGCTGCACTGTTTTTACTGACCATGTCTACTTGCTGTAGACTGTGGGCAAGAACTAAGCAGGCAGACAGGGTTCATCAGCTAAAGACAAAGCAAAGTGTTCCCCCTTGGGACTTCTCTCATGTCAAATCAAAGTCTAGCCATGCTCTCCTATGAAGGATGCACTCCTAAGGGCATGATGTATGCAAGATGTATGCATTCCTAAGGGCATGCCATCATACTCCTGAAGATTATTGCCTGTGCATCTGCATATGGGTTGGATGCAATGGGAAAGCAACAATGATCAACAGGCTTTTTGCAAAGCACATGGTATGAGCTGGAAGGTATGAGCTAGCAAGGAAGGGCTGGACTTTGTTTTCAGCCCCATGGGCTGTACCTTGTTCTGTGCATACACCATAGTTCCATCAAATGGCCCATTTCCTGACTGCAAGTCAGATACGTTTAATTTTTGAACTAGCATGCCCCCAGAAGAGACAGTTATCTGTAATGAAATGAATGAAAAACAAATGAATGAAAAGCAAAACCGGGAACTCCCCACAGATGCGCTCATGCATGCAATGTAGTCTTCAGGCCACAGCTGGAAGTCCCTATGGAGCAGGATTCCTCTGCATACTCTATGCATTATGCTTAGGCTCATGAGTAGAGCATACCTGGAGGTGAGATAGAAGATACATAAGGTTTTTAAGAAGGGATTTTCATTCAAAGTGATGTTGATTCATTTCAGGAATTTTGTGCTTCTTCCTTTTGAAAAGTAATGGGGAGAAAGAAAATAGCAGAATAGCACTATTTGTAGTTTGTATGTTTAGCATTTACTGAAGCTAATTAGAAGCCATACAAAACTTGGGAAATTTAATTTTTAAAAACGTACCTGCTATCTTACTTTACACCAAGATGCGTAAAGTTCCTTTAAGCCTATACTCCTTTTGTGCATATTTTGCACTCTGCTGCAGGAGCAAACTTGTCCTAGGGAATCAAAGAGGGTAAGTTCCCAAATGAAGTGTTTTACACTGATTTCCAATGAAGAGTTGAGAGCAGCAGGAAGGAGCTTTGCCTTAGAGGAGGAGATTGTTGTTAGCAAAATCCAAGAGGATTTTAAAGATCCTTACAGCACTGTAAGACATCCTGCATTGCTTAAACAGTCAGAGAACTACTGTCACAAGCTAGAAGGTAAAAATAATAAAACACTCCTTTGAAACAGCATCATAGACTCACCACTCTGGCATCAGCTGCTTTTTCCAGGAGGGGCACCAGGGCAGTTGTCATGATGTATGTACCTAAAAGACAGAAAGGCACTAACATTAAATTTTCCTTTTAAAAAAAGCTTTGTTCTCTCTCCACCCTCCTTAACAACCCAAAACCCAAAGTCTCTTTATCTCTGCAATCTGATCTGAATTTGACAATGTTTTTTTGTTGCTGCTTCACCTTCAGTGTGCCAACTCAACTGTAGTGGTTCGCATTACCATAAATTTAGCCAAAGGCATATATTATTTATTATTTATTTAGGTTTGTTTTACCTATAGAGAAAACAGCTCCCTACATTCATCTGTGAAAATCTGAATGCAAAATTCCTTGGGTGGGGGAAGGTGATAACAATGAAGAAATGGGGAGTGCATTTCCCCTGCAAGTCTGGCATATACACACAGATCTAAGATGGGTCATTAACAAGAGAAGGAAACTGCACTTCCCACTTACAGTTCTTAGGGCACTGCATATGCACTTAAGACTTGCCCATTTGTCCCTTCTCACTATGATATCACTCAGAGTACACTGACACTTTTTGTGTTGCACAGAAAACCCACCCCTTAAATCCCCAGCATGACCATTATGGAAGACAAGGAATCCTTGGGGGTAAAAATATACATGTTGCCTGCCCAAGGCTGAGCTAAGATTACTTTTGGAAACTTAATTGTGTCCTTCCCTGCTTTTAATAGTGTTCATTTAACAAGGATTTTTACACACCACACAAATATATTCCATTACCATGATCAGCAAGTCTGTTATTACACTGTTCAACTGTCAGTGTGTTTGATTCAGACACAGAGACACACCTAGCGATGTTTCAGGCAACCAAGTGCAACACAGAGATTTTTTTTTTCTGTTTAAAATGTATTTTTTAAAAATTCCATGTAATTGAAAAGGAGTCTAGCCCCATTCAATCTAGTGTTTCTGCATCTACTTCCCTCTCACGTCTTTACAAATGGCTCTAGTTCAACAATTCTATCAGTGATAAACACATTTTTTTCCTTGAGCTACTGAGGCCATGTTTTTCACTAGGCATGAAGACTTCAGTATGTCTTAATAACCTCTCTTCCACAGAGGCAATGAGATCATCCAGTTAAAATACAGCATGTTTATAAATACGGTACCAAAATCAAACATGTTACATGTCTGGTGAACAAACTGTTCAGCTCCCCTGTCAGTTACAGCAGCCTTCACTTTCTCTATATAATCAGAGGTATGTCCATACACACACAATATATTTTAAACCCTGGCAAATCAAACTAAGCAAATGCATTGCAGATGAGTAAATGCAGCCTGTCTTCACAGACAATGTGAGCAAAGGCAATTGCCAGAGAGCCCGGTCGTGTTCCCTGGTAGTGGCGGGGAGGCTGAGCGATGACATCATCGGTACAAGAACTCCCGCGGACTGTCAGGGGAGGCTGCCGCGATGTGGGGGGATAAAAAGATTTACAAAAAAAAAAATCACTTCAGTACAAGCTGAGAGCCTGGTTTTAATGCTGTTTGGCTGTGGGTTCTTAAAAAAGTAACATCATGTCTTGTTTAAATAGCTGCATCTCCTAAAGGCAGAGCTGCAATGCACCAGCTCTGACGATGCTCCATTTTACTGTCCTGCAGATTAATTTACACTTTTAAGGGGCTTCATGTTGATTTGTTAATTCTAAAGAGCTGCAAAGATGAATGCACTAATGTTGCCTCATTAACAACCGAGTTTTGTTTTGTTTTCCAGCTGAGTAAGAGAAATGTCCAATGCCAAAAATCCTGCTTAGAGCAACTACAGCTTGTGAGAAGTTTATATGCTTATTTAGAACCACAAACTAATTTAAAAGCCCAAATCTCCTATCTTCCAAGTTTATTAAGAATTTGCAAAATCTCACAAAGCCAGAGCATTCCATCTTTTTGCCCCACAAAACCACTAGCTCATTTGCTTTGAGATAGCACAAAGCAGTTTTGATCATAGCTTCCTATGGTAAGCAACAGTATCTGAAAACACACACAGACATAATGCACCAGGCATTAAGGCTGCAGCATTTAATTTCTCCCACTACTATTTCACCAACTACTGTCCCCATTTTAAGTGTTTGAACACAAACTCCTCATTCCTTTGACAAAAATACTTGGATATTATACATTCCTATTTGCCTGGGCTGGTCTGTCAGATAAAAAAGCCTGGAAAAGAAATTTAGAACAGTAATAGCAGAACAGATATACTTTATCAACAAGGTTATTGCTGGTTAGAATATATCATCATTAACTGAGACCTCCCCATTTTTATCAGTGCAAAAGCTGGCATGTAGTTTGATGGTGACATTCCAACAGCTTGGGAGAATGCTCAGTATGGTCAGTGCAGGGCCTGGCACAGTTGTGTACCTCACGGCAGGTACTTTGTCCAGCACAGCTGTATCACAGCAGGCACTAACACAGAAGTTAATTTCTGAGTAAAAGGGGAAGTAGCAAACAAAGGCATTGCCTGCCACCATCCTTGTGGGGAAAAAAAAACACCCCCAAAAAAAAAAGAAAAAAAAAAAAAGACACAGAAGGAAACTTTTCTTGTTAAAATAAACTTTGCAAGGAAAACCAAGTCTGATTCGGTAGAAGAAACTACATTCATCTCTACCCCATGAAAGGAAATCAAGGCAACATCCAAACTGCATGTCCTTTTGCCAATACTAGATTATTAATACCAATGTACTGGATATCAGCCTTTCCAAAACAAGCATTTGAGCATTCTAACACATTTACATGATGCAAAAAAATTTTTGTCTTTTAAAGGAGAAACTTCCTCCCACAGAGCTTAGTTTCAAAAGGTAATGCATATCAAATGTGGTTAATGCTTGATTATCACTGTCTTCAAACTGTAGAGGTTGAGTTGTCTTGTTGAGGTTTTTTTAATGGTTTAACACAAAGGTACGTGAAAGGAAAAGGCAACATTCAACAGTGCTGTGCCTTGCACTGAAAGCAGTAATTATTTGGTATCTGCTGAACATACAGCTGCTACTACCTGCATTTAGGACTGTGTGCCAGGGCCCAGATTTGTGCATCACCATTTCCTGTCACTGGAAGGTACATTGTCCATATGGCCTGAATGCTTGTCTCCCACTGGTGTAACAGGGGAAAAAAATCAGTGAAATAAACGGCATACAACATTTCCCTCTGATGAGAAGTATTTGCTGTGACACAAAGGAGTCCAGCACGATGAATTTGGGAGTTTTCTCAGAAGCAACAGGAATGCAGAAGAAGGTGAGCCCAGTCTACCACACCCATATAAAGGATTTAATCTTGCCCTCACTGAACTTTGCCAAGGTGAACAGTTGACTTGCAAAACCTACTGGACAAGCTACAAGCCCTGTTCTTGAAGTTCAACACAGTACTAGCTGGCCATGTTTTCTCCAGTTAAAAATGCTCCTGGGATAGATGTACAATTTATTTTAAAGAGAAACAGTCTCTTACCATTAGATTTATTTGGAAAAACTTCTGTTGGCTTTACATCTTGGAGCTGATCTCCCATAATAGGAAATCATTTATAATTAAAACTTTTCTATAGGGCAACACCATTACACACCATAAACCAACTTTATCATACAGTAAAGTAGACAGGGTGGGTTGCCAGTCTATGCATTAGACATGCGCACACCAGTAAAATGAGCATGGCATTTAATGAGAACATACTTTTGTTCATGCACATAATATGTTTCATGTTTACTTAAAAATATAAATACAAAAATAATGAATCACCATGCATTCCCTTGTGGCCTGTCTGGTAACTGCTCCACCTGGTCTGAGATCCTCTCAATTCAGTCAAGTAATCTGATACTGTGCTTTAACTAACAAATCAAAATTTTTACTCTATACAGTGAACTCCTCTGCCAACCTGGAAAACCACTAATTCAGTGTTTCACAATCACAGAGTGAAATATTAATGATGTATGTGTAGAAAATGAGGCACCAGTGTGGAGACAAACATTTGATTAATATAGTAAGTTGGTTTGGGCTTTTAAAAAAAGCCCCAAAACAAGCCCAAAAACTAAAAAATTCAGCCTGACTGCCTCATAAACTCCTAAAGTTATGCTGCTTTTCCCATGACATGATGCAGAAGCTATAGGGACTCTATGGAAGACACTATTATTTGGTCTTGTGGAAAGGTAGCTCTGCATGTTCTTGAAACAGTTATTCCACTGTGGGTCTCATGACATGAACAAAATGAAAGCTATTCTAGTGCACAGGACAGCAGTCTCCAGGGTATTAGACACTGGTCTTTCTCACAGAAAACTGCAAGTCTTGCTGTACCGAAACATGAAAGTAAAAAAAACACAGGATAGCCCTAACAGAAAATATAAACAAACACTGTGCATGCAGATTTCCAAACTGCTGGTGGTTTAGATCAGTTTGCCAGAACCTGGAAGACTCCTTAGGATTCACATAGCTCAGACTGAAAATTAATAGGACATGACATAAAATAAAAGTACACAAATATATATTCTGATTTGCTTTAAGATTTAATGTGATCCTAAAATCTGTACTTTATAAATCAACTTTGAAGAAAATTATGGTTTCAGCAGAAATAACATTGTAAACCCACTGCCTGCTTATAACATCAAATTAATTGATGATACAATTACTGTGGACCCAAGTCTCTTAGTGGATTCCATAATGTTTTTGCTTGATGTTCTATTTGGCAATTAGTGGCACATTACTGGTGAGGTTTTTGCCGTGCTAACATTCAGATAAGGGCAGGCAGCCAGCACCATACTAAGTGAAGTGCTTCATCTGTCTGAGCTTTGCAGCATTATTAGGAACAGTGTTAACTGTGAAAAAAGTGGGAACAAAAAAAAAAAACTAAACAAACAAACAAAAACACCCAACACCACCAAAAAATTTTATTGTACAGATTTCAATGGCTCATTCATCTGGTAGAAATCAGTTAAATTGGCTTGCTTTTCTTGAGCACAAGTAAAAACAAACCATAGAAACAAACAAAAAAAACCACCCAACAAATAAAGTTCCATTCTTCATTGGCCTGATCATCTTTTCCCATAGTTTATGCAGTTCCCAGTAACAGACATCCCTGAGTTGCTTCCTGAGTAAGAGATCAGGAATGAAGATTGCAATGTGCTGTCTCCAAGGGCCAATTCCACTGCACTAGCAATAACTGAGAGTGTATGGGAAGAGCTAATGAACATGAAACACAAAATATAGGTTTACATTTCCCTCAAATGACAAAGCTCATCTCAATAAGGGTTCCTCTGTCTCCTGGGAACCAGGCTTCAGTACAGTTACTGCATGTGCAATTATATTCAACCTTATCCTTTCACATACCACCTCCGATCCATAAGTCTCAAAGCTCTTTAGAAAGAAAACAGGAACCACAGCCTCCTTTTCACAGATGAGATTGTCTTGCCAAAGATCAGGCATTGAACTTACAGCAGACAGCTGATATTCAAGTTGTTTGACTTCCAAGTGATTCAGAAGACCAGGCTGCACTGGATTCTGTTAACACCAGTTAAATACAGTTAAATTCTGTTAATACCAGTTAAATTCTGTTAATACCAGTTAAATTCATGGGTAGGGAAAACACTGACAAACATACACCCAGGTTAGGCAGTTTGCCATAGATGGGCTATCATGTCACTATGACAGACAAACATCTTATTTGGCTTCATCTTATGGCTGCAACCCTTCCTGCACAGTGTGGAAGTATATGTCTATATATTATTAAAACATGGGAGCACATTAGATTGAGGAAAAGATGCATACTGGAAGTATCATTTATCTATGAGTGTGTTTTAGCATCCCCTTGCCTGGTAAGTAGCAATAAAAAAGTAACATACATGCCATTTTTCCATGTCAAGCAGGAAGGTATGTTGAATAAAAGCAAGATGAAGCAGGCAATAAAACAGAGGAAAAAGGATTGTTTCAGCTAAATGTCTACTGCTTAAATAAGAACATGCTGCTTTTGCCTCCACATGCTTATAAATGCTGAAGGTTTTTTCCAAATGACTGAATACCACCAGCTTTAACTCCCAGCTTTGCTGGGAGTTATACTAAACCAAGTAAAACAAAATTAATTTTAAAAAAGTTTGACTCAGACGTTTACAAGATTCATCAGAAAAAATGATTGCTTGTTGCTGCCCAGCTGCTGGGTACAACCCTGAGTACATGGTCAGCCCATAGGAAGAAATATCACAACATCACAAAGTAGAGGACAGAGAAAAAAAATCTGCCCATTGGGGTTGGCAAGTCTGCAGGAAATCTGCCCACATTACACCAAGCGAGTCACTCAATTTGGTTTATTTGAAAATGTGTTTCAATCAGCAAAGTGCTATTTCAAACTTGTGCCTGGCCAGTGCTTCCACATTACAGTCTAAGTGTTCCATTTTCCTCTCTACATTCACTGAGCTCCAGCAATCGGACAACAATTCTTGAGCCTCTATCAGGGAAAAAAGGCAAGGCGTTTCATTTGACAGCAACAACAGAACCACAACAAGCCATGCAGCATTTGTGCCTCAGACTCATTGTAAAGGCACCACAGGCACCAGGACAGATGCAGATGCCACCACCTGCTCAAAGCACTTTACTGTTTGAACTTGAATATTAAACAAATCATACACAACCTGCATTTTACATTTTTATGAACTTCATCCATCTGCATATCCTGACAGCACCAGAGAGAACTATGCACCTCTTGTTTCAGTTTCCATCCTCAATTAGCCAGTCAGCTGTGTTTTGTACATATTCATACAAGAGGACTTATGCAGTCATTTTTGTCCCATGTAGTCCAAAAAAAGATCAGAATATAAAGTATGTTTCACAAATCAGATCATCAATTAGAACTGAACACTGACATCCATTATGCTCAAAAATGGACTAACAGATCAGTCAAGAGAAAAACATTCCTAGACTAGATTTAAAACCTCCACAGCATTTCAGACACCTAAATTAGCAACTTCACACCTCATAGAAATGTTAATATCAGATATCAGATACAGAATTCAAAAACTGTGACATGTGCATTTAAAGCATGTTATATTTCAGTCTTGCATTTTTAGATAGTTACAACCTACACATTCCTTTACTAGACCAGAGATACAAGGTAGGATTAAAAAAAAGTGAAAGCAACATGGAAGGAACACCCTACATGTAAAGATCTGCAAAAAATACTGATATTACTCTATCTTGTTAGTTAAGCGAGGGACAACTGCACATGGGCCTTGAGCCCATGTCACCCTTCAGGCTTTAGCATTACTGGGGCAGAGAAGAGAATTTAGTTTGTTCTTTCAAACCACATTCACATTTACAGCCAACCTATATACCAGCTATATCTAATTTAGCCAAGTTTTTCTCTGGGAACCTATAATCACAGACAGTTACTGAAACAAATTAACTTCTTCCAAGAGAAACACAGCCAAAGGCACCTAGTACTTAGGGAAATAACAGAGCATCTACACTTTCTCCACAGTTTTCTCCTACTGTGGCTCCAGATGTTATGCTTTATTACCCCACTCCCCTGACTTTGAAGAAAAAAATGGTAGTTTGTAGCCTTGGTCCTTCATGTGTGTCTGGCCTGCAAGCATAGGAGGTTCCTGCTGCACTGCCAGCTTTTTACAGCTCAACCAAGTCCCACTTTGTTCTAAGAGATTCAAAATTTAATCCTTATTTTTGTCTAGAGAGAAGCAATCTAAGCGAACAACCCAGTCCTTGTCTGAACTCTGAAGAAGCTGGACAACAGAGGATGATTTACCTCCTTAAACTTCTTATACAATCATGCAGCAAGTGATACATGAATGAATAATGGAGATCTATAAGTAACACTCACACAAGTTAATAGAGACACTTTCCTAGCTTGCTACAACTATAATTCAGCTTCCTCTGTGCAGCCGTATAACACTAGTAAGGCTGATTTACAGCTGGAAAAGCAGAATTTGCTGCTTCTGCTTGTGTGATACAAAATAATTCAAGTGATGCACTAGAACAGCTCCTCAGCACTTAATATCCTCAATGTCTAAAAGTAAACCAAAATATGATTTTGTATTCAAACTGTTGTGCTTGTTTCACTCTGCTTCTCTCTTTCCACATTGCTGGGTTTTTGTCTGAAAGACCACAAGAGGATAAAAACTAATTTAAGGTGAATAGATCCCTCAAGATACAACTTCTGGTACTTATGCAGCCAAAGAAAATTTGATGGCAATATAATACTCTTCTTGAATTTTTTGACCATAAGAAACAGAAGAATGTTAACAGAAGATTAGTCTGAAGCAAATGAATCTCTGTCTTTATACTTGATTTAATTGTCAGTTTAATGTATTCAGACTTGCAGAAAAAAAATGAGCTGTATGCACAACAACAATGAAGCACAAGACATTTATACTAAAATGTTAGTTTTCAAACATAAATACGATATAAGGACCCAACACTGGAAAAAGGCTAAGAATAAAAACCAACAATGATTATACTAGTTCTGTAAATGCCATATTTTTACAGACTAGGTTTTCCCCATCCCTATTCCAGATAATGATGAACAGGAGGAAAACAGAAACAAAGCACCACAGTTCTTCCTTAATGTATCACTTTTGAACATATTAAAGAGAGTCTATTGAGGAATCCACTTACCCTGTATAGAGGCAGGGGGAGAAGAGTGTCAGGACTGTTGGGTTGATGCAAGCACTATGTGTCTCTTTGCAAGAGGTGCAGCTTTCAGCCTTACAGATAGCAGCAGTGTCAGATAGCTCTTCTCTCTGCTGGCTGGCTGTTTGCTCACCTCTTTTCCATAGCTTCTGTAGGGAAACTTTCCACTAGGCTCACCATTTTCCCTGCCCTTCCACATCTCCACTTTCTCTCTTGACTTGCTTCCCATCACTTGTCCCTTGTACCCTCACAGCCACAGTTCACACACAATGCCCCTTTCATGTGCAGTGCCCAAGACTTGCCCAGTACTGCTCAATCCCTTGACTGGAGATTGCACCGGCTCAAGAGCGTTCAGGGCACTGCATACAGCACAGCACCTCTGTCACACAGAATAGGGCTGTGCAAGCCCACTCAAACATCTGAATGTCTCTTTAAACATCTGAATGTGTTCCAAGCTCCATCCTAACCCCAGAAACACAATTATTACAAAGAGCATTATTAGCAGCAATCCTCAGAACAAAGTTTCCTAGCAAATTTCAGGATCAACCTACCATTTTCCACTTCTGCTATGATAAATCAAGATGCTGATATCAGAACAACTGAAAAATTGAGAAATTAAAAAATTACACTTCAAAGAAGATGTAATATTTCTTCTTTTCCTTCCTGGTTCCTTCCCTGGCATAGCAATGCTATGATCCCACTTCGAACAGGAATATGTACCTTACTAACTCAGCTATAAAAACACACTTCTGTAAACAAAAAAAGTATGTTCCAGAAGAAAACTTTCAATACTCACCCAAAGTATTTGTTGCAAAGTTCTTTTCAAGTCCATCTTCAGTTAACTCTCTGTTATTCACCATACATCCCGCATTGTTGATCTGCAAAACAACTCCTTTAAACAAAAACAATCAACACAAATACCTAAAAGAAAATCCACACATATGAGCAGTCCACGTTAATTTGCTGTTTTCTGACACTGCAAAACAAAGCTACATACTGTAGCTTTTATTTGTTCAATAAAACGTGATTGCAAGCTGTGTGCAGCTAGCACAGTCTCTGACACATTTCTTTTTCTGCCTTACCTTCCAGAAGGAGCTCAGACTTTTCTTTCCCATCTCAAAAAAGATCTGCCCCTACACACCTTCCTGCATGTCCACTGCCACTCCTCAAAAGTTATTTCCCCATTTTTATCACATGTTCCTCATCTAGTAAGCACCAAAGGAGCTGCTCCAGGTGCCTCATCTGTGGTACAGCCCCCTGAGCAAATTTTCACTGGTAAATAAAAGGGCAACTGCACTGAGCCCCATGCCAATCACAATGATTAACTGTTCCATCTCTCCCTGGCTCTGTTTTAGCCTTTGGACTTTTTGCAAAAGTTTAACCTTTCAGAAGGCTAGCTTTAAGAGGGGCAATGTTATTAGCAATAAAACTAAAAGAGAAAATGTATGGTGTCTCCAAAGATGCAGCTACAAAATTATTGCTTTTCTCTTCTTTTGTAGCACATGTATGTTAACTGAGAAGGGACAAAGGCAAGGAAACCATGGAGACTCCTGAAAAAAACATTTAGAGAAAATTAAGGAGATAATTGTGGGCCAAACTGTCAAGTCTACGTAACCTCTCAGACAAATTCATTGGCTATACACTCCCAAGACAGACACACATGATTAAAGTACATGAACTTACCAACACATTTAATTTATGTTCATTTTGGAATTTTTCAGCAAATTTCCATATTTCCTTGGGATTAGATATATCCACAATATGCCAGAAGATGTTCTAAAGGGAAAGAAAGTAAGACACAATCAACAGAGAAAGTGAAGAGAAATCCTGTTTAGGCCTGTCTAGGTGAAAAGGTATTTAAGTAGTATGAAAAAAATAGTGTCTCCAGAAGACAACTAATACATGTTTAACATGCACAACTGCAAAATTTAAGTCTAGTCCTTAAAACATGTTTTGTCATTATTCAGCTGTTTTGAGACACAGCTGAATAATGCCAAAATTATTAAGAGAGAGTCCTACTTAGATAAGTATATGTGACAGACAGTCAGGTACAGCAGAGAACTAGGAAAACATTGCAAAGCATGCAAAATTTCAGGTTAAACAATTTAGCAGCTTTCTCTTTGGCTGGACTTTCCAAGGAAACGGTCAAGGTCACAGCATTAGAGAATAATCTAGGGTGGAAGAGACCTCTGGAGGCTGATTGGTAAACTTGGAGATTCACCAGTCTGTCTGAGCCCCCTGCTCTGAGCCTCCAGCCTTTGACCACACTCATGGTGAAAACATTTTTCCTACTGTCTACTCAGAACTTTGTCCCTGCTCCAATCTGTGTCAGCTGCCTCTTGTCTTCCCACTGAAGACCTCCAAGAGAAGCATGGTAGTGCCTTCCCTATATACTCCCATCACATGGCTATAGAATACAGCAAGACTCATCTGAGCCTTCTCAACACTGAGCAGAATGAGCCTTCTCAGAGTCACTTCATACATCACATGTCTCATCTCCCTAGCCACTCTCTGCTGGACTCACTCCAAGACATCGATGACTTTCTCATCCTGGGGAGTCCAAAGTCAGGCACAGGACTCCTGCTGTAGTTTCACAAAGGCTTAATTGAGGGGAAGATGCACTTCCCTCAGCCTGCTGGCTAGACTCATGTTCATACAGCCTGGGGAATGTTTGGCCTCCCTTGCCCTAGAACACTGCTCACAGAGGGACAACTTATCATTCCAGGTCTTTTTCTGCCATCAGCTTTCCATCCAGCTAAGCAAAGACTGCACTTCATTCTGTCACCTGCACTCTTAAAAAGATGTCATCAGGTTTTGCCCTTGTATTGATTCATGAGGGATGACACTAAAAATCATTAGCAGATCAGCTGTGTACTGTTGATTGTTACTTTCGAAGCCACATGTTCCAGACAGTTTTCTACCCACCTTTTCATCCACCAGTTCAAACCACATCCCTCCAAACTTGCTACAAGGATAAGGCAAACCATGTAAAAAGCCTTGTCAAAGTTAAGGAGAGCACTGCTCAACTCTTTCCACAGGCAGAGTCATCTCACCAAAGGGATCAGGGAGAGAATCAGAAGGGTAATAGATAGAGAACTCGTGGGTCAAGATAAAGATAGATTAATAGGGAAAGCAAAAGCCACACACAAAAGCAAAAAACCGCAAGCCTATGAGCATACCACTCATATGTGAGAACACCAATCTTGTCTGATCTCAGGAACTAATCAAGGTTTGGCCTGGTTAGTACTTGGATGGGAAACTGCCTGGGAATACCAGGCATTTTAGGCTTTTTACAAGGAATTAACTGACTGCCTCTCATGGGCAGGCAGGTGTTCAGCCACCTCCAGGAGAGCAAAGCTCTATCACACATAATAATTACTTGGGAAGCCACCAGCACAAACATCTCCTCATTCCTTTTTCTTTCCCCCAACTTTACATACTGAGCATGATGTCACGTGGTCTGAAATATCCCTTTGGTCAGTTAGCCAACCTGTCCTGGCTGTGTCTCCTTGCAAGCTTCCATGCAACCCAAATTTCTTCTCCAGTGGGTCAGTACAAAAACTAGAAAAGGCCTTGGCTCTATGTAAGCCCTGTTCAGCAATTGCAAAAGCATCTCTGTATTATCAACTCTGTGCTCAGCACAAATCCAAAACACAGCCCCATACAAGCCACTGTAAAGAAAATTAACCCTACTCCAGCCAAAATCAGTACAACAAGCAAGGGTATACATCCACACCAGCACTCTAGTCATGCCAACTATTTCTGCCTAATCCCAGTGAGATCACAGCTCTGCAGTCATGCATGGATTCCTGTGTTTCCTATGCTATGTGTACTCATGAACAATGCATCTGAAATGGGCTCCCAGACATGCTGCTGTCCCCTAGACACACACTCATTGTTCCCATGACTCTACTACTCTTCTTGGCTTAGTCACTACAAACCAATTAAACCCTTTATCCTGGTTTGTAAAATAAGCATGTATTCTATTTGCCATCTGTTGGAGGTGGGGCAGGTATCTTTCTTACCTTCCAAGAACAATGTCTCCCTCCAGGGAGATATCTTCTGTTAATGGGCCATTGAATGACTCATTGCATGACTGGTAAAGTTACATCATCCCATTGTGTTACATCCATCCCTTCACCCAGAGGGAAGAGCCAAGCATCCCTACCTGCATAAAATCAGCACTTTTTGGGACATCAGCAGCCTCTTCACTGGATTCCCAGAGGAGCAGCTTCTTCCCCGCTAGATCCCCAGAGGAAGACCAGGCCCATCTATTCTATCACCAGACCTTCAGAGAAAAGTACACCCTTCTACAGGATCACTGCTTCAGCAGCATTTCATCTGCCACTCCAGGAGGAGCAGCCACCATTTAACTAGACTATTGCAAACACGCTGGCTCCTCAGGGTGTCAGGTTTCTGACTCTATCAGTAGTTTTGTTTGTCCTAATTACATTTTTTTAAATTTAAGTTTTTTCCTAGTAAATAACTGTTATTCCCATTCCCATATCTTTGCCTAAGAGCCTTTTAATTTCAAAATTGTGGTAATTTGGAGGCAGGGGGTTTACATTTTCCATTTCACAGGAAGCTCTTGCCTTCCTTCACAGACTCCTGTCTTTTCAACCCAAGACACCCCTTCCTTTAAAGCCTCCTCACTAAGTTTAGCAAACCCGTTGGCAAAGACACTCTTGCTCCAACACATAATTTCTGCTCAGCAAAGCTCATTTAACATAGAAGGTTCAAGAGGCCATAAAGGCTAAGGCCAAAGCGACACGAGCTGAACATTCACGTGTTGACCTGTAGGGCATATATGCTCCTACCCAAGCCCTTCCCTTTCACTGTGTGGATTTAGGAGACCATCGACTCTCTGTAAATACTCCTGATGAACTCCAGGTTATCCCTCATAATGTCATGGGTGCCCACATGGTTGGGCAACAAGAGGTACCAGGCCAAGGTCCAGACGAGCCTCAGCAGACTGTCTGCAATACCTTACATGTGAGTTCCCAGCAAGTGACAAACCTCTCAAGTCATCAAGCAAAGACTGCAGACGGGTACCTCCATCCCCCACAGGAAGGAGCCTTCAGCCATCATCACCCACTACTTCCTCCCACTGTCAACAACTGTTCAGGATCATCTGTCTCCAACACCTCCTCTGACAGAGCTTGCTCTTCCTCATCTGTTACCATGGCACTATACCTATCTTATAAATGCACATCTGCAGGCAGAGAAAGAGCTGCCTTCTGTTGCCAGCATTCACAAGATTCAATTCCTCCCCATCTTAGAAGTCTCTATCCACCACTTATTCAAATGCAGCTTCTAGCTGTCCCTCCTTCCATGCAATGTGCTCTTCTACTCTCTGTAGAGACCTGTTTCTATTCCCTATGGCTCTACAGCCTGCTCATCTGCTGTCACATCACCTGGCAGCTCAGCACCCTGAGGACAGCAGAATCCAACAGATGAAGCCACCATCATGTGCTACCCCAGGTTCAGGGAAAAGTCCCAGTCACTCCCTGCAATCCAACATCTGCCACATCCTTCTGGAGCTCTGTCTGGGCTAGTGTCCCATGTGCCAGGCACAGTTGCTCCAGCCAGGATTGTAAAGCATGCTTTCAGGAACATCACTGCACCCACTCCAGCTGTCTCAGAATGCTAACTGCTGCATTAACTGCTAAACCTTGTCAGTCACTCCATGTCACAACAGTCTGGTAATGTTTTGTGATACTATGGGCAGCAATGTAGATGCAATAGGGAAAAAAAAAAAAGGCTTGACATAGAGCAAAGTAATAATTTTCTAAACCACTACACCTAGAAATAATTCCTCCCTCCAAAATATCAAAAACCTTTTGCTGTTTGCTACAGACAATTCTTTTGCTTTCTGCAGATTTGTGTTCTACATAGTACAAGCACAGTGGCATTTACCAGAATACAAAGACATGTCAACTCCTACTCTTCTCCTAAACAGCACTTAAGTCTCAAAGACACACCACAGATAGTTTTATGATGTATGCCAGGAAAAGGCAGTTTTAAAATAATTATGCAGAGGATGTGTTCTCTTGCAAAATAACAAATAATCATTAAAAGGCCTCCTCTCTTTTCAAGTTGTTTCTTTAAATACTCATTATACAAGCAAATGAGAAAAGTGAAGAAGCTGAAGAAATGATATGGCATTATTCCCTGCCTGTAATTCTGCTTCCCTGAAGATAAAAAGCACATGACTTTCTCTCTAGCCATTTAATTTCAGCTCCTTAGCTGAGTTTGAATCAGAATTTTCTCATTGTAATAATGTGTTCTAGGATGACCCTGCTTGATCAAGGAGATTGGACCAGGTGACCCACTGTTGTCCCTTCCAACTATATCCATTTTGTGAATCATTTCTGACAAAAAACTTGCTGCTCTACTGGTTTAAGCTGGATACCTCTTTAAAACTTTCTACCTTTAAAACTAATACCATTATCTACTGGTACAGAAGAAGTAAAGATTTTTGGGCAGATGTTCAGTATTGCAAGGGATTTCAGAGACTGAAAGAGATCTAAATCAACACTTATCTGCCAAAGACTGTCACACTGACTTAGGAAAAGGATATTCAGGCCTGTTCCCTATAAAAGTCCTCAATGGTAGCAAAGCCATTTTCAAAGTAAACCTAATCTCCGTGACCTGATCTATTTTAACAGATTAGGAGAACTTTCCAGTTCCCAGATCTAGGGGCAGGTGACTGCCAAATAACTCCATTTCAGCACTGCACTCCAGCATGTACTTTGGAAGATGGAAAAAGTCTTTGGTGTATACTATAACAGGATCTCCATCCAAATTATCAGGAAGAGCAAGTTCAGCCTGGATACAGCCTGTCAAGTTGCAGATAAAGCATTTTATTATCTCTCTGTATTGCTTCTGAATGAGCACTTATAAAGAAGGATATTCTTGTGGACTCCTTATTAAAATGCTCTTCCCAGTGCAGTCACATGTCCCGCAGGACCTCTTGTACAGCTCACCTAACACTTCACTTAGAGCTGCTCTCTGCACAAATGCCCTGTCCCCAGGGTCACAAACAAGTTCTGCAGTGTCCTTGCACTCCCCCAGGACTATAGAAATTACAGGTCCGCAGCCTACCAAAAAGTGGGAATGCAGTAATTATGCTGCCTTTAGAGGAAGAATATTATTTGCCTCAAGTTTTTTTCACCACGTGACAGAAAACAGAACATGAAGAAACCTTCAGAGGTCAAACTCACCTCTCTTTCCAGGCAGCCTGACTGCAGTTAGAGAAGGAGGTAACACAGATAATCACCAGCCTTACTAAAGCCATGGGATTACACAGCTATAGACAGCTGGAAAGCATTTATTTCTACAAAAGGACTGATCTAATTCACCTCCATTAAAGAACTGTAGAGTAATGTTGGTTGACACACTAGGGAGCTGAAATCAAAGAGCAGAAATTTAGTCAATATGACATCTCTAACCATAAAAAAGTCTTCAGAATTTTTGATCCACATTAAAATCTATTACTGGAATCAAAATACAGAGTACAAGAGCTAAGTCATTATTTAAAATGAAGACAGGTCTCCATCCATGTGCTGTGGGCTAACTCTGGTAGGTAGTTCAGCCCCATACAAACCTATTTAATCACTCCACTCCCAGTGGGAATGGGGAGACAGTCACAAGGACAAAACAGGCAAAATTTGTGGGCTGAAATAAAAACATTAATAAGTGAAGCACAACTGTGTGTGCAAACAAAATAAAACAGTGACTTAATTCACTATTTCTCATTGTCAAGCAGGCATCTAGCAATCCCCAGGAAAGCAGAACTTCATCCATGCAACAGTGATTTGGAAAACCAAATACCATATCTGTGAATGCCCCCTTTCACTCCTTCTTCCTCCCAGCTTTTACTGCTGAGCAAGATTTCATATGGTCTGAGGCGTCCCTTTGGTCAGCTGGAGTTAGCTGTCCCAGTGTGTCCCCTCCCATCTTCTTGCACACCCCTGCTCACTTGGTGGGGCAGTGTGAGAATAAGAATAGGCTTTGATGCTGTGTGAGCACCATTCAGCAATAACTAAAATGTGGGTTGTCAACACTGGTTTGGTCACGAATCCAAAGCATAGCACCAGTGGAACTGCTAGAAGGGAAATTAACTCTATCCCAGCCAAAACCCGGGTACCAAGTTAGAAAGATAATGACTAGTTAACTTTTCCATAAGCACACCCTCCTAAACAATTAATGAAAGAAACAGTGACAGATACAGGGGTGTACTGTAGAGTGATATGTACAGAAACAAAAAGAATGTGTAGCAGAGGGAAGGAAGAGGTATTATAAGAAAAGGAAATGAAAAGGCATGTAGAGCACAGAATTAGTACCACACACAGGACTTCACAGAGCAGCCAACCTTAGGAAATCAAGAGCATGTTATTCAGATGCATAAAACCTTCAGCTTCAATGCTGTAGACTCATAAATGTTGTTGCAAGAGTGTTGCAATGCATTAACTTTTAAAAACCTCACTAAGACACATAGTTAGGAATAGTAAGTAGGACATCAAAAAGCAAATCAACAAACATTAAATAAAACCACATGCTGCTGATAACGTTACTAATCACAGAACATCTAATAAAGTTAGGTGATTCAAATGGTTTAATCATTTCAAATCATTTGAATTATAAACTGCTTCCATAGACTGTTCCATGTCT
Source organism: Lonchura striata (assembly GCF_050655825.1). Lineage (NCBI taxonomy): Eukaryota > Metazoa > Chordata > Aves > Passeriformes > Estrildidae > Lonchura > Lonchura striata. Next base: position 65,113,335 of record NC_140703.1, read on the forward strand.
TTATGAAAATACTATCAAAACCAAAACAGCAATATGTTGGAAGAGTTTCTCAAGGCCTCTGGGTTCTTGAGTTTTACCAACCTTTCTAAAAGTAAACAAAAGACTAAAACACAACTCACCTGATTGCCCGTTTCTGTCACTATTTCCTCTTTGGCAACTTCAGCCCTTTCCTTATTTCGGCAAACCAGATGAACCGTGCCACCTGGTGGATTGCAACAAGAAAAGCATTTGATAATTAATTACTAACTGCATTTGGGGGAGACATCAGCGTTTTAATTAGGTGAGATACTGGATATAAGAAAAAAGCTGGAATATTTCTGCTTGGCTCTGGTTCCTGTGAAGGCAGGCAGGGCCATCATGCAAGGAAAAAGCCACTGCACTCTAAGAACTGTACTCAAACCATTTCTGTTAAGTCTGTACATCATGTTTAATGAGTGAAATACCAGAGCAAAATGGGAAATTGGAGCTAAGGCATCTGTATCATAGATGGTTTTTTTGATATATGCCTTAGGAAGTTCAGGAAAGGGCTTGAACAACACAAGTGACTAGAATTGCTCTGTAAAAAGGAAATAAAAGTGCCAGATATTGGAATTCTCAGCAATGGGAGACATGACAAGAACTATGGCCTCAATTGCAGCTTGGGAGGCTCAGGTCATCTGAATTATTTTTCATGAGAAAAATAATCAGTAGTTTTCTTCTCAATAGACCAAGCTTTCTCAAGAGGATGCATAATTTACACTCTGTGGGTATCAAGCAGTGAGATACAGAAATTACTGGTTTGATCTACTGTTGCCAACAGTCCTGCTTCAAGTGAGATGCTGGACAAGGTGACGTCTAGAGGTCTCTTCCAACCAATTTTTCAATGGAAGGAAGACACAAGGCAAGGCTCTTCTCAGAAACCTGGATACTTAACACAAAAAAAACCCCCAAAAAAGCAACACAGTCTCATCACTTAATCATATTAAAGAAAGCCTTCAAACACAAGACTAAAGTACAACTAGGGAACATTTTTTTTTGCTTCACATTCTCTGATTGTTACAAGTTATGTGTTAATTTCAGTCCTAGGAATACTTATGCTCTTTTGCCTGTTTTTCAAGGTGTTTTGGGGATTGCTAGCAGTCCACTTTGAGAAAGCTCAAGGAATTAATCCCTAACAGAGACATAATTAATCCATAATAGAAACAACTGTGTCAGGTCACACTTTTAGTGCCCAGAACCCACATGCAAGTCTACCTTGGGATGATACAGTTACACACTGCACAGCCCAGTCTGGGGTCTGTAAAGAAACCTTTTGTCTACAAGAGAGGTTTTTCCACTAAGCACCAGGACAGAGGGGAAGTTTAAGTGTGACTGATACACTAGGAAAGGAATTTAAATGTATTTACTTTGATAAAGATTGAAACTATTAGAACTTAACACATGGGAATAGTCAGAGTTGACAATCAAGAGTAGTTGGGAGAAGACTGTATCAAGCTGGAAGTTCAATTCACAAGACATAGAGGAAAGTCCAAATCCAAATATCCATAAGACAATTCATAGAAAAGATGAACTCAAACTATGGAAATTGTCAGCAAGGTCATCATTAGTTACTGCTTGAAAGTAAAGCCAAAAAAGCCTGATTATTCCTCTGCTGAGCCAGAATTCCTTATTCAGTTGTCATGGCATACTTGAAGAGATTCAACTAGAAGCCTGAGCCCCAACAGCTGACACTGAGTTTCAAAGTGAGATGTTCAAGGATGGGATCAGGAAGTCATTTTAACTTCATATGAACAGCAATGCCCATACAACATATCAGACACGCAGTCTGAGCCCAAGGTCATTCTGCTAAACATGGTGACCAAATTCCATACAGACCCAGCCAGCTTTCCAGCTTGCAAAACCTGGTAGAGATACCTATTTGTGAGCAAAGCAGTCACCTGACAAAGCAGTACTTACATAAAGTGATTACGTACAATAGCAGTGGTGGGAACCTGAAATCAATCACATGCTGGCACTGATTTAGATCTTAAATCCAAAGACTCTTTGATGCTAACAGTTTTGAATTAGTTTCATTCAACTGAGTCACCACTTTCCTCCTTAAGATAGTTACGAAACCTAAGCACACAAAAGGAGAAAAGAGCCACAAGCTCCTCCCCCTTCATTCTACATGCCAAATCTCCTGTCACTCTTGCACAACAGGAATTACTTTGTCAACTCTGTAAGGGATTTGGTTTATCCTTCAGCAGCAGCTAAGCCCAGTTTATATCCTTACATACAAACAACAACATAAAAAAATAATTACATGTAATTAGCCAAAGGGTGCAAACTCCAGGGTATTATCATTAAGAACAGCTACATTGGTTTTTTTATGCTCTCCCATCTCATTTTTGTAAAGACAATTGTTTTCTTTCATCGTATGATACATTTGCAGATTCCTCAGTTCAAATTCAGCCAGGCTGCTACTTGCACCAAATTAACCTTAAACAGATACTGATCTGTCACCAACATCCTTAGATGCCACCATGACACAGATAGTTTTGGTAAACATGCACTTGAAAAGCAATTTGCAGATACTCTCTGCTAATTTGGTTTCCTTATCCCAGTTTTCACTGTACTGATTGTGCTTAAACCTCTAACCCACAATAAGACCCCTGTGAAATGATGCTGTATCCCAGGGATATTTGTGTTTGTGCATAAGTGCTGGGAGGCCAAACCTGCTTCCTCCCATCATCTCTGTAAGCCTCCTGGGAGCTCCATGGCAGCCCTGCTCACCTCTCCTCGCTATCTCCTTGGCTGTAGCCTTGCCAATGCCACTGTTTGCACCAGTGACCAGGAAGGATCTTCCAGCCACATCCACCTCCACGTCAGCTGGGTCGAAGCGCTTGGAAGCAGACTCATAACCACCTCTGAACAAATCGAGAGACACGTGTGAGAAACTAGAAGCAAGCACTTCCAAAATAAACACATGTGTGGGCTGAAAAGCACTTTGCTCTCACAGCTCAGCATCCAATAATTGCCCTATTTACGCTCGGTACCCATGGGACAGGCCATGAATACCAGTGACACTGCGGTCAGCAATGTATCACAGAATCGTTAAGGTGGGAAAAAAGTCTTTAAGCTCATCAAGTCCAACCATCAACCCAACACCATCACCACGTTCACCCACGGCCTCAAGCGCCGTATCCAGACGTTTTTCTCAGCACTCCCAGAAACGGTGTCTGCATCAGCTCCCTGGGCAGCCTGCTCCGGTGCTTTGCAATGAAAGCGACACCTCGCAGCGGCGTTTGGCCGCCCCTGACCGCGGCCCTCGGGGTGGCCGGAGCCCCAGGGCGGGCCGGCAGCCCTCCCGGCGCGCGGCTGGAGCCCGCCGCCTCGGCGGGGCGGGCAGCCGCCCGCACAGTCACCGAGAGTCCCGGACAGCGGGAGCGGCCCGGCCCCGCGCCGCCGCCCGTACCTGGTGTACTCCCGCAGCCCCTTCACGAACCACACGGTGTTGCGGTACCAGGACATGGCTCTACTGCTGCCGCCGCCCCGCAGCCGGGCCGGCCCCGCCTCTGCCCTTACATAAGCTGCCCGGGCAGCCCGGCCGCGTTAGGGAAGGGCTGAGGGCGGCCGCGAAGCAGCGCGGCGGGTCTGGCAGTGCGGGTAGCGGTGCCACCTTCCTCCTTAGCAGCACTTCGTGGGCTGGTTCTGCTTTCTGTTTTCTCCTCATCCTCATTAGCCATGAAAGATGGCTGTAGCCAGCCCCTGCCTCGCTGCAAACAGCTGTGCCTGGCGGATGAAGGATGGAGAATTTCCGGAGCTCCAGCGTGGGACAGCTGCTGCTGCCGGCTAAAGTGGGACTGCAAACGGGTGCTGTGTTTTGGGAACTGGGGGGGTGCTACAGGACCGAGGCCTGCATCCTGGAAAGGTGTCAAAGGGTTGATCCCAGAGAAACATAAAAAATGACATCATGCCACACGAAGTAGCATTTTGCATAATAAATTTATTAAATACCTAGCTGCTACTGGTGAAGCAAAGCATTCTGGTAAGGAAAGGATACATGAGTGGCTGTTGCAGAAAGGGGAGTGAAATTCAGTATGTTTTTGGTTTTATGCTCTTTAGATCTATGAAGCCCAAGAGAAGCACTTGGACCACATGTGGATAGCCCATGGTAGCCATAAGGAAATTGTCATGATAGGCATAATTATGCTTTTAATTATGCAAAAGATCTATGCACTTAGAAAGTTCCATGTGCAAGTTGGATGAATTCATGTATTTTATAGGGTATGCAGGGCCACATGCAAAGAAGCTCATTTGAGAGCCCTATCTAAGTTTTCAAGAGTTTAAGTTACCTGATTTCAATAGCACAGATAGTGGAGAAATTAGAATATTCTCTCTTTTTTGATCCTGTATTGTAGTTTGACACTTCTTTTTCTAAATCTCTTTGCTCTGGCAAAGGTCTTGTACTAAAGTCTTCCACTTTCTCAGCATGATATGCGAGTATTAGGCTCATACAAAAGGCACTTCCCACCATGAAGTTATAACTTTTGAACTTGGCCCTGTCTGCTTGTCCTGTATATTACATGTGAAGTAACAGTTTCTAGAGGGCAAAGAGGCACATTTTCACAGTGATATTTTCTTCCATGCAGAGGCCATCCAGCTACTTGTTGTACCTTTTCATGAAATATAAAAATGCTTGTTCCTAAAACAATTGAAAGACTCTATTAAAAAATGTAAATGCAGTAAGACAGATTGTCCTTTATTCCTTTGTAATTTCTGTGTTTACCTTATTTATTTCTTGAGAACTGTGATTATGGCTTAGTACAAGCAAAATGGGATGATGGCTCTGATGTGTTTTGTTTGTCGTTCCAGCCTGTGTTCTCATAGATTAGGAAGTTCATCCCTGCAGTCTTCCAGCCTCTGAAAGTAAATGGGGTGCCTGTAGATGCACAGAATTTCTCACAGGCTGAACCATTTGGACTGTGATCAGCATGATGCTGGATGATGCAGCACTGAGGTGCTAACCAATGTGAGTATGCCTGGCAGAAGCTGTCCGTGAGTCAGACACAAAAAGAGATGATGGCAGGCAGAGAATGGGAGCAGCTCATAATATTTTGGGGATTAAGCAGTAATGGGCAATTACAGCATATTACTCATACTGAGATTACAGAAGATGTTTGAATGTAATGTTGGCTACCAGTGTCATCCTGGTGTATACACAATTTTGTCAGAGAATATTATATAAATACTGCAATGCACCTTCTGCAATGTTAGCTATACCCTTCTAACACATGGCATTTTAAGGACATTTTGTAAATGCCTAGAAATTATGCCCTTACCAGAGTGCACTAATGCCTGAGCAGATTCAGCTGCAAGGGTCTTGCTTAGAAACACTTGTTTTTTCTGTACTGAGCGGCTAAGCTTATACCCAGAAATGAACTATCACACTATCACAGCACTCTTTCTGAGCAGCTTCATAGAATCAATCATTAAGGTTAGGAAAGACATCCATGATCAAGTCCAACATCCACATCAAAAGTAAGCTGCTGCACACTGTCCTAACACCACCTAGATGTTTTTGTTGCCTCATTTCATCCCCTGTGGTGTTTTGCTTCTGTTCTGTTGTTCCAGAGGCAGGAGGCTGTAGAGATTGTGTAAGTGCTCTCTGCTAACCCAGACATCAGTGATAAAGGGTGGTACAGGAGAAAGGCAAGATGTAATTTTGCTAAGGGCTGGGTGCTGCTAATGAAAGGCCTGCATCTGGGTTTTCTCACAGGCAAAATTTCTGCCCACTTCAAAAGTTTTGACCACATATTTTGCCTTTGGTACTGAATTCTGGGTTGATGCATCTTGCTAGCTGAGTTAGAACCTATTCTGGAGCTTTGGAAATTCAAAAAGTTATAGCTTCTTGTTTCTTTCTTGACTGCTGGTAGCTTAGCAATTAATTCCAACAGGACACTGCTCTGAACAGAAGGGATTTTTTTAGACAAACAATTTTCTCATGGATTGGCATCCTACATCTCAGACCCCTGTCAGAGCCAGCAGCTGGTATATTTGTGTCATACAGAGCTGAAAGTGGGAGAGCCAGAGTCTCTTAAGCTCATATTTCCCTCATTTGAGGACAGAACAAAATGGCTTCACCCAGACTAATAAACACAAGTCAGGGTTTATTATTTATCCCTGATAAAGCATATCCAAGTTAATTCTTACCCTATATCTATTCAATCAAATGTTCCATTGCGTATTCCCAGGCCTTGATCCTCTTATTGCCCCTAGGCAAGTGATTGTTGATGGCTAGGTCACAGTAGGTACTAAGAAGATACTTCTGTCAAAAACAAGTTCAAATGTCACCATGAATAGATTGCTGAAAGGGTAGTTTTTTTCCCAAATACTGCAGATGAGGGGGCACCAGGGTTAACACTGCACAGCTTGGCTTGGCCCTGGTGGTCCTGCGTTCTGGTGTGTGCATTTACCAGTGTAAAAATAGCCCCCAAACCTGTTATGCAAGCCCTCCATGACTGCAGGTAATCCTCCAAACACATAAAAATTCTGGAGTGTTTGGCTGTGAGCCTCCAGACACTAGGATTTTTCATGGAGTAATGAGTTGAGAATCTCAATTTTCTTAAAACTCAAGAGCTGATGAAAAATACCTCTCTGGCACTCAGTTGGGCTAACATGAAAAACATACCTTAGGCTTGATTTGTCTTTGTACCTGTCAAATAGCAAGAAGTTTTAAGCAAAGTTTTAATTACTTCTAGCACAAAGGAAAGTGGAAAATACTGATTGCTGTTGAGGGCTGTGCATTTCAGCATGTTTCATTTTTTCTTCCCAGGGGACAGATCTAAAAGTAGAGTACTCAAGAGCTGAAAAGCAATTATATATTATACAAGATGTTTAAAACACCTTCAAGGCCATTTTGCCAATCTCTCATATTATCTTTTTTTTCTTGGGTTTTTTTTTTTTTGGTGAAAGGCTAAAATCTTGGTCTTAATGACAACTTGCTCCTTTGCTTGCTTCCTTCCAGGGATCTGGCAGGCTGTTGGGCATTCCCTCCTTTCCTTGCAGTTACTAATTTTCTAATTAAGTTGCTGTGCCTGCCCTTATTAAAGCAATCAGAACTGATTCAGTTGCCACTGATTGCAGTGGGAACAGGCACAGGTTTTAAGGACCAGGTTTGCAGGAAAACTCTGCATCTATATTGGGACCAGGTTTCCAAAGGAAGTGGCAATTGTGTGCAAGCCACTGCTGCAGGAGCTGCTCCCAGCCCTGTTTTTACCATGCTGGCCTCAGCTCTGGATGTAGAACACTTGAAGACTCTGCTTTAGAAACTTGGCACAGCCCCAGTCAGTGTAATAGCAATCATGAGCTGTCAGCAGCCTGGGGAGAGGCAGTTGACACTTGTTCTGTTGTCTGGATGAAGCAGAGGGTTTGGTGAGTAGTTGAAGAAGAACATTAAGTCCCTGAGGTCTCAGGGACCTGTCCAAAGTGCTTTTGGTAGTAGCAGGGTGAGAGAAGCAAAAGCTGCTCATCCTGAATGCAGGGAAGGGTTGAAGTTCTGACCTGTGTTGTGTTTTTGTGAACAGTAGGGTGTTTTCTTTGTTGTGTACCCAAGTCATCACCAAGTTTGCCAGCTGCTGTCATCAGTAGTGTTGTTTCCAGTGAAGAGTCAGGCTTTCCCCAGGCCAAATAGCCTTTTATTACTGAGGAGCAAGTGTGGCAGTATGTCATCACATCTATCACTCATTGCTCAGGGGCCAGTAAAAGGAATCTCATGCTGTGACTTATCACAATTATAGGTTTGCTTTATCAACTGCTGAGGAGCCTGGTCTCTGGGAGCCTGCAGAGCTTCCCAGGGTTAGGCATGTCCTGGTGAAGAGAGGGGATGGTTAGTGTCCTCCCAAAGTGAAAAGAATTGACTGGGAGAAGCAGCTAAACCTGCTGCTAACCTAGTTAATCTCCTATATATCAAATAATTTTTGCAAACTGAAGTGTATATAATTGTTTTAAAAATAATAGGATGGCCTAGGATATTTTTAAAGTAATAAGCCCAAAATGTTATAGTTGATATACGTTCTAGAGAATATTTTTTTTAGTCAGTAAAAGATAATTTTGTGATTTCCATGACTGAAAAATTCTTTATGTTCTTACAGTAAACAACATGCTTGAATGTATACATGTTTGTTGCTAGGCTGTGGCAGCAATGTGGTTATCTATACTAATATTTTCTTCAGCTGTTTTCCTTCTTACTGCTCTTCTACTGGATCTTACTCTTCTCAATACCAGCTGTTGGACAGGAATGCTTACAGGCTTATTGAGTCGGGTGAGTCTTCCTATTCTTTTTTAGTCTTCTGTAAATCTTACTGCTTACTAGCATTTTATTCCAGCCCAGTTGTTACCAAATTGCAGATGTTACCTAGTAGAATATATCCTCAAAGAGGTATCTACAAACAGGGGAAAACACACACCTGCTTACATGGTTGCTGTTTCCTTCAAATGCCAAAGGCATAGTCTGAAGTTTTGTGTCTTCAAGCATTCCCTGTGCTGTTGTAACAAAACCTGCAGAGATATGTGAAATGTATCCATGCAAAGCTGTGGAGCCAAACCTTCCCATGCAAATAAGCACCAGACCTGTTTACCTAAAGTCTTATTTCACCTGGACAAGTTGGACAAGTTTAAAAATAAAAAACAAGTTCACAAATAACACTGAAGCAACTCTTTGTTTCTGACACATTTCAAAAATAAACTACTGTTGTTAAATCCATGCCGAAGTAGAATAGCAATACAAAAGTAAACAGTGATAATAAAAAGTTGTCTACAGCAGCTTGTGAATAAGAGTGAAGAGTGGGGTTTTTTTTCTCGTCTGCATCCTGTGTACTCATTTCATATAACACTGAAAAGCTATTTTTTTCCCCAAAATGACTGAGACTCAAATCCATCAGATATAATTGAAAGGGACATTAAAGATTGTGTAGTTCAAACCCCCCTGGTGTGGGCAGGAACACATTTCAATGTGTTCAGGTTATTTAATTATCCATGCAACTTGTCTTTAAGTATTCCCAGTGATGGGGCACCCACAACTTCTCTGGGCAACCTGTTCCAGTGCCTCACTACTCTTATACTAAAGAATTTTTCCCTATTGTCTAACCTGAACCTACTCTGTTTCAGTTTGAAGCCATTCCTCATTGACCTGTCACTACATGCTCTTGTAAAAAGTCCCTCTCCATCTTTTTTGTAGGTTCCCTTCCACATGCAGGTACCTAACTCACCTGGGCATCAAGAGGACCTTGTAAAAAGAAAGCTTTCTTGTATGGTGATGGCAGGCCTAGTTTGAATTTCTCACATTTGAGCTGCTGCACGGGGAAGGGAATCATGGATTATTCCTTTGCTTGAGTATTACTAATCATACAGAAGAGTCAGTATGGCTGAGATTCAAATCTGTGGGCGAAATCTGTCTCTGATATAAGTACTCATCTCAGTGAAATTGCAGCAGGCTTGATTAAAATTATCATGACTGGTAAATACGAAGTACCTTAATTTTTAGACTGCAGTCACATAGACTTATGCACTTACACTAATTTTAATTCAAATGAGACATTTGGTAGAAATTCAGTGTTAGAACCACATATACATGATTTCTCAGAATTTCATACCATTTGTTTAGAAATCTTGCAATATGACATTGTTCTTTTCAGCAGTTTCCTTGTACTATGCAATATCAGATGGCACTTGCCAGCCTTTTTTTTTTTTCTCTGAAGTACTATACCTTCTAAAGCATTTTCTGTTTCTTCCTATGGCTGATACCTGTGGGACTTTCATCTACTCCAGCAGTGAACAGGAACCTGAAGAAACCTATGCCAACAAGCAACAGTTTCAAATTGCAGTTCTGATGTAACAATCCTTTCTGTATTATACGTACAACATTCAAGGGTCCTCCTTGTTCTCCTTGTGATGCAAAGTCCGTATCAGCTAGAATGTGGAGAATATTAATTATCTGAGAAAATATTCAAGATAACTTACAAAAACTGGTCTAGTTTAAAATGTTGTACAATCTATATGAGTTATCATCAGTTCCATCTTTGTAGCATTTAGAATCCTTTACAGCAACTGTTCCTATTTCAGGATCTGGAACATTTGAGACAGCTTTTGTCATAAAGAAACAGAAGCTATTCTAGATTATTTTTCTTCTGCACAGTTACCTTGTAGTTTTAAAGCCTGATGTCTTGGGACCTCATAAAGCTCAGAGCAAGTGCTCTGTGAGAGAGATCATCTTCTCTTACGGCACAGTTGTAACACACAGTTCTGGTTTCCAGTACTGAGAAAATGAGGTCTGTGATGTGTCTGATGCTCTTCTTTTCTCTCTTCTTTGGGCCAGCAAGTAGAAGCTGTCTGTGTTCAACACTTGGAGTGAAGGATTGCTTGTCTGTCTGCTGCTTCTAAAATAGCTGTAGAAAGCTACTCTCTAGAGCTTTGGAATCTTACGCCTATTGCTAAAGAAGGTGGAGTAGTGGGAGGACAAATATACCCTGGGCAATAAACTGTAATAAGTGTAACTTATTGCATGGCTCCTGACAGTGCACTTTTATGTATGTGTGTAGAGTCAGTGTGTGCATTTGGGTCTTCGTATTATTAGATTTCTGTAGTATAACAAGCAGTGAGCTGGCTGTCCTATCTGTTGAAGTAATATATATTTTTTTCCTTTAAATACTGGAAACAGACCTTTCCTTCTCAAGAAGGGGAGCTAATATAGCTGAAACAGAGCTAGTTTCCTGCATTTTAGTCAACATTGAGTGCATAATAATTAGCTTAAAGGTGTATTTTTTAAAGTTTTTTCAGTAGACATTTATATAACTCTGGGAAGAAAATTAACATTTTCAATTTGTAATTTTAGTCTAGTGGCAAAATTAAAATTAAACGTTTTGAGGTGTAGACTGTATTTTCAGCTGCTTGATATTTGGGCTGTAGTGACAGTTGTTTGCCAAGGAGCCACACCTCCACACCTACTTCTGTAGGGACTGAGCATTTGTCTGGGACACCATAATTTTGTGGCAGTTCAAAATGCTGCTGCTTGCAAGTTAAGGTGCTGTGGCCCATGCACATGTTCATAGCTTGCCCCTAAGTGAGATGAAGTGTCTTCAATTAAACTATTTTCATTTAGATTTGAGTGCTACTGAGGCAATTTGAGAGAAACTATGCAACTGGGTCAGAAGAGTCACTGTGACTCATGTGTATCTAATTATATGCCCAAACTAGATATCCCTGCTCTAGTCCTGCAAGATTCCAGTCTGCTGAAAGTGCAGAAGGCATGCTTAGATCCCTTTGGGCATGGAATTGATGGCTCTAACAGTTTTGGAGATGTTGATGTTCTCACTTGTATGTGCCATAGCATACTGATGTATACAAGGTAAAGATAAATACTATTAATGCAGAATTTTTCTCTCTTGGCTGTAGCAAAGTGTTTTGTTTACTTTGTATAACTTCAACATATTTCACAAATGTCTTCTGCCTCATTAATACCACCTCTATAATTTTGTGTTTGTACCAACCAGGTATTGAACACAAGCACAGTGACTTAGCAGCACTTTCCCAAGATGTCAATGGATGCACTGGGTTCTCATATCTGAAGAATTAATTCTCCATGTCAAACTGTAGATAATCAGTCAGTCTTAGCCTCCATGAATGAGGCATGGGCCTCAGGTTTACTGTTGTGTGGCTGAAGTTTGGCAAATCATTGCACATCTGCTGAACTGCTGTAACCATGTTCATAAAAACACATTAAACAGAAGACAATGTCACCTTTCATCTCTTCTCCTCTGGGCTGAACTAAAATCTCTTATTTCCTCCAATAGGAGGACATCATCACTCACTGTGAGGTCACTAGAATCAATTCAGACTTGGGTCTGGAGTATTAGCCCTTAATTCCTAGTGAGTAAGAGTGATTCTAGCAGTATTTTCCAAGAACAGGGAAGTTTGTATTGGAGCCCTGTGGGTGGAGCTACTTTCTTTTTAAATTTCTTTTGCATTATCAACTGAGTATAATTTTCTGGTTTTATGCCTGTTCCAGGTTTCTGGGTAAAGTTCCTGTGTAATGATAAACATCCGCTTTGTTGCATTTGAGTGATGGATGGAGTTATGCCTTCTGATAGGCAATTTCTTAAACATTTTGAGTTCTTAACAAATGAAAGATGCTCTCCACTGAAGGTAAAAAATCCCATAGATCAGTTGAGAACTGAACCCTAAAATCCTGAAGCCAAAGTGGTGAACCATTGTAGTGTTTGTGGTGGGAAAGAGGAATTCTAGCATTTCACCATTGGGAGCAGTTACGTTTCACAAAAGTGAGGGGCAGTGGAGAGTGTGTAGTGGAGCAGCTCTTTGGGAAACAGAGCCAGTGATTTTTCCCAGGTCCAGTCTGAGGCCCATAAATAAAGGGAAAGATTTCCATTGGTCCCATTTCCATTCATAAAACTGTGCCTGGCCTAAGTCAGCCAACAGTATTAGTAATTATAAAATATAACTATTACCTATTCCATCAATTTCTGAACGGAGCAGCCTGGCTGTGACCTCTCCTGAAGGTATGCTGCAGAGCAGGGGAATGCTACACTGATGCTCCCCTCATGTCAGATTATTTCATCTTTATCCTACCTTCTTTCTAAGATTAGTTCTCTGGAAATAAACAGTTCTTAAATCTGGGGCCTGAGTTAAAATCCTTGTAAACCAAATGCAGGCTTACTTATCTATACAATAGCCGGTGAGATAAATGTTCGTGTTTGAAGACAGGTGGTTCCCACAGATGTTACACTGCTTTCAGGCTTAGTCCCAGGAAGGATGGTTGAGAAAATCCTGTTCAGCTGCGGCATATTGTTGAGCTCTTTTGCATATCTCACCCCTTCACAGGCATTTTATAACCCGTTTGGGTTTCTCTAAAACACATGTTTCAGCTGTGTGGGTTTTAACAGACAAAATACACAAAAACTCACATCTTTTTCCTGTTCCTTGGGCCACCCTCAAGCTCATCTAGAGGCGAGCCCCTCCATTTTGACCACATTAACATAAGTGTATAAGAGCAAAAGCAGAAAGAGTACTTTTACATGGCATTCATCAACACATGAAAAAACAATCTACCAGGACCACTTCTGGGGTTGTTTCTATACATGTTACAAAAAAAATTGTCTCTCTGCATGCTGGTGCTTTTAAAGATGCTGCTGACTGAAAAGCTGTTTGCATTACATCTGTCCATTAAGTGCAGATTTCCATATGTACAGCACCAAGGTGAACAAATCAAATGTATATTCACACCACTACCAGAGAACTGCTGTAGAGAACACATCTGCCTGAGATTCTCACATCCCCACCCATATCTTATTGTTGTGGTTTATAGGTAACATCATCAGTTTTTCTATGAACTTGATCATAATGGTTTGACAGTTATCTTTGTGTTAGTGTGGTACTGACAAATTACTGTTACAGAAAAAGTGTATTCCCTGACTGGGGAATGCTGAGCCCTGCTTGAAGCACCGATCTGACACTCAGTAGCTCAGTTCCCTTGGTTCACTGGATGTATTGGATATATACAAATGCATTCATATTGTCTAGTTTAACCCCAAAGTTAGATATGGATGCTTCCTAGTCCACGTTCAGAAGAGAACTGAGGACCATATTCAGGCTGCCTTTTATACATGCTTTTATTGCTATCACAGCTTCTTACTGGCCAGTCTGACATTAGCCTGAGTAGCTCTCTAGTGAGCATCTCGGTTACTCTCAGAGTTCCCAGAGTCCATGTGCTCTGCAAAGTGGCCTGAATAAAACCCATTGTCCCAGCTCCCTCATCTATAATGCAGGGACAATAACAAACCTCATCAAGACTATGGGGAGATGTTCAGATCCCAGTAAAGAGAACAACATGACTACTTTTATAGGCAAAGATGTACTGTGCTATGTACAACATAATGGGGACCTGGTTTTAGAGGAGATTGCCATCTGCAAGAGCTCGCTCCTGATAAAACATCCAGAGTTAAAAAATAGGATGTAAAAGTTAGCAGGAGTACACCCTGACACCTGCAGCAGCGTTTTTGCATAGACTATGCCGTATTCCAGCATAGCTATTTCCAGATGGCACTGTATTTTTTAATTTCCCCTTGAAGTTGACTACTATCACACACATATATATATATATATCATACAACAAAGATGTACACAAGGTGAATTATTGCCTGTTCTTTGTTGTACACACTTTTCCAAAAATCTGGAGATTTATTTATGTAGCATTTAGTCTTCCTCAGAAGAGAATCTTTGCCTGGAAACACAGTATATGCAACAGCTACAAAAGATAAGGAGAAACAGAACAGTATGGCTAATAATGAGAACACCAACAGCAAAAATGTACAGGGTTTTGTCACAATAATCCTGAGGCTGATGAAAAGGTGGGATGAAATTTGGCAAATACACAGAAAAAACCCAGTAGTTCCCAAGAATGAACCAGAGAAAGAGGAAAAGGCTGAGGGTTAGATGAACATAGTACTTGTGAGCATTCTGCCTCCAGGGATACTCATCGTCATCATCATCATCAATCACAACAGACTTGGAAAGCAGCTGCCTCATCCTGGTTGAGTCGTACAGCAGGAGAGTCACCTGGAGGCATTGGGGGAGAAAAAGGAATAAGTAAAGTGGCTGCAGAGAGTCTGAACACCTTCTGGCCACTGCCAGTCTTTGGGTCAAATTAAATTAGGTGTGGTAAAACAGTGTAAGAGAAAGCTAAGGAGCCACAAACAAGGCAGGTACTGCTGGACAATAATGCAGTTTTTCCTTGTAGATTATTCACCAGTGGGGGTCATACATTGGAAAAAAATTCCTAATGGAAAGGCATGAGAACAGATTGTGTAGGGAAATGGCAGCAGCTCCCATGCTGGAGACTTTTAAGAACAGATTAGAGTAACTGCTAAATGACTTTAGTGTAGTTCCTGCCTTGTAATGGGTAGATTTTTCTCTTCTGACTCTATTTTTCCATGATTATAAATTTGAATCAGCTTATATCAAATTATGAAGCATATAGACTGTAACTTAAACCTCAAAGAAATTGCTTTAGATATTTGCAATGTACTGTTGTCAAATTTTCTTCAATTAAGTGCCATTTTCCCAGATTGCCCCATTTCTGCCTTCAGTAGAAACTAGCAGAGAAATTTGTGGAATACCATGATGCCAAGTGGTTAGGAAGGTCTGGTATACAGGGAAATGCAGTAGGACTCATAAGTGTTGACTGGATTTCTTGTTTAGTCTTGGGAATACAAAGAACATAGGTAGATTCACTGGGGTTCTCAGTCATGTTCTCTTTCACAGAGTTATAATCTGTGCTAATTTTTCTGCTTGAAATGAAAGAGAAGACCACCCCTCATTTTGCATTCTTATTTCTCCAGAACACTGGCCAAGGAAAACCTGTTTAGGTATGTATTTTTCCTGGTTCAGATTTTATTCTATGTGCCCCATTTTCAAGAGGAAAAGCTTAGCAAGAGAATCCAGACTTTTCTCTTATTCATACTCCTCCCTGGAAAACTGTTTGGAAATATATAAATGAGTAAATATTTGTTCACAAAACCAACTGGTTTTCCAGCCCAGATGTTGGTTCCAGTTTTTGAGAAACACAATTTAAAGTCCCAGCACCAACATGGGCAAAAAAATGGTGTTTCCATTGATGTCTCACATCCAGCTGAGCACTCAAAGCAACAAGCTTGCTCAAACTATCATCTTCTTATATGAACATTTATTTTACACAGATTCATGAGGCACAGGAGGGATAAAGCTGCCTGGCCTGGCTCTGCGGTTTCTGCATGAGGGTGCCTGTGGCTGGACCTGAAGCCTACCTCAGTCCATTTAGCTTTCAGCTCAGCACTCAGGTTCTATCAAGTTTAGCAGTGAGAATGGGGTTAAATGGCAGATGAGTATTGGGTGTGAGGCAGTCAGAGAAACCACCCAGGTAGATTTATGAATCTCAACTGCATCTAAGTAGTTCACAGAAAGTGCATTTAATTCTTATGGATATTGCCTTGCCAAGCGTGATTGAAGAAATTGCTGGCAGTTGCTCACATTGTTACTAGCTGCTGAACATACATTTGTGGAGCAGCATAGCATGAATTCAACAGGCCTCTCTGGGTGCTCTAGAATGGTTCAGTTGCCTTGGTGAACAGTTACCAGTGCTTTTTAAAAGACTGGAGGTGGTAAAGAAATAGATGAGGAGCCCACAGTCTACACAGATCTGGGCTAGAATGACTTGCCATTAGATGATGTCCACCACAGGACATCATCCATTCAGACTTCATCCTGCACCCATTCTCTGACCTTTTGACTTTCAGAGCTCAAGCAAGGGCACTGCTGGATGAAGTCAGTGCAGTCCAATGAACAGAACAGGGGCAGAGTTCAGACAGGCGAGAGGCTTGAATGTGGCTGCAGAACAAGTGCTGAGATAACACATGATTGAAGCTAATCAAGTTCTGACCAAATGCATTGCCAAACTGCAAAATAAGCAGTCCTGCTGTCAACTGAAGTAAAATTCAAACCATTATTTGATGTCAGTATGAATATTAACTGATCCGTTTGCCACCTTAGCTGTACTGAGAAAAACTGACTTTTAAACCAGAAATAGCTAAAAACAAGTCAACATTTTTAATGAAAGATTTCCTTTCAGTTCTGCTCTAATCTTTTCTAAACTATTAGTAAATGAGCCTTTGATTACATAGAAAAGGTGTGATTGAATGACTAAGCATTAACCAGTAGAATTCACAACATAGCAAATTCCTAATAAGATTAAGCACTTAATTTTTTTTTTCCATTTTCATATTTACTGCCAAAGGTCCTTGGAGGGCATGATTCATATCCCAGTGATGTACTGTGGTTTTGCTGGGTTTCCACTCTGAAAGAGTGCAGTGAATGCAGAAACCTGCAGGGGAGGATTCTTTCCCCTTTCTTTCAGTCCTGGCAAAGAAAACAGGCTAGAAATGTCATGGTAAGGCTCTTCATCCTCCCTAAAAGCCAGTTAACACCATCTGCAAAGGGACTGTCAGAACAGGGTGGCTCCTTTAGGGTCAATGCAGAGTTATATAGCTTTATAGTGACCAGGGTTTATCACAGGTATGAAGGTGTCTCTACTTGTCAAACTGCCAGACTGTGGCTCAGCAAAAATGTAAGTGAGCACAGTCCTCTAGAAGACAGGTAGTTGTGGTTAGAAAATAGTGCATCTAGATTAATAAGCCCTGCTGTGTTGCAGGGATATATTTACTTTGGAAGGAAGTGGTTCTGCTGCAGTCATTTACTTCTGGCCAGGTCAGAGTGGGAGTAAATTGAACTTGTGCAGGACTATGTACAAACACAAGTGGTTTCATGGTATTCCCAAAGCAAGGAGAGTCACTTAACTTCTTGTCCTGTCTGTATGAAAATAATGGAGAAAGATTGCTTGTGGAAAAAGGACCCCATTTACCACAGATATCCATGTTAAGTAGTCATTTCCCTCAGTAGGGATGGTAGCACAGATGCTGTGATGCAGGAGGAAAGTCACACCACAATGTGTGGGAAAATGCTGAGCTCATTAGCAGCTTACTTGACTGATAGGTGATTTGGTGCTGAAACAAGCACAGTCCAGTCCCATAGCTCTCCAGTACTAGGTGCGTGTAGCTGTGTGGAGCTATCATCATGTCTTAACTAGCAAGTCAAAGTCGAGTCACACAAAATATTTTTCACACACAAAAGCACATTACCTTTAAGCTGCCAATCACGCCACCCACCAACAGATATAAGGGAATCAGTGGCTGAACTGGGCAGTCTTCCAAAAACTTCATTCCTGAAGGGCAAAAATGGATGTTTGTTATCTCAAGTGACAGATATTGTAACAAGCTGTACAGTGAAAACTATAGATGCTGTAAGTGAAGTGTAGTGCTTAAAGCCAAAACTTGTATCCTGTGTCTGTTGAAATGGGGGCTGAATTAAAAGGGGGCTGCACCTCCCACTACAGGAGTGAGGGCCATGAACAAGTGAAAGGCAGGAGAAGGAAGAGAGAGAGCAAAGGCAAAACCAACATTACTATTTTCTGGCAATACTAATTGTAGCCACATATAGAGGTCATTAGTTCAGCCACAGCTCTTTGTTAAATGAACCATTGATTGAGCTAGGCAGGAAATTTTCATCAGCGGTAGAAAATGCACTGAAAATCAAAACCATGAAAAGAAGGAGTTCTGATAAGCTTCCCCCAGGATTTTCCTGCTGATTAGTTCCTAAGAGTGTGGCATGTTCCTCAGTCAGATTCCTGGAAGCTTGGGAGCCAATACCCGTGGGAGCACCTGGAACCGTTTTAGCTTTCCAGGCAGCTGAGAGGGAGCTGTAGAAACTCAAGTTTCTAAGCTGTAAGGGTTGCTGGAGGATAAAAGAATTGGTTGTTATGGAGCTGAGGACCCTGGCAACCCTCAAATCTACTGCAAGAAAGAGAAAGCTGGGTAGGTTTTAGGGAAGAGAGTGTATTGCTGTGTGAGGATGTTGCTGGCATTAGAGACTGAAGCTTGTGATACAGGTCTGTGGCAGTGAAACTCATCTGTCCAAATATAGATGTCTGCAATGCAGGCATCCATATGTGAACTAGTTTTCTACACTCTGTAGTCAATAGGGAGAAATAGGCACTTGTAAAATTCAATTCATTTTTCCTAAGATAGGCATTTGAAATGGGTCGGGTAAATTGGTTTCTGAAAGCACTTCTGTCTCTCCATGGCTATACAAGAAATCCAGACAGCCAGCTGTAGATACCTATAAGTTAGCTGGGATGAATCCCCTGCCCAAGTCTCGTACCCAATGGCATCTTCAGAAGTTTTAAACAGTTCATTACCCTGTAATTTTATTGGTATTGATCCCATGTTTCAAGGCTTTGACTGATCAGTTGCACCAGGTAGAAAGGATTTTCTGTTTTCTTCTTGCTGTATAAATGGTTTGCAAGGAGATATTCTGACTTTTCTCTGAATAATTTGGGTTACCTATTTGCAAAAGGAGTGTGCTAGTCTTAGTGCTAAACATCTCTCAGGAAGAATGACTTGCCTCCATTTTCAGAACTACACAGAGTAAGAGGAATTATGAGATAAGTACCAGTGGGTTTTCATATGGTGGGTTTTGGGTTTTGTTGTTGTTTTTTTGGTTTTTTGGGTTTTTTTTTTTTGGCGGGGGGGTGGGTTTTGTTTTGTTTTTTCTTTCCATAGCTGTAATCCTCTTTATCTTGTCAATTTGACCACCAAAGCCAATGCTATTGCTGGTCCAGAACCCCCCTGCTGTCCTGAACATCTCCTGTACTCTTTGCATGGCGTAATGCAGGTGCTCTGGATTGTGGTTTCTTGTTACAGGTCTGACTTTAGTCACAGGACACGGGACAATGTTTTGTGGTCTGCAGGTTTGTGATCCCCTCTGTATAAGGGCTGTGGAGTCCAATGGACTATACTAAGTATTTATTACCAACCTTTGTATAAATGAAAAAGGCTGCACTTAGATGGATATTTGGACTCTCTCCCCTTTCATTCTTATTACAAAGCTATAATTTTTTGTCCATTTTGCCATTGTGTGACACTGAGACCTGCTCAGACTCCCAGCTTTACAGAGGTGGGCAGCAGGGAAATCGACACAAATTACATCATGTTCATCAGAAAGCTGCTGCCAAGGTTTCCAGTGTTCTTGACCATCTAATAGCCTGCCACAAAAGCAGCTGGCCAGGGATCTCTGGGAATATATTTCAGTTTAGGAACCTAGGCAATTTCTATTTCCAATGTGTTAAATGAGATTTCAATTTGAGGGGAAAAAAAATTGAGAAAAAATGCCTTTCTTTTTTTTTCTTGTGCAGCTCTGATTCTCTTTCCCAGATAAATCTATTATGGAATCCTTTAATATATATAACATGACATCAGTCAGTCTTGGGAAGTATTTGAGTGACAGACAGCAGCGCTCTGTAGGTTTTGGGAGAATACTGCAGAGAGATGTGACAGCAAAAGAGTAGGTCAAAGCAGGTAATACAGTAATAACTTTAAAAATACACCCCAGGGTGTGAATAAGAAATGTGGACCTACAGTTGACAGATGGGCACTGGTATTTGTTACAGTGAAATCAGTGAATGTGCCAATCAATTCTCACATGACATGTTTGGTTTATCTGGGAATACCAAAACTAGTTGGAAAGCATCAGTGCTAGCTCTTCTTTCCCATAAGCAGCACATATGTTCTCCTTTGACTGCTAGAGATGGGATATATGGACTATGAGAGATCAAAGGTCTGCCTCTACTGCAGTGATCCCTGCAAACCAGAGCAATTTGTGGTTCAGAGTGAAAAGCAATTGAGCCTGACCACAACACAGATCAGCACAGGAGTCTAAATGAATGAACCAAAGACCTTTGAAAGATCAGACACAGCCTGAACAGCATCCAAAGAGGGGAAAAAAAAGAGATGGGTGGCTTGGGAAAGCAGAAATACTTGTACATTTTACCTCTTGGCTACCACAGAACAACACTACAGTAGGACCACAGGGTCCAGCAAGTGGGAAGAACACTTGTGAGCAACCAGGACATGACCTTCTCTAAGGGCATCATTTGGGGCAGTGTTCTGCCATGGCCCATAAAGAATTGCTACATATCAACTGTACTTGTGACTCATGATTATCCATGAGATGAAGGGTCAGGATCAATGAAAATCAATACAGCAGTGGCCTCTTTTTAGGTGCTTTACTCTTCTCAGCTGAAAATGGCTGAAGTACACCCATAGGAAAGGAGGACTGCTGTATAGCAAGGCTGATCCGCTGTTTGGTGCCCACTACACAACTTTATTCCTAATGGGAGGCAGAGACCTCAACATGCCGGGTCACTTTCAGGTGTTCCTCCTGGATGCCTGCAGCTGTCATCACTTAACACAGACCTCACTCAAGCCCTTACTGTGGGCCTTACACTTGGATCTAGGTGCTGCAGAGAAGTTATCTAGAAGTAATTGGTTTTGGGCACCATTTTATCAGAAAGCATATCAGCAAATCAGAGTAGTGGCTGAAGGACTGGAATGCAAGGAAAGATTGTGTTAAACAACAACTGCTAAAGCACATGACCAGTTCCCACATAAAGCCACGAATCTGAGAATAGGCTTCAGACAATTCTTGGGAGCATTTGAGATTTGAGGAATTTTTTGGTGTTATGAGTGTGAGGAGTAGTACTGGGTTAAATTTGAACAGGGCGCAATTTAGACTGCTTATTAAAAAAACTATGTCATCAGCTTTCAAATGTGATTTAACTACCCTTGGTGAATTCTGTATATAAAGGTACTCTGGACAACATACAAGAATGGGTTATTGAAAGTAATCCTTCATTGTCCCGGAAACTAAAAAAAAAATAAATAAATCTTTATATCTTTGGAGTGTTTAGTGACAAAAGGGATCTTCTCTGCCAGTAAAAGTGAAAAAGCTGCTAAACAATCTATGGCTTAAATGATGTCACAAGTCTACAGGTTGGAAAATATGCTGAGTCCTTTTCATGTATCTGTGATTTACAGCACTATCAAATTTTAAGAGTGTATAATGTTAGCATGTAATATTACCAGGCTGCCTGTTATTCCTCTCTGAGTTTTAACAAGTATTTTATCTCACAGTTTTCCTCTGTAGGAAGCAAGAGCCAAAATGACTGAAGGCACATCAGCAAGTTTTTTCTGAGATCATGGCAACAGAATATTATCAGAAAATCACAGGGTTTTGCTTGGAAAATAAATATCTGCATTTTCCTTGACATTTCATTTTCCTAAAAATACCTTTACTGATATGGAGCTGCAGGAAACCAGTATCCTCTGACAACACTTCATTACAGTGACATTATCTCTTAATTTCAGTAAGTTGTGGGGAAGAAAGGGGGTCTGTATCTGATGTAGGAGATACCCAGAGCTCCAGGCTAATATCTTACTGTAGACTTTCCACTTCTTGGAGCTTAAAGATACTGTGAAATATTTCTGAGAAATTATACTTATAAGTGATCAGATTCCAGACCTGGATTAATTTCCGGAAGGCAGGATATCAGTAAGCATGGAAACTGTGCCACATTTTGTATTATACCTTCCCATCCCTATTTCACATTTCAGGCATATTCAGCCTGGGGAAAAGCTAAAGCTAGAATCTTCTTAAGGGATAAATAGCAATCTTAAGTCATGGGTAAATATAAGAGCAGAAGTGTTGAGATGTAACAGTTCAGTCCATTTCCCTACTTCCTAATTGCTTCCTAATCCCTCGTTAGAACTCCCTGGTTCCTAATTAGGACATCCTAATCGGAATCCCACCATAGTCATGAGTGGTACTTTGAAAGCCCCAGGTTATGGAATAGCACCAACCTTTAGCTGAACACTTATTATGTGGGTTTGGATAACTATCCATGCCAATGAGTCTGGTGTCCCAACTGCCTTAAAGGTCACCTCATCTCATGGCAGACACCTAAGAGAGGGTATAGGAATTTCACTGTCAGGAATGTCTATTTCCCTTAACAGCCTGCAAGAACAACACGAAGTGCTCAGCCTGGCTGTGGATGCACAAAAGCCCGAGTCTAGATGGGATGCACCTTGCCCTCAGCATCTGCATCTAGAGTTCCTTTGGAGGAAATGGGTTGGTGCAGAGAGACCATGTTTCATTTTGAGGTGTGTTTACAGAAATCCTGCATGTTAAACAGAGGAGCTAATTACTCTGCACTGCTCATTCCTCAGGTGTCAGCTGGAGACCTGTGTTACATCATTCTTTTATTAATAAGGAAAAATACTTACATTGGCCAGAGGACAAAGGAGGGAGGCAAAAATGAGAAAAAAAAAAAAAAGCTACAGAAACAGTGACCTGTGAGGTCAGGATGAAAGAATTAGGTTTTTAAGACCTCTAGGAAAACAAAAGAGAAGATGGAGCAGGGTTATAATTGCAGCCTTTATACATTAGAAAGGATCTCTTGAGCAGGACAATGACCAATATGTTTTTGTGACCACAGTGGGCAGGACAGGATGTAATCTGTTTAATTTGCCATAGGGAAGATTTAGGTTGGATATGGGGAAAAATATTTTGTCTTTGAGAGCAATAAAATGTTGATATAGACTCCCTGGGAAGCCATGGAATTTCCTTGAGGAAGGACAAGTTAGACATCTGTCAGGAATGCTGTGAGCACACAAGCCCATCTGAAAGCAGAGGTGGATTGGTGTCTCCACTGGTGTTCCTCAAGTGGGGTTCACAACCCATATGAAGGATGTGAAAGGCCCAAAGGGAGTCTTATAAAGGGAGTGTTATAGAAAAAATAAAGATCTATGTTAATGGTAAGGGAAGGGTGATGCTTAAGGAAAAGGGGGCCTTATGTAGTTTAAAAAGGTATAAAATTGCGCAGCTCAAAGGATTTTCCTTTCTTAAATATGTGATCTTGAAATGCTACTCACAAATCCAGCCTTCGAGGGGTTATACAGAGACAGATCAGCCAAAAAACAGGTCTGACTTTCAAAAAGGTGGAGCAATAGCAGCCTACAGCATCTCTTTTTCCCTTCCAGCACTATGCTTCTATGATTTTTTGCAGTGTAGTTAATACAGAGGGATCCTAAGTAATTAAATCTTCTCTTGTGTCAGATTCTGAGCTTCCTCCCACAGACAAAGCTGGGTTTTGAGGTAAAACACACTGGAGAGGTTTTTAAGATAAAAAGGGGCAAAATTCAAGTACTTCTTCCTCCCTGATATGGAGTGTGGGCTGAGATTCTGTCTGAAGCTGAAGTACCAAGATAGGGGTCTAACAGTTGGAAACCCTGATTTTTCCAGTTCCTTTCTTCCACCAGATATGTTAAACTGCCACAGAGTACCAGGAAGTTTCTATTTACAATTTACTTTAGTAGTCAACTTACCTATAAAAGTCATGGACAGTGGTAAGGCAAGGAAAGCGAGGAGCCCAAATATAAAGCATGCTGTGAAGGAGAAAAAAAAGACAGTGTTATATGGGCTAGTTCAGGTTTAGAGGCCAGCATTTCCATCCAGTTCTTTACAGATGCCCTGTATCCACACAATTGTGTAGGAAGAAATGCAGTGCACTTGATGGAGTGGGAATATCCCCTGCGTGGTGCAGCATTTGCGCTGATGGGACCAGCACATTTTATCACTTCCAGGATGCAGTGAGAGACACAAACTGCTTTTGCAGCTACTACTTGCAGCTTGTCTTAATCCAAGGGCAAGGAGTCATCCACTGCTGCCTTGTCCTGCACCCTTTTCAGAGGCAGTGCCAGCCGACTGTGCAGTAACAAGTAATTTTGCATCAGCTAATCCATGGCAACTGATGAGCCATATCTGTTTGCTAAGGAAATAGCAGCTTTAAAGCCATTCCACTAAGTTTTCACTGATAGCTAAATAAACTGTCATTATCACAGATGTGGATAGTTTCTGGCTGGTCTAACTTCCTGACCCAGCTTAGCTCATGAGCACAAAGGCAGCAGCCCTATTGCAAGAAGTGGGATTTGTCACTGGGATAGATCAGCTTATGCTGTGTGGAAGGATGCTCTTAGGGGTGCACATCGACTCTCCCTGCAGGTGAGTGGACCTGGGGGGCTTACTTACCCCCTAGAGGTTGCTGGTGTATCTGAGCCCTGATGTTTCCCCCGCACAGCCAGGTGCTGCAGAGGATAAATGCTGACCTTCACAGTGGGTGAGGGACATGAGCATCTAGGACACCCCATCTCACAAGAGCTGTCACCTCTGTGCCTAATCATGAACACTTGGCAACATTAAAGTGAAACGCTGCCCTGCCAAATTAGAGTAAAATATAATGAGGACATTCTGTGGCAAGTGTCCCTTCGGAGCCCTTCCAGAAATTACTCAGGCTGCAAGCAGGTGCCTAAGGGTGCCACAATGCAGGTGGGCAGAGATTGAAGAGGGGATGAGAAGAGCATGGATAAGAAAAGGAGTAGGACATCTCCTTGGAGGCTTGCAAAAAAACCATTTTGGAGCAAGTATTTGGAGTTGGCTGGGGACCAACCCTTTCCCCAGGTAAACTGTGTCCTGCAGTTCCCCATGCCAGAGAGCTGCAACCTCTGCACAGTGTATGGTGTCCCCTGGCCATGCAGGAGCAGGGACACTGCCAGCACCCTGCAGACAGTGCCGCTCTGGAAAATTCTGCAGCACTGCCAAAATACCACCCTCAGGCTGCCTTAGAGAAAAAAGGGCAGCATCACTGCCTCTGTTTTACAGAAGGAGAAACAGAGAGGACATAGGAGCAGCATCAAAATTCAGAGCAGATCCACCAGGCTTTCTGAGTCACAGACACTTTTCATGGGAACACACCATCCCCCACACACTGCTCATGTTTTCTCCACAGAGAACCAGGATCTTACACTTAAGCTCTTGAGAGACATCTTTCTCAGAAGTAGCATGTTTGTTATCCCTATGAACTGGGAGAGACTGAGGGTATTTTGAGCTGAAGAAAGTACTTCTGTTCCTTTGTGCTACCCCTCCTCCTTTCCCTGTCGGCCAGTCTCCCCAGCCCCCGCCGCCCCCCCCCCCACCTCTCTCTCTCTCTCCCTCTCTCTCTCATTTTTGCTCAGACTCCTATCTCTTGAGTGCTGCATAATACGGAAAATTCTTCCTCTGCTTGAATAGTGTCCTACACTTGACTAATCTCTTTCAACCACTGACAGCCTCTTATTAGAACAACTCAGCCTAGAGCCTCCCTTTTCACCGCATGTCACATTTTGTGCTAGCTCCTCTTGCTGTTATCTAGACTATTCTTTCATATTAAGAAGCGATGTTATTGTAAATGAGTCGAGCTTCCAAAACCATTTGTGGGCAAACAGTGCCCACAGGCTGGGCAACTCATTTATCTGGTGCCCCAAGGGGTGCCGCTCAGGTCTGCAGGCACCGACTGCCTGGTTGTGGCCACATGTGCTGTCATTGCAGCGCAGCCCTCGCAGCGACATCACCCCTCTGCCAGTGGTTTCTTAGCTGCCCCCTGTCCCTGCCCGTGCTGCACGGGAGTGCTCGGGAGCCCGGGAGGAGAAGGAGGAGGCATCGTGTCATTTGTTAATTGTGCAGCGCCTATTCCGCCTGACCCCGGGGAGGGACGCTGCAGTAAACTCTGAAAAAAAGCTCAGGGGGCTCGTGTGCATGTGAGGCTGCACATCTGGCAGACAGGTGTCCGTGTTTGCTTGTGTCTGACATCTGCCCAACAGCCCGCTTTTGGAGGGGAGAAGTGGGAGGTAGAGACCACTCAGAGCTCAAGAGAAAAAGATAATGCTTCATTAATTCCGCTCCCAAAGCAGTCGCTGGGAATGTATTTACTCATTATCTTCCCATTCAGCTACAGCCTCTTAGGTCTCGAATTGGAGGGGCAGATGCATAATCTGGGAAGGCTTCCAGATCCATGTTCAACAAAGTGAGGCTCTTCAACAATTGCCTACACAACTGGCAAGGCTCTGCAGCCACTCTCAGTGTCGCTAGCAGCGCTAAAGACCGATTTTCCCTAAATGTGTGGAGGTTTCACAGATACGCTGCTCAGCTGGGACACACGCATTCTCTGCCTGGGTTTGTCTGGGCTGTGCTGCCCCGTTCTGGTCCGAAGACAAATTGCTTCAGAAAATGGTACTTGCCGCAGGGTAGCACGGCTCAGCAGAGAGGACGCTGCTGTGCAGGCAGGTCCACATGTGGGACTTGTGGGGTTTTTATGGCAGTGATATCGCCTCACAGGCTGCTCAGAGAAGCCCCTGGCCCCATTCCTGAATAAGCAGCAAAAAAGGGCTGGTAGTCTCTAAGAACACAAACACAACTAGGGAAGTGCTTCCAGGCATGCCTCAAAAGGGTATCTGTTCCATGAAGATGGTGCCTGGCATCAGGCAGGAGAACTCATTGCTCTGTACCAGCATGGCAGCACCTGCTGGGGCACTGGTGATGTCCTGCTGTGGGATCCTAGCATGCTGGAAAATTGATGGAGGGAAGAGCTCATGTCTGGGGTCACAAGAGAAGAAGAGAACAGGTGGCTGAGTATCTTGCACACACCTTGAAATCTGTGGTCACAAAAATTAGATCAGCAGGTGCAGCTTTTGGATCTCCTTCCCAGGAGTACATTCAGCTGATATAAATCTGCTGTTTGGCTGAATTCCTCTTGCCAGGATTTCCCCACAGAAGTAAGCACACTTGAGATCACTGTTGACATTTTGGCTGTATGTCATGGTCTCTCTCCTGTCTGATGCCCGAGCCTTTGCATCTTCCACAGCCATGCCCCTGCACTGCAGCTGTCCTCCCAGTCCTCTGCTACTCCCTTGTTGTGCCTGGCTTCAGGACACGCAGCCTGTTGCCCTCTGGCATTTGCTTGGGATCTGGAGCCAGTAGTGTAGGGGACACCAATTCACCCATGGGCTCCTCAGAATTTATTTTGCTGCCACAAGTTTTCCAAATTTCAGATCACCTCAGGCTGTCCCTATTTACTTTGAACAGAGAGAAAAGTTTCTTTTCAGATAAGAGTCTTTGCAGGATTTTCAGAAGTGATTTATGAATATCAATCTCAATCTACCTACTCTCCTCAGTAGTGTGCTAATACAGCTGTAGTGCAAGCTGCTCAGTAAAGTGGCAAGCTCTCTGATAATAAATACAGTAATAAATGAAGTGTTTGGTTTATTACCATCACTCTTAGGTGCTATTTGTTCTGTAGTCTGTCAGGTTCTGGATAAAAAATGATTTTTTTTTTTTTTTTAACAAGATACTACCAGTTTCCAAACAGTCTAAAGTTACCCCAGGATTTATCTGCATGAGCAAGCTGAGGAGCAAAACTCTCTGTGAAAATTCACAGTATGCCCTTTGGACAATACCCTGTGGGAATGCTGCTCTGAAGGGGCCTGACTCTCAGCAGTCTGGGTGTTAGGAAATTTGGGTCAAATTCAGTTGGCAGGGCCCCATGCCTGCTGATGCCCTGAGGCAGATGCAGATGGTGATGCAGGAGCTTAGCAAGCAGTGTCACAGTGTGCTGCACTGCAGCATGGGTGGTGTAATAGGCTGGAGTGCAGATGGGGAGCAGGTATTTTCATCCATGGTATTTTCATCCATGTTTTATTCCTTCACGGCATCTGCAGGCATCCCCTGCAGTACTGATAGGCATTTGGAGCAAAGAGAGAATCCAGCCTGTGGAGGTGTTGTGGTGGCAGAGAAAGTCTCAATGGATCTTTCTGAGGAATCAGCCCCAGTAAGATCATACGTTTTACACACCAGGGATGAGTCTGCCCAGGATTTTGGTAGCTGTGATTTCTGACTTTTTGTGCTTTCAAGCCATAGGAAAATGTCACTATTTCAGATGGGATATGCAGAAAATACTTGAATGAACTGACATGAAGGAAAGGAATTAAATCTGTTCAGCTTGGCCGGCCACCACCAAATAAGAAAATAGCAGCAAGGCTTGAGCACTCAAAACCAGACCTGTGAGTGATACAAAGAGTAGAAACATGAGATATCCTTGAGCAAAACCAAAGACTGCTCTGTTCATGAGGCTAAATGCCATAGCAAGGATTCCATCAATTGCTGGAATAATCTCTGGGGATGAATGGCAGGAATCCCATCCCTGGCGTGATTTAATCTCTTGACCAAAGTGGGTACTCAGAAACTGGAAGATTCAGGGTAAGGAACAGCCATTCCCATGGGGGCCTCTAGTTCCAGTGCAAAGCCACCATTTGAGGCAGGGGAAATGTGAGGAAACAGACCAAATCCCAGTTCAGGGTCACCAGCTGTTTACTGTGTTCCATTACCCTTTGCTTCGTCAGGGTTGAATTACTGTGATGTAGAACTTTGGTACCCAGATATCAGCATAACATCACCTAAACTTTATGTCCTAGGTGTAGGTGCTTTGAGGGTTGAGCAATATTACAGAGTGTCTAGCCTGAATTTTATATTATGCCTCTGGATACTCAACTACAGTTACACCATTGTCTAAATTCTGGATTTGGCCCCTTGTGAATAATTTCCAGAAGTAATTTTATAACAATATTTAGGCATTACATATAGAGCCATTCAGTTTGCATTTGCAGTAGACCTAGGGGAGTGAATTAGGCTTTTTTATTTTGGTCAATAAATTGAAGACTAAATTTAAATTGCTACACCAAGAATGAAAAGATGCTCCACAGGTGGGTTGGGTCTTGAGAGTTATTTAAATACCAGGAGACCAAAGGTACAGCTGTGGATTTTGCTGAAAAGCTCTTTGAAAAATAAATACAAGATGATGAGGAAAAGTGAAATTAAGCATTACTGCATTTCATGAGGTCTTTCATTTTAATGAACATAAAATCAATTTTGGATGCATTAGCTGATCCATAACTAAAGCAGAGCTTATTTTGAACTTAAGCATGATAAGAACGTGAAGATACTTTCCTGGAATGGTATTTCTGAGTTCCTCACTCATGGGTAACTTTTCAGCTACCCAAGAGGGTGCTTCTGGTGTAGAAGAGCATAGGTGAGATCAGAACTAATCCAAATCTTTAAAAAAAAATTCTAAAGGATTAATTATTTACTCTCTCATCATTGAAGTTCCAGTGGTAATTTATAACAGGGAATTGTAACATTTTGCTTGTAGACACTAGGAACAAAAATCAGAGAAAACACTACTTTTGACCTTTTAAATTATGATATTCATCAATGAGTCCAGATCCTCCCTGCATGTATTTTCTGCAGGATGTGAGGGATCCCACAGGGACCAGCTGGGCCCCAATTCCACTCACAGGCACTTGTCAGGGTGTAATGAGGGTACATGCTCTGCACCCCTTGTTTTGCATCCCTCCCCAGCCCTCCTTTCCCCTGGGGAAGTGACGAGCATGAAGAAGTAAACCAGAAAATATCCTCTCCTTCCTTACCTGTGTCAGGTTTCTGCAGGGAGACCTGGATTGAGCTTTCTGTCCCTTTGGCCTGATTTTCTCTGCCAGGTTGTAAGACAGCAAGGAGTTGAGGGATTTAATAATTAATAAAAGTTCATTCTGAGTTTTGAGAGCTTTTCAGGCAAAGCAAAGATCAGGAATATAGAAGACTCCAAGGTAACACCCTAGACTGGCAAATGCAGCAATAGTGTGGGTGAAGTATCAGTTATGAGGAGTGGTCAAGGGGTTTGCTGCTTCTTGTATTTGAGTGGAATTAGAAATTGCTACTGCCAAGAAGTGAAAGCAAAATGTCACATTCGTGTTTGCAAGTTTCCATTGCAACTCAGAGAGAAAAGGCAATACAGTTAGCAGGAGTAAACTGCTTTAATACCCATGGATTTTAACCTCCTGCTGAGGACATTGCTTCCCTGATCTTACAACACCCCACCTCTGAAGTGTATTTCTCCTGTGCCTCTGTGCATCTTGCACAGCCTCAGCCCAGGTCAACTTTCTGCTGCATTGCTCCTCAGAGAGCAAGAACCAGCCTGTTCAACCAGCTGTCAGCTTGTTACAGCCCTCTGAGTCCTCCACCCTGGGTGGGGAGAACCAGTTGCTTTAAAACCTGAGCAAGCCCAGGCTGTCATGCAAAAGAACTCTGTCCAGACAACTGATGCTTCCAGCCCACAGCAATGGGCTGCTTATGGGGAATCCCCCCACCTGCAGTGGCCCTTGTGCCAGGGAGCAGGCAAGCAGAGGGAAGAATAACCTGTCCCAGATCTCACTAGGTGAAAGGGAGGATATTCCTGACCATATTCCATCCCCAGACTTGCATCCCTGTGCCATCACACAGGCTGGCAGAAGTTTTGCTTGGTGGGAATTGCTCCTAGGAGAATTTGTTCTCAGGCTGGCTGTGCTGCTCTTCACAAGGTGATTTTCCCTGTGGATGCTTCTGCATGCACTGCATGTGTAAGGCAACACTTCAGAGAGGAGGCAAACACATTATTTTGCTTAGACTGTCTGTTGCTGTCCATATTTAGGCACATGGTGGTGTTTGTTTGAAATTTTGTGCTGGTTGCTATACTTCAAATACTGCAACAGGCAGCTGCTGTTAGGGTAGAGTTACTATTGCCCACTCCATCAGTTCCCAAGGAAAGGAAAGGAAACTTCAATGGAAGATTCAGGTGGGACTTAGTACCATCGTGATTCCTTTATATACTTGCTTAGCAACAGGGCTGCTTAAATACATGGGGCAATGGCTACCAGAACTGCCTTACCATTGCTGGCAATTTTAGATATGCAGCGGTGGCAGGCTTTCTCCAGGCCAGCAGTCATCGTGGTGAGCCTTTTGGGGTGCCTGTGGAGACAGAGAAATCCATATGGCTATCAGAAGTGTCTTTACCTTACTAAGTAACTTGCCTCAGAGTACTCGCACATGCTGGCAGGCTTTCACTACCCGCAAAAACCCCAAGCATGCACAAACCCAGCCAGCAGCAGGGCACACCCAGAGGCAGGAATGCCTTCCAGCAGCTCCATGCTTGCCTGCTGGTGATGATGCTCGAGCCCTGGGGCATGGGGAGGCTGGGGGAGAAGTATTAATGTCATCTTCCTGAAAACTGTGAGAGGTTCTATTTTTACTTTGATTTGTTTTCAGGCAGAACAAAGAGTATTTAAATGTTAGGAGAAAACCCAGGGAAACAGGTGAGGTTTGCTACACAAACCTCAGCAAGAATTAAGTAGCAAGCAAAAACGAATTAAAGAAAAAAAGGTAGAGAGAAGATGAAAAGAGTTTTAAGGTCAAGGAGGATTCTGAAGAAGAATATGGAATAAAAACTGCAAACCACAGGGAGCCCAGAACAACATGCCTTTGACAGAAAGGTAGCTGTATTAGAAAGTAGCTCCTTGTAAAGAATTTTTACAAGGTGGGTTGAGGGATGAGCAAGCAGACAGGCATCCAAGGTCAGGCTTCAGACAGCACCAGACAGTTAAGTAGCATTCCACATCAGTGGGAGTGTGGAAAGCTCTCTCTCTCACACACACACACACACACACACACACACACACACACACACACACACACACACATACACTCACGCACTCACACACACACAGACACACACACACACAGACACACACACACACAGGCTCCAAGCCTCACCTTCTGGCCAGGGTCACCACAAGTCTGCAACCACCAGTAGCTCTATGGCAGAGGAAGGTGTGTGTGGAGGAGGCCAGGATAAGGGAAGCTGCATTCCTGAACCTACCTCCAAATAGCCTCTAGATTTTTTAGTGGTTAGAGAGCAGTATTTTAAGCTTAGCCTCACCGTGTTCTAAGTTGACATGAGATCCACCATAGGGTTTTCTTGTGCAATGCTGTGTCCAGCTTGGCCCAGAGCCTACTAGGGACCATGGGGTCCCAGGCACGTATTGAAGATAAAGACAGACTTATTCAACCACCTGATCTATGGCCATACCCCTCTCCAAAGTCTGTCCAAGCCCTACTAGTCGTGGCTGAGCAGAGGAGACTGTATCCAAGCCCAGACAGGACCCTCTGCTGCCATGGGGAAGGGGATGGGGTTTGCTCCTTGCACAATGGCATTGCAGATTCTGTTTCCTGACAGTTAATAGAGGCAGGTGTGGTTTTACCTGTGGGTGAATGACCGAGCAAGAGCCAGGGACTTTCAGAGGCAGAGGCTTTCACAGACATCCCACCAGATCAGTAATCCTTGCAGGCAGCAGCCAGCCACCTACATATACATCCAGGTTTCTTGTGTGCCTGATCTCAATAGATGTCTCAAGGAATTTAGCTCTCCTTTCCTAGCCCTAATCTTTATATCCCAGAGGATATCTCCATCAGTACTGAATGGAAATTATATATGAGTGCCTAACCTCTGGTGAGTGCATGTGTCTCATACCAGCCACCAAAACCTTCTTCATCAGAGCAAATACTGTTTCCTATGGGCTGCAACTATTGATGAACATTTCAAGGGAAAAAATAAGCACTGTTGCATGCTCAGGGAAAACAGAAAGGAAGAAGGGAAACTGGTACTTTTCCCAGCCAAATGATATATTAACTTTAAACCTTTCAGTGCAGGTTTCTTTCTAGAAGATGCACAAACAAGCATTCATTTTGCATCTGGCAATGGCTGCTGACAAAGGTGTTCTAAATCATGCATAGATTGGGAATATTAGTCTTTATGTAAATGTTTTGACTAAAATTACTTTTATAGAAGGAATTATATATTAATATGTGATTAATATAACATATGAATCCAATCAATCCGATGCCATATTAAAATCAGTAAAATATCCAGTTATCTTAAGCAGAATTTATTGCGGCTGGGAATGCTGTATTTCCATAAGCAGAGGGTAAAACGGACGTTTTGTCTTTATTTACTGCTCTTTTACACTAAAGGAAAACTGGAGGATCGGTATCTGGAAGCATGTCACCACCTAGTGACAGAGCCCAGAAGTGACCGTGATTCAGAGCTCTGCGTGTGCGGTTCTGACAGGTGAGATAGAGAAAGCAATTTCACGATGGCTGTGCACAAAGCGTGTTCACACAAGAACACAACACACAAAACTACCAGGTAGTGGTTTCAGTTCTTCCTCAGATGTTGGCGTGGACTTCTCCAGGACTGACAAATCCCTCAGAGAATTCATTCTATTTGCCAGATAAAGAGGTGTTGCCCCTTTCCCCCACACCTTTGATGATTCTGCAGAAGCTGCTGTGGGTGTTAAGGATTAATTATTTTCTTTTGTGCCAATGCGTGAGGGTGCTAAATGTGCAATTCAGCAGCCAGGCAGATGCAGAATGGTTTTGTTTCACAGCCGAAACAGGGAAATTTTCGCTGAAACTCACAAGAAACTGAAATTGGCACAGTACAAAGACTGGCGCCTTACAAGGGCAGGAAGGTATCCTGCCCCACTGTACCTGCTCCCAGTTTGATATTGAGTTGGAAAAGTCATATGAAAAACATAAAACTCAGCCAGGAAAAAAAAAAAAAAAAAAGAGATAAAGACCAAAGGCAACTTCCGGACCTCCTCCCATCAGTCCTTCTCTGAGTTTGCTTCCCCAGTGGAAAGGGACCTGCCCTTGGGCCAGAAGGGCCAGCAAGCACCAGGAACAAATCTCTGAACTCCTTGCAGGAGGCTGGAGCCTCTCCATACAGCTGCTTTTTAGGGTGGCAGGTTGCAGCTGAGCCACACTAGAGTCACAGCACCCCTGTGCTCTTCCAGGCTGTCCCATACTCCTCACTGAGTGCCCTCAGTGCTGGTGGTCAGCAGCCAGGTTTGTCCCCCTGGAACACATGCTGTGTGTCACATTACTGCCTCCTGTTGTAACTCAGTTCCTTGCCCCTTACAAGCACAGTGATAAGTGTGTGTAGCACAGACCCTCCAGCCTGTTTCCTTTGTTATTTCAGCTAGTTTTAGCTTTAAACGATTTTTCTGGTCGTTATTCTCATCCTAAATGTTTAGGTAATAGGAGTCAACACTGACTGATAGCACTGACTGACTGACTGGTGTGTGCCTGACCTACAGGAAAGCCAAAAGACAACTTCAGGCTGGTCCCGCCGTGTGTCAGTCCAAACAAGAGCCATGTCCACTTTTGTACTATGGTGTTCAGACTTTTCAAATTGAGCTCTTCTCTCTCCCAGATGCAGGTGTCGCACTCTGCACTGGTGGACACAGCAGGCAGAATTGGTGGGGCTTCCTAAGATCCCAGTTCCCGCTTGATGGCTTCAGACTGCCAGGGATCCCTGCTGGGACACGGGAGGTGTACATGGGCCAGCAAACCCCTCCGGAGCAAGGGCTCTTGTCTAAGTACTGCTAGAGGGAACAATTTCTTTTTATTTTTCTGAAATATTCAGGGCAAAGTCCTCTTCCAAATCCGGTTTCCTAACAAACCACAAAGCCCCACGCTGGCTGTTATGCCAGCACGTTGTCCAGTTCCCAGCAAACCCCTCTTACCTGAGAGCGCTGTGAGTGCCAAATCCCTTCAGCTGCACGCGTGGGAGATGGGGCAGAGAACGGCAAAATCCAGCCCTGGGTGGATTCTCCAGCTGGGAGAGCTCTCTCTGGGACCCCGGAGCTCTGCTCGGCTCCCTGCGGCTCTGCCCGTGGGCGCTGAGGCACGGAGCGGGGGCTCGCTGCCTTTTGTTCCTCCGGGCTCTCACCGTGGGAGCTGTGGGATGCGGGAGCGCTTGCCGGCGGAGCCCATCCTCATCAGTTTCCCCACTCCCACGGCTGGCTGGAGCCACAGCCCACCCTGTGCCGTTTCAGGGTGACAGCAGGGGGAAGCAAAGGACCCCACACAACGGTGACTGTACAGGAGGTGGGGGGAAAAAAAATAAACCAAAAAAAAACCACCAATGAATTTCTTTTGCTAAGTCTTTTATTTTAGAGGGAAAAAAATATTTATTCAGAAATCAGTAGAGAGTGTTAAGTACTTGGTTCATTCTTCATTCAGTTTTCCCCCCTTCCCCATCAGTGCAGCTGACAGAGCTCTTTGCAAACTGCCACTGTACCACCTCAGCTGTTGGCAGGTTTATGTCTTGTGTCACTTTGCAGAGTGTCATCTATTTGTTAGGTAGTTACCTGCTAGGTCACCTTCTCATCAGCAGGTGACCATCTGGCATCTCAGGTGTAATTATAGGTATGGGTAATCTGCTAGAAAGCCCTTTTTCTGCACAAGAAGAAGTGGGTTTGAGGGAGAGAACTTCTGCAGGAGGAGTGACAGCATTAATAAAGATTGATGTGTATTTTGAGTCCATTCAGGAAGGCCCTGCAAGAAAGAAAAGGTTACCTGCTTCATTAGTCACCAGCAGGGAGCTGACAAAGTGCCAGCTCCAGCTCAGAAGGAGCAATTCTGCCTTCAGCTGCCAGGTTTGCACAGTTCATCACCAATAAAACTCCCACTGCTACACGTTTTGCATTAAGAAAATGGGTCCACACTGGGTCAGCTGAGGTAAAGAAAATGATGGTGTTTGATGGGTAAATTTGCATGCTGCTGGGCCAGCACATGCACAACCACAGCCACAGGCTGGTTCTTACACTCTCTGTGCTTTTCCTTGCAGCAAGGTCCAATATGCTGGCAAAAGCCCTGACCTTGTGGTGGTGTGACTGCCGCCAATCAGGCCGTAGCCTTGCACAGTGAAAATTTCGGTGGAGGAAGTTTGGCAGTGAAGCAGAAGGTGGGACTGTGGCCTTTATCCATTGCACTGAAGCAGGGGTTATTTGAGCACCTAGACAAGGAAGCCATGGACTGTATAGGCAATGAAGGGAGCAGGGAGACACTTCTGGAAGACTCTAGTGCTCTCCACCAGTGCTGGAATAGGCACGGCAGGAAGAGACTGAGACACACTATCAAAGTGGCCAAACTGGACAGCTGGGCTTTCTGTGCTCCTAGTTCTTTTTTCCTTAGGTGTAATAGAGCTGCTTCTTCCAGCAGAGAAAGCTGTTTTTCCAGCAGTTATTCACAGGCCAGTGCCTGGCATTAGGCATCAGCAAGGATTTCAGTTATGTCCAATATCACTGCCTGCTTTTGGGGTGATTTTTCTCACCCTTCATGAAGCTCTAAGGCAAGTGTAGTTTGCCTGTGTCTGCTGAGGTGATGCACAGGGTCACACATCCTAACCCAGGGCATTCCAGCTTCTGTGCTGCCCTTCTGGTGACTGCTGAGGTCCTGGGCTGAGCTAAGCAAAGGGACTCTGTAATGCAGTCACCAAAGGCACAAGCCAGAGCATGCTCTCCTCAAACACAGCCCTCCGCTCAGACCAGAAGGAACTTTTACATCCCCACATAATACATAATCGGGATTTTTTCAACAGGTGCCTTTTTGGAAGAGGTTACAGCCCACCATGAATTATCCTGGGTATATAATGGTTAGCATGGAGTGGGAAAGGGCTGTGTAGAGATGCTGTCTCCTTTCCAGTTTGTGTTCATGTTCAATTTATATCCACCCTCCATGTAGGGTGACCACTTTTGCCACAGGGTCTTCTCCTAACTTGATGACTCAGAAGTCAAAATCAACATAGAAATAGTCCCCCATCTCCTACATAATTTTTTCTTTTCAAATTGAAAGAGTCTGACTGTTTTTGTAAATGTTGGATGCAATCACTAATGTTATATTTTCTTGTATAAATTATCCTTGTGTATTGAAATATAAGCAGCCAGTGGGAAAGAAATTCAATGTACATTTCTTTCACTGTTCAAGGCAAAAAAAATGTGTACTTATCTGCTGAGAAATACTCTGCTTGTGCAGTGGAAAGCAATCATCAATACTGACTTGCCAGCATTTTAATGATTGCCTGTGGGAATCCTAGAAACTATAACATTCAATCATCACAAGAAGATCATAGAAAAAAATAGCAGGGACCAAGAGCTCCTGTGGCAAGTGTAGCCAGTGTTGACAATGACATTTAGTAGTACCATTAAATTGCTTGTTTCTGGTGTCTTTGAAGGAAAATGTTAAGGCAGCCTTAGGAAGATACTGGGACTAGAGGTGCTATTGATGCAGTGAGCCACTGTGTGCCCAGCCTGAAGTCCCCCAGGCTCTGAGAGCCACGAGGTGACCATGTCCATCCCCTGGGATCGTCTGGAAGCTGCAGAGCTTGGTGCAGGGCAGAGGCTGTGAAATTCTTCCACCTGCTGACACACACAAGGTCAGGCCAGGCACTTTCCTCTCATGTCCATCACTGAGAAAATGGTTTGTGTGGCTGTCAGTCTAAATTACAGTGCCAGGTGAAGCCTACTGCTGTGGGTGTTTCAGTTCCTTGGCTTCTTCCCACAAGACTGTCCTGGGGAAGGGATGTTTATGTGCTGGTCTCCATGGCAGTTTACTTGGCAATGGCCAAGAGGTAAGCAGAAAATAAGAAAATATCAGACTGTCTGCTTTACTCTTTCCTTTACGCAGGACAATTTATTACAGCGTGATCGAGGCCTAACAAATAGAGAGACAAAAGACAAAGTGTGCTGGATAACCTCCAGACAGAGTAACTTTAATAAAGTCTAGTGAGGGATAGCTGCTCATGTTTCAGCTTTCACTCAGTCTGCTTATTCAGAGGGACTCTTTTTCTACTTTAAATATGTATCACACAGGCAGACTAGAACAAGATTTGCCTTAGTTTGATAGGACAGATTACAAGACACAAAGGAAGCAGCTGTGGCTTGGTATCCCTGCTAACCTCCAGCCCCAGATGCTGTAGGATAATCCTGGGAAAGTAACAATAGATGACTTTTATTACAATTATTACCCAGGTTCCCTGGATCCATAGCCGTTGTCCATCCGAGGCCTGGTAATGAGATAGATGTCCTCACTTAATTTGCTTGTATCACTGAGTTTTCAATTACTCTATCAAATTCAATCAAAATTGGCAAATAGTTTTGCAAGATGTTAGAAGGAAGAACTGGACAGCAGAACCCAGGGCAACAAATGCACATGGTGTGTGTCCATAGAAAGCAGGCTAAATCAAAAATCCAGTGCTCAAAAAGTTAGTAATGGGGTTACTTCCTTAGGAATGTTTGCTGGTTTCCTATAGGAAAAAAAATCAAAACAAAACAAAACAAAAATGTTTATTTTATTTTTATTGAATGGAATTTATCAGAGATTGTCTCTCACTGGTAGTTTGGGAGGTAAACCTGTGTGTTGTTCAGTGTAGAGAAAATTTTCCTTTAAATAATAAATACTTTTCTTTAAAAATTCCAGTTTTCTGTTCCCCTGCTTATCCATCAAAGTAACAAACAGCCCAAATTAATGTGAGCAAAATTTACCCACAAGCCCAAAAATCCAGTACTCTTGAAACCTGCAGTAAGGGAAAGTGGAATTACTAAAAATATAAAAGCCAAAGCCCCCGTTGAAGTCCATGTATTCTTTGTTTACGGCACTACAGAGTGTGCTAGGCAAATGTGTAGAGTTTGCAAAACCCTTTGGGAATCCCTGAAAAATGAAGTGGGGGATAAAAAGATTAGCTCCTCACACAGGGGCATAATAAAGTTGCTGAACATTTCTGTCTTAATTGTGCTTCGTGGTAGAGTATAAGGGAAAGTTACCACAGCTGAATAAAATGCAAAACTCTCCTAGCAGCAAAATGCCTCCTTTAATATAACAGCAGGAATATAAACCTCTCACTTATAAGATATAGTTGATAAAAAAAGCTTATAACTCACAGAGATTTTACATGGAATGAAAAATCTTAAAAGCCTATAAAGTATAGTGTTCTTCAAATATGATAATCTAAATCAGCACTTTAATTTGCACTTCCGCATATCAGAGTTAATATTCCCATTGCATGTGGACATAATGAAAAGTGCTGTTCCATTGACAACAGAAGATAACATTGTGTGGTTTCATTTTTCTATTTCTTTTCTCACACATGAAATATGCCTTTTGCCACCTTTCAGTGCATTTTTCCTCCTCAGCTGGAGGATTGTGAACCATATTTAACACTGTATCTGTTCAACACAACTGAAAAGTCTAACCCTCCAAAAGGGAGGATCACATTCCCTACTTGTAGCCTTAACTCATGGGAAGCAGAACCATGTGTTTGCTGTAGAGTAATTGTGATGAATGATATGGAGAAAAAGCAGAAATA
This sequence comes from Lonchura striata, assembly GCF_050655825.1. Lineage (NCBI taxonomy): Eukaryota > Metazoa > Chordata > Aves > Passeriformes > Estrildidae > Lonchura > Lonchura striata. The sequence goes on from NC_140703.1 coordinate 65,152,729, forward strand.
CCACAGAACAGTTGAGTGACCACAAATGAGCTAGGATATAGTTCAGTGCAGTATCAACATGTGTGGAGTGAGGAGTCTTCATTGCAGTTGTCCAAATATGTGATTTCTAGGGGGAAAAAAATAGAGAAAAAATAAAAAGCTTTCTGTGCAGATGAGCTGAGAAACAGGATTTTGTTCACTCTCACTAATGGATCAAGTGAGAGTCAAATAGAGATGTCTACACAGGAATTCCCATTAGGGTCTGCAGAGAGGGTCTGATAGGGTCTGATATGGTTCCCTAAGTGCATCCCACCTGGCCCACACAGAAGGATGTAGGTCTTGTCTCTCTGGCCCTGGACAGAGGGGTAGTTGAGGGCACCTCGAGCAGTTCTAGAAGTCTGTATTTACCTGAACAGTTCCTGCACTGGCTCCATCTGCATTGTGATATGGGGCTGGACACCTGCAGTGTGTGTAGATGCCCCTATTGCTGACAGTCTCACTTAGTTATCTGCAGTATGGATTCTAAAGTTCTCCCTGTGATCTGTGCAGGCAGGAAAGACAGGAGTCAGTTAAAATTGTGTTTCTTTCTTCTGTGGGGCTGTGTTGGGGATGGGAGGTGGGGTGTGCTGTCCCTAGCACAAGGGAGAAACAACCCTCCCCTCTATGCATCTGGACATGAGTATATTTAGGTAATGCATTAAAATCTCTACTTTGAAAGGTAAAACCCTGCTTTATGCAGTCACTACAAGTCCCATAAACTAGAAATTAACCCACTGATTCCTGATCATTATTGCCTGCCCACAAGGCCTGCTGTCAGGCTGCAGCTGAGAGGCCCAAGGTGGGAGTTTGTGCTCATGGGATGCTTGTGAGAAGGTGGCAACCAAGGCCACGACTTCTCACAGACATGGCTTGCCATGCACAGAACATCTCGTGGCTCAACAAGAGGCCATCTGGAGCAGGCTGTAAGCACTTTGTAAAGGAGTCACATTATTCAGCAATGACATTTCCCTGTATGCTACTTTCTATTTGAGCAAGAACCAAAGGGGATTCCCTGGGAGACACCAAGATCTTCCTCTGCAAAGGAGAGCTTTGTGGAAGCAGTTGTCCAGGCAGCTGATACAGTATAGCAAATCCAATGGCATGTCAAATCCAGTCTTTTGGGGTACCTTTCAAGGACTTTTCATATTTTGGGCTTCAGGTTCCAAAGGACTCCATTTTAGACCTAGTTGCAGTAGATGAAGGTTGGGTTGGAGCCAGCTCAGTTTGGGGCTATAGTAAATCCAGCCTCTGGCTGATACTACCTGAGCAAGAAGACTCATGCAAATGAGCTATTTCTGGTGAAATTCCAGGCCTATTGTTGCTTCTCCTTATGAAATTATGTCTCAGAGGTGTAGGTTTCCTCATCCAAAGGCATTTGCGAGTGAGAAGGTTTATTTGGGCTGCAGGCACGTCTCACCAGATGGCACTGTGCTCACAGGCTCAGGGCACAGCTGGGGAGGACAAGTGTCCCTGCAGGAGGTGTGGGGTGATGTGATGTGATGTGTGGATACACCAGCAAGTTCCCAGACCCAGCTGGGGGCTGCAGCTCCCGCTCCACAACCTTAGCATGCCTCAAATCAGACTCCACTCAGAAGTGAGGGCAATGCTGAAAGTCATGTTCACTTGCATTTTGGGTGGGCTCCAAGTGCCTCCAGCACAGCTCTTGGGGCAAACAGGGCAGCACTATGCATTGAGCTCACCAGATGGCAACACCATTCACAAGGTGCCTTTTGTTTTCACACGGTCTCCTTGGGCAGCACTTCCCTGAGTCCTCTTCGACTGAAAAGAGCCGTAAGGCTCACAGGGGTAGCATGAGGAGCAGTGGATTAGTGCTGCCAGGGCAGAGCCTGCCACAGGGCTTTCCTCACAGCTGTGTCCCATGGGCAGCTCTGTGCTCTCTTCTGAGTCTGTTCAGCTCAAATCCTGTGTAACAGGTACCTGTATGACCTCAGCGTAAAACACAGAAAAAATTATGTTCTTTTTTTGGTGTGAGTTTTTTTGGGGTTTTGTTGTTGTTGTTGTTGTTGTTGTTTGGTTGGTTGGTTTTAATCTTACCATTCTGTGTGTTCCCCTTTGAGATGTTAAGAGCCAAACCACTGCTTTGGAACATGTCCACAAAGACAGTCCCTTCTGGTGAGGTAATTTTAGTGATCTCTTCCCTCAGATCACTAATTACTTCAGGTTGCTTTCAGCCTAAGACTTCCTACTTAATTTCCAGGAAAGCTTGCCCATGCTTTACCTGATCTGGCAAATCTACTATTCAAGCACATCAGATCCACATGAATTATAATATATATATATAATATCAGCTTATCCTTAACCATTTTCCTTTCCATTTCCTACTCTCGCTGCTCAGTCTTGCATGAGCACAGATTGGTCATTTGGTGGCTGTGAAAGCACCTTTTATCTGATCATTGGTTTTAAACTGTGAAATAGAGGGGATAATGCACTTTTTTCCCCTCTACTGAATTTCTGTTTTGGCTAAATTCTCCAGCATGATCACTGTCCTATTTTGTACAAGAAACATGAAGCCTGAGTGCCAAGGCTGGGGGGACCCCTGTGGATTAATTTAATGAATAATAATAATAAAAACATATGGTGAGTCATTTTGACACTGACGACTTTAATGTAATTAGCATTAGGAAAATACCAATATTTATATTTGCTAAAAATGTTAACATATTTTGCTAAAAATTATAGCAACAGCAGGAAAAGAAAGAAGGAAAGAGAAAGAGAGAAAGAAAGAGATGAAAGAAATAAAGTGAGAAAGAGAAAGAGAGAAAGAGAGAAAGAGAGAAAGAGAGAAAGAGAGAAAGAGAGAAAGAGAGAAAGAAAGAAAGAAAGAAAGAAAGAAAGAAAGAAAGAAAGAAAGAAAGAAAGAAAGAGAAAGAAAGAAAGAAAGAAAGAAAGAAAGAAAGAAAGAAAGAAAGAAAGAGAGAGAAAGAAAAAGAAAGAAAGAAAGAAAGAAAGAAAGAAAGAAAGAAAGAAAGAAAGAAAGAAAGAAAGAAAGAAAGAAAGAAAGAAAGAAAGAAAGAAAGAAAGAAAAAGAGAAAGAAAGAAAGAGAAAAAGAAAGAAAGAGAAAAAGAAAGAAAGAAAGAAAGGAAGATCAGTTTAAAAAGAGTGGTATGGCGAATCTTTTTTTTCAGCTCAATCTACAGTGTTCAGCTAGCTTAGGCTACTAAGAGAAAGGCTAAGGGTATAAGACTAATCTATTTAAGTATACCAAGGATAAAGAATTGCTTATGCAAACTAATAATCAATAAAATACTTAAATCAAGTGAGTATAAATGGGCCATTAAATAGAATCTGATTTCTAAACCATCAGAGCAGCAAGGGTAGGAAATAACTTCTCATTACCTATAGAAAATGTGTTTTGTTTGGATGAGAGGACTTCAAGATGCACAACCTCTTTATTTGATCTGGAACAAACTGGTCTGAAACTTCAGATCATCTACAATTTAAATTCAATTAACCAACTGCTGAAGATCTCACAGGGTTTGGGATTTTTTTTGTTTGTTTTTTGTTGTTTGGTTGTTGGTTTGGGTTGTGTTTTTTGGTTGTTTTTTTTTTTTTTTTGCTGGCATTGATGAGTTTGGGGTAGGTTTGTTAGATGATTTCTCATGATTTCTGAAGCTGTGAGGCCACACAGTGTAGAGAGGGTTGTGTGCAGGGGTCAGAAGGCAGCCATGGAAACATCTCTCTGCATCATATTACTGCTTTTGTAAGGTGATGATGTGATGGAGCAACTGCAAAAGAAGGACATGGAACATGAGAACTCAAGAGGTCTTGTTTTGCTAAAGCTGAGTCTTAAAAAAAATGGAGTTGTAACCAAAACTTGGCTTGGTTCACCACTGGAAGGTGCCTGAAGTTCCTTCCACAAAACATATGGCATATATGGCATATACAGAGCTTTGCCTAAAGTCAGAAGATATTTTGGGATTCTGTAATTCCTGCCATCTCATATTCTCTCTCTAAAAATACCTACTTCCCAAATCCAAAGATACCTGAGCACTTGCAGCAGCAACAGATGGCCCTGCCTGTGCACAGTAACTTTCCCAAGACCACAGATGCTCCCTTGAATGACTTACCTCCACATGGGCAGAAATTAAAGCCTTTGGGCAGGTGAGGAAATCTCTTTAAGACAGCTCCACATGTTGGTCAGAAAGTGATTACTGCCATTTTAGTAATGGATGAAGGACCCCTGAGGCAGAGCAGTCACCCACCCACTTTGAGGTTGCTGTCTTTTGGTATGTAGTGCAAGTGGCAGTGCCACACATTTGGTGGCATCTCATGATGTAGGTATGACATGTATTCGTGTCCACTGCTACTGGCCTCCTGTCAGACAGCAAAGTTTAAACATCTAGTCCTTCCCAGGAAGGATATTACTGGTAGCAACGATGCTGAAAGCATTTTGGAATGAAATTCATCTCCATATATTACCAGGAAATTTGTGCTGAAATGGCAAAGGATGAGGAGTTGAAAGCTGAAAGAACCTCTTTGTCAGTTTTGGTAATGGAATTTACTTTGTGAGGAGGAAAGAAGTAAAACAGAAGAGAAAGAAATAATACATGCTGCTGCTGCAACTTGACATTTATGGCAGGCACTCAAATGTCAAATATTGACACCCAAAGGTTTCATTCACCATGCCACCACTGCAAATGGTGTTTGTTGTGCTATTTGCTGCACTTGCACCACCAAAACCTTTTGTCTAGAAAAACAATGTTTTGCTAAAAATTCAGAAAGTATTTGACTAAAAAATATTCTTTCCACCATCAGTCTTACCCAGCTATAGCATCAAACAGGGAGTTGTAGTGGGAGTACAAAAACATTCTGGAAAGAAGAAACAGCTCCTGGAGGAAAGGATGAAGCAAACTGAGAGAAGAAGGAAAAAGCTTTCCATTACCATTTACAAAGAAGAAAAATTCTCACCTGGGAAGAAGACTGAGAGGGTGCCCAGAGAGCAAGACTTTCTTAATGAAGAGAATTGTATCTGAACTATTCCTGTGCTGCTTTCTGCATTTCAGACAAGGAAGTATTTTACTAGAAGCTGCTTCTAGCAGAAGTACTGAGACATTTGAAAAAAACCCTGAAACAGAAAAAGCTGGAACAGATTTCCAAGGGTTATCGCCTAGAAATCATGATGGTTTTTAATCTTGGTTTCTCTTACAGTCCTCTTGAAGCATCTCATTCTTCCTACTTGTCATCAGTTGGATGTCCTCAGCTGGATGGTTGATTTTGTCATCAAAGAATCTAGGTGAATTTGGCTCAAGGTCTCACAAAGAGGTCACTGTGACTCAGTGAAACATTCTACAGTCAAACAGAAACTGAACATTCATGTCTAAAGCTTAAGACAATCTCAACAGAAAAATAGAGACAACTTCTGTCAGTAAAGTGCCTATTTCACATCCTGCAGGATCAGGGCCTGAGTTGCACCAAATGGATTTAAAATGTACATAATGAAAATACTGCATACTTTCACAGAGAAGGTGTTCAAATTACCAAAATTTCAAAAACCAGAAACATAAGCCCAGGTTAAAATACGTGCTCTAAAGACAGATCTAATTTTCTAATCCACTCATCCACCACTTCTTTCCAATGACTTCAGTGTAACCAACCTATTTAAAAGTCAGGCTACTCTCCTAAATCAAGCTTTCATCAGATAGATTTAGGATCACAGGTTTTCTTTTGAAAACCATTTGGTCTTGGCTGTATCTGTGCTCAGCTTTAGCTCCATCACTTGTTTTAGTTCAAATAACACAAGATACTTGCACTTCCCTTGGCTGCCAGATTTAGTCACACAACCGTAGGGACACAATCTGAGAATGTGTCTGACATTTAGTGTGTGTGCTCTTTGTGTCTTCCAGACAGTTTTCCTAAGTAGGGGAGCTAGTGAGGGTAATGAAACCTGCAGATGGGTTTTACTGTGCTCCACAAGCAACCAGCATGAAGATGGAACAAATTACTTGTTTTGCCTCAGCCTGCCAGGAGCCCAGCGACTCCTTCTGGCTCCACCCAGCATCCCTTCATTTCAAACCAATGGTTCCAAATTTTGTGAAATTCTGTCACTGCAGGTGAGCAATGATTAGAGTCACCAGTGGGTATCAGAGATCCAGCTGCCATTAGGACTGCACTTATCTAAGTGTTGCCTATCTCTGCTCAAGAGTTTTCAAAATAGTAAGTTTTCCAGCAGCATGACACAATTATTGGGGGCTTCATCTTTTTTGACAGTAAGAGATGGTAATAGAGAGTGATAATAAGAGTCTTAAAAAGTAAAGACTTTTTTTTTCCAATTCATTTTACATCTGTTTACATAAAGCCTCTCTCTAGTCAGAGAACAGATCTAAACTAACATCAGACTTGTTAGCCATTAGTTCTGCACTCTTAGATTCATCTGCATAAAATCATTTCAATAGCAACCATTTGTAGAACAAAATGATATATTTTAGTCATTTTCCATGAGATAATAATGATGTTTTAATTGAAAAAATGTACTCTGATATAATTATCCTACATCTTTATAAGCCTTCCTCAGCAGCACAGTAGAAGAGCAAATAGCAATATTTTTACTGATCTTTGTGAAAAAAGGATCTCAAATCTTTTTTGTATCATTTCATGCATGTTCAGGTGATGGAAGCCTCATAAAAGCAAAATGATTTCCTGATTTCCTGTGATCCAAAGGAAACTTGAGCCACATGAATTAGAAGCAGACTCCAAGGTAGGACTCACTCATACACCTGGGTGTCCTGTGCCCAGTATATGTTGGGATATCTCCTTCAGCTTCCACCTGAAACTCCCAAACAACATAGGTCTCCTATGTGCTGTCCTCTAAGAGACCATATGAAGAGGGGTGCAGTGTCAAACATATCACTGGATGTTTCTGTTTAGACACCTGGATTGCTTCCTCCATGTCAGAGTCAAATCTGTTTTCCTAAGAAATTTTCTGGTTGAATCCTGAAAGAGCAGGAGGGAAGAAGAAATGATTCCTTGTTTCTCTCTGCCTTGGGTTGCTGCTCCTCTGCCATCCTTTCAGGAGCAATTTTTTTGCAAAGAAACCAGGCTGAAATTGTTGCACAGAGCAGTTTTTTATTTATAACGCAGCCTACTCCCTCTGTGGAGCTGGAGGCACTGTGCAAAAAGTCATAATAAATCTAATGAAACAGGATAAATAATTAAGCCCCTTGAACCCTAGCTGTAGAATTATGAGGTAGAATGGTGAACAGAAAATTAGATTTTTCTGGTCTTTTCATTGTTCAAGTTCCCTGTGATTTTGGAAGCTGTAAATATTTTGGGGGACTCTGTAAAGGGAAGGAGAGTTCCAAGGGTCAGAGGGACAAAGTAATTCGAGCACCACAGGGAAAAGGGCAGAGGTGTCTGTCCCTCTGATGGGAACCTGATGCAGGGAGCAGTGCAGGGCAAAAGGCTGGTCCACCCCTCTCCAAACCAGCAGCACCTGGAATCATGGTGAGAAATGATGTGGAGAAACCCCAGGATAAAAATTTCTAGAAAGATCAGCTCCTTTGGGAGAAAGACAGGGCCCTTCTGGATGAGGACAGCATTCGATGGGAAGAAAAGGAAACTCTGGGCAGATAAAACAACTCTCCTGGAGAAGATAAGAATGCCCTCCAGGAATATGAAATAGCCTTAAGGATTATAACATTTCAATCTGCCTGGAGGCCTTTGGTCTGAGAGAGGATATCTCCCTGGGGAAAAAGCATGAATTTTTCTGCTAGGCTCAGAAACATGTGGAAAGCCATGCACACTGAAGTGGATGCTTTCTTTAAGTAGTGATGAATTTCAACCAGTTCTCCAAAATAACGTGTCATCCTTGGTATAAATCAGACGAGGTCTTTTAGTGTGGTTGTCTTTAAAGCCATTGCACTCAGGATTTCAGGACATTTTTCATTTGTTTGAGGGTCTGCAGCTTAAGGAATAGGGTACACCTCTGGTTTCCTGCCCTATCAACAGGATATTTGTGGGTGGATAAAAGACAAGAAAGTGGGAACTTCATGGCTGAGGTTGTCTGGAACTCAGAACAGCTCACCTAACTCAGTGCAGTACGTATCTACTAAATAGGACACTGATAAATGGTAGCAGTCAGATTCCCAACATTCAAGGGTCACGGTTAACGCTTGAATCTTAATGAGGCAGCTTGTGCTGTCCCACCAGGTTTGGTGGAAAATTTAATTTTTCAGTGCTCTTGGGAACATAATGGGAACATTTACCCTTTTAGGTGAGCCTCCCTCATCAGGTGTCTGAAAGAACTTTTGGCAGCAGCCTTGCTGCCATGGGAAGAGGGCAGGGAAGAAGTGGGAAGAATGACGGAAATCAGCAGTATGTGGGAAAAGATGCAAGCTGGAGGGAAAGTTGGCATCAAGTCCCTCAGCAAGAGGGAAACAAATATATCAGTTTGTGTATATTTGTGTGTATAAGAGCAGGAGAGGATGCACACAGGGACTGGGATTATTATTCATCTGCTGAGCTCATATTGCCAGTGCAGGTACAGGAGCTTCTGACAGAAAATCCTCAACAACTGTAACACATCTTGTGGTCAATAGTTATCAATATTTCATAGACTCATAGAATAGTTTGGGCTGAAAGGAACCTGTAAAGTTCACCTAGTTCAACCCTTCTGCAATGAGCAGATCCCTGCCCAACCTGACCTTGAATATTTCCATATTTTGGGCAGCTACCACCCCTCTGGGCAACTTGTTCCACTGCCCACTGTGGTTTTATGGGACATGAGTACAGAACCAGAGCCTCTGCCAAGCTTTAGCACAGCAACTGCAGCTTTTATTTCTTCTTGAGAAACCAAACTCAGATGTCTGATGTTTTCAAAGGTTGAATTGTACAGGAGACAAGTCTCTATTTGACCGTCTGTACATCCAGAAGGAACATGGGAGACAAAAGCAACAGTGGAAAGCATCACGTTTTTTGATACTGAATTTTGCTCCGGAATGAGCATTAGTAGCTCATTCTCCTTCTGTACAGGATTTAGCACTGAACAGACTCAAGGACACAATGTAAGAAGTCTTTACAATTGCTGTTAAAGAATCTGATACTTCTGTGACTGTCAGGCATTCTTAGGCCGTCACTCAAGGCTGTCTGTCACTCAAGTTTAGTTCTTTGTGATCTACTGAAGGATAAGGCAGCCTGTCCTGTTTAATTTTACTCAAGTTTAATTGTGCACTATGTCTTTCCTGTCAAATCCATGAATATTTACTCTTCAATGAATAACCAGTCCATAGAAAAAGCCAGTTGATTCAGCTAGGGTAGGAATGTTTTGAAATCTTGGTTATTATTATTCTATTATTGCCATGTAAGGCAGAGATGAAAATGACCTATTAGACCACTCAGTGCAACTTCCTACAAATTCAGGACTCTCATGTGTTAGAGCTTTATTATCAGGTGCTAAAGAGAAAAAAACCCTTCACAAAATAACAGTATTCAAAAAGTGCTTGTCACTTAGTAAATTTTAATGTCAAAAAGCCAAGAATTTATCTCAGTTATTCAAATGCACATGTCAAATTAACATCCATTTAAACTAAAATTAGGTGTGCTCTCTCTTGCAAAGAGCTTGAAGCACATGAAATGCTTTTAGGAGAGCTGCTAGTCATTTTTAAGGCATTACACAGTGCAGCACAGAGGAGCCAGAAGTTCAGCCAGAGAAAAGCAAAAACCTGTGTGGTTTTAGACTGCTGGTAGCTCCCTCCTGAATATTGCATTCACCTGGTAGCATCAGAGTGGCCTTTTCTTGGGTGGCATTGCCGCAATATGCTTTTTCAGGGCTGGGAATTTGAAGTGGGAAGTTAGATGGCACCTGCTCTCTGTCTAGCAGCTCTGGACTGAGGATGAATTTCAGTCAAGAAGGAGATCTCTGGAGTAGTGAGAGGAGCAAGTAAAACAACTCCCATATTAAAAAAAAAAAAAAAAAAAAAAAAAAAAAAAAAAGCTACAGTTACATTTATCAGCTCTGCAACATGCTCAGGGAGGCTGTCAAGAAGTGATGTTCAGAGTGAAAAAATACACCTCTCTTGGAAGAGCAAGTCTGCTGATCTGGCACAGGTGGGCTGGAGGGACCAGAAAAAAATTGTAGATGTCTCAAGGATGACTGAAGGAAGAACTCACCTAGAGTGGAAGGATCTAAAGAAGCTGCCAAGCCCACCTGTGCCTCAAAAGCAGCTGTACCTGTGGTGTTCTGTGTAAACACTTCTCTAAGCTGTTTTTCTTATTTAATTCCCAGCCCTGGTGCTTCACAACCATCACTTCACTTCTAGGATTTTATTTACATTAATGTAATGTAGTTTTTTCTTTCAAAGGATCTGCTCAAACAATTCACAGCAGAATATATTTTCTGCTCCAGGCCACAACAAAAGTGGAAATTATGAACTGCATCTTTGTTACTCTAAAACCACAGAACATCCCAAAGCCCGAAGTATTTTACAGAGGGATGACAACTCCCGCAGAAAGCAATAAAGAGATTGAGTCAGTAGTGACAAATCAGCTTAAATATTTGAATGAGAAAAAGAAATAGCTCCTGAGCTCACCTGCACAATTTTGAAATGCAGCAGTGTCATCAGAAAGCATTCCTGACACAACTATGGGAGAGACAGAACATGCAAAATGGCAAGAAGTCATTTAAGTCAACTGACACGTCTAGATGTGTCACAAACCAGAATGGTAAGAGTGACAGAAGAAAATTAAATTTATTCAGTATATGTATGCATATATTTAGCTGTAATTATCAACTCTATGTGTCAGTCATTGCATAGGGGGAATGTCAAAAACCTGTAAGGCAGTCCTGTGAATCATGGGAAATTGGAGGTATGAGCCCATCCAGCCACATATAGAAATTCTGCTGCTGTTCTTCCAGTAAATCTGACTGAATTGTTAAAAGTCAGTGCAGAGAGTTTCCACAGAAATTAAAGGAAAATATAGAATACTGTAACTGAAAATACCAGATAGGAAATAATAACCATACTTGAATCCTTCAGGAATTAACAACTAATGTGGGTTAAAGAACAGAAGAAATGAGGAAACTGTATTTTAAAAACAATTCTATAATGCTGCAAATCTGTTTCTCCCTTTCTCTCTCTATTTCTTCCCTCTTTTCTACCTTTTAAAATCTTTTATTTATTGATTGAACTAAGAACATCATCTGCAGAGAGGAAGAATTAAAGATTCTTGATGTCTGGGGATTTTTGGGTGGGTTTTTGTCCTGATCTAGTGCTTCACTCAATTCACTCAATACACACAGTCCCTCAGAGGATCCAAAATCCCATATAAATAATATTTACAATTAAAACTGGGATTCTGCTATTGCTAGTTCATGAAGGGCATGAGAAACAGGCAAGCAGGGGAGCACTCAGATGAGATGGTGAATTTGAGCACAAGCACACCCCCTCTTGATAATATGGGCTTTTGTAAAAAAAAAAAAAAAAAAAAAAAAGACAATACAGATTTCCACCCAAAATCTTAAAAAACCAGCATGGCAGCTCTGGAGTTGTACAGATAAGCAGAGACTGTATCTTGGTTCTTCAGGTTTGCAGTACAGAACACAGAACCACCAAGCAAGCAACCAGTTTCCCTGGGGTGCAAATTGTCCTCTTCTTTGTGATTGTTGTATGTGCACCGCTGTGTGTGTGTTCACAGACACAAAGCAAGAGAGAAAAAGTGGCCAGAAACCAGGCAGTGTCTGCAGTGCAGGCAAAGTGCTGTCACCTCCCTGCACTGCCCTTGCTCTATTACAAGTGTGGTGTTAATGACCAAGTGCAGGAGCCATGCAGACACGGATTTACCAAATCTCACCTTTAAGGCTGTGGAAACAGGTAACCTCAGCATGTGACAACACACCTTCCCTGCCATCACCACCTTCACCAGCATCCTGCACCTCACCACACTTCTCAAGTGCAGCGTGCTCACGACTGCTCACCCTCCACATTTTTAACATGAGCTGCAGCACCATGATTTTGCTATCCTGCAGTACAGCTTTCTGAATGTTCTGGCGTGGGAGCTTTTCAAGATGAATTACTGTTATTAGTCTTCATCTTCATGTGAATGTTACCTTTCCAGAGCTCTGCTGAGAACACCTAAATGGAAATTGGGTTGAAAAGCTGTTATTTGGCTGCTCTACCTGACAGTCAGTTTTCAGTTTGTGTATGGATTTTCTTTCCTGTTCCTCAGGATTTGTGGCTTGACTGTTGTATTTCAGGAGGGAAAAGTTTGAACCAAGGTAAAGTCTCTCTGGGAACACAGCAAGTGCCTCTTTTGTGTTCTCTCTGCTGACTTAACAACAAGAAAACCAGCTCTCCCTGCATACTCCATTGCAATTTCAAGCTGCAGCCCAAACACACCAAATCCACTGAAGAAACAGCTGTACATCCCCCACTTGCTTCATACCTGTCATATATGCACCAAATGTGTATTTGAAGTGACCTACATTGGCTTTACATCGTACCAAGAGACACAATATTTTCTTCTCTGTGGCACTCAGATTTGCATCTATGCAATTAACAGCAATGCTCAATTTAAAAAGCCAGCCAAGCAGCAGCCTGATGGAAAGGCTGTGAAATTGAGAGATGAAGAAATTATCTGTGACCTGAGTTTTTGCACTGCTCACTCAGGAGCAGCATTTCACTGAGAGCAGATGCAACCAAGGGCTGGTAGATGTAGAACTGATTAACAGGGTAGATATCACTTGAAACATCCACCTTTTCCAGGGATGGGGAGAGGAAATTTATGTGATCTGATCTTCCTTCTAATGAAGGCATAAACAACAAAGCCTGCAAGGATCCCCCCTACAGGGGACCATCAGCCCTGCTCCAGCCTGCTGGAATGCAGCAGCAGCACAGCAAGATGCTTTCTGCTTACACAGTACTTATATGGCACACTTACACAGAATTATAGGTTGGAAGAGACCTCTAAGATCACAGAGTCCAACCATTAACCTAAAACTGCCACTTTCACCACTAACCCCTGTTCCCAGGCATTGTATTCTGATATGGCACATGGTATTTTCCATTCCAAAGTCTCCCATGGTGCCACACATCGGTGCATTGTTCTCTGGAGAGCTGTGCAGATGACTCTGTTGCCATGTTAAGGAACAGAACACAAAGAGGGGCTGAGATGTTAAGGCTGAAAAATGATTTTTTGGCAGATCTCCACTCCATCCATGGCACCAGCCTACCAACAGCACTTGGAACACTCACAGACAGTAGCTTTCAAAAAGTGTGGTAATGACTGGAGATTCCAATCCACACCATTGACTCTTGAGGCTCCTGGCATACACATCTCTGGGACAGGTAAAATTGTGATGCTTTTTACTTGTTGCAGGTATTTATCAATTGTGAGCTTACATTAAATCACAGGCGAGTATGTTCCATCTCCTTAGTCTCATGTTTACACCATTAATTGTGGTATACCCTCATTTTCCATGTAAACAGACCACTTGCTACCACTGATTCAAAATACAACTTTTTCACAAAACTGAATCTATTTTTCATCACCTGAAGTTTTCTTTTGTCATTCCAAGGGTGACAGCTGACTCCAGCCCTCTCTGGACTCACAGTCCATGGCTTTTCTGGTGAGTCCTCTAGACAGCCCTGCCTTCCAGAACATGGCTTTCTTCATCCTGAGTGAGTAAAGACACTTACCTCCTGCAGCTCCAGCTGTGGAGAGGACCATGGAGCTCATGTAAATCCTTGGCTGAGAGTGTTTGGGGCTCGCAAGGAGCAGCTTGTGGTGCTCTGTCTCAGGTCTCCACACCTAACTGGCCCTACAGTGCATGCAAGGAATTTGCTGTCCTTCTGGATTGTCCTCCATGTGACTTAATAGTCATGTCAAGATCTCAGCCCTCGCATTGAATCCTGTGTTGGAGCAGTTCAGCCCTGCTCAGCCCCAAACCTTTCCCCCTTCACTTGGGATTTCCTGGTTCATGGCAGCCTACCTGGATGCAAGCAGCACATTATGGTATAATCTACAGCTAGACACTTTGAGGAATAGAGAAAATACACCAAAATAAAGAAGGCAGAGGGGCTGGCTGAAAAGTTAGGACATGGCCAGGAAAACCCAAGTGGGTGACAGCTATGGCCAGCACAACTCTCCTCGTGGGCCAGTTTCCCACTGAACAGCGAAAAATGGTGACAAATACATGTAAAGTTTCATTGCTAAAATGATTTGTATTTTGGGTACAGATGCTGGACTCCTCAGTTTAAGGCTGGCATGTGAAATTATCAGTTTGGAGCCTCAAGCACAGAGACAGTAACTGCTGCTGCACACATTGTCAGTGCCGTGTATTTTTAGACCCTTGTAGGCGTTTGTAGTCGTTTCAAAGTGCCTTGATGATTTTTTTTCATATGTTTTCCAGCAGGAATGAAGATGGCTTCCTGAACTACCTGGAGATAATGACCAGTGTGAAGAAAAAAAGGCCAAGTGACTGTTTTTATCTCAGGTCCAGAGCAATTCTGAGGCTGCACAGACATTTCCTTTTGCTTTCCCTGTTAAAGACTTTGGCAGCTAGAAATATTTTTCATGCCCATTTTACCATACCCCCTAGCAGGGACATGCTGCTCAGGGTTGCAGAATGATTTCACTCACAGGTACTTAGGATGGGGCTCGTTTTCTCCCTTGGGCTCCCTGAAGGCATACTGTCCTTAGGACAATGATAATTGTACCCAGTTGCCTTAATTTCATTATAAAAGAAAACCTGTGAAAATTAGATTTTAGTGAGTTCACAGTTCCTATGAGATCAGTTCTGAGTCGTTCAATAAATAATGTCATTTTTCCACAAGAACCTGGAAGAACTGAGCTGAGCCCTGCAGGGAGCTGGGGCCAAGGAACCACAGGAGAGAGTTGGAGGGCAGCACTTGGTTCCTTTCAACTCACGCATTGCAAGGATGCAAAGTGGGGCCAGAAAGTGGGGGAAAGCCCCAGCCAGGGCAAAGGGGGAGTCACAGGTGGGCAGAGCAAGAGTGGTCAGTCTGAGTAGTCAGGGAACAGGAAACATGGGACAAGTCCTGTACAGCTCAGCCTGAAAAAGAGGTGAGTGGAGACACACATTAACAAGGTCTGTAAAGTCCTGAGGGGCACGGATGAAACTTCTAGTCTCCACTACTACAAAATTCAGGGGACATCAAAAGAAGCTAGCTGCATTCTCATGAACAGTATTCCCTTTTTTAAGTGGTCAGCATTCTCTAATTTCCAGAAATTTAGTTTTAAATTCTAGCCCTTTCCAAGTCTTCAGAGGTTTGGAGTGTGTGGCCCTTAAACATAATGTTTGAATGTTTAAACCAGAGGTAAGCATAATTCCACTTTAACCAAGGTCTTCTGCAGGGTTTTGTGATGAGTTCCTGCCAGCCAGTCATTTCCAAGGGACTAGAAATATTTTAGTACCTGCAAATCCATCAAAGAGGTCTTGCCTGATATTTTAGGTCACATTTCTGTAAAAATCCTCCCATACTAAAGGATAATATCTGCAAGGGACACCAACACCACAACCAGCTTCAAGGTATACCCACAAAAACAAAAAGCAAGGGCAAAGCAGGTGAAGAAGGGAGCACCCATTAAGCTGTATTAAGACGTAATCAGCATAGTCTTTTTTTATTAAGTGAGCTTGACAAAATATCTGGAGAATCACAGCTATGCTCCAGGATCACAAAGATTTCAGGAAGCAGTGCTCTGCTAGAAGAGAGTCGTCCGAGTGTGCTGGAAAGACCTGAGACCCTCCCCCATGTCACTGAACTGACTCTACAAAGGGTCAACTTGAGAGATGGGGCAGAGTGCACCCACAGCAAGCTTGCTGATAACAAATGGGCAGAGGTGGCTGATACACCAGAGGGTCATGTTGGCATCCAGAGAGAATACAACAGGCTGGGGAAATGGGCTGGAATGTATGCCATAAAGCTCGACAAGAAGTGCAAAGTCCCACACTTGGGGAAATGCAATGTCCAGTCTGTGCTGAGGGCTATCCATCTGGGAAGAAGCTTGGCAGAAAGCGGACACCAAGTTGATCATAACCCAGCAATGTGCACTTAAGGCAAAGAAAGTGAATGATGTCCTGGGTTGCGTTAGGAAAGGCATTGCCAACAAATTGAGGGAGGTGATCCTTCCTCTCTGCTCAGCTCTAGTGAGGCCACTCCTGGAGTTCTGGGTCCAGTCCTGGACTCCCCAGTGCAAGAGAAACTCCAACAAAAGGCCATGAAGATGATGAAAGTTGTGGTGCACCTCTCCTGTGCGGAAATGCTCAGAGAACTGTGATGAAGAGAAGAGAAAAAGGAGAGGAGAGGAGAGGAGAGGAGAGGAGAGGAGAGGAGAGGAGAGGAGAGGAGAGGAGAGGAGAGGAGAGGAGAGGAGAGGAGAGGAGAGGAGAGGAGAGGAGAGGAGAGGAGAGGAGAGGAGAGGAGAGGAGAGGAGAGGAGAGGAGAGGAGAGGAGAGGAGAGGAGAGGAGAGGAGAGGAGAGGAGAGGAGAGGAGAGGAGAGGAGAGGAGAGGAGAGGAGAGGAGAGGAGAGGAGAGGAGAGGAGAGGAGAGGAGAGGAGAGGAGAGGAGAGGAGAGGAGAGGAGAGGAGAGGAGAGGAGAGGAGAGGAGAGGAGAGGAGAGGAGAGGAGAGGAGAGGAGAGGAGAGGAGAGGAGAGGAGAGGAGAGGAGAGGAGAGGAGAGGAGGAGAGACATCCAGAGGTCTTTCTCAACCTCAACAATTCTATGGCTGTGAACCTCATTGCTCCCACCACTGTGTGCTCTTAGCACTTTGCTCTTTCTTCATAATGAAGTCCCATGGAGAGAAGGTGACCTCTTTCCAATTCTCAGCTTCTGGAGGCAGGAACAAGCAGTGCATTCCCGTAGGGTGACAGGAAATGCATGTTCCAAACATGGTGCCACATGATCCTTGGCACTGGACCAGTGGTGGTGGGAACAGCATGTCTGATGTGGGCAGAAAGACAGGATGGGCTTTTGTGGCTGAAATACATTCCTCAGCTTTCTGAGGCCATGGGAAGTTCTGATTGCTGGCTCCTCCTGTAGTCAAACCAGTCTTTCTGAGTGGGAAAGCCATCTCCCAGCTCCCCGGTAATTGCTTTTGTGGTAAATACAGCTCGGGCTGAATTACACTAAAAAAGAAAGTTTTTCTGCAATTAATCATTTTCAAAAGCAACTAGGATTCAGCCAAATGCTAATGAAGCCAGAAAAAATAGAAGTTGGGCCATTCCTGAAGCAATGAAAAAGCTTTACCAGCGGTTTAAGAACTGTATAATTTTATTCACAAAGTCAGACAGATACTGCCCTTTGCAGTCACTTCTCACACTTGAATTTTCCATTCATTCTGCAAATAGTATCAGTTAAATCCTGCACCAATATTTTAATACTAAGATTAAAGACTTCCATACAGTGGGAAAGTCCAAAACAGAACTTGAAAA
This sequence comes from Lonchura striata, assembly GCF_050655825.1. Taxonomy (NCBI): domain Eukaryota; kingdom Metazoa; phylum Chordata; class Aves; order Passeriformes; family Estrildidae; genus Lonchura; species Lonchura striata. The sequence continues at coordinate 65,170,154 of NC_140703.1, forward strand.
TGCTAATGAAGTGAATGAAAAATTGGATTTTTGAAAAATGTCTGAAATAACTTGTTTAATGTGGAAAATATGATGTGAAGAAAAGCAAAATGGAAGGAAACCTGTGCAAGAGGGACTGCCTAATATTTTTCAAGCCCAGGTAGAAAAAGAGATGTAAGTACACAGGGGCATGCAGGGCTGTAAGTTGTGCTGTCATAACTGGTCACAGAATAAATAAATTAGAGGGTCTAATGGGTTTGACACTACAACCACCTGCAAGAGCAGCAATAAGCTAATGCTGGGAGTACTGCTTGATCACAAGGAGCTACTGGGGAATAGATGGCAGGGTGGGTGGTAGACAAATGTTTTGGGGTCTAGTGGCTTGCTGTGTGCCTCAGCATCTGCCTGAACAACTCACCAGATCAAAGAAAATTTTAAAAAGCCATTTCTGTCTCTGGTGGTTTTGGTTCTTATGTATTAAAAGTTCTTTTTTGCTGAAGCCAGTGCATGCGTTGCAAAAACGCTGTAGCTGTTCACAGCACTGGATGTGTGTGTGTACAGCACAGTAAATTAAGCAGGGAGAATGTTAATGCTGGTGGAGGTGCTGCGATCCTCATCACACCCGCTAAACGTGTAATTGGATTGATAAAGAAGTAAGCAGAAGGAGAGCAGGCAGAAGAAGTGCTGTCATCGCTGCAGGTGGGTAAATGTGATGCACAAGTACACTCACCGTGGCAGAACCCTAAATCTGCTCGTTTCATTACTCTTCAGGTCTCTTGTTACAGGGGTTTCCAACCAATTTCTTTTCTGACCTACTCATACAAGATGCTGAAAGTGAAGGAAGAGCTGATGAGAATGGGGAGGGTGAAGAAGATGCTGGGAAAACAGTCATACATGTCTGAATCAGAGACCAATAACCTGTCTGGTGGCAAGTTATATTTTTGTTCATTTGCTGCTATGAAGCTAGAAGTTTTTTCAAAATTAATTTTTATTTTATTGGTGGCTTTTGAGTTTTTTTACAAACAAGTCAGGCAATCAGGAGAACAAAGCAAGATAGTAATGAAGAGAGAGCTGAAATGCAAAACACCCTTGTTTTTCTGCGATCAGACACCACACAGGTCACTTCACCTGTGACTTAGCTCAGCTTTATGTAAGATGCAATCAAAGCTTTCCTTATGGAAGTGGCTTGATGTTTTATTGCTGTAAAGCAACTTTATCTTAGGGCTTATATAGGGCTTACAGTTAATAACTGCACAGGGAGTTATTTAACACCATTAACAGCAATGACAGCGTTAACAAATCAGTGGTGTGTTTTCCAGAGAACTCAACACTTTTCAAAGGAGGAAAATACTGAGGCTGTTTTGGGCGCAGCCTTGTTTTCAACCCCTCATCCCCTGCCCTCTCTGGCCTAAGATCCTGGAACCAAATTTTCCAAGCAAAATTGCTTTTCTTGTTACTTTAAAGACATCTTGAGAGCAAACCTATTTTTCTGCTTATATTTGTCCAACCTGCTTGTTGTTTAAGCAAGAGGGTCTTTCTCTACAGCTTAGTGTGTTCAGAAGGGAGAACTTTCTGCCAAATTCCATTTCCTTCCTCCTGTTTAAGCTTGTAAAGCTGTTGGTGTAACCATTAATAACGGGTCAATGGTTTCCCCAGGGAAAGGAGTCCTGATCTCTTTCAGTGCAGAGGTACTGTGTGAAACCTACCTTGGACTTGTAGGTTTTGGGGTGCTCCTGTCCCCATTTGTAGGCTGTGGTGTGTGCTGGTCAGACCTTGGCATCCCTCTGAATGAGTGAGGCTTTCCACTTTCTGAGATCCTCCAGCAAAGTGCCCTGGTGGCCTGAAAATTGAGGTACTCCCTCCCTATAAAAGCAACCTTTATGTCCTAGTTTCTCTCAACCCTGTACTTGGGTCACAACAAGCCCTTACAGTGCTACCTACAGGCTGGGGGAAGAGTGTCTGGAAGGATGCCCAGCAGAAAAGGACCTGGGAGTACTGGTCAGCAGCAGCTGAACCTGAGTGTGCCCAGGTGGCCAAGAAGGCCAGTGGCATCCTGGCCTGGATTAGCCAGTGTGGTCAGCAGGGATTGTGCCCCTGTACTCAGCTACTCCTTGAATCCTGTGTCGAGTTCCAGGCCCCTCACTACAAAAAGGACATTGAGGTGCTGGAGCATGTCCAGGGAAGAGCTTACACCTCACTTTACAGACACTGACTTTCTCAGCCCACCTTTCCCACTTGTGGGGACCTGCACCAGCAGAGGCAGGTGAGTACAGGCATCTTCCACCCAAACCTCCCCTCCAGCAGCTTCTTATGATCTGTAATCTTAAAATTTCCCTTTGTAATGTGTCTTTGGCCAGAATAGTGTTGGCCAAGTCTTCTTTACAGCCCAAATTTGCCTCCCCCATGGACATGAAAACAGCAGCACGCAACCCAAAAGCTTTGCCTACCTCTTGTTCATCCCTAAGATGATGAAATACTTAAGAAGCTACATGGTCTGTAAAGAGAATGATCAAACAAAAGCTCCTGAGTAAGTTAGTTGTGGCACAAATATATTGGCAGATGTATGAAGTTTTTAAATCCTCTTGCCATAGAGAGAGGATAAAATTCCCAACACAAATGGCAACTCTGCAGCAAGATTCTGACATAATTACTGTAATTATATTGTCTCAGCACTCTCTTATAAATCAGTGACAGTATATATTTAATGAGCCCTTTCCCGATCAGCAGGTTGCTCCCAGCCGCTCAGATCTGCAACTGCAATGCAGAGGTATCTTAAAATAAAATTAACCCTTAGAAGCGAGGCCCCTTTCTGCAAGGATGCTGGAGAGGCTCTCACAGACTGGCACTGCCCACCCCTCCCTACATGGCTGGAACACACAGGCAGGCTTCAGAGCAAAGGCTGACTCGCCTTGCTGAGTTCAATTTTGCCGGTGCTGCCTGAGTGAGCTGGGTGTGGTGGATGTGAGCACTGGCAGAGCGGAACCTGCTGGCAGCCTGCTCGTGGGTTACACGTGGCTCAGCTCACAGTGGTTGATGTTGCAGAGCCTGATGCGGTGCCCTGCAGGAAAGCCAAGGATTGCTGTAACTTCCCCTAAGGTCTACTTAGAACCCCACCAAACAAGCAGTTTTGCACCCTCAGCTCCCTGGAGAGTTTAAACTTGCACCACAGGTGCAGGTTTGTCCCGAGGATGCAGGCACCTTGCTTTGGCTTCCTGCAGCGCAGCTTTTCTTCTCGAATCTGTTTGTCAAAGGAAAAAGAAAGCAATTTCAGCAGACGCATCTGTGTAACTCAGGTTTTGCTTAAGCATCAAATGATACAAAATACCAATTCCGAGTTCAAGGCAAACACACATTAGCCTAAAATCTATTCCTAATCTATGTAATATTGTCAGACCAAAATTTTAGATATGAATTAAACTATCCCTTTACATTTCCCCCTTGCTGGTAAATGCCTCTTCAGATGCTTTGCAGAGTAAGGGGTTTCTGTGGCTTGGACTGGCCCTGCAGTGACATCTCCTGGTCCCCCCCGAGGTAACGTGCTGGCTGCTGCGAGGCACAGCCCCCGACCCAAACCTCACCCCGATGCCCTCGGAGCGCAAAACTGCTCAGCGCCGAGCAGCGCAAACCCGCCTGGGGACACACCTCCACCTGGGGTGGCTGAATGCCCCGGGGGAAAACAACACACCCCTGCCACACCCCTTCACCTTCACCTGCAGCACCAGGGGAGCCTTCGGAAATCACGGTTTTAAGCACGAAGATAAATCAGTCATGAAAATCAGATCATTGCACGGAGAGCCTGTGGGTGGGCTGTACTTGCCTGCAAAGCCTTGGTGCTTTTAACTCTTGGCAAGGAGAGGAGTTAATCTGTCTCCTCCTGTACCTCCTGTGCACTCACATTCGAGCAGGATGTTTTGTGCTTCACCACTTCTTTTGTTGTGACTCTCAAACAATTTCCCACTGAAAACCAACAGGCTTGCTGTTGGCATCTTAGTAGAGGAAATTAAATCCGACATTTCAGTGTTATCTGATTTCACGTCCCTGCACACCATTGTATAATTTCACCACCTACTCATTCTTTTTCTTCACACACAAGTGCATTTAGAGAAAATATAATTGTTGAATGAATACTTAGTCAGAGAAAGGTTGTAATCAGCTCAGATAGAAACCGACAGCTTATTTGCTTGAATAAAAGGGGAAAGGAGGAGGAAATTAAATGGAATAATTTCTTTCCTGTGAACTTAGGGCACCAAAAAACTGTATGGAAAACTATAATACAGTTGAAGAACTTAGCAGGCAACAGTATTCCTGAGCTATTGCACTAAAAATAACATGGAAGTCAAAGATCTGATTCAGTCGATGTCTTCTGTGTTCATTAAAAAATAATTTAAATGTTACAACAAAAGACTCAAAAATTTTTCCCAGAGCAAAATAACTGGATGTCCCCTGTAAATCATCAGATATATTAATGCTTACTATCAGATAGGCAGCAACTGAGTCGTGCTGGGAGAACGTGCACAATGCAGACACCTAAGATCAAAACCAGGATTTGAAAAGTTGCCCTGTACTGTCTAATCCATCAAAATACTCAGGCCTAGGAAAGAGGACAAGTGTGGCACACTGCTGAGCACCTCCGGCACCAAGCATATGGAGTCCATGAGTTCCATTCTCTCAGGTACCTACTTCCAGCTCTTTTGCTGTAGGGCCAGCACAGGCAGCAATCCCAGGCCAGTACCTCACTCTGCTGGGAGCTGCAGGCAGGTGGGCCCAGTGGGGACAAGGACAGTTTGTAATTACACTGCATGCAGAAATGCAAACTCTGAGCTCCACCTCATGCAGCTCTCCAGTGAGACCGGATGTACATCAGGAGCTCAAGTTTAGCAAGAGCACATGATCAGGTGATAGTTTTAGGACTATCACCTATATCTATTTTTCTTGACTCTGTATAACTATTCTAACTTTCTCATAGACATTTTTGCCTTTGGGGTGTTGGTTGATGAGAAGATTAACATGACCCAGCAATGTGCGCTCGCAGCTCAGGAAGCCAATCATATCCTGGGTTGCATCCAACACAGTGTGCCCAGCAGGGTGAAGGGAATTCTGCCTCTGCTCCAGTCTGAGACCCCACCTGCATCCAGCTCTGGGGCTCCCAACATAAGAAGGACATGGACCTGCTGGAACAGCTATAGAGGAGGGCATAAAGCTGCTCAGAGGGCTGGACAACCTCTCCCATAAAGACAGGCTAAGAGAGTTGGGGCTGTTCAGCCTGGAGACAAGAAGACTCCAAGGAGACCTTAGAGCACCTTCCGGTGCCTAAAGGGGGCTATGAGAGAGCTGGAGAGCAACTTTTGACAAGGACATGTAGTGATTAGACAAGGGGGAATGGCTTTAAACTGACAGAGAGTAGGTTTACATTATATATTAGGAAGAAATTCTTTACTGTGAGGGTGGTGAGACACTGGCACAGGTTGCCCAGAGAAGTTGTGGATGCCAGAATAGAAGTTGGCAGTGTTCAAAGACAGGTTGGACACAGCTCTGAGCAACCCAGCCTAGTGGAAGGAGTTCCTGCCCATAGCAGGAGAGTTGGACTAGATGAATTATAAGGATCCTTTCAACCTAAACTTTTCTATGATTCTATGATTTACGCAAGTTTTACAGCCGTTTAAAGCCTAAGACATTATAAAAATATAATGAGCAAACCTTCTCCAGTTCATTTCAAGTATGAAATAAATCAGGTTCTTCAGCACTTCTTGAGAGCAGGATAGTGTGATCAGTCCTCTACTCCAATAATTTTTTGATTCATACACTTTCACAGAAATAAGAGAAAACCCATCTGGGGAGAAGGTTAGGAGCCTGGTGTAGGGCAGCTGCCTGCCCCACAGGAGGATTCACCTCTAACATATTATCACCAAATATGTGCCTGATTGCCATGCGCATGTGAAAAGCCTCCATCTGAAACCTCTTTCAGTGTTCCACAATCTTTCCTGTTACACAATTCCTCCCTAGTGACTAATCTAAATATTCTTTGGTTAAATAAGACTATTATTTTCTTGTTCTATTCATCATGAACATAAAAGACACTGAAAAGATGAAAAGAATAAATTGTTCTCTTTGTGTCTTGAGACTCGTATTTCCTTATGGTATTCTGTAGGCAAACTTACTCAAACTCCATCATTCTTCTATTTCTCATTCTCATATACTTACATTCTCATGTTTTCTAGATTTCTGTTAAATCTCATTGCTCTTCTCTGAACTGGTTTTTCCTAACAAGCATGACATATAAAACTAGACCTGCTATTTCAGCTGGTGCCTCTCCAGAGCAGAACAGAATGAGGTATTTTGTCATATGGGTGATGCAGTCTTTATACCTGTCTGTTTCTCTTCATTTTGCAGGATCACTGTGTAGTTAGAATGGGTCCCAAAATGACTACCAGACAACTACCTGACCTTTTCCAGCTACGTTGGCCTTTAATTCTTCTCTGTTCTGTTTGCAAAGCTTTCTAGTTCTGTCCAATTCCCTAAGATGATTTTGAATCCTATTTCCACCCTTTAACATGTTTACAACCTCACCTGTCTCAACATTAAACAACACTGTCTCTTTTTCCCTCCTGTCTGTCCTGCCTGAAACAGATCACAAAGCAGTCACAAAACCTTGTACATATGTACCCTGCATTCCAACAATCTCTGTTTACGCTCTTTTTATTCTGAACCCCTCAATAAAAAAAGAAAAACACACACAATCGTTTGTTTGATAAAAAAAAAAAGAGGCATATTTTTACTGTAAGGACTGGTAAGAAAATACAGAATAGTAAAACTTCAGACCCACTTTCCCACAGGGACATGCACCTTTGGCATGTTTGAAAAGTGTATGTGCTGTGAAATTAATCTCTACTTATATAGAGTTTTAAAACTGATTTGTAATTATATTTCGGAAAGTGCTGAGAAAATAGGAAGACCCATCCAATGCTTTAAGAGCAATTCTTTTCCTCTCTGACTTGTTCTTCATTTTTACATTAGGAGAAGCAGGTTTTGAGCCTGTGTTAGAAACAGCTCTATATTTCAGTCAATGAAAAGTAGTTATTTCATGTTGTTTAGCAAAGTATTTCCATTTCTTTCAGTTTCTAAATTTGACTATAAAGCTCTGCTTACATCAGGGTCCCACAGCTGGACAACACAGTGCTCTGGAATTGGATCCAGAGCACCAAAGCTGTTGATTCCTACTGTCCTGACTCTAAGAAGTGTTAAGGGGTGGATCTGACATACACAGAGATTAAGTTACTGCAAGCTTTGGTAAAGATGTTAAAGCAGAAAAACAGCTGTCCAGTACTTTGATTTCTCATTGAAGTAAAGAGGGGAACTAAAATCAATGCAAAACAGAAATTTAAATTACAAATTTTCTTAGTTTAGGTCCTGTCATTTATTAATATGATGGCAAATAGAAGCCCACTTTAAGGTCATCTTTCCACCTTTATAATTTAAATTGTTATCTTCATTTTAAGCAAGCAGCAAGCTGGGGTTAAGTTATGCAATAATCTCAACTCTGTTCAGCTATGCTGGAGTTACACCAGTGCTAGTTCTGCTCAGTCATACCAAGGTAAATACCACCTTTGCTCACACTGGCATAAATTCTTCACTCTGTCACAGGAAAGAGACAGAAAACTGCCCAGTTCTAAGGAGCTCCCTGGGGTTCAGCAAGGTTTCTTGGATAACTAGGACCAGGAACTGTTCTGCTTTTATGGATTTCAATTGGAATGAAATGGTTTCTGGTGATATAAAGGAGTTTGTCCCAAACAGGAATATCTGTAAATATAACAATAACTCATAGAATATCTCTCATGCAAGAAAAAGAGTAAAAGGGCTCATATAGAGCAAAACAGAAAATCAAAGAGAGCAGTAGAAATGTGCATCAAAAGGATGCAATCCCTCAAAGCAAGTGAAAATCTTTGAAAAAGACCTTTCAGATAGTTGTAGCAGGTGAAACAGCAAAGCATTTTTGGTGCCAGGAGATGCCATGAATCCTAAATCCTCACAGTGGCATGTCTAGTTAGGATTCTGTGTAAAACTTCTGACCACAGATTTCCTTATGCCATTGCTAATTTCATTTAGACACAAATTAATATTTGCCAGCTCTGAAAATACTCCTGCTTCATGTGGTCTTGAAATAATAAAATTTAAAAGAGTGAAAAGTATGAAATTTGGCTCCTAGCAAAGAGTCACAGAGAAACTCTTTTAGAGTCTGAAAATTACCACTTTACATTATTTCAGTAAACGCTGTGTGCAAACAAGCCAGTTCATTATAGTGGCACAGATTTATTTCTATAACTAGAAATAACTGGTGACCTGAAAAATATCCACAATCCATACAACCCAACACTGAGCTGAGCTGCGATTGTCTTATGCGCTGAAGGAATACTTCACTTACAACACTGAAGCTGTTGATGAAATAAATCAGTCCCTCCCCTGACTGGGGAGGAGGAACATTTTCCCCTGTACTAAGAGTCCAGTGCTTCAGATGTACTGTTCTTCATCTGCTCCATTTATGAGCAATGACCACTTGCCCCCTTCCTCCTGAATGAAACCATTGCGTCTCGGCAGCCTGTCTGAAGCCAAGGAAGAGAGGGACACTTGGCTTGTCTGATCCCAAGGAGATGGTTTGGAAGAATCCCTCCTCCTATCATCCATTCCAATGTGAACACTGATTTGAGAAGGAGTGAGTGGCTTCATGCGGCCTTGGGCTTGTGCTTCGTAACTTTCTGTGTCTGGCTTCTTGTAACTAAGAAGAGAAAGAGAAAAGATATTAACAACAAGAAGTCAATGTGGAGAAGCATCTGGCGCTGGAACAAATCAGAAACTTCTGATAACCTAAATGTATTGAAAGTGTTTATATATAAAAATAAATTTATAGATTAATTACATATGTATAAATTAAATTTCCTATCTAATAGCTCACAAACAATTAATTTAAAATGTGTGGTGCCAAGAGTGTAATGGTCTAAAAAATCAGTTACAGAATAATAATTTTTATTACTGCTTGAATTTTGAGCCTGCCAATTCTCTCAAGCCAAGACAAGCACTGAAGGATAAGGGAGAATGATGGGGAAATGAAGAACACTCCTCAAGATGTTTCTGGTCTGAGTTTTCAGTCATTCAAGAACACATGCCACTGATTGAGCACTCTTCTGTTGGTTTAGGGACATGGTTTGGTGGTGGATTTGCTGTTGCCAGGTTAATGGTTGGACTCAATGTTCTTAAAGGTCTTTTCCAACCAAGGTCATTCTATGACTCCATGCACTTGAGGCACAGTGTTAATTAGCTAAGAGTACTCTTCACATGGCATTAAAACATTTCAATAATAAAAGAGAAGGCCTCTCAAAGTGAGGTTCTTTAACAAAAATTATGAGTTTGCTGAATTATTAGAAGGTTCATAGAAGACAATTTCAGGTAAATGGACCCAATGATAAAAAAATCACTTTCTGATTCAATGCATACTAAGTCAAATCCCAGCAATGGCAAGTATGCGTGGTCTTCTTCACATATATATGCACCATTGTGTTCTTTGGAACCTGAAGTTCTATTCACCTCTTCTGAAGGTTCAAGAAGGATTATTGTCCTAAAGAATATATTGTAATACAGCTTCCATAAGTCTGAAGCCAAATATTTTTAGGGGGTTCTCAATATCTATCCAATGCGGTGGGTGACACTTAATGCCATCAGCACAACGTCAAAAGAAATGGAGAACGTTATAGAAATTTCTCATCATTTGGATAACTAGTAAAACCTTTTAGGATGAAAATCCTGTAGCAGCAGGGCTCATTCTGCAAACAGACGTGTATGTATGCTGTTTGTATTTATATTGTGGGCTCATTGAGCATTTTCAGGATTAGAAATATGATGTAGTAACAGATTTCCTGTATTTAGGAAATTAGTTTATACTATGCTGTACTGTAATATACTGTAACATAGAGAAGACTGCAGCTACAGTAAAAATATGTGAAAGTTTGGACCTATTTCAGACACCATAAAAAGTCTTATTCTTGAAAGGTGTTTTCTTTCTATGCTGTTGAGAACAGGTCCACTGTAACTGCCAGAAAGGGCACCCAAAAATGTAGCATTAAAATGAATAGGACTTGAAAAATCTTTTTGTAGTTCAGAAATTGGTTTGCTTCCCAAAGAATAAAGAAAGATGCCTTATCTGCAGCAAGGTGCAAAAGAAAGGTGCACTGCTTCCCTGTTTCTCTCTGGCTAATTCAAATAGACAAAAATAAAAACCAAACAGCTGCAAGTATTTTTTTCAAAAATCTATTGTTAAATTGGAGAATTAGCTTTCAAACTAGTTGTTCACTTGATATTCACAGCAAAACCTCCTGACCATTACTTTATTTGGTATTGAACTAGATCTCCACCACATGGGCCCAGGTGACACCCAGTCACACTTTTAGCTGCTAGGTAAAGCATACTGCATACTGTCTTAGTCCAGCTAAGTTCCTAATAGCGACATCTGTCTGTTTTGGAGCCAAGGATTAGATTGTGATCAGAACAACCCCAAGCTAATGGACTTTCACATACTTTTAGAGGTAGAAAGCCCAAAGGGGTGTCTCACTTGAGTCCCAGCCTCAGTACTACCACAGTTCCCCAGCTGATAAACACAAGACAACTTGCCATTTCAGTTGCAGTGAAGACAGCAGGACAGACACAGAAGAAGCTGCCATTGCAGCTGATCCCATCCAAGGCTGAAGCACGAGGCCAACAGGCATGAACACACCTAGCAAAAAAACCATATGGACATGAGCCAGAGCTACTCATCCCAGCATGGGCATTTCCACCCCTGCATGTCACAGAACAGATCAGCAGTTCTACAACACAATCTGCTGAGACCTCCAGATACACAACTAGATCAATATATATATTTACTCATTTATTACTGAACATGTCCCTTCCATTGCAAGGGATGACCTTTGCACCAATACCGGTACAAGGCTGCAGCCACAGGGCAAGACTATTTGTCCCTTCCAGACATTCTGCACATATGAAACACAGCAAAGGCAACAGAAAGACATGGCAGTAGTACGGGAAAATAAGGGAGAAGTTACTTATAAACAAAACAAGGACTTACCTGAAGTGAGTTTTAAGTAGGGATTAAGAGCATGAGAAAATGTCTGACAGAGGCATAAAGAATACAAGCAGTAGGAGAGAAAATGTGTGATTCAGGGCAAATATAAAAGGGAACACCCAAAAGTAGGATGTTATATCTGATTAGAGCTGGGTTTGAATATACAGGAACTAATCCCCAAGTACTGCTATATGAAGTAAGAGTATAGTTTTAATTTAATCTAGAAGTATTTATTCCTAAGAGGCAAGCAAAGAGAAAAACAACAAAAAAATGTATTTATTTCACTCTCCTGACAAATTTTAAATAATCTAGGAACCTGTCTTTGATTCCTTGAGCAGGTAATAAATCCTATAAGAGGTACGACAGAGATCAACTGTGCTGCTGTCTTTGAGAAGCTGAGCTCTTGCAGTCACATACCTGCTGCTATGGGTATTCCAAGCAGATTATAAATTAAGGCAAGAATGAGATTTATTCGTATTCTTCGAACTGTTCTCTTGGATAAGTGAATACTGGCAACTACGTCCAGCAAATCATTCTGCAAGACAGAAGAGCACTGAAAGTTTTTCACATGCAGTCTTCAGAAAACTAAACCAAAATTAGGAGTGTCAGTGATAAAAGAGGACAGGCCAAAACTGTAGTGCTCACTCGGATAAGAACAACATCTGCAGCTTCAATGGCAACATCAGTGCCCGTTCCAATTGCAATTCCAACATCGGCCCTGGCTAGTGCAGGGGAATCGTTGACTCCATCACCAACCATTGCAACCTTCTTCTTTCCATTTTGGAGCTCCTGGACCTTTGCAACTTTGTGAGAAGGAAGAACCTCCGCAAAGACTTTTTTGATCCCAACCTATGTACAAAGAAAGACATCCTGTTGGTGACATGCTTCATGTTGGAAGGAAGAGCCATTTGCTGTTCTAGGTGAAGGCAACCAAACTGATTCTGGTGAAGGCAACACTTGCTAGCTACACAGAAAACTGAAGAGTAACACGCCTTTGGCATAAGAACTGGATTGATAACAGCACCCTCCGGCTGCAGAGATGCTGGCAAACCATACTCTGCCCTTCACATCATGCCCTGCATGGCTTCTGGAGCTCCACTGCCCCAGCAATAAAGATTTGTCTTTTAAATACCTTCAGGGGTGGTGGCTAACACTTCCCTTAGTCCTGCTGACCACACTGTTGCTGATACAGGTCAGGATGTCATTGACCTTCTTGGCCACCAGGACACAGTGCTGGCTCATATTCAGCTGCTGTCAAGCAGCACCCCCAGCTCATTTTCTGCTGAGCAGCTTTTCAGCCAGTCTGCCCCCAGCCTGCAGTGCTGCAGGGGTTGTTATGACTCAAGCACAGGACTTGATACTTCACCATTTAGAACCTCACACAACTGGCCTCAGATCCTTCTGCAGAGCCTTCAAGCAGATAATGCAACACATGAACCATGTATGATCAAGCAGTTACAGCAGGGAAAACACAGAGACAACAAGTATGTGCAGGTCTCAGGGAGATTATAAAAATAAAGCAGATGGCTGGCTAAATTATTCTACCCATCCACATCATAACTTATTTGGAGTTGCTAGCAATGGCTCCAGTGTTGTAGTTTAAAAACAGAGGAGTATATTAAATAGTGCTGGGATAATGCCCTCTGTTTGGCTGCCTCACCAGGCAGAAGCAGCTTTTCACCACATAAGACAGAAGCTCTCTTTTAACTTTTTAAAAAGTAGCATCTTATAAAATTTTTTAAACTGCTTTCCATTTCTTTCCATTGGACAGTATGTTCCAAAAATTCAATGAAAATGTAGGTTGACACAAACTAAGCTTGTTTAAAACATTCATCTTTGTTCCTGGAATCATAAACTCAAGCTTGTTTCTGAAAGACCTTTTTCCTTGACAAAGAAAATTAGGTGGGAAAGCACTTTATCATAACTGAACACAAAAGCAAAAGTATGAAAGCCAATAGGAGGAGGATTAAAGAATCACACAGAGAAACAAAACAGACCTCAGAGCACAGAATGTGCATACCACAGTGCTGGCTGAGTCAGCTGTGTGGTGGAATACCCGAGGAAAGCAAAGTGGCACATGGTAAGATTAGAAGTAGACCAATGCAAAGGGAAAGAGGGAAAGGAAGATTGAGAGGATGGAAGCATAGCAAGGTAGAGTGAGAATCTGACTTTTCATTTATAGTTTGCAATGGGGGAGAATCTCATATAAACACAGCCTCCTTTAGACTGCTATGCTTCTTGGCAATAATTCATATTGTTATGTTATACTCTAGGACAATGATAAACCCATATTGTGGATTCCCTAACTGACCAGGACTGGATCTTCAAGGAACTTTCTTTCATCACTAACCAAACAGGTCTGTGTTTCAGCAAAAGGAAATAGGAGGCTACAGTTCAGCAACCAGTTACTGCAAGAAACTCCATTACTCTGGAAAAGTACTGACTGCATGTCTACAGTAGGATCTTAATACAGCCATTGGCCTCTACTATGCCATAGGACTTGGCCTGATTTTCAGTCCAGTTCAAGAAAAATTTGTCTTTATGTAATATATCCAGGGATACTGCAGTTCCAGGGAAACCAAAGCTGTTGCTTCAAATTCACTGGGGCAAACAGGAGTTCTAGAACCTTATTATGTAGCTTTTTGAAACACAAAGAGAAGCAGATACCTGAGTAGCAATGGCTTTTGCAGTTTTCCTGTTGTCCCCTGTTATGAGCACCACGTCTATTCCCATGCTCTGCAGTGTGTGCACAGCAAGGGCTGCCTCCTGCTTGACCGTGTCTGCTATTGCGATCATTCCACACAACACACCTGCACAAATAAGAAACATCCCCTGTCAGAAAGAGCTGTGGGAGGGAAAGTGGCAGCAAGAGAACAGAGCTCCCCCTCTATCACACTGTGGCAGCTTGTGAAATAACACATTCTGAGCAATATTGACACTCATGCCTGCAGCCTTCTCACTTACAGTCTCTTCTCATAATTTGCCGGTTTCAGATCAAACAATAAAAACCTTTGATATTTAGGGATCAGGAAGACGAGTAGGAGAGTAGCTTTTAAACAAATCTGACTTCTGTATTTTATGGTATGGACAAATATGATAGTGGGTTAGAGAAACTGTTGGTATTTGTACCCAGGTCAGATGTTAAAGCCACTCCTCCAAGAGGAAGTATATAGAGGCTGGTTTTATGTCCCCAAGTCTTTCAGGGCTGGATATCTACTAGAATTAATTACTTCCATTGAGAAGCCTTGCATCTGTCTTCCAATATATTGGCTCAAAGGTGCATCCATACTTCCTTCACAAGCAAATGCCTTTCAAATTTGCTCTCTGGTAGCACCAAGAATATGTGTTCAGTAAATGAATCATTGTCATAATTTCAAAATCACAGGTGTGCTGGCAATTTATCACCATTACAATGATTGGTTGGATCACAGGTATTGTCTGGGATCTCTTTCTGCGTGGTACAGAACACAACCCCACTAGCAACACTCATTTAGTCTAAGCTGTTATACTTGACCAATCTAATGAATCACCATCTTTATTCACTGCATATTTTGAAACCAGTGATGTGATAGGTTGGTCCATGATCCTTAACTGATGTAAATTAAGGATTGGACATGGCATCATATTGGCACTGCACACTTGAACAATGCTCCTAGACAAAAAGGAGGTTCAGAAATTAATTCTTAAATTAAAACCTACACAACAAAACCTTTTAAGCACTTTTCTGTGGTAAAAGCTTTTTTTAAGAACACCTTGATACTTCACAGTTCACAAGCAGTTCTTCACTAAAAGATTAGTTGTTTCTTGACACTAAGCCAGTGATCAACTTCTTCAGATTGCTTTCATCTGTTCTGCAGTAGGATTGACTCATATTTGTTAAGTCACTCAAAGGAAGAGCAGTTACCATCTATAGCCACTAGTATGGCAGTCTGCCCTTTCATTTCATGGTTTGTCATTGCATCATTTACATCATTTGCAATATTCAAGCCATTGCGTCGCATCCACTCACGATTTCCGATCAGCACCGAATATTTCTGAGAAGCTGATGGACCTTTGTGCACAGACAAAAAGAAAAATGAGCATCTCAAAAGCAGTGTATACAAGCAGAGATGTTTGAGGAAGACAAGTTAGGCAGAGGCACTGCCTGAAGACAGCCTGATAGAAGTTTTCTCTTTCAAGACTCAATCTGTGCCTCTTTACAGACAAAACTGTGTCATGGACTTAATTGAAACGCTGGCTCATGTTTGCCTTTGTCAGCTGGCATTGTTTCTCTGAAAAGCACAGTATGCACATTTAGCAAATGCCATCCTGCTTTGTTCTCACAACTAATGACTTTCAAATATAAAAGCTATTTCTGACAAGAAAAAGTAATGTAGTTCTAACTAACAATGCACTTCATTATGAATTCAATCCAACTTCACAAGAACCACATAAGCAGGTGAGAAAATATTACATTAGCACCATTCACAAATGGCACAGTTCTGATGATTGAAGTTCTCATTCTATTTAATTCTTCTAATAGCTTTCTCAAAAAGGTCAAGAGCGCCACAGCCTTCTGAAGAGAGCTGATGAGCTCCTTAAGAAAGGCTTTAAATACCTTTTCTTTCTCTCCTACACTACAAAATAGCAAAGTGGAACCCAGAGACTCTGAAACAAACCTGAATTTATTGGCCTAATCAAAAACATCAGGCACTAAAATAAGTTTTCAGATATAGCATGCTCTGTTTGGCATCTGCTGAATAGGTTTGAGTTTGGGATTTTTTTTCAATTATGTGCATTGAGAGGTATTTTGTTTCACTGAACAGGAAACAAAAGGTCCAAGTTAATATGGAACTAAAGGATGGAATGTAAAAAGTTGCAGTAAGATAATATATGTTAAAGGTAACTGCTCTAAATGGGAAGATAACAGTAAATGGCAAACTTTGCTGTCTACTGGACCATTCTTCTGTCCAAAAGGAGCACTGCTGGGTATGCCTTATTGTCTATGTATTGTATGGAATTTTCAAGTACCCATCACTGTACCTAATTCTCATTTAAGTTTCTGAACTGCAGAGAGAGAGGAAGAGCTGTGGAGAGAGCTTCAATTTTTGTTAAGGCACATTTTTGTCCCTCCTGTTCTTTGCCTTCTTCTGCCCCATGTCCACCTTTCTCTTGTACATAGTGTGGCAGGTGGTTGGTGCTGTTGATTCATTCTCCCTCACATTGCAGCTGGCACAGGGGCAGCACAGGGGCAGATAATCACTTACCTTGTGATTCCAAGAGTGTGATAACTCTGTTATCTCCCAGAGGAGCACTGCTGTCCCCACTCCTGTTAGCATCCAGCTCATTGGGACCTTCCTCAGCTGTGCCAAGGATGGCCTCAACTCCTCCGACCTTGCAGCTGATACCACAGCCTGGGACTGCCTGGAAGTCAGTGCAGTATCCTAGCCTCTCAGTGCCAAGCTCCTGAAGATGTAACCAGAGGCCATCATCAATCTGTGCTGCCCATGTGGGGTAGAAATATTAGATAACTCTTCCCAAAAAGAGTCATTATTCCTCCCCTTGACAATGACTGACCAACTGAAAACTAGCCTGGAGTATCAGTAGCACAGAACTAAAAATAAGGATGCTCTGGGTGTCCTGTGGCTTAGACTTCTAGAAAGAGGAGCCATACAGATCACAGCCAGGCCTCAGCCCTAGCAACAGCAAATGACAAGGAATAGCTTTTTCTTGTAGTTCAAGGATGAAAAAATGAGATTGGTGGTTCATGACTTTAGCCAAGACTAGGAATGAAAGAAAAATATTTCAACAATAAGCCACTCAGCTTACAAATTGTGCAACTTCTAATTAACCTCAAAACTGCCTGTGGTGGATCAAACCTTTTTGTATATATGTAAGAGTACAGTGAAAATCTGTATCTAATTCCTGGAGGGATCTGTCTAGATGTTAGGGAAACTGGGTTTTTCTGTTGATTTGCAGAGAAAAGCCAGTGAGTACCTTCAAGATGAGATAAAGGGATTATCAGGACCATACAAGTTACAAAAAAAAAAAAAAAAAAAAAAAGGAGAAAATATTAATTTGTAAATAAGTTATTCTGTGTTGTCTCTAGAAGCTGGAACTATATGTACCTCTCAGTGATCTTAAAACACATGCATGACAAGGCAGCCAACAGTATAGCATTACAACACATATAAGCCATGATCCAGTAATAACTGCTGCATGGGATGACTACAGAACTGTCAGAGTACTAACAAATTTTAAATAAAAAATATAAAATACAAGAAAGGCAATTGGTTTGTAGCTTATATTATTTTTCCTTCTAAATTAATGTTTTTACTTTTAAATTTTATCACTGAAAGATCTAGCAAATTTTATATATTTTTAAAAATATTTTTCTCTAAATAAATTAATTATTTTTCTCACCAGACATAAATTGTTTATTTACATAGCCTTCCTATTTTTGCTGTGACTCGTGTTTTACTTCTCCCTGAAGACTGAGGAACATGACATATATAAATGACTTCTGAGGATATGTAAAATTTGCAAAGACTTGAGTAATTGATCAATTGGTTTGTGAAACTCCCAAATATTACAGTTTAATATTCAAGTTTTAAAGCCTTTTGCCTAATTCATTCAGATGAGCAAGTGACTAATAGAAGTGACTATAGTCAGATAATATGAAATGTCATCACATGCATTTGTTTCATGATGTTATTTTAAGTATAAATATTCCTCCTGCATATATTCCTTATTTTCTCATCAGTTCAAGATAAACTTAGCAAGATCTTTCTTCAGAATTCCACATTGTTACCAGAAAAGCACAGCTTAGATACACTGTCTGGTAATGTCCTGACCAAGATGCACAACCATGCAATCTCCCAGCTTTCCAGTCTGTTAGTGCTTAGGCAGGCCCTTTCCTCTGGGACCTGGCCATTTTATACAACAATGCTGCATTTTCACAGGTGCCTTCAGGCCCTGGATGAAATAGGAAGGCTAAGTACCTCTTTGCAGTATTTAGTGACGGCCATTCCCAAAGGATGTTCACTGCTGGCTTCTGCTGTACCAACAACCGCCAGTACCTTCTTCAGGGGGAGCACAGCTGTGTCTCCCATCAAAAGCACTCTCATGACTTTAGGAACTCCATAGGTGATGGTCCCAGTTTTATCAAACATCACAGCCTTGATCTGCAAGAAAAAAACATAGTTACTGCCCCCACAAGCACAGGGATGCTTGTATGTTTATGGCACATAAATACAACAGTCAAGACTTTAATAAACAGTTGACTATATCCACACAAAGACAGACTAAATCTACAGAAGCAAGAATTCCTCTAGGTAACTTGAACTATCTGTACAGGAGATCTCCTAATACTTCCTTACTCATTCCTCATAAAGCTACAAGATCATCCTGTGCCCATATCAGGATCTCAGACAACAGTGTAATTGTAGGACTGAAATGCATTCACATGCAGGAGTCATGTAATGGCACCTTAATCACTTTTACCACAAGGTATGTGATGCAAATAGGAATTTTTTTAATGCAGTTCTAAACAATTAACAATAACATTGAGGAACAAGGGCTCAGGAAGTGGTTTGGTCATAGAGAAGATGTAAAAGGTGCAAGAAGTTCGAGAAACAATAACCTAAGCAAAATCGATGTCATGCTATTCACCAAATTCAGCCATCACTTGTCAGCCAGGGCAATGGGTCTTGAGGAATCAGAAATAAACCAAAAAAACACAGCTCCACATATACTGAAACCCAGAGATAAAGTCAATTCTAATCCTGAAAATAAACACAGCAGAGAGAAACACAAACCCCAAAAACTTATCAAAGTAGGCACTTATTCCGTATCCAGCTATGCCAACACACCAACCTTGCAGAATCACAGACATCACCTAATTTTCAAAGCCCTGACCATAGCCTTGCTTGGATCCGAAAGGAAAAAACTTCCAGCATTAATTAGCAGTCTTTTTCATTTTTTTCCCAGAGCCTTGGAAAAACTTCTTGTCAAGTAATAACAAGAATTATTAGTCTGATTAAATTGCTGTTACCATCCTCCTCCCTTAAAATGTTCTGCATACGTCTAATACAGCCTATCACAGCATGGTTTTGATTAATTTTCTTTTCAGCAGCTGTGGACATATCAAACTTCTTTCTCCTTCAACCTCTTCCTCCTCTTTGCATAATTTTTGTGTCTTTGAAGGCTTTTTTCTGCCTCCCTTCTGTCCTTCTTGTCTATACACTAAAACAATTTCAAATAATTCTTTTCCTTTACATTTTAAACTACTGATCATGAACAATATGCATTTCACAACAGGTCTCAGAGGAAAGTAAAAAACTTCAGTGGATTATTGGCTCTTCTGCAGAAGAGGATTAGCATGAAGAGGATTGCCATGAAGAGGATTAGCAACCTCACAGTCATGAGATTGTAGGGTGTGCTGGCTCTCAACACTTTGCTGTGACTACTTTGAAGAAGATTCAATTTATCTTCTTAATTTTAACAAGCAGCAATCAATTAAATAAAAAAAAAATTAAAAAAAAAGAAAAGAAGGAACAAATTTCCACCATCTTTCTTTGGATGCAGGATTTCCTGGGGAATTATATTTCATCTAGCAATAGCTGGAAAAGCTACAAAAGTACAGAATGAACTATTAACCTGATGTGCCATTTCCAGGGGTTTTCCACCTTTGATGAGAATACCATTCTGCGCAGCCACTCCTGTTCCCACCATTACAGCTGTGGGGGTAGCCAGGCCTAAGGAGCAAGGGCATGCAATGCTCAGCACAGTGATTGAGGTTTGAAATGCAAACCTCAGTATTATTTCAGCTTTTGAAATGTTTTTGCTCTGATTCTGCAAGAAGATGGAAGAGAAGGGTGAAAAAATAAAGATATGTAAAATTGCCAACAGCAGATAACATAGATGTACAATAATCACAGTCATTTCAGAAAACAGATTTATCTGGAAAACTTCAGTACAGGAAATCAATCCATTATTGTTACTGTAATGCTAAAGAAAGGTCAGTGTAATTAATTGTTCATGGCAGTATTTTCTGGACTTTTTGCTGCTCAAGCATAAAAAGCTTGTCTCTGCTCTGAGTCTCCCATATGTCAACATAATTTTGTGGGATTTCCTTTAAAGCTCAGCAAAGGACAATGCTATTTACAGATACACAGATCCTCCCAGTTGCTGAGCATAACAAATACACATCCTAAAGATAACAGAAGCTCAGCTTCTTTCTCAAGACAAAATCATTATTTGCCATTAGAAACAGGAATGCCCATTAAAATTTCAGACATAACAGGAATGGCTCCGCTCCTTGCAATGCACCTATAGATCATATTTAGTCCAGAAATAATGTGAAAAATTTCCATTTCTAAGAACCCCATGCAGAACTAAGGGGTAAATGCAAAAATATACATAGACCTGCAGAGAGATTTTAAATAGTGAAATTATCTGTTCTGTGTCGAAAATACCATGATTTACAGGAGAATTTACAGAATATTCTGGGTTGGGACTCACAAGGATCATCAAGTCCAACTCTTAAAGTAAATGGCCCATACAAGGATTGAACCCACAATCTTGGTGTTATTATCTAACAAACTGAGTTCCTCTCAGGGTGATTATAAAATCAAACCCTATATAGAAAAAGTATGTTAATTACATTGGAAGACATCCTAACACAAAAATCTAGTCATAATAATAAAACTACTTACAGGAAAATATTTTTTAATAACATCAAAATTTACAAAACCAATTGTGATCCATACTATCAATGTCACAGTTGAAATGATGATAATAAATGGAACAAAGTATCCACTAAATTTATCTGCCAGTTGCTGGATGGGTGCCTATAAAAAAATATATTCAGTTATTTGCATGTTCATGATCAAAACATATAAATATGAAGAGTTCATGAAAATACACAATAGTTTTGGAAAACCACAGTTTGTTGAAGTGTGTAAGTATCAAAACATAGAATCTTTTTATTATTCAATCAATATCTGTGAAGAATGTTTTCTTCTCCATTATTTTTACCTTTGACATTTGAGCTTCTTCCACCAATTTCACAATCTGTGCCAGAGTGGTATCATTACCAACATGCGTTGCATTAACAAGAAGTGAGCCATGTGCATTTATAGAACCAGCAATCACCGTGCTCCCAGGCTTTTTAATGACTGGCATAGGTTCCCCTGGAAAGAAAAGGTAAGAATAAATGAGCCAATACCCCTAACAACATAATCCATTAGCACACAGCTCATTCTATGTTAGCAAAATCAGTAGGCTAAGGAATAATGACCAGAAATCACATACTGGGTATCTCTGTCTGGTAAAGACATGGATAGGTAGTGTTGTATTTTTATAAACCTTTTATAGGATTAATTTCGAAGCAAATGCTGTTTCATTGGTTGTAACTTTTCAGTAAACCACCCCTCAAAAGGGCAAGGAGCAAATTGGTTGGAATAGGTACTTCTAGGACTTTCTCTATTAATACTTGGCATAGCAATGGGAGTTTGAGAATTCTGTCTTTATCTCCATGACCCTAAGTTTTCAAAGACCAGAAAGTTTTTCTGTGGAAAAGTTCCTGTTCTCCTGCTACCTCTGCATGAATACTAGCTCTAGAACATCTTTATTTTCTCTAATTTTAGTGGTAGTGATAACAGCTGGTTCCCTGAAGCTAAAGATGTACCTGTTCCCAAGTAAAGTAAAAACAGAACTAGAACAAGTAATCCAATGCCAAAACAAATTTTTGTATCTTTTACTTCATTTATAAGAACTGTACAATGCATTGAATCCTTACTACATATACAAAATGAAAATTTCAAAATATGTAAAAAAGTTCTGTGACCCTTAATAAATATCAAATTTTAAGTCTTTCTTTCCCGCTCCTTGCTCATTGAGATTACCCTGTCATACAAACTCCAGCATCTCATCAGTATTTCCACATCATCCTTTAGAACTTATTTCTGAGAAGGTACCCTCTCTATAAATACATTCCAGAGGAAACTCCAGCCAGATCACTGGAATAATTACAATACTGTTACGACTCTACTCATCCCATCAGTAGGTTAGTAAGTGGCCAGACTGAGAGGAAAACCTTCAGTTTTTTAGGGTGTGCACAGATGCAGGATTTGAATTCAAGCTTACTAAACCACAGCATCCATTAAGGTGGGCAGCTATTCAGACAGCAGTGTTTGGGTTGGGTCTGTTCTCTTTTCTTGTAATAAAGAATTCCAGAAGATTTCACTTCTTTGTGTAAGATAAGGGAAGTTACCAGTAATGAGAGACTCATCTGCCATAGAATTGCCTTCAATGACCTTTCCATCCACTGGGAACTTTCCACCAGGAACAACTTTTATAATATCACCCCTTTGAACCAGTTCGACAGGTACTTGCTCCTCCCTGCAAAAGACACAAGTGGAGCAGGCGGGTTACTTATGCCATCCACTTTCAGATTAACTGGATCAAGCCTAGTCTGTGATCCAGGCAGGCTGAAGGGATTTTGATTCATAAATGCATACCTGACAATAGAGTGGCCAGGTCCAAGAGTCACCACAGTGGCTTCCGTGGCTTGAAGAGACATAAGCTTAGCAAGAGCTTCAGAGGTCTTACCCTTAAAAACAGATTAATGTTTAAGATACATTGAGATATATAAATCTTGATGTGTACTTAACACAATGAACTCTAAACAACCTTTCATATTATAGATTACACCAAAACCAGCTGACTCAAAATTCCTCTGGATAGTTTATTCCACTCCTATCATAAATACACAATATTGGTGTGAAGATGAGTTACCTTGGCTATGTGTTCCAGCCATCTGCCAAGCGCAATGAACACAAACAACATCGGAGGAGTGTCAAAGAAAGTGACAGGGCTTTTCTCTGCCTTTTCAATGATTGCTACTATCAGGATGACGCAGGAATACAGATAAGCAATCGTCGTGGCCAGCACGATGAGCACGTCCATATTGGCTGTCTTGTGCCTCAGTGACTTGTAAGCTTGTACATAAAAATACCATCCACCAAGGAACTGTTGGTGTGAGCAGGGACAGACTCATATTGAGAGCAGTAACCACAGAGTACATAACACTGCCAGAGCAGAATTAAAACCATGTAGTACATAAGAGAAGGCATTGCTGACCCAAGCAAATTTGTTACTGATGTAACTTCAGGTCTACTAGGGAACTGTTTCCATTGACATCCCTTTTTTCTCAAAACCAAAGTATACAAGGCATAGAAAAAGAAAGTATTTACCTACAGCTACCCAATTAGCTTGTAGATGATTAGGTATCTATTTTAATATTACCTTCTCCACTTAGAAAGTATCTGATGCAACTTTGATAGGAGTAAGAGCTATGCATAAAAACAGAAAGAATAATTTGCAGAAAAGTGCCACTTCATTCATGTAGGTGGTACAGACAAAAGAGCAGGCCTAATCCACTCAATCTTTTAATTTCTGTCTTTATCACATCAGATTACATAAATGGGAGATGCATAGAAAGTAAACCCCTAGGAAGCAGTATGGACGTACCTGGACAAAAGTGCACAGGATAAAGAACAGAAGATTCAAAATAGATAATCCAGGAATGAGGTTCTGTTCCAGCACCTTAGACCCATGGTCTTCACCACTGGATATTTGCATATAAATCATTATGACTACAACTGGGATACCAAACACTAGGCTGAATAAGAAAGATTTCCTCCACCTGAAAAAGAAAAACTGTAAATCCATGGGTTTTTTACACCCCACTCAGGCCCAACTGTGCTGGTAGTGCAGGGCTGGGGTTATTAGCATTGTACTAACACACAGCTTTGGGATATTTGCAAAGATCCAGTATTTTGGAAGAGCTTCGATGTCTGCAATATGTTTAACTGTACAGACTTCTGGTAGTTAAAAACTAAAACTAATGAAAGCAATAAAAGCGCAAATGGTAAAATTAAATATGTTTTACACAAGACTAACCTAATTAACTGGGAAAAGTGCTGGGGGGAGTAGAGTTACAAGATATGATCTAGACATGTTCTTTAGTGAGAGAGAAAATAAATACTTACTGCTGTATTTCCTTTTTATGACTCAGATTATGTGCATTTGGAGCTCTTTTAGCCACAGAAGCATGAAAGCCAATTTCCTTTTTATTGAAATGGAAGGAAAGATAAGTTAGTTTTGATGAAGCTAACCATAGTACTTAAAATACATTTAAATTACACTACTTTTAGAAGAAATATCATAAAAAGACACTGTTCCATGTTTAATAAATTCCAACCCTTTATTTACTTTTAGATTCTTCCAAAACGAGAGGATATTTCAGTCAGTAGTCAAAATTTGGACTGCAAAGGACTTCCAGCACCTATACATGAACACAGCGTATAGATGCAGTAAGTGTCCAAGCTCTCAGGCATGGGGAGCTTCCACTGAGAGGTGAAATTCTACTGCACTCCGCCTAAAGGAAAATAGATGCCCTTTCACCCCCACTAGAATAATCAGGAGATATGGGACATACCACAAAGGAAGTTAAAATGCACAAGCTACTGGGAGCTAGACAACCATAAAAGGCAAAAAGTCCCTGCTGTCCTCCTGACAACTCACTGCATGCACCTCAAACAGTATGATCCCTCCTGGTGGGACAAAAAAGAAAAAGGTTTTCTCCATATCTCAGCCATCACAACAGTAGATTTTATGATCTGTGTGATTACTGGTAAACCAGGACTTTTTCATTTAATATCAGGTTGTATCACAAGCTGTTTCCATTCAAAAATATGTAAGGATAGATGCAAGTGTGTACAGAAATATGTAATGCTTGTGGCATGAGCTGTGGCAAAACTTCTTTTACAGCCTTTGTCACTGTCAAGAGAAAGAAGTATATTTTTATGAATTAGCAACACTTCACTGAAATGACTGTGATTCTACACACAGAATTCCAAGGAATGAATATATGACATTTTTGCCAGATAAAGATAAAAAAGGTTTATTTTGTAGTTTTTAGTGTGTGTTTTTAGAGTAACAGCTGGGGAGCCTGTGCATTCCTGTGGAGTACAGCAGCCTCACCACAGGAGCATAAAAACATGGCAATAACTATGGCATCTACAAAATCAGTGAAACCTCTCAAATATCAGCTGCTTTTCTTCCTTCTAAGTTTCACCATGTAATTGTCCATACATAAAAAATTTCCAAAGCCTACCTTGATTACTTTTATAATATCTCGTGGACCAATAATTTCAGGATCAAACTGGATGTGAGCTTTGCTAGTTGCAAGTGCAACTGAGGCAGAGAATATGCCATTTGTTCTCATGAGTTTGGATTCAATATTGTGAACACAAGAAGCACAAGTCATCCCTGTAATCTAAAAAAAAGACAATTTTGGGTAGTAAGCAATGTCCCACATTCACCCAATATTTGTGGGTGTACTTGAGACAAGGCCTCAGCATAAAGGTTTCATAAGCTGTCTTAAATGATACAAAGCTGAGAACATAACTAGCCACTTTTATTATAAAATTGTGCAGAGAGCAGAAATAATCGCAGCCATGTATTTGCATGGCAGCACTCAGACATGCTATTAATTATAAAAGTATAACTAATATGGTTCTATCAACATTGCCAGAGCCAAATTCTGCATGTGTAACTTCATCTCTCCTAAATTTTCCTGTGGCTTCAATAACGCATGTTACTATTTTGTGATCTATTAACACAGCAGCAGACTGTTGTTCTCTGTCTTGCAGTAACTATCTGTCAGAGAATAAAAATTAGTATTTGAGGAATCCATACTTCAATAAGCAATTTACTAATTTTACTGATTTTACCAAAAGCTCCTAGACCTCTATGCAAAATCCTTAACATTCACAATATGTATTTGTTGACAAATTCTCAGTTGTTCAGTCTGTACTGAAATGCCTTAATGGAAAACTTCTGTTTCATTTCTGCTTGCTAAGTCTGCACACAGAACTATCCCTTTTTATTTCAGTGCTTTTGGATAGGTTCTTCTAAGACAAGCTGATTTTGTCTTTTCAGCAATTGTAAAAAAATAGTGTCACCAGCCAGAACTGCTGAAGCAAAGCTATTTGCAAGAAAATGAGTCTTCCACACCTGACTTTTCAAAACCAAACATATAATTTCAAATACACATGACTTACAAGAAGCTCCACTTGCCCTTCTGTTTCTGCATTATTTTCCATAATGGTAGCTTCAAAACCCAAATTCTGGATCAGCTGTGCTATTTCAAGAGGTTGTATGAGTTCTGGCTTGTATTTTATCTCTGCTTTACCTGCCATCAGTGCTACCAATACTGAAACAATTCCTGCAGTGGTAAAAACAAAGAATATTAGATAATGTAGCTCCTTTGATGGAAATAAAAATAAAATATTATAAGTGACTCTCAGTGAGGACTGCAACAACTTAGAGATATTATAAGCCTAATGACTTCTCTCTGCCTCCTTCTAGTGTTGTTCCCTAGTCACAATAGCAAAGTTTTCACAGAGATGCAGCCACACTGCGTTCCCCTTTAGCAATGAGAGGAATTGCAACATTTACATAGGGAAGGACGTGAATTTTGCTGTGATCTAATGAGACAAAAAGGATGTTTGGAAGGCACCTTTACATCCACTGCTGCAAGATCTACCCTACACTCCTGTAGTTTAGAACGAGCCCCACAGCACAATGCTACACCATTTTATTTTCCTGTTCTCCACCCCTCCTTATTTTTTTAATAAATAAAAAGCCCACAGAAATCTACATTTAGAATTGAAAATCGAAACATGAAGATCACAAGGCAAAAAAAAAATTGTTTTGAAGAGCTAATGCTTTTTTTATTTCTAAATCAAGGCAGTGAGACCACCACTGGGATACTGGGGAGAGAATAATCAATAAGCAAAACCTCCCAAAGGCATGCTGACACAAATGAAATCAGACTTTGCTAAGTCTCATCTGTTAATCTTCTACATGGCCAGAGGAAAGGCAGCCCTGGCCTGCAGACTTCTAGACCAGTAAACACCACTGTGCCTAAGCTTACCCTGGCAGTGGAGCCATACGTTTGTTTGCACCTGCTTGTGCAAATATGCCCGAGCATGCCTGAGCTCTTGATGGCTCTGGGGGAGATGGATTGCTTTGTAAACCAACAAGGCCCTGAAAACTAAATGGCAACTGTTTCTCTGCTCTTGTCTTCAGACTTTTTTGAAATTTTTATCACTTTACAACCTGCTACAAGTATGTTCATCATGTTTGCCCACCAGTGCAATAGGATAGTTGAACAGTGACATAGCTATGTTAGCACTAAGAAAGAGCATGAAGTCTATTTAACTTCCAGATGTTGTATGACAGCCTCTCCTTTTATTCTCATAGAATATCTTTTCCATCCCATAATCCCTTATTACTAGACTCATTATAGGAATCTTAAATTTATTACCATCTTCTTTCTGCAAATTTCTTTCAATGGTAGACACACACGATGCACAGGTCATGCCTGTGATCTGTAAAACACACTTTTCTTCTCTGGCTCCACTGAGCTGGTTTGACCCATCAGGGTGAGGACTGTCTGGAAGAGCATTCGAGACATTGCCTTGGCGAGGAGGCTCTGGAGCTTGAGGCTGCACAGCAGCTTTGCTGGCATCAGGCTGGCACCTCTTTTCTCCAGTGGCAGTATCTTGAATAAACGCACAATACACAGAACTATTTACAGTGTGACTGGATGACACAAAAGTACAAACAAGTCACATTTATCAACCACAGAAACACTCACAGTTGTTTATAAGGTAACACAATAACCTTGGTCTCTATATGGAAATAATGTAGGTTGTTACAATGCTTATAAAGCTACATATTCACTAGTACCACTTGCGTGACCATCTAACTCTGCAGAACTAGCTTTCCACATTCAGATGGCAAATGATTCCCTCCAATTTCAATAGCTAGAGCTGTCAGCTACCTTCATTTGATAAAGATATATTGGTATCTAGAGGGTCCTTATCCAGGACAGAGTGTAGTCCAGTCATACCTATTCTGTCATTGTTGCCATCTGTGTAGGACTCACATCACTTCATCTCAAACAAAGAAAACAGCAAGCTTCTCAACAGGTTTCTCTTTATGGCACAGTATTCACACTACAAGTACTGCAAAATGAGTATTGGAAGCACCCCAGAGATCTGAACACAAACAGGCCTCCTACAAACATTTTTATTTTTTGCCAGGTACTGAACAGATGCACAACAGCTCCAGCTGTGTTCACAAACTACCTCCCTGTGTAAAGGAGCAGGAGTTGCTTCCAAATGTGTTAAACACAGGGGGGTCCCTCCTTTTCCAGATGAAGTGGACGGTCTCCTACCAACAAATTTTAAGCCAAACCAATTATAATTAAACACCACATACAGGCCCCTCCTCATTTGTAGTAGAACCACAAATTCAGAGGGATTTGACCCATGAGAGAAGTGAATAGTATGTGGTTTTTAGTGATCAATCTACTTAATTTCAGGTAAACTACATCAGTATTTCAGAGCAAATATGTTTAGTTGAAGCAGGTGAAAATTTCCACATTAGAAATTTGCCAGAGAGGAGATTGTGCATCAAAATAACTTTTTAAACATTGAGCACATGTACAAAATGCATACACTGATGCAACTGCCAGTTGTAAAACATGTAAAAGCAGCTGTTCCCACTAAAAGAGTACCTGCATTTTGCCACTTACCTTAAAGCAAGGTTTAGTGAAGTAAAGCAGACAAAAATACTCAAGAAATAAAGGTCAAAGGCTAAAGACACTGAAAATAGGTTTTAAATGAAAGAGACTTCATTAAGTTAGTAGATTTTAGTATTCTTGAACATAAATGTAAACATTTAGCTTTATAGATCTATGTACAGCAGCCTGTAGACATAGGAGGAAACCTACTTTGGGGATAAGGAGATGAGCTATTTGAAAGGCATTGTACCTCAGACTTTTTGGCTTCATAATGTAACTCAGCTCTTACACCCACTGCAGTTATTTAGGGCTGAAACAAGGTGCCTTACAGCTGAAAGATCTCTCCCTTGCTAAGTCATGTTGGATCAGGCCAGACATTCAGAAGGGACAATGTCAATGTGATGCTTTACGAGTTTCTCTCCAGGAATCTCAATACAGACCTTGCATGACCCACCTTGGCATGCTACCCACAGAAAAAAAAACCACTGTTACCTGTCAGCACAGAGGCATCAAATCCCATGTCTTCTATGGCAGCTCTTAACTCTTCTCCACTAGTGACAGCTGGATCATAGTGTATGGTCCCAGTACTGCCAGCAAGGGAAACTGACACGTTCTGCACTCCCTGCCTCTGTGATATGGCCCCTTCGATGGACTTCACACAAGAATTGCAGGTCATGCCATCAATCTTAATAACAGCTGTATGTGTCGTGCCTTGTGGTGGCTGTCTGACGACATTGTATGTGAAAGCACCTGAGGGAGATGCTGCTTTATTTGCTTCTGAACCACTAAGGAGGCTAACTTTAAAGTTCCCAGGTGGAAGGGATTCAATAGCTTGCTGCAGAGCTGACAGGGTGATTAAATCTGGGCTATACTGTACCACAGCACATTTATTCTCCAAAGACACTTTAATACATTTTATGCCAGGAAGATCTGATATATTTCCTTCGATGTTTCTGACACAGGACTTGCAGTGCATGCCCTCTATCTGTACAGTCGCTGTTGCTGTGCTACCCATCTCAGGGACCAGCAGATCCTGCCCATCACTCTCGAGACTTGCAGATGTCTCCTTAGGGTTTGCATTCTGCAAGCGCTGGAGATCAAGGGCACCCAGCTTCAAAGGGGCTGATTTACTTTTAATGGTGCAGTCATACCCCAGGTCACTGATGTGTCTCTTGAGGTCCTCAGGCTGAATGATGTAAGGATGGTAAGCAATAATTGCTTCTTGGTTATCAAGTGACACCTTGATTTTTGCTACACCATGCAGTTTCCTAATCTTTCCTTCAATGTTGGTGACACAGGACTGGCATGTCATGCCTTCTACCCGAAGCTTAGCTACCGCTTCTTTCAAGCTTGGCAAATTTACAGTTGCTGTTGTCAGCTTCTCTTCTGCTATGCTGGCATCAAAGCCCATATCCAGAATTTCCTGGCAAATCTGTTCAGGGCTTATTTCCAACTGCAGATACTTGATAACAGCATTGTTCTGTTCAAGGGAGACTTTAATTCTCAAAATGCCCTTCACCTTGCAGATTCGGCCTTCTATTGACTGCACACATGATTGGCAAGTCATTCCCACAATGTTGACTACCATAGTATGCTCTTGGGAAGGTGGAGAGGACATGGTTTCAGAGGTCTCCTCATAGCCCATGTTGTCAAAAGCAAATTTATGTTTCATTGTAGGCTTCAGCTCACAACCAGGAGGAGAATCAATGTTAGACAAAGCCTAAGGAGAAAGTGGAAAAGAAAAATAAATGCATGTGTCCTCAGCTCTGCAAAAGCAACAACAGTCTTCATATGCTCTCAAGCACATACTAGGAGTGCTCTCAAATTAGTCTATAGGTGAAACATTATTTTCCAACATTATTTTACACTTTGAATATATTACCAGTGAGTTATGCCCATGATGATGAATCAGGCTTCTGACAGTCTATTGAGCAGCAATTGAGAAAGTACTGACTAGAGATATAAAAGCAAAATTTACTCAGTATTCCTACCCCAACTAAGTAATTTAAGATCTGAGTTGTCTGCAGCCACAGGATACTTCCATCACACAGCCTGAGCTGCTCTTCAGAGCACACTGTCACTGGCAGTGTGTCATAGTACAGAGTACACTGACTGCCTCTCCAAAAAGGTCATAAACTGGCCCAGTTTTGCCAACCTGCTACTTCCCAGGAAGAGTTCAAACCAAACCAAAGAAAACCAAAAAGCCCAAGAAAACAGAATCATGACTGTTCCAGAAGCCTGAAATAAGTTGATGCAGGGAGGGTCAGCTGTATGATACTTGAAGAGCTATATGCACACACACAAAACCTAGGCTCTCTGCATTTAATATGAATTCCTTTTAACTTGAAATCTGTATCTAACAAAAAAGCTTGAAAGACACAGAACTGTAAGCAGATATTTTCACTATGGTTTAATTTTTTTTACCTACTTCTGAGACGCCTAAGACTATACATTGCGCTACAGTAAGTCATTGATTTGATCCAACACTGATTTTCAGAGTGGCCAGTACTGAAACAGGCTAGCCAGAAGTGAACTATCTCTCAGTCAGATCATAGGCTCTGCAATACTGGAACTTTACAGCTGAATGCACTCAATTCAATTGAAAAATAAATATTTTTAAAAGTGCCAATGCTTCTCACAGAACAAGTATTGCGAGAATAGTCTGTCTCCAGTTGCTGGAGCCATGTGATGAGAAAGATTGAAAAGGGCAGGGACAAATCCTAGATTGTCAGATTTCATGGAAAAAACATGAAAATCCATGTCCATGATTTAAGGTAACTTTAAATACTAGATATCTACATAAAAGCTACTAAGATAAACCTATTATCTTGCCTGCAAAGCCTTGGGCTCTCTGACATTCAACAAAACACCTAGTGCTGGGCATTACTGCTGGGAGAGCCTGGAGAAGGGCCCACTGGATCAGGCTTAGTACTGCAGATCCTGTTCCAATGACCCACAAGAAAACTTCCTTCTCAATACCACAGCATGGATGAGAAGCATTTAGGCTGCTTAGTAACACTAGACTGCATCCAGTTCATTAGATGCAGTATTCAAAATTCATTAACTTGATTTTGTTTCACGCTTAGACAGTTTGGGAATAATGAGGTCTGGGGTCACACAAACTGAAAAAACATAAGACAAGAAATTTGTTTTCAGCCTTTTCTAAACTGTATTCATTAGAACAGGAGAAGGAATGAGCAAGTTCAACTCTTCAAGATTATGGTGCAGCCCCTCAACTATCCTGACAACGAACTGTCCCTCCTGCTCCCCACCTTCTCCTTGGTCTCATGGCTGCACTCCAGTGATGCTGGGGAAGAAGAGCCAGAGGAATATTTTAGTCCTGGCATCTCCTTTTGCCTCCTTCTCCCACAGGCCTGGTAGTACCCAGGACACTGCTCTCCTTGCATTTCCCACAAATTAGTGAAATCCCCAATATATATGGAAAAGTGCCACAAGCAACTCCTTTCAAAACAAAGCATTAGCAGTTATTCAGACTTCCCTGCAAAGGTGGTTCCCTGTTTAAGCACCACAGAAAGACAACCAGGACAACCCCATTCTTGTGTCATCCGATTGCTGTGACTTCCCACAATTTGAAATAATAACCTGGCCTTGTGTATGGGAAGCAATCTTGTCTGAAAACAGCCTCCCATCTACCACATTTCAAATGTGGTCTAAACTCAAACTCCCATTTATTGTAAATACTGCCTCAAGAAGCATTATGTGAACATTGTCTGTCATCCCCTCTTCCCTGTCCCCAGTGCCCCAAGGACACTGCTTGCAGTGGCCTGCTCTGATCAAAAACACCCAGTGGAATCTGTTACAGAAGCTCACCCTGTGATGTACTTCAGCTCACTGGACAAAGGTATTTCACCTTCTGCATCTTTGATGAAAGAGAGCATGAGCAGAGGACACAAGCATCCTCCACTCTCTGCTTTAATGCCTGTCTGGTCACCACTTGCAGATGAAAATCAGGAACCGTTAGAGGCCTTATGTCCTCCACTGTGTTCCCTCCTCTCCCATGCTCACTAACTGTCTCAGTTTTCCTGGTACCCCCCACAAGTGCCAAAACATTGAAGAATCTACCCCCAAAACCAAGAAAATGTGTGCAGGTACAAACACAGTATTTAAAAAGCCTTTAGTATTGTTTTTAACAGCTTCAAAAAAAAACTCCAAGAAACAGC
The DNA here is from genome assembly GCF_050655825.1 of Lonchura striata. NCBI lineage: Eukaryota > Metazoa > Chordata > Aves > Passeriformes > Estrildidae > Lonchura > Lonchura striata. Next base: position 65,203,062 of record NC_140703.1, read on the forward strand.
ATAGGCAGAAATACATATATGTGTGTATTTGCAAGAAGAGTGTTTCTACACCAGATAAGAGGAAAACAGCAGATTCACGTTAGGGCACAAAGATGAGGCGTACAGAAATATGTCCACAATTTTCCTTAGGCACACAGTGGTTCTCAGAAAAGGGTTTCCTGATACCAGCTGACAGCCACACATAAAATAGCATCTATGAGGCTGTATAGCAATTCAGAGACACTATCTGCAAGAGGATTAGAAAAGCAATCACCACCAAAAATGCTTGAGAGTCTCAGGCACTGCCCCTTCTGCTTTTTTTCCGTCCAGAGAGAAATATGAACAAAATAATGGAAATGCATCTGACTCTACATCCAGAAGGGAATGTGTGAAAGAACTGGCCATAGTTACTCTTGTCTCCACACCAAAGGAGAATGGCTCACTTTTAACGGCAGGTATACACCAAGTCTATTTGCTCTACCAGTCTCATACATATTTTCACCGTATCTATATGAAGTATACGCAAATAATTACACATGAAATGATGCCAATTCTTTCTCTCTTTTGTTCTGCATGTAAAAGTTGGAACTGAAAGTGCACAGCAGAGTGAGTCTCTACTCTGAAAACTAACAAAGTTATGGAGCTTATATTAACAATACAAAAAATTTGAAGGAATTTGAGAAATCATTGACACAGAATCAGTAATAGATGGAGAGATTCTTTGAAGAAAGCACCAGAATTGGTTGGAAAACACTTGCATGTAGAGGAGAAGCTCTGAACCAGACTCAAGAAGAGTAGCAAATGTTCAGGAGCGTGGCACCTGAAGCCCACATCTCAGTATGAGGATTTCAAAGCAAGAAACAAGGCATGAACAACCCTTGATGTCTCAAACAGGAGCTGTAGCACTCATGCTTGTCCTGGGGAAAAGCAGGGCTTGGGAACAGCTGGAAGAGGCAGAGGCTCATGCTCCCCTTTCAGACTGCCTCCAGCCAGCAGGAAGAAGATGATCCAACAGGAATATGCCCTGGGGCCGGACTAACTTTTTGTGAAAGCATGGAGGTAGAGGTCTCCAGCAGGGAGATGCTGCTGGATTGGAAGCACCAAGTCTCAAGACCTGGTTTGGCACAGAGCATCTAGTGTTCATGGCAGGTTCATTTGGGAAAGGCAGTCTTAGCCCATGGTCTGTATGGCTGGTGGGCAAACCCACCCTTAGAGGCCTAGCATCATGTTGACCCATGGTACCCCAAAACAGGGTCCTTCTTTTGGATAATCCCATTCAAATATGCAAAGGCTGAGAATTCAAGCAGTGAAGGGATACATAATAAATCTGAGAAAAACAACTGAACTCAGAAAAAAAACCCAAAGACACAGAAACCATGGTACTGGGTAGGACCCTCACACATGCACACATGGTGATCCATGTCTTGAGAATGAATGCAACACCATGGCTGTGAATTCAACAAGGTTTGTGCCTTCTTTGGCTTCACAGCCCAGCTACCAGCCAGCCCTGGCTGAGTCCCCATGCTGCCTCCATTGATGCATTTCATGGTCACCTTGTGGGATGGCCTGTCACCAGGAAAGCCATCCCTCTACCTGTTTCCCAGGTGCAACCACCTCCAAAATGCCACTACAACACTCCTGGCCTCTGCAGCACGAGGCTGAAGTTGTGACAAGTGCACTCCACAGCTCCCTGAGTATTACCCACACTAAGATCCAGCACAGCACTGCTCCTCTCTGCTCCTCCAGCAAGGCTCTCCCCCTTTCTCTGGAACTGCTCTCCTGCCCTCCTTTGACTAGCCTGCAGGGATGGCAACTTTCACATCCTAAAACTCAAGCATCAGATTCCTCAAAGTGATGCCAGGCATCAGCTGGGGCCTGGCCCACTCAGCACCTCCCCCTCTCCCTCTCCCTGCCTGCTCATCCACAAATGCTGGAGGTCGCTGAACCTCTCATCCACTGTCCTGAAGTTTTGGGCTGCTCTTTTCCCTGTATCTCTGTGGGTTGAAATCAGTTATCGCCCTCTTACCTTTGAGTGCACAACCGCTGAAGAATTATCTTATCTGTGTTTTACCCTCCCTACTTCCTTCTTTCACAACCGTCTGATTCACGGCTTTGGATTCAGGCAGCAGAAGCACACAACTGAAAAACCACACACTAATAATTAAACGCTTCAGATGTTTCCCAGTTTATTATAGGCAGCCAGTGAACAACAAAATGAGGGCAGAGAAGCCACAAAAACATCAAAGGTCACGAGTCTTCAATTTTTTGCCAGTAACAGCAGCACTCTGGCACACAGAGTACCCAGCAATTCTATCCTTATCCTCCTTAACATTTTTCAGTGCATCTCGTTAGAGTATGTTGTTTAAATGTATTAGATCATAACTGGTTTGTCTTTCTCCCCTTGTCTCCCAAAGGAAGATTAACAAATGTCAGTAGCTACTATATTCAGTAACTACTTACAACACAATTTGTTATTTTTCAAACAGTTCCTGAATCTTAAATAAGGAAAAACATGAATATCAAGATTCAATCAGATTATTACTACAAAGCAGCCTTTATGAGCCTTTTGTTTCCAAAATACTAAGTCGATTTTACTAGTGCTTCTGCCAAGGGACTCCTATGTCCCATCTGGGATCAGGCTTCTCTAACAGAAGAAACCTGAATATCAAGATTCAATTATATTACTACTACAAAGCAGCCTTTATGAGGCTTTTGTTTCCAAAAATATTAAGTTGATTTTACTAGTGCTTCTGCCAAGGGACTCCTATTTCCCATCTGGGATCAGGCTTCTCTAACAGATGATAGGGAAAGATTTAGGCAGCTGAAGTTAGTCTTACTGAAATGACCTACACTGTAGTCAACAAACCACAGAGACTTTAACAGGCACTTTTAAATTAAAGGAAGCTATGTAAGCCAAGTTTGGCTTATGGGAAAGGGGAAAGGTTTGCTGTAAATGAAATGTGTCAAATTTAGAATTAAAACAAGGCAAACCTCTTTGTGATGTTCTTCATAGCACCAGTACTTGCAACATACATGTCCCAGTGAACTGAATACAGAGAAGAGATCCTTTGGTAGAACAAAGCCATTTATGTCACGATTGTTTTCTAGCAAATATTTATAATACAAGAAGTAACTAGAGGCAGAAAAAGCCTTCAGGTATATTTGGTCTCTTACGGCTGTTATTTCATTCCAGTCTAATACTATCTGAGCCATTCTAGCCATACATACTTTCAAAGAACATGAAAACAGAGAATCACAGAACATTCTGAGTTGGAAGGGACCCACCAGGATTATCAAGTCCAATTCTTCAGTAAATGGCTCATGCAGGAATCAAACCTACCACTTTGGCATTATCAGTACCATGCTCCAACCAACTGAGCTGTGTTCTGAGAATTTATTTTCCTTAAATATTCACAATATTCACTCATCCAAACTACATTACCTCAGTGTACATACATTTAAAACAGCAAAACTCTTTTAAAATAATAAACCTCATCATGTTTCTTTCAGCATTGATCTTTCTAAGAATCTTCCCCATAGCAGTTAATCTCCAGAAATACCACAGTTATATACAACACTGAATTTTTTCAAAAAGTTGCTCAGATGTATTTATCAAGAACTTCACTAGCAATCACTTACTAGACATAAAAAACTACTTACCTACAGTAAGGACCTTTTAATGTTTCTGCAATTTCTGTCACTTCAAACTAAGCTTCTGTCAAACTACTGGAGCAATCGGAGCTCAAAAGGAGAAATACTATTATGTTTCCTTCCTAAGAATCACCACTCTGTATTATTAGAGGTGGAGCTGAAACAATGCTCATTAGCTTCTACAGCATAAGTCATCATTAACATCTCATTTCAAAGATTACTTCCAGAGGATCCCCAGAGGACTTTTTGTACTGCTTGTTATGGGGCTGGCAACCACGCTGGGGATTGAGACAATTTAGATAAAGGAGGTTTAACTTCCTTTAATATACAACCCATGTCCAACAGGCTTTGTTTTAAATTCACCAGTTCAAGAACACCACTTCCAACATGCACAAACAGACACATACCCCTGTGCTCACTGACCTGCCTTTCATCTGTATTGACTTCTGTCATTCCCGTGGAGTAACTCCGCAAAACTTTCTCTTCTTTCTGCAAGTTACTGCTTGCTTTTACCGGAGATGCCGTCTTGGACTTTTCACCAATAATCAGTAGTTCAGGCACATCACAAGCTGCCTGCTGTTTACGAATAGACACCAAGGATATGTTTCTGTCGTTTAAAGTAGCTAAGCAGGACAGTTCCCTTTTCATTTTATTGTCCAGTTTTCTCTCCATTATTTTTCTGGTCTTTAAATATTGCAATGCCAAAAAAGGTTTCACGAGAGCAGTTATTTGGTGTCCTACAAGCCACACTTCTTTCAACTACATTTACAGCAGCTTGAAGAGTTCTGCCCGTCTAATCCATGGGCTTATTAGGCATTCATCAGGAAATACCAGATGCAACCTGCGATCCTTATGTAGGCTGCTTGCTGCACTCAGCTACCTGCTCTCCCTGCCAGTTTAAATGTTTCCCACCAATTGGCATCCCTTGTGCTTTCCCAGCTGCGTCCGGCACTGCTGATCTCTGCACACGGCGTTGCTGCAGGCTCAGCCAAGGCTGCCTTTCACAAGCTGCTCAAACATGACCTGTGTGCAGCAGCCAGCGTGTAACCAGCCCACACAGACAGGCATTAGCTCCTTGTGGCCATGTGCACAATCACAGCTCCTACACAAGGAAAACGCTGCTCCATTTCCTCCTTCTGTGGAATTACCGGGGGTTTCTTGGATAAAATGAAGTCCCTTCTAACACTGAAAACATGCCCATGATTACCTAATTAAATAAGGCTCCTAGACCAAAGGTCTTTCCTTAATTCAGGGCACAAGAACATTCATTCTTTGTTTCAAGAGGGAAAACAAAAGAGTGAGTACAATATTTACACATTCTAAAATGTGCCTCTTTACCATCAGCAAGCTTTACTAAAATCCAATGAACCAAACAAAATTAAATGAGCAATTAGTGCCAGAAAAGCAAGGAAAAAAAATATTCTCCTTAAATTCTCTGGGCAACAGCAGGAACATCTAATTTAGACAGCCAGGCATACAAGGGGTACTACCACTAGAAGTGCCTTGAGTCAAGCCTGAATATATTTCTCTGGGATTGCCCAGAGCAAATTCACAGCACAATGCTAATGCAGTAAGTGGGGTCTCCTGTTCCCAAATCCACAGTAGTGCAGTCCACTTCTGAAGGCACTGCAGAACAGGCTCATGCATTTATGCATTTATAAGATTTATAAAATATAACAGATGTAATTATTTATTTATTAGCAATTTCCATCCCCCTGCCTGTGCAGTGGCATCACTGCACACTAAAGCCTTAAAATAATTGTTTTAAATTTAATTAGAATATCTTGGACTTGCTGGAAAAAATAACAAATTTAGGCAGAGGTTAGAGGGTAAAGACCTCAGCATATCTCTGTTGTGCCACACAAACCTGAGAGATAAATGACAACACTCCACCTGACAAAATAATTAGTATAATATTTATAATTTCTATAATGTGCCTCTTTACAATCAGCTAGCTTTACCAAAAACCAATGACAGGACCAATTCAGATTCTTCTTACTTCTGAAGGCAGAGGTACACCCCTTACATCCCTGTTACATAGAGACTGGTCCAGAAAGCCACCATGCAGGACATTAGCATCCAAGCTTCTCTCCCTGTCATAACTTCCTCACAACTATGGATCCTCAGTTCTTGGGAAAAGAAAGTCTTCTGCCAGGGAAGCAAAACTCCAAATACTGCTGCAGCACTATTCTGCATCATTGTCTTAATACACATTGTCTTAATACAAAGAATCAGTGATAGCATTAAACTTTTTAAAGGGCTATTTTTAAAACATTTTGAGAAACAGCCCTTCTAAAGATGATTACTACAAAGTGTCTGTGTTTGCTTTGCATTTATCAAACCAATTAGAGCCACATCTGATTTCAGTTCAAACACTTTAGTGAAAAAGAAAATTGTGCTAAAGGTGATATAATTTCAGGAATTGCTGGTTTTAACTGGTTTTGAAATAAGCAATTGAAAATTACACAATTTGACTTATGTGAAAAACTTCAGTAAAATGTTTAAGTACCAAAGCTAAGTCTACATACTAAATACATATATAAAGTTAAAAACTACTATTCATCCTTCTAAAACAAAGCAGGCCTCCCATCCCAAATCAAAGATATTCAGAAATTCAGCTCTGTGTTCTAATTCCAAATAATGGCATTTTCAAATTAATGATTTTCTAAGGGAACAGGAGTTCCAGTTTCTGACCACCAATAAAGCATATATTCGATCCACTCATCTCTGACAGTATCTTTGTATTAAAAATATCCCAAACCCTACTGAGCCTGGGGTTAGTTATCTGAGCATGTAACTAATATTCAGAAATATATTGTGATCAAAAATAATGTAAAAACAACTTAGGTTTTTTTTCCTTTATTTCAGGTTCACCAGCAAAGCTCAGCTTAGACTGAGAGAATAACAAGATGTTGAATAAGTATCCAATTCCCAATTCCCCTCAATCGCCATTTTTCCCCCTCACAACTTCTGAGCAGCCCTAAGATAAAAATCCATTTGTTTCTAATAGCAATGAAGAGAAATTCTTGCTCAGTGCCCCACAGTCCTTTGCTTTTAGCAGAGTCCTGAATACTGATTTGGAGATAGAGAAGAAACACACATGAAGTTGCATTTTGAGCACATTTCAGTTTATCCACATTAAAAAGAAGGATATAACATAGGAAAAAAGCTTGCTATAGTTCTTCAGACAAAAGGGGTAAGATAAATTCTAACCACTTTAAGTACCTAGTTTAGCTGTGGTCTGGAGCAGAGCACTGGCAAAAGAAGTCTGTGCAGCTGACAGTCTTGAGCAGCACTTGGAGAAGAGGCACCAGTCACAAAGCAGAAACCACTGAGAATCTTTTAAAGCTAAGTACTTCCTATTTACATTAATACACAGGACTGAAAGCTCAGAGGTTCTGCCCCAGCTCAATCACCGCACAGCGCTCTTATGGTTCAGGAGACACTTCAGGAAGGGATCCAATATTGGCACTGAAGGCTGGCAACATCTGCCAGGGAAGTGAGGCAGATGCTTGGAATTAACCTCTGCCATTGGCTGCTGCTGCTGCACTCCAACATACTGCTACTGGTTTCTAAATTATTTTCTCCATTCTATTTCAATTAATTGCCCCTCTACAGTCTAAGCCAATTGTGTCAGCTGCAGACTGAGGGTGAGCATTTTACTTTAGGCTGAAATAGGAAAGGCAATATTGCCCTTCTCATCTGATAGCAGTACCACTCTGATTTAAGGCAGGACTTTGTAGAGCTTAGTATTTCCACCAGAAGGATTTATTCTGGCTTGGTAGTATGAAACACAGATGACAAATAGAAAACAAACCTGCTGCCTTCACAGCTTTCTGCTAGTGTTTGGCAATGGTGTTTGCATTTCAAGTCAGAAAACACAGGACATTCCAAGAAAAATAAATGCCTTTGATTTAAATGTTCAAAGCTGATTAAACATGGGTTTTCCCCTTTATTTTACCTGTATTATCAGACTACATGATAAATATACAAGAACAATGTGTTCTCATATAAATTTGGTTTCCCAGGTGCATTCATCCTTGGTTTTATAGGATACCCTGGCCTGTGTCTAATCCCTCTACTTCTGTAACCAAAGAAAGCATCTTACAATACCTTGAAAGATGGGTTGAAGGGAAAAAAATGGGGACTGGGAGGTTAGAGGGTCATATTTCTTTAATCTGTGTGGGTAAAAATGAAAAACAAAGTTCAGTGAGAAGGAGCACATGCATTGGCTGTAGGTTACCAGGAACAAAATGCTGCACACCTTAGGAGCACAAACACTGCAGGAGCTTGATGTATCAATCTGAGAGAGGCATGAAACAAAGAGTGGAGCAGCACAGAGGTGTTGTGGTCATGCCCTGTTTAAGACAGTGCAGCTAACAGCAACTAAGCCAAAAGAATGTTCCAAATGGCGAGCAAAAGCTGACCTTTGCTTCACTAACTCAAAATACATATCACTTTTCATGCCCCTGCACGTGCTAACGGACTAAAACCTGTGCATGCTTTACATGTATGACTGTAGTCTCTCAAACTACATTTAAACATGGTATGACATCAACTTTAAGTTTTCCCTTTTTCCCTTCCCTCAAAGAAAACAATATAGATATAGCTTAAGTGGGGCAGGAGGCTAAAGGAGACTCCACCTTTGAGAATGCCTAAGAAGTAGGATTTGAGCACTCAGCTATACTGAGTCCTTTTTTGGGAAATTTAAAAAGCAATCTTGCATTTGTAACCATAATTTAGCCCTATAGAGCCATTTAGCAATTGAATGTCTTTGTCACCAGCCATATTATTAATATTTTGTGTATTCACACATGATTCTCAGATGATGCATTTATCACCAGCAATCTAGTAACAACCTGCATTTCCATTGCTCAATAAATGATACTACCTTGTACTTGGCCATGAGAGTTACTGAATGCCAAAAGACTTCAGATCTGGCTGCACAAGCTCTTTGAGCACAGCCAGACTTATGGTGAATTGCAGTGTTCGTGCATTTGTAACCACGATGCTTCTTACTGAGCACACCTGGGCTTGCAGAGACACATTGGCTCTGCATTTCTGATGCTTTGAGCTGAATTGGCTACCACTCAGCTGTCCCCAGTCTCTGTGATACCTGAGATCCAGCTGGACTGAAAGGGGATTATTTTGTGCCAAATCTCCTTCCTCTTAATGCAACAGAAAACTTAGCCTTACTCTTAAGGCAACAATCCATCAGATAGATGAGAGGAACTGGTTCAGTTATGTGCACTTCATGTCAGTGCCAAAAGGGATGTATTGGTATTAACACATCACCCTAGAAATCCAGTCTCCTTTGAATGTTAATTATGTTCCTGCTCTCCTCTTCAGACATCATTTTAAACCACCAAAATACAATCATGCAATCAACACAAAATTCAATCATACAATCATCACAAATATAATGAGGCATACAAACAATGATATGAGGCTAAACCACAAGTCATTTCATATTTGACCATATTTTGAGTTATTCCTAATTTGTCTTCAGGATAAAGTCAGCTAAAATGTTTGAATTCCTCCCCCCTTTCCCAGTCTTAGCAGAGTTAGATTGTATTTGGTTTTAACACATACAATTCAACTGCAGGAAATGGAGCATTTCATTAAAAAAAATTTTAAAAGGGAGGATGGGGAAGTAAAGTAAAAACTCATAGCACAAACAACAGTGCTGGCAACTCACATATATCAACAAATTACTTAAACATTGCTTGAGAGTGAACCTGGGAAACACCCAGCCCTTGTGTGAAACAACTATTTCTCCTCTGTCAGGGCCCTCCTTATACAAAAAGGGAATTAATTAGTAAAGATATCCACTTTTTCTTCAAACAAATCCCTGTACTTGCTCCATAATCATTTTTAAGTTGTACTAAGCAACTCAAGCCTCCCAGTTCCCCCTACAAATCAATCAGTCACACCTGAAGATTTAGTGGAAGCTCAGTCATATTCATGGTACAGAACTACGTCCTTTATTCTCCTAACTGACATACTTCTCAGTGAACATTAAAAAAAAGGCCATACTTCATTTTTATTGAAGAAGCAAAAAAACCACCTCTTTACCTACGTTTGCACCTAGTTTTGAGCCACAAAATCAGAAAGAACTCTTCGGCCACAGTCATAAGAGAACTGGCAGCAACTAGATACACAAGTGTTTCTATAGCATAAATGGTACAGATATTTCTTTTAACAGACAAAGAAGCATGATCATTATTTCTTACACTATAAGGAAAAAAGGAAACTACAGAAATCTGAAATAAAAGGAAACAAAATCCTACCTGCTATGATTAAAATTGCTTAAGAGTTGATGACCTAATTTCAAATCAAATCTGCTCAGACCTTGGCTTCAGTTTTTCAGGAAGCAGACTCAATCTTCTCCAAATATTTAAAAAGGTTTGTTTGCTCAAAACCAGCAAAACTCAATGAAGTCCCTTGTTTGTAACAGGGCCCCAAAACTCACAGTGATCTTTTTCATTCCACAGCTTTTTGTGTGATTGCAAATTGCGTGGAACTTGGTACTCTGTCTGCTTTTAGAAGTGTTGGTTTCATCAAGATAATTTCTGTTATCTGTTTATACTGCAGAAATTTGTTTTCAAGACCTGGAAAAAAAACATGAAGCTGATCTTACTATCACACAAAAAGGCACACCTTTTGGGTCAAGGTTTAAGTGCAAAGAACAATTGCAATCAGCATTAATTCATTTGACTCAAGGTTTCCACTACTCTGCTTATGCTCCAAAGATTTTAAGAAGGCTGGCAGAACTTGTCAGGCACTGCCACAACAAACCCAGTATTTTTACTTCCGTGTTTCCAACCTAATTTTCTGATCTTCTCCATGATTTGCTCTTGTTCAATGCTGATTTTGTCTCACAAAGTTTGTGCAAAAGCTTTTTAGAATTTCATGCAGAGAAAAGGGACTTGCATTTTATCCATTTTAATTGCAATATTTAAAATACAACTTGAGAATGAGTAATATTACAAAACTATTTTAAAAGGCTAATTTGAGAAAACAGAAAGAGCTATTACTTGTAAATTAATATTTTCTGTCCACATTTAGAAATAAGAAATAATTAGGGCTATTTCTGCTTCAAATTTGTAAATTTCTCAGTATTTGCTGTAGCATTTAAAAAATATCTCCTACACTTACTTTGATTGATTATATAAAGTGATAAGTCTCTGAATTGTGATTTAAGTAAATAAGAGTATTGATTTTTTTAATTATTATTTTTTTCCCAAAGTAAGCAGCCATTCACCCTGTAGCAGCCAAACTAATACGATGAGGTACCTGGAACTATGTAAACAGCATAAAGCCCATTATATTTGTCAACTATACCAAAAAAGAAAAGAAAAAAAAAACCAAAAACAAAACACAAACCCAGAAACTGGTAACTGATGTAAGTTTGTATTTCAGGTTCTATGGCCAGTCAGCTGCTCAGCCTCTGAATTCAAGAAAAAAAAAGACAAAACATTATCTTGTGTTTGCATTACGGATGCCACATTTAAAATACAAACATACTGTCTTTGTCAGGGCAAGCTAGATACATAAAAGCAAGACCAAATTCAGTTTCTCTTAACAATGATTTCTGTTTACCTCAGACTGGCAGAAAACACCTACATACACAGAGAGGAGTTTCCAGAAACTCCCAAATCTCTAAGTAAGCTTGAAAGCTGCACACCTCACCACAGCACCTCCAACACAGTGTCATGAGCAAAGTCCTGTCTTCTTTCTCGCTGGTCCAGGCAAAATTCTCTCTGGGAAGAAGGGTTTCCCCTTTTTGTTTGGTTATTTTATTTCCTTATTCCCTGGTCTCTCTCTGGACTGGTTGAAGTTACTGGGTAGAAAAAGGCAAGACGGTGTTAGAGCCCTCTCTGTGATCTCTTGCAGAGAGCACAATCTCTCAGGTGAGCCTGTGTCACAGGGCTCAGGTACAGCCCCACCAGGCTGGCATGAGGGCCCTTCTCACCTGCCTTCCACCTCCTGCCCTTTTGGACTGTGCCATGTGCTGCCAAGATAAGGTGACTGTCCTTCCACGAGCGAGCAAACCACAGCACCGCTCACATGCCTCTGAGCTCAGCATCACCACACTCATGGTGGGACTGAAGGGACACGAGGTGCAGCAGCTGGGGCCTCCCCAAATACAGTGCTACCCTTAGGTGCACTTTTCTTCCCAATTTAGAGTGGGAAGATGTGCCAGCTCTCTGGCTGACCTGCTCTGCCACAACAGGCAAGAAGCGAGGAGAGGAACCTCTGCTGAGAATATGGAGAAGGGGCTTTTCTGTTTCCAGTTGTCAGAGTTCAAAACTAACATATGTGAGCTGTGAACTTACATTTCTACAAAAGTTCCATCAATTATTTGCTATCCAGGGCTAAGAACTATACAACAGTGCCCTGTTCAGGTCAAATATCTTCCATAAACTTACAGTTAGCTCTCAGAAAGAGCCAGTTTCTAACACTGGAAAAAACATACTTCAAATGACTATGAAAGTTAAGTAGAACTTGCCTGGATAGAGACACACTGATTCACTGCAAAGCCTTACAGAAACTAAAATGAGAAATAAAAAAAAAAAGTGAAAATAAAAATATATTTGCTGTCATTGTTTTTTTATTTTATGCTTGTTTGTTTTTTTCCTGCTGGGACACCTGATAATAATTCCCTATAGAATAATGTCACTGGCAGCCTACAATAATTCAGTAAGAATTCAGGTACAAGTGTCAGAACTAAAGCAACAGTCAGGGATGAAAGTGTCAACACAGGAAACTGCTGCTAATTTTATGCAATCTCTTTCATACAAACAGTTGCTTTGAAAAACATCTAAGGGAAATGGCAATACAGAGTAAACATATTTCTGTTTGCAAGTATAAAAATACTGTAATGTAAATAAATAATAAAAAATAAAATATCTGAAATATTTAACACCTAGACTGAAATACAGTTAAAATCCTGGTTTCAAATGCAGACATGTTGTCTCAGGCTGTTTCCTGCAACACACACTGGATCATCATGACTCAAACTCACTGTTAAAACAGCATTCATTTATTGCATGAGGACACAGGGGAAACTGGAGTCATCTGACTCCTAAAGAAAGAGTTCCTGGGAGCCTGAGACTGTGAGAAAAGGAAAACACAAAAAGCTTTCTAACTCTGAAACTGAATTTATTCAGCTCTCAGCAATACTCTCATTTCCAGAGGTCACGTCAGTCTGTTCTCTAGGCAAAGAATGTTTCTTCCAAAGACACATTTAGCCAAAAACAATGCACTCTGCAGCTCAGCATAAAAGAAGGGAGTTGCTGAGCAACCATCTGAGATTTATTAACTGCTCTCAATTCCTGGAAAGCATAGATGTTAGCCATGGAAATTCAGGCTTGATTCATTTATCATTCCCTCCTGGTACATCTGCTTATTGAAAGAAAAGGTAATGCAGCAGGGAAATACTTTTCAGCAGCCCTGGTTTGCTCCCTGAAAGAGAATCTTTGATTGAATTTACTTCACCAACCTTTCAAGCCTTCTTCATCCTTGGAATAGAAATAAGTCAGAGGAGGTGATGAGGCACAGTATCCACAACTCTCATGCCTGGACTAGCCAAACAGTCTCCTCCACTCCTTTCTGTCCTGCACTGCAGGCAGTTTCTGGCTCCTTTCTCTTTCCTAATCAGTGCCAAGGAGCCAGACATGAGCACAGAATGCAAATCCTGCTTTGTCCTGGCTCCATGTGAAACAACTTGGATTTTCATCTGAATAGCACTCTTCCTTGCTTCCTGAAACAGGCAGAGAGGCTCGCACAAACATAGGTGACAAAATGCATGCTGAACAAGCCAACACAGTGAACAGTTTATGTGAACCTTTTAAAGTTTGAAAAGGGAAGCAGCTCATTCAGTAAAAAAATTCATAGTGAAGTTTTACAGCTCCCTGAAGATTTTCATAGTTGATCTGAGCAGGTGTTAAGGTATGACAGTGAAAAAGGTAGTTCCTTCATGATCCCCTTCATGTTCAAATTAGGTGCAGATGGCCACAGATATTATCTGCAGAGAGGAGAATGAAAAGCAAAAAAGGCTTGGGACTGATAGATATCACAGACCCTCAAAAATGGTCCCAGTTCCTCAAGAATTCCAAACTTCCACCTGAAAAAGCTGCAACTTCAGATGAGTCCAAATGTTCTTTTGCAAGCTCAGTGATGTTATCGTTAGGGGTACATCATTTGCCATCTCACTTCTGCCAGTGCTCTAAGTTGTTTGAAATCGTTTCCTTCAGCCACCCTAAAACATGACAGATGTTTAGAATCCATGGGAGTTTAAAACACTGTCACAATCTACAGGAACTGATTCGTTTTCCTTCATGGCCCTTACCCAACTGGGACAATTTGTGTGCAAATAATCTTCTGTTAATCAAAATATTTGGGTTCAACCTGTATAAATTGACTGGTGATACAAATAAATGTTCTTTATGAGCTCTCCTGCAAATATAATTTGTAGAGCCAAGCTGTTTAATTCTTCATTGCTTCTGCCAAAAAAAAAACAGGGCAGCTTTTGCTCACAGATACATGGCATGAACACCTATGCCCTAGAACATGTAACTCAGAATTAAGGATGACAGTGAAAAAGAAATTACTAGAATTGCTTATATTTAGCGACTTCAATATTACGAGATATCAGTAAAAACAACCCCATAGCATTTTTCCCTAGGTATAGCAATGCCACAATTTCTTACCAATTCTTGGGTTTTGCTTCACAAATATTTAGCATAGAATTGGTGCAACTTTATTTCTGCTCCTGTTACTATGCAATGAAGATTAAATGTACTGTAATGTTCAACAGCCTATCACAAGACACATACAAAAGTGAAAAAACTTACTCTGTATATGAATGATCTGAGATTTCGTCTACTAAAAACAGTCCCAGGCATTTTCACAGCTCAGACAGCAGCCCTGAACAAGAGACTTGGTGCTACACAGTCAATATTTCTGAAAGAAAGTAACTAACTGTACAAGAAAGTATAACAGACCACATGACTGTCATATGAATATCTTTACACAATATTAATCCAGTTTTTTTCTATTATTACTTGCCAGTGGTTTTATTTTACTAAGTTACTTATACATGAACTACTTAGCAAGAATGAGAGTTACAAAAATATACTTTAAAACGGTCTCAAATGCATTTCCCACATAGGGAGAACACACAGTGAGTGTATTCTGCTACTTATTCTAAATACTCCTCACTTTAAAAGGGACATTTGCATGGCGTTTCTTTAGTGTAAAGATCTTAATAAGAAAAGCAATTAAAACATGACCAAAAAAAACCATACAGAGGCAACAAAAGATTAAAAACTTGGTACATCTCTGGGAAGGTGAAAACAAAACTGACTTCATAACAAGGCTAATTTATTTTTGCTGGCATGTCAGACTTGTGGAATTTCTACAGACAAGGTTTTGAGTAGCATTCTAACTACTGGAGTGGGAATACCACAGAGAACTCATCACTGCTCCTGCTAAAGTTCTTGTCAGTACCCTAAATGCATGCATGCACTATCCTCTGCAACATATGAATGAAGGTGAGGAAGTAATGAAGTGTTGATGATTCAATTAATTAGCCAGTGTTGGACATTCATTAATTAAAGTAAGCTTTGCATTCTGCAAGTCTGTCAACACACAGGTTTCATACTGCTCACATCAGCAGCTGAAAACTTTGTGGATAATGAAAAGCTAACAGAAGAACTTTGAAAGTATTAATACATCTGTTTTTAATTACCACAAGAGGGACTAAGAAAAAAAAATAAAACAACTAACATGATTAAGAGCGTGGGACAATTTCTCTGTGAGGAAAGGCTGAGGGAACTGGGATTGTTCAAGCCTTGACAAAGCCTTCAGTGTGTGAAAGGAGGGTGAAAAGAGGAGCTAAGCTCTTTTCAGGGGGTCTAGTGACAGGACCAGAGGCAATGGGCACAAACTAAAACATGGAAAGTTCCTTCTGAACATCAGGAAACGCTTCTTCATTATGAGGGTGGCCAAGCACTGGCGCAGGTTACACAGGGAGGTTGTGCAGCGTCCATCCTTGGAGGTATTCAAAATTCATCTGGACTCAGTTCTGGACAATCTGCTCTAGGTACTCATTTTGGGCAGGGGGGTTGGAGAAGATGGCCTCCAGAGGCCACAGATTCATAGAAAGGTTTGGGCTGGAAATGCATTTAAGATCATTTAATTCCAACCCTTCTACTGTGGTCAAGGATGCTACCACTAGATCAAGTTGCTCAGGGCCCCATGCAACCTGGCCTTGAACACTTCCAGGGATGGGAAATCCAGAACTTCTCTGGGAAGCCTCTTACATCTCCACAGTAAAGAATTTCTTCCTAACATGTAATCTGAATATCTCCTCTTTTAATTTAAAATTTTCCCTTGTCTTATCACTATCTGTTCATGCAAAAAGTCACCCTCCCCACTTTTTTATAAGTCCTCTTTATGTGCTGGAAGGCTGCAATGAGGTCTCCCTGGAGCCTTCTCTTCTTCAGCTTGAACAGCCCCAACACTCCTAGCCTGTCTTCATAGGAGTGATGTTCCAGCCCTCTGACCATCTTCATGGCCCTCCACTGGACTTGCTCCAACAGGTCCCTGTCTTTTCTGTGTTGAAGACCTCAGAGCTGGATGCAGCACTCCAGGTGGGGTCTCACCAGAGTGGATCAGAGCAGCAGAATTCCCTCCCTCGCTCTGCTGGCCACACTGTTTTTGATGCTGCCCAGGATGCTGTTTGCTTTCTGCATTGCAATTGCACATTGCCAGCTCCTCTCCACTTTTTGTCCATGAGACCTCCTAATTCCTTCTCTGCAGGGCTTCTCTCAATGAGCTCTTCTATTCTGTACTCATGTCTGGGATTGCCCCAGTCCAGGTGCAGCACCTAGACATTGAGCCTTTGACCACAACTCTCTGGCTGCATCCATCCCACCAATTCCTCTCCACCTCAGACATTCTGCGATTCCATGAACCATAAATTATTAGAGCTGAGAAAACTATTTGACACTCCCACTGTCACACAGATTTCTCCCTAAATGAGCAAGTAAAACTCAAAACCCAGGTATGTAGGTATCGCCCTCATTAGTCTTCTTGCTTCCAGGAACTCTTCACCATTATGACTTGTCTCATCTTAATTAAGCTGTGACCTGTTGTCCTTCAGCTTCTTGAAGACTTTGCGTAAGATTCATACCTTCCAAGGGAGTGACCATGGACTCCTTTCCAAGTCAGTGGGGAGAAGCATAAATTTCATCATCTGAAATAGTCTGGACTTCCTGCTCCCTAGAATAACTTGCCTCTTCCTCTGAACTCAGACAATAATCTTCAAATGCTGAAGAAAGAATGGCATTTTGAGTTCAGAGGTGTAAATCCAGCCAAGAGCTAGTCTGTAAACATTCCGCAAAGCAACTGCTCTGTCAGGGAAGAGGAAAAATAATAAGGGAGAGAAATCAATACCTGTTGCATCCTTCTTATGAGAGCTGTTGATTCAGAAATGAAATGTTAAGCCATGCTTGCTGGACATCCCACAGACCTCTTCCAAATTACCTGCTTACATAGAGATGTCCTGGTAAAACCTACAGTCAGTGGTACTTAGGACAGTCAAAATATTTAAATAAAAACATCAGTAAAACAACCAATAAGTTTCTGAGTTTCCACATATAAGTTTCACCCCCAAGGCTGAGTCTTCCTGAATGGAAAAGTCAATCCAGGCAGGTAAAAACCAAATAACCAACATTTAAGCTGGACTTTTCTCACTCTCACTACAGCAGAGCCTTTGTCTCTCTGTTTCTGGTTATAGCACTGGCCACATAAATTAATGATTCATCATTTTCCAACCTGTACTCTTCTCATGCAGAAGACACAGGATGATTTTCACAAACACCCCTAACACCAACAAGACCTCAAAATGCACAGGTGTCCAGAACATGAATTAGATCATGCTGACCTCAAAGAGGCTCAAGGATCACAGGATCTGGAAAGGCCTTGTTTAAAGAAACAAGGTTTGAAACTCCCACAAATTTTGGACAGCCTCAACTCTGCAAGAGACTGAAGAATGAATTAGCTGGAACAAATTTCCCACATAAAGAATTTTATTATTTTTAAATGGAGAATGTGGAGTGGAGGGAAAAGAAGCATGTAACAATGTGACAGGAGATGAGAAATGCTTTGGATTGTTCTGTCAAAGTCTCTCCTGATCTAGAGAGTCTGGTAGTTTCACCCAGTGCTTCCCAGGCCCTCAGAGATCAGGGTGAGTTCCTTATGTTGTTCCAAGGATGACATTTTGGGAACATGCAGTCTTGACATGGATTGAAACATCATTGGTAGTATTTTGAAAAACCAGACCCACTCAGTCTTACTGCTACACCGACCCTCTGGTCTGTGCTCAGACCAATCAAGACGAAATAGACCAAAAAGCATGTAAGACAGAGATAACCTGCGGGTAACAGTGGTAACCGTCCCCATGATTGTGTCCATGGGATCCTTTTGGGATGGTGCCAGGCGCAGCCTGTGTTGGACACCCTGCCTCGGCCTCACAACAGTGACCTGTTGCAGTCACAGTAACCTTAGTTACAGTAACACTAACCTTGCTGCACAAGTCGCTGGCAGCAACCCATCGATAATGAGGGATTCACTGACAAAGCAGGAGGTTACGGCAGGGAAGCCAGGACACCGAGCTCGTCGATGTTCATCCTCTCCTGGCCAACAGGAAGTTTGCACAGGCAAACCTGGGGAGTGTGGGACACAGGAGAAACCCCATGTACCCGGGAGGCCTCCGCCTCCTCACAGCGCCCTCCCTTCCATCCTGCCCAAAGAATTCGAGGACGTCACTTGGAGAAGACGCAATGCAATTCAAGGAGCAGCACGTTACGTCTGACTAAACTGTGGGAATGTGCTAAACTAAACAGCCGGGAATGTGCTGCTGTCCGCTCTCTTCCGGCATCTGGGAAAAACGCTTCAGGGGCTCCCAACAACCCACTGCACTCCCCGCCTTCCACGGGCCGCAGGCTCCGCGGGGTGGGGCGAGGGCGAGGAGGACGTGGAGAAGGAGGCGGGGAAGGAGGGGAGCAGGTGGAGGAGGTGCAGGAGGAGGCGGAGCCAGCGGCGGCGCCGCTCCCAGCCCTCCGCAGCGCGGCCGGCCGGGCCCGCCCTTTCCGCCGGGAAGGCGCCGCGGCGCTGCTGCCCAGGATGGCGGCGGGAGGGCTGTGCCTGTGTGGGCTCCTCAGGTACGGGGCGCGGGGCGGCGCGTCCCGGCGGCAGGCAGGGCGGGCGGGGCGCGCCTGGCTCGGCCCGGCCGCGCTCCCCCGGCCCCGGGCGGCCCCTGCCCGGCCCCGCGCCGTGCCGCGGGCTCGGACGGGTTAATGTGCTTTTCCGCCGCTCCCGGCCCGCGATGGAAGTGCTTCCTTATATGTCCGTGGTGACCCGCGGGCCGCAGGCGGGGGCGGCTGAGTGAGCGGTGTTTGTCGCAAGGCGGAGCGGCACAGCGGCTCCCGTGCGGCTCCCGGCCGGGAAACCTCCCGCTGCAGGGTTAGTCAGGGAGGCGGCGCCGGGCGGACGGGGCACCTCGGACAGTGACAGCCGACAGCTCTCTGCACGGAGACTGCACTGAGCTGCTCTGCACAGCGGCATCGCTGTTCCTGCCACCTGGAATAGGCGATGCCTGGCCCCAGTAGCCCGGCGCCAAAACGGTTTACAGTAGATCGAGCCAAACAAGAGATTGGGCTGAAAAAACCTCTTTAAAAATCTATTTGGAAGTCACTCTGCTGGTTGCGTATTGCCAGGTTGCTAAGGGCATGCAACTTTCACCGAGTGTGTAGAGCACGTGGATGTAGATAACACGTAAATAAACAGTAATAGATGATTGCAAGGTAACAACAGGTGAAATAGAGACCTTTGGATAAACAAACCAGGGTCATGATTTAATTTCTGTAATTGTCAGTCATACACAGTGGTGATTTCTGAGATTAGAAGAACAGAAGAAGTTTGTCAAACTCCCTCTAGCTCTACTTTCAAGTCCTTCTTGCTCAATGCCATACAGAGTAATTCTTTGAAGCAATTGCGTATTTTAAAATTTCTGGCTTGTTTCAGATTGCTGTGCTCATTGTTCCTCCCTGCATTATTTCTAAGTGGAATTTTGTGCATCTGCTTGGTGGTACTGCTGTGTGGAGTACGGCTCTGGATACAAAGGAAGAAACAGTTGAGCTCAGCAGGAAGAGATGGGAAGCGGCCGCTGCTGGTGGCCTTTTTTCACCCCTATTGTAATGCAGGAGGTGGAGGGGAGAGAGTTTTGTGGTGTGCCATAAGAACACTCCAGAAAAAGTAAGCATATGTGTCTATCAAGCACCATATTTTATTCTCAGCTTCTGTTGTTATTCTTTATGCATATGTTGGCATTTTACATATTTAAGTTGGTGTCATTAATCTACTAGTCTTACATTTTATTTTACATCTGAATTTCATGTGGTTGCATTCTACTTCATCCCTTTACATTTTGGTATTTCCTGCTGTGGCATCTCTCACTTTATTCCTTTCTTTCCTTGAGAAAACCTCTCCTTCCTCCTCAGGTTTCCTCTACTGCTATGGAACTTTGTATAGTCATAACTCCTCAGTAGATAACTGATTGTCTTTATATTTGCCTCTTAGTGCAGGAGGTAAAACAAATTAATACCTCAAGTGGATTTAACATGGGCACATCCATTCATTTGCCATCATTTGCATGTTGCTCATGCTGTGCACTAGACAGATATTTCCTGATGTAGAGCAAGGAGTTCTGAAGGCTGTAGAATAATACTGAGCTCCTTTTATGTTTTACTCAAATTAAAATATTCCCTAGGCTCTTAGCCATATGTTTTTCTGCAGATCAGAAAAAAACCTGTGGAAGTATAAGGAAAAATATTAATTAATTAAAATAATTTCTGGGCCAGACATTTGTTCTCACATTATTCTTGAGTACTTTAAAGTGGATTATATTTTAGTTTCTTGCTGAAAAATATGAAGAGAAGAATATATTCTTTTTCTTTATTCTTACAGGTACAGAAATGTAACATGTGTTGTTTACACTGGTGATAGAGATGCCACTGGAGAAGAAATAGTAGAAGGCGCTTTCAGAAGATTCAATATTAAGTTAATCCATCCTGTGAAATTTGTATTTCTACGAAAACGCTTCCTTGTGGAAGCTTCTCTTTATCCTCACTTCACTTTGCTGGGACAAAGTTTAGGATCAGTGTTCCTTGGCTGGGAAGCTCTTCTAAAGTGTGCTCCTGATATTTATATTGACTCAATGGGTTATGCCTTCACAATTCCCCTCTTCAAATACCTGGGAGGTTGTCGCGTTGGATGCTACGTGCATTATCCCACTATCAGCACGGATATGCTCTCTGTGGTGAGGAACCAGGATACCAGGTTTAACAATGCTGCCTTCATTACAAGCAGTCCTCTCTTCAGCAAATTTAAACTTGTCTACTACTACTTCTTCGCTTTCATGTACGGGTTGGTTGGTTCCTGCAGTGATGTGGTTATGGTGAATTCTTCTTGGACACTGAATCACATCCTTTCCCTCTGGAGAGCTGGGGCTTGCACTAGTGTTGTGTATCCACCATGTGATGTTCAGTCTTTCCTGGATATTCCACTGGAAGTGGAAAAGAGCACCAGTGAATATTCCATTGTTTCTGTCAGCCAGTTCAGGCCTGAAAAAGATCATCCTTTGCAAATCAGAGCCTTTGCTAAATTGCTGAAAGAGAAGAGAGTGGGGCAGCAGCCATCACTGAAGCTGATCTTAATCGGTGGCTGTCGTAACCAGCGAGATGAAGAGCGTGTAAATAACTTGAAACGTCTGTGTGAAGAGCTGGGAGTTAGTGATGATGTGGTGTTCAGGATTAATATTCCCTTTGAGGAGCTGAAGAGACACCTGGCCGAGGCCACCATCGGCCTGCACACCATGTGGAATGAGCACTTTGGGATTGGTCAGTACGTTTCCTGAGTGTTCAGGTGCTTGTCCCTAGGTGTCTAAGCACAGAGGTCTGCATGCCAAGCAGGTGTCCAGCTCCTGTTCCCCTTGGAGGCATTGTAGCTGCAGTAAATC
Source organism: Lonchura striata (assembly GCF_050655825.1). Taxonomy (NCBI): domain Eukaryota; kingdom Metazoa; phylum Chordata; class Aves; order Passeriformes; family Estrildidae; genus Lonchura; species Lonchura striata. The sequence goes on from NC_140703.1 coordinate 65,224,780, forward strand.
CTGCAGGACCAGTGCAGATGTGGTGCAGATGATGCACCACTAGGTGCTACTGTAGTGCAAGCCAAAGTGCTGTAACCATAGCCTGTTAATTCTGTGCATCCTCTGGTCACCTAAACACAGAGCTAGTCCTGTCTGTGCTGCCCAGGATGTCCTGCTGACCTCCAGTTGTCGCCCTGCAAGGTCATGGGTCATCCTATTGTCCTTGAGTTAGGTTTGCCAATGTTCCAGATCTTCAAGAGGCTGCAGGTGTTTCTCTTCCAGCACCTTAAATTGTGCCCTGATGGCTCCACTGACTGCAAGGGGAGCTTAGAGAGAGTTCATGTGTGGACATCCCTGTTAGAGATTTTGGCTGTGTTTCATCTGCCTCAAATGCCACTTGAAATGTCCAGTGTATGTCATGGGGCTCCAGCTGCTGTTTCAGGGGTGTGTGTCTCCCACAGATCCTGTCTGGTACAAATAAACCCTGTGTAGATGCCACCAGGTACCTTTGGCCATCTCATTCCATTAGGCATCTCTGCTGAGGCAGATGTATGAAGCCCTTACATTGATGGGTGTAGCATGGAACAGAATGCCAGAGAGGAGCTGGGACCCAGAGTTAAGGAATGGGGCTTAGTCCTGACCTTGAAAGGGAGTGCCAGTTTGCCCATCTGTTATAAATCTACAGCAGTCAGGTAAGTTAGTAGCCAAGCAGATGGATCCTATACTCTGCTATAATGTGACTAAACTGCAGTTAAGGTCTTCAGACTTCAGTAGAAAACAGGGAGGAGTAGTAGTTTATGGTCTGTAGGAGCTTGGTATAAAAGAATTGACCCTGAAGTGTCTCAAAAGCAATGGCAAAATATTGGAAGTCATGTCATTTTTTTCCTCCCACAAAACAGTTCAATTAAATTTTTTTAATAAATGATGTAACCACACCATGATTTTGAAATTTGAGCAGGATTTAAAGTTCATCTAACAGGCTTTTTATGTGTAAAAAACATATTCCAAAACTTTGGAGCACTATTTATAGTAGGCAATATTTGAGCTGAGGGAATTTATAACAATCAAATCAGAACTAAGGCATTTCTGAGGTCTGTTCTGGAACCATGGAGGAGAATTGAAGTTGCTGAACATTATACTTTGTTCCTATCCCACAGCTTTTGGCTGAGGAAAGCTTATTGATTCCCATTTCATTAAAATTTCTTCCATCAAAAATACAGATGTAGAGATAACAATTTTTACTAGTGCCTAGCTGAGTTGTGAGAAGCTATAAAGATTTGTTCATCTGCAAAATACTGAACTTCTGAATATTTTGTGATTTAAATGTGCAGTCAAATTTTTTTCATTATCTTTCCAAACGTTTTAAATCAGGTTTAAGACCCACAAATTAACCAGTAGTCTCTGATGCTTAATTTCAATTTTATGTACTTAAGAGAAAGTGTCATTTCAGTCCTTAGAAGTGAAACATTTAAATTTGTATTTCTTATGGGACCATATTCACTGTTTTTTTCCAGCTGAATTTGGAATAGCAGTCTGTAGTGAATTTTACTGTTGGTTTAACTTTCCAGTGTTTTACAGAGGGTCAAAGCACATGATGTGCAGACTCATATTGACATTTTTTGTCTCTCTTACAGGAGTAGTTGAATGTATGGCAGCTGGCACAGTTATCCTGGCTCACAATTCTGGTGGCCCCAAACTAGACATCGTGTTACCCCATGAAGGACGTGTTACAGGCTTCCTAGCAGAAGATGAGGACAGTTATGCTGAGACAATGGCTTACATATTTTCTTTGTCTCCTGAGAAAAGACTGGAGATCAGAGAAAACGCTCGTCGCTCTGTGCACAGGTTTTCTGACCAGCATTTTGAAGACACATTCCTGTTATCTGTTGAGCCATTATTTAAATAAGTGTATATAAATAAAAAATAACATGAGTGAAATTAACTTTTTATATTTGACTGTATGGCACATGTAAATATATCTTAAGCTATGATTCTTTGGTTCCATTAAATAAAAGGTTGTTTTTCTTTCTGTCAAGCTGTCTGCTTTATGTAACAGAGACTTTTTTTTCCTGGGGAAGAAATGCTTCTGTGTTAACTACATGAGAGTATGGTGCACTTAAAAACCATCTAGATTCACAAATCATGATAGTGCTTCAGAAACAGAACTACATCAAGAAGTTCTTTCATTTATCAGGAACCTCTTTTATTTATTTGATATTTTCAGTCTTCACCTGTTTCATGACTCTTTTGAAGTCAACATTTTTGTTTTATAGCCTTTGTACCCAGAATGTTTATTTTTCCAGAATCTACAGTATGCCTGTATTTGGCACTGCTGAGGCTACACCTCAAATCCAGTGGTCAGTTTTGGGCCCCTCAGTTCAGGAAGGATGTTGAGATGCTGGAGCCATGTCCAGAGAAGGGCCTGCAGAAAAGGAGGCTCAGGGGCGACCTTACCACTTTCTACAATAGCCTGAAAGGGGGATGGAACTAGGTAGGGGTCACTCTTTTCCCATTAACAAGTGATAGGAGAAAATGATCTTACGTTGCACCAAGGGAGGTTTATATTGGCTATTAGGAAAAATTTTGACATAGAAAAGGTTGTCAAGCATTGGAGCAGACTGTGCTGGGAAGGGGTGGACTCACCATCCCGGGAGGTATCTAAAAGACATGGCACATAGGGACATGGTTTAGTGGTGGACATGGCAGTGTTAACAGCTATACTCTAAGATCTTTTCCAACATAAATGATTCTTTGAAAAAAACTGCTAAAATCAGACTACAGACTGTAGTTTTTCCTTTATTTAAGATTCACTTGGATTGCAAGACATTTTATGTGAAAAAAATATGGTTGGAAGAACCTACATACCTACATGTTTTATTAGGAACTGGGCAATGTACAATTCTCATGGCGCTAATAAAGCCTTTTACTGCTGCTATATAAAACAACTGAGGAGCTGATGACACTACATAGGGTCAGTACTGTGTAAATGGAACTGTAGATTACAAAGCTGTGCTGGCAGTACGCATTGATTATGAAAAGCTAGAAGAGATTCTTAAAACAAGGAGTTGATTTATCTAGGGAAATAAAATACATTAACTAGGAGAGTCTCTTACATGATACAAAAATGGTTAAATGGAGTACACAGTCTGAAACTTGCTCAAGCAAGACTTCTCAGGTATGTCCAGGTAGTTAAGAATAATAGATGAAACAGCATTTCAGTCTGGATGAGGGTTTTTCAATGTTCAGACATCTGAAAAGTACCCTGATTTGTTTTTCCTTTAAAAAATCATAGCCTTATATTAGTTTTAATTCTTTTTCATGATGTGCATCAACACCAAATTACCCATGATTATTTTCGAAATCATCATCAGATTTTCCAAGTTTGTCAGGTAAAGTGATCTGTTCTTTGTCTGTTTGACCTTTATTTATTGAAAAGCTGTGAGACTCTTCTGCTGGAGAAGTTGACAATTTTTCCAGAGATTCCTCCAGCTCATGTCTGAGTTCATCTTCAGAATCTTCAAAATTTCTGCACAGTAAAACAAGAGAATTATATAAATTAAATAAATACAATTTTACAGCAAGCCTTTCTCCATTCAAGGACTCGTTAAACACTTTGCAAATAATATACAAGTGACACACCTAATGTGAACTGTTTCTTCTGTCTGTCAGATTGTTTACCTATATTTAAAAGGCAAGAGAAAAGAGCTGCAAGGCTATGTTAATATTTCTGCTGTAATTTTTAATGACAGCATTGTCTGTGACAAATTACAGAATTAAAAGTTAAATTAGCAGACTGTAAGGTTTTTTATATTTATGAATTTTTAAGAACACAGAAAAACTTTAGGCAATGCAACCTAAAAAACTGTCCACTTGTGTGAATTTTTCTCCGGATGTGCTTGACTTACGTGTCTTCACCATCTGATCTTGGCTCAAGTCTACCTTCATCAACATCAACAGCAGAGTATATTTCTGAATCATCTTCCTTGTTTTTTTCTGGAGACAACAGAGTAAATCCCCCTTCTGTAAAGAAAGAGAAACTTTCCTTCAGTTATATAGTAGAAAACTATAAAAGTATGTGTAAAGGAATAGTAAATAAATAAATGCTTGAAGTGTTTTGTTGTTGTTCAAATTACAATGTAAATGTTACACTTTTGTTGATGCAAAGTAAATGTAATTTTTAAAACACTGTTACCTTAGGAAAATGGGCTGCAGTGAGGTGAGTTTGAATCAATTACAGTGTCAGCTGTTTCAGCATGGACCCTATTGTAAACTCACCACTGTGATTTAAGTCACCATGTATGTATTTGTATAAATGCTTTTTACAGGGTTCTTCAACCTCAGCAGTTGCAGGGGCTAGCTCCAGGTTTGTGGTACCTACCAGCCTCCTAGCAGTAGTAGCTTTCTCTGTCTACCCAAGAAAAGGTAAGAATTACATATGAAGGTAACAGCCAGTGAGTAGGACTTTCCCTTTTCCCTGCTTTTGAAAACAGCAACATCCTGGAAGAGGCCTCTCAGTGCTTCAGGGACAGAGCAGAAGATCTGTCCCTGCTTTTCTAGATTACCAACTGCTTCAAAATGTTGTATCTCATCACAGACCCTCTGCCAAGGATAGAAGAAATATTACACTAAAGAAAAGCATCCTACCTTCCTCAAAACAGATAAAAGAATCATCAGACAGCTCTGCTTCTGCTAAGATGCTCAGGAGTGTCTCTGGTGGTGTCTGTTTCCACTGCTTCCTGTTTTCCGGGATGTCTTCAGGCAGAATAACATGGTGAGCTGAAGAACAGCAAGGTTCTCAGGTCACTAAGGCATTACTGTAGCTTGGCACTGTCTTTTGTCAGATTCACACTTCCTGGTCTCAACACTGATTTCTTCCTTTTGTGTAATTCTGGAATCTATTTTTTTTTTTTTTCCCTTTATGGAATACTCCTGATTTTTTTATAAGTACTTGATCTGATGGCTAGGGAAAAATGGTCTGGACTACTCATCACTAAAAATGCTTAACACTGGTTATAATACTTAAGTAACTTCTTATTAAACCTGGAATAGGCAGGTGCAGCTTCCCTGAGCAGTCCTTGCTCTAAAATTTGTTGGCTTCTTGGTTTGAAAGAGCTTTAAGTTCCTGTTTCTTTTGTGCCCAGTGGTCTTTCATCTAAGGCAGAATGAACAAAAGGTGGTGTATTAATAATATTCTGCTTTGTCTTTACTATCCATGCAAGCTCTTCAGGTTATTTTTGTGTATCTTGGGTGTGTGGAGTATGCTGGAATGCTGGAAGAGCATTATTTGTTTGCAGAAACCAGTCACTGGAGATACTTGTCTGCCTGGGAATGTACACATTGGTACTGTAAGAGTCCTAGGGACTTTTCTCAAGTGAAGCATTACCACAGCCACTGCAGGGTGAGGTGGCACTTGTGACAGTGGTGGCACCACCACTGTGTGCAGAGGGAAAATAGAGCTCCACCACACTCCAGGACAGTGCTGGCACTCACTGCCCTTGCTCCTGTGTGCCATCAGCTCAAGGCCTGAGAAAGTGGTAATGATTAATTGAATAGATTGGCATTTTGAGCCAGGCCACAGACTGATTCATAAAACACAGTGCTCTTGATAAGTATGAGCAACACAACATGTTTGCAGTGTTAGAAGGGAAAATGACACCTGTTTTCTATGGTTTAACACGTGCAATAACCTCTGCTGTTACAAAGTCCTGCAACTAAAAGCCTGCTGGATCACGTGAACACTCAGGTATGGATGAATTCAGTCTGAATTTTAGGTGCTCACTGAAAGCCAGAACTTTCTCACCAAGTTCATTTCCAGCCATAGTAGGACATGCAGGTGTGACATCAGCACCAGCTAAAAAATTCAGTAGTGTCTGAGGGGCTCCAGGTTGCCAATGTTTTCTGGGTTTTTTCGTATCATGTATGGACTCTAAGGGGAATAAAAAGAAGAGGCAAAAGTTCTTTGGATTTTTTTGTAAAGTACATGTCCGTGTGATTATAATTTTATATGATATAATGAAAGAACTCCTGAGATAAACTTGCTATAGCTTGAGTTACTGACTTTACCTAACTCCTATGTAATTTTCAGGATTAATACTCAGCATTGCATTTCCCCAGTAAATACCTTTTGGGTAGTCAGACAGTTTTTCCAAAGCTCTGTCTGTATGATTTTCATAAACTTCCACCAATTTCTCCTTAAGATTCTCACCATCCACAAAAGTTAAAGTTTCATTGAGTTTATCTAATACCTGAAAAAACAATAAGTCGCTCTGGAAACAGTAAACAAATACAGTACAATAGCTAATCCCTTCACATTTTACTGTGTCTGACAGCCAATCTCATGTAGGCACAGCAAAATTGTGTAACAAAAAGTGACGCAGCAGGACTCAGAAGCCACATGGTGATTTGTGCATCAGAGGGCTGCATGGAGCTCCACAGAGATGTGAAACAACAGAATGACAAAGTAGTGCTTTATAATTTAAAATATATATACTAGCAATAATTTTTTTGTTGCTGTTAGAATTTTTTTTTTTAATTATAATATACTAATAAAAATCTTAATAGGTAGCTATTACATGCTGATAAGCCAAAAATATAATTTTACTAAATGAGAACATAATATTGTTGTTCTTGCTTTGTGATACAATACAATACTGTTTAATTTCTGAAAATAAACAGAAATCTACAAATTAAATTTAGCATTTGCAGACTGACTCAGTTTTGAGATAAGTTCTTCCTCTCAAGCCCATTTTAGAAAATTTAAATATCTGCACTCCTTCATTTTTTCCATGTGAAAGACTGACCCAAGTATCACCCAATTTTCTTCTAAGCAATTATCGTCTTGTAGAAGAGCAGACATATGCAGCATGACAACAAATCTTCAATAGGAAGCTTCATTATAACAAAGGCAGAGGATGATGGTAATGGAAAAAATCTTAGATTATGGAGCTGTCATGGTTCCAGATTTCTAATGTAAATGCTGTGAATATAACTAAAATATACCTCTGCTTCTTGAGTGCTGTCTTCCTCAGGAAAACATACATCTAAATTAATTTCAAATTTTACTCCTCCCTAAAGAAAATTCACATGTTATTAATTCATTCTAATAAAGAAAAGTATTTAATTAAAAGTACACAGATTATATGGAACTACATATTTGAAAATTATTCTTCTATTGAAAATAACTTATATTTAACAACATTTTTCTTCTGCTTAAGAAGATCAAAGTTGAACACATTGGAATAAAAATAGCCTTAAATATAATCCTTTTCCTTTAGTGATCTTTTAAAATTACAGCATCCACTTTTGATTTTAAGGGCCTTTGATAAATATTTAATTCAAATTGTTGCAATAGGCAGAGTTGGTTCTTACAGCTGGTTGTCAACCAGAATTAAAACTAAATACTGTACTTCTTCCATGCAATACTTCATAAAAGACTCTTATTCCACTTCACAGTGATCTTACAGTCAGAAACATTCCTGGTACCTTATGTGCATTTCTAATTCAATTCCCATCTCCTTCTATGATTTAAAAAGCCATATATGGAATCACATTTTATAATAAAATATTTTAAATTAACATTCTGACTTGACTTTACTTAGACTTTGAATAAACATGAGTTCCCATGCACTACTAATGCAGTTTGATATAAGGAGGAGGAGGTAGAGATTGATTACTAGGTGGGAATATCTAAAGGGAATATCCCTCACATGGTCAGAAAAGCTCATTTATTTTCTTTTGATATAAACATTTAACAGACAGAAAACCAGCACTCTTAATTGACTCTCAAATAACTTCATGTCCAGACCTACCACAGTAACACAGTAATTTGAAATGTACAGATACAGTAAGAAAATAAAAAAAAAAATACAACAGTAAAGATGGATACTTTTGTGTTATGCCTCTTTTCTAATACTGTTTGGTCTTGCCTATCCTGGATTCTGACTTGTTTAACATTTTCCTCCATGTCCTGGAAGAAGAGAAAGAAAACCACTTTGAATTACACTCTTTGTAAATGAATATGTGTATACCACATAAAGAAAGCAATTTCTTTAAGTAGCAAATATAATAATGAATTTCCTTTACAAAGATCTTTAAGAATATTCCATTCACTGCCAATTCTGGCTTATCAGGCAAAAAGAAAACCATAAATTCTTGCATAAAGTGCAGTCCTCTGATTTTTCAAAAGCCCATGTTAGAAAGATACAGTACTGTGTCAAGATATAAATAATATATATTTTTATATTTTGTGATCACATGCAAGATGATTCAGACTTATTTCATTCTGAAGAACTTTAGAAGTGACTAAAATCAAGATTTTAGTAGAAACCTATGCCTGTAGAAAGTATAGCCCTGTTTTGCAATGTCTTGTTTTCTGGCAACACCTAAGAATATTTAATTACTGCTTTTATTTATTATGTCTCCTGTAAGAACATGTCAGAGAAAAGCAAAGTAAATAATAGTATACAGCTTATTCTGTGATCTGTGGCAATCAGTGCCTACAGCCTCAGGAGAAACCACAATTTATAGATTTTACTTTTATGCAGTTCCTCCAAAAGATGGAGAGCCCATGAAACAAAGTGGCAGGCCCAAAATCTAATGTTACTTTTTCATTATCATGCATTTCCCATTAAATCACTGGGAATCTAAATTCTATCCTAATTTGGCTGCCTATAACCCACTTTATTTCATCAATTGGTGTGAATTAATTTCAGTAAAAGTCAGCTCCAGGATCACTGAGGAGGATACTACAAATATTGGCAGATTTGTCACAGAGAATGAATCAAAGGCAGTGTGGGACTTGCACAGAAAGATCTATTTAGATAGGGATGGTACTGATACCTGAACTGATTCTTCTTCTGTTTTGGATGTATCTTTGTTTTCAGACTGGTGCTCAGCCTTCCCTTGCCTCAGAAGATAGGTTTTATCTTGTATTTTCTGGTTCTCCTAAGGAATGTTTTTTAAAAATGCTCATTTCAACTCCTAATAAAGTATCTTAGCATAAAAAAATAAATATGTGTACCCATATGTCTGAGCCTTGTTACCTGGAGTACTCCTGCTCTGACTCTGAATTCTTTTATATCACTGTGGTATTCTTCCCGAATTTTCTGCAATTGTTTCAAATACTCCTATTAAAGAACAGTACGGTAGAATGTTTTTAATAAACCAAATTTAGAAAGATTAAATGTATTTTTATATGTTCATATAAGACAGAAGTATCAGTTTGTTTTCTCTGCCACCCAAAAGCAAAACTATAAAAGTATATTGTTTCTCTGTTAAAATATGGGAAAATAATGGAAAAGAATCAATGACAGAAAAGAGAATCTGATGAAAAAGAATTCTTATGCCAGGAATACTACTGTTAAGGAGTAAAAGAAGAGAGTTTTAGGCAGAGAGTTTAAGGAAGAGATTAATTTACCTGTTCTTTCATTTCATTCTTTCTAGACATGTTTTTCTGATGGTTTTTGAGATACTCTTCCTTTGTTTTTTGCTGCTGTATTTGTTCATGATATGGGTCAGAAGAGGATGGTCGCAGTCCCTGTGGATGTACAAAGGAATCCCAGAGCAAATGAGTTTTCATTTAAAATCCTCTCCATCAGTGCTCACTTAATTCACTCTCCCTGTTCCACTGAAGAATGCAGTAAAGGCAAGTGTACGTTTTTGGAGAAAAAAGTCACAGTAGAATTTTACATTGTTACAGATTTGTATGAGGAAATAAAACCTCAGGATGAGCAGTGCAGAGCAGATCAGGGAATTTGCTAGAGCAAAACCTTCTACCTGACAGTGTTACAGTTTGCTATTCAAAATACACCAGTTTATCTTTGGATTTCCATTCTCCTTGTTTTCCAGATTTTATTCTGTGGTTCAACATTTACCTACCATCTGTTTTTCCACTTTAATCTTGTACTGCTGGGCTTCAAACCGCCTTTGAAGAAATTCTGCAGTCCTGAGAAAAGAAAGCGATGTACATATACTATGTTTTATTTCACAAACTCTCCTACTTTGCACAAATAATTCTACATAGGTTCTACCACATATGACAAACAGAACGTTCTTTGTACTACATGAATATATAAATGTGGATGAAATATACATAAATATGGCACAACAGTAAAATAAGGAAACATTCTTTCCAGGCATTCCCTTTCCTATTACTTCAGTTACTTAAGCCTTTTGAAAAGTGCAGCAAAGCCCTTCCACATTTTATTTAATAACTGGTATTGAAAGGATTAATTAAAACATAATTGATTTCCCTGGTCCTCAAAATGAGTGAAAATTGTCATAATGGAGGCTGTATATTCAGCAACCTTTTTATTGTTTTTCTTTGCTGTTCCTATTTTGTGTAGTTTCTAAACTTTTCCTTTGCATTTTTGATATAAAATAACCATCAGTCACTTGTAAGCTCCCTGTTTCCCATTTATTTAATTTACTACCTTGGGAATCCACTTGTGCCACAGAGAGGCAAAACTGAATTGACTCTGTCCTTAAATAGGGCACCAGAAACTCAGGCCAGGAAAGATGTTCTACATCTGAAGATCTGTAACTAAAACGTTCTAAACACTGTTGTTGAGTGAAAATTAATGATTCTGTCAACTTTAAAGGAAAGCTTTGGAAGTATTCAAAATTTATTTCTCAACATTTTCAATGTTCATCTGCATCTAAAATGGCCAGTCACAGAATGGACAGGAAATCTCCTAAGGTTGTACCTCTACTTTGTAACAGAAAAGCTTTGAGGTAAATAAACTGCTAGAGAAAGGGTCTTTATATCTCGAACAGAAATAGAAGCGCTGCATGGGAAAAAAAAAAAAAAACACTTTCATGGCCTGCTCTCACTCTGTTCCCTTCACTGCAGAACTGTTTCTGATCTTTGTATTATTCTCATTCTGGTGTGAAAGACAGACAGTGTTTATCTTTGGTATAATCAGAGTTTCTACAGAAAGCTTACATTTTACTTTTTACCCAGTAAAAGACTAGGCTGAGACTTGGGAGACATTTTGACAATGATATGTCAAACACCAGGTCAATTCAGATGGAATTTCTAGACGAACAGGAACAGGAATTGTGTTGTTGTGTAACAAACTTATGTAAAAAAAAAAAAAAATTACCAAAGACGAAGCAGAAGAAGCATTCCCCTAAATCAGCTATGCCAGCATTACTTACTCAGGAAGGCTGATAGCTCAAAATACACAAGGCAGACATAAATAGAGTGACATGTTTACCAGTCGGGTGGTGGAGTTGGAGATGCAACTCGTCCTTTTAGTTTATAATAGTCTTCAACTCTTTGGCTAACATGAGAAAGGTCATAATGTGCATTAGCTTTCCTTTGCGTGCTGTCAAACTTCTCATAATAATGACCATAATGACCATGTACTCTAATGCTTCCTGGCCTTTCTGCCATATTAAATCTGGAGGTCTGTGGCTGAAAATACAATAAAGGATGTTATTTTACATGTACTCATTTGTATCAGCACAAGTTTGAATTAACCTCCTGTACTTCTCCCCAGTCTGAGTTGCATGGTAATATGAATGTCTACGGTATAGTTAGTGTAAGTTTTTCAAATATTTTCAAATATAACCCAGAAACTTCCAGACTTCTCAAGGCTTATGTGATCTCACCATTGCCTTTTCCTTCTCCCCTGTTCCATCAGCTCCTGTCATTAAGCAGCAGCCCACATTGCTGTGATTGAGTCAGCATAAGGCTTTGTACTCTGTAGTGTCCTTGCCCTAGAGTCACTTCGTTGTTCAGGAGCCTAAAACACTGAATTATTTCTAGAAGAGCCTCATTTTGACATGTGATAGCAAGGGGAACCTGGGATGTAGTTTTGGACAGTACAGGCATTGATGGCTGCTTTCAGGGGAGCACTGTGCTGCTTCATTTCATATCCCTTTGATGACGTGCATGTGGGAGTTGGACTTTAATTTCTCAAAGCCGGAGAGAAGATGATCACCTAGCTGCCACCACAGGATAGAACTGTGGTCAGACATCCACAAACTCTTCCATTGTGGGAGACTACATGGTGCAAGAGAAAAAAGTTAAATCTTGCTTACTTTCTTACATAAATGTAAATGCATCTAAGTATCACTTTCACAGATGGCAAATATATTAACTATTCCTCCCCATTTTCCTTCATAGATACACTGAAAATAGGCTTGTGTACCTGTGGTACAGTCCAGATTACAGTAGAATATAAATTCATATCTGTATAAGAAGAAAGTTTCCAAGTGTCAGCAGAATTTCTGAGGAAGAAGTAACCCCAAGAAGTGTTTATCTCATTCCTCAGTGAAGTAGATTTTACAGTAAGGTTTCCAGAACTATGGCAATCCCAAGCAGTAGGGAGAACAAATTAGGCTATGCAAATAAATGCCAGGGGACTGAGAACTGTGACTAGTGAAGCAGGCACCAGGAAATCATGCTTGACCAACTCACTAACATTCTACAATTAAATGATTGGCTTGACAGACAAGGGGAGAGCAAGGGGACATTTCCTATTAGGCAACTGCCTTCACGGAGGCGTTTGACACTGTCTGCCATAAAATCCTCATAAAGAAGCTGATGAATTGAGGGCAGGATGAGCAGGCAGGTGAAATTGCTTGAAAAGTGGCCCAGAGGGTAGTGATCACAGGGTGAAGCACAGTTGAAGGCCAGTAACTAGAGTTCAACATCTTCACTAATGATTTAGATCACAGGGCAGAGGGGGCAGAGTGCACTCTCAGCAGGTTTGCTGATAACCCAAACTGGGAGGAGTGGCTGATACACCAGAGGGTTGTACTGCCATCCAAAAGGACCACAAAAGGCTGGAGAAATGGGATGACAGAAACTTCATGGAGTTCAGCAATGGGAGTGCAAAGTCCTACACCCTGCACCAGTATATGCTGGGAGCCATCCAGCTGGGAAGCAGCCTGGCAGAGAAGAAGGGGGGCCTAGTGGACAGCAAGTTGACCATTAGCCAACAATGTGCCCTTGCTGAAAAGGTGAATGACATCCTGGCCTGCATTGGCAAAAGTATTCCCAGCAGGTCAAAGGAGGTGATCTTTTTGCAATAGCACTTGTGAGGCCACACATGAAGCGTTGTGTCTAATTCTGAGCTCTCCAGAACAAAAGAGACAGTTACAAACTTGAAAAAGTCCAGTGAAAGGCCTGGAGGATTATTCCTATGAGGAAAGGCTAAAAGAGCTCAAAGAGCTCAGAATGTTTAGCCTGAAGATGGGATCTTATCAATGGTTGTAGCTGCTTGAAGGGAGGGTGCAAAGAAAATGGAGTCAGACTTTCTTTCCACTGGTACCTAGTGACAGAACCAGAGGCAATGGGCACAAATTCAAACACAGAAGGTTCCTCTGAACATCAGAAAATATATTTTTCACTGTGAGGGAGGGTGATTCAGGGTGAGGCACAGGTTTCCCAAATAGGATTTAGAGTCTCCAACTTTGGACATATTCATCAGCCAACTAGACATAGTCCTGGACAATAGTCCTGGACAACTGGATCTAACCCTTCCTGGATCTGACCCTTCCTGAGCAGGGGTGTGGACAAGGTGATGATCAGAAGTCCTTTTCGACCTCAATCATTCTGTGATTCTGTGAATCCTGAAGCAACATCTTCAAAGTATGCCACTATGCAAGTGTCCCTGAAACCCTACACAGTGTTTATTTGGATGTTGAAAGAATGTGGAAATGTTCCCAGTGTAGGTCACAACACTGTGGACAAAATTCTGCCTTTGATTATAGCAGTGCACAGTGAAAGGAAATCACCGTTCCAACTCAATCCATCTCTGGATTTGCATTGGCACAAATGTAACCGTGAGGAAAACCAAGTCCTGTGTTCCACATTGGGCCACTATTAGTCATAGTGTTAGTGATGTCTTGATGGGTACAGTTCTAGGAATTCCACGATCCCTATCAGCAGTTAAGCTCATGTAACTGCAGTGTGCAGATCTGGGGGCTCCCAGATCCTAAATGTGCTGTGCTTATGTTCACCAGTATTCAAGGTACTACTGCATGCTCTTAAAGATACAACACAAATGTGTGCAGTGATGCTAAGAAAGAAGCTGGGCATAGCATACAGTAGATACCCTGCCTGAGGAAAGGAGGGGGTGGAAAACAAGCGAGAGACGAAGTGGTTGTGAAAAACTAGGCTTGCAGTTGGGAGAAGGCTGTCAGTAACAAGTATCTGAGGCAATGGCAGTGAGTGCTGGTGATTTTGCCCATTAATGAGCTGTCAGAAGGGTTGAAGTAAAGGATCAGTGTATTTGCTTCTATAGCAAAAAATGCAAACACAGAGCTTATTTGCCTTTGTGCAAATATAAATGCTAAGCATGCCTAAATCCTTTCGTTTCGAAGGACCATACCAAAGCAGCATAGATTCAGTATTTCCCATTTAGGCTTTCAAAACATCTCTTCTGAGGATTCAGGCACGTTTAACTGTCTAGACCAAACTAGCCTCTACTGTCTTAGCATCGGCATTAAGCTAAATACACATCTTAATGTCTTAAGCCTTTTAAAGTAATTTTTTTAAGTGCAGGCATTTGCTTTCTGAAAATTATATGTGTGTGTGTGTGTGTGTATAAATATATGTATGTGTGCATATATATATATATATATGAGAATGTGGATACACAGTACCTGAATAATAGATTGTTGTACTCTTGAAGGAGGCTTCCATGCATTTCTTTGAAATAATTCTTGTTTCTTGAAAGGCATCACAATTCCAGATTCTGGAGAAACTGGGTCCTGGACTCTTGTTTTCTGAAGTTTATATGCTTTTTAACAATAAGAGATTTTAAAATTGCATTCTGTGCTCTCTACATGATTAATGATCATGTGGTTGCAAACCATAGTAGGTTGCCCACACCTAAAACTGACAGGTTGGGTTAGTAAACATTCCTTACATCCTTTCACCATCATCACCACACCTCACAGCATACCACACATAGTTTTGCACAGCACACTGAATAAGAGGGAGACCTTTAAAACTGGAGTGTTGATTTCATGCTAGTTCCAAGAACAGAAAACAGGAGGTCTAATTCACAGGCTCTGGGCACTTCTGCTCAGGCATTCCCTTTCTAAAGCAGGCCCTCCATGCTCTACAAATCACTAGACAATGTTGTAGTACCTGGGAAATTTGAAAAGAAAGGCTGAAAAGTGAAAAAATTACCTTACCAGTTTTCCATGTAGGACAATACAAGTACAGACAATTCCAGTTTGGTCAGTTAGTATTTTGCAAATATCTTAGATGCAGTAATGAAAAGCAATGTCCTTTCTTGGGTTAAGTAGTTTTGAAGTGAGTTTTAAACCTTTCATGAGTATTGACTGTTAGAGTATCATGTTTGGGAGATAAAATATATTAAAACTATGACTAAATGATGAGAGATTTTAAGTGCTTAAGTTATTTAGTTGTTTAGGCTTCTGTCCAAATGGCATTGTTTGTGTGGGCAGAGAAGCCTCATAGAAAGTAATTTTCAAACAGGGGAACAGGGGGAGGAGGGGAGTCCAATGTATTTTTAAGTAACTACACAGGTTATTTTCACAGAACTGTTTTAACATCCCAAAGATAAATTTGAAGACTTATTGTGATATAATGAAGAATATAGAATTAGAACAAAGTTACACTGTCAGAAACACGCCAGATATTCAATAGTTCATAGACTTACATTTAGTCTCATTCATGTTTTCTTATAAACTGCATACATAATCTGGTCTACAAATGGGCACTACATCAAAATAGAGTTCACTGTCTCACAATTTAATAAAATTTATGAGACTTTGGAAAACACTTTTTTATTGTTTCGTAAAATACTATGGAACATGTTTTGCAAGATTTACACTTTTTTCACACAGTAAGGATGTTTTTCATGTGATGGACACAAACTAGACCAAAGCCTCTCACTTTTGGAAATTCTGTTTTTCAAAGAACTAAGATTAATGTTTCAGCACTTTCCTACGGTAGCTCTTCTAGATGACTGTAGCTGATGAGCTAATGTCAAAGCTATCTTTCCCTGAACAGGACAGCAGTGCATTGTCTGGGTGAAAGGTTCTGCTGCTGCAGTTCTCTCCTCTATTTACTTTTAGCTTTGGGTGAAACCCTTCATCCAAATGTGCAGGAAAGACTGCTGGAGAAAGTTACAGCCAACAGTTGTATCATAACTAACAAATGTTACTGTAGAACTAATGATACATAATATTATCATCATTACCTTGTATCTGCTTGGCTCTAGAGTGGGATGCTGAAGGCCTTTTTCTATGTTTCACAGAGTGACTGAGTTCTTCCTGTGCTACCTATCAGAAAAAACAATATCTGACAGAACTGCTTATGCTACTTTCATTCTTGCTTTCTCTCAGCAGGCTGCACAGTCACTCACCTCAGGGGGCAGATACCTGAGAACAAGTTTCTGCAAGAAGGGCTTCTTTAGAATAGAATTGATGGATGGTCGATCTCTCGGAGATATTTTAAACAACTGGGAAATTAATATCCTCAGGTCATAGGAATAGTTAGGAGACACTGGTTGAAAACGTCCTCTGCAAATCTTCAGCACCAGTTCATGCAAACTATTGCCTTGAAACTTAATTAGGGAAAACAATGAAAAGTGGACAGTAAGTATTTCTGGTTCAGAATGATGGACTAGACACCTCAACTTGAAAACAGGAACTTGCTGACACAGTCATATAATGGTTTGGGCTGGAAGGGACCTCAAAGATCATCTCATTCCAGCCTCCTTGCCATGGGCAGGGACACCTTCCACTAGACCAGGCTGCTCAGAGCCCCATCCAGCCTGGCCTTGAACACATCAGGGATGGGACATCCACAGCTTCTCTGGGCAACCTGTGCCAGCGCCTCATCACCCTCACAGTAAAGAATTTCTTCCTAATATCTACATTTACCATCTTTCAGTTTAAAGTAATTCTCCCTTGTCCTACCATCACATACCTTTGTCAAAAGTCCTTCTTCATCTCTTTCAGGCCCCCTTTAGCCACAGGAAAACTGCTCTAAGTCTCCCTGGACCCTTCTCCAGGCTGAACAACCCCAGCTCTCTAAGCCTGTCTTTGTAGGGGAGGTGCTTCAGCCCTCTGATCATTTTTGTGGCCCTCCTCTGGGCTCATTCCATGTCCTTCCTTTTCTGGGGGCTGCAGAGCTGGATGCAGCACTCCAGACGGGGTCTCACAGAGAGGAGTAGAGCGGAGAAGCCCCATGCTGTGGAATTCCTCCACAAATCCTTCCTTGCTAGCCATGGTTTTCTGCAGAAAATTAATATAACCACACTCTGATTGTGTTTTCTGGTTACGTTCTCCTGGTTTCAGCTGCACAACTAAAAGGTCTAATGACTTGTACCTGGAAGAGTTTTTTCACCCTCTGCTGTCAGACAGTAATACAGAAGCACGTTTTTCCAGAATGAAACATGTGTTTTGCCAAAAGCTATTCAACAGAGATCTACATACATATTGTCTTCACAGGGTTCCCCCTTCAAAACCTCACTTCACCCAAAAACCTCTGCATTCTGTGCTCCCTCCAGAATGAAGATACAATCCTGATCTTTTAACAAGTGATGCAAATCACATAATTCAGCCCTCTCAGTTCACTATATCTCTTAAGAGGCCAGCACCAATATAGATTTTAGGACCTTAGGCAAAAAAAGACCAAGTTCTTTCTATTTATGTGGCTATTTTGAAGGTGGTATAATTGAATTTACCTTATCTTCACTTTAATTTCCTGTCTACATGTGCATTGAGTCACTGCCCTCACACTGAAACAGTGGGCAGCAATACAGAATAAAACACCACCTGATATTCATACAAAGTAATGTCTCATATTTTGCCACTTTGTGAAATCAGCAGTTTTCCTCAGCAGTATTCTCCTTGCTCCTAGTTCAGCACAATTGCTGTATTAGTCCTGCTTTACCTTCTCCCACATCCAAGCTCAGCAAAAAGTAAACATCTGCTGGTCCCAGGAATCTGATCCTTTTCCTGTTGTCAAGATTAGTTTCTGCTGTGTTCCCTTTTCCATATAATAGTCAAAGGCTGAGGATTACCTGAGGCTCAGATCAGGCTGAGGACAACACAACTTCCTGAAGATGCTATCTCAGTTATTTTCTGACATAAATGTGCTTTCAAACAAAATACATTTCCTTTAGGAAAATTCTTCCAGAGACTCAAACCATCTTCTGGGGAAATGTGGGGTTTAGGTTCTTTAATAAGTATAGGCTGGTATTTTCAAAAATAAATGAGTAAAATTATATACCTAAGCCTAACCTTGTTTCCATTGTTCATCTTTATTGAAAAAGTTTAGTAATTTTTAAAGAGCAAATCTATGTTCAAAGTACATGCTCATGTAAGTTATAGGAATACAACATAATACTTTTTATTTTATTATGCACAAAACAGATACAATACAAAAAGTTAAATACTAGCAATCATTCTTTAATATCAATAAATAAGATTAAAATAACTCTTGTAGCTGACTGTGAATACTATTACTACTACAGGCTTTGCAAGGTGACCACTATATTTTCTAATAATATGATAATGAGCTGATTGTACAGTACTTACAGGATGCTTTAGTGCACATAGCTCATAAAGCACACAGCCAAGAGACCAAATATCTCTGTGAACAAGAAGTAATTAAGGTTTTAGTGAAAAGTCTCTAATAGTTTCATCCATGTAATCAGTACCTGTTCTCAGCTCCCAAATTTATTACCATTATTCTGTCATAGACTGGTGCAAAATTTTTTTTTCTTAAGATGCGCTAAAAAAAACAAACCCTAGAAATTTATTTTTAGTTGTGGCACCAATGTTTCTATGGTATCTAATTAGGTTTTATCATTGCAATTGGAAAAGGCATACGATACAGGAAGGCTGCTTAATACTTCTAGCAGGGTGAAGGACAAAGCTGATCTGACAGCTGAGGAGACAATACAAAAGTAAACTTCTCTGAATAGCACCTGGGAGCTGAGATGCTACTCTGAGCTCCTGAACATTTGGTGTTGATCACATTCCACACATGGAGAAGGGGGTCTAGGCCCACACACTTCCTGACTTTGTAGTGCTTCTGATCTGGTATTTCATGGTAAGCCTCAGACCTATTTGTCTTTCCTGCAACTGGCTACTGCAAATTTCCAAAGCATCCAAACTAGCAGCTTTCATTTTAGTATGTTCTTATAAATAATAAACGAATGTATCAAAAATTCATGAACTTGGAACTGTAAAGATGCATTGGTTATTACAGCTTGGAAATGAGATACATTTGGCATTTGATGAAGAAGCAGATTAAGCAAAGGGGAAAAATACTGGTTTACATTTCCCACCACTATTAACAAGAAGTATCAAAAGAGAGTTTAAAGTATTTTTATAAAGCCAGAATTTATAATTATATTAAGCCTGTAGATTAATCACAGCAAAGTCATGATTGCTATATTTCAGACATTGTTAGTCAAAATACTACTGACATTGATGTATACTATAAGGTAGTTGTTGTGTACAATGATGCATTTAATCATTGTACACAATAATACAAAACTTCACAAAGGGTGACTGTGAGAAATTCCCATGCTCTGCACAAATACTGATTTAAACCATATTACTAAAATGAGTTCTTTCATGCCTGCACATCCTCACATACGTAGGAAGGAAAGACAGAGACTTACGTTTTGTTGTTGTATGGTCGATTTTCACATATCTCAGGTGAAAGGTAATAGGGGGTCCCTACACAGGTATGGGCAAATTCTGTAGTACTAATGAAACACAATTAACAGAAAGGCTTACTCTCTGAAACAGCTGACAAATAACTGAACTAGAGACTTCTCTGCCACAGGTTAAAAAACGGGGGACATTTACTTCTGCTCTCCAAATACATGAATAATGGAACACACCATGAAAAACTACAGCATTCCCAGCTCTGTGTAAAATGAGCCACTATTTGAAGTGGCTTTCCACTTCAATGGAAAGCACAGCAATTCCCTGTCCTCATCTTGGCCCATGAGCCTTTCATTTTATTTTCTCTCTTCCGAAGAGCTAGTAACAGAGCTTTTGTGGACACCTGACATCCAGACAGTGTCAATTCACCACAGAAACTTAATTCACTGGTTACAGGAGAGAAAGTACTGCCAAGCTCCAATTATATTGTTGTATAAACTTATTACATGTTTTTTAAATGTATGTCTTGGACATTCAAATTCTGAGGTGTACTTCCCATCTGCTGGGTCCTGTTCTCCTGTGCAATCCTTCTCCTAAGTAATCCTTAAAGCAACTATGCCCAGAATATTTCCAAAGGAAGACACTTTGGGCATCAGTAGTTTACATGCTGAGAGCTGAGTTCTGTCAAAGATAATCAAAATGCACAGCAAGAGATCAAATCTAAGCATTTTCCTGTTGTTATCATGCACCCTGGCATGTTTTGGCCATACCTGGCCGCTTCACAGGATAGGCCAACCTTGTCCCCAGAGTCATTAAAGATAAAGCCTCCCTTTTTGGGAGAACAATACAGATTAAAGGCCAGCTGTGCTATGTTCTCAGGCCCAGGTGGTCATTCTGGGTATTTTTAAAAAATTAACATAGGCTTTGTCTTGGAAGACACACAATATATGTCCAAACTCTGTTCCTTTACTCTCTCTTTAGTTTTAAATGCTCTTTACTTTTGTTTTAATGAGGTAGGAGAAGTTACTACCAACAGTTGCATGAGTAGGAACTGTGTCTCCGGAAACAGATCTGTGGTTCCATGCAGAATGGCATGTTTTAGGATGACAGGAGAAAACATAGTGTCAGACCCTTTGTATCCCAGACCCCTTCAGCAAGTACAATCCACAAAGAATTTGCATGTTCAGGCTGCATTCTGGACATTCACAAACAGTTCTGTTTGGTGCAGGTCACAGACTGATTAAAAACCAAGCTTACCTGTTCAACTGTCTTGCTATGCCAAAGTCCCCAAGCTTTGCTACCTTTCCATTATTGCTAAGAAAAATGTTCTGCAAATAAACCCAAAAATAGTATGTGATAATGAAAGCTGGCAGGCCTTCTCAAGCATATGTTTCACAGGACAAAATAACCCCCTCTCCAGTACCGGTTTTACTACCTGTGCTTTTACATCTCTGTGCAAAATCTTCTTGTCATGAATATGCTTCAAGCCCAAGGAGATCTGCACAAACCAACTGAGAACCTGCAATGAAATTTACAGAGGTAGATACCTATGAATTTGTGTGACTATAATGGGGCATCTTACTGAAATATATAAAACAAAGACAACAACAAAATCCAAAATATATAGAACATACACAATGTGAAACAGTAAAAAAGGTATTTTTAAAGTTAATGCCATAGACTTTTCCTTTCCATTTAAAGCTATCACTAAACTAAATGAATATAGATACCTACCCTACTTCCCTTATCACCATCAAGTTTTCCCTGACTGTGCCAGGACACGCACTTGAATAAGGACTGAAGAATCATACCAAAGGAAAGTAAGAATAATAGACCTTCTTTAAGAAGTGAGGAAATGCAAATAACTAAGACTGAATTGGGAAGTGGCTTCTTAATCCTCAGTGATGGAAATCATACCACCCAGGTGTAGTACTTGTAGTCCTACTAAATATGAAAAAAAAAAAAAAGAGAAAAAGGATGAAGGACTGAAATGTGGTGAAAGAAGTGAGCCATGAAGAAACCTGCTCAATAAGTAAGTGCATGTGTTTATCCTTTATCCTTGGCCCAGTACAGTTTGAAACGGATATTTAACTTCCAATAAACATACATCTTCTTAAATAAGGGCCTTTGGACTAAATTCAGAAACAGAACTACAACCTGCTGATATGCTTCTCTATATAGGAAAACTCATGCACATGAAAGACTTTGATTCAAGCAATAATCTTCTATTTAGCAATGCTTGACACTAAATGGATAATTTCCTGATTAGAGCCGATGCCACAAATGAGGCTTTCTCAGAAGTACATTTGAAAAGATAAAGATATTTTAACACTATTATGTTAAACTGGGAAACTCTGCTTTCATTTCTTTGATCAGCAGATAGTACCTTTAGTTTCTATAATTCATTCTTCTGTCTGTATTTCTTTCGCCTTGCTTTGGATACGTATTATTCTGTGACATTGTCAAGGGATTTGTGTGTTGGTTCTCTCCTTTCATGATCTGTGGGTTTGTCTTCTCTTTATTTTCTTTCATGTTCTCTCTGCCTTAAGTATGACTCCCAATAGGATCTTAAAATTCATTATTACTGAACCAGTAATTAACTTTCAACTGACTTCTCCACCAAGGAGTTCCTCTTTTACTACTAAAGCAAAAAGAAAAGTCACAATACTTTTTTTTATCTTCAATGTTATGCCTTAGAGTATATTTCCACTAGCAGGCTGTAGAGTATCTACCTCGCTTCTAAGCAAAATTTTATTGTTCCTGCAAAAGTAGATTTTATTTATAACTAAATAACCCCAGAGTTCAGTCCACTAATTCCTACATAAAGACAATTTCCTTCAGAAAGCTATGAGTTAGTAAAAAAATAAAGGAGTAAGTAAGCAACAGTGGGAAATTCTACTTCTGTGAATTGCAACACTTTTCATATTCACCTATTTACAAAACAAAATATACATGAACATGGCCCAAAAGCAGTCAGATATCTGGGCTTGTTTCTCTGTGCTGGTTTAACAATTTAAATGGCATCAGAGAAGTTTTGACTA
This sequence comes from Lonchura striata, assembly GCF_050655825.1. Classification (NCBI taxonomy): domain Eukaryota; kingdom Metazoa; phylum Chordata; class Aves; order Passeriformes; family Estrildidae; genus Lonchura; species Lonchura striata. The sequence continues at coordinate 65,247,417 of NC_140703.1, forward strand.
AAATGAAATGAATGAGAGATTTACCACAGACTTCAGTATAAAGGAGGATATGCCATGATGCAAATAGCACCAACAAATCAAGAATTTGTATATAATACATCCTCCCCATGATTAAAAAGCACTATTTAAAAGAAAGTCTTCATGGTTTAATGGGCATATTACTAATGTAAAGAAAAAGTACATCTATGATGCAAAGAGCAATAAGAGGAAGGGGGTGTTAAAAAAGTCATCATCATACTGCTAATGAATTAATTTCAGATCTTAAAGAGTGCTAAAAAAACCTTCCTACACTCCAAGTAAAATTACCATAGTTTTCTTTAAAAGTTCAGTTATTATTGAATTATTCAAACCATGTGTTTCATATAATATGTTCTTCCCTCTAAAGAAAATGTCTTTCACCTGGTCCTCATCAAACAGCACTCCATGCTGCATATTTATCCTCTTCATTAAATCTCCACCATCACAGTATTCCATCACAATATATAGGTTGTTCTTTTCTGAAAGGAAAAGCATAATTCTGCCTTCATTCCTGTATTATTCATCAACACAGCAACAACTTATTTTTATTTTTACAGTCTTTCTTTGAAAAGGTAACAGCTAACCTCTACCTACTCCTCCATTTCAAAGACTGAGAACAAATGGATACTTCCAGTGAAACCTGATGCAAAAATTAGATGTGAAAATGTATTTAAATGGAGATTCAGCAAAATACTAAATACATGAGGAAATCCACAAGAGACCCCACTGAGAGGTGTTCTTATAGGAAACTTAGCAGAATGCTTCAAAGGTCAGGTTTTTGCCAATAACAAAGTATGCAGTAAGGCTTAGGGAAAATGTTAAAAGTAGATAATATTCCAAAAAGCAAAAATAAACAGCAGGGCCTGCTTAATAGAAAAATTCAAATTATTCTTACCTCTCTGGGATTAGAAGACTATCTGATTTACATGTTCCCTAAAACATTTACAGTCCTGGTCACAGAGAACAATTTGAACAGAAGCTGCAACTACAGCTTTTATTACATAAGGAACTGCTTATGGCAGATGTCAGAGAAAAAATAAATACAGGGAATTAGCTTTCATGGTGAATAGAATTCCTTTTATCTCTTTCAGGCCTGAAGAATTCTTTATCTTTGAGTGACAATTCAAGATACATCTGAAGAAAAAAGGTTAGCACAGCATTATGAGATTGATATTGGATCACTGGAAAGACAGTCCTATATCAAGGTATGAAATACCAATACTGTTTTTACATTCCAGATGCTGAAAGATATTTTCAGATGGACTAACAGATTGCATTTCTATTTAATGGCCTCTTTTTGTGCTTGCCTGTTTTGTCTGTGTGTATGTATATGCATACATAAGTATGTGTGTATGCATATATGATGTATGTATCATAATCATATAATGTCATATATATGTTATGTGGATAAACAAAACATGAGGAACCCAAGGTTAGATCAGATGAAATGATTGCTTTATTTCTTGCCTATTTCATCAGCCTTTTGTCCTATTTGATTGGCCTGTTCCTTGCTATAATCAAAAGCTCTCTACTATTGAAACTCCTAGAAAATCCCCAATAAACTCTGGACTCCCATAAAAAATCAAGACTAAAGTTCAACTTGGACAGTACAGACACCTCAGGATTTAGGATTCATGCCAAGTACCCACTCACACATGTGAAAAACGCAAGTGATGCCTGAATTTGATGCCTCGTGTCATTTCTTGGAGTTGAGACCTTTTCCCATGTTTAAGTAAGGCATTAGGGACAGGGCTAGGGGTGCTCAACACTAACAAGGTAGGTTTTCTGCCTTCCACTCCTTTCACCACAATTAAAACAGAAATGTTGAAAGTAAACCTTGCAAAGAAGCATAGAAGGTTACAATGTTTGCATGCTTCATCTTGGCCAGCAGAATTACTTCTTTCTCAGAGGCTTCTTTTTCTTTCACAGGCATCTACAAATAATTAAGAAAGTAAATGCTAGCAATGATATATTTAACCCTTTTCAAAAATAGTTACATCATTACCAAACTATTCCTACTAATACAAAATACCATGTACCAAGACAATGTAGAAATATTACAAAATATGATGTATCTACAACATTTAAAAAAAAATTGAAGTGTATGTTTGAAAGTGTATTGAAACATTGCTAAAGTCAAACCCAATTTCAACATTTTACAAACAGGCAAATGTATGCCTTTAAACAAGTTAAAGAATTTAAACGCTAAAGTTAAAGAATTCCCTTAAGAATTTGAAGACTATGGATGTAGATGACTCTGTAATGCTAATAGGGATGATGTCAAAAGATCAAAGAAAAAGAAGAAAAAATCCTTCATTTTACTGCTATGTTACAAAAGTTACTTGTTCTTGTAACATTTCAGGCAAACTGCTTGCCCTGTTACATTAATGGAAAACTATTATTTACTTTATTATGATGATAATTCCATCAGTACTACCTAAAAATTAATTTATCTGAGTGTCTATCCTTCAAAATGTCCTCTTGTAATGTACTGTAACCCTCATTCTTAAGAAATATTTTTGAAATGTAATCCTTAAAGATTCAAAAATCAGAAACTGAATAAAACATACTCTACACTATTAAAAAGAAAAATCTTTTGACTCCAAAGTAGCAATTTTCTGTCTCCAGCTTCTGATTCTTGAACAAGTGGGGTTCACAGTAACATTTCATTAAAAGCCATTCTTCTAGTTGTACATCAAAATCTAAGATTAGAAATGCATGGGCTTTATTGGTCACGAGCAGAGAGAGAAGCTATTCATTTTTTCATTTAGCTGTCATTACTCATGAGCTTTTCCAGGTTTGAATCTGGAAGACATAAGCCCTTTCTAGAACTCATTCTTCTATTGTAATTCTCTAATATATTAGAAATTCACTGGGGTGGCCCAGAATAGCAACAGACCTGTCAAAAGCATGTAGGCACTCATTGAAATTGACTGTTAAAACCCCTGTATTGAAATCACTGAGATTTTAAATGCCTTTATGGAACCAGATCCAGCTGTAGTGTTCTACCAACACTCTAAGGTGCCTCTACAGTCAGTGGGAAGGAAGGCAAAAGTTTCATGGCCCAAATGAGCTCATTCTAAATCAGAAATTGAAGCCACATGTGACCAACAGGTTCCTTAAAAGACTTAATTCTCTTGTTCTCCTTGTAAGGGGCTGACAGCAACAGAATACAAACTTAAAATCAGATGAGATTAATTGAACTGCCATAAACATAAATAAGAATTGGAAAGACTCCATTGTGAATTACTCATGAGCAAAAATATGGATATAGGAAACAAGGAAATTAAAAAGCTTAGAGAAATTTACCACAGAATTGTGGTTTGCTACTTTAGTGGCAATATTTTCATTGCAGTTTAGTCAACTATTACAGAATTTGAATTAGGCAGAAAGATGCTTTGAAAAGAAAAAAAATGCAGTAAAGGGCAAAGACTTTTATCAAAATATCAAAATATGTATTTCATCTATGCTTTTAAAATAATAAATTTGCAAAGGATACAGTCTTTGGAAAGCTTAGCTCTATATAATTGAGATGGAACTACAAAGGAGAAAAAAAATAACCTATGTTCATACCTACCTAAATGCAAGTAGCACAATCTGGTAAATATAATTCAGGTTTTGTTGTTTACCTTAGTTAAATTAATCTCTTTGATAACACATGGCTCATTATCCATTTTTCCTTTTGCCAAGAATATTTTGCCAAAAGATCCTTCTCCAATTTGTTTAATGAGTTCGTATTTATCCATGATGTATTTTTCTTAGAGCAATGGCTAAAATAAAAATTCCCCAAATTAGTATTGCACATAGTACTTTAACATTTGAGTTGGTGCTACTGAAATAGGCACTACTTTTTAGGACTGTCATTTTTATTACTTTTTATAACATTACTGCTGTCGATTCTTCCTAAAAATATCATGTCCTGGAAGTATGCAAATTATTGCAGATTTTAACTTTTAATAAGCAGAAAGTTTATGAGTGTCTCATAACGAAAAGCATAGTGTACCCTAAAGTTAATGTTTGGGAAGGAAGTACAGAGTACTGCCTAGGATTATAAAAAGTAGAAGTAAAGAAGTACAGAGCACTGTGTATGATTTTATAAAATGCGTCATTATTTTGTGAATGGAACAATACTGTGTAATTGATCTTTTAATGGAAAAAAAATATATTCTATATTGATTTAGTTAATACTAGCGTGATCTAAAGTTGTCCGTTGGATCACACCAGTATAGTGTGATCACATTAGTACAGCCAGATCTCACAAAATGAGAAGTGTCAGGAGACCATGGCCAAGTGAAGTTGGCCATCAGCAGTAGTGTGGAAACCCCTGTGAGGAGCACTGAAGTCACTGGGTACTTGCAGTGGTTCCACTGGCAAACCTGCACACTTAAATATGAGCAAACACTGCAAAACCGTTCTCATTAGTTATCCTGAACTTCAGCAAGGGAGATTTGCTCCGATACCAGACGTTCCCCGCCAGGCAAGCTCTGCAACAGGCTCCATCGCTGGTAGCCCCCGAGAGCCAGTGGCAGGGCCAGCAGGACGACCCTGGGACGTTTGGGACTTCGGTGTCTGGGTCCGAGCCAGCTCCCGTCGGCAGACACAGGTGAGAAGCGGCACTGGGGACAGATGCCCGGGCAGGGGACAGGGATGCGCTCCGCCCGGGCTCAGCCCCACATCCCCAGGGGACAGCGCCGGGCACAGGGGCTCCGGGGAGGGCGGCGGGGCCAGCCCGGGCAGCGGCGCCCGCCCCGGTGCCGCGGCGGACCCGGCGCGGACGGGCCGCCCGCGGGGATGCAGCGCCCCGGCCCCTGCGTCCCCATGGCGACGGGACGCGCCGGCCGCCGGCCCTCGCAGGGCCTGCCCTGCGGACCTGCTCGGCCCGGCTCGACTCGGCCTGGCTCGGTTCGGCCGGCCCCAGCCCCGGTAGCGGCCGGGGGCGGCGGGGGGACGCCGTACCTGCGTGCGCTCAGCCGCCTCCGGAGCGCGCCCGGCCGCGGGAGGAGCCGCCCCGCCGCCGCCCCGCCGGAGGAGTGGCGTTTGCAGCGCCCTTCGGGAGCGGCAGCAGCCTTATTTGCCGGACACAAACCGCCCCTCCCTCCACGGACACACACTTGTGGCTTGCCTATGTGCGATAGGGGAGGTGATGTATGAACTGGCTCTACACCAGAACTACAGGTTTCCTAAAGCTTTCCTTGTATATTATTCCTAATATTATTTATTACAGGGACATAGTCTGGGACAGCTTCCCCAGGAGAACTCTGCCAAAAGCAATTGTGCACTCTCTTGCCACATTTTTCTTGTAAAGTGTCTATTTATTACCCAGTAACCAGAACAGAGCCCAGACTTGACAGCACTCTCTGAAGCAAGAGTGTATCTCTGATCAAAGTCAGAAAATTTGTCCTTATTCATGAATACATTTGCTTCCTTTCACACATGCAGTGCCATATAAAATACTCTTTTCACTGAATCAAGGCAAAAGTTCAGTTTCAAAGAATTTTCAGGAGATTAATAATTGCACGGACTAAAGTCTCAACTATTTATCACAGCTAAATGTTTCCCATAATATGCCTTTCAAGGATCATTTATACATGTATTGGGTTTGTGTGGCAGGGTTTCGGTAGCTGAGAGGAGCTACAGGGGTGGCACCTTCCAGAAGCTTCCCACATTTGACAGAGCCGATGCCAGACAGTTCCAAGACAGATCCACCCAGCTGTGTCCCGTCCATGCCCCCTCTTTCCCCTTCTCTGATCTGTTATCCCAGAGGCACCACCACCATCACTGATGGGCTCGTCCTTGACCAGTGAAATTGAGTGAAACTAAAGGGAAATTGAGTCCAGGAAGAAGGGAGGGTAGGAGAAAAGTGTTCTTAGATTTGGGCTTATGTTTCATTACTCTGCTCTGATTTGATTGGTAATAAATAAATTTCCTCAAGTCAAATCTGTTTTGCCTGTGACAGTAATTGGTGAGTGATCCCTCTGTGTACTTATCTGTGTACCTTTCATTAAATTTTCTTTCCCCTGCCCAGCTGAGGAGGGGAGTGACAGAGAGGCTTTGGTGGCACTAGCTACCCAGCATCAACCCCCCCACCACAATGTGGCATTTCATTATGTACATTTACACCTTCTCAGAGTGCTACACCATCTCCTTGAAATATGACAAGAGGACAATTTGAACAATGCTATCATTTGACTGAACATTTCTGCAAAGCTATTACCAATTCCAAACATATTTAATACATGGACTTGTTTAGCTAGCTGCAAGTGTTCTTTCTAAAAAAGTTTACTGTGCATTTTCCATCCTCACTTTGTGATACAGAAAACATTCCCACTCAGTTTTTTTTTTTACTGAAAATATTTAATGAATAACCAGTTATTAATAACAACTTGGATACCAGCACACCTAACTTCACTCATTGCAGGTAAATTCAGGTTTTCAGTCACTCTGTTTTAATACCATTTGCAGTTCTGACACCCAGTCTGGGTCATCTTCCTCAAAGTCCCTAAAAATACATTTCAGAAAATGTTATTTTGAGAAGCAAAATACAACTTTATAAATCTTTAATTGCTTCCCCCCCCCAAAAAAAAATTACCCTGTAATTAGAATAAATTATGTTAAAAATATCAGCACAAGAGACTTACTTCCTGCCCCACTGTGATTAAAGAACCAATATGGGTTCTTTATGATTCTCTATGGAATTTACAAAAGTAAGTTTCATCAAAAGCAAAGACAAATTAATATATTAAGAGACTGCAAATGTGTTGGTAATTGACAGCCTGCAGCTGAACTGCAGCAATACAGGCCTATGTAGTCATCTCTAGATGCCCCAAAAATAAACAGTGACACAAACTGAGATTCTGAGAATCTGAGAACCACCCCCAAAACATACACACATCCAAAAATCACAGCATTTTTGTTCATACATTGTAAGATATCAAATGCTACTAAATTTCAATTTCATTATATAAGAGAGGGGTGAATTTAGATGCTGAGAAAAATACTGTTTGGTTTTTTTTTCAGGGGAATGTTGTTATGGAAAAATCTCTTTGAGGAACCAAAGAAAACATAAATGCAAGGACATCGCTTGTACTTACGTGTCATCTTCATCAGATCTAGGTTCAAGTCTCTCAGAATGTATGACAACAGCTTCATTCTCACCATCCACTTCATCAGATGCTTTGCATTCATCAGAAAGTGGACCTTTTAATATGTTTTCAGAAGCTTTGAAAATATAAAAATTAAAATGTCATCAAAATATTTTAATTTTTAAAGTAAAACTATTAAGAGTATAAATATAAAATAGTCTAATTCATCCCCAGTTTGTAGCAGATTCCAGGATAAGTTGTTACCTGTTTTAGGTGGGAAGATAAACTAGTAAGGCAACTGAAATGCAAAGCAAGTATTTGTGACTGTGGCTGTGCACATCTGTAGACTCTCTTCAGCTGACCATCCTGCCCTCAAATGGGGGCACCACTGCCTTATAGAGGGGGGATTTAGCTGATGGGGTTACAGTGCATTTCCTGCATCTCCCTAACACACACGCCACACAGCTCAGTGGGAGGGAGCACATAGCAGGTGTCTGTGTTTTGTCACGACCTCATTCAGCTGTTGAGCTGCAAGTGAAAGTCCATCACAAAGAGCTGTAGTGGAGATGTACAATCACTCATGAATTCCAAACTTGGCTTTTTAAAGTCCACGTTTCATTTGGTAAACTTAAAAAAACCCAAAATCTAGCCTGTTGTGATATGAGCTCAGGTGTGTGATCTATATACAGAGGAGCTTTGTATGAAAAAAAAAGAAGAAAAAGCCTTTATTAACAAACCTGTTTGCAAAAATGTTTGCCCACAAAATGGGGATTTACCTGGTGTATAAATTGTGTATGTTTTAAATGCTAAGCTGATATCTGCATTGCAGAGCATGTCCATCAGGGTCTGAGGAGGTTCCTTGTTCCACTGCTTCCGTGGCCTATTTTCACTGTAGTTTATAACACCACCACCTGGATATAAAATCATTAATGAATTTACATAATTTACAGAAAATTGCATTAGCAGTGTGGATTACATTCAAGGTCACATTCAAGAGACACATGAGAAACAGGAAGAAATCGGAAGAAAATAGTCTAGCTAACTCCATCTGTCACACCACTGTCCTCTTAACAAAATAAGGAAACAGTGGAATCTCCTTGTGGCCAGGGAGCCCATAGGAACTTGTTGAGGGATGAGGAAGCAGAGTCTCAGCAAGCTTATCTGAGGCTCTGCAACTCTCAAAATGAAGCCTGACACTGTTGCCGTGCCTTTTAATAGCAAAACACTTAAACACATGCATTCCTCTGTGCACTCCCCTTGCCCTGTGCATAACTATCACATAACATTCCCACTGCAGCTTGGGAATTTTCTGACTACTAATATCTTGATTATTTATTTCCACAGCATTTATTCATATTTACCTAGAACACATCTCCAGAATCACATTAAATAATTATAACAATTGCATCAGTGAGGGGCATTTAAAAATTGAAACTTTTCTCAAGTTTAAGTGTTTTAATCAAAAGAAAGAAAAGTCTCTGCCTCACATCTGAGGTACATCAGTGATAGTTCTTGTCATTGGCCTTAACCTGTATGTTAAATCACAACAAAAGTAGAGGTGTAGAAGTTTTATGCTCCAATAGTATGCTGCACTTGAAAGACAGATGGCTGCATTCTGCACCAAATTAATTCCTCACTGCTACCTCCACAAATGATGTATTAAAAAGAGGACCGTAGGATAATTCCTTAGTGATGATTATAATTTTAGGGTTGCTAATGTTATCTGTTGGTTTCATCACTCTTTACAATCTTCCTGTTACACAAAAACACAAAGAAATTCTCTTCAGCACAGTGAACTTTTTGATGATTTGTTAATGAAACATTTTTAAATTATTTTAACATAATTTTAAACATGCTGTGTGAAATTTTGGCTTTTAAAATCTGTAAAGAATCACTGACATTACTTGAATTAAAGGCACATTTAATTAAATCTTACTTTCAGTCTCTTCAGGTGTAAAACTGGAAGAAAGCAAGGATGCATTTTCCAGGACATCCAGCACAGTATGGGATATCCTCTTTTCCCACTGCCTCCTGTGGGCGTGTGACAGATCAGTACTTCCTGGCAGGACAGCAGAAGCTGATATTACAATTGTAACAAAAAAAACCCACAATAACCAGCATCTAACTTGATTCCATGTCCAGAATGCCCTGTCCAAGCAAAGTAGTACTAAGAATCACTTAACTAGCAGTGATGTTTGATTCTATGGGTTCAAATCTCAACTAGAAGGTGTTCTCCATACATTTATTCTATTCCAAATGTTTTCAAAGTAGTTTTTTATTACTTCGACAGGAGAATTTTTACTTTTCTTTTTTAATCTCAGATAAGCAGTATGAATCAATGTACTAGCAGAAGGAACTGATGGTGGCATGGTTTTCTTGTCTTGAGTTACCTAAGACTAGTTTGAGCCACCTATTTAAATGGCTGTATCACTGACATGTAGATACCAGTATACAGAAGGAAATGCATCAGCCTTAAAACTGTAAAACTTACCTTCTTGACAAGATTTCCTTTGTTCCCTTGTGCCTTCACTCAAACACTCAGCATATTTCCTTTCTAAGGGGCTCTGATTGCTACTTTCATCTTTCCTTCGCTTTAAAAGAGTAACGACTGTATTAATTATTATCCTTGTTTCAAGGAAGACAAAGCAGTCATATTAACATGGCATTAGTTATTTCAGTTTTGCTATAAAATACCTGGCTCAAAGATTGGAAGGTTTGAAAACTAAACCACTAACATTGTGAAGCCAACTGCAATTGCACACTACCTGTTATTGCACTGTATTTCACACTGACTGCCCAAGACAGACAACCTCAGATTCTGAAGCTAAGCACATGGGTAGTTATTTGATGTCAATTGTCATTTGGGGTTATTTTACATTTAAAAACACAAACAATATAAATTATTTACATTCCTAAGCAAAACAAGACACACCAAAATATTAAACTTCTCAGACTGACAGGTCTATGAAAAGAAAATAAAATAAGCCCCGGGGTAACATGCTTTTTAAAAATATACAGAATATGGCTGAGTCAGGCTATGGTAATGTACCTATAGGGGACATCTTGGCCACCTGTGACTTAATTCTTCTCTCCTGAAATCTCTTATGTGCCCTAAAACCTGGTGAGAACTATGTCCAGACTAGACTGTTTCCACAGCAGCCAGTTCTGAATGTGTCCCAAAAGCAAAGAAAATGGATAATCCTTTGCAGTATTAAAAAAATATAAATTAGAAAGACAACAGAAGTTTTTTTTTGTCTGGGTTTTGTTTTGAAAGGGTTATAAAATAACCAATTTTGGAACTCAACTAAACATGGGAAGAATCAAATAGTAAGCATGGTGGGAAACACAGGAAAACTGCAATTTGAACAGTAATAGACTGATTCATGGTTTAGCATAGGAATAATCTTCTGTAAAAACTTTTCTCTAATACAGAATCTTCTAAATTACTAAATTTTAGTAATTTAGAAGATTCTGTATTATAGAAAAGTTTTATTTATATTTGAATACTTACCCTATTTTCTGTCTTATTGTTTGAACTTCCACCAGCCATGACATGACCTGACACATTAACAAACAAGAGTTAATGCAAGAGTTAACACCTTTAGCAAACATTTATAGTAAAGTGGTATTCCAGAGGTGTAACAGCAATGCTTCTGAACCAAGGAATGACAATTATGTGACACCTTCTTCACACTTCTGACAATACAGTTCATTCTCAACAGAGTCCTGCTACTATTCCATTCCAAATGGGCACTAACCGTGTTGTAGCTAAATTTCTGCAGAAGAAAAAAGTCCAACATTCTCTCTCTAAAAATCAAATAATGAACATAACTTGCTTCACCATATTCTGGGAAAGAAAGAACTATCATATTTAAAATACATGCCACTGTTAAAAGGTTTTTTTAAGCTGATTCTAAAACTGAAAAGTTTATTTCTAGAACAAGTCTTAAGACTTACAATAAATATATTGCAGCTTTGCACTCCACTTATGGTGAAATATAATTTACACCCTCCAAGCATTTTTCCATTTGAGTAATATTAGATTCTGAAATAATCAAAAGTAGATTTGGACATATAATGCTAATGTTTCATAGCTGTATTTAAGATCTTATATTTCTTAATAATTTTTTTTTCCTTACATCAACAAAATTGTTACTGACTTACTCTTTTGTCTTGCTGCATTGCCTTCAGGTTTCTTGGTTTCCTTTAATACCTGCTCAAACTCATTTGCAATCTGCAATGTGTATGAAGAGATGCAAGTATTGTTTTAAACTTCTTCAAATTATTGTATATACTATTTGTTAAAAATAGTATATGCAATATACTATATTATACAAGTGTACTGTTCCAGCTAACAATATCTAATTTTTTTAGCATCAGGTCAATATATACTTTAATTTTCAAAAGGACACTTATAAAAACTTAGGTTTTCTGATAAGTTTACAACTGTATGAATTTTAGAGTAGGACCTACACAACATTATATTTTATAGTTTTACACTAACAAACTACAAATGAAAAGGATTTAGTATCCAAAATGTAGATAGCATTGCTTAAATCTAGAGACAAAGAATACACCATACCTCAGAAGGCAAACAATTTTTCACACGTTTGGTTAGGCAACTTCTTGCAAGAATAGTATTGGCTGATGGACGATTCTGGGGATTTCTCTTAAACATCTGTTTTATTAAGTAATGAAGCTCATAAGAATAGTGAGATGGAAGTGGATCATAGGACCCTTTGCATATCTTAAGGATGAGTTGTTTCCAGCTGTTGGCTTGAAACTGCATTAAAAATAAATTAATATTAGAGCACAGAGTTCAAGCATAAGGTGAGAAGTAGCTGACATAATTACATAATTTAACTTCTACAAGTGAAAAGCAGATAGGAATTACTCCTATAAATTTATGATTTTCATTTATACACAAATCAAATTCATCAGTTCATATACTTGAGATCAGACTCAAACTGCAAGAGTGAAACAATAAGCTTGAAAATATGAAGACTTTGATTAAAAAAAAATCATCAAAAATAGCCTGTAAAGATACAAACACCCTCTTGCAAATCTAATGTCTGAGAACTTCTAGCTCCCATGCAGGAAGTTTCTTTGATGACACCCCACTGGCTTGGCTGCAGGGTGCCAAGCACCCATGGAGTGTCATGTTTTTGTATCAACTCTGATAGATTATGCAAGAACATACATGACCATCACATCAAACCAGACACATAACATTTCAACACTGCTAATAAGAATACTCCCCTCCTTGGAACCCCAGCTCTGAGCTCTACCTCAATAGCTATGACACTGCCAAAGACTTGCCAGAGATCTACTTAGGCTAACACATCCCTATGCACAGGCTCCCTTATCACCCAGTCACATCAGTGTAAGCTTCTACACTCTCGCACAGTGAGCACTTGCAGCTGTGGAGAACCTTTTGTTGATACACAGGATGGATGTGAACAATGCTCTCAAGCATATGTGTCATTGTTGGGCCTGTCCTTTGCAGGGTCAGGAGCTGGGACTTTGGTGATACTTGTGGGTCCTTTCCAACTCAGAATATTCTGTGATTTTCTAATTTCAAGATACAGTATTAGCTCAATGAAAGGAAACAGCTGCTTATAAAAAGCTAAAACAAAATGACTCTAAGTTAGGTTCTCATTTTCCTGCAAAACAAACATATCCTAACAAGGGCTGTCATTTTACCTACATGTCTGTACAGAGAAGCCAGAGGATGTTAATACATAAGAAACACAGCAACAACACTGTAAAATACAGTGTCCCAGAAATGACAGAAAGACAGAATCATTCATCAAGGTCCACGCTGTTCCAACAGGAGAATGGTGCTTGGACAGTGATTTGTTTGATTTGAAGAATAAACAAAGGTGTATCTCTGATGCAAGTGACAAAAATGCTTATTGCTTACTACATTTTTCTATGCTTGCACACAATATATTTTCATTAGCAAAGATTTTGAGTGTCTTTGTCACTATGTCCTGTGTCTGGATGCTGTAAAATGCAATGTTTTTGCAACTGCAGGTATCTGCAATCAGCCTGGCAGCTGCCGGACTCAATACGCCCAGATCACATCACTGATATTGATGAAAATTAACCAATTTAAAAAAATCAATTGTTTTCTAACAAATTTGAAAATAGAGTCTTCTACAGAAGGGTCCAGTAGGTCCTAAGAACTGCTCAAACAGAAGCATATAGTGGAGGAGGCATAGGAAGGGTGGAGCAATACTTCCCTCTTTTGGAAGCAGCAGCAAGCACTTCAGTCAATTCTATTGCACAGCTAACTGCTAATTAAGTTTCAAGGAATTCCAACACTTTTCTCATGGCAATAAAGCTGTACTTACCGGGTGTTTTAGAGTGCACAGCTCATACAGAATACACCCCAGAGACCATATATCACTGTAGATATAGAGAGAGATGAAAAATTTTGAGCCAGAAATTACAATTTAACATCTTGCTTAAAAGCATGAGATTTAATCTGTGTACATAACTGAGCTGAATAAGCTAAGAATAAATGTATGTAACCATAAAAGACAATATAATTATGTGTTTAACCTCTCCTGTGGGAATGTTCTTGCTTATTTTATCCTACCCTAATGTAAAAAAAGATGACTGTCATACGGTTGTAGTTGGCCTTTTATTCCTAGGATGTCTCTTAATAAATTTGCTCCAACAATATTTATCCTTCTGTACTTGAAAGCCTTTGTATTCTATGTCCCTTAACATCAAATGGCAGCCACATAATCCTGAGAGCTGGAATTTTGGCCCTGCCAAAAAGAATTCTCCTACTAAGAAAAAACCCCATCATTTTCCACCAAAAGTGAGTACTGCCATTTGCACAAGAAGCAACAGAAGCCTCTCCTGCAAGAAGAGCAGGAAACAACTTGACCTGTAGAAGGTTTCTTACTTACCCTGGAAAATCAATTACAGTTCCTGCATAAGGACTAGAATAACTGGACAATGTAAATCTAAGTAATCCATTCTGTGCCATTATCCTTACATTATCAGGACTGGCATGAAGAAGTTAAAAGATCATCCACCAACCATCATCCAAACAACTATCCCTCAAAAAAATAAGACCAGCAAAAATTTGCAAACACAAACCTATGTTTGTAGATATATACACCCTTACAAGCATATACACAAGTATGTATGTATTTACCAAACAATAAGAAGTCTGCACACTGTTTTTCAGACTTCTAGGACTGAAGATACTGTGCTCTCAGTTATCTACGAAAAGAGGAATTTATGCACTATAATTTTAAAATAAATGTAATTACCTCTTTGTAAATTTTCTGCAGCTCAGTATCTTCTCTGAAAGAAATATGGATAAGCCACATAGCTAGACTGAGATAGCAATAAAAAACCCCATTCATCAGTATGGCATTATTTGTGACCACTGAAAACACGAGTACCTTTTGTTGTTGTATGGCAGACTTTCCCATATTTCTGGAGGTACATAATAAGGAGTTCCCACATAGGTGCAAGCATATGACATTGGACTATGAAACAACAAAAAAGAAATGCCAGGTGAAAAGTAATGATTTATGAACTCTGTACTGTTTGTCAATGGTAAAATAAAATTTGACACTGCTGAGATCAGTTCGGATGTCCACATACTGTGCAAGAAGGCGTGCAGATCCAAAATCTCCTAACTTGACTTTTCCACTTTGAGTGAGGAAGACATTCTGCATTTCAAGAGCAAAGATTAACATATTTAAATATTTTTCAATTAATCATTTCTGCAGTTTGGATATACAGAAAACACAGCAATAACCACTTCTGATATTTTGTCTTTGTATTTCCTAATACTTCTACCAAAACAGAAAGACTTGTGGGGCTAAGGTCCCAGCATCAGTAGAGGAAGAATCAGAAATTAGACTTGTCTTGATCTCTATGCTATACTCAAAGCATGGCTCCTGAAATTCTTCTGAAATTCCCTCTTTCTGATAAGGAAGAGAATAAAAAAAATTGTGAGGGAAGATACTTGCAAACTGCATAATCTATACACTTTTCTTATAGTTTTGTGGTTCTTTAAAGTTATATGCAGCATCACAAGCAATTAGTGCTACATGTGGATATCAAGGATATAGCCATACTTAGATGATGTTTACACCCACAGTATTACATCACCCCATGCACTCAATTTAATTTACATTATATATTCTTAGGCCTAAATAAAAACCACAGAACTTCGCAGTCACGGGAAATTACGAGAAAGAGGGTTTAACTTTTGCATGCAGGAGAGTTTATCAATGGCAACAAAACTTGCTCTGTTCACCTTGGATTTTATATCCCTGTGCAGCACACGTTTATCATGGATGTGCTTCACAGCCAGGCACATCTGCACAAACCAGTGAAGGATCTGAAAAAGAGTAGCTAAGAGTTATAACAGCTCAATGATCAATATAATGAATACTTTACTAATAGATTGAAAAAATAGGAAAACAAAAGCATATTCAGAACACTTGGGCATTAAAAGTAACTCCAGCATAATAGCCTCCAACCAGCATGAAAGACTAAGTTCTTTAAAAGAGATTATATTTAAACATGGCAGAAGGAATGTTTATTACCTGTGTCCAAAAAGTTCTAATAATACATAGGAATAATGAACCTGGGGAATTGCTACCTGGAGCTTTAGCTGGTGGTCATTTTATAAACAAGTTAACTAAAGTTACACAGTAAATTGACAAATAGGAAAAAAACCCAAAGCAACAAATAACAATTAAAACCAAAACTCACATGGAAATAATGTACTGTTTCTAAAAAGAAATGTGTTCCTTTCTAAGTACAAAAGAAAACTCTTAAAGGTCATAAAAAATCTAAAATTCAATTAGTTGAGGTTCCTGGTCCTTTCACTTTAACAAAGGTGATGTTCCTAACTGGAGCAGGAAGTAGCTTCTATTCATGACAATGTCCCTTTGAACCTACTCCTAAGTAATTTTATAGCTTCTCTGGCTTCCCTGGTAAAAGGAGTTAGCACATGCTGAATGGTTTAAACTAAATGGCTTAACTGCTACATAAAAAATAGGCATTTATTCTCCTGGTTAGCTTTATTTATCTTGCCAGAGTGGTTTGTTCACTTTCCATTTGCAGTATGCTTTAAATTCTGCCTGAATTGTTGTGTAAAATTCCTACTTAATTGCATACAAACTTGACTGTTTTCATACTGTATGAACAATTTTCAGATACAAGTAGCAACTTCTTTGTTTTCTCCTTCCAATTCTTGTCCTAATCTGCTGGAAACTATAAAAGAAGTAATTCTCCAATTCTATCTGTAAATTATTTTGTTTCATCAAGATGTTTGCATATCTCTAATTTGGTTTATGCAGCATGCTTCAATTTACATGGAAAAGGATTTCCAGCTCCCTTGGTTCAAAGCAATGTCTTTTCTTACCGTGTCTTCAGGGAACAAATTTCTTCCTTGGTGTTTAATCTTTTGCATTAGATCTCCATCATCACAATATTCCATCACTATATACAGATGTCCATCAGCTAAATTTTTGGTAATTTAAAAATAATTAGTATTTTCAATAGCAGGATATGTATTGATTTTTTTTACTATACATAATACTTTTTACTAGAAAGCTCCAACAGCATTCTATATGTTGTGTTACAATAAATATGTGTTTTGTTTATAATACATACTATAAACAAAAAATAATCCCTGAGGAATATGCAACTTCAAACAAACAAAGGAATTTAAATTTTTTATTCTTACCTTCAAATGATTCTTTAAAGGCAACAATATTTGGATGTTTCATTTTAGCCAAAAGAACAGCTTCCTTCCTAGAATTCTCAACACCAGATGAAGACTGGAAATATAAACATAGTTACTATAAATTTCACACTAACAAATTTTCACATATAAAGTACCTCACTTTCCAAAGAAAAATATTTTTAAGAATTGTTCTTCAGTTATTTTAAGTCATTTAGAAACTTTAAAAACCCCATCCATTAATCTGTGGTTTATTATTAATTGAAGACTTCTTTGGGTTTTTTGGGCATTTGGTATTTTGTTGTGTATTTTTTTTTATTTGAGAGAATCTTTTCCTAATTCAATTAATGACATTCTCTATTTTAAAAGTGCAAAACTATGCAACAAAGCAGCACACACTGACTTTAAAACAGCTGATAGTCTGCATGAACTCAATATAAAGACATATAAAGAGCTTGGGCCTCAGAAAGCCAGTGCCTCCCATTTTGTGACTTTTAGCTTAGCTGAGTGCAGAGAATGTAACACGAATAGCTAATTACCAGCAGTAATACAACACTAATTTTCTCATTAGATACTGAAGATTAAATTTGCATTTTAGTGAAATCAATGGCAATTGAAGCCACAGGCATCAGTTGAAACAGGGATTTCATTCTTAGCATCTTCATACCTGCTACATTTCCCAAAATCCCAATATGCAACCATGTACTTCACTTAGTACCAACAACATCAGCTCAAGATGTAGTTATACAGGAGCCAAACCACACACCTGTCTAATACACAAAACTCTCAGAAAAACTGTCCAGTGTTTCAAAAATACACCCAGAATTAGGATTTTTTAATTTTATTTTTTTTAAGTGGTGGGTGAGGTGATGTTTGTGTCACCTTACCATTGGAAGCCTAATTTCCTTCATTACATACTTCTGGTCACTGATTCTATGATGAACTAGGAGAGCTCTGCCAAAGGATCCCTCTCCTAGTACTTTCAGCACGTTGTATCCTTCCATTCTTTAAAAATCCAGTTCCAACACTTCTCTTCATTCACAGGATTATCTTCTAAACTTTGTAATGACCTTAACACATTTTAAAATTTTCTCTTAATATAACCTGCATAACAAACAAAAAAACAAGAAAAAGTGACATAACTGGGTACATAACTGTCCAGCATTACCATGACACACTTCCCTGCACTGTTACCTTGATTTTATTGAATGTGAGGCCTCCAGAAAGTAAAACTTGAAACACTATAGTACTATTTCTGCTTTTTTTTACTTTAAAATGCTCAATCACTCCGAAAATGTCAGTTATACACTTATGACTATGCATCTTCTTTTTGTTACCTGCATTCCTGCAGGTAGTTTCATAACACTAAAGAATACTCACAGGCATAATACTATGAACAACAAGCTTAAAGCTTCCGGTGACAATTCTCACCTGAAACAGCATAAGCAAAATCAAACTGGTAAAAGTTACTGTGTAAAGACTTCAAGAACTGGAAGATATAGAATAAAATATTTTAGTTGCAGGGGACCTACAGTGGTCATCTAGTGCAGCTGCCTGACTACTCCAGGGTTGACCAGAAGTTAAACTAGAGTGACAATTGACATCCATGACAATGTTTCTTGAACAGCTTTAGGCATTGACCACCTCCCTAAGAATTCTGTTCCAATGCTCAATAACCCCCTCAGTAAATAGATGCTTCCTACTGTCTAATGTAAACCTTCCCTCCTGCACTTTTGAAATGTTCCCAGTTGTCCTACCATTATATTTAGACTATATAACGGGATCACAGAATCAGTAAGGTTGGAAGAGACTTCTGAGATCATTACATCCAGCCCATGACCCAACAGCATGCCAACTAGCCCACGGCACTGAGTGCCACATCCAGTTAAACACCTGCAGGGATGGTGACTCCACCTCCTCCCCGGGCAGCCCATGCCAGTGTCTAACCACCTCTTCAGTGAAGAAAAGCTTCCTGCTATCGAACCTGCAAGGCCCATGGCACAGTGCGAGGCTGCGTCCTCTCTGCCCATACCGTGCTTAGTCCCAGCCCTCCTGAGAGCTCCCACAGCCGCCGAAACGCGCACACAATCCCAGTTCCTGCTAAAAACGCAGCAGCATCTCTCATGCAGCAGGGGGCTCTCCCCTTTTTCCAAAACCCTGGTGCTTTTAAGTTGGTTATGCATAATGCAAGCATCTATGCACTGCGTGCACACACGGTGGCCTAAGGGGCTGATGAGCTCTTTGCTTCCTCCGGCTCCTTCAGCTGCACAGGAGCGGCCCAAGCCCGCCCCAGGCCCCTCAGGGCGCGCCGGGGACTCACCTGCGGGGCAGGCCCCGGCCCAGGCCGCGCGCTCCGGGGCGGGGAAGCGCTGCTGGCGCCGAGCCCGCCCCACGGCGGGCAGCGGCACTGCCGGCCCGGCGCCCGCGGGCCCCGGCGCGGCTGCGCCGCCGAGCGGGCCGCGCACACGAACGCGGGAAACGCGAGCTGCCAGAGCTCAGTGCCAAGAACATACATATAGCTTTAACCTTTAAATAAAGAACAAACACAGCTAAATTGATGAGTTTAATAAGTATACCATAATACAGACTGATGGGTTTAATAAGTATACCATAGTACGGACTAATACAAGCCAACATAAAAATAGTCACATACATAGTGTTATCAGACCTCATCTAGGATTACTTGATGATGAACAAATCTCAGTAACTAAAGAAATTAAACTCTTGTTTTGTTGAAGCAGCCCTAAAACTAGATACAACAGTTTAAATTCAGCACATACCTTAGTAGCTGCTTTCAGTTTTAAAAACTAAATCTTGTCAGAGTAGACGTTGCATTACTGGAACACCTACATTACTTTGTTTTCTTAAACTAAGAGATTGCATGTTTCTAAGGAATTAACAGGAATTGCAACCAGTAAACAGTAGGCATCAGCAATATAATACCATGAGCTACTAATATGAAGCACTATACCTAGTCCTTAATTGAAAATTTAATGAAACATAGGCAACATAAAGACAATAGTGCTTAGTCTAGTACTTAAAGCAGGACAGATTTGTTACAATTTTGAAAAGGCAGAAACTTTAAAAGTTTTATTAGTGACACAGGCAGTCCACAAAAATTAAAACAGCTTTCTCAAAGCTGCATAAAACAAGTACCCTTCAACTCTCCCTAAAAAGTATAAAATCTTTAACCCCCTCTAGCAGTAGCACTACTTTACTCTTCTATTTCAGCACTTGTTTCTTGGAGGGCATTGCTCTGTCTGTGGATAAACACAGTGGCTTTTGGCTCCAAGTCTCCCAGCTGCTCAAGTGAAGAGACACATGGATCTTGCTCTTTAACAGCATCAGGCAGCTTGAACATTTTCTCCCGAATGCGTTGAGAATATCGCAAAGGAGTTACGATTTTCAGATCTTTAGCACTGCAGTCATTTGCCTCAGGATGCATCTTCACACTTAGGAAAAGAAAACAACAAACCAAAAACATAAACATAGGCATGCCATCATACAAGTTACCTCTGCAGCAACCAGCAGAAATAGCAAGTCATGATTCCTGTTCAATTCTTTCCCATCCCCATAGCAAAAGGAAAGAGGTCCCTTTCCATTCATTCAGCTAAAACTAGATGTACAACTCTTTTCTTGGGCAAAATATTTTAACCCAGAAAACCTCCTGAAAAGAGTTCCCAAAGAGAGATTCTTTCCCATTCTATCAGGGGACACTGTTCTTCCTGCTGCAAGGGACAGTGGACAGCTGCCAGGATTCCAACCCCATCAGATGTTAAAGCTGAGCACAACTTCCTTAAGAAAAAAACTTATAGCAAAAAAAAAAAAAAAAAAAAAAAAATTAAGCATTAGTTGGTTTGTACTGAGGTTACTACCCAGGTTTTGGCCTCAAGATACAATTAAAATAATCATGACAGGCCAGCTACATCTTGCTCACTAATTCTGTGTTATGACATACAACCTTATCTACATTTGAAAAGGGGAGGAATGGAGACCTCTTTATCTAGCTCAGCATGGAACTACTACTGCCCTGCTGGCAGTAGAAGGGAATCCTAAATCTGGAATTTAGGTCTCTGCCACAAAAGTCTGGTTACTCTCTAGTGAAACATTCAAAAAGCAAAACAGTTTGGGTAAATAGAGAAAATACTTAAAAATACTTCCTTCTGAAGGAAGAGGAAGCAATCCTAAAAATGTGGTTCTTGAGAGCTTTTAACTAAGTATTCACAAATGCAGTGCCTCCCCATTTTACAGGACACAAACAGACACTACAGACTTTCCATGGTTACCTTAAGTAATCTTACCTTTCCAAATATGGTGTGGTAGGAGGGTTGCATCTCATTGAATAAGATGTGTCATTCTCTTTCTCAGGAGAATTAATTGCTTGGGCTGTATTTTTTATCCCTTCCTCCTTCTGTTCTCTTTCACATTTTCCTTTCTTTTTTGCCCGTTCTTTAGCCTTGCGCTTTTTATTCTTTTTTGGCAAGATCTCTCCTCTTTGTTTTAAGTCTAAATCAATTTCTTCTTTTTTGATAACTTCACTGCTTGTCTCTGCCTTCTTATTATCATTCTCTTCTTTTTGGTCATCATCAGGGCAGAGGTCTTTGAAGGTTTCCTGAACTAGCTCTACAGTCAAATTTGGTTCCTTGCTGACTTCCACTACCTCACTGAAATGAGCTTCTGTCACCGCTCCCCCTAAAAATGCAACATTGAAGAGAGTATACCTGCAATTAGTTACAACTAATGGGAATGTTTTTAAAGAGAACTTTTATTCTCATGTAGAGGTCCAAGATTTCAAGTAAGTGTGCACTGGAGTCTGAGCCACAATAATTTAAGTTGCTGATAATTTTAGCCACCTTTATGAACCTGCAACCTGAAAGCTCAGGCTAAGTACAACATCCTGAGAAGTCATGCTCTTCCTTTTCAAGCGAAGCAGCTCTCAACAAGTATTTTAGCCAGTTTCTGGGTTCAGATACTTACCAGGTTATGTTACATTGAAATGAAATATTTATGGCTACTTTATTTCCAAAATTAGAATATTTACAACCTTTAATTGACACTATGCCATAACACAACCAGGTTTCTGGTAGTGAGGGAGTTTGAGTCAGAAGCACTGATTTTTAGCTCACAAGAGTATTTTTATTTACTCTTTGTTTATCAGGCTGAAAAAATTGGATGACACAGCTTTTATAAAGTTTAATTAACAAGCCTGAATACAAGGGCATCTCCAATCATTTTAACATGCCCACTGTTGAAAAGTATTTGTTTGGCCAAGATTGTTTTCAAAGATAATTGAGTATAAGATGATAATGGAAAACTTTTCATGAATTAAATTTAATAGCAGTACAAATAGTTCAAACACCTTGTGTTGGCTGTCAAGTCAGACATAAAACTAGAACAGAGTACTCAGACTTACCACTGTCAGAGTTAAGAAGACCTTCAGTATTTTTGATTGTATGTACTAGTGTGTGTCGCAATTCCTCTCTGGGCTGAAAAAAAGTTGCACCGTTTTAGAAAAACAATTCCAAAATGAATTATCATCTCAGCTTATTTTAGTGGTATAATAGTTACAGGGAAAGTGAAGCAGGCCACATGATGTTCATATTACAAATTCTTTCTTTAATACTGTTCAGAGTTAAGTCAGAACACAAGTGAATACTGTATTTTCAGTATTTGGTGTGCGAAAGATGTATTTGATGCCCTGAAATCTTGTTGATATTAAAGTACAAAAATTAAGTCCATCAGTAGATGTAAAATTAAGTTCTATTTTGGGTTTCTAGTGGTACTATGATAATTTGATGATCCTAAACCTTTCTTCTTCAAATTAGTAACTACAGTGGCTACAGAGCAAACCAAATCCATTATTTTTATGGTCAGGTAGGTCATGTGTCTTTCCTCCTACTATAAAAGTATTTAATAAGATCAGAAGCAGTTATATTTTACAGGCCATACTTCCATGCCTTTCTAATTGTTAATCTCAAATTTTAATAAAAGTTGCATACCATTGCTCCTGCCAAAACAGCCTCCTCATAGACAGCAATAAGCTTTCCAAGATGGCCTGTTTGTTCAAGACGCATACAGCAGATCCAATATTTTGCAAGCTTTTTAACCCCAGGAAAACTGTGTATCAGATCTTCCAACATGGCACGTGCTTCATCACCACAATGTCCCTAAAGTCAACACAAAAGGAGATATTTAAATGCATTTGACACATTGAGGTGCTGTAGTTTTGCCGATTTTGGACTAGAAAGCCAGGGATTTTTCCTTTGGCAGAATTGTTATTCACCTATTCTTTAAAATTAGATTTATTTATATGGTATTGTAAGTAGAAGGTAAGTAGAAGTAGTAAGATGTAAAGGCATCTTCAAAACTACTGTAAACAGACTTTTTCAGAAGTATGGACAAGTTTTTGCAAATGCAAACTTGTTTTAGGTTAATTACTTCTATCTACTCTCATTACATTATAGTTCAATTACTATTATTATCATTATTGCCTATACTTATTTAGTAGCTCAGTGAGTTAGTAAAAGGTTAATTTCCTCAGCTGTTGGCAAAAGCTATGATATTGCTTAATGTGGGGAACAATTAATAACCTGTATCTGACTCACATGGGTCTAACATGCCCAGAGGATTTTCCTGCTGTCAGGACTTATATAATCAGAACTCAGTAGGCAGGGGTCCAAGTACCTGTTCTATTAACTGCAAGCATTCACTCAGAGTCTTGTTGACTTTTTCTGTATCAGCAGCAGAGAATTCTTGTTCTTCACTTTTAGACTGGGGTCCCAGAAGTGCATATATAGGAGGTCGTCTCATCACTTTTCCTCTAGATGCCCTCCATTCATCCAGGCGAGCTCTGCATTTAGGAATATTATTAGCTGAAGTGACAGATGTTTTATCACTTCTTTTTACATTGATTGACAGTAATTGGGTAAGTCATGCCAAGATACACTTTCCAGGTAGTCTGAGTAGTCTTCTTTTAATCCCAAAAGGAATAAAGCTGCTTATGAGATCTGCATGGAAATTTCAGAACTACGCATAGGTCTGCTTTAGGTATCTACCAGGTTAAAACACTTTAATCTCTTCCCTTCCAGCTGCAACAAGAGACTTAGTTTACAGGCCCTTGTTTTCAAAATAAGGTAAAAAATGCTTCTGAACTATTAATCTGTGTCACCTTCCCCCCACCCAATCCCACTTCAAACCAGAAAACTAGAAACTAATATCTTAAGACAAAGTGTGGAGAACAGCCCAAAACAACCCTATAACACAATTTATAAAATCAGAAACTGATGTGAAGTGTAATTCAGTTTTAATGTTTCATTACCACCCCACCCCCTGGACTATCAATTCTTAGTAAATGTGACTTACAAGGCACAATATGGAAATATTATATAACTTTTAGACTGTGAACCATATTCTCACCCATTGTCTATGCTGTACTCAAACTGAAAAATGTCCCTGACAAGTTCTCTCCTTCAGTCTGTAAAGATGCTCCTGCCTCAGTAATTTTTTTAAACTGTGACAAGCACGTGAAATTAATTTACAGTATATCTGTCATCCTTAAGGCTGTCACAACACTTAGACTAAAAAAACAGCTCTAACAACATTTTTTTTTAACTGCACGGGAAAAGCTGTAGGCCTGGAGAGTTCCTGCAATTGAATCCTGATTTCTCAGTTTAAGCCTTGATGCTGTACTTGGGCATCAAGTCCAAACACTTAGTTCTCTGTTTTTTAGCGTCTATACAGCAAAAATATCTCAAACTAGATATTCTTGGGGAAAAAGGCCTGAATAACTTCCAAGAGTAAGATACAACAGTAATTTAGTTACCTTCTCTCTTCTGCTGACTCTTTTGGCAGAATAGATTTTCTCTTGCCATCCATTTTAGCATTCTGTCCTGATTTTGTACCAGGAGCAAGAGA
The DNA here is from genome assembly GCF_050655825.1 of Lonchura striata. Classification (NCBI taxonomy): domain Eukaryota; kingdom Metazoa; phylum Chordata; class Aves; order Passeriformes; family Estrildidae; genus Lonchura; species Lonchura striata. The sequence continues at coordinate 65,272,161 of NC_140703.1, forward strand.
AGCTGATTTTGCTGAAACTTCTTGTCTTGCATCTGCGCTCTTCTTCACACCCTGCATTTTGCTATCAGGATTGAAAGAAGCAGCCTTCAGAGGCTGTGATCGCCTTCCACCAACCACTTTTGAGACTGTTACTTTCTTTGGTGCCACAGCAAATGTCAGCTGTTTCTTTAGACCAGACTGTGAGTTAGTAGCAGCTTTGTCAGATGGTTTGGTATGAAATGGGAGGTCACCGTTTGATTTTACAAACTTAGGATTGTTTGCGACTTTGATGGTCTTCAGAACTGTATTACAGCTTTTCATGGACAAAGAATTTGCTGCTTGTTTTGTGGCAGAAGGAAAAAGCTTCTTGTCTGGCAAAGAACTCTTTTCCCCATCAGTTTTTGCTGCTTTCCAGAAAGAATTTATCTTGGATTGGATGACTTTGCCACGATATCTGCCAAGAGCTGGTTTCTTTGGTACACTCTTACTTGCATTTTGTTTTTCTGCTGTCAAATGCCTCTCTTTAACTGTTTTTATTTCCAAGATGGCCTTGCTAAGTGGTACATGCTGAGATTTTATATCTATGACTTTATTCTCTGGAGCTTGATTTTCAAGATTACAGTTTGTCCCTGATACGTAACTTGTCAGTGGGACTGTAGAAGAGTTTAAAGTAACATTTGTTTCCGAGTTTACAGTTGATTGGTCCCATGACACTTTATCAGCATTCTCTTTATTTTCCTGAAATCAAAAGCAAATTCATGGAAATGTTAGATGTAGGTTCATGCGGCATGTTACTTGTTTCCAAAGACGCTTCCAATGATTTACAGGGCTAAAGTGCTTAAGTGCCAGTTTAAAGGTGCCTACAGAAGTAAAGTATAAATATTATTTGTCAACTATTACTGCAGAAGTCACATCAAAAATCAAATAAAAACTGCTTAAATTCTGACTTGGAAGTAAGAAATAAAACTATTAAAGCAACTTCCGGCTTTAAACTGCCCAAATTACCTACTTAGAAGAGTTATAGAGCAGAAACTTGCTTTAGGCTGTATGTAGTCAAGAGTAGTATCTGTTTGCATACCTCATCAATTAATGGCAGCACCATTCTTCCACTTAGTGTGAATAGTCTACTAACACAAGGTAGTGAGTAAAGTAGTAATTAGGGATAGAAGGACCTGCTGGCAACATCCTCTCTCCACTTCACTCCTAGGAGAAGCTACCAGAAGAGAATTTCTCTTACTATTGAGATGTAGGATGCTGCAAGTTGAGAATAGTTACATCAGTTTTACTGGCTTTACTGAAACTATTAGCTGTACGTTCTCTGCACAACCCCTTATGAAAAGCTGAATCTAGTCTTTTCTCCAAAATAGTTGCTCTACAGCAACTAATTCAGCATTGTCCAAGCAGCAGCTTTTTAAAGAGTGAAATATCCAAAGGCATGAAAAAACCATGTGAATGACACATGGAAGTCTGCAGGAGCAGACTTTGAGGAAGATGTCCTTGACCTGAAAGAAAACTCATTTTCTGGTCTGTCATTGAGGCTTAGTAGTTAGATTTGACAAAGTTTGACAAAGCCATAACTAGAGTTTGAGTGTGAGGACTTATATCAGGAAACTATGTACCTTAACTCAACTTTAAACCATACAAGACATTTATACAGAAAAATATATGTCCCTTCAAGAAACTTGTATCAGTTTTGAAGTTTAAAGTTTTTTTGCTTTTCTCCTCAAATAGCTCCACATCTCAAATCTTATGAAACCCAAACTCTAAACTATTAGGTCTTATGTCTATTTTTACCTCATCTTTTGCTGAGAACAGGTCTGGAGAAGAATCTCTATTTTGCTATTTCTAAGCAGCACAACCATTTGCATCTTAATTCCAGGAAAGTGACATGAAATGATACAACACATTCCCTTAAACTCTGATTAGGTATTGGCACCTGCTTCTGATTACCTTAGTTTTGCCAGCACACCACTGAAAAAAACGTACACACTCAACAATTCATTTTGTTAATGGTTTGGCTTTCTTTCAAGTAACAATAAACTTCTTTACTGTGACAAAAGACACTACTCAGATTTTAAATAGCTTCCCCAAAGACTCAAAATGTATCAAAAACCCCTCTAAGATTCTTGAGACATGTTATTAAAGTTGAAGCATTATTTCAGGAATAATGGTATCCTCTTTAACTCTCTCTCCTGTTGAGTATAAATTGAATATCACATGATCCATTTCCTACTATAATATGACAGCTTTCCAAGAAGCATATAATAAGCAGTGATTAAATAAAGGGCTAACAAACCACACCTCTGCACCTGCAAACGTCTCATGCTCTGGAAGTCATACAACATAAATAGATTTAAGTAAGTGGAATGTTGTAGCCATAGAAACAAAGTGCCATCAGTATTTAAGTATCAGTCAAAAACTTACCATTTCTGCCTTGGGAGATGTTGAGAGCTGTAACTTGTCTTGTAGTTTACTGGTAGTAGCTCTTCTAGTTCTGCTACTGCTTAAAAAAAAGACATCTTAAATCATGCAACAAAGGGATGTATTTTTAGAGGATGTTCACGTTTCAGTTGGTAGTCTACAGAACGTACTCGTACTGAAGCATTTCTGTTTAGCTTGCACTATTCCACCATCAAAAACAAATGTTTAAGCAACCACTGATCAGAATCCAGGCTGGAAAATATCATTTTTATACCATAAAGAGCTGTCTAATAGATGAAGCTGAAGCTCAGCTACTGCAATCATGAGAGCCCAGGCCACCTGAGACAAGTCTGAACAAGGACACATAGTTCTTACCACAATGACATGTTCCAAAGCCTTCAGTCAGGCACTAGAGAGCTGTCATCAGACTACCTAGAAAGTTACAAAACCACCAAGAGCAGTATTGTCTCCTAGCAACTATGAAAATGTATTGACAACTCAGAAGAAGAGCATCTCAGTTTAAAGTTACAAATTCAAATTCTTCCTCAGGTGCTTTGTGATGTGTTACATAAGAGACATGGCACTACTACATGTGACTGAAAATAAACATTCTAGTGAACAAGTGGTATCTTTGCATCAGAGCACTTGCAGAAATCAGCTGAGAGGAAAATGAAGGAACATTAGTGAATATGAACATAAGAGAATATAAGCAATAGCAGAAACACTACCTGATCGACGTCTGGTTTTCTTGAATGGGCACACCAGAAAAAGTCTTCTTTCTTGATAGATACTCTTCGACTTTCTGTCGTCTTTGTTCTAGCAAATTTTAAGACAGAGACTTGTTACAATTTCAGCTAAAATATTAATGCTAAACTTTCTTAGTCAAGAAGGAAATGTAGTTAGTATAGCATTGAGACATTACAAAATATAGATACTACATATTAAGAAAGCCTTAGTTTTCACATCTCAATGGCTTACACATTCTTGCATTTCTTGAGAAAGGCAGTATTCAAGGGATGGTTGAATACAAATTCACAGCTAAACAAAATGGCTGGTTTGCTCTATTAAACTCAAAGAAACACTATTTTGTAACATGAAGAAGTCAGGCTTGCTGTTATCTTCTGTATGCCTGTCCAGTATTTCACATAGTTACTGTTGGTTCAGCAAGCACACTTTTCACTTGTGGCAGTAGCAAGTATAGCATACACGAAAAAACACCATGCATTTGAACCCAACTGACCATCTGTAAAATCATTTGCTTCTCTTCTGCTCTCACTTGGACATCTAGGAAAATAGCTAGACTACATGGAGTGTTAATACCAGCATGAAGTGATCCTGTAGAGGTCCTAAGAACAGCTGTTACCGTCCCTCTGGGGATGGCGACTCCACCATCTCCCTGGACAGTTCATGCCCATGTCATATCCCCCTTTCTGTCAAGAAATTCCTCCTAATGTCCAATCTAAACGTCCCCTAGCACAGCTTGGGACTGTCCTCTTGTCCTGTCACGTCAGAGACAAGGCCGGTCCCCATCTGGCTCCACCCTCCTTTCAGGCGATTGTAGAGTAATAAGGTCTCCCCGATCCTCTTCTCCAGGCTGAGCACCCCCAGGTTCCCTCAGGCACTCCTCACAGGGCTTGTCCTCCAGACCTTTCCCCAGCTCCCTGCCCTTCTCTGGACAAAGCCACAGGAGGCAGTGCCCATTCCCTGCTTCTGAAGGACCCACCACAGCTCGTACAGAGGCGGTGCCCCTGCAGAGAGCGCGGTGTGCATCCCAGAGCCCCCCAGCACCTTCTGCTTCAAAAACGCCCACACCGCCCCTCGCACGAGCAGCGAGGCCCACCAAAGCAACTCCCTTGCTTCAACTTGCAGAAGCCGAACGCGTCAGAAAGTAAATAAGCACAAGAGTGCCGCACTTGCTGCTTTCAAGAGGATGCTCTTCACGTCACGGCGTGCTGTTTGCCATGAGGAAGGCTTCCAGCCCAGGAGCCCTACCTGGGATAGGGGATAGGATGGGTTGGGGTGGGGTCCGTACCGGCCCCAGCCCTGCCAAAGGAGAATGAAGTCTCGTCCGTCCACTCGCAAGCTCTAAGACCACAACAGCGAGCGCTGCCACCAAGACCTGCCGGGTCTCCGACCTTGCCAGAAGCACCTGCCCTCCCTCCCACTTTCCGGAGGGACCGACCGGCTCTCGCACACCCGCCGCAGCGACGCGCGAGGCGGCAACGGCGGCCGGTAACGCCCAGCGCCGCGCGGCAAGCGAGAGGGCGGCCCGCGGCGGGAGCAGCTCGGTCCCGCGGTGCCCGGTGCCCCTGTCCCCGCCAAGCGCCCCGGCCTTACCGCGGAATGCGGGCTCGGACCGGCAGCCAGCCGGGAGCTGCGGAGCCGCGCGCGCCGCCATGGCCGCCGCGCAGCGAGCGTTTGAATCGCCCGGCGCCGCCCCGATTGGCCGGCCGCGGGGCTTGAACTGGCCAATGGCGGGCGGCGCTGCCCTCCCGCCGCTCCCCAGCGGAGAACATGGCGGCCGCTGCCCGGGCCGCCGCTAGAGGGCGCGGGTCAGCCGCACACGGTCCCTGCACGCCCAGTGCTGCGGCCCGGTGCGGAGGGGAAGGGCGGCCATGGACAGGTTCTCGTGGACCACCGGGCTGCTGGAGCTGGGCGAGACGCTGGTGGTCCAGCAGCGCGGCGTGCGCCTCAGCGACGGGGAGGAGAAGGTGACGGGAGCTGGAGCCGCTCCGCGCGGGGCCTGGTGGCACAGCCGGGGCGGGGGAGGAGGGCAAAGGACGCGGCCGTGGGCCCCGGGCAAGGGGGGTGGCAGGGCTGTGGGTGCGGGCGGTGCTGGGTGAGGGTCGCGACGCAGAGTGTGAAGGGCTCGGGCTGCAGGCGGAGCATCGATCGGGGGTGTGGGAGGGCGTTCTGCGCCAGGGTCTGGCAGGGTTTGTCTCTGTGGGGAGATTAGGGCGGAGTTGCAGGCTTCGAGGGGCTGTGCTGGTCCACAGCAGCTGAATGTGAAGCCAGAGTGTGCCCAGGTAGCCAAGAAGGACAATGGCATCCTGGCCTGTAGCAGCAACAGTGTGGGCAGCAGGAGCAGGGCAGGGATTGTCGCCTTGTGCTCGGCACGGGTGAGGCCGCGCCCCGAATCCTGGGTTCAGTTCCGGGCCCCTTGGCTCGGGACAGACATTGAGGTGCTGGAGCGGGTCCAGAGGAGGACTGGGGAACGCTCTGGAGCACAAGTCTTAGGAAGAGCAGCTGAAGGGGCTGGCATTTTTAGCCTGGAGAAGAGCAGGCTCTGGGGGGTCCTTACTGCTCTCTGCAACTGCCTGAAAGGAGGTAGAGCCAGGTTGGGGCCAGTCTCTTCTTCCAGGCAACAAGTGACAGGAAAAGAGGAAGCAGCCGTAAGCTGTGCTAGGGGAAGTTTAGGTTGGCCGTTAGGACGAATTTCTTGACAGAAATTAGACATTGCAATGGATTGCCCTGGGAGGTGGTGGAGTCACCGTCTCTGGAGCTGTTTAAGGAAAGATTTTGTGTCATAGGTTGGACCCGATGATCTCAGAGGGCTTTTCCAACTTGATTGATTCTGTGAGAAAGGCCTTGGACAATGTGGCAAGGGGTGAGGGTTGGGACCTCCGCAGAGTGTGTAGGCGGTGTCACTCTGCTCAGGATGTCACTCCTGTATGGGGCTGAGCCCTGGCTTTGGTGTGGTACAGGGCATGACACACTATTCACACTTGAGCCATCCTGGGTGCTGACATACCCTCTCCTCTTGTCTGAGCCATCCTGTTTATTACTTCATTTCACTGCTGGACTGACTCTTGATCTCTCCCTTTTTCTACACCATGGTAATTGCATGCCCTCACAAAAAGCTGTGAACACATGCCTCCTATTTTACAAGTAGGAAGCAATTTGCAAATGCAGATTTTCCAGGTACTGTTTGCTGTCTGATAAGTACAGAGCTTTTCAATAGCAACACAGATAGAAGCAATACTCCTGTGTAACAGGATGGAAAACTTCAGACTGTGTGCAGCACCTTTTTATTAGGTGGCTTTGCTTTTTTGCATAAGTTCTACCTTCTTTGTCAGCATATAGTGAATGTTCCAAAGCCAGTAGCCCTGTTTAAAATACATTTAAAAACTTTAGTATATCTTGCAGAGTATATGGAGGGAGGATCCCTCAGGATTTCCGGGGGGAAAGTTTATGCACTTGAAAAAGGAAGTTTGTGTTTATCCATCTAATCATTTTATACTATTTTTCTCCATTGTTTCCTAAACTTCATATATTTTGTTTTCTGGAAAAAAGGGAGTGTTCTCAAAATACTGGCTTGTTAAATCTGATTGCTTTGTTGTGGTAAGGTGTAATGTTTCCAAGACCGGTATTTATGTAACTTACTGGTTCAATGTATTGTTGATCTGTTTTATTTTTCCTGCCCAGGTGAAATTCGATAGTGGAGTTTTACTGCTGAGCACACACAGACTGATCTGGAGGGACCAGAAGAATCATGTAAGTCCCACCATTGTCTTCTGTATGTCATTCAGTGGGAGAAAGAGACCACAAACACATAAAGCTCTAAGCACAGACTGTGACAATGGGCACCACTCTACAGATGCAATTGGAGGAGAAGTCTTCCTCAGACCAGGTTGGATTATGCTTGTTTTGGACACAATAATTGAGAATTTTAACCCTGGAAGTCAAAGTTTAGACAGAGCACGTTCAGATAACAACTTTTCAAAAGCAAATTTTGTTCCACTGGGCTTTTGTGTAAGAGCACCTTAAGCACCTCTCACATTCAAAGGCTGACCCCTAGCAAATATCACATCCTTGTTTCAAAGCAGGGAGCTACTAAGAGCACTCTGAAGGCAATGTCACCAAGGGTGGTCTTAATTTGGCAGAGTAGTATGATTTTTTTTCTTAAGGGATTATTTGCAGGAACTGTAGACCTATTTTTAATTCACATTTTTTTCAAAACGTTTGAAGAGCTGTTACCCATGTTGGGGTTACTGTTACACAAGTTAGGGCTTCATTGTCCAGACCACGAGCTGCTCTATATAAATTAACATGGGGCTTTTTTGCACAGCCATCACGTTATCTCATGAGATAACATGCTAAACTCTGTGTTAATCACTTTATATTTCTTCATCAGCATGGTATTTTGAGAGCTGAGCATGTACTACAACAGCCACTGTGTCTCATCTTCTCACTTGAACTTTTTGCAGGCTTGCAGTAACATTGGGCATTATGGCTTCATCAAGTCTTAGGACTGAACGCCATGCTCTTTTCCAACAAAAAGATAACAGTTGTCTCTTTTCCCTGATTTCTCCATCTGCTCCTAGGCCATGTGATTTCTTCTACTCTTCCAAGGTCATTGAACTTGTTAAATCAGCAGAGGAAAACCTTGGAGAAGAAGGAAAATAATTTTATTTTAACATTAATTTAACTCAGCAAATATTCTGAAAAGCTCAGGCTTGATTAACAGAACAGGCAGAAATGTGGCCTGGAGATGGGCAAAAATTACCCAGTTCTGATTGGAAGATGGAATAACTTTGTTAGTGGGGTAAATAAAGCTGATTCATTTTCAAGCTCTCAGTACTGAAACATGGGGAACATGGTGCCCTTTTGTTGTCTTGGTAAGCTATTGTCTAAGCTCAGCTGTGGTTTAACATCAGACTTAGAAACCTTAGCTAGATCACCTAGAAAAAATTTGTAGAGTCCCCTTCTTACTGTGTCAACAATGTATAATAATTAATGGGGCACATGTCATTAGGTTACCATATCTTACAGAAACAGACAGCTGGGTCCTATAGCTGCTGTTTTTACATGCTATCTGCAGTTAAACAGTGTTTAAAAAACAAATTCTGTAAAGTTTGTTACATAGCTAGATTTGTACAAATTTTTAAATTATAAAATCATGCATAATGTGAGCATGAAGCATTAGAAGACAAAATTCAAATAAACACACAGCATATTTAACACATTTCTGGTTTTTTTATCCCTTCCTGTAGCATCTCTCATCAGGAAGGAGTGATTCTAAGTCGTTGTACTTAAAATATGTTCATAACTTTCTATCTTGGAGCTAAATTAATCAGTCACTTTGACAGTGCACATAGTATACATATGTATAGTTGAACTCTTTTTGTCATTTTCAAAACCCTTTTTAGCAGAAGTGTCATATTGCCTATCTTTTAAAGTGTCCAGAACTTTGTGGCTGTTTTGCAAACATTAACTGTTTGTAGTGGCTTTAGAAACTAGAGTCATAGAAGAGCCTAGATAGCTTGCAATAAGAATTTTTAGAAAAGAAAGTACAACCCAGTTTTTTTTTTCCCTAATTAGATTTACTTATTAGTTGGTGTTCCTGCGTATATTTCCCTGCTCTCAAATTTAATGGGAATTTAACTACTCCATACAAACAAAGAGGAACAATTTTGGTAGTAGGGATTGAGAGGGCCCTGTAACAGTGTCTATTGTAAACTGGTGCTAGGAAGTGGCAGGTGGAAGAGAGAAGTTCAGAGAGGGAATGCAAACCATGTTTTCTGCATGTTGTGTGACCGTGTCAGTCACCTAGGTGTTGTGTGGTGGATGATGTTCTCAGAGGATGTTCACCAGAACAAGACCAGGTAACTTATTAGATGTTTTGAATAATTCCTGTGGCAACTTCTGTCTCAAATGCAAACTCAGAAGGAGTTTAGCCTGGGATAGATTAGTTTCCAACAGATGGATACAGCCTTGTTTCTTGCTTTTGTTTAAAGTACAGTCCAGTAAATGTGTGGTGAGATGCATCAACTGCTGGATTAAGTCCTTCACCATAGGATGGATGGAAAAAATTCCTGTTGCATTCAGACAATAGTGTAGATTTTAGATATTCAGCATTTTAAAAGAATGGTGTGTTTGGATATTTTTTTAGTTCCCAAAGTAACATCAATGCAAAAATGTCAAGAACCTGTGAGTTTTGTGCACCTACAGAGATAAGGAGTGCAGTAGTGTGGAAATTTTAGTGTTTAAATTATGTTTAAATTAATTTAAATTATGTTTAAATTATATCTAAAGATTTGTTTAAATCTCATGCTCCCTTCTATGAATCTAGCTTGAGATTTTTAAAGTTGACAGATTGACACTTAATTTTGTTGAGGTTTTTTAATTAACTAGAACTTTTTTTGTTGTTGTTACTTTTCTACATATATTTCACTGTAATACATGGTTTCTGTTGTTACCATCATATTTCATATCGAGTGCTACAGGCAGCACCTGTATATATCCATACTGTGTGTGAAATGGGGAAAGAGAACACTTGGGTTTAGAGAATGAATAGACAAGTTATGGTTTAATTCACCTATGTTTGTCGTGTTTGTTGCAGGAGTGCTGCATTGCTGTACCTCTGTCTCAGATAGTATTTATTGAAGAGCAAGCAGCTGGGATAGGAAAGAGGTATGGCCATCCTCATTGTCATTTTCAGGTGGATCCTTTCACATGCATGTTATGTGAGGTACCCAATGTTATAGATTAATTCATGGTAGGTTCTGTTTGCAATCTTAAGTTTCCATGCTGACACTCAAATGGACCACTGAGGTCAAATGTGTAAGAGAGTCATGACTGATGTGATTTGTTTGCTACCTGTCTTGTAATCACTACTGATGATTTTAGAGGTCTTCTCTGACATAAACAATTCTATGATTTTAAGTTTCTAAAGAGAGAAAAAAAATTGGCTGGAGAAATACATACACAATTAACATCTACTTGCAGCATACAGTCAGATTGGCAAGGTAATATGCTGGAGGTATTCAGAAGCAATCAGTTCGTTCACTAATGCTGGAGAAGTAAATAAAGACCAATGCAAAGATTATCAGTAAAATGAGATGGGAATGGAGAACTTGCAGTCATGTTGTGATAGCAGTCTGTTAATTTTCCTGCTCTCCCAAGGTTTGTTTTGGTAGTAGGTGTCATTTTAGACTGTTATTTTCATGCATGTTAGCTTTGAATGTTTGTTTTGGATAAGTTCACACACAGTGTCCACAAGTGACATATAGAAGTGGGATAGGTTATACATAATATTGAGACCTTTTGTTTTCCTGTGTCAAAGTTAGCATATTTTGGCTTTTGACCTGCAATAACTAATGCCAAATTAAATTACAACTTGGCAATCAGTTTTTATCCTAGCTAAAAGGTTTTTTAGAAATTATTGATTAAAATTTTAAAATTTGTTATGTTCATTTCTAAAGAATTAATGGCAGGTACATTTTAAATTTAAATTTAATTTTTTTTTTTTTGCTTTAAAGGCTGTTGTAGTTTTTATACAAGATCTACTTCATCAAAATATTTTAAATATTGATGCATAAATATAAAGCATTCTTCTATGATCTTTAGCTATTATGTGATATAGTTAATAGAGATTTCGATGAAATGGCTAACTTTGATGCAGAAATGGTTTATTTAAATATTACAGAAATATCTTCTCTTTCCTTTACCTTTTCCATAGTGCTAAAATAGTGGTTCATCTTCATCCTGCTTCTTCAAACAAAGAGCCTGGTCCATTCCAAAGCAGCAAATATTCGTACATCAAGCTTTCTTTCAAAGAGCATGGGCAGATTGAGGTAAGTCTTGTACCATGGATGCCAAGCACACTCAGGTTGTTGGACATGCTTTTCTCCTCTTGCTGTGTTAGTGATAATTTCCCATGATCTTTCCATGTTTACTTTTGAGGTAGAGCTTTTTCAGTACTTCTTTTTGGGAGACAAACACTATGAGCCTCCCATGTTCTATACTTCCATTAAATACTGCAAATAGATTTCCAAAAATGTCAAGAGGCATTACTAGGCTGGTTCTCATTTTAGGATGTTTACTATAATCTTATACTTTCTTTGCTTATCTACTAAACTGAACATAGGATTTTCCAAAATGACATCTCTGAAATCTGTTAAGTGTTTAACAGAGTAAAAGATGTTCATTTCTACCTAACCCTCTATTGAACAGGAATCATACAACTTATTCCTAATTATCTAATTTTATTGCTGAACACTGTTTTTTGCCCCAGAACTTTTGTTTATTTTACACTGTGTAATTTTTTTTAACCTACACCAAATCCCAAAGGCTTTGAGCATTCTAGGGAAAATGTAATATAGTCTTTAAAAAAAGCTTATCATGAAAACCAAAGAAATTGCACTGTGTAAAGAAATTTCACAGTGGAAGATCCTCATTTGATGAGACTGAGAACTTTAACTTTGTACTGTGGAAAAAGCGGTACTGGTTCACTGCAGAAAATAAGATTTGCAACTCAAATTAGTTAGAAATGTCTAAAAATTCATGTATTTGATCAGACTCACTTTCATTTCTTTGTGAGCAGTTTTCAGATTATGATGACTATAGGTTTATGCATAGTATAAATGTGTTTTTCTCAATCATAATCATATTTATTTTAATGTTGTGTCTGAAAATCAAACTTGCTCCGCTTACTGGTTGCCTAGCACATTAGTTAAACCCCAGCCTTTCTTTATGACTTCATAATGCTTTCCTATAAAGCTGAACAACAAAAAGGGTAGGATAGATTTTCTTTCTGAATAGAGGTCAGTGGGATACACTTAATGTTAACTAATGCCACCTTCTGATATTAGCAATAAACATTGATTTCTGTGGTTGTTTTTATATGGTTGAATTAGCAGATCAATAGCAATTGGATTGCTCAACTTTCCTTCCTTTAAAAACATGCCTTTGATTATACCTCAACATTTAACACATGGTTTGGGACATTTTGAATAGCTGAAGAAATATTTTACAATAAACTACTTAGTGACTACATGGCTCCTCTTCTAATGTGAATGCTTTTGAAGACTGAACATTAAGAATTTCCATATAACGAGTTCTGTACCATGGTTGTGTAGGTGTTACCATGTTTTGTCTCAATGCTTAGTAAAGTTTATTTCATCACCAAGATGCTAAAAATACAGAGAGATACTCTGCACAGTTCATTAAATATCTGTTGTCACTCTTTAATGGTTGCAGTTCTACAGACGATTATCAGAAGAAATCACACAAAGGAGATGGGAGAGCATGCCCACTGGTCAGGCCATGCAAGTTAACAAGGATTCACAGGTATGTGCAGAGCTTCTGAGCAGGATCTGTGTACTGCTACTTATTGCCACGCCCATATACCACATCCAGCATGTGCCTCCAACCAACATTATGGGCATGTGCATTAATTTAGCTTTAATTTGCCTGTTTTCTCACTGTCATAAATTAGTTTCTCCTTTGCATTTTTGACCTGATAGAACACAGGTGCCTCTCTTTCTTGAGTGTGCTTAAATAATGAGCTCTTTTTTTTTGTTTCTTTTAGTTATTCACACACATATAACTGTGCAACTACAATATTTATTTGCATATACTTTTATTCAGCATGTGAGGTCCAATAATGCTGGACAAATTTTTGTCTTAATTGTGATTCCTGGTTTATTTTTTGTGGCTGGAAGTCAGATGTATAATGTGATTTTTATATAACTCTTTGAAACCAATATATGTTTTATTTAAACGTGTATTTGAAAAGGACAGTTGTTATGGAAAATGTCATATAACCTTTATCTGCCTACATACTTCTAAGTAATTAACTCTGAGAAACATGTAGATGTTGTTTCTATATATTAATATGCTGAATATATGAATATATAGCATTTTATGAGTGAAATAGGTTGATTTAAAGATTGCTCAATATGAAATCCTGTATGCTCCCTTTGGTAAATGTAGTACCTGTATACACAGCTGCGTTTGGAGTAATGCATGAAGAATCTAATCAAAACGCCTTACCTCTACTTAAGTCATAGCAACTCATTAACACCAATGCTAAGCTTTCAGTCAGAGATGAGAGGACTGGCACTGCTGCCACTTAGGTACCAGCCTTTTTAGAGCACATTTAGCGTCTGGAAAAAGTTTCACCATTGCCCACATTCTAATACCTCTGGGGAAGGCAAATTAGACTGTACTTAGCATTGAGTTTCTATGTTTCTGTTTCTTCACGCTGGATTTCTTGAAGTAATACACTCAGGTATTTCCAAAGTTCTAGTATGGATGTTCATATGAGAGGCTAGAATTGAGATGAGCTGGAAATACTCAGTTTGGATATTAAGCCATATTAATGGCTTCAATATACTATCAATATCATTACTTGTCTAGTAGAGCAAATTCATACATGGTTCAAATTTCTTTTTTTTTTTTTTTACAGTAATTTAAAAAATACAGTCAAGAAATGCATGAAGTATTGTATGAATGGTATCTCCTGTTTGGGGGAATATTTCCAGTCCTCTAATTTTCACAGGGAGGCCAATGAGAAAAGTTAGCATTTCCTATTTTGACTCTTTCCTTGTTGGTTTATTTTTTTTTTGTTTTTTTAGGCAGGAAGAATAAGGGCTGTAGGAATTGTAGGTATTGAAAGGAAATTAGAAGAAAAAAGAAAAGAGACTGACAAAAACATTTCCGAGGTAGGTACTTTCAAAGTTTAAAGGTCAACCACCTGTCTGAACTATTTACATTCATTCACAATTTCTTTCAGGGGCAGATGAGACTATTTACTGTTTTTGTTGAGAAGCCTTGAATTGATTAAGAGTGTACAGCATACAGTTATTTATTTTGTTTAACTTGCTTATCAATATATGTAATTGTAGTTAATTTAAACAATTAATTTCAAGAAGATTGTTCTTTGAAACAAACTATGTGTATTTATTAAACTAATTTTGGTTTCAATTAAAAATTCAATACATATTAAGCAGAATATGCTGATCCAAATGTCTGCACATAATTAGAAGCTAGATTTTCTCCTTATAGTCAGGTTTTTAGATGTTACATTTAAGCTTATAATTACAGTAAAATGATTTGCAGTCCAGGCATCAACAAGATATTACAAGTATTTTGCGTAATACCTGGCCTAGATGGAGATCATTCTTTTCCATAGAACCAGCACAATAGTTGAATTCCAGATCAATACTGATGGACAGCGGAGGCATTTAATTTCTTCCTATATATATCTGAGAGCAATACCCTCACAAATAGTCTGATTCTGTCTTGGTAGTAGAGATTGATACAAAAGTACTCATAAACTACATGCAGCAGATTTGTTCTTGTGGCAAAGCTTTATGGGTTTCAGTGTGTCACAAGAAAAAGGCATTCCCTACTCTAATACTTATGAAAATTAAAGTACCTTTGTAGGCCATGTGCTGTTTCAGATACTGGGAGTATTAAACTTTCTTGGTTTCTGTCTGTGAGGAATGTACTGAATGAGGTTTTGTGTGTAGTTCAGAAGGTATTGTGGTTACATGCGTGGGTGTATAGTTCAAAAGGCATTGTCTGCATATTTTTTCCTTTAGTAGCTTTGTCAGAGAGTGAAAGAAATCCATTTATATATGTTGTATGAGCAGAGGAAAACCATGACTTGTGATCCTGCCTTCCTCCAGCTTTAAATGTTATAAATGACTTAATTTAAAAAGTAGTGCCCTGGCTTCCAGGAAAAGGCTTCCTGCATCTGCTGTTCAGTGCTGATAAGAATCCAGTTCTTTAGCCTTTTGTTTATCTGAGGAAGTTCCTGTTAGGTGTGTGCACATTCCCATTTGTTTCCAGGCCTGCCCCGGGTGAGTCAGGCAGAGGAGGAGTTAGACACAGCATACTGTTTATTTAGCTAAATCGGGGGTTCTTTTGATGAATGTTGTTTTCATGCAGGTATAGAGATTAGAAATAAGCTGGGAAAAGCCCTGTCAGAAAACTTTTTGTAGATATCATATACAAGTAGAGTAGCAGGACTTTGATTTACACTAGAGATTGGGAAATCTATTGTAAATTATTCAGTTTGGCAGATTAGGGAGTCAGAAGTATTCCAAACAGAAGCTTTTGTTTTGTTAGTGGTAAATTGTTGTTACAGAGTGATATATTTTCTTTTCTCCCTGTGTACCACTTAATTTTGGATATCTAACTCAGGTACCAAGTGTTAGGGGGGTAAACTTGTCCAGTCAGTGGAGAAACACCAGCACTACTATCAGGAGGTGAAAAGCAAACCCTGTCTATTTCTAGAGGCATCTCCTTTTGTTCTTTGCATGTTGAATCCCTGACCAGTAAGTTTCTACATAAGGCATCTAAAGGTATATGGGAATAGTGGGGTTTTCCTGCAAAAACACTGCTAAAGTGTGTCTTTCTAGTGGGGGGTTAGAGTAAGGCAGAAATGACATAGAGGCAGTGGTAGAAGCTGTAGGCAAGATGATTCTCTGGCCATTTGACAGTGTAACTGAACCTTCTTCTGGCTGGAGGGCTTTGGTGCTGCTGTCAGGCAAACTTTAGATTAAAAGGTTCAGGAAATTTTCTCATACCAGTTGTTCAAAAAAAGGTTGTTTGAAAAGGTTGATCATCTGGGCATGTAGTCATGTATTTGACAGTAGTGAGGAGGCTGAATGAATGTGTGTTGACAAGGGTGGGAGAAAAGAGAGTTGCTTTTTAATATAGTTGCATTAATGGAGTTGCTAGTTCTCATTTTTAATACGTTTTTTTAATGCTAGTTTATCATTAGTAAAAGTTTAGAATTTCAATATACCTTCAGCTGTTCCTAAAGTATGATTTATTTAAGCCTAAAAACCCTTTGTGGGTTGTTGTAGAGTTGTTGTATTTCAGACCATAGCATTTTATTGGAGTACTTAAATGAAGAAATGTTGCCTCACATTTCAGAGGTTTTGTCCCTCAGATATTCTCTTCCTTGCTCATTTGAAATGAGTGCTTCTTACTAGTTAAGTAACATTACTAATTAAGTAACACTGATGAATGTAAAGTTGTCTTGTCAGGAGGAGTACATCTGTAGCTTTATAGCTGCCTTGCAGCTGGCCAGAAACAACAGATCTCCTTGAGGGAGGGTTAATTATTGGAATAAAACATATTATCACCACCCAGAAAACTTCCCCCACCTTGCAGAGACCATAATAAACTTGGACAGTTTAATCTTTCTTGGACTCAGTATCTCATTGTCCCTTCCTATCACACAGACATCATAAATCATACCGAAATGCTATTGATATACTGGAGAAGTATGTGATTGTTTGTTCTCCTCTTCATTCTTTGTTGTTTATTTTAATTATGAGATATGCTGTAAATTTATTTTAATTATGAGACATGCTGTAAATTTGTATCAACTAATAAGGTCAACAAATAAGGTATGGTATCTCATATTGTAACATACTCGTTTAAAAGGGTAGCAGCTCTTATGAATAACTTGGGTAGGTGGACAAAGACATCTCCCTGTGTCCATAAAATTGAATGCTGTAATTATACTGATCTGCATTGTTTGCTTTTCATTTCAGGCTTTTGAGGACCTTAGCAAACTAATGGAGAAGGTATGGATGAATAGCATGTGTCACTTGGCCAAGTAGACTTAGGCTTTTTTCTCAGTTTTAAGCACACTTTTTTCTCTTGTGCTGGAAGTTGACTTATCGGTGTATGTTTCTTGATAGGCTAAGGAAATGGTGGAATTATCCAAGTCAATAGCTAACAAGATTAAAGAAAAACAAGGTGACATCACTGAGGATGAGGTAAATTAATTTTGTTTTTAAATTCTACAAAAATGTTGCTATGAAAAACAAAAATAATGTTTAATAATGTAGTGTTAATAAAAACCCTTGCTGGTTGGTCTTGTTGTGTTTAGTCCCTTAGACTTGGTGTAGAACTTACTTGCTTAGTGTTAATTTTTCTTTTAACTCTTTTTAGAAGCAATGATTTTACTGTTTTTGTATAAATGTTTCTATTTTTTTACCTGTGCTGGTCAAAAACAAATGGTTTGTTTCTGAAGTCTTGCCTTCTCTTTGCCTAGTAATTAACTTTATTGGTAATAAACTGGAGGATTTATTCACCAAAACTGTGTTATAGTAATGAAATTTTTAAAGTCTTTTTAAAAAACAGAACCACTCATTAGCTGCTGTACATTTAAATTTATTTGTTTGTTTGCTTGTTCAGACCATTAGGTTCAAGTCCTACCTACTCAGTATGGGTATAGCTAATCCAGTTACGAGGGAAACGTATGGATCTGGTACAGAGTACCACATGCAACTGGCAAAGCAACTGGCTGGAATCCTGCAGACACCCTTAGAGGTAAAGCACCACACCTTGCACCAGCATTTTCCATGTGTTGCTGAATTTTGATGTAAGTGTGTTTTGGCTGTAGTAGTCTGCCTCTTTTTAAAGCAGATTTAGTAGCTCAGCTTCCTATTCAGTGTTAATGGCAGGAATATATATTGCCTTTTTGAATAAAAAAATTCAGTATGAATTTTTCTTTGGACTAACGCCATCAACTTCTGATTTGCAAAATGTTGATGAGATTTAAAAAATTATTCAAGTTGTCTTTCTTCTGTTTGAACAGCCCTGTATTCATCCCTTGCTGCAGAATATTTCTTTTTTCTTTAAATAAAGTGAAATGGCAGTGGCTGAAAATAAAAGTAATGAGTCTTTTTAAACTGCTTAAAATTTATATATTTTGCAAATATAGGACAGAATTATCAAATAGATTACCAGCCCATAATAAGATCTCGTGTTTTAATTTATCTTAAGCTATTGCAGATTACAGGTTTCTCACCAAAAAGTTATATTTCATATTGCAGCTTAAAAGGCTATGTTCCTCCTAAAAAGCATATATACTACAGTATTTTTGTGAAAGGTATGTACTACCTACTGTGATCAGAATGGAAAACTGTGTTTTTCTGAAAAGTAAAGATGGTAAATTGATTGATAGATTTAATATATTGAAATTCCTTGTTCCTGTGATTTATTCTCTGCTTTAAAATCAAAGTCATTCACAGTCCTTGGCTGTAGTGTCACTATTTTGCATTTTAAAATGACTAGTGAAAGGTACAACTTACCTCTTTAGTTTTTTCCCATTAGGGCCCATCATTTAGCCCCTCTGTTTCACTTGTTTAATCAGCCACTTGCAAGTAGAGATTATGAGTTTCCTGGGATAATGCTGTTTCTCTTACTAGTCTTGTGCTCATTAACACAGGAGCAAGGGGGGATCATGTCTCTGACTGAAGTGTACTGCCTGGTGAATCGTGCTCGAGGGCTAGAGGTGAGATACTGCTCTTGGTCAGTATATCCTAACAGGACTTCATTTGTAGGGAAATTAAAGGTAAAAATGTTCCCTACCAATGGCTCATACTACTTGTCTCCAGCACTCCTTATTAAAATTAGAGGGTTTTTACCTTTCTCCTTCTATTTTCCTTACAATACTTATGTGTCCTTTACAAGTAGTAATAATGTATGCTGCTTTTTATGATACGATGTAAAAAGGAAAATCCATACTTATCTGGAAACAAAACTTAAAGGTCAGAGACTGCTAAAGAATGGTGAATGTTCTGGGATTTTTTTTTAAACAAAATGCAGCAATCATTTCTGTAAACAAGGCAAGAATGATTATTATAGAACACATAGTAAAGGAACAGAAAGGAGTATAGAAGCCAAGAAAATAGGCTGCACAATAGAAAGGAAAAAGAATTAACAATACGTGTAGCCTTGTGTATTTTATAGCTTCAGCTACTAAAACTTTGTTTTGATGTTATACTATATATAACATCATATATGTTATATATGATATGCAAGCTGTGAACAAATGTTCTACTGTTTTTATAGTTGCTGTCACCAGAAGATTTAGTAAATGCTTGTAAAATGCTAGAACCACTGAAATTGCCACTAAGGTAAGAGCTTTACGGATTCATTTATAAAGCATGGCACTCACAGGTCACACCATGATGATTTAATATTTTATTTGAAGCAGATTTTTTTTGTGGTTGTTGTGAGTATTTTAACAAAATTATTCTTTGCTCAAAGGATGCTGCCGTATGCACCAACATCCACTCTACATTAAAACATTAATTTTTAGCTAGGAAGATGTTATTTTTTCACTTGGAATTTTTTCAGACTGGAAAAGGGTTTAACCAAGACTAGACATATGCCCTGCTCCTTTCTGTCTCTTCAGATTTTTAATACACTCTTAAGTTTAAGTTCATCTTAGAGAGCTTGCTTGGGTTTGGGGGCGTTTTTTTCCCCCATTTGTGGTTATAGTGGTTATAGGTGTGGATGCATTAGAAACGTGACCATAAGTGATGTGCACAAGGTTTTTAGTTAATTTGACTCTCTTTTTTGATTTTAGGCTTCGGATATTTGATAGTGGTGTGATGGTGATTGAACTCCAGTCTCATAACGAAGAGGAAATGGTAGCTGCTGCTTTAGAGACAGTAAGTGTACTTCATTTCCTTCAGTGTTCAGACCATGCAAGGGAAATTTAAACACAGTAGGTAAAAAACTTGAGGTATGGATTTTCCTCTTAAGGTTTCAAAATACAAAGCATTCCACTTTGTATCTTCTAAGAGAAATATTTAAATAGCACTTCTCATCTTCAAAGTTCTGTGCAGACAATAATCTTAGTCATTACTTTCTCTTTAAGGAATAAATCACTTTTTTATCTCTTTTCAAACTTCATTAACCTCAGCCTTCCTCCAAATCTTTTGCACTGTAGGCTGAAATTCATATCATTTATTGAGCACCTAATTTAACAGAAATGGACTTCAGATACTGTACTGCTTGAACTGTAGGCTGAAATTCATGTCATTTATTGAGCACCTAATTTAACAGAAATGGACTTCAGATACTGTACTGCTTGAAGGCAGTGGAAACAGCTCTTAAATGTTGATATACGTGGTTGTTTGGTTTGGGTTTATTTCATAGAACAGTATATAGTATGTGTGCCAAATTTGCTGCTGTGAAGAGCACTCAGTAGGAGAATAGTGTTATAGAATTAAGCCAGTTTCATCAGGGAAGATAATAGAATGAATTGCTCAGTGTCATAAACCTTTGTGGTCTTGCTGCCTCTGGACACTTTACAGTCCTGTTATCCCATAATTTATTACATTTTTCCAGATCTTTCTGAGTGGAATGTATTTTTTTGATTTTCATACATTTGAGAAGGGGCTGATCCAGTGTATCCAAAGTTAAATGTAAAAATCAAAGAGGGGGCAGTCAAGAAAAAGTAGAGCTATCACAGAAACCTCCTCACTTTACACACAGTAGTCTGCTCAGTGTGTTTTGCATGATTGTCACCATGTAGCTTTTGCTCATCAGAAAGACTTTTAGATAAGAGAAATAAATAAGAGAAATGCTTACAGTGATTTAAAAGATTCCATTCTAAATCAACAACATTTAAATGCTTAAGTCTTTCAGTATATGACAATATTTTCAGTTTATTTTCTTAAATTTATAGAAAAATATCAAGACCATTTTAGGGCTTTTTTCTGATTATTTTTGTTTTTTAATGATATTTTTTGTCTTCAGTAAGAGTGCTTATGTCTTTGAAAAGAAAGGAAAAACCTTCCTTGATAACAAAGGAGGTCAACTGCAAAAAGTAGCAGATGGTGGATTTATTACCAAGGTGCCTTTTTTCTGTTATTTTCATAATATGAAACTTTGGCTCCATAGAAGAATGGAAGCGAGAGGCTTCAACTAAGGAAGACTAGCTTGTATGGAAAAGGGAAGATGAGGTCAGACTTGTGGCCAAAAGCACCCATACTTTAATGTTACTGCACATTATACATTAAGTTCTGAGAAGTGAAAGGAAGCCATAGGGTTTCAGGCAGGAGAGAGATGTGGTTTTGAATGGCTGGTGAAGACAGGAAATGACACAGACATCAAAGGAATCCAACATCACCACCCTTGATGAGCGTAGTGGTTTGAGGAGGAAAGATAAGTAATCACCAATTGTATAGCTGACGTCCATTACTCAGATTCGATCTTTTAGCTTCCAAAAATCTCATATTAGGACTGATTTAATCTGTGTTTCTGTAAAAGGACAACTGCTGAGAATGGTGCAGAATAGACCCCTCCCAACCCAGTTATGTGGGAAGCAGGAAATGGGAACTACATCCGGATTTACAACTCTGCTTGAATCTAAAGCAATGGAGAAATGGAAAAATTATTAATTTTTAAGGAATAAAATATGTTTATCTGGGAAATTCAATGCAATAATAAGTCTAGACTTCATATGTAGTATTTATCTAATATTTTGAACATCCACATGTCCAATATGTGTGAGAAGCCTTCATTTTATTAAGTAGCATGGTTGAGACAAAAGGGCCAAAGTTTTGAGTCCCAAGAGTGAACCTGTCTTTTGTGTCAGCTGAACGTGATGGTGGCTTTTAGTTACTCCTCTAGTATGCCATAATGTCATGTGAACTACTAAGGTTTGGGGATTTTCCTGTAGGCAATGGGTGTATTTTAAATGCCATAAAACTCAAATTCTTCTCTTCCACCTGAGATGACATATTTCTACACTGATGAGCTGCCCTGAACAGGTCTTCTATTTCCTTGTTTAGGCTTCAGTGTTTGCAGAATCAATTAGAATAGTTCTGCTGTGTAAATACTGAAGGAGACTGTATTCTGCTGTCTGAGCTATTCTATTTTTTCAGTTCATTTAGTTCCAAGGCATCTTTAAAAAAAAATCCAAAGGGTAACATATGATTTTTTTTCAGATGTAACTCTTTTTTTCCTCTTGCTTTTTTATACTTAGCAATTTTCCCAGGACACAGAAGAGATGTTTTTAAGGGAAAATACTTGTAATTAGTTATACTTTTAAAAAAGCAAACAAATAATTCACTTCTCAAGAGATTTGCTACCAATTTATCACTTCACAAGGCTAGACCTGATTCAGTAGCTGAGAGAATTTTGCTGTTCTACTAATGCCACAGTTTATTTGTGAATTTGGTTTTTGATAGGTATCTGAAAAGGGTTCTCTCACAGCTGATGAGTTTGCTAAGCTGGTGGGGATGTCTGTTCTCTTAGCCAAAGAAAGGTAAGTAATAATTGTTGTGTTTAATACTTTAGTTATCATGTTGTTCTCAAGTAATACAGGACATCTTCTTTTGCTTTCCCTAGGCTGCTTCTTGCTGAAAAGATGGGCCATCTTTGCAGAGATGATTCAGTGGAAGGCTTGAGATTCTACCCAAATTTATTTCTGACCCAAAGCTAATACCACTTGTGTACAATTTGTTATGTAATAATTGAACAAGAGAGCAGAATCCTTCCAAAAACTGACTTTAAAATTCTTATTTCGTTAGCTGCAACAGACGTGAACATTGCAATGCTTTTACAGTTCTCAGGTATTTCAAGTGCTGAATTGTCTTACATGGAACTGAAAGGAAATAGAAATCATAAAGTCGGAAGCATGTCTATCGTCTCAAGACAACTCACTTGTTTTTCAAGTTTTATTTGATGTACTGTGTAGTTTCTCATTTCAAGAGAAGATTCCACACCAGTGAAAGTGGAGAGAATACCGCTGTAGAGTGCTGTGAGGGTCAGCGCCTGGAAGCCAGGTTATGCATACTCCAATTCCAATTTGCTTATGTCTGGAGCAACAAAG
The DNA here is from genome assembly GCF_050655825.1 of Lonchura striata. Lineage (NCBI taxonomy): Eukaryota > Metazoa > Chordata > Aves > Passeriformes > Estrildidae > Lonchura > Lonchura striata. The sequence goes on from NC_140703.1 coordinate 65,294,947, forward strand.
CAGACAGATGTATCCAGTGATTAGAAACATGACTTTGCTGTGTACTGAGGTATAAGGAACAAAGTAGTGTAGAATAACCCCTTCTCCCAGAAATGATGAACAGTTTTCTAAGGGAGGATCTTGGGGTTCTAGAATTTGAGACAGAAAGAACCTGCTGCTAGAGAGATTATTGTATGTCAGGTGATTCTACCATGTTTATTTTGTCGTGTCTTACACTAGTATCTCAGATAGAAGCATTGTTAGTACAGACTTCCTCCCTTCTCTTTCCTTGCCATCTTCCTTCCTGTCCATTTATGTTGCACTTTGGGTGCCCTTTCTCTCTCCTCTCTGTAGCAGAGTGGAGCAGCCTCCTGTCACTTTACCAGACTCTGTGCTTTAATGTCCTTGTATTTTATCTTGTACTTCTAACAAAAGTTAATAATTTGTTTGTTTCATGAGCCTATTACCTGTTTTGGGGAAACAGTTCATTTGCTTGCCTCTCCTATGTGAAAATTAATATGCTTTCTATATTGAAGGGAGGAAGAAGACTATCACCCTATGTTTAATAATCACAAGGTATCATTGTTTGGTATTCCTCACCCTGTGTTCACACTGAATGCAATATAATAGCCTCAGTTTTCATAACTCCAGTGGAGTTGCTACACTACTTGAAGATCTGTCATAATAACAGTAAAATGGATTTTTTGATCCACATTACCTGAATTTTTGGCATTTTAATAAATAAAGTTAATTCAAGGTATGGGCAAGGACAGCATATAGGTAAATGCATTGTGGTTGTGATGGTGCATCAACTTCACAAGAAGGGACAAAAAGGCTTTTAACATAAGCCTGAAGATATTTTCAGAACTATTTCAGTGTTACCATAGCATGAGTTAAGACATGAGTTAAGAGCCTGCCAATACTTCAGTGCAGTGATTCCTACAGTGATGATCATGCCTGTGGCTTGTCCTTTAGGGAATTTTGTCCTCTTACTCTTGTCACAAGTAAACTTTCAAGTAGTGCTTTCTTTAAGGCAGCTTTCCTCTGCTCCACGAGGGTGCTAAAACTGAAGTCTTTGACCTGGCTGAAGGAGCCAGTTCCACACTGTTACTACTCTGTTAGTCACCTGGTGTCATCTCTTCAGGAGCCTTACAGCTTGCTGCTTTCCTTCATCCTCCCCACAACCCAAAGGAGAGATCCATGCAAAATACACTGAGCACCACATATCTAAGGAGGGACTGAAAAGTAAGACATTTGCATGCAAAAAGCTGTTTTGTGACAACTATCTCTTTTGCCCAATAAAAGCCTGTCATGGAAGGCCAGTGGTTTACGGGCCTGAACCTCTCCCCACAAGGGGGCACGTCAGCAAAACCTGAGAGGAAATGCCAAGTGTTCAATGCCAGCTTCTGTTCCTCCAACCCCGAGTGTTTCATTATCTTACTTAAGCAATAATAATACAGCCTACTTAGAATAATGGTACCTTCTCAAGCTTTTATTTTCCAAGATTTTTCCTTGACTTTGTTTTTCCTCCAGACAAAAAGGCTATAGGGTAAATTGTATTGCTGGTTTAGAATTTAAACAGACACATGAGAAAATGGCTACTAGAAAGTAAGAAAAATTAAAACATTTTCTTAAATAGATTGTTCTGTTGAGTTTTCTTTCCTTCTAAATGTTTAAAATGCTTTATAATGCTTTACACATCAAAATCTTGTGGTTCCATGGGACAGGTTTTTGAAGCACATCATATTTTTACCTGCCTCACTTTGTAACTAAAAGGGTACAATATAGTTTTGATTTAAAGGGCAGAATTAAATGTAATTAGATGCCCTTGCTTCTGTTGCTGAGTAGCCTGTTAACCCATCCCAGCCAGAACAGTAAAACTGTAGGTGTCTACACAAACACTGCTTTCATGAGATCATATTAGTTTAATACAGAAGGTACATGTATGAACCTTTCCTGTTCTGATTATTCCTAGGATATTTGTATCACAATATATGACCATTTTGCCAGGGCTGCCTACATAAATAGTACTTGTCTTTTTTTGGAGCAGTCTTAAATGATGATTATGTTTGTCATTTGAAAACATGGGCCGCCTTATACCTCAGACAGGAAAACACTCCTCAGGAATCTGTACATCTTTTCCGTTTCTCCTTTGCCTTTGTTTTCAGGAAAATTACATTCAGCCTATGGAAACATGGATCTAATCTGGACCATATTTCTGAAATGCAAATTTTTTTCTTCTGAAAAGTGTATGTGGACATGCATTTGGAAGTCTTCAGAAATGTATATTTCATAATCATTTATGGGTACATATTGATTAGCTAAACTCTTTGATGCTCAGTTCTTCTCACGTGACTTGCATTGTTTGTCCAAAGAGCCTGATTGTGCTTCTAAAATTAGTGCAAGTATTGTCCCTGAATTCATGATTACAGTAGTGGGAGACAGTAGGAGCCTGTTGCCAACAGCAGAGGTTCCTGCTTCCTGAAGCCTGGGAGGCACTCATTTGCAACTGGACAGGTCTTCAAAAATACATACTGAAAAGGCAGTTCAAAATTATTTGTGGATTTGATAAGAAATCATTGCTTTCTCTACGAGGAACTCCCTCACCAATGTATTTTCTGTTGAGTTCAATTGACAAATCTGACAATTACATTCCTTCCTCTGTTCTAGCAGTTCCCATTTCATCCTAACACTCAGCCCTTCAGGCATTCATGTGAAATGCAAGACCCTATAGTTCCAAGTCACCTGCTGGGAAGACAACTATCATTTTGTTCTCCAAAGAATGAGCTACAAGTATTCATGCTGAGAGAATATTCTAGACATGTCTCTTGACAACATTTGTCTGTATTTTAAAGATCTAGTTAAATACTTCTATTGGAGCAGAAGTCCAAGTATCTGTCCTCCCAGACACCTCCCAGGTAGTTGTCCTGTCCAGCAGGCTTGAGAGCAATTTTTCTTCGTGGTTTAGAATTAAGATATTATTTAAAAAAAAAAAAATCAAGCCCTAAACCAAAAACGCACGTCAAAACAAAAATTGCAGAAATGACAGAGACATCATAAATTTCAGAAAACCCCACAGCCTGCTAGTTAGCACATGCTCATGGAGAGGCAGGCCTGACAGAAACTACTACTTCATATCCCTGTCACTCACCAAAGACCAGGTAGGATCTGAGGTTTCCTGCTTTCCCACTGGATTCTGAATGCTGTGACTTGCCCAAGTTTTCTAGTGATGAAAGAGCACATTAAACCCCACTCTGCCATGCTCAGAGCAGAGATGGACAGCAAGTTCAAGGTAAAGGGCTGGTACTGATGGAATAGTCAATGTGAATCGAGTCTTGCTCTGACCTCAAGGCTCAGACTAGAGTTTTTGCATTGAAATACAATTCCAAGTATTCTATGTATTTGTATTATCATTAGTATTATCTCAGGAAGTTGTAAAGTTAGGGACTGATCTATCCTAAAGGCTGTTTTACTGTATGTTTCAAGCTGAAGGTCAAATCAGTGCTCCTCTGTCACTTGCTGTATACATACAGAGCACTCACAGAAACTAAAAGACAGGAGTTGCTATTTTCTTTTAACGAACAAACAAAGTTTGCAGGAGGATGCATTCTGTGTGAATCACTCTCTTTTTACAAAGAACAAAAAAAGCCAGCACAGAATACATTTGTGTCTGTTGTTGGTATGGTATTTTTACTGTGGCTGTTTAGTGACTCACATCATGTAGGTAGAATTCTTTCTAAATGTTGCCTAAATAAAACAGTATTGGACATGGGATATGAGAAACATCTGCTGTTTCAGCCAAGCTCAGCAGTTGTGTGTGTGTGGCATAATTCCCCCGAGTTTCACTTAGCATTGGACAGAGAATTTGAGGTGTGTTCTTAAATTGCAAAGATCTGGTTTGATCCACCCATTAGATGAGAATGGCAAAACTCCCACCAGCTTTGTTGTGATTATCAAATGTTGACCAGTTAACAGCTCTGGAAATTGGTGTATTGGGTATGGCTGAGCTCTGGCGAAGACAAGGAAGAGCTTAAAACACATTCTGGAATGACAACATGTTTTGGTCTTCTCAGTGGAAAAATCAAACTAGCCACAACTGTTTGCAAAGTGACTGTTTCTGATCTTTCTGCATTCTTACTGTTTTATCCACAGTGTTTTGAGAAAGTCCAAGATTAGGACTAAAATTCCTTTTTTTCCACCAGGACTCTAATCTATTTATAAATTACAAGGCCAGAAGAAACTAATTATAACCTCGCTTGACCTCTTGGGTAACAGAAACTGTAAGACTTCCCTTATTTAATTTCTGTTTGAGGTAGAACTGCTCTTTAGGAACAAGAGATTGCATGTTCTCGAAAATCCCACTGCAGCCCTTTGCAGATTATTCCAGTGACTATTAGCTTGTTGGAAAAATTATTTTGCTGTACACAATCAGAATGTGTTTAGCTTTGTCTTCTAGCTGCTAGACCTAATATTCAATAAATGCTTTATGAAGCATGAGTTCCTGTCATGCCCAGTTTCCTGGAATATAACATTTTCTCAAACATTGATCATTTGGGGTATTTTTGCCCACCTTGTTCTTTTTTCTGCTCTTCCAAAGGCTTTCCACAGCTACCTAATAGCCCCCATAAATTGTGAACACCAGCACTGGGCCAAGGAAAGCTACAGTGAAAGTGTTAATTGCAGAGGTAATTTGTTGCCCCAGTTTTTATACCCCCAGTCATACGCACAGAGGGCATTGCCATGCTATCAAACATGTGCTTGAACCCGTGCTCGTGCTCAGTTCACTCCCCATGCACATAGCTCAGACTTGTCAAAGTAAGGTGACACCGTTCTCTGCTCCAAACCTGTGGGCAGCAGCACGAATTCACGGGTGTGACAGCAGGAGCTCAAGATTAGCTAACAACTCGGTCTGAGCTCCAGATCTTTGTAAAGTAATGGCTTCCCAGGAGGGAGCTGTGCATCCTACAAAGTTCTATAATCCTTGTTCCTAGATGTATCATTTTATGGGAGCAATGTTAAAACATGTATTGTTGGCTAAAGCCCAGCTTGCTCAGAGATTGGTAAATTCTGAAGACAAGTCACTATCACTAAACATTCTCCCAGTCTGCACGTTACCAGAAAATTTGAGCAGTGATGATGTTACATCCTCTTTTAGGTCTTTGAATTTTTTTTTAATTGCTAAAGGCTAATCTGTGTTTAAACCTTAAGGTTAATATGTTCTCCATGAAAATTACACATTAAAAGGACATTTTGAAATCAGTTAGTCAACACCTAATCCTTTTAAGGCATAATGTGCTAATTCTACACAAGCATCCTTCATGGAAATATCAGGTCTTACAATTCAAATATTCTATGAAAATGTTAAGGATTATTATATTGTAACATTACTTCCTTTACTCACTAAACTTGTAAATTTATCTAAAATACATTTTTCACCAACTTCTGTCAGATTGGTCAAGTGGTATTGGTCATGATACTCTCCTTTTTGTTATCAGCTTTTCCATCCCTGTTTGTGGAATCAGGGCTATTCTCTCTTTACAAACCAAACAAATCAATGAAAAACCACACATGATAATTCACCCAGTCATCTGAAACCTCCACAGCATCTCCCCAGCTGATTGGGAAAATCATATTAAAAACTGTTGGATGAAAGTTTATCCAGAGCTGCTGATTTTGAGTTCTTTAACTGGAGCTGCTCCTATTTTACATTCTCAGGCTTGCATTGGTACAGGAAGTATTTTATTACCAATCTGGAATTTTTATTGTCTGTTTTTCACCCCAAAACAGAACAGAAATATTTACTGAACATCAGTGTTTCTTTTGCACTCCACTTGATTAGTCAAATTCTTCACATAGCACTAGAATAGCAACAATTCTTTTGTTTCAAATTTATATTAAAATTAGATAAATCTTTGTCACTCAGCATTGCTGACTGCAGATCTCATTTTCTTTTATATTTTTACCAGCTTTATGTTTCTGATTTTAGCACTTTTTTTCCTACTTATTTTTATTAATTTAAATGTTTTTGGTCATTAAATTATTCATATTCTTGTCAGCTCTCCAACCAAGACTACAGTGCAACCCTTTTTTTTTTTTTTTTTTTTTTTTTTGAGAAATTTTCTTGAACAATGCAGAGATATAATTTCCAAAAGGACATGTATCAGTTTCTCACTCTTCCCAGCTTTCTGAATTTTCCCCCTGAAGCACCAAATATTTAAATTACTGTTTTGGCCCTTACCTTGATTCTCTGTAACAGATGACTCTTGTATCCCAGCCAGCACTGCTTTGGAGGTTTCACAATTAAATCTCCTTTATCAGTGTGGGTGAGGGCAAACAGATTTCTCTGGCTTGCCTGCTTATTATTACTGCTCCCCTTAGGAAGCTTGAGGTCAATTTAGTATCAGCAAGAGAAGGCTTTTAGCATATTTTGCACAGATAGAAATCACATACAATGTCACATCTCTCCCCACTACACGGAGCAGAGAGAGAATTTAGTAGTCAGCCATTCTGCTTTCACACCTGGTGGTCTCTGGACAATATGTGCTACTTTACGATCTTGTTTTTATGCCAACATAAGAAAAAGACATTTTCTTCCCAGCCCAACTGTGCCGGCAGTGGGGACAGAGCCAGAAACCAACACACCACCTTATGCCCACTGAAAACCACCAACACATCCAATCTGGTGATTGTGCCCTTCATGTAAATACCCTTAATCCGGTTTGTATAAAAGCAGAGCAGTTTCAGCTCCTGGCTGCAGAAAAGGTGGCTGCTCTGGCCTGGCTAAGCAGAGGCAGCTGCCCACAGCCTCTAGCACCACCCATCACCACACGTGCAAGTGATTTCTGCTCAGCTGCCAGCAGCTGGAGAACACATAATCCCATTTTTCCAGGCCATGAAGCTTTTTCCTGTTACACCTTCCTGCCATGGCTGTCTTCAACATTTCAGCCACACGGGCTGCCTCAGCCCAGCAGCTACCTGGGATCTGTGTGCAGGTGGGATCCGTCTGCACTCCCTGCTCCTTATCACGCTGGCAGCTGGTGCTAGAGATCAGCAATTAAAGGTTACTCTCTCTTTGTATCCTTCAGTGTCCAACTTAATTTAGATCTCAGCATTTTGGTTGTTGGCTAAATGGGTACTCGTCTGCTCCCTTGTTCTCCCATCCCTTCTGTTATTAGTTTCTCGCTCTCCAGGGAGACCAACTTTAATGGCAAGGATTTTATCCACCGCTAGCCAGATGCCTCAGAGACCAGCACCATTGAAGTATTTTAATGAAAAATATGTTCCTGATGAAATTTGGATGGCATGTTAACAAAGACAGATCTTAGTCCTCAGCATCACAGCAGGTGTATTATGTGCAAACATAATCCACTGTGCTTCAAAGGGTTTAATAAACTAGCCTGTCTATTTATCCTGTGCTCATCCTCCTGTTATCTGGGGTCCTTACAATTTCCACCATACAATCATAGGGGCGACTTGTGATTTCTAATCACCATTTTTTTGACTCTTTCTCCTTTTGAAAGTGTCGACACAAAGGCAATACAGGTCTGGAAGAAGGCACTGAGGAGGAATGCAGTGACCTGAGCACCTGTCTTGGCTTTGTTTCTGACTTTACAGTTTGAGCATAATGTCAGCAAATCCATTTACTCTGGCAGAAAAAAAAAAAAAGGCACAGCCTTTTCATCAGCATAGGGAAACGAAAGATCAAAGATCACTTGTAACTCATAAAATACTGCAAGACCATTGGATCAAAGGCACTATAATAAGTGCAAAATATTGTGATACAAGTAAAACATCTTGCCATGTGTTCCAGACTCTTTCCTGCTGCATGGATTTCTTTACTTTCTCCTCTGCATTACAACAGGGGATATTTTTTTCCTAGTGATTAAATCTTCAAAAGATTGTGCTCATAGTGGAAAAAAGCCTGGCAATAGATCTACCAATGTAAGATTTTTCAGATGTTCAATACAGGCAGCAAGTGAGACTGGAGTTTCAGTCTTGGACTTGAGCAGACGTTTCAGAGCAGACGTTTCATTCACCTCACTCCTTTTCTTCTCTGAGCTTCTCCATCATCTGGAATCTACTTACAGTATTGTTTTCTTTATTACCATGTATGATATCTATCCTATTTCATTCAAACCAGACCCAGTGCCACAGTGTGTTCACTTGTGCCAGCTAGTACCTTCCATGATCAGTGGGAAAGATGCTCTTGGCAAGACTGCACACCTCTGCACTTAGCACCTCTACAGTGGCACTTCCTGAAGCTGAATTCCTGCTGCCAGTCATGGACACAGGAAGCTCCTCAGCATTCAAAGGAAGCATTGCCCAGTCTCACCACAAGACATGTAATAGGTCATGTAAGCTGCAAGTATCTGGTGAAAAAATGCAGCATCCTTCATTTATTAAACTGAATACACACGTGATTGTATCCTCCAAAACATCAAACAAAATCTTACCTACAATAAAAAACAGGCAAGTTAGAAACCCCAAATTGTACATACTTCTATTAAAACAAACAAGGAGAATATTTAGAATTTGGGTTGTTCAAAATAAAATTTTTTTTAAAGGCCCAGAAAATCTTTATTACACACAAATAGTTCCCTTTGTGCTGTCCAGAATACGGTCTGAGTTTCTCAGCAAGGGTTTGTCTTGCTCTCCCAAAGGCCTTCTCAGTACTCCAGATGGCAGTGTGGCTGTAAAGCATTAACCACTGCAGACCTCAGCTAGCATATGGAAAAGAGGTTTAGCAGCAGGTTGATCAGAGTCCAGCCACAGCAGTGGGCAAAACCCTAAGCAGCTGTTTGGTCTCAACACTCACTTGGGGCACAGATACCTTTGTGGTGTGGAAATTTTATTCCCTCAGTCATATAGATGATACAAGTTAACTAGGAGGGACCTTTTAGTCTGTTTTTAATGCTGAATACCAAAAATGGACAATTCCTTTCTCTTTGGGCCTTTATGTTATGCCCACACTTTCCATAAATGAATAAGGGAAAGCAGGAAAATTCATTACATGTAAGCCTGTTTGATATAAATGCTCCATAAAATCCTCTCCTATCTTTGTGGGCATGTAGGTATCCACTGGTCTGTATTTAAATCACAGACTTCATGTCATGCAAATAAATTTAACAACGGTTTGAGATAAATTAGTCTATTGCATAAAAACGGATGGAAAGTACTTTTCTTAAAGCAGTCTCTGCACGAGGATAGTTTCATCATGTAACAACAGTGCCTGAACATTATCCATGAACACTGGACATGACAAATATCCACATATCAGTGGCCCTCAGCTACCAGAGACGGGCACACAAAGAGCTGGTGCTGCTCTTGGCTGTTTGCTGCTCTGTCTTCACTGCTGCAAGCTGACTCGCTGACTCTGGCCAGCGGCCTCCTGCCTGCCCGCTGCTCTCTTCATAAGTCATCAACCAGCCTGGCTCCGACGTGCCAGCCCGTGCCTGGGCAGGTTGCCCTTACCAACGCCCAGCGGGAGGGGAGTGATTTTCAAGGAGTATGCTGAGCTGGAAAATCCACAATGGTCCACAAGGATCATTGAGTCCAACCCCTGGCCCTGCACAGGGCCATCCTCAGTGGTCATACCATGTGCGTGAGCGCATTGTCCAAAAGCTTCTTGAACTGTCAGGCTGGTGCTGTGACCATTTCCCTGGGGAGGTGTTCCAGTGCCCAACCACTCTGGACGAAGAACTTTCTCCTGACATCCTATCTAAACCTCTCTGACACAGCTTCAGGCCATTCCCACGGGTCCTATCACTGGTCACGACAGAGATCAGTGTCTGCTCCTCTGCATCCCATCGTGAGTTAGCTGCAGACTGCGATGAGCTCTCCCCTCAGTCTCCCCCAAGCGACCTCAGCCGCTCTCGTACTGCTGCCATACCACCGTGCGGGAGCTGCGGGGCTGCCCCGGGGCACTCACCGTGCCCGGCCCAGCCCGGGGGCGCGCACCTCCCACGGGTGGGGCGCGCCCTCACGGCTCTCCCCTCCCGCAGGGCGCCGCAGCCCGGCGGGAGGGCGTGGGAGGGCGGCGGGGCCGAGCCGGGCCGGGCCGGGCCGGGAGCGCCTGGCTGCCAGGGGCGCGGGCTGCCCTCGGCGGGCGCCCGCCGCCCGCGGCTGAGGGCCGCCCGCAGCCGCCATTTAACCCTCCCGCCGCCGCCGCGGGCAGTGCGCGCCCGCCCGCCGCCTCGGGCAGCGCCGGCGGCGCCGCCTCCGCGGGAAGCGCCGCGCTCTGCCGACCCGCCGGCCGCTCCGCCTGCGGCGTGGAGGTGAACGCGGGGCGGGAGGAGGGGGAGCCGAGCCCGGCGGTCCCTGGGTGCCGAGGGGTGGGGCGGTGAGGAGCCGCGCTGCCCCGGGCTCGGAGCCGGCCGGGGGCGGCTGTCGGCGCGGAGGCGGCGGGCGGGCAGAGCCGTCGGTCGGAGCGAGCGGTGCCGCGGGATCGCGCCGCGATCGCCGTGACGCGCGGTCCTGGAGGGGTTTTAAAACACCCGTGTGCCGGCAGGTCCCGCGTTTGCCCCCGCCCCGGGATCCTCTGTGTCGCCTCTGCCCCGGAGGCTGCGGCTGTCCCGCCCGGAGCTCCGGTGCTCCAGCGCTGGAAGTGCCGGGAGCATCGGCGCGGGGAGCGACTGCCCGGGGTCCTCGCTCCAGTCCGTATTAGGTAGGAATAATTTTAGTGTTGTTTAGTGTGTTTGGTGATTTCTACTTTGCATCGTTCTCTAGACCGGTCAAAACCGTGTGAGTGCACGGCAAACTCAGGGTAAAGCGTAGGAGAAAGCTTCCGATTTATCTTTTTAATACTGATAATTCACGGTATTTCAGCCCTGCTTCTCTAACAAACTTCTGATTGTATCAGCTGTGGCATGTATGTTCTCCATATGATGATCTTCATTATAAATTCGTCGAAAGAGGGAATTCCAGGAACAGTGGACTATGTATATATACATATATATTATATATATATATTTTAAATAAACTCTGAAGGGGGTAGGAAAGAATGGATGACTGCATTCCTTCCCTTATGCCATAAGCTCTCATCTAATGCATTTAATTCTTTGCATTCTTTATTTATAATTGCTCAAACACCTTCCTAAATATTTTTATGCTTAATAAACTTATTTTCACTGTACATTTTCCAAAGTAAATATCATCCCTCTACTCTGCTTATTGTAAGCCCTTTGGTTTCAAAGGACAGATGTTGCTGGCCAGCCTGCTCTTGAATTGCTATGTTAATATCACAAGGAGCTGAGAAATCCCAGGATTTTGTGAGATCTGACCCCAAATATTAATGAAAATAGGCTTTATCAGCTAATTATTGTTTTTTTTCTTGCACACAGAGGATTTGGTGCTGTCAGTTTCAGCCTAGTGAATTTATATGCATAATTTTAATAAAGTCATTATCTGATAACAGTGTAAAATTGTCGGATGTGTAAATAAGAATGAAAGATGCCTTTGAGGATGTCAGCTCCAGCCCCCTGCTGTGCAAGACATCACATAGACACTTTCCTGGCTAAACTAAATATCTTCCAAAAGTGGCATATTTTTGGCCCTGACCGCTCTGGCTGGTCAGCAGTGATTAGATTTTGATAAAATGTGACAAATAGTTACGGTGTTCTCTCTTTACTGTCAAAGTGGAGAGATTATATGGGAGGTTATGAAATTCCCAGCAGGTGGTAACACTTCAATAGCTGCCTAATCCCATTGCAATAAACATATGATGGTTGAAAATAATTAATCTCTTTTCCAACATACAGATAAAATAAGAGGAAATCCATTTGAGGAAATGTTGCAGATACACATTTCTTTTTGTTGTTAGTGCTGCTTGTAAAATGTAGGAGGATTTAGGGACTTTCAGGCTTTTCTGTCTGTAGCCTATTTTGCTGTCAGCCTCTTGTACATAGGCAGAACTGTGCATATTTTGGGCTGCAAATACAACTGAAAAATGTTTACTAGTGAACAGCTCTAAAGGATTTTTTTTCTCCCTAATTTCAGTAAATATCCAGACCGTGGCTGGTTGCTGAGTCCGTTGGAGTGCCTGGGGTAGGTGCTGCTGCCTGGGGCAGTACCTGGGGCAGGGGCAGGTTGGTTCCTAGAGGGTCACTCCTCAGCCTGACACCATTTTGCCCCCACACCCACTCCCTTCCCAAGCCCTTCTCCCACGTTGCTCTCTCGTGTGCCCTAAGTCGGGAGGTTTCTGTGCCATGGCTGTGTCCACCTTCACCTGCAGCTGTGGGGTTGGTGGGACAAGGAGAGAGCAGGGCTGTGCTCAGAGGAGAGATGAGCAAGAACAGACCTGTCACTGAAGGAGGGTGGGAGCTAGGGCAGGGGAGGGCTCAGCTCTCGGTGGGGATTTGCAGAGAGGAGGACTGAGGTTACTTGTGGGTAGGTGAAATATGGGATCCATCAGTGGCACTTCTTTGCATGAATGAGGCTCCAGAACACAGAGGTTTTGAGTGCCATGGATTTGTGTTCTCATTAAACTCCATGCTTGGTCATGGAGTGTCTGATTAATTCCTGATGGCCCCTTTTTTGAGAGGCTTATTTACCTCTCATCTCCCTAATGAAGGGGGAGTGCTGTTGCAGTTGGTGAAGGTGGTTACTGCTAAATCAGCAGGTGACAGCTCTCAGAAGAGGTGGCTGGTATCTGAAATGTCATGTCTGTGCTGCAGCCTTGGATACTGCTGCAAAAATATCAGGAGTCATAAATCCAGTTGGCTTGGAGTTTTTTATTTGTTTGGTTAATTTTAGGGTTTTTTTGTGAAACCAAAATGATCCAAATATTTTATGGTTTTAATGATGTAGGGAAAGAGGTACATTTTTTGAATAGATTAATACATATGATTCTAATAGGCAGTATTATAGCCTATTCTGTTACTTATTAGCAAAAAATATTTTAAGTACAATTTCAAATTTCACATCTGGCTCTTACATGATTAGTGACACTGTGTTCCTGCAAACCACACAGCTGATGAGGATTTATTCTTGTAGCCCCCATACCAGATACAGTCTCCAGTGGAGAGCTGTGCCACAGGAAAAGTAAGAGATGTGACCAAGATAGCACAGGAAATCTGCTGCAGAGCAGGGACTCAAAGTTTTCCTGTGTCATTTGTGTTGCACACAAGCCTCTTGGTCTTTGCTTCCAAAGGGCTTTATGGCTTATGCCCTCCTCATCTGTCATTTCAAATTCCCTTTGGAGAGGAAGTCTTCCACTTCCAATCAGCCCATTACACTGTCTCTTGGAAGAAGAAAGCATCTTTTTATGTTGCTGTGCTTCTGCTGCATTTTGCACAATAGAGCCTCAGTTCATGCTTGTCCACGAGAGCAATAAATTAAAAAAGCCAATTATTTGAAGTCTGATAGCCTTCGCCATTCCATCATTTTTCATCTCATTAAGTTAATGAACTTCAGGTAGAAGATCTGAATAGAGTACAAACCATTTAAATGTACTGTCTGCTTCAAAAAGCAAAATTTTCTGTGAGTGAGAAAAGAGGAAAAAATTATTTGAGCAGGAGGCAAGAGAATGGAGAATTTGGAAGAAGACCTAAAAATGAGAAGAAATCTAGAAAGAAATTGACTTAGAGAAGATAGACAGGAGAGGGGAAAATTCTGAACTGAACTTGGAGGTCAGTGTACAGCCTGTCCAAAACTGAGATGAGGCAAACTGAAGAAAAGTGAAGAAGGGGAGAGGAACAAACCTGTGTGAAAGGAGAGGAGTATGGGGGCACAACTACACCAGAAACGGGCCAACATTGCATTTAGAGCTGCTATTGGAATTCAGCTAGCAAAGGTGCAAAAGCTCAGGGAGGCTTCATGGAGCACTTTAATTGGAGATTTGTTCAAAGGTAGGGCTGTACTGCAGCTGGTAGCCTGAAGTAGCTATATGTGTGTGAGGTGGGAGGGCTCCTGCTGCAATCCAGTTGCTGCAGAGGCGTGCAGAGGGTGAAGTAGCCCTGGGCTAGGCTTCCAGAGGTACCTGATCTCACTAATTGGAAGTTAGTGTTGGTACAGTTTCAAATACTCCGGTTTGAGCCTGGGTGTTACCCGCACTGCACACTGTAATCTTTTCCCAAGTGAGCCAAGATAACGCAGAAGGAAGGGTGAGAGAGAAGGACGTTTTGGTGTGACAAATTATTGGTGTTACCGAAACACCCAAGGGCTCTGGCGCTGGGCTCCATCCCCAGGCTTGGTTAGAAAGAGTCTCTGTCCTGAAAAGTCTTTGCTGTAAATACAGAGTGTGAAAGATGGGGTGGGAAGGAAGGGAGCAGATTTATGCTGCAGTTTGCTGCCATTATGTCTGGCAGTGGCAGGAATAGGAACAGAAGTCGGGTCTGGTCCCTGTGCCTCCTGCTGGCACCCTGTCTCATAAGCCATGCTGCTTTTTCCTTGTTTGGGCTGATGTGCAAATTAAGATGTAAGGCAACTACCTCAAGAGTACTCTCCTACACAGGCGTTTTTGGTTTTTCCTGAGCATTTATTTTCCTTCCCATAGCTTCACGTCCTCTGTGCATTTCCTCTAATGAGTGTGTTGCTCATTAAACTGAGATTAGGATTATTTGAATTTCATCTGTCAATGCGTGACTTTCTGAAAGAAGTATTTGTAAAAGCCATTTCAAGAATCTGCAGCTAGGAAAGCTAGGAATGGAAAGGACCCATTAAAGTCATCCAGCACAATCATGGTAGTGGCCCACAAAGCAATTTTCCCCCACTTTATTTCAGGGCATTTTACAGCAATGCCACATATCTTCGAGTTTTCTTTGAGCAGTTAACTCTAGAGGCCAAGACATCTATCACAATTCTATTTTTAAAACAAAACCTGCTTTTTCTTCTTTGGACTACTTTGATTCCGTATTTCGGTAAGCTGATTAGTGATCAATAACAATACGGGCAAGGCATGATGTTCTGGTGTGATGCTGCGCCTGCTGCCGGCAGGGAGGAGTCGGGAGCGGCTGTCCCTGGAGGCAGGCTGGCTCCCCTCTCCTGAGGCACAAGGTTTGTCTTCCTGTACTTTACAGCGTATCAAGAGAGATTGAGGGCGGTGGCGGTATCACTGTCCCTATCTAATGCTTTCTGGAGCCCTGTCAAGTTCCTGGGCCAGCTGATGATTATTCCTTTCAGATATGTGCAGCTATTATTGTAATGGGCTTTTACTGAGCAAGGCTGTGCCGCTAGTCTCTTCTTAGAAATTATTCTCTCCAGCCACTTGGCACAGAGAGCAGTTCAAAAAGCTTTCAAGTAACACATCTGCTATGTCTTAGTTCAAAAAGCCGAGCAGTGTAATTGCTGAAATATCTTACTTGTGATTCCTAAAGACATACATGATCTTTGCCATACTTGGTTCCTATGTTTTACCATTATCCTCCACAGTTTTGCTCATTCCTAACTTCTGCCTGCTCCAGTGCCAGATTTCTCTCATAAAATTCGGTTGTAAACTTAATGGATCAAGACCTTTCTTGCATGTTTATGTGATGGTGAGCACAGTGACACTGACCTACAGGTGCTCCTGTGAAACACAGAAGAACAGTTCTCATATTTTGAAATGGCCTCTGAGTATAATTTCTCTTTTTAGAATCCCTCCTACTTACATTTCTGAAGGAAACTATTTGGTTTTGCTGCTATTATTGTGCTTCCAACCTATTTTATCTAATTGTTATGAGACTGATAAAGACTAGTTTAAACTACATGGACATAAAACTGGGAAATTTGCCAAAATAAGTCTATTTCTATTGGCTTAGCAAAGGCTGTCATGAATGTAAACTTAAAAAATTATGGAGGAAAAAGTGGAAGTTAGCACCTTCTCCATCTGATTAGTCGGAATGACATAAAAGGCAGCTATAGATCTCTTGTAAATCTAGTAAGATCACTGTGTATTACTAGACCTGAATAACTGAGGAGTTTGATGACCAAAAAAGTAGTTTGCTGCTGAGCTGATAAACTATATGAATTGTTTACCAGCAATAAATCTCCAATATTGGTATGTGCTGAGCTCAGAGTTATATTTTGTATAAAATACTCATTATTTTGCTATTGTGAGCCTTGGTCATAATAAGATATCCATAGCAGCAGTTCCTGCAGTGCCAAGATAGAATTGTTGTTATCTGTCTTTGCTGTTCTGGATCAGGAGCTGCATTTCAGGATGGAAAATTATTGTACAGTGAGTTGTACCTGTCCTTATTCAGATGCGTTGATACAGTGTTAGTAGTTCTTAAGTAAATGAGAGAAAAGTTAATTTTTTTTGCTTATTAATGATAAGTCTTTCTTCTTGTATTTTATGAAGGAAAGTTGACACAGCTGTAATTTTTTAACTTTTAGGTGTTCTCGGAAAACGTGCTGGCACTTTGGAGCTGAAAAAGGACATGAGGAGTAAAAGGACTCAGGATCTCAGTGGTCAGAATGAAACATATGTTGAAAGATTTTTCAAATCTACTGTTAGTAGTGCTCTGTGACTATGGTGAGTATTAAGAGCAAAAACTGTGACGTGCATTCACAAGGTGGTTTGAATGGTGGTGTTTCCAGGTGATCTGTGGAAATGAAATGCTATGGAAGCCACCATTGATAGGCACAGAATTTAGTCTAGATCTTATGCAGTAGTTAGGTGGAAAATGCAACTTGGGTAAACTGTCCCTTTAGATCAGTGTCAAGACCTTTTCTTGATGTAAATTTGCTCAGAGGAGTAAACAAGATAAATGAACAAATTTCCATGAGCATCAAGGGACTGGCTGTGCTAGAAGCAGTGACTGGAACTCTGCTGTCTTGTAAGACTTATATTTCATAATATTTAATGAACATCATTGAAGACAGGCCTGGTTTAGGTATCTGTAGTAGGATGGATGGAAATATGCACAGAACTACCTGTTTCTCTCCATTTCTAGGAAAGGAACCTGGGTAGTTGGGTCCTATCTACAGTATAGCCAATCTCCTATGGCTGAGTGAGCCCCCATCTGATGGATCTAAATTGCCACCCAGAAAACTTTTGAGTACAGCAGAGGTGTTCTTTCCTCTGATTGTATAAGAAGCCAAAGGATTATGTTCATACACACTCAATCTTAGTCACAAAAAATTAGGCCGGTAGTCAGAGGCAACCAGTCTTGTTTGAGTAGTCCATGCACAAATCCATACATATTGAAGGCAGCTCTTATCCGTCTGCAGCTGAGATCTGTAGAATGAAAAAGCACCTCCTTCTCACCATCAGCTGCCAAGGAGGGAAGTTAGACATCCCAAGTTCAAGTCAGCAACTTGTACAAGCTGACAGGCATCATATGTATAGTGTCTTATCCTTTCCAAGAATGTACTGAGTAGGAAGTAGGTTTGCAAATTACTTTCTTATTGCAGAGTGAATTAGAAATTCTGAGAATGGGACTCTTAATTCCTGAGCAATTCATATGTTTTAGAAAATTTTATTCCTAGTTTAAAAGCCAGTGTTGTTTTGACAGCTGTGGTACATTGTCAAACCATGCTGAAGGATTAAGCTGTGCACTGCAGAAATAAGTACAGTGTGGAAAACATGGGAAAAGAAGTGGTTAATTCTCACTTATGGAATGAGCTGTAGCAGGTAGTTCTTGCATCAGACAGATGAAGATGTCTTACAAAGGAGGGAAATGGACAAAAATGTATGCAGTTTGCTGTCCTTGTATAAGTGAGAAAAATGATTGTAAATAATGTCTGGTATACTACTCATTCCTCTGTGTGTCCTCAATCTGTGCTGCAGAGCAAGGGAACCCTAGAAGATGTAGAGAACCTAGAATTGCTATATTTTAGGTGAACTTGGTTCTAGTAGAAGTAAAGATCTTGTCTATGGTTTTTAGTACCATTTTTCTTTTACTAAGACAGCTAACCAGCCCAGTTAGAAATACTGCACTGAATGGGTGACACAGTGAAGGTAAGTATTAAATTCACTGTAGCCAAGATGTGAGATGAGTGATTACAATATCCACTGGTTCTTGGTGAGCCAGTCCTTTAGATATTCACAACTGATTAACTCAGATGTAAAAGCTATTATTCTTGAACTTCATAGAGTGTGGCACAGCAAGTCATTATGAGGTGTAGTTAATGAGGTAAATCTCTGCTGCAAACTTTAGGTGCATCAACTTTTACCTTATGTCAAGTTAAAGGGCAGCCCATAATACAGAAAATTGCTTCCAAACAGTTCTGCATGTATGTATCTTTGAATATTACTGTGTACATCGATTTTAGATAACTACTTCACTTATAAACTTCTCTGTTTCAGGCAAGACTATTTTTAAGTGATCCAGTATGTTCTGGAAAATTACCGAAGTGCTATAAAAAGCCCTAACATCCAACTAAATTGTATTCTCATTTCTTATCAGTTTTACTGATGTTTTTGTTCTACTTAGCTCTGTGTACCAGTGGCTGACAAGCCAGCAGCACAACCCAAGTTGGCTTAAAAACACTTTAAATAAATAACTATCTGAATAGCACCCTCAAGTAACTCTTCCTGCTCTTCAGTGAATATCAAGGACTTTTAATCTTTTAAAGTGTGAATTCTTACAAAGACTCCTCTGGCAGGTTGTTGGTACCACAGCTAGACTTCTTTCAATAGGAGACCATTGCAATGACAATGAAAATGATACAAGGACATTGAAAGATGCCCCTGACTGGCTGTCCAAACGACTGGCACAAAGTTTTGGCAGGTGGCAGAGTCATGGACATGTAGTAGGCTGGAGGGCAGCTGAAGGAGCTTGCCATGGAAGCTGTCTCCTGACTGGTATCTTTTGGAGTATTGTGAAAAACTGCTGTGTGGGCTGTCCAAAAGTGCAAATTTCTTATTTACCATACTTGGGGAAAGGATGCTGTGAGCTGGGGTGCACCAGCCAGAGCTCTGCAGTGCTGTAACAGCATCCTCCAGTAGTGCTCACTTTCCTCACTTCCTGAGGGATCTGCACTTAGGGTTGATGGACTGCTCCACAGCAGTCCCCTGCCCTCCTGTCCTTCCTCTCAACATACAGAGTTCCTCATCTTTGCCATTCTAAATAAAAAAGAGTGCAAGAAGGTCAAGACAGTTGTAAAAGAGTGTAAGGACAATAAAGCAGTAGGCAGAAATATCAGTGCTTTTCATGACTATCGCTTGAATGTTTTTGTTGTAAGTTTAAAGCTTAAAATTGAAATTTTTCATGCTGGGTTTTTGCCATGGTCTGATTTCCTTTTCCTTTAATGTTTCAGCTACATTGAATCTAGTTGATTCCCATGTAGAGTGCATCATTTTGCCCACTATCAAAGGAAAAAAAATCCTAGCAAGTCAATGCCATTTCACTGGGAAACTCTTAACACAGCTGTGAGAACTTTATCTTTGTTAGAGTTTTCACAATGGCCTGGGACATGCTTTCTGCTGTCCTTATGAAGACCTAGATCTGGTCCAGATCTAAATCCTTGCAGATGACTGAGATGAGATTCTCTGAAGTGTGCCCCAACTCTCGCTGGCTCCTCTAGCCAGCCTCATACAACACCATGCATGCTCCAGCCCAGGGCAAGAATTCCCAACATTATTAGACGCAAGAGTGGTCCTGTGCTTCCTTATGGAATGCTAGCACTGAGGAAGGAAGGTGGGAATGTGCTGGAATTAACCACAGGCCCAAGGAGCCACAGAAGATAAAAGAGCTATAAGGTAAAGAGATGAGGGCAGGAGTTGGAAAAACTATGGGAACAATAATGGAGTTAGGCTAGTTACCCAAGAGATACTGAAAGTAGATGGTGGTAGACATAGGACTGTAAAATATGTGCAGGCACACGTGACAAAGCCAAAACAGGGAGAGTAAGGAGAATGTGTTGCTGGGCAGTTCAGAGAGACACTCTTCACGAGTGTTTAGGGTCTGTCTCTTACTCTCTGGGTGTCCAAGTTGAGATCAGGTTTGCTGTGGTGCCATGTGCTCACCACAGCTGCAATGAACAGGATCCTGCTTTGGATGTCTGAAGGACCATTGTAGTTAAAATTGGGTCCTGGCTTTCACAGGGCACCACAATTAGTTGATACGTGACACTTTTTGCCTTTGTGCCTGTGCCTTGGTTCCTAACACACAAAACAAGAGCAGTGACCTCCTCTCATTTGTCAGGGATTTTAGAAGGATAAAGTCATTAATATTTCTAATGCACTAATACACTACAATAAGAGCACAATAGGAGAGTCCATGGGGGACAATGAATAATTCTGTGTTATCAGGACGGATTTTGGACAGTGTGCAGTCAATAATACATAGGACCACCAACAGAAGACTGAGAACAAAAGAACCCTCTGATAATGAGCACCATCCATCTGCCAAATGAAGCGGTGTCTTGTGGAAATGCAAATATAGTACATACTTGTAAGAGTATATGTCTGATTTATATGTGTAAGGCTGTGCGTGCCACCTTTACTCGGACTTTATGTATGTGGTTGGAGCTGTTTACTTTAAGGACATGTTATAACTGGTGGCAAGTAATAGGCTCTTTTTTTCTAGTGTACAGTGCACCCTACCCAGATGTAAATGTCTCTACCCAGTCAGATTAATTTCTTCCTGAAAATCTTTCCTGCTGAGAAGAAAGTGAATCCAAGGTGACTAACTCAAATTGAAGCTTAGAGTAGTAGGCGTCTAATATTATGTGAGATGAGTCCTTCTACTCCTGACTGCTAAGTGCTTGCCTTGGCAGTTGCAATGTTTTTCCAGCAAAGCTTTCTTTGAGGTAATCTTAAGACATGTGTAACAAATTTAACAAGTCAAAGTATTGTTAGTTGATACTACTTATGAAAGGATTGCTTTAACTGAAGTTTTACACTTCCATGGCACCTTCCATCTAAGACTCAGAAGCCTTTCCCCAGACAATTAATTAAATAAAGATGTCTCACAGCACATTCTATATCTGGAATGGATGTACGCAGTTCCCATTTTTCAGATAACCTTTCTGTGTCTGAAATCCTTAAGGTTCAAGCAATGCAGAGAAGGTAGCTGAGCTAAGAACAGAAATGTGATCTTCCAATTTATTGCTTTAGATACATCACTAGTTACAGCATGTCTTGGGATAATTTGGCAACTTGCACAAACATGGTCATGCAAGAAGTGAATTTGAAAGGACTGCACCATTTATAATGAAATGATGTCATTTAGACATGTTGCACCACATCTGAGACAAGAAAAGTGCTGCAGTCACCACCACTGTTATTTTCAGCTCTTTCACTCAAGTGTCTGCGATGCAAATGAGCAAAATGAAAGATTCATAAGACAGAGCAAGAGAAAAGGCTTCAAAAAGCATCATGCAGACTCCCTATTCTATTTAACTTGGGGGACATTTTTCATCTGTCTGTGTAAGGAACCACTGTCCTTTTTTTGCTAAATTACGGCTGAAGCTGAAGAACAGCTGGCCTCTGTGGAGTTTAAAAATCTGTAAGTGAAAGAAGTTGAAAAGTTTGAGAAACTATTCTGATAAATTAAGGTTTCTGTTAATCTTTTGGGTGGTTTGTGGTTTGCTTAAAAAACTGGTTGTTACCTTCCTGAATGTGTTACTGCAGTGGACTTTGAGTTGCTCCAAATCACATCCCTGCACAGAACAGAGCTGTTGAGCTCTAACTGCTATTGCTGGGACCTTTTCTTTTTTTGTGATCTGGTTCATTGAAAAAGATTGAGAACCACTTTTAATATCCATTTTGAAAATATTTATTTTCTTCCATAGGAACAGTCACTTGTCTGTTTCTTAATACTGTTGTGGAACTTTTCCTTTCAGTTCTTGGGGAAGTGGAGTATCTCCTGTTGGAGCATCCAGATCATGTAGCTTTCAGCAACGACACAGTGTCTGTGGAATATCAGTACTACAGTGGTGGTAATGTGACAGCAGAGCATGTGTCCCTCCTTTTATTGGATGCCAGCACCAGTGAGATAATTGCAAGAAAACAACTTCCAGCAAATCAGTCCCAGGGGACAGTGGTGTTTGAGTGTTTCCATTTCAAGAGTGCTGGTGATTTCTTGTTCAGAATGGTCTCTCCCAGTGACAACAGCAGTACTGCCCAGTGGAGCAGAAGCAGCATGTCCGCCCTCCATGTGGAATGGCCTGTATTTCACATTGATTTGAACAGGAGTTCAGAGTTGCTTGGGAGCTCCCTTCAGGTTGGGCTTTTTACAAATGAGCAGTTATGTGGCACGAACAATACTGTAATTTCACTGGATGTGATATTCACCAGCACCCTTTATGAATTCAGAAGAGTATGCTCTGATGAGACTCTGGGCATTAGAACTAGCAAAGAAATCCCCCTGTCTAGGTCCCAGTGGGTAGAGTTTGACTGCCCACCTCTTGGTCAAGAAGTATACATCACCGTGTTACTGAAATCGTTAGAAACGCGTTCCATCATTGCTTCCATGGGACCTGTAGATCTTCTCCACAAATTTGGATACAGACTGGTTGTGGCAGCAGAAGACATATGCAAAACTTTGGTTCAGGTCTTCGTAATCTCTCCACCATGCACTTCTATGAGTGGAAAAATTGTTGTTTATAAAGAGGCTCTCAAGCATCCAAGTCAAAGAACAACTTGGCTGTATGAAAACATCCTTCACCCAGGAGACAACAGGACAGAATTTAACTGCACTTTGTTTGATGTTGGGAAGAACAAATACTGCTTTGACCTCCTCAACTTCTCAAATCGAAGCTATTTTCCAGCAAGAGTTAAGGAGTGTATACAGATCCAAAGGAATATGGGTTTGTACTGATTTCTTTTCTCTTTTAGCCAAAATCAGCACTCTTCCCAGCCAAAACTGGTAATGATTTTGGGTCTCCTACACCAGACAAAACAGTTGTAATGTCGTACACAGGTGGAAACAAGATAGACTGTTACGTAGAAGACAGAAGGACATTTGATAACAACTGCCACTCTGGTGGCTTAAGGCTGCACTAATTTAATGCTAGGTACCAACTAAAACCACTTAGGGCATTCTGAATCTTGTACCTATCTCGTCAGGCTGAAAATGAAGCTTGTCCTTCTCAGTGAGGTAAGAAGCTACTTCAGTAGATCTGGTCCACTGGAGACTCTAAAGGTAGGATTAGTTTTACCTGCAACTGAGTGTGTAAAAGCCAGGGGCCCAGCATTAAGTAGTTGTGTAGCTTTTTATTTGAGAGGCATCTTGCAAGGGTGATTCATTGGTGTTGAACATAGAGGGCCTGAATCCTCACACGGGTGCTCGTTTCTCTACCCATTTGGTGTAGAAGTTTAGAGCTCTACCTGTTAGATGCACAAACTCTGGTGAGATGAGTCAGGATTTGGCTACAGTGAAAGGCACAGCTGTGTCACTTGGACAGCTGGCAGGTTTTCTAAGTGTCTGCTGCTTACAACAGACCAGGGTGCATTTTCTGACCCATGTAGCTTTCTGGCAGATCATGGGCCGTGTTCATATAGCCAAATTTTTTCTTATAGGAAAGATTAGAATAGTACAATCTGCCAGTTGGAACAGCTGGTGGTCCATATAATCCTTTGGATTATGCCTGCCATGATCCGGCATGGTCTGAGAGAGTATTGGTTGGCAAAAGCCAAAACCATGTATATGTTTTACAGCTATAGTGTTAGAAGTGACAGTCTCCAAACCACGGTTGCATGGTAGAGGAAGCAGATGAGCCAAATACACTTCTCATCACTCATTTGTGGAAGGCAGCTGCAGAGAGGGATGGGCTGTATGTGCACGAAGGATTTGGGATTGGGTTGGATTAGGTTGCGTTGCCTACGCCCTGGAAAGTAAATGTTCTCATTTGAAGCAGGCTTGTGTCTATAAGTAATGAAGTAGTCTTTTCCAACTGCACACTTCAAAGAGCTTGGGTTGAAAGGTTTAAGATGTGCATTGTTTTCCTCACCTCCCCACCTTAGTTGCCCTGAAAAGAAAGTGCAGGAACTCTAGCCAAACAATGGCTGTTGCACTTCATGGACAGGTATCTGAGAAAGATCATGAGGAGACCAGGAGTGTAGGACATGCTCCAGAGCACACAGTCTCAGACACACAACCTATGTTAATGAGGTTTCTTGTCTTATTTTGTGCTATTTCACAAATTCTAAAACTGTTAGCTATTTAATTAATTCTCTGTACTAAAAATGACCTCTATTTTCAGCACATGCCAAACCCAGTGCATAGTTCTCTTCATCTTAACTTCCCATCTGCATTCTCTGCTGGCACTCCCTCTCTTCTTTTGGCATAAGAAAGTCTACCTGAAAATGAAGGCATATTATTTTCTTAATGGAGGTAATTCTCCAGGAAAAAGGGAGACAGAATTCTAGTTTTTCATCTGTACCTGAGTGTATGTTACACTGATATGATCTAGATAATTACCCTTACAGATAAATCACTAGCATATGGTATAGATATGATACTGTGCCCAATATTTAACTGTTTTAATTTATGAGATCTCCATTAAGCAATGGTTCCCTGCAGTCTCTTCTGTTTCCTTAGGTTCCTCAGTAGCCCCATCCTTAAAACCACATTGGAAAGAATCAGGCTATGCCTCTTGAAGAGCGGAGTTAGGTCAATAGCTGCCAAGTCAAGAGTATCACATCTACAAAGCTGATGAAAGCAAAGCCACACCGGTGTAGTTGTAAATAAAATGTCAACCTGAAATTAATTAGACTGCAGCGCATCTGACTCTGTGCCTGTATCTTTGAGACTTCAAAGCCTGCAGGCAGTGTTTGAAAGGAGCAGGGTGTTCTGGGAGGGGCACATCAGCCTGAAGCCACGACAGATAAAGCGAACCTGTGCTGCTTGTGATAGCCATCAACCTCCTGGCTCCTCTGGAGAGGGCTCCCCTGAGCCCCCTCCCCCTGCTGCAGGGCACTGTGAGGTGCTCTACTTACAGCAGACCTCTGATAGCTGTTTGTGTAAAACATTGACTGCTGCAAGTCTCCTAATTTCTGGTTTGGACCTCCTGAAGTTTAAGGCAAGGAGAGGTGATAAATCTCTAGTCTGGGCTCTTGTGCCGTGTGGGCCATCATTTTTCATTCAGATACCCTAGTGCTGAGCCCCACGGCTAATCTTTGTATCTGACTGCCACTTACCCTCCAGAGAGTTATCGAGTCTTCTGCTGAAGACACTGCAAAACAGACTTTTCTGGTAATTTCTCTCAATGCTATTCTCTATGTATTCTTTTGAAAGGGAAACTTTGTGTGTTTCATAACTAAAGTGAATCTAGCTTCATCCTCTGGTGACTGAATTTTATTCTGCTGCTTTCTGATAGCTGTTTCCTATCTACTGTCTTTGCCTCACAAAGACATCTGCACATCCAAGTCATGTCACGTCTACCAGATTTTCTCAGTGTTCTTTCTAACAAACGGAAAAGATTAAGTCTTTAATTGGAAGGCATTTTCTTCAGGATTTGATTTATTTACTGATTCTGTTTCACTCCCTTTCTGTTATTTTAAACATTCAGGTTTATTTGACAGCCAGGGTACCAGCTTTGTATGCTGTGTTCAGACATCCTTCTCACTGATGCTGCTTGATCAGTAGCACTCTCCCTACCCCTTCCTCTGCTTTGATTCCACTGATTGCATTATGCGATTTTCCATAAAAAGTACTTTTACCCTGTAAACTCCTCTTGAGCTGTTTCAGTATGGAGCCTGCCATCCTGCAGGTGCAATTTTCATTCCTTCTTCCTACACTTCCTTTTCACTTTGCTGATTTAGGATCTATTTTCCTTTAATTATCCTAACTTAGCAAGTACCCTATGTTGCTCCATACAACTGCACTGTCTGCTTATGTCATTACAGGAGGGACATATTTTCTCAGTAATAATTTATATTTATTTTCATGTCAACTAGGGAAGCACTGAGCCTTATACTAATCCCTTTGGAATCTCTCCAAATGCATTCTCACTCAGTGATGGTTTTCTGTTGACAGTTGCATATCCAATCTGTCACTCAGCCAGTTCTTACTTCATTTAGCATATGCTCTATTGTTATGAAGCAAAGATATAGTTTTGTACAAGATCAAAGTTCCTAAATCATTCAAATGATCTTCATCCAAACCACAGATTATGAGATAAAATACGATTTTGCCACATCTCTTTTCCATAAATCAGACATGAGTTATGTTTCTGGTACTTTGTCAATCCTGCTCTTTACACCTCATTCAGGCCAAGTTTAGTACAGCCTTTTGGAACAGGAATCTAACTTGTGCTTGGAGCAGGAAGGAGAAAGCTCCCAGAGGCCCTGAGTGGGCCAGCAGCTCTTCGAGCCCAGGAGATCACCTTCAGAATAAGTGTCACAAAGAACCTATGCTATCCAAGACTGAATATATCTGTTAAAGGTGGGGAATACATACATTAATTGTGAGACAGCATTTGTGCAGTTTTCTGTAGACCCTAACTGGAGAATCTGTGAAAGTTAGTGAAAAAATTAACAGTGAGATGTGAATCATTTCATTCATCTTGGTGGGCTCTTCACTGTTTCACAGAGGAACATGCAGCTCATTTTTTTCTCCAATGTTTGACTGGATTATTGGGATGTCTGACGTAGGAAATTCTGTTAGATCATCTTATCCAGCAGCAGATGCACTGCAGGATCATTCTTTCCCATGCTTAATCCTGTGTTTTGCTCACCTGGGATTTAAGTGTCCCCAGCAGTGAGACTTCTGCTCTCCTTAGAAGGTTTTCCCATGTTCTAGCCTGTATCCTGCTTGTAACATTCAGGTCAAGATTGATATTAATCAGTAATGCTAAAGCATAGAAAAAGGCATGCTTTTTTCATATTTCTGGTGTTAATTAACACTTAATTCCTATTTCTGGTGTTAATTAAAACTTCTTTTCCAGTTCTTAGTTACACTCTAGAGACCAGTTTCAACTTTGGTGTGACTTACATTGAAGTCTCTTGCAGTTGCCTACAGCACAAATGAATTTTGTTCATCTAACTTTTGCTATTGGGATGTTGGCAGGGCATAAGAAATGCATCTGTTGCCTGAAAAAGGAAAGAGGAAGGTGTGGGAGGACCTTCTGAAAAATGGTCAGTAAGGGGGGAGAGGAGTAAATGGAGCATCTAGAGGTCAGGCAGGGATGTACAATTTCTGTCAAATTTTTGCTTCCTGAATAAAACTGTATGAATCAGATCTGCTCATTGGTAGGAAAGTCTGAGAACCAATTAGCTCTGTTGCCTGAATCTGTACCTGGGTTGGGTATTTATTTAGAAACAGGCATATGCAGGAGATCTGGGTGTGCTAGGGCTGGTTTGTATCACATCTACTTTTCCTGTGTCAGTAAATGCTTCATCTCCACACATTAGAAATAAATCAAGTTTTACAGACTCAATTAGAGACTCAACTTCTGGGAAAAAAAATTATTTTTAGGCTGTGCCTCCCCATTTCTTAACAATGCCTATTTGTGGGGAAAAGACTCTTAATTTTCCCATAGTCTAGGATTTCTTTCTTTAAGGGGATCCTTGTCCTTTCATTGTCCAAATTAGTAACCTATTGGAACATGTCACCATTTCAGTGCACCCAAGCTTCATTTCCATGGAAGGTTGAGAGGCTGTTTTCAGGACCTAAAAACCAATCTCAGCTTCCAAAAATATCCTGCAATCCCCTAGGCTAGCACAGATACTTACATGAACCTGTCAGTAATTGGTGATTTTGTCCCACACCACTGGCCTGGTTGAAGTGTTTAGGACTGTCATGTGTGTCAGGCTGGAAGATTGATGCTGAGTGTCCCTTGCTGACTGTGCTGATGGACAGCACTGCATGCACAAAATCTTGTGAACATGGAAATCTGAGGGGAGAAATTTATGCAGAGCAATAATTAACACAGTTAATTGCATTTATCTTTCATGTTGGCAGATCTGCCAACTGTCAGCTATTTCAAAACAACTCATCAGTTAGATGTCTTCACGTTGATAATTGATTCCTCAATTGTGTGTGAAGAAACCTCACGCTTATTAGAGCTAGTTAGCAGTACATGCCTTCTGGTTTTTCCCCTGGCATTTTCAGTCTATTTGTCTTAAATGGAGGTTAATAATTTCATTTCCTTGGGGGAGAATAAACTGTGCTTCATTTTCTTTTACATTCTGGTAATCGCAGGGGATTGTAGAGCAAGATGCAGGGGTTTAAATCTCCCATCTTTCATGGGAGCTGGAACATTTCTTGCTCTCCTGCTGTTTGAGTCACATTTCTTAGCCTCAAAACTATGGATGCCAAGTGTTTTTGCTAAGGAACTCTATACCTTTAGCCAAAGCCCAAGTCATTGAAAAGTGTCCTGGAGCAATGGGCACATGTTAAGTTTGACGTCAGTGTTGGAAAATTACTCATCCTAAATGTTCTTATATGTTGAAACCCACAGGCATCAATGTGGAGACTGTTGAGCACCCTCCACTATCACCAGTGTTAGCACTGGAGGCAACCAGAACCTTTCTGAGCCTGGCGCTGCATCTGACTTTAATTAACGGAAGTTTAAACTAGCAGGAAATGTGGAGAGAGGGAAACAAGTTAGCTCACGCACTGGAAATTATGACAGAAACTCAGCAAGCTGCTCACACAAAGAGTCTGTAGGTCTACAAGGAGGTAGGTCCTTCAAGTAGCCCCTCTTCCAGTGGTGAGGGACACTGCTGGAGTCCTTCATGATCCTGATATGAAGAAAACTGTTGGGAGATCCTATGTGATATATATGATATTATAGTATATATATATATATTACTATAAAATTATTTTTGAGAAGGCATCAGTGAGCCCTTGACTGTGTATTGATTATGAACATTTTTTCTTCCTGCCCTCAGTAATAACTTGGTTTGCTAACTGAAGTGGTTTTGCAAACGGTCCACAGTCTGTACCTTTTTGGGACTCCTTAATCCAACAAACATCCTCAGTTACCTACTTCTTGGCATCCTCTGATTCTCTTTTCCCTTGACACCATACACTTGCTCCATTTTGCACTTCACTGGGAGCTGACATGGCTGCAAACTGAAGGAGGAGTCTGAAAGCTCAGCCTGCCTTTAGGCTCATCACCAGCTCCAGAGACAGAGGGGTGTAAGCAGAGAGGGGCACAAAGAGCACAAAGTGAGATGCAGCCTGGGGTCTTGGATGTTGCAGTATTGTGGTGGAGTCGGTGACAAACAGCTGGAGTGGTCACTTGATAGTGGGTGGGCTTAGAACCACAGCAGCACCAGGGAGTCTTGTCAGGCCAGTCTCTCCTTGGCATTAGGCTAGGCAGATGTCCTGGGGCACTCAGGCACACAAATGTGGTGAGTGTGTGCCCACACATGCTCTGCAGCCTTGGCTGGCAGCACAAGTGTAAGCTCAAACTCTGGGGCCCCATCCTGCAGTGCAGACAAGGACCTGCACCAGGAGGGCAGCTCCACTGGTCCTCTTAGGCTGCTCACATTAATGCTGACATGGTCACAAAACTCTTAGGACAGGGCCCAAAGCAGTTACAATTTAATGTTTATTGAAACACAGCTGTATTTATTCTTGTTAGAGACATTTAAAAATAATAACACACTAGGAACAATACAGCAACCAATAAAACATGAAATCATAAAACCATTTTCAGTCATGCAACACTCTCTAGTGCTTGGACACCATAACTTGGTTAAGGACTCGGGGCATGCTAGCAGCAGTAATAAAATTAAAAATCATAGCTTGTGTTGGCAGTAGCAACACCATGAATTATCTAAAAGAGCAAAGTTTAACCTGGTCTACTTTCAAAAAATTTCATTTAGCTGTTTTTCATCTTCATCTGTGAGCAGTGAAATTGAGTTAAGTAGTCTCTTGTTCTTCCATCTGTCAGTCAGCTGATCCATAGGAGTGTCCCCAGGGGCTTTATCTTTTAAGATTGCACCTGAGCTCATGCATTGGTTTGGAATTTAAAGTTGTGGCTCTGCCTCAGTGTCACAGCTGTCACACAGGGACAGGAGTGGTCTCATTTTTCTCTCTCTGGGTTCTCACTGCCATAAAGTTCGAATGTGGAGATCACTGGATGAGGATGTAAGAAAAAGAGGGATTTTATTACACGTTAAAAAATTATAATGTAGCATTAGAACCTGAGCCTGCCTCCAGGTAAAATAAATAAATGAACATGCAAAATTCCATCCATGAGTTAATTGCCTAATCATAAGCAGTAAAACAATAGAGACCTATAAGTTGTGAGATGAATGATTCAATAACATGCTTATGTGCTGGGAAGAAAATAAAGAGTAAACCAATGTTGTAATTTCATTAGGCCTTGTAGGCTTATCATCCTGATGCAGTCATATAAATCAGCAATAACAGTCAATCAAGTTATCCTGCTGTAAATGCACTGTTTGTCAGGCAGGAATTTGATAAATATATAAATTACCAGCCCACTTCAAAGATCTGTGGATTCATTTCCTTTTGCTGTTGTTCCAGGCAGAACCTGCCTGCCAGTTGACTAAACACTGTGTTGCAGGCTGACACTGGGGTGAAAAAAGGAAAACAACAAGTGGAAACTTTGGCTCATTCCTGGATGCCACTTGCTATTTTGGTCTTGCTGTTTGCATTGTTTGGTTATTTACTGCTGTTTTCTGAAAAAGAAGACAAATGGCTGTGTCTTTAAAGGTAAGGAGGCAGACACATTCCTCATTGCTGTGAGCTTGTGTATTTGTAGAAACGTGGAGCCGGTGGCAGCCCTGGAGCCCATGCAGTGTCACCTGTGGGGACGGAATCCGGGAGCGCTTCCGAGAGTGCCTCACCTCCTCGCCGGCAAAACCAGGCTGCGCTGGATCGCCGAGGGAGACTTCCCTGTGCTCGCTGGAGGAGTGTGTGTGTATGTAGCTCTGCTGTCCTCTTCCCCTGGTCCCGTGACCACCGTGGCAAAAGCAAAGTATAAAATGGAAACAACCCCTCTCTTTCAGTCATACTGATTTGGGGGGCTGTCACATTCCTGTGGTTGATGGAGCAGGGCAGGAGCCTCTGTGCATTTGATTGTGGGACACTGGAGATAGGGTTCCAAGGCATAATATTTCTGAATGCCATGAGTGCAATGGAAACAGTTTAAAATCTCCAGGATTATCAGAGTGGAGAAGTCCTGAAAGAGAGATCTTGAGGCTATCAGAACATGTTCAGTAGTGAAAGCCAAAGACTCCAGTGGGAACCGATTAAAAAGTTAAAGCCGGTTAGAAAAGGGTGCTTGTTCCAGCTGGGACCTGTGGTGTGAGATTACCATTCTGTGAGTTTTTTGAGGTGGCAGTGCCAGGTCTCCCCCTGCTCCAGCCTGCCACTGCTGCTGCCCTGTGACAGGGCAGGCTGGCTGTAACTGATAGGTAAGGCTTTATAAAACCTTTATAAACCCTTTACTATCGGTAACAACTGGCCACTGCTGGTGGTGGCAAGTAAGTGCAGATACAAGAGAACTGAGCCTTCTATAAGATGATAGGTGGATTACAGCAACCACATGGCCTTCAGTGAGGCTGCATGAGGCTGTGCCAGCACCACAGCTGGGTGCTGACAGCCACCATTGAGGGGCATGAGAAGTGTCCTCTTCAGCAGGGTGCTGCTGCTTAGTCTGTGCAAAACTTTTGCTTCTTGCAAATTCCATGCTGAAAAGAAGTGTGCTGATGCCAAGGGACCACAGAGAACAGAAAGCTGATCTACAAACTCCAGTGCTTTTGCGTCCCACAGGGGGTAGGGATGGGGAAGGAAAGATGTCCAGGAACTGTGCAGGCTCCTAGGATCTCAGACTGTAATTTAACAGATGTTTTAAGCTATTGCAAAGTGACCAGTGCCTTACTCCTTGCTTTGGCTGCTTGCAGGCACTTCTTTCTGCTTGCAAAATGGAGTGTGTAGAACTGGATTAGAGGCAGCTAAAAATGGACAGTTTGGGGATGTGAGGAGTTGTTTAGCTCATGGCCACTGTGGTGCTTATGCTGCTGAAAAGGAAAGGACAGCAGGGGGAGAGAATATGCAACTGGAGCAGGAAGAGGGGAGGACTATGTTTTTAATGGAAGTGTTAGCTTGAACCAGCTTTGAGGTGTCCAAGGATGAAGGCCTCAGAAGTATACAGGCAGGACTGAAATGTATTGTGGAACGCTGCAGGAAATAGGTTGTGTTTAACAAAAGTTTGGGTGAATGGAAAACACTAAAAATTATATTCCATCAAAGTATTACATGTTGTCAATGGTCATGAAGCACTGGGAGTGTTTTAACAGGTCTAATGTTTTTAATGACTTGAAAATGCTGGCCATGTGGGTTTGCTTATTTAGTAAAGCTCTAAGTAAAAGCAGCGAGGAACAATTTAGATGCTTTGGGCCCCCAGCTTAAACCAGCCCTGCTCTAGTTGTCCTCTCTATGCCAGATTCTCTGAGGCTGCTGTGGGCAGCAATGTCACCACCAAAATGCAGTGGGGTTGCTAGTGTTTTTCCAAAGCTGCTGTTGAGCTGTGTTATCCCACGCCTCCTGTCTATCTTCTGGAGGGGTATGTCTCTAAGTATATAATTTGGTTTGGCTCCTTACCACCTCTGGAGGTCAGAGAGCAGTCCTGGTGCAGGGAGCTCACTGGAGGGGGTTCCCTGCATGCAGAGCATGTGCTGGAAACATGATTTTTCTGTGGGCCTTTCTCTGCATGCATGGAGGTGACGGGCCTCTAGTGCTTCTCAGAGGGGTCACTCCTCCTGTGCCAATGTGCAGCTGTAAAAGGTGTATGCTGGTTTCCAAAAATCCTGTGCATACACTGTGCACACACCTGTGGCAGTCTGGTTGGACTCAGCGGGTCTGGACAATCCCCAGATTCCAGTGAGGTCTCTAGGTTAATAAGAAGGGTTAATACATAGCACAGATGCAAAGGAGGCCTGCATCTGCACCCATTGCCGTGTGATCATCTGGAGGAAATAGCTTGCTTCTGTCTTGCACATGTTTTCTAATCCTCCTGCTCCCACATGGGGCAGGTTCCTTTACAGAATCACATACATGATTTCATCCCATTGAATCTCAGCTTGCTCAAGAAGTGGTTTTACACTCTGACTTTGTAGTGTTCATCCACTGCCTGATCTCAAGCTGGGAGTGTCACCCTCACCCTTTCCACTCTGGCTGTCTACAGCTTTTGGAAGCAGACAGGTTCTGTTTCCAGCATAGCTCTTAAGACATTAGTCCAGCAGATGGAGCAAATGGCTGAATGAGCAAGGCCAGCACGCAGTGTAGGGGCCAGTGAGGTGCAGGGAGAAGTGAACCATAGGGACCCAGTCCTGTTTCAAACCTCTCAGTTCCTTGCTGTTAGCTGTGTACCCCAAACAGTGCAGCACAGTGTGCATTACAAACATGAGCAGACGTGACTGAGAGAAGGATGAGAAATTAATTCATTGCTCTGCTGCAGTGGTGCTGAATAGAGCAAATGCTGGCCCTGCCTGCTTCTCTGAGGTCAGCTTGTTCACTCCCCACTCAGGTGTCCAGAGCAGCAGTGCGCTGGGCTCTGGCACAGGGGCTTGGACTGAATGCAAATTTTAGAGACCTTCCTGTAAAATTCAGCAGGCAGTGGTCTTGTTCTTGAAGTTGGTTTCAAGATCTCAGAGTGACACAAAGATCAAAGTTAATCCAATGGCAGGATTTTTTAGAGGACTTGGGATTGTTAGGTAGCCCTGAAATAGGGAAGTGGAGCTCCTT
Source organism: Lonchura striata (assembly GCF_050655825.1). Taxonomy (NCBI): domain Eukaryota; kingdom Metazoa; phylum Chordata; class Aves; order Passeriformes; family Estrildidae; genus Lonchura; species Lonchura striata. The sequence goes on from NC_140703.1 coordinate 65,328,462, forward strand.
CCCAGCCCAGCACCCTGCATGTCTGTTCTGTAGCAGCCTGAGACCTTCTGCCTGTGTTCATCGGTGCATTTGTGCATCCTGCCCACCTAACAGCTGCACTACCAGCTTGCTGTTGAGTGTGTGTTCTCCTGAATTATGGGAAGTACATGGTGTCCAGTTCTTGTTATTCTGCAGTCACATTTCCTATTCCCAGACAGTCACTGTGGTGCAGGCAGGAGCACCTGCCAAGTCTTACAGCTGTCTGTCTGTCAGTCTTATGGAAGGCTTTGGGTTCTGGATAAAACTAGAGACTAGAGCAGGGTTATGCAGTGGTTTTGTTGGAGCTCACACCTTTATGGCCCGCTCTTGTCAACTGCAACTAACCAGCCTTATCCTCCAACAAAATCTTCATGGCTGTAGGGAGCTGATGTCTGACTAGAACAAAAGAATTTGGGCAGTGGTAACAGATACTAAAATTAGCTACTGAACCAATTAATCCACTTTCAACCATGCTGTATTCTGCTCAAGATTGCCCCTGAAATGCTTGAGACCTCAGTCAAAAAAAAAAAAAAAGAATCACCAATTTGTCATTGGTTCAGCCATCTGTAATGTGGTGGAATGGACTAGTGAGAGGTTTAAACAGGGCTGTGGACATCTCTGAGATTGTCACATAACAGGTTAGAATCATAGAATATCTCAAATTGGAAGTGGCCCATAAGGATCATAGAGTCCAACTCCCTGCTCCCCCAGGACTACTAAGCTAAACCATATGAGTGAGAGCATCATCCAGACAGCCTGTGAATTCTGGCCATGATGACTTCCCTAAGGTGCCTGTCCCAGTGACTAATTATCTTCTCAGTGAAGAAAGGTTTGCAGAGTATTCTTCCCTGTTCGAAGTCCCATCTCCAATCTACAACAGAAGGGTATCAATAGTAGAATGCTGGAGAAAGCAATGGCATTTTCAGTTGAAAGCTTGCTGTGGCATGGGACGGTTTTGTCCTCTGGGACTGTGGCACCAGACAGTGGTAGAAACATCCTCAGAGGACTGCTTAGAAAAGCTGCCTCTCCTGATGCTGCCTCTGTCTTCAAATTAATTTCAATTCTCACACCCACTTAAGCTCTCCTGAAAATAATTTTAAATTGATACCTGAAGTACTAGCCTGGTTTGAATTATTTTTGCCCCCTTTACGTCACTTTTCAACAGGGAATCTAAATGTACTTCATAAAGAAAGGCAGAGTTCCTTCATTTTACAGGTATTCATTAATACCTTATGGAAATGGCAGAACAGGAAAAAATACTTATGACATTTAAAAGGTCTGTGGGAGCCTTGGTTTAAAGTAAGTATATATCCATGCCAGTTTGAAGTCATCAAATTGTAAGTCATCTCCAATGAGCAAATTTTAATGGCAGACAACTTCCTATACTGTATTAATGTCTTCTTTTCCTTAGTAGTGAAGTATCCATCCTCAAATACCAAAATGCTGCTGCCAGTGCAACTCTGACAGATGTGTGTGTTCTTTCTTACAGCTGTCCAGCCTCCCACCCCACCTTCTGTTCAGCCAGGAGAGGACCAGAAAGCAAATAATATAGTTACCATCACAGGTATCTCACTGTGCTTGTTCATCATCTTTGCCACTGTTCTTATCACCCTCTGGAGGAAGCTCTGCAGAGCTCAGAAGTGCAGCACTGCTGTCCGACGAAACTCCGTCCATTCCCCCGGCTTCCGGAAGAACTCAGATGAGGAGAACATTTGCCAAGGCAACAAGCAACGGGACAGCTTTGTTGAAGGAGGGGATGCCCCTGTTAACATTCCCCTAACCTACAGGCGAAGCCTCCAATTTGCGCAAGAAGATGATGCCTCTGGAAATGAAAACTTTCAGCCAAATGCCCAAAAAATAATCCCTCCAATTTTCAGCTACCGCCTGGCACAGCAGCAGCTGAAAGAGATGAAGAAGAAAGGCCTGACGGAGACCACTAAGGTGTACCATGTCTCTCAGAATCCTCTCACAGACACAGTTCTTGGTGCCACCACGATGCTTCCCCTGAGCAGGGAAAACCAAGAGGAGGCAGCGGCTAACAAATTTCGGATCAAATCACCATTTCTGGACCAGCCAGCCAGTCAGTCCAAGTTCCTGGGAGAAGGCTCTCACCCTAGGCTGGATTTTCCATTCTCACAGGCCAATCCTGCAATGAGCCCTACCCAAACCTTGGTAAGAAGAGGTCATTTCAAGCACCAGGATAACAGAGTGGACTTGCCTGAGAGGGGCTGTCACAAAAACTCGCAGTTCAGAAGAACAGCCAGTTTCCATGAAACTAAAAAAGCCAGGCCTTTCAGAGAGAGAAGCATGTCCACACTCACACCCCGACAGACTCCTCTCTACAGCTCCAGGACCAGGACGTGGGACCAGGGTCTGGAGGACAGGACACGGCCAAAATCGAGAAACACTAATCCAGCTTGTGAAAAGCTGGATCAGCCCCACAGTGCTGTGCTGGGGTGTGAACCACAGGGCCATGGCGCAAAGCCCCACCACAGGGCAGGTCCCCTGGTGAGGAAGCTGGACTTGATCACAGACCGCCAGCCTGCCGGTCAGGAGAAGGCAGCTGAGAAGCCTGAGCCCAGCCGAAGTAAGAGGGGCCCTTCACCTAACCCCAAAGGTGTATGGCGGAAAGAAACCGGCCCAAACAGCAGAGATAATTCCCAGAGAGGCCTAAGCATCAGCCCTGCCCAGTATCGAAGGGACAAGTGCCAGAGCTTCCCTCTGGACCCTGAGTTTGCCTTTTATGACAATTCTACTTTTGGCTTAACGGAGGCGGAACAGCAGATGATTGACCTCCCTGGGTATTTTGGCTCAAATGAAGAAGATGAAACAAGTACTCTGAGCATTGAGAAGCTGGTGATCTGAGTGACTCATTGCAGCCCTGCAGGAGTGGCGTGCGTGGGAGAGGATCTGCGGGATCGGCTGGCTTCAGGTGAAAGAGCGAGCAGGAGTCACGTTACCTCCACACACGGCAGCAGGGAGTAATGCCCCAGGTCTGGCTTGTGGGAACATATTCCATTCTATTTACTGAAATTTTCATATAAATATTTTTTGTATGTATGTGTGTACAAGACACACAAAGTACCCTGGGAAAGAATAAGTTAGCTAAGATGTGGCACAGGAATATTCAATGATTTTGTTGTGTAAAGCAGTCATGTTTTGTGCATCATACATGATGAGTGCCACTGACATTTCCCACCTTATTGACTGTGTACTGGTAGACTGTGAGATAATGAAGCATCACTGTCCAGCATCCTCAGCCATCTGCCCTGATTAGTGAATCATTTCCCATCTAGAAAGCACAAAGCTCAATCTGTGGGCAGTTTTCATCTTTTTTCTTTGATAGTTATCAGTGAACTGCATTGACTTGTAATTATTACTCAAATAACTCATATGGTGGGAGGGTTTTTAACTGGTTGCATGAAAGTGCAAACAATTGATGCTGAGTACTTGAGTGAATTTAAAATTGTGGAGACATTTTCATCATTCAAGACTTTGTTATTTTCTAACTGTCAATATTTATATCGAGAAAACAATGCACAAATATTTACAGGAAATTAGTACAAAACGTATGCTACAGGGAGGGCAAAGCAAACAGGTGATCAAATTTTAGTCCTCACAGAAATGTTACCGCAGCATGTTACCTGTAAAAAGCAGTGAGAGAACTGTTGAATTATGCATCCTTTCCATAGTCATCCTTTCCTTTATTAAAACTTCTAAATGTAAATACATTGACAATAATACTAATATGGCAAGCTCAAAATAAATTATGAACAAAACCAGCAGACAGCAAGATTATTTGATTAATACCTGTTCTGGGAACAAAAAATTAAAATGGCTTGAAATATCTAGTGATTTACAGAGAATTTTTCAGAATCATTTACATTGGAAAGACTTCTAAAATAATTAAGTCCAACCATTAATGTAACACCATGGTGTTTGCCACTAAACCATATCCCTTAACTGCCACATCCACACACCTTTTGAACACTTCCAAGGACAGTGATTCCACTGATTCCCTGGGATGCCTGTTCCAATGCCTGACCACTCTTTCAGTGAATAAATTTTCCCTCATATCAAATGTAAATCTCCCCTGGCATAACTTGAGGCCATTTCCTCTGATCCTGTCACTTTTTAACCTGGGAGAAGGAGCCAACCAACCCCTTCCTTGCTACAACCTCATTTCAGGGAATTGTAGAGAGCAGTAACAGTGAGCTACAAAAGCCATGATGGGCTTTTTGTTGTGTTTTAAAACCGGACATCACAAATTTGCCATTAGATTCTGCTGTAAGTATTCAGAGTTGGGTTGGAACTCCAATTAACAGCAGAAGCAGAGCTCAGGCCTTAGTGAATGACTAAGACTTTTCTTGCCATTTGTTAGGATAAACGTCTCTCCGGGGACGTTGCAAAGACCAGGGGAATGCTAGTGGGCAGAAACAAGAAAAGAGGAGATGCTGCACGTGGAGGTTGATGTAAGAGAAGAAAGGTTTAGGCAGTAGATTGTTAGTCTTAAGACCACCTCTCTCCTTAAGGAGCCCAACCCTACATGCTCTTTAACCTGCCTTGTGGGTGAGAAAGCAAAATTAGCATGTGCTCCATTGCCATGAAGTAGGCTGCTATCTTTCTCAAAACTGGCTTTCTGAGCAGAGAGAGAGATTTCCCAATCCCACACTGTTTCCTCTCCTACAAGCCAACAGCAATTTTAAAGGAAGAGCAGCATTGTTGTGTGTAGGCTGCCAGTTTCCGATGGCACCCTGCTGCAGTGTCCAAAGCTGGCACAGGTAGCTTGACAGGCACACAGTGTTGCTTGCTGTGACAACATAGGAGGAGCAAGCCTCAGCATTTGGCCACCAGAGTCAAATCTGGCTGTTTGAATGGCCTTTCTGATGGGTGATGTTTTGCAGCTGCTGCTGGAGTGAGGGATCTGACTCACTGGGTGATGTGAGCTCCTTCTTTCCCAGGAGCCATGCCAAGATGCCAGTGTTCAGCCCTTGGCCCAGCGTGGTGTTGGTACCAGCAATGCATTCCCATGAACTGTCAGCTTGAAAAGCTGTTTAAAGCGTTCAAGAACATGTTCACGCTTGAAGAGTTATCCAAAGGCAATCAAATGTAATGAGTCTTTAAATTGACTTAAATGAGCTGGAAATCAGACCTCTGAAAAAATTGCTGCTCAGGTTACTTACCCTGCCTGTACTAAGGTAAGGTCTGTGATGTAAAGTACCTTCTCCCTGAAGCAGTGATCCATCATCATTGGAGCTGCAGGGCTGCTGTATCTGTTTAAGCTTTGTTGAGCCTCTCAGCATGGGAGAGAGACCCTGGAGAAATGGGAGATCAAATTGCAGTGCAGCAACATTCAGCAAGCATTTCCCTAAGCTTCAGCGGGAGGATTGCAGCTTGGCAGTAGCCCTCAGATCCATCCAGTAAATACTCAGCTAGTGGCATTCCACCCTGTTTATTAAGATTAAAGGTGGTTCTGAAATGCTTCCTGGGGTTTGCTGTGGAATTTGCAGGCTCCTGCACAAAGCTCTGTGATCCTTGCATCTCAGAGGGAGTTTCCTTTGCCACAGAAGGGCAGAGAAGGGGCAACATTGCTCTAAATCAGATGGTGCTTTCTGCAAAGTTGTCCCAGTGTTGGGCTGTCTTATGCATGTACTTAGGTACACTTTACATCAAAGGCAGCAGGGCAAACCCCTTCCCTCCCAGCTTGTCATACCTTGTCCTCCCTTTCTCTCTCAGAGACAGGAAAAACACCATAACATTGATGCCTGCTGCTCCATACTGACACACAGGGAAGCAGGCTCCATAGTCTGGGCTTCACATCACTCATTGCTCATTCACTGGGGAATGGGACTGGGTGCTGATTAAGCCCTGCTGACTTCATCTCCAGCTTGATATTCCATTATCAGGTGGGTTACCAGATGCTTAATGAACTGCCAGACCACAAATGCTGTCCCCTAAGTGCTGTAGTTTCCACAGTCTTTGCTCTACTTCCTTAGCGCTCTCTACTGAAGAATGGGATTGAGCATGAACCGCCAGAAGGCATAAACTTACCTCACATGTCTTCCACCTAAAAATTATCCTTTCTGCCCTCAGTACTGCATCAGGGGCCACACAGTTATAATGTGTCCTTATGTCTCAATATGCAGTTACAACCCCTTACACTAAGATTTTACCATATCAAAATACAGAAGCAGTGATCGGAAGGGAAAGATTAAGTGCTGCCTTTTTGCAGCCCTTTCTTCACAAGAGCAATTTCATTTCAGACATGTTGGTGAAAATTTAACTCCACATGAGCATGCTTGAGAAGAGGGCAGGGGGGCAGTCTAGCCAAGGGCATAGGCTCTAGGAGCACAGCCCCTGGAGTGCTGCCTATTACACTGGGAGGTTCATGTTTGTAGTCACTGGGATGTCTAGGAAGCACAGGAACCAAACCAAGTTTTAAACTGAACCTTCACCTCATGCCTCTGCATTGTCTCTGGGACACCCTGAGCCATGAAAATTAAATTTACCTTGCAGACCCTTTCAGCTACCCAGGACAACAGATGAAAAAGCACCAGAGCCAACACTGAAAGAATACATTTCTCATATTATGAGCTTTCCATGATTTTGATCCAGATTTCATTCACGTCCCTATTATTGAAAACCAGATAAAAAGCATTAAGTCCTACTCAGATGGTTTTATTTCACTCTTTATCAGTATGTATACAAATTACGGTATGTATGGATATAAAAGCAAGTAAATGGGAAAGGAATATCAGTTTAAAAATTATTATAAATCAGAAAAAAAGGAAACATTTATTCTACAGTATAGTAGTTAAATTATTTGCATCAAGCTAATACTGCTGTTCATTTTAAACTGTTGTTATTAAGAGCTGTAGAAAATAAATCTTCAGTATTCCATTTTTTCAGTCATTTGTGTTGCTCTTTCATTTCACCCAGTGAGACTATGAAAAGAGTGTGCCTTGTGATTCAACCACTTTTAGATTCCCCTTCACTAATGCAAAGTGATCTGGTAAGTTACAGGAGAACATACAGGAGAATCGTGACTGCATTTTAGGAACTCCTAGAAATATCTGCGCTCACCTAAATTTTAGTAAAATCTGCATAATTTTATTTTGTGGCTTAAGTCTGGTTGGCAGGATTGTTTTTTAATTTATTGTACTCTAGCAGTGGATCAGCAATGGGAAGCTATTGGAATGGAACTCACACTGTCCATATTGTGGGTGTTTACTTTGAAGCAGCATTAGTCTAGATGCACATTAGCTGTTGGAGCATGTCTGTCCACAGGTTTGGTTTCACACACTCCAGGTGCACTCTGCAACTGAAGTGTGGCAATTAGAACCATAGGGAAAGTTGCTTAAAAAACATTCTCCTGATGCAGAACAAAGCACTAACAAAGGCACACCAGATGAAGTCAAATTCCCTATCCCATTGTTCTTTCTATCCTGATGTTCTCATAACTGAAACACTGATGGTTAAAATCAAGATGAGGAGGGTTTAGACTTGGAAAAGTATAGATTGATTAAAGGACATACTTGATCCTTCGAAGTCCAGAGAACTTTCAATAAGCATTCTCCAACAAAGTCTTGAAAACTGCTGAAAAATAAACCTCTGTTTATCCCATGACTGGAATCCATATGTTTTTTATTAAATTGTTGTCTGGCTGTGCTCAAACAACTCATGCTGTTAGCTTCAGGTAGCAGAAGCAGGTGCAACTCCAGCTATCAATGCAGGTTTGGCGACTGGCAGCAGCAGAGCACTGGCTATCAGCTTACACCATTCTTTTTGGCCTGTGCTTTTTCTCTTTCCAAAGCAGCAGGTTTCAGATGGCCTGACTGTTCTCACCATCTCCGCTCTCTCTGTCGATAAAGAATGGAGCCCTGATTTTCATGGCTGAGTATTTCAGTGAGTACCACATCCCATGCCATGTAGACCAAACCAAGCCGTCATCATGGGGTCCACTGTACCTCCCTCTTTTGTAGTATTGACCATTGAGGTTTACAGCATGGCACCTTGGAACAATGTAGTAAAGACAGAAAGGGAATTCTGTTTAGCATGAGAAGATATTACATCATTGCAGTGAAGTACCATTCTCACACAACATACATCTAGATATACCAGGGCAGGATGGACTAAATGGTTAATGTTTTTAGTAGAACACAGGAATATGGGGGTCATCCTAAAGCACACAGCTAGCCTGGTCAGATAATTCAGCCTGTTGACTCCTTCTAATGTCCCTAGTTAATACACCTGAATGGCCTGAACAAAGGGATGTAGTGCCATTTTGTACGCTCTAGCTCAAGTGTAGGCAGCTCCATACTGACACCAAAAAATGCAGATGTTTTTTCCTTGAGGTAAATTCTGCTATTGATGTACATTTTTGTAGTTCCACCAGTTTCAGTTGTTACGTGATAAGAATCTGTCTAAGAAGCTCACCCTGCACTAAAGCAGAGAAAATCTGTGAGTGATACATCCCAGTTTCCAGGGTTAAACATGAGTCCCTATCCATTGATGTGTGGCATACGCCCAAACAGCAAATATACCATCATAACTTATGGGGTAGCTCTGCCCTTAGACATGCTCCACTCTAGGGAAATGTCCTTCGTACACACTTCACCTTACCATGGTTAGAGTTGTTTTCTTCACTGGAGTATAACACAAAGCACATTCAGGAATTTTAACTGAACTCTTTTCCTTCCAGGTCATTGTCCCCTGTGCATTTTTTATAACCCATTTTGTTAAAGTGAATTCAACTTACCTGCTTCTCTATAATAAAAGTAGTAAATTGTTTTCCTTTGAGGATCTGTAGGTCTGAACATCTTAAGTTTGGCTGTGTGAGGTGGTAAGTGCACACAGCAACCTCCAGCTGCTGTAAGGCAGGCAAGTCCTCTCAGCTGTGCAGACGCCCACAACCTACACATCCAAGAGGAGTCAGCTATTTTCCATACCTGTTAAACCACCAGCCACCCTTGTTTTCTGATGCACAGTTGCCTGCCAGGAATTGATCGTGATCCTTATCAAATGTGGTGAACTGCATCCCTCTGTGAGAAGCTGACCACTGATCTTCAAAATTGCTCCCACCAGACAGAGCGTCGCCAGCATTACCAGAATAGGTGCCAAACCATAACCTGTAATTTTCCTGCAATAATATGTGAAACATTTATTTGATATCCATTCTTTCTGCCTTTCTTCATAGTTTTGAGGTAAAATTAGCTCTGGACATATCATCCACTGTCAAATGCATGACTGTTGAAGTCAAGGGTGACTTTTATCTCCATGCTTTAATGATCCTAGTGTAGATCAATGCAGGATTTAAACTTCCAGAAGGCATTGCTGCTGCTGCTGCTACAAAGGTCTCCAGGTTTGTTGTCATTCAACAACCATTTAATACACTTTATGGCAAGATGGAAAGCTCTTTCTAGATGATTAAGAACAACTTAGCAGAAAACTGCCAAGTGCCAAGTAATTGTCTTCATAAAGAGATCAGTTTTTCAGGTAGAATAAATGATTAGGCATTTTGCTCTTCCAAGAACTAGAAGCCATCTGATTTCTATGGTCTGGTACTGGTAGGAATATTTAGACTAATAGTTCCATTGTGCACAGCTAACAGGTCTAAGAGATATTTGATATTAGGTTGATAGTTACATTTGTGTGTGGGATTTCTACTGTCAAAATTGTCCTCATTTCTTTATGAAAAATGGCAGTAAGGTATTAAAATGCAGCTCTTCAAACTTTTCAAAAGAAACCTCTAATTACAAACTGAGCATAATGTGCACATTTATGGAGTAGTGATGGAGTTGGAACTAGGACTGGTCCATGCAGTATCCTTGGTTATTTGGGCTACTTACACATGGTGTTCAGGTAGGAAAGTCTGCAAAGAACAGCATCTGTATGGAGCTGGACACTGTCTATAGCACAACATGAGAATACAGGATATGTCTGGCTCTGGGCTTTTTGTGTTTGTAGCAGTAGGTATAGTGCTACAGGAACTTCTCTTCAAGATAGGAACTTACACTGCTCTTTCAAAGCTTTGATCAGAATTCCCTGGTTTATTCTAAAACAAAGATGAGAGGATTTGCTCTGGCACTTGCCTTTTATGTGACAGTCTGAAACACTCCCTTAGAAAGCAGGAGAACAGAGTTCCATTTAGTTGCAGAGGTTCAAACCCTAAGGATCATCTCACTCTCAGAAGACTCTTTTAATCACGAGGCCAGAGGAAAATACATGTGGGAATCCCTGTGCCCTGTGGCAGGGAACTGCCATCTGTTCAGCAGCAGAGGCAGCAAGAGGGCACAAACATGTGATCCTGTCACCCACTGACCTGGGCACCCAGTTGTAAGGAAAAAGTCCCAGGTCTATGTCCCTGATCCCAGGGCTGTTTGTCAGTCAGACAAACTAGGAAGCCCAGCAAACCAGAGCATGTAAATTTTGCAGAGCTGTTAGATACAATCCTGATACTGGTCTGATGCCACATATGCAGGTGCCCCACCCTCACAGACCAAAGCAAGCAAATCACTGCTCTCTCCATTTCTTACCTGCTCATTTGCAAGCTGGAAATTTTCATAGATTGCATAACGTCTTTCCCCATGCCAGTCCATCAGGTCAATCTTTAATGATTTCTCTCCTAAACATAAAGTTGTGTCATGTTAGATGAATGCCTAATGCAAATTAGAAAGAAATCTATGGAGAAAAAAATACTTGGACCTCTAGCAAGCAGGTCCTGGATGTGCTCATTGCCCAGCCAGTATTCATCATTCTTGCCCTGGAATTTCCCAAATCCCTGTTTGTAATCATCCCATTTCCTGCAGAGAGATATAAATATAAATTTCATCACAGGAGGGGACTAGACCGTTTTGACACTTGAGTATGGTAACAAATAATACTTCACCTGTATCTCTAGATACTTTTTTCTAAAAGTATCTGGCTCATCTAGAAGTAAGTACAACTCACAGCTTATGTATTCCCCTGCTAAACCTGTGCACACACATATATGGGGATCAAACCTTCGAACTACCAAAAAAAACCCCAAACCCTGTGTTTATTCTCTCTCTCATGTTGTTGTTATGGATATTCATTCTGCCTGACCTACTTACTAGTCAATGCTTCTCTTTAGGATGTTTTTATTTCACCTGAACTACCATGGCCAGATAGCTACCACTCTCTGGGCAAGCTGGCTGAGAGTCACTTGAGGTAGCTTTGCAATGCACTGCATAGACTTTAGAAGGCATTAGATATGCTCTGAAATTGTGTGTGCTGTGATAGTGAATTAACCTTCAAGGGGACATTTCTTCTGAACAGTGCTACCAGAGCATCTCTCCTCCTGTAAATTTCAGTATGAAAGTCACCTCTCTGGGATTTTGCATAGGAAAAGGACAATCTGGTTTGGCGTTTTTTAGAATTATCTGAATACGATAATAAATGTTACAACATGCTGAACACAATTCCTGGTATCAGAACAGATCTGTTCAACAGGTCTCAGTCTGTGCACTGGTAGCAGATACCTGCCAATTTGGAGCCTTTGACAGTCTTCAATAATGATAAAATACGCATTCAAATGCAGAGAACCCATGGAAAAGATGGTATTAGATCCATTTTGAAAATGGTCCCTTCCTCCCAATAGCTACCACCAGGTTGTCCAAATCCTAAGTTATCATCACTAATATATAGTCTTGCATATCCTGCTTCTCAAGGGTGGGGTTTATCCCAGCAGCAGGACAGGCATAGGAGTTAGTGGACCGACTGCAAGCCCTGTTGATGCAAGAACAGCGCGCCCACCTGTTGAAATTCTCCTTGCCGTTACTCCGCCGCTGAATGACAGTCCAGCCCCCGCCATCAGACATGTCACAGAATGCCAGGAAAGGCTCCCGGTCTGCCCTGGGCCTGATCCGGTAGTAGCCACTTGTGGTACTCTTCCGGCCATACACTGCAGAGCAATCTGGGCAGAACGGTATCAGTTTGTTAAATGGGCTGGGGACAAAGCCAGGGGCTATGTGCTGCCAAGAGAGGATGTCACTGAGAGGCTGTGTGCGACAAGGACAGCTGCCCAGCCTGGGCATAGCTTTGCAAGCCCTGTAAAATCAAAGGAAATGATGCAGCAATGTAGTAGCTACAGCAAACTGCTAGCCTGACAAAGATCTTTAAGGCTTTAGAGTCTTTACAGCCATGCCCTCTGAGGGAATAATGCCCAAATCCTCGGTGAAATGCAGGACAGCTACAGCTTAGCCTGGGGCTATATGATGAAAGCCTGGAACTGAAACTTTATTTGTCAGCAAGATCATTTACATGGAAACTAATTTTCATGTGGAAGATAAAGTACCCTCAACTGATAAGATCTGATAAGATCAGGGAACAATATTTCTAAAATAATAGGCTAAGCTCCTGTGTCTAGCTCTACCAGGGCTGTATCAGGAGATAGTCTTTCAGGATCTCAGTGCTTCACACTTTCAATGTAATGCCCAAAGGCTAAAATCTTGGCCACAGGCCATGTCATTCATGACCATGTTCTTAAAGTAACACCAAGGGACAAAATATGCATGCCTGTTCCTTCTTTGTGCCACAGAAGTAAGGAGAAAGCTGAGGAATAGGGAGGCTTGGCTTATCCAAGGAGCTGCAGCTGAGCCAGGCACTCTGGGCTCCCCTAAGTCACTCAGGGAATATGGGCTCTTCAAGACCAGGACCCATCTCTTCCTAAAGCAGATGCCTAAAGTAAATCTGATGGAAAACACGAAAGGTGATTGTTCCTCTTTGCAGATAAGAAGCCCTGCTGAAGATGTCCATTTTGTACCTGGGTAATAGCTGCCTACAGCTCAGATAAGTGACTCTAGCCCCAAGGGATATCTTATAGGGGCAACCAGTCAGCTCCTTTCCTTCCCATATATCTGTATTTTAAATTGAGATCCACTTTAAATTTTTAAAAATTTTAAAAAGTTTAACAGAAGTAAAACATGACACATGGGACACTGCAGGGAGAAATAAACATTGTGGCACACTACTGCAAACTGTACCTTGTTCATACACTATCAAATTTCCACTGGTTGTGGGTAAATGCATCTCATGCTGCACGCTTCTGTTGCCTGAGAACAGTTCACTTTTCGTTCTGTGGTAAGTGTTCTCCAGTATGTCCTTCAGCTGCAACTCATATAAGTAAAGCAAATCTTGAAGATGTTTTAACTTTTGTCTTAATTTATTGTTGTCTAGGAGGCAGATATCTTTGTCCTATGGAGAAAATAAAACAAAACCCCCCCACACTTCAGTCAGTGGTAAAGAGAGACACAGAGAAAGGGGTATCTGTGTTCTCTTGACCCTAGCATGCCACACTGCCTATGTGGGTCAACATGATTTCATGGTGATCTCTTCCTAAGATGTCCAAATCTTGCACAACATAAACTGTTTAATTGAATCCAGTGGAAAAGGGGGTTCTGCAATGACCTTGGCATTGATCAGAGCATGCCAGAATATGATCAGATGCACAAAAATTTACTTTGGACAAAAATAGTTTGTCTTGACCCCCACTTGGTGAGCTCAAGAGGAAGGTTTGCAAACTATGGGTTTGCAAACTATGGAAGTTCTCAGGTTGATAAGAGAGGGAAAACTTGGCTCTTGCACTGCAGATGGGCAAAACCAGCAAGGTTCCAGAATTAGCTTTGTGTAAAATTGAAAAGGAGCTGATATTTTGGTTATAAAAATACATTTTTAAAAAATACATTTTTGTTGTTGTTTTGAATTCTTAGTAATGTCAGTTCAATCTCCCAGACAGCTGCACAGCCCTTAATGCTATGAAAATCCTATATTATCAGGACGACATTCCTTTAGCTGCAGGCAGATGCCTTTTTGCTCTGCTCTTACAGGTCTCCATCCCTCTTGTGGGGGAGTATTCATGTCTGCATGATTTGGAATGGTGAACCATTGAGAGAGTAACTAAAAGATACACACCGAAAACCTGGGTGCAGGTGAGCCACAGCTGACCAGAAGAAGGAGCAGCAGCAACCAGTGCATCATCGCACTCATTTCTTATCACCTGAAAAGAGGCATTGACAGGCTGTAATGGAAGCTTTTTTAGTTCCTCTCACAACTTAATCCCACTCAAACTTATGTTTAATTCCCCAGGAGATCATGCAGAATTTGTTAAGGAGGTTGCTTGAAACTACAGGCAGGACAAAATCAGGATAACATGTATATTAAGGAGAAGCTAAAGCACCAGTGCAGTATGCTGACAGGGATAAAAGCTCAGGTCTCCTCCTTATTCCTCACAGAAATAAATACTCTGTGTGACTTTCCATCAACCTCTGTATCTCCTCCCAGGTATCCACACAGGAAGTTGCTCAGCAATCATGTCTCCTTGATGACTTTTCATCAAAATCCCCCAGAGTTTATTCAGTTCAAACTTCTCAACGTGGAATCAAGAGGAATTTTCCTCCTGGTTAAGTGATTGTAGACATTTCCCTCCTCATCCTTGGAGTGGTCTGTAAGGATGGGATTACTTTGGAGGCCAAATCGCATGTGTGACAGACTGGACATGAGATAGATTTTCCTTGGATTTCAAGGGAAAAGATGTCTACTGCCAATCTGCTCCAACACACAGATGAGGTTTTGACTGGAGAGTCTTAGCTAGAAAATATGCTGACTGCCACTGGGAACATACTGTTGAATGTGAGTTATCAGTACAAATAGTTCTCAGTGCTTGCATGGTGCTTTAAAAAAAAAAATCAGAAAGAAAAAAAAAATCTGTAAAATAGGCTAAACCCAACTCCCTCACTTCACATCTGGAAGTGCTGCACAAACTTGGCTCCCCAGCTCTGTGCTCTGAGTGAGGTGCTTTGTTTCAGCTATGGCTCTATCAGCATCCCTGCAGCAGCTGATGCTAGAGCTGCTTCCAAACTAACAAAGCTGCTGCAACAGAGGAGCCCTCTGCCAAGATGGGCAGGCAGGGCTCAAAGAAAGCCAAGGGAAGAAGAGCTCCACAGAAGTTGCACATAAAAGATGACAGGCAGGTAGATGCCCCAGTCTGTGGCAATATTCCAGCTCATAGAGAGAAGAGTTCAACATTGCAGCAGGGGGACCCTGCAAGCCAAGGACCACTGGTGCTGTTCACACCATCCCACAGTGGTGCCAGTGGCTGCAGCACTGGTGCTGAGGTCAGATTTGGACCCCACGCAGTGCCCATGGGTGATGACAAAAAGCTCCCAGGAAGGGTGGGATGAGTGACAACTCCTGGAAACCAGACAGTGCAGAGCAGAGAGAAAGAAAGCAACTCCATCTAAACCTTTACCAAGATACATGAAATGCACCTACCTTTAACTTGCTTTTCTTCAGACCTCTTCCTGGAAAGATTATCTCCCTTAAAGCCAACTGCAAAAGAAAGTGATCATAAACATGGCTGCATTTCAACAGGTTGATGAGATTTTCCTCTCCAGATGACCTACATCAAGGGCACAGATGAAGAATGTTTCACAGCACTAGGCAGTTTCACAGAAAAGGTATTCCCAATTCCTTGTGTGAAAGAGTTACCCAAACTCCAAGTTTTCTGTTGTTACCCAGTACTCATCTTACTGCTTCCCAGTGAGAGCAAACAACAGGAGGCTTCTAGCAACAGTGTTCTCTAAAGGAGAGGGAAGAGGGGCTCTGCTGCTTGTGTACTGCTACCTACCTTGACTAGGAAGCTCAATCAAGACAGACTTCTTTGAGTGTTTATGTGAATCTCTCAGACTAATGCTCCCTGTGGGAGTTTCAGCTCATGTTTTAACCCAGCCAGGACTATTTCAGTAAGTCCTGCAAGGTGGAAATAACATAGCTTTTCCATTCAGCATTCCTTTTGCTGTTTAATCTGTTTTATAAGAGCACAGCTGTAATGCCAAAGAAGCTTTGCAAATCTGAAGCAAGAAGCAAATGTGGGAGTATTAAGCAAGACTTACTGTTAGACTGAAATCTCAAGAGGGTTGTGTAACTCTCCTGTGAGCTGGATGATTAGATTTCCTAGTTTACACAAACAAGGACATTTGTGGAAAAGAGAAAAAAATACAAAACCAAACAGATGGGTGCCTCCCTTTTCATTATGGCCAAGGAATTACAGATTATTTTAAAAAATAGCAGGAATGTTACATTTTACAGAGCTTTGTTCAGAGGAGAGACGATGGACACAAAAGACAAGGCACATAAATCCATGGTTAATGTCTGTGCTGCTCTTCAGGAAAGCAGGACTATCCAGCTACTACCAGCTACAAAAATACTGTTTATTCCTTTAAAACTACATTCCTCTTCTCCCGCAAGAGCCCTGATTCATTCCACTGCCAAAGGATTATGTAAGCAGTGCTTTTCTTCTCACTTGTTTTCTAGCTCCAGTTTAAGACTGGTTTTGACAGCTATGAAATTAAGTGAGTGAAATGTTTCCTCTCCTCCCTAGTGGGTACTTGGCCCATTTTTCTGCCTGTTTGGCCAGGAACTGCAGCTGGCAGCAGGGTGCTCCAGTACCATGCATTGGAGCACAGGGAGGCTGCACATCATCCCCTGGGGCTTTCACCAGCAGCAAAAGCTCTTTCTCAGCCAGACCCATCCAGACAGCACTCAACATGCTGTGCAGCAATTTATGCTCTTGTCTAAAAGATGGCCAAAAATCTCATTGGCCTATGAGCACCTCCTGATCCCAGTGGGATCAGAGACAGGGCCGAGGCTGTGGTGTCAGTGTTGGGTAGCACAGTCAGTGCCTGCAGCTGTCTGCAGGGCCATATGGCTAGGGAGCATCAGGCCTCATAGCATTAAGTTCTCCTGGTCCCAGGGCAGAAGGGAGCAGAGCCAGTGAACCCACATGTGTGCTCTGTCACTGCAGCTTTGCAGGAACAGGACTCAATCTCCAACCCTTGTTCAGTGGCTGCCAAAACGTCTCTCAGAGCCAAGACATCTGGAGCACTCTTGCACTGCCTCTAGGCCTCCACCAATGTTCGCCTCAGCAACATCTGCATGCGAAAATCCCACTCAGCTGGAACATGGTTCTTGCACACTTGTTTCATGATTAATTTATATTCGCAGGCTAGAGAAAGCTTTAGGAATATTTGAAGAACAAGAGAGGAGTTGCCAAGAGAGGTTGAGTTCTCATGAAGGGAGTCTAGCAGGAGAGTATCTTCAGGTACTGCTCCACAGGCTCTGAGCTAAAATAATCAAGTCATGGTAAAGCATGAGGACACTGTGTGATCGCCAGTGTTTCCTCACAAATGTTGAAATCTCTAGGCATTGTGACAATAAATGCTGGTTTGTTTTTTTTTTTTTTCCTGGAATACATATGCTTCACAAATATTCTGGAATGCAAATTCCTGTTTAGTTACTTGGAAGGAGATTAGATTCCCTTTTCTTAAGATACTCAGTGATCTTGTCAGCAAAAAATAACAGTCTCTTTAACTAAAAACATTCCTACCTTGCTGTCCTCCACCTTCCTTCCAGCAAAAGTATGTAGGTGCTGAAAAAACTCTTATTCACACATTAAATGCAATACCAGCACACGCAAACTCATGGATAAATGTGACTGAAGAGCATGGCTCTGGGGCAGCTCTTGATATTCCTACAGATATGGGGAAAAAATTGCCTGGAAAGAAGACAGGAACATGACACCTGATGGACACCTTCAGAGCCTAAAGGAACATCACTGCAGCTGGAAGACAGTAGTGGCATCTCAAAACTCTCCCAAGACCAGTTTCTTGTTGGTTGTTTGTTATTAAAGGGGAAAGTCAATAAATTAGGCAGAGTGCTCCAGGCTCCAAAGGAGGTAGAGAGACCTGAGGATTTCACAGCAAGAGTCTGACTGCCTACCTGTGCTCTAGGAAAATACAGGGTAGTCTGGATCCAGCTCAAACAGGTTACTTGCAGTGAATCCAGGTGCTCTATGCATTTGCATTATTTTTATACTTTCCTATCACATCCTAGCTTCCATGAGCACCCTGCTCACAGGGAGAGACTGCAGACCAGGCTCCTTTGCAAGAGCTGCAGGTGTGGAGGTATCTACCAGGGGCCAGCATGCCCTTGGGCTTTGAGCTAGTGTACATCTCTGCAGGAATCTGAGCTGCCATTTTTTTTTAAAAAAGTTAATACATGAGTTCTGAAACAAACATATATTGTTTTTTAATCTAACAATAAAAGGTTTAATTAAAAAAAAAAAAGTAAGATAAAATTAAAAGACCAGGATGACATCAGCCACCATAGTTTCAACCTATGAAACAACCGAAACCGGCATTTGCGCATGAAAAGTCTGTGGTTGGTAAGCCAGAAGTAACCACAGAAATCTGTGTACAAAGAAGCAGCAATGGTGGCAGACCATGAAACATACTAGATCTGAATATTTTGATAACGTTCAAAGAGCAAATACATAATTCAGTTTAACTAAGGAGTCTGCATGCAGCCTGTGAGTATCTAATAGGTTGACACAACAAATGTAATTATTTTGTAAGTTCCTGAGGGCAAGCACAGGTCTCAGCAATCCCATGTCAGGAATAGCTCCAAGTAAAG
This sequence comes from Lonchura striata, assembly GCF_050655825.1. NCBI lineage: Eukaryota > Metazoa > Chordata > Aves > Passeriformes > Estrildidae > Lonchura > Lonchura striata. The sequence continues at coordinate 65,346,969 of NC_140703.1, forward strand.
GGAATTAATCATAAGACCAGAGGGAGTATGTAGATTCCACAATCTTCTACCTACTTCAGGTCAGAGAACTTCCCTGACCTAATTCACTCTCATTTGAACTGGAATGTCCCTTTGAGAAAAAGACATTTTGTTGTAAAATATTTAATGCAAAAGAACCAGCCACAAACCTTAGCGTGTTCTTCCACTTTTTAATTACTTGCATTGTTGGTTGGTTTTCTTTTTTTTTTTCTGCCCTGAATCTGAATCTTCCAAATCTCATCCTGTAGCCTTTTAATTTCATGATGCCTTATTCTGAGAAGGGGAAGAGCCCTCTGCTGCCAAAAGCCTTTTTCTCTGCTAAAGGCTAGCTCCAAACACAGAAGCTGTGTGCTTGCTCCTGGCTGGGAATCCAAACCTCCATTATCTGCTTTGGCTGTGGGTGTGTGTGCAAGAAACCCTGCAGGATCATGGAGTGAGGGGCTGCTTGGAGCTTTTCCTAGGCAGGGCTGAGGAACATGGCACAAGCATATCACACTCATGAGTAGGGCACTCAGCTGGCATGGCGAGGAAAGGCACAAACAAGTTCTGCTCCTGGAGAGATTTCATTCAGAGCAGTTTAATGTAGAACAAGTACATAGAGGTGAGAAGAGCTGTGGGTGGTGTATGACAGGGTGTGATGGAGGTGGTCTCACTGGGCATATTGAGGGGGCTCTAGGAACTGCAATATTCTGCCTAGATTTGGGAGCCTGATCTGCCCTAGGCAGGGACAAGCAACAGAGATATGTGCTCAGGACAGGAGCAGAACTGCAGGTTCTGGAGGGATCTCTGCAGCCCAACAGAGAAGTGCCACTCCAATTTAACTGCCTCAAAGGTTAGGCAATTGCTGAACAAATACCTTTGTAGCTGTTAAATGTTGATGGTGTGAGAATGCTTACACCCCTTCTGGGGCACCTTGTCATTTTTCCAGATCCAGCCATGTCTGACTGTGATTAAGTCACTCACATTAAGAGCCATATAAACAGCTCAGGCAATATTTCCAAAATCTTTCCTCTATGTGGATCCAAGGATCTCACTTTTGTCGCAGAGCTACATGCCACAGTCATCTGTCACTAGCTAATCCCTGCTGTTGTTCCAGGACTTTTCAGTGTTACCTGACTTCCTCTGTCACTGATGCTCCAAGTCTGACTGGCATGGTGTTAGCCGGTGCAGTCAGGATGACTGATTCACAACAACTGAGAAGTTAGTCCAGAAATGCCTGCCAGCTTTTCAACATGTGCACACACAGGCCATGCAGGTGGCAGGTGCCTTGCTGGGAGGTAGAGGGCCTGTAAGCAGACCTAAAATGTTTATAACACATGTTGATGGTCCTTCAGGTACCAAGAGTACCAAACACCATCCTGAGGTCTCGTGTTCTGAGACTGACAGTGGATATAAGTCACAATTTACTCAGTGCCAGGCAGTCGCTCTTATTCTGTCCGACCATGCTGATCAATCTGTGTCAGCTCCAAACTTCATCACTCAGGATTTTATCCAGGCCATGGTTTAAAACAAAACATTAAACAGTGCAAGACAACACCCAATCCCCACAGCATCTCTCAGGAAAAGAATTGCTTAAGGATGGTTTCTCTTTCAGTTATTTTAAGACTAGTGTGCTGCACTTACATCAATGTGAAACAGATTGATTGAACCTTTTTAATCAAAGTTATTGTCTATCTAGTCAGTTGCTTGAAGAAGCAACAAAATACTTTTATTTTATCAGTAAAACTTGCAGTCTTGTTTTAGAAATATATTTGACACAATTATTTTCCCTAATTGCATGTTGATTTACAATTATTACTAATATTATTTCTATTGCTTCTACTATTAAGCTTCTTTAATATTTTATTAGTTGAAATCCTCTGCTCTCACTTCTCAGGGAGCAGAGCCAAGGTGACAAACTATGACCATCAGGTCATCTGATCTACCTGTTTTTAATATTGGCAGAGAATTCATTTTTTACCCACTCATCTTAATATTTCTGCTATCTCAAGACTTAATAAAAATGTAATTATTTTTCCTGTCTGTCTGAAAAGAATCAGATAGAGAAGAGCAATACCTACCAGTTTTAATATCTGTCAAGTTAAGAGATTCTGTTTACCACCTTCTCTGTTATTTTCGGAATGCAAAATATGTCATCACCCTTCTGAGAAATGCATACTTAATCCTGCTCTTTAGCCAGTATGTAACTGGATTATTTACTCAACATTTAAATCTTTTTTGATAATTCAGCTATTTTACACTGATGAAAAATTGTCAGAGGATCAGAACTGGATTGTCAAGGGTTATTAAATATCAGTATCATGACTTAACCAGCAAAATATAATGAAAAGCATTTACAAGTCTTGAATTTAAAAAACATAACACTTGCAATGCTTCCTTTTTACTTTTGGCTTTATGAACTTTGGATTTCATTCCTATGCTTTTCTCTACCAGCTGAGAGATAGAAATTTAATTTTATTAGTCAAAAGGAGGTGTTTTTATTTTGGTCATCTGAGTTCAGAAGTTAGGGTCTTAAGAAAATAGATCAACCACCAGGAAACTCATGAAACTCGTGAAACTTAGTATCACTGGGAATGCAGCATCTATCTATGTGATGAAAACTGGGAAGAACTTTTAAAATGCACGTTTACCTGGCCGGCCCTGGAATTCAGCTCAGGTGCCAAACTGGAAGCCTCCCACCTCCAGCCCCTCCTTTGGCTGATTTTTACAGGTGGTCTGGTGAGAAGTCCACTTCAATACCTAAACTGCCTTCACACCTTGGTTCTTCCAGAACCCAGGACAGGGGAAATCAGACTTCTGTATTTCTACACTGTTCTCTGATGTGTGCCTCTCCCCTGCCACTTCCACCATGAAGGTGCTCCATGGGTGTAAATCCTGCTGAGAGTAACTCACAGGATCTTCACCCAGTCCATGGGATCAAGCCTGTCCTAAATAACCTGCACTGCAAGTGCATGAGATAAACAATGGTCCCCAGTTGTGGTATAATCAGAGATGTTTATTAAAAGTGTACATAACTTGTATATTTTCACCATTGAGTTAGAATAGCATGAGCCTGGATAGCCAATGGTATAATTATTAATAAGCTTGTTAACCAATAACATTCATGATCAATTCCCTAATAGCAACATCAGATTTTTCTCTCAAAGATAAATGCTTATATAATAGTTCTTTCTACAAACTACATACACCTGCTACTTGTTACATTTTTTAAAACTTTGTTACATCTTTCCTGCCTTAACTGAATAGTCTTTTATTTCTAAATGCTCTTTGTTCTATCAATTACAAGTTCCCTTTTTTCTTTCCCTATACTGCACATGTAATTTTTATAACTAATAGAAAATTAATTAAATGTTTCTTATCATCATCAAACTTAGTTTCCATCCTTGTTTAGCTGCTTCTTAAATACATAATTATCTGAATATACCAAACATCCTTAGCACCAACCTCATGAAGTTTAACAAAGACATGTTTTCAGAGTCTGTGCAGGGGCTGGGTCCTGGTCGATGGCAAGTTGAACATAAGTCAGCAGTGCCCTGGCAGCCAGCAGGGCCAACCCCATCCTTGGGTGCATCAGACACAGCATGGCCAGCCAGGAAAGGGCAGGGATTGTCCCACTCTGTTCTTCACTGGGGCAGCCTCACCTTGAGTGCTGGGGGCAGTTCTGGGTGCTACAGTATAAGACAGACATTAAGCTATTACAAGTGTCCAAAAGAGAGCTGTGAATGTAGTGAAGGTTCTTGAGGGGAAGCCATATGAGGAGTGGCTGAGATCACTTGATCTGTTCAGCCTGGAGGAGACTGAGGGGAGATCACAATGCTGTCTACTGGCTCCTCATGAGGGGAAGGGGAAGGGGAAGGGCAGGCACTGATCTCTGCTCTGTGATGCTCAGTGAGACGATCCGAGGGAATGATCTGAAGGTGTCCGAGAACGTCTAGGCTGGATATTGGAAAATGTTTTTTCACCCAGAGGGTGGTTGGGCATTGGAGCAGGCTCCCCAGGGAAGTGGTCACAGTACTAAGCCTGACAGAGCTCAAGAAATGTGTGGACAACACTCTCAGGATTCTTGAAGTGTTAGGAGTGGGACAGCAGTTGGACTTTGATAATCCTTGTGGATCCTTCCAACTCCAGATATTCTATAATTCTATGTTTCTGTTACTTGCTACCAGTGTCTATACTAGATATTTATATATTTATACATATGAATATTTGAAGAGAAAACTTTCTCTTTAGTCTAGTGCTCAGAAATGTTCCTTATTCTCATCATTCACCTTAAGGATTTTATTTCTTTTGGGCAGGGAGCATCCAGACATGTTCCTGCCATCAGTTAGTTACCGCATCTCTGCTGCCAAGCCCCAGCAGCCCAGGCAGCAGCCGCTAAAAGCTCGCTTTGGGCTCCCTCTGGTGTCGGCCGTCCCGCAGAAAGCCTCCCCAGCGCAATCCTGGCCTCAGCAGCTACAGCAGCACTGCTGTACCGGGGGTGCCCAGGGACTGCTCCTCACCTAGTTGTTGGTAATGAGGTAGGCGCAAAGCCTCTGCAGAGCACAGGGTTACACATCACATTCTGGAGGCTCCGATTCTGCGAAAATCCAAGTGCTCATTGCGATGCTGGATGATGGCAAGAGCTGCCACAGGCTGTGGGGGGACTGGTTGGCCTGCAGCCCCTGCCTATCCTGCACTGGTCCTGCCTCGAGTGCAGCCTCTCAAAGCTGTCAAGGCATGGGAAAGGCATTGAAAGGCATCAAACCACAGCGGCAGAAAAGTTTACAAAAACTGTGAGACTGGGACTCAGAAGCAGACAGTGGGGCTGTCTGGGGACTGGTGGGCTGGGGGCAGTGTGGCCCCACACAGAACTACAGAATCATAAAGACTTGGAAAAGACTTCAGCAATCATTGAGCCCAACCTATGTTTAAACACCCCCACATCAATTAGACAATGGCCACGTAGCATCAGGTGCCATGTCAGTCTTTCCTTGAACACTGCCAGGGATGATGAACCCACCAACTCCCTGGGCAGTCTGTTCCAATGTCTAATGACTCCTTCTGTGAAGAGTTTCTTCCTTATGTCCAACCTAAACCTCCCAGCATCAGATTATATCTTCTTGTCCTGTCCCTAGTTACTTGGGAGAAGACTCCACCTGGACTCCACCTGACTCTACCCTCCGTTCAGCAATTACAGGTGATGTCTCTCTCCCCTAAGCTCCTCCTCTTCTGCCTAAACAACCACAGGTGCACTCAACTGCACCTTGTAGGGCTTGTGCCCCAGACCCATCACCGCCTCTGTTGCCTTCTCTGGACACACTCCAGCACCACAGTGTCCTTCCTGAATTAAGGGGCCCAGAATTGGACACACTACGGGAGGTTTGGCCTCACTAGTGCTCAACTCACTGCCCTGGTCCTGCTGGCCACACTGTTGCTGGTACAGGCCAGGATGTATTTGCCTTCTTGGCCACCTGGGCCACAGCCTCCTGCCTCAAGTTCAGCCGCTATGGACCAGCACCCCCAGGTCCTTCCCAGCCGCTCTGCCCCAGCCTGTAGCGCTGCCTGGGGTGGCTGTTTCCCAAGTGCAGGACCTGGAATTTGGCCGTGTCGATCCTCATGCTGTTGGGCCTCAGCCCATCGTTCCAGCCTGTCCAGATGCCTCTGCAGGACCTTCCTGCCCCGCACTCCGGCGCGGCCCGCCAACGCCCCTCGGGCGGGTGGGAGCCCCGCGGGCGGCGCGGGCGGCGGGGCCGTTATCATGGCAGCGGGCGGGTCCGCCCAGCCCTGCCCGGAGCGGCCCGGCCCGGCCCAGGAACAGCCGGGCGGCACCGCCGGGCCCCTCGTCCGCAGCCCGGGGGCGCAGAGGCGTGTCCGACCTTCGCGCCTCAGCTCGGTGGGTGAGAGGCGCCGGCGGCGCGGCGCGGCCCGGAGGCGGGGGGCGGGCCGGGACACAGCCCTCAGGAAGTTTAACCCAACTTTCCGCCGGGTCTGCGGGGCGCCGGGGGCGGTGTCCAGGCTCGGCTTTGAGCCCGGCGGCCGCGCCGAGCTGAGGTAGGGGGGAGGGCTCTGGGGGGCTTTGCTACGGGATGCAGGCAGAGCCCGTGCCGGGAGGATGATGGGTGCCGGGGACAGGTCCCGGAGCTGCTCCCTGCGCCTCGGCCCGCAGCTCTCCCGGAGGGACCAGCTGGGCTCCTCTGGGTTTCAGAGCTTGGAGCAGGGCGAAATGCTCCATCGCGAGGTAAAGGTGCTGTTATCGCTGTGGTGTGTTTGGTGTAGTCAAACCCCCTTCATCAGAGTGCCGAGTGCCTTGACTCTCACCAGCGTTACAGCGAAAAGATCGAGCGTTGTCAATCATAGGGGAGAAGTAGTTGAAAATGCAGTAGAAGCCTGGCTGCTGGGACCGTGAGGGTGAGGCTGTTTTAGGATGCTGCTATTCACTGTTTCTTGTACTGTCACACTTTAACTCGGTGTATTTCTCTTCAGGTCAGCAGGACCACAACAACAGGCAAAATGACAGCTGTGAGATTTGAGCAAGGGACCCCGCCAAGAGAGTCATCTGGGTGAGTGAAATGAATTGTGTCAGTGAGGAGGTTTGGGATTGGATATGTGGTGTGTGGTCCCCTGTCTTTAGGTTCTTAGTGCTTAAAATAGAACAAGGGGAATAATGATGGAGTGTCTGAAGTTTATATAGCATCTCCCCTCTGCCACCAGTGCTGTTGTCTGAGAGGAGGGTTATCTTTGAGAGAAATACGCTGTTGTGATTCACTTGTAAGTAGTTAGTAAGTGATAAATGAGTACAAGGTCTCCATCCCGGATATAATAAGCCCATGGCATTAAAGTATGTTCTCTTTTAGCATCCAGCCTGTCAAGAGACTTGCAAGAGAGTGTCAAGGTATCTTGTCAAGCAAGACTCTTTCTGTGCTTGCTTTAAAAGTCTCAAGTCTGAGGTTGCCTTTAGCTATGAGCAGTCAGAAAAGCTTGTGCTCTGTATGAAGGAAACAATTTCTTCTAATATGTCCTCCTTTTATTCTCTTCCACTCCCATAGTCGAAGCCTAATTTTAATAGCTTGTGGCTGAACACTTATTCTGTCTTGGGCAACAAGTAGATGTAGAATGATCAGCAAAACAAACTCCCTCTGAGGAAAGCATTATCTAGAACTGAATTTTTGTGTGGGAGCACTATGGAAACAGTGTACTTGGACTTCTGTTTTATCTTTGTATTAAGGATTGTATTCCTAACTGAAAACACTTTTGTTTCTCATTCTTCTTGTGGCATATTTTAATCACAGTAGAGGATAAGAAGGTAACATTTGGTGCACTTCATGTTTCTGCAAGTATAAGCAAGTGACCTGCAAAATTGCTGCAGCAGTAGCAGACTTCAATAAGTGAAGCATTTCTGCTGTTCAGTAAGTGTAAACACCCCAGAGAATATTCTGTAAGAATAGCTGGGAAGCAAACCTGAATGCCTATCCATCACTAAAGCTTTGCTTCAGCTCTAGGAACAAAATGAGGCAGTGGTTCCACTGGAAGTACTGGAACTAGGAAATGAGGCTTGAATGCTAAAATTGCTGCATCAGAATAATTCTTCTACTGAGCCTGATACTGAGTGCAGGTGGTGAAGCATCAGTACTGGATCTTGAAACTAGGAATGATGCTAGGAGAAGCATCATTAAACTTCTTGCTTAAAAGGTGGTTAGCATGGACTGCAGAAGCAGTGCTGGTGCATGTGTCTGTTGCAGAGGATGAAGAATACTTGAATTCTCAAAATTATTACACTAATGCTTCAAACATGCTAGGCTTCCTCAGAACAGGCTATTGACGGAAGCATCAATATTGAATATGTGTGTGTAGCTATTCCTGCCCATGAAACAGTGAAACCAGAGGCAGGGCCTCGGCAAACATTGTGGCTGTGCTATTATGCATCACAGTATTTTTGTGGTTTTGTGGAGAAGACTGAAATAAAGACTCCTAGATTTTGATACTACACTTTTTCTCTGAAATTGTCATGTGGCCTTCAAAAAAAAACAAAAAACAAACAAACAAACAAAAAAACCCACAAAAAAAACCCCAAAAAACTTGATCTGAAAAGACCCTTTTAAGGAAGTTATGGCAAGCAGCCACTACTCCAAAAAACTGCTGTTCTAGCACTAGCTCAGCTGCTGCTCTGGTCTTCCAGTTTCCGGTCTGGTATCCTGCTCTGCACTAAAACATCTCTATGCTATGGCTTTTCCTGATGAAAACATTAATTCTCTGTACAAGAAGGTTGCTGTAACAGTATTAATGTCACTTGGACTCTCTGAAGCCATTTTGCATATGCATATTTCTCCTACTTCTAGAACCTGGAGTCTTGTGTCCTTAGCAGACTTGTGGATGCCCTGCTTCAAAGCCCTTTATCCTACTGCTGAACTCATCTGTCTCTTTTTTGTAGGGGTGAAAAAAGGGAAACCTTTTGAGAAAGGGGCTGCTAATAGGAAATAGATTAGCACTAACCAAGGGGTTCAGGTGTGCCAACATGAGGGAAGTTTTTCTTCCTCTTCTTCCTCTGGTACTGGGTGTGTGCTCTGGCTCAGGTGATGTTCACTTGACAGTTAGTTTTTTTGTTGTTTTTTTTTTTTTTGAAAGGACAAAGCATAGCAATATACAGAGTAGACACCTCTATCAGTGTGTGACTTGTATTATTTCTTTGCCAGATCTCCAACAGCTGAAGAGGCCACAGTAAAGATCGATAATGGTCATGATGAGGGTAATGGACCAGACACCTGTCCCAAGTAAGCTAATGATATACAGAATTTCTTTGCTTACCCCCAGAAGTGGAATCTGATGAGCCAAAATAAGAAGGCAGGTGGCTTGTTGAAGTAGAGATAAGCCCAGTAAAACGCTTGATATTGACATTTCTTCTAGCACATAGTGAAGACAAATAAGTTGAGGAAGCCTCTTTATCCCTCTAGAGGTAAAAGTCCAACCCAAGAACACAAGTCCATCATATTATGGAGAATGGGTAGTCCAGACCACATTGATTAAATTTTCCCAAAGGAATGAGTTTGTGAGAGCACAGAAGAACAAGTGCTGGTGAGACAATGAGGTGAATGAGTACCTGGGCATACGAATAAGCATTGTGGCACACATCAAGACTAAATTGTCTGAACTTACTAGTAGTTACCTCTATTATTGAAGCAGTTATTTCCTGACAGTGTTTACCTCACATTACTCTTAGAGCAAGCTTAGTTGAGTTAGCAGCAAGTCCTGCAACTCAAGAACAGTAAGCCTAAGCCTGTTATTTCAGTTATTCTATGTGACATGTTTTTCTAGATTTTGGAATTTATAAATGTATTTCACGAAAGCTCTAAGCTAGTTGTGTAATCAAATGTGCCATGTTTCCTTCAACTAATTTAAGATATTGGCAGGCCAAATTGGAATGGTATATGCATATATTTTTGTTTTGAGTGTACCTAGTTAGAGGTACTTTTCCATAAACTGTATAAGTTGGAGTCTTGGTGTCCCCACTACAGTTGTAGGTTTGGCTGGAGAGACATAGACCAGCAAACCATTAGTGTCACCATTGCAATGTTTCCTTAGCTATTTGGCATTCATAAATACCAGGAAAACCTTCTATATGTTAAGCTGCCTTCAGGACAAGGCATGGTATTACATCCTTGACTTGTATAGGAATAGTGAAGACTACAACCCACAAATATCCTTCCAGCTTAAGAATGCAAATGTTTGCTGGTTAGACCTTGTACCTTAGTTTAGAGTAAGAACCTAATAATGAAAAATGTGGGTTAATTCAGTAACCCCAGTAAGATGCTGCCTCAGCACTTCAGTGGTATCTAGCCTTGTCTTAAACTGGGTTATTGAAGTGCACCAAGTGAAATGCAATGCTGAAGTTGTCCTAGAGGAAACAAGCATTGTGGACAGGATCACTGGGGTGCAGTGTGCATTACTGAGCTGATAAAAACTTTTTGTAACAGTGCAAAATAATCTATCAGTACTTTTTGTCAGTATGTTACAACTAATGGTAAGTCCTGCTGTTAGTGATATGCTTGAAAAAAGATGCTTTCTTCTAAGTGTCTAAGAAAAGACTTGATGCTTACAGTAAAGTAATCTTGGGATTACTTAACAGACTGGCATTCTATTTTTCACTGTCAGCACTTGAGTTTTGCAGGTTCTACAGCAAGAACTTCTACCTTAGTTCTTGGTGTAATCTAAAGAGGCTTCCAGCCAGAAAGAGAGTGACATAAAAGCTCTGTTCTAAACCAAAGGGCTTAAAGCATACCAAAGAGGCAACAAAATCTACTGTAATTGGAATCAAGAGCTGTGACTTTGCCAGGACTGAAGATAATTCTCACTACTGGAAGAACTTGGTTTCAGAAATAGTTTTTCTTAAAAGATGTTTGTATTTTCAATCTGAAAGCCAAACTGATGTTTCCTTTTTAAAGTAGAAGTGGGATTTCTATGCCTATATTCCAAAGGCATGGGAACTGTTAACAAGTGCAGCTCTTTTCAGACATGGGGAAAAATGGTCTGATACAATAAGCTAATATATGGAACAAAATATATTAAGAGATGTTTGTCTTCCAATCTTCCTCTTGATCAATATAAACCTAATTCTTATAGCTTACTAAGCCAGAGTTCAAGCATCACTGGAATTGTGACATGGAATAATGTCCTGGATAAGTACATACTGCTGCATTTCAGTCTGGAAGCTGATTAATACTTTTTCTAACAAGTGGTCAAAGCACTGTTTTCAAGTACTCTCTTAACCTATATACTTCATGAATGCAACTGAGTAACCTCATCTTAGAGAAGTCACTACTGTGTAGAATACTAAAACTAAAGAAATGTCACTTGTTTTGATGTTGGTTCTCTTCTCTTGCAGTGCAACTAGGAGAAAAATTGCCCCCTTTGTGATGTCATTTGGATTCAGGTAAAAGCTTGAGTTTGTAATGATGTGGGAAAGGTAAAAATAGTCCTCATTTCTGGTGTAAGAACTTAAGAACTCCTTGAACATCAGTAACACCAGCTTGCTTTGTCTGAAAGTGCTGAATCCTTTGTCACCCCCAGGAAAGGTAACTTGAGAAAAATACTAGAATTGAAAAATAATACTTAAACGGATATGGCTACATTCTTCAAGAAGAGCTGAAATTCAGAACTGTAAATCTCATTGACTTGGATAAAACCTCTTTAATGGCTTATTCTTGGCTGGCAGCCTTTGAACAAACAGTTGGTCGGTTGTGTGTAGTCTAGGTGCTGGAGCAAGGCAAGCCATTAAAGGCAGTTATTTTTAAGGGACAGTATTAAATCATGAGAGGGAGGGAAGCTGAGTAAGGTGAAAGCAGAAATGACATTTGTATCCCTTAAAGTATTCAGGTTTGCAGTGCTTCTAGATAGTTGTGAAATCATAAATTAATAACTACAGCTGTGTCTGGGGTAAATGTATGGTTCCACATAGATGAGGGTTTTTGTGTAGATCACTTAAAAATGCAGTTGGAAACTTTCAACTTCTAATGGAGCAGGCTTCAATCTATGTAAGAGAACACACTCTTGCTGGAACAGCTTAGAAATTAGGGTTTGTGCTGTTCTGTTGATAAGTTCATTCCTACCCCTCAAACTTCCTTTTATTTTTCTCTTTGCAGAGTATTTGGAGTTGTACTTATCATTGTGGACATTATAGTTGTGATTCTGGATCTGGCTATCAGTGAGAGAAAGAAGGGTACAGAGATTCCTGAACGTGTTTCCCTGGCAATAGCACTCTTCTTTCTCATCGATGTTCTCCTAAGGGTGTTTGTTGAAGGGTAAGACATAGGCAAAAATTAAGTCCATGTGGCAAGTCCTCAAGCTAGGAAGGAAGCAAAACTTAAAGCTTGAACTATGAACATAGTGTCCTGTGGGCTAATTGTCTGGTCATAGATAATAGTCTTTTCTTGGCTGTGTATGTTGGTGGTTACCCTTTTATGGAATAACCTTTAAGTATTTTCAGTATAAGTGAGCACTTGGAAACTATACAGCTTTGCCATAACTTGTGTGTAAATCAGGGCTAAGATTGCTTTCTTAGTGAGACTTCAGTGCTTAGTGTTAAGAAAAGCTGCAGGAGAGCTTGTCTCCAGCAGTAGCTCTGTATAGATTATTCTCTTCTTGAAAATATATTTCAGTCTTTGCTACCTGTATTGGCGTCTGTCTAAAACTCTTGTTGGTTTCAGCTTCAGGAACTATTTCCAGTCCAAACTGAATATTTTGGATGCATGTATAGTGGTGGGCACCCTGTTAATTAATTTGACATACTGCTTCTTAGATGTTGATGCAGCAAAGGAGATACCAAGGTAAGAGTGGCATGGCAGCTGGTAAGTGTGAGCTCTTTTCTTGATAATCTGCTAAGAATTGTCTTGGGCATCTCTAAGCCAGATGTTATATTAGATCACAAATGGGACTGTGATAGTGTGTCATGGTACAGACAAATGCAGGATAGACACACAGCTTTGATCTGTGGTTATATGTAGGCTGTCCCTTCCCCAAAGGCAGAGGGGTTCTGAACATACTAGTTGAGGGAACTAAAAGTGGGGCCATAAAATGCTCTGACTCAAGCACTTTCTGGGGAAAGGTGCGCTGTAGACTTAATAGACAGGAGGGTCTGAAGAAAGGCAGAGATAAGAATTGCATTAACATTGCAAATGGAAGAGACAACAAAGGGAGGATCTCTGTCTAAAGGATCTTCCAATAGAAAGAGTTGCCAAACTGTCTTGTTTCCTTTGCTTTCCCAAAATCCTCATGGTAATACAATGCTGTATTTTTCAGCCATGTTTTGAGGAGAGAAAACATGCTGTTTATGTGCATGGGCTCCTTCAAGTCCTATTTCCTTCTGATTTCTGTATCTTGATCAGATAACCTGTGAGATGAATTCGTTCCTGATGGAGGCTGAACTACAACTTTAACATGAGTTTATCTGCACTAGGTTTGACTTAGAGAAACTTTCTGGCATCAGCCAGGGAAAAGTCAAGCTCTTAAAAAATACATAAAATGTCACCTCCTGCTCCAAATTCAGCTGACTAATGGGCATAAGAGGGGAACATTATTCCAGAAGAAAACAAAAAGTTTAGTTATTTAAGAATCTAGAGTTCTATATAGAACCAGTTCTAATATAATCCAGAGTTCTAATATCTGTAAGTACTAGTTTTGTCTTGAAGTGCTTGCTAAACTTGGGTATCAAGAAGTAAAATTGTCAAAGGAATAGCTTTTGCAGCCTGGCTTCTTCCTAGGTTGTCTTAAACATTCATTGGAGTTCTTAATTATTACCTCCTATTTCTATGGCCACATTTTCCTAAAACAGCTTTCATCTTATAGCAGCGCCCAGATAAAGGAGGGGAGAAGAGCAGTGTGACAGCATAATCTGCACTCTTGTCTCTACTAGGCCATGCTAGTAGTAGGCCTGATCCTACGCTGATCTATCTAGCTATAGATCTGTGTTTGCAAGTTCTTTGTATTCTGACTTGCTGAAGTTGATGGGATTCTAGAATAGGTTTTTGCCTCTCATAAAGAGAACTTCACACTGCTGCTCTCAGAAGACACTCAGCTGAGGCCTACCATCTTACCCATGCAATTTTTGAGGCCTTCTGTAAGGCTTCTCTTGTTAAAAGCTCTAAAATTGTGTTCTGACCAAAATACTGCTACCTGACAGTAGAGAATATCTCAAATTTGGCCAAATACCAAATCTTGAGATGGTGGTCATCCCACCTAACACAGCAGTAGTGTCCACAAAATCCACAATTCCCAGTAGCCCTACTGGGGTTTATAATTTTTCTTTCCCGAGTCCTTTATCAAGAAGCAAACGGTAATCTTAAAGCATCTGATATATCTCAGAAAAATTAGACTTTTAGCAGCTTTTATGTGCATGAGGGCTTATATATGACAAGTGAAATTTCAGTGACAGACCATAGAGGTAACAAGCCCTGATGAAGGAATATGGTTTCTTTTTCTAATCATGTCTAGCTGGGTGTGTGTAGGGGTGAGTTAACTGTTTCCCTGAAGTCTGACCTATAAAAGGACTTTGAGGAATGAGAGCTGGATATCAGTCTGGGAGCTAATGCTTAGCAGGCTGACTTCCTTAATGTTGAAGAGTTGCTTCTCAGAATTGTGGGAGAGGGGTTATGGAGTTTTCAACCCAGTTTTGGTTCATCTCATTTGCTGCTAGCTCCAAGGAAATTCTTTTTTGAAAGCAGGAGGATGATACTGAATTTGGAAGAAACTCGGGGAAGAACTGAAACTTTCCTCCAAGTATCCAGTATACCTTGCTGATTCCATATCAGTGGGGGGCAGACTGTGAGCAAAACTGGAGTTTTGTCTCCCTTACTGTTGGTATTCACCAGCATTTTTACACAAATGTATCAAAACCTAGAATGTGTGTGTGCTGCTTAAAATGTATGCTTACTTGCCTCCTTAAGGAATGAATTGAATATCGGTTTGCCCTTGTCCCTAGGAGGGGGAAAGCAGCTGCTATTTTGTAGTAGCTTCAGTTGTTTTGATAGAACCGCTCACCTAAGCTTCTTTCCTGCTTCAAAGTTCAACAATAGTTCAAAGTTTCTCAAACCAAACCAAGTGTTCAGGTTGCTGAATGATTAAACACAGGATATCTACTGAGCTGTTCTCAAGTTTCTTAATCAAGTCATGATGTACTTAGCTTGTCTGGCTTCTTTTTAGTTATTTTTCAGGTGGCTGCATACATTTTAATGTGGCTGCATACACTTAAATGTATAGTTGAGAATAAGCTTCAAGGAACAAAAACTTGGTGATAATAACATGGGTTATGTTAATGGAATTTGTTGTTTCCTAGCCAGAGGTGCCTGTGGAAGTCTGTTTGAACAAGTAGGGGATTTCCTAGTTCTGCTAGCTGTTGAGAACATGTACTCACAAAATACCTTTAACAATAAACCCATTATATTGTGTTTGTTCCAAAATCAGCCTGAGATGTCCTAGTTCAACATATGAAACAAAGTTTTAAACTTTCCCTGAAACAGCTTTTAAACAGCTTTAATCTTTGCCTGTAAGTTTATTTGTGTCCATTTTCTTCCATGGTGAATCTGTCATCTAGAATGGTTATTTTCCTCCGAATTCTGAGAATTGTCATCTTGATAAGAATATTTCGTCTGGCTTCACAAAAGCAGCAACTTGAAAAAGTGACCAGAAGAATGGTAAGTTAGCCTCTTAACATGTCTAGACTACTACTGCTGTTTCCAACTCTTTTCTCAGGCAGCATCAGTGGTTAGTAGCAAGACTGACCATGGCCTATTGGTCTGCTATTGGTAGTGTTGCCCAAGCAGCACTCTCTTCAATGTCCCTGACAGGGCTCTGGAGCTTTGCCTCCAACCTCAGTAAAACCTTGTCGTTCTTGACTTTGTTCAAGTAAGCAGCAACTTGACCTGGAAGGCTGACATATCAAAGTGATTGCAACACCCCTTGTGTCCCAGCTGACAATTTCTGACTTGTGTGGTACCTAGACTGTTTTCCCTCATATGAGGGAACGTAGGAGTTTTAATTAGGAGCTTTGAGTACCAACAAAACAATCTAGCTGGTGAAGCCCTAGCCCCTGTCAATGCCTCTTATTTTCATCAGGGTCATTGAAGTTGTACTTTAAGCTTCAAGTATGTCCTACTGTTTAGGAATAAGGGTCCTTAACTTTATTCTTTTTTCCCCTCAGTCTCCAAACACTCGATTCACAATGACAGATTCATGCTGCAATAGTCATAGAATCTGCAGTGTTCTTTTCACTAGAATAAATTTTGATATTTAAGGGTAAAAATTCTATACAGAGCTTCTACCTAGAAGTTAATACAAGGAATTTGCTCTTGCATAATGCTGTAATGAAGTGAGGCTCTGCTACTCAAGCTTAACTGGAGAGTCTACATGGTTGAATTTTCTTAGTAACAGGAAACATTTGGTGATGGTTGGCATTCTTGTGGAAGATTAACTTTTTTTTTTTTATTTGGCAGGTCTCTGAAAACAAAAGACGTTATGTGAAAGATGGCTTTGATCTGGATCTCACTTATATTACTGGTTTGTGGAAACAAATGTCACTTTGCAGCATGTTATGTCCTGTGAAGACTTGTTGTGCAGTTAATACCAGCTTGTCATGAACTACAGACAATGTTTTAGACTCATGAAATTTAAGTATGAAGTCAAACCAGGCCTACTGCTTTTCTGTGGGATTTTGAAATATGGATTCCTGACAGACATTATTCCCTAGAATTAGCCTTCTAGGAGAGTTGTACATGCTGTATGTAATGATAAAAATTAATTTGAGGTCTAGGGAATCAGTGTTGGGAAGCTATTTACTTAGTGTATTTTTGCTTCTGATTCTGTGGAGACTGACATTTGATGGTGGCTGATACTTTGGGAAGCATTATTTGTCTTGCTCTAACTATGCCAAATATAGAGGAAAGCTTACCAGAAAGGGGTAGATTGTTCTTATAATTAGGGTAAGAATAAGATGTTTCATAAGGATGTTTCTCCGTCATGTAGTTCTTATGTGCAGGGGGCCTTCCTGCTGTTACTTGAGATTGCTGTCTTCTCAACAGATCGAGTTATTGCAATGTCGTTTCCATCTTCTGGGAAGCAGTCTTTCTACAGGAATCCCATAAAGGTAAAAATCTTACCTACCAAATTCACTGTTTCTGAAAGCTGTTTCTTCTATAGGTTCCCACTAATTTACATGTGGCCTAGATCATGTCAGTCCTAGTTTTGCTACCTTTTCTGGTTGGAATGACTTATTGATGATCTCTGTTCTTCACTGCTTATGTTGTAGTGTCTCAGCTAAACCTAGTGATTTTCTCTCACAGTGGAGACACCAGTGCTTTGATGCTCCTGCTCTTTGGGGATCTTTTGAAGAACCAGGGTGGTTCTGTCCCAAGGCTAGTAATTGTGATAAGCTCTATTCACCTAAGTAAAGGTTGCTTTAAAGGTCTGTAGACATAATATCCTTTTCAGAGCTCTGCCTCCTGATACTGTAGAAATATATATAGGGTCAGGAAGATAGCTGCCGTAGTACTTTTATTCCAGATGAGAACCTGAGCTGTCCAGTTGGAAAGGCCTGCTTTCCAAGTGCTGTTCATGACTACAGTTGTTGATCCCACCTGGGGGTGGGGGAGGTTGAGGTGGCAGTGGAAATAACAAGTAGAGCACTAACTACTCTGAACTCATTATTGCTTAGGAAGTTGCAAGATTTTTGGACACCAAACATCCAGGCCACTATAAAGTCTACAATCTCTGCAGTAAGTATGTTTAGCTGCTGACTATATTTGAGATAAAATTTAATGTGTAAGTGAAAAATATGAAACCAGAAGCTAAGCATGCATGGCTTTAGCCAAGTTACCCCTGGTTTTTTCATTTTAATATGTCTATTAACACTGCTTTTAGACACTAGTACATGTTCAGACCATCCCTTGTGTGTTACAAACCACTTTCTTTGTTATAATCCTTCTCCCTTCCTGGCATAACTTCAGATCTTTCCCTATAGGTGAACAAGGCTATGACTCCAAGTACTTTCACTATAGGGTGGAAAGGATCTTCATTGATGACCACAATGTCCCATCACTACAGTGAGTCTTGTCAAGAAATACATACGTTGCAATAGTTCTATGTAGGTATTTACCTTGATCCACTAACTTTCCTCTTATTTAGGGACATGCTGAAATTCACTGCCAATGTCCGTGAATGGATGAATCAAGATGAGAAGAATGTCATAGCAATTCACTGTAAAGGGGGCAAAGGTAGGATTTCTCATGTGCAATCTGTGTATGCTACCAATCATGCTTCTTTGTTAATTGTAGCTTCTTTGATTCAAGCTTGGCCTTAAACCATACTATGAGAGATGGGTTTACAGTGTAATTTGACAAATACTGCTGACATTGTGACAACTAGCATGACTACAGTACTCTGTTTAGTATTAAACAACCCCATTTTTAGGTAGTCTAAACTAGTTCTTAGTCTAAGCTGTTATTTGTCTCCTAAAATGTTCTTCAGTAACTTTCTGTTTTTCTGGCAGCTGAAACAGCAGTCCCCCAGGAGGGATAGGGAGGCTACTGAAATTGCTACTATAAAAGTGTTAGGCTGCTGCATTGGCTTCTGGTGGCCAGTCACCCACGCTGAATATTTTGCACTGTAATATGGCTCAAACCATCCATTGTTTAGGTTGGAAAAAGACCTTTAAGATCAAGTCCAACTGTTAATCCAGAGCTATCAGATCTACTACTAAACTATGTCTCTCAGTGCCACATCTGCACATCTCCAGGAATACCTCTAGTAGTGATTATTTGGCCACTTTCCAGGGCAACCTGTTCCAGTTCTTGATGACCCTGTTGGAGAAGAAATTTTTCTTAATATCCAATCTAAATATTCTCTGGGACAACCTGAGGCCATTTCCTCTCCTCCTATCACTTGTTGCTTGATGATGGAAGAGACCAACCCCACTTCACTATGACCTTTACAGTGAAAAGGTCTCCTCTGAGCCTCCTTTTCTCTAGGCTAAACACTCTCAGCTGCTCCTTGAAGACTTGTGCTGCAGACCATTCCCCAGCTCTGTTGCCCTTCTCTGGACACACTCTAGCATCTCAATGTCTTTCTTGTTGTGAGGGGCCCAAAACTTAATGCGGGATTCAAGGTGCAGACTCTCCAGTGACATGCACAGAGAATATTGCTGATACAGGCCAGGATGCCATTGGCCTTCCTGGCCACCTGGGCACACTGATTCATGTTCATCTGCTGTCAACCAGCACCCTCAAGTCTTTTTCCAGTTGGCTGCTTTTCAGCCAATATTCCCTGAGCCTGTAGCACTCTGTGGGGCTGTTGTGACCCAAATGCAGGTCCCAGCCCTTCACTTAATTGAACCTCATAGAGTTGGCCTTGGTCCATTGATCCAGCCTGTCCCTGCCCTCCAGCAGATCAGCACTCCCACTCAACTTGGTGTCTTCTTCAAACTGACTGAGGATACACTCAGTTTCCTTGTCCAGAATTGGTAAAGACATTAAATAGAACTGGCCTCAATCCTGTGTCCTGGGATCACCACTAGTGACCAGCTGCCAGCTTCATTGTGGGTGTAACAATAGCCTGGACTCCAGACAGGCTTTTACCCAGTGGAGAGTGCACCTGTCCAAGCCCTGAGCAGCCAGTTTCTCCAGGAGAATGCTGTGGGAAATGGTGTCAGAGGCTTTACTAAAGCCCAAGTAGACATCCACAGCCTTTCCCTCATAGAAGGAGTCCATGTTGATCAAGCTGGACCTGCCCTTCATAAGTCCGTGTTGGCTGGGCCTAATCCCTGGTTGTGCTGTATTTGTTGTGTGATACCACTCAAGATTATATGCTTCATAACTTTACCCCTCTAGAATGTTCTAGACTGCTGGATCTTAAAACAAGATAAACATGATATTGGAAGTTTTATGGAAACAAGAATAGTGAAAGCTATCAAACATATGAGCTAACTTGCAAGTGCTACCTGAATCAACAGTGGTGTGGGAGTTGTTGAAATGCATAAATAACTGCAAATAAGACAAATTTCCCTGCAAATAGCTGCCACACCTCTAGCCACCTGCCATTACTACTGCAAATACTTGGCTTAAAGTAGGTGGTTACTTAACATGAAATAGTTGCTTCCAGGTGGAGCTCTGTCTTAAAAGGTTTTGCAAAACTAAATGTTGAAACTACCTGCAGGTCAAAACCAGCTTGAAGAACAAGTGTAAGGAGGGTGACTTGACCTCTAGAGATTTTTGAATTAAAAACTGAAACTTTATATGCATCTTCATGCTAGCAGACTTGATGGCTTCTTAGTAGGGTTGCAGGGAAAACAGTTGGGACAGAGAAACAAATCTTGACACTTACAGCATTGGGAAGTTTCAATAGTCTCATTTAGTAAAGTGCTTGACTCTATTTCCTGCTGGAGTATCCAGATAGTGACCAGCTGCCTAAGTGTCTCTAGTAATGAAAATGTGGAGACCAGGAACAAGTTGACAAACCGTAGTATCTTGTCTTTAACTCATTCTTCTCAGAAATACTTGACTTCTTGGCTGTCGCTTATAAGTCTTGAAATAGATGAGATAACAGGAGATGACTTCACCTTCACAAAAATAATCTCAAATACTTTTGAACTTTGCCAATTTAACTTGTATTGTATGTCTGATACAGGCAGGACTGGAACAATGGTCTGTACTTGGCTCATAGACAGTGACCAGTTTGAGAGTGCAAAGGTAAAAATTGCTGTTTATTTTTTGATTTGTTTAGTATTCAAAATGTCCTTTTAGGATTTACTGAAATGGTAAAATGCCCTAATACTCTGCAAAAAATTCTGTACTAGAAATAGGATTCTCTGAAAAGTCTGGTTTTAAAAAAGTTCATGCAAGTCTTGCTACAGTGGAGTTTTGCTTCTGATGGAGACTATTTGTGATCTGAAAGAAGTGGGAAAATAGCATTTAACAGGTTACCAGCTTGAAGGGTTCTTTTTGGAGGAATAATGTGTCTAGGGTCTTGAGCAACAATTTAAGCTGTAGGTGACTTCTGAGCAAACTCTCCTAAAGACAGTATCACTGGTTTTAAGTGGTTTTAAGCAATTTTTTGCCCAGTCTTCCTCCAAGTAGTGTGAGGCATCAAGAATTGTCTTGACAGCCAGCATTACAAAAGAAAGCCCTTCTAGGAAAAAGGAGAAAGATTAAGTCCCAACCAGGACAGGTGCTGATATTGCTTTAGTATCCCAGGTCTGATATATCAGCTGGAGGCTGGGGATGCAGAAGGCCCAGAACACTCAAGGTAGTCTGGGCAGACTGTATATCCATTTAATCACTAGTTTGCCTCTGAGTTTGCTTTGTGTAGATATGAGCTAGTGTTCAACTTGGTCTGCCACAGACCACTTGAGAAATATAGATGGTTCTAAAGCAATTGTTTGAAAGTCATTCACTTTCAGTCAGTCACTCTTCACTCTTTCATGAATGACAGATTTGTGTGTCTGACTTCCTCATTAATACTTTGTTTTTGTAGTTAAAAGTCTTCTTTAGAAGGTACCAAAGTAATTACTGCGTATTTCTACTTGCATTCCTTTACTGGACTTGAGTAGTGTAGCTCTACTTTACTATCCACTTCTCAAGAAGGGAAATGGTGGTAGGATGGATAGCTTAACCCTTGAAATTATCATTGTGTGTAGGAAAGTTTGGACTACTTTGGGGAGAGAAGAACTGATAGAAGCACAAGTACCAAGTTTCAAGGGGTTGAAACACCCTCACAGGTAAGCTTGAGGAGGTTCAAGAGCAGTAGTCCAACCAATGCTAACCTTGTGAGTGCTTATGCTACCCTACCTCCCCTGCCTTGTTTCAGAGATATAGGTTTCTATTACTTGCTTAACTCCTGAGCTTTCTGTACTCTTTCTGTGAGAGTTGGAATATGAACAGCTGACAGGGTTGCTCTGCATCTTTCCCCTTCCCCTTATACCTTTCTCTGCATAATAATATCAGATCTGAAGTATAGTATCTAGGATAACAACAAAATTCTTGAGATTGGGAAAGCTTTCAGTCCAACCCCACTGTTCAAGCAGGGTGACCTGGACAGATGTGTCTGGTCAGGTCTAGAATATCTGCACAGATGCAGATTCCACAGCATGTCTGGGCACCCTCACAGGAGCATGACACTGTATGGCAATTGGTCTGTTTAACGAGGATGCACAGAAGCCTGTGGCTGAGCCTGGGATGGGACCAAGGCACTGATTTGGCTTGGGTGGAGAAATGCATCTTCTGCAGACTGCATTCACTGGAAAATACTACACA
Organism: Lonchura striata; assembly: GCF_050655825.1. Taxonomy (NCBI): domain Eukaryota; kingdom Metazoa; phylum Chordata; class Aves; order Passeriformes; family Estrildidae; genus Lonchura; species Lonchura striata. Next base: position 65,368,751 of record NC_140703.1, read on the forward strand.
ATTTTTTGCCTCAGACCACATTTTTGCACATCTTGATTTACTGTTCTTCAGAGTTGAGAAGTGAATCTTGTGATGGGTACTTAAAATTGCTGATATAAAATAGAAGTATAGCTGTCCTTCAATAAAATGAAAATTTCTAGTATGTTTAAACATTCAGCCTCTAAAGGCTGAATAAAATATAAAATATCCTCACTTCTTGCTGAACTAAAAAGTACAGAATTCCTCTTAAAACATGAAATTTAAATGCTGTTTAAAAATGTAAACACTGAATTTGTCTAGAAGATTGTTTCTACAGGGAAGGGGAAGGAGAGCAATTGTACTTCTTTTTAGCTTTGGTCTTTGAAGAGCTAAAAACTTGGAGTAAAAGAGCTATTTAAATCTTGCTTGTTCCTAGAATTAATCTGTGGTGGGTACAGAAACCATATAATGAGTCTGGGTTTTTTGCATTACAGAGTAGGTATGTTGGGTATTATGAGATCCTGAAGAACAAGTATAACTTGGAACTGCCACCAGAAAGACAACTCAAAATAAAAAACCTCAAAATCCACACTATACATGGTAAGAACTCTTGTATTTGGGCATTCCTCTGTTTGGTAATGGTTTCTTATTACATGCAACTGATAACTCTCTCTCTCTTGCTAAGGCCATGATTGGAATGTAGACTTACTGGGATTTGAGAATTTAAATGACACAGAACACAACGAAGAATATTTTGTAGTCAGTTGCTCTGTGTTGTGTCACTTTCTAGATGTCTAACCAAATGATGGCTCACAACCAACCTGCCCTTTTTTGGAAGGGGAATCACTTTTTAAGTGAGGCTTACTCCCCGTGTGGAACTGGATCCATTAATGTTTCTGAGCTTTAGATACATGTCTGTTACAGTATGTGTATGCTAATAATCTTGATCAAAGGCTGGAAGTTCAGCACTTGTTGTTCCAGGGGAGTTCAAACTGCTGTAATTGTTCAGTAAATGGAACTAGATTTTACATTAGCCTGTTCCCCTAGTGGGGGGAACTTCAAAATGCAATTTGCAGCCACTGAATCCTGGTTTACCTTTAGCATTTGAGTTCTCTAGAGTCTTGAGCAAGGCATTCTGGAAATAAAGCACTTTTGAGTAGGATTGCACTTGGTTTTCATGACTACCTGTCTTTCCAGCTAATGTCTGTGCCTCTGGTATAATGCAATGCTTTGTTCCTAGGAGTTGGGAAAGGCAATGGAACGGATATGAAGGTGCAGATAATAGTAAAGAAGAGGATTGTACTACAATGTGTATGTGCCAATCAAAAAAACTGCAGGGTGGGTACTATGAAGACACACAAGTTGAGTCACAGAAGCTAAAAGCTGATTTATAGGTTAAAAGTGTCTTAGTTTTATGTCCAATATTCAATTTCTACGTAGTCTAACTAAATGGATAATGTAAATTCCAGGAGGACAAAAAAGCTAAACTTTGCCAACTCTTAGGAAATGTAGTGGTGAGATAGTGAAAGATTTCCCTGGAATTCTCTTAAATGCAAATAGTTCACTCTGTCCTGAGCAGCTTAAACTGTTGTCACTGCTGTTGAATTTGTGTACTGCGAATGAGTAGTTGGGTCTTGTCATGAATTGGTTCCTTGTCTTGCTGAAGAAACTTTTATAAAACAAATTCTTTATTCTGTTAACCAGCTCTTCTTTGATTCTGAAAGTGACACTGTAGTCATCGGCTTGGAAGACTGCCCTGTTCTACGTGGTGATGTGAAAGTCAGATTTGAATGCAGTTCTGTAAGTACACCAGTGTGAAGACCTTCAGTTGGGTATGGGGAGAGGCCACAGTGCAAACTGCAGTGGGTCCTGCCTGCCTGGGCAGCACGATGCAGAATCTGTTCCTTCCCAGTGGCTCCTGCTGTGTCTCACTGTGCAGTGAGGGATGCAGCAAGTGGTGTAATATAATCCTAGGCAAGCAGGGGAAGCACCTGGCTGTTTAAACAGCAGTACAGCTAAGGCATTTTAGTTGGGTACCTGCTGCTCCTAACCATGGGAGTCTCATGTCATTGTATTGAATGACTTGGTATTGAAACAATTGCAGAGAAAATAATGATTTGTGTATGATTTGGGGCTCTTCAAGTGTACTTATTCTGGCACTGTACCTTTCTAAACCAAATTAGTAAGGAAAAGTGGGTACCCTTGCTCTACAAATAAAAGTTCTGTTGCGTAACACAGTCCTTAAACAAGGTGTTTGTGTTTAGGCTCTTCCAAAAGGCTATGATGGCTGCCCATTCTTTTTCTGGTTCAACACTTCCTTTATTGAAAATAACAGGTAAGGATATTAATGAATGCCTTCAGATCCTGACTTCTGGTGTCTGCAAAGAGCTGAAAGATCATAAACATAGTACTGAAAGCTGAGATAGGGCAGGCCTGATCAGCCTGCTAACTTTCATGTGAGTACTGGTCTTTGATCCTCAGCTGTAACTTGTTAGCTGGCAGTTGCTCACACTGTGACGAATATTTTAAACATATGGGAGCTTTTTATCTTAACTTAAACCACTGGATTATTTCCTTGGTGCTCTCTAACCATTGTTAATGAATTTGAATTAAAAAATGTAATGCTGACCATTCAAATCTGCTATCCTCTATAGTATGTCTGCCTGAGAAGCAGGAAATCAGTAGCTTAGCAGGCAGACATTAAGACCACAGTTAGAGGTATTGATGCTTGGTATCACAAAGAAAGGCCTTCTTATGGCTTCTCATGCTCATGATAAAGTTAGAAGTTACTGTGATTTTGCTTGTGGAGACTGAAACTCCTGGAGAAGCTCCAGCTGATGAAAGGCTTGTCTGCCTTGCTGTGGGGGATTGGTCTGCCTTGCTTGACAGATTTAGGTAGAGGAACAGTGACCTTGGCATATAAGATAAAATTACTGTGTTCTCCATGACTGAAATAGAAAGAAGACAGTTTTTACTTAACTGATCCTGTAGAGCCTGATGAGAGGTAGCCATGAATCTCTTTGTAACAGTTAACTTAATATCCTCGGCTAGCAATGCACCTTGCAGTCTCAATGCAGACCAATTAAACCAAGCCAGTGCCAGGAAAACTGTATGCCAGCTGTCTCATGGCCCTGCAACATTGCCATCTTGATGGTTTTGCTGAAGAGCTTAGTTTCCTCCAGAACTATGGAGGATGCCCCACTAGGCTGCCTTTTGAGTACCAGATCAAATCCTTGCCTTTTAGAAGGTTGGTTATTAAATTCCTGGCACTTGCATCATATCGGGAGGCCTTGAGCTGAATGCAGTATTAATTTCTCTCTGTCTTGCACTGTGGGGCTCTGGGAGGGTGGTGGGGAGCCAATCCACAAACCCTTCAAGTTGTCTTTGTTTCTGAAATGACTTAAGATACAAAACACTGTGCAGGCATGTCTGATATCTGTTTAAATTCAAGGTCTGGGGCTGTATTTAATATTCTAGGGCTCAGCTAGAAGATTTTTCTAGCTGGCGGAAAGGAAAAGCATGTCTTAGACTGTAAGATATGCTACTGAATTTTGTCTTTCAGACTCTACCTTCCCAGGAATGAGCTGGATAACCCTCACAAGTCTAAAACATGGAAGGTCTATCATGAGACATTTGCTGTGGAGGTGAACTTTATTAATGCATAAGGGAAATCTGAAAGAAGGAAAACATGTAAAATTCATCTCTTTCCTGGAGAATGTCTTGCTGTTTTCAGTATAAAGTGAAGCAGTGTCACTTGGATGTATCTACACAGAAATACATAAAGTACAACTTCTCAAATAAAGCTACATGAAGTTCCATTGTGCAGGGCGAAAATACTCTGAAGAGTTACTTAATGTTAGTTGACTGTTACATTATGGGCTGTTGGATTCTTGGAGCTTAGATATCTCTGCATACAGGTAGTTCTTGTTTGAGTAATCAATTACCCGTATTTAAGCATGAGCATTTACATGATGGTGGATGAAGACCAGCAGTCTGCATGAGACTGGAAAAACCTGACATGATTCCCTCAGCATTGGGGTTTTCCACAAATCAGTAGGATATGGGAATTCAGGGGGAGAAATACTAATCTCCCTCTGTTGGATTGTTGCTTCTTGAGCAGAAGCCTTGGTATTGAACTGCTCTTCATCAGTAATCAGTGATATAGTTGCTTTGAGCAGCACCTGGCCTGGGAGCTGCCTGTGTTGGTTGGAGACTTTGCAGCTGCTTTTCTACTGCTGTACCCTCCCCACAAAGGGCTGCAATGGCCACTTGTCCTAAGGCTTAAGACTGGCTCTCATCAGCTCCTGAGCATTCCAGCTGCCTGGGATCAGTTAGTGTGGCTGCCTTAATACCTGCATATGAGGGGTTTGATCTGTGCACCTGCTCATTTGAGCAAATAGTGTAAATGCTCACTGGCTCCTCTTGAGTGGTACTAAGACCTGTAATGCACAAACTTCCAGGATGCTTATTCTACATCCACCTACTCTCAGCAGTGCAGCTCTTCTGTGAAGACTGTGCCTTCATTTGTGTGAAATGTGTCGAGGTGTTAGCTTCTTGGTTCTGCTGCTTCATTAGTGTTTTTGTTCCTGGGAACCAAAAAGTGGAAGGGAAATGACATAGCTTTCCAGTTAATGAAATTAGCAGAGGTCATGTACCTCCCTGTGCTTACTTGAAGGTAGTTTTGTACTATGAAGTACACCATGTGTGGGCTTAACTTCTGCTATTGCTATGTATTTACCTCAGTGTCCACGTGAATGTAGCTAGGGGCTAAAAAAGGATGCCCTTTCATTGCAGCTACAAGTGGCTGATGCCCAAGTTTATTTTAGCTTAGCTCAGGCAATTGGATATCTATCTACTGTCTGAGGATGCCTTTTCATACAGTTGGCAGGGCACCTAAGGTGACCCATCTTCCTGCTTAGGGAGTAAGCCAGTTTCCTCAGATAGCAGCAGCAGAGGTGTACTAGCAAGTCAGATTTTCCTAGCTGAAGCACATGCAGTTAAGTAAAAACTGATGTGTTAGCAGGAATGAGTAACAAAATAGCTGTACAAGGGATATACTGTTTCTCTTGTGAGATCCAGGCACCACCGCTCAGAAGAGGGTAACAATAGGCCCTGCCTCCCTGTTGCACTGACCTTCACAGGGTAGTGGATATTTGTCCTGTATATATGTGGAACTTAGGTCACCTGTGCTGGACTCTCGGCATTCTTCTGACAGAAAACCTTATAGCCTGTATTGTGGTAATCTAGGAACTTGAAATTTGGGGTGAACCCTAATACTAGAACTGACTTTGGTACTAACAAAGCAACAGGCCAAGTGCTGAACTATGGGTTTCATTTTCCATAGATGTAAAATCAACAGCTGTTTCACAGCACCTTACTGTAGCTGCCCCTTCCCCTCAGTTATGAGGGCTTTATATGCTCAATGATTGTATAAAGTCTTTTTCATTCCAGAAAGGTGGTGATGCTGAATTCAACCTTTTTCTCACCTAGATGAGCTTGTTAAATGACATAAACAATCATCAGGTACGCGGTTAATCAAATGAAACTTTATTTCTGTGAATTCCTGTACCAACATCATGAAGTTTTTAGCTGAACAACTGATACACGTGTACAGCTTAAGCAGCTCTGAATGGAAAAATTACTGCTTACATCAATTTCAGAAGGTAAACTCTCAAACATGCCACCATCTTCTTGCTTTAGGTTGTTTTAAATACCTGCTTCTCTTGAAGCTTCAATTTTTGTATTAAAAACTGGAACCATGAGCTTTAAAAAATGAAAGCAAAGACAAATCTAAGAAATAGATTGAAGTATTCCACTGAGGTGGAGTCTGTCTTCACCTTTTTGTAACTATTAGAAACATGTACAAATATACTATTTCTTTTAGCTAGACAGCTTTGAAAAGAAGGGGAAGTATAACAACTCTTAACACCTTTTCCTCCTACCTGAATAATTTAAACATTTGGTATAAATTCCTTTTAAAGTACTGGCAATGCAGAGTGGTACTGCCCCATGTGTACCAGTCAAGGTGTATTGGTGCAGTAGACACTGAAGATTCTTCATCTGTGCCCTGCTTTAACTGCCTTTTCTCATGGTGTATGAAAGGGGCATGAATTTCTGCACTTGGAGGCTGGCGGAGCAAGAAGACTTTATGGAACTGCAGCAGCCACCCTTCATTAAAGTGGGTGCAACAATGCAAGAAATGAGCCAGTTTAAGTGCACCCTGGCTCTACTGCAAGAGGCAGCAGGTATTGAGGTGATTTCATCTATGCCTAAATCCTGTTCCTGTTTCTGGGATCTGAAAGGGAAGCTGTAACATGCAAAACTAGGTTGTTCCAGCTCTGTCCAACAGCGACAAATGTGGTTGCTGTGACAAGCTGCTAATCTCCGTGTAGCTGTGATGACCTCAGTGAGTTAAAAAGGGCTCTGCATGTGCCCCCCACTGCCCCCACACTGGTGGGCTGCAGTTAGAGGACTCGGGTAGCATATCTGTACAACTCCAGGACAAGTATGTGCTGTTCTAAGATCTGCTCAACTTATTCCAGCATAAGGCAGTAGCTGCTTCTTACAAAGCAGAACATGCTTGTAGCAAGAGCATTCTACTTGAAGAACAAAGGGGGCGTCTGGAAAGAGGTGTCACTGCATTATTTTGGGTAATACTGACTAACTGCATATTTAATCAAGTAACATGACCAAGCAGGCCATGCCCTCCAGGACTGAAGGTGATACAAGCTATCCAGTCATGTAAGCTTTTTCCACTCAGCTGAAGAGGCACAGCGAGTAGCAAGACTCCAGCCTCAGTAAGACTGTTCTGTCAGAGACCGTGGTGTCAGTTAACAACTCGGTTCTGGCTTTCTGTTCCCTTTCAGCTTCCTGTCATTCCAGCATGTGGTCTCATTTGTGCCAAGGTCATCTAAACAGGAGCCTGCACAAAGTTACAACAATTCTGTGCTCAGAGGCAGCACCTATTTCCAGCACTGTCCCTTGTGTTAAGTGGTGCTTGGCATACTCCAGCACTTCTTGAAAGGATTTAGAAAACAATGCAATGCAGCATAGCATCCTTAATGTCATTACTATGCTTCTTTTATCAAAAATGTAGGCATATTGTGGGCTCTAAGTCTCATATAAGGTGAATGTTTCCTACTTTTATCAACCCATTCACTAGGACAGAGTATGTAAGTCAGACACCCTCTGCCATGACCTTAGCAAGTCACAGAGAAGCAGGGAGCCAGAGCAGGACAGGGGTGTAGCTGGAGAAGGAAAGGTTTCCCTAGGTAAGGGGTATGTCCAAGTCATCTATATTCAAGAAGATTAGACAAGAACTGATGTTGAGTCAGACATCAGTAACAACTGCAAAAGGTCACAATTGCAGCAGTTTTAAAACCAGTGCTTTGCTGTAGACAACTCACAACCTAGTCATGCATGTTACATTAAACCCCACAGGTCAATGTAAATATTTTTAGCACCAATACAAGTCAGCAAAGATGTTTATGACATGCAGTGTACCTAGTGCAGAATCTGTAAGAGGGAGATAGTTCTGCTTGTGTAATTCAAGCAACATGTACACACCTCCATAAAATCACCTGATTTTAAAAGATGATAAATCTTAAACTGGAATCGAGTTCCTAAAATTAGGTCACTGATTTGGTTCTGCTCAGACCATCATGTGATCTATGTGTTTTTCATCATTTACTTAAATGACCCTTAAACAATCTCTTGTTCTCCGTTTGCTAGATGGTATCAGTAGGAATCTTCTATTTGTTTCATCATAAGTTTCCGGCTGTACTCATAGGCGAGGAACAGTGCCCCATTGGCCACGAATGCACGGATCATAGTTGGTGTTAGTCCAGAATACAAGGCAAGCACACCTAGAAATGAAACCAGAACCACTTAGCAATTTATTGAAGTGGCTGTCTGCATCAACCACTATGCTCTTAGTGGTGAAGGCTACTGAAGCAGTGCTTCTGCTTAGAGGAGCATGAAGACAGAGAGCTGAACTCACTGGTGTAGCTACTGATTGCAGTGGTACTGGGTATTGATACTAAAGTATCTAATGTTATAACAGGAGTTTAGCCATGTAAGGGCTTATGCTAAATGCTTATTTCAGATATGGCAAGGTCTTGGTCAACTGAGATAACTTGACAGTAGCTGTACCACAGCTGGCAAGGGGGCAGCACAACTATGTTAGAGCTATGTCCCAAGTCAGACTCCAGTTCTGATTGAGTATCTTACCTAGCAACGGGGTCAGGACTCATAGATGCTGCCATGTATATTTTTAGACCCTCTGCCAAAAGCACCTGACATAGGCCTTTTCCAGGGAGGAGATGCTGAGGTAGATGCCTCAAGTTGCCAGGCTGGATAGGGCTGTTTGATAAATCAATCCTCAGCCATATATTAACTTCTATAGGTGAAGAAAACTTCTGCATGGAACTTACCCACTTCCTTCTCATGTATAAGTTTGGTCACATGTAATAGAGCCCATTTCTTTATCTGTTTTTAATGCATAGTAAGTTTCTGTTAGGTTTAAGTGAATCATTTCCTGAACCAAGAGGCAGGGAAGATGAAGTAGGTCTCAGTTTCTAGATTCCAAGCTACATGAAGTAGATATTTTTTTGCTAGAAACAGTTATTATCTGTCTCTAACACATTATCACTGGACTAGATTTCTTAAGTGATTTTGGGAGGGTATAGATTTCAGTCTGCAGCCCTATAGATTCAGTTGAACTGCTTGGATACTCACCTTCAGTTCTCACCACAGTTACAAATGTTCTCATAAAGCCTGTCTGTTTTCCAGCCATTGAAAGAACCTGAATTCTAGATTTGACACAGTCCACAGGATACACAGCAATCCACAGACAGCTGCCTCCAAAACCTCCACTTAGTAACAAAGGAATGGGACCTAGAAGTTAGGAAATATACTTTTATATACCACAGGATTAACCAACACAAATATAACATTATTTCATCTGCAGGATTCAAAGGAAACAGAGGAAGCTGCTTATGACAAAAAAGCAGTTGTTCTCTCACTAACCTTTAAGTTAATTTCAAGCCACTGGTAAATTGCAATTCTTAACTAGAAACTCAAAAAATATAAAAGTGCCTCAGATTATTGGCAGTGTTAAAAAACTATAACTCAGAATTCAATTTTGATTGTATTAGCTAAAATAATTTTTTAACACTTGTAATCACTTTCCAAGGTTAATTGTGAAATGGTTTAGAGTAACATCATATAGTGTTACTAATCATATATAGAGAATTTGGTAGAGTTATTTTGTAATCAGTCATTTCTTTCATGATGCACCTGGATTTTGTATTTCAGATCAGATGTTTGTAAATGTTTTCTTACATGTCCAAAATGCATGCAGCTGAAATCCTGACTCCAAGCAAGACTGGTTCAGTCTTTTAACAGGAGACAGGCAATCTTTATTCTGGCATCACCATGTTTTTTCATTTCTAATTTTTAATCTCAGTGTTATCTTGCTATCGCTGTAACTACATCTGATGGTCAGCATGCAGTTCAGCATATACTTGAACACGCTGTTCAAGAGAATGCAGCTAAATACGTCAAAATCACTCTGAATAGCAGCTGAAATGAAATAGTTCAGAGTTGTGTTACACTGTGGGGTCAGATATTTCATCAGTTTTGTAGTGTTAGCTTGCTGTGTTAATTCTCTTATTTATGATACATCCTGCTTCACTGGAAAATGGTCACTTCAATAATTTAATATTATGTATACACCAAAGGCAGCCCTGCATATTTAGTATACCTCATTTCCTTCATTTTGCATGTATTTTACAACATTGTTAGTATATCTTCAGGGAAGATATGCCCCCTTTATGTCCCCCATGACAGTGTGCTAAAACCCACCTGTAAAAAGGCACCATACCTAATTCATCTTTTGATCTCCCAGAGGCAAAGAATGTCCGGCTCAGTTCATACCCTCCAAAGAAGCAAAAATAGCCTGGGACTTCCCGCAGCAAAGTGCTTGACAGGCCACGATAAAATCCAAGGGGACCATCCTTTTGGATAACACCCTTCACTACTGACCAAACTGTACTGAGAGAGGTTGACCCAGTTAGTGATACTAATACTAATGAGAAGTTACAGACAAATAGGTAACTGCAGCAACAATTAATGGTGAGACCTATTTGCAAACAATTGAATTAATATAAGACTTAGAGCAAGATCCTGCTGGGAGCCCTTCAGTGGCATCCAGCTTTACTATCACCCAGAAAATCAGCAGGCTGTGACTCTCCCAGCCACAACTCCTCTCTGGTTAGCAGTGCACTATAAATGTGACACTGAGCCAATAGAGGATTTGAAGAAATAATACACAAGAAAGGATTTCAGGGATATTGAGCTGAGTGTATACTTACTTGTGTCCCTGGATTATCTTTCCTGACAACTGCATTTCATGCATGGCCTGTAGCCGGCACTTCACCAGCTCTGTGGGACAGAGGACAAGGGTGGCAAAGGCAGAGGCAAAGGAGCCTGCAGCAGCATTCTGTAGATCACTGCAAGAAAGGAACTGCAGAAGGTATTTGGGCACTGACCTTCAGTGCAGTGGAGCCACTGCACCAGCAATCAGCTTCCTCCACGTGTATCCTAAATACCATCAAGGAAAACTGGCTGTCTTGGGGGAAAGATTCTTAAGGGCAAAGGGCAGTTACTTGAACCAGAGGGAAAAAAGCCTAGCTCATCCCATATTCTTATACAAGAAGACACCCTTTTGACACCAAGGATATACGATGCATCCTTGCAACCTCTACCCTTTTTTCTATACTTCAGTGATTGCAGCAGAATAAAAGCCAGGAAGGGAAAATCTGATAGCATTTATGAAGAATTCTATAGACTTGCTTTACTGGGCAATTTTAATTACTTATTACTTCCTCAAAGAGAATAGGAGCAATAATCACCTCACATAGATAGATGTCAGTATTTTCAAATTCACCTTACCAGTATTAATAATGGCTTTCAGTGGAAGATGCTAGAAAACTGAAAGCAGGCACAATGGATCACTGTAATCTTTGTATGGATGTGCTGCTATGAATTCAACCATGTGAATCAGAGACAGCACTAACATAAGCCACACCACCAAACAAGAGAGCACTGTCTTCTGCAGTGACTCAGTGTTCCAAAACTGGGGCTTATTTGTGGTGATTTTACACATACCACAGATTCTAGGTTGCTAAACTGCCAGGATTCAAAAGGCTGGTACTTGAGGGCAACACTGCTTTATGATGCATTTTAAACAGGCTCCTACAGACACTTGTGTTTTGGACAGGAGCTGCATAATAGCATAGAAGTGGAGCTTCTCTTTCAGAACCTGGGGAGTCAGCACAGGTGAGACTGATCTCGCTGCAGCACAGAAATTCTTTCAATCTAAGGGAGATGCTTGCCTTGTGCCCAGCAGTTTGATACGTCTATAGTATGAGAGATTAAAGCTACAACTTATCACCTTGAAGCATCACAAAACCTAAGTTATGACATGAAGCAAAGCTCATCACATTCAGATATGGCAGTAATGAGAACTTTCAAAGGGGAAGATATCAGTAACTGCCTGCAAAGCAGCAAATGGAATTTAGCACTTCTCTTTCTATTTTGCTGTCTCACTTTAGACTTTATGATGAAATATGTTGGTTGAACTAAGCATATGTTAAAAGATAACAGAATTTAGCATTTTTCTTTTAATTTCTTTTCTTTGTGACTTATGCATCAGTAACAACATGTTCTCATCAGGACCCTGCTGAAGACAATGTCAATACAATTCTCTCTTACATGTGCCTCATAAAGTGCCCCCACAGTGATCCACATGAAGAGAATAAGGAAACAACACCAAGGGACAATCTTTCAAGTAAACTTAAATTCTTTAATGTTTTGTCCTAGAACAGCTCTGCAGTCACACTCTTTGACCTTGAATCAACCAGGCATTAAAGAGCTACCTTGGATCTGAAAAGCACCATTTCCTGACCAAGGAAATAATTGACAGATGTCAAAGGTGCTTGCTATTGGTACATACTCACATTCCTGTTCTGTATCCAACTCCAGAGACAGACTAGTACACCAATATACTGTTTAAAAGTTTCCTCACTACCTTCCCTACATGCAGCATGACCATGGTGCCTCAGTCACTTGAGATGATCCTAGGACATCTGCACACCTGTGGTCTAGCTCCCAGGATGATCACAAAAAACAGTGAAGAAGGGAAACATATTGCTGGTAGGCTTATCTCCTACATTTTAATGCGTAGGAAAAGGTAAGGGGTTTGTAGGGTGAGCAAGCTTTTGAACCTTAAATAAATACATTTTAAAAGCAATACAATATTAGAAAAGTACCCTTCCCCCTTAGTATGCCCTTGTAAGAAGAACCACCAGCTCCCCTGCAAAGTCAGAACAACCTAGATATTAAGGGAATACTAACTTTCAGGTGTGGAAATGCTCCATCCTATTGGTAAAAATGTTCCAGGTCTTGAATACTCCAGTTAAGCTGTGATGATCTAAACCAGCCAGCTGCAGTGACTGGTTAGTAGATGTTTTTTCTGTATTAGATACTATATTGTCACACTAGGGCCTACATTCCAAAATTTACTACACTGTACACAGTCAGAAGAGAGCCTGGGACCTCACTTGCACCTGACAGTACAGTATTGGCAAATAGCAATTGCGTGAAATTTTATATACTTATTTATTTTTAAATACAAACCAGGTATTTATTACTAACCTGAGCTTTGTTTTCCTGTCGACTCCAACAATTCTTCTCACAATTTGTTGGCAAAATCCATAGCACATAAACAGAACGGAGTTCTCTGCGATATTGGCTACAAGTGCTGGTGTGGTTCCCTTGTAGAAGCCTCGAAATCCCACTTGCTTATAGATTTTAACAAAACAGTCAACAAGTCCTTTGTACATGCTGGGGAACGTCTGCATCTTCACCTTTGCAGTGTCAAAGGGCTGGCCAGTCACTACACAGGCTGTCCCACCTAGGCAAACAGAGGAAGTTAACAGTGGCTGAAGGTTATCACAACTGCAACACCTATGCTGGAGCACCAGTATTAGGAAAATCACAAGGAAAGCAAAGATTAATTAATTCCCTGTAGGAAAATACAAGTGCACTGATTTTAGCAAAATGGCATCAGTTGTCACTGGTTAATTCAGTTACCTTAAGAAAAAAAAAATCAGGCAAAGGAGCAGTAACATCACGATTCTCATTAAACATTTTTTTATCTCATGAAAAGCAAGCATCTAAATGAATCAGCTCACTTTTATAACCTTGTACTGAATTAGAAGTATTGTTCTGCAATCAAGTCACTTGTGTCAATGAGTTAAATAATATTTTCCTTTGCCCATTAATGCAGTGGTTCAGAAGGCATCTCTGATTTTACATGCCAATAATAACAAAAAAATCTCAACCTTGAAAGATTAGTAATCAAGGGATTCCTCCAGGACAAGAGGAAAACTGCTGAGAGTGCTAAACTGATCATGCATAATAAATTGATATCCAAAGACTCAAATCTTTTACTTCAAAACTCCAGATTGGCTCTTAAGCACATTTCTTTCCAGAGACTGGAAGTGTCAAGTGTAAGCTGAAAAAGGGCAAACGGGCAAAATTTCTCAACATGATATGTTTTCCAAACTGAACTGCAAGGTCAATACCCGACAACTTGTGTGATATTTCCATCAATGTCATCAATAACCATTTTGCTTACAGTGCAGTGTTCTGCAAGATCTAACTCAATTCTGTAGTCTGCAGGAAGAGCTGATGTTACATTTTTTCAGGAAACACATGATAGGTGTACCTTATATAGGGTTCATGGTTTTATTTTTTAGCAGGAGAGGACTTTACTAAAACAGAAGTTGATCTTTAACCAAACCACAATTGACATGCACATACCTTAAATTATCTGTAAATGCAGATAGGAAAGCAACTGAAATGGAAACAAATATGTGCATCCAATTAAGATTAGTTATTTTTCTTTAAAGTGGGGAGAAGAGTAAGTATTTAAGTGTTATTTGCAATCCATTTTGCTCTTTGGAAACACATTTGTGTAACATTGTTCATGCTTTTCTGCAAAGAGGTACTTCAAGCCTTTGAGAGAAAGTCAGGATCTAGCTGCCATAAAACTTAATTCCCAACCAGATGGATCATTAAGAGCTTCAGAGCAAATCAAGCAAGGAAGCACGAAGAGTTTCTTGCTCTGGAAGGATAACCTAGGAGAAAAGTAGCTGGCTCAGACCAGTAACACTCATGTAAGCTTCAAATGAAAAGCAGGGCTGGGAAGCCTCAGCCAATGTTATTTTCAGGGAATTCAGGTAGAGATATTAATCTACAGGACAAATGCTAGGTTCCTGTAATAAAATAATGGCTGTTGGAAGATGTCCAGGGAAACTAGGGATGATCTTGGAAATGTAAAGCTTAAAAATTGGGAGTTGACAGAATGGCTGTTCCAAAAAGGCTGTTATTGAAGTTGGCTCAGAAAGCCTAGTAAACTGCAGCAATGAACTTTGTAAGCCTTAAGATAAAGACCGAGTCCTAGTTGTTATCTGAAATATTAAGAGAAAAATAATTCTTAATATTAATGTTAATAATAACAAGAGTCACAAAAAACTGAACCCAACTACAAAATTAAACCAGAAGCCCAAAAAGTCAAATCTGTTTGAACATTCAGACAAGTGTGGTCATCATAATACAGCAATGGTGGGGAAAAGAGTCCTACTGAATCAAAGAAGGTATTAGAGGTTGCCTAGATCCTAGGCTAAGGACTATGACCACAGACAGCCAAGTGACTTATTTATTCTTGTCCAGAATTTACTTGCCTCAATATGTCATTACTTATCAGGTAGTCAAGACTATGTCTGGAGAAGAAGGTAAAACCAGGTTACACATTTTCTGGAGGAACGAGCTGTTTGCTTACTTAATTACATTTGCTAAAGAGATTTCCACACTGGACTTGTGCTGTTACTTCTTTCTCATTGCACTGTTAACCTCTACTCTGACAAATGATCACAAATAACTACCACTGAATGCACTTAACACCATTAATACTGTCATATTCACAGCATTAACATTAAAAGGACTGACTGTAATATTTGTTGTGTGGAAAAGAAAAAAAGATCACTAACATTGTCTAAACTAGTTATAAAAGTAAATAAGACAAATCTCCCACCTTTTCCATATAACCACTGTTAGGTTAGAAGTGTCAAAAAGACCCCTTTTCCCTGGCAGAGTTCAAAATTGCATCCCTGAGCCACAGGCATTACCAACATGGCAATATCAGTGAGAAAGTGCAACCATTTCCACACAACTGGTCCAGCAAAATTTTACAGCACAGAGCAGACTGCAGTGGAAGTCAGCTATGCAAATTTATCATCAGTTCTACTACAGGTTTTAGAGATTCACACCAGGATGTTGTCTGAGCCAGAAATCTTTCAGGTAGCATTTGTCCCTTTCATTTAGGGGCGGTTCCTGTGACAAAAGCAGCACCTCAATCACTCACACACTGACTTCCTTGCAAAACTCTTCTGATACTCTGACTGATTCATAAACTCATGTAAGCAGAACTTAAACCTCCTTATAGAAAATTATTAGTCCAAGAAAGGTGTTATGTCTTCTTCACTGTGTAATAAGGGGTTTCACCAGGGAGGAGCTATAGTGATACAGTTACAACACTGGCTGAGGTCACGGCTTCTCCTCATACCCTTAAAAAACAGAGGTGAAGCTTTTTATAGCAAGTTGAAACTGCTTTTATATTTGTCAAAGGCATCAAAACTGTCTCTCAGAAGTTTTGTGTAATTAAGCATTACCTGCAGCACCTGCTGTGAGGTCAATAGCAGCCTGAACAGCAGAGTTGATCCTCATGCTTCACACTTGTATATCAGTTATTTCAGAGCAAAGTCTCCTGTTTCCTCTTAGGTATGGAGATACTTGTCTCCTGAGGGAAGAGAAAGATGAAAAATACACAATTTACAATAACTTGACAGGCAAAAGCATTACAAGAATGCCCTCAGATCCACTCCTCCATTTAGAGACAGAAAGTGGTTGTGCTCAGCAATGAGACTTAGCATTTTGACTGATTTTGCTGCACTGGGCAGGTCTCCTGGAATATCACTGCCTAGCTTCAGCTTACTTGGGCTTTCCAGCTTATCTCCCTGGGTCTCTCAAATGAAAGTAAAACAGTACATGCAGGGAGCAGTGCTGAAGGTTAGTTTTATATTGATTGTAGCAGCATAGTCTTCCCTCAGGTGTCTAAGGCTGGAATATTTCATGCTTGTCTCACCTCCTCACCTATAAAGCAAAACTGAATCTGCTCTCCTCATGGTGAAAAACAGCTAAGAAAACTCTAGCCATGATAATACATTGTGTGGCTTTCAGAAAAGGAGTAGAAAGGGAATGAACATGAACATCTTGAATTGTGTCTGGCTGTCATGTTCCTAGTGCAAGTCCTCCCACAACACAATGTTATAAATAAGAATTACACCTTGTCTCTCAGGAAGGCAACTGGATAGCAGAAATACAAATGTCACACTGAAATAAAACATTCAAATGAATTCCATTCTAAAGTTTGCATCAAGACACTTTCACTGGGTAAGCAGTTAAAACAAGCTTACTTATCTGGGGTAAAATAATTCAGATGAAGATCTCCCACTGTTTCAGAACCATGCTGCTGAGTGAGACACTTCTGTGGCAGTGCTGTCAAAAAGCTGCATGAGTCTTAAAACCCACATAAATACACATGTGAATTAGTGCCTCATTGGCTTTAAAGCATGTCTTCAAGCACAGTACATCAGTAAATAAACAGAACGATTTTCACTCCTCTACCTACTGTAATGCTTCTTTTGAAGCCTGTTACCTCCCAAAATGTATTTTGGCATAATTTGAATGGGAAACACAATTCCCAGTAGGCTTCCTTGAAAAAATCATAGAAAGACACATTGTATAAACCACATCCTTTGTACAAGAAACATAGATACCTGACTACAACCAAGGCTTTAAGAAAGTCTTTCTCTAAACAGATTTATTATTCTTGAACATTAAAAAATACACCAGTAGGCCAAACACTGTCACTCAGTGACTTTACCTATCCAATCTGTTAAATAAATCTAAATTAGTTTGAAAAATAAACAAACATTGCTCTTCCAATAAATGGCACCAACACATGCAATTTCACAACTGTGGCTTCAGATCTGAACTGTTTTGCTATGGACAGCACAGCACACTAGGTGTTACTTCAAAGTGGAGGCTCCAAGGCCAAATTATGCTTGGTTATCCTATATATCTCATTAGTGTTCATACTCCACTCTGAGTTTTGCTCCTCATTTAGGGGAGAAAAAACCAAATCATTGAGACAGACTTTGAATGAAAGAATTACTAGAGAGCAGCAATTGCCTGCGTTCTGTAAAATGTACACTGCTTTCATCATGCTGAGTGCTTATCAACTCGTGCCAGTCCCCAAAGGGAGCATATGCCAGATCACCCACAGAAAACTTGGCAGCAGAAGCAAAAAAAATATGCCTATAAAAATATGGATCTTTTAAGAGACAAGTTTAGTCATCTGATCTATATCAGCATAGTGCCACCTTCAGAAGATTTAAGTCTTAGTCAAAACTAAATTAGTAGTATATCAGTACATACCTTTTTTTCCTATTTGTAGTAACACTACTGTATTAAAAGTCGAATGGGGGTAGAACGAGGCAGCAACTGCTTTGTGACTTCCAAAGCAAATCCAAACCTCAAACCTGGAAATACAGAAGCATTTAGTTAGTGTAACAGGTCCTGCAGAATCTTCTGCAAGCAGATGTTACTTCAGCTCCAGATGTTTCTCTCTGCCTATGCAGTCTCCAAAGGCTGAGATGCATCCACAAGGCAGCGCTGCTCCTTGCAACAGCCCACGTGGCAGGCCGGCACCCCGGCAGCAGCTTCCCAAGGTCACAGCAGGCCGGCAGCCCGGCAGCAGCAGCGGCAGGGCGGCAGCGGGGCTCTCCGCGGCTGTCACACGTGCTGGCGGTGGGAGCGCACAGAGCGCTCCCGGGCCACACCGCCAGCTCCAGCCTTCCCTGGGGAGGAAGGCTGAGCACTCCCGTTCGGCCAACACCCGCCCGTTCGGAGCAGGAAGCCCCGGTCAGCGTTCGGCGGAGGCCCGCGGCGGAGGGCCCGTCCGACCCCGGTCCAGCGCCTCTCCTGGCGGCCGCAGCCGCGGCTTCCCGGGGCCGCGCATCGCCAAGCCCGCGCCCGGCGCGCATGCCGGGCCCGTGCGCGGAGCCGAGCCGCGGCAACCGCCCGGGCCGGCCGCCGCCTCCCCCGCCCCGCCGGAGAGGGCGAGCCCGCTGCCCCCGCTCACCGGAGCCGCCGCTCACCCGAGCGGCCCCGCCGCCTCTGCCCCGAAATAGGCGGCGATGGAGGCGGCGCGGCCCCAGGGAAGGCGCGGGCCGGGCGGGCGGCGGGGGGGCGGCGGGGCCGGGCTCTGTTTCAGCTTACTGAGCAGGATGCAACCGCATTTATTAATTAAAACCACTTTTTTTTTTTTTAATTTCTCGGTTTGTTTTTTTTTTTAGGTATATGTTTGTTTGTTTATTTTTCTTCTAGTTGGGTGATTTTTTTTTTTTAAGGATTTGTTTAGGAATTGTGTACCCTCTAACCGCAACAGTTTGTGTATACAGAGAAACTCCCGTGAGTCGTAAGACACTCTCCTAAACTGTCACTTTCGTGATCCTGACTTTTCAGGACTTTGAGGTGGCATACAATGACCTAAACCACTATGGCAAGGGCTAATACTGCTTTTCTCAGCTGAAACTACACAACACTTTTTTTTTTTCTTTTGATTTTTGATTTTTTTTCCCTTTTGATTCGAAGTTACCTGAAGTGCTTGCAATAAGGCTTATCAGGAACAATGTCTGGTTGAAAGCAGTAGGACACTGTACAGTCTGTGGCAAGGTAAATGAACAGCAGCCATAAGGTGAATCAGTGATCAGTCATACTTGAGATACTGTGCCAGACCAGGTAGTGTTTCTGGGAAGCACTGTATGCTCTGTAATCCCTGTTGAGCTGCACATGTATTTGTGTGGGTTGAGACACACAGACCTACATATTTAATCTTAGATCCATGGTGTTTTCCACCAAATAAAACTGATGACTCCTACTTTCACAACTCAAAACAAGGAAAAAACAGTATAAACAAAATTATAAACTTAAATTAATATTTTTCCATCACTTTAAATTAATTAAAGGGTTAATATTTTATTTTCTTGTATGTTTATGTTTATTGGTTGGAAGGGTGCTTAAAGACCATCTAGTTCCAAACCCCCTGCCATGGGCCAGGAGACCTTTCACCTTTCACTAGACTGAGTTGCTCAGTTTCATCCAACCCCCCCCCCCCCCCCCCCCGAACATTTCCAGGCATGGGGCATCCACAGCTTCTCTAGGCAACTTGTTTCAGTGCCTCACCACCCTCACAGTGACAAATTTCTTTCTAACAACTAATCTAAACCTACTCTCACTTTGAAGCCACTCTGCAGCTCTCTTGTTGGCTCCCTTCAGGTACTGGAAGGCTGCATTTTGGTGACCCTGAAGCCTTCTCTTTTCCAGGCTGAACAAACCAAATTATCTCAGCCTTTCCCTTGTAGGGGAGTGTTCCAGTCCTTTAATCAACGTGGTGTTCCTCCTCTGGATTTGCTCCAACAGGTCAATGTCCTTCCTGTGCTCATGACCCCAGATCTGGATGCAGTACTCCAGTTGTGGCAATTGTTAACAAGAAAGAAGAGCCTAGGTTATAAATGGCTGTAGAAATTGAATTGTAATTTCTTTAATGTAAAAAAAAAAAAAAAAAAAAAAAAAAAAAAAAAAAATCTGAGTCTGTTGTAATTAGTGATTTGGAGTTAATTGTGCATCCCAAATAATCTGCAATACTTAAAGATTCCTGTTTCATTGCAAAAAAAATTTGATCTGTATGCTGGCTTCTTGTTTAGCAGGACTGCAGCACTGTTGGAAGATCCAGCTGGTGAAATCCATCTAAACCCCTAATGCAGTGAAGCTTGTGGTTAAAATGCCATCAAACCTTGAGCATCTCAGGGTGCTCCTTCATAGCCACGTTCCTCGGGCACACCACCAGGCCTGATCTGCTCTTATCTGATCTCTGCAGAAAATACGGAGACGGCGACAAGCGCTTGAAATGTTGCCTGGGAACTTTTATAGCCTTGGAATGCGGCACTTCCACGAGCATATCGCCACCACATGGCTTTTTGTGCTGCCTGCACCCGTGTCTGCTTAGCCAAACCCTACTTTTTGTCCATGCACCGTGCTGTTGTGGAGCGCTTGTTTTGTTTTAAGGAGGAATTTATGTAGGAATTGCATACCCTGAAGCAACAACACTTGGTGTGTCATGGAAGAACTGCCATGACTCCCGAGAGACTCTCCTAACATGAGGTATCATTTTATCTGGAGTTTGACCTCACGCTTCCCCTTCTCAAAGCATTTAGGCGTGACAGAAATGGGACATGTGTGCAGAGACCTTAACTCGTAAGAGTTTTACAGGAATGTAGAAGCGCTTTCTGGAACTCAAGGGGTCTGTGTGATTGGCTTTGGGATGTGATGGTCCATTGTGTGAGAGTGTCACAACTCCTCTTCAACGGAGTATTTTGGCATGGAGGCATGGGGATGGCCATGGAAACTTGTCTGATGTGGACAGGAAAGGGTTCTCTTGCAGGCTGTGTTTTTGTCCATTCCAAAGTCCAAGGCTATCTCTTGGGCCTTGTGCCATCTCCAGCTAACCACAGGCAAACCATTTGCCCCCTGTAAGCCAGTTTGCATTTCCTAATTCATATGGAAATCCTCATTGTCCGGGAGGATGAATGGCAGTTCGTGGCAAGTATCGTCCCAGAAGAGAGCTGCAGAGACAGCAGAACTGCCCCAGCACCGTGCAGTGGATGTTGTTCACTGTTGGAGAGCTGGGTCAGGCAGGGCAGTTCCACATGGAGTCAAGGTGAGATGGCCTCTGCAGGTAAGGCCTTCCGCAGATGACAATGGTGTGTGTCCCGATGGACTACAGTCAGCTGCAAGAGATGGGACAGTGCTGGCCTTTCCAGCGTAGATGAAGTGAAGGCTTGGCGCCATTTTTGAAGCATGTTTCAGAAAGATGTGAGCCTTAATGTCTCTCTTGCACAGAGGAGCGCAGAGCTGTGCACAAGACTCCAGATACGGCCTCAGCAGGGCTGGGCAGAGCAGGATCACCTCCCGCGACCTGCCGGCAGCGCTTCTCTCCGAGCCGAGCTCCCGGCGGGGGGCACGGCCGGCGCGGGGCGGCTGCGCCGGGAGCGGCGGGGGGCGGGGCCGGGCGGAACGCCGGTGCGCGGAACGCCCGTGCGCGGCCGGCGGTGCCGGCGGGCGGGCGGCGGTGCGGGGCCGCCATGTGGGGCCTGGCGGCGCGGCTGCTCGCGGCGGCGCGGCCGCACGGCACGGCGCGGCCGCACGGCACGGCCCGCAGGTACCGGCCTCCCCTGCACCCTCCCCTCCGGACGGGGCCGGCGCCCACCCGGCATTGCCGTGAAGCCGGGCCGTGCCCCAGGGCTGGGCCTTCAGAGGGACGGGGCTCGCCCGTCCCACCGGGGCTGGGTGGCGGGGACACCGGTGGGCAGAAGGCAGCGGGGAGTGGAGTGGGGTGGAGGGGAGTGGCGTGGGCCGCGTTTCTCTTTGCTGTCCTTGCCGTCCTTCCCATCTTGGAGCGGTGTGGGTGATCCTCGTGTGTGACCTGACCGTAATTTTGCACCCTGTATCAGCAGAGCGGCGCTGCCTCTTGGGCGTTGTTGTTTCTGCGCAAAGTACGGGCTATGAGCTGCATTTGGGAGTTCTTCGTTTTTACTAAAATATTTTAAGCTGCTTTTAATGACAGCTGTGTTGTGCTTTCATTTTTTTTTTTTTTTTTTTTTTTAATTTCAAAACTCCTCGATATTTTGGAACAAGCACTGATGCTGTGATAGGCTCATGTACAAAGCAGCTCGGGTTCTTTGGTATCTGTGTTTGCTTTCCGAGGTCAAGCTCTCCAGCAGAAGGCAAACTGAATGGTAGGTGAAATACAGGAATGCAAACTACAGTGTGCTGCTGGCTTTAAGTGCCTGAGGCTTTCAGCCTTGCTGTGCTTTTCTGCTGCTGTAGGCTAAGGTAAGACTGAGAAGGTCGGAGCTGTTCAGCCTGGAGAAGAGAAGGTTGCATGGAAACCTCATAGCAACCTTCCAGTGTCTGAAGGAGAACTGCAGGAAAGCTGGAAAGAGATTTTTTTTTCAGGAATATAGGTACAAATTGCATCAGAAGTAATGGGTACAAATGGAAAGAAGGGAAATTTAGGTTCGGTATTACAAAGAAATGCTTGTGCTTGAGGAGGTTTGTGAGGTGCTGGAACAGGTTGTCCAGGGAGGTTGTGGATGCCCCAGCATGGCAGTGTTCAAGGCCTTGAGTGACCCAGTCTGGTGGGAGGTGACCTTGTCTGTGGCAGGGAATGTTGGGGCTAGGGGATCTTTAAGGTCTCTTCCAACTCTTTAGCATTCTGATTCTGTGGTTTCTGAATGGTTACATAGTTTTAAGGAACATGCCGCCTGAATTAACAAACAAGGAGTTTGTTAAGGACCCGTGGGGAACAGTGCAGTGTAAAGCAGTGGCCTCATACCATCTTCCCAGTAATGAGGTTCTGAAGCTTTCCATAAATTTTCCTGTTGCTTCTCGACATTGAAATTTAGGGTTTAATGCTGACAGTTTATCAAGTGCCGAGTGACCAAAGTGTGACATGGCGCCTGCTGAAACTGGCAGATTTTCCTTTTTTAGCCAAAGAGAGATGTGTGTGAGGAGGAGAGCTATGCCACAATTCCTTCAGATTTGTGGAAGTGTTTTAAGATCTGTTGAAGTTTTTAAATTTTGAATCAAAATAAATATGTATTTTTTTATTTCTGTAAATTGAGGGTGATTTTTAAACAAAGTAAGTAGGTGTGAATGTAAAGGTTTAAACACTGCGTTTTAGAATGCTATAGAGAACAGCTTTTTGAATTTTATGATAGTTTTTCTAGAGAATG
Source organism: Lonchura striata (assembly GCF_050655825.1). NCBI lineage: Eukaryota > Metazoa > Chordata > Aves > Passeriformes > Estrildidae > Lonchura > Lonchura striata. Next base: position 65,391,754 of record NC_140703.1, read on the forward strand.
CAGCTGGGTTTGTGTTGCAGAATCTTGTGAGCAGCTCCTTGCTGTCCCTGTCTTCACATCCTCAGCTGCACTGTGTCAGTTTCAGCTTCTTTGCAGTGATGTGCTAAACTAAGCAGAGGAGTAAACCCAGAGAACTTTCCTGTTTGTTTCTGGGTTAACTTGCAGCAGAATCCATGTTGCAGAGTAGGGGAATATGATCTATAGTAGTGCCACAAGTGTGTAAAAACATGTGAAGTTATGTGCATGTGTACAGTCTTTTTTCAGGGAGTGGTCTCTTCATTGACTCATATTAAGAGTTTTGGTGATTTTCTATAGTACCAATGAATTTAAGTATCAAGTACTAGTAAATTCAAACTTCTCTCTGCTACCTGATGCTGAAATACTTTAAAAGTTCTAAGTTCTTATATTATTTCTTCCACAAATAAATGGTGTGTAAAGTTATTTACTTCGTATTTGTGATAAGGAAATAATAAGTAATCAACAGTTTGAAATGGTGTCCCAGCCCTTCTCAGAAGTTGAAAGGTACGTATTTGACACATAACATACCCAGGTTGCACTCAGTTGGGCCTAGACAGTTGTAACTGTTGTTTTGGGGTTTTTGGTAGGTTTGCAAAATTCAGCCTTGGATCTTATTTTTAACTTCTGCTTCCTAACTTTGTATACCATCTAGCAAACAGAAACTCTTCAGCACAAGCAGTGTGCTTTCTAAAGACAAAGATAAATCTACTGCTTTCAAAGACAGCCCACCTGAAGGGGCAGCAAAGAAGCAGGAGGATGGAGCTGAAACACCAAAGCAGCAGCTGTTAGACATTATTGGTAATATGAAAGTGGAAGTGAGCTACAGGAAGAAACTCCAACAATTAAAAGCCAGTGAGAACAAGAAGCAAGCCATGAACAAGGTGGAAGGCCTAGACAGTGAAGGTTCTGTGCCTCAGGGAATTACAGAAGACACCCAACGGTAAAGTATAAGAAACTTTTCTTAGCCTGTTTTATCCTTCTTCTTTCAACTCTCTTTTTTCATTATTTAGAACAAAAGAAACCATTTCCACAATAGAAAATAATCTTGTACGGGAGTGTGGTGCAGAGTTGTAGACTGGAGTAAATCACAGGGGAGAATCTGAGCAAAAGGTGCTGTATGTTGTCAACTTTATGCTGCCTTTTTCTACAGTGAGATTGTGGAAAGGTGGCACTAGCACCTGCCTGAGGAAAGTTATTTTAATGGGAGAAGGCAAATACTGTTCAGATAAAATACAACAAAACTGAGGAAAAAGAAAAAAAAATTTAAGAATGGTGTAATGATTTTTGAGTCTTTGGAGCTGCTCCTGTCCACTATGTGTCCCACAGATCTGTGCTGTCAGTGGTCTCCAAGCTGTGTGTCCGAGGGGCTGTGCAGTGGCACAGGGCTGCCATTTCCCCGGGCTGGGGAACAAGAGCTTGTCAGAGTCCTTCAGCATTTGATAATTAGGGCAATATAGGGCAAACCTGCCTGTCCCACTGGCCACCCCCATTTGGGAAATACCTGAGTTATTAAGATATAAAATGGCAGTACAGAAATGACAAAATGACAATTTAAATATAGTAAAGGTGCTTTTGTTTTTGTTTTTGGTTTTTTGTTTTGTTTGGTTTTTTGTTTTGTTTTGTTTTGTTTTGTTTGTTTCTGTATCTGTTGTGTTTCTGTTTACAGAGACAAGCCTTTAAATCCAGAACTGGTGAAGGCTGCTTCTGCAGTTGCATCTTCCCTTCCACACAACAAGAAACAGATAGAATCAGAACTCCTTGCACAACTAAGAAGACATGAAGAAACCACAGATAAACAGAAGAAGGGGGGAACTATTAACATACGGTCTGTGTATTGATTGTTTTTCTCAATTACGTTAGAAATTCCTATTTTGCAATGTCATCCTGAAGGTGACTGCCTTCTGTGTTGGAAAGGTGCCCCTAAAAGATACCTTTGGACAGTTTATCCTTAGGATTAATGAATATTGGTAACATTATTGATCTGGTTATACCAAACTCTCTTCATTTTGCCATCATCTTTCTGAAGTGGTTTTGCAGAAACTGAATTGCTTTCATGCCCAGGATCATTGCTTTCTTGGACAGGCTAGCAAAATAACAGCTCTTTTTTGTAAGTTTGGTGGGTTTTGTTTATTTTTTTTTTTTTTTTGCCACAAGCTTCCAAAATTCTCACACAATGGATGGATTTGTCGATGTTTCAGACGTTCTGTCTGGACTGGTGAATTTTCATGACAGCTCTGCAGAGCTGAACTAGAGCAGCTCTGTTTATAGCCCCACCCTTCCTTTTAAAACTTTCCAGTCAACGCATGAAACTCATCTCTTGGCTTAACTCTGTTTCCAGTGTGGCTTTCAAACAGATGAGAAACATTTGTTTGGAAGCTCAAACAGTTATGCATAGGGCTCTTTTGGATGATAGTTAAAGGCAATTTTTTTTCCAGCTAGTATTCAAATAACTATACAGAAAATTAGGCATTAAATCCAGGTGAAGTGCTGAACAACAGAAAATTGGATCTTTACCAAAATACGAGTGTGAAACTTTTATTTATGTCTGTTTGCAGTGCAAACTGCAAGCTGCTTATCTTAGTTTTATTTTGTGAAAATGAATTTGCCCAACCCAGGATCTAAGCCTGACCTATATATTATGATCTGTAGGTTACATGTATTTCTACTTGTAGGTATTATTAAAAGATGTGCTGAAATGATTGTCAGTGTTCTGCAGAAGGAGTTAACGGTGTCTGAGGCTGATGTCTGCCTGAGTGGAAATTAAGGAAGAACGAGACAGATGGTTGCAAACAGGTTGAGGTAGATGATTGCAAAGACTAGGGTGTACAATGCTCAGTGAATAACTTGTTAACCAAAATATCTGTTCTTCAGATGTAAGGACTGTTTATATAGAGCATATGGTCATTAAATTGTTAATTGACAGGGAGCTCGTTCCCTCTCTGTCACAAGGTTTTTTAGAAGTGTACAGTACACGAATGTCTTAACAGTGGCATGGGCTGTGGGTAACCAGTTCAAATGTAATTCAAACTTTCTGGAGTACCCAAGGTGCTGGAGGACCACAGAAATACTGAGTGAGCTAACATGTGCAGGACCCAACCTGGAATGTGCCAGTCTGCCTTCCTTAGGATGCACATGCTCTTTCTTGTCTAGGTGTGGTTTCTCTGCCTGCTGGCATCACAGACTCTCTTACTCTCATCACCTATGGCACTTTTCCTGAAGCACTGACCCAGCTCGGCTCGGGCTGCAGTAGAAGAAAGACAATGACTAAGGAAGTCGTAGTCAAAGCAAAAATGTTTTTTTCTCTTGAGAGTTTAAATTCTTCAGAAATTTAAAAGCTGCAGCTATATAGTGCCTCTGTATTTTTGATTGGTGGGTTAAGATGCGATATTACAGTGTTTTATGACATGCTTGTGGATGAAGCACTGTCATTAGAAAAATGCACTTTCCTCAACCAGAACCAGCCTTTTTGGAATGTCATGGCTGGCTTGCTGTGCTCTGAGTTGGCAAGTTCTATTCCCCGAGGCAGCTTTGTGACCTAGCTTGTTTCTCCCAGCAAATACACTCCTCCTGCTGCCGCCAGTTGTTGAAAAGTTTTAGTTTTCTTCCTTAAGAGTTAGGTAGCAGAAACTCTTTATCAGTGGGTGAGTTTTCAAGAAAGACCAGCAATATGTGCTGATTTTAATGACAAAAAACATGGTTATAGTAGCCTTTTAGAGTTAGTATGGACCTCTTAGTTCTTCGAAATAAATACAGTACTCTCAGGTTTCTGACTAGTGTTTACAAAAATGTTGATTTTACAAAGCCCAGCAGCATCAGACTTGATTTGTCAATCCACACAATGCATGAAGATGTTTTTAATATATTAGAAAGCATTCACTTTTGTTCATGCATGATTATTTTTAAGCTTTATTTGACAGTAAGAGAATATATGCAATTTAACTTTCCTTTTTTTTCTGTAAAGGTTTTGCATTCAATATACTTACGTATTTTAAAAGCCAATATATATTCCTCAGTTATTTACAATATTTAAAAGCAAGATACTTTCACAAGCAGTAAAGCTACATAGTGCTGAACTGCAAAAAACTGAATACTGCTATTGTGATTTATAATATGAAATTTGTTGTATGTTGTCCTGATCTTTTGTACAATTTTTTTTTTACCAGGATTGTGGCAAGACCTCCAGAGGTCACTGTTCTATGCAGTAATCTCATCACCTTGTAGAAAGCACGGGAACAGGGCATTCACTAGGAGGGGAAAATGTTAACGATGCAGGAATTTATTTTCCTCAATGCGGGCTGAACTTTCACTCAATGGATATCACAACAGCACTGCACCAAAATAAAATCTGAAGCCCTATGATTTCAGCTCCTGTTTTGGGTGAACAAGAAAAGTAATTCAGAGCTTTGGCTAGAATATGTCCAAAGCTCCTTGGGTCTCTGTTTTAACTATTATAATTATTGGCTGATAATCAGGAAAGAGAACAAGTCTGTGGTTGTTACAGAAGTCCTACCATTTCCCATCTCTGGAAGGAAGGTATATGTAGGAACTTCAGTTTTTGATGTTGTGTTGGAATGAGGGAATATATAAATCTAACCACTATGGGTACACTGATGTTGGAGTATGACTTTTTAAACCAATATTTTTTTGTTTCAAAAGGCACTAAAAAAAATCTTTGTGGTTTCTACTTTTGTTAGTACAGGTGCACTTTTCATGATGGAGTGACGAATGTTGCTGCCAGAAATGTTCATATGCCAATGGTGGGGTGACGTTAGGATTTCCTAGTGAGGAACATGGTAGCATTGACTGTGTGTTCTGATAGCTCAGCAGTGTAGTTGCAGCTACAGGGCAAAACTGCAAGTAAGTCAAGAAAGAGAGCTTCTCTGAGCAATCCTGTCTTCCCTGAAGCAAGGGAAAGCACCAGCCTTTTAGGTCACAGCTGAGTCAAGCTGTTGGGCTGGGCTGTGTGTGGCTGACCTTAGAAATTAGGTCCCTTTGACCCTCGTAAGTGTGTCAAGCCTCTGGCCCAACACCAGCTCACTAATTCCAGTAGCCACTTCACAGAGTAATTTCTAATATGAGATATGCAGCTAATCTGAGATCGCTTTTTATTTTAAATTAAAATGAAATTATTTCGTATTTGTTTTCAGATGCCTTTATTTCAGAGTAGGTACTGGAAGAGCTATGCTATTCTTGTTCTGCCATTTGAAACCACATCTAAGACTGAAGAGAAATCGTGCTGTGTTTCTGTGGCAATTAGCTTTTACAATTTTCCAGAAGTATTTTTTTTCTTGTCAGTAAAATCTCTTTTGACTTAAGCTGCCAAAGGCGTAGTTTGAATTTCATTGGGATTTTCATAAAATGGATAGTGCAGTATTTTTGACTTGGCCTATTTTTATTTTTTGAGACCATATTTATGTCTTAAGTGCTGCAATTTGGGATGACTGTGTGTGACTGGAAGTGGTTGGGTGGAGAGGAGGCTGTCAGGAAGAGTTACCAGCTTGGCCTTTCCCAGCCAGTGGAGTTGCCAGTGAAGGGGGAGCTCACAGGCAGGGGCAGAAGGGGATGTGATTTACCCTTTGTGATCAGAAGGAGCTGCATATGGTGCTGGAGGAGATCAGAGCATTTGCTCTTCACGTATGATTTTTCACTCCAGAATGATGAAGGAAGATGTGGTCTGTTAATGCTGTAATATGATTATGCAATGCAACAGATTGCAGTGGATCAGGAAAGGTGACCTACTTATTAGGGTGGCATGATTGGCCCATGTCAGCTGATGTGTGAACGCAAGCTTCCTTTTGGTCTGCAGCAGCACAGCTCTGTCCCTGGGCAGTGTTGGTTCCTGTCCAAAACAGTGGTGATTTTTGCCTCCCTATTTCAGCCTATTTTTTGTATCCAGAGAATTTCCCCATTTGCTTAAGCAAAACATGCCTAGTACACTCTGTGACTATTGGTATACAGATACATGATTTTTTTTGTTTTTAGTTGAAAATGAAATAATTTAAAAGAAAGCATTCACCATAGGATAAAGTAGCACTTTTATACATAGGATGTAACAAATGGTTTAGAACAACAGCCTTCAATGTTTGATGGATTAAAGATGGGTGTATTTTTGTGAGGAGTGTATAATTTGGTCTCATAGAAGCTTATGAAACCAGTTGAAAATAGGGTTTCTACTTAATACATATTCCAAACTTCCTTGCTTTGTCAATCTGTTGAGTTTTTACATTTTATGTTTGTCATTTCAGCAACGTTATTTCAGAAATGACAGTTAAAAGGCAGTCCCCGGCCCAGTGGGGTGTGAGGATATCCGGTCGCATTTCCTTGCAGGATGAGGATGGTCGAAGAATAAGGCCTGAAAGATCATCAGCTCGGTCTATGGACTCCAGAAGGTACTTTTGTGGTGTTCACTTCCAATGGAAGGAGCATGCAGTTACTAATGGATAATATTTCTTGTACATATTAATGTTGTAATACTTCAGAGCTTAAAGAAATTACTTAAAATTTCTTCAAGAAAAGTACTGTTAACATTGAAACAAATTGTGAGAACAAGATAGTTAATGGCAACCAGCTAATCAAATAATGTGCATTTTTTTAATGTTACATTTTAGAAAATTAAGCATACTTGGTGCTGAAATGTAATTCTTCTTGTTTTAACTAGTTTAAAATAATTTCACCTATGCATAATACAATATTATGTCACTTTCTTAACTTCTTGGGAAATGGAGGTTTTGAAAGCTTGCTTTCCTCCTCTACAAAACTTGATAATGTTCTATGTTTAGAAAAGTTTCATCCATTCTGTTGGGATTTTAAAGATATATTAAAGTTGTTCTATTTATTTATTTATTACCATCTCATTCATAATTGATTTCTTTATTATCAGGATACTCCTTAAGTTTATTTTGCTGCTGTATTATGTGGCCACTCTATTTTTAGTGAAATAAGGAGTGCTCATATATTTTTGGTTTACTCCTGTAAGATGTGCTTCTTTTGCCTGTAGTCTTTGGATTTTCCCATGTCAGCTCATCATTGCATTCCTTCTCCATGTATACTTTCCCTAGCAGTTTTTAGTAAGTTTTTCTCTTGTATTTAATTTACTTTACAAATTAATCTCTGTTTTTGGGGGTTAGGGCCTGAAAATTGAGGGAATCATTTGTGTTTAGATAGATCATGGTGAAGACAGAATTTGGGTAACAAAGGAAAAGAAAAGGGTGAGTACCTGGGTGACTAGATGTACAGTATTCTGTGTGTGGTGAGACTGTGCTTGGTATATAACTTCAGAAACAGCACCTTAAAGTAGTTTTTAAAATCCCTGTAGTGAGTATACTGTCTCCAGTTTCTGGCTGAAGTTCCCTCCTGCATACCTGTATATATAATGGATTTTCTCATCAGCTGATAGTAGGAAAAGAATGGGTTAGGAAGAACACCTAAATTTAAATCGAGTTAGTACATTGCATTGGAATGAGTGGTGTTGCTTTATAGTAATTTAAACTCGTAATTTTAAAATAAACTTCCTTCCAACACATGCATGTATCTTTGGCCAATGTCATTGGGAGTTACACACAGATAGGAAAATATAATCCTGAATCAACATTCTTTTAAGGCTCTGTAACTAGGTTATTCTGTGCTGAAATAGATCCAGGTTAGTTTCATCACTAAAAGGTAATATGACAAGAGCAGGTTTGCAGAAGTAGTTGAGGCCATTAGAAATGTCCAGTAAATCCAGAAGGGTCGAATTTTAAGGTCAGAAAGGTTAAATCTTGCCAGGATAACAGTGGATATGAAATAACAGAATTAAAGAACTGTTAGAATTTCAGGGGAAACCTGGAAGATAATACGATTAAAAACATAATTGATTTTAAAGACATTGGGTTTTTTTTGTTTTCATTTATAAGAATTTGATTACTTGTTGAACTCTTGTATTTTTAATTTTTTTTTTACTATATGCTTATTGTAATGATAAATGTGATTGACAATAGATGGTCAGAGTGAAATATTTATATATTCAGAAGAGTAAGCACCAGAGTGATGCTGCTATTGAAAATATATCATATGGATATACTCTGTTTGTTGTATTGCAGAGAAGGTGGCTGTGTGATCTTCCAAAAGGGCTATTTATGTCATAAAGCAGGAATTATTTGATTTAGCTGTTGCCTTTTCTGTTCCTGAATTGTGCAATATTTTTTTTACAGGGGAAAAAAACCCAAGTCTTCAGATAGTTGCAGCTTTGTAAAATCACTTAAGAACTGTGGTTTGATACTGTTTACCTTTGTTCAGATTCCTAAATATTCCAGTTAAAATTAACTGTAAATACAGTGCTTGATTTATGCTCCTTCTTTAACATGGAAATGTTTTGAGAGACTTTGTTAAAGACAAATAGTAAAGGCATAAACACTCTCTGATTAAAAGCCTGAAGATTTAGTGAGAGTCACTATCTTTTTTTGTCTCCAGAGATGTGTTAGTTCATGAAAATATTTTGTGCTTTTTAATGTGTTATCTGGCAATGTTGTAAGGTGTTGTGAAATACTAAATATCAGTTTTCTTTTTTTGTTTATAGAAGTCTCAAAGTAGGAAGGAGGCTTAATATATTCACTAAAGCTTCTACAGAACCAGAGCATGCACTGAAAACAGGTTAGTAGAAATTCAGTAATGAAAAATGCAGTGAGGCTAAGTTCTGCATTTTTAGAATATCAAGAGATTCGTTTTTGTGAGGAGACATGACCTGTTCTCTTTCTGCTTTTAGATAAATGACTAGTTTGATGTAGCTCTTATTTTTACCAAGTGAAACTTCCATGCAGTGTAATGAAATGTTTTCTGTGCTGATCAGGGCACTCTGTTAGTGAACTTGAAAGGTATAACTGGCTTTTGGTCACAAAGGTCAGTCTTAATTCTGAGTGTAAAGCCAGCCTGGAGGATGGGTGTGTTGGCTCCAGCTTATTTGGTCAAGTTGCAAGGAAATGTGAGGCTGTGATCCCAAGGAAACAAGCATGCCCTGCAGGTGACTAAGTATAAGCATAGTAGTAGTAACCCAAGACTACACACTGGGTTGCTCTGTGGCCTTATTTTGTTTAGCTTTCCAGATGGAGCTGGAAAGAGCCCTTGACAGCTGACAAATGACACCCTGCTTCACCTATTGTAAAGTTCTTAATATATATTTAGAATTGTAGGAAGTGTGGGTTGGAAGGGATCCTTAGAGGTTATCTGTGTCCAACCCTCCTACAATGAGTAGATACCTCTTCCACTAGATCAGGTTACTCAGAGCCCCACCTAACCTGACCTTAAATGTTTCCAGAGACGGGGCATCCACCACCCCCCCGGACAACCTGTTTCCACCACCCTCATCTGAAAGAATTTATTCCTTTTGTCTAGTCTGGATCTGCCCTGTTCTGGTTTAAAACCACTGCTTCTTGTCCTTTTGCAATGGGTGCTACAAAAATTTCTGTCTTCATCTTTCTTACAAGCTCCCCTTAAGTATTGAAAAGATTGGATAAAGTCAGCCCAGAGCTTTCCGTTCTCCATGAAGAACAATCACAGCTCTCTCAACCTTTCCTCTTAGGAGGGATGTTCCATTCCTCTAATCATCTTCTTGGCCCTCCTCTGGACCAGCTCCAAGAGGTCCCTATCATTCCTGTGATTGCGGACCCCAGAGCTGGTTGCAGCATGCCAAGTGGGCTCTTATGAGAGCAGAGGGGAAGAATCTCTTCTCTCAACCTGTTGGCCATGCTTTGTTTTATGATTCTAGTTTGCTTTCTGGGCTGTGAATGTACATTGTTGGCTCATGTCCGGTTTTTTATCCACCAGTATCCCTAAATCCTTTTTGGCAGGACTGCTCTCTGTCCATTCATGAGACTGTGTAGGTGCTGGAGGTTGCCCCAAGCCAGGTGCAGCAACTTGCCCTTGGCCTTGTTGAACCTCATGAGGTTCCCGTGAGGCCACTTCCTTGAGTTTGCCCAGGTTCCTCTGGCAGGCATCCTGTCCTTCATGTGTGTCAACTCCACCACTCAGCTTGGTGTCACCTGCAAATGTCCTGAGGGTGCACTCAACCCCACTGTCTGTGGTGTTGATGAAGACACTGAACCATACTGTAGGTCTCAGAATGGATTCCTGAGCAACACCACTTTGTCACTGATCTCCATCCAGATGTTAAGCTTTGGACCATTTAAATGCATGGTCTGGATAGACCCCTGGAATGGTCCATGAGCCCTGGACCATCTGGATGTGACCACCCAACCAGTTCCTTATCCACTAAATATACATGCCAAAATTCATGTGAGATAAAAGATACCAAAACTAAATTCAAAACAGGTGTGACCCACCTTCATATTCACTGAATGGCACAGCTGTCTAACAGGGATAGCTTTTACTCATGAAGGCTTGGCTTTAATACAGGCTGGGTTTGGCCAGGAGTGTGTGATATGGGCAAGTCATGTAAAGAACAGTGTCCCTCACTTTTCTATGCGAACAGTGAGACTGCATTGTTAGTATTGGCTGTTTTTCCTCAGCTATTCTGAGGCCCTTTTAAAAATCAGACTTTATTCCAGTGTAGTGACTTAGACCTTTATATAAAGTTAGCAGCAGCAAAAGAAATAGTACTTCTGTCTAAAATCTTACAAAATGATGAGTATTTGTTTCTGTTTCAAGAGTAGAACTAAGTTTTTGCCAGATTCCAGCTGAGTAGTTTTTTATCTTTTTTTTTTTTTAACACTTGAAACTGCAGGAAGGTATTAATTTTATTACTTCATCTTTTTTGGTAGAATGTCAAATAGTGCCATTTGCATATTTTCAAACAGGTGTGAACTTTCTAAATACAGCCATCTCTATGAAAGCTGTTTATTAGAATGGGATTCAGTTTACTGTTTTTTAAGATTGCCAGTACTATTAAAATTGGTCTATTTTACATTTAAAAACCATAATAAATGATGTAGTGTTTGTTTTTAGCTATCTTAACAAAAGCAGTGTTTTAAAAAATGGATTTTGAGTTGAATCAAATATACTCAGGTAAAATGGTGAGAATGTAAGATTTCTTTTTCACAAGAACAGAATGCAGACACAGTGGCTCATACCAGTCACCCCAGGTAAAAGATAAGATGCACTTTTTTTTTAAACATAAAATTGGAATGTGTACAAATTGTTTCGGAGGGCAAGTGGACTTCATTGTATTTGTAATTAGATGTTAAGAAGTAAGCTTCTTTCAGCTTTTCGTGTGGTGTTTCCTTGTTTGATTCCAGGTAGCCTTGAGGAAATTTACAGTATATTCTAGACCAGGAAGCTGATTACTTGGCTTACTGACTAAGCCTGATGACAAACAATTTTTGGGCATTAATCTCAGGAAATACCAGTGTTATACTTGATACCTTGATTCATTTGTTTTCACTGTCTTGGTTCATATTAGAGGAGATAATAGGTTATTTTTTTTTTATACATAACAGAAAAGCAAGTTTTGTTTTAAGTATTGAGTAGTGACTTTGAAAACTTGAATGTTAACTGGAAAGGAAATTGTCATCCTGAAAATACTATTCATAACTCAATGTAAAATGCCAGTATTATTTTCTGTTTCATGAGGTGAAATTATAATCTTTATCACTTCTACTGCAAGATTGAAAAATGAGGTTCTGCTTTCCTCTATTAGAGGATTTATTGTCTTCTTTATGATGTGGACAATAATTTCATTCTGGTATGGTTTCTCATGTTGTCTTTTAGCTGTATTTTATTCCTGCCTCCAGCCTTCAAATCAAAGTACTCAGCCTGGTAATATAGTTCTGTAAATTTTCCTCTTAAGGAATAATTTGAATAATTATATTCTGATTTAACACAAAAAAATACCTCTGAAAACACTTTTCTGTATGTAAAAATATTGTTTGCTCTTTCATTGTGTTTTCTCTTAAAGGAGGGGGGGGATTTTTTTTTTTTTAATTCAGTTGAGTTGTAAGCCACTGAGCCAAAGATGAAATTATATCTTGGCCTCAAATATTTACACTCAGAAGTAGTAAAATAATAGGTTATTGGCTATGATCCACTCCAAGTAGACTGTAATATTTGAATTCACATGAAGATCTGTGTTCCAAGGATTTTAGGATGAATTGATAACAGAGGGAGACAGGAAAACAAAGGGGAATGCAGCTTAGGCCAGCTGACTCGACAGCAGCCCAGGGCACTCCCAGAGGTCCCTCCCTGTCCTGTGGTAACAGCTTGTTCCCTCCAGTTCAGCGAAGCGCTTCAGTCTGGGCTCGTGACCAGCTCTCCTGGGTGGAGGGACAGGAACTCCTTAAGAAGAGTAACTGCTGCAATATGAGTGCACTTTGATTTAAAATGGAAAAAAAAAGGCATCAGGAAAGATAAATCCCTAAAGGAACTGTTTAGCTTTGTGATAAGGGTAAGAAATCATGTTTTTTCAGCTTGAGAGACAAAATCTGGGACACTTAGGAGCATTGGGGAAGGAATTGCCATCCCTTGTAGATTTGTTTCTCTGAAGGAGGATGTAGTTATGAAGAACCTGAAAACTCCTGTAGAAGTAAGAGTCCTTTAGCACAGTGCACTAGTCAAGTTCAGAATTTGCTGTATCCATGTGTTTTGAAAGACAAAACTGGAGAACAATTTTAGAAAATTTAAATTATTTCTTCCTGTGAAAGACATAAAAAATATTCCCCTGGGCATTCAGAATAGATTTTCATCAGACATTTGAGATCTTAATGAACTTTCATGTCAACAGAGAATTCTCATTTGAGAAAGGTGATGCTGGTTATCTAAGGTAGAAAAATTTGCATAGCTGAAATTATTAGTCTCTGTAAAGATTGATGTTAAAGAACTTTGTCTTAGCTAGTGAGAAGTCTTTGGTTGCTGAGAGATCTTTACAAAACTTATTTTTTAGTATCTTCACCAACAATTTGGGACCTGGAGTTTGCAAAGGAGGTTGCAGCAGTAACTGCACAGCCTCCCCGAAACGGTTTTGAGGAGATGATCCAGTGGACAAAAGAAGGAATACTGTGGGAGTTCCCAATTGACAATGAAGTTGGTATGTGAGCTTTTATTATCTTTCTCAGTTTATCTTCTCTGAAAATTAGAGCATGTTTGACCTTTGACTATTTTAACATAATGTTTCAGCTGTGAGTCATGCTTTTGATAGTAAGCAAACATAACTCCCCGACTGTCTCAGATCAGAGGTGCTTCAGATGAACTCATTCTGGCACTCTTCAGGTGAAGTCTTGCAGGTGGTTTGGCTGATCTGAGGACTGGCTGCTGCTAAAAGGGGATGACTCCCTCCCTCCCCCCCTCTTCCCACCCTGATGTGTTTAGCACCAAAAGGCTGTTCAAGTCTCTTACATAATACCTTTTACTCTGCATCTTCTTTAAATTAAGCTCCTAGCAGAAGTTGGGGAATCTTAAAACCGCTGTACGTGTTTTATAATGCTGATTCTGTTCTTTGGTGTGGCTCTTGGACCAAGTGTCTTGCCAGATCCCAAACAGCTATCTGCGAGTTCTATATCTGGGTAGGCCAAGTGTTAAACAGTTGTTTGCTCCCTTTGTTCTGTCTGTTTCATAAGAATAAACAGTCACAATTTTCATTCACCCTGGGCATCTATGTTAATTAGGCATCTTTGTGCACAGTATTTTCTTCTATTACCATAAAAAAAGAAAAAGCTCTGTGTGAACTTATGCCAGCAGAGAGAGTGAATGTTAAGGAAGTGAAGAACAACTACACCAAGTGTGCAGATAGGAAAGGGGACTTCATAACTTCAGGGAGAGCTTGGCTGTGGGTTTTGGTTTTTTTTTTTTAAAGACTTTAAAGACATCAAACAGAACTGCTTTGTAATGATTCAGTCACTGAGAGCAAAACAGGTTAATATCTGAAGCTGAGAGTCTTTGAAAAGCTGTCCTATACTGAGTTGCAAATTGAATAATGTGCTTCATTGTTTCTTAATGTTTATTCTCATCCTATTTGGCAGTTTCTTCATAGAATTTAATCACTGTTCCCAGGATTGATCTGTTCCATCATGTAGAAATCCAAGTATACTCTAGTCATGTTTTTGCAAGCTTAAAACCACTGTGGCCAATGGTTTTTGTGTTGTTGTAATGTGGCTGGAACCCTGCTGTCTGGGGCCGTCAGTTGACAAAGTGTCTTTGGCGGGCAATGGTTTCCCTGTTGCAGCCGTGCGGCTGGAACCGCGCTGTCTGGGATGGGGCAGCCAACGGACAAAGAGTCTTTACATATAGCTAAAACAAGAATCTTGATTGATTTGTCCACAAAGACTAGTCATGTGGAAAATTCCAGTGGAGCCTTCCAAAACCTGTCGCCTCTCAGGTTGAAATACCAAGTCAGTAAGTTCCGTCCTATCAGACTGCCAGCCACAGGCTGTTAATCACCTCAGGTGTGTCAGAGCACAGTTAAAAGCTTGAGAACCTTGCTCTGAGTATATCATCAACATGCTTTCTCTGCAAAAGAAAGATGCCGCTTTCTGCTGTTAATTTTGCAGTTTTGTAACAGCCATTTCCCTCAACAGATTATTTCAGCTTGTTCTGCATCTAGAAATGTGTGATTATTCTTCTATGCCAAAACCATGTGTCTTTAAAAATGTAAGTGCAATTAAATATTCTGTTGAGGAAGCACGTATACTCAACTTTTAGCATTATGAAAGCTTTTAAAATTTTAAGCCAAATATAAAAAAGAAGGACAACCTCTTACAACTCTTTTCCTTGGCTCTAGAGCATCTCTGGTGTTCTCATTAGAGTGCTTCACCAAGGCACTGTGCTGTGCTTTGTGGCACCAGGGCGAGAACATGGTTTTTGAAATTATTTTGGTATGAACATCTGAAGATGTGGCTAGACATACTGGCTTGCTACAGTGGGCAGCAGCAGTCTTCCCCACACATACCTTACTGCCCTGTTGTTTGCTCTTACCTGCATGCCGTTGCCCTTGTCCAGTGCAGTTGAAGTCATTGTTAGGCAGAAAATTACAGTCTCTGATTAATTTTTATCAGTTTAGCAAACCATTGTTCTCACTCCTTTTTGCTTGTCTCTCCTGCTTCTTAGTAGCTTTAATGCTGCTCCATGATTGCCATGGCAAAAAGTTGGGAAGGACATTTATTTGTGCCTCATTTATTATTTCTGTGCATTTATGCCATAATGACTCAAAAAGCTGAAAAAGAGCAGATTATAGGTGTGAATCTGCCTTAGCACCTCATTATGAGGAGCAAATGCTTTTGGTGGGCCAGAGATTGTTACTGCACAAGTGATAGGAAGGTCTCAGAAAATTAATTCCTCAGTTGCCTGCGAAGGCTTCTGTGGGCATGAGTTCACCAAATCCTGATCTATTTGCTGGTTATCTGAGCTGCTGTTACCAGCAGAGAAGGATTGGATCATCTTGCCAAGAGAGATGACAGAGTTACACAGCCATTGCCTCGGGGTTTCTTTACTATCTCTCGGTCTGTTCTAGGGACCTACTGAAGAGCATGATCAATGTAATTCTAGAAATCCTAAAAGGATAAAATACTTGGTATTGAAAAGGACCTTTATAGATCATTTAGTCCAAACCCTCTGCCATGGACAGACACATTTTTTCACTACATCTGAATACTCAGTCATCTTTATAGCATGTCACAATGCTGTCTATAAGGGATGAACATCTGTGTTTGGATTGACATCTTTAAGGTCATGTCTTGGAAGGATTAGTGTTTTAGCTAGAGAAATTCTCCAGACTTTCTGTTTTGTAGCATGGAGGGGGTTGGAAATAGAATATTGAGAGTAGGTGTCTTCTTGTCTGGATGTTGAAAAAGAAAATCTCTACTTTAGACTTCTGCCATGCATATTGTTTCAAATTAAGTTTCTGAGGACAATGCAAGATGGGCTGAGGGACAGGCTTGCAACAGGAGTCAGGGCTTGGTAGGGGTGAGGGAAGTCATTATCTCATCTAATCTGTTCCCACCAGAGGCTTCAGCCTCTGATGCTTTGGACAGTTGTGTTCTCCTTTTCTGTGATGTACACTTTACTTTTTTGAGGACTGAAATACATGGTCTAACTGAAATATTTGGACTTAACACTTCGTCCCCAAACCATGTAGTCTTTGACAAACAGGAAAGCAGAATACATTGCGTAATATTTACTTCTTACCTGCATTTTTGTGAGATTCTAAATTGCTTATTTTGGGTTAAATATGAAAATTGGTAAAATTATTTATTAGGCACAATCTTTCCTGATACCCTGTATCTGTCCCCAGAAGAGCATCCAGAAGGCCAAATTTTACTGTCAGCATTATACGGATTCTTTCAGTAGTGAGTTTGTTTGGTTTAGTTCTCTTGGATTTTTGAGACCAGTATAAGTATGGAAGTCTGGAAAGGTTGTTAGTTTGAAAAAGCAACTGGTAGCATCCAGGTACAGTAAGATTCTACCTCCCCTTGGTGAGAGAAAGCCAGCATGGGTGGCATAGTGGAAGAATCATCACTGCTTCTGTCTGTGAACTTAGCTTTCCAAGCACAGCAGAAACACACTTTCTGAAACTGACATTACTTTTTTTTTTATTTTAACTTTCAACATAGAGGAACAAGGAGAGAGCTTCTGAAGAAGGAAGCGTGCTTTCTTTTTTCAAGTACGGAGATAAAGGTGGTGTGCAACTGTGGTATTGGTGCACTCGCACATTTCTAGGAAAAATATAGGTACTTCCTTCAGATATTGCAATGCTCTAAGTTTAAAGCATGAAAAAGTAATGCAAATTTAACAAATACAATTTGAGTGACTTCTCCATCGCAGAGATGTGCATCATTTTTTCTGAAACTGTAGAAGCTCTACCAAAGAAGGAAGCCCAGAACTTACGTGGCTTAATTACCTGAATTCTAATACTCCTGATTTAATTTTATCAAATAAGATAGAAAAACATAACTAGCTAGCTTAGAAAAACATGTACACCATACTCATGTGTATTGTATATGCTTCTCATTTTTGTCATCTTGAAGTGGTGTAATATTTTTGTCTAATAACAGTTTTTTATTTAAGAGTGCAAGCCAACTGGTATCAAATAAAAATTTTCATGTATATCTAAGTGAAGAAAAATATTTCACTACAAATCCCAGATTGCCTTTTGACTTTTTCCCTTAAAATTAGGAATGGCAAAAGCAGCCTTTTTTCTGTATGTAGGAATTTGTGTTCTGAGTCTCTACCATCACAGTATGAACAACAGCAAAAAAATCCACAGGATGAAGAACAAAAGTTTACCTTATCTCCAATAATCCTTTGTCCCATGTCCTATGGAGGCTTTTGAATGCATCATCTTTGGTGATGGCTATGACTTAAAAGCATACACAGCACTTTTACATCATCATACACTCACACATTCAGAAAATGTCAGAAAAACAAATTTATGTGCCCATTTGATAGCAATAGGATGTTAAAAGCATGACTTGCAATGGACATGTTTGTTAACAGTTTAACTGTTCAGTATTTGATACTTTATGAGGTTGCCTTATTTGTTCAAGACTAGTTTGTATTCTTTAATCCTCTGCACAATTTAGGTAATCAATGTTCTCTTTAAAAATTTATGAAGAAACTGCCTGCAATCTAAAAGGTGGTACCAATGATGAATCAAAATTTTCAAGTATTGAACGAACTGGATTTTGGCAAGAAGATTGATTTATAGTTCTAATTATTCCTCCTACTTCCACCCCAGCATCAGTCTTTTATCAAGATTTCAAGCCAGAAATTTGATTTAAATATTACATATTCTTAGAAATGCAAGCAGAACCATTAATTTTACTAATTTAAGATTATTTTCAAACTATATTACTTTGTTAAATTTGCTATTATATTATGATAACAACTTTGTCATTTTTGCTTTGTCTTTCTGTTAGGGATGGAGGATGATGCTGAATTTTATGAACATATCTTTCTGGAGAAACACCTCGAAGGCTTTCCCAAAGAGGGACCTATCCGCCACTTCATGGAACTAGTCATCTGTGGGCTTTCAAAAAACCCATACCTCAGTGTTAAGCAGAAGGTTGAACATATTGAGTGGTTTCAGAAGTATTTTGAGGAAAAAAAGGAACTTCTTCAAGAGATTTGAGATTTGGGAAAGTGCTTACCCTTGAAATGAAGAATCTTTGTGTCAATGCATAGTGATCATGTGGCCTGAAAGTTGTATTTTAAGCAATAAACTCAAAGGTCATCTTTTCTTATGTGCGTATCCCTGTGTGTGTAGATCCTTTTGACAACAAAAGAAGGAACTGAAAAGTATGGCTATTGTAGAATGTGCATTTAAAATGTAGTTTATCAGAACTGTTGTATTCTAAATTTGAAACGAGTCTTTCAATGATAAAAAATCCTAGGTCTAGTTCTACTTCCTACACCCTTCACAGTTGGACTGTATCTTGGCAGGTTGGATCATCTTTCCTGTTTTAGAAAACTTGAAGTGCTTTCATTTTGCTAATTTATGAACCATGCTGGTGTTTGAATGGTATTAATCATTTCTCCCCCCTTTCACTATCTATATTTATTGGTTCATTTAAAAGTTTTTGATAATGACAAAGTGATTTGAATGGTATCCTTTATGATTCATGTGCTCAGTGAAAGGCTGTTGTATTCCTGAGATGGGTGCACAGCATAACACTGGTGAGTTACAGAAAATAACAGAGTGGTATTCCTTAGAGTTTGCTGTTGGGACTGGTGCCACCAACAATAACTTCAAGCTGTAAGAGGGATGGTTGACATTAGATGTTAGGGAGTCATTCTTTGCCTTGAGAATGCTGAGGCACTGGCACAGGTTTCCCAAAGAAGCTGCGGATGCCCCATCCGTGGAAGTGTTCAAGGCCTAGATTGGATGGGGTTTGGAGCAGCATGGTGTGGTGAAAAATGTCCCTGCCCATGCAAGAGGGGTTGGAACTAGATAATCTCTAAGGTCCCCTCCAACTCAAGCCATTCCATGATCATAAAGTTATTCTGCTGCCATCCATACATCCATTCTGAAGCTTTTGGCTAACTTCCCAACAGTATTGTTTTAAAAATGATCTGAATGTCAAGTAATCCATAAAGTGCTGTTCCACTAGAGCAGACAGTTTTTTGATGACTTGCCTTGGAGCAGAGACCTTATCTCCTGCGTCTGAAGGACTAGAAAGAGGGCTAGAAAGGAGAGTTGTTGCCTACAGATTACATTATTCCACTCCTATTTTCTGTCTAGTCCTGTGATGCTGCTGAAGGAGCTTCATATGTTCTAGATAATCCTCTATTCCAATTAAATGTGTATGGTCCTTTGTATCTATTGAACTGTTGCAAAGTATTTTACTTCAGTTATTGCTTGCTAAATTTTCATCCAGAACTACTCAGTCATAATTCAGGATTCTGAGTGATCATCTTGCTGCTTAAATTTACAGAGCATTTCCAGCCCTGTATTTTGTGTTCTTCCCTGTTCTCCCCAATAACATTAGCAACTATTGGCCCTATAAATACACTCCTGTCTGTTTCTCACATTTCCTTGTAACTCAAGCAAGAAGGAGGATTAATACAGAATTCATTATAGACTGAAGGTAGAACACCAGCTTTGTGTGCAAATTGATTTTTAAAATGATAGTTACATGAAAGAGAATGAAAAATGAAGAGTTGGCCTTTTTCTATGAGTTGGAATATTCTTGCTGTGTTCTGCTCATCTCCAGGATTTGAGTTGCCCTTCTGACAAAAGGACAGGCTCAAGCTGTGGAAAGGAAAAGCAACTTTTTGACTTTCTGACTGTAAGAACAGCAAGATTCAAGTTTTGCAGAAATTTTTAGAGGCTTCCTGGCTTTGGAATGGAGAAAGTGAGAATGTTATCAAAATATCTCCATTTGGTACTATGATAGTTTTAATTTTTGGTTCAATGCCCAGATATGTTTTGTTAAAAAAATACTGTTCCCAAATTTCTACCAAACTGTAGTGCACAGCCTGCATCGTGCTGTTTTCAAGACTTTTCTGAAACAAGGTACAGTGACTTTGAAGTCAGTGCAGGATTTTAGAAATAGTTCCTCTTGTGTATTTGCCTGTAGTCTGTGTTTTGATGTGAAAGACAGGATGCTCATAAGCTCTTGCTGGAAGAGGTTCAAGAGTGCATGAAAGTACTGAATTTCACCGCCCTGGGAACAAGGTGAATGTTATCGTTTAAACAGATTCATTAGGAGGTCAGTACTTGGGTAAGCTCTTAACAAGAGCTCTGGTGCTTAGGATCTTTAGAAAGCTGTAGTAATTCCTACTTAGGTGCTTAAATATAGATTTGAGAGTTAACACTAGGCAACAGGATTTGAATAATGAGACCTAGCTGCACATATGTATGGAGGCTTCTGGGACTGCTCAAGGCAAATTATGAGTCTAAGTGACAGGACTTTATGTGTGGGGATTTTTGGGTTGTACACTGCTTGGTAATAGGCTTTGCTACTTTTTAAAACATTGCTTACTGATTAGTCACTTTCAAGTATGAAAATTCCCCATTTCTTTTGAATCCCAAAGGATAAAAGCTGTCTGCTGTTCATAGTGGAGCCAGTGTTGCAGCTATTGATTCCCACTCTGGAGTCATTTGGGCTTTTATTGGGATGATTGGTTTTCCCCCACTTGTAACTGGTTAGGTGGTGCCATGTGGTAACTTAATGTGCTCAGCATTAGCATCTGTGCCAGGTAAAATAGCATTTGTTACATTCTGCACTCTTCCATTTCTATCTTTGTGCATGAAGCTGAGGTCTTGTAATGTGCTGCTAATGCTGTGCTTCCCTGAAAAGGAAAGTTGTCTGGCTTTGGTGGGGAGCTGGGGTTGACACTGCCCTGAGAAGAGAAAGAAGATGGAGCAGACTGGCCCAGAGCCATAACTGTGGGGAATGTTTCCCATGTGCAATTTTGGGGTGACAGTTCTTCCTCTGAGGTGACTAAATGGGTGCACAGCAGGAGGATTTTTTGTTGAGTGGAGATGGCTGTGTTACTGGGAAGTTGCAGGCAAAGGCTTAAGAGGTTCATTGCTGGAGGCAGGGTGGCTGTTGTTAGTGCTGTGAATGGTGGTCATGGCTTCCCCAGCCTGCGTGCTGCATTGAGTAGTCTTCTCCCACGCTTTCTGTTACGTCCAGATAGTCTCCATTTTCCACCTGTCTGGTGCTACTCCAGCAGTTCCAGAGGGTCTCTGGCCATCTTGGAGGAGACGGAGCATTTGCTCCCTAGATGGTAGTAAGAAAAAGCTGGAAGAACAGTTGTATGGTTGGATTGTGAGGTTGTCTGTGCTGGGATTCCAGCTCTATGGTGTTATCCCTGCTAAGCAATTTCACTGCAGCGTTATTGTGGGCTGTGCCTAACAGGAGGCTTGTACTCCTTGAACACTTGAGCACTGGAAGAAAGCAGGCAGTGGCTTAAGAAAACCTTTTGGACTTGGCAAGAGGGGTTAAAATGAATGGGGTGAATATGGAGGAAAATCTTGCACAGGTTTCCAAACAGCAGGCAGTTGTTGCTTAACCCATGTATTTTTAGATGAACAGGAGCATGAAAGGAGTCCTTGAATGCTACTTAGGTCCATTTTTTTTCAGCACTTACAGAGATAATAAAATTTCAGCATGAAAAGAAGACCTCATCAGAAGCTTGTGCTTTGAGAACCCTGAAGCGGCAGTTATGTAAGAATGGCCTCACTCAAAGTATTGCTTTCAGTTAGGATTTAAGAGTAAATAGTCTTGGTTTAGTTGGTCTTGTGAGGATCACTTAAAATTATGTTTGTGGACTGAGAACAATGACTTCTGAGGCTGCAGGATCTGGTTTTCACTGCAGGCACAGCTGCAGCTGCTTTGGAAAGTCCAGCTGCCTCTGTGCTAGTGTCCAGCAGGACAAGGCAAGAGTGTAAATCCCACCCTGCCCAGTGGCTGTGGCATTTTGGTCTCAGGATCTCCACAAGATGTCAGTGTAGATTTATTGGATTAGATATAAAAATCCTTGTGCTGTTCCCTCTAATAGATTAAAGCAAAAACTGTTCTAAAGCTGCACAATAGGTTTGATTGTGCTCTGGAACGTGTTGCCTGCTGGAAGATCGAAGTGGCCAGCGCTGGCGTCGAGGGAGGGTGAGTGTCACCCTGAAATGGGAGCAGAGCTCTTGGCTGAAACTGGCAGTGCTTTGCTCTCATCAGCGTGCCCTTATTCCCTTGGAGACAAGCTGCAGATGCACTCGTGCTGTATATTTTACTCAAAGAGCTGGAAACCTGAATCAAAACCAGAAGGGCCATACAGAGTGGGAGGAAGGATGTGATGATGGTTGAATCAAGTCACATACTGGAGAAGCATAACTGCTGGCTGGGTGGTATCCAAAGCTTGCTTGATTTCTTTCCGTATGAAAAGCGAACTTGCAATGTCCAGTGAGCTGCAAGGGACTGAGATAAAACATCCAGCCGAAGGGAGTTCCCCTTGACCTTTTACCTCTTCTGCACAGCGGTCCCAGGCATAGCATCGGGGTGCTTGAGAGCCAGCCAGCTGCCCTCTCTTCTCCCTTGCAGCGCCTGGTATTTTATTCCCATTTTCCCAATAAAAGCCAATTGCAATGCAGCCCCCCGCCTCTCCTCGCAGCCGGGGCTGCGGTCCCCGCCCCAGCGCGGCGCTGGCGTGGGTGACCCCGCTGCCCCGGAGCGCTCGGGAGCCGTGGGAGCCGCCGGGCGGTGATTCACCGCCGGGCGCTGCACCCTGACACCCGCCTGGGAGGGAGCGAAAGGTGACGGGCTTGTCAGCGGTGGCAGGGACAGCCACGTTTCACATTTCACTGGGGAAGTGGGGAGGTGGCGGGGGAGACCACTGCGGCGCTCAGCCCTGGCCCCAGAGTGCCTCGTAGCCAGGTGGTGGCGAAAGTCGTGCCTCACCTTCCATGCGGGCAAGCACTAGCCCACCTAAATTTGAGAGGATGCCAGCTGTTCTTAGTATTTGCATTGTGCAGATCAGGTAGGGATGGGGATGCAGAGTCCTTCTTTCCTTGATGTGTCCTCTCAGCTCACCTTGGGGATGGCTGAGATGACTTTCTGGGGCCAGGGGATTCCCGAGGAAGCACTTGTGATTTCTTGTCCTCTGTGCTACAGCAATTGCAGGGCTCCACTTGACCCTTGGCCTCACTGCAGAATTATTCTTACTTTGTTCATGGCTAAGCAATTTTGCCTGTTCAGGGGCTGGACTCTGCCTGCTGCTTCTTCCTGGCTGGGATGGGCTCCTGGCCTACCCAGGGTGCTCTGCAAAAGCTGGGCAGTTTTCAAAGATGGGATAATATTTTTTGAGATAATTTTTGAAATAGAATAGAGCCTGTTGCTCAGAATCACAGCAGCCATATTGGATAAGGGAAAAGGTGTGAATAAAACAGCCACTAAGATTTAAGGGCAAAGCTGTGATCTTGTTGCTCAGGTTGGTAATTACCCCCTGAAATCAATGGGATTGCTCAAGCAAGTTACCATTTTAAACCTGACAAGGCTTTACTCTGAACTAACCCTAAGCCCATCTGGTGAGGAGATATTTGCTTAGTGCTTTCCAGTGGGAAGAAGGGACCAGGAGACACACATCAGTTGCTCCTGAAAACCTTCCAGTCTCTTAGACTGGGGCTTATTCCATTATGTTTATATTGCATATGGTAGCAGCAGGTGCTAAATTATTTTATAAAGCTGGATTTAAAACCCACAAGTTATAAGAATTAAAGTGAGAAAATAAAAGGAAAAGGTGGAAAATAAAATATAAAGCATTTTTCAAATTTATCCTAATTTTAAGTTGTAAATGAACATTTCTCCAGTGTTGCTATAAGTGTAATCTGCTCAAAAGGCCCTGTTATCGTAGAGCTTAATACACTGGGAGACATTGTTCGAATGAAATTATTAGAAGTTACTTTCCCTCCCTTTCTCTCCTGAAAGCAATTTAATGTTTTTTTTTTCAAGAAAGGTTGTTTTAGGGCAGTCACAAGATATCCAGGCCTCAGTGTGGCAGTGCTCTAACAGATTGGCAGCGATACTGAGCAGCAATATCCAGACACGGATTGTGCCGGTGTCATGGGGGTGTAAATCCGAGTTTCCGATTGCTTCAAAATCAGGAGCAGCTGCCAGGCGCAGGAAAGGTTGCTTGCCTGAATTCAGGGCTGCAGCCGAACTGGTTCCTCTGCCACTGCCAGCCATGGGACTCGTGGAGTGGCAGAGAGGGATGGAGGCTGCCTAAAGCCACTCAAGGCACCCTGTGGCTGGTGGGGCTGCCGTGGGTCCTGCTGGGACACAGCGGGGAGAAGAGCACTTCCCGGTGCTCTGCAGTGGCCAGCTGTCCTCTTCCCCTCTTCCAGACCTGGAACATCTCCTGCTCTTTAGTAAGTGCCCTCTGCAGGTGCTTTAAAAGCTGCTGTTAAGTTTCCCAGCTTCTCTTCACCTCCACAGAGAAAGGATCCTAATCTCATGGGTGTTTGCAAATGTGAAAAATGAAGCTAAGGCTGCTTCCCCTGCCTAATAATTTTTTGAAGTTTGGTGAAACAAGCTTGGCTGTTCCTCTAGGTTCCTGCTGTGCCTCTTCTGCTTGCCCAGAGCGCAGTGCTGCTGGTTATCCCTCCCTCATGGAAGTCACGGAGGCCTGACCCTGTGTGCTGGCTGCTGTTAATGTTACTGACTCCAGCACCAACTCCCATGAAAGCCAGGCTGGGGCCCCCCTGCAGGCAGATCCCTACTGGAGGAGACTCTGTGGCTGTGCATCTGACAAGGAGAGGTGTTGGATATGCCTTCTCCCAGGCTGCGCTGAGTCCCTGGGTACGTGTGTACCGTGAAATCTGTGGCTTTGGTGTGAACCTAACTGACACCCCAGGCAGTTTTCTGCAACGTGGTGATAATAGGACTGACCAAAACCGTAGCTCAAACACCCAACTCAGACGTTTTGCCTCTGTGAACCAAGGGGCTGGGAATGGCTGGCTTTCCAAAGCCTTGGCCTGTGCTGTGTTACACGGTGGATCATTTTCATCATGGAAAAGTGATGGATAAGAAGAGAGGGAGCAGGCCCTGTGATTTTGATGTGGCTTGTTTCAGTCTGGCATCAGATAGCCAGAGAGGTGGGCTTGGTTGGCTGATGCTTGGCCCACAGTCCCCTCATCCCTGAGCCACGGCGTGCCCAGCTGCACTCCCACAGGCTCAGGACTGAAGTTCCTGCAGCTCCTTGTGCCCCAGCTTTCACAAAATTTTAAAAGAAACTTGGATTTTTGTCTTAGCAGTAGTATTATTTGGAGTTTGAATGAGGCCATGCAAGGCTCATTCCCAATTCTCCACGGAGATTAGCAATAACTTGTTCTTTGTCTCTTTTTCTGCAGCACATCCTCCAAATGGGTGTTTAATCAGAATCCAAGGTAGAGAGCAGACAGGTTTCACCTCTTTAATCACCACCACTGAAGTATTTCCACCATACTGCAGTGCATGGGGGAGATTCTTTATCCCTCCTGGAGCCATCTCCACATCTCCTTCAGTTGCCAAGGCACGGTGTTGGTTACAGGAGCAGACTTGGGCATGACTGAGGAGGCCAAAGCTGGAGCTATTACCTGGTCAGGAGGCTAAGTGGCACATCCCTGGATATCCAGTGCCAGGATATCCAGGATACCCAGTGCCTTGAGACGCAGCAGCATCATCTCTGGCCATCAACCAGAACTGAGGGGTGAATGCTGCAGTTTTCCCTCTCACCCAGCCCTGGGAAAAGCACTGAGACCTGTACATCAGATCTTCTCCCTCCTCTCCCCAGGTGGAAATGGGGAAGTAAAAACCTTAATCCCTCCCTCTCCTGGACACAATGGGAAAGAGAAGCTGTCTTTGCTTTCCACTACCTTGCAGCTGAAAGGAGGAGGAGAAAAGTGAATGTGGAAAAGGAGAAAGGAGAGGCTTTGGGCATGGAGATTCCCCTCAATGACCACTCTGGAGTCTGCTGAAACCTGAAATGAGTTGGGTGGGCAGTCTGCATTGTGGCACCCCTGGTTGTAGAGAAAGATTTTCCTGACTCATACAGTAACAGTACAGGGCAATCTGGGAAGGCAACCCAGAGAAAAATCTGTCCCACCTGTGGTTGTGTCAGGGGTGTTGCTGGTTGTTATTTATAACATTTAATTATTATTTTTTAACTTGTCCCAGTTCTTCCCAGGCAGAGAAGGTCATTCCAGCCATTGCCCAGGAAAGAAGATGGTGTTAAACTGGTAAAAAAAAAAAAAAAAAAAGCTAAATTCCTGTGGGTTTATTTTTTTGTTTTCTTTATTTTTTTTCTTGGTTTTGCCATTCTCACTTTTGTAAGCACTCCTACATACCTCACACAAACAAGAGTTGAACTTGGCATTTAAAAAAACAAAGGGTGGAGCAGCACAGAAAAATGGAGGTGAGCCTGTGTTAATGATTGGCAAATAAAAACCCAAACATTAAACCAATTTCTTGGCAAAAAGCACCAGGAACATGTGCCGGGGTGGTGGGCAGAGGGGGCAGGCAGCTGGGCAAGGGAGAACCTGGCAGAGGGAATACCCTCTGCCCACAGCCCCTGCCTGTTTGTGTGATGCCTGGCATGGGATGAGAGCCTTTTGGAGAAGGAAAATCAGCCCTTGCTTACAGATGGGATGAGTCTGGGCACCAAACAGGACGTGCTGGTTCTGGAGATGGTCACTTGTGGCAGCAGCTCCAGGTTTATGGCCATGAGTTGCTTCTGCAGTGTGTGAGAATGGTCAGGGGCACTGAAAGAGCACCAAGCCTATGTCCTGTCTGTGGCCTGAGGTTGTTACCATCATGTACCTAAGCTGGGAGGAATGGTTACTGCTGTGAAAGGATGCAAAATCAGCCATAAAATGGGAAGAAATTACAATTCTGTGGCAAGTTTACTTCTTTTGCACTCTCTATGGTTAAAAAGAAGAAGTTGAGGGGCTTGGGGTCTTCCACAAGTGTTCACCTCAGGCTGTGGGCTCAAAACCTGCCCTATTTAGAGTGCAATCTCCTTACTTTGCTGTGGTCTGGTATAACTGTGATGTGGGATGAACACACTTCTCTGCCCTGGCAGCATGACCCTGCCCAGGAGTAAATGACTGTGGCAGCTGTCAAGTAAATGCAATTAAAAAATTAAATGTAGCTGTTAACACACCTCTCTTTGCTTTGACTCTTATAATTAGGTCAGATAGAGCAGCTACTAATTTGAGTAGTTTCTGTGGTTCCTTTTTAGCAGCAGTCCCTGATTTTTAATTGGGCTATGGAAAGACATTACCCTTTTCTGAGCCATTTGCTAGACCTGCTCACCTCCACAGACAGTGACACACAATGTTACTGCACAGAAGCCAAAACCAACAAATCAACAAACAACCCATGGTCTCTGATAATCCAGGTGACGTAGGTAATAATTTACGGAAGACACTTGCGTGCTGGGTTTTTGGTCGTGACAAGTGAGCTGTGACTGTCAGGGTGCATGCTCTGGCCTTTCACAGGAATGGAGATAAAGATTTGAATCCAGGACATCCAGGGCTAGGTCAGTTCAAAGGTTCCTGACAAGGGTTTGTCTCTAGGATGAATGTATGTCCCTTCCCATCAAAAGGGTCCAGCACAGAGGTAGCTGTGTTGCACCAGGATGCTTGCAAGGGAGTAAGGCTGTCTGTGCCATCCTGTGCCACCCTAGAGCTCCTGAATCTCCCAGGTGAACAAGACTCATGATTCATGCATCATGAAATCAAAGGGAGGCAACATAGCTCTCTAATCTGATATATGTGAAGTACAAGCTGGGTGGCTTATTAATTTCAACTAGAGAATGTTTTTTTTTTCTTTTTCCTTCTTTCAGAAAAAAACAAGTAAACAAACAAAAAATTTGTGACTTAATGGTTTCCAGTGATGGAGAGTGCACAGCATGACTAAGTTGTTGCAGTGCTTAATTGTGCTGATGAAGACAATGGAGTTACTGTAAACTGAAGTTATACTGCATAAAAAATTTGGCCCAGTTACCCGAAAGGAGCAGCACTTTAAAGTCTCTGTATGTCTTTAAATAAAATTATTCTCCAGCAGAAGACACGGAAATGAAAGACTTTTCTTCCAAAGCATACTACAGCAGTCAATCCGTCTCCAGCATACTACTGGGATATTAATGCCAAAGCCAAGCTGCACCCGTGTTTAAGACAGTTAATTGGACTTATTTCATACATCAGTCTGTCTGTTGTCGTTAGGACTATATTGCTGCTGGCTGTGATAACATTTTTATCTGTTAACTTCCAAGCTGCTACGAGTAACACCAGCTACTCATCAAATGAGTCAGCTAACTTTCTTTTTAACTGTTTCTTCTGCCCCCCTGAAGATGTTATGAATGTGTGGTATGACAAGCTGGTCAGCACTCATTCCTTTAAAGCTTATGTATAAATTTTATTGCCACAGTAGGCTTTCTAAAAAATGGGATCAGAGTCTGCAGCAGCTGGGAAAGATATATTTGCCAGTTCAGTGCAAAGACATGAGTGGAAAAAAATTGTTTTGATTTATTTAAAAAGCATCTTATGATGGAAATTGGTGCTACAATATCCAGGCTTTTACTCCCACAGGAACAATTCTTACAGGCTATCTGAATTATCCAGAAAGTTGCAAGGCATATTTATACTGAAACTGGATTATAAGGAAATAAACTGCAAATCACAGCAACAAATCACTACTAATCACAATCAATCGAGTGATTAAAGCTCTGGAATCTCTCCATCAACATTGCATTGATGGATGTGAAATTGCATGCAAGTGGCACTGAGGTTCCCTGTGCCAGCCCAATGCTGTGCCTCTCATCCCCCCTCTCACCCAGCATGTTGCAAGGTTTTCCCTTGAAACAATGTCCTGATAAATAGCTTTTCCATCCTGGATGATATTTTCACAGGAGGACTGAAGACCTTTATCCCAGAGAAAGAAGGAACACTGTACATTGTTGCAGCCTACAAAGATTTTAGCCCCTACAGATTAGTCACACCCTTACTCAGGTAAAATACAGACTAGTTAACTTTTCACAAGAAAAAAACATCTGTGGTATTCTTCTTCACTTCCTGTGCTTAACTGCTGGGTCTATGGTTGCTACACACATGAAGAACTATACTTTCACACCCTGAATATGAACAGCAGCTTGATGTTTTTTACATACATTGCAGAAATATTTTGAAATTTAAGAAGTCTCTTAGACTGTGTTGCAGAAGTCTCTGTGTTCCATGTTTCGATAACCTCCTCTGAAAATACAAAGGATAATTCTTTTTTCTAGTCCACAATATTTTACTTATTCCTCAACTCAGTGTTTGCTTCATGCTGATCATAAGGTCCATAACTCCGTGGCACTCAAATGCATAATTTCCCGAGGTCATTTGCTCTTTTTGTTGGGACAAAAACAAGGAATTACACCCCTGAGGATTTTTCCTTGCTACAGGGTGGAGGTGGTTCTGCAGGGACTGCAGAGTTGGGGTGACAAGATGTGCTGTGCCCACTGTCACCATCACTGTCTGGGAGCAGAGGGTGATGGATATCCCCGAGTATGTTGCTGAGAAATGTTGCTGACAGCATCTGAGGAAGGCCCCTAAAATATAATCCTTAATCTGTCTCCTCAGTAGCCCAGAAAGGCTGATGTAGTTGGTGGGATATAAGAGAAATTGAGCACCTCAAAGCCAGAACAGGATATTTTCCATGCCCACTGCACTGGTGTGACCTTGATGTGCACAAGAGAAGACTTTTATAATGTCCCTATGTTTTGCCCTCATCATGACCCACCAAAAGAGAGAAAAGGAAGTCCCAGACAACCCATCACCCACCTGCCATGAGCTCTGGGAGACAGATGTGAATGTCTCCCACTCGCTCTGGGTGGGAGGCAGAAGATGTGCCCACAGACAGCGGCACCTGGGAGAGCAGTGGTGTAATTGCTGAGTGGTGAATACCTGTTTGTCGTGTTCCTGAATCCTCCCCCACCTACACCCACTTTGTGTGCCTCTTTCCTGTTTGGAGGGGAGATTATCCCAGCCTGTGAACACTGGGCAGCACGACGGCCGCAAAAAGCAGCTCTCCCCATGTAGCAGAGGTGATGGTGAGGATGATGCCCATTGTAAGGAAAGCTGTGCACCACAGGAGCTGCCCCATAAGTGCTCTTTTGCTCTTTTGAAGTCATCTTCTCCAGCTCCTGTGCTGCAATAAAGGGCATCCATGCTGTGTGTGCAGCACCACCATCTCGGGTGGGGTTTGCAGCTGCTGAAAGAGACCCCGAAGAGGTGCCAACAGTTCAGGATGTTCCTGCATCCCAGCACAGCAGGGATGTACCTCACAGGCTAGGGGTGGTGACCCAGATCCAGTGCACCGTATCTCCCTGAAGGGTGTTGCTGCAAAGCAAAGCGGCACTTCTTGATGCAATTGCTCCTTCGTGACAGGAATTAGGGAGGTGTGCTTTAATGAAGAGTGGCTTTGGCTTCATCCTGAGTCCCTGCGTGGGAGGATTGCTCTGCTGTGGGCCAGCGCTCTGGGTGGGTTCACCCTGCTCCTCCACAGAGCCAGTGGCTCTGTGCATTATGAGACCACCCCTCTGGGTCTGGCCAAAAGTCCCCTGAAATCACTCCTTGCTGGTGGTGCTGGTGAAGGAGGCAATGATGACCTGGACTGATCATTGTGCCTTCTGTAGAACAGTGGCTAAGCAAACATTTGTGAAGGAAGAAAGTAGTGAGGGGAGAAAAAAACCCCTGTATTTCTGTCCTATTTTTTGTGGGGATTTCTCATGCTATCAGAATACTTGGGCTGCCAGGCCAATATGAGCTGCAGCTGATTCAATTTAGAAGATTTTAACAAGGCAAAAGGGTCAACTGGCCATGGAGGCTGTTCATCTTCCTCTTATTCTAAATCCTTGGGATGTCTCCCTAGTAGGTTTGCTTGGATTTAATACTCCCTGGAAGCACTCAGGACTGCCTCCACAAGCACTTAATGTGTTTAATGTTCCTCAAGCCTACAGTCCATCCCTACAAATGTGTACAAGGCATGTGCCAGAATTACAGCTCATGGGGTATCACAGTACCTCTTCTGTTGCATTTCTTTTTTTCATAGTTTTTCTAAGTATTCCCCCATTTTTACCCTCAGCTGGCACTTATTAAGTTGCAGAGGATACTCATCCCTGGCTTCCATCCCAGGTTACCCATTACCAGACCTGAGAGCCTTCTGGTTCTTATCTTCACGAGCCCTTGTCCCAGCATATCCCTTCCCTGGGAGAAACCTGGCGTGTGACCCCAGCCCTGCTCCTCTATTCCTCTGACCAGTTCCATGGTTTGAATGTTCAAGGCTGTGTTCTGCTTTTCTATCAAACAGCTCACTGCTGGAATGATCCTCTAACTCTCAGCTGACTGTGAATGCTGTGTTCAGCAAAGGTAGGTCTGTTCTTCAAGTCCTTTCATGCTGCCACCCAGTGAAGCATCGCTTTCCAAGTAAGTGTCTTGCTTCTAATGGTGAAGAGTCCCGTTCCTAGTCAAGGTGATGTTTGTGGCACTGGACATAGCTGTCTCCCGAAAAGTCACTCCTGCTCCTGTGTAATATTTCTCTTTCTTACTGTGCAGGTTGTACATGCTCTTCTTCTCAGTAAGAAGAAGCCGTGGTCTGAAGACTATTGTGAAAAGGTTTTCTTTCTTTTAAGTGGAACAGATATTTGGAGAGTCAGACACTGATAGTGTGTGTGTGTTTTTCCATGCCTTTGACAGACTTCCATGCTATTTTCTGTAAGTTCATCCTTGGTGCCTTTTGCTGTTGTCTCTCTGGACCCTCTGTATCCCATTTCTGCACAAATTGCCTTAAATTAGTTCTTCCTACCTTCATGAAAAGATAAAAGATCTTCTCACATTCCCAAGGTAATTCAACATCCTGGAACCCCTGACTCCTGCTACAGAGTTCTCTCTCTATCCCTTGCCTTGCCTCACCATTTCTCTTTGCCCTGCCTCCACTTCTGATATGAAATCAGCATTCTCTGCTGGTAGGTAAGGTGAACCCTGCAGAAGAGTGGCTGATGAAAACAATTCTGTGTTAAAGTAATAGGGTAGCAGGTGAAGGGAGCAGCCTGAGAGGGGAGAAACTTACACCTTGGAGTGCCAGGACCAGCTGACTCCATCTCCAGCTCCCCCAAACAAGAATATTCTGGTGTTCTAAAGGCCATTGGTAATTCTGACTATAATCCATGAAGACTTCAATGTCATTGTCAGTCTTCTCTCCCTTTCCCAGCCCATTTTCAGGTCAACATGCTTATTTTTAAGTTGCTATTAGGAGTTCAACACTGGCATGGCATTTTAAAGTAAATTCAGTAACAGAGGTTGAACAACACTAACAGATTACTAATTTATGTATATTTTATCAAAGTGAAGCACAAAGATGGTTTTAAATCATAGAACGGTTTGGATTGGAAGGGACCTTAAAGATCCTGTAAACTCACAGCTAAATTTAAATTTGTGTGTTTGATAGTACTGTGTAATAATAGTATTGGTGGTATTAATAAAATACTATTTTTAGTCTTTTATTGTAGGTCAAGGGAGGTGATTCTGCCCCTCTAATTCACTCTCAGGAGACCCTACCTGGAGTGCTGCATCCAGCCCTGGGGTCCTCAGCACAAGTAGGATATGGATCTGTTGGAGTGAGTCCAGAAGAGAACCATGAAGACAGGCTGAGAGTGGGGGCTGTTCAGGAGAAGAGAAGTCTTCAGGGAGACTCTGGAACACCTTCCAGTACCTGAAGGAGGTTACAGGAGAGCTGGAAAGGGGCATGGAATGGTAGGAGAAGAGGTAATGGCTTTAAAATGAAAGGAGGTAGATTTGGATTGGATATTACGAAGAAATTTTTTTGCTGTGAAGATGGTGAGGCGCTGACAGGTTGTCCAGAGAAGCATTGAATGCCTCATTCCTGGAAGTGTTCAAGAACAGCTTGGATGGAGTTTAGAGCAACCTGGTCTAGTGGAAGGTGTACTTACCCACAGCAGGGGAGTTGGAACTAGATGACATCTAAACTCCTGACCTACCCATAACATTCCATAATTCTTGAAGAAAAAACAGAGGACTACTCAGCTCTCATATCTCACAGGCCAGGCCTAGGGTAAGTGAATTCTCTCTGACTGTTTTTCTTCCTCAACTACAAATGGAGTTAAAGGTGATTGGCAAGGACTAAAACTGTAAGTTTTTGGTGCCTGAGTCATGGCAGGTGAGCCTTACCCACTGCTAAAAAAGCCACACACAGCTTCTTAAATGCCCATCTCCCCAGAAGCTTTGGACAGCAGAAAAAGATCTTGAAAGCTGCTCTTCCACCTTATGACTGGGAAGATTGCAGGTACTTTCCCTTTTGCCTGGAGATATTGTTAGAAGGCAGCAGAGGCCCATTTTAATGCCATAAAAAGTTAATTTACTCCATTTCCCCCCCAACTTAGCTGAGCAAAGGTTTTGTGTAAGCCACATGCACTACGCTGAGAAACAGGGCTTTTCTCCCACGTTCTTGCTGTGCCTGCAGTGATACGGCTAGCAAAAGCTGCTGTCTTCTCAAAAGGAAAATCTTACATCTGAATTGTTTCCAATGGCCTGGGTTGCTCTTTTGGTTTCTAGCTAAACACACTGCATTAGAAGAAATTCCTGTCACGAATTGCCTGCTTCCCCCACCAGGCCCTTGTGAATCATCCACAGGGGAACCACACGGCACCGCTACCGTGCTGAGCGTAGCAGCTGCCAGGCTGCTCTCCTCGTCTGCTGCAAGGCGATGCCCAACGTGAGCATTCAACAGCTCTTGTGGGTCGATAATATGAAATCATATTCAAAATTTTTGACCTCTTTTCCACCCCAGTTGATTAACACAAGATATGCCACCATGGTGTTGCAGAAGAGGTTTCCAGAAACTTTCTCACAGCAGGGCTGCCTATGACAAGAAGTGTAAAAAAGTCCCTGCAAATCAGGGAACTTGTTCTGTGTGGTGCAATCTGTGTAGGAAAAAGTTCACTTGCCACTTTTTGCTTGGCTCTGCCAGTGCAGATTCAACATCTCGCAGCTTCGATTCCCACGAAGCACTCTCAAAATATTTGTCACAGTCTGCTTTTGCTTGAAACCTACGGAGCAGAGCAAGCTGTGCATCACAGCGTGCCAGCACGGTTGTGAAAAATCCCTTCTGGATGCCTGTCACTGCTCTGCTTAGCACTTTGCACTCTGTCTCTAGCCATTCTCTTGACCTTGTGTTTACCTCCATGGCCCTTACCCACTTCCTTGCTCAGCTGCAGATCTCGCAGGCTGGCTCAGACACTGCTGCACACGCAGCAATCTGTCAGCTAGGCCGTAACCCCGCTGAGGAAGAGATGCGCTGATTTCATCTGACACTGGCACACGAATTGGATTAAAATATCAAAGAAAGGATCTAGTGGTGTAGGTGTTTTTGTAGACCCGTTTGCATGACTTCACAGATGTTGCTCAAATTGATGTTTTTTTTCTGACCACTGTAAGAAAACCTTGATAATGGAGGAGGAGTACTACCCATGGTGTAACAGCGGTGTGTGGGATGAGGAGTTGTGTAACCAATGTGCCGGTGATCCCTAGCTCATGTTTTGCAAACCACCCATCTGGCCACTGAGCTACTCTAGCTGCTGATTTCACACCACCAGCAACTACTGAGTCTCCTTTCTCACCTGAAGCTGGATCAAGATGAGGACAAAGAGAGGATGAAAATGATCTGGGTGACTCCTTCTGCAGAGGCTTTCTTCTGGACTTTGTTGGGCCACAGAATACTGTCTTGTCCCTGGAGAAAAAAGAATTGAAATGAAAGGTTATCATGCAAATCTGTAATGCTGCAAAACTGCAGGAGGACAAAGACACATTCCTGAAGACCTGTCAGAAAAGCAATAAAACTAAAAAAGAGCTGTTCTGGTGAGTCAGAAATATTTGGTCACCACTGTCTTCAAACTACAACCCTTGATAACCAGTCAACTGTAAAGAAATTTGGTGTACTCAGTTGTGAGTTTTACAATCTCTCCATTCAGCCACCACATTTTGGTACATGATGACATTGTTTTGGGCTTCTTTGCCATTGTCCTCTCTCTTTCTTGTCTTCTCCTTTTCTTTTCTTTGCCATCCTTCACAGAGATTTCTACAAGATGACAGAAAACCACTTTCTTCACTCTTTCTCCCCTCTTCAAACTGCCAGCTCACTGGTTGAAGTTGGTGCCCTGGAGGGGTCTGGATGATGTACCATAATGGAGGAGGTGTAAAACATAGTTATTGTCCATCAGTCAGTCTCCAGGATGAAAAACCTGGAGACTGTTGGTGACAATTCAAGAAACTACTCTTGGGCTTCTGCCTCTGCGTCTTCCTTCTCCACAGCTTTGGGGCTCTGGGGAGGGTAGGTCCTTTCCTTTCCTCTGTGCTTTTCAGCAGGCTGAGGCTTGGAATCCTGCTGGTTTGGGGAACTGACTTTGAACGGATTACACGCTGCTGGGCAGGATTTTGGGTGTTTCTCTGAAGGAGGCTGGACATCTGCTTTGCATTCCGGGTGTCCCTCTGCTAACAGGGGTTTGGGGAGGAAGGGTCTAGACACAGCCAGACTGGTGCCTGTGTTTGCACTCCTGATTTAGTTCCAATGGCAAAAAAACCCCACTCATTAGATTCACATGATGGAGCAGCAAAGAAAGTGTCTATTTATGGAGGCTGAGGAAAATCCACAGAGATGTGGGTTGCAGTTATTTGTCTGAATGGTGCCTCCTGACATCACGAGTGGCTGGAAAGGCATGCTCAGGAACAACAGAGAAGGCAGTTCTGCCTGGCTCTGTAATAGCCTAAACACCTTCAGCATCTAGAATTGTGCTTCTTGTTTTTCATTATAGAAGTCTGATTTTGCAGGAAATTTGATGTGTAGAGAGGACAATGCTTTTTGAAGCTTGTGAGAAAATTGTCCTCGCTTGTTTGCGAAGTGACTGCATCACAGACATTTTACAGAGAGTAAGATGAGGTGTGCATGTATTAAAAATGGAAAAGTTTCACTTAAAAATAAAGTAAGAATATATCAGCTGAAAGGAAAACACATCTGACAGGTCTGGGAGGTAAAAAAGGAGTATTGCTTTTCTGCACCCAATTTCCTGTAATGTAAAAATTCGGTTGTACAACAGAACTATGAAGGCTCAAGTTTTTAACAAACCCGTATATGTTAAAGAATTCTTTAAAATTCAGTTTCATCCCTTGTCTATTTTTATTTTGGACTCTTGAGTTCTTCTTCAAGTGTGTATCCACATTCAGTGGCAATCTCTGTGGGGTCCTTCTGAGTAGATGGCTTGCAAGAATTTTTGAGGGTGCCTTGGCATTTATTCGGGTGGGTCAAGGAGGCAGAAGCTGGCTGCTTGATACAACACTTCATCAAGAGCAGTCAGTCCCTGAGCCCCCTGGTTGATAAGCTGTGACCTGTGCCCAGGATGGAGCCTCTCTGGACAAGGACTCCTTTGCCAACTCCAGATCTTGCCTCTTGCAGCAGTGCCTGACTTTGCTGGAACACCACAGGGAATTGTAGCCTGGGGGTGCTTACTCCAGGCTTGTGAGTGCTACAGGGTGATGGCAGTCATGCCTCAGGATTAAAAGGACAGGAAATGCTGACTGGCTTTTGCATGGCAGAAAGCAAGGCAGGACCAGCTTCCCAGCACACACTCAACCATGTGAATTCACTGCAGTGTAGACTTTGGACTACACTGGCAAAATTACTTCTGACTGCACCAAGGGCAGAACTTCTGGTTCCATTTGCCTACTAAATCACAATGCACACTGTGGCGGGGACATGAATATGGCCTGGGTGAGCCCGCTGTGGGACACCCATGCAGACCTGCCCTGGACACCTGGGGAGGTTGCCTATTGTCCCTTGGAGCTCTGGAATGACAGCACTTCAGTGTCTTTTAAGTATTTTTGTGGGTTTTTTGTTTTGCAAAAGTTTCAATTTGTAGTGCTCTGATACACATCCTCTTTCTTCATACAATAGACATCTCTCCTTGTTTTGTGCTCATTTTCATCCTTTCTATTTTTTTCCTTTTCTTTTTTGATAGTTTTTCCCTTCATTGTGACTTAGTTTTGTGATTTTCTTATCTTCCCCCACCCTTTTCTTCTTCCCTTTTTTCCTCTGTTCTCACTCTTTCCCTTCATTATATTTCCCATTCTCCAGTGGCTCTGGTACCCATTGGAGAGGAAAGTGTATCCCCTGTGAATGCCTCAATGAAGAGATCCCCACCCCAGCAAAGTGATTCTGGAGAGTCCAGTTTCTATCTTAGATTCATTTTTTGTTTGCTTATGTCTTTTTTTTTTTTTTTTTTTTTTTTAGGTTTTGGATGGATTTTTTGTTGCAAGATGCTTCATCAGCCAGCAAGGTTCATAGCCACAATGGGACTGAATAGTGAAAGTGGGTGGCTCTCAAGGAGCCACTGAAGAGTTCTGTGCAGCTGGAGCAGCATTTCTGTAATGTGTGGGTGGATGGATCTGAATAGCCCCTCCATTTTCTCCTTTGCACTCCATGCCTTTCTGTCTCAATCCCCCTCCTAAATCTCATTGGAGATCCCTGCCTGCTTCAGGAGTAAAAAGAGAAGCCACCAAACTGCTGCCCAGCATGTGCCTTCCCATTAGTGATCTTGTGGCAGGAACATATCTGGTCGTGGTTGAGGTTCACTCTTTGGGGCCTGGCAGATGTACCTGTAAAATTGAAACTACTGGTTGCAGTTCTTATCTGTTTGCAGGCTGGTGCGTGTGTGCCTCTGCCTCTAGGCAGAACCTGCTGCTGGGACCATGCTGGTTTCAGTTTCCTCAGTGCGCTCTCCTCCCTCACAGGCCAGGCACAAGCAAGGTTTGGGTTTGCAGCAGCAGATCTCAAAGCACTCACACAGTTAACCACCAGGGTTGCAATGGGTAGACATTTTTTATACCTGTTTTATGGAGAGCTGGAAGTGTGAAGCTGCCTGGGTTGATGTCCATGGGCTGTGGCCATTTACCCTATGGATAGGGTTTGCCCACTACAGACCTTACCCCTGAG
The DNA here is from genome assembly GCF_050655825.1 of Lonchura striata. Lineage (NCBI taxonomy): Eukaryota > Metazoa > Chordata > Aves > Passeriformes > Estrildidae > Lonchura > Lonchura striata. The sequence goes on from NC_140703.1 coordinate 65,429,700, forward strand.
TGTCCTGCCCAAGATTTGCCTTCTGTGGTGTATTAATCACCAGCAGTGTAGGAACATATGCATACGTGTCAAAATACTGTCTTCCTATTATTGTCTAGGCAAGTTTGCATCTATATAAATCTAGCATAAAATGCCAGATATAATGTTATCATGCATATGTGTTTGTGTAGCATGTACATCATCACCTCTTTTATGCAAATATGGTTTTATCCATACATAAATACACTTCTCAAGCGTGAATTCAACAATGGAAAAATTTTTAGGCTTTAAAAAATAAGCCTATATTATGCCTTCATGCTGATTCTGCCTGTGAATTATTTTTTTTTTTGTTGATAACAGGTAGCTATCAGTTTTCCAGGGAAACAAAGGAAAGAAAGATGAAATAGTTGTCAAGCATTGCATTGTACCATGCCATGAATTTTCCTTCCTACAGGCTGAAAAGAAACCACTGAATTATATCATAACTGTCAAGTGTCCTGTTTTTAGTTTGTTGCTCAAACACAATAAAATTATTTAATATACAAAAGCTATCATGCAGAGCCAGTCGGTCTTTCCTTCAGCAATACATAGAGGAAAACAAGGAATGAGAAACACACCTGAAAATGGTGAAACATTGACAGTAGAAGGTTGGAGAATATTGTAATAGATCATATTTACGACAAAACAGAAACTCAACACCCTGGAAAACACACAGAGCACTTGAACTATGTTTACTTCCAGGCACATTGGCCTTTGCATAGGGGTGGGCCGGGTGATTCAGCTGAATCTGAAACCTGATAAACTCTTGCCTTCTGTTTTTACATCACAGCCAGTGATTGCACATGACACATTAGGAACAGATACCGCTATGCAGACGCTACCTTGGTATTTTTTGTATCGATCCTGGTAAGGATCATTCCTTGGTCATGTTGCACTTCAGTTTTTCACTTATGGGTGTGTGTATGTGTGTGTCAGAGGATACATGTTTAAATGGGAGGTCTTGCACCTGGACTGTGAGTTGAGAGAAGAGCTTGTGTGAGATATTTTCTTCTGTTTAGCTTCTGTTTACAAACTGTGACAGAAGACTCTGGTTCCCAGTAACTTATGCCTCATTTGAGTTCATTCAGTGAATATTCTTTTGTCCAAATATTAAGAATCATGCCTAGAAGGAATTTGAGCTGCATTAATTGCACCGAACAGTAAAGTTGTCTTATTATTTCTTTTCTTTGATTGGAAAAACATGCAAGTACTTCTGGCATAAGCGCTGGCATGAGAGAATTTAAAATTAAATTCTGATTGCTTATAAAGTTGCCACTTAGAAATGGTTCCATGAAACCTTGCCCTCAAATCTTTATTGTTTACATTTTTGCAGATATTGAGAACAAATGTGGTATGAACAACACCAAAGGAAACTGTTCAAAAACACATATTAAATACTTATTGCAGCACTTCTTTCAAGCCAGGGTGGTCCAATGTCAGCAGCCTTTAGGTCTGCACCAAGATTTTGGTAGCCCAACACCCAGCAGCTCCATCTCCTAGCATGGGAAGCACAACTCCACCTTTGTCCCACTTGACAAGTCCTTTCCACCCTTCCTCCTGGCATTAGTGCCTGGCAAGCCCTCTGGCCACTCTCTGCCACCAAAGCTGCTGCAGAGAAGTTGCGGGAGGAGGAAGGAGTTGTCTGTGTGTTGTTTCTGTCTGGTTTGAAGAGTCACTGTCAGTTGCTGGTGGTGAAGAAGAGGAAGAGGAGGAGGAGAAGAAGGAGCAGTAGGATGCAGCCATGGCTCTGTGAGCCCTGGTCACAGCAGCCCAGCTTCCTGCAGCAGTCCATGGGGAGATGAAGGGTGAGGTATTTGTCTCTTTGAGCAGCTCTGCCATCACCAACCACAGCTCCCTATCTCCTCTGAAAAGAGAGGGTGGGCTGTCTGAAGGCTTTCTGGAGGCTGGAGTTGAACCACATTATGCAAAGATGTGTCAGTTCTCAACTCTGAAATATGTCCAGCGAGAAGGGCAAGCAGTGTAGTCAGCACATGGTCCCAGTTCCAGCCAGAAGGAAAATCCAGAAGGGCCTTGCTGCCTCCATGGGAGCATTCAGGATTTTTCCCCATGGACATATGAGATGGACCTAAACCAAGGTAACTTCAAACCCCTCACCAGCAAGAACTCTGACAACTCTGTGGTGACATTAATTTCTTTATTATAAGGACCTGGACCAAAATCAGTCCCTGCCTATGCATCACCTATGAGGTCCACAGACCCTCATGTTAATTCACAGTGGGCAGCTTCCCCCCTGCAAAGCAAGACAAGCCATTTTGCCTTTATTTTGCTGTCTCTCTGCAGCACCTTGTCAGCCTGTAAGCCTTTGTGTGCACAGCCCTTTTCTCACTGTTGATGCAATGGCAGAGGGGTCAAAGATTGTTTATTTTCCATGCACTATGAAGTGGGATGAGTGGGATTTGTTGGCCTAAAGTCAGCTGGCTGAAAGTGACTGTGAACCACCTGGAGTAAGGGCCTGGCACCTCAATGTCCGATCAGCTCCGCCATCTGGGGTGGTGAATCACCCATGGGAAGAACATATTTGTCTCCACTGATCATGGAGTGACCCTAAACGTGACACCCACCTCTCCCTGGGCCAGACAGACCCTGACCTCCCTCTGGGTGCTGCTGCCTGAGGCAGGAGGCAAAGGGCAGGTGTAAAGGGAGTGGGCTCACCAAGTTGTGGTGAGGGATCAGCAGATCTTTAAATTCCATCTGTGGTTTGTGTGGTTGGTGGGGAAAGATGCACAACCCCAAGAAGTAACTCACAGCAGTAGAGCTCCTGCTCTGAAATGCCATGCAAGAGGGACTGCCTTTCTCCAGTGGCTCTGTAAGAAGTCTCAGATGGGTTGGGAGAGCACCAGACCCTTTGAACCCCCTTGGCAGGGCAGTGTAAATACCTTGTTCAGCCAGGGCATGCCCAAACCCTTCTGTGTGGGGTGGCCCTCAGCTACCCTGGGCTGGGAGGGGAGGTGACTGAGGTGCTGTGCCAGCCCTCCGGTAACTTGGGCTGCTCAGAAACATGCACTGCAAATCATGTCCCCTTTGAGGTTCAGGGGAGGAAACTGGGGGTACTGAACTTCCTCATCCTTGCTCAGAAAATAGGATTTCTCCCAGCTCTGATGATACTGGACACAACTGGGTATTTCATTGTTGCTTTTCATGCTGTAAAAACATTTGTACTCTCTCACTGTGCACATACGTGTAGAAAAAAAGAGCTGTACATAGAGTATGAGTGCTTTCAACTTCATGTAATCTCCTGCAGAATTTGATCAAAACCTCAGAACGTGAATTATACAGACAGTAGTAAAAAGACAGCACAGATCCTTTATTTTGGCTGCTTCAAACCCAGAATATGAATAGAAGGCTCTGCTTTATTTCAGTGATGATAAAAGGCAATGTTCAGGTCTTAAATTCGAAAAAAAATACAAGCTGATGTTAAGGTTGATAGGAGATATTGTATTGTAGAGGAGTAGAAAATGGGAGCAGGAGTAGGAGTAGAGAAATGAAAAGGTGGAGTGTAGGAGGAGGAGGGTGGGAGTAGAAAATGAATTGTGGTGCATCCATCAGCCTTTCAGAATTGTGGGAGATGAGATAAACCTAATGCTGTCATTTGTAGATGCAGTAAAATTTCTTGTACTGAGGCATCACTATGCTGAGCTGTTTTAGGAGCAGGAAGCTCCCCTCAGCAGCTGAATGGGTGGGATTGTTCACATGACATTGCCTAAGGGTGGTCAGCAGTGTTGGAGTGCACTAGGAGAGCAGTGCAGACAGGGTTAGACGCTTTTATTGTGCATGGCATGTGTTTCTTTGACTCTAAAATCTGTTGATTCAAACCCCAAATTCTTGACAAGTGTGAAGATATTCTAAAAAGTGGCTGATCACACTGGGGCCCAACAGAAGAACTCATTCACCTGGGTGGTTCTGCCAAAGTCAGAGCAAACTACCAGGATTACTCATCCCAGAGAAGTGCACAGTATTGTCTCATTGGCCTTCATCCTTCCTTCAACCCTCAGCAGACCTAGTCCCAGCTGTTGGCCTGTGATAGCCAAAATCTCTGCAGCTCAGCTCTGCCTGTTGCGTTGTGAGTCACGGGGCCCCACTTGCTGAGCAACTGCAGCATTTGGAAGTTTCTGGTGTTATCTTCTCCACCTCCATGTCCCTCACATCTCACTTCAAGCTGCTGTCTGCAGTCTCTGTATTCACTGTTAACTTCTGAGCTGCAAGAACATCAGTGACATGGGGCACAAAGGTGGCAGAGCCCTGCCAAGAAGGTGAGGGCAGTGACAGAAATGTCATGTAGGGCCAAGAAAGAGGAATACAACCTCTATCCTGCAGAATGACCTGGGCTGAACTACAAATGCACCAGGGCTTCCTGAAATTCCCAAAAAGTAGCTTTCCTCCCAGTTTTCACAGTTGGCATCTGACAAAGGGAAGCTTTTTTTTTTAAACATCTGCATATTCCAATAGAGTTCAGGGAATAACATCTCTACTTTGGACAAAATAGAAGAGCAAGGACTGCAAGATTAAAAAAACTCCTTAGAAGAAAGCCTGGCTAATAAATCCACTTCCTTTTGCAGGATGGGTGCCAATCTGGCTCTTAGACCCCCCCTTTTATTTTTTTTCAGACACCAAGGAAAGAAAAAGAATATGTTTCTGTGTTCTCAAGCACTTCTTTTGTTTTGGCTCCCATTTAAACACATCCATTCGCTGCGCGTCCCTGGCTGCTTCTCACCATTATATAACCTCTGCTTCTCCAAGGCAGGGTGCTCTCCCTTATTGCAGGGCAACTACTGCAGCTGAGTTGTGTAACACTGCCACATAAAGCTGTTCCAAGCTGAAACGTGGCATGCAAGTTATTAGGTTGAACTGGGACTGCTTTGCTTTCTTTTATTTTCCTTCTTTTTTTCTTAAACTGAAAAAAAAAAAAAGAGCCTGAAAAAAGGTGTTTTCTAAAATCCGTGGGCTAAGCAATATAAATTTGTGGGTTGAATCCTTTAAAGGATTAACAAAACATAGAAATTACTTAAAGGCAAAGCAACTCCGAAATCTGATGAGCAGCCAACCTATAATAAGGTATAATCACCTTTGGCATTTGGTAAAATAAACATGACAAAACCAGTGCTTTAAAATGTGATCAGTTACTATGCACTTATGTATATTTTGCACAAACTATATAGTTAGGTGTCACCACGTATCTTAAAAAGCATTTTCATAATAGACAGCATGAGTATCTAGATGTATGATCTGACAGTAGATTACATGCCGTGGCCTAAAGCCAGTCTTGTATTCTCTTCCCTTCATTATTGTTACTCATTTTCAGAAAATATTTTTATAGGAACAATGAACTGCATTTAAATAACATTAACACTTTCTGCCTTGATGCAGAGAGGAGGGAAGGGTAACAGGTTTTCTGGCTCAGCTTTGACAGTTACCCAGCTCTGGTGGTTCAATGACATGCAACGTCAAATGCCATGGCTGGTTGTGAATTTTGTGACTTATGAAGCCATGTCTGAAGTATGTTTTTAAAAAGCACTCCTGCTATTGAAAACAAAACAGATTTTCTAAAATGTAGGCTTTGCCAGTTTGAACAAGGTGTTGAGTCATGTCTCATCCTTGGGATTATTTCCCTAGTTCAAGAAAATGTCTTCTTTTTAACTTTAAACAGAATAACACTTCTGTGTTATGTTGAACATATATATATATATATATATATATATATATATATATATATATCTTCGTATAGTTGATGGGCAGGGGAGGCAGAGGCGATGTGTCCTGTGACTGTTGCCTCATTGAAAGGGAAGAATATAAACCTCAATGAATTGAGTAACCCTGGGGTTTGCCGGGAAAAATAAAAAGTATGTTCAATAGTTGACTTAGGATGAAATTATCCCGTGCTCCGTGCTTGATCACGGAATAAAACACCAGCTCACGGCATGAAAACATGCTCAGCCGAAAGGGAGATTTATCGCTTCGGGAGGTGCCGACACTTTTTGGCGAGGAGCCGGCCGGGGAAGGAGGGAGGAGAGGGGAGCGAGGCAGGGCAGCTGTCGCAGCCCCGGTCCGGCATGCGGGGCTGCCAGGGCTCCCGCGGGGCGGGCAGCCGGGCGGCAGCAGCGCTCCGCACGGAGCCAGCGCTGCCGGGATGCCGCGGGAGCGGGGAGACGGCCCCCGCTCCGCGCACTCCCGCAGCCGCCCCGCTGCAGCCGAGGGATGCTCCCGGCTCCCCGCTCATCCCCGGCGGCGACACGCACCGGGCCCGTCGATGCGGGCGGCAGGACCCCGCCGGCAGCGACTGAGGTAGAAACACTCGCGGGGGAATTTTCCGTGGCCACCCTCCGCGGCTCGCCGTGCGAGCACTGGCTGCCTTTGGGCAGCCCCGGCCGCGGGGGGCACCGCCGCCCGCCCGCTCGCCCCTTCCCTCCCCGCTGCGCTGCCGGGAAACAAAAACCACCCAGAAGCAGCACGGGGGGCACCGGCACCCTCCTGCCGGAGCAGCCCCGCGGCGGGAGGCGGGCGGCGGCGCGGCGCTGCCATTGGCGCGGCGCGGGCCGTCCCTCCCCGCCGGGAGGAGGAGGAGGAGGAGGAGGAGGGAGGCTGGAGGCGGGCCCGCGCGGGGCGGTCGCTCCAGTCGGTGCGCGCCGGGCGGCCGGGTCGCTGCTGCTGCTGCAGTTGCCGCGGAGGGCAGGGAGCCGGGCAGGGGCAGGGTTTAGGGCGACGGGGCCGGGAGGTCAGGCCGGAGGTCCAGGGCGGCGGGGCCAGGAGAGTCGGCGGTAGCGCCGTCGGGGCCGCGCCGATCCGCTCCCGGAGCCTGCATGGGGCGGCGGCGCTGAGCCCAAGCCGCCCCGCTCCCGCCGCGCTCCCGCCCCGGCCCCGCCATGGCCGAAGCACCGCAGCTGGTGGACATCGACCCCGACTTCGAGCCGCTGCCGCGGCCGCGCTCCTGCACCTGGCCTCTGCCGCGGCCGGAGTTCAACACCCCCAGCTCGGCCACTTCCAGCCCGGCGCCGTCGTGCGGCGGGCAGCCCGATGGGGCGGCCGGAGCCGCGGCCGGGGCCGGGGCCGCCACCTCGGGACCGCTGAGCGCCGACTTCATCAGCAACCTCAGCCTGCTAGAGGAGAGCGAGGACTTCGCGCCGCTGCCCCCCGCCGCCGCCCCCCCGGAGGCTGCCGCCTGCCGCTGCGGGGACTTCCCGGCGCCCGAGGCCGGCTGCCGCCTCCACCCGCCGGGACCGCCGCCGGTGCCACCGGTGCCGCCGCCTGTGGCCGGTCTGTCACCGGGCCCCGTGCCTGGGCAGCCCCGCAAGAGCAGCTCGTCGCGGCGCAACGCGTGGGGCAACCTGTCCTACGCAGACCTCATCACCAAGGCCATCGAGAGCTCCCCCGAGAAGCGGCTCACCCTCTCCCAGATCTACGAGTGGATGGTCAAGAGCGTCCCTTACTTCAAGGATAAGGGCGACAGCAACAGCTCGGCCGGCTGGAAGGTAAGAGGCGGGTGGTGGGGGACGCCCCGTCGGCGGGGGGTCCCGGGAGGCTCTGCCGCCCCCGGGCACAGCCGCGGCGCTGCAGGCGGCTGGGCACGCCGCCCCGCCGGCGGCGTGATGCCCGCTGCGCAGCCTGCAGTGCTCCGGCTCCGTCTTTCAGTTTGACCTCACATCTCTTTTTTATTTTTTTCACCTTTCCAAAGGGAGAACTCCTAAGGGAGAAAAGCGTTCTTGGCCTCCCGCCGCTGGGGCGCTGGAGGGACCGGGGCCGCCCCCCCCGCTCTCCGCCTCCCCCAGCCCTGCCCCGCCGAAAGCAAAAGTTCACGCGGTGTCACGGCGCCGTCCCCGGGCAAAGCCGGCAGGAGCGGCGCCGCCTCCTGCTGCCCGGGGCGGCCGGCGGGCCCGGGGTAAGCACCCGTGTGCCGGGGGTGCCGCGGGAGCTCCGCCGCGGCCCCGGCGCTGCCCGGCCCCGGAACGCGGCCGGTCCGTGCCGCCGTCTACCCTGGTGCTGCAGGGCTTTGCCGTCGGGCGGTGGAGCGAGGACAGAGGCAAACAGGGATGGGGAAAGAGCGGAGGCAGAACAAGGGTTGCAGAAATACCTTGTGTTTAATGAGTAAGCCGCAGTATTTGACGTGATGGCTTTGTTAAACTTGAGTGGCGGGAGCGCCGTTCTTGTATTACGTGGTGGGACGGAGCTCCCTCTCTCCCGCAGCGCAGTCCTGCCGTCTGAGCGGAGCAACCTGTTGGCGGCCGGGATTTGTGCTGAGCCCGCGCCGGCCGGAGCCGCAGCCGGTGCTGCCTGGAGCCCCCGGTGGGATCTCCGAGGGACGCGCTCGCCAGGTCCCGGGGAGCCCTCGGGCACCGGCCGCCCCCCGACAGCTGCGGGGCGAGCCAGGCGAAGCTGCGCTTGGGCCTGTGCGGCCCCGGTGGCAGCGCCAGCCGCATAGTACCCTCCAGCTTTGCATCCCCGTGGGTGATAAAGGCTAAGGCTGAGCGCTGCTGCCAGTGAATCCTATCTCTCCGAGGCCTCCGCCGAGAAAGTGTCACCAAGCCGTGTCCCCGTGCGCGGCGGAGGCAGCGCCGAGTTTTGTGACACTTGCGTGAGAGCATTGTCAGAAGAAGCTTGTGCCGTCTGCGTACAGGCAGAACCTCCGCCGCCCTGCGAGGGATTAAATGATGGCAGTAAATGGCGTGAGGTGCGAGCACCTAGCACGGCATCGGCGCACTCTGGTGTGTTCGGGATTTAGTTCCAGTTAGGGCCAATCAAACTCTTTGCTTCGCCTTTTAGTATTTGTATTATCTATCTCTTTTTTAGAAAAAAGTGTCAACTCAAATCCTGCATTTATGTATTTTTAATTGCGCTGCTAGGAATGTTTGTTACATCAGTTTTTTCGTAAATTTCTATTTTTTTCAGAGGTAAGCAACATCCTGCTAAGGAAATGCAGATTGATCTGTAATTCATTTTTAGCTGAAAGTTTTTAGGGCTTTTGAAAGTAGTTTGTTAGTTTCTACCGATGTGTTTGACTAAAAAATTTAAAGGATAATTGTCTGAAGACATCTGTCATGAAAAACTTTAATAGGAGCGAAGTGATTGATAGCTAACAGCTTTTAAATAAGGTAACTTGTCACTTGAAAGTGCTGCTTTTTTTTTTCCAGTGGTATTTTAGTCTCCTTAAGTGCCTTTTCAGAATGAGTAGAGGAGAACTAAAAGCCAAACAAACCAAAATAAAATCAAATAGCTCCCAAATTCAGGCGAGCAAGTAAGAAACACTGATAGCTGTGTAACTTACTTGGCACTTCCTATTTTATTGCTGCTCGTCCCGTGGTGCTTCAGCAAGGAAGAAGTCTCGCACACCTCCCTCTAACAGACTGAGCACATCCCATGCCCACATCCCTCTGCTGTCACAGGGAGAGCTGCTACTGGCATGTTTTTTGGCTGCAGTACCCTCTGGTAGAGCGCAGTACATAGCCTGCTGCTGCTTTTGGGTAAATACACACGGACTCTCCTTCCATAATTAAATAGTCACCGTGTTATGCCCCCATCCTTTTGGCTGCATAACTGCCAGGCTGCTCTGAAAGTTGCATACTTGCAGGTTTTACCGCTTAAGCCAAGGAAGTGCAGAGTTTCTTTAACACACTTTCAAGTTGAGTTACCAGCAGCCACTGGGTGTCAATGCTATAAATGGCCTGGCTGAGGCGTGCAGCTCGTTTGCCGTATTTATCACCAATTCTCCATGGCTCAGTGTGAGTGAGGATTACTTTTATTTTTTTCCAGCTTGGGAGCCGTTGGTTTGCCCGTGGTCTGGGGACCTGCTGTAGGCGTAGGGCTGGGAGCGAAGCCTGAGTCAGCCGAGGGCCCTGCAGAGGAGGAACATCGCTCCAGAGATGAGCACAGATTAGCGACTGACTTTTCTGCTGACAGAGGGAGCGCAGGTTCGCCTCAGAGCCTGGCACTGACTTAGGGCTGGGAGTACATTGTGCACTGCTGACGCAGGCTGGGAAATGGGGGGGTATTTTTTTTTCTCCCTTAAGTAAAACTTTGAGATGCTTCGTCCTGTTGGGGTTTGCATGTTTGCAAGTGCAGTAAGGCACCTTTCAAATTCTTCTTCACAAAATATATGAAACACACAAGAGCTGAAAAATAATGTGCACTTTCTGCATAGTGGCAGGGTGATGTTTCTCAGGCAGAAGTTGAGGGCTGACTGCTCTAGTGCTTGTGACTAGGTACTGCCCTGATTTAATACGTGATGTTGAACTTCTTTTCCGTTTTTCACTTAAGGTTCAGAGGTGTCAACATTCTCTGGTAGGAGCTCAAAACAGCATCCAAGCTCTTCTGAATAAAAACATTAAAATAAAAATTCCTTTTAATATACGGGTATAAGCTGAAGGTATTAACATAAAATTGTCAGTAACATAGAATTATTTAAGTAGGTAAATTGTTCTCAGCTGTACATACACAGTTGTTTATTCCAGCTTTTCTTGTCACAAACTCCGCTTTATAATCGAATCCCCGTTTGAACTCTAAGAGAGCAAAGTCTCCCATGACCCCCATGGGGTGGCTGCATTGAATGAAGCACTGGGGTTGTGCTCTGCCAGACTTGCTGCATTGTTGGTTGTGAATGAGTGCTGATAGTGACCTGTGTTGCTCAGAGAAAGCCGAAGCAAGAACAAGATTTGCTGTAGAGATAAGAAAGAAATTGTTGTGAAAGTTACATGGAAGAACGAGACTTTTCTGGTAGAACAGTAGTCAAATAGAAGCAACATTTTGCCTTATTCTGATAGTGGGAGACCCAAGGCTTAAAACAGAAGAGTCAAGAACTCCACTGCAGCTGTAGATAACTATTTTTTGGACACAAATATGATAGCTTTTTGGCTAATCATATATAAAATATAAAATGTCTCTGTGATGTGCATATTTCATGATACCTGCTTTATGGCGAGGGTTGAGATTTTTTGTAAAGGAGCTGTCACAGTTAAGCTTCCTTGAATGGTCTCATCCTTTCAGTCTGCTTTTGAAAATGGGTTCAAATAAAACCCTGTAACATTTTTGAACAGGAAACATGGAGTTTTGGTGTCACTCATCTGGAGGTGGATGTGTTGTTGATTTTTCTTAGCGGCAAGTGTTAAGTTGCCATGGGCACATACACCTCCTTGACTTCTAGTCCCAAGGAAGCTTGTTCACCTAAATTCCTTTGCTGTCATTGTTGAAGGAATGAGAATATATATCTAGATGCAGAGGGATGGATGGTTGAAAGCCTGAGGACAAAACAGACATGGGACAGGTGCTTTGGGTGGCCTTATCATAGGAGCTCTCTGTGGTCAGCACTGTTCTGTAGTGAATTGCTCTTCATGCAAAATGAATTCTGGGTTGTTCTGGTTCAGTTGTATTTGGTTTGAAAATCACAGTAGTAAAAAACATTAGAAATACTGAAAAAAATCAAGAATAATTTCCACTGCATTTTTCAGTGTTTTGAAGCTCGATCAGTGAACAGTTTAAATTGTGGAAATTAATTTGATTTATTTAAATTGAAATGAGTACATAGAAAATCATAGTCATGGAATAGTTGGGATTGGAAGGGACCTTAAAGACCATTTTTGTGAGGGGTTTATTTTGGGTTTTTTTGTGGTTTGTTTTTGTTTTTGTTTTTGTTTTTTTTGGTTTTTTTTGGTTTTTTTTTTTTGGTGGGAAAAATCACAATTGAGGATTGCCTTTAACTCAGCCTGTGTATTCCCTCAGTACTGGTTACATACCTGTGGGCATTTACCTCTGTCCCTTAAGATGCTTCCTCAGGTGATCTGTGCCCCCCCAGCATCATGCATTGTATTATTATACTATAATACAATGTGTGTACTATACATTCATACAACACACACAAGCATATGCAGGTAGAGGTGTGTATGTTTGGCTTTCTGTTTGTGGATTCTGTCAAGGTCAATGCTATACAGTCACACCTTTTTGCATGTGGCAAATAGCCTCAAGAGCTGGCAACTGCAGTTGAGTCTGCTCTGCCATGACACCTGGCCTCAGCCCACCCTGCTGTGAGAAAACGATTTGGTGTCTTGCATACCTGCTCACTGCCACCAAAATGCCTCTTGTAGCAGCCTACGTTGTCTGTGAGTCACCAGCTTGCATTTTGCTTAGTTTCAGGTGTGAAAGTTCAGCTTAATTTTTGCAGGTGTAAGGTGCTCTCCTCACCTGTGTCTGCATAACTCATGGCTGAGCTGCATCAGTGGTTTTGAGCTTTCCATCAGGACCTTGAATAATGTTTTAATTTTCTTTGCCTGTTTTCTATTTGCTATGGTATCTGTTCAGTTACTTGTATGATTATAGGTAAGACCAAACACCAAAATGAAATGTGTAAGTGGCTTTGTATCGTGACATAATGAACTAAGTTTTCCTTAAGTGCCTTTAAAGAACTTCAATTCAAAGACAAGGTAACAGCTCTCTGCCACCATATTTTTTATGACACGCTCAGCTGCTTCCTTATTATCATTATTTTTGTATCACATGGTTTTACAAGTGGTTGATGAAATTGTTTGTTTGGGGAACTGGAGCCTTTGCTGCTTGTGATGAAAAGGGGAAGCAGTGTGGGTCAAGGAGATAAAGATTTTTAGGTGAGGTATGTGAGGTTGTTTTCTTTTTTGCTTTTTACTTCTGTCTTTTTAATAAGATAGGCAGTACTTTTGGTGGTTGGGTTTTTCAGTAAGGCACCAGGAATTGTGTAGTCTTGAGATGTATGCTCATATCTTTTTGGTTTCCAAAGCATGATGCTGCCTAAATATGTGTGTCTCTGTTTACTCAACTGGTGAATCATTTTGTAAAATAAGTGCTTGGCTTCTGGAATAAAAATGCAGATATATTTTGCAGCCACAGATTTGTGAAATATGTAAGGTTGTGGCTACAGAAATTCAGCTCTCAGCCCATTCTGTTTTGGGAAGAAGTTTGAATATGAAAGAAGGGTTTCTGATGGAAATTATTTTAAAACCTTGAGTAATGAATAATAGACTAAAATATAGTGAAGATAACCTGAAATATAGTTTGTTTTCCTCTTACAGAAATATGTAAACAATATATATATTTACTTCATTGTCAATTCTCGTGAGAAAGGAACTTCAAATTTGCTGATGCTGGCTGCAGATAGAGTTAAGCATATGGTAGTGCATACTAATATTTTAATGAATTTTGTAGCATTTTGTTTGTCAGTCTAGTTGCTGAAACGGGTTTTAAATATTGGGGAAACACTGCTCTTGGTGATGATAGGTTGTGCTTCAGAAATTAAGTGCATTGGAAAGAGTCACATTTTGAAGAACAGCATCTCTGCTGCTCCATGAGCTTCAGCGTGAGTTGAATTGATCTGTGAAGATAAGTGCTATTCACATTTAAGTATTATTTCTAAATCTACTTAGTAAACATTAATCATGTGTGTTTATCAAACAAAGGTGCATCATTCCTGCACTGTCGTTTATGATATGCAGATGTCTTAAGTGAGCAGCACAGCATCATGAGGTTTCTTGGTAGGTCTCCATTCCTAATGGAAAAGGAATTAAAAGAGTTAAGGTGCTTTTACAAGATCAGTTATCTTCTAAGATCTTCATTAAGCCTCATGCTTGTTCTAGATTTCAATAGTAGACACTGATCTTTGCTGGATTGCTTAAAATGATGCCTAAAGGGGCACATGTTAAGTTTTGAAGCACTTCTGTAATGAATGGTGAAGGCTTAGCAATGCTTTGGTTTGTGGTAGATGGAACCAGAAGTGGCTCTGTCTTTAAAAATGTAGTCACTCAAAACCTCCTGGGACTCTGACAGCTTCTGCATCAGACAGAGATTAGGAATTGCTGGAGGAGTGGAGGACAACACTCAGTTTGCTCAGATGACTTACTGAGCTGTTAAAGGCATCTTGCATCACTGCACAGTATCAATGATGTTCTAGTTCTGTTTGAACATACACCTTATTCTAGAGTTAATTAAACTTAAAGGTACACGTCTTCTTTTGTTCTAGTCTTGGAAACCTGGCTTTTGGGAATTCTGAGAAACCATGCAGTTGGAAGTGCATTCAGTTCTGTTAATACTTCAGGAGAGCATGCCAGGGATGGCTGTGATCGCATTTCTAAGTAGCCTGTATTTCTCCAAGTGCTTTACTGGTGTGTGCAATGTAGGCTCATGTTGATGTGAGCGTGTGGAGCTCCTTTTTTAGCTTTGTCAGGGCTATTGCTATGTAGATCCATGGAGTGTAGCTTCTTGGGCCTGGCACATGTGTACTTGAGAGATTGTGCTGGGAACATGGTCTCTGAAATTGTGCATATTCAGATTTAATTTGGACTCATTACCAGAAAAGTGCTTGCAAGCAGAGGTGCCCTTAACCATAATATTTGCTGATTAAATTATATCTTTTAGCTGTGCTCTGTAATATGTGAGAATTCTTATTTTATTAGCATCTACATTTTTTTTTTTTTTTGGTATCTCTTTCTTAAAGACCACTTAGTGCCAGGTCTCCATGGTGCTTCTGTACCAGGATGTAAAATGATAAAGTGGGCTGGGGTCTACTTCTTGCATGTTGGTGTCCCTCTTAGAAAATGTTAGAAATGCCCCTCCTTTAATTTATTTGAAACCAGAATGAAATTTGCATCACTTGCAGAAATCAGGAAATTAAAACCTTTTTTAATGAAATGAACCGTGTGCATAAGTGTAGGAGTAATGCGTGTGAGCAGCCTTTTTGTGCTGTCCATGGAAACTGTGGTTCTGGAGAAAGTTGAAAGTGCATAAGGCTGCTTTAGTGCTGCAGTGCTTTGTGCCTCCCAGGATTTATTTATATGTGACCTGTTCAAATTCATACAGCAGAGAAGGTTTTGCACTTTTTTTTTTTTTTTTTTTTTTTTTGGAAGAGGAGCATTGGAGTATGGCCATTAATTTTTGTAGGAAAAACGCAGAAGTGTGAAATGCATGCTTTTTCCCCTTCCTGAGTAAGGGATATACTCATAATTCAGAATGTGGACTCTGTCAATTTGCTGTTGGCAGTCTCACTTGCAATGCCAAGGTAGCAACTTCTTCAGTTTTCTTGTGCTTAACTCCAGAAACTGTGACGTGGGTGGGGTTTCACTTACCCATCACTGACTTTTCAAACTGTGCAGTTAGATAAGACTGAAGCAACTTGCTATAAATGTGGTGACTTGTTAAACCGCATTTATTGTGCAAATGAGCTTACATCCTGCAAGATCAGCAGAAATGCTTGGTGTTTGCCTGGATGGAAATTAATTAAAATTTGGCGACTGAAATTAAAGGAATGGGTTTGTTGCCCATTGTGTTATATGAATCTGCTTTTCAGTTCCCACTGTGGGAATTAGCACAGTTGTAAATGGTTTTTTGGCATATGGGAGTTCTAAGTTGGTGCTAAGTTCTGGCATCCGTAGCCTTCTTAGATTTTTACTGCCCTTTAATATGTGTTAAATATATGTGAAGTCGCTAATGGGAGTAAGGATACTAACAGTCCAAAAATACGCTGTTGTGGTGGTGGTGGTGTAGGCTCATTTGCTTGTAGCTTGCATTTGCTTAAAACTGATATGAGTTAATCTTCTAATTTGATTGTAATTGTTAGAATTAAAAAAAAAGGTACTGGTTCCATACATATCTTGGATATATATCCAGATCTGAATTTTGATTGCCAAAATCATACTTACAGACTGAGATCTTTAGTGTTTGCCAACTAAATTATATCTTATAGCAATGCTTTGCAATATATAGAAACTCCTAATTAGATATTCAAAAAATGAAGATACTGTTATTCAGACATGCTTCATAGCAGGCCTCCGCAGTTTTACCCTGTCAGGATGTGAAAGGATTGTGTGCTCTGTTCTCCCGCTCACTGTTAAATGTGTTGATTTCTCTTACCAAAAATACTCTCCTCAAATCTGAGCCTTCAGATTAAATGTAATTATTTGCCAGCCCCCAACCCCTTCTCCCAGGAAACCTGGGTCTCTGAAGGCATGCTGGTGGTGCTCTGGGGCAAGAGAGATTCTATGAGCTGTTGTTGTCTGCACCTGCAGTAAGCAGGTGTAATTCATGCCTGTTTGGTTGGACCCTCTCTTTGCTTGCCCCTTGGCACCGCTCCCTGCAGGACTGCCCTGCCAGGCTCCAGCGTCCGAGCGCCGTGGGGCTGGGGGCTGCTCCCGGTGCCCCTGGCCGCGGGCACCGGCGTTGGGAGGTGTGAGCACAAGGCTGGGTGGGGAGCCCGGAGCCCGGCTTCTGCCCCAGTGCTGGCACGGTGCTGCTGTGCGGGTTCCAGGGGTGTTCTGGCCGGGACCTGGCCGCTGCCTGGTGCAGGAGCAGAGCCCGCCGGTGTAGAATGCTCCGTCTGCCAGGCCCCTCTGTGGCTGCTCTGCCGCTTACTGCTCAGGTGTGCAGAGGAGGGCAGGGAAAGTAACCGTGTTTTCTCTTCGCAGTTACCAGAGGAGTTTGTAGTGATTCACTGCACAGATTTCTCACTCGTTAGATCAGTTGAGGTACAGCCCTTTGCCTCTCCAGAGGATGCCATGCTGCCTTTGCTCCTCAGTAAGATCTTTCAATGTCTCTGGAGGTTCAGGTGAGGGAAGCAATGCTTGTGCTAACTCGGAGGATTTAAACTGAAAGAGAGTAAATTTATATCAGATATTGGGAAGAAATTTTTACTGTGAGGATGGTGAGGCACTGGCACAGTTTGCCAAGAAAAGTTGTGGATGCCTCATCTCTGGAAATGTTCAAGGCCAGGAACTTTGAGCAACCTGGTCTAGTGGAAAGTGTCCCTGCCTGTGGTGGTGGAATTGGAAGCTGATTAATTTTAAGATCCCTTCCAACCCAAGCCATTTTATGAATCCATGAGATGTTGTTTCAAGGTAAATAATGATTATTGATTAGATTCATTATTATTACTACTAATTTATTTTAGATGGATTATACTTCTACTGATTTTTTAAATGATGTGGTGTTAAGGAAGGTTAAATTACCAGAGCCAGGTCAGGCTTAGGTATTTGCAGTTGCTGCTACACTTGTTGTGCTTCACCCCTGCTTCTTTGGGATGAGCTGATGTGTCTGCAGCTCAAACCAGAAGCTAGTTGAAATTCAGGATGAGGATGCAGCCTCATGTGTGATCTGATCAAATTGTAGTACATAAATTAAACTCAAATAGAAATGCTCTACAGACTTCTATCTAGCTAGATATATTTTCAGATTTTGATTAATATCTAGAAATCTATAGTGGAGAAAGATAACAATAAAACCCCACCACTTTTTTCTTTTTAAGATGTTAAAACCTAGAGTGTGGTTGCATATTCAACTTAGAGCACGTTTAATTTTTCATAGTTTTTATGGTATCTTGGCCCTGCCATCATTTGGATAGTATTAAGAGAGACCTGGAAGGCAGTTTTATGTTTTAAATGCTTGGAAACCTCAGAGATGGATGGAGAGGGCTTAACCTGGATCTTTCTCTTTTGGCTTAAATTGGGGGATTAATTTTATTGCATTTTTCTCCTTTTTTCCTAGATGAATATGTGCAACCTCTGAGTAAAACTATGGTGTCAGATTTTTATGGCTGAGGGTTTACCTTTGTGGCAAGAGCTGAGCATCTCTGCTGACATTGTGTGAGTGTGTGTTCTGGCTGGTAGGGTTTTAATGCTGATGTAAGGTCTGGTCCCTGGTATTGTTTGTGTTTTGTGTCCTCCTTATGTGCAAATGTAGTAAATCCACTAAACGCTGCCCTGAAATACAAACAAGGATGGGAGTTTAAAGCAGTATTTTAAAATGCAGCCTGTTGCAATTGATTTTGGGAAAAATCAAAAGATACTATCTTAATGCAGACTTCTCCATGCTTGTTAGGAACTTGAGTCACTCTTGAATAATCCAGTTTGTACAGTCTATGAAAACCTGATACTGCACTCTTGCCTATTTCTTCTTTACAGTTCTGTGGCAATGACATAGTCATAAGCATTAAAAGGAGAAACCATAATCTTCTCTGCTTGCAGCCCGAGCCAACGCTAGTCATCCCCTGATGCTATGAAGTCATTCTTTGCTTTGAGGTTTCTAACTAAAATTCTGTTCCAAATGTCTGTTCTGGGTGAGCAGTAGAGGCATTAGGGATGGAGTCCTGGTGTCCTCCCCACTGCCTTTGACCTCTCTTCAGACCATCTTCCTGCAAAATCCAAATTTTGCCTTGACAGTGATCCCTCTTTCTCACTTCTGAAGCTCTGGAACAGAAGATGTAAATTAATTCACAATGATTGCACAACCCGGTTATGCAACAAGGCTGACGTGGTGGTAGTGTATACATATGTAGAAAATGCCTTTTTGAAGATACTACATTAAGCACAGTTTCACTACCTTTCCCCCAAAGATGAGGGCAACTGGATTTCTGGCTTCACCTGGTTAACCTGCATATATAATGTACACCAAATACTCAGCTTCTGTTGACTAAGGATTAGTGTTGATGGAGCAGAAAAATAAATCAGTTCTTGTGGACTGTTTATTTGGGAAGGAGTTTTTTAGCTTGGGGCCCAGAGCCCAGGCAATTAGACTACTCAGTCCTGGGGCAGTGGGCTGCAGTCTGGTGAATTTTTTACTGTCAGCATAACCTGAATCACCCAAGAGTGTGTTTTGTTTCTTATTTTCAAATGAGTGATGGTGTTTCAGTTGGAGGCATCCTGTGCTAGTCCAAGAGGTCACTGAGTGAGTGCTCAGCATTCCTTGCATCTGGCAACCCAATTCCTTGCTTCCTATACTTTTTAATTTCTCTGGAAGAAGTCATGCAGCACTGCTGACTCCTGTCTTTTGCATGAAGCAGGGGGAGTCATGGTATGGTGCTTTTACTGCATTTTTGAATCAGGCTGCTTGGTAGGGCTGCCCTAACACTGAATGTGATACAGGCATTTGTTTTGTCTCTTCCCTGCCGAGTTACTCTGTGTGCCATGTGGGCTGATGGGTGTAATTACTGATACCTTGGGGCAAGGACAGACTTCCTGAGGTCCCTTCTTCCGTGTTTTCCACTGAGCAGATTTGCATTCAGCTACTGGGCATGTGGAAGGTTGTTCTCCTAGCTAAGATGTGCAGCCTCTAGAGACTGAATCTCCCCCATCTCACCCAAAATGGCTGAGGCCATTGTTAATATGATGTCCTGTGGCTCTTGGCCTGACTGTAGCTGGTACATTTTTACTTCAGTGTGGGAAAATAAACCTTTTTGTGTCCCAGTTGCCTCCCTTCTGCAATAATTCCTTGTAGGTAGAGCAAGTAAGTGATGTTATCTTCATGTGTAGTGCTTCTTGCTGATGGAAAGGAAAATTCTGCAAACTAAGCAAGTAGACTGACCTGACGACTCCTCATGACAACTGCCTACTTTTAGTTAACATTCAGAATATTTTTATCCTAGTTTACTCCTTAGAGGCTAATAGAGTGCTGCTAGAGTAATTTTCAGATGAATCATACCATCTGCCATGCATGCTCTGCTGTTTCAGCAGTAGGGAAGGAGAGGGAATATATACATACAGTGATTTGGACCAGTATGTTTGTATTCTCTGTAAAACTAATTTAAGTTTCAGAGGTTTTTCTTGTTTTGTTTCTTTTTTAAAATTACTTGTTTGGATTTTTTTTTACCCTACCAGGCATTTTATGTGTCTTTCTTTAGCTGTGAGTTTAACATGGGGCTCCAGCACTGATACTGATCAGTTGGGTGGTCACTGCTAAACTTTGCAGAAGCACTCTGGACATGATCTGAATTTCTAGTGAGTTAATGTGGACCATTGCAAAGTCCTTTCCTGAAAACACAGTTCAAATGTTGAGTATTTGGGTTGCCAAATTGGACCTGCTAGAATTTGCATCCCTCTAAAAATAATATATAATAATATTAAGTCTGTAGAGCAGTAGAACTGAGGGGTTTAGCCTGGGAGTTTGAAAGGAAAGGTTGCTTGTGGAAAGAGTTCTGTGTGCCTCCTGTTCAAGATTTCTTCCTCTAGGAGCTGTCCTGAGCCAGGGGAGGAGTGTCCCCAGCATGCAGCCATCCTACCTGTGAGAATGTGCAAACTGGTGCTTGAAACTAAAAGTTCATAACCGCATTGGATGTGTCATGTTCTGTGTTGTGTTTTGTCCGGAAGCAATTATTTGGGAGACTAGCCAATCTGTTAGTAAGGTTCATGGGTTTGGGTTTGGAGAGGGCTGGGATCATAATCTTGAGGAGTTTGTATGTCAGCCCTGTTCCATCTTTGAGAACCAGGCTGTGATAATACTTTGCTAGATAATGCTTTAACTATGACCAGGCAGAGTAAATTCTTCTGTTCTAATATGTTAAAAATCTTCCCTGACTCTCCCAAAGATCTTATTTTCTCATAAAATGATTTGGCTGATGAACCATTTGCACTGAAAAGTATGGATAGATTGTGTGCTTTGTTCATGTCTTTAAACTTTTCCCAACAATTTCAACTCATGTGCTTGGTATTAATGCCCTGACAACTGTATTTAAAGAAACTGAGAGCAGAATATTGAAATCTGGAGCAATTAAACTGTTTTCTTCCCTTTTCAAGCATTTCACCCCCGCTCCTCAAGGGAATGATACGTCTGGTAAACTCCACTTAATTATGTGAGGTCATTGAAGGCTTGAGCAACAGCATGCTCTTTTTTTCAGGCAAGAAAGACAATTTTAAAATGCCAGGAATCAAAAGCAAAGTCTGGTTGCCAATGGAGAGGAGTTGTTGCACCAGATATTGAGCTGACATGCAAGCAGATCTCTACTACCCTTAGATGAGGATTAGTTTATGCCCTGAAGCAAACAGATTATTAACTCTTGTAATTTTATTTTAGCATGTTTAACAACAGATACTGTTGCTTATAAAACCCATTTAATCCTTTTTTAATCACTGCAAGTCATTTTTCCAGCAGTTATCCTGCAGGCATGGGTTCCAATGGTTAGTTATTTATTGAGCAGAACATAGAGAATATCTGTTTACCCGTGTATATTTAACTCATTATTTAATGCCTTGGATTAAAGTTTAAAATAAAAAATGAAAAGAAAAAGCAAAAGCTTGGGCCTCTATTTCTGTTGTCTTTCTTCCGTCTTTAATCCCCAACTCTTCAAATACCTTCAGCATCCCCTTTCTTTTGCTCTTTACTCTTTGTATGCTCTCTGCCACATCCTTAATTCCCTTTCAGTTTTCCCTGGCCACGACTGTTGCTGATGTGAAACACCAGCAGATAATCCCAGGAGATTTTTATTAGCTTGGGCTTTGCTCTGCACCTCAAGGCATTTATTGATAAATAGCAGCCTTGTATTATGGGATGTATAAACAGGAGCATGTGACTCCCCATTGCGTTAGATTTGAGAACAGAGGGAATAGCAGTGGTGGTGGTGGCATGATGATGCTCTTAAAGGAAGCAGTGCCTTTTCTTAGAGAAAGGGTACCATGGGAAAAAAGGCTGTCAAACTTTCAGGTGTGCAGGAGGTTCTTCCTGTGTGAAATAAAAGTTGTCAACATCAAAAACTATATGGTTGAGAAGAAATATTTCCATTTCCAAAGATGATGAGAGCAAGAACATCATTGGCAGGTGTGGAGCAAGGGCACCAGGGGAGGTGGAAGCCTGAATGGCTCTCCTAAGCTGTTGGAGTTTCGAGAGGTGGGTAGAAGCAGAGGAAAAGAAAAACCTGCATAGTTACTGGTATAATTGCTTATCTTTTACCCATGTTTCCTGTCTACTCCTGGGACAAGAGCTGGTATTTCCTGTACTTTCCATTGCCAGCTAGCTGCCATGCTATACCGTGCAGGTGCTGCAGCCTGTCCTTCAGTAACCTGGCTGGAATGAAAGTGCACCAAACCTCTTAATTATCAAGTTATTATCCAGGATGAGACAGAGGTAAGAAATAACTGACACCAAAAATCACTTACCAGGTTAAGCGCCTTTAGCTAGGCGTGATGTGTAAAAGTATCTACACCTGGTGGATGCATGGCATACAACTCCCCCAGAAGGAAGAATGGAGAACCTCAAGCTGTTTTGGGTTTGTTGATCAGTACTGGGATCTTATCAGCATCTTGCAAAAATCTGTCATCTCCATGGCAGCCACTGGAATGCAATGTAGCAGTGCTGCCTTGCGTGTGAGGTAATTTTGTGTTCTGTCTAGGGCGTGTCATAGAAACACAGAATTGTTCAGGCTGGAAAAGACCTTTATGTATCTGTATAGAAGCCACTTCCCAGCGCAGTGTGAAAGGTTAGGAGTGAGAAGGAGACAGTGTAACCTTTATGTGTTTCTGACTGTGCCAACTTTGTCTTTTGGCTCTGATTAAGCCAGCACTTAGCCTCTGAAAGTATTTTTTTGTCTAACATTGGGAGATCTGCTATTACAAGTGATTTTGCCATTGGGGCTGGATGGCGTAAAGTGAATACCTGACTGACTTGAAATAATTTGATTAGTCTGTCTTTCACTGGGGGAATCCCTTGCTCAGGCTTATCCCAGGGATAAATGAATCATGCAGAGCAGAAGTTGAAATTGCCAATAAAGGCTTTAAGTTTGTTGCTGGTAAGTGACTGTTAAATGAGCTTTGCTGTAGGATATGTGCCTGTTCCTAGAAATGTCTTTAACATGGATTAGAATTGTACTGAAATTTAAGGAAAAAACCCAGAGGCTGGAATGCTTTTATAGTCAGAAACTTCTGACTGGGTTTATTGCTAATGTTGCTGATTTACTTGAGTACCACTTACACTAAATTTTATAACATGAAGAATAGAAATAGAGTAGCAAAGAATATCTCTACTTAATATTCCCTCTCCCTATTAACACCTGTTTTCCTCTGCCACGTAAATCGTGTTAATGTTCACATAGGCAACACCAATAAGAAAAATATGTCTTGCTTACTGTTAAAGGTTTTACTTCATCTCATACTGGTAACCTAAATGTCAGGTGTGTAACTGCTGATACAAACCAGTTGTGGAAGAGTCCAGTAAGGCCCACTGTGGACAGCACAGTCCTCTTCTGAACAATGTGAGGTTTCCTGCAGGTTCCTTCCTACCTCAAAGGAACTGTTATTCAAGCCTAGCGGTTTCTATTCATTTGTTGACTTTTGTGATTCAAAGTACCTGTTGGTGTTGCACGGAAAGCCCTTGGGTAACTTTAGAAGGGAAAGAAGATAGACGTGAAGAGGATTACGTAGTGTACTTTTAGATTAGAAGGCTGGTCTGTGTGGGAATGGTAGTTGATGGAGGGGAATAGGTTCCTGTTCTAAATGTTTGCAAGGAGGAACTTCATCAGGCACAGTAATTCCTGAGAAAGGAGGCAGCCATTGTGACCTTCCATAGAAGTCTTTTTAGACTCAAATTATGAGATGCCATTGGTTTAGGGAAGAGGCCAAGGGACAGCTTCAAGTGTTGACATCAAATTCAGGCCTGCAGCTCCAAGTGCATGGAACTAAGATTGTAATCTTGGACTATGTTGTTTCCACCTCCTGTGAAGGCTTTGCATTTTGACTTCACAGGGGACTGGCCCAATTTGCCATGTTTTCCAGACACTGGAAAAGGAACCTCTGGGTTTGTCAAACTGATTTGGAAACCAAGATCTGAGTATCTTCTTGCCCATAACACAATGGCTGCTAAAGGACTGGAAAAAAGGTTCTGTAAGAAGGAGTAAAAAAAGCAAGTATCTTCTAGTCTGTAGAGAAATCACAGGTTTCACTTGTGACAGTAACAGTCTGCTCCTCCAAGGAGGTAGAAAGGTGACAGCCATACATGGGGTTTAATGCACACCTAACTCCCTGCTTGCCAGTGCTGGGAAGTCTTAACTCTGGTCTCCTAAATACTGAGCACAGCCACACAATTTGCACATAGCAGAGGTATCTTTTTTCAGATAAATAACATAACTTCCATGCAGATGCGGTCTAAGAGGATTGTCACCCTGTTTCCTTTTGAAAAAGACCAGGGCTACATAGCAGTGTGGTGTGTCGGGGTTGCATATGATGAGATATGTTCTTTGAGCTAGGGATGGCCACGACATCCATCAGTCTTGTGCTTGCTCCCTCCCAGAACAGATGGAGGACATATCTGAACTGCGAGTTGTTCTGTGCTTTCTAGAAAGTCTGCAAAGGCTGGATGGTCTTCGTATAGGAACAAAAGATGTAACATGCTGGTAACCTCAGTGGGTTGCAGAGAAATTTTCTTGTCTTTGGAAACAGTAGAGAAAAATGAAAATCAAAACAAACAAGTGTGTTTTGGTTGTGGTGTTTGTAAGAAAAGGCAAGAGAGGAAATGAGAAAGACTTTGAAATGTGAGTTAAATTACAAATGCCATGAGTTGTGTTTTTCTGGGGTTTTTTTGCTCTGTAAAATCCTGCTTTCTGTCATTGAGGCTTAGGAAAGTTTACTTTCTAGAGACAAGACAATATGTGTCACAAAGAAAAGGAATATCTTTAAGGTATGTAATCTCCAACGTAATGGAACTGTTTGTTATGGAGAAAAACTGCAACCGTAAGACTTTATAGGATTTCCTATCAGTTCAAAACAATCTTTACCGGGAAGCAGGAACTCTTCATTAACATGGTAAATGTAGATAAGAATAAAATAAAAAGATAGAGAATTAAATGAGTGTCAAAAAGAAGCTGCAATTAATAAGGAAGATAATGTGCTATGAATTGTATGTAAGGAAATAAATATACCCGTTCAAAGAGTTAAAGGAAAACCTTGTGTAATACAAAGCTAGTGTCTTTGTCCAACTTTGTCGTTCAGTACAAGGTGTGACAACTGTCTGCGAATCTTGTCTTTAGACAAATATATTCTTTTCTGTGATCTTTGGGTTAGAAGGAGGAAATTTTTTCTCTCTTACTGATGTAGGATAGAAAAGAGCAGACTTTTGCTTTCCAAAGCAGTGCTGTATAATGTCACTGAACAGCTCTGTGCACATCACAAGCCAAAATGGAAATGAAATTAAAAGAAGAAAGTCCAGAAGCTTAAAATGAACCATTCTTCCTGCATTTTAAAGGGTTGAAGTCCAAAGTGTGAAAGGGATTAAAAATTCTAAAAATTCTAAATAAGTCCCAATTTCTTGCCATTCCAAATGCTGAGTGTTTTGTACTTCTTTGTAGTGTTGTCATCGAAGTTGTTTTGATTTGTAACACTTCCTTGACGTGTAGCTCTGATGTGAGATGTGGCACAAAAATTATGGAAACTTTGCTCAGTTTAGAAAAAACCCTTAATGAGTCACAAGGCAGTAATGAATCTGGCTTCTGTGCTCATCACTGGAATATTCATTATTATGGATGTCATAAAACATCATTTGAAAAAAAAAGGTTCCATTCAAGAGTTAAGTAACCATGCCTGGGATTGCCATTTTCTTCCTGGTGGATAGCAGCTTCTGGCCAGTCCAAGCTCTTTTATGGACCTGGTGGATGCTCCAAGGAGGGTTGTTTAGGAGGAGCTGAAGGATGCTATGGAATTTGGAGGCCTTTCACTCGGGGCTTGCGGTATTTGGGGGCTGCTAAAGATAAAGAAGAGAAAGTAGTGAAGTTGGAGAGGGCGTGCAGATTGTGGGATTAAGGTTATGTCCATGGGAAGCTGTGGGATGTGTGGTGTGGGGACGTGATGGTGTGGGAAGCAGGGAAGCATGACACGGTTTGTTGTGCTTGCATAGCTTCAGTGTATCCACCTTTCACACGCCAACATTTTCTCTCACTTTGGCATGGATTTCTGTTGGGGGCAATGAAGATGAGAGGGTGCAAGGGGGACAGCCTTGAACGTATCAGAAGCTGTTACAAAATCCTGGGAAGCCTAGAGACAGGCCCAGGAAGAGAGAGTGGGGTTCCTCTGTCCTCGCTGGCGGTGGTGGGGCAGCTGAGGAGGAGCACAGGCCTGGAGCAGCATGGGGGCTGGTGGTGGAACCTGGAGCTGGAGATAGGACCATGACTCAAAGTCCCATGACTCCATTGCAAGATCATTGGCCCTTTTAAGTAGCTGCCAAGAATTAGGGCTGATGGATAGCACCAGAACAGAACTCAAATTATTTGGGGTTTTCAGCTAGAAAACAGCGTGGGGTGGAACCCAGTGCTGCAGTGTCTCGCAGGCAAGCTCTGGCAGGGCAAAACGTGCACAGGATGAAAATGCCTGCCCTGCTGCAGTTGTAGCTCTGAGTCCTGGCCACTGCTACTACCCACAGGATGTTGATGTTTTAAAGGTCATAATAAAATTGAGTTATCAAAGTGTGCACAAGAAGCTGCAGAAAGGATATGCAAGAAATGGAAATAGTTCATTTGTGCATTTGAACTGTACATTTAAAAAACTTTCAGTCAAGGGACGCCACTCTTAACATTAATTTTGTACTTTAATCTGCATTTTGCTATAGTATTAGTCATTAATAACTTAGTTATTGATTACCAGCTTATTAACAGTAGTACTCTGGGAATTAACATTTGTTTTCTCCTACTCCAGTCTAAATTATTAATTTACAATTTGTTATTCTACATATAATTCATAAAAATGTAAAAATATTTTTTCCTACAATAAAATATTGAAGGAATTTTATTTTCTTAGTGCATGTTATTTTAATTCAAAGAATTTTGTATTCTTTGTAAGTCTAATGTAAATTATTGTATCTTTCAAATATGCAGAGTCATAGAACTTGCAATCCTTTTGGACAGATATTTCTCTGAAAACAATTGGGGCCATCTTTGTGATATTCACTCACATTTTTTCCTTAATAATTTATGAAAATTGCTCTCTATTTTTATTTTCTACTGTTTTAGATATTTTCTTTTTTTTGATAACGGGTGTTATTAAAAATTTAAAAATTTGCTTATACGTTTTCCTATATTGTTCTGGGTTTTATATATTATTCTGTTCTTTTAAGTGTTCTACATACTCAGGCCACTCTGTATGTGTATAAAAATACATGTGCTCCAAATTTGAGCTTGAAATAATCATCTTAGTATATCTGTACTTTTTGTCTAAGTCCATAAAATAATGATGCTTATTTTCTTCTACTTGTTACTGTTCTTTCAGCTTGCAAAAAGTGTGAAGGATTGACTGCACCTTGCCTACAATACTCCTTCTGTTATATAGATCTGTGCTAAGTAAAGGATGAGTTTTTTTGAGTTGCTGAGGTTTTATGGGTCTCTTAAGAGCTTTCAAGGGGGACATTTTGTGTGGTTTATGTGGAGCGTTGGCGCAGACGTGACAGAAGTAGGGCACTGTTTGCTTGCCAGCAATGTGTGAAGCAGGAGATGGCACTTTTCTCCTGGAGTTCACAGCTAGAGGTCCTGAGTGTGCAAACACATCACTTGAGTTGTCATCATATTGTGAACACAGGGACCTGGCTAAAGACAGGTTTCTGGGAGCACAAGTGCCTCAAGGTTACAGCCTAGACCTTTTCTTCAGCTCAGGCAACCTGTTGCTTACAGCATCCAAGTGTTGGAATCACTTTGGCAAAGAGACTATTTGTCACAAATTTTGTGTTCTTCAGCTGTTTGTGCAGTATTTTTCTTCTGTATTTTTTCCTAAGGCATTGTTTTTGCAGACCATATTGAAAACACACTGTTTTTTCTTTTCTAATTTGATTGTAATAAAGGCCTTGTTAATCAAAAATAAGTGCAATAAGGCAGAATGAACTGGTTATTTTTACATTTTCCTGTTTGGAAAAAAAAAAAAAAAAGCTTCAGTAAGTGAGCCACAATGAGCCATGATGTATTTCCTCCATCAGGATGGAGAATAAGCCATTTATTATTTCAGCTCTGACTCACAGTGAACCTGCTGACACCGAGACATTTTATAATCATAAGGAACAGGTTAGGGCAGTAACTTGGACGCCAGGCTGGAGATTACCTACTTATTACACTGTTTTACAACCTGGATACTTTAGGTTTTCTGGCAGAATATCCCAAACCTCACACTAAACATCACGTTGTTATTGTACAATTACTGCTTGCAGGTCTTGCTGTAGGTGGTACCAGCTAGACAGATGCCTTCATTATAATTATCCTTTTTGCTATATATAAAGATTTCATCCCTTTAATCCATGTAAAATTTACTGTTCTTGAAAGTGACACTAATAGTTATACTTCTCACCCTTCCTCCTTGTCCTTTGTTGTTCCCAAACTGACTAGGGCTGGGCTTGTTCAATTCAGAAATGGGAGCTTTCCAAGGAGAACCTGGGTTCTCTGGGAAGCAGTGCTGATGGCAATTTATGGTGCTGGTGGTCACTGCATATACCCCTGACAAAATCTTTGAGAGCAGCAGTGCTAACTCCAGTGTCCTGGCCAAACTCCAGCTGAATAATTACTTTCTGGCTGCCTTGAATTCCTCTACAGCTGTACCTGGAGAAGTTGAGCTTCATTTCCCTTCTTGTAAGCACTCTTGTGGTACTGAGGTGAAGTCGCTGCTTCGTCGCACCTTAGAGGTAACTGTATTTTGCCATCAGGTGAGTGGCTTTAACCTTGCACTTGTGCATAGCGTGAGAAATGCTCGGGTTCATTTTTGGATGGTAAGTGCTGGCTTTCATTCTTTGCATTTGTAAAAGCCTCTATCCCTTTATCTTCAATACTTGTGTATGGCCTGGGAATAAAAACAACCAGAACTTGGGTGCTTGATTGGCCAAGCCAACTCCTAAAATGCTCCTTTTACTATATGTGACATCATCTTCTTCTCTACTTTTTCAGTAAGAGCCTATTTATTGCATTTACTGATAAATGAGGGCATCTGTGAAATTCAGAGCCGTGTAAGATAGCTAGGTGTTGAAAGATGACTGGGAAGGGAATATCAAGATAATCTTTAGTGGATGAGCTAAGACCCTTCCCATGTAGCTAGCTATTTAAGCACAGTGGTCTCTGCTCTTTGATAAGCAACACAGGAGGCAACCATGGCTGGATGTCTCCAGTCTGCTCAAACCCACAGATGTACAGAGTAAATCAGAGAGGCAGGAAGCTAGGTCAGAAAATCATGTCTGCTTTGACAGTCTTCAAAAGTAAGAGCGTAGGCAGTGCCCTGCTCTGCTCCCCATGTTGGGAGAAAGGCTGGCTTATCAGTGAGAGGGACCACTCCTGCTTGCAGGTGAGTACTGCAGCTCCTTCCACACACAGAAGCTCTGCCAGTATTTCATTGCTCTTTCCTCCAACAGCAGAGGTCTGAGAGTGGAGGTCACTGGTGATTCTGTAGGTTTGTTTGTGCTGGTGATTTGGTTCAATCCAAAATCTGGCTAAATGTTCCTTGAGCTGCATAGCTCTTATCTGTCAGCTGCATAGCTGATAGACCCTCATGTTGACGTGGTTTTTGTCAGAGGGTGACAAATGGAGTGTGATTCAGATGTGCCCTTCCACATTTAACACATGCAAAAGTTACTTGCAAGAGTAAAATTGCAGGCAGAAGGGCTGAAGATCTTGGCCTCTTGATTTTCTGTGGGGTGCATAAGAGTTGAATTGCTTTTTTATGAGGAAGATGGAGAAGTTAACCTCGGAGTAAGCTTATGCTGAGGTTTGCTGTTGAGTTAATATTTTGTGTAATATGTATATAATTTTTTTGTTGCCAGATACTGAGTGCATGTTTAAGTACAAATACCAAGTCAAGATTTTATGATTCTTCCTATACATATAAGAGCTAACTTTTTGCCATTTATTCTCCCAAAGGAGTTAGTATGATTGACTCCTAAACTGCCCTTAAGATTCATATATTCACTTCTCCTTGCTAAGGGGGCTACTCATCATTGTCTTCTTGAAGCCTGCTCTTCTACTCCACATGTATTTTATTGCTTTGTCTCTTCTCTCCCTGGTTGTTCAGAAAGTACACCAGTGTTGTGGCATTTCTGTCTTGCAATTTTGCATCTATTCAAAATCTGATACTTGATGAGGGTCAGAATAATTGGTTTCTTTACCTCCGTGCATGTTGCTGATTTAACTGTGCAGAGTGATTTGAGCAAGGGATCACAAAAATGATCCCTTGATTCTAAAATCTGTTTGCATAGCAAATTTTGCTTGGTTTTTTTTTTTAGATCACCTTTACGGAGTGTGTGTTACTTAATGTGTTGTCATAATCAGGATATAGGAAAACACACCGTTTGAAACTTAGTAGAGAGAGTCTCATGGCTTCAGGCTCCTTGGAAATGGCTAAATCGGGCTTACAAGCAGTTCATTGTAGGAGCCCAGGAATTTCACCAGCTGTGCTGAAGCTTCAGGATGTGCAAAGAATGTATGATGGCTGAAGGCATAGACCTTCTGGGAAAAAACCTGATGGTGAACATGCAGTTTTGTTAATAAGTAAATGTTAATGCCAGGCTTCATCACTTGCTGTCTATATGTTAAGCCACATCTTCATGAATCTTTGCATATTTGCATTTAGAAAAAACTACTAAAGTATTCAACCAGTGTAGTTCTCCTTAAATCATTCAAGGATTCAAAATTGTGCATGGTTTTCTGTAGGCTTGTCAGCTCTCATGGCTCTGTACAGCTCTTCCAAGATGCAGAGGAAATAGAAGATTCTGAGCCAAAATACAGACATATCTAATCTGAGAGGTAACAGCAGGTAATGATGTTGTACAAAATGCAGAAGTTGAAAGACAATAGACAATGTAAGTCCAAGGGTAAATTTATACTATTTATCATACAGACCATGTTCCTTTAATGATTTTTTTTTCTTTTCAATCTGGCCTGAGCATGAGACAAAGGAAAACTGGAAAGTACAGGTTTTGAACAGAATTTGACTATGTTGTTTGCTGAACCAGAGGTCTTCTTCCAGAACAGGCTTAACATGTGAATGGCCCTGGAAGTCCTGTGGAGAGATGGGTAGCAGGTTTGGAGATAGGATTGTAGTTGGTCACTGCTTTCACTGGGGCCATGTGACTGTGTAAGTAGGAAGAGCTGCCTGATAATTTAAAGTAGAAACTACTTTTGCATGTCTGTGAACAGAGAGGGTATAAGTAGCTGTTGCTTGGGAGTTACAAGGTGGCTTTTTTAAGTGAGATTTTTGTGTTGTCAAAGTACTAGGTATTTGCTCTGCTGTTGTTACGTGGTCTGATGGTAGCACTGCATTGGGTGTTAGTTAACACAAGCCTTTTTCTAGGCAAGCCAGGTCTCCAGCTGAGTTTTCTGCTTCATGCTTTCCTTTAAACTTAAAAAGACTCAGGCAAATAATTATTTATAAAATGGAAAAGATGTACCTGCACATGGGAGAAAAAGTGATGAAATAAAAATAAGAATTGCAGGACTAAATTCTAGGTACTTACATCCAGGTTAGTAAAGAAACATAGAGTGGTTGCATGTCCCCTTAGATGCACAATGCTGGATAATGAGCATCGTTGTAATCATAAACCAGGAATGTACAGGTGATTAACTCTACACATGCCAAACAGCTTTCTACTACAGTTATTTAGTATTATTAGTTTCACACTTATTATCAAAGACTGGTTTAAGGCTAAGAATTAATTAATTCCTACTAACCCCATATTTCCATTTATTTATCAAGCTGGATTTGTATTAAGCTCAAGAATGTGTGCCTACCTCGTCATTTGCTCTACAGTAAGATTTTTTGTTGAAAAACTTCAGCTGGATATATGTGTATATTTTATTCTAAATTTCTGAGAAAAACTTGAGAATTTGCACTTGTAAAAATTTAAATTTTTCCTTGAAGAGCATGTACTTTTGATTGGACGACTTCTAAATTTGCTCTACATATGTAGACACTAAAAAACTTCCATGGGAAGTATTCTGCTAGAGTCTATTTGTGGTAGTTATCCCAAATATTTAATAGCAGAGGTCTTTCCAGGAAGCATGGTATTTCATTTAAAAGATGATAGTAAGCTCACAGTGTGGTAAAAACCCATTCCATAGCATGTCAGAAGCCATGGTGTGATCCGTACTGCCTTTGGATCTCTGCTTATCTCATTACTTTGAGCCATTGCTGCCTCTGTGAACCTACCACTAAGTATCTGGCCAAGAAGCCCCTGTGTCCTAAGGTAATTAACATGGAAAATCAGAGAAGGCAGCAAAGAAGTTTTAAGCTGTTGCATTGTCGGAAGTATTTAGGTGTGGTTTTAAGTCTTTTTTGTTTCTGAAAGATGGAAATGATGGGTTTTTTTAAGTGCATTACCTGCACACACAGTTTTTCTTGCTCTCCATTGGTTTGTACAACTGGGTGCCATCCCTTTTGTTTTTTAGATTTTAAAATGGTTTTTTCTTCCTTTTTACAGTTATCTCTATTACAAAATAACTGCTGCCAGAAAGGTGTTCTGCATGGCATCTGGTGGTTTTTTCTTTATACCTATGGGGAACAGACCTTCTAAAGATGGTTTCTGCAGAGCTGGGACAAAGACACTTCCCTGCATCCTTGAGCTCCAGCCCTTGTGCACGACATGTGAGGGTGTCAGGGAATGTTATGGTGTGTGAGAAGCTGTCAGTTATGGTGACAGCTGCCAGTGCTGCTTGGACCAGAGGCTGCAAGGACTGATTTAGTGCCCAGATAGCTTATTTTACTTCCCCTTCACACAGGTCTCTGCTGAACTGCGAGGAGCAGTCCGCATTTTTGTGGGAGGGAAGCCCTCTTCAGCAGCATCAGTCATTACTCTAGCCTTGTAGGACTGTGATGAAAGAAGAAAGCCCGACCCTCAGTGTGTGTCCTTTTGCCCCATTCCACTGCCTCCTTTCCCCAAGGCGAAGAAACCCCCTACCTGGTTTCTTCCCTCCTGCAGCAGCCTGAAATTTGCCTGACCATGATTAAGGATTGCAACACAACAAGGTGGAGGATTAATAGCTTTTGTAGAAGGAATGAAGCTTGGATGGATCTGGTTAGCTGAGTCTAGGTTTGAGGAGATAGAGGATGGGTGTGCTGCAGTGGGAGTGTGTATGAGGTAGATGGATGGAGAAGGTCATGCTGGAGGGAGTGGGAAACAACTTTTTGGGGCTGTTCTCAGCTTCCCACTTATGAACCTGGTAATGCCACCAGATTCAGTTTTGCCTACGCTGTTGAGAAACCTTGAGCTGGTCCTAGGCAAGTATCAGTCACACGTATTTTGTCTGGGTGAGGATTTGGTGCCAGAATTGCTAATCGGATCAGGACGTCTGGGTATGCTTTTTTCTACAGCAGTGTGTGGGCAGAATTCTGTGCCTCATGCTCCCGTGGGTGATTGAACTTGCCGGGTTTTATAGCTTTGAGACTTTGGCCTCTATCACATGCATCAGCATGAAACTGGTGCCAGGCTAGAGCTTCTAAAAGAGGCATTTATGTGGGGAGGCTGAGTTCAAAAAACAGCCCTGGAGTCACTGGCTGCAGTAACACACTAGTGGGGCTGTGAAATATAAGGGAAGCTGTATGAGAATATGCATAGCCAAAGCCCAGTGTTTCTACTGTGAATGGCCAAATTCGACTGAAATAGGGTAGAGAAACACAAGTGAAAGTTGTATTTTTATTCTGTATATATATCTAGGTAAACAAATTAGAAAATCTGCTGTTGCCAGAAGAGGCAGCTTTTAGGGGATCTTAAACTTAATGTTTGTATTGGAATTTAAAAACATAAATAAATGGCATGAAGTTACAAACGTGGAAAACAGGATAGACACATGACCAAGTGTTTATGAACATCTATCCTGTCCCAGACCTGCAGCACAGCATGTGATGTTGTTTCTCCTCCAGCAGAAGGTGAGGGGGGAGCTACTAGAAAGAAGGGAGTATAACTTGCTTAAGTGTAATCTGAAATTCTTTCACAGGGAGTTCTTTAACTTAGAGCACACTGTACTCTGTGCTCTAAGTTAAAGTTAAGTGCTGAATCCTCTAAAATAAACATTTATTTTTCAAAGACATGCTCCTTAATGCACAGTTTCTGCTGTAGTTGGTGTTTAATGGAAGCTGCAGCAGTTCTCAAATGTACCCGAGTCCCTAGGAAGCTGCAAGTCTGTGTTTTGGTTTGGCAAATGCTTTTCTTCAATGGACTAACTTGTTGCCACTATTGGAAGTCATCTTGGGATCCGGAGTCCTTCTTTGGGAGGAGGTGAAGAAGTTTTTGTCAATTCAAGTGAGAGAGATGCTTGAAATCCTTGTGTGGCGCTCAAATGCTGCTGAGCGTGCTGCAGTGCAGAGCCACACAGAGCAGGCTTCTCTAAGTGCAAGTCCTTGAGATCTGTAAATGCAAACATCCTGCAGCCTGTACTGTACGGTGGCACTTCAAAATGGTAAAGAGCAAAATACATTTCCTTCTCCCAAACCTAGCCCTGAGAGGGCTGTTGCCAGCCGGGGCAGGGTCCTGATCTCAGCATCATTTCCTGCATGAACCTTTGCCCTCCCATCTCGGGGCACCATAACTCTGTGGCCAGGCTGTCACAAACTCTCTTCCTGTGATTGTTATCCCGACATCTCCCTTCCAGTTTGTCTTACAGCACAATGATAGTGAAGGCAGGGAGGAAGGAGGCGGGAGGAGCTCCAGTTGTAAAAGGATTTCTCCCCTCTTAGTATTGCTGTCTGTCCAGGGAGAGCTGTGTGTTCTTGCCCTCTGGGGAAGGAGGATGGACTGGGAGGAAGCAGGCAGTACCTCATGGCAGGGGAATCCATGAGCTGTAGCTGGCAAGAACAGGGGATATTTGACTTGTCAGGATTAATATGAATTCAATTAGCACTGTCTGGAGGCTCTTTTTTTTACCTGACTGCAGTCAAATGATGTTTTAAAAGTAAATTTCAGAATATAAAAGTGACCTTTTGGGAATAAGGCCTAAGATCCTTCTGCTCCAGTCTTTTTAGTGCCTGGGATCTATTCTAATTGAAGTGCAAGAAGGCATGTATCCATCCTGCTCAAGCAAGGGTTTTGAATTTATTTAGTTGAAAGCATGTACCTGTGACTTAAAGTAGATTGATAACTGGAACACTAAATTTTCAAGTTGTGCATATATCTTCATAAATACTACCTTTTTATTTTTTTAATTTGTCCTGTTAAGTTAAAAACAAATAATGCTATTGCTGTCACATCGGGCTCCTAAAATATGATGTGGTGTTACTGTTACTTGTGTGCATAAAACACTTGTTAAACTTTGCAAGCTGAGAGTCGTCATTAAGAAACAATTAAGAAACAAGTACCTACTTGCTGTTGAAGTTTTCAGTGATATTTCTTGCTAAGGGGTAGAAACAAAAAAGTTATTAAATAAAAATGTGAATCCTGTCCTGTTGACTACCCTAGAAAAATATAGTAAGGGCTCTCTGGTCTTATAAACCAACTTTCACTAAAATCATTGTGAGCCTTCTTGGAAATGATACCTTCTGCATACTACCCCAAGTCCTAGAAATAAGATGACAGAGTGAGGCTGCCTTGCGTGTACAGGCATGCCTGCAAATAGCAGTAAGGACAGAGTTCACTGTCAGCTGTGAATGGGACTTGTAAAGGCACATTAGAATACTTGGGGTTATTTAAGTTAAACCTCTGGTTAAATCTGAAGATGGGGCAAATGTGACACACAAAAAGCAATTGAAAACACATGCCAGGCAAAAATATTTAAGAGTTTGTGTGTTGGTGTGAGCCTTGGATGAAAGTAAGTTATGTGAGCCTGCCTCTGCTTATTCCTTTGAGAGTGGAGCTGTGGAAAAGATGGTGTTAACAGCTGTTGTGCAATGTAAGAGTCTCATCTTACATTACATTTACATGAGGGTTGCCTCATCTTAACATGTAAGGATTATAAATACAAATATTTATATATATATACAGGTATACCTACCTGTAACATTAAATATTTAAAAAGTAGCGTTTCTGTTTCTAATTTATGACGTGTCTATGTTTAAAAAAACATAGCCATGTAAAATGGCCAAAGCCCAAATAATGGTGCTGCTGCAAAGGGATATGCACCTATATGCCCAAATTCTATTTCTGCAGCAATTATTTTCATGGGGTGGTTTTGAAGCTGAAGCAAATGTGTTGTGTATTGTGCAAAGATTAAGGTGACTCAGACATGAGACATTTCTTCTTGCAATGAGGTCTTCCATTGTTGTAGTCTTACTGCTTGGTTTCTATATATACAGTTTATTTTTAAAAAGAAACTTCTGTTTCTCTCATTTTCTCTGTACCATGGGTCATAGTTATTTTGATTCTCCAAGCACAAACATGGTTTAATAAAGCCCATTTATTATAGGAAGTAACTGAGTAGGAAATATTAATTGAAGGATAAGATTTAGACAGCTGTGGGATACAGGGCATTTCTGTTTTTATGGGGTTGCAACTAGTTTTAATGTGCACCCTGGGGAAACTTCCTCTGGTAATGTCTATGTAACTATCTCAGCTTTAGCAGTGTGAATGGAGTGAAGGTACCCCAAGACCTGATTTTGTACATAATCAGTTTCCTCTGTTAACTTTTCACTGGTTGTTAAAGATAGAAGATATTCTGAGAACAACAAAACAAGCATTAATGGAATTGTAGGTAGGAAGAGGGATTTTTGCTGGATCACGGATAAGATTAAGCTATACATTTTGCAGATAGAATTATCTGCAATGGGATGGGAGAACAATGTTTACATGCAACTCTTTAAAGGAAACTATGTGAAGAGCAAAACTTCAGTGTGCGATGCTGTTAATGAAGCCTTTAGCTGTTATGTCTAGAAAACCAATGCACACTTGGATTTTGCCTCAAAATCCTGGTTTTCAGAAATAAACAAGTCCTCTTCCCCCATGAATGTCACTGTGGTTTCCCAGCACAGTGGGAAGTTGCTGCAGAATAGATCCTCCCAATTGGAAGATGATCAATTATGACTTGTAGCAGAAGCCTGAGCAGGTAGGTGTAGGTGAGTCTGGGAGGAAGAGTTGTTTCCAGTGTAGTGCGTGTGGTACATACTCTGCTCAGTCTTTTTTTGTAGCCTGGTTGTCCTGGGTTTTCAGCTGTGTGGGTCATTGACTCGGTTGCCCTCTGCTGCTGGCACAATGAGGCCCTTTCTGCTCAAGGTCTCCGGGTGCTACTGCAGTACAAATATTTAATGATAAAACATGCTTATCTCCCGCCAAAAATCTGGCAGCATCCTTATCAAGATATTATTAAATTGTCAGTTCAACCATATGCCGAGCGTTTTAGGCGAACAAATGTTCACACTGGCTCCCGCGCGGTACGTGAAGGCTCTAGAGAGAGACAGGTGGCCGTGTTTACACCATCGAGTACTGCCCGGTTCCTTACAAACAGAAACTTGCATTAAGTGCCTCTTGCTTTATAGCATATTCAAAATTTATGGACTTGATATGCTTGAAACCTTGTTAATTTGATTACACTTAAAAACATTCAGTGTATGTTGGTAGAACCTACATAGTTTGCATATTAAAGATGTCTCTGCATTGACCATGGGGAAGAAAAAAATACTGGAAAAGTAAATGTATCAGACCCTCCCCACAAGAAAAAAAAATGCTTGGCGACAAAACAGTGGTTTAAAGTTTATCAGTTCTTTTTCTCTCTGAGTAATTAACAGAAAAATGCCTTTATCAATACATTTGTGACTACTTCTAGTATTTGCCACTGATATACACTCAGGAAAATCCTGGTGCTTTTTAGGCACTCTCTTTCATCTTTTCTTCCCCTTTCTCCAGTTGACATCACTTACTCTCACACCTTGGTTCCTGGAATACTTGAGCTTTAAGATCCACCAAGTAGTTGTCAACTTTTTCATTTTGTCTTCAGATTGTCTCTTTTTTGGGAGTGAGAAGTAAGGATGTTGTTCTGTCACTGTACTAGCATTTTTTCCCAGACTTTTATTCTTGGAAGGTAGCCTGTTTGGCAAAAAATCAAAATAGTCTGATTTTTGTGTACATGCTTAGAATTTTATTTCAGAAATTTACTGCAATACTGCACAGTCTTAGCTGTGGTTCATCAGAATGATATATAGATTCATTTCACTGCTGATTTTTTTCCTCTCCTATGCTCTTGTTTTAAAAATAAATTAATAGATTAGTCCATTGTGAAAGCTGTCCACTAGGACAGCTATTTGCATTCTTTTCATTAAGAATTATATTATCTTCAGGGGGACTGCTACAGCTTGTGGAGTTTGATTCCCCAATTCCCCTTCCTTTTTTCTCTTTGTTCTTCCACCCTCCTTTTTTTTTTTTTCTGTTTTGTACCAAACTTCCATAATGATAAATGAGAGAAGAGAGAGATGATATTTCTTCTCTTGTGTCTCTATTTGTTGATGGCATTTAAATGCATCAGAAGGTAATGAGCTGAAAATGAATTAGAATTTATACTGAACATTTTTTTCAGTAAAAGAAATGCTTTTGGAATACTTAATGCAAGTTAATTTAAAGGAAACTGCTTAGTTGTCCTTATTGATGGATATTACTTTGTAATAACTGTATTTGTTCTACCTGTGTAATTTCTTCAGGAGAGAGAATTTCACAGGCTAATAGAAGTTTAGAAGTATAGATATCAAGAAAATTAATACTTACAATCTTTGATACAGTTTAAGGTGACCTTCCTTTACTCAAAGCAGTAGCTGCTTTGCCAATGACTTAATTATCTGTTTGACCTGTGTATTCCGTTCTCTGCAGTCTTTTTTTTTTTTTTTTTTCCAAAATGAGAGCCTCTGGCCATAAAGCTGCCCTGCAGCTCCAGAGTACTACAAACATTGTCACCCAGCCTCCAAATACCTCCCAACACCATCCTTGCAAGGTTGAAGCTGGAAGAGTTGGACACCACAGATCCTTTCAGAGCAGCCTTACAGCTGATGGATGTCCCTGGGACACAAAGGGAATGAGGAGAGGCTTGCTGCTGTTGGGATCAGAGCTCCTCAGATACATGCTCTGGGCTTGTTAAGAGTAAATTAAATGTATAGTAGCTGGAATACAGCTTGCAGTGCCTGTGTCTGAACTTTATTTTCCAAAGTAGAGAAGCACTAATATCTCTTTAACCCATCTATTCTTCTATCCATCCCGTTCTCTAGAGAAACATAATTATTTCTATACTATATTCTACAGGGGAATTCCACTGTCTCACCAAAATCTCCACTGCCCCGAGCAGGGTAAACCAAAGTTGTGCTGTGCCAGCTTTGTACATTGGAGCAACAGTGACATGGTTTTGGAAAGATCCAGCAGTGATGAGTCAGTGTCTGGGGTGGTTTGGGAACACGAGGCTGCTTGTAATCTTCCATTTAATATTTGAAAATATTTTATGCTTTTTGTAAAATACAGAGAGTGCAATTCTTTTGGAATTGCTATTGACCAAATTGTCAAAAGAGCAGAAAGGCAGTGTGGATCAAAGTGATGTCTAAGACTGGGGAAATGGACATCCCTCCTGTGGCAGAATAGGGCCTCCAGGCTGTATAAGATGACCAGCAGTGGAGACAGGCTAAGAGACACCACAGAATTAAAGGGTAACAGAGATAGGAAGGTACCTCTGGGAGATTGTCTAGTTCTGGCCCTTTCCCACAGCTGGATCTGCTGAGGCTGTACTCTGGACCAGATCCAGCTGGGTTCTGAATACCTCCAGGGGTGGATGCTCTACAGCCTGTCTGAGCACCTTTTGCCACTGCTCGACCAACATCACAGTAAAGATGTTTTTTTCTTACAACATAGAAATGGTGATCCCCTAGGGAAAAGTGGCAATATTGCTGGAGACCTGGTGAGGTGTTGTTATGAAAGCAGATGACTGCTTTCTATTTTGCTAAAGGATATGAAGCACATTTCAAACAAATTGGAGATCACTGTTGAGAAGTAGGAAGCTGCTTTATGTTTGAACTCTGCCTCTAACCATGAGAAAAGCATCATGCTTGTATCCATTCACAGTGTGGTTGCAGAGTTAACACCCCATATCCCTAACTGGGCCATGCCGCATCCTTCTTAACCACCTCCTCCACCCTCCCCTGTCACATCTGATTTGAATGGCTCAGATTCACTTTTAGGGCCTCATTAAACCTGCCTTTGTTTTCCCTTCTACTTTTACTCACTCCTGTGATGTTCACACCAGCCTCTAATGTGCCTGCAGTATCTGTTTCCATTGCCTACTTGATGCACCTGTACAAAACCTATTTCAGTGGTCTCCTGTTGGAGAGAAACCTTCTACCAAACTGCTTCATTATCCTCATTCAAAAGCCTATGTCAGCTCTTTGTAGGGTTTTAAAGACCTTGGTGACATGCTGGGCTGCTTGTGTGCTCCAGCTAATCCCTTGCAGATGGATGTTCCCTCATTGGTGCAGTGAGGGAACTGCACTAACACTGTGCAGTCCTACTATACTTCTATACTATACTTCTCCCTTATCACTGGCTGCCTGTTCCTGTATTCTGCTATGTCAGATTGTAGCATCTTTACTGTGAGGCTGCTGGTTTTCCTCCTCTGCAGGAGGCCTGCTAGAATGGGATACAATACCTGGGTTGGCAGGATAATCCACAAAACAAGAAAAGTATGGTGGATCTATGATGTTGGGATCTGATCTGTTATGTAGGTGAACTTGGATGAACAGCTCCCTTGTACAGGGAGACTTATGGTTCAAAAGGTGCAGTCAAGTTTAAGTACTAAAGTGAAAACATATAAAAGGAGACAACAGACATAATCTTGTAAATTGAGCTTTGTTAGATAAGAGGTCTGAATTCTTAAATAGCCTGGGCTTGGTTTGTGTGTGGGGGTAACAGTTGTGGGGTGATTTTTTTTGCAAAGCTGCTCTGCATCAGTTTAGGCACGGTTATCGAGAAAGATCAGCCAGATGAAGCCCACAGAAAAGAACCTGGAACAAGTTTGGTTACTGAGATTTTTGGTGTAACTCCCTGTGTTTCTACTCCAGTGTATTCCATCTCTGGTTTTGGGCAATACACTGCCCGAATCATCCTTGTGCTTGTGGTGGCAAGGAGCTGCTGGTGGTTGGGGTGGAGGCAGGGAGAAGTGATGCAGTTGCTGGGGGATTGGTGTGGTCCTGTTGGCTTTGGTGGCATGACCAGCCTAATCTGGGGACCACTGGTATTACCCCGTCCTGTTTGTGGTTGTGCTTGCAATACAAAGCAGCCACCAGTGGGCAAGACTAGTTAGCTGTGAGTCCGTGACTGCTATATTATAGTTTCTAGAACATGCTTTTTCCTCTTTTTGAGATGTTAAATAGGTAACATCACTACATAGAAAAACGTGAGAGGTCTTGATGCATTAATACAGAAAATTACTTTTCATTCTTATAATGTGACATCTGTCTGTGGCCTAAAGTTGAAGCATGTTCTTGCCATGACAGAGATAGTACAGAAGTAAATGACACTGATGTTAAATGGATCCACTTAAAAATAAGATTCTCTTTATAATTGGATGCAAAAAGTTGTCTCATCAGAGCTGTGCTTGCCTTTTACTAGGAGCAAATCAAACTTTGGGATACATTAGCAGTCATAGGGATACAGCGACAGTTAAATGCTGGCTTTGAATACCTGAGCCCTTTTTAAAGGGGTACTTTCCAAAATGGAATAACTGAACTGACGATTAGTAGTGTTTCATCACTGAGATTACTGTTACACTGATGACTCTGAAATTCTAGTTTTAATATATTCAGTATTTTTAAAAAGCTGGAATTTCTAAAAACTGTGTTTGTTCTTACTCTTTTTTATTCTTATTGCAATGCCTAGATGCCCGGTGATTTGGCCTACTCAAAATAAACATATATTGGATGAGCATTAATTCAAGCCTTCTTGTGTGTGTCTTTTTTTAAGATACATTTGCACTGTGGCTTAGAAAAGTCTTAAATGTGTTGAAGCAACAAAAATGGCACATGACTGTCCAACACAAGTAAATGCATTTGGTTGAAGTAAGACTAATATGATGGAGAGAGTTAAATGCTGGAAAGTGGTTGAATTTCTAGAGTCATCAGATGACTTGATGACTTACCTTCTGAACCCCAAAAAGGAAACAGGTTTTGGTGTAATTGGCAGTTGAACTAATTACATGTTGAGAACTGTGTATACTCTACGTGGCTGCTCTGGTAACACCAACAGCTTTGATTTTTCTGGAAAACTCAAGATTTTAAATTGGAAGTTTATGCTATGTCAAAGAATGAACAAACTTCAGTGTGTGGCTTTGTAATTATTATAACCAAAAATATATGTGTGTACTGTATCTGCTGATGTTATGAGGTTCTGAGTTTGTTTTCTATTC
Organism: Lonchura striata; assembly: GCF_050655825.1. Classification (NCBI taxonomy): domain Eukaryota; kingdom Metazoa; phylum Chordata; class Aves; order Passeriformes; family Estrildidae; genus Lonchura; species Lonchura striata. Next base: position 65,471,719 of record NC_140703.1, read on the forward strand.
CCCATACCATATTCCTTTGGACTATTGTGTACAACTGAGCTTTAAGTTTAAGTCCTGATTTTTATGCTTAAAGAAAATTTTGTTAATTTCATATTTAGAGAGAAATGTGAAAGGGAAGAAAGGAAAGGAAGGACACTGTTTTCTTATGTGCACCAGACTGTAATGCTCTCTGTTATCATGAAATGTCATTATCCTATTCTTGTTTCACTTCTCCTTCCCCAATATCCATATTTCAATATTTTAAGTCTTTTATGCAAATCACTTCAAACCAGTTATTTAGTCATCTCAACGGAAAAGTTTGGTCTCAGATGGGTGCTGAATTTCAGAAGAATTATATTAGGTTTTTCGTCTCAGGCTAGAAATGTTGATGTGTGCCTGTCTCCTGCCAAACACCACTAGTTTTGCATAGCCTTTATGAACAGTAGTTATCTGTAAGAAGTTCACCTTTGCCAAGGAAGACAAGCTATGGTGAAAAGTTTGTTGAAGGCCCTAGATTTCAGGGATCGGAAACATACTGACTAAATGTGTCTTTCAAATAAGGATCTATTTTCTTCCTCTTAGTGCAGAATATTGGGATTCCCTATCAGATCAGTATGTATTGACCATGAAAACAACAGAAAAATACAGTAAGCATGGACGTCTGGCTGAGTAAGATTATCAAAACCAAAAAAAGCAGTGTGGAAGCAGTGTGTCCCAAAGCCCAGGAATCACTTAAAAAAGGTCACTACCGTCCAGTGAACTTTGCATTTGATTCCCCTTATAAAAGGCGAAGTGGAGCAATAATGTACAGGTTTCAAGTTTCTCCATCCCTGTTTATGGGAGCAGTCTCAGACATCTGTTTCTGCTGCGGTGCGGTCGTGCCCCGGTGCCCCCCGCTGAAGCGTGACGCGTCTCTGCGCCTCGCACACATGGGCTCCCCCGGTGCTTCGGGGAGGGTCACGCTGAGCTGTGCCTTGGCAGCCTGAGAGACACAACCAGCGTGCCCGCATTCCAGCTGCAGGCAGAGATGTTCCTGGCCCTGCAAGATGGGGTGATCCCTCTCCTGCTGCAGCTCAAACCCCCACGGATGGTGGCCATGGGTTTCGGGGCTGCCCCGATACTCAGGTCAAAGTGCTTTGGCAGTGGGGTAGCTGACCGTGTCATTTCTGGGTTATGCAGCCAGGACGTTGGCCTTGGTTGCATTTCCCCAGCCTCCTGTGTTTAGCTGAGGTTCAGACTTCAGAGGCTTGTGGTTAACAAGTCTCTTGTGTGTGGCAAGGGTGGGACCCTGGAGAGGGCCTGCAGTACCCTGCAAAGTGAACATCCAGTTTTTGTTTGAATTTAACTCTTATTTTTGGAACCATGGGTGACTTATTCTTGGAACCCCATTTTTCAGAAACCCATCTGCATGCAACATTGCCAGGATTTCTGGTACAAATATTTTGTCATTTGCTCTTGAGACAATCTGTTGTTTCAGTCCTGGATGAAGTTTTGTAATATGTTACTTGAGATACCATGGAAAAATATCTAAGTGGTGGTGTAATCTTCTAGGTGAAAACACAAGGTTAAGAATTTATTTCCTTTTTTAACAAAAAAAATTGATTATTCAGGTTTATTAATTCATAAAATTTCTAAATTAAACAAAACACAACCCAAGAGATTAGTGCATCTATTTTTTTTTTTAATTTGAGTTAAAAGTGAGCCACCTTTACTTTTCTGAGAAATATTTGGAGTTCTCACATTTGATGCCCATTTGGCTCCATCCCTTCTCACCTATTTCACATGCTCAAAGCATTCATTGTGCCTGTGTGTTTTCATTTTATTTTTTTCCTCTAGCAACAGAGCTCATTCCTTTCACTAATACCTCCCTTAGTGTGTGTACAAAATCCTGCTTTTGTTGGACAGTGAGGTAGCAGAAGAGTTGCTGAGAACTTTTAGAGGTTGGAGATTTGAAAAAAAAGTTTGATCTTTATTTTTGAATGGCAATTCTTATTGTTTATCAGACACCTTCCACAAGACCAGGTTGCTCAAAGCCCCATCCAACCTGGACTTGAGCATTGCCAGGGATGAGGCATCTACAGTTTATCTGAGCAACGTGTTCCACCGCCACACCACACTCACAGTAAAGAATTTCTTCCTAATATCTAATCTAAACCTACTTTCAGTCAGTTTGAAGCTGTTCCCCTTTGTCCTGCCACTATATAGCCTTGTAAATCATCTCTCCCCATCTTTCTTGTAGGCTCCCAAGAATACTGAGTCTTACAGTCAAGTGTTTCATGTTAGTGTTTGCCCCTTCTGGTGTTGCCAACACTGTGATCTCCCCCCTGGGAGAGATCACAGGGGGCACAGGAGGATGTTGTAGGCTGGTTGCTTTTGCTACCACCACGAGTAACTACATCAAAGGGGTTACTGCTATAATTCTGTTTACTGGAATTACTTTTTTCTTACTTTTCAGTCTTTGGTGAATCTCATGAACCCTACTGACAGACATATCCAAAACCTGGAAGCAGCTCCAAGATGTTATGGAAGAAAACTCTAATTGAGTTAGGTCAGCTTTGTGTATCTGGGAAAGCTGTTGCAGATGAGGCTTCTAACTGTAAAGAGAGAATGATCTCCTCCCACTCCAAAACTGGAGCATGAGTCGTGTGGTTGCCAGGTTTATTTTGGCAAAATAAGCATTCTAAGTGGTGGCTGATGCTAAAGGTGTGCTAAGAAAAGCACTTTTGTGATGGGTAACTTTGAGTTTGAGAAGGCTTTGCATAACCAAAAAAATTCACATAGAGACCTTATGAATACTGCTTCTTTGGCACTTGCCCCTCTTCCTACTCCTCTAGCTGTGCCTAGGAGCAGGCAAGTGGTGCTCCTTGTTCAGTCACTGGCAAGAAATTAATTCTCCTAGTGCTTTGCTTCCTCTTGTTTTGCTCTCTGGATACCTTGCTCCTGGCGGGCTTTCAAGTGCTTGTAGCTCCTTTGTGCAGGAGAGGTGGGCAGGTCTGACCGCACGTAGCTGTGCTGGTGTACTTAACTTTCACTTGTCTTCTCCCTGCAAAATAAATAAATAATTGACGAGTGAACGGGAAAAGCGTGGGAGGAAAAATGTCAGGAAATTCAAAGGTGAAGCTATTTCCTCCCTGAGTAATATTTTTCTTCTACGTGTTGTTTCTTCTCTTCAAACAATGGGGTGAGTTAAGAATGGATTCAAACTATCAGCCTTGCCATTGTTTATTTAAAGCCTTTCATGTGTGTGAGGGACCTCAGGAAAAGCCCACGCTTCCACTGTGAGCCCTCTGTGTAGCGCAGTGCCAGTACAACAGGGCTCCAGCATTCTTTGGGTCCCCAAGTGCCAGTGAGTTAAATGGTGAAACATATAAGGTGTGTGATTTAAAGGTGTTGACTGTGAAATCTGATAGCTCTGACAAAGCCTAACTTTTTTTAAAAAAAGCAATTATATAGCCCACACGCTCAGAACAAGGATTTCAGATGTTAACTACTTAAGCATGAAGTGTTTGTGAACTTCTTGTGTGTGTTCATGTGTGTGTGTGTGTGCACACTTCCATTTGGGGGAAGGGGTGTTTTGCTGAAACAGGTGAAAGTCAGTTCTGTAGTATAAAACAGGAAGCAGATGGGTACTAATTAAAGCCCTGTTGATAAAAGCGTGACTGAGCTTTTGAAGCAGCTGCTTTCTTTATTTTATATATAGCCGGTGTGTGCTTCATATGAGAGCCAGGCTCCCCACACTTCATTGTTTTCGCGAAGCCGCAGGAAATGAGTGTGCATGTGCGTGCGTGCTGCCATGGCTGAGGGATGGCGCTTGCTCTTTGCTTCCTTCTCTGCCCGAGAGAAAATGGTGTTTTCTCAGCCTCGAATAAAGGTGCCAGGCACCTCTTTGTCTCCCTCCTCTTCTCCTTCCAGCTTTCCAGCCTCAAACAGGCACCAGGCTGGTGGAAATGCCTGTTTCTAATGGTGCTGTAGATAACGAGTGGCAGCTTATTTTGTCTCACAGGTTTTTGTGCCTCGACTCGCCATGGTGAGCTTCAACTGGGAGAGAAACCAGAACACCAGTGAGGGTGTCAGCCTCCTCTGTGTGTGTAACTTCCCATTGTCATTATAGTCTTTAATCTTCACGGGTACTCTTTATATTGTTTTTACTGCCTTTTCTCTTACCTTAGGGCTTGTAGAATGGATAATAAGTTAATCTTCAGAAAAAAAAAAAAGGAAACAAGAAGATTTAAACATAATGTAGACAAAGGAAAAACTTCACCAAAGCAGAGAAGATCTTCATATAGAAGCGCTATCATAGAATCTTAGAATGGTTGGCAGGGACCTTAATGATCCTGTAGTTCCAGGGACTATAATGATCCTGTAGTTCAAACCCTACCATCAGCAGGGATGCTTCTCACTTGATCAGGTTGCCCAGGGCACCATTCAATCTGAAGAATTTCTTCCTAACATCTAATCTAAATCTCTCCTCTTAGTCTAGAATTGTTCCCCCTTGTTTTACCACCATCTGCTTTGTAAAATGTCACTCTCCACCTTTTTTTAAAAGCTCCCTTTAAGTACTGAAAAGCTTCGATGAGGTCTCCCTGGAGCCTTTTCTAACTAGCAGTGTTAACTTTAGTATTTTAATGCCATCAATAGAAAAATGTGTGTTGAACATAGAGAAATGATAACATTCTGACTTCAGTCAGGTAAGTTTTGTCTGTGTATTGAGTCACTGAAACCTGTTTACTGGTAGCTTTTTGGTGTGGGGGAATTTGTTCTTTCACTGAGGAAAGTGCCAGTCCTCATGTTCAGTCTTCGTGTTGGGGATGTCATCATTCCAAGTAGAAATAAAATTTGGTGTGGGCAGGAGGAGAAACAGGAGGAAAACTTAGGTCAGTGATGAGATTGAGCCCAGTGGTGTGCAGGCTCAGGGGATGGCCTCTGAGGTGTGAAGCAGTATCTTCTGTATGGGGAACCTGTACTTGCATTGGTTGAGTTTCTTAGTGGGTGGTGCTTGAGAATTGGGGTTGTGTTGGGCTGAAGCTCTCATGGGCTACTCTCTGGTCATCTGTTGGAAGCTGCAGCTTTCCTATTTTCAAATGGCTGCTGAGGTTAAAAGTTCCTCATTTCGTCTGAGGCAGAAACAGCTTAACTTGAGTGGCAGACCCCCTACCAGAGGCAGGTGCTCCTACCACTCTGTAAGCCTATGACTGCCTCAGAGGAGCTGGATGACCCAGAGTGTTCAGGGAAACATTTCCAGTTTTGGAAGTCGATACTCCTTCCCACCAAGAGTGACTGGTATCTACTGTGGCTTGTCAAGCAGCTGTGCTGAAACTGCTGCACAATACAAGCCACTGTCTTTAAAGCCGTAGTCTTCTCTGTTGACAGTGTTAGTGGAGACTATTTTCATCATGTCTTTTCACTCTTCTGGGAAGACAACCACAAACTGGTAGAGCTTCTTGACCGGTGACCTGTTCTTGTTTGGTCCCTCAGTGTGAGGAGCTGATAGGTTTTTTAATAGAAGTAATTCTAAATGCCTTTTGCCCCTCAGAGCAGGAGTGAGAGGACACAGCCAAAGCATCTGTCTCTTTCCCTGTACCTTGCTAACATTGCCAATGGATGAACTGTGCACTTCTTTGCTACTGCATCTCTCCCTGACTGCTGTCAGATGAAAGGAAAACTGTCTGGTCCCATAGTGCATGGAAGAATGGCAATGTCACCTTCTCCACTGGACAGTGTGTCTCTCGGAGGATTTTTACACTCTGAAGTCATCTGGGTTGTCTGCATTTCTGGTTATGGACTCAGTGAGTTGTGCTGCATCATTACAACCAGAACCATTTGCTGGAGTTTGCCAGGTGCCAGAACCTAGATGGGGAGAGCTTTCCTTCAGGCACAGACTGCAGGGTTATGAATCCTCCTCTTAAATGTTCTGGTTTTTACAACCCCCTCAGTGTTTGTCAAGAAGCTGTTGCTGTTTGAGTGTACTTTGACATCGTACTTGAGTTAATCTTCTTTGGCTTTATCCTTTAAGTCAGCCTTTTGACGAAGTCTGGGGGCCAGGTTTAATCTTAGATGGTTCTTGCTTTTTTTCTAGAGTCAGCAATTTAAAATTGTCTGTTTTCTTCCTGTGGTGCACGTGTGTTTAAGCCAGGATTACAGGAAAGCCCAGTGCAAACAGAGAGAGGACATTCAATTGCCACTACCTCCCCTGGCTGCCTTCTGAGGGATTTTGGAAGTATTTTGGAGCCCCTAAGAGTATGTGGACTACAAGCTGAAAACAGCTACAATAGAAAGGATGTGAGTTTGTCAATAGACTTGATAAAAAAAATTAGAAATCCACATGGTTAGGGCTGTTTGATTTGTGGGCAGCCTCTGGCAGTGTAGAGGAGTCAAGCAAGCTCATGCAAAAGTTGTGGTGTGCCTTTAGCTGTGCCAGAAAGCAAGTTCTTTCTTAAGGTAAAAAGGCCTTTAAATCTGCTTTTAACAGGTTTCTGTGGTGTTTTTTAGCCAACAACACTGCACAGAAATCACTGCAGCCAGGGGATTTGTACAAATCACAGGCTTCTCTTCAATTCTTAGAGTTGAATATGTATCTTAATATTTTGGTTGATCATGCTTTTTCTTGAATGTTTTGACGTTTAAAACCTTTACACAAAAATAGAAATAGGTGAGAATAGAAAAAACTCCACTCTTTCAAGTTTAAAATAATACTTCATTTTTAAAAAGAGCTGTGGAACACAGAGATTTGTACTTTTTCTTGTCAAAATTAGCTACTAGTCTCCTTGGAAAATCAGTCTGATATATTGTGGGATGGCTGCTGTTGTTACGAAAACTTTGAGCAAGATAACACTGCACTTCCTTATCAGATGCCCCAGAAATGCTTGGCATTGAAGGAAGTAGGCAGCAGTGGATGAGTGAATGTGGGGTCCTTGAATAATTGACAGAGGAGGAAAAAGGAGGATTAAGCCCATGGCTGCTTTGCCAGTTTCTATTATTTGAGGAATGTGCTTTAAAGTGATAGGTCCTAAACTTCTCTGATGTCTTGAGAATTTTATTAAAAAGAGTGTCTAAGAGCTACTAAACTTTCTTAAAATTGCAATTGGTATGTAGATATCTTCAAAGTACGGGGCTCAGATCCTTCACTCACTGCTCCAAAACTAAGTTTATGAAGTATTTTTTGCAAAGCCAGTCTTGGAAGAAATGTTATTTTTTTCATCTCCCTCGCTTCATCTCTCATCTTCTTAGGTAAATGACAAATTCTTAAGACTTAGCTAACAGAGGAGAGATGGAAATGGTTCTCCATGATAACTGAATGCTTGAAATGCAATGTTCAACTTAAATCTATAGAAAAAAATCCTTGAGAAATTTTTGAAATGTAGTGCTGTAATTCCTACTTTGTCACAGAGACTGTTTTGTTTGAATTGTGTGGTGTTTGGAATGTTGCTTCAATTTTTTCTAATCTATAGGGCATTTTCTAGGGGTCACGATGGGTTTGGTAATCACATCCACCACAGACCGTGATCGTGCTGAGCAGCAGTGATGGCACGTAGTTCAAAGTCTCTTTCCCAACTCTCTGCCGTGGTGTCAGGGTGAATGTAGGCAAACAGTGCCTTGCTGGGGCTCTGCCTTGTCCAGCTGTGTCGCCTGCAATGCCTGGGTGCATGTGAGCTGACTTCAGAAGAGCTTTGTTGGCTTTCCTGTGATTTCAAAACCAACCTTCAGCAAATATGTTTACTTTATATTCTGCCCCTCTCTTTTTTCTTTTTCTTTTTTTTTTTTTTCGGATGCCCTATTTCTTGCTCCTTTTTGTGTTTTGTTCTGAGCATGCTTGTGAGCCTGTGTTTTACATGTTGCAAAACTGTAAATTTGTGAATTATCTCCTTGTTTTAAGCTAGCAGCAGACAGGAAGAAAGTGGAAAATACTGAATAGACAGCATATTGCTGCGTAGGCATTTAATGTTGTTACAGTGTGATATAAGTTAAAATATTGCTTATTTCCTCTTTGCTGTTCAAAACAACCTGGAGCATGTTATGACCAGGATCTAAACAATAACTGAAAAAGTAAAAACAAATGTTTTAACAGAGAAAGGCATGGCCTGCCAAATACTCTGCGTAATTTATGATTACATGAATAATCAACAGACAAAATACTTGAAAACACCTGACTTTATGGGGGAAGACCTTAATTTCTTTTTAAAACCAAATGAAAATGTACAAAATTTCCCTGCAATATCTTCAAAACTGAAAAGAATCCAAAAATTAAGCACGAGCAGCAAGGGCTTCAGTGTTTCCTGCAGTGGCCAGCTGTTTAACTGTATTAGCTGTATTTTGCTGTATTTCCAGATCTGTGGAAATAAACCAAATATATATCAATGACAAATTATTATAAAATTTCATAAACAAAGTTGACTAGATAATATTGGGAAACAGGCTTCAGTAAACATGCTTTCTTTTTTTCTTGTTTCATCCTTGTTTTTAAAGAGGGCTTTATCTGACCCACAGAATAAATAACTTCCTGTGTCTTGATAGCTATTACAAATGACAGCTCCTACTGCTGACATTCCTGCTATTTTTAATCAGATGTAAGTCAATGTCCTGTAAATTTATTTATTTGTTTATTTATTTGAAACGAGTGCCCTATTCTGACCAGCTCAGTTAAAGAGTTTGCACATCTTTGGAGCTGCACAGGGGCTTTGTTGCTTCTCTGACTGTCTGCAAGAGGCAGAACTAAACTGCAGTACTTGAAAAAAGGAAAAGCTGCTGGGAGACAAATACTGAGCAAGTCCATCTAGAGTAACTTCAAACTTCCGTCTTGCACCCCTGTGAATTGATTTATGGCATTTTAGCTCTCAGTGTCAGCTGTGCTTTTGCCTTGATATGTTTTAATGCATATCAGGGGAAAGCTGATGGGAAGCTCCACTGCTTTCTTCATCTTTGGGCAAAAGGATGGGAGGCCCCTAGCAGGCCTTTTGATTGGGAATTTGACTGTTGCAGTCCTTAAATCTGAATATTGAGGCTGGCAGGCTCAGGCTGCCCAGTTACACGTGGGCTTCTCTTCAAGGGGGATTGTGGTGATGATGGTGAAGCTTGCACCATGTGAAGACTGTGACCTCTAGGAGGAGGAAGCCTAATCTGGAAATTGATAAGAGCTTTTTGGGTTTGAGGGATTAGCATAGAGGAGGGGAGGCTTTTCAAAAACAATGTTTTCTTTTCTGAACTGATAAGAGTGATACAATGTACTCCCTGGGACACCTCCTGTTCCAGCTGGTTAAAAGGCACCTTGTGCCTAGAGCTTCCCTGTGTCAGGCTCTATCCAGGGGAATGGGATGCTGAATGAGGTCTGCTCTCTGAGCACCCGTGTATATCAAATGGAAAGAAATAGCAGGGGTAATTTATTAGACCTAGTTGGTAGGAGAAATCTAGCACCCGAAATGTCTAACAAAACTCATTTTTGCACAAGTGTCCCACTCTGGAAGCTGTCTTATTTTGTATTCAATGGGGTTCTGCACCTCTAGCAGCAGACGTGTACGTAAAAGATCTCAAGCCACAATGGTGCTTGGTGCTAGTCTTCCTTTTCATTGTCCTCATTGTAATATTTTACTGCTTAAAAAAAAAAGGACTTTTGGGTATAGTAATGAGTGCTGGTGCATCAGAGCTCTTGGGCTTTACTCTGTTAATTCCATTCTTGTCATTAAAAACATGATTTTTTTCTTTTCCTTTTTACTTTTCTTGTTTGTGAAGGAGGAAGGCAAATAAATACAGAGCTGAAGATTTGAGTCACTGTTGCCAGATGACATTCTATGGGAATGTGGACTTGCCAGTATGCAGATTGTAAATAGTTCTTTGATTTAATAAGGGTCTCTTAAATATAGAGTACAGCTTACAGTAGAGAGGGACTAGGAATGCTTCCAAAATGGGTGTGAGGAAAGAAATTGGCCTTTAGATTTCCCTCCTGTGGGTGCCCAACTTGCTCTGAGGAATACTGCTCTGCCTCCCATAGCCTACTGAAAATTGTGAGCCTGTCTGGGGGTAACTGTTCAGAGATGGTGCTACATGTTTTGCAAGATTGGACAACTCTGGCTTTATAATACTGAGCAGATGTCATAAAACCCAGTGATGAGTGCCAGTGATTCTTGAACTGTGGCCTGAAGAACATCACAAAAAGCTGGATCTGAGAGGAAGATGCTGGCATGAACAGTGCAGCCACCCAACAGGAGTCTTTCAAGTCCCAAGGAAATCAACTAAAATCCCTTTTAAGTATTAACCTTACCTTTTGAAAGAGGGTGGCTGCAAGTGGCCAGACAGTGGAGAGGGGCAGTGCACGCTGGAATATAGCCAAAGGCTGTCCTGAAATTGGATGAGAGTTTTTTGCTGGCTTTGGAGTAGTAAATTGTGTTACATAAAATCTGCTAGGCTGTGGGAGCAAACTTGAATTGGAAAGAGCTCTCTTGAAGAGAGTGTGCTGGTGGTCTGACCTGCTTCTGTGGTAGGGGAAAATAAGTACCAAGGCAAACTGTGTTCTAAGAAGCTGGAGAGAAACATAATGCCTAGTTTATGTGGTGCCTTCTTGGGATGTACAAAGAGGAGTAATTGAAGATGTATAATTGCTTCTTGTGAATTTGGGGTATAAAAACACAAAGAGAAATGAACAAATATTGACTGTATAAAGCAATATCCTTTACCTATTTGCAGATACGCAGGAGTTTAGAGAGAACTTGAATATGATACTATTTAAGCTATTTCAATAAAAATGTAAGAAATCAGTTTTTTTCTGCTACTGCTTTGTTAACAGGAAAATGATACTTTATTTTCTTTTCATGTTTAAGACAGATAAAGAATAAATTGGCTAGAGGAAACATAAATAGTGAAACAGTGACTATGTACTGGACTGCATTCAGATGCAAAAGAAACTGAGGGAAAGAGGAATGTCACTTTCTTCTTTCCTCAGTTTCTCTTGTTTACTACATCAACATCAGATATTTACAACATTAGGTGAAATTCATGGTGTGGTTGTTATTTTTAAGCTGACACTGTCCCCTTACAAATATGAAACCTTCAGCATCTTAACCATTAGAGGCACTAAATAGTTTCTAAAGATTATTTAAGCCAAACAAAATATTCTACTTAACTTTGTTTTAGTTTTCTTTCAGTAGTTTGGGGGACTGTATAAATTCTGCTAGCATATCCTTGCACTTGTTTTAGTCAAAATAAAGATCAAATCATAGTGAGATGTAGCTTAAGATATTGTTCAGCCTGTAAATAAAAGGCTTTGCCCTTCTTTTCACAAGCCTTGCAGCTTCCTCAAGCCAGGGATTTCCTGTGGGGCACAGCTAACCCTGCTGCAGAGGAAGCTTGCTGCTTTCATTGACTCTTTGTTTCTGAAAAACTGATATTCAGTGACATCCATGACCACAGAATATGAGTCCTGTAGTCCTTTTCTTGCTAAATCAAAAGACTCCCTCTTCTGTACTAATACAAGTGTAATAAGGAGATGTATTTACTTTTTTGTATTCTATGCAAAGGCTCAGTCAACGGAACTTTTTATACTGTTGGTTCTGTACATCCCCTTTGGTATGTTGCTTCTCAAGGTGAGAAATATGGACAGCCTCAAGCTTCTCCAGGCATGGGCAGCACAATGCATGGGGCAAGTGCCATGAGCATAGTTCATGTCTCCAGTACATCCTGCTTTGCTTTACCTGCCCCACTTTTAACTCATTTTCAACTGTTGTGGGCAGCACATTGCTTGTAAATCCATCAGGTCCTGACAGTCATTACAGCCCTTTAGGTTATCAGTGGTTTTGTGGAAGCAAATAGCCTTAATTCATGAAAATGAACATCTGCGGCTCCCTGGCAAAGTAACCAGGTGAAACCAAACATACAGGTCTAGGTTTGCTTGTGCCTTTACCTAGACAAGTGGCAGGGATCTGTTTCGGTCATAATGCAGGGGTTTTAGTTTGTAAAACTTAGGTGGCTTCTCAGGCAGGGATCTTTACAGTTGTTTCACTTAACCAGTTAAAGCTTTTTGAGTAATCCTATCTGGGGTTTTTGATTGTGGTTTTTTTCTTGGAAGTTCTCTGCGTGCTCTCAAAGGCTACCGCAAAAAAGCAACCCTATTTTCTACTACAATGTGCTTTCACCTCTGTAATTTGCACTTAAGACCTTGGCCTACTTCTGACCTTATTGCTTCTAACTGGTAAGAACATATTTCCAGTGTTCCTTTTAAGATGATAGGCTAGTCTAATTAGCATTGATATATTTAGCATGTATACACTTTTGTACCTCTTCATTAGAGCTAACACATGTCAATAAAAGGCAGTTTAGTTACAGAAAGAAAAAGAGCTGAGGGGAAAGATTTCTATCAACAGTGCTGTAGTCTTTGTGATGAATTGGGTGTAACAGTGGAGAGTGGCAGAGGTGAAGCAGGCTGTCTGTTAAACAGGAAACGACTGATTAACATTTTTTGTCCTACTGATCATAATTATTCTCACCGGCTGAAAAAAAAATAAACACTGCTTAGTCTTTTTAATATAGCTGCAGAATAAAATTTGAGCTGTTAGTCATTCTGGCATTGTATGGATAAACTGCTACTTTATTACTTTTTTTTTTTTTCAGTTTAATGAACTTGGCCTATAATTGTGATTTGTGTTTTCCTTGCAACAACCTGCTTTTGCTCTGCATTTGAGGATAGCTTTTCCTCAGGCCATTATGGCTGTGTGGCGCCTGTGTCCCTGCAGAGTCACATTCCTGGTCACTGCATTAGAGCTCACAGTGAATAATTGTAAATGGGCTATCTGCTCTCCATGATCACAGCAGGCTTCCTCAGGCCTTGATGGACTACAGATGATTCCAATGCTTTTAATGCCTTTGATGGGCACACCTTAGCAGTGGTGCTCACCTGGACTGCACTGTCATTCTTTTGGTCTGGTGTTGGCATTATGCAGGTGTTCCCTCACCTTTCCTGAACAAAAGATGGAGGCTTTTGTATGTGCAATGGCAATATTTTGTAGGACTGGTTTGAAAGACTGATTATTTCCTTGACCTCTGATGTTTTATTAATTGAGTCCTTTACCAGCTTTTCTGTGATAGCACCTGGTCTCTCAAGTTAATCACATGTCCTCCTGCTTTGCTGGTTTTGTGTTACTGACCTAATTGCACAGGCTGCTTGTGAAGGCCAGAGAGAGTGCTTAAGAAGAGCAGAGAAGAAGCCTTAGTTTGAAGGGCATTCTGACTTTGAAATGTTCCTCTTCAGTGAGACCTCCTGTGTCACTGATGAACTCACTTCTTCATGAGCTGTATATATGCATATATATGTTTCATATTTGTGGAAAACAGAAATGTTTATTTACAAATATGGACCCCTTATATTTGTCAAACACTTGTTTTCCATCTGTTGAAGTAGAAAGCTTGCAGCATCAGTTTTGTAAAGGAAATATTAAAATTTGTCTGGATCACCAAAAATAGTTCTCTGCTATCTTTGAAATTTTTTATTTGATATTTATTTTTATACACTTTACAACTTTTAATGCTGTGATAAATGAAGCTGATAAATGAAGCCATCATCTATCCTGATGGCTATTTGCCTTTTTTTTTTTTTAATGACACTGTGGTGCCTTCTTATTGTTGCCTTTCTTTCATCTTTGAAAATGGATAGATTTTAGACAAATCTGTTGGTTGCCTTGGTTCCACAGATGATTTTACCAGAGGGATGAAGGTGCAAATTCATCATATTTCATTTAAAAATCTCATGTTTTTCATGTGCATTTTTTGTCCCTTTTTTCCCTAGCTGGTGTCATGTAGTTTTCTTGTCTTTGAAATCCTAGCAAATGTCTATGTATTTTGGTCTATATGTGTTGATGATACATCATGCCTGTATTGTGCTCACAGAAATAAATGTAGTTACAAAACACAATATTGACACTGATGTAGGTGATGGTTAACCTGGTTGTGGCCCTGTCTCTCTCTTGGAGGTACAGAAAATGTAAGAGTGGTTAAAAGTTTTGGTTGAGATCATCATATGTGGTGTGTGCTTGTCCTGTGTGCACACTTGACATACTGTGAGCCTTGTTTATGGTTTTTTACTTTAATTCTTCCAAAATGCCTGCAGGGAGAGTAGGCAGTGTTATAATCTCATTAGAAATGTCCAAACTGCCATTATGGTAATGTGCTTTCAAGGAGTCTGCCTAGGATGAGGAAGAGGATATAGGGTATGACAATTGGAAAATACTCAAATACATGTCAACAGAGTTGCCCACTCTGACATGTAGTCATGGACATCCAAGTCTTAAACATCATTTTCTGAAGCTGGGTATGCATTTTCTGTTCCTGCATGTTACCATGATCCAGAGAAGAACACTCCAGTGGTTAAGAAATTCCCTCCAGTCCCCGGTGGCAGCAGGATGTAACCTGGAGGATGGCCAAGCACTTTCAGTGTTCAAAGTTTTTTTAGTCTTTAACAGCTATGAGAAGGAATCACAGGATAGTATAAATCTGTGAACTTGAATGCAGAATGTACAGGACTTAGATTAATGCCACTGACATATGGCCACAGGAAGCCCCTTTGTGTTCAGGAGACATGTATAGCAACCATATAGCAATAACACACACTCCATCCTGTCCTTGTACATTCATACATGGAAAAATGGATGCATTGCTGAAATCTTACCACATGGTAAGATTTTATGGAAGATGGAAGATTTTAAGGTTTATCGAAGTGTTTCCATGTTTTGGAGGTGGTATTTCATAGGTGGTGGTCTGGGAAAGACTCTCACTATGCTACCAGATGTAATGGAAAGCACAGAGAAACAGTGCAAGGTCCCCCTAGGAAGAGAGAATTATTTCTTCACTTTTTCCAGCTGATACTTCTTAACTGTTTAACAGTGCAGGAGAAAAAATGAAGTCAAACAAAAGCACCTCCCCAAGAACAAAGGACCCAAAAAAGTATGACCTGTTTGGGAGGAAATCCTGCCTTCCACCTTCATGCAGCTGCAGGTGGCAAGTTTCCAGCATCTTCTAAATACGACTCTTTGACCTGAGGCTAAGTGACATGCTTTCTGTCCATACTCTTACTGGACAACAGAGAAGGTTTCTGAGCTGTAATAAAAAAATACCACAAATGAGTGGCAAAATTAGCTGTTTCATTAGTGTTTGAGGCCTCTGACACTGCAGTGTGGTTGTGTTGGTGAACACTGTAGTGTCAGAATATGTGTGCTGTCTGTAGACCAAGTGCTTATGACTGTCCAGCACTAGCTCTGAGGCAAATCCAAGCTCCATGTGTAGCATCGGCATCTGAACATTTTGTATTTCATAGTTATTAGGTAAGACAAACAGGATTGCTTTACACCAGACTGTTGTACCAAAGGAAATTCTGGTAGGTCTGGAGTTACCAATGTTTTCTTTCCTCCTTGGGCTCTTCATCCAAGAGCCGTAAACTTGGCAGTGCAGTGGGAAACCACAGCAAAACGGGTGCAGGCGGTGTAGCTATTGCAGGCAAACCTGCCTGTTTTGCCAGGCATGATCTAACATAGCCTTGGATAGATGTCGCATGGTGCCACTTGCTATGGATAGCCCCTGCTGCTGCTGTCCGGCTGTCAATGCTGAATGAGCTCTGAGCAAGTGTGCTGGAGAACTTCCTGGCCTCTACACTTTCCTAGGAGTGTTAATGACTTCTTCTTAGAATGGCTCTTGCCACTGAAGCTCCAGGGGGAGGATGATGTGAACATCTGGACCTGCTGTAGAGTCCCTATACAAAGACCTAGAGAGACAGGTTGAATGTCTTCTGTAAGAGCATATTGAAATGCTGGGGGGGATGGGGGTCTCCACTTCTCTGCTGCGAAACTTAAACTTTGGCATTGTCACCACAAGGAGATTGTGCTGGCTCAGAAACCTGCTGTAAGCTGTCATTAACAGGACATTCCGCCACAGCTGATGGTAGAACAAGCTGGCAATTTGTGTAGGCCATCCCCTTGGAAGAGGTGTGGAAAGCATTGGACTCCTGGGATGTTTTCTGAATGAAAACTTAGTGGGCAGTTGTTAGACTGTTAATTTTAATGGAAATCCTAGACCTATGTGTTATAGAAGCAGTGTTGCTCCTATGGCCTCTCAGTTTATTATGACTGCATCTGCTTCCAGAGGCCAACTCCTTCCTACCTTTGTTAGTAGTTACTTGTTACATCTCCCTGAGGTGCCGTGGTGTGCTTTATTGTAAAGCTCTCAGCATATACACCTTGATAGCAAACACACTTGTTTTTGTAAAGTATATTGATGCTCACATCCATTCCTCACTCTCCCTTTTGGTGGCTCTCATGGCACTCTGGTGGGATGGATGAGACCTGCCTGTGCCCATGGATGAAAGTATGAGGGTGGGAGAGACCATTAGCACTCCTAGGGGCTTTTACAAATTTGCAGTGCCCCAGATAAAAACAAATCCACGGCTAGGTCCTATTTGGAGAGGCTTGCAGTTGGGCTAAAGGGGAGCTCTGCTTCCCTCTGCTTTTGGTGCTCCAAGGTCTGGGGTGGAAGAAATATGGCCAAGTGTCACTGGATGGTCTCACCTCAGTAAGTACAATGTTTTCAAGTTTAACAGAGCAACGGGGTTTTCAGGTGTTTAGTGAAACACCAACCCAATTTGCTAAAAAGAAAAAAAAAATAAATACCTCAACTTCATTTTGGATAGGGATATAATTTTTCTCAGCAATTAGTCAAGTTTAACTTAAGTTGTGTGTTCTGCTATTTATATCTTGGGTTTAAATGCAGTGTTGGATATTGGTAGAGTTGTTGGAAATGTCAGAAGTACAGCTGAATGATATAAATATGTAGATTCAAGGGAATAATTATCTTGGCTTCATGAGTTTTATTAGCCGGGATGTGCTCTTCACATTGCATGTAGCTGATACCAGTTTTGCATATTTTGAGTCTTAAATCAGAAAGTCGCAATAAGCATATCCACAATTCCTGGTCTGAATGCTGAAGTAAATTTACTTTATCTCAGAGGCAAAAACTCAATCCCAGGAAGCACTCCACAGGTGGCAGCAGCCCTGCTGCCATCCTGACCCAGATTTTGATAAAATTCCAGTGCAGCTATGCTCAGTGCAATCTGGCATGAACTGCTGCTGTGTGAAGACCCTATTCAAAATGCAGATGCTTGTTTTTGGAGTTACTCAGATCAGGTTTTGGGAGGCTTTGCTTCGAAGTCCAGGTGAAACTTGTGGCTGAAGGCATCTCCACAGTGTACTGGGGCTGGTGGTGCCGCCACATGCCCCAGCCACTAACAGCTGCGCCATTCCTCCAGCTGCCAAGATCCACTGCTGAAACTATACTTTTTTATCAGGTCATGTTTGCATCTGGCAAGCATTTGTAGACACAACATCATTAGCAGCAGTGCATATTTTCACAAGATTTACCTCTTCAACACTTTTTCCAAGTTAGTAAATCATAGCTTCTTTAATGTCCTGCTGGCTGCGTGAAAAACAGGAATTTATGTAACAAGCTCTGGGCCGCAAACCTTTTCCTGTTAGGAAAAATTTTTTTTTCATTGCTGGCAGAGTTAGGAGACAGCTCTGTTACTCAAAGAGCGACCTCAAATGTCCTCAGTACAATAATACCAGATTATAACATTTTTGATGACTAAGGAATAGCAGCGATTTCTTAAATATTTAACACTTGTGTAGCAAAGAAGAGGGAGCTGAGCCTCATCACGGTGTTTTCACTGACCAATGTTTTGTGTGTTTGATATTTTGATAGTAAACAGTGATCCTGAGCCAACCGGGTATGTTTACAAAATACAGTAAAAAAATGAACTGGCGCAGGAGGTTTTTTAATCAACAGCCACACAGAGCAACTTTCTTGCGACATTTGTAGAGCTGGACTTGTGTCAGCCACAGATTTATCTGTGGCCCTTGATTGAAAACAACGAGCTGCGCCAGGCTGGCCTTACAAGGCTTCTCGGCCGGCCCCTAGGGCTGCGGGCAAGTCCAAAGACGGATTTCCAGCTTACCCTCCCTATGCGTTAGCTGCACCTGGTGCAAATAAAATTCCAAGGCCTTCCCTAGCACTCTGTTGCTAGATCAGAGATAGTATTTTGATTGTAAGATTAAGTGAAGTGAAGCAGTTTCTAGGAGAATGGCTTTCTTTTGAAATTGAGTAAGAAAACACTCAAATCATAGAGTCGTCATAGGGTCGTGGAATGCTTTGGACTGAAAGACACCTTAAAGACCATCTAGTTCCAATCCCTCCTGCCATGGGCAGGGTTATGTTCCACTATACCAGGTGGCTTCAAGCCCCATCCAGCCTGGCCTTGAATACTGCCAGGGATGGGAAATTTTTGATGGTGTCTGTTTAACTGGGACAACTTGTAAAGATGGTTCTTCGGAGGAGTGGTTGGAAAGGCTTCTGAGTTTAGGCACATGGTTTGACTCAGTGCTGTTCTGGTTGAACAGTCAGTGCCTTGAGGCCATGCTCTGCCATCTCTGGTGTTAGGGAGTGTCTTGTGCCCCCGTTTGGGGTGAAGCTGCCCTTCTGGGGGCATAGTCTCAAGTCAGTAGCACCTGTAAGGTGTTGCAGGACTCAAACACCTACCTCCTTGCTGCCCTCATCTACTGAAACTCTCTTCTGTGATCCCAGAGTAACCACTACTGTTGAGCTCTGCAGATGGCCAGTCCTACTTTGTCTGTTCTGCTTTCCATGGTCCAAAACATATCATGGCTCTTGCAGGGAATTTGAGCCTGTTGTCTCTGATTTAAGCCATGAGATGACTGTTCGTGCCTGGAATGCCTACTTAAGATCTTTAGACAAGCTGCTGAAAATTACTCTGAATGGAAGTCAGGTCGTGAATTACTGATTTCTCTGACATTGAGGTCTAATTTCTGGCTTTAAACATTTGTTACATGTGTTGTTTTATGGTTCCCTTGTCCTTGTTCTGCATTTATTGCAGTTCTAGCATAGACCATGTACTGTCTCACCGTTCTATTAACATATATGGCTGTCTGTTTCAGCACTCTTTGAACTTGTGGCCTTTTGTTAGCAATTGTGTCAAGATGCAGGAAAGCTTTTCTGTTGATACAATGTTTTTTACATGTGCTCAGCAGAAAATTATATAAGCAAAATAGATTTTTTTTTTTATAGCTTGGTAATGCAAAGATTAGTCTCTTATTAACAGGTCATCCTGTGGCCTTCCATTTTGGATTTTTCTTCAAATTTGTCTGTATTTAAGAGCAAAACATGAAGCATTACTCATGGCTGAGGAGGTCAACAAAAGCTCCAGTACCTCTGGCCATTCTTGGCACAAGATATCTGGTGCCCTCAGGTATTTGAAGAGTCAATTTTGCATATTAAAATGTTGATTTTGAAAGATAATTATGGTTTTAAGACTGAGGGTTTCATTACAAGCTTGTCTATGCTCTTTACATGCCTTTATATTCTATGATTTCTTAGGCAATTTATGATGTTTACTTACAAAAATTAGAACTTAATCCTCAACTGGTATTCTATATGTATTTTCTCATTTAACAAGTGATATAAACCTCACTAATGCTCAGTGGCAATAGTGACGGTTTGTGTGTTGCGTTTCTGTAGGATTTTGGGATGTGCAGGATGAGAATCCATTAAAAGGACCATAGCATTCCTGAAGGATCTAGCATTCCTGAACTTTGCATAAAATAATAATTTAAAAAAAAATCATAAATACAATCAGGTTCACTCATCAGATGACTCACTTCAGTTGTTTTCTTGATCTTCTGGCTTATTTTTTCTTCTTTATGTGGAATTTTTATTTCAGAACGGTTCCTGCAGTTTTATTGAACTTTTTATAATGGCAGATGCGATGGAGGCAGATGACAGACAAATTGACATGGTGACTCTTTGCAAGCTTGTTTCAGCCAGTTCAGAGCGAAGAGCAGATAAAAGAGGTTTCCAGGCTGGCATGTTTTCTTATTTAATGATTACCCCTGTGTTTTCTAACAAAATGAGAGCATGCTTACAAAAGCAGGTGTTAGTATGCCATAAAAGATGCATGTCTTCTCCATTTCTTACATGCTATTCTATTTTTCAGAATTCAATCCGTCACAACCTGTCTCTGCACAGCAAGTTCATCAGAGTGCAGAATGAAGGAACAGGGAAGAGTTCCTGGTGGATGCTCAATCCTGAAGGAGGGAAGAGTGGCAAATCTCCTAGGAGGCGGGCAGCATCCATGGATAACAACAGCAAGTTTGCCAAAAGCAGAGGCAGAGCTGCCAAGAAAAAAGCAGCCCTTCAGTCTGGTCAGGAGGGAAATGGTGACAGCCCCGGATCACAGTTCTCAAAGTGGCCTGCAAGTCCCAGCTCTCACAGTAATGATGACTTTGATAACTGGAGTACATTTCGACCTAGAACGAGCTCTAATGCTAGCACAATTAGTGGAAGACTTTCTCCAATTTTGCCAGAGCAAGATGACCTTGGAGATGGGGATGTGCACTCCATGGTATACCCATCATCAACCACCAAAATGACTTCTACTCTACCGAGCCTTTCAGAAATGAGTAATTCTGAGAACATGGAAAATCTTTTGGATAATCTCAATCTCTTGTCACCGAATACATCAATGACTGTGTCAACCCAGTCTTCATCTGGCACCCTGATGCAGCAAACACCGGGTTACTCATTCGCATCCTCGACCACAAGTATAGGTTCACCAAATCCTGACTACAGGAAATTCACTTACGCTCAAGCTAGCATGAGCTCTTTGTCCCAGATTCCTATGCAGACTCTCCAAGACAGTAAATCAAGCTACGGATCGATGAGCCAATACAACTGTCCTGCGGGACTTCTGAAGGAGTTACTGACTTCCGATTCTCCGCCGCACAATGATATCTTGGCATCAGTGGACACTGGTGTTTCCCAGGCTGGCGGCAGGGCACTGGGCCAAAGCGTGCTGATGGTCGCCAACTCGGTGGTGCCAAACTACGGCAGCCAGCCACCCCACAACAAAATGATGAACCCCAATGCCCGCCCTCACCAGGGACATAACCAGCCAGCGCCTGCAGTCAATGGCCGTGCCTTGTCACACACAGTGAACACCATGTCACACACATCAGGGCTAAATCGCCTGTCGACAGTGAAGACTTCGTTACAAGTGCCTATGAGTCACCCGATGCAGATGAATGCCATGAATCCATATGCCCCTGTTAACAGTTGCAATGGCTACGGGAGGGTGGGAATTGTTTCCCTCCACCAGGAGAAGCTTCCCAGTGACTTAGATGACATGTTAATTGAACGGTTGGACTGTGACATGGAGTCGATTATCCGTAATGACCTTATGGATGGAGAAACGTTAGATTTTAACTTTGACAGTGTATTGCCTAACCAAAGTTTTCAGCACAGCGTAAAGACAACCACACACAGTTGGGTGTCAGGCTAGGATGTAGTAGGAGGTAAGCTGTGCTTTTTATACTAAATCTGCAAAACAGCTAAAGGGAAAAGAAAGAAATGTCAAGATGCTTAAAATCTGGGAGTTCTTCTGTGTTGGCATGTGAACTCCCTTGGTAACAGTCAGTCACTTTCCAGTCCTTTGTTAGTTTGAGAATCAGGTTTGCACTGGTGCATGAGGACTGTCAAGTACCGACATCTCTTACTTCATGTGGAGTGCTAATGTTTTGTCACCGAAGTTCTAAACAAAAACTTGCTGGTTACTAGCCAGTAATGAATATTTCTTTTTTTTTCTCCATTTAAATATCTTAAAGCTAGCTTGAGCATATTTTTTAATAGATTTAATCATCTGTTGTGAATGTTAATTTGTTGTTTTTGTTGTTTTTTCTTTCTTCCTAGGCTATGGTTAAATTCTCCAGACTTGTCTGACAGCAGGAACTGAGAAAAGCAGTACAAAGATGTCCTTCACCTTTCTTTTTAATTTTCTTGACAAAGCTGTGCACATGCACTAACTTTTTTGGGGGTCTTGTTTTGTTGTTTTTTTTTTTCTTTTTTTCTTTTTTTTTTTCCTTCATCAGAGTTGGCAGCAGAGAGAGCATTTTCCTGTACAGGATGTTTGCCCAAGGTTTGCAGGTTATGTGCTGCTGTAGATAAGAACTGTGCCATTGGAAATTTCATTACTCTGAAGTGCCAAATTCACTACACCATATAATCACAGCAAAGACTCTTACTTACATCATGTCGTGCTTTCGGTTTTGTACAGTATGATCTGTAGAAGAAGAATTGTTTTTTAAGACTATCTGTTTTGGTCTAAGAAAAGTTTATAAACTTTTGTAAGAATACTGTGATGATCTCATGCCCTAAGTAAGTTTAACCTTTGTTGATGTTACCTGTGTTTTGATGAATTGAGATAACTGTGGACTTGCCTTGCAGCAGTATGAACTGTGTTATTTTACTCAAAATTGCCACACATTTCATATGGAAATAGAATAGCCTGTTAAATATGATCCTACTAAACTCACTGACTATTCAAAGCAAACAGTAGGTTAAATGCCATTTGATAAGTTACCTGTATTTGTGTAAATTTATACAAGAATATATCTGGATTTCATTGTCCGATTAATCACTATTGTTGAGCTTAAGATAATTTTTGGAATACTTTCCAAGCTATTTTTCTTATAATTAAAATATACTTTTGTTACATAGGCAACTTAAAAAAAAATAAATCTGAGATCTGGCAGCATTCATAACCTCTTCATTTTGTACAGTATTTTAACTGGATTAAGTACATGTTTTTATAAATTTCCCTAGCACTTGGGAGTGCTAATAATGGAAAAGCTTAATAAGGATCTTGAATACAAAACATTTCTGTCCCTTTTTTTGTTGTGTGATGTATAAATATAGACAACTTTATGTTTAGAAATATTTAATCAGTTTTATATATGCATTTTTAGAAATGTCATCTGCTTCTATTACCATTTTAACTACCACAAAGTGTTAAGTATTCATTGTTAAGATGCTTGTACAATGCTTCACATTTATATTTATTTCGTGGAGGTCTCATAATGTTTGTGCACTCAAGAGCAGGACCTTTTGTGGAAAATTCGTAATTGTAGTAAAAATTATTACAAAATTGTAATTTGTCTTAATTATCACCAGTTGTAGGATTTATCAGTGTTTCTGTTGTAAAGCAGTAGATTTGAAGAGGCAAAAATGCTAATTTTGAGTGGGAGGCAAAAACTTTGACCTTATTGCAGGACAAAACATTACTTTTTTTCAAAAAGAAAGATAAAGTAAGTGGCAAAGTTATACAAATGCATGATGTTTAGGGTAGGGGAGAGTATTAATAACAGACACCTTGTTTCTGTGGAAAAACCTGGTCTTGCTGGAGTTAGCACACTGACAAGGCACCTGAGCATTTTCAGGACTGGGTCTTAGAATAAATGATTTCTGATTTTTTGTAATTGCATGATGCAGTTTTCATGGATGTATGAATAAGAGGCCTCACCTGTCTTTTCACTGGTTGCTACACAATATTTGTGTCGCAGAACTCCTTGGAGCCCTTTTTATGCACTGAGAGAATTAACAGCTTTTTTTTTTGCTAGGGCTGGCTGATATGAAGAAGGGGAGAATCAAATATTTGTACACTGATTTTTCTTTTGTCTAAATAGCTCATAACCCGAAATGTCCTAATTGAAACTCATCTTTCCTGTAGTGATGGTGTATGGTGGAGAAGGAAACAGGTCGTGCCAAGTAAATGATGTTTAGTAACAAGCCATATATTTAATCATCCTGTTATGATTTTCTTAAAGCTCTGCAATGTATTTATCGATGTGCTAGCATTTAGCTCCCTGTTGGGCTTAAATCACTATTAATTACGGTGGGTCCTAATTTTTTAGATATGCTATTATGGTTGTCAGGCAGTTCCAGAGGCTGATGTGACACAGGGTCTTCCCCAGCATGAAATTGGTATTTGAACTTGTTTTGAGCAAAATCAAATATTCTTAGTGACAAAGCCTCAATGAAGCCACCTGCTTTTGCAGGAAAATCTCTCTAGTAGCATCTTCACCATCAAATGCCTAGTCTCTGAAATATGGTAGTAAATCCTGGAAGTGGAGCAAGTGGAGGGCTCATACAGGGGTTTCTGAAGATAATTCTGCTGCATGTGCAAAAATGGTTGCTCCCAAATAGGCACTGATACACATAGGCCAAAGTTGTCATGAAATCCACCTCTGCATGTAAAGAAAGCAGTAATCAATGCTATGCTCCATGGGGATGCAGCTGAGCATGCTACATTTAACAATATACCTCCTGTTTATTATTTACTGCTACTGTATAACTTCCTGTAAACAGCTATTTTATTCCTTTCCTTTTATACCTATGAATAACATAAATGTAGCCTTACCTTAATTAGAACGGTCTGTAGAAAGCCCTTTTAATTATTGTGAGAAGATGGTTGTAGGTAATCAGAGATTTGGGCTGCATGGTCTATTTGGCATTTTGGTTTTTTTTTTTTAATTTTGAGGGGGTTTTTTTTCGTTCATTTGTTTTGTGTGTGGGCTTTGGGGTTTTTTTTTGGGTTTTTTTTTTGTTGTTGTTGTTTGGTTGTTTTTTGGTTTTTTTTGGTGGTGCCATTCAAATGTTTTGCAGTTGTAATTCTGGAATACTGTGAAGTTGGTGAAGGAGCATGCTGTCTGCCTTGAAAACAAACATTATGTGACCTCTAGTTATAAATCCTTTTTCAGTAAAAGTACCAACTTTCTGGAGTAACTTAGTTTGTCAGAATTGTTGTAAATGATTGGTTTGTGAATTGTGCAGATGATCTTACCTATGCAGCCTTGTTTTTGACTTTTCTCTGGTTTGTACTGTTATTAAAAGTTTATTGTATTATAGAGCTGTTGAGATATTTTAAATATAAAGATGTATTGTTTCCATAATATAGCTATATGATATATGTTTAGGTAGTAGATGCATTAATTGGAAAGCTCTGCTTTGATAAACTGACAGTTTGCCTACACTTATAAGCAAAAATCATATTGCTTATTATTGGCTTAGGTCAACAGAGCATCCCTGAGAAGTTAAAATTGGACCAATTATAAAACAGTATAAAATTTGCACTTGTTAAACCACTGGATGTATGTTAGTACTTTTTTATTTTTTTACTGATTTGAAATTCCTATTTTCAATATGAAATTGCTAGGATTCTTAATTTATGACTGATTTTAAATAAGGTATTCTCATTATTATAATTATTATTATTATTATTTTAGTAATCATAATGTAAGATGCAGCATGGTTTATGCAAGCAAAAAGCAAATTATTCAACATAAAAACTGGCCTCTTTTTTGAAGGTGTTCCACAAACCAGCAATATCTGAGAGATTGGCATGTACATACTGCTAGTTCTATTTGTGAGTGGTGTGACAGCTCTTCAACGCTTCACTGCTCTGACTTAGTCACATTGCAAAATTAAAATTCATACGTGGATATTTTCAGAAAAAGTGCCTGATGTACTTCTACAGACACATGAGAACAATCCCTGACAGTTTGTTGTATAAAGCCATAAATGTATATAAATTATGTTTAAAAGATTTTGTGTCCTTTCTTGTATACAGAGAATGAGATTTGTACCAGGATTCTACTTGTGATTAGTAATCCTTCTACTGAGATGTTGTCGTAATCACTTTCCTCACCGTGTAATCTTTTTAATGATGATGATCCCATTTGGACAATCCTGATGGCATTAGCAATTTTATACAGAAAAATACCTCATGGTTTCAAGTCTTGCCTGGTGAGATGATAACATATTAATGAGCAAACACTAACTGCAGAATAGTTAACAAATTTTCCATTACTTGGTATAAAGGAATTTTTCTCTCTTAGCATTGCTTCTGGATTTGGAACTGTAGCAGGTACAGGAACCTAACAGGGCTGTGTTACCAGTGTTTAATCACAACCTAGTGTGCTAAAAGTAACTTGTTTACAAGTCTTTGAGACTAAACGCAAGAAGAATCCATGCCTGACTCCCAGGGCTCACGAGACAGCTTTGTGTAGAGATGTGTTGTTACTGGAAGGTGCACAAAGCGGTGTCAGACCATGCTGCCATTGCTTCAACAAATGTAGTTCAGAGAAAATGGCAAAAAGTCCTGAAATCGTTTCAGAATGGGTATTTGTAAGTATAAGCTCTTAATAAAATTGCTATGACATGAGATGGTAATTAGTGTATCAGAATGTTATGTAATACATTATTAAAAATAATAAAAAAGGGGATGTTAACATCCATCAAACCACAGGAAAGAATTAGTCTTTTAGTCCAAATTACATGTTAGAACCTAATGCTATTAAATGTGGAAGAGAGCGGGCCCAAGCCCTCCTGGTCCTCTTTCCCCTGGTTTTTGCCTCTGCCCCTCCTGAAGTCTGTACCTTTTCTCAGAGTAAGTTTTTTCCTTGCTGAACATTTGCCAGCCTTCCTGGTGCTGCTCCTTTTGCAGCCATGCTTTAGGCTGTGGTGATCAGAGTGCTGTGATGATGTGAGTGAGTAGGGAGAGCAGGAATGTCTAATTTTTTTTTTTTTTATTTTATTTTTTTAAATTTAGATTGTGTTTCAAAACAGAACTGGAAGAAAGGATGAGAGGCTGCCAAAACAGACAGCCAATAACACCCACGCCACAGTTGTCTTGAGAGGCCCAGATCCCTGCTTGCCTGCAGGTGGGGAGGGAAGGGGTGGCAGAGAGCAGGCTCTAAGTGAAGTGCTGGCAAAAAAAAAAATTGCTGTCAGTTTGATCTTAAAATAAGCAGAGGTAGACCTAAAGAACATGAAAGAACTAATTGCATGTAGAAATAGAAATATTTAAAGATAGCTAAAAAATAATTTCTGCTTGTACCTTGCAGTTCCATCTTTATTTTAGCTTCACCCTTTTTCCATCACTGTACATTTTGGAAGAGTTTTTGCATGTTAGGGGAAGCTGAGGATATCTTCCCTGACATTTTCAAAAGCCTGACTTCTGGAATGAGAGGGTTGTAAGATCCAAAGATACTCTATTTGGGTGTTCATGACGCTGTTTTTGGAAAGGATGCACATCTAATTGGTACATGACTAGTTACTGTTGTTAGGAGATATAGTCAAAACTTGTCTCTTGGGAAGGGACTGGCTAGCAATTTATGCCAATCTGGCAACAAGGGATTTAAATCTGCTGATCAAGCAGGAAAACCTCAAAGCATCTTTGTGCTCTGAGTCAGTTCTCTCAGTTCTACATCGTTGTAATAAACATGTTTTTATGTAGAAACGTCAACTACTATGTCACCTCAGTTGATAACCCAGTTAAAACTACAAATGACATTAGGTCTTGCAGCCATTTATTGTGCAGCTGGTGTGCACAGATGGGATTTGTGAAGATCCTTGGAGGGAATAACTTGCAGTGATCAGTGGCTGTGATCATGCCCACTGCTGGAATTGCATGCAAATCCCTGTTCATTACCTGATTATGTTTTGCCTGGGGTAATGTTCTGGCATGTGCCAAAATGATAGCTAAAATAAGGAGGCAGGGACAGCGCCCCATCTTACTTTATGTTCTCCTACTTGCTGTTGGACCCTGGGGCATGCAGAAATTTTGCATGTATTTTTTGCAAGTAAACTTCTTCTGGGGATGTTTATCACTGAGATGATGGGAAAAGGGATGAGGGCTTTGTGCAGTATAACTGGAAGAGCCTTGCAGGGAGCTTCTGATGGGTATAATAGGGCTGTGGAGGGAAGAATCAGACAAAGAGCTCATTCATAACTTGGAGCCTCAACATTTTACATCCTTCCTGTCTGCTCATCTACAATTGCTCATGCCATCTTTAAATGAAGGGGCTTTTCCAAGAAAGATGAGTTGAGTGTTGGTCTCTTCTCCTAAGTAACAAGAAAAAAGAGGAAATGGCCTCGAGTTGCCCCAGGGGAGATTTAGTTTGGATGTTAGGAAAAATTTCTTCACCATAAGGTTGTCAAGCATTGGAACAGGCTGTCCAGGGAAGTGGTTGAGTCACCATCCCTGGAGGTATTTAAAAAGCCGTGTATATGAGTCACTTAGGGACATGGTTTAGTGGTGGACTTGGCAGTGCTGCGTTAATGATTGGGCTTGATGATCTCAAAACTCTTTTCCAACCTAAATGATTCTATGATTCTATGGTTATATTTCTTTCTCAGTATCTTAGAGTGACACCACCTGAGCAGGCAACAGCCCATATCTTCCATAAGAGCATTGCTGGGTTTCCAGGGAATTATGTTTGGCAGGAATGTCTAAATTGTTTCTGAAATATTCAATCAACTTCAGTAAAGTCAGCAGAGTTCATGGAAGTTATAAAAGTGTATATGCTTTGGAAAGAGTGGGGAGAGATGAGAGATGCTGGGATGAGAAAGCATGCTAAGTAGTTGCTTTAAAGACCAAAGAATACTGGATTTTTGCTAGGGAAAGAGCTAATGTTGCAAAGAAAAGAGCTTTCTTTTTGTTGGAGTTTGAAGTTGTGTCCAAAAGCAACCAAAGACAGCAAAAATCCTGGCCTGAATTTTTGCTTCAGTTTTTTTGACCAGGTGAAAACAAGTGGTGAGCTGTGAAACCCTGTGAGTATTGGAGTTTCATTTCAGGAGTCCAAATAAGTTACCACTTCCTGCTCCTCCCTTTCTTCCTCCTTTCCCCCCCACCGATTTATAGCAGTTGAGAGAAGTGTTCCTGTTTGGTTGAGGTTTTTTAATTCACCCTGCTCAGAGAAGCTGGACTAAGCAAGACTCTGTGTCTTTCTTTCCATTCCCCACAGTAATGGGTAGCTGAGCTTTGTTAAGGAAGTTCTTTTCCTCCTTTCTCAGCCCATAAAACAGATCTCTCCATTTAATGCCCAAATGACCCCCGAAGCCAAAGTTCATTCTCAGGAGCCTTCATCCATTCTTGGAAAACTCCAGGAGGCCTTTGAGGTGGCAAGTTTTATCTGCCTGTGGCTCTCTTGCTGGGGGGCTTATTAATTGAAAATAACCTGGAGATGGCAGGGGAGTCCCTAGGAAGGGGGCTTGTCTTGGAGCCATGCATCTGTTCCTGCTGACCCTATCTCACCCAGCCTCAGCATGCTGAGGCTCTCACTGACCCTTGTTGGGTCTGCAAGGCAAGGCTTTCACAAGAGGGCTTTCTGAGTAGGCTTTCCACGTCTTATTCTTCCTTGGGAAACCCTTTTGCTGTAAGCACATCTGTCTGGAAGTTTATTTTCAACATAAAATAAGACGTATAGCACTCTTTCCTGCAGGCTCCTTGAGCTGTTAACTGTCTCCATCTCCATGGTCCTGGTGTGGTAGGTACAGAAAGGCAAGAGCCTGCTGAGAAGAATGCCAGGCAGATAGGGATAGTAGTGACTAATTATATTGAATATGCTGGACTCCCGCTGCTGGGGTCCTGTTGCTTAAATAGGTCCAGGTATATTAAAAAATTATGATGCTGGTCTCTGCAAGAGTTTTCAGCATATTTTGTGACTAGCTGATAAACCGGCAGAAATTATTGTTGATAAATGCACAGGGAGAAGGGGAAAGTGAGTCTAGCACACAGGGATACATAATGAACTTTGGGTGATATGGTACCGCCATGAGAAGCATCTTGGAGTTGTTAAAATGATTTCTTGCAAACTTCAGCTTACAATTAACTGTGGATGAAGAAACCCACAGGACAAATAATGCTAGGACTGGAAGAGTCCATAGCAGAGATTAAATAGCAGAAAGGGTGAGGGTGGGTATAGCTGAGTGAAGTGATAGGGGTTTGAAAAATGAGTGCTGTGGAGAAGGTGAATAGGAAGTGATTAATCAGTATTTCTTGTGACGCGAATTGGAGGCACCCAATGAAATGATCAGGCAGCAGGTTTGAAACAAAAGGAAGTACTTCTTCACACACCGTATTATTAAAATTTGGAACTCATTGCCATGGGATGTGGTGGAAGCCAAAAGTATAAATGGATTAAAAAAAAAGTTTATACAAATTACAGAAGATATGTCCATCAGTGGCTACTAAATACAATGGTCCGGATGTGGCCTTTAGCTCAGGAAGTCTCTAAATGGCCAGTGCTGGAAGATTGGAGTGTGTACCAGGGAAGGGATTTCTCAGTCTGTAGCCTGTCCCTTTTTCTGTTTTCTTCTCTGCATCTGCTGCTGGCCAGTGTTACTCACTGGATACTGTTCTAAGTGAGCCTTTTGATCTGACCTTACAAGGGTTGCCTTCAGAGTCTTAATTATGCTGGGAATAAGTACAGCCAGAAGCTGCCTGACAGCCTTCTGTGGGGAGGTTTCAAACCTCCGTGAGTCCCTTTCCAGTTCTCTTTCAGTGGTCATGGACGTTGTGTTGGCTGTCTTGCTTGATACCTCTCACCAGGAAGCATCAACTGAGATTTTGCTCTCAACATAATAAGCTGTCATGTAACAAATGCAAAAAACCTGGTTAGATTTTTAAACTTTTAGGGTAGAAAAAAAAAAAAGCACAGATATTTGTCAAGAGGAAGACAGAGCAGGGGGAACAAAATCTTTTCATCCCAAGCAGCTCTTCCCTAGCAGCTCTATGGAGGCTGTGCTAAGGGCAGGGATAAGACAGTGTTACAAATCCGTCCTCCCATTCACACCCATGACTAACTAAAGCACTACTTTTTTTTTTTTTTTTACTTTGTTGGCCAGTAAGGAGTTAAACTCATTCATGTGGGCATTTGAAAGCTTTTCAGAGATACTCTGCAGTGATGCTGGACAGTGAGCCTAGCAGTACTGGTCTAGAAGTAGTGGTGTGTGAGTAGCAGGAGCTTCTCCAGTGCTGACAGCCAAGGTCAGCCAGAAGAGAAATGTGTGTGAAATGTCCAGTTTTACTGCTTTTTAAAGGCCTTAATGATGCAGAATGGAGTTTCAGTGGAGGATAGAACAGCATATTCTTACCAGATCTATAGTTTGAGCTCTTTCCTTTGGATGTTAACAGAATGACAGCAGGCTTGTTAACTCTCAGCAAGTGATTAAGAAGTGCTGGCCTAAGGATGAAGGAAAGGTAAGTCTTACGCTGCCCGAAGCTAAACCAGCCCATTATAGGACTTCATGCGAAGAGACGCTGAGTAGACTTTGCAATTGAGTCTGGAATGCCAGCAGCTATAAATACCCTGTGAGAGTGAGTTTATACTGTAGCTCACCAGTCAACATGGCAGGAAATCATAGACTTCACTCAAGTGTTGAGAATATAATGCTAATGGACTACCATATGCATTGCAAACGTAGCTTTCATTCCTTAGATCTGTGTCCAAAGCTGCTTCCTCTGTGAAGCTTTGAAATGTGAAGTCTGATCAATGCTGACTGTTCTCAAAACATTCAAAAAGAATTTTTAAGAAAGCTGTCACCTCTGTATGTTCCTCTTCAAGACTGAGTGGTTATTTTCAGTTTTAAAAGAAAAGGGAGACACCTAAACCTCCGTTAATGCAAACTGTAAGGTGTTTAAATTAACTTAATATTTGGTACCTCAACTGACTGAAATCTTGACTTTTTAATGTATTTCAAATTGAATAACAGAGAACCATGCATTTTATAAAGCACTGTTACACTTTATTGTCAAGCAGATCCATTCTCTCTTTTCTGTCTTTTCTTGCCCACCTTCTCCTTGGTGATAGGTTTGGCGGTGGTTTAGGGATGCCCAAACAATGGGTGCAGTGTCAGCATCTGGACATCCAGAGTTCCTTCCTGTTTGTATTGGCATCAGCTGTTATTTAGGAGCTCTTCTTTTGTGTGCATTGATTAGCAGTGTTCGCAAGGTGTTCAGCACTTTCCAAAGAGGATGAAAATATTCCTATTTCTGAAGAAGCTTGCAACTGACAGTTTGTAGTAAGCAATAGTTTTGTGTGACTGGTTCTGAAAGCTTCTATATCTCTCCTAAAATTTTCCTAGTTTGTCCTGAGCCCTATTTTGACTGTGTTAGCCATTGGCAATGTTAAGAGGTGTTGAGGTCATTGTGAGAACTTCAGGAAGTTCTTTGCCACCCACTCCAGAAGCTGCGCAGATACTCTCAGGCTATTGCAAATGCAAAGTGAAATGTGAGCCTAATCCCTCTGAATAAAGTTAATTTGGAGGTGATGTGTATTAACTATTTTTTAATTTTTTTTTTATTTGCATTTTTTTTCCCTCATGTGCAATGATCTGCTGGTATTTATTCAGTCAGTTATTGCAGCTTTGTGGAGAAGTTATGACTTCTTTTACCTCTGACAGGGTAAAGGGAACCCAGAACACAGCTGACCGTGACAGCTCCCTTATTCACTCTTACTGTGCATCCTCATCATCTGACTGAGGAAGGCCTCGTAATTCCATAATTTAAGAGGCAATTGCATATCAACATCACAGTTGCCTTCTGCGCATTAGTTAACTGAGTGATGATACAAAGCTGTTTCTGGCAGCCAAGGGGATGAAATCCAGCTGGCAGATCTGCTGGCGCAGGGTCTCAGGCAGCCAGCCCTGCACGCTCTGCGTTCCTGGGGCTGCCGTGCTAATTGCTGGAATGTGACTCCTACCCATGGAGCAAGGGGGGAGCATGAGCCCTGGCCAGCCAATGCTTGCCTATTCCTTTGCCAAACCCATGGCTGCCCCACTCCAAAGGCTGCTGTGCTTTAGGCACTGCTGCTTCACAAGTGCCTGTGAGCTGCCCACGGAGAGCCCTGAGCCCTCCCTGCTGATGGCTGCATGTGGGTCTCACAGTGGCACTGGTTTTATGGTTTTTGTTTAAGAGTTTGTTTTACCCAGTTGGAAAATACTCATAAAAGGGAGGATGTAGGGAGGATGATCTCTGCTTCTGCATGTTCAGGTTCTTAGAGGCTTTAGTGGTGCAGACGTAATAAATTGTACTCAGCAGCTGCAAGAGCAACCTCTAACTACAGTGGCACTGAGAACCATAGTTAAACAGCATCTGTGTTTACTAGGGGTGTTCTCTCTCTGTTGAAGAGATGATCCAGTTCTCTTGGAAACTGTTGTGTTATTTACAGTAGTAGCATTTAAAAAATTCTTAAGTGTGATTTCTTTTAAGGTCAAGATATATCTAACCATATTTGAAAATTATTTGCTTATTTCTCACTTGAGAAAGGAATCTGATATACCAATACAAACATATTTAATTACTTATTTTGACTTTTTTTCCAAAGCAAGAAGAAAATACGTCTCTGATTAGTGAATATAAATTAAAAAAAAAAAAATCTATTCCTTCATGCTCTTTTAGCTTATAGAAAGCTCTGAAACACACCTATCTATACATTTGAACAAAGCACATCTGAGTTCCTAGTTTTATGTGGAGAAATAATCAACTTGCTTTTAATATGACATAGTCCTAAAGAAGTCCAATGTTGTGGAGCATAGATATAAACTTACTCTTTGAAAGATGATGGAAATCAAGGAGGAATGGGCTTCTGGGTACCTGTTTTTATTACATTCCTATGGTTCTCCACTCTTTGAAGAGTTTTATACTCCTGCTTATCAGCACTGTATGTGGCAGAATGGGGTCCTACCTGCCTGAGTGTTGGAAAAACCTTCTCCAGGAAGTAGTTTCTGCTTTGCAGTATCTGGTCTTTGTTGTGAAAAGGTGAAACAAGCTGGGAAAAGCGGAAACAAATAAATGGATGGAATAGTATGCTGGCAATCTGTGTTATGATCCAAGTCTTTCATATTTGATTTTAATTGGTTTGGGAAGAAAGAAGCTAAGGAGACGGAAAACTAAAAGGACATGAGCTGCAGAAAGGAAGGAAAGTAAATGAATGGAGATTGGGAGAGGAGAAGTAAAGGCTAGGTGGAGAAAGAAATGGCAAAGAACAAACTCAGTCTGTGCAGAACAGAGAGAGAGGGAGGGTTATCAGTCATTTGAACCAGTGGCTGGGCATGACGTACCTGGTCTGAGATGTGCTATAGTGCACAGAGCCAGGCAAAATTACTGGAAGAGCATCTTCTCAGCCACACATCCAGGCAAAGCAGCTTCTTGGCCCATTTGTGCAATGTGACAGTGTGTGGTCTTTCTGCCAAAGCTGATAAAGTAAGCCAAAGCAATGAACTTGGAGGAGGTATTCATAGCTAAATGAATAACTATGTCATACCATGGATTGTATTTACAGTCTTGTATAAAATTAATTGTCTGGACTACATGTGGAGAGAATTTGGCCACCAGGCTGCTGGGAAACAGCTTCTTGAGAAGTCATTAATGGAATTTGTGTAGCTGATCAGGTGTGAACCCTAAATGTGAGCACATTTTCAGTCACTGGGAGAGTCTGATGTCAGGTAGCAATGTTGTCAGTGCAAACTTGGAACCAGTGGAGTCGAAATGAGGCAGATGGCAATGGAAATGGAGATTTTTCATAACCAAAAGCAGTCTTCAAAAAACAAAAATGTTTCCTCAATCCCTAGGGCTATAAGCAGGAATATACCCTGGGGTTTCTTACAAAGACATCAAATATGTTCTCAGTTTTTGCTAAATATATATTAGCTTGCTATATCAGCTTCTATATCTATCACCTATTTGCTCACAGGGCTAAGGTGAAGCAGATGAATTTGTGGTGTGTAGGTAGACAGTCTCAAGAAAATGGTAGGTGCATGTGCACCTCAGAGACATGTTTTCAGGGCTACTTTTCTTTAGGGAAACTGGAAATGGGGTTCATCTAGCCAAGTGCCAAGTTTTGGGATGGGGCTGTTAGCTGTCTGCTCACCAGCAGTCGCCTGCAAAAACAAACACTTGGGACACACCTTTTGGCTCCAGCCAAACCCAACATCGTCTGCGGCTCCACAGGCTGGTGGCCTCAGAGCCTCGGAGACTCTGGCTTCTTGTCCTGACCTTTTTGCTGACCATGCAGGGGAGCTGCTCAGGAACTGGCTCAGGGAGCTGATTCAGCCAAAACATAACATGCCAGAAAAGAGGTCTTGGAAGTTATGGAGTTAGCAGCTGTGGCTAGGAGACGGAGCTCTGCTAGGCCAGCACTGCCTCCCCAGAAAGGCATAGGGAAACCCAGGCATTACTATCCAGCCTAGAAGGCAAGTGTAGAGACCTACACCACTGACTGTACCTGTGAACCCAGGTGATAGTGAGCACTGGCCAAGCAAGAATGCTTTCACTTTTGTGAAAGTCCTGAAGGATCAAGCTTTAAATATTATTTCTCTCATTTCAGTTCAATTTTTTTTTCTCTGCAAAGTCAGGTCCATTTGATTTACAGAACTACAAACAGTGCTTCCAGTCTAGAAACTCTGGAATAATTTAATTTTTTTTATCTTGTTGCAAACCCATTTCAGTTGAGAGTGACCTGGCTGCAACTAAGCAAATGCTGAAGACAAAATCTTAAAACTGGAACATGGCTGTGGATTTAGCACCTCAAATTTTCCAGCTAATGCAGTAAGGTATGTCTGACTTGGAGTCTAAACTTATTCCTGGCATGGAAGGTCCCAAGTGCTTCTTTTTTCATTTCTGGTCTGATGGGTCTAGCTTCATTAAGGATGCTAGCCACCACATTCCCATTTATTTGAGAGAGTTCATGACAATTGACATATCCTCTCCAGCCACTTTCCCACCCTCTAATAGCTTTGCTCTGCAGTTTAGGCCCCTACAGAAGCTAGCAGAAACCAACATATGCCTTATTGTGTTATAAAAAGATTTCTAGGAGGCCTTTTACTTTTAGGCCTGGATGGATCTGTGCAAAGACTGTCTGCACCATAGTCTGATGTTCAAGTTCACTCTTAGGTCCTCATAATAATTTTGAAGAAAAAAGTCTCTTTGGAGGAGAAGGTTGAGACTTTTTCCTTCTCTCATTACTTTCCTTTGGTTTTGTTCAGTGTAAGAATTTTCTGAGCCTGTGCTTGGTGTAACTGTGGATTTCACTCTCAGAAAGTTGGGCTTCTCCTTGTAATGGACAAGTACTCCACAACCAGGTGTAGCAAACTGTTGTTTCCAGTCCAACATCCTGTCCAAACTTTGGCTTTCATGGCTTTGTGATAAGGCATGAGCATGCCCATAACACATGATACTTGAAATAGGTCACAGTTGAGATATTTTGCTGTGCTTTTATTAAACTGGCTGATGTCCCCAGTTTGAACTATCTGGTTCTAGCAATAAAACTCAGCAGCTGCGAAGATTATCAGGTGCTGAGGGACCTTTAAGCATAAGTTAAGCCTGATGTCTTTAAGTCTGAGATGTTCAGCTTTGGAGACTTCATGCTATAAAACTCCATTTGTTGGAAACTTTAATCTGCTAAATCCAGAAATGTGTTCCAGTTTTAAGATCTCAACTTCAGCATTTGTTAGCTTCCAGCCATCTCACTTGTAACTGAAATGGGCTGGTAAAAAAAAAAAAAAACAACCAAAAAACCAAAAAACAATTACTCCACAGGCTCTGTATCATGTCCCCAAACCTATGAGGCTAACTATGTATTTCACATAAAATGTTGGGAGGTTAGTTAATGACAGTTTAAAAATATTTTGAGTTCTTCAGATGAAATGACATAGGAATGCCTAAATGTTCCTAAAGAGGCTGTTTACTTAGGCTAGAGCTTCCCTCTCACCTTTGTGCACACCATAAAATGAAGATCTGTATGAACAAATGCCCTGCACAGGAAAACCGGAGAAGCCTTTTGGCCATAACCTGATATTTTTAAGGAACTGGGCTGGTAAACACAACAGATGCTTGAGCTAATTTCCGGTTTTGGACTCACAGCAAACACAGTGCTTAAAAAACTCCTCATCTTGCAATCCTTTTTTTTTCTTTTTTTTTTTTTTCTTTTGTTTTGTTTTGTTTTGTTTTGTTTTGTTTTGTTTTGTTTTATTTTGTCACCTGGCACTACAGAAAGTGACCAGATGTCCTCTAAGCAACTTTTCTTAGTAACACTATCCTCTCTCCACGTGTCAGCTTGATCATTTGTCAGTGGATTGTGTTCTTGCTAGGCAGCTGTTCTTATTTGGTTTAAGAGTGACCCAACAAATCTGAGTTTTCTGCTGGACTGGAGAACAGATTCCACTTGGTAGTCTGAAAATAGCCATGTCACTCTCTATTTCTTTACCCATTGCTCTATTATCTTGGTTCCCAGGGCTGCCAGGACAGTGAGAGTACCAGAACCAAACTAGCATGGACAAATTAAGCTGATTGTCTGCTTCTTGGTCACATACAGGACTGTAATAACCCTTGGCTGTATTTCAGAAACCAAAGGTGTGCAGTTCAGGGGCAGCTCCACCCCAGACGGAGATGAGGGAATTATTCTCCCTAATTTACAATAGCAAGAGCAAGCGTTCCCTCCCACAAAGTTGCAACACAAGATGTGAACTGGCCCAGGTAACTCTTGCCTTTCGTTCAGCCTCTGCTTCTCACCAAGGCAGAACTTGAAGAACACAAAAACAAGCAGAAGGTTGAACATTTTTATTAGAGATGCTAGGCCAGCATTGTAGGTAGCTTCTTGAAAAATCTCCATTTTTGCCCAGAGCATGGACAAACCAAGAAGAACTGCTGGCAACACCTTATGTCTAGTTACTGAGCAAAACAATTTAAATGGTCTTTTTGGATATCTCTCTGTAGTTGCTCCCATCCCTCTGGGTTGAGGAAGATTGTTACTGCTTCACAGGGGATCAATATAGAGTATCAACTAACTTTGCTAATTTTTTAAACACTATGTCAACAAACGTGTGACTCTTCACCACTCTAAGTGTCTGGGTGTAAGCTGCTGCTGTGCTATAGTAAGTGTCTGCTTGGTGAATCAGAGAATCACCAAAATAGGGAATGATTTGATTGGAAACGACCTTAAAGATCATCAGGTTCCAACCTTCTGACATGGGCAGGGATACCTTCCACTAGACTAGGTTTCCCAGATAAACTGCATCCTGCAAGAACCGTTTTTTTGCCTGAGCTATCAAGGGAGTCCAGAGTAACCAACCCTGTCGAAGGTACTGCCTCAATTGCCTCTGCCTTCAGCCTGTGAATCTTGTCCTTGTATTTTTGATAGTGTGGATGAGTCTCTGCTCCTTGGTAAAGTTTTATTTCTTTATCTTTTGAGAACAAAAATGGAGTAATGGGTTGTAATCTTCACAAGGCACATCTTTAAAATCCCTTGGCCATTCTATGGGGTCCTGTCTGATTTCCAGAGTTCCCTTTGACATCAGAAGTAGGTGCACTGAAGCAGCATTAGTCCTGTGATTCCCACAATGGATTTAGTACAGATCTGTTCAAAGATCCAAAGTTTGCATTTGTGTTTTGGCCAAAGTGCAGCACTGCAAGTTTACTATCAAATCATTAGCCATGATTGGTCAGCGTCATGGATGCCTGAGGGGATTCTCTGCCTGTGGAGCATTTCTTAAGACTGTTGCTTGATGTCATTGCCAATGGCAACTGACATTTTGACAATACAGTTTTGATTAAACTTACCACACACTTTATTGATTTATTCATCTTCTGTCTTTCCAGTGCAAATGTTGGTGCCCATCAAAATCCTTTATATGTATTTAAGCTGTTCTACCACCCCTATTACTGCTATAAAAAAATCATGTTAGGACATCAATTTATTTGCTAGGAGTTATTTTCCATAAATATATGTTGATTATCATTGTCTATATATTCCTACGTAGTTTGCAATCCTTTTGTCAATTGTGTTGGTATTTTACTAGGGTCAGTGTCAGACTGATAGAATGGGGTTGACCTATTTATTTATCCATTAGCCTGGGGTACTAACTTGACATTACAATTTCTCCATGCTCTTCCTCTTTTCCAATTTTCTTTCACCCTTGAGTGCTGAGGGTTTTTGAAGTCCTGATGCATGTCTGTCTTTAGCCTGCCTAGTACTTTGCCTAGCACAGAACTAATATTCTGAATGGAGTCATACAGAAGTTATGCTACAGATGAATCAGGAAAATAAACATTTGGACTGTCTTGATTATCCTACATGAAAAACATTTGTAGTGTGAGAGGTTTTTTTCCTTTGGTTACCTGAAAATGCTGGGTAGGAGGCTTGGAAACCTAGCTTTACGATATGAGCAGTGATTGTGAGAAAAGTTGTTGTTTGTCTGCAGATCCATAATGAAAAGTTTAGACAAAAAAATTTAAGCCATATATGAACTATCTATATTATTAAAGCCTAAACTGGTGATTCTTAAATTGCAGTTTGTGGATCTTAATGATCTCTGAACCCATTGTAAGTACCCTTGGTGTTTCACTGGCACATCAGATTTGCCACTTGCAATGTGAGCTCTTCACTTCTGTGAACTGGGAGTAGTTAACTTTCTTCAACCTCTGACTGCAATCTCCCCTTGGGAACAGGATCACAGCACACTAGTTTCTTTTCTGAAATACTTCTCAGACCACCAGATATTATATTCTCTGCTGCTACACTCCCCATGACTCTGAAATAGTTAATGGAAAACGACATCCAGGGATCTAGGTTTGCTTGGTGGTTGCTTTAGGACCTATGGATGAACTGGAATGAGTTGAGTGTCCTTAGCTGTTTGCAGCCCAGAGACTCCTGCAAAACAGGCTTAATTGCAGAACAGTCACTCAGAGGCATTGAAAGGCATTGAAGCTTGCCGTAAAAAAAGGGTGTGGACCAAGATGGGCTGCTAGATTTTTACAGGGGTAATTAAGGGGCCATCTACAATGTAAACAGTCCAAATAAATGTAGCAGAGTCTCTGCAAGAATCTAGATAGCAAAAACCAACCTAGCTTATGTTAGCCCACTGACTACATTTGTTTATTGTCTTGAATTTAAATCTTTTGCAAAGGATTTAATGATGTTGAGGATATTGGCTTTTTAGTTGTGCCTTTGGGTTATAAGGATGTATCTAACTAAAAAAAAAAAAACCAATTAGAGAAAGGAATTAACCTATAGACCTGTCTGACTGATTGATCTTGGAGACAGCACAACTATCTAAATGAAAAATATCCTTCTAAGGATATTTTTTGATGGAAATGGAGTTGTTTAGTGGGAGGAAATGGATATTATCCGGTGGAAGCTATTGCCAAGGTCCTTCTATTTTTCACACAATCAACATATTCCTAGCTCTAGGGAAAGGTGCTCCACCAAGCAGGGCTATAATCCAAGAGTTACTTCTCTGGGAACAATAGGAAATTCAAAAATGTCGAGAAACCTGTAGAGGGAATGGAACATTTGCTCTCCAGGATAGTTGTTTGTGAACAGCTTGGGTGCTCTCTGTGGGAGGATCCAGGCGTGTCTCTGCTGGCAGGAGCTAAAGCTCATGTCACCCTGAACACCTACGCAGCAGGATGTTCTTGCCAGCCAGGGACTCCAAGTCTGGAGTGAACCGCTGAAGTTGGACTTGTGTTCGTGAATCAGGTAGACTCTTCCCATGGTTTGGCAGAAAGACTGGGGGATCAGGGAGAGCCTTTGTGTTTAGAGTGAGAACTTGCACCTCTTGGGTCTCTTCCATCTCACAATATAGAATGTTGATTGCCACATCAACACCCTAAAGCAGATTTTAGCTCTGGTGAAGAGGTGATGGAAAAAGCAAATCAGGCAATGGAAAGGTTATACAGGGACTCCAAAAATTGTATTTGAAGTGTGTGTTGATATCTGGCAGATAATACTTTGAAAGTTTTCCTTTGCCCAAAGAGGAGCTTAAGACCACCTTGATGCTGATTTTCAAATAGAATATCAGCTACTAGTGCAATGTTGGGAGAGGCAAAGTGAAAAAAATACAACCCTAAAGTACAGGAACACTTTTGAAACTGAGAACTTGCTAGTGCACATATTGCACTGCTGTGAATTTTATGTGTGCCTGTAGATCAGAACAGGAAGCAAGGCTTTGAGAGCTTCTGTCAGAAAACCTCAAGACTTTTGATGGTATTGTAAATGTCAAGTATGTTATAAAAAAGAGGAAAGTACCAGTCTCTGTTCTGTTCAAGACAATAGGGACTTTATACCATTACAGGAAGCTGCATGTAAGAATTACAGAGAAGTTAAAGTCTGTGGTATTAATGCACTGTAATAGTGGAGGTCTCCTACATTCAGTTTATCCCTCTTTCAGTATATTCCCAGGCTCAAGCAGTATCACACTGGTTGAACTGTGGAACGTAGACTTGTCATTTTCAAAAGCACTTAAAGAGACATTTCCCCCAAGATCTGGTCCTCCTATGTAAAGAGGTTGAAGCAAAGTAGTGAAAACCAAGCTCTTATTCTTAATTGTACATCAGATAAGTTGGTAGGTAGAAGGCATTGTCTGTAGCATCTGACCTTGAAAAAAGGACAGAACCAGTGATATTAGAAGGCTAGAGAGTAGGAAGGCAGGCTATATCTGGACCCTGCACAAGTGGTGAGCTGGGGTTGGGATTTGGGATTTTGGGTGGATTTAGGATTATTCACTTCTCAAAGATGTTAGAATTAAGGCAGAAAGTAAAAACTTCTCTTCTACTTCAGACCTGGATATATATATGCTGGACATAAAAACTTCTACCTCAGACTTGGATATGTGCTGAACATAAAAAGGTAAGATTACTTTATATTTGGACACACTGTAGGAAGGTTAGAAAAAGAAGTGACCCTGAAAATAGTTCAGCAATCTTCTACTCCTTTGCTGCTGGCCTTGTACCAAACATCTATGATTCTGTCTTGGCTGAACTGAAGCAGAACCTATTATAATCCACCCAAGACTAAATTGTCTGTAGATAATTAGACAGTGGAGAAACTGAATTATAAAGTACAAATATATCCATGGGAGAATACATTAAGGAGTCCTGAACAACTGTTCTATCTCATTCAGCAGCCTTTTGTGTGTTTTTGTTCTTAATTTCTTACCATAGGTTGTTGCTGAGGATTTCTGAGTTGGTCATATACATGGATGAAAAGCACTGTATTTAACATTTCAGGGTTTTTGTTCCCTATTTTAGACCAGTAGACCAATGCTGACTGTGTATAAAGATGGATATGTGAACTTTTAAAAACAATCAAGTTGTATTTTTAAATTGAGAGAGAAATAATAACAAATGATATGGACTACCAGAGCCCACTGGGACAATTTCTAGACTTTATTTCTGTGAAATGTTTCTGCTGCGAAATGTTTATCCAGTCTAATAAGTAGTAGGAGAGAAGTTATCCTGTAAACTTAAGTAAAATCTTGCCTTTCTAAAAACATTTATTTATGAGCCAAGAAGAAAGCTCCACTTTTCACCTTTTTCAAGCATTATCCCTTTCCACTAGCTTTGCTAGAATATGCCAGCTCTCCCACAGCAGTAAATATGAGAACAGTAGATGTGGTGAGTATAAAATTTCCTGAATTACTGGTGAGCACTCAGCTAAGCTGTTGCTTACAGCTGTCTGGTGTTCTTACCACAGGAATAAGTAGCAATCTGCGCTTCAGGCTGCAGCAGGGCTCTGGATCCCCAGTGCTCCTTTTCCTTGTATAAAGATTCTTCCTGACTATTGACTTTTTCTGATGAATCCCTCTTGTCATGGGAGATGACTCCTTGGTGGCCTGTTACCCATTTTGCACAGCTTCTAGGACACTCTTCTGTCCTTCTTGCTACTCCATGGTGACCAAAACAATGCTCAGAAGGAGAGTCACTGACAACTCTTCCAAAGCCTGCTTGTTTCTGCCTGCACTCATGGTGATTAATTGTATCACAGAATATTCTGAGTTGGAAGGGACTCACAAGGATCATCAAATCCAACTCCTGACCCTACACAGCACCATCCCCAAGAAGCACACCACTTGCCTGACAGAATTGTCCAAGTGCTTTTGAATTCTGTCAGGCTTGGTGCTGTGACCACTTCCCTGGGGTTCCAGTGCCCAGCCACTCCCTAGGTGAGGAGCCTTTTCCTGATATTGAACCTAAACTTCCCCTGCCACAACTTCAGACCAGTCCCCTGGGTCCTGTCACTGGTTGTGAGAGTGAAGAGATCAGTGCCTTCCCCTTCTCTTCCCTTCACAAGGAAGTTGCAGACTGGGATGAGCTCTCCCCTCAGTCTCCTCATCTCCAGGCTGAACAGACCAAGTGACCTCAGCTGCTCCTCACACGCCTTCCTGTCAAGGACCTCCACCATCCTTGTAGCTTTCCTTTGGACTCTCTCTAACAGTTGATTATCTTTCTTATATTGTGGCACCAAAAACTGCCCCCAGCACTTGAGGTGAGGCCGCCCCAGTGCAGAGCAGAGCAGGACAATCCTCTCCTTTGCCTGGCTCTCAATGCTTTTCCCAGGCCTGAACCCAGTCAAAAGGGTAGTTTAGGGTGGTGTAAATCCAGATGCAGCTCCCAGCTGACATCAGTGGGACTTGATAGTGGAACTTGATGGTGTCTCATTGTACGTGTATGTGTAAGTGCTTCTCTGAGCTGTGTCTCTTGTT
This sequence comes from Lonchura striata, assembly GCF_050655825.1. Lineage (NCBI taxonomy): Eukaryota > Metazoa > Chordata > Aves > Passeriformes > Estrildidae > Lonchura > Lonchura striata. The sequence continues at coordinate 65,514,883 of NC_140703.1, forward strand.
AGTAGGGAAGGAAGAGCAGAATAGAAAAATGAGCATCATTTACAAAAACTACTTTGAAGCCTTATAAAGCTACCCTCCTTTTAAATCCAAGAGATTGAACTTCACAGAAATATGATGATTTACACTTGTGAATTGAGATTTATCATGTCAGCAACTTGCACTTGCTTCCCTAACTGTGCTGAATCTCTGTATCTTTAGTTTTTATTAGTCAGATCAAAATCCTGGTGCCTGAAGTAGGATTTGTGTAGCCAAAAAGTAAGGAAGATTGAAGTCTGAATAATCATTATTATTTCAGCTCTGCTTTCATGCCTTTAGAGGTCATAAAAATCTGCCCTTGCCACAGATATTATTTTTCACACACTAAAAGGAAGGATTAAACTAGGGTTGGTGGTTTTCTTTTTGTCCTGGACTTAGCCAAAGATTTACAGGAAGTATATTTCCCTTTCTTAAAACAAAAACATGGGGTGATTGAAATGCGGGGGTATCATTTTCATATTTTTAATTTCCTACTGCAGCTCACACTGCAACAATCATTCTTTGGAGCTACTCAGATCATAGAGATTTTGATAACGTTAGAGATATGCTCAAGATTTAGTCACCCTTGAGTTAAAAGGATGCAAACTGTGTCTAGCAAACATGGCATTTCCATAGAAGATTTGAATTAGTTTGCTTTCATAGTGCTGTTGCAAAACAGGCACACAGAATCACCTCACAAGCAAAACAGGGGCATCAAAAAGACAATATACCTTCCTTCCTGAGGCAGATATTTCAGGAGTTGGGGAAACACAGCTTCCTCTGTTCTCACATGGATTTAGATAATGAAACTCTTGACTGGTTCAGAAAGAATAGAGCATTACACAGCTGCTTGAAAATATTATGATGTTACTGTACAATGTGCTGTAGCATTAAATGGCCAGATGTAGTGAAATCTTCCCTGTACATGTCCTAGTAAACAATCATAGCCCTCAGGCTGTGACTGCTCTTTCCATGATGTACTCAGACTGGGATGGGAGGAGCTGGAGATGAGTGGCAGGTGGGAAAAAATAAAGGTGTAGTAAAAATGAACATAAAGAGGTTAGAAGTGGCTGGTTAATTTTTGTTCTTTTAAAGATGTGATTATAGGTGGAGCTGGTAGCTTTGGTTATCATTAAAGTCATGTGATTCTTGGCAGCGCAATATTATGTTTTTAATTATTACTCATGTTCTTAAGACTCAACCAGGCAGGCTGAAATTTTCAATGCAATGTGCTGCCATAAGGTAAATGTAACAGGAGAATGAGGCCAGAAAGGCTTTATTTTTTTTTTATTCCCCAAAGAAGAGTTCAAGACAGAATTAAAAACAACGTAAAATTTACTGTTACTCTAGTGATTTTTTAAATGCTCTCATTTCCATTCTTCCCCCTGCTTTGTAGGAGAGATTCAAAATAGTGTAGGAAATTGTTGCTTTTCTATAAAAAATGGCTCTTTTCCATCCCTCTGAAGATCTCTCCAAATTTATTCAAGTTATTCTAGTTACGAGTCATGTGAAATATGCATTTTGCACAAATTTGCACGGTAGAAACTTGCAGGTCTTTTTAAAATTCAGATCTCCTGAAGACACCTTCCTTACTGGTCAACTTCCAGCCCTGGCAATGTCCTCATGTGCAGACTTCATCCCTGCAAAGCATCTGCGTTTGTGGTGGGCTGGAAAGTATCTCCTGTGGCGGTGTCTTGAACTGCTCTGGACAGCTGCTGGAAGTGAGAACAGAATGGACAACAGTTCTCCTGTGCATGGTCTTTTCCTGATGCCACAGTAGTATGGAGGAGAAAGCTATCTTATCAAACACATAGAGGTTTATGTAGAGCTCAGCAGGTCAAGGTAGCAAGAGGGGAGAGAAAAAATGGTATGGAGGCTGAGAAATTCCGTGTAAGTGGATGAAGGACTTAGCAAAGAGGCAGGTGCATGGGAAAATAGCTACAGTCAGCTCTGTGGCTGAAGGGAAGGAGAGGCTGGGACTGACTAAACAGGGAAAACTGTAATCAGTGAAGTCCAGTGTCCAAGGCTGGGTATGTTCCTCTCCATGTGAATGAGAAGCATGAGAGGCTTTTCTCTTCAGACATGCTCCTGACCAGGGAAATGTTTGCTCCTTCTCAGGTTCCTGATGAAAGATGCCCTAAGTGCACATACTGTGCTGCTTCTACTTCAGTGTAAACAACTTCTTTTTCCCAAGCATGTGGGAGCATGGGAGAACCATAACCACTCATATTAATGTGGATTTGGCAGTACGATTGCTGAACACCCGAGGGTTTCTCAGTGCAAGATGGCATCATTACAGTGCTTGGGGAAAAGAGCAGAAAAGGCAGTCTTTGATAGAAATGAATTTCTAAACCTCTTGAAATACTTTCATTACTGCTGATGCATCTGTGTAAGAGAGTTGGGAATTTTTTTCTTTCACTTGATTCACGTCAGAGTTTTGCTGGAAAGCAAAGCACAACACAGCTGTTATCAAGAGTCTCGAGTTCATATTCAGTTGGAACATTTGCACGGGGGTGAGCAGTGCTGAGACAGCACTGCATCAATGGCGCTGCTTGTCGGGCTCGCACATTGCCTCTCAGCATTTAGTTTTTGGATAAACAATTTGTCCTGTCTTTGAGGGCATTGCCATGTCATATTTCTACCTGAACAGAAGCAAGACCTTGCTGGAAAACAGCTACTGAACTTGGGTTAATGGCAAAATCACAAACTTTAAAGCAATTGCAATCAAAAAACTGTCTCCAAACAAGTCAGCCAAAGCAAAGTAAGGCTGCAGCAGTTCTGGTGGGAAAGTGAGTTTATTGAGGACAGGGTACCTCTAATTTTAATGGGTGGTCCGTGTTTAAATTTTCTTCTCCCATTTCCTTTTTCCCATTTCAACAGAATTAGAACTGATGTGTAAAGTGCTTATATTACTAGGAACAACAGTAGGAAACCCTTTGTTAACCTTAATTTCCCATCTAATATTTCTCTCCAGCGTCAGCCAGTCTCCAAGGCAATAGGGTTGTTGACAATAACTCCAAATTGCTGTGTAACTGTTAGACTGCACAGCTTCTAAAGAGCAATTTGATTATTTTACCCCTGCTCATTTGTTGGTACTTGGTGGATTTTTTTATTCATTTCCCCAGAGTTTGTGGTATATACAGAACTTCTCACATTTCTCAAATGTTAAGTAAATTATAGACCTGAGTTTCCTACTTAAGAAACAGTACATTTTTATCAAGGGGTAAATCCAGCAGGTTGCTGAGAATCTACTGTAAAGCTGAGAATCCTGCACTTTTTAGGAAGCCAAAGAGAATGGGAGAGCACTCAGTACCATGGGAGTTACACAGCTATTTGCTGAATCTAGACTTTGTAATTTAAGATAAAATAATAAGTAGAAACCTTACTTAGCAGCACAGATCCCTGAAGATGTCCAGCATAATATGTGGATCCATTTCTGCACAGTGTGATGGTGGGTTTGAGAGCCCATGTGGCTCTACAGAATGTACCCAGAAGTAGCACAAGTATCTGCATCTGTAAAACTCCCTTCGTAATTACAAGACTCCAAAATGTTTGTTCAATTTTGCTATCTTGCACAGACATTTTGATGAAAGAACCACAACAGTTCATGATGGAAATGTTCAACTCAGTGAAATGTCAACTTTTCTAAATGTATCTGGTTCATCAGCTGTAGTCTTCCAACAGAGCCTGTGTCATTTTCCTCACCACCTACCTATGGCACCTGCTCTCCAGGGCTGTTGGTGTGATTTTTGTTCTCCTGGCAGCAGGAAGTGTCAAGACTTTGAAACTAGCATATTTATTTTTTCCTTCAGGAATGGTAAGAAGGTTATCTGCTTGAGATGTTCACTCACTGCTAAGGTATGAAAGCAAAGCAGAACAGGTCTTATCTCTGTGTCAGAAGAGCTCTTCCATCCCCTGGAAAAGTAGCAGGTGAAAGAAGAGTAAAGCATCTAAATTAAAGGTTTAAATTGTCATTCAAGCTCCTTCCAGCTCCATGAAAAGTATGTAGGTCCCCAAGAGAGACATTTTTGGTGAAAGAAAACACAGCATTTTGGTGTTTTACATCTTCTTAGCTATTAAATAGATTTATGAAGGCTGGAAAATTCAAGTGTAGGTTTTGGAACATCAACAAACTCTTGTCAAGGAGAATTGAAATAAATAACCTTAAAAGAAAAAGATTCAAGGTAAGAAACATGACAAGGTTGAAATGTGCCTTTGCTTCACTTCTGAAGGAAAAAAAAAGGGAGGCAATGTGTAGAAACAGTGACTCAGAGCAGTAACAATTAGTGAAAGAAGTAATTAGCTTATGATTAGTCTTTTTTTCCTGTGTGTTCTCATGTTTAGGTAAAGTATATTGTTCTTACAAATGTTGGACGGACATTTATCACATCCTCTGTCATAATTACTAGTGACAAGTCAAGCCTGAGTGAAAACAAATGGAAGTAAGTGTTTATCTCACTGTGAATTCTTTCTGATAATGTCTCATGAAATTCTTTCCATCTTGTACTTGCGGAAACTGGAGGAGCATTTTGACCCTGGGACATACTGACTGTACTACTGTTGTTAATTGGAAAGAGCATTCCCTTTAATTCCCTCAACAGTAGAAGAAAGAGGTCAGTTTCATTCCCAGGAACTTTGCACTTCTATTGTTTTCACACATTTTTTTAAACCTGAATTATACTTTAGTTGACTTATACAAAGTACACAGTCAGTCCCTCTGATCTGTTCATAAAACACCCAAAATGTCATCAAGTTTTATAGTGGGGGAATTAAGCCTGGATGATTTTCCTCCCAGTATGAAATGGTTTTTTGAAGAAGAGGAAAAGTACAAGAGGAGGCCAGATTCCCTCTAATGGGCACTTCAACTGAGAGGTGTGGAATCGTGTTTTAAGGATTACTCCAGTGCCCTAAATGGTGAGAGGAGCTGAAACCTCTGTAACTCCTGCTCATTCACAGCCTTTCCTTCTAGTGGTGAATTTATGCTGTGAGTTGTACTGGATATCAGCAGAGGAAGGAAACAAACCTGTATGGCAGAAAAGGGTATTAATGATATTTCCATGTGTTTGCTTCTAGAGACTAGACTGGATTAAAAAAAGGAGATTTTAAAGGGGAGACCTTCAGAAGAGCCTTTTAATGGTCACTGCTTTTAACCCTTCAGAAAAAATGCCTGTGGATTTCAGTTACAGCTTTATCCTAAAGATCCTGACCTGATCCTTCATTTCTGAAGCCAACTGGCCTTGTGGAGCAACACGAATCTCAAAGAAAAGGACCTCAAAATTGCCTCAAATAGTTTTCTTAATTATTAGATTACATGCTTGAGGATTTTTTTTTTAATACTACAAGAAGTTTTACATTAAGTACAGGCTGAATCAGCATTTTCCACATGTTTAAGAGACATGAGCATAAGTGGTAAGTAGCATATCTAAAAACAAGGCTGTAGCATGAGAGTTGCTAGAGATCACTGTATGCAGCACTGGGACTCTGTAGGTGTTTCACTGCGGGGAGACTGGGTTCATTCATGTGGATCCTGTGAACCCTTCAGGGCTTTCATCAAATCTTCACTGCAGGGCTATTCTCCAGAACATGTCTGTTGGACTGGGGGAATGCAGAGACCAGGCAGAAGAAGCACCTTCAGAGGAACAGCTGATGGTTTGGGCAAAGAGCCCCAGTGACTGGATGTTAAAGGCAGTCAGCTTTGAAATGGGAGGGACAAATCCACAGGCAGGCCCAAGAAAGCTGCTACAAAATGTGTCAAAAAGGTGTGTTACTTCCATCTGCTTTGAAATCTACCAATTGATATGAAAAATACCACCAAATTAATAGATGTCTGTAAATTGATCCAAAGCCAAGTGCCTTAAACCCTCTGTAGCTTTACAAGTCCCAGGAGTTTGGTTTGGGCTCCATAATGTTGAATACATCAACAGTAAAAAAAAGTCTCTACTCTCGTCAGCATGTTAAGAAACATGCTTGGTGTCTTTTTAGCATCTAGAAATGCTGACTTTTGGTGCTTTGTTATTAGATGAGGGGGCTGAGATGGGGATGGGAGAGTTGGAAGCCTGAGCGTAGTCTGAAACTTCAAGGAAATCAAGCCAACAAGGCAAGCGTGATTTAGATGCCACTTTGAGCAGATTTGGTGGAGATTATATTCCCACAGCATGAACATAAAATCTGAGTCATATCCAGCACAGTCAGCTATTGTGTAGCAGCAGGATCAGGTAGGTCAGATAGTCTGTGGGTGGTTGTGGTTGGACCCCATAATGTGACTGTGGTAAAAGGAACCACCTCTGGGACTCAGTTTCTTGCTGTTTGCCCTACTACCCTGCTTTGGTGGGATCACTGGTTTGCAGGAATTTTGTGCCATTAGTATACAAAGGCAGTGTGAACTTTATTGGATCTGGTTCTATTATTTTTTTCTTGCCTTTTTTTCCCCCTGCTTCTTCTTTCCTTGGGCTTGCTTGAGAGCAGCTCAAGAGATTCCTCCCCTGGCATTCATCTGCTCTTGTATTCAGCATCTTGAAGGTTTTGTTTATGCAATTGGTCATGAAGCTTTGCCAAGTCAAGGCCTGCACCTGCTTCTGGCCCATACATAAACTGGGGGGGAATGTATAGATCAATCCCTGGGTGCTTGTGTGGAAAGGGGCCCTCAAGTCTGGTAGCCAGCAGTTAGAAATAGGTTCCAGCCAAACTCTGAAGCAGTCATGAGCGCCTGGGGACAAGCAAGGGCTGAGCATGAACTTTTAATGTTTAAAAGCCAACTGCTATTTAGTTTGCTTGCTTTTTGGAGAGGTTTTCTCAGCAGATGAGTTTCATTGGGAAAACAAAACAGCCTTCTGGTTTAAGACACTGCCACTCTGGAAAAAAGAGACGAGAGAACTACTTGATGGTGAGCTATGTGAGGTTGAACTCAAAGTAATTTGGGGAGCAATGAGTTTGGCAGGACCAGTGACCTTAGGTTGAGTCTGAGGAATCACACAGTTTGAAACAGACAGATCCATATTTCAGATAATTTATTACATAACATCCCTTAGTCAGACAACTTTCCTGAGGTGAATGAACAGAGATTACTTTCAGGCCACACTGCTTTCTCTTTATTTTTCCAGTACTTGCTGAGCTGAAAATACAGTAAAAAGCAGTTTTTTTCATGCAGTATTTCAGTGTTTCCCTCCCAGTCTGAACAGAGGAAGCAAAGAAGAATAGGAAAATAAATAAAGTCAAGTAAGTTATTCTGGAGGATCAAAAGAGTTTAATTTGAGTTTTGGGGTAGAAGTTTGAATTGCTTTTTATTTTCTGTGAGTTTATTTTCCTTTCACCTGGCTCTGAACACAGTGTACTTTCAAGATAACATTGTTCAAAACCTCATGAAATTTACACATAAAGTGTCTTAAATAAAAGGGAATATTTAAGTTTGGAGATAGTTGTAGAGTGTCATGATCTAATTACAATAGCATTTTTGAAGGATAACAAACGTCAAAAGAAATAAACTGGATGTTATGGAAAATAAAAGTAGGGCCAAGAATCTAAGGCTAGCCAGAAAAATTAAACATTGAGGCTTTTCCTCTGGAAGGTTTTAAATCAATTTAGTGTTGGTGAAAAATTCCAGGTTCATAGCAGAGGAAAATGATGCCTTTTATTTATTTACAGGCAAGGCTGGCATGCGCCTGTGACAGCATCTCTGCTTTAGACTGTTGCTGTACTTTGACACTCAGCTGAATTGACCACCAGGAAAAGCAGCTGAAAAGTCCTTCTGTCTCTCTTTCCTTCTGTCCTCTAAGCTTGCCAGCAGCCTGACTACACTTTGCTTTTGAAAGTGGTTTTGATCATGTGGATCTATCCATCAGGAGCTCCACTGGGACAAATGACTCCTCGCATTCAAGTCCAGGAACAGTTGGTCAGACAGTTAAAAAAATTCCCAACTTTCTTTATTTTTTAATTTGCATATAAGTTTGAATGCTTGTGGATGAATAGATGGACTTAGGGTAGAGTTTCACTTTTTGGAGCACACAGTTCATGATGAAGCTTATTCATGACCTATTTCCATCATGCTATGTAACAGGCAAGGAGAACCTCCAAAAATATTAGCTGCTCTCCAGTGGGGGGCTAGCAAAAGAAAGTATTGGTTTTCAAACTGGTTGTGAAGAGTACAGATCTCTGATGGCAGTAAATTATTATTTTCTTAGCTCTTTAGAGCAGTTTTCTTTCATGAGTGAACTTTCAAAATTGGCCTATATAGTAGGATATAGTAAACTTTGTAGTGTGGGACTCTCTTGTGGGAGTCCTCAGGTGGTAAGTTAAGGAGTAAAATTAGAAGATCAGGAACTATTCCATAAAATGCATTTTTTTAAATGAGATTTTACTTCCTACTGAATGTAGAACTGAGGCTGAATGAAGAAATTTTGTTTGTTTGTTTGTTTTTGGTGAGGAGTGAAAAGAGAGTCCTTTCATAGGGCCCTGGTTTCAGTGATCTCACAGTGAGGAATGCCTAGGTACCCAGAAGCCTCTCTAAAGTGCACAGTTCAAAGCATTCTACAGCTCATGCAGGAGGTGTTAAGGTATCAAGCACATCTCTTTTTGAAGGAGATGCTGCAGCCTTGTAGTCTTGGGCTCCACATTGCTGAGTGCTAAGAAATCAGGTCAGAGATGCTAAATACCTTCATGCCATTTGGTGAGTTGCACACAGTGGAAAGGAAAAAGGCAGTGCCTGTCTGCAGCTGCAGATTACACAGCTTTGAATCACTGGGGCTAATGGGATCCACTGACTAACTGGGTGTTTCCAAGAGGCAGCTATTTGCCAAGGAAGTGACGGAAGGGAAGGTGTCTATCAGAATGTCTCTCCCTCTGGCATGTGGTGCCACAGATGCTGTGAAATTTGGCCTGAGATAAGACAGAAGTTACACAGAGCCAGTCTCACGTCTGGTTGTCTAGGACCTGGGTGTTAAAACAAAGGCTGAAAAGGAAATAATGATCTGGTTTGAAAATGAAATACAATAAGGAAACCCTGGAGGGAAAACTAGTGCTCAGAAGGCTGTTCGCAAGCATCTGAAATAAAATTCATAGGAAAGAGACAAAAATAAATGGCAGAGTGAGGAATGTCCAGGACCTGCTGCGGATGAGAGAAGAGAGGCTGGAGTCAGATTTTGTGCTGCCCACTGTAATCATTGGAGGAGGGGGGATCTGCATTCTCCATGTGAGCAGCCCCCTCTGGTCACAGCCCCTTTCCAGAGAGCTCCCGTGCTGCAGCAGCCTTGGCAAGTTCCCTGTGACTTGCAGCTTTGGGGAATTGCTTTGCTCTCTTGAGCAGAGAGAAAGGTTTGCTGCAGGCAGCTCCCAGCTCCTGTGGGCACCGTTGTCTGCTTGGGATGGTGTTCCAGGGTGGCTGGCTAGTCAGGGCTGCTGCTGGGAGCAGAAAGGGCTGGTGGCCCGCAGCCTCCCATGGGGGAAGAGTTTTCATGCAGGAATGTCACAGCTGGGTCTTTCAGGAGAGACAGATGGCTCCCTGCAGGATTTGAGAGGAAAACATGAAAATATTCCTCCCGTATACAATAATAAATTTGAAATGGCCAAAGGAAAAAGTACTTAGCACTCCCAAAAATGTTTGGCTTACTGAAAAGCCCCAGAGATAACAGTACTTCACTGGTTTGTATAGAGGCTGTGCACTGGCAAAAGAACTTGCCAGCTTTTATGCACTGCCCCACCAATCTAAATTAATTTGAGATCTTTGGGACTGACTCCAAAGGTGATAAAGTTGGTCAGCTTTCATTTCCTCTTATTCTTTGATCTCTCTCCTGAGGCTGCCTTAAATGGAATGTAATGAATTGATTTTATTGTTATTCTTGATGATGAGATGACACAACCCCAGTGGGAATAGAACAGAAATTGCGAGGGTTTTTTTGGGTTTTTTTTGTGGTTTGGGTTTTTTTTTGTTTGTTTGTTTTTTTTTGTTTGTTTGTTTGTTGTTTTTTTTTGTTTGTTTGTTTTTTGTTGTTGTTTTTTTGTGTGTGTATGTGTTTTTTTTTTCCTAAACAAGATTTCAAGCATTTTAATTTTTTGAGACTGTGTTTTAGAGAGGTTGCATTATGCTCTGCCGATCTCCATGCATGTGCATTTGGGAGGTGTTTACAGGTGGGTGGTGGGAATTTACCTCTGCAACTCTGCAGCTGCCTTTGTGATGCACCCCTTCTCTAGCCTCGAAAGAAAAATTACAGAGTGATTATCAGACACATGTTTGTGTGCTTCTCTGATGAGAAAATACAACAAAAATACACTTTTATTTTTGTTGAGAAAAGAATGAACTGTGCATTATCTACATACACTAAAGGAAAAAGAATTTTAAACAACTTTTACATGCGTTTTTCCACGCACCTTATAGAAAATTGACATTGTTTTTTCATATTTCATATTTTCATGTTGTAAGATTATTTAACAAGCTCTACCTGTAGTCAACTTCTAATCTTTGTCCTTCTTGACAGTAGGTTTTGCCTGGGTGACTTTGGCACTAAACCACAGCATTACAATCAATGTCAAAACCCTGGCAGCTGTTTGGCAGCTGAGGTAAAGAGAGTTTCATTGCACTAGTATTACTCTTTTGAATACGGGTTGTCACCTCTACTGGCAATTTAGTAAAGAAGACTTTTACTCTCCCTGCCTGTGAGACAGGACCTCTTTGGGCACATGGAAATGATCCTCCCAGTTTTCTTCCTTTCCAAGAGAAATGCCTTACAGTTGCTTTACACTTCTCTGAAATGTGTCTGAGCTATGCCAGCATATACAATAATACCTTTGGCTAGTTAGCTTTCTAGCATGTATCCTCTAGTGTTTTAGTTATAAATCCAGTGATTCTGAAGATTTCTGGCAGTTCTGTCTTCTTTTTTTCTCCCACTCTCTTTAGTGTGGTTATAGTCTGATGTTTTTTTATAAATGCTAAGACTGATGAAAAAAAAAAAGGCCAAAAAACTACCAAAGATCCCCTTATTCCAAACAAAATCACTTTGGTTTTTCTTTTCTTTTCTTTTTTTTTTTTTTTTTTTTTGGTCTATCTGGTGGCTAGTTGCACACTTCTTTTATCTGACCTGTTATAAGCTCCAGTATTTGCAGTAATGGTTACTCCAAGATTGTCTACACAAGGAACAATAAATGAGGGGATTAGTCAATCCATAAATAATTGCTTAAATGATTTAACTATTTAATAAGCATAGAATTATTTAAATGGTTAGGGATTATATAGCCTGCTCCTCCCACCACATTCCTCTGCAGTAGGATTCCTGTGGGTTTCTTACTCCCATATATCTGCTCAAGCTAATTCTTCATCTCTTAATGGCTTGTAACCCTAACCAGCAGCAAGCTTTATACCCTTTCTTGCTTTCTCTGCCTTCTCTGTGAATGCTTTTGGTAGATCTCTGGATGCCTGTATACAAAGAGTTGTACTCTGTCCTAAAAGGAAAGCAAGCAGCATTGCCCTTGGGAAGGCCTAAATACAGCCTCAGAGGGAGCTGGTGTGAAGCACATTTGTTATTAAATGCATAGCTAGGTGGGGCCTTCCTGTGTTATGAATCTCCCAGTACTGCAGGTAACCAACGTTTCACAAACTGACTCTGGCCCTTCCTGAAACTAATTTCATTTTTTACTGACTTTTCTGCTGAAAGGCTGTTTCAGAGTCTCTGGGCTCTGTTCTAATCAACAGCCTGTTGTAATCCAAGCCTCATTTAATCCAAACTAAATTTACATCCTTGTCCCAGCATTGTCCCAACAGAATTATTAATTCTCAATAACTCTGCTCTTTTCCTGATGCTTTCAGTGCTTTATACAGAGAGGAATCATAACTTTTCTTTAAATTCAACTCATACAGTGGACTTTTCATTGTCACTCATTGTCTTGGTTTGATTTTGTACTTGAGTTCCTCTTCAAGGTGAAACTAATATTTCTTGGGCGTGGATAACTGGATTACACATACAAACACTACATTTGAATATGTACCCATAATAATAAATAAATACCCATCAGAAAGCAAAATAAAAATCCACATCCACATCAAATATAGGAACTATTAGGAGCAGAAGGAGGACACATCTTTATGACATAATGTATGACTTAACCAACTTTGAAAACTGTCCTGCTTTCCTTAGCTTAGAAAGGTTCTATTTAATATGAAACAGAGCAGCAGGAATGACCAGGGGTAAAAACTGACTGAATACATGGGACTTGTTTGGTCTGAAACAGAGGTCTCTTGGGAACATGTGACAGAAGATTACAAAATCTGGGAAAAGGTTGATGGGGATTGGCTACCCTGTGTTTCATCCTGAAGAAGAATTAGGGGAAACATTATGAAATTACTTGAAAGAGGGCTCAAAACATTTATAAAAGGGAGTGATTATTCATATGATAAGTAAATGTAAGGAAGTCCTTGCAGAAGTGGGTTCAAGAAATTTACACTTGCTCACAAGTAGATTGAAAATAATTTAGAAGAGAAATCCATTGTGGGTTGCTTAACAGTCAAATGACAATTAACGAAGGAAATCCCCTCAGCTGAAAATGCTTCAAGGCTATGAGAGTATCAGAAGGAAGTTTTAGATGTGCTTGTCCTATTATTATTCTTCCTGTTCTTACTCTGGCCACAGTTGAAGAAAGGGCAATGGGCTAGGAGAAGCTTTGGCCTGAACTAGTACTGCCATTTTTACTTTATTACCATTCCTTGTTGCACCACTGCTTTATGTCCTGACAACCACTATCTGTCTTCTCTGGAAATATCTTGGCTGACATATCCTAGAATCACCTTTGCTTTTTCTCATAGTTGCATTACCTGGTAGCTTAAGTCATCCTATAATTAACTAATGCTCTCTGCTTCTTCTCTTCAGTCATCTCCAGTTAATGAGCTCTCAGCTTATGGTGGCAGTTCTCACTATTACTCCACAAATATATGATCTTGTGTTGAGTAGCTTTGCATTTCATCCCATTTTAGTGTCTCCTGTCACCTTCTCCTCCAGTTCTTGGCTTTGCAAGCCTCTCCAAGAAAAATGAGGCCTGTCTCCTTTATGCTTTGAGCAAATACCAGCAGCACACTTGCTTTGCATATCAAGGTCACTTGTAAAAACATTAAAGAAGACAGACCCAGGGCTGCTCCCTGAATATTGCTATTAGTAGCTTCTCCACAGACTGATGGTTCCCCTTTCATCAAAACTCATTGCAGTCTCTTTTTAACCTACTTACTTCCTGCTTGAAGTTCTGCTATTTGGGCCCTGAATTTGCCAAGCCTTTGCATGTGGAGGACCCTCGGGGCAGGGTCTGGGTCTTTAAAGGCAGGCAGCACAGGTTTACCCTTGCTCTGCTGAAATCAGCTGCTCCCATGCAGCTGATTTCCCATGCTCTCATCAATCTCCCCACGCCTGTGACTTCATTGATGGTGGTGGTGGGCCAGCATGACATCATAAAAAATGCCACTAACATATTTTTTTGAAAGATCAGATCTACTTTTACAGCCAAATATATGTTTTCTTTCATGAAAAACATGGAAAATTGCATTAGGGTAGAGTTTGGTGTTTGCTTCTCTCCCATTTAGAAAAATGACACAGGGACACTCATCGCCTTTGATTAAAACTTTATTTGCCTGTGAACTATGTTTACCTATGCAACATTAACTGATGGTCTGTGGTTAAAACCAGAACATTTTGCTCTCTTATTGCTATGGTTCCATTATAATGTGGAGTAAATTACAGGGATGCTGCTATATTCCTGCAAGTAGGTAAGTAGAACTAAGACCCTCAAAAAAACGGGTGACAAGCTTCTGATTATTTAGCAGATGAAGGACAACAGTTGTGAAGATGTCTTTCCCCAGCAATTGAAGTTTGTTTAGGATCAGAGCTGCAGAAATATGAGGTTGCACTTGAATACTGGAGATGATGCTTCCAAGGACTAGATTTCACTGAGCAGGGAGCTCCTCCAGTGCTTTGATACCCATTTCCTTCCTTCCAACCTTTTGGGTATTTGTTTGTGTGGTGAGAGACATTTGAAGCTGCCTAAGAGGTCTGTGTGTAGGTCCTGTGCTGTTATTTTTGTGCATATGGAGTAGTGCTACTTGGGCACTGGTACTTTATGGGTTTGTGTCAGAGGAACATAGCACTGTAGATACTTCCAAATGCTAAGCCAGGTTTTTCTGGAAGCTCATATCCATGCTCTTCTCCTGCAGGGTTGCTCCTAGCTAAACTGCAATCAATCTTTAAGACTTGGTTTCTTAATCACCAAGACTGGACTAGGAAGTAGTTTTAATATAAAGAAGTCTGTCAGCATCTCTGTCTCAGAAGAGTGTTCCCTGTTTCTTGAAAATCAGTGCTCTAAAAGAAAAAAGTTGGCAGACCTGGAATCTGCCATCCAGGTGCTCACTCCCCAAATTTTTATTTACAGGAAATTAATGCTGTTCTACAAAGTTATCAAGAAAAATAATGTGAGGCAGAACAAGTGCTGTAGTCAGAGAGGAAATAGAATTCTTTAAAATTTCATCATGTGCCTGGTGCTTTTTTGACAGGAGTGTGTAACATAACTGTAGCTTTAAAAAGTGAGCACAGTGGATGTGTGATTAAGGAGATGAATGTTCCAGAAACTCTGTTTGCCTGCACGAGCAGAGCTGCCTGATGGCTTCCCTCCCTGCCAGACCCTCACTGTCTTGCTGGCACTGCTCTCTCTATGGACTCAATGGTGTGGCTCCAGGGGAAACTAAATTACTTGGAACTTATCAAGAGGTTGCTCGGTTACTTAATCATTATAATGGCTCGCTGGTAATTTCCTCCAGCCCATGGTTTGCATGTGTGTGTGTGTGTGTGTGTGTTTTACAGAGACTCCAACAATGATAAGCACATTGATTATAATTGGATAGACTTCCCATTGGCATAAACAGACTGAACACCACAGGTCTTAGGATGTGCACCTCCTAGTAGCAGTACAAGGTCTGTAGCTGGAACCACCTGCTTGCAGAGAACGTGAATTTTTCTAGTGTATACACTCAGTAATCAATTGCCTGTGGCTGTTCACTGAATGAATATAAACCCATCCCTTTGAGAGCACTTGCATTTAATTTTGCATTTAATTTGCAGAATAGAAGCTGTTTAGTTACATTATCTGTCACTGCTGGTGTGCATGACAGGGACTGTAATTTTACTGTCCCCAGTTTAAAAGCAACTGTTTGGGGCAGTCAATGCTTGTGACACTGATTTCTTAGCAACTTTGGAAACAGCATTTCTTCCTCTCTTATCATCTGGTCAAGGCTGTTTTCAATTATGCTTTCACTGTGTGAACAAGAAGCAATTATATCTTCTTCCTCTACTCTAAACAACGTCTTTTCCTCATTGCTAAGGAAATTCCATCGTGGTGGCAATGTCTCTTTGAAGTGTTACAATCCCTCAGCTAATACTTAGCACTTATTTCATGCTTTTGTGTTTGTAGATTTCCAAAGAGGCAAAATATTTTCACTCTGTAAATGAGACTCAGAGACCTAGCAAAGTGGAGGAATTTGTGCTGGAAAGAAAACGCACTTTTCCTGATCTTTATGCAGTTACCATCACCTCTGGCTCATTGTGAATTGCAGCTCAACTCCTAAGTGGATTAAAGTGGCTGAAGCTCAGCACCTCAGAGGGCAGGTAGCAACATCTAATGGAAATAAACTTTACAAGTAGGCACAAAACTAAATCTTACATGTAAGTTAAAACATAATGTTTACACATCTAGACAATTAGTAAATAAATTGAGAACTTGAGGAACAGATGTAGTCTCTCAACATGCCTGAGTTATAATCACAGAAACAATGTCCACACATGAACTGCCCTGGTTAAGGTTTTCCCAAGGGCTTCCCCTCCCCTCCCCTCCCCTCCCCTCCCCTCCCCTCCCCTCCCCTCCCCTCCCCTCCCCTCCCCTCCCCTCCCCTCCCCTCCCCTCCCCTCCCCTCCCCTCCCCTCCCCTCCCCTCCCCTCCCCTCTCCTCTCCTTGCAAACTTTTCTACTTGGCATAGCAATGGAAATGGTCAGTTTGCTCCTTACCCCTTGGCTGAGGAATCTCCAGAACTTGGATGAGTAGGTCATTGCTAGGGAATGAGGCCTGGAGGATGCTGAGGGCATTGTAACAGGAAAGTACAACACAGCCAGGGACACCTTGCTCTGAACTATTGTATTTGATATCAGCATCAGTCTGCAAATCACTGTGGGTTCTGCTCCTTTATATCCATTTAATCTAATTATCTAAACCAGAGGAAAACTATGCTTAGAAATAGATAAAAGGATTTAATCCTCTCCACTGATAGTATTGTAAAAAAGCCAAATTCTCATCTGTCCCGGGGTGAAATATGGTGCCCATTGATGTGTCTCACTATGGAGCAACTTCCTTATTCTTTGAGCTAGTTAGAAGAGCATGCTGTGTTTGCTTTTCTTTTGAAAAAGGCAGGATAAGAGAATGAAAGCAATTCATGTCCCTTCCAATGCTGCCAAAGCATCTTGCTACTTTAGATTTTGTATAATAAAACAGACATTATTGTGCTCTAGAGCTTTGGCCTTGGAGGTGGGAATGTGACCCACTGTGCCTTGTAATAACACCAATTAGGCACACCGTCTTTTCTGCAAAGTATAGGATTAGCTGGGGAAAAAAAATAGCAACTGAAAGTAGTGAATGAGCTTTGTAATGAATAATTTGAAACTATTCAAGGAAGTTACAAGAATTATTGTTCCAGATTAGGTCTATGGCAAGCAGTTGTCAACACTAGGATTGTCAATGCCTGTTGGACCTATGCAGCAAGAGGCCTGTATATGCAGTAGAGAACATGTCTTTCACATTTCCTCGTTATGCAGAGGCAGTATTTTATGGAAGAGTTCATCTAGTCAAGATTGTATTTGATGGAGTATTTCAGATCACTTATCAGAGCTCATTTGGCAGAAAATCTGCAGTTTCAGGTACTGAAGGAGAATAGCTCCTGGCTGGTGCTATTAATATTGATTCTTCTGGTGTGTTCTCTTGAAGAGAAAGCCTTGAATCACAGGAACAGGTGCCAGCTCTTCACCAGTTCAGATGGGTCCTAGGCCTGACTCCAGGTCAGGTGAACCAACCCTTTTCTGTTTCTTTGTTTCTTAAATGTAAAATGGGACAAATAAATTTCTGTGCAGGAAAGAATCAGTGCTGTTGCTCATACCAGCAGGAAACACATTTTTTCTTGTCAGTTAAAGACAAAGAGTGGGGTTTTGTGTGCATGCAGCTGCAATTGGACTCTGCCTGCCCAAAATCATATGGTCCTTCTTTTTTCTACTATCACATGTGCTCTCTAGACATTTGTATTTCCATATAAATACAGTTCAGTTTTTTTTCATTTACAGAGACCTTGAAAGCCAAAGCAGTAACTAGGAATAAGTCATTGGGAGCTGCACTCTATTTTTCACCTCAGATGACACCTGCAGACCCTGCCCTTCCTGGTAAGAGGCAGGAAGTCTTCAGAACCCAGCACACCAGCTACATACTCATCTCCTCTGCACGCTATTAGTATATGACTTTCCCAAAACCATTTTTTTATGGTGGTTTAGTACAGAGACATGGGGAGGGTCTGGCTATAGGCTGCAAGCAGCATCCACGAGATGAGTTGGCCCAGATTATTGAGGTTTGTGCTGGTGTTCTTAGCAGTCTTGCAACCTCACCTCTAGGTTACGAAAGGTTTGCACAGTAACTTGTCATCGGTGCTGGCATCAGATGTGCTGATATTCACACAGATAGTGTACCACATGTAAAAGCAGGTCCTTCACCAGATGTACTTCTTTTGTAACCAGCTCATCTTTACTGTTTTTCCCAAGCATGGGTTTGGCTTCTCAAAGCAGTTTTATTTCAGTACCATGCTGTTCTCTGACTAGACCTTGTAATTTAGCAGCATCAAGCAGCTGATGCTTTTATGGGGCTGGTTTCTAATTTTTTTATTGCTGCATCTTCTTTTGTTCTGGACAGCATCTAAGGTGTTTCCCTTGTGTATTTTCCCAGACAGAAGTGGCTTATTTGTCTCAAGAGATACAGACCCTCAACAACTCATGGCAACATGTCTTTTATGTGTCCTATATGATGCTTCTCAAAATGTTCTGTGAAGGAATTTCTGTTTCTGCTCTGATCAGGATAGCAGAATTTGCTACAGCAGGCCTTTGCCTTTGCCTAAACTGGTGAGGTGGCTGCTGGCAATTTGATGGGCAGGAACACAGAACTGCAGACCAGGGTCTGCACTAGGCTTTCTCTCTTGTTATTTCACAGGGGTACAAAGCAGGGATAAAATCTCAGGGGAGTGAGCCCAGTGCTATCAAAGCTGCAAAAGCACAGACCACTCTGGAGGAAACTTTTTGAACAGTACAATATCTCTCAGGAGGCTCTTGTGTCAGATGCAGGTGCCAGACCAGTCTGCAGTGCAGAGGTTGCTCCCACAGTCCCTCCCAGCCCCACAGTTTGTGGTTTTTCAGGTTTGCTGGCAGCAAGGGAGGAAATGCTCTTGCTGCTCTGCCTGCTTCATCCCCCAGAGCTTGCAGACATGAAAAAATCTGTGTGCTCCAGACAGCATGTTAGGATCTGGGTCCTCCAAAGCTGGCCAAAGGATCATCCCAGAGCCTTGGCAGCTGCTTCTCCTGTGCAAGGGCTGTGTTTCAGCTCCTAATAGTTCTCTCTTAGCAGCATAAGTGTTTGTCAGAGACATGCCAATGGGAGTTCATGGTCACAGGAGGAGAGCTTGTCTTTCCAGTAGCTTCCCTCTGTGAGATGAAACTGGTCTTGTCAAGCAGGGAAGGGTGGAAAGTGTGGCACAGTCCCTTTTGGCTGCCAGCAGCATTGGCTCCTGAGATTCTAGGATGCAAGGCAGGAGGAGGACTGGAAAGAACTTGAGTTCTATTATGTTGACTGTCCCAGTCATATTGAAGTAATCTGGACCTTTTGTGACAAGTGGTGACTTTAATCTGTCCTGGCAGAAGAATTTGATCATTAATTTTTATTTAACAGTGTGAGAGCACTGGGGCTCTAGGACAAAATGAGTCTTCAAGCTGGTCTGCCTCATGGCAGCAGTAAGAGACAGTGTCACAAATCAGAGGTAATAAAGGACTCTTTCCACAAAAGTGCTGATGTGAGGTATGGGCTGAGATCTTTCTGAGCTGGAAATGAACACCTGCAGCTGATGGGATGGAAGAAAGGGAGGAGGTAGATCATTTAACTAACATGGTGTCCTGTACTGAGCAGGTTGCTTCCACAGGGGTACTATTTGCCATGATCATTAGGCTTTACCATAATCTTGCTGTAGGAATGAATGAGTATGTTTATGCTAAGATGCTTAGCATATATTCTAGCAGCTCTTTATAAAGATCATTATCTATAATTAGGTAAGTGTGTTTAACTGTTATTGCTCTTGTGCTAAAAATTGCTGCAAATGGAGCCGAGGAGGGAGAGGATTCTAATTTAGACATCAGATAATTGGACCTAATTTGCTTATGAGAATGACTAGTCGTGGCCGTTTGAAACAGTAAGTCCTAAGCTCAGAAATAAAATGCCTTTCTAAAAGTATTTAGTGCCACTGTTCATATTTGTGTCAATATTTCCACTAGAGATGTGGTTTTGTTACTGAAACTTAGCATATGAAAATATCAGTGCACTGCTGAACATGATAGTCCTTTTCTCACAGATGTCTGAAATGAGAAACAAGCTGCCATTTCCTAAACTTTAGTCAGTTCTGCTGAACTATGCTGCAGTTCATTGCTCCTGTTCACACCCATCAGATTCCATCAGGCAGGGTTTAGAGGTACATGTGCTGTTCCTACGGTCACAAGTGTGGTAGTGATGGATTCAGATGTAACTAAAAAAGGTATCTGTGAAGCTAACACTATCACTAAAGGCTGAGCTTAACCTCTGTGCACAAGCCTGGCCCTAGGTCTAGATTTCACCATTGGTTTTGTGAAAGACTGTGCTGTGCTTACATGCTTTTGGAAAGGAATTGCTAAGGGAATGTAACCATCCCCACTCCCATCTGCTGGCCTGTGCTGGCACCCTGTTGCCCTTCCATTTCCTGAGCCTGCTCTGGGACCAGCCCTGCTCCTGGGTGGGGTGGCTGCCCAAAGTGCAGAGTACTTGTGTCACAATGTTTGTGATGGAGAGTTCTCAGGTCCATGTGGACTGTGAGCTTCAGTGCTGCCCAAATTTATCGTAGACCTCTCCACAGAGTAAACATTGCTCTTTCTCTGTATCCCAGCTCTGCAGCCTGTTCAATGCCTTCTGGAGGATCCTGATATACTTTCCAGAAATAGTGGACTATCTTCCATGATTTTAAACACATTATTTTTAAATACCTGTATTGCATTCTCACTTTTCTCACTGAAAAGTTGGGGTTTTTTTTGTTTTTTTCTTTCTGTTTTACTCTGGCAAGTCTGGAGATGGAGATTGACTGCTTGTCTTAGTTATTTATGCAAAATAAATAAAAAATTAGCTATGCTTCTTAAACAGAGCTGTCAGTGTGTGACATTAGGGGCTCAATGTTATTATCTGAGTATAAGGATTAAATAGTTATACAGTTTCTTGGGTGCCTTTGTTGGAGCCTAGGTGCTGGAGCATGTGGGCAGTAGGGGCTGATGGGTTAATGGAGAAGCCAGCAGTAGATACCAGTGACCCCCAGAGATAGGAGCCTGCTGCAGACTGAATCCTCTGCAGAAAGAAGGAACCCTGACAGTCAAAAGCTTCCTCCTTCAGGTACAAATTCTTCTCCTTGGTGGCAAGGTGAACCTGTGGAGAATTATGGTTTGAGGCTTTATTAATCTTGGTTTTTGAATGCTGTAGAAATGAGTTATGAGGAGGATCTGATCCTCAGTCTCTTGTACCTCAGATGGAAACCCTGTTGAGCAGATTATGACGCCAATTACCAATTGACATGAATAAGGGAAGAAGTGAAATAGCTCTAGCTAGAATATCCAGAAAGGTTAAGAGTCTTATACCCAAGAAGATATGAAAGCTTAAGAGGAGATTAATTAGGTAGAACAATCTCCAGGTTCTTACTTTGTCACCAGTTAAGTAACCACAGAGATTTATGTGTCAATGTAGTTTCTAAAATACTGTCAAATACTGTCTTCTGAGAAAATTATACAAAAGTCTAATGAGACTATATTCTGCATGCATGTTTTTGCTGTCTTTTTCCCAATCGATCCCCCAATAAATTTTAAATTCCTTGTCTAATGTCTATAAAATTAAGAAAATGGAAAGAAATCTCAAAGATGCCAGATTCCTCCAATGGTCCTTTACACTGTATAGCCTGGAGATGATGTGGCTCCTAGAGCCATGTGTTTGCTCCACAAGGACAGACTGAAAGGCTTAGTAGAAGTCATGAGAGAGCAACTGGGCAGCTAGAGTGGGAATGATAAGTGGCCAGGAGACACATGCTGCTGATCCATTCAGCCTTTTAAGCTATGTCTGTCATGCTATTACTGTGTTGATGTTTTATCTTGTTGAATTCTACAAAAGAGATCCCAGGTATGAAGAAATAGAAATACATTTTGGGTGCAAGATACAGAGTAAGCATGGAAGCAGAGCTATTAGATAATGAAAACAACCCTTATATACTTTAATCACCGTCTCTTTCCTTTGTGTCTTTGCTAGCTTTACTGAATCTCAGCCTGGCTGGTTTCCAGAATATCTTTCTTTAGATAATCCATGCTCCCTGGGAGTTGCATACACTTGGGGATGAGGGTTCCACCATGGAGTGGGGTGCTGTGGGCCCAGACATTACAAAAATAAGAATTGAGTATATTTGAGGACTTTGAGTATGTTTGAGGACATTCACTAAGGAAATGGTGGAATGAAGGATGTAACCACAAACATTTAATCTAGAAAAGATGCTGCATACTCTCTTTTTTGCAGCAATGTTTTTGTTATGAGACTTAATATCGTGATTAATGTGGCTGTGGCAGGGATTGCTTCATCAGCTAGCCTCAGTTATTGCAATCTAACAGAAATGACTGAAGAACAAGATGACAGTCTGCTCT
Organism: Lonchura striata; assembly: GCF_050655825.1. Classification (NCBI taxonomy): domain Eukaryota; kingdom Metazoa; phylum Chordata; class Aves; order Passeriformes; family Estrildidae; genus Lonchura; species Lonchura striata. The sequence goes on from NC_140703.1 coordinate 65,536,893, forward strand.
AGAACCACTGTGTGTTACCATCATCTGTGGAGAAGAGAGATACAAGAGAAAGTATCCTCCTGGAATAGTCATTGTTGGCTTATTGACTTGATTATTCTTCTTGGATATGTATTCACTCAACAGATCTCAGCAACCCCAAAGAGATTAATTACATGTATTTTTAAATTCCCTAAGTGCACATTTGCATAACTAGCATTTTTAAATATTCATCAGTACATATTTGCTTGATAGATTGTAGCAGCATCATTTGCAGCTTCAAAAGGGACTTTCACTTAATCAAACCAGAAATGTTAATTATTTCTTGAGGCTCAGACATATGATCAGCATATTGTAGCACAGTAAATATATTGAGTATCAGCTGGGGCACAGTGACTGAGTGCATGCTCCTACCCTTTGGCGCATGGGAGGAAATCTGAGCAGCTTAGCCCCCTATTACTGTGGTTTAGATGGACCATCTTTGCATTAGCTACAGACAGAAAACAGATCCATTCATAGCTGCCATGGGTCAGCTCATTTGGTTTAAATGGATCCTGCATCTTTGCTGGCTCCTGTTTCCCAGTGACAAAAGCCTTGCAGGCAGGCCACCGTGGATATTCCCAGAAAGGCTCTGTGTTCACATGGCACTCTGTGCCTTTGGCCCCCCAGGGTATGTCCATAGTGTTAAAGAGAAAAGGTCAGGAAAGAACTGTGGACACTGGAGCCATGATTGTCTCTTCAGCTTGACTTATTCCCTGGGTCACTTTTGAAATCTGCCAGCTGAACTGAGTCTAAGACAGTCCCAGCACAGTCCTGGGACAGCTCCTGTTGTCCCAGGAGGGCAGCAGGTGTGCATGCCTTTGCCCTGCACAGTCACTTTGTGCTCTCGGAGGGCTGTGTGCCCTGACCTGTGCCCACACCCCTCTTGCCACAGCAGGAGTCTGCAACATGGGCTCTCTCATAGTGCCACAGCACTATACCTTGGGCTAGAGCCAAATCCTCATTACTTCAGAATTTTTCATTTAAGAAATGTATGAAAATGAATAATACTCAATCACGGGAGCAGGCTGCCTAGGGAAGTCATGATGGCACCAAGCCTGTCAAGAGTTCAAGGGCCATCCAGAAAATGCTTTTAGTCATGTGGTTTAGCTTTAAGTAGTCCTGGGATGATCAAGGAGTTGGATCCTTATGGGTCCTTTCCAAACTGAAATACTCTATGATCCTATGAGTCTGATATTGTTATGAGGGACCACAGTGGAAGAGATCCAGGGCCATGTGCTGTATAATAGAGCCCCTTTGCCATCAGGGGATAATCCCAAAATGTTGTGAATGTGGCTGGTTGGCACATCCCACACCTGCAGTGTGCAGGCAGACCTGCTGATGTCAATAGCAGCGTGTATGTCAAACACTGAACTGCAGTTCCTCATTCCCCACTCAGTCTAACTGGATGCTTATTTAGTTCTGCTTGCAGGGAAATAGTCCTGATCACCTTCAACTCAAGAAAAAGAGGAGCATAATATTTATTTAGGCAAACAGATAGTGACCAGGTGTTACAAGAGAGGCTTCCCCGTCTCTGCCTCTTTTTTTATTATTTGCAGTATTGAAGCAGGAAACCTCAAAGCAGGGTGACAAGGAAGTCAACTCCTGGGTCTGCCTGTGAGGTTAACTTCTGGGTCTGCCTGTGAAGGGTAGTCCCTCAGCAAGTAACTGAAAAGGAAAAAGAGAGGATAGCTGTTCCCACCAGATGACTTTTGAGTTTAAGTTCAAGAAGAGAGGAGCATGAATTCATTACAAACCAGAAATGCCAAAGTTAGTATCCACACATTGCAGCTCACAGCTGGGAGGTGCAGGAAGTGGGATGATGAGAAAAGATTAAGAAATGCCTCTCGTGATGTGGGTCTGGTGGGAGCAGGGTATAGGGGAAAGGCAGAGGGACAGTGGGATTGGGGGAGGGAAGAAATTACCCAGAAAGAGGGAAGGAGGATGATATGTTTCCCATGCATCAGCATCCCTGAGCTCACAGAGGTCTCTGGTGTCTGGGCTCTTGGTCCCATATCCACAGGTGCACTTGGGGGTCAGCAGTGACTGGGTGCTGCCAAATCTGCTGTGCTGCCCTGTCTGTGGGCTACAGAAAATCCTGAGTGTCTGCCAGCTTGTGGATTGTTTATTTGCCTAGGAGGAAAAAGACTATGAAAGGGGAACCGGTGACCTGAGCTTCTGTGTGATTCCTCCTCATCAGACCACATCCCTGCAGTCCTGTTCTGCTGAGTCAGTGAGGGACATGTGCATTTTGGTTTTCTGCTGGGTGATATTGCATAAACTGTGACATCTACACCAAATTAGACCCTCCCTGGCTTGGTGAGTGGGAAGCGAGGCTTTGAAAGCAAAGCCTGCTTGGCAGATTGCCCCAAAGCTGACCTTATGTCCTCAGTGTTCATATTTTGAAACATTTTCATAACATCATATCTTAGCAGAAGTGATTTCCTGACCTTAATCCTCCGTCTGAGTTGTTTGGGGCTCAGTAGTTGATGGCTGGCTGTTTTATTGAGAATTATTGTGGTTTGGTCCATTGTGAATGAGAGCCAAAGTGCAATTACTAGTATATAATTTTATTTAAAAATGGATACGCCTTTGTGACTGGATACCAGCCTCCACCCATTAGACCATCCCCTGCAGTCAGTCATTTATTTTGGAAACACACAAATTCCAGCCAATTACAACAACAGTTCGATCACTGAGGAATAAACATTTTTATATTACCTGAAAGCCAGTCTTAGCTTGAATATTGTTTTGCCAGGAGCCCACTGTCCTTTCAAACTTCTCAGCAGAGAATGGTGGAAGATCCTGATACACCAAAGGGTTTTTTTTTTTTGTTTGTTTTTGGTTTTTTTTTGTTTTTTTTTTTTTGTTTTTTATTTCATTGCTGATAGATCCATTTCAGAAGGATAAAGCCACCTCTATTTCTAATTGCAATGGTAAAGATAAACTACCCCTGGAGTTTTGGTTGAGTCAAGATTGTAATGGCAATGAGTGCTTAATATGCATCCCTGATTTAGGGGTACTAGAATAGGCCCCTTACATCAAACAGCAAAGCAGACTCACATGGAACAAGCTTATCTGACCTGTCTTCATTGAGAAGCAAAAGGAGAATGGAATACTGAAGTGGATTTTTCTTTGTACACATTTGGTATCTGCGGGAGAGGAATCTGGAGGCTGAGAGTACCAGACCCATGAATTAATCCTTGAGTTCCCACTTGTCTGTCTTCCCTTTAGATTTACCTTCTATAATTTGGGTATCTCTTAACCCATAAGAGACCATAAAGCTCTGACCTACCTCAGAATGTCAGACCTGCAGCTGGGCTGGTTTTCACCAAGAATTTAGGAAAATAACTTAATGTTAATTGTTCAACATACCCTTTTTGGAAATAATGACTTTTTTAGGATACTTTGAACCCTCCAGAGTTCCTGCCTGATCAGATTTATATTTATCATTAGCAAGTAATTATGGCACAACATGAAAGTGTGCATACTTATTCTTTCTAAATTGAGTTATTAACTAGCCCATATTAGGATAATGCATGTCTCTGCATGACCTCATGGTGGGAAGTAAAAAGAGAGACAGACATCTCATGTAATTACTTTTTCTTCTTTTGCCAGGCAGTACCAGGGCAATTTTTGCTGTTACATGGATAACAGAACAATTGATAGCTATATATTAGTTATATTATATTTAGCTAGATTTTTCAATCAATAAAATTAAGTAAGTCTGTCAAAGCATAATTTCTAGTTCTGTTCATCATTGAGAAACTAAATCTCATGCGCTGTACATATTGGTAATACAACACTTAGCTTAATTACTAGTCATGCCCAAACTAAGATTAAAGAGTTCTTCTAATTTTTTTTTTTTCTTCTTGCAGACTTAATAGTTTGGGCAACTATATCTGTGGAGAGGTGAGGACACTCTGCTTTCCTTATATTCACATCTTGTTGCTACTCCTTTTTTTGCTTTGGAGGGGTGACTGTTGCGGGATAATGGCTGGAGATGACAGGTAAGGTGCTCCCAGACCTTGGAGCCTGAGCAGGGAAAGCCCTTTGGCTCAGTCAGGTGCTTGCTCCCCAGCCAGGCAGGGGCAGCTCCTTCAGGGATGCAGGATTGGGTGGATCTCCTGCTTCCTCCCAGTCCACACTGCCCCAGGGCAGGAGGTCAGTTGCCCTTCTGATACCCCTCTGTGAGTTAAACACCAGAGACGCTGCAGCCAAAAATATCAGCCTCAGGCTGGGGACAGTGAAAAAGAGGTAGCCTAACATGCAACAGAAAAGCCACCAAAGGCTGAACCAGAATCGGCCCTGCTTGCTGTTGGTAGTCTGGAAGGGTTGAGTTTAAAGGATTAGGGGGGCTGCCACAGCCTTTCCAGGACACAAGCCTCAGTGCTGCAAAATGACAGGGAATCTGGCTTGCAGACAATCCTAAGCCTTTTTAAATGATCATGTCTGCAATGTGTGAAGACTAACAATATACTGACTAAGTTCCTACTTCCAGAAAATGAGAGGTTTGATTTAAAACATGGGATGCATTATTTTGGGATAGTCTTGATTTCAGCTTTTTAAGCCCTTGGTTCTTGGTGAGGAATCCACAGGGATAGTCACATGCAGACATGCCTATGTGCACATACACAAAGAGAACCAGAAAGCAGACATTCAGCTTGGTCTATTGAGTTTTGCTCTAGGACCTACCCTGTTGACATGTTCTAATCATAGCTACAGAAATGAACTGATCACTTGGTCTGTCAAGATGGGAACTGTATGACCAGAATCAGACAGAGTTCCTCTGGATGCTCCATGCCTTTGTGATTACAGCTGTCCTGTAGAGGAAGTGGTCTGAAACACCCTCACACCAGGGGAGGGCTTGCCATGGGGTTCTGGTGCCCACAGGGAGTCCTCTCTGAGGTTTCTTGCACTGCCTTTTTTCAACTGAGTCTAGAGGAGACAGAATTCCTGTGTTATCCATGTAATGGAGAATCTAAAAGGGATGAAAACTCCTTTCTGCACTCTGGGGTCTAAACTTTCTCAGAGGTTATTTCTTAGAAAAATTTAGAGGCTTCCCTGCTCTTTTCATAGGTTCACATATCCCTGAGATGCCTGCACACATTGCACAAGGCATGAAGTTGCCTAGGTAAGATGCCCTGATGGAATTCCACCAAACTGTAAACTCTGATTACATTATTATCTAATTTTTGCCTTTTAAAGGAAATATCTAATATAGGAAGCTGGATGCTCCAAATTTCTGTAATGGTGGAAGAATGAGCTCTCCAAGAGCAACACAGGACCTGAGTGCACTCAAAATATTTGTCTCCTTCCACTGACTAATGAGGTGACCACGGGTGAAGAGACTCTTCAGTTATGTGCCTGAGTCAGAGGGGGTGAATTCATGCACAAGTCCCCTGGAAGTCCAGAATGGGACCACTGAAAACCACTGCAGTGTTCATCTGCTCTCACATCTGTAGTGTTTCATGTGCCATCTGGTTCATTCTAGGGGTTGTAGGATTTCCTTCTACATCATAGCCTCTGCACGTGTTTGAGCCTCCACACAAGCACAGAGCTTGCAGATACTCTTGCCAAATAATGGAAGTAAAAAAAGGAGGTGGCTTAGCCATCATTTGGATGGAGACCAAGTGAATGATAGGAACTGAATAGAATAGAATTTTAATGGAGGGTTTGTGATTGTGACTTGGAGTTTCTGTTGCCTTTTTTTTTTTGTATTTCGTTTTCTTTTTTAACTCTCATTATCTGGTTACCATGGAAAGCTTTTTCAATAGAGCAGGAGAACAGCTTCAATATTTTTCTTAAAAATTTTAATGAAGAAATAAGATTAATCTCTGTTTCTTTCATTTTAAAGTCAAGAATCTTAGGCATGGAAAATTGAACTGGCCAAAATGGATTGGTTTCTCCTGGCCTCCATTTTCCTTCTTGAAATGTGGAGAGCAAACAAAAGCTGCTAGCTGTAACACCATTGAAATTGCCCTTTCTCTTGTGTCATGAAACAACTGCTCTCATTTTTTTTTCCCTTTGCTTTAAAACACCCATGTATGAAATAAGCACACATTCACAAGGCTGCCTGTCATTAAAGTGGTTTGATAATGTTGCGGGGCGTGCCAGTTTAAATTGCAAACTCAGAAGGCCTTCTTGGAAGCTTCTTCTTTTCTTCTTTTTGCTCATTGGCAAAACCACTTGGAATATATATTTGTCCTAATCCAGCCTAAGCTGATTTTTCACAATGCCATCTGGATCTCATCACAGGCTGGATGCTTTCAGTATTTGATCCAGGCAATTTCCCCGCCCCGCCCCCCCCCCCTCCCTCCTTAATACCTATTCTTTAAGAATTAAATATTTTGGAGAAGTGTAGTTCCCAGTTCATTCTTATTCACTGTGTGGAAGATATCCAGGAGCAGCCACTGAGATATTTATTACCACTCAGGAGCCAGTGGTTAATTGAATCAGAATCGGTTGCTATCAGTTATTGTCTTGGGAGTGGCTCAAAAACATTTCTGTATCTTTCAAGGATGGCATATTCCTTTACCAAATGTTAAGCCTGAGTAAGCACCTGGTGGATTTGGATGACAGCACAGCGTTATCTCAAAGCATTTCTCAGTGACTGATATGTCTTCCAGTAGATGATCCTACTTTCTGGGAAGAAGAACTTTCTAACGATAAGGGTAGTTATGCTCTGGCACAGGTTGCCTAGGGAAATGATGAAATCTCCATCACTGGAGGTTTTTAAAAACCGGTTAGACGAACAGCTGCCAAGAACTGTTGATGTATAGTCAATTCTGCCTTTGGGCACTACTAGATGACCTCCTGAAAGCCTTCTAAATATTTTGATCACTGCATTTATAGCTGAACAATGAATCAATCAACAAGAAATTACAACCAGGGAATTGGTACCAATATTTTGTTTGTGTAAGGATTAAAAGAATGAATAGAATAAAAAAATCACACTTTGTATATGATGCCTCATTTAAAAAAAAAATCTGAATCATTAGAGAGATATCTACAAAGATACAGACCTAAGAAGTCAGGTGTGAATGTGGAAGATCCTCATTCCAAAAAAGCAATCAAATAAATAAAAAAAAAAAACTAGAGGAAGACCAATTATTGTCTAGAAATTTAATTTATAGGGCTTAAGGGAGAGTTGTATAATTGGAGAATGTGTTTTGAGATAGTGCGTTGAAGTGTATTTAAGTCACAGCTGCCCTTCACCTCTTACCGAGACCTTACAGCTAGAGAGGGCTCTGTGTTCCAGAACCTTAGACCCATAATTTAAGATGGAGCACGATGGAGACAGAAATTTATCTCACAGCTTCCTATATAGGATGCCCTTTTTCAAAATATGTGAAAGAAAGAAAACATTTTATTGCATCCCAGCAGGCTCTGACAACTTAAGGGCACAAAAGTGTGATCTTGAATAATAGAGCAGAGACTGTTTATGTGGCAGTTGAAGTAATCTGGCATCAGGGTTGGGACATATGGGTGTAAATAATGTAAAGACAAGACAAAGTGAAGGACAGTAATTTAGTAAATACTACAGTTGGTGTTGTGTGTGTAATACATGTGTCTTCACAGCTCAGGAGGAGATTTTGTTCAGTTTTTAATTTTAGGTAGCTGCTGCTGTTCCTTGCTTTGTGTGAAGGTCACAGCAGTGGAATGCTGAACAGAGGTATGGGTGACAGGGTGGCTGCACCCAAGCAAACCAGAATAGGGATGAAATTCAATGTCTGTGGCTGGAGGAGTAAGATGGCAAAACTCCATGAGGAGAGAAAGGCAAAATCTGACTTCTTTCAAATATCTTCACATGCTGAGGGGATCTGCATGGTTAATGCAAGGTAGTCCATTACACCTGTATGTTTCTGTTCAGTTACTAAATATGTTTTGACATGCAGAAAGGTTTACTTCTCATTCTGACTGTAGGATATATTTATGTTGGGTTCACTGTTTGCTCACTTGCAGCCAGAGGCTGAGCTAAGACATTCCTTAGGAGTCTGATGGAAGTCCAGATGAACCATTGCTTGTTTTAGACAGCAGATATTAGCTTATGAGACTTCTCTACCTCTTTCATCCGTACTGCTGTTAATATTTTTTTCTTTTTTGACAAGCAGAAAAGATTTGAACAAAGTACCTGTTCCTAGTTCTGATAGGAGTATGGTCTTATTGCCATGGAAAAAATTCTCTCATTTAGCATTACTGAGATTATAGTGTCTCACTGCCTAGATTCTTTATTCTTTTTCATATCACTACTTTCTTTCTTTGGTATAAATATAATTTTTTTTTAAATCTGAAAGGCCTAATCTGAAGGGGTCAGATTTATTACCAAACTAAAGGCATAAAACTTTATTTTATAATATTATAATATTAATATAACATATATATTATTATATTATTATAATATATAGTACTATTTATTAATATATTATTAATTTATAATATTTCTTAAGTGAAATAAGAAGTAGAAGCAAAAATGAAGTTATTATTTTTGTTATTTGTTGGATCTGGGCCCAGAGCCCTGGCTGGCCTGTGTGAACAGGACATCAGTTTCACTTAGCAGGTGAAGTTTTAGTCTTGAATGAGGTAGTGATCCTATTACTTTTGGTTTCACTCAGCAGGTATAATGGCACATCTGTAAAGCACGACAGCAATTCTCAGTCAGGTTTTCTGCTTTCCTCTCCATAGCTTTCAATTGTAAAAAAGAAACAACCACAAGTTATTTGAATTCACTAATGGCTTAATTGGATTATTTCAATTTTAATAATTTGTCTTCCTTTGTCTTACCTGCCTCCAGACCCCATCTTCTCAGAGACATAATCTGTACTCTGCCTCACTAACCCCTCTTCCAAAGTTTCTACCTTTCTCTGAGTACAGCAATCAGTAGTGTCTATACACACTGCATTCTTCGGCTGCAGTGATTCTGGCAAATTCCTATATGGGTCTGGCCCCAGATCCCACAGAAAGGTGGGAGATTGGATTTGTACATGATCTGGATGCATCCACACTGTGCTTGCCTCTGGCTCTCCAAGGCTCAGCTAATCCTAATGGCAATAAACTGGGAGGAGCTGTTGACTGCCTCAAAGAAAGTCCCTGCAGAGAGACCCTGACCATTTAGAGGGCTGGGCAATCACCAACCATATCAATTTTAAAAGGAAAAGTGCTGGCTTCTGCACCTAGGATGGGACACACCTGGATGTACAGACAGACTGGGGATTGGGAGGCTGGAGAGAAGTGCTGAGGAAAGGGACCTGGGGATCCTGCTTGATGACAAGCTGAGCAGGAGCCATCAGTGCCCTGACAGCCAGGAGGGCCAACCCTGTCCTGGGTTGCACCAGGCACAGCAGGGCCAGCTGGGCCAGGGCAGGGATTGTTCTGCTTTGTTCTGCTCTGCGCTGGGGCAGCCTCATCTGGAGCGCTGTTTTGTGCACCGCAAAATAAGAAAGATAGTGAGCTGTTAGAGTGTCCAAAAGAAGGGCAGTGAGGATGGTTAAGGTCCTTGAGAGGAAGGCGTGTGAGGAGCAGCTGAGGTCACTTGGTCTTTCAGCCTGGAGATGAGGAGACTGAGGGGAGAGCTCATCCCAGTCTGCAACTTCCTTGAGAGGGGAAGAGAAAGGGCAGGCGCCGATCTCTTCTTGTGGTGACTGGTGACAGGACCTTCAGCAATGGTCTGAAATTGTGTGAGGGGAAGCTCAAGCTTGATATCAGGAAAACCTTTTTCACCCAGAGACGTGTCGGGCACTGGAACAAGCATCACATAGAAATGGTCTCAGCACCAACCCTAACAAGATCCAAGAAGTGTTTGGATAATGCTCTCAGGCACACTGTTAACTCTTGGGGATGATTATGTGCAGAACCAGTAGATGGACTTCAATGATCCTTGTGGGTCCCTTCCACTTCATGATATTCTGTGATTCTATGATTGATTTTCAGGGGGATGTTAGAGAGAGGGGGAAAAGGGGTTGAGGGGTAAAGTCCTGATAGTCCTCCTTTTCCATTATGGAGACCACTGAACAAGAGAATTCTTCACTGTGTTTGCTTTGATATCTAAGATCCTTGGTCTTCTGTACAGAATACTTAAACTTATTTGTTTTTTCTCTTAAAATTGGAGGCACTTAAATTAGCACAATACAGATGACATTGTCAGCTTATAGAAATGATATTCTTGTGAATAAAAAGAGAGCCATCAACACCTTAGAGAAATATTTTATCAGGCTCTTACCCAGTCTTTATTCAGACCTCCCATTGACTCGCTGAAATCAATATGAGGTAACACTCTGTTTTTTCTTTCTTATCTGTTCATGTACTTTTATACCTCTGAGGTCTGATTGTACAATGAAACCACTCTTATTAGGTCAGGCCTAACTGATTACACAAATCTCAGAACTGTGTAGCAGCAGGTCTGATGGGAATTTAGCTAATTAGTGACTAAAAGGATGTCAGGGTTTAGCATGAAGTGGATAATCCATCTTAATAAATGGAAGTGAAATGTAATGCTGAAGAAGCACTACTGCAATGCTGAAAAAATATTTTAGATTCTTCCTTCTTATTTGAGGAGTGTTAAGAGGTAACACAATGGGTAATATCACACATCCTCAATGGCTCATGAGCATCATGCTCTGATCCTTGCTTCATAGTAGACAGGCTTCCTCTAGTCTTCCTCTGGCTATAGACTACAGTTTGCCTCATGAATCTTTATAATCCATTCATTTGTATACGAGCATTTTTACATCATTCATCTGATACAAATACAGTTCTTAAAACTGTAAGATTTAGACTAAAAAGATCTTGGGTTTTGAAAGAGGATATGTATTCTCCTTATGTGAGGGAAATTTGAAGTTCATAGTTGTCAAACATGTGGATGTATTTCCACTCAGTTTTATGTCCTGTAAAACTTGTTGCGATCAATGCGTGTGTTACTTTTGTAAACAAATGATCTAGTTATGCAATTTGCAAAGGCCATTAAAATTAAATGAAATGCTTTTACAGGTAATGCATAATTATTACTTTTAATTTACAAGTAGACCTGTGCCATATTTAAGACTTAGATCAATTGGATTGCTTCTTCTATCTCATCTTCCATATTAAATCCCAGGCTCTTAAGTTGTATCTTAAACCCATTCCTATATTTTGAAATAAATCTGCCATTGTATGTTAAGTTCTTGCTGCCTTTCATACTTTTTAAGTGTAAAGCTTTCCTGGGGTGTGCAAAGCTTTGACACAATCTACTGAACCCCAATAAGGGGATGTTTTGGGGTGCCAGTAAAGACCTAGGAGGATAGAAGCAAAAGATCAAGAAGTAAATAAGAACTTTAAGGAGCAGAGGAGTAATGAAACTGAAGATTTCAACAGGAGGCAAGAAAAGAAAACTGGTTGCAAGGACAGTAGACAAGAAACACATTGTGTGTGAATGGATGGATAGAGACAGGAAAGGTGGTTTTGTAGCTTGGGCCTGTGCCCTGACACAAACACTTCTTAGAATTTGGTCAGGATCCACTTTGGATTTGGTCAGGTACCTAATATTTCTGTCTCTCATGTTTCTATCTGTAAAACATGGATGATAAAACCATTGCAAATTCACCAGATTTTTTTGTGACTTGTTTGGGCTATTTAGAAACAGGGTGTGGAAGAAGGGGCACAAGTAGTGCAGGAAGAAGGGAACAAACAACCAAGATTAAACAGAGAGGAAAAAAAAAGAGAGAATGAAGCTCTGGGAAGACTGAATTAAGACAGGCCAGAGTAAATCTGGCTGGCTCGACACCCTCATTTTTAATTTTTTTTCCAAAGATGTTCCACATACTCAATGTGGCTGCCTGTAGTGACATCTGCTTTGGAGGGAGAGGAAGGGTGAGAAAGTCAGGGCACTCAACACTTCAGCTTTTTTCTTTACAATGCACCAAAGTCTTGTTGAAAGCAGGGATTCTTAGGAGAGCCCCCAGGATGGGGCTGTCCCTCAAAGATCTTATGGATTTAACTATTTGCAGCACTAACCTCTTTCTTCTTTTCACCAGCATCAACCAGTGCCAGATATGGTTGTTCCCCTTTATCAACCCCCCTGGCTTCCCTTTCAGCTGACACTGAAGATTAGATTCAAGCTCTAAGCTTGTAAAGTCTTTGAGGAAAAGCCTTAATGAGGATCTGATCCTTTTAAACTCTGATCTAATTACTGTTAGTGCAATGTTTCTATTTTGGATGCTGCAAACAGATCAAATTTGCATGTTTGAAGACAGCACTGTTTGGTGGACAAGAAGCAAACCCCACCCTGTAGGTTAAATACATTTTCATACATAAATAAAAACATGAATAGCACCTATGTAAAGCAGCTGGCATAAATTCAGAAGACATTTGGGAACAGAGACTGGAGAACTACAGGAATACAGAACTATTTTTTTTGCCCTTGTTGTATTTTTGCTGGTCTAATGGTAGCAGAGGAGATTTGAGGCCACAGTGGTGTAATCTGTTAAGTGTATCAGTAGGGAATAAGGGCAAAAAGGACTGAAAGCCACAGACCCAACCATGAAGACTTCTCCAGAGTGCACAGAAGTATTAACCAGAGCACAACTGGAACCTCATAGGTTCCAGCTTAGTGACAGCAAAGGAAGGTGAGGTTCACTTATACAAGCCAATACTTGATCTATTTCCACAGCTTCAGTGTTGTGTGTGCTTTTGTCATGTGTTTTTATCCCTGCTGGGATATGAGTCTATGTGCTGAGCTTCCAACAATGTGGATGCTGTTCCTATCACATGCACTGGGTAGTTCTGTCCACCATGGAGCACATGTGCACATATTTCTGTACAATGAGTGCTGACAGAGAAGACATAGCTAAGTTTCAGGTATAAATGTGATTGATTCACAGTGTGTGCCTGAAAGCCCCTATGCTTTTTTTCAAGAGATGGAACAATGCTGCCCGCTTTCCTGGCTGTAAAACTGCCAGTCACTGCATGGATGCCTGTGCTGCTGTTTGGCTTGGCTGGCAGCCTTCAGAGTGTGAAATGCTACCACTGACAAGCCAGGTGTGAAGTAAATTTGCCATGTACTGCTTAATGGGGTGTTACTGTAACTTCAAACCCTCAAGGTGACCACTTCTAGGTTAACACCCTTCAGTAACTAACCGAAAGACAAACAGTAAGTAGGAGAAATGTTAAAATGCTATTATGAGCCATGGTTTTGTCCAATTAGCAGACTCTGCTTTAGGCTTGACTCAAGTGGCTTGTCTATATAAGGATGTATTAGTCATTTTCTTTTTTTATTTTCCTTGACCATAAAAACAACAGATGTGATGCTCTGTGGTCAGTATAGACAAGAATGATTCATGGCTAGGCATATTTAAACCTCCACTAGGAAACTCTCCATCTGAGACCCTTTCCACCTCTTCCCCCTCATTTCAGATAACCAGAGTCAAAAGCACCTGTCACATAATACATCTCAAAATTCATCAGCATTTCTCTCCATATGTCTTCGTTTTGAGGTGGCTGGAAGGTATCAGCTGCTCCTGCCTAGTCTCTTAGGACTGCACGGACTTAAGGAACACTGAGGTAGTGATAGAGAAGAAATTATTGTGCAGTGATGATGTGGGTGAGCAAAGGAGCTGTTATGGCTAAGGAAGGATCAGCTCAGAGGTGCTAACTTGATCTTGTGTAACATGGTGAGTTTGGCTCTGATATCTGTTCTATGGCCATCCCTGGAACACTTCAGTGAGGAATTTAGAGAATGTTCGAGTCAATGTTTTCAGATGAAGATGTGGAGGGGGGTGGGCTCAGAAAGTAAGGGAAAGGGGCTGTGAAAGAGGTCAGCAATGAGTGCTTCATCTGTGAAGTAATTGTAGGAAGAGCTGGAAAGCAGAAATGTAGGCACTGAGGCTGTGTGTGAAGCAGTATGGGGTTTGGGAAATAAGAGAACCAGAAATCCTATTACATGTGGGCTGGGGGTCTTGGCTCGGGGAGCTGGGTTTTGAAGAAGGGTAAGAAGAGGGCTTCCAGCAGAACAGGCAAGAGAGAGGAAAAGGCTGTTATGCCATAAGCTTTTTGGTGTTAACAATGAGTCTTCTCAGCTGCTTCTAATTTATGTGGAATTTCTTGGAGCCCGAGGGAAAGTGCTCTGCTCAGGCTGGGATGTGTCTGCACACCATTGGGTGCTGTACAAGAAGCTTGGTCTTGCTTGTGAAGCACAGCTGAGTGCTGGGGCTGTATGTGCTGTTGTCCTCTTCTTAGTACTGCTGTCAGGTCTGTTCTCTTGCCACTTCAGCAGGACCTGGCTATCTGGTGGCTTCCCAGAGCTGCACCCCCAAGGAGTGGCCTGCTAAGGACTCTGCTGAATGGTGACTCATGAATGACGTCAACGTGTCCCAAGGAAGTTAGAGTGATTATCCAAGTCTCACTGAGTAAAGAAAAACAATAAGTAAGAGATATATCAGTGTTCAAAACATGTGGAAAACACAGCACAATGAAATTAAAAGTAGGTAAAAATAAGCCAGTCCTGTAGAGGTGATGCAAGGTCTCCTCCCACAGAAATGAGAAACTGGTGGATTTGTAAGCTTGAAAAACTGGGATAGGGGCAGGTAATGGAGATGAGACAGCTCTGATGAACCTTGTCTGACAACTGATCAGATGTGAGATTAGGTACTGTAATGTGGAGCACAAACAAGACAGGCCAATGAACTTTTCAGCTGAAGACTCAGACGCTGTAAATCACAGAGAAGGAAAGCCCTGGTTTCACACTCTTGGCTTCTGTGATGGGACAGACTGAACCTCTCCTGTGCTCTAAAGTACAAATATATACATGCACCAAGTGCCTTACAAGAACTCCAAGGCTGCAAAATCCAGCTCTTCCAAATTAGGCCAAGTGTGAAGGCACCTTCTGGGTTTTAATTTAATAATAACTTTCTATGTCTATTTCCTGGCACAGCCTTTAACTTCCTGATGAAGGGCTCAGAAGCACTGCTTACTTCAGTGTACAGGATCAACACATCCTTCTGCCTCATCCTGTGCCAAATCTGGCTGCTTGTTCCAACCTTTCTCTCCACAACCAGCCAGTTTCCTTTTCTCATTGTAAGCTCTCCTGTGTCAAATTCCTGCTTCCTCATTCAGCAGGTGCTCTAATGACCTCCCAATGAAAACTCCCCAGTTGGTTTTGACTGGAACTAACCTGGTCTTGTGGAAGGTATTCCTGTTAATGGCAGAGGGATTGGAACTAGGTTGTTTTTGAAGTCCCTTCCAACCCAAACCATTCTGTGATTGTATGATTCCCACCTGGCATTGCATCACTTTCATTTGGTCATCTGTTTCTCGTTGCTGAGGAGTTCTTCCCTTTTGCCATTCCCCATCTTCTCTTGTGCTCCTGGTCATCTCTCCAGATTAGCTCCATGGGCAAAATTCCTTCCAGGGCAGCTTGTCTAATGTCAAAGTTTTGCACAGTATAAATCTGCCCAGTTCTCATGTACAACATAGCTCTTTGTCAGGTCATCCTTTACCTTTCCCTCAGCAATCCCTCTCTTAGTCAATCACGGGATGTGAGGAACTTTCCCCATCTCTTTCTCCAGACTCGTTCGTTTTTGTAATTCTCTCATTCCCGTTTGTCCTTCCTATTTTGCTACACACATTCAATTACTGTCTCTTGATCTTGTCCAATTATCAAGACATGGGAATTTTGATAGAACCTTGGAAAGGAAATTGCAGGACTATTTATAGTGGAGAAAGCAAGAGATGAATTTAAAAGATAAATCCATCCTCCCCTTGGCTTGAGAGGGTAAGTTTCCCACCACACATGGGTTCCAATGCTACTCAGACTCCCTGATTTCCTTGGAATTCGAACCCATGTGGGTAAGCTGTAAGCAAGGGCCCAGGGTCCTGGTGTAGTGTGGGGTTTGTGCAGAGCAGCTGCCTGACATGAGCTCAGCCAAAGGGGTGCACACCTGCCTATTTTCTGCTTGCAGAAATCACCCATATCAGGCAGGGGCTGCGTGGTCAGGGAAGCATCACATAGCATAAGATTTGCTACTTATGAAATGAAAAAGCTCAGCCAATTACAATGCTCTTCCTCCTGCACTGCTACCCAAAGCCTCCCCTCTGCAGGGAGCCATGGGGGACCACATCTATTTCCTCTTGGCTCTGCAGCCTTCTCTATTCCTGTCTACCCTGCAGCCCTGCTGCTTGTGAACTGATGCTACTGGTTGTCCAATCATCACCCAAAAGTGTCAGTTTTCTCCTCTGTCTCTTTCCATATTTAGGTTAGGGTAATGTTATACCTTGTGGCAATTTTGAGGGGAGAGCTGGGAAAAATAATGATTCTGGGACAAAGCATGTGGCATTGTATCAATTTTGGGAGTCTGAAATTCAATTGCAAGTGAGACCCAGCACTGAAAATCTTCTCTATTTTTCCAGTTTTTGTTAAAGTAATGAGTGTATAAACCAGTCTTATTATAAGGTTGTTATTTCAGTTGCTGTTCTTGATTTTAACAGTTCCAAAAGGAAATTCATTAAATCTTGGTGGAAGAGGAAAGAACCACACTTTTGTACTTGTTGATTGTAAAAACTGAAAGCTGGGGTTGGAGTCATGTTTCATGTACTTTTGGATGTAAAGAGCATAGTTTAATTAATCAGAAATTGTCATGATCGCAGAAGAACTGCTTGACTTCTGAATCTATTCCAATAATGTAGCAAGATGGCACTCAGTAGCTTAAGTAAATTCTCTAAATTGCTCTGAAGAGGTTTTATAAGTGCCTGACAGACTTTAATGATTCTAGATACAAACTTAGCTAAAATTCTACTCTCTCTGAATGGGACCCTTCAAGCAGTACCCTGTCTGCTTTTTAGAGAGCCTCACACGAGTTGCACTTACATACAAATCCTAAATTAATGGGAACGGAGAGCTGAAAAAGCCACTGGCTTTGCAGAGCTACAGAGCTGGCTTTTTGTCCAGCCAACAGAGATATAGGGGTTGTGTTCTCTAAGCAGTACTTATACAGTGCCTAATGTGGACACTGTGACTATTTGTCTCCAAAGGCTCTGCAGGGAGCCAAGCCAAACTGCCCCTGTCTCCCTGAGCTTTGGTTCCAAAACTGGAGTGTTAAGGCTATTTTAGGGAGTCTGAATATAACCCTAAGCATGTGTTTATTATATTAGCAGGTAGCAACTGGTTGGAATTAACAATGGTACTAAGTGTATGCTGCGGGTTTTAGAAGTTTTCAGAAGTCCGCTATTAGACTAGTACTGTTGGAAGTAAAAAGAAAATACGTTACGGATATGCAAATATAGCCATACTATCAATACCCCTTTAGAGAGGGTGGGCAAAGAATGAAGACAGGATGAGGTGCTTGAGTTAGTGTAGCCTAAGAGATAAACAACAGGGCAGATGTGTCAGATACTACCTGCTTGACAACCAGAATGTTTGCTGTGTATCAAGAATGATGAATATACAACCATCAGTTAAACTAATAATTTTTATTTATCAGCAAGAAAGCTTACTGTGCTGTTCCATGTCAATAGGCTACTGATGTAACATAAAGTGAGTTCTGTTTTCATACATGAGTGTTGACTTCTCCCGCACTCTTCCAAAGAAGCAGCAACAACAAAAACAGGAGACCGATGGAGGCTGAAGTGACCATTGGGGCTGCAGTGATGGGAAGGTCTGAGCAGGTCTTCACATCAAGGAGCTCATTTCTGCAGTGACAGACAAGTGGGGGACACACACAAGTGCCTGCCGTGTAAGGTCACCCCTGAGAGCAGGATTCTCCTTTTCAGGGACCTTCACAACACAGAGAGCTCTTGAGCCAGCCTGAGGGCTGGTGGCTGAGAGCCGAAAGCAAGCCAGAAACTGTCCTTGTGGTGCAGGCGATGGGGAGGGTTGCTTGACACATAGGTGCAACCTGCATGTCACCACTGGCAGGACTATGGAAGTCCTCAGGACAAAGGAAGCTCAGAGAGCACCTCCCTCTTATGTGAAGCATCTATATGAACCAGACTTAGAACTTCTTAAAACTTGAGATATTTAGGTCTGAGGTTTTGCTTTGGGCCCCTCTCAGTGTTGACTTTAACTTACATTTGGACTGTCTAGGTCAATGCCACATTTTTTAAACCCTAGAAAGCACCTACTTTTAGCTACCGAAGGAGACAACTTTGATATATTTTTCAGGAAAAAAGGCACTATATGGATAGGTTTAAAGCTGTTTATCCAGATACTGTCCTTTGTAACTATTACAAATACAGTAATGCTCAGTGTACTGACTTTTGTCAGCTTTTCTGATGGCTTGTTAGCAAACGAGCTGCTTCTTGACAGACTAACATCAATTTCTTCAGCAAACTGCTTAAAATGCAAGAGCTTTCAGGAACCTCCATTTTTAAAAATTCAGTTTTAGTTCAGTTTGGCTTATTACTTTACTTTCATAATTAATGGTACTAATAATCGGTTGGAATATTGATAGAATAGCAATATAATTAGTAGCACTGGTAGCTTTATTGAAACATATTGCTATTTTAAGTATGCTACTTTATTTTCAGAGCATCTGGAGGCCCCTGATATCTTGGGACCTTGCAACATAGGGTAGTATGTAGTCAAACAGCAAATTCTGAATTCTGCTACACAAATCTTGTGATCTTGGTAAGGCTTTGTCTGGCAACATCTATAAGCTTGTAACAATCTCTGACTATGGTGTTTTTTGTTTTTTTTTTTTTACTGAGGAAACATATTTACCTTTAAAAAATATCTCACTGCATTTGAAGCAGGATAAATACCAAGTGGAGGGCAAAACTCCAAACTACACCTTCGCAAAATTGCTTCTGGCAAGGATGGGAAGTGTTTCAAACAACCATTAGGTGTGTTAGCACTGATGGAGCCTGGCAGATGTGTATCACAGTATCACCCACCTTTGCAGCCGGAGCTGCAGCAGAGCAGTGGGACCACAAACTCTTGTTGCCACATGAAGCAGCAGTGGTAGGACACTGCTACAATGCCTCTACTTGGCTGAGCTCCCCAGGTGCAGAACAGTCTGGTTCTTCTCCTTGAAATCATCTTCAGCTCCATCTGTTTCCAGGAGTTGCAGTTTGGGATTGCACATTTCCTCTCCCTTCGCCTTTCTGTTTGTATTTTTTTTTTGTTTTTTTTGTGAAAAATAATTTTATAATTGAGAAATGCAGTTTTGAGCTGACTCCAATATTCTTTAAATTTAACTGAAATTGGTGAAACAGATGTGATTGAAAACATTCCCTTGAAAGATATGCAAAATGATGGGGAAGCAATATGCAACTCTTCATCTAGTAGATTTGGATAGGTGTTTCTTTGCTTTCTTATGGGTCCTGAATGTTCCTTCAGTAGCCAGGTTGTTAAATATTTTGAGATGGCTTCTTCCCTATTTCTCATGATTAGTTGTTGTACTTTTCACAGAGTGATTAACTGGAACAGTGAAATGCTATCTGGATCCCTCTACCCCAGCTTTAATGATCTTCTGTACAGTCACTCCCTGGGCCCTGTTTCCTTCCATGGAGCACTGAGCTGTTCTACAGCTGTTTCACAGTCCAGTGGGAGGCTGAGGGACAGCTCCTCATAGCTCTCCAAGGACCCTTGGGGTGTGGAGTATGTCTTAGCCTCCAACCCCACACACCACCAGACTGCAGGTCACTCCATCTGTGCAGCATTTTCATTAGTTTCATCAGCTACCTGCCTTTCTGCCACTGGATTTTATCTATTTGAAAACCATCCATGACCAAATTGACAAATGGTAGGTAATTTCCCAGCCTAGTTTGCTGTCTGGTCTCTCCCCCATTTGCTTTGCCATGTGCCAGGTAGTAGTGACAATAAAGAGACAGTTGAGCTAATAAAAGCATTCTTTATCTCTGCTTAAGGGGAGATTAAATAGAGGTGTATATATCCCTTACTGAAATGAAGTTCATCACATGTTTTTTGGAATGATAACAGATTTACCCTCAAACAAAGACTTTGATGTGCATCTGAGTATTTTTGTTGACAAGCTGGCAGTCACTGTGGGGTCCTTCCTGCAGTCCTGCTGCACTGACCTCTACAGTACTCTTCCTAATGTTCTCTCTTAAATGCCTGCATTGCTGTTTGGCACATTTATCAATAAAGTGACTTGAATTCTAAGAGTTTTGTAGACTAGAGTCATGCTGCTATTCCTAAAAGTACGTTTTCCTCAGATTTGTGGAAAATGATAGCTGCAAAATGTCAAATTTAGAAGAAAGTGGGTGGAAACCTGAATTTTGTCACTTACTGCTTCAGCTGGCACTGAACGAGAGTTTTCAACTCCCCACTCCCTCACCTCCTTCATGGCAGCAGAGTGTGATTGTGCCTAAATATGATGCTGTGACAGGGTCACAGTGAACTCCTCTTCCCGTGCTCCAGGTGGAACACAGTGTACGGAAATGCTGTTGCACAAACATAAGTGCTTTACACTTGCAAACGTTACATCCAGCTATGGTTACAGGGGAAGGGTTTCCGTGATGCATTCCTGGTCTTCTGACACAGTTGCAGCAATTTATATGCATGCTGAGGTTGAGGTGGGGGAGTTTAGGGGAGCAGCAGGTGTTTGGGGAAAAGCTGCTTCCTGTCACACACCTCTCCAAGCCCTACACACAAAGGATGATGTGGTGTGGGGCTGCTCTTTACTAGCAGGGGGAATCCGGTCCTGGAATCCCAGTGCCTGTTATGGTTCCTTGTTGCTTCAGAAGGGTGTTTTGCTTTAAGGCAAAGGTTTTGTGTGTGGTTCACAGAAAATGTGAAAACCAATTTGGGAGTATTATATAAGCAGACGTAGAGATATTCCAGGCTCTGTGGTTTGAGAGGATGATGCGAGGAAAGGCTTGAAGCCTGCTGAAAATTGGTGAGTGTAGCCATGCCAAGTATATGGACATCCTGAAAAAAACACTTGGCAAGGTGCCCTTCTATGGTTTGTGGTACTGATGCAGAAGCCTGACTGGTGCCATTGGGTGGGTATTACCAGCTCCCAGGAGAGGTCTGGTGGGTATCCTGTCTGCCAGCACTCATTCCACATGCCATGAACCAAAAACTAATGTCCTTCAGCTATTCAATAATGAGTCACACCTTTGGGCCTTTCTGTCAGCTCTTTCTCACATTGTTCCAGGGTGCACTCTGCCTATCCTTATTCATCCCCTCCTGAATGGCATGTGTTATTTCTTTTTCCACCTGGGCAGGCTAATTTAAGAGCCTCAGTCAATATTCTAACTCTATTTCTGCCATACAGCCTTGAGAGAGATGTAAGGACCATGGCAATAACACAGACCACATTACATGGCCCCTGCTATGAACTACACTCTGTGACCCAAGCATGGCCTTCCAGTACCTGAAGGGAGCCTACAAGAAACAAGGCTGGAGAGATGATTTATAAGGGCACATAGTGACACAACAAGGGGGAATGGGTTCAAGAAAGAGGGTAGATTTAGATTAGATATTAAGAGGAAATTCTTTACTATGAGGGTAGTGAGACACTGGACCAAATTGTCCAGAAAAGTTGTGGGTGCTTCATCCCAGATAGTGTTCAAGGCCAGGTAAGATGGAGCTCTGAGCAACCTGGTAGAAGGTGTCCGTGCCCATGGCAGGAAAGTTAGAACTAGGTGATCTTTAAGGCCCTTCCATCCCAAACCAGTCTATGATTCTGTGTGCATGGAGAAGTCTTGCCTGACATGCTCCCTCAGTTGTCCATCCTGCCCACTGTTAGTGGATCCTCAGCTATGACATAGCTGGTTGTGGAGACTGGGCTTCGTGACAAAAGTCAGCCTGTGGAAGGTATTCAGAAGAGATTCATGCCAGTGGTCTATGATCTGAAAGTCCTGTGCTGTGTAGACAGGCCTGATTTAATGGAAAGAAAAGAGGGCTGGGAATTAGTGGTAACAGCGTTCAGATATCTGTAACATTGTTGCATAAAGAAAGGAAACCATCAGCTTTCCAGGTCCATGGTGGGGAAATGGGTTTGGTTGAAAGAGTAGCAAGGAAATTCAGGGTTAGATCAGTGTTGGAGAGAATGAAATACTGCAGGAAATTGTGTGCCAAAGCTGAATCTCCAACTTCTAGTGTAGGCTGGACCCTCAGAAGTATGCAGATAGGGGTGACCTTGCTTTGGAGAAACTTAATGACTAGCTTAATGATTCTATGTGAGCAACATAGCTGATGTGACACTGAGTGTAGGATTTTATAGGTGTAGGAAGTGAACAGAATCTGTACAAGAGGGGAGGACCAGAACTCAGGAAGCCCATTCACATCCTCACATACAAGAAGAACTCCTTAAAAGTATATTATTAGCTTTTCAAAGCCTTTTTCTTCATGTCATCCTTGCACTCTGAATAAGTTTTAGGAACATTGCTGTGGTTTCTTTGAGAAAGGCATGTTACAAACCACCATCTATAGGTACTGAGCTGAGCTTCTTTAAAGGTATGGACTCTATAGACTCAGTGTTTCAGCATACTTACATCTACTGAAACAGGGCCAGGAATAAACCAGATGAAGATCCGGTGTGAATAAATTTTTAACCTTGTTTACATAAGATTTGGCATGGTTGTCAGCAAAGGCCATCTCTTTGTGAGAGCAGAATTGGTCTATTGGAAAGCAAGCATGGAAAGTTTTAGAAGCAGTCATATGAGCTTCAGAGCTGAATGAGAATTGTGAGTAAATTATACTATGTTGCTATGCAATGGGGAACAGCCCCACTGTCACAGAAGTTGCTGGAGACAGTCTTTATAACCATGTCAGAATTTCCTCACCTGTCTCAAGTGTTTGACACTGATGTGGAGAAATGTGAGAGAGGGGAAAAAAACCAGCCAGACTTATCCATTTCCAAGAGGAACAGTGGGGAAATAAATATCAGTATTAAAAAGCTCTGTTGGCCTTTTCTCTGAGAATTTTTGCATCCCCCACATTGTGACATGGATTCAAAATTTGGCAGGATGTTGGTCTTGCATCAGGGATGTACCTTAGTATCAGTGTGGAAATCTGCCAGTGCTTGCAAAACTCTCATCCATGTATAAATGACTGGCTTTGTCACTTACATCCATAAAAGATTTCTTCCTTCCTGCATGGCAGGAGCAACTGAGGGGAGCAACTGAGTGAAAAGGGATTTTCCCCCAGCCTGGGCACTGGTTCTCCTGTGACATCTATGTCTGAACTTCTCTGGCCTTCTCTTGCAGTCTCAATGCTCTTGCAAAGGGTGAACAATGACAAGCTTTGGATTTGCTGAGTGAGAGGGCTGGTTGGAGAAACTTGGGCTGGGCAGGCTGGATAGCCAGTGTGAAGGATTGAAGAGGAAAGGGACCATTTAGGAGGAATCACTGCAGAATCACTGCATGACTAAAAGGATGATGGGGCTGTGGGGAGGGCTGAGGTTGGAAAAAACATAATAGAAAGAGGCTTGGGAACTAGAAGGGAAAGCAAATGTGAGTTATGGTTCTCAATCCTTGAGGAGAATGTGCTTACTCCCATCCTCTTGCTCTTATGCAAGAAAATAAATAAAATATAAATAAGTGCATCCTCTGAATATGTGCATAGGAAATAAACTAGAGATGGAATTATTCTCATACTACTCTATACCTTCACCTGAACTAGACACCCACAGTACCTTAGTATGCAATGGAGGGCAATTGGTACTTGTTGAGACTGACTCGCCTGATTTACTTTAGACACCTTGTTGAAGGTGAGATGAATCTCACTTTAGAAAGGCTTGTTTCTCTGCACTGTCTGCCAAGAGCATCCCTTTGGTGACAATTTCATCTGGAAATATCTCCTCTGTAGAGATTCACAGCTGGGTGAAATGAATTCCATCCCTCAGTCAGGACAGCTGCCAAAGACATGGCAAAATGTTGCTCTGAGCCTGGGCACTGTGCTGGGTGGGACAAAACACAGCAGACCCAAGAGCCTGGCTTTGCAGAAGCCTGTGCTCATGCCTGGCTGGAGGATGCCATTCAAGGATGAACATGCTCCGCTTCAGGCTTTTCCCTGAGAACTCCTGAACTCCAGCAATACAGGTCTCTCTCTCTGTTAGAGTTCAGAGCAGGATTCAAATACAATCACACTGACTTCATATCTAATTCAGTAGAATGACTCTACCAAGTCAAGAGCATTCAGAAGAACAAAATTTAGCTATCTTAGTTCAATTGGCTTACAAAGAATTTTCCTAAAGACAAACTCCAGATTTACTATGGCTGGGAATGGTGATTTCTTTTTCTATCTGTCTCTGTATGTGTAATGGAGAAAAGGCAAATGGAGGCCAGTGTGCAGTCTTGTACTCCTTGTTATTCTTAAATTTGCCTGATATTTTCCATTAATTCCTGTGTTTAATGTTTCAGCGCCTTTGTTTTCCTTTCCTCTCTTTTGGGGAGGCTAATGGTGAGGACTATGTTATTATTAGGCTTGGCATAAGTTGATTAATCTTTTTCTTCTCTGCCTCTGTGTGATTGGGATTTGGTTTTTCCTGCCTCTGCATTGTAATGCTGTGTTTGTTTTTACAGTCAGTACCTTGCTGTGCAGTTGCTTGAAGGAGAAGGAGAGCAGGCACGTTCCTTGGCCCTTGCTTTGTGAGACTCTTTTGGTTCCCTTCTGTTTTAATAACCTGGTCTGCATCTGTCTTCTGACCTTTTCCTCCTCCTCCTCCTTTTCCTCCTCCATTGCTGTTTGACCGACAAGAATTAGTCCCCTCTCTAGGACTGTGTTAGCACTAGGATTTCATGTTGGATTAGCTTGACTGAGAATAATGGTTGCTGAGGGAAATGTTTGTATGGGAAATGCCAACAACTGATACCACCACCCCCAAAGCACTTTGTAAGTAGTAAAAACAGGTTTGGTGCTGGGGACATAAAAACTGGGACCTTTTGTCATTTTTCACTTCAGCTGAGATGATTATGAGCAACTGCAGTCAGTTAGAAGTTGCATTCTAAGGGTTAAACAAATGAATTTCCAGTTCAGCTCCCAGTGTTGCAGTTTTGGTTTTGTGGGGCTTGAGGGGAGGGCTCTGCCTGCATCACCCACAACCAGTGAGAAGCATGACCACCCCAGCTCCACCCAAAATCCAACTTTTTCAACTCCACATTCATTTCACACTAGAGAACAACATGTTCCCTTCACCAGCCCAGCCCTTGGGTCTTTGTTCAGACTTTCACTGATGGTGGTATGAATCTTTTTGCATAGAGAGTGGGTGATAGAACCTTCTACTTGCAAACCTCTGGATCGGTGGATCGGTGCCAGCCTCCTCCATAAATCACGTCTTCCTCCTCCTCACTCCCCACCCCTGGAAAAGCAGTGTCTCTTCAGACTGCCTGAGTGCTGCTGCGGGCTGAGCCTGCCCTGAGCATCCAAACAAGTGGCATCAGTGCTGGTACAACCCCCCTTGTCATTAGGAGCAGGGGGACTGCCAAGGTCATCTCCCTCTAGGCACTCTGAGGGCTGTGCTGTCTAGGAGGCAAGATG
This sequence comes from Lonchura striata, assembly GCF_050655825.1. Taxonomy (NCBI): domain Eukaryota; kingdom Metazoa; phylum Chordata; class Aves; order Passeriformes; family Estrildidae; genus Lonchura; species Lonchura striata. The sequence goes on from NC_140703.1 coordinate 65,562,322, forward strand.
GAAGGGGAAGAAATTGATGTCACCAGAGCAAAACTTCTTGGATTTGCAAATCTATCTACCTACTTGGATGACCCTAATCACCATAACATCTGTATAATTAAGTCCTATTTCTTACTTATCTTTTTCTCAACCCACCTTAAAATCCTTGCCACGCTTGATTTCTCTTCTTTGCCTATCAGCTATCATTTGGCTGTATAAAGTATCTGGCAATCCAGTTTTTAGAAGGTGAAGTGTTTATTGTCCCCTGAAGGGAGTGAGCTCTGGGAGGCAGGATGGCAGCCAGCTCTTTCCTGGCAGTCATGGGAATGCCGATGTGGGGCTGCCAGTCGGTGGGTGGGCGTAGCACAGCTGCCTCCTTAGGCTGGGTCCAGCCTGTTTGCAAGTCTGGGTGAGGGGAGGAAGCTGAGGGTGACCAATTTTCCTTCTGTGCCACAGTCAAGCCCTATCTCTCCCTCCAACTCATTTCTGATAACAAGCTGGCATCTGTGCTTTCGTGTATCAGAGAGTTATAAAGCCAAAGCTAACAACAATTTTCAGAAAAAGTTCTTTCCATGGTGCACGTGAGCGGCACAGATTTTTCTCCCATTTGTCCCAAGCTGTATGTGTCAGATGTGATTTCCATATGGCATCTATATCTCTCGTACGCCCACACTGGATGTATGCATTGGTATACCAGAGTCTGTGCCGAGCCACAGATAAATGCGTTGCATTCCTTACTCAACTGGTAACTGTGTGTATGGTGTGTGTGGGGATGAAGCCTGAGGAATATAAAAACAGGCATATGGCATTTTTTAACTTATTGCACAGATAAAAAAGAGAAATAAATATAAGGCAACATTCTAAAATGGTATCAACCATTGAAGTAAACTTACTACTGAGAGAAACCAAAGTGGAGGCTGCTGCATCAGCCTAGAGCTTCAAGTTCAGCACCTTGCCCCTGTAGCTGTTGCTGCTCCATGCATGACAAGATTTCAGACTGTGTCCCTTCATGAAGGCTTTGGGGCATGCAGCTTTTCTGCCACGCTGGCATGGCTTGGACACCCCAAAATGCTCCTTCCCAAGCATGTGGACATCTCTGGTTTGGCTTACTGAACTGAGGCTGTAGTTGGTTGAGTACAAGGCTGGCACTTTTGCCCAAGGCAAGAAGTGTGCTTTGTACATGCTGTGGACCTGACTCAGTTGCCTAAACCCAAACATGTAGTGCCATTTGAGGCATCCTTGGGTGCTTGTATGGCCTCTGGCTGTCGCTTCAGCAGGGTATGGTTGTCACTGTGCCAATGCCTCAGATGCTGTTGGCAGCTGGCAATGGCTTGTTCACCTGTATTTAGGCAAATGAATCTAGCTCTCAGCCTTGAAACAGCAAGTTGTGCTAATGGAGAGGCTGATGCTCATCAGAGAAATGGCCCAGGGAAGTGAGGGTCCACAAGTATTTTATACTGAAGGTCTTCAGTACAAAGAAGGTTTGGAGCAACCTGTTCAGTTGGAAAGTGTGTCCCTGCCCATGGCAGGGTGTTGGAATTAAATTATCTTTAAGGTCCTTTCTAATCACCAAACATTTTATGATTCTATGAAAGAACAAAATATAAGAGGACATGGAAGAGGCAGGATTGGTCCCTTATATGACAGTGTAAGTTATTCTATATTACACATGAAATTATGGTGCTTGTAGTCACAGCATAGCAGAGCTACTATCTCTGCCTGGAGATACCTTCTTGGAAATACTTTCATCACATGTCCTAGTAAGATGATCCTTGGTATGGCCTTGGATCAAGCAGATTGAAATGTGGGAAAATCTTATTCTCCTCCAGCAAGGAAAGAGCCAGAGAGACTTCTTATAGATAATGAAGTGGAAATAGCCTGAGAAAGGGCAGGGGAATTCCAGGGCAAGAACATCCATATGGACTTCATAGGAGTCCTGATTTGCCAAGGCAGTGGCAGCGGCTACAGATGAGACTGTACTGGGCTGGGGCACCTGCAAAAGAGTGCCACCACCAGCAGACACCAGCAGGTTCAGGTGGCCTTGTTGAGTGGTCACAAAGTGAATGACACAGTCTGGGAGATGCTCTTCTGACCAGTGCAATAGCAACACTTGCAAGAACAGCCCAGAATAAGGCACAGCAACTGCTGTGCAGAGCCAGGCTGAAGAGCTGTATATAGCTGTATATATTTGGGAAGTAAACCTCAATCTTTGGGAGACTCTGATCTTTTTGAAAGGAGGATTTTCAGTCTGGGTCTTCCCCCTGAATTGGAGACTGTTTTATTCTGAGCTCTTTCTTCTCTTAGTTGCCCAAAGACCTTTCTCTTATGCTGATTTAGAGTGTACTTGTGCCACACTAGGTTTTACTGTTTTAGGGCTTGCAGGAGGGAGAACTGCTTGAACAAAGGCCTTTTATTCTAGAAAATATTAAATTCATTTGGTCCCTTTTGGACAAGTGTAGCTGTTGGTGTTTATTCAATGCATTTGAAATAGCAAAAGGAATCATTTTCTGTTTTTGCACTGGTGTTGTTTGTCTAGGCAGAGAGTTTGAGGTTCAGATATGGGGTGCCTATGTGAAGAAATAGGCAACTCATGTAATAAAGCACTGGTCTGTGTTATGATAAATGCAAAAAGATTAGGAAGCAAGAGCAAATAGATTTTGGCACCTGTCTTTATTTATTTTGAAATGCCTTGGGGGAAAATGAAAGACAATAAGAGACAAGAGGTCTGGCTGTCTTGGGGAAAATGGGGCAAGGTGCCAAAACTTGCATGCTTTCCACCATCTGAGTAGGGAAGAAAGCTCTCAGAAACTTTTTGCCCAGGGCATATTTGTCCTCATTTATGATGGAAGCTGGAGAAGAAAAAAACAGTGTAAGAGATGAATGATGCACAGGTGAGCCTGGGATCTGATGTTTGGTGAGACCTATGGGCCAAAGTGCATTGTCCCTATCTGGTTGTGAGGATAGAGCTGGGCAGGGCTAGCTCACCACACAGTAGCTGCCAATGCTGCCAGCATACATTTCCCTCCCCAGATGGTCACTGTGCTATTCAGACTGCCAGCATCCCTGCTTCAGCTGGCCCAGCGCTGCAGCCTTAGAGGAGAAAACTTTAGTGGCAGTGTGGTCACACAACCAGGAGCAGATCAGTGCTTGTGGGGTGACCACACATCACTGCAAAGCAGGCTGAAGAGGGAAACACTTCTGACATAAAGGCTGTGCTGCAAAGGCTGCAGCGAGGCATGGGACTTGGGGTCCCTGTCCCTTTCTGGGAGCAAGGCAGTACATGAGGCTGGAGCCAGCCCTGCTGTGACGGGGTGGCACACGACTGCTCGTCTGCAGCCACGTGGCGTGTTGCATGCTGCTTGGAGCAGCTCTGGTACAATGGGTGTTACTTCCTGGTCAGGGACTGGGGAGGGCTCCCGTTGGATCTACAACCAGAATATGCAATTATTAACCAAAGGAGTTTTCCTTGGTTAATGCAATCAACAATAATGCATTGAAACTTCAAATACAAGGTGCTGAAATGTTAACTAATTGTTGTTAGTCTGTAAAATAGCATGGCTTCAAATGTGTTGGTGAGTACATGGACCCGTATGAGCCTTTTTATTGGTTAACTGTCTAATTGTTTTTCTCTTTTTGTGGTATGTGAATTGTTTCATTACAAGAAGCTGAAAGATTTGAAAATCACAAAGAAATCTCAAGTCTCAGATGCAAACCCACTCAACAGTGCCAGAACAAGTTACTGCAAGCCATTGAAGGTCCATGAGTGTACTTTCAGCTTCTGACAAATACAATGTGTTTTTATTATCTAACCTTAGCTCACTATGAAATAGAATTCAGTCAGATGACTTTGCTTGTGCCATTGGCCAATGGGGCCAATTTAACTGATAACACACTGGAGGTGGCTTGAACTTGGGCCTGAGCTCACAGCTTTCACTTTCTAATATTATGTGGAAAATTAAGTGCTTCTTTTATTTTTGTGCAAACCTGCCCAAGGGAAAACTTGCTTCAGAGTTTTGAGTTGTAAGGATGGACCAAGAACTGTTTCTTCATGGAAGTTGCAGAATGACTTGTAAAATTCAATGTATCCCGAACTGTTTTCCCAAAGGGACTGATATTTGCAAAAATGGACTACAAACAACTTGGTATTGAACTCAAATACATTCACTGCAAAAATCCCCAAGAGACCAACACTGGATATAGTAATTTCACAAAGAGCAATGCTCCTGGTGGGAATTTTTCTCACATGCTGGGAATTCTGTATTTTGCTGGAGCAGGTCCAGGACAGACAAGTTAATGCCCTGTGTAGTCTGTTTTCATATTGAGCAAACCCTGCTGAGATGCAGAAAAATAGTGATTTAACATGATAAGCTTGCAAAAGGGAGTTGACTCACTAAGTGCCATGAAAAAAGGATTCCCATACTGTGATACACCTGAAAGTCTTGAACTTGTACAAGCCCAGTTCCCCACCCTTTTTCTGGAGGGCTTGGGGAATCACCAGATATTTCTCAGGGCCAGGGTAAAAGCTGCTACCTTTATATCACAATACAAGTCCTTCCTTCTAGTAGTTGTGACCATGCAGATGAAGATGGGCTGTGCCTGGTGCTGTGTTTACAGGGCCAGATGGGACACAACATTCCAGCAAAGCTCCATACCTACTTTGGATGAGAGCAGGAGCATGGTCATGTTACTTAGTTTTAGATTTTATCAAGACTTAGAGGAGGATCAACCATGCGGAAGGATTTAGGAGGATAGGTCCCAGTAAGGATGCTAAATTGCTGCTTTGAAACTAGACCTAGAAAATGCATGTCTTGCTCTCCACTAGGAAAAGAGCAACACAACAAATGTTGGTTTGGATCTTACCCAAAGCACAGTTTGAAGCTCAATGAGAGGCACTGTCTATCTGCTAATGCCTCTTCCATTTCCTTTACCTTTCTGGAGCAGACCAGCTACTCCAGTGACAGGGGATAGATGGACAATGTTCATGGTTGTGATCATGGCTGGACTTGGCTCTGCTAATCATAGAATTATGAACATAGGACAAGACCTCTGAGATCATCAGATCCAACCTTCAGCACAGCATAGCTGTGTTCACCAGTAAACCACAGCACTAAATGCCACATCCACACATCTTTTGGACACTTCCAGGATGGTGAATCTGCCACTTCCTTGGGCAGCCTCATCCAATGCCTGGCCATCCTTCTAGGGAAAACATTTTTCCTTTTATCTAACCTTAACCTCCCCAAATGACAAAAAGGGTCACTGATGGTATCTTTCTTCAGTACATGAAGCATGATGGACATGATCCCAGGAATTTTCATGTTCTTATACTCTGGCTTCTTCTCAGAAGAGGAACAAACACTTATCTGGCTTCCTATGGGTTGTAGTCAGGCTGTGGTCTCCTCTCCAGGACCTGGAATGCTGTAACTTAGTCTTGCCCCTTTCTCTGGAAATGTTGCTAAAGTGAAGGGCCAAGGAAGTCTCTTTGTCCCCCTTGAATGTGGCAGTGTCTTCCTTGCCCATGTAGGAGTTCATCTGGAGCCTTGGGACTTGGAAAGGAAGAAAAGCCAGGCTATAGGCTATACATTGAGGCATGTCATAAAAAAGTTTGCCAGAGATGGCTACCTCTTGTCAGAAAGTATGTGAAGAAAGTTTGGACACTGCATTTTAGGCCAAAGAGTGGCTTCTTCTGACATGCTCTTTGCAAGTCTTCCCTGTGAAATTACGGGTACAGGTAAATCACAATTCTGGACAGAATACAGCTTTTGGGTAAGCCTGGGGATTTTCTGCTAAAGATGATTCTGGCTCTTTTCCTAATTAATAGTGCACTTAAGTGATTTCCCCCACAGCTTCATGATCCAAAATGAAGCTCAGTGGTTAGTTCTAAAGGAGGCCAGCAGTCAAATGCTTGTGAGAGGAAAAGTAAAAAAAATAGCAAAAGAAGCAATTTTAATTTGGAAATCGTCCTGTGATTGAAATTTTTGCATTGAATTGCTTGTCTTATGTTTCAATAAGCTTGTCGTGAGCTTGAATATAATCTTCCTTTGTTTGGCCAGAACAGCACCTGTCTAATAAGTACCTGATGGGTGATTGCCAGGCTCCCTGTACCTTCCCCAGCAGCACCTGGTTATCAGCAGTTTGCTGTGTATCTGCTGGGCAGCTGGCAGGCTGTTGCAGAACAAACCCTGCCCAGAGCATTTCTTTACCTACCACATGCCTCACTGGCAGGCTACCAAAATGGTGAAGGGCCTTGAGGAGAAGTCACACAAGGAGTGGCTGAGGTCACTTGGTCTGTTCAGCCTGAAGAAAAGGAGACTGAGGGGACACCTCACTGAAGTCTTCAACCTCCTTGTTAGGGGGAGGGACAGGCACTGATCTATTCTCTGTGGTGACCAGTGACAGGAATAGAGGGAAATGCCTGAGGTTGTGTAAGGGGAGGTTTAGTTTGGATATCAGGAAAAGGTTCTTCACCCACAGGGCAGCTGGGCATTGGAACAGGCTCCCCAGGAAAGTGGCCGCAGCACAAAACCTGAGAGAGTTCAAGAAGTGTTGATGTGGTGTGACCCTTGGCGTGTCCTGTAGAGGGCCAGGAGTTGGACCCAATGATCCTTGTGGGTCGCTTATAATTTAGGATATGCTATGATTCTGTGATTCATTGGAAAGAGAAAAGGAGAAATTAACCTCAAAAAAAGCAAAGCCTGAAATCTGACAGAACTAATACAAGTCAACTTGTTTGAAGATGTGGTGACTGTTTGTAAAGGAAGCAGAGGCTGGGGACAAAATTGTGGCACTCACACCGGGACCCCCAGAGCGAAGGCAGCTGCTCTGGCTTCAGATCTGTGCTGCTGCCTCAAAGTACCCCCAGCCTTGTTAGTCCCTAACCAAGGTAATCCACCTATAAAAGTCAAGTATAACCTGTTTCTATAATGACCTGTTGAAAAAAAGAAAAAATATTCTATTTTGTAAGGTATGATTCTAAGTCATGTGCACAACAAGGTATGAGAATCTTGGTGCAATTTGTGCATGCATTCTTCTGGCTGGGATGTAAAATGCAAAGTGTTTTTTTTCTCCTTGTTGTGTGCCTCTTACAAATCTGAAATACTTACTGCATAAGATTAGGTAATTTAGGTTATCTAAGTACTTTGTTGGAAATGCAGGACACACTGCCATGTTACCCAAGGTTAAATTCAGTATTTTATACTCTTCAGTCATCCCTGGTCTTGTTTTACTCACTAAGCCCAAAGAGTAAGGTGCTCCCACAGTTCATACCCCCGGCAGGATCCTCAAACAACATTTGGCTTGGATTTTAATAATGCAAGGAAGGGCAGCAAAATTGCTTGTGTTTGAAGGGCTTGGGAGATCTCTCAGGGTTATCCTCTCTGGAGCAGACAGGAGCAACACTGTTGTTGTACTCTGACCCAGCAAATTCACCTCCTAGAAAATACATATTAATTAGGAGCCAAACCCAGTCTGATGCCATTTGGGACAATGACTGAACTGCGGCAAAACAGTCAAATGACACTTGAAAGTGGGTGAACAAAGCCAGCTGTGTCCTGAGCTTTGATGCTGCTATGGATGACTGGCACACTGTGTGTTGGGGTGCAGAAGACCCTCAGCAGCCCATGGCAATAGAATGTGACCCTCCAACAGGCACCTTTTGGCTGCAGGTCCTGGTGGGACACGTCCTTAGTTGCAGCTGGCTGGCAGAGGCTCTGCCAGCCTGCCTGGTTTGCAAGGTGTGGTGGAGGACAGAGGCCCCGGTAGTTCAGTGCAAGCAGTAAAAGACATGCCTTGCCTTGGGGCATTGTGGCATTAGGTTGCAAATGATGGTGGGTGCTGTAAAAAGATTTTCATGCAACTGCTTTGCCTCTGTGACAAGCAGAAGCTGATAGATGGAAAACATTTTGTTTCTAATCTGTTTTGAGTATATTGTAATACACACATACTTGAGGCTTGTAGTTCAGCTTTCTTCAGGATATTGGAACACATGTTTAAAAATGCACGAGAAAGGGGAAATATCTTTTTCAATGTTAATGCTGAAAATGTGCAGGGAATTGAATTATCTAGAAGATTAGGAAATGAGAGGTTCGGAGAGGTTTAAATACTGCTGTTTGGATTCACTTGCTGATCTGTTGCCAAATGGACTGAAGAAAACTGGAATGGGATAAGATGGGTACTTGACCAAATACCTGTGCTTGTGCACAGAACTGCAGATCCCTGTGCTTCAAGGGAGAGATGTCTGTCTTGGAGGAACTGCCTGTTTTGAACCAATACAATAGGGCATTGTCTCATGCTGATGAAGTGAAGAAGTGGGCGGAGATTATGCATAAAGAGGCTACATCAGTAATCAGCCAGCTTGCATATTCTTCCTTTGAGTCTCTTGTTGGTGCCTCTAGTCAAGCTAAGCCCTGGGTTGTCTGTGTCACTGTGTGCACAGAACACTGATGCTTTGTGTCAAAATACTGCTGAGGGAACCCAGACACTCTAGCGGATCAAACTGTCTCCTGAAAGGTTCCTAAATCACTGCTGGCTTCCGACTGTTTTCACCAATGAACATCATTGAAATCACTGGCCTGCAGGAACTCACAAGCTCTCAAATAAGGGAAGGTCCTTTTCCCTGGGAGGGTTTCCTTTTGAGATCATATTCTGTGTAAGAAAATCCCTTCAACAATTAACAGTAGTCAACAAATTACTTGATTTTGGGATGCCTGTGGACCATAATCCAGCCCTAGCGGATATTTTTGGAGGGTTTGTTCCCATTTTCCATACCATAGATTTCTCAAGAGAGAGATCACCAATGTCCCACTCTTCCTTCATGCTCTTCTTGTGATAGCTTGTGTGTTTCAACCCATTCTGTGGGTGGGAAACATTTTCAAATGTTTTGGAAATGCAGCTTAATTATAAGCAGCTGATGACGACTGGACTCTGGAGTTGTTTTCTTAATTGGTTATGGCTCTGACTTTGAAGGTGGGTGGTTTTTGTGTCTGCTTCTGTCCAGAGGAATTTTTGTTTCACAGCAAGCTCACTCCCAGGGTATGTCTTCACCAGGCAAAGCAGCGACAATGTTGAAACCAGCACACAGCTGTTCCTGATGAGGACCCAGCATGGTCTCTCAGACACCTGCCTCTTAACTCTGCAGGTAGCACAGAGGGGGAGCAACCTTAGCATCTAGGTCCTAGAAGATGTGTGTTATGTATGTGCCTGTTTCATTCTTCTTCTCTCTTCAAAGACTGATGAAGCCCTGTGCTGTTTTGTTCTCATAAAAATGCCATAGAAGGCAGTATAGCAAGAAGACAGCGCTGGAGACCAGAATGTGGATTTTGGTGCTTCTGCTCAGTCAGTATGAATGTATTAGCCTATGCTGAAAGAGAACAAGAGGTTTCAACAGACTTAGGGCTGCTACAGAGAGACAGTGACTACTGGCACAGGGCTACACTGGAGCTGGTGGGTCATCTTCTCCTTGTCACCTTTTAGGGGAGGACACTACAAGCTGAACAAGGAGAATGGTGTGGCTATGCAGAAACACTCATGCTGCGTGTTAAGGGCAGTGAGGGAGGGCTAGGAAGGGATCCCAACCCCTATAGTGCAGGATGTCTTATATCTGCCCTTTGTGCCAAGTATGGCTGGACAGGCCAGTTTCTGACAGGTCCTTGGTGCAAGGTCAGGTGCAAGGAAAGCCTACAGCTAAAAACCAGAAAAGGTATCAGCAACAACACCTGGTGTGAGGGCACCTTCTAGCTCAGCTTATCTGTGCTTATGTATGCTCTGGGCTTCCTAGTGAATGAAACTTGATGGAATTGACCATCCATTATAACCACTTATACCATTGATGTTTGCTGAGGAAAAAAGGAAAACTTAGCAGTAAAATCTCCTCACATTTTTTAACAGAGGTAATATGCTTTTCTGGGAAACCACAGTGATCTGTATTGGAAAAAAAAACAAGAGCAAATTGTGCAAGACATCCCAAAAGAACACCAGTCCAAGCTCTCTGACACACCACGTACTCAGTGATCGCAATATATTGTACACAAAACCTATTAGAAAAATGCTCATAGTTTGTTTAAAAATAGCATTTTCCCAACTTTTTTTTGTTTGTTTATATTTTTTGTTTGTTTGTTTTGTTTTGTTTTTTTGGTTTTTTTTTGTTTTTTTATGTGCCTTGTGTTCTAAGACTGAAATGTTTTTTCCCCTCAGGCTAGCTGTCTCAGTCTGGTAGGGAATAATAGTTTATGGCCAGTAAAAATGTTAACTGAAAATATCCATCAAAACTTTACATATATATAATAAGATTATGGTTTTAAAGTCATTAGATCTGTTACCTGGAAAAGCGTCTCCCATTCTTAAAGATGTTACTTGTTTGTGAGAGGTTGCTTCTGATTAAAATCAACTTGTAATTAATTTAAAGAATGTTAATTGTATTTTGGGAATTTCTAGAAGGGAAATGGGCAGTAAAGAATTTGCATCTTTCACTGATGTCTGCTCTCAGCTCTGAGTAAGTTTTAATTCTAGGTAAGTGCCAATTTTCAGCTTGTGCATGGTGCATTACTGGATATTCTGTATTGCCTGACTTCTGTGGCACGGGGAGACACTGAAATGGGAAAAACAAAATCTTGTAAGGTAGTTATTTTGCTCTGTATTTGAATGGCTGTCGACATTAAATTTAAGTACTAATGCTGTGTAAGTCAATTATTGTAGAAAGAGCAGGTGAAGTAGTCAGAATCAAGTGGCTTCCATGTTGCATTATTATGCAGTATCTGCCTTTTTCCTCTGTAACCACAAAGCATATGCTTAGAAACCAATTAATCCGCACAAATATTAGTGTGTAATTTTTATATACATATATACACACACATGTAAACATGTATCTCCCTATAATTTGAGATATATGTATATGTACTTATTTATAAATGTACACAACTCATAGCTATAATATGAATTGAATTATGAACTTCATAACTGGTAATATATTTATCTATGTCATCACTATTGCTTCAGCCTAGCTTATTTGCTTTTCCATGATGCAGTGCATAATTTTTAACAAACTTACCTTTCTCTACCATTTCTGCTTTAAAAAACCTCAAAAAATGTTTGGGAAGTTCCATTGAAGAGAAAAGCTCCTGGCTGAAACCAAGTTTCTGGTACATTTTGTTGAACTGGGCACTACAGTGCAGTGAGTGGTAACCCAAATTTTGCATTCCAGGTGTAGCAAATCTTTCCATTGGTGGCAAAGAGACTGAGGAAAAACCTAAGAGGTAATGGGGGGAAATAGCTTAAAACTAGAACAAATTGCTGGATGGCTCTGTTGTCAAAAGGTCACATTCTTTCTGCAGGCAAATGTGTGCAGCTCTGCTGAGGTCAGAAGAAGGAGTATGAGGAAGAGGAAGGCATACTGAGGAAATAATCCTTCCTGTATGACCTCTGGGAGCTGCTGCTTGACGTATGTGGAGCACAGAAGAAGGAAAGAACAGGAAGGGAGCACACACATCTCTCTCAAGTGGAGAATTTTTCTGAGACACTTTCAGTCTCCCACAGAAATGCTGGTTGGAAGGGACTTCTGACTTCTTCATCTCATCCAGTCCAGCTGCCTGCTTAGAGCAGGACTGTCACTGGTGCTTTGTTAGCTTGGTTGGCTTTCTTCAGTCAAGCCTTGAAGTCTGTCCAAGATGGTGACCCCAAAACTTGTCTCAATAACCTGTTCCAGCACTGCATGCCCTGCCTATTTGATTAAACCTTCCTAATTGAACCTCCCAATCTGTGCTTCTTGTTTGTGACCCCTCTTGATACAATCTGCCACTACTAAAAGCAGTTTTGCTCCATCATCTTGGCAGCTGTCCTTTCAGCAGGTGGATATTGGATTGTCTCTTAGCCCTGTCTTGAAAATGGCTGCTGTAGGCAAGTGCAGAAGGCAGTCATGGGGGCACTCTGACCTGTGGCCTGTGTAATAACCATTCCTGTCTGCAGGTGGTTGCCACAGCTGAACTTTTCTCAAGTCATGCTTTGTGTGTCAATTAAACTGGATTCACCTACCCCATGAGTGTGAGTGCAAATGGAAGAGAATGATGGCTGGCACCAACAAAACAGATCACAGCCATTGATTTCTTCCAGGAAGTCCTGTCCAAGTTGTGTCAGTTGGTGAAAAGGTAATTCATTAACAGCAGTAATCTGACTCAGCAGCGTGTTCTCCAAATTAATCATCTGTATTCTCTTTGCAATCAAGAGATATGTGTATCTCCAGGGGGTGGTTCATCATCCCCTAAATGCTGTCTAATAGAGACAGAATGAACTACCCTCTTGCAGTATTTATTTCTCTCCGTCATCTGCAGAAACTTCTGTTCAATTACATGCTGAAAGTAGCTACTTAGCTAGTGTACTAGTATTAAAGTAAAACTGGTCTCTCCCAGTAGAGCTGGATGTACACCAAAGAAAATATTTATAGACAAAGACTTGCAAACTTGCTTTGGCTTTCAGAACACCTTTTATCTGGTTTCCTGAGACACTATTTCAAGTAATATATTATATGAGAATATTTTACCAGCAAACATATTATTGTGGTGCACATACTTGTGTGATCCCTGCCAAACAGCAGGCAAAAGCTTGGCAGTTGGTGAAGTCTGCAAAGTCCAAGGCTGTCTCTAAGAAATTGGTTTCAGTCCTACCCCCTGAAGAAGTCTGGAATTGTTATCATCCAGGTCAGGGGGTGGGAAGACCGTTGTATGTCTCTGAAGACCCGTCACTCCCTGCAATTTGCTGATACTGAATTCTTACATCCTTACCCACAGAGAGCAGGCTGGCATTTGTTGATGGAAAATATTTGCTGGGATATTACAGACAACATGCTATTTTCCAAAAATCTATGCCCTTTTAGTGATTGCAATTCAGGCAGAAGAAGAGGATAGCTTGGTTATATAGTATGCAAATGGCTCACCACACTCTTGTTCTTGATAACCTTGATTCTGTCTGAAGTAGTTATTGGAAAAAGATTACTATTATCTTGACTTCTAAGCCATCTGTCCTTAATCCTCCAGCTAGTATTTTTATTAACACATTTTATTTTAATCTATTTTAGTTTATTCTATTTTACTGCATTTCAAAACAAGTGAGTAAAAATCTATGTCAAAGAGACGGTTCACAAAAATGGATTATTGCATTTTAAAAATTTATTGTCTCTATTATCTGTCTGGAATTTAAAGAACTTTCCATACCTTGGATTAATTAATAAATTTTTTATGATTTCTGAATGCATGTTAGTGCTGCGACAACCTAGGAAGCACGACTGTTTCCACTACTACAACCACCATCGCTGCTTATGTACTTTGCTGTAACTAGCTCACATGAATACCTACCTGGGTTTTCATTATATTCTTATAACAGTCGTGGAAATAGCTCATGCACAGAGAGCTCAGTTTGTAAATGACATTAAAATCATCACTATTAGAATCAGTTTAGAAAAGAGATTTAATTTCTGTGTAGTCTCTTGACTTTTGAAAAATTTTTTTACTGTTGTTGAAACCCCAAAACCCAAATATCATCATATTCTTACTCTGAGCTGTTGAAACTTCTTTCTTAATCTTTTTTCACAATCAACACTGCTTTCTTTTTGGGAATTATATACACTTTCCATGTAATATCTGATAGACTTTGAGGAAAATCTTCTCAGATATGTTTTCTTGGACTTGCCAAGTTTTATTCCAGTGAAAAATAATGTAAAAGAAACTCTTAGTGAGGGTACTTGAAAATAAGTATTACTATTTTATAAGAGGTGCTCATCTTGCTTCCCATTTTTCTTAAACTGTGCACACTGAAAGCTATTTTCTAGCAAATTGAAACTGTGTTAACTTCCTCAGCCACATATTTCTTCTGTATTCTTCTTATTCCTCTTCTTTTTCCCTCCTTGTTATCTTGCCTCTTGGCTATTTCAGATAACCAGTGTAATCCTGCTCATTCAAAAAAGTAAGTTCTGAAAAGCAGTGAAAAAATCTCAGGTTTATCAGTCTTCCAGTAGGAAACCTTATAGTACATGAAGCTTCTGGATCTCCTTAGCTTCAAAGTCATCTGCCAACCATCCTGGCCATCCCATGGCTGTACTCTTTTCCAGGATCTCCAGTTGTGAGGAAGTTCATGCCCTAACAGGTCCCAGCAGCCCAGTGGACCTTTTCTTTTGAGATGAAGAGTTTTTGGCATTCTTTTTCTCCATCCCAATCCCTGACCTGTCCTCCTTCTCTTTTTCAGTCCTGCTTCTTCTCTCAGGGGTTTCATCCATGTGGTGCACACCGAAGGCTTGCTCTGTGGATCCAGATCTGTGCTCAGTGTTCAAACTGCCGTAGCAGCAGCTCTCTAAATGTGGGATAGGAAAGCTACTGGCTGAGCTTATCCCATTAATTAAGAAAAGCCCCAAACATGTCTAAGAATTTTTCACAGAGGTTATTTTGGTCTTCCAACAACTAATCTGCACTTGAGGCAGATAAAAAGACATGAGTCTCATGCTTTTAGTTTTTGCCAACTTCCTCTTACTATGCTTTAGAAGAAAAACCAAAACCATCACAAAACCCCAAACACCAAGAGAGCTTCAGAATAGTAGCTTCACAATATTGAGGTTTTTAGTGGTAATCTCTGTAGTCAGTTCCCTCCACAGACACTCCTTCTTTCACCAAAGCTTTCCTCCCCTTTTGCCATTTTCATCCCTAAAAGTCAAAAGCAGGGAAAAAGAAAATAAGGCAGTTTAACCAAATTATGTCATTTGTCCAGAGCATCATACTGTTTTACAAATAGTTGTGTTGCTACAACTGAAAGGTCAGTGACCTGTGTGTCAAAGGCAGGAGAAAGGAGAGAATTTCTTAAGCTGATTCTGCTGCCAGAACCAAAGTATTGTGAAACTGTCACGCTGTCACATTCTGTAAACACTTTCTTCCAAACATTAACAAGTGGTGAAAAATCAGTGGAGAAGGCAGCTCCAGACCAGAATGCTTTTGAAGGCTTGATGGTAGCTGCAAAGGGTTGTGAGAACCACCCCTAAGACTCAGCCATAGGTAGTCTTTCAGTGCTGTATTGGGACAACACAGATTCTGATAATTTCAGAGCAAAGTCACAGCTCACACCAGTTCAACAGCTGCAGAACTGAAAAGTGTGAATTATATTCTTACATACACACATGACCACCCAAGTGTGGTAATCCTACTGGTTGGAACTGTGCAAATGAGGCTAACATCTGACCACAAGGGCATAAGGACTGCCAGCATATCCAATTAGGAGGATAAAAGTAACTGCCCTCCTGGATCACTAATTATTTTCAGTGCACACAGTGTGATGAAAACCCTTCCAAAAGTCAATTCCGTATTACAGCAGTTTGATTTACAGGTGGTGCAGAATGGAACATTACCAAGTGCATTGCAATTAATTATGCTTTCAAATGTACCAACTAAATCTGGCTGTGCAATTAGATAAATAATAACTGAAGGGAAAGGTTATATTTTGGAATTACACATTAGAATAGATAAATACACCTTTTGCCTTAGCTTCTTGTTCCTGTGTCAGGCATCTTGTTATGGAGCCTTGTCTTTTGCAAATAAAATGCTCGTGTAAATGCAGTTTCCATGTCCATTTCAACGCACAAGTGTCATTTTCATGCACTCAACATAAATAAGCCCTTCCTTTTATTTATTTGTGTATCTGCCTCAAATGTCAAAGGGATGACATTTCAACAAGATAATGACCAAGCAGCAACATCAAAGAGCCTGAGCTGGTAGCCTCTGCTCTTTTCAAATAATATTGACTCAAGCTGTAGATGCCACTCATTTCACTCCAGGTGTGCCAAAGTGACCCTTGCATGCTGAGAAAGTGGGTAAGTGTGACTGACACATTCACAAAAATATGTAAAATTTCTCTGTTTTGGTCTCCAAATTACCCTTCCATTTATTCTTCAATTCTTGAACACAGCCAAAATTTTAAAATGTCCCCCAGATTCAAAAAGTTTGTTCAAGAAATTTGTTTTCAATTTGTTCAACAAAAGACCTTGGAAGTATAATTTGAAATTATTGGTTTAGCTCACACAGTTTGAAGCAGTCAGAGTAGTTTGGCATCCTTGGGTAAAGGGAATGCTGCAATGATGGGAAATTATATCCCTAATACCAGGCTCTTTGTTGGTTGATTCCCAAGGGAACTATTACTTTTTTAAACTTTTTTTAATTATTCAGAATGTGAGCAGCTATGTTAACTTTAATCCAGGTAATAGCAACAAGGGATTGACATCATTTCCTGTCACCCTGGTAATTTTGTGTCTTGGAAGGGCTCAGCCACAAGTTGGCTGAAGACGAGCTTGAGCAGGCAGGAAGATTGGTGAGCAGGGGGACAATATTCCTGTAGCTGAAAAATGCTCTTGGATTCCTGCCTACTCAAAGGAGCATCAGTGGATAATTGCGGAAGCACTGGAGTAGGTTGCCCAGAGAGGTGTTAAATGCTTCATCCCTGGAAACATTCCAGGTGAGGCTTCTAAGCAATCTGATCTGGCTGAAGATATCTCTCTGCTCATTGCAGGGGCAGTTGGTCTAGACCGCCTTTTAAAGGTAGCTTGAAACTCAAACTATTCCATGATTCCATGAAAAACACTCCCCATGGGCTTTGGGTGAATCCAGAGTCCAGATCCTACTCTTAATAATAAACTTAATTCAGTTATCCACACTTTCACCATGCCTTGGATGGGCTGTAGCAATTCAGATGATCTGGGAATAGAGGCCTCTAGCCCTTTACAGAACAGAGCCTTTGCAGCAGCACAGGCTGTGTAGAGCACTTTGGACTTCATCTTCACATTCTCCAACATGTCTTTGCATGGATCATCAAAACAAACTCAAAATCTCCTGCTGAGGCCCGAAAGAGTACTGAGATTGACTCCTCTGGAGTGCCTACTGCCCACTGACTCCAAGCATGAGATTTATTGTTCCTCTCTTTAGCTGCCTAACAACCAGGCATCTGGAAAAAGCCAAGTCTTTGTAGTGGGGAGAGGAAGAGGCACCTGCTCTCTTTGCTCCCTAAAGAAATCTGTCTCTCCCTATGGGCAGTTGAAAGAGCTCAATGGAGGTACCAAGCTTTTAGATGGATCAACTGAGGAGAGAGGATTAAATCCCAATGGAAGTCAGTGTGAATTAAGTGCCTAAACTTGCCCTTTCTGGATGTTCTTGAAGGTTGTTTGAATTGCTAAAGTTCCTAAGTGGTCACCCTTGTCACAGATTTCACTCTGCTGGAATAATGTAATTCCTGGTCATTGAAACAAGCTTCAGCTTGTTATCTGAACATCTGGAATGAATTCCTCCAGGAATTAAGGCAAGTCATGAATCACACCTCCTTCTGCTCCAAGTGTATGGTCCAGTTCTTTGCTAGGTCATTTCTTTGGCGATCCCTATCATAAATACACAGCAGTGTGCTGATTAAAAAATAAACTTGTAAAAGTGCCTATGCATGAACAACCAAATAAGAGCAAGACAGAAACCTCCAAGCCCAACAAACAAAAAGTCACAGATTTCCAGTGTGAGACACTCCATGGATCTCACCTGCAAAGAGGATGAAAAAGAAAACATCTCAGGACAGATATTAGTGACGCTAAAGGTCTGATGGGGAGTTATGTATGCACAACAGAAGAACCAGTAAAAATGGAAGAGCCAGTGAAGATGGAAAGAGGCTTGACATCTCTCCAAAAAAATGTGAACTGACCTAGAATTTGCATGAATACTTGCAGAGAATGTTTTTCTTTACTTCCAGGGCTAGAAGCTGTGTCAAGATCTTATATTTATAGCAGGTTTGTTTTTTGGTTTTTTTTTTTGGTTGGAATTTGTTTGTTTGTTTGTTTTAAAACTAATTATTTTTTAGTTTGTTTTAAAACTATTTTTTAATCAGTAGCTTAAAGGACGTCTATATGATTCTGTATCTGTGGAATACACTTGCAGGATGAAAGGTCTGGAAATGCATGTAAGAACCTTTTGGGTGCAGTGGTAGCATTTACCATTCTCTACCCAACTGCAGAGAAATTGGCATGTTTCTAATATCACAATGAGCAGAAAGCTCTGGTTGTTTAACTGCCACCGAACACTTCACTTTAAAAATGGATAGATTTGGAGCATTTCCCAGATGTCGCGTTGTCACTTCTGATTGACACACTAGAAGAGGAAGTCAAACAAGGAAGTGAGTTCAGGAATGGCGAGGGTGTAGTGGGTCCCTCTTACTTGCAGAGAGCAGCCAGGAATCTAGCAGCTGGCTGGGGGTCTGTGTGTGGGGTGTAGTCAGCCTGTTGATTTTGGGTGCCTAATTTAGATGCCTACTTCTTTCCATTGCCTATATAAGGAATAGAGTCTGGCAGCCATGGAGCGTGGGGAGCCCGAATTGCCCATCAGTGTCTTACTAGTTGTCATGGCAACGCAGGCAGGCACCTAGAGGAGATGGTCTGAACATGGTCCCGACTGACTTGCAAATACACACCACAGCTTGTATGCAAGTGAGGCAGCTGTACTGAACACATCCTGGCTGGAGTTCACGCTCCAGCACGCTGACAACTGGAAGGAGCCATGGTTTGAAGCTGCCCTTTGCGAGCCCCAAACAACAAATTTTTGTCTTTCCATCTGGTTGAAGGCAAACTCAAGCATGGGGGATACATTGGTGCTGCAGGACGCAAATTCTCCACCAGCATGCCTCTGAAGCTGTGTCACTGCTGGGAGAGAAATGAAACTGCTTTATTCATGGGACACACTCAACATGGGGAGATACCCTCCTGAAGACAGTGCTGCATCCCATGCCTTGCTTTGTCAAATTACAAGATATGCTTTAAGCTCCTTATGAAATTGATCAGTTAATTAATCAGTTTATCTGCCTCTGCCCTACATTTAAATTTAAATCTTCCTGGCAATTCCATCCAAATCTCTTAAGCTGTGCTGAAAAAATCAGCAAGCAGAAAAACCACTACCCTGTAAATTGCTACTCAAACAATAAGGTCAATTTCCTTTATTGAACCATTTGGGTTATTTGGAGATGCTCTTGCACCTGCAAAGACTAAGTCCACTCTTATTGGAACAACTGTGCAAGTGAGAAATTAGGTAATCTCATAGTGATCCAAACTAGGACTAGGCATTAGCAAAGAGTCGCAAACATTCAGAATTAATTCCAATAATGAGCTGAGATTTAAAATCTAAATACTCAGTTTCTAGCTACATTGCAAATTCATCCCCAGAATCTATTCTGTATTACTTACCACCTTTTGCACCCTTTGACAATAGTAATGGATTTTTAATACACTCAAAAAAAAGAAAAATAATTACATTTCAAGTACTGTTAGCAATGTGCTTGAGCTCAGCTAGGAGACAAACATATGGAAGCTGCTAAAACCCAATCATTTTGTTTTGTGCAATGGTATATTTGAGGATAGCTCTGAAATTCAGAGCACAGGCTCAGGTCAAGGCAGCTCAAGAAACCTACCTCAAGTAGATCTTGAGCTCTGATCTGTGCTTATAGCCATTGAGGAGCCTGCATGGGTCTAGGGGATGCTATAAACTTTGCTTTGCTGCTTGCTTTGGATCTCACTTCTTGCCTGTACAAGAAATACATTCATCTGAACCAAAAGGTAGTCTCTAGTTATAAAGTCTGACATGTATATGCTTTTCAGAACAGTTTTTCAGCTATTAATTTTCAGATCATCATTTCCAAATGATGATCATGCATGGATCAGGTGAATGTGTTGCTGAAGAATGAGATGCAATTTGATGTCTCTCAGTTCAGGAAACAGGGATTAAAATTGTTCAGGCTAGTACATGTAGAATTTCATAAGCCTGTGGAATATTTTTGTCTCTTTCCTGCATATAGATACCAGTTTTGATGTTAGCAATTTGGCTTAT
The DNA here is from genome assembly GCF_050655825.1 of Lonchura striata. Taxonomy (NCBI): domain Eukaryota; kingdom Metazoa; phylum Chordata; class Aves; order Passeriformes; family Estrildidae; genus Lonchura; species Lonchura striata. The sequence continues at coordinate 65,582,166 of NC_140703.1, forward strand.
TAATAACTGATTTACATTTCCCAGACAGAAAATTGCTATCTGCCACAAATTTATAAGAATTTCATATTGTAAAATTCTCTAGCACAGTGAATCCTTTGTGATTTAAGCACAAGGAATTTGTGATTAAAATTTTAATATGATCACTGCAGTCTCCTGAGATGCTTAAGTACAAGAAAATGTTATTTCCTGCATCTTAGAGTTTATTGTGATTGATGCATTTAAATGCCATCAATGGGATTCTGTCTGCTCTGAAAACTAAACAAAACAGAAAGTCCTGCAAAGCAAGTAAAGAAACTGAAGGATTTTTTGGTCTCTGCTGAAGCATGAAGATTAACCCACTGCCCAGTATTGTCTTGGTTCAGCTCTGAATTGTCAGAGCAGGCTCTACAGTTCACTGCAGAAACTAAAGATAGGAGGGGTAAGAAAAAGACAGGTGTATGGTTCCATTCTGTTCCATGGAAAAGCAAGGTTTGCTGGATATTGTCCAACTTACTTGAATAAATTGATGAGCTGGTTTGCTGCTTATATCAGCTGTTAACTTAGAGCAGGGCCTATGCCAGTAGCTGGGGCTGACGAGTGGCTGCACTGCCTTCCTCACAGCCCTGCTCTCTGCAGAGGGGTTGGTATGGGAGCTGGCACTGGAGGTGATCCTTCCTAAGGGAAGGTCTCCAGCAGGCAGACCTGAAGCCTTTGCATTGCTGAAGCCATGTTAGTGCTCTGAGGACATGCAAATAAAGGCCAGTTAAAGAAACTGAGTGCTATTCAATCTACAATGCCTTTTCTCTACTCATCCATATCTATCTATTAGTCCTATTGTGACTGGCTCAAACGTAGCCTTTCTGGGAAACTGTTGGAGGATTTCCTATCCACATCTTATTCTTGGTGAGTACATGTTGTTCAAAAACTCAGAAAATTTGGCTTGCCTTCAGCAGCATTGTCCTGCCTGTTAGGGAGATGGCTGGAGACAACATTTCGGTGCACATTCAGTGTTGTTATTGACTGTGGCAGCACCCACTGGTGTTGGCCAGGACTTGCAAAGTTGATATGTAAGTGCACAGAAAACTGAGCAGGCTCCTGTTACCAGGCCTGGCAGACCTGTGCTCCAGGGTGAAGGCACAGGATTTAGCATGGTCTAGTGACTGTCCTTACAGCTGACCTTGTTGGCATTTTCCCTTGTTTTGGGTTTGGCTGGCTCTCACAAGTGGGGTCCCCACTAATTCCAGAGTATGACTCATGGGACAGCAGAGACTGTTATGCATGAAGCCCTTGGGGAAGGGTGTTTAACTTGATAAAAGCAAAATCTTCTCTGTCATGTGCTTTTAGAGCTGCAGATAAATCCTGGGTACTTTTCTTTACTACTAGAATCCAAGACCTTCAGGATAGTTTCAAAGCTGCATTTAGACAACTGTGATCACTGTTGAGTCCCTGCTCCTGTGTAGCAGCTATAACTGGATCAAATCTTTTGATGAAGCTGGTCTTGTAGGAAATGTATTTTTCCTTTCCTTTTCCCAAGTAAAAAGTACCTGTCATGTTTCAGATGAAAATAACTCTCTGAAGTTCAAAGTCCCTTTTTCCTGACTCTTTTTCCCTTTCTTTCTGCAATGGCAGATGGAAGCAGGATGAGATGTGTGACCACAAAGGCTTTTCAGGTTTTGCCTCTTGGTCAAAGAAGTGTGACCCACAGTGCAGTCCTCTTAACATTTTTGACTAGTTCTCCAAGTTGTGACTACTGTAGGACCATGCTGCAGACTTGCAGAGTGTCCTTGAGAAAGATCAGGAGCAACATTTCTCAGGCACAGAAGGATAATGTGGGTAGGGAAGGGACTCCCTGTTCTCCTATCATGTGAGCTATGTCAGGGTGGTGCACAGAATCAGGCTAAGCTGTCCTGATTGATGATTGGCTAATGGTCAGATATAAAAAACATTAATTTCCACAGGCTTATTGACTTTGTACAGCAAAGATGAACTTGGAAAGATGAACTTACACTTGCAAATGTTGTTTTCTTCATCAGACAAGTTTTTTAACAGCCTTCTTAAGTCATCTTAATGAACTAAAATGGAAAAATAATAATCTTCAGCTTGGAATCTGGTGGCATCTGCACTGAAAAATGGCACTAGTTATTACCTGTTGACTACATTTGAAGAACCTGAATATGGTTCTAGTTAACTTCAAGTATGCTGAAAATAAGCCAAGGGTTTAATTTTCAAGTCACATTATCATGGTCATGTCACTCTCCAAAGTATCGCTAAATTGTTCCTTTATTTTTTCCTTTGCCAAATAGGTAGGAGAGTGCTTTGCTGTCTGGAAAAATGCCTGCCTAGAAGTAGAGGTCCAGATCTTTAACAAGAGTAAATTGGCAAAACCCCACTGATTGTAATGGAGCAATGCCGATTTTTGTCAGTTCAGTATCTGGCCCATCAGATTTTCAACTGTTATCACCACAGGCAGAATTCAAATTGACACGGCGTGGGCTAACATGATTGAGTGCAGAACAGGCTTCCTGGTTTCCTAAATTATTTTAATAACAGAAAGAATGTAGATGGAATGCCAGGCTAAGATCTCTACTTGGAAAAGGGCCCAGATTTTATTCAATTTTTTTTTTCAAATAAGCCTGTTCCAAAGTCATTACTTTTCCATTATAGAGTTTGTCATGACATGGTCCTCAGGAACAAGACTCTCAGATTGCTTTCAGAGGTGCAGAATTCCACAGCTTTAGATGGGAAGTATTGTCTTGAATAGGTCCTGTAGGATAAGAGGCTTATGGAAAGAGAGAAGGAGCCTACACCTCTCCATAACCTGTAATAGATCAGCTTCTGAATCCATCTCTGACAGATATCTGCTCCAGGTATTGCATTTCCAGTAGCTCTGGTGGGTCACTTCTTCTGAACCACCAAAGCCACCTGGCATCCTGGAGTCTGCCAGTTCCCAGGGATCCCAGTGGTCTCAGGATGCAACCCATCTGCACAGGCGGATTTCAAGGTGTTTGTTGTGCAGCCATGACTGCCTGATGGTGCCTGTGAGAGTCAGGGACACTCACCTCTGCCCTGGGTGCCTGATGCCCTGTGAGGTGGATGGCACAAGGAAGGATGTGCCCACCTGATGGTGTTGTCCTGGTGGGACAGAAGGAGGAAGCGTTATCCACTCCGAGCTTCAGGCAGAGGTGCCATGGCAAAGCAGCTGTGAGCCAAGCCCCCATACGAACAGTGTGGGCTCCAAAGAGCGTGGGCGGAAATGTCTGTAGGAATGGTGGTAATCTACACGTAAATAAATTTGCTCATCGAAGGAGCCAAATTAAAAACAAAAACATAACAATTTGATTTTTCCCCCTAGGGAAAGGAGTTGTGTTTTTCCTCACTTGAAAGGATACTGACATTTTTCTTTCATCTGCCTTGTGTCTGAACAAAGGTAGCTGATTACTCGATATCTCAACTCTGATTTGGGGAATATTTTTTTATTGCTATTAGAGATTAAGAGAGTGGTAAAAAAGTCTCTTTTGTTAATTAGTATGTCTCCTTCTTCTTTTGACCAGGAACGTAAAAGTATCCTTTTCTGTGAATGTCATCTTCTCTCTGGGCTCTTGTACTTTAATTTCCTAGATGTGAAAAAAGGAACAGAAGATGAATTAGGTATTGAAACAAGAAGATATGAACATGACTCTCTTCTCCTATAGAACTTATTCTTTCAAAGAGAAAAAAACTTTTGTATCTAAGCAAAACAGAATAAAGTACTTTGTGTCAATTTTAATGAATAAGATATTTTTATCATTCAAAAACTTTATTTGGGAGAACAAATTTCATTGAAAGACAATTCAAAGTCTTGGTGCACTTACTGTTCCTGTGTATTTTCTGTTCTACCACAGACTATCCCAGCAATCTGGCTTTACTTCTCAAGTTATTAACCTAGGGTTTGTGGTTTTGGTGGATAACTAACTATTTTATTATGCCTAACACAGCAGTGCCTTGATGTTTAATATCTTGCTGATACACAAATATTAAGTTACAAAGGCAACGTTTGGTATCTAGATGAAGGGGTCTTAGGTGAGATGATCTTGTCTACCTCTGCTTTCAAATACACAAGGATTAGTGTGAAAAAAAAGAAAATTCTCTTCTTGATGAAGGAGGGAACTCATACATTGCTAACATTAAATTTCTTGGATAGTTGGGGTTTTTTTCTTTCTAAAGGTTTACTTGTATTCTACTATGCTTGATGGCAAAGGGGTTTTGTCTCATCCAAGTTTTGTCAGTGTATTTCTTTCCTACCTCCTGCTCAGTAGTGGCTGAGCTGTTCTGAGGTTAAAATGATCAGTGCTAAAATGCTACTGGTGGTGTGGGAGTAGGACACACGTCCCTTGGCACTGCTGACCTGTCACCTGCTCTGTCACTGGCCTCCTACACTACCAGGCAGGTGTAGTCACCTTGGTCAAAGGGCTGGTGTTTGCACTGCTAAAGGATCATGCTATTTCATATTAATTCTTCAATTCCCTGAACCATGATGAGTGCTTTTTGGTGATGGTAGCATTGCCAGTTGTGGCAGAGATCATCTTTGTGGTGGAGTCAGGCCATTCTCAGGGGTACCCCAAAGAATGTGGAACTCCATCCAGAATTACTGCAAAACTGCTTTTCAGCATCTACAGATGATAAGTCTTCACCCTCCCATTCTCTGAGATCAATGAGGTTTATGGTTTTTTCTTCCAAAAGGTTGGGCTTGGATCTGACCAGTGTTCATCAATTCTTCATTTTTCTCCTTTGGAAGATGCTGACATAGGTATGAAGACCTGAGCTGGGCACCTGACCTGAAATGGGGAAAGGCACAATCACCACTTTCCTTGGCTGCACATCCATTGGAAGCCCCTGTGAGTGCTGGACTCCTGGATTCCAGGCTTGATGTGCTGCTCATCCCAAGTCCAGGGTTTGTCCCACTCATCCAAGGGCTTCTTGTGACATCCTCCCTAGTAGCCAGAGCAGGGAGTGTTCACAGCAATGCTGCTCAGTAAACACACATTTAATGGAAAAAAACTGAGAGACTTTTGTTGGAAATTTTTCATGAATTATTTTTATTTAGGAAAACATGATATCATTCTGATGGCAAGAAAACAAACTGACAGGCCAGCTTTCTGTAATTCCTAAAATATCACCTCTTATTTTTCATCTAGTAATATAAAAGAAGAAAGTGAAGAAATTGAATAGCCAAGACCAAACCCTATGTCTACTTCTTAGCTTTTGCATCTTTTTCTGCCTTTGGTCAGTGCTTCTAAAACAAGGAAGATGAAGATAGTGTGCAAAAAAGCATGTTTTCCCCTTGAAATGTGAAAACTCAGAAAATGAAAAAGAGTAGCTGGGTTTTTTTCTGATTTTAAAAACTACATTTTCTGGGGGGAAAATGTCTTTTAAACCAACCCTCTATTTTTCAGTGAAGACATGCAAACCAGTTTGGCTCACCACATTTCATGGCTCAGCCTTCTCAGACCACAAATTATAGATGTCATAACAAATAGCAAAAATACAGCAGAACATAATAAATTATATATGCAGAGACACAAGTGCAGTCAGTCATATATACACAGGCATCCATGTGTGTATATATAGTCACCTGTGTGTGTATGAATGTGTCTGTATAAATATATCTCTGCAAGTGCACAGCTATGTGTGTCTGTGCACAGATGTATAGTAGATGTGTCCCTGCTTGCAAGCCAAGGAAGTCATGGAGAGGTTCTGCTTCAGGAAGGTCTCCTTTGTCTATTGGGGAGATACATTCCCATGCAATGTTTACCTGTGATTGTTTCTGTTTTTACTGGCCCTGTAAAGATGTTTTGACCAGAATAAAATCTACCCAGCAGCATGGTGAACCTGCATTTCCACCAGCTGTTTGGCATATTTGTTACCTGTGTGAGGAAATCTTGACAGCTTTGCATTTCATAAGGGTGTGGCAATACAGCCTAGGAATAACTCTTGGATTGTGATACGAAAACTCAGTCCTTAAAAGTGACCCTTTCAGGTAAGAGTGGAAACCTTTCACACCTGCCAGGACATTTCATCAGGCCACAAGGAAACCAGACAAAGGAGGGAGGATATATAAGTAGCAAGTTCCTCCCATTGAGAAATGCCACAAAAGCTGGAGTAATGTTTTGTGCAATGCTGTACAGCAGCCAAGCAGAGACAGTAAAGAGGAACTCTTTATTTAGTGGGAAAATAAGTTTAAGTTGAATTGTCCAGTTGAATTTATGTTTTGGCTGTTTTAGCAGTTAACCAGTGCCCATACATAGTCTTGAAAAAAAAGGCTAAGTTAGTCTTGCATACAAGGTGGTCTCACACTGCCCCCAGTACCAGAGCAGCAGTCCAGCACTAATTCAGATACCTTTCTCACTTGGTTCAAGGCAGAGGGAGGGCTCAGGTGATGGCCCCTGCCCTCCTCACCAGCTCCTCTCTATGTTGCAGATGTCTCAGTTCCTCACCTCCCATATGTGCTCTGGATGCTGTCACATGCTGGTAAAAGCTCTTCATCTTATGAAAAGGCTCTATGGGTTTTGTTGCAGGCAGGTAACTCCTTGTCAAATGAACAGGGGGGTTTCTTCAGGCTGCAGCCCCCATGCATGAGATGTGTCCTGAAGAACAAATTTCCCTGCTCCTCTGCCTACAGCTGTGCTGACTGCAAATGACATATCCTCCTCATCATCCTCATTTTCCTAATTCCTCCCTGGGACAGCCAAGCAAAATGTGATGTGGAAATCTTTGGCTGAACACTGAGTGACCCTGTGTGTCCTCCCAGCCTGACTCTGGACTCATGGGTCTCTTGGCAGGGCTTTTTCTCTCTGGTAGTGATGTGTTTACACTGCCCCAGTTCCAGTGCAACTTCAATGGCAGTTCTGGGATGTCTGCTCTGCTTGCACCATCTTCAAGCCCACCCTGCTTCTTTGCAGCCACTGTTTAAACTCAGGCTAATTGTAATCCCAAACACACTGCTCTTAAAACAGCAGCTGCATCTCCTTTTATCACTGCAGGGATGTCTTACTCCTAAGGTAATGCCTTCCTAGATGGGTTTCAAAGACGTAGCTAAACGATCAAGAGAAGACTTTATGAGGCACTGTCAGAGTCTGCCCTCAAATAGTATGATTTCAGGCTTCCCTACTACTCCCAGTTTTGAAGCAGTTAATTTGGTTTTCAGTTTGGGGCTGTGATAGCTGACCTCCTTTCCACACTGCCACCCCTCTGACTAACACAAGCTCTTCAGACAGCAACAGATTGGGAATGCTGGTCTCTCTATGTCTAGATCCTCCCTTAGCACCCAGCAAAAGGAGAGATAGACTTTGCAGCATGATCTGCAATGTGCCTGGCTTCTGATGGCTGAAAAGCAAGTGGAGAGATGAATTATCTATCCACTAACATATTCAATTCCAGAGGCCACAAGTCCCTTTACAGGTACATCTGTTTTGATAGGGGATGGACTAGATGACCTTTAAGGATGCCTCCTAATACAAACTATTCTATGATTCTATGAATGTACCCCTAGAATGAATGGCCTTCATGCACAGACTGGTTTGCAATGCTGTTATGGTGTGGAAAGGTCCTGTGTCAAAAAAAGCTCGCTTGATTAATTGTATTTCTGCATTGTGTTTATTTTGTACTTTTTGTGCAACCACCCATTGTCAGACATTGTCAGAGCATTTGGGGTTCCCCCACTAAGTGGTGTGCAAGCCCAATTCTTTTTATCCCTGTTAAGTATCAAAGAGGAATGTGAAATTCTATATGGTTTCAAGACACTCGTTGAAAACTATTTTTATTGCTGCTAAAAATATGCCTTTATTTTGTGATAGGAAATAACTTCATTCTGGCTGAGCAGCTGCTCCAAGTGATCTGTAAACGTGCTCTGAGCCTCAGGTACAGAGCAGTGTCCCATGGCCCCTGGTGTGGCCATGCAGAAAGCAGTGAAACAGCTGCTGGTAAGTTTGACATAGTTATGACCTTTTTCCTTCCAGCCAGTTGTTTTACCTACTGAAAAGGAGTTCCTGTTTCCAGGCAAATGCTACAGCCACCAGTCTACCCTCCCGTGTGTAAGGTAGGTGCAAATGTACTGGAATAAATCTGAATGGCCTAGGAGCAGCAAGGCAGGTTAATCCCAGACTTGGCACTGTGTGGGTCAGCTGTGTGGGTCAAGAAAACAGGAGTTCATAGCTTCAAGAAAAAAATGAAAATAATATTCATCCTCATCTGACATTCAAAGTAAGCCTCCCTTAGAAATGTAGGTCAGCTGAGCTTTCAGGAGAGTCTCTGTAAGGATCTTCATGAAGTGGCTGAGGAGGCCTTTCCTTGACCAGAGAGCACTTGGAACAGCTGTGTGCTGCAGCAGACCAGGCTTTCTGGAGAATGGGGAATCTGACTATTTCCACCTTTCTGACTTATTCTTTCCAGCAGGTGTCTACTATGGCTTCTCTCTACTCCCACATTTCTCAGAGCAGGCACCTGTGGCAGCTTTGGAGGAACTCCCACAAGCACTTAAAGGTTTCCTTGTTTCCCAGCTATGCTTCAGGATTACCCAGAAATTCAGCCCAGTCAGGTAATATATGGGTCCCATAAGAACACTTTCTATTCCATGCTTTTAATAAGTCAGAAATTTAGAGTATAGTCAGATACCAGCAAAGAGGCAATGCTGGTATTTACCTGAAGTAATTCATGACACAGTCATCTTCTTAGGTTAGTAGGAAGAATTTTCATTTATTCTACAGGTGCTTTATTGATATTACTGGCTGGTAGAACACTAGTTTTATTAGTGGAATAATCAGGCTGTAGAGTCTCATAAAAGCAGAAAACATACTTAGAGCTCTCTTCACTGAGGGCCAGTTTGGAATGTGATGTAAGTGCTGGGTCACACTTGGAAGTCACTTAGTTTATCACACATGCTGGATGTGCCAAATTTGTAAAGTCAGCTGGAATGAGTGGTCCTTTTAATTAACTTAATGCTACATTTCTCTCCAAAACAAAAAGATAGTTTTACTCAATTGAAAGTGTTCCTAACTACCATAGGCTAAGTAAAGATATCTTTGTAAATATTCCTTTGTTGAAAAATATCTAAGCAACTCCCAGCTCCATTTAAACTGCTTTTATAGGTTAGGTGGGAAACACTGCTTGTGGTGTTGAAAATTAGATTTTCAGATTTCTCATTAGGTCTGTAACACTTGTGTTTTTAGAGATTTAAAACAGTTTGTTGTTTCCAGTTTTGCATTCTGAAGGGGATGAGCCTGCATAGGAATGTCATTTGTGTCGTTACGTGGCTGGACCATGAACCTTACAACACATAATTTGCTCTACATTTCAGTGACAGCTCTGATGCAATAGAAAAGCCAGAGGGCAATACACACATTGTATGCAAACAGGAAAATAACTTCTCCTGGGATCTGTTAATAAATGGTAAATGGCTTTGCTACAGCCCGTGTTCAGTGATAACAGGGTGCTGAAACAAGAACAGTACTCAGAGAAAGGTTCTTGGCCGAATTAATTCTTTGTGAGTATGGACAGATTGAAGGTTCTACATGCCTGCTCAAAGGCAGAAATCTGTCAAAAAGAAAAAATGGGAAATGAAGAGCATCAATAAGCAGCCCATGCTGTCTAAGATTGAGTGGCATGACAAGCCTGGTGTAGAACAATAGCTACTTAGGTTTATACCTGTTTATAAATTAAGTTACTTACAAACTACAGATAGAGGGAAAAGTAAACCTGGCTTGAGAAAATCTCAGTGCTTCATCTTTGGGTGTTGGTAAGATTATTATTGTTTACATTGGTTCCCCTTGCTTCTGGATCATGCTATTTAGTGACCTTTGAGGTGGCACACAATCCCTGCATGGGTGCTCCTACATCCCTGAATAAAAGAGGGCAGGGAGTAAACCAAGGATCAGGTCTGACCACCCACACTGCAGAGAACAATCTGGGAACAACTCTCTCTAGGACTACTCCCTGCCAGACCAGTGTTTGGTAAGGTTCCTCCCCACTTCCCATACTACCCATCCCAGCCAACACCATCCCTTCAGTACCTGCAGAACCTTCCTCACCTCTGGGCATGCAACACCTCCATCCACCAGGTCTGTGCTATAGAAGCACCACTCTGTTGACATCTGGGACAACCCTTGTGTTATCCAGTGGGGCACCAGGTAGAGCCCAGGAGACGCTCACGGCCAAGCACTTGTTGGGGTGGTGACAGGCAAGCTGTTTAGGGGGTAGGGACTGTTAGCAGCCTCTGCATGAGCCAGACTGTGCCCCTTGGCCTGGCAGGAAGCAGAGATGTCCCTCATGAATTTATTTATTTATTTATTTATTTATTTATTATCGTAGCTTTCATCTGTCATTCTTGTGTCTCATTTGAGCTCTCTGGCATGGCTTCTCTCCTATGAGATGAAGATGACATCTGTCATCTGCTGCATAGGCAAGGGCAAACCTAGTTCCATGCATCAGAGAGTTGAATGAGAAAGGAAAGGATTAAAGTTGCTCAAGCAAAGATAAATCTGGCATTTTTGAATTTTACAAGTGAAACACTGTTCTTGTGGTATAAGCACTGTTGTCACAAGTGCTTTCCCAAGCAAGTGCTGAGTATGAGACCAGGTCATACACTGCTTGACCAAGCAATGCTTTGTCTTTGATGAGCAAGTGCTGTTGCTTGAGTCATTCTGAAACAGACAAAGGAAGCAAGAGAGAAATCATGAGGGAGGATGCAAATCAGGGGTATGGGTCACTGCTGGGTTCCCACAGACTCTGTGCTCTTGGGCAGGTGGCTTTGGACATCCTTTTCTAGAAATGTACCTTTCATGCCTGCTGCAGCTTACCTGGGGATTTGGGGCCCAAATAACACTGAAGTGATCCCTCTTTCCCATGGAAATGATAGTGTGGGAGGGCAGAAGAGATTTGCTGCACACTCCACTCTTGCCCCAGTATAGTGCTAGGATGTAGCTGGGGTATATATTTGAGTCTGGGTATTGTGGAGAGACACATTTGGTGTGATAGAGGGAAGAAGGAAGAAAAGCCAGCTTGGTTTTGCTGAGTCTCTAGCTGTGGTACAGCAAAAGCCAACCTTCCTCAGACAAGTTTAGTGTCAATGATGGTCACAAACTTGGGAAAATTTGCTTTAGTATAAAAACAACACTAATAGCAATCTGTGCTTTCTGCTTCCTTCCTTTACTGCTTTGTTAAAAGGTCAAGGACAAATGTTAAAACACTAAAGAGTGTGCAGCAAGTGTTTCCTTCACTCAATTTCACCCCTTCAGTGTGTTTAGACCACTTTGTGTTAACCTGAACGACTTGCCAGAAGATGCTGCAGTTTCTGTGATTAATGGAAGACCTGCTTAGAACTGATTTATGCAAAGATTTTTGGTTTAAACTGAACAAATGGAAGGAACATAATTTAGTTTTATGAGCTTTGACAAAAATAAAAGCAACATTTACAGTGTTTATTTGGTAAAGAAGTTCTGGGTTTGAACCAAGAGCGCTTAGGTTTTGGCCGTTTTGAGGTTGCAGTTTTTCTGTTCTTGAAACCTTCCATTTTTCATTGGAAAAGTTGATGTCTTCTGTGCAAATTTTTGTTAAGCTGAAAAATCCCCTTTCCTGGTATAACAATTTCTTGGATGGTCTTCCTCAGAGGGGATCTACTGGCAGGTGCCCTGACGCAAAGCAGGAGGATGGGAAACTCTGAAGGAAATACTTGTGTCTCAGATGCCAGCAAGTGAAAAAAACCCTAAAATATCACAGAATCATAGATTAGTTTGGGTTGGAGGGGACCTCTAAAGATAATTTAGTACAACCTTCCCTGCAATGTGCAGGAACATTTTCAGTTGCATCAGGTATCTCAGAGCCCCATCCATCCTGACCTTGAATGTTTCCAGGGATGGGATATTCACAGTCTCTCTGGGAAACATGTTCCAGTGTTCCTCATAATTAAAACTATATCTTTATATTTAGTCTAAACCTACTCCCTTTTATTTAAAAACCATTACCCATTTTTCCACACCAACATGTCCTGATAAAAACTTTGTCTCCACCTTTCTTATAAACCCCCATAAAGTATTGAAAAGATGCCCAATGCTTCCATCTTTTCACCTGACAGACAGTACATTACTCTGTTCCCTGTTCTTCAGCTGCTCCACTATGGCATGTAGCTAAATACAACCTGTTCGAGTGCTTCACCACCCACACAGTAAAGAATTTCTTTCTAACATCTCACCTAAACCTACTCTCTGTCTGTCTAAAACCATTCCTCCTTGTCCTGTCACTATGAAAGTTGTAGGAAGTCTCTCTCCATCTTTCTGGTAAGGTCTCTTCAGTGAGGCCACAATTAGGTCACTACATAGCCTTCTCTTCTCCAGTCTAAAGAATCTCGATTCTCTTACCCTTTCCTAATAGGAGAGGTGTTCCAGCACTGTAATAATCCCAGTGATCCTTCTATGGACTCCCTCCAATAGGTCCATGTTGTCTTGAGTTGAGGACCCCAGAGCTGGATGCAGCAGTGCAGGTGGGGTCTCACGAGAGCAGAGCAGAGCAGAACAGAGCAGAGGGGCAGAATCCCCTCCCTCACCCTGTTGGCCCCACTGCTTTGGATGCAGCCCAGCTGGACATGTTTGGTTACCTGGGCTGTGGGTGCACATTTCTGGGTCGTGTCCAACCTCTCACCCACCAGCACCCCAAGTTCTTCTCCACAGGGCTGCTCTCAATCTGTTTATCCCCCAGCTTGTGTTGATACCAGGGGGTGCAGCACTTCGCACTTGTTAAAACACATGATATTCTTTCCTGTGGGCCCACTTCTCCAGGTCAAGAAGAGAGATTCCTCCTGGTTTCTAGACCACTGTTATGCAGGCCTCTTCAAAGGAAAGAGGACTAAATCAGTCACTCCAGATTTTCTGCTAAGCTTGCCTGTACTCATGATACTTTTCCCATGATCCTTGCAGATATTGAACATAACCTACTGCAGTGAGGGTGGATCTGTCTTGCACCTCTTTTTATGCCCTCTCTCCTATCTCCATTTTATCCCTGTGATTCCTCTTCAGGCCTCCACTGTCCCACATGTCCAGGGTGTGGAACAAGAGAGATGCAAAAATGGTCTAAAAGGTCTTGACTGCTGGGAGAGGTAAACCCAGACTGGGCATGATTTAGAAAATACCATGGAAGAAAAAGACAGGGACAGGGCTGAAAACTACACCTACAACCAAGGGGCTGTTCCAGCGAAGAAGAAGGGCTGGTCCCTTTTTAGGTGAGGTCTGCAGGTCTTTCACTTCTTTTTCTAATTTTTCAATTCACAGTATCTATCTGGATTGAGATGCAGTCCCAGCATTCAGATCCATTTTTGTGTTCTGCCTCAGATTCACCACTTCCTGTGTAGATGCTCCTTTTCTGTCAACAAAAGACTGTTGCCTGTGGGATTCGGGTTGGCCTTAGTGGTCAAGGAAACCAGTGGTCTCCCATGGTTTTGTTTAGATGTCTTCTGTTGTTGCTTTGGTACTTACTTCAGAGATGATTGTGGCATATGACTCAGACAATAGGGTCAGTCCTCTTGTTTAAGGGTTTTTAGGGAATAAAGAGGTGGCAGATCTAGAGAAAGAACCGATAATTTTTATCTATACTACACTTTTTATACTTTCTCTCCCTTTCTTATTTTTCAGTAATTTTCAACATTTTGCTTTATCCCTGGTTTTGTTGGATCAACTTACCAACAGACACGTGTGATATCTGTGTGTCTTTCATCACCCAGTGCCAAACAGGCAGCAATGTAAATCCGCTTGCTGCAAGAGGGGCCTGTCCTCACCTGGATGATCACAACTGCAAGGGAGCATTCTCAGCCAGTACAAATTGCTTCTCAGGAAGACTGGGGAACATGTGGTGCTACCTCGTACCTTGTACCTCATGACAGCTGAGCCATCATGCGCTGTGTTCCCAAGTGCAGCTTGTTGCCTTTTTAGCCTGTGGAAATGTGCTGTCTGCAAGAGGATTTAGGATAGCAGTGGTTACTTCCAGGTTCTGGCTATTGACTCAGATCCTTGATGTGTCTGGGAGCAATAAATTGACTGAATATTTCTGCTGTCTGCTGGATGGCAATCAACTGATTCTGCACTTTGATCATATCAGATGTGATTATGTCCACTTGACTTTGAATGTTTTTACAGACACAGGTTTCATCTCTGCCTGGTGTGGCATTAGCATTTTCAACTTGTCTGATTTTGAGGTGGGAAATCTGCATGTGTCCTTTAAGTAAGAAAGAGTCTAGGCTTGACTCTCTGTCTTACCATGGCGATAGTCCCACAGAAGAAAAAATCATGGAGTAAAGGGTAGGGTAGGAAGGAGGATGAGGGCAGCAAGCCCCTAGTGACTCACAAGGAGGAAATTCAGCCTATGCTCAAAGCACATAGTACAAACCTGTGCTGTGCCCTTGAGATCCGTGTAACTGGCTCCTGCCCTATGCCCCTCAGCCCGGAGCTCATGTATTTGCAGCACAGCCTCTCTGTCACCACTTCATGCTAAGGCAGCTGCTCTGTTGAATCATCACCTACCATTTAAGATCAATTGAAAGAGTCCATCCAGGGATATGTTTTAAGGAGACTTTGGTACCTGTGTGCAGGTGAGGATGAGTAGCTTGGCTGCCAGTGTTTACCAGCCACCTTCTGCTACTTAGTCCTGTTGCATGATCTGAAGCACAGAAAATGCATCCACTGTGCTGCATGGGGTACATGGAACAGGAATCTCAGATACTATGAAATTTAGGAGGTCTCGAGGGTCTTTAGGTAGCCTCCATTTTCTTCTCTACTCAGGTATTTGCTCTGCTTGGTTGCTCCTCCAGCACCCATGGCTGGAAAATAATGAGTTTTATTCAATCAAAATGTCTTTCTAGACAACCTTTTCAGAGGATCCTTTGGGTGCTGTTAATGAGGAGAGAGATATATTATTATGGTAATTTTTTTTTTCAGAAAAACAGAGTTGAACTCTAAAAAAAGAGAAGAAAACACAGGCTGAATATCACAGGGAGAAAAAATTCTGGCCATGAAACTTATCTAATCTTCCAAGAGAAATGGTATAAACCTTATCACATAGGACATTAAAATAGGCAACACAGAACATTAGAAAAAATGTTGTTGTGAAATTCCCTTCACTGGCAAGTAGGTGGACTGTTATTACTTTATGTATCTTTTACATTTATCAATCCTTCTCAGAGCTATCCTCTGCATCCTAAAGAAATATCCTTTGGCTGCTTTGTCTCACAAGTAATTAAGCAGAAATGAGTATATCACTGAGTACATTTCAATATATGTCCTCAACTGGCTGGAACTCAACCCGGGGATTCAGGATCTGCTTATAATTAACATTCCATAGTACGACTCCACACCCTCTTTTTGTCTCCCTAATTATGTGTTGGAAATGCACATTTCTCCAACCATTAGCGATTTCAGCAGAGACGTTTTAGCTGGGCTTTAAATTGCCCTCTACCTCAATTTAAATATTCCCTGTTATTTTAAGTTTGTAGACATTACACAAATAAACCTTTTCTCAAGGCGTCGCAGGAAAACAAGCCTCAAACAAGACTCAAAAAAACCCCCAACAAACCAGCCCCAAACCCAACTGCTGAACTGCTTCTGGGTTGACAATATCATGGATTTAGGCTATGATCTGTTGGCTCTTGAGGGTTTCAATACTGGTAATTAAAGGTGTCACTCCTAATTAGCATGAGAGCCTGTGGATGTGAAGAGTAATTGTGAATCGGGCTGCTCAGAGACCTTTCTGTGAAACAGTCTTTCCTGTCAGTTCATTAGAGCAACATTTTCAAGGCAATACATCTGTTAGGGGTGCTTTTCATCACGAAAGCTTGACTGCATTAGAAAACAGAGAAACAAAATGCTTCAGCTGAGGATGAATGAGGGCTTTAACTTGGGTCAGTCAGCAAGGGGCTGAATGGCTGCATCTCAGGTGTGAGAACAAAGTCATGCCCATTGTGAACTTTAACAAATTCACCAGTGATCACACTTCTTGCCTGTTCTTATCCAAAGGCTCATGTTCCCTGAGCCTGCTGTGCCCGAGGTGAGGCACAGCTCTCACATCTGTCTAGGGACAGACAGCAACAGCATCCAGACTGAATTTAGAAAGAAGCCAGAACATGCAACCCTGGATTTTCAGGGAGATACATCAATCCCTGTGAGGGTTGTAAGAGAGTGCCTAGGGATATGTGAGGAAGCTGAAGAATCAATCTCCCCTCTGGCAAGTAGGAAGTGGATGAGGTCCCCTGGCTGAAGCCCCCTGGCTCTGGTCCCACTGGAGCTCGTCCAGTTGAGTACTGCTGCCATGCGGCTTGCAGAGCTGTGCTGGGGTAATGTGTGTCTGAAGGCAACCAAAACAGTTTGTTCCCAGACTCCACAGAGTTTTTAGTGCCCTTGACTGTAATGGTAATTAAAAACAAACAAATCTGGATGAGTCTTGTTGGGCTGCCAGATCCCACAGAGATACCTCAGCTTTCCTTTATGTTTTATATGGTAACGGCAGGCCTGGCGGTGAACTCTCTGCTGCCACTAGTAAATGGTGACATATGAGATGTCGCTCTGGAGACAGTGGGTGAAAATGTGGCTCTGCTGGAAGCCGGTGGCAAAACTTCTGTTGACTTCAGCAGAGCCAGAGCATTTTGTGCAGTTATTTTCCATGCATAATTCACATGGGACGGTGGGCGGGGGGGGGGGGGGGATGACTGACATCTACCCTCCCAACACTTCTTTTTTTCTCTAATGATTAATAAGTTAACAGTAAGAAAAAGACTTTTTTTCTGGAATGGTTCATATTTGGGAAATCCAATTCTGACCTACTAAGCCTGCTCTGACTGTTTTAGCCCCGAGGCAAATTTGCAAACTGGCCTAGGGAAGCTGGTACTTGTTATTGTTGCTTCAAAGACTGTCTATGTGGGAGAGGGAATGAGATGTGTTGGGATTAAAATACCCTAGCTGTAAAAAGCAGTAATAATTACTGTCTACATGTGGGCAAGTCAAAAGGGGTTATTACCAAAAGAAATTTAAACTCCTGTTTGCAGAGAAAACTGCCTGAAATCCAACATTATTCATCTGTCCTGTGTGGATTGTTTTTAAACAGTTTTCTTCAAACACCACTTTTGCAAAGCAGAGTTTAAATGGATCAGGACAACATTAAGAGGCTTGGCATCAGGTAAGTGATGGTGTAATGGGAATTACAAAAGACAGGTCTGCTCCCAGGAGCCCTGGGGTCTGGGGGACCAGTAGAGCTGCCTCCCATGAAAGTGCACAGCACACACCCTCCAGTCAGGCTGTGTGCTACTCATCTGGTCTTGCTCTGGCTGCTTAAGAGCATCAGTGTGCTCACGGAGCAGCTGATCTTTTTAATAGAGCATTTTTCTGTACTCTCCTGACACAATTAATAGATTCATAGGTTTGATAAGCATTATAAAATAATCTAGTGACATTTTGCATAGATACGATGCACTTCCATGTATCTCCACCTGCATTCCAGTAATTTGTGTTACACTAGTTCATACTTTCCCAAAATGCATCTGGCCTCCTTCTGAGAATATTGCTGTTCAGTACATTACATAATTTCATGTTAATTATTTTCACTCAGCCTATTCTCATTTACTTTAATGAAAATCCTCTTCAGACTTGTTCATGAAAATGGGAGGAGAATCAATCCGCCCTGATGTCTGTGAGGATAACTTCTAATGGAGAACAGTTGGCTTGCTGCTCTCTGGTCTTCTGCATAGGCTTTCACAGAAAGGCATAAGAGAGGTCTATAACTTTTGTGGGGTTTGGGCTGCTCTGTTTTTTCATAAATTCACCAGTTCAATCTCAATCATGAAGATTGTCCTGTGTTGTTGAAAATACTCATTGAAAATGTTTGGAGTATGAAGAGAAGTGCTTCTCCATCTGCTATAATTAACAAAAGTTTCCTAATCTACAGCTGGATGTGTGAGAAAATTCCTGTGCCTGAAAAATACTGACTGATGATGTCACATGCCATTCCTTTAGCCTTCAGTTTTGTGTTAGAAGTTCAAAGAGGCAGTGTGTGTGTAATACCACTGCCTCATTATAGCTTCTACTGACAGAAGCTACCATGCCACAATTCTGTCAGCTCCAAGATTAAGATATTTAATAGCGTCATTTGTGTTGTCTTACAGCAAGATTCAATCAGTTTTTCATTGCATACATTGTTGGCTATCATTTGATTGGGCAATGACTAAATGTACATTCAGTTTGGAAAAGCTGTTGCACAATGCCATATTCCCTGTTGCTTCATGGAAACTTGGACTTCCTCTTAGCTTCACTTTCTGTGAGTTATACGCTGCTGGGGAACTGTCTTTGAATCAGAAACCAGTCATGATGAGAGCATCTGTTTTATTTGTGGTTTTGGGTTTTTTCTCTATTCCAGGTCCACAAACTCAATCCAGTGACACATGGTTTTCATTTATATGGTTATCAAAGCCTATTTCTTCATTCACAAGGCAGAGGCAAGAACATTTTCCTTCCTTAAGATCCTTGTGTGTAAGTCTGGCAAAAAGCTGCCTTTATTTTGCTGTTTTGCATTCCTCTTTCTTACCATCTGCTGAAGAAATTTAGCTTATATAACAGCTGTTTTCACAATTTTTATCACCACAAATTAAAAATCACCTATAGACACAGGGATTTACTTGCAGTCTCTATCTATTTCACACCCACCTGTATATGAAGTGCCTTCAGTACATGTAACCTTGGCAGCTCGTGGATCCAAAACTATCCAGCTGGTTTACTGATCTAATGAGAACTGTATTTGTAGACATGAAGAAATACTGGCCACAAATTTTGCTAAATTTTCACAGATTCTGCTGATTCACACTGAGATGACCAAAGATATTTTACAGAGTGGCTACCCTCCTCGCCCTCTCCATCCAGGACTGGGGAATGGATAGCTAGTGTTCCTACTCTTCTATTCCCTTGAGTACCACTGCCTCCTCTGCTGCTGTCTGTGAAGGGAAATAGCAGCTCTTGGGTTCAATCTATCATATCCTCACACAGATGACCAAAGACATCCAGATAACTTGTTCGCTAAAAAATTATCTATTTCCTTACAAGTGATTACGAAGAGATGTTAGGTCACTGCCTCATATGTAGGTGCTTTTGGGGTTGACATGTTAAGCAGAGGAGACAAATCCTACCCAAGCATCTGAACTCAGTAGACTACAAGTACATGTTTATTCTTTATACTACTGCTAGCAAACTCCTGGGTGCCCCTTGTTCTGTGGGACCATGGAGCCTCGGGAGTTCACAGTCTGACTCATAGGAATTGATGAAGAGCAAGGGTTGGAACCATCAGGCCAGGAGCATGGAAATAAGGTAATTTCAAGTTGGTGACTGAGGCAGTCTACACTGTACTGACTCCAACCACTCTATAGAGATTTTGCTGAAAGCAAACTAGACAGATATCCTTCTGAGCTTCTCCTGACCAGGCTCTCATACAGAATCAATTAGGTTGGAAAAGACCTCTGAGAACATTGAGTCCAAGCTTTGACTGAACACCACCATGTCAACAAGACCATGGCACTAAGTTCCATGTCCAGTCTTTCCTTCAAAACCTTCAAGGACAGTGACTCCACCACATTCCTGGGCAGTTCATTCCAATACCTAATATTCTTTTTGTGAAGAAATTCTTCCTAATATCCAACCAAAACCTCCACTGTTGCAGCTTAAGACTGTGTCCTTTGTCCTATCACTGGTTTCCTGGGAGAAGAGATTGAGTCCCACCTGGCTACACCTTCCTTTCTGGTAGTTGTAAAGAGCAACAAGGTCTCCCCTCAACCTCCTCCAGGCTAAACACCTCCAGGTCCCTCAGCTACTTCTCAGCACTCTGCACAGGAATTGTGCTCCAGACTCTTCCCCAGCTCCATTGCCTTTCTCTGGACTCACTCCAGCCCCTCAATGTCCTTGGAGTGAGGGGCACAAGACTGGACACAGGATTCAACATGTGGCCTCACCAGTGCTACATACAGAGGGACAATCACTGCCTTGGTCCTGCTGGCCACCCTATTTCTGATACAGGCCAGGGTGCATTGGCCTTCTTGGCCACCTGGGCACACTGTGACTTACGTTCAGTTGTTGTCAACCAGCACTCCCAGGTCCTTTTCCATCAGGCAGCTCTCCAGCCACTCTGCCCCAGCCTGTAGCCTTGCGTGGGTCTGATGTGGCCAAAGTGTAGAACCCACCATCTGGTCTTGTTGTGCCTCATGCTGTTGGGCTCGGCCCATCGCTCCAGCCTGTCCTGATCCCTCTGCAGAGCCCTACTGCCCTCCAGCAGACTGACACAGTGACCCAACTTGGTGTACTCTGAAAATCTGCTTCCTCGTGTGTTTTGTCTCAAGGTGGCTCTATTTTGCAGTGGGCCCTGCTCTGAATGGCATTGGACTTCCCCCTCCAGAGACCAGATGGCCAGTTGTGGCAGTCCAGTTGATCTGTAAAATAATGCAGCCACTGGTTTAGCTCTGGGTATAAGACATAAGGTAGCAGTTCTCTCATATAGCCTTGATCTTCTGAGGCTTCCTTTCCCCTCATAAGTGTCAGTGTGTGTGAACATGGTGAACTGAGTTTTCTCTTGTCCCAGCATCCTTGTCGTAGGTCTGTCCCTTTTGCAATCCAGCTGTACCCTGCAAAGACTTTCCTCTGGTTGTCACTTGCAGTGTCTCTTGTCTGAGTAAGTGATCCCTTAAAATACTGGAAAATTGTCAGTAGGTCCTCAAGGGAATTGATGTTTGTGTCATCATCTGAAGATTTCTTAAATGGCCCAGATATCAACACTTACTGCCAGTTGGTCACTTTGAAATCAGCAGGGCCTTTAAATCAACAAGCATTTATTGTCTCCAGTGTTTGCCCTATGCCAGGGACTGAGAAGAAGTTGCTTGTTTCTCCTGCTTTCTTCCCTAGCTTGTGCCCTAGCTGTGCACTACAGCTGTATGAATTTCTTCACTGTCACAATGTGGCAGCTTTCCTGGGTACTGGTGGCTGGGCTGCCACTAGTGGTTGACAGGTTGGAGAGTACCTCCTGCTGTAGGCAGGAGGCAATTCTGTGAGTAAGGCAGAAGTGAAATATTCCCTGGTGTCCACCCCTGTGGTATTAATATGTTCTTCAATTAGAGAGAAATCTGCTGGGAAGGGGTGATATATATACAAGATCCTGTACAGGGCTATGGGTGTTGTTGGATCAGATGATTTTTCTCTACCTCCTTGTGCATTCTGTGGTTTAGTACCATGCTAATGACTATATTATATCTGATCTGATCTTATTGATGATCACTAATTGCTTAAAACAGAGCAGAGATGGAAAGCAGCCATTACTTTAATATTCAGTACTCCCAACTTGAAACCTTTGTCTGATGAAAACAAAAGCATATGCTGCAGCTCTTACTGTACACGTTCTGCAAAGTCAGGGTATCCCTGGTATAGATTGCTGAAGGCCAGGTTGTTTTAGTTAAAAATAAACCCAGACCAACCGTGACAGGCTTGTAAATTAATGTGGTGTGTTCTCTGAGCACCAGCTCCCATCAGGGTTACTCTGGAGATCTCTCAGTGTCGTCCATCATCAGAGTCCTATTGCTCTAATGATGCATTTCATATTAAAGTGCCTCTAGTAGCTTGGAAGATATTCTGCATGTTCAAATTGTAAAATGTATTACTTTTGTTAACCTCAAGTGTTCTCTCTCTTCTTACCTATGGTGCCCTGGAGAATAGGCCAAATAGCTTCCACAGAGAAATCCTATTTCATCCTTTGGCTGCATTCAAAACAAAATGTTTTCCTTCACTGCAGTCCTTAAAATGCAGTCAAGATCTTCTGATGATATTTAACAACTAACTGTTTTATAAAGCTGACATTCCCATCCATATAACCTTTATTAAAAGGCTTTTAGGCTGGCCTTAAATAATGCAATCTGCCCTTGAGACAGAGGTAACCCTGTGATTGCCTTGGCCAGCAGCACCATGGGAAAAGAGATCTGACTCAGTCTCACTTCAGTGGCTGGTTCCCCTTTGGTCCAAGGGGAATTCCTATATCTGAACTCTTTCCCAGACATAGGTTACTTCCCTCTTCACATGGGGTCAGCACTGCTCCCTTGCAGACTTTGCTGTGTTTTCCCCCTCTTCCCCTTCTCCTGGGCTCTGTGCTCCTCTGCCCTGGTGCATGAGGCTTTATATCAGTGTAAACTGTTACCACTCCTTTAGACAAAAACATCTCCTCTGTACATGCAGAAGCAGGAAGTCAGACATCTGAATAGTCTTCCCACAAATTTCAAGAATTACTCACATGCATTGTCATCTTCTCTGGGCTGCACTGCCTCGGGCATCTGTGGGTTCTGAGGAGAGCTGGGATCACACCCATCGACTTGAGGAATGGCTGAAACCTGTTTAACCCAGGGCACACACTTGACACTAGTTATCTGCACATCCCAGATTTTGTTCCTGCCTCCCATGCCCCACGAGGTCCTGAGCATCCTCCCAGCCCACCTTTCACACCTATCTACCACTCTGTGAGGTAAAGGGCCTGAGGGCAGGCTTAGATTTACTTAAAGGTATTGCCCTTGTGTTTTCTGCCTGCATGGCTGGCATTGGGTTGGCCACAGCTTGTCTGCCTTCATGGTTTAATTGCATAGCATTCCTCTGTGTGCTGGGTAAAACACAGCTCTGCGTTGCCATAGAGGACACGAGGCCATTATCAAAATGGTCACGTGGGATGTGAGTCTGTGTTTGACCCCTGCAGGCTGACTGCATGGGAAAGCATGGATCCACATATGGGGTAGACATGCTTTGGCTCCTTACCTCCAATGATCCCTGTGTGGGGCTGGTCCCCAGAGCAGGCTTGGATCAGCACCTTTGGGTTTTGTGGAACCACTCAGCCACATGGGCTTGACTGTAAACATCTGCCTGCTCTGGTCAGTTTGAATCATTCCTGTCCTCTTACATCTGAATTGGCCAGCATCCTCAATCACCCTCTTCTGAACGCACTTGTGATGCTTCAGAAGAAATACCTGGTTCAGTTATTGCAGATCTTCCTGTTGTCCTTGCTGGCCCCTTATTAGTTGGTATAGGTCCAGCAACGAGGAAATCCTTGGTGGATGTAGCCTGAGTTTCCACAGTGGTCAGTACCAGAGATTTGGATAACACGCACCTGATCATGGTTCTTCATACCAGAGGCACATTCCCTAGTGTGGGAGCATCATCCTTCAGAGAGGTTAACTTCAGACCTGCTGTGCATAAGGCAGCAAACACGTGCTGTGTAGTGTGTGCTGCAGTTCAACAGCAAAGAATCATCTTTGCTGAGCATCACCATGCCAACTAAATCATAGCACTAAGTGCCATGTCCAGTAATTTCTTGAACACTTCCAGGGATGGCAACTCCACACTTCCTTGGGAACCCTGTTCCAATCCTTGGCCACCCCTTCCATGGAGAAATTCCTCCTGATGTCCAACCTGAACCTCTTCTAGTGCAGCTTGAATCCATTTCCTCTTGTCCTGCTGCTTGTTGCCTGGGAGAAGGGGCTGACCCCCACCCTGCTATAACCTCCTTTTCAGTCACTTGTAGAGAGCAATAAGACTCCCCTGAACTTCCTTTTCTCCAGCCTAAACAACTCAGATTCTCTCAGCCACTCGCCATATGAGTTACTCTCCAAGCAGTTTGTCTTATGCATTACAGAATTAAGGCCTGAAATTCCTCAGCTCTGTCCTTCAGGCTGCCTTCCTGGAGCATTCCTGTATTTCAGACTTCTGACAAACACAGTGATGGTGGGAGTGGATGGTGGCTCAAGGTCTCTGTGGAAGGTGGGAGTGGAAGCTGTCTCTGAAGGTCCTGCTGTCCCTCTGTTACCTTTTGCAAGAGAAGCTGCTATAACATACATTATTTGGAATGCAAGGCATCTTTGTTCCTGTCCACTGCAATGACCCTGCCCAAGGCCAGCACACAGGCACTGGCCCATGTTGTTAGAGTAATATAAGTAATAATTATTTGAAGTTTGTGAGCCCACAGGATGAAAACCACATGCAGTATTTGCTACAAAACTGTTTTGATTTGAGAGATTCAGTTAAATACTGACTCAGTGGTTAGGATATGTAGGCTGGGATTATGGCGATAAACAGTTCAGCATTACATCAGTTAGTCAGAAGCAGCAGTGAAAAAGGGCCCACACTATTTGTAATGCCTCCCTGATGTCATTTAATTGGAAGGACCTGGGATGCCAGAATGCATGTTGTGATGGCCCAAGCATAATCTCTGGCAGGTGGGGGGCAGATTTCCACTTTTATGCCATTGTTTTTGCCACAGGTAATGTTATAAGTGACTCCTTTATCCTTGTCTATCAGTTATGTTTTGCATAATTAAGGCTAATTATTAGTTATGCATAAATTTGATTCAGGTGGGAATAAGTTGTACTCACTATATTTACTCTCTCCATGACTGACCTTTTCTGTGAAAAGCTTCAGAAAAAAGGTGTGCTTGCCCCTGTGCAGAATGGTTTGTTGTGCAGCCCAACACACTTCAAATTAGTCCCTAGAGTGTAAAAATCTCCTGTTGACTTCAGGTCTTGAAAGAGAAGAAAGATGAAATTTGTACAATGCTCTGAGGTACAGGGTGTGATTCTTGGTGTTGTGCAAGGCCAGGAGTTTGACTCCTTTTGTGTCCCTAACAACTCAAGACGTTCCATGCTTCTATGAAAGGAGACACATAGTTCTGTTTTACAGGCTGCCTGTCACCTCACTGATTGATAAAGAAGAAGGACCTTTAGCTGCCAGCCTAGGAAGCAAGGCTAGTCTGCCAAAGACATTCTGATTGTTCATGTGTCTGCTTTCCATTTCCAGCTATTAAACAACATGAAAAGATACCTGTCAACAGTGCAAATATTTCCCTTGTTTAGTGCTGTATGTGGTCTGGCGCTGTTGGTATCAGTGGGATGTTATCCCTTCAGAGGGGCTGTGGCTCCTGGAAGAAGCTGGCAGAGTGGAAGAGAATTCTCTGTGAGATGTATTTTTTTTAAAAGACATTCTGACACCTGATGTCTGTGAAAGAAAGTGTAGCTATGAGGGCTACTTCTCACCAATGCATGGCTGCCAGAGTCCATGGTCAGTCTGGGTCAGCAGCATTTGCCTCTCCATGAGATGAGTCTCTTGGCTGTTAGGCCAGATCCACATGGACTCGGAGGGTAGGTGGTACCACATGGCTTTCATGTGGCTGTCTATATGGCTAAACTTCTTTGCTGTCAGAAGCTGGGTGGTCTCACCCATGTCCCCTGTTAGCAAGGACGCTTAGTCTGTGCCTAAATTATGCCCAGACACTGCCTGAGAAATCAAGCAAACTGTAGTAGGGAGAATGGGAGCCTTTAAACTCTTTTGATGATTTCATGCTCATGTTTGAGCTATGCCCTGTCCTGCATCAGCTTCCCAACACAGGTGTAGCCCGTGACCCAGGATGGCCTCTTTCCTAATTCCAGCTTGCAGAATATAGCAAGAAGCTTGAAGAAGACGGTATTGGGTCTGGTCCACAAGCTAATCATATCTCATGTGACTGGGGTGAGTTTTGGTGGGATGACCTTCTGGAAAGAAGGTGCTCTGTGATGCCTGACTATTTTTGCCTAATCACCAAGGGGTGAAGTCCTTGCTGTAACCTGTTAAAGATGAGAAATATGTGTGAAGAGGAGAGGGAATGACCACATGGCTAAGACTTTAAGCTAACTCCTACAAACATACATATTTTTCCAGATTTTGGTCACAGAATATCCCCAAAGTGTCTTGAAATAGAGAGTTTGGAGTGAGACAGAAATTTCTGGAACTCCATTGCTTAATGTTGGCCATTTTTTCTGTACTAGACACCTTTATTTCCTAGTGCTTTCTGAACATGGTAACTAACCCTCAGGTGCAAGTGACAGCTGAACCTAGGAAAGATTGAGAAATTCAGATTGGGCAAGCAAATTCCCAGTTTTCTCACCCACTCATTTCACACTGTCTTTGAGATGTCCTTTTCCTCTTCACATATCTACTCTCATGTGGGTTCTCTGTGTCCTTAAGGATCAAACCCCAGCTGGCTTTTGCCCTTTCCTAATTTAAACTGAGATTCTGTGGTATGAAACTTCAAATTTGCTTAGCCATTGGAGGTGGAAATGTGGAATTTTCATTCTATCTGATGGCCTGGTGGGTATGGATGTGTCCAGGAGAGTAGAGACAATCTTACGGCTACTGGGTGAAATCTTGACTGGTCTCAGTGCTTGCTCTGCATGACCTGGAAAGGAGTCTCCTTGCAACCCCTGCACTGTGGTCATGGTTGCATCTGACCTTGCAGCTTTGCCAGCCCCTGAAAGGTGCCAAGGACTGCTGGGGTGTGCCCTGGGGCTGACTGCACTTGTGAAAGTCCTGAAGAGGCAGATCAGTGCTCCTCCTGTTTCGTTTACCATAATGAAGATTGCTCTGTAGGAAGAGAAGCAAGCCTCTTGCCTATTCAGGAGTTTCACAAGCGTGGTGCACTCCTGTTTCTGGTGATGGGAAAGCCCCAGAACGTGGGTTGGAGTGAAGGGACAGTGCAGGTGATTTTACAAAAGTCCTGTCCGTACCTCTTGGGTAAGCCTGAGTTGCACGAAAATCTATTTTCACTTGAAGGCTTCTATCTGCAGCATTTAGATATGTGATGACTACAAGGAGTGACTCAGGTCTCTCTAACCACTACCCCACCTGGCACCTGAAAATGGTCTGAACCAAGAGGATATCCTGGGTACTGTTCCCTGAGAAACATGCCAAAACTAGGTCTGAAATGGGGATGGTCTGGGCTGGGTGCAGTCACAGTGACAGTGGCAGTGCCATGCAGGCCCTTTGCCTTCACTGCCCACCCATGGCAGTGAGTCTGCTCTGACAAACACTGACCACATGTGCCAGAGTAAGCCAACAGGGCAGCTGGGAAGAGGCAGGAGCTGGAGAAATAAAGATTTAATTTGAACAACTAGGTGCTGCATTGCACTGGGCTGTGTAACATTATGACACAGGATACACAATCCGTTACCCATCCCGAGGAAATCTGTGTGCACAGAGCCATGTGTTGAAGCTGTTCCAGCTGATGTCATCAAAATTGCCCATCCCTAGCACAGCCCACACTGAGCTGGATTTGGGGCCAGAGGTATTCCCAGAGATTAACATGGCAGATGGAAATATCTGAGACTTCTATAAATAAAGAGCGTATTTGATCTAGAGACGTCACTTTCTCTCACGTCCCTCTTTGAACAGTCTGGGGAGAAGGATGACTCTGAGCAGGAGCTGTGCAGAGCTGTAAGGTAATATTAAATTCCTGCCAAAGCTGCCTCTCACCCTTCATTTACTTCAAGGGAAACTTGTGGAGACTAGCCTTCCCAGGCTAATGTTAGCCTTCATGATTGTTGCTCTGAGCTCCCTCTGTAGTCACTGAAGAGAGAGCACAGCCCACCCATGAGCTGCTGTTGCATGACCTTTGGAGACTTCTTGTTTTTAGGTTAGGTATAGAGGGGAATGCTCAGTGAAGGCAACTAAGCAGGATCCTCTAAGCTGGTGATGTGGATCCTCCCTAAGGTCTGCTGTGGTGTCTTTAGGTCTGTTTCATTCTGTAGATCATCCTCAAGATTAATTTAAGTGACTAACAGAGTTTTGCATCTCTGTGGACCTTCTGATAGTTTCAGGCCAGTAGAGCATAACAGACACCACCATTAAGAAGAGTAGTTGTATAAAGCAGACTTTGCCTGGACACATTCTTATTTTAGTTTTCAGTGCAGAAGCAAACTTTTGGATCAGATCTTCTGGAAGAAAAATCAGAGATGTTCAAGATTCTTTATTTGTCATCCTGACAAGCACAGATCAGTTTAATCAATCAGGTCAGTTTTCATCCCCTGAGGGATGATTTTAGGCTCCAAAGCATGGAACAGATTGTGCTGGCTGTGTGTGTAGGGCACACTTAGTCTCACCCTAGGGGATAGTCTTGGAAGACCTCTGAAGGATTTCCAGGAGGAAATGAGACACTGTCTCTGTCTTGATTCAGCTCACATTACGGGTATGAAGGACATGGTACTTGGTGTTATATCTGTGTGCTTTTCCTTCAGATTTGGGAGGCTGGTGTCCTTGCAAACTGTGGGAACAGCAGTATTCTTGTGTCCCGGAGATCAGCGGGGCCTGATGAAGGACAGACAAGATTCGTTGGGTGATCCTTCATGCTTTACATGTATTAAGCCTGATTTCACTGCATAGCGTGCCCCATATGTCTCATGTTTATTTTCTGGTACGGCTCATTCCCAGCAGCCCACGTGCCTGCTTACATACCGCTTCAGAAGGCAGCTCACAGACAACAGAGGAAATAGCTTTGTTGGCATGTCTTTCCTATCTCATTTCCACCCTCAAATTTTTCCCTAGTTTTAATCCCTGTGGTCTGAATTCCTTAAGAGTCTCTAGAAAACCTCACCCTTTGGTACCTCCCAAGACTTTTCACCCAGAAGTCCAAGGGTTAATATCCTTGGAGCATTGGGTTGGGAAGCAGCACAAGTCTGTTCATGCAGTTGACAGTGCCCTTTTATTATTGCTTCTATCTCTCCTATCAGATGTCTCACTCTTAACAGAGTTGTTATTTAGATAATTAGTTAATGCGAGTTATTTTATTATTGTAGTCTTATTTGGTTTGATTGCATAGTCAGCTGACACATGTCATAAAAGCAACAAAAGCATTAAAAAGTTGCATAATTGGCAAAACTGAACTGTCAGTGTTGTGGAGTTCAGAGATTTGCAGAGAGAAGAAATATACAGGCTCCATAGAGACACAGGTCCTTCTGTGAACCTTGGATTTCTCTTCCTGGCATTTATTAGTCAGGAAAATGATTGGCATTTCCTCTTCTGTGTTTTAATTTTCTCTGCTTGGGCTGTATTTTCTGATCTTAGCTTTAGCCTGCAGAGGAAGGCAGATTGGTCTTGTTTATCTTTGCCAGAGATTCCTTCGTTTTGGGAACCACATAGGAAATAACTTTGAATGAAGGCAGACAAGAGGCTTTAAAAAGCATCTATCAAGTAATCAAGTGGGTCCATGTGTCATATTTCCTGACAATCTATTGCCTTGGTATCTGCCATTGGCACACATCCCAGTGCTGTCAGAGTAGTACAGTCCTATTTTTATTTACACCCAGTGTTCCTCTATTAAAATACTTTATCCAGCTTTGTCAATGCGAAATCCTAGCAATTTTCATCTTCTTAAGTTTTTGAGTTTTCCTTGTGCACCTTCCTGACACATAAGCTTGTGAAAAAATGTTTCTTTCTTCATCCCTGGTCAGAAAAGCTGCTTTTCAGCCCATCCTAGCAAGACTTCTGAGACCTGTACAGTGTTGTCTTTGTTTGCGTTGGTCTTCTCTAGGCTCGGGTTGAAGCTGTGAGTGGAATATTCCCCAGGGTCCTAAATTCTGCCCAATTTGCAGCCATGTCGACCTGCAAATATTTCCTCCAGTTTGAGATTTTTGGCATCCCAAGTTTCCTGGATGTGCTTACATCATCCCTGTGCGGAGGTGGACTTGGCTGTATGGCTTAGAATGTGCTCTGTGTAATTGAACAAGTTCCCTCAAAAATACCCCAGCAATTTTACCAGCTCTTGTCTGGGGTTATGAGCTACGTGATGTAGCCCTGTGGGCAGGAAAGGCAAAAGCCCTCCCAAGAGGCTGCTCCTGAGCTGACTGATAACTTTGGGGTTTGAAATAGTGGGGAAAGAAAAATCTGAAGCGAGAAACAAGTTGTTAAAGCAGAGACATGCACAGACATAAAAAATGATACATCTAGATTTTTCAGAATGTGGCTAGATGAAATTAATCCCTAATGCAGTAAACAAGCTCCAGTGGGTTACCAGCAGACAACATCTAGAGTAACTCAGTTCCAAACATGGGCACCGCTGCAGTCAGAATTTGGCCTGGGAAATTTTGTATTGCAGTTGCTCCTCCAAAAGAGGGATTTCAGAAACAAGCCCTGCTGCATGCAAAGAATGCTTGGAAGTCCCTTCACACACACTGCCTTTTCAAGGTGCACTGCTAAAGCTCAAAGCACTGAAGAGGAAGGCTCCTGACAGCTTTCCAAGGCTCTGAACTTTGGACATAATGTTTTTAGGTCATTGCTTACAAGCCAAGAGCACCAAGCAGGGCAGACAAAGGCGTATTAGCTGGACCTCTTCTCAGTCTCCTGGGAGGGACAATGGGTGCAGTTCACAAGCAGAGGCACACAGCTGCAGCTTGCTGGTTGGGAGGCTGCACACAGAGGAGAGATCAGAATTCAGAGCAATTAAGCACGTCGCCTGATTGTTACTGACAGATTAAAAAACCCCCTTTGCCAGCTTTACACATTTGAGGCCTCTTGTCTTTGTGAGTCAGGAGGCAGTTCCCATCGTGAGACACGCTCTGTAGTACAGGATGATTTTTGGCAAAGTCCGGATGATTGTGAGCCAGGCGGGGCGGGGACAGCATTCCAGTTTTATAACACAATTCCATAATAGGAGACAGCATTCTTTTCATATTAATGTTCATACAATAGGAATTTTAAACTCCAGCTTTTGGGTTATATGGGGGGGAAAGAGCCTCTTTTAATTGCCACAACAACTTTATTCTATAATTCAATGAACAGGGCTGCTGGTGGACCAACCACAGAGAGTGCAGTGGGTATTTT
Source organism: Lonchura striata (assembly GCF_050655825.1). Taxonomy (NCBI): domain Eukaryota; kingdom Metazoa; phylum Chordata; class Aves; order Passeriformes; family Estrildidae; genus Lonchura; species Lonchura striata. The sequence goes on from NC_140703.1 coordinate 65,612,825, forward strand.
GAAGGATGCGTTCATTCCAAGAAACAGCAAACTGAAAAGCACTGATACAGTTATGCACTAGCTCTTTGGACAGGTTACAGGCCTTCAGTTTACCTGCTCTGACCCCAGGGGAAATTTATGCCACCACTCTGCACACTCCTTGTGAGCACAGTGAAGTACCTAGCACTGCTTCTCTAGAGTTATCAGACCAAAAGATGTGTAGGCATTTCTATGCCTTTTAGTAGCAAAGGCTTTGCAGGGTGCAATGTGGGGCTGCTCCAGGATCATCCTTGCCATGCATTCCACCAGGGACATTTTCTGCCTTGCCTGTTCTGGTGGCTCAGAGAGAAATCTGAGGCTTCAAGATGTTACTCATCTCCTGACTTACATCTTGCAGTGTCTTGCTGAGCAGGTAAAAATTTTAAAGATGCGTTTTTAAAGATAAATTTCTCCTGCTGGGGTTTTGACTGGTCTTTACATGTATTGAGGCTTTACATGTATTGAGGATTAAATGACCCTTGGAAGAGTGGCAGAGTGGCATTTGAAAACAGGAGAGGGAAAACCTCATTAAGCACACACAGGAAAATCTGGTGAATACCTAGAGTGATCTGGCCTGTGTGTCCCCACACAATGTCAGTCCAAAAAGGGATGTTTAGTAGTGACCATTTTATAATGCTGGTTTGATATTTGGATACTGCCAAATGACAGAGAAAATGGAAATTGTAGGGATGTATATGCATGCAGGAGGGTGCAGCAGTAGAGCAGTTTTTGGTTTTGAGGCTTGTGCTTTGGGTAGCTGCAGTTTTTAAGTGTGGTAATAGAGAGGCTGACCTGCACACATATTGTTGACTGAGCCCTAGTCAGCTCAGGAGAACTTCTTAAAGAAGAGCTTGCAGAGCAAGGGCTGTGTGAAAATATTTCTTCCTGACAGCTTGGCTGTGTTCTTAAGAGCAAGCCTGGCTGTGGTGGCACTGAGCCTCTCTGAAAGCAGTGCATTCTCTGAGTTGAGGGTGGCAGCCCTGGCTCAGGGTGAACTGGGGATGGCCAGCTGGGAAAAGGGGTGGATCAAGGCCTGACGTGGGTACAACCCAATCTTTAACAAAGAGACTTCCTGCCTGAGTTGAAATGTCTTGCTGTATTTCCCTGCCTTCAAACGAGAGCTGCGTGCACCTGATGTCACTTCCCCCGGCTGCCCAGCCGAGAACAGGATGAACCTGCACTGACTCTGAAGCAGACATTCCACTGTGTCACTGGTTATTGTGTTCTTCCACGGGGCAGGAGGTTTTACTACCACTGTTGTTTTTGAAGTTTAGGCTCCACACACACTTTCCCCCCCTGCTCCGCAGCAGTTCGAAAGGAAGCGGTGTAGGAGCTTGTGCGATGTGCTTGCAGGCACACAGCAGCAATGTGACTCATCAATAGACCAGGCTTTGGGAGCTGGTGCCTGTTACAGCGTGAAGCCAGGCTGCTTCTTCACAGAGCTCCAAAAGGCAGCTGGCTATGTCAAAAGGGCAGAGAATAAAGAGTGTAGTGTAAAATGGAGACACAATTAGGCAAAGATAAAAAAAAAAAAAAAAAAAACAACAAAAAAAAACAACCCCAACCCTATAACATTTTTCATCTCTTTACTGAAAGTTCCCTCGGGTGGTGTTTGCTGAAACAAATAGTTCTGCAGCTTGCTGGTATAAAAATGGAACATAGATTTTGCAATAATGCTAGGTTATTTTTAAACATCTGAATGAACAGTCATAAAACATCCACCTTGGAATGGACCAAGTTCATCAGAGGATATGTCTTTATCACTTTGTAGCACTGAGGAAATGGCATTTAAGTGGTATCTCCATGAACCTGTTCCCTTTAAACCTTCAAGTGTTTCAGCCTCATTTTATGTCTTGTACTAAACATTATTAAGGAGAGAGAGGCTAATTCATTGCAAGTTATTAATCAGGAACCTGGATACAGTTTTGTATGTTTCAGAGCATTTTAAAAGGAATCTGGTTTAGTACTGTCTGCATTCTAGAACTGGGAAAATTTAGGCACTCCTTTGAAAAGACCAGTAAATATTTGGTGCCTCCATTTGATTTCATAAAACCACAGAAAAGATGAAAAACTTGGACAATGACACCATTGCTTCTGCTTATCTAGCAGGTGATGCCACAGTAAGTCCCAGTAATTAGGCTACTTCGGGTGGTACAGCTATGCCTGTAACTGTGGGTTGCTTTTATATCACTGGAAATCTGTGCTGTTTCCACTCAACAATAAAACTTGGAAGACATGGAGGAAAGTGTATGTCAGACATTTGAAAACAAATACTGTCCTCTATTTTGGTATTGCTTTAAACATTGGTATTATTCTGGAAGGACCACAAGAGTCAGCAAGACGTAGATCTTCAACATTTCTGATTTCACTGTATTCAGAGGTTCTTGCAAATATGATTGCATTATTTTATTTCTCTACATTTCTTTTCATTTCTACAAAGAAGGAAAATTCATTAAATGAGTGCCTTTATTTGGTTCCTAGTATTTACCTGTGCTGCCCACAGCTGTGTTCACATGTCATGGGATGGCAAGGTCAAGTTGTAAACACAATTTATACTGTTGCCCAGGGTTATCACCACTTGGTTATCATTCAAGGTCATAATCTGCTTGTCATTTATCATGTAACAATACCAAGAAAATAGTCACTGTAAGCATAAATAAGAATAACATTAATACTAATAATTCGCCACACTGAAGATCCCATTGCATATTTTTCTACATTTCAAAGCATTCATTAAAAAGAGCCCAAAAAAACCCTGTTTCTGTTCCCTTCAAAGGACAAGTGTCAGACTGCTCTGTTTCTGGACATCCTAGAAGAAAAGTGCCGTAATGTGGTTACTGGTCCTATTCCTTTGGTATTGACATTCAGTAGAGAAAAGTCTTAAAAGTATCCAGAAATATTTTGTTGTAAGCTGTGCTGTCTTGGTACTACCACATAATAAAAAAGAGTTAGTCAGCTGCTAGGAGAAAATCTTACTCATGAGTAGTTAGTTACCTGATATGACAAATGACAAGGTTTGAAACAGATTAGTCAACCACTCATCATCTTGGTTTCCCCTTCTGACAATTTTCAGAGTGTTTCTGTGGTTATCTAAAATTGTATTTTTTCCTAAGCAATATTTGGTTGAGACTGGTAGTCTCAGGACTTTTTTCTTCCTTTTGTTCTTTAGAATGCAGGTAATTTTCAGTCAGTGTTCATGATGGAGGACATATCCTTTGAATAAGCCTATTTATCTTTCATGTATGTCACAGCTTCTACTTCTTTTTTATCTTCCTTGAAGGATAACTCTATTTTTCAAATATCTGTTTGTCACTGGAACTGGAGAAAATTTACATTGACAAGATCTCTAATATTCTACTGGTAAGCAACTTAAACCTAGATGCTTTCCCTGGAGTGAGCGAACTGTGTGATTGTACTGCATATTTGTGTACCCTTGTGATTTATCTCCTTTTATAGTGTGCTGTTCCCTCTAGTTCCCTTGAGATAACTTAATGTTACCCACAAAGGAGCATGTCCCAGCCCATCTGCTTGTGGGGTGTGACACTGATATGCATCTGAATGATGAGTTCAGTGAAATGGGGCCCAAGGAGTCACTGTAACCCTTACACTCTTAGTATTTATTCCAGATTAATTTATGTCAGACCTATGTTGATTAGTTGCCAGGAGGAGACATTGGAGAGTTGGACAGGAGGAGACATTCCTTAACTTGTGAATTTTCTGAGGATATTCCGAATGGACTGCAGAAAGAAATTAAGATCTCTTTTTCAAGAATGAAGTCCTCAAAACATTTGAAAGGACAGGCGCAGTATGTTTTCCTTGGGCAGGTATTTTCCTTTAATTATCATGTAATTTGTTTAGACAATTTATTAAGGATGTGTTGGAAGGCAAGTTAGAAGTGAAATTATCTTCCTAGTTTAAAAACAGCTTGTTTAACATTTATTCATGAAGGGCTAGGCCTCCAGATGGTATAAATTGGCATAGATCCATTTAATTTAGTGGATCTATGCCCATTTCCAGCAGCTGAGAATCTTGTCCAGTAAGTCACTTTTAGTCCCATGACTTATGTTCAGTGCTAGAAAGATGGAAAGATTCAGCCCCTGGGGTGATGACCAAAAATTCTTAATTTTACCAAAGTGAGACATTCTTTATCAGTTATCATCACAGAGCTGAGTGAGCACATGCACAGTCTATTCCAAACATACAAAATGCCTTTTTTCCCCACCTGCCTTTCGTTACTGGTGATGTTATAGCTAGAGGGGAGCTTCACCTTAGCCTTAGAGGTCAACACAATAAGTTTCACTATAATAGCAGAGCCCTGTCTGGTGAGCCTGGGGGCACAGAGGTTGTGAATTGTGCTCCCATAGGTGCGTAAGTTGGAAGTTACCAATGGAGTTATGCCACTTAGTCCATATGTGGAGCTGGCCCATATGATATATTTGCTTTAGGAACTCATCCAACCATCACAGCAATTGTTACTTCATCATCTCATCTATTATTGTACATAACTTTAGACTGGTTATGTTGTAGAGATCTGTTATCAAGACAATGACATACAGACCACAAATGTCAGACTTCTCTATGATAAAATTGGGACCCAGCACAACACTGGCATCTGAAACAAAACTCTGAGACAGCTGAAGAGACAAAAGCCTCAACTGCTTTAGAATAATCAATAAAATATCACTTAGATTTTTGGAATAATGTGTTTCCTCACTAAAACTTGCTCTTGTTGAATGTGTGGTGGGTGACCCTGGGTGGCAGCTAAATATCCACCCTGCTGCTCCCTTAGTCTCCCCAAGTGGGATGGAGGGGAAGAAAATAGGAAGAAGAGAAGCAAGAAAACTCATGGATCTAAATAAAGACACTGATTCGGGTATTGAAAAGCAAAGATAACAAACATTCAAACACTTAAGGAAAGTACCTCCCCACTCTTCTTCCTATAATTTTACTATTGATATTACCACAGATTACACTCAGTTCCTGTGGTAAACACAGGCAGCACAAGACATTAGGGTCAAGGGTATAGCGGTTTCTTTCTGCCACTCCTTGTTCCTTACTCTTTTCTTCTGTTCCTTCTTCCTTCTTACTCTTTTTCTGTGCTCTGGTGTGGGTCCTCCATGGGCTACAGCCTATTCATGGAGTTCCTGCTGCGGCATGAGTTCTCCAGGAGCTTCAGTCCCTTTGAGTGACTGTTGTGGAGTCATCTAGAGCTGACTGGGACTAGCACAGGGCAGCCTTTTACCTTCTCCCATAGAGGTCACCCCTTCAGCAGCACTGCCTTCCTCCTCCCCTCCTGCTACCAAGATCTTGCCAAAAGCATCCAGTACAATCTGTAAGCTTCCTTCATAATTGAGCAGAACACTTAAGACAGGTCATTGTGTGGTAGGAGTAACACTACACACTTTATTTATGCACTGCACTAAAGGTCTGTGGTAGCGTATCTTAAGAGACAGGATAAGGGGCCACTGTATCCATGTCTGACTCTGTATGTTATGATAATCTACCTAATGTCATGTTGCCCCACTTTGTTTCAGTCTTTCACTGAAGATTATGGGGATTCCAGAGGTTGTGTAGAACCAAGCAGAGGAACACACAGCTGTCTTTGGAATTACAGAAGCATGGTCCCCTCCTGGGACCATGGAGGTGGTAGTGTTCAAACCAAACAGCGCCAGGGTAAGGCTATAGCAACACATAATTTTCATTTGTTAACTATGATGCTGGAATGAAAAAAAATCTTAAAACCTATTTCCATCTTCATCCCCATGACCAAAAATCACCACAATTTCAATAACATTAATCTACTTGGTTATTAAGCTGTTGAATGAGTAGATTTTATTTCTCTCAGCTTATTTTCTACTCCTCTTCTAGCTTTAATAGCTATCTGTTTAATATGAGAGTTGTTCCATTTCATTACCTTCCTCCTGTTTTTTTTCTTGAGGTGGAACTAATGCAATGCAAATTGTGATGCCTGTCTCTGATTTTTCTATTAAGCAACTTAGGATTCTGTACAGCCTGTGTTGTTGACTGCAGAGCTAGAAATATATTTGAATTTATGATGAAATCCTGGAGTTTGCAGTATATCAAGTTTGGTGGATTTTTTTTTTCAAACAAGTAATAATATTCAATGATATTCAAGTCTTTGATGGAGGCCTTTTCTGCAAAGTATGTTATACACACATTTCAGTTATTTTATTTCAACCTGATGCAATTCCATAGCAGCTGCCATATAAAATTTATGACATGGAGCTAAGCACAGTACAATCTCAGCTGGGCACTAAAGCTGCCACAGTGCAACATGATGAACTTCCCAGACACTGTTGAACTGCTGTCTGGGGTTGGCAAAACCAAAAGTAGGAAATGAGTTGTATCACACTAGAAGCACTGGGAAGGTAACTATTGGCACATACTGCTGCCTGGAGAGCTAGAGTTGCTTCAGCAATCAGAGCAATTTCCTCTTCAAGTAAAGAGGAAATAATTTTTGTATTAAGCTCTGCAACATGTGTGTATGCTCTTCTGCGTACATAGTCTGGTGCTGGAGATGCTGCAAATTGCTGCTTTTGAAAACTATGAATGAACTATGGTGCATCTCCACTAAGGCTTTTGATATATTTGTTCCTCACATTCACTTTTTATTTCAGTGTATAAAATTTAAGGAATTTTCTAGCCTGTTCTGTTCAATGGCATCAGTCATATCCTTTCACCTATGTCTTAAAGACAGACCTTCTTTATCCTGGTATTTTGAAAGAGGCAATGTTCTGCAATCTTACTTTTTTGATGGTTAGAGACTTTATTCCCAAGTGACATGTTCAATGTATGTATAGCCAGACTCTCTCAATTTATAAACCAGTTATTCTTTCCCTGCAGCAAATGCAAGAATATAAGATGTTGAGGAAACTTGAGAAGTTTCCTGCAGAAACTTTTTGCAGAAATCAATACTGCCCCTAGTCCACTTTTGCTTTAATGCTGGGCCAAACTGCATCATCTACAGTAGTGGTCATCTTCCTGGAAGCAATAGAAGAGACTGATGTAGTTCTATACTCACATCTGGGCTGTCTTCTCCTAAATGAAGCACCAGCTAACTTATTTTAGTTTTGCAGTTTTAATCTTTTCTGCTGGTTAGCTCATCTATAACTTGGCAATTCCTATCCTTTCCCCATACTCTGTACTTGCTTTGCTGATTGATGACTTTTCTTTTGTATTCCCTGTACCCTTCTCCTTATATGTTATGGGGGAATGGATTAACCAGTTAAGATGTCTAATCCTCTCCTAAAAGCTGATTTCCTTCCTTGGAATATGGGCATCATCACCTGGATTAAACCTTAACTCCTTTACTAGAATGTTCCCTTCATCCTTACCTAGAGATGAGTGTTGGAAAATGAGTAAAAGTCACCATTTAAGGAAAGGGAATCTCTAAAGAGGTTTGGAAATATAGAAGAAACAAAATATGTAAAATACAGGAATTTTCAATGCAGCATCAAACATTATTCATGTTGCTATTTACAGGAAGTAAGTTTTTGGGCTTTGCAACAAGGCCTGTAGGAAATCCTACAGAAGTGTTAGACCATGAACATATTTGGTAACCGTGTATGAAAGGAAACCCTCAGGGCAAACCTGACTTGTGAATATTCTGTGGCACTGAAGAGAACCTTAAATAGCCCTCATGATTCAGGAAATATCAGAGGAGACAGATGTTGCATGAATGAATTTGTCTAGCAAATGGAAGGGCGATGAGCCTGATTCTTGAATGGGACAATCCATTTAATCAAAAGAGAAATAATTATGAGAAAAACCCTAAAGAAAATATGTCTATTCTTGTGCTGAGTTCAGGGGAAAAAATATAAACAATATCTCTATATATCTTGATTTAAAATATCTCACTATTATATGTCAATGACTTAGTCAACTTCCAAAGAAACTCAGAGAAGTTGCATAGGAACTGAGATGGTCAAATTCAAACAGTAACACAGTGTAATTCTTTTCTTTAGAACATCATGTGTGGAGTCTTTTGTTAGGGTAAATGGCCTGGGAAAGATGAATTTGTTTCATCCTGGAGTTGTGTTAGAGATCATTGCATGCTTCCTTGTTGTAAGGATGAAAAGGCTGTGCAATATATGAAATTCAAAGCTGTGTGAGCAGATAAAACATAAGAGGAAAAGTATCAGCAGACTATTTTCCTATTTGGATTATGTATTTCTTCTATCTCATTTCAACACTTAAGAGATGATCCAGATGCAGTCTTTGGCTGAGAAATTTCATATACAGACTGATGTGGAGAGGCTTTCTATTTTGAAGCAGTTTATTTACTCTTTCTCCTAATGTCCACCACGGGCTATTCTCACAAGATGTTTGCCAAATTCACTCTTAGTCTGGCCAAGTGCAGCTGTTCTGATACTGCATTCTCAACATTCCTCGAGGATGGACGTCTGCAGACTTGTTCTGTGTGAGGAGTTATAATGTCTCTTAGAAAGAGCATTTTCAGCATCTGCAGAAAGTCAGCTCAGGCATGAATTGTGCTGCCTATGGGTCCCAAATGGCAGGATTACATTTTGGAAGTCAAGCTTGCAAGATGGGAGTGTGGAAGCCCTTCTACAGAGTCCAAACACAACACTCAGATAATTTTTAAGGGACAATGGGAGGAAACACAAAGCACTCTAAGGAGAGCTGGAGAAACGCACCTGATCTTACAAGCTATACACAGTGCCTCATGACCCAGATCTCAGGACTTACTTGTCCTGAAAGGACTTGTAACACGGGAGTTTTAAACCAGTACCATATACTGTGGCAATTGGTATAGGAAGCTACTTTTGTGCATGAATGATTAGTTTGACAAGTTCTGACTCATTCTGAAATCACTAGGAATACTTGGAGAAGTAACAGGTTGCTAGCATGGGCAAAGATTTTGAAATTTGCATCTACTTCCCCCTGACTTTGTGCTTGTTTGGGATTGTTTTTATGCTAGTTTTGTCACTGATGAATACTGTGATTTCCCCCCCCCCAAACTCATGCCACTTAATTCTTATGCCAATAGTTTGTAAATCAGATATCATATATATATCTGTGTATATATATATAAATGACCAACTACAACATGTGGTTAAGATAGTGGTTTAAAACAAACTACTGAGGCATACTGAGCTACATAAAAACCCCAAAACTCTAGCATTTTTGCTAGTTTCCCACATATTTCATTATTTTAGTATTTTTTGAATGGATTTCTGATCCATATTGACTGAAAAACGTGAGCAAAGTAGGTCAAATCCTTGCTGAAATATTGTAAGAGCAAAACATGTAAGGTATTGAATTCTACTAAAATTCACAATGTGTTTTTAACCATATTTGCTAGAGTGGGGATTTTTTCATAACTGACCCATAGGGATGTCAGTGATGCTCTATACCTGACATGGAAGTCAGGCACCACATACCTGACAACAGTGTTCTGACTCTCCAGCACAAGTATCTCATTGATGTTTCCCCTTAGTTTGGAATAAATCTGGTTTTAAAAATCTGGCTGTGGTATGAAAATTATCCTATATGATGCTTGATGTTGAAAGAACATAATCAAGCCTGCCAATTCACACTACAGTGAAAAAATAGAGATTATTTGAGGTATAAAACAGAGATAAAACTATGGTTCCTATGTTGATGTTTCCATGACTTTTGACCTCAACAATGGGTGACATCTTGTAGGAAATGCATGTACAATATTACAGTCCTAATCAAATGCTGATGTTTTACTTTGAGAGAATTTTTATATTATTATTTAATTTTAAAAATCCAGATAGAGGAAATTGCTCAAGGAAGGCAATGATTTTAATAACGCAGGGCATATATATTTGTACCTTAGTATGACCAAGTGACCAACACAACAAAAAAATCATGTTATAGATACTCTACTGACTGAAGATGCTACAATAGTATTGTAGTGCTGCTTCCTTGTCTGAAGTGGAGGTGTGCTGCTGTACAGAGAGATCTCAAACCCAAGTCTTTAAAGCTCAAGAGACATGCTTTCCATTAAAACAATCCTTGGCTTGAGAGGGCATTAAGCCACCTGAGGACCTCTGAGAATTTACACCCAAGTGACCTATCCAAAGTCAAAAAGGAAAGCAGAGGCAAAGCAAAGGCCTCTTACATCACTGTTTTGTGCTCTAAGTAGCACTCACTCTCTTGTTCAGTAATAAGATAATTTCCACTCAGGAGTTCATTCCAGCATCATGAAGGACTTGACAAGTAAGTTGATGGGAACAAACAATCCTAAAATAAAGATCAGAAATAAGCAAAAATGCAGAGCATAAGGGTAAATGTAAATTCATTTGTAAGACCAGTAATCTTAGTGAAAAATCATGGGTTGTTACAGCTTTCTCAGCTGCTCTTTTTTGAACCTTTTAACTTGTAGTATCATCACACAGAAGAGAGAAGTAATCATTGCCCTTGCTATTCATTATAATTTTTGCCGCTACCTTTTCTGCCAAGAAAGAAAGAACTGAAGAAGTTGTGTCTCATAGGTATGATCTGAGCATGGCTTCAGACTGCAGACCCTCATTCTCATTCTGCCTTTCTCTGCTTACAAGTTCTCTGTCTGGTATTGTCTTCTCATAAATGTGCTTACACACCAACAAAATCACCTCTCAGTTTACATTTAGAGAAGCTAAACAAGTAAATCTTGCTAAGACTCTTACTGTAAGGCACTTTCTCCAGTCCTTGAATAATTTTTGTAGCTCTCTCATCAATGTCATCTACAAATTTTGCCAGAAGCAGTTCTGTATGAGACCTTAGATTGTTAGAATGCTGCAGAACATTTTATCTGTCATCCACCTGTTCAGGAACATTTGTTCAATGACCAGCATCCATCTCTATTCAAGATTGTTTCAGATATTCCCTCCACTAATCCTTTGTTCATTTATCATAACTTTGTTCATATTAACATAGAATCATTTAGCTTGGAAGAGATCTCTGGGGATACCTAATCTAACCTGTACTCAAAACAAGGCCAGCTTTAAAGTTAGAGCCAGCTATTGTGCAGTGCTGCTCTCAAGAGTGTGTTGTGCTAAATCAAATGCATTGTGGTCTACTCCATTTTACCTTCACCAACCAATGATTAAGTGAGGATGTGAACTCTGAAGTTCCTTCCATATCTGGTTTTCTGTGTTTCTAATAACCTGAAAGTTGTTTGACAAAACTTATTCTGCATCATCTAATGGACTGACATATATTGTATTTCCCACTAACTGAACCTCATAGCAAGAAGTAAACAGGAAACTATTTGGTGGGAAAATTTGCACTCATTTAGAAACAAAGGAGTTTTTGCTCTGCATCACACTTCTCTTGTTTCCCTCCCTTTTCCATGCTAATTGTGATTTTTTCTATTAGTTTCTCATAATTTCCTTCCCCTTGTAACTCTTAAACTTCTTACTGTTTGTATTTCATCAGTGCTCTCTTTGGAGATCTCAGGAGTGAGTTTACATAAACTGACTAGTGTTCACAATGCACAGTCTATGCTATGCATTAGCTCTAGAGCCACAGGTGTTTTAGCTATATCTGTATAACAGATATATATGTATAACACATACAGGTATATACTGCACTTTCTGTTCTCAAGAAATTACATTTTGTTTTGGAGGGAAACCAGTGCAGAATCATCTTCATGATCAGAGTCCAAGCAATGTCGCAAAGTAAGATGTGCTGATGGAAATATTTGCTCCATGCACCTGGGTGTATTAATTTTTGTGCCCATAAACACTGTTTTCAGACTTCAAGTTTTTTCTGAATGTGTGTAAACTGAACTTTAGTTTAATAGATCAGATGACCACTACTGTTGTGAGGGATACTCCAAAAGGGTGGAAATGAGTGGGAGCCCTGCAGAGCTACACCTGAGCAAAAACTCAACACATGGCTCTTCATCTAGAAATAGCCTGTATGATCTGATTTGGAACAGCCACAGTGAGCAAATGTCAAATGTTCCTTCCACTACAAAGTGGAAGTAAAGGCATCAGAGATGTAAGAAGGAACTGAAATTCTGCAGGGACTCTGCCTGAAGCCTTTGGTTTATTCCCGCACCAACAAATTCCACGGGACTAGGCCCTGTTCTCTGGCCAGACCAAGTGGCACAGCATTACTCACCTCTCCTCAACTCCCTTCTTTCCATCTGGGAGCAGTCTGGCCTTATCATTACTGCCTGTTGGGCACAGAAGCAGTTCCCTACTCCTACATTTCTGTCTGACTAAAACATTAATTAGCAAGAATTATGTGGTCCCCCTTATTGGCTACCAAGATAAGAAGTTACCCTGATCCTTATGGTCTTTACCCTCTGCCTTTAGAACTGGAAATGCCATCCTTTCCGTCCCAGAGATTTGTGATCCAGCTGAGGTGTGAACTTCTGTGGCCATTTGGTTCTTCATAAATCTTCACTTAGGAGAATATCCTTTATGGACTGTGTATGAAGGACCCATGAATGTATTAAGTGGCTTAATTTATACAAGTACACATGGAACCTATGCATCCTATAAAAGGCTTATTTTGCCCTTTCTACTTCTGTTTCTAGTCTGCAATAAAGCAGATTGATTATTTTTCACATCCCCTTTTCTAAAAGGCCACTTCCTTTTGCAATCCTCCCCACCTTCTTTCATTCCAGATGATCAGTGAGAAAAAAATCCCAGATAATTGCCCAACTATCAAGTTAGGCAATTGTAAGTATCATTCTCTTCAATAATAATCTTAAATTATATTAAGAGTACTCAGAGAAAAGGATGGAAGTAGATGAGTTTGGAGCAAAGAGGCCAAGAAGATGAAAAGTTGGAGCTGTTCTTTGATGACCATTGCAGTTCCAGCTTTCTTTCCAATCACTATTGTAAATTTTAAGTGCTAGGTCTGATCTGTGCTATTCCGTTGATTCAGGGAATCAAAGATTGAGTAGATTCTCATAAGATGTTGGTTCTGACAGTAAGCAACTTGTTTAACATCCCAGAACTTTCCAGCAGTGTTAGTAGTGATTAGTCACATGCCAACTTATGTTTTTAACTTTGCAATAGGGTCCAAAATGTTCTTACAGTCTTTTGAATACCTGTGGTAAGGACAAAAGCTTGTCATCATGGTACACCAGTGGATGCAGCTGATAGATTCTGTGCTTTGTAATGATCAGAAAAAAAGCTGTAATTATACAGCTAAAGGGGAATAATGCTTGTTGCTCAGAAGTGGTAGGCTTTTCCTTGTGTTTGTACAGCAGAGTTTCTATTAGCACAGCACTGTTCATTTGTTACCTCTAAAAGCAAGAGCAAGCAAGTTTAGACTTGAATTTCTTTCATTTTATATAGGCCAGAGGCATAGTATTACTGGAAGCTTTTTTAGTTCTAGATGTGCCACAAGGATGTAAGGCATGAGAAAGGGTGTGTTTTGGAAGACTGTAGCTGAGCTGGGTAAGGGCCACCGGCCAGCTTCCTTTTCACACCAAAAGTGCAGCTGGCTTGTCATACAGACCTAAGGCCAGCTACAGACTCAAGCTGCTAATAATATGTTATTTTTCTCCTTCAGGCCCCTTTACGGCTTTAATTAAATTGTACTTGCATTTGCAAAGTTTCACTTCCCGGCATGTGTAGTTTTGTCTGTTCAAATGCTTTTATGCCAGTAGAAAAATTACAGATCTGCCTTACTACACTTGTTAAGGCATAGGCCCAAAACTCATCTCGGGCAACTCTCTTGGAGTTTGCTCAATCACAGAAATCTTCAACCCAGAAATGGTTTGCCCAACAGAAAAAGATGGGAAGGACAAAAGAGAGGGGAAAGGAGACTAAGGTTTCAATAATTTCTCTTTCAGTCCAGGTTCACAAAAGAAAGGAATAACAGACCATAAGCAATAGGATTAACAGCCCATGTATTGTAATACTGTTCAGTCTCTGTGCAACCACAGTCTACCCCACAGAGCTTCTAAAAACTTTGACCTCTGTCAAAATATCTTTATCTCCTATATAAATGATGCTGAGTTTCCACTTACATGATCATTCAAACCTTGGTCACAGAGTAAAGTGACCAAATTGTTTACAGTTGGATGCACATAGAGCACAATTGGATTGCAATGAATTTCAGGAACTGGCAACCAGAGTGTATTTGAGGTGAGTGACCTAGAAACAAACTTGTTATCTCATTACTGTAAGCCATCCAGTATGATTTACTTAGTGGGACAATTTGTAGCCCATCCTGCTTTCAGAAACTGTCAAGTTCTAAATACTTTTTGACAATGACCTGTGAAATGTTTAGCGGACACTTTAAATGAGGAACATGACTAAGGTAACAGAGAAAGCTTTAATTATATGGGATTATTCTTAACATGTACTAAATTTTCCATAACCTCAGACTTTAGGACTCAGCATTTCTGATTTCAGTAGTTTGCAGTCAGATAATATGATGTCTGTGAGCAGGAGGGATAAATTTAGGTCTGAAATGAATGACATACATTGTAATGAGGTGCAGGCAAGGTAAGGGATCATCAGCAATGAGTTATTTAGATGGAGATGAACTGAAGTTTATCCAGGAAAGATGAGGCAAAACAGTGTGTTTGAGGATAGATATTCCCGTCACTTAAGGAAATCACAAACAGGTGTCTAATCCAGATAATGTTGAAAATGGCTGGTAAGCCATTTTCAAAAGATCATTGTGTAAGTGGCAAGGATATGGCACAACTAAACATGTGGAATTAAGGAACCTGGCAGCTCCATGTTGAAAGAAGACATGGCAAAGGAAGATATTTACTTTACAGGTCTGTAAGAATATTTTAATAGAAGAACTATGCAAATATGCCTCTAAATAGGATTAATTATTTAAAAATTTTGTTTGGTTTTTCTCTGGGCCCCCCTAAAAATTACTATTGAGAATCAAATGGCTGGTGCTCCTAAGAGACAGGCAAATCAGTTTTGATCATGAGATAACTGTTGTGTTCTTGAGTACTGAAGAAAGGGAAGAAAGAAAGAGCTAATTTTTAATATCTTTTCTGGTATAGATTTAATTTAGACTTAATTTTTCTACCTGTGTTTGGAATGATTATAAATTGTCTTAATACTAATAAATTTCAGTTCTTTTAGCTCAGTGTTATGGGCATTATGCATGTATCATATTATATGACATTACTAATCTGGTCAAGAATCTACATTGTCCCCTACCTACCAGATGAATTTTCAAATAGTATGGAGGCAATCATTATTAATAAATCTGAGACAAAAGGTCATGTCAAAAATGTCATTCTTCAGAGAATTAATAATTTGAGAACTTCTGTAAAGACTGCTGTCTCAGTTGAGTAAGAAAGCTGGAAACTGAGCAGCCAACCTCCCCCTTCCTTCTGTGCTGGGTGGTGTCATTAGCTGATTTTCAGGACTGACACAGAAAGTGAAGAACCACCTATCTACTATCAGGAGGTTTTCCCTGCAAGAGCTCATGCAGAAAGCACTCCGGGTGACTATTAGATGATTCACCGGTTATCGCTGTCTGAGTCACGCATCCCACTGAGTGGGTGAGGCTATGAACTTCTTTGTCTTCTGACATGCTGATTTGCCACAATGAAAATTTACTGTGTGGCACCCAGAGTTGTCACAAGTCTGTGTGAGGAAGGGATGTGGCAGAAGCTCTGAGGAACAAAGTTCATAATGGATGTTCTACTGTTTAAAGGAAGAGACCTGGAGGTTAATCCGTGCTTTGTGGGAGATGACTAGCCATTTGCCTGCAAGGCTCAGTGCCTTTGGCACACTTGGCTGTGGTGGGGCAGCGAGTGAGGAGCCTAGTACAGGTGTGACTCTGAGAACAACTGATGGAGAGTTTCTTACAGCTAAACACAACACAAACAAGTTTTATTCTCAAAAAAGGAAGTTGAGTTGCCTCTGTTTATCCTGAAAATGGTGAGGGCCGGGGGGAGGAGGGGGATTTTGCGATATAATGTGTGGGCCACAGGAGGACTTCTGAGACATAAAATTGAATATAAGGAGCAACAACAGGTATTAGCCCCATGGCAGAGACAGGGAAGTATTTATTATCCAAACTAGCCTGCAATGCTCAGTTTCTTGACCTATGCCATTAGACACGTGTCAGAGTGGAAGAAAAGCTTGCTGAACAGCCTGTAGAGTTCAGGAATGGCGTAATGATCGGAGAGACAAGGTAGACATGTTAATACTATGTTAGAAATTCTGGAGAAACAGCAGGCTTTACCGTGTATGTTCATCTCCTGGTCACATTTGGGCTTACCCAAAGCTACCACCTGCCAACCATCAAGAGCTCCTTTCAGGAGTAGGAAATGGACTTCCTATAGATGTGATGTCAGGAAGAGCAACACTGTTCCAGACATTAACTCCTGCAAATATGTGCTGGCAGAAGAACTAGAGCTGGAAAACTTTGCCTAACATGAATTTGCACTGTAGTCACTTACTAAAACTGGGGGAAAAAACCAAACTGCAGCATATATTATGAACAATGGGCCAACAGCATCCTTCACCTGCAGTTGCTGTCTGGGAGGGGAAGTGAGATTTTTCCATGAAGATGCTATAAATTTCCTTTTTCTTGGGTTTTTGTTTCTGAGCTTGGGTTTTTTGGGGAGAGTGGCTGGGGGGAATGGGGTGAGTATAGTACTGTTTGTAAGTTTTGCTAAAATAAACATTTGAAATTTATATCAAACTTATCAGCCATATTTTGTGGTTCCACTGAGGTCTTCAGAGTCACAGTATCCGTCACCTTTTAGCTAAACTAAGTCTTCTGCCACTAAGGTTAGGTAGGTTTGTTTGCATCTGTTTGTAACTATTTTGATGGTTTCTATGTGGTAACAATTTGAAATATTATTGCTCTTCTCCATATAATTTGCCTGTAATATAGCAGCTAAATATATCCTTTCTCAACAACATAATGGAAAGTTGCAACTACTGCAAAAGTTGTCAGTCCATGGTAGAGTTCTGGGATGATTATCCTGCCTCACAGAGCACTTTACATGCAGCCTATGTTTTATTATTTTTGTGAGAGGCCAGGTGGCTAGGGAGAGGTAATGGCTTGTATTAAGTGATTGATGTGCTAGGGAAAATGACACTTTTTCAGGCACGTACATCCTTAACTTTCAATGTGACTAATGAGTACTAGATAAAATACCAAAAAAATGAATGACCAAACACTGAAGGTTGAAAGCAAGGAGTTTTAAACTTGGCTTTTTTTTTTTTTTTTGTCTTTATTCTAGAAATTTGCTGTAATTACCTGGTTGGGATGATACTGCATGCACAGAGCCAAAAGTTGATTAATGTTAATTTCAGAGCAAACAGAGATAGGAAAGGCCAATGTGCTCCGCAGTTAAAAATACACTTTCACTGAGGGACATGACATCTGTGGATTTACAACCCCAAAATTATTTATGAATAATGATTAGCTGCCCTCATATAATTAACTTGCTTCAGCAGTGACTTGTTATCCTTAAAGGCACCACTTGCTCTTGACTTTCAGACCAGAGGAGCTAATCTACAACCATCTATAGATCCAGGTGAGTCTTATTTCCCTCTTAGGATATAGGACTAGAATTGTGCAATAAAGCAAGGGTATTTTCAAATAACCATCACACAGATGCAAACACCTATTTTTGTCTCCCCCAAAATTAAATTTTATTAGAGACATTTGGATTTTTCTTCTGACAAATTGTCTCCTCATTTATTTTATGCTTTGTCTATACTCATTGCTCTGAGGGGTATCATCTTATACACAGACTACCACCAGGCATGAGACAGAGCTAAAAGCTGACATGGACTGCTTCAGACATCTGGTCTAATCTCCATAATCTGGGGTTTGTGATTATGCTAATGTATTCTGTACCACCTTCAGATTTTGCTCTATAGCTACAGCACATCCCTTAGTCTGAGCTTTTCATATGACGGATAACCCACCATGCCCTTCATTAAGATTTTTCCAAACCCTTCTATCTCCTCAAGGTGGTATGTATAATTAAATCAACTCCAGACTCCTTTTGCTTAAATCAAATGCATGGGAAGAAAGTGTAGTCACTTGGGATAAGAAGTATCTTCTGCTACCTAGACATGAGAAACAACTAGCCCTAAGGTAGTTTTCTCCAGCCCTCATGCAGTCAATGAAGAAAGATGACTCATTCAGAAGACTCATCTAACTTGTTTTAGACCCCTCTCTCAGAGTGGGATGAATAATTCTCTGGAGACACCTATCTGCCTCCATGGATTGCACTTCTATTTTGGACTAGGCATCTAGCTCATTGGTGGCTGGAATTAGATGAGGTGACTCTCACCATCACTATTATGCAGAACATTTGCTCCCTTCTCTAGTTTCACCATTTTTTTAAAAATAGATGTACCAAAACTGAATAGAATTTGTAAATGTCTCTCTAGCACTATAAAACCCTGTTAAAACTGTGTCCCCACTTCTGCATCACTTTCCCTAGCTTATATACCGAAAGACAAAATTAGGTCCTTTAGGTACCATACTGTGTGAAAAGCTCACGTTCTGCTAAACACTGGCCAAGATTACTGGATCCATGTTTCAGTCATAAGTCTCAAAAAATGTTGATGTGTTATATATTCTCCATTTACATTGAGGACTAAGCATGCAAAAATAATAAAGCCTGCACTTTTGAAGATGAAAGAGAAGCAGTGTGACCTTTAAAGAAAAATATTATTTACCTTCACCTTCTGTATAAAATATACCAGGCATCTTATCCATTTCTTTGTCTAATATAAAAGTCTACCACAGGTTAGAATATGTTTTTGAAATACATCTGATGCAACAATTCCTTATGCTCAATCAAGAAACATGTGAGGAAGAGAAGTTTTTTTCTTCCCACTTTCAGGTAGTAAATAACTGGCCTGGTGGTTTGCAACAGTCTCAGAATTAGAGCTCATCCACACTATTGTTTTTCAACATCTCGTCCTTGCTGTTTGGAAAAAAAACATTTTCCTGTCCCTGTTGTAGTCAAGTGCAAAACAACACATACAAGATGGCAAAGGTATGAATGGCCAAGTCGATTCAGCAGGAGCAAGAATCAAACATGGTAGAGAATACAAAGAAAATAGGTAAAAAGTAGGTTTAACTAAGAAAATTCTAGTAAGCACTCATTAAACAAGTTAGAACTGAGCAAATTTAATATCTGACTTTTAATGTTTATCTGCCATTTGTGTAACTTGAAATAATTACTCTTTCCTGGTTGGGTAAGGTTTATAGCATAAGAATGAATACTGAATTTTAATTTTTCTAATGTGGAGACTAATTCCCTTGTTTACTGAAAATACTGACATCCAGCTAGTCTCAAAAAACATATGTAACACTAAAACCTAATTTCAGTTGTAATCTGAAAGCACACCTAAAAATTCTCTGCAGCGAGTGTCTATATGAAATTGAAGTTGCTGCATCTGTTTTCATTTTGAAGCCAATGTTGTCTATACCTTAATTACTTAAAGACAAAGAACAGTCATTATGGCCTGTTCACAAATGTTTTATTTGCAGAGAAATGGCTCCAGTTGTCAAGTCCTAATTACCAGTGTAATAGAAAATAAAAAAATCCGTGGCATTTTTTTGCAAGGGTCTCAGCTGGGCAGCTGGATTAAGGAAGACAGAGTTACTTGCCTTCAGAAAGTCAAAGTTTTATCCTGCTCTCTAACTTGTGTTCCTCTGAGGAAGGAATTTGCATGTTTGTATCTGCTCTGTTCACCATCAGCCTTGTAGTCTTTCAGTGCACTCAGACATGAGGACAGTCCTTGGACACTCATGGTGTCAGGGAAATTGATGGAGAAAGGAAGCCAGTGGAGGTGGAAATCAAATGACAAACCTCTGCCTATCAAAAATCTTCAGGGGAAGACCTTTGCCTAGGATTGAGGTCCTGCTATCTGACCCACCTCAGCCGTGAAATTAGCTTTAGCATGTGTACTTTTGCTTCTTTTTTTTTTTAACTGCTCACTCCAGGAAGAACAGAGCCAGTATTTTAGATTGAGAACACTAGGCTCTTTCTTCCACTTCTGTTTTTCCTACTGTCAGATGTCAGCCCTTGCAGCTGAAGTCACCTGGTTAATCATTCCTGCCTGGCCAAATGCTACCCACTCTGCTTGACCTGTTGGGGTGCAGGACATATAGCAGAGAAATCAATTGATTGAAGCACCTGTGATGTATATCAGAGAAGTGATCAAAGCAAAAGCTGCTATTTCTAAAGATATATTGCTGTTTGATTTTTCAATGAGTTGTTTCCCCTGGTTTAGCATTTTCAAGTGCAGTACCCATATCCTGTGATTTGGTTTTGTGCTGTCGGCTTTGGCTGATTTTTTATGGTACAGTCGCTTCATTTTTCCTGCAGCTGCTTCTTAAAGTCAACCTCCAGGCACGTGACTGAAACCCCCTCTCCAGCCTGTGTGCTAAAAAACAAAGTCCAAACAGCACATGGGGTTTGTGTTGGCTGCAGCTAGCTGTCAGTAAGCATACAGGACCTGGCATCTGTATGTCAGGCCCACACTGCACTCAGTGTGCAGAAATGATCTGGCTAGTGGTACTTCTTTTCCTTATCTTAGGATATCCTTCAGAGAACGTAACACTGAAAGACAAAAAGTGCTCGAAGCAATTTGCAGCACAGCGAGTCTGAATTTTTTGGCTTCATATACCAAGGAAATACCTGTGTGAATTGCCCTCTGTGGAGGGGATGTTAACTCTGATGGCTCCTGCCCCAGCGCCCAGGCAAGGAGGATGCAGTCCAGCACCCTTCCATAGTGCTGCACTGGGCGTTTCCTCCTGCCCTGTGACCCTGCACAGCTGGCTGGGGGACACTGATCTGCCATCCATGCTGTGGGGCAAGACCACCCACAGCAAGAGCCTGGGAAAGTAGCCAGGGCCATTACTCATGGCCTGTATAATAGCTAAGCATGTGGAGGGCCTTGCAACCCCTTTACAGCAAGTGTCACACTCTACTCGCAAGCACTCTCCCATGCCACACCAGCATCTTCTTTGCTTCCCTCTTCTATTCCGAGTTGGTAATTTTGTCATTCTTCCTGCAGGTTCCTAAGATAAATAGATTATTGTAAAACAAAATTTGCCTCATGCTAATGAATGGCACATATTTTGCACCCTATAGGTGCATATTGTCCTCTACTGACTGTGAAGAAAACTCATTTTGTTTTAGATACGTACAACTGGCCAGGTGAGTTCTACCTGGTTAGGTTACCAGGAATTTTCCCCCGCAAATGTTTCTGTGATGGCTTCACTGCCCAGGCTATGCTTTCAGAGGTTGCTAAGACACTGAGGTGAAAATTTGCAGTTCTTATGGAAAACTCTCTAAGTAAGACAAAGATGCCCATTTATATCCAAAGCCTAAATACTTAGCTCAAATCTCCAGCTGTGGTCTGGTGGTGTTTTAAAAGTTCACTCTTATTTTCCAAGAACCTGATGCTGGCCTGTTACAATCAGCACTGGTGTCTCAGAGGAGGCAGTTTAAAAACACCGTCACACTTCTGGACCAGAGGTACATTTCTGGGCTGTGAAAGGAGCCAAGGGCTACAACACAGAAGCACTTGTAGGGTCTGGAAGACTGCGCAGTGGAATTATGGAGATAAGAGGTGGTAGCCAACTGGCAATATAAACAATTCTCTAACTCTGATCCTAACTAATGAGTAGACAAACCTATTAACTCCTGGATGAACAGGGTATCATGCTGGGAAATGCTGATAGCTGGAGGGAGCTGAGACTCACACCTCATTAGACAGCACAGATGTCAGTGATCTTGGGGGTGCCAGAGCTCATGTCCTTGCCATTTGCTTCTGCAACACGGATGGGGTGTTACGCATATGGAAAGAGTTTGGTGTGAATGGAGATTTGGGCTTTGTCCCTGTGTAGATGTTAGCAGAGATAGGAGATGGAGCTGAATGCAATATGGCAGAGGAGTTCTGTTGCTAAAGGCATCTAAAAGACAAGAGGACAAGTAGAAAGTTTATGGGTCACACAGAGAGAGGGAAAAATCAAGATTTTTTTTAGCATCATCTCATCACACATCCCTGATCACCTGTTTCTGAGAATTTAGGGGGAGAAGAGAGGATAATTTTATAAAAGCTGTAAAGAAAATAAAAAACTGTTTTAGGACAGATCATTCCAACTGTCAAGGAGACAGTTAAAGATGTGGAAACCTATACAAGGGAGGAAGAGGAAAATGGGTATGTAACAGGGCACCTTCGGAATGGCATATCCAGACAATATTCTTATACTAGAGACAAGGCTCAAGGCTGAGATGAAGGAATTATTGTGCTACATAGTCAGAAGAGCAGAATAATTAAAGGCTGGACAGAAGGAATATGAGAGGGGATGAGAGTGCAACAGCTTTGGGGTGTCCAGATAGTTCTAATTATTGACATTTAGCTCTCAGAGAAGACGCAGTCTAGTTATTACTTGGACACAAGAATGGCACTGAGATTTTGGAAACTGTGTGAACTGCAGATGTGACACATGGCAATCTGCTATGGACATGAACAACAAACCCATGGGAAAGAGATTTGCTAGCAGATTCTCTAATTTACAGTACTCTTGAATAGATGTGACTGTAAGCTGCCTTTCTTCCAGTCTGTCAAGTCCACAACATGCACTTAAATGTCTGTGTAAAATTACTCTTGGTTTTCTTGAGCTGAAGCCAGGCTAAATAGACTTGTTTCTGAGAAAAGTTGCTCACAGTCTTGCTCACAGGCTGCTTACGACTCGGATGGTTTGGCACTATAGGAAACAGAACTTGTCATGTGTTACATCTGAAGTGTTCATGGAGTTTCTTGACTGAGGCTGAGAGGATTTTCATGTGAAGAGGGGAATCATCTGGCCAGGCAGGAGTATGTTGTACAAATGAGGGTTTCTGTGTTCACGGGCACGTGTACACAAGACGCCCTGTGTAATTCTTCCCAGAACTCTGCTGCTCATCTGCTCTGCGCAGACATGGCCGCACAGAGGGCTTTTATTGTGCTTTATAAATACGCACCCTTGTTGTCCTAGCCCCTTGTTGTCCTGTTGGTTCGGTTTCCAAGAACAGGATGGATAACAAACCGCCTATTCTCTCTTTATCTCCTTTTCCCCCCTTCTTGGATCTCTTGAGGTCTTTTTCTCCTCTTCAGTTTTCCAAAGAATCTAAAGAATTTTTGTGGTTCTCTCTGTAATGATACCATGTCTAGTGTGCCTGGCAAACCACAAGATATAATATGCACATACAACTGGAGTATTTGCTATAACATCACAAAAAGATTTAGTGACATTTAACTAAATTAAAGCCATTTTTCCCAAGATGATGTCCTATGTCAACAACTTCTTCAGCTGAAATATCTATGACCTGGCCAAGCCAAGAGCCATCCCAACACTACCTGCTCTGTTGTAACCTACACATAATCATCATGTTTCTTGCTGACTTCCCAACAATTTTATGACCAACCAGTTAACAACTATTCCAAAATAAATGTATAAATAGTATCAGTTTGGGCTTATTATGATTTTTCCCCATAGAATTAATATTGTTAGCTGAGAACTACAGATGCTTTGCTTGAAAAACAGAATGGCATTGGAAGTTTCCATTAAATAATTGGTCTTTATATAGGCCTCTGGCCTATATAAAATGAAAGAAATTCAAGTCTAATTCAAGTCACTTCCCCCTTAGTGAAAATTCTCATCAATTACAGGGTCCATGAGCTTATATCCTAGTGCCTGTTCATTGTTCAGCCCTGCACTCAGCCCTGTTGAAGCACCTGTGTCACCACCAGAATCTCATGTCCAAATAACTTATGATTCTTTGGAACAGGAGCAGTAAAGAATGAACAGCCTGTGAGCTTGGTTCCAGGACACTGTGATGTACTTGCACACTGTAAAGGTATGCAACCAAGTTCACAGATTCTCAAAGCCTGGATGTGTTACTTCAGTTCTCCCTGGGGCTGCTATCTCACACACACCAACACAGAAAGCACGTGTCTGATGAGTCAGAGGCATTTTCTTGCACAGAAGGAACTTGAATCCAGCTCTTTTGTGTCCCAGGGTGGTGCCTTAGCAACAGCAGCTTACTTTCCCTTTCTCTTTTTGCTTAACAGGTTTTAACATGCTTCTGGTTGTCCAAAAAGTCAGTTGTGCCTATATAGTCCTTTCCCCCTCACCAGTTTGTCAGTATTCTGCCTTGTAACCAGCCCTGCCTCAACAGATGATCTTAGAATAAGGTATGACATACAAATCTCCTTGTTAGAAGGGAGAAAATTGGGGAGAGAAAAAAAAAAAGACAAAAAAAAAAAAAAAAAAAAGAGAAAGCTATGATTATCTAAGTATCTCATTTTAGCTTTGATACGATAGTACATGCATGCAATCATCTAAATTACAATTTATTCATGCATTACAGTTGAATTATATTAATCAGGAAGCAGCATATTTTTTAAGCAGAGCCTTGTAATGCAGCTTCATAGATATTTTTCTTTTGTGCTATTTAAGTGGTCTTGTGTAAGTCTTGCAGAGGAGTTCACTTTGCTCTTGTTGCAGTTCAGATAAGTTTAACAAAGAGAAAAATAACTCTCCTTTGTGTTTCAATGGATGAAAATGAACTCCTAATTTCTGGCAAAGCTAAAAAGATTGTCAAACTTTCAAGAATCAAAGGAAATGAATGGAAATGGTAGGAGGAATTTAATTTTAAGCTGGTTGAAAATAGGACTCTTTAGGAAGTTGATAGAATTTTGTAGCCTCAGAAAGCCTATTTAAAACAAGTACAAAAGTGCTACCAGCCCCCTTAAAGTTTATTTCAGTATGAAAATCTTTCTAGTAAATAGATATACCGAAGTACTGAAATTTAGGAATATATATATAATTCTATATAAATTTCAGATAACCTCTAAAATGGGATCTCCTCTCCTGAACTTCTAAGACACTTTTAGGATATCCCTGAAAGGTTCTATGCCCTGTTCTGCTTTGTGATTAGCTTGTCTGAATGCTTGTTATCCATCCAGTAATGCATATTTAGTGAAATTTATGGGATACCCCTGCTGAGATAACAGAGAAAAAGTAACAATTGCTGGGAGGTTCCCAGGTAGTTACCAGTCACAAAGGGATGTGAAAAATATTGTCAACTCCTCCAAGCATCTTCTGATGTGAATTCTGATGTCCCAAACTTAGGCTGACTCTCCAGGTGGAAAAAGCCTTCTAGAAGAAATGGTCTAGCCAGCCACTGACCAGGTTCTCCCATTTCTGGATAAGAGTCCTTGCCTAGCTATGCCCAGAATTTCTCCACAAGACAGTGTCAATCTTCCTGTAGTTTTTTAAAATACATTTCTATTATCACTTGAAATAGTGTTTGTATTTGGAACTGAGAAGGTAAGAAAGAATGCTGAAAGGAAAACATACACCACCAGTAGTCAAACAAAACTTTCCACTGAAAATTACAAGATTAACCATTAGAGAGAACTAAAGACTTCTACAAATTTTAATTTTTAATTGACATAATTTTACAGAATAGTAAGCATACTGTAGAACAATGAGAAGTTTAAAGGGAAAAAAAATTGTTACTGCCTGAATTGTGTCTATAGCTTGCTGAACTAAAGCCATGGGTAGAGAGACAATGTACAATGCTTGGGAGTGACTTCTTCCACAATTTTAATGAAATAAAAATAAATCAACCTCCTGAGAAAACAAAGTTTGTCAATTTCTTCATCCAATGATTGTCCAGAGGCTGCAGGAAGTGTTTGGGCAGCAGCAAATTAGTGATAGCCACAGAGTTGTTATCTACACCATTGGAGGAAAGAGAGTCAGGGACTGATTCTGGACCCAAAGCCAAATGGTATGTGCTGGTCTACATCTGTATCAACCAGAGCCAGCCTTCTCCATGGCAAACGTGCCTTGGGGACAACTAGCTGAAACCGCCCAAAGCAAAGCCAGGGAAAGCGGACAGCTGAATAGCATGGCAAATGACTGACACTTTAAAAATATAGTATTACAAATATACCCAGAAAACAACTGGCTTTTTTTTTTTTTTATTTTAAATTTAGAGTTAGTGATGTTTCCAGAGGTGGTATCACCATCAGACTCAGGTGGATCTTCTTAAACCTTAGAAGGAGTTGGAAATTTTGAAATGTATCTAGGAAATCAGTTTCCTTGCAATTTAGATCCAGACACTCAATCACTCAGGCATTAATGTACCATAAACATGGTAAAGAAATGCCTCTGTAGCCTGGATTGCAATCCTCTCAATAGAACAGTCTATCTTTCATCTGTGCATGAAGTTCTTTATGGTATGTGAACTCTGACAGAGTTCTCCATGTGTTTGCTCTTCCTTCATGAAGGGGGAATCCACGAGCTTTCCGAGAAGGCTTATGCTATAGCTTAACAGCCATAGTCACTTGGTAGAGAGTGCTGGTTCCTTCTCTAAAAACCTGTGCCAAAAGGACATCTTCATATGCCCACTCCTCCATTCAGTGTGGAACAATGTATTTAAAACATACAGTGTTACAATAGTTAATTAGAGTTTATGGAATTTTCAGAAAAAGCAAGAAATTATGGTAAATACATTAATAATGACCTGGGAATGGATAAACTGTTTTATCATAAATGAATGTCAATGAAGTGTAATTTTCTGCTTTAGGAGGATTCCTGCACCTGCTAATATCCTTAATAAACATTAATTAAAAGGTTAATCTGTTGTAGAAATTGCTTTTCTCTGAAGCCACCTGAAATCAATTTGAACCCAATTACAAGCAGTTATCTATTGTTTATGTGGTTAAAGATTAGAGAATACATTTCTGCTTGGCAGGAGCCATCAGAGTGGGTTTTGAATGTCATGATCAGAGGTGATTCTGAATATTTGAATGCACTTTAATGAGCATAGAAAAACCATTAGAAAATGTAATCAGTCATATTTGATGATGACTTGACCTTGGAACTTTGATAACAAGGGATCTAATCATTTCTGTCTTAAGTACCAACAGGATTTGCTCTTGAAATCAATTGACCATTGCTTGCTTACTGAGAGGGTAATCTTCCTTGGCAAAAAAGTATAAATTGCAAAAATACAGCAACTTATATAAGTAGGTTCAGAAAAAAACTATCCCTCACAGACTTGTGAAATATGAGATGCAGCTGAAAAGTGATCAAAGATAATACTCATCAAAGACATTTGGAGACAAGCATCACTTAGTAATTCAGAAAGTTCTACTCTGCACATCTACTGAAAACTGAGCTGCAAACTCTCCTGCAACAGCAAGGGTGTGTGTGTTGCCTTATTTACATGGAAAAGTGTTTGAGGTTGATAAATGCATAAATTGCATCCATTTGCATCCCATGTTGATTGAAACTTGTTCTTCCTGCTGGACAGGAAGACCTGCACTTTCACACATAACACATCTGGGTACAGGAGCCAGTTGAAGAAGTAAAGGACCGAGGTCTTACTGCCTTTTCCCACAAAGGACGGGAAGAAACTTGTTCCTCTCACTTTAAAGTTATGTCCATATTTCTCATCGTAGGTTTTCACAGAATTACTTATCCTTTAGGGACTTCACTGCCCTTTTCTGGCCTTGTGTAAACATCTTAATATCCTTCCTGAATCGAGGGGCCCAGAACTGGACACAGTATTCATGGTGTGTCCTCACCAGTGCTGAGTACAGGGGAAGAATCACTTCCAGAACAAGCAGGTGCTTGAGCTTGGCTGTAGTTTCACCCAGATAAGTAACCAAGATGAAGCCAGTGTATCCACATGTTTAAGTACAGAAGTTGCTCCAAGTGACTTTGGATGCTGAAGATTTAGGCATCTCTTCCATCATCAATGGAGGGAGGGGGCGGGGAGAGGGAGAGAGAGAGAGAGAGTTGCAACTTGAGAAAACACTTCTCTTACCCAAAGATAGGCATTAAATAAAACTGGAAGCGATTTCCCTCTGGAAGGACTGAATTTTCTCTTCATTAACAACAAAAAGAATCTAGAGGAAAGAGCTAAGATTTGGCTGACTATGGGTGAGATTTTTAGCACTTAGATTCATATACATAGCAAATTCCAGCCTTTCTGTATTCACTGAATTCTGTATTTAGGACGATGATTTTTGAGAAGCCAACAGAATTAATTTAGGCATATGAACTTAAGCAATAGATCATCTCAGGTATTTCCACCAGGTTGTCCTATCATAATGAAAGAGTCTCAAAATAAATGACTGCTCACTTGTATGGAACAATGACATTTCTGTATGTAATCAGCAACAATATACTCAAGCATATGCATTAGAACTCTTATAATGACCTGATGTAGTTAGTGGTAAAATGCAGGCATGTCTTGAGAGCTAAAACACACTTTCATCACATTTGTGACAAGGTGAAGAGGATTGAAAAAATAAAATCTAATTTTAAATCCCCTCATCCAGTCTTAAAAGCTCTTCCCCCAAGCCTCTGACCACATAGAAAGGCAATTTTCTTTGTAGGCATCATAATGCATTTCTTGGCTATATTTTGTGTCATTTGATAACATTGGTATTATATGATTAGATTCTTAACCAGAGAAATTGTGACTGGTAGTTTCAGAGTAAGTGACAATTGGCAAAATCATAATCAGCTTGTTTATGGTAAAATTTTTCATTCTGTGATCCAAAATGCTTAATTTCCATTAAATCAGGCTGTATAAAACTTCCAGCATAGATAGGAGAAAGCTGGAATTGAATGAAATAATTATGAATTACCTGGGTTATTTTATTTATTTATATTTAACATGGGGGATGTCCTTTGAAATGAGCAGTCTGACAGACAACCTCAATGAGTACATCTCAAAAACAAAAATAGGTACAGACTGTACTATGTTCAAGCTGGGCAAGCACCAACAGCACCTGAGAGGATGGGGGAAAAAAACCTGAACATTAATTTCTCACAGTGAATTTCCAGTTCAAAGTGCCCGAGAGCTATGCAGTGATTTTGTGGAAAAGTATTGTAATTCAGTTCGCACAACTCTCTGTAGGTGTAAAATGTTGGCTGTACAGTCCATTGACAGTTAAAAGAGAAACTTACCCTCTGGCCTGAGCTTGTTCCTGGGAGCCACAGTGGTGTATGTCCCTGGCTGTGGTCCAGCACAGGGGCTGGGGGAACTGGTTGCTCTGGCTGTTCAGGGTTTTGGTGAGAAAAGTGTCTTTTTTTGATTAAACTTCAGCAAATTATGTAAAAAATGAAAATGAAATCTAGGGAGGATTTACCTGCTCTCTTTGTCAATGTACCAACAGATCCATCCATCAAGGTCGATCCCATTTTAGATCTTGGTGCTTTCATGTACAACTCCCAGTTTCAATTTAGTATGAATTAAATTGGTATTATCTTGTGTGTTGATACCTTGATATGATTGCCCAGCTGCCCTCACACTGCACATTATAACGCAGGTTTCTATTTGATTTTACTACATCACTGGGCTGTTAAAGATCAAGTTGACATTTCCCATGTCAAGTGTCTGTCTGTGATGCTGCTACCCTGTTCCAAAGACTTCTGAGAGTTTAAGGAAAGATTCTGTATTAAACCTTGGTGAACTTTTTCTTTCTGAAGTTCTTGCATTCCCACAATACATGAATAAAAGGCTTGAAATTTGTCAGGAGGGGGCTCCTGAAGAAGAAATATACCTTTTGCTGTGCCCAGGATAATCTGCAGTAAGTTTGACCAAGTTGTAAACCTTTGAAAAATGATTTGTAGACTGCTGGCAGCAAAGGACTCTGACCACGTAGAGCATGTCTCCCTATGGAAGGAGGGACAGAACACACACTTCCCTGCAGTCATGGGCACAGGATGTGCTAGACTCATCATAGATCTCTCTAGGTGTTTCCTGCCTTCTTTCAGTGTGCACCTTACTTGTCTCCATTTGCTGACTCTGAGGAATTGAGGGAGAGGGGTGTGTAGAGGGTAGGGCTAAAGGAAGCCAAGATGAACAAGGGAGAAAATCAGCATGGTGGCTGAGGGCTGAAAGAAATCAGCAGGGAGGAGAAGACAAGCCTGAAACAGTGACAGGCTGAAAGTGATGGGGAAAAACAAAAAGAAACAAGTCTGAAGAGAGTCAGGCAGAAGACTGCTGCTTTGTAGGGGTGTTGGGAAGAGACCCCTAAACCCTTGGTACCACCATTCTCCCGCAACCAGCCATACTTTGCAGAACACACCGGACAGGTGTTGCCTCTCCAACAGCATGAGCTCTTGTAGGGCACAGCCACCCTCCATGGCATCCTTCTGGCACTCAAGGCAGGGCTCTGGATGGGAAAGCAAGAGGTCTCACTCACCCCAGCCAACATGGACAGAGGGTGCTCTAGGCTGCCATTTGCCTGTTGTCTGCTCCTGCCCTTCTTAACTGAGGAATACTGACACACAAGATGGCCTGAAAGTGTCAAGCCACAAAGTCAAGTGTTTCAGTAGTATAAAATGTTGCAAACACAGTTGCTGAGCAACTATAGGCCTGAACCTTAATTAGTGCACACACCTTAGGAGCCAACCATTAATTACATGATCACATGCCATTTTTTTCCCCACACAAGTTACAAAAGATTAATTGGCTGAGCAGTCCTGAGCATGTTTTATACAGATTCCTTGGACCTCGGCCCAGCTGTTACCCAAGAGAGGTGTGCACAGAGCACTCGGCCATGGACTTGTTCTAGCAGACCAGCCTGTGCAAAGCGCACAGGGAAAGGTTTATCCCACCACACACATTTCAGTGCCAGTCACATAATTTCTGCTAAAATGCAGTGCTGTATAAGAAGTTGTCTTTTTTAAAGTTTTCTGAGGGATCCATCGGGTCATAAGTAGATTTGTTGTCACAACGAAGCCCTCTGAAAACAGTGTTTAGTACTCTTGCCAAAAGAAGACCCTGGAGCTTTAGCTGGGAGCTAACTGGCTGATGTCCCTTGCTGCTCCTCCTGCCATACCTGCAACAGGTAAGGCTTTGGTCAGAAGTGGGGCTGATCCTGTGGTATTTCACTAAATCTTCAGCCAAGGGTTTGCCAGCAGCAGCTGGGTGAACTCGGCGTGACCTCAGTGGATGTCTGCAGAGCCGGGGGCATTGTCACACCCATGGTTCAGTATGTGCTGAGGATCATCGGCACAGTACTTAGCACCCATCTAGGTCAACATACACAGTGCACTTAGAGGTGAGTGAAAGACTGGAACTGGCAGATAAGAAGCTAAGATCTGACGTGCAGGGGTCCTTCGCCATGGATACCATTCTAACTTGGATTCTGTAATGTTTGTGTAATTAACCACAGTGACTTAATCCAGGTTGCCCTAAATCTTCAGAAGGCCTTTCTTGCTTTCCCTTTTGCTCTGTAAGAAACTCCAGTCTTACTTGCTCATGGGTGAGAATGGATTGTTAAAAGATAGCATCCCTGTGTGAATGCAAGTAGAGTCACCAGATCCTGCTCCCTCAACAGGGATAAGTTCTGTGAAGATGCCAAAGCATCAGCTTTCAGTTCGTAGGGTTTCCATTAGTCACGTGCCCAGGTGTCAGCCAAATTAAAATAAATAAACACTTATCCTCTCTTGCACCTCTCCTACAATCTCAGCCAGGCCCTGAGATTCATATTTCAACCCATCCTCACATTACTCTTGTTCCAATTTCATGGGAGGTAAACCTTACTCTGCCCTTTCTCCCAGGAGCTGCTTTACCTATGTGTTCTGCTTCCTACTGCTGCTGCCTCATCACTTACAAATCTTGTTACTGACACTTATCTTGGCCACAGTCTGCATCCCTTTTCCTTCCCTCTTTTTAGCCTCACATCCAAAAGCAGAAGAAGGATAGCCAGTGCTGCTCTCCATTCCAGGTCTTAACCTCACCTCCCACGTTCCTTGGCTCTTTCCTTAATCTACTGCTGAGGTAAATGGTGTACGAGAGATAAGAGTCTTCTTCCCTTTTGTTGAGGAAGTAAGAAAAAATATTTTCAACAGCTCAGCCTGGGGATGTCTTCTCTTTGACTCCCTTGGTAGCTTCTTCAGTGACTGACTGCTTTCATGCAAGCTTGGCAGTGGGACAGCCGCAAAGACAATTATCTTCCACGAGTCAGCACTCCCCACTCCCCCATAGTTGGGGACAAGAGTGACCACACTTCAAATACCTGAAAGATTTTTTACACCTGTTTGCTCCTTACAGTTGATTTCTTTACCATTGAATGGAATAACAAGCAGTGTGCTGCCAAAACAAGGAAAAGGAGAAATACGCTGTGGAGGAAGGCAGAATTTTGTAGATGCACATTCAGGAAACAGAAAAGCTTAATATAAAATAATTTTAAGCCTTTCTGAGACATAAACCCCTAAGCACTACATTCTTCATTGTTTACCTGGTGATATTTCTGTATGGAAATAACCTGTGCCTTTATTATCAGTGATGAGACAGATCATCACAAGTTTTTAAAACAAATCTCTCTGTGTCACATTCTTCTGAAATGTTGCATATCCTTGAAGCATTTGTTTCTCTGAGAAACATGAGGTACCGCCAGAAAACTACTCAGATCATTTATTACTCCTGAATATTTAGAAATCGTTAACCTTTACACTCTCCACCCAAGGAAACACTGGGACAGGCTGTAGCATTTTTTTAACTCTTTCACTTCTGCTCTTCCTTTCAACCTCTCATTCTGTGGCATATCTGCTTATGACCAGGCAGCTTTATATATGTTTTATGATCTGGGTGATTCAGTAGAGATATAAGGATATGGAAGACACAGTTTTGCTTAGAGGCAGAGAGAGAGAACAGATTTGAAGGCTGTTTGCATTCTTTACAGCATTAATATATTCAGATGTTACCAGAAATGGTGAATAGGTTCAGCTAAAATGCACAACAGATGGGATCTTTGCCCTAGAGTCTTTTAAGGTCAAAAGCCAAACCTATTCCCCATTCTAATATTTCATGTGCAATTAGAAATGGAAATAATAAAACAAAGCAAGAGGCTCTTTTCCCTCTATTTCTTATAGACAAAAACCATAGACAGATTTTAAGCCTGAAAAACCCTGTATACAGTTAAATTTTCCCACTGGCTGATAATCAGTGAAAGACAAAAGTGGACTAGGTGAATAGCCCCTTATTTCCTGGACTTAAGTCTGAAGATCATTTCCAGATGCATCCAGTTCCCAGCACCACACAGCTGGATCCCACTTGCCTCATGCCCAGTGTGAAGTGGTACTTTGGCCAGCTCAGCAACAGGATCCCAGCTGCAGCCTTCAGAGACCAGTGATAGAGGTTGACATTTGCTCTTTCACCCTGCCTTCAGGGCACATTAAGGACCACACCAAAAGCAAGACCTCTTCTCTCTTTCAACCCCTGCATGAGTTATTATGAAGAGAAGACCAGTGCATTCTTGAGATTAATGTGGAATTAATCTCAAAGGGCATTGGTATTAAGAACATTGTTGGCAAAATAGCATTATTTTGCCAAATCTTTTCAGGATGTGAATTCAAATAATAGGTAAATGGGGCCAGGTGAAATTCTTGGGATACTGGTTGGTATTGTGTAAAACTTTTTGTGAATTAAGCCTGAAATCTAGCAAAGAGTTTCAGCCAAAGACAAAGAGGGTAATTCTGAGAGATTGCAGTCAATGCAGTGTGATGATTTCAAAGGGAAACAGCTCAACTTTTCAGTTTGAAACATTTGTTTTTGTTTTGAGGTTTTCCTGCCTGCAATAAATAAAAAGGGGTGAAAAGTTTAAACACAGAAATGAAGTGTTTTGTTTCAGGTCGAACCAAACACTTCTCTTGATCCAAACTGCAATTTTTGGGTTTTATTGTTTTACCAAGAAAATAGAATTTAATTTCCTTTCAACCTAAAACATTTTTTGTTTTCACAATTTTTTGTAATTTTAGCCTTTCTGTGCTGAATTCAAAAGCGTTATTCTTACTGCTCTTTAGGAAAAAGAAATATTGAGAATTAATTTTTTCTGGGAAATGAGGTGAAGTTGCACATGTGTGGGGGGGAAGGTGATGAGGGAGCAGAGCTAGCAATGAAAACTAGCAATTGATGAAGGTCCAACTACAGCTGTAAGGAAGGGGTTATGGCTGACCAGGTCTTGAAGCCACCCTGAATAGTTATTGTTTTACAGCAGGACAGCAGCAACAGGGCTAGGCTCCTTTGGCACAGCCCAGCTGTTGGCCAGCTGAGCATTGCTGCTCTCTCACTGTGCCCTGTATGCAGGGAGCTGCTGCTGCTGCTGCTGCTTGTGGCCCTGTGTCCCTGACCCATTCGCAAGTCCCCCGAAGAGGAAGTGCCACAATCTCTCCCCAAAAATGATAAATTGAGTAAAGGTACTGGTGGCACCAACTGGATCTTCTGGAGAGCTGGGGACAAATGCCATTAAGTAAAACCCTGGCTGTGAGACTGCATTGCAGCTCAAATGTGTCTCAGAGCTCGCTTTCAACTGATGAAGAATTTGGGATTATGCATCACCCTGTAGGGCACAGAGAATGTCATACTCCTCGAGTGAATTCAGCCAGCGGCGTTGTAATTACACTAATTACACTCTAGCCTTCAGTCAGGGTAACAAGTTGCTGCTATGCTTGCTTGCATTATGCAGCACTGTAATACATGTCATGGTATTTCTGTGTGTGCGTAACTCTTGCTATACTTTGATATGATGGTCCAAAGGTAGGAATATTACAACCTCTGTACACTCCTTCTCATTTATTTTACTTCTGCTAAACTATCAGATGGACCTGGGAAGAAAAGGGACAGTTTCTGGAGCCTTACCTCTAGTAGCCTTTCCTTTGTGTACGTGTGTGTGTTCGTGTGTGTGTGTGTGTGTGTGTGAGTGTGTTCTGCACAAGAGCCTAACTACCAGAGGAGCTGGGGCCATCATTCTCCACAGTCACTGTCCTCACTGCATTAACCAAGAGGAACCTTTCCCCTAGCACAGGGCTTAGCTTGTCTCAACTGGAAACCAGCCTGGCTATCTCACAAATTACTGTGTTAAAGAAATCCTTACAAAGCGAGGTGTTGGTAAACAAGACCTTGCTGCTCTTATGATTCACTGCCTTCTTACGCACCTTAAGAGCAGATTTCTCCACCCTCCTGTGGCTGTGGGGAGCCGCAGACACAGTGGAACCAGGGCCCTCCTGTAAGTGTCCCCCCAAAGCATGAGAGGCTGCAGACAGCATTTTGTACGGCAGCAGAGGCCAGGGGAAAAACACAACGTGTGACAGTTCTCAAGGCAGGAAAGGGATCCTAAGAAAGGCCTGGGCAGGGTCCAAATCAGGTTTGGTACTGTCCTGTGAGAGCCTTGCAGGAGCAGCCACAGCTGCGGCGGAGGCGAGGGCAGGCAGCCAAGCACCGCTGGGCAGGCGGGCAGGGCGGGCGTGGGCAGGGAAGGGCGAGGCGGGCAGGCTGGGCTATGGGACAAGACTGGCTGTGGGCTCCCTCGGGGAACTCCAGCCAGCCTCTCATGTTCCAAGTGCTCCGGCTGTCCTCTCCAGCAAAGGAGATCCAGTGCTCCTTCTTTCACCGTGGGTGTCATGAAGCTTCAATCCATAGAGGTCCTGCTATAAAACCCTTTCCCACACACGGTGATGTGCAATTGGCTCTTACAGGCTCAGTGGGCTCATTCTGGAGAGGGAAGGCCGGTGAATACGTACTCTGTCCAGCTTCACATGGCATCACCATGCTGAAGTGAGCTCCACATGATGCTTGCTGGTTCTTGAAAGTGGTACAGTCACATCAGTATGGCACTGAGCCTAGCTAATTAGCCCTTCTTGGCAGGTCTAATTAAGGCTGGGCATGGAGCCATGCTGATAGAATTGTACTTTCATGGGTTCCAGCTCTTGCTTGCTCCTAGTCAGTGTGTGTATCTCCACACCATGGTGCAGATATCCCACAAACTTTTCCCATGAGCCCAGGACCCTGGCAGGAAAATCTGTGGAGAGACCAGCTGGGGACTAAAGAGAATAGCTGGATCTGGAGAGCTGGAATGCTTTTTCTTGTTTCTAAGAAAAATTGTTGGAAGAAAACAGAAAATAAATAAAAAAAAAACCAATACAGATTTTTTTGCTGCTCTTTTGACTTGTGGCAATGTTTTTTAAAACTAACCCACACCCAGGGGTCCCAGAAGAGGTCAGGCACTTATGCTCAACTCAAACCCTTTGTGAGATGGAGGCAGTCTCTGAGGTCAGGGTCTCTCGGGGACTGGCAATCCTAATAATAAAGTGAGTCTGTGCATTCCCTTCACATCCCTTGCTATAGCCTTTGTCCATTTTTTGCACTGAGGGTTAGTTGTTAACAGCTGAGGATCAGTCTTGATCTGTCTGTAACCACTGCCGTGGCACAGAGCCAAGGCATTTTCTGTGTGATCCTTGTGGTCAGTCTAACCTGAGGAGGACAAAAGGCAAGGATGAGAAAGGAAAGCTGGGTCCCCCCAGCTGTGACAAGACCCAACATGGGGAGCGGCTGGAGGAAAACTTAGCAGAATTGGTTGACAGGGAGATGAAGATGGGGTGAAGATGGGGTTGTCAGTGGAGGCAGGGATCCAGATGGCCACCCTGCTGGATCAACATTGCAGACATGAGAAGTGAAAGGAGAAACTGTCACAAAAGTAAACAGCATAAGAGAGAGGGCCATAATGTAATGCTTGGACTGGCCGTTGTCCAGGTGTCCACCCTCTTATCACCACAACACGTTGTGGTCAGACACAGGAGCAGGTCCTGAGCATCTGCACCCAAAGACCTAATGAGTGTTTGCAGGACGAGCTGAGAGGGAGGCTATGGCCATGCAGGGCAGAGGGTTGGGAAGGAGCTTTCAAGCACGTGGCAGGCTGCCTGGCCAACACAGCATGCAGCAGGGAGGAAAGGCATGAAACAAAAGCCTTCCTGCAGGAGCAGAGAAAAAAGACCCACTGCTGACAGAAATGAAACAACACAGCCTGCTGCGCAGGCCAGTGCTGCTGGGGCAGGCTGGGCCAATAGTTGTAAATACAGTTTTGAAGTAGGAAATGTAACATGACCAGAAATTGCCTCTCTTCCCCGCTCCGAGGCTCCCACCACGTGTAACAGTACACGGAGCAGCTCGGCAGGGAGTTGGCAGAGGTACAGACAGGACCTGTCTGCACTGGCACGGGGCACTCACTGGACAGCTTGGCACCCCACACCTCCATCTCTTCCCAAAATGTGTAACTACTCCAAATAGAAATATTCCCAACACCAGCATTGCCCCCTCCCTAGCAGTGGGGAAGCTGTTTTTGTTTGGAGACTCTCCGCCAAAACCAACAACAATACAGTACTGTCAATTCCCATGGGGGCCCTACTCACAATGGCAAAACTGGACAGATAATTTACAACTGATGTATCTGTTATGGAGACAGGACACAGGCATTTTTACCAACAGGTCATCTAAGCCCCAAAGCAGAGTCAAAACACATGGTGAAAAATACACTTTCCTCCTGTTTCCATGCTGGCTGTGACTCAGCTTTTGGCTGGGCAGCATGATGGTGGAGGACTGCAAGTTCTGTAGTTGCAGCTCTGGATGTTGCCTAATCTTTGTTGTCTGTTTCAGTGGGTCCTTTTAAAAAAAATATTTGCTGTGAATGGGAAGCAATGGAAAGAATAAAAGTTGACTGGAAAGTGTTTCTCCTGCACTGTTTACAAATTTTGCACTTTCTTCTGAGCCACGGAAGTTAGAGATGGAAAAGCCATAATAAGTCATAGAGGCTGAACTTTTCCGAGGCTTTAAAATCACTTATCATGCTGACAAATGACCCCAGGGAAACTCCGTGTGGTAATTCCAGATACTGCAGCCCACCAAAGTCTTTTCCATGCCATCCCCACAGCAACTAGAGTTAAAAAATCAGGCAATAAATGGTGACTAAAGCAAAGTCAGTCTCCTGCTGACTGCTCTGGGAAGAAGCAAGTGCTGAGAAAAGAAAACATAGAAGTGGGAATAACTTAGGTTGGTCTTTTCTGCATCTGTCAAAGCTTTTTGAGGCTTTAATGTCCATGTAAAAAGTAACCTGTGGTGTGGTGAAGGGTTATCAAAGTTCTGATTCTAGGCTGAAACCACTCAAGGTCAGGTCTGCAAGGAAATTGCATGCATACATAAGCAGGTATGAATTGAGGAAGACTTGTAAAAATGCTAATCAGGCTGGACACTCAACTATAATTAAAATGCAGAGAAGGCAGACACAGGAAAGCAAAAGCAATACAGTTTGTATTTTCCACAGCTGAAAAATTTTGAAGCTGTTTAGCAGCTTCTTCTCATTTTCTCCTTCCTCTTAAATTTATCTTTATTCTGCTTCATTCCCTCTTTACTGGGACTTCCTCTCCCTCAAAGACCCCTTCTATTTTTTTTCATAGCACTTTGTTTCAACATGGAAGTTCACTGCTAAATAGGACAAAGACACTGTTGACTGAATCTCACCTTGCATTTCTTACATCACCATCATAGAAAGAAAAGTTCCGCTGCATAGCTGATGAGACTGAGCTGTTCATCCTGTGAGCTGTTTAGATACTATCTAAGACCACAAGGATACAGTCGGCCCTGTAAGGCTCTTGGAAAAGACTATCCTGGTAATCTTTCAGCTAAAGTGTCAGTCAGCTAACATGGGATGTCTCACCTGGCCATGGGAATCAGTGGCACACTGAGGCTAGGCTGGATGTTCTTTTTCAGTGGAGTTACCTTTCTCTACAGGTAACTCCATAGGACAGTTTGTATCACATATTTATACAATCTTCCTTGACAACTTGAATTTTCTTATTCAGAGAAAACATCCTTTTCAATTCAGTCCCCTTTTTTATATTTAGCTTTTACATATCAAAAAGCACATGAGGAACAAATACACTTAAAGAAGGTGAAGGATGCTGGTGCTACTTAAAGGAGACAGTAAAGATCCTCAAAGTACAGCGATGTGGAAACTGACATTTTCTACCTAATGCCTGTATAGGTAAGTCACCTGTGGCATGTAGCTTTCTTGTAGCATCTGGTCCCTCTGAAACCTGGGAAGGAACAAGTCATGGAACTAGCAGTCTTGTCTTACTGCTGGGACAGGAGAACCTGAACCTAGACTTCACAAGCAAGCAAGGGATGGTGTTATGACTGCACAACCGTTCAGTGTCCCATGTTATGAAGGACAATAATAATACCTAGAGAACGTGGCATCTTTTTTTCTCATCTTGCTCTTGCTGTAGAGGGCAAAACACTGGCCCAGCAGTGTTGCCACTGAATACCAAAAATTATTTCCCTCTGCCCCTGCTTCATCTGCACTAAAAGTTGCTTGAGCAATGTGAGAGGCGAGAAGCCACTTCCCTCACTGTGTCCCAAACTTCTTTTTGCCATCAGCTTGCTTACATGAAACCCTACATGAGGGCCCTGGAGGAAAATATTTTTTCTGATTTTGTTCTGGTTTAGGAGGTCAGAGAATTACTGTGGTGGGATAGAGAGCACTGAAGGAAGAGTGGAAGAGAAAGGGCAAGTGGGTAGAGATTATTTCATTATGAACCTTCCATGAAATAGCAAGACATATAGACAATAGAAGAGCTGGGGACAGGAGGATGTTAATTTATGGCAGAATGTTGTTATTGCAGCCCTTCTTCAACCAGTCATGTTACAGGAAGATAAATAAAGCCCAAGCCAAATCTTCCCCTAGGCTAAGCCAGCTAGCTTGGAGATTTATGTGCAACTTATATACAGCCTGATAATTCCTGTGACTGACCGAGGTCTCCACTTGCAGGGTAGGATGTTGTTAAAGGCACCAGTACTCGGAACTGGAGCACAGCAGGACGCTGCCTGATGAGCTCCTCGGTAAATTTTAGTGGCCAAGAGCAACTTGTTGATCTCTGTGAATCGTTGCTTGCGGTGCTGGATACGGGGCTATCTCACAGCACAGCAAACATGAGACTTTTTTTGTCAGTGACCAGAAAAGCCAGGCTCTGTTTGTTCGGCTAGAAAGTGCTTACACTAGCTTATTTTTTTTCCCTTGAAACTCAACTCTCCTAATTCTGTATGGGACGGCTTTTTTTCCAGGCTTTTTAAAGTAATATCAGTATTATGGCTAATGAGGCAGTGGAAAGCAAGCTGGTCCATTCGCTGTAGCTAATGACTCCATTCCCATGAGCCTAATCAAAGATTTGTACATTTAATTGCTGTCAAGTCAGCTCCAGCCACCTGCCATTTCTGCCACACCTGATCTCCCTTCTTTGTAGCCCGCAATTCTAAATGAATTCATCTCTTTTGCTGAGGGAAGGAAAATAGAGCTGCCAAGCAACCCTGAAATGGTGCTTTACCCTTAGAGCAAAGATCAAACAGTCTGCTTTGCCACTGAGAAATATATGTGTTAACTGACTGTGGCACAGATTTTTCAAAATTTTATTAGTCTCATATTGGAGATCAGGGATGTGAGAAATACACCCTTGTCTGTACATGTCCTGGACTTGAGACAGACCTCTGTCAGAGGTGAAAGTGATTTTTGTTGGCTCATCACTGAACAAAGTCAAACTACATTTCCAAAAAAATGGAAAAATATCACTGAAACCAATATTCCATTTCTGCAGTGGACTGATGCAGTATTTTGACCAACCTTTGTCTTCAACATCACGATTCCTAAACATCCTGCCTTCTCCATAGGGAATTAATGCAGGAAATGTTTTGGGGCCATGTTCCATTGAATGTAAGAGATAACTCCTGTTCATTGTTCCAGGGGAAAAAAAATAAAAGGGAAAAAAAAATCTAGTTGCTGTTAACATATTGTGAAAAGAAAACGTAAATCCAAGATTGGGCTTTGATGAACTATGCTTTTTTTAGCCCCATTTCCTAGTGAAATGAGAGTTATGGGATCATGTGGTGTGATCATTCTGTAGGATTATTCCTCAATAATTGTTTTTCTGTTCTTGGCCAAGTTGAACCCTAGATAAAAAAGGAAAACAAATGTAATAGAGCAAAATTACTGTTTCAAGAATATAAGTACACAGGTTGAGGTGTAAAAGTCCACAAATACCTCCTATGAATGGCTCAAGTAGAGGAAGTGTGGCAAATGAATTCATATGTTGTCAGCAAAAGAAGAAAGACCATACAGGTGGCCCAGCCACAGAAATAACTTTAGTTGAAGATTACCATAAGCCATAATACAGACATCTGAGGAATATGAGGCATCACTGGTATCTATTCTCACAGAGCTACTTCATTTCTCTTCTCAACACATCACAAAAAGCAAAGACACGTTTAAGATATAAAAAATCTTTAACTGGATAAAATGAGATTTTTGCAAGTGGGTTTGATCCAAATGCAAGTTGACACTTTTGCCCCCATTGCAAAACTGTGGAAAGGCTTTATATTAGATTTTAATACAATTTACTCCAATGTTAGGAGCTCTTCCTCTGCCAGAGGAGTTTAATTGGCCATGAAGTCCTGTGAGTTTTTGCATTGTGAGTTGACAGATGCATAGATTAATTTACCAGGAAATCCAAATAATAAGTTAAAGGGTCTGAAAACAATCAAAGGATCTGCAGCTATTTGTACCAGACTTAGAGCTTTAAGCTAAAGTCTGATGCTCATTTTTATCACATGGCTAACCATTTTTGTACCTTACTGTAATGCAAACCTAAAGAGAACTTAACGTATTAACCATTTCTGGGTAACGTGTTTAAAGCTTCTAATCAGAATTTCCTATAATGTCTGCAGGAAAAAAACCCAAATCTGCCATATGGGAAGGCACCTCTTTCCTCTGAGCTGTCAGATAACAGTCACATGCACATTGAGGGGAAACAGATGCAAAGGTTGACAGGGGAGCTGCCATGCTAAATTCTGTAATGCCTGATACCTTGTTTAGCCATGTGAGCCACCTCATAAAGATAAAAACCTGGGTTTCTATGCTTTCCTGTATTACTGAAACAGACCAGGAAAGGAAGAGAACAGCTACTCTTTCCACCAATGGCTGAATCATATTACTAGACATAGGAGAGCTGTGTTGTGCAAGTGCAAGTCTGCACACTACTCAAAAATATTTCAAAATTGTCTTATTTTCTAAAGAGAATAATAAACATAGGGCTGGGGATTCTTGCACTTCAGTTCAGTCATCCATTCCTTTAAACACAGCATACTTAAAGGAGTCCTGAATACATGAAAGCTTGATGGTTAAGCCTTTCTTTGTAAAGGAGGAATTGAGGGTTCAATTTACTTTTGCATGTGTACATTCAGGGTGAGATTTCTATCTAGTTAACTAGAGTATATAAGAAAAGGAT
This sequence comes from Lonchura striata, assembly GCF_050655825.1. Taxonomy (NCBI): domain Eukaryota; kingdom Metazoa; phylum Chordata; class Aves; order Passeriformes; family Estrildidae; genus Lonchura; species Lonchura striata. The sequence goes on from NC_140703.1 coordinate 65,654,957, forward strand.
GAGGTAAGTGGTGCATTCCCTCCAGTGGCATTCTGAGAAGCTGTCACTGAATCTTGCATGGGTTCCAGTTTGGTCAGTCTGTGGGGAAGATATCCACAGAGTGTGCCTCACTTGGTCAGCAATCCTGGGGTAACAGCAGAGGAAGCTCTAGCTCTTGGCAGCCAGCTGGGTTTAGCTTGAGTTGAGGTGTTGAGATGCAGCAGCTTTGCTTTTGCCTGTACCTCTTTGGGGTTTGCCTCCATGTAGCCACATGCTGACCAAGCAAAGCTGGGGTCCTGCTGCTGATCCAATGGTTCACAGGAATGATACCAAAGGTGGAGCTGAGCCATGACAGGAAGCACTGAAGTTCCTCCCAGTGTGTGCAAGGCCATAGTGTTTGCAATGCTACTGCAATGTAATAGTGACAGCATTTATAAGGAGGCATATTTTCACATACTCAGTTGGCAAGACAGAAGTCTTTGACCTTTCTCAGAACTGTCTTGCAAAACCTGTTGCCACAAGATCTTTGTGGGATTAATGGAAGAGCTCTTCAAGGATATTGTGTAATTGGGAGCCCTCTAGTCTGTTTCTCTTAGTCTCTGTGCAGTGCATAGGTGTGGAGCTATTCAGAGCTTTAGGATGAGTGAGGTAATGCTCACAGGAGAAGCTTCTCAAATTACAGAGGGTACACACAAAGCTGAACAAAGACTGTTAAGTAGATTCAGGGCCTCCTCCATTTCCAGGAATCACATCACCTCCAGCCATTAATTAGTGTACTAAAATCAGAACACATCTCCCTGTGGCTTCTCTCGGAAGGCCTGAGAACTGGGAAAGAGGTCATGCCATCAGGACCTGGAGAATGGGTGAGGATGTTATTTTCTACTGCAAACTTGTCCCTAGAGTCTCAGTCTTTCTCGCCTTTATCTTCATAAGGAGTTCATATATGAGAATACAGAATATGAAAATATCCTCAGCTAGCAGTGAAGAAGACATTCATGGAAGGAAAATATGAGAGGGCCTAAATGAACTTCTGCCTTGCTTATTTGGGAGATAACAGTCTCTGGATGCAGGTTCCCTTTAGCGGTGGGTTACTGGACTAAAGAAACCAGAGGTGCCACAAATCCTCCCAGATGTGGAGAGAAGTCTCAGAAGCTGATTAGGGCCTTCAAGGGATGTAGGGGTGGACTTCTTCCCCTGCTGTATCCCTGGTGAATGGGACACATTCTCTTCTGCTTGTCCAAAGCAGTGTAGGACCAACTGCAGAAGAACATAATACAGGCCCAGAAGGTCCACTGAGCCAGGAGAGTGTCAGTAGTGAATTGTGAGGATGGGGAAAGTCAGAAGCAAACAAGTACAGCATGGGCTAGGTCTTGTCCTCACTTGGACAAATCTTTTTGTCTTTTCCCACTGCAACCTGAAGAGATGAAGATTTTTGTGCTGAATAATTAGCAGGTCTTTTAAAAAATTATATATACTGGCTCAGTTCTTTGTAAATAATTTTGTTATTCCTTTTGCTGCTCTGGCTGTGTTTGTCTTTCACTTGACACCATTGTCAGTGCTGAAGACAAATACGCATTTGTTTTAATTTCCTCCTTAGTGTACATATAACTTACAATGGGAAAGCCTGGAAAGTCTGCAGGATAACCTCATAGATAGCTAAATCCATTCTAAATGGCAATGAAAACACAATCTCCTAATCAGGAGGGAGAGTGTACCTTTAAACGTGGTCCAAAAATGCTTTCTTGGATGGTAATACAGTAATGTGGTTTTTGTTCAACTCTCAGCCAGGGGTTCAGATTTCTCCCTGGGGTCCAGAAGTTGAAAGTCACAAGGCACTTGGCATAATTTCATAAAGACCTCAAAGTATAGTTCCCTTCTCTCTAACACTACAGGAACATATCCTCACAGTCAGCTGTTCCTGAATCACTACCTAAAGCACTGCAGGAAATAGATGAGGGAACAACAGGACAACCAGCTAGTGCATGGCAAAAACAGAGATCTTCATCCTGGAGATGATTGGAACCACAGCTTTCCCTAATTGGAGTTGAAAAGTATGTATTTTTAAGAGAGAGGATCCTTGGAACATAAAGGCAACATTATTAGCTCTTCTGCAGCAGCATTCAAATGGTAATTTAACCTTTGCCTGAGCGAATAGATTAAAGAAAGAACTCAGAGCAGTCTTTATTTTCTTCAGTTACTCCTTGCTCACTTGCATATCTGTCTCTGACTGCACAGAAGCAGAGCTATGAAAATTGAAGCCTCCAGGAGGTTCACTCCACTCTTCCTCCTTTTCCCCTGTAATTTAGGCACCTGCTTTTCCCCTAGGAAAAGGGAAAATTTCCCTCTAGGGCTGGCAAATGCTGCCACAGAAATAAGGAGGGAACCATGGTGGATGGAAGGACCAGGACATGTGACAGTCCAGGCCCATTTCCTGGAGCTTTCCAGTGTACTGTCAGTATGACAAATAGCTCTTGCTCATGTGGAAAACTTCCACTGAAATTGTAGTTTCTACAAAACCTAAAGTTTCCATAACTCTCTTCTTTTTCTATATTTGCTCTTCAGGAAAATTGACCTCTGTTTTGTTTTGGTAATTTATTAGAAATGTTCCATTAAACTGTCTGTGCATTCTGAGAGCTGTAGCCTGTACTAAGGGAACTCCTGCAGACACATTATGGGAAGTACAGATTGTGTAGGAAGTTCAATCCAATGGGGAAAATCAACAATAAAAGGCAGTGACCAAGATCTTATTGAGGCATTGAGTGTAAATTTAAACTGAATGGACCTTCAGTGAAATGCATTGGCATGCAGAATGAAATATTTCAATCTGGAAATAGTTAAACACTTTCTTTTAGTTGATAATGAAATATCTTTGTATTGCATCTAGGAAATAATGGGGAATAATTTGAGGGGGAACACGAGATTCTTCACATAATGTTAATGCATTAACCTGCATTTTGATTAGAGTCAAAACAAATAAGGAGAAAATAATCTGAATTTCTCTTAATTCCATGAATCCTTTGTTTGACTTTCACTTGTATAAGAACATTTAACACTCATAAAAGGTTGATAGAAATCCCCAAGGCTCAGATGAAGAGGCACAGAGACAGTGTGGTACTGGCCAAGAAGATCTACTGTCCATCTTCAGCCCATATTTGCTGTACTGCCACCAAAAGACTGTCTGCCTGTGGTTAGTAAGAGAGCGGAATTTATGACACACTGTCTCTGCCACAGCACTCAGTGGAGTACACTCATTCAGAGAAATTAATTTAATTTCAAACCTAACACAGTGTTGCAGGGGAAAAACGAAGTATTTCCCTGTAGGTCAAAGAATCCTAGAATCTATTAGGTTGGAAAAGACCTTTAAGATCATTGAGCCCAACCAGATCACATCCAAACAGACACTATGTCCAGCTTGAAGTGGATCAGTTTGGATGGGTGTACCCAACAAGCTCTCATCTGGCCAATTCCTACTGATGAGCACCCATTTCCCAAATGTTGCCAGGATTAAGTGCTGAGTCCATTGAGGGCAGTCCAGAAAAGAAGCTAAGTGTGGGATAAACATGGATTTGCCAGAGGGACTTCTGACAGGATGGCATTGGACAGCCTCTGCCTTGCTTCTCCTAGCTCCAATATGAGCCACAAGCTGATGCACTCTCTAGAGGAGGGTTCAGTCAGTTTTAGACAGAGACTGGGCATTTGCAAATCCAACTATAAAGTTGGATATGATTTTATGGGGGGAGGGGGAAGTCTTAATAAGACAGACTGAACAACTTTAACAATTATTCCACCTACTCCACATGGCCAAGTCTTTCAATCACTTTGAAATTTTTCCCCTAGGAAAAGGGAAAATTTCCCTCTAGGGCTGGAAAATGCTGCCATTCATTTACACACTGAAGAATGCAAACACATATTGTAGAGTTAGTGTAGTCAAGGCAGTACAAGTGTATAATTGAGTGAAGAGTTGTGGTGTCCTTTAAAAGAGAGCCGTTAGAGTGGGAGAAATGGACAAAGTTTATGCATATACATCCTTCTCAAGTGCATAAAAAATCTTTCCCAATGAGAAGAAAGCATTTAACCTCAGGATTGATTTCAAAGCAATTTGCTGTAATTTTTATTCTGGCAATAAATCCCTTCAGTGTCTTGCTCCATACACTTCTTCCCAAAATAATGGTCTTATTTCATTACTATTGGTTATTATCGTTATTAGTGCCTTGCTGAGGAATATTAATAGGCATCAATTCTTCAAAACATGCATAACAACTGGGTTCTAAAAGGCAATGTACGTACATGTAGGATCACCTTTCACAGCCTAGGTTTATGGCAGCAAATCCCAGAGAGCTTGCAAACCTCCACTTCCACATATGTTCTCTGACCATGTCATCCCATCCTCTCGGAGCAGGTCTCAGGTGAGCACACTGGCACCTCTCCCCTCCATCAGTCCTGGTGCCCCAGGACTCTGCAATAGCACCAAGCACAGGTTAGGGAAAAAACATTGAGGCCTGGGGGTTCCACTTCCCATCACACTCAACCAAGCTTCCTATTTATCTCTCATACCTCAGAAGTCTTGAAAACGTTCTGCACACAAATAAAACCAGAAGTGGGATTTACGGTTGAATATAATGAATATTGCAAACCATTTTTTAGCTTTGGACCTTGCTACTGAAAGCTGACCTATCAACACCATCATATTAATCTGGCTTAGCCTAGCTACTCCCAGATTTATCTGACACAGCTAAATCTGTGTGCGTGTATGACCAAAAAACCTCAGTTGAAAGTAAATTATTGCCATTTTTTACCAAGTGCAATACCTGCTCAGTCTTTGATTGGCCATCATTTGGAGAACTTTCTGACTCAAGGATTCTTTGGCATTCAAAATCAATATAGGTGTGGAAAAGGTATGGAAACACACTGGTGAGGTGATAGGGTATAAAATTCATAGAAATGCCAGGAGAATTTAGAGAAGGAATTTACAGGTATAAATTTGGGGTGACATATGAATGACACGGAATTATAAGGCACACTCATTGCCCTTTTAATACAGTATCTTACACTGACCTATTTTGAATGAGCTTTATTATAAAATTATGTCTTTTCTATGTAATCTGCTGATATATAGCAAAAAAACCCAAAAAACCAACTCAGCCTTGAAACCCGACTGTGACACCTTTTTTTGTAGATGAGTTACTGCTGTCTGCATGCCTTGAATACGGCTAACAATTTGCATCAGGGTGGTAGTGTCTGGTCATACAAAATAATATAATCAGGTTTTGTTTTACCAGGTCAGTGACAGTACTTTGCTGAGAAATTCTTCTTTGCATGTCCCTGGTTTTCAGAGGACCAGAAACACACTCAATTTCCCTGGAAACATACAGGTGACAGAGGCAGCCAATATCCCTCCAAGGCAGATTTCTGCTGTCTCGGGGGCAAGGCTTTAAGATTTGTGACTAGAGCCACAAGACGGTTTAGATGCTGTATGCAGAAATAGGAGTCTCATATGCTCAGAGGTGCTGCCACCGGACCCTGGTGGCACCTGATCACAGTCACCTTTGTGCTCAAGTAAATTTCCACAGATTCCTCAAGATGTGCTTCTCCACAAGGAGCACTTCAAATTTTCAAGAACACTTTGTTCAGCAAGAGGAGGAAGAGGTCTTGGGTAAGGGTCACAAGAGAAGAAACATGAAGAGAAGCTGCAGGACATGGGGCAGCATCATCCATCTGTGAATCTCATTGGGTAGAGCAAAATGAGTTGCCTCCTGGAACAAAGGCTAATGATGTAGTCAAAGGGAAAAGAGCAGAAAGAAACAATGGGGCACTGAAGCAGGTTGTAATAGGCAGTTTGGGTTTTATCTCTGATTTCAGCCATTATTTAGTCATATGGGACCAACCTGTCTCCAGCACAGCCCTATTTGCATATATTTAGAAAGGGATCTAAAGGTATCATCTCAGTATCTGCTTTGTCTGTCCTCTCTAGTCCTGTTGTGTTGTCTGACTTCCAGCCCAGCTTGGCAGTGAGAGCAGCAAAATTTACTGGAGTGATGAGGGGTCATCAAAACCAGTTGTTGATGGCAGGTTTATGACTTACAACTCTCCCCTTCTTGTCAGTCCTGCATATCAGTTCTGTCAGGGCCTGGGAGGCATGAGCTTGGTCACCTCCACTGTATGAGGAATAGAGGTATATATGTCCATTAGCTAAATGTTGAGCTAATGGACAGGAGGATGATGTGGATGTGAACCCCACCTTCTTTGGAGATGTACTTTGGGAGAGATTTTGAAGGGCTTGAATGACCAACTCCAGAAAAAAATAATAGAACTGTGGTTTCTAAGTAAAAGGAAACATCCCATTTTCAGACAAAAATTAAGTACTCAAGTCCTTGCCAGAAAGAGAATTTAAGACCCAACTTTCTATGTGGCATATCCTAGTAGTGAGATAAGGTGTCTCTCCATGCAACTTGCTGGCAATTGTCCTTTTACCCCCATTCACTTTACAGGCACCCTCGGCATCGAACCCACTATGTGGGTCTGGTCTACAGCAACAGAAGAGCTGTGTTAAGGCATGCCTTTCCCCTACTTTCTGTAGTAGTGAAGAGACTCCTGAGACCAGACTGTGGTTCCTGGAAGGCATCCTTTTGTTTGCAACATACAGAAGAAAGATTAAGTAAAGCACCTTCTAAATGCCTACTCTGGCTGCAATAAAAATGACATTTATGATGGAGTAGAACTGCCAGTGTTTACATGTGTGATGCACATACATGTCTACAGATAACCATGATAAAACCAGAGTCAGAGCCAAAGAGACCTTAGCTGAGGAAAACATGCAGGAAAACAAGGAAGATTGTTGCAGAAAGACTCCGTGAATTAACTTCTCAGATTGTTACCTGCATATGTTTATAACCCATGCTGGTGAGGAATCACAGGGGCTTCACAGACACCCACAGCCCCTGGATACAAAACATAGCAGCTGCTGGGCGCACTGCAGAATCTCCCAACTGGCCAGGCTCAATACAAACTGAAGAACACAGGAGAAGGTGCAGGGTTAGATCACAGAGTTTCAGGCTGCAACGTCACAGCAAATAGAGTGAGATGCTCCAGTTACAAGCAAAGAGAAGTCACTTTTAAAAGTCAGTGAGAGGTAGACATTTCTGAATGCCAGAAAATCAACATGGTCAGAGTCTGCATGGATTGCCCAGCAATACTCAGGTGCCTCAAAAGTGCCTTATTACCTTTGTGGCTCTTGCTGCAATTCATCCCTCGAGTAAATGTCCTAAGATAAATGGAATTGCAGTGGGGCTGCCCTGGCTGGGTGACTGCCCAGTGGTGCTCCACCCAGCCCTGAATGCTTAGCCTGTTACTCATGCTGAGCCTTGGGACTCTGGAGGCTTGCAGCCTCCCAACTCTGCCTCTGCTCGTCTCTTCTCCACATTTTTTTGGTGGGTTCAGATCTCCAGCCCTTGTGCAGGCCTGTTCTCCCCCTGTGCCCTGGTTTGTCTCCTGCCTCTGCTGTCTTGTTTTCTTGGCCTGCATGGTAGTTCTGGGGTCATGGGCAGCTTGAGCTGCAGTTTCATGCACAGTCTGCTTCTGTTCTGTGCTGAAGAGTCCTCGGTTGTAATTATGTTCTTGCTATTTCCTTGATGTCCTGCAAAAGAGCAAAATTGCCATGCTCAGATCTAAGGACTAGTGATACTGAGTAGCCTCTGGCTTTGCATCTTCTGATCCTGCGTAATCATCATACCAATTGTCATGCACTTTGCAGGAAGCCTACACATCCTTCAAGTTCCAAATAATCCTCTTCCTCCTAAAGACCTGCATTTGTCAATTAGGAGTAATCCCTATTAATTATGAGGAAATACATACGGCTTTGCATGTCTGCACAGAATATTTCACTAAGTATATAACCTTTGGCACCAGAGATCTGTTTTTGGGACAATTAGATATGAGAACAAAATTGTTTAAGTTTTGAGTCTCCAGGATGTCCACCAAGATAAAAGTCACTTTTCAAGGTCATCTCAGACTTTGTGACCTTTAGACCCGCTCCAGAATTTGAAGACTTCCTGGTTAAATCAGGTTTATCATTGTTTGAAAGAATTTGGCCTCTGGCAAGTAAAGGTGAAAAGTCATCTCTGTTTGAATGTTTTCTGTATACAAGCTTAGGCTGCCCATGATTTTAAAGTTGCCTACTCTACTTGTAGCCTGAACAAAGCTGTGAAAAGCATAGGTACTCTAGCACAATTAAAAAGTCATCGATGTGGCATTAACAAAAAAACAAAGGGACAGATTCAGCCTCTCTCTATACAAGGGTATGTTGGGAATTGCTTTGTTGAAGCCTATGAAGTTTCTCTGGATCTAGCTCTGAAAATGAAGGTTGGAGTGCCTGGAGAGGGGAGCAGGCTGTGCCACATTTACATCCCTGCTGACACAGCTGTACAGTGGCATATGTAAAGCTGATTTTGGAGGCAAGTCCTGCTCATTTATCCTGTCACCTCCTGTTGTCAGCAGTGTGCTCAGCAGCTGACCTCTGTTCACATGTAAACCCAGCAAAGACTGAAGTAGCAAGAGGTCAGAGACTGCTGTCAGTAATACCAGTACAACACCTTGGGGTGAGCAAGGCAGATTCTGAGCACAGTTGTGCAATTCTCCCACCGAAATCACACTGCTACCTGCAGAGGTGTGAGAGCCGAGAGTCACAGTGGTGTGACTGAAGTCAGCATCTGACACATGAGGGTTTCTCTGACTCATCTAAGGCAATGCTGATTCTCCAGGTTCACCTTAGAGCATTTCCAAATCAAAATTCATTGAAATGGGCTTAAATAGACACAATCCTGTGTGTGGAGTGACTCCTTCTGTTTAAGGAAAGGGACAAGTCAGGTCTGTGGATTAATTTTTTCTTTATTTCCTTGTAGGTTTGCAATGTCTCTATCCCCTGGGTTAACTCCTACTAGCACAACTAGCAGGAAAGCCAAAAGATACCCTGATGTTTCCAAATCTGTCTGGATCTTCTTGTGATAACAGCACACGGGTGAAATGAGCATGGAGTAGAGCTCTGAGTGGTCTCCCTGTGTTCTTAAAGGAAGGAATGGTACAGGTGTTCCACAGTGTAAATCCTGATGGGCTCTGAAACACAAAGTATTTCCCTGAAGAGGATTGCCATGGGGACAATAGCCCTGTACTCCTTCATGCCAGCACTTTTTGTTGATATCATGTTGAATGTGCTACCAGAAGGCACTGGAAACATGGGGATATTTGAATTCTGCCTGGCCACCCCAGCTCCCGCTCCCCTCAGCCCACGACGGAGCTTTTCTCTCTGAGACGTGGCTGGCAACACTCAGAGGCCTTTACCACGTGCAAAGCAGTACCAGGGAGAGGGCGATGTGCCTTGGAGCTTGGAGCAGCCCAGGACTGCCAAGTTCACTTGTGGGGCCAATCTGCAGTGGGTAGGCTTGTGTGGGGAGAACACACACTGGAAATGTGTAATTCCTGGATTGGGTTTTACTTCAATGAAGGAGAAGGTTTTCACCAAGGAATTGCTCTATATATTGCAAAAAAAAAAAAAAAAAAAAAAAAGCTAGATTTTTTTTTTTTTTTTTTTTTTTTGAGGCAGCCCTTTGTTAAAATCTTGGCAGCACATCTCTGCCGGGAAGACAGAAGTGCTCTGTGCTGGAGCGGTGTTGGCACATCTTGCCAGGGCGTACAAAGGCGGCGGGGAAGGCTGCCATCTCATGGCGAGCCTCGCATGGCTCCTGCACTCTCAGCTCACCTTCCCTGCTGCCGGTTTCCAGGCCAGGTTGCACCTGAGGGGACTTTCCTCAACAAGTCTGCAGCTGCAGAAGAAGCCGATGTCTTTTGCCATGGGTTTTGTGCTTTAACTTTGAGACCAAATCTGCCAGAGCCCAGAGTTTTCTGGTTTCTTGCCTTGTCAACATTTAATGTGAGAATAAAATGGTAGTTAGTGAAAAGCCATGGGGGCAAGGCATCCAGACAGCTGAGAAGAGGCTGACTGTCACACATGGTTTTGGTGGCGACTTTAGGCTGATATGCTATTGCCTGTGACAGCAACTTTGCTGAATCACAGTCCTGAATGGAAACTCCCCTGAAACCGCCTGTGGGTTACAACTCATAATTTTGGGATTCTTTGGTATTCATTACTAACCTTCTGCCGCAGCTCACACATCCCACGCTCTTGCACTCACTGTCTGCCCTCCACCTACTGAAAATGTACCAGTACTCGCCCAACACAAGCTGGATGCTCCCTCTCCACTCCACGGGATGTGGCAGCTCTGTGGAAAGCTTCTTAGTGTTTCCAGAAGTTTCCAGAAAACCCTGGATATGAACCTGTGACCGAGAGGTTCAGCTTTGGCCAGTGAGAGTTTCTATGCAGAATGAAAGAGTCCTTGCTGATCAGGGGAAGTCCAGCATGGCAGCATGGCCAGCATCCATACTGACAGAAAGGAGGATGGAACAAAAGAGGGGGTTTTTAAAGGTGATAAAGGTCTCTTGTTCAGGGAAATGGTCAGAAATTTTATCTATGTAAGAGCTTTCAATGCATCTGTGGTAAGGAAATGGAGAAACTGCATTTTAAAATGTTTAACTCACACCAGCCTTAACAGCTGCCTGAAATACATGCCGAATATGCACACTCTGGGCATGGGTATTGGCTCCCAGAACCACACTCCTGAGTCCCACATGTGGAGAAGTCTGTAACACAGTACGCTTGAAGGAGGAGGATACAGTTTTTCAACTGTAGGTTCTGGCTGGAAAACACGTATTGACTCCTGATTTTCCTCAGAATGCAGTTTATTTTATTTTTAAAAGCTGCTTCTTGGAGCGGTGGACACCAGCGTTAGTGCTGTGGATAAGCACAGGATGTGAATCAGACTCCCAGCTGAGGGGGTCCAGGCTGCTCCACCTTACACATTTCACCTGTGAGGCTTTTGAGTGGATCAGAAACAAGAGAGAGACAAAGCTAATTTTCCTTGTTAGAGTACTATTTTATAACGAATATGTGCTCAATCCAAAACCTTCACAACTTTAATTTCAGCAAGTAAACAGAGTAAAGGTGTCAAAAGACATTCCAGTAATGGAAAGAAAAACATCATATTTTACACCAGGATTTTCCCAGTTTCTTTTGTGTTTCTGCACAGATATAGAAGGTCAAGCCTCTCCAGGTGTCTTTCCATGTTGTATCCTCATCATATGTTTCCGTCCTGTCTCCCCAAACCCTTCCTCTCAGTTCCAATTTTACCACTTCTCAGCTTGGTATGTTTGTTTATAATGACCCAAATCACTTCCTCTCCTTATGAAAAGGAAAAAAAAAAAAAAGAAAAAAAAAAAAGAAAAAAAAAAAGAAGCAACACCCATCCATTTTTAGATAGCAGCCATGTGCTCAGTTGAATCTGCATGCTGGGAAGGACACAGCAAAGAGCAGCTGGGAGTGGGCAGGTGTAGGAAGCTCTTAGTCAGGTTTGTCATGGAAAGTCATACTGTGCAATTACAGGGCACAGAACAGAGTAGCACATACTGCCAGGAGAGTCCTGCAGTTGGGCTGGGATAATGTTGTTACACAGTCTAAACTTTCCTGTGCTCTGGTGCTTCAGCCACCCATTGCTCATAAGGCTGAAAAAATTGAACCACCCACAAAGGGATGATGTACAGATAAAGAATCAGAATCACAGAATCATTTAGGTTGGAAATGACCCCTGAGATGGAGTCCAACCTTAAACTGATCACCACCTTTGTCAACTAGAGCATGGCAATAAGTGCCACATCTAGTCCTTTCTTGAATACAAAGAGATAGGTAGATACAGCAGGGAATAGTTCAGTTTTGCTTTAAATACAAATGATTTCACCAAGTCACTCACTTTAGACTGCAGTCCTGTGACCAGTATTTCTGGAAGGCAAGTATGGAGAGAGCAACAGGGATTTGTATCCCAGTGAGTGGAAATGAGGACCACTGGAGAAAGCAGAGGTAACCTTTTGCTAAGCCTAGAAGTACTCTCAAGTTGTTTCTAATGAGGATGGGGGCAGAGAGCTGGAATAGATGAGGTGTGACCTGCATGGCTCCCAAATTTACACAGGGCCAGAGAATGTGCCCAGGACTAAGTATATAAAAACTCAAGCTAGAACACACAATGCTCAGTGTCCATCATATAAAAACTGACACAAAGTTCTTCAGAGCTACCAGGCAGCCAGGAAAAGAGGGAGAGTTGTCATCCAGGATTCCGTTTTGGTAAGAGTTGTCCCTTGCCTTTTGCTGGGGAATGGCTTGGCTCTGAGCTCTGTGGAACAACAGAGGGGACTGCCTGCCATCCCCACCATGCTGTGAGGATTCCTCAGAGGTGTTTGTGCAGCAGAGATGTTACAAACACAGTGTCTGCTGTGGACAGGAAAAAAACTTAAGTCCCACCAGCCACTCAAGGTGTGAACTTGCTGCTTATGGTATTTTTTACCCAAAAAGGAAAAAAAAAAGAGGAGGATTATTTTTTCTTCATGGGGCCTGCTATTCATATACTGTCATATACACTCCCTGTATATACAATATAAAAATCTAGCATAATAGTAGCATACTTTACACTAGTTTTCTATTTAAAAATTCTTTACAAAAGAAAAGGGGAAAACAAGAGTGATTTACTAAAAAGAACTTTTCCTCTTGGAAATACTACTTTACTTCAGGCTATTCAGAGTAGTAGTTCTTCCCCATACACAGTCATACATGCTGCTCTCCATTTAGGATTAAGTCCTTAAGTGGCTCAGCTGAGAATAGAGCTCATATTGGCCTAGGTCCATGCTGATCCACCAGGCTGCAAGGACTTCTCCAAGGTGTCAAGAGCATGACTATCTACCTTCACTGCAGTGGATGTGGTTTAACCATCTCTCTGGAGCCACCTGCTCTCACTGTGTGGACTGCTCTGGGAGCTAGCAGGGATTGGTTAGCTTTTTGAATATTTGAGGGATGTGAGAACTGGAGCTGGGAGTGGGAAAGGAGAGCCGAAATAGTGATGGCGAGATGAGAGGGAGAGAGGGGAGAAGAACTGTGCTGTTGATAGCCAGGGAGCTTCTGCTCTGGCTTGGCCATCTTACCAACCCTTATTCCTGTGCATCCCACAGACTTCTGGGGTTAAGTGAGTCACATATGAGTTGCTAATGCTGCATCTTACATCCTGTTTTAAAACAGTCTGAACATGTAGTAAGGTACATGTGAACATCTGGTTCTTCTGTAGCTTCTGGAATGGGAGTGAGAAGTCAGCATTCATCAGGTGCAGTTTGGCTTTAGATGGCACTGAACAAGAAGGGGCAAATCCAAAGCAAGCTTGTGGAGGAGAGGTATGAATGCTTTATGCTCTGTTCTCACATAAAAGCAGTGGCAAAACCAAGGGCACGGGAATGACACTGCAAATGGGAAACCAGCTCTTGTAGGCCTGAGCTAGCAGGGCATTTACAACAAATCCCTGCATCTCCTGCAGGAATCAGATCACAACTGAGTCAGGTTAGGAAACTCTCCCAATTCCCATATCACCAAAAGAATCTTCTGGCCACACAAGGATGAAATTACCAAGAAATGGGAATCATGCAAAGGCAATAATTTCGGACTAGCCTCAAATGGTATTACCTTGGCATTAGCAACAGCTGCACTATGGAATATTTTTGTAATTTTCCCTCACTGTAGAACATGAGTCTTACTTGCTGAACTCCTGGGATGCCGATTGCACCCAGGCATGCTTGGCCTGGCCTTTTGCACTCCCGTGTGCAGGACAACATGGGGCTTCAGGGGTCGTCTTGGGTCTGCCAGCTCTGGAGCTGTTTTGCAGCTGCTGGAGGGCTGCCAGCTTGAAGGCCTTTTAATGAGTGGTGTAGTGTCTGGCAAGTAACTTGCCTTCAAGTGAGTGTGACTAATCATGAATCTTTTCAATAATGCTGACGACCCAGTCTCTCTTTTCTCACTCTGCCCAAGCCCGCTGAAATAAGAGTAAATTGGCCTTATTCTGGCAAAGGCAGGAAATTATGAAGAGCCCCTAAAAGGCTTCCAGTGCACCATGCCTAGGTTTTGCGGTGAGTGTAATTATCAGAGTTGTTGTGTGTGTGTTTTGAGAGCAGCTAAATAGCTCCGAAGGTCTGAAAGATCGCACTCTGTCACCAACCCCCGGATCATTTGCCTGAATGCCTAATTTCTGTGCTTCACTGGTACAGTGTGCTCCTGCAAAGGCAATAAGCTGAAGCCTATTGGAGTTCACAACTCTGTGTTAACTGTTTATTTTTGTTTTATTGGAAATGTCCTTATTGTCTGCATGAGCAGCAGAGCCAGAATGCAGCTTTGTAGTTACTGGCTTGTGCTACACTTCACCTGGCTTATTTGATTGGAGAATGAGATCTTTGACTCTTTAATGAGTTCCCTAGATGTATAAGGAAACAAAATTGCAATTTGGCTTCATATTATATGCAGAAATATATTGGATTATTTGTTCTCTGATAGAAAAGGTGCAGGCATTTTTTCCCCAAATAAAACATACTGGAAAGCAAGTGCATACAGAAGAGAAAGCAGAAAGTTTGGGAAATTAAACTCAAAGAGGAGAAGAATGGGAAAATATCAGTAAATTAAAAATGTGCTGCTGGGAAAGGAAACAAAATTTTATTGTGAGAGTATAGTTCTCAAAATTGTTATCAATATCATGTAATGGGACTTGGAAATTCAATTATATCAGTGGTCTGAGTCATGCTGTTTCGTATAGTATGGTAGATGATATATCTTGAGTGCTGGAGATCTCATCCAGCTCTTTTTTATCATGTCTGCATGTACTACCTTCACAGGAAAACATACAAATCTCAGCAGAGGAAGACTGGTAGCTCTTGCTGACACCAGCTGATCCCCATTGATCACCACTCTGGTTTTTCCTTATGGTTTTCTTTTTCATACCTCCGGTTGTGTTCCTACCATTTGTGTGTCTGCTTGATAGTTCAACATCCTCCACCTTTTCACTACACTTGCAGAGATCTGGAATGATTACTGATTGAATATAGGTCTGCTCTTCCATTCTCTTCCTTATTTTTCTTTCTAGACCACAACATTTTTTCTCTAAACTGGAGAGACATGGATTTGGCAGATGGACCACTCAATGGATAAGGATGGTGGCACTGAAGGAGTTGCAATCAATGGTTTAGTGGAGACGAGTGAGAGGTGGTGTTCCTCAAGGGTCTGTATTGGGATTGTGAAGTTTTAACATCTTTGTGAGTAACATGGAGAGTGGGGTTGAGTGCACCCTGAGCAACTTTGTCAAGGTGTGTGGTGTGGTCAACATGCTGGAGGGAAGGGAGGCCATCCAGAGGCTTGAAAGGTACCTAAATAGGGCCTGCAAGAGAGTTAGAGAAGAACTTTTCACAAGGGCACGTAGAGATAGGACAAGGGGGAATGGATTTAAGCTGAAGGAGGGAAGGTTTGGATTAGATATTAGGAAGAGGATTAGATATTACTGTGAGGATGGTGAGGCACTGGAAAAAGTTACCCAAAGAGATTGTGGACTCCCTATCCCTGGAAATGCTCAAGACCAGGCTGGATGGGGCTGTGGTAAACTGGTCAGGTGGAAGGTTCCATGGCTGAGGGGTTGGAACTAGATGAACTAGATCATCCTTAAGGTTCCATCTGACACTAACCATTCTATGATTCTATGATTTTGGCACCTCTTCACAGAACCAGTCAGGAGGACAAATGGAAAATTGATATTGCGTTGTACAAATCATACCAATCAGAGCCAGCTTAGCAGGTTTCTAGTAAGTGGATCAGTTGCCAGCATTGAAAAATCTTTGCAGAAGCAAAAGTGGGACTTAAGTTGCATTAGTCACACTTAATTATTTACACTGTTTACCTCACACTGTACAGCAGGTGGAATTGGGCTTGTTTGTCACAATTTTGGAAGGAAGTGAGAGGACAGAGGTTATAAATTAAGCTGCCTAGGGCAGGGATGCATGCTGCTCTCTTTGAAGTTCACTGGCAATCCCAGGAGTTTATTGTATGAGTGTTTGTTGGGAGGAAAATGTATTAAATGCTAAAATCCCGGAAAAACAAATTACTCCTCTATATCAAATGCATTGTCAACTTAATAGAAAGAAGACAATCCAGAGAGGCCATGGAAGCAGAAGGCTTAGCCTTAAAAATAACTTAAGAAGAAAAGAAACTAAAACTCTATGAGAATCAAAAAATCTGTGTGTCTCCAAGAAACTCCTGTATCTTTCCTTTGCTTGCTTGATCTTTTCTTTGAAGTTTGATTACTGTCACTTCAAGACAGAAGAGATTTAGCAATTTTAGAGGCTATATCTCTGCTCACCAGATAAATACATTAGTTTTTCCCTAGCTTTTTTTAGTCGAGATACATTTGAAGCATTTTTGAGTTCTTTATTGCTCAGTCTTTTAAGCAATCACCTGTTCA
The DNA here is from genome assembly GCF_050655825.1 of Lonchura striata. NCBI lineage: Eukaryota > Metazoa > Chordata > Aves > Passeriformes > Estrildidae > Lonchura > Lonchura striata. The sequence goes on from NC_140703.1 coordinate 65,671,345, forward strand.
ACTACAACAATCAAAAAATCCCAGTTTGCCTAATTTGTATTTTTACTATATTCACCAATATTCTCTCTCAAAGCATCAAGACCCCAAGTTTAATGTAATGCATTTGCTGAATTGTTTTTATTAAATTATTAAATTTAACAGTCTATTTTTGCTCCAACACACAAAAGGTGTCCAGATTTTTGTATAACCAAGTCTCTGTGCTGTGTCAGTTTGGCATAGTTAAGTGCATACAAAATTGAGGCAATTTCTGCCTCTATTGGTGTGACACAAATGCATCTATCTGCCAAGGAGTCTTCCCTCAAGAGATACCTGCATGCTTTGCATCTCATGGAGATGAGAACTCATGGATCTCAGATCCTAGGATGAGATTTTCATATACTCTGACACTGGAGTGGGACACAGGAAGAGAGAGGATGGGAATGGGTGTGGCACTTAATGTGTTATCCTGACGTCCCAAAGACATCACTAGAAAAGGATTTTATGTTGGGATTCCATTCATCTTCTCCAAATTGTATTGCAGGGAAGATCTCTCCCAAGCTTAATAAATGTGAAGTTAATTAGAGGCCAGTGCAGATTTCAGCTAGAGCTAAAACCTCAGCAACTGTTTCTGCACAGCCAAATTACCAGGGAAAAGGCATTGTGCTGATGGTGACTGAGCTTGTGCTTGCTATTTTAGCAAAACTAGTCCAAAACAAGATCAAGTCCTAAAATTAGCCCTTCCCAACACCTGTCATTGCCCTGGGCATCAGTCTGTTCATGCTGTGCAGATTGAAATAGCTGTCTCTTCTGGCATCTGCATTTCTTGCATGCTTTTTCTCACTTTTACCCCTTCTTTAAATTTTATGTGTTCTCTCTCACTGTTCCTTTAGGTATGTGTTTTACTGTCCAGAGGATGCAATAGAAACAATATCTGTAAGGGACTGTCCTTTGATTGTAAGGTGTTGGGAGCAGAGCCAGTGAGGCTAATTTTATTTCTGTTGAATTCAATATGTTTACAAGGATGTGAGTGCCTGGAGAAAGAGAGTTTTCTGGAAGGAATATTTTTAATTTTTTTTTTTCTCCTGAGACCTATTATGGAAAAACTTGGTTGAGAAATGAGCACCATTTCTCCCTCAAATTTGATGATGAAGGAATTTTTACAGACTGTGAAGCCTTATTTATGGAGCAGGTTATCAGGTGACTACAGGTGTTCAGAAGATGTATCTGGAGATATTAGCATGTCTAAGACTTCAAATGAAAAACATACATATTATTTCCTTTCTTCTTTTATTGCCTCTCATAGAAGTGCCTCTTCCAAGGGTGCCAGAAGATATACCAGTGAATATTGGCCTAGTAGTGTATAACACAGTTCCCAAAAGGCATGGCACACATATCATTAGCAATAAGAGATCTACATCAAAGTTATAGATGAATTACTGAAGTAGCCTAACTTTTTTTTAATGTTCATGTATGCAGCTGTGCACAGAGCTCTTGCCTCTATGTATGTAGGAAAGTACCTCCTGGAGCCCCACATGGAGTTACTTTGAAGTGTGCCCTGAAGTATGGCTGCAAGCATATTTATGCTACTTTTCCCCCCTGCTTCTTCTTCCTTCCAGTTAGAATAGACTTAATTTTTGATAGACAGAGTCTTATCTAGTTTGTGTTTGTTTTCAGAACAGCAGTGTGCAAAGCACTGAGGAACAAGTGGGCCTGGGAAAAAAAATTAAAATTAGGGAAATGAAAGCACATTTAGACCTGAAAAGATGAAAAAATTCTATACCGCTCCACTTGTGTAAAGCTTAATATTCCAATACCTGATTCACTGGAAAGAGGAATACCCGATGAGCCTAAAAATGTGTGAAAGCAGGAGAATGCATGCACAAGGGTGCTCTAGTCACACAAACATATTGCTTGGTGTTCACTCTTGAGGTTTGAAAAGTCACAAGGAATCTTATGAAAATGACAAGTTTACTTCCATGCCATGTGTAGTATACATTGCACCTTGTGTGAATTGCTGTAGGGAGGCAAAGCACTATTCCTGAATCTGCAGGGCACCCCTGAGCTTTGATATATCTGCTCTTTGATACTGTCAACTGTGAAAGCTCTTCACATGTAGGAAAGGCAAAACATCAATGCTGTGTGACATACACTGATCTTGGAGAAGAGCCTTACCCAGGGAACGTTTCAATGAGCAGAATTTTAACTGTTTCTTTGGATTCTGCCAAGACAGCTATTGGTTATGGATCACTATGGAGCCTGCTGGGATCACCCTCTGAAAATGATGCATTTATCACTGTAGGTATACCTAGGGTTCACTTTGTTCTGATTACTCCCAGTTTACACCCTGAAATTAGAAGCAAAACTGACTTCTTGTGGGTAACTTCCAGTTAAGTTTCTTGGTATGGCCAAGTATCCACTGAGCCACCCTGCTGAGCTTTGTGAAATTGGAAAAGGGAACAGGGTTTCCACTGAATAGAAATCCTTTTAAAGCTGGGCCCAAGCTCTCCCTTTAAAATGTGTGTGAACTCAGTTGCAGCAAAAGAGAGTATATTGGAAATAGTCCTGCAGCCTCTGAACCCAGCTGACCATGGCTGTCTTCTGTGTTCATCTGAGTTGCACATAGTTCAGACACCCTGTTTCTCCAAAATGAGTTTATCAGTCCAGGAGTGGAAGCCCAACCTAATTCCCTGAGTACTGCCAGTAGAAAATAAAGAAAACCGTAACAAAAGTATTTTAGTGACTACAACCTATTCTCTTTCGAAATTGTATAGAACAAGCCAATATAATGCCATTTTGTGAACAGTTAAAAAATATAATCACTTGCACTGTTAGAGAATGCAACTCCAGTAGTATTTTAAGTCATGTCCATGGGAAATGTTTTGTAAATAACCAAGACTGATTATTCAAAAAGTAAAGATATCACTAACTCATTTTGTTGCCTCTAATGTCTTTGCTATATATTGATCATTAAGTCCTTTGTGACTATATAAGCTATAGTATAGTGAATAATTGCAGGAAGGTGGTTGGTTCTATATTTAATCCCTTCACCTGATTGTCTAAAAGACTCTGTAATTTTTCTTTGTAACAAGAATTCTTGTTTATGCTGTGTTTTGAAACTGTGATGAAGGCCCATTCCCCTTAGCCTTAAATACAGCCAGAAGGTTGTAAGAAATCTCTTGGATTTTGTCTACTCCTGTTTTCAAAACACGATCATCGTGACTGAATGGAGCTTTGAAAGCAGTAGGCTGGCTGGGCATCTTTTGATCACTTGGAATGAGTTTTAATTTAATCTGGCACTTGGAGTTGGTAGCATCATGTCAATAAAAAATTAATTGCTTCAGGTATTTTTGTCGTTTCTCATTTTGTGAAGCCTGGCTTATTTAGGGGGAGAGTTAATATGAGCAAAGTAATCACATTTAATGTGGTTACATGCTGCAGTACCATTGACTTTGTGCCAAACTATGGAGCTCATAGCACAGGGATGCTTACTGAGGGTGCATTTCTGAGAGGCTTTGGGGGCTGATAAAGAGGTTTGCCTACTGCAGAACTGAGAGAACAGCCCTTTTGTTTTCTTTGTGCCTTTCTGGACAATTCATGGATCAGATGAGCGGCTGCATGCCCTGAGGCCCTGATCTGCAGAGCACAGCTGGAATCAGCTCTGCTGCCTGTGAGATTGAGACCTGAGCATACCTCCTCACATCCTGGCCTCTTTTGGCTTGGAAGGGGATGGAGAGTATCAAGCATTTCCAGAAGTCTCCTAGCTCCAGGATGATACCCTCCAGGATGAACTATCCCTAGTAATCTCTTCAGCGTGTTCAGGGACTTAAGGCTATCAAAGTTACAAATTATAGATAAAAGATAATATGTTGGAAACTTAATAATAGCCAGCCCAAATAGACCCAGGGATAGTCATATCAGTGCATTATTACAACAACAGGAGATGTTGCATGCCCTGCATGCACATGCACTCATATCTCACAAATTAGCCTGCCCGTCCATGGTCCAGCAACTCTGAACTGAACTTGGCCATGGCGCCAGAGGTTTGTCTTGGTATGTTAGACAAATGGCAATTTTTACAAAAGCATAGTATTTGCTAGGCTGACCCTTCATATGATGATATGAAAGACAGTGTGTTGCAGGCTGTGTTGCACTTAGAATGACTTTGTTATACATCGGTGTAAACTGGCCGTGTGCACACAAATAAATATTTGTCAAAGTTGAAGCTGAAATATTTTACAGCATCTCTTTGAAACTTTTAAATTTACCCTCTGTTCAGTTTCCATTTGGATCTTCTAGTGTTTCAAGTTACACCTGAGATAATCTGACTAAACAGAGTAGAAGGAACCTTTCCTTTTATGACTCTGTGTGTGTGACACAGTTGTTTTGTCTCCTGTACTCTCCCCTCTTTTTCTCTGTTGCTTATAAAGCAAAAAGGGGGAAAAGTACACAAATCATGATTAAAAAATTATAATCTTTGGAGAACATAGAGATGCAATATGGTCCAACTATATTTCAGTGTTTCTTTAAAACATCACCAACAGGTTTTGTTTTGCACTTTATTTTTTGAGGCACAGCTTTGTCAGTTTGAGTCTTCTTGGCTCCATTTGAATTAATGCAAAACAGTCTTTGGAAAAAAATAAATTCCACTAGGAACAAATTCTTTTGACTTGACACTTAACCTGAACACTTCCTCTGGCTCTGAGTTCTTCAGCCCTGATTACTGACTAACAGAGTATAACTTTGGACTCATTTAAAATGCAATTGCAGAACACACAAGAGAAAGTCATTTAGCAGTGTATCAAGACAAGAAGGGCCAACTGTAAATCTAACAACCTTCTTCCATTCCTAATTTCTAAGATCCCGCTGTCACCAGTATTGGCAATATCTGACACTCACATGTGGCAATGTATCAAGTGTCTATTAATATGAAAGAATAATTTTTATAAAAGAGTCTCTCATCCCTCTCAGATACATAGATGAGCTGATGAATGCTTTGAACAAAGCTCCCTGTTTAGTCTTTTCCTGTTCTCATGCTGCTTATTAAACCAGTTTGATAAAAAAACAAGGTATAAAACTACCAACTTCACCAAATATAATACTATAGCATCCCTTCAAAGATAAGCCAATTGTTAACTTTCCATTGGAATCAACTCATGTGAGGCAGCATTTTGTAGTCACAGAATATTAACACATAACTTTGTCAACCATCACTTGCAGCTGGTGAATGCCAGTGATTTTTACTTCATAGTGCAACCATCTCAGAAAGCCAAAACTGAAGAAATGCAGGTATTTCCAGGTAACAAAACATGTCTGATAGTGGTCTTGAGCCAAGAAAATCTGGCATTTTAAGTGTACCTTGGAGAGGAATCTCAGGAGAATTTACATTCTCTGTTTTGAATCCTTGAAATAAATCTTACCTGAGGCAGGTGAGGCAGGTGTCCCCTCCAATATACCTATATAAGCCATTTGTTCCAATACAGACAAAGAGCACTTTGAGTTAAATACTTTTCTAGATGGCTCTTACAAGCTGACAGCATTAAGTTTCATAACAAACAGATGTTCATATTTTATAAGCCTCCTCCATAAAAGACTTTCAGTGTTCTCTATTTCAACAGAGGTACAGTGGAAAATTATAAGGGTTTAGAAACAGTACTCCTGTGGGAACCTGAAATTACTGAGTTTGGCTACAGCAAAACACATCTACAGCTGTGGAGACATCAATAGTGAATGGTGGGAAGGGGTGGATGGACAAGATTAGATAAAGGCCAAAGTTTTAACATCCTGATGCTGGAGGGATTTCCACTGGTAGTGGAAAGAGGTGGTTGTCCTGCTTCTGTGGAGGCACTGGCTTCCAAACTGACATTTGGGAGAGGCAGCTCAGTGCTGCTTCCTAATGCCAAGGCAGGTAACAGAGCTGTGAGTGCAATAACATCCACATGAATTCAGTGGCAGTGTATCCTGGCACTCAGGGGAGCAGGAGCAGCCTGGCAGGCTGTGCTGTGGGAGCAGGGAAAGGAGGACAGAGCAACATGGCACCTCAGATGCACCACCCTGGAGCCTCTGGAGCACCAGCTGGATTTAGAACTTGTGGATCCCTTGGGGCACAGGCCCAGCCCAAGGGGAAAGCACATGGTTTGGAGGGGGGCATTTATTTTAACAAATCTTGCCAATACCAGGAAGGAGGAGATTGTGCCTCCCTGTCTTTGATACAGGGCTGAAAACCCTCGTTTTCCAAATTGGCATGTTCTTGTGTGCTGCTTTACTGCCTGCTTCCTGAACAACCCTTGTCTACTACTAAAAACTGAAATAGCATCTCTACTTTTCCACCCTTTTGAGGCAAAATGTCCAGAAGAGTCAGAGGAACAGCTAAAGGTGTCTTTTTCCACACTTCTGGCTTGAAAGCAATGTAGAGCCTGTCCTATGCCATGCTGCCTACCCAGAGCCAGTGCTGCTGACACCTTCCCTCCACAGACTCCTCTTTTTATACAGCCAAGCTGCCAGACAGATCGGGGGGCTTATCACAACAAAACCAATCTGTCCCTAAGCCAGCTCACAAGCTTTTATTTCTGCTAGCTCAGCTTATCAGTCAAGCTGAACAAATCAACCAGAGTGCCAGGTGTGAGGGAAGGAACGGGAGGGCATAGCCAGGGCTTGCAAAATAACTTTTCTGACAGTGACACAACCCAAAGATTTTCTAAAATTAACCTGGAGCAGTAATGGAAAAAGATTATTTGACTACTCTGTGCTATTTAAAGTTATCCGAAACATTAAGGGATTTTAAAAATTTATTGAGTCGGCATTGTCTAACTCTTAGGTTAAAAAAAGTTAACTCAGTACCTTCAAAGTATAATAAAATCTTGTAAATGTGAAATGTATGGGCATTCCACTAATGAATTCAGGGGAACTAGAATTGCACCCTTGAAATAAGACCTGGATTACTTGTTTTGGACATGTCACTTCAGCTACTCTGTATTCTTCTGGCTTCTTGACATCAGGAATAAACCCAATGCTCCCGAGTTTTTTGCTTCTGAAGACTTCCAGAAAGGCAATGTAAAATTTCCTTTGCATATACATTTGACTGCTCATCTTTCATATTTACTTTGAAAAAGACTTTGTTCCAAAAAACTTATTTGCATGAATATTTGTGGAAAGCAAAACCAGACTAGATGCAAATACAACAAAGTAGATTAATTTAAAAAAATTCAACTGTTTTTGTATAGCTACATCACAGCATTTATCTAGTCTGTCTGATAAAATGAAGCATTTTAGATCTTTGAGAGAAAAAATCATTCTTGTAACAAATACTTTCATGGATTAACAAGTTTGAACAACCCATTCTTTCTTTGCAATCTCTTCCTGACTAGTTACAGATGGAATGAGAACTAAGAAAAGAGGCAAGAGAAAAATCTTACAATCCTGTTTTCTTACAATCGTGGAAATGAAATTAAAATAAACAGAAAATTTCCTTCTGTCACTTCTTCTCCTAGCTAATGAGGACTTTCCAGAGCGTATTTTCCATTGGTTTTGTTCAGACTGGTGCTGTCAGTTTGTGGTAGAACAGAGGAAAAAAGCTGAGTGAACTTCTCACATGATATGGAAGCCAATCACTTCAGAAAGCTCCTGCCTTGAGGTGCTTCAGGAAAAGGGACGATGTCAGCTGGAATGTTATGGAACAAAGGAGAGGTTGGTTGTAATAGCAAAAGGTGTCTGTACATCTGCAGATATTTCAACTGTGAAATTTTTCTCCAACAGTCTCCTGGTAATCATGAAATTAGTTTAAGCAGTCACCTGGGCTCTCTGTGAATGTTCCTGTGGGAATCCCTAGCACTGTAAATGAAGAAGACAGCTAGCTACCTAGCTTGAATCAAATGTCCAGTTCTGAGCTGGGATGAATTCCTCTTTTCATGAAGCCATCATCTTTAGGTGGAGCATGGCAATAAAGCCAATACTTACATCCTGGGTTAAACGCAGCTAAGACCTGATTCAATCCAAGTCTCACAAGAGATGTGACTCCTGCAGTGCTCAAGTGGTGTCAGGACATGCTAACCTCCTCTATAAGCTGGTAAGTCGAAGCAGCTTTGGGTGAGTTTCAGTTCAGACTCAGGTGGAGGCAAGTTTCTCCTGTTTAGTTCTGGTTAAACCCGAGAAAACTTTGAGAAAGCAGTTTAGGTTATATATATATGTAAAAATAAAGCTGGATAATTTTGACAAAATTCAGTTCTCTTTTTTGGGTTGGTCTGGAAGGGAACTGATCTCCATAAACACAAGCTGAAATGAAGAGCTTTTCATCTTTCATTTATTACTCCATTCATTCAGAATGAAATGGAAACTACACTTGGCCTTGAATGATTTTATAATATATGCCTGCCATCATGACAGAGAGCTAGTCCAGAAAATAACCCATGACTGCTATGGATGTGAATTGCATTCCTTTTAAATAACAAGAAGACACTGGAGAAAATCTGAAATACTTCAAGAGATGACCAAGAAATGCTTTCCAGCTTTAGAGATTTTATTCTCCTAATAAGGAAAAGTTATACTGTACACCTGTATAATCTCATCCCCTCAGTAAAGCCTATAAAAAAATAGACCAACTAATCTTTTCTTACACCTTAGACATTATGTTGATGTACGTCAGTTAAGTACTAATATGTTAAGTTACTGCTTTTGTGCAAAAATGGATTGGTATGGATAAAGCAAAAACCATCTTGGAGTGATGCCATTAGAACTGACTTGCCCTGAATCGGGCCTTCCTGTAGTGTTCAAATGGAGTATTTAAATGAAAACAATAAAAGAACAAGGTTTCCAGACATTATTAATTAAATTTTTCTGCTTAATCTCTGTGGAAGGCACAAAATCAACATTGTCATAGTTCTTTGAAAATCCTTGGCTGGCCCAGCCAGCTCCAGAGGTTGTTTTTTAGAAGCTGGGGACAAGTTATATAAAAGGGAAACATTGAGAGTTGTATGGACACACTGCCTATATGTGGCATCCCCACAGTCTCTGTATGAGGGGCCACCTCTCTACACGGGTATGTGTTTTGCTCACAGAAAGCCAAATTTACTCTGAGTATTCACCACTCTTTGTTTGTCTACCTTGACTCCTTCTCCCCATGGCACATAACCAGATCCATCATCATTCCCAAGGGATAACCCTTTTCCACAGTCAGAGGGGAAGTACAGAGACAAAGAGAGCTTAAAAAGAGCCAGCCTCAAACAAAATTCTGCAGACTTAAAAAAAAGTAAGTTTTTGCAGGTGAAAGGAAACCAATATGGCTGAAAGCAGCCAAATTGGTATATACACCAAGCTAGAAGAACTTTCTATTTTAATAGTTTTTATTTTTCTAATAAGGAAAAGTGAACTGCATGCCAAAAATAGCATATAGCTGTGATATGAATGAGCCACTGTTCCCATCTTGCTGAGAACTCACTGGACTCTGCCTGCTTCAGAGGGCTTTATAATACCAGGTAATACTATAGCCTAACATTTTGCCCCTGACGTCTTCACAAGAAAAGGGACTTTGGGTTCCTGCTAATGTGTATGTCTACCAAATAAAAGACAGCAGGACAAAATAGTGCTCCTGTCTTAAACTGGTAGGGCTTCAGTAATTTTGGCAACCTTGTGTCAAGGAGTAGAAACTAAAATTTTGCACCTAAGCTTTCCAAATCAACATCAGCAAAATCTAGTGCACTGTTTGTCCAGATCCAGCCTTAGCAATTGAGGCCTTATAACCTATGCTTCACCTGAGCTGCTGGTAAGCTGGAGTAATGGAAAACAGTGTGAAACCACTGAGAAAAGAAGTAATTATCATGTGGACACTGAAATGTACAAATTATCATCCCAATTCTATCGAGTGCGTAACTGAACAAACTGAACTATGAATCAATACCATGGTTCAGTGTCTGTTCATCTCTTCCAGAGAGAAGCTACTTCTTCCAAATTGCACACTAATTCACCCTTGATAAACAGCAATGGGCTTTAAACATTGCAGAATACCCAAACACATGCTTGTAGGCTGCACCTTCTTGGTTGATTTGCTGGCAGGCAATAGTAAATGGAGAGCTCCCCTTCTCCAACCAATATCTAAAGATCTCTCTAAACCCCTGAGAACAGCAGATCTGAAAATCAGTGCCAGTTAGAATTGAATTATTTTGATGGGGATGATAGTTCAGCAAAACCTGCACCTTTAACACCAAGAGCTTCTTCTATATATTACTTGTAGAAGGTGGTGCAAATTTGGTTTCACTACTCACTTTAGTGTATTTAAGTCTTCTCAGGTATGGATATGAGCATTTTTGATAGCTATTTCTGATCTTTCTAATGCCACACTTAAATTATACAAGTGGTTAGGTTGGAAAAGAATTCTAGGATTATCCAATCCATCTGTTAACCCAACACCACTACTGTGCTCACTATTAAACCATAATCCCAAATGCCCCATCCACAATTTTTTTTTTGACACTTTCAGGGACTGTGGTTTCACTACTTAACTTAATAACCTGTTCCTTTCACTACTTAACTGAATAACCTGTTCCAATGCCTGACAAATCTCTCCATGAAGAAATATTTCCTAGTATACAATCTAAACTTTCCCTGGTGCAGCTTGAAGCCATTTCTTACCTTAGACACACTCCAGGAACTCAATAGCCTTCTTGTAGTGAGGGGCCCAGAGTTAACCAAACACAGGATTTGAGGTCACCAGTGCTGAGTACATGGGGCAAATGTTTAGTGCATGGGGTGATATCAGATGGCACTCTATTCTAGTGAGTTCTGCAGGACTCCATCCTTGGCCCTGTACTTTTCAGCATCTTTATTAATGACTTGGATGCAGGACTGGAAGGAATACTGAGCAAGTGTGCAGATGATATAAAACTGGAAGTGTTGACTGCTTCAAAGGCCCTGCAGAGAGACCCTGACAATTTAGAGGGCTGGAAAATCATCAACCATATTAAGTTCAACAAGTGAAAGTGCCGGATTCTGCACCTGGGATGGGACAACACTGGATGTGTGGACAGACTGATAAGCTGGAGAGCAGCACTGAGGAAAGAAACCTGGAGGTCCTGGTTGATGAAAAGTTGAATCTGAGCTGGGGTGGCCAACCCTGTCTTGGGATGCATCAGGGACAGCATCACCAGCTGGGTGATGTCCCACTCTGCTCTGCACTGAGACGGCCTCACCTTGAGTGCTGGGGGCAGTTCTGGGTGCCACAATATAAACAAAACATTAAGCTGTTAGAGAGTGTTCAAAGGAGGGCAACGAAGATGGTGAAACGCCTTGAAGGCAAGCTTCATGAGGAGTGGCTGAGGTCACTTGGTCTGTTCAGCCTGGAGAAGAGGAGGCTGAGAAGAGAGCTTATTGCAGTTGCAGCTTCCTTGTGAGGGGAAGAGAAGAGGCAGGCACTGATCTCTTCTTGTGGTGACCAGTGACAGGACCCAAGAGAATGGCCTGAAGTGGTGTCAGAGGTTTAGATTGCATATCAGGAAAAGGTTTTTTCACCCAGAGGGTGTCTGGGCACTGGAGCAGGCTCCCCAGGGAAGTGGCAAGAAGCATTTGAACAGTTCTCTCAGGCACATGGTGTGACTCAGGGATGATTCTGTGCAGGGCCAGGAGATGGACTTGATGATCTCTTGTGGGTCACTTGCAACTCAGCTGAGTCTGTGATTCTGTGTTCTGTGATATTAAACAGAACTTGCTACACTAGTGAGCCCTGGGGAACACTGCTTGTGATTCTGTAATTGTGCAGTCCCTAGTGATTAATAGCATCAGTGTCATTCTCATCTTTTGAAGACTAGCTGGAATGTGACACTCGGAGAGGCATATCAGTTACTCCATTTACAAGATTCATTACATTATCTGAAGGGTTTGACAGGCTTTGACTAGCACAGTTAAGTATTATAGCTAAGGCTTTTTTCTTCAATAACAATCTACCCTAATCTGAAATAAAAGCTTAATCAAGCAAACCTTCCAACTCCCATCACACATGAATTCAAGGCTTGAAGGGCAGTCATGACCCTGAATTTGTCTTGTGGTCATAGACCAGACAACATATTGGGCTGGAACCCATTTGTTTCACTGTAAATTGAAGAATATCTGAACACTAATAGTGTAACAGGTGGGCTTACTGTTGTCTATGAGCCTTAAGATTTAAACCCAGTATGCCAGTCTCTTATACCAAGACATTTCAGTATTTGCCAAATACTTATTGGAAGAGAAAGTGAGATTAACCTTTGCTCAGAAAAATATGGGTAAATAGATGATCATACAGTGCCTTCAGGCATCCACGGTACTTAAAAGAAAAGCTATTGATTTAAGTGGGAAGATGATCCAGATCTCCAGACAGTAAATGCTATTGTTTCTTAAATGTGCATACTTTAAATTTTTTTAATGGACTGTCTTATGAGCTGTTTCTTACAGAATCTGGCACAAGTGGAGAATTCATGTTAATGTACAATCTGGACTTTTGTAAACAATGTCAGTAATTCTGTTGTGACGACAAGACTTCACTTAAGGCATAAAGGAAGGTACTGTCTATGAATACTCAGACTCAGAAAAAAAATCCAGTCTTGTATCTGGGCAATTCATAAAAGGGTAGAATTCTGTAGATATGAGAGGAGACATTTTCAGGTCCCCTAGGAAAGAAATTCTGAGCCCAGAGGACAGAGTGTGAGAAGGTGTGTAAATAAAGAGCAAAAAGGCTAATATAAAGAGAAAGGAGAACCAAAGCTCAGGAGGGAGCTGTACAAGGTGAACTTGCCAAGACTGAGAAATAGACATCACATAGAGCTATACAGAGATAGTGACCTTTTCTACTCTGCAAAACACAGTTGAGATGTCCAAGTTTGACAACCACAGGAGATTTATGGTAGACCTCACACAGCTGAAAGCTTATGAATACTCTAGGAGATGTTCCCATAAGGAGATGGTATATGTGGGCTGCTATGTCTCCTTTCACATCTGGGAATTAGGATTACCCACCTGTACAGATTTACTGCAGGCTATGGTCTTTTACTTTGGCCATGTATGAACTTCTCATGAGATGCTTTTGGCCCAGAAGTCACCTTATACTGTTGAATCTTTTAACACTCTCTAGCTGTGTCATCCTAGAGACAATGGAAAGGTCTCAAAAGCATCTCAAACACAAGAAAGGGGGAAAAAGGCACTAAATGTCTGGAACTGTTCAGGACATTACTTTTTTTCATTTATACACGTGCACATACCATACTTAGTGGATTTCATATAATCCTGGAATGGTTTTCATTGGAAGGCACCCCTAAAGATCATCTAGTTCAACTCACTTGCCAAGGGCAGTGACACCTTTCACAAGATCAAGTTGGTCAAAGCTCTTTCCAGCCTAGCCTTAAGCACTTCCAATGATGGGACATCCACAACTTTTCTGAGAAGCCTGTTCCATTGTCTCATCACCCTCATAGTAAAAAAAAGTTCTTTGTTGTATAGAGTCTAAATCTACCCACTCTCATTTTAATACCATTGCCCCTCATGCTGTCACTACAGGCCTTGGTGAAAAGTTTTTCTCAAAGTCTCCTTTGTATATTGAAAGGCCACATAAAGATCTCCCCAGAGCCTTTTCCAGACTGAGCAGTCTATCTTCATAGGTGAAGTCTTCTAGTCCTCTCACCATTTTGTGATCCTCCTCTGCACCTGCTTCAACATGTCTTTCCTGTGCTGAGGACTCCATAGCTGGATGCAGCACTCCTGGTGGTGTCAGAGCAGAGTAGAGGAGAATTGAATTCCTCAGCCTGCTGTCTGTGCTCATTACATTTCCATGCTGCAAATGCACACTGCTGGCTCATGTCCCATTTGACACTCACCAATATACCCAAATTATTTCTTCAGGACAGATCATTCTTGACTTCTATGATTCTCAATTCATTCCTCACCCAGTCAACTGGTATTGGGGATTGTCCTCACCCAGATGCAGGACCTTGGACTTGTCCTAATTTAACTTCATGATCCTTATGTAAATCCACCCCTCAAGCCTGCCAATATCCCTCTGGATGGCATCTCTTCTCTCAGGTGTGTCCAGTGCACCACTGTGTTTATGAAGATGTTAATCAGTGTTGGACCCAGTACTTGCCCTTAGTCTTTGTGTCATTGAGTGGGCATCCAACCAATTACCCATCCAACAGTTCATCCATCAAATCCATATCACTCCAATTTAGAGGTAAAAAATGTTGTGGGGACCTTATCAAGGTACTTACAAAAGGCTACAGAGAGGGTATTTGTAGCTCTTACCTTGTCCACTGATGCAGTCACTAAGAAGACCACTAGCTTAGTCAGGCAGGATTTGCCCTTGGAGGGACCTGTCTGGCTCTGTATAATCACATTCATGCCTTCTGTAGGTTTCAAAATATCTTCAAATATTATCTGATCCATGATCTAAAAAAAAGGTAGTGCAGGGGATAAGCCTCCCACTGGAAAAGCTACCTGCCTGATTATGGTGTCTCCTCTATCAGATAAGCATTTGCTTCCTGAAATTTTACCCTATTCTCTGTAATAGCCTAAATCACAATTTTGAATATCTTTTGGCTTAAAAGTAACAGTTAAAATAAGATTTTAATTTTGTCTTGACATTTCAGATTATTGTGTCATTAAATAATTATCAGCCCAGACATATAGTGAGTAAATGCTTTGTGTTATTTGGACTTCAGTGGTGTGACAGTAGAGAAGAGGCTGGGAAAGCAAGAGCATTTCCAGTGTTGATATTTATGTAGTAAGCTGGGATTTGCTTTCTTCCTGAATAGCGGGGAGGGACATACAGTCTAATTTTTCTTTTTGAAAGACTTCATTCTTTTCACTTTATGATAAAATACTCCAGAGGTGCAAAAGCAGTCAAAGTTTGAAGGGAATGTCAGCAGATGTTTACATGAGAGACAAGAAATTATAGAGCAAGCTTGAGTGCTATTTTCATTTCAAAAGTGTGATGCACTTGACTCTATCTCTCAGTCTTTTGAAGAGAATTAGGTCAAGAAGAAAATGTATTTCTCAAGGACCTACTCAGAAAAGCCTTTTACTCAACAACAATGACAACATAGACACTGCATTTATTTTAACAGACAGCATATGTTGCAATCTGAGCTTCTCAACACCTTGATGATAAGATGGCCCAAAGACACAACACCCCAAGAGGCCAAACAGTGGGATGTGGTAATCACTGTTCTCATGATCTGTGTGATGTTCCAGATGTTCTGGGGGCTAAGGGATATGAAAGCTTGGAGTAGGCTAAGGCAGCAAGAGAAAATAGCACACGAAGAAGACCAGGGAAACCTGAGTTAGGCCTGAGACAGCTCATAGTGGTGTATCACTCCCAGGGTCACAACACAGCATCTGTCCCCACGTTGATACAACAGAGGCCACTTGTATATATTTGTCCCTTTTACCACTTTTCCCTTAATAAACTGAAAACAAAAGCCTGTCACAAACTAAACCAGGCAGCACTGCAAAATTTCTGCTCCCTGGTGTAAATGCTGTCTCTTGTATTGTAAGGGCTGTCTCTCCATCCTTACATTTCAACCTGGAGCCATGTTTTGTCAGAGCAGAGCCTGTCAGAAGTTATACAAGGTACGTACAATCACTTTGGTTTTCACCAATGCAAATCACTGTTTCTGCTGGCTAGAATAGCTCCAGCTAATTTGAAAGCAAGCGCTAATTTTCAACAAAAATGTGTGAAATCTGCAGGCATCTGATAAAACTAGAACAGACTTCCACAAAACATTGAAAATAACCTTACTATGAATATTGTAAGAAGCCTGGGAATGGAGTCTGGACACGCCCTGGGCTCTGTCCAGGGCTTGCTGGGGAACAGCTGGGGCTGAACCTTTAGGCAGTTCCCCCCTGCCCTGTGCCTTGCCTAGGGATTATGCAATTGTCCTGGCCAATGTGCGCCCCACATCTGCCTTTTCCAGCCCACAAACACAGTGCAGGACACATCAGAGAAATGGCACAGAAAGACACTGCCAATTACAATTGCAATTCTTGTTCTCATTTAATATATATTGATGTCTCATCTAAATAACATCCAAGACAAAATAATTTTTTTTAAAGGACTACACTGCTCTGCTCCCATTATATCCATCTGTCTTCAGACTACTGTCCCTATTACCATAGAGCTGGGCTGTGGTTTCTCTTTGTTGTCAGTCCCAAGCTGGCACAATGGTCTCTAACCTGAGTCATTAATATCAATTACTGTAAGGACAGCTGCCTTGTTCTCCTTGTCAGAACTTCAGTATGGAGGGGAATAGATGGTTTCAGACTGGCTTCTTGCCAAGAGGGCTCCATTGTTTTCATCTGTGATATGCAAGAAAGAAAATAATGGGATTAAATGAATTTGATTAGAGCAAGCTCAGCATAGCATAATATTTAGGCTCTAATTTTGCTCTTCCATAAATTTGCTCATCTCTAAATTTGCTTTAACCATGGATTTAAAGCTTATTGAGAAAGTCAGTGACTCCTTTTAAGCTCTCTAACCTCCATCTAGACTCTGTCTGTGCTAAGCATATTGTTTGTTTAAATTATATATATTTTATAAGTTTTTTAAAGAAAAAATGGAGATCTGTTATTTCCAGGCACTGACATTTTTGCAGCTTGGCAAGGCAGTGAGTATTTAATACAGAAATTTTTCCTTCTAAAAGATGTCACGTGCTTCTTTTTTCTTTCTTATCTGCATCTGTAGCATCTTCTGCCAGTTCTGCATTTGTACCAGTCACGTAAGGCCCACACGCCAGCATAGCAAAATGCTATGAAAGAATCAAATAAGGAAGAGTGGAAAATGTCTTACATAGCTCTTCATCACATAAAAGAGAGCCACAGTGTGCACCAAGGAAGAAAAATTCTGCTGAGAGAAAAGGAGACAAAAATTGACAGCATAATAGATGTACTAGTAAAGTCAGTGGAACTTGGGGAACAGAAAATCTTATCACCTTTGGAGGAAAACTCAGAAGGACTACAAGGATAACATGACGTTATGCAGGGAGAAAATTAGAAGGATCAAAGCCAAACTGAACTCAATATGGCCACTGCTGTAAAAGGCAACAAAAAATGTTTCTATAAACACATCAGCCACAAATGGATGTCTAAGAACAATCTCCATACTTTATTGGATGTGGGAGGAAACAGGGTGACAAAGGATGAGAAAAGGGCTGAAGTATTTAATGCTGTCTTTGTCTCAGTCTTTAATAGTTAGATCAATTATTCTTCAGGTGCTCAGCCCCCTGAGCTGGAAGACAGGGATAGGGAGCAGAACGAAGCCCCCACAATCCAGAAGGGAATGGTCTGCAATCTGCTGTGCCACTGAGAACCACACAAGTCTTTGGGGTCCAGTGGGATCCATCTAAGGGTACTGAGGGAGCTGGCAGAAGTACACACCGAGCCACTTTCCATCATTTATCAGCAGCTCTGATGGGGAGATGTCCCTGTTGGCAGGAGGCTAGAAAATATAATGCAAGAAAGGCTGAAAGAATGATTAGGGGAATTACAGGCCTGACAGTATGACCTTGGTACTGGGCAAAGTCATGAAGTAGATCATCTTTTGTGCCAAAATGTGGCATGTACAGGGCAACTGGAAAGCAAGGCCCAGCCACCAGTGGTATATGAAAGGCAGGTCCTGCTTGACCAGCATGATGTCTTTCTATGAAAGGGTGATCAGCTTAAGGGATGAGGAAATGGCTGTGGATGTTGTCTACTTGGGCTTTAGTAAAGCCTTTGACACCATTTCCCACAGCATTCTCCTGGAGAAACTGGCTGCTAAGGGCTTGGACAGGTGCACTCTCCACTGGGTAAAAGCCTGTCTGGAGTCCAGGCCCAGAGAATTGTTAAATCCACCATGAAGCTGGCAGCTGGTCACTAGTGGTGATCCCAGGGCACAGGACTGAGGCCAGCTCTGTTTAATGTCTTCACCAACAATGTGAATAAGGGAACTGAGTGTATCCTCAGTCAGTTTGTGGTTGGGCAGGAGTGTTGCTAAGCAGGCCAGTCTTGATCTGTTATCTCTCTAGATCTGCTGTTCTCTATAGAACCCTCCATAGGGAAAGTTCTACAGAGGGCTCTGGGCAGGCTGGATCGATGAGTCAGGGCCAATTGTATAAGGGTCAACGAGGTAAAAGAACAGGTCCCACTTGGGTCACAGCAACCCTGTGCAACACTACAGCCAGAGAGTGCCTGGAAAGCTGCTCAGCAGAAAGGGATCTGGAGGTGCTGGTCAACAGCATCTGAACATGATCCAGCAGTGTGCCCAGGGGCCAAGAAGGCCAATGCACCCTGGCCTGTATCAGGAATAGTGTGGCCAGCAGGACAAGGGCAGTGATTTTTCCCTGTACTCATCACTGGACTCAAATCCTTTGTCCAGTTCTGGGCCCCTCACTCCAAGAAGGATATTGAAGGGCTGGAGCAAATCCAGAGAAGGGCAACAGAAATGGTGGAGGATCTGGAGAACAAGTCTGATGAGGAGTAGCTGAGGGAGTTGGGGGTGTTTAGTGTGCAAAAAATGCTCAGTAAGGATCTTACTGGTCTCTACAACCACCTGAAAGGAGATTGTGGTGACATATGGGATCAGTCTCATCTCCCAGGTAATTCATGCTAGGAGAAGACAAAGTGGCTCAAGTTGCACCAGAGGAGGATTAGATTGGATACTAAGAATATTTTCTTCACCTAAAGGTATCTCAGGCATTGGAATACACTGCCCAGGGAAGTAGCAGACTTGCCCTCCCTGGAGGAATTTAAAAGACGTGAGTATGTGGCACTTGCAGACATAGTTTCATGGTGGATTTCATGGTGTTAAGACAATGGCTGCACTGGATAATTCTAGAGTGCTTTTCCAACCTAAATGATCCTTTGATTCTATCCTTTTTTGGTGTCACTTGGCATAATTCCATCTGTCTACTCTTCTGAATGTATAGCTCACGTGAAATTCTAGCTTTACTTCAATATTAGATTAACTTATTAAAAAGAAATTTACTATATTAAATGCTAAAAGAGAACATAAGGTTGAATCTGGCTCTGTAGCAGATGCAGAAACTCCACAGCAGTATTGTAGGAGAGCTATTCATGTTTAAATGTGCTGGCAGAAAAAGAGAGGTTGTGGCATAGAAAATAAAAACTATTTAAAGCATTTACAGAACCCCAGTGAGTCCAGCTTGGGGAAGTTTACATTTTCAGTTATAAATATTCCTATTTTCCAATTCACATAATTACTATAGCAAACTGTATATAATTTTGCAATGACTGGCATAGCTTCTTTGACTTAATGATTTTGCTGTTGTATACTATTGCTGGAAATCTATCAGGGTGAAATTTTGGGTAACAAGGATTTCTTGTGCCATTGGATTTGAAGAAGGCTGTATGGACTCTTACTAGAAAGGCCAACATCAAAGATGCTGAGGTACTAAAGTGATCAGGTGTAGATCAATACACTGCTAAATTAAGTAATGAATTAGGAAAACCACTGGGAAGATATGCACCATGGAGAATGACCTCATAGGATTTTATTCCTGTGGTCAACCATATGAAGCCAGGCTGGTCTGCTTAATGACAACTCTCCAGGTTTTGTTTGTTTGTTTGTTTGTTTTTTGTTATTGGTTGCTGTTGTTTCTTTGTTTGTTTGTTCTCTTAAACAATCAATGATGTGCAAGGGAGATTATTTATTAATTCAGTAAATCAGCTGTACTTACAGACATGCTTGCCCTATTACCTCAAACAAACCACTACTAATGACTGTAAAGGAAACCCCATATACAGTTTTCTGTAGGTTTCATCTTCTAGCTATGCATTTCTTGTATCAAGGACTATTTTTTATTATGTATGCAGAGTCAATCTGCCACAATGAGCTTCAGCAAAACCTTAAAAAAAGTTTTAGGGCAAGCAGAAATAAGTAAGTGTGCTTTTCTACCTATTAGGACCTCTAGGACTGGCTATTCACAGCAACACAGAACTGGTTCAACTGGTCTCATTTCAGACTGTACAAAGAGGAAAAAAAAGAGGAGAGCTTTTCCCTACCACTGAGAAAATTGATAGGTCTGACATGAATCTAAAGTTTCCTGACATCTTCCTTCCTGCTATCCAGACTGTCAGTGGAATAACAAATACTTTTGTACATTAAATTAGGGGAATAGGTTTTTTATATCTTCCAGTGGGTGCTGTGGATGGATTTGTAACCACCTCAAGTAGCTGAAGGACTAATTAAGAGTAGATCTTTAGGCATAAATTTCTCTGTAATGTAAGACCTCGCCCAGCTGTAAAATCTATTTGTGCTGAAAAAAAACCACTGTGAGGTATCTGAGGATCTTCTGGAATTATGGTTACTATAAATTCAGAGTAGGAAAGATCCTTGGCTGGGTTTGAATAAGGGGAACAGCACTTGGTCTTCTTAGACGTAATGGAATTTGTAATCAGAGACATTCTGCCATCACCATTTCATCCTGTAAATATAGAGGCACTTTTACAAAAACAAGTGTAAAAATAGCGGAGCTGAAGGACATAAGGCAGCAAGATGATTTGTGGCTTTCCCTATAGCTTCTTGTTCATGTAGCATGAAGGCAGATAAAATGTCAAAATAGAACCAAGAAAAGAAAAAGTCATGAGAAGGGCCATCCTTTCTGTCTTGGGAGCAGATTTACCCTCCCAAGAGCAGAGACCAGCCCTGGGCTCTCTGTGTATTTTGTGGAGGAGCTTGAGGCAAAAAAAACCCTCATGAAGCTGCAAATGTGGCAAAGCCTCCTAGAAAGTAAACACTGCACAGATAAAAACAGGTCCATTGAGTATTTCAAGAGGAAGAAAAATATCAGTTATCTGAAGAAAAGCAATTTATTTCTGTTTTTGAAAACAAAATGAGGGTTTCTCACTAAGCAGCTCAGCAAGTTGCAAAATGTCAGCAATTTCAAAGAATCAGGGGCTGCCATTGGTTTGCTGTGTCCCGTAAGAGTGCTTAGTCCACTCCAAGGAACAGGCCTGTTCCTGCACAAGAGCCCACTCACCCCATCAAACCTGCATAATTTCCAACTCCCTCTTATATCTCCTGGGTTCTTTGAAGCCACAACAGCGGAAAGAAAGGGCTGCTGGGGAGTGCCTGCATCTTCTGGGATAGTAAACTTTATAGTCCCTGCAGAGACACGCTGACCTCTGCCAGTTGCCTGTGGCACCAAGCTGCTCTTTGTCATTTCTTGTGCTCTTTGCTGTGTGTGAGAAGGTCCCTGCTGGGGAGTTCTGGTGCAACGCAGACATCTAATTGCAGGTGCCACCAGCTCCCCCTGCAGATGCCAGGGAGGGAAGTGGAAGAACACAGGTCCCAGTACCCAATCCCATGAGGATTCCCATGTGACAAGAAGCTATAGCAATGAATCCCTGGTGGCAGCTGTGGTAAAGGCCTGAAAGTTGGGAAATGCAGCTCCCAAGGGAGGGTGAGTTGCTGGGCAGTTGTCTATCTCACTGAGGTGAGAGGTAGCAGAGGAGAACAGCTGGTGCTGCAGAGCTGACTGCTCACCCTACTCGGGAAGATGCTCCAAGTGGTGATCCCACACAGAATAATAAAGTTTATTTGGTTTGTGCTGAAAGGGACCTCTGAAGGTCATCTAGGCCAACTCCACTGCAGTGAGCAGAGATATCTTCAACTAGATCAGGTTAATGTTTCCACCCACGTGGATTTGAGCAACCTGTGCTAGTGGAGGGTGTCCCTACCCATGGCAGGTGGGTTGAATCCAGGTGATTTTTAAGGTCCCTTCCAATCTCAACCATCCTATGATTTTATGTCCACCAGTCATACACTGCAGGCGCATGCAGAGTACTCGGGCTGTTACACATCCTGAAATATATTTGTTTGCAGAATCAACCTGTTCACCATGGTTCAATGCAAAAATTATTTCAATCTTCTATCCTAGCATGAAATTTCTTCTTAGCACAGCCTGCCATTGCAGGTGCTGTGCAGCAGTGCTGAGTGCTTTGTGTCCAGAGTGAACCATGTGGGATGGCAAGCGTGGGCCCCGAGGGGGCCACATCAGGTGGCACACCCATGAGGCTGTTTGGCATGCAGCTTTAGGTCCCACTTTGCAACCTGATGGCACATGAGCCACTGCCCTGGTGCTGGAGCGCTGCAAGGAGGCTCTGCACACACCAGCACTTTACCTGTTTGCTGATGGTGCCACACTAGAAAAGCTTTTTAGGACAAACCACCTGCAGTCCCACCTTGGGTTTTTGGAAGCTACTCAACATTGTGTCCACATTTCCAGGAAAACACATGGCCCAAATTTACAAGCTTAATAATCACTTTAGCCCTCAACCACAACTGATAGTGGCTTATCTTCTCAGTCTCATCTACACTGCCCACTAAATGATAATCCTAATAACAGCCCTAATTATGTTTCTGCCCAGAATATTTGTAGGTAACCTTAACTCTTGATCTGTTTAATCTAGTTTTCCAGGTGGCAACAGATTTAAAAACAGGTTTTTAAAAAAGATAGGACTATTACATATCTAATAATAGGAGAGTGTGATCTCAACATTGCCTGTTTTTTTAGTAACAAATGGTACAATCAGTTGATAGTGGTGGTTGTGAACACAAACTCATAAATACAAATGAATTTTTAAGTTATTATCCATCTGTGTTGCCTGATTTAACAGTTTGCATATTGAATTGAATATATTTTTTTTTTCCTTTGCTGAAATATCTGTATTTAAGATACTTTTGGTCTTTTAGATTCCTTTCTTTGAAGCTCTCCCCCTTGAGGAACCACTCGGCATTCATGGGGAACATATATCTTTTTCATCTCAGATCTTTAATCTCTTACAAGAGTATCTGAAGCAGAGCCACACTCTCATGGGTTCAGCCCTCACTCTCCAGAGTTCTCTGAAGCACTCTACGAGTGTCCAAGGTCATAACAAAAGCCATAAAAATGTTTTGAGGTCTGAGAAAAATGTGGTATAGGGAGACCTAGGTCTGTTTATACAAACCAAGGCTTAACTGCCATCTGGTTTTTGGAGAATGACCCTTGGGAGGGCAAAACATTATATGGAGAGGGCTTTCAGTTTGGTTGAGAACTCAGACCAATGTACATATGTAGAAATCAGAGATCTTTGATCAGAAAGGCCAAGATATCAGGAGACAAATAGAGTTAAGCAGTGGAACAGGATATGGAAAGAAGTGATGATTTTGCCATCTCTACATATTGTTCTGAAAAATAAACATTTAATCAGACCCAAGCATTGGGTCACCTAAGGGTAAGAAGATATATTACCACAGGCAATTTCAAAAAAGATGTCAAGTTTTTTCTGGTTTTAGAATCTCAGAATTTCTTAACTAGGTGCATTATGCTGATATGGTAGAGTCTAAGACTGAACAAACTCCATTTCCATTGACACGGTACACTCCTTTGTATGATTTAGAGTCACGTGATAATAATTATTGATTGTATTTTTATTTCTCTAAAAGGCACAGTACACATTACTGTACTACTCTTTCTCCCTTCCCTGCACCCAAATTCCTTCCATAAAACACTGTAATGTTGTGCAAAACTGACCAGCCCAGACTGGCTGCTGCAAAAGGCAATAATGAGTTTAATTTCTACAACTTTTCTGTCCCTAAGCATTCCTCTGAGCCCTCCTGTTATCTCATCTTGAGTTAACAAACTTCTTTGAGGTCTGTTCTAGGCACATCAGTCTTGTGGGATCTGGATTAATTTCCTTTAGGAGTGGCATGTGCAGTTCTCTGTTGGGGGCTACCTTTGCTCAGTCCTTCAGGCTGAGGAAAGTTTTGAACCATTTATCTTGAATTATTGGAAATGAAATCCTTTTCATGCATCTCCCTTGAAGAAAAATAAATGCTGTTGTATTTTCTCTACTTCAGCATTAATTTGTAAAGATTGTTACATTACATCCCTAAACAGAAGGAAATTTCATTTCACATTAAGTTTGTTATCTGGCCCCAGCTGGATGTTCAATTCATTAAACAGCCCTCCCAGAAAAAAAAAATCCCAGGAACCCTGCTCTAAAGCCTTTTAGTGTGAACCACTTAAACATCAGTACAGATGTTGAAGGAAGTGCTTTCAGCTACCTCTGCTTTGTGCCTCAGGGAACCTGTAGTTTTTTAACTGGCCCCAAGAACTAATGGCTCAGGCAGGCTAAGGCAGACTCTCTGATTTTCTTATGCATCTCTCAACATACTGACTTACTTTTTCTTTGTTTGGGGTTATGAAGCAGGATTTGTCAAGGCACTTGAAGTTTTTCTGACAGATTTTGAGGGGCAACTAAATCATAATGGGTAACCATCTGTAGGCAATTACTACTACACACTAGTCCTTAAAGCTACAGAAATCTTGGTAGCTTCAGTAAAAGTTTTATGTGCCCAGAAGCTGATTAGCAGATCAAATGAAAGATTTGAGAACTGAGCAATAGGAATGCCACAAGGTCTTGGATCCCTTAGGGGCTCTGCTAGTTTCTGAGTGAGAGCTGGCCTTTGCACCACAAACCACAGCATCTCAAAATTGAGCAGCTCCTTCAGAAGTGAAAGTTTTTATGTCTGGAACTGAGGCAGTTATGGCAGAGCTGAGACAGCCTCCTCTCAAGTCTCATGCTGTACTCCTAGACCATATATATTTTCCTATGAAGTTGGAAGTCAGAAGTTCTCAAATAATATCAATCAGAATAGGTGGCTGGGGTGATGTTGAAGTGGTACAGATGACTCTGGACCTTCCAGTCCTCCCAGCAGAAGGTTTATCCTAGTAAATTAAATTACCTTTGATTGGTCTAGACATGATAAGCCCCTCTGAGTCAATTAAAAAAAAAATCTCTACCCTCTGTTTTAGGGAAGAAAATAAGTAAGCATACTGTTTCAAATATGACTTTCGCTGTAGACCTGCCTTCTCTGTTTCTGTGCCTTTTGTTTTGTTTCCAATGCTTGGTATCTCCATTAACACACTAGTTGCAGGTCCGATAGACAGCTGCTATTCTTGGTCCTGTTGACACATTTCACTGTAGTAAAATGACAGTCACAGCTGTGAATTCTTGCAAGAAAATGGACTAAATATAAAATAAGGGCTGGGTCCATAAAACCACAACAGTTAAAAAGTGACTGGGACTAATAGCTTGACTGGAAACAGGTCTAGGCTTGGTGAAGCAAATGAGAGAGGCTGCTGCTGCTTTCCCTGTATTCCAAATAAGTATAGAGTCAGACTTTCCAAGAAAAGGTTTCCCCTCAAGGAGTGTGTCTG
Source organism: Lonchura striata (assembly GCF_050655825.1). Classification (NCBI taxonomy): domain Eukaryota; kingdom Metazoa; phylum Chordata; class Aves; order Passeriformes; family Estrildidae; genus Lonchura; species Lonchura striata. The sequence continues at coordinate 65,696,532 of NC_140703.1, forward strand.
TCAGCTCTTCCCAAGTGCCTTCAACCACCTGTGGACTCGGTTCCTGACTGTGCCTATACAGACTGCAGAAACAGACTGAGTTATGGCAGGAAGATAACAAAGTGACTATGTGCACCCACAGTTTTGCTCTCTTTTTATGGGAAGTTAGTCACACTTTACAGTAGAGTGCATTCATTAATAGATTAAGAAATGATTTTACACCTTTTAATAAATGACTAATTTTGTAGAGTCCAACACATTCTGAGTCACTTATCAGAACTTTCAACCAGCTTTAACATCCTCTCTCTGTAAAACTGCCTTTAAGTCTTACTGTTCATGTCTGCAGCATTGTTTATGACCCATTCTATTCTCATGTCTAAAAGAGAGGCCAAAACAATTGATAGCCTAGTGGCAACAATTTGTTTTTACACAGACTTCAACATCATGGGTCCTTGAATTCTGTATCCATCCCTGCTAGAGACTCACTGAATAGTGCAGTCTGAGGAGTCATTTCATTTTCTTTACCCATGGGCCCCCAACATCCGTGATCTGGGGATCCATTACAAGGTGTCCAAAATACCTTCAATATAAATAAAGGCTCAAATCTGGTGCTGTGGTGAAAATTCCTGTTTTTTCTGAGGACATTGTAGATCTATTTTACAAAGTGAATCTTCTAGTCTAACACTCCTCAGCTCTAACTCAAACCTAAACAGTAAAGCTGGTCTCCCATTCACCACATGGCACAGAAATTTTGCATAATGCAGAGCAGTTTGCTGTGACTATGGCACTGGAAAAAACTGGATGTATTATTTTCCTTCTGCTCTGGTCCTCCTGCCTAAATATTAGACACTTGGAAAGGCTTTAGGCTCTTCATATGCCTTTTGCCAGTATCAGAGATGAATAGTCTATGAAGGAGAAGGAGAATCAAGGGCGAGGGATTTCAAGGTAAAGTTGAAGAGAAGCACCACAGGACACAGAGCCTGGAAAAATCGTGTAGCTTTCTCCCACACCACCACCACCACCATAACAGAATGGAAGTCCTTCTTTCCTTGCAAATGTTGCCCTAAGCCATACCCCAGAACCTTTCAGCCAAATGTGAGACAGTTCAGGTGTTGGAACAGTCTGCCTCATGCAACCTCATTATTTATAAAAGGAGAGACAGGTAAAATTTCAGCAGGTGCAAGGGACTGGCTAGATCTGGTCCCTGGGGAGCAGTGTGTAACACCACAGGGGGCTTGCTGGGTCTCCATATTCACAAGCAAGCTGAAGCAAGGGTGCACCAAATGAGCAGCCAAACCTGTTGTCAGCAGGGTGAAAGCTGGGCCTTTACTTGTCATAGTACCTTGTTCCTGAGCTGTATTAGCAAGGTGCTCAAAATGGCCAAGGTCAAATCTTTCTCCAACAGTTCAGCTCTGGCCAAACTTACAATAATGACAGATGCATAGCACATAGCTTTGAGGTGCCCTGAATGCTGAGGGCACCATTTGGAGCAGCCTTGAGTCCAGGGCTGGCTACAAACATACAGCAGGGTGTGACCCAGCCTCCTCACCTGTGTAGCCACCTCTTCCTACACAAGGTCCTCCTTCTGCTGACAAGGAGCAAGAGCAGAGCGAGCCCTGCAGGATCATACCCTGCCACTCAAGAGTGTATTCTTCATTTTAAGAGTTTCACTATAGGAAATCAGTACCAAACAGGAAAAAAAAAAAAAATAAATCAAAGACTTCTGCTTTGTAAGAGTCATTAATAGCTTGCTTAATGTAAGCATCTTCAGCACTGTGGAAACTGCTCTGCCTTATCCTATCTCTGCTGTATATCTTCTCTTTGCAGAAGAGGAGTATTAATTAGCAGAATAGCTAAGATTTATTCAATTTTTCTAAAAAAGTAAAAATTATTTAAGAGGGATTTTCACCCTGTTAACTAGTGTAACGGTCTGTATCCTAGTGCCTATGTGACATTTCATGTTCTGCTCAATCTTCCTGCAGCTGCTCAGGCTGGTGCCACTAAAGTGACATGGCAAACACACAGCGAGAAAGATGCAGGGATTGTCCCATGGAAAGTGTGGAGTCTCATGGAGCCTGCTTTGCAGATTGAGTCACTCTCATCTGCCTTACTTTGAGCACAGGGATTAGCCTAGAGGATCTCCAGATCCTAACAAATTCAAGTTTCTGTGATCAGGAAAAGTATGCCAAATACTGGGAAAACAAGTAAAATGGACAATTTTCCCCATGGTGGTTTTGTGACTTTACCTATTAGTTGCTGGTGTTTTGCTGCTGTGTGTTTAAAGGTTTTGGGGGCGTTGGTTTTGTTTATCTTAATTTTTTTTTTTTTCTGAAAGTAAAATGAAGTGAAACATTTGGTTTCTGATTGAGCTCAATCTTCTTTTCAAAAATAAAAAGAAATATTTCAGCTTTTTATTTTGGCAAGAAAGACTTCAAAATATTGGGTTTGGCTTTAGCTGTGTTCTGCCATTGGACTCCAAAATCAATTATTAGCATAGCCCTAAGTGTAAGGTAAACCTCATCAATCTCCATAAAGTAAAGGAACTTAACAACCAAATCTTTTCAGTGAAAGGATACATTTACTGTCAGAGGTGCAATACATTAAGACCATTTTCCAGTATTTAAGAATTCTCAAATTTTGCAAAGCATGCAAAAACCAATAGTGTAAGGCAAAGGAGCTCATGTGCTGTAATCTCATGACAATAAACTACAAATATAACCTCCAGAACTACATATTTCCCTTTGGATGTTTTCTTCTAGAGGCTGCATCTGCTGTTAAGACAGAAGTAAATAGAAATCTCCAGTAACAAATGTATCTCTGTCACAACAGTTCCATTAGGATCCGAGGGATGCAATAAGAGAGTTTGGCTGATGCTTAGTGCCATAGACTGTCTTTAAAAAGGTCTGAAAGAGGAGGTTTGGGGGGGTGGGGGGGTTGGGGGTGGGCTTCCACTTTGGGTAAAAGAGTGGCTTGAGAGCATGAAGCTTTGCTATGAAATGAGTAGCAAAGCAGTCAACTGATTATTGGTCAGGATCATCCCAGCTGTAGTCTCTGGGAAGACACTGGAGCAAATTCTTCTGGAAGACATAGAGAGAAAAAGAGAAAGATTACTGCCCATCATTTTGATCACAGAATTATCATCACTTAATCATAGAATAACAGAATATCCTGAGTTGGAAGGGATCCACAAGGGTCATCAAAGCCAAACTCCTGGCTCTGCATAGGATGACCACAATTCTTGTCCCTGGACATGACTTCCAGAAGAAGCCCCATTACCAAGGGCAAATAATGTCTGACTGTCTGATTGTGTTCTTTGATGAGATGACTGGCTCAGAAAACAAAATCCTGTTAGCAAGGCTTTAAATGTGTTGTCCCATAGCACCATTGTGCTCAAATTGGGAAGGTCTGGATGTGGTGAAAGCTGGTGAAAAAAATCTATCTGGGCTTTCCCACTGAAATAATAAAGGCCAATAACTTGATCACCAGTTATGAGTGACATTTTTTAGTGTTTGATAAAGAGGTTGATACAGTTTGATATCTTTATTAATAGTATATATGACGGAACAGAATGAAACCACGGCAAGTACACCAATGACACCAAAGTGGGGAGAGGAAACAGAAAGCATTCTGTTCAATGATGTGTTGTGATTCATGAGCAAGCTCACGAAACAAGCTGGCAGAAACCCCATGAAGTTTAATGACGGTGAATGCAAACGTGTAATAATTCCAACCAGCACTATGGGTTGTGACAAACTGCCCAGAAAGCAGCTCCACAGACAGAAACCTGGGGTCCAGGAGGGCAACAAGTTTGGGTGAAGAAGGTCAGGAAGATCCTGAGCTGCATCGGCAGATGCCAGCTAGTTCAGGAAAGTGATTTTCCTCTACATTTAGTGCTTGTGAAACTGCTTCTGCAGAACTGGATCAGGTTGTCCAAAGAGGCTGGGGAATTCTACATCCTTGATGCAACCAGATCTTGGCTTACAGGACCCCTCCACCTTCTGATCCAGCTTAGAAGTTGGCTCTCCTTTCAGTACAGAGCTAGATGATGTGACTGCAGTGGTCTCTATCACCCAAATTCTTTTCTATTAATTTCTACTTAGCTTTTCAGTCAGGTATTGTTGTTTGAGGCCCCAGTTACAGTATTGCTTCAAATGGCTGGTGGTTTTTGAGGATTAAGTGCTCACAGATGCAGAGGGTAAGCAACAGATTCTTCACTGTGTAAGATTCAGTGTAGAAGAGCACTGAATGACTAAGTACATCCTTGAGCTGCCTTAAAGACTGAGAAAAGTGCACCAAAAGTGGTGAAAGACATTCTGAACCAGCCTGAGGAGGTTCAAATCATCACTTCCCACTGCCTGGGAGAGAGCTCTCTTCACCAGGTTATCTGCTACTCTTGGTTTAGGTGCTGGGAGTGAAACCAAGAGGTCTCGAGGAAACTGAGGCATTTCCAGCCCACATGATTGCAGGATCAGGCCTTTAGTGCCATCTGAATTACACATATCTGAAGTACTCAGATGAGTAGCAAATGAAGCATATTTTAGCACAGTACTGCAAAAATGTCAGTGACACTTGATAAGCTCATCTGTCAAGCAAAAAGAAAAATCAGCAATAGCTCTTGAGAAAAAAATGCGCTTTTACATCTATAAAAAACCCAAATTCCTGTGCTTTATATCACCAAAACTAATTTTCCTTGGTTTTAAAGTGTTAAAAAGAATTCTAAGACTTTAGCATGCAAAGAAATTAATAATTTTCTTTTTAATAAGCAGTTATGGCATTAGTCATCTCTTCTGATTCACAATGAAAGCTACAGGGCGCAGTGGGATGTATTTAACCAGAGAGGTGTTGAATTTTGTCAGACATGTAGACTTTTTAAAGTATTATTACTTTAAGTTTTATATGTGAAGGAAGAAAGGCACAAAGGCTTCAAAACTGGAAATGGCTGAGTACAGCTCAACAAATGGTGTGTCAGAAAGAAAAATCTTCAGAAAGTTCTGGCCCTTCTTTTGTGGGTTTTTCTGCACATTTGTACCTCCTTTAAAACTTCCATGAATGACAGTTCTGGTCCTCCTTCTCTTGGCAGGAGCCTCCTCAGCCATGGCTCATCAGGATAATTGTTCTTGTTTTCCTGTGCTTTCTCTGCCAGCTGCTACAGGTTGCTCAGTGTTCACTTTCCTGGCTGTGCAGGAGTTCAGTGTTGGCAACATGGATGAGATGGTCTATTCAAATAACTCCCAGTAGGGAATGCAACTTCTGGGAACCAGGTTTAGAGGCTCTGTGAAGGCACACCTTCTTTCAGGAGTGCCATAACCCCCAGCTTCAGTACCTCCATCAGGATGTTTGTAAAGGGCCAAGGTGCTGGTCCACTTGCAGGAGGTCTGGATCATGTTGTGATGAGGATCTGTAGCAGACCTATCTTTATGAGCTCTCCAATTTCTTGCTCATGCATTGAGAGGAATTTCTGAACCTAAAGTTTAGCCCAGGCAACACTAACATTTATGTGTAAGTTGGTGTGTACCACTATCATCCTTTAAATTAACACGTACCTCTGAAGCTAAACTGGCCTTTTCCATATATGTGTGGGTTTGAAGAGGAATAAAAACTTGCTTCTAGCTGTAAATAGTATGGGAAAACAGCTGAATAAAAACTACTCATAAGACTTAATTGTCTGAAGGAAAAGAAATCTGTGGAAATGAACTAAATTCTAAAGCATAGTTCGTGTTGCAATTAGTTTGGGATTTTTTTATTGCTTTGCTTTAGAGGAGAGAGTGGTACCCTTTGAATTAATATACTCTAAGCATTACAGATCAGAGCTGTATCAAATTAAGGAAGAGTCTGGACTGGTTTGCAGGTAGAAAGTAAATCCCTGATTAAGTCAAGTTAGCAAATCACCTTTAAAACAGCATACATCTGTATAATGCCTCAAACATTCAAGGTGTAGACGTTCAGTTTTACTCTTGTGTTGTTACTCTTAAATTGTCCCAGTTTTTCTTTTTCTTTTTCTTTTTCTTTTTCTTTTTCTTTTTCTTTTTCTTTTTCTTTTTCTTTTTCTTTTTCTTTTTCTTTTTCTTTTTCTTTTTCTTTTTCTTTTTCTTTTTCTTTTTCTTTTTCTTTTTCTTTTTCTTTTTCTTTTTCTTTTTCTTTTTCTTTTTCCTTTCTCTTTTTCTTTTTCTTTTTCTTTTTCTTTTTCTTTTTCTTTTTCCTTTTTCCTTTTTCCTTTTTCCTTTTTCCTTTTCTTTTTCTTTTTCTTTTTCCTTTTTCCTTTTTCCTTTTTTCTTTTTCTTTTTCTTTTTCTTTTTCTTTTTCTTTTTCTTTTTCTTTTTCTTTTTCTTTTTCTTTTTCTTTTTCTTTTTCTTTTTCTTTTTTCTTTTTCTTTTTCTTTTTCTTTTTCTTTTTCTTTTTCTTTTTCTTTTTCTTTTTCTTTTTCTTTTTCTTTTTCTTTTTCTTTTTCTTTTTCTTTTTCTTTTTCTTTTTCTTTTTCTTTTTCTTTTTCTTTTTCTTTCTTTCCTTTTCTCTTTCTTTTTCTTTTTATTTTTTTCTTTTTCCTTTAATTTTCTTTCCTTTTACTTCTTTTTCCTTCTCTCTTACCTGTGTTAAGTTTTTTTTAAGCTTGTCTCTATTATCATGCAGACATTTTAGCTGGTTAGTCAGTTGAAAAACGTACCTGAAATTTTGGAGTAGTTGAAAAGCTTCCAAAGAAGCTTATAAAAGTGAAAGAGCAACAGCACTGTCCTGACTCATACCCTGTAGGAGTAGGTTCTAGCATAAACCTCCCTACATATATCTGCTGGTTCATCTCTGGCCTTTTAACATGCTGCAGTCTGTATTAACTCATTGTAGTGCAGTAATTGCAAGCTTTTGTAAGACAGTCTTTCTTTTCCTGGTTGAAATCAGCTTTTTCAGCAACTACTGCACTGAATTTTTACAGTCAGCAGTTTTTATTACTGTATACAATCAGAATGCTCGAGCCAAAAATAAGACAGATTTTCTGTTAAAAATTACTGCACGTGTTAGTAAATGTATAGCTCAACAACCCACTGCTAGATTTGGGGTGGATGTGGTTATTTGCATGCAGTATGTTCCTCTCTGGTCTCTATTGCACCCTTCTGACTTGTGACAGAGGCTCTGTCTTGGGAATCTGATCAAGAGGAACATTTCTGCCCAGACCCGTCGGAGACGCGGGACGGGCGCATACAAGGAGCGCTCTGCCGTGCCCCTGCCCTGCGTGGTGCCACAGCACGCACGGGCGGTGACACCGCCTGTCCCTCTCCCCATGCAGAGAGCTCTGGGTGTCAGGGCACGCCAGGTCAGTCATGATGTTTGGCTTGAGCCTATATTCTTCCTCTTGCTGGCACTGACCAGCAAGGAATATTTATTGTGGATATTGCTGTGCTGCTCTGGTCTGTGTCCAAGAGACAAAAACAGGAGGAGGACCAGAAATCCTGTGCTTTGCTTTGAAAGTTCCTCCATAGTTGCATTTCCTCTCCAACAGGGCCCTAGACAAGATGAGATGAGCATATGTTTATGTTTCCCAGTTATTTTATGAAATGGTCTTTGCTGGAATGCTCATTCCAGCTTTGTTAATGAATTTTTATTTTGCTACTCAATGTGTTCAAAGTCATGTTCCCTCCTCCCCCTTCCTGTTCTTTTTTTTTTTTTTTTTTTAAATTTCTTTTGTGGTGCAAGCACAAGTTTTTGTAATTACAGCAACAATTCAAAAGTTTTGTCTTTCTATTTGACTTCCTAAGTCTCTGTAGGACTGATCTAGAGTGTGGAAATCCACAGTTTTGAGAAAACAGGTGTAACAAAGGATGCTTGTTTAGGGCACTTTGGGATTCGGGAAGATCAAGGGCCCGGATGATTAGCAGGAGTGAGGAAACCGAATGATTTTAACAGCCTTGACTAGGCAGAGAATGGCATCTGGAGCCGTGTAGTACCACAGTATATAATGGGAGACTGGCAGAATTTTGTCCAAAGTCACCTGAGATACTGCTGAGTTTGTAAGCCATTCATGCACTTAAAAAAACTCAAACTGACAAACATGCAAAGGCCTGGAATGGTTGTTAGCAGATCTGTGAACAGCCTGCTCCAGCATCACCTTGATTTTCTCATGCTGATAAGATCTACAATAACAGGGTGCTGGAAATGAGAGCAGATCATTTTTCAAAAAGAAAAAAATTATATTCATTAATTTGCAAGTGATATAGTTTTTTGGGGGTTTTTTGTACTTTCCCTTTAAATTACAAACACTTGTCAGGCATATTTCCAGCATGACATGCGGTGAGTTAGTAGAAAGATTATGATGAACATGAAGACAACACTGTCAGGTTCAATTCCGCTATATATTTGGGATTTGGGGGAAAGAGCCAACAAAACAAGGCACCAAAACCAATGCAAAGATTTATAGCTGGTTTGTTTTTCAACTTTAACAAAAATGGTTAAGTAAAATGAGAGGGCAAACACTCCTGGAGAGGTGACCAGAACTCACACTGCAGCTCTGTGTTGGTGCAGAGGCTCCCCAGCCATGGGATGAGATCCTCCTGGAATGCAGACCACTCCAAAGCCTACGTGACCCAGCACAGGCTCAGCAGCTATGGCTTCCTCTGGCGTTACCTCTCCTTCCCTTTCCCAAAAAATAGGTCTATAGACACCTGTCTGAAAAACATGTCTTTAAAAAGCTGATTGGCTAGCAGCCACCTTCTCCCCTGGGAGAAACAAGGGAGAAGGTAAGGGGAGTTTTTACAGTGAAATTTTAGCATAAGTGTGTGCTTGTTAATAATAATCAAAATAGCTGCAGCCCGATGGCTGCGATTCCACTGTGCAGGCAGCTCTGCCCATAACATGTAACCTCCAAGCAAGCCCCCAGAAAGCAGCATGGTCTGCTGGGGACAGCCACAGGTGACAACAACCCAGGGTTTGCAGCAGCAAAATGTTTCTCTCATCAGCAGATACTGATGAGAGAATGGTATGTTAAACCTGACACTCCCAGTGTCCATGAGAGGCAGAGGAGAAACTGGTGAGGAGAATAACCCTCCACTGCTTTGGAGAGACCACGCTCAGACTCCTGAAGCATTTTTCTCTGTAAAAATAGCGACTGATCACTTGGGTTGAGTTAGTGGTTTTAGCCATACTATTCAAGTCCAATTTTAATGAACTGAGTCCTCACAGTCAATCAGTCCATGGCCATCCTGTAATCAGGCATGGTTATTTTAAAAGCCGACAGCTCTGGTGGGGCAGAGGCAGACATCAATTCAGCTACTATACCTTTCCCAGTCCCTGCCAAGCATCCCAAGGTGGGCTAGGGAAGCACTAATTAAAAACAAAATACAGCAACCTCCAAACGCAGGATGCTACAAAAAAGCCATTAAAGAATCCACTGCATAACCATAAGTGAGCAATTTAAAAGACAAATTCAGAGTCCTAGGGCAGAGAGAGCCAAATGTTCCTTTTCCTGTCATCAAATGTTATTTACTGTAATGTGCAAACAATGAACAGAAGCTTTTTTTCCTCTCCAGAACTGTGTAAATTACTGTTTAAAAGAGTTTTTCAGGGCTGCTGATCAAGTCCATGCACAGAGTTAAAATACAGCCCACCACACTGCAGCATTTATTCCTTTTAATACCTGAAGCCCTTCTTCAGTAAAATCCACAAACTAGACTTCTTATTATTTGTCAAAGAGACCCTTTTGTCTTCGCAGCACGCACCATCAATCTGATCCTTTAAAGATTGCATGCATCAGTCAATTCACCACCCTGAAAGTCTATTCAGAAGAGCTTAGCAATAGCAGTAAATAAGATGTTTTGCTCAAGCTATTAATTATATCCAGGACAGGCTAGGAAATTCTTCACGATAATCGTCAATATTGAGTGCTTGAAAAATAGCTGCTCCGGATACTCTCCTGCAATTATCACCAGTGTATGTGAATGAGAATCATGTATGCCAACAGACACCCCATTACTTGACAAATCAAGACATTAAAAATCAGCTCAGTGAGATGCAATTTTGCTTGTCTGGCTCATACTTCACATATTATGGTGAACAGCCTTGAAATAATAATAATGAAGAATATGATCTGTTGTGTTACCACTCTGAAGGTCACTTGAAAGCACTTATTTCATGCAACGTTGCCAGTAGTATGTGTTTATACTCTGTTGCAGACTCAACAATATCAAGGCTATCATATTTTGGATGGTGTTTTATTTTATAGCAAAAGCACTTTAAAAACGTGACAAAAACTCAGTGACATCTGATTTTCTTCTTGAACACTCTGCATTTTTTAAGGTTATATGCTGATTTCTTTTAAGCCAACAGAAAAGCTCTTTGGCTTTCACAGGTGACTCCTCTCCACTTTTTTAGGATATCCTGGGGCACCCTAGGTATTTGTACTATATCATACTTCTCTGAAATATTAATTATATTGTTATATATATCTAGTCTTGCATCTGATTATGTGCATTAACTTGTGAATAAACTAGTGCCTGTCTGAGGATGGAGTTGTTGGGAAGATCATGAAATAATGTGAAACTAGCATGACAAGTCTGATGTTTTCTATATACTGCAGCTCAGGACAACTTATCTGGCTGCAGTTCAGAGCATTCAGAAACTGGTTTTGTGATTGTTCTGATTACAACAATTCACACCACACCATTTAATCATCCACTGGCTCCAATACAAACTTCACTCCAAGCTTCCTGTAACTTTTCTGTAAGTTTGCTCAAGCCATGTAGTGCTCAAAACTGACACTGCAGCAGAGCTGAACTGCCATGGCAGCTTTCTTGGCCTTGCAGACATTCTGCTTTAGAGGCACGAAGGACAAAGGGTAGGAAGGCAGAAGAGGGGCCCAGCAGCAGCAGGTGATGGCTGTCACAGGGCTATAGGAAATGTTGAGGGTCACCAAGGTAACTAAGAGCTGCACAACTCCTCCAGCAACAAATGTGCTGAATGTTCCCAGTAGGGAAAGATACATACTCAAGAAAATATTCTGCTGTGGTTGGGCTGAGGGCCTCTTGTGACAAACCCAAGGGGGAATTTAGTTTGCCTGTCAACAGTATAAAACTTTGGCACTGCTGCCCATGGTTTAGGCTGCTGGGAGCAAGTTGAGGTTGCAGTGGAAAGAGGCCACTATTATATCTGTGATAACCACCTGAAGGGTGTAGTAAGTAGCCTGTTTAAAGTCTGTTAATTTTGTGTCCATTCAATAAATAATTCATTTTGTAATAGACCTAATGGACCATTATTAAGAACTTGCAAAAGTGAGCAATCTGGGGTCCAGGCCACCCCAAATGGAGGTACTGCCAGAAATCTGAGTCAAGGACAGGACTTGTCATAGCTCTAGTCTCCATTTGTAACAAATTCCCACAGGTCCTTTCTACAGAACTGGAGGCAGTTCAAGCATTACTCTCTTGTAACCCAGGTGCTTTCCTGGTGCACCCTAAAATGAAGCTCATGAATCCTAAGTCCTTTGCTTGAGCCATTAATCAGTAATCCCATTATAATGATGAAACAGGCTTAGAAGGAGGAGAAAGCTCAAACTATGAAAAAAAGTTTTGCCCACAGGCTTAATTTCAGCTTGCTCTCCTTTGTTACAAAATTTTTGCTTGGTAATTTATATTGTTTGGAGAATTATCTCCTATATAGCTCTTAAATTAATTCATTGTCTCTGAGATTTACTGAATAAGCTACTTCACTTAATAGTTTTTAAGATTTACAAACAGAATACCCTACTGAATTTCATTTGGCAGAAGAGTTCATGCACATGGTATAAATTTGCCTTTCTTTAAACTATATCTGAAGCAAGACAGTAGTTGAGGAACTGCAGGAAAATAAGATTTAGGTCTAATCTACATGGGCAAATGACCAACAGATTGCATGATTCCATGATAGTTCCCTAGGCAGACATTATGTTCTGAAATAGAAGGGAATTTATGTTGGAATAATTACTCTGCTCTGATTCTAAAATTTAGTAGAAGAGGTCAAATATTCAGGGCTAGATACACTTTATTGTTCTTGTATTTCTTATGCCCTCTAAGGATTTGGATAGGAGGAATTTCTTTCTATTACAATTATAAGGAATTATCTTGTATAAATAGCAGTTAATTGGTTAGGGCTTTGCAAGCCAAAGAAAGGTTAAGTTCTCTTTCATAAAAACTTCAGCGAGATACAGAAGGAATGAATATGCATCCCCTGGTGACTGTCTACTTGCTTCCTAAATGTAGTCATATGGTTGCCTGCAAGATCCTCCCAGAATATTTAGAAATATTTTGGTCAGGGGAATGGAAGGACAGAGAATTTTTTTAGTGACTTCCACAGGAAACAGTGGGGTGGGCTGTGGCAGGCAGCGGCAGTGGCTACAGCTTTCTGCTCCAGAATAAATTGGCCCAATGTACACAAAACATTCTCATCTGATGAAGAATTACAAGCAGAATTGTACATTATGATGTTGGATTTTGGCTTTGTTCTTCACTGGGTATTCAAAGGGCTTTCAGCTCTAGCTGCATTGGTTTCTCCAAATTAGAAGACTCTCTTGCCCTATTTTAGCAACTCTGTTAAAGATGGAAGGTGAATGGGGGGGCTGTGGCCTGTGATGTGACTTGGAGTGTTCCTACAGAAGAGCAGGGTTTGTGTGAAGTAGCCTGGCCTTATCCTGACACCAAGTGTGGGACCACCTTGGCAGACAGAGGATGCAAGCAGATATGTCTGTATTTGGTGTTCTGAATCTTACTCCAGAGCCTACAACATGGTATTGGCATAATGATGGTATTCTACTCTCCTCTTGCTGTCTCATGCACTGCTTAATGATGTCTGTCTCTGAGAATAATACTTGTTGTACAATAGAGCTGCAATAAAAGGCAAGGTAAAGTCTGCAGGTAGATATTTTCTCTTATTGGACAAAAAATGTAGTTTGAAAAAGCAGATAGGCTTTCAGGTAGGCAAGAGGTTTTTCAGGCTTGATGGAGAAGCAGCAAATTTCAAAACTGAATGGGGATTGTGAATAAATGCCCTGAGTGTAATCAGATGTTTTTCAGAAGATTGGAAAGGAGGTTGTAGGGACCTGTAAAGTAGACTTAATTTTAGTAGGAAAAGAGAGACAGTCTCCTCATTTATGCCTATGGGACAAGGAGACTGCTGTGAGGAGAGGATCTTGTGAAATGCTGTAAAAGCAGTATCTCCACCAAATCCATGGTATTCAATACCCAGTGGAGTTATGAATCTCTATTCCCAAGCTTGGTAGGAAGTGGGGTTTGAGGTCAGAATGAGTCTGCTATGAATGAAGAACAGAGATTTAGAAACAATAGTGAGCACCAGCAGAATCTTATGCAGAAAAGGAAATTTAAATTAAATGACTTTTAAACCAGTTTTTACTGGAAGCTCTTTATGGTAGGAACACTCACTGAAATATATTCCCTCTGTTAAAAAGGGCTCTGTGGGAACAACTTTTTACATTTCAAAGGACAGTTGGTAATTCAAAATTTTTTTCTTTTTGGGAATGAAAGATGAGAAAATGACAAAAAGAATAAACGATTTAGAAGACAATGTTGAAAAGAGAAAAATAATGCTTCTCATCAGAATAAGTTTTGGGAAAAATATGAAAATGCTATGTTTTTCTGGGACTTAGAACATCTGAAAAGTTCCTAATATAAAATAGAAAAGTTGCTTTAAAATGGAAAATAAAATTTCATCTCAAAAAGGCTGAATAGGAATGCTTTTGACTGATGGCTTCTGACCAATTTTTTGAAAATAACTTTCATGCAAAAAACCAAAATTAAAAAAAAAAAAAGTTTGTCTAAATGGAAGCAGCATTTTCCAGCTGAGAGACATCTCACTGTGGAAACAGATTAGCTCGTGAAATTTAAATCTCAGCATGCTGATTGACAGTGGCTGGTCAGAGAGCAGGCACGAGGGTCCTGGGCTCGCTCCCAGCGCCTGCCGCTGCCAGCTGCCTCCAGCCGTGGGGCACGGCACAGTTATAAATACACACAGAGATGCCTGAAGCCCACCCCACCTCCAGGCAGCACAGTTGCCAGCGCTCAGAAGTGCAGACAAGTGTGACCAAAGCTCCATGGACAAATGAAATTATCTCCACAGCTTGTGCGGGGAAAAGCTGCATGGAGCGCGTGGGGGGGTTACATCCCAGCCACAGCCCTGGGCTGCTCCCAGCGCTCTCGTGGCTCTGAGGAGCACGCAGCCCTGACACACACAGCTCTTGTGCCTAGAGCAGGCAGAGGCAAAACGGCAGCAGAGGCTCCAGATGAGTGAGTTGGAGTGATGGCAATAACCACGCAGAGCCTTTGCTCCAGCTGTTGTGGTCAAACACGGCGCTCGCTCGCCACCATCATTTTTTATAAGGAGCCTTTTTATATTTAGTCTTTTAAATGTATCCGTTAATTAACGGCCAATAAAAACAAGCAACAACTACCACTGGGCCGAGCAATTCAGCAGCTAAGTGGTTTTCAAGTTTCTCTCCATTAATTTTTGCTGATTAGTGTATGTGAATCATCTGTTCGGGCTTAACTATTCCATCAGTATAGCCTTCCAATCATTCCCTAATTTCCAGGAATTTGTTGATTATTTTTAAGGATTATAGGAATGTGCTTTCCTGTAGGTTGCTCCTGCCCCGGATTTTTACATATACAATAGTTGCTCTTAATGAAGTGTAATGAGTCATTCAAGTCATGCAGTATTTGTCCTATCCCTTCTTTAGAGAGATGGCACTAAGCTATGAAATACATAGATATATGTTTGGTAGAAATAATATTTCTCTGAAACAACAATATTTGAAAACATAATCTCTGAAACTCTTGAAATTTGCAAGAAGGAGCTGAATCTGACATCGCTATGGTATAAAAATATCACAATATTGCACAGCCTTTTACTTTGGTTTCCTTTCTTTTTCACCGTTCTCCCAGGATTCCAGATGCTGTTTGAGGTCACAGCCCTGAGCCCCTCATTCTGTCTTGAACTTTGTGTTTTGTACTTTAGTTTGAGATACGAGAGAAAAGGGAGGGGAGCATCAGTAAGCAATTTTCACCACTTCATACAAGAAGAGCTCATGAAGGTCATGAATAAGGACAGCTTCTGTTCCCTGAGTCATAGATAGCTGGAATTTGGGAGAGTACATCTGAGAAAGTACCTTCATATTTTCCACTTATGCTGAGGAACTGAGGATTGCAGTAGCAAGGATGGAGTGCTGAGGAACAGGGAGCTTTGGTCAGGCATTTATGGCTCAAAACTGCCATACATGTCACAATTACCAGATGATTTACTGAATGAAAACATCACCAAACCTTCTGCTATTGTTTTGGCACACTTCTCGCCATCATTACAACTGAGTAAAACCTTCTGGAATATCACAGTTGGCTGGTCCTCTTTTCCCCTGATAAATCAAGACAAACAAGTGCCAAAATGAAATGCTAAACCAGACCTTGAAAATTTGGGAAATCTCCCTGATAAGGCTACTTCACTGCTGTTTCTCAGTGAATGTAGGGTATTGCCTACTCTTATTTTTCCATAATGTACACGGTGGAGGAGGCAGGGAAGAGATATAAAACAAAATTGAGCAAATGCAACTTTTCCCTGGTGACAACTGGAGTAGTAGTGGACCCACACAAGAGGGGATCAGCACTGAGAGAATCTCTCTGAATTACTAATAATAAATTTATTGGTCTTAGTGCTGCCCAGCATCTGCTGCTACTTATTTAGAACTGGGGAGGTTCTTAAGTAAATAGAACAATAGCAATCAGACTTTAGGGGGCATGACTGCTATGAGTGTCCTTCTGCATTCAGAGGTCGCAGAAATTATTGTCTTGAAAAATCCTAGAAACCCTTTGTTGCTGCCTGTCCCAAGGAGAAGATTCCCAGCCTATATCCATCACAGCCTTCTCCATTCCAGACTCCCTCTGTGGTCAGGCAGACATGCTGCAGCCTGGTCGGCATTCCCACACACACTCACTGCATTGGTATTTTACACAGCTGATAAAAAATATTTATACTCCAAAGACTTTTGGGGAAGGCCATATCCAGTCTCCTTGCTGGTCACGGTGAATCTTTCGCAACTCACTGTCTGGCAGCAACTTGTAAAATTATATTTTCATTGCCGAGCTCCTTGCCATCAGAGTAGTGCATTTCACCATTTTAGCAGGATCATTATGGTGAAATAAGTGATGAGGTAACATTCTGATTAAAAGAAGATGAAACACATAGGTGATATGCAACTGATTAGCAGAATTTTGAAAAAATATCTCACCAAAGTGTTCAAACTGTGCTTATAAAATAGAAACCCCAGCATCATGGTATCAAAGAGTGTTTGAGAGTATCATGTCACTCATCTAATGCAGTATCTCTTTCCCACTGCACAGTTCTCAGTGTTAGCCTCAGCTTTGGACTCATCCATCTAATGTAGCATCTGATTCTGTGTGGTCCTGAACTCTCTTAACCCCAGAGGCTCAGTCCTGCAGAGATTGGAGTGATAAGACTGAGCTCACATGCCTTCAGAGAGCAAGGCAGGAAGAAATGTGAGCTCCCGTTCAAGCAGGCCTGCTTGTCCTCCCGTGCTAGGGGGAAAAGTGAGAGGCAGTATTCTCTTGGACAGAGTTCAAGTATTTCTGCTGGGAAATAAACCCACAGCATTGTTGAAAGGTGCAAGACTGCCTGTTACCTCAACAGCTGGGCCAGGCCAGCTGAACTGGAGCTCTTGCAGTACAGTGCAGTCAGTGATCTGTCTAGCCAAATAAAATTTCACTGCTAATCTTCTTGACCTCAGATGTCTTGCCTTTCTTAATCCTAGTTTAAAATACACCCGTCTACCCAGCCCTGGAAGAAAGCACAATGCAAACCAAGACACGAGGGAAGCTTCCTAAACTGTGGCTGCCAATGGAGAGGACAAGTTAAATTTACTTCTTGCAGGAAAATTACCAGTACAATTTAGGATAAAGTCCTTGTTCCCAAATCTTTGACATGCATCTCTATTGCTGTCACATTGTCTTTGGCTGTTGGACAGTGGAATGGGCTGTTTTTATTTCTCAGCAACTTTGGCCTTGACCTACCTGCAAGGTAGGGGCCAAATATCTAGAAGGGTCCTCCTTCTTTCTGGGTGTGGTACAAGTGAAGTCCCTAAGGATCTGAGTCTTTGCTACAAAAGTCTCCAAGGTTGTTTTAGCAGCCTGCAGGAGCTTTTGTGGCTTCTGGTATGAGGAGGCTGGAAGCAATGTCCTTGTGCTTGCTTCAGGTCCAAGAGGCTTACTACAGCTGCTGGCAGCAGCATGAAGTGGCCAGAGCTTCCCTCCAATCTCTACATTTCTCATTGATTTCTAGAAATGGAAAGAATGAATGGTCAAGTCATTTTAGAAAACAGATATTTGCAATAAAACCTGCCTAGCACTTGACGGGTGATCAAAGAGGGAGAGAAGGGGCTACTGGGGAGGCTGAGTGGCTCTGGTTTTGCCACGTCCACACTCTTGTATCCTAGGTTTGATGTAGCATTTCTTCAGGAGTAAACCCCAATGTGAGAGGAATGCAGTGGCAGACTGAGAGCTGGGTTGTGTACAGGAGAGGTAAGGGATGAGAAATGAGGGTCTCACTTGCCTTCAGCCTACTGCCACCTAGATGACTTTCACAACATCTGCTTCACCCTGCTCTGCGCCAGGGAGCTGTCTGGCCCAGGTTGTGCAAACCCTGGTCACACAGCCCCAGCACACACAGGCCACGAACACCCTGGGGCTGTCCCAGAGACAGATTGCTCAAGCAGTGGTGGCTCTACGTGCAGATGCTTCAACCAGCTTGGGAAAGACACAAGATGTCTAAATACAGGAAGACAGCCGGATGCTTTTCCCTGCCTTGATTTCCTTCACATGTCACAGCAGGAGTTTAGACCAGAGGTAGACAGTGACATGTCCATCCCTCCCACCCAGACCTCCTTCAGCACACAGCTGCGATTAAAAAATCTAGTTTGACAGAGGGTGCCATCATTTTGCCTGTTTGTTTGTACATGACATTTGTGAAGGTGATTTCCATGTCTATAGGTGATGCAAGAATTTTCTCTTTCTATGGCTCCAGAAGTTCATATGTAAGATCAAAAAGAATGAAAGGAAAAAAAAAAATGCACACCCCCCAACACACAGGCAAAACAAGCACCAGTGTTAAAGTCTAACAAAGATACATACAGGCAAACTTGATTCCCAGAACCAAGCTCAGAAGATGGACACAGGTAGATTTCCAAAGTTACCAGAGTACTAAAGGATCAGATTATTAGGTGTCTATACACATGGTACAGAGGATGGTGCCAATTCTTCTGGAGATGGACAAGCTTGCATGACAGGCTCAGCTTTGGGTTTGTGATGCTGGTCTCCTCTGCAGACTCCATGTACAGGACAATGCAGTATCCCTTCATGGGCTTCTCCCTTTCTCTAGGACAAACTAAAGAAAAGAATAAAGAAAATAATATGTTTGTTCATATTTGAATGCTGGGATTTCTTGGGCAGATGATTAACAAGGGAAGGTAATGTGAAATCTGTAGTTCATGTGATGAATTGCCTATGAAAGATGGAAATCTTCATCATATGGAGCCAGTTCCTTTGGGTGTAAGTCACCTCAGAAATATTGCAAGGCTGGACTGTCTCCCAGTGTTGGAAAAACAGAAAGCAGGGATGGAAATGAAGACAAAACAAGCACATGAACACAACATAAAACAAAACAGAAAACAACAAAAACTCAACCAAACAAAAAATCCACCAAACCCAAACAAAAACCCTAACAATGACAACAACAGCAATTTAAAGCTTAATAAAACAAACAAACATACCCCTCCCCCATATCTATTTGGCCTGTCATCAGAAAGACTATGTAAATGTCAAGTAATTCAGGGAAATATAAATTTCCCCAGATTTGCTACTAATAACTGGTCATGGAGCACATCAAATCTGGATGTGAAATGCTGTGGACCTTATAGCTCCCACAATTTGTTGCTGCTGGACAGCAAGCTCGTAACTCTGACCCTCAGTGCCTATGGCACCCTCTGGACCTGAGAAGCATTGCAGATCCTTTTGCACTTTTGGCCTTCCATCAGTCATAGAGGATCAAGGAGTTGGATGAGTCCATGGGCTTCTCTGAGAAGAGACAAATTCCCAACAGGATGAAGGGCAGAGTAGGGGTCAGACTTAACACAGCACTGCATCTTTACCATGAGGAGGCATGTGATACAAGGCTAAGAGGACAGGGATGTAATTTCCCCCATATACAGCCCAAGTAGATTCAGGGATCTGAACTGTAGTCAGCACTTCAGGGCACTGAAGAGGCTTCTCAGATGAGGCTGTGCTGTATGAGGTTCATATGTGACCTGAGGTGTCCTGGTGTTAAAAGATCAAATTAGCTGATAGAAGTTTACATCCAGATGAATTTGGCAGGTGCCTAGTTTGGGCTGGCACATGCACGTTGTCACTGATGTACATGGCAGCTACAAGCATTAGCCCACAGAGTAATTACTTTGAGGTCTGGCTTGACAACACAAGAGGGTTTTGCAGGATGGTACAAGTTAAGTGGTGAATCAGGTGGTCTGAACTTGCAGACTGAAGAGGCTGTGCTGTCATGAGAGCAGGCAGGGGTGGGGAGGTAGCACCTAACCCAAAAACGTGCTGCTCCCTCCTGGTGAGTGTCTGTCAGCAGCAGTAGGAAGGCTGTGTGGGTGCCATCACCCTGACACCCCAGCAGCCCTGTCACTCTCAGTCACTTTGGAGTGACCTCCTCTGCATGGAGGCTGGGGTGGGGAGGTGATGGGGAGAGGAGGGATGAGGGAGCCCAGGCTGCATCCCCAGTGCCACTGTGCAGTTGGAGCTCAGCATCCCTTGTGTGCCCTGTCCCTGCTCGGCCACAGCGGGAGCTCATCCCCAGTGTACTCTTTTCTGGAAAAGGGTCACTGCTGTTGACCTCTGACTTGTGTCTTGCTCTCCCTGTTAGCATTTGCTGCTGGCACACTCATATTTGAACCAGAACAGCCCTCAAGCAGATCATAAAGCTCTTTTTTTCCAGCCCAGAAGCTGATTTTTCTTTGCTAAATGAACTGGTGTAACCTCAGTGTTACCCTGGAGAGAATTCCTCTGTATTTTGCCTTGCAAATAATTCACATGAGTTGACACCAAGTTCTAATCTGAGTACAGTATGCAGTATTTGGTACAGTATGTGGTTCTTTGCAAAGGACTATTGCATGTACATGTCTGGGATCAATTATTTTCATTGAAACAAGAGAAGCCTCGTGATGAATAAATCCCTAAGTATGACATTTTATTCCCACACTTGGTGGATATATACAACAAAATATACTGCAAGAGAACACTTTAAAAGCATCCTTTAATGTCAAACCTACTAACCTCTTGTTTTGTCTTTGGAAAATGAACTTTGGTGGATGATAATTCCTTCCTGCAAATCACAATACCTAAAATTTAGAGGTAAAAAGAGATCTCCCTGAAGAGCAAACTCCAGTTCCAAAGAGTGACTTTGTTGTCATTTTTCTTTCTTCATATTCCAATCAAAGCTACAGGCTCTAGCCAGTGTAAGATCTCTGTCATGACAAGCAGGGTGAGCACACAGACTGGAAAATAAACCCTACACCCCTGCAATCACTACCCTAAAACACAGGTGACATGGATCTCTAGCACTGTCCTGTTCCCAGATAAGGGGTGTCAGCATGAGGGAACACTGACCTTTTCAAACAGCCCATTGCCAGGCTTTCATTTATAGCACCATTCCATCTCATTTCTCCCAGAAAGGAACGTGTTCCTATGTCCATGATGCCCAGCACCATCCCACACCTCAGAGACAAGGGTCAGAGAGCCTCCTCCTACCCCTAGTCCCAGAGGAACCCTGCCTGGCCACTGAGGATTTTCTGAGAACCCTGAGCTAGGTGTGCAAGGCACAAGCCCCAGGCGCCATGCCATCAAAAGTCTCAGCCTTTCCTCTCTTTCCAGTTTGTCAGGCTGAGTGATCCAGGATGTATTTTTGAAGCATTAAAGCCATAAGAGGCTTAAAGTGATAAAGGATTTGGATAGGATTTATGTTTAAGCCTTTGAATAGGATCAAGCTGTGTGCAAGGTACCCGCAGCTTGTGCAGGCACATGATCTTATCTCTGCTGCCCTCATTATTATGACTTTCTTCATGCTGATAGTGTTATAATAAGTGTAATATGAATAAACAGAAAGAAATATCACTCCACCAGGAAACAAGTCCTCTGCTTTATTGTATCCATGGCACCTATTAACACCTCTATCCCAGGAACTCACTGAGATCTGTGTTCATACAACAAAGCACAGTTTTCACTTTTGACTTCACACTCCTCACAAGAAATTAATTCTTTCCCAAACAGTTCCAAAAGCTGGAAATGATCCTGTTTTTTTCAGCTGGGACTCTGAGATACTATGGACTAGCACTTGGAAAAAAAAAAAAATTACTAATCCACTAATCTGCTCCTGTGAATAAATTTAGGATGTAAAATCCCACTTAGCAGCTGGTTTTCTGTCCCTGGGTAGCTCTGGAGCTGGCTATGATTTGTGTGTAAAACAAGTCAGATAAAACCAAGCTGGGATCAAGAAACTCCATTTCTAGCACATCTTGGTGGTGAGAAATTGGCAAGATGCCTTGAAATGATTTTGCAGGCCAAATAATGGGCATATATCTTCTATTCCCTGTCTGCTCTGAGCTGAAAGCTTCTTCTCCAGCAGTGCTGAAACCATCTTGACTTCCTTTTGGGCACAGTTGTGGTCTTCTCAGCTGAAGCTGTCTCACTTTCCAGACTCTTAAGGGGCAGAGGGCAGGTGAGGGTGGCTCCAAGCACATGGGTGAGGCACAGATCAAAAGAAAAATATACCTGCATGTGGGGAATGCTGAGCTCCAGGACAGCTTTGATGAATGGAGACGAGGGATCTCTGAAGGCTGCTCTTAGGATATCAGGTTTATTAGGGATGGTGAAAGGTCTTGCCTGGAGCTGCCAGACGCAGCACGTGGCGAGGCTTGAGGGGATGGGGAGGGGAGAGACAAGGGGCAGAGAGGATGCTCTAGGAGAGGGTGGAAGCTCTAAGAGGGGGAAAGATCCAAGAGGGTGTCTGGCCCCTCAGAGACCCCTTATCAGGGGGCTTCAAGGTGGGCTGGAACAAGACTTAGGCCAATGGGGTCACAGACACTTGATGTTTCAGGGGAGGGTTACAGGTGTGGGATGAATCATACATTTTGGGGGTTGAGATGGAACAGTCCATTTGACTTTTGGATCTATTTATAGGTAAGGGTATTGTCCAGCCAGTCAGGGGGGATTGTTTTCATCCTGGCTGTACTATTGTGAATCTTTTGCCAGGCAATTATATTTATCCATCCTTTCCAACACCTGCATATTTATGGTCAAGTACTAAAAACATATCCCTTAGGGAGTTGGTTTAATGACAGTCTTACTAGTTGTGACCAGACCTGCTCATGAGAACCATTTTTCTTCTGTCTCTCCCTTAGACCTCTATATGAATTATTAACCATATATAAGATGTCTTGCTCTTTCCTCGTCTTGTTGTGTTCCACAGAACTGTGAGATGCCCAGCTGTCTCCAGAGACATGATCCTGTGCAACTTTCAGCATGTTTACAAATACAGATGCAGCAACATGCTTGTAGCCAGGGCTACTGTGTTTTGAAACTGAGACCCAAATCAATACAAATCCCAGCACAGTGGAAAAGCTATGCTTATGGTGGCAAGGATAGGCCAAGAAAGCTGCATAATCAGCTAGAGGAAAGAGGAAATGGAGCTCCTCCTAGTTTTATGCCTCAGAAGAGGACAGAAAAGCCACTGGTGTTGCCATAGCATCATAGAATCATTTGGAGCGGAAAAGATCTTCAAGATTGCTCTGTCCATTAACTGAGCACTGCCAAACCCTGTCCCTCAGTGTCACATCTGCACATCTTTTAAATATGTCCAGGGACAGTGTTGACCCAAACACTTCCCTGGGCAGCTTGTGCTGATGCTTGACAATCCTGATATCCAGTCTAAAACGCCTCTGGGACAACTTGGGGCTGTTTCCTCTCGTCAGGGAACAGCTGCAGGAAGGCATAGCAGGATGTTCTCATTTACACATAGAGTCTTTGTCCCTCTAGAAATTTGTATCTGATTGCCCTGGGTGGATCCCAGAGACATTGCCTAAGGAATGAACCAACAAATACCCTCAAAGGTGTTGGCTGCCTGCACTGCTATAGTCCTGGTCCTTAATTCTAGAGTTCTGTGGCTGTTCATCCAAGGGACAAGAGACTCAGGTCATATCCTCACTGTGATTTACATTTGGCTTCAAATCAATTCCTCTGTTTTTAATTCTCTTCAGCCATGTCTCTTGTAAGAGCCCTCAGAAGCATACCTATCTCACTTAAATATTTATCAATAAAGAATTCAATATTTAAACATTAGCCGAGAGATGAGGACAGAAAATCCATAGGATCCAGAAACTGGCAGCTGGGAACCAGGGTCTGCTTCAGTGATTACTGAAATATTATATATTCAGTGAATTATTCCAGAAATAGACAGCAGGATCAGTAACTGAAAGTATTCCCCAGCTGGTTGTTGCCACATTGCTCAAGGAAACAGCCAAAGCAAGTTCAACATTTTCCAGACAGACAGAGGTAGTAAACCTGGAAGTCCAAAATACCCTGGAGTATGAATAGAAAAGGAAGTATCTTGTAACTATTAGTTATACACTAATTTCTACATTTCGATGAGTGGTACCAAACACAGCACTGCTGAAACATTATCATGAACTGACAGAGTTGAATGGTTTGATCTGACCTTAGTTTGCTTTACTGGGTCAGACCCAGTGGCCTGCATCTGTGAAAAGTACTGGCTTTTTCAGTGACTACCAGTTCACAAAAATCCATTTGTGCTGCTGTAATCACCTCGCAGGTGTATCTACAAGGAGCTAACAAGTGCATTTCTGGCTGCCTGCCTATGGACTGGTGTGTGATGAGCTCTGTGAATGAAAGCTTCAGGGACAGCAGGCAGCACCATCACACTGCAGCTGTAATTCCCCCATGTGCAGGGCTTGCTCCAAAACCTCTTAAAATTAATGGAAAAGATTGCACCCTTATTAGCTTGGCACAGAAACAAAGTTTGAGACAGAGTAGTGAAGTGACTGCATACCAAGGTGAGATGAGGTGAAAATTGCAGGAAAGTAGCCAATTACTTGCTGTCCTGTCGATACAAGGCATGATTATACTTTACATTTAGTTCTCTAGTTGCACTGAGCCTTACTTCGTCTAAAGTAATTAGTTTCTTATTATAAAGCAGCACTCAGATATTACAGAGAAAATTCCTCATACCGAGCTTGCAGCAAGGGAATGAATTCCTAATTCTCCCAGCATACCTCAAGCCTGATCTCAGTCATGCATGGAGACTTCACAAAGGAGAGTTTCAGGCCTTCAAGCACACTTACCTGACAGAGCATTAGACTTTCCCAGACCCAAGGACTCCAGCAGTGCCCAGCTGGCAGGAGGAGCAGTGGCCCAGGATGTTTTGGTCCATCTACATCCCTGTCCCTGCACAGCACACTGCAGCCATCCCCTGGGAATGGTGAATTTCAGATCCATGCAAAATCAAGGCCAAAGTTCCTAATGAAAGGAGTTTTCACAGACTCTGGGCATCTTATGGCTCAGTGGATTTCTTGTCCCAGCCATGTTACTGGAGAAATGTCCCTGGTATTCACCTAGACAAATTTTCATTGGGTCAATGGCACAAAAACAGGTGTCTGGTGAAAAGAGTGAAAGATTTAAAGGATGATGCTGCATGTCTCCAGTGCAGTGTTAGCACAGCAGGGCAGTGTGATGCCTTGCAGTGATGGTGATCATGCCATGGACAAACACATGGGGTTCTCCAGGATGTGGCTATCCTGCATCCATTCTACATGAAATGCATGGAGGGTTTAGACAAGGGAAGTGTGTGTGTATTTTACCTACATTTGTTCACCATGCTGATGAGCTTCTTCTCTTACATTTTGTGGCTGGACAGGAGCTCACTGTGCACCTGACTGCTCCACTCAAGTGCAGGGATCAGTGTCTTTGATCTCGGTGACATCACAAAGTGGGGAGCTGTGCATATGTTTGTGCTCATCAGGGAGAGGAGCAGGTAAATCCTCTTCTGTTTGTATGGATGAAGGTATACAGCAAAGATTCCTCTTAGCTAATGGAATACACCCTGCTAGGTTTTTCAGTAAGCACTTCTGATTTTAGGAATAGCTGCTGTACCATCTTCTACTCTAGCAGATAAATAACTCTTTTTTTTTTCCTAAGGTTAATACATAATCCTAGAAAATTTACAGGCATGTAAATTTACAGGCATGTGTCTCTTCTGTCTCCATAATGTGTGAATCCAGTGGTTTAATTCTTCCCTTTAGATGAGAATTATCATGAAGGGAGGTGATGGATGATAAACTGATCCTTGTCTGGACATCAGAGAATCCACACAGACAAGCAGTGCTGCCAGGAAGGTTCCATACACACCTACTCACAGAGGTCTGGTTTCATTTCTGCTCTGCATTGTTCGTGTCGTAAATGTATGAGATGGTCCAGGCTATCTCCTCCCTCTCTCTGGGCAACCATTTTGAATTTGAGAAGACAATTTCAAATTCATAAATCTCAAAGTAATCTTAAGCCCTGACTGCTTGTTGGGGGTGAGTTTTTTCATCTTCTGCTCTGTGTAAGAGGTTTCTGACTTAAATTACTGATGAAAACACTGCTGAAGACTTAGCAATTTAGAGATCCCATTTAGATGGAGAGATGTGTTTACTCAGACAGGACCAACTCCCAAATGTTTTCACTTTCCTCCCTTCAGTTGTGAAACAAGAGCCTCAATCTCTTCTAAAGGCTGGCAAACAGCCCTTGTCCAAAGAGCATCCCATGCCATATTTGCCTTCCCCGCCCGGTGCACGTGGCAGTGAGCAGGGCCCAAGGGTCAGGCTCCCGAGGGACCCTGTGACATGCCAGTGCCCATGGGAGAGCAAGGCTGGGCTGCTCGCTTCCCTCACTTCTTGGAACAGGGAAAGCTCACGGTGCTGCACGTCCCCGCTTTATGGAGATTCAGCTGGGCGCTCTGAGCTTGACAGAGACAGACAAACTGCCTTCTGCCGACTTAGTGCCTGAGAAATGACACAACAGCTCTTCTCCCAGAGCTCCTTAGGACAAATTCTGTGCATTAGATCCTGGTTCTGGCTTGGAAAGAAAGGGCAAGATAGAGCTGTGGACCAGGCTCTCCAGTGGTGTGAGAGCCAGTTCAGTCAGCTTCTGCTGCTTGGCCAACAGTGTGCTTTCCACATGGCAGCTCTGAAAAATAAACAAGGGCACATGAAGGTCTGATAAACTGGCTGGGCTCCAAAAAGTTCAGGATATTGTTTGTTTACATCACTTGGCAGGGGGGACTAGCCAAGAAAATGTTGCTAAAAACAGAAATCCAGAATACAGAGACCTCTACCCATCTGCATTCTGTGGTCTGAAGAACAAGAAAAAAAGGGGTTGTTTTCTTTCCCTGATCTCTGAACTAGTGTGTTTGTTTCATTTTTTTCTTCTGGTCTCCTAAATTATTAGAATAAGCACTCTTAAAACCATATAAAGCAAGTCCCCACTTTGCCATGCTGTTGTCATCTCTAGCATTTGTTGCTATCTATTCATTAAGGTACATCCTCTTAATAAAAACATCCAAGAAACCAGCCTTTGTTTATTGATTATACATTCAGGGATTCCAGATTTATAGCACTCATTTACCTTAATTGAAGCTTATGACGAGTACAAATTTTCTGCTGAAAGACAAAAGAACAGAATGGTATAGGACAGAGTTCATGTAGAGCTAAAGCAATGATTGTGTCATTTGTTTTGTAGGGTATGTTTGCTATTAAGCTGAAGTCAAAAGTAAGGTACATTGATTTACAGGAAATAGCTCACTTACACACATATTAGACATTTACAAACCCTACTTCAGAAGCCCATGAATACTGATAAGCCTTTGTGATTTCAGCCAAGTATATCATCAATAACATCACTATCTGTTTATAAATGGTTTTTTCCCTGATTCAGTAGTCAAAGTTCAGGAAAATATTTGTCTTTGGTCTCTGCAAATGAATGGCTTGAAATTCAGTGACATTGTCCTCTTCAAAGGGAACCA
The DNA here is from genome assembly GCF_050655825.1 of Lonchura striata. Lineage (NCBI taxonomy): Eukaryota > Metazoa > Chordata > Aves > Passeriformes > Estrildidae > Lonchura > Lonchura striata. The sequence goes on from NC_140703.1 coordinate 65,723,661, forward strand.
AAGGAACCTAGTCCTGTTTCCTAGAAGAGCCTCAGAGGAGCAGGAGAACCAATGTGATTTCCAGAGAAGTGGCACCCTTCTTTCTGTTTTTGCCATTTAATGGAAAAAATAATTATTTCCTCTTATTGTGTCTTTGCATCTTGGAAGATTTGCAAAATATTTTTTTGACCTCCTAGATTACTTGTGGAAGAGTTGTATGTATGACTTGAAAGAATGCACTAGTAGATAAAATACCTTCCTATAATTAAAACAAAAAATTTGGATCTGGCTAGTCCCCATCTAATTGCTGGCACTGGGGCCTTTTTCCTGAAATGGCTTTGGCTCAATTTGAAAGTCCTGATTTAGCAAATCATTTAAGCACATGCTGCTGTAAAGCGGATGTGCTTAAGAGTTGCTGAAGTGCAACTCTACTTGGGTGGGGTTTTACTCATCCTCTTGTGTGTAAGACTGTCAGAAAAAAATCTGGATTTTTTATGTCTTGTGCACTGGGAGAATAAACTTTAGCAAACAAGTGGTGTCCCTGTTACATTTCAATACAGAGACTACAGGGTAATAATACTTGGCACCCAGGCAAAACACAAGCAAGTATCATGAGGTGCATCTATCTGTTACTCTAAAGCAAACATGAGGAAATGAAGAGCCTAAATAATTATGCCCAAGAGGGCAGAGCAAGGCCCACCATGATAGGGACTTCCTCTGCTCAGAGGCAGCCGCCAATGCTGCAGGGTTTCCTTCTGAACTGGCTGCCCTCCATCCCTCCCTGCACAGGGCAGTGGCCAAGAAATACCCATTTTCTCTGTTGGCTTTGCAGGCAGCATGGGAACACTTTTCCCGCAGGGGACAGGATGCTAGTTTATTTGCTCTGCTGAGTTTCCACACCTGATTCCCACCCTGCTGTTCTGTGCTCTCCTTCCAGCCTCTGGTGAAGCAAAGTTCCCCTCTGCACCCATCCTTCTTGTGCCATCCTGAAGAGATTTGGCTGACACCAGCACAAAAACCAGCAGAACCAGTGGTAACCAGTAGCTCTTCTTGGGACAGCTTTTGTGGCAGCTAATGCTCTAGAGAGGTGACCTCTCCTCAGTGCTGTGATTATGTTGGAGTTTCTCCTGACAGTGGGATCTCATCCTGACATAGAGAAAATGGGGTCAACATGGAGCTTCAGGAGCACATGAACTATTAACTGAAAAAATCCCACAGTTGCTCTGTGTACCCAGCAGCTCTGGCATTGCTGGGTGGTATTTCTCTGAAGAGGTTATCCTGCTGGTTTTGTCACTACAAATAAAGTGACAAAAGATGGACACAGGCATAGATGCACAATTAGTTTCTCCAGATAGCCCTCCTTGTCATGGCCATGAAAGGAACAGAGAAGTGCCAGGGCTCTGACAGCAGTGCACGGGGCACAGACCCCCGTGGGTCACGTCCTCACAGCCACGCTGCTCTGGCACCACCGCTCTGTCTCCTGCCACAGCAGCACTTGCTTCATCTGCAAGTGAGTGAAACCAGGCAGCACCAACTGCAGCCTCTGAGGATCTCTTCTGAGGGCCCATGAGCTACGAGCCAGCCTTTCCCCCTGAGTGCTTTTGTGCCTAAGCTTTTCATCTTATATCACAGAATTGTGCATATTTTCATTACCCATATTGGTGCCTTATCCTCGTTGAGTGGCACAAGCTATTCCCCTCTTACTGCCCAAGAGAAGGGGCAGGAGAGGGAAGGAAGGAAGAGAGAGGAGGGGAGAGTCTGTTGTCCCTTAGTTTGCCCTCCTGTCAATCCATCAGCAGCAATTCCTTTTAGATAATAACACACAAATTGTCTGTGCAGCTCAGCTGCTGCTCTGCCTCTGTGAGAATCTGCTGGGACCAAGCTTGAAATCAGCAAGCTAATGAGCTGTAAGAGCAAAGGAGAAGGGGGAGAGGAGAGAGGGAGTGGGCAGAGGGACAGAGGGAGGTAAGTCTGGATCTTCAGACTTACCTCCAGAGCAGTTCCTGCCCAAGCTCCACTGGGACTTAGGTACTCACCTAAGCTGTACCTACAGTGTCCCAGCTCTGGAGCCATAAACGGGGGCATCCATGGTGGCAGCACAGCAGCTTGGTAAGAGTAGGCAAGGCTGAGAAAAGAGGCAAAGCACCCTCAGTACCTGCTTGTAGCCACATCCTGCCAAGGTCTGCCTTAGGTCTGCCTCTCCCTACAGCCTTTTTTTACCTCTTCAGACCATCACTTTGTATTTAAGTGCCTCACTGGAGTTCCATTCTAAAGCAGATGTGACTATGCATATATATATATATCTCTGTGTGATACATACAGACACCCTCCAGGATGAATTAGAATGAGCAGTAGTGATGCAGCCTTTGACAAGCAGTTTTGTGCCCAGTCCCACCTCTGTCATGAGCAGACGATTTTTGTGACATTAAATGTTTGCAAAATGTTATCTTGGGGTCCCAGCAGTGATGGTCCCCCATAAAATGACAGCAGCTCCCCAGGAGGCACTGGGGCATCACCTGAGTGCAAGCCCTGCTGTCTGTATAAGGAACACCTGCTTTTGGAGATCATCCCCCCCATTTTTGCAGGCAGCACAAAAGAAACACAGAGTTTGTTGCTTTCTCAGCTTCATAACAAAGCTATCCAGTTCTAAAATTATCAGAGTGAAATGGAGGATTGCTTAATGTGTGTGTGGGTGTTAATGGAGAGAGAACCGCTCTTATAACTGCCTTAAAAGCTATTTCATAAAATAGTTTCATTGTCAGAGACTTTAAACATACAGGATTAATATCTTAACTGACTGTGCCTCATTTTGTATTATCTCAAAGACAAATTTATAAGATGATACACACTATTTAATCTTTATAATGCTTGCATCTGTAACTGCCATGCTTTGGGAGAATTTTACCATCATTGTTACTTTGGGAAACATATTAACTTGCTATAAACAACTAAAAATAAATTAATCACATTCACAAATGTGTTAAGGAGTTAGCTACTATGTATAAACTGCCAAAAGCAACCTGAAATCTATATGAAATGAAGCAAATATTGCTTAGAGATATTAAATAATGCATGTATAAATCAGCTTAATTTAAAGCATCATTGAAACTACTAATGCTTTTTGACTTGTAACATAAGATTGTGTGTTTTATTAAAATTATTTTACTGAAAATGCTTAGATTTAAAAGAAGTTACAATTATTTTATGGATTTTCTATTTGTTGAAATTTCATTTTAAGGATTTGAATTGGTTTTATAGAACATTTATCGATTCTAATAGGTAACCACAATGTGCTAAGAAGAAAAAGTAAAAAATGCTGATTATAGGATGCCTTAAACCACAATATTTTTCAGAAATGTCTCATGCCTGTTAATTTTCTATGCACATCATAGGAATTCCTTGGCTTCTCCAAGCAGAGTTCTCACAGTATGGGTTGCTTGAGGGTAAGGAAACCTTTTCTGTGAATGGACAGAGAAAGCTGTCAGCTTGTTTAGTCTCGCAAATCAAAGACAGAGAGTAGATACATTTGTTACCTGTGAATGTATTAGAGTAAAATTCCAAAAAGTTCTTTCATTGAGTGGAAAATATTGGCAAAGAAATAAATAGGAGCATGTTGAGAAGATGCGAATTGACAGACCTGTGCAGCCCATAGATCCTGTTTCTGATGTAGTGACACCTAAGGAAGAGTACAAAAATGTATCCCTGCTAAGCTATCCCCAGCACCCCTCAAACATTTTGAAATATTATGGAAATCAAGAACATTATCACAAAGCTCTGAGATAAAAGAGGGAATGTGATGCCCCAGTTTTCTGAGAAAGGAGATGTATCCTCATCTTCATAGTTCATCACAGCACCAGACACATCTTTACTTTTTCTTGGCAGCAGTTCTCCAGAGCCTCAAAGGGAAGAGCAGTCACTTTTCTGGTCTGAAAGAGCTGGGTGGTTATACAGGAAATGCATCAACATTCCTGACAGTAGGAGATGAACAAAGAGGGGGAAGATGCAGCAGGACTGGGATTGATGCATGCCCTGAGTTTTATTAGCTGTACAGTATTTGAGACACTGGATTACTGGTAAATATGGTGTCAGAAGAAGTCATGCCCTTGCTGCAGACACAACTCATCATTTCCATGCCTTGGTACCCTTTGTTGCACAGACTCATCCCTCCCTGTGTGAAACAGACACTGCTCCATCACTGCTGCCTTCTGACTTTTTGGGGAATGGCCTCCAAACCAATTTTCTCTACTTAAGTTTAGACACCAAAAAGGTGCAGCTGATTCATGATTGCAGCTGTACACTCCATGAGAAGGAGACTCACTTCCAGGAAACTGTGGTTAATTTGGGAGTTTCATTCTCTTTCTTGACTGTTGGGATGTTAAGGCAATTACACCCCTAATTTACCAGCTGCTCTTGGTGTGTTAATTGTAATGAGGGTGACTCAGGCAGTGTAAGATTAAAGGTGTTATCAGCTATCAATCATGTGTCACTTTGGTGGCAACTTTTGTAGCTGAAATGGATTCATCCACACAATGACTTATGTTTCAGGCTGCTCTAAAAACTGGCTTGCTGAGGGTCTGCTTAGACCTCACGTTGCCACATTGCTCCCTCTCCTCTATCCACTTCGGGCAAGGCCTTAGCCTCAGTGAGCAAGCTGTTTTGTCTGCTAGTCCTGTTTTGGATCCTAGTCCCATCCCTGTAAATGAACAGCAATTAATTGCTGGAAATTATTTCCAATTACAGAATTGTTGCATTGCAGTTGCCTCAGGTTTGATTCTTTTTCTCTTTATCATAACACGATGGTTTTGTTGCACCAAGAGTGCTTTGCAAAGTAGCTTTTAGGTGACCACAACCTTTCATGCCTGAAGCTCTCAACAATTTGAAGACCACATTGTCTGAATAATACAAAAAGGGCAGAGAAGAAGAAGAAGAAGAAGAAGGAAATTATTCACCTTTTCATAGGTGAATAATAGCCTTCTAAATGGTCTTCCAACTTTCTGTCTTTTACCTCTGGGTTCGTATGTATTGGTGTTGTCTAAGCCTTGCTTTGAACTCGCAGACTTTCTTTACAGACTACACCAACTCAAACACAGAAGACTCAGAAATCTGAGCTATTGTGGAAGGCCAAGGCAAGAGATTTGGAAGGTAATCAAGGAACTGGCACACTAAGGGATAGTTGAGGTTAGACACTGATAGCAGCAATAGCCACCCTCGTCTAAAAATACCTTGTGAGATTACATTGAGCCCGAGGCCCCTGTGTGAGAGCTATTGCCATATGAAAACAATGCCTGTGGCTTTCAAAGCAAGTGTATTTATTGTTTTGCAAAAACCTTCATCTAAAGAACTTTTCTATCTTCTCCTGTTGCCTCATGCTCTCGACTCCCATCATGTTTTTGTTCTTTCCACTGTATAATGTTTATCTTCCTTTGCAAAAATAGAAGTCAGACGGGAAACCATCTTTTCTGGGCATTCCCACAGTCCATATTTGCATTTTTGAGCAGTATCTCAATAGCACAATGTTCTCCAGATAACCTGAAATCACAGGGGTTATGCAGGTAGTAATCACAATACCATGCACAACTGTGGCTGACTATTCTGAGCAAAAATCAACAGTGCAAATACAAAACAGACTGACTGAAAATACAAAAGTTAGGTAGCAACTTTACCCCAACAAATATATGCAGTCCTGGCTCCTATAATTTGCAGGGTAAAGGACAGTCATAGAATCACAGAATCATAGAATGGACTGTTTGGAAGTGACCTTAAAGATCATTTAATTCCAATCCCCCTGCCATAGGTTCCATCCAATCTGGTCTTGAACACCTTCAGGGAAGGAGGACCCAGAATTTCACTGAGCAAATTGTTGCAGTGTCTCACTGCCCTCACTGTAAAGAATATTTTCCTAAAATCTAAACCTACTCACTTTCAATTTGAAACCATTCCCCCTTGTCCTGTCACTAATTACTAAATGCTTTTGTGAACAGTCTCCTTCCCTTCTTGTAAGATCCCTCAAGGTACTGAAAGGTCACAATTAGGTCCCCCCAATGCCTTCTTTTTTTCCAGGATAATCAAAGTCTCTCAGCTTTCCCCATAGGAGAGGTGCTCCATTCCTCTAATCATCTTCATGGCCCTCCTCTGGATCTGCTCCAAGAGGTCCCTCCTGTGCTGGGCGCCCCAGGACTGGATGCAGCATTCCAGGGGGGTTCTCATGAGAGCAGAGGGGTAGAATTCCCTCCCTCACCCTGCTGCCCACACTGCTTTGGATGCAGCCCAGGACATGTCTGGCTTTTTGGGCTGGGAGTGCACATTGCTGGGTCCTGTCCAGCACCCCAAGTCCTTCCGGGCAGGGCTGCTCTTGATCTGCCCATCCCCCAGCCTGTGTGGATACTGGAGGTTGCCCCAAGTCAGGTGCAGCATCTTGCACTTGGCCTTGTTGAACCTCATGATATTCCCCATGGCCCCCAAGGGTTGTCCAGGTCCTTCTGGATGGCATCCCATCCTCCAGCGTGTCAACTTTACCAGTCATCTTGATACCACCTGCAAATTTGTTGAGGCTGCACTCAATAATGACATCCTGGGGTGGGGATCTCTTTTTCTGTTGTCCAACCACAGTGAATTTCAGGCTATATGTTACAGTCCTTGGGTAAAAGGAGAGAAAGACATCAGTTTCCAAGAAAGTCTTTAATCTGAAAATTCTTCAAAAGTCTCAGAAAACCTTCATGTAATCTGACAAATTGCAGCACCTCCCGAGGGTTCACTCAACTTGAAACATTTCATTTTCTTTTATTTTTTTTTTTATTTATCCTCAGTCATGATGTGAAAAGGTGATAAAAGTGCCTCTCCTCCCTTTGCTGAAATGAAAGGTATCCAGTTTGTTCAGTGCTGATGTTCTGACAAGTCAAATAGTAGGGAAAAAGGAATTGAGAAGTTTTTCTTTGTTTGTTTGTCAGATTTTTTTTCTACCTGCATGAGGGCTGGGATGCATTTAAAAAGACACCATCAACTTGAGATGGTAGGAATGCTCCAGAAGGATTCAGTGGTGAGGGGACTTGTTGCTGGGGCCAGCCTGGCCCTTGGTGGGTCTTAATTAACACAGGCAGATGGAAGATTTCTGTAGGAGAGAAAGATGGTAACACAGGCGTCTTCCACAAAACAGGAGTCAAGTGTTTTTTACAACCTCTGGCTTATGTCCAGCCTTTAACCTCCCAAATTCCTGCAGATTCAGTGTGTGGAGATCAGCAATGCCTGGCTCTGGCTGAGACTTGGATAGCTTTTTTGGACAACTTTGCTCAGCACCACTGATGCCTGCAAAAATCCCTACCTCAAGGTTTTCAACTGGAACCACTCTTTCCTGGTGTCTCTTTTTTTTTTTTTTGTAAATTAGAACTAAGCAAACAGCCGCCAAAACAGATTTAAAGGAGCCCCAATATAAACAGGAACATTTTGCTGCTGTTTTCACTTGTCTGGACCAAACACAGCTGCTTGTTGAACTGGGTAAATAGGGAGCAGGGTAGTATTACACTTCACATCTTTATCAGGGTTCAAGGCAAACCTTTCCCTCCTTTCTTTTCCTATGTTGTGCATATTTTTGAGTTCTTTTTATAAGTCAATTTTATTTTAAGTTTCAGTTTGGGTTTCTGGAAAATGAACTAGCTGTAGCTGATTGTGAAATTACTCTCTAGCAAAAGGTAAACAGGAATCATGCAGAAATACTGACAATGGGAAGAGGAAAGTCTGTTTTTTAAAAGATTGTCCTTTGGTTACTGATTATGTGCTTGCATGTTTTAACATTTTCTCTGTTACAAATAAACTGGAGTTGCAAATATTCTGTCCTGGACCAGATCTAAAGTTGAGCTGACTCCCCTCCTGCTTACAATTGTCCAGGAGAAGGGCCAAGCAGGGTGGTCAGGATTTCATGAAGGGGAGTGGTAAGAGATCCACCTTCACACCAGGCCCCAGCTCCATTATGGGCTGGAGATTTTCTACACATGAAGTATATTATGTCTTGCAAAAGACATATATTTGAATAAACAAAGTTTATTCACCACAACAAACTTCTGATATTCACCTTGCACGTGGTTCAATGGTGGTTCAAAACCTATGTTTCTGATTCCCAGATGTTGACTATACACAACAGGAAAATGCTTCTCTTGCTCACTTATGATTTTCCCACCATATAACATCAGTGGATGTATTTACTCGATTTACATACTCTGACATTACAGCACAACCATTCAAAGGAAAAAGTACTTACAGAATAGCATTACATGCCAAATTAAATCATGTTTCTCAGGTACTAGATACCAAGAGATGGTCCCTGGCTGTAACTGCTCACAGTTTGGGTAGACAAGGCTAAAGACCAGGGAGCATATTGTTTAAAAAATTACAGATTGAGCAGCCCTCATAAACCATAGGGGAAGACTGGGTAAAAGCAGAAACTGGTTTTATTCACAAGTATCCTTTTGTGTGCAACAAATTTTCTCCTTAACACACAGCAGGTCCATTTTGTAACAGTTTGCAGGGGTGCCCTATTTCCTTTCTGGATTATTTTCATTATCACTACAACCCACAATGAGTTGCAGCAGGGCGAAACTATGAATCAGTTCTCCTTTCTTGCAATTTTTATCTAACAAGATAGTTTGGTGTAGAAGGAGACCCATTTGCATCACATCTTCGCTCTGCCTTCTGCTGCTGAGCACTTCAGTGTCTCAGTCTCACCTGAGCCCTCTGAAATTTTGTTGACTCCTATTAACTCTGCCATCCTCTGAGCATCCATCCTCCCCAAAAGGCCATGCTCCTGCTCGTCTTTCTTCTCTCTGCATGGTGCTACTCCTGCTGCTTAATGATCTCTAGCAATAAACAGGAAAGGCAGAAGAGTGCAGGAAATGCCCTCCCAGATCGGATCAGATCAATGTCTGTGTGTCCTGGCTCTCTGGGCACAGCACACAAGCCTAGGTGCAATTACAGGATTAGGGAGGTTAGAGGAGGCATCCTGGCTCATTTTCTTTAGATTCTGTTTATTGATTTATTGTTCATGACTTTGCTTTCTCCAGTCCCTTTGCTTTTTATGGTAGTGTCATCTCCACAACCTCCAGTGGCAACAAGTTCCTGAATTTCTCTATTTGCCATGTAAAGTTTTTCTTGCTACTCTCTGTTACAATTTCATTTGTATTTCATTGAGTGCCCACACTTCTACTGATGGATGAGGTGAACAATAGCTTTTCATTTCCCTTACAGTCCCTTTCATATTTTGTAAGCTTCTGTCATATCCTTCCTCAGCCTTCTCTTCTCCAAATCGAGGCAATCCAGCCTTTTCAGTTTCTCTTCATATGCAGTTTTCTCATCATTTTAATTGCTATTCCCTATAACTGTTTTTTATTCTACTGTATCCCCCTTCTGATGTAGAGAACACACACCCATCTGCATGAGATCCAAGGGTGCTCCAAGGTTTTACAGGATGGCTGAATCCACAGGTATAAGATGTAGGGTCTATCTATTAAAAACAAACAAACCAACAAACCAAACCAAACCAAAACAAAAATCCCCACCAAAACAAGTACAGACACCCTGAGAAGGTCATCAATATTCTAAAATGTCTGTAAGTAAAAGCAGTGCTGAACAAGAAATAGAAAAGCCACTGAAAAATGAAGATGCAGCCTAAAGAGTACAGGAAGAACGTGGTGCTTAGAGCAATTAGGGATTTGATGTTGAGGCCTTAGGGAAAGCACTACTTGGCACAGTGCCATGTGGTAAAGAAATGCCAGGCAGCTCTGGGGGGCAAGGAGACAAGAGATAGAAAACAGGAGAAACGGCTTGAGAATGCTGGATGTGGGAAGAGGGGGAAATTAAATTAAAACCTTCTCTTCTAGGTTTTGTGACTGTTAGAAGAAGCAAACAAACAAATCAAACAAACAAACAGAAATAAAACAAAGGAAAAGGCTAAAAAAGAAATCCCCTTTTCTAGAGGATACACCTTAATGGTCTTCAAAATAAATAAGTTGGAGGAAAACCCACCCTGAACCTGATTTTTCACAATGAAATGTCTCTGACTGAAAATAGTAACAACTGAGAGCAGAGCTACTTAAATTTAAATTACCAGAGGGGAAATTCCCAGTGCAAATGTCTGTGAGTTATGAAAGCAATCCAATTAGTCACAAGTGACTAGGACTAAGGATTAAAATCAACCACCATGGAGAAGGCTGAGAGATACAATCTGCAGTTTGTGATAGAAGATGATGCTCCTGGAAAAGGGCACAAAGGCAAGGAGACTTCACAAGGGAAGGGAGGTAAAAGAGGGAAACTGCATTAGCAGCAAAAGAAGAGTGTCAAAGTGACAAGATAAAGAGAGTCGGATGATTCTGATATAGAAAAGGTAAGGGCAGAAGAAGAGAATAGGAAAAGGGTGTAGCATGTAAAATAAACCTTCACTTATTAGGTAAGAGATCTTAAGTATTTATAAGGACAACCTAGGCAAGGGTAAATATCTGCACTATCTCTACCCCCATTCCCCATCTCTACTCCCCATGACCAGCTTAACAATGTCTTTATAGGATGAACCAACAGTATAAGGGGCTGGAGAAAGTCAGTTCTGTCTCTAATGTACAAGAAACAATTATTTAGACAGCAGACACTGCTCTCAGTGAAAAATTTCATCTGGGTAGTTGGAACATGAAAAAATAATCTCTTTCAATAAATATGGACAGCAGCAAAAATATAAACAAAGCCTTAAAGCTGCAATTACTTTGGGTGAATTCTTAGGCAGGGCCAAAACTGTGGTTCTGTAGGTGCTTATAACCCTGGAATTGCCCTCCACAGGCACGTACCCATGCTTTAGACCTGAGCTACCTTCTGAATAATTTGATGCAGGCTGCTTGTTCTGGCTTTAGGACCTCATTTAGTATTTAAGTAGGCAACTATTCTTACCACTTTACAACCTCATAGTCTCTGCTAAATGGTGTTTCAGATGAGGGCAGAGATCTGGCATCATCTACAACATTGCTGGAGAAGCAGAGTAAGAAGGGCAGGTAAGCAATTTTAATCTCCTGCTGCAAGCAGACACATATGGATGCACGAGGAGGGCTGGGCAGAGCCTCCTCCTTGCCTTTCTCCTGCACCCTATAGCTGGATAACAAGGAGAGAGGAAAAATTCAGATTAGAGTGTCAGCATCAGGGGAATAAAATAGCTGCTTATTTGGAGCTGTGGTTTTGGATGTGAAAAACCAGCAGAGAAGCCCACTCCTCATATGTGTGTGTGTTCAGGCTCCTCCCACCCTGCCAGGACCAGAGCCTGTTCTTAACTCCTGTCGAGTGTTTGCAACACCCAGGGTGGGGGAACTGAAGCACAGAGATTGACTTCCCCACCAGTGGTGACAACAGGAAAGAAACCCAGATTTCCTGTTTTGCTGTTTGCACTGCAAACCTCTCCCTTGCTTGTCCCCCTGCTCCAAGCAAACCGCTCCACATCATCAGCTAACAATGGCATCAGGGTTGCTGGAGCTCAGGCAGGGCAGTTTCCATCTGTTCCTCTCACTTCCCTTTCTCTTCCCACAGAGCTCACTGGAAAGCAGAAAGGGTCACACTGGCAGAGTGCATCCCTACTGCCTCTCCCCAGCATCCTCCAAGGCTCTCCAGAGTCCCTCTATCCACAGGGACAGGGGACAGGCACAGACCCTCCTGTCTCCATCACCTGCAGGCTGCATCATACAGCCTGTGGCACTGCAAATGGGAACAAGGATTGGGCCAGCTGTGGGGCTTGGCAGCTTATGGAAAGGTGAAAGTGACTCTGGTGTTTTCTAAATGAAGGGGGTTTTCTTTCTCTGTGCCTGGCATGTGAACGTCTGCAATAGACTGTACTGATGTTTCTGACACAGATGGGCCTGTCTGAACTGTCATTACCTGAAACCTGAAAAGTCTTTATTCTTGCCTGCCATTTCCTGCACATGGCAGGATCCTTCACTCCAGAGTGATCGCTAGCTCCGTGTTAATTTTCTCCTCTCTGTTTCGTTGCTCAGTGAGTACCCTCTGATCTTGCCGCTCACTCCCCCTCCCCAGAAATACCTTTCCCTCCTTCCCTGTGTCCTGGCAGCCTCTGCACATTCCCCTCCCCATCACTCAGGCTGCAACCACCTCCTTTATCTGAGCTTGCCAGACTTTCCTCTGCCTTTCACTCTGCCATCAAGGTCTAGAGCAGCTTCCTGTCATGTTTTCTGGGCCACGTGTATCTTAATTTCTGCCTTAAGTAATCTCTGCCTCTCATGAGCATTTTCCATGCATGTCTTTCTGCAAACCCTATCTTTCCTTGCTCACATCCCTCACACTTCCTCTGATTCTAGGGAATCTCTTCTTTGTTGACTTGTGATTTTAGGGTTTCCCATTCTCAGGAGCTGGGATCTACAGGCGAGGAGATACAAAGTGCCAAACGAAACTGCTTTTCACCTTCTCTGACTGAAGTATTAAGCTAACTCTTGCTCTGTTGCATTCAAAGTGTACACTGCACACGTTGTTTTCTCCTGCTTTCTTTCTCCATCAGGGTTTTTGGACCAAAACCTGCTTTTAATCATTGCTGCAGTTAAGACTTTTCACAAGAAATCAGCCACAGACAACACATTTAACAGCTTGAGTCTAAAATAAAAATGTGTATATAGGAGAGTCATAAAGGATTTGCAAATGTTCTGTATTATGTCTTGAAACTGGAAAGAATGGGCATCTTATAAAAATGTGGATCTAAATTCACAGCACTCCATGTATTTCCACTTGCATAGCAAAAATCTGGACATACTGTGAAGATTGAGCTTTAAATATGTGGACTATTGAAAAGCATGGTTTAGAAAACAGATAAATGGAAAATAAGTCTGCTGGGGAATTTCCATGTTCTGTGCCCTTTTAACAACAAGCAGCATCAATATCCAAGTTACAGATTACCATTAAATTTGTCTCTTTTTCCTTTTAGGAGGGAATAAAATTGCAGTGAATATATTCATTTTAATCTATTAAATCTGAGGTTAATGGGAGATTCTCCGAAAGTGTAAACATTGGCCAATATATATGTATAAATTTTTGCTCATATTTTTATACACCAAAATGCAGAAAGGAACATTTTTTTCCTACTGGTTTGTTAAAATCTCACTGTCAGTGTTCTCCATGGAGAGATCTGGATTGGGAGTTTCCTCCAAGTACATTTGTTGGATTCAGCCCTTGACCAGAAGAATGTTATTTCTCTGTCTTCAGTTGCAGTCAGAAAAAAACTCATGTGTGATAGTACACTCTTAAAGGTTATTTCAAGATTGTACCTCTGCTGAGGGACCAAACTTCAAACCAACTGCAGCCTTTCATGTACCTGTGGGATGGAGGTCACAAGAACATACGTGTGCACATGTCCCCTCCCTTTGAATTCACCTGCTGCATTTGAAATATATACATGCACTAGGATTATTTGTGTGCTGAATTGTGTGTGGAAACTTCTACAAATATGGGAACTCAATGGAAAAACAAACTATGAAAAAATCAGGCAGTCAGTCCCATGCTTCACCTTTTGCCACTCCACCCACTTCAGTCACCTGCAACAGAGCTCTGAGCTAATTCTGGTTTCCACTTAGGCAACATTTGGAGCAACTTTTCTAGCCCAAGAACATCATGAGTACAGAAAATGTATCCAGGATAAGTGTCTGGGAAGCGAAAAACTTTCTGCTTCTGTAAATCTCAGTACCCAAACAGCACATTTTAAATCCACTGCATTTCTCCATCCAGAAAATCAGTAAAATCAATCTCAGAAATGCTGGTGCTGCTCAGGAATGTGTACTTGCTTACCTGGTGAGAAAATATGACATCAGGAGATGGGAGAAATAAATGCCTACTAAATCATGTAAAGTCATCTCTGCTCAGGAGTGTGGGGTTTGCACTGGCTGTTGAGTTTTCAGATGGAGGAGATAGAGGCAATTAGGGGGTCTCAGCCTCAATTTTGCTGTACAAACTCCTCTTGCTGTGGCTGCAGTCAGGGAAGCACCTGTGGAATGAGGAGTGTGGAGCAGCAGGCTGTTCATGAGCTGGGCTCCAGGCTGGCAGTGGCAGAGCTTAGGTCTCATGACATCCCAGACGTGCTGAGGAGGATATTGCTCAAAAATATCTGGGAAAGGTTGCAGCCTACACATTCTGTCCGGAAAAATACAGACAGGAGTGTGTGTATGCACCTGGCTGGGTAAGTGCCCATTCAATTATTTTGTTTCTGCTGGGTTTGTGGCATTTAAGGGTATTTTAGGCCATGCTGGAATCTCTAGTTACTTAAAGCTATGCCAACCCAAACAAGCTCAGTTTCCAGTTTGCAGATAGCTGTCTCCAAACTGGGCACCACTGTGGTGTCTGTGGGTGGAGATAAGCAATTCCAAAGCAAGTTAATCTCTTCTGAAGCAATTTTCTCGACCTGATCAGAAAAGCATCACTGAGCACCCAGTCCTGTGCTCCTGACATCAGTGTGAGCCAAGCCCTCAATAAGAGGTGTCTTTGGGCCACAAGCACCTGTTGGACTCCAAGTTAAGTACATGTTTACATTCCCATGAAGTCACTTCATATGCTGAAGTTTTGCAGAGTTGATCCAAAGTTCAATCGTGTAATGGGTGTGTGGGGAGGTAACTGCAAAGACTTACAATAGAAAGTTAGAAAAAAAAAAAGTAACTTGCTCTCCACATAACACCCTTATATTATTTATCCCCACAATTAATTTACAAATCTACCTGACACATGCAATTTTTATTTTCAGCTGTTTTACTTGTGGCCTCTTTAGCTGTTTTGTTTCCTAAAGTTAGCCTGAGTAAATATTTCACTTTGTCCTCTAAGTCACTGCATGCCATTGTGTAACCTAATAAAACCTTTTATTTCATTAGCACCAGTTTATCTAATGTTCCAGACTCATTGAGAGTGGATTTCCAAGAAGAAAAAGGAAGAACATGTTCACAACCACAGACACATCCTCACCTGTTTATGAAAGACAACACAGGCTCTGCAGGACAGAAAAAATACCGGTAAAAAATACCACATCTCACCTTTCTGCAATTTTCTCAGTGCATATCAATTCCCCGAAGTAAAAGACACATCATTCACTCAGTGTTTACATAAAAATGTAAGCCTGAACGTAAGGTCGCTATTTTCCTCTGCTCAGTAGGGATTACTGGAAAAGATTCTGCACTTGCCTGTGTGGAAATCACCTCTCTCCCTGGGCTCTGCCTCAGCAATCAGAGGGGTGGGAAGTGTTCCTTCTAAAAGTCCATGTTCTTATTCTGGGGGCCCCAGAGCAGAACACAGTACTCCAGGAAGGATTTCACAAGAGCAAATTAGAGGTGCACAATCAACTCACCCTCCTGGCCTTGCTTCTTTTGATGCAGCTCTGGGTATGGTTGGCAGTTTTCAGTCCTTTTTGTCATTCTGGGTATAGAAACATAAAACTCAAAGAACTTTCAAAACTGATCTAATTTAATTAGAAAGTTGACGTAGCATTATCACTACTGTGATATTCCTGACTGCTGCCAAGAAGGCCTGGGGAAGGGGATTGACAGAAATTTGTGTATTTTATAAAATAACCAAATAGTGCATGAGCGTGTTAAAGTAGAAATTATTACTGAAACCAAAGGGAGCACAGCAAGGATAGAGCATCCTCAGATTCAGAGCCCTTTCCTCATGAAAGTGCTGGCAAGCTGATCCTGGTATTTGCTTGGGTTGCTGTCCTGGAAGCCCCCCACATCAGCTCTGCCTTGCAGCGTTAGCAGGGCTGCTGTGAGAAGACATCCAGTCTGCTGTCCTGGGGTGGGCTGGAGCACCAGATCTGAGGCACAGATCTGGTGAGCCTTTCTCTCTGAGCTACAGCTGGGGATGGATCTTCACACAGATAAAGTTTTGCTCCCACAGTATTTAGGTATGAGGCAACAGGACCACCAGATCCAAAGGCGGAAGGTTGAGCTTGCCACTCAGATTTCTGACTGCAAGGCTGCTGAAGTGAAGGCTTTTTTCACCTACAAAAATCAAGCAGCTTGGTAATTCTCCTCTTCTTTTCAGCGGAGAAGGAGATGGACAGCCCTATCCCAAGCTGTGAGTTGCACTCAGGACAGAGGTAGTGGAGGCAGCAGAGGAACTGTTCTTTGTGTACCGGGGCAAGTCTCTCCTGCTGAAGTAGGTAGGTGTCCTCAGAGCAAGGTGGGGAAGGGCTGGAGAGGACAGATCTGCTCTACAATCTCTCCAGTGGGGCCCTGGGAGCTGGACATGTGACCAAGGTTTCTCACCTCTGTGTCCAGGAGATCTGAGGTCCTTTGAAACCACTGGATACAGTAATTCACAATTAGAAATGTTGCACTTGGACAGTTTCTACGACAGAGAGTACAAGGAAACTCAAGAAAATGGGATGATCATGTAAAACTGCTACAGACAATCAGGAAAAGACCATTAAGGACTTCTCCATAACTTGGTCCTTCTAAGGATCATTTTCTGAGACATTTCTATGGGAGAAGACGTTTAAGAGCTTAGCTAGTCTTTTAAAAGTCTTTCTCTTAAAATCATTCATAAATTCCTATTGAAAGCGTATGAGGCTGCCGGGCTACAAACAAGGACAACAAAACGCTAAGGAAAAAATGAAAAGATTATTATAATAAAACATATATCCTCTTCTGACTCTTACCCACTTCTGACTTTCTGATCTTTTAAGGTCAGCTGCAGATCCAAAGAATGATCTCATGTCCTGCCTCTACACCCTGGCACTGCTGCCAGGACCCCTCTCAGAGCCAAGACTCAACAGAACTTCAGCCCCATGCTCTGCCCCTGCAAAACTTTCCCTCACCCAGTGAATGGTGCATGGCTGGCCAGGGACTGGCACAGGATGCACCCAGACAGCTCAATTTTCTTCCCTTTTCACTTTCTCTGTGACTCCTGGAATGTGTTTGCACAGGGTGGAAAAAATGCAGAGAGGAGAGAAAACCAGCCAGGAACATCACCCACACTGCTAGCGCTCAGCTCTGGGGTTGGTAGCTTGTGCCAGCACTAATAGCCAAAAACGTTGGAGGAGACCCTGATGGCTGTAGCAGGTGAAGCACAGAATAGATTAATTTTCTGGGGTAATTGTTTATTTTTTAATTAATAAAAAATAAAAATGTATAATCTGCACAAACTCAGTTTACACAGGCTTGCAGTGAGGGCAAAATCTGTTTTGTTCAGAAAACTGGCTTGCAATGAGTACAAAATTTTTCACAAACTATCAAACCCATCTTTTCCTTACCATTTTCATTAATGGGCATCTTTTATCCTGTCCTAAGAAACAGCAACCAGACTAATTAGTTTAACAAGTACAACAAATGCATTTATTGACAAAAAAGAACCCTTTGAAATATACATTACATTCACAGAGGATTAAATTACACCCTATTATCCATTTTCCATAAAATAAAGATTACTTTGATAAATCACAACTAATGTTATCTTTGGCTGATAAGAACTCAGAACTTATTTGTGTGGCTTCTATAAATAGTGTGTTCTGATTTTTTTCCTCCCTAAAATAGTCAATGATACAGTCTGCCAGGCATTTTCCTGCAATTTGACAATGCCACATCTGTGAACTAGGCAGCAAGTGAAAGCTTCGTTGTCTGAATATGAAACATGCAACAGTCTCTTTCTTTTCTGCCAGGTCCTCTGCAGTAATCTATCAAACACCTTTCAGCCATATCTTGTTCCACCAAGGTTTCCTTATTACTAAAGCAAGCCAGTCAAAACAAACTTTTGTTAAGAGCAAAGCCTTTGTGGTTCATCTTTCCATTGTATGCAAAGTTGCTGTGACAACTGTAGCATGAGGGGGTCATACCCTAATTCAGACCTTAATGCACACAAGATATGTATAGTAATGTACAAAAGTGTGCATTT
Organism: Lonchura striata; assembly: GCF_050655825.1. NCBI lineage: Eukaryota > Metazoa > Chordata > Aves > Passeriformes > Estrildidae > Lonchura > Lonchura striata. The sequence goes on from NC_140703.1 coordinate 65,741,526, forward strand.
TCAGGTGTAAAGGGCTCCTCTGTGCTTTTCTTTTCCTTAGCTTTGCACCAGTGGATTCTGCAGATTGCTGGAGATCTACCAGCACCATCTCTGGGTGGATAAACAGGTAGATGAGGACCAAGCCAGGAACAATGTCCTGTGTTTAGTTCAGACTACATCAGCTCTGCACAAAGTGCCTCTTTACTAAAGGCTGAAGATAGTTAGGATATTGGAAAAGGATCATTGTGTGCCAAGAGGTTCACCCAGCTTTTGAGCATTTGGTAACAACGTACACCAGGCATGGACATCCCCCTGGATCACAGCTTGGCCGCCTCGCTGGAGAACCAACAGCTGAGCACAACACAGCACATGAGCACCTATAAAAATTTCCAAGGATTTTGATTCTGAAAAAGTGAAGCTGACTTCTACTGTGTAGTGGATTGCCAGAGAGATCTGCCCTGCCACATGAATGGCATTGCCTCTCCTACCCCTCAGGACAAACATCTGAGTTCAAGTTATATTAATTTCCCATTTTAAAAACTTTCAAGAAACACATTTGCTCTGTGTTCAACTACTGCTTTGTATGTACTGGCTGACTCAAAGCATCTCATTTTAATCTAAATATTCAAGGGTTAGCATTTGTGCAGCAGTTGCTAGATTGGCTTGAAATAAAGTTTGCAAAATTCTCAAGACTGGTAGGGAAAAGATGGAGCAGTTCTGGAAATCTTTACCAAGTAAATTCAGTATGTGAGTTGAGTTACATGATTTTTGGAAATCCTCTGAACTTCTCAAGCATAACATCAATTAAACATCCATTTGCAGCATCTAACCTTAGCCGGGCTGTTTTGGATGGGTGTTCTCATCATAAGCAAATGTCTCTTTTCCCATATTTTCCCTCAGAAGCAGGTGGCAGTGGATTTCAAATAAACCCACACCCATGTCTATGTTCCTTTCTGGAGGGTGTGTTTTGCTCATGGAAATATGTCTAACCTCTTTGTTTAATTTTCAAAATTTTGTAAGTGTCCCACCCCCTGGGTTGTCCACAAAGTGATTCAGCAAGGCAAGTAAAGGGATCAAAGAACAGTTACATTTTTTTAAACAAATGGAAAAGTTTAGCAGTTCTGAAAGTATTTTCCCTCAACACATATTTCAAAACATTAATAAAAATAATTACAGCTGAGTCTAACAGACAAAATGCAGGGCTAGAGTCATAAATCTTAGCGAACAGGGAGGAGCACTTGAAATGCTGCAAAACAAATAGATTATCACCTTTCCAAACCCCTGCAAGTTTCTCTTTTCCTGTAACAGAAAACAAAAAATCACCATGTCTGGGTTGCTGCTTGCTTGTTGTAATTAAAACAACTTTTATATTTTATTTCCTCAGTGGTGTGAATATTTATAAAGCAGGAAGGAGGAAATTGTACACGTAGGAGTGAACACATAGGAATTGCCACCAGCACAGATCAACCACCTTGGGTCCAGCCCAAGCCCAACTCCGTGTCTTGCTGCTCACTGGATACTCCGTGGGTGACAGAAGTCCTGGGAACCCGATTGTATTTCAGGGACTCATGTATTGGAAACAAAGATAAGGTCCAGATGTAACACAGGAAGATCCAGACCTTGGAGGTCTCAGAGACCCCTTACGTACATGCCACAGGGCCACACTCCTCCTTGCTTATTCCATTTCCTGCCCCCCATATTTTGCACTGATTTATGCACAGCTGCTGAACTCAAAAGAGAAGAAACAGACCTGCCCCATCTCTTACTACACAACAGTCAGAGGGCTGGGTGTTCGCCAGGAAGATGGGATATGTTGATTCCAAACTCCTTTGGCCCAGAACCCAGCTCTCCCACTTCCCAGGAAAGTGCTCTTTGTACCAGACAACACATCTGTTCTCAGAACGGGGCTGTCAGCATGTCACATGCAGTGAGTGCTGCCTGCTGTGGGCAGTGAGCAAACCCCTCTCTCCTCCCACCTTCCCCAGTCACGGCCCAGCACAGAGAGGGGACTTGCTCTCTCCAGGAAAAGCCATGTGCCTCCAGGAAAAGTGATAAGGCCCAACAGCAGAAGGGCTGACTGACTCAGCCCAGCCACAGGAGCATCTCTTCAGACATGGGATGCTCAAGTCAGAGCTGCAGGAACTGGTCTGGAAATGGGCCAGCTACTGACACCCAGACTCATTTCATTTACTGCAATGCTTATGGATCCACTAGCTGATCAGGGAACTGCAACATCAAGGTTCCTAGTGAGGAAGTCCTGGGAATTTGTAAAATAAAAGGGTCAGAAAAACCAAGATGGAAAAGGCAGGTCATAATCTAATCACATTTTCCTTCCTACTCACAGCAAGGCAAGGAAGAGAAAATAACAACATGGAAGACAAGAGTCAGTAACTCAAATATTTTTATTTATGTCCTTTCTTATTTATGACCATTGGTCATTAGCTTTAATTGCACAGATCAAAATTAGCTATTGACTTTAATTCTCCTAAACTACAACTTCTATAGCTTTTGTATTTTTACTAAGAGAAGACAAAATCATTAGTAAGTCTCTACAAGGAATCAAACATTGGAAGCAACTCCTCATGCAAGCTACTGATTATTGGAGACTGATGTTGAGCATTATTTCAGGAAAAAGTTCACTCTTATGAGTATGCTCATCTCAAGCTAATTTATAGTCCTTTCACAACTGATGTAATTGTCATATATTAGATAATAATTACAGGCATATTAAGCAATATTAACATTATTAAACAACAATGAACAGCCGCCTGAAGGTATACTATGGCAAGGCAAAATCTGAGTAATAGAAAGAGACTTACCTGGTAATTTTCCATTAGAGCTTTTCTAAGCTTCTGGAATTTTTTGTCTTATAGGTCTAGAGATTTTAAACAGAATAAATCTAACATTCATATTTACAGAAAGATTTATTCCTGGATGAAGAACTCCAGGGACACTTACACTTTCTATACCAACAAATTACTCCCATTTGGAAAAGGAGCTATTGCTTTATTGTGGCATTACCACAGAAGCTGCTTTCTGAGCGCACTGAATGCATTTTGTGCAATGAGTCTTCCAAGCGGCTAGAATGTATTGCTGCTGTTCTTTATGTCTTGCTCTTTTGCAAGCATACACTAAGCTGCAGACTTGGCTGCCACCAAGTATGTATTTTATATGTGGACTATTACTACTAATAAAAGTAAAATAAGTTATTCAATATGAATGACTGCTTTTCTCCCCCTTGATGTACATAAAATAAGCCACATATATTGTGAGACTAACCTCAGGCAACTGTAATAACTCTGGCACTCCTACAGTAACAAAGAGAAGAAAATCTTAAATGCTTCCAATGAAACAGTTTGCTTAAATTATCCTATAAAAACAAATGAACAAAGAAACCTGTTATTAGGTGTTATTAGAGCACCTGAAAAAAACCCAAGGTAGTCACAAATCCATTTTACTAACTTTTTGTTTCCTGAAGGTTTCTCTTTAATAGTACTTTCTTAAAGAATAACTATGTTTAAGGAATTTGCAGATAATTATTCCAAGACCCAACAGAGAACAAATATCCTACTTACTTATTTTCATCTTTTCCTGGAAGCAGAAGTCCCCTAAATCATAACTCTGTAATATCAGAGCTTCTACAGGGGGAAGCTTCAGCTTGCACCGAAGGAGGAAAGAAATGAAAGCTTCACTTACGGTTTTCTATGTATTAGGCTGGGACATCTAGACACCCCAGCTCTCCCACATAAATCCCAAGTCATGTAAACCATGAAAATCTCTTGATGGGTTATGAACTGAGTAAATACTTGTACTAGAGCAGATGGACTTTTTCTGTACATAAAAAACAAACAAAACAAAAATCACGTACATGTGAGGGAGGAATGGCCATACTTTTGTGCAAACCACTTTCCTAACCTACATTGTTACTGGTCCCAGCCTTAGGAGATAAGTATGCTTCAACTGATACAAGGATTCTTACTGAAAACAATTGCGCTAAACCAAAATCCTTCCAGTAAAACAGAATTATAAAAATAATTTAAAGAATTAACTTCCAGGTTATATACAAGTGTGTAATTCAAACATTTCTTTTCCTGACAGAAAACACCAGATAACAGATTGCAAAAAAACCACACAAATTTCCCCTCAAAGATTTAATCAACAGGATTTTCAAAAGAGCATCAAATACTCTGAAATGATTTATAAGCTGCAAAGTGATGCATGAGTCATTCAAAGCGTATCAGTTGTATTAAAATTTCAGTTATTGGTGTTTACTGATGGCAGGGTGAGACAAAGGGTGAGAGAACAGACAATAGAGCAAATAAAAATATTTGTGAGGTCATAACAGACAGGTTAAACCCGTAGTTCAAAGGATTATGTACAGCAAGGAAAAAAGCTTTTCTCCTTTTTCAAAGAGATTGCACATTGTCAAGGTCCACTTCCATCAGAGAAATACATTAAAATAATTTTCAAACTATATTCTATTTTCTGGCCTATTGAAAGTATTCAAAGACACAGGAAAGACTAGACTTCTGCCAAGCAGATTAAAGAAAACTGCATTCCTACATATCTTAACTATACAGTTACACATCCGAATTCAAAGCAGAAAAATAATTCAATGCAAATACTCAAGAAATACAGAATTATGGATTCTGATTAATTTGGGGGACGCAAGACTATGAAAGGAGTGCCTGAACTTGATGAGGAGATCTGTGTAGGATGGTTTCTGGATCTTTATATTCATTTGAAGGATCCATCACAGCTGCATATAACTCACTGTAAGCTCTGCAGACGAGTTCTGTTGACTGTTTTATTATCTGCTCTCTAAAAACCAAAACAAAATAACATAATTTGCAACTTGTAGGGAATATAACTGTACTACAAATAAGGAATTAAAGATATACATTAAAAATAAACATTAAAATTTTAAAAAAGAAGGCTCTTTCTTTTGTTGTATCATACACAGATAAATGCACATATGTGACCTGATAATCAAGACAGGAGCTTCTTTATTTCTACAGTCAAGCAAAAGCTAATAGAAGGATTTGATTTGCAGACATAAGTTTCCCACCTGCACTCGTCTGTATCTTTTAAAAGACTGATAAACTCAGTGATCTGTCTTCTACCTCCAGTGGCTTCTTATTGTGTTTGTAAATACATACTTTTTTTTCATCTATTAGTAAATATATTCTATTTGCTTTATCTTGACAGCAAGATACCATTATGATTCCATAATCAGACAAAAACTAGTGATAGTGGTCAGAGATTTAAAACACAACCTTTTACCAACAATGCTATGAAGTCTGTGTCCTATTATTTTTTCTGGCGATAAATGAGTAACAATGCAGACTGAATGCTAAATTTAACTGGAAAGCTTTTGAAGACAACCTAATAATTTTAATTTACATTGCCCATTGAATCAGTTTACTTTAATCATCATGGTGATGGTGCTTACAGTAGCAGATGAATTTTCATCTATTAGGAACAGCAGTTACAACTATTTTACTGCCAACCCCATGCAATGGGAACTCCAGCGGAAGCTGAAGAAACCAAGGTAACAACAAATCCAGATTCAGCCCTGCTGTAATATGCAGCAGAGAAACAAAGACAATGAAACTGAATCCACTAAAATCAGTGCTGAATTCACAGACTGTTGGGAATTGACAAGTTAAAGAAATTTCAAAGATCAAGTATAAAAATCCTAGTCTTTACAGGAAACATTAATGAACAGAAGCTATGAGAAAGCAGATTAGAAGACCAAACCCACATTTTGTTCTGACACAGTGTCCAGTTTTTTCTATATAGAGCAGCAACTGCCAGTACTACTAGGTTATTAGAACACCTGAAAAAAAGACTGCACTTATAATAGCAAATCTAAATCTATTATAAGGGAAATATATTCAGGGTGCTCAGGGAAGACAACTGTCTCTGACCTCAGCTTAGGATCACTAAGGTATTGTAACATGACAATCTTTTATGAAAGCATTGCACACTGAATTTGTGTAGAACTAATGCACCAAATGAATAAATAAAAGAAGTTTGTTAAAATATTCAGAGAATTGAACAGAATCACATGTGTTGTTCAATCAAATAATGTCAGTGCCATTAATCAGTACATTAGGATTTCAGTTGCCATAACAACGTGATACATTTATTACTAACACAAATGGCAGCACTTGCTAAAAATAGTAATTTCAGCATTCAGTTTCTGTGATCCAACACAAATGAAAAGAGCTTTTCAAGACCAACAAGCATATGAATACATAGTTTAATGCTTTTTAAATGAGTGAAGGAATTTGAAAGACAAGAACATGCACTGATAGTGTTGGAAGGATTCGCATTTGCAAAGCTTAAATGATATTGCCCATGAGTATATAATAAGCTGGTCCCTCATCAAAGCATGTGGTCTGATTCTGAGAAGCAAAGACCTCATAGGTTAGAGCTCTCAATTATCTGATCTCCAGCAAAATGTCTTCAAAACTGAAAATTCCAACTACTATAGCCAGGGATTAAAATTATAGCACTGGCTAAAAGTTTTGCTTGAATTTTGAGAACATTCAGAATTTTCAAGGCTTATTTACTACCAAAAATATTGACTATCCAAAAACAAGCATCACAAGCATCTCTGTAAATGAGTATTTTAATTTCAGAAGGATTGCTTGTGTTTAAAGCTAATTGCCTGAAGGCTAATGGGCTAACTGATTTGTTTTGTTTTCATTCTGAGCAGAACCTGACATACAGCATTTATTATATTAGGTTAATAAACTTCTGCATGTTAGCTGAGTTGAAGCAGCTATAGCAGTCATCCTTACACACCTTCCCTCTTACCTCTCAACTGTCCACTGCTGCAAGATGAAATGAATTCAGCTTAACATGTGCTGAGAGGTTTAAAAAGCTTATCAATGGGATAAGGCTAAGAGTGCCTACATAACTAGTTTATCTTGGTTCATCTGACAGAAGGATTGATTAAGTTCAAGTAATTTCACTGTGCCACTCATTATGGTAGCACAGAGTCTACCTCTTAAATTGTGTCTGTGTTAGTAATGGAAAGTTGAGGCTTTCAAAATACATTTACTGTCATTATGATTTTTAAATAGACCTACATTAAAGAAAATACATCAAGAGCTAAAATACAGGTTTAATGCCCTGACACTGAGAAGCAGGTGTGATGTTTCAATTACATTACTGGTCAAGCTACCCTGTTTCATCTGTACAGAGAGTAGAGCTCCCCCACTAAAGGGTCAGCTCTGCCAGCTGAGCTATGGCAATGGCAGCTGAAAACCACCAGCATTCCCTGTGCCCAGCCATGCTCCATGGTGACACACTGGAAGTCTCTGGATGAGGACAACCGGAGAAATGCAGCACAACAACCTGGGAACTGGACTAGCTGATCAATGTAGGTCCCTTCCAAATCAACTGTTCTATTTAATTCCCAACAATAATTATTTTTCCTTTGACACATAATTTTTTTAATTGCAAGATGCTCTACAACCCCACTGAGGACAAGCACTAGTAAAGAAACTCCAAATACTGTTGAATTATGTAAAATGTTATGTACTTGTCTGGGTTTCTGGTATATTCGGTTATCTGCATTCTTCACAAAAGTGTGAAAAATAATGTCAAAGAAAGTTTTTGATCCGTGCAACATATAATTCTCTGAGTTTAAGTACTACAGAAAGTCTTCATGTGGTTCACATTTAATTGGAAAGAAATTCGTGGCACTTTCCCTAGCCTTGGGGTTCAGTTATATTCAAAAAACAAGATAAGATATAAATAATAAAGTTCTTACTTCCATACTTCAAAGAATAAATCTCTAAAAAAATAAATTAGGTGAAAAGTAAAATAATCTCAGCAAAATATTCAATGAGACAGAATGCCAATATTCCACAGCAGAAGACAACAAAGGTGAAAATTCTAGAACTGACAAAGCAGTGGGGATAAAAGAAAACTTGGAGAATTATATATTTCACCTGTCTTTGGAATTACAAAATAGTTCTAAACCAATTTAAAACTAAGTTGGCAAAAAACTGCTGACACAGCAGAATACATTCAAAATGTAATTCACCTTGATGGTGTCTCTTAAATCAAAGGTAACTACTTCAGAAAGTTACAGAATTAGATACTCCTCGCTGTTTGTTCAAAAAGAGGAGAGTCAGTACACAACTGAATTGTGACCCAAAGGACAGGGCAAATATCATCACCACTGATAACTTGAATTCTCATAATGATTCACTAAAACCTAATCAAATTCATCTCTGTGATCATTATTCAGGCATAATAGAAAATCAGAGGCAAGGTACTTACTTCACAGTGGCACTCAGAAGGAAATTCAGCTGGGCCATTAACAGACTATCTGGAGCAGACAGATAGCGATCAAACTGAGCCTTCAAGAAGAGAATATGAGACCAACATATTAATGACTTGCTATTACACAAAACCAGGTAAAACCACAATTTCTGAAAACATCGCTGATTACATTAAAAGACATAACTTAATTGTCCAGAACAAATTATTTACTTCAGCACTTCTGCCACCAAAGTGTTGTTTCTGACTCTAAGAAATGTGAGTGGAGGACAAATAATGAGAATTCAGCTTCTATAATTATCCATCTAAGCTTCCTATGCATCTGCTGCAGGTATTTATACAACACTGAAGATCACAACAAGTCTATTCGATGCAGAGGGAATACAAGGCTGCTTCAGAGCTATCTACTATCTATTCTGTCCAAATTAGACATGTTGCTTGATTCTTTTTGCATGTTTCTTTTTACTTTTTGGCAAGGAGTCACTGCTTATGCTGGAAAAAATAAAGAGCAAATCCATCACTTCAGGCTTCTTGAACTGCTTCTAAGCCTACTTCTCTTTCTCACAAAATATAGTGATAAGAAGAGCAGTGCTTTGATTCTAAGAAAAATATAACTCCTGTCTTCGACAGTCAATCAGAAAAATTGTGGCTGCCCCATACCTGGCAGTGCTCATGGCCAGGCAGGATGGGGTCTTGAGCAACTTGGTCTAGTGGAAAGTACACCTGGTCCATGGCAGGAAGGTTGGAAGAAAATGGTCCTTAAGGTCTGTTCCAACCCAAACCATTCTGTGACTGTGTGATCAAATGGGTGACTACTGAGAAGATGAAACCAGGTCTTCTCACAGGTGAAAACACAAGGAATACTGAACACATATTACACTAAGAAGCATTTTAATTAGAAAGTGAGAGGAAAAATTCTTATGAGGAACATCATCAAACATTGAACAGATTATACAAAAAACCTGTATAATCTCCATCCTTGGAACTACTCACTAAGACGAGACCCTAAGTAAGTTTAACCAGTGATTGCAATCTTCCTGTTCATTCATTCACTAAATTAATATTATTAAGCTGGTAAATCCTAAAATCCCCATTTAGCCATCATTTAAAACACAGACCAAAATCAGTAATTATGTCAAAGTTCTTACAAATTAATTTTTGAGGGTTTTCTATCCTTGTTTAGAAAGCAAGGGAGCTTTTGCTGAGAGTGGTATGAACTTAAAAAGTATTGCATTTGTAATCATGTATGAACAACTTAAAAGCCTGGAACCTGGAAAGCTTTCAAGCATAAATGGGAAGCAGTGTATCTGCCTCTAAGTACTCCCCCCTGGTTTAAATCCTGAGAAGCCAATATATTAGGCTGGTAGATGGATTTATGTAGGTTTGATTTCAGCATACTTGGTTCCATTGTGGTTAAAGTGTGTTCACAGAAGATGTTAAGTAATGAAAAAAATAAAACAGCTGGATTCTTAACTATTCAAGGGAAATTATTATGTACCACTACAGATAACAGTGTTACTTATGTATAATTTAAAGAGAAGGTCTCCAAGCTGCAGCCTTTAAATTTCTTGTGAGTCTACAAGACTATGATAAATAAAAAATATTTTAAATGCAAAATTCCTAAGTTTTAATAAGAATGCATGCTGATCTGAGTAAACCACTGAGTGCTCTGTGCCAGAGTTCTGTTCATCCAACCAGCTTGGGAATTGCTGGTTTAAATCCTGAACAGAAAAAAATGGGTTACACATTGGGATGCATTCAACATACAAGTTTTTAAAAACCTTTTTAAATCCCCTTTTTCCTCCATGGTGGTGCACATACACTGCTGTATGAGCAGGCCTTTAGAGTTAAAACTTTTAGAATAAAGCTAAACTTGGCTAAGCAAGAAGAGTGAGAGATTATACATGATTGCCTACTGAACTGTGGTATTGCTATCTCTATGCAAAATAGCCTTCGCACACTCTAAGAAAAAATATCAGCTGATAATTTGCTTTAAAATATATTGTAGCTTTCAACTTAAAAAAAACATAACTGTGACATACACCCAGAATCTAACTTCTGAGTAAAGCTGAACTATTTGCATAAAATCAAAGCCTTAGGACTAAGATTATAAATTATAGCAGAACCTATATTTCAAAGCAAAGAGGCAAAAAAAGAAACTTCGGTGATTAAAACTAATTAAAGCTAAGTATTTGCTTTTAGCAATTTAAGATGACTCACGGGACAGCATTCTTGTAAGTAAAGATCTGCATCTCAAGGCTTAGAAAATAATATTCTACTACTAGCCCTTCAGAAATAATTTATGTATTTATTACTTCAAGTGGTCAAATTACTACAAAAGAAAATATTCCCAGATATGCAATTCAGCTATTCTTGAAGTGTAGGACTGATTAGATGAATATCTTCTACTACAGATGAATATCTTCTAATCACATAATTAACAGTATTCTTTACCATGTCACAGAATCACCACCATAATATGAAAGTTATAAATGCTTACCATTGCAACCTTCAGGGACACAGAATCCATACTTGACAAATTTGAAAGAGGACCCTAAGAATCAATAAGCAAACAAGAGGATAAAAAAGGTCATCCTAGCATATAGAAAAAGATAAATCATAAAGTCTACAATCGGTTCAGTAGTTAATTTTTATTTGGTCTTGCTACTGGATCTTAAATGTTTGGAAACTATCACCATTTCAGGACTGAAATGTTGTTAACAGCTCATTTGTATTCTACCATTCTCGTAAATTAAAAGCTGAGAATACGAATTTTTAATATGTCCTTTCAAAACCCTTTCTTCCTTCTTAAATAAAAGATGGCTTTATTTAATGGCTTACTCCATTACATAAAGCCAAAAATAGCCTTCCACAAGGTCTAGAATAAAAACTGAACTGCAAACCAGCTACATCCCTTCAGTAATCCAGACATAAGAGGCAACAACCTTGCTCTATCTGTTCTTGAACCATGAAGAATTCCAACCTTCTTCCCAGTAAACCTACTGTGTTGGTATGGCAGTACAATGCACAAATGCTGCTTAACGCCCTAGCACATTCTGCAACAACACCTCTGCAGCCACGCAGCTGTACAGGTAGAAATGAAAATTGCTACATCCTGTTAACAACCTGCCCTAGTCAACTTGAAATTGGTTTTAAAACAGGAGCTAGGCTTGTGACTAGAAAATCAAGTTGAGTTATTAATCAGATTATTTATACATTTATTTATTCATCTTTATACATAAAAATCTGTTTAGTTTAGGCACTTTATGCAAAATTATTAGCTGACGAAACAACATAAAGCTCTCCAACAGAGTTCTGCTTTCTCCACAAAACACTGTTTTTCACTTCTACAAAAGATCACAAAAGGACATAAGCACAGCTGAAGGAAAGAAGGGCTGTATTAACACCTACCACACTGCAACTGTGCTTCACAAGAAAGGGAGAGCGTGAGCTATGAATTCCAGTTTTCAGCTCCTCTAAGAAATCTCAAGTTTTCACTTTGAGAATCTCACTGTCTTGGTACTAGAATAGCTACAGGAACAAATAACGGCGAAAGAAGAAACTATTTCAAAGTACTACTAAACTCATCTGCCAGCTTTCCCGAGAAGAAAAAAGCAGCAATTACCAAAGGCATGAAGCTATCTATGGATTCCATGCGTGGTGCTATAGGAGGCAATGAAGAAGCGGAATGCTGCTTACATACAAAGCAAGTCTAACATGTCCTAGGTGCCATGGGAGTGCTGGTATTCAGACCCAGCGTGTACCACACAGGACTGCTGCACACCAACCCTGCTAGGCCTGCTGAAGACACAGTAAAAAAGCTGTAGCTGTAAGGTGCTTGTGTCTGATAGTCCTGGTCCCATGTGAAAAACCACCATTACTGAACCTTTGCTTTCAGAGGAAGGTCAATTTGCAAAAACATTAGTGCCAAAATTCTACTAGCTGGCCAGTGTGTAGTACCCCCTCAACATGTAAATTCTGTAAGCTCACCTGCTCTGGTTTGTGTTGCTGCAGAGCATTATAAATGTAACTCAGACCAGCTCTCGTTAGCACGTAGGAAGCTTGCTCATTTATGAGTGTATCTAAATGAGCTTCAATCTGAAATGTTAAGCATAAGGTATTTATAAAGAGTGTATGAGAATATTAAAAGTAACAAGTTCTGGGGTTAACATTTAGAAACACAAATAATAAGAAAAAAACCACAAATAAAGAGTGTGATCAACAAACAAAGAAATGCTACAAATACATGCAGCATAATTATTTTATCCATTTACATCTTTCATATTGCAAGCAACCAATAATAAAAATGCAAAGAATTCTTTCATGGCTAACTAATAAAAGAACCTATTTTTTGTATCTGTAAATACAACACCACCTAAAATGAAGATTGTAGCCTTGATCTTAAAAATTCCTATATAATTTTGTTTTGCTATAATTCCTTGAAAATATGTGATAAAAACATTCCACTCTTATTGAAAATACTGACAATAACATGGCAGTTTTACAACAAGAGACAGTCTTTCATAAGGAAAATAAAACTGAAACTAAATCATACTCAGAATTGGTTTTAAATTCAATACTGATAAACATGAAACATTTGAAAAAAGTCAACTGAAAGTACAATAGACAATGAAATTACAGTTATCCACTTTGCTTTAATTATCTTCATATGAAAAAACTTGTAAGAGTATCTTACATTCCTAATAGAATCTTTACTTTGCAGGAAAACCTAATCCCTAAATCCAGTTACAGCAATCATTTTTCAGTTTGAGCAGTCTCAGAAAGACATTTGGGTATATATACATTATGACTTTATTTTTACAGATAACTACCCCACATTTTTTTTTCCAATCCTAATGAAAATAATAAAAATAATAATATATTAAAGCCTAGTAAAATATAATATTCTTTTTTCTGTTACTTACAGAATTCATCTTTTTACTTCCTAAAATTATTTAGAAGAACACACTTTCCTTTTTAAATCAGAACGGAAATCTTAATATTTCAATTTGTAGTTTTTAACTGTCTTAGTGCATTCTTTTTCTATTAAAAATGTTTCTCCTATTAAATATGCAATCCTAACTCCACTTGAATAACCTACTTTTGTATAATCTTAAAAATTTTTTCAGTCTGTTCCCGTATTTGTAAAATGTTTGAAGAAAGTAAATGGTATTAAACGTGTAAGCTTCAGCTCTACTGCTTTTCTGAAGAATAAATTATTTGTTTATTCTGAAGAATAAATCAGCAACATTTACTGTGAAAGGAACTCTGATAAAAGAAATTAGAAATACCTAGACAGTTTGGTGAGGTTGTTTGTTTGTTTCAGAGCTAAAGGGTGATAGAAATTATGATTAGGATTAGAAAGCGAAGAATGGCTCTCAGCCAATCCTTGCTGATCCCTTCAAATGAGAATTTGTGACTTTTTTCAAGCCCCCTCAGCTCCAAAGGCTCTCCTGAGATATACTGCAGGCACATTCATGCAGCAAAATAAAAATGGGCCGTGGCCAAGTTTTTGTAAGTCAACAGTTTCTAAATTTTGGCTTCCATTTCAAAATTGTACCACTTATGAACTATTATCCCAGGATGTGAGGGGAAACCAAACAAATGAGAAAAGAGAGGCAGAAAGCAGGACTGAAGCAGTAACTTCAGCTACCCAATATTCTAGTACAAAATAGATGATGATCTAACTGTAGGGGATGTACTAACTGTATGATGGAATAGAGACAGCCATTTGGCTGAGCTTTTAATTTCCATTTGCTTCTTTTCATACAGTTTGCAGATAAATATTACAATGATTAGGATAATGAAACCCAAATATTTTAATAATTTTTGGCCTGTTTAAAATGAAAGATGCTATCTGCTCATGGTCCTTGATAAGAAGCCCTCTTATCCCATTTCCCCAATTTTGATAATGTTGACTTTGGATTGATTTTAAGATAAATATGTTCACAGCACAACTTACAGTACACAAAAATCAGTAACAAGCTTGTTTTCTTTTGGGGGTGGTAAAGCTTACCTGAAACTGCAACATTTCTAGACGTTTGTCAGTGAATTCAAAGAGAGCCAGAGTAGTCCTCATCATGTAAAGTGAATTTACCATGTAGGTTGCCATATCAGCTGTGCCCAAATTACTAGCAGACATAGTACACATTTGTAACAATGGATCTAGCACACAAGACAGAACCTAAAATAGCAAACATACAGAAAAGAGGGAGGGGAGGCAGGAAATCATGTTACACGAGGCTTCTAACCTCATTCTGTCTCTATCACATATTTATTCCCCAAAGCAGAATAAAGAGGAATGAGAGTTTCCAACTGTGAAAGCAGTTTTCTACTGGATTTTGTCAGCAGGTAATCGCCTACCACAGTGATGGGGAAAGTATAAAAACCTGACAAGAACAGATTCCAGCCTAGCAGGAGGAAGAATAACCCAGATTAGATAATTGGCAATTGTGCAACCTTGAGGGTGTATTTACTTAATGGAGTAGTAATTGGATAACTGAATTTAGATACGGTGTTAAGAGTAGCACTCCATACTCAGCTGTAATTATCCATATTGTTAGTCACCCTGTTATGCACATCACAAACTCTGGTTTGACGGAGAGCTCCAAAATGGGACCAGACAAAAAGATTAATGCTCTACCTTTGTGCACCGAAGCTAACTTACACATTCTTTTTTTGCCCCCTCCCTCCTCTTCACACACACAAAGCAGTCGAACATTCTTGTACCTGCACAAAGTCAGCCTGACGGGCATCCAGTGGAATAACAGATGAGTCATGAGATGCCAGAACCTCCCGTAGCAAGTTAAGTGTCTGATTTAGAGCAGAGCTTGGGCCAAGATCAGGAGGTGGGAGCTCAACCTGAAGAACAAGGTTATCTGTTTGTGGGGACTTTTATTAATCTAATTTACAGCAAATACCATCCAGTCTGTCAGCACAAATGCAACGAGCTATTAACAAAATTACATACAGAGAAGAACTTTGACACTGGACAAATCTATCACATTTCAGACAATAACTGCCTGCAACTTTCAGCATAACCACCTCATTCAGTGCCAAACAAGTAACACCAAATTTCTCATTTCATTCAGACTATACCTACTTTACCATTTGGAGACACTCAAACTCTACTGGTTTTGGCAGTGAAAAAAAAAGTATTTGTTAGATTAGGTGCCAAAGAGTAGCCACCTTGTTGGCACCACTGAGTTCACCACTGACCTCCTGAAAACACTTCAGAATCTAGTGTAGGCAGAGATTTGGGAGATGAGAGCCATGCTTCAGCAGTTCTTGACAAGACTGCACAGCTCCTGTGATGCTGAGTATGTGAGCTGCAGTCACAAATGCAAAAGGCTCAATCCCCAGCAAGCTCGTACCTTAAACTGCCAGTACACAAATGAACTACACACAAGCTAACTCAAGTACAGCTATATGAGCTGACTAAACAAACTGAAATGCTGGCTTATGCAAAGGTAAGAAGCAGGTAATGCAGATGATTAAAAAATAAAGAAAGAAAATTTGTGTATATTAGAGAAAAAAAATATACTTTCCAAGTCAAATTATGAAAATTTGGTCCCCTAAAATAGACTGAAACTCTCTGTTATTTTTAACCCAGGCCCATACATTTTAGCCCTTTCTTTGAAACAGGCAAACACTCATTAAACACTTAACAAAACATTTATAGAAAATCTAGCACCTCTTTTTCCCAACACACATTTCTTAGGTTCTACTCCAAACATAGCTGCATCTTTTTGTCTCCACTGCTCCTCAAACTGGCTTCCTGCTGCCTCCAAACCCTTTCTATCACCTCATTTCCTTCTGCCAACAATCCACTTCCCACCTTCCTCTGTTCTGCCCATGCAAGGGCAAACAGAGATGTGGCTGGATCATGTGGGAGTAAGGAGGCTCCCGGCCATACCGAGTAAATTAAGACTTAAAGGTATAATCTCTCCAGAAGGAGGCAGGGAGAAGTAAGTTTGGATTAAACTGGCCCATGTGAATCAGTCAGGGTATCTGGCCACAGCAGAGCAATGCAGCAGCATGCACTTCTGCAGTACTCTTAAGATTCCAGCTCTAAAGAAAAGGCTTTGAATGGTTCCAAGTCATGGGCAACATGTTCCATACCTTCCCAAATGAGAAAAACTGATGAATGGCATAATAATATTGATGCCTGAATCTTAAAAGTTAAAAAAAGAAAAAAATTCAAGGGGCAGAGGCTGATAGCCAAAGAAACCAAGGAGAGCACAGCAAACATCTTTAGAGCTGAACATTACAGAGCCTTCTATACATGAATCTACACCTGATGAACATGCCAGCAAAAAAAAGAAAAAAAAAATCTGTCTCTTTGAAACCAGGCTGAACTTTCACACTCTGTGCTCTGAAACATTTGAGATACATGTCCCCAACACAGCTACCAGTGACAGATTTAACAAAAGCTTTTTTCATCCTTCTGAATATAAAATGTTCCTCTATTCTCACTTTCCAAAAGAGAGTATAGTGAACTGAAAAAATTAATGTAAAACTAAATCTAGTAGGTTCAAAGAACAGTTGTGCAGCCCAAGTGGTCCTGAAAGCATGAAACAAATATTCTAGCAATAAAGTAGCAGTAATTCAAAAAGAGGCACTTACTCAGTGCCGATCAGCAGTAAAGTTCTCTGAAATTCACAGCACTGAATTACTTCCTTCTTGTTTCTTCTTGTTATTATTAGGGCTATTGGTTGTGTCCCGAACACACCATTCTCAGACTTGAACTGGACCATGTTCAGCGATATTTTGGCATTACTTTGAGACTACAGTTTGATGGACTTTTCACTTCCAACACACACATAGATCATGGCAATTATAATTTCAGGCTGCTTTGCACAGAATTTTTGTCTCCTGAGGTAGCTAGTGCTCAGAAACTCTTAAATTAGCTTCATCTTTCACCTGCCTGTTCCTTTATAGTCCACTGTCTTGTAGGTAAGAACAAGGAACAACATAATGGAAAAAGAAAATATTGTAAGGAAAAAAGATTTAGATCATTAGATTTTATTTGGGTTACCCTGAAATTCCTGATTACTGCAATAGAGACAGTAAGTGCAATAGTATCAGTAAGTGGAAGAAGAATCAAAGTAGTGTTATATTAATTTTGAAAATTCTAACATTTTACACAAGAATACAAAGTGAGGGCTTTGTTTTCAACATCAAAAAATAAAATTTAAAAACAGACACTTCAAATTTATACAGGAACCTATGAACTCCAACTCATGAGCACTAATCACTATTCTAATAAAAAAAGAATTGATGCCCTGAATGTTTTACATGCACTAAGAGATCATTATAATTTATCCTATTTCCAGAAAAATAGGTTTCAAATACATGCTGAGTTCTACTTTTGAAGTACCTCTTTCAGATGCAAGCTAGACAGCAGTGAACTAAAACATGATTAGGGAAGTTCTGCAGCAGAGAGTTAACTGCATTAAAACATACTCTAACAAAGTATTAAGTCTCTAATTTGTTTTAACTATCAGTTCAGTCATACAGAAATTATGCCAAACAGCTCTTCAGCCTTTCAAAAACCCGGAGAGATTACCCATTTTTAAAATCCGATATACAAAACTGAAATGAATTCTGAAACGGGTACTAAAAGTTGTACATAAACTTTTGTACAAAAATTTGTATCTTCTTTTCTGCATATTAATCAGTGGGGAACAGACACCAAGCCAGTAATCTTCCTCCAAACATATAACAGAGCAGGTTTCTCTATCTATGAGAGCAAGTAGTTCAAAGGATGTCTTATAGAATTTTACAAACAGCAAAGGAAAATACAGAAAAAAGAACAGGCAGCATCAGCAATCCAGAAGCGTGCATATATATGTTAATTGTTTCCCCTTCTCATTTACAGAAAAGGTTACATTTTAAGAAAGGGTAAATTTTCTTCCGAAAATACTGCAGTTGATCAGAACTTGATATATTGCTGTACTTTAACATTAGGAAGTCAACAGTTACAATGTTCATGAAGGGAATGGAATATCTCATACACAAGGAGGGGCTGTATTCTGCCTGGAGAAGAGAAGACTCAGGGGGGATGTTATAAATGTGCATAAATATGTGAAGTGAGGGATCAAGATGGAGCCAGACGCTTCTCAGTGGTGTCCAGTAACAGGTCAAGAGGCAATGGGCACAAATTAAGACACAGGAAAAGAAAAAAATTTGCTGTGAGGTTAGTCAAGCACTGGAGACAGCTGCACAATGAGGTTTCAGAGTCTATCCTTTGTGATATTAAAACTTCAGCTAGAGCAAGTACTGGGCAACTGGCTCTAGATGACACTCTATGTCATGAGCAAGACATTTGGACTAGATGGTTTATAGTTTCCTGCTGAACTCATCCATTCTTTAATTCTGTGATACTACTACCAAATAAAACAAAATGGTAATTTAAAACACGGAACTCCACAGAGAAAGCCCTACTTACAAGTCTCAAATGGAAGGTTAGTGGCTTTTATGGGAGCCTGATCAGCTTTAAATACAGCCTTTTAATAAAACACACCGTCAGGGGCTGGATCCAAAGTACTACAGAGTGGAACCTTGTAAAAATCTTAAGAATTTTTCATGCTGTCAGTTACCACTGAGCAGCATCAACTGCAGAGTCCATTCTCCTCAGCTGAGACAATATTCACCAGCACTCCAAGAAACCTGAGTGCATGTCTTATCAGAGAAGCTGTTTTAAGATTTTCTGGTCCTATTAGGATCCTACAGAGGTCAACAAAGTAGAATGCCTAATGGCTTGCTTTTCTTTTCAGCTATCAAGCTGGTCTTGGAAGAAAAGCTAACTAGGTTTTGCTTTGTTCTCATGGATCCATTTAAAAGCACAATAGTATTCAGTATACAACAATAATAATCAGTCTTATTCAATCTGCCCCACATCTGATTTCCCAGAAACCTAATAGGTTTCGTTTTGGCAGGAATCAAATTATGAAGGACAAGTTTACAATTATTCCCATGCAACATTTTAATATCTCTCTCACTGACAAACTTAAAAGATAATTCAATCACAGCATTTAATTAACATACATCTACTCTAAAAAGAACAGCATTAAGGAATAATAATCCCAAAACTTAATTTGGAATACTCTACTAATAGTCTTCTAACAGCTCAGACAACAGATGACTGGAGTTTGGCACAATCTTCATTAGTGCCCTTATGATAATTCTCATTCCATTTTATTAAATGTTTGCAATTATTCTTTCCTTTAATAATTGTTCCGGAACACTAGTAAAACCAGAAGAAGGACATGTGGGCTTGAAAATTCCCACTCTCCTAATTTAACAGGTGGTCCAATAAAATATGCTGACATCAGTTGGTCTAACACACTTGTTAAAATGCCTCACCAATGGATTCATGATATTAAATAATTCCCATACTGAGGGGACTGAAAGTGCAGTCCATCCACTCCAGTCCATTAGGTACTCTGCACTTTACTCCCAGTTTCACTGGAACAGTTTCTGTTGTTCTGACAATTATTTTTATTCACTATTTTCTCCTGGATTTATAATCATCTGTAAAATGGCCATCTGTAATGGGCTGTTTTTAGAACTAGACAACAAGTAACACAAGCAGAATCCTGAATTCTTATACATCTGATTTATAAGCAAAGAGTGAAAAGAAACATGGAAAAGGATAGGTAAGGAGTTTAATGATAATTCTAATCCATTTTCCTAGCATGGTTGGTAGATCCATGGCTAGGTCCAAGAAAGCTAAAAAGTAACAAATACAAACACAATTTTTTTCAGCATAAGGACACCAATACTCACAAAAAACCATTCTAGTTCAACCAAGAACCAGAATAAATCAATTGCTACCAGAACTAGAAAGTACAGGCAAGAATGCCCAACACTGGCTCTGAAGGGTAAGAACCACTAAGGCAAAGGAGAGACAGCATCTCCAGTGAGCTGATGCCCCAAACCTTCAGTGACACAGGAGGTGGCTGGTGATGCACAGCTTCTGTAGGATGTCAATGCTGAGCTCTACAGCAGCCTGACAATCTCAAAGTTTTTAAACCCTAAAAAAAAAGTGGCTTTGCAGTAACTGTTACCAAGCTTTTTGACAGGTTTCAAGAAGTGTCGGAACCAAAGAGAATCCCTTGTGTATTGCATTTCTTTGATAACAATGGACTCGCTTTCCAACAGTCTGCTGAGTATTTCTGTTACAGGGGTTTCCGCTCAAACAGAGCTACCTGAGAAGCCAGAATGAGAACACCATAAAAAAAAGCTTTCTCAGAACAAAAAGTTTGAAGTTGAGAGCTGCTTGAGATTTTATTACGTAATGAAAAAAAGTTCATAGCAAAGTGCTTCTGGGCAAACCAGTATTTTGAAGTAACCAGGGATTTCCCTCTATAATTTACACCAATGGCTTGACAACCAAGAAAGAGAATCCTGATCTATGACTGCCTAAAAGCTTCCATACACCTCCACACTAGTGACACTCCTTATGTAATATGGGACTCTTCTCAAAAATAGATGTGAAGAGGAAGCTATTTTCTTGTCCTAGAAAGAACAGCCTGAAGTCTCAGATTCCCACTGTGCTTTAGAAATTAAATCCCAGGCAGATTGAAGACAATGCTCAACTCAGGATAATCAATAATCTAGGGAATTAAATTGTCTGTGGCAATGAGGACATCCAATTACCATCCTGTCATTTGTCTGCATCCTAAGGATAGGATCTTGAGGAGTTAGCATATTTAATGAAACCTGCTTTGTTTAAAAAATGTTCCCAACTAGCTACACTTAAGTGAAAGATTTGCTTAAATCATATTCTGGTCTTTCAACTACTAGATACAATGCAGATATTAAAAAAGAGAATTATCAGCAATAATAGATGATACTGAGGAAATACTATTGTTAAAATTGTCTACTTGACAAGCCATTTACCACCTTCCAATAATCTAAACAAAAAGGCATTTTAAATTATAGAAATATAATTATTTTTACTTCAGAACATCCCATTTGCATTTTACTGTATTTCCAAAATTATTCAAATTGTCTTAAGGATCATATTTTAATCGAAGTATTGGACAATTGATATTCTTTGAAACAGGCTTATCAATGCCTCAAGATGCATAATCTAAACTGAAGTAAGAAACCACAATTCCCAGATTGTTCAAGTGAAAAATAATTTACTAATTTTCCCAGTGAATATTCTTTAGCTGCACAGCATGAACAGCAATGAAATTTTGTAACTGCCTCTGTAAGCACAAAAGGTCTATCTTCCAGGGGTTTATACTTCTCTAATAATAAAAAAAAAAATCTGGAAGCAATTGCATTGCATTCATAGCTGGCAAAAAGCTGGGATGTGAAGAAAATCCTACTAATACATATACACAATTTTGGTCCGAATCAGCATTTAAAAAAGCATGGTAAAAAGCAAACTTCAGTTTCCTTAAAATATAAAGGCATTGTGACATTCACTACTAAATTTACAAAGACAAATGAAAGGGCAAAAAACCTGCTTATCTTTACACTAACACACATAAAACTAAGTAACAAGAGAATTAAATTTATTATAAAAGAAACATCTTTATCCCATGGAAACGATTGTTTCTCTGAGTGTAATCAGCCTATAAATTTTGTATTTTTTATGAAGCAAAACTAATTTCAGTCAAATTCAGTAATCCACTCATAAAGGGTAATAATATAAGGTGCTACAGAGAACTATCAAAACCTCAGTTACAAGAACTACATATTAGAACAGGAAGATTTCTTCTCAGACATAGAATTACCTCAGTGCTCACTCCTGAAGCAGATTCATAAATAATTGTGGAAGCCTTTGTTACCCATGTATATAACAGTCCTCTAAATCTATTTAAGCTTTTGACCTCAATTTTATATTCTGAGGAGAGATCTTCATAGGGCATACAGGCAATGCAATACTGTTGATATTTCAGACTTAATTTATAAATGTGTTTCTGAGAAAGAGCAATATTATGACCTTTTCTTATTACATGGTAGGCTTGGTATGTCATTCATTACTTGTAATAAAACACCACTGAAGGTGGCAGTGCAATCACTGCCTTCATTTAAGGCCAGTAAAAGCAAATTTGACTACTTTATAAAACAATGACAGCATCTAGAACCAGTTACATCCAGACATGGGGGCTGAGGGAAGAGAAACTAAGAGGGCAAAGAGCAATACACAACCTTCCTATAGTGACAATAGAAAGAACACACAGTATGGACTAGGGGATCATAATTCCTTTATCACCCTTCCTCTGAATTCTACACATTTCCAAACTAAACACAGTGCATCACCCAAAACAAAACCTCACAGACTGTGAGTTACATGAAAAGGAAAATCATGCTGGATCCTAATTGCGTATAGATGTAATACCCAACAGAATAAATAAATAAAAAAGAGATTAATAAAGAGATGTTTTCAAGCCAAGAATTTTTTTTCCCTTAAGTGCTTTGTAAGCAAAGAGCAGTGATTTTTGATATGATCCATCACTGATTTCTTTTCATATAAGGAAAATTTACACAGATATTTTATTCTAGATTACATAATAGGAAATGAAATGGTTTTTGGTAAATTCATGTTGTCCTTGTCCATTTCATGTTTTAGGAACAGCTTTAGCTGATCCTTGAAGAAGCACAGGATCTATTATTGATATGATCCTGGATTTGAATGGAAATACCCGACAGCAACAATGCATTAAGAGGACTTTAGCAGCATGGACTGTGGGTGATAGCAGCTAAGGAGTAACCCAATGAACACATGAAACCACTGAAAGGAGTTACTGGGATGGATATATGGGGGAGAAGAGAAGGAACAACTGCTTCTTTGAAAAAGTCATTCCCCAGCCCCTGCAGAAAGATAGAAAATTGGGACCAGACAGACTGTGCTGAATCAGAAAACTCATTTGAAACCACAGAACAATACTGACAAAACTCAGAAAACCTGAGTGGTTAGTAAATTACCAGTCCACTCAAAGAATAGTTTCTGGAAAATAAAGTATTTTTTTTCTCTTTTTTTGTACGTTAAATAATATAGAAATGCATTTACAAATGTTACAGCAATCTTCCTGTGTTAAAACTACTTTTATAATAGAAAAGCCCAGATTTTGTTTCTACTTAGCTTATAATTTTGGGATATACCTTGCACCTTCAAAAAAGGAATGATGCACAATTAATTACTGATCTGATGATGGATTAATACAAATTATACAGCTCAATCACCTGACTTTGCTCTATTGCACTTAAGAAAATTTCCTACTTTTGCTGCTTCTTGTAGATTTTAAAAATATGTAAAGTGTTCTTCAAAAGAATATTGCTAACCACAGGATTTTAGACACAAATCTACAAAACCTCCACTATTATTAGATTAAAGATATAAACAGCAAGTTTGTAATGTAGTTCTATGACAAAAATATTGAAAATACAAGACATCAACTTTAGGAAAAGCTGATATATAAAACAGCTATTTACATAGTAATCTTACTAGACAAAAGGGAAACACAAGAATGTTTTGAAACACAAAAGCTGTACAATTTTGAAACAAACCTTGTCCATTAGTTTACTTGCATGAAGACTCAGGCTGTTAAAGAATATTTTCTTGCTCAACAAATGCATTTCTTCAATTGTTGTCAACAGTGTGGCTGCACTGTTTCCTACAATACCACTGAAAAAAAAATTAAAATTATTAAATAAATCTAAAGTGGGGACATAGTCACATATTTAAATATAATTTAAAAGAATATTATTTTCAAAGTTTAAATTTGTAACAAATTGCATGGAACAGTTCTCAGTAATGGCTGAGAGAGATAAGCTGACTGTAAGAACAAGAATCATCAAGTATGTCATTAAGCAAATATTGAACACAGGCTATCAGACTTGCACAAACTTTTTTGTAGAGTACTAAAATTTACTGGATTTTTGCTCTCTTATGCAAATCCACTTCTGTTATCAAAAAAAAATTACCTAACCAAAAGGGTTAACAATATTCTATCATGCTACCTGTTAGGGATAGCATTACTTCTCTCATTTCTTCACTGAGATGCTGGACATCCCCAAAACTGTAAGAATTCATGCCTTGCTATTCTGAGTGTTAAATTACAACCCTTAAATGGCACTACAGGACTACGCTCCTCTCCTCTCCCTCTGGCTATAGGAATTGCATTCATAAGGCACAAACTCTCAGTGAAAATTCATCAGGTCATAATAGGACTAAACCTCTATCTCGATTTTCAGATTGTAATCTTGTGTTTAATAGATCATTTCTTGAACTGCTTTTTCCTCTCATTACTAAGGTGCACCATCCCTACGCAGAGGAAGTTATTCAGCTGGTAGAAGGTACTTCAGTGGTCTTTAAAAATTGCGCCGTTAACAAGACAGAAACCAACAGATAAGACTGCCTGAGACCTTCCATTTTAACATCACATTTCCAAGCTTGCACCAAGCTGGGAGGTGCCCAAGAACAACTTATCCCAGTCTGCCCAACATTTGAAGTATTTTCAGACAGAGAAGCTCAACTAGTAATATTAATGTTTCAAATTCTCAGCAGTTCAGTCCAGGGCTGTGGAGGAAGATTTTTCTCCTACTGCTGTTTCTAGCCAACATGAACTACATCATATGCCACAACATATATTTATATATAAATTAGCAGCTCTGGCTTTTCTCCAGTTTCTGTATTCCTGGTGGCCTCTAGGAGCTTGGAAGGTGATCAGTACATCTTCAACAGTGAGATAAGGAAGTGCATAATTAGGGGGAAAAAAAAGCTATCAAAACACAACTATTTAGAACAAAACAAAACCAACAATAACCAAACAAACCAACCCCTAAAAAACCAAACACCTGAAGAAATATAATTTAGTAACATTTTCTCAATGGGGACTTGACTTTGTCATATGGAATGTTGTGTAGAGTTTTTTTGTATAATATTTGAATCTACACAGAACAATAAAGAAATAGTTATTGTGGCAAATTGATGCTGTATTCCAAAGCAGTTTTGATATGAACTGAGGAATGGCAATGGGTAAATTGTTTCTGCTTGCTATCACATATGTTTCTTCTTGATGTTATAGTGCAGAACAACAACTAAGCAACAAAAGTACTCTTCCTAGCAGATTTGTTCTTACATACACAATTAGGGAAAACAGGCATTTTTATCTTTTGTAATTAATTTTTCATACCTGATTGTATGGTGGTAGAACTTGAGCAAATTAGAAATCTTGTACAGTAAAACTGCTCCTGGCTCAGCAACAATCACCTGCTCAATTCTAACCTGTAGCATGAACAAATACAAATGTCTTTCAGGTCATAAATTTTGATAGTCAGTCTTCTATGACTTTATATGCAATATATTTCTGTTTTTTGAAAAATAAATCATAAATAAATTTTAAAAGAGGATGTCCAGTTAACTTTAATGCTTGGCTTGAACTGAAGTATGTCTGGGCTGCCAAGCATCTGGGCAGAGAACACAAATGTATATACACTCTTAAAAAAAAGAAAAACTACAAACTCAAAAAGCCTTCCAAAAATCCTACAGTCCCTACAGACTTTTGATGTTATTGTAAATTTAAAAATAATGAGATTATTTGATGGATTAATACCAGTACATATTGGAGTCCTCCCCAGCACTGAATAGCAAGAACAGCTGCAATGCTGCAGAATCACCAAACTATAGCAATAGATTTCTAGCATCACGTGGAAATTCAGAACATCAAAATATTAGGTATTTTGCCTAAGAAACAAATTTTACCTGGATGAATAAATTCTTCCCTTACAGGAGAGTGTATATATCTTCTACCGGTATTTAATATTTATAGCTAATAATCAGTTATGTTGACCATTTATCTCAACCAGAAGACAGTGGCTACACAACAAAACAGTGCTGAGTGTCTTTACAGCTGGACAGCTGATGTCTCCATGGTACACAGAGTCTCAATCCACTCATAAAAAGCTGCCCCAGGATCAATATCTGTGTGCTGTTATGAGGCAGAATAGACAGTGACTTATTCCTGCACTGCTCTCCCACGTGCCCGACTGTGAAAAGGCTACACACAAATCAGCAGCCACCACCCACTCTCTCAAGTTATTTGCTGTTCAATGGAACATGATGTGCTGCAGTCCCTTCTCAGAGCCAGCTGCAGGGAGCACAAACTAAGATTATGTTTCCTCAATCTTTTCAGTTTGCATCTAATTCACAGACCAAAACCAAATAATACTTTTTAACTCTTATTTGCAATACTTAATGCATGACGTTTATTTCAACACAAAGGTGAATTTTGCTCTTCAATGTGTTTGTATATACAAAGGTCTATATAAAAATAAATGTCTACAGTGTTACCTAAAAGGTCCTGTGGGCATGAATACTAAGTATATTCTAGTTGTAGAGCAAATGAGAATAGGGCAGGCAGGGGAAAAAGAGGGAAAACAATACATTGACCAAAAAAAAAAAAAAAAAAGAGTAATTGAAGGTAAATAAAATAATTAAAAGCTGAACAAGACTGAACAGAAAGAAGGAGAGGGAAAAAAAGTTAGATTTTAGGGTAATGAGAGAAAAGTAAAAATTAAAAAAACAAAGTGGGAAAAGAAGAAGTACTGCTTTCTATACAGAAGTCTTCACTGCACTGGAAACCAAAATTTGCAAGTGACACAACCTAACCTGTTCAGGTAAGCTCTTAACGTCCTGTTGTTAGCTGACCATAAAAGACTACCTGCAGTCCATATAGGGCATCCAAGACATTTTGAACTTTATCTTAATGTTATGGAAAAGACAAGGATTTAATTTAAATGTTTTTTTAGGATTACCCTACCTTCATCTGATATCAGAGGTCTGTGGTAACATCTACCACAAGGGAGTATTCAAGAGTCACTTAAGTGCCTAAAACACAAACCAACTATCAGTAAGAAATGTGGGCAATTTAGACTGCATGTAAGTATAACCCTTCTACAATGTATTGTAGAAAAGAATCCTCCAAACTGAATCTATTACTGCTGTTCCTCTGAACATGGTGGCTTGCAATGATCTAATTACCTTTTCTGCATTATATCAAGGCTCTTCTGCTTGGGGTTTTCTCAGGAGGGATTTTTTCTACCTTTTTTTTTTATTCTTTCCCCTGGGGAAAGAATAAAAAGTTTCCCCAAGAAAAAGAAAAAAAATTAAAAGCTTTTTAAATAACTTTAAAAAGTTTGTACTTTTTACTGGAAAGTCTAGAACGGCAGTGAATTAATCTAAGCTGCATTCTATTGAAATACAGAATACAATGGGAAAGTTGTTAATTGTTCTTTTAACATTTTTTTTTACTAGCACAATAACTAACTAACAACAACATTTCAGGGGATTATTTGGAAAAAAGACTAGCAGCATTTAAGTGTAAGGAGTTTGGCAACTGAAATTAAAGTTACTGTGTGCTTAACTACAAAAATCACAAGCGCTCAGATCAAGACCAGAACTTCCTCTGACTTACACAGGAGTTTGATTTCATTCCTAATCACTTTGTTGGAATGCACATAATTACTGAACTCAAACATCAGCATTCAGTATTAACAGAACCGATTCAAGAGCACATAAAGTTTGGAAATATCTTCCAAAAAAACAAAGCTGTGGTGATTGTGTGTCTGTTAGGACAGGTGTCTTCCAACAGATCAAAAACTAAAAGGTTGTGAAGAATGATCATAATTCTGTGGCAACAGGTACAAAACTGAAATACAAGAGATTCTGTCTGAACATCAGGGAACACTTTTTCTTTACTGTGCAGGTAGGAGGCTGAGCACTGGCATATATTACCCAGTGAGGCTGTGGAGCCTCCATCCTTGGAAGTATTGAAAAGTCACCTGGACACAGTCCTGGGCAACCAGCTCTAGGTGGCCCAGACTGAGCTGGGAGTTTGGACCAAGTGACCTCCAGATGTCCTTGCTAACCTCAATTCTGTAATTCTGTGACTTTCTAAATGGCACCTTTTTGAATTTTACCCCTCTCCAGACCTTATCCTTTTCTTATCAGAAATTTATGTATAGTATCCAGAAACTAGCTGTTCACATTTGAGACTAGTATTTGTCAACTGGATATGGTTGTTATAGCTACAGAATCCTAAGAGAAATTTAATATAATCGTATTTAGGCACAGTAGATTTTGCTTTAAAACCACCTGAATTTATACACTGCACAGTCAGGCAATAATTGGTATCAGCCTCATCACCTTGATTACTTCAGTGCTTATGTGAAGCACATACAATAGACAAGTCAGTCAATCATCTGATGGATCATCATTAATGATTTCTATCACATGTGTCCCCTAAATTTACTAAAGCTGTAGTTTGAAAAAAAGACAAGTATAGAAAGATGTGACAAATACAAAAAACTGAGGTAGCATAAAGATGGTAATTAGGAAACAATTTTTCATAATGTCTTTAAAACACAAGAGCTGGATTTATTAAAGCAAACCCAAGAAAACCAAAACACCAAAACAAACAAAAAATCAAACCCACAAACCAAAAAAGGAACTAGCTTTTCATACAAGAGCTGAAACATTCACTTCCCTCCTGAATCCTGAAGGATTTGTTGTGAATATAATCAGTTTATATCAATTTTACATGTTCACGCAAAAAACCCAAGTATTGAGATCTATTATATATAAAGAATTTAAAGCTCAGTAAGTCCCTAGTATATTCACAAACAGGCAAGGAAACTATCATATAGAAACATGACACAACTGCACAACCTGTACACTCTTCCCTAAAAATAATGATCACTATGAAAAACAGGTTAGTAAATTACATTGATTTATCATTTGACCCACTACAGCTATTCCCATACACTTACCACAAAGCTGTAATTTTATACATCAGCACTCCTCAATGTAGAAAAAGTAAACCAAAATCAAGACTCAAATTTAGCACCCTAGTATCTCTCATTATATGGCTATTATAAACCAGATATCTATGAACAAAGAAATCTTTAATTTGATAAAAAATCCTTCAGAAGTCAACAATCTAATTCTTAACCAAGGGCAATGAAAATACACTGAAGAGATGGGAGGAGCACAAGTTCTGAAAAAACATGGCAGAACAGCTTTTGTATTTAGAGTGCTAAGGAAATCAAAATACTTCACCTTCAGAGGTCTGCAGACACCTTCTGTGATGTGCCCAACTACTTCTTGAATATTTTCTTCCACACCTATAGTTAATGCAAACACATGCTAAGATTATGCAAATATAATTCTCTTTTCTTCAAGACTATAAAACAAATAAACAAATGTAGGAGGTACTCCTCCATAAAAAGCACTATGAACTGTGTGTGTTCTTTTCTCCACACGACTAGTTCACACCTCCACCATACTTCCAATCTAACCATTAAGAAATAGCTACATGGCAAAACAGTCCTGGAGTCATTACCTTTCCCTATGCAACTGCTTCCTAGTGCAACACAGTGCGTGGGAATTTGAGGTAGAAACAGCAAGGGGAAGAATAAATGATTTAGCAAGAAGCTATCTCAGTAAGGCTCAATATTAGCACTTCATGAAATTAAACTAGAAAAACACTGAAAAAACAACCAGGCTGGTGAGAGGCTCAAGGAGCAGCAGTACACCCCATTGTGAAAGGCCTGACTGGCAAACACACGTGTCTGTCAGCGCTGGTTACTGACGAGCTCGTGGCATTGTTACTAATGAAGTGACATGTGTACCTCCACACTACTGCGTGCTGCAGCGCTGGCAAATGCTTCCGCCCCAGCAGCAATTGAAACTCATCTTTCACAGAACGATGTACAAAAGAGAATATTGCCCTATCTTACCACGAAAAACAAATGAATTGTTGCATGGCAACCAGTGCTGTCATAAATCAATCAAACTGAAAGCAACAGATCTTCAAGCTCTCACTTCAGTAACAACTCAGAACAGATTTATGGAGAAAGCAATACTTTAATTCTAATTTAAAACTTGTCAACAGGAGTTCATCTTCAGATGGGACCCATGCAATGAAAGTAAACAAACTGACTGTGACATGTGACAGAAATCAGGTGACCCAAAGCTATATTTTGCTTATTTCATACTGAGACAGATTACCTCAGAGAGGAAAAATAATGAAAGATCAGAGATCTGTGCCAATGCCTCTTTACACCAAGTTACATGAAAAGCCATATAAGCAGTAACAACTGAATTCAGTGTGGTGGCTCTAAGAATTTAAACATTCTGAATTGGTAATAAAAATACGCTTACATACTTGAGTATTGATATCAAGGCAAAAAGTAAGATTACAAATCACAGCACGCATGCTCTTTTACGTAATGGCTAGCTCCCAGACAGACCCTAGCAATTTACACATTTTTTAGTAGGAACACTTGTACTGCTCATCAATGTAACAACTACCTAGCACATATTTGCAATAGTGTATCTAGACCAGATTGACTTAAAAACAAGTTGTTTGGTATGAAAATTTTAGCTCAAAAAATATACAAGTTCGAATACCAAAGGACAGGGAATAAAAATTTTGAGATACCACATGCTTGTGCCTTTGCATGTATTTTCATGCCCAATTAGAATATCTGGATTCCAAAAGCACTTCCAGCAGAAAGGGCTATATAAGTGGTGCAAGTTTGACATAAAAGAATTACAGAATAAACAATTCTCAAAGGTCCAAAATAACTTTCAGAATACAGCTCATAACTGAAGATATATTTCCAACTCCTTGCTACACCATATATAATTTTTCTTTGAGTATCCTTCTATAAAAGGAGAGCTCTTTTTTGTACTTTGTTTAGCTTCTGTTCTCCATCTGGGTTCCTGCAACTCTACAAAAAATGGGTTTCTAATGCATCTCTTAAAATGCCTGCAATTCTCCATTCCTTGCAAGTGGAAGATTTCTTTATGACTGGGAGGCTCCTGCTAGCTATAGAATACCTAAACTCTAAAGAGGTAAATGAGATACTTTACACTTGTCCAGCAAAAGAGTTACACTTTTCTGAATGTGTTTTCAGCACTTAAAATTTTAATAGCATTTTTGATCAGATTAATCTGAAACAGTTAATTTTTTGCAAATTCAACATTTTAAAACTTTTTAAAGCCATCCTTGCATGCTCTGCCTTAGGGGCTACATAGCTTGGTCACTTTAAAGTAAAAACTGGGATAGAAACATTTCGCAAAAAAAAATAAGTGCCACACATACAATTTTTCATCCAGTGGGACCATATCCACCAACAGGTATACAAGTGGCTTTATTTTTTTTGGTTGTTTCTTGAGAAGGGAAATTTTTGTACAGCTGTGATTTACCACACTCTCCACAGTCCTGAAAGTATACAGAGCTTATAGGAGAATTGAAACAGAAATCTGAACTCAGTACAGACACACCTGACACACCTGAAGGAAAATAACAGAAGTGGTTCCATCTGCAAAAAACTACTCAAGCTGAGATTGAAGTGAAAACATCTGACTGACTTCAGACTGCTGGTAGGTGTCTCATCTATGGCAGCTGCTTGGGCTCCCTCTATAGGCGAATGGAAAAACTCCCAGTTTGTGATGAACATCTCCAGAAATGCTTACATTAGATTTCAAATTTTGTTAGGAAGCACTGCACTCTGAAGATTAAAATCTCTGTCCTTATCTCTAACTGCAAATAAACAAGATGTCCACTTGTTAAATGGCTGCATGAAATTAACTCAATTTCTACTCTAGCCTGCACAGCCAGACACCTAAAGACTTCACAACAGCACAAAAAATTCAGCTTGAGCTTTTCAGTACCATAGATGCTGTCCTCACTACCAACTCAGGACATGTGTTTATAAAGAATATATAATCTCTGGATACTTTGGGGTTGCACTGCCCATAACTGTTTCTTCTTAAATCCAGTGGTATTCTATTAAACACTGTTTTGTCTTACAGACCTTATCACATCACTATCCTTGTCGTCAAAAAAATCTCCCCGAAGACACAGAGGAATAGTTACAGACAGCACCTCCCAAGCTCCCAGTTTGTTGCTCCCAGTATGAAAGGAAGAATTCCTCCTTACATTTCTTGAAAACTGTGCAACAGTGATAGCAGACCCACTCCTGGAGAGCTTAGGAAAACATTTTTCCTTCAGACTAAAATACTGCATCTCTTGTTTTTACCAGTCTCTCCAGGAAAAGGTTTTGTCCTGGTGATTTTTTGTTGAAAATCTCTCCCCCAAATATTTATATTCTCTGTATTATCAAGTATCTTGCTCTGTGGCTGAAATGCTCTAAATATATTTCATTCCATGGCCATATCATCTCAGCCCAACATCCTGTCAGAAGGCCAAAGAACTTCATAGTTAAGCAAAGCACTACACAACGAAGTGGGAGAATTTCAGAACAAAGTGTTGCAGCAGAAGTCCAGCCCACAGCAGAACCAGACACATTTATATGCTCCATGTAAATGGAGCTTTTCCTGAAGGGCTCCCAGTTACAGCAGAAGCATCGGTCAGTCATCTACAAAGAACTGCCATGTCTTTTTCTCTACCATAAAACCATCATGAAGCTTGCTTTCCTGTCTCCCTGAAATACTGTCAGCAAACAGTATTAAATTCACTTCCACAGTACACTGTAACTGTACTTAAAAACCAGCATTCCTCCTGGTTTTGATTTACAACAGTTCCTAAACAGCCTCCTTTTCCCACACCATTAAGAAAGGCAATTAATACTTAGATCAGTAAGGGAAATCAGAATACACATTCAGTTCAAAATCCAGAGTAGGATTGGGACATAGAATCTGAAGAGCTCACCAGATACAGATCACATTTAAGTTCTTACAATGAGTTTGGTACAATTGAGTATACATGCCTAATTTATAAAAAAATAACTTTCTCTGAAACTGTGGTGGCAAATCATACTAAAGCTTCTACAGTACTAAAGTCTTTCAAGTATAGGTTCAATCTACTGAAAACAAAGCAAAGGGGATGAAGACTAAGCATAAGAATCTGCAGTTCTGAATTGAACAAGAGTTTTGATATTAAAAAGCTCCACCTATTTGTGAGCGGCCTACGTCATCCTCCATTAATCCGGAATGTTGTTAAATGGCAAATGAAAATTCCATTTTCCTTGTAGAACAAGGAGACTTACAGAAACAAGGAATTATATTTTTTAAAAATTACTAAATAGAAGAGCAAAGGCATAATGAAAACCTTCAAAATAATATGTAACGTTTTCAAAGAGACATGTATTCATATAAATTACAAATAATTTCTGAACTCTCAACTACATTCTAAAATGTCCCTTTGTAAATTTGATGTAAATCTATTATAAGTGCAGTAAAATAAAAAGAGTGCATTTTGAAATACTCCTCTTTAGTTACAGGCCTTCTTTTGGTAGAATGCAACCACCAGCTATTCTGAGATTATTTTTAGGAAAATTTAAACTCAGACTTGTAACTGAATCCCAGCCTAAGAAATTAGTCACACTTTCTTACTTATCACAGACTTACTATCACTTCACAATTTATGTTTTAAAACCAGTACTACCTTGAATAGTCACAAGCTTTAACATAGCTTCTAAGTGTTCTTTTTCAGAAGCTGTAGCTTGATGCAACCAGGCCAGCATGTCTCCTACATACCTACACAAAGACAGAAATTTCTGTGTAAATTAGTGGTTTGTGGTGTCATGAATTCAAAATGCCAAAAAAAAAAAGATATTTCATATATATTATTGTTAGTACTGTACCTCAGAGGATCATGAGAGTGCATTTCAATAGGACGGGGAGTACCTCCCAGACCTCCTCTAGTAAGAGCATCTATAAAGCCACGGACCACAGCACTCCTTCTAGCTGTTCCAAATTCATCCAATGTGTATCTGTTATTGAAACATGAAAACAGGTAAAAAAACCCAGTCTGCCTTATCACAGTTGATTAGTTCAGCCTCACAGCTAATACAAGTAAACATTTTTATAATTCTAGAAAATTTGCATCCATGCTTCTACTATGATGTCGGAATTTCTATCATCCTGCTCTGCCTATGGTACATCTGACAAACAGGAGAAAAGAAGACAAATTTTATGTTGTCACCTGCCTGTCTGCTCTACTGCTCTAGAGCAAATGTGTAGGATGAGATAAAACTTCTGATATTGCAGACAGGTGCTGCAATAGATAGTCTTATATATATGTATATATATATATATATATATATATATATATATATATATATATATATACACACACACATACACCATCCTTCTTTCTTGGCTGGATAGCTCTTAGTTTCTGGGCTAAATTAATTAATTGTCAGATTATTATGTGTGAAGTTTTTCTACTGAATTTGAACAGTCTTTCTAGTGTGCCTCCTCTGATAACATTGTAAAATAGACTGAAAGAAATACTTAGCAGTGTGTTTCCTACACAGGGGCATTGGCAGAGGCTGTAGTTTTGCCAGGATCAGGTTACTATTACCGAAGAAAGAAAAGGGGGTGAGAGAAGAAAATGAAGTGACTGCTTCTGCAGTGTCCTGACAGGCTTCAGGCACAGCATCATCAGCTGGGCAAGGCAGGTGATTGTCCCACTCTGCTCTGAGCTGGGGCAGCCTCATCTCAAGTGCTGCTGCCACAATATAAACAAGAAGTTTAAGTTGTTAGAGAACAATAAATTAAGCTGTTAGAGAGTGTTCAAAGGACAGTGAAGGGCCTTGTGGGGAAGCTGCATGAGAAGTGGCTGAGGTCCCTTGGTCTGTTCAGCCTGGAGGAGACTGAGGGGAGCCCTCACTGCAGTTACAACTTTCTCATGAGAGGAAGAGAAGAAGCAGACACTGATCTCTTCTCTGCGGTGACCATGACAGGACACAAGGGAATGGCCTGAAGTTGTGTCAGGTGATGTTTAGGCTGGATATTAAAAAAAAAGTTCTTCACCCAGAGCATAGCTGGGCACTAGAAGAGGCTCCCCAGAAGAACTGATCACAACATCAAGCCTGACAGAGTTCAGGAAGTGTTTGGACAATGCTCTCAGGCACATAGTGTCACTCTTGGGAATGGTGCTTTGCAGGGTCAGGAGCTGGACTTCATAATCCTTGTGGGTCCCTTCCTACTCAGCATACTCTGTGATTTTCTTGACTCCTCTGAACAGATACTAAAGAGAACTCTTCCTTGACCCTCCCATTCCCTTAGCCCTAGAATCAAACACATGAAAACTCAGCTTTTCAATTTTTGTACACATAATCATCTTTGACAGGTTTGGCACTCCTGTTTGCGTAAGGTCCAGCTGACTGACAGAAGCAGCAATTTATTGCACTGCAACACAAGGTTTCTTCCTACCGCATGACTAGTAGGGACAGACATTCATTTGATAGTTGTTCACTGATTTTAATCAAAGCAATCTTAGCTAGATATTTAGTGGATGAACAATTACAGCCCAGAATGCATTATCTCAAATGGCTTGCTGGTGGTAGAGGAGGTACCAATCACATACACATAGCTCATTTCTAGAGCGGGCTACCTTTCTGTTGGCACTGAAGTATGAAAGGAAGTGAAGGATGGTAAATGAACACTGGTAACCCCAGTTATATGTGCAAGTCAGAGAACACTACTATTAAAAAAAAAAAAAACAAACAATTTAAGCATTTTGAACAACGCATAAACTATGAAGGAGAGAAAGAAAATACACATTACAGTTTATTTTTCCAATGTAACTGAAAATTGTCAAAGAGTGAGCATGATGTCACTTACCAATGACACCCAGCAGAGGAGTATATATATATATATAAAATAATAAAAAGAATGCTATTCACTGATTTATTTAAGTCTGCATTTAATATGCACTGCATTCACATTTAATAGAGGTAGAGAATAAAATTTAAAATAAAATAATACATGGTTTCAAAAATGTTTGACAGTATGTTCAATGTGATTTCTACTCTGCTATAGAAAGTCAGGAACCTTCAGTTTTGTTCTTTTTAATCCTAATTATTACATTAAAGAGGTGACAAAAGAGCACACTGAAGAATCTGGAAATTTCTGTGGAAGTATTTTTCCTCATACACTGTACTTATTAAGTTGGAGAGTAATAGAGAAGCCTAACAAATAAATTCTAATAAATTACTATTTACAAAAATTATGCAATTAAAAGTGGAAGAGATCTAGCATCTGATAACTGCCCACTGTCTAGAATGAGCAGTATTGGAGTGAAAAATCTCAAGCATCTATAGAAACCAGTTAACTTTTTCTTTTCATCTCCAATAAACAGCTATACAATGGATCATTAAATATACAGCAGTGAAACAGATTTTGTGATCATTATTAGTTCTGAAAACAGCATTCAATAATGATAACTTTGTTTGAAAAAGGAAACTACTAATTTTCCTTTTGCTCTCAGTAGAACAGGGTATAACCATTAAAAAATCCTGCATCTTAAAAAATTCAGCAATAACTATTATTTACACTAGAACATTGTGTTTACTACTATGTTATTACACATACACATGTTAGAAGAAGAAAACAACATTTGGATTTTTTTCAACCCAGCTTTAATGTTTAAAATGTACAGTAATGATCACTGGGGAAAGAGGAAGAAAAAAAACTTTGTAAACCTAAGTTGATGATGGAAGAGGAACACTGTTTTCAGCTATGTCTCCATGCATTTTCTAGGAAACAGTTCTCATTTTTTTCTGTTAAGAGCCAGGAAGGGGAAACCAATCTGAAATATTTATTTGACATTCCCTACTGACTGCAGTTCCAAAAAGTCCACCCATGGTGCAATCCTTCTGACACTTTTAGTTAGTAAGTGAATATAAGGAAACAAGAATTTGTAAATTGTTTCTAAACTCTTGCCCTTCTCCATCTTATTCACTTTCACCCAGTTGAAACACAGTCTTCATCAGATGCAAGGGCAGTGTTTTGAAGGGCAAGTGTTTAGTTCACACAGCAGTGCTAATACACATAAAACTATTGAAAATTATTTTCTTCTGTGACTTAACTTCTACATTACAAACTCAGCAATTTGTTACTTAGATATACAAAAGTTTTCGGAAGGGAAAAACTAAATCTTGAGATTTAAAATGTAAATCATTAGTACTGCAATTTTGATAATATGTTGTAGCAAGTAATTAAGCTTGAAAATCTATGATGAGAGACACATGTCTGCATCATCTACAGTAATGGTTTTTTTTTGCCCTTTTGGCAGAGGAAAGAATCTTATAAAACATTGTTAATAGCATAGTAACAGATCTTTTGCAGCTGTAAAAGAGGGTGTAAAGGAGAGAACGGAAGAAAGGATTGCAGTTCCCAGCTATGGCCTGAAGTACTGCAACAAACCATTCAACAACCAGGGAGATCAAGTGACACCACTTCTCCCTCACATGAACCAGCAGAGCTGACTGAGCATATCCTGATCTGAGCTTTCTCTTACACTGACAGCACTTTTCAGGTCCACATGCCCTATGCATTTTTCCTGTGAAGGGCTCTGTGGAGCTTCACAGCATCAGGTACCTACACCTTTGCACTGACACTCTTAAAGACAAGGGTAGCATTTGAAAGGCTGCCTGTTACTCTGCTGGCCTGGATACCTGTGGCTGAAAGCAATTTTCAATGGTTGCAAAATGTGATGAATACATAAGGTAAAAAAAAAAATCCACCAAAAGTCCAATGAAAACCAAAAGGCCAAAACCCAAAGAAGTGTAAATAACTCTTCAGGGACAGTCACCCCAATAAGCAGTTCTTACAGTGCCACCTCGTGGTTCACTCTCCTCAGTACCATTTCATTTACTTCAACAGCACTTCAGCAAATTTGCAGTAAGAACAGTAGTATTTTACAAAGATATACATATATAAATACCTCTACACTTTAGAGGTCTATATGTAGAATTTTTAAATAGACTACTGTATAACTCATAATAGAAAACATTCTTTCTACCACAGGCACTTCAGTAAAAGCTAATTACCCTTTACCAATTTTTTACTTTGGGGACTTAAATGACACAATCACATGTTTTGGACAGAATTTTTTTATTTCAGAAAAATCCTAGAATGAGACCACAGAAATTCACAATTCATTTAAATAAAAACAGTCTGACATTTTACTTTAATTAGAAACTTGTAAGTTAGAAAAAGTCCAATGACATTTCCTGTATCATAATTACATTAAAAAGACTTCTGAAATTCAAAGTAGTTAAAATGTGACTTTTTTATAACTTAAGTTTCTGGGTAATTTTGAATTTGGCACAGTACCAAAGTGCCACCGGCCTTGGCACTGTAATTCATGCCCATCTTTAAGTTTTATACACTCAAAATACTAGCTTCTGTCAAAGAGGATAGCAAACATTTACTTACTTGTAAAGGACAGGTCTATCTTGTAAGGCTTCCATGGCTTGAGCAAGAACTTGAGAAATGTCACATGATTCTTGTGTCAACATCCTACATTCATCTATAAAATACCAACATGAAAGCACATTCTTTACCCTGTAATACATTTTATACAAGCAATCAAACAAGAAAATGAGTTAAAAACTCAAAGGATTTTAATCTTGAAGACTTCAGAATATGCTACCTGGGCTAGTTCATGTTAATACAATTAAATTCCACTCAAGCAGTACTGTAAAATGCATGTTCATCAAAAATTTCAACAATAAAAATTATTAAAGGAAGCTTACTATTTGTTTATGCCCACATACAAATGTTGACTCATTCAACCTTCAGAGTTTTATTTGGCTCTTCTGTAATTGTTTATCACATTTCAGGTAAACTATTAAGAAAAAATGGAGCAACTAGTTAATCAAACTGTTTGTTTTGCCATTTGGTTTTGTTATTTTATTTCATCAAAATAATTACAAAATTTTGTACATTCCAAGCAAGATTGTGGAAATCATATAAACTAAATCGAACACCAGCAAAAAAATTATGGCTTTTCATAAAGGTGAAACCACAACTATTATCTGAGGTTTCAGTATCCACTGAAGAACAGCTAATGAATATAAAAATCACATTGCACCATTTTTTCCCCCCATGAATCTAACTGATAGTGAGACAGTCTCTTGCTTCGGAGAAGAAGGAAATAATAAAAAAGCAACAATATTTGACACTATCAAGGTGTTACAATGAACATGGATGGCTACACCCAGGGTACATATGAAAAAAAAAATCCTACTATCATTCAAAAGAGCATCCTGACAAAAGGATTTTTTCTTTTCTAAAAGTAATCCACCACCCCTCCCACTAAACTAGATATTACTATCAAACCATTAAATCCAACAACTTCCTTCTACCTCACAAGGTAATGCAATTCAATACAATTAAAATTTTGTTTGGACTACCAAATTGGAGTAGTTGCTTTTTGTGGAAAACTATCTACTACAAACACAAATAAATAATTCTCTTTTATAATAATGAAATTGGCCCAAAAAACGAGAGAATTGCCAATTAACTGGTTCAAAACACATTTTTCCCTAAAAAAGAAAACCAAAACGTTAATATGTCTTGGAAAGGGTTTGTGTTAAGTTCAATCCACATGAAGGAATTATTGGAATCATCATAATAGTAATCACAAACATAAAAACATTCTTAGTCCTACTTTGAGTCCATCTGTAAAGTCGTTCATAAGATGTCTCTTGCAGTAAAGCCATCTGTTCCATAATTTCCAAGCTACAAGATAAATAAAGTTTATTTGGAAAAACTGTTTTAGGCAGCACTAGCAAAGGCATGTGCAAATCAAATGAAACATACCATTATTAAACTTTTGAGTATTTTTAAATTTTTGGTGAAATATTCTGTATATTTCTGTATATATTCTGTCATACGAAGCAAAGAATGAGACCTTGCTTTAACTTCTGCTTTTAACTGTAAATGGGTCTCATGCACTCATTTAAGTAGGACTTACCCTGCCCTTTGCTGATTTGTTCGGAGAAGAATCTTGACATCATCATGAATTTGTTTTACTCGTCCCAAAGCCTTGAAAAAGTCCTAAATAAATTTAAAACCAAAATACAAGCAGTGTGTAAAAGCAGCAATTTCTATTCAAATCTCTAGCACTCCATACTCCCTCTTTCAATTCCATTCCTAAGCTTCTTGCAGGTCTATGTTTCAAAAGCTGCTTTTAAACTTCACATCCTGCCTCTGTCATTTACCTTTCATTCCATCTTAAGAGCCTTAGGAATTTTTGGTTTCCCATTGTACTATTCTTTTAATTCACAACAAGGGAAAAAAAAAGCGCTAAAGATGTGTTTCTAAACCCGTCTTGTGAATTATGTGTGTTTCACATCCATTAGGTAACTCTAGGGAGATACTGAAGACACTGCTATGCATTACATCACTGTCTCCAATTACTGATAGAAACTAAGGAGCAAAATGAAACATTGTAAAGTACAATGATTAAAGTTTGATATTTTTTGTATTCATAAAATGGAGTAACTATTTCTTAAAACAAACAAACAAACATTTGCAATAGACTAGACTAAGATTTTCCAGAACAACCTTTCTCTGTGGAGTAACTCAACAGCAGAAGTGGAAAAAAAAAAAACAACAAAAAAACCAAAGCCTAGCAGACAACTATATATGACTAAAAAGGTTACTCTGTTAATTTCAGAGTGCACATGGAAAGCTAGTAACCTTTTGAAACATGACTTCTTATGAAGACATACTTCAAATGCCTTGGAGGAGACCAGCTATTTCAGATACAACTGCTTGTTACATCTATTGTGATTTGAACTGAGATTGCTCAGGAAAGCAGAGTTTCATTCTGGCTCACATCACATAAAAATAGTCATGTTCTAAGTAAAAGAGGCCAGCAATTTAATCTACTTCCTTGCATCAATTGTGTTAAAGACCATGTTTATAAAAACCCAAAGCACTCTTCCTTCGGGATAAAAGAAAATTTTCAAACCACAAGACTGACTAAAGGTGTTTTAAGCACACTGGTTGACTGTTAAAGGGGAAATGCACACACATGTTACTGAGGTCTGCCAACTAAAGCAGAACAACTGCTTTATCTCAGCTACTTCTGCACATTTTTTAGATGAAGTATCAAAAAGACCAGCCCTCGCTGGCTGCAAATCAATCACGCAGTAACTGGCAGAGGGCTGCTGTCATTGTTCCCTGCAATAGGCACTTTCTAGAAACTTGATAAACTAGAATGTTCATGGCAATTGTGGTTCAGAAGCATACAGCAATTACTCAAGTGCACAATTATTTAGTACATTCCATTTATGCTTCCATTAGAACTGTTTATGGTTATCAGTTCCATGTTTTTAATAGTGCTTTAACTGCAAACAGGATGCCTGTGAAAATGAGATAAATCTGGATACCTGCTGATACACTATGTGAAGTTTTCCATGTAACTAGAATAATAAAAAAGTCTATTCGGTATACTCAAGTCTTTCATTATTCAGTTTGCTTTTACTGTAGAACAAGTTTCCTTTCACTGTGCCTTCTTATCCAAACCATAACATATTCCAAAACTTGTTTTGGATGGTGACTGAAGTGAGTCAGCACCTAGTATCTTTAGCAACTAAATAACATAGAGGGAAAGTCTCAGCTTACGTGTCCCAAGTTACTGAATACCTATATACATGAATATGCATACTGAACACACACATGCACAGTGGCAGTACTAGAGAGCTGTAAGATTCTCATTTGCTTTGAGAATCATGAAGTTTTAAAATGTCTTAACTGAAAATTCAGACTTCATAAAGATCTTTTTGAAGTGTAGAACTATATGAGAACTCCTTTGCCTCAAACTAATTACATGAGAGCTCATTTACCTTAAAACTCATTACATAAACTAGAATTTAATGTTGGTTTTCTGTTTTTTTACTTGAATCTTTCATCACACATTTCAAACTCATCAGAAATTCACCGTTCTCTTAAAAGGTACATTCCTCAATAAAAAATTAAATTGCAAACCGAAAAGAGTATCTCATGTACAATTCAGTTGAGCATTTCTACATTTTAGTTCAGGGTGAAGATTTTAATGTTCATTGAGCTACCTCAGTAATTGGCTCATCTTTTGTGCCTCGAAGCAGATTCATTTCATCCGGTGTCAGCTGGAATTTTGCTATGAATGCATCTGCAACTTGTGCTTTCATTTCTAATCTCTGACTGTAATAAAACAAAGTGAAGAGGATATTAGCTTTTTATGCTTATCTCAAAGACTTATTTTTCATATTTATACTTTCAGAAATCCAACCAGCATCAGAAATTGGTATTATTAAATTATAATAGCATATTCTTGCCATCAAACACTTGAGTTGCTTTTTCATGTAAGACTTTCTATTACGCTTACACAGATTATTCAGTAAACACAATGTAGAGGTATTTTTACACATTTGAAAATTACAAAGTTCTTTAAAATAATATTCCTTCCTCATTTGTATCATAAATTATCTAATCCAGATACTTTGTGCTTGCACATTTGTAATGCTTGCAGTTATTACCTTTAAAATTCACTAAGGACAGAAAAAGCCTATAGCATTTACAAAGTACAAAAGTAATCTTAGATTATTCTACTTTTCTGCAGACCAGATCCATTTCTTTTTAACACCATACAGTTGGGATATCAATTTACTAATGTCACAAGCAATCAAAATGCAATGGCTAATTCTCCTGTTCCTGAAATAAACACAGCCAGGATACAATATGCAAACATCATCTCATGGGCAGCATTTTCCTGCACAGGTTTTGTCACACGTCTTACAAGCACAGAAGGGCCCAAATGGAATGGACTGGGATTTTTGTAGCAACAGAAAATTTGCCCCAAACTGTGGTTTGAGCACACAGTATTCCAGAAAATAAAGACTATTTTTTCAGGACATTGAGAAGGCATTAATTAATTATTTGCAGAAGAATGAAGCTCAATTCCTTTAAGAGCATTTCATCTTACAGTGTGATATAATTACTACAAGACAAATACATTGTTATAAGAGGATGGTAAGACAGACAAGTATACTTCTGTATAATTAAATTTCCTTGAAAGATCAAAGCTTGAAAAGTAAGCTTTCACTTATTTACCCCTTCTCTACTATCCAACTAGTGTCTGAACTTCATTCAGCTACTAATTATGGAAAAGAGACTTCCATTATGTAGACATGTATGACTTTCCTGCCCTGCAGTTCCACAAACTCTTTTATAGATCAGATTAAATGTTTTGCAATTATCAATGCTCTAGCACATTGAACAATGAGAGGGAAAGCAATATAAAATCCAATAGTACTTTAACAGTGAAATCTATGAAGATCAAAGGGAAAAGTAAGCCAATACTTCAAAGTTACACAGCAGACACCTAATCAAAAAGGAAAACCAAAAACTCATATGCTTTAATACCACATTGTGAATTGCTAATTCAGGTTTCACTGGGGTCCTAGGCAAATATAATTATTTTATCTTTACATTGATTTTAAGCATTGCAAAACTGTCAAAGTATTTAATTTTCTCTAAGTAAATGCTACAATTCCAAATTTTGC
Organism: Lonchura striata; assembly: GCF_050655825.1. Taxonomy (NCBI): domain Eukaryota; kingdom Metazoa; phylum Chordata; class Aves; order Passeriformes; family Estrildidae; genus Lonchura; species Lonchura striata. The sequence goes on from NC_140703.1 coordinate 65,785,149, forward strand.
GTCTCCATGAAGTCAAATGTTTCTCAGGAAAGGGACAAGAGTGATGGAGAATGAATTTAACCACCTATACAGGCAGATGCATCCATGAAAAATCCTGGCACTTTCCAACACAGTGGAAGGGGAATGGAACAATGCTGTTTTGAACAAATTCAGTAAATTTTAAGCAGGAAGATTTATGTGGTGAAATCTGAAGAGAGCAAGTCATGCTGTAAGAGGCAAAAAGACAAGTGTTCTACAAAACACAAGAAACAAACAAGAAGATACTAACAAAAGAGTATTTCAAAATCAATATTAGGCCTGTGAGAGACATTCTAAGGATAACTATGAAATTCTCACAACACAGATTAAAGATGGGGCGGGTCTGCTCTGCACTAATATACTCACTGCAGTGATGTGTAAGCCATGCTATTCAGACTGTCTCAGCCATCCCTGCTCATCCCTAACCTGTACTGACCTACCCACTGCGCCAGGACAATTGTTCACAGCATCATGTAGTGAATTAGATCAGGGAACAAATCTGGCAGGAAAAAAATCCAGAAATTCTTACTTCTTGGAGGTGGAGATTACCATCAAACTGAATCCTTGCAGATTCAGTTTACCACAGCCTGTGCTACAGGACTGGAGTGCACCAGCACCAGGAGCTGTCACAGGCAAGAGGCATTGACTTCACTGCTGCTATGAAACTCTCATGAAAACTACACTTCAGAACTCCTCTGGGGCATAAGAAGAGCTCATTTCAATTGTCAGTTATGACTACTACTAGTAGTAATCAAAATTGTAAATATTATGACCCAAGAAAACCCTAGAGGCATCAAGACAACTACTCAAATTGAAAATCAGCCAGGGACATTTAAAATTTAACACAGTGATGCTGCTTTCAACAAAGCATTCCTGTTTCACACTTTTTGCTGAGCAACTCTTAATGCCTCAACATCACCACCACTGTATTTGGTTTAAACAACAGAAAATGTAAATTAGTGAATTAACTTCAGTAGTTGCTCTGAGTCTCTCTTCTTGGGATGTCTCAATTGAATATAAATCCACAAAGCTGAAAAGAGACTGGATTATCCCTCCCTTTAGGTAAGAGAAGGAAAGTATCAAAGAGATAAAAGGCAAATACAAGGCCTTCTTTGGGTTCAACTGAAACAAATCTTCAACAAAGAGAGGAGCAGATAGGATGCTGAGAAACTCTTCTATTCTTTAAGCCTGTGTATCTCCTGAGTGCATAAACTTTAAGGTGCTCTTATAGAAGATCTCAATTTATTATTATCTTCTGTTCTTCAGATTTTTTGAATGTATACTTCCACCAAACTGGGGGTGGGAAGAAGTCTGATTTTAAGAAGTGTAGTATATTTGGCATAATGGTTTTCTCAGTTTTCCGGTAGAAGTAGGCTTGTGGTAGAACAAGGAACAGGGTCAGGAACTGTACAAACAGCATGCTCATGAGTCAGTCCTGAAACTCTGTGCCCTGTTTCACTCCTTTATAAAAAAAAGATTAATCTTGCTAATCCGTATCTCTCCTTCTGCAAGTCTTCACTCTTCACAGTCCTCCCTCCATTTGTGCTGCTCTGGAGAACAAGTTTTGATCAAACTGCGCTTTAAAGCCATTCCCATCTTTGCCTGTGTCTTGGGCTAAGGCCTGGCATAACTGCACACTGATGGACTCTGTGCACTCCCGATAATTAAATTTTATAATATAGAGTCAATACGTTAAATTCAAGCACACTGGGCAAGCTAAGCTTCACAATGTACTCAGAAAATAACCTTAAGGTGGCAGCAATGTTTCATTCACTTTTCTCAAGATAGTGACTGGGAAGTGGTGACAAACATCTTTCCTAAACAAAAGCATGTGTCTGAATTTTGATAAAGCTGTTTCTGTTGGCATTTTACAAAGCACACAAGATTTCAAAGAGCTACTCCCTTTCAGAACCAAGGTTATCCGGTTCTGCTTGAGATGACTGTGAAAGTTACCTTCATTATCAATCTGCACAAGAAAGAGACCCTATATCCTAGATGATGGATCAGGAACAAAATATGTAAATTGTACATACCTTTGATTTTTGCCTGGCAGTGTACAGTGTTACTGAGACCAATACACTCAGATCTGTATTCAATTTTTTTCTATATATATTTATTTATGTATTTATTTCTCAGATACAAGCTAATGGGTATTTAGAATTTAATCTATATTACTAAGGTAGGGCAATGGATTAAAACGTCACTCAAGTTTGCTACAATCATTTCACTACAGTAAGTGCCTAACAAAACACAATGAAGGTAACAATAAAAGCCAGTGTAAGGCTGTCTTACATATAACCCACAGTAGTCAGTACCTGTGTGCAGTCACTAGACATGTCAAGACCCACTGGCCTTTCTGTAGATATAATTTCTAAATTCTAAGCAGTGCAGTACAGCTCAGGAAAGGCCCTACCATATTGTTATCCCAATATTTTTTTCTTTTAGCACAGTTAATCCTGCATAAATAAATGAAACTAACAGCTTATGGGAACCCTGCATTGATGCAAAAGGGGAAGTGCCAAGTGTTGTTAGAATTTAGAACTTGGGCAAAGGATGGGATTCCAACAAAGAGCAATTTTCCCAGTTTTAATCGTTACCAGGGAGACAGAATTCTTTCGCAAGGGAACTCAAGAGGCTGGGAAAACTATGCACTTCATGCACTTTTCCCTTGAACCAAATACAAATGTGCACTGTTTATTAGGATTATCACCTAGACAGCTCAAAAATGAGGTGGAGAAGAAGCAGACTTTTCCAAAGCTTCTTGCCACCACGTACAGCATAAAAATCTGCTAGTTTCTTCTACTTAGGATGAATCACAGCAGTCATTCTGAAATTACTTTCAATTTGTGGTACTGAGGATTCAACACATTTTTAAAGCCTCAGGACAATGGAGTATTTCTAACTCATAAGTAAATAACAATCATCTTTAACAGACTTGTATAAAGCTGCAAAATTATTCTTGTGTCATGTGAAAGGCAAATATACAAGATAATGTAACAAAACAGTTACAAACAAGCATTAGAAAACCGTTCTTAAGACTAAGTAGAGGTGCATTTGTAAATGCTGAGAACAAATGTTTTGCTCTGCATTTTATCCATCAAACACATCTCTTACTGAAGCAGAACTGAAATACTGTGAGGACATATTCAGTGACCCATTCCATCATTATGAATTATTATGAAATGTTCCCCTTACTTAAAAAATAGGAAGACATAAAAACCCCAGTGAATTGTCCAGTGTTTCCAGGATACAAGAAAACAGCAATAATAGTAAAGAAGGCTTTAGTGAGACCTCATCTGCAAAACACATCACAATCCTGATCATCTGTGTCCAAGAACAATGGATTCCCATTAGACCACAGCTAGCAGGATGATCGTGGAAATGGAAAAACTGATTTATCACAGGAGATGAAGGCAGCTCTTAGGACAAAGGACAAGATGAGAAAACAGTCAATTTGTATCAAATAATTTGGTTGTAAATGAGGGGAAGGCTTTTCCAGGAAAGAATGAGCTTTTGGGGTAAGCATTCCACAAACAGCAACACACACAACATGTAAAAATAATGCACTGGTTATGTGTTGAACAGTTGATGAGTTTACCAAAGTCATCATGCAAATAACAGGTGGCAGCAGGAGAGTGGACTTGAGCTTAGAATGTCTCTCTCATCTGTAATACCTAGCTGGAGACAGATAGCCTGCAATGCTGCATCCTTGCCATCTCATACATTTGGTGATAAAAATAAACGGGAAAAATTTAGAAGGTTAAATCTAAGCAATAATTCTAAACTGAAACGATTAAAATCTAACCAAACACTAGAATAAAAAAGTTTATATGTAAATAAATTCAAGAAATTAAACCATTTTCTAATTTTACACTGGTAAGGCTTCCTCTAAATATGATGCATATGGATCTACGGAATATTTCTGACAAAATTTTCATATGCAGAGCTCTGCAAAAATCATGTGATATAAACAGATATAGATATGCAAATATTGTAAATCAGTGTTTGGAGATGGTTAAGATCCATGATCCATGGTTTCTGAGTTATGCACAGAGATTAAATTTAAAATGAGTGTGTTTCCAATGAACACATTCTTTTCCATCTTTTAGAGATGTGCTATTTGATATTTCCATATCAAACAGACTGGTATCTTCAGTTTATTTTTCATAAAATCTGATATAAATTACTTGAAAGGGGCTTGCTTAGTCTAACTCCAAGTTTGGAATCAAATTCAACAACGTTGCCAAAGACATGGAAATTACACACTGTTCTCTACATCCACCTGGAATAAAATCAAAACAAATGAGCTTAAGCTGCAGCAAAAGAAGAACTAAATCATATAGTCAGAAAACAATAAAACCAAAATCTATTTCCAGTGAAGACTGCAGGCTCTCTGGCCCTTCTATTCCTGGGCTTTTCTTCTCAGAGCAGATCAGACAAACATCAGTCAGAAATGGTAGCATGTAAGCAATTTTGCACTTCTGGTGAATGTTTATCAACCTAAAACCATGCCTCATTTCATACTGACCAAGAGTACTTCATGTCTCAACACAATTGCCATGATGAAATGCTACCAAGAAAATAAGGCTTTGCATGTTCTCTGCTGGTCATGGCTGGAATGCGACAAGTTAGTTTTGTTTTTTTTTCTTTCAGATACATTTTAGTTGGTTTTATTCCTCTGCTACATCTTTTCACCTATGCTTTACTTTGCTACAAATCAGGATAGAAAACGAGCCTCAGAATTTCAAGTCTTAACTCTGTCCCACATGGAATTATAATTCAGTTTAGATAAACACTGCTTTTGCTCATGAAGCACATGCATGGGAATAAATGTAAATACATGTTTTAAAAGGTTAACACATGAAATACATCTCATCAATGCAAACTAGCAGATCACCACTTTTCTTAGCACCGGCCAAGAAAAGAAAACCTCTCTAACCCGCTACAAATAGTGCTGAACTTCCTGCATAATTTCCAAATTGACTATGACAAAGAAGATATTTGTTAGAAAAGGAAAAAAGCACCACCAAGAGACAAGGAAGAGAGATCAGTAGTGCAGCATACTGAAGCAGATGTTCACTTAGAAACATTTTTCCTAGGACTTCTAAGCTTGTATTGAACACAGAGGTGACAGTCAAATAACTGACTAAATTCCAATAATCAAACAAGTGTTTGTTATTTTAAAATAATAAACAGGTGTTTTGTTATTTTTTAAATAAAGATCAAGTCTGAATGCAATCTGATTCAATTAAAACAAACTGAAGTACACACATTCCTGTCTGGGAATCATATTTAATGTTATTTTAAAAAGTAAAACAATCCCAGAGCTATGTAAATGGTTTTTTTCTTTGTAACTGATGTAACTAACAATGATTCTGACACAAAAATACAAATTTCACTGTGTTTAAGAACATAAGTAAGAGAGTGTAGCAAAATAAGATAGCCTGTAAAGGTATTCAAGTGCATAATCTCCACAAAAGTTCTGAACCAGTAGCCTCAAGAATATCTGAGCCATTTACATTCTTTTGGAACAGTTTTCAGAGTATTGCGGTTTTTACTTCTAGAACACTAGTTCTAGCCCTCAAAAACTTTTGCATTTCTGCAGACTTATTTTCAGTTAAGCCCCTGAGCATATACATACACTTACAAAACTGCTCTTACTTAATTTTATAAGAGCTAATATTGCAAGTATTACCTTCTAGTCTCCTCAATTGTTATATTGATGACTGTAGCTTGTGGGTAACCTCAAAAACAGCACAACATCTAACTATTAAGTGGCTGGTAGAATTACTATGAAGACAGGCTTCCAGCATTCTGCATAGAGTATTTGGAACTAAACAAGTTATTTCTCTGGTGTGGGAATTACTGAGGTCTGGGATGCTTGTCCCCTATGCAAGGTGAAGTAGTTCAGTATTGCAAGTAACTTTTTAGCCTCACACAAAAAAAACCCCAACAAAATCCAAACCAAACAAACACACCAACAAAAATAAACAAAACCACCAAAAACAAGCAAAAAACTCCAACAAAACTGGAGTCAAGTATAACAAGAGAACCAGAGAATTAACAAGGAAGAGGAAGCTATTATTAAAATCTCACTTCAAGGAGCAAGATCCTCTATCAGCCTACTAGCTATAGCAATTAAACAAACCCACAACTTTTAAAGCACAACAGATGATCATTATTAGAAAACAAAGCTCCTCATTACTATACATAAAAAACCTAATGTAACATAATATTAGTGTGCTCAAGTAGAAGTATACAAATCTACTGAAGATAACTGAAATACAAGTGAATTTAATTAACCAGAAATTGTCTAAATTAACTAACTCAGTTTTTCTTTATTATAGAAATTTGTTATTAAATACATTAAAATGAACACTCTATTCAAGACTATATGTTACTGAGAAGCAATAACTTAACCTTTTGTTATGAAGATATGGGTTGGATGTCTGATCTACTTTATTTCACACTACATGGTTCAATTAAGTCTCAGTTTTAAAGGAAAAAGGAAAAAAATCATCCTAGTTCCTATGCTAAACAGATAAAATAATTTAAATAGTGTGAAGGAAAACTGTTTCTGATGCACACCAGTTTTAACTAGACTTCACAGAAGAAATAAATTTGGAATAAGCAACCTAACTGACCAAGGCAATGCACCAACTCTGACATATTAGCAAATATAAAAATGCAATTGCATTAATTACTTTTAAAATTTCTTATCTAAATAAGAGCCTACATTTAGGATTTATGCCAAAGCAGGTCTAAAGCTCACAAACTAACAAAAAAAGAAAAAAAAAAGAAAAAAAAAAAGCTGCAAAGCAAAAACCCAATAATGGGTTTTTAACCTAAATCTGAGACAAACATCTGATTTTCTATCCCAGATATTTACCCAGATATCTTAAATTCACATATTTCACCAATAAAGCAAGTGCCAATGCACTCATCAGGACTACCTACAGGGAACTTCAGGTGAGCAGCTCTACCTTCACACCACAAACCTGTGAGACTTCAATAACCAACAAGAGTTCAGGTAAGAAGCTTTGAAAACTGAAAACCATCTTGAACTACAACTAATTATATAGATAATACAATGATGAAACTACTTAGTATTAAAAACCTAGTACCCACACAGAATCACTGAGACAGCGATTCCTTTTCAAGTACAGCAAAAGCAAAAAAAGGAAAATAATCTAAATCCCTAGTTAACATTAATACCTGAAATGCACCTGAAAGTTTACAGTCTCCTTCAGTTTCAGATCATCTAATAAAATTGTACCATTTTTCCAGCTACAAGAACAAGGTCAGCTAAAGTAAGTCACATAAATGCTAAGCCTAGTAGAACATAATAGAACAGGTCCAGTTTTCATCTCTGCATTTCAACCAGACAGCATTTTGGGACAACCCTCAGAGGACAGAGAAACCATGTCCTTCCAGCTTCACCACTTACTAATTTGCTGGCTGAAAAAGGTCACATTAAGTTGAAGGCATCATCAATTTAAGACTGTACTTTTTCAGAGGTAAGATTTCAGGTGTTCAAGAATCCCCTAATATCTGGCTGCAGATGCCTCTTCACATGCCTGATGTAAACCAAAGGAATGCATCAGAACAAACAGTCCTTTAACAAGTTAGAAGAACAAATGACTAAAATGTCCCAAATGGAACCAGTCCTCACAATTTTTCATATCTTTCAGCAGGGAAAAATTCAACTTTGCTAATAAATGGTATTATGAATCTTCCATGACTATCAGACTGTAAAAGTCACAAGTAATCTCTGGCTTCTGCTCATGGGTACTTCATGGTATACTTAAAAAATAAACTTCCAAACTTTTTCCAACATGTGCACTCTGAGGTCATACAGACCCTTAGAAGGACAGACTACTGCCTAAACATTTTTCCTCTTCACACTAGGGGTATGTTCTGTCTTTTAAAGGAATTATCAGAAAGTCTTTTAAGTAAACTATAATGCAAGAAAGGACTATATTGTGGAGGTACTGATGTACAGTCTGCATAATCTCCTTTAATGGAATTTAAGGCCAACTAGACACACACCACTTGGGACTGGTCTTGGTGTAGATTCTGCTTCAGAACCAGAAATCAAGGCAGCTTTCCCTGTCTTGAGACTACAAAATATATGACCACTTCTCTGTTCTACTACTTTACATACACATATTCAAAATTATGTATTTTCTAAGACTTCTGCTCACTTACTTGAAGTGTCTTTACCAGATCTTTCACTTTATATGAAACAGCATTGCATTTTATGCAGTTATTCTACATTCAATGTTTAAAATATGTACAGATTTTCAATTGAAGCTCATATCATAAAACCTATTGATTTTGAAAGCTCACCGAGAGAAATCCAAAACCATAATTTCTACTAGAAGCTTACTGCTGCAAAATAATTATTTCTAATCTCAAGTGAACTGTATATAATTTTCTGAAGAAAGCTCACTAAGCAAGGGGATTCATTCTTCTACACCGAGAAAACCTGAAGCTATAAAACCATACATCCTAGCCATAAAAACAATAAAGACTGCTTAAATCTGTCATTGGCTATTATCCCCTTCTCAGGAATAAAAATACTGAAAAGCGAAAAATACAATTTTTTATTCTTCCACAGGAGGCTGGAGAGCCAATGGAAAAAGTGGTCTGTGCTAGGCCATTAAACAGCACTCCTGTATTTTACAGTCAGCTTTACATATGGCAGAGTAGGTTAGGATCCAACTTTGCATTCCCTCATACAGCCCCTGAAAAAGAGAGATTTCCACTGGATATGAAGCATTAATAACAAGAAGCTTGTCAAACTGATGAGAAATTGAGGTGGTCCATATCTGTTAAGAAACAATATAACTTACATTATCAACAGACTTTAGGCAAAACACATCCATATTTAGCATATGCTACCACTATAAATGATTGTTTTTCCTAAAAAGCCAATTTTTATTGAAATAAACACTAACGCACATTCTTACCTTTTTGGATAATTTAGCAATAAACTAAGAGTACAACTGAGCTAAAAACATATACAGTATTGAAAAAATCCCAAAGTCATAAATCAAAGTGTCAGAGTCTATCAAATAAATAAGATAATATACATACTTTTCTGCCTGGAGTTTTGTGGTTTTTACAATCAAATCCTGAGTTTGTTCCTTTGCTGCCTAGAATACAATTAGAATTGTTAAGCATGTTTAAAAAACAAACATATCAATTGTATTAAACAATCTTTAAAATAGGTAATATTTTTGAAGCTGAGTATAAGCAATTTAAAGACTATATTCTGAAATAAAAGACCTTCTTGAAACAATGATTCTACTATTCTAACTTAGAAAATTCAACACAGCCCTAAATATTGAGTGATTGCATTGCAAGGGAATCCATGCAGAAACAACTTTGCATCAGACAGCAACTGCATAACTAAAAGGATTGCTGCAACTGAATCTAAAGAGTTCTGGAACTTATTGCTCTGTGAAAAGCTAAAAGACAGCTGGATTTTTTTGGCTTCACACGGGATGCCAGTGATCCCTTATGCAGAAAAACTGTGATGACTTAACAAAATAAAAATTCTAAAATCAAAATGTGTTCTGTATAGAATAATACTGCAAGCGAAGAGGTGGAAATGGCAATAAAGACAGTCTGTGAATAATTTCAGTACTGTATTATAGCCAAATTACAGCTTGCCAAATTGAAGATGCCAGTCTTGAGACCCATGAGTACAAAAGTAGACTGATTTCAGCCTATCTGCCACTACATTAGTTACAACAGAAAAGCAGTAAAGGTACAGGAATGCTTTGAAAGGTGAAAATAGGACTGTAACAATTCACGTCCAACTTAATTGCAAATTTCAATAAACAATAAAGGGGAAATTTCCTTCCTGTCCAGTTCTTTCTGGGCAGAAGTACTGACTATCACGAACAATGCTAACAGTAGGACAGCAGAAAAGAATGAAAACCATTTTTTCTGAATCTAGCTAGATATACCAGGAAGCCTGATTTTACATATGTGTATTCAAGTACATGCCAGATATTGTCATTATTATACATATGAAATATAGGAGCTTACATCGCACCTAACAAGGTGCCAGACATGCTAGAAAAATCAGAAAGTTGGTATTTGATGTTTCATTGTATATCCAAAACAGAAATACTGTTCTCTTTCTCCCCACCTCTGTATATTAGTTACCAATTTCATTATACTTCAACCCTACTGAATTCCATTTTAGCACTTGCTCCTTCTTTCAGCCACTATATTTATCTAAAATCAGATGTGACAATATATCATTATTTGGATCAGATGGTACTACAAACTTACAAAATAACAGAGCTAAAAAGCTTTTTGGCTTATCCAAATATATTCCCTTTCACCTCCTGCATTTGTTCTGCTTTCTTCATATACTGCTCTCTTTGCACACTTTTCTGCATTATATGCCCCAAATCCTCCTCTTTGTATCTATTTGCTCTATTTAGCTCATTTTTGTCTTATTCGGATTGAACACGCCTGCAAGTCTTCCTGTCCTACTACAGATAAAGCACCAGAGTATTGCACAATTGAGATCTCATTCATGAGCTTATTAACTCTATTCATACGAAGAAAATATGGATTGAATCAAGACAAGTTATGAGTTCTGCAGGCTCTAGAGGAAACCTCCTGTGGGGCACAGAACAAAACTACCTACTGACTTCAACAGTAAAAGAAATCTCTGCAGGGTGGCTCTACTCTGGGAAAAGAAAAAAAAAATATCACAGACGACAGTTACAGTTCATGATCTAAAGACAGAAAAGAGCAAAAATCTGCATGGACACTTGACTCATTTCCACATCTAAAGAGTTTAGTCTAACAGTTCCTGAACTGCACTAGGGAATATATCCACGTTAACAATGTTCAAAGAGATCTGAGACCTCCGAGGTGCATTACCCAGTTCCTTCCAAAACTGAAAATTAAGTACTGCAGTTGGCTACACTGTACGCTCACATTTTTTAGTACAAGTTCATCAAGCTACAAGCATTTGTACAATGACTGTGAAACCTATTTATCTAAGTAGGAGGGCATTTAATATCCCCCCCACCCCCACATATGAGGAGGAAAACAAGTGCTTTCACAGGACTTTTTGGTGAAGAATTCTTATTCACATACTATAACTTATGTGCTGTATTTGGAACAGATTTGTTCTGGCAAAGCATCTACACTTCAGCATCCATAAGCCATTTATATGCATCACTGCACTGAATTTTGAACCTGTACCCTAAAACCAAGCCAGATTTAGTAATGCACCATAAAACACAAACTTCCTACACTCCCCAGCCCTGCCAGAAATATTACAGATTCAGGATTAACGTGAAACAGAATTGGTTTTGTTGCATATCAGCATTCTGAGACAATGTTAAGAAACAAAACCAATAAACTGAAGATGCACATCAGATTTGTCTCCCTCTTTGAATCACCAGATACTTTCCTATGAATATACTTGAGGTATTTATATGGACACATAACTCAAGAGATACGGTCAATACAAAAGCCATTTTAAATGGAAATACACAAATTAACCCTTAAATCTCACACACATCCAATCTAATAAAATCTTTTCTCTCCTCTGACATACACATGGATATCACATTGCTATTATGAAAATAGGTATATGGCTGCATTTTGAACTGCAATTTGGAAGAAATTAAAATTACTTCCTTGATACGTTTTCTAAACAAGTAATAAGAAGAATATTAATATCCTAAAGTAACATAACGTGCATACCATGGAAACATCTTGCTGCTGCTCTTAATCCTCAAAAATAACTCTTCATTATTTTAAAAGAATGTAGTCACACCTCAAAAGGAAAAATATTAAAGGCACCTCCATTTATATATTACCTTCAAACGACTGGACATGTCTTCACAGCAGCTGCTCATTGCTTGCACATCTTCATTTATACTCTCAAGTTCCTAAGTAAGTCAAATAACAGTAACTGTGTTTTTAATCAGAAATGCTGTGTCCAGGCCCAGCTTCCCACCACAATTAGATGCCCCAGTTACAAGGAACATCGTTGCTCTAGGCTGCCTGCTAGTCAGTGCAGAGTAATGCACCTCTAAACATCAAGATTCACTCAGGACTTGGATCTGTTTGAAACATCCAATGCAACATTTCTAACAAATGAAACAATTTTACTGTAAAAGTATATCTGTCCTGGAAAGTTAAAATCTCTTTTAATCTTTTTGTTTCCTTTTTTTAAACTTTAAATCATGCAGCAGTTCTCTTGCAAAATAGCTAGTCATGCTACAAAAACATTACCTCTTTCACTTGCTTGAATATGTGCACAAATTCTTCATTTATGGCCAAGCTCCGTCGTTCAATGTCTCCACGCAGGTTCCTTCGGGTGCGCAAACTATTCTCCACAAAAAAGGTTGAGAGAGCCTTGAGTGCTTCCAGCATTTCCTAGAAAATAAAAAAGGCCTTCAGTTTGCATGCAGTTACAAAGAAGCAGGTTAAACAGTCTGTACCCACCCCAAGTTCATGGTCTTATTAAAAATAAAGCAGACCTAATAAATGGTTTTAGAGAAAAAGCCACCTTAACACACTCCACATCAGTTGGCAAACAACTAAAATAATTGCTGAGCCTTTCTTCTTCTAGCAGAAAACTTTGTCCACAATTTTGCAGCAGCTTTAACCAATAAGACTACTTTCTGTAAATGAATGACCTATCCAATGCAAGAACACATTTAAATTACAAAACGCCTGAAAAGCGCCCTTCCTAGGCAAGTAATACAAACCTCCCTACGATCTGAAGGGATAAAACAGGAGCGTGGCATGTTGCTGGAGAAGCGAAAGCTGATTTTATGTGTAACTAATGCAGCACAGGCCCGCCCGCAGCTCCGCAGCGGAACTGAGCCTACGGCAGGACTCGCCCCCCGCCGCGAAGCCTGCCGGGGCCCGCGGCCCCTGACGGCTCATCCGGGCCCCGCCCGTCCCGCCGCCGCCGCCCGACCCACCTTGTCATTGTCCAGGCGCGTCTCCAGGATCTTGTTGAGCTTGCGGGACAGCGGGTTGGTGCCGGGAGCAGCCGGGAGCCCCGGGGCGGGGGCGGCGGGCGGCGGCGGCGGCGCGGCGGTGTCGGCCATGGCTGCGGCCCTGCCCGGCCCTGCCCGGCCGCAGCGGCGCCCCGCGGAGCGGCTCGGGCGGAAACGCGCTGCGAGCATTTGGTTCCGGCCTAGCGCAGGCCGGCTGTAGAGCCGGGCCTCTCCTGGTGCAAGGTGGCGTCGCGCTTTTTCTGTTCATTTCTTTGTTTGGTTTTACTGATGGATTAAAAATACATAAAATTGAAATATTAATAATTAAAAATAATTTACTCACTAAATAAAGGATTTTGAGTGGATGATAGAGGGTTCACTTCATGAGAGCAGATAGCTGTATTTATTTCACAAAACAAATGCTTTAATTGTGAGCACAGCTAGAAAGGAAAAAAATAAATGAGATCTCTGTTGTATAAGCTGACAGCAGTGACTTATACAATACATATGTGTCAAAATGAGGAGGTTGTCTTGTTTCTGCTGTGCATTTACTGACACAGAGGTGACCTCCCAAGGTCTCCTCACAACTCCAGAGCACAAAATCAGAGTCAATTGAGCTGAAGAAGATCTCTGAGATGATCGAGTCCAACCTATGACCTGACAGCACCATGTCAACCAGCCCACAGCACTGAGTGCCGCATGCAGTTGTTCATTAAACACCTCCAGGGACAGTGACTCCACCACCTCCCTGGGCAGCCCATTCCAGTGCCCAATGACCCTCTCCACAAAGAAATTCCTCCTAATGTCCAACCTAAACCTCCCCTGCTGCAGCTTAAGACCATGACCTCTTGTATTGTCACTTGTCCCATCTGAAATGCTGAGGTGCAGCAGAGGATTTCTGTGGGCTTTTCCAAAGGACAGAAAGCAGGCACACAGATAAAGGCAAGAAGCCATGAAGAGAGGATAAGAAGACACGGGTTATAAGAACAGGTTCCACCATGGTATTAGCTGTGAAAACAGCACCACCTTTCCAATTGCCTGACAGTGTGTGGTCAAAACCCAAAGATTCAAGCAGTAGCTTAACTCTTTGGGAGTTTGCGGATTTCACATTGCTCTTCTGAAGACCCTTCCTGAAAATAACTGCAAGCACATCAAGAAGACATTGCCTTTATGCCCAAGGTGGAGCACTGAGCTTCTGAATAGTTTTATTCATTATTTTCTTTTAGTTTGAGTCATTTACCTCAAGAAAAAACTATATGACCAGAGCCCTTGAAATCTTAGTGTGATGGAGACAGTGATAGGATATTTTGCTATTTAATTTGTGTTTGTTTGTTTGCTTCCTCACGTGGATCCTCTACATAAAAGGCCAGCTTTTCTGAACAGTCTGTGTAGTGCCTTGTTTCTATTCTTGGCTAGTCAGCAAAAAGGATTTCAAGCATTTTCAGACATGTTGTTTTCCTTAGTTTCTGTTTCTCATCCACCCTATTACACTGATGTTATCTCCTTCTAGGTGTCCTTTACTTCTGACTAAGCTTCCAGGAGCCAGGATCTCCCTTTTCCATGTCAGAAGAGATAAAACAGCCTGCAGTCATCACAGGTGTAAGCAATTAATATTTAATCATGTCAAGAAAATCCTATTATTAGAAAGATCCCCTCCCACCTGTAAGCTGGATGTTGTTAGCTGTTTGAACAACACTTCAAATGTTGTTAACCTGATGGATGAGTTGACAGAGTGAAGGCACACCTTGAAGTCAGGAAGGCTCCAACATCTGAAACACAAGTGTCAGATAAGTCATGACCGTTACCAAGTCTTGTCCAACAAGTTATACCACAAACATACAAGAAGCCAGAAAGAATTCCCTCTATTAGTTGGTACATGTATTTTCTTTTGAAGCAACCAGTTCTGTTTTCAGATGCTTCTTCATGGGTGTGCGTTTCTTTAAGAATGTGTTTTGTGAGCCAGAATGCTTCTAGCTAATGTAAAACATTGGGCTGACAGGAACCAATGGAGTTTTGAAATAGCATGTGTTTATCTATGCATACGTTCTTTTGAAAAATGAGAAGACATAATCAAGGGAGAACTTTTTTACCTCACAAGTCTAAAAGCTGTTTGTATGAGGATGCCAGTGCTTATATCTTGTTAATCTTTGAGGAATATTAGATGCAGCTGTAAAAAGAAATCCTCTCTTTTTCTGATACAGATAATTTTTGCAGGGTAGATTTTTCCTCAGAACAGATTTTTTTAACAGAACTGTAAATGTGACTGCAACGAAGTTACCATCTTGAATTCAGGTGGTGTGCCATGTCTTGTGTTCATCACAAAGCTGGGTTTGGCATGACATTCTTACCAGTCTTCTTGTCCACCAGCAAACATCCTGTTAAATCAATTGGATGTACACTGTGGAATAAAATGCTTTGGATTTTGTGATCTGTAACTCCCAAAAAGTACTTTGATTTCATTTATCAGTTTTTGTGTGTCAATGGTAGACAGTTTGTGTAGTGTGTGTAATTTACACCACTGCAAGTTCCCTTACCAAAGCTTGACAAGCAGCAGAACTACAGGTGTCAGTAAAGAAATGCCTGGCACAGGGTGTTTTCTGTTAATTTGCTTAGTTCCTTACTATGGTGGTTTCTGCTTTTGTGGCCTCTCCCTCTCAGATAGCAAAACTGTTTGACAGCTGTTACCACTGTGCAGCTGGTGAAAGTGTTCACAAACCACTTGTTTGGTGCACAGACAGGAGCACGGTTCAGCCTGCAGAACAAGGTGTGGTCGGGAATGTCACCTGCTGTCTACCTAGTCAAAGCTAGTAAGTGCTGCTGTACTTTCAAATGTTTGGGAGAACATGCACTTTCTGAAGACAAAGAAAGGTTTGTAGTAGTGACCTGAATTTGTTCCACAAAAGCCTAAGTAGTAATAAAACTTCAGTGGATTAATAGATTGACTGGGGTCAAAGACATGGCTGTATGTATTTCCCTATCCTGTGACAAAAGAGGAGTGACAGAGCAAGACATAAAGCAAATATTTTCCTAAATACAAAGAAGAAGGAATAGCTCTTGTTATGGGTGTTGTAATAGGCAAATGAGAGTGAGAAAGGAAGATTTCTGTGATGAAGGAAAAAGGAAATGGAGGGAAGGAGGGAGGAAGGAAGGAAAGAAGGAAGGAAGGAAGGAAGGAAGGACTTGCCTCAATATGATGCAGAGGGCACATAGGAATGGGAAGCATTATGAAGTCTGGGACATGAAAAGTCATATAACAAATACCCATAATTAGTTGTATTTTTCTTAAAGTATAATAGATAAAAAGAATTTGACAGTGGTATTTTGCATACAATTTACAGGTCCTGCAGTGAAGAAGAGTATCTGAAGGAAGCTGGCCATTATATATAGCTGCTCAACTATGTCATCCCTGTGAAAATGTTTACAGCCCTTTATGGTTGATGTCCCTATAGATGATCCAGTGAGTGGAATTTGCTTTTGCCAGGCTCTCCACTGCATACAGCATACCCCAAAAGAAATCCACCACTGCCTTATAATCTTCACTAGTTCTCTGCCATGAAATTTTTCCTTGGCTTTCTCCAGTATTTGGATGTCTTTTTGTGCTAAGGTTGAACTAGAAAGTCCAACCAATAGGCAGGATCACATGAAAATGTTCTGTGTTTTTAAGTCAGTTAGAGCTGGATTTTTAATGATTTATTTTCATGGAGGTTAATATTGTAGAATCTTTTCACCAGACCAAATCAATCCATTTCTTGAGCAAACTTGTTTTTTTTTAAAAAAAAAAAAAAACTCAGACAATACTGACATCATCTGGAAATTGGAAATAAGACTCTGTGAATGATTTGGCCAAAGGTCACCCTGACAGCAACATGTAATCATATAGTCTGTGTCCCTTGAAGGTCCAGGAGGATGTACAGTTCTGAAGTTTTAGGTTAGCTCATGCTATCTCACTTGAGGATTTATTGTCATAGCTCACAGTCAGCAGTAGTAGCTGTAATATATGTGATGCTGAATCAGCCACCTGGCTGAGGAGCTATAAAACTTCTGTTTGTTATAACTCACTGAAAAGATAACACTAGCAGTGCAGTGTGCACTTTAATACATACCAAACCAATCTTCCTGTTCATCTCCTGCAAAAAAACCTCAACCATTGCTTTCAAGGGAAGTACTGTATCAGCAAAACTAATAGGGTTTAATCCAAATTTATTTGATTCTAGAACACTACAGAATAAAGGACTTTTCTAAGCAAGTGGTTGTCTAAAGTATGTGGCCACATCCCTGGCAAGGTCAAGTACATTGACCTCATGGCACTACCACTCACTTCAGTGAAGGTCCAGATTTCACCTAAGAAAAAAATAGAAACACTTGGTTTATATCATGGAGCTGTGAGAACAAATATCTGCTTGTGGCTGATGAACGGAATCACCTTAGTGACACCATGTCTCTGTGGCTGAAGTATAAAGCTTATCTTCCTTTGCATATGCTCACTAGTATGCTTACCATTATAATGACAATATAGCAACAAAAAGGAGTATTTTTACAAAAAAAAAGTGCAAGCAGGACGCATAACATATGATAATGATGTGTGCCAGGCCTGCTGATCTATCTCTTCAAGCAATCACTGTCTGCTGGCAAAAAGTCTCTGGAATGTGTTCTGTTTTATAGGTGAAATAAAAATAACCCAAACAACTGAACAAAAATTACAATTATTCACCATCAGAAAAAGAAACAATACCCTTCATTATGTCCTGATCCAATGTCTAGCAAAGAAAATCTAAAGAGTTATACCTAAATTACTGAGCAGTGCCCTCAGATCAGCTGATCACCAAAAGGCCCTCTATGAGATCATGACATGCTCATGATGTGGATCAAACCAAAGGTAGATCTAATAAATTGCAAGAATGACAGCATTAGTAAAATACCTCTTGAGTCAGTACATCAGCAACACAAGTTTTGACAAAGACCATAACTACTGCAAACTTTGACTCCAACTGCTGTATTTTAATCCAGTTTGACCTGTGGGTCAAACATTCATGTCTTATGGATCTCTGTCAAATATCTTAGTTTTTTTCTCCTTTGTCTTTTCTGGTATGTTTCTTGTGAACAGGCTCTTCTTGTGATGCCTTAGTGGAAACTCAGGTATTGCCTTAAGCCCCCCCAGCTAGTGATCAACAATGATTATTCTTCACTGAAGCATTTTTTGTTATTCCCAGAACCCAACCACTATGGTCACTTTGTTTTTGGAGTTCAAGTTACTGAAGATGTGTGATAAATGTACCATATATTTCTGTCATTCAGGATTCATGCAGGACTCCAAGATAGTATAACTCCACTTGGCAGGACCAGAAATGCATAAATGTAGAATGAAATCCACTTTTGCAGCCTTTTCCCCAACCCCACTCTCTTTTTTTTTTATTACATTGACTGGCTGGTCTGTGTTTTGAAGCCTATTTGAATTTTCCAAAGCTCCTTTTAAACTCCTGTTATGCAGCTTCTGCCCTGTTGCCCTTTTTGCACCTACACACTTCTTCCAAGCAAGCAGGGTAGTATGACAGGCTTCTCTCAGCTCCTGGCAATTTCTTTACCATAGTCAGTATCCAAAGTACAGTCCTTAGTGTTAGTAATTGCTCTGCTGGATCTGGTAGCTGTTGATTGGGATGTAGTTGCATAAGATGATAGAATTCTCATCTTGCTAGCCCAGCAAATCCTGCACAAATATTGTAGTGTCACAGAACAGACAAGATTATATTATCAGGGACATCTGGCATGTAGAAACTCCCTTTTAAATTACAGCTAACAATTTTGTCAGGCAAAAGTGTATCTGGAGCCATGAGCATGCAAGGAACTCTTGAAGGAAAAAGCAGTAGTGGGACATGAGGCAAAAACTGTACAGCTTCACCACAAAAGCCATTGTCTTGTGAAAGAGCACTTGAGGGATGTTGCTAGTAAAAGTTGTAAAAAGCATGTTGATGATCATGGCAATTTTCATAGCAGTAATGCAACATCAACCTAATTTTACAGGTATGGGTGTCATAAATAGCTTTTCTTAGTGCTCATAACAATTCTGTTTGGGTGAATTTAATGCGACTTTATTGCTACTTCAGGAGAAATAGAAGTTTCCGAAATGCCAGAACTCACACTCTCATACATCTGTCAGGAGCCAAGCCAAACAGCTTCTCAGCAGCCCCAGTGTGGAGCTACCTGGTATATTTGGATTTGATTATTTCTGTAAAGTTGACTCAGAAGTGTCATCTGGGCTTGCCTCAACCATTCATCTTTGTGTGTCAGCTCATACAACCCTTCCAAAGTCTTGGCAAGAGGCCATCACCCTCAGAGATGCTGTGTATAAAAATAACTTATTACTAAATGCCTGACACTGGTTGTAGCACAGCAGTTGACTGCGAATTGCAAACATTTTCTATGCAAAGATCTGCTCACCTCCAGATGAAATACATTTAAACTTTCGGTTTCTTTCTGGTGGTCATTTCTACCTCCATGGCATTATTACAGAACAAGCATCTCCATGACTGATATGCTGGAAACAAGTAAGTGTGTCCCCAAGGGCAGGCAAGTGTTGTTTCTAAACTTTGGTATATATGACTCATACTTATCCATTTACAGTCTGAAATAGTGGGATGGAATGAGTCTCTGCCAAGAACTGGCAGCCTGAAGGTGACTTAGTGTGTCCTGGGATCACCAGTGGGCTGCAGGACATTGGGGGATCATGATGATGGGCTGGTTAGTACTGGTATCACTCTGTGTCTACGCTGGAAGGAAAAAGCACTGTGTGTTTTCTGCTTAGATGAGAGTTTTGACAAAGCAGGAGTTCTGTGTTGGCATCTACTGCAGCTGACTTGGTTGGTGAGGCTGGGTGTACAGAATGGTGTCAACAGCTTTGTGAAGCACTCACATTCCCTGGCAGAAGCTCAAGGAGCATTTCCAGCAACCTCCAATTACAGAACTAATTACAAGAGATTATCAAATTCCCCAGAATAGACCCCAAGCTTCCTTTTGCATGCAAACTAGAAGCAACTTTCTTGTCCATGCAGGTAAAGCTCTCTTCAGAGTATCATCAGTCTGAATATATATCACTCATCACTGTCAACTTTCTTTAAATAATGCCATCTTAAAATATTGTTCCGCATGCAGAGCACATGCCTGTCAAAAAGCAAATGTCATGTTGAGTGAACTGCCAGTCTAGAGGTTTTGAAAGGATATTTTTATGTTAGTTTTGATGATTAGAGGCTTCTTTCTGCTTCTATCCCATACATCTTCTTTTATATGATAAAGTCTAGAGTACTAATAATATAGGCAAGGTAATATCTCAAGGAAAAGTATCAGGTGCTTTAAACAGATTGCAGTGCTAACTGGCAAAATTAACATATTTGTACCTCACTGAAGAAAGCTTATGACAAGAAATACCCATGATGGCCTGGAGCTAGACTTCCATTTTAGTGGTCAAAAAGCAGATTATTTTACTGTGATGTAATTGCTGATCCATTGCTGATATATGGAGCTCTTATTAAGTGGCCTCAATCAACTTAAATATCTGCACACTTGCAGACAAAATGAAGAACTTTTAGAGGGATACATCTCAGCAGTTTTCTAACACCTAAAAGTCAGATGGAAAATCCACAGTTAACCATCTATCAGAGCATGAAAAGAAAGGCACTTTCAGAATACAAGTCATCCTCAGATTCCTACTGTCTTCTCCTCTGACTGCATAGAAAACTTGTGCGCTGGACTGTTGAGCAGACAAATTTTTTTTTGCCTCTATTTGTCTGACAGTGACTTTTGACTTTTCTACAAATAATTCTAAGAGTATGCCCCAGCTTCAGTACTGTGGAAATGAAATGCTGTGTTTGAATCCCAGCGTAACCCCAGGTTCTCCTTGTACTCATGGTGAAAGGGATAAAAAAAAAACAAAAAGTGGATTTTACAATTAAAAATTACAATTTTTTTTGTTTTCACAGCAAAATTATCTAGATGCTGACTGTAGGCATGTGACATATCATGCAGATGTATATCATTTTGGGTGACATATCATGGACTTGCCAGTTGAAAAGGTAGAACTGCCCAAGGGCTAGTGTAATTTTTCCTCCTGAACCAGAAAAAATGTTTACATTTTCATTCATAAATCAGTGCTGCAGTCTAGTTCATACCTGCTACTTCTATTCCCTCTTCTGTGCCTCTTCTCTTCTTTGTCACCTTCTGTCCATCCCCATGCAAATCCCTCTCTCAGAAGTATGTCTTTTACTCTATCACAGGCATGCTCACTTGGAATGCATTATTCACCTTCTCAGATACCACTATTTATCTAAATTTCTTTTAGTGTGATGGGATTTGGACACAATTTCTACTATCAGTAGTGGAGATATGTCAGCATACTACTGGATACTGGCTTATGTCTGATTCATTTAGTAGCTGTTTAACAAGAGACTTGAGGGTGAGCAGGAAAACATATGTTGACCTCCATTTTCCAAAGTGTCAGGCACTGTCTTGAGGATATACCTAAGTTCTTGGTGATTCACGGACAGAATTTATGTGTTTTATGAGGTTGAGCCAAAGTCCCATTTTTTTTTTCAGTCACTGAGGTTAGCAGAAGCCCTCATGGATGGGTATTGCAGCATAAATTAACTTCAGTTGAAGAAACAAGATGGGTGCCAAGGAAGAAGAAAGCAAATTCTTACTGCATCAATAAGAGAGGAAGGATTCATTGCCTTTGAAAATTTGAAGGAAGAGAATAAGATTTAATTCCCTTTTTGTCATTGCCTCCAAAGCTCCATTCTGAGTTCCATTCTACCTCATTTTTCTGCAAATGTCTGAAGACTCAAGCAGTGGGCAGTTCTTTAATATACAGAGCTAGCACAGAGTTCTCTCTACTCAAATATGAAAATGGCTTAGCAAATATCTAGTTTCTGTAAGGCCAGCTTGTGATCTATACTTGAGTAAAGATTTTTTCCTTAAAACCCCTTGTTTTAATGGGCAATTTCCCTTGAAAATGGTAAACTGCAAATTAAATTGCAAAAAGCAATTAATTATTGAAATTGTAATATCCTTGTAAAGGTTAAGAGGTAATATAAATGAAGTTCCTGTGAGCACATTAGTGGAATTACTATCTTTCCCCTTATAAGTGGTAACTAATGACCTTGCTAATTAGCTTTTTCATCAGGAAAAGGAATATTGAAATATGTAGTTATATTGCAAAAGCACAATCTATGATAGGTTATTTTGTTATAATATAATATCAAGAGAACACTCTCAGTGCTGAACCTTCCCAGAGAGGGTTAAGAGATCTTCCCAGAGCATGTATGGGAGATGAGTGAAGCCCCCATAAAGCAGAAGGACTAGTGACCTGCGATGGCAATTAGACATGCCCAAGTCTATGGGCTCTGATGATCCACCCCAGAATATTGAGGGAACTAATGAAAAGAACTTGCCAAACCGCTCTCAATCATCCAGCAGTCCTGGCTAACTGTAGAAGTACCAGCTGACTGAAAATTGGCAAATATTACACCCATCTACAAAAAGGGTTGGAAAGACAATCTGGGGAACTACAGGCCTGTCAGCCTGACCTGGGCACCAGGCAAGGTTATGGAAGAGGTATCCTGAATGCCATTGCATGGCCCATACAGGGGAGCAAACCCAGCCTACACAGATTTAAAAAAGGCAGTCCTGCTTGACCAGCATGGTCTCCTGTATCTATACCTATATATGTATTTTAGAGATATGTATATAATCCATATATCTGTATTATAAATACATATATGTCTACTAAATGCATGCCCGTGTAGGTATATGAATGCTATATACATACTGGATTTACTAAGGACAAGCCTTTTGGAGAGTTGTAAAATAAAAGGACTTGGTTCTTCCCCCACTGAGAACATGTTTTGGACATTGATACACCTGGAAGTGAGTTCTGTTTGGGTTTCATCTGTCAAGAGCTAGCATTACAATTCTTCTGTGGATGAATCTCTGTGAGATTTCAGAAGTTCCAGCTTCGTGGAGTCCCCGAGTTCTGTACAGCCCTCAGGGTGCGATGGGAAGGGAGGAAATGAGCTTCCACTTGGAAAATGAATTGGCCATTGTCCCCAACTCGAGGATTTTCAGATTTCCTTTCTAAAAACCCCAGAAATCATTAGCCATATCCTTGGGAATGTGATCTAATAGGGTGACCTAGATGCAAGTGATTGCTGGAACTCACGGGGAGAGGCAGCTCTGCTCCAGTTCTGTGGAAAATGACTGGGGGAGGAACAGGACGCTGCCTTGAGCCCCCTTCTCAGATACACCCTGTTCAACCAAACCGCTAAAAGTCACCTTTGGGTTCTGCAAAGGCACCTTAGAAGCCTCAGGACAGTGGCCCAGGGCGGGTACAAATCCCAGAGGTTTTATGGAGAGCAGAAGCACGCTCTGCTCTCTGCCCCCGCTTTTCACACACACTCCCTTCTCGTCTGCAGCCGCATCAGACGCTGCGGAGGGGCCGGGCCGCCCCCGGCCCTGCTCCGGCCCCGCCGCCCACCGAGTGTCACTGTCGAGCAGCGCAGCGCAGCGCAGCGCCCCGGGCACACATCGCCGGGGCGCCGGGGCGCTCCGGGCCCGCCGCGGAAACCGGCACCGCCTGCCGAAAGCTGGACCCGAACTGAGGTTTGAAGCGGAAAGAAACAGCGTCTTTCTGTTGCACGTGTCCTTAAACAAACCCGTGTCTCCAAACGCGCCCGCCGCTTAGTGTGAGAAAGCACCGCGGCAAGTCCTGCTCCTGTTCCTGTTCCTCTCATCCTCCTTTACCAGCATCTGGGGCAGATAGACAGGTGTCCCACTCATAAGTAAGATGACACTATTAAATTATTTGTATTGGGTCTACATGCACAGAAAGCCGGCTGCCAGTAGATGAGCATTTCTTGCTGGGAAATCACTCGTTCATCATCCAGATGTTCCTTATTGTAAGAAGTCAAATTAAGGATTGAAAACAGCCATGATTTTCATGAGTTTGTGCAAGGCTAAGACAATTTCCAGGTAACGGAGAATGGGTCTGGGACCTGTTATCTCAGAGTTCAGTCACTTTGTCCGTGTTTGCAAGGGCAGAACAGGCATTCCTCCCTTCAGCCAAGGGGCTGGTGCAGAATAAACCTCCTTGGCCTCTCCCACAGCCACCAGGCTTGTCAACAACAGGCCACAAAAGAGAAAATCAATAGCTGTAGCTACTATTTTAGAGCCTTGCAGAATGTAGAGTACCTGGTGGCTTTTATATAATAGATGATAAATAATAACTTCATAAAGATGAAACAACATGCAAAGGGTTTATGGCAAATAATATTGTTTTCCTCTTTTGTTTTGCATTGACATATTATTTTTATGTGCACCCAGAGATTCAAAGACCAATGTTAGCAACAACAGCATTGTGTAAGACAACTGTCTTTCAGAAATATGGCAAGTTTTGTTATAAATTGTTTGTAAGAGAATTCACAAAATTTACCACTATTAGAACTACCAGAAAAATAAGCGTTGATGATAGGATAGTATTAAAATAGAAGTGGAGAGAGGATCTTTTGGTTAGAGCTAAGTTTATAGGCCAAAATTCAGGTCTGGATGGGACAGCTCAAAACCCCAGGTGTCTAGTTCCACCCACAGAAGAAAATATGCAATTTATTTGGCTTGGAAGGACACCATACAGATGGACAGGATCTGGTCACTTGAATTTGTTTTCTTACCTTCCTCTGAGAAATTTTCAGGTGTTTGAGTTGAGGTTCTCTTTTCCTTGATGTTTAGTTGATTTTTTTCCCTAGCTGCTGCAAGATTGGGCATAATTTCAGGCAAATATACTAATTATCAGGGTATTTCTCTAGCAGTACTTGTCTGTTTGGTTTTCAGTGACTATATTTGAATAATTGGGTTGACTTTCTGTTGCTCCCAGTGCATAGCCTCAAGTCTATTTTTGTATGTATACTGTCATTTTTCATTTAAAATCGAGTACAGACACGACCTGAAGATCAAGTTTTGTGAGATGCTCGGAACCATGCTGGTGTGATTACTTTTCTGCAGACCACACAACCAAAAACATATGGTGGCCTGAAAGATAAGACTCTTTTGGTTCATTTTCTGGGCAAAGACTGAAGAATGAGATGGAGGTTTGGTAGCTGCTTCATTTTCTTTTGGGTTCAGGAACATGCATATTCCCCTATGACATTTTATGTTTTCTTACAAGTCATACTGTAGTGAAAGAGTCTGTGGTCGAGCCTGTGATGTGTATATTAGCCAGGATTGATTTAGGTGCAGTGACAGGATTTTCTGTCTTTATTCTGCTGTGCTGATTAGCTCCATCAAGTCTGTTGTGCCCCAGCTGTAACAGCAACTTAGTCAATGGATTGAGGACAAGTAAAATGGTAAAATCTATAAGCATTTTTCCATCTTCCTGCTAGGGTAGTTTTCTGATAATGTATTCATGGGTGTTTGATTCAGTCTGACTTCAGTGGTTGCAGCAGAGGGTAATCCATGGCTCAGGCTTCCTTGACCAACTAGGAAGATTTCTCACAAGTGGATTATTTTAAAATTCAAAACACAAGGACCAATTTTAAAACCAGCTGCTATTTCAGTGTAGATGAGATCCTGGGGACCACGTGTTTTGTTATTGATATATTCTGAGGAGGTATCTGCTTTTGTGGTAGCAAGAAAGATTGTGAATCCTAAAGCACTATGTAATAGCTCCCCTTTTCTTTTGAACAGCTTAGACTGGGATAGAAATATTTCAGTTAACTTTTAAGTAAAATACTTCCATGCACAATCATCCTAAAAGGCGAATCAAATGTTGATACAGTTGAAGCATGATGAGTTTTAAACATTAGGAGAAAAATGGAATAAGAATTTGGATGTTACCTTATAAACACAATGTGTTTAATTTGTTCCTAATCAAAACAAAACTCCCTGGACAGAAAATGAATTGTGAACTAAAGCTTATTTCCCAGCAAGTGACTAAGCCATGAAGCAAGCTTGTGGGGGCATTCAGAGACAGTTGGCAAAATAAGATGCTTCAGGAGAGATGCAAAATTCAATGTACAGTTTCCATGAGAGAAAGCAGAATGGCAGCAGCTCAGGGAGTGAATGTACAGGCCATATAAGGCAAATAAATGAACTGCTGTAGAGATGCCATTAGCAAAGCAAACACTGACTTGGGGACCTTGGCATATACCATGGAAGAGATAAATTGCATGAATAAATTCATGCTTGTTTGGTTCTCCCTAGGCTTCCAATGCCAATTTTAACTGAGAAACAGTTTCCATGTGTGAAACAGAAGTTTTTCCACAGTCATTTTAATGCCAGGCAATTTCTACCCATGTCTGATCCCAACACATGCCTAATTTAGACATATTTATCACAGTTTCATTATAACCCAGGCCTTTGGCTAAGAAAAGAATGACAGACCTCAGGCTTTAAGCAATTAAACAACCATTTAATAACAGTACCCAATTTTTCCCTTTCTTTACACTAAGAGCAGAGTTCCATTGACACAGTATTAGCTTAGTATCCCTGTCATTTCAGTCATTGGTAAAATTAATAGCAGGGGGTAGAACACCACACTGAGCCAAGTGAAGATGTGTGAGTGGTAAACAGGAAGTGTCTACACTCTCTGAAGAGTGCATAGATCCTTGCAGAAGTGGAGACCTGAGAACTCGTGCATGTATGTGGGGATGGAGGCACAACACCAGGTGGAAAGGTGATTTGAGGCGAGGATGCTGGAGTGGTATGCTGTGGAGCAGGCTCCAGCTCTCAGCTTTGGGAAAGTCATACCAGCTCCCTTTCTGTCTGACACCCTGTGGGCACATCCACTTTCATGTTTTGGTGTGGATCAAGGGTGTGCTTTTGAAGTGAATCTCCAGATCATCCTCACTTACCACGTTTTATTTTACCCAGCAGAGGTGAGTACACAGTGTGGATTCAGACAGTGATATAGCAAAAGACAGGTGCCAGGAGTTTGTCAGATGCATTCTGAGTTCTCATGGGGCCCTCAGTTCGCAGACCTAGCCAGGACTAAAACTGAAGAAAAAACTATTGAAAAGTGTTAACATCACTTGGGCCCTCAACAACATGAGATCCAACACCAGATTGATCCCCATTACTTGCTAATATAGATGTATACTAGGTGGATGTAGCCTAGGGGTAGTCAGCTGTTGGTATGGCTGCTTTGGGGTTATGTCTTCATTGTCTTCCTTGTGGAGTATTTTATTGCATATATTCTAGCATTCAGCCCACATTTAACCCACTTCTTTGATTTTTTTGAAGCACATTTCCTTAAATACACTTGAAATGTTAGGGTGGAAAACTTTATCATGCTAGATACTTTCCAATCCATTTCTTATCCCTTGAGAAAGTATGCATTTTCAGTAATAATCTGATTTTAAGACTTTGCATTACAGAGAAAAAAATGGAAGTCTAATTTTAAAGATACAATAAAGCAACTTTGTAATTAAATTCTGAAAATAACTGCTATTACTATTAAATGGTGTAAATGCAGACTGAGTGCAATAAACCTCACTTCAATTTAGCATTACTAATATTAATGAATGGTGTTTAGATTACACACCAGGACTGTAAAAGAAACATTAGCAAGGAGATTTTGCATGTCTACTGCTGACATAATTTAAACTTGTCATAAAATTGTCTTGTATCTGAGAAATATATTAATGTTTCTGGGTGTAGAGGAAAAACCAGAATGGGAAATATCTTTTTCTCCCGGAGGTTCTCTGTGCAGAAGTCAACCCCTCCTCAAAACTTTCCCACTTAAGACACTCTGGGAAAAGGCTGAAGCTCCTGTTTCTCCGCTTGACCTAACCCGTCCGGGAGGAGCAGCTTGGTACTGTGATCACATTTACTCTCTCTGTAGACCAACTCGGGAACTGTTGCGATCAAAATGCTGGATCAGCAGCTCGCAAGCAGAGACAGACACAGTTCTTATCACACGCACACCATCAGGAGATCAGCCCATATTTTCCCATGTAAGGACTGCAACCTTCCTCCTTTCCTTAAAATACTAATTTTTCGCTGTCTTTCCCCCCCCTCCTCTCCTGCTCTTTCCTCCTTTCCGTCCCCTGCTTCACCGCCCCTTGCACCCCGCACTGAGCTGCCGAGCCCGGCGACGCCGCAGCGCTCGCCGCCACCCCCGCACCAACCCGGCCCCGGGACCCACCGCTCCGGCCCCGGGACCCGACACCCCTCCCGTCGCAGTCCAGGGCGGGCTCGGGAAACCGGGACCCACCCCCGCAGCGACCCCGCGGGTCGGGACCGCCGCCCCGCCCCGTGAAGGCTCGGGGACGCGCCCCCGTTCTCCCGTTCGCCGCTCCCCCGCCGCCGCCCGGCCCCTCGCCCCCGGCCCCGTCCGCGGCCCCGCAACTGCGCCGACCGCGGCGGGTCCCGCCCGGGGAGGCGGTGGCGGGGAAGGGGGAGGAGAGGCGGTGGAGTGCGCTGCCTCCCGAGGAATCGAACGGGGGGAGAGAGGAACGCGCGGAGGAAAGGACGGGCCAGGCTGGGGAGGGTCCCGGTCCCGGTCCCGCCCGCCTCGGAGCACCCGCGTCGCCTCCGCGCCGGGACCGCGGGTAGAGTCGCTTGGGGCGGCCGCCACCCGCCGGCCCCGCGCCCATGTGCTCCCGGCAGCCGCGGCGGGCAGCCTCCACGCCCGGCGTGTCCGTAAGTAGCCCTTCGCTCCCGGCACTGCGCCTGCCCCCATCCTGGCGCTCCTAGACCCTTCGCCGCTCCTGCTCCTTCAAGATACCGGCTCTCTCGCACTCCATGCGCGGCTGAATCTCCTGCTCCTTACAGACTCCCTGCACCCCCTTCCCTTGTCGAACCCCTGCCCTCCCTCGCTCCCGGTACGTTGCATCCCCTTCATGACTCCGGATTCTCCAGCCTTCAGCACGTCCTTTCCCTCTCCGACCCTTCCCTACCCTGCACTGCCACATCCCCTGTATTCCCGGACCCTCTTTCTCTCCTGCATTCCATTTCCCCGCTCTGACACCCAGCCTAGCCGCATCCCTTGCCCGTTGCACTGGACCCTCTAGACTCCCTTGCCTGCTCGGATTCCCAGCCCTCTCATCCTCTTGTCTTCTCGAATCCTTCCTCTCCCGGGCCCCCGTCTTTCCCGTAAGCCACTCCGGACCGCTCTCCCTTCCCGGCCCCGCAGTTTTCCGGCTCTCCGTCTTCTTGGGTACTGGGATTCCCCACACTCTCGGCACTTCTGCTTTTCCAGCCCGTCCCCGGCCGCATTCTCCTTTCCCTCCCATTCCGCTCCTCCCTCTTGGACCCCCTGTCCCCGAAACCCCTTCTCCTCCCGTGTCTCCTGCCCCTCTAGGATCCCTTCCCAGGTCCCCTGCACCCCAGCCCGCCCCGCCCGGCACCCTCCTACCCTGCTAGCTCCGCGGGCGCGGCGCCCGCTCGCCCGCAGTTTTTCCCTGGCATCACCCCGGCGAGTTTTGGTTCCTGGCCGCCGCCTTCCCTCGGGGGAAGCCGTATCTCTCCGCCGCCCCCTCCTACCCCTGGAAGGCGGGGAGCGGGGTTTCGGGGCCGGAGGGGTGAGCCCGCCTCCCGATAGAGCACCCAGGCTGTGAGCTGGCAGGCTCCAGCGAGCCTAACTGCTGCCCCGCTGGAGCCGCAGAATTTGCAGTGTCCTACCCTGGGACACTCCATGTTGTCCCCTATTTCCAGCCGTACCGCCTCCTGCGATTCAGGGAATGATCTCCCCTAAGTGCTGTGACCCATTTTGGCTTAGACTTTTGGTGCCACGCCAAGACACAGACACATCCTTCTCTAGATGATGCTTCTGAAGAATGGTGTCCCCCGCCATGCCTCTCTGGCAAGTTTTTATCCCCAGGGGTTTGGCAGTTTGCAGGTTGAAAGACGTTTCTGTGGGTAGGCTATGGGTAGATAGGTGTACTCTTCTTCAGTAGCAGTATAGGCCTTTTTAATATTACAGAAGATACCTCCCTTTCTTAGTGTTTTAAAAGTAAACAAAACTTTTGTGTGGTGCACATGGCTAATTTCACTTACAGACTTTCTCTACATTCCCTCCTTGTGCTGAAGTAGTATTCATTTTATTGCCTTTTCATGAATTGGATTCACTGATTGGTGTCTAATCATGCTTAAAAGAAAAAGCCCCTGTAAATAGCTATCAGAATTAATTTGGAAGCAACTGTGAGAAATGATCATAAATTTACAAATGCAGTTAGAATAATGATCCAACATGAATTTAATGAGAAATACACCC
This sequence comes from Lonchura striata, assembly GCF_050655825.1. Taxonomy (NCBI): domain Eukaryota; kingdom Metazoa; phylum Chordata; class Aves; order Passeriformes; family Estrildidae; genus Lonchura; species Lonchura striata. Next base: position 65,815,410 of record NC_140703.1, read on the forward strand.
CCAGCCTCTGGGAACAGCATGTAGGTTTCTGTGACAGTCAAATGCACTTGGGCACACTGATACTGAGCTGAGAGGCTGGGAGTTGTCTGAGAAGGATACAAAGGGGTTATGGCTCCTTCCTGGGTTTGAGCTGGGAAGAAGCAAAGAAGAGCTGGGCTGAATGCAAGCAGGAATATTAAGAGAGACCTCTGTGTTTTAATTGTGTGCTCCTTGAGGTTGTATAGGGGCAAATCCAAAAGATGTGGCAACGCTTTCACTTACCAGAAGCCCACCTGGGGTGGCACTTTGGGACATCATGTGATAAAAGGCTCCTTTTGCACAGGGATTCCAAACAATTTGGAGTGCTGGAAAAAATGTCATCTCACATCACTTCTTTTGAGGGTGTGTTAATAAGTTTTACCTGTGTCACAAGAGTCTGATCTTGAAATGCCTTAGCTGCTGTGGGTTGTTCTGCACTGAAGCTGCAGGATCATCTATAAAGTGAAGTACATTCTCCAGGCATTGCAGGAGGAAGGTCTAGCTAACTAAGGATAAGCAAGATCTTATCTGTTTTGTCTATCAGTACTGAAAAGGTTGGGACGTACAGTGGAGAAAAGTGAGGCGAGTACACAGGGGACCCATGAAGGTGAGTGCAGAGCATTCCTGGATGTGCACAGCAGCCTGTTCCAGCTGGGCTGCTGGTCACCACCATCACACTGACCACAGAAGCTAGTGTCACTAAGAGTGATTGTAGGGTCTACTTGGGGACAGAAAAGTGACATGTCTTCTTTAGAAGTCTTCTAGAAAGGAAAAACACTCTGGCAGACAAATTTTTTTTCTAATGTCAGTGTTACTGAACTTGTGTTTTTCTCCTTTTTTTGTGTTTTGTTATTTAATTAGGGACCTTTGACTTCATGATGGGAGGAAATATTCCCCTGGCTCTTAGGATCCAAGTTTCTCTCAGTGTGAGGATTTGTCAAGGCTGAGAGATTCCAGACTATCCATAAAGCTTCTCTAAAATACACAGTCACTTTTGTGTCTTCCCATCGTGAGGGGTCTTGGAGCAGATACAAAGATGGCCTCCAGCCTCACCTGTGCCGGCGTCGTCTGGGCGTTCCTCTCCTTCCTCTGCGCTGCTGCCTCCTGTGTTGGCTTCTTCATGCCCTACTGGCTCTTGGGGTCTCAGCTGGAGAAGTCTGTTTCCTTCGGCACTTTCCGGAGGTGTTCCTACCCGGTGCGGGATGAGAGCCGCCAGATGACCGTGATGGTGGAGCAGTGTGGCCGCTACGCCTCCTTCCAGGCCATCCCGAGCGCCGAGTGGAGGATCTGCACGGTGGTGACGGGCCTGGGCTGCGGGCTGCTTCTCTTGGTGGCCCTGACAGCGCTCATGGGCTGCTGTGTGTCCGAGCTCATCTCCAGGACTGTGGGCAGGGTGGCAGGAGGAATCCAGTTCCTGGGGGGTAAGTGCTCTTGCAGTGAGGGGATGGGGATGTCCAGGCTGTCTGTTTGCTCATGTGGAGACTCTTCTGGTGCTTTGGGAAGAGGAGGGAGTGATTCAAACTTTCTCCTAGCAAGGGAGACCACTTCCCTCCCTCAACGACTGAGCTGCTTGTGTGGCTGCCTGAATGTGGCCCAAAGACACAGTGGCCTGTGATTTCTTGTACTCAAGTCCCTGTCTGGTCGTTATGTGACCTTTGAGAGCTTGCATGGCAAGGTGACTTCTGTGGACCAGCATCTTCTCAGCAGTTTTGTGGGTTGTAGTTTCCATCACAGCATAGCTGAGTTGGAGGTACCTGGAGAAACATGTGGGCTACAGATCCACATGAAGCATTGTGGTTTGGCAGAGGAGAGGCTGTGTTGTGTGGGAACAACCTCTCTTTCTCCTTCTTACCCCTATTACTGGCAGAACTCCCTCCAACTCTGCTCTCTGTAGCTGCATGGATCTGGCAACAAGCTTTTGGCCCAGATTTGAAGTGTGGATTGTTTATCCCTGGTGGAGGTGGCCCACCATCTCCTGGGAGGAGCCCTGCTGGGCTGGCTGACCCATGCCGCCTGCTGATGGTGCCACAGGTTTGTTGGCTCCATGGGCTAGACTGTGTGGGAGAATTACCTCCGCTCTTTTTTCTAACTTGTAATTGTGTGGCATCTTTGTAACTGTAAGAGTATTTGAAGGGTATGAGACAATAAATAGGATCCACAAGCATGCTTTTTACAGGGCACTTTTCCCAGTAAATCATCACCCTCTTGTCATCAGTGACACGCAGATCAGTGGCACTCACTTTAGCTCCACTGCACACATGCACTTGTCCCCATAAGGTAACATGTTCCTCTGAGCTTTGGCTGCTGAGGCAGTGCTGGTGCTAGCTTTTTGGGTGCCCTGCAGCACCTGGTCCCAGCCAGGCTCCCTGACTCATGCCCCAGAAGACACTTTAGTGGAACCTTCATTTCTCTCCCCTCCAAACAGGCGCTTGCCCTGCACGGGCAGTCTGGTTACATGCCGTGGCTGCAGCTTATAAGGAAGCACAAGACAAAAACTCCACTAACTGTCCAGCTTGGTGAGGACAGCTGCGTCTGGGAAAGGTCCCTGTGCCAAGCCTTCAGCAAGATGATACCACTGTAACTCCCTCCTGGCCATAGGAAGTCCTGTCTCCAACTTTTTGAGTAGTTTCTGCACTTTAGAGCAAGCTGACCCTATCACTTCACCCTTCCCTCAGCTTTGTGACCCACAGGCATTTCTGTGTTTAATCTGTCTGACAATTTGAAAGTGCAGCAGCTGCTCTGGAGAGTTAACTCTGCTGGGAGCTGCGGTTTCTTGAAACCTGCTCCATTATACAGCTCCAGCCAGGCAGTTGGGGGTGGAGGAGGTTCTCAGTTCAGTGACAATCTGCAAGCCTGCTTTGTCTGACTATTTTCACTTAGAGCTGTCACAGGCTTTAACCACCCCCTCTTTCCAACTGCTGTCTCGGCTCATCTGGTTTTAATTTGCATTTGGCCCCTTTCTTGTGACCATGCTCCCCTGTGTGCCTGTGGAGCAGGGCTGGCAGGGGAGCTTACAGCTGTTTGCTTACAGCCACCCCAGCAAATACGGCAGCTCCAGCTGTGGGCATGTGCCTAGGGGATGCAGGAGGAACCCTGCTCCCATGACTTGTGTGGGCTGAAGTCATGCACCCTTTTCTGAGGCAGGATAGCATGCACCATTCTCTGAGGCAGGATGGTGGCTCCTGGAGAAGGAGGTGAGAGGTTCCTTCAGAGCACACCATGGCAACCCCTGAAGCTTGTCCAAGCTGACCTGGTGGCATTCCATCCTGTCTGGAAGGGCATGAGCAGCTAATGCTTGTTCTCAGTAGGTGGCAGTTCAAAGAAACATGAACCTGTGATATGAAATTAAAATTGCCAACAACTTCGCTTACAGTTCAGAAATTAGTTACGCAGCATGTCTAATTTTCCCCTCTGCTGGCTTTTATGGTTGTCTCGCATTTCATTCAGCACTGCTGGAAGTGTGTAAGAAAAGACCAAAGTGAGGACTGTCATTTCTTAACCTGCTTAAAACCTAACTGTGGGGCACAAGGGAGAGGCCAGGTGGTGAAAGCCAGTAATTTGGATAAACTGAAGGGACATATTAGGGTAAAGAGGAGTTTCTTAGATCCCTCATCACATCCCTGGCTGCCGTAAATCAGTGTAGGTTAATTGTTTAAATGATATTACTTCATTTACTCAGATGTCTAACTTAGGTCTATAATTATTATCTTGTTTTATGTCAAGATAGCTGTGAGCTGTACACCTTCTTTACAAACAGGGAATGCCAGCTCTTTGTTCCCTGTAATGCAGTTGTAGGTGTAGCTGTATATCATGATGTGGGCTTTGAATATGGCTTGGTGGCAGCATAGTCACTGTCATTTTAGTCGGTCTCCACTTAGAGATCTAATAAAATAAAACCCTTATAAATGTTTGGGTTTTTGTTTGTTGTTTTTTTTTTTTTAATTGTGAAGAAGCACTCCCACCTAGTTTTATATATGGAAAATCCTAGGAAAATAATCAGCCACTGAGTGATGCTATTAATTCATCCTCTGTGTTAGCTAAATGGTTTCACTTTTTTTTTGTCTGAGGCATCTGCCCCCATACCCTGCTGGGGCTTTTGCTTCAGTGGCACATGATGAGTGTTGGAATAAACCATATTTCTCTTGAAGGTAGAAACCAACATAAAGACAAGTTCAGTGTAGCTAGTTTATGGCTTTACTTGTGCTCCTTCTGTTGAGGATCTAAGTAAGTTTCTCAACATGATTTAAAAACATGAAGAAGAGGAAGTAAGCCAACAAATAATGGATTATTATTGGAGGCCCATGAGCAGAGGAGATGCACAAGCCACTGAAGCTGTGGTGAGCCAAAGCCAAAACTTAGTCCAAAACTAGAAGCATTTTTACTGCTATGAAGACGTGGCAGAGAGGTTTGCTTACCAGAGCTGGTAAGCAAACAGCCTGATCCTTTTCTTCTAGCACTCTGAAGGAGGAATAGCTCCCAAGTAGGTCAGTGGAATAACACCTGTAAAAAAGTAGTGTGGCTTGTGCTAGCTAAATGGTGCCAAGGTTTTATAGCTGGGATTTCCCCAAGTTGCATGTGGCAGCTCAAGGGAGTGAATTATTCATGAGTGCTTTTACCATAAATCTGCTCTTCTGATAAAAATTGAATGGCAGAACCTGCAAGAAATTGCAGATCTAGGCAGAGTCAGAAGGGCTCTTTGGATATTGCTTGTTCCTATGTACTTAGTCTATATTTGCTATTTCAGATGATCCTGGTTACAGAGTATATATGTATTTTAAGGTGACTCTGGGATAAAACATGTCGCGTTTCTGTTCCTACTAGGCAGATTGCATCATAGACTTTTCCTCCCATTTGTAATTGTGGGAGCGTCTTTCTTTCCCATACATGATCACGTGGCAGCTCTGTAGCCATTACAGCAACTGCTTGCATGAAAAACAATGCTTTTAGCTTATTCTAAGGTAATTTGAGGGTGACAAGAAGTGTCTGACTCCCCAAGGCCAATCTTTTCTGCAGTGGATGTCAGTGGTCTGCAGTCCACATCAGGCAAACTGCTGCTGTGGTTTCTCAGACCATGCTTCCTGGACATCTCTCTTGGACTGCTTCAAAGAAATGACAACTGAGGTGGAAGTTATGCTGTCTGTAACCTCTTGAGGGCACAGTCATGTAGATGGATACAGTCTTCACTGATAACGTTAAGTGCACTGTTTCCAGCTGATTTCCTTTGTCTGTTTGGAAGACTGAGGCATATGTAATATAGCTAGAACAGATTGAGAGGATGTAGCTTTGACCATAACTATTGAGGATATGACAGCAGGGAGTGAAGTTTAACAAATCTATTGCAAATTGGAGTCTGTAATTATTGATCTTCTTTTCATTGTGCTATGGCAAGTCAATTCCACTTAAATGGAGAAACTAGAAATTTAAAGGTAGGTAGCTCAGATATGACATACTAATTTGGTGAATAGTTTTACTCTCTAAATGCAGAGCAATGATTTTAAGAACATAGCAATATTTTTAAGAACATAATGAACTTAAAGGTTAGCCAGTTTTATGAGAGGCAGTGGATCAAAAGGCACAAGTACTGCAAGGATGGTCAATTTAAAGAGCATTACGCTGGCAAGATGAAGCTTTTCATTAAAGTGGTCTACAAATGGGAATGAAATCTTCACTAGCTCAGGACTCCCTTTTGCTGGGTAGAACAGCTAAACCAAACTCAGGGTACGGATATGAGGGAAAAAAGTATGGAACAATCTGCTGGCTGAGACACCTTTCTGAATCTGACACTATGACCCTGATTCTAAGTGTCATGTGAGAAGTGAACCCTTTCCATAATTATGGGGTAGCCATGTGCTGTCAGCAACTGGCATGTTTACTGTCATCTTTAGTATTCATTGATTGCACTCTAAAGAAGCACAAGTTTTGCTACTACCTTCATTAAATGAACAAAGTTTTAAGCAGCATCTACTCTTCCTCTCCTTATTTCTTGTCTTGTTTCTCTTGTGTGTCATGAAGTGCTGAAACTCCTGAAACTATGGTCCTTGAAATTGTTGGTTAGAAAATCTGGAGAGCTCTTGGAGCAGGGGGTGGTGAAAGGCGCATTTTTTTTTTTTATTTGAAGAAAAGGGGACGCAGTTCCTAACAACTTCTGATTTTGTCTCAGAAAATAAAATGTGTCCTTATGAAAAATGTTCTCAGGAGTACATGAAATTGCTGGAGAATCCTTCTCTGAGTGATGTGTGCCAATAGACACCATCATAGTTTCCATCACCCATAAGGTGCTCAGGGCAAGTGTTTGCTGGGTGCAGAGGGCAGAAAAATATGGACTGATCCCTCAGGATAAGGAAAATGTAGAATGTGGGGTGATATTTTGGTTCTGTGTTGTCTGTGATGAAAGCTCAGAGAAAGCCTTTGCGATTTTGGTCTAAAGATTCTAAGGAGACAGGTCCAAACAAAATCTGCAAGTTAATGGCACATTAATGGCCAAATCTGACTTTGCAGGTGCAATGATACTGAAGTGTAAGGGACAGAGGAGGAAAGAATACTAGGTCATGGCCTTGTGGGGTCACGTAGAGAAGCTCTCCCTCAAAGGATTTGCTTGGGGAAGCAGTTAAAACAGAAGAGGCTCTTGGGAGAGATGGAGTCACTGAAACAAAGTTGTATTTCAAGAAGCATGGCTGCAGTTAAAGACAGCTCCGGGGTTCAAGTACAGTCTTGGTTCTGAGGCTGGCTAAGAAAGGGGTTCGGGGGAGACTAATTCCAGCTGACTACAGGAACTAGAAACTTCTGGGAAGGGTTTTTGTTCAGCTGCAGGAAAAGGTACTGGGCCAGTAACCATTATAACCATTATTTCATCTGACAGCTCAAGTGAGGCTCTCTGCTTTCTGCCTGGAAGACTAAGATCAGCATAATTTGCTGCCTATAGGGAGAAAATACAACTGAGAAAAGTCTTGTGGAGCAGGGAGGATCTGAGATGGTCAAGGGAATTCTATGAATAAAACAGTGACCTCAGACTCTTTTGTGGATTTCCCAAGCAATTTCATCCTTTCCCCCATATGTACATATTTTTGCCATCTCTTCCTGTAATTTGTGCCTGAAATAAAACAGACATTAAAAAAAAAAAAAAAGAAAAAATGGCCTTTTAGTTCTTTCATTCTCTTCAGCCTAAAAATACTTTTTGAAAGGCTAACTTCTGGGGAGAGGCAAGTCAGGGTCATTGGTTCTGTCAAACACCAAGGCCCCTTCTGCACCTGCAAGTTAGCTTTCAGGACTCTTGTCACACCTTCCCCTCATTGGATGCAAAACTTCAATGACTTTGCTGTACTTCTGTAAGCACATGACAGGGCAGTCCTCATCCTAGACAAAAAATAGCTGCAGGGTGGGTACAAATCCAGCATATGTGTGCACATACAGACACTGCAGGAGAGGCAAATGAAAGGACAAGAAGCCTCACCAAGGTAACAGAAGAGAAAACAATGAAAGCAACACTGTTAAAAGTTGCTAGTGAGTGATTGTGTGTCATGTCATAGGCTCATTGATTCAGCAATAATAAAGTCAGCAGAGAAGAACACTGTGACTGAGGTCTGCAGTAGCATGGGTCATGGGACTGCCTCCATATAATTTCAGTTTGAGCTGGACTATATCTCTGAGAAAAAAATTCTGGTCTGAGTTCGAGAAAACCCTGATCTCCATAAGTTGTTTCAGTGGTGAATTACTCTCAGTTCTTTTCTTCCAGATCATTAATGCATATGTTAAAAATGTAGCACCAAGAATATATCATTGTGAAAATATGCTTTCTCAAGGAATATTTTGTCTTTTTTTTTTCTTTTAAGATGCAACACTTAGGTTGCTTTTAATCTATTTAAGCTGTGCTTTGTTGTGGTTTCTATACCAGAACAACCTGTATAGAAGCTGCTTTGTAGCTGGTGTCTTTCACACTGGCTCTTTCTCCAGTTTTCTCTAGCAATCCACTGAAGGATTAAATGCAGTGTGTAGTTTTACAGCTTCATCCCTTTTCAGGTAGTCTTTGACTTGCTAAACTGAATCCTCTGATTGCTTGTGCCTATGTTCAATCTTTGCTTCTCAGCACTACAAGGTACCTTCACATACTGTGGCACAGCATAGAGTCAATTTCTTGGATTTAGATTTGGAGTCCAGAATAAGTAAGGCAGGGAAGTACAACTGGTTGTTAAGATGTTCAGGACAAGGGAATTTAGACAGTGAAATTATCTTAAAGATTCTGTAGCATATGTTTTATGGAAGATAAGCCAGCTCTCTCTCTGCTGTGTTCAGATAGGAATTAAAATATAAGACAAATTCAGGATTGAAGCCTGAATGTAACATATGAACCAATGCAATATATGTCTTCTGTCAGTTTATAAAGGACATTACTAGATTCCTACTCTCTTAATTAGATCGGGACTTGCATTACTTGAATGTTTCCTGAATGCATAGGCCATCAGGTCTGACTGATAGGGAATCCAACTAACAGGTACTTACCTGAAAAAGGTAAAGAAAGGTGCAGACTGAGATTCTGTATATTTTGAAGAGATGATAATGTTTTGTATGGTTGCCTTCACCTTGGTCACAGAAGTTCCAGCTGCTGCCTTGCTAAAGGCTGCTGCCCCAACAGATCTAACAGGTTTTTGTGAGATTTTCTCACTGAAAGTCCCACTGAAGGAAACCTGGTTAGCAAAGTTTGCAATTTAAGCTAACACTGACAGTGTTAACAAAACAGGGTAGTAAGGAAGGATCAGTAATAAACATTACTGGTCCTAAGGTGCAGAATCAGTAGCTCTAAGTAGGCCATCCCTGCCAGCAAGGTCACAAGCAGTACAGAGCAAGCAAGGGGTTGTAATGCTGCTAAAACAGAGGAGATGTAACTTGAAGAAGACAGATGTGGAGAGTAGCCTTCATACTTAGCTGTATTCGTTTTTTAATTCTGTTCTCAACCACTTCAGATAACTCTTCTGGTGTTTCAAAATCTTCCTTTAAAAAGCATAAGGGCCCTTACAAGCTGTAAATTTTTTTGTGTCCTTTTAAGTCAGTGACAATTAGTACAAATTACATCACTATTTTTATTCTGGAATTATTGGATTTGACATTAGTCTACAACAGGTGTGGTTCTCACAATGACTTTCTTCTTTAAGAGCTACCCCAGTGAATTAACTTGTTTATACTGAATTGTTTTGAATACATATTCATTTTTGGTTTTTAAAAAGTTATATTTAATACTAATATAAATTTTGACTAAATACAGAGGAAGAAAAAGCCCCATGCAGAGTTTCAGCCTGGAGCAAATTCTGCAAGCAAGATTTTAGGTGCTTTGGAAGCACATTTAAAATGGAAATGCTGATGTATTAAAAAAATGCTGCTAAAATACTGTGAAGAATCTCTTTACTTCTCACGTTGTCCTATTAATGTTGAATATGAAAGTGATGTTTTGAATATTACTGCAGTTGTGTTGTGTTTAAGCAGAATTTTGCATTAAGAAAAGAATTTTTGTTCTAAAGAAGTCCTAGAGTGCTGTTTTATTTATCTATAGAATGAAGTTCAGTCTTCCTGCTTTTTTATCCCTTTTTATATTAGAAAGAAACAATGATGCTCAGCACTTCTGTAACACTTTTCATTTCAAAAGGTTTTGCTTGCATTACCTAATGGAATTTCAGAAAATGTGAGGCAGGGGACCAAATAATCTGTTTTGCTGGTGTAGAGTCAGAGTAAATTCAGAGGTACCTCATTTCAGATCCTTTACATTGGTGTTGATTAGAGAACAACCTGGGCTGGAGTTAGCAATTTTGTTTCTGCATTGAAAGATCTGGCTTGTTTTGCTTCCTGAGATATTTCAATGGGTATTTGAATATTGCTAGAACTGCTTTTGGGCATCAAAATGTTTCAATATTTTCCAGTGCAAGTGAAGTCATATGCCCTACAGACAGGACAGAATTGTTCCCAATGGTCTATTTTCCAGGATTTTGTCCAGTCTGGTGTTAACTGTCTATGTAATTTGTATTTTTTTCTCATTTCTCTTAGGAAACTGAGCTTACTATGCATTCCACGTGGAATTTTTTTTACAGTACATAAGCTGTATTTTCTTTTCCATGCTCGCATTCTTTAATTTCTCCAATACATATTTTTGCCTTCTAAGGACTTTAACTTTGGCTTCACAAAGTAAAATAAGGCAGTTTTCAAACTCTGTCATTTCAAGGAAGTGAGGAGTAGAATTCAAGAGCAGCCAATGTATTGATTCTGTGCAGTAAGCAATTAGGAAAGAGTGTGGTGTAATTAATAAACACTGGATGTATTTGTACAACCAAAACTCCAACCACAGCTGCTTAGCTTGTGGTGACCATCATGCTGGCTGACTTCCTGCTCAAGGATTTCCTTTGGCTCTGTGGAGCACCCTTGTTGACTTCAGTGATGTTAAGCTTTATATGCTGCACAAGTGCAGGGTCCTAAGTGACATTCAGATCATGTGAAGAGGGCTGTAAGTCACAGAGAACCAGGAAAGGATCCTCTCCCTCTTTTTGCCACCAAAAGGCATCACAGGTCAGAGAGGCAATATTGCATTTGACAGATCCCTTCTAGAAGTTGTCCTGTATCTTCTCAGGCATGAAAAATTGGGTATGGTCACTGCACTCAGACAATGCTGGTGATAAGGCTGGTTCACTAGGCTTGATTAGATCTCCTTTTTTGTTTGTTCCACTGTCAGTCCCCTGATGTCGCAGGTACATCTGGGAACAGAGGCAGACTTTTTTTCCCCTCCAGACTGGCTTTTCCTTAGAGCCTGACCTGTTGAAATCAACAGCAATATTCTGCAATGGAACCCAGGGGAAAAGGGGATCTGGAGCTCAGTGCTGTTGCTACTTGTTGTGACTAGAGGGATTTGGAGGAGGTTGCTGCTGTGTGGCAGTGCAGAGACCTTCTTGGGATACCAGAGTCTACCTAATTCCCCATGTGTGGAATATTAATTGCATCAGGACTAACAACTTAGCACAATACTTTCTGGAGAGGGTTGCTGTACCATGAGCTGAGTCCACATTTTCTTGCATGAGCCTGATAAGCCCCAGTCTTTCATGAGGACTGGCCACTTTGAATTTGCAGGAAAAATCCTTTACTAGGAGAATGGACTTTTATGTAAGCTTGGCAGTAGCTTGTAGGAATATGAAGAAAAATTATAATGAATAAAAACCTAAATAATAACTTATTAGAAATCATTGTTATTTTAACTTATAGCAGAATCCAAAGAGCTTCAGAGAGAATTAAGCAGAAAATATAGAATTCTGATAAATATAGTGTAGTTTCTATAGTAATGTAAAGATTTGACCCTTTTTTTTGCAAGTTGACAGTTCAGTTGTCTTGCATTGTTTCTCAATAAAGATGCCTTTGAAATATAAATTTGTATTGTTAATTTGAGAAGAACAGTTTTATAATAAATGCAAAGTGAGAAAGTATTGAGATAAAGCCATAATTGGTCAGTCTGGAATAACAGAAGCTGCTTCTGAAATGCAGCACCCTATGAAACCTGCTAACATAGCAATGTATAAGAAATGGCCTTACAACTTCTGAAGAGCGCACTGCCAGACTTCACAACTCCAGGTTTTTGTCCAAGTCTGCAGCCAAATAAAGGCCTATTTATGAATACTTTTTGTTTTGTTTTTAATTGAGAACAAACTTGATATTCAGAGCATCACAAGTCGTTCAGGTGAGGCACAATACAGCTGAATGCCACTCACTGGGAATGGTTACTAGGATGTACTAAAAAGTGCTTTGTGTTGGGCAATTTATAGAAACTGAGGTAGAGTGATGAAGTCATAATGAGGAACCTTTGTGAGAGAAAATTATTTGTTTCAAAATTTGCTCTGACTTGGCCCAGGTGCTGCTACGTGACTATGAGCTTTGAATGCCATTTGGAGATTAGTACAATCTGTCTGGCAAATTTGTACAAATGTTCCCAGGTGTACCATGTTGCCTCTGTTATGGCTGTTTTTATAATGTATGAAAGTCTTGAAATCCATTGTGGCAGGGGAAGAGGCAGAGGTAGCTGCTGCTCCAAAGAAGTCCTCACTGAAAAAAAGTCAAATGGCGAAATTGAGGTAGATTTGGGTTAATTTGATTTTTAGTATGATAAAACATTTCTTGTGCACTTTGTAGAGGAGTAAGTAAAAGGAGACCTCTAAATGTTGGCTTAGTAACAAATGATAAATGTATTACTTTCAGGGGGTAAAGCTCAGATGACTTTTATTCCCTTAAAAGCTCTTTTACTTCAACTGCATCCTCAGAAAGGTATGAGCAGAGGAGGGAGCAGTCAGAGACAGGGTAGGGTAGGGAAGCAGGGGAAGTTTGAATGGAGAGGGCTGTGAGAGGAGAGGTGTTTCACCTCCTTGTAAAATTCCATTTGCCATACCTGCAGGCAGATGGATTCTTTGGTAGTGCTGACTAGCAGGGAGTATTTCAGATGTGGCATGGACTATGCACAAAAAAAAAAAAAATTGGAAACTTAAGGCTTCTGTACTATAGTGTGCTTTGGATTTCAAGGAATTCTGTTAGTTTTCAAGTTATTTTTCTGGCACAGCAGTGAAAACATGATGAATGGCACTAAATACTGGCATAAAACTCTTTACAGCCAAGACAAGCCCTGAAACTATTACAGGCACTTTCTGTGAAATCAAGAGGTTGTGATAAAAGTCAGGGCATTTTTATGAGAAATCCTTTTATAAGAAACACAGTGGCTGGCTTTGGAGAGCTTTTTTCAGTACTGGAAATCTCTTTTGCTAGAAACTAGTATTCCAGCTTCACTAGCAGACAATTAAAAGGAGAATCTGGCCTTTTGGGCCAGGCAAATTCAAGCAGGTTGCAATGTTAAAATTCATCAGTGAGGTAAAGGTGCAGACTGTTATCCAGAGCTAAGACTTCTGATAACCCCCTGAACAACTGAAGTAATGAGTGTACTGAAGCTGTTTCAACAAAGATGAACTGCACAACTTTTTTGTCCCATGTCCTTAACCAGAGTTTGAGGGATTACTCCCACAATGCAAGCAGTTCTGTTTGGGAGATCAGGCTTTTCTTAGCACAATTTCAAAATAATGCTGTTATAATAATTAAGGAGTAAAATGATTACTTAACAGGTTGCAGTGGAGTGATGTTTTGGCAACTCTTCTCTGTGTGAGCACTGTTGAACAGAGTCCTTCTCCTATGCTGGCATTATCTTATATTTCCTATTCCCCTCTGTTGACTTCAATTCATTGCCCAGGCTGTGGAAAGGGACACTACAACTGAAGATAGTTTATGCTGAGCCTTTAACAGCTCTGATTATCTTGTTCCTCTTTTCTATAACAATTTGCAATAAAAACTGTCAGGAAAGAACCGTGCGAGGGTTGGGACAAGCCATACACTGGAGATGGCAGATTCCATTTCATGCCACTAAGCCAGAGATCCGGTGCTAAGAACACAGGAAGCTGGGAAGATAAATACTGTAACTTTTCATCTCATGCATAAGAATTGCAGTCTGTTTTGATCTAGTGATAGAAAAAAGTCATTCTGCTTATCTCATCTAACATAGTGGCTAGTCTGATTACAAGCTTCTCTGCTTGGCACTTTTTTAAATTCAATTTGGCTGCCTGTGCCCTTGGCACACAGTGGGTTTCATTAAATTTCACAGCAGTTAGTTTTCATTCCCTCTGTGACACCTTTTTATCAACATTTGACTCCAGTGTAATTTCAAGCAATTGTGCTCTTTTTTTTTCCTGAAGTGCTTGTACCATAATAATTTGGCAGAGCAGGTTGGGGAAGACAATTCAGACTCTGTTGCAAATCTCTGTACAAAAGTAATATATGAGAAGCCAGGTCAGCTTGCAAGTGTTTTTCATATATGACAGCAAAAATGAGCTCCTTCCCCTTCTGTATCATTGAAGACTGTCAAAAGTGCAATTAAAGAGCTTGCTGTAAGAGGCAAATTTTATTTCCTTCAAGCTAATGACAGCTTCATTTTAAAAGCAGACCTAGTGGACTGTTGCTGGATTGATGGCCCAAGGTTGTTAGACAAGCCTGCAACCCAGACTGCCTAGCAAGTCTGTGTGAGTTTCCTTATGAAAAACAGGTGAGGACATTAGTTTGGTAGGAAGGTGTGTGTGTGTATATGAGCACAGGAATATAGACAGCAAATACAGCTGTTTTCCTTTTAGTGTTGGATACCAGTCTTTGGTAGGTGGGGTGAGGCTAGATGAACACCCCAGCATGGCCCTGGCCTCTCTTGTCCCCAGTGCAGAGCAACATTTCTCCAGACGGATACTGAGCAAATTTGTAGATCTATAAGTAGTTTTGCCAAAGTATAAGTGGTTTCCAGGTGCACTCTAAAAGGTCTTTATTTGCAGAGTGTAATGCTAGCTCTTTTTCATTCTGCCAAACTGAACTTCCAAAAATAATGTGTTACAGTTTCTCAGTAAAATTTTAAAAAGTATCTAATTAAAAATTAATTCAAAGTGAAGCTTAAAAGTTCTTAAAAGTGAGCTGTGCACTCTGAGGTGTCTCAGAGACCAACAGATCTGTGCCTCACTGCCAAGGCAAAGGCAGCCAAGCTTGGGAAACCATAAATTATTTTCAGAATGAGACTTCCAATTGAGGAAATTTTTCCTTATGCCCTTTAGAAGGTGTTGGTTCTTGTCCTTTCAGTTTAACTAATGGGATGTCTTGCTTTCCTCCACCCTATGGTCTCCACAGTGCCCTTGTAGGCAAAGAGTTTCCAAATGTACACAGTCTTGGGCATCCTGAAACAAGTCAGGTTTTCCTTAAACACCTTAGGAAAGTTGGAGATTATGGACAGTTCCCCACCTTCTTTGCAGGAGAGACCTTTGTGTTCTGAGGTTTCTGGTGGGAGAATATCTGCTGGGAATTTTCCTCAAGGCACTCCCTTCTTGGAGGTTCCCCATGTGATGGGACTGGTCAATCCCATGCATACATTGGCACAACATTTTTTGATGGATAGGCTGACTGTAGTTTACATCTCAGTTCCCTGTAGTTTGCATCTTGAGTTCCCTGAGAAGGAGGAAGCTTAGCTCTGCCAAGAAAGCAAGGGGGTCTTTGTGGCAGTGACTGCAAGCATCCACTGTGTTTCTGAAGAGCAGTGGCTGCTGCAAGATCTGTGTGCTTCAGCTGCCACTTCCGAATGGTGAGCTGGGTACCAAGCCACTGCAAATTGTCACAGCGCCATTGAGACCTGGATCTGGCTGGAAAAGATGGCCTCACCCTTTCTGCTGGGAATGGTCTTTCCAGAGCACAGTTTTCAGTGCATGAACCTCTGGCTACAGACTGAAAGCTCATTGAGTTGAGTATAAAAATAATTATTCTCTGTCTTAGCATGAAGGCTTGAATCTTGGTGTTTCCAGCATGAAATGCTCCAGTATAAGTAGCAGACCTAACACAGTGTAGCAGACTGTTCAGCAATAAAATTGCTCTGGTGGAAGTTTCTTCCTCTTCCACAAAATTAATGAGCATTTTATATCCTGAAGTCAGGAGATTTCTATACATTTTATACCTAATATAATGGTAGAGGTTTAAACCACAGAAATTACATTATGATTATGACCTAATTATGCAGAGATCAAAGACAGAGGATTTTTGATCCCCATATAGGCCGTTCACTTAAGAGAAGACTCAGTGGTCTTGGTGGGTTCCTTCCAACTCAGGTAATGGTTGTTATTTTGTGATTCTGTGATTCTTTTTTTTTTTTTTTTTTTTTTTTTGGGCATCAATATTTAGATATAATTTTTTTACCAGTGTGGCCAGTGGCAGCTCGGAAAGAGTAAATAATCAAAATATTATTTGAGAATGGAAATTAATGTATATCTTAGAAGAGTTAGGTCTTCATATTTTTTATCTTAGAGAACTTTAATAGAAGGCCACATCCTTCTGCTTCAAGATTATATATTTCATTATCAGTGCTGATGATCACTTGACCCTGTGGGCCTAGAGAGAAACAAGAGTACCAATGCCATGTGGATCCTGACAGATGTCTCTATACTTACAGGTCTTGATCTGTATGCAATCTATGGATATTTCAAAACTGATTAACATTTCAGAACCCGAGTTAAAGTTATACTTGGCATTTCAGTAGTGTCGAGGCAAAATTAATCAGAGCTCAAAAGATATGCACTCTTACTGACATGCTAGTGACAGTGAAAATATAAACCTCTGGGAAATATCCTGCTGAAAGACAGACTCTACACTGGTTTTTGGAAGAGGATCTGCAAAACTGGCTTACTGCCATGGGCAGACTCTGAGGTGGTGTCTAATAGTGTAGCTGGCATTTAGTGACTAAGGTACCAGCTTAAATGACTCAGGGCTCTGCCAAGTTATATGTCCTGTAATAAGTCATTGCAAATCTTCTTACTTGTGAAAAATTAACATATTAAATATGCAAACTAATCTCTTGAAACAGTTCAGATAAGCAGCATTTTTAAATGTACCCAGTCAAGTGTTTTTCAGCCAATGAAGCTCAGCAAGCAAATGCTTTCATCTTAGTGGCTTTCATGAGAATGGTCAAAATTTACACCTGATTATGATTTTAGGCTGTGTGACTGTCTGTCTTTGTAGTAAAAATAAGAGAGCAGAATGAATTTTTTTCCTATTAGTTTTGTTTGCCTTTGTTTTAAATAGGTCAGCAATAATCTTTACAAATTTCAGAAGATGTTAATTCAGCCTTAGTGAAAGCTGTTGGAATCCAGTTTGAAAAGCATCAGATCAAATAGGATGCCTTTTCAGAAATCATGCTTTTTATTTGTTCTGTCAAACAGAACCCTAAATGGGGCATTAGCAGTTTTCTTTAATAGCACCAAGTACCTGTAGGAAGATATGACAGACTCTGTGTCTGTAGATGGGTGTCTCTGTTTCCCAACAGAAGGATGGTGTAGCTCGTCTGTCTGTTGTGGAGTTGGCCATCATTTTTCGGTGAAGATGAAGCCTCAGCTAATTGTTTAATTAGTTTTGAACCTACAAATCTTTTGCCATAATTTTTTTCTAGAAAAAACACCCAGTGAACAGGGCAAAAGTAAATAATAAAGAGAATCTACACAGAATCAGCTGCTGCTGCAAACACTAAAGCCAAAGCTAGAGAATACCCAGGAGGGCTGAAGTTTGGGGTGAAAAGGTGTTGGACTTAATTAGCTTCTTACCCCCTAACTTTTTATATTTTTTTACTTGCTTGTTGTGAAAATTGTCTTAATTTAGACTTTAGCAAGAGTATAACAGCCTCCACTACTTTTACTTACCTCTGAATTCAGTACATGGTGATCTGTCTACTGAACCATTGGCACAATGACCTGGATTTGATCTAACATCTGGAAACAATTAATGTCTCTCGCATGAAATCTCTTTGATTCCTCTTCACATTTTCCCCTCTCCTCCTAGGACACTCTTTGAAATACTTTATGCCATACCCAGCAAGCATTCCTTAGTCCTCGTGGTAGTGGTTGTTCCCATTTAAATGCAGACTACTTAGATTCACTTTAAAATATCAGAGATTTTTCTTAACCTCTGAAGACACAAGGACACAAGGACAATGGAGAGTCTTCTGTCATTCAAACATGGTGAGAGGTGCTGATTCCAGACTGGGAATGTAAGTCTACTTTGAAAATAGACTGTGATTGCTGTAAACAAAAGGGACTGTTAGTGTGGTTTTCAGAGATCTTGTGGATAAATGAGAATGGGAAGTAACAGTTGCCACAGGACCATGGTTTCAGCAGTTTTGAATGTGAATTCACAAGTTGCAATCAGATTTTTTATTGCAGCCTATCTTCAAGTGCTCACAAGTAAAACTGAGAAGACAGGTGCATCTCTAATGAAGGTAATCAGTCTGTGAGGTGGATAAGATGGGCAAAATAGGATGGAAAAATAGGAAAGATTTGAGGGAGAATAAGACTGCATAATTATTTTTTTTCCCTCCCTATTTGAGTACACAGTTTGATGTCATCTCTGGCAAAGCTGACTGACAGAATTCTATATTGTAAGCTATAGAATTATCCTCCTGGAAAATCTTTATCTTCACAGTGCCTCAACACAGATGAAAGGAATATTTTCCCTTTTACAGTTAGGAGGCTAGAAACTTATTAAAGGTTATATTTACAGAAGTGTTGAATGGAGGCCTTCCAAGTCTTAGGTTCAAGTGTAGCCAATGACCCAGCTGTCATGTGCTGCTTCTTTACAGTAGTTCATGACTAAATAATTATCTGCCTGCCATTTTTGAGGCAGATAGGAATTTATACAGTGTGCAGCCCAAGCTGATGGTGACTGTGCAGTGTTGGTCACAAGCTAACACAGACTGTTTCTCAAGGCAATTTACCCTGTTGAGCCCTTTGCTGCCAGAATTAGATGACTTTGTGTAGTCCAGCTGTGCAGAAGGCATGTCCTGACTGAAAGACACAGCTAATTTTCTTTCCTTTGTGAAGCTTTTCTTGCAATAATGAATATTATCCCATGGTTCAAAAGAGGTCGTAGCTTCTTTTATGTACAAAGATTATATATGCTTGTTTAGATGACTGGTTTTCAACCTTTACTGTCTGGTTGACTCCCTAGATTGCTGAAAAGCATGGCTGAGCTTGCTGTGCTTAATTACCTTTTGTGGGTGATGAAACAAAGGTTTGTGACACCTTCTTCGGTCTTGGGTCACTCCCACTGAGAGACCATTTTAGAAAATAAAGCATTTTCCATTGATATATTTGTAGGTTAGAACTGCTTTTTTATGTGTGGGTTTTCTTAAGGACATTTTATTTTCCCTGTGTACTAAAAACAGTAGTCCTGTAAACTTCTGTCCAGAAAAGCAAGCAAACGTGCAAGCAAGGAATAGATCTGCCACACAGATCAGAAAGGAGATTTTGGATCAAAGATCTCCTTGAACCATAGAGCTGTTAAGTGGTAATTTTATGTATCTGTAAAATATATAATACCTTTGCTTTTATTATATTATGCAGATATGTATTTAGAGGGTTAAGGCAATGTGGATTATGCATTCTTTCAAAAGCTTGTTCAGGTATTTTGTCCCACTTTCTAACTGGATCTTTTACAAGAGCAGTTAATAGCTCTGAAGATTACCTGGCACTGAACAAACAATACTTTGCAGCAGGCTACACAACATCATATTTACAAAGAAAGAAACATTTAAGACCAGTGGTGGTCTGAACATGCTTTTTAAGTTGGCACTGCACTTACTTCAAACCCTCATGTTCTTAACTGGTCTTCACATATAGCCATGTTAGGGGTACACAGCTGAAAAACATTGCATAAAAACTCTCCATATACACACTGTCTTCCTGTATTTTAACCTTCAGGCTGCAGGAATCTTAGAAGTTCTTTCTTTTTTATCTTCTGATTCCAGAAGGGATGCTTAGCTGGGCACCTCAACCAGGAGTGACCAGTCTTACTGATGTATGCCCCTATATCTCACTGTCAGTGCAAAAAGAAACAATTTTTCTCCCTTTCATCATTTTGGGGGTGGGCATGAAGGCAGGTGCCCACAGCCAGGCTGGCAGCCCCTGCACCATGCACGAGTTCATTGTGTGAAGAGCATGGCAGTGTGATGGATTGTTGTGCCTTGGTGTCTGTGCCTGGAGCACCTGGTGGGAAATCAGTGCTTGGAAGTTGATGGAAAATTTACCATTTGTAGGAGTGGGACCTTGATACACTGAGCACCACAGTGACCTGGGGTCTACATCTGATGTCTGAAGAAGGACTAAGGCATTGATACATCTCACTGCAAAAACCACAGGAAATCCTGTGTAGCTGGGTCTGCCAGGCAACATCTAGCACAGCTAAAGTGACCCCCTGGCATGTCCCAGTGATTGGATCTCTATGGAGCTGTGTCTGAAAAGAACAGGGGAAGCTCTTTTATGTTCTGTGAAATACGAAAAAGTGCCAAACAACACAGTTTTGTGATAATGTGATTGCAAGATTAATTGGCACATGCATTAGCAAAGGACACGGAAAATTTGCATTTGCCTGTGGGAAGAGTGAGTCAGAATGACTTTGTACCTGTTTCCTATTATGCGTGTGTCACACGTATTTAATATTTTTAGTTTAATACTTCATTGTTTTCTTGATTATTTTAATTTTCTGAACTACCTCTGTGTGAAAACATATCACAGAAGATGCTGATACTTTTTATTTATGTAAGATGCTTAAATTATACTTCTGAAGTTACTTACCCAGTTTTATTTATCTTGCAGTCATAATTATTTAGTTTCTCCTCCATCTGCTTTTATTTAATTATGACTGTATAGACAGCAGCCACAAAGATAAGCCTCTTCAGGTTGATCTGTTGCACAGAGAGCTTTTTGTACACTGTAATGAGCCTGCTTGACACCTGGCAATTAAACAGAATGGACTTTTTTTTTTTAGCTATTCAGGAGAATTGGCATGATATCAGGCCTGCAGTGATGTGACTTGGTTCTCACATGTGGGGCAGACTCTCCCTGGCAGTATGAAAAGGACAGGTGAAACAAATTAGAGAGTTGCCAGCTGCTTTGAACAGGCCTGTTCAGCTTCATAACCCGGTCTTGTCAGATTTCTGGAATTTGATACATTTTTGTTTGAATGTGTTCCTCAGCCTTTTCAACTGTTGCCAGAGTGAACCTCCTACTGAAGTTCTTGCTTAAAATTCAACAGTGCCTCCAACTCCCCCTCTAAGTCAGGGTTTCATACAGAATAAAGATATTCCTTATCATGCTACTTATTTAATATATCCTTTATGATGCTGTAAAGAGTGGTGGAGAGACTGGAGTCTGTGTATGCCTGTTGGCTAAAATTACACTCTTATACACCTGTTTATTGCTAGGACAATATCATTGATTCCCATGGGATTTCTCCAGGTTCACTCCTCATGTAACCAAAATCCAGATATGCACCTGCCTGCTTTCTGGGTGCAGAGGCACAACCCCAGTTCCCTTTACAAAGAAATTATTTTGACCCGTATGGGCTATTTGTCTTTAGCCTTGAGTGTATCTTAACTCTTCATGGTTTTGACTTGGATCTACAGTTGCTAAGGTTGCTAAGGAAAATAAAATGTTAAATTAAAAGTTTATTGACAGTTTTATCACTAAAAATATATGTATTGTGTGTCCACAAAGGTAATCGTTTGCCTTTCCTTTTCATTATTACACCTTTCTTTCTGTGAGCAATGTCATTTAAATTAGTGTAGTGACTTTGAGCCACTAACCATTTCCAAAACTGTGTTTATTTTGTAATTTAAATAAGCAAACATTGTAATTAATGTAACAGTAGGATAAAATCTGTTTATTTTCATCCAAACATTGGAAAAATTCCTTGAACTTAACCTTAAACCAATGACGAACCATCCTTGTTTCTCTGTGGTTTCTAATGTGACTTGGATCTGCCATAATCCTCATCATGACACTCAGCTACCCACTGGCATAAAAAAAGCAGCTCCCAGAGATAGAGACAGCAAAAATTGCTTTCAAAACTTGCTTTTAAAAAACAATTAGTAAGAAATTATAACTTTTTTTGAAAGGCTTTTTTTAAGGCTTCTTTCTTCTTGGTCACATTTTTTCTGGTGTTTTTATTAGTAAACCAATGCTGCCTCACTCATCCCAGTAATAAGAGTATTTCAGCCCAGATTCATAGCTATAAATACACACTGGCCACTACTCATGGACCTTGTGCAATTTTCTGGATGCATGAGGGGAGAGCAGTGGACATTGTCTACCTTGATTTTAGCAAGGTTTTTGACACTGTCTCTCACAATATCCTCAAAGGCAAACTCAGGACTAGATAGTTGGACACTGAGGTGGATTCTAAATTGTAGATCCCTGAGGCTTGTAATCTGGGGCTCAAGATCTAGCTGGAGGTGTCCCCCCAAGTTCAGTTCTGGGCTCAGTATTGTTTCACTTACTTGTCAATAACTTGGGTGAATGCGTAGATGCCTTTTCAGAAAGTTCACTGACACAAAGTCC
Source organism: Lonchura striata (assembly GCF_050655825.1). NCBI lineage: Eukaryota > Metazoa > Chordata > Aves > Passeriformes > Estrildidae > Lonchura > Lonchura striata. The sequence goes on from NC_140703.1 coordinate 65,837,381, forward strand.
TTCAGAAGGACCTCCACAGATTGGAGTGATGGGCAGAGATGAACTGTCGAGTTCAGCAAAGGCAAAAGCAGGGTCCTGCACCTGGGGAGCAATAATCCCATGCACCAGGACAGGCTGGGGGCTGACCTTCTGGAAAGCAGCTCAGTGGAGAAAGACAGTAAGCTGTCCATGAGCTGCATCTCCTTGTGGCCAAGAAGGTCAATTGGATCTTGGGTTACATTAGGAAGAGCATGGCCAGCAGGTCAAATGAGGTGATCTTGCTGCTCTACTCAGCCCTGCTGAGGCCACATCTGGGGTGCTGTGTCCAGTTCTGGGCTCCTCAGCACAAGAGAGACAGGGAGCTCCTGGAGCAGGTCCAGTGGAGGGAGCCAAAAGTGATTAAGGGACTGGAGCATCTCTCCTATGAGGAAACACTGAGGGAGCTGGGCCTGTTCTGCTTCAAGAGACAGCTGAGAGGGGACCTCATCTATATTTAAGAATCTGAAGGAAAGATGAGGATGGAACCAGGCTCTTCTCAGTGGTGCTGAGCACTGGGACAAGAGGCAATGGGCAAAAACCAATGATCAGGGCATTCAACCTGAATATAAAGAGGAATTTCTTTAGGAAACATCTTTGCTGATGTCTGAGTACTGGAACAGATTGTCCAGAGAGGTTGTGGAGTCTTCCTCACTGGAGATATTCAAGAACTGCCTGGACACAATTCAATAAAATTTGCTCAAGGATGATCCTGATTGAGCACGGAGCTTACACAAGATGACCCACTATGGTCCCTTCCAAGCTTACCAATTCTGTGATTCTATAAGATGAAGTGAGCTGCTGTTAAGTACTTGAAGCCTGGATACCCCAAGGACACCATGTTGGTCAGCCTGGAACTTTGGGTCGCCTGCTGTTTCTCCTCAATCTTTCCCTAAGTGGTTAAAGACATCTTTTCTTTGACATAATTTCCATCCCTTTCTTTGCACTGATCAGCAATGTCACCTGCTGGTCTTGCACCTGTGTGCTTCAGATTGTAATGCAGGTTTTAGTATTTTCTGTTTTCTTCAAGAGGTAAGCACTTTGGGCCATGCCTGTGCTTCACTGTGCTACACTTTGGAAAAAACATTATGGGCATATAGTTCTCATGTTCTTTTCTTTTACAAGCCATTTATTGCTTGAAAGACCAATAAATAGCAAGCTCAATAGTCAGACAGGAAATTCTTGACAACTTGTACCTTATGTTCTGATCAGCTTGAGCCAGCATAACCAGATGCAGACGAACATCCTGATCTCTCAGCCTCACATCCTGATCCTGCTGCCCACCAGCTTTCCACCACCCTGCCTCATCAGGAATTGCTCTGCCTGAAAATTAACTTGGAAAAAAAAGTTATTTTTAGCTGGATCAATTCCCCCATTTGATTCCCAGCATGGCTGCATAAATGTTTGCACTGGCACAATTGAAAGGATACAGTAAGAGTGGGAATGAGCAGTCCCAGATCTGAGGAGGAGGATGCCAGGAACTGCATGCATCACCAAAACAGTGTCTGTGCACTTGGAACCTTAAGGCGTGACCCTCAGTCAGAGCATCTGTGGAGTCCTAAAGGGCTAGTGTGTAACACTATATGTAAATGCAGGTGATGGTGAATGTGGAAAGTGAATGTTTTCAGGCAGAACTCTTGAGAAGTAGCAGTTGGAGTTAGAGAGCAAGAAGTTTTAACAGAGCCTTGCTGAACCTGTGGGGTTTTTTTGTTTTTGGTTTTTTTTTGTTTTTTTTTTTTTTTGTTTTTTTTTTTTTACATGATCATCACAGAAACAGCAGGGTTGTCTCTCATTGCCAGATTTGCCTGGGTGCACACTGCGAGTGAGAAGTACATGTGATAAACAAGGTTAGGTGCTTAATTGCTTAGAAAGGAAATAACTTCTATTGCAATATATTTTTACAATGGCAACTTTTAGGTTCCCTATCCCGTAGCCTCTGTGACCAAATCCTTAGTCACAGCTCGAGGCTGCAGAACATTGTCATTATTCGGTAGCTAATGCAGAGATTTCAGTAATCCTTAGGGGGTTGGCAAAAAAAAAAAATGAAGAAAGAAGCTTCCTGCTGATGAGATTTCCAAAGCCAGAGTTTATGCACTGTATATTTAATGAGCACAGGTGAAGCAGTTTTATTGTTTCTTACCACTTGTATGAACCTTGTATTCAGGAATTCTTTTCAGTGGTATTCCTGTACCCAACATTTAAGCAGTACTTTCTGGAGGGAAGGAAATAGATCTGAAATTTCAAGTCATGAATCTTTCTAATGCAGTTTTTCAGGATTAATTTTGCATGTAATCATAATACAGTTTGTCTTCCCCAGCAACACCAAATGCCATAATACATCACTGAGCTTTTGTCTGAGAGCTGATTGTTACTTAATGCCTGAAGCCAGGTTGTGAAAATTTGAGGTTTTTTCTCTTCAAAGTATACTCTCATAAAAAAGGCATTTTTCAGAGCCGCATCAGCTGAAGTGTTTTTGTTATTATGCCTTGGTGCTTTATGATGCTGTTAGCATCCTCCAAACATACTATACCAAAATGATCCATTATGCCATGTTAGTAGCTTCACTATTTAATCTGCCTTGCATTTGTTGTCTTGTATTTTAAACTTAAGACATGGTCCTCTAAATATAACCATCTTCTCTTTGTGGGTGTAAAACCCACAAAGAACATGTTCACTGTGGATTGCAATATCTATTTTTTTTTTGTTTGTTTACAAAAGGAAGAATGACAGGGGTATCTATGTTCCCAGGGACTTTGATCCTCTGGAATTTTTCTGTTTGCAAATAATGGAGCAGGAGGCGTCAGCAGATCCAGAAATCTTACCAAGTTACAAAGAATTGCACTGGTTTCCCAGAGAGAATGGAATCCACACAGTATGTTATTGAGCATTGCCAATTAAGATGACTATTCCATGTGTCTGGAAAAATAAGACCCCCTTCCAGAGACCCAGTAGATTTCAAATCTCTCCCTTAAAATGCCTTGCAGTGTTATTTCTTGACACATCTCTTCTTTAGTCTGCTGTATATTTGCTTGCTTGAAGTCCAGTCTGGTGTCTGACCTATGTAATTTTCAGAAGAATAAAAATATCAAAGCCACAACACCAAAATGACAGCTGAAGTTCAGTGTGCTCTATTTTAACCTTTTCCTCCCATTTCAAATATGCAATGGGCTGCTGAAGTTAGCCTGTATCTCATGGCTGCCCATTGTGAAGCTGGTGCCCACAATCACTTGCTTTTTCTCTGGAACCACTGGGGCACAAGGGGAATTTCATGATCTCGGTGACAGTGATAACAATGCAGAGTGAGATCCTGACATTCAGGAAAGCTGGTGTTGAAACGTGGCCATGAAACAAAAAGAGCCCAGTTTTAAACCTCTGTGATAAATTATCCTAACACTTAGAATTAAATGTGGAGTAGGTTTTAAAACATGCACGATCTCTCACATTGGAGCAGGCTTTTCTGAAATACTCTATTTAGAAGAGCTACTTGATATTTGTGTATCCTGTACTTCAACAAGGGTTGCACAAGCAGTTTTAAATGCTTCATGATAATGTCTTAAAGCATGCCATAACCACAGCAGAGCATCTTCTTTACAGGCAATGACATTCCAAAAATAGTATCTCACTACTTCAAAAGGCTGTTCCAGACCCTTGATCCTTTGGTGGCTAAAAGTCTTCTCCTAATCATCAGGATGAATTTATGTATTCTTGGTACATACTTATTTACTCTTGGGCCAATGTTGCACCTTAGGTCATATAACTGTTTTCCCCCTCTGCTCTAAGCTGCTCTGATGTATTTATATAAACAGTAATTCAGCTCAGACTTAACTTCTATTGTTTACTTCTGTACTTTTTTGTTTAAAATCATGGGTAGTTTCACCTCCTCTTTTGAGACAGGGTTTGCAGTCCTTGACAATCTTGCACAAGTTTGTTGCTCCTGTTTTAAATTTTTGCTCCCCTCAGTTTTTCAGGTGAATGGTTTCAGCCATCAGTGAAGGGAGATGGGCCTTTCCAGTAGGAGCTTGGTCCCACCTATGTGACATCCTGTCTATATTAAGAGAGAATATGTAGTTTGGAGGTGCCTCTGGTCAATGTAGAGAGAGCCTGGACAATTAGCTCATATAAGATGCTTCAGTTTTAGCTAAAGTTTGGTGAGATGAATCCTGCTGCCTCTGGACAACCTTATTTGGTAGCAGTCAGTCTCTTGTAAGACCAGGGGATGATCTATGAGTACACCCATGTCACACATTGATATGATTCTCCTCCTCCAAGCTGGCTTCATAGGGCATGAAAACACCTTGCAATCTTTTTAAGAATCAGTTCAATGACACCATGGCATAATGCTTTATCATCTGTTATGCTCCACTGCACTGATTACGTCCCATAGGACAACTCTAGATGGAGGTGGTTGCCTGCTGTCCATGTGGAAGGTCTGTTCCCCTGATTGATTATCCTTCTGTGTTTCACACTTCAGATCATCCCTGCATAAGAGAGCTCTGCCTGATGAATGCTAATTGGCATTACAGGTTGTGCCTTATTTAACATCAGGCTCACATTACTAATTTTCTTACTTTTGTTTCAAGACCTTCACTGGATGACCCCATGTCTGTACATTTAAACGATGGATACTGTGAACTTGTTCTCATGGATAGTGACAGCATCCTTTGTTCTAGTAAGGCTTGGCAATTAATTGTGAAATTTTTGTCTGCACAACAAATAATTCAGTATACGTGTGGCATGTAAGCCCCATATACTAGGTTCAGTAGATCTTTCTTTGAGTCTCACTCCATAAGCATAAAATTATGCCATGAATGAAAGAACGTGCTTGAAAAAAGGAGTCAAGTGTGATGCTTTGCCAATGTAGTTTGTTAATGTCTGAACAAGTGTAGTCGAGTTTCAATTATTTATGATAATATCTTCTAGCCTGCCAATAAAATAGTGTAATAGGTTTTTTAAAAATAATGAATTCCTAGAAATATGAGCTCTTGTTACTAACATAAATTAAAACTCTGCTGAGAAGTGGGATGAGTAGTACTCTAGGGGATAAAGGGGTTGTTGAGGTCTTTAAATGTGTGGATTAGCAAAATGAGAATTAATGAGCTGTTATTATTTATAGAAGCAACATCTGATCAGTGTTTCCTCATAATTCATACATCCCAAAACCTGGATTTACTTTGCTTTTTCTCAGCTAAAGGCTTTAGAGTTAGTAATATTTCTTCTACAGAACTGAGATTCACCAGTATTTTAAACAGGTTCTACATTTTATGCTAGAATAATTATTCCTGATTTATGTTCTGTTTTGCATACAATGGGTTGAGTCCCTACATAAAATTAATGTAGCCTGTTTCATGTGAAAGTTTTAACAGTTCAGAGGTAGAACAAGGCAGCTGAGGAGATGCCTGAGAGCAGGACTCAGAGCAGAGACTTCCTTTGTGATCCTGACTAACACTCTCAGGGTGCATTCATCCACCTGCAAGACAAGATAGCTGCATACTTGATCTGTGTCTGTACTCAAAAGAGAGAACAGATCATCAATCAGAGGCTATCCTAAATAGTTGTCCTGGATGATGAAGGCTTTATCATTTGTCTATGCTCTGGTATTTGGTGCTCTGCTTCATGGTGCTCTTTCATGAGTGCCAGAAACTTGCCTGAAAATCACCCTGCTTTGGTGGTGATTCCTCACTGAGAATTATTTCTCAAGTAATAGGGTCATTTTTAAATACATTTTTTGTGTAAATGTATTTGATAATATTTGGCTTATGGTAACTCCTAGCACAGCTGCAGTTGCATCTTATCTGTATTGCTGTATCTGTAGTGCTTATCTATACTGGTACTCCTATAGAAAGGAGCAATGCCCGTGAGTTTGGCACCAGGAAGAAGTGGAAGGTGGTACACCGTGACATACACTTTCATACGCTGTGTCTGTCTGCAACATCAGTGCTATCCCAGCACCTCTGGCTATGTTTTGTACTGTCTGAGCCAGTGAAGTATCTGAATCACAAAGCTCCACCACTTAGGAGTGCTCCTTTAGTGTTGATTTCTAAGCTTTAGCCTCTGTGATTATTTCTGGTCCATAATCTCATTACCTAAACATTCCTATATTGAACAGTCTGAGTCACTTGTAATGCTGTAAACTAATTTATTCCAGTCTCTTCTGAATGTGTTTGCTTTTGTGTTCTGATGGATAGAAATATCTCTGTGCTTTCTGCCTCTCACTGCTGGTATCCCATCTATTTCTGCCACTTCCTAAGATGGCTGGTATTCTCAGAGAGCTGCTGTTTCCTTCAATGAAAGCACCCCATATTTCTCTGCTGTATTTTCTGGCTTGTTCCTAGTTCTACTTTTGCTCTCCTTTTAATTTTCTCTTTAGTCTTAAGTATATTTTCTTTCTGTATCCTCAAGATGACATTTAGTGGTTTCCTTGATGGTTTAGTTGTCTGTTCGTATGCCATATTACAATAACCCTAAGTCAGATATGTAGGTGTCTTTTCCTATTATTACCATTATTATGTCTGCCACATTCATTACCAACTGGCAGCCACAAGCTTTACATACAAAATAGTTTTCCCCTCAAATACCCTTTACTTCTCCTCTCTCAAGTTTATTTTTCTCTCAGTGTATGGGACAAATTATGTGTATAACTACATTAATGTCAGTGGGAGCTATGGGTGTAAATCTCCCTTGTGCTGCAAGGAGAATGGGCCTCCAAGTCTCTTGTCATCTAAGATGCATCCTAGTGGGCTTTCTCAGTGCTTCCCCTTTGGGGTTTCCCCCTTTCCTCTCTATCTGGCACAGAATATGCAGCTTGCAGGGAAAAATGTGGCACAAGTCATGGTGAATTAAACAGATATCAAAATCCCTACTGAAGAATGGGTAAGCTATGCTGGAGAAGTGCAGAAAACAGACAGGCATTAAGGAGGATGAATGTAAGCTGTGCCTTGAATAATTAAATGAAACATAAATAAAACAGTGACATGATTTGTTTCCCCACTTACCTCGTGAATAGGAGACACCAGCCCTCATTCTTCCTTACCGGAAGGGAAGCATCAAGTTCAGCGATGTTAGTCCTGATTTGCAGTCATGAAAGTGAAAAGAAAGGATTTATTTTGAGAAATTATATTGAAGTTGTTGGAGAATCATGAAACTACTGGACTGACTAAAGTCTCCTGTTACAGCCTGGTATCTGTCAGGGCAGAACTCACACTTTGCCTTTATGATAAATTAGTATTTATTCTGGAGCAAATATATATATATATAATGATACTAATATGTCATAGGAGTGAGATGGGAGACTGAACCATGATAGAAAGAAAACTGCAAGAAAGCTAATTTATTTGGCATAGTAAAGGAGGCTATTCTGTGAGGTATAGCAGATTATAATATAAGAAATAATAGCATGTGACAATGTTAGTGGAGTGCTTTAACATATTCAGCAAAGCAACCTAACTGAAACAAAAAACCTGACCACACTGAAGTATATCTTGAAGGGGTTTTTAATGTGTTTTTCTCGGAGGTCATAAACAAACTACTGAATATTGCTTTTTGCGCATAGTGGAAGGCACTGAGTTGTCCCATTGGTTTCAGTAGAATGAGATGGCTTTTCGTGCAGGCACCACTGTTATTATTCTTTATTAATTTGCTTGGCATCCAAACAGGTCTTTGCAGACAGACACAATAAGGTTTTTACCCTGAGGAGCATAAGAGTGTAATTAATCCTAGCAGTGATTTTAACAGGACATTTCAGGCACTGAAAATTACATCTTGATTTTAGAATCATATGTAGAGAAGAGGTATGGACCGGTTCTGCAAAGTTGTGGTGTCTGCCCCACAAAGCCCAAACTTTTTCCCTCACCTGTCAGCATCTTTCTTACTCTATGGTGTGTTGACCCTTTGCATTTGGGCTTTGACATGCAGGAAGGGAGAAGTGCTAGAGCTGTACAGCTGCAGTTAGGCACTCCAAATGTCCCTCTAGGAAATACACAGCAGTCACCAGCTCATGGTGGAGCTGTTCCCTCCTGGTGCTTGGTTTGACTGAGATGTAGCTGCTGTGTAGGTTGTGTACTCAAAGACAATCTCCATGCTCAGCAGATTGAAGAAAGCTGCCTGATGCCACATCTGGACAGCAGAACGCTCAAGTTCTTAAATATTTTCTATGTTTTTCAGTGAGATATAGTGGACTGTTACTGTCATGTATGAGTTATTTTTAATAGTGCTATGGTTCTAATTTTTATTTATTCAGGAAAAATTCAGTTCTGGAATAAGCAAGTGCAGCTCCAAGGCAAACCTTAGGATCAAATATGATGTAAGGCTCTAAAGATATGCATTTGGCAAGAAGATGGGTACTGGTATGTGAGAAGAAGGCATGACAGAGATTTTAAACCTTTTTTGGGTTTGTTGTAATTTTCTTCATGCCTGTGCTTGTAGTTTTATGTCTGTGTAAGGATTCACATCCATTTAAGTGGATGGATACTTGAGCCTAGAAAGTACCATTTATGAGTCAATGGCAGTTCACAGGTGATGCACCATTAAAATTTTACTTGATTGAAGTGATTTTGAACACTGAATTAGAAAAGTTAAGACTTTACTCAATCTAAAACAAGTTTAACTGGCTTTTTTTTTGAAATTTTTCTAATTGAAAATGTAACATTACAATCTGCATTAAAATTACAATAATCATAATAATGATGCCCAGACTCTGTGTAGCATATGTATTTCTTATTAGTAGTAGTTTCCAGTTATGATGACAATGTGTGAAATAATTTCCATGGGCTCATGTACTTGCTATAAAAATATAAGTTCAACCCATAGTCTTTAGTGAACACTTTGTTATGAAGAATCTATTAAAAACTGGCCACTTGGGAAGCAATTACTAATAAATACAGAATCCTTCATCACTGCTTTTGATCTTTTGCATGCATGTATCTAAACCCCTAATATTCATGTTGCTGACAGTACAGCACAGTTCAACAATAGCTTTGATGCCAATAGGAACAAAAGGGCTTTTTAAAAATATTCAATTCAGCAATTACTGTCACAGCTCTACTTAAATGCAACTGTGTGTGTTCTCTGCAGTTAATGAATTCATTTTACCCTTTATAATTCACAATCCTTTTCCCAGCACTTTTAGTTTTAAGGTGTGAACTGTATCAATAGTGATATCCATCATCACTAGGCGTTTGCTCTGTGGGTGGATGGTGCTCTGTGTGCAATGTGTACAATTACTTTTGAACTGTAGACAAGATAATAGTCAGGCCATTTCATGCCTTAGGCAAGGGACATCTGCCAAGCATATATTGTACTCTATCAATAGGTCTTCAATCTTTTGCATCCCATGAAATTAATTTTTCCTGGGGCTATAGATAATTTGTCTTGTCTAATGAAAGTAAAGCTATTTCACAAACAACAGACAATAATTCTGGGAGCTTGTATTATAGAAAATACTTGTCTTATTTTTAAATGTGAGAAGCTGATTTGTTCAGTGAAAATAGTTTAATTTTCGTGGGAATTATGAAAATAAAACATAGGATGTGTCAAACACATGAACACCTTCTGCCAAGGCAAAGGTATTTAGAATAGGTCGGGAATGCAAAGTGTGTTCGTAAAGACATATGGGATATATGGGATATATGGGATATATGGGATATATGGGATATATTTCTATATGACTCATGTCACACATCTCTTATATAAATCATGTAAGGTGAAATATAGCCAACATCGTTCACTCATTTGTAAGCTACAACCCTTTGTTTTTTGTCACTTGAGATTGAGCAGTCTCTGGGACCATCCTGCCATCCAGCATCTCAGCAGCATCTCAATGCACTCCTGTCTGTGATAGAAGTTGCTGCTACCTGATACCCCGTTACTGGCAGGTCTCCAGACCCATGGAGAAGGGCTGCACCGTGTCAAACTGCAGAGATGAGCCCTTGCCTCATGAGGCAGGAAATGCACGGTGCTGTGTCCTGTGACCGGGGATCACCAGAAGTTGGACTGTGACTGGTCCATGTGCCATCTAGCAAGGCTTTTCTGAACGGGGGGCTGGGTTTGACCTCTTCTCCTCTGCAGAAGTTCGGTGCTGAGGCATTCTTCTGTCTTCGAGGTCATTTGTACCTGTCTGGAAGATGTCTCTGCCTGGCTGTGGGGCCAAGGAACAGGCGCAAATTTAGGACTAGGACACGAAAAATGCTACAGAGTTAGGCTGCACTGAAGAACTACAAAATCCTTGGTATGGAGAAGGTGAATAAGGGCTAAACATTCAGTGGTTCATCCTGGGCAAGGATAAATGTCCCTCAGATGGACTGCTTGGGAGACATGTTCAAAATTACCAGAAGTTGGTTCTCTGTATAACAGGCAATGAACCCATGGGTTTCCCTGCCAAAGGGTGTTATGAATGCAAAAGTTCAAGGAGAGATTGAAAAAGAGTACTTGAAAGAGAGATTTACAAAGAATCATTAAGCAGGTGAAGCATATGAGGTTTAGAAACCCTGCTGAGTTGAGAAGATTAAGAAGCTGAGAGAGTGAGTGTGTGGGGAATGTTGTAGGTGTTCTCCCATTTCTTAATTTGCAATGGATATGGCTTACAGCTCTGTTAGAGGCTGGAACTGGACTAGGCAGTTTGAACCAAATACATCGTCATATAAACCACAGCGCTGGGGAGAAGGTAGCAATTGCAGGCAACCCCCTGAACAAGGGGCTGTGAACAAGGCAGGCATCTCTTAATGTCTGTCCTGGAAAGATGACAGTATTGGAAATCAGTTGAAGTCATGCATGTCTGGGGCCTTCAGGAACAGGCTCTGAGATCTGTCTGGCTTGGCAGTCCCTTCTTATCCTTTTAAAGCTTTTAAGTAATTTATTTCCAGAGGATTTTGAATGCCTGCTATGGCAGCTGGAAGTTTGCCACTGTTGTTCTGTATCTGTATCTCTGGGGATTTGCTGGATGTTTTGGTTGAGTCAATTCCACTTTAAATACACTTCAAATTTTAAACAGTGATGCCAGAAGCAGATTCAGTCAGCAACAGCATAAACAAATAGGGCTCCTTCATCTCTGTGCAGACTCTTGTGCCACAATTCCCAATATGCTTCAAGAGCATGAAGTGGCTGTAGAGTTTCAGTGACGTTGCTTATCTCCTTCTGTCAACTTAAACATTAAAAACTCCTTAATAAATCATGTAATTACAATTTACAAGTTACACAGAGATAGGAGTCTGAAACTTGCAGTATTAGGGTTCTACCTGTAATTTGCTTCTGTTGAAGCCAAAAAATTGTGCCTTGTGTGCTCACTGGTGCCCCACCTTGTCTTTTGCATTCCCAACCCTTGTGGAATTTACAAAGAACTTGTGAGCTTCCTTCTACATTAATTAGTGCAGGCTTTCAGCCTCCAGTGAACCAGCTTTTTATCATGTAATGTTTCCACTTCTGGGCTAACCACTTTGCTTCTCTTTGGAAATTTCTTGAAGAAAAGCTGGGATACTAAACCACCTGCCTATATTCACAACTGAATCAGTTGGTTTAACCAAATACTTCATATTTTTGAGATCCTTCAATGGTCTCTATTAAAGAAGAACTATGTTGAGAAATGACCAGTGCAGCAGGAAAGCTATCAATGGTTTATTAAAAATCACATTAACTATTTTGATCACAGAATGAGTTCTCATTTTTATGAAGGTTGCATCATTTGGAAATAACTTTGAGTGACCTTTACAGTAGAAGATAGATATCTACATTTTGCATATTCCTTCTTGTACAGAATACTGATAGATATTCTGTCTAAGAAAATAATTTGAGATAATAATGTATCTATGAGCAGACATGTCTTGGAGCAAAGGTGTTTACAGATAAGTCAATACCTTCATATTTCTTGGTTTTATTTGATATATATATTTTAGACCTGACCCTCTGTGCTTTGCAGAAGAGAGCTCTAATTTTTCAGGGAGACAAGGCCATATCGTGACTTAATGAAGTAAGCATGGGACCAGGTCTTGCCACAGGACTTGCAAGGCAACATGGAGTTGGTGCAGTCCTGAGTGAGACCCTACAGTGCTACAGAGCACCCCGGGTGAGAGGCTTCCTGGGCTGTGACCATCTGAAACCTCCTTTGCTTTCTTCATCCTGCTAATATGCTACTATGTGATATCCAACTGCTTTTGCCATGCTCATCACCATACTGAGTGCCTACAGGAATTATACTTGCCTTTATTCACCCCACAAACTCAGCAAAGAGTAGATTAATGCACTTTCTGTTCCTCCTACTTTTCCTCCTACTCACTCATTTGCTTCAGGCAGCAATGAACTCAGCAATTACAGGAGCAGCAGCAGCAGCAGCAGCAGCAGCAGCAGCAGCAACTTCCAAACAACGGATTTGCCCAGGAAGAAAGGCATTCTTCAAACCAGCACTCTGCTGCTCAGCCCACAGTCAGAACAAAGTCTGCACCTCCCAGCAGCAAGGAAGGCAAATGTGCTAAAACAGAGGCTTGCAAACACTCTTCCCTTCCTCCCTTGACAAAGGTAAATACTGATGTGGTTTGCAAACCCAGCTGTGGGTGAGGAACTGTTTTCCCCAATGTGTTTAAAAAGGAGCTTTGCCTTCCTTTGCCTGGGACAGCACCTCCAGATGGATCATTTTGAAGCAAAAATCTTGGAAAAAGTTTGTAAGAAATTAAAATGGGGATGGGGAGTCACTTGATGGGGAACACTGCCTGCCCACACAGGGGGCTCTATATTTTACATTGCATTGAGAGTGTTTCATCCCCAGCCTCAGATTTCAGAGCATCACAATTGTTAACATTTCATTAGCTACAGCAGGGGGAATGCTGCAAGAACTGACACATTAGAATAAGCCAAAGCTTTTTAATTTGCCTATGTGAATAAATTAGGGACTTCACTAGCTTCCATTTTATTATAAGGTACAAAGTTTGAATAGTTATTACCTTTCGCAGGTGAGTCAGTGTCAGAAGACAGCAAAATTGAAGTCCATTATTGCAGACCTCAGCAAAGTGTGCTGAATCTCACCATCAGGGGCAAAAGGATCTGCAGTGATCACCAGCCCTTATTCCTTTCTCAAAGCTGAGGAAAATTGAGTTTTCCTTTCATAATAAATTATGTGCCAACTTAGAACCTACGAAGATTTATAAAGCCAGATTCTGGCCTTGGTTGGTTTCAATGTGGCAGCATTAACGTACGTCTAAAGACAGATTATAGTTCACCTTTCAGTGAGTCTCATTCCCTGTCTGTTGACAGGCACTGTTTTGAATTTGAAATGAAGTTGCAAAGCCAGAGTGGAGACTTCAATGAACATTTCTTGTTTGTTTTTTTTTTTTTTTGTTCCCCTTAATCAGAACCAACACCAATAAATGTCACTCACACTAAACATTTATATATTTCTGCCTCCTGGATGGGAACTTGTGGGACCCTTTGCTTTGATAGTCACTCTGCACCTGAGTCATATTTTGAGTTTCTTAACCAGCAGATCTGTTCATTTACTATGGCTTTTGCTGAAAGATTAATTTGGGGTGTCCCCGTTGTCACTCTTTTATAGAAGTTGCCCTGTGGACTGTATTTCCTTTGTATTTGCAAAAATGCCACAGGGCAGATGAGAGGTGTACCTTCTGCAGTTTTAAAAAAATTAATTAAAATAGTATTGCCAATTGAGAAAGTCAGTGAGGACTTTGACCTTTAGAATAAGCACTGCCAGAAATAAAATGAAGTGCCAGGGTGTTTTAAGAATTAAGTGTATTACTGAGTCTAGTGGGAGGGAATCCAGCATCTTAAATGGAGGGCACCTGAGTCTTGTTGATTGCAAATGACACTGCAATGCAAATCATGAGCAATGATTCAGGCTCTTCCCACTCCAGTGATCTCTGTGCTCACTTAATCAAAGAAGGAGTTAAGTCTCCCAGAGATGCACATTTACCCACACAGCCAAGACAAATGTGAACCCACAAAATCCTGAATAGCTGAAATCTGTTGAACAATAGGAGGGGAGAAAATCCTAGGAATCTAATATTTGATCAATGTAAGGCATTGCTTGTTAAGGCAACCGTCTGTAAGCTGAGGGTGGAGGGAAGCAGAATAATAATTGGGAAAGGAGTACATCAGGACAGTTTTTCTGTCATAATGTTTCCCTCCTTCTGCCTTCCAGAAGACATTGAAGGTGATGCAGTGCCTCTGCTACATTCTTTGTATAGACAGGATGAAGGATTTGTTATTTTAAGACTGTGGGCTTTGTCAACCCAGTCTAAGTCCACATTACACAGGGTGAGGATCAGCAATCTTTCTCTGTGTTTATACCTGGCCATGAAATGCAGCACTGGCTGATGTATGTTCCCTAGCCATCCTAAGGCTGATAGCTGATGTTCCAAGAGTACATGAAGAACAAAATAGGATATAAATCCCTTCTTCTAAAACAAATGTAAGAGGAAATGTAACTCTTCTTCAGGAAGGGAATTCTCATTTCACCCATGTGTGACATAAGGTCTGTTAAGTAACCAACATGCTTGGAGGCCTGAAAAGGAGTGTAACATGGTCTTTGTGGACAATTATATTACACTTTAAACACATGAATTACCAGCAGAATAGGAAAGAGAATGTATCTGAGGCCAAATGTCTCCATCAACCATCGTAATAACAAGGAGGTTGATCCTTCCTGTCTCTCATTTGGACTTTCTGCCGCTGCCTGTTCTGCATTGCAATGCTCATTATAAGCTGAAAAATGGTTCTGAATTTTACTTTTAAATCACCAGCAACCATTTTGCTATAAAGCTGAGCCATTTATATTTTCTAAGCCTGTCCTCACTGGTATCAGAACTATACTGTGAAGAATAAAAAGAGCAATTACCATGACTCTTCTTTGAGAGGGGTGAGTGTTAGCAACCCATTTGCCCCAGGGGCTCAATTGCAATTGGAACTAAGGGGCTCAGTGGTTGGGTAGTCCTCTGATCTGCACAGGGCCATGTGGCAAAGACGGAGGCAGAGGCAAGAGCTGAGATCAGGAATTTGTGGCTCTCCAGACAGACCTCCTTCCGCCCTGACCTTGAAAATTCAGAATTCCAAATCCCTTTCCTCATATGCATTATTTAATAAAGAAGAACCTTTTCTTAAATATTCAAAAATATTTAAGACTATTGCATTCACCTTGCAGACACCTTGCATTTCTTCCCTTTCTTCTACTGTCTTTGTGATTCTTGCTCAAGAGCTAAGCAAATTTAAGTTTCCTATAATGATGCATATTGTAAAAGTTTATTACAACAGAATTTAATGGCTGGGAAGCAGAAGTCTGCAGGCTGAAACATTATATCAAAGGTATAGATAGAAAATTTTGCAGACGTGGTAAATTTAATCTGACTCAAGTATTTAACTCTTCACAGTATATTTCTCATATCTCTCTAAGATGGGGAGAAAAGAGGCTTGATTTCCCTCCATCCTGCATAATTATTTATACTTCTGCAAAATAGATACAAAGTTTTTCAGAATCTCAGTGGCAGGATTTTCCATGCAATTTCCGGAGAAGCTGAGAAGTGGAGAAGGGATCAAGGAACAGAGAACTGGGGGATAAAAATCTCCATTCTGTAGCCTTAACACAAGTGTTTAGCATCATTTGAGATGTGCTAAAGAGCCTTACCTGGCCTCCAGCTGCCACTCCAGAATTGAATGGATTTCCCAGAGATCTTATGTCACACATGCCAGGCCTGTGATCTGAGATATCCTAGGGAATTTTGGGTAGCACCAAATGCTTATGTTTATGCTTATATTTAGACTCAAGTTCTAGTTAACTTGACTGCTTGATTGTGGCTGAATTCTGTGAGATGAAAGAAATTTGAAGTTTGTTATAGGCAGTCTGAGTACAGCCTTTAGTTCTTTCTCATTGGAAAACCAGCTAACTTCCATCACATAGGCTAACCCATTTAGTAGCACTTTGGGCATCTTTTGGACCTTGCCAAATTAGATGTGAGCTCAGGAAAGGAGAGCACAGGTTCAAGAGAGATCTTTAAAAACCTACTGTAGACTTCCTCGCCTTGCCCTTGCCATTTGCATGGGACACAAGCCCAAGAGTTGGAGAAAGGATTGCTTGGAAATCAGGATTTCTTTCTTTTCTAATCAGCTCCTGGATGCTTGTGATTAAATCTTTTCACAGTTTGGTACCTCAGCATCCTCTTCCAATAGCTGGGGGTCATGACACTAATATCCCTTCTCATGAGCTTTGATAGGTTATGGAAAAGAAAATGATATCATCTGATTTTGGGAAAAACTGAAGAGACAGTTTGTTAACTATACTGGGATATTTAATGGAAAAGCTAGATCCTGTGTGTGCTTTCCCAGCTTCAGGATTGTGCTATGAGTGGATGCACAATCTTCTCCTCTAGCAAGGAAATACTGCATTCTGTTACTCTAAGCAATGAATTGTGGCCTCTGTTTTGAACTAAAACCAGAAAAGAAGCACTGAAATTCTCTGAGGTATGATTTTTACTGTTCCCCATCACAGTTGTTATAAAGCTTGATCTAGCATATATAATAATCTGACACTGATCTAGTGAAGTCCTTGCCCACTTTGAACAAGTATTTAATTTTCTCTGATGCTTATGCTGTAGTTCAGTCCTTTACTACTTATGTCTTCTTCTAATTACCTAGGAAACCTATCGAGTTTCTGCTATTACTTAGAAATTGTTCCACTGAGAACTTTCATGATCTGTAGTGCACATCCTGAGCTCCAGGTGACAAAATCACCTAGAGAGGGAGCTTAAGACTTCCCATGGTCAAGTGAGTGCAAATTATCGAGTCTTAAAGCAATAAGTTCTTCCATCAAAAAGGGCATTGACCCCCCACCACTGTCAGGAATACTCACTATATTTATGTAAAGCCAAGTTCAGTTTTCACACAGCATTTGACTTTGGCTCCTTATGGTGATGTTTATAATCTTCAGTAGGTATGAAGTTAACACTCTCTCAGGCTGTCTAATATGATTCTACAAAAATTATTCTAAAACTGAGAAGCTATTTTAAGAAATGGAAATACCCTTTTTGAAGGTAATTTGAACTATTTTGCATCATGCCATGAGACTGGCATCAGCCTCAGTGCAGGGAGATTATTAAAAAATCCACAGGAAAATATTGTTCTTTTCTATTGCATTGTTTGATGTTTCTGGTAATATATTTAGGAGGTGAATTGAAGCAACACTCTGTAGGTTTCATTAGTCCAGCTCCTCAGTGGATTTTTTTTTCTGAATTCAAGGCTCAGGAAAAAAAATCTGTTTCTGACTAAACAATTTCCCTTTTTAGTCTTCTAAAAAACATTTTCAAGTGTAGAGTTCCCTGGATTCTTGGTTCTCTTGGTGTGTTAGTGGTAGATAGCTTTCACAACTAATTCTCCTTTAAGTGGAAAGAAGGCCAATTCCAGGCTCAAGGGCAGCTCCTACTTATGTATTTAATTTGGTTGAATTACTTCAATTTCAATGTTAAATTTAATACACTTGTATTAATATTCTTAATTCCTTCACATAATTAGGAATCTTGTCCTCATATGGACTCACCTATGTTTGATTCCAGAAAAAGTCTGCACAACGCCTTGTTCAGATTTAGCAGCATACCTCTGTAGCATGAAGTTGAAGGAGAGACTGGATCAGGTTAAATAGCAGGGGAGAAAGCGAATGGTGGGAGGCATACACCAGTAAACCATGCACCAGATGTGCATGTTGTGTATGGACACGTTGTGGGTTTGCACAGCACCTTTCCTCGGTGCTGCTAACATCAGTAATTGATGTCAGCATTGTGATGGGGGCTGTGAAGGATATCAGATGAAGCTTTCCTAGGGGGTAACTCATTTTTAAAAAAAAAAAGGATATAAAAAGATAATACTTTGTGACAGGAAATTCATTATACAAGACAATAGGCATGGGGTTGATAGCGACCTCCTGCACAGCAGTACTCCTTTGTCTTTAGGATATAGAGGCGTGCCATTATCATAGCCTCTTGTAACAGGGATGATATTCAGCAAGTGAACAGGACTCAACTGAGCCACTGGGAGCTTCATTTGATGTGCAAATGAATGGTGCTGTTCAATAGGGTACACATGTCCCAAGCGTGTGTACATGAAACTCCACTTAATGTCTGCCAGAGCCTGCAAATAACACAGTGTATCAGATAAGGACTGGGACCCCTTGAGGGACGGCTTATCTTAATGTCACTAGCAGGAGTAAATTGAGTTTTCAGTCTGGAAAAGCCTTTCATTCAAAGTGAACAGCTTTGACATGTGCTGTAGCCCTGATTAGGGAATAAACTCATGAACCAAAGGTTGAAAATTATCATACCTAACCAGACTGAGCAGGAAGAAGCTTTCTGATATATTCTGAATGCCTGTGTCCCTGAAAACAAAGATTTTAGCAAAAAAAAAAAAAAAAAAATCCAAACAAAATATTTCCATGTAATTTTTTCCTCACAAAGGTACAATAAAAATATCTTTGCACTTGCCCAGCATTGTGGAGGAAAGAGAAAGAAGTGAGATCTCATCCCACTAAAAGACACACAAACGTCCTGTATGTGTCTATTTCTTGCCGAACTGTGAAACTCAGACAAGCTGTTACTGTTTCCTAAGAGGCCATGTACCTGCCAAAGATCTATTCAGAACATTCTAAAATTAAGCCAGGGTGACAGATCGTGTCTATACAAAGAGCATAACACTTAAGATGTTATGCCTTGAGCTCCAGTACAACATAAACAGGCCTGAGTGAAGTGGCTCAGTACAATGGGAAAAATCAGATTATGCTATTAGAAGGAAGAACTGTATGCAAAACCAAAATAATTTAGATTATGTAGTCTGCTTCTGCTTAAGATAAAGACAAACAACCTTGATTTTGACGGAACTACATGGAAAAAAAAAAGGACTACTTAGTCTGAATAGAAGGGAAGAAGTCTAATCCTACAATGTGAAACTAAATAAAACCAATCTTTCTGCCCTGAATACAGGAATTGAAAGAGTCTGTTCTTGAAAACATATTTTTCTGTACTCAGAGGCTGTGTTAAATAATTTCCTAGTGGTAGACAGATCAAATTCCAGCTATGTTATGGGGTACTTGAAAGAATAGAAACATTTGAAGTGAAATATTTAGAGTTAGATCCAGAAGGGTCAGGACTAATTTGTGAATCATCAAAAGGCCCAAAGGCAACCTGCATATAAGTGCTCAATTTTGTCCTTTGGTTTGTCATCATCATAAAAATTGATTCTTCTGTGTTGCATGACTAATATTTATAGGCAAGACTTATTAATGGAATGGGGGTTATAATAAAAGCTTTTGTCTGCCCAGGTAAGATAAGGCCCATGCACAAATTTACTGTTCTCTCACTGCTCTGTGGTAACTCTCTTCAGAGTCTGTCTACTGGTGGGATTTATTGCACATATAAAAGTATATATCTTGCTTAAGCCTACTGGTGTAGACTCACTTAAGAATCAGTCTGCACCTAAGAAAATTATTTCACATCAAAGCATTTTCAGACTTTCCCAGTCTAGATGCTAAGTTTTGCTTACTGGTGGGTTATTTTGGCATAGGAGTGACTGGGAAGAAATTTTTGGCCTGTAATGATCAAATGTTACTAATTATAAAGATAAAATTTTGTCAACCACAGAGATAGAGAAGATACAGCCTGAAAGTTAGAGAATTAGATTTATATAAAAGCATACAATTAAATAAAAGGTGAAATACAATCTAATTTAGTAGAATAGTGGCAGAGAAAAATAGAGAAGTAGTAAAAGGGAATAAAAGTAAAACATACAGAAATTCTGGCATAAAATATACAGAAATTCTGGCAAAAATGGCTTTTATTTTATGGATTCAATCACATATTTAAATGTGGCTTCCTAGGCAGGGGTCAGTCTTCATTCATGCCACCATCACAGAGGTGAAGAAATTATTTCCCTAGGGAAGGCACTGCAAATGACAGCAGAAAGAAAAACCTGTGAAAAATCATTATAAAACGTGCAGCCAATGCACTATCTTTCACTATGATTTAACCCATTCCTGTACAGCCAGCAATAAGCCATGCTGCTTTGAAGTACTCTTGCTCTCTTTTGTCTTTATGATACAAAACCATACCAAAAGCCAACAGGTACAGTGGGCCAAAGGGATTTTCTCTGAGGCATTTCTCATGATGTTGTGGTTAAATGCAATGATTGCAATGGCTGGCTGCCATTTGTTGCACTAATGTCTTATTTCTCTTTTTTCCCTCCACCCCTGCTGTGAGCACTAGTGGAAGAGGAAGGAAGCAGGGCAGTGCAGAAAGGCCCCACTGTGCTCCTTATTCTGGAGACATGTGTTAGCTCTCCAGTGAGTATTCCAGAGCTTGCTCTTTCAAAGTCAGGCTTCTCTGAGGCATGCTGAGTGCTCTTATCCACTACCCATGACATGCCTTGAGTCAGCTGGAATGCAAAATATGCTTGTTGGGAGTTGCAAGAAGACTGTGTCAACATGATGGGGTTTATCATTTAGCTCTCTGGTTAATGTTCTTTTATAGTTCTTTTTTACTATGATTTGATGCTGATTGCTGGGAAAATAATTGAATGCTGAAGCTCTGTGCTAGGCTGATAGCACATGTGCCACAGATTCAAAACCTCTTTTACTGGACTGCCTGAACCTCTGGAGGATAAAAGTGCTATGATTTCCCGTTCAGGTTTGAAGAGATTTGCCTTCTTCACATGTTATTCCTGTCTGCTTCTTGCCTGTCCTCATAATTAAATCTGGCACTTGATTGAGATGGAAGAAGATGAGCAGCCAGATGTTGCAGTCTCTCTCATGCTTTGTGGGCTATTTAAAACCTCACTCACATTTTAAACTCTCCTGCGCTCATTTTGCACTGCAAAAATTCAGCACAGAGGAGTGATGGCAATCTGGTCCCTAAGGTCTTTATGCTGGTGGGGTGATTCAAGAAAGTACGAAGCCCATGTCACAGCCCTTGCAGATACAGGGACTACTTGTTGCCCCTGTTATTTTGAGTACTTGTTGCCCCTGTCAAGAGTAAGGTTGTCCCCACCAATGGCCATGTATTTCCTTATCTGGCCCCTCCTCACTTTTCCTCTGTGTCCAGAGATATGACCACCTACATGGTGATGTGGGGCTTGGTGAGAAGAGGGAGATGCAGATTTTAGGGGCACAGTTAGGAAGCAGGTCTTCAGAGCTGCCACTTCAGGGTTGTGTGGTGGTTGGACAGCTGAAATCTCCCCCTCAAAGGCTTCTGCCTTAAAAGTGCTGCCATTAACTAGTGCTGCGGTTATGTCTGTACTCTCATAAGCATTATGGCCCCTGTACCCCAGTTTTCAAAGGTGCTGAGTGTGGTCAGGTAACCAATTCATTCTCACAAGTCATGGGACATGTTTTCTCACACTCTTCCAGCCTGTGTTTGCACCTGTCAGTAGATCTAAATTGTGATATGGCATTTGGGAAAATGCCTTTTGCAGAGCAGAAGTTATTTACCCAGCACTGGAATATTTTGCTTGACTGAGGCAGTCTTTGATCCTTTGTTCTGGGACTCTTTAAGAGTTGCGCATCCAGTCTCCAGCAGAATGGTAGCTGGAGCCTTTTGTAGATAATCTCCTTTAAAGGCCAAGCCGGTTTGGCTACCTCAAGGTCTGAAGATTTCTCATTTATAAATTACATGATTTTCTAGGAAGTGGATTCACATTTTAACCTGCATTTGAGCATCTACCTTGCAAATACATTTAAGCAGCTTAAATTATTTGGCAAGGCAGTGGAACCCCAAAGTGTGAGTTAGCTTTCCCAAGGAAGATTTTTCACTCATGCAAATTTGGGTTTCAAGTACCGCCAGCAGAAAAGCAGAACAAAGAAGAAGGAACTCAACCACTTACACAGAGATTTCTCATTACACCTGGTTGGCTTTTTTTTCAGATTGTGAATGAACCACCGAGTGAATGCACAGAAACACTTCCACACTGGTAATCACCTATTGTATAATGAATATGCCATAATTCATTTAGAAAAATGAAAATACTGGAGGGCCCCAGGCAGCCAATTAGAAATATTTCCTAAGTTCAGATAATGCCTCAAGATCTATTTTTATACCTGCTGACAAATTAGGCCTATATGGTTTTCCTTCCTGAATATAATTCCTGCACAGTTAAGCACACAGTAACTTTCCATTGCTTTGCTCTGTTGTTTTACTGTTTCAGGAGTTAAAATACAGCAATTCACAAAGAAATGGACCAAAGACAGGTAGCCAGGTAGTTGCATTATTCTTCTGCAGTCAGATGTCTCATTAATCACTGCTGTTGTAACAATTTTCATTAACTCAGTATATTTCCCATCAGAAATTTAAAACAAACAACCATTTCAGAGGGAATTACTGACTTTGTGCACCTCTCACAAACAGCAATATGCATACAGAAGAAGAGTTTAGAGAAACTGCTTTAAGAAGCATTGTCTCTCTAGAGCTGCCTCTTTCACTGCTCCCTTTCTACCTTCAGCTCCTGCCTATGCAGCGTTACTAATTTACCTTGACAATTGACACTCATTGTGTTTCCAGCAACAAAATCTGTAGTGACACAGTGCCTTAGTGTTTCTGTGTTTGCTGGAAGTGCAAAGGGAATTGTGCCGTGTGCTGCTGCCTGACCCTCATTATGTATTGCATCTGTTCTGGCTGGGTGCTGCAAGAAGTGCTAATTCCTATCTTGCCATCTGCCTGAAATTGTCATAGTCCTTCAAAGATGTAGACACATTCTGTGTTGTTCCATATGATTTATGCACTTAATTGGGAATCTGAGAATCTTTTGGGTCGTGTGTCCTGGCTGTGAGGTAGAAGGTAATACAGGAGGGTGTGCAGCCTCTCAGGTGCCCTATGGGCAGCTGGGTACCAAGTCCTTCTGATGTCTCTTGGGTGAGAGAGAGGCTCTGGGTCGGTGCCGTACACAGCATGGTGTCCTGCTCATGGAGAGGCACTGAGGGACAGCGAGTGCTGGAGTCCTGAAGCCATCCCATGTCACCTGGCAGCTCAGCAACACCACCAGTCCTGTCCTGCCACCTTTGCATTTTCTTTAATAAACTCAGGGAAAGGAATATCTGCTCTGGAAACATTGTCCCAGTTTAGGCTTGAGGAAAGGGTGAGAGAAAGAGGAGGAGAAATCCCTCTGCTTTAAAATTCAGCTTTAATTACTGCCTGTTCCCTGCATGACTTCCACCCCCATGGCTGGCAGAGGCTTCAAAAAATGGCTGAGGGTGAAGCCTCCAAAGTTTAATCTACATCACCAGCAAACAGGAAGCCCTGGTGAGAGCAGCTCCCACACTGATGGCAGTGGAGGAGTAAATGAGCAAGCAGTCCACCCATCTGTCTGTCTGTCCACCATCTGTCCATCCATCCTTGCTGTCACCATCACTACCTTGGGGAACTCCTTGCTTCTAACTCAGCCTTTCAGTGAAGGCACCATGGAGAAACAGCCAGTGGCAAGCAGAGAGTGCTTTTTATTTTACATAATCTCAGGAGAATCTCCTTCAGCACTGGACACCACTGCAAGGCCAAGTTGGCAGCAGCCTTGATGGGACACAAACATGGCACAGGGAGGCCTGGTCTGCCTTAGTCTGTCCCAGGGGAAATGCCATTTATCTTCTCTCTAACCTGCTCTGGCACACAGGGTCTGACCTTAGCTTATCTTGGCAGCTGCCACCAGCATGGGAGTGCCCCGAGGCCACAGCACCTGGGCAAGGGGTGACAGAAAGGAGATGCTGCAGAAAGTGACTGTAAACCTTTATGTGGACACTCTCTGACTTGGGAAATCCCTGAGCTACAAACTCTTGTTATGGGATAAAGCTATGTTTTCTGCACAAATATCTCAGTATATTTTGTCTGGAGTCATATTAGTCTGCCAGCATTCTCCTTTGGCCCATCTCACAGATTGCTGGGCTGGATGATCTTCCCATACTGACTTGGCTAGGGATAGCAATTTGCTCTGCACCTGGCATTTCCCAGCAAAGCAAATAATAGATAATGAGCTCACTGCTGACATTAAACATTTCAGAAGGTATTTTTTAAAAATAATTCTGTTTGTTTATAACTATATATATTAAAAAAGATAATTCTGTTGCTTCCAAAAGAAATAAAGCTATGAAAGCAACTGCATGGACTTTACATAGGGACCTCTGAGAGAATGAAATTGTAAGCTGCAAATTTGTAGATGGGTTTTTATTTGCTTTATCAGTTAGGTTACAAATAAAAGCCTTGACATGGGTAAATGCAGTCATGCATGTATAAAATCAGTGAGAAAATTCTCAAAAATCCAATAATTGACAAATGCACTAGGCCACAAATGTTTAGGTTACTACAGTGTTAGTTTTATTAAACATATTGAATTACCTAATTTTGAGAAGCTCAACAGACACATGAGATTGGCTGAGTTTTTCCTGATGGGGAATAAGTGGGAGGTGTCAGAATGTGCTCCTCTAAAGGATGCAAGGGTGAGAAGTGTCCTCCATGGAGAGTGGCTCTGTGCCACCAGACTGTTATTTACTGTCAGAGGGACCACTGGGCATGGAGAGAGGCATGGATAGTCCTCTGTGGGACATGCTGGCATGGACAGCCCGGCACAGCCCAGCACAGCTGCTGCCATTGCCCCTGCCAAGTTGTCCAGCTGAACATTAGGAGGCTTTTCCCCCTTCCCTCTGAGAATAATTAAGATTTTTCCTAAACCAGGCCTGGTGAGGAAGTGGGTTTGCCACAGGTCGTTTGGAAACATTTGCTAATGACCTCCTTGGTTCCAGTGCTGAATGCTAATTTACATTATGAATTTCACTCAATGGTTGTGCTTTCTGGCAGAAATGCTGACTCAAGATGCCATGATGTGAAGCTGTTGGACCTAGCAGAGATATTTAGTAAATCTGCTAAAGGCTGCACTAATCAGGAAAGAAAGAGATAAAAATTCTGATTAGAAGTGACATAATTTTAGTTAATGTAATTTTAAAAATGCTTTTAACAACATCACACTGAAGCTTCATATAGTACCTGCATCTTAAAGCTAAATTTAAAAAAAAATTGCATATAATATCCAGATCTAATCTTACCCTGCCAGCCAGCAAGTTTCCAGGAAAAGGAGTGGGGATCTCTAATTTAATAGCATTCAGTGTAATTAGCAACTGATGCCAAGAGAAGAAAATGTAGAATTAGCTGTACTAACTTTGAAGGGCCTGAAACAAAAGGGGAATATGCATGAATAGCTGGAGATTCCTCAGATAATAGTAATGTCATAAATTTAGAATATTTTAACATACTTTCTAAAGTGAAGTAATTTCATATTCCAAGTAGAGAGCAAATGCAAAGAACTTTCCCAAAGCATGCTGTAGATTAATGAATTTCAAACAGCAACATCAAAGTAAATCTAACAATAACACTGCCACAAATAAAAAATATGATGGGAAGCAGTTAAAATATAAAGACAAAGGGCCAATTTTTTCTCACATTATCCTGGTGTAAATCCAGCGTAACTTTGTAAATCTCCTCTGCGATTCTGGGTCTAGAGATGGGAGTGACAAAGAACAGAATTTGATTCATGCTTACATTAAAAGAATATAGAGCCATGAAAGAAAAAAGCCTGAGGGTTTTTAGGAGATGAGAGATCCTGAAAGCAGGGAGAGAAATGCTCCGGAGGAAATGGTTGGAAATAGCTATTTTTTGCTATAGTGTTGCATGAAGTGTTGTTTTCCCAGTGTGTTGTAGGATCCCCATCCACATTCCAGCGAATGCTGATCTGCAAAGCACAGGAGAAGTCGCTCCAGAAACCCAGTGGATCAAAAAGGACCTGAAGAGACAGATAACTTGTGTGGGGCTTGGAAACATACAGGGCTGGGGGAGAATGTAAAGCATCTTAGTGAGCATGGCTTTGCTCCTAGAGAAGGAAGAGGAGAGACCTCCAAGACAGCTGTCTCTGTGCATGCTGCCTGTGCCAGAGTGCAGGGTTGGAGGTGGAGGGGGCTCGGGCTGGCCGTGGTGTAAAGCCCCATGGGACTGAAGTGCAGCCACGTCAGGGGAGAATGCAGACTTCCAGGCTGGGACTTCCACACCGAAGGAAGCAGACAGGGGAGGTTACCTAACCCATCGTGACCAAGGCACCTTCTGTTTCCAGTGTCAAACACTTTGAACCAGCTGTAGCTTTACCCTCAGGTGGCTGAGCAAATGGATGATCTCCCTGTGCTGCAAGGCTGATTACAGGGGAATCACTGGGTCATATGCCACTGCTGCCTCCAAGACTCTTACCTCTCCCCAGGCAGTGAGAAGGAAATGAACGAAGTGACTTTTGCATCCCCAGAGTCATCAGTAATGCGTGAGACACCTGAACATTTCAGCTGAAATTAATAAATATGCACATGCATCCACTTACTGGGGTGACTTAGCAAATGCATTCCGACAGTAAGATACTGAAGCCTGCACACAATAACATAACTAAATATTTTTCCTGGAAGCTGTTCAATTGTTACCATCAGGGAAAGCACGGTTAAGGCTGACATGTCCTCTCCCTTCTGTTCACTTTATTCTCCCTTCTAGTGCTTCTGCCATGACAAGCACTTACACACATACATAAAGAAGGCTGGATAATGATAGGACTTGGCAGGACATGTTATTTGGGTTCTGCAGAAACCTACTGAAGTGCCACTTGCCAGGTTGCTATTCAGCCTGAAGAGATCAGGCAGTCAGTGTATCACATAGCAAAGGATTGCTAAAAAATAGAGAGGACTTGTGTCAAACTCAGAGGAAGTATTGATTGAAGCCAGAAGCGGAGTTAGTGCTTCCTTCAGTGTTTCTAATCTGTCTAAATGACTTGCACAAAGAAGCTAGCTGCAGACTTCTTATGTTTGCTCTTACCTGTAACTGAAGAGCAGGCAGCAAAAAAAAAATCAAAGGCATGTCAGATGTGCTATGAAACTGGGTCACTGCACAGCAAATGGAATTTTATGTGAAAATATGAAGAAAATGGTGGGTAAAAACATGAAACACATGAACCTAATGAGAACAGCTCACAAAGCAAAGCTTTTGGAGTAGCAGTTGACTGGTTTACCAAAAGAGCTGAACATTTGAGAAATCAGTTTCCAGGAAATAAATCAAAACCTGAGGCCCTGCTAAGATATCTGGCTACTCTTCAGTATATGAGCATTGTTTTCATCATATGTGCTATAGTCAGGGAGCGGATAAGCAGGATATGGCACCTGCTCAGATTTCCTTGGGTTTCCTCAGATTTCCTTGTTTCCAGCTGTTGTAGCCAGTCTTCCAGAGCTGAAGCAAACTGAATTTAGTCCTTTTTCTGGTGAGAGCTGCAGAAGCTTGGGTCCATTAAGGCAAAGGACCCTATGAAGCCTTGGGAGAAATCCCATTACAAAGGCAGTGGGGCATTTTAAAACATCCGTTTTAAAAGTTGTGGTAATATCCAGTGTAGTACTTGATCAAACAAAGAGCTCCTTGTTAAAAGCTATCAGCTGCTCCAGGGGACTAGGAGGAGGAAATATGGCAGATCTGGAGTAGGCAGATTTCCCTGGTACACAGTGGGAGGTTTGGGGATGCTGCATGCACTCCTTGATATGAATATGTGGTTGCAGGTCAAAAAGTTTCTTTGGGATTTGACTGAGGAATGTCAGATAGAAAGCTGGGGAAATCAATTTTAAATGGAAAATTGTGGAAACTTATTTTTTCTCCTTGTTATTTCCAGATCATGGCATTTAAGTTCAGGAGTAACTCCAGGACATTTCTTCCAAGTGGGTGGGACACTGCATGCCAAGTTTCAGCAGTAATGGGGAGGATGAGTTTGGAGCACACCTGCACATTCCTCTTCTTTAGTCCAGTGCCAAAGGACTTCTGGGGTGGGATGTAGTGTTGGGCTAGAGGGTGGTAAGGGTGTGAAAAGTGAGAAATCTGTATGACCTAGAGTGGTAGTGGCCCCAAACAGTGTACTGGGTGTCCAGCACAAAACTAGGTCTCTATGTACATACAAACAATAAAACATATTTTCAGCTGGCATTCCAAGCTAAAGCCATCGAGGTAGAAACACACTGGTGTTAAATGGTAAATCATAAGTTGCCTTCTTGGAAGAAATAGAGCGTTAAATAGAAAAGCTAAGTGAACTCTGATGAACCAAATGGCCTAGGCTTGTTCCATCATCTTTTATTAATTGCACCAGGTGATCCATTTTGTGTCTCTCAGAGCAGATCTGAATGCTCTGCTCTTTCTCTGAATTGTCACTTGGGCTCTGATTACTGGGAGCCTAAAGTGATGAGACAAACACCTCCCCAGGTATTCTCTGGAAGAGAGGTTTAGGAGAAGAAGGACCACCACATGGATACAGAATATGCAGAAGCCACCAGAATGATGTTCAAATAGAGGCTCGAGGAGACATGGGGTTTACTGCCCTGCAGCAACAGTGTGAGGCTGTTGGGGTGAAAACCAGCTCCTTTGATAAACCACCGTGCCAGAAATAGCTCTCCACTGCTGCCTTTTTCTGTATTGCTTCCTCCTGAGGGCAAGATGGCTTTCAGGTAGATTCTTACCCAGATATGGGTGTAAGTGGGTGAGGGACAGACATCAAATGCCCTTTGCTGTAAGCCTGAGCTCAGAACTCCCCTTGTCTTTATTTTAAAAGGCTTTTTGGCATTAATTTTAGGTGAACAAGTTTTTCTGCAGCTTTCAGCTTCTTTTTTGCACTCACCTCAGATGCTACTGAGCCACCACAGCGATGACATTTCATCCATTAGATGAAGGATGTCAGTTGCCAATGCAGAGTATTGATTTCTGCTGATTGCTAATGAGTAGGTGGAACTGTAACTTTGCATGGAGAAAACGAGCTGATTCAGGCAATTGGAAGTGTTACTCAGGCTGGTGGAAATTTCCCAGGTAGCATTTAGCTGTGAGCTTCTTTGGTCCAGGCAATTCCCTGGGGAAAACGTCTCACCCTCTCCTTGCCTCGGTCTCTGAAACAGGTTTGCAAGAGACTGGTACCTCACCCTAGCCTAGGGCAGGGAATTCAAAGGAGGGGATCAGCCCTCACATCAGAATATGAAACTACATGACATATTTGTATTTTTAAAGCAGCTGCTTCTGATCTGTTAGACGTTCATCTGCCTTCAGAATAGTATTTACATGGATAATGTAGTGCACCTCCGAGGGTAGGCAAGCAGCCACCTCCCATTCAAACTGATTTTCATGGATATTATATCTGCACCAACAGTTAGCTTTAAATCCTAACTCCTGATCTGTGTAGAATAATTTCTGGTGGGTCTTGAAAAAAAAGAAAAATCTGCTTAATGCAAGATGCAAGCAGGACGAGAAATCCGTCTATATGAGTTCTAAGCATTGGATCCTCTTGTCATCCCTTGAGATTTATTCAACTAAATTTTTCTATTTTGATGTATCTCCTCTGTGCTTTGATATATTTTTCTCCCTGTCAGCAAGTCACATCTGAAGCAATACAGATACTTTGCAATTAAACAGCATTTTGAAGAGACAGTTTCCCCCTCCTCTCTCTCTCCAGTCTTCATCTGGTATTATGCTTGCAAAGTCAGTGGCAACTGGAAAACAAATCCTGTTAACCTCACTGTAGGATTTCTGAAATTAACCTTTTGGAGAGGAGAAGAATCTTACTTCTTACTGCATGTTGAGACTTCAGAATTACTCCCTTCCCTTGAACCATATTGCTTTCATATCTCCATAATGGATGCTGCATAAAACTTAAGACAGTATTCATGTTAACAACGTTAGTCAAAAATCATATTAGGATGTCAGTATGGTCATGTGGGATAAGATTAGTGCTCCAGCTAATCAGGATCCATCTTCACCTGCTCTAAAGGTACTTTTAAATTATTGTCTGTGCAAGCTGATCCAGTGGGAGGTGTCCCTGCCCATGACAGAGGGGACTGGGCCCAATTTCTCAACATTCTATGATAACCATCAAATTTTTCTCATCTTCAACTTGATAACAAAAATGAAGTGTGATCTAGCACAAAATTGATTTTCCAAGTCTCTTCTAGGGGGGTGGACAGCTCAAAAAGGTGTCCTCTGTCTAGTGTAGGGATTTTTCCACACAGATATGTTATCTGTGTCTTGTGTGGAAAAAAAATGAAGTTATATAAGAAAGCTTGTTTGGATTAATTTAGTAATCATATATATATTTATAAAGGACATTCTTTCAGCTCATTTTGTGGCTCAGTTTTTAAGGAGGTAAGATGACTTTACCAAGAGCACACAGGGTCCTGATGTGTCAGCTTTGATGAGCTCTCTTGTCCTGGTGGGCGTAGAGGTGTTATGGATGCTTCAGGCTGTGAAAGAGCAGCTGAGCTGCCTCTCTGTGCTGAGAAGGCAGGGCTGCCTGTAGAAAAACTCTGTCTCAACATGCTACAGCTATCTCCTTTGTTTTATCCAAAGGAGAGGAATATTTATGAGTCATGTGGCTCATACATGGCAGATGTGTGGCCCAGGTACGTGTGACCTCGTGCCGGGGAGGAGTCCTTGCAGCAAGCACATTGTTGCTGGGCTGATACCTCCGTGTCTGCAGCCAGTGTCTGTGGCAGGAGCACGGGAATGCAAGGTGGCTTGTAAATAAATTACAACACTTGGATGGTATGAAAGCTGGCTGAAAATGTTTTGTATTCCTTTCCTGGAGGCTCCTAGATGTGCAGGATAGCTGTGCAGGGGCCTAGTTGTTGATGTAATTGTTGCTGCAGGGCCTTAAGTTTGCTGATAACATATGTTAAGTTCGACTTACAAGGAGATGCACCAAAGGGGGTTGGCAGTGTGAAACTGTAATTAAGCCTCCACAGAATTTGGGCTTCTGGGGCATGTAAGTTAATACAGGGAAAACTTGGTTTGACTTTAATGGAAAAATACCTATGGCGAGCAAAGAAAAGCTTGTAATCGGTTCATCAAAAACCTCTTCATTTTGGAGATGTTTAGGTTTATTTATGTGTTTCGAAATCAAAGGTTTGTCAGGTGATATGGGCTTCTCAGTCAGTGACAGCATTCAGCATTCATGGAGAAGATGGCTTTGCTCTTGAACATCTTCCATACTTAAATACCATTCATCTCTTACATGAAAGACAAGGGACACCTGGATCACCAAACCCAGCCCTCTGACATCAAAAGCAGCCACATGGTGTGGTAGCACTGGCACCAGAGGCACCTGTTCTCTTTCCATCCCTTCAGTATTCCTTGGCAGCACTGGTTCCTCAGCATGGCAAAGGAAGGGAAAGCACTCAGCATGCAGAGGGCTTTCTGGGCAGGACAGCTTCTCGCTGGGAGCCAGATGCATCCCTGCTGCCCTCTGTACCCCACTTACCCTGCCAGGTAGTGCACGAGTCTGGGGCAGATCCCTGGGGCATGGTAAGCACTCACAGCTGGAGGGGGAAAAGAGTTTAAACTGCTGAATCACACCACATGCTCCAATTTCTGTGCAAAAAAAAAACAGGAGGAAAGAGCTTGCTCTTGCCATCAGATATGCCATCTGCCCTTAATAACCTATGATCAACTCATTTTTTATCCTCTTCTGTATGTAGTGTGACACTGGGAAACAATCATGGATCTGATGTTAATACACAAATAGTCAGCAAGCTAGTTAATCACAGCATTCAGAAGGCTCTGGGCCTGCCTTGCTGTTTGGCAGAGATAAATTAGGGCATGCAAGTGATACAAAACAATATTTTAACATTATTAATAGCTGATCCCACATAGTTATTCTACCACTTACAGTTCCAATAGAAGGTGGAAGTTTATTTTCCATTCTTTGTATTGAATATGCAATGTATTGAGTAATTGACACTGCTGGCAGTTTTTGTATTACTAAAGCTACTGTATATCAATGGAAGTAATTAATAGCTGCTTTGTCCCCAGATTACATTAGATCATTCAGTGCAGGGCATATAGATCCTTTCCCTGTGTCTCCAGGAAAGCAAAACAGCCTGGTCTCTTTAAAGGAGGATGCAGCAGTTCAGGGGGATGCTGCTTGTGGGGCTGCTGGGCATGTGAACCTGCAGAAGAGGTTGCAGCAGATCTTGGTCTGCAGCACTGTCATTGGTGTCTTTGCAAGCTTCCCTGCAAAGTTTTCTGGGAAAGGTCTCTGTGGCCCCCAAATCCTGTGGGTACAGTGGACGAATGAGCTTGTAGAGAAGCTTATTTGAGTTTGAATTGTACTTTTTAAGGAAAACCACTGCTACATGACTGGTTCACTCAAAGTCCCCTGCACAGACCTTTGCAAACTGCTTTGCCCAGAGGGCTTTGTAACAAAGGTAACAAAAGGAAACCCTTTTCATGACCCTTTTATGCAATGATGATATGTTTGTATTAGTAAAGAAATCTTCCAGAAGATCTTTGGTTTCTTTCAATAGCAACCCTGCTAAATGTTGATATTTTGGACATTCAGAAAGGTTCCTCACTGCAAGTAATTCAGCATGCAAGCAAGTACAGAACCAGCATATCTTTAAAGTCCCATGAACAGACCTTAAATTCCAAACACACGGCCAAGACCCAGATAGGCATCAGGTAAGAGCCATTCAATGACTTTATTGCATCTAGGTTTCAAGCTGGCCTTCTGTGTGATGAGTTGCCTGAAAAGTGTATGGGAATTCAAAGGATACAACTGTATATCTGTATTAAATCATTTTCTTATCAGGGTACCAGTACAAAAGCTACCATATCTCAACATACTGAATTCTTTGCTTTCCTGAGTCTCAAAGCATTTGCTCTGAAAAGGGCTTGTTTGCTGCAGCAGAGCTGGTGGGAGGCATTGTGTGTGGTCTAATCCCACTGGATGAAGGGACTTCTTCCTTGACTGAGAAGCAAGGGGGCCTAGTAGTGAAAGAGCTTTTGTGATCTTCTGGATGATGCTGGGGTGAATTAGCTTTTGCCTTTAGTAGCAGACACCTTATCATGCAGTTGTGAAGAGAATTGCATATCTGCAAGAGCCACTAGTTTGTAAGGTAGAGCTCTTCTGAGCAGGAGCCAGGGGCACTGGCAGAGTCACTTCCACAGCAGTGTTGTCCTGCCTTCTCATCTCCATGGCCCGGCAGCCCGAAAGAAAAGCTGGTCCCAGGCGCAGCACGTGTTTGCTTCTGTGCCTGCTCATGGCATTCAGGTACCTTTTTTTGCTCCCTGAGAACCATGATATTCTGATGCTCCTCAGGGCATTGCTATGGAGAGGAGAGCACATGCAGGGCTGGCTAGAGTGGGAGAGGTGGCTTGGGAGCTACAGAACCTTGCCATTTAATCTACACCCCAGGCAGCCATTATAAATCTTGAGCTATGTTCTAAGGCTGGAAAACATCAGGCCTTTTTTACTGCAGTATTTAGAAATACCTAAGCATAAACTCATGACCTCTGAGAGTTGTTTTTTTTTTTAAAGCAGTGTGCTTTCCACATTGCAATTTTGGGAGTTGGCCCAAAAATCTCTGAGGGAATACCAGAATAGCATGCTTATAAACACATGTGAATTAGAAGGGATTATAAGGATTAATTAATGCTCATGGCCCTCCTTAGGTAGACACTGACTTTCAAACCTTAACCAAACAACAATTTTTAGAGTGAGTAATTCTGAAATCTTAATGTTACCTTCCAAACAGCGTCCCCTCCAGTGCTGTTGTTCATTAGTTGATAATCTTTTGTAAAGCTTTATGCTTGGGAACACTTCTCTGTGAGAGCACAAACCACAGTCCTTCCTAATTTTAATAGCAGTTGTGCCATTGATGTCAGCTGGCTTTGGGTCAGGCCCTAAATGCTTATAATATTGAATTATGTGGCAACTGTGCATTTTCCATTGAATTCAGCAACAACTAAGTGGTCTCCCACTGGGTATTGGAAAAAGGTGAGCTCCACAGAAAAGTAAGTGAGGAAGAGCCTCCCAACAGTATTTGTGTAATTGTTGGCCACCACTGCTGCTACTTTCATTATATAGGAAATGTTTCCTTAAAATTGCTATGCTGCTGGTGTCTCCCATTCTCCAGTCACTGCCTGACAATATTAATAAGGCAGTGACAAAGTTGTGTCAGAAAGTTCCAGCTCTGACTTTATTTACCCTTGAGGGCAGATATAATCTCAGGAGGAGCTTTGAATCCTATTATGGCAAACCGTGGCTGCAGTGGCAGGCCGATGAGATAGAGAAACCCATACTTCCTTGTCTGGAAGCATTATTAATAATGTTTCTGAGGGTTGTCCAGTTATTTTCTAGTTTTTCCTCAAGTCTAAAGCCACCTGCTGTATGTATTTAATATAAATACTCTGCTTAGGATGTCCTTCATAGTGGGTAGGAGAGATTACTGTAAATGATTGGAAGGGGTTACTTCTGTCTCTGGACCCAAACAAAGCCTGTGACTCCAAGGATCACAGGCCAGGAATGCAGCAGATTTGTTACCTATGGTCACTCCAACATGGGGCAGAGAATGCTGACTCTGCCCCACTTTTGATCTGAGTGGAAGCTGTTTGCATCAAACTGCAACAATGGATGTGGGACCTTGGTGGGGCCACAACAGCCCACTGCTAGACAATGATGCTTTGACAAACCAGCAGCAAGGCAATTGTTTCCAGCAACAGCAGCCCCCACAAAACTGGATAATGAGATTTTTTCCATGCAATCCCCACAAAAAATTTGTTTGCTCAAGAAATAAAGATGCCTATCAGGACTTTTAAATCTATAAATGAGACCATGTCTCTTCTCTTCATAGTTACAACATGGCTATCCCTGTTATCTTTGGTAACAACACCAAAAGGACTGTTTGCTTAGAAAACAAGCTCTCATTGTTCAGGAAATTACCATTGAAATTTATTTTATTAAGACTCTTCTGTTTGGCTGACCATGGTGTGGGAGCACTGATACGTGTACAGAGCAGTAAGACTGCTGAAGTCTAAATCACACTTTAATAAGGGAATGCCATGTTTCATTTAAAAGATTCTCATCACCTTCCTTTTTTGTGCCATCGAGTGAAAATAACAGTAGGGGTATAACTACATCACTGCCTCCACTCCATATTAACTGTGAGATCTCTCACATTTCTTTCCACACCTTTTCCACTCCTCCCTAGCTTTGCTGCTTGCTTAGCAGGCTGTCAGGATCCCTGCGCCCTCTCAAATAAGCAGATGACTAGCTGTGGTCCTTGTTCATTATGGGGTGACAAGCTTAAGGAATAAATACCTACAGCATGGAAAGTTTCGTGCCTCAGAGTGTCAGCCTGATGTGGTTGGGTGGAAAATGAGGTGGCCTGAGCTTCCCCCTCTCCCTGGAGCGTGAAATTGGACAGAGACTGACTCTGACAGATGCTCACCCTCTTTGGGATCTTATTGCTGTACTCAGACCCATCCTGTCACATTGCTGCATTATGCTCTTACAAACTAATGTCAAGTCTTGCTTCTCAGAGTGCTTGACAAACATTTTGGTCCAAATCCTTCTTTTTGTTACCCCTGAGCATTTTCATTTTTTTCATTCTGTATTCTATGTCCTTTCTTCCTAACTCTTC
Source organism: Lonchura striata (assembly GCF_050655825.1). Lineage (NCBI taxonomy): Eukaryota > Metazoa > Chordata > Aves > Passeriformes > Estrildidae > Lonchura > Lonchura striata. Next base: position 65,872,845 of record NC_140703.1, read on the forward strand.
ATTTTTTGCTTTAGGCACTTCCACATATGTTCTTTCCCATACTTCTTAATTCCTTTTTCCTTTATATCTTCCTTGGGATCAAGCCACTTGATCCCCAAAGATTTATAGGACATTCATTTCCTTGGCCTTCCCTGAATTCCTAATTACACTTTTGGTCCAAACCAACCTTTATAGAGCTCCCATAGGGCTCCCAGGATTTCAGAAAGGCTTCGTGCACCCATTGGCATGACTTTGGATAATAGAGACCTAAGACTATAGTTTCTTCAGGCAGGGATTTTTTGTCTCTAAATTCGTGTGTCTGCTGGACCCCTGGCTAAATGGTGTTGTGTGGCTGCATCAGTGTACTTAGGACCCCTAAAGTAGGCCCTAGAGTAATTTTTGATGAAGCTTATTTTTGCAGCTGTGAAAAATAGAGCAGTGGGGACAACCAGTGGCTCAGAGCTTCAGTTCCATCCCTATCCCTTTCTCTTTAAGGGACTGCAATTATATTTGGTCTTCAGGAGGCTGTTACAGTCATTACTAGAATGGAATGCCAATCCTGAAGTTAGTAACAGTGTATTGTTAAGTGGCAATAGTGAAATTGTAAAACTGAAATGAAACTTCTGTATCACTGAATGTCGTCTTCTCTTATCACAGGTCATCACATTATACACAACTTTACCTAAAAGATAGATGTTTTAATTTGAGATAGCACTTTACCTTCTTAAATTGGGAAAGTACATACATGAATGTTGCATTCACGACAGGATTTTTCCTTTTGAACATATAACTGTGATTATAAAGGATCTCTCATCCCAGACATCACTGCTATCTCTGAGAATGGTGGCCCCATGTTCTTCTTTGCCTCAGTGGTCTCATTCTTGGGACCTCTATTAAGCAGCATAAACATTCATATATTTGCATTGCTAAACATCCTAGGTACCTCATCATGAAGCTGGAAATTAACTTGTATAGAAAAAAAACCTCAAAAAACAAGAAAAAGAACAATATTATCTGACTTGATGAAATGAGCCCCACCATACAGCAACATGAACTCTAGAGCCAGAACTTTGACACATCTGGAAAGAAGAGCCAGGAGAGCTCCAGAATACCTCTTCTAAGCAGTCTGGATTTATGCCAGGTTAAAGTGACTCTTTGCTGCAGCCTTAAAACTGCCTCTTTTGCTTGCCTTCACAAGAGACAAGAATGAACCAGCTGCACTTCACTATGCTTTATCTGATGTAGCCTTTTTCAGCTTTTCATAAAAGTAGGCAGCATTGTTCTGAGTGAAAGAGAAGCACAGTTTAATGGGAAAAATAAAGACAGAGCAGTTGATGGTTATAGTGACAGCTATTGGTGTGGGCAGGCACTCACTGGATGCTGCATGTTTGGCCCAGGCAGCAGATAGGAGTGTAGAAGTTATGTGACACAACTGCTTGTTCTCTGAAGTTCTCTGATTATAAAAATCTCTTCATCTGGAATAGCTGTGAATATATCACCATAACAAGAAGCCATATTCTGCTTAAACTGCTTTAAGCTAGTACAGTTAGCAATTTTCCATGCTCCAGCTTTTAATAAACACTTATCAGAAATATTTCATGGTAATTTTTGATCAGATACATGCAAACATTCAGTAGCACTATTCAATGGAAACTTCAGAAGCTTTGCCACTAAAGCTTCTCAGTGGGTCTGAATTCATCTGTAGGTAGACTGATCAAAAATAAACTGCTATTGGCATCTAAATGGAAAAGATCTAGTTTGTAACTGATCACAGTCCTTTGTAAAGCCAGATGAATAGGTATTATTTTAATGGTTTTAAACATATTTTTATTTCTTATCTTGTTCATTAATATTATTTGTGGCAAGATGCTCAAACAAAACATAGGATTAATCTAACCCATTTATCACTTTCCACTATGATGTTAATTTATTGTACATGGAAGTCCATGGATGTGCCAAACAACATATTTTTTAGTGAATATAAACTCCATTATTAGTCTTCTGGAGTGTGCACAGCCAAAGGAGTGATCTTCAGGAAACAGTACAAACCAACAAAAACCATTGCTTCATCAGCACAAAGTATGCAGCAGCTAATGCAGCTTTGTAATAATAGACCATCATAACAGTCTTTGAAATGGAATGATTGTTTGTACTGTTATGATTATTTGTACTTAAGTAAAAGCACATATTGGACACACCATACTAAAAAAAGGATGAAATCAAAGTTCAGTCTAGAAGTTACTTGCCAATACAAAGTTTTCTGGAATTAGCACAAATTATAAAATATGTTTGATCCTGCCTTAGAACAAGGTCTGGTCATTGCATCTTTGATACCTTCCAATTAAATAGCTTATGATACTGTGGAGTCAGTGTAAAAAATATAATGGAACAGATGAGCATTTCACCTGGCAGATCAAAAGGGCAGAAAGATAAAGTGACACCAGGCAGTGCTATCAAAAAACCATAAGATACAGCCAAAAGCACTTTCTGTTTCATTGTCCCTTATCTCCTGCTGGAAATTTTTCCTACTTTGTAGTTCCCTCCTCTTCTGTATTCCACACATGCTATACTGATTTGCTGATTTGTAGTCGTGGCACTTTCATTACCCTTAACATCACCCTTGAGTGTAGCTCACACAGGCATCACTTTCTAAACAAACACAATTGTGGAGATGGAATAATGCAGTGGATAAGTGCTTATTCTTGACTTTGAAGAGCTATGACTATTGCATGTCACCTTCATGGTTTTGAGGGTTTTGAGTTATTCTTTCCTGCCTTTTACTTGTGTTCCAAGCAATGTTTCCTGCTTTCTTTTCCAGGTAATGTCTGAGCTTTATGCTTCTTAATTGCAAAGCACCATGTATTTTTTGGTTTCTTATGGGCAAACAGATGGAAAGTCAAAACACATTCACATGGTGGTGCCAAGCACAGAACTCATCACTGCTGGATTTAAATGTAATGTTCTACAGAAAGAAAATGCTGCTAACAGTGCAGCTGATGCATGCAAGGAAAATTGGCTTGCAAAAACAAAATTAAAAGAACTATAACACATTTCCCTTCTCCCCTTCTTCTCTCTATTAATATATGCCTTTTGTATTTAATGTCTTTACCAATGGCATGAGTGTTTCTTGCTTTTCTTCTGCATTACATCCTTGAATAATGAATACCAGCTGTATTAGTGTAAACCCTATTTGCTGGCTTTGTAAAACAATTTTTCTCATACACTGTCCTTATGTTGACAGACCTCAGACTGTTAAAATTCTGTTCTTTCATTTCTAGCTGCTTTGTGTTGGTGTTGCAGCCCTGTGCCTGTGGCTGTAATAGGTGTTTTTGTGTCTGCTGTGGAGTTGTTAGTGTTTGTACTTACTCTGCTGCCTCCTGTTTCTGGTGAAATCGATGGTTTCAGGTCCTCTTTGATCTGTGTTAATTACAGAGTGGCATGAGAACAATGTTAATTGTTTAGTTTCTGACTCCAGTTCTTGTCCTCAGATATCCATTTCTCCTCCCATATTGACTCTGTGAATGCAAACACATGGGTTTTATCCACTGCTGGACCATGCTCTTGCCAGTTCCTGTGACCAGATTTGAGCAGCAGCTCGTTCTGCTCAGTCATGTGCTGACAGGTGGAAAACCAGGCTCCTTATTTCAGAATTGCTTCCTGTTAGGTGTGAAACCTGAGCAAATAATTGTCTTTCAAAAGGAAAAGTTTGTATTGTTTTCTGGATGTTTATACCCCACTGTGTAGGTATTAGTCTCTCTGTTATGGGCAATATTAATAATTGACAGAGGGCAGGAAATGCAAACAGATTTAATCTTACCATCATACATTTATTTAACAGCAACATATACATTTTTAATGGCATTATGGATTTTAAAGTAGGGGAAAAAATGTGCATTCTCTCACTGGGGTGTGATTCAGGTCTTACATTCCTATGTGGGAGAAAAAGGTCAGACCTGACCTTGAGGCATTTAAACACAATCTTAAAGAGCCATGATTGTATTGAAACCTACTAATTCTTTTTAAAGTCTCTTCAAAGGGAACTGTGATAGGATGCAATCACTGGAATATATTTCTTGTAGGTCTCTGAATTGCTATCTAAACACATAACAAGCAAGATAGCACCTCAGAAAATCATTATTAAGTACCCTATTATTTGAGGGGCAGGTCATAGACTGCACTACCATTTACTAGATTGAATAGCTTTTGGGAAAGTATACTGGCAAAAACTTCCAAGCTAACTCCCAAAGCCAAACATGATATGAGAGCCTACTGTATTGTAGACTCAACCCTGTTATTCAGAAATAATCAATCTTGAATCTCTAAGTGCCTCAAATACACTTGAAAATACAGGCCATAGATAGTTTTTCTTACCAGGTTTGAACATGCCCTTCTTGGGCTAAGTGCTCTCCAGCCCAAACTGTTTCACACAAGTCTTTTCAACTGGATTCAGGGAGTCCCCATCCACAGCTCTTGCTGGCCTTGTGCTGGTATTGGTGTTTGTAAAACTACATAGCAAACCGAGCCAGGGAACTGGCCTGGCTGAAAAAAACAGAAAAAAAAACCAAAAACCCAAACAGACAAAACCAACCAAACAAACCAAAACCGGGGAAGGAGGAAAAAAATAAAGGCCATGGGGTTCCCTGCATTTGCCCTCTGTGTGGCACACAAATCACTGGAGGTAGAGGAGAGAAACTGTCCTTTGGCTCAAATGACAATTCCTGCAAGCTTGTCTAATCCCAGCCTCAGGGTGCAGCCCTTAAATGATGACACAGTTTCATTGGTCATCTTAGAAAATAAATTCCCGATTTGGGCTTGCTAAAAGGGCCTGGAGAAGAGCTTCTGCACTCATGGAGACCTGGTCAAACTGTGCTCGATGGCAGGTCAACTGGAGGTCACTGTTGCAGTGCTCACCAGCAGCAATTGTCTCTAAAAGAGTCACTAAGTCACATTTAACATCTTTCTAGCTGAGAAGACACCTTACATTATCTTCAAGACGACCCTAGAGAAGTTCAACCTTTTATCTTGCATTTTGGCTAATTTGTTCATAAAACAGATGTAAAAACATTTGCCTGCCTCCAATATGACAGGCATAGAAAGCAATGATGGCTGGGGGCTTTATGAGAATTTTATCAGAATCAGATGTGAGAAGCTTTTGCTCAGATCTTTGATCTGAATCATTTGACTTTGGGACATCAGTTGCAACCTTCTAACCAAGAGAGAAGCTCTAGCAACCTGTCTGCTGGCTGCTGTAGAGAAGTGGTGCTTAGAGGTTTGGTGTAGACATTTCATGACTTTCCAAGAGTCAATACTGAGATAATTCTAAAGGAGGACAGGATGCAATTTTGAAATCCCAGGAATTTTTGAGGAATGGCAAACATGTTTCTAGATCATAATTCTGAGCAGACAAAAGCTTGGGGAGGGATTAGGAATTTTAAGTGCTATGAGGGATGTAAGTGATAATAAGTGTTAACACACACGCACACACACACACACACACACACACACACACACACACACACACACACACAGAAAGAGGTTTTGTTTTCTCCCTCTCGGATTATCTTTGGCCAGGAGATATAACAAAAAACTTTACTGCATACTTTGGCTTGGAAATATTTGTGTACATGTGGGCAGAAGGTGAAGCTGCCTGCAGCTGACTATGGGTGGTAGTTTGTGTTTATTTTGTGGTAGTTGTCTTAGACAAAGTCCTTTGGGGATCAGGGGCTTTCCCAGCTGGAGGTAAACTGTCAGGGCTAAGATGGGAATTGTTCCACAGTGGCATGCGATACAGATGCTTCCAGCTCAGCTTCACAAGGCCTGTTTCTGCCAAGCTTTCCTCCCACGAATAAGTCTTCCTTGGACTAACTGTTTCATTGGATTTCAAGGAAGAACATTTTCAGGCAGGTGAGAGCAGGTTAAGGTGAGGTCTTGTGCTTTCTCTATGGTTTGGCCAGACACAGAATAACATCACAGCTTAGGACCTGTAAAATTGCTCTAGTGCTAGGTTGTGTATGAGTTTAACATGCCTTCTTTCATAGTGTACTAACTCAAAGGCCTGCAGCAGGACTGAGCTTAAGGACATTACTTCAGTAATGTGGCTATAAAGGCTTCCACATCAGAGCAGACTGTAGTCTGTTCAGCCCATACTACAAGAAGTAGAGCTCAGCAATAAGCATACCAGTCTGCTAGATATGCATTAAACATCTCTCTCTGTTGCAAGATGGAATAAGATTGCATCTAACATCATTCCCTTGGAGGATTTATGCCCCTGAAGTGACAAAATGCTCTCACTCAGCCAGGTGAGGTCCCACAAAAAATCTTCAAAGAGCCCAAATCCAGAAATCCAACCCTCCTAAACTCCCAGCCACACCTGTGTCTGCCTTAGCAGGATTGTCAGCATAATTTAAAAAACAAGATAAAGAACAAACAGAGGCACCTTCTGAATTAGTGAATAGAGAACTTTCTCTGAAGTCCTGCCATTGTTCCTGAGAAGAATGATTTTGTCCAGTCCCAGTTTTGCTTAAGGAGAGATATCAAAGGAAGGAGTGAAAGAAAGACAAGCTATTGTAAGCATGAATACTTTCATTGCCCTTCATCCAGAACACTGAAATCTGTAGGAATATTGTGTATGTATAGGGCAGCAGAATTTTACCTTATTGTTTGTGGCTTCTCTGTTATTTTTTTTTTTCTCACTTTGAACTCCTCCAGTTCTTTTAAGCTCTTGAATAGATGGGGTGACACAATGGCTTTCTGTGCCCCCCTGCCACTGGCATGATCCCTCTGATAATTTTGTCTCCTGAAGCCCCTCTGTACCCTCAGTCCAAAGTTTAAATCAGATGCTGACTGCAACTCTTTCAGCTGTGTTTGGTGGAATTTTACTGCTTTGGAGTCATGTTAAATCTGATATATAGCTCAATCTACACTGCCCACAAAAGGTAATTGTTCAATTTTATTTTTATGGTGCTTCAATTTACAGCAGGTACTTAGATTTTGTATAGGTTTATGCATTTCAGATGGCAAGTCCCCATCATTTTAGTGCAAAACTTTCATGTACCCACCTGCAGACTGTATTTTAAAAAGCCTGGCAATTTTTTGTTATGGGTTGTGGGACAACTTTGTTACTTCCTGTGGTTTAATATGATGTAGGATTAATTATACCCTATGGGTTACTCTGCAGCTTTTGTCTTTGTGTCTGAAAGGATGTTTTAGAGGTGTCCAACCATATGAAGCAGGGGGGGGAAACAGTCTCTGTGTTATTCCTTTGCCATTCTTTAGCAATAGACTGGCCTTTGCTATGTTGTGATGGTTCTTTATCTTCAGGAATTGGATGTGAATTTCTCCTTGTGATGGGCTATTTTTCTGTCAAAATTGTATTACTGGGGTCATATGTTACAGGTATATTATGAGCCTAAAGAGCATCCCAGCCAATGAATACCATGATATGCCACACTTAATTCAAGCAGATTAACCTTATGAGACACTAAAAGAAAAGTAAGTTGCTGACTTTAGTGGGGGACTTGGATGACAGTCATCTAGGTTAGATGTCAAAGCACCAGAAGCTGTAGCAGTTTGGCTTTCACAGGAGATTTCACAATGTTGTTTAATTTGATGGTATTCCATTAATCAATAAATACTTAGAATTAGAATCTGTGGGGTATTCTTGTCTTCTCCATGCCAAAGCCTTATATCTTTGTATACTGGCTCACTTCAACATTACACAGTAGCAAAGAATTGTCTGTTCTGATGCTCTAAGTGAATTTAATTTAATATCCTCTCACCATAATGGTCAGTGCATCTGCAAATACTTCTCGATGCTTCATATTGGTGCTGAAGAGAAGACCACTTTCAAAATTTTATCAGTTGGGAGCATGTGTGTCGTACAAAATACCTCATGCTTTTTCTTCCCATACCTTGGATGTGGCTGAAAAGTTAGCATAATTTCTTCAGTGCTAGCTGTTGCTCTTGCCTCTGTATTATTAATAAATTCAATAACCAACATCTCTAGAGTGGAAAGTGTGGGCATCCTGCTGTTAATCTTTTGCTACAGTAAAAGCAAGCTGACTATCTTTGATCTCGGTCTCTTAGCCACTTTCCAGTGCATGACGAAATGTTACCTCTCATCCCATGACTACTCATTTTTAATAAGTCTCTAGAGAGGGGCTTGGTCAAAAGCTTCTGCAAGTTTAAATAAATGGCCTCTGGTGTTTGCTAAGGGACAGGGTGTTTCAGCTCTCCTTGCGAAAAGTGCAAAATGCAAGAGTATTTGCAGGCCAAGCTTTCTTAGTCCTCCCAGCTGCAAGAGGGGTATTTAGCTCAGCCTTTAACTGTCTACATGTCTTAGCTGCCTAAGCTGGGTTAGTTACCTAGGCTATGTCTCTAGTCACTGCAGAGAGAAAAAATAACCTCCAAAGGGCAGTCAATCTCCTCTGAAAGAGGTGTCTTTAGAGGTTTCATTTGACAAGATGCTGACTTCAATGACAGACTTAGTTTAAGTAGTTTGTGCTCCTGAATTTGCAACTCCCATCACTTTGGATGTGCTGGTACAGTTGTTGCTGGGACCATGCTAGAAGAGGGAAATGGAATGGATTTTTTTCATTTTTAACTTCACAAGAGACTCCTGTGAAAATTAAGGATATGGTTTTGCAAGCCTGCTGAGCTGATTTAATGTCTGATTGACACTGAAAGGTGAAGGTCTGGGTCATCTTCCTTCTGCCTCTCTGACAGAATGGTCTGGTCCTCCCTTACATGTCCGGTGTGTTTCAATCCTCGCTCTGTGTCAGCACAAAGCTCCTGTGCTTGCATGATGAACTTGCCAGGGAAAATATCAAATAGAATATGGGCACTACCAAACATAATCATTTCTTTAGATGCACTTTGACCTTGATTTTGTTGTTGTTGCACCCACCAGAATGACAGCACTGGTGGTCACAGAAGAGAGTGTGGAGGAGGCTGGACCAGACCATTTGGTGGTAGTGTGTGTTTTCATGGACACAAAATGACTCATGGATCCAGAGCCCTCGTAGTCACTGGATGAGAGTTAAGGTTATGTCATGCTTTGAAGCAGGTTGCCCAAGGCTGTAGCCAGATATGCAAAAACTGATTGGACACTGTCCTGGACAACTTGGTCTAGCTGGCCCTTATTCAGCTGAGCATTTGGGCTAAATTATTTCAAGAGGTGCTTCCCAACATCAACTATACAATTATTCCTTGATTAGGGACTGCTGCACAAAAAGGCTCTTTTTACACTTGTCACATCAGTTGTTTAAATCAGGATTAAAAGCATGGTCTCATAAACAGCTGTAATGGAAGGGCTAAGAAGTGGCAAACTGGACCACAAAAGTGTGAAAAATTGACTTTAGAGTGATAGGAAATGGAAATCTTATAAGCAATTTTTGCTGTTGCTGACAGTATCTAGTTGAGCAACCTTTATTAATAGTCTGGAGAAATTTTGTTCACTCCAGGCACCTATTTCACTTTGCTGATTGAAGGGGGAGGCTTGATGAATAGCTTAGATTAAGTGGCTAACTTTCAGATGAGTAAAGTTTGTCAAGATGTGTGTTACTATAAGCTGCTACTTGTTAGTGCTACTTGAGACCCAGAATGCAGTAATTGTGAAGAATAAACTAGAATAGCTTCAGAGGGCTCAGGAAAAGACTTTCATAATATGGTAATATAATTTCACTCCTGGGCTTGTTTTTTTGATGTTAATGTAAAGCTTGGAAAACTTGTCTGATCACTGCACTTTCCTGATTTCCTGTCTCAAACTGATTTAAGTGGGGACTCCATTAGGACATCAGAAATGATGTGGTAATTTGGTGTGCTCAGAGGCTCTTTAGTTATTTAAAGAGAATTAAAGCAGTGAGTGAGCCATCCATTATTTATTGGTAGCTCTTAAGAAAGCACTATGGTAGATGCTGTTGCAAACAGGCATCATGTGATTGAAAAATTAAAGTCTATGGGTGACAGTTTCTGAAAATTATTTCAGTCTTTCGAAGCAAAACCTTTCAAAGCTTTGACAGCTTTGAAAAGATTGCTTTGGAAACTCTTTCTAAATTGTATGAAATGATATTTTCAGATGGCACAAAAAAAGCCACATAAATTCCTCCACATCCTAAGATGCCCTGATGTTGTACATCCTTTTTAAATGAGGAAGGCCAGAAGGTAGGTAACCCACCTGGTATATAACCCAGCTTTCATGCAGCCTTCAGGGATGAACTGTGTCCCTGATTCAGTGGCTAGGAGAGAGCAGGACCTGTAGCCTTACCTCCTGCCCCCTTTGTGACCTGCTGACTGTCAGATCTTCCTAAAAGCAGAACCTCCTCAGGGAGGCTCAGGTCTGGTGAGTCACGGTGAAGAAGGGATCCAAGAAGAGGTGCCCTTTACTAATCAATATGCAGAAGTCTCAATCCCAACTTTTCTTTCCTTCTTCCCAAACTAGAAATTTATTAGAATCTGATCCATGTGTTGCTGTCTAATGACAAAAACCTACTCACAAATTACTTTCTTATACTTAGTATACTTAATAGCAGAGGGAGGTGGAATGTATCATGTACTTATGAGATGGAGTTAAACTCATAACCAATGGCCCTAGAAACACTGTAAATTACAAAGATACTTAGGCTAAAATATTAGGTTGGGGACTTATTATCCCAGCTTTGAATGCTTGCATCATTATGATTATGTCTGAAATAGATGTCTATGTACACTCTAGAAGAAGAAGAAGGTGCTCCTGGGCTCTAATTCATCTGGCTGATTTTAATCAGCTTGCTTTGGTTCAGAAACTCCAGTTTGTGCACCAAAAGGTTTCTGTCAGTTGACTGCAAAGGAAGACCAGGTGAGCACATCCACATGGAACTGAGTCCTCTTCTGGTGTACAGCAACTGCAGCATATGTGTGTGTGTGTGTAGTCTACCTTTCTGTGCGTGTGAAAAGTCTTCCATAAAAATCAGATTGCTGTAGCACAGCATATGTAATAAAAACTTGAATTCAGCTGGACTTCAGGAAATGAGAAAATCAGAGTGTGACTAAGGAAAAGCATGAAGGAGACATTACTGGTTTAATAGCACCAAGACTAAATATAACTGCTGGCCTGTTCTTTAGACTCCTGGAAAAAAGGTCCAGACTGTTCCTATGAGTATTTCACTAAAGAATGCAAACCCCTTGCCAGGTGAGATATTTGCTTTTATGTTTCTGCACAATATGGAGCCATTCGAACTCATATTCTAGTCTGCTCTTTGGGTATGTTGCAATAGTTCCTACTTTGTCTAAGTGTCTTAGCAATGTGCAGAAGGGTCAGTACATGCAGCCTTGAGCCAACTGAAGATTCTCCATCTGTATTTGGAAATCACAAAACTGTGTCTCTACATAATTAGTTCAAGTACTCTGCCAGATTAATAAGACTACATAGCTTCCAGATTGCATCTGACTGGCTTGGAGAGATGGAGACATCAGAAATTTAAGCATGTAGTCTGTTGGACTGAGGAATGTCTGAGTGATAGCAAAGACTTCTTTTCCCCCCTTTTTTTCCTTTTCTTTTTTTTTTTTTTTTTTTTTGGTGTTTGTTGAGTGTTGTGCAAAAGAACTAAATGAAAACGGTCGCTGGAGTGGATGAGGTCTGCTTTCTCTGCAACTAGCTGTGGCCTAGCACTGAAGTCTAAAGTGAAGAACTGAAGTCCTTAGAGATTGGAATTTTACTACTGGGTTCTTTCCTGCTATAAATATCACTAAATCTATTTTGTGCAGGTGGTCTTCATTGTAATGCAGCATTGGTATCTGACTAAAACTGAAAACTTGTAACAAATAGGAAATCAAAGGACATAAGCTCAAAGTACTTTTTTAGTTTCTGTGTGATTTTTAAGGACCAGTTGTTCTGCACCAGCACTGGAAATGCTTCAGTTTGCTTAATGCATATCAATACCAAAAGCTCTGAGAAAGTATCTGGTTTCTAGAAGAAAAAAATTAAATGAACTAACTGTTGTGGGATTTTTAACATGGTTTTGGCTTTTTTCTACTTTCACAAAACCTGGTTATTTTTCACCCATAACAAACAAATGAATATGTTATGGTTTCTCCATATATTTTTACTTGGTTGTTCATGGTGGAAGCCCAAGAGGATCTTTATTTCCTAACTTTTCCTATGGAAGTGGGGCTGATGACCAAAAGCCCCCCCCTGCCCCCATCTGAGACTCCTATTGAGAGTGCCTTGGACCTTCCTGAAGTTTTTCCTGTAGGAAACATTTTAAAAATTATGAATCTGCAAATTCTGCAGAAAAGAGCAGATAGTGAATAGTCAGGAAGTCTCATGAGCTCATGCCTCTCTTCTCTTTTCCACCTTTTGCATGGACATAGTCTGTAATCTTGTGAGCACACATCCATGGCCTTCAGCAGCATCCCCTAGAAAAAGTAATTATTATATTTAGGCACTGAGATGCAATTTGCTGATGCCCTGAATGAACAGTAACGAATCTCCTGTTACTGGCAATTAGGTTTAAAGGCTTTTTCACCTCTTCCCATTCTTGACTGTCTACAACATCTGTAAAGGGAGGTGACATCTTTAATTCTGCATCTTCATAACCTACAGGAGGAAAATAAGGAGCTGAGAAGTTTCTTAGTCCCTTGCAAGAGCTTGTGTTCCAAGCTGTAGTCTCAGAGAGTGCACATATATTTTAATTCATTTGTAAAAGGTAATTTCTACTAATGAACTTCCTTAGAAATTTCTCTCTTGGTTTACAGTGTGGCCCCATGAGATTAAATTCCTTGTGCATGGCATGAAAGATGGGACCTGGTTTAATTGTAATGTGTTGTTTGCTGACCATTAAATAAAGATGAAATAAATTGGCCATTTCCTGTCTCCAAGGCTGGTTATTTGAGCATATTACTCATCTGGAGAGAGAGCACTATATTGCCAAGGCTGAGAGCATATACATTTATCATTAGTAACAGCACAGGGATGAGATGCTTTCCTGTAGCCTTGTCTTTTGTTTGTGAGATTAACTTGTTTTCAACATTGCGAATTCAATGTTATGGAACAATTTCATACTCAGTCATGTAAGAGTCATATCACTTTTCCTCATGTAGAATGCAAGTCCCAATCCAGAGCAGTATACTTTCAAGATTTTACAGTTGTTATTTACTACTGAAATGTTGTATCAAGCCTAAATATAGAGGAAGGCAAGATCTTTTCACTGTGGAAGTAGATTAATGCTCTCTTTGCTCTCTTCCATTGGCTCTATTTTGTTTGCCAGTGAGAATATTTCCTCTGCAGAGTTTATGGACTCAGGCACCTTTAATCCAAAATCTGACATTGCCATGTCATAAATGTCACAAAATCCTAAATCAAAGGCATGGTATTTGGAGGTGTGGAGTCTTTTTAATCTCCTCTGATCCTTGCCCCTACTGTGAAGTCTCTTCATTTGAGTGTCAAATATGGATTGAAATGCATGATATTGTTAACCCTTTGGCTTTAAATGGTGATCGGTTTGTTACCTGCAATGACAGGATGGAGAGCTGGGACAAAGGAGTGATGCAAATTAAAGTGATCAATTATTCTGCCTTGTCTGGTATGGAGTCATGATGTAGGATTTGCTTTGTTCAGTGCCTAAGGAGATTCCATGGACACTTGTTAAAAGTGAGATATGGGCAGGTGCAGGTGAAAAGGAGCACGGAGAGCTTCACTACAATCTTTAGGCATTGGGGTCAGAACTTGCCACTGGCTTCCAGCTGGAGGTCCTGCAGAAGCCAGGTTCCAAAGACATTGGTGGTTTTGATCCATGTGCCCTGACCAGCCACGCTGCTGTGAGTCCATGGGAGCCAGAGGTCATTTTTAGCCTTGTATCTCCAAAGACGCCCTTGGGGAACATGTTGCCTTTCAGCTGCTGCAAAGAAGAGGACTTGTGTCTTCTAGGTGCTTGTGCCCATCTTGCTATGGGTTCCACACTTCCCAGAACCTCCTGCTTTCTGTGAGACAGAGGAGAGAGCAGTCCCTTGAGGCAGTGATGCTTTTATTCCCAGTCTCACAGAGGACAGTACAAACTGCTGGTGATACAGGAGACGAAATCTCTCTTCAGAGTGAGGAGGGAATGCAGAGGCTGCCTTGAGTCTGAATGGCCTCACACCAATCATCACACCACTGAACAATGAACATTACATTTATTTCTGTGTAACAAAGGATCCAAATTCTTACTGCTTCTGGGGAAAAGGTTGGAGGCAGCTCCAGGGCACTATGTGAAAGGAAATAAAAAATCAGCTGTAAATTATTACAACCCAGTGGAAAAGAGAGAGGAAAAAAAAAAAAAACCAAAACCAAAACCCAGATCATTGTCTTTTATTACAGTGCTAAATCAACAAGAAAGAACGTAGGTGATTTGTCAAGGTGGAATCCACATTCCTTACAACATCCAAACTTTATTTAGTTAGAATGTCAGTATTCTGATCAAATGATTTTGCTTTTATTAATAAGATTTTATGCAAATGAACCCCCCAAAGTGCTAGTTCCTGTTCACAAGAAATCCTATTTGCATGGAAGTGGAGTAGTTGTGTAACTCTCCTTCTCAAGGTGAACACAATTAAATGTAAAAATCCTAACAGACCCAGGGCCCTCAAATCTCTTTATATAGCCACAGTGATAACTGATAATACTTAATGCTCTGACAGACTTTCATCTGTGTTGTTGAAAGACAGCACTAAGACAAACAGAAGCATACACAGCTGATCAAAAACAACAAAAAGAAAGTTGAACTAAGTTATTCAACAAAAGCTTTGTCCAAAGTTAGGTGATGGGCAATTCCAAGCATGGAAAAAAACATATTTTTAAAATATTTTAATGTCAGCTGCACAATCAGTATTTTTCATATATTGTGTATACTATTTTAGTGCACTTTCTGTTTTTCCAGCTCTCTCTCTCTTATTATCTTTCAATAATGCTTTGGAACACTTTCAGCAGACACTCACTCATTTGTAAGGAAGATTGCCTCAGCAATGGAAAGAAGAGGAGAGGAGAGGAGAGGAGAGGAGAGGAGAGGAGAGGAGAGGAGAGGAGAGGAGAGGAGAGGAGAGGAGAGGAGAGGAGAGGAGAGGAGAGGAGAGGAGAGGAGAGGAGAGGAGAGGAGAGGAGAGGAGAGGAGAGGAGAGGAGAGGAGAGGAGAGGAGAGGAGAGGAGAGGAGAGGAGAGGAGAGGAGAGGAGAGGAGAGGAGAGGAGAGGAGAGGAGAGGAGAGGAGAGGAGAGGAGAGGAGAGGAGAGGAGAGGAGAGGAGAGGAGAGGAGAGGAGAGGAGAGGAGAGGAGAGGAGAGGAGAGGAGAGGAGAGGAGAGGAGAGGAGAGGAGAGGAGAGGAGAGGAGAGGAGAGGAGAGGAGAGGAGAGGAGAGGAGAGGAGAGGAGAGGAGAGGAGAGGAGAGGAGAGGAGAGGAGAGGAGAGGAGAGGAGAGGTGGGCAAGGTGTGGGCAGCAATGGGAACCTCTTCGTAGCCAAGTAGATTCTTTGGGAAGAGAAAGAAAAGATTTCATAGAAACTTTCATGTTGCTTGGTTATGAAGGATATTGAAATGTAATATAGGTATAATATAGTATAATACTGGATGGGTAGTAGATGAGTGTGGAGAGGCTTGTGAGGCAGTGATGTGTGTGACTGATATCTGGAGGAGAGACAGACCGGCTGTACCACAGATGTAACCCAGAAGGTGCTGAGCCTGAAGAAGTATCAAGGCTTCCTGGAGGTCCCTTCAGAGCTGTCCTGAGAATACCACAGCCACTGGAAGAACCAAAGTCCTGTGGGGAAAGGGTACTAAAAAGTTCTTTTTGGGAGATGGGTCAAACCTCTTCAAGAACTGGTATATTGTTTTTCCGTTAAAAATAGTTGACTGTTCAGGTCCTGGAAGCATAACTACAGTGCAGGGGCTGGGAGGGCTCAATCCAGATTCTGTGTGGGAGAAGGACTCCAGGGCATACCAGACCCCTACTTAGACTGTGGTTTCTACAGTTTGTGGATATTGTGTTTAATATTGGTCTCTTTCCCCTCCTTCTCTAAAAATATGGACTAGAATGTGAAAAGTACAGATTAATAAAAGTTGTAATATGTGCTAAAATTTACTGAATAGCTTCTACAGAAGGGTTAAGTAGGTAGGACTTTTCAGCCTGGAAAAGAGGCTACTGAAAAGGTTATGTGAAAGACTTAAAAAAAGTGAAAGAAAGAAAAGTGAATAAAAGACTCCTATTCATTAGAAAAACCGAAGGCCATCAAAAGGTATTAGCAGGCAGTGAGTTCAAAACAAACAAAAGGAGGTGTTTCTTTACCCAGGTAGTGAGAAACCTGCATAGCATTGCTTAAAATGCTGAACTGTCTCTTTCATAAGAATAATTCATGGCAGAAAAATCCCCCAAGGGCTGTTGAGTATAAGGGCATTGCCTCTGGCTCAGAAAGTCCTTGAGCTGCAGAGTCTGCAAGCCTGGAGGAATGATCTGGAGGAGGGTCTCTAACAGACTTGCTCTATTCTTCTCTGATGGCCAGATGGGAAACTCAAGGGGACTTTGATGTAACTCAAGGGGACTTTGATGTGACTCAATAAATCCCTAATTTTGGTTTTACAGTTCTGGAAGAGCTTCTATCCCACTGCATCTGTTTTAAAGACCCATCTGTAGAAGGATCATCTCAAAACCTTTTCAAATATCTTCCTGTTCTTCCACATACACACTGCTGTTTGCTGGTTTAACCATATGGATTGCACACTGCTGTGGCTGTGGTCTGGGAGGCTGGTGAGCACAAAGGAACAAAAGCCTGTGCTTATGCTTTTAAAGTATGTTTGTAGTGCATTTTAAAGCACCTTTTTTTTCTTTATTGTCTCTTTTTTTCCCTCCCAATCACAAACTCACAGCCATACACTTGTGAGTAAGTGTACTGGGTTTAATTGTCTGTGTTTGTGCTAGGGGAAGCTATGGAGGTAAAGATAGCATAAGCTGGGAAATTCTTGGGTCCAGTGTTTTCCACAGAGCATTGTCAGAGACTGTCAGCCCCTGATATGAAGATAGCCACTTCAGAGCTGCTCTAATTTATGCTTATCTTTCTACAGGCTTTGGAAAACAAGTAACAGGAGATCAGCACACTCCAATTATGCCCTTGATGCACTCCTTATCCTGAGGACCATAAGCATGACAGCCTTTATTCGCTTTGCTCCTTGTGTCTGCTCCTTAAGAAGGCACAGCAAAAGGGACAGAGGGAGGAAGGGAGGGGAGCCCTGCATAGGTAACAGAAAGCTGATTTCTCCTGGTTTTAAATACCTTTGGGATTTTTCTTTCTTCTTGGATTTTCATATTTCTAAAAATGAAGCATCTTTCTGGTTAGCAAAGCTCACTTATTTTGTCAGAGTAGGATGAAATTTCTAGCATAGTGGAGAATCAAGCCGGCTAGACCGCTGCAGGCAAATTGGTCAATGAGATTTCCAGAGCTGCTTTGTCTTTTCATTTGGAATTCCTCCATTCTTACCATCATCAATTCATCCTCTATATCCCACATCCTCTTTTCTATTTCACATCAGCAAAATGAACAAGACATACCATTCTTACAAAAATAAGATATCAACTGGGACTGACTGATATGTGATTTCCTTTCTCCCCACCTTCTCTCTCACTCTCAGAAATGTTTATGCTTTCATTCCTCCCCAGCCTGCCAGGAGCAGCCGCTAAAGAATTTAAATGATGAGTCTGTAGCCAGGGCGGGCAAGAGGGTGGTCTCCTAAGCATGGCTGGGAGTTATTACTCCAGGTTAATTACTAGGGGAATTTATGTAGTGAACATCAGTCAGAGCTTAGACACATCAGATTCTGCTGTATAAACTGGCCTGTGCCCAAACTGCATAAGATGGCTTTTGTCTTAATATTATTACCATGATTTGCAAGCTAAATGTGTAGCTCAAACATATTCTGAAAATGGGAAACTCTGGCAAAAACCATCAAATATCCCAGGACTGTGAATGTCAGTCTGCATATTGAAAGGAATAAACTTGGACTGCCTGGGGTTAGTGATAAAGTATAACAATTTGGCACTGATGGGGTAAGGTCCAGCAATGGATTGTAACATGTTGCCTTTGCTTAGGGTTACTGAATCATATAAAGGAATTATGCAGTGAAGGATAGTGTGCATGAGCCAGTTTTGCTGGTGGGCCTGAGGCAATGTTCTAGACAAAAGCAGGTTTGTAGCATTTGTAGCACTGGTATTTCCTTTATCAAACCAGAAGCTCTTTTAAATACTTGCAAAGAAGTCAGAATTACTCCCTGTTGGGTCTGACTTCTTGAGAAGGCCATATTTGTCAAATGAAAGTGATTGGGTGGTCCATGGTAATAAATAGTGTATGTAACTTTTCCATACAGGATGCAAAAGAACCAGAGGCAAAAAGCATTGCAAGACATAAAGTGTTTAGACAAAAATTAGTTGGTGCCCAGGCTAAAAATGCAGTCTGGCCTAATCATCCCCTGTAATTTCCCTTATATCCCAGTTCACCACAAGAAGCAGCTTCCAGTTCATTTGCAGCTTTCCTCTTGGGCTCTGTGGAAAGCATCTTGTTTGGCTCAAGGTTAGGGGAGGAGAGACAGTGGGTTGGCACTCAACCCGTCCTAGACGGACAAGGCTGTGTGGATGTGGGCTGGACTTCTTTCCTTATTTCTTTAAGCACCTGCCTGGGTACAGTGGCATTGAATGCCTGTTCCCACTGAGGCCCCCACCACAGGGATGCTGAGCCAGGTGGGATTGCAGGTAGGCTTCAACCCTCTGGTCATGTGCTCATTGGACTGGGTGCAAACTTTGGCTGAGGGAACGCCTCTGGAATGTGAAATTAGGTAAAATTATTTAATGACAACAAAAATCTCTTCATGAAACTCAGTGACCTGCAGCTTAACACTTACAGTGACCAAATGTACTTTAAGAAAAAGTCTGAAGAAAATCCAACAATTAAATGTTACACAAACTCACCCTTTACTTGGTAAAACCACACTGTTTAAACTTGTTATAGCACGTCCATGGCCACAGGATGCAGAGTGCCCAACCGTGGGCTGCTGGAAGAGTCCTGTGACACACACACAGCACCTGCCTGCCCCACTGTCCCCGGGTGAGGTGACAAACCCACAGCGTTTGGGCTGCCCCAGCCACCAGCCCACGTTCCAAGAGCTCCACGTCCCGCCTGCCAGCAGCACAGAGCGGAAAATCTGCTGAATGCCTGCCTGGCTCAACCAGCTTTTCCTATTAACATTCCTCCAGTGTAAACCTCGGCAAGTGCCACGTAGCTGGGAAGAGGGGAGGGGGGAGCCCAGGCGTTGCTTCTGTGATGGGACAGCAGTAATGTGGGACAGTAGTGGTGGCAGGGACATCACCTGCTGCTGCTGGCAGGGCACGAGAGCAAAGGCAAGAGGAGGAAATCGGGCACAGGTGGACAGCAAAGTCAGGGAAGAGGGAGAGCTAGGGAGATAGAGTCCACAGTAGTTTGTCTGTTTTCTGTCTCTGTGTTCTCCACCCTCGCCACCCCCAGATACTGTCACTCGTGAGGATCATACACTGAACCATGCCCTGGTGCTACGGCCTGAGGAAGACCAGGGAGAAGAGCCAAAGGCTTTTGAAACAGCCCCAAAAGGAGCACCACAGGGTGCGTGGGGAGGCACATGCACAGGGCTCTCCCCTTTGAGCGGTAGCAGGAACAATGTGTGATGAACTGACTAACTCCATTCTCCTTCTCCTTGTGTGCTGAGGTGGGAGGTAGAGCTGGGATGGAGGAGGAGTAGGGAAAAGGTGTTTTTAAGATTTTACTTCTCATTATCCTACTCAGATTTTGTTAGTAATAAATTCAGTTAATATCCCCATTTTGAGTCTGTTTCACCTATGATGGTATTTGGTGAGGGATCTCTCATGAACCTTCTATCAGCCCACAAACCTTTGTTATAGTTTCTCTCCTCTGTCCACTTGTGGAGGGGAGTGATAGAGTGGCTTTTGTGGGTGCCTGACATCCAGCCAGGGTCAAACTGCTACACTCTCCTCTGAAGAAGGAAAAAGAAGTGGATACCAGTGTGGTTATCAGGGAGAACTTTATTTCCTCAATGCCAGCAGCTCTCCTGTGGATGGAGATGAGGTTTATAGCATATGAATACTATGCTGTAAGGTTGAACGTTGTAGATATGTTGATAGCTATACATTTTATGGGTGAATTCTTCCCAGTACGCTCCAGTTTTATGGTGGAAAGCTCAATACTTCTGCTCTTGCTAGAGCAATGCAAAGTGAGATCTGTGCATCAAGACTGGCATTCCCAAGTGGGCCATAATCTGCTCTCACATAAATAAATAGTATGCAGCTGTCACAAAAGCTTTCATGGATTCAGGGCAGAAAAAAGAGAGGATGAAGATATGTGGCCATTTAAATACTAAATATTCAAGTGAGCCTGATGTCCTGTGGAGCTGACCCCAGACTGTTTTCTTGTTAGGAAGAGCAGAACCAGCCAACTGGATGCTTTCCTTTCAACAAAGTAAGTGACTTCTCTAGCTGAACTGATGTTCTCTGGTGCCCTGTGCCTGCGTGCTGGAGGTGAATCAGGCACTGTCTAGAGTATCATTGTAACACAAAGCTTCAAGTGTCATTCTCAAATCATGAATCTTTTCAATTTCCTTCAGCCAATGAATTGACTGATTCCCTCTTGCCCTGCTTTGCTCTGTGATGCCCATCAAATATAACTTCTATACTCTGTGGAATCTGTGGTAACCCTAGGTAAGAACAGTCCTACAATTAATTGATCAGCTTTTAAAATATTTGAAACCCAGTAACAAATAAATAAGGTTAAGGGACTAGTCTAAAGACAAATGATCAGGAATGCATTTGTCTCAAGTTTTTTACCAGTTTGCAGCTGGCAATTTTGGTGGCTGTGGTTTTAGACAGAACAAATGTGGATTCTACCTTGGTTAACATACAATACAATACTAATGTAATACCAATTACAGATAAACATCTTAATTAAAAACTGAGGAAAGCATGCTTTGATATTTTCTAGAAAGTAGGATTGGAATGTAATCTGAATCGTTACAAATGCAATAGGGAATAGCAGCTAATCTTGATGTTCTGACAAATTCCTCATAGAAACAGCATTTATTTTGAAACAGCAGAGCCCTTCTGCACAGAGGTAGTTCTGTCTTCAGAAAAACTGCCTACCATCTTGAAAAGAGAAATAAGTGTTTGCACTCAAACACAAGACACATGACTGTCTAGTATGTCCTGAAATGAAAAGCATATTTTCAACAAAAAAAAGGATAATAGGCTCATCTATATAATTATTGCAATTTGGCAAATGCTTTCCACAATAAGGCTGTTGTGGTTGCAGAGTTATTTTATTTTTGCTTACTTCTCACACCTGTTATTCAGTGATAGCTGAATTCAGACACAATACAGGCAGTTTTTGAGTTCCTTGCTGCTCTCTGGGTTGGGTGGGTAAAAGCAGGAGGATCCTAATGAAGACTTACTGAAGACAGTGGAGGTCAAACAGCAGTCAGGTGAAACATTTGGCCAGGAAGTTTCCTGAGTATCAGGGGCCACATCCTCAGGTACTAGCAATAGAACAAATCATTGAGCTCAGTGGCCTGTGTTGGTTTCTCCTGGGATGTTCAGGTGCTGCTTTTCTGACACTTTCTAAAGTGGCTTTTCATGTATTAAAAGGCTCCGAATCAAAACTCTAAGTAGTATGTAGGATGAAAAGTACAATGAATTTAGGAGCAGCTACCCAGGAAGCTAACTTAGCAATAAGAACTTTATAATAAAGTACTCGATGAGAAAGGGAACTGAAATTTGAGAGTAGTAACACGCCAACAATGGAGCACAAAGGAAATGTTTGAGGCTTTCAGGTGTCCCAGCTGATTTTTGAGGCTGAAAAGATATCAGATAGTTGGAGCTAGCTGTGCACTGGAGACTGGTGTGAAGCATGCTGCAAAGCCTGTCTTCCAGCTGAAAAAACAGCCAAGCTATTACAAGGCAATCTAGCTAGCATTATATCTTTTAATATATTTCCAGACTAGGTTCTGAAATCCCCAGAGGATCATGAGCCTCCAAGGTCATCAGGGTTTTGACCTTTCTTTTATTGCCATAGCAACCAAAGCTGTCTTTAGTGTTTAAATTAGTTAATCAATTGCAGTCCTTGATTTATGCTCATTGGTAGCAGCCATCCTTGAAAGTTATTTCTTGACTAATATGTGCTTTTATCACAGGAGAGTATTCTCAAACTCTGGTTTAATAGAGGAATTGACTTTATCATCTAAATTCAGTACCTCATCTAGAGCCAACTAGTATGAATTACTGTTATAGTTTAGTTTTGGTGTTTTGATTTTTTTCTGCCTAGAATCATCTTAATTCTGGTTTACATTCCCTTAGAAGGAGATGGGGGTCACTTAATTGGAAAAAAGCACAGGCTCTAATTGCTTCCATTTTATAGAATGCTCCACCTTTGCACTGTATGTGAATGAAATTGCAATGCAGAAGTAAGTTAATCACACAACTCTTTTGAATGACATCAAAATATGAACTGTTGCCTGTTTAACTGTCACGTTCTGATAATCCCTGATTCTTCTTAAATAGCACGGAATAAAGGATTAAGGTCAAGGTCATCAACTGAAAAGCCCTGAGATTCAGGACTATACATTGTTTTTTACGGTGTGTGTTTGGGTATATTGCTCCAGCCCTTGGCAATGTGCTTCCTTGAATTGTAACATGCAGCTAACACTTACACTGTGCTCATATGGAATCAGAATGTTTAAGTGGTTTTCCTGTTTGAAATGGTACCTTCTTCTCTATTTCTTCTGCTGTTAAACAGGTATTTCTGCAGAGGTGCAGGTGCTCAGTTCTGCCTGGCTGAATTGAGCCACAGGCACAGGCTCACAGGGATGAGAAGGGACCTCTGGAGGTCTCTAGCCCAAGCACCTGCTCAAAACAATTCCTGCAGGCTATTCAGGCTGTGTCCAAGTGAGGTTTGAATGCCTTCAAGAATGGAGATCTCACAACCTCTGGGCAGCCCTTAGCATGACACTGCCTCACCTCTGCAGAGATGTATTTCGGAGGACTGCACTCTCCCAGCAATACTTCTTTGCACAGTAATATATTTTAATAGTTTTGCACCTAAACCTGCTTTGTCTCCGTGGACAATTGGTGAAGTCAGGCTTTGGCTATATTGTGCCTGTGCACGTCCTAAGAAATGAACAATGCATGCTCTCCATGGAAGCTCTCTATTAAAAGTAGTTTCCAAATACTGGTCAAGTTCTGATCTGCAAGTAGGGCTCTTCTACTGATTGGTAGCAGCTTTAAGAACAACAAGCATGGAGAAAGCTGGGAACTTCATGATGAACTACTGGAAAACAAAGATAATGTCTCCTCTGTTTTGGCAAGCGCCCACAGCTAGAGTCCTGGATGTCAAGGCCAGCCATATTTGGTTGAAATACTGAACACATGCTTCTTGTAATGCCTATCAACAGCACCTATTATTCACTGGTGTTTCGAGAAAGTCACAGAGTTTGCAGTGCCAAAGCCCACGTGTTGCTGAATGATGGAAAAGTTTTCACTGATGCAGAGTGGAGCATGCTGTTTGCAGAGCAAAAAATAATCCCTGCAGTCCAGCATGGTGATTCTTTCTGTTGCCTTAAACCAGTGGCCCCTGGGGACACTTTTGTCTGGGCTGGCTTCTGACAACATGACCTCATCATTATGCTAAACCCATGTTCTTCCTGTCTTTACACAAATAGTCTTGCAATCCAAATGAGCACACTCTTTGTTATTTTAAAGAGTAGCTGGTACCAAAGCGAATCATTTTTCTTTTGATTAGCATTTTCAAAGGATAACCTTCGTGAATTTTCCACAGAGGCTGCTGCTTCTGCTGCACAGTGCATCTGGTTGAGTTTTAATCATTTAGCAATTCTTGGCCTCAAAATGCTGTTGTTCCTGGGACTTCTTGAAAGCTGTGACATGATGGCTGGTGGGGACAATGCCTTTTTTCAGATGTATGCTCATTGCAGGATAGGATTTGTTGCCCTGATTTTTAAAAGTGTTAAGTTTTCTTTTATAGTTATTTTGAAAGTTTTAAAGTTATTTTAAAAGTTTTCCATGCCTTCTGATTGTTTACATATTTCTACTGGAGTTCTCATGCACTGTTCAGTATAAATAATAATTGTTTTGCATTCTTTGTGGGAGGAGAGAATTGATGGACTATTGGTTTGACCAGTGTTGTTAGAGAGGTGGCAATTTCATCCTCCAATCCATTGTCACTTTTGGAACTCTATATATTTCAAGGTCAGAAATAAAATTTGCCCTTTTTCTCTTTTGAACTTACCGAGCTTCTGTGTACTCATTTTGTGTCCAATAGTGACAAGAATTCATGTTTTACATCCTCTGTTTACTGCCAAGGCAGCTGCTGTTGAGGGGAAGGTGAAACCAAACAAGAGGCGTGTTTGTAATATGCAATGGCAGCACATCTCTGAAAGGCATAGGACTAAGTGCCAGCTCAGGGAATCAATAAAATCAAAATAATTTTTATATGCTTGCTTATGGCCTAGGACATATTTTCCCTGTAACTCCAAGAGGACTTTAATTTGTCTAAGTGTTGATGCAACTGTGACCAAGAAGTTGAGGTTTTGCCATATATATCAGGCACTATCAAGTGAGCTGACAAGCACCATATTTGCAGTTTCTCTGGACCAACACTACCCATTTGAAGAAGGATTAATTAGTTAAGGTGCTCAGAGAAAGGATTTCCGTACTAACTTAAGGAATGTATTGCTTAATGTAAAATCAATGAAGTGGGAGAGGGTATGTAGAATAGGATGCAGCTTGCTCTTTTGTAATATTTAAGCTGATCGCAGGGATTCAGAATAGTTTGAGTATCATTTTGGCACCAGTCCTGAGCCTTTTAATATGATCCTGTTTCCTGACGTGACTGACCAAGAGAGCCAGGCCCTTTGTGAAGGCAGCAGAACAAGGCAAAGGGTGCTGGCCATGTTCCAGACGCAGCTGGACAGTGGCTGGCAGTGACCATCGCTGCTCCGACCTGCACTGGGAGCAGCGGAGGCACAGTTCTGGCTGGACTTGGGATTTCTTGTGGCCACTGGGTACTGTTTAAAAAGTAACTATAAAAGCAAGAGGCTGTGGTGGTCTCTCCATAAAGAAGAGGTTAAACAAGAAGATTTAAGAAGACAAGGTCATGGCACCTCAGAGGAGGTTTGTGTTGGACTTTTGAACTCCTTCTTGGTACTTTGGTCTGACATGGACTGCATATCCTTCTGTGGCAGCACCAGTGTGTATAGAATAAGGTATTCAGACCTTGGTCCTATAGGAAACCTTTTAAATCATTGGGCAGCAGCACTTCTTGTGACAGTGAAAGTTTTGTGTGAAAACTGCCTAACAAGGAAAGCAGGGCAGAGGAACCTTGCAAATAAAAAATAGGATTTAGTGGTTTCTCATTTCCAATAACTGGCAGAAAAGCCATAGGATGTTATCTGAATAATCAAACTGAGGAACAGAAGTTACTGAATGAAGAAACGTGTGTTAAGAAGCATATGCAAACTGCAAAAAAGCAGAGTTTGCCTTTGATGTCCATGTTATCTGTTAATTGTGTGCAGATAAGGAGTGATTGTCTCACATTGATTTCAAGTTGTATTTCCTTTCATAATTCCCCAAACTTTGCTACTTTGCTCTTTTTTTTTTTTTTTTTTTTTTTTTTTTGGCTCTGCACTTTGCTTTTTCTTAGCTTTCTCTACTTTTCCCCTAGTTGTTCTTTATTTAAAGAAATTGCAGAGACTTCCTATTTCTGTCTTGCCATCTGGTCTAACTCCACAGTGGCTTTCCTGCTAGATCACTGCCACTGGAACAGCATAGCAGGTATATACCATTTCAGGCACATACATTTTCCAGAAGCAGCTGTTACAACAGCGGGTTTTGCTTGAAAATGGAATTTCAAAGTCAATTAGGATGATAGTTGCTTAGACCCAGGATATTTAAAAGTAAGACACAATTAGACCAATATCCTTTTTGGATTTTTGTAGGTTTTATTTAAAGAAGAGGAATCTAATCCTTACACCTTTTATTCCCTCTTCATTTTAAGTACCAGAATTTAATAATAAAATTTTCTCCTTTCCTTTTTTACATAGAAGCTCTGCTTTCCCTTACAGACTGCCTTCCCTTGCTGACACGGTATTCACCACTGTTTATTCAAGTGTCTTCTTTCACGTGACTAATCATTTCCATGTGTTTTCCTTTTCACCTTCTCCCTAAGATCAGTGGGATATTCAGTGATAGCACTGTGCAAGTAGTAGGAAGAGGTTCTGTTTGGGTTGTAGTTCTTTTTTTTCTAATCCTGATTTTTGGTTGTTTATTCCCCTCTTCTAGTTAGTGCACAGGGGCTTTAATTTTTCTCCTTCTTGTTCAATTTGCTTTAATACCCTTCAACATCCTCAGTCATTCTCAGTACACCTCCACCTCCCAAATAAGCCAGGATCTGAGATGATTAATCATGGCATAGCAGTTTATTTTCTCTAAGGTATACATAGCTGAGTAAGATTTAATGGGCTTCAAAGGACAAACTCAGAGAAACAGCAGGACATTTCAATTATCTCTTTGGAGAGACAGAGGAATTGTCAGGAAAGCAATAACAGTGATACAGACAGCTATTGCAGTGAGGGGAGAGGATTTGCTTGTAAAGGCATTAGCAGGGGACTCCCCTGCTGCTGACACCTGACAACAGGGGTTGCTGCTGAAAGCCTGTTCTTAAGACTCACTCTAGCCATGCTGGTCTCTGCATCCAGGATTGCTTCTAAGCAAGTGAAAGCTCAAAACAAATTGACTTTTCCAAATTACCCGAGCATGGTGTTTCTTGTTGATTAATGAAAGCCCAGCAGCCAGTGAACCAGATGATGACAAAATTAGGCCCATACAGGACTCAGTCCAGTTTGAGCAAGCCTCTGCACCAAGCAGCATCCCTCCTACCCCTTCCCCCCGCTGAGTAGCTGCTGTGTTGAAAAGCATGACTTTTAGTCATCCTTTAGGTATTTGGGAGCTTGCCCTGAGATTGCTGAAGACGTTTTCAGGATGAGGGCCACCAAGGGGGGGACAGTGAGAGCCCAAACTGGTTGTTACCCTCAATGCCAGAGGGGTGCAAGCTTCTGTCCCCTGGGAAAGCTAAACCATTCCCTGGGGGGCTGGTTTCTGTCCTTCTGGTGGAAATTTTTGTTAAATATGAAGTACTTATATAGTTGTTGCACTAGATGGAAAAATAGGAGTTTCCCCTCCCAAGCAGTCTCTCCCACTCTTTGCTTCACTGAATAGTTATTTCTTCCATGCAAGCCCAAGCACAGGGACTCACAAGGGCTGACCTCAACACAGAGCAGGGGAGGTCAGGAGGGAACAAAATCTGCTGCTGAGGTACCCTGGTTAAATGTGTGAACTGATGGGCTATTGGCTCTACTCTTGTGTGAATATGCCAAAAATGAGGATTTTGTGGCCTTTGTTGTTTTTCAGACTGTTGACACAAAAATAAAGTTGTTTGGGATTTTTTGTTTTATTGACAAATACTTAAAGAAACTCCAACAAACCATACTTTTTACTTCACCTGATTTATTATAATTTTTTAACAAGTCAATGCTGTTTTAATTTTTGATTCAGGGGGCAATTATCACATAATCCTGCTAGAAATAATTACTCAATAATTGTTTCTCTCTCTCTGAACTTTCATTGCAGAACTGTTTAATTTTCAATTCTGGTGCTTTACTAACTTCACAAACTGCCTTCATTTTATAGCTTAATACTGTTGGACAGCACTATTATCTGTTTTTTCATTTTGTAACACTGTTTAGCACTAGATTCATGTAGATAATGTATACACTATATAACAGCAAATAAATATCATGGGGTTTGCTGGAAGAAAGGTAAT
The DNA here is from genome assembly GCF_050655825.1 of Lonchura striata. Classification (NCBI taxonomy): domain Eukaryota; kingdom Metazoa; phylum Chordata; class Aves; order Passeriformes; family Estrildidae; genus Lonchura; species Lonchura striata. The sequence goes on from NC_140703.1 coordinate 65,900,738, forward strand.
ACAATATTTGAGAGCCTTGTTCCCTGGAGAAAGGAAACTGTAATTGTTTCCAGAATGTGCTTGCCCGATGACTTTTGAGCTTCACAGTCTGTGGGACTGAGCTCCCACTCCTCACTGCCTTTCCACAGCAGGCTGAGTTCAGCCCTGGAGAAGGTCTGTGGCACAACCCCTGTCTCCAGCTGGGAAAGAGGAGTACAGCTTAGCCCTGGAGCTGCTGGCTGGGGAAGGACTGTGAGTTTACAAGTGGGTGGTGGCAGCTCCCCGAGTCTCTCTTTGGGGCAGCAGCATTGCCTTGGATGCCTGCAGCAGTTCATGCAGAGCTGTGAATGTCGGGAGGGTTTGGGATTGGCTTTCCTCCACTCTGCCCTCACGCCTGTAGTCCCTTCTCTGCTACTCTGAGTATTAGTAGCTGCTGGAGTTTAGTGGATTCAACCTAACAACGCATTGTAGCCACAAGAATACACTGCATCCATCAAATACGTCAAGGGGGAATTGCTGAGTTCGTGAGGCATGCTGTTATAATCTCCACAGCCTGCAATGGTTCGGGTAAAGAACGCTCACCACAAATCACAGTCGCAGGTGTTTTTTCTGAAATCCAGAGGTCATAACCCATGGCCAAAAATTTCAAAAGTAAGCAGTGATTATGGTGCCTCACGGCTGGTGGGATCTTCTCTGGAAAGGCTGATTTCAGAGTCTGAGCACTTAATGCCAGGTCTGGGTTCAGCTGAAGCGTGTTAAGCCCCCCTCATTTCATTAGTGATGCCTGATGCAGCATGCGTGTTCAGACAGGCTCTGGGGGAGCAGCTCTGCTCCTCACCAAATAGTTATTGGAACAGAAATCAGGCCACCATTCCATGTTCATTAATTCTGGATATTTACACTGCAAAATAACCTAGTTGTACTAGGGGGATCCAGGACAGGCGCTAAGCAGTGGTTGTATTCCTATCGAATTTGCCAAGGTCCACACTGAGCTTTATGCTGGTTGCTGGGTGACAGATGACACATAGCCCAGCCTGAAGTTCCTTTAGGTTCTTTGAAACAAAGTCTTCAAGTAAAAAGTAATGCTTTCAAAATTTTAGTCCAATTCGAATAAATGTAGTGCATTTTTACCCTCTCCTTTCTCCTGTGTTCCTGTTGCAATTCTTGCTCTGATATGAGGCACCTTATAACTGGATAAAGAGTCTTGAGGACCCATGCCCACATGTAATCCTACACAGTACTTGAAATTCTAAATACACCAGCAGCACCCTGTAACCACAATTCACTCTCTTTGCAGAAAATTTCCTTCTGCTCTCCTTTTCCCAGCTTCATGTTTTTGTCATTTGCTAAACAGATTGAGGCTTCAGACAAATAGCTTTCCAACAATAACTAGAGGTGGTATGTCAAGGATATTATAAAATCCTGCTGTCTGTGCTGTTTTGCTTCATCTTGACGACACAGCCAAGGGAACCAAGCACTGAACAGAAGGGATGTAAAATCACCTAAGTCAGTAGAATGACAGATAGCAGGCTTTGTCCTTTTGCAAATCTTTATGAATGCTTAAAATTATGGCTAGGCTTGGATTAAACAGCATTTAAACCAAAACATTGCATTTGGGTCTTTCAGACACTGAGTCATTTGAAAGATGGGAGAACATTTAATCTTACGCCCACACAGACATCTTCATTTCCAAAGCAGGATCTCTCCTGATGTTTAATGACTCTCCAGTCTGTTTTGAAATGGAATGCTGAAAGGAAAATACATCAGTCAGCAAGGGAATGCTAAAATTTACTCTTTATTCGTTCAAACATCATTGTCAGCATCTCTGGCTTTTGAGGGTTTATACATGCTAAGTGTTCTGGGCAATATTCTTTATAGCCTCCAAAATCTTTCCTATGCATTATTTTTTATTTAATTTATTTAATTACTTTTATTTAACTCATCTTTTTTTTTTTTTTAATTTTTTTTTTTTTTTAAGTCCCACAGCAATATTTCACTAGTTAGTTCTTTATTGACCAGAGTAAAATACTCTGATTTTCCACAAGCTGTTTCTCGGCCTGTCCCAGACTACTGATTTCCTTCATGTCTGATCCCTTTTGATAAGTCATTTGTGCCTCTTGAACTTTACTCTGACAGCCTGGAAAATAGAATAAAAAACTGAAGTTCTGGAAACTGTTTTTCCTATGAGTTTCCTTTATAGATGCAGTTAATTTCTGTTGTATTTGACATATCAGGTGGTTCTAAGTGCTTTCCTGTTTCAATGGCAAACTTTTCTTGAGGACATATTTCATGATCTATGGAGATTTTGTGTGAGTGTTGGAGTGTCCCTCAGCAAAGAAAAGGAATGGTTTTGGATGAACTCTTAATTATAAATTATTTTAAGCCTGGTAAATTATATCACTTCTTTAACAGACTTGGCAGTGTCGGAAGGTGTCAATAGCCCTCATGAGGATCAGAGTATCCTCTGCAGCATTTGGCAATGTTGGGACTGAGCTCTCCTGAAACCGTCCCCAGATAATCATCTCACTTTCACATGGCAGCAGATCAAGAAGCCAAGAGCCAGAGAGAGTCACAACAAGATGTAGTTTACACTAGCAGCCATCAGCTGGGAAGTTCACACAGTGTTACCTTCTGAGTGATGTGGTGTATGTGCCTAAGAGAATGGCAACCTTCAGGGGAAAAGATTAGGGCCAAGGCTTAGAGGTGGCAGCTGCCTGGGCTTGAGGTGTCTGCTCTGGAGATCTACTTGCATATTTGCCAGCAGAATGAGCCACCTTACAAGAGTTTGTAATGTTGTTTGCCTACTCTGGCAAGACTGACATCAAAATGGCATTTGTGGATTTGAGAACCCCTAGGGTGAGTGAAGTTGCAGAGGTTGTAACCCAATTCTGAGGAATTACCACTAAATCCACACCCTCTGTGACTCTAAAACCCCATTCATACAGCTGCAAGCTGGCTCAGCTGAGGCTGTTCTGCTGCTGCAAGCCTCCCTCAATCCAGGTGTCTTACTGTCACTGGGGAGGGTCACACAACTGTTTCGGCCAAATGAAATAACACGGTGAGTCTCTGCCTTCCTCTAACCATTATTTGTGTCTCACTGAGTCCTGGAGAAATGAGTTTAACTTTTCCTGTGGGGAAACATGAGACCCAGCAGCAGATGTTTTTTTTTTTTTTTCCCAGCAGTTTGATCCCTGATTTTTTTTTTTCTGAAAAGGGACATTTTCTCTTTATTTTCTTTACATTAGTTTTCATCACCTGCATTTTCCTTTTGTTAGTGAAGAGAGAAGATGAGCTGATAGGAATTTAGAGCAGAGGGTGAAGTGGAAAATGAAGTATTTTCACTAGCTGCAACTCACTTTGAAATATGATTTGTAACATTAACAGCATCTGTGTGTACAGAAGAACAGTGAATGATTTTGTCTTTTCTGTTCTTTGGCACTGACCTGCTATAGCTCCTTTCAAACCCAGTTTTTTAAAGACAGAAGGCTGCCTTGGAGAATGGCTTTTGATGCAGAGGCATAGGCACCTGTGCTGTGCGGGGAGGTGCTGGTTTGTTATGACCCTGGTAAGAAAGGTACTCAGGCTCTGCAAAGAATCACTTCAGATGCCATTTGGTGGATCCAACAGTATAAAGGCAGTAGCATAAATAATCTTGTCTGCTGTGAGCTGCCAGGGATGCTGAGCTGTGTGTGCAGTGTGGAGCTCCAGTCCAGGTGCAGCACTCTGGGCAGACCCTCTCTGCAGTGCCACCTCATTTTAGTAATTTCAGCTCTTACAGGGGGTTCTTACAAGAAAACAACTCATTCATCATTTCCAATGCCAAACAGAGAGAGGATGTTCATGTGAGATCTTGTTGGTGCACAGTGAGATAAAGGCAAGGCCACACAGGTGTGTAATGAATGGTGCAGAATGGGAGCTGCCTCTGGGATATCCATTATCATCACTTGGCTGAGTCTGCCCTGCACCAAGGGAGAGATGCAGCACAACACAGGCTTGAAATACGTCTGCACCCCTCGTGCATGGCTTTGTCAAAAGGTTCTCATTTAAAATAGGTGTCTTAATTATATTTCAGCAGATGCATTGCTCTCTGCACTGTCATGTGTTGGCTAATACCCCGTTAAGCTCTGTAGTGGGTTCTTGTGGTGGATTAACTGAAGTTTCATTTGTTCCTTAGAAAGAGTATATAATTGTTAATATGTTTATTTTCTCTGCAAAATCAAACCATTTAATATGCAAAAGATCGTATTTATAATTTATTTCTTGAAACAAAATCAGGGATGAAAAATACTGACATAAAACAGTCTAAAATTTCAGATTTTTTTAATCCTATAAAATTTCAATACATTGAAAGTCACAGATTTATAACAGATTCAAATTCTTCTGAATAACTGTCAAAAAACTATTGAACTTGTTATTGATGTAGTTTGACATGATAGTTCTTGTGTTCAGTTGCTCTTTTTGTACAATTTCTTAAAAAGAGATTTTTGAAAGGGGTAGAGAACAAAAGAGGATGAGGGAGTAAGGTGAGGGAGATAGAAAGAGGAAAGGAAAAGAGAAAAGGAGAAAAGAAAAAGTATTCTAGCTGTAAATATTCCAGTTTCTCTTGCTGGCCTACAGTGCCTAGTTTAATTTTCTTCAAATAAAAAAAATGGTAGAAGAATTGTCATGCTGAGCTGAGGACACATCTTTTTGACTTTAATCATCTTCAGCACATTATGTCTGTAACTGCTTGTACCTGCTGCTCAGTAATTGCATTATTCAGATCTGAACTTTAAGTCTGACTTTCCTTCCAAAGTTTGTCAGAAACTATCACATTCAGAATTTCAAGTACAATTTTTTTTTTGCTAAAATGTCAATTAAACTGGCCCAATTTCTAAGTAAAAATATGAAGTGTTAACTTTTTTGCTCTATATAGAACCATTACAAGAAGAAGTGATTGACCTCATTTATTAATTGGTTCCACTTATTTGTACCCACCTCTTTCCCCAGCTATCAGGAGTATTTCCTTCAATTCTCACACTCATAGAATTTTCTAAATAGCCCACAAGCTTTTTCTCCTCTAGTTTGTCCTAAATGCTTACTTGTTTCACAGTGTTCTTGGGGCCATAGTTCAGCAATAGTGACATTCAGGTGGATATTATTACCATCTGAGTAAGGCTAAAACTTTATTTTCTTACCTCTCACCTGGCTTGTTCATTGATGTGTGACTTGTTCAGTTCCTTAAATAGCTCAAGGCAGCATAAATGAAAGTTGACAAACTATAGGCTTGTGCATGAACATAGGTGATACCAGAGCCCAAATTGTGGTTGTTTAAAACACAGAAAGTTGGATGTTCAGGAATCAAAGTTAAATTCTCCTTCATACATTTTTTTTAATATGATGTTATAATCTCTTGACTTCTCTTCCTTATTTTGCATAGTTTTGACCTCTGATCAAAGAAATAAAATGATCTGTGATTGGTATTTCTTGTGCCTGGCACATACATTACGGCATCCTGGCAAAAATGGTTTGCCTCTTCTAAAAACTACTGGCTACAAGAGAAACCTAAGTATGTCAGATTCATAGCAGGAGCTCTGTAAAGCTCTGTGCAATTAGTGGAGGCATAAAAAAGTTAAAACTATATGGTCTAACAGTTTTTGAAGTAAGGTCAATTTTTTCCTAAAATTGTTCTTTCTTGTCCTTTCATATTTTGAATTGCAGAAATTATGGGGATGGGGAGGCAGGGCATCTGAAAGCCTTCTTCACTTTTAAAAGATTAAAGAATCCTCCACCTGCACTGCTTCTTGTGATGCCTGTAGAATTCTTATATTTGGAGCAAAGATAGAGCTGTGGCCAAAGGCTTGGAAGTTTTAGAAAAATACAGACTTCTTACTTGCTCATTAAGCATTTTCTTTTCTTATCTACAAATATATGCAGATAAGCTGCTAATTATGTGGACCCATCTGTTGTATTTACAGTGTGATAAATGTAGATCCTAAATTTAAAGCTTCATAGCTTATTATATTTCAGGACCTTCTTTTTAGAATATGAATTTTAGAGTACTATATGCATCTGGAACAAACTTTAAGAGTCTGTGGAGGTCTGCAGGTTTCTTGTCAGATGCTTGTGAACTGTATTTTCTCTCTTTTTTGGAAGTGTCCATGACAAAGAATTTTACTCACTCTGGCCATGCCCTCTGTAATTTTTCAGACATCTGCTCCCAGCACAACTGTTTAATACTGTGGGGTAGAAGTGTTTTCCTTCTTTCTTCAACAGAGACCTGTTAACCTGTTAGAGGTGATCTTTTAGCTGAGCATTTCTACAAATTTATTTGCCATGTCTCATTTGTGTGCCTTTTGTGACATTTTCTGGCACAAGCATTGGAAAGGGAAGAGAAATGGAAAGCTTCTTAGAACTGAAGTGCCTGATGGTCAGATGGTAGAATTGTGATCCCCTTTCATGCAGCTGGATTGTCAGAAATTTACTGTAACTTTTCTTTCAGATTTTGCAGCAGGATTAAAATACAATGGGTCAGAGAGAGATTCAGGTGATGCATTGCTGATGAGTGGGAAAGTCCCAGGTGTGTAGTACCCTATTTTTCCTCTTCCAGTTCAAAGCAAACCCATGTGACACATGGCTTGCTTAAGCATTCACATTTTTCTCTTGAATTAGATTTGGATTTAGGAATTGCTTGCATGATAGCTCTGGTGAGGAGACTCCTGAGATAGCAGTGGGTTTTCCTCGCTCCTTGATCTGCCTCTCAGCACAGTCCAGACTCTGTCGGGCTTCTTGTCTCTCAGAATCATCCTTGGAGAGCAGTGAATGACAAGAAGACAGGGATGTTTACAGGCTAGCAGTTTCCTAGCAAGGTGTGCTGCTTTATGGAGATGACAAATACATTACAGCTATTGATAACGATGCCCATTATCCAATGTTAGAAAACATCAGAAGTCTGCCAAAGAAGGGAAGTGGCCATTTTTCAAGCAAGGTAAACCAACAATAGATAAAGAAAGGAGAAATAATTCTGTGTTTCAGTCAGAATGGATGGCTTCAGCCATGAATAGCAGGACAGAACTACAGGAGCATTGCAGCAAAGTGAAATAGTGCTTTCCTGTTCCATTGCTCTGTGTTGGAGACACCTGACAGAGGGGAGCTGGTTTGCATGTAATCACTCAGCCTGTGACAGGGCCCTTCAATGTGGGTGCTGAAGCAGTCATTGCATGGCTCTGTCCTCATCTCTGCTGCAGATCAATGACTCTGCAGGTCAGTTGACTTGACCTGTGTCAACTAAGGACACAGACTGAGATGAGTGAGTATGATTGGACATCTGCTACTTCAGAGAATTTTTTCTTAATGTTGTCATGGGCTCTGCCTTAGCTTTTGAGGAAAAAGTGTTATGGGCAAGGTATCTCACACTGCTCGTACACAATAATATCTATGAGTATTAGAAAGCTTGCTGAGGGTTTCTTAGAGATGTTTATGTACTGAAAAGTAGCAATTGGTGTGATTTGGCTGTGAAATCACTGTAACCTTCCTTTTATTTTTCTCAGTCCATTTATAGTGATGGAAACTACTGTTTTCTTTGATTTTTACTAGATCACTCTTTTTCCTGAAAATATTGGAGTGGTGAAGCAACTCCCAACACATCACAATTCACATTCCTCAAGAAAAATATGTCTGAATTAAAGTTTAATTCAGATCCAGAATGTGAAGCCCTTGAATATTTGTGATGCAGAAGCTTCAAAAAAATGCAAAACTCACCCAACAGTGAGTTGTTAGGCATCAGAGAGGTCTAAGGAACATTCTGGGAATCTTTCATTGTCCACAGTTTTTGACATTGCATTTGTTACTACATAACTGTTTGGTCATAGATAAATATTTCTCCATGAAATTTAGCCTGCAGCAAGGAATGCCAGTTCACATTCTCATGGTTACTAGAAGTGAAGCTTCATAGACAGGTTAAAATATTTGACAGGAGGAAGATTTGATAGAAGGTAGGTAATGTCTATTGAAAGCAAGTCCTACTATATCATCCAAGTGCTATCAGGGATGTGTAACAAAGTCTGAACAGCTTCAGGCTGGCAGACAACAACTCTTAAAGCTACCAAAAAGTGTAATCAATTTATATTTTGCATATTGACTGCTGCATTTTCCAGGATACACCTTCCTGTACTGATGCTGTCACAGTCCATATGCCAATAGCAGTAACACCCTCAGCTTCCCTTCTAGTGGATGGAGCAACAGAAGGGTAGCTAATACAATTTGACATTCAGTCTGAGAAACTTCAGCATCTGCTGCAAAAACTGGCTTACATATTTTGAAGAGGTTCAGCAGAGGTTCTCCCCCCTCTCCCTGTCTGAGGGGGTTACATAAAATACTTTTTAATATTAAAATATTTCCTTTTTTCTATGTGGTCTTTAAAATAAAGCCTCTGGGACTGTTAATATCTCTGATGTTATAGCTTTGAAGACTGCATAAAATGATTTTAAAGGAGAAGCTTTTAAATTACTCGTCCATTTCTAACATTGGCTATCAATCTAGTTTGCAGCTCTAGATATGAGTGGAAACTTTGATATAACACAAGTTAAAGGCAAAAGATTTTACATGACAGTTTTAAAAGATGCATATTTCTAAGTGCTGAACTTTCATTTGTTAGGATTTCATTTACTGCAGGATGCTCTCTAAAACTGCAGCTGTCTCACTGCATTTGGCTGCAGATTTTAGAGTGTAAAAGATCTTCTTTCTTTTATGTAGCTAATGCAGTAAAAAAAAAAAAAAAAAAGAGGTAATTCTACCTAGTGAGAACTCCACAAGATTTTCAGCACATTAGCTTCTATGTCAGCCAAGAAGAGAAACTAGGCACATTAAGCAATATTTTTTTTTTTAATATTGCAAAAAATGCAAAAGGTGTTTAAATTTACTTTAGTCTGTAGGGACTAACTTATGTGTTGCTCTGTAGAAGATTTTAGGGGAGGAAGCATCCTGTTTTGGAACATAGTTTCTTCATTTTAATTTCTTAGAATTCACAACATTCTTATACTTCGAATGATAAGATTTTTTCTCAATATTTACAAAAAAAAGGAACATGTGTTAAATGAAATGTGAGCACTAGGTGGTGGTTTGTGACACTTTTATGTTGTACATGAGAAAGATCAATTGATGCTAAAAAGAGAGGAATCAGTCAGGTAAGAGGTGCTGATCTGACTGAGGGGACACGTACCTCTGGGAAAGAAAATTTGAACTTTTGTTAGGAGATCCAGGAATTCTCATGTCCTGTAAACTTACTTAAGGTATATTTGCAGAGAGGGAACTTTCACCCTCATTTTAAGGCAGTGGTTTGATCTTCATTCTAAGGAACATTTTAGAATGAAAGGGGAAAAAGTTTATTCTTTGACAAATGGCAGATTCCAGTATAAAATCATTTAATTCAATCTATTTTATTCCACCATCTATAATTGCCTTCCACATCTCAGTTGCTACAAGGTTATTATAATAGCACGAGTGCCATCACCACAGAAGGATTACATGATAGATTTCTTAATTCCAGACCAATAGGAATCTTCTGGTATTGTTGAACTAAACAGGGTGCTCTTCCAGCATCTTTTCTGTCCTTCTTCACCACTTCTTTAATTTTTTCTTTATTTAATCTTCACCATAGATGATAACATTGAAATACTTCTTTACCTTAGAGACATTTTTGGGGGTTTCAATTGCATTATTCTAAAGAAAGAAATATTACTTAAATTGACCACAACTTTCTAAGCGGAAAGGATATTATAACATGAAATCCATATCTCTATATCTTTATATCTACACAGCTGTACAGATGTCACTTATGTCTCTTATATTCTCTTTGGTCTGAAATTATATTTTCTGTTTGTGACACTACATATGTTTAGATTACTTATCTCCTTCAATGTCTTTGTATCATATCTGCCATTTACATAGTCCTTTAGACTCTTCCCTTTTTTTTTTTTTTTTTTTACAAGACACTCATTTTTTTACGCCTTTATAACATCATGTACAAGGAAGGCTATATACCTATGAGATGTGACGATTAATGTATTACAAATATCCAAACTGACTTAACAAGTTTTCTGGTTCCACACCAGAAATATATGGTGCATTCAAGGTCAAGTGGAATAGAGCTCTGACAAACCTGATCTAGTTGAAGATGTCTCTGATTATAGCAGGGTGTTGGATCAGATGACCTTTAAAGGTCACTTTCAACCCAAACTGTTCTATGATTCTATAAATCTGATTCTGTAACATTTGAGCCATTCATTATTCAAATCTTGCTAGGAAAATATATTAATATGGATGATACTGTAACCTCTCTTTTTTAAAGACAAGCAGTTCAAATACAGTTCTATTGCCATTATTACATCTGTTAATATTTGATCTGCTTCACTGATTTATATTTGTGTAATACAGAATTTTAAAATCTCTACCTTGCATGAATTGCCAAAGAAGTACTATCCAGCAAGTCAAATAAGGTGTATGAGAGCACATGAAAAGTATGTATTTCTTAGCTGAACTTGTAATCCCTTGTCCAAGTTTACATCTGCTCTAACCTTGTGATTTAAAACAACAACGATTTATTTTGAAACATGTACTGCAAAATCCTTACCTTTAAAAAGAGAGCTGAGTCTCTACCCTTCCCCAAATGCAAGCCTGGATGCATTTATGAATGAGATGGGAAAATTTGAGAGAACACTAAAGGCCAATACAACAATAAAAATCTCCCCTTCTTCTCTTCCAGTTATTGGGATGAGCCTTTCTGATGAACAGACCAGCAGTGTTTGCAATACCCTGTGGGGTCCTGATCTAAACCCTCCCCTTACATGTCCCTGGTTTAAGCCAGAGAATGGTCACATCCATCCTTGTCCTAGCATATCACAGAAGTCACACAGAGAAAGAGAAATCTGGAAGGCCTCACGGTCCTGTGATGTCCATCCAAACGTGCATCTGCAGACAGCCATGAATGGGGTTGTTGGGTGTGTTTGGCAGGTGATGGATGCCTGTCCCAGGACAAAAGGCAGGAATCCTGGCAGGTTTAATTTCCCAAAAGGCCCAGTGCTGATAGAGTATCTCTGTGTGAGGAAAACCAAAGAGGAGAGCTGAGACAAATTAGCAGGGCAGAGTTGTAAAGAATGCTGTCACATGTAAGAGGCATTGAAATAATGTTTTTATGGTGGTGATTAGCTCAATGGCCTTGTAGCTCTTGCACAGAATGAGCACAACAAAGAAGGGAAGGGGCAGTTCTCTGGCTCTTCTCTCCCCTTGCCTCCAGGAACCAGCCACTGTCTGGTGCAGCCCTTGGAGTGTTGATTTGATTCATGGCATCCAGCATGTCACCTAGGATTTATGCTGTGTCAAGGGAACCGTAATCCTCTGTTTAAAGTGCTTGTGAAGAAAGGCTTCATGTAAGTCAGGCACTCTGTTGCATTAGGGAATGTTTATTGCTACTCTGATGGAGTACTTTCAGGTATCATAACTTTTGTCAGACGTGAGCTCTGAGCAGGGAGGCATAAATATCCAGGATAAGGCTGTTCCTGCTGAACAGGCTGTTCCTGCTGAATCCTCTTCAGCAGGATTTGGCAGCACGTGTGCATAGCATTGGTGGGCATCCTCTCCCCCAGGACTTCTGGGGTGATATAAGGATACAGAGAGATTTGCCAACATGAGTGTTCATCTCAGCACACCATTTGAAAAGATGCAGGAAGGAAAAGGAGGAAGATGGGGAAGACTTGCCCGACTGTAGAAGTTTTAGGGGGATGGAGATGCTGATCTAACCTTGTGTTGTTGTTCCTGGCAGTCGCTTCAGCAGACCCAGATCCTGACTATTCACCTAGAAAAACCCAATTTACAGTCAATACTGAGGAGGCCATACTTCAGAGATTAAGAAGGGCTTTTTTTTCTCACCTCTGCATGTATTAAAGTCATGTGAGATTGAGCAAAGAGCAGAAATAGAATATATAACCTGTCTCTCAACACTGAATAATTCACATGATTTATTTAGCATCTGCTTTGCCAAGTCAGAAAACAACACATTATTACTCTTTTTTTAATCTGAAATAGGGGTGTTTGCCATGCTATCTCAGAGCAGCCATGCAGTGTGCACCAAATATAACAAGACCTATTTTTCCAGATGTGTTCAGCTTAACATGAAACAGAGACTGGCTCTTTGTTTTCCTAATGTGCTGGTGTACGCTTTGCTTTCCAAGGGGAATGGACTTGGAGCCAGGCTAGTTGCTCACCCATAGATGGAGCAGGGTTAATGTTCAAATAAAAATGAAAATAATTATGATTTGAGTAGATCAAATTTCTCAGGGTATGAAATAATATACTGGGCATAAGTTTTAATTCACATAGCACAGTCACCCACTAATGACATTTCTAGGTTGTTTATGAGTGATTTCAAGACACTGTGCCATAAAATCTTAATGCATTTTATGAGAATAAGCGTGTGTTTTATATGTAATGATCAGCAAGCTCCAGGGTATGAATGGAGCAGTAAGGGGCTTTCTTACAGCATTTTTGTTGTATGATTTAATGTGTCTTAGATTTATTTCTCTCAGCTGACATATTTCTAAATGATAAGTATTTTTTTCTGCCTGGTAGTGTGGCTGGAAACAAAACCATGCTGAAAATAATGTAATTCTGTATTGTACAAATGCAGTTAATACTGTATTACAAGAAAAAACATTCTCAGAATTTTTTTATGTGTGACAATATGCAACTGCTCAATACACCAGGAGATCTCGCACAAAGGGAGTCCTGTGATGAAGGTTTTGATTGTTCCTGGATAAAAAGCAACCCTATAGATTTCATAATGACTCATAACTTAGTGATTCATAGCAACTAAGCTGTTAGGGTCTTTGAAGAAGCTTAGGGCTTGATTTTTTGTGTGCATTAGAAATATTTTCCTCCATTTTGATGGAGTTAAAGAGCAATGAGTTAGGCATAATGGGTCTTCTATTATCAGTAAAATTACTCCTGAATTAGCAGAGTTGTAAGGACTTGTTGGGCAGGCTTCAGGACAGCTGGTTCCACCAAGACCATGCAGAGATGGTGTTAGAGGGAGAAACATGGCCCATGTGGAAAGTTTCAGGCTTCAGAAGGGTGGATGGTGTGGACATCCAAAATGCAGTATTCTAGCATCCTGATGTGGGGTTTATTTAACAGCATGACTAATCCTGTTAATCATGTTAACAGCATGATTAATCCACTCCTATGGAACAATTGCTTTGCTTAACCTTCAGAGAAAAAAAAAAATGTCCCTATAATTTCCTTTGAGTTTCTTGACTCTGCTTTAATATACTGAATAGACACTTTTTTTTGTGCTCATATCTTGTTCCCCATGTACCCACTGGCAGTTCCTACGTGAGCTCTCCTCTCCATCATGTCATGTCTTTGCTAGCTCACACCAGTTATCTCACACCTCACAGAATCACAGAATTATGGAATAAGCTGAGCTGCAAGGATTGAGTCCAGCTCATGGTCTTGTACAGCACCATTCCAAAGAGTCACACCATGTGCCTGAGAGTATTGTCCAAATGCTTCTGTCAGGGTCGCCATTCAGCTCACAAAACTTACACTTCCTAGTTTACAAAGATTCCTATTTCCAAGTATCTTTTTGGCTCTTGTCCCTATCACTCCTCCTCAAACTGTACCTGTTTTTTTGTGAATTTTCATATTTGGTTAAGGCTATTCTGAAGAACATCTTTCTTCCTAAAATTGCCCAGCAAGCTCACCTAGCTTGTGAGCTGGCATAACTGATCAGTTCCAGAAGCCTGTAACTCTCAGGAAATGGAAAAAATAAGATGAAACTCATTGTCCCTCAGTCACTGATCATGACCTCAGCTGTGATAACTAAAGATTACTTAGGTCCAAGCCCAGTCCAAGCAAATCTGATTTAGAACTGGATTGCTCTGGATTGCTCTGGTGAAATTCAGATGTTATTCTCCCTTTCCCCTGTCTCAAAACACTAGCTCTTACTTTAGCTAAATTATTTTACTCAGTGCTTTTAAATGCTGAAAAGGTGTAATAATAATAATAATCATAACAACAACAACAACAAGAACAATAATAATAATAATTATTATTATTATTACTCTCTGAACTTGAAATTAAATGGGAATATCAGCTCTCTACCAAAATATCATATCCAGGACTTTAATAAAGCTGGATTTCCATAATCCATGTGCTGGTCATTGTGGAATATAATGGTCTAATTAAGCTGTGCTTTGCACCTTTCTACTCTTTTGTGTCAATCTCTCACCAAGCTCTGGATTAATTTGACTGTTTACATGCTATAAATCCCACAGGGGGTTTTCCTTTTGTGGAACTTTGATGTTAATGCAAACAAGCCAGTGAGTCCTGAAAAGTCAAGGCTGTTTAATTTTTTTGAGATACCACAATATGGTGGTTTTGGTGGTTAAACCAGTTATTTTATTTGAAAAACTTAGGAAAACTTGCAGCTGTGACATGGAAGCTCAGAGACTCTCGCTTTAATGAGAGGCATGCAGATGTCTGTTATTCAAAGCATGAGATAATCATCAGTGTCTGGACAAATACAAACTGATATCAGCTTTTACTCATTTTATTATGCAATTTCCTCTTACTCCATCTGTCATTCATATTATAAAAAGGAGATGTGTTTATAAAACAGAGGATTTACATTCTGCCTGGAAATAAAATCTCAATAACCAGACCCTGGCATCTGGTTTCCACAACCATTGATAAGAACCATTGTGATGTCTTTCTTAATGCAGGCATGATCTAAAGCACATTAAAATGTCCTTGGAGTCCAGCTTATTCCCACTGAACCCTCAAAGGCACTGCAGTGTAAATAGTGGACCCACAGTATTTCCCCTTATAGCTCTAATAACTGCATTTTGATCCCTCTGCCTTGTATCCAAAAATGTGCCTGTAAATTAGGCTTTAGAGTTGCATGAGTAGTGTAATTAAGTTGCCTAGCAGGAAATCCTCACAACATTTTTCATGTCTAGAAAAGGAAATTATGGTACAATGCAATTTTTAATGTCCTGAAGAAGTTCAAAGGGAAGAAAACCAAAATCCATTAATGAAACGCTTTGGTGTTACCAAGGATTCTTCTGCTTCTTCCCACATCATTGTTGCCTGTGTATTACTTAGTGTGGCCTGCATATGATGGAGAGAGAGCCTAGAAATGAAGGAACATCCATTAAACCCATTCTTCCCCCTGTAATGCTTTGAATCTTCTGGTACCATCTCAATAGCTGCAAATACCCAGCCCGTTTCTGTGCTGAAGAACCGTGAAACATATGCAGACATAGGCACAGGACAGCCCTGGGTGCTGATCCTGCTGGCAGGGCGGACGGGGGATGTTTTCACCCCTCTCTGGACTGGAACATGGTCCATGGGGCAGCATGAGGCTGCTGCAGGGGGTTAAAGTTCACCAACAGCCTCGGTGATAACAAAGACTCAATTCTCTGCTGGAAGTTCAAGGCAGAAAAGGGGGAGGACAGGGAAGAAAAAGAGAATGGGTTGTTAGGAGCAGTTCATTCATTAATAAATTTCTGAGGGAGGACAAGCAGGACCTGGCTGTGCTTTGCTGCTCTGCTTGAGACCAAGCAAGCGTCTTCCTCTTCCATTACAAAGATCTAAGGCTTATTGTTTAATGCAGTAATAAATATTGCATTAAAATAATTGGCAAAGTAATGCCAATAAATAATGCATTTCTCCCAAGGGTTTTGCTGAAAATCTAGCGCAGCCCCTGCACACATCACAATATTCGCTGTAATTGGTCACACAGCTATTGTTCCTCATCGGCACTGTTTTCTCTGGCCTGGCTTTAATGCAGTGATTTGACCTAATTTTTCTCTGAGAGTCAAATGGCTACCCTTGGTTTCACAAGGCAGAGAGCAGGGCTGCCCACCAAGCATATCCCATCCTAGCACAGCCTGCAGACTGCTGCCTTTTAGGAAAGGTGCTGCTGTGCTCCACATCCATAAGTGGATTGTGATAATCTCCTTGACTATAAAGTTGATGCCAAGGAGCAGCATTAGCTCTTTTTTTTCTGGTAAGGTGAGGAAGGAGACCCACAAATAAATTTTTGAATCTTTCTCTCCTGGCATAAGTATTTAATTTGCTCCCCGATTAATGCAATATTCTCCCCAGGAGTTGAAATAAATTTTACTTTATAATGATGTCATACGTTTGCTACTCTTTTTCTCTAGCTTCTTCCATCCATATAAAATCAGTCACACTGGCTGACCTGTAATGGGTCACCTAAGATCTTCCTGCACAGAAACTGAGGCAAAAGAGTTTTATTAAAATAAAAAAGAAAAGTTAAGGAAAGCAACCTTGTGATGATTTTCTTTTACTGAGGAGAAAATAGATTTTTAATGATTCTGTTAAGGGAATGTCTTAAGCATTTCATTTCTTGCTGATGAGCAGCAGTACCTGTGGCTGATACCACTTCTCTCTGCAAGGACTGACTCAACCTACCTCTGGACACCTCCACCTTGGAATGTCATAGTCATCCAGTTTCCCATGTCCCCTGAAACAGCTGGGAAAGCTGTTTTGTATTTGTGACAGCTTTATCTGTCACAAATACAAAACATTTTGACTTGCCCTGGCCTTCTCTTGTCCTCTCTCCCATTGTTATGAGGCAGATTGTTCCTGCAGGCAGCTTGCTCCTACCTTCTAATTTAAAGAGGTCTTTTAGTAATATACCATGCCACCTTTCTCTCCTCCCATTAAAAAGCATCAGTATTCTGGGTCTACCTGTAAAATTATCATCTGTCAGAGGAAAGAGTTATGGCTGCAGGGTCTGTAACCTAGGCAGTGATAACAGATAAAGGGCTGCCCCTGATTTCAAATGCTGGAGGAAAAAAATCATGCATAGCATTCACCAAAGCAAAATGGCTTCTTAAAACTAGCAAGCTTCCAACTGAGGCAATTCCAGCCAGAGAACCCTTCAGAAGAGAATACAAATACATATTTCACTGTCCCCACTTTTCATGGGCCCTGCTGGAAGGAGAATTCCATTGATGTTCATTTGCAGCATTCAGCTTCTGCATTTGAGAGGCATTTTGACTGACAGAGAAAAGCAAAAAGAGACAGATGTACTCACTGGGGAAGGCTTATATATAATTGAACATGTAAACATTTGCAAACCACTGTTATTTTTTACAATTATATGAATAACATTTCCCTTGACTTATGCTTATAGGCCTGTCAGGAGTTATGTAAAGCTGGGTACAAAGCAGCTGCTCCTGATTCACTGCAACACAGTCTCTAGGCATGCAGTGTGTCACTGGTGGTGCTTTGTGCACCCCTGCTTCGAGGTACTGCATCAGAACAAGGGGGTGCATCTCTACAAGGAGGGTGTCAAAGGCACCTTTTGTCATGGCTCTGTGGAGCAAAAAGTAGCTGTACCTACTGCAAGGACTTTCTGTTGCAAACTGTCTGTCCAACTCCTTTTTATGCTGTGAAAGGTAAATAAAGGAGGTTGTTTATGCTCTTACACCCTTCTGCCTATGGAAAATACCCCAAACCAGCTGAATTAGTGTCAGTTGAGTGGCAGGTAATGATAGAGAGTCCTCAGAAGGCCTTTCTTGGGACAGTTTGTAAGGAATTAGAAAACATTTCCTTTGCCCAAATTTGCAGAGGACTTTTTTAGTGCCTGATATATAGTAGATCTATTTGATGATTTTCAGCAGCATATTTTCAGTACTACTGCTTGCTGGAAGGAGTTTCCACAAAAATAAGATTTGGACGAATTGTCACACCCCTTCCCCCCCAGTCAAAGTAATGAGTTCTGAGTTTCGATAATGCTCTTTGTGAGTACAGTGGCTATGCTCAAAAGGAATATTGCAAGGAGAGCACCCTTCTTACCATGGGAGTTAAGCTCTCTTCAGTGGCATACATCACTCACCATGGCAATGGGAATTGAATTTTCCACTCTCTGAGCTCTCCTGGATACTTAAACCAGCCTCATGTAATACTATTGTGGCCGGTGTCATTGCACCACGGAAAACTTAATGAATGAATAAATTAGAGCCCTGGCGTTTGGGATTGCTGAATTGCATCCAAGCTTTTTATTGCAGCCATGAGCTCCTTTTGCGATGACAGACAGAATGATGCTTATTAGGCAGTTAGGCAGATCATTGTAACGAACAAACATGAGAAGTACGCTAGCAGGGCAATACATCAGAGAACCGAGACAGGATTATCTATTAAGAAACCCCTTTCCAACACCAATTGCCTTTTGACTGCAGGGCCCCTTCTTATAACACAACAGTTTATTCTTCCTTATTGATGCAAGTAATCTAAGTTTATGGCTCCTGTCACAATCTTTTCCTCCTTGGCCTCTTAACTGCCTTGAATATAGAAGCTATTCCCATCTTCTCGAAAGTTTGTTCTCCTTCAGCTTTCAGCTTTCATCCTGCTTCTATTCTGTATGTCTCTGAGTATCCCTCAATGTCACATTTGCAGCACTCAGTTCCCTTTTTTGTCTCATTTTTGCACAGTTGTCTCCAAGGCTTTTTTCTCAGTCCCACTTACTGTGTTTCTCCACAGCCACTCTCAGCTGTGGGCAGCACTGCAGATTCCCTCAGCTCTGCCCACCTCTCCAGGACTTGGTTAAGTTCCAGAGCTCTGTTTAGACACTTCTGGTTCCCTTGATGGGTCCATATTAGGCTCCCAACCTGTTTGAACGGAGGGTTCCAAACAGCTTTGATAATTTGCTTAAGATGATTTACTGGTACTTGAGACAGGGTGGCCCTTTGCCCTTGGCATGGCACTTACATTATCCATCAGTATGCCAACTTGGAGTGTTAATACCAGCAGAATAAAAACCCTGTAAAAAGTTGTGGTGTTTGTTTTTTTTTTTTTGGTCAGTGTGGCTCCCTGAACTAGTTGCCATTATCTTGAAATTGCATGAGGGAAAGGGGAGAAAGGGAGTAAGAAGATGTAGTTGGGAATGTGTAAGAGTGCCTAACTATTCTTTTCAGAAATGGCATGACATAAGATCCTCTGTGATATGAAATTTATCCCAAAGTCCTATTTTGTGGCCATTAACCAGTATAGGAGCAGGCTGCTGTGAGGAGGAGGCGCAGCCCTATTGGGTGCCCGTTGTGTTGCCACCTGTGCCTGTGAGTGGTGCACTGCCCACGGTGAGCTGGAGCACCTGGAGTTCAACCCGGGGAGAGAGAGTCCTGATTGCTCAGCTCTCCACGTGGCCACAGCAAGTGGCACTGAACAATTCCCGAAGGCAGTGGCAAGCTGTCATGCTCCAGAGGAGGCTGCTGTGCCTGGGGATGCCACTGCTGCTTGTTGTGCTGCTTGTTCTCACAGTGTGGTGTTTGTGTGGTGGAGAAGGAGAGGCAAGCTGAATCTTTTTTCTCCTCAATGTAAATGAAAGGTCAATGTGATGGGACACAAGATTGTCATGTAGTATTGGGAAGCAACCTTGTTTTAGTGTGTATATATACACAAAAATATTCTTCCTGGAGAGTTCTTAAGTGCAGATGTGTTTTCCTGGTGAGACAGAGATACAAGTCTCCATTTAACTGCACCCCTGAAATCACACCAGAGCAAGCCATTTGGCTGTGGAACAGTTGCCCCAGGAAAGCCATAAACCTTTATTGCTTGGAGACTTTTGAAATTGGACTGGACACACTGTGGTGCTCAGCACAGATTAAAGCAATGTGCTTCAAGGGAGCAAAGCACTGCAGACTACCTCAGGGAAAGAACCATCCCTTGGGAGCTGGGGACTGGATGCAAATTGTACATTTCCATCTCCAGTTTCTGCAGGTCTGCTGCATGTTAGACTCAGAGACCTGGAACACAGTCTCTGCTGCAGAGTACAATGGCACGATCTTAATTTTTTTTGTCTTAAGTTTAATTAAATATCACTTCCAGACTCTCATTTCTGACTCTATGTTGTTCATTGTCTTCAGGAAGCAAAAAATGCTTATTTTGTACAAAGCAGACATGTAAATGCTTGTGTCAATATCCTGTTGGGACCGGTGAGGAAGAAGTGATGATGGCAGTGTTGCGAGCAGAAGGGTGCAGACAGGGAGGAGGAAGCCTTTCAACCAACCCGCAGTGACAGCCAGGTGGGAAGATGGCCTTATTCTGGTTCCTGTTGATTCTGTTGAAGTTACCCTGGCACTGCCAACAGATTTTTCAGGTGGGAATATCCAGACTGTGGACACCCCAGACTTGTCTTGATCAGGTTTTATGTAAAGGCTGTTTCCACAATCATCTTAACTAAAAGTACAGGTATTTACACTTTAAAGTTTAGTTGTTGTTTCTGCCTGCAAACTGCAAAAAGTTTCTCATATTTAATTTATGCTTATTTCATTTTTTAAAAGGAAACAAAAGACACATTCATAAACCATGAGTTAAAGTACTGAATCTTCAAGTGACACTTTTTCATGATTTCCCAGAGGCATGTTGTTCCCAAATGATGTATGCAGGTGCTGAGATTATCATAAGTGGAGGGGTAGACAAAACTGAAAAGATACTGTGGATTCTGCTCATTCCTGAAAACAGTCAGCTAGTCAGCTGTTGGATTATACCTGCTTATCACATCCTCTGGCCATTCCCTATGGCTCCTGTGAGAGAAACACTTAGTGGTATCTCAGCCTCTTCAGATCACAGCTGGATCTGCTGGGTTAAATGGCTAATTGAAGGTGAGTGCTTCAGTGTGCATTAGTCAAACCCTGTGGTTAAAGTGGCAGATAATTTCCTCGTAGCTGCATGCAAAGGCAAATGTCTCTGTTTCTCTTGTTTGTTGCCATCCCCACAGCCATCTATGAAGGGCTGCTGATTTAATTGCATAATCTAGCAGGGCTCAATGGCAGGGCTCTGACTTAACTGTAGCTAAGGAATTCATACTACACAGGCTTTTATTCTATGCACTCATTTGTGTTGAGCCACATGGGGTTATCAAAGATACTGCAGACCTAGAAGTCTGCTGGAATCTCAGACTGTGTCATTCACTGTGGCCGTCAAGACACTAGCTGAGGAGATGTGTCATATAGTGAATATTGCTTAGTTTTGGTGCCAGGAGTTGAACCTTCAGCCTTCTGCAGCCCATATCACAATCTGTGAAAGCAGATGTGTCCTCTTTTCCAAAATCAAGGATTGTGGTGAGCTATGCCCTTGGAAAAGTTGAGTTTGTTTATTTGCTTGTTGTTTCAATTTTAAAATATTTTTAACACATTCTCTCAAGGTCTCAAAACACCACATAAAAGCAAGAAATCCCTGTGCCTTTTTGAACTATTATCCCATCTTCCTTATGTAGGGAAAAGAAGGCTTCAAGAGGCAATATGAGTAACACAGTGGTTACACTGTGCACAGAAGTCCCTGGTAGGGACAGAACTTGGCTGTAACCTTTGGGACCACTCAGGTCTCTGTAGTGATCTTGGTAACATTTCTCAGTCATTATAGTTGCAGCTTTTGCCTTTAAAAAGTAGTACCATGTCAATTAAAGGCAAAAATAACGCAGTCCATCAGACCTTATCTATGTATATTCAACCCCATGTCTCGGCTGAGTTGCTTACGCTGCTCTTTAAATCCTAACAGCTGAAGGATGGTCTGAGCTGTTTTGCTCTCCTCCAGAGCCTTGACCTGAGCACTAGCAGTGTCTGGAAGCTGCACTAGAAAGGCAGCACAGGCAGGGTGAAATGTGCTCCTTGAGCCTTGACCCTTTCTGCTTCGTTACTGTGAAAAGCCTACAACCGAATATTCATTCATTTGTATTCAACCTGGCTCTTCTGCTTTCAGACCTCCTTTCTTGTCTGCAGCTGACAGGATGTCACGAGGTAGTGACACAGCAGTGACACTCCATATGTCATGGTCCACTTCTATTTGAACTTGATTTTTATCTGGTAATGAATCAAGCCACAGGAGTCCAGTCTGGGAAAAGCGGTGTCCCAAGGAAGTAAGCTGAAGCTAGAAAGTTTTTCAGTCCATTTGGAAATAGAAATGCATTACAATGCGTTTTTTCCCTCCCTAGCAGACCCCGGTATTCTCTCAAGGTAGACGGGGTACAAAAGGGGTTTTGCATTATTTATTAGTGTGCCTCTGTCAGACGTAATGAGGGCTATAAAGTATGTAAGAGTTTATAATTGGCTATCTGCAAGAAGTAATCCTAAGGGGGCTATGTAAGGATCAAATAAATTATGCTTCATTATTGTAGTTATGCCAAGGATATTAGAAAATTGTTTTTGGTTGGAGGAAGAAAAATAAGGAGAAGCAGAAAAAGAAAACTCTTTGTTACTTCCCAGACCCACTGCTGTCAAAGACTTTACAGTCTGAGGGAAGATTTCAGTATTTCTCTTTAAAATTCCTGATGTGTTCAAGATGCTAAATAAGCAGTTGCCAAGATACTAGTACAAATAATGCATAAATGGAGTTTATCTAAATTGTTTTATTAATAAACTTCACTGAACTCTCCCATGCAGTTAAGCAGGAATCTCAATTCCCCATTATCCGCCATTGGCACATCAGCTTTCAGAAATGAAACTTTTATCGCTTCCTCTCAGGGGGACAAGAATTCTTACCTTCCCCCCTCCTCCTTCCTGGAATCTAATTATTGTTCTGATAATTCAAAACAAGGATTCTGTAGTGGTAAAAGAGACAGGAGGAAAAAAAAAAAAAACAAAAAAAACAAAACAACAAAAGTATGAACCGCTAGTCCTGGAAGCTGTGATGGTATCATTTTAAAATGAATATTTACATTTTAGAAAATCCAGGAGTAAAGGGATCTCCGTGTTTCTGACTTAATTATAGGGTTCTTCTAATGCTTTTGGATACAATTTTTGTTACAATGTGTCCCTGGAGTACATAAATTGGACAAGGAAAAGTCTTGTCAGATCGAGGAGGGAGGGGATATCCCTTCCCTTGAAGCAGTTGCTGTGGATTATTCTAGTTTAAAATAGAAAGTCAAAGGATGTCAAAGGGTTTCTCTCATGATAAAATAAACTTGGTTTTCAACAATTTCCAGCACTGAAAATTAATCATTTTGTATATTAAGTGTAATACTTTCCCAAGTCTAAAAATATATTCTATAACCCTTACGAGACCACGGCTGCTCCAGTCCCTGTCCAAGCCATAAAGGGAGCTCATGTTTTGGAATGCTTTAGCTGTTCTGTATGTACAGCATTGTGTGGAAAGCAGGAGGCAGCTGCTGGGACCTGGAGCAGCAGAGGGATTGCAGCCTCTGTAAGTAGCTCAGCTCAGCCTGCACACCAAAGCTGCACTCCAGCTTCAGTCAGGGGCTGTTTGCTGAATACATAACTCTGTCAAACAGCTTTGGCTTGGGATCATTTGCAGGCGGTTTTATTTGCATCACAGAAATCATAGGATGCTCATTTGATATCTGAGATATAAACTGTGGGGACTCAAGCAGGAACCATTGGCACAAGTGGCCAGTGAGGAGCTGGACAAGCTGGAATCAGCTGATTTTGAAAGAAGAATGCAAACAATAGCCAGGGTATGAGGAGGGTTGAAAATAAGGGGCTTTTCCT
Source organism: Lonchura striata (assembly GCF_050655825.1). Taxonomy (NCBI): domain Eukaryota; kingdom Metazoa; phylum Chordata; class Aves; order Passeriformes; family Estrildidae; genus Lonchura; species Lonchura striata. Next base: position 65,924,227 of record NC_140703.1, read on the forward strand.
CCTTGAAGACTTTATAAATTGTCTAAGTTAGTAGCTCCTGCAGCCATCTGACATTCACCTCATAGCCTGTTCATTTTCTGCTTGAATTTTTTTCTTCAATTCTCTTGCAATTCTTGTAGGAGGTCCAGCCAATGCTGATATTGCTCCTTAGCATTCCCTGCTCCTAGGTCCAAATAAAAATTACTGTCTTGTATCTAGAAATTGCATGCTCCATTCACTAAGTATTAATCCATTAAGCCAATGATCTCGTAAATTGGAGCAGAACTATTGAGTGCTGGCAATGGTATCAAAGCATTGATTGGTTTTTACCAAGGACAGCCTTCATAGTGAAGATTTTCTAGAAAAGTCTTCCACTGCTCATAAAGCATTATTTCTAAAAAGTTTTTAGGAAGAAGGGACAAAGATGAGCTCCAAGAGTCACAGAGTTCATTTTAAGGTTTTGCTAGTTGGTATTATCATCACCTTCAAGTTCTTAATTTCATTTAACTCTCCTTTTGAGTTCTCTCCATTGAAAGCAACAAGTTTGATTCATTTTTCAACTGCTGTCATAGTATTCTGGCAGGGCTTTTTGTTTTTTAAAGGGAAAATTCCAACAGACTGGAAGCCAGCAGCCACAGAAATCCTCTGGGAAGGAGAAAGAGGCTGTATGGAATGGCCAATTCTAGCAGGAAAGAAAAGGAATAAATTGGGCCTGCTTAATTTGTTATAGTAAAAGGTAGTGCAAACAGGGAGGAAAATGAAATGGCTTCTCAGAGTCCTAGTAGGGGTTTAGCAGAGTCCATGGTTTAAGGGGTGAACTGAAATTGCCACAGGAAGATACTGGTTAGACAATGTGAAAAGCTTCTATAGCAGACACAGTGCCACAAGAACAGAATCTCTTAAAAGGTCTCCAGATCTCCATTAAGAGCGGCCTCTTAAGACCAGATTCAACAAACAATTCTTTCGTAAGACACAAGTAGAGGTTATCCTAATTTTGAGGCTGAAAGATGATTTAAATAATTTTTCATATCTCTTCCAGCCCTAGTTTTTTTAACTAAACTTTACTGAACTAATTTCAAAATTATTTCGAAGGTGGACTCATGAGAAGACAGAAGCACGCCCTTCTACTCAGTTCTTCCCCCTCACACACAGGGTTTCATTAACAGAAAGAGTCAGGTATGTTGAGATGTTGGTAAGATTGTCCAGATGGAGTCTGTCTGAAGAGGATAAGTGACAGAGCCAAATTTTTCTGAGCTGCAGATGTGCAATACATTTGTAACAAACTGCAGCTCCTATCCAAAATTATATTTATCACATTTTGTGGCAAACTGAAAAATGGGATCTATTTGAGGAAAATTGACTCGATAGAGTACTTCTTCGCTCTGCAAATTGAGCCAGTTATTGAGTTTGAATGCCTTTGGATAGGAAGCACAGAAAAAGCTGTCTTTTTATTTGTTTTTAAAAATAAAAATATCTTTTTTTCTTGGATATGTCTCATGATGCAAGCTTTTCAGCATGTGAAAATCATGCAGAACAAAACAGACAGCCTAACAGTATTAAACAGTATTTTGAATGTCACACAGTTCTAGTTGGAGCTGTGTTGAATCTTACCGACCCTCTTACTGAAAACAAAGTAGCTGAGAATGGGGTAAGAGTTGGTTTTAGTTTAATTGAAGAAGCCATACGAACAATCGATTTCACATGGAGTCTATTATTACTTAGATTTAACTCCATTTCTTTTGATTTCCCACTGAAATTCAGCACAAAGGCAAACAGCACTGAATGCACCTTTGTTCACGCACAGATTAATTCATGTGCTTAGCTGCTTGCTCTGCAAGTAGCCTTGTGAATGTAAAGAGTTTTTAAAAGCTGCTAAAAATGCTGCAACTACAGCAGCAAACACTAAATGAAACTGATCTCCACCAGCTCCTATGTGTTTTAGAGCACTTGCTGTCTGAGCATTATCCATCAGCAGTGGATACACTGTACAGATAGAGATGCAGTTGATGGCTGCAGGCCTGTGTATCAACTACTCTGCTGGTGTGAACATTTTTGCAGAGTAGAAGACTTAAACCTGTGAAGCACCAGTGAAAAAAGCATGAAATGAAAAGTGATTCTCAGCTGTGTTTGATGACTGCCACTGACTTTTACAGCATTATTTATCTTACTCTATTTCCTATTTAGAGAAGTGATTTCTAAACTAATTTGATTTGAGGGGTCTTAGAGACTATCCAGTAGAAATGCAGAGCCATTCCGTTTTTATGGCAGGTATAGATTTCCTAGTAGCATGTATGAACTTCCTAGGAAAGTACTCTGTGGTTTGCCAGATGGTCTTCAGAGTGTGTACTGAAAATATAACTTTAAAGTCTTAAGTATAGCTGAAGTTACTGAGATGTGAAGTGTTTGATCTTATATTAATCTATGGACAGCTCAAGTGAAATAAAACCAACCAAAAAAACTCAACTTTTAAAAGGCAAAAGCCTGGTATGCAGTACTCCCCACTGTATGCAGGCTTTGCATCCATTCCAGTTTTCCTGGGACTTTGGGGATATGCCACCAAAGTGAAGGACATATTTTGTTGCTTTATTCATCATATACAAACAATTGCTTTTTAATAAATTAGTGAAGTAATAGACATGGAAAAGCAATTATTTGGTTTAAACCTGACTAAATATTTCCAAAAGCAGTGGAATCACTGGAGTAATGCTCAAGAGTCAGGGTGCTGCAGACTTAGTCCTTAGTCTGAATGGATTGTGTTGAAAAAGTATGGGGATGCCTGTCCATTTATCCATTTTTCTGTTTAGGCATCTTCAGTAATGCAGGATATATTTCCTTCATTCCCTCCTTACAGTCCTTCATGAGATCACTTCATGTACTGGGAAATCCTTCAAGTGTGGAGCTTCTGAAAAGTTCTGTCTAGTTTTGGCCAGTCTCCATTTGCTATTGAAATTCATATTAATAAAAAGGAATATGCCTTATCTACTATGACTACATGGAGAGTTATGCATTTTGTGAAGTTAGTTATTAAACTACCTATTATTAATTACAGTAGGCACCCTTGTGTTTCTAATGGAATGATTTCTATTTAAATACATTATGCCATATGCCATATGCTGATCTAGACTCTTTGAACTGTCAAGCATTTGATTCTGAGTCACAAAACGATGGGGTGAGTACACAGATGGGTTGTCACATAAAGAAGTCTGATGGCATGTGATAATGCTCAGGCTTTTTTTTTTTTTTTCCCACCGTAAAGCTTATAATGTACAAGCATTGATCATGGCTTGCCAAACAGAAATGAGCTGACAGTTAAACTCCAGAGTGTTTTCTGGAGCTCTTCAAGCGTTTCAGTTCCACTCTGCAGACTCACTCTGCCTTTAACTGGACCGTGTCTCATCTTTTTCAGAACAATTGGTGTCAATCATTTTATTGTGTGACAGACTCTGGGAGAAATGACACAGAGAATTGCCAAAGCTAGTTCTGATTGGTAGCAATTGAGGCAGACCAAGGCCATTTTGAAGCAGCAACTTTTTTCCATACAAATTGTTTTCTTTTGAAGTCAAGCATATAGGCTTATACTCAGGAGAAACACAGTTTTTCCTTCAGTCTTTCCATTCTTCCTTAAAGTTCAGGTAATTTCCTATAAAGGAAGAGAATTAATGACAGGAATTGAGATATTTGCATCTTCAGGGCAGAATGAGGGCAGAAAGATAGAAGATAAAGAAGATAGGGTAGAAGATAAAATGTAAGTAACTTTGGGCTGGGTTCATACACTTCATAAAGGTGTTTACAGTACAGCTATTTTCTCTTGATGTAGCTTTCTAAGCTCACATGAAGATCAATAGATATCTGGGACGGAACTCATTAGGCTAAATCTAGATGCCTTGCACTAGAGTCTGCAAAATCTTTGTGTGGGCTGGGAGGTATGACAGAGGACTTAGGGAAACCTTACACTTCTCTGGAGAGGCAGCTAAAGGAGCAAGATACTGAATAGCAATTAAACTGGAAGAAGGTGACATATTTGGGTGGCTAAATCCCACTCCCAATTTGTACTGCCAGTGGAGCACAATTCAAGTAATTGACCTACAAGTGTCTAGTGCCATATGAGATGCCTTTGGCTATTCCACCTCCAGCTGCTAATCCAGATGTATTGGCCTTCCCTGCTGCCTCTATGTGATGTTTGCCAGTCCCATGTGAATGTCTTTGCTGACTTAAGATTTATGTGAGTTTAGATGTGTTATAGTCACAGACCTGTGTTTATGCATTCTTTAGGATGAGAAAAAATTACTTGCAGACTCCCCCGACTGTACTGACAAAGATCTCAACTCAATTGCCTCTGCAGAGGCATCTGCATAGGTTTGATATGCCCTGTGTCACCTGAGGCACGTAGAAAGGAAGCATCTCTGGGTGGGGAAGTTTCCTTCTCTGAGCCTAAAGAACCTCTATAGTAATGAGCACATCACCTTTGATCAAACGAAAAACAAAGTGAAGTGATGTTTCATCTGTCTGCAAGCTGAAGGTTGTAGCATTTTATTCCTTCTGGTTTGTGTTCTTATGCTTCATTTTGCTTTGCATGTAAGAGTCCCTCTAATGTCCTGCTACGGGAAGGCTGTGACAGAAACACCTTGACCTGAGTGAAACCCTGAACTAACTTGCTGTCTTCCATGTCATGACACTTGAAGGAGGAATGGAAGTAAATTTTGTGCAGCATAGAATTATTTCTTTGTGTGTGCCCCCACTGCCTGGACACTGGGACGAGGGAGTCCCTTACTGAATTCATTCACATTTGTGAATTCACAGGATTGTACCCTCTCTCAAACGAGGCACATTAAGCTCAGGCTCAATAAAGAACCAGTCAAATGTCCCATGTTTAGCGACTACTATCTAAAGATAGAACTTTTGCCCAAAGTGTTGATCTTGTGTTTAATCCTAATAAAAGCCCGTTTCAGCTCCATGTCTGGGTTTCCTGAGGAACAGATGCTAACAGCAATGGAAGGGATTGGTGTGATAACATTTCTCTAACAGAACAGAGAGACCAAGGAACAAAGTGATGGTGCTGAGAGAAGGTAGAAGTGGAACCCTAAAGAAGGGGTGTTGTAGGTGAAGTGCTGGGAGCTTCCAGTATAAAAACACTGTCCCTCACTAAATGAATTGGGGCTGGACTCCCATGGGCATGGGAGCCAGGCTGCCTGCACCTGGCACAGCCCTGGTCCCCTCTTCTCTTGGGTCCTGCTGTTCTGCCCAGGCTCTGGAGTTTGTCTTAATCTGTTCTGACCCTCTTCTACCACTCCATTGGTGCTTGGCATCAGCTCCTGGAGGGTTCTTTGAACAGGGAGTTCAGAAGCTGTGTCTACTGGAGTATTTCACATCACAGTTTTTAATCAATTCTTCTTTAATCACATTGTTGGCTAAGGTATGTCTGAAAGCAACAGATAACTTCAGGTGCCAGCTCCATTTTACTTTCCCACTCTGGAGTCCCTTTTATAGGAGGTAAATGCTTTAAAATCATTACAGCGAGGTGAGTTTTTAAATCACAAGAAACAGAGAGTCAAAGTCCATGCTTCATCTAAAAATTGGTTTTATTTTGCTTGTCAAGATTACTGTACCTTCAAGTGACAGATGGGAATGTGAAAACTTTCTATCATCCTTGAACATTCAGGCTGGCTAATAGAGAAAAAAATGTGAAAGGAAGAATCATCATTAAAATGGTCTTGAAAGCGATGACTTCCAAATTATTGTCTGTCATCTTCTCCATATGGCCTGAATATCTGTCAGATGAACAGTATACATTAGAAATTCCTTACAAAACAAACAATAAAAAGGCAAGTTTTCTTTTTCATCAGATCTGAAAACAAAAGGGGAGAAAGTACAAAATGGGGGGGAGAAAGGAAGAACATAATTTGAAGTAGATATTTCTCACTAAAAAGCAACTGTACAAAAAGAAACCTTCAGTTCTGATTTTATTTTCCTTTGCAGTACATATATCAAGTCTGGCCCATTCCTTTTATTTTTCTAAGTGAAAGTACAAATTGGATTCTTACAATGACAAGGCCCACTGAAGGGCTCTTTCCCTCTTTAGAGGCTTCCCAGGGTCCCTGTTACAGCAGAGCACACCCTTCTAACTGCTGGGCAAGGAAGCCTTTATGGTCCCTTTCACTGCATTCATAGCATTTAACTGTCTGGAGCTGAGGATATACAAAAAAATGAATGCATGTAAAAAACTCTTAACAAGCCCATAATCAAGGAAAGCCACCAAGGGTTCAGTTACCATTTTAAAGTGCATTTTATAGCAGCAAGACTTGGAGGCTGAGTCCAAAGCTAAGTGCCTCATTCAATGCCATCACCACTACTCTTTATTCATCAAACTGATGGCTTTCATCATCAAACTTAGCTGAATCATGTGCTTAGATTCAACCTAGCAAGGGAGAAGGAAGGAGACTGTAAAAGGTTTGGCTTTATTTAACAGACTTTTGGGGGATACAAATATCAAATAGACTGACAAAATAACCAAGAATGAGCCATTTAGCAATCAGAGAAAGCTGTGCCCTCAACAAGTGAGAGGAAGAGCTGTAAAACAGGATTTTCAGCTATGAATGGTCAGGACAGTTGCAATTAATTTATGATGTGATGTCTTCATGGATTGTTTAAGGCACATCAGGTCCTTGAGTGGAGGCTCCCATTGAAGCCACAGAAGCAATCTGAGGACAGCCCACCACAGGGATTTGCATGTTTCCTTTGTTGTGCACTGGCATTTGCTGATAGGTGTTGGTGTTTATGAGTGCAGTCATTTTGCCCACAGCAATATCTGGTTAACATCTCTTGGTTTGTTAATCCTTCTGTATTTATTGTTCAAGACTTGTTCATATCCAGGATATTCTTGGAGATATTAATAGTGGTTAATATTTTACCTCTTGGAGTAAGCTCTTTGCTGCATGCCACAAATCATTTCTTTATCACTTTAAAGATGAGACCTAGATCTGTGCCAAGCCACTAATGTAATTACTGTCCCTGCCCTGCCGCATCCACCATATGCAGAACCTGTTACATGTAATTATTTTCAATCACAAACACCACTCCAGACAGACAAGATCATCTTTCAAGTGCTAAGTGTTACTAAAATATGATCATGCATTATACTCAGAGCAAGAGTGACAGGGAAAGCAGTCTGGGAGGGACAAGGATTACTCTGGATGGTTTAATATTAAGGCATCCACTGTCTGACCCCCAGGTTTGCAGTTGTACAGTCTGTAGGTCTGGGCAGCTCCTCACTTAGCCACATAGGCTAGTTTTAGATCGCTTTTTGAAGGGATCCATCATTCTGCATGGACCACGCAAAGAGCCATGGGGCTGTCTGGGACCCTCTTAAGTACTGAAGCCAAGGTCTTAATTCCAGTTTTGGATTGTCAAGGCTGGTTGTGCTCAGTCAGCCCTGCATGTCTCTCCCCATGCCTTGCTAGCACATTGAGTCAGATGCAGCATTCACAATAGCAGTGCTTCAGAGAGCAGGGCAAGGAGCCTGGTTCATTCCCAAATATGGAACCTCTCCGGAAAAGCTGGTCTGTGACAGTGCCAACACCTCCACTGGTACATGGTATGTCATCTAAAACAGCTGCCATGTGCCACCAGCACCTCCACTTGCTGACTCGCCCCAGCCCACCGACTGGGTCCCTCACACCTCGAGGCTGCAGCCCCTTTTGTGAAAGTGCCATTTATGGACCTGCACATTTCCTTCCCCTTTCAATTTCTTTTCACGACTGTAGTGGATAGAGTGGATAGAGGAAGATGGCAGAGGATGGTAATTACAGCAGATTGTTGGTTTTGGTTTTCTTCCTTTTTAAAAAAAATGTTATAGGCATCCTAAGCATTTTAAGCAGCTGTAAATATGGGTGTGGAATCATGGGTAGCATAGCTGGCTACATGAAATAGCTGTAGAGCTGGCCAGAATGACTTTTGAGCTAAACTAATAACTGCTCTTTACTGAAGCTGCAAAATTAACTTAATGATTTCCACTGGGTTTGCAGCCCTTGGATTCAGCTTGGATCTTTCACTGAAGGTTGCAGCTGTTCAGCAGGATCTGCATCCTCTGTGATTAAATAAATTGGCTGTGAGCATGTATGAATTATTAGTGGTAATGGTATGCAGCCTTTTTGCTTTTGGAGGATGTGATCCACACAATTGCTTACAAACAGGGATGGGTTGATTAGAAGGGAAGGAAGGGACTGAGGGGCTTTTGTCCAAATCCTATTAACACCACAGGCTTTGAGGCACAATCCACACTTCCAGTGCCTAAAATAAGGGGGGCTAAATGTTAGTTCTCAGCTGCAGTGCCCATGCAAACCAAGGCAGCATCAGCCCTGTTGAAGTCATGTAGAATCCTGCTGAAAGCAATGAGACATGACACACACATGTTCATACATATAAATATACCTCGGGGCATAAAGCACAGCTTGTGAAACTTTTTCTTGCTGACTAGCAGGCTTTAAATCTTTGTGGAAATCTCATGCTGAAGGCAAATCCCTGAGCCTGGCCTGAACTTTGCCTGCAAGAAATACTGGAGGACACAAGTGCACAGCAGGTGCATACGCACCACAAAAGGGAACTGTCTGAAGGTCAGTCAAAACCAGCTGAAAACAAATGATAACAAAGGACATGTCAGAGCAACAGCTTTAAATCTTGTGGCCAGTGGGTACCTGTGACAAAACAAGTATTTATGTAAGTCTTTCTGTCAGATGGGCACTCCTGGCACCCCAGGAGTGGTCTCTGAAAGGTCTTGTGTTCACTCAAAGAAGTGTGTGATCTTGCCCAAGATCCAATAAGCTTTATACCTTGTCCTTTGCACATAAGCATGCTGCCACTCATGCTTTAGGGTCATGTGGCAGCACCAGCAATAGGCAGCAGTCTCCCATTTGAGCTTGCCATCCCAGTCAGCACAGGCTGCAAGAGGAAAAGAAGCTGCACTTCTCAATGACTGGTACTCCACAAGTGAAACTCAGTGCTGATAAAGCTCCTTCCCAGCTGGAGAGCCAGCTGTCACTGGGATAAGGAGGCTTTTTGACATAGTTTTCCCTTATTTGGTTTATCTCTTAATAGGAGGCACAGCTAATGGTAAGGCTCAGCAGTGGGTGCTGTGGGCTGGTTGTTAGACAGTGTTGCAATGGCTTTAAGGGCCAGCATCCATGTGTGAGCTCCTTTGGAGCAATCCAACATTACAGTATATTGCATTGCTAAGGAATTTTTGACTGAACCCCAGAATTTATTTTCACTGAAGCTGGGCTTTGAACTTACAGATATGGTGTACAGAAATGGGAAAAGAGGGGCCTGAATAGGGAAGGAGATAAATTGCCAAGCTTTGTGATTACTGATCCACTGTAACATCAGAGGCAGAAAGAGCAAACAGGTACTCATGTTTGGAAAAGGATGAGCTGTGTTTGGAGAGTGGCAGTGGAAAGTGCTGTGAGCAATACTCGTGGGAAAAACCCAAACAACAACCTGTTGCTGCAACAAAACCTAAAGAGAGCTGAAAACAAACACTCTGTGAATGCAATGGGCACTAGACACTCTTGCCACCTGAGGAGAATAATTGGCAAGGGCTGAGTAAGAGCTTGTTCTGGGTTTGGAGGAGCAGCATTGTTATGCTAATAGTCCTTTCACTGGCCTGCAGTGCTGCTGTTATGCTCTCCTGGAAGAACTGGGCAGAAGGCTTTCCCAGGACCTGTTTGTGAGGAAGGGCTGGCCGAAGTTTAATCTGGTCCAGGGCTGGTGGTTGCAAACCTGCTGTCCCTCCTGCCCCCTGCATACATCTCCCTGCCCTTGCAACAGAGCCCTCTCTTGTGAGGTCTCCCAGACAGTCTGTTCAGGCGCACAAGTTGATTGCAAACAGCCCAGCCAGGACAGTTCACTTTGGGCAGAGCAGCTCCTAAGCTGTGGCTGCCTGGGCCGGCACCAGGCACCACGAACAGAGTGGGAAGGGGTCAGAACCATGGCAACACTGGCTGGGGCTGCCACAGTCCACTGGTCTGTGAAGAGACGCTGGCATCTAGGTGCTCTTCCTCCCTTCCCTGGCTATTCTCATAATCAGTGGTGACCTTTCTCCTTGCCCTATGGGGTCCTGCCCCTTCCTAGCACACCTCCCATGCTGGCTTCACAACACCTTTCTTGCTTTAACAGTTCAAGAGAAAATCAGCAGGGGCTTTTTTTTTGAGAATCTTAGACTGCTTTTAAGAAAAGTAGACCCAGTTTTGGCCTAAATTCTTTTGTCTGAGAAACATCCTTTCTGAGAATTTAACTAGAAGTGATTCTCATTTACATGGATTCTACCAGCTGCCCTTAGCTCTATGGCCCTAGGGGAAAAAAAAAAAAAAAAAGAAATATTACTTTGAAATATATTAGTGAGGACATTAGAAGCAACCATACCCAGATCAGGCAAAGTTCTGAAAATACCTAGCATTCACATGACCTTAATTGCTTTTCTTCTGTCACAGATGTTGGCAAATGCTCCATCTGAGAGAGAGCTGCCTCGGGGATTTCTTTTTCATTATCTGATGTAGATATGGAGACAGGAGCAGGAGAAAGGCAATGACTGTTCAACAAGGGAAGGAAAAAGTAGGCTTGAGCAGCTAGAAGAAATTTGAACTTATTGGAGGAAGATCCAGGAAGCTAATTTTGAAGACAGATGAGATAACACTTCTGGACTTCAGTGCCTTGTTCAGCTGTGTCTTTGAGCAAATCAAGAACATTATAAAATGATTTCTGTATCTTACAGGAGATATCTTACAGCAATATGAGAAGCTTAGGTGTCTTGAGAATGGATACAGTAGAAAGGTATGCCAAGTTCCAGGCCCTAAGCCATCATCCCTCTCAGGACTCCTGTTAGACTGGTGTGATGCCCACAGTGACTGTCACAACACCCAGGGCTTTTTTGCCCTGGGAGCATGGCAGCAGAAGTGTTTTGCCATGGAGCACTGCTCCTTATCATCAAGAGAAGAGGAGCAAGATTATGTAAGGTCAAGAGGTATGCCCAAAGGCAGCCGTGACAGCTGTAGGGCTTGAAACCTCGTGCTCTGCCTAGCAGGTAAAAGGCACCCCTGCAAACCTTGGGAGGGCTTGCTTGGCTTTACAGCCTGTGCAGTGACAGGTGATCCTAGCCCATTATCTACACAGTGATTTGTTTCCAATCTCATCAATAAGATCTGACGCAAAGGAGGCAACATGTAAATGTTGTAACATACATTGAAATGTTCTCTCTAGGCTGTGTAAAATGCTTTGCCAGCTACACTGGCCTTTTGGCAGCTGCTGCAGCGACAGCTGAGAATGCAATATGATAAAAATGCCACTTCTGCAAAACAGTCATGGTGCATGGGTGCATTGCTGATTCTCTGCGATGCCTTGTGAAGGGACAGGATTTGCCAAAACACGTCTGTTTGGGGCAGCATGACAGCTGGAGAAAGCAAAGTGTCTTGTGAGTGTTAAACCAAATATGATAACATGATTCAAGATCTCTGTTGTTTCTGCTGAATGAATCAGGAAAAGTTTGTGGAGTGTGTACCTGTGGTATGCATTGATCAAGTGGTATGAAACCATTATTATCTTGCTTTTGAGAGAGTGAAAAACAAAGCAAAATGGCAACAGATTAGCACAACTGTCACTTTTCCTGATGGAACCTAGATGGACCCTGATTGATTGTTGTTTTAATTAATCAGAAGCAATCAACTTGTAAATGCTGGCATTAACACACTTCTATTTAACCACATGTTGTGTATTCCAAACTGCATATTAAGCCATTCTGGAGAGTAGAAGAGGAGTCTAAAAGTTCTCAGATAATAGCTTCAGAAGTTGAGCATGGCATCTGATACTGAACCACTCAGACTGGCTCCAGCCCACAGATCACTTCTAAAACACTGCAGCAGAAGGCAGCAGTCCAAATATTTTTAGGTGGAGAGACTTTCTCTAGGATTCCCAAATTGCAGTTTGACATTTTGATTCCCAAGTGGCAGCCTTTGTTTAAGCTAATGACAATTGCTTGTATAAACTTTTATTTCCTTTTCTCCCCACAGGCTTGTTGATTGGCTCTGGTTGTGCCCTCTATCCTCTTGGCTGGGACAGTGAAGAAGTCAGACAAACCTGTGGTAACCTTTCCAACCAGTTTGAATTGGGTGAGTCATCACCAGAGCATCTCAGCCACATTAGACTCTTCTATGTGTTGGCCATAAAAATAAGCTAGGATATTAGCACAGATTTGGGGAAGTAAGCTACCAGTGTGTGGTAGGCTAATCATATTGAATAATTCTGGAATGGTGCTAAGGCAGGGGATTTTAGATGAATCTCTGGAAATATTTTCCAGAACAACATTATAAAAGAAAATATATGTGTATATATATATGTATGTATGCATGTTTTAAGAAATAAATCAGATTTAATGGTCTTTCTGTATGGGAGCTAACACTCCTGGAGGTCTTGACAGGGTAGACAGAGGTATCCTGTCACAGCACAAGTCAAGATAATTCTCCATGAGTGCAATTGTCTGTCTTTGAATTTGGGAATGTTTATGGCCTTCTAACACAAGCCTAGAGTGTATTTGTATGTTACTCACATACTTGGGAAGCTGGCAAATAACACTTGCACCCTCTGACTTCTCCCAAACAAGCTGCTTGTCTTACTGCTGCTGACTGCACTGCGCCTGGAATGAGAGCCAGGATGCAGCCACACCGGGCTCACACCTGTGCTTTCTCTGCAGGGACTCTAGAAAACAAGGGAACAGCAGCACCCTAAGGATTAAGCAGTGTGGATGATCAGAATCTGATGTTTGAATGCACATCTGAATCCTTGTTTAGCTGGAAGGATCAATGCAATTGCTGATACCCTTGTCTGTAGTACCCTCTGATCCTGTGCTGCTTGAGGAAGAGGGGGATCTGCAATCCTCCTGAAAGAGTAGGAGGGACTGATCACCTTGACCCCCCACAGACATGAGAGCTTCTGCTCCTAAGCATACAGAGCTCCCCATTTCCAGCTCTTGCAAGCTAAACCTTAGTTAAACATAGAAATTCTTTCTGTAGGTGTGCCTGCAGGACTTTTGCAGGGCCTGTGAAAGGAATCCCAGTGCAAGGATCTCCTAGGGTTAAAGACTAAACTGCTGCATCATCTCTTGATTGTACACTGATGTTTCTGTCAGATTTCAGGAATAAGGAGATTTGTTTCCATCTCAGAGGTATTTCTTGTCAAGATGTGCAAAAGAATTGAGGTTGAAAGATTAAAAATTACTGCTTTGGAAGAGATGCTCCGGGCCGCTCCCCATACAGTATTCCTGTGGTGTTTTGAGTACATTTGATCTGGCAGGGGACAGAAATTCTCATGACCAGTATTAGCACCCATCACTACAGTGCCACTGATGTCTCATCAGCAACGACCTATGGTGTTGCTCAGGGGATGTGTAATGTACTCTAGAAGCTTTACCTTGTTATTCTGAACTCTAATATCCTTCTGTGCTGTTGATATTAAATTTGCTCTTCAGCAAAGTATAAAAAGTTCCTGCAAATTTTTTATTCACCTCATAATAGATTTAAACACAGAGGAGAAAGAACAATAAAAACAGAAATATGTAGTTAACTAGCAGAAAAGAAAATGTTCCGGAACTTAGATTCCCAGCTCCATGGAAAGGTGTGTCAACGGATGTAGTAGAAAGACCAGGCAAAACTCCATGATAACTGTCTCAGGGAAGATTCAGGTTCATCACTGCCCATGGCCAATCCTGTGTGGAAGCCTGAAGTAATTCCTGGCCAGCCCATTGAGCAGTGCACCCTTTGAAAGGCCAGCTAGCGCCTCACTGGTGCACGCTGGTTCCTGCTCTCCCATGCCAAGCGTGTGAGCAGCTCTGCTTCTGGGGCTCCAGCTTGTGTCCCATGTTTGCTCCCAGGTGCAGAATATTATCTTCCAGGTTATTTCTCTGCAGGGTCACAGAAGGTGACTGTTGTGACAGTGTGAGCTCTTCAAAGCACTTGGGCAGTTACAAACTGTTACCCTTAAACACTGTCAAGTCCAAAGTCAGAGCAGAGTCTCCAAGACCATGTTCACTGTCTCAGTATTGACTCATGAGTCAGATATTTGCATAAATTGGTCACTCTGCCTTAAAAGTCAGTGAAGAAACCAATGTAAAAAATGTCATCTAGCAGCTTTCCTTCCAGGTACGCATCAGGACCGTGAGAAGTCTTGCATTAACTGTGAAGGCTTTGACTGTGTTTTCTGGAGCTGGAGCACACAGCCCATGTGTGTGACAAATGCCTAGACTTGACAGCAGTGCTGGTCTCACTGATCTGCTGCAATTGTATGTCAACACATTAATTAACAGATGATAATGAAAGCTGAAATTTGCTGCAGCGATTTCTGCTAGGCAGCCCTTCCACTAAACATCTCCTTTCCATGTACAATGGCAGTGAACTTAAATGCTTGGCTATGGTTTTTTTTTACTTAATGTCAGTGTCTGTTTGATGGTGTGTTATCAAAACCATCCGTAAAGAAGAGGTACTGTCCGAGGGCCATTTAATAACCACACTGCTAGTCTTTCATAAATATCTCTTGGTTAGTGATAACCCCAACCCTCTAGGTCTCTTCTGAATTATTAGAGACTGGCATATTCATTATAGCCTACAGGCCAAAAATGATGTTTCAAAGACTTAATGTTACTAAGTCTCAAGGCAAATTTAAGTAATTATTGCTTTCATTTGAATATTTAATTTGATTAATCTGCGATGATATGCTTTCTGTTCCTGAGCCTGTGAAATGGGTTGTCTGAAGAACCACGCTGCATTCAAAATCTGCTCTCAGAAAATCTGAGCTGCTGTGAGCCCTGCACTGGTTTGCTAATGGGAGAAAAGGTGATAGTGGGAGTGCTGGTCCTGCACCCCCTGCTGCTGTGGGTGCCAGTGAGGATGACCCAGAGAGGATGATTTAGCTCCTGGTTGCTCTCAAAGGAGATGTGCTCACAGGAATGCTGATCAGCAGACAGCATTCAACCTCCTCTTCCAGGATGGCAGAGCAAGTGCTGCAGCCTGGGCTACAGGGAACATGTGTGTGCAGCTTGGAGAGGGTCAAAGCTCGACAGGTCTGACCACAGAGCCAGCAAAGGTGGGTGTTCAGCACTGATGCTTGTTCTGGACCTAGAAAAAGTAAGGGAGAAAAATGGTTGAGGTTGAAGGGAGAAAACAAAAACCAGGAGCTGCAATCTATATTAGAGGAGGATGAAGAAGAACAAGCAGGTACAGTTAAGGGTCTGCAAGAACTTTCTTGAGAAGCAGCTGAATTGTGTACTGTGATATGTAATGTCAACCAGAAATATACTAGAGTTAATAATTAAATGAAAATTTTTGCTTAAGGAAAACATGACAAACCCCTTCCCCCATAACATGCTCATAACTAGAGAGAATAAATAAATAGCAATGCTAAGAACACAGGAAAAAAAGCCTAATTTGTAGTGGGTGTGTTGGATAAGAAATGCCATGTCTTCAGGCACTCTGACAAGGCATTAGACTAATAGGCACTCCAAATAGTGCTGAGATGGCCCATATTGTGAAGCGGGGACCCCTCCATCCACCGCTACCAAACACACACATTTCTGTATAGATTCCAAAGTAGTATTTAAAAATGATGCAGGAAAAATAACTATGCCTTTAATTAAAGTGGATTTGAGTATTGTTTTTCAGAAAACCTGAGATGACAGTGTGAAATACCCAGCAGTTTTCTGCTCTCTTTAAAAATGGATATTTATTTGATTTTTATTAAGTGAACTATGTCCAAAGGATTCACTTCAACATTTATGTATTTAATTGGGCTAATTTTTTTCAATCAAATAAAATTGGTTGTATGGATCCATCTCTGACACAGAGGAGTCATTCTTCAAATGAAGATACCCTGCCAAGGACAACTCCATTTGTTGATTAAATTACATTCAATAGATGAGCTGTTTTGGAAAGGGGGATGGGAAATAACCTCATAAATAGACACCATAAGGACCTCCATAAAGAGGCTGATGTACTTGTAGGGGCTTGCTCCCTGCTCTTCTCTAGAAGTATGGTTTTACCATCATGAAAAGGAGCTCACTGATAGATTAGGCCTTTGACTAATGAACTCTTGCAAATCTTGTTGAGAGGTTAAGGCCATGTAAGGTCTGTGCTGTGTTGCTCTTTTTGTAGCTCCCAGCTTCCCAGCAGTCAGCATGACCTCTGTGAAGGTCTTGGAGACCTGCTCCCTATTGCAGCATCCCATCTGGATCACAGGTCACACATGGAGCAGAGTTCTCACTGAAACCCTAGACTGTGAACAGGGAAAAATCTTCTACCACTGTTTTAGGGTGTTAATTCCTAGAAATAGGGCAATTCAAATAAATGGGGGCAAGAATAAAGAGGTGTTTACATTTAAAACCAGTGCTTATTGACCAAGTCAAAGTCTGTACTCTGATTTGGTAACAGGCTAATAGTGCCTGAGGTGGAGACTGGAGTAGGAAATGAGCAGTGCTCAAAGGGGCTGCCTTTCACTGAGGATAGATCAAAATCATCCTAATCGCTTATTGCCATGCAAACTGTTACTGTTATGTTGCATTGTTCACACCCTGGACTTGCCTGTGGGCCCATTCAGGGCAGCAGTGACATGGCACAGCAGGATGGAGCTGCTGACTGAAGGGTGTAAAAGTGAGTCAGATCTACGAAATCCCTGGGTCTGCAAAAGGAGTTAGCAGGCAATTTCCCAAAAGTAACCATCATTATGGTGTATCATATAGCACACATTCAATTTTGCTGAGCTAGAGGCACTAATAACATTTTTTTTTCATTTCTAAATGTAATACACAAGAAAAACAGATGGAAAAGGAATGTTTCATCAGGAAATTAATAAAACCGAGGGACTCTGCATTAATGTGAGAGTATGCACAAAAGTGAAGACTGCACTATGCATTTGCAAAAGCTTCCACATTCTGCATATCTGAGCTGTGTAAAGAAATCTTCTGAACTTGCATGCCTGTTTTAAAGGAGCAACGTGAGTGTACATCTGTGAACACATTTGTGTTGGTTTTAAAAGTCTAAAATTAATGTGAGACTTCATTTTTGTCCATTGATTTCCCTGGATGTGCATATGCAAACAGCTCTGTTTTCCATGCTGATTTCTGATATGATGGGTGCAGAGGCAGCCAAGTTCCACAGAAGGTCTCAGAGAGGTCAGGGCATGCTCCATTTAATTTATAAAACTGAGCCCCAGCTGGCATCTCGTGAAACAGCACTATGAGACCAATACCTAAGAGCCCAAACAGCAAAATGTTTATCTAGAATAAGATTCACTTCTTGAAACATAGAGGATTCATGTCATCACGAGGCACCAGCCATTCCCTAACCACCAGATGTATGAAGTGATACTAAGTATTTATTAGCCAGGAAGAGTGAAGACACAAAATTTAAGATAAACTCCATTTTTAACGGAACTTTTTTTGAACTACTTGGCAGATTTTTTTCTTTCTTTGACAAAATACAGTAGCTCTATCTCATCCTTCACAGTCAGAGACCATGACCTGGGGGTTCAGCTGCAGCAGCAACCACAGCAGATAGCTCCAAACACACACCTTTGCTGTCTGTGGCAGCCCATCTGTGTGTGTACTGCTGTAAAAGGGCACAGCTCGCCAAAGTCACTGTCTAGAGAAAAGCTTAAAAGTCTGACTCCCATCCTGAACTAAACAAGCAGCTGGATTGGACTCAAAAGCTCTTAGGAACTTCCCTCATGATGGATATTTCTTTCAAAAAATCTTTATTATTAAGGTTCCCCTTTGCCACTTTTAGAGGGCTTGAAATATCTTAAAGAAAACAGTTGAATTCATAATTACTTTTGCTATGGAAATCTTAGAGTAAATGAACTTTAAAACACTTTGCAAGCAAACAGTGAAGTTACTAAAACAGCATAAAAAGAAAGGAGAAAGCAGTATGGATGTAAAAAAGGCTTTGTCAACTATTTAATTTGTCTTAGGTGGCATCATTTCAGCATCTGGCTGAGGGTTGACACTGAGTGCCAAAGAATCAAGAAAAGGATTTAGAAGGGAGGACAATTTTTTAGAATCCTATTAAAGGCAAAACATTCAAAGGTGTTTTTCTATAAGCAATCTATCTGAAAAAGGCATTTTTCTTGTTTGCAGATCCTCTGCAAACAGCACAGAGATTTCACACATTCATTTTTTGACTGGGGCTGAGCACAACCTTTACAAGCATATTTGAGCTGCAGCTGCTAGGTTCTTAAATGACTGAGTAAACTATATGCTAGTAAAGGAAGTATTCCATCAAGAATCATTTCCTCTTTAGCACTACCCAAACAACTTCCATTCTTAAATCTTTGTAAGCTTTTGGTGACAATATCAAGGTCCACATATATTCTGTCTAACATAAGGAGAGACTATTTACAAGAGCATGTAGTGACAGGTCAAGGGGGAATCACTTCAAACTGAAAGAGTAGGTTTAGATACTAGGAATGCATTCTTTACTGTAAGGGTGGTGAGCCACAGGAACAGGTTGCCCAAAGAAGCTGTGGATGCCCCATCCCTGGCAATGTTCAAAGCCAGGTTGGAAGATCTGAGCAACCTCGTCTAGTGGAAGGTATCCCTGCCCACAACAAAGGGGGTGGAACTAAATGATCTTTAAGGTCCCTTCTAGCCCTGTCTAATTTATCATTCTATGATAAATCACTTTGTTGCCAGAATTAGACATGGTCATGCAAGAATCTTCTGCAATCACTAGACATAAGCAGCAGCATCCAGAAGGGGACTCAGACCACCTGGAGGAATTATTTGGTACTCTTTATTATTCAAAAAGTGCAACTGAACTGGTTGATTGGAATCCCTTCCCAGTTAAAAGGGAGAAAAATAGGAGCTACCATCGCAGGGTTCATCTGCTGTACTTTACATGTTTAAGAGGAAATAGAGCACAATACAAGTGACTTTTCTTCTTCATCGTCTCTGAAGGGAGTCTGGGGTACTAGTCCAGTGTGAATCTTGGCATTGTGTATGTTCAAAGAGAGGGGAAATTGATTTCACTTCTGGAGTAGGTGAGTTTTCTGCTGACTTCTTGCAGAAGTCTGAAAGAGCTCCTCATTAGCAGCACATAAGCTATTTGCTCCTGGGAATTTGAGCATTGTAATTGACACTGGGTATTGGGTTTTCCTTCATTGCTCCATGATAAATGCACATCTACAGCAAATTTGAGGTATGATTAAACAAAAGTATGTGATCCTCTAAAGAAAGGAGGATTTGATCATATATATGAATGTCTGCATACAGCAAGACTAAAGAATTTAAATTTGGCATTTTTTTCCTCACTTTTTTGCCCTTCAGAACTTTATGAAATTTTATGCATTTAGTTACAGACCAATTCTAAGTAACCAAAATAGCTTGAAAAAAATATACATGCATTAAAAAATCATATATTTTTAAAAAAGATAACTCCATTGAGAAAGTCATATCTGCCACAGAAAAAGTAACAGTTTCACTGAATTAATTATTTTGTATCAGGCTATTTGCTGGGCTGCAGTTTTACCTTATATAGTGTTCTTTCTTAGTTTCACATAACTACTTTAATTCTTTCTGGATGCATTCCAAGTTTCAGCTTCTTTTCCTGCTTTTGCAGCTGATTTCACATGACAGTTTTTCATTGTTACTGTGTCAAGAAAAAGATCTTGAGCTATTTAATATATCTTGGCTTTGTTTCAAAATAGGTTTAACTTCTTATTAATTAGCTGATTATCTTTTACATTCATTTATGTCTTTCATAGTTCCAAATCCCAGTATATCCCTTAACATCACACTTCTTTTTTTTCTGACTACTTTCCCAACAGCCTGATTGATTATGTGAATTCACATTCTCTATAGTACTGTACTCTCATGTGAATCTGTTAATTAGAATTCCTGCACAACTTCTTGGAAGTAGGAATTGTACATTTTATTTTTGAAGGTATATAATTTGTTCTTTACAGTCTGGCTTATTCTGCAACCTTCTCTCCTTCAACTTGGAAAGTAGCCTGTACTTAAGGTTAATTGATTAGAGTTTGCCAAATACTCCAGACTGCGAGTCCAGGATAGTCTTAAAATTAACAGCAAAAAAAGTACAAATATTTAAGATACTAAGTCTTGCAATTAACAGGTTTGCATCCAAGACACTTTCATATTCAGGATATTTCTTCATAAGTGGCAATTATTGGTTATTTTAGATGAAACCATATGTTATTTCCAAGACCTCGATAACTATATGTGATAATTATTTATAAGGCATCATGAATAGAAATCCTGGTAAAATTATGTTTTGGCAACTGGATCCTGGCACAGCTCCATGGTAGATCAAGAATCTACATATTTTTTGTTGCCAAATTTTACTCACTCTCAAATTTGTCTTAATCTTTATTTGCCTATATATTAAGAGAAGGAGGGAAGCAAGGGGATGCATATCCTGGTCTTGAAGAGCGCATTAGAAATTAGGAAAAGACATGGAAGTGCTTTTTAGTAAGCCCATTCATCACTGCAAAACTACCTTTCCACATTTACTGATTTCTTTTGGTTTAGTAAATACTGTCTTATGTTCCATGGGACTCTTTTCTGTAAATCTCCTTTTGATAGTGTCCTTTTTCTCCATAATTTTTGTCTTCTGTCCTCAGGGACCATGATTTTTCTCAATCCTCTTAAGAAAGAGTGGAATGTTTCCAGTCTTCATTCCTTTATTTGCTTGGAAAATGGCCATCCATGCCTAAAGCTGCAAGCTCCATGATTTTATTATTTCAGTGCTCATACTGACACTCTCTTGCTGCCAATCACAGTAAAACAAAGGTGAAAACAAAGTTCTTAATGGCTGGCCACAAACTTACCTGAGCCAACCTGGACAGTCCTGCTTCACTGAGCAACCAAGAGCTCCAATTATTTATGCTCTCTGTAAAAAAATATATTTAAAAAAAAATCTAGAATTAACAAAGTGCTGAAGTGCTGAAGACACAGCTTCTCCCTCAATACTGACCTGTTAGGTAAAGACTGATTTGTTAACAGCGATGCCAGTTCTGTGCAGAGAAGCAAGCTGCTGTGATGCTTGTCATCTCTATCTGCTAGAAGAGCACTTCAGCTGCTGGGAATTTACTTTGGCACCAACTCAGATCTAGCCCATCTTAGGAGCAAGAATATGTGCACATTCTTGCTCGCACCTCCACACCCTCAATGGGTGGGGACTCCTCTACCTATGTATATATATGTGTGTATTCCAATGCATCTTTCAGGGAAACAACAAAGCTTTTGTGCCTTTTTGTGTGCGTGAAAATTGACATGGTTTCAACAACTGCTTTAATTTATTCAAGTATTTAGGTACTGTTGCTTCTCATTTCAGAACTTGGACATTAAAAAAGAAAAGAGAAACTGCAGTAATGGATTTCTAATCTTTTATATGACAGGCTTCATGAATGCAAACTGCTCTATTTGATGGTTGAATTTAAGCCCCAGTTCTGCAAATCTCTTCAACATTTGCTTACCAATGAAACATGACTTGTCCTGCTGGTGTCAGTGCAGTAATAGCTTCTCAACTCTGCTTTTTATAAAGCTTTCTGTTCCTTTTAAAATGAGTGTTTTATATCAATGTGAAGTAGAAATCATTTTACAATTTAAACTGCAACTAAATTACCCAATTATTGATAGCCAACAATCTTTCTTTAGGATGCAGTAGACTAAAATAGGCCATACATGTGGTAAAATGGGAACACTAAAGCAGAAACAATAACTCCAAAAATGTTTCCCTCCTTGTGTAATATAGGGTTATAAAATTCCTGTCATTGTTTCATTTTGACACGTGCCTATGCAATGTAAGCATTCATTGCAATGGGTACCTTTGAGATGGATTATCTCTGTCTTGTATCTATCCTTAACTATGCTTGCAATGAAAAGTGTAGCTAAGTCCTATACCCTCAGGTAGCTGCGCTGCTGCAGGCTCTTTTTCAGCACAACAGCTTGAAATTCTATTCTGCTCAGCATCATGCGAGTACAGATCAAGCTGTTCTTTCCAAGGCCTCCCATTGCTCTTGACATGGGCTGGAAATAACGGCCAGGTTTATTGCTGTGTTATTATTGCTCTAAGGTCAAGCTCCTGGCTCTTTCATCCATCCTCCTGCTCTCCCATTCTTTCATTTGTTCATCTTGACCCAGCTCACACTTGTGAGCTACATTGCATTTGTTAGATCAAGAGGCTGCCTGCCTGCCGTGCCTCAGAGCATTAAGTAGGGCAGTGGTCCTTTGGGTCTTTTCCTTGGGGAATGGAGCACGGTCTAGAGAAATAAATGTTATTCTCTTCAGCCAAGAGTGAATGTGTATGTTGTATCTGTTGAACACATCTCTGACACTGATTTAACAGTTCCTTACTTCTTAATATGTATCACATATACTCTCTCCCACTGCTGAGGTACAAAAATTGAAATCACACCATATAAAAAGGTCAAATTTACTTAATTTTATCCTGCTTAGTTTACAGGTTTGGGAAGTGCCACCAGGTGAACCTTTAGGCTCTTTTAAAAGTAGTATTTTGACATTTTCTCTACCTAGAAACATCATGATGAGAAAAAAATTACTTTTTCAGGCTGCAACTACAATTCTGTAGTAGTTCTTGGAATATTTCACAATTTAAAAAGACCTATCAGATGGAGTCCCATCTTATCACAAGAAATGCTGTAACACACCCTACCCTGGTATAAATGTGGTCATTTTCAAAGCAATCCAGCGGGTTTAAAAATCTGGTGTAAACTTAAGTCTTGTTTTGAAATTCCCAACAGAAGCTAAGGACAGGGTGTGTACACAGGCAAAGCAATAGGTGGCCCAGAGACAGGTCTCTCCATGGACTGCAAGTGATTGGGCAAGTGTCAACATCAGGGACATTGCCAGGCACTTGACAGCTCTCCACAATTTCTGATGGCTTTTTCTACAGGAAGTCAGACTCTCCGTGTGGTCTTCTGTAAGGAAGGCAAGATTGGTGTTATCTACAGAGCACAACTAGATGACAAAACCAAGTAAATCACTGTGTCTGCTCCAGCACATTAAGGAGAGAGACTAGTAAGCTCAAGCCAAGTCCTCAAGTCCTCTTGGTCACATCAGGATCTTTGTTTCACTGGACATTTTTAAAATAAAAATTTATGAGGGTTATGAAGAAAAAGAAATGAAAAAAGTATTATACTTCCTGCTGTGGTGTCAGCCTAAGGTCTTCAAAGTGACCTTTGGAGCATAAGTGTTGCCTCCCAATAATGGCTCCTTACAAAGCCTGCCAGACAATATCCTGCAGTCAGTGGAGGTGCTGTCTGCCTTGAGGCTTGCAAATGCCTTGGACATGTTAAAATGAACAGACATTTTGTGTTTCTTGTGCCTGAGGCAGGATTAGCTGAGTTGATAATTGCCTGAACCTCAAGCCTGGCCCTCAGGGATGCCATTGGGACAGAATACCAGCATGACACCTATTTCTAGATGGAAACTCTGTTGATACCTTCTGTTCTCTGAAGGGAAGAGTGGTTTCTGCTGCTTTGGGGAAAGCTGGGAAAGAAGTGTTGCATTACTGCTTGTGTCTTACTGAGAGCACTCACTGCTCAAAGCAGGATGGTATCACCCGAGGTGTCAACAACACAGAAAGAACCTCAGTGGTAACAAGTCCCAGGCACTCAAAAAAGACAAAGATGATGCAGCCTAAGTGAAAGTTGATTTTGAGATGGGTTGAAATCCTGAGGAGTAGCAGCAGCCATCTCCTTGCTTTTGGAGATCTCTAAAGAGGCTTCCTCCCTGCTGCAGCTGCTGTTTTCCTGATCTCCTCCCCTGCTGCAGGCACAGTGCCTGAAAGGGAAGTAATCACTTTATGCTCCACTGTGGGATTCCCCAGCACTGTTGATGAGTTTGACTGTATAAAGATGCTTAGGCCTTTAAATGGATTGAAAGCCATATTGTGACACTCATTAGACAGAAGATCATTTTTCAGCAATGGGTTGTGATCTTGGGCGGGGGTAGGGAAATTTGTCTATTTTTTATTTCCGGGCTTTGTGCTTCCATTCCCACAGCAGTCCCCATACAGTGATCCCCTGATGCTGCGCTCCTTTGCGGATGCTCAGGGTCGATGCCTGTGTGAGGGGATGTGAGCAGGTCCCCCATGCCCTGGGTCATGGTTACCCAGCAGTTCTCAGTCGCATCCAGCTTCAAACTCCTCCGCTGCAGTGGCAAATCCTGAATTACGCCCCGCGTTGCCTGTCCGAGGTGGGCATACAAGTGGGCCGAAATCTCAGAAAAGTGTTTTCCTGGGCAGGCAGAAGGGGAAGGTGGTGGCAGCGGCGCTATCCCCCACATCTAACGCTGATCCGTGTCCTTCTTGCCTTGCAGGGACGTGCCACATCGGCTGGGCCTACTACTGCACGGGCGGGGGCGCGGCGGCCGCCATGCTGGTGTGCACCTGGCTCGCCTGCTTCTCGGGCAAGAAGCAGAAGCAATACCCCTACTGAGCCGGCCGGGAAAGGGCCCTGCCAGGCTCGCCCAGGACTGCTGGACAGCAGCAAAGGACAAGGAATTTTCAACAGCTTTCTCTCAGGAGCAGGACGGCGGGCAGCCCCAGGGTGGCAGGGAGGTGAAAGGTGGTGCAAAGCTGCCCGGCTGGGCTGGGCAGGGACCGGCTCTCTCACCCGAGCCTGCTCAGGGTCTGCTCCACAAAAATGTAAGCAAGGAAAACTCTGCTTTGGCAAATGGTGAAATTCTGCATGCACCAGTTACTGGACAGGCTGGTGAGGGGTGGCAGCGCCCACATGCTGGGGTAGCGCCTGGCAGCCCCTCAGTGCGGCGCTCCTGAAAGCACACACGCACGCACAGATGTTGACCATGGCACAAAATAAGTAGAGGGGAAACTTTTGTTTTTTGGTGCGATTCTTCTTTATTTTCCTTTTAATTTTTTCTCTTTTTTTTTTTTTTTTTTTTTTTTACTTCTCTCTGGTGGTTTAAGACTGGGTGTTGCAACACTTTTTAATCTACACATTAAACTTAATAAAAGGACCAATAAGCCACTTTATCAGTATTTTGTATAATCTCTACACATTCTTCTTCCCCAAACATTTATCCACTGCTTATTCAGCCCTATATAACTTTTATTAAGACTCTGTGTTTTCAGCATTATTACAAAATGCAACATAATTACTTGGCATATGTACCCTTACTATAGTACTTTTTATGAAATGCAGTCAATGGACGTTTTCCCGTCCATTGGAAATTCCACTCACGGTACTGTAGAGCTCTGTTGGTTATGTACAACTAACAGCAAACTTCTTCCAGACATAGATTTCTGTTGCTGTTATGTTTAGCTCATTGATGTTGTATTGTGGTGTACCATGTTTATTATTTCAATATTCATTTTTGTAAAATATATATATAATATGTGCTATTTTATGTTTGTATCTGAAAAATCTCTGTAAATAAATTTTTCCTTGATCAATACTTGCAATGCATGGTTGTGCCAGTAGATTGAACCGTTTCTTCCCAAATCTTCACTGGAAAAATTTTCAGAAATACTCAGAACTTTTATAACCATGTCATAAAACACAGACACATTTAGGGTTCTGTTACGCTGCCTGAGACTAGACACCTACTGCCACTGGAGACATTCTGGCATATTCCAAATTTTTTTCCTGCTGTTGTCAGGTGTCCTGAAGGATTTCAGCAAGACATTCCCCATTTTGTCCTGTCTGCTGTGGACTCAGAATTTCACACAAAACTGTATATCCCAGTTTAGCCAACTGAAATAAGCCTTTACTTCCTTAATACCAGTAACTCTGATCAAATACTTACCAGGCAGCATTCTCTGCACAGGACATAAAAAACTTTTAAAAAATCAATATTTTATTTTCTTTATTTAAAGCAATGTGAACTTAATTTATTAAGTTAATAACCAATGTATTTAGTCATAACTAAAATAATGTTGTTCCCTTTCAAATTTGTTTTTCTGATCCTGTTTTCCCAGTATTGTATTTCTGTTGTGTATATTTAGGTTACCATCTATGTTTCAATTGCAATTCTGGTGGTTAATAACACTTAGAGCTGAACAAATCTGGCATCATGCCAGTGCTTTGTACGTTGCACTGGGCAGATTTTTGGAGGAATGTGGAAATAGCAATGTCAACTTACAGTGATCAATCCTGATATCACTCAATGGAATTTTACTGAGTTTTATTATAGGCTAAGCACTGTTTATTTGCTTTATGGTGCTGTGCAGTGAAAACAAAATTGTACCTTAACGTTCCCAGATTAGCCCATAATAGCCCCATCTCATCTGAGTGCACTTCTGCTGAGAAGCACACCAGCCATGCTGTGGGGATTTGCCTCCCTGCATGCTCTTCCAGTAGCACTAGCAGAAGCAGGAGCTCTTCACTCCAGATTCCAGGTTTTAAGGCTTATCCTTGCTAATGAGCACTCAGGACCATACCCAGACCTCCTGTGGGAGGTCAGCAGCACCCCATATATCCTCACAGTAAGTATGAAATATACCTGTTAGGGTTGTGGATTGCTGCTTTATTAAAACTGAAGGAGATATAACACTGTGGCTCCCCTGACTGCAGTCAGATCTTTGGCAGGTGTATCTCAATCAAAAAATGCTGCCTTTGTACAGTGTGTTACTGTGGAAACATGCCTTTCCTTCCACTGAAACTGTGGTTGGCTGTAGAAAGTTGCTGTGACCTGGCTATAAATATGTGTGTGACTAGTCCACATTTGACTCTTGCAAGGTTATATTCTGGACTGTGCATCTTGAACAGCACTTTGACTTTTTTTAGATTCTTCCTATGCTTGGGTTCAGGTTTGATTTATCATGACAAACTGGAACTATGCAATTACTTCATGAAGAAAATTAGTGTTTTGTTGCAATGCAATACCATTATAGCATGACTGAATTTGTATACAATCTCCTTTTTCAAATTTAGGCTTGAATAAAATGTCAATTTTTAATAATCAAGCCAATGACATATGCTGCATCTGCTTTGAAGCTGTTTATCATATAGCCTTCAGCTGCTGTGGTATGAATAAAGCAATCACAGCCTAATTAGGTTTGTCCATATTTGTACATTTTGGTTCTGATATCCATTTTGCACTAGAATATAAATACCATTTATTATCATGGTTATCAAGCCTCACAGCTACAAACTCTAATAACTTCGAGCTGGCAAAAGATTGTTTTTGATTTCACGCTCTGGAGTGCCAATGAAATATTTACAATATTTACCATGTTTAATTTTCCATTTATTTATTTTTGAAGATGAGGAGCTTGGTCTTGGATTCATCTAAACAAAAGAGGTAAGCTTGCACACAGTCCTGGGTCATGGAATTCTCTCTCTGCCATTGCTGGCAATCATATCCCATAATACTGTTCATAAATTTATCAAGCTGAGAATAACCGAGAAGAGCTCATCTTCATCTCCTGCCACCTCCCCATGGGTGCTGGGTGGCTTCTCTTGGGTTATTGTGTGCCCCCACAGCCATCCTTTCACCAGGCTCAGTACATCCTGGCCTACATCAGTGCACGGCCCTCTTTCTTCACGTGTGCAAGACTTGGCATTTGTCCTGGTTGAGTTTCATAAGGTTCGTGTTGTGCCATTCCTGCAGATTGTCTCAGTCACTATGGCTGGCAGCCCTATCCCTCAGTATATTGCCTGACCCCTCCCCAGCTTGGTATAATCTGAAAACCCAGTGAGAGCACACTCCACTGGTAAAGCCATTGGACAGGACAGGTTCCAGAACAGACATGTGGATACCCCATTCACTGCAGGCATCCAGGTCCAAACAGAAAACATGACCCTCTGAGCCTCATCATCTGCTCAGACTTTCCATCCCCATCCAGACCATATTAGCCCAAACTTGGTGCTAAAAAACAGGGAGCCTGTGTCAAAAGCCTTGCTAAAATCCCTGCAAACATCCACTGCTCTTCCCTCAGTCACAAATTCAGTCATTACACCATGGTGAGTCAGAACAGCTTGTTTGCAATAAATATAATCTGACTAAAAAGGCACTTCATATATAAGCTGGAATGGAGACTGTGGGAGAACATATTCCCCCACCCAAATCCAGAGAGCTGGGGACTTTTTCTATGCATCTTAATGTACACTGCCAAGACTCCAGTCCTGAGCACTAACACAGTATTTCCTGTGAAGAAAAATGCAAATTGTGTCGTTTAACTATTAAGTCACTCATGTCTGCATAAATAGGAGGCATGTGAAGGCCTGTCTGGAGTTTGAGAGAGTTTTAAGCTCTTTTTATCAAAAAATTCATTACTTTTCAAGACTTACATATTAACAAACAAATTTTTACTATGTGCCATAGAGTTTGCTCTCTCCCCAAAGCACAAATATATGTCTATGACAAAAATCTCCAGCCCTTAAAAATGTTTTGAAATTATAACTCCTGAGGTTATTTAACCCCTCTATTTCCTTTTTCTTGAGAGAAAATCCAGAAATCAGTTGTAACTGCAATTTATCTGTCATTCATTGAAATAGTCTGTGAAAAATATCAAACTGAATGACAAGACAGATAATCTGTACATCAACAAAAGCATTAATTTTTCTCTACATACTTAACCTTTCAGAAAGACAATGGTGAAATTAGATATGTCTTTTTTTAGAAGAGACATTAAGTGTAATCCCTTAAGAAGACAGGATTTTAAATATATGCTTTTGAGTATTAAGTGTTTTTATTATTATTCTTGAAAAAATGATGGATCAGAGAAAAAAAAAGGAAAAATTTGAAACCATTTCAAGCTCACTTGTCTTAGTGACAGAAGGATGGTTATTAGGCTAACATATAAATAGATGGCCTTTTTTCATGTTCCTTACCGAGAAACAGAATGTTCATTGAAATGTAAACAGATATTTTAGCTGAATAAAGACAGGCTCTGACTCCTTCTGTGGACAATTTTGTGACCTTTTAGTCTGCTAGAAGTATCTGCTGTGAATGTCAGTATGTTGGGTATAAATTCTATGTTATGCCAAGCATATTAAATTAGGTAAATGGAAAATGATAGGAATTCTGAAAGGAACATATGGTGCAACTTCATTATATATATCTACACCACTAAGGCCCAGCGCATTGCTGCCTTATTTCCTGGCTGTCTAAGAGCAAATGAATTATAAGTAACTCTGCTCTAAGCATCTTCCATCACACAGGGACATCTCATGACCCTCAAATAGCTCCTCAGCAGGTGCTGTGGCCCGTACTGACCATCACCAGATGCATGATCACCTGCAAATGTGCACCAAGGCTGATCATCTCCCCAGTGATAATAAATCAGTTTGCCTTCGAGTGGCAGTGGCGAGGCAATGCAAGGCACAGAAAAGCCCCACCTCACCTGAGAGCTAAACCAAAGGCAGGTCTGTGTGAACAGTCAGAAAGCTGCTCATGCTTTGGAGGTGGGAGGAAATTTTGCTGTCACCATGGAATGCTCCTGTCTGCAGCGAGACTTGGCAGCCCAAGGAGGGAGTCTGTGAGTCTGTGGCCACTCAGGCAACTTTACAGACATTTTTCCCACAGGACACACATGAAGGCCAGTGCCTGGGTTCCCAAGTGAACACATCAAAGACAAAGAGTGTTCCCATCTAGCTTGTTCCTCTCGGAGGCATCCCACCTGAGGCAGAGGGCAATGCCCGTGCACAGCTCCTGCAGCAGCCCTTGTGTGAGACCTCTGCACCAGCCCCAGCTCCAGGATAGAACTGAATATTTCATCAAGTAATGAGCAGCCAATTTCTACACAGGCATGGGTGATTTTCTACAAATTACTCTGCGACTAAGCTTAAGAATTTTATCTTGTTCCCTAAATCTCTGCCAGATGTGACCATTTTTCAAAACCTTGGGCTTATGAAAGCATGGTGACTGCTAAAGGGAAAGCAAACTCTTCATGTGAATACTTTGTTCCCTGCTAAGAATTGCATTCGTTCCAATAGGCTTGGACCAAATTTCATGACCCTGGTCCAAAAATTACAGGAGCCTATGGCAAATAGTCCACTGACTTAACTCAGGAATGGATTCAATGGGAAAAATGCATTAGCTATTCTTTATCTGTTTTTATATTATGTTTTGGTAAACTGTCTTCCTTTTCCCTGTAGAAAACATACAGACATACACAGACACACAGAGACACACATTTTATAAGCAAAAAAAAAAAAAAATCCCTATATCTTCTTGGTTTTGTAGTTATCGAAATGTTTCTTGTGATCTGAGAATTCACTAAAGATTCTACAAAAGAAAAATCTATGTGACATGTAATATTGGCAATTAGTGTTTATTTAGGAGTTATGTTTTCAAATATCAGAAGCTCTTAATAAAATTACGTTTTCTACTTATTTTTCAGATAAACAAACTGCTGTATTTGGGTAATAAAGCACCTTTTTTTTTTTTTTTCAAAGAAGCCAGCTGTGCACCCTTATCTTGCCTGTTCCAGAACAAGAAAAAGCAAAATGGATTAACAAACATAATGAACTTTTCAAAAGATATAAAGTAAAATCTGCTATTGATGTCAGGCTGCCATGCTTTTCTGATATTACTAGACTGGGTGGGTCCAAAGGGACTCTTTCTATTTCCAAATGGAAATGATAATGAATACAAAGTAGAAACATGGCCTTGTACTGGGGGGTTTACTGATGACCCCGCTACAGGATGGTAGTAGATGCCTCACACCTGTGACTTCTTGTAGTTCAGTAACTCTCCATATAAAGCATTTGGATTATTCTCTTCCATATTATAGCAACAACAGTGTCAGTGAGCTTTCTATTTGACCAGCACCTAGGAAAAATATTTCCCAATTTATCAGTAGGGCCCAAGTCCAACCCTACAGTAAAGTAACTCCACTTTATAGCAAGAGTAAAGGACTTTCTTTCACTCAATGGTGGTATCTTTTGGTAGGGAAATTGAAAAAAGAAATATCAATTAAAACACAAGCTATAATTAGAATAGTACATCTGAAATGATGAAGTGCTTCTTGCCTGAAGCTCTGTGGCTATATTAAGAATTGCAGTGTGAGATATTTGTTTTCAAGGAGCTGTCAACATATCATTTGTTTTCTACACTTCTGGGATTAATACCTAATTATGGTGCACACAGAAATTAAAAAGACATTAGAGTGCCTTACTACACCTACCTCTCTCTCTGGCTAAAATCAGAGCTTGCAGAAACTGCTCCACCCTGCTCCCTCATGCTGGCTTCAGCAGGTCTGTGTGCCTGACAGCCACCGCAGGAAGTGCCTCTACTCAAAGGCAGAGCATCTGCTGCTATTCTCCACATCACACTCTCCAGACCTCTGCTACAGCATGCTGCTGCATGGCATGGCTGTCACTTCTGGAAGGCTTCAAGCTGTTTCTCACTAACTGATCAGAGTACCTTGTTGTGGGATAATCCATTAGTTTAAGCATTTAGTTTCATTTCTTACACCCCACTCTCTTGAAGACCATTGGACAACAGTGACCTAATAGTTGTTATTACTAATACCGATTCGATTTTTTTTAAGTTCTTGGGCAACAATACTAGAAGTCACACTGTGGGCAACAGACCCGTCTGTGGTAAGAGGGAAGAAGTAAACTTTTCAGAAATAGCACGTAGAAAGTAAAGGCAGCCATGCCCAGATGTGCAGTGACATTTCAAAGAGGAATAACATTAAATGTTTCACTCTGCAATGAAATATTAATCAATCTGCATTTGCTGCCTATGTGTAGTAGCGGTATTCACCTCTCTCTGAGGAGTTACTCTGTTTTTGTCATGGACTGGTGAGCAGTTTCATGGCTTCTCAGCCTGCTCGTACTGTCAATATCAAGGAATGTGAATTATAGGGCAGATTTCTGGGCCAGCCCAACTCTCAAGGAGGATCTGAAAGATATTCTAGCTAATGGAGTGAGATTACTGAAACAAAATTTTCCATGAGCTGATTTTGTGTGACCCGTGTCTTGCAGTGTAGCTATGCTTAACTTGCAGCAATCAGAGACCTAATAGATGACTAGATAGAAGCTGTTGAAAAATGATGGCTGTCAGCAAGTAATATAACCTGAAAACTTTTTTTAAGCAATGTTGATATTAAAATTTGGGTGCTTGAATGAAAATAACTGGTATAGAAATTCCAAACATGTACATCAGCAGTGTGTTGATACTCAGTTTTTCAGTAACTTCTGTTCCAGGTAATAGATGTGGTTTTGTTTCCAGCTTATCTAATATTAGGAAGATTGAGGTATAATTAAATGTTTATTAAGCCTTGCATTTTATTAAGCCTCTCCATTTTTACTCCTACATGACATTGATCTTCCTGGTGGAAGCCACTGTATTCAGCAGTGTTCTGTTGCTCCATACCTGGACATTTCAGGACTGATTTTTTTTTTTTTTAAAGGCAAATGCTTTTTACAAAAGATTCAGCAACCTATTTCATATGCAGTTTCCTTTGGGAGCCACAGTAAAACTCCTGTGAATGCAGCACTCAGTGCTGGGTACTTCACTGGCCTACATAATTAGGAAACATTGCTGCCTGAACCTTGTTCAGACAGATGATTTCAACAGTCAAGAAGTAAATGTACTTAGAAGCAAAGCCTGCTGTTCCTTTTTCATTGCCTCTTAGACAGCAGGACCATTCAGAGCTGCCTCAGCACAATTACAAAATGCTCTGAGCTACTTGGAACCATTTCAATCAATCTGAACATTTATTTCCTTTCATGGCAATGCAGAGTGAAGGTGCTGACAGACCCCAAATACACTGCTTGAGCTATTCAGCAATTCACAATCCAGCTTCTGGGGCAGGTGTTTTTATGCTGTCCAGTGTTTTAAGGAGCACAGGTATTGCTCCCTCATGCTGATGCTTTAACCAGCTACCACACTGTGGATGGGAAGAGATCTCAGGAGTAGTGGTAAACTGGAGATTTTTTTCTCCTTTGCATCATGTGGCCAAAGAGAGGCCAGGGTACCTGACACCTGATGACTGTAGACCACTGAACATATAAGATGAGCAAATAAAAAAAGTAATTGATAATGTTTCTGCACATTTTGGATAACATTTCTGACAACAGCTGAGCTGGAAAGGTGATAGCCTTGGACTCTGACTGCTACCCTAACTGCCCTGACTCCCAGCTGAGCTTCAGGACACCATGAAAAGATGTCATCCTGACAATAAGGAGGAAACATTTTCCATATTAGCAGTATTTTTTTTTTTCCTGCCTACTTACCTCTAGGAAAAAGAAACACTCCTATGTTGCCCAGGTTTAATTGCATAAAAAATCCACCCCCCCCCCAAAAAAAAAAAAATCAAGTAAGGCTGGCAAATGTCCAAGGCCTTTTTAATGCCTAAGAGGCATGCATTGTGGCAACTGTTTACTGTCTCCCGAATAATGGAATCTGTCCTAAGCCATTTGTTTTGTAGGGAAACAATGTCACCACAAGTAGCTGAAGAATATAGTCCCAACTTTTCCACATTGTCAGCTATGTCAGTTCCCTTTTATCTTTTGGCTTCTTAGTACACTCCCATGTTAAAAATTAGTACAAGTTAAACAGAAAATGGCCACAAACATGTTAATATGCTCCTGCAATGCTTCGAGGATGTAGCTGTTGACTTTACCAATGTAAAAACTAGAATCTGGTAGAAACCTATGATTTTTTACACAGAATATGAAAACTGGCTTTTGAATGATAGGCCCCATTGCATTATTATTCCTAAGGCCTTAGGATGTTTCTTTTCTGGGAGCTGACAGTACTTGAGGTTTCTTAAGGAGGCTTTGGATTATAGGCACAGCATGAGCTCTGTCCTGTGAGCCATGCCTAATGAAAAAAATCAAGGAATTCTCAAGTGTTGTCTGATCTCAGTTCAGGACTAAACTTCCAAAAATCTCCATAACACTGGGAGATGCCATAGCTTTTTTTTTGATTTGTGGATCAGCTGCCTGTGGAGAAGGGCATCTAAAAATAGCTGAATGATGAAGGGACATACAGGGGAGCTTTAGCAATGGAGGAGCAACCTGAGGGAGGCAAGAAGAAAATTGGGCTGCCTTCTGAAATGGTACCGCTGCTGACAAAGTACTCACTTATTCTTAGCATCCTACAGTTCAGCACAAAAGGGATGAACTTAGAGGAAAGCCACAGATTTATCATATCAATATATCTTATACACTCAGCTATGCTAAATTAAAATCCCTAAATGAACAATATTGAGACTCCTCTGAGCAGTAGCTCATGGCCTTGGACACATGCACTCTGAGAATTGTGATAAACTACCCTTGGCATTCCAAGAGGACTAGAGCATGAAAAACTGAAAGTGAGCACAGACTGATAGAAGCCCCAGGGTATCAGTATCTACACATGCCTTACTAGCATAGCTGGGGCAATGTGCAGAAATGTGAGACCTTGCATGGCTGGAGCTGGAGCTCTGGGGATGGTTTTGGTCCCAGGGTAGCCAGGTGTGCCTACCAGGGCCTGTCTCCCACCTGGAGACCATGATGTCACCCTCTTCAGTGCAGCATGTGTCACCAGAGCCACCCAGCTCCTGCGCTGCACCCTTCCATGGCATGGGACTCTGCTGGATCTGGTCTGGTTCACCATGGCTTTCCTTTCTCTTCCTGGATGGGGTTGCTATGACAGCTACTGCTGGTTTGTCAAATCCTCATCCTGCCAATCCTCTGCAAACACAACTCTTGCATATCTTGTGTTCTCCGGGAAATCAAAATATGCTCCTGTTTTTAGTCTTTAGTCTTCTCATGTCTGTGCCTCCTTTTGTTTGGAATCAGTGATTTTAAAGCAGGTTTGTGCTGCCAATATTTTAACATCAGGTTTGAGAAAAAATGTCCCTACCTCAGCCAATGACAGATTTAGAGTGCTGTATTGCTTATGTTGCTGAGAAGAGAGGCTGGGGAATATTCTGTTATGCTTTGCCTTTGAAACAAAAGCTCTTACACATAAAAATCAGGAAGCCAACATTACTTAGCAAATAAGTGCTCTTAACTGGAAGTTGCCATAAACCTTCCTGCTGAGAAATCTGCTGGGCATTTTTCTGATTCTGTGAACTGGAGTTCTGGGTGGACTGGCGGAATGCCTGTGTGTGCAGGAGTGGTCACTCAGAGGTGTTGAGAAAAGTAATTTTAGCAAATGTTACAGTCCACAAGGATATATATTCTTTCACTGTCCCCTGTTGCCATTGTGAAGCACATGAACACACATAGCACATGGCATTATCTTTGTTTAAATTCTTGTCAGCTCTGGACTGCAAATCTCCGTGCTGTTAAATGAATTAAACTCAGATTCCACTTGCCCCGACTTATCTACATTGATTTGCATGTTAATAAATCTCCTTCCCTCAGTCAGTTTGTTCTACCCTCTTCTTGATTATCTCTCCATGGTAACTTTGATTAGTTCCTTGCCCTCAGATCACAGTACAGGGAAGAAACAGAAGCAAGGTGATGCAGGGGAGCAGATGACTCTGGTGACTGTTTGCTTTCACCACCATTGCCATTCCACTGGTCAAAGGCATGATGAGCAAGCTATGTTGGATGCTTTGGATGCTTTGGATACAAGGGATTGATACTGTTCTACCCATCTGCCCTTCCCAGAACCCTAGTTTTCAATACGCACTCAGGTGTGTTCTGCATGCATTTATGTTTTGCTCATCCCTGAACCCTGATGGCTTTCCCAGTTCTGTAACTCCTACCTTCCCATTCTCAACCCAGTTTAGCTTTTAGCTTTTAGCTTAGATCTCAGCCTATCCTGACTGAGGAAGCCAGCTGAGAGAACTACCAAGTGTAGTAATACCCCTATGCCTTCCAGAAGCTGTAAGACAAAAGTGGCCCCTCTAAACCAACATCTTTGTCCTGCAAGCAACCAGTCAGCTGTGCAAGTATCATTCTGCCTATCTGCTGGCAACCTGTGTGGGTAGTCTGAGTCTGAGCAGGTCTCCTCTTGGGAGGAATCTTTTCAGTGCAAAGAGGGGAAGGCTGGCTGTGCGCCACGGCCCCCAGCAAGTTCTGTGAAAAACATTTGCTACTGGTCCACTGAATCTGGTCCCTCGTGTCTCTGCACATTGCTTCATTGGCTCAGGGCAAGCTTTCAGAGCCTGTGTTTGGGGCAGGAGGAAAGCTGCTGCCATTGTTGTACAATTTCAGTTGAGTTTTCTCAACTTCCTGGTGGACTGCCAAGGACTATGAAGCTTAATTTCCCACCTTTGAGTTTCTCTCCCCCTCAGGATCTTCCCATCTGCTGCATTTCATGTTGCCCAGGTAAAGCTATGCTTGCCAGCCTTCTCCTTCCAAAAAATATTGCAGAGTTTGTTTTGGTTCCTCCAGATTGTGCTGGCTTTGACTCCATGTACTGACTCATGGTCCTGCTGGTCACCTCTATCTGACTCCAAAGTTTTCATTATCTTCTGCTCTTTGCAGCTCTGTGCAGACACATTTGCCTCATAAAACATAGCAATCTGTTAATGTGGCCAGTGTAGAGATCAGCATTTATATTTAGTAACATAACTCATCAGTGCAGGACTTTTTTCAATAAAAGAAGTCTAAAAAAAAAGGTCATCAGTTGTTCCCATGTTTTTTCTTCCTCATTGATTACAGAGAAAAATATTACACTGAGATTTCATAAGAAGCAAACTGAACTATATGCTTGGGTTTTTTTTTTTTCTTTTAATTTTTTTTTGCATACATTTCCCAGGCTCTCAGATTAAAAAAATATCTGACACATATTGTAATATGTTATTTGCTGAGTGCTTTTAAGCAGCCCTAGAATTGTGCACAATGGAACTGAGAACATGAACACAAGACAGAGTGAAATTAACTTTATCCTGAGTCCTCCTTGCAGAATGTAAAAGAAAGCAAAGTCTCATTTACAGCATTTTCTTCATGTATTCCTGAGAGTCCTTGTACATGAAAAAGGCCAAGTTAGTTGATAGGACCTCAGCGGATCAGCTGCATCTGACCAGTTTAAAGCAGAGATCCTTTGACAAGCCTCACATTGTAGCTACAACTCAGTGATATCCCAGTTTAGGGCAAGCACAACTCTCACTTTCAAAGCTTGTTCACTCTGATGGTGGGCAGCAGGAACCAAATCTGTGAGCCCAGCAGCTGGGATTGTGTGGTTTAACCAAGGGCCACCAACTGCTTGCTCCTAGCTGCCCTTTCACCCTGATGGGATGGGGACAAGAAGTGGAAAAGATAAAACTCATGGCTTGAGATAAGAACAGTTTAGTAATTGAAATAAAGTATAAAAAAAAATATTTTGATGTTGGTGATGATGATGAAAAGGAGAAAGAGAAAGGAATAAACCCCAAAAGACAAGTAATGTACAGTAAAATTGCCTACCACCCACTTACAGGGCCCTGTCAGGCCCTGAGCATCAATCAGCCCTTTTCAGACAGCTCTCCCAGTTTGTACATTAGGCACTACATTCTAAGGTATGGAATATCTTTTGGGCCAGTTTGGGTCACCTGTCCTGGCTATGCTCTGTCCCAGCCTCTCGTGCCCCTGGCCACTGGCAGAACATGGGACGCTGAGATGTCCTTGGCTTGGGGTGAGCACTGCTCAGCAACAACCAAAACATCACTGTGTTATCAACATTGTTTTCATACAAAACCCAAAACTCAGCACTGCACCAGCTACTAAAATGTTAAAGAAAATTAACTCTATACCTGCCAGGACCAGTACAGATGGATGGGATGACAAAATGCACAGTACACATGTGAAACCTTGCAGACCCCTTATCTGTTTCTTGCCTAAGGATCAGACGCCTTCAAATAAAACAAAACTCACAGATTAAAATCCCTTCCCGTGGAAGACTGCCAGACTCCGTTCTGTCCTCCCATTACTCTTTTACCTTCAAGCTGGCCTCATTGCATACTTCGTTATTCATTCCCTCTGTCCCAGTTGTGCATGCAGCTGGTGAGACTTAGCAGCCACCTGAGACAAACCTGGCCCGCTGCTTCCACTGCCTGCTCCATGTTCCTTGCACCATGTCCACGTCCCAGTGCTGGCTCCTCATGGGGTGGGATGGTTGCCACATGCTGTCATCCTCTTGTCCTTGCTGGATGCTCCTGGGGTACCCACCCTTCGATCGTACCAAAGCACAGATTGAACACGGCAGGCGCCAGAGCTTTTGGTAATTGCACCCCAAGGCTACAAATTCTCTGACAGCAAGTCATGCTGCCAAACACAGGCTGCAGTATTTTTCCCTGCTGAAGCATGTCAGGCAGCACAGTTGGCATTCATGCCCTTTCAATCTGACAGCACCATGTCAGCCCAGGAGGGGCAAAGCTGTTTTATGAAGACGTCTGCTGCCTTTTCAGCTGCCAGCAAATACAAGGATTAGAATTCTTTGCCCTTCCCTTCATTCACTGTCAACTCTTTCTTGGATCATGTTTTTGCTCAAAATGTATTGCAATTCAGGTGTCACTATATCCCATCTCTGGTCTACCCAGGTTTCAAACAGAGCAAAACTTTATTGCTCAACATTATAGACTTATTTATCCCATGTGAATATGAGAAAAAAAGGGAGAGTAAGAGACAGGTCCATACGGTTCTGGTTCCAGGTGGCTGGCTCCCAAGTGAGGATAAGTCTTTCTGATCAATCCCCAGCTGATATGTTTAATTAACCCTGCTGCAGCATTGTTGATAATTTTTCTTTGCCTCTGGGTCTTGTAAGGATCATACCCAACATAGTATCTTTATGAAGAGTGAACACTATGCCTGTGGTGTTACCCAGATTGCCAGAAATGGATTCATGGTCATTTTCATGAGTATTTTCTGTGTCACTAGTTAATGTGACCACTCCCAGGGCAGCAGAGTTTCATCATCAGACTGGACATCATGGTGTTTCTTCATTGTCAGAAACTGCCTGGATATCCAGTGTAGAAAAACAATGCAAGAAGCTGTGTGATAATAAGGAGACACAGAAACTGAAGACCTGAAGAGAGCCTGGGGGTGTAGTTATGAACAGTGAGATTTGCTGTCTGTTCTGTGGATAGTGTCCAAGGGACTGAAAAATAAATATCTTTAACAATGGCTGGAATAGAGACAATCATTCCTTATGGGTTTTTTATTAGGACACAAGCAATATTTCAAACAATGGCAGCACTGCCAAGGACTCAGCAAAACAAGAAGGATCTTATACTGTTGTCTGTCAAACATCTCCAGTATACCAGATGAACACTGGGCTGTGCTCTAAATATTTTTTCTGCACTTTTCAGGAAATACTCGTGTGTCCAACATGAATTTGCTGAAGATGTTTTTAAAAAACTCAGACAGACAATTCTTGTTCTCCAGTTTTTGTTTCTCTTCTTTTCCTAGTTAACCAACATAGCAGCAACAATTCCTGTAGTGGCCATGAATATGTCTGTGCTGGAAGAGGACCAGGGGGTCTCCACTGTGCTTTGGTGGGACCATATTTGTGTGGCTATGGCAGGGCATGTCCCATCTCTGTGGAGGTTCTGCAGCTGCAGGTGGGATTCACCTCCAGAGCAGGCTGATCTCCAGCCTTACCAAGTCACCAAGGGTCTCTCAGTCTGTCTCAAGGTTTCTTGGAGGCCTTTGATGCACACCAAAAGGAGGGAAATCTGGGTGTTGCAGGTAAGAGAAGAAAGTGCCATGGAAGCCTTTGTATCAGCTTGGAAATAAAATATACAAATTTTCATTCAGAAACATCATACAGTCAGTGTTTGTCACCCATAGGAGTTAAACAAAGATGCAAATACTTAGACTCATGGCAGTAAGTAAACCCAGAAATTTTGGACTTCAGAGACGGGTAGGCTGGCAAAGTGCCTGCAGTTTTAATCTTACTTTACTCTTTCTGCATGGTTAGGGATTAAGCTCCTTACTATAGCTTTTCTACCTAGGAACAGGAAATGTTGGTCACCTGTGTCAGAGAAGTGTTCATGAGGATTAACAGGGATTTTGGGCTTTTATGTAACAGATTCACAGAATATTCTGAGTTGGAAGGGACCCACAAGGATTATTGAGTCCAAATCTTAAGTAAACGGCCCATATAGAATATAGAATTATAGCATGGTTTGTGTTGGAAGGGACCATAAACATCATCCAGTTCCAACCTCTCTGCCATGGGTGGGGACTTTTCACTAGACCAGGTTGCTCAAAACCCCATTTAGCCTGGCCTTGGAACATTTCCAGGGACAAGGAATCAACAACTTCTCTAAGCAACCTGTGCCAGTGTATCACCACTTTCAGAGTGATGAATTTCTTCCTAAGATCTAGTCTAAAGCTACCCTCTTTGAGTTTAAAGCCATTCCCCTTTTTCCTATCACTACATATCCTTGTAAATATCTGGGGATGTGTTCAGATGGGCAGAGAAGATCCCATTTCCCCACCTTAGTACAAGTGTACAATAAACACAGCCTTTTTAAGGGCTGAAAAAACTCAGAAGAAAGTGATACCTGACAAGCTGTCCCAGCTGGTGCCTGTGCAACCACAGAGAGATGCCGTGTGAGCAGGAGGCTTGCTCACACTTTATTCCTAAATGTCCTCCATAGTACTTTGAGAAAATATTTGATCTATTTGAAAATATTTGAAGAGACTTACCCTCCATACAAACCCTAATGTATTACAGTGACAGTAATCTATTATGCAGATTTTATAGATCATTTATACAAATTACAGTGAAACCTCAGCCTTGACTGTGGTTTAAAATAGATTCTGAAATAACAATACAGCAGTAACAGCAATAAAAATAACAGCAGCAATAATAATGAGTAGATTAAAAATTATTCATTTAAGTTCCTTCTCTCTAAAGTACTGGATAATAAAAAGGTATTTTTAGCCTGAAAATTATTTAATAGAGTTTTGTCTTTATTCTTTATGGTTTCAAATATATCAGTAGAGATTCACAGAGACCTACAGCATTTTAAGACACAGAAAAACCACATTTTCTTCTGAGCCATCAGGTTTCTCTTGTATGAAAATAAGTATTTATATTCTTGTTTTTCAGTTTCATCATCCTGCAGAGGAAAATGTCGCTTTTTAGTAATGCAGTGTATTAGAGGTTCCTTAGAAGGGAATTCTTGGCACAGAAGTTTCCCTGGCAGTGTAAGAAACTGACTGAAGTATGACTTAATTTTGTGGTAACTATAGTTAGGACTCCCCTTATTCTGAACAACCTGAATCTCAGGGAGAGTTGTGCCATGCTCAAAACAAAACACTGATTTCTTTTTATCTAGCTACCTTAGCCAGTGCTGCTAAAAAAATTTTACAAATTACTTTTTGTAAAAAGTATTCCAGTATCACCTGAAAGCAGCCATCTGTCTTTCTTCTGCTTTTCTTCAGTGAAGACATTAAAAAAAAATTATTCAGTTTACACCAGACCTGTTTCTCCTTTGCTTTCTGATTGATGCACTTTTCTGAAATGGCAGGCAAATCCTCACAGCACAAGTGGCAGCATTCTGTGAATAGACATAAGTGAGCTCCCTCCCAAATCTAAGCAACTGGACCTTTCAGAGGACTTGAAAAATGTAATGCCTCTGCCTTTCCTCCCAACTGTTATCACCTTCTCCATGCTTATGGGTGACATGTGGCAAGAGGCACACAAAGACAGGTTCCTGCCTCCCCCCTAACAGAAATATTCCATAAATTTATTTTAAGGATTCCTTGATTTTTCCACTTCACGAAAATATTTTTTGAATAATCCCTAATTGTATTTAAAATAATAATATAAAATACCATTTTTACACAAAGATGTAAAAATATTGGAGGCATAACTGACTGCATATTTATATTTTCTTTTCCTCTTTTTTTTTGTGATTTATTTTGGGTTTTGAGGAGTCTGGGTTTTTGGTGTGGTTTTTTTTTTTTTGGTTTTTTTTTTTTTTTTTTTTTTTTGTTTTTTTTTTTTTTGTTTTTTTTTGTTTTTTGGGTTTTTTTTTGGTTTTTTTTGTTAAATCAGCTGGGTATTTATTTGCTCAGGAAAGATATTGTAATGCTTTGAAACTCCTAAATGTTTTAAGGATATTTCCTCCCATTCAAAGAACAGACATGCTTGAATTGTTACCAAGCAAAGATGGATGGGTTCATTAGGAAAAGCCCACAAGTACTTGGATGGGAGAGGTCAGGCTGGAAAGGGTGGATGCCTTCCCTTAGAGGCAGGACCCTGAAACCTGGCAATCCTAAATTGGTGGCAAAGTAAGACTGTGAAACAAGGGCACACACAAGGGCTAGCACAGCCAAAATAACTTGGTTGCCATGACACGTAGAGTAAACATTACAGGGAGCTTCTGATGGCATGTCTATAGCTCCCCTGCCTTTTGTTGCTTGATGTGCTTTCCTATAGCTGAAACACAATAGAGAACTGCTGGAGTATCCAATTGATTAATAACCTCTTTTCTCAGCAAAACTATTGTTGGGCACGTTCACTAACTAATCTTTATTATAGCTGAATGCTACAGAAGGATATAATAATTCCTAACTGCAAATCTTGTAGCTAAACTGAGACCTCAGCATTGCAGCCACTCCTGCAAATTACAGGCTTTTGATTCATACAGTTAGAGTCAGATGCCTCATAGTAGGAATAATGTCACTTAATAGTGAGTGTCTGAGTGATAGATGCTTACACCTTAGGTAATCTTCTTTGATGTGAATGAAGAGAAATAGTTTTTTTAAGGGCTTGATCCTAATTTATCTCCTTACTTTAGGCTGAAATTAAATTATTCCAAATCTATACTCCTTGGGAGTCCATGTTTCTAAAAGAGCTTTACCATGTTTATCAGATTAACTCTATACCCATGAAAAAACCTAGACCAATGTCCCTGGTGCTGACATGTGCTTGCCTGTGCCATTTTCCAGTGGGTTCCTTAGCATGGTTTTCATTTATGCCAACCCACATTCTCCCAGTCTCTGCCCAGGCACAGCCCTGCAATTGATGTGTTCATAGGGATATTGTCATTGGGAGGGCTGAAACAGGGATGAGAGGTGTAATGAAGCAAAGAGAGTGTACCTGCATGAACATGGGCATACCAGGCTACTTAGACTTGGGATCTAAATATACTTCTGTCCAGTTTCACTTTATGGCCTAGGGCTAGCTTTTAATGTGCTTGGATTTATTTAAAACACAGCTAAAATTGTAGCAGCCCTCTATGTGATTGGATTTTGTATGCTGAGATCCATTTCCTTGTGTGGGGGTCTTTGAGATTGTGGCATGTGCTCATCCAAGAAAATGATGACCTGCCATCCTCTCCTGAACTCCCATCACCTGGGCGGTGTGGGACAGAGATGATGCCCAGTGGCATTCTATGGCTGTGCTGAGTGCTTGAGGCATCCCGGTGGATCTGACCATCTACTTTCCCTGGTCAGGCTCAAGCCCTGGCTTTGACATGGATTTGGTCCCTTCAGCAGATGGCATCAGGTGCTTGAAGCATGCAAACAGGCACTGGCTGCCTCCATGGGTCTTATTGCAGTTGTCCCTCAAGAGCCATCATCAGCTTCAGCTCTGAAGGACGACACTCAATACACCTTAGAAATGTTGAGGTGGTGTTAATTCAGACTGTCCTGGCTGCCCCTGCTCTTCGAACACACTGGATCCTCTCAGGACTCCTCTCAGGAAATTCCCTGGGCTGACTTTTCTAAGATATGAAAAGGAGCACATTTTAATTTCTCACTATTTTCCTTGACTGCCTTGTATTTACATCATGAGACAGGAGGAATAGAAGGTCTGGCACTTATGTTACTTATTGTATTATACCTATTTTATCCAGTGCTGAGACACTATTTTGGGGTTTACTCCAGCTCCTGCTTTTTTGTCATCTCCTTCTTCCGCAGCACCTGATTGTGGCTATCAGGCAGAAAAGGAACCACTCACTGTTCCAGTAGTTGAAATTGAGGCAGTTATCATTCTGATTACCTTCAATCTCCTCCTTTTAATTAGTTGCTCCTTCTTAACCACTAGATGCCTGGACTCTACATGGGCTTCTGCCTTCACTTATGCCTAATTAGTCTCTACTAAGGTTTACTCTTTGCTGTTAGAAGGTGTTTGTCCTTTGAACATCACCTTAGGTGTCACATTCTAATTTATGCTTCTGTTTGCTGATTTTATTTGAATTAGAATTGTACATATTTAAGGAGTTTTGTTGGACTGGTGTTGAGCAGCTGCAACCCTCACACAGAAAGCATTGTGCATCTGCCAGCATGAAAAGTGATACATACAATGACGTGTGGTATGCAAAGATTTT
The DNA here is from genome assembly GCF_050655825.1 of Lonchura striata. NCBI lineage: Eukaryota > Metazoa > Chordata > Aves > Passeriformes > Estrildidae > Lonchura > Lonchura striata. Next base: position 65,968,395 of record NC_140703.1, read on the forward strand.
AATTAAATACTCTGATTAAGGTTTGATGTTGCAAGAAGATGCTCCTCTATAGACATTTTAAAGTCCCTTTTCTCCTTGCTTTTGTGTGTAAGCTAAAAGCACATTCCTGATGATAACAGGAGTCACTGAAGAACACAAACCTGGTGCTCCCTTCTCAAGCTATACATTCTTTTAACAACTTCCATGCTACAGCAAGAGATTTCTCATCCACTGCTTGGCAGCACACAATTTGCACTGCCATGGTTTAGCTAATTGGTTGTCAACATATTCAGAATCCACATTTGCAGCTTTATTACCAGAATGAAAGGCACATGAATTTTCTTTTTTCGTGGATTTTGTAGCTTTTCTTCAATATAAGGCCTTTGAACCTTTTGGATTTTCTATTTTTATTGTATTTTCCACAGCTCTATGTAAGCGATTCTTGCTTGATGTCTGTAAAGTTCAAATGCATACCACCTGCCTCCATTAGTCATCACTGTTTCTGTGTCAAAATTCATTGGTGCTAAGTGGCTATTGCCAAAGTAAATAGAAAATGTAACTGGAGAAGTAGAACACACTGTAGTATTTATTGGTTTTGCCTTTTTTTGAGATTACTCTGTCAGCAGTCATGCTGAGTGAGGGCATTTTGTTCTTTTCTTCTTTTGTTTTGTAGCTTACCAGTCCCACTCTTATAAAGGATTTTAATGCAAACATTTACATTTCAGCTAGTTATGGCTATTTTCAATCCTTTTCAAGCTTGTGCACACAATAAACTGCTTGGCAGTAAAACTATACATTAAGCTTCTTTCCAATAGTGCTTTACACATGTGCATTTTTAGGAGAATACTGCTTCTTGCTGTTTTATCTGTGCCAGAGAACCACATGAAAACCTGTATCGTGCTCCATTCCTCAATGCTTCTGTCCTCTGAGATTACTCCAGATTTGAGGCTTCAGCTTATTCTATCTCAAGATAGAAGGAAAATGTGTGCCATTCTGAAGTTCATGGCAAAGTTCCTGTTGATGTCAAGGAGGCCAGGTTTTCAATTCAGAGAGATTTGGCATCAGCTTCACTAGGGAAGTGTCAACATGTACTGCACTGATAACATTCTTATTTTGTCAGTGCCAAGGCGTACACCCACTCTATGTCCAAACAGGAGAAGAACCCAGATGGTGCCATGTCACATTGCCATCCAGATCCATTTCAACAGAGTTTTTTTGCCAGCACTGATCAGTGTTTTACTCTAAATTACTATAATGCTCTGGTAGACAGGATATATGGCACACTTAACAAGATATGTATAATAATTATTAATGTCTGAAATAACTGGCCAGTTCCTTCCTTCCTTCCTTCCTTCCTTCCTTCCTTCCTTCCTTCCTTCCTTCCTTCCTTCCTTCCTTCCTTCCTTCATTTCCTTATTTCCTCCCTCCCGCCTTGCCTTGCCTTGCCTTGCCTTGCCTTGCCTACCATCAGAAGCTACAGCCAGAGTAATTCTAGGGCTGCAGAGGCAAAGTTTTGACTTTCTTCCCCTGTCCTTGTTGCCTCCGGAAAATGGATATTGACCTGAGCAGAAGTCTGGAGAGCTTTTAGACCAACCTGAGTTGGTTTTACTTCACTGCTTAATGAAACTTAAAAAGCAATTACAATTAAATTACAATTGATTAGAGTTGAGCATGAGATTGTAAAACATAAAAATAAACAACCTTCCTCTTAAAATCTGTAGTCCCAAATGAAACCTATCTGAATATTTTTTCATTCTTACATAATTTAATAATAAAATAGAAGAATATACAAAGAACTTCCCGGAGTTTCATTTTATCTTGCATTACTGACCATGATGAACTTCATAGGCCAGATCCTGCTTTAACTGAATCCAGGGCAAATCCAAAGTAATTCCATTTATTCTGATAGATTTATTTAGAAGAGCACTGCCCGACCTTCCAGCATCATGTTTAAACTGTGTGCAGCCAAAGCGAATTCAAACTCCCCTGCAAGCTATGATGTTATTTGAAATTTTTCACATCTTTCTTTGCCTGTGTGCAAAATAGATTACCATGTTCCCAACACTTAATAATCTTGGGCTTTTGAAAGAATGCTCTGCACATAATTAAATACTTTAATCACTTTTTGAAAGTAAAGCATTATATATATTGTTAAGACTTGATGTGTGCTATGGATGTTCATATATATATTTACTAAATCTATTATATCTATGTTGCTTGTACTACTCTTAGAACCATTCTCAGCATCTTTTCCTAGCATACATGTCTGAGGGAGGTGAAGAGTCCCCTCTTGGCAAAAGTAATGCATCTTTCATCCTTGGATCCTGGCCAAGGGCTACGTAGCCTTGTGATTAGCGGCATATTTACAAGGTAGAAAATTCCCCTTCTGCTGAGCTAGTACTCTTGCTGATATTAGTATTTTCCATCTCTTGCTGTTGATTATGGTTTTCCACTTTTTCCTGCAACAAAAATGAGACCAAAAAATGCTCAGACATATGTCCAAATATTTAATACAGACAAATTATTGTATGTAGAAAGATGGGTCTGATGTTTTATCACATTATGGAAACACAGGAGCCCTGTTATACACAAGAGAAGCATCTTACTTGCAGCTTTGAAGCATGATTTCCAGAAGCATGCAACAATTTCTCCATGTTTCATCTCTCAGCTTTTCGCTAATGAGCAAAAACTTGGTGAAATTTTCATTCCTGTAAAATCAAACATTTGATTCACTAAAGAAATGAAAGAACAAAAAATATTATTATGAATACCTGGCCTGATTCCTCGTAGGCCTCTTTTTTTTGTTAGCACACACTCAGATCTGAGAGTAGCTGAGCTTGTAGTACCGTGTAATTTTTACCAGTAGCCCCAGTTGCCCCCAGACCCTAACCCAGCTTGCTTCAACAACAGCTCTTTTCTAACAGTGTTTCATCCATTACATTTCATCCAGCCAAGTACTTATTTTCCTAACTCAGCTTCTTGTTTTCTTATGTAAAATGTTTTGGATTGGGTATGTATTTGCTGACATCTCTGTAGGAGGTGGTGAATTGTTGACATTAAATACTAAGACAATTATTTTTGCTTGTGGAAAACTGTCTAATGTCTGTTGCAGAAAGGCAGCAATATTTTTCTGTAGGAGTATTGTCACTTTTAATAAGCACCCTAGTGGTTTATTTTTCAGTGTGACATCTGTCTCTTTTCCTTCTTTCATTGAGCTTATGTATTGTATGCACACAGTGCTTGATTATTCCTTTTCTTGCTTGCTTTTTGCCTCTACATTTCTGAAAATGTACTCATTTATGAAAGGAAGTTTGTTAATGTCTCACTTGTTAGTTGTTGTTATTTATACTTTCTTCCCCTGTGTCTTGTGTTATAATTCAGGAGGGGAAAGCAGACTGAAAACCTGTAAGTAGATTTGCTGTCTATCAGCATTTTCAAACCCCAGATCTGGACCAGTGTATAATTTTCCCAAAAATCTTGGGAGGTCCTTTCAGGGCCTTGAAGATGAACTGAGAGCCTGAAATCCACAGAAAGAGTGACAGAGGGTGAGAGAAAAACTGAACTAAAGGTACATCTTTTTTGCACTGTGTGGGTCTACGCTAAATCTGGATTACATTAACGATGTTTGGCAAGGTAGACCTGCTCTGAATAGTTAATTTCCAATCTCTTTTAGTCCAGCAAACCGGTAGTTGTTTTAGGTACAAGATACAGTGTTAGTAATTCACATTTGATGCCTCAACTCCCATAAGGACAATCTCAAGCTCTCAGTAAAGTGCCTCAGTACAAGACCTGTGCTATAATTGCAGGTTCTCATTTCTTAGTGCAGATCTTGACCTGCAGGATAGCTGTGTATCCTTCACATTTCTCTCTCTGACTGTTTGCTGGAGCAATTTAATGAAAGGCTGCAAGCACTACCTGTATATACAATTTAAGTAGGTCAACTTCTCTGGAAAAGTGCTGAGCTCTCTAGTGGTTGGAAGCAATAATCACTATTCATGAGCCTTGCCTATCACTCAAAGGTCTTGTTTAGATCAGACAGATCTATTGTGTCACCTCCTGTACAAAGGCATAAAAAGTACCTCTCTCAAAGACTTTGTAACCAGAATTTTAGAGTAGGTAAAGTAATGGAAGGAGAAGGGGAAAGATGGGGAAAAAGCAACAGTGAACAGTTTGAAACATAATTTTGTTGAATGTTTTAGATGTATGGCTTTTTCTCAAGATATTGTTTTTGTGATGTAATGTGTGAAGCCAAATTGTGCTGACACAATGGACCTTTTATAGAGCACAGAGCACACATGAAAAATTGGTGTTATTTTCAAGAAACTAAGGGATTTCTTGGTCTAGGTGGTTTTAAGTCTTTCTGACTGGGGATTATGACTCTCTACCCTTTAGGCATGGCAGATAATCTCCTTCCCAGGTGGAGAAGGGATCCAAAGCTCTTTCCCTCATAAGGACAGGACAGAGAGTAGTAAGAAATGTACCAGTGGCTCATTTCTTCCTATGAACCTGATCTGTTTGAGTTAAGAAGATGATAGGGACCTGTACAAGGCCAGCTTTGACCCTTCTAATGCTTCTAGGCAATCTATAAAGCATAGATCCATGAAGTTTCTAAGCTACTTTAATTTATGATCTGGTCCTTAATAGTTTATATTATCGATGAGGATGCTGATGATGGTGACTGTGAATGTGAAATGTTGCTTGAATAGTGAACAATGCTCCTTAAAAACAAATATCTGTATAAGTAGCTCATGCATTAAAAAGCTGTGAAAACTTGGAAACAATGCAGAGAATAGTGACAACAACTTTTGAGGAATAGAGAGATGCCTTATAATGAGAGATGCAAGGAAATCCTTTTACTCATTGCATGCAAAACAAAGAGGCAATCTACGTTCTAATAGGATGAAAAAATATTCAAGTTTTTATTATTTTTCTTAACACACCTGTTTTTTATCAGATGATAAAACCAACACAAGGCTACTAATGACAATCAAATGAAAGTTAGGAGTAAAACATGCAGCAAAGATTAATAACCGCCAACCTAACAGGGGCATTTGAACATTTGACTTCATCAAGAGTGTTTTGGTCTAAAGGAAGCTTTAGTAAGACTGTGGTGGACTTCATATAGAAGAGGAAGCAAGGCATACTCTGTGCATTATTCAGAAATGTTAGCTACATCATCTACAAGGTTCCCTCCAACTTCATAGTCTAAAGCTTTGGTAAGTTAAGTACCACAGAGAAAAGTTGTGTTTGAGAGGAAATAGTCCAGTGTCTACTAAAGCTCCCGTGGTACCAGGGTGATGTGTGCAGCCAGACCCCTTCATCCTCATAAGCCGAAGGGAGCAGGAAGGAACAGGCAGGACAGTGATTTCTTTGGTGCAGATCATAGCTGTGCTAAAGGAACAGATCTAATTTCAGGGTTTTTATTCTTGATTTAAAGGACACTGAGGACTTAAAGAATGTTTTCTTATATGTATGAAAACTGTGATCTACACAGCAGACATTTTGGGGGTGTGTCAGATATCTGATCCCATTCTGAGCTATATTAGTCTAAGGCTGCAGTGTGAAGCATTAATTCCAGATTCTGGCTTGAAAAGCATAGATCTCACCCTGTATTTTGAGTTCCAAGCCCATGCAAAGCAACAAGCTCAAACCACATGTGCTGCAGCCTGATTGCTGAACAAAAAACAAATATCCAGAATCATTGTCAGAAGCAATTTTCCAGTATATGTTTGATACGTTGAACAATGGACCCTCTGCTAATAATACCCAGCACATGAGGAAGTGGTACAAATGCCTGATAAGGGCTGTAAAGATAAAGCACTGTGCAATAAAGACCAGAACTGAGCTGAACAAGCCAGCTGAGAGCAGCCCACACAGGAAGCAAGAGAGAGGTCGTCTCTTGTCACTCATGAAATCATGCTCAAAGTCAGAGTCAGAGGGTAGCAGAGGAGTCCAGAGCAAGGTGTTAGCAAGTGCACTGAGGGGGAGTACCTTAAAATTTTGAGCAATAAAATAGATAAAGAAGTGGTGTTTTGAGGCAAAGGAAAGCATTTAGAGTTCTTGAAAACTCAGCAATTGAATTGAGTTGTGGCTGGGTGGGACAGGATTAATATTGCCTTAATTTAAGAATTTCTCTACTGTGTGTTTTCTTGCTGTTATTGCCTGAAATAATAAAATGAAACAGTTCAGCTTTCATATAAAATGAAAGTTGAATCATGTTCTTTCCCCATATATAGATGAATGCTCTCCACTAGGACTCATATCAATTTGGAGCACTTACTGCCAAAGTTCTTTTCAGAACATCTCATGTTCAGATGATGAAGCCCTGCAGCACAACTGTGAGGCACAGGAGAACAGAGCATTGTCCTCATTTCTCTGACAATGGGCCAGAAAGGTACAGGTGAGGGCTTTATCATGGCCACAATATCAGAAGAAATAAAATGGGACTGAAATATCAGAGATCCCTGCTCTCAGCCCTAAAAGAGAAGGTAATATGGCCTAGAAATTCCTCCTACAGGTGGAGAGCAAACATGTACGAAGAGCTGTGGACAGTATTTTTAATGCTTCAGTATCAGGATGAACGATCAGGGCTCTGCCATGAACCATCTCAGAATATTCTCAAAGGTTTCACTGGTGACCTGTATAATGGACTATAAAACAGGACTGTGACATTTCATAGATGAGCTGAGAAGGGTGCAAAATTTTTGGAAGGTTAACCTTCCAAGAATGTTGACAAATGGATTCAAAGAGAGAAAATAAATAGAATGGATCGATTGCAGCAAGGACAAGTTTCACTCAAGCAATAAAGGGGCAAACCCTGGATCATGTTAAGAAAAAATCAGTTTACTTGGGCCTACTGTGGATGAAGCAAGGACACAGCCTTGGATCTGCTGGCAAGTGTAGCAGCAGTCCTAAGTGCTGAAGTACCTATATCCCACCCTGTCATGTTAGCCTCTGTTTTAAGAGTATTTTCGACTTAGAAAGGGTCTTTTTGCTTATTTTTCATTACTCTAGACAAACATAGTTTCCATGGAAGAATTCTTCTCTAGAATTTAGTATTGAAAGGAATTAACTTCTAATATTCAATTTGCTTCTAATATTTTAAACACATTTTTAACACCAAAGCCCAGCTTTACAATAAGCCCCCAATTACAGAGCATGCATAGACCTGCATGTGCATTTTAAGAGACTCCCTTTTCTGACATGCTGCTAGAACAGTGAACTTTGAAACATTATGACAAAAGTTTCCTACAAATTGTATTAAATCAGGAGCTCAGACTACACCAGGCATAAGTTCCACTGAGGCTTCATCCTCTGAGTTTACCATATGTTATTTAAAGCATGAGAGTTGCATCTTCTCAAAGACTTCAGCTGAACCTGCTGAAGTGCAATTTAATTAAAATACTTGTTTGGGAGAGGGGTAGACTGATTTTTGCTAGCTGGCATATATCTAGGAGTAGCTAGGAGCATGTTTCTGTTCCAAAAACTACCGAAGAGCCATTAGAAAACTTGTACTTTCGGAAGTACTCACATTCCTCGTTGTTATTTCTGACACATGAATGGTACAGTCATCAAAATTGTGAGAAGCATGTGGTAAAACTGTCAAAATCTTGCTTTTCAAGCATTCACTGGACTTTCTGCCCACAGCCAAATGAAGAAGAATTTGCCACATTAGTATTACTGTCAAGGACTTAAAGTATTTTAATTGCTTTTTATTTATGCTTCAAACAAGTTGCAGCTTAAGGTAGTATAGACAAGACACTGAGTCAGGTATTAATTCACAAGACATAAAAAGTAGGTTTATTTTCCTCCATTTTAGCTGGGCTAAAATTTGAGCCAAACCTTTTTGTGAGGATGTGATAGTGGCAGGAGGCCCAGTTCTGATATTCAGCTGAGCAAAGCAGACTTCTGCCCAAATCTTGAACACCACATATGTGAATGATCAAAAACATACTTTAAGGAAAAACAATTCTCCAACTTTCACACTTCCTGGCTTCACTGGAGAGAGAAAACTGCTGGAGTTGCCAACTGCAGCCTGGGAACATTTTCTGCAGTGGAGAGAGAAAATCTGACAGCATGAATTTTCAACAGTGTGGATGTTTATATAGGAAAGCCTAGGAATAATTCTTATTTTGCAAAAACTATTTTCTGAAAATTGTTTAATGGTTTTTCAGTAACATGCTGAATTCTGCTTTCAGGAAGTTTTAGTCATTGCTTTCAGTATTCATCCCAGACTACTGAAGCATTTGTTAAATCAAATGAAGTCCAAATATTGGAATCTGAAAGAGCAAAACAGAGCTATCAGGTTTTCATATTCTGTTTTATCTAAGTGGCAAGTAATTTCCAAAATACTTGAAAGTCAAGAGAAAGGTTTTAGCATATATTATATATTAGCATATATTGCCCTGCAGGTACTTTTGTGTTTTCTGACTAGAGCCCCCAAAACCTGCCTTAGCATGGGGGCAGATGACTGTAACATGTCAGATAGAAAGAGACCAACTTCTTTCAGCCTTTTCAAATTTACGCTCAGGAAGCTAAAGTTGAGTCCAAAGGACTAGAAAGAAAGAGCTCAGTCATTTCAAATTTGGGGCTGGAAGCAGACTTTGGCTGTCTGGATGGGTTGGTGACTGGAATTCAGCATCTTGGAATCTAGTGAAAATATCTTGGAGGCAACAGATGAAAAAAATGAGTGAAAAAGCTGCATGCATGAAACAAAAGTTTTTCACTGGTTAGTGCAAACTTGCACTCCTGTAACAGCCAATTTCAGAAATTCAGTAAGGGCAAAAGCAAAGCTGTTATGCTGTGTAATTCTGTGTGAACTTCTGTAGAGTTGGAAAAGCTTTTTTTAAGGGGAGTCCCAAAATTCTGTGGGTACATACCAGGTACAGTCTGACCTCAGTTACTTCAACAGAACAATGAGTGTGGAATTTTTTTCAGGTTACTTGAGCAGCACCCTCCATAGATGCTTTTCCCAAAAAAGCAACATTTTGCTCTCCCCAGCCCCTTGCTGCTCTTTCCCAGCCCTGCAGCTCTCCTCCACTCCTGCAACAGCCTGGGTCCTATGGGTAGGAGGACCTGCTACAATATAAAATTAGCATGGAAATATGTGAAAATAAAAAATGAGATTAATTTGGTATGAGGAACTGTGGAGGAGAACAAATGGCTTGGAGACTGCAGCTTTCAGTCACAGCACACTTGGAAAGGCTATGTGGGCTCTGACTTCAGCCACTGGCCATTTACATGGCCTGTCAGATCTGTCTCTTTGGCAGCCATTTTTCTTTGCTTTTTAATAGCAGTGGAGATTTAACCTCTGCAGGAAAGGCTGTTTCCACTCTTCCTGAGAGAATAGCCTTTAATTTACTTTTTTACTTTAACATTTTTCTTTCTGTAACTTACTAACTGTGCGTCAGACCAAGATGAGAAGTAAGATGGTAGCACCAAGCCCTGGTTCCTTTCCACCTTTCACACAACCAGCACTGATTGCTAAGAACAACCTCTGTTGCTCTGCCCACTCTGGAGATATTCCTCTTCATTTCCTGTGAGTATATGTCAGCCAAGGTAAACTCATCCCACAGCACAGTGACCATGAACAAAATAAATATAGGAACCTTATGGCTTCTTTTAAACTGGGTGCTATTCATCTTGCTGAAACAAACAACCAGAAACCCCTACTTGGCAGAATGCCTTTTCAGATCAAAATATAGCTCTTGTTTCTCTAATGTGAATTCTGCAAAGGAGCCATTGGTATTGTGTGGGAAAATTTCAATAGCAACTAAGCAGACCTGCAGGGTTTTTATGGCTGACAGGATAGACTAAAATGGAGGAAATTCTGTCCAAATCATATTTTGCCGTTACATGGAGGCCTTGGCTATCTCCTCCTCATTCATAAGGTCTGCTCCTTGGTTGGCTTTTCTTACAAAGTCCTCTGGGACCTTCTGTGCTCCACAGATGGCTCCAGTGTGCTCCCCAGTGCCTGGGTACAAACACAAGCTTTGGACACAGCCAGTCTCAACAGCAGTCACAGAGACACTCTTACCAAATGGTCTCATTGTACAACACACTTTTGAGACGTACCCACAGTCTGGGAAGGGCATTTTCCAGTTTAACTGACTCAAGGTTCACCTGAAGTTTGTGACATGGCCTTTTCTACACCAACACTTCCCTGAAATTGCTTTTCATCATAATCCTCTAACTCATTCCTGTCTGTTCTCATTGAAAAAGTGCTAACTTTAAAAGTACCTGGTGGCAATCCCAGAAAGATGCAGTTTCAGTGTATTACTGCATGTAGCTCATCAGAAATTTCATTTTCCCTCTGGAGATACTCCCCTGCTCCCCCACAGCACAGCAGGCTCAAAAGAAATCTTGAATTTATCAGCAAAACAACTGGCAACTTCCTCACAGCTAGAGAATTTATCTGCAAATGGAAATAGTTGAATTGAACCAGCTGCACACCAGCTGGAACATTTTCACTGCAGCAATTTGTAGCAGAGAAGAATATGATATATTTTTTTAAACCTCTCTTAAAATTATCACAATAATAGTCCCACTAGCTGAATTCAGGGGTTTGTGCCAATGGCTCTCTAGAAACCCTGGGATTTTGATATCTTTTTGGTTTTTGGTTTGGTTGGGGTTTGGTTTTGGGGGAGGGGGGTGATTTATGGGTTTCTTGTATATTTGTTTATTTTTTGTTTGCTTTTTGTTTTCTTTCTCTAAGGCAGTAGTGAACTCTAGTGTCCTCAGAGAATATACTGGAGTAGAGAGTCCTTGTTATCCAGGTACTCACAAAGAATAGGGGGAATCCAGACAGCTCTGATTGTGACAACTGTGAGGGAAGCTGAAGTGTGAATATAATTTTCTGAACTCATCTTGTTCAGTAATATTTTTTTATTTACATTGTCAAAATACATTCTACACCCCAAAGCAGAAAGGCCACTCCAACCTCAGACTGCATTTAGAGGTATCTCAACTGGTTCAAACAGAAAAAGCAAAGACTGGCATTTTTATCTTTACCCTGCTGCACTGCCATTGGGATTTCCTTCATTACAGACTTCCCACTGGTGACATTAGGATTAGGATTTCTAGGAATCAAGAGACATTGACATAGTGAATGTTCCCCTGGAGAGTTATCTGGAATTTTCTTTCCAAATTAGGATGCTTAGCAAACCTGGGACAGAAAAACTGAACTGCACCCGTTGGTACTGCAGATGTTATAAATACAAATGGATAGCCAAAGGTTGTTAATTTTTATGTGCATAAAATGCACACACAAGAGCAGAATATAAACCAACCATAAAACAGATGCATGGTTTTCTCTATTGCTATGCTCATAGCATTATACCAAAATATTTTACGGAATGCTGTGAAGCTCTCTTTCAGCCCACTTATTTATTTATTTGCTTTCTAAATGTTTGTGTGTAAATTCAGCTCTTATTAAAGCTCTTGCTTGAGATCACTGGCTGTAACAAGCTCTTGAAGAGGCTGGCTCTGCAAAAACTTTCCTCTTGACGTATTTTGGAATGCATTTTTATTCAGGTCTGAAGATTTTCTTTTAATTCCAATGGGACTGAATATACATCCTTATTTAAAAACAAAGCAAACAACAAATCCCTCTGGTTCTCTTGGGAATGAATTAGTATCTCATTTCTTTGTGGAAAAGGAGCATGAAAAAATTCTATGTCATCCTGAATATTGTGAATTTTCCACTTTTTCTAGACATAACGTTGTTTCAGCAAAATAAGTAATTTCCTGAGGAAGTCTGACTTTCCTTGCAACACTCTTCTGCCTCTCTATTTTTATTCTGAAAAATACATCTGAGATACATTTGTTTTGGTAAAAATTGATTATACTCAAAAATAAAGCACTATCATCCCCTGAAATGTTTTGATGTGAGTAGTTAAAGGTTAAAACACAGCGTAAATCTTCTTTTTGACTGTGCTCTGTGTCTCATCTGAGTATATAGAGCTCTCATCATCTTCCAAGTAGCCTCATCCAAGGGCAGAATGAGCATCTCAGGCATTGCAATTGCAATTGTAATATGCCATGCCATGGCTCCTTGGATAGATGCACTTCAATGTCACCTTAATTTTAAATAAGACTTTTCAATTTGGAAACAGCAGAAACTTTTGTTTTCATGTATCAAAAGAAAAGATCCTTTGGAGAGTTTTCAGAACTCTTTTCAGGGTTTGTTATTCTTTCAGCTTTTTGACCTGATTTAAAGAGGGAGAAAGTGTCAAAAGTGATGGAAAAGGAAATACAAATTTTTTTTTAGAAGAACTATCTGTGTCTGCTGTGCAGTGCCATTGCTTGCCAACATCATTGTTCTTGTCCTAACAAAATTTATACAGTCATTTTTGGGAGTTTTGCAGAACCAAAGGCCATGGGACTTAGAACATGTGAGAACAGATAAAGATAAAACATGAAATCACACTGATAGGCTGTGTTGGACTGCATACATAAGGCAGAACTCAAACAGGTAATGGGAGAAGTTTTGAAATTTCTTGCACATGGCTTTCTGAAAATCAGCCATTAGCTGAAGTGTGAACTGCATGGCTCAGTAATATTCACATCATCTCTTTGAGAATAGTTTTCCCTACTGTCAGAGTAAAGAAGGTCAAATCTTTGCCCTGCAGAGCCATGCTGCTGGATGAGCTGCAAAGATGGATTTTTTTCTTCTGTATACCTATGAGTGAAAATTCAGTAGCTGGCCCAGTGAGGTATTACTTACCTGAACAGAAGTCTGAGATTTCAAAATTAAAGGGCAAGAGGTCTCCTCTGTGCTCTAATGCATAGATTAATTACAGCTTGAGGACCACAGAGGAAGAGCACAACTGGTAAATTATCTTGTCACTGAAAATAGGGGTGCAATAATGAGGCACGCTGTTACTTGTCATTCATATTATACAGTAATTGCCTCCATACCCTGCACTATTAAATTTTTACTCAGGTAAAGTGTATTTAATAATCTGTAGATGAAAAGTACCTTTAGTTTTTCTTTTAAAACAAAATAAGATTTACACAGTTCTTGTCACCTCTGTCCTTATACCTGACAAAAGGCTTCAGGTATTCTTTTTACTGCAGTGAATATGAATTAATATGGATAAGAAAAATTCTAATCTATGATTTATCTATCAGGAATCTACTACATTTTGCACATTGAGCATCCGTAGTCATTTCTCATGTGAATTTCAGCAGATATTTCCTCTATTTTGCATTAATAGTGTCTGATTGAGTTTGTCATAATTTGCCTTTCAGTATCGCAGGCAAGTTTTGTCTTTTTGATCATATGGGGAATTTAGAATAAGATATAAGGGAATGTAGTCTTGGAAAGCAATGTATGGAAGTACCTACTTCACTCCATTGGCCATGGAGTCATCAATGCTAAGGCTAAATTGCTAAAGCTGAGTGAGATAAACATGACTGTTAATTCAAAGGTAGGTGGTATGGTGGGTTGATATAACCTAGAACAAAAGGTATAAAAACAGACCAAAAGGCTTCCTAGAGTTAATTCTTGTTTCTTGCTATGGTTTAAAAAAGAAAGAAAAAGGAGGGGGAAAAAAAAATAAACCAGCTAGGAGTCAATTTTAAAATGCCAGTAGTAAAGAACTGATCACCACCCTTGATATGTCATTTCATTCCTTAATTACTCACAATTAAAACCTATACTTCAGCTTCACCCTCCAGCCATTAGATGCTTGCCTGACAGACTGAAGGAAACATCATCAAAGGCTACATCCCCTAAGAACCCATATAACTCTGATTGTATCACTGTCTGCCTTCTCAGTAGCCTATGTAGACAGAGGTTCTGGACCTTTTCCCTGTAAACTGAAACCGTTCTTCAAATTCTGGGTGGAAATAATTTAATTCAAACTATGTATTAAGTCACCAGCTCATCTAATCTTGACACTGAGTTTTCAGAAGTGAAAGAGTAATGGATGTCAGCATGGGTGAAAGGAGTTGTCCTCTTAGGATTTCTCTCAGTTATTAGTGATAGAGCTAGATGCCTAATCAAACTAGGGGAGAACAAATGTATATGATATACAAAACCTACAGAATCATTCCTTAATAGATGAATTTACAAATATGCGTGACTTCTCAGTCCTTCTCTTTTTTATTAAGCAAATGAGAAACAGGTCACAAACTTTTAACAAATAAATACCCAAATTAAAATCCTTCCCGTTTAGAGAAAGCATGGGAAAATTCTGATTCAGAAAACTGCAAGCATCAAATAATTATAAACAATAGGCTGAGTTTCTACTCAGCCATAACCAGAACATCTCCCCTGTGGCAGCATAATGTTAAATATTCCATTTCCAGGCTTGGAGTGATTTGTTTTATGCATTGAATAATATTGGTATGCTGATAACCAAGTTTTTAGATGGTTATAAAATCCTTCTGCTGAAGTCAATTTTATTTTAATGTTACAAATAATAATAAAAAAGGACAGACCACTTCATAATCACAAGATTCTTCCCTCTCAAATTCATGTAAAAAACCAAAAAAACAATTCAAATGATAACGTCATGCCAGCTACACATCCACTGGAAGAGGCATCTTTCATGATGAGATAGAAGTGTCATTTCAGTCACTGACAAAGCTTTTGCTGTGGTCTCTACAAAAGAACCTCTTATCACTGAACACAGCTGTAAGCTTCATAAACGTGTGCTGCAACTGCCCAGCTCCAAGTCCTGTTGTAAAAACCATCAGTAGAAATTTGATATGCAAATCTCTGGACAATTTCTTGTCCTTGGGGTAAGTATGGCAGCTTATCAGGAATTTAGTGATACTTAGAGATTACTTGCCAAGCAGTTCTTCATAACATGGGTGAGGTTCTTCATAACATGCCCTATCACAGCTCTTGAATGCTGAGTGTAAGGTTTGTTTAAGCATATTGATGTGGAAAACTTTGGGGTTAGAAGGAGCCTAGGGATAAATATAAAGTCATAGCTTAAGGCTTCTATACAGAGGTCAATTTGTCTTCCATGTTCTTACTAGCCAGTCCAGAAGGATCAAAGGTTTACATTCATTTTGTGTTCCCTTAGTTTTGGAGATTCACGTTTTTTGCCCTCTATAACCCTGCTTGTTCTTCGAAATCTCTGCTCTCCAGGGGACAGTCTATTGGAGATACGGCTTGCACCTTGTTTATGGAAGCATGATGAATTCCACCTTTGCAAGAAAATTCAAGCACCTGGGCCTTTGTCTGATCTCCTTATTTTGTTTTCCCTCCCTGTCTTACCATCTAAACATGACCCATCCCAAACCCACAGGTCTTTTTCTATAGGGCTGCTGTACAGCCTCTTGTTCCCTAATTTGTATAGATAAACTTGATGACTCCATACCAGGTGGAGAATCCAGCACTTGCTCTTGATCAGTTTCGTACAGTTGGTGATTGTTCAGCTTTCTCTGGTCATTCTAGATTTTGTCATTGAGGAAATCCAGAGCTCCTCCTCAGCAAACTTCATGTATGTTCAACTCCAGTGTCCAGATCATTGATAAAAATAATAAAGAGCATTGGCCCTAAACTTGTGAGATTTATCATCCAAAGACAAAGTGTTCATCTCCTACTAATGTTTGCACCATTTCAAGTCCAAGGTATGACAATATGCTTGATAAACATGCAAGGATACACATGCTTCAATAGTGATTTGTAAGGAGGTAGAAATTCCCATATGGAAAATCCCATATGGGGATTGGACGATATGAATCATGCATTATCTTACGCTGAATATTCAACTGGCTGCCAACATAATTTGGAGTGTGTCACAGAGCTATATTTTAGTGATATTTGGCTTATTTTAATTTAGCAATGGAAAAGTTGTGGGTCTGAGCTGTGTAGTTACCTGAGTGTTTTCTCCATGTCATGTAGAGAAATAGTCATTTTCAGAAAGCTGAGCATCCCACTAACTTGAAAACACTTTTCAAGCATGAGATAAGTTTGTCTGTGCAGTGCTTATATATTTATATGTTGTGGAAGAACTCCAGTTACTTATAGGCAGTGGTGCCTAATTTCCAATGAGGAAAATATTTCCACTCTGCCTAACTTTAAGTACCTACCTACAAAGCCTGGAGGGCTGGACTACAGTTGTTTGGATGACACTGTAGAATGCCAGTCTTTTCTGAATTGCCCTCTGAGGAAACCTGCCTCTTCTTGATAAGGCAATAAATTGCTTATCTGTGTCCTCAGCATTATGTGTCCTAGGTGTCTTGGTTTTACAGCAATCAGGACTGTACCATTTTTCAGGCTTTATGGATGAAAACTTCTTTGGATAACAACTGAAGATGCTAGTCTTTTGTTTTTTTGAGCTTACTACAAGACAGAACTGGTTTCTCAGACACGCAGAACAGCTCACTGTATAGCCTCTGCTAGTCAGGTAAAAGTGAAAAGGAATCCAGCCTCATGCTGCATTACAGTTTGAAAAACCTTGTGGTAATACCATGTGCCTAAATTGAACCTGGCAGCCAAACATACTGTATTTTTGAGCAGAAAGCCTTTTCATAGCCAGGAAGTCTAAGAGGGAACACTTCTCCTTGGAAGCATAATGTGCCATTTCTTTCTATTGAGAGTAAAACCTCTGCCACTGAGTACCAGTGAATTTGCACCTATATTTTTGCAAGGCAAGATTCACCCCTAACTTCATCCTCCAACTCTGAAGACAGCAATGGGCTGTGAAGTCTTGCAGTCTTCTGGCACAAGCTGCAGTCTTGCAATCTCAATGATTGCATTCAAACAGAGATAATAAATATGAAGACTGTGATAGAATGGACAGTTCTGAAGCAAGTTGTATTATTTCAAATTGCTTAAGTGGTCATGTTTGCCTTTTATTTCAGCTCACAGTGTAATGTGATGGAAATAGAAAACATCTAAAAAGGCACACTTCTAAAGCAACCATTGTATCTAAAATAAAATATTTTGAGGTTCCAAGTGCAGAAAGACACTGTTACAGATGAGCATCTGTGAGCTTCAAAAGCCATTACAGAACAGCCATATTGCAAGGAATATAAAAACCAGATTTTGTGCCTCATTAATACTTTCCTGTTTTGTTTTTCCCCTGGCCTGCAAAGGCATTCCTGATTCCTGATGTATTTTGGAGTTATTTCACTTTGCATAACCAACTAAATACTGACTGCCATAGGGGCATTTTCCCTAGCCCATATGTGTACCCAAGCTTCCAGGTTCTGGAGACAGCTGCTTTCTAACTCAGGAAATATTATTTATTTCTTTGTTTACAGGAAGTGGAACTGCTTCAGGCGGAGATTGAAAAAAACATCAGAAAGGAAAGGCTGTTTCTGAAGATGGACTATTTTTGAAGAATTTGTGCTTATTCCTACTCAATTTCAAATTATACACACAAAGTTCCATGTTTAGAAAAAATATCATCCAAAAAGACATTTCTCAAAAACAAGTTTCTGAAAACAAAGATTCTCACCAAATTCTAGTAGACAAAGTATATGTACTAGTTCAATATTTTATCTGGATTTTGTGATAGGTGGAAACAGATTGGCTTAAATGTAAGAACAGGAAAAAGATGAAATAGTGGGAAGCTGACCCTTAATTTCTGAGTTTCCTCTTTAAATGACACCTTTGCTTTCAGGCTGACCTGCCGCTTCACCAGTTGAAATCTCTGTGTAAGCACAAAAGCCAGCTACAGAAGGTTGAGACCAAACTGTCTGGCCCATTATTCTCCAGTTATCTGCTGTGAAGATTTCTTGGACCATCTGCTGAAACGCCATGTACAGACATTGAATCTTGTCCCAGGTCCTGTTTGAGATGCAGGCTGGTTCTACCTGATAATTCTGTGCTACCTGCAGAGAGTAAATGAAATGACACAGCTCTGTGCTGGTACAAAATATCCCTATTGTATCCAATGCCATTTAGGCTTGGAATCCAAGTTTTGCTATATGTAATATAGTTCTCAGGCCCAAGGGATAGAAGGTGAGAAATAAAGCAAAGATAGGCATATCAAGACTAAAGGATTTCCGGGTTGGAAATTCCCACATTGGTGATTGTCCCCCCTGCAGTGAGAAGCAAGTTGGTGTTCATCTTTGACAAGTTATAATCAAGACTATTTGTTAGCTACAAATCTCTGGTGTCCAGCAGAGGTGTCAAGGGCAGCTGTGTGCTCCTCAGTCATGTGAAATTTTACCAAAAACCAGCAAGGTCCAATATTAATTAGACATTCCCCTTAGACTTGACCCAGGAGTGATTATACAAGACAGAAGAGGGAAGTAGTCATCCTCTCTCCAAGTACCTCTTTCCTAATTATTTTAAGAAAGCAGTGTTCAAAAAAAAAAAAAACCAAACCAAACCACCAAAACAAAACAAACCCCAAAAAACAAAAAAACAACAACAACAAAAAAAAAAAAACCAAAACCAAAAAAAACACCAAAAACAAACACAAAAAAAAAAACAACCCAAAAAAGATTAAGAGTTCAGCCTAATAAGTTCATGCAAAAATAGGGGAACCAGGCTTAATTACAGATATCAGGCTGTCTTTGGGAGCAGCAAAACTGGTGTCTCCTATCACACCAGGGGGATGGTTGTCCTGGTCTGTCTCAACCTTTCATTTCCCAGGAGTTTTTCAAGACAGAACAAATAGTATCTTCTCTAATGGACATTTTAACATCAGCTAAAGCTATGTTTAAGCTTCTGGAACAGTCCAACATGCCTATTTTGATACCAAGAACGTTTCTTTACTTAATGAAATTTCTCTTTCTTCTATGATTTTATTTGCACTGCAATCTAGTACTAGACACAGTCAAATCCTGAGCAGACTCTCTCCTTTGAACAATTCAGCATGAGAAGGAAGGAAATCACTTGACTATTTGTTTCACAATTCATCAATTCATTTGCAGGAGCTAACATGAGAAACAACAAGGAACCAAACAGTAGATAAGACTGAGACTGTTTAACTCCCATGTCCCAAGGGACCAATGGAATAACACAGTTAATACAGAACAAAAGTGATCATAAACACTTTCTTTTTCTCCAGGAGTAGGTAGCAATAGATAAAATAAATAAATATTTACTATCCAAAGACTCCTGTCTTCCTACCTTTCTGCAGGTAATTTTATGACTGTTATGTTGTGGCATGATCCATAGAAATCATTTAACTGTAAACCTGGTCATCAACATAAACAATATTTATTTGGTATTTCCCAGGAAGAACCTTGGATCTAAGATACAGGTTTTCAGAGCTCTTCTATTCATTTATGCTTGGAAGCACATGGATTAATTAGAATAAGGTTATTTCATGCCTGAAACACCATTCAGATATGCTACAGCAACTCTTACAACACCCTTGTGATCTATGGTATCAGTACACCTGCCATACATTTACTTTTTGAGTGATTGCCTACAGTGAAGATAAAAAAAGTTTCTGTAAATCTGTTCACTAAACCAAATACCTGCTGACATTTTGCCTGCAAGTCAAAGCCTAGTGGGGCTCAGTAGGTCATTCAAGTAATCCCAGATTAAATTAGATTTCTCTAAGCAGAATGTCCAGAATGTGGTGGATGACACAAACCCACTCTCTGAGCAGTCACATCCTACTTCCTAGTAAAATCATTGGCAGGAAAGAATGCATCATCATAGATACTTGAGGATCAAAAGGCACTGTTATGCATTTTCACTTGCAAATGCTTCACCCACACTAGTAACTAGAGGAATGGCTACCAGGAGGCAAGGAATGCAATCTAACCAGATGTGCAGAGGCACCCCAACGAGCTCTGCTTCCTCACCAGCCTCCTTGTGTGCCATGTACCACAGCAGAACCCAGCCTGCTTGCTGAAGCTTGCTAATGTTCAAAGGAAGAGGTTAATATTGTTTATATTGTTTCACATTCTTCAATATATTGTTCCACATTCTTCCATTGCTCAATATCTAAATATTTCACAATGTAGATCCAGTTTCAAAAGTTCATTTAAGAGAGAATTCTTGTTCCAAGCCCAGTTTCCTGTTGCAGCCTGAATCCCAGAGCAGGTCATGTGCAGCACTTGGCTCATGGCTTTCTGGAGATGCTGCACCACTGATTTTTTAAACAATGTATAGTGGGAAATGGATGAATATGTTTCTTATTTGAATAAATTAAATCTGGCAAATGTAATTCACTCCAACAAGAATGCCCTTTGCTCATGGTTTCCAGAGCATGCTGTGCAGCTTTCCCAGGAGCAACACAGGGACAAATCTGTCTCTACACAAACAAAACTCTCTTGCACGTCTGTTGGAGCAACGCCCAACAGAGAAGTGTTTGATCCCAGAGTCTGATTTCCCACAGACCAGAGAGGGAACTCTGACCTGAATAATGGAAAGCAGCCTTGGCTCCCAGCAGCCAGGCTGCACGCAAGGGGGCTCTGGTGTGGTAAAGAAATAAAACTCCAGCACTGACTGGAGCTGCTGCCTGGTTTGTCTGGTATGCAAGAGGGGAGTAAGTGCTGCCACACAGCAGCTTGAATCCTGGCTCCTTGTGAAAAACCAAATGTATTCCTGTCAGGGACACTCCCTGGCAGCAGCAGGAGGCACCTAAGCAGCCCCAGTCAGAGTGTGGGTTTACTTGTGTTCATACATCCCTGAACATGCTTTGCTGGATCGGAGCTTCTGCTCAGTGCTGCACTCAAATGCTGCTCCTGCCAGGTGGAGCAGTCTCAAGGGTGCAGTGGGGGTAACAACTTGTCACTTGTTGGCCCAAGTGACAAGTCAGTTCAAAGGGCTGTATTGAAACCCCTTCTGGGGATGTGAACACACCAGTCTAAAAGGACTACCTGAGACGACCATTTCTCCAGGACCTGATAGAGGCTGTGGAGGTACCCAAGTGCAGCATGAGCCTTTGATGGTCACATTGTGGAAGAGCATAGTCATTCTTGGCTTTTTCAAGACTCTTATGAGTGCTTAAAGTGGAGCAGAGTTTTGTCAGTATCAAGTTAAAATTAAAAAGTTAAAATTAAAATGTGTTTATTATTCTGTACCATAGGCTTCATGCTCCAGTTCTGCTCCTGCCCTGCTCCCCTTTGCCAAATCTGCATTTTTCCCCAGGAGATGAGCAACTTATTCCTTATCAATGTACCTAATTGCCTGCAGGTCTGAACATTTCCTTAAAGATGCTCTTATTCCAACTCCCCTGGCATGGGTGGGGATGCCTTCCACTAGATCAGTTTGCTCACAGCCCCATCCAACCTGGCCTTGAACACTTCCAGGAACGGGGTGTCTACAGCTCCCCTGGGCAACCTATGCCAGTGCTTTGCCACCCTTACACTATAGTTTTTTTTTCTTAGTATCTAATTTAAACGTATTTTGTTTGAACCCATTCCCCCTTCTCCTGTCACTACATGTTCTTGTAAAACACCCTTCTGCAGCCTTGTTGTAGACCGACTTCAGGTACTGGAAGGTCATAATTAGGTCATTGCAAAGCTGCCTCTTTTCCAGGCTGTGCAAACACAGTTTTCTCAGCCTGTTCTCATAGCAGAAGTGTTCCATCCCTCTAACTAACCTGACGGCCCTTCTTTAGGCTCGCTGCAACAGGTCAGTGTCCTACCTGTCCTGGGGACCCCAGAGCTGGATGCAGAACTCCTGAAGTAGACAATGGGGGGATGTACACTTCTTACCAGATTTTTTGTTATGGTGTTTGGAGATTGTACAATCATGACCTTTCCATTTTCTCTGTGACCTTGTGATCAGCTTTAGTGGCAGAAACCTTGAGCCAGTACTGGGCAGAGTAGCAGGCCATTTCTTTTGATGGCCCAATGCTCTGAAAGCAGAGGGGATTTTCCATGGGATGGCACAGCAGTGTCAGTAGCTCCTACAGCTTTCTTCCTAATTTTCTAGACAGCTGATACAGCCTTTTGTGTGTGCACCACCTCTGTGGGGTTGTGTGTGTGTGGAGGAGAGGCATCCGAGCTGTGTGCTTTGTGCATGCACATTCACACAGACCCCGACCTTAATTATGCTTCAGGCCACACCTGCTCACCCCCGTGAGCCCAGCTTATCTCTTACTCCCATGAACACGAATCCAAAGCAATTCCACTCATTTACCATAACTTCAAATAAGCTACAGAATATTGAACTGGGCAAAACCACACCAACTGGCTATTTATTTTTTAAAGATTGAAATAGAAGAAGTCTTTAATCTTTTAACAACCCAGCTTTTGGCCTTTGAACACTGCAGGCTGTGCAAATGTGCCACCTCCTTTGGGAAATCTAGCTTGCAGCAATTTTTCACCATTTCACAATATTATTTGTTCAGACATTGAATGATATAGACTTAAGGAGTGAAAAAAATAGAAGAATAGCCCAGTTATCATGGCCTGTTACCTTTCTAGCCTAGAAAAAGCTTTTGCTTACAGACAATGGTGGCTTGCAGCCAATGTTAACATGGCCTTTTGACTCGCAGGCCTATGGAAATCTTCCTCTGTCTTTCCCAGGAGGTGTCACTATGAGCTATCACTACACTGCCATACAGTTCACAGGCATACAAGGTCTGGCTTATGGATGGAATTGACTGCCAGGGACCTGGCATGTAAGTTTTCTTCAGCTTTCTTTCTGAAAGGGGACATGACCAAGAGTTGAGAAGTCCTAAATATTTATGTTGCATCTTGGCTTACATGGATTTTGCAGTTCAGATGAGTTTCTTACATCCACAAGTCTATCAATGAGGAGAAGATCTCTGATTACATAAGAGAAAAGGAAAGGACTGCTCAGTATCTGAGACAGCATACAAAATCCCCACAAATAGTGATGCAAGTGCAATCCCATACTCCAGCTGCTTTACAGGAATCTCTGGTTCTTTTTCCCATTCCTCCTAGTAACTTGATATTAGACTTTTTAATAGCAGCACAGGACTCTCTGCTTCCCTTCCGCCTTCATTTCTCTTAAAATCTGCAGCACTCACACACTGTTTCTCACCTCATACCATTGGAGAGCAAAACAGGCCCATGACAGTGTTTGAGATCCCAAAACGCCCAAGTGGTTGCTATCAATAGCACCTTTGTGTCTACATCCACAACACTTATGAGGAGCAGCACTCAACAAAAGGCACCTTCCTCCGGGGAGAGATCCGCATGTGCTTTCCAGCACTGAACAAGGGACCCACTATTCTGCACACAAAAGAACAAGGATTTGCCTCTTGACTTCATTTTTCTTCCTGTAAGCCTACTGCAGGAAAGTTCTGTTTTATTTGAATGTAGCATTGTTTATTTATAATTTTGTCCTAGTTGTGTGACAGATTAAGCATGTGTCACCCAGCAGGGGAAGAGTAGTAGGCTGGAGAGTTAACAAATGCACTGCAGTGAAGCCAGATGGCCTGTTTTCATAAGGAGCCTCTGAAAGATGCTCTGCTGCACAGATTTCTTTTTTCTTTCCTTCCTTTGGTGCCCAAAATTCACCAGAGCAGTGCTACTGCATATTAACTCACCCACCAAAGCTTCACGGGTCTGAGCTCCACCTTGTATCTCATCTAACACCTCCCGTGAGCAGAAAAGCACACAACCTGATGTACTGAATCGGCCCATCCTCCCTCTTCAGAAGCAAAGTCAATAATGAAAGGCTCCTGAGCACCCTCTCAGTTTCAGTGTAGCAGGGGGACTGAGGTGTGGGTGAGGTCCACGTGTCCACCAGTGGCCCGTGGGTGCCTTCAGCCTGGCTGGGGCACACCCAGCACCCTCTCTCTGCAGTCAGAGGTTGCAGAGTGTAGCCCCAGCTGCCTGGAGGGTCCTGCCTGATTCCCCTGGGAGCTCCCACGCCTGTCAAAACATCCATGCACATCAAGGGGACTCAGTGCTTAGCTCCTGGGAAGCAGCTGACTTGAAAGCAATCTCAGAGCGTGTACTAGTGAAGAAGGTATTTGCTGGAAGAGTATGTAGTTGTGCTTACATTTTCCCCAAAGGACTCTGCCCCCGAGGAGACAGATTTTTTCCTTTCTTTTTCAGGATATCATTAAAGAATGTTTCATCTTCTTCCTTATTTTCTCATTTGTTTCTCCCTCCAGTTCCCCGTTGGGATGTTTTCTAGTTTCACAGAGCTTGCATGCACTTTCCTTTGGAAGCCATTAATACCAATTTCAAGCCTTAGCCTTGACTTGAAAGAGATGAGACAGAGTCGCTTTTCAGGCTCATGAAAAATGGGGCAAGATATGAGCTGATTAGGTATTTGCAGCATCAGTACACCAGAAAGTCTTATAATACAAAAAAGAAGATGGGTAAGCTAACTGCTGTTATACATGATATAATAGCATTTGTTACAATCAGCAAAGAAAATCTTGACATTTGAACAGGAATTACTTTAAAGATGGCATGTTTTTTCCTCTCCTCAGCTTTGATTGCCTTTATGAATGCAAAGGGTTAAATAAAGGGATGCTTTAAGTGCCTTTTTAAAAAATGAAACTTTTAAAGAGGTAAGGACAAGTGATTTATTATATAGATAAAGCAGCATTAGTCACATGGGTTTGTGGCAGATTTTGTTCTCTTTTTCCCTCCTTGCTCCAGGGGAGAAGCTATCCACCCACCCAGCTATCCTCAGTCAGCCTAGAAGGCATTATTCCTCGCAAGGCTGAAGGAAAATCTAGAGCTGAAATTACCATTGGAAGGGAGAGTTTTGAGGTGGGTATGGAGGGGCTGCCCAGGATAGATGCTGGAGAGCCTGAAATATAGGACAGCAAAGGGGCTGCAGGAATGGCTTGATCATGATGCAAAGATACCAGACTTAGCTTTAAAGGACTCAGTGTACACTTAAAACAGGCATCCTAGAAATGGAAATAGCTATCTGTACCAAAGCCTGCCAGTGTGGTGTCAGCCCAGGGCCTTGTAGGGCATCACACTCTGCAGAGCAAAGACACCCCATGAGTCACTTCCACTTGTCAGAGGTGAGCTTAGAGAGGCCCAGAGCCCCACATGTGTGAGCAAACTCTGATATTGATTTAGATCTCATTTTAAATGCTTTGAGGAAAAAACAAGTAATGTGTTGTTTTGAAGACACGGGCTCTGCATTTCTACAAGTTGCTGTCACACGTTCTTGAAGGGGAGGTCTTTCAAGACAAGGACTATGTAAATTAGTGATTAATTTTATCCTTTTTTGAGTTTAATAATGGAACAAACAAACAAACCAGCATACATGCATATACATATATATATGTAAGTCTAAAATGCTGAAATGCTGGGCTAAACCAGTTTGAGGAGAAGTCTTTGAAAACTAAAACTACTTATTTGAAATTGGCTTTTGTTTATTTTCAACTTTTCAAAATAATGAAAAAGAAAGGACTGTGTTCAAAAGGAATTTGTCTGTCATGAACAAAACAAGTGAGAAGGTCACAGCAGCTGTCAGTAATGATGAAGGACAAAAGGCCAGAACTGATCCTTATCGTTATAGTCTTGTGGCACTGTTACACACTGTCCTCACTGTTTAGCACTAGCTCTTTTCATAGCAGATTCCTCTTGGAGAGAGACCAGTAGAGAACCAAAAGAAATGCAGGGAGAAAAAGAACTATTTAGCATTGTGGATGATCAGGGCTCAGGCTCTTTCTCAGGACTTGTTTCATTTGGCAGTTTAGATAGTTACCTGCTTTAATTTGAAGCTTTATATTTGATATACTTACCTGGGCTATATTTAAATTATTTTTCTAATTATTTGATTGAATATATCCTAGTTGTTCAGAAAATCCCCAGATCATTACTGTAGGGTGAACCATTCATTCACACATTCTCAGTCTATCCTGTTGAAGCTATTCCTTTTTGCATTGCAGACATATGATTAAAAAGGAAAAAAAAAAAAGGCAAAGGAGAAACTACACTGTGAACCAATGCAGGTGAAGGAAGATCTGTCAGTATGGTTACAAAATCACCAGGATGGAAGCTCTCTGGTCCTTTCTTCCCCTGGGGGTGATACCATCCATCAGCACCTGTTTCCTGGCAGTTTATCTAGCAGATAGTTAAGTACTCCTTACTGGCACAAGCAATGGCGATTCTGCAAACTGTTCCTCTGCTTCAGTCTTCTCTTCTCTGGATTTAACAATCTGTTTTACCTCAGCAATCTTTGCTTGCAGATCTTCTTTTCATTCGGCATTAAAGTTTCCCGCTCTTCTCCCCCTGACAGTCTTCTTTGCGATCCCCACCTTCACAGTGCGTGACACCGAGCACTGGGCACTGCACAGCTTGACAGGGATAATGAGGGTGGAAGAATTTCTGTATCTCCAGTATCCTGGAGACTGCATGCCTGTTTCCCCATCTTTGTGTGGTATTCTCCTCCTGTGTATGACACTGGGCCTGTGTTCAAAGCCTTCCATAAACTTTCAGAGATAGCACCCATCTCAGAACTTCAAACAACAAATGCTTAAGCTTTGAGAAGCTACTGTGTTTAGGTGGGCTTTGAAGCAGATGCCTCCCTTAAAGTGCACATGTTTATGCTGATCTGAATCATGTAATTGTCAAAAGTTTTGGAAATGTCTTGAAGACATTTGCCAAACTAGGGGCCACTTAGGACGAAATAAAAGGATGTAGTCACTACATTTTTCAACAACTTTACCTCTATTTCTGTCTCTGGCTGTAAGGCAGGGATGCAAGAAAATGTGTGGGAATAAAGAAATAAACCCAAAGAACATTTGGGGTTTTATCACAGGTATGTAACTTTGTGTACACACTCAAAGACATGAATGTCCTATGGTGTCAGAGATAGATGACTAATTTCTAGTTTGTCTTAAAGTAGGCAGTGCTAAATTACAATTAAAAGAGAAAAAAAAAAGATTATTAATTCTTCTTACATTCCTTTCTATAAATATTTATATTTATGTGACTGTACAGGCACATACATGCACAAATGTTAATGGAAGGGATCTGTGATATTCTGCCATGTGCATTAGTCTGTGTAACAGCAAAAGGAGGTCATGCTCTTTATTGGCTTTAATTCAGGAATGGCCCAAAGCTGCAGGAAGTCAGCTCAGACCTCAACAAAATATATTGCTGCTTCACCAAAGCAAGCAGGAGAACATCATGCCCTTCTGGAAGCAATTATGAGCCAGCAGCTCAATACAATAAAGAAAGCCCTTTTTTTTTTTTGTTTTATTTTCTTTCCTAGTAGCATCCCAAAACTTTTTTTCTACAAATGATGCAGATCTTTGAATTACACAAATTACACCTATCAACAGTAGCTTTGATCTGTTCAAGGGTAGCTTGACAGCAAAACCTCAGACAAGAGTAGAACACTGCATTGCTTGGAAGAAACTGAGTTTAAAAAAATCTCTTCTGCCAGGCTCAGTGCCACAGCCTGAAACCAGCTGTGAGCTTTAGTGGTATCACAGAGCTGCAGTACCATCTTTAAAAAGAGCACTGACCTTTAGGATATCTCCCCCTTATCCCCCATCTCCTGTGTGGTCATTCAGGCCCACAAGTCTGCCCACTGATTTACTACTAATTCTTAGGGAGACTGCCCTCACTCTCCCTAAAGGAGTAGTAAATCAGCAATGACAAGGAGGATGTGACTGTGTTGCTGTGCAGCTGTAATTCAGTAAGCACTGAGGACACTGACATGCAAACTGGCCAGCACAGATCCCACTGGAGACATGCCACCCTAGATCCCACAGGCATTATGGCTGTCCTGAAGCCCCTTCACAATTAATCCATTGGATTTGCCATCATGAGCTAAGCAAAAGCTGGTGTGGGCCCACCACTGAGTCAGTGCCCCAGGTTATATCCCTAAGATATGTGTAAGTAAGAAGTACACTTAAAT
The DNA here is from genome assembly GCF_050655825.1 of Lonchura striata. NCBI lineage: Eukaryota > Metazoa > Chordata > Aves > Passeriformes > Estrildidae > Lonchura > Lonchura striata. The sequence goes on from NC_140703.1 coordinate 65,996,074, forward strand.
TTAAAACATCACCTCAAGCAAACCTGGGAGCAAATTCTTCACTGATTCGCTTCACACTGATTCACCCCACACTGATTCAGCTAGGCTCAAGATTAACAAAGCACTTGCTTCTCGTGCATCTGAACCTCAAGGAGCTCTAACCCTGAAGGGCTTCTGTCCAAGTGTACTGTAAGAGACAAAGGGATGAGGACACTTAAGCAGTGAGCCCTAGAGATGGATGCAATGAGCAATGGCCTCAGCAGCTGCCCTGTCTCTGAGACACTGCAGTGCAGAGTCTGAAGGAGCAGTAAGTGCAAGTTTGCAGATACATGGGCAAAAATCCTTCTCAGCCAAGAGGCAACATGAAAACCCATGGCTGGGCTCTTTGTGGAGACGTGCACAGGTGAGAACATGCAGATGCTGACAGTCAAACCTGAATTGGATACAACTCTCTCATGCCTGAATTAGGCAGCAGCTGAAGAGCTTTGGCAAGGTGGTGGCCTACAGCTGTACAAACTGGAGGAAAAAGTCTCATTGATATTTCATAACTTTTTAATTTTCAGCTTCCAAGCATATTTATTCTCATCTCTGTTCATATATAGAGTTGAAGGATGGCACTGACTAAGGTTGTCCCATCTCTGCTGACCATGGATTTGGCTCTGCCACACCTAAGAACTCTGTCCTGAGCCAGCAAACCACTTCTGCATGTTTATTAAGCAGGTGAACTGTCCTGATATCTTAGTGACTCTTGTATGATACATTCTTTCATGGATCTATTGTTACCACAGTTATCTCTATTACTTCTCATGTAATTTATTTTTCCACAAGTTCCTGACCTTTCCCCTAACCCTCTCAGCTTTCTGATAACATATGTACTTTTAAGTGTTACATCTTTTTGCTTCTCCAAGCTTGCACGTGCATAGACCTTTAATTCACAGTGAAAGGGTATCCAGTGATTAACCAGTACTGCAATATCACTTCCTTCTTTCTTATTAAGGGAAGACAGATCTCTGTTTCATAAACCTACACCACTGCTATGGTACTCCAGAATGTACTCATTAAGAAGAATTATACAGACAATTAAAGATTGTCATTTAATTTCTCCTTTTTATTCATGGTTAGGAATGTGAATGAACTAAACATCTTAGTTAATGACATGGTTTTGTATGGATGTTTTGTCTGGTGTATTTTGCCAGACAGCTTCCCTGTTGCAAGAAACACTGAAATTAATTATCTTATTTTCCTCATTAGTTATCACAGATGAATAATTTCTAGATATTTAACAGATCTGGATATAGCAGCTAAATTTCACACCCAACATGACAATAGTCAACAGAGATATTGTTTAGTAGGAGGATGTTTTTGTGAATTCAGCCTTGCCTCCACTGATCTAAAATTAGATCTTTTCTGGACTTCAGTGTAGTGTAAAACCTGAGCCGAAAATAATATCTCTTTGGTGTCTGGTGACCACTCTTGAGCCAGGTTTTCTGATAGCATGTTGGAGCTTCCTTCCTGTCACAGACTATGGTGTCCACATCCATTCCTCTCTGCCATTTTACTCCTAATCCTGGTCTGTGCCTGATGCTTCATAGGTCTCTGAATACATGAAAAGCATTGCAGGTCCCTATCCCAGAGTATTCTTTTTCCATGCAGTTACTCAGCTGACTTGCAATCTTGCTGTTGTTTCCAACTGCAACCCTGAAGTTTGTAAACTCTTCCAGTGTACTGCAGCATGCAAAGAAATTTCCTTCCATACCCCATGCAGATTTATCAGGTGCTCACACTTGTCCACTAGAAGGACTAAAGAGTACATTTGCTTACAACAACAAATACTCAGATCTGCTCCATATGAGAGTAACAGTGGGATGGTTTTGTGACCGTGAGTACAGGCATGGAGGACACCAGACTGGTTATTGACAGCATGCAAGTAGCCAGAAAAAAAAAGTGGTTGCTGGAGTCCAAACTGGTGGAAATCTCTGTAGTTTTGCCATATATCAAGTATACAAACTTTGTCAATCAGAAATAGAAGTGGCAGTAAAAAATTCTGTAAAAACATTGTGCATGAAATCTAATGGCCATTTTGTTTGGGGTTTTTAAATTTATTTTAAAATAAATCTTCATTTCCTTTTCAGAGTAATGACATTTTTTTTGTTCGAAAAGATTTCGGTTTCCTTTAGGAAGTACTGTGAAGGAGAATGATGGGGCCCCCAGATGTGGATTCTGTGGAACTATATTTTACAACTAATGACCAGATCAGTTTCCACACTGATAGCATTATTTACCATTGCTATTACTATTTACCCCCTAGCTATGCTATATGAAGCAGGTATCCAGGGTCAAGAAGGGATAGCTGTGCCTTTCTGTGCCCACTCATTAAATCTATCCTTTTAAAATTGCTTATGGATAGTTTTTCAAGAAGCACCCAGTAAGAGGTCTGGGATAGATGGTTTTAAGCACTGTATTTGCTCATTCAGTGCTTCCTGCCTGGACTTAACTGTGTTGGGAAGCAGCAGAGGTGACTCAGAGGTTTGGACACGGCTTGTAATTTCAGTTCATACAGCCCACAAGCACATGACATCTTTTTCCACATTATTACTGAGTTATGCTACAGCGAATCTTAATGATCCACAATTAAATGCTTCCCTACACTAAGCAAGGAAAACCACTATCCACAAATTCCCCATTTTCTTTCTCTTGCCTCTATTAAAATAATTAATCACGTAGGGGAAAAGCACACCCGAGCTTGCTGTGAGGTCACAGTGAAATGATACATCACGAAGGCCATAAAACCACTATAAACATAAAATTACCGGTAGCAGTAAAAAAGAAAATCAAACCCTCTAGAAAATAAACCAGAGATTAAGTGAGGACTTCCACTGACACACAGTATAAGTATTAGCCAAATGATAGACTTCAGCAGGGGAAACAAGGGCTGAGAAGGGGGGTTTTTGGTGATCAGGAGGCAAGCAGCAGGTGAAGCTGAGGACAGGGAAAGCCTTTGCCCCAAGTCATGTTGAGACAAGGCATGTTACAGCCTCACCAGGCTGGCACGGCTCCTGCCATCCTCCACCAACTGCTGGGTGTCAGTGCAAGTGACAGCTTGTCTGTCTTGTGTCACCCAGGAGGGTCCTCAAGGACATAACCAGGAAAGATGTTGCCTGATGCTCATATTTTTTTCTCAACTTAACATGTCCCTGGCACTAGTAAGCCAACTTTTCTGCCAGGCTAGCACAGCACCCAGCATTAGTGAGTATGAGTGCCCATGGTTGTTGAAGTAGGTCAGGGAAGAGCAAGCTGCCAGGTTGGACACACTGTGCCAGTGCGGGTGAAATCTGTTCCTCTCCCAGCTCCTGCTGTTCCCAGGAAAGGCACAGAGGGCACTCACAAGTGAGCTTCTGACAGTGCTGTGCTGCTGCCAAATGATCTTCCTCCACAAGCACAGGCAAGGTCTGTGAAAGGAGCAAAGGTGTTTGCCTGAAGCAGAGGTGGTCACTGCCTCTGACCTGGGGCTTCTCAATGAGGATGCTGAGACTGGGGCATTGCCACTGCACTGTGCTCTGGGGAAGGATTTGTCCAGGTGTCTGCAGTGGGCATATTGTCCATATGCCTGCAAACAGGGCCATATTCACCTCCCAGTGGTGGGCAGTGGAGCCCTGCTGTCCCTGCCTGCCCTGCTGAGTTCTGCCACTCCACACAGCTCTGGCACGGAGTCCACCTGCATTAGCACTGCAGGGGAATTGGACTGGACAGTCTTCAAAACAAAAATTATATGATACACCCCTGCAGTGAGAATGCATTCAAATGCCCACACCCAGATGAGAAATTATTTTGTTTGCTGATGGAAATACCATTTTCTTCTGTGCACTCGGCCTGCCTCACATAATTCAGAAGTTAAGATGGGAATAATCCAGGGGACTGGTATAGCCTAATACTACCAGAGCCAGAGATAGAATTTCATGCATGGAAAGGAAAATTGATTCTATCTAAATATATTTCTCCTTATAAACCTGATTCTTCTTCCAGTGGGCCTTGAGGAAAGCAGGAATAATACTGGAGATCATCTCTCTCTTGCAGGTGCTGGCTCAAGGTGCTAGGCAAGGTATATTTACTAAGACAGTCTTTAAAGCATGAAAAGTCACAGCAACTTAGAAATATATATAGTAAGTAACAGGACACAATATTTGCAATAGTTTCTTTATTATATCATGTTTCATCACTTGCTCTAATTGAGTCTTGCAGTTTTGATCATGTCTGCTTTGTAATTTTCTCCCTCTAGTCAGTCAAGAAAAAAGCATGATATGGTAACAAGAATAAAATTAAGATTCTGTGGCTATATAAATACCTGGAAATTAGAATGGACTAAGTTACAAATAAATACAAATATGCATGATTTACAAGAAGGAGAAAATGTGCTCAGAATGCAAAATACAGCAAAATTTCTGATCATAGTCTAACTCTGGAGTGTTATACCCCTGGAGTGTGGAACTCTAACAGAAATAGGCAACAAATTTCACTTTGTGAAATGAATTTTAATTGAAGAAATACAGAAGCAGAGGAGAAACTACTGATGAAATGATAGTGCAACCCCAAAGGAACTTCTACTGGGGATAAACTAAAAGGAGTTAACTGTTTGGATGGAATCCAAATAAACTTTATATTTCATATAACTTGTTTCTTTTTCCACCAGGGGAAAAAAAAAAGCCAACCAGAGTTTTTACCTTATTAATGGAAATCAATTAGAAACAGTCCAAAAATCAAATAGAAGCCAAGTGAAATGCAGAGCTGACTAGAAGCTCTGAAGAAAATGCTCTTTGTCTTAACTAGGCTATTAGAAAACAAAATATAGAAGCAGTAAGAGCTTCAAAGAAATGCAATGGACCAGGTCCAAATCCCAGCAACACACTGAGCTGGAAAAGGTTCACTGGACCGTCTAATTTATTTAACACTTTCAATTCCTAAAAGTGCACCAGTTATAAAAAGTACAGCATATATTAAAAACCACATTGCATTTCTTTTAAATTAATGAATAGCTGCTAAATTTGAGCTCCTATTTTCCTTTTAAAAACCACTTAGCATAACCAGAAGCTAAATAGTATGAGTTACTCAAAGCAGGGGAATGCAAACAAAAGAAATCTTGGGTACTGAAAAATTAAGAGTAGGAATGGCTATTGAAAAGAAAAAAAAGTTACTCATACAATTTTATGCTTAATTCTGCTAGATAATTCTTCGTTTCTTGTAAATGCAAGTTTTGTCCCAGTTTAAAGGGTAAGACGCTGAAATTAAGATACAGTCCCTCTCTGCAAGACAGAACTAATGTGATTGTATGTCCCACACACATTGTGTCAGAGCCAGCTTCATTGACCCAGCTGCCAGAGTGAATCCTGAGATGGGTGTCTGAAAAGGAAGGAGAAAATGCATCTTCCTGCCAAGGTGTCTAAAGGCCATAGAGAAGAAGTCTCCTCTCCCATTCCTCAGTGACTTTTCCTGCCTCCCTCCTGTTGCATCCTCTGCAGCTGCAGGAAGGTGGCTTCTGGTATCTCAGGGCTCAAAGCAGTGTCCCTTTAATAAGGAAATCAAGAGCTAATTCTTAATCAGTCTTGGTGCACTGGCCTCACTGGGGTTACACAAACTAAACCAAAACCCTGCAGAAGATACACAGCATTTCAAATACTTTTAAAACATTTTGAAAAGGTAGCAAGCTTGTAGGCACATGTGGCATGTATGAAGAGGTTGAAGTCTGAGGATGAAGAAGATGAGTCAATGGGAAAACAGCCCACATAGCAGTGGGGTCAGGAAACACACCTTGTGCATGCACACAGGGATATATCCACACATCCACACATGGCTGTGTCCTGTGCTAGCGACAGCACCGCCTCTGCTTTGAGCTCAGGCTGGGAGATGAGCTCAAGTGACCTTAATTCCCCCCAAGAGGAGAAAACTTCGTACTATGTTCCACAAATCTGCCAGAACCCATGCACTGGGCTTCACCTAGCAACATGGAAAACTGTGACTGGCACTAAGGGCCCTATCGATGGCCAGAGGACAGAGGAAAGGGGAAACTTGCACTGTCTGCAGATGAACAAGAGACTTTCCTCTCTATTGCTGCCAAGCCAGCACTTTTCATCAACATCCAATCAGCGCCAGAAATTCCTTAAAAGAAAAAAAAAAGCTCTTTGGAGCAGAGTCCTTTTGTGCATCATCCCAGAACACAAAGGGGCCCCCAGCTCTCAGGAGGGCCTCTTAGGTATTGGCTCAGTATCACAAACTGTAATAATTAAAATAATTTATAGTATTATTTTTTTAAGTAGGGATTTTCCCTCTGGAACTTTCCAGTTTAAACGTGAAGACAGTGGCTTCTTCGTTACTGCTGGGAAAGCAGAAAAAAGAGTTGTTATTGGAGGAGATACTAAAGAAATGAAAAATAATGTTTATATTCCTATTAGTCTTTGTGTAGCTGTGAACATCTCAAAGGCTAGACAGGAGCTTGGAGAATACACAGAGATGTAAAACCCAGGCTCAGCTTTAGCCTCTGCTGTGCAGAGACAAAACACCAGTCTAAATATCTCTGTCAGTGAGTGTTTTTATGTACAGGCCTAGCAGGACTGGTAAGAAGAAGCAGGCAAATAGAAAAAAAAAGAGAGGGAGAAGATGGATGGCTACTAGGGAGGGACTAGAAAGGGGAGAGATATATTTAGTCACAATATATTTTGTTATAACTAGTGCAAATATTTCCCTTATAGCACTTTTGTTGAAAAATTATATAAAAACAAATGTTTAGAAATGAAGAATTTCAGTACTTACCTTTTTTTTTAATGTAGCCTAAACCCTAATTTCTAATTGGAATTTGAGTTTTATCCCTTTCATGTATTAAAGTAGAAAGTAGGAAAAAAATCTAACAGATAATAAAATGGGGGAGAAAATAAGTGGTGGCATAAATGAAGGGGGAAATTGCAAATCTGAAAATTTTGATAATTCTTGTTTCTGACAAAACTTATTTATCACAGAGCAAAAAAAGTGTTCCTGTTAAAAACTAACATTACTCTCAATTATTCTGCACAGTGCCAGGCTCATTTTTCAATGACATCTTGTTATTATTATATATTACATTCATTACAGGAGAGCCCAGAGGTTCTCAAGCTTCTGTCATGCTGAGTGAGTACAATATTTAGGAAAGATTATCCTCATCTTAAAGAACTGACAAGTTAACTAGGGACAGGATGCAGCAAGCAGGCAAAGAACATAAGAGAAGACAGAGAGGAGGAATAAGGAAAGGGGCCATGGTGAGAACATGACTAGCACAGCTGGAGGGACTTACCACATATTTCACAAGCCATGGGTACTGGTGTGTCCCCCAGAAGTCACCTTCTCCATGATCAGTGGTACAGTGGGACTGAAAAGGCAGCTGAGGGTGGTTGGCTCCCATTGATACAAGAAGTGTGGTGAGTATGCAGCTGCCACTCATTTCTCCCTGAAGATGGAGTCATGCTGTACTTGTTGATAGAAATCCATGCCTGCTCCTCACGCCAAGTGCCATGAGAGGCTGAGGACTCTTCTTTCTTCAGTCTTGGACAGGAGTGCACCTGTACCAGAAAGGCACTGCCATGCCTAGCGCATGTCAGGGAGCATCTTCTCATGCACTGAGACAAAACAAGTGGAAGGTCTCATCACCAGTTACCAGCACTGAACCTTCACTATCTCCTCACAGTTAAGGAACAACCACTGCTGCCTACTTTGGAAGCAATATTTTGTCTGCTAACTAGAAAGAACTGCAGCTACATACAGCTGCAACTCTGATATCCTGTGTTCAGAGACAGCTCTTTTACAGAAGAGAAATTCTATCTTTTATTGCTCTGGGCTATTTGGAGGAAAATATCTGCTAAGGAACGTTCCACTATGAGTAAAAGTTCTAGAAAATGTCTCCCCAACCTCTGTTATTTGAATTAAAGTATGCTGATACATGCTCTTGTGACTTTCCCAAGGCTTAAGAAAGACAAAAGTAAATAAAAAAGTATAGCAATTTAAGCTCTTCTCTTTTTTTACAATGACTCGGAGGACTTGTGAAAAAATGTTTTATGGCATTTGTCTGAGATTTCCCATGGTTGGTAAAACTCCCCCAGTAACAACTGCTTAGAGTATCACTGTCCAGAAACTTTAGCATTAGCAGATTTATGTCTTTTCTATTACCTGCAGCAATAAGCTGCCTTTAAAAAATCCTCTTGTTCCCAAACTACAAATTGAATTTCAATAAATGTATGTAATATAGCCAGAGGAAAGCACAAAGCGGAGTTGTGTGCAATCTTAGAATTTTACATGCAGTTCTCTTTGTCTCAGAAGTTTGATCAGATACTGTCCAATCTTAATGTATCTGTACTCCCTGGGCTAGAAGAGCAAAATACAACTGAGTCAAAACCTTCTGCTATAGTCAAATTAAAAGCATAAAAAATGGAATGACAAGTGGAAGCACTACAATGGGCTTGTGACCTTCAAATTCCCTGGCTGGCTAGTAATAGGAGAACCTTGGCCTACACTCAAATATCTTCCAGGCTGTAATAAATTGGAAGAAAGATCTTTGGGATACACTGACATAGCTGGCATATTTCCAATTTCTTCAGTTTTGCTAATGAGATTATGCAACCTTGTCACATGACAACCTCTGTCTCCTATATCAGGTGAATTTGCTGCTCCAAAAAGACGATTCAGTGGCTTTCTGCTCCCTTTACACCTGCAGTCTAGCACAAAGCAACCCAAGGGAATTGGGCTTTTAATGCCCAGTGCCTGAGTGCTATTAAATTAGCTACATCTACCCATTAAACTCCCAACCTCACCTGTGGCAATTCCTCACCTTTGAAAGGTTGCTATTATTCTCATAATTATCTGTAGCCTGGTAGAAGCTGCATAACCACTCAGCTTTAGCATTATTTTTAAATAGACATCAATCTTAGCGTGTAACAGAGAGCCCTGTGCAAATTTCTTCAAAGGGTCAGCGAAGGCCCACTTGCAGACACAGTCCTGCTGACACCTGTGAGTCCGTGGTGGTTAAGTAAAAGAACCATAGGTGTGTGTGGAACTCAGATGCAGTCAAAGAGAAAAACGCGAGTTTCTAGCCAGGCAGAAGCCTGGAAAAGATCTGGAGAAGAATGTAAATAATTTTTTATCTCTCTTGTTTTTCCCATTGTTTATAGTTAAGTTCTATCACTGTGCGTCAAGCACTTTGCACCAATGGTGTAGGTTGTTTTCACTTCAGGACCAATGAAGTTGGTCCTCACGAAGCTCTGTATAAAAGAGCAGTGTATTTTGAATAAACCAGAGTTTTACTCTCTCAGCCTTCTGATCTGGGTCTCTTCATTCCTGTCCTGCCTCAACAGCGACAGGTGTGTGCATCATCATTACTTCAGATGTGTGGGCTAAGCAGCATCCCACTTCTCCTTTCTTCCTCCTATACCGGCACATCACTACAAAGCACACTCTCAGGAAAGCTTTGGCAAGAGGCTCCCAGCCTGTGGTCTCTGCTGAGGGGTTATCAGTCGGTCTGTGAAACTGATGTTCCACAAAATTGTTTTAAACTTATGAACTCCCTCTGGCTTCACGGGTGGTCTGGGAAAAAGAAAGTTGAAATTGTTTGAGCTGCTTGAGAACCAGTGGTTTAGGCAACAAACTCCCACTGACATCAGAACAGGCTGTGGTTAGGAGCTAAGCAAAAGTGCAGCCACGCACAAAGGTCCTGCATATGCACACAGTTTTTATTTTGCCAAGACTCACCATTATGTTGCTACCAAAATGGTGATCGTGGTCCTGCCATGCACCATTGAAACAATATACAGGAAATGTTAGCAGACAATTCTGTGTATTTCCAGTCACAGCTTTTCGGAGGATTTGGCTGTGCCAGGTGGCACTGAAATCCACAGGACAAGTAAACAAGCCGCTGGTTATGCCGAATACAATGGCATACCACAGTGTCTGTAGTCATTTTTCTTCAAAAAGTGAGCATGTAAACAGTCATCTGCTTGGACAAGGCTCCTTCACTGCACCATCTGCAGCATCACATCCATCTTGGAAATAATAACTTGGCAATGACTGGCAGCAGAAGGTGCTTATGGCATCACTGGACAGCATTTCAACAGCTCCTGGGGAACAGGATAGGAATGACACCACTGTCACCATTGGTTGAAAGAGAATCAGTACTGAAGGTAACATCTGGCACTTCAGGAGTACCTTATAACTGGTGAACATGAGATAATCAATGGTGACCTCTAGTATAGAGACAGTCCAGCATTCCCCTTCCAGAAAATGTGTTGCCCATCAGACTCCACAAGTGTAGGTAAATCCTGACTTCTAATGGTTACTATTACATACAACACTTTCAAAATTATTTATTGACAATAACCCAGTAGGTTCCTCACTGGATTTTCAAAGGATTCAATGACATATTTTCTCCTTGATTTGTGTATATGTCTGGTATTTCTTGGGCCAAAGAAAGATAAATTTGGCTCAGTTTTGACCAACCTATCTGAGTTTTGCAAGTAATAAGAGCTCATGCATTAAACCCCAAAGCTCACAGGTTTGTTCCTTGCTGGCTGAATCTTCATGACACATGGCCCTAAATTTCTTGTAAGTACAAGGCAAGGATATGGAGTAGATGCCACTACTGAAGGTAGAGTCATAACTCAAGAGCTTCTATGTGGCTGAATGTCTTAATGACACAACTGAGAACATAAGAGACTGACCTCAGAAAGTGAAATAAATGAACTTGCCTGCCACACTTTAAAAAGTCAGTAATGATTAGAAATAAGTGGGAGATTATTGGAGCAATATATAATTTAATACAACAGACACATTTTGAGTAGAAAACATGAAACTGAGAATTACTCAGGGTGGAGAGAAAATTATAATAAATTATGCAAATCTATAGCTAGAGAGACTAATACTAAATATCATAGAAAAACATAGTACTATGTATTGGCAGAGTTCCAATAACATGTAGTGATGTGTAGGGACAACCTGTAGACAAAAAGAAGATACTGACACACCAGCTTTGGTCAGAGTATTTTCTGTTTATCAGAGGTGGCCTAGGCAGATCATATGGGATGATCATACTAAATAAAATGCAACAGCACTGTCACAGTGAAAGCACTGAAAAGGTCACAATCCCCAAATAAAATACTGTGTGGTGCCCACTGTGCTGCTCTGAAGCCTGAACAACACAAAAAGGCACCTCAAGTAGGTAGAAACTGCTGCTTCCTGCTCTTTTCTGCCTGCAGCTGGCCCTGGTACCAGCACAGCAGACAGAAGAGCAAATAATACTGTTTGAAAACTTTCCAGCTAGGGCTAAATTTTGGTACAATGCAATTTAAAACACAATAATCTAGGGCGGCAGGTGACAGTTTGTCCTGATTTTTAAGAGAAGCAAATTAAAATTTGCAAACCTTTGGTTGTATTCAGCTAGTTTCTGGAAGAAGTTATTTGTTTAGGAAGGCAAATCACATCCCAACCAAGTCAGGGCAGGCTTGTAGTAAACTAAACTACACTTTGATTATTGCTGATGATGAAAATGCAACTTGGTTTGTCTTTAGTGGGGAGATGGAATCCTTAATACATTCTTAACTGTCTTTTGCAATTATTGCCAGAGCCAGGCAGTTAAATCTGCAGCTCAGTCTTTGCTTTACTAAGCTCTGTCACATTTCCTAGAAATTCTGAGGAAAGGAGCCTGCAAAGAGGAATTCTAAACTTCTGCCAGTAAATGCTGCATAGAATTACTCTGCTCTGCATCCTCCAGATTATATAAAATTAAAAGCATTTATGCCACCTTTCGTTTGATGCCTGTAAACAGATGATATGCCTGGATCAAGCACGTTTCTGAGTTGCAACCACATATTATGCAAAATAATGATATTAAAGAGGAGCTGATAGATATTAGTCTTGTCAGCTGCATTGTTTACTCTGTTCTCCTGAAGTAATTGTGGATTCACAGTTGAGATTTACACGTAGTTTCCATTGTATTATTTGTGGCAGCTTTCATTATCTGCCAACAGAAATTTCATTACTGTTGTGAGGAAAAAAAGGTGTAGCCTGGGATGGCAACACATCACACATCTAGAAGTAGCAATCTTCAGCAGTTGTTGTGCAATAAGTAATGACTAATCAGCTTGGCTGTGTTGTGCATTCCTTAATATGTTGCCACAGCCCCCACTTTTCAAGATGGACTGTAAACCACCTCTTTAGGATCACACTCAAGGAGGTTGTGGTGTGCACCTTTCCTTGTTCTCGTTATTGCTCATGTCATTAGGTGAGATACATTTCATGCCATTACTTGTGCTCGTTAAAATCTTTGTGACTGGAATATGGTACAGTATCAGAATTTTAATGCCTCATATATTCTCTGAGAGATGATGGCAATAAATGCTACTGCTTTGACCTTCTCTGGGTTTTATCATTTGATTCACTGATCATTGCCATTCGTTCATCTCCATTTGTGCCTATATAGAGAATAAAGAGCCAGACAAGAACTACAGTTACCAACAGACAAAAATATTTACAAAATGTAATGTCCCATATTTGTAAGCAAACAAACAGTTTATATAGCTTTTCATCATCTTCATTAAGCATTAATATCCTGCCTTTTCCTTGAGACAGGGATGGCTGTGAAGAGGCAATGTGTGGATTCTTTAGCATTACAGGAACACTAAAAAGCAGCCTGGTAACTATACATACCTGCGACACTACTTGCAGGAAGGAATGGGAAAAAGGGCATCCTGTTTGGTGCTCTTTACAGGAGTGACCTTAAAAGAATTTCTAGAATTTTATTTTGGGTGATTGTGAGGGTGTAGCAGTGACCAATCAACCCTATCACTGCCAAGATTTCCCCAAGCTTTCTTTATAGCTGTTCATCTATTACTGCATGTAGTGTAGTCAGGAGAATGCAAAAGGTCCTTGGAACAGGGATATCCAGGTAAAGATGTGTTAGGCATACTGCCTAACTATAGCCACCGAATTCAGGAGGTTATTTTAGAAGCCTAGATTGGACTAATCTCCCCACAGATCTCTGGGTAGAAAGACAGAACATTTTAAGATTCATTTGGCCCGTTTTAGACATCTATGTAATTTTTCCATATAGGAGTGAACTGAAGGAGCTCTTTCAGAAGAATAAGACAAATACTCTTGATTTCTGGCTGGAAGAAGCTATCTCTCTCTCCTTTGCCTGTTGAGGGAGAGCAACCCTTCCATATAAGCTCCTAAACTGGGGGCTTAAAACTAGTCAGCGTGATTACATTCTCTACTCAAAGCACTTGACCTGGATGCTCCTGGGAGGTGAAAATGGAGTGTTGTCTTATGCACACTCCCTGCAACAGCAGCTTGTGATTTGAGGGGGTGTTTCTTTCACAGGCTCACTGACTTGAGGGAGTTCACCTGATTTACAGCACAGATTGGAGCGTGGTGTGGTGTTTGAAACAGAATTGCTTGAGCTTGTCCATAAAGAGCAAGAAAATTTCAGTATGAAATGTGAAAGAATATTTCCTATTTCCTATTTTTTACAAACATCTACTTTTCAGCAGGCAGATTATGCAATGAGACTCCATTTGCTCCTGCGTTCTGCTGTGCCTTGGTACAGGGGAAGGACTATACATGGGGGCTCATTACTCCATGAATCTCCAATGAATTCCAGAACTAGATATATAAAGCTACCATGAAAGACCAACTGGTTTTTGCCTGTCACAAGAATTTATTCATCTAGCATTGGGCAGGGATTTTACAGATCACCAGTACATCAGAAATACATCATCAGTAAAACATGGCCAAATTTAGCCTCATACCCAAGCCAGAGCTCCTTTGGAAACAGACAAAGCAGGCACCTGCCCAAAGCAGCATCCTGCTGAAGGGAGGTAAAACACTTGTGATGGCTGCTGGCTTTGTGATTGATGGAGAGTGGGAGAACTGGAATGGCTGCTGCTCTTCCTTCTGGGTCATCATGGCAAGGTATGGCTGCTGGCTACTACTCTTAGGTGAAGCAATGGAGTAGTGGTCATCAATGCATTCTCCCAGCTTCCTGGCTGCAGGAGCAGAAATTACAACCTGTCTGCACACTCCCCTGCCCTACTCCTCTTCTTCTTTCCTTCCTCTTCAGGTGTGCCCAAACCAACCTCCAGCCTCTGAGCTGAGGGGTGAGAATGCTCACTTCTGGGAAGCCTATGTGAGCTCCAGCCACAAATTTAGAAAAAGCATTCAACTTTAGAAAAATAATTTAGGGATGGTCTATTAATGGTATTTAGTAGCCCTCATGTTATACTCAGCAGAAGACTTGGTACAGAGGCAGTCAGAGCATCCCAGACACAGATCACCATGGTGGGTCAGGCAACCTGGTGTCTCAAAAGCAGACTTTTGTTTGCCTGTTCTTCCTCTCTGCATCAAGGCAGTGCCAACTGTGGAAGTAGTTAACTGATGGCACATGAAAGAAGAGTGCACCACAAAATCACTGCTGCAGTCTCCAAGCCCCTGAAATCTCCCCAGAGCATGAGGGAGCTCACCTGCAATGGCAACAGACTGGGCAAGGATGTGGGCTGGCTGGCACCAAAAGGGTTGCACTACTGGCTCTGAAATAAAGTAAACAGGGGAGAGGGTATAAGAACTCATGGCATCAAAAACAATCTCTAAAACAGGGTAATTAGAGAAATTCCTTCTTCTCTTTAGGAAAGCAGCAGTGCAATTAAAGATTCAGTGATATATTCCTTGTATTCACTTCAGGCTGATCCATGTGAGACTGATCCACAGACAGTTTAGGAAGTCCAGGCAGTAGTATGCTCAGTGAAAGGAACTGACAGCTTTAGCTGGAGAAATTGGTCCCTAGGCAATTTTAGGGTGATGTGACAAAGCATCAGCAGAGATAAACATAACTTCAAAGATATTTGGAAGCTTTTCTGGAATCTAGAACATTATCTAATTTGACATCATTATGAAGAAGCAAGAGAACTGCTATGGCTGTACTTTCCAACACAACATAGTTTTATCCTGATTGGGCCAAACCTCGGATAAGTATCACCAACAGAAAACTAAAACCTTGCAGGAACAGAAAAAAAGAAGGGGATCTCCTGTCCAGTCAGAAACACAGAATTTTATAAAACCCAAATATATCAGGTTAGGAAATTTTTTACTGGATTTGTGTTTTGTTTGTTGTTTTTTTCCCCTAATCCTGTATGTGTACAAGCAACTACAAGAACAGTTTTTGTCTTGTTTTACTGCAACGTCTCAAAATTACACTTTCTATATATTTATCTAAATATCAGCTTTTTAGCAGGAAAAATGTGAGATTCTTTTTCTCTCTCTTGTTGGAAAGGGGATATGAGATGGCATGTCAGTAACTTCTCTGGTTGTGTTATATAAGTGCAAATTTATTCATATATCGGTGGCAGTACTTTATTTCCTATATATTAGCCTACATATATAAAATTTCCCAGAAATAACTAGGATTTCCCAGACATTTTGTAACTTCTGAGCAGTAGATGAGGAGCTCTGAAGTCAGAATACTACAGAATATTACTCACTAGTTGGAGGAAAACAAGGATATGAGAGGTCCCCAAACAAATATTCCTGGTTCAACTTGGACTGGAGGACCCAAGAAAAAGCAAAAATATCTCGGCTTTAATTCTGGGCATTGGGTGAGGTGAAATAGGACAAAATTTTTACCTTTCTTGTTCGGGAGGGGCTGAGTTGACTTGCCTGGCAGTGAGTGATCATTCAGCATGGAAGAAACAAATTTGAGTAGCCTGCAGAAAGATTATTTGACAACAATTATATGCAACAGTCTGAAAAGCAAGGTCAAACTTCATTAGACATACACTGGTGTGAATCCAGAGCAGTTCTAGTTGAAGCAAACTGAGTAATGCAGTGATTTAAATGAGATCAGACATAACTTGCTGTCAACACAGTCAAATTTTAAGTTGATCAAAGAACAAAATCTTCCCTTGTGTATATTCAGAATTTATCTGATGACTGTAGACAGATTTAGATGGAAATATTTCCTCCAAAGAATTCAATATGTCCAAATAACTTCTCAGTGTGAGAAGGAATAGGTCAGTTTTTTTATAAAGGGAATACTAAATCAGAAAATATGTGGCCTTTTCAAAAGTCATAGAACAACTTCTTTGCAGTCCCATGCTCTTATTTTTTCTTCATCTTGTTCAACAACATCAGGTCTATTTATTTCAGATTAAAGGCTGCAATATTGTCATAAAACATTGGCATTAAGATTGGAAACCCAGTCTGCTGCCATGGTTGTCAGTCCCAACACAAGCTAATCATTCAATGACTCTGAGGCCCATTACTTCCATCTTTTTCTTTTGAACTCCAGCAAGCTGCTTTCAGATCCTGGCATTCCAGGCATCTGGTTCCAACCCAGGTGAAAATACCGCACAGGGCCCTCCTGTCTGCCAGGAGTACTGAAATGCTGTATGAGGTTCATGGTACTGCCCCACACAGGCTGGCCATTGTGCCCCAGTTCTGCTGAGGGGGGCTTGTACACGGCGGTGGGAAGGTTCCCTGGTTTGGCAACCTTCAAATTCATCAGCTGGATCTGCCAGGCAGGAGTGTGGGTGATTTTCAAAACCCTCAGCTGCCTGCACAACACTGCTGGCGATGATTGTTCCAGGCTGGAATGATTGGCCCAGTTTTCTGTTGGAAGACACCAGTCTAAAACTAGGGAACACAGTTGCTGCCTAGGCATGATCTAGATGAAGCAGTGCTGTTGTAGACCATAAACATTCAGTCTGGCATCCAAATAACTTTGCCAAAGGCCAGTCCCAGAACATCTCACTCTCTCTATTGTAACCATCTCAAAAATGGTGTCTCAACACTAGAAAATCTCTAACCTTGTGCTTTTTATCAGAATTTCACCACACTGATTTCTTGATTAGTTCTTCTGAAGGACATCATGCCAATAATTCAGGAATACAAACTTAGTTAAAGAATCTCTTTACTGGACATACACACCTGTTCCTAAGACAGCAGTAGATGTGTGTACAGTGTTCAGCACAACACAGTCTTTTAACATGTTCTCTATGATTAGTCTGGTCTGTTTTCATCTCTTTGTGAATCAGAGGTCTGGATGTACCTCAGCTTGTCCTGTCTCTTCCTTCAGCAGCTTTCTTTTCTACAGTACAGTCCACAGAAGCCCTAGCTCAAATATGCAAATTTATTTTATATTAGACAACTTTCTAGAATAAAGTGAAGGGACAGCAGTAAGAACATGAAGCAGAAACCCTCCTTTTCATCCAAGCACCCAAACTACATGATGATTCTTGCACCTCTTCTCTCTTAACCTGGCTTAGTGATTCACAAGTATTTCTTGTCACAGTTATTCAGTCTCAAGGAGATATTTAGAGAATGCTGAAACTAAGCTAAGTTAGAAACCTGGTAAAATAAATCATACTGGTGCTAGGACAGAAGTTGTGGATTTGAATCTGCTCAAGTAAATATTGAACCCAGGTCTACCATCTCCTGAAAAGCACTCTAGCTCCTACCTAAGCCACCCAAAAGTTTGCATAAAAATGTGTAAAACCATTTCCTTTTAAAAATGTGAGACCTACATTTGAAATTTTGGAAGATGAGACCTGGATTTGGGACATTACAGATGTCCAGGGCTATTTTCAGGACACCAACTTTAAATGCTTATTTTAGTGGCTTCTAAAAGTTACTGTGACAAGACCAATGAGCATCTTGGAGAGCTTGCTGTCAGGCCATGATGGCCCTTTCAGCCAATTTGAAAATAAGTTATAATGCCTAAATTAAGTGTCTGTAACAAATGACCTACTTATCAGGCTGCGTAGAGGCTACCTAGTGAATATATTGTGTCCTACCCTGGGGTCATGCTGCTCCTTGCACCTCTTTGGGCCCTGGTTTCCTTTGCACAGAAAGAAGCTTTGAGGAGACAGCATATTCCCAGTTCTTGCTTCAAAATTGTATTAGGATGTGATTTAAATAACTAAACCCAGGGAGTTAGAAAATTCTTCCACTGTTCTAGAAATGAAGCCTTCAACTATCATGTCTATTTATATTCATAGCTTATATAGCAAGGGAAGCTGCTCTGGAAAGCTCTTCTGAATTAATTACAGACACAGGTAGGCAGTTAGGTCACTGCGACTCCTAGTTTTGATACAGCCCACAGGTCCTAGGCTAAGAGGCAGTATAAAATCTGTGCAGAAAACATAGATTTCTACAGGAGATATTGTATTTGCATTTTTCTATTCATTATCCTTTGCCTTCTTTGCTGCCTGAAATGCTGTGATACCAAAATCATGCATATATGATTGATTTGGGTTATCAGTGAGTGCATTGAGAAGGAGATGGAGTGTCCATCATGGCAGGTCTAGTGAATTTGATAGTAACTGGGATGTTCTTTTGCCACAGAAGCTGAAAGCACCCTGTGGCTGCTGTGGGCTGTGCCTACAAGGCATGATTATGTGTGTGCTGTGGCATGTGGGTGTGATAGTAATTGTTCACAGCTGCATGCACAAAGAAAACCAGCCCTGGGCAGGCTTCACTTTTTGCTCATTCCTTTCCGCCAGATGTTTTTTCACTTCTGTCAAATTTTCCTGCTCTTGAGAACAAAAAAGGGGACCCAGGGTGTTTCTCAGTGGCTGTCAGGAGCAGGAGGTGAAAGCTCTGTGCCTTAGGCAGGGGCACTGAGCTCTGCTGAACAGCTCCCTGACAGCAGGAGATGGGATAGGATTTGAGTGAGGTCCATTACTCCTGTCCTGGGCCAGCAGATAAACAGTAAAACACAGCTATGGTTATTCTGGAATTTAGGAAGACTATGCCCCTGCAGCTTAACAGATACGTACTGTCTTCAAGTGACCTGTGGGATGTGCAGCATCCTTCATCTGGAAAACATAAAGGCTAGAGCTGAGCTTTCCCCAGCTGCCCAAGCTTCAGCCTCTCTAAGGTCTTGCAGCATATTGCCAGCTTACACTAACCTTTATCAGCATTGGTACCTGATCTGGAAACCTTTTGTTTTACAACTGACCTGGCAGGCACACCTGCAGCACACCATATGGTCCCCACCCCATAATAATTACCAGAATTCTCTACCCATTTACCAAGAAACAAGCAATTCCATATCCCATCATAAAATTGACCAACAGACTTTGTCCTGCAGCCTGCCCCCGTCTCACATCCCTACCCACCTTCATGTGCCTCATCCCACCTGCTCCTCTGTGGGCTGCCCTTCCAGGTGGGAAGGATCCCTGGCACTTAGGCCATCAGGAGAAGTCTTTGAAAACTTGTGCAATGTAGAAAAATCAGAAAAAATCAGACAATAGCAGCACATCCTCACCTGACACTGCAAGAATTCAAAAGCTTTCAGAAATGTTGATTTAAAGGGACATCTGGAGGCCACTTATTTCAAAGCCCTGTTTACAGTAGGACTGCTGCGTATGCTAGATCAAGTCAGTTGTGACTATTGATCTGGTTCTCCATTTTCCTGTAGTCTTCATTAAGTTCAAGTTAAAACTCATTCTCTCCTCTATTCCTTCAGATTTTTTAATGCATCCACCAGCATTGTCACTCTGTATTCTCCAGGCATCTGCTGCTTCTGTGTACCTTCCACAGTTTCCTTTCATGTTGTCCAGCCATTATTGGAGTTTTTCCCCATTACAGTCAGGATGGCATTTGAACTGATACACATCTTTGTTCCTTGAAAAACAAAGCATGGTGTTTCCTGCTCCCCTATAGACCAAAGGACACTGTAAGCATCTGCCTTGAGTGTATTTTCTGAAACTTTGGTGAAAGATTTTTAACAAATATATATGACTTAATGGAAAGGTTTCTCCTCTTGTTCTTCTTCCTCTAACAAACAGGCTTAAATAAAGGAAAAACAGTCAGCTGTAACTTGCCCAGAACCTTAGAGGCCATATACAAAAGATTTCTTCCCCATATCTCTTAAATAGTTTATACAGATCATAAAGACATGAATAACATAATAACCATTGCTCAGACTGATACCACTTCAGGGAAATCACTGGGAATACAAGCAACAGAAGACACACCTATATAATCTCTGGAACTATATTTAGACAGAGCTGTATCTCTGCCTAATTGTTCAACCTCTTCTAGTTGTGGAACAACGATTCCTTCTGGAGCAGATGGATCTTGTTGTTTGGCTTTCCTCCTAGGAACCCCATCTTTTAAAGTTGCTTGCCTTCTGCTTATTCTTTCTGAATACACCTCCAGACAAGCCTGTCAGAACTGGCTCCCTTTAGAACAGAGAGTTTTGCTGTGTTACACTGCAATCCCTCACACCCAGTCAGTTGTTCAGTTTATATTGGAAGAATCCCAAGGATGACCAGTTCCTCTCTACTATCTCAAACCATCCTGGCTTTTTAACATGGCTTCAAAGGGCACATTCTCAATTAGAAGAAATAGGATACAAAATGGAAGAAGAGTTCAGGTGCAACATCTTAACTGTACTGCCTGAGAATTCTTTTGGGATGGTTTTTGTCATAAAGTGTTGCAGTATCCATCATGCCTCACCAAACTGCCTGGTCCCACCATCAACATATTGATAGGAAATATCAATAGGAAGTAAAAATAAACTCCTGGATGATAAGTAATAGGATCTTGAACATGAAAATCATTTCACTTAAATAACAAAGTTAGCATTTTGGATTGAAATAGTGTTGCTGATAAGGTAGCTTTAACTCCATTAATAAATAATGGAGTTAGGCTGATTATACACATGAGCTGAGTTGACCTGATGGCTGCTTGACCCTAAAGGAGTCCAGTTCATTAATCTCTTCTTTCCTTTCTTCCTTTTTGCTCTGACCATGACTGCTTAACCTGTTCCTTTCCTTATACCGGCCCTAGTGCTCCTCTGACTGCATGCTGAGTGAGCTCAGCACATGATATAGTAAAAAACTTATTTGAAGGTGAAAACCACCAAACATCACCCAAAGACTTTTCTGACCATTTTCAAGTTGAAATAACTTAATACAGGGTCAGAAGTCAGTGATAGCCACTCTAACAGAAAAAGAAGTATAGCAAAAGCTGGAAGGACACATATAGGTAGAGATATGAGGGAAAAGGAAAAAGTGGAGCTTCTCCATACTCCATTAGGAAGAGAACATGATTAACTCTGGAGATCCCTGTGAAGACCCAATAGATCTATTTGAGGAAACTCTGGATCCCACCAGACTGTTGCTAGTCCCAGTATCAAAGCAGCTCACTGCTCCACCAAGGAAGGCAGAATTGAAGATCCAGACAACTGGGAGATTGTTTTAACTTTTAATCTTAATCTGAAAATTAAAGGTAGAAACATTTTTCCACCAACCCTCCTCAAGAACTGCTAACCCTTCTGGCATCCTCTTGTGATGATTATTCTCCCTGTTGCCACAACAGACAGCATTAGACTGTTGCCCCCAAATATGGGGATGTAAGATGTGGGTTGGTGCCATAGTGATATTAGCAATACAAACTAACTCTGAACTAGGACAGCTTGTCTGATATAATCCAGCAGGAAACAGCCATACTGCTTCCAGAACTCTTGTGATTTTATTGAAACGTACACAGTGTTTTAGACATCTTCTTTTGAATAATGGATATTTCTATCTCATTTTGATAAATAAGTGCTTATTCTGATAAAAAAGAATGACAAGAAGCATTTTTCTCTTGAGACTAGGGGCATTTTCATTGCATTTTTTCCTGTATTCCATCTAGAAGGCTGGTATTATCTGCTAGCAAAGATTTATGAGAAAAAAATTATGTACAACATTCTTATCTAAAAAACTTAAAAGCCATGGTGGGGGGGGGGGGGGGAGGGGGAGGCGGGGAGGGAAAAGAAAGAAAAATAAGGTGAGAGGGTGGGAGATGATTACTTACACAAAACGTCCAGAAATTCTCCAGTGCCTCCCATGCCTGTTGAAGTAATACAAGGACTTGAAACATCATTAAATGATATACTGTAAATGTGTGGAAATTATTTCTATTTATCTTCTTGTCTGATCTTAAAGTATTGCATCTGCATAAATACTTACAGGTAAAAGGAAGTGGCAAAAGTAACAACATTTTTCATTTTCTTTTGAGTTGAAGTCTTATTTTGTCTGCTGCACAATAGCCTGAATTTGTATACAAACAACTATATGCCACTTGCCACACAGAGCTGTGCTTATGCTAGCAAGCAATCCATTCTCTGTTCTCACACTGAATGTCTTGAACACAACATATATATGACTTTGGCTCACAGGGTAACAGCCATGAATCTCAGAATCTGAAAGCTGCAGGAGAGATGCAAGCAGAAAGGCCACCTCGTGGGACAGAGAGAGCTAATCCTCTTTAATTGAGTTTGGATTTTCTTTCAAATTGTGTACTAGTAAATGGCTTTAGAAGCCAGAATATTCACAGAGGTGACTGTCTATGTAAGAAAATACTGAAAGAAAATGTATTTTCCAAACACATGATACTTGCTGAGATGTTTTTCTCTGAATCGGGGTATAGAAACAGTATTGAAGGACCTGGGTGAGCCACTGTGGTCAAGCTACATGCCTCAAGTTTAAGTCCCTTCAGGAAACTCTTTATAAAGGATCCCAAGACTAACAAATAGGAAGATTTGCACCAGCTTAATTTTAACTTCAAAAAGCAAAAATTAAGCCAGACAGAAAAAAATGTTTTATAGGTATCTTCTAAAGTAGAAAAGGCATGTACATGTTTCACTGTTTACTTAAATTAAAGCTGTGTGTATATAGATGAGGTTAAAATGTAGGTTGGATATCCATGAAAGAAAATTTGAATACACAGACACGGCTATGACTGATAACTTGTTCAGAAATTATTTGTACAGAATGTCCCAGGAGAGACAACAGAGAAATGCATCATTTTCTGTGAGGAAAACATTAGCATTGAATTATTTTTTGAGTGAAGTAAACCCAGAAGGGTTTCCTAAACAAACAGTGGGAAAAAATGTTCACTGTTTCCCAATTTCATCCATAGTGAAAGGCCATGAATGACTCTTAAAACTGGGGTTTTAACCCAGGAAGCTGGAAGAGATAAGGTAGGATGACTCTCCTTCTTGAGCTACCTTTCAGTCTCCATAAACTCCAAGAGAAATTTCCACAACCAGCACAGTCTAAGTGTCTTCGGAAACCCATGCCATTCAAAGCCTCTGAGATTTTTAAGAATCAATAGAAGCTAAATCCTTGCATTTTCATTTCACTAAGAAACATGCTTGACTCTCAAAAGATATCCTAAAGCTTTGTTTAGTGTTTGCCATGTCCTACTTTCGTCGAGTTCCTTCTAAAATATTTTCACCAATATACTTGGAAATTGCTTGAAATTTATCTAACGCTAGAAAGAAAAACCAAAACACAACTAAAACAAAAAAAAACAAAAAAAAAAAAAAAAAAAAAAAAAAAAAAAAACAAAAAAAACCCACCAAAAAAACAACCAAGCAAAACAGAAACAAACAAAACCAATGAATGAAGGGACATGGATTTTGTTCATGAGTGGGGTTCAGGTTTTCCAGAGCTAACTAAAATAATTCTGTCAAAACTCAAAATGAGACAAATATCTTTAATTTCCTGAAGGGTAAGTCTTTCCCACACATAGTATATTTTTCCTTTGGAAAAGCGAGACCTTAATAAATGAAATTTTGGAATGAAGAGTTGGCCAAGTACCCAGTGCTTGAGGGTATATGTAAGCAGTGTGCCTCAGTTATATTGCAGAAAAGATGCCCCTTGTCCTTATAGTTTACCATTTTCAGGCTACCTAGGTTCATTTTACATTTCCTGAAATATGCCTATGGCCAAAGAATTTCTTACAAGTTTCTTGAGCCATTTTCCTTCCCAAAATGAGACAATATGAGAAATATGATCCAGTGCAAAGAATAAAAAAATGGAGTGCATACGGCCACTGAACCACAGATCACATAAATCAACATAGTAACATTTAACAACAATTTTTTTTCTCTTGGTTGAAATATTTGATACATTCTTTTCTTTGAGAGTTCAAGATTTTTCATTTGACAGAAAAAGGTATGTTCCCACCACTGTCAACTTTCATCCTGTTCCTTATATTGCAGTTTTATTCTAACTTACTTGATCATTCCTAAGTGTCAGCTTTGGTATTTTACTAATGCTACAGATGATTTTTCAGGGACCTGACTCCTAAAACTACAGGAATTCCTCAGCATTTTAGCTCTTCTATAAAAAATTAACTTTCTGAACACCAGGTTATTAGACAAAAGTATGATCTGATGATTGTGTCCAAACAGACTGAAAGACAAGAGGAATTTCATAAAACTCTGGAAAGTGACATAAGAATGCTGGCTTGCTGTGTATTTCTGCAGTTTCTTCTCAAGGGCATAATCTCAGTATTAGCTAAATGTAGCTTAGAATTAATTTTATCTGTAGAAAACAAGAAGTTACCTACATGAGTAATGACCCATTGCTGGATCTATCGGACAAAACAAGTCAAATCCTGTGCTGGGTACTTTACTAATGACTATTACATTTCCTTTTTGAAAGAGACAGTTCTCAGATTGTTGGCTAATTAATGACATCTGTAAAATGTGTTTTTCCAATTAGTAACTAAATTTAGACTATGGTTCCTCAGAGCATGTCTGCTGCATAATAATATCCATTTAAATGATGGCTTTGTCCCATGCCTAGTTGTGCTGTGATTATCAAGTAAGAATAAAACTCTTGTGGCAGGTGTTTTTGTTTCATGACAAAGATTTGATAGCGTTGTGAATTGAAGTACTTTTTTATGGTCCCATAACTCATTCAAACCTACACTGCAGGATGACTTTGTGGTTGTGCACACACAGAAAAATGGAGATAAATTCTTGTGATGCCCTTGCTTCACCAATTCTGCAATTAAACCACATGCTGTTGAGAAGCAGGAACACACTGAAATTAATAGACCCACCTGCAAGGCTCTCCGTGTGGTGCTGCACAGTCAGCACCTTAGACGGTATCAGGGATCTGAAGGAATGAACACACATTAAATCTGACATTTCAAAGTAATACAATCCATTATGGAAGACAGTGCTTGCTTTGGAGAGAACTTGGCAGACAATGAAGTGATCAAAGGTGCTTTGATATGTGTAATTTTGGCTTACACAGCTGAGTTCTTCTACAGCCGATGGAGTTGATGAGAATAGTGTTCTCTTTTGTGTCTTCCTGAGGAAGGGATCAACAAATATAACAGCTTATGCAGGTGACACAGTGATAGAGCAATTTTTTTTCTCTATTCCTAGCTCAAATTAAACGGAAGAACAAATAGTTATTGACTGGGAAGTAAATATAACCAAATGCCCTTTTCTTTGGTTCTGAGCACTGAAATTTTCTAAGATTTTAAAGAGAATTAGTATTACCTTTCAAATTTTGACCCTTCAGCAGACTAATTTCCAGTAGGTCTTTCAGTAGACAATGCAGTTTTGCTATATGTTCTGAAGAAAATATGTGCCATTCTGTATTCTCACAGCACAGTGTGCTTAACTGGAAAGGGACCTTCACATCAGTAAGAAGTAATTTATGTATGTGTTGTATTTGCAGTGTTTCGGTGAAGCATTCTAACAGAATTATATTGTCTCTGCCAACAATTAAGTCTATTGTATGGATGTTTCTTACAAAGTATGCAATAGAATTATGAGATAAATTGGACTATGACACGGATGTTTATGCTTGCTTTTGAGTTGAAAATTAAAACCTCAATGAAAAAACAAGCTGTTTTGTACTACACGGAGTCATAATGCCTAATGTTCTACCAATGTTTAATAACTTAAATGTCTTCAGCAACTTCCATAACTTAGCACTAGATATTTGCAAATTAAGCAGCAGATACCTACTGTGGGAATGATCAGTTAAAGGTTATGGGGTAGAGGAATGGCATCAGCCCAGATTCCCTATGAGTGCTTTTGAAAATCTTTGAAATAATTTGAGATATTCCAAATGCTTTCCAGATTTTTGTTAGTGTGTTCTTCACAATGATCGAGGAGATAACTGATGATGCTATTAACAACTTGCTGCTCAGATGAAAAATGCCATGAGTGTGCAAACTAGTTGGACTTCAAAATTTATCAACAGCCCCTGAGGCTATCCCAAGGGCACGGACAGTGGGATAAACAAGGCAAGACTTAGGAAGCCACATGGAGGGACTCTTGGTTACAGCCCACGCAGTTCATATCCCAGGCTCTAAAGCATCCCCTCTGCCAAAACAGTTCTCTGAGGAAATTGGGGTTGCGAGAGAGTCCTAGAAGGACAGAAAACCATAAATAAAAATTTCACAGCCATTTCTTGGCACTACTCCTGTGTTCTAGCTCCTTCCCTGAGCTAACTTAAGACAGGACTGCTTTTAAGAGATGAATAACTTGTTTACTGGGACCTGGGATAATGGAGACATAGACCTGTGACTGTTACATGGAATTGTTCATCTTGTGAAAGTATATTCCCTCAGCCAGCTATTTTCAACAAAAATTTTTACTTTTTTCATGGTCAGAGAAGGCCAGAGATTGTGGACTGCTGAGGTGCAGTTCAGTTTTTAATGGTGTAACTCATTTGACTTCAGCACTTAAAGGCCATGCCTTGGGAAATAACTATTTTATATTCAGAATGGAAGATTAGTTGTAAAAATCTGTGAAGATGTGACTGAACACATCCAGGCCTCACATACTTCTCTTTTCTTGTTAGACAAACCCTTTCCTGTCTCCACATATTTGAAATGAATTTCATTTAGGCTTCTTCCCTGTTACAGTTCAAAAGGGAATGAAACAAATTAGTCTTCTCTGCCTGCTTAAGACCCATTTGTGACAAGAGAGTGTTGGTATCTGTCAGTGCAAGCCCACAGCCAGGTAATAATTAGCATTGGCTCCATGATTGCAGAAGGCTGATCAATTCTTTCATTATATCATCTTACACTATACTATACTTATTAAGTAAGCCTTACAGACAGTCCAATACAGCTTTGACCTAACTAGTTAATCAATCCAAACACCATCCAGTGTGTAATTAAGAAATCACCCTTTGGTAAACAAATCTCCATGACTGCCCCAGATTGAAAAGCAAGATGTATTCTATTGCCATCTGCATGGCAGTTGTCTTGTGTTAAGTGGGCAGTTTTTCCTTATCTCTTCCACAATCTATCCTCCTTGCAGGGAGACATCTGCTGATAATGGGCCATTGAACACCACTGCATGACTGATAAGAACAATAGCATCCCATTGTGAGATGCTCTGCCCAGAGGGAGGAGTCAAGCATTCCTACCTGCATATAGTCTTGAGATTCTGGCCCACCAGCACAGCTTTTTTCTGCGCTGGATTTTCCCAGAGGAACAGCTGCCTCTTCCACTGCCTCTTCAGAGGAAGACTACACCCTTTTCTACAGGATCACTGCTCCAACAGAACCACACCTGATACTCCAGGAGGACTGCAGACACAATTCCAATTGGACTGCTACCAACACCCTGTCCAGCAGGGTGTCATGTTGTATTTTGACTCTGTCAGTGTTGTTTTTGCTTACTGCATTGTTTATTTTAATTTTTTTTTAATTTTTTATTTTCTTCCCTAATAAAGAACTGTTATTCCTGCTCCCATATTTTTTGCCTGAGAGTCCCCACTTAATTTCAAATTTATTACAATTCAGAAGAAAGGGGTCTACATTTTTCCATTTCAGGGGAGGCTCCTGCCTTTCTTAGCAGACACCTGTCCTTCCAAACCTAGACACATTCCACATGTGCCCAACAGCAGGTGCAACAAGTGGAGATAAGAATTGTTTCTCATTCTTTTCTCTGATCTTCTCACAACAATTTTCCCTGCCCTGGGAAAATACCTGGGAAAGTCTGTGGCTGCTCTCTGTGGCCAGAAAGCTGCTGCAGGTATCAATTATTACTATTCAGTAAACTGCAACATCCCAGGAGGGCACTGCTTGTCAGTGGAAAAGCCAAAAACCAGCCTGACAGCCAGGACAGGTGTGGTGGATTGTCCTTGGCAGGACATCAGGTGCCCACCAAGCCACTCTATTACTTCAACTGCTCAATGGGACAGAGAGGAAAAAACGAAAAAAAATTAAAAGCTCATAAGTTGAGGCAGAAAAAGGGAGATCACTTACTGATCACAGTTATGGGCAAAATAGAGTTCATTTGGGAAAATTAATTTAATTTATAGTCAATAAAATAAAGCAGGGCACTGCAAAATAAGAACAAACATAAAAACACCTTTCCCCCACATCCCTCCCTTCTTCTGAGGCTCCCAACTCATCTACCTCCTTCTCATGGGCAGTGCAGGGGTATGTGGGAATGAGGGTTGTGTTTAGTTCAGAACACTATGTCTCTGATGTTCCTGCTCACACTCTTGCCTAGCTCCAGCATGGGGTTTTACCCACAGAAAACAGTACTTCATTAACTTCTCCAACATGGGTCTTTCCTATGGGCTGGAGTCCTTCATGAACTGCTGCTGTGCATGTCCCTTTCAAGTGGTGTATCCTTCAGAGACAGGGAAATCTCTGGACTGGTGCCTGGAGCACATCTCTTATTCACTGAGTGTTGCCACTTCAGTGTCTGTGCATAGCCATTTCTCTCACATTTGCTCATTCCTCTCTTCCATAATTTTTTACCCTTTATTACATATGTTCTCTCATACAAGGTGCAATCTACATTGCTGATGAGCTCAGCCTTGGCAAGTGTAGTGTCCAGCTTGGAGGCAGCAGGAACTGGCTATGTCCAATGTGGCAGAAGCTTCTGGCATCTTCTTACAGAAGCCACCCCTGCGGTACCCCCCACAACACACAACCAAAGCCTTGCCTCATAAACCCAGTACAACTGGGCAGCCATTCTGGGTTACTCTCTCACTATACTAATGTGAAGGAATTAATTCTTATTGGTCCTAATACACAACAAGAAGTGGCTGTTCAGAAATGGATGCAAAGGCAGATGAGAAAGAGTGTGATCACACAGCACGTACAGGATGGTTGGGGGATCGGACCCAGCCAGGGTAGATTTAGGAGGGGCAGGTCATGTTTGACCAACCTGATCTCCCTTTATGACCAGGTGAACCACCTGGTGGATGCAGGGAAAGCTGTGGATGTAGTCCATTTGGATTTCAGCAAAGCCTTTGACATCATCTCCCATAGCATGCTCCTGGAATAGCTGCTGCCAGCCCACAGCTTGGACAGGTGCACTCTTTGATGGGAAAAGGACTCCCTGGCTGGCTGGGCTGCATCCACTTGGTGGCCAGTCACCAGTGGTGTTCCCCAGGGATCAGTGTTGGGCCCTGTCCTGTATAATGTCTTTACTGATGATCTGAGTGAGAGGATCATATTTACCATTAGTAAATTTGCTGATTACACCGAACTAGGGGGGAGTGTTGATCTGCTGGAGGGTTGTAGGGCTCTGCAGAAGAACCTGGACAAGCTGGATTGATGGGCCAAATCCAATGATATGAGGTTCAGCAAAACCAAGTGCTAGGTCCTGCATTTTGGCTACAACAACCCCATGAGCGCTACAGGTTGGAAACAGAGTGGCTGGACAGTGGCCCGGCAGAAAGGGACCTGGGGGGGTGGGGCTGATTGACATCAGGCTGAACATGAGCCATCAGTGTGCCCTGGTAGCCAAGAGGCCATGCTGCATGGGTGGAAAACACAACTCTGATGATCATATAAATGCTCACATGGCCAAAAACTGTACCACTGAAAATCATCAGAACAATGAACTGGTAGACAAGGCTGCCAAAGCTGAATTAACTCAGGTAGACTGAGACTGGAAGAGAAGGCATGAACTATTTTTAGCGCAATGGGCCCATGAAACATCAGGGCATCTAGGAAAGGATACAAAAGACAGATGGGCTCATGACAAGCCCATCTGACCATAGATGCAATCCCCCTGACCACAGAGGCCATCACACATATATTTCATGAACATGAAGCATACTGCAATCAAAGTAGCCCCACAAGTGAAATCTCCTTGGAACAGAGGGTGGCATTTGGGTTTCCAGTATGGTGAGGCCTGGCAAACTGACTACACTGGACCACTGCGATGAACACACCAAGGCAAGAGCTACATACCCACCATGGTAGAGGTAAGAACTGGCTGGCTGCTAACAAACCCTGTAAACTGTTGCCACTGCTCAAGACACAATCTCAGGTCTTGAGAGACACATTTTGTGGCAACACGGTACCCTAGAGAGAATCAGATCAGACAATGGGGCTACTTTTCAAAACCACCTCATAAACTCCTGGGAAAAGAAAAAAGGTATTGAGTGGACATCACATCCCTTATCACCCATAAGCCTCTGGAAAGACTGAGTGGTATAATGGACTGCTGAAGACTGTGTTAAGAGTGTTAGGTAATGGGAAATGGAAATTTAGCAGAAGCTACTTGGCTGGTTAAGACTAGGGGATATGCAAACCTCCCAACAAAGGAGGTCCTGCTTTGGTTTGGTCCTGCCCAAACAAAACCCCTACACACTAGGGGAGGAGATAATGTCCCTGCACTACTCTTGTGGCTTAGGTTTCTCAGTGAATTTTTTCCCATTGCTGTCAGGGAGATGCTGGAAGGGAGAGAGCAGCCTTTCTGGGTGAATAGTCAGTGATTACAACACAAAGGGAAGTGGTCAATGACTGGCATTCCAATGAAGTTGCTTCGAGTTTAGAGAATTTTGGCTGTGGGTTGGACTCTCCTGATCAGAGTTTTGTTTCTGGAATTGCTGCATAATACCACGAAAGTTGCTGGTGATGACCTGAGACTTGGCTGGAGGGTGGGTCCCTCTTCCCTGCCATTCAGGGATGGAGGAGAGCAGTTGCATGGTACTGTAGGAGTTTTTTGTATTCAGCTCCAGGGCTTTGCCACACTGCAATTTGGCCCTACAATCAAATCTGCCTGCTTTTCCTTCTTCTCCCTGCTGCTACTTGGTAATGTGAGACTGGTTGCTACCTGCATGAGTTTCAGGGAAATCACCTCCCTTTGTCAGAAGCCACCATTGCCCCTGCTGGGTGTGAGTCACTACAGCCTCTCTGCCTCACCAGAGCCACCAGTGTCCCCCACCAGCAATGGTCATAACTACACCAGAGAGGAAACAGTGCTTAGTGGGTGGGAAACTTCTATGTTTGTTCTGTTCTGTTCTGTATGTATTTTCTAGTAAAGAACTGTTATTCCTTTTCCTACACTCAGGTGCCAAGCTTGTGATTGCTCTTTTAGTCCTCTTGCTAAGTCCTTCTCTCCAAATAGTCATATTCAGCATTTTGCGCATGCTAGGGGAAAACATGATTAGTTTTCCTAAATAACAAGGGCTACCAAATGGATTACTGGGGATTGCAGGCCATGCCCTATCCCAACAGGTTTTTAAAAAGACACCTGGTGGATGCTTTCTTATAGTCTCATTTTTGCCAACACTTCCAGGATAAATCCAATTGTGGCAATATTTAGTCATGTTCTTCTACCATGGAGAATTGGGGTTAAGGATGACACTATTATTTTTGGGGCATAGGACTAGGACTGATTTTGGGTTTAAAAAGCAGTTTAAAAACAAGCAATAATTTCCAGGTACCAATTCTAACAGGTCTAGTTCTTGAGGCTCTAGTCTGATTTCATTCAGCGATTGTGTTATCATGCCAGCTTGGAAGCCCTTGCCATTTGGCCTAATCCCCAATCTTTTGCATGTGTCCAATTTTGTACCACCTCTACTTATATTACAACAGTAATCCTTCGCACTTGATCTATTTTCTCCCTCATATGACTATCCTCTGGCTCCTATCAATTTTTTAAAACCAGTAAAATTACTTTTTGGGATACCAATTAAACATGCGGAAAGGGTCTCCTGGCATGGCTAAGGGTAAACAAAAGGAGTCCACCCCAAGTAAGCCATATAATCTGTTAATGCCATCCTGGTGGCTTAATATCATCTGTACTATAGAGGCTGCCACATATTGCAAGTAACAGAGGAACACCCCAAAAAAACCACACATCTAATTTAATACTATTCATCATCCTTATCTATAATTGTCACTGCTAATAATGAAGGGATGGGACCATCGTCAGGCTAAGAATGATTTATTGCTCAGATAAACATCAGTCTCAGAGGCTGTAAGATTTTAGAGGAGCAAGCAGTCAACCATAGCTCAAACTAGTCACAAGTTCTTTGTTACAGGACAATATATAACCTTCTAGTCCAATAGACAGTTGTCACAAGGTATGTTTTGCTTTTCTAACCTATCACCTTTACTTACTTATACTGCATTGTGGATACTTTTGACCAATAGGCTTCTGTCTCACATATATGCTTCTATTGTAACTTCCAAACTCCCAACCTACTCTATACTATTTCATTACTACACTATAAACCCTTCACCATTTACCCATACAATGTCATAAGTTTCTGTTGCCATTGAGTTAAGAATGGCTGAAAGAAGGTGACATTGACTCCAATGCTCAAAAGGCATGAAGGCAGGTTTATTAGGAACTATACATATTTATAGATGGGATTGTTCACCCAGAACCTGATTGGTCTTTAAACAACATCCCTCACACCATTAGTTAATTAGGAACAATACCTTTTTGTAAATATCTTTTCATAAACTTCACGTACAAGCATTCCACATGTTCACAAACACCAGATGCAGAGATTAAGATCAGAATTGTATTAATTCTTTCTCTGAATTTTCTCGCAACTTTCCCAGGACAGGAAAGTTATCTTTTTCTGACTAAACTGTCAGCAACCACAGGTCCCCATTTTTAGTTTAAAGCAATAGGTGGCATTTGTAATCCTCTGCGGGACCCCTTGCAGGAAGGAGAACAAACACATCTGAAGAGGTCCGTTTAGCAATTTGCCAGTTATCAGTCAGAACCTCAATCAGATGCTGACTTAAAATGGGCGGGGGGATTCTCCAACATATACCACCAAATTCTTTACAATCACATCTGTTTACCAACATCAAGTCTTGTTGTTCCTTCTTACAAGAAATCCGTAGTAATTCTAAGACAGTAACAAAACATCATTAGTCTGCTCAAAGAACTGGCAGTCTAACTTGTCAACAGCCCTTTTCCAGAAAAAAAGGAAGAGTGCTCATTCCCTACTTGCAGAGGGACCATTGGATTGATCAACATCCTGATCATCATTTGAAGGCTGCCTGTTGGACACATTCTGTTTTTGGTGTTGCAAGGCAGGGCAAACACACCTTGCAGGTATCCAGTGTACCCCAGTATCTGTGGAAATGCATGCATACCCGCGACCCCAAGTGATAAGCTCACACAAGCCCTCCCACTTATTAGTGATTAGGTCCCATATCCAAAATTTCCCCTTTTTTGGTTTTCCAGAACATGCTTTAAAGTACCATGAGCGTGTTCAAAAATAGCTTGACCAGTTGGAGAATGAGGAATACCAAGTATATGTAAGACTCCCCATAAGTGCAAAAACTGCCGCATCTTCTGTGAGATGTAGGCAGGACCATTATCAATTTTCACAGAAGAAAGTATTCCCAAAATCACAAAATCCATCCTCCAATGGGCAATCATGTCGCGACCCTTTTCTCCAGTGTGAGCAGGTGAGACAGAGTGAAAATTTAACAGGGTAGAAATCTATTTGTATTTAGGTGAGATGTGCCACTTTGAGCTTGCTAAATTTGCTGTTTAGTCTAGTTAATATGCAGCCCTAAGAAAACTACTCCAGATAAGGAAAAGAATGCAAATTTCTACACTAAAAGATAAGAGATAAGAAAGACTCCTCGGACCTTAAAACAGGGCAGAGTGACCCAGGAGTTCTTTCTGTACTTTCTGACAAAAACTGAGTATAAGTGTAATTAGCTGTAAGTGTAATGGGGAATCAGCATAATGAATATGCATTAACCTATTGTGAAATTCTATGCATATGGAAATTAGTAAGGGTAACAAAAAAGGATCAAGAGTTCTCAGAGGTGCGCATGTCCATTGAAGGGCAATGAGTCCCGACATACGCCCACAGAGCTGTGAATAAATATACCCATTCCCTACAAATCTTTATTGGAATTGTGGGGTTTGATTTTTCATCCGCGTTTCACAGATGCCCACATGGCGGAGGAAAATGTGTCAATAGATACGTGCACATACTTGAGTTGGCCAAACTCAGCGATGTGACTGACATCTGTTTGCTCAAACTGCAAGACTTTTAGGCCTCTGGGGTTCACCCCCACTGGGAAAGGTGCAGACAGTCCATGATAGTGAGTGCAAGAACTGACAATGTCATAAGACTTGGCTAGCATTAACTGAAATTGTTTAGGCAGAGTGTGTGCACTTTGACAGGAAAAAATAATGTGGCGCTTTGGTTTGTGCAATCTTGTCAGGCTGAGGTGCTACTCAGGCAGGGTTTGGTAACCTGTCAGCCCTGGCATTGCCTTCTGTTATGAAACCTGGTAAATTGGTGTGACTCTGAATGTGTAAGATGTAATACAAATGAACTCAGTCTGAATTGCACACCACTAAATTTTCAATATCTGAAAAAAAACTGCATTATGGACCTCTTTCAGAAGTGAACAATCCAGTTTAGTTATGTCTGCAACCAAGTGACCAAGTGACCAAGTGACCAATCAGTGACCAAGTTCAGAGGCATCTGAGAACATTTCTGAAATGCCATGGCAACAGCCTTTAATTCAACCAACTGGGCTGAGCCTGACTCATGGCCTTCCAGCACTTGCCACTCAGATTCATCCTTCCAAGTAACAATGGCTTTCCCTGTTTTTTTCTGAGCCATCAGTGAAGATGGTGGGTCCTTGCATTGGCACCTGGCTATTTCTTGGCCACAAAGACAGATTGGTTGAATTTGCCAACTGCAATAACTTATGACTGGGCAGATGATAGGTAGTCTGCCCTGAAAAGCTTTGCAGGGTACTTTGCAAAGGAGCACTGTTAATGAAGTTCCTTTCAAAGACTTCCCACTCTATTGGAAGAATCAGTTGCCATTAATTGCAAACACCTTTGATGGCATTTGATTATCAAATAAGCGATTAATTCAAACAACATGGGTGCTGTCTTTTTTGGCTGGTGGGGAGAGAAGACCCATTCCAAAATGTGCAAGGGATCAGACTATTTGTCACTCTGTTGACCAATGATGCCTGTAGGATGAAAATCTGGATTGGTATTGAAGACAGTGATATCAATGGTATGATCTATGTGATGAACTTGATAAGCAGAAACAGATTCTTGGATTTCCTCCAGCGCTCGTCGCATTCAGGAGTCAATTTCCAAGGTGAATTCTGGTCAGGATCCCCCTTAGAATATTATATAGAGGGCACAATTGTTGTGGTTAGCCCTAAATAAGGATGTAACCAACTGATGACACCCAGCAATTTCTGGGCATCATTCAGAGTCTTAATGGAATCCATGAATTGCACCTCTTGATGCTGAGTGGTTTGATCCAGAATTTTGGCTTGTAAATATTTACAAGGAGGATGCTGTTGAACCTTCTCTGGAGCCACTTGCAGCCCATAAGAATGCAGAGCAGCGAACAGCTGAGGTTGTATCCTCAGCAGCTCCTCCTGGGTGGATGCTGCCACCAGGATGTTGTCCATATAGTGATAGCAATATTCACCAGGAAACTGCTTGCAGACTCTGGACAAGGCCTGAACCACATTCCATTGAAAAATAGTTGGGCTGTTTCTACAGCCCTGAGGCAAAACTTTCCATTGATATCTCTGCACAGGTTCAGCATTGTTCCTTTCAGGCACAGTAAAGGCAAACTTTGGTTTGTCATCAGGATTCAAAGGAATTGTGAAGAAACAATCTTTTAAATCAATGATCAAAATTTCCCATCCCATAGGGAGCATGGTGGGTGAGGGCATACCAGGCTGCAATGCCTCCAAGCTTTCCATCACTGCATTAATTTTCTGGAGGTCCTGTAACTGCCTTAATTTCCCAGATTTTTTCTTTATTATAAAGACAGGGGTGTTTCAGGGACTAGTAGAAGGCTCAATGTGTTCCTGTTGCAATTGTTCCTGAACCAGTTCATGAAAGGTAACCAATTTTTTTTATCAGGAGCCACTGGTTCTCCTAGATGGGTCTGCTCACTAGCCACTGTAAAGGCAGCATAGTGACCCAAATCAAAAATGTATCCCAATCTGTACCCCCCAGGCTGCCAATACATCCCGCCCCCAGAGGTTGATAGGAACTGCAGTGACATGGGGCTGAACTGTAGCTGCCTGCCCATCTACATTTTTGATCAGCACAGACCGTTGACTTACAAAGGTCTGTGTTGCACCCCCCACCCCTTTGATGACCAAACCTATGGAAGCCAAAGGCCATGTAGGAGGCCACGCAGAGAAGGAGATGACTGTCACATCAGGCCCTGTGTCGACCAAACCTCGAAGCTGGATCTGAGGCGGGCTGGCACCTGGTAGAATCAGGGTGCATGTCATCTCTGGTTGCTGAACAGAAATATCTGCAGTCCAGAAGACTTGTGGCAGTCCTGAGGATCCAAAGCCGCCATCTTCATGAGTCTGTTGGTTTATCCTACGGACACATGACTGAAAAGGCACAAGTTGAGCAATACGAGTCCCTGCCGGGATAGTGACGGGGGGGGGTGGGTGTGGAAACCATAGCACAAATTTGACCTACAAAATCAGAGTCATGACATCTAGATGCACAAAGATTCCTTGGAGTGTGGCACTAGATCTTCCCACAAGGAGCGCACACAGCCCTTGACCCAAAGGTCCAAACACATCCAGAGGAACCTTATATACACAATAAGATTCTAAAATGATTGTTGCTACAGTGTGTACATCCACCCCAGCTGCTCCCTGGGTTCTAACCCTAAGCTGTCTGGGCTTAGCCTGTGCTGGTACCACACCCTGGGGAATCATTTGTGTTGGAGCGCAGTTCCCCTTTGCACTCGTTTTTCTGTTTCTGGAACCAACCGAAGGCTGACCATTGGCATGGTCTTTGGACTTACATTGGGTTGCATAATGACCTGCATTTAAGCACTTAGCACACAAGAAATTAGTATTTGTTCCTTTCTGCTTCTGTGTTCCCTGTTTTTGCTTGCCCTTATTTTTCCCCTGTTTCTGTTGTCCATCCCCTGAGGGTGTCCGACCTGGCTGTAAGGCAGCTGCCAGAACAGACGTTTTGTAGTCTACAGAACCTACTTTAGAACATGCTTGGACCATGTCTGTTAATGTTGGGTCACCTGTAAGAGCATCTATGATCTTCCTACAATCGTGGTTTGCTTTGTCTCTTGCTAGTTGTTTACATAACATCTGCCTCAAATGATCATCCTCAATCTGCTTTTCCAGGACTGTTGCAATTTTCTCAACAAATGGTAGAAATGGTTCTTTGGTTCCTTGAGTTATTTTCACATATCGTGACTTGGAGGCAGTTGTTTCTATAGTTTTTAACAATGCTAAAAGCCCTATCCTTTGACTTTGCTCAAGAACAGCAGGGTTCCAGGTAGCCTGAAGATCAGGATTAGAAAAGGCATTTTCCCCCATGAGAGCATCCACCCCCACATAGTATCTAGGATCAGTCTGAGGCAATTGCATGTTCTCCTCTGCAACCCTCTGAGCGATCAGCCTCCAATTGCCCTGAAAAACTGCAAATTGCACAGGTTGGAACAATATTTGAGCTCTATGTCTAATATCAAATGGAGCAAGCAGGTCAGTGTTTAACACTCTGATAATTTGCATAACTTGTGTAGAACCAAGGCCATATTTCGCTACTCTATCTTGCAAATCTTGGACAACTCGCCAGCCAAAGACATCATGCCTGTCAGGTTGTTCTGTATTTGTAACACCTTTATATATGGTAATAGCTTGGACTCCCCCTTTTGGCAGAACACTGCATCCCTGATCCACCTGTGTCTCCTCCTGAGATGCCAGATTAACTACTTGACCACCATTTGTGGCTCCTTTGCCCGGATTTCCCATGCTGGTAAGTCCACCACTGGACAACCCCAACTTTTCTATCAGGTCCCAGTCTCCATTCTCTAAAGCCTGCAACTTAACTAATTCCCAAAAACGGCGAAGATTCATCAGTCACACAGTCACCCGTCAAGGGGGCAACGTCCAGAGATGGCTCTGGGACTGCTTGTTGGTGCTGGAGTTCCACTGCCAGGGCACGCTCCTGTTGGGCGGCTGGTGTTCGTCCTTGTCACTGTCTGCCTCCTGGGACAGGGGCAGATGGGAAAGCCTGTGTGCAGCAGAGGATGGCAGGTTGGTTGGAGACACCAAAGCTGAGGAACTGGCTGCAAGCTGTGGAGCAAAGGGGCTGGCTGCAAGCCCCAGGATGGAGAAGCCAGCCACTGGGGGCACAATGGTGGGGGGCACAAATGCTAACTGCGGCACAGAAATGCCAGCTGCTGGCAGCACAGCAGCAGCGCCCAGCCACTAACTGTGGCGTGGCCCCACCCATGATGTGCAGGACCTTGCCCAGGCAAGTAAAGCAAACAGACACAGGAACCCCCATACCTGACAAAGCGTCCTTCCATGCAGAAAGTACTAATCTCTCTTCCAGAGAAGGTTGGTTCCCCATGTTAAAGGAAACCCTTCCCACCAGCCTGCATGAACAGTAGGCCACCCAGGGTTGTAGACACCTTAGCTATAGTGGGAAAAGACGTTCCACCCTAGCTCTTTGGCCTTGGGCTGCTACCTATGGACACAAAAACATCAGCTATCTCTAGTACACATGGGGAAAATCGCTGTTTCCTCTCTTAAATGGAGGCCCGAGGGCGTCCAGTCTGTCCTGCGAGGACTGTCGGGACTGCCACGGTGTCTCCTAGTGGGAAGTTCCAAAGCGTCCCGTTCTTCCTGAAGTTTCCAGAGGGGTCACCAGGTGTCACCATTGAGATAGGAATGGCTGAAAGAAGACGACATTGACTCCAATGCTCAGAGGGCACGAAGACAGGTTTATTAGGAACTACACGTATTTATAGACAGGATCATTCACGCAGAACCTGATTGGTCTTTAAACAACACCCCTCACACCATTAGTTAATTAGGAACAATACCATTTTGTAAATATCTTTTCATAAACTTCACGTACAAACATTCCACATGTTCACAAACACCAGGTGCAGAGATTAAGATAAGGATTGTGTTAATTCTTTTTCTGAGCTTTCTCACAACTTCCTTAGTACGATGCCTAGGAAAGTTATTTGTTTCTTTTTCTGACTTACTTAAGGCATATTCATGCTTACAACTATAGAAACTATCATAAGTCTATGATTTTTCTACTTAATGTCTGTGTATTGTATTTTTACATCAATCCCAGCTTCCCCCAAGGCTGCAAATCAAACCCTTCCATGACTGTGGAAGTATCTGTTTTTCCAATTCCCACACATATCATTGGTTAAAAACCCCCACACTGTTTGCACAGGTTTCAGTTCGAAACCAGGCAGAATCACCAATTTTGAGATTTCCCAGGTGGCTCACCAATGAGTGTGGTGGGGTTTAGTGCTGGCCAATCACCAGTGCACTCACTTCCTGCTGTGAAGTCGGATTAGGAGAAAGGGAAAGCAGGCTCAAAAATTTCAAAGGGTATAAAGAAAAAATTATTAACTGTAACTAAAATAAAGAGTAATAAAAATCAGAACAAAACTTTCAGAACACTTCTCCTCTTCCCACAACCTTTTTTTCCCACTGACAATGTAAAGAAATAAAACCTAAAATTTCAGTCACTTTATCACCTCTAAAATAGTGTTTCTTCAGTTCACTTAAGGAGAGAAGTCCCTCTTCGTGTTCATGTTATGGAGACTTCTCCACAAGAAAAAACAGTTCTTTCATGGCTCCCTCATGAACAGCAGCTTCCTGGGGAAATCTGCAATCATGAAGTCCCTCCCATTTTCCACAAGCTTTTCTCACAGCTGTGTTTATGGGCCATGTCAACTTATGGCGTGCAGTTTTAAAGATGAGCTGTTCA
This sequence comes from Lonchura striata, assembly GCF_050655825.1. Classification (NCBI taxonomy): domain Eukaryota; kingdom Metazoa; phylum Chordata; class Aves; order Passeriformes; family Estrildidae; genus Lonchura; species Lonchura striata. The sequence continues at coordinate 66,035,890 of NC_140703.1, forward strand.
AAGGCAATGGTTCTCATTATCTATCTCTAAAATTATCTTAGTCTCTGGGAACAGAGGTCTTCTTCTCTCCCTGAGGTCACAGGGTCTTCACTCTTCTCTCTCTGTTCAAACATCTCATAGATTGCAGCTGTTTTAATATCTGCTTACTTTAGCATGGAGGTATTTGCTTGATATCTACAATATGAACACTTTCACCTCCCCATAGTTTCATGTGTTATAGGGAAAAACAGTCTTTTTCTCCATAGCTTTACAAGAGGATTTCAGCCCCAAGATTAAGGCATCTCCTCATCCCTCCCATCTCAGACTTGACTTCTTCTTCACTGACCTTAATGTCTTCAGGCTGCTCCTTTACATACTTGCATCTTATTCCTTTTTCTCACTCGAGGGAGGATGGAAGAGTGAACATCTCGCCCGGGGCCTGAGAATGGTCACCTGGCTCTGGCTGGCAGCTTGCAGTGGATAACTGCATCTGGCTAGGATCTAATCAGTCAGGCCAAAAATCAGCAGGGGCGGAGGGAGGAGGCAGGTGGTGACTTCTCTTTACCCTGCCTGGAGGTTGCAGGTGAATATTCACAGTGGTGGGATTTGGGATCTGGCCCCAGCCTGGAGCTGCTCCTGGAGCCCAGCGGCCCCAGCTGGGCCCTGGGCTGGGGCAGGGCTGTAGCAAGCATACAGATGTTGATGATTACTAGATGGAGGTTTTAGGGCAGAGGCTGGTCCTTCTTCATTTGTTGGAACCCAAGGCACATGGAATATTTCTCTGTCTGCTCTGAGGGGTCCTGACTCCCAGGGAAGCACAGCTTTCAACCTTTGCTTCCAAGACTTTGGGATGGATTGGAGTCTACAAGTGTGTGAAATAGATAATAGAAAATAGTGTAGTTTGTCACAGGCTGAGAAGTTTAGAGTTTTGGGATTTTAGTATGAAGGTATATAGGAGATAAGATAGATGATCTTGGGCATTGTCTGAGCTGCTGCCTCTTCTTCATCTACACCATTTTCTGCAGTGTTGGCAGCACAGGGTGATTGGCTGTGGGAAGCTGCAGTGCAGAGGTTACGTGGACAGACAAAGGATTAGTTATTGGTAGAAGGGCAGCAATAAAGTATGCTTTAAGAGCTAATTGGGTAAAACACCTTTAAAAATCTTGACAATGTACATCTTGTGATCATTTTTGCTGTACTTTCTTGCATGCTAAGTCTGGTACAGACAGCATGCCAGATTTCTGAAAAAATAAAAATAAAGAGCAACTTGAAGACCGAATAAAGGTCCCTTGGGTCTCTCAATCATGGTACAGAACTATTAAAGAGAGGCTTTCCCCCATCAGGGGAACCTCAGGGGCCCCAAGGGGCCGCACATATCGTACAGCCTTGTTGGCAAGAGTGTGGTGTGGATCATGTTACGATTCAGAATTTCATATGAGGTATAAGGCCATTGAAATTTTAATTACATCAGGTCACAAGAAACAAAACAGTTCTAATCTCCACAGTTTTTGGAAAGAGTCAAAAGAGGTTCAAATTTGTGGAGTTGAATGCAAAAGAAATAACTTAGTGCCTTATATTTGGCCTATCCCAGAATGGAATTGGGAAAAAGCATAAAAATACACAGGTTTCAACAAGGGTCCTGAAATAATTGAAAATAAAGACTCCACACTCCACACTTTCTAATCTCACCCAAGGATAGCAAAAGCATCCATAGTTCTGAGGGCAATTGCTGTTTTCAGGTAGCACTGGTTGTTGGTTCATTGGTGATATTAGAGATCAGAGTGTCCTTCTCAAGCCAGGCGCAAAACCATTTAGCTGGTATCCATCGAGATAATTTGTCTGAACATTGGTGTTTCCCAGGGTTACTTCTACTGCTATTGCCAAGTCCACTCTGGCACTTCCTGCTGTTGCTGAGTGGAGGATACCCAGGCAGCTACCTGGTTGTGGGGGAGCATTTGTGTCATTGCACATCCCTCCTTCATGCTCTGCCCCCCATTCCCCCCCATTCCCCAATAGTGTTCTGTCTTTCTTGCATTTTGATTGACATTTGCTGGCCTGATGACCAAATTTATCACATCTATTTCAGTTTCCCATGAAAACATTAGATGTTGCTGTTGCCTTAATTTTCTTTATGGCTTTAGCTTGTCATTGGGCTTTAAAGTGACCAGGTCTATCACTGTTGAAACATTTTGGGCTAGAGTTCCCTTTTCCTTGTTGAACCAGTGGTTTAAGGGCAACTGTCATCACTTCCACTAAGTGAGTGGCTTTTTCCTCCGGAGTTCCAACCCTAGAACAAGCCTCAATCATGTCCACCAAGGTGGCTGTTTGAGGCAAAGTCTGCAAGATCCTCTTACAGATGGAGTTAGCACTTTCCACAGCCAGCTGTGCTCCCAGTGTGGCTTTAACATCTGGGGACATTCCTGGAATTTGATCTATTGCACCTCTAAAGCAATCTAGAAAACTCATTAAAGTCTCTTTTGCCTCTTGCTTAATGCTTGTATAGGATGGTGGTGGAAGTCTCCTGTCTGGGATAGCGTGGAATACTTCCCATGCCAGCTTCTGAGACTGCTGCAAAACTGCTTTATGTAAACGTGCCTGAGTTTGCAGGCCAGCAAAAGGTCCTTTTCCTAACATCACATCTGGGGTGGGGAACTGCCGAGGGTCCCCTTGAGGGAGCCTGAGATTTTCAACCACAGCAGTGCAGCAGTGTCTACTCGTCTCTCCCAGTCCGCTTGCCACAGTGCTATCTTGCCCACAGGCTCTGCATGCACTTTTCAAGATGTATGATTGGTTATAGTCCAGTGCTTCAAGGCCCTCCTTCATCTAGTTCTCATGGTCTTGGCATTTTGTTTTTCAGCCTCTTCTGTCTTATTTTAGCATAATTTATGTCTTATTATCCTTGACAAATTCCAGAGGGTTCTGATAAGAATAACTAAAAATGGTTTGTCTGGAGCACACTGTAGCCTAAGCTGTTTAAATACATTGCTACAATGGGCCAAGTCAAAATTCCCCTCCTTTATTCCTTGATGGCAAATCCCAGCCCAATCAATCAGTTTGATATTATTTTCTGGAAGATCCTTCGACTTAGAAAGGATCAGAGGCTGTTTAGGTTATGGAGAGAATAAGTCAGGTTTTAAATCCGGATCCATGGGACTAGATTCAAGCAAGTCAATTTCTTCTTCAAAACTACGATCATTTTCTGACTCTTGCACCCCTATAGTTTGTTTAAAAGTTTCAAGCTCCTTCTTATCATTCCCTTTCTCTGTAGTATCAGAAAAGGCTAAAGGTAACACAGCTGGAGTTACTTGGAGTTGCCCCAAGTAACTGCCAATTCAAATGCATTCTTATCTCTGCTGGAGATTTCCTGCCACAGCCAGTCTCCTAAGGTCTGCCAAGGCTCAGGCTAAGAGCTGCCTCAGTGTCTACCAAAAATCTATGAGCCTTTGCCCAACAGAACAGGGCGCACAGGGAATGATCTGATACAGCAATTCCCATTTGCGATAATGCATCCTTCCACACAGAAAGGACGATTTGTTCCTTTGGATAGGTTTGATTCCCCATATTAAAGGGAACCTTTCCCCAGCAGCCCACCTAAGCAGCAGTTTGCTCCAGGATACAAACTCGTGCTTTGCTGAGGCCCATCCCAGCCAGCCCTCAGGCCAGTTCCACTAGCCATGGTCGCAAAATCCAGCATGGAAAAACTCACACACTTATGCTAGATGCAAAAGAGAGAAAAGCTAAAGGAGGGAACTTTATTTCCGACCTCGAATTCCAAAAGTGACAGTGGATTGGAGGGTGAAATTGACACCTCTCCAACCACACTGGTCAGTTCCTTCCTCCCACAAAGAAGAATGCATAACAATCATTATTTACATGAACAGTGTGAGAAAACTCCAGGAGAAATATGTAAGCATCAGAAGGCATAGAAAACTTTTAGAAGAACTTTAAAACTCTCAAAAGAACAGGGTGACACCTCACCCTTTTTCCATTAAAAAAAGAAAAAGAAAAAATAAAACTGAACAATGTTAAAAGGGAAAATTTTGAACAATGTTCAGTGTCCATTTGTAGAGGAATCATCAGAGTGATCACTCATGTCATCTGCATCTGAGTCATCACTCAATGATTCATCCACTTGATGGCTTTCAGTTTGGTCACGGTTTCCATTTTGCCTGTTGGCCGGATTCTGTCTCTGTGGTCACAGGTCAGGATGAACACACTTCGAAGCTACCCAGTGTGCCCCAGTATCTGTGGATACACACGCATACCCAAGCCCCAAAGCGATAAGGTCATAGGGACCTTCCCACTGTTTGGTGACTAAATTCCACACCCGAACCTTCCCTTGAGGCTGATGTGCCTCATCCAAAGCCTGCAATGAAAGGTAATGATTCAAAATGACAGGGTTATTTGAATTCTGTGGCACAGTAAGATGATTGATGGTATACAAAGCTTTTGCCAACCGACTCTGCGGGGTTTCACCCTGCATACCCCGTTTTTGTTTTTGAAGATCCAGCTTCAGAGTACCATGAGCGCATTCTCCAATAGCTTGGAGAATGAGGGATACCAAACTTATGTGACACACCCCACAACTGTAGGAACTGCTGCACCTTCTGTGAGGTGTAAGTAGCACCATTGTCAGTTTTCACAGCAGAAGGTATGCCCAGAATGGCAAAGGCCTGCCTCCAGTGATCAAGGACATTGCGGGCCTGTTCTCCAGTGTGAGCAGAAGCCCACATCGCAGAGGAGAATGTGTCCACCGTGACATGCACATACTTGAGCCGGCCAAACTCAGCAATCTGGGCAATAGCAGTCTGCCAAAGCACCAAGGCCCTAAGGCCTCTGGGGTTTACCCCTGCTGGCAAAGGTGCAGCAAACACGTGACAGTCATCACAGGACTCAACAATGTCACAAGCCTCAGTTGGCGTCAGCTGAAACTGCTTCTGCAAGGTATGTGCATTCTGATGGAAAAACCCATGTCATGCCTTGGCCTGCGTGAGTGTATCAGGCTGAGGTGCTACCCACACTGGGTTAGCCAACTTGTAAGCCCACCTGTTACCTTCTGCTACAAACCCTGGCAAATCGGTGTGACTCCTTACATGCAGAACATAGTACGGATGAACCCAGGCCTGAATGGCAGACCAGAAGGTCTTCAGTAAATGAAACAAGGCAGGATTACTGACCTACTTCAAAACTGAATAACCCAACCATGGTGCGATGTCAGCCACATAGGCAGAATCCGTGACCAAATTGAAAGGTTCCTGGGAAAATCTCTCAAATGCCATGACAGCAGCCCTCAATTCAACCAGTTTGGCTGACCCATCCTCATGACCTTCCAGGACCTGCCACTCAGATCCATCCCTCCAAGTAACAATGGCCTTCCCTGTCTTCCCTGAACTACCAGTGAAGACAGTGGGTCCTTGTGAGAAGGTTCACGCTCCAGCACGGTGTGGGTGGAGGGAGGCAGAGATCTCTGAAGCTTGCTCTTGGGGAATGAGGTTTATTGGGGGTCTAGGAAGGTCCGAGCCTCGTGCTCTCAGGCGCAGCACGTGGCCGGGCTTAAGAGGACAGGGGAGGGGAGAGAGAAACGGAGGGTTTAGGAGAGGGGAAGCCCCAGGGGGGGAGGAAGTCCAAGAGAGGGGGAGAGGTTCAAGAGGGGGAAGAGGTTCCAAGAGGGGGGGGGAGAGGTTCCAAGAGGGGGAAGTGTCCAAGAGGGGGGAGAGGTTCCAAGAGGGGGAGGAAGTCCAAGAGAGCGCATGGCCCCTCGGAGCTCCTTTATCAGGGGCTCCCAGGTGGGCCGGGACAAGGCATGGGCCAATGGGGTTACAGATGCTGATGTTTTAGGGGCAGGTACAGAGGTGTGGGATGAGCTACAATCTTTTGGGGGTGGGATGGAACAGTCCATTTCACTCCAGGATTCATCCAAGGGCAGAAGTGACATCCGGCTAGCTGAGAGAACAATCATATCTATTTATCATCTGCAACAATTGCCCTTTTTCGTTAAACTTTTTAAAAGGTAAATACTGACTTAATTACTATTTTTGCACAACTTGGGGTATATAACATATTGCTACTGAAACTATACTTATTACTCTTAAAAAAATCAAGCTTACTTTACAGAGTTCCTTCAGCCAAGATGCAGAGCTCAAACCTTCAGATAAACTGTTTAGCTAGATTACTAATTGTAATTGAGGTGGCGTTTATTTCTTTACTGATTGAGCATTTTAACCTTTTGACTGCTTTAGTCTAATAGAAGAATTTAACTGAGGTAGTGTTAACTAAACTTTCTGTGGAAGATTCTATAATTAACCAGGTTGAAAAGGTCTATTAGGGCTTTGTATCAGCTAGAGATATGGTACCAGAGCTTGCAGTCTTGGCCAGAGTAACCCAGGAATTTGTCTTTGGTTAACCTATAGGTGAAAATTCAATACAAAATTTGAAACAAGAGAACAAATGCAACAACAAGGGAACAAAAGCAACATGCATGTGGTAACGAATGTCCATAGTCTCTAGTTGTTTCTGGCGGGCAGTTTTCTTCTTGGCTTTGCACAGTTCAGGTCTGGGCACCTGCCTCCTGGTTTTCACCTGCAAAGTCACTGCCATCTGTGAGGGCACTGCCAGATTTCAGTGTATGGTAAGGCCCCACATTCCCTGCTGGGACCCACCTGGATCTTTCACCTGTGAAAACACAAGCAAACTCTCTCTCCCATGTTGCAAGGTTGCATGGGCTTTATATTCGTCCTGTGACTGAGGTTTTGATTAAGACTTTAATTTTTGCTTTTTTGTTGTTCAGAAAGTGTCTATAAATCGGGATGTCAGGCTGTCCTATACAGCAATTTGAAAAATTGTATGCGTATGGGGCTTTGCAGAACCTGTTTTGGGGTGTGGCCTGATACATTCCCCTCTTCTGCTTTAATAAGCTGCGTTCTAGGGCCTCAGACATCTTTTCTATGGTACTTCCCAACAGCTGGTAACCATAGGAAAAAGGGAAACTATTATCTTTTGCTGCTTTTAGGAATTTTCTCTCGTCCTGAGATGGGACAGCTGTCCATTCTCTGGGAGTACCAGGTTTGGATATATGCCTGTCTATCAGTTGGAGGTTATCAATGCTTTTCTGGGCATTTTGGGAAACTGAGGCAGCAGGGGTGGTACCAGCAGGGGTACCACAGTTCTTTGTGGGTCCTGTATTCGTCAAAGCAGCTGCCAGGTTCTGTTCTTCTTTCCCTCGCTGCATGCTAAGCTGTGAGTCAGATGCAGCTGCTGGTAGCTGAGGCAGTGGAGCAGGAGTGGAGACTGTCAGCAAAGGCTCATGGGAAAAACCCGAGGGTGCGGAGGGATCTCTCCAGGCTGAGGCTGCAGAATCATCATATGTTGCCGGCACACTGGCTGGGGAGTTTGTGGGGTTTGTAGGCTGTGGTTTCAGAGAAGCTGCTGGTGGCCCTAAGGCAGAGGCGTCCAGGGGCGGCGGGGGCGGTGGTGTGAGGGGAACTATTTGTTGCGCGGCTGGAAGGAGTTCCAGGCGGGTATCCGGCACGGAGGGATTTAGCGGCAAACCCGGAAGTGAGACGGCGGTCCCCGGCCCCGGCAGCAGCAGCAGAACTCCTCCTGCCAGCTCCGGGGGTCCTGCCGGCGCCGCTGAGCTCGGGGGTTCTGGCTGATCGCAGACCGCGGCACGGGCGGTGTGGGGATCGGCGGGCTCCATCGGCGGCGCGGCAGAGGCGGCAGGAACCGGCCAGACAGGGGGCACCGCGAACTGCGCATGCGCGGGGAGCGTCACGTGGTCCACCGGCCGAGCCAAGATGGCGGCCGTGTCTGCCGCCCCGCCGGGGCCCTCTGGGGTCGGGCACGCTCCGAGGGGGGGTTGCCGGGGGGCGGGGGGTGGCGGGGTGGCGGCGCGGGGCCCCGGGGCGTCCCCCTGCGGGGGGGCACGGGGCCTCCCGGTGGATCCTGCCGCATGGCCGGGATTGGGGGTGCGGCCATGTGCTCTCGCAGCGCGGGTGGCTGCGGCGCGGCGGCCGTGGCTGGCCCCGGCTCCGCCGTTTGCAAGAATGGGACCAAATGGTTTTGCAGCAGGCCAGTGAAAGCGGTGATTGCCGCTGTGAGGAACATAGGCATGGGAGCGGACCCACGGCCGCCGAGCCAACGTGGGCCGGCCCAGAACGGTGCGGGGCGGGGATTGGGGGGGTGCGGGGGGGGTCGCGGGGGCGGGGAAGGCCGTGGGGGCCGGGACAGGGGCGGCGGGGGCGGGGGATGGGGGCGCACGGCGCGATGATGGAACGGGGCCGGGGCCGGCCGCGGCGGTTGGGGGTGGGGTCGCGGCGGAGGCGGGAGGGGCGGGGCCAGGGGGGACCGTGGCGGGGGCGGGGTCGTCAGCAGCCGCGTGGGCCGGCCACATGGCCGGGACTGGCTTTCGCGGAACGAACAGTTCGGCCACAGCTCTAAAAGCTGGGAGCAAATCACAAGCTTTTGGGTCTCTTCTATAAATGTCAATAAAAAGCCTATCTCCTACAGAGTCCCAGAATTCTCTGGTGAAGGCGGCTGACCGCTCAGCATGAGGGAAGTGGAGCAAAGTCCACTCCAGGAGGGTTTTTAACTCTTTCTTAGACAAAGTACTGTTATGACTACGTAAAAGATGGTTAAGTTGCTTATAGAGATCTATCAACGGCAGAGTGGGATTGTCCCATATTTTAGACCTGTGTAGCTCACCTCAAGTTCGCAAAAGCAGAGACCCTCTCCTCAGGGTTCTGCAGAGCTCCGGACATCTCTCTGGACAGCTTTTCCGTGCTCGAGACCTTCAGACCTCCCCCTCGGGGCTTCCAGTGCGGGCAGTGCTAGGTAGTGCTCAGTGCGCTCTCTTAACATGGCCACGTGCCACCAGCTACTTCACAGCTTGGGTTTGCTGGAGCTCCGCAGCGGTTCCTTGCTTGGGGCAGTCCCAAGAGCTCCAAAAGCTCGCTACTCACGGGATATGGTGCTCGAGGGTAGATTGCCTCGGCAAATCCTTAACGAGCTCGGCTTTTACGTTGCCTAGCAATGACAGCCTGTGCTCACAGCAAAGAGGGGGCTATCACAGGTAATTACTGTGCATGGAGAGGTGTCGTGTGGATTCCTTTTCCAAGTTGGGCACCAGTTGTGAAAAGGTTCACGCTCCAGCACGGTGTGGGTGGAGGGAGGCAGAGATCTCTGAAGCTTGCTCTTGGGGAAAGAGGTTTATTGGGGGTCTAGGAAGGTCCGAGCCTCGTGCTCTCAGGCGTAGCACGTGGCCGGGCTTAAGAGGATGGGGGAGGGGAGAGAGAAACGGAGGGTTTAGGAGAGGGGAAGCCCCAGGGGGGGAGGAAGTTCAAGAGAGGGGGAGAAGTCCAAGAGGGAGGAGAGGTTCCAAGAAGGGGGAGAGGTTCCAAGAGGGGGAAGGGTCCAAGAGGGGGGAGAGGTTCCAAGAGGGGGAGGAAGTCCAAGAGGCCGCATGGCCCCTCAGAGCTCCTTTATCAGGGGCTCCCAGGTGGGCCGGGACAAGGCATGGGCCAATGGGGTTACAGACACTGATGTTTTAGGGGCAGGTACAGAGGTGTGGGATGAGCTACAATCTTTTGAGGGGTGGAATGGAACAGTCCATTTCACTCCAGGATTCATCCAAGGGCAGAAGTGACATCCGGCTAGCTGAGAGAACAATCGTATCTATCTATCATCTGCAACAGGTCCTTGCATGGGTTCCTGACTATTTTTGGGCCGCGAAGAGATTTGTGTGAATTTCGCCACCTGCAGTAACTTGTGACTGGGCAGATGATAAGTGATCTGCCCTGAAAAGTTTTCCAAAGCACTTTTCAGGGACAGACTGTGTGCAAAGCTCCAGTCAAAATCCTTGCGCTGTACCGGGAATATGATCTTTGCGGGATCTGCAGCCATCAATTGCAAACACCATTGCCAGCATTTGATTATCAAGCGAGCAATTAGTTCAAACAATGCTGTTACCGTCTTCTGCGGCTGATGGGACAGGAAAACCCATTCCAAGATGTGCAAGGAATCGGACCATTTGTCACTCCATTGGCCAATGATGCCTGTGGGATGCGAATCTGGCATGGTAATGAACACAGTGACATCAACAGAAGGATCAATGCGATAAACCTGACAAGCAGAAACAGCTTGCTGAACCTCCTCCAGCACCTGACATGCCTCAGGGGTCAATGTGAGAGGTGACTTTAAATCAGAGTCTCCCTTTAACAAATCAAACAGAGGAGACAGTTGTGCATTGGTCAGTCCCAAGTACGGACACAACCAAGTGATGGCACCTACCAATTTCTGGGCATCATTCAGTGTCTTCACCGAATGCAAAAATTGCACCTTCTGGAGTTGGATTGTCCGTTCCAGAATTTTGACCCCCAAATACTTAAAAGGAGGTTGTTGTTGAACCTTTTCTGGAGCCACCTGCAGCCTATGAGAATGCAAAGCATTGAGCAACTGAAGCTGTATCCTCAGCAGCTCATCCTGGGTGGATGCAGCCACCAAAATGTCATCCACATAGTGATAAATATGGGCATCAGGAAACTGCTTGCGAACTCCAGATAAGGCATGGGCCACATACCATTGGCACATGGCAGGAAAATTTCGTGCATCCTGAGGCAAAACCCTCCATTGATATCTCTGTGCGGGCTCAGCTTTGTTGATTGCTGGCACCAAGAAGGCAAATTTTGGTCTGTCATCAGGATGCAAAAGAATTGTAAAGAAACAATTCTTCAAATCCACAATGAAGATTGGCCAACCTGCGGGAAGCATGGTAGGCGACGGCATGCCCACCTGCAATGTTCCCATGCTTTCCATCACAGCATTGACCTTTCTGAGGTCTTGTAACAACCTCCATTTCCCAGATATTTTCTTGATGCAGAAGACAGGAGTGTTCCAGGGACTGGTAGAAGGCTCCAGGTGACCCTGGTCCAACTTCTCCTGCACCAGGTTTCAAAGGGCAACTAATGTGTCATGAGGGAGGGGCCACTGGTTCTCCCAGATGGGTTTGTCCACCAGCCACAGTAAAGGAGGTGTGGGACACTCATCACAGTGGCCCCCATCAAAAATCCATCCCGATGCGCACCCCCACGTGGACAGAACATCCCTCCCCCAGAGGTTAACACTAGCTGAAGTAACATGAGGCCTGATAATGGCTGTTTGTCCCTCTGGGTTTGCGATCATCACAGACTGCTGGCTCACATAGCAACGTGCTGTTCCTCCCAATCCCACAACAGGCATCTCCACTGGATCCAAGGGCCACTCTGGGGGCCAGGTGGCAAGGGAGAGAACTGTGACGTCCATGCTGTTGTCAAGATCCCTGCGGAGATGAATCTCCAGCAGAGTTGTGCCAGAGATGGACAGGGTACACGGCATCTCAGGTCATTTTTCAGTCAGGACAGCAGACCAGCGAATTTGAGGCAGCCCAGTGGATCTAAAGCTGCCGTCACCTCGTGACCGATCAACTGTCCTGCAAACAGAAGACTTAAAAGGCAGAAGTTGAGCAATTTGTGTCCCTTTCGGGATAGTGACAGGAGTGGTAGGTGTGGAAACCATGGCACAAATCTGTCCTGCGAAATCTGGATCAATGAGTCCCATGTGCACAATGATGCCCTGAAGGGTGGCACTAGACCTCCCCATAAGGAGAGCACTCATGCCCTCACCCAAGGGACCAAAGGCATCCAGGGGAACCTGGTGTATTTTGCAAGAATCTGTTGCTGCTGTGCAGACATCAACACCCACTGAACCGCAGGTGCTGGCTGCAAGCTAGTTAAGCAGACCTCCATCGGTACCAGGGCTTGGACAGAAGCTTGTGTCTGGGCGCGTCTCTCCGTTGCGCTCCGCTTCCTGTTTCCTGAGCCCAGCAATGCTTGGCCATTAGCATGCACAGTTGCCTTGCAGACATTTGCAGTATGGTTTGGCCTTCCACACCGGCCACACAAAACCAAGGGAGTTGTGACCTGTTGTACCTTCTTTCTCTGTTTCTTGCTGACCTGAGCATTCCCCTGCTGTTGTTGCCCACCCTGCAGCAGTGCCCAGACTGGCTGCACAGCAGTAGCCACAGCAGGCTGCACAGCAGTAGCCAAGGCAGCCATCTTATGACCTGAGGTGCCTACCTTTGCAGAGGCCTCTGCCATCTGAGGGACAGAAGGATCACCAGGGAGAGCCTCTATGATTCTCCTACAATTGGCATTGCCGTAACTTCTTGCAAGGTGTTTAAGCAAAAGCTTCCTTGCCTCAGGATCTCCCACCTGCTTCTTCACAGACGCAGACAGCCTGTCTGCAAATCATAGGAAAGACTCATCAGCTCCCTGGAAAACAGCCACAGATGACTCCTTTAGAGCAGCCACTTCTATGGTCTGAATCTACACTGCCATACCTGTTATCTGGCACTGATCCAGCACCAGGGGAACAAAGCCAGCCTGCCCATGAGGATCAGCATAATTGCCTGTGACTAGCAACACCTCAGTACCAATCACACGATCGTGTTGGCCTAGCTTAGCATTTCGCTTCACTGCTCTAGCTGCCAGCTGAGTCCATTTAGACTGAAAACAGTTGTATTCTACAGGCTGAAAAAGAACACGAGCCAAGCTTCAAATATCATGTCAGCAAATCAGCAGTGATAGATATGATTATAATTTGCGCCAATGAAATATTATTATATTGAATTAAGGGAGATATGATTGGATATGTGTAATGTTTAGTTAGTAGAGAAATACACACGCAAGTGCTGCAGCCTGCCACCCCCCAGATTGGTTTCACCAGAGACGGTTCTTGTGGACAATGTCTCATTTACAATCTAATACATGTGGCTCGCCCAGAGATGGGCTGTCCCAAGAGGCGATACTTGAACACCTGGAAGTTGATCATCCTGGTAACAACTCAAGCCTGGGATCCCTGGAAATCTCTGGGCTGATAAATCTGAATGCCACAGTTCCTGTAACTCCATCAGTGAGATCGTCCACACCTGGACTTGGATTGTTCAATCTCAGCCCAGAGAAAAGAACTTCATGAATATGTGGGACTCTGAATGGAAAGAAAAGCCAGATGGCTGAAATCCTCGCCTCAGGCAGAAAATTTCCTATAAGAACTGCAGGGTCCAAGAGGGTGGTGTGGGTGTCCAGGAGAACCTCTGCTGAGAGGCCCTGTCATTCACCCAGTGACGAACCTGGGCTCGGCACTGTCCTCTTTCCTTCTGGCTGGATAGATAGAATTCGATCTTAAATAAATTTTCTATTATTTAATTTTTAATTTGGCTGAATCAATTTTCATTTATAACAATCTTGGTGACCCCAAAGTGATCTGGTTTAGGGGTATCCAGGGGGCTCTCTATCCTCAATCCGAGTGGCGCCCCGCTGATTTCAGTGGCCGGATGGGACTAAGGTACTCCACAGAACCAACCAGATTCCAAATGATAGCCAGAAAGCCACAACAAGGAAAGGATAAAACGGGCCCAGAGCTCTCAGAGCCACAGCTGCATTTTTTTCACTCATAAAAATCTCCGTGCACAAAGAATCCAAATGGGAAAATGAGCCGTAAGTATGAGGACACACACAACGATTCACCAGACATGACTTTACCAAATGAGACTAATAACATGGGAGATGATGTGCCTTTTATTTCCAGGTTTTTGTTGGGTTGGGACCCTGACCATCCAAAACCCATTCTTAACACCTGTTCCAATCTTTCCCCTTTTAGGCTGGCATTAACTGAGCCTCTGCACCTCAAAGACACAGGTTTGTGGTTCATCACATTCGACACCAAGAACCCCAGAGCCTGGCGAAATATTTGCAGTAAGTACATTGTTCTTGGGGACACTAAATACACGCCAGTTGACATATCCATCACTCCTTGTTTAACCACCTCAGACCCAAAAAATTTGGTAGTGTGGCTACAGTGCACTCACCCCTCAGTGTTCATTCCCAAAGGGCAAATCATTGCACAGGCTATTCCGGTGACTGGTCCACCAGTACATCCAGAACATCTATGGAAAAAACTGTCACTGAAGAAGATTCACAAGATATGTCAAGCCCAGGTACTGGGAAAAGATCGCCCAAAAATTGACTGTCATTTGTAGAAAGGGGGTGAGTGCAAAGACATGAATAGACTCTTGGACACGGGGGCAGATGTGACAGTCATTCCTTCACGGAATTGGACATCTCATTGGGAGTTGCAGGACATGGATGGCTGCATTCAAGGTATAGGGGTGTGCAATCTGCTAGGCAATCAAAGAACATAGTGAAATTCGAGGAGCCAAATGGGCAATTGGCACACTTACGTCCATTTGTTTTAGATTATACATAACCTCTGTGTGGGAGAGACCTGATGGCCCAGTGGGGAGTCACAGTTGACATCCTGACCCCCCAGGTTTTTTGAGCAGCAGTCACTGAGGGGCATCCTACCCAGAAATGAAATTGGCTAACTGATACTCCAATCTGAGTAGAGCAGTGGCCGCTCAACAAACAAAAATTAAAAGCGCTCCAGGAGCTTGTGGCAGAGCAATTAGCCAAAGGGAATTTTTGAGTGCTGTACAGGGGAGTTTTAGGTCTTGTACATGGGGGTCAGAAGTTTTAAGATGTAGTTATATAGGCCTGCCCTGTCCTCCCTCTTTCTTCTTCCTTACCTCCATGTTCTTGGTGATGTTGGCACTCACAGATTGTTTTAGAGTAGAAAGGCATCATTCTGGTTCCTCCTGGGGCTACACCTGTCTAAGCATCGCTGGCAAGAGTAACTGCAGGGAGCTCTGGTGTGGGAATAACACGCTCCAGCACGGTGCGGGTGGATGGAGGCAGAGATCTCTGAAGTTTGCTCTTGGGGAAAGAGGCTTATTGGGGGTGCAGGAGGGTCCTGCCTCGTGCTCCCAGACGCAGCACGTGGCTGGGCCTGAGAGGGTGGGGGAGGGGAGAGACAAAAGGAGGGTTTAGGAGAGGAGAAGCCCAGGAGGGGGGGAAGTTCCAAGACGGGGGGAGAGGTTCCAAGAGGGCGTGTGGCCCCTCGGAGCCCCCTTGTCAGGGGCTCCCAGGTGGGTTGGGATAAGGCATGGGCCAATGGGGTAACAGACACTAATGTTTTAGGGGAAGGTACAGAGGTGTGGGATGAGCCATACATCTTTTGGGGGGTGGGATGGAACAGCCCATTTCACCCCAGGACTCATCCGAGGACAGTGGTGTAATCCAGCTAGCTAGCTGTATTATTTATGAACAATCATATTTATCTATCATCTGCAACACTCTGGTCTCCAGGATGGTTTAGGTGAATGGAGACAAGAGATCTCTGAAGGCTTCTCTTGGGATATAAGGTTTATTAGGGATGGAGAAAGGTCCTGCTTCAAGCTGCCAGACGTGGCAGCACGTGGCGAGGCTTGAGGGGATGGGGAGGGGAGAGACAAGAGGGTGCTATAGGAGAGGGTGGAAGTCCTATGAAGAGGGGGCGGACATGGCCGGGGAAAGGCAATGTGGCGATGATTTAGCCTGTCCAATAATGATACGGGACATCCTTGAGAATAATGCTAACGCACAATGCAAAAGAGTTATCAAGGCCCTAGGAAAAGACCTACAGTGCCTGAAATGATTGAAGCTTGTAACTATGTTGGGAGTCCACATGACGTGGCAGTAATTCAAGTAAGTGAACTTGAAAAAACTCTGGGAGAAAAATTTGAAAGGGCTCTTGCAACACAGGCAGAACAGGTGGAAGCATGAGACCAGAGACTTACTGAATCTCTGGCTGCCTTGCATCTAAACTCTCAGCAACAATACAACACTATGGCCATTATGCAAGCTGCTGTGCCTTCGGGACCTTGCTACTTCTGCAAAAAACCTGGCCACATGGTGAAGACTTGCCCAGAAATCAACAAGAGCCCACAAGCACCAGATTTCTGCCCTACCTGCAAGAGAGGAAAGCATTTGGCCTGGCAGTGCTGATCCAAACATGATGTGGGTAGAAGACCCAATGCAAAAAACTCCAAAGCAAGTGCACCGCGCCACTGCGTGACAAAACAAATAGTGGCCCCCCAAACTCCTGAGGTAAAATTTGTGATTACCCCGACCCCAATGCCCTTCGCTTCATCACCAGCACAATCCCAGCCAATGACCCAAGCCTATTATCCCCAGGGACCTGGTGCACTCTGGCAACCTCCAAGCCAACAACCTTCTTAAAGGATGATGGCTATGACTATATTTCAACAGGGATCATTGGGCCTTCACAACTTAGGCAAGACTTTTTAATTGTTGGTAAAGAAAGGAATAGCATCCCGGGATTACTTGTTTTGCCTTGTGTAATGTCTGTTAACTGCAATGAAGAATTGTTAGTGCTAGCCAAAGCTTACTACCCCCCATTGCATATTCCACCCATAACCCCTATAGCCATTGCCATAGCACTGCCTATGGGAACCACGGACCAAATGCCATCACGTTGTTTCCCGGTTGCTTCTGAAAACCCTGAGGTCCTATGGGTTCAACACATAAGTGAACAAAGACCGATGCTAACTTGTGAATTATCAAATGGTGGGGTCTGAGTCAACATCAAGGGGATGATTGATATGGGAGCAGATGTTTCTATAATCTCTTCTTACTATTGGCCAACTGATTGGAGGTTGGTACCTCCCCCAGGTACTCTCACAGGCATTGGAGGTGTCACTCCGTGCTTGCGAAGTGAATCTGTGATCAGCATTGAAGGGCCTGACAGGATGAAAGCATCTTAAGTGAGATGTCATAGTTGCTAACTGGGCTAAGCTGTGAAAGTCGCGCATCCTCGTGGCCCCGCTGGATACCCTCGTGGTAACTAAGTTGACTTTTCCCCCAGTGTGAGAGAGGGCGAACATCTGCTTTCCCTATCGTTGGCCTCACCACCCAGTGGTAGTTTCACAATCTGCGAAACCACTGCTGCTGGCAATCAGTTCATGAACTGTTGCCTGAAGCCTTGTCCACAGGCTAAGTTGGACAAAGTTGGCAGATTGGGAGAAGGACCAACTGCTGACTGAGGACACCCTCACTCTCTACCAGACTGACGTGGGGAGCTCCGGATGTCCTTCAGCCCTCTAGAGCAAGGCTAGAGAGGTTTGATCAGGTCCTGACTTTTGGAGTTCCAGCTACCTTGTCGGTGAGCCCTTCCCGGCAGTGGTGGCTGGACAGTGGTAATCGGTCCAGGATAGGAGGGGCTCATCCTTCATAACCATGTCTTGCCCGCGTTTGGGCCACAAATTCCAATCTGGCAAGTGGACGGGCCACCGTTACTTAACCCGGAAAAGGAACATATACCTATATGTGTTCAATATATATGTAATAGGCATTGGGGAAAAACTATAAACATTTAACACGTAATGTATAATGTAAAAGATAGCACCAGCTCTGGGCAGGGAGAGAGAAGAAGAAGACGACGACAGAGAGGGTGTCAGGGTGCGTGTGTGCCTTTGCCTGAGCAGCTGAGCAGACTGCAGCATCTCAAGAAGAAAATCTTTTAGATAACATGCAATAAACTGCCTTGAGACCAGACAACAAAAGACTACTGAGTCTTTCTTTGAAAGCATGGGCTGGAGGAGAGATTTTTCCATCACACAGAGCCATCCCCAACCTAGGGGTGAGCTCCGGCAGCTCATAAGTCATCAAAGGTCCAAAAGAATGACACAGCCACAGGAGCTGGTAGCAGAATTGATCTGCAAGGCCAGAGCCAGGATCAGGGAGCTGGCCAGATGTGACTTTGAGTGTATTCACATTCCTTTGAAATTAGAATCCGGCCAATTTACCAAGGCCATGTTAGAACATTTAATACAAGAAAATCAGGCTTTGCAATTCGCTCTAGATAGCTACACCTGTCAGCTTTCTGTTTTGAGACCGGCACACAAAATTTTTAATCTGGATGTTCAATTCACATTGTCAACCAAAATTATCCAAAGCAAAAAGCCCTTAAAGGCTCTGACTGTTTTTACTGACATGTCCGGAGGGTCCCACAAGTGGGAGTCAGAAGTTGCTGAGGTGGAAGGCTCGCCTCAGATAGCTGAGTTAGCCACAGTTGTTAGAGCTTTTGAGAGGTTCTCTGAACCTTTTAATCTGGTCACTGATTAGGCCTATGTAGCAGGTGTAGTGTCTAGAGCTCAAGATGAAATTTTGCAGGGGTTTCCAACATTGCTTTGCACAACTTGCTCTCAAAGTTAATAAAATTAATCTCCCACAGAGAGCAACCTTTCTGTGTAATGCACATCAGGTCGCATACCGACCTGCTGGGGTTTTTGTCAGAGGGTAATCAGCATGCTGATTCCCTTGCAGCTGCCCCAGTGCAGATGGCTTCACTCCCAGATAAATTCCAACAGGCAAAAATCAGTCACCAGCTCTACCATCAGAATGCACCCGGCCTGGTGAGACAATTCCAGCTCCCCCGTGACCAGGCCCAGGCCATTGTAGCCACATGTCCTTCCTGTAAGTCGCTCCCAATACCATCATGAGTGCAGGGGCCAACCCTAGAGGGCTGAGAGGCTGTGAGGTGTGGCAAATGGATGTAACACACATCCACTCTTTTGGCAGATTTAAGTTCATTCATGTCTCTGTGGATACTTTCTCTGGAGCTGCCTTTGCTTCTGCCCACGCAGGGGAGAGAGTTGCTGATGCTGAGAAACACCTGGTACAGGTGTTGTGGTTTGACACAGAAAGAGAATTTTTTCCAGAAGGAAGAGGTCAATCTGGATATTGACCAATTGAAGGTGGACACGCCTCTGAGAACACAGAGGGGTTAAAAACAGAATTCCCAGGGGAACTCGCTCTTTTTGGTTCCGGTCAGCGTGCATTGCAGGACTCTCCCCTGCCCAGCAACGAGCTGGGTGGGGGAGGGGAAGCCCCATGGCCTTACGAAGGTAGGCCCAAGGGTGGTGGAAGGACTGGAACCGGGCTGGCCCCTGCAGATGGAAGGGTGGAAGAAATCTGGGATGTCTCCGTTCCCGCCCCCAGAGTTTCCCTCCCGAGAGAGAGAGAGAAAGAGGCATCGGCAGTTCTGTCAGCAATTCCACGGCAAGGAAGGAGGAGCGGGGGGAGCTGCCAGGTGCCCAGTCGTGTGGGAGCTGGAGTCCGGGCATCGAGCCATCCCTGGGAGTTCAGACTTTTAACCCTTCCTTGAGAAATGAAAGCTTTGTGAATTTTCCTTTCCCCTCCTCGGTTTGAAAGAGAGGAAGAGGGACACCTTGGACCCTGGGATGTTAGAAGGAGGAATTCTAGATGGGAGGGGGACAAGGAGTGGCTTTTGGCTGGACTTTTCCATGTTAGCCACAACCTGAACCAATCTTCTCCTCCAAGAGAGACTGTATTTTGGGAGGATGCCAGTGAGTCAAGAGACCTGCTTCAGCTGGGAAAAAGACAAAAGTGGAGTGAATGGAGAAAAGGTTAGGAGGCTTGTGGTGGCGCCCCCTGTCCTGGAAAGGAAAGAGAAGAGAAGAAGATCTCTGTTCTTGAACCCTTGGCCCCAGGGGAAATGGAAAATGGGGGAGACTGTGGTCCCAAATAATGAAAAACTGAACTGTTGTTTTCTCCCCTCTTGGCAGGGCATCCTTGAAAGAAAAAAAAAATCCTAAAAGCAGTCTGTCCATCCATGCATTGGTGGTGAGAGCACTGTGCATGGAAAGGAGAAGGGTCACCATGGCAAACTTTTCTCCAGGCGGTGCCATGTGTGACATGGAAACACAGGATGTGGAGCTGTGTTTCTTGGGGGGTCTGTGGCACAGGAGAGACTCTGTTCCCTCGATGGACTGAGTATCGATTGTCTGGAGGGTGGAAACCTGATTGGGGTCCAGATTGTGTCTCACTGTGGTTTGTTGGAGTTGGGTGGTGGGGGGAGGAATGCTTTGCAAGGTTTTAATTTGATCCTTGTGTGGTTTTTTTTCCTTTTTCCTTTCTTTTTCCTTTTGTAGTAGTAGCTTAATAAAGGTTTTTTTTTTCCCTGTTATTAAGTTTGGGCCTGCTTTGCTCTGTTCTAGATTCCACTTCACAGCATTCAAGGGAGGGATCACATTTTCATGGGGGCACTGGCATTGTGCCAGTGTCAAACCATGACAACAGGCTTTCTCCACACTGGGCATCCCTA
This sequence comes from Lonchura striata, assembly GCF_050655825.1. Lineage (NCBI taxonomy): Eukaryota > Metazoa > Chordata > Aves > Passeriformes > Estrildidae > Lonchura > Lonchura striata. The sequence goes on from NC_140703.1 coordinate 66,055,921, forward strand.
AAGGGATCTAAACAATGCCCCAGCGTATACCTCCAAGGAACTCGGGAGCTTCCTGCAATAATGGGAAATAGAACATAAGACTGTCATCCCCTATTCCCCATCAGATCAAGCCATGGTGGACCTGACCCACCAGAGCTTAAAAAGAGGGAAGAAAATAGCAAAAGGAGGGAACTTTATTTCTGACTTAACAATATATAGAATTCCAAAAGTGACAGTGGATTGTGTCCAAATATCCCCTTGTCTGCCCTGGGGTGCTCTGACTCCCAGGAAAACACTGACCCTCATTCATAGAGAAGACCTCCTAGGCCTCAAAGTAAACTAAAGACCACAAAAGTGTGAAATAGATTGTAGAGAGTAGTTTAGTATGTCACATGGGTGAGAAATTTAGATTTTAGGATTTTTAGCATACTGTAGATAGGTACAAGATGGAGGGTATTGGGTGTTGTCTAGAGTTCCTTTTGTCTTTCTTCTTCCTTCTTCTTGGGTTTGGGTGGTATCTTGTAATTGGGTAGAAAAATCCACACTGAGGGTCTTTAGGGGTCAGTTATTGAATTAGAAAGGGAAATAATCTAGGTGTCACTTCTTAATTGGGTAATTTAGTTTTTGATTAGACTTAAAAAGACCTTGTTGCATAAGTTTGTTAGCCATTTTTGTGCTGTTTTCATGCATGCAAGGTCTGGGTGCAGACCGTGTGCTGAAGTCACGATAAGATAACAATAAAACAAGAACCTGAAGACTGAAAAGTCCTGTGTTTCTGCTTTTCCTGACGAAGAACTGCTTCAGGAGGGTTTCCCCCTGCCAGGGGAGCCCTCAGGGAGTTGCCCGATGTGGGGCCCGCAATCTCACAGATTGGAGGGTGAAATTGCCACCTCTCCAACAACACTGGCCAATTCCCTCCTCCCACAAAGAAGAATGCAAAACAATAATTATTTATGTGAACATGTGAGAAAACACCAGTAGAAACATTAAGCATCAGAAGGCATAGAAAACCTCTAGAAGAACTTTAAAACTCTCAAAAGTGCAGGGTGACACCATCTTAGGAGGGCACAGGGATATACTGACATACCTCTCTTAATGGAGGATGGAGGGTGTCTCCTGTTTGTCAGTCTTGGCTGCAATCAGTGGCAGAGATCACCAGATATAGCTGTCGTATTAGGGATGGTTGAATGAAGCGACACAACTCCAAGGTCTTCTAAGAAGGGAAAATGCGAAGTTTATTAGACATCGCATTCTTTTATAGACTGTTCAGAGAAAGCTGGACCTGATTGGTCCTCAATCAACACCCCTCACATCACTGGCTAATTAGGAACAACACACTTCTTGCAAACATCTTACAAAAAAACAACAAATTCAAAACACCAGTTGCAAAGATTGAAGATTACTTTAATTATTTCTCTGAGTTTTCTCAAAACTCCCCAGAGCAATGCCTGGGAAAGTTTATTTGATCTTCTCTCTGACCAGACTGTCAGTATCCACACCATGACTACTTATAAAGAAGAAGGATTGCAGAAATGAAGCAAAGCAACCTAACCTCACACTAATAAGCAGGGAGAGAGAGAGAACAAAAACAAGGAACACACAGGACTGGAAGTCACAACCTCTGGACCATCAGTGGGGAACCTAACTTACCATGCCACTGCTGGCCCCTGGCCAAAACTAGCCACTGCAGTGCTAAAACTCCTCTTTTTCAGAGGGCTTCCCTTCCTATGAACAGTGAATGGGGGTAACAACAAATGAATGAAAACCCACCCTTGGGCCCTCTTGGATCCTTCCACATATTGTACAAAACCATCAGAAATCTCTTGGCACAAAACCTAACTGCCAACAACAAAACACCTCTTTTAACTTGCTTACTCACGTGCCTGTGTGCTGGATTTGGAGGATTCTTCGATTCTGACACTCCTGGATGGTAGCCACTGCCCCTAGAAGTGTTGGTGGGGGGCAGGGGGGGTGGTGTGGCTGGGTATTAACCAGTCCAGAGGATTCTCCAGAGGCCCTGCTGATCTTTGTGGTTGCCAGAAACTGATGCCTTTTTCAGGCCCACCTAAAAGAGAGGCCAGACAAAATTAAGAGAATAAAAGCAGTATATTTTAGGCAGATGAAGCACTCCCAGGGGCTACACCCAAAATGGACAATGGTTCATGAGTTTTCATGCTTTTATAAGTTTGGTCCATTTGCATATTGGGCTTTAATCTTCCAATTACAGCTTCAGGTAATGAAGACATTTTACCCCCAGTTTGCTCCACCCCAACTCACTTTTGTTTATACTTCTCGGGGCCTGAGACAGTAAGGTGTCCTTGATTCCTAGGCCTAGAGAGGAATTGTTTTCTCTGACCAAAATGTGAAGACATTAGCTAGCACTGTATATGGAGTTTAGAGCTATACACTAAAGAATTACAGAATTACAAATGCATGAAAATATACAAGCTAAAATTCTAAGGCATCAGTGGAAGCAACCCATTCCAGAGTTTTTCTCCTTAAATTGTCTCCAACCAAGACAATTTGCCTCCCAAATTCATGGACATGAGAGACAAATTGAAAAAAATAACAATTTTGTCCTGGACAATTTGTATTGTGTTCAGAACACACTGGTCACCATGCTGCCTGGTTTAATCATGGGGCTGTAACACCTAGGCATGTATACTTCTCCATATACATGGGTCATTTTGCCCAAGATGTGGATCTTTTTTGGATCAGGGATACCAACCAGGATTGCTGTGTTGATATACTCTGTAACAGCTTATATAAAAATAATATCAGAGGTAATTGGAATTATTTGGGATTATTGCTGTTTGTTGTGTATTATTGCTCTTTGACAGTCCTGGTCTCAGCTGCTGCTTTTGAGGGTTAATCACACCTAGCCTGTGGGGAAACCAGTAGGAAATTATTTTTCCCAGCCTTTTACCTCCCTCCCCCGCTTTAGGTCTGACAGTTACCTTTAGAGAATGTTCACTTCCTTCTGATATTAAAGATGCCATATTTTTGTTGTTAACTCTCTTCTATACGGCCTACAGCATGTTTAGAATAAGGGCTGAGATTTCCAGGGAGGCCTTCCCCAGTGGTGGAAAATCCTGAGAAGTGTGGCATGTGGAAGGATGTAGTCTACGCCCTGAAGAAACATTCTGCCCCGATAGTTTGGGATTTTCCCCTTGAATAAATTTAGAACTCAGATAAGAAAGAGAAATATCTGAAGAAAGTTGCAGTGACAACTGCAAAGAGAAGCAGCTCATTGCACTGTGCTGGCTAATGCTTATTGCACACTGCTCAAAACCCTAGAGCAACAGATACAGCCAGAGGGGAAGGAGGAAAAATCATCAGACTCCCCAGTCACTCAGGCTGCAGTAAAACCAGAAGGGCAGCCTAAACTAATATGGTCACCTGTATCCAGAGGAGGAAATACATGACCAAATCCTTTTGTCCAGTGGATGATGATGGGGAGTCAGGACCCTCACAGCCAGCGTAGGAATTGGAATCAGAAATAACCACTGTGTCTTTGTCCTTAGAAAGTCTCCACAGTCTGAAAAAAGACCTCACCCAACATCTCAATGAGTCTGTATTGCTGATCCCAGTCTCCGACTCTGCAAGTGGTGGTACAATTTTGGATGGTACAAACTTGAATACAATTTTGGTACTGAAACAAGGCACTTGAGATCCTGTCACATGATGTGGGATTGCAAGGAGGTTTAAACCTCTCAGCCTCTGGACTCAGCTCTTAAGAAGTGTGCATGAGAGATACCTCCGACCAGAAGACCTACAGCAACAGGAAGGCTCTTGGAAGACCATGGAACAAGGACTCCTGTGCTTGAGAGAACTTGCTGTTACAGAGCTCCTTTTTTCAAATGCCCAAACCACTAAGAGTCCAGACATGGTAACATTGATGTGGCTCAAACTTGCATGACTCAGGACACAAGTGTACAGCCTTGCCTAACAACACTGTGGTGGATTGAGGAGGGCACTATAATACTAAAAAGGTTAATTTAATTTCTACTGTAACTGTGAGCTTTCAGTAGAAAGACACTGTGACTGAACTTTTAACAGAGAAGACTCTGTGTCTGCAGACCTTTAGCAGAAAAGTAAGGCATGCAGAAATTGCTACCCAAACAAGGACATTACAAGATAAAGAGGAGACATCTGGTTCAGGAATACAGATACAGCCAAAACAGCAACTGAGTTTTTCAGAACCTGAGGAACATGAGCAGGGCTTTATGGTAATGCTGAAATTATAATATGCATGCTGTGACTGTATATTAGCAATATGCTTGTAGAAATTGGGAGGCATGTTAGCAGGAGTGAATCCTCATGCCCTCCCAGGGGCCTGAATAAATTATGCCCTCTTGAACACAAAGAAAATTTGTGTTTAGGAGTCTTATTCCAGTTTTCCGAGATTTGGTGATAAGTGGGTGCTATGGCAAGGAGACTCCAGGTGTATGAAGACACTGTCTGTGCCTCAACACAAGCCCAGCTCTTAGCTGTGGCAATTTACTTGACTGAGCTTATGCAGAGATTGGAAGGCAGGATTGAAGAGACCCTTCAGAAACTCAGCAAGGAGCTTAAACAGGGCCTTCTCCAAATGTCATCAGTATAGATCCAAGCCCCTGTTATCAGCAGCAGGTGTTGCCCATATAGGGAGAGGGGGTGTACACCCCACGAGCTGACCTGTGGTTCTTCCTGTGTGAGCTTGATCAGGAAGAAGTGGAAGAAGAAACACATTCTAGACAAATACATTTCTGAAATCCTATTCTAATCTTGCTTCTTCATTGAACAAAGGCTATGTTCCTTTTCCATATATGAAGACATAGACAATGTGGGGCTGGAATAAAAGTGGGAGGTTTCAGTAGGGGACCAAACCAAGAGGAAAATTACGTCATTAACTGTACTTCTAATGGGGATATTTGTCAAGGTTGATAATTTGCTAAACATAAAAAAATGTTGGAGCCCTATATCGAGTGCATTGTTGGGGCGCATTCTGCTGCGCCTTTCACCGTAAGTGCACCTGAAAGACCTTCAATGAATGGTAACCACTTTTTGTCCTTCAATTTTTTTGGCTTGTGATTTCAGGGCTGATAAAGATATTAGACTAACCTGCCTGATATATGCTGGGAATTCAACACGGCACAGAAGAGGTGGTCTAGGTGGTTCTCGGACTGTATGGAGGAGAGCTTCTCACAGCTGGTGAGCAAGCCTACCAGGGGCGGGGCCCTGCTAGACCTGTTTACAGAGGAGGCCTGGGGGAAGATGGGGCCTCTGAGGCCATCTGGGGTACAGTGACCATGAATAGAGTTCTCAGTATTCACTGAAACAAGGAGGGGCATTCAGGAAACTGGACTTACAGAGGGCAGACTTTGGCCTATTCTGGCTGCTCTGGCAAGAGGTACCTGGAGAGACTCGAGGATGACCTCTTGAGTTGTGAAGTCAGAGGATCTGAGCCAGCTGTACCCCAGCTGCAGAAGAGATTCTTGCAGCCTATGAAGGGGTTGGAGCTACCTCAGAAGTGATTGTCACTGAAGCACAGCTTCTTCTGGCACCCTGACTATCAGTGCTGGGCTGGATGTCTAATGGAAAAGTCCCTGCAGTATGTCACATCACCAATGCTACCTGGAGTATGTGGTTTGCCCTCATTACACAACGAGCTCAAATAGGAAATGAAAAGTGCCCTGGGATCTTGGAAGTTATCACAAACTACCCTGAAGGTGACAACAACTGGCCTACCTCTCCTAAAGGTGAATGCAATTCAGATATGTTCATATATATTCTCCTATAGAGACAACGCATTCCAGAGTGTTCTCCTTTATCTGAAACCAAGACACCAATGACTGGGAAAAGGGAAATGTAACCCCATTTTTAAAAATGGGAAAGCCACAAACCCAGGGAATTGCACACCAGTCAGTCTCACCTCTGTGCCAGGCAAGATCATGGAGCAGATTCTCCTGGAAATTATCCTGAGGCGTATGGAAAACAAAGAGGTGATTGGTAACAGCTGCCATGGCTTTGCTAGGGCAAATCATGCCCTGACAAATTTGGTGACCTTCTGTGCGGGGGCCTCAGTGTTGGTGGGTGAGGCAGAGTAACGGGCATCAATCGCCTGGATTAATGCAAAGCGCTTGACGCTGTCCAGCGTAACATCCTTGCCTACGACCCTCCCACCGTGCCAGCCCCACGCAACACGTTCGTATTTGTCGGCTCGTTCTTGGGGCAGCGGGTGGGGTTCCATGCACTGGGGTTCCCCGTGCCCCGCCGCCTGGCACAGCAGTAACCCATCGCATGTCCTGCCATCCCCAGAGCATCACGAGCGGAGCGCAGCCTGCGGGCGCCGGGCCCTTCGCCGGGCCCCTCTCGTGCACCGAGCGTGCGGGGGTCGCTCCGGCCCGGCCCGGCGGGGACAGAGGCGGAGGGGCGGGAGCATCTTCCCGGAGCGGAGGGCGTGGGCCCGCCTCGTCCCGGCCGTCTCCAGCGGCCGGAGCCCTCCACCACCTCTTCGCCCCCGGGGCCGCCGTGCCCGGGCCGGGTCGCTCCGTTCGCTGCCCGCCGGGTGTGCGGGACAGCTCCACTTCACACACGAGCAAACGCAGGGCAAGCGTTCCCCGGCTTTCCCTTCCCATTCCCCATCCCTGATGGGACATCCCAGTACTTCGGCCGGGGGAGGCGTCCAGACAGCCCCTTCTTGCTGTCCCTGGCTGCCGCGGGAGCCACCGGGGCGACTCGCCTTGCCACCCATCTGCTGCTGCACCTTGGACAGTCACCCACTTACCCTCCTGTGCTCCCCTTCACTCAGGATCCTTTTTCCAAAGAGGTATTTCAGACTGGAAACTGCCGGCTGCAACAAAGTGTTTGCATGCCAGGGTTACCATCCCATAAGAAAGACACCTGGATTCTGTAAAGCATCATTTAAAATAAGACTTACAAAAGCTAACAGCATAAGGAAGGAAAGCTGTAGAGTTAAACTTACGTTCCTTTGGATGCTGGGAACTCCGTGTTGTGCAGCAATGGAGAGTAGCAGCATGCCCTGCAGACTCCACCAGATGGAAGTCTGTTCTGGTCATTCAAGCTTTTGTAGGATTTTCTTACAAGAAAACAGCTCCATTCATCATTTCTACTATCAAACAGAGAGGATGTTTACATGAGAACTTCGTATGCTGTGAGATAAAGACAAGGCCGTGCAGGTGAGTAATCACTGGTATGGAGTGGGAGCTGCTCCACTGTTATCATGACTGGACCGAATCTGCCCTGCACCGAGGAAAAGTGCAACATGGCACAGGCCTGAAGGTGATGCTGTTGGCACGCAGCACAGCATGGCCTGGTGCCTTCACAGATTCACTGTTACATGGATCACTAGTCTTTACTGTGCAATGGTCTTTAACTCAGAATCACTGCAGGAGCGCATAAAAGTAGTTTGAGATCTCCATCAGTCTAGAAATGGTTTGGAAGATCCTGAAGTTAAAAGAAATTGTTCTCTGTAGCAGGGAAGATAGGATATTAGCAATGGAGCATGTTGCTTATGCTGGTGAGGTATACAGAGTCCCTACACTGACATTTTGACAGTATAATTTATATTAAGAAAAAAAGATTGTACTGGTCAGCAAGTTTTAATGTTCAGAATGTTAGCTGGAGCTCAGCTGAAACATGATCAATAGTTGTCATGAAGGAGACTTTGGCCCAGCAGGTAGAATCCACCTTCAAAGTGAAAGAACCACTGAGATTTATCTGTCACACATGGTATCTTCTACTAGACCTTCTTAGTTACAAGGCATTCTTTGATAATAAGATTGCTGTAGCCTGACTACTAATTCCACTGAAGTCTGTTACTGTGGGAACTCAAAATGTCTCTCAGACATTTTTAGAGGTTCCAGGCCTTGGTCAGAGGCATTCTAGACCCCGGCAGGCAGCTGAAAAACAGCTGTGATTTTGAGTTTGAGCTATGGAATGAATTACCAACTTTGGGGGTGGAACAAGCAGTCACAAAAGGTTAGATAGTATAATAAAAGTAATTACAAAGTAGAGGGGAAATTTTTTTAGTATTGTACAGGGGGGTTTTAGAACATGTACGGGGGGGGGGATTTTACTTTGTACATGGGGGTCAGAAGTTCTAAGATGGAGGAAAGTGGGCTGATCCTGTTCTTCCTCCTTCCTTTTCCTTGCCTCCATGTTCTTGGTGATGTTGGCACTCACAGATTGGTTTAGAGTAGAAAAGCACTTTGTAATATAGGTAGTAGGTATTGGGGGAAAACTGTAAACATGTAATACGTAATATATCATATAAAAGATAGCAGCAGCCCTGGGCAGGGGGAGAGAAGAAGAAAGCAGCAGACAGAGAGGATGTCAGTGTGTGTGTGTGCCTCTGCCTGGGCCGCTGACCAAGCAGCCGCAGCCCAAGAAGACAATCTTTTAGATAACTAACAATAAACTGCCTTGAGACTGAACAGCAAGAGCCTGCACAGTTTTTCTTTGGAATCACTGGTTGGAGGAGAAATTTCACCACCACATGGGAACCCAGAATAAGGCCGGGGTTCCCACATGTTACAAACTCCAGAATGATACTGAAGTTTATTGAAATTCTGACTGGTTACATAATAATTGTCTTACTTATTGACAGGAAGTACATCACCATCTGTCTTTTTGTTTCTTTTCTATGGATATTCCTAATTTTATTGTCCTTGCCATTTCACTAGTTGTTTTATAAATGTAATTTCTATAATGAATGGAACTACAGTGAAGACTCACTTGTGTAATGTTTGGACTAACTTAAAGCTCCACTGAAGTGGCCAGGGGTCATCTCACAGGTCTTGCTGCAGAGCAGACCTCTCTGAGCACTACTTAATATCCTCCACTCCTCCTGTTCAGCAGCACCTTGGGATATGTACTTATTTGTCTTACACGAAGTTTGTCTGCAAACACAGCAAGCACATTAATGTCTTTACCAAATAGCAGAAATAAACAAGGGAAGTCAAGCATAATTTTCATGTGAAGTTCCTGAACCATGCTTTCTTCATATAGAGACACTTAAAGCTTACTGAGGGCAGCAAATGTAACCTCTTATATCACCAGTGTTTCATCTAAGAAGGATCTTTTTGGCTGTTCTGCTACCCTTGAAGTAAACATGACAGAGATTGTCATTCCCCTTGTAAGTCAGAAGAACCATCTGGCACTATATTATAACAGTATTCTATTAATTCATCAGCATGCTAATTATAGGATGACTAGTGAATGGTTAAACTGCCAGATGCTATGAAGATATATCGCTGTCTGTTTACATAGTTAGGCAAACATTTAATTAATCCTCCAGCTGCTGTGTCTGCTTTACCTATGAACATATCTTGATTGCATTCACCTGTGCAAAAGGCAGGCCAGTCATTGCCTTTCAATACGATTCAATTGCCTTAAACACAGCTTCAGTGCAGGATACACCATGTACGTGTATGATTTAAATATACATGCTGGTAATTGCATCAAAACTAATTACAGACTCTTCCACTTCAGTTCATGTACTGTACTACCTGATCTTTTAATGGTCTTGCAAGTTTTGAAAGTTGAGTTGTTTTAGAGACTTCTGCAATGCCATGTTAGAAAACTCAATATACAGACTCAGTTAATAGGATGTCTACAAGTATCCTACAGCCTTTTACTTTTCCCCATTCTAAGGAGTCTTTCATTCAGAAAACACTGAGGAGGGTAAGTGACCTTCCAATGTCACACAATATTTAATATTGGTCCCAGGGTGTTAAGCATTCCCATGAGACTGCTTCTTTACTGAAATGATGAAAAACAGAACCCATTTGGGATGTGGCCTTGGCTAAGGATGATTTGCAAAGAGAGTGTAACTCTTTATAATTGAAAGTGTGTGTACTTGGCTCTCTTTGGTATTGTAAGGTCTAGAGATGAGATCTGGAAAAATGGAACTTAATGATCTAGCTAAAGTCTAGCCTCCATTCACTCAAGTTTCCATTACATTTCCCTTGTTTGTGTTTAGGAACAATATTTCAGTGCTTTATTTCCACTTAGTACTGAGCCCATAGTCAGCCTGGACTTTTTGTAGAATCCAGCCCAAGGCACAGACATTGTGGAGACCAAAGATGCACATGGACATCAGGCTGAGATGCAGCTGCATATTTCGAGTCCCCTGAGTCAAAAGCTTTTTTGGATAGTCAGCATCCTTAGCTGGGCAAGGTCTGTTGATCTCAGTTGATTGCAGAAGGTGCTTCATGCAACTGAAATTGCCAAAATTGTGTTGTGTTTTTGCAAAAAGTTCTTGGCATGATTTTGGAATAGGCCTACAAGCATTTTTCCAGACAATGAGCACAGGAGTTACTACATAACAAAGTGCAGTGCCAACAGGCAGAATAGATGCAGCCAAGCATTTTGGAGGCTAAAGCAATTGAATAGCATTTTGTGACAGTTGACCTTTTTGCCACCTTATTGACAAGAGTAAGAAGAAATAGGATATACTGTGAAGTTATTCAGGAGATACCAGCAACATGGGCTTTAGGGAAAAAAGTAAGGCTTTAGAACTTCTACAGTAAAAATAATAGTTTAAATATTTTCACATTTTTAAGCCTACTTTATTTATAATTTTCTTCTTCCTTTGCTAGCATTCCTCTTAGCCAGTTTTCATAATATGTGTCTCATGAGACATACACAGCATTCCCTCTTGAGCACAAACACTGACAATGTGATCCACGTTATGGCTCTCTCAGGATTAGATACTGGTAAACACACTTTGTGCAGCTCAACAACTGAAATCCAGGCAGAATATGAGAATATGTGGTGGCTTAACCCTGGCTGGATACCAGGTGCCCACCAAAACTGCTCAGTCATTCTCCTGCTGAGCTGGGCAGGGGAAAGAAAATATAAAAAAAAAGGTTGAGATAAAGACAATTATGTTACCAATACCAAGAACTATTGCAAGCAAAAAAGACTCAGCCTGGGGAAATTAGTTCAGTTTATTGCCAATTAAATCTGCATAGGACAATGAGAAATAGAACCAAATCTTACAACAACTTCCCCTCACCTCTCCTTTCTTCCTGGGTTAATTTCCCTCCTGAACTCTATGCCTTCTTCCCCCCAGCAGTGCAGGAAGACAGGGAATAGGCGTTGCAGACAGTTCATCACACATCTCAGTGGGCTGCAGGGGAATAGCTGCTCTGCTGTGGACATCTGTGGGCTACAGGGCCACAGCTGCCTCACCATGGTCTTCATCATGGGTCTCAGGAGAATCTCTTCTCTGGCACCTGGACCACCTTCCTCCCCTCCTTCTCCATTGACCTTGGTGTCTACAGGGCTGTTTCTCTCACATATTATCACTTGTCTCTCCAGACGAAGTTGCTGTGGATTTTTTTCCTTTCTTAACTTTGTTATTCCGGAGGCACTATCTGATGGCCTTGGCCAGCAGTGGGTCCCTCTTGGAGCCAGCTGGCATCGGCTCTGCTGGACATGGGGAAGCGCCTGGCAGCTTCTCAAGCTGCCACCTGTGCAGCACCCCCCAACAAAACCTTGCCACACAGACCCAATGCAGAGATAAGATACTGGTATCTCAGGAGCTGTGTTCAGTGCTTGAGAGTCTTCTTGGAGTTTGTGGTGTTTTCCTGGGAAAACAAAAAGAATGTGTCTGTGGTCATCCCTTGCAGTTTTCCTTACTCTCTGTGTTTGGATTAAGAGTGTCTTGTCCTCTGACACACTCAGTTTTGTGCACACAGTAAAGTTGTCTGTGGACTGGGTCTGCAACACTAAGAAATGACCTTTCCTCAGAAGTTCCCAGTTACTGGGAAAAGCACAACACTTGCAAAGTGTTACATTTGACAGTTATGGAAATTTTCCCCCTGTTTCTTTTAAAGATAGCAAATTTGCTGACTTTCTCAGGCACACTGCTAAGGGCATTTATGTAAGAGGGTTTTCAGAGGAGGCAGAGACATGCATTCCAGCTGACAGTGGAGGTAGATAGTTGGCTGAGCTGCTGAGGTTTAACTTGACAGTATTTTTTTGCATAATTTATTATAGCAGTTCCACAGGTCCTTGGGAACTGATCTTGATTATTTTAGATTTAAATAAATAAATGATGGGTCGTGGGACAAACTGGCACTCCATTCCAGGAGATGAACCTGAGACACATCAAAGGAAGGCTCCCAGTGCCAGAATCAACTGCAGTTTTACAACTATGCTAAGCTATGCAATTATCTTAAACCACAATGATCCTGTTGGATTTGCAGGCGTAAATTTAGCATCAATCTCCTTATACAAAACAAATAAACAAAATCAGCACTGCATTTTCATGTTAACACAGCACAGCACAGTGCCAGAATGAATTATCTTCTACGTTCAGAAGCACTGCTGCTGTGCTGATTGCCTTACAGATAAATTAAAATGTGTAACTCTTTGTCTGAGAACCTTATGACTACAGAGCACAGCAATGACCTGTAGAGATTGTGACCAGTAAGGTAACTGGGTAGAAGCTATGATTATATAAAGCAGTGCTGGTTAAGTCAGCATTTTACCCTGCTGGCGTGTGCAGTCCTGCTGCTTTCAGTCATTGTTGGCTCCATTGGTCTATCCATCCTCTCACCTCTTGGGAAAAAGAACTGCAAGAGTTAACCCTAAGACAGATAAAATATGATTATGGCACAAAAGTATCCCCAGGGCTAGAAGACAGGACACACCACCACCAAGAGATTTGGGTGGTTAAAGTACTGTGAGTGAGAAAACAACTCAAGGTGCAACACTCCTGTTAAATCAATGGGGAGAGACAGCGGCATCAATGCAACAGAGATGAACTATGGCAAGTCAGTAAGCAAGCAAATAAATAAATAAATACATAAATAACCATTACACATCAGTTCTTGTCATGATCATTATCAGAAAGAACAGAACTTCTCTGGAGCTTTTTTCTCAGTCAGCTGGGCTGGAATCCAGCAGGAGAACAAACTCAGATGCAGGTTTCATTTAAAAGACAATTTATTTATTAGCCAGGCAGAAAATCCCATTAAAAAGAAAGGAATTCCTATGTTTGTGATGCGATATTAATTTTCAAATATTCTGCCAAAAACTTTGGCTATTTTGCATAAGATGGAACCGTAATTCTGGATGGGACCTTGAGTGGGAAGTGAGGCATGAGCTGAATTTCCTGGGAGAAGTCCCAGGAGGCAGTTTGACTTGAGACACTTAAGATCCCTTCTCCTTTTCTGCCAGATTGATATTGATATTGATATTGATAATCTGGATTAAAGATTAAGATATTTGATGGGAATGTTTGCTCCCTGGCAGGGACAGAGTGTGTGCAATGTTGAATTTGACTCATGTCATTCCTTTTCTGCTCATTTGGTAATAATGTTTTGGCAGAATAAAGTGCTGACTCCTGGTATGTTAGTACAGCTAAACAAATGTGGAGCCAGGGGAAGGGCTGAACACTGGTCTCCAACTCTTCTCTGCTGAATCTGTAGTTTGCTCAAGGATTGACCAGACCACTCCAATGAATGTTTACTAAAAGAAAGCCCAGAAGTGCTTCTGGGGAGAGTCTTATCTCAGCAACTCTTGCCAGAAGGCACCATGAGTGACCTTGACCCTCCATCATTGGTGTATGTCCTCGCGCCACACACTGATGTGAATAAAACATCCACTGACAGGTTCTTGAAGTTCAGAGTTGCAGAGAAAATCCTAGATTATTTCAGAAAAAGAAAACAAGGTGGAGTTCCCCAGCCCTCTAAATCATAATTATGTTGCTGAAGGGGCACCAACAGAGTGCCAGAGAGAGGATGGGGTGGAAGTGCTACAAGAGAAACATTTCCTGGCCTGTGTGGATGTGAGACTGTCCATGTCATTCAAGGGTAGGGACCAAACCCTCTTTTTTGGTATTTTTGATAGAGTGGACATAGTCTTTACTATCCAGCCTTTCAACCCGAGATACTGGAGTTCAGGCCCTCCTCCAGGAAAAGAGCTAATATTTTTTTTTTTTCCCATGGACAGCATTAGGCATGTGTAAATCAGGGCTATGGTCAGAAGCTCCACATCTCAGGTCAGTGTGCAGGTGGGTTTTGCAAGAAAAACTGCTATTATATCTATTGGATCCTTGCCTTCACAATGTGGTGGATGAGAGATCTTACCTGGAAACTCTCCCACAGAGAAGATTTCTATATTGTGACATGTAATATTCACCTGAGCTGAAGAAGGGGTCAGTTTTGCAATGTTAATGGATCAAAACATTTTCAATTTGAGCTCCATGCATGGTGCTGCAGCATGGCAGAACCCCTAAAAATGTGTACCTACACAAGCTGTTAGGATCTCCAGTTAAAATTTGTTCCTTCCTTTGCTCCAGGCATGCTGTCAGTTACTGCATCTCAGCTGCTGGCTGGAAAATTCTAGCCAAAGGGAATCTTCTATAAATTGCTGAATTCAATCATAAAGCACTCATATGACCATTTCACAAGATATTTCAACTGGATCAAACCTAGCAAGAATAGTCACGTAGAGAAGATGAGGCTTTAACTCTGCACTGCCATGACCTTTTACTGATGGGAAAGTGCCCAGAAGGATTTTCTTGGGAATTGATTTTCCTCTTTAATGTTACTAAGAAGAAATGTTGATAAGAGAAATTAACCTAGGTATCTCTAAATAAAAATGGCATGCCTCTGCTGTGGTTGACTTGCAGGAAAATGGGTTCAAATCCCTTTCTAGGTCTAAGGACTAAAAAAGAAGTACAGCATGCAAATTAATTATTATAATCCATCATTTTCACTGAAACAAAGCAGAACAACAAACAATTATAATAGTAAACTGAATCATAAAATGGCAATATGCCAAGGCGTATATCAGCTGAGTCTTCTTACTTGTCTGTTGGCAAAATAAAGAGGATTAGGGGAATGACTCATCTGTTGATTGGAAAATCTACTTTAAACTTGCAAGGAAATTCAAACAACAACATTTAATAAGCAATAACTCGCTGAGCAAAAAGCTTCTGTTCACTTACAGCTGTATTCCCCAGCTAATAGACTGTGAATGCTTTGGAGCAGCAGAACCATCCCAGCTCTGATCTCTGTCCCCCATCACCAGTTTGTATCCTCCTGTGTTTGCTCTGGTCCTAGTGAGTGGGGTCACATTAGCAACAACAAAATATGCAATCTATTTGCACAGGGGAAAATCTTGCTTTTGCTGCAGCTGTCAGTGACAATTTCATTCCTGGTTGCAGTGCAGTCAGTGTTTTAACCTTTCCTACAAGTTTTATCTCCTCCTATATAAAATCTGAGTTCCTCCTACACCAAACTAAGATTCATAACACAACTGGAGTTGTGAGTTTAAAACTATTTGTGGCCACCGAAGTGATGCCTGAGCTGTTGTAAAAGGGAAAAAGCACGCTGTTCAAGCTCGGGCTTCAAAGCCCCCTCATCCCCCGTTATCAGAGCAGCCAGCAGCTCCCTGCCCCGAGGGCACTGCTGGGGGTTCCAAACGGTGCAGCAGTTCTGGGCAAAGTCACCAGTGCTGGGGAGGTCCTGGCAAACTGCCCGTCCCTCATCTTATCTGCAGCCCGGGCTCATTCGGCCCCAGCTGCTGCTTTGTCGTCATCTCACAAAAGCCCAGTGTCAGCAGACACCTCACGCTTCGCTCTGCTCAGCAGCCTGGTGAGGATCTAGGTAACAGGCTTGTGTAAGTGCTATGTGGCTGTGCCTCCACTATGCATAACTGCCTTGTGTTGGTGTTTGGCAAGTGCCATCTGGTTTTCATTTTCTTTCACAGTGTAATTCATCACCTCCACCCCCACAGATTCACAGTGGAACTGCCTTTCTGCTTTCAAGACAATTTAAGCTGAGTTTGTTTTGATTTACTTTAGCTAAAACCCAGCAGACACTACCATCAAATCATTCTCCTTTAAATTAAGTTATTTGATTTGCAAATTTTAGCAAGATAGGGCTACTCATAAAATCTTAAGTGATAAAGTAATAAGATGCTAGGAACACAGAAGGACCAATCATACCACAACTCTGCTCACCATAATCTAGGAAAATATTCTGGAGAAGCATTTTAAGCATATTAAAACCCATCAAGATATATAAGCAGTAAGAATAATAGTAATGAGAAGAGGTGTAGAGATGAAAACACCTATTGCAACTCAATACAGGAAATAGTTTAATAGTCCTTGTGGTAACTCAAATTACTATTTCTTTTAGAAAGATTGAAAGCATCTTCAGTTAAAAACTAATTTTTGAATCTTACACTTTGAGAGGGGAGACTGGCTTGTTCTACTTGTGGATCTGTGCACAGGCAAGGTCAGCTAAATAAAATTTAAAGCTAAGAAGGAGTAAAAGAGCTGATTACAGAAGTAAGAAAAACAAGTAACTGATAAAACAAGAAGAGTGTTTCATTGTGCATTCTTGAGGCTTCTGGTGAACAGTTTTCTCCCCTCCATTTAGACACCTACACTGTAAACACCATCGGACACAGCTATAAGGAAAACTGTAAAGGGAGAATAAGATCCAAAGCAGCAGCCCACCTCTGGTGACACAGATTATTTTTCTTTCTCAGTAACACTGAAAGTCCACTTCACACTGTAATTTTACATTCTCCTCAGCTATGTCTTAGGGATCACTGTGTCAAGGTATTGTCAATTACAAACAGGTTTACCAAGTTAAAGGCACATTGTCAGAAAACAATACTGTATTTGCACATATGCACATTTAATATCTTGTTAAATCTAATAACTCAAGCAAGCAAAAGCCTAGGAAGTGTCAGAGTTAATGCCACTGTACAGAAATCTGCCCTTTCCCCACATGCATCATGGCTACAATCTTTAATGACATGATCTCCAATTTATTTTCTCCCCAGGGGCTCCTGTCTCATTTAGTGTCCTCTCCTGGGTGGTCCTCCTCCAGCTTCCTGCTCCTTGGACATATCCAGGCCCACTACACAGCCATACCTCCACATATTTTCCACAGCAATAACAAGTGGAAATATTTCATGCAAAGGACATGACCTTTGCTTAATTTAAAGCCATATTTAGTAGGAAGGCATTAGAGTTTCTTCCTGCTTTAAAACACTTCTAAGTAAGTGGAAAACAATATGCTTTCTTAGGAGTCACTGGTTTAAGCCGAATCCATTGCATGGGTGACTTCAGCCTGAATAGTTTAACTTCAGCAGTCAAAAGTAAACAAAACCACTGTCTAATAAACGTGAATGTTGGAAGGTTTTAGCTGGGTGACATGACTTGCTTTATCAGTAATTCAGCTTGTATTTTGATAAGCCCACTGCAGTCCTGGGAGTTTCCTCAAGTGCCTTGTTGAAGAAGAGGAACAGGACACCAGCGGTTGGGGTCTGAGACTGGGCTCCAAGTAAAACATCTGCAGAAAAAATGGGAGGAGAAGTGTCCAGGGCTGGTTCTGTTCTCTCTTCCCTTCTATCCCCTCAGGGTGGTCTGTGAGTGAGAGTGTTCCTGCAAAGCACCCCTTGATGGGCACCTGGAGACCTCTCCAGGCTGGAGGAGGAGTGGTCAGCTTCCCTTTTTGTTTCATTCTCTTTCTTTGTGGAGCAAGCAAGAAAGCAAAAAATAAGGTACCAAAACAAGGCCTCAGGTTTGCTTTCACTCACTTAAAAAACTAA
This sequence comes from Lonchura striata, assembly GCF_050655825.1. NCBI lineage: Eukaryota > Metazoa > Chordata > Aves > Passeriformes > Estrildidae > Lonchura > Lonchura striata. Next base: position 66,073,489 of record NC_140703.1, read on the forward strand.
GGCCAGGCAATTAAACCAACTGCATCAGCTAAAATAATCTTATCCCAGAAAAAGGAATGAAGCAACCCAATCCCATTTGTCCCACAGTTTCTGGGTTGCCAGTACGCATCAATTTTACCATTCATTCCTCCCCCAGTGCATCTGATTATCTGTATAAAAGGCTAATAAATTCTCTGCTGAATTTATAAAAGCAGCAGTATTTGCATTTTGAACACCCAGCTGCACAGGATTCAGCCCATTTAATTATTTAGCTTAAGAAGATGCACCCGGTTTTGTCACTCATCCTCAGTGAGGAGGCATGGGCTAGTGAGGGATAGGCAGTGGGGTTATCAGTCACTTGGCCTGCTGGTGTTTATTTAAATGTTACCAATTGCCACTCCTGATTTGCAGTCTAATTTATACTTCAGAATTTGAGACTGCTATCCTAGGAATAGCTCTAGCCTGGTGCTAGCTCTTTAAATGTGTGCACCAGGAACCACACTCAGTTTGACTAGGCTTCCATAAATCTTTGCCTAACTAAAAGGATACATTTCCAGCCTGTGTCATTGACTTGTACTTCCATGAAATGCCACTGTGTTCCACTAATTTTTGAATGTTTTGTTTACTTGGATTTACCTCTAGCCATATTGCAGTGAAAAAGAAATTCTTCCATGGGCTAAGAGGTATGTTTATAACAAAACTTTTTAGAAGGTGCTCATAATTTCCTCTCTATTAATTTTCCTACTACTTCATTTTCTGCAGTGTTCTTATGTCAAGCCCTCTTGGCAACATGTAGGTTTTTCTCTCATGTATTGTGTGGTGCCAAGTGCTGTTTTTTTTCTTTTGAAATTACACAGTGTTTGAGATTTTTAAATCAAACTGCAAATGTTTCTTCTCTCATAAAGATTTTGGGTCAAGCAGCTATTATTCCTTTCTTATCCTAGTTAAATTTCTCCCAAACAGAAGAGTGAAAACTAAGGATGTAATAAGATCTATTCAAACTCATACACTGTAATTATTGCAGTGAGTTAGGTTGGTACAACAGCATTCCTTGAGACACTTGAGTTGGTCTAATGGATCCTTTCACACCAAACCAGACTTCCTTTTGAAAGGATGGAAGTTTCAGATTGTCTTACTGAATTATATATTGCTTTTCTTTAACACCAGCCCATTTCCTTAGGGAAGGCCTCCAGGGCAAGGGGTGTCTCTGTACAGAGCAAGCACAGCAGGGAGCTACTGCTGATGCTGGGTGGCTTAGGCAGTTTCATTACAGAAGCATTTGCTACCACTCTCCTCTCCCAGCATGCCTTGGACCCAGACTAGATCAATAAAAATTAAATTAAAATAAAATACATATGTATGGATGTTAGATTATGTATACTGCATCTGCTGCACACCTCTCATGATGTATTATCTGTATACCTGAGTGTGTGAGTGTTTGTGTTAAGGATACATACAGTATGCAATCCATACAATCTGAAATTTGTTACAGCATCTTTAGCAGGTTGAAATTTGCTGGGAAAAGTTATATCCTTTATTATTCCAAGTGAGAAAGTTGATAAAAAAAAAGAAAGTTACATAAGGCCTCGCATACCCAAAGGCTTTTAAACTGTCACAAATGTGCTAACAAGAGATAATATTTCTCCTTGCAAAAGTTGTGTCTGCAGATCATTATAGGTTTTACATTGGGAGTGGTGATTTCTTCCTGTGTTGGAGAATGAAGGTGCTGCTCAGAGAGCAGCCATGGTGACTGAAGAGTCTTCTGGTTCATGTGGAACAGGAAGGGCACAGGGAGAAGCAGATGGGACACACCAGATCTTGCATAACTGCTCTACAGAGCTGCATGGGTTTTACAGCACCTGGCAACTTTCTGGTGGACTACTGGTGGACAGTTCTGCTTTAGAGGTGGCCTCTCCTAGAGTGCCAGCAAATATTCCTTTTTAGGTAAGCTGTGCCTTTCTTTGCAATGCTTGGTTTAAAAAAAGACTTTTCTAACATAAGCCCCTCCAGTGCCGTTAGAGCTTCCTGGTGTGCAATCGCTTCTCCTCTCTTGTGCATTGCTGGGGAGTTGTGTCCAGGGAAGAAGACTTGTGCACTGCCAAAATCTGTGTGAGGATGGAGAAATTGAGAGAAGCTAAGTAGATGGTGGGAGCTGTTCGTGGCAGCTCTTTGCAGCTGGGTGAGCTTTGGAAGTAGATCTTCATGGGTTAAACCATCAGACTTAACTGTAAAGAAAATAGCAAATTGGCTCCACTAATATTAACAGTTTAATTCATAAAAGACATTTGGTAAATATTTTTTGTGGCCTATATTTCCTCCTGACTCAACTGTCTATGAGAAAGAAGGACATCTATGACAAGGAGATTGGGCAAAATGAAAATGAGGAACTGTCTGCTGTACCATGCATCCCTGTTAGAACACTGGCAAGCATTTTCAAATCAATCAAAAGGTACCACCTCTAAAGTTATCCCAAATATTTTTACCTCCTCCATCTCATTCAAACATTTTACCTCCTTAATCTGATTCAAACTTTCTGTTTTCATCTGGTAGCATCATCCATCACAAAGCCCTGTTAAGGCAACAGCTTGGAGGCAAATCATGGCAATCCTTAGTTATAATTAAATCTCCTCCTAAATAGCAATTTTCTAGTTTTCATTACTAAAAGCTCTGAAATTAGACTGGGCATTAAGGAAGATGGGGCAAGTTTTATTACAGAGCCAGTGTGGAATCTGCTAGGGAGAATCCCTCTCCTCTCTTTCCCCCTGACATCCAGGTCTCCTCCTTAATCAATTAAAGACTTTTTTCCACTGTAATATTTATACACATGTTGAAGCACATGCCTCTAGTAGGATTAGTTTCTCTTTTACAGCATCCCTGTAGAGACAATGATGGGTATTTGCTTGCAAACCAGTCACCCACTGCCATGAACATTGCAGTTGGAAGCCTCACTTGGGAGCCAAGAGTCATCTTCTGCCTGCTTATTCCAGCTATACCAATGCACATGAGAAAAACCAGCACAACCATCAGCATTGTGTCTTGGCTGGAAATCATTAAAACATTTAAAGAGCACCTTCATTTGAATTCAAATAATTTTCAAGGGCTCCAATCTTTGAACAAAAATTAGCTTGTACTACCTTGTGTTTGTGTTAGACCATAGGAGATGATGTGTTACCAAAAATTTAATTTTTGTTTTATATTTTAGTACCTGATGCTGAGAGTATAATGCTTTTTTGTCTATGGGACGATGGACAGGTGGCACAGGCAGCCAGAGCATGTCCCTTGGGAGGAGCATCAAAGGTGATCAGACAGGAATGAGGGAAACTGATCCCTTTGCAGAAACTTTTGATTTTCTGTAAGACCAAGTAACTGACTTTGTGACTCTATGTCCTATTCATTAAGTACCTTCACCACTAAAAGCTTAGATGTTTGAAAATTCTTATCTTCCTTTCAAGCTAACCTCTTCTGCATGATAGACACCACGTCTCTGCCCAATCCTCCACCTCACCGTGGCATGCCAGCCGTCTGTACATCCTCACTGATCAGAGCCAAAGCAGTTCACAGCAGCAGCTATAGGGGAAAGGCATGTTCATGCAGAGGCCTTCTGGGATGAAATGCTGATGGTACCCACACAGCAGCTGCATACAGCCAAGGATTTTTAACAGACTTCACTTCCCCTGCTCTACTATTTCTATTTCTATTTCTGCTTTAGCTTTTCTGGGATTAGAAGGGGGAAGAAGAGGCAGAATTGCCTGTACAGTTTCAAATGAGCATGCACTAGGAATTTACAACACTGCATTGCAAAGCTTTCTGTTTGATCAGCTGGTACTTTCCTAGTACTGTTCATTATTCTCTTTGTTTCCTGACTGCTGCTGAGCTTGAAAGCTGATATTTTCATAGAATCATCTTTTATGAGCTGGAATAATATCCTGAATGGGACTGTATATTAAAGCTATTACAGTGTATAAAATTTGACTTCTTTTTGCTAATTGTACCTGATTTTATATTTATCAGTGTTATATTTCTTTTGCGATTTTATTGCCCATTCAATCTCACGATATTGTGCAACTCTTTGCAGCTTTTGTCTTTACTCTCAAGCCTGAGTTGCTTAGTATTGTTAGTAAATTCTGCCCCTGACTCTCCAAATTAATTCCCAGAACACTTATCAATAGATTGACCATGATAGAACCAGTTTTTAACTTAATTTATAATATTTTAATCTTCCACAATTAGCCCTTTTTGTTTCATTTCACACAACTGGACGCTTAGCATAAGACATGGCTAAAAGCCGTTTTAAGATTTAAGAAAACTTTATTAGCCAGATCATCCTGACATACATGCTTAGATTCTTCCAAAGACTTGTTGTAGATTTCATGGTTGTATATCCAATACATTACTCTTTCATTATGGTTTATGTCAGTTGGCAAGGTACAGTCATCATTTCTTTTGAACCTCTACAGAAATCTCACACAAAGGTGTGGTGAGGGTTTTTTGTCTGTTTGTGTGTGTGTGGGGGGTTTCTTTCTTTGAACCATATTTGTCATTTTTTTCTCTCCTGTGATACTAATGCAGTTTTAAGTACAAGTTAGTAGTTCAGAAATCTCCTGAAAATACTTAATGGCTGTAATGAACTGACCACCTTGTAGTAATTTATCAGATTGTTTCAATTTGACATTTACTGACACTTAAATTCAGCTAGATCTTCTGATTAAGACTCTGTCAAAAATGTTAACAGCATGAAAATTTTGCTAAGCACTTCAACAGCAAAGAGTGATTAAAAACTTTGTATGCATTCTGGTCTATTCTTACACCTTTACACCTTGACCCTATAGTCACCCACTGTAGCACAGTAAACATTCTTCTGCATTTGTTTGTTTTTATTAAAATCTGCTATGAAAACATTTTGAAATTGAAGTCTTATCAGTTTTCCATTGCAAGACAAGTGTTCTGATCTATATAGTTTAGATAAGGAGCAGAGGAAGAGATGACTCAGTCATCATGATTACATGGGTGATAAGAATAAAAAATCGCCATATTAAATCTCTAAGCTACCTAAAAATGGAACACAGGGTGTTGAAGACAAATTAATCCAGACTAAATATAAAGCCTCCACTTCATTATGTTTATTGACTGCTAGGAAGAATTTAAGCATACAAACAAAAGAGATTAAAGAGATTTCTCAACTCTTAATTTGTTTGTAAGAGATCCCTCTACAGCTGAGACTGAATTACCAGGCTTATTCCTGTTGTAACTGGGCAGTATTTTTCACCTCTGTTTTGCAGTTCCATTTACACAATTACATGTGGTTTCCTCACACTTGAAACGTGATACTATGATAAAGAATGTCTATTCAATATCTCATTTGTATCAGTGTTACTTTGGCTTTAATGCAGTAACAAATCATCCTGTGTGCATCAATTCATATACTCCTACTTTAAAATTTCATATAAGCAACATGAATTTAATGTTTTATGACCACTGAAAGACAGAATGGTTCAAATATATTGAATCATTTACCTGAAGAAAAGTCTGTGTTCTAACCTTTTTATGGCAGCTACTGGGAAATACAATTTTTGCAGATGCAATCTCCCAAAGGAGTAGAATAAAATAGTAATACAAAACCAGAGCAAGATTTTTTTAAATAAAGGCTGAGAAAGGAGGGGTAGAATAAAATTGGTGAATGAGATGAAGTAAATTTAGCTCTAATCTCACTCAGGGTCACCTCTGCAGGGAAACATACTGGCATTGCTCTCTTGGTATAATTATTCTGCTACAGTTATAATGTTATAAATTACTATGTTTCCAAAGCAACGTATCAATATTAATTCAATTGAAACCAAGGATGTAAGGACTGCAGGGATCAATTCACAATATCCAGCTGTCTCTGGACACTGAATTACTGATTTTTTTTCCCCTAGGAAAACCATAGAAATAAAAGATGGACATAAATCCAGTAATAATAGGGCAAAATAACTATGATTCTATGATCAGCTTATGCTTAAAGCAGTCTATTTTGAAAAGAGAGAGGAAGTCTGGAGGAATTAATTATCTTTGTTGACTGACTGAAAACATTCAGGAAGCACCAGCTGTTAGGTGGTCCTCACACGGAGTCCCCCAAGCATCAGCAGGGGTTTGGTGCCCTCTTATGTTTGGTACAGGCAATTTGAGTGACTGCAAACAGACTGCTGGCTGATGGATGGCTTGAGAAGTCTTCTCCGGATAGAAATTGCTAAGAAAGCAAGTGCTAACCGAGATAAGTGACTACTGAATGCTTCAAAAAGGTTAATAGCCACTGTAAGGCAGAGAACTTAGCCACAGAGGCACTGAACTCCCAGCAACGAACAGACCTATGAACATACCCTTGTACCCTCCCCTTCAGCTTTCATTGAGGTGCTCAGCCTCGCTGACCTTATCTTACATAGCACAAACCTGACTCAGGCTTTTTCTGTTTTGGCAAAATATTGTTAAATAATTTCTCATTTTGAGAACACACACACACAAAAAAAAGACTGTTAAGCATCACAAAACAATAATGAATAACGGGGCACTCTCCCAGGCTCCCCAATCAGGTTGCGGATGCCCCATCTCTGGAAGTGCTCAAAGTGCGGTTGGATGACCTGAGCAACCTGATCTAGTGCAAAGTTCCCTGCCCATGGCAGAGGGCTTGGAACCAGATGGTCTTGAAGGTCTTTTCCAGCCCAAACCATTCTGTGATTCTGTGAAGAGAGAGCACTATGTGATCTGGTCTTTACCTCCTGGAAACACATCCAGTTAAACAACCTGGGTACTTACTCAAAGAAAAGGATCAAAAAAAAAAAAAAAAAGGCCTGCAAAATTGGAGACATTAAAATAGATGGTATTTTTATCTCCATATGTTGAATAGTCCAGTGATTACTGTTCACACCTAAAAGCTGGTGTTGATTACCTAAATTAGATTTCTGGACAGTTTTAGCAATTACCTTCAGTTTCTCTCTTATCTAGTTAACACTGCAGTATGTTACATTTTTTTCTTGTGCAAGTATTTCTAATCCATAGAGAGTCCTTCTTGGCCTTCTAAAAACTAGACAGACTGCTCAGTAGATCTTCTCTGAAAATAAAACCTGATTTGGTATAAGACTTGTTTAGTTAGTTTCTTTTTAATTTCCTGATTAGCATCATAAGGGTATAGAGTTTAAATGTTTTTGGTTTTTTTTTTTAACTTGACACTTATGTAGCTCATCATTCCATTTTACTAATTACTCAGAGGGAAACATATGAGGGATTTTTATGTCTCTGTGTTGATACATAAATTAGAATACAAAAGAGATTGGCCATAGAAATAGTGATATATAAAGATAAAATGGAATTATAGATTACATTTAAATGTTGGTATCAGAAATTATTAAATACCTTATTTAAGTGATGAAGGCCCTGTATTTAGAAGCATAATCCATTACCATGTATTTATATTAGTACAGAAATAAAGCACCCAAGAGTTTAATAATGCGAAATTCTCAATTTATTTTATCAAATTCTCCTGCTGAAATTTCCTTCAGAAATTGGTTTCAAGGCAACACATAAGAAAACATTCAGAGAATTAGCAAGTTAGTGCACAAAATAATTTTCTCAGTCTAGTCATAGACACAGATAAAGTCTAAGCAGCTCATAATTATTAATAATAAGCATCCCTTGTCCCTTGTTATCACAGATACCCAAATGCCTAGTTGTAAGGCACATTTTGGCACCTTGGCCTATTTCAGTAAAGCCACACAAAACTGGATGGGTGCTCCCCATTTCTTGGAGCCAAAAGTTCATGAGAAAGATCTGATCCATGCAGCAAACAGAAACTTGTACAAGTAAGTTATTTGTCAACATCCAAAAGTGCATTACCTTGCTTTACTGAACACAAAAACATGTTCCCAGAGAGCTTGGAGTTCTATTTTCAAATGGATGTGACAAAGGAAAAATAAATAAGGGGAGGATGTAGTGAAGAAAGATGGGTATGCCTGGATCCGCTACACACAAAGATATGCTCAAATATAATGACTTTATAGTAAAATTTCATAAAATAAACACACTTGTGTAGTAGACAAGAAATAGCAAAATTGCATGCAGAGCAGAGATCCCTGAGCTAGTCAAAAAATAGTTAGAAAAGCCACACAAGACACTGTGTGGACATATTCACATAGGTCTAGAGGAAGTACTGCTACTTTTTCAGCAAATAAATATTGTTTACTAGCTCCCATTCAAGACCACATGAGTGATGGACTGTATTAGCTAGTGTATAACCTTGAAGTTCTGCTTCTAAGGCTTGACTGAGGGCAGCCCCAGGTGGGATCTGGTCTTATTGTTGTAGATGTAGCCAACAAAAAAGCTTTCACATTTAGTGCATTAATCACAAATAGTGCTGAAATCAGGCAGTCAGGCTCCATAGCTGAGTTACTTTTCAGAGAAAGTATGAATCTGACTTTTCTGAACAGCTTTTCCATCTGCATACTCACAAGTTTGTGATCATAAGTTGAAACCTACCAAATTAAGTAGCATTTGCTTTTGACAACATTCACTAAAGTAGGTGAATCCCATTCGGTACAATTTCCCATCAGTACAATTCTGTTTCCACTATTCCCTTTCAAAGAAAGTAGGAAAAAAATGACCTCTCTTAGCTGGTAATTAGCATTAAAATAATCTACACAGTAAAATAAATGTGTGGAAACAGCAAAAATCCTCTCATATGTTTTCAAGAGCTAGAAAATACAGAATGTGGACCCACAGTTTTACCATGGTAATCAGTTATCCATGGTCTTATTTCTGCCATGTCATCTGCCCCATCCCATTTCTTCCATACCTGGCTCCCTCTATACTATAAAGTGAACTTAAAATCTTGTAGTAACATGTAAAGAAAGCAGAATCCCTTTATTCTGGGAATGGAGAGGCAGGATTTTTTAGGACAAAGCTTAGAGACATCTGCTATAATATAGTGTAAGAAACTTAACTCTACACATTAATGAAGTTGATGAAATCTGAGTTCTGGAAATAAATTAGAACAGATGCTTTGCTGTTAAATTACAGGGCTTCAATTAACTCAGAAGAAAATCATATGTCTCCCAGTCCCTACTGCTGATTAAGACTTTTCTAGCAAATTGCAATTTGTTTTTCTTGAGGAACTTACATGACTTGAACCTCAATATGTTCCACTATGAAATCTTATGGAACTGAAAACTCATGCTGATATAAATCAAATAAGGTTAAGAACTAATTTAGTTAAGAATCAGTTATTGGCTGCTGTGCAGATATTTTTAATTTAAAGTGTCTAATATCAATTTAGCTCAAGCTTATTACAGACTTTTTGGCTTTAGCTAGAGCTGAAAACAGATTTCAATACTTATGTCATTAAACACCTAAGGCAGATGCCAGTACTGACACCAATATCCAGCAGCATCTAATTTAACATTGTGACACATCCTTATATTCTCTGTTGGACAGTATCAGCACGACCATTCAGAAATCAAAGTGAGAAAACATTGAAATGAAGTGCTCTTCTCCCAGGAAATAATTTATAAAACTTCTTTCAGACATTTCTGACCATTTGGCAACACACAGGCTAAGCAGAGCCATTGACCCCATGCATTTAAGATGAACAGTTGTGTTTGTAAACTTTTATATAATAAAATTAAAATGCTTATCATTTTACAATCGCAACAAAAGTAATATCATATCATTACCTAAAGGAGTAAGAGTTCAAGACCAAGTATTTCTCCAGAACTCCAGAACAGCTAGGACAGAGTCTTAGCTCTAGAGTTCTGGGAGCACTTGTGCAGTTCTGTCTAAGGAAACACAAGCTATAAAGAATTCAAGGAAATGTGGTCATAGGTCTTAAATGTCACACAGCTTGTGCCATGGCAGTTGTGGGAAATCATCAGCTTAAGGGTACGTATTTTTGTACTTGCTGGGCTCCAATCTCTGCAACATAAACTGCTCCACTCCTCATGTCTACATCCACAAGATGTGGTTTGGTTTCATCAGCCAGCTGGACACTGTGGACTATGGCACAGTCCCCAATGGAGCCAACTGGAGGTGCTGCCAAGATTGCCAACCGGTTGATATTCAGCTGAGCTACAATCAGGTATTTGTAATCAGCAGTAAACCTGTGAAAGATAAAACATATTTTTGAACTACGAACTCCATATGGCATCTCATTTATCACAAACAAAACGTCCTTAACAATCACCGTTTTGAAGGCTATGACCAATAGTATGCAATGTAACATTGGAAATTAAGTTGTAAGCCTTGTTCTTCATATGGCTGCTCATTGAGACATATTATGCTACAGAAAACTCATTCAAGAAAATCTTTCTTCTTGTAAAAGCTGCAACAGTAAGGTTAATAACATAATGACTTTAAAGTGAAGCTCCCAATACTGCACTCAAATCCACAGGGCTTGCTATAAAGCCAGGATTTTCCTGCCAAGATGCAACTGTGTAGATATTTGCAAATGTTAGGACACCTAGCACCTTATTTCACTGGTTAACTACTTGTCATCAGGCATTAAATATCAACATTTTAATGCACCAGTAAGAGTACACCTTATTTACATAATTGTGTGCTGCTATAACTGTTCAACATTACCTGACAGAATAAGGTCCATCTTCTGAAAAACAGCTGCTCCAAGACCCAAGCCACTCTCCCGTGACTTTATCAAAAACTTGGATTCTCTTGTTGTCTCTATCTGCAACCCATACCTATTAAAAAGAAAAGTCATGGCTGTCAATAAATAGAACAAATTAAATGCATTTGTTTCTTATGAGAGCAAAGTTCCGTGTAGTAAAAACGGAAGAATGTACCCTGGAAGAATGTATACCCTCCCATCCAAAACTAAATCAATAGGTACGACTGCCAGATATAAACCAAAACTGACCTACTGTTAACATACACAAATTATTTTATACTACTTTAACAGAGAAATCAGTGCCTTCTCTTCTTTTTTTGTGGCTATATGATATATTTGGTAGGATTTTTATCTCCACAATGAGGACATATTTCCACCTATTAAATTCTGAAGATCTGTCTAAAGTTCTGTCACCTGCATTTTTTTCCAATGGTAGTCTCATTTCATGATCATGCTCCTGATATGCCTAATACTACTACAAATATTTAGCCATTTAAACACTTAGAGTATATTTAGCTGTTTTTGTCTAACCAGCTTTGTCTCTGTCCCATCCTGTGTTAACTGGGTTCACAAACATTGCAAGCTAGTAATACCACTAGACAGTTCCAGTAAAGGCATTTTCGTAGAATAATCTTTGAAGTTTTAGCTGTTGACAAGTCATCAGCCTGGTAAACTTCATGATTTTTCTGGGGTATTACCAAAAAGGGAGCAATAAACATAACCTTAGATCTTTCATCAGTTTTTAAATGAAACACTACTACAGGATTCTCTTAAATTTCTTCTGAATTAACAATTAATTCTCAACCTAAACTGATGATCAACTCTATGTTGGTAGTTAGATCATGGCTCATCCCAGTCACTGTCTTAAAATTAATAAACTCACAGTTACCCTGAAGCATAAAGTGACCGTGTTCCACCTGTTTTTACTCCCACTCTGCCAGTTTTGGCAGAGAATTGATTTTTATATACGCTTCTTATTCTGATTCAGACACCATCAGCAGAATTAGCTTCAAACAGTGGTGTTTTAGTGAAGCAATCTTATTTTCCCTGGAACAGATTAAGAAGCAACAGCATAACTCCCCTCTAGGACCAGAAGACCAAAAGCCAGACTGGCAATTAACACCTGGCAGAAGCAGACTCTTGGAATGCCTTGAGCTGCATGTAAGAGGGAGTAATGTCCACAACCTAGCTAGAGCCTCACTATCATCTAAAGCTTATTTGCAATTTCCAAATATGAAATTAAAGCCCCCCTGAAGTGTAGTGACTGAGGGCAATGGACCACTACTTTGTCATCTAGCAGGATCAATTTTAATAAACACACTTGAGTATTTATATGGTTCTTCTGTGAACAACTTTTAGAATCAACTACACAGCCAGCCAGCAAGAGAGACAAAGTAACCAAAAAAAAACCCCAAAAAGAGCAGAAACGATGTTTCCAGCTCTTATCATTCATCCCACACATTCACAGCCCAGTTTTCTGGGTTTTACATCAAAGCACAGATATTTATGGCTGGACTTGATCCATTGGTATGCACTTTCCCATGGGAGAAAAGCGGTTATCAAGGTCAGGATGGCCCAAGCAGGCCGCTGCTTCTACATGAAGAAACAGAAGTGGTTTTATTTATTATAGAACATGCGTCTCCTGTAGTTTCACAATGGCACCTTGCTGTTGCATGGACATTGACAGTGTAAGTGGTCAGGATCCTGGTGTTAACCTTGGAGTCAGCTGCTTCCATAGAACCTGCACTGTGAAACTTCAGTTCAGGACTATCACACCAAAAAATGTAACCCCATAACGTGACACAGATCACAACAGTTTAAACAAAAAAGAAATACATTTTGTTTTGTTCAAATACGTAGAAACAAGTCTGTTGAAAGATGAAATAAAAAAAAATTCCTCAATTCTTTACCCGTCCAAAAGCATCCAGCGTTACACTGTGAGGAATCCTGAACTGACCAATGCCACTCCCATTTGTTCCAGTCAGCCATAGCTCTTTGTAGTCTGAACAGTGAGCACCATGAAAAATAAAAGTAAAAAAATTACAGTGAGAAAACAACAAACAAACCAGCTTTTAAGTCAATCTCTTGTAAAGTTACTTTGGGTAATTTGTAAAAGGTGAGATTTCTAAACTGTTTAAAAACAGTGCTCCCAATACATAAATCTGAGAGAAAACAAGACTACTACAGTGACTACTGGATTGTTACTAGCAGTTTCATGATTATGATTACAAAAATGTAGCCAGTAATAGACAAGAGCCATAATCTGAGGTACTGTTAAACACTGAATTTAAAAAAATACAAAAACAAAGAAAAAGAAGTTGGTTGATTATGCTATTAATTTATTTCCTAAATTCACTTTTAACACTTGTTATCTGGAAGTTTTCACTTTTAACAATTTACCATTTTGCAAACTAGGTATTAGGGAAGTGTCTGCTTTATGACAGCAAAATGAAGAAACAGTAGCTCCTCCATTTATTCCAATTGTGGACATGTGCAGACTCTTTAGTCACTGCCCTAACTGAGGACTATGAGTGAGCTAATTAGAATCACAGAACAATTTAAGCATAAAAGTCCTCCAGACACTGCTTAGTCCAACCTGCTCCTCAAAGCAGGAATAGCCCTGATAAAAAGTCCAACTCTTAAATAAGATCAAGTTGCCCATAACTCATCAGCTTTTGAGCATTTACAGGAATGGAGAGTGAAAACCATCTTTGGACCACCCTGTCATTCATTGTCTGACCACCTTTACTCTGAATGTTTTCTAACAAAAATCAAACTGAAATTCACCCCTCTTGAATCTTTTGCTCTGTGTTCCTCATTCTTTACTGGATATCTCAAAAAAATATGTGTCTCTGTCTTCCCTATAGCCTTCTTTTACTGGCTTAAGACAGCAATAAGAATCCTTCTTAGCTAGCTTTCTTGGAGACTGAATGTCCTGGGGTAGCCAGGACATTGAACAAAGTCCCTCTCAGCCTCTTCTAATGAATTACTAGATTTCTCCTGAAGTAATGAGCAGTAAAACAGGTTCTGACTCAATAAGGTCTTCCAACTAAAGTTAAATGACAGTTCTACCTAGTACTCATTTAAAAGTATTCCCAGTCCATGTTATTTAAAATCCAGTTTTCAGTGGTCAACTACTGCAAGAGTTCCTTCTTCCATACCATTTGTTAGTTTGAGCAATCTGTTGTTCATTCCTCCGTCTCCATCAACAACATAGATTTCTCCAGTTTCCTCCACAAAGATATCTGCTGGTTGATCAAATTGCAGGGGAATCAAACTTGAACCAGCATTACCAGGTGTGCCCAAGACCTGCATAAGTTTACCCAGAGGGCTATACTGTTTCACTGTGTGTCCATATTTCCCTGAATCAAGGAAAAAAGAAAGTGCAACAACATCTTAACACAACAAAATGTAAGTATTAAAACTGACTGCAAAGATTGAAAATCTGATGCTCAAAAGTAAGTGATATTAATATATCTAACAGACTAAAATTCTATAATGAGATGACGACAGTGGGTTAGTAAATCCACAGGCTGTAACACTATTCATGCCCTGTATTAGGATCACTAAACCTGGGTCTAGCAAGGCTAAACTTATGTGTGTCAGGCTTTTTTCCCTGATGCTTCTGGGGGTGGTAGGGAGGAGTGCTGACCAAGCTCAGCAGCTGTAAGCAGATACATGGCACAACTCATGAAACTTCACACTATTTTGTGCAGCACCTGAGAAGTTTGTTCATAGCACATAAAGCACAAATCTATCTCAGAATTGCTTGAGAGACTTAAATAAGTGAGTTGTTTAAAGCAATATTACATTTTCTTCCCCACTGAATATTTCTTATATCATCACGATGCATACCTGTTCCAACATCTGTGATCCATACTGAACTTCCTATTGCAGTATTCCATACAAAGATACCATGAGGCATTTCAACTGTATCATTCCAGGAATGAAGAAAATAGCCTTCTTCTGAGAATACAAGTACCTTTGGCACATTGTCTCCCCGCTGAAAAGGTAAAAATAAAATAAAATAGGTAAAAAAGGTAAAAAAATTAAAAAAGGTAAAAAAATAAAACCTATTAAGTAAGTAATCTCATAGTTTAAAATTCCCCTTTGTGAAGTTTTTGCAATGTTTCATGAATTGAAAGAATCTCCTGACACGATTGTCTGCTGAAACTCTTTTTCCAGCTAGAAAAGGAAAAAGAGATATGGGTCTGAATTTAGTATGAAAAAAATTCCAGTCAGTCTAGACTTTCACCTTACATCACATAGAGTTCAGCTTTCAGAGCAGCCAAGTGCCTGCAGCTATCCTGGTCTTCAGCTTGAATTGTGATTTTGTGTTCCTGCTGAAAAGTGTGCCCAATGTAATGGGCATGAGAAATTGCAACAGTGCTTATTAGCTGCATGGCACCCATGTACTCATACTGTGCTTTACAAGAAATTTCCACCACATCCCATGGAGAGAATGTCTTATCCATGGCCTAGAGATAAATCACAGATGGACCTGAGTAGAGGAAATAATTTAACTTCAATTACTCTAACTGGTTGAAAGAGTTGTGTGGTTTTGATTTCATGGAACAAGGCCTCAAAGAATGGAAGATTCAGTTTCCCCAGAATCACACTTTATCTTACAGCTGAGGGAACAAGCTGCTGTAACTCAGTTAAGTTGGACCATGCATTCATATCACAGAAATGTAATGCTTTAAAAAAAACCCACAAACAAATGTTGTGCCAGAACTGCTTTCAAAAGTAGATAAAGTAGAGACATCCCTGTTTATATTTTCTCTCATTTCAATACAATCATTATTCTAAATGTGTAAATATATGTAAATAAGCATACACATACATATCCTAATCTTAAGCAGATGCTTTAAAGGCAAAAAACCCACAAAAACAACACAGAGATAAAAACAATATTCCCACTCACTTGTCCTACATAGACCAGACCATGGAGAGAGTCAACAGCAACACAAAATGTTTGGCCAGTGAAGTGTTCTGGAGTTTTAGGCCAGCCTATGTCTAGCTTGTACATCTGTTGCTCTCCCTTCCAAGGAGAGAAGCACTCTGCTTTTAAAACCTGAGAATACAAAATAAATATATAGTAGTTAAATTCCATGAAACAGCAGCTGAACTGTGTGCTGAAGCATCATAAATTCATGTATTCAATTTAAATTAAGACAGATAAATAGAAGCAGGCTTAGCCAGGGGTTTGGACTGCAAGTGGGAAAGCTTTAACAATCTGAAAATAAGCTAATCAAGTCCTTTGGATTTGGGAACTCTGGAATTAGAAGGCAAAACACATACCATGAAATTTCTTACACTAGAGCTGCTGTTAATATCTGTAAATCACTGTCCAGAATGAGGAAAATAATACAGAAGGTTCCAAATAGGCCAGATTCAGTAGCCACTTCAAGATGTGAAAATAAGAAAAAAAAAAAACACAGGTCAGGAGTGAAAACTCCACCTTGGAAATGAAGAAGTGTACAATGCCAGGAACAGTCAGACTCGGGTCAATGTATACATTTTAAAGGATAACAGAAAAAAAAAATATTCCACGTTCTTGTTCTATTTTTTCCAGCAGAAGAGGGGAAGCTAAGCATGGAAACAGAGCACTCAGCACAGAGCTACGCAGTAACGCGGCCCAGGGCCATCTGATACTTCCGTTCCTCGCCCTGCCTGGACCGGGGGACGCACTGATGAAACAGTGCGGACAGACAGGCTGGGCCATCCGAAGGGAAACCACGCGCAATCAAGCAAGGAGAACACCTGTCAGTATCAAGCGGGAAGTCAGTCACCCCTAAACTCCCTTTTCCTCGCTGGGGCGCAGCACGCCGCCTGGAACCCCTGGAAGGGGCTGCCCCGCGCAGGCACTGCCTCGGCGGGGCTGCGAAGCCGCCCGGTGCCGCAGTGCCCGCCCGGAACCGAGAGCGAGCAGGTCCCGCCCCGCCGCCCCCCTCCGCTGTTCACCCGAACCGGAGGCCCTGGCACGAACCCCCGGGCGGCCGCCGCGCACCTGGGAGCCGCCGAGCAGCGCCAGCACGGCTAGCAGCGTCCCGGCCATGGCAGCGCCGGCCCCGCGGCCGCCGCCTCCTCCCGGGGCCGGGCGGGTTGCCACGGCAGCACGTGTCCGCGGCCCCTCCCACACGGCCGCTGCTCCCCGCGCCGTGCCGGGCCCGAGCCCGGGGGCGGCGGCGCGGCGGCGGCGCGGGCCGGGCGCGGCCGCGCCCCGGGGCAGCGCTCAGCGCCCCGGCGCGCCACCGGGAGCCGGGCGAGCGCCGAGTCCGCCCCGCGCTCCCGCCGCTCCCGCGCAGGCATCGCTACCGTCGCCCGGCGTGGAAAAGGGCCTTCGCTCCGCGCTGTGATGCCATAAGGACACGACGGCAGGGAGGCGGGACCGGCGGAGGGAGTGCGCTGTCTGTGGGCTCACGCCGCTCCCGGCCGCCGTCCTCACCTGGCCCGCCCGCCCTGGGGGCCGCCCGCGTCCGCCCCGGCTCTGCCCGCCGCGATCGCCGGGCGGCGGCGCCGCGAACGATGCTCTGCGGGGGCGCCCCGGGCCGCGCTGCCGCGTGCTGAGCGGGGCGGCCGCCCTTCCCTTCTTCCCTTCGCTTCCCCTCCTTTCCCTTCCCTTCCTGCGGCCCCCGCGCCCGCCGGAGCGCCCGCGGGACGCGCGGGGAGCGGGCGCACCGGGCGGCTCCCGCAGCGCGCCTTTGTCTCCGGGTCCGCCACCGCAGAGGCGGCAGCGCTCCATCCTCGGGGCCGAGGACAGCCCCGGCCTCCTTCCGTGCCCGGCATTTTTTATTTATTTATTTTTTAAAGTATTTTTCTTCCTGTATGCCCAAAGACATATAGGATTTATTTTGTTTTTTATCACTAGTATTATTTCATCCACGTTTAAGTGTCGGCAATAATCAGAATGGATAAGAAATCATTTGAAACCGTGCTGGATGAAATTAGGAAGGTAAATTCTCGTTGTGTGTGTTGGTTTAATCGTTTGGTGATGGACTATAGGACAAGGAGTGATGGCTACAAATTGAAAGGAGGGGGATATTTAGCTTACATATTAACAAGAAATTCTTAATTGTGGAGGTGGTGAGGCAGTGGAACAGGTTCCAGGGCTGCCCCAATCCTGGCAGTGTTCAAGGCCAGGTTAGATAAGGCCTTGGGCAGCCTGGTGTAGTGGGAGGTGTCCCTGCTTATAGCAGGGGTGATTGGATCTGGATGGTCTTGAGCCCTCATTGGAAATAAGCACCTGGATAAAGTTACTGCAGCATTTTCACTTCAAGGAGGATGAGGAAGAAAACCAAGCATGTCTTATTTGAGGGGAAGGGCTGCGTTTGCTTGGCCTGTGTGGAGACAGTGAAGTAACCACCTTTTATCCACTGGTTTAGGAGGTACAGTGCACAAATAGGACGTGAGAACACTGATTTCTGAGCTTCACTCTGTTGTCCTTGTTGAAAGTCATGTCTCCCGCAGCTTGGGAGTGACTGCACACCTTTCTCTGGGATGTCAGTCCTGCGTTTTGATGTGTGCTCGGAGCTTCTTTAACTCTTGTTTATAAACTCTCCGAACAAAATACTGCAAGTTGCTGGGAGAAGAGGTACAAACCTGGGCTTCCCCGTGTCTGGCAGGGCTCTGGTTTCTCTCTGCACGGGGTCCTGCTTTTAACAGGAAAGCGCGAGGTTAGTGGTTGGCACACTTCCCTGAATGGTAGAAGGAGAAAAGGAGAGAAAAAATAAATCAGGACCTTGGAGATTAACGTTTCTAGTTTTGCCTGGGAAGCAGAAACCTGTGATGTATTTTGTTGCAGTTAAGATGTAACTTAATGATGTATTTTGTTGCAGAGGTTTTTTAAGTGTCACAGTATAACAGTTTACCTGTCAAAGCTATCTTGGTGTGACACTGAAGGGCTTGTTTCAGATGAGATTTCCTTGTGGCACAACAGCAGTCCATAGCATTTTTGCATTAAACAAGTTGTGTTGGTTTGTCTGGGAGATGTAGATTTCCTTTATTTGGACTCAGAGTTGAGTTTCAGTTCAGTTTCCCTTCGGCATGAGGCAATGATGGCTGCAATTTCAGTATTATTATTTTGCAACGTATTGAGGTATAAAACCCTATTGAGGTTTAAAACTGTTCAATGGAAGCCCCAGGGGTGTTTTTATTATTACAACTGCAATTTTTGCATAAGGTCATGGTCATAAGTTCTCTTTCATAAAACAGCTGACAACATGACAGTCTAAGATATTTCACAGTGTGGACTTCCCTCCCAACTTAAGAATTTGTGTGGAAAATATTGGGGCCACAGGAAAAAATCAAGGAACAACTAGCACATGAATGCTTTCTCTGATGATTGATGGTGGGAGGGAGTAATGTTTCAATTATATTACTGCAGTGCAGTCCTTCAGAAAATGCTCTGTGATTACTAAAGACTTCAGACAAAAGGGTTTAGGCATGTGATTGTAGGCAATTATGTTTCCTCTATGCTATCTGCTTGTATTCCTGTATTCCAACTTGCTGTTGATCTAAGGATCAGTGCTGTGCTCTGTTAATAATAGTTGTGCTGTTGTGATGTAACATTCATCGTCCAAATGCTGGTTTAGTGTCTTTGCTGCTATGTTTTTATTTAAGCTTCATTTCTAGCTCTGTGGTAGAACCACCTTTATTATGTGATTTACAAGTTTGTTGTGTTGGCATGTTCCATTTTCAGTCCTAGAGTTAGCAGGAACAATTATTTAAATGTCTTAATGTGTAGTTTACTTCTGTTTTCCCCTGTATAAATGTACAAGTACTAGCAAGATATACTTTGGGGGTTTTGTTTATTTGTTTCTTCTATAAATATGCAAAGCAGTGCTTTGTGTTTGTACTCTTTTTACAAAGTCATTCAGTTGTTGATTTAAGAAGGTAAAGTAACATTTGTTTCAGTAAAAAAATACATACCCGGCTTTTTTCCAAAACACATGAAGAGTAGGAAGGAATAGAAGAAAAAAATGAGCATGAAGACAAATTCTTTCTCTTCTGTGACTTTAGCGTGTCTGGTAGTCTTTGTCTCTTAATGAGGTACAGGAAGGAAGAGGGTTGCCTCAAATAGTATCCAGGTGGATTTCTGGGCACCTAGGCTGCAGTGATGGAGACCTTCGTGTCTGTCTGGAGGGTCAGGAAGAAAAAAGCAAGGGGTAGGGGTTGTTTCTAGGGCTGTTAGGAGGAAAATGGGAGTGGGTGTGTGAGTAAAGCTAAAGGTGGTTTGAGAATACCCGAGCTCTAGCATTAGACAGGGGACTTGGAAACTATGGAAGAAAGGTGTTTTCACCGGCTTGGGGCAGGAATTCAGCTGTTAGCTTGTACCTGTCATGGAGGGCTGGGTATAGGGGAGGGGCTATTAGACAGCTCATGTGGTTATCAATACAACTGCCTTGCCACAAAGTCAAAAGGCTAGTGTTGCATTAAAGTACTGTGTTTTGTTTGATTGGTATGACTGCATGTTAAAATTTGCAACACATAACGATAATGATAAGACAGTATCCATCTCTGGACCAAGTTTTGTTGTGTATTTAATTCTGTCTGTATAGACTCATTATCCAATTTCTTCATAAATTCACCAAAGTAAAATTCTTTGTCAGTTAGTTTACAGGGGCCATGCAAAGCGATTGCTTGAATAATCAACTGTATTATCTTGTTTAAGTTGATGTAAATCATTGGAGCAAAAAGAAGAGTCATGATGTTCTCTCATCACAGTTATAAGCAACAACAAAAAAGCAAAATCAAGTAAATAAAAAAATGAGTATTTTTTAACAGAAGAATTAAATCACATCTTCCTGCTTTTCACTGTTCTCAGTTACCTAAGAAGTACATTGTTACTTCAAAATGCTGCAGTGTAATTAATGCAAATGTCACTTTGTAGGGGCAGATTTTAGAATAATATATTAGCAGATGGTTGTGCTATAATTATAATTTTTGAGTCACTAATTATGCATCCTTTTTTTTTCTATATCTTTTAGGCTGTATTGACTGAGTACAAATTAAAAGCTATTGAATATGTTCATGGATACTTTTCCAGTGAACAGGTAAAGTCAACACTGTTATGAGTTTAATGGGAGCTATTGTTTTTGTATATTCAGTAATACAAACTGATTGTCTCCAATCATACTGAGGCTGATCATATTAGGTTTTCATATTTATTGAGGAGATTTAATTCCTTGTTATTATATCAGCATGGCACTATTAAGAAGAGTTCCAAGTTGTTTTGTCATCAAAATCACTGCATTTTCATTCCTTTTGTGTCTGGAAAGCTGTATAAATTTGTTGTAATGCAGTTTAGAATAATTTTGTGTATATTGTCTAAATAGGGATCATGTATAGCATAATAATATGTAGATTTTCTTCTTCCTCTTTCTTTACCTGCTAGCTTTTTTTGGTGTATGTTTGGGATCCTGGTAGTTGATAAGCTTTTTCAGAGATACTTGATTTTTTGTTGTTTTACTTACTAATACAGTGGTCTTGTTATTCATATATGCAAATATATGTCAAAAAGTAAGTATTTAAAACATTTCCATGGAAATTCTTTATCTCATGACAGAATTTTTAGCTGCCTACTTAGAAATAAAAAGACGGTTAGATGCTGGTAGGCACTGGCAATCAGACATCACAGACAGATGTTTTTTAGCAGTATACCAGTGTGCTACAGAAGTGGGAAGGTCATATTGATGTTATTAACATGCATTTTTAATATATCTGAAAGATTAATGGAAGGTCTTACTGTTGCAGGTTGTTGAATTACTGAGATACTTCTCTTGGGCAGAACCACAGCTTAAGGCAATAAAGGCTTTACAACATGTAAGTTCTTGTGACGTGATCTCGTAGAATAAATTTGCTCTCTTACTGTCATTTTAATTTTATGACACCTACTTTCCAACTCATGAGTAAATATATCCTTCAAAATCTCCAAAGTTTCTTCTTCATCTCCTTCAGTGGTACCAAGCTATGAAATTTCATACTTCTAATTGGGGTATCTTTTCTGACTAAAGTGACTTTAACTTTCCTGTGTATGGAAAGATGTAACCCTTTCTAACTCTTTTTAATTCTCCTGATTTCTTTGCTTTTGGTGAGTGCTTTTTGGAGGTGCTTGTTCATAATTTAGCATATAGTCTCCTTCCCAATGGGAGGGAGAGGCTATTAAAAGTTTACTGGAATGCACCATATGAAGCTGTTACTGAATTATATTCTGAGTTTAAAATAGTTGTGCTGCTTTATTTTATACACACTTTTTTCTTTCTTTCTTGTCAGAAAATAGTGGCAGTTCCAGCATCAAAAATGGTTAATATTCTCAACTGCTTCACCTTCAGTAAAGATAAACTTATTGCCCTTGAAATCTTAGCTTCGTAAGTATCTCTTCTGCTTTGTTCCTTAACTTGTATTGGTTTAGCTCATGTTTAAGGATATAAAACTTTAGATCTCCTAGAAGGAAGCACTGTGCTTGGTTAAGGTAAAGCAGAAATCCATTACTGATGGGGCTGTTTAAAAGACTAATTAGACACAGATGTTTTAGAAGTAGACATAAGGCTGAGAGAATTGGGTTTGTTTGGCCTGGGATGAGTTGGGGTGCTCTAATCGCAGCCTTCTGGTACCTGAAGGAGCCTGCAAGAGAACTGAAGTGTAGTTACAGGACAAGGGGAATGGCTTCACACTGAAAGAGACTAGGTTTAAAGTGGATATTAGGAAAAAATTGTTTGCTGTGAGGATGGTGAGGCATTGGCACAGGTTGCCCAGAGAAGTTTCTATCCCTGGAAATCTTCAAGGCCAGGCTGGATGGGTCTCTGAGCAACCTAGTCTAATAAAAGGTGCCTCTGCTCACCTGAAGGGGCTTTGGAGCTAGATGATATTTAAGGTCCTTCCAACCAATGATTCTACAATTGTGGAAAATTCCATAGTTCATTTGAGTCTTGTGCTTGCTGCTATGTGAACTTCTGCCTTCTAAGACTGGCATGTTGGTGATGCTTTTACTGTGGTCTTCAAATGTTGTAGAGAACAAAGAGTGTCTTAAGCTTATTTCTCTGCTCACTGAAATCTGGAAGACTTGAGACCAGGAAATTCTGGGAATTTAGCCTTTTTTGCAAAGTCCTCTAAATATATATGTAGAAATGAAGTAAGTAAATGGATCTCTTAAACTAATTACAGAGAAAATTGGGGTTTTCCTAGTGAACAGAGCTGCTTCAAAGGATCCATTACACATATTTAAAATGGAACTCTTCTGCTTGGTTCAGGGGATTTGTTTTATAAAGTATTGTTCTTTTTTGGGTTGTTTAGGGTTTTTTTGCTTTATGCATATCTGTCTTCCATGTGAATGCTGTGTTAGTGTTTGCTTAAACTTTCTGGGACATATAATTTCATGGTACAAATATCCATAAAACAGTTCAGACTGCAGATACAGACATGATTTTGCTTTAGGAGTTGAGCTTAAGGAAGGCCACGTCGGTGCGCCTAGTCTATTTCAGACCAAAACAAAACAGGGTAGCCAAAGGAAAGTTACTGGCACACAAGGCTAACCTGTTGCCTTCTCATAATGAGACTGGAGTTCTTGGAATCTTCATTTGCTACACTTCAGCTGATGTTGGGGAAAAGCACAATAACTAATAACTTCATTGGCTGTCAGATTTCTACAATACTAGAACAAAGTAAGGGAGTCATGATTACAAATCCTATCCCAAATCTATGTGCTGCTTACTTCATTAATCAGGAATAGTGAACAAAGCTGAAAGATCATTCACATTTTAATACTGTTCTTTGAGGTGTTTTTCATATCTTCATTCAATGTTTTGCTGGATTTAATTTCTGTCTAACATTCTCCTTTGAGGAGTCCTCCTTTATGATGCTATATTGTATTTCCAGTAGTTTAGGTGACACAGGTAATATTAGATAAGAAGTGCTAGTAAAAAATTGGTCAGAATTTTGAGTAAGGTGGGTAGAAGCGGGCATTGGTCTCCTTGTAGTCACATATCTTGTTCTCTGTGCTGTGTCTAGTGTTGTTTGGGGAAGAAGAGAGAGGAGGAGTGCCTTTTGGATAAATATGAAGGCTTTCACTAGTTCTGCAGAACTTAATTTACTTTAGAATTAAAAAGATAATTTAATTGAAAACTTGTTTTTCTACCAGACTAGCAAGAAGCAGTGGCAAATTAAGTAGCTGCTGGTTTTCTGCTGTGCTACGAATTGTGTGTTAGTAGTAATTAAAGCTTTCTAGTGAAGTGTTGATGCCTTAAGTGTCAAGACATCACTGTTGTGATGCAAAATTCATTTGTTCTACATATTTACTCTTGCAATAAACTTTAGCTGTCATCATCCATTGTTCCGTACTGATATTTAGTTCTAATAGTTTTACTTACAGGTATGAAGTCCATATTTAAGCCTAGGATTTTTACTTTAATAATAATAGTAATACTATGATCTGAACTAATTACAGTTTTTTAATGTGCTTTTGGGTAGTGGCTAAGTGTGGGTCACTTTTCAGTGGTGCATTATTGAAGCAGTGTGACTCCCCCCCCCCCCCCCCCGCATGGGGAATAACGTGCTCTGATTCTATGTTGTAGAAAGCTGAATAAATCGCTTTTATTAAGCTAAATTATATTAGAACTATATCATACTAAAAAGATACTTAAGAAAAACATGTGACTGTCTCCAGACAGTCACAACACAGCTTTGACTTAATTGGTTAATCAATCTGAACAACTTTCATTGGTGTCCAATTAAAAAAAATCACTCTTCGGCAACCAATCTTTATAGCACATTCTACATGTGCTGAACAACAGGAGCAGCAAATAGAGATAAGAATTGTTTTATTCTTTCTCTGAACTTTCTTGCTGTGTCTTACAGCTTCCCAGGAAAAGTCCTGGGAGAGAGAATCATGTCTCTCTGTTTCAAGAATGTGAATACTAGGGTGCATTGTTTCAGCTTATGCAAATGGGATGGCAGTAATTGTCTGTCAATGTCTTTACAGCAACATTGTTGATGCTCAGAATTATCGCCTGATTGAAGATCTGTTCAGAATTAATATGTCAGAGAAGAAAAGATGCAGAAGAATTCTCGAACAGGTAATCGAGATAAGCTAATTTATGCCCTTGTTTCTGTTAGAATTGTGTTTGTATCCTTGTGGTCATTGTAGGGCCAGGGCTTAGCATGAGAACTTCTGGGAGCTACTAGTGTGAGACAAGCTGAAACAAGCAACTGCAAAAAGATAAGAGTATGTGCAACAAAA
Organism: Lonchura striata; assembly: GCF_050655825.1. Classification (NCBI taxonomy): domain Eukaryota; kingdom Metazoa; phylum Chordata; class Aves; order Passeriformes; family Estrildidae; genus Lonchura; species Lonchura striata. Next base: position 66,098,346 of record NC_140703.1, read on the forward strand.
GGAGAAGTTTTTGTCTGGCATTAGGAACACATGGAAAAAGTGACACGGAATTTCAACCAATGCTGGAGGAAACAGTTTATGTTTTGTTTTAGAGAACATCAAGTTCTTAAGCCCAAGTTCAGCCTAAGCAGAGGGGGACTTTGACAGAAGTTTACACTATTTGGATTATTTGGATAAGACTTGAGACACAGACTTCAGCTGTTTTGTGTAGGTTGATTCATGCAGTCTAAATGTTATAAAACAGTAACTAGTTTCTTTAGATCATTGAATTTGATAGCAAATAATGTTCTTTCTTGATTATTTTGCAGGCTTCGAAAACAGGTTGTAAAGCTCCTCATGCTATGATATCATCCTGTGGCATGATTCCTGGCAATCCTTATCCCAAGGGCAAACCAAGCCGTATAAATGGAATTTTTCCAGTAAGCATGATCCTATACTTTTGCTTTTCACAAATGAACCTTGATTTTAAGATTCATTGTAGCATAACCAAACCCAGAATTCACATATAGGGAAGGAGGAGTGGAATCAAAACCAAAGTGTATTTGTTGGGTTGGTTGGTTTGTTTGTTTTACCCCATTCAAAATTTATAGGGAACTTGCATTATTTTTATTTGCCCATTCTTTCTCTGCTGCTTCAGGTAAAGATTACCTGAACAATGTCATAAATAAGACATTGTTCAAATCAGGAAAACATTGTAAACTCCAGCAGTATTTGGCAGAATCAGGAGAGGTGTCAAGAGGCTTGCTGGTAAGTTGATAAAGTGACCTAATATGGTTGCTACAGTACTACTGCTAATCTTAGTGTGTCTCTTAAGCATGTCAAGCATTTCCTGTGAACACTTAAGAGACAGAAAAATCAACTGAAATTAATGTTAGCATATCCACAAGTCAAAATGCAGAATTCCATCATCAACACGCGCTATTTAAAATTACTCTCTTTACAAAACCTCAGTGTTACAAACCAAGCTATTGGAATGCTCTTACTCATTTCTTTACAAGCCTAAAACAGTTAGTTGGGTTAGTTTTTTTCCTGACAAACATGGTTACTTTTGGAATTTTCAAGAACTCAAATGTGGTTCAGTAAAAAAAAAAAAAAGGCAGAAATTGTACAGCAAGATTTGCTTCTAAATTAATGCTTAGTTTACTTTTCTTTTGTTTCAGGGAACCCCTATCAAAAAGGACACAGAAGAATGTACTAATGAAGGAAAGGGAATAGCAGCTCGTATACTTGGACCATCCAAACCGGTATGTCTAAAAATTAATAAATAAATGAAACTTTAAAAATCCCCAAAACAATTATCAGCCAATTCAACAAGGCTTTGTGATAAAATACTGTTATGTTGCAAGAAGACTATAGAGCAGCAATTTAATTGAAGCTGTACTTTTGTAATGAATATGACCTATTATTTTTTATTTAATTTGAAAATGAGCTCTGGTTTTTCTGTAGAGAGGGAGAATTCTCTACTGGATACAGCATACGTGCTTTTGAAGACAGAATTTAAATTACAGTAGCAGAAGAGAAAACTAAAAGCATTTTTGGTAATCCATCATGAGCTGCTCTCTGAGGATTTCTCACATGAACACAGAAAATGTCTCTGTCTTTGAAACTTGAATTACAGCAGTGTCTTAGAAAGAGGTTCTTGTTTTTTAACCCAGCTGATCTGTATTTCACAATTTTTGAGCATATGGGACAAACTTTCAGTGAACCTGTTACTACTTTGAAATGTTGTCCAAATGTTTTACTATCACTTCTATTATTAGATATTTCCCACAAAGCTGTATTATTTTAAAAACATAGTTACCTTCAGAAATATTTGCTAAACCTCTAAAATGAGAAGTCAGTCCAAGACTGCAGAGTATGAGAACTGCAAGGCAGAAAGGAGCTCCCTTTCCCACTTGTGTGCAGTTTTTTATTAAAATCTAAAAGTATACTAGTGATGTTTGTTTCACTCTTTTCAGAAAGAGTGAAATACTTACAGTCACTCTGGATATTATGAAAAAAAATTAATATCACCTATATTTATAGTAAAGAATGCCTGTCTGTAGTAGTATCTGAATGTTAGCTTTCTGTCTGAGAAACATTAGGTAATGCTTTCACTATTGCTTTTTCCATTTGTTTTTTTGTTTATGTAGGCTCCATCAACGTACAATCCACACAAACCTGTTCCATACCCCATCCCACCATGTCGGCCACATGCAACTATTGCACCAAGTAAGGTTTCTATGTGTTATAGCTTGATCCTATTGTTCATGCATTGCCTTTTAAGTAATGTGTCAAGTGTTGGTTTCTCTGACCATGGTCATATTTGAAATTGGCTTCTGCTTCCTGAGCATGCTCTAGGTACTGGTTTCTACCTTTTCTTTCATGACAGCAGAATTGATAAAAAGAGGAATATATTGACTTCTTTTTCCAGCAGCCATAAGAAAAATTCACAATCCTGTTCTGATGACAAAATATTTAATTTATTAGAGGCATTGTGCATATTAGACAAGACAACAAGGGCTTTGGCTTTGTTGTAACATTTGGCCAAGGCTTATGCTTTGGCTTGACAAATCTGACTTGTTGCTGTAGAACCCCTCTTGGGATATGGTCAGCCACAGCCCTGAATTGGGTGGAACTATGTAGGAACTTGCTAAAGGGCTGTAATCTTGTTTCTCACTTGCCTTCAGCTTTACCTTCTGGCCATCACAATGGAGAGTAAACAGTTTCCTAAGTAGATTTCAGCCTCAGAAGGGAAATACTCACTGCTTTTTCCTGCCATTGCTCTATTTCTAGCCTAGTGCCTTAAGTAAGATTGAGCCTTTATTCATAAGCTCCTCTCTTTGCTCTGTTGCATCAATTGTTAGACTCAAGACATTTTTGGAAGGGGGCAAGGCAATTGCCCTTTTCTTTGGAAGAAAGCTTAGAATACTTTAAGTAGTCATATTCAGGTCTGGCAGGCAGCTGAAAGCCTCTTCTAATACTGAAATTCTGTACTGCAGAAGAAGGAGTGCTCTGGTTAGGACTCTTGCTTTTCACTGATGTTGGGGATTTCAGGGAGTTGATAAGAAAGTGAAGCAGAACTCCTAGCAAGCAAGCTGAAGGTTGTGAGTCATCTAATCAACTTGATGTCTTAAAGTCTTTTTATAACCATTTTAGAAAAATTGGCATTACTAGTGCCTAAACTAAGACTGATTATTTATGCCCAGGAAATGACTTGTTCCCAAGAAGCTGTACAGAAAATTTGCAGACTAACTCAAATTTATATTGAATAAATCCTATCCAAAGTATCTTAAAGCACAACATTTGGCCTGTGGCAGGATAGAAATATTAGTACAGTTTTAGGATATGAAAGAGCTTTTGAGGCAGGGCCTTACTAGGCTGCAACATGTTTTTAAAGAAAGCTCTTGTGACAACAGAATTCAAAACTGGTGAAATTATATGTGTGTGTATGTATTTGGTGAGATTGCAGATGCTGACCTGGAACTATTGAATGTGATTGTTTTGAGTCAGTGGTAATGAATTGTGTTCTGCCTCTTGAACATTTCCTTCCTGAGTAATGCAGTGATTGTTAGTTGCTTTTTTGATTTTCAGGCAAGAGTTGTTGTGCACAAAATCTTAACATCAGGTGGAATTACTATGAAAGTATGAAATGAGAAAGGACTTTTATATGACAAATTAGTGCACTTTCAGTATTGTTCAAATGCTACCTTTTCCTGTGAAGCCCAAGTTCTTATGCTCTTAAACTATTAATTCAGGGCCACTCTGAAATGTGTTTGTGTTCCTGCAATTTAAATTCACGTGTTTTATCAGAACTGTATACCACAGCAATACAACAGTTTCAGTTGCTCCAAAAAATAACAGAGGAAAAATGTATATTTAGTATATTGATTACAGTAAGAATTTTATATTAAAATACTTTGCTAACCCACTTGAATTTCTTAACATTTAAAGAAATATTGAAGAATACTAAATTAAGTATTTGAGAAGGATTGTTTTTTCTCTGAATTTTCTGGCTAGTGTTAAAGGATCATGGTTACGGATATGTGTTTGGCTCCTTTGTCTGGCTTTTATGCTGAAGAAGGAGTTGCAACAGCCTTTAAATTAAGAATAGGAAAGGAACCAGTGATGCTGCAGACATTGTATCACTCCTCCCCTCTGAGTTTTTTCAGGCAAAATGGAACTGAAAGGAATTGAAACCTGACTTTTTCAGGCTCTCTTAAGATAATTGCCCATAGTACAATTTGGATCACAGCGCATGCCTTTCAGGCAGATGTGCAAAAGCCAACATCCAGCCTGGGTAGTTAACTGTCTAGCTCTTTGATGAAGCAATGTCTTACAGTCTTGAAAATATTTTTTAAAAAGTGAAGATGCTTACTGGTTTATCTAGATGCAGGTTCTTCTGACTACAGGGATGTGTATTGCCTTTGTTATTTTAGGTGCTTACAACAATGCTGGCTTAGTTCCAATGGCCAATGTCATAGCTCCAGGCTTACCAGCTCCTCCACCATACACTGCTAATCAAGTGGTATCAGGTAAAGCATGCATATCTTTAAAAATATTCATGTTGCTTTTCCTGGTTCATTGCTGGGAGTGGGATCATTCACTGCTGGAGTTTCATTTGCCTTTCAATAACAAACTGCTGTTCTCTGTTTAGAAAATGAGGACCTTTCCAGCCAGGCAAAACCTTCCCAAAATCAAGGTAAATTGCAAATCCACAGGGGATTTTTGTGTGTATTGTATCTTTGTTATATGTTCAGAAAATGTTAACTTGTTTAGTGGGATCTTCATAAGCTTTTAAGTATGCAGTCACTAAATATTTGGAATAGAATCTCTTGATAGTGTAGAAAAAAAAGTCATTAGACATTTGTACTTAAAAGCATTGAAACATTAAGATTCATTCTTTTGTGTTAGCTTATCAAAGTTTTTTATATTCATCATTATATAAGTATGTGAGAAATGGTGCTAAAAACTAAATCAAAATACCCTTTGCAATGTCATGCATTTAAATACTTGAGTAAATCTTTGCAATTTTTGAAATCCTTTGCAATGTCATGCATTTAAATACTTGAGTAAATCTTTGCAATTTTTGAAACTCTGGACATCTATTGGAAAACTCATTGACATTTTAGTCTTGTAAATGAGTTACAATAAAAAGGTAGGAATACAGGAGAGATTTAGAGATTTTTGAATGTCTTATCCCAGAGTGTTTGATCCAGCTATGTCTACCTACACTTTTGTCTTACTCTGTAAGATCCTGTTCTTTTTATCAAGACAGCTGTGCACTTTTTATTGTTTTTATTTGTGTGATGCTTTGTGCACTTAGTACAAAGCATAATAATAAAGCCCATTAGGAATTACTTATAAAAAGGCTTTGATAACACATTATGAGATTTTACAAATACAAACTAAGAATTTACTGACCATTGAGTCAGGCATATTAACAAATACTGCAAGTAGATAAAATGACTGTGATAAGTTTAGCTACTGTAAATATTCCTAGGGACCCAAAAAAAATTATGTTTTGTCTTTCCTTCTCTATGTCCAGGGATGGTTCTACAGAAGTGTTTTGAAGAATCACTTCATTCTTGTATACCCCTCTCTAAGTGTGCATGTATTTTTACAAAGTTAGTTCACACAGCTAAATGAATACAGTGTAAGGAATGAAATATTCTCTTAGGAAGAAAATTCAGCTCTGAGTTCTAGTACAGCTGTATTTCATTCATGATTATCTTAGCTGTCAGGATTAAATAACTGTGATCTTTAGGAGTGTCTTCAGCTTGGAAATAGCATGAGAAAAGAACAATCCAGAGCTGGGCAATCTGGGGTTTTTTTTGAAAACAGTATGTCAGAAAAATAGTTTTTTGGCAGATTTACTTGTTTTTGATTTTCAACATACATAAAATAGGAGTTTGTCATATCAACTTAGGTCCAAGATTTTAAATAATAATTTTCTGGATTTGTGTGTAGAATTGTGGGTAGAAATCAGGCAAGAGAGACATGTAGGCTGCTAGAGTTATGGGTGGTGAGTTTGACTGGTTGGATGAGTGTCTTGCTTACATTTGAACAGATTATTCCAAAAGTAAAATAAAGCACAAGGGTTGTTTGAGAGGAATGATTTATTAACATATTCACGTTCCACAGGAAACTAGAGGCAGGCATATCGAAACTCTTGACATGCCAATATTCATAAATGCAGCTCCTTTCCATTAACCTTCACCTCCCCATTGACAATGTGCCTGTTTTCCTGCAGCCTGACTGATGTTACTAACTTACTTTGTAGGATTGACACAAGCTGATGCTTTTAGTGGCAGGTGCTTGCCTTTATTACAGATACCTGACTAAAGATTCCTAAAAATACTTGTTGAGAAAGTCAAGTGCCAATGTTAGTCTAATACTGTAGTGTAATACATGAATTTCAAAGTGTACCTTCTTAGAATCAAAATCTGAAGGAAGCACAGTGAAGAGAATGACCTGATTTTGAAGGAAAGAAAACTACAGCACCTGAAATCAGCTTTCTTCAGTTGTTGACTAAACTTCTCTGAAATCATGATACATTGAATTAACTGGTTCTGAAGGAAATTCTGACCTTCAGTGAGAGTGGATGCAGAGGAGCCCAGGTGATCTGATGCTGATGGAATATTAGATCTGGTTTGGGTACTGCCAAATGTTAGGGACCAGAGGGAGGGTGTTTACCTGTGTCACTTAGATGTTCTTACAGAGTGCATTTGAGTTTCTAACTGTTTTGCATGAGATCATGGAGAGGTAGCAGGTGTCACAGAGTGTTTTTAAAAAGGAGTGTTAGCCCACATAGTGTATAATTTGTGTGATGTGTTTGTGTGTACCTTTTTGTTTGTTTTCATAGGCTCTGCTGTTCATTGTTTATATGTAGACATTGTGTTAGCTATTGCCTGTGTATCATATTTTGAAATGCTGTATAAAATGTTTTTGTGCTGATTTCAAAAATTTCTGACAGTTTCAAGTATTCTTACTGGTCTTGTTTCTTTGCAGCTTTTTCTGCACAAGCGAATCAGCTCTTTACTCCTCATGGTTCTAATCCTTCAACACCTGCTGCTACTCCAGTCCCTACCCCATCACCTGTCAAGGCAATAGGCCATCCATTAGCACCTGCAACTCCACTCATCTCTGGGATGAACATGTCTACCCCTGTCCTTCCTGTTTTCCCAGGACAGGTCTCCTCTTCCATCCATACATCTCAGCCATCTACCCCAACCCCTACTGTCATCAAATCCCTTTCATTGCCTGGTGTTCCCGTCACATCTGTTCACAGTGCAACCTCTACCCCTATCCCCTCAGTTTTTTCCGGGCTGGCTTCTATCCCTGCTATGCCAGCTCCACAAGGTTCTTCCACTCCATGTGCTACACCTGCACCCCCTGAAGCTTTTGCATCTGCTGCTACACCATTTGCTGGCCTCCCGTTCTCTGCAACCTCTTCAATTGCTTCTGCTAATAATCCTGCTCCGTTGTCATCAGTCTTTGCTGGCCTCCCTTTGTCCTTGCCACCCAATGCCCAAGGGATTTCTAGTCCTGTTCCATCTACAATTGCTAATTCTCCTGCCACTACCATTCCTGGCTCACTGAGCTTGCCTAACCCAATTTTGTCTGTCTTAAAGGGATTTCTGACATCAAATGACACTTCATTAATCAATTCATCTGCTTTACCTTCTGCTGTGACAAGTGAGCTTGCTTCTTTATCTGCTCTTTCTAATCAAAACTCTGACCCTCCCACTTCTTCTGTCAACAAATGTTACACTCCATCTGTCACCCCCAACACACAGCGTTCGTCCACACCTGGGCTGGCTATTTTTCCAGGTCTCCCATCCCCATCTGTAGCCAATTCTAGTTCCACTCCTCCCACATTGCCTGCACAGTCACCTTTAACCACTTCACCATCAATTATGCCAGTCAACTGTGGCTCATCAGTCTCCCTCTTGCATGGCACAAGTCCTACTAACCCTGAACAGCAGCTCTCATCAGCCCCAGCTGCCACAAATATCCCAGTTCTGGTCAAAACAGAGCCCATGAGTCCTACCCTGTCGGCCTTCAAAGGTCCTTCTCATTCAGCCAGCCCTTCTCATGGCACTCTAGGACTGTCAGGGCTCGGGCGTGCGTACACTTCGGCAGCTTCCGTGCCCGTCAGCTTACCCAGTTCTCTGAATCCAGCGCTGTCAGGGCTCTCCTCTCTGAGTGCTCCTCTGAACAACTCCAGTTCTCTGGCTTCCATTTCCCTCACCCCACATGGCTCCTCTGCTCCCATTGCCCCTGTGTTCAATGGACTTCCTCCTTTCACGTCTCTAACCAGTAACTTTGCTTTTACTGGTAACCCAGCACTGACCCCTCCCGTCACTCTGCCAGGGTCTCTGTTGGCCACTCCGGCTACGAGCGCTTCAGCCGTGTCCGCCCCCCATGTGAGTTCCACTGCTGCCGTGCTCTCAGGACTCGCCGCCTCCGCAACAGTCTCTGCTCCACCCTTCTCGCTTAACTTGTCCAGTGCTGTCCCTTCCCTTTTTTCTGTCACCCAGGGACCTCTGGGATCATCAAACCCATCCTTCCCTGGTTTTCCTGTCTCTAACACACCCTCTGTCACTCCTGCTCTCCCTTCTTTCCCTGGCCTCCAGGCATCTTCTGCAGTAGCAGCAGTTGCACCATTGCCGGCAGCTGCCACAGCCCCATCTCCAGCTCCGGTCCTGCCAGGGTTTGCCTCGGCCTTTAGCTCAAACTTCAACTCTGCACTTGTGGCACAGGCTGGGTATGTTACTGTTTTTGGAGGAGGTCAGAACTATTTCTTTTTCTCTTGAGAAAAACACTGGTTTTATTTTAGGTGTGTAGACAATATTTTCACTCATACTTACTAATTGCAGATAGTTTTTAAAGTTAGTTCACTACTAGATTTCCACTTGTCTCTAGAAGCTAATAGGGTAGTGACTAAATAGGCTGACCTCAATAGTCTCTGTTACGACAGTCTTATCCAGTGAGCTACTCAATGGTTTTGTTTCCCAGATAACGATACTTGGCACCTCCTAGGCTTTTACAAGAATGGATTCCATGTGGGCATCCATTAACACACACAGGTAATAGCAGACAATATCTTAGATATTTTAAGGAAGTAGTCAGCATAAATTCTCGTCTCTAAAGTTTTTTTTGTCTGCGAACTGTCAACACAGTTGAGGTACAAAACATTTTGAGTCCCCTTAGGTGTATTCCAGACAATCTTGGTTTGTGTATATATGAATAATCTTTAGGTGGATAAAGACTGGACTTCAGTTTAGAAATTCTGGTCTTTATGAGATTTAGAAAAATAACTGCTTTTGTAATTTATGTAGACATAAGCTTATAGAGAGGGAAACAGAATAAAACATGGTGCAGATGTTCCTAATAATAGCCTCATTTTGAAATTCTTTCAGCTTGACTTCTGGACTGCAGACACCAGGAAATGCAGTTTTTCCTGGTCTTTTATCTCTCCCTGGTATCCCTGGCTTTCCCCAAAGTGCCGCACAATCTTCCTTACAGGAATTGCAGCACAGTGCAGCTGCACAGTCAGCACTACTACAGGTAATGTGTCTATTTGTTAATAGTGTTCTGCTTCCAGTGTTCTCTTGAGCACGTACTTGCCTGTTAACTCCTTGGGATTAGTTTAAGTCAGTAAATGATTCAAACCCTAAATGTGTGAGAACTGATTACAAGGATGATGATAAAAAACAACTTGTGCTAACTTCTTACACAAGGCCAGTGTACAGTGCTTCATAAATGAGATTAAAACCTTATCTAAAACTCTGTAAAATGGGGAGAAGTAGAAGAAAAGATAATGAAAATTAATTTTTTGCTGTGTTTGTGTTAAATCTAATGAGCTGACCATACCATTCCAAAATTTGTGCTCAGTTCCAGTCTGACATTTGAATAACTTAGAGATTTCTGTGGACTGTGTGTTGTGAGTTATGTGCCTCTGCACATGTAATCAGATTGTCTTGAATGTGTGTCTGTTGTGGTTATGCCTTTCCCTTGATAGTTTCTACAAATAGAATTGTAATATATGCTTGAAGTAGTTTTGGGTAATGTGTGATTTCATCATCTCTTGTCCGTGAAACAGTTTATTTCACCCATCAACCTACATAAGTTAACTGAAACAATCATCAGACTTGTAGTTATATGTTTAGCTTGTCTTTTAAAAGCTTGTCTTGTTAAAAACAGCCTCTGTGCAGGTTTTTGTAAGAAATTTGATCTTCTGTACATGGTCCTAAAAGAGAGAACTGAGTGTCTTTGACTAAATGCTTTCTCTCTTCTGTGACACATCAGTTGTTGAAATGGAGCATGTGTCTAAGTACTGTTGAGAGTGCAGCGTATTGTCAGACACCTTCTGAATATCAGGGGATCGGAAGAAGCAAGTTACTTCATCTAGGCTGTGCTTTTGCAGCTCAGGTTGTTCTGTAGAAATGTATGCAGATTGCGTTGAGAACATAATTGTTGTTATTTATAAGATCCAGTCACTAAAATTAACACTTATTTACCTGAGCAATGAAGAGAAGGAAAGTTCAGAGTCACTAAAGTAATACAGCTCCTGATTGAGATGTGCCTTCCAAATCAACTGGTGCTTACTCCACTGGAAAGTAAATGCCATTAACACTGCTCTATTTTCCCCCTTAATCCAACTGCTTTTTTCATTCTCTGGTATTTCAGAGCAATAGTTGCACTACAGATTAACATCTTTGTATAGATGCCTTGCTCATCTGTATTCTTTGCACACTTCAGATTATAATCCATTTGTTTTGGCTTGAGCAGAACTGGTATTGTGGCTGAAATTTTGCTTAATTTAGATTTTTGTTTCCTTGTTTTTATCAGTGCTGTTTCCTAACTTCTTATCTTCCTTAAAGGCGCATTCTGCTTCTGCTCTGGAGAACTATACAGCTCAGCCTGAAGGTTTTGCTAACTATCCATCAACACCAGGAACACCATTTTCATTGCAGACAAGTCTGCCCCAGAGTGGATGGCAGTAAATACCAGGCATTTCTAAAGACTGCAGTGTTTGCTTGACAGAGCCTGATCCTATTCATTTTGGAGGCTGTCTCTGCGATAGTGGGAACATGGTCTGAGCTGGGGAAAGAAAGGGAAAACTTGAGGGTAAAATGTTTCCAGGAGGCTGTATCAGATATCAAACTTAATTTATGAATTGCATTCATTATGATTCAGGGTGTGATCCTGTGAATTCCTGAGTATCATTTACTCTTCTTTAATTTTAAGAGTTAAATGTTTGGTGTCTTACAGGATCAGAAACATTCAAACGGATGTTTGTGTAAATAGGGCAATTGACTGTCAAGCTGAGTAGGGAGACCAAGTATATTTAATAGTGTGAGTAAGCACCTATCCTTCTGCTATGTATTGTATGGTATATGTGGTTAATATAGACTGAGATCTGGACTGAAACTAGACAATTAAAGCTGTAGATGACCTTTTGTCTAGAAGCACACTTCTTGTGTGTGTACAAATCAAGGTCAGTTTATGGTTTCTAAGATGTTTTCTTCCTATGTATGAGGATCTCCTGTTAGCATCAGCAGTATGTTAAGGGGAGGGTTGGTCAGAGGTGTGGGGGTTTTTCTTATGCTTCGAAATACTGTCATGGGCTTGCTGCTGAATTGAGTACTCCTTTGTCTGAACAGGAAAGTTAGGAAATTATGCTGTACTGTATTTGGATAGAAGTGGATTATGTTTTACTGGAGTATGGTTTAGCTAGCTGAGAATATGTCTTTCCAAAGTACATAAAAACATTTTAACTTGCCTCTAAAATAATGTTCTATAGTCCTCTCCTTTCCCCCAGCACCTCTCTGAATGAAATAATTGTACTGCGGATAGGCTGCCTATCTGGCACTTTTTGACTGCAGGCTTATGTGAATGTTTACAGACATGGGGCAAGTTCTTCTCTCCCTTATATTCACATACAAACTGGTTCTCTATATGCTTTTCAGCTATAAACTACAATTTGATGGTGCTTATCTTATTTTGTGAATATAAGTGGGAGCAGAATTTGGACCATGGATTTTTTTCGTATTTTTCCTTGGAAAACATACATAATTTTAAAGGTATATAGCTAAATTAACTGTTACAATGCAGTATATAGAAAGGTCTTGCTTTGTTAGTTAAATTGAGTTGTGCACTCTTCTAATAATGTCAGTATCTGTGGCAATGTGTAACACATCATTGAGTATCTTCTATTTAAGGAATGCTCTTGATCACAGCCTAGAGACAATAGAGGTGAATGATATTCAATCATGTGAATAAATTAAAATGTAGAGATACTACACTGTAGAAATGTTCTGCACCTAGAGTTTTACTTTTTTAAAGATTGATTCTGCTGGGAGATGTTGCTAATGTATTTTCTTTCAAGATGTGAACAAACTTTTTTAGAACATTAATGGAAATTGCTGTATTGGTTTTTAACATAATTTTTTAAAATAAAAAGTTTACAGTCATGGCAAAAAGGCTTTGCTGACTATTTGCATATTTACCTAAAATATGAATGAATAAACTTGTTTTTACTAAGATACTTCTACTGCTTGATCTTGCTTATGCTCTTTCTTTTTGATGCAGAAGTCTGTCCAAAATTATAGAATTGTCTTCCTACAGAGTGACATTAGAATTATGCTATTTAATTTTTAGATGAAAAACTTAAATTCTTTGATATTTTAATAATCAAACTTACATATTGTTAAATCTAAAAAAAAAAAAAATTGTGTTCTTACATCTTTTTATTTTGTGAAACCTGTTAAATTCTTATGGTTCTTCACTCTGAACTGCTCTTAAAATTGATATCTCTGATATTGATATCTTGACTTAAGAAATCTATGGAAGACATCTCTACCATCTTGCATTTTAATCTGCTTGTCCTTCTTTCCATAACTTTTTCTTTGTAGATTTGCAGATGAGAATATAAAGATAGAGGTATCTTATCAAGAGCAAATTGGCTTTTCTCCTCTGGATGCAAATGTAAACCAGTTCCAAGTCAGTAAACGTCTTGTAACCTTACTGAGGTGCTGAGTCTGACATCCTGTTTTAATCCTAGTTTCCTCATCAAGCAAATTTTGAACTAATTCATGTCACCCTGTAGTCAAAAGCAAGTAATAATGTGTTGTCAAAAAATAAGCACTTTGTGCCTTTGTTTCTAAAATATCTGTTGAATGGTCATGGGGTATGGGGATGGTGTCTGAGCACTGGACAACTCAGAGATGCTGAAGAGATTCAAGCCTTGTTTTTCCAAATGAAAACAGGTGAGAAGTAGTGAAATCCCGTTTTAAATGCTCTTCTCCTGAAGCAGTGTAGTTACTGGGTGTTGTCCATCCACTTTACCAGAGAAGAGTGTTTGATGCTCCCATCAGTTTTAGGCAAGTTAATAGGTTAAGAAGGGCTTAGTTGTAAAGTTCTTATATCTGGAATGGGCTCTGGTCCTTACTGGATCTTACTGAATCATACTGAGCTGGATTTTGTAAAGGAACTCTCCAGAGGTTAGGGTTAAAATTCAATTTTTAAAATATTTCTCCTGATGTAAAATTGTTTTTTATTAATTTTTTTCCTCCTCAGGAATAAAGTCCGTGTTCTGCATTGCAGCAAACTGCTGTGACCCAGCATTGGAATTTCTGAAGAGAGTGATTTGTCCTAAGCTCTTTCATGCTTACTTGAGCACCATTTTTAGACAGCCAAGGAAATGTCTGCTCCTGAGGCAAACCACCTTAAACTGAGCCTGTGCCGGGAAAGGGCTCTTGCAGTATGACTTTAATTTCTGGACTAATTGATTTTTTTCACTGTTTAAGTTGCCTATTACTGCTCTATTTTGTGTGTACCGAGGGCCTGCATAGATACAGTGTGGTGAAGTGTTCCTTAAAATAAAACCTTTTTTGCAACAATTAAGAACATACCAGGACTGTGTTTGCAAACAAGTTTCAATGTTTCTTGCAAGTGCTTTAATTGTGGCTGCAGTGAATAGGAAAGAAACAGTAATTTTCTGTCCTTTTCCTCTGGTTTGCAAATGAGTGTTGGTAGTTTGCCTGGCTCTGAAGGGAAACCTGCCGTAGTATGAATGTTCTGACTTCCTTGCAATTTGCCTTCCTTTCTGTATTAGAGGAGCAATACCTTTTTCTCTCATATTTACTCTGGTGGCCAAAGGGGGGCCTTCTGTCATCTCCAGACCTTCAGCTGTTGAAAGCTGATATGTTTCCATGAGGAGGAGCAGCAATATGGGAATGTTCCTACAAGCAAAAGGACAGTACTGTAAATCTGCTCTGTCCTGTCCTGTCTCCTTAATTTTGACCTCGGGAAAGGGAATGCCAGGCCTGAAGCAAGTAGGCAGAACCTGGGGCCAGGAAAAGATTAAGCTGAGAAATGTATAGGGACTGGCCAAAGCCCAGTGCATGGAAAAGAAAGTAGTATGGGCCTAAAGAGGTCAGAAAAAGGCAAATTTATACATACAACTGTTTGCAAATCTCATGTGGGGACTGCCAGATAATTCTTTTTTGCATCTTGGGATTTGTGCTGTTTACAAATGGCTGTGGATTAATTCTCTACAACTGGATGATGAGGTAAGTGGGAGAAAGTAGACATTGTAGAGACACTGTAAAGGACTGATGCCACTTGTAAATGTAGCAGTTGGTGCAGAGGAAGGTTGGAGAATGATGTGCTTACAGGTAAGCACCTGATCATGCCTGAGCCCTCATTGGGCTTTTGGAATGGAAGTTGAAGGCTTTAGCTATATCACAGATATAAAACTCTGCAGAAATAGCTGAACTGTGAGCAGCCCGATCCAGTCGTGTGATGTGGCTTCTAAGTCAGTAAGTTCTGCTGAAGCAGCTTTGAGCTCAGTCTTTGTGGCTGTGCTCTCTGTCACAGCAGTGCACCAGGCTGTTCAGCACCAGTGAACTTGCAGCTTGTAAACTGCTTTGTGTCAGAGCTCTCATGTGTTTTAATCTCTGAGTGGTCTGTAGTAATCTGGGACACGAGTTATCCACGTGCCCCAGTATAGCCCCAAGAAGAAAGTGTTAAGATTGCCCTGACTTTGATTTCAAAATTTTGAAAAGAGAAAAAAAGTGTAGCTTATGTTAAAATGAAACAAAACTAATATTGTGATGTTCCTGAACACAAACACAGAACACCATCTGTTTTACTCACCTCTATTTATAGTCACCTCAGGGAGCTGTCAATAAACAGGGCGCAGTTATATCTGTTAACTTTTAATATGGGCTGCTCATTTATCTGATGGTATAAACAGCTGTTTAAATTGTGGCATTCAAATGGTTCAGAATTAAGGTATTTTCAATAACTTTAATTTTGCTCTAAAATAAAAAAAAAGTATTGGCATGGTTTTGCATATTATATTTTTGCTTCTGAAATAATTTCTCTTGTCGCTGTTCACACATGCTACCCTGCTAGTAAGCATCTGTTCTGAAGAGGTGTGATCATACAGCTCAAATGTTTAGAAGTCAAATAATGCTGAAAATGCTACAAATGGCCTAAAATGAATGTCATCACATTTTTTGGAACATATTGCAACAAGCATGTCAATCCCAAGGTAACAAATCCCATTAAATTAACAGGAATTAGCAGACAACCTTCCACAAAATTCAGGTCCAAGCAGGAATGGATCCTGCATCCTACATCCAAGTAGGATATATCTTCAGGCATTTTCTTGGCAAATTTTGACTGAAAAATTTAATCTGAAGGATTGGTTGTTGAGCAATCCTGTTCTGATCAAATTTTGGTTCTGTATGGCCTCAGCCCCATGGCAGAAAAATTATTCTGTTTGTGGAGCTGGCACTTGCAGAATAGCTCAAGAAGACACAACATCTTGCTCTCTATTCCCAGTGTCAGGTACAATAAACATAGTAAGTAGTAGAGGAATTGCATTTTTATTGTATTAGCCACACACACATGCACAAGAGGATACCCCAATCAGTGAAACAGCAATGGAAGCAGCCCTGCAATGTTTCAGGTGCCACTGGGATGCACAGGATTTGCAGGAAGAATTCTGGCAGAAGGTACGCTGCAGTCCCAGAGAGATGTGGGGGTCAGAACCATTGTTCAGACAAGGCACAGGCTGTCAGAGGTGCTCAGGAAGTCCTGCAGGTGAGCACAGCTCTGCCGGCGCAGAGTGCTGCGGCACTCACTGTCCTCTGGAATTTTCTCCACCCAGGCTTGTGCATCAAGTAAGTATTGCATCCTGAGTGAAAATGGGACAGGTAAAGGTCAGTCATTATTCCTGACATGGAGCAATGGGAAAGTGTAATCCCTTAGCATCCCTACACAGAGGCATCTCTGAAATCAAGAGGTATACCAGCCAAGAAACTTGCCTTCACCAGCAGGTTAACTGAGCTTTCAGCAAAGTCTGGGATGTGTCAGTGTCAAGCTGGGACAGACCTGGCTGTACTTGTGTTTTGAATGTGTCAGGTAAGCCTGGGCTAAGTTTCCAGAATGACACAAAAGGCCCAAGTGCACACCAGTGGGACAGTGAAGGGAAGTTTAGTTTAAACAGAGTATACCAATGGTAAGTCATGTAACTTCCAGTATTTCGTGTTAACTGGAGAAGATGTTGGAGATTAAACCTCTACTGGGACACTCCAGTCCCTATCAGGCTTCTTCTGAAGAAGGCCACTGACCTAAGCACTCACTTTGATGTCATATAGAGATGGGAATGAGACTTTTTAAGGTTTTAGGGAGTGGTGCTAACAGCTTGATGAAGATCTCCTCCGTAGAAGCTTTCAGAGGCATTACCTTTGTCCAGTTCTGTGCAGGGAAATGAAACATTCAGGATGTCTTCCTCCCTGAATATTTGATAGTGTCATACTAAACTCCCACTCAGATAAATTCCCTTTTTTTCATTAAAGTGTGACAGTGAGAAATTAGAAGAATATTCTACATGCATATATGGTATAGCAGCAACCTTGGGAGCTGCTCTTAGTCATGGTCCCACACAAGTCTTCTGCAAACACAGGAGGTGTTTAAGACATCTGCAGTAGATGGACTGGGTAGATTTTCCCATTCTCCTTTTCTAGCTGTGAGTTTTTAACTCGGGAACCAGGGCCAGATTTGATTCTGAGAAGTCTGGGAACCATAGATCCATGACCCAATAGCTTTGGGTGGTTCACGTCCTCCCCATAGCTCCACTTTTGCCTAAGGAGTGGAACACTTTGCATTTTATTAAATCCAGCAAAATCATCCCCTGAGAAATTTGGTGCTGCCTTTACCTTCTGAAGGTATTCTAACAGATTGAGTATCCTTTGGGCTTATGGTTCATGATAGCAACTGCTGCTGCCCAGAGACCATTTTGCACTTACTTGTTGTTGCAATCCACTGTTTGTCCATCTCTTCCCATGAGCAGGTAGCGTTTGCCAGGGACAATGTTTAAATTGCACATGGAGCGTGATAGGAACTGTCGGTGCTCGCCCACTTGGATGCTTTCATCTGCAGCTGTGGGACAAGAAGAGAAAACCCCGTAAACATTTCTAAGAGACAGCTGTAGCCCACAGGACACAAGCCCCTGTGCTCATTTGCCCCACTGCTAAGCCAAGGTAATATTTCACTTGGAAATTGGTGCTTGACATGTGAATAAATGGTCCTGCTATGGTAGGATACATTTCCCTTAGTGTGACTTGACAAAAAGTAAGTCATTTTGCCTTAGCTGGTTGTCTTGGTGTTTGCAGTAATTATTGAGGGAGATGTTTTCCTATAGAGCTGAAGACCTTTCAGGCCTTATGGAGTTTCCTTAAATCTCAGAGTCTGAAAGAAAAGCCAAGGAAAATAGAAAACATGCTGTCTTCCATTACAGAATGCTCAGGTTCAGGGTGGTCTTAAAAGCTAACAAACTAAACTCAAACATTTTGAGGCTCAACAATGCAGCAGACAGTATTAAAATCTCACTCTCCTTAGTACATCTGACCTAAACTTTGCTAATGCAGCCTTTATGCTCTTCCCTCTGAATCTGATACACAGGACAATCTCCTGGTGATCTCCATGTTAAAGTAACTTAGAAGATTCTAGTCTGGATTCTAGCCCAGAAGTTTATTAATTCAGAATTGCACTGCCCACTACAGAAGTGGGCATCCAAGGCCCATGAGGTGGCTGTTCAGATACTGGAATGACATGAGAAGATGCTTATTCATCTGACTAATCTCAGGTCATGAAGACACTGTGCTTTTTAACTAGAACAACAGTTTTCAAAGTCCATTTAGAAAAAAAAAAGTAAATAATAGCAATATTCTAATTTCTTACTATCTTTCTAACTACAATTTGAAATTTCCTGTAAAAATTCAGTATTAAACCAGTTTAAATTACATGTAAATTACACCATGGTCTTTTCACCAGTTAACAGATTCTTGTGCATCATCTGCTCTAATACAGAGTATTATATTACAAGCATGGAAAGACTAGTCACCAAAATCCTAAAAGTAGAACAAAGCTGGAATATTCTAACATTTATTAGATTTTGGAGAATTTGGCAGAGACTGCTAATCTGTAAAACCTAACTTTAGGAACCTTATCTACCACCTAGGTAAAATTTGCATCAGTTATATATGTTACTTGTACAGCTACATTTTTAGAGAGAATATAAGTCCTGTAGGTTTTCTTATATAACCCAAGAACTTTTTGCTGTTCTTATGCTACACGGTGTCCTGAATTTTCATTTTGTTCATGGAATGCAGAGATGGGTCAGAATAACTTGAGAAAATGATGATGTTATGCCTCATTTGTCTTAAATTACCAAGGCGTTTCTTGGTTCATATGCTTCACAAATGTCCTAATATAATTCAGACAGTGGGATCATAAGCATTTGAGTCATTGCCTTGAGTGGCTATTATGTAATTTTCAATTTTAAATCTCCAATTAAAAAGAAAGTTGAAATTTAATGTTTCAAAGCATCCAAGTGGAATTTAAGGAAAACAGTTACTTCAAGTTTTAGAATATGTAATGGGAAATAATGTTCAAAAAGGGGGTGGGGAGGGGAAAAAGAGGGAAAAAAAAAAAATCTGTGCTACTTTGCATGGGCTATACTGTTCCCCTAAAGGAAGTCCCTGGAGGGCTCATAGGACAGCATAAATGTTAGCCACCCCAAACATATACACTAATTCTCTCAATAACCAAAGTAATCTGAGAAGCACACACCTGCAATAGTCTCTTTTGCTGACTCCCAAACACAAATAAGTGTTTCCATCTGTGTTCTGAATCAACCCTTTACTTCAAAGATTGTTAAGGAAGTAATGATGGGGTCCAGAGAATGAGATCTTACCCTACTAATTCTCATCTAAACTTGGTGATGGCAACAGAGGCCAACATCACTCAAAGGAGCCACAGAGAATACAAGAGACAATAACACTAGTTCAGTCACATGCAGATTTGGGTGAAACACCTAGGTTCTTCTTCATCCTCATATGTTTTCATGCCTCCTGCCAGCCTTTCCCAAGCCTGCCAAAACCTTCCTGATGCTCAGAAGCTGCTCTGACAGCACAAACCAAAAAGAATTATCAAGTATGTGGGAATAGAAGACATCCTTTCCCTTCACATTCAAAGGATGTTCCTCTCAGCTACCAAAACCCAAAATCTTTCTATTGCTTTCCTGCAAGTTGTGAGTACAAATACATTTGGATCCAGAGCCCTAAAGCCATTAAATCCTGTAGGCATTCTCAAGAGATTAATAAAATTTTCCATTGGGATACCATAATCTCCTACAGTCAGTATTTTGACCACTAAATACATTATCATTTCCCTCCATATGGAAAGCCCTGGGTATGTCAGGTGCTCTCTCTCTCAACTCAGGAAGCATGGACCTTATTTTACTGAACATTGGACACAGGTCACAAGTTGTGTGCCCTTAAGTACTATGTGACATTGCCAGGCCCCTGGGCAATGACTAATGGAGTGAGTTAATTATTCTGTTCCAGAGAAGGAAGATTTCAAAACTTTTGAAGTTCCTTTTTAAAGGCAATCTCTGGCTGCTAAACTCAAAACTGGTGACCACATGATACCACGGCAGCTGAACTCTGGAGTGTCATCTGACATCTTCCCCAGAAATTATTCTGAGGAGTATCAGTGCTCTCTGATGCTGCTGATTAAGTTCACATGGGGGCAGCTGGGATAGCAGGCCTGCAAAAGGACATTGTCTATGAGCTGTGCAAACCTTTACATTGCACCTAACAACAAAGAAGCCTTTCTATTTCTTTAGCACAGTTATTAAATTGAAGTTGCAGAAGTTTTCCTGTCTTCATTGACCTCAGGCAAGTCACTGTGGACAACTCTTGGCCCGTTTCACAAGAGTTGCAATTGCTCAATAATTAGTTGAGTAATAAGCACTTCAAATCATCATTTAGTATCAGAACAGAGGTCAGTGGATATGTCCACATGAGAAAAAATAAAGATCTATCAACAGTCTATAAAATTAAATAGTTGATGCAGAAGACATCACACTATGCATGTGTTTGCATAGGTTTATCTTAGGCTAGCTCCAGTTTGTAACCATGGACTCAATGAGTCTGGGATGTGTCTTCTGCTTTATTTTCATCTGAAATGATTGAAGCTCGTGTGCTCTGGGATTGCACAATGTAACCCAAAACAACTACCCCGGGGCTTAACTGAACGGCGAGGCAGCTGCACCAAACAAGACTTGCAATAAATAAGCCTTCTTAAAAAACCCACTGCAGAAAGGTATCTGACCCTACTTTTCCATGGCAGAAGATGTCTGCATGGCTCATGCTAGCTAACCTAATTTTTCTACAGGTGAGTGAAAGGAGTAAAACATTTTGATACTTACATGCTTTAAGGATTTTGTGGATTTTGGCCTCATAGTAATCAAAAACATTCTTCTTTGTACCGTTGAGGATCTCCACCTCATATACTGCAACAGACAACAACTCTGTGATGTCAGATGGCAACATGAAATTGCATCCAAAGACTGAATAACAGGTGTGCTTCTATCAACAGAGGTGAGGGTACTATCTACTCACAAATCATGGAATTATTAATTAAGAGACTCTAGATTTGTATTCCTTTCTTTGTATTTTTTCAAGGAAGCTCCTCTGTGGTTAGGTTTTCATTCTTTCCTGTCCTTCTGTTAACATCTAACTTACCAATGGTGCACAACCAATTTTCCCTCAGTAGTTTATCCAGCTTTGTATCCAAAGAAGAGGCCAAAAAGGCAAATTAAAAAAAGGAAAAATACTCATCTAGCTCTGCAGAAGGTACTACTGAACTATGGCATGCCATGGAAATCCTATTATTTATTTACATCTGGTAACATGAGGGATGTAGTAGATTATGGTACTGCATCATGCGTTTTTCCCTAAACCCTGTAACATAATGTCCACCTCTCCTTCCCCCAGCATCCTGCTACATCTTTCCAAGGCCTGTAACTTCCCACTTCACTGCCCTGATTACTACAACTGCACATGCCTTTGTTTATTTCTCCTCGGCCTCTTAGCCACATACAGAAACCCTACTCAATTCAGGAGAGGTCTGGGCACATAAAACTACAAGTTTATACTTATTAAAAGGAATGATGATCAAATCAGCAGTTGTTTTTCATGCCTTACCATAATCTGCAGTAGGCTGGTAGCAGACAAAACTAACACGTGTGGTATGTGTTAATGATTTACTGAAAGTTGATTTTTGTCTTGGGCAAGGACCTGGAGGGAAGAAAATAAGTGATACACCCCTATAGGCATAGATACATAGACAGATGTAGTTTGCACATCCATATTCACACAACAATATAACAGAGAATAAAATGGCAGAACAATTTCCTTAGTGGTGTGATAGAGGATTTTTATGTACACACGCACATGTGTATATATATTGCATTTAGCTATCAAAAAAAATCAATTTGATACTGAAAATCTTAGAGGATGAATGTGTTCTGTATTAGACATTAGGATAATTCTAATGGTCTTCTGGGCTTAACAATTCCCATGTAAATTGTTCCTAGAAGTAACTATCTTCTTTCAGACCAGCTTATGCAGTCATTCCTTACCTTCTGCACACTGGCAGACGTTGGCGTGGCACAGCTTTGAAAGCATAGCACTGTGCTTGGGAGCGCTGTAGAACACACTGCACCTCCTGTCTGTGGACAAGGAACAAAGCAGTTTGTATGGGAGAGCTCAGGTGGGAAAGCCTGTACAGTACAGCACAAATTACATTTGCAGCCCAGCAAAACCCTGGTCCAGAGAAAGCAGAGCACTGAGGGATCAGATGCACATCAACAGTTCCCAAATACCAACAGCTTAGGCACCTGGCGTACAGTGTTGCCTTACAACAACAGCTTCAGGTTATTTTACTTTAGTTTGGATAATTTTTGTTTGGGATTTTTGTGTTTGGTTTTTTTTTTTTTTTTTTGGGGGGGGGCGTTATTTGTGTTTTTTTTTTTTAAGTTTTACTCTTCCCTCCCTGCATTCCCCACAACTTTTTTTTTTTTTTTGGCTCCTTCTGAAAATCATCTATTTTATAAGCCTCTTTAGACCATAGAATGACAGTGAACATTGCACTGTTTCAGAAGAAGAAGATAGGATCAACCAATAGTTAGTGGTTTAAACCCAGTGTAAACTGTCTTGGATCCCTCCGTTAAGGCAAAGTAGAGATTTGACCTAGTTTTCAAATATTGTTTGCATAATTTTGGCAAATGGGGATAATTTGCATTTAACCTTTCTTTGAATGAGGAACAAGATTGCTTTCCCTGGCAAGCACACTACAAAAGTCAAACCTCTAAGATTGCCTATCTTAGATGGATAAAGACACAGCCTGTCAAAACAAAACATGAATGAAATATGCTTAAAAGCACCATGAGAAACAGGAACTCAGTAAATATTATTTAAAAATCCATGAGTGTAAAATTTCATATTTTCAGTCCATTTGGAATACTGGATCATTCCTGAGAAGATCTCTGTTTAGATAATCTGAAGTAACTGGAAGACAGTTATGTGAAACTTCTATTTTTACACTCAACAAAATTACATGGTTTCACACACTACATCAAAATCGACTTTCTATAGACCGGAGGGTTTTTTTGAGAATTTCTCTTTCAAGCAGTTATGTATCATTTATCTGTGTCCTTACCAGGGTTGTAAAAATCATAGAGGACAGCATTTGCTGGCTGAACCAAGCCCATGGGATTGATTTGCTTTGCCCCAAATGATATACAATCTGGGTCGGGTCCATTTGGGAGCTGGAGGAAAAAGGAAGAACAGATTTGATGAGAAAACCATCTCTCTCTCCTCAGTCAATTCCTCAATGTTTGTGCCTGTGCTAGTTGTTGAACTCTTGTTTTGATGGCATAGCTGGATTAATACTGATATCTGCTTTGGCTGTAGAGGTGAAGCAATTCAATGGATGTAGGGTGAAGTCATTATCCAAAATACTGGGAAATATACACAGAGACTAGCGGTCCTGATGCTTACATTTGTTAATCACTATCTGGATCTTGGTCTTGACATGCAAGATGTCCATGTGGAATTTACAGGACCACCAGTTAACACTTTTGTTATCATGTATCAAAAACATCCCTTCTGACTAGGGATGGAGGGGATTTCTCCCTTTTTTGGGCCAAAGGCCATATCTTGAATATTAACTACATATCCTTAGACATAGAAAGGTAAAAGATGAAAGTGTGTGTTTCCCTTCTTCCCTTCCTCTGTTCTTTCCACTGAGCTGTTCAATAATAATAAATGACAAAAATTTGAGAAAGGTAACAGAGAGTGAAAAATACAATTATTAGGTTTTTTAAAAATCTATATGCTATCTGAAATGCCAGTGATTAGAAAATCATTGGGTTTGCTTACCTCACCAAAGTAGAGCAAAACCTTCCCTTCCTTGTACTCAAAGTGCTGAATGTACCTGTCTGAAGCTGTCACCAACTGCAGGAAAACAAAGGAACAAAAAAATCAGGGCAAACCACTAGCAGAACAAGAATATCTTTGCTGCCACCCTCCATCTGCTAGTTTGCTTTGTTCAACCCTCTTTCTTCCTCCCTTAAGGAGACAGTCCCTGAAAGATGAAACTGAGCGAACCTGACTCAACCAAGCTGGCTCCAGAACCTCGAACTCTGTAGCCACATTTTCAGAGCACTGTACCCCATCTCCTTGTCACAGTGTCCTGCCACCAAGCACCACTGAAAGACTGCTTGCCTTCTGTTCCGCAAGCACAGGATACACTGTCACGTCATGTCACAGGACAGCAGGATATGGTAAGGAGAGGCATATTACTGACCTACTGAGCCTTTCCCTAATTTCTGTTACAAGGAACTAAGAAATCTGAACTCTTCACCACAAGCTTTGTATTTCTTGTATATATTCAGCAAATATTTTTATTAGAATGAGAATAGTGAAAATCTACCTATCTATCTACTTATCTACCTACCTATCAAAAATCTCTTTTCCCATGTCTCTTCTGTAGATTTTTGGAAATATTTTGAAAGAAAAATTTTCTAAAGCCTCTATAAAAGTTTTCATAGAAAAGTATGTTTCTAACCTGTTCGAGTTCCTTTGTGTCAGGCTCCAACCCACTCAGCAGAGTGAGATCAACCAGGGACATCTTTGGTACTTTGGGACCTGTGGACCTTCATAAGGGAGATGGTCAGCAGTGAACATCTGAACTGAACAGCCAGATTGCTTTGAAGAGTCTGGTTTTCCAGACTTGCTAAAGGTGAAGCAAAACTTTCCACTCCATTTAACTTTCCTAAGTGGATTTTAATTTGAAAATTATCTGACTAATTCATGAAGAGACACGAGGTAAAATTAGTAATCTAAACTAGTCAAATAGTTACCCAAAACCCAGGTGCCTTGCCTGAGATTTTCCTATAGGCTTTCCTTGGAGCTGATAGGCAGAAGAAAAATCACAGTTCCTCACACCTTAAAAGCATTGTTAAAGCTAGGGAGGTAAACAACACTGACAAAATATCTGTTCTCTATTACTTACAAAGTGGAGATAGGAAATTAATTTATCCACATTTTTCATGGACTAAGTCAAATTTACATGATGTTTGCTGTCTGAGGCAAAAATCCTCATTGCTGTAATTATCCATAAATATATATATATTATTTCCAATATTTTGGCTTCCACCATCTCAAAATCAAAATCTTGGTCTTGACATGCAAGATGTCCATGTGGAATTCACAGGACCACCAGTTAACACTTGTTATCATGTATCAAAAGCATCCCTCCTGACTAGGGATGGAGAGGATTTCTCTTTGGCCAAAGGCCATATCTTGAATATTAACTACATCTCCTTAGAAATAGAAAGGTAGAAGATGAAAGTGTGTGTTTCCCTTATTCCCTTCCTCTGTTCTTTCCACTGAGCTGTTCAATAATAATAAATGACAAAAATTAGAGAAAGGTAACAGAGAGTGAAAAATGCAATGATTAGATTTTTAAAAAGACCATATGCTATCTGGTAGCATATAGATGAGGTAATGGTGTCATGGCTGGAAAATGAAATTGTTCTGCACTCACATGGGGTGCCTTGACATGAAGTATTTTACATACACTTAGTATGTAAAATATTCCATCCTTTAAAGGATGCACCACAGTGTAGGAAAGAAGAATGGTGATGTAATTAACGGCTTCAGTTTTTCCTCACATGTTTTAACCACAAAGAATTTAACATTATTGTCTAAGCCTTAGCCTAGCACTCAACAGAACAGTGATTCAGAACAGTGGATCTGGTAGGAAATGTTACATAGCAATTAATGGGGAAGATGATGCTTTGGCCAGTACACAATTCACTGAATATGTGCTTAATGAGGGAGAGTGAACATTGGGAATTAGGGTAACTTCAGTCCTCCCCTGCCATTGTTTATGCCACTGTTTAAAAAAGGAGATAAAACCAGTGTCTTCAAGGCTTTTACAAAAGTCAATGGAAAACCAAAATTCTACTGGGGAGCAAAACCTGCTTCTTCCATCCTACTCATCTCTAGAAGGGGAACCCAGGATAGCCAGAAATTTGTGCTTCTGAGACTAATGCCAGACTGTAAATGGGAGCAAGGACAGGTGTTTCTGTGTTATGCTGCATAGGAGGGTTTCTTGTTTCCTACTTCTGCACTTGCCATCTTCTTGTCACATCAGAATATTCCATCTCCTCTCCTAGATAGTATTAGTCATCCTTTCTTTTTTTATGAGGCCAGAGTGTGACCACAAAGAAAATAACAGCATCCCTCCAGAAAGTGATGGAACTCTGTAAATGTGCTACTATTACATTCTAGCTGTATTTACCTGTTTTGATAAAATATTGGTTTCAAATTTTTAGTCTGCCAAGTGCTTTAGAGTCTCCCCAGAATTTGATGGAGAAGAATCAGCAGTGGACATTTGAAGTCTAGATAAACCATGTAAACAAATCTCGTCCATTGTTTGGAAACCTTTTCTCCTGCTATGGGAGAGAGGACACACAGTGTACGCAGACTCACAGAAGATGGCTAGGTTGGATGTTGTGTTACTGGATATGAAGAGGGTGACAAAGGAGAATTACAAGCAAATGAAGAGCTGATCTTGCAGAACTACCTGACACAGATTTTGTATTGCAAGGATTCTGTTTTGCTGGGAGTCGTCAGGTCCCTTTTTCTTCTGCTGTGAATATCAAACCAATCCATTTTAGACAGTATCTCAAATGTGCTGTTTTCTCCTGTAGTCAAGTCCTCATAATCATCTTCTTCATCAGAGTATTCAGCTTCTAGAGGTGAGAGACATGGTCAGCCATGCACAGATTTGCCTGCAGTTTGGCTCCTTTTGGTATAAATACCCGTGGGCAGTCATGCCATCACTGTGAGTTTTATAACAGTTCACTGTACACTGCCTCAGTGTTTCCAAGTCATTCAGAGTTAGAATTCTAGGGACAACTATAGTAAGAGTAACTAACAAACCTAGCTAAGAATGGGGTTTAGGCTATGCATAAATATTTAAAGGACAATCCCTCCCTCCAAAAGGTAACACTTCAAACAGAAAAAAAACAATGCAGACACAGGCAGAGATGATGATGACTTCAGGAGATGCAAAACACATTCTTGCTCATATGAAAGAACTATGACAGATCTGCCTCAAAGTATTTTAAGCACACGTGGTAGATCCCTTTTTAGCCAGGAACTGAACACGGCTTTCCCCTCTGTGAAGGGAGTTCACCTCCCCTTTCTCAAGAAGAGTTTCTAATGGTATCTGTGTAACTGTCAAGTACTGCTGCACCTACAGTCACTCAGATGGTTGTTATACTATTTAAGAATAAGATTAATAAGCTAAATGAAACAATGACTGGGTAGAGTTCAGGGACTTACTTCTCCTTTTCCTTTTTCCATTCATTTGTTCCCACTCTCCAAGGCTGGAAAACTATGAAGTATCATTAACAGCTGGTCAAACATATTACCTTTGAGACCCAGACCCTGCCCTTTTCACTCACCAGAGTACTTCAGGCTCCCTTCCACTTCCACTGTCAAAATCAAATCATTGCAGATGTTGTTCTTCATCTCTGGTGACCAGTACATTTTTAATATCTAAGATGAACACACAAACAGCAAGCCACTAAAAATATAATTTAAATTACAAGGAATTTACCCATTCAGGACTCCAACATGTGGTGATGAGACATAGGAGTGTGGAGAGAAAGACTAATCCCCCCATGGCACAGACTGGTCACAGAGGACTGTCACAGATATAAGCAGGTCCCACATGCAATTCACAAATGGTGTGGGATTCCTTTGAGACTCTTCATTCCCAAACAAAAGAGGTCTTTCAAACTCCAGCCACCTCTATCACCCTTGACATTTTATAAATTTAATAAAGTTAAAGACAGGAAAAATTTTCAGTCCATAAAGGCAGGATTTAGGCCCCAAATTTTAGAATTTTGGAGGCAAATCAAAGGTTGAGGCCATGTCAAGAAAGCTTTCATTTTGGTTTCAAAAAGAGATTAAAGAAGTCCAGCTGGACTCTAGATTTTGAATCTACAACTTACACTCATCGTCCCATTTCCTTTGCCGTTCACAGACACTTCAAGTTTTCTCCCAAGTTCAAACTGCAAACCAAGGGAAAAGAAAAGGTATTTAGTTTGTGCTCAGCATTTGGTCTATTGTTTTCCTGACATCTTGACAGTCTTCTATGCCTTTACCCCCCAAGCCTGGGTAGGGAAAACTATGGAAGGAATTATGAGACTTCATGTCTCAAGATTTTAAATGTACTGAGCTAATGAATCTTACTCTGCTGTTTTAGGGCCCAGTAGATGTATTTTACCAACTTCAGCCCCTCCTTTGTATCCTGGATCTCATATTTTCACAGTTCCAGGCACAGAGAAGATCAGAATATTCTCCTTCCTCCTTATTCCCTAGAAGAACTTAGGTTCCTGGCTGCTCTTTACTTTTGGGAGAGATTCATGCCACCAAAGTCCTCAGAGGCAGGAAAGCACCTGCTAAGCACCTGCTGGGTTTGGGTTTTTTTGACTTTAAAGATATTCTGTTGTTTTACAGATCAAATTATTTAAAGGTATAATAAATCAGCTACATCATGGTAGCTTAAAATGACAAAACCTATGGCAGAGGATTTGATTTCTCCTTCTTGGGGGGAAAAAATACTTTGAAACAACCAACAGTTGTATACCTCTAGCTGCTTCTGAAATCCTTCATGGGCATCAGTCAGAACAATGCTGTAGTAATTTTGTCTTCCAGGTGTTCCCAGTCTGACAGTCAGGTCGGTGGAAGCAGCCTCCAGTGTCTGTATGCTGTATGCTGACAGAGCTTCTAAGGCCACCACCGTGTCCTAGGTAAGGAAGAAAAGCAAAAAACCTAGCAATTATGCCAGGCAATTTCAACAACATGAGATGACATTATCAGTCACCTTCAATTCAGTTTTATTCTTTTTTCTTCTTTGAAGTTCTCCTGTATTTGTCTGTCTGAATAGTCTCTTGCACAGACTATTCATTTAATTTCTCAGCTTCTTCTTATAGCACTAAAATTGTAAACACATTGGAGTCCTGACCTTAGATTATCCTATTCTTCATAAGGAAAAGGAATTTTCTTTGCTGGCTTTTAACTATTGTATTTTGGCCCATTGCTAATCAACAATCCAAAATCTTTACTGCTTCATACACTTCAACTTTCATACAACTTTCAACTTCATAAAGAATTTGAAAATTAACTGTTAACTTTCAAATCTAAATGAAAAGTTTTTAGGGGGCTTTTACTTCCTTCCCTCCCCTTAAGATCCCCCTGAACTGATGGTCAGGCACCTGTGTGGAGCAGTACCCTCCGCCGTAGTTCCTTCTCTCTGTCAGCCACGTGGCAATAGGCCTTGCATATTCCATGTCTCCCAGGAGCAGGGTTTGAAGCAGGGCATAGGCAGTGCTTTCCACTGAGACTGCGTCGTTGCCATTTCCCCAGTAGCGCTGCTGCTTTGCTGCAAGAATAACTCAGTCCTGAATCCCCCTTGGCAGAGGCTTTTGCCAAAATCACTATTCTACACAGTGAATACTTCATGTCATGGCATTGTGGAACCACAAGACACTGATGCTGTTGTGCGAGCAACAAATCAGTCAGGGAGAAAAGATAATGGAAAAGGAAACCCACGATTTTTGATTTTGATTTCTCCAACCCATGGGTCTGATGATCCCACTGTACAGCAATGTCCATCTGTTGGAGTGGTAGCATTGTGTCTGGTGGCCCCTCAGACATAATAGTCTCAATTATGGCCACAAACCCAGCCTTGATTAAGGAGAAGCATATTCCCTATGCTTAAACTGGGGCTGTTGAACTGTACTGTATTTACCAAATGCATTGGAAGGAATAACCAGGACAGCGGTGCAGCCACACAGCTGACTGACTCAGCAGTCACCCCTGCCACACCCTGACTGTGGGGGTCAGTGGGAACATCCACGGGGAGCTGGGATAAAGCACTCAGAACTGGTGGAGGGCTTTGAAAGCAAGGGAGTGGAAGAGACACCTTCCCTCTTAACCAGAAATCCTGTCTGGACTACTCCTGTATGCTGCTATTTTTTCATATGAGGTTTCTTCTTCCTCATTTGGGTTGGACTCTTTTTTTTCTTCCCAAGGGAAGGAGAAAACATAAATTAATATTTACTGTAGTTTTGATCCAGTTTCAAAATCAGAGAAGGTTATGATCAAGGCTTCACTAGCTGTCACTTTATAGTAATATTAATTATTAAATTTATAATATTAATTATTATTAAAATCACACATTAAAATGTCAAATATTAAAATATTTAATTATACCATTTAAAGAATTAAATAAATTACCTATATACATACACAGTTGTATAAAATTAATTTTTCTTCATTTGCTTCAATTTGCTTTGTTCATGTAAGTGTGCTCAGAGCGTTTCCTTTAGGAAAAGTGCTTTTTAAAGGGATTTTTAAGAATGGTTACCAGTACCTTCATCAAAAGAAGAACAGTCCCTTAATTTTTCCTTAACAAACTGAGCTTCTTCACTATCAGACTGCACAAGTGTCAGAGCATAAGCAGTGATGACTATAGAATAGCAGTCAGTATTTCTTGAAAATTGATTTTTCATGTAAGCCACTGCTCCTGTAATTACTCGTGCCTGTGAAAACAGAATGGATCAATTTGTAAAGATCACTGAGATCTGCTAACTGTTACTTCTGGCACTAGCAAACTAGTACTTGGAAATTAGAATACTTCCCTGTAGTAATTTTTAGGACAATTATAACAATATTTTCATAGAAATTAAAGCCATTGATGATGGAGCGTGACACTCAAAACACCTTGTTGTATAATAGGCCATGGTATCTTTTCCTATCCACCACAGATGTAAGCAGATTTTAAACCCCATTTGCAACTCTCCAAGAGATGGCAGCGTGGATATGCCATTGTGCAATAGACTGCAGACTTAAAGAGCCAGGCTTCCTACCACATCAGGCGATGGGTACACACGTAGGGTCTGTTGCAATGCTATGGTTACAAAGGCTGTCATAGCCAAATCGTCTTCTGCTGACTTAATGCCACCCTGAAAGATTAAATATGAAAGGGAAAAGTTAAATGTGCATGCATACGTTTATGATTAAATCTAGAAAATGACTTTCCATAAAGTCAAGGATTTTCTCTGCAAACCCTCTGATCATGTACCATGTAGCTGGTGCCTTAAATTTTTCTCAATATGTGTCCATCTAAAGTATATCTTCTATGGTGGCAGCATTAAAGGTTGCATTGAACAGTGTAAGAGGTCAGGAACCCACCACGTGAAACCAGCTGATAGTCAAATATTTAGTTATTTATTTTACAGCTAAAAATCTCTATTTCTCATTGAAACATTCATAGTTTCAATTTTCAGTCACTAGGAGGGTGGGGTTGTTTTCATTTCTGCACTACTCTCTACACATTAGAGAGCCCTCTACCTTGCAGACAGAACTCTCCTGTAAAGGTATTTATACACCAATACTGCATCATTTCTTATCTCTCTTCTTGACAAAGTAAGCACTGTGGTCTCATTATCTCTTTTCCCCTGAAAGCTCTTGAAGCAGATGTAAAATAGGAGATTATCTCAGCTTGAACACAGGTCAAAAAACCCAAAACCCTTTGACCAGTCCTTGAGCTACTTGTTTCTTTTTCCCCAATAGTGTTACATCAACTGAAACTAGCTTTGGGAGTGAAAGTCTCACTAGTTATTTGACAGAGATCATTAAAAATATTAATATATGTTTTTTCATATATACATGGTTGCTTCATTACATTTTCAATTAATTTTGGAAGATGCACATTACTTTCCTAGACTAAAATCATGGACAGTATAATAATTTTGTGTTTCTGGACAGTTATAGAGATTATGTAGACCAAGATATGCAATTGGAAATTCTGATTAAGTGTAAACATTTTCTTTTTTCACCATGGGCATGGTGAAATACTGAAACAGATTACCCAGACAGACTGGGATGTATTTGAGACAGCTGGACATGGCCCTGTACAATCTGATCTAACTAGAACTGTTTTGAGCAGGATTTGGACTAGATGAGCTCTGGATGCTCCTTCAAAACGAAGCTACAATTCTACACTCTATTGCCTTCAGCAATAAAAGGCTTACATTTTTACCAAACATATGACCCCCCCCCCCCAAAATAATTTTTAAGTGCTCTAGAGGCATAGCTGAGAAAAGTATCTGAGACTGTATAAAAAGATAAAGTGGTGAAGTGCTAGCTATGCATCTGACATAACATCTTTACAAAATAATTTTACATTACAGATTTTGTGCTTACATTACAGATTTATTCTCTTCAGATACATTTCTTGTTAGCCAACAATTTGCAGCGTTCCTTCCAATCCCTAATAGCCCTAAATGCACAACAAATTATTCTAACTATGGATGACCTACCTGCATTTTCCTGTCCATTACAGGGTGGTGGTCATGGAACGACCCATCTGCCTGCTGTTGATTAACCAAGTAGGAAATCGAGTTGCTTATGTGGCTGTCTTGGATACTGATGTATTCTCTGCTCCTTGTGAGCACTTTAACAATGAATGCAGTTAACCTGCACAAAATAAAATTTTCCAAACTTGTGCTGAGAGATATTTATAGAAGACAATATTGATAGGAAAAAAACATACTAATTTTATGCACAAACTCATATTCTGCACAGTGCACTCCCTGGAACCTAGCGAGTTATTTTTCAACATCAGCTTGAATATTTCTACTCTGTGGCAAATGCAAAATAATCAGTAGTTCAGTATAAATCTCTTTCACCAAGGACTTAACACAGTCAGAGAATTTGGTGGCTGATTATTCATGACAAATGTACATAGGCAACCAGCAGATTTTCAAAATCCATCACCAAATAAGAACTTCTGATACATCAAATGATTAAATAGAGGTAAATGGAAAAAAAATCCCAACCAAATAAACAAAAATAAAAGCCCAAAAACAAAACCCCAGAAAAGAAAATCACTTACCATACACTACTGGGAGTTGTTCTAAATGCTCCATAGGACCCATCCTCCTTCTGAAACTCAAGCACTCTAGTGTAACCTGCATGAACAGGACAGCACATAACTGTTCAAAGAACATCCATATTTATTGGGCATTTTCCTACATCACTTGTATTATAATGGACATGTTTTGTATTGACTGGTGGAAGAGTTCATGGAGGTGTTCAGTGGGGCATTAAGGAGGAAAGGACTGGGTCAGCAGACTTTGACACAGAAAAATCACTAGGCTTAGAAGGTCCTCTGTCTTGTTTGACTTAATTGAGCCAAGAAAATAACCTGAAAGTTGCAGATGCCTACACATACAAAACATTGTATGTGTAGTGAGTATTGGCAAATTATTTCCCATTATTGACAACTTTTCAAGCTGTTGATTTTACAGTGCATTGAATCAAAAAATAAACAAAACATCATCTGTTGGGTCAGACACAGTCTTAGAAAAATCATGACTTGTTGCTTCTGATCTTGACTGCTATTATTTTGACAAAGTCTGTATCGTAGCTACACAATTAATTTTTTACACTGATGAATTTCAATTAAGAATTAATAAAAGCATAATGTAGGCACTAAAGGATGCTGACAATACTAAATATTTATTAGCAGGATCTCATGTCACTTTAGGCTTGATAAGTAGTCAAAGATCAAAGTCAAAGATGCAGCAACTGCTAGCATGCTTTTAATTTATAATTTAATTTTTAAATTTATACACCCATTTTTTTCATTGATGAAATGTGTTTAATATATCTGAAGATCACAATGACAAGTGCATTTTACTGCTTTATGCCATAAGCACACCACTAGAAAGATCAGCTGTGCTTGCTCCAATACTGACAATTCCCTGTGTTAATTCCTGCGAGATGGAACATTTCCACATATTGTGGTCCTGGCTTTGCTGTACATTTAGTACCAGCTTTGGATCACATCTTGGAGTGGAATTTTCCAGAAGCAGACTTGCAGGTGTCCTCTCCCGAATGAAAGTCCCTCCCTGGCTTGGCCCAAGGCTGCTGAAGTCGTTCTAGCTTATGCAATGATGAATACAGGAGAGGGCAAGGGAAGGTGTTAACATCATGATTAGCGCTGGGAATTTACTTTGTCATACTCCTCTTGACAGCCATAGACAGAGATGTCTACATCTCAGCTGGCTATCCTAAGCAGTTTCTGTGAAGCATTAGGGAGAAATAAGCATTTTTAGGATGTGATTTATCTTGGGTGATTTTAAACATTTGGAGGCAAAGAACAACTGACCTGTGCTATCCATTTAGTCTGAAAAGAATTTTCATTGATCAGCTCAGATTTTACTTTCTACTTCTAAATTAGGCAAGAGAGAATGGACTGTCAATGTCAATACCATCCAGTGCCAGATGCTGGTAATTAGTGTCCTAAGCCCTCCTCGTGTGTTCTGTCCCTCACGTTTCATATCTGTCCTGCAGACTGTCAAGGGCATTTCTGTGAAGCTGTGGTAAGACAGTGGGCACTCCTTCAGGAGGCAGCTGCAGCCAGTGCACAGTGCAAATGGACAACAAGGATCCCTTCCTTTGGCTTGTGGATGGTTTGCCTTGTTTTGTTTTTTCTGCTCACCTTTTTCAATCATACTGATGGCTTCCTGCTTGCGCTCGGGGTTGAAGTTCACCCACTGCTCGCTGGCATCCAGGTACTCAATGGCGTAGACTGCAGGGGCCATTTTCACCATCGTTTGCTCTGCACAGCCTACGGGCAGCTGAATCAGCTTCTCAACTCCACTGAGACTCAGACAGTTTTCAACAGACTGATCCATAATGCTCCCTGTTGTAAAAAATACAAGCTGTAGTGTGTCTCTTATTTAAAACTGTAAATATGAAGAAAGTGATCCTAACTATAGGCTGATATTCCAGCATGGCCTGGTACTCCTCACTGCTCAACACTGTTCTTAGCTACCTGAGACTTCATAAAGCTCTTTGAAGAAGGGCAAGGATGAGGTGCCAGGCCGCAAGAAAGGTGGAGAAAGGAGGCTGGAACAGTGAAGGATTATGAAGGAGAAAGAGTCCTCAGGCTACTGGAGGCAGGGAGGAAATGGAAGGGAGAAAGACTGGTCTCTCGGGTTGAGGCTGGAAAAGTCTTGTCAAACCAGCCCTGACTCTCCCACGGAGGAATAAAAAGATTGTGCATTAATCATGTCAAACATTTTATGTGGTTTTATTTCTCTCTGTATATTTTCATAACTTTACAAATTCAATGACCCCTTTATTTTAGAACATGTATTTGAAAGTGAAGCCAATGCCCTTTGTGTCACAAATGCATTATTTTACATTTCTGAGGGGTGGAGGGAGAAGTATTTTTCACTAATAAGAGTAGTTGTTAATGGATGTTTTAAAATATGTATGCATGAAGATATATATATATATATATACATATATATGCACAACTATATTTGATTAAATGAGTATATGAACATATCTCCTCTTCAGAAGTACAGAACTCTTCAGAATCTATACATCAGAGTATGGCATCGTTATTTCTGGAATCCGAAGATTTCTACAGCCCTGCATGAAGTTATCAGAGAAGATGAACACTTCCCTTCACATCTGGCTTTCCCATAATGTTCGTCTGAGCACAGTGAGGAAGGATGGATCTCATAAATCTATTACACTCACTACAAGTAAAGAAGGAGTAATTAGGAAGAGGTACTGCCTAAATCCTAGGGATGTTTTGTTTTATTACCTGGCCATGTAGCACAGACCATTTGAGTCATAACAAAAAAAAAAAAACAAAACAAAAAAACCCCCCCAAAAAACCATAAAAAAAAAAACCAAACCAGGAGAGAATGGAGACTTTCCATGCAGGAATGGGCAGCTCAGAGGGGCCTGTCCCTTGCCACCTATGGAGAAGTTGTTGACAAAAAAATTACATTTACCTTTCAGGCTAACTAACACGTGGCTATCAGAACCCGGTACCATATTAGATGGTCTGTTCAGGTCAACTGTATGGGACTTCACTGTAAATAAATAAATAAATAGATAATAGATATTTACATCCAGACTTTAAAAAAACAAACAACATACTGTAATTTTAGAAAAAATATACTTATCTTTCTTGTAGTGATTTAATTTTCAATCTTTAGCAATATTTTACACTTGTAAAAAAGCCTTGTTTTTAATACCTTTTAAGACACATTAATGAATTAAATAGATACCCAGTTAATCTATAAAGAATGATACCTTGAAAAACAAAAGTAAAATAAATCAATTCTAAAAATTCATAATTCTTTTTTTTTTTTCCTTTCACAAATCTTTTGCTATATATTGGATGGAGAGACTTCTGACAAGTTCTGGTTCACTAAAGGAACATCTGTTCATTAAGGAGTATTTTGCTGCACCCATAATTCACTCTTCATTCTTACTCCAAACCTCATCCATATCTAACCCTTTTGGGTAACTTACAGTCACTGTTAATGCAAATGGTCTCTTCTTCTCTCTGTAAAACACCTTCAGTCTGCACAGTTAAAGAAAGAAAAGTTAAAAGGTTTGCAAGCACTCACAACTGAAATTAAGCTGCAAGAAACCTGTGAGCTCCACCTAAGGCTGGGCCAGCAGGTGGCACAAATAAGTGATTTTGAAGGGTGATTTCTCTCTAAGTAAAATTCAACTTTCAAATCAGAGTTTCAGTTTCTCAACTGAAATCCTGATAAACTTTGCTGAATTTTTTGTGTTACTATTGAAACATTTCCTTGGATGATATTCCTTTGACCAAAACCTACTTCCAAAAATTAAACTTCAAAGTTTATTCTTAGCTTCGTGACCTATCAAGTCAAGTTCACAGAGGGTCTCATTTTTGTAAACCTCTCACATATGAAATCCATGAAATTCTGAGTACATCTTGGGTGTAAGACTTAAACATGTTTTTCTTCTGATTCCTCACACCCCTCTTCCCACAGTTTCCATTTTAATAAAGCTATTTTTATAGCTACTTCTAGTGTTTTGGTATAACACTGAACTTTGAGACTGTGTCTATATCGACAAGAGTTATAGCCTTTAACAACAGCAGGTTCCCAGCATCCTGTGCCTTATTCTTACCTACGTGGTAATACCTGACATCAGGAATGCAAGGATTCATATTTTGCACTTTTTGTGTGGATGGAAAAATGCCCTCCCTGGATGACTTAGGTATTGTAATGAGTCTGTGTTGGCACTTGAGAAGTAATTTTTTCTAAAAGGCTCCTCCTTTTTATAAATTTGAAAGAGAGATAAGGTATTAAATAATCAATACAGCATCTCTGTTAACATGTTTTGCATATGTTTTTACCTATGCAATTGTTAAGAGTGAAGATTGGTCCATTGACCAGAAGGAATAAAATAGGGTTTAACTTTATTATTACCAGCAGAGAGCATTTCCTTCTTAAAAGTTTGCTAGATGGACATCTTCAACCTTGGCTTCACAAGGAAAAAATAATTTTCATACATGTTAATGAAGGAGGGAGAAGTTAAGGATTCTGAGACAGGCACCTGCTGAAGAATTTGTTGCTGTGTCATGGATAAAGGATATTCATTGCCATAGAGAACAAACCTTTCCATATACAATACACACAGAGACTTAATTTTTGTCCATCAGTCCTTGATGAAAAATGGATTTCCTGAATTGCTTCCAGCTTTATGTTTGTACCATTCCGCTCCCTCCACAAGAATTCCACACATAGTGAATGTTGCATTTGAGGACAATTTGTGAAGCGCCTACCCTCAATTAGCTATACATACCACAACATTGAGATTCTTCCTAATGCTATCACTGTGCCCAGAATCCTGGTCGAAAGCAATAATGGTGATTGGGATTTCTCCCACAGTCAGAGGGACGACTGAGAAGAAGGCTGGTGTTGCTGAGTTCCCCTTAGCCAGCAGTGGCAGCTGCACAGCCTTCGCTGTCGTCTCTGCGGTGCACAGTCCCTTCACTGTCTCCATCTTCACTATCACCTGTGGGGACAAGACAATGCCCAAGAGCAGTCCTGGTCCAGCAATGCACTGGAAAATACCTCTGGATGCCCCTTCCAATGTAAATTATTCTGTGGCACCGTGGTCTGTTAATATTCAGCTATATTGATTAGGGCTCTGAAGGTAAATCAGCTAACATTTCTTCTTTACACTGAACTTGAAACCAACTTTTGGCCTTTCCCTGAACCACAGTGAAGTAAGAAGGACAGTGCATTTTTATACATCCCAGCTCTACACAATTCAATGCAGTTCAGAGGATGCTAGTTGAACAGCTGTGTGGGAGATGGGAAGAAGTGAAAAAAGAGTACCAGCCTTAGGATGATGGAGGCCCTAAGCCCAGTGACAACAGTGGCCATATGCAGCACTGCATAGGAATTAGAGAAAAAGTGGCCCTGTGTTGTATGCCCAATGAGTTTTGTAGCTAACATTGGATGGTGGGCTTATACTTATTTACCTCTCTATCTTTTGTACCTTGTGAAGTGTCAGTGTCAGCACTGGATATTGTCCAGATCAGAAGGCAGAAAAAAGGGAACACATTGCTTCAATGAAGGGGAAGAAGTACCCAAAGACAAAGGATATGACTATGAAAAATGGTGAATGAAATCTGCAATCTGCTTTATGTGGTAAGCTTGATTACCAAGTTGAACTGGATCCTTGGGGAAGCTTTCAAGATAAGAGCATTATGTCTGGGCTGTAGGGGGACACTGAAGGATGGCCAGGTCATTCCCATTAAATTATTACAAAACTATAGATCTAGCTAGCTAGGCATGCAAGGTACCAGTTAGCATGCAAGGTAGCAGCTGTTGATAACACTACCTGGAGATCGTTGGGCAGGTAGTTGTAAACCACTGCTTTTATTTCCAGTTGCTCGTGTCGTCTGACTGAGTACGGTAATCTCAGGGACACAAAAAAGTCTTTGAAAACTGCAAAGGTGTGGGGATCAGCCACACAGAACCCTGGGGTGAGAGAAAGAAAAATAGCTAGAATTGAGAATTACACACTTAACATCAGCTGATAGGAAGTTAAATGTCTAATCAAAACTCAGTGCCTGGGCTGCCCTTAGGTCATGAGCAGGTGAAGAAAACAGACATACTCAGAACTCATTTAAACTCATCTGCACTACAGACTTATCTCCAGTTTGCCTCCTGGAGTCACTTCCATGGTTTCTGATAGCTAAAACTTGGCAGAAGTGTTTGTATGTTTTGTGAGTGAAATGTGGCCCAGTTTTCCTCCCCTTTCAGAGGGGAGCAGGCAGTACAATGTAGACCCTTGGTCCATCCTGCATAGTTCTCATCAGCTCCTGAGAGGTCCCAGAGGCAGCACCTGGGAACCTGGGCTCTCTGGTGTCCAGTCCTTGCTGGTCCTTTGCTGGTTTCCTGGTGTTCTTTTCTGCCATAGAGGCCACAGATGTTCATGCTTTGATGGTCAGAACCTGGTCCCAGAATTATTCAAAGAAAAGTGGTGTTACTGCTGCTACCTCTCATGTGGCTTCCTGGCCATGTGGAAGATAAAATGAGGTGGTTTAAAGAGTGGAAAGAATAAATGACAGCTTTTTGATTGTATGACCCATCATCCTTGAGACTCTACTTCATGTTGCTTTTATATATACCTCAACTTCTAGCTGGGCTTTAACATGGCATAAAAGAGAGAAGTAGCTATTATGATCAAAGCACTGTGTTTTTCTCACAGAATCACCGAATGACTAGGTTGGAAGAGACCTTCAAGATGATCAAGTAAAACAGGAGAGACTGTTTTATTCTGTCAACATAATGTTGTATCTCTGTTTTAAAAAATATGCATCTTCTATTCATCTATTCAAAGAAACAAACAAAAAATACTCAATACTTATACCTTTTTCAGGAGATATACTTATTGCCTGAACTTCCCAGGTAGTTATAGAGTCAGGAGCGAAATTTTTTACACTAAAAACACAAAATAAAATGTATTAGAAGGCATGTATGAAATGTAGACATTGTCATTTGATGAAGTTTGACTATTTAAAGAGAAAAACATATTCCCTCAGTTGTGGAGACAAAGTACTTGCAATATTCTGAAGTCCTCTGCATCAGATACTACATAAAGCTGATATTTATAGACATTTGAGAATACAAATTTAAACATATTCAGCTAGTCAGGCAACACAGTACCTGTGCTTTCCAGGGCCTTCCACTTCTTCAAAACTCCACCACCAGCTCTCAGGAAAATAACTGCGCAAGCTGACAGAGGTTTCATCAAACAATTCTTCATGTTCACTGTATTCTGCAATTCAAGAATGAAATTTCTGTTTGGAAGTCTTCAGCTGCTGACTTACAAGTTGACTGTCTACAAGACAGTGTAAGAGCACAAAAAATGCTCTGAATGAAAAGATTTAATCTGGGTTTCATCTTGTACATTAAAGAAAAATGTTGAAAAAAGAGAAGAAATGACCATAGCTTTTCCCTGACAAAGAGATAGTTCCTCTTTCCAACTTCAATAACTATGCACTACCAAATAGAGATCAGTACTCAAATAGTAAGGCTAGCAAAGATGTTCGCAGTGTCTTATACTTGTGATAGACAGGGGAAATCTCTGAGAAATGGTAGCAGAAATTACACTCAAAATGAGATCATTTTAGATGCAAAGTAATTTTTTTTTTGGTAATATAATAGCAAGTACCACTAATTAAAGGGGCTTAAATCTGAGACAACCACCCCCTTTCCCCACTCTGCTGTCTGTGGCCTTCTGGGGTGTGGGCAGGGGCCATCAGTTCCTCTGTAAGACTGGAGGGGCCAGTAATGGCTGAAGTGATTCCTGCCTTTTCTCACCCCAAGAAATTATCCCGTCCCACTCCCACCTCCCCAGTGTACAGGTGTGAAAATGCAATGCTGTGTGGCTGCTGCACTGTACCAGGGCTCTCTGAAATGCTGATATGAAAACTTCCTCCCCAGCCCCACAGCACTAAAATGCCCCATGACCCTCCCCAGCCACCACAAGAAGGGTGAAAGTGGCAGAGCTGTATGCCACTGCTCTTTACGTCGTGCCAAGCCCACTCTGTTCCTCTGCTTCCTGAGGGCTGTGGCTTTCTCACAGCAGTCCTTGAAGGCATTTCTGCATTCCTGGGAGCCAGACACCTTTGCCAGCCTTCTTGCACAAGAAAGCCTCATGGGATTTAATTTCATTCCATCTTGGCAGCATTTCAGTAGAGCAGTGTTTTGGTATCTCCCGGCTGCAATAGAATGAAAGCCCAGAATTAGTGCTGTGTAAGTAGAAATCAGTGTAAAGGTATTCAGTGTGCTCATTCCTGTCATTCTTTGCCATTAACATCAGTTTCTATTGCAAAGCCAGGCTTCAGCCTGGGAGCTTGAAAACAGTCCATCCTAAAAACAGTCCACAAACACAGGAGGAAATCATAGGCTCTATGGCATCCTAGACATTCTGTTCTAAACCTTCTCTTCCCAGTCAGACTGAATTAAAATTTGAATCCTCTTTGCAGGCTGGAATTCTTAATAGAAATAGCAATATCAGTGTTCTCTTTCTTAAATAGAGTCTGATTTCAAAAGAAAGGGAGAATCCAACTCCAAGCCTTCATGCCTTCTGGCATAAAAGGAGAAAAAAATAATTTGCACAAATTGACATTTTATACCAAATGCTATACTAATTCTTCTCTTAATTGACACACAAAGTACCAAAGTTGGCACAGCTTCAAAGCAGAATGTCAAGGAGAAAAAAGGGATTTATAAAACATCTTCTAACCAGACCAATGATTTTGAAAACCTCAAAGTCGTGACTGGTGACATGACACGTTATCTACTAGTAGTACTTTGCATTTGGGATCATAAAGTAGTGAATTATTTTCCATTTATAGGCATTATTTAGTTTTGTTTTTTGACCTGTGCTGATGAATGAAGCATCAAGCAGCATAGTACACACATTTGTGCTAGGTTATGTCACGTAATGCAAGAACTGGAACAAAGAATATCTTGGAATCCTTCACTATGTCATCACTTCTTGCCTCCTAGATCCCAGACACATCCCTTTTCCTCCCCTGCTAAGATTTTCTGGCCACCCAGAGGAGCAGACATACCGATTCCTGACATTTTTTTCTGAAAATTCAAAGATCTCTTCTGCCTTCTGGTGCCCTGGTGGCATTTGTATCCTGGGAAGGCAAAACAGAAGTGCTTGGTCACAATGATATGACAGGAACAGCCTGGTTATTCACATAATTCATGAAGACCTGTCTTTGGACCCATCTCATTGGCAGAAGACCCACAATTTTAGGGAAAGTCCCACACATCTTCCAGGTTAGCCAATTGCTGCCTGCCCCAGCTGAGGTGGTCAGCAAAAGACCTGCACCCACCCTCTGAGATATCTGAGCTGTCAGCATCTGGTGGAAGAGCAGAAGAAGAATAATACAAAGGCAAAGGCGATTTTTCAGCATAAGAGTAAAAATGTTTCTGATTTTTTAAGCAGTCTCCTCAGATCTATAGTGGTCTTACACAAATTTCTAAAGGGCAGACTGCACTTACCTTCCCGAATGCTGGATTGAATTGTGTCTGATATAAAAGCCAGACCAACATCAGTAAAAACTTGAATGCTATTTCTGCCACCACCCGCAGAACAGCCAAGATCATAAGAATTCATAGCATTAAATACCTGCCAAATAAAATAGGACAGGTACATAGTACATGCTTGTAAAATGTTTATATATATATCAGAAAAAAAATCTTGTAGCCTTTGATTTGCAAAAACAAGAAAAACTGGTGGTTT
This sequence comes from Lonchura striata, assembly GCF_050655825.1. Classification (NCBI taxonomy): domain Eukaryota; kingdom Metazoa; phylum Chordata; class Aves; order Passeriformes; family Estrildidae; genus Lonchura; species Lonchura striata. The sequence continues at coordinate 66,140,978 of NC_140703.1, forward strand.
TTCTGCTTCCAAGCTGCATTTGAAAGCAGATTAAAGCTGAGGGATGTTTTAGTTAGGGAGCACTTTCAAGCCATGCTTTTTTAAGTTTAAAAACTTGTCTGCCATAAGATGGAAATCCCCATCTTAAATACACCACTCATCTTAATCATACAATTAATCTAAAATAATCCTAATGCAAAAGAAAAAACATTTTCAAGTTTAGCAAAGCATTGTCTAAACAATTAATAGCCATTAATTCTATTTTGATCCTCTCCTTAGTCATGGAAAAATTTGCTTGACTAGTAGATGTGATATTTTCTTATGAATATCTTACCTTTTTGGCCGTAAGCTTATTTTTCTTATTCAGAATAAAAACTGCCTTATCAACCACAGCTAGAGCAACTTTTCCTGCATGGTCCATTTCAATCTGTAAATTGACCTGGTCTGTTGGTTCATACGTGTCTTGTTCTGTTCTCACTTTAATCTAAATAGAAAAGATTGAAAGAAAAGTATCATATTTGTTAATAAAAAGTGAAGACTCTTTGGGCCAGGAATACTGCCAGCTGTGACTGTCAGCAGTCAGAGGCTGGGAGATGGTTCTGTTTTGTGGAGTTTCTTCCTGTAATCCTGTGTTTTGGAACATTTAGGTGTAGACATTTCATGCTGCAGGAAATCATGGGGAGCTGAAAGATGTGTCTTGCAGGACACTGGATGTTGGCTTTCAGTGACATTTAAGCACTAAGGGAAATTTAAAGTTTGTGTTAGGGATTTGTGGAACTGAGGTCTTCAATATATTTTTGTTATTTTCCAGTGGGGAAAAAAAAATATCATGAAAGACATGGTACAATGTCTTTGTTATTACATGGTAATGTACAAAATTATCCAACTTAAACCAGTCTGTAATAGTATTTCCTGCTTTCTATCACACACTTGAAATTTTTAGCATAACTGAGCAAACACAGATCTGGTTCTGATGTAAACACTTCTATGAGTTAAAGAAGAAGTAGCCATGGCGATAAGGAAATAATATGAATTATTACTAGAAATGCCTGTGAACATTATTGAATTTTGCCCTTGTATAAATGAAGGATTGGTTTGTATGTTGGTGATGGATGATTTTTTTTCTCGAAGACCTTTTTTCCCCTCAATGGAATATCATATTCTTTTTCCAAACCAAACATTTTCAGTGGAAAAATCATTTTAGACAGATGACAATTTTCATCAATTGAGTTTTCCTGCTATTGGGAGAAATTCCTGTGTCTTAATTTTTTTTTCATTTTACTTTATGGTCCCAGAATGAGGAAGAAGAAGAGGAGAAGGAAGATCAAAGAAAGGCTTAGAGGGCCTCCCATTTTGTCCACACTTCATTTTCTAATGTAAACTGTTATTTTTTAAAAGCTTTTAAAGTGTTACTCAAACTCAGAAAATTACTTTTATCAGAAATTAAAAAGCTTGAAAAATTAGTTCAAATTCATAATTTTTCCCAATAAATGCTTTCACTTTCTTTTTTTGTGACACACATCATTATAAAAAGAGAAAGTTACAAAAAGATTCTTCCCCCTCAACAATTCTATCAGTGTTTTCTTGTCAATTTCTAAAATATAGACACTCACAGGGGGTGATTTCTCTCTAAGAAACTGTATTTTTCATCTCTTTGAGGCACAGCCTGGGAGCCTTTCTAAGCTATGCCTTTTGGCACGACTCCTGATGACTGCTTTTCAATAAAAATGACATGTCTCACTTCATAATCCCAGGCCTGCACTTGCTCTGCCAGTACCCCATTTATAAAGGATTTTGGAATGCAACAACAGAGGCCACAAGCTCTGAAAGCACCTTTCCTTCGCAGACATCCGTGACGTCCACCCACACAGAATCAGCGATGATCTCTTGCTGGCCCTTGTGCTCAATGAAGTAGTAGGCTAAAAACCGAAAGGCAGGCACCATCTTCTCAGTGATTTTAAGGTTTATTACTTTGTTTGAGGATGGGACCCTTCCCAGAAGCTCAGCTTGTCCCTTTGCCACAACCTGCAAGGCAGAAACAAAGAGAAATCAAATACTGTGACTATGCTCCAGAAAGGGCATTATGTTGCATAATTTTACTGGTTTTTTTTTTTCCCCTGAGGCAATTTCTGTTTAAAATATATTCTCTTATTCTCTTCCAATGGCACTAACTGTTTTGATTACCAAGCTGTATACCAGTAGCCTGGAGATGTGCACACTGTGATGGTGGATCTGTGGTGGTCTTGTGGCCCAGGTTTGAACACAAATCTTGCACCCTCCACTCAGTCTTACAGCTTGAGAAGGGGTACCCAGATAGTAGACTGAATTTTGTTTCCTGCAATGACTGGTGATCACATCCAGGAAGATACCAGCATTATTTAATCTGTAATCAGTACTGCATCTGTCAGATGGTGTGAAAGAAAGTACCACAGACTGGTCCTTAACTGATTTCAGCCCATCCTTCACTATTAAACTCCTTCCTTCCTACATTATGTTAACTATATTCATGGGTGGTCAGAGGGATGAAAAACAGGCACAGTGGCAGGCGTGAGAGTGCTCTTCCCTGAACAAAATATGTGAAACTTTCCTAAATATACAGGGTTTCAGGAAGAAACAAAGGCATGCTACAGCCTGCCCTGAAATCCTCACTGTCTTTGTTAAGATGACCAAAGCTGGGGAGAGGCCCTCACTGCTGAGTTCCAGCAGTGTCTGCCACCATCCCTCCCACATATCCTGCCTGTCCAGCACTACACCTTCCCAAAGACTGGCAGCACCCATTCCAGCCCTGTGATACATCATCCATTGAAAACAAACCCCCAAACCTAAACTTAACTCCTAGGGATACAATTATTCCAATGTATCAGAGTCCTTTTAAGAATAAATGGGAATTGATATCTTGGCACTTATCATCCTGAGCGATTTAGGCTGCCAAGGGAAATTCAGACAAAGAGAGCAAGAAGAGGATTAAAAACATTTCACATTCAACAGATCCACTCCTGGAATCTACCCATGAACACATTTGTCTCATTCAGAAAAATAAATACTATGCATTTTACATGCCCCAAAAATAAGTGCAAATGTATAAAAATTAGCAGAAACATAGAAATAATTTATGAAAAGAACCTATGCAGATCACTAGTCCAGCTGCTTGCTCTAAGATGAGACATCATGAGGCTAAGATTAGGTGAGACTTGTGAGGGTTTCTTTTATTGAGTGTTGAATTTTTCTAAGGCTGGAATATCTCTCAGCTCTCTGGGGAATATCTTCTAATATTGCACTCATTACTAGTGAACATATTTTTCCAAATTTAATCTTCCAGGCCATAATTTTTTACCTTGGTCCCTTGTTAGATTGTGTGGCACCACCTAGGACATCTTGTCTCCACCATGCCTTAATTCCTCTTCAAGTAATTTTAGGTTGCTATTAACTCACTTTTAGGCACTTCACCAAACTGAACAAGCCCAGTTCCCTCAGCCTGTCTTGGCGAGTCAGAACACCAATCCTCCCATTTGCCCTTTGTTGGACCCCCTCAGTTTTCCCTTGCATCAATAACTAGGTAAACATTCCAGATTGCATAATTTCTGAGAGAAATTACTGATATGATGCTATTCTGTTTACCATATAGTAGAAATAGCCAATGTTTCCACTGCCAGGCTGATGAATATCATTCAAGGTGATGGGTAAGGTATCTCCAGGTGCCACAACAGTGTGAGGGATGCTGATGCTGAGGTAGTTTGGAGAAGCAGACTGGTATCTTTCAGCTCTGATACTGGCTTCAGGTGTTTCTAACCTTTCTTTGCCCTCTTCAGCCTTTACCTATCAGGGAAGAAAAGGACAGAGTGAGTAAAGTGTCTCACAGGAGACAGTGCATAGTGTCACCAATAATCATATTGTGCCAGGTTATTTGGAAAATGCTGTGAAGTGAGAGGAATAATTGATGGGACCTCATTAACAGAATGTGGCATCAAACCCCAGGATTTTAGTTACTTTATTCTCTTACCCCATTTCGCCTCTTGCTTTATTTGCATTTGGTATTCTCACCCTTGGATCTTTCTAAAGAAGAATCAATGGGTCAAAATCACAAAGTGATTTTGTACTCAGGCAAATTTTCTTCCCCCCATTTTATATTGTGCACATAATTGAACCCTGTGAGTAGGCAGATGTAGTTGGCTCTCTTCATTGCTCAGGAACTTTTCCTTCACTTTCTTCTCATAATTTTAAATCACTTTGTCCTTACAGTCCCATTTATGTCCTTCATTCCAGGCAAATGCATATCCAAAACACAAAAATGCAGCGCTATAACCAATGCATGTACTCCCAAGGCTCTGATGTGCAGGAGTGTCCTTCACTTGAGACATCCCTCAGGCCCCTGCTCTGTCTAGCAAATCTTACACAATCTGGACAAGAATCTGCAGGTGGTGTAAGAAATCAAGTTCCACCCTCTGTGCTAATTCGATGAAACATGAGCATCCTCACAGTTGTTTATAATTGTCTTATGAGCAATTCTCAGTGGGATATTTTTAAACATGCATGCTTGCATTTTCTTTACCTTTATTTCAAGTATTTGAGCATCTCTGGGGGTGTCAAAAGTAATGGAGACCAGACCTTCACTATTACAGAAGGCAGTCTTCTTCACTGGGGGTTTTCCAGGCAAGGTAACAGTGGCAGTGACAAATACGGAGGCAGCAGGAGCACCATCAACCAAAGTGGCAGATGCCTATTGAAACAAACAAAAAAACCAACCAAACAAACAAAAAAGTTCTGTTATTTAAAGGAAAATTTATATTTTAAAAATGCCCACAAGCAAGAAGCAATTGGCATCTATTTGGTCTAAGCAGATCCCAGAGATATTTGTCATTAACTATTACACGGTAAATTTCTGACTTAAACTCTTTGTAGAAAACTCTAGAAAATCAAAGGTGTGACGTTTCAAGCTGCATAAACTTAAATGCATTTTTTTAAAAAAGGCTATACACTGTCTTACTTTTCAGAATTTTAATTTGATGTGGGATTAATTTGTTACAATATTCTTGTTTCAGTCTTTTGATATGGAAGTGAGGAAGAGATTGTTAAGTTTTATAAAACCCTGTAGTGTGACAATGCATGTTGACTTCTAGAATAGAAAACCAGCATTTTCTGGCTGTTCAGGCTCTGAGCATACAGGTATGAGACAAACCAGACACACAAACAGTAGCTATGTGTTGGACCTATTCTTGAAGGTCTCTGTCCTACAGAGCTCACAGTGGATCAGATGAAGAAAGAGTGCAGATATAAATGCATTGCTGTGGAGGCAGACAGATGCAGTCAGAGCATTACATACCACAACAGAGAAGGGGGCTCCGGGCACAAAATACTTTTTGGTGTTAGACAGATCAAGAGCATAAGGAGATCTCACAAACTTCACACTGCTGAGTTCTTCTTCCCTCATCTCACCACCTGTTAATATCAAACAGTATGGACTTGCATACCTTGGATATCTAATTTTCTAAAATATTTTGTTTTCATTTTCAACTAATGGCAAGAGTTAAGGTTACCTAATGTCATCTTCTGCAACTTGGGGCTTGAGCAGCTGCTTTCCATCTAGGATTCTTCTAGTTAATTCCCTACAGCATGAGCAAGCTTTACAGCAAAGATGGATCCAGTAAGACCAGATTCCCCACATAAAAGATGACACCAGAGAAAGATCAATTTGAATCTTCCAGACTGCATCAGCTAAGCCATATTGTACTCACTTGCAGTTTCTACAGTGGTTACAGCGACATATAAATGAAACCCTTCCAGAGTGGAAATACTCTTTCTCAGTTTCTCTTCCAAAAGTGGTGTATTTAAAGTAACTCTTCCTTTTCCATTTTGGATCTAAAACAAAAGTGGGAGGAAAAAAAAAAAATGAAAGAAAGCTCTCTTTAGCTTACTGGTTTGTTGCCATTGTAGCCATTAGAAATAGTGTTGTTTATATCACAACTACAGTATTATGGACTTGTAAGTTTCCAGAACTTCTGATAATATTCAACTTAGGTAGGATAAATCAGAGTATTTCCATTGAAAACTTACTGATAGCTGTTGCTCCAGGCCTGGAATAAATATTTTGTTCTCATTTTCGTCGATTATGCCAAATCGCACATATGCAGCACCTTGAATCTCTTTCCCATAAGAATGTCTTTTGAAGGAAGAAAAGTGAGGAGAGTGATCATTATTTTAACAAAAATCAAGCATAAAGCAGACTTAATCATTTTATGCTGAAAAAATATTGGAATATTTGTAGGCATCCCATTTGTAAATAATAGCTTTAAGAAAAAATTTAGTCCTACTCTCTCATAACTCAAACCTGAAAACTTTTACTGGTCTTTGTGCCAGCTGGTGATTTCAAATGCAAAGATATTTAAAGCATAGGTCACATTGACAGAATCACATGGGGAGAGATCATCTGATAAAATTGCACTAAATTTAATTTTTCTCTTTTTTTTTTTACAAATTTATGAGAACTTAAGTTGCACAGAGAAGTCTTACACCACTCATACAATTTCACTTGGATGAACAGCTAATTCCTTTGTATGAGGCACCTCAAGAGCAGAGCATAGAAAATAAAGGATCAGAGAATAATTTCAGGGACTAATATGAAATACTTGGTACCTCTGAAGACATAGAGCAGGAAGACCCTACCTGCTGATATTTTAACTCCTGCATTGGGTAGAGTGGACATCCTCTGCCTTACATCACTCCTACAGATTTAGTCAGTATGGCATAAAAGTCCTCTTGCAAATGAAATATTTGCCAGATCAGCATCTGGCCAGAACACGCCTGAACATTTAATGAAGGTCATGGGGAGAAAGGACAGGGCATGTTGTAGCACCTGGCTTTGGTACTCGAGAAAGCCCTGGCAGATGGCATCTTCCAGCAGCACAGTGTGCAATGTGCTACATGAGACCCGTCATGGCCATGGTGCTGTCTTTTGCTTGTGGAAATCCTGCTTCACTTCTCTCCTGTAATGGCTTATTTTTGTTTAAACAAGCCTCTTTCAAATAGACCCGATCAGCAGCACTGATCTATACCAGCTGCTGGAGAGGCAGCTCTTATGAAGACTGCATTAAATGCCAGAGCTAATAAATGGGAAGCAATAGTCAATTATACAAAGTAATGTCATTACATGCATGGCCTGTTCAGAGAAATAAGTTCAGTCATCAGGAATTCCATATGATGATTTTGATGAAAGTCATGCAGGCCTGTGTAGAACCACTAGGAGCTTTTCCAAAAAGGAAAGGAATGGTATCCAGTTACTGAACATCAATTTTTCTTCTTAAATAATTATGAGACTAATGAGGAGTCAAATATATATGAAGTTCATAAATTCAAAATAGAGTGCTGCAATAGCACAGAGAAAAAATTAGAAAAAAATTAAAATACTAAAGCCAGTGATTTGAAATCACTTCATATCACAACATCAAGTTATCATGATTAAAGCTAGTAATTATTCAATAGAACCAAATAAAAATTTAAGGTAATCAAGAGGAGATAAGAAGAGTTGAGTTTGTTCAGGCTAGCACAAGGAGGTGGATACAGGCTCTGTCTGCTCTCTCAAGGTGTGCTGGGGAATGGAAGGACCAGCACAGACAAGGACAGCAGGCCTAACAGCCCTCACTCCTCTGAAACTGAATAGATTTCTCCCAACTATGAAAAAAGACCAGCTGCTTCCACCTGCCTGTTCTCATTTCATAACACTTATTCCTTTTTAGAAAAAGAAAAAAAGCCAAAGGTATCAAGTTCTAATTTAGTCATTCTCCTAAGGAGCAGTTTCTTAGTATTTCCACTCTTATGAAACCTGAAAATTCAACAGCCAAAAAATTATTTTTACTAAAAAATATTTTGATTGATTCAATTTTCATTGTCTACCTTCCTAAATTTCTCTGTGTTTCATATCATTCTAATTTGGTATGGGACTAGGTGCAATTAATCTTCCCTTGAGCCCTGCCCCATGGTCTGACCTGTCTGAGAGCTCTGTAGCTATGGAACATCCAGACCAGTGCACTGCTGCTCAGCAATAGGCATGTGATGTTGTAGTGATGGTCATGGAAACTCCTCTGATTATTTGTATTTATCTGCCTGGAAGCCTTTCTTCATAAATCATTACTCTCAAACAAGCACTAACTTATTATTTACAGACTTCATTGTGCTTTGAGAAAATTCTATACCCAAACCTGAATCCAGCTCTACTTGAATGTTACATAGCACAGTGGAGGCTTTAGAATATTTCTAAATGTTTAAACTAAAAATATACAAAAACACAGGTGATCAGCCTGGAACCTTGTTTAGCAACACAGAGGAGAATCCTAAATAGCCACCTTTGATAGTAAACTGAAATATTCAGAAAATCTTGTTCCAGCTTGATCACCATGACCTGGACCCAGGCAGCACTTGGCACTGATGTCTCAAGTCAGTGGGGGAAACAGAGAGTATACAAGATTAGTCAGATCCAAGGCAAGCCAGAAGCTAGTTAAGTGTTAATGAGAAGAAAAAGGAAGAAGTCACAAAACTCATAATTGCTTATCTGCTTCTTAACCAGCCTAGCCCTGAGCACACCTACTTTGCCTCGATATCAAACACAAAGCTGTCATTCCAGATGTGGTAATATGGATGAAGTGGGATGAGTTTGACTTCAAAACTTGGAAGCTCTGCATAAAAAAAAGAAGACAAAAGGTCATGACATGTCAGTTTCAAACATACCTTAAACTCCTGTTGTGGCAACACACACTGAGACAATCTAGCTTTACTGAGGGGATGCTTTAGTTTGAATTAGCAGTGCTCTTCTGAAGCAAATCTGGTCATTTTCCCTTCTTCGTCTTTGCTTCACATAGTGGAGCAGTCTTCAAGCACACAAAATGTATTTATTTACAGTGAAAATACAATGAGTGACTGCTCATGGGCACGAAGTGCCCTGGAGTAGGAGAAAGCTGAAATAAACCCACCCTGAAATGGGTAGAGTGTGGATATGAGATCCTCAGTATCAGCAGTGTCACTCTGAATTTGCTCCTACAAAGCCAACCTGTTTGCTCCTGCAGGTATATCAGAGTGATTTGCTCCTGCTTGCAGCTGTTTGGGGAGGAGGCAGTAATTGTCACAATTCTGCTACCTTCACTAGCTAAGGCAAAATCAGTTTTGCTAAACTGAGATTTTAATACAATCTCAAGGTTTCCTTTTGTCTTTGAAGGAGAAAAAACCCAAAACAATTAAACAACAAACACACATTAATTTTACAAGAAAGTATACTTTCAGTATAAATCAATCAGACCACTTCTTATCCCAAATTGTTACATTTTTGCATTTTTACTTTATCCAAAGGGCCCTTATTTTCCATAAAAAAGGTTATTTGAGGATAGGAATAACTTGCATAAACTTCCAGATTGAATTTGATTGAGACAAAATGGGCAGCTTTATTTTCTTTTTTTTCCATCTCAGTCTTCACTGCAAACTTTAGCCAAAATTGCAATGACTTAAAAATGGAGCTCATCTAATTTATTTTTTTCTGCAGTAGGCAAGCCCTTACAATGTTTTGTGACAAAATGTTAAAAAAGTGTTTAAAATGTTACCAAATCTATATAAAACCAGAGGTGCTTATTTTTTAAAATATAAGTGGAAGACACACAATCCCAGAGATAGAGATAGCAATGATGCATTGAAATACCATGAAAGTTGTCCTTAGTGCCTAACTACAGCCAGATTTAACAACTGCAGTATATTTTTAGCACATTGTGATAGCTCTGTATATTTATAATGCAAATGTTATAATATCTCACCGTATCTTTTAACTTCAAATTCAGTGGAAACATTAGACATTTCATGTTGATGAAACCAGGCTTTGATTTTCCAAATTCCAGGCCTAAAGTTCAGATTCAGAAGAAAATAGTTAATTACAATTCCTCAGATATTTTATGATGCCAACATATAAATTATCACTGAATTATAATATTTTCCTTGCTTTGATCTCATCCCTAGCTGATTAATTAATGGATTTCTTTTTACTGGGAGAAGCCAGCAACATATTTCCAAATGTCTTAGGAAACACTCAAAACAAGTATGAGGAAATGCAAGATAACATATTTGCAAACCACTACCTTTGAAAAGTCCACAGAAACAGAGAACTCATAAAATATTTCCTATAGATTATCTTCACTGAGATATCAAAATCAACCTAGCATGCCAGAAGACCCTGAATATTAAGAAAAAGCTTGACTGAAATCAGAGATAATAAATGACACTTTGCAGACTAGCCCTTGTAGAACTGCTCTCTTGAATGCAGCCATATATTTGAGCAGATATTTGAGCAGTTTGTTTAATTGTTCTTTACCAGGATGCATGTTGCTAATTGCAGCATATTGACAGTAAATTCTGGACTCATCTCTCCAAGGTAATAGGATATTTAAAGGTAAAAGGATACTGATCATAGGCTCCATATGTCCCCCATGGTGAAAGAAAGAAAATTTTGAAAGTTAATTCAAGAAATTCAACAGCTGAAAATCTTAATCTACAGATTTTGATGCAGAAGGCAGAGCAGTAACATACTCAGCAATGTCAGGTATATCGAAGTGTTCACCAAACACTGTGTTTATTTTCCGGTCTGACTTTTTAACCACCATTCCCTTGGAATTCTGTTGAGACAGAAGAAGCAAACATGAAATTATGCACCAGGTGTCAAACATTTACATTCAAAATCTCAAGGTCATATCCTAGTCTTGTGGAAGAGAAAATGCTTGACTTACTTTCCTACTTTATTATTCACATGTCACATATCTCCATGTTTCTGATACGGGCCAAAAATAACAACAGATATCTCACTATGTGCAAATACAGATTTCTGGAGAGGAGTCTCAGTTATTGTTGTGTTCTTGGATGTTTTGTACAAGTTTTCCATAACTCCCATGCTGAAGAAGCACTCATCAAAAGTGTTTTTGAATACTTACTAGCACAGCAACTGTAACCGTGTCATCTGTCGGCCTCATTGCGTTGTCCAGAATGAAGATCCTGTATCTGACTGTATAACAGAAGAATAAATATGTTCACAAATTATTTCTGGCCTTTCTATATTCATATAATTGCAATCTGTAAAATGAGCCACCGAATTTAAAAGAAAACACTTTCTTTTAGTGAAAAGAAGTCTGAGAAATTTCAAAAATAATTTTCCATAGCCTTTGCATGTTACATGACAGGATAAAATTTTGAAGCAAATTCTGAAAATTGCTCTGGGAACTTCACTTGCTTTTGTGTTCCTTCTGCAGTTGAGGCCTGAAACCAAACTCAAAACCCCTTTTTACTTCCCACTTTTGTTAATTAAATTGGTTAGTAACAAAGCAGTAGTACTCATAAAGAGCAAAGGTAACTTATTGCTGTTGTTACAAGCAGAAGCAGTAGGAATTCAGTTTTTGGCAGTTTCTCATTATTTTTTTTCAAAAGGAAAGTCAGCATTAATCTTTTTGAACAAAAAGGAGCAGAATTTGTCTGTCTCCCTTAAAAGTGACTGTCTCTGGAAGCATTTCCACAGGGATTGCTGCAATGTGCAGAGCAGACCCTGCAGAAGCCCTGGCTGCCAGAACAACTGGCTCGTTATTACCTTTTCTAATCCTGCCCTTGTAACATCCATATTGAACACCTGAAGAGAAGCATTTGTATTTTAACCTTGGGAACTTGGTGTGTATATGGGCTTATCTGTCTGGATAAAAATGTAGCCTTTCTTGGAGGACAGGAGGATGCGGGTGCTCTTGGCAGTCATATGAAGCTCCTTGCTCTCAGTGACCAGTAGAACATATGGCAGATTACTCTTCTTGAACAGGCTCTGCTGCAGACTCCCTGGCTTGACCTGAAGATAATAAAAGGGAAAACCCCACAGAGTCAGAGATGAGCCTGGTAACTTTGGGACCACATAGCTGAGGTCCCACTACAGGTGAAGTGCTTAAATAATCTTATTAGCATCATTCAACATAAGATTCACAATTATGTCTTTCTTACTGGGTGTTAAATAATTCTTAGTGGGTGAATATTTCTTTTAAAGTAGAAATACTCTCTAATCCTCCATTTTCCACCACAGAAAACCACTTTGTTCTGTCTAGTGTCAAAAACTCCAGGTGGGAGACTTCAGTCTACATGCCTGTATCCTGTAACCCCTAGTTATGCTAAAATCTTGGTTATGAGATTGCTGCTTTGCTTCATGCAGTTTAATGTGTTGCTTCTAAACATCACCCTTGAGAGGAACCTGATTTGAAAGCTCAGGTGTTAGCTTTGGGAGTAACCAACCAGAGCCAAACTGAATATTGCTGCATGCTTTTTTCCCCAGCCAAATAGCCCTAACTAGTGATACTGAAATTACTCCTGCCAGACTTCAAAGAATGGTGCCAGGAGTAAATGATGCAACATGGGATGTAAAGAATTAATCAACTTAAAAATCTGAAGAAAGAACACAGGCTTTGGTCTGAGAGACTACATATTTTTAAAGGTTTCTCCTGCATTGTAAAATGCCAGTAGTAACCAAAAGGCCTGCATGCAGTCATACTTTAAGTGAGGCAGAAAACCCAACAGTGAGAAAACAAATAATAGAGTTTAAATTAAATTTACCATCATGTGACAAAATCTGGAGGTATATGGGCACAAAAGAATATTTACAATCACCACTGAAGTTACCCTAGGCGTTTTTTTATTAGCTGGTTGGGTGAATAGGGTGTTGCTGTCACTGGAATTGGTTTTGTCAGTGTCTCTCAAGATCAGTGTTGTCACAGTTCCAGACTATTCCAAGTAGAGATTATGTGCTTTTTATCACCAAATAATAAAAAAAAAAAAATCAGTGTGATGTCAGACTCACCATTATTTTTTTGGTCTCTTGGTAGCCATTATTTTGATTAAGGTTAAAGTAGATCCTCTCTGATACGAGCCGATTTTTCGTCTCATCTTTGAAGTATGCAGTAACTTGCACAGGGCTCTGTGCTCCATGGACTTGAACTGTTATCGTCTCATGTGTGCCCAAATGCACCACATTTGGGGCAGTAATAAGAAATCTAAAACAATAGATAAACAGATTGTCTAGTAAGTTCAATGCATGTCCAAACACTATGAATTTTAAAGACAAAACAGACTCTCACAAAATAGCTGAACATGGAACTTGTGGAGATCACCTAATCCATCACCCTTGTTAGTCAGAGTAAAGGTTAAAAGAAAATAATTTTCTCTGACTGATCTCCAGATTCTGAACATTTCCATTTAAGTCCTGTAAAACATCAATCACTATACATAGATGAGAAAAAGCCTGCAATATGTCCCAGAGACTACCAGTGCAATTTATAACTTGGTGAAACTCAGAGAAAGCACTGTAAACTCAGATTTCTGAAACAGAACGAGGCCATGCATTGAAAGACAATGAATACATAAATACATAAATACATAAATACAGAATTAATGCTACAGTTATGTATCTTCATGTACTAGCACCCACATGCCAGCTTATGCTTTGATGTGTCAGGAGGTATAGATTTCCTGTATAACCATATGTGTGGGGTTACAAGTAGCTGATCTTCCTTGCAATATCACTATGAAATATTGGAAATGAGAGATCACAGAAGTTAAGACCACATCCCTGGGAAGGGCTGAATTGGAGGCTAAATTGGTTGGAATTTTTTCCTCTATTATTTTCTTTCATTCTTAACCTACTCTGGTGCCTCTTAGTAATTGATTTAATGACCTTTAAAATGTAGATCATCCTTGCTCTCATTTTTTTCAGGTCTATTTTACACAAAACAATTTTACAAAAATCAGAGAACTGTGTGAAGAGCCAAGTCCTGTCTCTTCACCTGAGATGTCTTATAGACAAATAACAATTCTGAGCTCAAGACAGGTGCTTTGGAAAATTATTATTCTTCAGAAGATTTCTAAAATGAAAGGTGCATGATTTTCTATTATCAGAATGGGTTTGCTGAACTACCTTTTTTATTTTTCAAAAAAAAACCCTCTTATTTATTAAATGCATAAAATTAAAAGTGAGGTATAGAAATCAGGGAATAACGCTGTTATTTAATTTCATTCATTTGGCATCTGTTTGCTCTAGCAAGGCCTGGCTTATATGTGAATCTCCACTGAAACAGAGGATCAATATAGAATACTGAAGGTTTCCCAGAAGTTAAACCTTTGCTTTCTGCAATGTATAAATCAATTACAGATTTTTTTCCCCCAAGTCTTTTCAATCCATAAATGTCACAAACAAGAAATGAGCAAACAGCAATAAGAGAATGAACAACATGCTTTAGTAGTACATTTTTAATTATTGGTTCCTGAGAAAAGATTTCTTCCTTAAAAGGGTAGATTTTAGATTTAAACTTTTCACTTCTTACCTATTTAAGGTTACAAAAACTTTCAGTGGTCCAAGAACCTGGCTTTTTTGATTCTCTTTTGGGAGAGAGAGACTATTTCTTACCTTCACTTTCAAGGGATTTATTAGGATTGAAGAATTTGTAATAAAATATACTTACGATGGTGTTTGCTGTGTATTGGATAGCAGCAAACAGAAGCTCGTCAACAATACCAGCCTTTCCATTGAAAAACTCTACAACATCTGCAAAACAGAAGCAACAAAGAGCCACCATAAATCTAGGTGCTGACTGTAGGAAATGGGCTGACAGCACATTGCAGCAAATGATGTTGCCTATCTTGGTTATTTATTAATAACTTGCAAAACTACGCAAGCAATAATGATGGACATGCTGGTGGTGCACACCAGTAATACCCTAGGGAGTAATGTTATGGACTAAATCACAATTTCATATTTTTATGCTCATTCATTCTCTTCCCAGCTTCAATGTTTTCACATGATAGCAACTAAAAGTCAAGTGCAGAGAGAAGTCTTCACAAATAATGCAAAGGCATCCCAAAATCAAACAAGACACAGTGGCTTTGAGTGGCTGTAGAGTATTTCTAAATGAGGACAATGCAGGTGACAGGTTCTTTCTCTATGCCTTTATTTAACCCAGGCATCTCTGTGGCCCAGCAAAGGTGAAAGTTCCTTCTGGTTTAGACAGTACCAAAGGAACTATGCTGGAAATCTTCCTGTACAAATCAGTCTCAGTCTATGGTGCTTGAAGGCATTCATCTGCTTTAACTTCATTGAAAATGAAATTGATGCCTTTATCTGAGCCGCTTAACCCAATTTTCCTTTGTGCCCAGGACACTGGGCTTTTCCAGAGAGTAATTAGCCTCATCTTACCATAAACATATAAGATGAATCATCAGCTGAAGGCATTCCCAACTGCATGAAACACATATTAAAAAGTAGGATACTGATAAACAGGTGGAAAAAAAAGCCCGTCTGAAGAATAACTGCACGAGAAACAGTTTTGATCAAAGGTAAATGAAAGAACTGAAACCATCATCAGGTCTCATTTTTGCCAACTTTTACTGGATTGTTATCTCCCAAACACAGTTTTGTTGACCCATGAAAATGGAAACATGCCCATCTGATTTACAGGCAAGTCAAATCCCAGAAATGATCACATGGCTCTGGTGATGAACTGCCCTTTAATACATCACAGCTAAGTCTGTGTCTTTAATTATTAGCAATGGATGCCTTAAATCAGCACTCCCTTATTTGCAAGGTGAATTCATGCTCACAGCAAAGGTTCATTGCCCACAGCCATGGGACCTTCCCCTCACCCCACAAGTTGCCTAAGTGACATCTCCTGCCCTGCTTGTCAAGACAAGGAGGTAAGGAAAGAGAAGAAGCTGACTACAAACCAGTTCACTATTTTACACTTAGTGTGCTACAAGTGTGGTAACTCCCTCTGAGACAAAATGAGACAGAAAGTACTCTCTGTCCACTGGTGGTCACAGAAAGGCTGGGCAGTGGTAGTTGGCTTCAAACTCACATCAGGAAAAGCAACATTTTGCCTGCTCTCTGCAGTTATGCACTCACATTTTTTTCCAGAATGCCAGAATAATTTTCATCAGGGTTTCTGGCTTCCCAAATCCAAGAGAGATGATAGGAATAGAGATTTCCACCATAAAGCTGGTCTGTGTTCAAGGCAAAGACATGTGGAAGAAAAAGCCCTTTTGGGAACTGGGCTTGTGCTCTCCCTAGGGAGCAGAAGAGTCTTGTTAAACCTGCAGCTGGTAAAATAAGGATTCTCACTTCTGCAGAGATAATAGGGAGAGTTAATTAAGAGCAGCAGTGGCTGTGGAGCATGCTAAGGCTCCTGCCTTCTTCAGAGGCTGTTCTGCTGCTCCATCTTGCACTGCTGCCATCCAGGGTTGGAGTTGATGCAATCACTGAGCGATCCTAGTCACTAAAACAGGACAAGAAACAACTGTGAGTGAGTCCTTTTCTTTTATCCAGACAAAGAACAAGAAAAGAAACATCTGCAAGGTCAGTGCCCATTCCTTCAGAAAGACATAAGGGAGTTCTCCCAGCTGAAAACCAACAATTTCCAGGAGACAGCAACAAAACCAGCAGGGATTTCCTGAAGTCACAGGAGAGGCAGCTCTGCACACCAAAATCTTGCTCTGTGCCCATATTTATCAGAAGGGAGGAGACGGGATTCCCATTTTACAGTCTGGCTTGTTTGTCAGGGACTGAAGTCTGTTTGCACAGCTATACAAACAGCCATGCATGAACTCACAGCTAGGCATTTTCAGATTGCTTTTCCTCAGAAAAGCTATTATTTTGCTTTCACTTGTCTTTAATAGGATTTGTACACTTTTGCTTCCCTAAATTAAGTATGAATAAATATATGTGAATACACAACAGCTGTCCATAGCAATATGCTCTGTAACTATTTCATACCTGAATTTAAGGGGTATTCTGACTCTCAATACAACTATTTTTTGTCACCAAAATGTAAACCAGTGACTTCAATTAAATAGAATTTTTTCTCACTCTATCTCACAAACACAAAAGAGCAAGCTTATGAATAACCACTTGTATAATGAGAATTAAAATTCCTTATGATTAATTGTTCTGTCTCTAGGTTTGTATAAATTAATAATTGGTTTTCTAGTATCAAAAATTCTTCACACTGTGATTTGTAGTATAGTGTAAAACATTCCAGTCCAAAGCCACACCAAAATGTAACAAAATGAAACTAAATAAAACAATCTTGGTTGAGGGTCTCCAGCACATGCATGAGAGAGAGAACACAGAAAAATCCCTCTAAAGAAACTTATCTGCCTATACTTTTTCTAAAGGCAAAGTCCTTTCCTGTTTACTCATCAGCCACATTTCACCTATTGATCCTTCAGCTGGCCCACAGTCCAGTAAGGGCCGTGGAAAGCACAGCCTGGGATTGATGTGTGTGCAAACCCTGAACCTGGGGAGACAGAATTCATTTGGAGTATATGCTTTCTCTCCTTTCAGTACTTTTGTTTGAACTTGGTGGGATTTCACAGTGTTTTGAGCACCAGCAGCACTTTTTGTTCTTTGGCATGAAGAGCTTCCCAAAGCCTTTTTTCCCCTTAATCAGCCTAAATACTAATGAGACCAAACTCTCCTTTCACTTTCGTCCTGCACTCTTTCACCTCTGCCTGGCAGAGGGGTACAAAGGGCAGCTTCACAAAACCCATTTCACGAATGAGCACCGCAGTGACATCCTCTCTACTGAGTTACAGGGACTTGTGACAAACACAAAAGGCAATATTTCACTTCTGACATTTCAGAAAATTAGATTTTGAAATCCTTTTTTCAACAGCAGACCATGAAGTGTGGGTCTAATTGGAAAAGTTCCTCTTAACAGCAGGATATCTTCTCTTTAGTGTCAATACGAATTGGAATTGTAAATTAAAATCATACTTTTCTTCTTACCATAATTGAGGTAATGAAATGAAAAGGCTGTAGCTGCTTTTGCCATTAAAAATTCTTTAAAAGTTCTGTATTTAGTGCTTCTAAGTGTATCTACTGAAAAAAAAAATAATATATTTAGAGGAGGAAAACCAGAATTTCCCTCCCATTTTCTGCTCTCAGTGAGGAGTCTGCATTTCTGGGGGATTAAGCCTTAGTTTTTTCTCATGGGTTTCTTCCTCCCTTCTCTCTCATTCTCTAAATTCTGTGATTTTCTGAATGTTGTGTTGAAAAAATAAAAATAAGGATTTTTGAAAAAAACACACAAAACCAGCACTGCTTATGTAAAATTCTTATCTTGCAAAAGTGATCTATGAGGGATTATTTTAGTTCAATCAATAATTGTGTAATACCACTGACATAATATTTCACCATATTGTAATAATACATCCTGTTTTCCTGGTCAACCATGTTTTTCAGAATCTCAGTGCTTTTGGCACCTTTAAGAAGACATTGAACTGGTCAGGAGGAGAGGAGGTACCTGAGCATGCAAGTGACACTCTCACCCCAGGTGAAAGCACAGAGCTGCTGAAAATGAGGAATAAAATAACTTGGCCTAAATAATACAGAATATTTGGAGTACTGCCCTTATATTCAAATATCCTGATACTTTGCCTAGAGGCTTGTTCTCAAATCCATTCTTTGTGGTTTTCTTTTTTTTTCCCTTTCAATTTCATGATAAACCCCAAAGTAACCCCAAAGTAACCCCAATTCTTCCTTGTTACCCACTGTAACAAATACAAATTACATAGAAAAATTAATGTATTTTAAGTAATTTGATTTTTCCCAGATTCTTAATTCCTCTGGACTGTAACGAGCACAATTATCTCTCTAAGGAATTCTTTTCTTCTCCTTTTCAAGGGAGCAAAAGGTAAGAATAAGTCTAAAGAAGCAAAAGGTATCTTGAGCATATCAGTGGAAAAAGCTAAAATTTTAAGTAGCTGAGAAGAGTAAAAATAAAGGTTATATATCCAGTTTTGCGGACTCAGAGGGATATTGTGAAATTAAGTAAAGCAGTCTTTTGCAGGAAAATTTTAGAGCAGTAATTTATAACTGACCCTTGTTCCTAGGATTTCCTAACTTGATGCATGGAGACACTCTAAGATTTCAGACAATTGCACAATTTTACTGAAAAACAGTTTACAGGCACAGCAAAGGAGAAAATAAATCCCACAGCATGTACAACCACAGCTAGCCTTGTGCTTACCTGCCACTGGCAGCCTACCCAGTTCTGATCTGCAAATTTAATCTAAAACATCCTCTTCACCCAGTAACTCAGAGGAACACGGGACACCAGAAAGGAGAAAGCATCTCCTCCCCCAAGATGGGAGAAGGCTCAGCTCCCACTTCCATCAACTCAAGAAAGTTTAAGTCAGCTCCACTGGCAAATGGGAAGCTGCCCTTGCTTTTTTTTATCCCTTGGTTTTAATGTTCAAGGCTGAAATACAAAGACAAAGGAGGAAAGGGGACAGAATAGAATATAAGGGTCAGGAGAGTTTTGTGTTCATTGTAAAGGAGAAGCTGCTCAGTGACAGTGCTCAGTGCAGCACCTCCCCATGTGGCAGGCCTGGCATCTGATATCCTGGTGGAGAGGGGAAAAGTCTGGATGACTTTGTAGCAGCTCAGTGGGACAGTTGTTCAGGTAAAGTATGTTGATCTCCTCTTTCTGAGAAATTTAGCCATGGAGCTCTGGCTCTTTGTGACACTCAGCTTTTTAGGTAGCTCTTTGGATGAACAATGTGCCTTTTTCTCCTGTGAGGCACAGGTACTGTACCCAGCCTGGATGCAGCAATCATAGGAGGAATCTTCCCTCACAAACCCAGGTTTACAGAAAACTACCTCCAGCAAAATAATGCAAAAGAAGTCAGCTTTGCTGCCCTCTGAGTGGCTTAGATGCAGAGAGCAATATTGATGCCTTCAAAAGAAGACTGACTGGATGTCCCCAAAGCCCTGATGATGGTACTTGGATCAGACACCCTGCCCAGATTATACAGTTGATATTATATTGTACCTACAGAAAGAAAGGTGATGCTATAAAAAATGTGAACAAATATTTTCATGCATTTAGTCAACACATGTTGGAAGGCACGTGGATCTGCTCTTGCTAATATGTGACTACCTTTCTCACTACTTTGTGCTGGTTTTGGCTGGGATAGAGTTCATTTTTTCAGAGTAGTTAGTGTGGGGCTGTGTTTTGGACTTGACCTGAAAGCAGTGGTGATAATGTGGATGTTTTCACTACTGCTGAGCACTGCTGACACAGAGCCAAGGCCTTTTCTGGTTCTCACCCACAGCAGGCTGTGGGTGCACCATGAGCTGCAAGGAGTCAAAGCCAGGACAGCTGACTCCAACTGATCAGAGGGATTTTCCAGACCATACCATATGGTGTCATGCCCAGCATATAAACCTGAAGGAAGAAGGGAGTAAGCCAGGGATAATTTGAATGATGACCTTTGTGTTCCCACTGTCCCATTTTTACTCTTACAGTTCTCTCCCTATCCTGATGCAAGGGCAATAAGTGAGCAGTTATCTGGTGCTTAGTAGTTGCATGGGGTTAAATCACACATATATATTTTTATGACCTGGGATACATTTCCAGGCTGTTCATCCTTGATTTTTTCCTGACCTCTGAATGAGGAAGATGAATTTTCAGTCACACCAGGATGTGGTCTAAAAACGCATCTGCACCATTCTGCTTCAGGTTGTGGTCCCAGCAGGATCCTGCTGCTGCCTCTGGCAGCAGTGCAGCCTGCAGCCCTGCTGTAAAAGCAAGGCTGGGGCTGTACCTCTGCTCTCCCCTCTTCAGGGAGTGGGACAGAGAGGTTTGGCAGCTGGTACCATCCACATCTGGGCATCTCTCTTAGCTTTCCTTCTTCTCCCTGCATTGGGTGTGACTGTGGGGTCTGCCTCTGGATCAGTGAAGAAATAAAGGACAGATTTGAAAGAGCCAGGGCCTGTGGTGCTCTATTACTCAGGCAGAAGCCCAGATCTGTGATGCAGTTCCCTGTCTGTTTATGCTGTTCCTGGGCTTGGACACCATCTAGCCCTGCACTGGAGCCCACTGGCTTCTGCCACCTAAATGGGGAAGCTGGTTCCTCCCCAAGGTTGCACACAGCTTGGGGCTGCCAAGGCTGGCCCTTACCAAGCAGCTCAGCCTCAGGCATTGTTCTGCCTTCCAGGCTTTTCTCATTCCTTGCTGCCAGCAGTGATGCCTTCTTCACTAATTCCCTCTTATTTTCTGGAGCCCTCCTCTTGATACTAGCTGTACTTTGTTGATGAAAATGTGTCTCGAAGAACTGTTTTTCAGCTTTGGATCTTGGGAGAACCAAGATAGGATGGGTGCCCTTGGAATGTGTTTTGTCTTTCTGCCTAGGGAAAGGGCATGGAAAACTACTGGGAAAACTAGCCACTAATATAATAAGCTATAAATATACATGTAAAAAATTACAAAGAATACACAAAAGAAAAAGGCAAAAATCAGCATGGCCTCACCACCAGCAGTTTCTTTATATCTGAGGTGGCCTCCTATTTCACAGGCTTTTACACTTCTGCCTGAGCAGTGATAAATAAATAAAGACAAGTCAGCAGAGATCGTTAAGCATTACAACATAATGTAATGGAACTCTAAATTTCCAAACAGCTCCCTCTTCTTTGATGACTTCTGTAGAGCTTCTTGGATTCAGTAAGTATGCTGCAGATGTACATTTAGGCAGCAAGCCCAGCTCCAGTGGCTGTGGAGAAGAGCATTAACTTGTACATTATTCTATAAATATCTGTCATAAGTTTGCTGCATTCTCTGCTGAGGGATCAAAAAGTGTTGACTCACAATGGTAGCTTTAATGCCTCTGACCTGGCTCACATGTGGAATGTCAATATACTTTAGGACATGGAATCTTATTGCCACCATCTGCACTGCCTGTAGCATTTATGTACTGCTGTTACTGTAGCCTGAAGCAGCAAGAAGGAAGATTTGTAACAAGAGATTAAAAAAATAGAATTTTTTCCCTCTATCCTGTGGTTATAGAAGTGTATTCCACACCTGTGATTATTCTCTATGTGATTATTTTGAAATAGCAGCTTGTATGGATAGGAACATAAAGTACTCTGCAGAATATTCCCATCTCAGTTACACACCATGAAAGATCATTTGTGCCTTTAAAAATATTAGCTGTGACAGCATCATGCACAGCTTTCACATCTGTCATTTCCCCCCATCATCTCGCTTCCAGAGTCTTGCTGTGCCTGTTTGCGAAGCATCCCTGACGCCAGAGATGGATGGGATGGCTCGGGGAGCTGGAGGGGAGCCTGCGCACGTGTGCGGAGTCCTGGTGCCATCCAGTGGCAGCTGTGCCCTGCACCACGGAGCAGCTTTCCTGAAGGACCGTGCAGCTGCCAGCCCTGCTTCCCGAGACCCCAGGTCTCCACCTCCCAGACTGCTACCTGGAGTAACTGGGGGTCAGCTCTGCATTCCCACATCCTCCCGTGGTTCTCCTCAGGGTGCTCGTACACGAGCTGTGGATCCGAGCCCTGTGACAGTCAACACAGCTACGTGGGTTTTAAAAAAGCAATTTGAATTACTGAAAGGAGGGTTTCCACCCTGGTTTGTTCCAAGGAGTGCTTAACCACTTGTATGTAAAAAAAAAAAAAAAAAAAAAAAAAAAAAAGATAAAATAGAATAACAGTCTCCAAACAAGTCCCAGGGAACCTAATGGCAGGTCAGAATCAAGCGTTATCTTTTGAGACACCTCTGGTGGGACTCACTTTGGAGTACTGAGTGTTGCTCATCTCTTGGCATCACAACCTTTACTCACCTGTCTCCAAAACCATCTTGTCTAGATACAAGTGAAGGTTTTTATCTAGCTTTGCAAAATGATCATTTTGCAAAGAAATGAAGCAGCAAAAGCAGTGCTGTTCAAATCAAATTTTCAGGGTAAGTTTTTATAATGTCAGTGCTCTCAGTTGGCAGCACAGTTGAGGGCCAGTCATGAACACCTTGCTCTGCCCAGGTGCATCAGCCTCATGGCATTAGACGGTGCAAGGCAACATGAAAAGGTGTGTGCTGACCACCACAGTTTACTGCCAAGTACAGGGCTTATCTCATTTGAATCCTTTCTGGGGTAATCACTCAGAAGTTTGACCCCACTGCATGCCTTATGGAGTTTCTGATTTACTGCAACACACTCTTCCCACTCCCTGAGAGTCAAGAGCTTATCTGGGAAAACAGATGCCTTGAAAAAGTGTGGCCCCTATTTTCTGTTCCAACTAAATTCCACTTATAACTAGAAGGGAGGATAAAATATTACTTTAAACCATCTTTAAGATGCCCCTATTTCACAGCAGGCAGAGGACTAACTTCACTTCTAATAGGAATAAAAGTGCCTTAAGATATTGTGATAAAAGACCATCTGTTTAGGAATGCTAACACCTTTCTGGCAAAAAGGAATAGGCAGTGCGGGTCTTTGGCTTCTCTGTCATAACATATATCTCTGAGGTTAAGAAAACAGAAAAAAAATCTTTCTGAGGAGATTTATTTTACTTCTTATTCCTCCTTACAGTCTGCAGATAGCCCTTCTGATGTGGGAGCTACAGTAGAAGTAAAGACTCTGTTAATTATATTTACCATGCTCTTAAAGAATAAATAACCCTATCTGTAACTGAGATTTCTAGAATTGCCCTCTCTAAGTAGTCAGGCAGGATCCACTACATGGAGCAGTGCAACACCACATAAAAGCAAGATAATAGGTATAAGGTAGATACAGAAGAATGCAACTATGCACTTAGGAAAACAGTCCTCATACAAATTCAGATAACGCAAAAGACATTCCTCCCTTTCCTGCAGCCTTGGGAGAGGTATTCTGACTACCTCCCCATCTGCCTGCAAAGGTGGCCCACAAACACCATTTATGTATCTGTGTGCATTCCCCTGCCCTCACCCACAGGGGCTACTCTTCACCTCTGCCACCTAAACCAGAATTATCTCCTGCTTTCCCACTACAGAGTCCAGAGTGAAAACAATCTAGGACCTCAGAACACAGCCCTAGCTGCTTAGAAAGAAGCATTCTCCTAAGTGATTAGAGAAAAGAAAATAAAGCATTTCTCATACCTTGGAATCTGGAGAGTCAGCTTGACCTTGCCAAAGTCCAAGTGTATGTTTAGTTATGGAGACTCCTTAAATGGCAATAGAAGAAACATGGGCAGAAAAATCTGTGCAGAGGAATAATCTGCTCATACCCATAATGCTGAGATGTATTTGAAATAAAAGATGACTAAATGAACGGGATAAACTTGTGGAAGAGTTGTGGCACAAGAAGTTCTCTTGTGGTGTTTTTTGTTGGGGTTTTTTAAGGTTTTTTATGGGAAAAGGAATAATCAGCCATACAAAAATTTATGTTGAAAGCCAAGAACAACAAAAGCAGATCTGTGGGGCTGGAGCTGTGTTTCCACCCTCCCACGCCACTGTTTTTTTGTTATGCTGTGCAAATGAGGGTACCCAGGGTGCCCTAGCAGTAGCTCTTCAGCATTCCTGCATCAGTGAAATGAGAGAAGGGAGATTTTCCCAGAGCAGCTCTGAAGGGAAATATGTACATGTGGGTGTATACATGCATGTAAAGGAGGAACAATTAAGAATTTTAAAAAGCAGGTAGAGATCTTCATTCATTGCAGTCATTAAAGAGACCAGATAAAGGCTTACCTTCCTCATCCCCCTTTACTTTTCAGTGACAGCAGTCAGAATTGGCCTAATTTCTGGTTTCCTTGAAAACCCTTTGGTGAGCACATTTATTGTAACAGCTGGGATGCAAACCTTGTAACTAAATAAAAGCCTGTGAGTAAAGTTATTTAATTAGTTCAGAGGAATTTCAGATATATGTGCATATGTAGGTTTACATGAATGTGCATGTGCCTGCCTGTATCTGTGAACAGATGTGCACATGTTTTACACAGGTTTCCAGGGGTCATGAATTTTTTTTGGGCTGTGCAATAGCTGAAAACAACAGAAGGTGGCATGTTTTCAACATTTTTGTCCAGCAAGTAAGTGCAGTAAAGGAAATGAAAGAAGGAGCTACAGTAAAGGGGAAAAGGATACAGGAGAAAGAAGACAGCTAAACCCAGACCAAACCAAATTTGATAATTCTCTGCTGTTAATGATTGTATGGATACTGAAGGCTATTTCTGTTCCTCATTTTAGTAGTGGGATTCACTGGTATCATAAGGGCTGATTTTACTAGACATTGAAAAATGCCTGGTCAGTTCACTGCTGTAATATTTTTATAAAAATTGCAAAATGCAGATGTGCAATTTTTTTCTGGGTTGTTCTTTTATTTTTTGGTTTTTGTTTGGCTTTTTTTTTTCTTTTTTGTGATAAAATACACCACTTAATCAAGAACCATATGAGGAAGATAAAAGTAGCCCTGACAGTTTCCCTTTAAAGTGCAGATACATGGGAGATAGTACCAAGAAAAAACAAGAATTAATTTACATTTGCCAAAAAGTTATGTAGCAAAAACCCAAAAGGAATAAATTAGAAATTACATAGTTTTGTGTTCTCAGGTCATTACATTTTTTTTTCTAAATATTTAATCAGGCTTTGTGCAACTCTTACCACCAGCAGGTGCCTTTTAGTCTGCAGGGGCACCCTCTTGGCCTGCCTGCTTTTTGTTTAAAGCATAGATTTAACTATCTTTTCTGACTCGCCACTCTGTGAGAAGCAACAAGTTCCCCACGCCCTGAGTGTCAGCAGCAGAAAAAGCCCCATTTACAGCCAGTACTGGGGACTCACCAGGTAGGAAGCTCCTCTTCTTGAGCTCTCTTCACTTTCTTCCACGACTAATTGCCACAGCTTGTTTAAGGAGAATCACACTGCTCCAGAGGGGTGGTGAGGGCTGCTCTGACCAAAATGACCTCTCCTGCCCCAGCCGGGGGTGCCAGGAGCCACCACGGAGCCAAGGCTCACATCCCGTGGGAATAAAGCGGCGCTTTTGTTGCCCCTTTGAGAATCTTGGACAGCGTCTGACAGCAGACAGCCCTCCTTTGTTTAGCAGCCAAGCGCCCTCATTCCCTGGGTAGTTCATTTGCTTTTAACTTCATACCTTTACCAGATGAAAAAGACTCCCTTAGAATGTCTGGGGAGCAGGGAGAGAGGTCTCAGGTGGCCCGGAGGCTGGCAGCATCCCCTGCCACGGGCCGCTGGAAACACACGCTCAGTGAGGGAGCCTGCTGAATTCTCCCTCTCTGGGAGCACCTCCCGGCCACTCTGCTAATGAGGGACCAAAAGCAGCTCACAGCAGTGGCAGAAGGGGAGCCCAGAGCCCACAGCTCAGCAGAGGGGCACAAGGAGAAGCTGCTGCCACACCTTATAGGTTGCCTGCCCCATACTGAAGGTTCTTGGCATGTGGAAATTCTGGTGCTGCAGCATCTTGACATGAAATAAATAGAGAAAGCATGGACTTTGGAAAAATTCTGTTGTTTAACTTCTGCTTTTCTCAGTACATTTACTTGTTGATCTCCAAACATGAGGTATTTTGAAGGAATGGTTGTGTTTGTCCTTGGCATCCTGCAGCAGACATGGACTCAGAAGCTCAATAGCTGGGGTATAGACTGCAGCTGTTGGTCCCAGTTACAACTGCTGGTCTCCATCAGGGAGACAGTCCAGAATGCCACCTGTTTGCTTATTTTGGACTCCAGGAGAGTGTATCAAATCAGTCTCTCTGACCCCAAGGCTCTGGGTGGTGCATGCCAGGTTTTGACTGTGTGTTAGGCTGCTGTGATTCCTTACAGGCAAATACACCCTGAATTCTGCTTCCCACCTTGTAACACTTCATCCTTGTGATCTTACCTGAGAAATTACATATAAATAAAAATTTTTGTATTATATAATACAAAAATAGATATACTTACAAAATATCTACATTTTACATCTATCAATATATATTACATACTATAAAAACGCACAGATACTACTCTATGTTGTACAGGTATGCTTAAAACACATGATAAAATCTATATAAAATTTACATATTAATAAAAACATATTGTATGCCTGTGTGTGTTTGTGTGCATATGAACAGACATTGCAGTCATGTTTTGAAAACAAATATATTCCCAGAGAATAGAACTCCCCAGCACTTCTTGAGAAGACTGAAGAAATGCATATTACCACAGCTGACAGTCCCAGATGTGAACTACAGGAAATGCCAAAAGGCTGCAAGAATTTTTTCTAATTGTTTGCCTCACATTTACCATTCAAAGTGATGTTACGGATGACAAATGCAGTTCCTGAGGAAACCAAAGTTTCCTAGGGGTGAACTATTTCCCTGGCACCTTCAGTTTGAGAGCCAAATAGGAAAGGAAAATCCAAGTAGCAGTGTACCAAGTCAAATAGCTTGGACAGAAGCTCTTATGGGGGTCCTGTTCTGAGGGTAGGGTTGCAGGGTAGAAAAATCACCACAGCTGAGGAAAGAATAATAAATGAGTGCCCTAGTTGTTGCAGGAGGTGTGCACACAAACATTTGCAGTCTAATTTCTGATAACAGAATGGAAACTTCTCAGAAAATGTGTCTAAATACCCAACTAGTGCAGGAAAAAGTCCTCTGCTAGAGAAAGCAGGTGTTGAAATGCTCACATGCAGCCTGGCTACAAACAAGCAAGAAGTTGGTTCTGCCTCCAATACTCAACTTTTTTTCAGGTGCCAGCCAGGTTAATAACAATTAAGTTAGTGACAAAACAGCTTCAGGCATGCACCCCTCTGGGTTACTTCCTGCTGCTGGGTTAGGTCTCTGTGCACAGCATCCTGTGTTGAGAATCACTGCTGAAAAATCAAGCTTTTCCCATAACCAAGCACAGCATGTAGACTCTTAATCAGCAGTAAGAATTGCACTTCTCTGTCACACTTGTGTTCAGAAAATCTTAGGTGACTGTGACCAGCATGATACTGTTTGTGAAGGAGCTTTTTTTGGACCTTGCTACTAAAGTTCACCTGAGTTAGGATCTGAGAAGAGTTTAGGTGAACATGCTCTGCTAAGCCTTTTGCTACTGATGTCCTGGAAGATGTGACAAACATGAGCACATCTCCCGTGCAGCATGGTAAAGTTGTGTTTGACATTACAATCTGTGATGGAAGATTCTCCTGGGGTGCAAAGGAGCCCTCAGAGTCCCTGTGCTGTACTGCCCACTCTGATGCATTAGTGTTGCCTGGGATATTAAGGGCACCTTAATCATGTGGTACCTTTGCTAAATCCTGAGCAGATGAAAGATGCTGAGTGTGTGATGCAGGTGCTGATGTCCATAAAGCCATTACAAGTCTCTCCAGCTCTCTGAGAGTGGATCCAAATATTTCCTTTCCTCCTGCTGGGAGAGAGTGTTTCAAAATCCTGACCACAGGAGGCCAGGAATCCCGTCTGCAGAAGACTGCAGAAGGCACACCACTGATGAAGTGGTCTGTGCCACAGCTGTGTCATGAGATGTGGGCATTGGATGACACCTATGAAGCCAACCTCCTGATATAGCAACATAATTTTGTCCCCAAAGACAGAAGCTTTTTTTTTTATTCTGATCAATTAGCCAGATCAACCTCCTACCTTGGTTTCACAGGTTTGACAATACTGGGGACCAGTCCCTGATGAGCATAGTACAGCTTGCTGCACTGAAATCCAGGTATCTTGCAAAGAAATGGAAGCAGAGCCCAGCCACATTCCCATGAGCTATTACTTTTAAAGAATTAGGTATTTATTTTCTTACCACAATCATTCTGGTGCCATTAGAAACATAAGAAAAAAATCCATCAGTGAAAGAGACACTTGAGAGCCCAAGAAATATTATTTTAACCTTTTGGTACAAACAGCAGAGAATAAATGGAGCATGTTTATAAGGTAAATAAAATCATCAACAGTATATTTTACCTTCACCCCCAAGTTCCTCACTCCAGATGCTTTACCTCATTCTGCCCAGATCATATGCATTCACAGGATATGCACCAGGAAAAGGCTATTGGATCCTGCTGCCATTTCAAGCAGTCCTCAGCAGGAGGCTTAGGCAGATGTCAGGTGCAGGTAAATCATCTGTTAGAGGCCCAGGGTGCTGAAAAATAAAAACTTTCATTCCTATCTTATTCCAAGAAAAACACAATCAGTAAGGCACATTATGGTATTTGTATTTCAAATTACCAGTTCCAAGTCTGGGGCTGGTGGCCCTTTGTACAACTGTTAGGGCCTTAGAGTGGCTCTTCTGGGTTGGTTCGTCTGCCTCTGGCAGTGCCCAGGAGTGGAGTTGTAGGGAACAGAAAGGAAAGAGAAGATGAATAGCTTGATCCTTCTCCTGAATCCTACTGGCTTTTCCTAGTCCAGTTCCAAACCAGCTGTTGATATGAAACAGCTGATTGCAATTGACTTGTCTTCCATGAATTGCCCTTCTTCTTTTTTTTTTTTTCCTGGGATGGGAGGAGGAGGGAATGACAGTAGGAGGAAAATAGAAAGCAATACATTATGAAAAAGCAGGTACAACACACACTTACCCAGACTGCCTCATCTTGCCTTCCATGCTGAGTAAGAAGTTTTGCTAGAAAAGTGGTCAAAAACACACTCAAGATGACAATTATTCCACGTGATCTTCTGTTTGCACTGGTTTAACCTGAGCAGTTTTGCTTGGACAGCTACAGATTTATGCTCTACACGTAAACTTACACTCAGGAAAACTTTCATCATGAAACTGCAGGTAACGGGGTAAGAGGAATCCAGCACATGCTGGGGTATTGGCCAGGAAACAAAACAAGATGTATTATTTAAGAATCTTCCAGTGGCCTGCTTCAGTTTCAGTGGAAATCAGTGGTAACTTACCAAAGCAAAGTGATGCAAGGTAAATTCTGAACTAATTACCTCTTGAGATAATAAATTCCGCCCCCCCCCCCCCCCCCAACTCAAACAGGCAACCTTGAGAGTAATTTACTGAGCAGCTTTCAAAGCTAAAGCACTCCATGGGATGAGTTGAATTCCTTCAGGGCAAGAGCTAAGTCATTCTTTCAAAAGACAGCGAGGATACACTAAAAAAACCCCTGACTCGTAAAGATGCTGAAATGGGACTATGCTTGGGCTTTGAAACAAAAGTCATCCAGGACCTGCTGAGAGATGCTTGAACACCTCAGGAGTACCAAAATTCTTCCACTAAGTGCCCATATGAGTGTGATCATGGATGTGTGTGGACATGACTTTGTTGCTGTGGATGATCTTGGGAGTGGGAAATTAATGTCCTTTGATTTATGGATAATGCCATACTTCTGGGACCAGACTCTTTATTCATTTACACATATGTAACTATTTATATTGGAGCAGGACAGAAACTCTTTTAGTCTGATTATCCCTGGCAGAAGCCACAACCCAGAGCTCACAGGTATCACACAGGGCTTATCAGCTCAGACTAAGTAACTGCTGAGCATGATCCACATAAGCAAGTTCAGGCAGCAGAAGGGAATTCATGTAGCAAACCAGGAATCACTGACTGCAGACTTGTCCTTCCTTATTGCAAGGTAAATTGGTAAATATATTGTGTCACTCATGTAACTAGCCATGAAATATGGCCTTTCTGACAGTAAAGGAGGTAACTGATTGCTTAAATTCACACAGAAGTCAGAGGTCAGCGCTTACAAAAAAATTTGATGACCTGGCACAAGAGGCAACACTGGCCTTACAGGAACAAGGGATCTGCTCCCTGCAGAGTTGCTTTCTCTTGTCAGTGAGATGAGTAAAATTAAGCCTGCATGCAGGAACACGGCAATCCAGCCTACAAAGGACTTGCAGGTATCTAGAGATTTCTGATGGTCTGGAATTGAAAGAGAAATCCCTCTCTGAGCCATGAGTGCAACCACAAAGATTAAATAACAATACCCATGCTGAACCCTTCAGGACCAGAAAACAATCAGTTGAGGAACAAAGCAGTAAGATTTACTGCAAACACAGGAAATTTGTGTTCCACTGATCTGACAATTTAAGGTTTTTGTAACACTGCATTACTGATCTCTCTCCAGAGCATGATAATTATATACAAACTTTAGATCAGTAAACAAACAAAAGTAGTTTTATTTTTTCCTGATACAAATTCCAAATATTACAGCCATAGACATCAGCAAAAAGTTGTTCCAAATAAATATGACAGCTTGATAACAAATTTAAACACAGTAATTATTGTATAAATGATTAAACAAATGATATTATTACTAGCAGAATAAGTATCTCCAGGGAAAAGAGGATTGAATACATAATCTGGAAATAGATTAAATATATATATATATAAAATATACTCAGTTTATTGCCTGGATAGATAAATATTAAAATATTTGTGCACATCACTGGGAACGAGGAACTTATTCAGGTTAGTATAAACAAGACCACTTGTTAAGTAAAAGGAAAAATGCTAATAAGCTTCCAAAACATCTTGCTGAAATCTGAAACCTTGAAGCCATAGTAAAAAAAAAAAAAAAAAAAAAAAGGAAAGAAGCATGCTGTTACAAATGTATTTATTGTTCACTGAATTGTAAAAAATCCAATTTCTTAAGAATGGGACAAATCCAGCATGCCTTACAGAAAACACTGGGATTTTTTTTTTCCGAGGAGAGGACTTTGGTATCTGACTCATGAATCTTACTCATGCTTGTCCAACTTTTTAGTGTTTGCTTTGTCCTTTTCTTTGTTATCACAATTTTGCACTATAATTTTATATATTGTTACAAAAACGTAGTCTGATTATCCCCATAAACCTAAATATTTCACAAAGTTTTAATCAGACACTGTTCAAAGCAGTGATCAAGTTGTTTACTGGGCTAAATATTTGGCTTGTAGAATACATGGGTTTTGACATGATTTTATAAAATCAAGTAATAATTAAAAAAAGATTTTGCCTGCAAGCACCTTTAATGATATTTTGGTCTGGTAAAATATAAAAGCAGAAAAATAGCTTTATTGATAAACACCTAATTTCTGTATTTTATATATATATTTTTAAAAAGGTCATCTCTGCTTATACAAAACAGGCATTTCATAAATATTAAACTGTTCTATTATTTACATGTGTCCCATTCTACTGTCGAATCAACTGCTATTATCCAAACATGCAGGTTCTAGGAGAGAAATTCTGCTTTTAGTGATGCCACACATAGGCACAAAGGCAAGTTTGATGTTAGTGTACATTTGCAACTTAGTGGTGAACTTACAAAATATAAAAGGTATCTGTGGGTTAAGCCTTTGATCAATCTTGCACACATAATACATGGATCACAAAACCAGAAACTTCATTACAAGAGCAAATTGATGTGAGGTGACTGGGGGAAAGGTCTAAAGCACTGGACATGGCTTATGGATAATTGTTTCAGGCTAGAACTTGGATTAATTAAAATAAAAGATGACTGCAAGAGTTTAGTAATGGAGTTCGACCCTTTGGGTGCTGCAAACATCCTTCAATTAAGCTGTCTAATCACCATTTTCAGAAAATGTAGAAAAAGTGGGACAGATTCTGACCTGACTCATTTTGTGAAAAGCTTATGAAATCCTATTAAATGAGTGAAGTCATAAGAACACAAATCCAGAGCAAGAGATACCAGCACGAGTCTCTCTGTGGGCATATTCACACAGCACCATGAATCACAGCACAGATATTCCTAGGCCAGTATAGCTCCATGTTCCCGAGTCTTTATGGCTCACAGGAAAACTGTGCAGAATTACTAGGTCAGGTCTATCTGTGCTGACTGACCCCCACAACTAGGCTGGGAAGCCTTCTGGATGAATTTTTTTTAAGTTCAGAGGCAGCATTCTGTGTTTACGAGCTGCTTTCAAATTGCATCCTGCTCTGCTTACTGATCTCTGCAACGTGACCCCTGGAACACCAAATGCCAAGTGTATTGGGGACTGCCTCTACCCACCACAAGATGGTGGTGGTGGAAGGGACAAGACATTTTAGCATAATCTCAACATCCTAATTCAGATTTTATGTCGTTCAACTCTATTAAGAACTCCACTGCCTCTAGTGCTGTTTGACAATCTCATGGATGGTGGGATCAAGTGCAAAGGCAGCAAGATGACACCCGGCTGTGGTGTGCTGTGGCTGACATGCTGGAGGGAAGGGATTCCATCTGGGAACCTCGGCAGGCTTGAAAAGTGGGCCTGAGCAAACCTGAAGAAGTTCAACAAGGCCAAGGGCAAGGTCCTGCACCTGGGTCAGGGTAATCCCAAGCAAAAATAAAGGCTGAGCAGAGAATGGATTAGGAGCAGCCCTGCTGAGAAAGACTTGGGAGTCTGGTGGATGAGAGGCTGGACATAACACAGCAATGTGCACTCCCAGACCCAAAAGCCAAACATATCCTGAGCTGCATCTAAAGCAGCAGAGCCAACAGGGTGAGGGTGAGGGAGGAGATTCTACCCCTCTACTCTGCTCTTGTGAGACCCACCTGGAGTGCTGCATCCAGCTCTGGGGCCTCCAGCATCGGAAGGACATGGACATGATGGAGCGAGTCAAAGGAGTGCCACAAAGATGATCAGAAGTTTGTGGCACCTCCCTTATGAAGACAAGTTGAGAGAGTTGGAGTTGTTTAGTCTGGCCAATAGAAGGCTCTGGGGAAACTGAAAGGGGCTTACAAGAGAGCTGTGAAGGGACTTTTCCCAAGGGATGTAGCAATGGGACAAGAAGTAATGACTTACCCTGAAAAGAGGGTTGGTTTACCAATTAGGAGGAAATTTACTATGAAGGTGTTGAGACACTGGCACAGGTTGCCCAGGGAAGTTCTGGATGCCTCATGCCTGGAAGTATTCAAGGTAAGATTGGGTGGGGCTTTGAGTTATCTGGTGTGGTGGAAGGTGTCCCTGCCCATGACTGTGGGGTTGGACCTAGATGATCTTGAAGGTCCCTTCTGACCCAGGCCAATCTACAATTGTATGACTTAAAGGATTTGTTACATAAAATGCTAGTGTGAGAAAAAGGGCAGTTTCCTGAAGGTTACATAGCTTTCACAGCCAAGGATTTGACAGGGACAGAACAGGTCATGTCTGGATAAAAACTGACACAGGACACTGCTGATCCAAACTTGTCATGTTACCTAAAGCAAGAATGTCGAGAGAAAATTAGAATTACTCTTGCAGAAGTAGTCACTTGTTAAAAATGCCCAACAATGACCCAGCATGTTTGTCAAAATGTGCTATGATTATACAGCAATAAATACTACATGATTCAATCAAAGGTTAATTTTTTATTCTCTTTTTGTTATTTAGTATGACAACTAACTATGCTGGATTCAATATCATGATTCCTAGGCTCAGTTCAGCAGAACCTTGTCCTCTGTATTTTGAATCTAACTATTGTACTAATGCTTGCATTTCTCAGCAGTTGACATGCACTAAGAAATAAAATTTACCTTACAACATTTCCATGATCCATTATAAACTTAAGAGGACATAAGCATCTAGTTTCAGTGAAAACCAAAATTTTTTTCTGGATTTGTTGCATTCTTCGGCTTTATTTATATAAATAAAAAAAAAAATTCTCAGATTAAATAGATTAATAGGAATTTGCAGGAAAGAGTATGTATTGGATCCTGTGACATGCAAATGTTTATAATGATATGCTGTATAATCTAGCTGTCTTTGGAAAAAGTTCAGTTACATATAAGCAAAAAAAAAAAATACTGGTACAGATCAAGAGAAGTCAAAATCTTACAGGATGGAAGATCCATGCCTAAGGCATTCCATCACCTTTCAAACTATTTGAAGACATTGAGTTCTTTGTGAGAAATAGTACAAAATTTTACAGAAGAGTGTGAAGATCCCTCCTCTCAAGTATTATGTGTTTCTGAAGAGATCTCCTCTCTTATTGCAGACAGGATATATAGCACCTTTGTTCAGCTTCTTTTATTCTTTTGAAATGTCAAAAAATACAAACCCACAACAATAATCCCTCCCTTACAATGCAGTCCCTTGAATTGCTGCTTAAAATTAGTGCATGGTATAGGGACATCAGCATTTCCTTTCGTGCAAAGTGGGAGGTTTTGTTCAGCTTCTTCTGTTGTTCATAATGGTAGTAGGAGCTCAGGGTAACAAATTTCAAGTACACCTAGAAACACATGAACTCCTCATGAGTCACCATTATCTGCTGCTAAAAATGTGCAGTTCAAGAGCTTTTATGAGGCACTCTGGACACTGTGGCTTGAATACTGTGGTCTTGGAATCAAACCTCTGAACTGTCATTGCTGTAATTATGTGGTAGCATCATGGGTTCATTGCTGCCTGATTCATTTGTACTTTCCTTCTTGTCAGAATTTCGTTTCCATTTTAGCAGCAAAATGATAATTGCAATTAAGCAGATGGCAAAGAAAACGACAGCAGCTCCACCAATGATTGTGACTATGCTGATTCCTGCATTTTGGTTATTCAGTTCCCTGGGGAGAACACCATTGAGTGCAACCTCCCTTTGAGGCACCTGTTTCCTGCTGGTGCGATCCAGGGCTATGTGCTGTATATTCGTTCCTCGGTTGCTCTCCACTCCAATGTCTCTTGCAAGTTCTGGGGCCTGCTCAGTTCCCCTTTTCTGCCTTCTCCATGGGGATGCTCCTGGGCTCCCAGCACTGAGGAGCGAGTGGTACTGGTGCTCCACGCTTCTTTTACCGATGCCACGGTTAACGTTCTCCTTGGAACGCACGGTGTAGATTGTATGGACATACCACTCCCTACCCAAAGACACCTGGAAAGAAACATTTTTTGCATTTAAACACACAGACACTAAATATGGGCAACGCTAAATGCAGAGAAAAATCAGTCCCTGTTCTGAACTGAATGCCTGGACAAGCAATTTCAAAATCATGCACAGATGCCTCCTGACTTTGTGCCAATGTGCACCAGAAGAGTTGTATTTTCTGCTAAAATTTTCAGAGGGTTTAGTCTCCATACATCAGACTCTGTGGCTACTAAGTGCAGATGAAGAAGGCTATGGCCTTGACATGGTTTTGGTGCTATTAGTACCAGAAGCCATACAAAGTATCTTTAGCTGTGGATGGGCCACAGAAAAGGACCTTCCAAGCCCAACTTACCAAGTGATTAGGCCCTGGCTGTAATTCCATCTAAACATAAGAAAGAAATTTTTTACTGCAAGGATGGTTGAACATTGGAACAGGGAGCCTGTGGAGTGTCCTTCCACAGAGATGTTCAAAAGATAATTGGTCATGGTCTGGTGCAACCCATTCTAGGTGACCCTGCTTTGAGCAGGGTGTTGGAACAGTCAATTTCCACAGGTCCCTGAAAATTTCATCCACCCTGGGTTGTGTGGGTCCCTGTAATCTGTGTGAGATGATACTACCTTCCTTCAATTTATCTCATCTTTCCTGGATACATACCAGGTTTGGCTTCCACAAGGTCCAGTAGGCTTGTCTGAGTATTGTCTTAAAACTACCGCCGATTAATTTGAATGGCTGCAGCCCAGTTTTCTTATTTTGAAAAATAACACATTTTCTATTTTACTCTTACCTTTCCAAGTATTTTTCAGGATATACTTTTTTATTCTCAGTTTTTGGACAGGAAGAGGACCAAAAATCATGGCATTATTATCTATGGAAATGGATTTTTCACATGAAAAATGAGACTCCATTTTGCTGGGAGCTGATTTGAAACTCTTTTTATACTTTAAAATAGGCCTTTTGTTAAATACTCTACTGCTTACAATGGGATCTTTAATACTGAAGTGTCCAGGAGTAGAATCAAAGTCTCCTTCATATTTTTCCTACTAATTTATACACTTGAGTTGTGCATGCAGTTTTGCAAATACTAGAGACAAATAGTGAAGATAGAACTTTTTGGCTGGGTTATACAGATCAAAGGGCTGAATGCACACAGCTGATGGATTATATATAATTAAGAAGTAGTTGTATCCTTTAGCTGTCAATTCTCAGTGAAGATTTTCAGTGCTTCACATTGTGCAAGTATGCAAAGAAAGAATTGTACAGAAAATGCCGAGTATCAACTTGATTTTGATGAAGCATACTATAAATGCTTATGATTTTAAATTTTTTGTCTTTGAGAAGTGAGATGGGAAACAATAAAACAATGCTGTGCAACAAGAATCTTATTAACTTTTTAAAAGAAATGTACAAGAAAAATTTGCATAACTTCTGCTTAGCCTGTGGAATTATAGAAGAGAAAAGCAAGAGTATCCCAACAGAAACATTTTAATAAGTGGTCCAGATTTTATATCTATAAGTTTCTAAGCATCTATAATTGTGTTTTATTGTCACTGGAATCTGAAAGATTAAATCTTTCTGATTCCAGTGACAATGAAAGAATAAATCTTTCTGTTGGTTTCAATTTGAATTATAGTTAACAACAATACTTGTGCAAGTGTTTCTTCCTTGGTTCAGTACTCTTGCTACTAAGCTACAGAAATCATACCTGAAACAAAGGAGTTGAGTCTACTTTGAATCCATCAGAGCCTGGCTGTTTAACTAATGGAATTGCTTCGGGATCGTCTATTGCAAGTTTTGCATTAAAAAGTACATTTCCAAAGCTTGTGGCTTGTGTCTCTGGCTGAGCTTTGTCCTGCACGGAGAGAAAAAAAAAAATTGCAAAACAGATTTATTTATTTGAGGAAAAACAGTTTTAGTATTTACTTGCAATGTAAAAATTGTGTAGTTTAAACATGCTGTTTTATGCAGTCTAGGGAAATACTAAAGAGAAATACATGAAAAGCAGTTGTGGTCCCATCTGACTTGCACTAACTTCTGTTTAATCTCTTGCCTTTCTGGAATAAAAGGGGAAAACACTAGTGAACAACCATAGCTACACTTCTTAAATAAAAGAGATACATAAATGTGGTCTCAAATTAAAGTAAGAAGTCTATTTCCCAGTTTAAATAAGTTACATTTCATTTCATTAAGAGACAGTAACATAAATTTGTTTACCTTATTATATAATCATCTTACTTAAAGTTAACTCTAAAAGTTCGGCATCAGGTCTGTAGTTACCTGGGGTTAGTCTATAGTTAGTTTCAGGAAGGAAATTAGATCATCCACGCCAACTTTAGAGGTATTTCTCTTTCCCTATGGACTACAGAGGCAACCTGGATGACTAACTTTGCAGTATACACTAGATTTTGGGTGGCTAAACATGAAACAAATTGCAATCTTTCTCTTGCATGTCTTCTGAAATTCTCTCTGTGGTCTGTGGATACGGGCAATGCAGAGAAAAAGCCTATCTTGAGATTCTAACTTAGGTCAAACTCTTACTGAAGGTAGTTCCCAGAAAGACAAAGAATAGAAGCAGGAGGGAAAAGGCAAGATAATGCCTCCATCATTTCATGTTAATCTGGAGCTTAAGTAAATATTTGGTGCTGTTGAGAACATTTTAAAGAACAGCTGGGTTTCAGATAGAAGACAAGTTAGAAAAAAAAAATTAAAATACATATCTATGCATCCTCCCAGAATTAGAGCACTTACCACAATCTTAAACCTGTACAGAAGGGATGGAGAATCAGCAAGGCACCCATATTCAGTGTTGGATGGATTATATTTGGGTACATATCCATCAGCTCCTGTGCACAGGAAGACCTTCTCGATGCTACAGTAGAAGGAGTCACCCAAATTCTGCACTGGATCCACCATCACTCGACCGTATATGACATCCCCTGTAAACAGGGCACATAGTTCACATCTGTTTAGACAGAACATTTAGCACAGCTCTGAGGCTGAGCTAACAAAGCCTTGTCAAGAAGCTTAGTGCAACAAGCACAAAACCCTTACTCCTGTCTTGTTTTGACAGAAACAGGATCCTGATAGTGTGAAACACAAATTAAACGTGCATGATCTATGCACAATTATACCTTCTGAGAAAGTAACATCACTTTCTTGCCCAAAGCCCATCGAGCCATCAGAGAGCCACAGAGCCTTTTTGGAGAGCAGGAACATCTGGGTGTTCAAGCTGAACTCAGCAGCCACTGGGTCACTGACCTAAAATCACAAAAGCATAAGGCTCTTCAACAAGACTTTTTAATGAAAAAAGCATAGCATGATTTTAAACTCCTTAACTGTTAAAACAAAGCATGATCTTCTCCCACGGTACATTACTTACCAGCTCTGCCCACCTATATGCAATAGTACAGTTTAATCAAAAGATCTCCTGGTACTAGACATATATTGCTATGTGTTTTATATGCAAACAACCTTTGGATTATCTGCCTCTGTGATATTTGATAGTATTCTAAGTTTGTTTCTTCCAGCCACATTTTTCCCAATCCCAGCTAAGGAGGTGTCAAGGGCAACTTATGTGTGGGGGTAATATGAGTAAAATTTTTCCCTCAAAAACTAGTCTCTGACTTATCACAGCCTGTTTTCTCTATCCCATTTTCATTCTTACACACAAGTCCCACTTCTGCTTCTGATCCTCTGTCAATATTTGAAAGCACACATTGCTGGAGATTTATTTTCAAGTATCAGTTTTTCTAATGTGCTGCAGGATATATCAGATCATGCATGTGAAAATGCACCAAACCATTTGAACATCTTTTATGCTACTATTTATCTTTTTATGGTAATATTTCTCTTTATATATTTGGCACACTTACCTATGGTCCTTCCTTGATTACATGAAAAGTACAAAATTAATCAATACTACCAGAATAAGTTTTTCATGGGACCATAAAACAAGAAAGAAGGCAAACTATAAAGTGACATGGCATAATAAAAGGGAAATTATACCATGAATAGAAGAACTGGGGGGGCCTAAAGTTCAAAAAGATGCAAGTACCTGAGGAAATAAAGTAGAAGATACATATATCCGGAAAAAAAAAAAAAAGAAAATAGGAAAAATAACAAGAGGACACTAAAATAATAAAAAAAGATAAATATATATGTATATTTATGTATATATATGTATAAGTGTGTGGACAGGAAGGAAAAAAAACAACAAAGAAAACATTCTTTCTGGCTCATGGACAAGGGTCCATTTCACAATAGAATCCCAAAACTATCAAAACAACAGGGTCTGGCAAGAAGAATGTACAGCTCAAACCTTTTTATAAATGGAGTGCTACTCTTCAGAAAAAGGAGCCCTACCATCATAGCCTTTGCAAAGAAAAAAAAAACAAAAAGTAAAAAATTCCATTCCCTTTGAAAGCTTCTTTCTAAATGCCAGGAAAACAGGCCATTGGGTTATAGTTCCACAAATACTTGATGAGCACAACTCTTTTCCAGTTGTGTTGTTTATACAGTAGTTTAAGTGTAATTACTGTCACGGGCATTTTATATAAGAATTCTTGAAAACCAGTCTGTGAGGATCTCCTGGGTGAAAAGAATAGCTGTCACTTTATTCAGCCTATTTGACATGTTCATCAACTCTGCATATGGATGATGTGGGGACACTGCAGATCATCTATGGGATTAAAGCCCATGTTATACTTGGTACCTCAAGGAACAGAGCACTCTTGAGATTGGTCCATCTCACGGCAACAAGTATCCTGAATATGGAAGGGCTTCTGTCAGGAAACAGTCATACACATTGAAAGAAAGGAGATGCTGAGAGGATTGGGATAAACCAAATCTTGGAGGTTGAATATTGTTCTTTTTCAGGGAATCCTAGAGTAAGCTGGTGTTAATACAACCCTCACTAGAATTCCAGGCCACCTGCTTCACTCCTCAGGGGTCATGAAGAGAGGAAAAAGGAGATATGCAGGTGATACATGTTAGAAAAGAAAAAAATGTTCAACTAGTGGAGAAACATAAAATATATTTTCTTCTTGATTCTTAATATGATTCCTCATTTGTGACCACTGAAAACAATTGTGAAGGAAATTAGAAGAAAAAGTTTCCAAGGAAATGAAAAGCTTCATATTAAAAAGCCGAAGAAGGTAATTCAGTATGGAGATAGAGCATTAAGAATTGGGGAACACCACTCTTGTCCCGCCTCATCATTTTATTATTAAATTTTGCAGTCAAAAGTAATTTTAGTCCAGTTGTGACACATACACTCAGTGATTTCATGGAGTCACAGAGCACATTTAAAGATCATCACTCAACCTCTCTGCCATGGGCATGGACACTTTCCACTAGACCAGGTTGCTCAGAGCCCCATCCAGCCTGGTCTTGAATACAGTCAGGGATGGGACATCCACAGCTTCTCTGGGTAACCTTTGACAGTGCCTCACTGCCATCTTTGTAAAAAGTGTCTTATTTTCATCCAATCTAAACATACCCTCTTTCAGTTTCCCCTTATCCTGTCACTGCATCCCTTGGTAAAAAGTCTTTCTTATAAGCCCTGTTTATATGTTGGAAGGCCACAATAAGGTTTCCTTAGCTCTTTCTCTTCTTCAGGCTGAACAACCCCAAATCAGCCTTTCTTCACAGGGGAGGTGTAGCAGCCCTTTGACCATTTTTCTGGTCCTCCTCTGACCCCTCTAACAGGTCCATGTCTTTCTAGCACTGGGCACCAGAGGACTGGATGCAGTGGGCCTGTGCAAGGTATCAGGTGTTCCCTAGTATATGGGCTAGCATCCTTCAGTCTGATCCTTCAGTATTTTTTTCTTATTTGTAAAAGAGTGGATACCAATGCTCATTCAGTTTTACAGGATGACTAAAAAATCTTAGAGGTTAAATGATCAATACTGCCTACTGAATTTGTGCTATTGTACTGCTGCTTTTTTGGGACTTACTTTGGGACATGTGTTTCAGTCTGTGATCAGATGGAAAAATTATCACAGGCCACATAAAACCCAAGCCCCTTTTACTATGAGTATCTCAAGAAAAAGAGCTGGTCTTGGTTTGAAAATTGTTGGTGATGGGAGTTTAGCTGGCCACCATCTGTGATGTTGTTGCAACTTTACACCTTATGCATATTTTGAATTGATGTACATAAAACTTCCATATACTGTTTTATCTTATATAATAACCCTGACACTGTCCATTTATTTATGCCAAGGCAGTTCTAATTCTTAGCCATAGCTTTTACTTGTAGGCTACTTCCAGGTAAGAGTTAGGTCTCTTCCTAGGGTACTTTGCCTATTTTGTAATGATTTTTGCACATCTTTTGACCTTTCTTTGAAATATCAATATCTTGTTTATACTATGATCAGGAACAAGTTGTGGTTTAGCACTGCTATGGATTGCTTTAGAGTCCCTAGAAGTAGATTAGAAGTGCCAAACAAAGGCTGAAGTGCTGAACTAGTATAAGTTCCCCTCACCCATTCCATTCAAACTTCTCCAAAATGTTGAAATGTGGTTAACTCTGAGAAGGCAGGTTTCACATCAGATCATGTATCATCTCTCTTCTTTGCCAGGACTTAATGCCCTTTCAGGAATCATCTGTTCTCCCACAGGTGGCACAAAGCCAAATGAAAGCATAAAGACTGCATACATTCCCTTGTGTACTCTGGCTAAGTCAACAGAAAAGTGATTGTGTACCCCTGACTGATATGGATTTATTCTGTAAGATGATTTAATAGCATAATCTATACTATTAATGAGCATGAAACCACAGCCACACTGTTCCAGTATTAGCTGTATTGGCTCCAAATAACAGAAATTATATAATTTCCTCCTTACACATTCCAAGGTCACAGTAGCCCTTTTGATAACCTGGAAAGCTGGCAGTTTATGTTCTCTTAACTATACAACATGACCCCCAGTTGTTTTTTTTTTTTTTTTAACCAATGTTTTCTACAGCAGAATCCATTTCTCCATATTTTTTTTCCCAGCTACAGAGCTTTACAGCTGGGCTTTGTGAAAGGTATGCTGTTTGCCTGTTACCATATGTTTCCATATGATCCATATGGACCATATTGGAACAGATTTGTTTTGGTCACTTTTGTGAGTTTTAAAGATAATCATTTTACCAGTGTTGCCTATCTACACTTCTCTCTACAGTCAGTGAGAGAAGTTATATCTTAGGACTGAATTGATCTTCCTCTGGAGATTCCACTTTCAATACCAGAGACCTAACCCTGATTTTGTATCAGATAAAAACCTTCTGAAAATAGTTTTATATTTTCCTAATTATCTGATAAAACTATTTGCTACCAAAGGTAACAGACAAAAAAAGAATTCCCAAATGTTACTATTGCATCACAGTAACTTTCCCCTAAACCAGTGGTTATTTAGCAGGAGAGGAGTATGTGCTCTCCCACCAATTTAGGAATGCCTTGTTTATTAGCAAGAAATTCAGTTTCTAGTACTATCATTACAAGACCAACAAATGGGAATCAAATTAGAAGGGAAACATGACGAAGATGTGATTGGAACGCTACCTGCTGGAATCGGATGTCCAGATCAAAAGTGATGGGCTCTCTAGGATTGCAGATCACTGGCAGGCTGTACTCCTGATGTGGGGCAGTGGTGCAGGCTATCAGCTTCACTGTGTACATTCCTGAATAGTCTCGAACCTGGGCACAGAGAGAGAGGGAGCTGTACCACCAACACCCCAGCTAACAGGGCAGTGGAGGACTTAGCGAGGGTGAGGTTTTACCGCGAAGTCTGAAAGGAAGCTCCACTGCTGGACTGGCAGGTTGTAGGTTGGCTCACTTCGGATGAGGCTGAGGCTAAAAGTGAGGCCTGGGTGGTCAGCTGACATAACCATGGAAGTTAGAGATGAAGCTAAAAGCATGCCAAAGAGACAGATTTGTCACCTTTAGTGTTTCATTGCAAACTCTCAGAGCCTGAAAAACATTCTCAATGACTCATAAACCATAATGCCATAGCTGATGTTAATACCTTCACAGGGCACTGGGTTTTATTAACTGAAACTAAAATAAATTACAGTCAGCTCAGCTGAGCCTCCTTGATTCTTGTTTAAGTGTCTGTTCAGCAGCTGATTTTGTACACAACGAGAATTGAAGAATAAATTTAAGAGACAGTCAAAACAGTGAGAGTGGAATGGCAGAGATCTATAATCCCTTCTATTTTAAACTTGTCTCTGCCTATAGGCAAAGCTAAACACACCAGAGGACAGCTGAGAAAAAGTAGAAGCACCATGAAGCAGTTTTATGGGTTAAAAACACCTGAGTTAAACAAGAAGAGATTTCCTATTTTTTTTTCTCTTCT
The DNA here is from genome assembly GCF_050655825.1 of Lonchura striata. Taxonomy (NCBI): domain Eukaryota; kingdom Metazoa; phylum Chordata; class Aves; order Passeriformes; family Estrildidae; genus Lonchura; species Lonchura striata. The sequence goes on from NC_140703.1 coordinate 66,184,843, forward strand.
CACTGTTGTTCAGCAGATTTAATTTAGTTAGATATTCTTTTCCATGGCTGGCATTCATGCTCAGATTTATGTCTATAGACTGCATCTTACACCTGTAATTACTCTGAATAAAGGCAGTGGGGTTTAAACAGATTAAATTGCAGGAACAGGTCCTCAGCAATGATTAATTGCATGTCAGTAAGAGTGCTCTATTAACAGAATGATACAACACTCACACAAGTCTTTTTCTTGCTCCCTGAAAAAGGACTAAATATCCTTGAAAAGCTTCAAGTTAGAAAAGAAATTTTTAAATTTTAAGTTCCTAGGGAAATGTAAGTAAATAGTAATTGTAACTATCAGGTTAAAAACATATATCTATAGTTTCCTAATGGACACAATGGCCTAGATCTTCATCTTTCATGAATCAAGCTCTTGATCCAGTGGAAATATTTGCCTTCCATCAGATTAATATATATTTCAAAGTATATTTCAACAAGTTTGACAATTGAATACAGTCATCAATGAAAAGTAAGAAATATCAAGCAGAGGAAAAATCTGTATCTGAAGAGCATAGTATCTAAAAAGCAAAAAAAATTGCTATCAGAAGCAGAAATAGAAAAAAAAAAAGATTAGTATCAAATTTGGGAAAGGTGTCTTTATTTCTGAAGTGCTGCTAAAGGGTAGGTTACACTTACCAGGATGGGACATAACAAACAGACCATGAAACCGGGCTTCAGTCTTGAAGTTGACAACCAAGCGTCCCTCTTCACTGATGCGCATGCTGGTCGGGAACAGGGAACCTGCCAGCAAAAACCAATTAACAAGTGGGTTCCACTTGCAGGTGACAAAGAAATCACACTCCTGTGAAACGCCAGACCTACTCTTTTATCTACCCTTGCCATGTGTTTGGGCAGGCCTGTGGGTACTTTTTGGGTTGACTCCAGATTCTTCTCAAACAAGAAGTTATGCAGTGAGACCTTGAGATTTTAGGATGTGATGCAGCTTCCAAAGCATATAGGGAATTTCCCTGCAAAGCCATGATATTACATGTAACTACAGACTCACACAGCTGCTCTAGCAGGCTGAGGAAAATCCACACAGCAGTTTGTGCTTGGGTTCAGGCAGCATGGTCAGCTGCCAGGGGGATCTGCAGTATGAAGACTTTTATTTTTACCAAATATTGAAGCTGACTCCTACCAATGAAAGCTGCTTCAGAGATGCCCTTTATCAGTGCCTCTGTGCCTACTGTGCCCAGGCAGCAGCCATCAGCATCAGTTGGAGCAGCTGGTTGTGACTTCCACATAAATCTGCTCTAGGGTGCTGCAATCTGTGAAACTCCTTCTGAAAGGTTTTGCATTGCTGGCAATTTTTGGCATGAATTTGGCACAAAACACAGGCCTTACGTATTCTAATTTCAGATCACAATGCAGAAGTGGTTTACTTCTGTAGCTTGTAGCCAAGATCCTTTATCTCTGCAGTTTGGCAAAACTTTAGAGTTCAGGCATTTCCTCCAGCGCTCCCTTACAAACAGCCAGTGATGTTTCACCATTCTGCTTGCCAGGGAAAAGAAGGAAACAGGAATGTTCTCTCATGAATGTGCTGGAAATCTAACACACTAGTGTGAATGTATACCACCTGTACACAATCATCTGTACCAATCATATTTCTTGGTACAATAGAAATAACTATATATTCATGTATGAATTTGGGCTTTAGAAGACCTTGACTGCTTTGTAGTGTCACTTAGAATTTTTGTAGCACAATTATATGAATTGAGAGGTATGGAAAGAAACTAGAAACTAGTTAACCTCTCCTTGCTCAGAAAAATAACTGGTGAAAAAATACTGCCCAAGTAACACTGGGATATGTTGAGGGCTGTTTTGTACTGGTTGTTTTCAAAGGAAACTGAAGATGTTCAGCACCTCCAAAGATGTGGCCATTAGCTTCTTAAACAGAGAAATGAAAAAATTAAAGATGGGAAATGGTGGCATAGATGCACAACATAACTGCTGAGACAGAGGATTAGATTTGGTTGTTATTTGGTGACTGGCACATCACATGACCTGTGACATGTGGCTTATTCTTTAGGCATGGCCTTACATGTGCTTCATTCGTCATGCACTGCAGATTCCCCTTGCTGCTCCTCATTTCCTGCGCTTAACATAAGGACAGAAATGGAATAGCAATGATTTCTGTAGTTCATATACAGAGTTAGCAGAAGCAAAAAGTGATTTTAGGTTCCCAGGAGTCCTGAAATTGTGTACGTACATAATTACAGCTGGTACCTGTATTTTACTTAGGTTGAGAGAGATGGGAAACACCTGAAATGTAATGCTGGGAAATATTAAGTAAATTTGCATAAAAAGGACAATGCAGCACACAGGTCTAACTATATATTTTAATCTTGCACATACATCTGTATGTTACTGTTTGTAAAAAGTATACTAACTTTTTTAAAGATAAATTCTGCAGTGATAGATTTTTACTTGTTGACCAGCTATACTCATATTGTAGAATGTTTCAGAATTTACTACTCTCACACAGAGGAAAGGTCCCCATTATATAGTTCTGTTTCTTTTGAATGCTTCATAACATTTTCAAAATATCAAAAGTTTCTGAAACTGGACATTCATAGTGAGAAAAAAATGGTAGCACAGAAAAGCTTCTATTATTTTTATTAAAGTGCAAACATCTAGTGTGCTAACAGAATTTGTTTACATTATGTACTCTGAAGTTCTGAGTAGATATAAACGTTTTATATTTTGTACGTGTTTTTCAATTACAACAATACAATTGTCTTTCTTTTCAGTAAAAGAGCTGATGTCAACTTTACATGATTTTCATAAACACTCCATCAGACACCTGAGAGTGCTAGGAAATGACAGATTGCAATTGATAATAAATGAAAATATTAAATTTGTTTTTAGTATTGAAATTATTGAAAAAAAACATCCTACTGTGTGCAAACTACACTCCTAGTAACAAAGCATGAGTTCTATGGCAAGAAACACAACACCCACCTTGGAGCTCTGCTTCAGGTGGGCTGCCGATCCCATCCTTCCACAGGATGGCAGTGTCATACACAAAAGTCAGCCGCAGCTCTGACTGCAGGTCGAAATGCTGCCAGCCCCCGACACCCACTGGAGAGTGGAAAACATAAGAGACGTACAAAGGGACCCTCAGCGTGACGTAGGACTGCACTAGGTTGAGAACCTACAAGAAGCAGAATTGTACAGTAGGGTTAGTGATCATGAAGGGCAGCATTGCACAGGCAAGCCAAATGCAGGAGAAAGGGAAGACAGAACTTGAAATAAATACTGTGACTAAAATTCTCTCTTTTTGTAAGTTACGTATGGAGTGCAAAGCCATGTTTCAGTGATTTCCAACCGAGTTGAAATCCCTTCAAGTTTCATCTTTGTACTTCAAGCTGATAAATCATAACCCACTGAATTTTGTCTTATCATTTTTATTAGGGTTTTTTTATTACATAAACAACACAACTACAAATTTAGGCTTTTGAAATTTTTCAAATATGCTTTTGCATTTGCTCTATGGTTATGCCTTAACCGACTCTTGCTTACATTCTTTTTACTATCAACTAAGAAACTCTTCTGGAAGATGCTGAAATTGCTCAGATGTCATAGCACAACTGAGTCCTTGGACTTTACTTAGTAATTTCTAGAACTCTTTCTTCATTTGTGCATGGATAATAGCTAACATGCTGCATGCAAACACAGAAATCATACTGTTCTTCACTGTCTGGTAGAGCTAAAAATAATATGCAAGCTGACATGGATTTAAAAATAGAGCCTTTATACATTGTACCAAACAACTACACTGTAATTATGAAATAATTATTTATATATATATTTTGTGAAAAAAGACAAGAAGAACAGTGTCAGTAAACTGTCACCTCTTAAGATAGCTCTTACACAATACACAATCTAAGCCTGTCTGAAGAGACTTTGTGTTTATGTTTGGTTACAAATACTTTGTCGCTTGCATATCTCTGAATGAAATGTGGAATCCAGATCCTTTTAGATCATTCTGGATTTTCTTAGAAATACACCGGAGGAAAAACATTGAGATCGTCTCCCAGTGGGAAACTTTTCAGAGTCATAAAAGCTGTTGAATTCTGATTTATTTCCAACAGAAATTCCATATATAAATTTGCACATCTGAATACTTCCCTGATTACCTCATATCCTTCCAAAGAGAGTTTTGCACTGTCAAAAATCCCCAGCATTCAATGAAGTTTACAAGGAAGCTGGGTTCAACCAGCAGCAAGTCAAGGGGCTGTATGACCATTACCTTACAGCTGCTTTACACTTTGAAATGCCTGACAGAACCTTTACTAATATAATGTACCCACAAATTTACTGCTTGCACTCATTAAATATTATGACCTAATTAAGGACTCCATTAAGGCAAATATTCATAGTTGCCACAACTCACTTCCACATGTGAATTTCCTTGATCTGCATTCAGTGCTAATAAAATGTTTTTGACTAATATTGTTTGAATCATTCCATAATATGTGCTAACATTTACACATCAGTCATTTGGAAACACATAGTATCACAGAATCAAAGAATTTTAGGGGTGGAAGGAATTTCAGGAGATTATGCAGTCCAGCCCATCTGCCACTTAGAGTCACCTAGAGCAGGTTACACAGGAACATGTCCAGGTGGCTTTTGAATGTCTCCAGAAAGGGAGACTCCATGATCTCACTGGGCAGCCTGATCCAGTGCTCTGCCACCCTCTTCTCTTTCCCAGGCTGTGGTGGAACGTTTTTTCATTTAGTTTATGGCCATTGCTCCTTGTCCCGTCACTGGGCACCACTGAAAAGAGTCTGGCACCAATGAAAAATAAAACACTAACACAGGCTGGTAGACAAGATGCTACAGTTGTTGATTATATTAAAGCTTTGTTTGTTTTACATATACAAAATCAAGAACTTCTATTTGGAAAAGCAAAAAAAGTTCTCTCTGTATACTGTATGACCAATTAAAGTTAGACAAAAATATTATTATTTAGTACCATTTAAGTTGCAAATTTATCTTTGGGATACCTGCATGAGTATCTGAGCAATTATTTTGGACACAGATTCACTAAATTGTTCCAACATTATATTCTCACCTCCATTAAAAAAAAATAGCAATGATGCAGCTCTCAAATGTCTTATGGTTTGCTTTTGTTTCAGAGGTAATCACAAATATCTATCATTTCCTGGACTAGTATCAAGAACTGAATTAATACATTTGATTGGATAAAAAATTGTATTACTATTGTAAGGTCAACCCAGACAAACTGTGTTGGCTTTTCTCTCTGTCTTTTTGCTCTCCATCTGCATGATGTACAGTAAGAATTAGACACTGAAGTCAGAGATCTGAAATTTAGTTTGCTTATAGTGAAGATATAAAAGTATGTGGAACAGGATTTAATATATGCCCATCATTTTCTTAAATAGAAGCATACATAATGCTTAATGATAAAGTAGAGGACTGGAATATCAAAGTGAGGAATTAATGACCTCGAGGATTAGAATAATAGCAGTGAAATGAAATCTTATAGCTTAAAGTATAAGGTAATAGAAACCAGTCACAGGGATTTCTGTAGAAATGAAAGACATTCATTAGACACAATAGAGGGGAAAGAAATTTTGTTATGTGAGTTGATCACATCATAACTATGACCTTCCTACCCTCTCCATGTGCTATGATCCCAAGATAAACTGAGGAATGGGGTGGAAATTAGAAGCATGCATGCCATTATACAGAGCACTAGTGAGAGCTTATCTGGAACAGCTTTGATCATCCATGCTTGAAAAAGTCTAATTTGCATTGTAGACTTCAGAAAAAGAAATCAACATAATCAGAGGAATGGCAAAACTATCTGATGAGAAGAGTCTAAAACAGCAGTGCTTTTGAGCCCGGTACAACAAAGGCTGAGAGGGAGAGTAAGAATGCTGTCTATATACTTCAGGACACTAAGTGCAGAGAAGGGCCACTGATGATGAAAGATAGTGCTGACACGGGAACAAATGGGCATAAGATGGCCATGACAAACACAGCCTAGAAACCAGAAGAGTTTCCAGCCCTCAGTGTGGTGGCACTCCATAAGAATAGTGAGGCCATGAAATCCTGTAAGGTTTTGGATTAAGTTTACTAGTGTTGGAACAACATTATATAGACTTAAGGCAGATGCCTGGATAGAGTGATCCACAGAACTCCTTCTAGCTCAGTATCTTATGACACATCAAGCCAAAAAAAAAAACTCTCATTACAAAGCTTTTCTTGGCTCTTCGCGTGTACTTTACATAAAGCAATCTCCTAATGAGGTTTGTAACCCACATTTTAGCGTTTTCTTGCCTTCATTTGATGAGAACATAGTGTTAGAGACATCAGCTTATTTGCACTGGTCAAAATCTAGTAGCAGAATCCCTTCTGGGGCAAGTCTGCCAGGAACACTGCTCCTTTGACATTACCGCTGCTCTGGGGAGAAATCTCTCCACTTCTAGGACTGTAGAATTTAAAAGGTTCTTACCTTTTAATAAAGCCTGCAAGAGGTGTTTGGGCAACAGAGCTGCTTGCATCAGCCTGGGAATTTATTTGTGTACTCATGTGCTTCCATCAGTACTGCTGCCCTTACCTCTGATTCATGGCATGGGTGGGGGAGGAAGAACTTCTTGCCAAAAGCTCATTGAATTTTTATGCACACAAACCCTTCCACAGGCACTCATGGATCTGCAGGTCTGCAGGCAAACCTACAACACTGATAGTCAGAGAATAAATAATTCTCTCTAACAGTAAATGAAAACTTTTAAGAGTTTCTCATTCCTACAAGGGGGAATCTACTTTTCTGTAGGCAGAAGAGAAAAATCTCAGGACATGGTATGTGAAAGGATCTTTTTGATACAGTAAAAATAAAATAAAGAGGAAGTCAGCTGCAGAGGAAAGCAGTGTCAAAATCAGCAGGCACTGCCCCACCCCCCAAATGAATCGATGGAATGTGTTACACAGATGGAGGAGTTTGACTTCTCCAGCCCTCCTAATAATGCAGTTAGACAAACATAAGAAAACATTCTTTCCATTGAGTTATCTTTCTTTCCCAGCACTTTGTGCAAAGACTATTGGGAGTAGCCAGCTGTTCATTTTATATCTCATGGTGACACTGATGAAACCAAAAGGGTGACTTAGAGCTGCGTAAGTGTAGGATCAGCTTAACTGCTGTGGAGAGACAGGACAGGTGCATTATGTATCCATGCATCCTATGCACGGGAGATTTTACCAGTTACAATGACAAAATTATATTCAGTAATATTGATTTTAAACAATAATAAGTGCGTATGAATTTTAGTCTTCTGATACCAGGAGAGAAATACAGACTACAGCTACATCCCAGATGAACTGGGGAAATTGTGTCTCATACTCCATGACAATGCCAGGTCTGGAGAAGCTGAGAAGACAGAAGACAAAAATTGTTCCAAGGAGGGAACAGACTCTTATAGATAATAACTTGAAAAAATTTAGATAAAAAAATCACCAAACAGTGCACCTCAAAATGTATGTGTGAGAGAGAAGAACATGATTTATCCATTGATCTAAGAAATAGAGCTTCATACTATTTTTTTTTTTTGGTGAGGTAAATTATCACAGGTCATAAGGTCTGGTTTAGAATACTGAAAATTCCCATTTAAGACTTAGAAAGTATTAATGGGAGCTTCTATATGTGTTTTTCTTTTCTTCCCTTTTCAGATGCAATATGTCAAACTTCATTAGGAAAAATACACAATTATTTTGAGAATCTGTCACATAACAATTCAGAATATTTACAATGAAAAAAAATTTTCAATAAAGGGTTTGTGCATGGACTCTGTTCTACATTTATAGCATGTTTTATTTTGCTGGCTTACATTTCCAGAGGGCAGAGCTTGTCAGTGTATGTGTATATGTGTACATTGATAGTACTGATTAACTTAGACATTAGAAATAACATAAGTTTGTGTTTTATTCTGTGGATCTCAATGAAACAGGCATTACATGAAAATAGTATTTTTATTCTTCAAATTACTCTAGGTCTCATTTTCTATTGCATTTACTTGTGATGTCTGTGAATTTGAGTCACGCAAATTTAACAATGTTATCAATTACTGTTTACACAATGTCAGTATGGCAAAACTAAGATTTGGCCCTAAGAAGACACTCAGACAGGTAGGTCACAGGTGAAATGCAAAGCAGGCTTGTTTAAATAAGTCTGAATGGAGAAGAGAATGCAATACAGCCTTGAAATGCCAGTCTCTTGAAAAATGTAACCTCTGACTTTGTTACACAGCTGGTGCATTCACTTTATAGTTTTTTTTTTCTTTACAACTTACTAAATACCTGTTTGCATTTGCAGCTAGAGAAAAAATGTCTTTTAGTGAGGTTCCATGTCAAGGGAACATGAGTTGCAGAGTTTTCTTAAATTTGACTGGGATCACTAAAGTGAATATAAAAATCTGAAAACGGACATTTCTGTTTGTTTGAATTTTACAACATCTAGTGAGATTTTCAGAATAGGTGAGTTTTCATCTTAAAGTATGGTTTTGGTAAAACTAGTTCCAATAAAGCTGGAAATATACTGTTTCTGTGTAATAAAATCCCTCTGCAGGCTGCCTCATATAAGGTGCAGTAGTACATTAGTGATTTTAAAACCTGTTTGCAGACAGGATTTGGAAATGCTCAGTGCCATAACATGTGTAGCATAAATGTGACCTGAACATATTGGAAGAAAGATATTTTCAGTTTGGGCCAAAAATAACTGATTTTTGAAGAGAAAAAAGTGAACTGTTCAGCTATATTCAATTACCATAGTTTCAAGATATAAAGCTATACATTCAAGTATTTTACTACATGTTCTTCACCTTCTTGTTCCTAAAAAAGACTTGATTAATGAGCTGTCATTAATAAAATTAGTTTGAATGGTAATTTCCTTGCTTCCCTATTTCAAGTCTGGCAATGGACTGAAACTATGAGAAGAAACATCCATATATAAATACTTGGCCAGAACCACACAGAAGGCTCCAGATGCCAAACTGCCTGGCTACAGCAAACAGTTATAACAGTAGGAAAATGGATCAAATGATACTTCACACTCCATGAAATAAGTGTAGGCCGTACTTCAATGTACACCTCATTAAAGTACAGTCACTTGCTTGATTTTCACTGTCTCATTTTTTCACTTCCTTTCCTGAATATCTGTCATTGTTTTAGAACCTGTGTTGGGAGAATGTGAGATGTCTGTAGTAATTGACTCTCACAATGTCCCCATGAAGTAAAGCCCAACCCTTGTTAGCTACTTGAAAATACTGGAACACAGTTCTCATATAGGTGAGTTCTCCTTTTTTAAGGCCTATATATATCCAAAGGTAGACATTGAGTTTTAGACTGTGACTGCAGGTTGTCCTAAAGAAAACTGCTAATCATCAAAGCTGACCTTAACTTTGACAAGACAGAACTCTAATGCAAATCAATTAGATCAATTTAAAAAGGAGACCATCATTAATTTAAAGTAGAAGTTCTTTAAACTGCATATCTAAGTCCATGTTTAGATACATAAATGCCCAGGTTTTCAGTTTTGGGCAGACCCCAGGAACAAACTGTCATGCTGTACACTGAAAGGAGTGCTGCTGCATCTAGCTCACACAGGGTTTGCTCATGCACAGAATAATTGAGAAAAAGAGCGGGTCACAATCAGAAGGCCTCAAAGGGAAAAAAAAAAAAAAAAGAAAACTAAGACCTTCTCTGTATGTATTATGACAGTTCATGAGTTCATGGGAACTGGCCAAGACAGCTGCAGCCTTCAGCAAATACTAGGAGCTGTGCCAGAAAAACTGCACCAGCTGCAGGTCTCCTACCTCACTTCTTGATTACTAAAGTTCATCTTCTTACCCTAACATACCAGGAGCTCCCATGAAGTGAAGGTCCACATCATTTAAGATATTGCCAGTTCTTAGTGTGAAATCTCTCTGTCTCAATCAACATGGCTGTCTTTGTTTGACCATACAAGTACTGGAGAACTAGAATCAAGAAACAAAATTTTGAGCCTGAAGTTCTAGCCAAAGTATCTGGTAAATTCAAGTTATTAAATTTGCAGCAGTAGCGGGATACGGTAAGAGTGTTATTGTTATTTATCTGTTCTGTCTGTATAATAGAATTTAGGCTTCCTTTGTCTGCTAAAAAATTGGTGAAAACCATAGCTGCCAGCTTTCTGCTCACAGAAGAGGATTATTAATTGTTCACTGAAGGAGAAAAAAACAACAATGGTGACAACCACAGAGATAGGGCACTGACTGCCTCCCCTCTCAGCTGGAGGGGTCATGTGAAGATAAAGACCAAACCTGGAGAAGAATTAAATGGAGGTGGGGAAAACAGGGAGGGCAGTTGAGTGCATACTGGCTGCGGGGAAATGCTTCACTGCTAGAAGTAATTCAGCTTGATATTTCACTTAACATACTGTAGCCTTTTTTCCATAACCTAGAAGGCACTAAAGGATGACTTCATCTGCAGTTTCATGGCTCTTTCTGCTTTTAAATGAGAGAACTTACATAAAGTACATAATAGTTCTGAAGTCTCAGGAAAGTACAACTCACTTCTCTGGCCACACTGCTACTTATGCATGTCCTCCAAAACTGAATACACGGGTTCTTCCAATTTACTAAAATATTGGAATGGTACTTATTTCCTCCTCTGTTTATGTGAACATAGACATAAATAGGTTTTATTTAGATACATATTTGTCTAAAGCAGATATTCAACCTTTTGTCTAAAGGACACAGAAGTATTTAAAATGGATTCATACTATGTCTTCCTTTTCACTGAGGGAGAAGTGGCTTTCATAGTTACAGATGCTTCAAGTTGTGTGTGCTTATGGTTGCTTTGTATGGAAAATAAGAATTTGCAGTTGCATATTGCCTGGGCATAAGGAGATAGTCAAAGGAATGATGAGTCGAAGAAATGAAATAATTCTAAGAACAGTGAAGACTAGTGTAATTTTTATCTTGTGGGAATGTGTAAGGTTTACATCCCACACTTGGATGCCTTTCGCCCTGGCAGCTTCATAGATCCCGTGGAATGCACCTGTAGGAGGATCTGCTTTCAGCAGAGGCCAAGCCTAAGCACAGCATGGACAATGAGCTTCCAGCATGGAAGGAAACCTTGAAATGGTCTCTGTAACAGACAAGGAACTAGAACTGATGACAAAACAGTGAGATGACATATCCATCAAGGCCTTTGTATATGAGACAGGCAGAAGCTCCATTTTATTCTCGTCTTCTGATTTAGAGTATATAATCTCTAGTTAAGAGGGGCACAATGTTAGGAAGTTAATCAACTGCTAAAGAGATCCTGGTGCAATTTCTTGTCCAGCAAACTGACTGTATGATTACTGTGAACACCCATGGAATAAGGTGAACTTTAGACATGTAATTATAACAAAATCAAAACAATAACAAAAAAATCAGTTTATCTGATTAGGTATGTGCTTTAGTAGTAAATTAGCTCTGTTAAGATATGAATAGTAAATTAGCTCTGTTAATATATAAGCTCATGCTTATATATTTCTGTGGGCAATGACACATTTTCCACATCTGCTTTATGCCACTTGGGACTAAAAGAATAAGAATTTGTGCAAATAAGTAAGTCTACTGAGGTCTAATAGAAGATGGATCCCTGGCAAAATGTAAAAAGAGCAGAGAAATTATCTCAATTTTACAAAGCAGGCTCATTCTTTTCATAGTGATTCAACAAGGATGCTAGTGTATCAGGACAGTGAGTTAGCTGTGGATAGACTTCTGTGATATGAGTCCTTCTTCCAGCCTATAGGATTATTCCGCAAATATATTTTTCTGCACTTAAACTTCATAGTTACAGCCACTGTACTCCAGAGACTGAGTGGGATCAGACAGGTTTATATAGTAATCATACAGGGAAGACCCAGGGATTAATTTCACTGTCACTACTCCAGAAGAAATCCTGCACCCTTTTCTTTCCACATTATCATGGATTTCTAGAAATAATTTTCCAAAGTACACCTGAAGTTCTTTCTAATCTCTTGCTTTTAGCCCCCCGACCAGTTTCACAGCTCTATTCTTCAACCACTCCATATTGGCAGCTTTTTTTACTCCTGAACTAGTAATTTTCTGCTGGGTAATGTGAGAGCACCCTGCTGTCTGCATTGATGGGTAGTCTTACCCAATGAACAAGAGATCAGCAAAGCAAAGCTGCTGGTAGGACACTGCAGTCCTTTGCTGTCAGCAAGAAGTCTCTCCACAATGTTTTAAAACTGGTTTTCAAGATATAGCACAATGAATATTAAATATACCAGTGCTATCTATGTGCTAAAAGCAATTCTTCAAAAAGCTTTTATTTTAAGAAAAGACTAAATTGACTCACTATACAGTAAAAGAGGGATTGATTTGCCCAAAAATACCCCAGAACTGTACTGGGTGAAAATCAAAACAAATTTCATTCAGAACAAATGATTCTCTAATTTCTACTAGCACAGATGTATTATAGGGGAAATCTTTTATTACAAGAATACAGTACAAAATCAAGTTCCATACCTGTCCATCTGTGCCAATGGTGCCTCCACAATCTGTGAGGAGCTCGGACATGTCATAGTAGCTAATGAACTCCCACAAGCAGGCTTCCAGGTTCAGGTTGCGGTAGAAGCGCAAGGTGTTGAAGCCTCTAATTGTTGGGCTGTACTGATAGGGAATGGTTTCTCCAATCACATCTGGATTCTTGGTAGCGTCAGTTAAAAAACCATGGTGGGTCTTTACTTCAGTGTAATCCAACAGGTTGGAGCACTTATGGTTTCCAACTCTAGTTCCATCGTGGCTAAGTGTCAGCTCAAAGTTGGAGAGCTCTCTTGTAGAAATAACAGGCAGCATGCCTAAAAACATTAATTTATAGCACTATCACTACATGTCAGTTGTCAGACCTCCTTAATTTAGCCAGATTTTGTCAAACACTAAGCATGTTATGCAGTGCAGTATTTTGTACTTAACACCAATTACTGTACTTTAGAATTCAAAAGAAGTTGATATGGTAAGTATGTATGAGAATTTTACCCACGATACCTGTCTGCATACTATGGAAAGACAAATATTTCTAAACATAATAATATTTAAAAATATTAGTATACAAACATATTATTAAATAAAAAAATACTGTGACTAGTAATTACACTGTATATTTCTATGCACTTCAAGGGAGTTTTACAAAGCTTAGGTCTAGTCCAATCCATGTAAATTTTGCAGTTAATCTGAAAATGCTATTTTTCATATTGGAGACTATATATCAATACAGTATCTTATAGATCTTGTTGCAAACTGCACTTATTAATTCATAATTCATCATTTTTCTTTGTTCCTACTGTTAAAAGATTATGTTATTAACTTGTCTATTTAAAATAACCTGACCAACAAAGTAGCTCAAATAACAGCATATTGTATAAGTTCTCCTAACTTGGCTGATTTTCTCATACCATCAATATGTGGCATTGTGACTGTCAGTTTGATGAGGTTGGCATAGTCAGGATCTTCTGGGCCAGTGTAGCGCAGTTTGGCAGAGAATGGCTCTGCTCCAACTACTCCTGATATACGGGGCTGACAAAGACCTAATGGAAAAAAGAGAAAGCAACCTTACTTTATGTCCATAGGAAACAATCTATACTTTTCTTTCCACTATTTAAGATGTACTTTTCTTCCATGGTACAGGTATCCAAAACAATGAGAATTTTTTTCAATGGCAGGTAAATACTTTGAAAAGTATTTTCCAGAGGTTTCAACAGGAATTTATGTAAAAGGGGATTCAAACATAAATGATTTTTTTGATCAACTGGATCACATTTTCAGAACAAGGTGATGATATTGCATCAGTGTCTTTTCAGTTGCATGTGTTAACCTTACTTGCAAAGCCGGTGCCAAGTGCCATACTTTATTACAGAGGTCTTCAGAGGCATATTTTTTAATTCCTCCCACCATTCTAAGTTTTATGGAAGATACCTGACCAGTGCTCAGCTAATTTTGGCAATGGATTGGAGTATGCAGTGATATGTCCTCACAGATACTCGTGAGTCTCCTGATCCACCAGTAACAAAAATGTAGTTAGAAAGATTGTGCCACAGGATATGCAGAAGTATTCTGCTTAGAATAGAGCCAGCTCCAAAGCTGGATCTAGTTGCTTAAGGCCTTGTTAATTGAATTTCTCCAAGAAAGGAAAATGTGTAACTTATTTTGGTAATCCTTTCCAGTGTAAGTTCCATGTGTTCCAGTATTAGTCCAAGTTTGGAGGACCAGAGAATTAGGTTTGTAATCATATGATTTGAGAGATATGCAACTATGCAACAACTCCTTGTTGCATAGTTCAATGCAGTAGTGTCTGCATTCTGGTCAGTTTGTCATGTGATGGCCAAAGGATCACAACGTTCTCTAAGTAAGAAACAAGCAGATGTAGAAAGTCAAAACAGTTCTCTTGGCTCATTTCAGTGGGATTTCAAGAAAAGAGGAGGCAGGGCCTTCTTCTTGGAGAGCTTATTGGGTCTGGAGGAGCCAATCTTGCTCAACATTTCCAAGTAGGAAACTTCTGTCAGGATGAAACAAAATTTCTTTTCTGTACATTACAGCTTTTTGGTTTGGCGGTTTTGTTGGCGGTTTTATTTTCTTTCCTCAAATGCAAATAACGTTAAAGAGATTAAATATTTTTTTTTTTTTGCACAATCTGATTTCCTTTTGAGAGCTCAGTCTGTGCATTGGAGGTCAGGCATCTTCAAAGTGGAAAATATTCAGGATTTTTGTAGGTTGCTTTGATCATTGCACTTCTTTCCTTCTACATCACAAGTTAGCTCAGGTACTGAAAGTAATTTATGCATGACAACTCAGTCCTGAGCCTCACCTAATCAGCTCTGCTAATTTGTCAAGTGTAATCCAAATAATGCATTATTACAACAATAAAGGCAGTCTGTTTCATATAACAAGAAGGATGAATAACTATGAATGCCTTGACCAGGGAAAAATTCTGTCCAGGCCCTGTTATTGGGCCTAGTTGCTTTAGTCTTTAGTCAAGGAAGAAATCAATTTTCAGGTGTGCATTGAGGCCTGAATGCCAAATGAAGTTTTTCTTCTGGCTAGGCTTTGATATGCCACTCCCATGTGGATTCTCCAGTGTCTAATAGGAGCTGAGACTGTACTGCATCATTACTGTGTTTAATTCAAAAGTCAACAGAAACCAGGTTTCACTAATTCCATTGCCTGTTATATACTGTTCTCATGAACATACAAATTTGCTATGTGGATTATTATTTAAAGACGTGGAGAATTAGGAGAGAAGAAAAACTTTTTCTTTATACAATGGTTTGCTGTGTCAAGACAGTTTTTGCACCACCTCTGCCAACAGCAGAAGAAAAACTGACATGGTAATGTTAAAACACCTGATCATGAAACCAGCTTTTGTTAGGACTGAATTTGGGATCTGAAAGAGACCTGTGAATCTTGCAGTAGGTGATGATGTCTTACCTTCTGATGTGCTTATAGTGACAATAGGGCTCATAAGCTCAAGACCCTCATTCCCATCTGAATTCACAGCCCGAGCTGCACACTGGACACGAGAACCAGCTTGAAAGTAAATGGAGTCGAGTGTAATCATCTTAGAGGAAGTGAAGAAGGTGTCAAAGTCAACCTCCTTCATGGGGCTGGTCACACCGTCGGGGCCAGTGGGGGCACTCACAAGCCACCGGTACTGTGTCAGAGTATTATTGATGTTCTCACTGGCACATATAGAACCAGTCTTGTCAAAGTCTTCGTACTTAGGATTACAAGCCTGCAGAAAAAGGCAGATGTGTTAGGAATTTATTTGCTTCACAGCAAAGGAATTTTAAGTCATCAAGAGTCACGAAACTCAACAACATGGAACTTATAATCCCTCTAAATCTCATAAGAAATCACCTTATTTTGACAGTGATATATTTAGCATTGCTAGGGTAGATTAAAAGGTGTATCTAAGTATGCTTACTGAAATAAAATATATTATTTTAAATTGATTTATAGGTGAAAATGTGGCATAGTTATGAAGACACAAACTACACTCCTATATACTACTTTTAATTTTAATTTCTCCCTTTGATCTAATTCTGCAAATACACTTTGCATTTAAAGATTTATCTTCTTTGATTCTTTTTTTAATTTAGAAGAACCATTCAACTTGTGACATTCCTATGCAAAAGGAATGTGTGAAAAACAAACTGAAGATGGACAAAACATTCTTCAAGGTATATGAATATTTATGTAAACTTTTCAGTTGCAAAACTACTAGTGAAAAAATGAAAGAAGCCTGTACTCCTTCAGCACTCATTTTACAGTCCATGGCACTCATTGAAAACAATGGCTCATCTGTTATCTCCAGTGATATTAACTCTACAAATAAAGGCAGGATAATGGAGGAAATACTAAAGTCATGCAATCACAGATACAGTGTGAGTATCAATATCAAACTCTTCTTAGTCAGGAACAAGGGAAACATTTTTCTTTCTATGCTTTTTCTCCTCCTGAAAATGAATTTATTATCCAGACAAATTAGATTAGCTCTAAGGATAATTCTAGCTTGAACTAATATGTGTGACTAATATGTGTGACTCATCACCATATGGATTGATGCTGGGTGTGTAAAATCCACTAAACAAAATCAATATACTGATTTTGTTCCGTTTTTGCACAGAGATACTCACTGTGATACAGATGACAGGATAGCCAGCAATGGGACTGGCTCTGTCTTTGGCTTTAGAAGTATCATCATATATCAATAGAGATGCAACTTGAGGGACAGAGGGAAAGGTGACATCTGCCATGCTGTTCATTTCTTCGATGTAAACAATAGCCTTGACTGTCTGACAGTGGAAAAGATAGAAACAGTTCTCTGTCAAAATTTAAATAAACAAGGTGGACCTCAACCAGAGTGTATCAAGCCTTCGAAACATTGTTCCAAAAGAAGTTCTAAAACCTCAATTGGATGAGCTATTGAGAAAGGGTTGAGGCACTGAAAGTACACTGCAGAGTGCAAAAGGAAAGAGGTAAAATGATTTTTTTCTTTTCAAAACAGTGAAGATCCCAGACCTTTAAATTTGTCTCCCAGATTTTTTGTTATCACTTCAGTATTCTGGTAGAACCCCCTGTGTGCAGTGTATGCTTTAATGCCTGATGGAAATGGGGTGTTTGTCATCAGCAAAGGCTATGTCTCTTCTGTCTGGCTTCTGGAGTCAGTCTACATATTGTGTGACACTCATAAAACAGATGGGGATTTTATGCCATTTTATGCTAAATCAGAGGATTATACTGTTTGAATTAAAAGCATGCAAGATACAATGCTAAATAACAAGCATGTTATTTAATCTTACACAATAAGAATTATGCTAACATGGTTTTGACAGCAGCAGTCATATTTCACCTGAAATTATTCAACATAGAGGTTTTTACAACATAGAGGTTTTATTTCCAGAGAGTGTTTCCAAGAGGACAGCAGTTTATAAGACTGATTATATGAGAAGAATATGTCTGGAGTGATACCCTGAACACTCAGTCTTTCATTGACTCTGTGGCCCCATCAACATCATTGCCTTGATAATAAATTGTTTTGTTTAGGTGTTACTGTGACAGCTGGGGTGGCCATTTTGTCTTTTACTATACAAGCCAAGGTGTGAATAAATCTTAAAAGAAGAGTAAAATGATAAGCCAGAAAGTAAGACGTCAGTTTAGCAGATTTTGTTGTTCAGGACTTTGCATGAACTTGTTACCTGTATTTCTGCAACCATGTTCTCATCAGGCTTCAGGTGGACAGTGAAGGCTTCTCTCATCTCCCTTACTCCATCAAAGAGAACTTCAATCTCCACAAAGTGCTGTGTTTCACCCTCCTTGAACTCAATTTCTGAAAACATAAGACAATTAATAATAAATCTGTTGATCATAACAACCTGTGACTCTAGGCCCAGTAATTAGAGATGGCAGTTAATACTCACTTTTCAAATTACAGATGTTTGCAAATTTAGTTAAACTTATTTGATGCTACAAATAATAATAATGAATAGCAGTGGACACATGTAGAAATCACTGAAAATAAGACATAAATGAAGAGATGTGTGAAGATCAAAATTTAGTCTAATGGAACCTAATGTTTTGAAAATTATCTGTGACTAATTACACAAATGTTGGTAACATTATGTGAATGACCAAAAGACTGAAAAAGTCTAAATAAATAGTATCCAACAAAATGCAATAAATACAATGATAAATAGCAAAAATAAGGAACAAAGCGGCAGCTACACCAAAGTATTGTATTTTGAAAGTCATTGTCTCTGAAAAAACTTTGTAAATTATGGTGATAAAAAGTTCAATCTTAGCTAATTGTATTTGGTTTGCACGGCAAGGCTTTGGTAGTGGAGAGCCATAGGGGTGGATATCCTCCATATCTGACAATTCCAGCTGGCTCCAAGAGGGACCCACTGCTGTTCAAGGCTGAGCCCAGCAGTGGCAGTGGTAGTGCCTCTGGGATAACAGATTAAAGAAGGGAAAAGACTGTTGAACCACATAGATGGGAAAGAGGAGTGAGAATATGTGAGAAATCACTCTGCAGGCACCAAGCTCAGTGGGGAAGGAGGGTCAGGAGGTGTTCCAGAAGCCAGATTCCCCTGCAGGCTCTGGCGCAGACCCTGGTGATGCAGGATGTGGCCCTGCAGCCCAGGGAGGTCCATGGTGGAGCAAAGATCCATCTGCAGCCCATGGAGAACCCATGATCAAGCAGGTGGATGCCCAAAGGAGGCTGTGACCTCAGGGGAAGCCTGCAGGATCCTCCTGGCAGGATCTGTGGCCCCATGGAAAGAAGAGCCCACAGTGGAGCAGGTCTGCTGACAGGACTTGTGACTTCATGAGGACCCACATTGGAGCAGTTAATGAAGAAATGCAGACCATGGGAAGGACCCATAGTGCAGTTTTAGAACTGTTTCCTGTGGGTGGGGCCTCATGCTGGAGTAGGGAAGAGTGTGAGGAGGAAGAAGCATCAGAAATAATGTGTGATAAAGAGATTGCAACTCCCATTCCCTCGAGCCAGTCAGAGCTAAGGAATGTGGGATTGAAGCTACCCCAAGAAGAAGGGAGGAGTGGGAGGAATGTCTTATTTCTCCTCATTGTGCTCTAGTTTGATTGGTAAAAAAAAATAAAACTATTTTTCCCAAGCTGAGTCTGTTTTCCCTGTGCTGATAATTGGTGAGTGATGCCTCCCTCTTCTTATCTAGATCCACGAGCCTTCTGTCATATTTTCTCCTCTTTAGCTGAGGAGGGGGAGTCATAGAGCAGCTTTGGTGGGCACTTACTGTCCAGCCAAGATCCACCCACCACACTGAAAGAGTTAGGGAGTACTATGATTCTTGACTGTGTTAACTACTAAATAAATAAAAAGTACAGAAAGTATTTAACATTTGTGTCTGGAAAGGGTATGGGTGACAATAACCAAAATAGTAAGCGCATTTCTAATACTTTTTTTTTTTTTAAAGAATGTCAAATTCACTTTGAAGATGTACAGAAATAACCAACAGAAGCTTAGGACCAGAAGAACTTGCAGAGAGAGTGATGGTCTCATTGGTATATGGAAACATCACCATAATCAAAATATACCAGGTGATAAAGACCTCTGCACTTTAAAGGGTCAGGCACAAAAAACAGTAGTGCATTAAAGCTGAATTGTATATGGGAAATAAGGGACAGTTAGGTGATACAGACTGATCAGTGAAGTAAAATGCTATGAAACGCTCTTCCTCTCCAAAGTCTTCAAACCAGGACCAGATGCCCTTTCTAAAGGACATGCTTTCTCCAGCCAAAGTTATTTGGATCAATACAGAATAATTACAGAATAATAAATACAGGAATTATTTGGGAAAACTGGGAGAATATTGGAATCCACAGTGAATCTGACTATGTGACTAATGATCCTTCCAATCCCAAGTGTAATTATGCCAGGAAAATACACTTTGTGGTACTAAACATATGAACTCTCATCTGAGAGTTAAGAATTTTACTGATTTTCAGTTTGCCACACTTCCTTCAAAAAACTCAATTAAGGATGTGGGTTTTGTACCTATGACTGAATATGCAGGTTCCCTAAACCCACAAGTATTCTGAAACCTGTGGAGAAATTCTGCACATTACAGACCTTTCTCAAAGGCTTGGGGGCAGAGGCTGAGAGCCTCTTGTTCTGCAGTAGCACATTTCTCCTGAAAACTTTGCTGCCATGTGCTGTTTGTGCACAGCAGGGAGAATGTAAGCAAGAAAATGCCTACAGGTAATGTGCACAGGATAAGTATCAGCTGACACTAAAAGTTCCTGTGGTTTTCAGGGGGAAAGGGCAAAACTCTAAAATGCAGGAGCAAAGTGACTGGAATTAGCAAGCTCTGGGTTGATGATTTTCTTGTGGCTAACAAATTGCCTCTTCAGATATCACTAGTGGCAAATGCCACTCCTATGGAATTTGAAGATACAGTGTAATGCTGTTGCTGGATGTTCAAAGGTAAGTCATATATTCCAGCTGGACTGGATGCCAAAATAGTTTATCCAAAACTATGAAAACACTCCAGCAATGAATGATTAATCTTAAAACACAGAGTACTATCATGTAGTATCATAAACTTTAAAAGAAAAAAAAATCATAATGCTACAAACTCCATTAGTCATTGTCTAAAGCACGTAGGTGGGCTATTAATGGAAAGAAGTTTATCAGCTAAGAAATTTCTCATTCTGTTGCACAACTTCTCTCGTCATTTATTGGTAGCGTGGAGCAGCAGGCAGTGAATTCAGAAATACAGAAGGAAAGCTTTATTATTACAGAACATAGAAAACTAAAAAGAAATATACATTAATTCCTACATACAGCAAATCCCATTATCTTAATGAATTGCTCAAGAAACAACCACACAATCATATCCTATAAGCAGATGTTTCTTCAGAGTAATATTATTACACTCTGCAAATATAACTAAGGTTTAAGTCACACATCTTCCACAATTTCTTGGGCTACAGACGTTTTCAAAGGAGTCCCAATCCTTTTGTAAATATCTTCACTGATAATTAGTATAATAACAGGAACCGACTGTTGTATACCACAGGGGATTTGTCCACACTGAATTTGAATAGGAAAATGCATTTTGGGATGTGGTTTCAAAGAAAGTTATTTCATTTTTCAAAAATTATGTTACAGTCATGAATGAAAACAAATAGTTGGATGTGATAAGTATGATCCTACCTTCTGATATGGGGTGATAGTCTTCTCCAGAAGTAGCAGATCCATCCCTTGTATGAACTCTAACAACAGAAACTTTGGAAGTGTCTCCCAGACGAAGCACTGGTATTTTCACAATTGCTACTTGCCTTGTGTCCTTTGGTTCACTCACACTAAATTTGGTCTCACCAAACTTAATGATAGCCTCTGTCATTAGAAGAAAAAAAAATGGTTTTAGAGCATGCAAATGGGCTTCCAAAAGCCAGTAACAACAAGCTATTCTCTTACTGTCTGCGTCATCCCGAATCTTTATCAGCGTCTCATTTTGTTCTCCAACAGAGGCACCAAAGGAAGAATCACTTCTTGGAGTGCCAAGAACCAGGCGTAGCTCTTCTTCCTCCTCGTGGAAAGTATCATCCGTAAGCACCAGCGTGCAAGGCTTCTCAGTTTCCCCTGCAATCATTCTGAAGGTAGTTATCAGGCAGAACTTAGGTGTTCTTTGCTCTAATACAGTACTTCTTTCCAAGCCCAGGGCACCTGACTCGCACTGGCCAAGGCATCCACTTGACACCATACAAGTTAATGAGCAATGACAGCAGCGAAAGCAGAATTAGCAATCATTACCTTTCTATGGAAACTCATTAAAGTGGAATCCCCCCTTGTGGGACTTCTGTAAGGTAAGTTTCTATTTGGTATATCCACTTTACATGTATTAGTCCTTTTGTTTTACCTAAGAAGAAAATGCTTCCCAGTGACCTCTTGTAAAGAGTGCGCTTAAAAAAGTAAATACTTGCACAAGGAAACAGAATAATAAAACCTTTCTAATGTTAATACTAATTACTAATTACCATTACTAATACTAATTGCAATTTTGTCCTGAATTTCTGTATTTTAATTATCTTTTGATTGGACAGCCTCCAACTGTGTGGACCTTCACTTAAATTATTCTGTTTGACTTTAGTCTTTAACTCCCACTGATTCCAAGTGACATTGAATATTGCCATAAAAAAGCTTTGAAGTATCAAACCTCTCAATTTTGCACTCACAAATTATTGTGCCCTGACTTACTAGATGTTCAGAAACTTGAACATCTTTTCTTATGTCTTTTACACAAGCAGCAAGACCTATGAAGGGTGTTCAGTGTCTGTCAGCCAGCATGACTATGTGGGCTCTTCCTCATGGGACTGACTCCTATGCCCCAGACAAAAGGAACAGCACAACAGGAGAGAGATTAGGTCAATTTACTGTATTTTTTCATCATTACACATGCAGGTAAGATCAAGGCTCTTCAAGATGAAGAACCAGAGCAGGATGCTGACTGTGTTAGTTTTCTGAGTTTGCCTTTTCCCCTAACTATAGAAAATGAGAAAATTAATTGTCCCTTAGAAGGAGAAAATATGCAAAATACTCATCCTGCATATTGTTACATGGAAAATGTGAAAACTGGAATGAAACTGCTGCATATTAAACATGCCTAAGAAGCTTATGGAGTCAAAATATAATTCTAGTGGACCTCTTTGTTATTTGTCTTTGCAGAGAAATGGTAGGGCAACACTCAAAAACAGAGAAAAGTCACTTCCTAAAGTGGCCCAGATCCATTAATTCTTACTAGCTGGACTCTTTCCTGGTTGCACAGAAGGAATAGCAAAGGTGTAGAGTACAGGACAGCACTAAAAGCTGAGGCTAGTCCTAAATAAAGAAAGACTGATAAACTCACTTTTTCAAGAGAACTTTGATACATGTCTACAGAAATACATGTCTACAGAAATACAAAGGTTGTAATTTCTGCGATAAGGATATATCAAGGATATCATGCTGATGACAGAACTTAAGACTTTTAAAAAGTTTCATATGTGTGTAAACTTCAAAGGCTACAACACCAAACTGCCTTCTGCACATGTAGAAAGAATTAGGCAATATTCTTTCAACATAGTAACATTTGATTTATTTGCATTTCATCTCTGATGTGGGATATTAAGTACCTGATATTCGTGGGCGGTCTTAGGAAAGCCTTGGTGGGAGAAAAAAAATTCAAACAGGAATTAGGAAGCTATATACCTGTTGAAAGATCTGTTACTCATTTCAGTGCATGTCAAATGTATTTACCAGAAATCTGGTTAACAAAGAGCAGAATTTCTGAAGTTTCCTTTCTGACAGCAGATCTGTGCTTCTCCTGTGTTATGCCAAACTTTTTAGCATATACTCTTTTGGTTCTTATTGATTATCCTTCTAAGTTAGAAGTGAAGGAAATAGAGGCAACATCATCCCATTGTGTATGAAAGAAAAACCAAACCTTTGTTTTCCAGAGTGATCCTTTTGGCACTACCCTATGAGAAGACAAAATTGAAGCACAACAAAACAAAACAAACAAAGCAAAGGAAAGCAAAGCAAAAGAAAAGAAAACATAGTAGAAGAGAAAAACAAAGCAAAAGAAAACATAAAGGCTTCTAAAATAACATCAAGAACTTACCAGGAAGGAATGTGATGATGGAACTGTCAGTGTTAGGACGTTCTTCGAAGTCCATCATAACCTGAGCTGAACCTTGCCTTGTATAGCATCTCACAGTGGATGTGTATCGGATATCCCCACTCCTATATATCATGGCAGAAACCTGCCCATCATTTTCATTGGCTACATACACAGATTCTTTAAACTGCATCTTTGACACTGGGCAGAAAAACATAGAAAGCACATGTAAAGTATAACTGCAGAAGTTATCATATCTTCCCTCCACCATTTCACATTTACTTACACCACACTGCACTAGATATAGAACACAAGCAGCCAGACAGGAAATGACTAATCTCCAAATGATGAAAAATAATAATAAAAAAAAAATTACTCACAATCAGACACTGAGTCATTAATGACGATGGTGGTCTTGCTGGGTTCTCCAAGAGCAGCATTCGTGGGCATCCTTAGCACAAGCTCAAACTTCTCTGTTCCTTCTAACACTGGCTGTCCAAGATCATCCAGAATTATCACACGAAAAGTCTGCATATTGACTCCAGGTGAAAAATCCAAATTACGACTAATGCCTACATAATCTATTCCAGCTACCAATAGAAAAGAGATAAAAATATCATTGCATATAATTAGAAATAAAAATATCCATCATAAGGCAGTTAGTTGTAGGTAAATATTTTTCATTTATAACTTCAGTATTTGCCAAATGCTGGCATTCATGTAAAGCAAAAATATCTTTTAGTATTTAAGTTGGACTACACAATAAAATAATTCAATATTCATTAATTTTTTGTTTAATGATGATTTGAGTCACAAAATGAGACTGATTCTCTTCTGTTCTAAACCAACAGTTATTCCAGAAAAACATATGAAATTTGCTTGAAGTGAGAAATGAAAGCAAGCAAAAAGCTTTGAGAGAGACTCTGGAGATGAAACAAAGTGTTTTGGAAAGAAATTTTTTATTTTTTTGTAACAAAGATGGAAGTTTTAAGATTAATATAAAAAGGAAAGGAGACAAGGCCAGTGAGCTGACCAGGGGAAGAACTGCTGTTGAGAGGAGTTGTGTAAAACAGAATGAATAGAAAACAAATAAATCAAATTCTGCTCAGGACATATTGGGTGAGGTCTGCCACCTTACTCTCAAAGGAACATTGATCTAGGTTTGTTTTCTTTTAAGCAAATCAAACAAATCCTGTCAATAAGAAGGCAGCAAACAAAACAATATACTGACTAAAAATTACACTGTCTTGGAACCAAGGCATTAAATGTATCCAGGACTTTAGGGAAGGACTCAATTTTAACATTAGTTTTTGGGACAATAAAAAGCAGAGCTCTTGAAACAAAGCTTTGGGAAAAACACTTAAACTGAAATGGAAATCAAGTTTGGAATTCTGTGAATTTGACAAAATTTGGCCGGATTAAAAGCCATCATCACATGGGCACTTGCCTAAAAGCTCGACTGCTATACTTCCCTAGAGCTAAGCCTCTAAGGCAGGACTCCAGGACTGACAGCTCAGAGAAGCAGATCCACTGCTGCACTGTGTAAGGCAAGGAGCCAGGTTCATGGTTTTACAGGCAGCCAGCCATGTCAGAACTTTCATGCTGTGACCAACAGACTAGAGAGCTCAAGAGCTGAGCCATTCCCAGCTTTTAATCCTAGAGGTCTTGGCACATTGAATGAAGATCCTTAATCTAAGGAAGGATTTTTTTAAACCAGAAATAAAATAACTTAAATATTCAAGATTTGGTAAAGATATCAGATCATAAAAGCAAGTTCAGAACTGAAGCAATCACATATTTTTTCAGACTTAATAATTTTATTTTTCATAAGAAAGATGCATCTGTGTTATGTATATTGTGTTGTGCATATACCATACATATATAGTATGTTTAGATATTCCTGAAATAACAGTAGTTACACTCAGGATAAGCATCTAAGGCAGATAATTTTTATGCTGCCTCTATGTGAATATCCTAGTTTAAACATTATGACACGTTTTATGAAAATAATAGAGTGTGCTAACACTTGATTCTGCAGACAAAGGCTCTGTCAATGTATCCAAGAACCACACAGCTGAAGCAATTGTGTTCCTGAATAGGTTACTAGGTAATAATTTCTCATTGCCTACAGCAAAAATGAGAGAAGCAAACTCAGCACACTGCCAGCGATCATAACCATGCCCAGAGTATGCTCTTGAGGCAGCAATCAGCTGCCTTGTAGCAGTCTTTATCCGAGGATTTAAAGGCATTTCTCTTTGTGCTATACTTCATAGCAGCTCTTACTCCTGTTTCTCTGAAATTCTGTAACCACTTAATTTGTTGTAAGAAGAAGAGATCTGCTAAGAGCAAGACTCGTCCAATTTTCATTTTATGTGGTGGAAACTGTACCAAGACCCAGTGAACCAGCAGGTGTGAAACGGAGCAGCAGGTGCCAGCAGCGTGCAGCAGCAGGAGCAGCAGTGTGAACCAGAGCGAAGCGATAACTCACCCTCTGCACTTGCTGGCTCTGACTTGCGGGACCTCACCGTAACAGAGGCGGCTTTGGACAGATCGGTTCCAGTCCTCCAGACACGGACCTCAATGTAGCCAGCACTCTCATCAACATAGTACTCATCATTTCCAAAGTAGAATGCTGGTTCTGGTGAAAGAGGGATAATGTCCATAAATGCTTCTTTACCTTACACTGAAGTTAACAAGAGACCATAAAATCCACACTGAACAGTGGAGAGCACTTTGCTCATCTCAGTAAGTGAAATAAAGCTTCTTTTTTCAAGGCTTAGAATTCTTCTAGCCATTTTTTGGCTTCTTTTCAAGTATTGGTTTGTACGGTTTTAGATAGCAATTGTTATATCATCACTGTGCTCTTTTTCTTGCCTCCTACATTTTCAACTTTTTGTGTTAGCATACATGAATCTGTGTACAAAACCAAATGTGGTATCTCACTAAACTTGTTTTAGTTGAGTCCTGTGCACAAGCCAGAAAATTCCTTGCATTTTTCACTTTGGTGAAAACATATGAAGCTACTCTTGGTAACATTTTCCAGCTAACTAAAGGCTCAAATACTTAATTTCAGTTCTCCCACACCTAGCATTTAAAACAAAATCAATCTTATTTCATGTAAACTGAAATGTGAACAGTCTTTATCTTAATACTACTAAAGTTCCACAGTTCATAAGAAAGAAGAGCAAAAAGCAAAGGAGATTAAGAGCTATTTCACTTAACAGACATGTTGTTTAGCTTCATTTTTAACTCCCTCTTCCAGTTTTCCTACCCACAGTAATTTCACAAAGTAAAGAGCCTTAAAAACATATCCCAGCTTCATCCTGCATGTATATCATCCCCCATTTTTCTATCCTTTCCATTTGTGTTTCAAACATGCAAGATTAATCATGCACAGCCAGTGCCTCAGCTTTCCCACTGCACAGCAGAAATCCCAGCTACCTCCCCCAAGCACAGAAAGACCTACCCAAGTTCTCCTTGCACTTCATCACAAGTTTCTTATCCTGTCTTGTGAGAATTTATTAGCCTCATGAGGCTACAGTATCACAAATGCATTTGAAATACCATGCACCATACAGCCAATGTAAATCCAGTCAGCAAAGATCACAGCAATTGCTCAGTGCTCTATGAGCAGCAAAAAAAGAACTCCTTTAATATTCCTCATCAATGAAAAACTGCAGCTGCCTCCCTACTTATCTGCAAAAAGTGAAATCATGCAACAAATTAATGGAACTGAATGTATTTACTGAAAAATAGTGCAGATTCATAGACCTGTTTGAGCATTATCAAAGTCATCAGCCTTTGCAGAATGAAAGACAAACCTGGAAGAAGTCTAACTTTAGAAGATGAAAATTTTGGTTCCATTTTTTTTTTTAATTCAAGAGCATGTGTATTTAACGGTGTGTGTATTTGTGTGAACAGACAGACACACACTGATTTTAATTTATTTGCCCATAAAGGCTGGCTTGTCAGTAGGTGTTTTTACACTTGGAACATCTGAAACATTTTTAATGGCTGAACAGGATACATTCTTTGTACCTTTTGTGTAACTACTATTAACTTTGATGAGAGTTCTTATTACAGGATACTGAAGCACTGGATATTAGAGCTGTCATTTCAGACATAGAATGTTCTAAATTCTTTAAGACAATAAAAATACAGAATGCCTACTAAGACCAAATGGTTATTAACGTGCCAATAATTAGATAAAGGCAGTTAAAAAATTATCAATTATAATACAAGTAATTTCTTAAACAGGTAAGCTTAGTGTTCAGCACACTTTCCCAAGCCTAATCTTGTTCTTATGTCCCAGTGGTTCCGGAACTTGATCTGGACTTGGCTACACTTCATTTTTAGCACTTTAGCAAGAGGTACTCACATGGAGCCTGCTTGCTCTCAGTTTGCAAGGACAAAGATAGGCCATTGCAGGTTTCCCAGCACAATGAGCATACAGGAGGACAGGACGCACTGCAATCTGAAAAATCTGAGGAGGTGTGGAAACATTCCCTTCTACTTACTGGCTGCTCAGGGAACTTAGATGATCTGCCTTAAACTAGATGGAAGGCATAAAATAAAATATTGTTTATTTCTTACAGAATTATCCTAACACTTGCTTTACTGCTGCTGAAGAAAAATCCTTGCATACTATTCATTCCTGTAGTCACAGTCAAACAAAAAAATAACGAAACTTTCAGCTAGTTTGCCTTATATTTCAGAGCGAGTTTTTCACACTTTTTGAGGTTTGTATGTTCAATGAAAGACACATTCTGCATGGTTACCCATCCTAGGAAACAAATCCTTACAAATGTTTTCTAAATTCATTTCCTGTAAGCTGTGTTAGTAGCTCCCCAGGGGAAGGAGCAAAGCCAAGCTCCTAACAGGGAAAGCATTGTCTATCTCAGGTCATGTCTGGAAAACACTCTGCTCAATGACTTCAGGCTCACTTACAGCAGACCTTTAATCTAGTAATCACTCTGAAGAGAGACTACTGCAAATTTAATGGCTCCTCTTAGAGAAGTAAGAGGTAGTTTTCCAAAGGTTTTTTTTTGTTCAGACCCACAGATTTTGCTGGCATGAAGTTACAATAATCAGAGGAGAAAGGTTAGGAGCTTTAGTCCCAGGTTTCTTGGCACAGAAACACAAACTTTGTCCTTGTACTTAGAGAGCCAGAGGCATATCTCAACTACAGCTCTAGTCATTCATCAAGCAGGAAAACAAACACACTTCTCATGTTAGGAACACGTCTAACTTTGAAGGTACATCATCAAATCAGTGCACAAAAATAGCACTGA
Organism: Lonchura striata; assembly: GCF_050655825.1. NCBI lineage: Eukaryota > Metazoa > Chordata > Aves > Passeriformes > Estrildidae > Lonchura > Lonchura striata. The sequence continues at coordinate 66,213,879 of NC_140703.1, forward strand.
TAGCACAAAAATGTTTATTTCCAAAGAGGCTTTACCTTTTAAAATTATATCCTTATAAACTGCTTTAGGGAGATATTGCAAAAGAGTAGGTTGTTTATAAAAAACACTGTTGGCAGTATATTTAGGACAAACACAAAAGAACAGACTCTTTTCTGCTGACACCTTGATAAGGCTTAAAACTAAAGTGGATTTCATTGATACATGCTGCCAGTGATGCACACACACATGCACATATATATATATATATATATATATATTCTTAGGAGGAAAGGAACAATAGAAGAAAACAGACATGGCATTCCAACCTATTCAGATATTGGAACCAGGAGAAGCAGTCTTTACAAATGAACTTATGGCTCATCTTCTCTAGGGTTAAGACTATTTATTCTTAAAAGCTTTTGCCTTCCTTCTTTCCATGAACAGTACAAACAAGGCTATGATGTGAACATTATGAGTTGCTGAGCTAGCAGAAGTCTGTTGTGGTAATGCAGAAGGTGCAAACTTTCTTTTGAAGCCTACAAGCCTGTTCTGGTACAGTCTGGACATGCTAGGGCCGTGCTGAATCTGAAGTAAGGAACCCTGATGGCTGGCACAGCTAATTAACTTGGACACAAAACCAGACAAACATGGCTAGATTTGGCTGGACCTGACCTGGCTCATACTCAGGCAACACATAACATCCCTACACAATGGCTACTTGCATTTCAGGATCAAAGCTGGCATTAAAGGACTGATGTGATGAGTCTGTAACATAACAGATTCCAGTGTTCCAAACATGAAGTGTGTGAGCTGTAGGTAGACCACTTAAGAGTGAGAGTTCATTAAATGTAAGAAGGCATGAGCATTTACTGTTTAATAGCAGTAAAGGTCACCTTCTGAAATCTCTCTCATATATCCATCTTAATAACAACAAAAGAAAAGCCCAGAGAAACCATCACATTACAAAAACTTTATATTAAGACAATATCAAAGAGGACTTTAAAATCTGCACCATTCTGCAGCTATTTACACACACTTGAAACTAGGCAAGCAAATGAGCTTGTATTCAGCACAATGAATTAAATTTGCCAAGTCATTTATTTTCACTGAATGCTGTAGAAGCAGGGGTCAAGATTACAGTCAAAGCTCAGTTCTGTAGCAGGTACCTGTTGTGCAAATGCCAATAACTTTTTATTTGATGTGGTCAAAACAGATTACTTTTCAAATTCATATGCTGCAATCTTAACAGCTTTCCTCTTCTTAGTAGTGTTGTCATAACTTTTGCAACCAAAAAGTAAATTCCCCTCAGAATCAAAATTGCTAGTTTCAGCCAAATTGCCACAGACATCATCTTAAGCAAATGTCTGCTTTTCCATTTGTCTCAACAGACCATTTCTGCCTATTGACTTAAAAAAGGTTTTTAAAACAATCCTGCAAACCCTGCAACAGGTAATAGGACAGATTTAAATTAATGCAATCTTTACTAAATACACTTTGTTTTTCTAAGAGAATTGCTGTTTCTTTTTTAATCCACAATGGCAATGCCATACATTGATTACACTGGCTCATCCCTTAATTACTCTAATTTTTTTATGCAGCTTAACCTAGTAATTTCAGTAGAATAACATGGTGCGAGGTAATAACTGCTATGAACAACATTATATATGATTCACATTTAATTAATTTATGATAGACACTAATTTAACATAACACTTTACATTTTAACTCACCCTTTATGTTAAAGTGCATCCATGCTTCAATTTCTCTAGACACACTACCATCACAAGCAGCACTTGCCTGGCAGGCTTGGAGTCTATATCTAAACTGTCTGCTACATCAATAAACAAAACTCAAATATGAGTGAAGTAGCATGTTAAAGGAAGCAGATTATAGCTCCAGCTGCAAGAATGAAGATGGCAGTGAGATGGCTACAGTGACTCCCCATCTCTGGTCACCTGCACCTTCCTTCTTGACAGCCTGCAGGATTCTTTGTAGCCTGGAGAAAAGAGCTAATTCTGATTTTGCTTAATGTCAGGCTACTGATCATAAACGGTATAGTAACAACTTGGTGAGCTACAGAGTATACCTGAACAATGGAGAATAAAGACATTAGAGTGCATGAGGACAAGCTGTAGCTCAAGTCATTGAGGATGTGTGTCTCTAAAGTAAAAATGAATTTTTCAATTAGCTAATTATTATGTACAAGATAGTAATGAACAGTCTTAAGTTATTTCTCAGCTACAAACAGCATGTTAGTAGAAAGGCTAATGTGTGCTGCTCACACTAAGTGATCTTCCCTTGAAGCGATTAATTTATTTTTGTTAGCTTGCTAAGAAACATTGCTACCTTTCTGAAACACCAAATTCATATCAGTGAACTAACATATACATGAAAATATTTATTAGTAGAGTAGTATTTCTATGATTCTTCCACACCCTTCAGGATATAACACAGACCTTCATATCACTGGAACTACTACACATGTTGAAGGAGTTTTTCCTATGTTCAGTCTGAGGACAGGGCCCAAAGATTTTTCTTGCTGTAAGTACATCAAGCTCCAATCACTTACCTTAACCATTCCATAATGCAAATAATTGCTTCATTTACCAATGGAAATAAAAATATAAAGACTAAGAGATGAAGAAACAGATACTGGAATCTGGGGGAACACCCAACCATGATTACATTGCCTGCAGCAACCATCTGAATTTCACATACCTTTTTTCTACTGGCTATACCTCCCACAGAGCATGAAACCAACTTAGAATCTTCTACATGCTCTATTTTTAAATCAAATTAGATTACTTTTATATAAAAAGCCTGGAAAATTGGATTGGTAACAAATCCTCAAATCCTCTGATGAAACAGAGGCAGACAGATAAATGGGAAGGCTTGGCAGTAGCATTTAAATATACCACACAAAAGGTTTTTCACACACAAGGTTTTTCACAAAGAGGTCAAGCTTGAAGGTACTTACAGTCAGTGATACATTGGGTAAAAAATGAGGGCTACAAACCAAAATGGCATGAGAAGTTCAGCAGTTTAGAAATCAGGCTAGATAAAAGTATAGTATGCAGCCATTTCTGGCTGATTCAACCTTAAATTTTGCACTTTTACTATTCAGTCACAACGATGGTTGCGTTGAGTTTGCTTAGCCAGTGGAAACAATTTCTTATAGGCTTTTCTGCTCACATACAATCAGGACATATTTAGCTCACCAAGGCTGTAGAAGGAAAGTATGTAAGGTATCCCTTTGCCAGAGCTACTGGTGAGGATGGGACTTGGCAGAGAAGACAGAGCAGAAGTGAAAATAGAGCAACAGCCAGACTTATCAGGCCACAAAAGCAGAACTCTAACAAAAGAAAATATGCTCTGCTGTATGTTAAAACTTCTTGTGTTCTGTCTCTTGGACTTTTGATCCCATCTGTGTGAGAGAGATGAGTGTCCTGATAGTGAAGAGAGATAGTAACTGTTAATCTTTTGAAGACTTGCACGTTCAAAAGGAGACTCGATGGCATTAAAGCCTAATGGGCTACCATAATTACAGTGTTCAGTATCTTTTGGGTCTTCAAAGACTATGAGCAAAGTCTCAATATAAGGAGATTCAGAGTAAGGAAGATGATTGAAGAAGGCTTAGGAAAACTGAATGCAACAAGGCATCCTACTCAAATTCATGATCCAAATCTTAAATATGCAGAGCACGCACTCAGTCACTAAATTCACTCCCTACAACCATATCCAACCATGAACAGATGATCAATTTGAATGGCATTTGCTAGGCATTCATTCATTTCTGAACAGTGTATAATAAATGCAAGATCTACAGTACAAAGACCAATGCCATCAAAAATACAATACGCTACAGCAAGACACAAGGAAGAAAGCAGTTCAATGTACTCTTGAGTGAACTGTCAAACCAATAATGCATTAGGCTCTGGGATGCAATACCAGTTCACACAAGAATACCACTTCATTAAACTCATTCTAAGTTTAACAGAAGGCATAATTTTTTCTACAGTTCATGAAAACTTGTGCCTTCTGCTTATTGGCTATTTTATGTTCTTTGAGTATAAAACTAAAAGTTTTCTGCATTTCAACACTCTCCTCAAAATATTACTGCAATTTACTTACAAGTGTAATACTGCATGTGTAAGCAACACATTTAAAAACATACAGCAGTGAAAACTGAAGAGCTTTGTGCTCCACCAGCTGCATTCCGTACGGTAAAATAGCCATCTGAAATAGATGTGACAAAGTACTGCCTGGAGATCATGTGCTGTCCTCCTCACCTATCAAAGAAGCCCAGATCACAAGGTTGGACTGTATTTCTAGTTACTAAGCAGATGAATAAAAATGAGATTAATCCAACAGTAGTTCACACACACACATATATACACACACACTCATAAAATGTGACACACCTATATTATAAACTGTAAGCAACAAATAATGCTAAGAAAGCAAATCATAAATGTGCCTGGTTACTCTATAGAATGTCCTACTGCAAGGTATGACATTAATTTATTTTTGTGATAGGCAGCAAACAGGCAATTTCTGAAATCTTTAAGGCTATCATCATGGATTGAACATTTTTCACTCTGTTGAACTGGTGATAATAAGAAGCTATTAGTAAAGAAAACTGGGAGTATAACTTGTCATAAGCTGGCTGCCATCCACTTTTTCCCTTGATTAGTTGCCAACCTGGCCACCTGCCACAGGCTGGGGAAAGGGGAGGGGTCATATAGAGATTTTACTTAATGGGAGGACAAAAGAAGTTAAAAGCTACACAGAAGTGCCAGAGGCATCAGACTCACAAGCATTGTAAAAACATAAAAGGGAGAAAGTAATCAGAGATGGATGTGCACAGGAAAAAAGAACTAGTTCACTATTTTAGGCATCTCCAGAGAGTGGTGATGGATAGTTGGCCAAATCATGATTCTAGTCTGTAACATAACAGTGGGCCTGCTCTTCCTGTAGCGTTCAGACTGTAATTAAAATTGGACAAATGCACTAGCTGATGTTAACTAACAAGATTAATCAACCACATGTTCAGTTTAAGATCTGACAGATCTACTGGCAAAGAGAAAAAAACACATTTGACTTGCCTGCCTTGGAGACCAATGGAAATAAGGAGATTCCAACTTGCCTTGTGAAATAAGGATGTTCTTCTGATAAACAATGTTAACTGATAACAATTTTAATAAGACAGATTATCATGAGCTTTAAATTTGGCTCAGTTTACACATGGAGAGTTAGTTCATAGTGCCTGCTTGCTAGAAGCCAATGCAAAGTATATATTTATAGTGTAACATTGCAGAGCTGACTTTCTAGGCTATTGATAGTAAATATTAATATGTACTTTACTACTCCAAGGAAGCTGGAAAAGTGTTAGTGGGTACCAATTGCCAGAATGTGGGCTAAAGATATTCAAAATTTAATTAAGTGTAAGGAAAGTGACAGCAAGTGTTTGAAAGAAATCTCCAGAAGACTAAATAATTAATGTGTTTTGTTTGACCTCTAACATTCCCTTTCTACATTAGGATCCCATAATCCAGTTTACTCATCTGTAAAATATTCCCAGCCAGTGCTATCCTCTATCATGTGGATGGCATGAGTGATTGGCTCTGTTGATCAGGTGTAAAGATAATGGTCACCAAATCTCCAACATAAACCTGAGTCCTTTGCTTTCCCAGCCTTGGTGTAGAAATGTCAAGAAGTTTGAGCATCTTCTTGCCCATCTAATGTGAATGAAGCGGAAGAAATGTATTTAATGTACTTCCTGCTGTGAACAGCATGAGTCTTCAACAATTCCACTAGGGCAGGAAGACTGTTTGTCAGCTTGGCTGTAAGGCTGCGTGCTCTCACGGCAACACTAAATACAGTAGCATGGAATTAAAATCACATGGGGAGACAGCCACTAACAAAAAATGTGCAGCACACAAAATAACTGTAAGTATTTTCCCCTTAGGTGCAAACTTCCAGCTCTGCATTCACCACACCTCTTCTCTTCAGGTTTCCAAACATGACTACAAAATGAGTTTTAAATTTGTCCACAGTAAAAAACCAAGTAAGTAAAAGAGTTTAAATTAGCAGAGCAGTCAAAATATCGGGACTATGAAGAAGCAGAGCTTTTATTCAAACCTTGTTAAAGCATTTTGTATCAGACTTGTGGCATACAAGACAGTAACAGCTACTGCAAGAACCAAATTACAAGCTCTTCATTCCCAGATGAATACTAACAAAATACTTAGATCTCATTTTTTCTCTCTCTCTATGAAATTATTTCAGAGTCACCGCTTCAGCTGGAAAAACACAGAGCACTTCCAGGCTGATCTAGCTTAGTTGCTAAGTGCCTGAAGATTAAGGCATTTCCATAGAAGAGTAGGGTCTGAGTGTTTTCATGAGCCTTAGACTAAATTCCAGGATTCCCCTATCCAAGGGAAATGAAAAGTGCACATTAGCCTCATCTTCCTTTCCCTAGATGCATAATATTTATCTATTATGTAAAGTGCGGCTTTCAAATGACTTTTATGCTGAACTCTGTGGTCTCTGTGCAGTATAGGTATGTCCTTCACGCCCAGTAGTGCTTACAACATTGTATTTACAAATTAAATTTCTATGGTAGGGTTTATATCTACTGTAATAAATCAAGATGCACCAGGTATCCTTGATGATTGAACTCAACAATTTAGATACTTGACCTAGGATGGGATATTTCCTGGGAGTAGATCTCTCTTTTCAATAACTATATAAGAATCCTGTAATAGCCTATTTGAATCAGAAGTCTAAAATTATAGAGGCTGATACCAAGTGAGATTAGTGCCACCCTAGAAGTGGATGATTTACATAAGTCTTTTCCCTATGCATGCTTTTCTTCCATGGTTTACAGTTAACAACTATCACATCACATCTGACTCCAACAAACTATGTTTTTACTTTTTAGTGCCTTTACTGTAGTGGCATGTGTAACTTCTAATCCACGGTTTCTATATGAAGTTTTTTCTGCTACTAACTTCACTAACTTAATTTTTTTTTCTTTTATTCTAATTTTAGTACCTATGTGGAAAAGTCCCTTCCAAATTAGGAGATGTCCCAATAGCAGCACCAATCTGAAAATCACCATTCACAATATATAAATATACCACTGCATGTTCTACATACTACAATTTTTATTTTCCAGATTTTGCTTTGGCAGCACAGCACAACAGCATAATCCCCAATTAAACGTTTCAGTTGCCCAGAATTTAGTGAATACACTGCAGTTCACTAGAGCATGCCTCTTACTTTTTTTATAGTCAGGATTATATACCAACTATGGTATTTTACTTAGACCCTAAGGGCATTCTCTAAAAATAAAAGACTTGCATGTTAGGTGCTGATGGTTAGCCTTTCTAGAAATAAAGAAGACTTGGATGAAATAAAGGACTTGGATGGTAGGTGCTGAATGTGTTTCCTAATTAACCCACACTGAATAGCAGAGGAGATAAGGCAGTGTTGCTAGTGCTGACTTGAGTTGCATAGGAAAGATCTCATATAGTATTATTAAACTTTGACCTTTGCTATTTCTGTTGTTTGGCCTGAAGAACTCAATGCATAATGTTAATCCAGTCACAGTTCTTGTAGATGTCACCTAATGACACACTGTGACATTTGTCCAAAGAAATTCTGTTAAGTAGAAGATGAATTTAAACAAACAATGAGAAATATGTATCAGCAGATGTGAATTTGAGACTAAAGTGGACAACAGAATTACAGCATTACTACAGCTGACAGGCTATTACAAAGTAAGCTTCTACCAACCTCTATCTTAGACATCTTCTGAATTAAATCTTACTGATAAAAGCTAAAGAAAAAAAAAAATTAACATACTATGCTGGTATAACTTAGTAAAATTAATTTTAAAATCCTCTGCTTATTTATGTAGAATTCAATCATGACTGCCAGGGTGCTAAATTGCACACACCTTACATTAATATGTGCTTGTATATATATAGATATATCTGTATGTGTGTGTGAATAAATAAAAAAATACACAAGGTGTAAGCTATAATTGTCTACTCTGTAGTCTGCACTCTGCTTTTTATAGGTAAGGCAATGCAACAGATGTCAGATGAAACAATTACAGACTATTAATGCTTTATATCTTTATGCAAACTAAAAAGAATGTGGTTGGAAATTTTACTGGTAAGTGAATTGTTTTTGCATGTGCTGGAATTCTTTGTTAGAATTCTTTCACTGTGAGAAGGAGTTCTGCCACATAATTTCAAATACCACATATGCAACATTTTGGGTGCAAAAAGAAAAGTGAATGTTTGCAAAAAAGTGTTCCAAATCTGTCCTTCAAAGACCCCTTATCTTTCAATATCCCAAATATTCTTTACTCTTACCTACAAACATAGATATTTCAGTTGCTAGATAATGAAAATATTCTATTCTAATTTCCCAAATACTTCCCCAGCTTTTTCAATAAATCCCATAAGATTATTCTTTGCTAAATTAATTTGTATAGAAAAGTCTGTAGCTCTGAGGCAGCTTGTGCTCATAAATGCAGAAACTTAAACCGAACAGTGTACACAAACTAAATTACTTCTCCTGCTTTCTAATGGCAGTGTTAAAGGAGATTTCTCATTAACTTCCTTAATATTTTGTGTGCACTTCATAAAATATTAAGTTTTGTACTCTTGTGATTGGGAGTCACTGAGATTCCCACTGAAGTTAGATGGTCTAATTTCAGCTTGTCTCTGATATTAACTAATGTCTTGGAGAATCATTCTCTCCATCCCAAACTCTCCCTATGTATATTTAAGCAGTCAGAACACTTTCAATTTTTTGAGTAATCAGCTTCTCCATGAATACATATTTTTAATAGCTACTCGCTACTCTGTGATGTACAAACTTTAAAGTTCACGAAATCATCAAAAATATTCATACAAATCAAACTGTTGTAGAAGCTCCTAAATTAATAAATTTGTGTTTCCTATAATAGCAGAGTCAGATGAAGAATTCTATTTTGGCTTGCATTCAATATATGCTCTCCTACTTTACAAGACTTGTTTTTTCAACCTGTTGTAGTCATTAATGCTATATCCAAATGCTCCACAGAGAAAACAAAGTCACCTGTGTCACAGGATTACAGGTGAGAAATTTCAGGCAGGTTGAGTATTTATGAGGCAATTAGATGAGTGCAGACTTCCTGCCTTGAAGAGCTGCCTTTTGTATCCTTACCTAGAGAGAAATCACTGTGCTGATAATAATGGTCTGTTTTGGTATCAGACATTCAAAGAGTACTGTACTATGTAATTGCTCCCTTTAGTCTTTAGGAAATATGATGGTGTCACAATAGATGGTTTATGGCCTTACAGAGAGGACTCAAAAGCTTATCAATAGTCTTATCTCAGAATTTACAGTTGAGATGTCAGTCTCCAAACTCCACACATAAATGGGGCAATTGTACCAGGAAGCTTTCATGCTATTTCTCCTAGAAAAAGAGCTGTCACTCCAATGCTGAAGCATTAAAGGAGAGGCTTGAGGCAGCAATAATACATGTATTTTTGAAAGCAGTTGGTGATACAGTCGATGATTCTACTCTTAGTCACACCCTTTGTTCTAATCACCACCAGAAGTGTATCTTTCAAAGCAATATCTTAAAGCTATTAACCAGTTGAACAAATGACATAATCTTGGCAGTGTTTCCCTACAGAGGCAATTTCTAAAGCAACCTTACTCTTATCTGAATATTTGCTTTATTAAAAAGACAAAGAGAGCAAAAATGGACACTTACACAGAAATTCAAATGCAGCATCAAATCAGAAATATAGCTTTCCTCTTGGGAGCTGCTAGATGGCTTCTGCCCCATCAGGGCCTCCAATAGGGCCCTTGCAGCATAATTGAATGAGCCCAAAGCCTTTGCAGACACAGCCTCAGAATCACAGAAACTAGGCTGCCCATGCAAGGTGACATCTTGGATTACATCTGTTAATGTGACAGAATAGAAAGGTGCAGCTCCTTGCTCTGAGTCCCTGCTCATGTGATTTTGTCAAACAATAAAATAGCAATACTAAATACTTTCAAAAATCTGCATAGCTTTCCAATAATATTTTCTAATCTCAAGATGGAAGCAGCATGTGTTTTTACCAGCAGGAAGAAAAACAAAACCCACATGCTGATTGGATGTGATGTTCTTTGTAGTGTCTGTTCTGCATTGGGGGTATCACTTCAATTATATGATATCTTACCATCATCCTTGTCAGGTACAATGGTAATGCGAGTGCTTGGGAATTCTGCACCAATTCTTCCACCCATGGGCATGCTCAGCAAAACATCAAAGGTCTCAGCCTCTTCATACAAGGAATCATCTATGATGACGATCCGACACGTTTTTTCTCGCTCGTCTTTGTCAAAACGTAGAATGCTGTTGTGATCCTCTGGCCTGGATATGTAGTCAGAGTAGGAAAGTACAGAGGTTGGGGCAGTGCCAGATGCTGTTCCTGTGGCATAAAAGGAAAACAGTCACTATACATACTATGGTTACAATGATCTCCTCACAGAGGTGGAATTTTATTTTCATTATCTTTGAATTTCTGTTTACTTTTTGGTGATAAGCTGTAAACAAGGTCAGAGGTCCACGGACTCATTTCTGAGGTCTCTACTATTTCTGTATATGAAACAATGGATGAGTGTGGTTCTTCAAATCATTTGCACCTTTCCAGTCAGAAAGAATATTGCCTATCACAAGAGGCAGACTGACAAAATAGCCCCTGTGAGGATTACCAGTTAATTACCTTATTATATTTTACCCATATTGAAGATACCAGTGGACTTGAACAGACAGAATGTCATGAAAACAATTTATTTGGATTCCAGATCACTTTACACAAAATATTGCTTCAGCTCTCCAGATAAAAAATAAAAATGAAACCACGGGTGTAGAAACCCCATGCCCTGCACATGTACTATTAGTAAGAGAATGAAAATCAGAGGAAGGACAAGTGTGACAATTAAACAATATTATTTTGCATAATCTTTTTCAAGATACAATCACTGCAGTGCTTTCAGTTCTCATCACTTTCAGATATAAGGGGTTGCATATAAAAATCTCGCAGAAATATAAAGGACACAGATCCTCTTCAATTCTCCATGATGATTTTTAAACTGTGTTCAATAATCCTCTTAGACAGATTGCAGAGATGAATACATTTCCAGTTGAGACTTAAGATATTTAGATGAAAAAGTAATTAGCAGAGTTATAAACAATTTTATTATAAAATAGACGGAATAAATATTTTTAAATTTCTTTCTCTTTTCCACTCTTGCCATTTTTTTTTTTTTATTCTATAGTTGGTTCTACTACCTTGTTGTGTGTAGCAGATGACCATCAGTTCCTGACTCACATCTCCACTTCTTCTGACTGGAATAAATAATTCACCAACATCTTCTTCAATAGTATAGGTGGACTGAGGAATAAAGACTGTTGATTCTGCAAAGAAAAGAACCTCATAAAGTCATCTGTACATTAGCTGAGAGCATTTTTGAATATTCTAAAGTGCAACAAATAACTTGCATTTATTGGCAATGTCGCTAAACTGTCGGTAAAATTTGAAGGGTAAGAGAAGTAGAGTTCCTTAGTACTTCAGAAATGGAAAAGAAAATAAGATCATTAGGTCTGAATTTGCAAGCCCTTATTAAGTGGTCTCTAATGTGACAAATTTGTTTATCTAGGGTTAATGGTGCAAAACACTGTTTGGAGAATTTGTCCACAAAGTCTATGTTTTTATTAATTCCATGGTATTTAGTTATTAACTGTTAACTACAGAAGTATCAATAGCATAGCTCACACACAGGATGTGGTTTGCCAAGATCATTCTTTAACCTGCTGCATCAAGATAACCAGAAAAATAATTTGGCATTGAGGAGCAAGGTTGAGCTTTGACATCTTACTCTGACTTGGACATTTGATTTGAGTTGGTTACATGCCTACACTACTTTTTTACTAGAAGAAGACCCAGCCAATACAGTCAGTGAAGTCTGAGGAGCAATCTCACTCTAAAATGTATCATACAAAGGGATATCAGATCTTTTTTCAGGGGAAAAACCCACTAAGTTGAATTCTGAACTCCTTCATTATTTTATGCTCATATAATCAGATTGCTGGGTTTTATGCTGTTACTGAGATTCAGGATCAATTTCGTTCTTGTTCTCTCAAAAACTCAAGAACAAAAGGTGGCTACACACACAATTACAAGGCACCTTTACAGTTTCATTAGTGTGACTACAACCCAAACAGAATATAATTCTGCATAATATCAAATTAAGTGATATCAGCTGACTGCACAAAGTAAATTTTTCATCATTTCAGAGTACTTTGGCAAACAATGTTCTGAAAATTGTCAGGTAACTTCTTTGAAAACATGTTCCAGGTTTTAGTTCTCCAATACTTTTAGCATGACTTGAGGTTAAAAGCCTGCCTTAAAAATGCTGTAATTCAGGTTTGATAAGACCAAGACTACTCACTATTCTAGAAAGACAAAAATTCAACATGAAAAATATCAAATCCCTACTTTTTTGTTTTACAGTAAAGCAAAAGGCACCACTAAAAAAAACCCAAGTGATTTCATTCCTTCTATTTCTCCCTTTAGAATTTAATTGGCAAAATAAAAAACTCTAAGCTTCCAAAACATGCAGGAATCTGATTTATTTGGTTGCCTCTCTCTATCATAATTATTCAACTAGGAGTAAAATGACACTATAAAAGTTTAACAGACCTTATAAACAACATAAACGCTTGGAGGAGAATGAGCTACAGCATCACAGCTAGTTTAAGAAAAATATATCCCTATGCAATCTATATTTCCAAAGAAACATTAACTAAGGTCCCATACCCCAAGAGGCTGATACAGCTTCCTGAACAAACTCACAGTCTTGATCATAAAGCTACACAATTCAAATCAATGATTTTTTCACTGGAAGAAGAATAAAACTCTTGTTGGTTCTTATTCAGTGAGCTTGGTAAACCCTGAGCTTCAAAATGCTGTTAGGAAATACAGCTCTTTCCTCAAAGTTCTCTCTCTAGTTTTCTTCTAGGTAGTCCTTGATTTGTAGTTATGCATTTGATTTGCCCTCTGCAACTTCTCTTTATATATAATGATACAATTTCTCTGGGACTGAAAAAATTTTATTTTTATGTAAGAAATACAAAATACTGTTGTTGGCATAAAGAAGACTCAGTCAATTACTTTAACTGTGCTAACTGATCATAGAAAAGATAAAGAGATTTAATACATTTTCAAGTTATTTCTGTGTCTCATATATGCTGCTTTTCAAGTTAAACACTATTTTTCTCAGTGATTAAAAATGGATGTGAGATAAGCTCTGGTTTAACTTGCATTTGTAACTAGGAACTAAGATACTTCTGATAATTTCCACACCCAACACTCTTCAAATGTTAATTAGGGAAGACCATATAATTCAAGTTGTTACAGTTGTCCAGTACTTAAAAGATTTCTTAAGGACAGATTGCTTACAGCCCATGGGTTCAAGTTTCTGGATGCAGCTGAAAAGATGCAAAGCAACCAGAGCATGCTCTACTTCTTTTTAAATATCTTTTAAAATCTGCTTATTTCTTAATTTATATTTAACCATAATTTTATTTGTTCTTGACACAGCGTGTGCTACACTTGGTCTAATGAGCTTTACAATTACTGAGCTTTTCAGGTTCATATCAAGGCCTAACTGATACAAGTAGTTTGCTCCAAGACTAAATTTGTTGTTATCAACCAGCCTAGACTTTCTTGTACCATCCTCTCCAACATGAATTACCATGGCACAGTAAATCAAGTCAGCCTCCAGCCAACTCTTCAGACACATTCAGTCTGCAAACACATTTAAGCCCCTAGAAATAACATATAATAAAAAATCGCGGGTATTTCATAAAAAAACATGCTATCTGAGTAAACCCTTCAACAAGAACTTAAAGTGATAGAGGATAAATGGCCACCTGATGCCCAAGCCAGTCTTCAGAAATATTTTGAGGACAGTAAACCTTTAGTAGCCACTGTTACTCACAGCATTTGCCCTCCAGTTTATCTTTTGGTATATGCACATATTAGCAGTACTGTTCTAGAAATGTTCTCACCATCTCCTGGGTCAATAATTTCCACTGTGGATGCAGCAGGAAATTCCAGAATTGCCATGACGGGCTCGGAAAGAACAATTTGAAAGGACTCAGAATGTTCATGTTCACCATCGCTCAAAATCCGAACTCGCCATGTAGCTAAGGTTTGACCAGGATTAAACTGTACTTGCTTCTGGGCTTTTCCTCTGAAGTCTTTATCTTTCTTGGCAGTACCATCTTTGGTGCTAATACCTGTTAAAATCAGAAATTCAGGTCATTATAAACATCACTGGTAATTTTTCTCCCATTGTGTCACATTTAAAAGACATGTAGAAAAATATACTTTCCACTACCTGAGAACTTTCAAACTAAATCCATTACTCTTGACCAATTTTATATTGGGTGTCACGTATAGAGGTTGAAAAACTTTACATTTTCTGAAGTTATATCAAATTTCCATTTCCCCATAATTCAATTATGGATTTCCAAAAAGGACAGCCTTTTCTCTCCATTTTTAGCCCTCTAGGTTCTCTTCTTTTCCAGAAAATCTAAAAAGCATCCTGCCAGAAAGCCTAGAAAATATTTATTTTTCTTAGAAAAAATAAAAACATCCCTGGAAAGTTCAGACTTTTAAGGGAAAGCTAAGGAAAACACAGACACAAAGGAAAATATACTGTATAAAAATGAAAGAAGGTGCAAAACCTGAACCATTGCCCTCATTGTCATTGCAATAAGAATTTTTAAAAATTATGATCCTCTTATTTCCGTGTTTGCATAATGACAATCATTAGGTTAAAGTGAAGTTGAAGTGCAAATCCATGGGAAAAAATCCAAACAAGTCAATCCAGAGAGATGGCACAGGCCTTCCAGCCTCAGATTCAGAATGCTCTGAAACAGGTTTTCACAGGCATTTCACTCCCACTTTAAGGCTGTCTGAAAGACCTTCATGGAAATTAGACAGTATTTTAGAACTGTCTCCAACTCATGCGTTTGGCCTTGTTTAAATCCCACAGTTCAGCTGAAATCTTAAAGGCTTTTCTCAGGTTTTCAGAAAAAAAAAACAACCTTAAAACTTATTCCTTCTCTGTTTTTTCTAGCTGCATTATTTAATGCATTGAAACATATGACCTTTCCCTACAAACCTTGCCTTTCTTTCTGCAGGCTTGTGACTTGTCCTAAGTCATAGCCAAATTTATATAACCTATAAGCCTTCAGCCACTTTGGCACTGCATACTGACCAGAAAGGCCAGTAAGCATCTTGACCAATATGTTTTATACTCTTTCCAATTCTGTAACTCCATTTGCTGGATTAAGGGAGTTGGAGGCACGTTACTCAAACTGGTTTTGCTGATTTTTCTGTCAGCTCAATACTGAAATTGACCTTAAATCCATAGGTAGAAAATTTTGTAAACAATCTATCTGAAGGATCAAAAGTCATATCAGCATTTGTTATTCAGAACCAGTAATTAACTTAAACCAAACATTCTTAACTATGTATTTATCTCTTTAAAATAAATATATTAATAAAGTTGGTTCACTGTTCAAACCTGAGTCTTTTAAGTAAGAGCCTATTGGTTAAGGTCTATATACCCTAAATCTCACGTTAAAATAGGTGTCCCTACTGCATCTCATTACCGGAAACTCAGATTTTTAATAAGAAAAAGCCCTAAACAGAAACTTGCCAGGTAAATGCTTACATATGTCTGCAAAAACAGCTTTAAATTGAGTGTTTTCTCTAAGCAGTATAAGCTTATTATAAGTTTCAGTGTGAAATTGTACAAGGATAATGTTCCCTGGTGCAAATGCATCAGAGGAGGAAACAGATCCAGAAGCTAGAAACAGGTGTGAGGTTGCAGGATGTGATAACACAACCTTTTTTTCACCTTTTCACTCCCCAGACACTGCAAACAGTTTTCAACACCTCCTGTATCAGCCTCAGTTGGCTGCCAACATTGAGTGAAGAAAATGAGCCTAATGCTTGTAGCTGCTGGTCAGACCTGCTTACAGCAGTCTTCCTGGAAAATGATACATGTTTATTGTTGTTATTTCAATTGATACAACTCTATTTTTTTATCATTATCTATTTTTTCATCATATTTCTGGACAGGAACTGCATTCTGTGAAACAAATAAACAGTGGTATCAATCAAATCAAAGAAAGAAAGACTATGTCTTCAGTTGTTTATTCAGAAATTAATTGACAGAAGACAAACACAAGAGGAAAAGTTTCATTTTTTAACTAAAGAAATTATATACATAGCATATAAAAGATACACTTGTTAATAAATAAACGTATTCCTTGGAATATAGTTTTCTCATTGTGAAACAGCAGCCATAGGATATAGTTGCACTGATACAGTACATCAACTGCCTGGGCAGTGATTTATAGAAGCGACTGATAAGGTTAGAATTGAACTTACTTATAAAAGACGTTTCTCCCAGGTAACCTCTCCGTTTAAGAACAACGTCAAGATACTTGGTGTCTTCATTTACTAAGTAATACTCCTTTTCTAAGGAGATCCATGCCCAGTTTAGGCGAAAATGTTGATTCTTCAGTTTATTGCCTCCTGCAAAACAAAATTAAAAATATATAATTATAGCATTTCATTTTTGTTAAAGATTACTTTGTCTTTGGAGGTTCATGCAAGCTTGTATCCTGGGTAAGACATGTATCTATCTGGACATGACAATCCAAAGGTTTTAAGGATTTAAAACTTAGAAATTACAAGTAAGGAACTTAACCATAACACATTTGATACACATAGGAGTAAATTTTTTCTTAAATGCATACAAATATAGTACACTAATTTTCTTATTTCTCAAGAAAAAAGCATCAGGCATTAATTAAAATGTGTTTGGGGGTGCCTGTATATCATCCTAATGGATGTGCTTTTTATTACTCTAGACTTCTGTAAGTTCTATAGAATAAAATTAGCTGCTCAGCTCACTGATGGCAGATGCTCACTCAGCAACTGTCTTCTGGGAATGCTGGCCTGTGTGGGAGACTGTAGTCTGATTTCCTTCCCACAAGGTGCTGCTACAGAACAAGGTTTGCTCAGGTACCAACTGTCTTGAATATGAAAGAAATTTCTTTTAGAAATTAGCACTTCTGTACCCAAGCTGGTGAAAAAAGTGAACAGCAGAGAGACATATCTAAGCATTTAAATTAATTCATGGCTTAATTACTGGAGGAAGAGACAAATGAAGGTTGGTTTACCCCTTCCAGTTTCTTCCATGAGGCAGCCACTCAACATGCTTTCACTATGCTTCAAAGATAAGCCTCTATGTTTCTTTATTGACTTGCCTACTAGAAAAACCAGGAACTAAAGTTGTGCAATCTCACATGGAGGCAAAGGTACTGTGTAAATGAAAGGAGGGAAATGATTACTGGAGTATCTCCCTGCACTCCTCACCCTGTTGCTCCTTTCTGCTCTTTTGATTTCTATTGTTTCTGACAAAGGGGAAGGCTACAAACACACATACCAGAAACTAATGAGCACCAGAGAGAACCAGCAGCTATAGAGTTACAGCAGTAACTACAACACCACTTACACTAGGTTAGCTGTATGTTATGTTTTCCCATTAGTTTATGGGGACAAATGTAACAGAATACTTCTTTTTCTCTAATCCAGTGAGAAAAGTAATTTCTGTGCCACCCTTGAACACACTGCCCAATTTGACCATAATTTAAGAGAAGGCTAAAAGTTTCTGACAAATAAAAAGGATGGAAATTTACTGTCTTTTAGAGGAGAGAGAACCTATTTGTACCACTATTGAGAAGAAATACTGCTGCATGAGCTTACTACAAATGAGAATGTCAGGTATTTGAAACTGCCAAGGTAAAGGAAAATTTTCTAGCAGAGTTTGCATCCTTTAAAACAAAAGATACTCTAACCAGAGGATAGAAAACAAAAGAAAACCTGGCATAAATTGTTCTCTTATCCAAAAAACTCAAGGTTAAATGTGCTGTGGACAAAGGCACACAATCTACATCTTATACAGGTCCCTTATGAATGAAATTTAGGAAGAAAAAAAGCATAAGACAGGCAATAAAAATACTTATTATTATCTTCATTCCACTTATTTCTTGCTTTCAGCTGTTTTTTTCTAATTTTTAATAGAATGAAAAAACCCCAACAACCAAACAAAAAAGTATATTTCTTAAGGGGGTTACAGCAAGCCTCCATTTTTACAGAACTACTTCTGTCCCTGAAATATATAATGTTCACCTTTTAGAATGCGCAATACCAAACCCATCAGCTTTAAAAAATAATATAGGTATATTAACAAAATAATATAGGAAAAACTTTGTGTTTTCACTTTGTGCTTTTTTATGTCCAGAAGACATGTTTTCTGATTTATACAAGCCATTTCACAGACCACTGTCCCACAGAATAAAACTGCTGTCCTTCTTATTATTAGCTAGTACTACTTCTACTACTATTATTATTATTATTATTATTACTACAGACCTCTAACAAAACAGAGCAGGAAGCATATGAAATAATTTACTTAATTTCAGGTATTTATTTTGGGGCTAGGAATCCTAAACTGTCTTTATACCCAAACCCAGGAAAGAGGCATTTTGTAAAGCTATGACTTAATTTAGGCATTTATTTTTTAATAATATTAGCTTTGCCTTGAAATATGCAAAAATATTTGCATTTTTCTTCAGCAGCGTATAAAAACTCTTGTGACCCTTTGCATTGTAGACACTTTCATTACAGCCATTTAATGCTGGGTAAGGTGAATTCCCCCCTGCCTAATCTGGATGAAACAGCTACAACGTAATAGAGCCAAGCACCACACAAACACAACACCTGTGAAGAATATCAAGAGTACAGCTTTCAGAAAACAGCACATGCCACTTTCATTTGGTTCACTATTAAAATAAGTACGTGCCCTACAATAATATTCCTATCAGCAGGTGGATTGTGCACTGCTCACAAGCACTGCCCTTGGGCACAGTCAGACATTTAGGTGCTGGGCAAATCATCAAGCTACTGTGCCCCAGTGACAGTTTTGCTTTTATTCCTCTTCCAGACAAGTGCTGGCAGTACAAATACATCGGATGTCCAGAGAGGGAAGCCATTACTTTTAAGACTACAGAAAAGGAAGGAGCGCAGTGTTAGAACAAGGTAAATCCAAAGGAACTTTGCATCAATGAAACGTGGTTGGTAAGATGCTGCTAAAGTGAGGCATGAAAACTCATCTCCAAAATTTTGCCAGAGAACAGAGGGCAGCAGTGGCAAATCAGAAGATGCTAGATGGGAGGTGGAGCAGTGAGATATTAATGAGAAATGACATGCCAAGAGTTGTGAGACATTTAGAAACTTTGTAAGGAGCTGAAGGTTAGGATCTAAAATGAGTCACAAAGTGACTTTATGACTGAGGCCTTAAGGACAAAACCCTCTGAAAAGGTTTGCCTGTACATGACAAGTCAAAGATAGATATAATTTGGAATTGGTCTTTATAGAAATCCTGTCAATAAATTGTTTGCCTGTCAGAAAACAGTGGCGTATTATTTTTGCACAGATCATCAAACAAGAAATGCCTAAAAAGATCAAGTGATCTGGAAAAACCAGATTCAGTTACACAACATGAATAAAAGAGGAGGGGGAGGAGGACTTGGTCAGTCAACTGTTTCAAAGAAAAATATTTAAATTAATATTCCCATTCAAGCATTCATCTTTCCAGCCATACTGTTCAGGTATCTTAAAAATATAATCCTCCATGAAAAAAAACAGATTAGATTGTCAGAATTTTTTATCATGGTGCAAAGAGCTCAGAGAAGGAAAGAATCTGTCCCAATTTTCTCCATAGATCACAGAGCTATGTAAAGACAGTGTAAAAAATAATTCTAACATTAAATTGTGTACCTTGAGCACTGTTGACCTGGCGGGCCAAAAAAATGGCCATTCTGTAAGGAAAGCCTCATTGTAATTTTTCTGTCCCTAGGAGAGTCTCCAGACCCTAATTCATAAATAAAAGCATATAAATGCAGCTCAGTATTCACTTATTGACATAACAGAAATTGATGCAGCTTGATGCAGATATTGACTTCCCTGCTGAGTGGCATAAATCAGAGATTAATCAGCAAGAGTGCCTACCCTGCATAACCACAGCCACACACACATTGTGTGCACAAGATATGTCTGTACAAACACAGTTATCTGGGACCTGTAGAGCTCCAAGGTACAATGTATCTGCTCTCTTTAGTCATTAGCTAAGGTTGCTTAATGGGGGAAAAAAACCCAACCTATAAATTCCTCCAGGACAAAGAACATATATCAAAAAGAAGAGAGTGGAAAAAAGCAACCAGTAAATAAAGCACTAAGAAAAAATAATTTCTTCAAAGCTTTTTCTACTGGTCTTTTCTCCTTCCTCTTCTTATTTTGCTTTCTAAACAGTCTGCAAAAGGATGTTACTAAGGAGAATCAAAACAGCTGTGACGTATTAACAGTTTTCCTACAGTTCAGGAATCACTGTACAGCAGTGCAATACTTGTTGACTTGTTTACGTGTCCACCTGTCTGTTGCACACAGAGGGAAGAACAGGAAATCATCCATTTTGAGACATCTATTCCATTTTTTAATCTTTGATTGCCTCTTTTGTAGCAAGGCAAGTCAGTTAACATACACTGTTGGGATAAAGTCCCATCAACAGGTTTATTAGAAGCAAAATCTGGTACAAAATGCAGAAATTTTAGTTCTCAGCATCGTGATTCCCCATTTAGCCATGAAGCTTCTGTGAACCTCAGCACTCTCCACTTCCCCACGCTATTTCCCTAGTCATTCATGTGAAGTATAAACCTATTTTTACCAGAATACAGGAGAAACATATAAATCCTAGGTGATTCTGCTAGTCAGAATAAATACATAGACCCAGTTCAATGCACATAGTTTCAACAACTCTGATTTGCCATACTGTGTAATGGTCCCAGTACATTTTAGCTTCAGGTTAAAAAGTCAAAGGCCTTAAGCAGCTATTTTTTTCTGCCTAACTATTCCCTCGCTCTCATCCCCACCACTGCCCCCAGCAATAAAGCGGACAATAAATGTTCTGCTCTCAATGCATTGAGGCAGCACATCATTGAACTAGACCTGAAAATGTTCCTTCCAACCCAAACTAATCTGATTCTATGATCAAATGCTATTTCCTCTGCTATCAGAAAGGGTATATACTGTAAAACTGCCTTAATTTCATATGGAAATTGCAGAAGTTAAATGCCTAAGTTAACCCAGCACACCACATGTGCCACTAGAAAGTTTTGAACCGACTTTAACAATGCATAAGATAACCTAATGATATTACCCGATTAGAAAAGCTTTAAAATGCTTCATGGTTTTAAGTGTCTTTCAAGTATATTGAAATAAATCCCAATTACTAAAACAACGTGCTGGGCTGTGCCCTCTCCTGTACTGCATCTGCCACTGTAACTCAATATATTTGCAGAACAGCCAAAACGAACCCCCTAAACCTCTCCCAAGTGATTAGGGTCTAAAACAATGCTTTCTCTGAAAGTCTCATGAGAAAACACACACTTCCCAGCATTATGGACTTAGCTTGCCTGGAGTATAATTGCTGGTATCCAATGAACTGCAGACAGTTTCCATCTTTCAGTACTTTCTGTAACTCTTTTTCATTTTATGTCTACCCCCAAGAAACAAGTTGGAAGGGCCACATTTGACGGGGTTCAGAACAAGCAAATGCCTAAAGCCATGTAACAGAAGAATTATCTGAAGAATACCATGTAGTTTCTTACAAAAGGAATGAGGAAGTGAGAGACAAGGCATGAATGTCAAGGTCATCTAGTGTGTATTAAATTTGGATCCTCATAAAAGTCAACTAAGTGTCACTAAGAATGTCTCCAAGGGTAGTCTGGAGATTCACACTGGGTTAATTCAAGGAATTCCCAATTCAAGTCTATGTCCTGTCTGCAGGAGATTAACTGGGTTCTGATTAAGAGATTAACTTGATTTTTCATTGACAAAAACTGTGCAAGCAAATATGCACTGTCTCTCAGCCAATTAGTCTCATAGCTTTAAATTAATTTAATTAAAAATCAGCTCTGTAGAAATTCACTGAGAGCCAGGATACTGTCACTCTATTGGCTGCACCAAGAGACAATTTTGAAAGGAAAGAACAGAGTGGATAAAGAGCAACCCAATCTAAATCACCAAAAAATATGCTGGAGCACTGTATGTCTTTGAAAGCCTTTATGCATATTAAGTTCTTAGTCTGTAATTGATTTCTAGGGAACCCAAAAGGTACACTTGCTGGTTTTGGATTCTGTGCTGTAAGCGAGGGACTAGCTCTGCAGGATGACCACTGCTTCTGAGCAGAAACATAATCAATTGGCTCCGGTTCCACAAAAGGTGAAGACAAGAGATCTGCCTTAGAGATCTACAAGAGATCTTTCCTAGACATAGGATTCGTATCATCTAATGTTATCCTATAAAGGATGTATTTTTAATTAAACCTAGCTATCTAGCCACAAGGAAATGAAAGAACTAGGCACATCTTATATGAACAACTGGATCACCTTCTGGAAAGATTTGACCCACTCCACTGAATGTAATGGGAATGTGTTCAACTCACCAGTCTATATAGCTAACTAAACCCAGTTAAGTCGTCTTGACAAAGGAGAATCCTGAGAAAACTCAAAGACACAACTGGTTATGAACTGTTATATGGTAAACTTGTAAATTTAAATACTCTAAAAGTAATCTTTGGAATATTTAAACATGACAACAACAAAAAAGTTATTTGGTTTAGAAGAACAGTTCTGCTACTATAAAGTTATTTCCATGCTGTCATTAAACTAATTAGTATTTTGTGTAGTCACTAACTTTGCATGAGAAATTAATTTAAATTGCTTTGTGAGTATTAAACAGAGAAAACCCAAACATACCACTCAATCTGTCATGTCTATCATTAAACAATGCCCACATTACCTAAAGCACAATACCTTTTTTCTAAAGATGCACACCCTGCACCTCCCTCTGAAGGAAAAAAACCACCACCTGGATTAGTTAAGTCTTCATACATGCACGGCCTGCAGCAACAAGTAAATTTATTAGATCTCTGACAACACATTCTTAAAATAAACTTAATAGTTTTCAGTCTCTGCTTACTAATTTGTTTTGTGGCGCCAGACAACTTCTCCCAAGAGGCTCCAACTGAATTGAAGCAAGGTTCATTTCTTTGGCTCACAGAATAACGGGTTTAGCTCAACCATCTTAGTTACTATCACATAGGGGACCTGTTTTCTGGTTTATACCTTTAAAGTACACATATATTGTACCATAGGAAAACTACTCTCATTTAAAACCTACTCAGACAAAGTGTTAAATTTGAGGGTCATGGCACATCCTAAGCCCCAGTCAGTTTATGAGTAATAACAGAAAATGTACTGCAACCTCACAAATGCAAGACATTACAATAGAACAGGAATCAGGAGAAATATAATTACAATCAAAATATTATCTCACTTGTTATTGTACTATTTTAAGAAATTCTGGAAAAAGAATAGACCAATTTCCCTTTCATTAGACTACATTTTCATTTAGAACCCAATACTGCAAACTCTTACATAGGTGCCTAATATTCCAATGCTTGCAAAATCATTATTATGCTTAAAACCAGGGTGCATGAGTGGTATAATCTGAAACTGAGATCTCTAATTTTTCCCAATGAATTTTAAATTGGTTTTTTTTGTCAAATTGACAGATTACCCTTGAAGAAGTAATTGAACTTTTCAACTTTTTTTTTTTTTTCTAGCTGTTGAACACTGTCTTGGTAGAAAAATTCCCCTCCAGATTGCAATCCAAACTCATAAATCTCAAATTTTACAGACTTAAGAGGAAAATGTATGCAAGAGGAATTAAAGATGTTGTTATTATTTGCAAAACTTACTCTAAACAAGTTGGAATAATGTTTCCATTTTATCAACTGGACTTCCTATAACACTGAGCATTACACAAAAAGCATTCTTTTAACTCTGTGTCAAAGTGATTGAACTGCTTTTTGTTATTAAGAATTTACTTCCAGAGACTTGAATTGTGGTTCCTTTTCTGTTCTGGCAATACAACAAATAAAATGCCTGACTGACTGGAGGAGAAAAAGTGTCAGACAGGTTCATTTAACATTTATTTTTAATTCATTTCAGAGTAATTGTACCAGGTAATCTCAAATATTTAACTTTTAATATTATTTGAGAAGAGAAACTCCTTTGTGGTTCCTTTCATCCTTTTTAAGCTATGTCAAACCTATAACCTTTTGCAAGTGATTTAGTCCTGCTCAGCAAGGGCAGATTAAAAAAACCAGAAAAAATAAAAATTGTTGATATAAACAAGAACAGAAAAGGTTTCCTTTTGAAGTCGCTAACTTTGACTTGAGACAAACCTTGCAGAGTAGCCAAAGATATTAGTTCTGCAGAGGAAATAAATATTTTTGCAATAAGGTGTTATTTTTTTATATCATGACAAATTTTTTTGTGTTATTTGAAGTCTATCCTAAGGGGCAGAACTGTATATTCCTATGGCAGCAATTATAATATATTCCTGTATTATTTTATCTGAAATTCCTATGTTGTAGTCACAACATATATTGGAAGAATGAAAAAAAAAACAAACTGGAAGAAGTGAAAGACTCCTTAAAAGATTCAAGCCAAGATGTCAGAAATCTCTTTAAATATTAAAAATTAGTGCACAAAAGTACTTCAGAAGTGAAAAATAGAGTTCAAAGCACAGAATAATATGAGCAGTGTGGGTTTTCCAAGAGAGAAGCTCAACAGACATAAATCAGAAGTGACTGTGAAATTATGAAAACTCAATCTTGATAGTATGTTGCTTCCAACACAACATTTCTTTCTCCTTCTTCTCTTCAGTTATACTTTGCGATAAGTAGCACCTAAATTAAATCAGCAGTAGAAAAAAACCTGCATATTTACAATCAAATTTGGTTTTATCATACAACAGATTTTAACAACTTATTTACGTATGGTTCACATTTTATTGGGCTTGAAAACAGATTATGGTTTTAGCTATTTATGTTGAGTTGGCATTCCTCAAGCTTCTGAAAAAATTTTGATGCAGATTTCCACCACTGCTCTCCCACATGCATTGGGAAATTAAAATCCTTCAGCCTTTTCCCAAGGGTCAGGGAGCTTTTCTCACGTCAAGTCTGGCTCCCACCAAATCTGTTGGCTATTGCATAGAGGCAGGTGAAGGCCTGGGTATCTCTGGTTTCAAGTTTACATTTTTTGCCTTAGAGTTCATACAGAAACGTGCAGAGGTGCGATTGCAGCAGTTTGAACTTGCCAGCCAGCAGAAATGTTTATCACTTTTAAAGAAAGCTGTCTCCCACCCTTTCTTGAAAGTGAGTGCATAGCACTCACCTGTTGGGACGTGACCTCAGCCTCCCACATATCACCTGCTGTAGCTGCTGAGGTTGCTGAGACACAAACCAGGGCAGTTCCCCGGGCTGCAGCACCATGGGGGGCGCTTGGGAAGTCACTGGGAAAACTCTTGCCTGCAGCAATCTGAACAAAGCTGATGACACAGTGCTGAGCTGTCATCACCTACCTCCTCCTTTTGGCTGGGGGTGTTAAACTTGTTATTTTAAACTGATTTCATGGCTGTTCAAAATATTCATTTTCTTTCCCCCCTTAAATGTGACAGTGCCCTCACTACTCGTTTGTATTTCTGGTTCTTGTAGGATGCAACAACATGCTAGTGACCAAGGAAGCCCATTCCAGGAATGCCAAAGAAATCGCATGGACCATAGGGCCATGAAGAATAGAGGATACAGCAGAGGCTGGAGAACAGGACAGAGGTGAGAAAATGACAAAGCTCACTGGTGAGATTAATAGGACATCTCAGATGGAATCAGCCTGGGCAGTCCTCCAGCTGCATAAGTATAGATGGCTACAGAAACCCTTCTAGTCACTGATTGCCACAGAGATACCTGTGAAAGCCTCTCCCCTGGATATCTTTTGAGAATATTTCTTTCTCTTCTTACCCTAATTTTAGAAGAAAATGGATGTCTTAATTAGCAGTCTTGATTAATGAGAGGAACATGAGAAGCATATAAGAGGTGCATAGATTACAGGATTTTTTCTGTGTTCTATAGGATCAAACAGGTGTGGATATGAATTAAGTTAACAGCAGAAAATGAGATGGCAAAGGTATTAATCGTCATACAGACAACTGTGCAATATATGAAATGTCACTGATTGCTTGTCCTGTGCTTGACACCTCTGGAAAGATGCACATTTCAGCTCATCTGTGAAAACTGAGTGACCACTTGGTCAGCTTGAAAGAAATACACTGCTGATCCTCCTGTGCAAAACAATCTATGCCACACATTCTAAAGAAAAATATGAGGAAGATCTGAAAAGTAACGTGATCCATAATAAAGTTTCAATCATTCTAACATATGCATATGTAACTTTACTCATGCCCACACCCTTGCTAGATCAGATCCTTGACTGGTTTCTCTGTGTCAGAGAAACTTTCCTGCTTTAACTCTATAGGTCAGTCCTGTCTTGTCACTTAGAAGGGTGAGCTTTAGCCTTAAGCTTTCCAAAGAAGTACCTGCTACATTGCCTATTTAAAAAAATCACTTGTTTACCTGGGTCACTTTCTCATTCTTTTTCAAAGAGGGCAAATATTACTAATTTATTTATAAGGTTGCATTGGATGTGGCTGAGATGGAGTTCATTTCCCCACAGCAGCCCTCACAGTGGTGTGCTTTGCACTGGTCTTGATAACCAGTGTTTTTGGTTACTGCTGAGCAGTGCTGGCACAGCAGAGCTGTCTCTCCAACTTTTCACCACCCTTCACTAGGTTGGGGATGGCAAGATCTTGGTAGGGTTCACAAATAGGACAGCTAATCCAAACTGACCAAAGGGATATTCTCACTTGCCTTTATCTCCACCTCCTACAGTAGAACACTCCAAAAATTTTTGAACAGATGAAACTAGACATTTTTTTACTAAATTGAACAGAATGTTTAAAATCAGATGAACTTTAAGGTCCTTTCAAACCCAAAACCATTCCATGAGTCTAAAAGTGGGTGCTTTAGTTCAAAAGACGTCTCACAATAAGTTGTTTTTGTACATTTTAACTCAAATATCTCAAGATAACATATTGAGACCTTGAGCCATCTTTGTCCAAACATATTTCTAATCCTTTGGACATGATTCCTATCTCATGTTAATAAATCAATATATCTTTTAGAGTTCTTAGCTGCTGAGACACAAGCAATACCTCTGTTCTTCACATACTCCCTGAGTAAGTTCTTGAGAGGATAATACCGTCTAATATAACCATGGGAAAGCACTTTCTTTTCACTGTCTAGTTAATGAGCAACTTCCAGGATAAGTTTGATAAAGGTCCTTATGTTAAAGAACATTGGAGTGAAAAGTGAGAAGAAATGTGTGTGTACTGTCTCAAAAACTACTTGTTCAATGCAGACACATTTGCTCTAGTATGTGCTTACATTAAGAGCCCTAGGTTGTAGTTCTTTTATTGAACAGGTATTTCAAACTACAGTCACCAAGATACCTTAAAATGCTTCTGCTCATGAACATGGGGGGCAAGACACAGTATGTGCATCCTGTTAGAGCGACACAAGCAAGCTTTAGTTTAGTAGGTACCTCTTCATGGCACAAAGGAGAGTGCCACATGACTCAGCCCTGCCAGAGGCAAAGCTTTACCAGATGGATGCTCTGCTGAGCCTCCTCAACCCTGCTGATTCATTAGATAGTTCATTAAACTCTGTCTTGAGTAGCTCACTAAAGGACTATGTTGCTCCACAGACAGAAAAGGTTTAGATTTGGCTAGAAGAAAATAAATTAGGGTATTTTCAATCTTGGGTTCTCTCAGTGCTTTTTGACAGTGCATTCTACAGGTTGTTGGGCACATTTGTCTCTCTCTTTCCTACTCACGTGTGGCCACAGAAACCATTTGTTCCCTAGTCTCTCATCACATGCCCTTCTTGGGGTAATTACATTAGCTGCTTACATAGACATATAATACAGGCCAAATCTTCCAACCTTTTTTCTTACACTTTCCTTTAACATTACTCAACTACAGATGTGCCAGCCGTATATGTTAGACAAATTTCACAGCCCGTTTTCACACCAGCGTCCTCAAAGGGCACTGCTTTCTCTGAGTCACATTTTGATAAGCAGAACACTTATTTAAATCTACTGGAGAACAGGCTGGCAAAATTAATTGCATGAAAGTGGGCCTGGAATTTCATTCAGACTATGGTTAAACATTTTCTTCCTAAGAGATCTTGAGAATGAGATTTGGACAGTACATTCTATGGGAAAGCTATAACCTTTTAGGTTAACTCTTTGCTCCCTTAGAAAGCATGCAACAAGATCTGAATAAAAAAAATGTTATGCAGAAGTGCATAGAAGCTTGAAATAAAAGCATACTTATGATTTGTACTACATATAAGTATACTTATTCACATATATATATAATGATGAAAATATTCCAGAATAACAGTTGAAATTTGAGCATATCCCATTATGGCTATACTCTATTTCAACTATAGAGTAAATATGCATTCTCTTCTTATATCATGCAGTATTGAGTGAAGCTGGCTTTGTAATATCTAAATTTCCGCTCACACCAAATCAAATTTTATGATTAAATATGCACTGTCACTTAGTGTTTCTGCACACCCACTGGTTGCAAAATTTAAAAAAAAAATTAAAATAAAAACAAACACCCCACCAAATCCATATTATTACAAATAGAGCAAAAGTTACTGTGAATTGTTCCTGTAATTTCCTGAATGCTCTCTGCAATATAGTACTTAATATTTTGTACAATTTTTTGTCTATGGTTGACACACAAGTGAACTCCTATAAATATATATAAAGTCAGCAGTAAGTATTGTGTGGAATTATGTAAAATGTTTCAAAGAATAATGATGGAAAGAAAACTCAGTCTGATATGATTGCTGCAGATCTGCTTGAGGCAGGAAGGCTCTGCAGGGGGATTTAGCCAGGCTGAATCAATGCGCTGAGGCCAACTGTGTGAGATTCAACAAGGCCAAGTTCCAGGTCTTGCACTTGGGTCACAACAGCCCCATGTAGCACTGCAGGCTGGGGGCAGAGTAGCTAGAAAGTGACACAGCAAAAAAAGGACCTGGGGGTGCTGGTCAACAGCAGGTGAACATGAGCCAGCATGTGCCCAGGTAGCCAAGAAGGCCAATGGCATCCTGGCCTGTAGCAGGAATGGTGTGGCCAGCAGGACCAGGGCAAGGATTGTGCCCCTGCAATTGGCACTGCTGAGGCCACACCTCAAATCCCATGTCAAGTTCTGGGCCACTCACTACAGGAGAGACATTGAGGTGCTGGGGCATGTCCAGAGAAGGGCAATAGAGCTGGGGAAGGAGCTAGAGAATAAATCATATAAGGAGTGGTTGAGGGAGCTGGGGATGTTTAGGCTGAAAAAGAGGAGGCTCAGGGGTGACTTTATCACTCTAAAACTGCTTGAAAGGAGGTTGCAGCAAGGCGGGGGTTGGTCTCTTCTTTCAAGCAGTAGTGAGAGGACAAGAGGAAATGACTGTACCAAGGGAGGTTCAGGTATGACAACAGTAAAATTTTTTTTCAATGGAAGAGTGATCAGGTATAGGTTGCCTGAGGTGCTGATGGAGTCACCATCCCTAGAAGTGTTCAAGAAATGACTGAACATGGAACTTAGTTGACATGATGATGTTTAATCAAAAGTTGGATTCTATAATCTTGGAAGTCTTTTCCAACCTTAATGATTCTGTGATTTTACAGTTCTATATTTGAGTCAATACATAAAATGTTCTGACACTTAGTAGTCAAGAAATCGGCATTATCTGGTCAGTAATGGAACAGCTAAAGCTTTCATTACTTTCCTATGAAAACTAAATAGTGTGTCAAGAAAATAGCTTAGAGTGCTTTATACCTTTCTTTATACATTTCAACAAGGTATAAATCTCTTGAATGTAGTAAGTATTTATATGTCCTAACCTATGCCAGAATATTATTATTAATATGGGAAAAGAAAAATTATAAACATGCATATTTAGAGAATATAACTTTTACAATTCCCTCCATTCCTAACATTTCAGCACTATTCTGCAAATGCCAGCAGTGAACTCAAGGTCAGCATTCATTTCTATGGTTTAAAGCTGCCCAATAGCCAGTGTGAAGTGCAATCATAACCAAACAATGCAATATGAATACTAATTTATAAGTTAACATGAGTTAACAGCATGAGTTAACATCAAAGTATTTGTGTGGTAATTTGTGTGGAATATAGAGAACATAATTAATGCTAAGGAATTTTATACCTGATATGCTCAAATGATTGACATCACATTTTTCGACCATGAAGATTTACATTTTTCATATAAGTTTTGGGATGAATCTGAATTTCTTCCCAGCAGCTATGTATCCTATATTTTAAGAGATCATGTGCATTTCAACTGATGAACTTAAGCCAGATTTAACATAGTTAGATTAATAAAGAAAATTGATATGCACTACTTCTATGAAATATTCTTTAATATGTTCCTACATTGCAAGTCTCTTTCTCTTTCTCTCTGTATATATATTAATCAATATAATTATATATGTATACATAATTTCCTGTAGATACATAATTTCCTGTAGATACACACACACAGACCTATGTAAGAGTGAACTCAGTTAAACTTCCTTGAGTACAGTGCCTTCACTTTGTGTTCAAAATCAGTCTCATTCTGCAGCTCTGTTGAAGCAAATGAAGCAACTCATTAGCAGCTCATTAAACTCTTGACTTGGGACACAGTTTTTGTGCTTCTATGTCATCACAGAATCCCTAATAGTTGCTTACTAGTGATATACACTTCGTATCACCAACATAAATGGGAATAAATGTGATCACAGCACCATATCCACCATTTTTTTAAACTTGAATTTATGCACAGGGATTTCTCTTTCATCTTACAGAGAATTCAAGTCTTCATTAAGGGCTGGAAGAACCCGTGTAACAGGGTGAGGATTCATTCTTTTTGGCTGTTTAAAATAAATCAGTAACATGGATAATAATATTACTATTATGGATACTAATAGTATTTTGCTGGATGAAGTGAAATAAAACATCCTGCAGATCTCCAGAGTAATTTTCTATGCATTAATAGTTCCATTCTACCTGACTTATACTCCAATCCTTGTAAAAAACAATTCCAAGAACAATTCTTTATGAACCTAGTCCATGACTACAGCAGTCTCCCACAGCACATGTAAGAGAAATCAGTTCATACATTTTCCCATGACACATAACTAAAACTTCACATTCTAAGTGTAAACCAAAATTTAGCAGTGTGTTCTGAAGGGAAAAATTCCTTCTGGAAAACAGCACAGTAATGTTAGGCATTCTCTCCTAGCTTTAATACTGCAGTTTAAGTTGGTATAACTCACTGACCTTTTTTCTCGCATTAGTCAAATTTTGGTCCTGTAGTCCATCGAGCCTTTGGCCTGAACATTACAGTGGCTGTGGACACTGCTGGTTCCACTGAGCCTGACTCACTAGAAATATCCCAGTGAGTAAAGACACTGTAAAGAGCAATGTTCTGGGAAAAAAACCAAAACAAAACAAAAAAAAAAACCAAAACAAAACAAAAAAACCCCACAAACAAACCAAAACTATCCTGAGCAGTAGACCTGTTTGTTGGTTCTAGTAACTTCAGTTCCCTCACTGTTCCTTCCAGCAGCAGCTAGAAGACTTCACCCACTTTCTCTCCAGAACTCTCTATGTAGAGAGACATTCCTGCATTGAATTACACACATGCTATGTTAGACAAGTTTTTTTGAAAAGCATTTTTTGAGATTTGTTTCACCTAACTTTAGATGAGGTAGATGTCTGCATCCTAAGATAGCTATCCAAAGCATCTTTTATATCCAGGGAAGACTAGTCAGTGGATTTGCATCCTACTGTTTAAAGATAGGTATTCAGGGTCATTTGAGACCCTTTAAGGTATCTGAGACATCTGCAGACAGCTGGCAAATATAACACATGATTAACAGGAAACCCATGCCCTTCAACAGGGTTGGACAGAGGTCAGTCAGGTTGGCTGGAGCCCTCACAGTACACTTGGTGCTATGCTGAGGGAACTGAAACATGCCCAACAGTGTCTGGAGAAATATTCAACTCATCATAGAGAAGATACTTGCATTGGCTGAGTAGTTTTATAATTTCATACTTTACCACCTAGTTTTTCATGGACCACAGTGGGACCTTTGACAACTAGATACATTCAGAAACCTGCATTTAGTCATTTAACTTCATCTGTCTTCAGTCTAACACAAACTACACTTAAAAACTTTCCTCAGAGAGGGGAGTATGCAGATTGAAAAACAACCATGCTACACAGCATCAGACTCTACTACTAAAAGGGAAATTTGTAGGTCCTACTGGGTAAACCCCTACTTCAGTACAAGCTGATTTGTACTGAACATTAATCCAGTTATAAATAAGAAACACCCTGCCTCTTGGCACCACATCTTTAGATGAATGTGTGGATGCTTGCCTGCATCAAACAGGCAGCCTGAAACAACAGGCAAACAGGGTGGGTCAGGAACACGTCTCAGAGCAGGACAAGTTCTGAGGGAGGCAATATCCATTCAAGTGTTGGTCTCAGACTGGGTTAAACTGACTGAAAATGCATCCCTGAGCCAAAGCTTCCTGTATGCATTCAGCAAATGCAGACTAAGCACTGCCTAAGAAATCCAGGACTCCCTGTTCCCCCACAGGCTCTCTTCCAGTCCCATCTCCTGCTCTGACCCCTTCCTGAAGCTGGCACAAATGTTTGCATGGCCATTTAAGGAACCGCTCTAGGGAAATGACCTCCAGTAGAACTAAATGTGGAAAGACAGAGTTTAATTTTAATCTGGGTGTTTCCCTGACCCAGAGTTCATGGCACAACAGTAACAGTGCTTGTGCCAGCGTAAGGGAGGCATCAGCACAGTGATAAATACCAGGGGTGGAGAGAAAGTGGGACTGCTATGCTTGGAAGCAGTGCTGTCTCTTGATGCTGGAAGCAAGCCCTCGTGCTGACATTCCTTGCTGGTATAAATCAGTGTGTTTGAATGTAAATCTGGCCCTTAACCTGAAAAGCCAGTTTTCCATGTTATTTCCACTACAAAACAACTTCATCCCTATGTCTGTTTCCTAATAGAGAGTGAAACCAAGCAACACATGCTTTGTTGGTGACACAAATCACATCACTTTTAACAACAAGAAAATGATTCCTGATAGAAGGCAGGAGTTGTTGTGGCAACCATATTAAAAGGTCACAAAGGTTCCTGCCTTACAGTGCTTCCCAAGGTTATTCCTACAGATAACCAGGCTCTCTATTAAGGTCCATTTCCATCTGACCCACAGGCCAGGACATGAATGTGACTGAAGAACAGTTTTCTGAAATACTGCAGCTTGCTCCCTTTGATCATTTTTGAGGCACTACCTTGCTTCTAACTGCCCACCAGCCACAACCTTTAAAAGTCAGAAGTCACTCCACAAAATGAAGATTTGATGTCCGAACATGAAAAAACACACATAAAAAAAATATAACCCTCTACAAAAATTAATTCTCCTAAACTTGTGCTTTATATACACACTGACAGATACTTACCTAAAACATGTACCTAAACACGCAAACATGCAGCTTATGAAACACCCACCAGAACAAATTATGAAGTGAATATATGTTTTAAAAAAGAAACTAAATGGATAGAAGCCTGGTTTGTTTGACTCACTTGTACTAACATGTTAAATATGAAAATCTAGATAAGTATTAGGAAATTAAAAATATACTTTGTTTCATGGACTTCATTATCTTGAGAAACACATGCACTTCTGAATGTATCCTTAATTGTATCATATTTACTAAACCATTCAACATCTTGAGCTCACAACAGAACAAAGGATGGGGAATACAGGTCTCATCTGAAAATAAAGATCTGTTTATAACTTCTCCTTCCAGCAACGCTCCAGTGGAGTGCTCCTTCCATACGTACTATATAAACATGAAAACTGGAGAGGGAGTTTTTATCAGGGCATGTAGTGCTAGATAAGGGGGAATGGCTTTAATCTGTAAAACAGTGGGCTTAGAATTTGACATCAGGAGGCAATTCTTTACCATGAAGAGGGGTGAGACTGGCACAGGTTGCTCAGAGAAGCTGTGGATGCCCCATCCCTGGAAGTGATCAAGGCCAATGCAGGAGAGGTTGGAACTGGGTGACCTTTAGGGTCCCTTCTAAGCCAAATCATTCTACAATTCTGTGATTCTATGACACTAGCCCTGCAAAAACACAAGTGACCTTTTCCAGTATAGTACTCACATGCATGTTAAAGTATTCATATAGATAAGTTACGTGAATGATGGACCCAGAAACAGATATAACAGATCTGACTGACTCTGACAGACACCAGGGCAAACACAGAGAAGAAAATGCAGAGAGCAGGATGAATCTGAACAATGTGTTCTTTAGTTTTCTTGTTCCTCTTGATCATGTTACAGTAAATGTAACTAAGACACATGCAAAATAAATTTCATATTAACCTCCTTAACAATTAAACTCTCTCATAATTTCATGTTTGTTCAAATTAGCTTTAAATGCAGAGATGTTTTAACAGTATCTGACAGTGCATGCAAGACAATCACCATATTTTCTAGCACAAAAATCATGGAGAGTATGAAAAGAACCTCATATATCATTAGATGGCACTGTTTTTAGATTAATCTGAGCCTACAACAAAGCAAGGCTTGCTTCCCATTTAGTAACATTAGGAGAAAGTAAAAAACTACTTTTAAAACATGTACAATCTACACACAAAAGGTGGTGGCAATCATTCCAGACCCATAGAAAATAGGTCCATGAATGAAAAAAAAAAAAAAAACAGCAATAAAATCTGAAGGATAATAGGCACCAGGACATTTCTGTACCTCATTGTAAGAAATATAATGATCAACACCAAGACCAACAGGCCTTATTAAGTTATTATCTCACTGGCTGCTTAAATGCAAAAACTTTATCAGGTAATCAGCTTCTCTATTTGCTAATTATAGATAAATGTTGCAAACCTATAGAGTAGCTTCCTGGAGAGTATAATTTTTTTGCTTTTTCTTTCTTTCATACGTATCTATTTTGTATTTTTATATACAAGAAACCCTGTGAAATATTTTCTGGCTTATACTGAAAAATCCAAATATTAAATACAAAATGCAACTAGCTAACAAGGCCAAACACACACAAAAAAAAGGGCTTCTTCTTGTTGCCTTTGCTTGGCAAACACTGGAAGACATAAGACCTTGTCTTACATAACAGCACTGTGGTAGGAGTATAACTGCAATTCCTACTCTGAGTAGGAATCTCGGATGTCCCCTGAACATAGATGGAGAGGAAAAGCAAAAAACCTTACTTCCAGAAGCCAAAGTTCTATAGTCCCATGTAATTAACATCATACCTATTAAGTGGGTAGGATCTCAAAACTGTATACAAAATAAGCATTCAATTTACACATCAGTAACACGAATGTTAAAGGCACAAAGATGTTCTGAGAGCTTTTTCACAGAATGGTTTGGGCTGGGTTGGAAGAGACCATAAAACCTGCTGCCATGGCCAGGGATGCCACTCACCAGAATACAAATCCAGACATGCAAACTTCACAATTTCTCACCAACTTTTTTTTTTTTTTTTTTTCCCCCATGGAAGCAAAATGCCATTTAAAACCAAAACAAAACAGTTTCCTGTTTCTGAAAGGAAAAGGAAAATTTTAACTATAAGGCCAATCAGTTAGAATGTTTTTTATCTATATATTTGTGCTAATAATAAATTCATCAGAGAAATTGATTGCAGGTTAGTCGTATAATGGAAATTGGAAAGACATACAAAGAGTTTTGGTTTTTATTAGGGAAATGCATGTCCTATCTTTATTTTAGTCTTTCCAGCAACTGTTTTAAATACTTAGAGGATGGAAAACATTTTCTAAACCTATGGGGAGCAAAGAATTAACAAAAAATTTTATACTCCCAAATATTGGTAGCATATGATCTTTTGAAAAATGAGGGAGAAAAAGGTTAAGTCTGGCTCTAATCATTCACTCAAGTAAGGAAGTACAAAACAGCTCTAATATTTATTTTTTTAGGCATTAACTGACTAAAGATGTAAAAGCATTGTTGGTGACATACTAATTCTGGGATAAATGGGCAGCTAGTCCACACTTTTGTGTTTTCACACTTTGGAGATACAACTTTTTCTCTCCAGTAACATCTCCATAGCCACCAGATACCAACAGAGAACAAAATATTTTTTTTTTCTGCAGAGATTGCCACCACTAAGGCAGACACTGTCTCTGTAGAACATAATAGATTTCTCTCAAAACTGTAATCAACTATTAGAAGTGAAGTAGCTGAAATGACCTGAAGTATACTTTCAAGTAAAACTGAGATGAGCTCAGTTAGAGCATGGTGATAATAACAGCAGAATTGTCAGTTCAATCCCTGTTAGGACCATTTGCTTAAGAGCTGGACTTGATGATCCTTATGGTGCCTTCCTGTCACTATATGACAGGAATATAATGTTCAGTTTTACAAATTGAACACACAAAAGCACAACGCGAGCCACTGCTATTGCAAAGGTGAAAAAGAGGAAGTTTTATTTTCTGACTTCAACATTTATACTTTTCCAAAGGTGACAGTGAGTTGGAGGGTGAATGTGCCACCTCTCCAACGACACTGGGCAAACCACCAGTACATCAAACCTCTCTGCCTCCACGAAGGAATGCAAAACAATAGGTTGTTTACAGAAAGTTGTGTGAGAAAGTTTTCTACAAAAATGTAAACTCAGAAGGCTTTAGAAAATCTTAAAAATCAAGGTGACACCTTCTATCTCAGAATATTCTGCGAATCCGTGAAATCTGGTTTATGTTCCTATATGTCTGCTTTCTAAGAATGGATTACTTGCACAAAATAGCTATCCTGTCATGTTCAATGGGTAGAAGGAAATCTCATGTCTTCTTTTTCAACATCACTCAAGCCCAAAAGTTTGACCCTTTGCAATAATAAATGAAAGTTGATCTTGTAACTGTGAAACCATAAATAGGAATCGCCTCACCCGATTCAGATGGAAACTACACTAACCCACTTCCCTTTGGAGACACATATATATTTAATATTGATACAACATATCAGTCTTAAACCTTCCTCTTAATTGGGCTATAGTTAATCATGCTGAAGAAATGGAAGAGGGCAAACTTCTGAACAAACAGATGTCAGGAAGCACTGTTCATAGATATCAATGAGGTGGCATCTTTAAAGAAAGTGTAAGGAAGCACATATTGAATTGAACATTTGACAGCAAGTGTTTTTACCATGGAGCTGCATTGTGCCTGTAAGCTTTAAATCAGGTTTTGTGGTAGGCCAGGGCTGAATCTAAATTCCATCATGTCCAAGATACTAACTTTGAAAAATTAATGTGTATTTGGCTTATTTCTGATTTTGATGATGGTAACGTAGGCTTAATTTTGGTTGCAATAATGTTAGAATATGTTTCTTCAGAAAAAACTCAGATTGTTTTATGTTTGATAGCAAAAAGAAGTATTATGTCACGGGGCAAGGCTTTGCTTTCATCATTAATTACAGAAAAAAAATGCTTTTTTATTACTCTTCTCATGGTCACAATGATGCGATATATCTTTAACATGTGTCCTTCAGTCAACAGAGAATGCTAAATGATAACTAAACACTCCCATTCATCTGACCAACAGAGACTTTGAAGGGTGTGTCCAGTCTTTTTGTCAAACAGTTTTTGACGACTTCACAGTGAACTTTGACCTAAGTTTAAACAAAAAAAAAAAAACAAAAAACTTTCAAGGGGTTCATTATTCTGGGCTGAGGATATTTAAAACACCGCTTAAAGCTCCACTTCAACTAGCTAGTCAATACTCCTCAGGCATAATAGATTTTGTTTTTCTCCTGAAGGTAAAGCCTGTCTGTGCAGGAAACACAGCTTGCTTGGGGGCTGGTCTGAGTTTGTGAAATGAACTCTCCAAGGAATATAGCACAAATCTTCTACTTTGAGTCAGAGTATACACGTTTGATTTATTTTTAACAAACATAATTATAATGTAACAAATACACTAAAAAAAAAAAAAGTGCTACACTGCACACACAACTCTGCCCCAAGGAAAGGATGAAAGAAAGAACATTTTGTGACAGATGCTAATCATGTTTGTTCATGTACTACTGAAAGGTGTTTGGATACTATAGGAATGGGCGGGGGGAGCAGCAAGAACCAACACAGAAGAGAACAGCCACACCATCAGTCATGTCCCAACATGTTCTGTAAGGCTGCTTCCCTCTCCCAGTGCAATGCTCTGCACTTTATCAGGAGCACATTCTCTTTGCCATCACCACAGGCTCACATCTCAAGTAAACCTGACAGCTTATCCATCAAGCCAGATTCCTAAACATAAAAACATTACAAAACATTACAATAAATCCTGAAAATGTTAACTATGATTATCATCAAACAAAAAATTGGAATGTAAAGTAATACTGACAGTACAGGGAACTATCAATAAACTCAGGCAATTATATGAAGTTCCACAAATTTCTGCATATGCTATTAAGCAAATATGGTTTTCAAGCTGTATTTCCCAGTTCCCAAAACATTTCTGAAATTTTTTAGTTTATTAATTCTTATTACAAGACAGGTGAATACCACATTGGACATCTGTTCATATGTAAATCCTTTTAATGCCCTTTTAATGGGTTTTCAAAACCATGTAATTTGTAAAACTTTCAGATATACATTTCTATTTAATAGCAGATTATTAATCCTCTGCCAGAATACTGCTGCTAAAATACAGTCTCCATTCTCCACTCCAACTTGCCGTGTGCTGACAGCTGCATGATTTTACCACAAGCAACATCTGTATATTCCTTTTACAACTGCAAGCATAACATAGGGGAAGGGAAGAGAACAGTTTATTTTATTAAGAAGTGAAACTAAAGAGAGCATGAAAATACTGTGTATCTTGCAAAATGGTCATGAAGCAGTTTTACAAATTGAACAAACTAACAATAAAACTTTATGCTGGATGTTTTATTGTGTCACATATGCTTTCATTTAACAATGCTTCTATCATGATTGACCTTGTAAACTTATCGTATTTCTTGAACTGACAGTTTCAATAGCAATAACCTGCATTTTAAAGAGATTTCTTGGTGTTATTTGCGCATTTAGGACAAAAGTCTTTACCAAACAGATAATTCAGGCACTGAAATAAATGTGAAATTTGCAAAGCTTCAAAATATGAAAGTTGTTCTCTAATATCAAAAATGAGGTTCCTGCAAAAAATAACAGAGAAACTATGACATAAGATATTTCATTTTACACAAGAATTATCATGAGTAGGTTATTATCAGGCAACCTAAAAAATTTGGAAGAAAGAGCACCAAGAAAGCAATTTGTGGCAAGTAACAGTAAGTCTGTTTTATTGCAGCATTTGCAGAAGCGGTATTCTCTACTACTATAATAAGTTCCCCTTTGGAGCTGATACTTTTCTCCTACCATACTTAGTTTCCTTTTGCTAAATTGTCCTTAGCGCAACACCAGCCTGAGGCTGTTCTCAGATTGCCTCAGACAACAAACGTAGCACACAAGCAGTCCTCTCACTGTTGTGGACTGGATACCCCTAAAGATCCTGTCCTCTCATGATGGGAAGGACTGGCACTACGGAATAGAGGAATACAAAATGAAGATGGGGAGATGGTGCTTCCCACCTGTCCTCCCCAGTCCTGGCAAAGTTGGCCAGACAAGAATTCATGCCAGAAAACTCTCAGAGGGGCTTCTCTCTGAGTCAGAATCTCCCTGGCAGCTCTCCATGGGCCCTGCTGCTTTCTATGGACTTGTCATGGAAAAATTGCAGTAAACAAAATGCTGCACACTCCAAGGAAAACTTAGATGCTATAGGCAGATTATGCATTACTACAGGCAAGTGGAAATTCCATAGCAGATGCCTACTATGTGCCCAAAGTCTAAAACAATTCTTGAGTTCAAGTAAACTCCCGTGAGAATCAATACAATTCCTGTTTTATAAGGCTATGACGCAAAATGCAGAGCATTTAATGTTGCATATTCATTTCTGGTTTCAGAGCACTGAAGTCCCACTCCAGTACACATGTATTTATTGGACAGGGGCAGCTGGGAATCCTGAGAGATAAGCAAATGGCAAGCCAGAGATTTTGGTGTCCAGTTAGTCTTGGATAGGGGCAATACTGTAAAACACTACAGTGAGTGAGCACATGAAGAAGATTAGCTATACCACTGCAGCTGTTTAAATTGTTATATTTAGTTTTAGGCTGCAGCCAGACATTCATTAAAAGAATGAATGAGATGGTATTAGAAGCTGATGTACCTTGGCTATTTGTTTCTTCTCCTTTGCTGAAGGTTTCCTCTACCTCTTCTGAGCCTCTCTCATCTACTCCAGCACAAATTAACCAGCTTAACTTTAAGCCTTTTCATCAACAAGTTAAGGTAACTGAGGTAAGCATTATTCTGAACCAGACAGAGTTCTGTCATCTCCCCTCATCCCGTATGGGATGCAGACTCTAGCAACAGTTTAGTACTGAACAGCTGAAGGACAAGAACATCTTAAACCAGCCCAGCTGCCTCTGTGATGATTGTCTAAGCGGGCCTCAGTGTTAACTTACTGAGATTCATACACAGGGCAGGTCACACATGTGCTACCACAAAACAGCATGCTTACAGATTTCAGAAGAAAAAGAATACTGTATTGATGTGCTTTAAATGCCAAAGCGCTGACAACTAGCACAATTTAAGGTCATGGAAACTAGACATCAATGCAGGCTGGCTTTGGGGCTTATAGAAAACCTGGATTGTTGTGAAGGGACAGCTAGAGATCAGAAGGCTACCTCTTGGTTCTACTGTACTTGTATTATTGCAAGACATGTATATTTAGGCAATTCATTCTTATAGCAGTTACCTTGATCATGAGGACTGGGAATGCATTTTTAAAATTAAAATTCAGGAGAGTTTCTTTTTAAACCCTTCTTTTACTCTCATACAATCAATGGTAAATCTTCTATTATTACTCAGCAAGGACAGAATAAGATTAACACTGGACACTTTTTCAGATCATACCCTTCCAATCTGGAACACAGTATACAGAGGTGAGATTCTGCAGCTATAGGTTTAAATATATCTATGATCTTATCTATAAGACACTAGTGAGTGTCTTACACTCATGTTAGTAAGTTTACTGTCAGTGCTATTTCCTAATTTCCACACGCATCACTGTTATCTTCCTCTACTGAAAAAAAGTCTTTTAAACTCCTCACACAGTATTAGCAGAGCCCAAGGAGAATCAGTTTGTTGGAAAGGTGTCTCAGCAAGTGGCACTTCCTCTCTAGATGACTTATACTTTGAACCACTTTGTTAGCCCATATCTGCTGCCAGCCAGAAAATACAAATGCTGCAATGAGGTTTCTGCCAGTCATGAGCTGGCAAGTGTGTGCAGGATTTGGGAAGGGTGCTGCACAGCTCCTGGAAAAAGACGCTCAGTCTTGTGATGACATCTACTGGCTAACCTCAAAGGCACTAACCCACCTGTAGGAAAGCTCATTCCAGCATTTTCTGTCCTTGAAAATTTTAGATACATGATCTAACCTCAGAAAGGGCAGGTTAAAACTGAAAGGAAAATAAGGACCCATTGAGAAACTCTGTCTCTGCTGTTGATGCCTATTCTGACTGTGTATCTTACCTTCTCCAATAGAAGAGAAATGCAAAATAGACATGTGATGATATGTATTTGAAATGTTTTGTAGGTACAAATTTTCCCTTACTGTAGCAGTTTTCCAGCTTTGCTTTATTTCAGTCCTACCTTTTTCCCTTCTGTTAACATGAACTTTCTGACATGTCTGTGGCTTGCCCCTTTTTTAGGTGCAAAAGGGACTGCTGCAGTTTAACCCCAACTAGCAGCCAAACCCCACACAGCTGCTCCCTCATCCCCCCACCAGTGGGATCAGGGAGAAAATCAGAAAGGTAAAATCTAGAGAACTCATGGGTTGAGATAAAGACACTTTACTAGGGAAAGCAAAAGCCATGCACACAAGCAAAACAAGGAATTAACTGACTGCTTCCCAAGGGCAGGGAGGTGTTCAGCCACCTCCAGGAGAGCAGGGCCCCATCACATGTAACAGTGACTTGAGAAGACAAACACTATAACTCCAAATGTGCCCCCCTCCCCCTGCCTTCTTCCCTCTCTTCAGATACTGGGTATGATGCCACATGGTCTGGAATATCCCTTTGGTGAGTTTGGGTCACCTGTCCTGGCTGTGTCTCTTTCCAACCCTCAATTTCCTTGCCAGCGTGGAAGTAGAAAGGTAGAAAAAGCCTTGATAGAAAAGGCCTTGGCTCTGTGTAAGCCCTGCTCAGCAGAAATAAAAACAAATCTATATTATCAACCCTGTGTTCAGCACCAATACAAAACATGGTCCCATACCAGCCACTGTGAAGAAAATTAACTCTACCCCAGCCAAAAGCAGCCCACCAACCAAGGTATGTGAAGAGTAAAATGCAAACAAATTACATAAAAGAAAAAAGCCAGATTTTTCAAATGCTCTCATTTCTACTTATTCTGGTGTTTTTTAACTTCAGAAAAGTAGAAGAAAAATGTCAAAGAATCAAACTTCCTTTTGGAAGTACACATACTTTTGGAAGTAAACCTTCCAACAAGCATCATTTCTTACAGTTGTAAGATTATTTTCTCTTTTGACATACCATTTACATTATAATTGCATTCACTCCATTCACTTTAGGCTAAGTGAAAATGGACAAAACTGAAGTCACTCCAGAATGATTCTCCAGGACAAAGGCATTGTGCAAGCAGCTGAGGAGCTGCACTAAAGAGAGTTAGAATAGACTGCCTGGCCATGGCAGCCAGCTCAGAGCAGTGTTATCCTGACACATTTAGCAGATTTTGTACATTGGCATGACACCTAAAATTCTGACTTTCAGGGAAAAAAATTAAGTAATTTAACCAAAGAGCAAAGTTTGCTATTAGTAGTCTGGTATACCTGTAGATAATGAAGTTCAGAAAATTATTTCTCACACACACACACATTTTCACTTATTGAAAGGCCTTTTAACATTTTTTGATCACAACATAAACACTAAGATTGAAAATTCAGCCCACTA
Source organism: Lonchura striata (assembly GCF_050655825.1). Classification (NCBI taxonomy): domain Eukaryota; kingdom Metazoa; phylum Chordata; class Aves; order Passeriformes; family Estrildidae; genus Lonchura; species Lonchura striata. The sequence goes on from NC_140703.1 coordinate 66,257,233, forward strand.
ACTAATCAATATTCATGCTTTGTAACAATGACCTTTTAAAAGCTTAAGGTAGAAGATACCCCTGGGTAACAAGAAAGGTATTTCAAACTATGTCACATGAATAGGAGCATTGCCAGAAGCCAGCTATTACTCTGGAAGCACCCTTCAGTGGTCATTCAGTCAGTTTGTGTAGTTTCTTTTTTCTTTTCTTCCCCCTAGGTAGGACCAATTATTGGACACAGATCTGAGAGCACACAGGCAGCTCTCTCTGAGGTCAGGAAACAACTACTTAATGTATCCTGCTTTCAAATCTGCTAATGAATGGGTAACTCCTAGGTTAAAAATTATCTTCCAAGGTTTATGTACTTTATGCTAGAAAGGGCAGGCAAAAAAAACACGAGGTGAATTGAACCCCTTGCTTGTATGTTTAACCTATATGTGTGAAATTAAATGGTAGTAATCACAAAATATGTGTCAGTTTGCTAACAAATATTTTTTATGTGCATGCTACTGCCACCACCTAGGAAAAAAAGAGTATTAATGTTAATTTAGCTCCTGAGAGGATTTAAGTATAACTTTTTCTAAAAAGACAAAAGCTTTCATCTATATTCTGTTTCAATACTTTACAAGACTTATTCCACATTTCCCACTCTGAGAGACAAAAATGGTGACAATGGTCATGTTTTTTTTAAAGTCAGATGGTTGCCTTTTCATTTTACAAAGTTGCCTAAAAATCTGCCCCAAATATAGCAAGCACCCCGTACTTGATTCTGAAGAAAGCACAGTGCCATAAGCTGAAGCTCCCTTTTCCAGTGGCCACGGATAAACACACCAAACAAAATAAAATATGGGGAGAGGGAGAGACAATAAAAAAATTGTATTGTTAATATGCCAGATCTGGCAAAAACAGATCTGTGGCAAAAACAACACAATGTCTTATAATGTAGCCTCACCTCAGGATTTACAGAGGGGTTGGTTAATTGTGAGCAGAGAACTCATCAAGTGAGCAGGAAATACAATACAGATACACCTCATTCCACCATGCCCATGGCTGAGCCTGTACCTTGAACACCTGCAGAACCTTACACCAGCTCTTTTTATGATTCACAACACCCATGTCCCAGAATTTTGCTTATTTTGTCAAAGCGAGAGGTTGTTATCTTACATAGCCACAAGGATACAATAATGTAACAATGATGTACATGTGATCCATGATCAATAGAGTCCTGCTAAAATATATATTCCCCATCAACAGCTTAGTGTCACAGCCCAGCTTATATCACAGGACTTGGCATTTCCCACCAAGTGACATGAAACAGCCATTTGTAAACAGTGTATTAGGCGGTAAGCAGGCACCTTGAGCGCTTCACATACCTCAGAGCTTTGCAGATATTAACCCTCTGCCAGTTCCCCAAACCACTCCTGGATTCCAAATAAAATGAAAATTCCTTTGCAAGGCCTGCCAATAATAAACAGCACAAACGTGTTCCCCACAGCCCTTAAGAGTTTCACTGAAGACATCAAACGTGTATTTCCGACACATTTCCTTGGGGCAGTCCTGTGCAGGAGTACAAAGGTGAGGTTTCCCTGGCTCTCTACCATGTGTGCTCCAATAAAACCGCTGTTCTGCACATTTCCTGCACACTGGTCACCCCATCTTGGCCATCCTCTCTGAACCCCTCTCTGAAGCCTATCTCTTTGTAGTGGCCACTGCTGTTTCACCTGCTGGCTAACAAATTGAGGCTTTGCACTCTGCAGCCCATCATAACAGATCTCTTCTGTTTTCATTTATATAGCCCATATCCACATTCACAACTCCATATTTGTTATGTATACAATTTTTTTAATAAAATTCCATGACACTGAGAACACAGTACAGCAGTCCAGTGAGTATAAATATCACACTTCAGCTCCTTCAAGGTGTGAGGGAAAAGGTGGGATTCATCTCATCCCAAAACATATATCTAAACTAAATATAAGTTAGATGAAATAAATCCTTTCCTTTAAAGACAGTTTAAAGATGTTGTAGGCTAAACGAGGACAATTAAAAGGCGATTTTCTACCAATGTGGACTGCAAAAGAGGGACTTAGGGTACTACCCAAGATTACCAGCCAGGCAAACATGACTGAAAAACTGAACAGAGATTTCAATCTCAGCCTGGCCTGATGCCTTTCTCCAACCCCCTATTTTCTCTTTAAGCACTATAAATAAAGATCTTCTGAAGTGAACACAGTGGGAGATGGGAAGATAGGTTAGGGAAAAAAAATATTTGCAAATGTGTCTCTCAGTTATCCACAGTGAAGGGACTCAATATGAGCTATTTTTGTTTCAATTATTTAAAGTAGGATCAGATTTCTATTAAAATGAAAAATGCATTTTTAAAAGCCTCCCTAATCAGGTCACTGAAAAAATCCTACCACACAAAGGACACATGTAACTGTATACACTCTTGTGACAAAAGACCAGTCTGCTGGTATTTCTCTCACCACAAGAAAAATCAGATGGCATAAAATTTTAAGACTTAGAACTGGGTATAACCAACATTCTATTCTTTCTTGCAAATTTTGAAGTCCTGTTCCAGTAATACAGAATTACACTTAAATTTGTAGTATTCAAGGTTAAGGTTAAGGGGCCTGGGAAAACCCAGAAAATTGAAAAAATAATAACAAGGGAATTATGAGACATGCTGGGGAGGATGATGTGCAGATAGACAAGCAACTCTGTAGGGCATCAGGTCAAGTTAGCTCAGAGTGGAAGCAATTAGCTGAGCTCACAAAAAGCTGTGAGTTTGGTTATATAATTAATCCTCAATTTCTCTCTGAATAAAACAAAATTTTCAGAAACATCAGAGTGACTCAGAAGCCACTAACTTTTGGTGAAACTTCATACTCATCTCCAGTACAAAGGGATTAGTATAGCAGCTTAAAGATCACCAGTTACACAGCAGGGTGTCAATTCCACTTCTTGAGGCTCAGAGGTGACAAGCCCAGCAGATTTGACTGCTTCAGTGGCAGAATTTAATCATCATGAACACAATAAAATAATTTCTCTTTCTAGGATAATGAAGAACTCTTCCTGTCTTGCAAGGGGTTGCACTATTCCCAGATTTTTGCTCTAATTTCTAATTTTAACACTTTATTGCTGGCAAAACTTCCTGAGTGATTTCTTCCCTTGAATTGCTCCCCATAAGACCATGGGAAAGAAAACAAGATTTCCTTCTAAATGTTCATGAATGATCATTATTTTTCTCATAAAACCAAAAGCACCTAAGTGGACAAATGTTTAATAGCATCACAAACTTCCATTGAGATGGCTTCCTTTCCTCCTGCCATGCAGGGATGTGGAAGACAAAAAACACTCCTTATGTCGGTTGCTTCCTTGGAAGCAGTCAAGATGATGATAACAGTACTTTCCTAACCCTCTGTAATGGCCATAGAAAGCAGTGTGAAATTGCCTTGCAATGACCTAACAAAAGCTCTGGGCCTCATGCTCAGTGCCTGTAGCATATGCCAAAGAATATGGCAGCTAAAAGAGAAAACACCTCCTAAGCCTCCAACTCCGCACAGAACATCTCTGTTTTACTTAATGATAACAATCTGATCAGCCACAGCTCTTGGCAGCTTAATGCAAACCAGCATTCACGGCAGATTATCAAAAAGCTTCAGTGAGCTCTACATCCCTATGTACAATTTCTAATTATCATGCTTCATTTGTTCCAGGGATACCTAAAACTGTAAACATTTGGTAGCACACAAACCAAAAGTCTGGGGAACTACTCTGGTTAAGTAGTCATCCATCTGATTACTTATAAAGTTAAAATCTCTTCAAGAAGAGGCATGTGAGCATACAAGAATAGTCATGAATAGATGCAGTGCGAGACTGGTCAGAAAACTAATATTGCAATTTGCACTAGAAGCTCAGCTCCTCATGTACAGAACCTGCAGCCACTGCTTCATCCAGTGTCTGTCTCCACCTTGCCACATCTGCACCCAAACTATGTGATCATCTTGCTAAAACTTATCCCACCTTCTGAGGCTCCTGAACCACTGAATTTCTAGATCTTTCTGGCTAAAGCAGCCCCTGGACTGCTCTGGATACTGGAACAGATGGAATGGACAGCCAGAGTAGGACACTTCCATGTAAGCCAAGAACACCACTGCACAACCAGTGTGTCCAGAGACACTCATAACTTAGGGAAACAAACAAACATCCCAGAGCAGCTCAGTTCAGCGAGGCCATAAGAACCCATTCCTGTGCTTCAACAAGCTCCGCACTGGAAGTCTTGGCAAGGATGGCTACTTGCTGTGAATTGACTCCAACCCTGCAACATGAACTCTCATAAGCAGTCCTGGATCACTTGCAGGCTGAAATCTCCTCTAGGACCCAGGTGATAGTGCAGAGAAACACAACTTCAGGTAATTCTAATGGCCAGTCTGCACTCAGGTAAATCTTCCAATCGACTTCAGGAAAACCCCGACAGTTTCATCTAATAAAGGACTTGATGGTTAAGCACACACATAATACCTAATTCCAGATTCCTGTAATATGTCTTACAAAGTGTGACATATTTCTGAAGATTAAGGTAGAAGGCAAAGAATATTTGCAGTCACACATTAAAAAAATCTGCTTCAAAGTTCCCAAAGAAAGATCTTTTCCCTTTTAAAGTAAAACTGTCAAGAACACATTTCTGCCTGGGATGATAGATCTCTCATTAAAATACATAAGGAGAAACAAAAGACATATAAAAAGTAACCAAATTGTAAAGAGTGACATTTAACCTTGGTATTACAAACTAAGCCCCTATTTAAAAAAAAAACATATTCCCAGTTTAGCTTACATTGTAAATTATGGAAGAGTTACGTGTATGTATAGCTTAAAGCTCCAACTGGCAAAGAAAGGGCAGCATAGAAAGAAAAATTATATAGAAATCATATTTTGGTTACTGTAATTCTGTAGGCTCCATAAATCATTACCGTTTTCTCCTGCTGTACCTCAGAAAGCACCTTAATTTCATATTACTCAAGGGAAAATACCTTCTGTTACTTAAATTAATTTTGTAAAAAATTAAACCCCCATTTTTTTTCCGAAGTTGTTGCTGGATGTATAGCACTTGTGTTCAGTCTCTCTTTATTTCTCTGCTAATAACCTCCTCTTTCTTCTTTCCCTATAACTGTTCAAATCTGAAAGTCAATCTTTTTTCTCCTGTAGTTGCATCTACACCAACACATCTGCCCATTTCCTCCAAAACATAATTTTCTAACTTTTACTCTCATTTTTTGTATTTTTATTATTTTATGCTGCATGTTACTCCCCATTGTACTTGATATTCATATTCACAATTCTACTTGGCAATTGCTATACAAAGCATACCACCATTAAGTACGTGTTAGCATACGAGATATAAATACATTCTAATATATCCTTTATTTGATATGACAGATAGAGGCAGTACAAATATTTCTGTAGTAAAAAGAACTGCTGGCACTGTAATACTCATGATATTATCCTATTTCTTTAATTATGAAGCACTATTTTTAAGAACTATTTCTTTAAACTGCAAAAGTCTGACTGCATCTATGTCACACCCAGAGACCAAAGACTGCTGACTTGAAAACAACCCCTTCATAGGTGAACCTGGACTTATTTTACTTTGCTAAAGCTACATATTTTTAAAATAAAATTTTAAGATTGAATATGCTTGTATATGCTCACTAAAAAAACAGGACTGCTTTTCATAACTTGATTTTTATGTCCTGCATCATATCAACATGCAAATGTCCATAACTGCAATGAAAAATACAGAAACGGTATAATTAAGAGGGTGGTGGATTCAATGATAACTACACTGTGGTGTTTTAAATCTGTGTGCAGTCAGGATAGGTTTCTAGGCAACTTATACTATCTTGGACAGGCCAGACAAACCAAGATATACTTCAAATGAGTGGTGAATAAAAGCTCTTAATGATACTGTACATGATACTGTACATTCTGATGCAAATCTTGATCTCATGACCATACCAGACAGGAAAGCCAAATTTTGCCAAAGCATCTCTAAGACATTACAATTATTCACCCCCTCCTGTATCACTGGCAGACCTCTCTAGCAGCATTAGTGAAGCACAGTGTGCATCCCTGCCCTGAAACACACAGAGTTCATAATCTTAATCTTGTGCTGCTACAGAGCTGGACTAACCCTGGGCTTACTAACATATGCATACCCCTCTGCTGACTCTGTAGAGAGGCAGCTACCTCTGGCAAAAGGGGATTTAGTAACATATTAAACCAACACACCTGTTTCCTTGGTAAATGAGAGTCAGAACTTGTTTTTTTCAAATGTGGTCATTACTATATTACTACTTACTATCTTCAAGAGAGCTTAGGGACAAAACTTGCGACAAGCAGAGTCAGAAAGCTTAGCTATGGTTGTTTAAAGGAAAAAAATTCCATGCTTTTTCACCCGAAAAGAGGGTATGTTCAGATCCTTGTCTTCACATGGGCTCCTTTGCTTTTCCAATGTCCCAGTGAGTACACTGGAGCAGAACGCTCCCATGTTTTGGAGGAACAGCAATTTCTACATCATACTGTACCTTCAGCACAGAGAAAGGGAAGTCTAACCATCAGCAGCTCCCAGTTTTTGTTACCACACATTGCCACTGTGCATCCAAAGAATCAATTGCAGCACGTATAGACACAAGGCACCTAGCTTTAAACTTGTTTGTTTAAAAATTTATCTGGCAGTGGCAACACAGAACTTAGTACAAACACCTGCAGAGTGTTTCAACAGATCAATCTGAATCCCAAGCTGTTGCAGCTACAGTCTTATTGGTACCTTGTTGAGATAATAAATACCCCTCTACAATAAGTAATAAGAGATAATAAGTACCCCTCTACAGTCATTATGCTGTCTTAGAATTAGTCTGCTGTGATTGACACAGAGCATCCATCAAGAATATAGGATTTTGGTGTTCTTTGACACAGATCAGAATCATTATGAATATTCAAAATAGTTTCAGAAGTCAGCTAACCAGACTACCTTCTCTAGAAGTACAAAAAGATTACATTTTATTTCCATGAAAAACCAACCAGCATGAATATAATATTTTTGAATATTATATTAATGTGGAACCAAATCATGTCTATTAAGCTCTAAAATAGCTTCTTATTATGTATGTAAAATTTGAAACACTTCATCATGGCTGTGTATAAAAATATAAAGTACAGTGATTTGATGTGCCATATGACATTATGTTAGATTTAAAAAAATGCAACTAGGCACAAACACAAAAAGGAAATACGACATGCATGTGCATGCACTGTCTCTAAACAGAGATGCTTTCAGAGAGAAATCTCCAGAGGCAGCCTTGCCTTTGTTACACAAAGGGGATAGCTGGCATCTCTACAGACACTGCATGTCTGAACAAACATGCTGCAATTTCTTTATAGCAGTATCTCTGGCTATTGTCTGGACCTGCCTCCCCAGCTCCCTCTGAAATCCTTGCAAGGAGAGAAAGGCCTCTTCAGTGCAAACTCAAAGCAAAAGCTGAGTACTCTCAGCTGATTTCTGAAGAAGTCTTTCTCTCCTGGATATAGGCCTGCGAGCATCCTGCCTTCATCCCCAGCACTGCAAAGCCACTGACTCTGTGGGTGATCACCTTGTCTTGACATGCACATCACCAATAACAACTCACACAAAGCAATAGAGAACATGTATGAATCCTGGAAATTGCATGGCCTTTTCATTTAAAATTAAGAGCATGCACTTTGTGAGACTTTGTTTGATTTTGTTTTTTAAAAGAAAGAAAAACAACTTACTTCTGAAAAATCCTGTGGCTCTCCACTAGCTTTTACTCAATTCCAGGTGATAGGGTTTAGTGGCTTAAGGGTTTCAGCGGTACTGCTGGGTTGATAGATGGACTTAATGATATTAAAATTCTGTTCCAACCTTGATGATTCCATGAGTATGAAACACTAAAGCAGCATTTGCCTAATGACTTGGTTCACCACTTCTTGCATGCTTTGCCATCTCAAAAGAAGATTGTTTTGATGGTGCAATCATTGCATGAATGCCACATTTAAGTTGTTAATAAAATATTTGATGTAAGGGATGCCATTTATTATGGTAGAACATGAGATGTAGCCAGCTGCATCTCTCTACTGCACAAGTTTTATAGGATTGTAATCCAAATACATATAGGTGCACAAACCATGATTTCAATGATCTACCTGCACATCTCCTACTACATGCAAACCACCATCTTGTGTAAAGTACTTAAAATGTTTAACCCATTTTTGATCTAGTGATACTTGCAGCACAATGTTTCTTCCACAAGAGCAATTAAGCTATGTATTCATCACTTGTTACATCAATTCCAAGCTAAATCAATCACTAACACTAGTGCAACATTCTAAATTAAATGGGAGAATACCCCTTATTAAACAATTAAAATTATTTAAACATTTAAGAAAAAAATATTAGAATATTGTCAATTAGAAAACATAAAACTTTCTCTTATAATGTGTGTAATGCTATACCTATGGCTCTTTTCTCATGTATAGATTTAGATATTTTTCTCCTAAATAGCACAGATATATATATAATATTTCACCTTATTTTTTTACTATTTTCTTCTTTTTAATGTTTAGATGATTACCACAAAATGTACAGTCTCTTTCAGCATATTCAAACCTCCAAGAAATATTTGCTTAAGTGCTAATGGAGATGTCACACTGGAATGCCATTGTACAAATTAAAAGGACTTGCTTTATAAACTGCCTTTTCTCTGCTAGGCCACTAGTCAGCAAAATATGTGTTGTTATTATTATTTTACTGTTTGTTCATTCACTGACCAAATCTTCTCAGCCTGAGGAGCCCAAGAACACAGTTCTAAGATGATTTAAGAGTGATTAATTAGGTGATGCTGTAGACAGTGGGAATCCATGCTTTTGCGTGTGGCTGCACTCTCACTTGTGCTTGCACAGAGAGAATGGGTACAGCCAGTTGAAATGAGGAGTGGGTGGGGCAGCACAGCTTCCTCTTGCCTCAAGCAGCCAGAAAAGTCCCATCTGAACTGAGTGGGAAGCAGCACAGCTGGACAACTAAGCTGAACCAATACAGCACCTCAAGCCCTCAACTGGGGAGATTCCATTTCTCTCCCACCTCATCCAGTCCCTGCATTCTTAAATGCATGCTCTCCCTGCTGCTCATCCCTGCCTGCCTGGTAAACCAGTTCAGCACCCTACCACTCACTTAGCCTAAAACCCCACTGGCTTTCTGCCAGAACAGTTAGCTGAATCAACCTGGCACGCTATAAACTGGTGTGGGACGAGATAGGAAAGGATGAGGGAGGGGGATCTTGCTTGCTTGGCAGCAGTTAATCATCAAGTCAAATCTGACTGTATCATTGAACCACATTTTAAGGGAGGAACCCAACCACTGTAAACTCTGTAAACAGATGATGGAGAGAACTAACAAATTCCAGATGGCTACTTGGCCTGCATAAGACCTAAAATGTCCTGTAGAATCACCTACATTTCCTCAGTAAAACTCTGGAAGCATCATGTTTATTGTTAAGAACCAGGTGCCACCAGTCTTGGATTCCCTCTCACCCTCCTACTCCTCTCACCCAAACAGCACCTCATTCATTAACCTAAATTAAATATTAGGGATGGAATTAGTTCCAGCTATAATGGGGTACACTTTTATCATATTTCAGGCACTTTAAGAATATCCTTTCATACCTCTTTCTTACATTATTCTTTTAAAGTCCCCTAATTTTAGATACTTAAATACAAATAAAAATTTAAAAATTTTGAGTTTGCCTCACAACTCTGATTCTTCTAATTTTACCAGCCATTATGGATATGAATCTTTCTGTTCCAGCTTATAATATTCATACAGAGTAGGAAGAGAGAAAACGACAGCTTGCAGCTGTTTTGCCATGAGCCAAGGTAATAAATGGTAACAGTTCTTGTGAGCAGCTTACACAGCCTTTTATGCGATTTCCTCAGAATCCTACTATGACACAGACTTTCAGTTCTACTTCCAGTTAGTGGTTCCCAACCATGCTTCATTTCCATGTGGAACATGGAAAATGGTCTCTAGCCCTGTCTCAGCTATCAGTGATTCACACTAATTTGGAAATGGTCCTTGCATATAAAATTTGCAAGCCGCTTACATTTGTGGTAGTTTGTACACTTGAATACTAGAGCTTTACTTCTCCACAAGAATGAAGGGAATAGACTTTTTTCTCATTGCCATAACATGAGCCCTGGACTTACCTAGTTTGATCCATGATACTATGAACATAATCAGCATTCTAGGCTGAATTAGGGTGACATGCCAGCAGGTTGAAAGACGTGATCCTTCCTTTCTACTTATGAAGAGACACACATGCAGTGTTGGGCCCAGTACGGAGTCCAGCACACAAGGGACAAGAACATACTGAAGCAAGAAAGGACACAAAGATGATTAAGGAACAGAAACACCTAAATTTTGAGGAGAAATTGATAGATTTGTTCTTGTTCAGGCTGGGGAAGAGAAGGCTCAGGTAGGAAATTTAACAGTTCTTATAAGTACCTGATGGGTAGGTGTAATAAGAGACAGTCAGGCTCTTCTCAGAGGTGTCCAGAGACAGGACAAGAAACACTTGGGGACAAACTGAATTACAAGATGGATTCAAACATGATAATAACACTTCTTTATTGTAAGGGTGTCCAAGCTTTTCATCAGATTGTTCAGAGAGGGTGTGGAAGTCTCCACCCTGGAGATGCTTCCAACCTGACTGGACACATTCCTGGACAATCTGCTGCAATTGATGCTGCTCTGCACAGGGGTATCAGACTAAAGGATCTCCAGAGATGAGCCCAGCACTTTGTTATTCCATGACTCTGTGGCTTACATGAAGTCATATACCAAGTGTGAAAAATTAGGAATAAAATCTATTTTAGCAACTTCATTTCAAAGCCACCCTTTCTTCCACTTAGAGACACAAACAGAACAGAAAGTAACAGATTCTTTTCTAGTCATAATATTTATTATACTCCTAAAACCTGAGAATATTCAGGATATTCAATATGTCTTTCTTTAAATTCACAGCTAATATTTTCATTGCATTTTGTGTATGGGCATGCATATAAACATACACGATCAGGACGCTCTATACCCACACAGATATTTAGAAAAATGTAGATAGAGGTTCACAAAGAAATGTTTGCAGTATTTTGCTTTCAATTTTGTAGTCCAGTGCTCAACTCCCTTTTTGCTCTAATCACTTAATGTATTAAAGGATTATATATATATAAGATAAAATTTTTCCTTGCACTTCTAAGCATTTTTTTAATCTGAATCACAACTTCTTGGTATTTCATTTCATCAAAAATTATCTCTGTATTCTTTCCCAGCTATTCAGATAAAAGGAATGGCCACTGCAAATGAAAGAGGCTTGCCAAATTTACACTGAAGAAAAAGATAACACAATCTTACTTTTATTAATTTCCTTAACTGATTAAAGCTGTTCTCAGCATCTACTACATATTTTGCAGTAATTAAGCTTATAAAGAAATAAAGTAAAACCATGAACCAGGTTTCAAACTTCCAAGCTCCAGGAAAGGCAAACTACAGAACTTGAATTTACATTTTCTGAGCAATACATAGGTAAACATTAAACAAATGCACTGAAATTAGTGCATAAATATTTTTAATATGATTCATAACTACATTTTTCCACAATATTAATTTCAGCAAATAAAATAATATGTGAGAGTTACAGAACTAAGTATGTAGATGCAACATTTTTTTTTTCAATTTTCACTAATAGCCTAGATGTACCATGACATAAATGGAGAAAAGAGCACCTCAGGAGAGCAAATCAACTAATCTATTAGTTTGTTTCTTAGACTGAGATGAATCACCCTTATTTAACCAGCTTAACAATTCCTTTAACTATAAAAGGATCCTAACATTACCATTAGGTTTGTGACCATATATTTGGACATCTTTGTTAAAACGTATGACTCCCATCCTTTTTATTTTCCTTCTGAACTTGAAAGAGCAAGATTTGTCTGTACATTAAGAATATTTTTGTTATAATGTAATAAATGAGCAGACTACAAGAACATATGGCTCTTCAGATCTTGCATTTAAAACTTCAAAAACTAAAAGTTCCCAGGGAAGTATCCTAAAAGCTCCCTCCAAAGCTAGTTAAATCTTGAGGAAAAACTAAGAAACTAATAACAGTACAGGAGAGTGTACCTGTGCTAGCTTGATCTAGCTAGCACCCAAATATTAGCAATTAAGGGATTGAAATGTGGGTTTTAGCAATGCTTGTTATTTATGTAGCATGTATAACTTCAATGCACAGAACGTTTGTGCCTGGACAAACATATGTTAGAATTCATGCTGTGGCTTCTGCTACTCTAAGCTATGCAGCTAGCTTGAAGTAAAACAAATATGCTAGCACAGGCAATTAATCATGCCTTTGTTCCTCCTGTGTATCCTATTCTATGTCACTTAGCACACGACCTTGTATTTTGGAATGAAGCTGAACAACACTGCCCAAAGGGGAATTCTCAAAGGTAATGTGTTTGTGGAGGGGAAAATAATATTTTTTTTTTTTTAACTCAGCAGGAAATAACCTAGCAAGAAATAAAGGATTACTAAACTGTGCAAGTAAGAGAAGGATTTTAAAATAAGCCCAGAGAAAAGATATCTTATAATGAAAAAGGAAGAAAATCTGCATTTACTCATGGACTCCACTTTGCACTGAAAGCTCACCCCTGTACGCTTTATTTTACCCTTAATCCTTAAGCTTGTGTTTATCAGCTTCTTGACAATCTTTTATCAGTGCTACACTGGAAAGGTGGGTTGAGCCTAAATGCTGTAGTTTCAGGTACTGTGATTAGTGAACTAAAAATTGAGCTAAAAAGCGTTCTGAAGGAGTGTGAAAATTTCTCTTGACCGTCTTTTTCCTCCAAACAACTATTTTTCACCAAAAATGCAAGTCTTTCTGATGCAGAAGAAGAGCATCTTTTTATATATTTTAAAACTGACTGCTGCTTGAAATAGTATGCCCTCAGTCTCCCCTCAGTGTAGCACTGGTCAGGGTAAGGAACTATTTATGCAAAGCTAAGCACTGAAGGAGGAATACCTGCTTTTCCTCAGGTGGAAAGCCAGTTCAGGCATGTCAAGAATCCAAAAGTTAAGACTTAACTGTGAGCCATGCTACCTCAGCATTATATGAGGGAAAAAAACCAGGAGTGAAGCAGGAAAGACAGACATCCCATAATCAGAGCAGAAAGTCACCCTTATCCCCACATTTGGGATCCTGTGACGGCACAACCACAGAGAAGCCAGCAGTGTGATGAACATGACATCTCTTTCTGATCTGCTGAACTCCTCCAAGCAAGACAGGCAGGACACATGTTGGATAACCTCTGTGGGAATAATTTTGTTGAGAAGGGGTAGAAATCTGCCTAGTCTGGTTCCACATTCATTTACATAAGGATGGAGTTATTTCACTTGAGTATGTCAGAATAACCCTGATCTAGCTAATAACAACAGGATAAACAATGGAATTCTATAAAAAGATTGTCACCTACATTTATATAAAATATTATTTTAAGAGTATCTGGCACATGATGGAGTTTTGAACATAAAAAAAATAAATAAAATTTGGCAAATGTAAGGGGTTTTAAACTATTAAATACAAAAGGTTTTAAAAATCAATTTGGTAAAATTTGTTAGATTTCTGTGTTCTTTTTTAGTTGTTTTTTTCTAAGTGCTGCTTACTTATAGAATTCTTTGTAAAAACTTCCCTCAAGAGAAAAATGTTAAGATAACATTAAGATTAGAAAGATATACTTTACAAGAATGTGTGTAGGTGGGAGAGGGATAAGATTGTATGTTGAAATACTAAACAAATAATAACTACTGACTATATGATAAGCTATAACAATCTACACATTTTGAGTTCTGTACCATTCAGATTTTATTTTATCTTCTTTGAATTCTTGGCTTCTAAGCTATTTGATTTAAAGGTCCTTCTATGACTTTCACAATAGCACTTCTTAATTTCCTTAAGGATTTTGGAAGAGGGTCAGGGAGGAGTAAGGACTGTTTCTTAAATAAATATACAATTTGGAACAGAACTGGTAAGAATTTTTGCAAATTATATATTCTCTTTTCAGTTTTTTCTCACTAAGTTTACAGGAGATATTTGGTGCTGTGTCTAGATGCAGGCAAAATCAGTAATAGTTCAGAGTTTCTAAAAATTCCTGCTCTATTGATTTCAAGGCCAAAAGAGGCTTTTATAATGATTTAGCTTGACCTTCTGTATTGATAATACCTAGTAGTCCATTCAGTAACTTCGTGTTTGATGTAGTTTCAAAGGTGGGTTTTTTTTCTGTAATAGATCTGTTCTTGAAGACATCAGAATTCACCACTTGTCTTGGAAATCTGTTACCAGTTAAGACACCCTCTCTTAAAAAACTACATTCCTATCTCTAAGTGGAAACCAACCACTGATCCTTGTGATGCCCCTTACTTACATGGGTGGAACATAGAAATCAAGCATCCAAAAAATACCAGCAGACCAGAAGCAGCTTAGCCTCTGTTTAGTAAAATCACCATTACTGTTACTTTTCGTGAAACAAGGCTTCTCAGGAAATTATACTTCCCAGCTTTCGTGAAAATTGACAAGTTCCACAAGCCTTCAAACAAAACATTATAAACTGTCCAAACTGTCAACTTCATGAAACTCAGTGTTTGCTAAATGTTTAAGATGATTTTGTAACGCATCGCTATGTCAAATGCTGTAGAAAAAAAAAGCCCATCTTAAGTTGTTATAGTTTTCTGCATACCTAATAGTCAATTTTACCACTCAATCTTTTTGGAGTCACCAAACATAACCAAAAAAACAAAACAAACCCAAAAAACCCCAAGCAAACAAAGAAAACCACAAAAAAACTACCTCTAAACAAACAGAAAACCCAAGAAAACCCTTCACAAGTCAAAATTAATACTTGAAAGAAAAAACCTATACAAAAATTAGTATGTTTCAGAAGTACTCAAAAGGTATAAAAACCACAAGATTTAAACAAAGCATATGTAGATGTTTTACAACATATTTTTACTCCAATGTCCTATATTCCATTCAAAGCACAAAACTGAAGAAGTGCAGGAAAAAACAGTATAGAAGCTATTTTTTTCCCCTAAAAAACACATTTCCTGTTGATGAGGGACTAATCAAGCAAAGCCATGCATATCAAATCAGGTTCCATCTGCATTTGCAAAAGTATGTCCCACCTAGGAAAAGCAGATCATCCCAAAGACCTTGCAGATAGTCTTACTAAAAATAGAAGTCAAGTTCACAGAGGATTTAGATTTATTCTCTTTTAGCTGTAGAAGCCAGAGGAAGTCTGTTCAACAACAAACAGATTCATCGCACATAAGAGGAATCTCTGAAGTTAAAGGAAGTTTCCCTAGAAGCAGACAGCATCAGAAAGTAACTCAGTAACCAGATATTGAACCAGGAATGTCTCCTCCTCAGAGGTTTAGATGAATCTGGCACCTCAAAACAATGAATAAGGACTGGTTCACATGTGCATTTAAGGGAAGTTTAAAGAACCATGAAAAATCAGAAGTTGCATACTTAAGTTATTTGCTTTAATAGGTGTTTACACTAGCAGTCAAGGGAAGGACATAATTTTATCATATGATTTCAAGCAGAGTTCCTATGACTGATGATTATCAAACTACTCTAAATAATAGCAGTAACTACAAAGAGACTAAGAGTCTAAAACTATATTTGTTTATTACTCAATATGTTGAAATTTTTACAACTTTAATATTTTATTCAATGGGTTTTAATTTCTCAGGTCTAGATTCTTTTGAAGCTTCTTTCAATTTTCAAGCACACTAAGAGTGGCAAAATGCATTTTCTCAGAAACAGCTCTCTTAAATGGAAGAAAAAGGGAATTAGTTAAAAGCTATTTTGGGGGAGACAGTGAGGAAACTCAATAAAGAGAAAAAAAGACCAACCTCATAAAAAATATTTATCTTCCCTGTCTCATCCTCCTTCCTAAAGACTTAGTAAACATTTGCAGGGCATTAACTGGAATACAGTGCCAATATATTTTCATAAGCTGATCAAAATAAATCATATAATCTTGAATTTAGTTGTGTTATGAACCTAACAATTCAGTAAAGGAGTTTAAATCCCAGCATTATATGGCTTGGTGGAGACATGATACAGGAATCACTGCAGTCTCACTACCTTGATGTAGAGATGTGGGCTGTTGGGCTGTGTGTGTTGAACAGGGAATAGGAACACAAAAACTAAGGTACTGTACATGTTAGAAGTACATTAGTACTACTTCTTTTAAAGAGTTCTTTTCCCTTAAATAAGCAAGTGACTGAATAAAACATTTTTCTATTGTGATGCGTTCCTCCATACTTCATAATCTGAAAGTAAAGAATTATGAATTATATGATTCAAGGCAGACCAACACTGGTAAAAATTATCCTGCTTATTTGGATCTATCCCAGTTGTGATCCTTCAACAAGTCAGAAGTAGTACATTTTAAAATAAGAACCAAGCATATAGTAACCATGCAGCTCAAAAAGACCCACAGGACTCTGCTAAGCTATTGCCACAATACCTGCAGGATGTACTACTACTGCCTTCTGCCTATCTTTAAGTGGGGGGAAGGGGAGGGGAAAGGAGAGCTATATGAAAGTATTTGAGCTCATGGGCTGGCTGATGAATCCAAATTAAATCCTTCATTTTCAGGCCCCTTCAATCACTGCAGTCATAAAAATTTGGTTTCCTCTTCTTGCCTGTGTTTTTTCAGTGGTAGCAAAACAAAACAAAACAGTACCAAAAGCAATACTTTGCTTTGCCTCATTCCCACTTGCCACTGGGGTATGAAGAACAGGATTCTGTCTGAGCACAAACTCACACTTCCTACAGCCTAAAGGTAACAGCAGTTTTGTGGGAAATATCTACTTAAGATTCCTCAGGCAGCACACAAAATTGAGCTCAGGCCTCAGATATCTGCAGCATTCTCATGTCCTTTCCTATGTTTAGTGTAATACCCAAATCAGCCAAGAAGGTTGAAAATGTCCATTGCACCAACAAAAATGTACACCTTGCCAGTGCAGAACACTGCTCTGTTTAATGCTTACATGATTTATGCAATTCTAAATACACATTGAAAGGAAACTATGGGCAAAATTGGATTAGAATTCAGAGCAATTGTTACTTGCCACATCTAAATCTACTCATCCTCAATGTTATGAATAAAACCTAAATTTCTTGATTAGGATTAATCCAGGACAAAATCCCACCCAAAATGCCCACTACAGAAACTCTGTCATTTGGATCTTAAAATGTACTACACTACATCATCTATCCCTAAAGAAGAAGCTGAGTGTGATGCACTGCATTTGACAGGAAAGGAAAAAGGTATAGACTAGTTTCCTTTCCACTAGAATCTTATATCTCTATCCAAAACACTCAGTGCAGTTCTCTCAGGAGGGATGTATCCGAGCACACAGTACTACAAATCCTCTAAGGTCATGATGAGCCAGTTTAATGGCATAGGCATTGACTGAATTCAGCACAAAGCCCAGGAAAGTCTTGAAATAATATACAGAGAACCTCAGTGGGTTTTTTTTAACTGGTTACAGTGTCTCAGGCTCTTGAGTTCACAAGTTCTGCCTAAAAAGCAGACATCAGAATAAGAAATCAAATACTTTGAAGGCAGTAAAATAAAAACTTCTAGGGAAAATAGTTGTAGGGACAGCTGAATATCCTTTTAGCTAAGAACCTTATCTTGCACAACGTGCTATGGAACACCACAGTAGTGAGTGAAAAAAAAATTGACACCGATTTCAGTGATGGGAGGCTCAAACCAAAAACCTTGAGGCACAAAGAGCCTCAATGGAGGCATTGGGATTATGAATTAGGCTTCAAATTTTTATTTAAAGGTATCCTTTACAATTCCTTCTCTAATTATTGCTATTCCCTAACTACAAAGCTTTAGTGAGGCAGCAAAGTGTGTGGTAACAGCATTCCTACAGTCTTGAAGAAAATGTGCATTATACAGCAGTGACAGAAGTGCAATAGTGGTACTTAAGTTAAGAGTTACTGAGATTGGAATCCTGGCAAATATTCAGGGCAGTGGTGTATCAAGCTGACTGAATTAATGTTTTACTCATGACTTGAACTTAAACAAGTCAAAATCCTTCTTCAGGAAGGTGAACATTTTTTTGTCTTTTCAAAGAACTTCAAAATGGCCTACTGCTAAATGAAATATTTTCTAGTAATTAAAACAAAAACTAATTAGTTAAATCTGTTAAAGAAAAATTAACTGAAGGAAACCTTAGAGAAAAAAAGCCACACTATACCAGTCTAAGATATTCTGATCTATACCAAACCCAAAAAATAATCAACACAAGTCAAATTAATTAATTTACTCTAATAGGATTTTCACTCTGCTTGTATCATTCCTGGCTTTTAATTTCATAAAATCATATAACCATCTAGGTTGGAAAAGACCTTTTAAGATCATTGAGTCCACCCCACAACTATCTTTTAAATACCTCCAGGGATGGGGATTCTACCACTTTTCTAGGCAGCTTATTCCAATGCCTGATGAGATTTTTCCATGAAAATTTTTTTCAGTACCCAATCTAAGCCCCCATAGTGCAACTTGAGTCCATTTCCCCTTGTCCTGTCACTTGTCACCTGGGAGAAGAGGCCAACCCCCACCTTACTATACCTTCTTTTCAGGCAGTAGGTGGAGAGCAGTGGGGTCTCCCCTGAGCCTCCTTTTCTCTAGTGTAAAAACCCCCAGCTGCCTCAGATGTTCCTCACAGGACTTGTGCTCCAGATGCTCCACCAGCTCCATTGCCCTTCTGTGGACATTCCAGCACCTCAGTGTCCTTCTTGTAGGGAGGGGCCCAAAACTGAACCCAAGATTCGCGGTGTGGCCTCAGCAGTGCTGACTACAAGGGGACAATCACTGCTCTGATCCTGCTAGCCATGTTGTTACCAATACAGGCCAGGATGCCATTGGTCTTCTTGGCCACCTGGGCACACATTGGCTCATGTCCAGCTGTTGTCAACCAGCACACCCCAAGTCATTTTCCCCCAGCCTGTAGCACTGAATGGGATTATTCTGACACAAGAATGGGAGCCAGTACTTTGCCTTGTTGAACTTCTTCCAGTTGGCCTTGGCCCATCGACCCAGCCTGTCCAGATCCCTCCCGCACTCAAGATCAGTACTCCCACCCAACTTGGTGTCATCAGCAAACTTACTGAGGGTGAACTTGCTCCCTTCATGCTTTGTCATTATATTTCTCCCCACATCCAATTCAGGATAGAGATTTTCCTTACTCTTTTTTTTCTCACTAATGTATTAATAGAAAATGTTTTTATGGCTTTTCACTTCAGTAGCTAGAATAAGCTCTGCTTGGGATTTGACTCTTCTAATTTTCTGCCTGCATAATATCATGTTATCCTGGTACTCCTCCTGAGTTGCCTGCCCCTTCTTCCAAAGGTGATAAGCTCTTATGTTCCCCAAGTTCCAGCCAAAGCTCTCTTTTCAGGCAAGTTGGTCTTCTTTCCTACTTCTGGCACATGAGGACATCCTAATTCTGCACTTTTAAGATTTTGTTCTTGAAGAACATGTGGCTTTCCTGGCCCCCTCTACCTTTCTGAAATATCTCTCAAGAGACTCCATCAACCAGGCTCTTAAACAGGTCAAAGTCTGCCCTTCAGGAGTCCAGAGTGGCAGTTCTGCAAAATTTGGGCTTATGAAACAAAATATTTGTCTCCATTTTTCGAGAAAAAACACAGAGGTTGATGAGGCAAGAATTGCCCTTATAATATCTAGCAAGGAAAACAGAAACTTGCACCAGTGAGAATGTTGCAAATTAAGATGCACAAATTGGAAAACTTTGATGACAAAACATGTCATCATTATATTTTCTCCATTTTTAATTTAATTTGATTCTTAGCATTTTCCCATAGATTAATACTCACTAACTTTTGTTGTTGGAACACTTTTTTTCATGTGTCTGTTGTTTATTTCAGAGATGCTTATCACTCTTTGAATTAATATCAACCTAATTTTTAAAGAAGTCCAGAAACTTCCTGTATACATTTTTTTAGTACTCAAACAGACCTGTATGGGAACTCTAGAGGACTCTACACAATTAACTAGCCAGTGAGGTGATAAAAGCTAAGCTTATCTTGAGGGCTGTTTAGAATCTCTTGATTAAAACAAGTTGGGAAATTAAACAACCTGTTAGCAGGATTTCTTGACAGCAGCCAGTGTCCCTTCTCTAGAGCTCTTCAGAATATCCAAATCAAAAAATATTTCCAACTGACTACCAAGATAATTTCACAAGCTTATTATAGTTCACTTTAGGAATTAGCGTCTTTCTGCAGGTTCTCATGTCACTGGCAATCAGTGTTACCGCTGAGAGTTCTCAATTCTTCTAAAGCCTAGTGTGTCTCCTTAATCCCTTTAATTCTTGCATTTTGACCTAATTTTACTGCTCATTGTCATGCTTCTTTTGCTGCTATTTGGGCCTTACTCTTTATCACAAGAATATAAAAGCTAAATTGTGGATTATTTTTAAGTAAAAAGCCTGTTAAGTACTTATAGGGCTACCTCATACTTTCCTTGTCTCTCATCTGACCAGGTCAAATGAAATCAATGGCACTATTCAGCTCAGGAAAACAAGTGTGATTGAGCTAGAAGTGCTAAACTGGTAAACTTTGTTGCAACTGTATCTATTCTTTCAAAGTGTGATTTTCACTCAGCAAGTGATCTCAGTTGGAAACTAGAAAAATACTATCAACAGGTACTGTGTTTGAGACATTTCCTTCCTATTCAACCAGCCCAACAGTCCAGATTCTCATTCTATATGGAAGAAAAGACCATTGGCCCTGACTCAAGGAGAACTGAATGGAACCACTATCTGCCTGCTCAAAACCCTGATCTATACCACCAGCTTAAGGGCTATTCTGGGAGGTACTGATCCTAACTGGCCTGTTTAAGCCATTTTATTCTGTGGAACATAGCAGGTATCACCAGCGAAGGAGAAATATAGGGGGAAAAGGAGCGCAGGCAATATTCCAAAGAGTAATTAAGAACTCAGATACTTGGGCAACAAACAGAAAATCAATACAAAGCAGGCCAGAATGTAAGCAAAGGCACATTAATGGAAGTAAGGGTTAAAAAGCCTCTCAAATGAGGGAAGGAACTGCACCTGAGACTTCCATGTTTGGACAAAGTTCCCTGAGTTCTGTATAAAAGACAACTAAAACCACAACTGACTCTCCTTTACTAATCCAAGGCAATATCTAAACCCACTCCTTCAATTAAACTGCTTTGCATTTTTTAAGAAAAATATTAAAAATCCAAGATGGGGAGCAGAGGGGAAGCTTTGTTTTTGGATAAAATCACCATTTGAACTCAAATAATCAAAACCAAACAAAAATTCTCTTGCCAAATCACCTAAATTTGTCTCAAAAAAACATATTTTTTTTTGACTAGACAAAGCAGGTCTTTTTTATGCTCATACTTGGAGAATAAAGTGATATTCAAGTTAGAAATGGAAAATTCAGTAATTTCCATTATTCAGTCTAAAATGCCAGGAAAAGGATACCAATATAATAACTAGTACAGAAGACAATGATAATCTTTCCTCTGAGATTAGTAAGAATTGTACCAGACTTCCTATATGCCCCATATAAGCATCTCTTACTCCTGTATATTTTCACTGGTATCTAATTTCACTGAGACCTTGCAATCCCATTCACAATAATGTCCCCATGAAGTAATTTTTTATTTACAGTAAAGTTTATTTTGATTTGGTTTATTTATATAAGCTGTAGTGTCTAACTATTTAAATCCCCTGGTAATACTTACAGTAAGAAGTGTGACATGTGGAAAACAGCAGCAACAAGCCTGGCAATGGACCAGAAACCAATACAGTACTTGGCAAATGATGGCAAACAAACCACCAACATGTGATGACCTCATTTTTAAGCCAAAGATAAATGTAGTTGATGTGCCTTGGCAAGACTGGTGTGCCCCAAATGCCATAAATGAGATCAAGCAAGGATGATGCAAATAATTCCCAATCATATTTTACCAGTTTGCTACTTTAAGAACTATCAGATATTAATTCCAAAAGGTCTGACATGACATTATTATTATAACTCACCTAGGAAAAGACATCAGCATTTTGACTTTGAAAAACAGCACTGACAAATATTATAGTTTAACAATTAAAGGGTGAAATATTATTCCCTCACAAATTAATAAAGCATACCAGAATGGTGAAGTTCCTAAAAAAATATTTGTTTACTAAAAGAAAGGATGACATATGCAATAATTGCATTTCACAAACTTAATAAAGAGTTTTCTCTAGGCAGTGGAACATGATTCTTTATTTCTTGAATAAACATATTTGGGAAAGGTTTATGAAATCTTTTCATAAATTTGGCTTAAAGGCTAATTTCAGGGAATTGTTTTTGAAAGATTCTTGCTTCAGCAGGGATTTAGCCAAATGTTAGTACAACAAAATGCAGTGCTGTGTTAAGGAATTTAGGGATCTGTAACACAAAGTTTAAGTAAGATTTAGCTAATGATGCAAATCACCAGTTTTAGTGAGCCTTGGCTTTGCGATGCTTTGGCTTTAAGTCAGAAAAGCTGCCCAAGGAGCCTGAAATAAAACAATTCTTGTTTCCCTAGCGATCCTTACATTCCTAAACCAGCTATGAGAATCTGTCATTACTTCCCCTTTGAAACCATTCTACCCTTGAGGCAAGGTGTTGCAAGATATCATAGCAGTCCTAAAAAAGCAGTTTCAACGACTCAAGCACTGACAAGAGAATAAAATTAGGTAAGGGACAGGCAGATTATGGTTCAAATTAAAGCTGAATAGGAAATGAGTCTTCCTCTCACATGATCTGGGGATTTTTTAGAATACTCCAGACCCAAAAGGCCCACATCAGGGTTATCTCATTTTGTTATTCAAAGCAGGAAAATGTAACAGGATTAGTGACACACTAGTAATATTTTGCATTTTAACTAGTGTAGCACTAGAATCTTGCAACAAAAAATATTAAGGCTCAACACAGAAATTTCTTCCATGGTGCTGCAATCCTGGTTGACAGTTTCCCAAGCTTCAGAAGACAGACAAGGGAGGAGGGAGAACAAACACTGCAAACTACTGTGATGAGAGCACTAGTCAAGAAACAAGCAGGCCAAGAACAAGGTCTTCTTTTAAAAATATCTGGGATCAGACCACTATTTAAAAAAAATGAACATTCCTTCACTGACTTTACATGACCTGATCTTGAACATTTCAGAGTTATCTGCAAAACCTGAATAGAATAAAGATTTTTTTTTTTTTTTACATGAATCAAAAAAAGAATACAATAGCTGCTCTCTAACAGCAGTCCACATGCTGCCACAGAAGTGCTGCTACCCTGGACACCCACTGCTGAGCAGGGGAATGTGTTTCATCTTGATACTACCTCTGAGGGATGGAGGTTGTGCTGGGGTTTGAGTTTACTGCCAGTTTTGGGGCATGTTTGTTTTACACTACATTATCAGCAGAATCTGGCAAAAAAATTGCCTTAAACCAGTTCAACCAGTTTCGATTATTTGAAACAGCACCTTTCATGAGAAAATATCTTCTACACAATGGATAGCTGGGTATTAAATCCATATTTTTAGTCAACTATTACGACTTACTGCAGTGACAATAATGAATTTCAGATGAGCAAAGACTAAAGAGAAGGTAAACAACAGAGTTCAGTTTTAACTGCATTTTCTGTGCCCAGTTCACATAAGGAGTAAAAATGCCTCCGATAACTCCTAAGGGATGTAGTGTAAAATTGTAGTGTGCAGTTTTGTGAAACAGGCACCAGAGCTCAACACACTGGAGCTGATTTCTGTGTCAACTCTTACTCCATACAGATTAGTGCCATTTTTCTCAGCTGAAGCACCAACTCTGTGCAATGCCATACACACATAATTTTCTCAAGCTTTCAGGAATATGAACTTGCTGTGGAAACTGCAGCTTCTCCTTAAAATCATCAGATATGTTAGTCTATGAGTGTTTTTTCACTTAGTAAAAGGCAGAAACATTTTCAACTGGATTTTCTTTTCAGTCTAGTGAGTCTTTCAATAGTGCTGAAACTTGCATAGCAGAAATACATGCAGAAGTTCAACTATCAGTCTAGATTTGCATTTTACTTCCCCATGAGAAATAAAAATCCTACTTTCCCTGTGTTCTGGTAGCAGTCATTCCTTTATTAATCATTGAATTGAGAATTTTATAACGTACACATCAGGATTCACCACTGCCACATAATTTCTCTTGATAAGAAGGGCTTTTCTCCACCTTAATGGAATGTAGAGGCCACTCTTGAGGAATGTGATTCAATTGAGACTATTTTGCAACCTTTGTGAAAAAGGAAATTCCACACTTCTTTCAAAGTTTTGCAGAAATGGACTCATAACACTTTTTCAGTATCAAAAGGTCTCCACATGATTATTTTAGGATTAGAATTCAAAACAAAATTGAAAGTAGATTCTTAATACAAACCGCAGTAGTTTCTTTCAAAATGTCACATAGATAACTCAGCAGCAACTGATATACTACAGAATCTTCTTATTCTAAGTACAACAGAAATGCATGGGCTTACCCACTTCATAGCAGATCATCCTGAGGCTAAATCTCTACATAGGATGCATAAAACCGCTTTCTACCTCTAAAAAATATTAGTGTGGATAAATAGGTAAAATTGTGTCCAGTTTATTTTACTTTTTAATTATTCTTATTTAAAATGCCATTTACAGCCAGAAAATCTCTACAGCCATATATTTGTAGGTAATTGATGCTGACAATAAGACTCCTTCAGAGCTTTAAACTTGAACCAGTTCCTCCTGGTGAAACCTCTAATTTTGGTTTGAATACAGAAGGCCTATGCTCTTATAATCCTAAGGGCTTTCTTTCCTTTTAAATGGATTTCCTTTCTCTTCATATTGAGCCCATTTCTGTTCACTTTAATTATCATGGCAAAGTTATTATGACCTAGCAATAACCGCCAAGCTACTATTCATTTCTCTGTACTTCAGTTTTCTCACTGGCCACTAAGCAAAAAACCTTGTTCCAGTACCATATTTCATGCTCTCAGGACCCAGGTCATGCTCTGGTATGCAGCATGGCACTCACCTTACTCCCACTATGAGAAGTGGAGGAGGCAAGGGGCCAAGAGCTGGCAGAGGGCTGACTTGGCTCTTTCCCCCTCACCTACCCACCCAGTCTGCTGTTGCCCTAACTTGCTTACCATAAATACTACTGTGTGAGAGAAGATAAACAAAATTCCAAATACACAACAAAGCTCACAGCAGAGCAGTTTGATGACTCCTTGTACTTGGTCTCCAGGCAATTGCACGAAATAACAGCCTCGGGCCCCAGTCAGACTATCGTCATTTAAGAGCTTCTGCATTTGTTTTCATAGGTTATGGTATAATGAGCGTGGCAGGTCAGCCACCAAAAGACAGACCTAGAGGAAGCCATGCTCTTCTACTATTTGCAGTTCAGAGACTATGAACAAATATCACAGGACATGCAAAAAGTATTTTACAGGCAACACTACAGGTCTGGGTAACACTACACTAATTCATATCATATGAAAAGCAGGAAATGCTGTTGTATGTTCCCCCTGCTGAGGCATGAAAGCCTAGAATATATAAAATACTTGGGTTGCAAGATTTGAATTATTTTAGGGTTTATAAGTTATTTGAAATTACATTAGCTGAATTATATGAATGCACATTCATTCATTGAATCATGTTTTGAAATGCTTCTTGATTTGAACCAGATAGCTCAGGGACTCTCACACAATTCAGTTTAAGCAAAGTCCCATTTATTTAATTTATCGCATTAGGCACTTCAGGGTAGCGCAAACCTGTTACTACTGCAAAAATCTTGATACATGAGACGGAAGTCTGAAGTGTGGCTTTCTACAATGGATGTTGATCACCTGTGCTCCACCTTTCATTCAGCTCTTGTGTGGAATCTCTTAATATGATTTGGCTTAAAATAAAAAAAAAAACCTAAACAATAGCCTTGGTACAACTAATTGAAAGTCTGCCAAAATACATCTGAGTTGCAAAACACTGGCTTTGAAGTCTTTCTGAGGAGAGTGGAAATAGAAGTAGATTAAATAGCTAGATTTTTCATCCATTAGAGATTCTAAAGACATTGCTAATTAACTTGAGATATTTCAGACAGACAATTATTAATGTTTTGATCACAACTTCATCAATTTTAAATGTGTCTTTACCATCTTCAAAATCAGAAATACTCTGAAATGCAACAAAGCTCATTTTTCTGTCAACAAATAGCCTCAGCACAGCAAAAAACATCTTACCATCTAGCTAAGTAGTGTCTATGACAGTAATGTCATAACTTCCAAAGGCTCTGAAAAATCAGCAAGCACCTTGTTATCATGATTTTTTATATTCTGAAAAATAGCATGCTGCTACAGTTGACAGGCTGTTACAACTCTGCCAAATAGAAGCAGATGTGACAGGTAAGCTTTTCAATGGAAAAAAACATCATATATTAGGTGCAATTTACTTTGACTACTTATTTGCCACTATGAAGTGTTAAATGGCACAGAGACAAGTCCCACAAATGTTAGTCTCTTGAGGGGCAACTCAGTTTGAAGAATTTATGTTAAACAGCTCACTGAGAGCAAACTTTCATCAGCTTTAATTACTCCCAACACACAGAATCTTGAAACAATATCAAGACTGAATATTTGTTCATCTATTAAAAGAATAACTCAAAAAAATAATGAATAATGTCACCTTGTGCTGACACCTGTTATAAAAAAGACATATGAAAAGACAGCATCTCATATTCCATTTGATGTACCTTTAAGCTTCTCTAATCTATATCTCAGTGAAAAAAAACATTTATGGAAAATAAGTCGAGTGTTGCATACTCTTATGTCACTACCTGGTCTCTAATGTCACAAAGATTTGCAAAAAAATTTCCAAAAGTCTCGAAAGGTAGTGTTTCCTCTGTGCTTGTCCAGCACAATAAAGAGTAAAACATGTTTTAATATCCCACTCCAGCAATGGTAGACAGTGACAAAACTGTCCAGTCTGTGACAGACAAGACAAATCCCTGCTCACTGATCTTAATACCCTTAATTGTCTATGCTTCTTGTGAAGCAGTAATACAAGCTGTGTACATGAGCTGACAATCAGCTAACTTGAAGCATTCTTTCTAAGAAATTTATTATTAAAGCAACTAATAATATTCATTGTCAATTACTCATAGAGTTATGTATCACATATTTAAAAAGGCATTAAAGTAACATAATATAGCCACCTGTTACCACACAGAGGAATATCTACATTTAGGAATATCCACATTATGTCAGACTTTGGATGGGGACAAAAGAGCCTGTTGATGTCTTTTGCTTACACTTTAAACTGTTCTTTGTGCTTTTGAACTAAATAAAAAATCCCAACATAATTCTTCCTCAAATGAGTACACGCCAGTATTCTCAATTTTTTAAAATAATTTTCTTTTGCATCCCCCACAATCCCAGAAAATAGTATTAGCCAGGAGAATTCACACCAATCGCCTGGCAAAGATCTTTGACAAGCCACTGAGAATTCTGTTATGGTAAGTACCTAGAATAAAAATTTGAACTCTACACAACAGGTACAAGTTTTGATATGAGTAATGTTTTGATATGAATCTTAAAATTGGATCTTTTAAAAAGATAAATAACAATAACCATAAATGAAAAGTTTCTCAAGATAGACTTAGGAGAATTTATGTATGAAGAGCCTGGATAAGGAATACAAAGGTAAAACTACAGAAAGTAGTATCTGAGTATAGAAGGTAACTGAGTAGACTTTCACTTTCTTGCTAGAGTAGGTCAAGGTTTTTTCACTAGGTGCAATCACCATTTTATTGACACCTCTCTTCATAATAATCAGAAATAGTTCAAAATATAGGAAAGCCATAAAATCAATCACATTCCAGGAGATTGCACAGAATTCTCTCAATTAAATTCGACATTCTTCAACTCCCAAAGCATACTTAAATTCTTTGTCTTTAAATAACAAGAAAAACTGAGATTTTAGGACTACTCACCACTGTCTTCAACCAAAAAATGAAAAATGTCACTGGTGGCATTGTCACGCCCTCGTAAAACATAGCATATCTTCATATCATCGATATCAGCTGGAAAGAGGAAAAATAGACTTTATTTTATATTATGAAGATAGAAAACCTCTTTTAGAAAAACTTGACATGTATTAAATAGTTTAGCTTCAACAAGAGAGAGGTCAATGTCCCACAGCATAACTCAGGAATTTCAGTATTAATAGTGTTGAAGTTTTACAGATATCCTTCATTCTCTCTCTCTTTACTTCCTCCTTCCCAGGCCTCTTTTTGTTTTAAGCTGTATTTACAAAGTCAAATAGAATTTAAAAATGTGGGCTTGACAGTCAGAACTACTTCAGATTTTTTGTGGTTCATTTTCTTAAACAGAGGTGCAGCTCCATGAGGATATTGATATTGATGCTGTCATTCTTCAACCTGCAAAGTACTGCAGAGGGCAGTTACAGTGATTAACTGCAATTAAAGTAAACAGAAATTACTTCAGTAAGGGACAAAAACTGATGTAGAATTTTGAACCAGCAGTTACCATAAAGTATGTAAAAGATAAACAAGTATTTGTTAATATTGTTTTTTTCTGGTTTCCTTGAGTAGTGATGAGAACCATGTATGCACATAAAACCTAATTTTTGTCACTTTCTTTAAAGGACTTCTGTTAGTAAAAGTGCTAGAAATTAATCATATTAAAGTGAAGCTCAAGTAGCACCCAAGTTCTCCTCTGATATTAGGGTGGATGCACAAGTAAAAAAACTCCAAAGCACTTTTGTTAGAGCTTCACAAAATCTTCAGTTCCAAAAGTAGCCAGACATCTTTTAGTGCAAACAAGTTAAGAGCATTATCAGCAAATATATGCAACTGAAGAATCTCTTCCATAAATGTTTGAAAATTAAAGATCAAAAATTCATGGAGCCATAAAGAGGATGCAAGCAAATACGTCTTCATGCCAAGGAGCACATAAATCTTTCATCTGGCAAACCCACAAGTATTCAGCTATGCTCATGTGGGTAGCTTTATCAAAATCTATGGTTCCAGCACACATAAATATAAACACTTGAACTGGTGTTTGCAGGACCAGGACCATCTCATAAGAAAAAAAGGGCACTTGCCATCCAAAGACCTTAATGTGTCAAAATAATTGCAAAGAATTACCTGTTTTCTGTTCCTTAACAACATGTTTGGAGTCACTTGAGCAAGTCTGTGCTTTCTTTCCATAGATGATTAGGTTGTGCTAGCTATATAAAAACTTGCCTAGTTTTAAGCACAATTCATAATCATGTAACTACAGTGCCTGATAAAATTAATTTTATAATGGAATTCTCCAACATAATTTTGAAATACATCAAGCATAATTTTCTATTTCAAAAAATATAATTATACCCACTAGCAGAAAGCTAATATTGCTCTGCCCTATTTCAGTTACAGGATCTGAGAAACCAGACTGTTCCCATTGCTTGCACACAATGATTCTTGTTACCTTACTAAAAGGTGGTCAGGCTGCCTGTTCATACAACCACCGGAACAAATCCAAGAAATGGGAGTTTGAGTATGGACTTCACAAACTAGCAAGAAGCTTTCAAAATTTTTGCATTATGTCCTGAAGAGCTTCATTTGACTACAAAGTTGCCCCAGTTTTGAGTAAAGATTGGATCAAGTGACCTCGAGAAGTCCCAACATAAACTGGAAGACTCTAATGAAGTTTTACAAGCCCCATAAGACATAATGGACACGTGTTGATGAAACTGGAACTATTCAGCATTTTGAAAGAGGTGGCACATGACAGGATAAGAGGCTTAAAGAGAGGGGAAGATCAAAACATAAAAAGAAAGCATGTAACAACAGGTCCAATAGTCAATGCAGAGGCTTCCCAAAGTCCTTTGCAAGATCTGTGCTTACACTGGGATCTTCATGAATATGAAAAAAGAGGGTCTTTTTATTTTTGCCCTGAACATTAGACAATTATTTGTCTCAGTGTAGCATAAGCATGACCATCTCAAAGACCAATATTATTGAAGAAATGTTTATTTTTTAAAAACACTCTTCAATCCAACACAAAACAAGAGTGCTTGTGCTAGTACTGTGTGTGAAGTTACACCACTTCCTGGGGATCGTCACTAGCTTTAAAACCAACCTTTCCTAAGGGTTGCATGCTTCTTACTCAGCTTGGGCAGACCCAGGATATTAAGACAGCCTTCATGGTATGTGGTTGGACAACCAATTCAAGTAGCAACTTCATTTTGGTCATCAGAAAAACGTACGCCTGGCCACATGGCACAGGAGGGAATGGCACCTCTCCCAAGTGCTCTACATCCTCAAAAAAAATTAAAAAAAAAAAAAAAGGGATATCACCGTTCCTCTGCTTTCGAGAAACATCTGTTCAATAATTATAAATTCTTCAATGTAGGAGAAAACCCACTAAAATATGTGATAATATGTTTATTTGCTTACTCCCTTTTTCTTTTGTTTCTCACTTATTCTGACAACACTCTCAATATTACTTGCAGTTCACTACTGAAGCCTTACATTTAAGGAACTGTGATGGTCCCCAAAGCTTGGACAGTTTGGTCTCTTCTCATCATATTTTTTGTACTAGTACTGCAAAACTTAAGACAATTCAGTCATTGCAAAGTTCATCAGGCCTATTAGAAAGACTTGGTATATCTGACAAGAACATTGCTACAGCCAAGACTTTAACATGGATATGTACTGGTATGGGCTCTGTGAAATGAAACACAGTCAACTGCAAGTGTTCAACTCAAGCCTTTCCACCTACACAGTCCAGCCTAGCCATTTAACTCTGAGTGTCCATGCTTTTGGTGCTGTTTGCTCATTCCACAGCTGTACAAGCCTGCAAAAAAACCTAACTTCATTGCTAGTTAATTAGCCATTAAGTCATTGTAAAGTAACATGGAAAATTCTCCAGAGAATAGCTAATGCTCCCATACTAATTACAGTTACTTCAAAGACTTGGGTTGAAGGTTTATTTCAGAATATATGACACGTGTGGGTTTTGCCCTATTTATAACACCAAATGTTTTAGTTCCATTAAAAAGTGTAAGTACCTCTAACATAATTTTAAAATGTTTACATTACCTTTTAATTTACCACAAACACTTTGTGGTAAAGATTTGTGTAATTAAAACAACAAATGCAGTTGTAATATATTATTTCCCACTAGTGGGGAAAGGATTTTGCTTTTACAGTTAGGTGTGCTCAGACTGTACAGCAACCGATACCCTAGTCATTAGTTAATAATAGCTTGGCCACTCCCATAGTATTTTCTAAATAAAACTGGTTAAAGAAAGCACTGTCTCAAGATGTACAGCCCAATTCTGTTATCCAAACCTTTATCACTATGACTTACAAAAAGTGCAAATTACAGTTATTTGGACTAAGCTCTCCAAAGAAATGAAGCTCCTTCAATCAGTGTTTACCCAGCAGACTACATTTCTTGTTTAAAGCTGTCATGGATGTAATAAAAAATAAACAGATGTAAAAAACTGTGAAGACATAATAAATAAGCTCATTGTTGGAAAGTTTCTCCCATCAATTACTATAGAGTTTAGCAGGAAAATGTTTCCAGTGATCTAAAGAAAGCACATGAAGTATTGTAGTACCTTGGGTGAACTGGCTGATGCTATGGTTGCCTTTCCCCAGGTGAATCAGGAAGCCATGGCGTGGACCCTCCGTGATTCTGATCTTAAGAGTAACATGTAAACTGTCCCTGTCTTCCACTTTCAGCACTTTGTTGGTAATCAGAAACCCAATGTGACCGGTGGCCAGAAGACGGAGAGTCTGAGCACCCTTATTTATTACAACTTGAGGTATACTGTTGTCCACAGCCATTATTCGAATCTTCATAGTCTGAGGCTTCCTTGTTTCAAACACAGTGTTGGGGAAAACATAGAAATCAGTATGAGTGCCATCTGTAACAGTGAAAGAGAAACTGTCCTCAACTGATTCTGAGCCATCATGTTTGTAGCTGATTAGATTTTCATTCAGATCTTGTTTAGTGAAGGTGGTGACTGGTTTGGAGTTATTGAACATGATCTGGCCATGAATTGGTATTTGAGTGATGATAAATTTTAGCAGTGCATCAGGTGTATCTCTGTCTTCTGCAGTCAGTTCAAATGGGGTTATCAGTTTGTATTCATTTTCACTCACAACCAGGTTATGGATTGTAACAACAGGTTTCTTATTGTCCACATCACTGATAGAAATTCTGAAAGTACGAAACACAGGGTTATAGCCATCAGTCACCTCAAATTCAAAGCTGTCCATTTTCACCTCATCTTCTGAAGTATGAATGTAATAGATTTTATTGCCTGCTAACATGAGTTGAGTGAAAGTGGAGATGGGTACCCCAGGCTGATCTGTGCATTCAAGATGACCACGAACAGGTGGTCTGGTAATGGTGAAAACTAAGTTCTCATCTGGACTATTCAGGTCACTGGTACTAAGCAAATCAGTAGTAAGGGTTACCTTCCCTCCTTCTTTCAGAGAAACTCCTTTGCTGATAACATCTGGGAAGACAATATCAATGCTGCCTATTGTCACATAAAAGTAGCGGTCAATGAGAGGATTTATTCCATCTGTCACATCAAACTTGATGAGATCACGAACTCCTTGCTGGCCAAAATGCACATATCTAATCAAATTTCTATCCACTTCATCCTGGGTGAAGTTCATTCCCCGGGTGATATTTTCAACTCCACCTGAAGGCTTTATTCTCTGTAAGAGACCTTGTCCTGGCCCATAAGTTATAATGTATGTCAAGGTTTTGTCTTCAGAATCAAGATCAGTAGCCTTCAATATTCTGTTATTAATAGTTCTAGTTTCCCCTATTTCAATCTCCAGACCGTCATTGATGGCCATTCTGGGCGTCTCATCATCTACAGGAATAACCATGATGGGCACCATTTTCCTAACGGTGTGTTTACCATCTGAGAGTTGCACCTCAAAACCATCCACCCTGGTCTCAGAGTCATCATGTTCGTAGAGAATGCTGGAGCTCTCTGTTATCTGATCCAAGGTGAAGCTCTCCACTAGGACAGTTCCATTGACCAGCTGGTTCACAATGTGGCCGTGCCTGGGAAGCCTGGTGATTGTGAAAGTTAACTCATCAGCAGGGACATCCGCATCAACTGCATTGAGGATAGGGGTATCAATCACCAGGCTCATGCCTTCCATCACAACAAACTCTCGGAGGAAGATTTCAGGCTCTTCGTCATTGATCGGCACAATAACAATGGGGAAGAAGTGCCTCTGGGAAAAGTTAATGCCATCAGAACAGCGCAAAGCAAATCTGTCTTCAACAGGCTCTACACCCTTATGTATACTCTGGACATAAAAAATGTGCCCTTGACGGAGGTCCTTCAAAGTAAAAGCACTTATAGCTACACCTGCCCTGGATTTTTCAGATCCTGGGGCAGGAGAGATGTTCTCTACATACCCAGATGTGGGCTGAGCAACAATTGTGCATAGTATATCATCACTAGGAGTATCCACATCTTCAGCTCTGAGGTGAGCAAGAGTAATGACCCGTTTGTCACCTTCCGTCACCATGAACTGCTCCCCCACAAAGATTTCTGGAGCTTGACTGTCAACAGGAAGAATGGTCACCAAGACTGAAACTCCTTGAACAATATTGCCCCTGACACGCCACTTCTCAGACAGGTCAGACAAGGTAAGGTTGAAAGTATCCTCTTTGGGCAGAAGGCCTATTTCGCCACCGGTGTGAGCATATACCACAGCACCATCCAGCAGATCTCTCTGGGAAAATCTCTCTGCAGGCACCCCTTGAACCAGGATGCTCCCATGCTGAGGAGGATCCTCTACAATGAAGGTCAACATAAAGTCATCTGTATCCTCATCTGTGCCCTGAATGACATTAGCAGTGATTTCAGAAGCACCATTCTCCAGCACATCTAGGTAGGAACCAAGAGTTCCTGGGGGCAATCGTAGTGTAGGAACCTCATCATCAACTGGGTGCACACTCATTTTCAGCGTGATGGGCACAAAATGAACCCCATCACTCACATCAAGCCTGCAGGTATCACTGTTGGCCTCAGCTCCACTGTGCACATACACCACCCTCCCTTGTCTGATATCCTCCAGGCCAAAGATACCACCTGGAACCAGACTGTACCCAGAGAGTTGCAGCTGCCCATACCGAGGAGCCTGGGTCAGGATAAATCTGAGACGGGCAAGTTCAGTGTCCGTGTCACTGGCATCCAGCTCAGTTGGACTAAGGACATGGCTGCCTCCTTCGGGCAAAGTGAAGCCAGTATTAGTGATTTCAGGAGGCTGGTTATCCACAGGCTGTAGGTAGATGGTGAAAGTCCCTTTGGCCACATTGCCAGCCGCATCTTGCACTTGATACTGGAACTGAATCAAATGAGGAGCCACCCCCAGCTCTTCCTGTGGAGGACGGTACGAGATCTTGTGATGGTTGATCTGGGCTTGGGTGAAATGCGTAACTTCCACAGAGTGATCCTCAGTCAGCACCAGGGATCCAAGGCGTGCTCCATATGCATCAGGAGGGTGATTGGAGTCAGTGTCAGTGGGAGGCTGGATTACCGTGTAGCGAAGTTCACGGTCCCCGGAGTCCTGGTCTGTGTAACACAAGTGCTTCCTCCGCAGGGGGGTCACCTGCTGCTCTGCAACTATTAAATGCAGGCTGCTGCTACTGTGGAGCTCTGGGGCTAATCTGTCTACAGGATGAACCCTGATCACAAAAGTCTGTGGTCCAGAGCGGTTGGGTGGGTCATTGTCATCCTGGACTCTAAAGATGAACTGGTCCAACACAACCCCAGGGCCAGGGCTGTGAGCTCCAAAGTGGTGGTAAAAGAGACGCCCTTCTACAATGTCCTGTTGCAGCCACTCTCTCACTGGCTTTTCATAGATGAGGGAGCTCCCTGCTACACCTGGCACCTTCCTCCAAGAAAAGCCCTCCTCTTCTTCCTCTTCTTCCCAGCCAGGAGGTGGCTGTGCCTGACGGAGCAGGAGCTGCCCAGCTGTGGGGCCAGACTCTACTGTGAAGAGCAGGATGGCATCCTGTGAGTCAATGTCAGTGGCACTAAGAGCACGAGCGGTGATGGGCACTGTTTCACCCTCAGCCATGGCAAGCCCTGTGTTAGCATTAAGTAGGGGTGGCTGGTCATCTGTGGGCACCAGGGTAATGGGGAAAAGGAACTCAACACGGTGGCGAGAGCCACCATCTTCCAGCCGCAGGACAAGGTTGTCACTGAGCGGAGACTCGCTGCCATCGTGCTGGTAAATGACTCGGCCTGCTGCCAGCTCAGCCACTGTAAAGTGTTTACGTGGGGCAGCAGGTCCTGGGGTGTCCTCCAGGAGAGTGAGGTGGCCATGCCTCAGCCCTGCTACCACACTCACCCGCACCTGCTCAAGGTCATCCTCATCACTGACCACCAGGCTGGGGCTGGGACCTGGGCCCGAAAGGGGCCTTGACTGCCCCTCATAGAGCACGAGACCGGTGTTGCGGGTCACCACGGGTGCCAGGGTGTTCATGGGCTTCACCACAATCACAAAGGTAAAGGGTTCTGAGGCAGCACCCTCTGGGTCCAACACTTCCAGTTCAAGCTCAAAGAGCCTCTCCCGATCAGAGTCCTCCATGGGTGGCTGATAGGCAATGCGCAGCTCCCGCACATCCCGCTGGCTGAAAGAGGTGACAGGCAAGCTCCGGTCGTCTGTGCTGACCATGTGGCCTTGGCCAGGACCAAAGGGAGAGGTGATGTTGAAAAGCAGTAAATCGGGAGGTGACTCTGCATCCTCAGCTGACAGCATGTCAGGCGTGAGGGCGGTGAGCACAAACTGATCCACCTCCATCATTAGCATGGCCAAGAAGCTGGGTTTGGGGGCCACGTTCTCACTCCCGGCGCGGATCCGCACCAGCACCTGGAAGTACTCGCGCTTCAGCAGCGCCCCGCCGCCCGCCGCCTCCCGCAGCTCGGCCACCAGCGGCACCAGGTCGCGGTTCGGGGAGCCGCCGGCGGCCGTGTGCCGGTAGCGCAGCCCCAGGCGCAGGAACTCCTCGCAGTCCCACATCAAGGACGGCATCGGGCCGCCCTCCGCCGCTTCCCCGCCCGTCGCCGCCGGCGGGTAGTTGAGGATCTCTCCGTAGCGGGGCAGCCCGGCCAGCAGCGGCAGCAGCCCCACTCGGCAGCGCTGCCGGCCCGGCTCGAAGGCGAACTCCAGGCTGCGGGCGTCCAGCGGGTTGCTGGTGCCCCGCAGGCGCTCCACAGTGAGGGGCAGGTTGCGGGTGACGATCTCCAGCTGGGTGAAGAGCACCTCCACCTCCAGCACCAGGGGCAGCACCAGGGCGCGGCTCGGCGAGTCGTAGCGCAGCTGCAGGCGGACGCGGTCCCGGGCCGGGCTGCGGCCGCCCAGGTGCGAGTACTGCACCTCGCGGGCTCCGAAGTCGCAGGGGAAGCGCCGCGGGCTCAGGCGGCCCGGGCGCTGCCACAGCGGGTCCTCGTCCAGCACGGTGAGGTGGCAGCGGTCACCCGGCTGCACCTGCAGCACCAGGTCCCGCGCGGGGTCCAGCCAGGCGGAGCGGCCCAGGGGCACCCGCAGCCCGCGGTTGGCCACCACCACGGGGTCCGCCTCCGGCGACCACGGCGAGGAGACCGCAGCGCTGCTGCCTGGAGGGGGCTCCGCCGCCCCAGCCCAGGCGCAGCCGGCCAGCAGCAGCAGCAAGCCGGCCAGCAGCCGCCGCGGCCCGGCGAGGAGAGGCTGCATCGTCCTTGCCGGCGGAGGGAAGCGTCGGGAACCTCCAGCAGCGGCCGAATCGCGGCCCCAGTTCTGCCGCCGGCGCGGCGCCGCTCACCCCGCGCACACGCTGCGCTCTGAGCGCGCCGCGCTCCGCTCCGGAGGGGAGCCCCGCGCCCGGCAAGCCCCGCCCCGCGCCTCCGAGCAGCCAATGGGCACCCGCAGTGGGAGAAGCCGCCTTGCGCGATTGGACAGAGCTGCGTGCCAATCATGTAAGTTACGAGAGGGGCAGGGCTCTCCTTCCCTCCTGCCTGCCGCCGCCCAACAGGTTGCGGAGCGAAGGCGGCGGGATGAGCCCCGGCGGTGCGGGAGCGGGGAGGTGGCGGGCACGGATTGCTCTGCTGGCGCCAGCGGCCCCGAGAAGGGAGCGCTCCGCTCGGGGCGAGGGCGGCGCTGCTTTCCCGCAGCGTAGGACCGCACTTCTGCCAGCCCCGGGCGCGGCGGGAGCGCGCCGCCGCCTCCTGCGCTGCGCTTCTCCGCTCCCGCCTGGCTCCCGGGGGCAGAACTAAAGCTGGGCTGTTCCCGGCTCGCCGCCGGGCAGTGCTCGGGCTTTCCCTGCCCCTCGGGGCGGCGGCGCCGCCCGGGATCCAGCGGCGGCGCCGCCCGGGATCCAGCGGCGGCGCCGCCCGGGATCCAGCGGCGGCCGGAGCGGGCTGCCCGAGAGCCGGGTCCGGTGGCGGGGAGCGGGGGGCGGCAGGAGTGCCCCAGGGAGAACGGGACGGGTCACAGGAGGACAAGCGGCCCGGGCGGCGGCGGAGCTGCCTGCCGGCACCGCGGCTCCGCGCCACGAGGAACATCGGATAAATACCTCGGGCGCAGCAGCTGGCACCAGGTAGTGCCCAGTGTCGCTCCTCGGAGGCGGCGAGGCACAGCAGCGGGTAATGAAAGGCTCACGGTATCTCTGCCACCTTGTGCCTGCAGTTAAAAAAGCACATTAACTCCGAACTTGGGAGTTCTTTCCCATTAAAATTCCCGATAGCAGGCTCTGAATTTCGATGCAGCCTGTCTCAGGGTTGCTAACATTCTTTGTTGTTTATGAAATATGATCCGCATGCCGTTTTAAGAAAGGTTTCTAACAAATACAACAAAGAGACAGATTCAAAGACAGCACAAGGCTGTCTCAACATTTGTGTAATTTTTATATTCCTTCTTTTAAAGTTATGTCTTACAGTATCCTTAAGTGGTGGAGCAACATTATGGCACGTGATCTTGCTTTCTGTATGGCAAAACACCAGTTTGGAATTTGAATTTTGCAGTGTGGGTACAGCTACATTCACATTTAAGTATTCTTTTTAATAATTCAGTTTGGTTTGGAGTGGGGAGGAAATCAGTAGAGATTCCTATTCAGTTCTACAGCACTGCATTATTGTAATTTGTGATATATTTTTATATTCTATTACTGACATACCTATGGAATACTGCTGAAAGCTGTTTTATGAACTAAACCTATGCAGTAGACTTATGGATTCAGATGCTGCTGCAGGGAGTAGTAGTTCTAGTAGTTAGATATCTACCAAGTTAAGCAATGCTAATACCATTTTTGTACTCCTATGAGACAATCACCCTGGATTTCAGCAATGAATGTCTTATTTGTAAGATTAAAAGGAAAATATTTCAGTTGAGTCCCAGGCACCAATGACCAAGACATACCAAATAATTTTTTTAAGATATTTTGCTGTCTCTGGAAAAAAAGAAATAAAAAAATAGTAAAGGGATGAAGTTGCCCCATGTCTCACACAGAAATTTCTTATTTTCCATGGATATAGGCTCTGGTTCTTTGACCTTTGATATCCTCATCACCAAATAGTAAATCTCCATGTACAAACAGCAGAAGTCCTCTTTATTTTTAAGAGTTGCTGTCTTGTCAAACAAATCAGTGAGCTCTTGTGCCACAGTCCAAGTACAAAGTGCAAGACTTGGTTTATTTCTTCTTCTTGTCACAGCACAACATAAACAAAAATTCCAGATTATAGAGATGATGAGAATTTTGAAAGTATTTTCCTTGGATTATGCCAACTCTTGTGTTCAAATTGTACCTGAAGAAAATTCATCTTGGCCAAGTTTTGATCTAATAACATAGATGTAAATCCAAACTGTTTTCCTACCAATTGTCCCTGAAGTTAGCGTGGCAGATCAGAATTAGGCCCAATAACAAGTCCGTTGATCTTTTAAAATAAATTTTTAGTGAATAAAGGAACTGGTATTTGACCAGGGGAAAAAATATACATATCTTTGCATTAAAACTTGCAGGTTTGCTACATTACTAAACTTTATTTTCAAGTCTAAATAGAAACAGAAATATTTAGGGCACAGAAGACTTCCTAATTTAACACAGCATTAATAAATAAATATTTTAAGACATTTGTTTATTTTAAAAATAATGCAAATATTTCTTATTTTAAATGCAACCCTTCCTGGGGGCATCTGGCTTCTGCTTTTGATGATGGATCACAGATGTATATTCCTTACTGGAAACCTACACAACTCACAATCCTGTGTTAAACAAACAGAAGTTTGCTGCTCTCCAAGTCTTCATTCAAATGTATAGTTATCAAAGACTGCCCTCTGTTGATAAGGCATAATCTTAA
The DNA here is from genome assembly GCF_050655825.1 of Lonchura striata. Taxonomy (NCBI): domain Eukaryota; kingdom Metazoa; phylum Chordata; class Aves; order Passeriformes; family Estrildidae; genus Lonchura; species Lonchura striata. The sequence continues at coordinate 66,296,831 of NC_140703.1, forward strand.
TTTCTAAATAGTAATGATGCCTGATTTTTGTTATTATATAACTTTTTGTAGCTGTTGTGTACTAAACAATGTAAACAATTCCAGATATGCTTTTCCAATAAGTTAGTAAAAATGAAATAATTTTGGTTCCTAAATACTGGTAAAGGAGGAAAAATATGGCAGACAAATGTCAGCATTTTTTAATATTTTCCAACAACATGAGCATTTCATAACTTTCAAGGGCAAAAAGATTTGCCAAAGTGTCTTTACTAGCTTGCTAAGGAAATTAGGAGAGCAGGGGAAGGGAATGGAAACAGCAAATGGGATTCATGGGAATATTTGGATACTTAATTGATTGTGTAATTTTCTATTACAATTCAACTCTGAAGGCCATGTGGAAGCAAGGTGTGCAGTATCTACTGTGTCTCAGAACAAATACTCATAATTCACAGTATGTCAAATAATATGGTGTTCAAAGACCAAAGATCAAATTAGTCTGCTGAAACACGGTAAGAATTTGAAAATTTTAAACAGCCATCTGTGAGAGTGTTTCAGTTGCCTGTGTTGCTGTACTTAACTAATAACCTTTCTGTTGCTTCCATACTCTTTTTGTTCTTTTATTTCATTAATGAATTATTACGCAAGTGGCTATTTATGAATTTTAATGCATGGGGCTTTGCCTGGGTTATGCAAGAGTGTTGCTGAGCTGTAACTTTCAGTACTTCTTTTCCTGCAAGGTATGTCTAGAGGCAGAGAGCTGCCTCAAGAGTCCTCCCTGAAATGTCTTCTTTACCTTTACATTCTGTAAATGAGGCATTGCCTTAAACCTGTTATCCATTTCTTTAACAGTCATGAAAATGTCTAAAAGTCTGTTTATAAAAGTCCAAATATTTATTGTCATGCAGGCAGAGATATTAAGTCCAGTATCACTAAATGTGGCATCCACACTTTATTTCCCATTGCCTTGTGGTATGAAGAACTGCAACTGGTTTCTGTCAGAATACGGTTGCATTCCTTGACTAGTGAAACTTCCACAGTCTGTTTTCAAAACTGTTTGGGTCTGATTCTGGTTTGTAAATTTCATGTACTTACAGTTAATGTGACCACATGGCCTAACCAACACTGATTCCAAAACCCAATCCAAAATCACCCTCCATCTTTCTAAAGTTCTTCTCAGATTTTTGTCATGTTGGCTTATGATGTTTCTTCTGCTGTTGTCTCAATAATTGTTTTCACCTCTCTGGCACTAGTGCTCTGCCCACCTGTGCTGGGCACTCTCCATGTTTCTTTTTTTACTTCCACTTTGGCTCTTTAAAACCTACTTTTCAAGTCAAACTTTTTCAAGCTCCTTCCCACTTTAGATCTCATCAGAAGCAATGTGTTTCATTTATGCTTTTTTCCTGTCTTTTGATCACTCTTACTCTTTTTGTTTCAAAGCCAAAATACAACTTCTTGATCTGTGAACAAAGGGGAAAGACTTAGTAATTTACTAGACTAAATTGTTCCATTACCTATAGTTTAAATCTTCTGTTTGTACTCTGAAGTCTTTTTACTGTGATTGGAATGGAATGTATAACATTATTTTTAAATGTACACTGACACACACATGCATGTTCTTTGATGTGTAATAAAGGCAAGAAAAAAGACACTATAAGCAACATAGCTGTTTCCAAAAAAATATTTAAAGACCTCAGTCTCTCTCAGATTGCTCTTGGATAAGATTGGTGAGGGGTTGGAAATGTTGTTGACAGGAAGTGATCAAGTACTGTCACTAGTGACAATTAAAATTTAATCTCAGTGTACAGTCCAGAATAGGTAGGTTTTTGTGGTTATGTATAGTGTTAGTTATATTTGTATAAATTATAATTATAACTGAAATCATGTTTTCAACAAGGAATTATTGACAAAACAGTTCATTCTAGCACAGATGTTAAATGAAGTTGAGATGAAACTTTTTGGAGTACAAACTGACTACAGTTTAATATCTTTGTTAATGGAAATATTCAGTTTAGTGTTAAGTTACGATTTTAAGTTCACCACCTTATAATAAACAAGGGAATACTTTTACATAAAAGTAATACTCTTAATCTATTTAAGAGAAGTTGCTATGCAAAAAAATAGAAAAGGCTTTGACTACATAAGCCTGTCTTTTTTTCTGGCCTGCCCTAGAAACAGAGAATTAGAAATATTTTCCCCAAATTAATTTTCTTATGGTAAATTTGTGAAGTAGTTTGAGAAAGAAATACAGCAGTTCCTGTAGAATGAAGCTGTGCATGCTGAAATTTAGTTCAGAAAATGATCTTCCTCCATCATGGGCTCCTATGGTTAATCATTTTGTGTGTTTCATGTTTAGCTGAAAGATCAGTGGTGAGGGGAAATTGTATTGTACCAAGTGCTCACATCATGTTAAGGTTTTCTTTAGAGTAGTGGTCTCAGTGGTTGTGAGGCTTCTATAACATAAGCATGATATGTTATCAAAACAACTGCAGTAATATCTATATGAATGTTAACATCACATATATTTTGGATGTCTGCTGTTTTTATGGAAGGAGTTGTATTTGTGGGTGAGTTAATTGATGGAAGTAGTGCAGTGATTCTGCAGCTGACAGAGGATTATATTTAGTAAAAATATTTAGAATTATTTTAATTTGTCTGAGCAAAGATGTTGATTTCTGCCTATTAATAGAAATCTTTTCTATCAACTAAATATTTTTTATACACACCTATACTATAAACGTGACATACTGCACATTTTATATAATATGCAGTCATGTTCCATGACAAAGACTGTTGAACTAGGTCCAGAACTTCAGTCAAACAAGCTGTCAGGTATCCCCAAATTCAATGCTTTTAATAATTTAGGATGCTATGGTATTCATTATAAAACGTAACTAAACTCTTTTGAAGAATGATCCTGCCATCTCTGAGTTGACTTTGGATATCTATTAAAATTGCATATCAAAAGCTGAAGAAATTGCTGCTTAATCACCTAAGATTCCCTTCAGTGTAATTTTTTCTGTCCCACTTTATAAAATAAATTTTACTTAATCTTTGTAGCTTTGGTTGTCATAACAAAACCACCCCACACAGGCAGTTTCACCATATTATAATTCAAACAGTATCACTGCCATATATACATTTTCTTGTGACTATAAACTACTGCTCTTTATGTTAGACAGCCAAAGGCTGGAAAGTAAATGAGAACTAAGCCTTAAGATTGTGATGAGGGCAAGAAGCAGCATCCGCCCTCCCGCTTCATATCCAGGTAGTGATATCAAACACTTACTATGTTTCCTTTCTCCATAGAGATCTCCCTATGTTAGCCAATGTTAATTTTACTCCCAATTTACATACAACTGCAAGAAATACATCTTAAACTTTTGGGTCTGATACTGTGGCTTCCACTCAAATAAACCTCATAGTGTCTTCACTGAGTTTTGCCAAGGTAAGAATCACAGTCAGTTTACAATATGATAGATGAGGATTATATTAATATACAAGTCATGTAGATGTACATGTATGTTCAGCTGGATACCTATTAAAAGTTAGCATTTTTGTAATGTTGCAAGTTGATTTCCAGACTTTTCTATAAAATTGTATCAAACCCATTCTCCGTGACTTTCAAATGAACCGTCAATATGTGTCAACATTTGCCATGAAATATTTTGGAGCAACAGCTATTGAACTGGTAGATTAAACGGATTTTGCCTTGCTAGGACTGCAGGTGTTCATCACAAAAGAAATAGTGGTTAGCCACTAAGAATCCCAATTGCAGGTTACATTGCATTTTCGAGGGAAGATTTTTGAAGGTGTGGATAAGTAATTAGTGTCTAACTTCAGGCTATATAGACATTAACTGGAAGCCAAAGGACAGCTGGGATTTTGTTTGGAGAAGGATATTTGCAGTACCACTGAGGTACAGGTCTCACAGAGAAAGTGCTCACCACAGAGCTGGGAACATGCAACTGGCTGCCCTTAACAGAACCCTAACAACCCAAAAACTTGGGCACAGCAGTTTCAGATTTATCTCAATTATGTATGTGCTGGTGGTGAGAGGCAGAATATGGCTGCCTAAGCTGAAAGATCCTTTTGTATATGCCTCTTTTCAAACTAAAATTTTGTAGTTAAATGAGTTTATAGCATTTTAGTAAGGGGACAGTCTTGCAAATGTACATTGAATAAGCATATATGAGATGTGTCATTCCTCACCCCTTTGGACATAGGAAGACTGCATTCAGGCCATTTTGGATGTCTGACTTAGACCTTGCACCTCACTTCCTCTATTGATAGTATGTTGAACGAGGGTCTATCAACCCCCTGATAGGAAGAGATAAAAATCACTTATTGCTGCCTTTATATTAGAAATTAAGACATTTTGACAGCTGTCAAATACCATTCCTCCTATAATAAGTTGAGGTGGGGGTTAGAGGTATCTTATCTTGTGAAAAGTGCTTAAAAAGTGCTCATGTCTTTCTATCCCTTCTGTGGAAAGTTTATGTTCCTGGCTTAGATGAGATGCTTAAATCCTAAACTTGTGAAATTAAATGTGAAAAAGAGCACTCCACATTATGAGAGATTTAGAAGCTCTAAGCCTGTTGCCTCCAGGACTCCTATTTTTAAATTATTTTAAAAATATATTTTTGGATGCACTTCTAGAAGTTCTGCCACTTCATCTGTACTCAATTCCTGGAGAAGCCAAATCTGAAGTATCCTCAGGCTAGCTTCTGATGCAGCTCTTTTTAATGCTGTGATATGGAATGGAATCCAGAGCCTAGGTGTTTTAGTGTGATCAAAGGTGCTGTGACCTTTGAGATTTCTTACTGGTTTGTTTACAAGAAAGCAAAAATAGTTAACTGTCAGTTTCAAAACATTGCCCACCATTCTGATGTCTCTGTATAACACAACTTGGTAAACCAAGTTTACCAAGTTTAATCTCTAACAAGTCCAATGGGAACATATTTAGCCAAATGGCTCAAAATAGAGAGAACAAGTAGAATTTTGCAGTAAGAGTTACTGGACACTCCAAATGACCGAACACTCAACAGCTACCTTTGCCAGTTTTAAAAGCAGTTAGCTATAAAACTTATTTTATTTTTATAAAAGGTCAATTTGCAAACATGCACTCACCAATAATGAGGGTCAGAGGACACCAGCATCTGACCCACCATAAATTTTACTCTTGCTGCAACATGTAAACCTGCAGCTAAGCTGGTAAACCAAGAACTGCAGCAGGGGCTATGCTGTTGCATAGCACTGCCAATTGCCTCAGATAGCTAAATAAGTATTTGCAGTCAGATAACCTTAGTATTTGCAGTGTTTAGGCTATTTCCAAGCATATTTAGGGAAGTAAAATTAACAGTTTTATTTGGAAAAACTCTCAGCCAGAAGTGAGGTGTATGTGGTTGGTGCATATGTTAGATCCGCTGTCCACAGAATATTTTTGAGCTGCACCACCATCAGGCCTTTTATGCTCACTGTATCTCTATAAACGGTGCCAGGACTTTATGGGAGATTTGTGCTTAACCTACAACCTTGTGATTGCCCTACACCCAAGCAAGCACCTTTGTATCTGCACCATTGATGCACCATTGCCAGACATGGCAGTTTTCCCCATTACTTTTTAAGCCTTTGGTCTTTAATATTGTGCATTTAGACTTTAAGAAACTACTTTTTCTTTTTCTTTTTTTTTTTCCCATCTGTTCTGTGCCAATTATGGATTAAATCCAATCTTCAAGGTCCAAATCAGCACTAAACACATAAAATATATCCATAGGATAATTCTCCCTCCCCAGGGTTTCTCATCTATGAAAGCATTTGAATTAACCAAAATTCTCACAAAGCAAGTTGCCATTTCTCTGTGCAGTATTCCAGGGCATTCATTTATGTAAAAAACTTAATCACTGTAATGTTATACCTTTCATAATATGTCTAGGTTTAGATTTAGTTTTCTGTCCCTTAGTGTAGACTGGTAAGAGGTCAGTAGTGATTACAACACAATGTTGCCCTGAGCAGTCATTCCATATTCAGAATGGAACTTTCCCAGAAAGTTTACATTGTTTTGTCTAATAAAATATTTTTAACTTGTGGAAATTACATTTCTTCTGTCACTATTATTTAAATTTCTCAAGTCTGTAACTGAGAATTTTCTTATATCTCTGTTTTTCCATAACTACACTAGGACTTCTCAGTGATGAAGTTTTCAGCTGAGAACCAAAGGTTTCTTTCTCAGATCTTTCTCAAACCAAGTAGTCAGAATATTGTAAAGCAACAGAAGCAATAAATGAAACAAATTATCTGAAAGAAAATAAATAAAAGGATATGAGTATGATATCTGCTGGAAAAAAAAAAAACCAAAATATATACACAAACAACTGAATCCCTGCAGATCTCTCTCCAAAATAAAGTGTCAGTGATTATAGACCATCCACTGTGATTTCATTGTTGTTACTGGGTTTATATAAAATGTCTGAATAAGACAGTGAATTGTTTGCCATGACGATTTTGAGTCTTCATGGTCTGTTGGTTTTAAGTAAGAAGTAAATCAGCTGGTATGTACAAATAAAGTGGTGATTAGAGCACTTTCTCCAGAAATACTGGAGGTTGATCTTAGGCTTTTTGACTGTCAAAGAGGACTTAAAATGTTCCTCTCAATTACTTGAACTTCCAGCTATGAAACAGTTTTGAGATCTGTCCTTCCCAGTGAAGTTAGACTAGCAGGGAAAAGAAAGGAAGGGCAGGTTACTCTCCCATCTAATGACTCCACTCCCTTACCTCAGCCCTGCAAATTAGACAAGACACAGGAAAGAAAGAAGAAATATTCTTTGGAGCTTTTCTTGCTGTGTACTTCACAAAAACCATCAATCCCCTTCAAGTGAGTGCACCCCCCCAGGATATCTGGGAATTCAGATTAATGGAAATGTCTCATTATACCTGACTGCAGATGCCTCCAGTGAAGGTTCTTCTGTGCTCATCACTCCAGGCTCCTTTTGTTATCAGTAGAAAGAAAAGCTGCTTTAATTTGCAATTCATCTGACCTACCTTGGGTATCTACTTTAGAATAAGATGAATAATGCTCTGAAAGCATCCCTGTCTCCATTTACTACAAGAAAAGCCTGGGTGAGTAGGTCAGGTGCAGTATGGGGATGAAAATAGACAGACACTTCTAAAAGAGCATCCTTTCTATCCTGAAAATGGGAACATTGCAGACATGAGACTGAATTGCCCTTTATCAGTGCTAAGCAATATACAACAGGGAGCCTGAAATCATTGCTTGTATTGGAGGCCTAATGTTTACGTGTCTGTGGCTTTCAATATTCTCTCCTATGTGCTACAAAGTAGCAATAATAGCACTTAATCTTTGAAGGGGACAATATGTTAGAAATTATGAAATGCCCTGAAATTACAGTAGTCAAAGTGCATATTTCTAAAGAGAAGCAAAAAGTTTTTTTGACAGTAACTGATGAAACACATTGAAAGACAGTGCCTTTCATGTTGTTTTTCCTAATTTTGTGGGTTTTGCAGCACTCAGGTGCTACACCATATCTGTATTTTTGCCCATTATTCAGCACAAGAGCACAATCTTCTATAAACTATATTTGATATTGAATGGGATAGTCTAATATGCCAACAAAGATCTTGTAAGAAATACTTTTCCTAAGACGTGTATACATATGAATAATATGTGTATACAGACTTTGAATTAAGTTATATTTTATAACTTGTTATATTTTCCAGGATTATTTCATAGGATAAAATGCTCAAAGGTATACAGCCATGGGCACTTAAAGTGTTCATTTTTTTTTTTTTTTTGTTAATATGCAGTAAAATTGCACTGTACCTTTTCTGAACACTTGAAATACAGTTTCTGACTTAGAGAACTTCAATAGTTTAAATATTAAGTAGAATATTTACATGAATCTCTCTAAAGGATTAGATCTTTGTTAAAAAAAAATTCTTTTTTTTAATGTTAGAGCTTCTTTGGTAAAGATCTTACAAAGCATTGAAGCTTAGAACCTATGTCATAGGTCTCTTCCCATGCCAGGTGTGAGCTGACCTTGGGAGCACCTAGTTCAAGGTCTGGCAGCAGTCCAAAGTATGGTTAAATTCATTGAAAAAATGGTGTTCAATCTGACATTGGTCCATCAGGAAACTTCCCCTATTTCTGAAACAACAGCTAAGGAAAGCCAGTGCATTGTCATTCCTTTGATATATTCTGTAGACATATCGTCATATGGGTAGCTTGCTGCCAGGCATAACTCTGCTGAATAGATTATCATGTACACCTGAAAATGAAGCTGGTCAAAGCGTGGAAATGCTGTTCAGGAAAGACTGTGGTCCAGGCTTACCTAAGATAATTGAATTTTCTGCATCCATTTGCAAGTTATGACATCTCTTTTTTTAATGTTTTTTTTTTTATTCAGGATGCTGTAGTAATTTGGGGCTTGGTCTCTGATCTAGTGCATGCTTTAGGATCTCAGTTTCCATTGAAATAAATGAAGTTTAAGCTTGTATATACATTCATGGATTCAGCCTTTCATCCTCATATTTTTCCAGTGCCTAACCCTGTGAAGAGCCCAGCAGCCTACTTATCAAGAAATAATAAGAAAACTGTAGGAAAAAGTAGGACTAAAAAGGATGTCAGGTGGTCAAGTAGTCCACCTTCCTGCCTTGGGGTGGGATTAACTCAACCTAGACCAAATACCTATTTGTCTAATCCAACAAAGGAGATTGCCTGGGGAGGCTGTGCAATCTCTGCTAGTCAATCAAAAATAGAGACAGTGCAGATCAAAACCTCTCATTCTGCCTTGGAGCAAGCATGCACACAAGGAAGGACAAGCTAAATCCCAGGAGATCTTTAATGGTACAGTCTACAGGCTGAGATATCAGTTAAACTCTTTGATGGGAACAGATCTACCTGACGTGACATAGGAGAGACTGCAGCAATTCAGAATTTTCCTGTGCCAAAGCATGTATTTCTACCACATGGTCTTAAAGAATATTTATTTACATAAAAGAAACTAAACCAAGACAATGTTCTTTTCCACCACTCCCTTTTAAAATAGTCAATACATCTGAAAATAAGGGTGTTAATGGAACATGTGCTGCTTTGGGAGTTGCTTCTTCTGTAATATTCTGGCTTTGTATGTATCCATGAAGGATCAGTGTTGCTCTCTAACACTTTGTGTTAGTAGCTCTGTTAAAATTTGTTTAAAGAGAATGCAGTTTTATTACTCTGTTTTGCAGAAATGACAACACTGTGCTTGAAGGCTGCTCTATTAAATGTTTTGGCATCGGTGCTCAAAGAGGTCTGATTGGAATAAGGAGAATACATCTGTGTTACCATTAGCTGAACTTTTGCTGTCTTTATTTAATTGTTGTTTCTAGTTATTGGTACATTTTCCCAGTTGCTACATTTCATACCTACTTCTATGGTTTTCCAAACAGGACTAACATGTATCTGTGTTTCTGTTCAGAAGTATACTCCTTGGATGGTTCTAGGCAGGCCTCTTGTATTAAAAAAGGGCTTTTGTACAGGAAAAGAATCCAAACAAGTGGCAAAATACAGGATCTAAAATGAAAATGCAATAGAAGGCACAATATATGTTTTATATGTTAAAACATATATTAACATATAAAATATGTTAAAATATATGTTTATATGTTTAATATGTTTAATATGTTAATATGTTTATATGGTGTTTTATATGAAACATAACTTTTATAAGCAGTAGAAGTACAGGACCCACTACACACATGGAGTTATACTCACTGACAAGCAGAGTTTTCTTATTCTTTCCTTCAAATTCTAAATACATTTATCTGTATTGTCTCCCACTGAAAACACAATCTTAAAAAGACAGAAGAGTAAACAAAGGTTTCCTAACCTTGCTAAGATTCAGTCCAAATACGTGGTTCAAGCTGTATTCCAGAAGTGCTAAGGCTCTTAGATGCATATCTCAGCACTCATGCTAAACTCTTGCATTACAGGCCACCTGAACAGTGACATCCTTTTTTCTGGCTGGAGGGGTCATAGGCTTGTCCTGTAGTCCTTCCAGGGCTGTACTGCCAGAATTTCCTTTAAAGCATCTGAAATGTGCCCAATATGTGTCCAAAAGGCCATAGATATTCCTAGAAGATCCTCATAAGTCACAGCCAGCATGACCAGTAGACTAAGGGCTCAGGAGAGAACTGATCAAATTCCCTTCCACCCAAAAGAATACATATAGAAACATCCCCCACTCCACCAATTTGATCTATTTTTATTTAAGGAAATTAATTCTGCCCTAACAAGCAGTCAGACAGAGAGAATTGGTAGTACCCAAGGGTGATCAGACCACACACAGAAATCTCTCAGAGAGTGATCTCTGTTAGATGTCTATTAGATATTTATAGTACTTTTGTGGTATAATATGCTGGTAGTATATGAACTCTCAGTATAGGTTGATATAAAATCTAGTTTACTTTTAAAAAATTAAAGTAATAATAATAAGGTAATAATGCTGAGAAATTAATCTACTTAGGTGTTCATATCTTCACTCTATGTCCTTTCTCCCCCAAGTTTTTTTTGTTAGATACCTTGAGAGGTATTCAAATGCTCAGGTGCCACACAGAACCTGAGACATCAAACTGAGCTAGTAAATATTCTACAGAACCTATGGAAGAGCAGCTACAGTCTTATGAAGCACAGAGGCAAGAAGAAAACCACAAAAGCATCTAAAAAATGCTATTGGGCATGCTTGATAGCAGCCTTCATATGTCTCAGATCCTCATTTCCTGTGTCCAGTATAAATTATTTATTAGCAGCTCCCTCCTAAACATACACAGGCCATAATTCTCAGGTGGAGAACAGTCATTAGCAAAGCTGGGACCAGGGACTCAACTCCACTTCTTCACTACTGTCAGAAGATTCAGGAATCAATGACATCATCTGCTGACCTGGTCCCTCCTGCCTCAGCCTCTTAGGAAACACTCCCCTCTTCGCTGTTAAAGCAAAAATGCAGCTCAGTTGCCACCTCACCCTGCAGCTCCTTCTCTTTTCCCGGGTGTCTCACATCAAGTCCTTGCTGCTCTCACAGTCTTAACCTGCTGTCTGTCCTTCACTCTAACACCATGAAGGGCTGCAGCTACTCTGCTGTGCCTCTAGCACAGCCAAATAAGAGCTGCAGACCTTCCGAAGGGCGCAGCACAATCATTCCCACCCTTGGTCCAGCTCAAGCATGTTCCTTGAGATCAGATGCCAGAGCTCATGCCGGGACACAAAGGAGACCTTCTCATATGGAAAGCAATCCTAGTGGTAGCACATGGGGTGCATTCTGCATTTTCAGGACAAGACTGCTTGGGCCTGATGAAAATCAGAGAAATAGTAGAGAACTACTGTAGGTAATTTCAGTAGAATCCATGATTTAGTAATGCCAGGAATTAATAAATATGCCTGAAACTTCATTAGAAACAGCTGGAGAGTGTCGAAATCATTCAGATTTGACTGGATCGCAATCTCTTGATAAATCAGTTTCATGATCCGTGGGGGTGTATGGGGCTTATGTAGGCTGCCAAGCAAGGACTGTAAAACAGATCTGAGCATTGCCTGAACAAAGTAATCTCTTCAAAGCTGCAACAAGAGTGAGGAGAGGCCACACAGTAGGGATGAGCATGTCCTTCCTCTTGCTGTTGCTTTCAAGGAACAAGGGCCTTAGGCCTGCATGAGCAGAGATGATGGGAGGAAGCAGAGGAATAAACAGCAGGACAGGTGGATGAAGGAAAGCCAGGGTTGGGCACCACATATGTTAACATCTCATGGTCTCTTTTTCTTGTTTGTGCAGTATTGAAAGCTCTCTAAATTGGGTGGGAAAGGAGAGAGAGGTGGGGCAAAAAACCCAGAAGTGGCTAAGAATGGACAGGGAAATTTAGGGAAGATAAGGCAGTGTGAGATAACAATTTGAATCTTTAGTGACTGTTTGCATTCTCTTGTTGTTTCTGCCACAATTTCTTGTGCTAAGTTAAAAATGTTTATTTTGCTAGCATAGGTCTCAAAAGTAACAGTTGCAATGAAGAAATACATTTTGCCTGTTTTGTGTGGGATTTTTTGTTTGTGTTTTGAAATGCAAGGATGACTACAGCTATTATAGTTTGTCGTTAAAGCTGGAAGCTTGTGCTTGCTTTTATCATGTGCAGGCCAAGCAAAGATAACAGAGCTTAACTCTGACAGGTAATTTGACAGAGTGACCATTAGTAGCATGCTTTAGTGCTTTCTACCAATTCAGCAAAAGGGTTTGGCTGTTTCTGCCCACAGCTATTCCTGACTTTTCTCCTCAGAAATTCTTAAATTGTCAGGAATGTACAGTAACTAAAATTTATGGTCTATTTATAGGTACGAGAACAAGTGGAAGGCCTGATAACCTTAGCAGTGCCTTTACAGTGGAGTGGAGCTCTGTTCTTTCTCATATGCACACGCCCAGCAGCCAGCCCTAAATATATTGATGTTTTCATGTGCATGTACATAAGTATCCAGTGACAGTAACAGCAGTGAACCAAGATAGACTTTCAGAGATTTTCCATTTGGAGAGGGGATGACCTTCAGAAAGCCATCTAATCGTGCTCCTGGTAGACATTACAAGCCTTTTTATAAACTCTAAAATACTTCAGCTAGTGATCTCAGGAAATATAGCTTCAGTGCTTGAGAAGCTTGTTATTTTAGATTAATATATTAATCTTTTGTAGCTTTCATGTATTTTGATGCTGATAATGTACTTGTAACTTCTTTGCATTTTAGTTAAATTATAAGACTCAGAAGTATTAGCACTGGAGCAATGTGATTCACATGCATTTCATTTAACACGAGACATCCTTATGATGGGTCCATTCAGCAGCCAGGCACAAGGTACACCCATGAGAGAAGGCATAGGACAGACACACCAACAATGCAGCTGTGGAGTTCCTGCAGCAGCAGGTTGAGGGATGCAGGTGCCACATGGGGCTGGACAGAGCCAGTCAGACCTTGTGGTGTCCTCAAGGCCCTGAGGGAAGCTGAGAGAGGATTTTGCTGAAGTTTTCCTGGAGAAGCATTGAACTTGCACTGTCCAGTATGAGTCATGATGGTAAGAGGTGGAGGGATTTGTCTGGAAGACCACCAGCTGAACCAGGCTTACTCTGAAAATCATCCTCTGGCCTCTAATGGCCCCTGTGGCACCAGACACATGAAGAAATTGTTTTTATTTTGTTCTTAGCTAAAATAGAAGCATTAAAGTGATTTAAGTACAAATCAGCAGGGACTGAGAGGTGAACAAGCATTGCCTGAAGGTGATAAAACAAAATGGCAATGTGGAAAGAGCAGAGATTTCCTCCTGTTTGAACAAGGAAGGAAATGGAGCAAAATTTGGATGTGATCAGAAGGGTCTCTAGTAAATGGAGCCTGGAAGTGATTCAGGATTCCTGAGCCTCCTCTACTGTCAGCTTTAAACACTGCTGGCAAAACGTGTCTCTTCTCCTTGATTTACGCAGAAGTTGACCAATGTGCCACTATTAATTAAAAAGGATCCAGAGAGCAAAATTCTGATGATGAACTTTGTGGGTCACTGTATTGCTACAAAATGGATTTTCTGAGGAGGTCAGTATCTTTTTCTTTAAAATAAATAGGATTTTCCATTAATATTTCCTGTCTCCTCCCTTTACTCCTCCTGCTAGATTAATATATGAATAAATCTGCAAAGTCAAACATTCACAAATTTATAAATGCTAAGATGAATGTTACTTTTGCAGGAGAAGAAACTTCTGCTGGTGTTGCCACCTGCCCATGTACTTAAAGGCAAATAGCTTATTTTTCTCCCTAATCTTTGCAAGAGAGTTGTGGCCAGCCTGTGTGATGCTTATGGAACTGCTGCCCTTGCTCTCAGAGAACATCTTTGTGTACAGGTCAATCAAGAATTCATTCAAGAAAACAAGGGCAAATAAATAAAATATTTACAGCTCAGGTGATCTCTCAGATTCAGGTCTTTTTCTTCTTCAATTTACCTCAGAATTATCCTTGAATGAATCCAGAAACTCCAAAGGCTACTGCTATCCTCCTTGATAGATGTATTTAAATACTTAAAATATACTGGTCAAATTCTCTCAAGTCACTTTCTGAAAGTGGTGGCCAACAAAAGCCCTTCTCTTTTAATTTCTTCATGTCTGATTTCTAGTAGATTATGTTAAGCATGCTTTGGCATCAGTTTATGTATTTCTGAAAAGAGCAGGTTTAAAATGCATCATAAGATGGATGGCATCCATAGCTATGTGTGAGGGGGAACCCTTTTGTACCTTTGTGAATATACCAGCCAGCTTGATAAGTTTATGCTACAAATCTTGTCAAGCAGGACTGCAGGCTCAAATAAACTTTCTAGTCTCTGATCTCAAATGGAATGTTTTAGTGTGGTACTACATGTTGTTAATTCATGACTAAATATTTAACAAAGACATAATTTGTGGGGCCCTATTTCCTGGGCAGAAGGGCATTGGTCCTATCTAAAGTTTCCAAATCATTGAACCAAATTTGTTTTAGCATTTTGGTATAACTGTTCTGTGAGCAGCTTGATGCTTTTAATCTAGACTACAAGCATTTAAGTTAAATGCCTTCTGAGAAAGATTCAGCACATGCAATCCTCACTGAAGAGACTGGGAAGTGATGAGCCCCTCAGAAGTGGGAGTGTACACTTTGAGAGATTGTATCTTTGTTACTCATTAAAGTTGTAAAATATTTTTACTGACTACTTTTGTGTATTGCCTTACTTTAATTGCACAATGAAACCATCTGCTCTCAGACATTTTTTTCCCTGTCCTCATTACCAATTTATTAAATTACCTGGAAATCTGAAAAAAGATAATCAGTACTTAGGAATTAAGTGTTTTTATGACGTAGCAAATGCTGTTCTCAGTTGTGGACATTCTTATGAGTAGCAAGAGGGTATGCATGAACACATGAAGGGTTTGATTTGTCCTGTTCAAATGTGGATTTCTGCAATTCAAAGAGCCATATCCAAACCAGTTATGCAAGTTTCCTCAATGGCCAGACATTAAGCCAGTTTGTGAAGCTGAGTGTGAGATTCATCTCATGTTAAAGCAGAAGCCTACATTTGGTAAATGAACCTCATTTCAATGGTTAGACCTTCACTGATTGTGTTAGCAACTTAAATGTATCAGATACAGATACCAATAATCAGTTAAATTAGTCCCATTCATGCTACCTTTAACCCTTCCCCTGCAAAAGCAGTGGGATCCCAGGGCTTTCTCTTCTTATTTGCATAATAGAATTTAAAAAGTAGTCCTGCAATCCTGCAGAATGTGGAGAACAAAAATTTTCCTTCCATTTTTGTGATGTGGACTTGTAGCTTAACATTACTGCTTTTATTTCCTCTTAAATGCTCAGTTATTAGTCTTGAAAGCCAGAAAAGTATTTTCAATTGACTGTACAATCAAGAAAAATTACACTACTTTTTACAAGTCTTAGGATGAAATGGAAAATTATAATTTTGATAAAGAAATAAAAGAAACATTAGCTCATTTGCAATCTTTGTTTTGTTTAAATTATTTTTGTGTTAAGTATAGACCTCTAGTTTATTTGGGAATAATGTTGACATCCTTAAATAGTGTGACAGTGAAAATGTAGGTAAGCTGGTTTATCCTGTAGAATAATTTATCTGATCGAAACACCACGTTTCAGATTTAAAAATTCACACAGTAATGCAATTCATACTAGCTAGGTGAATTAGAGTCTATCAGTGTTAATACTCTTTCTTCTCAGGGCCAAGGGAAACTCTAAGAAATCCTGTCCAGGAATGCATCTGTTTAGATGACATAAACATGTGCATTCTGAGCAAAACTGCTGTTTCTCTCTTACTGATAAATTCACCCTTTTCAATGCAGAAACCTCCCCTGCCTACTACAGGGATTCCTTTTATTTGAGACAAAATAATAGAAATAATTCTAAAGACTTCTTGCTGTTCATAAGTACACTGACTAGCTCTCTATACTCACCTGTTTATGCTTCTGTTGGTACACTCCCACAATGACTAGATTCTAATTTATGTTCATGCCTGTTCATGCCTTATTTTATATTTACATTTTGTTTTCTTAACTGTGTTTAATTTTCTCCCTTAGGATGGCAGTTTTGTCATATGAGGGCTTTTTAATTTCATTTTTAACACTAGGATTCTGTTTCTTCTCATTTTACCAGATCTTATCTTAAGATATCAAATAAATTGTAAAAAGGAAGCCTTTTTTCCCAAGTAGTATTTTCCCCATGCCTGCACCCCTCATTCATTCGCGTCACAGTCATTCTTAGCTTTGTGAGTACTCTTAATCATTGCAACTTTCTTGTTTTCAGAACTGAAAATAACTCAGCAATGCTCACTCTCACTGTCTGACTGTTAACTCGGTGACCTCTTACCATCTGTGAAGAGCTTTCATTCAATGTTTGCCCTTCTCAGGTATAGGACTTTGGAATCAGGAGACTGTAGTCTACAGTTAGAAAATTCCAAGGCTGATTTAATATTAATAGCATAAGAACCTTCAAACATTTCCTTTCAGTTTGAAAACCCTCACAATGCCATGATAGATAGATGCTAAAAACTCCCAACAAAATAAGCAAACTAAAAACCCCAACACACAAGAAGAAAACCCAAAACCAAATTTGTTGGATTGATCTGTCTGACTGGTGTGGACGTAATGGGACTACAGGCATTTGTACATTTGTTGGAACTGTGCCCGGTAAAGATGTCTATCTTTTCTCTTCGTTACCTTTGCCTCAAGAAAGGTAATTCTATTTTTTTCACAATGTGCTACCTCTCTTCCCACATTTTAGTCATAGGATCTTTTCCTAAACAGATTTAGACACTGAATGTAAGCTTCTATTAAACAGAAATCCTCAACATGTTCTAGTTAGTGAAAAGATTAATTTTTTTCAAAACTTCCCTGCTTCGGCCCTGCTTTTTCATCAGTAATATGTCCCAGCAAGCAGGAAAAAGGAATCTGTTTTTTTTTTTTTTAATTATTACTATTTTTATTTTTATTTGTTTTATCTTAAAAATTCTAGCAATAGCAGAAACTCTCATTATATATTCTGAGAAAAAACTATGGTTGCCTTCTGAATCTTGGCAAGTTCTGTGGTCTTTGCTGTCACAACAGCACAATAACATCAGCTTGTGTCATCCCTTCCCTAGTGAGACCTGTCAGCACACTTAACTACCTTTTTGCTTGTATACCTTTAGTGAACCAAAGGGATTCTCTGTGTAAGTATAGCCCTTTGTAGCATCTGAAATGCCTAGTTTCTAGGCATTTGCTTGCTTGGGGCAAGAATAGCTAGGCCTAAATTTAAATTCTCCCTCTGAATGCCAGCTCTTACTATGGATATGTTTTTGTCTTACACCCCCATTGAACTCTGCAGAAGAGTAAAGATGCTGTCTGGGAAAGGAATAGTGAGCCAGCTGTTCAAATGGTCTCAGCTAAATAGAGAAGCTGATGAGTGTTTTTTGTCAGATGCTATTTTGAGAATTACGATTTAGAGTAAAAGAAAAGATAAATACAAGGAGTGTGGCAGTGCTGCCAGGAATGCCAGTCCTGACGAGATGTGTCCCTAAGGTCTGTCAGTACTGTTATCAATCTCCATGAAGCTCAGGAGCAGTAAAACTCTAACTTATTATTTTCAAAAGAAATTTCTATCAACTGGCAAAAAACCCATTCAGATGTATGCCAGTTGCTAACGTTATTTATGCTTTAGTGATAGAGATGTTAAGATCTTTTAGCCAAAACTTATGAAAAGTTCAATCTGTGAGGATGAACACTTCAAGAGTGGTCAGTTGCAAGCTTTGATTTTTCTGAATAGGAATCATATGGCTGTCTGCAGAGCACACAGGATCTCGGGAAGGGAAGGGAAGGGAAGGGAAGGGAAGGGAAGGGAAGGGAAGGGAAGGGAAGGGAAGGGAAGGGAAGGGAAGGGAAGGGAAGGGAAGGGAAGGGAAGGGAAGGGATATGCTTCATGTTCCTCCTGCCATTCTGATGTGGAGAGTGTGAGCACTTAATGTGCAAACTGTTATCATGCTCTGCCAAAGAAAGGCTCAGGAGGTAAACACATAAACATTTAGACATCATTTAAACAAGTGTGCTGGACAGAAGACCAGCAAAATCATTTTTACAGTAAAAAAATGTCTTTCTCCCTCACTGGAAACTGTTGCTCTAGAGTTTGGTGCGCTTTAATACCTTCATAATGCTCCTAGGAGGAGCAGAATTTAATTGAAGCAAGTTTTATATGTAGATTGTGCTCAATAACAGTAACAATCCAGTTATCATCCCTTTCAATTCTCCATATTGGTTTCCTTAACCATGAAAATATAAGAAATTCACCTCTTCCCCAAGCTGGCTGTAGCATTAATGACATGCTCAATTGAACTGTGCTTTGAAAGTGCAAAATAGTTTTTTTTTAATGAACAAAAACAAAGCAAACAAACAAACAAACAAACACAAAAAAGTAAATAAAGGTAACTAGCTTTTACCAACTCATGAGAAGCAGAGAAAAATGTTATGTGGCCCAATGTTTTCATGGAGTGCCTGTGACTCAGAGACTATGTCTGTAGCTGCTCCATGAATGAGCCATAGTACACGTTAATTAGGAGTTTGATGATAAGAATATGCTACACTCTCTAAAATCTTCTGAAGATTGTCAGTGTCTGAGATTCAAAATTCCCTAGAATCAGAATATTTCTGGAGACAGAAGAATACAGAGGTCATACCTACATTTGCACTGTGTAGCTTTGGAATTTTCTTAGTATTTGACTTTCTGTTGGTAATGAATGGATGATGACATACACTCCATTTCTGAAGTGGGAATTAAAAAAAAACATTAGAAGGAAGAACTATAAGAAATATTTTGTATTTATAAGCACTGGGATCTAGGGATGGAAAGACATGTGTGTGTAGGAATTGCTTGTAGAAGTGAGTCATCCTCAACATTCCATATTTTAGCAAGACTTTTGGGGCGTTTGATTGTCACACCAAGAAATCACACTCATGCTTTTTGTTTTCCAGGAATTCTTTACAGATTTTCGAAAGCTTACAAAAGGAGATGCAGTTTTCTACAGAAAACTACACATTATATGACAAAACACATGGATTCCCTAATATATAAACAAATTGAATAACACTTTTGAAATCATTTGTGCACTGTAGTCAAAAAACCCCAAATCCTAACTGAGACCAACTATTAACTTTCTGTGCTTCCTGTTGGAGATATTGCTGAGGCAGAATTAACCAGTGGAGTACTTTGAAGCTGCTAAAACACTTCATTTTTAACCTTCATCAATGTGGCTATCTCAAGCAATGCCTTTGATATATCCTAAGTTTTGAGAAAAGCTCTTCTCTAGCATAAATTCACACAAAAAACTATAGATTAACTGAATGTTCACACCTAATTTTGCAGGCACCAAAAGCCTGATAATGAAAAAAAACCCTATCTTTAATGAAAGGAAGACCACATGTTCTATGCTATGTAATCTGTGCCTCGTTCTCCAAGGAAAATCTTCAAACTGATTTAAACATATCCAGCATGCAAGCACACAGTAATTAAAACTTTCTAAGAGGACTTCTTGTTTTTCTGTCCTCCCTTTCCATTTTCTTCTGCTTCCATTTTCTCTATCTGTAAAATTTAGATTTAGCCAGATCTCAGATCTTTGTTTCCAGAATGTAAATTGAGAAGAATTTCTCATGATGTATCTTGAAACATGACACAATCCATCCAATTCCTCTTGATGGGAATGACCTGCATGGGTTCATCTTTCATGGAAGGAAGATCCTGATTCTATCTCTGTCTGATCCATCAGCATGGGTTAGTATTAAAATGGCCACTGTCTGTATGTTTTTTTTTCCCATTAATGCATCTTGACATAGATTGTGCAAACTTATATAATTTATAATAATGATAGATACTATAAATAAATATAATAATATATATAACAAGGGATTCTGTATTCCTACACCCCTCGGGATGCCCAGGCCCCTAATGAAAGTGAGGAGAAGAAAAACATTTGGCTCCTCTGAGAACTCATCATCTGTCCAAGCATTCTGTTATGAGAGTCAACACTTAGGAAGAAGAGCATACTTCCCACAGGGCCTTCACATTAAATTAAAGTCTTACCCAAGCTCTGCTACACTAAGATCCTACAAATTTGTCCTACACACTGCCAGGATAGATAGAAACAAAGATGACTTAGAGAAGATTCTTTAGTCTGGGAGGAGAAGAATATAGGAACTGTTTTCAAATATATAACAGGATATCACAAAAAAAAAAAAAAAAAAAAAAGGAGTAAATAATTTTCTCTATCCAATGGGAAGATAACAGCGAATGGGCTTATATTGCAGCTGCTGTGGAGAAATAGATATAAAGGGGCAAAAAAAAAAATCTAATTGCTAGCACAGAGAAGCACAAAAATAGATTACTAAAGGAGAAGGGAGTTCCTATTATGGGTTTAAAAGATAAATAAATGCAAGAATTGACACAAGCATGTTCCTTGGGGCTGGGACTGCAATGCCTTTCAGCATGTCTTCCAGATCAGCTGCCTACAGGTCTACAAATAAATAAAAATCAGCAATAAAAAGATTGAAAATAAGCTCTCTTATCATATTTCACACCTGAATCACACAAAGAAAATGAAACATTTTTAAAGACAGTGAAACATTGTCTTCTTCAGCTAGTTGTACTTAGAGTGTTCCCCATAACACCTAATTTAGTCTTTCTTATGTCCATTGTGTAAATAATGTTACTCTGAATTTAAAATTAGAAAGTAAACTTTTGGACCAAATTCTCTGCTTGTACAAATTGGACTGGCTCCAGTTACACTCAAGGACTCATGCTGAATTTTATTTACCATACCAGGGTCTGGCCATTTGACTTAGAGTCTCTCCTTGACTTTCCTGGCCTTTACATCAAGTCCTTGAGCAGAACTGACTCTTAACTCATAAGGTGCGGGATCCACACAGACAAGTCAAAGTGCTTCAAGATGGCTTGAACTGTGAGAGCATTCATGGCTGTGTCTAATTAAGCAAATACAGGGAGCCAGAAAAAAATGGACAAGAGCAGTTAAATCCAGGAAGAGGTCAACCCAGTTGGTAATTAGCAGGACAATGGATCAAAGAACTCCACTTAGCACAGGAAATATTGAGCACCTCGTCTTTATAGCTGAATCTGATAAAACTTGGGTTATACATTTTCTACTAAATGAACCGGAGGCAGCTACAAACAGGAGGCTATTGTTTAACCTCTGTGGGAATTTCAGTTGGGTTATTGCATGCTTGATGGGCTACAGAAGAGCAGCCCTTATGCCACATACTGATGTAGGTCTAATGATCTCTTATCTTCACATCCATAGTGGTTACTCCAAAAGCAAAGAAAATGAAAGCCTTTCAAATAGCTTTTCCTCTTAAAAAACTCTGCCTCTGAGTTTTTGTGTGTTTAGTGGATTTTTTGATGTTGTCTTTCTCTTCAGCTTACAAATAAATATACCCAGTGCTTTATTTTAACAGGTTTCTTGTTCCAAAGGAGTAATTCAGTGGTTTTATATTACACTTCAAAACCTTAATCAGAACACTCTGTTAGACAGAAAAGGTCAGAAGTAAAACTGAAAAGAGGAAAGGTCTTCAGAACCATTGTTACATTAATCCCTAAAAATTACCTTTTAGCAAATACTGCACTACTTTAGGCCTGTCCCTTCTGACACTGCAATTTCAGTTCTTTCCAACAGCTTAACTAAGAGAATAACACACACGTTGTACCTGCTGGAGTCAGTCTGAACCACGTTACCCTTTGAATTTATGTATTGAATTAATAAAGGGAAAACAAAATGACAATCAGACATCCAGTGCTCAAAAAAGAAAAAAAATCCTTTTCTCTGCAGATAGCTACAACATTATGTATTGCTCCCTGATGATTGCAGTTGAAAAAAATTGCTTTGAGATTTTTCTCTGGAGATGCTGTTAGGTTAATCTTTACTGGTGGCTGGACCATAAACACCCCACATTCATGTCAGAGTCAAAGAACAGGAGTAGCTCTTCCCTGGGTAAGTGTAAATACCTAGCATTATGCTCCTCATCTGACCTGTTTTGAGAAGAGATTAGCTCTGTCCCTAGAATATAAAGGATAATGTTTTTTTTTTCTTTGCAGGCATATACAACCTTTTATTATTGTCTCCAGCATGTGTCTGGGATCAGAAGCCATCAGAAGTGGATCAGTCACATTCAGAACAGAAATTGCCTCCATTAGGATCAAATTCACTGTAGAAGATCTGATTTTCACTTGATGCTCCTGCTTCCTTATAGGACAATGTACCACCACTGAAAGCTGCCTTCCTGGGTTTATGGTGTACTGTGTTCTGGACACTTAAAAAGCACATAGGGATCTAAGCTCATTCTCAGATAACTTCATGGAGTGTTTCCATTGCCTCGAATGAAGTTGGACTTGCCTTAACAGAGTCAGAGCAAAAGTAGCACTGCAGCCATGTTCTGACCATACACGGCATATTCACAAGTCCTTGTACTGCCTAAAGTTCTGATTTTTCACTGTAAAATAACAACTCCCTTTATTTCATGGGCATTAAAGTAGAGTGGTGCACATTTTCTAATCAACAATTACAAAAAAGAGAAGGGAGAAAAGGAAGGATCACAAAAGTCAATTACCAGCAAAAGCTTCCATAGCAACTAAACTTACTACTTCTTTTCTCTCTAAGCCCCTTGTATATGCCATAAGCACAAAGCAGCCAGGCCTCCCTACAGTTCATTGGTGCCAAGTGGATTAGGCTGGCAGAGGCTGTGTTGGTTTAATCCCCTTTAATGCCTTGAACCTTCAGTCTGATGAGCAGCCAGACTCTTTTTCTCCAGCTCCACACTGAGCTCATCAGCAATAATGGCTTATCGTTACCATCAGCAATAGAAAACTGCTTTTCCCTATGCTCCAGGCTTTCATGCCCCTTAAAAGAGCTTAAATAAAATACAGGTTTTGCTGGAGTTTTCTTCCTCCTAACAGCTGCAAGTTGCCTAGTGAAAGGTGGTAGCATTTGTGCACATTGCCCCTGAAAAGTGTAAATTAAAACTTGGCAGTAAAAGGCCAATTCTTGGCAAATCCATGAAGAATAATTTTCATACCACAGAGAGATGGTATTCATTCACATCTGAAGTGTATCCTACCGGAATACAACACCAAGCAGTATTTCACAGGCTTTTCTGTGCTCAGGGTAGAATGGGCTGGATCATACTTGTGTTCTTGGAAGTAGCAGGAGAGAGAGGGTATATTCAGGCTGGGGAGGATGGGGGCCCTTGGGCTCACCCACAGAGCAGGACCTGGCCATATATCAGGTAAAGCACTTTAATGGGACTTTTCTATTACTGAGACAGAAGCAAAAATGGCAAATCATAGGAAGGGCAGAAGAAATACTGGTAAATCTGCACACTTATCCTCTGCCCAGGGAGGCAGAGAGTGCAGAAGTGTAACCCTAAGCCTGTTCTGTTGAAAGGGACAAACTTGGTTTGCTAGACAGCTGGACTCCTGCAAATCACCATTTCAGGAGCAGTTCAGTGTATAATTTGTACTTCTGTGTGCCTTGATATGTACTGGTGTGTTGGAGGGCAACATTCATTGCAGTGTGTGGTCAGCATCCTCAGTTCTTCCAGCCAAAAAGCCTTCCATGTTCAGCTACCTCTGTGTTTTGATATAAGAACTGATGCCACAAAAGAACATTTCATGCTTTATATATTGCAGCAGCTGTAAAATAATTTAGACATAGAAAGAATCAGGAGCCCCTTATGGCAAGCTCTGTCTCAGAGCACTGCTCTGAGGGAGCCCAGCCTATGGTAACTCTCTTGGTATTAATATCAGCTATGGAGGGAAAAGCATAAAGCAAAAGTGCAAAACAGACAGAGGTACCCAAGTGACACCTGGCTGTATAGAGTAGGGATGTGATGATTTTTGATTTTGGGTTTAAGTTGTCCTATTATTAATATTTAGCAAAGCTCTCTCTAATAAGATCCATGCAAATGAGCTATGGATAACTTAACTTATGGACGACTCAGAAGACAAAAAGAAATATTTGTACATTTCAGGAAAAAGACTGACTGAAACAGATGAACCCTTTCTCAAGTAATTTTAAGACGTTTGAATGTCTTAATTCCTTTGCTCTTATTTTTCATTGTCACTTGTGCAATGTCTGCCTTTTCACAGGCAGCTATGAAAGTGAGTTTACTGAGGTCCCATTATGTTACAAAAAATATCTTTTTTTGAGGTATCTTTTCAGACATCATTTGATATTAATTAAAAGGAAATCAATAGCTTTTTTTATTAGCATAAGAGAGTCTGAGAACCTCTCCAATACATGTAAAATTTAGCAAGCCAAAGTCCTGTTTGCTTTTGTAACAGTAGGTAGCTTCACCACTCTAACAGAGTGAGTTTGAGCACCATGTTTTTAAACAGTATTGGCATGCATGAGAGGGATATTGAGCAGATGAATATGAGGGCTGGCCTTTGAACTTGCTTTAAAAGTCACTTTCTCTTTTTAAAAATCCTCAAAATGACCTTGAGAGCAAGCATAACACTCATTCCTAACATTCACCTGCTGGGTATTTCTGTACTGCTGTCAGTGAGTAAAATCCAGGCAATTCAGTGCTATCAGAAATATTACCATGTTGTTTATATATTCAATAAACTCTTTAGTACCTTATTATTGACAAAGACAGATATAACCCAAAAGATTTTTTTTTGCCTTTATTTCTGCTAGACAACATCTCCAAAATTGGTTTAAAGTGGCAGAAATATCACTGCATAACAATGTCATGGATCAGTTGTATTATTTTACAGTTTGCAGAAGAGAAGAAAGCTTCACTGTTATAGTATGTGGATTTTTGTTTTCTGTTTTACATGATAAAGAGTCCAGATAAATACCAAAGATAAATCAGTGACAAAAAAACATGTGTGCCAGTAACTGGGCTTTTGGATGCCCAAGGACTGCCAGCTTTTCCTGGGTGATCCCTGTACTGTACTTGGATGACAGCATTAACCTCAGCTGCTGCTGAAAGCTGTGTGGAAGAAGCCTGGCAAGGTACAAGAGGGAGGCAATGGAGACCAGGCTCTTTACAAAGTGAGAAAATAGAAGTGCCATGCTGGGCTTTGGGTGGGACAGTTCAGCAGCTGTCCTGCACAACAGCTGGACTCATGCCAGAGCATTTGGTATGGCCCTGTGCCTTCACTGACTGCAGGGGACAGAGCCATAGGAAACTTGGCTTCACATGGCTGACAAGTTGACAGCTGACATTACTCTGGTGACAGAACAGCACCATTGAGTTACTGGGATGTTGTCATTAGGACATTGTTGTCTTAGTTCTACATGCTTCCCAGCATCTAGTTTTCAGAAGTTCCACAAATGTTTGGGTTAGGAGTCAGTTTAACCAACTGTAGCTTTTAAGAAATCAGTTGTCTAGGCTAAACCATGGTTATGTTTCCTTTTAAATGACTAGTTATACTGATTATAAAGTACAATGTATAGAGTAAACCCAGTTTGGTTTGGTTTAGTTTGGTTTTAAAATTACCTGCTTTTTAGAAAAAAAAAAAATTAATCTCAAGAGGAACTCTCTATTTACTAGATGAAAAGCCAATGAGAACACCTAAATTCACCCTGGAGTAGTGACTGCTCAGCTGAATCACAGTCCAGGCTGCACTGCTGATAACAATTATTCTGTCTCCTCTGCCTCTGAAGGGAGTGTGGAAACATTAACCTCTGCAGACACTGAACATATTCCATGAGCTCATTATCCCCACAGAGGCTGTCACTTTCAGATGGCCCTTTCATGTTACATGAATCCCACCTCAGACACTCGTATTGCACCAATAAAAACATATGGAGAAAAATACCAAGGTTCTACCTCCTCAAGGGAGTTCATTGACTTGAGTGAGGTTACTCTGATTCATTTGAGTGGAACCCATGAATTATCATGTTGTTCTGTTTGGGAGTGAGAGATGCTTGTCTGGTCACCGGATGGTGTCCTTACTTCTCAGAATGAGAGATGGCAAGGCCAGTCAAGTTCCCCCAGTCTCTAATAAATTTCCCTCATGGAGACTCAGTGTCTTCTATAGCATGGCCTAAGTAAACACCCAGCAGAAAAGAAATCCTGTTAACTTCAAACAACTGTGGATGAGATTCCCAGTTTGTGTGTGTGACCTATGGCAAACCAAAGTGTTTGTTGCCTCAGCAACTCAGATAAGTTTCTAAGAGTGAACCAAAGGAGGATGTCTGTCTGAAGGACAAATTATCTTGCATCAGCTTTACTTTTCCGGATGAAAAATTCCTGCCCCAAAGGACCTTTGGACATAAAACAACAAGAAGGACATTAAATACAAAATGGATTTCTTTCTGTCTTTATTGAAAGTGGTGGCTTCGTTAATAAATCTCTCCTTTGAATGGGAGCTACGACAAGCTGTGTGGGCTGTAATTAACATGATTATCTAGTTTCCAATCTTTCACAAAGCCCAGGGTTTTTCTGTGGGGGCACTTTTACTGATATTTCTGTGAATAGCTAGAAGGAAGAACTCAGCAATGTAGAGCATGGATGTAAATATATTATTTTCAGGTCTGTCTTTGGGGATTTGGCTCTCAGCCTGTGTAGCATATAATTCCCAAAACCTTCCTCAGCTCATAGTGGAAATAGAATTGCATTACATCTTCTTTGCAAATCACAGACTTCTCTGCACTAAGGTTTGTTTCCCAAGAAAAGCTCTACTATCATGGGAGAAGATGTGTTCTTACTGGAAAGAAAAGCTATCATATGAAGTCAATGTAAACACCCTAAAATTGCTAAGAGCTAAAATAAATGTGTATTTTATGTCTCTAAACTGGTTTAGGATGTTTACCAAAATTGCATTGTCTTTAGCATTGTATGGGTTGTACTAATGTGTTTCCATACGTTTATGGGTTCCCAAGATCTGAGCACTCAGATCTTGTGAATGATACACTGAGCTCCTTCTCTCTGAGGAGCAGGCAAGACCAGCTGTGGGTCAGAAAACACAGGGCACTTCAGGCACATTTCTTCGTTTGACTAGGCATGGCAGCAAGTGAAGATAAAATAGGTCAGTTAGAGTTGCTGTGAAACAAGATGTGACCAGAGGAAGGCACAGATCTCTCACAAAGGCCTTGCAGTCAGATCCATTCTGCAGATGTGGTCACCCTTGGGGGCTGTGGCTGGGCGCTGTTTTAAGAGCAGGAGGCCCTTAACCCATGGGATCCTTTGGACACGGGGCTTAGCAATGCCTGAGAGCTGCTGGCTCCAGGACAGCATGGAACAGCCGTTCCCCTTCTGTGTACTCAGCCTGTCAGCCAGGGCTGTGGGTGAGCCAGGTGACTGCCACAGAGCCGCCACTGCAGCCTGGGGTACGAGGCAGGGTGAGGGCTTCCAGCTAATGCACAAACAGAAGGGATGGCCAGGCTGTGGGGGAGGTGGAAATGGGAATTAATTGTGAATCTTGAGCTCAGTCTGCATGCATGAATGCTCAGACCTGAATGACTTCCACAACTGCACTTCAGAACTTGTCAAGTGAGAAAGAGGAGACTTTTCTTCCCTATTTTTCAATATACTTTAATGTTTTTATTATCATCTGACAGCTCAGTTACATTTTGCCGTTGAAAAACTTTGCATTGCATTCATTACGGAGACTTGGCACCTAAATGTAATAATTAGCCTTATTCAGTAAAATACCTACATTCCACAGAATCACAGACAAGTCACAAACAAAACCTATCAGTAGTTTTAATCACATATGGGCTTTACAGATAAATCTCCTGAAAAAAAATTCTTCTGCAAGAAAAGAGCATGTTTAGAGCAGAGAGAATAAATGAGAAGACATGTGTTGAAGCAGGCTCTCTCATTAATATCTTTATTGACACTTTTTTTGCATGGTTTTTTCTCAAAATATTTCAGAAAGTGTTTTGTAAAATGAAGTGTTTCAGGGAAAAAAGGACAGTTAAGAAATATTTCTTTTCCACTACCTACAGAAAAAGCAAGAAAAATATACCTGGTTCCAGAAATCCATTTGCACAATTTTTCTTTTATCCATCCAAGTGCTACATTCAGTAAAATTTTATATTTGTTTATGACTTCACACAGAAACAAAGGTGAGGAAGGTGGCAAGCACTCTTGATTAGGTCTATTTCAGACAACTAATGTAAAGATTAAATTTTAAAGAAATGCGTTTTCTCTCCCCAAACTGCTATTTATTAGATTATGTTTTGAATAGAGCACTCTTGAATGTATAAATACTTACCTTTAGAAAAAAAAAAAAAAAAAAAAGAAAGAAAGGAAGCTTCCAACCACATAGGCTGTTAACTGAATTTTGGGGATGTGAGATGACATATGGGACCATGCTAGTAGGGACAGCAGTAAGGAGCTGTATTTATAAGGTGCTAACTATATGTCTTACATACTGGCTGGTTATTACTAGTGGAACTTGAGCAAAATGAATTTAATGCTCTTACATAAAAAGTAGAAACTCCCAGAAAACCACTGTGTTTTCACACAAGTCCTGCTCACGTCCTCTTCCAGCTCCCTCAAGCAGACATAGTAGAAAGCAGAAACTGAGACAGAGAGAAAAATACAGATTCCTGAGAATTTATGGAAAACCTGTTACCTTAAGGCAATTGTGGGTCTATGGACCTTGGCTTAAAGCCTCATTGATGGTGTGGTGTGAAGAGAGAGAGAACATTTCACTTATATGCCAGATTTTCCTAGGCAGGGTTTGAGGGTAGGACAAAAGTGCTGCTTTCTCTCGAATGTGACAATTAGCTCGGCATGGCTGTATTCTTTAGCTATTCAACCTTTGTTCTCACTTCCCATTCCTTTTTTTTCACCTTTTCATTCTAGGTTTGACCAAGAAGACTGCCCATGTTTTAAGGTTAAAAATATTATCAGCTTCCATGTGCTGATACTTCCCGAGGTCTATTCCTTAATGACTTGGTTTTCAGCACAGCATAAAAATCAGGGCCCAGTCTCCTACATATGTGAAACTTCTGGAAACCAAAGCAAAATGATGCCTTAGACTGCCTAAATTACCCGTGAATCAGACACAAAGAGACAGATTCACAAGGTGATGATAGTGGAACTTGTGCCAATCCAGACACTTTTGTAGCACCAAATTAGATTCTGACCTCAACCATTTTGCGGAGGCTGTGCAATTAATTAGCAGGCTGAGAATAACCATACCCTGTACTGGCAACTCTAAGCAGTAAAAAAGGCTTCAAGGAGGCCCTCAGATGAAAAATACAGTTAACACTCAACAGCTTTTTATTAAAACATTTAAAATTTATATTATCTTTTCATTGTTTATGAGGCCTTTAGGGTATTGTCTCTCACACTGTTAAATTTATCACCTTTTTTTTTTTTTTCAACTTGGCTGTTGAATTGTAAAATGAAAGCTTCTGAAACAACAAAATCATTGGCTTCTGTTATACAGTTGGAGAAATTCAGAGAAGCAGGAATGTATGAATGTATGTATAATATTCCTAATTGATACACAAGCCTTGCCTCTGTTCATCAGCTAATTCAGCGTTCCTTATTCTGGTCTTCTAGTTAATTTAAACTTGTCACAATATTAGAGCACAGAGAGCAAAGGGAAGGCAAACTGGTGGCACACATGTCAGATCAGGCACACATGCCAGAAGAGGACATTTCATGTGACATGAAGGGCTCTGCCACCTTTGGCTTAAAGGCTCATCCAAGCCTCCTGGTGCCACTCAGTGACAACTACCACCTTGTAACAGTGGAAGCTAATACAAAAATGAGTAGAACATGAATGTACAACAGGATTGTTCTTTCAAACTTAAAACCATGTTGTGAGCTAATTACAGTTAATACGCAGTGGGAAAGAGAAAACCAGAATTATATAGAATTTCCTTCCTGACCTACCCCATTTTGGCTACCCTCAATCTGCAGTTTTTAATTCTGGTAGAGAAACAGAGTGAAGTAACATAATAAAATTCACGCAGTCTCTTTCATCAGGTTCAGTTTTCTAAGAAAGTTTAGGCCCAGGTGTGTTCATACTGCACTTCTCTTGTGCCATGCATACAGACAGGAAAGAGCAGAATGTCCTCAATTCCAGTGTCTCAAACATTCAAGCAACAGAGAATTGCATTGCTTTGTGGCAAATCCTGTGGCCACTAAAAAGGTGGGTGACAGATGAGCTTCGTAGCCAGAGATTTTTCTGCTATAGCAGTAGAAGTAATACATGTAAAATACAGAATCAGCTAAATCTTGCTGGGATTTGTGTGCAAAGTAAGGTGCATTTTTTACACCGATGTTCAAAATTTCACATAATTTATTCTATTTTACAGACAAAAATAGTAAATAAACACATTAATAATAATTTCTGGAAGG
Organism: Lonchura striata; assembly: GCF_050655825.1. NCBI lineage: Eukaryota > Metazoa > Chordata > Aves > Passeriformes > Estrildidae > Lonchura > Lonchura striata. The sequence continues at coordinate 66,327,230 of NC_140703.1, forward strand.
TAATGGTATCACGATTTTGTAGTTTTTATCCCTTGGCAGATTTTTAGGGGAAACTGGATTTAAATCTTGGTAGTTTAGCATTTTCCCAGATTGTTTACAATTTTTCTACATTTTGTAAACACTGCAGAAAAAATTATTTTTAAATACTAGAGTTGGTTACATATATTTTTAAGGCTTTTTTGTTTATTTATTTATTTGACCATGTAACTCAATTGCATCTGAATAGCATCCAGATATAAGTAAACCTATGCATAAACATAAAACACAGGAGAAATCCTAACAAAACTGGGCAAATGACAACATGTTTTGTGCAAGTCTCTGATCTGGACCAGGACTGTGATAATGTATGGCTGGAATCTCTTCAGGCTCACACACAAATGAAGAAACCACCAAGGTTTACAATTTTTCTTTCAAATCCCAATATACCCATGGCAAAAGGATGCCCTAGCTTCCAAAGAAGCATTTTGTTCAACCTTGTACGTGAAAAAATAGCAATTTATGCAGCATCTGATATGGCTGTAAAATCTTTTAGAAACACTTAAAATGTTTGTTGGTTTTTGGCTTACTTAACTCAAAAACATAATGGTGATTCAATCATAAAATTAATTGCTGGAGCCAATTTAAACGAAATACCTCCCTTCTTTTGGTCAAGAGAAAATATCCCATGGAACCTGCACACATTTCGACCTTACCTGAACTCCAGATAAGCAATCTCAGAGTGTGCAAGTATGTGCAGTTTCCTGTTATGTGAAATTAAAGGAATTACAGAACGTTTGCTAACCAAAGTGTTCAGTCACTAAGGTGATGCATGAATGACATTATTTGACCAAAAGAATGCTTGTTGTGGTAGATTGCCAGAGGGGAAAAATGATACCAACTTAAATCTTTTTAGAAACTGTAAAGTTCTGTTTAAAAGCATCTTTCCTGGTATGTCAGTGTTGGAAAAATTCCTTTGCTATAATTATTTGAATGTGCTCTGTACTTCAGTGGTGAAGTCCTGCAGGTTTGCCAGGTGACTGGCATGTGGATGAGTCTGCTTAACCTGCTTTCATGAAGGGCAGATGAAAGCAGAATTGTAATATTTGTTTCAGGATTAAAGTGTTCAGGATAATGGGCATAATCACACCAAATTCCAGTGAATTTGTCAACCCAGTGCAAAGGTTAATTGGATGTTACTATAGATTTTGGGACTTTATTTAAAGGACTTTCCAAAAATAAGGGATTATTTCGTAGATCTCAGCAGAAAGTAGCTGACATAACAGCTCTAAAACTGCCAGATGGCATCAGCCATTCATCATTGCTCAGTCAGACAGAATTAGACCCCAACATACAACCCAGGAAAATGTCAAGATGCTTTGCAGATGAAAATAAGGTTCATCTCAGCATCCCTGACATCAATGAAAACATAAGAATGTTCTTTTCACTCTGAGTGTTCAGATTTGCGGGAGAGGAATTTCCCAAGGCATGAGGGAAAAAAGTGAGTGGATATGTGTAAACAGCTTTGTTATAATCAAGTATTTGCACATCAGGCTCTATCAGGTTCTTTAGCCCCTAGTAATTAACATACTGTAAAAAAACTTTCTCAGCTGTCCATGGCTCTTGTCTCAGTACTTCTTGTAATAGGATGCTATCACTTTATTTTATAGAGGTACTGATCACATCAACAAGCAACAGACAGAAATGAAACATGTAACAAAACATTGTCATATTGTGTAAAGTGGTTGTTTCAAAGCATAAACACTGAAAACAAAAGATGGGCATGTTTCTGTTTCTGATAGTAGTTTACATGTATACATGTCAGGCTCAGAAGGCAACATTAATTCCTTAGTCATTTTATTGTCTTTTTTTCTTCCTTGTCTTGCTAATTTGCTCCTCCTTTTCCTTATTTCCTATAAATTTTTGTTTGTTCACACTGATCTCAGATTTTTATTGCACAGGTCCCAGCAGTACGAATTTCTAGCACACAATTGTAGCTCCTACATGTTTCAATAATATTAATAAAGTTGATATAACTAAATGGGTTAATCAACCCCATAAAGGCAATTCTGTCTTCCTGAAAAATTATATAAGTGGTGATATTACTCCTTGTCAACAATTTAAGGCCTCTGTCTTTTCTGTTTCTGTTTTTTATGCTAGAAATTTCTACCTGTATTCCATTAAAAACACTCCAAATACTCAAATAGGTACAGATGGTATTCAAACGACTTAAGTTTCTTTGTCTAGAGGTCAAGTTCTTAGTCCAAACCAATTGTCCAAAAGTCAACAGAGAGATAGACCAGCTGCAAAGAGTTGTCCTAGTGATCTAAGGTGTTTACCCTAAGAGAGGATAAATGGCTCTATAGATACATAAGTCTCTGCTAACTGCAGAGGTTAATGTACAAAGTAGTTTAGACTAGATGCCTGTTTCAGGTGATGAAGTTCAGAGAAATAACAGAATATCTCCCTGTGGGTCTCTTTGTCTCCTGCCTCTCACACATTTGACCGTGTTACTAAGGTTCATCATAACATCTTCAGGAAAACAAGTTCTAGAAACTGTACTGGGTGACAGGGCAAAGTTTTGGCAGTGGGAAGGGAGGCTGCTGGCATGGCTGCAGTGAGAAGACACCAGCAGCTCCCCCATGTCAGACAGGGCCAGCTACTACCAGCTCCAGGACAGACTGACCACTGGCCGAGGCCCAGCCCATCAGTGACAGGGGTAGTGCCTCTGTGAGAATATATTTAAGGGCAGAGAACTGCTGCAAAACAGCAGCTGTAGAGAGAAGTGAGAAAATGGGAGAGGAACAGCCCTGCAGACACTGAGGTCAGTGCAGAAAGAGGAGAAGGAGGTGCTCCCAGTGCCCCCATAGTGCAGACCATAGTGAGGCATCTGTGCCCCTGCAGCCCATGGGTGTCCGTGGTGGAGCAGAGATCCACCTGCAGACCATGGACAACTCCACACCAGAGCAGGTGGACGCCCCAAAGGAGGCAGTGAGCCCCTGGGAATGTGGCCTGTGTCCCTTTGAGAGGAGCCTATGCTGGAGCTGGTTTTCTGGCAGGACTTGTAACCCCACAGAGAACCCATGCTGGAGCAGCCTGTTCCTGAAGATTCTTCCACTCTGTGGAAGGGACCCATTCTGAAAGAGCTTGGGAAGAGCCCATGGGATGGACTGACACTGGAGTTCATGAAGGACTATTTCCAGTGTGTGGGACCACCTGCTGGAGCAGGGAAGAGTGTGAAAAGAAAGGAACATCAGAGACAAGGTGTGACTGCAGCCCCCATTCCCTGTCCCTCTGTGCTGCTGGGATGGAAGAGTAGTCAAGTTGGTAGTGAAGCTGAGCCTGGAAGAGGGGAAGGATGGGGGAACTAGTTTTTTGTTTGTTTGTGTTTCTCACTATCAACTTGTCATTAATTGTCACTAAATTGAATTATTTTCCCTTAATTGAGTCTGTTTTGCCTGTGACAGTAATTTCTCTCTAATCTTCCTGTCCTTATCTCCACCCACAAGTTTTTAATCTTATTTTCTACCCCATTCTATTGATGGAAAGGAACTGATAGAGCAGCTTGTTGGGTGCCTGGCAGCCAGCCAAGGTCAGCACTCCACATTAACTACGCTGATGCTTTTTCTCTGATAGTGGCCATCATAAGTGAACGAGCATTTAAGTCAGCATTAATCTTTGGTGCTCACACACTGGTATCTGCTCTCACAGATGTGTGCAGAGAATAAATATCCTTTCAGATATTCTAATTTAGTTCTGCAGATGAGGAAAATATTTTTCATTTGCTGATGCTACTTCTATGCTTTTAGTGAGCCATCGGTTATTTCGTAGTGAAATCTAAGGAGAATTCAAAAAGTATCCAGTATGGTCAGTGGGTTGCCTTTTCGTTGACATATGATTTCAGGAAACTACAACAGAGTTGGAGAAAGCTGTTATTCCAAAGAAGACCTGTTATAAAAGAGCTGAACTGGCTGAACTGAATGGTTTTTTAGATCGTGTCACCAAATGTAGACATTTAGTGGTAAAATTAACAATACCCCTCCTTCATTTTTTTTCTTGGAAAGTTTCCAAATAATTACTTCATAGCCAATATTATGTTTCACTACCTCATCATTTCATGCTTGTTCTGAAATAATTGCAAAAAGCACAGTTTACCATCTATTTTATCTGATGATATGCTTAATAACTGACATGCAAGTGTGGTGCCTAATGCAGAGTAAGCAGGTACTTGCCCGAACGAGATTTCTCCATGTGCTTGCTGAAGAATGGAATGTAGGTGGCTCTTTGCTTCCTCCTTGACACAGTGCAGCTCTCTAATCCTTACATTTCAGCTCTTAACATGGATGTACACAAGACAGAGCAGGCATAGTACACTGCCCTAAGTAACTATGCAGCTAATACCACAAAATCCTAGAACTGAGAGGCTCAGTTTCTGAACACCACATTGCTAGAAAGATATTGAGCAGCTGAAGATTGATCACAAGAGTAATACAAAAATGATGAAAAGAGAGAATCAGTTTATGGTGGAACACCAGGAGAAATTTGAATAATTTGGCTAAGGAATGACTAAGAATAAGATGTGATAAGTGACTCAAGATATCTAAATGCTGCTAATATTATACGTAGAAGGTTAGCATAGTGGTATAGAGAATAACTGAAGTAAAAGGATGAATTTAGATAAAAAAGCATGTGGGAAGCCAGCTTCAGAATTCTTGTCAGTAAATTTTGCTCAGGTTTTCTGCAGTCTTCAAAAGCTACAAGAATAGAGGGAAAAACATAGTGTAGAAATTGTATTTCGTTTATAAATTATCTAGCTGGTAAAATTTCCTAAAAATAAAAATAAAATAAATCTGGAAATTGTAAAAAAATGTATGTATCATACACCTTACACCCCACAGAAATTTAATTTAAGTTTATAAAGTGATGTAGGTAAAATCTGAAAAATTAAGAGATAGCAAATGAAGCAGCAGATGAACATAGCATGGGGATATGAGATAGAACTCAGGGCAGAACCAAAGATTTGATTTTCAGAGAAGGCCATAATGTGATGAATGGTTCTTCAGGATGATTGTAGATGAATTAGGTTAGCAACACATTCAGTTTACTTCTAGTACAGCCTGTCATAATCAAGATTAGTTTGACTAGATACTACTACAGAGAAGTCTTTTTGCCCTTCTGTTCTGTCCAGGAGTCTGAAGAGAAGAAAACCCAGGTGAGGAGAGATAAAACCTAGATTAGGTGATTGAGAAACAAGATGGACAGTGACAGTTAAACCATGTGCAGTGACAGTTAAACCATATATATGTTATGTCTGTCAGGATGACTAACTAAACTCTTATGGATAACAAATACATTTATTGATATTAGGACATCATTATATTTACTAATCCCAGAGAAATTCATTAATTCATAATGATTCTTAAAAAATATTTTATCTGGGTTGTGAGGGTCATGATACTTTAGATGCTATCTCTGGAGATTACCAGACATCTGCCTACCCCAAGTTCCTATGACTAATACAAAGGAAGTGACTTCCCATGTTTACATTATTTTAATATCTGTGAATAAAAATAAAGGTTTTCAACTGTCTGTTTTCAGGCTTTTCTATTGCAAATGTAAAACAGTCTTTGTTGCCACCTTCTGGTTTTAGCAAATATGGGTAGCTCCACAACAGCTGAGCAACATACTATAGCAGTCAAGTGGACCAAGTCTTACCAAATCTCCACGTTCATTGTGCATATAATGCAGCAGTAGGTTTTGCTTAGTCATCCCTTGTCCCCAGGACAGGAAGTGTCCTTTTCACAGGAAACACAAGCAACCAGAGAGAAAAAATCCATTACCTAAAATCTTAGCAGTCAGCTCAGACTATATGAAGAGTTTAAACTTTACTAACTAAGCTCTGAAATCCATCTGTGTGACAAAAATCTGTGGTTGTTCTTACAAACAAGCATTTACATGTATTAGAGGCATTTATAATAGCAATTATGCTATTTTTGCATGTCTGTATATAAACGAGATTTTCTTAACACAGAGTTTATTTTGAAGGTAATGTTTAAGCAGATAAGCTAAAAATGTTGTATTTAATCAAATGTAACTGCCAGAGGCAATCGCTTCTACCTGCTTTATGAAGGCTCTAATCTGAGCAGCAGTGCATACACAAAGCCTGGACTCCTGATCCAGATGCACCTTTGTTGTGCATCTGCAGGACTGGAAGCAGAGTGCCACCTCCTGCCCTGCTCTATGTGGATGTGGGGTTATGTCAAAGCTATCAACTGCTAACCTGTTTTTTGCTGCTGAAGAGAAAACTTAGGACAGTCATGATTCAGCTCCCCAGACAGCCCAAGCTTGATTCACTGAATGGGGCATCGCTGTCGATTATTACTGTTCTGCCAGCTACTCACTAGAGTGCTTACAGAGTCCAGACAAGAGTTACCATAAACTCACTGGACAGGCAGCAAAGCAAGACAATCCTGTTGTCCACCTGGGCCTTCTCCAAACAATGCAGATAATACTTTCCATTCTTAGAATTTATGTGGAGTCTTCTGTACTATAATTCTATGGGATGTTAAAAATGGTCTCATTTCTTTTCTGGTTTTAGAGGATCACCTCTTATGCACAGCAAACAATTCTCCATGTCTCAGTAAGTACGAATGAAAATAATGATTTCTTAGAGATAAGAGTCTGGGATTCAAGGAACATAGTACAAAGTACAGAACTATAAACAAAGGTAGATAAGAGTTTTAAAATTCTTGTACTTTGTTAGAATTTGTGTACACTTGGAGTGGAGTTTATCTAATTTACCCAAACATCTTAAAGTTAGGTATCTGGTCAAAGTTGAATACCTCTTCTTTAGGTCTTAAGGACTGAACTGAAGATCTCCAGAGAGCAGTTTACTTCATCCTAAAATACATGTTCAGAGTACAAGGTATCCCACATGTTTATGTCAACAATACAGTCTAAAAGCCCATACAGCAAACCTTTCATTGACACCTAGATTTCATATGGATAGAGGAAGAGGCTATGAGACTTATACTGAAAATAACTGTATTTTTCATTTAGGGACTGATATTATTTTATAAATAAAGTTTGTTTCACTTTGGGCCCTTAAACTATACAAAGCTGATTTTTTTTTTAAATGAGATGTACATGTCAGATTTTATGTCAGGGTTGTATGTAATATTTTTGCTACAGGTTAGTGTACTTTTTTGCACTTTCCTTATATGTGGTAGGAAAATATATGTGTGTAGATTCAGAATAAAGCCATAGTCCTAAGACCCATCTGATATTCGTCTTCCTCTCCTTTGACCTTGGTACTTTCCCAAATCTGTGCCTTAGTCTCTTTTTATAGAGACTTCCATGCACATGTAGACATCTTCCTTCCTAATACCATGAGAATTAGATCAGGTGTTTTATACTGCTTTGTTCCCATATAGAAATTTGCATTCATAATTGAGAAATGGAAATTAATTACATTGATTTCCCCCCTAATTTTAGAAGCTGAGCTGAGATACATTTTATCAATCACAAGTGTGGAGAGACACAGTCACAGAAAAGGTAAAAAAATATCCACAGCTTCACTGCCAAGTATTACTATAAGGTAGTACAGGGAGATCTGCTTTTTTACTCCAGGCCTATAGGAGGTGTTTCTTTCCCTTCCTTCATTACTGATAATCACATATTTCTATCCAACATCCCCCATCTCCCAAATGTCACTGTGCTCTCCTGTGGCCTGTACAAGCAGCACCTGCAATGTTGATGCTGTTGGGATGTGTTACGTTACATTGACCAGACTATTGATTGAAGGGTTTCCATAACACCCTTGGGCATTATCTCAACTGGTTCCCACTGTGGGCAGAGCATCCCTGAGTAGCTTCCAGAAAGTTTTGCTCCCACTGCACAAGCCCAATGGAGCTAATGTGTGAATGGCAGATGTGTCCAGAGCCTCAAGCTGACTGATTGAGCAGTCTGACCTGAAATGACAGTAAGGATAAGAAAATGTACTGAAATACCATCTAAATGGGGGGAGGGGCGGGGGGGAAATGTGTTATTGGAAAAGCCATCTGCTGACTCCTAAAAATACCACATGGTTTGTAGTATTCATTAGAATGCAGGACTAGATAGAACAATGAAATGTTGTAAAATACTACCTCTGCATATGATGGAAAGGTCCATTTATCCTATGAGTCTCCAAAACTCAAATGTTAGTAGGCTGTAGTTAATTTGATTCACTCTCTACAGCTACGATGATATTTCTGTTTCAGAAAAAAATAGCACTTTGTAACTTTCCAAAACTATCACGGAAATATGTAAAGCAAATGTGCTTAAATTGCCTGTCCTTATGTTGAGTCATGTCACGTTAAAAGTACCTCTTATGTTACAAAGAAGCTTTGAGTAACATAGGCCTCCTTGTGTTTGTTTCTGCATACTTCTTCCAGAACTGTCAAACTGAGTTTCCCTTTTTTTTGTACACCACAGCCTAACCCTTGAGAGGAGAGGGCTTTGAGAGCTGTCTAGGGCTTATGCTGACCTTTCTCTATTACAGCCTACTTTTTTTGCCTAAAAACATGGGTCAAAAAACAGCCCCTCAGAGCCATCTTGCAGCATAATACATTATATATGTGCTATTGTTAGATGACTGAGGTTAGGAACGATGATGCCGATATCCTCATGAGAAACAAGAGATGAAAATCCAGACAGCAGCGTCTCAGGAAATTCTTGTCTGGGAACTTAATGTCTGAACACACTGAGCTGGAAGGAATTCGTTGTGAGTGGCCATGAATGCCCATATAAGCCTCCCTACCTACAGGGAGAGTGCATAAAAAACTTACTAGTTCTGGGGTCAAGACACGAATGAGGAAAGAAAAGCAGGTCAGAAATAGGCTTGGTAGGTAGGGATAGATAGCTCATTATTTCACTAGCCATATCCACCATTCAATCAAGTTATTGGGACAGAAGTGAAACCCACCAAAATCAGGTTCCAGCTGGAGAATTTCCACAGATGGAGCAGTTTCATTAATACAGACAGAGGCTGAAAATCTGGTTTGGTTGCAGAATAGTAGGGCCTGATAAGCCTCCAAGTCAGTCTTCAGGATGCAGGGAAGTAAGTGAACATGCTTTTTGTTGAAGGAAAGGAAGGGTGCACTGAGCTTTTGCAACCTTGCCACACCAGGAGTGGAATGTGGCCTAAATGATTTGAAATTATTTGCCAATATTATTTTTTTTTTGCAAGGCATAATGATATAGCCATTATTTGAGGATTATAAAGTTGAAGTGAAAGCTGTAAAAACATTTCTTTTATTTGAAAAGAAAACTTTTAACCATAATTTTGGTTCCTGCTTTATAATTAAGTAATTGCCCCCATTTAAACTAATTGTTTATCCATCCCTCCATAATATCCCTAAATGTGTCAGTTTCTAACTTGTTTAAAAGGAACAAAGCAGTACCACATACTTTTTGAAAAATATATATCTTAAAGGGTATAATTCTAGTGAGTTTTTCATCTTGTGTAGCCATCCCAGCAAGGTGAGTATAAATGTAAATAGTCTTTTAGAAGACAAATATAAGAACCAGGTGACCAGAGAAGTGGCTTCTGGAAAAATTTTCTTAAAAAGCAGACATGCAGAGGTGTACTGCTGACATCTGCAAAATTAAATGTGCAAAGCAATTAGTGCTATAAATAATACAGAAGTGTGAAGACTAATATGAAATGTTTTTTTCCTATGAGGTGCTTTCTGCTTTTGAATCCTGTGACATTCCGCAAAGCTGCATGCCTAAGAATATATTTTCTGGCATTCCTGAGCACAGGAGAAGGATGAACTTTTAAGCAAAAACAAACTGCTGGTCTGAAATCCTTCTTCAGAGACACCTGCTCAATAACATACAAAAGAAACTGTAGTGTTATGGGAGTCACCACTTACACATCAAATTCCTAAATGTTTCACTTAGTGGCTCTAAGTCCCTTTGATTTCCCCCCGGCATACTGTGGGAGTACTTTGAGGAGGCTGAATTCTTGGCTGAATGTGGCTGAAGAGAGATCAGACTGGGAAAACAGAAATGTAATTTGTTAGTATGAGTTTTTCATTTCTTTTCACCAACAAAGTTTTAGGGCTTTAAAGTCTAGAGATAAAAGATACTACACTTATATTCAGCCAAATGAAATGGAGATCAAAAATCTAACAGTTAACAGAAAGAGTTAATATATTACTTCTAAAAAACATTAACTCATGTAAAAAAAAGTTATTATATTTTATCTCACAGCAATGCCATTAGCTGAAATTTATTGTTTAATTTTTTTTCTGATTTTTAGAATTAGGAATATAATGAAAAGTGCATACCTTCCTCAGTGAAACTTCCGCAAAAGGTGTCTGTCTTAACTTTATTTATTTAATATCTCTACTTTATAAAAGCCTGCACTACATATGCCAACTTCCATTAGGATTTAGTGAGAGTGATGATATTGTGACAAAAATCTATGAGCCAAAATTTGAACTTGACTTCATTGCTTCATTTCTGTGTTGTTGAAGGGTCAGAAAGAACCCTGGAACTAAGAGTTGGCCCAGCTTAATAATTGGGTACCTTTCCTCTAGTCAGGTAGGGCAGCATGTTAGGTTTGTTAAATAAGCAGCAATGCCAAAAGAGGGAATATGATACTGCCAGCACTGATTTAATTGTCTGCTACAGCTGCTGCTGCTCTGCTGCAGAATCAAGTCTCAGCACAGGGCTTGTACCAGACTATGGCAAAAACACATAAACCCAAAAACACATAGCATGTGCTAATTGCTCTCCTGTCACTGTAGCACAGAAACTGCACTTCGCCTTGCATTTTTGAAGTATCTTTGCAAGATGAAACTCCAACACTTTCCTACTTCAGTTCCTATGTTACAACTCTCAGATCTGACTGCTCTCAGGTTTAACTGTGGAGTTTGAGTGCTGTGGTGTGGGCAGACATGAACTCTACCACCTGTCCCCAGTGCCGGCTGGATGAGTTTTGATATTGATATCCACAATGAAAAGCAGAAAGATCAAGGCAAAGCATGGTAAGCAAGATATTTGTGACAATGGATTCGTTTGGATAATGTATTTTCCATTCCTTTACAGACTATTCCGAATTGTCAGAGACCTGGGGAGTGGGGCTGGATTCTGCTTAAAGTGTGGCTATAACATGTCACACAGGTGACTTGGTACATGTGTGAGATATTGTTCAGTGAGGAATGGGGTCTCTCAGCTACTGCTGTTAGCATGTTCTTTACCCTTCCAGGTAGCAGAAAACTCAACTTTCTCCAGTCTATCTTGCATCTTTTTGTAAATACTCTTTCCTTTTTCCCATAATTCTTCCTTTCCATTCATGGCCCCAGCCTTTTATTCTTGAGGAAGTAAAATTTGATTTTCCCTCCCCTACCTGAAGCTTTGAGATGGCCACAGCTGTGCTCAGCTGTGAATTTTGCAGAGTTGCAGAGGTTACTAGTGCAGGCTCAGGGATGAATGAACATGGTGTATAGCTTTCAGGAACTGGATTTTACTCAGTCAGCTGAGAGTGGGGGCAGAACAGGCTTCTGTCTCCTCTCAGATTTGTAGACAGCCCCAAATTCTACCTCACTGATGGAAAGAGATACTCATCTGAAGGGTAAAGTGGACACAGGAGGGAAGAAAGAAAGGTGAAGGAGTGCAATGAGGACAGATGAGAAATTATTTTGGAAGAGATAGAAAAAGTAAGATATAGGAGTCGAGATATTTTTTTCAGAGATTTAAATACAAAATCAAATCTCAACTATAATAGACACTTGAAATTTGAGATGCAGCTGAAGCAGGCACTGCTAAAGAAGGAACAAGGGAATAGAAGAAAGAGGATATACAATAAGTCTGTGAGAAAAATGTCTTGTGGAAAGAGAATTAAGCGAATGTTGCTGCTCATATACCCTAGGAAAAGGATCATATTTCAGTGTACCGTGGTCAATTTAAATATTTTTAACCTAAATATCTAATATATTTAGGCTTTATACACCTAAATTCCAATTAGGTCAATGTAAATTTAGGTACCCAAATCTCTCTGCCTCTGATTTTATGTGCTTTATGTGCTATTTTGCTATAATCCCAAGTTTGCAATCTGATTTAACACACCTCTAGATATTATGGCTTTGCCAAATGGATGAAAACATGCCTTGAAAAGATGAGAACATGCCTATGAAAAAATATTGATTAAATTTAGGGACTAGTGAGTAAATAACATCCTAAGGGTGGATATAGGTAGTGTAGGGCAGGGCAACACCTCAAGAGCAATTGTTAGTTATACAAATCAGGTAAAACAAGTCACTCCTATCACAAAAGCATAAACCCAGCCTCAGATCCCAATCTGAAGTGCTTTCACATTTCCAAAACATAAAACATCAGACGGAAAGGAACAACAAATGAAACAACTCTTGACTACAGAGGAACAAACCTTTCAGATCTGGATTTAACCAGGGATCAAACAGGCTTTACATTGCACTTGAATATGGTATTAGGAGAGTAACAATGAGTCATGTCAAGGCCTGTCTCAGTCTGCAAATCCCATGGTCTTCAAGGAAATAAGCCTTTCCCTATTCCTCTGCATCTAATAAATCTGAGGAATGTGGGATGATGTCTCAGAAACTATAGTCTTCTTTTGAAGAAAGCAGTAACTTTAAAAATTTTGACAGAAAAATGAATTTAAACATATGAAAAATTGATTATAAAAATATTGGGAAAGCTTGTAACTAGAGTCCTTCTCTCCTTGCAGTTTTTGCCCAAAAATAGAATGGATTGCATGGTGGGTTGCCCCAAAATAGAACAGATTACATTAAAGAATATGGCAGTGCTTGACAGATACAGAAGTGATGTAGAATCTTACCTATTTTCTGTCAAATAATAAACATTCTTGTCAATTTAATGTGGTGACTGAATAATTCCACTAGAAATATCAATAATCAAAGAATAACTCATTTTGACTATAGATCTAAAGCAATAAATTGCTTGGACACTACTATGTATGTAATATATGAATAATTACAACAAAGTCACATATCTAGTTCAATGCAGTGTGTATCTTGAATTAAATGTAGGCTGAAACCAAAATAAAAACTTGGCACCTTGGTAAGACATTAATATAAATTATACATAAAGTTCTGTAAAGCATTTATTTTACTGTTTAGATAATTTTACAATGAAATATTTGCCATGCCCATATTTATAAAATTCTACCTTAAAAAAAAAAAAAAAACAAACAAAAAAAGGTGAGTTTAGATGAAAGGAAATGCATTAAATTCTGTAAGTAGATTGTAGTAGCAATTCAATACGTGCTATTATGGTGAACTGATTGAAGGCCAACTGCACCTTGCAGTAGTACAAAGGGTCTCACCTCAACATTTTCAGAGAAGCTGGTAGTGCCATCCTATCCTTAATTAAACAAGGTGCTTTTGAAAAAGGCCATAGTTTGCTACAAGTCCTGAAGGCAAATGAGTACAGGGAACCCACAAGTGATTAAGGAGCATCATTGCACCAAGATATTTAGCAATAACTTGATACTCTTGGTGATAAAACTGTGACCTTACTTCTAACCCCATGTCACATTTGTACTTAGTTACTGGATATTTTAGTGTTTTCTTTCCCCTCTGGGTCTTTTTTAACCAGATCAGTGATCTGGTAGAGTTCACTACATGGCAGCATCATCATTAATTTTAACAGGAAAAAGTCAACAGGGATGTGTGGACAGCTTCTTGCAACAGCAACATTGTTTCCATCTTCCAACTTTAAAAGGAACTAGTGCAGTCTGACATTTCCAAACTTAGCAGGGCTTTATTCTTAAGGTCTAAGATTAAAAAAGAACTGGAGAATTGGATAGCAATGAATATGCATGTACAAAAGAGAGGAGTGTTACATACCAGAGAAATTGTATAAACTCCAGTTTAAGATGAACCTCCTCCACACTGCTGGCTGTCAATGCCTGTCACTGACACAAGTATTCCAAGGTAACCAAGACAGAAAAATCCTGTATCTGCTTCCAATGGCCTAGCCAAACCATATGATCTCATCTCCAGTAAACGGTTTGCAAATGTAGAACAAAATACAGGTCTCCAAAACCCTTTGTCCCCTTCTGAGATAAGGGTAGATGAAAGGAAGTTACATGGAGACACCTTACAACAAAAGCAAAGCATTGTGTTTATGTATGTTTTGTTTTGTAGATGAGCAGTTATTTATAGCACAGATACACATAATTGAAAATTTCTGGATTACTGAATGAAAGTAAAATGCAGAAAAAAATCTCACCTTTCTTATATAATGTGAAGGGGCAGATTTCAAGGCTTATGTACCTGGACTGATTCCCAGGCCCTGGAAGACCTCTGAAATATGGCTTCCTGAACTCTCCTGTTAAATATTTTTCTGCCCAGAATGTGTAAGACACAGAAGACACCAAGTTATCCCACCTACTGTAGTAGGGAATGTGACAGAGTGATTTCCCTTGCTGATACCAGTGTCAGATTCAGCTTCCAGGACCTGATTAGGCTGCTCTCTTCCTTTGCTGTGGAAATCTGTGTCCTGGGCAACACAGTACCTGGGACTGCAGAACCAACTAAGCCTCCTCCTTCTTCCTGCTCACAAAGGAGTTCCAGTTCAAACTGAAAGGCAACTTTGGGACAAAATGCTTCTCCAAGCTAGCTCACTGAAAGACAAGCTATGAATCTCAGGAACAGTAATAGCACTTAAAATAGAGAGGAATAATCTTTTGGGGATATCGCAAATCATAGAGTCTGTAAGCAAGGGAATTTTTAAAAAAGAATTCAAGAGAAAATAATACTGTGTTTGATACTGTGTCTTCAGAATCAATAATCTTTTTCCAAGCAAAAGATTTGCTTCAGGTGAAAGTTATTTCTCTTATGTTCTGATAAGGCCACTTGTGTGAAGTTAAGCTTCCAGTTGATCACACACACCAGCTGCACTCTGTCACAGGGCTTCTCATGAAGAAAATTTCTGGCATTTTACCTCTGTAGCAGCCAGCCACAGACTTATGGTTTCATGTTTGGCATGGACTGAAAAAACCAAACACTGTTATCCACACTCTGTATTTTGCTTTACTGAAAATATTCCAGGAAACAGAGAATATGTTAAGTAGAGTCTTAAATATGAATGGAAGATTTGCATCTGCCATTAGGGCTTTAGGCAAATTAAAAAAAAAAAAATTCAATTGCAAAATATATTTTTGTTACAGACATTGGAGAAATCTTCTATATTGCTGCATAAATGTGGTAGGGAAAAATCATTGAATTACCCAGAAATGATGGCTGTCTCTTCCTAGGAGTGAGATTTCTTAAGAGCAAGAACACCTGCAGGTTGTTCCAAATCTCTGGTAAGATGATTAAAATCATTGTCTGTGACAAAGGTTATGCTGTGCAGGAGCACAGCAGGGGGAGATAATTTTATGTAATGCTCTGGTTTGCACTGGCAGTAAAACTTTGGATCGTGACTGTACAGAAGCAAGTATCAGTGGCCCTTGCTGCAAATTATTCCTAACTATTAAATGGTCTATGTTTTCCTGTAGTATCCTGAATTATGGATGTTTAATGCATTCCTCTTATGCAGATATACAAATTATTCTTGTCAGATCCTGTAGGTCTGGTCTGTTTATGCCACCTTAGGTGTAGCTTTGTGAAAAGGCTTTGTTTAAATCACAAACAGAAGAGCTGAGTTACTCCAAGGTAGATACTCTGATTTCTGTCTGAAACACAAGTAGGAACACTTCAGAAACTCTTCTCTATTCATCTCCTATCTTTGGATCTCATCTCCTCTGATGGTCTTTTTCCCTGAGACATGAGATCTAGTAAAAGTCTCCCTAAATAGAGGTGTAGCAAAACATTTGAAATTTCTGGAATCCAGCTTTTCAGATGGAAAAGCACACATTCAGTCAAAAGAAATGGAACAGTGAGATCTAGCTGTGATAAACCATCAAAACCTGGTTTTCAGATACAGTCTGTGTAAATACCCTTCATCCACAGAACAAAGACGGTGGTAGTGATAGTAATACGTGCCTGAAATCCAACGCTGTCAAGGTTTTCTTCCTCCCAGCACTGATAAGTTGGTGTGCATTCCTGTACAATCTACTTGGAAGATTCAAATTACACAGTGTTTGCTAAACCTGACACTTGGCCAAAGAAGTACTTAACAGAACTAATACGGGGACCAGTGATCAAATGACAGAGTCTTGAAAAAGTGTCATTATCTATTTGGTGAGTGACAATTTAAGCCTTGGTTTGCTGCTGGTCTCTTTTGAAGAACTGAGGCTCCAAAAATATAGTTCATAACTTGACCATATCCTAAGAGATGTTAATTAATTTTTCATACAAGCAAGGGATCTAAAAATACCACCCCCTTCAAGTTAAGTGCAAAAAAGTCTCCATTCCTTTGAAGCAAGGAAGTCTATGATTAGCAGAAAGATAGTATTGCTGTTACATAGTGATAAGAAAAGGTCACCAGTGCAGAATCCATATAACATTTATGAATTTTCATGAGAAATAAACATTTTAATCTTGAAGAAAATATTGACTAAGGATAGCAACTGTGGCTCTATAATACCATCTTTGTTTTGTCACCAAGATCAGAAAAAGGATGAATTTATGATAAGTCAAAATTGCAGGAAGAATCTGTAATTCTCTGCCATTCTCTCACAGTGATTAGGATTTGCTTTTTGCAACTGACTTCCAGTGATAGGATATTTCTGTATATATGAAAGCAAGGAATATTCCTCTGTAAACTCCAGCCATTCAGATTTTTCTAGCCTAAAATCACATGCAGCACTAGAACTAAGCCAGAGAAAGTGTAGCTCAACTTTCACAGCAGGTTTCCTACTAAGCTGCAGCAGGAACAAAACTTTGCTGTCCAATGAACAGTACTTTCCCTTCTGAGTTCCTCTTAAAGTTTTTTTGGTGTGTTGGGGTTGTTGGCATTTTTTAAATTTTGGGTGTGATTTTTGGGAGGGGAGTGGAGAAGCTAGAAGAGGCAGACAAAATCTTTGATTGAAATCAACATACATTTTTCTTAATGCCCCAAAAATGCTGGCATGACAAACTTGGAGTGTGATGTGCTCCTTGTATCTGCATTATTACTGCTGTGCCCTCCTTTATCTCAGGTGCTGAAATTTGTCATTGGTCTGATCCTCCTCGAAATGTGGAGAGCAAGCTGAGGGATTTCCTCCCTCCCCTCCTATCATCAGCACTGATTTGTAGACCCCCATCTGCCTATCAAGGAGCTGCCTCCCTCTCATAGCCAAGACAGAAACCTGTCTTGGACAACAAGACACTTTAATTTTTTCTCTTCCTCTCATGCAGCTTTTTAGGTTAGCTGCTTTAAAAATGATGTAGCTATCAGATTTATTATTTGACTTATATACTTTCTTTTTTCCCCTCTAGAAAGTATTTTCATTGTACTATTTGGTGGCATTTTGAATATAGCACATGTGAACCCCAAATAATGTAACCAGTGTCCTGTCTCCACAGTGCCCCACTGCAGAAAACACTGCAGAAACTCTTTCAGCTTCCTTAAAATAATTCCACTTCAGTGGTGCAATACTTATTTTCATCAGCTCAAGGGCTACCCTTGCTCATCAGCTCAGGAGTGTCAGCTCAGGCTGCCTCTACTCTGCCAGAGGCTGGGAGTTCAAAACACAGAGGGACACTTCCCTCTGCTGGGCATGTTTATACACTGGTCCAACATAAATGTTTGAAAATAGACAAGTAGTCTCCTTTTGTGTTTGACCCTGCAAGGTCCAGGTAAATAATCCCAGCATTTATCTTTGTGCATCTAAATGTAGATGTTCCTACATGCCTCTGGAGGCACCTGCCTTTCTCCATTGGCTGGGTAAGGAATCAAGCTCTCTAACATTATCTGTTGTAGTTGGATGCCTCATGTAGGTAGCAAGCACTATCTTGTTGCTCCCAAATACTTTAGTTGGAGGTCAGCATAATCAGAAATTCCAAGCCCATATAAATATCAACAAAAAACTTTACTGGTTCACATGATTATTTGCAGACATAGGGTGGATATTGAATTTGTCACAGAAGTATAAAGCCCTGTGCTCTAGATTACTGTATTGAGAGGAATACTGGGAAACTGGGCCATGAATTGTATGACATGTCACAGGTTATGAGGAAAAAGCATTACAAGGTTGGATTTTGGACTATTTGGAAATCACTGTTAGAAAATAATAGCAAACTCTTCTCTCTGGACCTCCTGTTTATTTGGTAAGCAATTGATTCATATGTAATTAGGATGGGGTAGTCCAGCATTTAGTCAGTTGTTAGGTATGGATATTTTCTTGAATGGCACTTATTCTTGTGCTGAACAAAAACAGTTAAGAAAGTCAAGAAGTGTTTGCAAGGTTAAAGACTGAAAGGGTTTTCAGACCACTGTATAATTTTGGCATATTTTTTCAGTAGAATAATTTACATTGCTGTTCATGTAAGAAGAGTTTGGATGACGTAGCAGTTTAGCAGCTGGGGTTCACTGTATTTCTCCATACTCAATGAATTTTTTTTCATGTTGTCAGTTTATTTCATAAAGGTCGTATTTTCCAGACTGACAGGGATTTTGATATTATAAGGATTATTTTGATAGTATAAGGACTTAAAATTTTTTATGGGTGCATAAGAACTTTTATTGCTGAACATTTTTTAGAGAAGTTGAGTATGCTTCAGCAATTTATATTATAATCCACAGATGGAAGAAATATGCAGGCAATAGAAAGCAATCACACTCTCCATTTTATGTTGATTATTCAGCTAGTCCTATGTCCCAACAGCATTCTGCAATCCAGATTGACTACTTTATGATCATTGCTTCACAAATTAAAGCACTACCCTAAAATAGCCTAGATTTTTATCATGTCTATTCATTTTGCCTTTATTGCAATATCATCTGTCAAGGAAAATGTTCTGTTTTATTGAGTTACACCTACAGTTGAGGCTCTATTTCATTATGCTATATCCAGAAAAACATTACCCTCACTGTTTTTAGGAAGCTATTTGTCATTGCAATATCACCCACAAGTTCTCACTTCCCTAAAAATATTGAACTGCAGTTCTGTTGGATTGCTGTTGGTTTCCTTCTCCAGAGATTACTTCAGTCCTCAAGCCACAATTATTTAATATAGCCACATTAAAAATCAGATTCCCTGTTTATTTTAGACACTAATACATGGATCTGATCCTTTTTTTGTCTGTTTATTGACAATTGTAGAGTTTTCTCATCTTTGATTTTCTATAATCATAGTCAAATTTAGACAGATTTATAAATTCATCTCAATTTATAGACAATTAGTAATTTTTATTTACTCATGTACTTGTTGTGTGGTAATACCAGATAACAACAAGATGTCTAGAAATGCCACATAAGCAGAGTAATTATGTACACAATCAGGTTGGCCAGCCAAGTAGCTCTTATATGGTCTTGACATATGATCTGTGAATATCAGAAGAGTTAGGATATATGGAACCTTAACTCTTGGAGAAAAAGATATCTTCTGAGCACATGATTATGTAGAGCAGCAGATTGGTTCTCACAAAATATTTTCACAACAAGGGAAAGCAGCTTGTGAGGTAATTTCAGCTTTAGAAGAAAAATTGCTTCAGATAAGGAATTGTTAGTACAAGTTGTTATTAATTCTCTCTCACTTTGTAATCAACCAATCTCTTAGGAATCCCCACTCCTCCAGCTAAGCCTTTTATTCCTGTCGTCTCTGTAACAGGCTACCTGGCTGTAAGACTACAGCCTATGCAACTCTATGCAACTGAACACTGAAATGAAATAAAATCCATCTGCTAATGCTTGACTTGATACTTGCAATACTCTAACACATCCTTTGACTTTCATTATCAATATACATTGGATTTTGCATTAATTTGTGTTTGCTTTGTGTTTTTAAGGTACTTTCACTCAATTGCGGTCTTCCACTTTTCAGTTTTCACTGTTTTCAAGTGAGTCACAGTGAGGACATTTAATTCTGAATAGACTCTTCTCAGCATGCTAGAAATAATCACAGGAAAGCATCCTCTTTTAAACCCTTATCTTCTTCCCAATATCCTTGAACTTAATAGAATCTCATCATACACATTTTAAAGATATCCTCTCTCACTGTGGTGTATTGAGGCTGAGCAGCCTGTAAAAGATAAAAAGACAAAGCATGAAGAATTAATGAAAGGTACCCCAAAGTATTGTATTTTTTATTTCAGCAATAGTTCTGAACTGCAGCAAATACAGATCAGAAATTGCCTACCATCATACACTGCAAAAGAGGCAGATTCTCTCTCTTGACAAATAGCAATAATCTCTCTCTGCTTTGACAAGTTTAGCAAATTAGATGAGTTAAACTCCTTACCTTCAATTTCTAAACTAGTCAGAAAGATATTTATTTAGGTAAAGTACAGCTTAAGTATGCAGGAATAAATACAAAACAGTGAAAAGAATGGCCTGAATTAGTCCTGAGAGTTGAGGTATATTCTATGTTGTTCTGTAGAAGACATATCAAGACATTAATAGATAGAAGATAAGTTGAAGACATTTTACACAAATAATGAATTAAAACAATGCTTTAGAACTCTATAAAAATTCCAAGGCTTGTAGAAGGTTCATATCTGAGAAGCTTTTCAAATTAATTTATTTGTAGCATGATAAAATTCCTGTGTTTTATTTCACCGATTAACTCCTTCTGAGTTCTTTCCTAAGAAGGCAAAGTTTTGGTTGCATTCCTTGAGTAATGTAATTACACAAGATTAGATTAGAATTTAGATGCCTTGTAACTGGAGAGCTGCATTAAGCAGATTTCTATTCATTCACAGGGTTGTTTTGTATGTCTCATGTCAAAATACAACACACATGCTGGTCTTCTCCAAAGGTAAAAATCAGTTTCACAGTGGTAAGCATGTTAAGCAGGAAAACACAGTTTTAAAAAATTACATCACAAATTCCATCTGAATTAAATAGCCAGAATGTCCCTGAAACAGTACGTGAAATAATGTGTTTAAAGTGAGGCATGTATACATTTAAATTGGATGATAGGAAGGCTTGTTCAGATTTGTTGCTTGTTAAGCAACATTAGCTCATCTCAGCCAGACTAATGTTTATTGTCTAATGAATAATGGCACTATTCAAGAAAGGGAAACTTATTTTTAATATAAGTAAAGATACGAATGAGAGATTTCCAGGTAATGAAGTCCTAGATGGGAAAAATAAGAAAGATTTTTGGTTTAAACACCTTAATGCCTAATAAAATTTTGTTTCCTAACACAAAGCCCTAGCTCTGAACTTGAAGGTCGTTGACCCAGTCTACACAGGCTCAGGATAGCACCAAAGAGCTCACCTAACCCACTGTACACTGCCAAACCCTACCTAGCACACCTTGACATGATTAAACCATTTTGCAAACATGACACCTGGAGAACATTCCACACCTTCCTGTTCAGCCTCCTCTTACTGCTGACAGCAGCGCAGGATTTGGGAGAGACTTCAGATCTCCTGCAAATCACAAATGCATCCACACAGGCACATGCTCCTCCTCCTCCTCATGAAAGGGGTACTGAAGATGGATGATCAGGTGTCATCATTAATACTGAGCTGTCTGCTTTGTGGTGCACTTTGGAGGTACTTTTAAGTCTCAAAATACTTTAGAGCTCTTTCTAAAGGTTGAGATTTATGAAGCTGTAAGGTGGAGTCATCTTATTGACTGATGAAAGTCCTGTGGTGTGTCACAACTGAAATTGCTGCAACTCTGTCAGTATTAAGTGCGGAGATTTTGACATTTACCAATGTAGTTGGCAGATTCAGCAAGCTTGTGGCTAAATGATTTCAATTATTTCTATTACTACTGAGTCAATCATTCAGAGATATTTTGTTAAGCTGAAGAAATCTCCAACTCTGATATGAAAAAAGAAAAATATAATTTTGTTTGCCTGAAAACAAATATAATATTCTGTTAGACAGATATCTATTGACTTCTTTTGTTTTACACACTGAATAATAACTTGTTTAATTTTTAAAAATAACACTTGATAACCTGAGAATACTGCTTCTATGTCAGTAAAGTGTTTGCCAGAAGAATGCATACAGAAGTAATTAACTACCTGTTAGTAAAAGTTATGTCAATAAAATTTTAGTGTTGAGGTTGAGGGTCCTGCTTTATATGTTAGTGTAATCTTTTGGATAAAGGTCCAAGTCTTATATTTGTTAGGATGTAGCTTTACTTGTATTTCTTTACAATACACAATACGGACATTTTTAGATTCACATTTAAATAAAAAATATACTAAAATTTCAGTTTCAGGATCTTTCCTGGTTAATGAAAACAAAAAGGCATCACAGAACAAGTCAAGGCAGTATTCAAGGAAAGATTGTACGTGACAAGAACAACTCTGGAAACTGAATTTGCTAGGTAATTAGCACATTCTATGACACTTCACTAAAGCATATCAAGACCACTCTCTGCCTGTGTTCTTTTTATGTCTTGGGAAGAATATAAAAAGAAAGTGGAGATCAAATTTAATTATCACTTCTTCGTGTTAGAACTGACTAGCATTTGCAAATTTCCACATGGATTTTCTTTTTTAACAGAAACATTTGACCTATGATAATATCATAGAAGTCAAAGTACCTTTAAACTAGCCCAAATGAGAACCAAATCTTATTTGTATTTCTTCTGGCTTAAGCTGTTGACAGTAATTGAATTGGTATTGAATATTCAAATTATTAAAACACATCTATATTGATATTAACTTGGAATTTAACACTTCTAAAATACTACCGAATAATGTCTGTGGGTGAAGGATGACAGTTTTAAACAATTTTATTTCTCCTGTGATCAGCTCTTAAAAAAACCATAGAATATAAAGGCAGTAAATTGGACTGTGATGGCTGAATTGCATGTGGCTTGGCATCAGTGCATGCAGAAGGTGCTCAGCATCATAGGCTGGGGGAGAGGCTTCTGCATTCATCTGTAATTGTTCTAACAGAAGTAGGTGTTGCAATGTTGCAGTGTATCAGTTCATTAAAAATTAGTATTAAATGGTAATAGTATTTGGAGGGCAATCTCTATCTTCCACTGATTTAATACCATTTTATTTCAGGAAATAAATGTGGTGTACCAGTGTAAATTTTCAAATATTAATAAGGGCAAACATGAATCCCTAAACCTTTGTTATCTATAAGCAGTATCTTTCAGAATTAAAACGTTTGATTTTCTGAGGCTTCATTCTGTTTGCAGATCCTGCTGGTCTTATCTGGGATAGGTGTTGCCCATGCAGTGGCAATTTTACAGCTTTACGGATTGAGTGCCTGTGCTCCCATGACCTATAAATGTGCAAGAGTGCTTTGGGCCACAATAGCAGATGTGTTTTCATTCCAATATAATCTATTCTCATATTAAAATTTGTTTTTGAGGTTCAACTTTGTGTTATTTGCTGATGCAGAATATTAATCTGTGGATATAGGCTGAGTGATGACATTCTGCCTTAGTAGGGTATGGGAACAGTTTCATTAAGGAAATAATTATAAGGGCCAAGATTTCTGTGCATGAAACATAGTTTTATGGTCTTCTTTTTAGATGCTTTATAGAAGGTTTATACAAAGGGCCTTGATTTTCAAAGGGGAATAAGGAGGACTGACTAAGTCCTTTCCAAAGAAGTCTTTGAAGACAGACTTGTAAACATGAGAAGTAAAAGGCAAGATGTTAAAACTTCATAGAAAAATCTATCTGTGCTAAATAAATACCTTTGTTCCTCCTTACAACTGCTTCTCCTGGCAGAGTGACTTTAAAACAGAATCACATGAAAATTACTCTAAATATTAACATAAGAATATGTTTACTATACTGTATGTATACTGCTGTATGCACATGTTTTAAAAATAGCTTTCTACAAATAATAATAAAAAATTCACTTTTGTTTAAACATTGAGAAATCCTGAAAGGTAACAACATGAAAAGAGACTATCAACAAATCTGTGTACCTTGCGGATTAACAATATACCTTTAAACACTGCTCCATCCCACAGAATTCAAGATTTTCAGCTTGACTGCTGCACATATTTTCTCACATTATCTTTTGTGGATCCCAGGTATGCTTTCTATTCCTATCAGTTTCATTAATACTCAGGCATACTCAGCCTTCTCTGCAACCCAGTTTTACTCTGACTTTTAAATTTCTCTCACAATTATCCTGTTCATTGTTCTACTCAAGACCTATATTATTATTTGTGCTCTGATACAAGACTGATTTGGATCAGGTTGTAGGTTTTTGAGATAGTCTCATCGTCTTCCATGACTAATGAGGTGAGGCAGAGAAACATTGCTTGGTTTTGGCTTTAATGATCAGACACACTTTGAAATGCATGAAAATAAGGTTTGCTTCACCCGTGGTGGATGAAACAGAGCCATGACCTTCAGGTGCTGAAGAAAGGCTAAGGTTATGTCATCAAAAAGAACTCCATAATGAAGAACTGTGCAAACTTCCTGGGGAGATAAGAGAACATCAGTCACCAGAGGTGTGCAGACCAGGCTGTGTTTTCTCCCCAGAACTGTTTATTTTCAGAAAAAAACTATTGGATTTGCAGATTAAGGAACACAGAATTTTCCATAGCAGGACACAGAGAACAGCATATGCCATCTTTTTTGATTTTGCCTCAGCATCAGAGGGAGTCAGACTGTAAACATTTTAAAATGGAGGGAGCCTATAACAAATCCTGACCATCCCCTCTGTGTAACAAGAGTCTCAACATCAGAAAAATCAGGGAAAAATAAGTGCAAGACTAATTTCCCACTTGTAAAGGTCCCTGTTTGAAGAACTAGGATAGTTAGTCTCTGTCAAGGCACAGTTATATTTCACAGAGACAGCTTTAGTCCTTCTGTCTGGGGGAGAGGATTGTAAAGAGTTGGAGCTTCATATGTGACAAAGGATAAGCTAGTTTTAAATTACATTTAGTACTCATGTCAAACATATAAAAAGCCTTATGCTTTTAAATGTGCAGTGGTGACCATAGTAATGATCCCATTAAACATCTTACAGAAAAGTAATAAGAACCTCAAGACTAAACTAAAATAAATGTTATTGAGCACTGGTTCCCCTGGTTTATCTTCAATTTTTTTTCCAGCCTAGAAGTTCAGAACACTAATCAGCCATCACATCTTTCACTGTGATGCCTCGCCTTCTAATGTTTCTTGTTTTGAACTGTTTTGAAGCTACAAGCTGTCTTCTGCAAAGGCAGTTGTGCCTGAACCTCGGGGAGAAAAGGAGAGCTCCCCCGCTATGTGCTATCTCTGCTGAGCAGCATGCTGACCCCGATATCTACTGCATTAAAAGATAAAGACGTCCTTTTGAGTTTGGTTTCTGTACTTCCCCTCAGGAGTCTGAGTCGAGGTTTTTGCCTTCCCTGGAAAACAAAGAGGTTTGGATGCCTGAAGGGGGCCTGGCTGCTCGCTAGCGCCCTGACCTGAGCGCAAGCGAGCACTCGCCGGGATGCCGGGCGGGATGCCGGGCGGGATGCCGGGCGGGATGCCGGGCGGGATGCCGGGCGGGATGCCGGCTCTCACGCCATCCTCATCACGGGTCAGGTCTCACAGCGCCTTTGTCCCTGCGCTCTCCGTTAACTCTTTGTCCTCTGCAGGCTGGGCAAGGTCAGGCTGCTGGAAGCTGGTGAAACCCTTACTTTATGACAGGCAGTATGACCAGCCAAGTGTGTGAAATAAAATATTGTTTAACAGTTCAAATAGAACAGGAGAGAATGAATAAAATTTGAAATGAACATTTATTCTTACCAGGTGTAATAAGATCAGGAAGTAGCCAAGTGATACTCAGGTCCTGGCTGGCCCACACAGACTGGATGTGATTCTCTCACTCCAGGTCCACAAAAATATACAAGCCAAGCACTAATATAGAAAATATTTATGAATTATCACAGCAGAGATCCAAATGAGCACAGATGTATTGCAGCAAGACTTTGCTGGGTTATGCTGGTTACAGTCCTGGCTGTGACAATACTGTATCATATGCAACACAGCATTCAAATTTGAGGAGATAAATTAGATTTGACTTTAAATTCATTAAGTAGTCCTAATTTAAATATTTCATGAGAAGAAATTATGGCTCTACATCATTCTATAATAATTTTTTAAAAATAAATCTACACACAACATTTTTCTAATTTCACTACTGAGGCTAAAGTGCTTAAGGAAAAAGCACGTTAATAATCTTTAACTGGATTACCCTTGATTCAAATAATCATAGTGATCATCAAAGACACTGCACTTAGAGTGCAAAGCCCATTCACACTACATTGCAATAACAATGTCTGAATGAGTACAATTCTGTCATTCCACTGTCACAAGGCCCCATAAGCATGAAAGCTCATGATGGGCATTAACCTTATCATTATTCAGCAAAAATTTGCATGTGCAGTATTCTCTAACTGGGAGGGGCAATTCTCTGATGCCTGAAAGGTTCCCCAGTAGTTTTGAAATTCGTTCAAAGGAACGGACCTGCCAGGTCTAGTGAGTGACATCCCTGCCCGTGGCGTAAGGTTTGGAACTGGATGATCATGAAAGCCCCTTTCAACCCAAGCCTTTTTGTGATTCTATGAATTGTGTAAAACCTGATAGCTGGGCATGATTTCACTGTGACCACTTAAAAATTTAGCAGGACGATTTCATAATCTGCCTTTTTACACCTGAATATTCCCTGTTTCCTCTTCCCTCTACTGGGGGAGATACAGAAGGCACTAGGATGATTTAGATCAGTTTAGAGCATCTATTGTGAAAACCTTTGTCATTATGCAGAAACTAATATGGAATATTAAATGAAACAACTCATCCATGCTCCTTTTTTTATATTTTTTTAAAATTTATGACATTATGGCATCAAGATAAAATTGAAACTGTTCATTTTTTATGTATTTGCTGCAAGTAATCAGCATATAATCTCTGCATTTAATATTTTAGGGGGTTTGGATTCAGAAACTTATATCTTGGAATATATTTAATTTGAGAATTAGACTGGTATGAAGAAGATTGCTTTATTTTTTTTTTTTTTGTGAACAGAGGTTTCAAATATTTCAAACAAAACAATTATTTTCTCTGCACAGTCATTATCAGAACAATCCAACAGAGTGTGCTCATGTACTGTGAGAGCTGAAGCTGCTTATAGTTAAAAGATGTTTTTCCTATCCCTTCTTCTTCCTCTTTAAAAATAATTAGCTGTAAAAGCTGCATTCTCTGTCAAGATTTTCAATGACATATAACATCTCCAGAAGAAACAAGCATCATCTTACATAATTAAATGGAGGAAGAGAGGGAATTCTAGATGAGAACAGTGGGAGTAAAACTTTTTTGCAGAAAGTCAGTACTTAACAGCAATAGCACAGGGATCCACCAAATTTTTTATGTTAGTGAAAGTATTGAGCTGTGCCCTGGTGATTAACCCCAGGACCAGCTTGTACACAGTACTGCACTTTTAGAGAGGTGATCTGCTGTGAGGCTGGAGGGACTGAGAGTGGAGTCTGGGGAATGGCAGAAATGAAATAGATTCTTCTGCTGGGGGATGCTTGCAAAAGGTTCTGCTGGATAATGTTGAAATTTTAAAATATGCAGAAGTTGTTGCAGACCAGATAATTTTTGCCAATAGAAACTGTATTTGTGTGGGATAGATCCCCAAAGACAACAGCCAATATTCAGCTTTGGAGACAGCACAAGAACTAGATGCAAGTACATAACCTTCCTCATAATGAATCTTCTGACAAAATTGGAGTAGCTTCCCATACTGTTTATAGAAACACTTTAAACTTTTGATACTGAAATCTCTTCTCTGAATAAAAATAATAAAATAAAGACTGCTCAATATGGGCAGGAATAGGACATGTTTGAGGCAATCCAGCATACATCTGTATCCCCAAGGGCTGAATATTTCAAAAAAGGCAGACATGGGCATTTGAAAGTCAGTACTACACAGAAGGGAAGGGGGATGCTGTAGTATTAAAGTGACAAAATTTGGACTTTGTTTACTACCTCAGTTGTCTATTATCAGCTGTGAAATAGCTCAGACCAACAAACAGGTTACCACTGGATGGCAAGTTAATGCACATTTTCATAGTCTGATGCCTTAGCCCACAGCAAATTCAAGAGGCTTAGAGAAATCTGAAGTGCGTGAAACAGCTGAGAGAGCTGATTTTGTGAAGGGCTGCTGCACAGTTACTCCCTCAGGGAAGTAATTTATTCTGTGCCTCAAAACCCAAACTCAAATAAGAATATTGTTGTTGCTCTGGAGGTTGTCAAAAGATAAAGTTCATTGCTGATTAAAATTAGCAGCCATTTCATTGCCATCATTAATATTGTAATGATACCTAGTTATGTAGATTATTGCCATCTCCTTCATAGTGCCACAGCATTTCTGTTTAATAAAATCACATCTGAGAGGAAGTGATCTGAAAAGGTAATCCCAAAATCTCCACATGCTGCATGGTTCCATGTAACACACAGACAGACACACTCTGTTTCACTTGAAGAATCCCCAAAGACCTAAATCTCTGTACTCTTGCAAAAGCATTCTGTGTGCCAAGCCCCCACTGATCTCCCCTTGCACTATAATTACCCTGGGATGCCTCCCTACAGGTGAAGCCTTTCTCTTTGGAAAAATGCTTGCAGCGTTCTGGGACCTCTCTCATGCACACACTGTGTAAAGCTCAGCTCTGAGGATTAGCCTGTTCTGCCTTTCTCTTCTCTTCCACAGTCACAGTCTTCCTTCCTGGCTCTAGGCTTTAGGCCTCTTTACTGCATTTCAATTTTACAAAACTGAGAACTTATACAAACTGAATATGAAACTCAAGAGTTTAGAAATGTCTTCTAGTGTAAGAACTTCAGACTTTGTAAGGTCTTACTACCTGATGTGGTTAGTTTTTGAATCCATCAGCATTAAGAACAGATTCTTGCTAAAAATGTTGCCACAATGCATTGATTATAATAATCTATTTTTAGACATTCCTTGTTATAAATCAGAGAAGACATGTCTGGTGCAGCACTAGCAAAAGGATATTTGAAAAAAGCCCTGAAGTACGTGAACAATGGAAAGATTTCATCAAGCTTTATTTGAAAATTCCCCATCACTGGGGAATTTCACATTTCCACATTTCCACATCATCATTAGTATGATGATAAGAATGTAATGGATAAGATTCATTCCTGAGTTTATTCATCTTCAATTCTTTTTCAGCACAGCTTCCAATTCAGCTTATATTCTTAAAATGAACAGTGATTTTATATGTCTTGAGTCTTGCCTAGTTTAAGATGTTTTCAAAAAGCAGGCAACTTAGAAACTACCTTTTGCCTCCCTTAGGAAAAACAGCTCAAAAAATGAAAATACATTGCAAGAAGCCCAGGGCATGTGAAGATGTAGTTATTTCACTGCTGAATCTCATCTGAGTCTCATTCTCTGTGATAAGGAAATTCTTTCACATTTTGAACTAAGGTTTCTCAACTGTATGGGAGCAGACTTGATGGCATAATTAACAGTCTCCTGTACCTATGCAAACATTTAAGGACAAAACAAAAAGAAGCAAATCCCATGAAGCACAAATTTCTGGGGCTCACATATTAAACCTGTATTACTGTCTGGCTTCCCTAAAAACAGGAGCTCAGCAAATGTCACATTCATGCAGCCTGGTGTTTCATTTCCCCAGTTGTCCTTTTTCTTCTTTATGACTTCTGTATTTAAGCTTGTGCAGATTCAACAAACAGGACAAAGACTGTCTAACAGTAGCATCCAGTTAGTCATAAGCTCTTGGTACATGGAAGCATCTTTACCTCCATAACCAGACAGGGAGTGAGCTGATGTGTTAGCATTGTTGTCACCGGTACCAAAAAATAGCTGGAACAGGTCTGCTGCAACAGGTTATGTCTTAAGGATCCATTTGTAATGCAGACTGCAAACCTGTCTGATTTATGAAGCAGCTGCTCTCCTCAGGACCACATCCTGTCAGATACATTTGTCTGGCCACCCTGTGAGAAAAAAGAAGATTATGCCCTTTAGACCCACAATGAATTATGAAACTCTTCAGCTTCTCACCAGAAACAACAATGATGAGAGGAAAGGAGAGATAATTTGCTTTCATTGGTCTCACAAATGACAGCTCATATTTAGACATCTGGGGCAATTGTTTCCAAAATTAAGAGACTTGAAATAGCACTTGTTTGTCTGAAATCAGCTAGTTCGTCAATATTTAATTCAATACTGGCAGAATTTCTTATATTCTTAGTTTAAATGATGAGAAAATTCAGTTTCACTAAAATGTTCCAAAACTATTACTGCCAAAAGGGATTTTAGAATTAATTTTCAAGCAAATTTAAAGAAATACATGACATGAAGCTGAATATTATTAGAAGACATTGGAGCTGAAAGGGATGGGTTTTTCAAAGACACAGGTTGTGGAAAAATGCAAGAGGGACTTATTTTCTCACTGAAGGTCAAATAAAACTGAATAGAAAAAAGAGAAATGAGGGTTGCACAGAGACTGGCAAACATTCAGGAAGTAACTTTGTGCCTGTAATATAATTGCAAAATATATCACAGGGCAACAGTGACTCCCTGAGAGAGATGGACATTATGAAATGGTTGTAATTATTGATTAAGAATCTCAGTCTTACTGATCAGTAAGACTAAAAACATAAGATGTACAGTACCTTCTTTTTATATAATTATACTAAAAATTATTAGATCAAATTCTGTGAGCAGAAGTGCTCTCAATCAGCACAAGCTGCACAGATAATTTCTACTTAAAATGACATAAACTGAAAAGGTTTTTAATTTAAATCTCCTCTTGCAAAGGCTGGTTGCCAAAAAGCTCTTCTCACTATTGCTCAGTCATTGGTGGGTAATTTGTTCCAGACTCTCACCTTCTCTGGAAAGGATCTTTGTGTCAGCTGTTTCCCCATGTAGTTTTAAATCTTTCCAATTTTGGGTGGGGGGGAGAGTGGTGTGGTGTGTATGGAATTAATTCTCTGGTTAAACACCTCAGAAGAGCATATGTATGACAGTCTTTCCCAGTGTAGTTTCTCATATTTTCCCCATGACTGAATTATGCAGCTGTGGGTTCATATAAATAGAAGAGAGACAAAGTGGAAAAATAGCCTCTTATTTCACACTTTTTCAATATCTAGGGCTCCCAATTCATAAATACCAAAAGATACTGCTGCTGTCCTCATTAATATCTCTGTCTGCAAAGTTAAGTATTTGAGGAAGTAGCTAGTAGCCAGTCTTGCCAGAATCCTGGACCAAACTTCCTGTCAGTGCTAGGAGATCCAGCAGGGTTACTCAGACTTAGATTTGTTTGAGATCATAGATACAGAAATGTGCACTAGTTTCACGGCATACTGAAAAATTGCCCACACCAGATATGGATTGTTTCTTCATGGGAAGGCCTTGGAAAAAAATCAACATTAGGGTCTTGGATAGATGCCACCCTTTCCTCTCAGTGACAGTCACATGGTGCTGCCATACTTCAGGTCAGACCTTATCTCCCACTCTTGGCTGGCGAGGGCCTCTGAATGCTCACAGAAAGTACAAAGCCCCACTGAGACCTATGAACCTGGCAGTACAGCCAGCAGGTCTCACTGAAGACTGTAATCAATAAAACAGCCTGGCCAGCAGCATAGCAACAATTTCAACAGCATAAACATATTTTAGCAGCATGAAAACAATCAAGATGTCCTGTGAGATAGCACAGCCTAGATACCCTGGATCCTGACTGCCCTGCCCCAGTCTATGTTCCATGTCCCACTGGCCATGGCATCTGCTTTGGTCCAGAGGTGACTGAGGCTCTTTGCCTCCCAAACACATGTGGGTAAACCACATCAGACACACTGAAATGCTTGTCTATGGCCACTGTAAGGACTTGACAAGAGGAAGTAAAATTTCTTTCTCTCCAGGGTCTGCAAGAACCTCCCTCCCTGCAGCAGAAGGGAACCCGTGAGATGAGGATACATGGCCCAAGCTGCACTATGCCAAACAAGGAGAAATAGCACAATTCAGATTTAAGTATTTTTTAGGAGCTCTGCTCTGTGTTTGGTAGACAGGCACAATTCTTCAGCTGGCCACTAATGAGCTCTGCCTGAGCACTGCATAAGCAGTGGTTCAAAACAGCTGTTTTGCTTTGCTCTGCCTTTATCTGGTTCTGCAGCCCCGGTCTTGCATCTATTTTCTACCCTTCCAGTGCTAATGGTTTCCGACCTCTGAACCAGTGTTTGCTGGGGCTGAGCAAATGCCTCTGGTTTTGTGTTCAGACTCAATGCCAGCCACAAATTTCTAATCACATTACATCCTGCTGCTCTCTGCAAAGAAACTCTGGACACCAGCACTGCATTCGAGGCTCTCCTTTTATTTAGCAGCCCTGCTCTGCCCGCAGTCTCATCAATAACCACATTAAAGGCCATTTATGTTCACAGCTGGGCACTCTGGAAAACTGAGGGGTATAACAGGCAGCAGATGAGCTCTCCAATCATTTAACGCCCACAGTTTTTTCAATCCATAAAACAGCCTTTCCCATGCTCAAACCTTATCTCTTTAAAGAATCTATATTACACACTAACAGTATTCTTTCATGAGAAAAAAGGAGAGGCTTTTTTTCCTTATGTAGGCAGAGTCCTGTTTGCTGAGAGTGTGAATCATTACTGACAGGGGACAGATGAAATATAGGTGGTCAAGACCAAGGCTGGTTTATGTTGTAAAGCATTTAGAAGAACATAACACAACACCAGAGAAACCAATTAACTTATGGGAGGAACATGTTCCTGCGTGCATGGTATAATGGGTGAGTATTTTAGTGGTGAATATCAAAATAATTATGCTAATATAAGTCTAATTTAAAAGCAGTTATTCCAGAGAAATAGGGGAAGAAAAAGTAATTATATTAAAAATTCAATTAGGAACTAGCTAAACAACCAACCAATGACATTACAAAACAGTAAAACTCCACTTTGTACAACATTGTCTTGGTATTATTCTGATGTCTGGAGTTCCCACTCAGAATCAGGCTCTTTGCCATCCTAAAGAAGGATGCGCAACGTGGGAGTCTTCAGTGATTTTTGAAGAATTAGAATACACTAGTCCCTCAGGGGTCCATACTGGGACCAGTATCAGTATTTTTTAATGTCTTAGACAATGACATAGTGGAATCAAGTGCACCCTCAGCACATTTGCAGGTGACACCAAGCTGAGTGGTGCAGTTGACACACATGAAGGACAGGATGCCTGCCAGAGGAACCCGGGTAAACTCAAGGAAGTGGCCTCATGGGAACCTCATGAGGTTCAACAAGGCCAAGGGCAAGTTGCTGCACCTGGCTTGGGGCAACCTCCAGCAACTACACAGTCTCATGAATGGACAGAGAGCATCCTTGCCACTCATGTCCTGGATGGCATCAAAATTTGGCCATCAGGTTAAGGGAGGTGATTCTGCTCTGGTGTGACCTCCTGTGGAATACTGCTCCAGAGTTCTCAGCATGGAAAAAACATGGACCTGTTGAAGTGGGTCCAGAGGAGGGCCATGAAAATGATCAGAGGTATGGAACACCTCTCCTGTGATGAAAGCCTGAGAGAGCTGGGGTTGTGCTGCTTGGAGAAGAGAAGGGTCTGGGGAGAGGTTATTGTGGACTTTCAATACTTGATAGGGACTTTTAAGAAAGATGGAAAAAAACAGTTTTAGTAGGGACTGTTGCAAACTAAGAGAGTATTAGATTTAATAAAGACATTTCACAATGAAGGTGGTGAAACATGAACAGATTTCCCAGAGAGGTGGCAGATGTCCCACTCCTGGAAACATTCCAGATCAGGCTGGACAGGGCTCTGAGCAACCTCATCTAGTGAAAAATGTCCCTGCTCGTTGCAGGGGTGATTGTAGTAGACAGCCCTTCCAGCCCAAGCTCTTCTGGGGTTCAGGGATTCTATGGTTACACAGCAGTCTGCTTAACCTGCATTCTCTGCAGATGAAGATCTCTCACAGCATTTATGTTTAACTAACAGTAATTGTAATGAAGGACAAGAACGGGTTGCACTGGGGTGTCACCAGACAGGCAAATTACTCAGAAAAATGTTTCTGACATATTTTGGAAACCTTAGAGTTTTCATTGTAATGTTTGTAGGAAGAATATATAAATATTTTATATAATGAACTGACAGTTACATATCTTTGCCATGAACAAATTCTTGGTAGTTAGACAGATACAAGGACAGATAGATAACTTTGAGTGGTGCAACTGTGAACTGTAGTCAGCAACTGGCTTTCAGATATAATCTGTTACCATCCATTCAGCACATGAGTACTGTAAACACATTTTTCCAAATGCTTCCAGCCATGGTTATATTAAAAATGGAGTAAAGAAAAAGTATTTTTAGAGACCCAGGAAATGTAATTCTGAACCAGTCTGTTTAAAGATTCTTGATGGAATTAGGCAACAACACCTGCTAGAAAGCAGCTGTTTGTAGGTATGCCAGTTTCATCACTGTTTAGTTACACAGGCTGTCTCTTACCTACATGTAAACCAGTCAGTCCAATGCGAGAAACTGGAAATAATGATCTCAGTTTTAGTATTTTATTATTTTATCTTCAAACACATATAAATGAGTATGCAAGCTGCAAGGTAAAAAAGAAACAGGCTAAAATTCTGTTTTATAAAAAAAATATCTTGTGTCAGATTGACTTTTACATTCCTGTAACTTCACTGTAGCCATGGGGCTTTTTGAAATCTTTTAAAGAAGTTGTCTCCATATGTGTGATAGATGGTACATCTAGAAGAAAGTATCTGGCAGAAATAAAGTATTTAGTTTTGATATCAACATAACAGCATGCAATATTATCACTTGTATACAATAATTTAACAGACTATAGACTGAATGTATAAATATTAGATTGTATTTCATATTTTTAGATGTTACACATTTTCAGCATGTTGCCAGAAAAGGAGTCTAGAAAGTTAAAGAGGATAATAAAAATTTAATATGCATGTGGAATTTCTATAAAGTATGCTCCAGTAGTTCTTATACATTAGAGTTCTTTGCTTCAATTTCTCTTTTTCTTGTCTTCCCCATACCATATTTCTCTTTCTCTCAAGCAGTTCCATAGAGTTATAACAGAGATAATTTACCATTTGTTTTAAAGTCAGATTTGACTTTTATACTCTAACATAATAAAAGAGTGATATGTTGTTAAACTTTGATGGCTAAGCCCCTTCCCCTCCAGCATCTCAAAGATTTAAATAATGAAACATTCCTGTGGTGATTTCTTCTGATACCATATGTAATGTTTAATTTCAACCAAAAGATACTAAACATTTTCCAAGAGAGACTGAGTAACTGATTTTTTAAATATGCAGCATTTTATAAATAAAATTGTACAATTCTACTGTACTTGCTATACAATAGTATAATCCTACAGTTTTAAACTGAACAAGACATTATTTTATTAAAACAAAAACCACAAAACATAATGTAAATATCAGGAGGCCAGCAGATTAGGCATAACTTAACAAGTAATATGATCACAACTTTTTGTCCTTAATTTATCACATCCCTATTCAGATGTGATTTTGATCATTGTTGAAAACTGAGGCCTCCTGATTCAGCAGCATAAAAGACTCATTTCCCTGCAATCAAGGTTAATTATTGCCAGTTGATGTTCTCCACAGCTTTTTCATTTTTAGCATTGATGAAGTACTGGGATTTCAGACAGTGAAGGGGAAAATAAAATAGCAGGTACAGATGGTTAGGATTAACACTAACTACAGGATAAACATTTAAAGTGCAGTCATGAAAGGGAAAGGAAGTGTCTTCTTTGCACAGTACTGGAATGAAGAGCAAAAAGAAAAATTCAGAAAATACAGTTAAAAATGTAGGGAAAATAACCTGTCACATCTTGAAGGACATGGAAAACAGCCAATAGCTATCTGTTCACCTCATGGTTTTGAATATGATTTGAAAAATAATGATATTAGAAAGTGTACTTTTAAGAAAATATCGGAGCTATAAAGCACATTTTTTGACTCTAGAGATTCTTTGTCTTTCCTGAACCTGTGAAGGATGTTCCATCTCCTTTGAAGTTAAGAGAAAACCACCTACAGAGGACAAGAATACAGATCATATCTAGTATTTAAAACACTCATCTGCAGAATTATTAGAAAAACCTTGCTTCTGAAACATTTTAACATGATATAAATAATTTCTAAATCTTTTTGTATTTATGAAAATTCACTGTTCTGATTAAAACCTCATGTTTTAATATCTTTCTACATGTAAATACACATGCTTATAACACCTTTTCTGTCAAAAGCTACATTAATGTAGCTTAGCAGATGTATTTCTAGGTGACTCAGCCTATATGGGCCATATGTCAGACTTTAATCTTAAAACAGATTTCAACTAAATTGTGATTGGCTTTATCAGACACATATAGTTCTGTATAGGTTGTTGTGGTTTCCATACATATTTGGAGGGAAAACTGCAAAAAGATAACTTGATTTATGGATAGTACTGGCATTACATTGTGATAAATCCCAGACTGTTTCTTGAATTCTAGAGTATTTTGCTTTTGTGTCAGCTGTCTTGGTGTCAGACAGCCACCTGATGATGGGAGAGTGATTGTGTTGGGATGCAACCACCTCAGCACTGGTAAACAGTGGGAGAGAGGTCAGTGTGACATCCCCAAGGTGTGGGTGACAGAAGATGGATACACACTCACCTCATACCTTGTTAGGGAAGTTTCTGAGAATAGGCATCTTTTACCACCATTACCCTGGAGCATACGGGCTCTTATCTTCTCCCCAAAAGGATAAGTCACAATTTTATGACTTTTTTTTCCTTCTTTCATAGACTCCATGACACTGTAAATTCTGCTGGTTTTCATCTGGTAGGTTTATTTGCTTTGGTCCTCCCAGCTAAACCAAGCAACAGAGAACACACTGAATATTTATGTTCCTCATGGACACCAGGAGCCTGTGAAGCATACTCTGAAGTATTCTTTGGAGGGAGGAAGTAAGGGATAGATACAAATTTGTCTAAACAGGATGGAAGGACAGTGTAATACTTTTGCTTCCAAGATGAAAAAGCAAACATCAGCCCTGACAGCGACTGCAGAACATGAGGAGACAGCAGGTAAGGCTCTTCCTTTCTCGAATTTATCTGGCCATGGTCCTTTAGCTGACAAAGCACTTCTCTGATTACTACCCAGCCAGTGTCCAATCTGGCACCAGAGGAGTACAGCTGCAAAATTTGTGAAGAGCTCATTCACAGCAAATACCACCCAGATAGGCCAAAACCAATTATGGCTAGCAGTTATAAAAGAACCTTAGCATGAAAGAAGTTTTAATGCTGTAAGATTATGTAACGCATAATATATGCCCAAACAAATGTCCACAGACCAGTCGTGATGAATTTCAGTTTGGGCAAAAGCCTATAGTTGTTTGACTTAAGTAATAAAAGAGTTTTAAAACCTTTATGGAAACCACAGAGAATGCCAAATTGATGGAACAGAAAGTCCTTTTTGTTCATAGCCCATTCAGGATAAAAACTATCTGTATTGCAGCATTCACCCACTTTTTTACTGAGGTGATACTGCTGAGCTGAGTATTTCACCCATTTTCTGTTTGGTGGCATAAGAAATGTGCCTCCCATACTTTCCAAGAGCACTGCTATACCACTAGTATAAGATATCAACTTATTTTCAAAATAAGTACCATTAATAAATGGCAAAAAAAAAAAAAAAGGTTGTTAAAATGAAGACAGTTGCAATCTAGGATTAGCAAATCACTCCAGTGCAAATGTAACTACTAAGCTTACTTTTCAGAAAATTAAGTTTCTTCTTTTGGTCATAGAGTGTCCCACTATTCTCCTGAAGGGCCAAAGAGTAGCCTTCTTTGAGTAGTACAGGAAAAAGCTAAAAATAAGGACCTTGTGTGCAACTAACACTTGAATTATGGTATCACAGAACTTTTGAGGTGGCCTTTGCAGTTATGCTATGCCTGTGAAAGAACACAGGCAAAACAGTTCTGCACAGGTGACAAATAAGATTCTCAAAATAAACAGAAGGGGAGCAATAATACCCCTTATCTCAGCTTTGTGAGAAATAGCAGGGGTCCTGTATTGTTTAACAGCAATTTATTGGCTGCAGGACAGAAGAGGAAAAAAAAAAATCAGATTTGTAGAAAAAAAGTATTAATTCAGAATTGTGTATTTTCCCTCATCCAAAGAAATTTATAAATATGAATTATTTAAATCTTGATTGCATAATGAAGAGTGAGTGTGGTTTCCATTAGAATGTTACCTGACTTACCAGGGGAATTGGCACTCCACTATCCAGCCCTCTAGAAACACGAGCGGTGGTAAACAGAGGAGTACCTCGGGGTGGTGTCAGTCCCAACAACAGTGGTTAAAGGCTTATCTACAGCTGATTTGATCAGTGGGTGTATTGCTGGGTCAAGGCTCAGAAAGGAGCACAGCCCTGGCTCCCTCTAGGGACACAGAAACATGAGATGGCAAAGCTGCATGTCATCTTGGAGAAGGTCAAGCACAGGTGCCTTCCTCAACGCGGTCACATGTGGGAGAGACTGCTGCCATGGTGCACTGCTGTCCTACTTAATCAGCAGAAAACTGCAGTTTTCCCTTCTCTTTTCTCTGGCAATCTAGTTCACAAGTGATCTAGCATTTTCCATCCTCTCTCTTTTAATGGGGAAAGGTTAGCCAGGTTTCTGCAGGTTTTTTTAAATCCAGTTAATTCTTATGTCCCCCAAATTATGGTAAATGGGAACCTCAGTGCAGTAGTGCCATGGTGCATAGCTACACAGATTTCTCTGTGCTTTGGAGAGAAGTTTTGATGTTCACTAAAGGGGCATTGTATTGGAAACAACAGTGAATGCTGTTTGATAGTTGGTTTTCCACCCCAAAGATAAGTTAGGAAGTCCTAGTGCAGTCATTGAAGCCCTGGCCTGTATTACAGGAAGAGTCGCAAATGTCATCCTTCCAAAAAAGTTCAAAAGTATGTTCCACCTCACTCATTATGAGCTTTTGCTGCTGGTTCTGGGCTGAGTTTTATATTCCTACAATAATTTTAACAGTAACGATGTACAGAGCAGCAGAAATGTCTGTCTTCTGAGCTCTATTCCTGTGATATGACAGATCTTTCAATCTGTTAATTTCACAGCCTTAAGGATTATTTCTGTGCCAGTATCATATTATCTCCTATCAAAAATCTCTACAGATCTTCCCCAAAATAAATGTGACCACCTAAATGAGTGAAATGAGCGGAACCAAAAAGATTTTATAAAATCTATTTTACATTTTAAAGGTATATAAACCTTATTAAAAGATACTACACTATTGTAAATGCAGGTGAACCCAATGGGAAGAAATTACGATGTCTGACTCAATTCAGAAGGCTGAATTATTTCTTTATTATAACTGTGCTAAAATACATCAATATACTATATAAATACATCAATATACTATATAAAAGGAGGATACTAAAACTGCATGCTACTTTCTCTGACTCTAACACAACTCATGACCCTCTCTCTCGAGTCCAGACACAGGTGGATTGGACTGGCCATCAGGCTCAAACAATCCTCACCAGAATCCAATCAAGCACTCACTCCAGGTAAACAATTCTCCAAACACATTCCACATGGGAAAAACAAGGAGCAGAAATAGAAATTGTTTTCTCTTTCATTTCTCTCTATGCACCTCTATGAAAGTCCTGAGAGGGAGAGAAATGTGCTTGCCACACTACACTACTACAGGGGGTAATGCATCCTTCTCTTTAAATACAAGACTTTAAACTGAAGAAAGTAATGATGCTGCTCTTGAGGTGTAACACAAGAAGCATCTTTGAATTTTAAGCCAGTTCCTCTTCTAATACAAAGCAGAGTTATTCCAGTGAAGACAGTGGAGTTCTGCAGATTTGTGTTGCTAGGGATCTGTCTGCCAATGGGAAGCGACAGAAGAGACAGCCATATCTCAATAAAAAGAAAATGTGAGGGTCAAAAACATCTGATATATATTCAGCAGTGATTGCTCCTAAGAGAAAGGGCAATAATAAATGCCCTATAGAGGAAAGAGGAAAGGATGATGCAAGCAAGACAGAGAAGAAAGAAAAAAAACACAGTCAATCAGAAGCTGCAGAGAAAAGATGATAAGAGCAGCAAAATATCAACTTGGGTTGAAGCCAGCTGAGCAATGCAACAAGAATAAGAATGTAACTTGATTATAAAGCAGAGGAAAATTACAACACTGAGAATAAAATAATCTATTGAAGCTTGTTGTGTGAGGCTCCAAACATTTCATGTGCAAATTTGAGACTTGTTTTATCCTCATCCAAAGTTGCTTTGAAGAACTCCTCTGCCAGATCCAATTTTTTACTACATTTGATTGACGTGTAGTTAGAAGTACTGAACTTTATATAAATGTACAATTTTTCTGTCTTTCTGTAACATTTACTCTGTAGAGTTTTTAAATTTAAAAACATTGAAAAAACAATTTATGGACTTAATATTTTTCTCATTTTTTTTCAGAGATAACTCAGAAATATTTTACATTTCATATCATGCCTAATCTAATAGGTACCTATATCTATAGAGAGAAAGAAAAAAAGGAGATTTTATATTACCCAACAAATGAGGAAAGATACATTATTATTTTCACAATCATACCTTGACAGGGAATACAGAGCTCAAGACAAGTAGATATTAGAACTATTACATATACTGTAGATATTATTCTCATGATCTACTAGTTTTGCTTAAATCACCAGCAGTAATCATATGGGCAGAAAAAGTATATTACTCATATGAGCTCACAGCCTGAGCTCTAGGTAAATAACACATATAGGATTGGACCTAAAATGTCTCAGCAGAAATATAATAGATGTCAAGATAGAAGTCTTGAGCCAAAGTGATGTAATTTGTCTTACCTTTGAAAATGAGTCTGCAAAGTTTCCAATGTCAGACCTTTGCTGACATCAGAGAAAATGCAACTTTTGAAAAGTAACACTTGCATCTAATACTATTTTCTCAATGATAAGAGGATTTACAGTACTAGTCTGTGTATTGCAGACCAAATATAGTTTGTCAGTGCTGAGATAGAACAACCTCTAATGTGGCCCTCCTTTCCCTCCCAGATTTATAAAGGGATTTATTCTCTTTTTCCAGCTCAGTGGTTGTCCTTCATATTTTGAAAAGTAAAGTGAAATTTCTCCTTGATTCCTGTTTTTCCCTTTTTCAAACACTAGTTACAAACTCGTCCTTAGTGTGACTCCTTAGCACAGTGTGGCTCACATGTTAGAAAACAGTGCTCTAACCAGCAGCACATCAAAAGTATTTTTTTCCTCTATTTGAAATGCAAGCAGATTCCAAAGCTGTTTGAGGTGATGTCAAGAAGAAATTGAGAGGACTGAACTCCATTTAATTCTCAGTTCATTTCAATTGATGGTGAAATACAGATCTGACACAGACAATTTCAGACAATCAGTGGCATCAATCTCTGCAGAACCAAAGCCTCCACATCTTCTACAGTCTTTTTCATAAACTTTCTGCTGTGTAAAATTTTAAATGGTGCCTGGACAGGTATCCACTTTTGGTAAGCCAAAACATAGTGATACTATTAATCACACACACACACAAAGACAAAAATAAAAGGTCATTTTGAATCTTAAAGCTAAGAGAGTTCAGAATTTTTTCATGCTTTCAACTTGAAAGCTGAATAGATCCTGGTTCTAACTAATCTATTCAGACAAGAGGTGGTGAAATTAAGGAACTGAAAGCTTTAAATATGGAAAAAAAAATTTCTCACATGATGTAAAAGGTCATTGTCTGGTCATACCCAGAATTTTGCAACAGCTTACCTTTACTCTGGGTAGATCTTTCCCCACAACAATAGCAATTAAATAATGTGTCAGTAGCAACACTCACAAAGTTCAAGGTGGGAAGGTGAGACAATATGAGAATCACTTGTTGCCATTCCTCTAATGCTAAATCTCTGAACTAAAAGTTCTTACATACTGGATTATGTAAATACCCCTTATCCAGGGGCATTTACAATCCAGTAATTTTAAAGATTTTGATTGGGCAGGTCAGAACCTGCAATCAGTATAAGAATATGTAAAATATTTACAACAACATAGCATAAATGGAAAACTCTACGAGACCTTATCAAGGTAACTTTTATGCAGTACCTAAGAGTATATTGGTCAGTAGAAGTTTGGCCTGCTGATCCAGAGGTCACACCAAACTAATCTACATTTTAAAAATTCCCCATTTTTCAGTACTGAGAGGAAGGGAAGAATTACATTGTATTTAGCATAAGAAGTGGTTTTGCTCTTTTCGGTTAAAAAGCCACATTTAGTAGGAAAATAAATAGCACTTCCTATACAAATAAAGAAAACTATGCTTTTTAAAAAAAATTTATGATATTGTGAGAAAGACATTTTTATTATTTTAGGGTTCCTTCCAATTATTTCTTAAAGGCAGTAGTGGAGACAAGTTCCTGTTCAGCTTAATTATGTGTGTGGTACAATTCCTCCAGGGAAAGTGTCCTAGAGTGATACAGAACCATGCTTCCCTTTAGTCTAGCTACAGAGTTGGCTGATTTTACTTCCTGCAGAATGTTCTGCTGGTCTTAGGAAGAAATTAAATGCTTCTGGCATTGAGAAGACTCATAGGGACATTCAGTAATCACTGTGAATAATCACACTGTTCATGCAGCCTTAAGCATTTGAAGTCTCTTGCTCACCAATATTTTATTTTCTTCTTCAGTATATCATTCATCATAATTTTCTGCCCTTCAGACAAGGTTTTTTTGTTGCTCTTTAGTGCAATACATTATTTTATGTGGCTTTTATGTTCTTGCCTCACTGTCACCATGCTATTCTGTTTTATTTATTAAATTTAGCTTTTCTGTTATTGTACTTATAAGTCATTGTGGGCTATTTTTGTGTGCTTCTTACTTTCCATCTCATGTTTGTTTAATTATCATAACAGCAATGGTATCTTTTAAATATTTTTAACAGACACATAGCACACTTGGCTTAAATTGTATAATTGTTTACAAATTATTATGGGAATGGCGCCTTGAGAAACATTCTCCTCATAGCACATTTATTTGTGTTTGTTTCAGTTTAGAGTAAAAGGAAATTTTTTGGTTGGGTCATGCTTTCCCATCTTCACATAGAATTTTGCTGAAAGGAAGGAGGGCCAGTGGCAAGTCTGGGACCCACTGGTGCTGGTGGAAAATACCTGAAGTGGAACATGGTTATTACATTAATCTGTGCAGGTCTCTCCCCATCAAGATAAGTCAAGGTATGCCTTTTAGCAGCAGCTCTGAAATCCTTACACAGACAAACCAGGAACTGAAAAGTGAGCAGAGTTCAAATGTCTCTTTATTATTGTCTTTCTATCAAAATAAAGTTTTATTTATTATTTTTCTACTCTAAAGTAAAAATGTCTTTGCACTAACCACCAAGGACATATACACCTCTAGCAATAATAAAATATGTGCACAAATGAGACATGAGTGGGTAAAACAATAAAGGAAAGAAATCTTGGAGAAACATTTAAAGCCTCTGTTTCACTCTAGCTGCACCTTTGCTTTCTTTAATGCCTTCCAGTGAGTACAAGGATCTCATTCTTTCCTAATTTCATTATGATTTTGAAATAATTCCCTGCTTTTGGAGTAAAAGACCTATTTTATTTGTAGGAAGCTGTTGCAATATGTTGAGTATCTGGGCAAGACACTTATTTAATAATAATAAATATTATTATTCCTGTCTTGTATAGAGGCTCTTGTTCCACATTGTTGGTCACCTCCAAATGAACTTTGTAGGCCTTTATCAGATTATAGGCAGATATCTAGACATCTAGACAGGTCTTCATAGTCCTTTCCAGCATGTCTATGTTCCTTAGCAAGATTGCCTTTGCTCAAGTAAATTAACATTAGCTTCTGAGTTTGTCTGATCTTGATCTTATCTTTCTCCATTACCTATTAAGAGCTGAACTGTGAATTTGATATTTGTATTAATGTGCACTTCATTCTTTGCCCAAGAAGGATGCTCAGGCTCTCACCAATGGCCTGAAATAAAGGCCACAGGGAAGACTAGGGCCTGCCCATTTATGCTGCCCTGTGAGCAGGCTGACCTTATTGCAAGTTTAAACCCCATCTGCTGTGATATCAATTAACAGTGAGGAGCTGTTAGGCAGCACTCTGCCCCCATAATCATGGCTGTTATCTGTCCAGAACATTTTGTTAGCCCAGAAGGGCTTAGACAGAGGCTCCTTGCAGTAGGGTGTAATGTAGCCCACGGTGGTGAGATGTCCCTTTCCTTATGTACTGTGTCACAATCAGCATTGGATTTCCTTGCAGTTTCCCCAGAGAC
Source organism: Lonchura striata (assembly GCF_050655825.1). NCBI lineage: Eukaryota > Metazoa > Chordata > Aves > Passeriformes > Estrildidae > Lonchura > Lonchura striata. Next base: position 66,371,636 of record NC_140703.1, read on the forward strand.
AGCCCTACCTAAGGCTGTTGCTACAGCCAAAAGTAAAACTGAAAGCTCATCCCTGCTCCCTGGATAGGGCCACTCCATAACAGCAAAATCAGTGAATCTAGTTTTGCCACCCCTGGAGAGCAGGAATTGTCTGAAATGATCCTTCCACAGCTTGACCCTTTCTTACTGGGCGCCTACAAAATGCATGGTCTGTTTGTAATAAGATGCTATCATTGTCACTTTAATTCTGTACTGAATTTCAATTTGATTCTGTGAAACAGACACGCTACTTTTGTTCAAAACCAGTTCTGACATTTGTGACTCCAAATGAAATCTTGTTTAAAAGAACAATAAGTGAGCTGTGGCCACAGGCCACAAGTTGTACATTTTTAAAAAGTCAGAGAAGAAGCTTAAGAAATTCAACCTTGGATTGAGTTGTTAATTCTGAATGCAGGAGGTTGTTTTAGAAAGAAGAGGTTTTCTAATGCAAACAGCATGAAAGACCAGCATGAGTGCCATGTGAGCAGCAGCAAATTCAAAGTAATTGAAAGTAATATTCAGGGTTGGTGCAGTTATTTATATATTGGAGATCCATTTAGATTCAATGAGAAATGCAGATTTAGAGACGCAGAGAATTCCAAAGTTGTCATTTACAACTGAGATTAAATGACGGAGAAATTGTACGTGCGTGACAAAGCTACATGTGGGCTTAATTCCTGCCACTGTGGATGCACATCAGTAATTGTTTGCATGCAGCCAGGAACATATAAGCTGTCATGGCAGTGCTAAGTATTGTTTTTTTGAAAATGTATGAGTATCTGGACAATAAACTAGGATAGAATTCTGAAAAACAAACTGGAAAATTCACCATTTTCAAAAGGTTTAGAAACCCATACATTATGGGGCTTTTTGTCAATGAATTTCATTAAAGCAGATGTTTGGCAACACGCTGTTAAAGCTTGCTATATAGACCCATCATTCCAATTCAATCTCACGGGCCAATAATGACATTTTCCTTTTTGTCAATATTCATCTCTTCAGGTCAATAGAGAGGAAAGCACAGTATGAAATGCAGAACTTGCCTTATATGCCCATGAAGGCTGGGAAACACTGTTTCTGCTAAACGTGTTTTACCTCGAAATTTGTCATGCAAACACATATTCCCTGTTTAGGGACTGGAATTAGACAGACCATATCTGTGCTATTTTAACAAACACATTCCCCTCCACTCCCCAAACCCCTTTCCTTTTTACTGCTAAAACTGCATAGCTAAATTGAGCCTAGCAGTCCTATAACTTAGGATGGATTCTGCCTTTGTTGTCACTAAATGAAGATCCAGCAACAGAAATACAGATCTTGCTGCTGCAGAATACTCGAGTGTTTGGTTAACAATGGAATTAAATTGTACTGGAACAAGAGGACTTGGGACATGTCAGAAAGGGGAGGGAGTTAGGTTTATAAAAGTTCACAGACAAAACCATAGACTTAATGTTCCTCTTAGCCTTTCCATCATGGGTCCGTGGTATAGTCACACTTTGTGTGATGAGGACCCATGAACATCCCAAAGCTTAACTGAATTACTTGCCAGTGACATGCCCAGACAAAAATACAAGAGTGGAGGCCTCAGGTTCTCAGTTGCCTCCTATTTAGCAGCTTGATATAAATCTGTATTGACTAAGCATTTTAAAAAATAAGATCCATATTAATAAAAAGGAAAGCAAATACACCCTAAACCAGGTTGAAAAAAAAAAAAAATCTCCATTTCATCTGCTTCTGCATTCACATCTTTTCCCTAACAAGCTGGAGAAACACATCTTTAAAAAGCCCTTTCCATTTAGCAGGAGAAAACACAGACTTTTGGAAACTTTTAGTCAAGGAAGGGCCTGAATGCCTGAGAGCTTGTCTTTTCTTCCTTTTGTGTTAATTTTTAAAAAGCAATTGCAGTTCTTGCTACACCTTACCCAGAGCAAATATTAGTAAAGGCTCTCTAGCAAGACAGAGAAGAGCAAGAAATGGGAAAGGATGGTGCAACAATGCTTTTCAAGGATGGTTATAGAGGTCACAGATGTTCAATTCTTATACGCGTATTCAATGTCCTTGCTTCTGCTGGTATTTCTCTGAATGTGTTTTACTCAAAAGAAGCTATTTTTATTATTCAAAAGAGGATAGACTGTACCTTCAAGTAGAAGCTGCAAGTGCATTTTGTCTCTGCTTCTCTCTCTGGACTGTTGTATAGCCTGTTGCACAGCAGGCAATGTCCTGAGAAACCCCAATATGCATGGCTATCTCCTACTTCCTTTTAACTTAAATTCTTTGACACAGCCCTAAGAAAATCTCAGTGACTGCGATATTTAGAAGAGTAATTGAATTTTTATTTCTTCAGTATATAATGAGTGTAACCTGGGGAATAATCAAGTTATTTTTTCTTTTTAAGCACTCTGTTTCCCTGATTTCTGTGACCTGTAGTCCAAAATGCCAAAAGGAAGAAGATTTTTTTTGAATGTGTGCTGTTTCTTCTAAAACTACTGGATGTAGTGCAAGTGTCTGGAGTTCCAAGGTGGGGACTAAAGCAGCCTCTTTGAAAAGTGGTAAGGGAAGTTTCAACCCTGAGTTTTCATTTCCCTGAAGTGTTGTAAATATGTAATTTAGGACAAAAGCTGGCAGAAGAGTGTAAGAACATTAAGCATCTTGAAGAGAGCTGGCAGAATGCACATAACGTTCAGCTCTGGTGCCACATGGCATGGACTTCCAAAGATAATGAAGAAATTATTTGTTTTTTCAGGAAACCTCTACCCTAGAGAGGCAACCCTGTCAGGGCCCATAAAATGCACAGAGAGTATTTCTATGGGACATTGAAAAGAATGCCTCTATCACTTATTTATAAAGCAGTAAATTCTAATGTGACTTAAAAGTCTTTTTTCCTTGTCTTGCTTACTTGTAGATGAGGTTGTGTCAATATGTAGAAGTACAGCTGTATAGCTGTTACCTGTTAAAGAACATTCGAGGCAAGGATGCCTGGGAATCCCATTAATGCCAAATGTTGCCTTAAGTGGGCCCAGTGGGATCCTCATGAGGTTCCCAGGTATATGGGAACCCATGTAGATGTTTCCAATATAAGGTCCTGCACCTGAGTTGGGGCAAGCCTTAGTATCAGTACAGAATGAGGAATAATGGGATTTAAAGCAGCCATGACAAGGAGGACTTGGGGCTGCAGATTCATAAGGAGTCCAAACGTGACCCAGCAATGTGTGCTTGCAGCCCAGAAAGCCAACCATATCCTGGGCTGTATCCAACACAGCGTGGCCAGCAGGGGGGTAGGGAATTCTGCCAGCGGGTAGGGAACTCTGCTTCACTCTGAGACCCCATCTGGAGTGCTGCACCCAGCTCTGGGGCCCCCAGCATGAGAAGGACATGGACCTGCTGGAACAGCTATACAGGAGGGCATAAAACTGCTCAGAGGGCTGGAAAACCTCTCCCATGAAGGCAGGCTAAGAGAGTTGGGGCTTTTCAGCCTGCAGAAGAGAAGGCTCCAAGGAGAACTTACTGTGACCTTCCAGTACCTTACAGGGATGAAAATAAAAACACAATTGTTTTTTTTAGGTCACAGCCAAGTACTGATCTCTTTAATCATTGCAGAATATTGATCACCTGGTCCATGGATTTTAGTGGTGATTATATTTTGCCCTAAAATTATGTGAAAATTACTGAACCTAAATGAAAATTAATGGTGTGGCTCTGACACCATGCTTACACTTGGGAAGTTGCATTTTTTTATTTAAATACTGCAGTGTTCTGGGAGATTTCACAATTGCCTCTATCAGTTATGTTTCTGTGAACCAAAATAAGCAGCTAAGCTTACTCTTGCTACTATTATTGTAGCAACAATACAAAAATTAGGGCATTTTTCAAAACAAAGTCCATTGGAAATAATCCATTTCTGCAAGCAGAAAAAGATTACAGGATCAGGCTGGCTGCAACCATAAAGAAAATTCACAGTCCTTAGAATGCTCCCAGAATATGTAAGAGTTCACAACTGACATTTTTCATAAAAGTCAGTCTTCTTTTAGGGTATGGTTAATAAAAAAAATGGACTGATTAAAAAACTTTAACAGCTAGAACCCTTGCTATACCCACCATCTCCAGTAAACAGATGGCTATCACCCAAGACAGTGCTCTGTTTAGCAAATCACACAGGATTTTTTCTTGACTGAAACACAATTTCATGAACATTGAATTAAACTTTGTGGCTAAGAAGGCACCTGTCAAATTTTACAAAACCTTTCAGATAATAATGCACATATTTTGAATATTTTGCCCCGAGATTTGGGGGTTTTTTGTGATTTTTGTTTTCAATATGGAAATTCTTAGCTTCAGAAGCAATTGGTAATAAGATACATCAGAATAATAAGATACATCAGAAAAATTTATCCCAGACCTTATTAAGCACTGGTTTAGCATTATGATGTTTATGAGAGCTTTTAACAAAGAAAGGCAAAGGGGAAAAAAGGAGGAGTTTGAATGTGCAATTAAAGAGACTCCAGAAGTGAAACTACCTATATTTCTTCAAAACTTCAGAAACAGGGAAGAGAGAAGAGGGAAAGAGGCTTGCCAGAGCACATATCCGAAATGGAGTTGAAATTCAGTTGGTAATACTTACCCTCTGGAGTAAGACCACCTTACTGCAGTAATCACAGGAGGAATTAGGGAAAGTAGCTCAGGTCTCTGAATAAGTAAGACACAAATTTGAACCTCTAAAATGCAAAGATGGATAACAGAAGCTTAAACACATTTTTGCTTAGCTTGGGCAATTCACACCAAGAGCATTTAACAGCAATAAATCACATGAATGCCTTTGAACATTGTCACCTAACAGACACTGACATGGTGCTCAGTACTGATGAGCAAACATCCTAAAAAAGGATGTCCTACATCCATTGAACTGGGTAGAATTAGTCATGCTGGTTGACAGAGTTAATTGAAATTCAGTCTTTTTCAGTGAGTTACTGATTGACTTTGCTTTTACAAGTTTAAATTATTCATGATAGAACATATGAAAAAGAGCTCCAGTCTCTTGGTTATTTATGGAATGTCCACTCTGACAGTGTGCAGCTTGTGATTAATTGCTGGAATACATTTTGTTACTTCTTGAAATGACCATTGCAAACTTTTCAAGCAGGGGTGTAATACCAGATAACCTGCATTTCAAACTGCATTTTTAAACTTTACTTTAGTATGTGGGAGGGAAGAAATAATCTGATTTTTACTGACACGATGCCTTACATCTGTATGTACACCAAAAAATTCCTGCATTTCCTGTGGAGATGCATGTATCTACCTTTGAGCTTATTGACAAGATCTTACATGAGATCTGCTAAAAATTTGATTCACTGTGGACTGGAGAAGACAGAAGAATTTATATGAAAATTATGAAGGATGAGTATGCCTAACAGCAAGCAGGACAAAAATATTCAGCTCTAATTAAGAACCAATTTGAAACTCAGATCAGTTGCTGATTAAAAAAAGAAAAAATTAATAATCTTTAACTTCAGACCAGTGAGTCTGAAATTAAATATCATTATGGCCCAAGTTCAGGCTTTGACAAAAACTTACCTTAATCCATGCAGTCTATCTTCTTCATTTTAAAAGAATTAGTCACATTCTTGACAAGTATTTATAAATGAGAATTGAAATCAGTTTAAAAGTGTATTATTTTTTTTCCCTTGATCATGTTGGAGCTTATTATATTTAGGTTGCTTTATAAGAGGCAGCCTGACAGGGAGTAAAAAAGTTGGTGCAGACATCCAGGCCTTTATCTGTGCATATGCATAAATGAATTTAAACCCTCAGCATGCTTGCATCTCCTCTTGAGACAGTTGGGTTTTACCTGCCAGTGGCACCATACACTTACCAATATGGGCAAATGCAGTGTTCTTAGATTTCCCTGCACTGGGTCTACAGATTTTGTGCTATGACATTGTACAACATAAACAACTGAAAAAAACCCAGAATGGACCAAAAATTTACAGGTATCCTAGCAAGAATTAATTACCAAATACTTTGTAGCCTCAGCTGCTTTTCAGCAGATGGCACTGTAAGAGCATTTCAGCTGAATTGCCAAATAGATTTCATATATTGTAGACATAAATTTGTCCTTCACATTAAATTTGACATTTCAAAAAAAAAAAATCTCTTTTTGAATGATATTTTGAATTAGCAGGGAGAAGATAGCAATTAAGAAATAAAGTAATATATTACTGGTTTGGGATACTTCATTTTTGAGTACTCCATATATATCCAATAAAAACATGTTCATTTTAAACTACAGTACAATCCAGCATTTTTTTATATATCTATAGCTTCTATATTTTAGAGTATTTTGTCCTGGTGCTCAAGTGCATGTTATGTACTTAATGGGAAGAGATAATGTCAAAATAGGTATCACATTTTCTCTCTGGATACTTGGCCAATCTTGTGCAAAATTGAGAGCAGAACTGAGCCAGCTTTTATATGACACTCTATTAAGGATTTCTTGTAAGCTTGTTGATATAGTGTCTAAAGCCTTTACACATTGATAAAGACTGTGGATATGGACATTTGACTTTAGATCAATATTTGGTTTTGCAGCTGAATAAAAAGATGTGTGACTCCAACCTCCAAGCACCAGCTCAATCACTTCCTAACCTTCCTTATCTCTTACCCCTTTTCCAATGTATTCCTTACAGCTCTTACTCCTTTCTCAAACATCAGTGCTCCAATTGATTTGTTTTAAATGAAGTGCTTTGTCTGTTGTTAATTCTCATGGAACCCCTTGTTCACACCTCCATCACCTCTTACTTTGCTGTTTGCTCTTTACAAGGTCCATGGGAGCTGCAGCCCTGGGCACTGTCATGGACCTCTAATCCACTCCAACACTCTTCAAGGTACCAAAGATGCAGAGTGAAAAGCAGACATGTCAAAGCTAAAGTGAAGTGAAAGAAGGATCATTTACAATAGTACAGTAGAAAAAAAAAAAAAAAACTAACAAAACAGAATATGGGTTGTTTGAAGGAATTACAAGTTCTGGGAAAGGCTGAGAAGATGCATGGTCTTTCTGAATCTTTAGCTGATGGAATTGTTATGATTTATGAATATGGAGAGGACTAGTGAATTATCTGTTCTAGATTAGAAGTCTTTTTGACCAATCAAACTCTCAAAACATTTATTTTTCAGGAGAAAAAGAATCAAATGTTCAGAATAATTTCCTTTTTTCAAACCTCAGAAGTAGTCTTATCTGAATCTTTCAAGGTCATTCAGCTCATTCAGTCTCTCCATAGCATTTTTCTTTTCAGGAAAAGAGCAAGGAAACTTGAATTAGCTCAGAAATCAATACCACAATTTGGGTTAAAGTTTCATATAGCACATTACAAACAGCTATTGAGAAAGCGGACAGGTTATGATTACTGCTTTGAGTTAGATTTTCTTGATACTTTCCCTAGCTCCAGCTGATAAGATGGTGAACTTTAAATAGGACAGCAGGCAAGTAGTGAGAGGAAAGAGTGGACTGACAAAGACATACATCTCTTGGGCAATATGGAAATTAAATACTTTGTTATAAACCATTTAAGTTTTCATTTAGTTGACTCACTATCTGTGGCTCTGATTTCAGCACTGTATTTGGCTACTGTGTGCTTTTACTGAGACCAATAAAGCAACAAACATGCTTGGAGATCGTGAATGCCCTCAGCAGTGCTGAATTAACTTTTGTTCTGCAGACGCCCGCCACACTTCAGAACTCAGTGTCTGAGTGATGAATCCTTGTCCTGAATCTGATATTTGTGACAAAAGAAGAAAGACTCATTAACATCTTCAAAGTTGAGGGACAAATGATGCAATCAGATAAATGGATCATACTTTGGGGGATGAGGATGGGAGAGCTTATGGAGGACTTTGTGTAGTGTCCAAAGAATTAGGGCTGGTAACATTTATGGAAATCTGATTTCCTGGTAGGTAGATTATATGACAGGGGCAGACCAGTCAATTGTCCAGTATAGGCTATAGCTGAATACAGAGTGCTGAATGGAGGGTATGTGAAAATGCCTAAGAGCTCTTGGTATGAATAACAAAGATAAACAAAATAATAGGGAACGTGGGCTCCTTACAGAGAAGACATATTTTGAGGATCATTTGCAAAAAATCATCTTTATAATACAAAGGAACAAACTATCTTTAAGCCCAGATCTATGTAACTTTCCATGATTTTTCTATGCCGTCAAGAACAGGATGCAATACTTCTCTCTTTAAGAGATTTTTTTTTTCTTAAAATTTATCTACTTATTTCACATAAATGCATTTGTCTTCTTGTTAAGAACACCAGAAGCAAAGAAACGGATCAGTCCAGAATTCCATCTCAGGTCAGGTATCCAAACCTACTTCTGAGAAAAGTCCCATTAAATGCAAGGAAATCAGATATGATTTTGTGTTGTTGTAAAATAGGATGGATCATATAGGAACTATAAAGGCCATATTTAATTTCTTTTCCAGAAGCCATCAAAAATTATGAAAGAATAACTTTGCTGCAGCTCTTCTTCTCTTCCTGAGCAGGGCTGCAGTGGGATTATGCGGCAGAGGGAACCTCTAGAGACGTGACTGACTCACACCAGCAGTGGCTGAAGAGACTGCATATTTCCCTCTAAACACAAGAATTTAATTCAGATTAACAAGATGAGCAAATGCTTTTTTTTTTCCTTGAGAAAACTTCTATGCAAACAGAGATACTGCCTCAACACAGCTGTCAAACTTTTGAATTTTATTATCTGTGCAGCATTTTACTGACAACAGAAATCTCCCCAAAACATTTATTTTCCTCTCTGTTACTCCTGCATCCAGAATATACATTGAAGGTGCTGCCCATTCTTCTTTCTCTGCCTTTAATGCCATATCCTTATGTGGGAACATAAAACCTTCTTGAGATAATTTAAATTATCCTGAGAATAGAATCAACCCCCAAACCACTGCCGAAACTAGCAGCTATAATTCTAGTAGCAGCAACTTAAATAATTTTATTATTTTCAAATGCATTTCAGATACCTTATGATCAGTTCCTATGTATAGCTTGCTTTGCAGATATTCTCATGTTCGAGAGGGACATTAACAAAGTGCATCATGATCCTGAAAATGTATTAAATTATTCCAACATTTATATGAGGAAAGTTGTCCCTTTTCTGTATGTTTTAAAGTATTATCATAAAGGAAAGTAATTTAAGTTCAGTGTCCTTGCCTGTTTTTACAGCTATTCATCTCTTCCCCTAGAAATGAAATCAAATAACTTTGAGCTTTAAAAGAAGGAAACAAATGGAAAAAAGCACACAGATATTGGAACATGGCATAGAGGCCTTGGAATATGAGCCACATTTCAACTTGTAGCAAAGTACCACTGTGGAAGAGGGTCAGTTTAGCTTCTAACTCACATCCTATTAAACCTCAGCTGCTAAATGTCCCAGGGCAGTCTTTGACCTTCAATCATGCTTCTTCCTGATTCCAGTTAGTGGTAGTGTCCCATAAAAGGTCTATCCACACCAATTCTACATTAATCAATTAAGCTTCAAATTTTTCTATTTGCATCCAGACATTTTTATTGTAAGTCCCTTTCCAAGTACAGGAAGGTTTTTTAGTATTAATAGTTCTCTGCCCTCTTCTATCTGTCAGCAGATCTCTGCAGAAGCAGAGGGTTTAGATATGAAAAAATAAATAAATATTGCTCATTGTTAGAAAAAAAAAAATAGGAGTTAACTTTATGCAAAAACATACCAAACACTGTAAGAAAACAAATATACAGAAAGGGAAAAAGTCCAGACAGCAAAGAGCCTGTAATGTTTTGGCAGAAAGTGGTTCCCCATTGCGAAGCTGTGTTATTTGCAGGAATTCTCATCCAGCACAAGCAGAGGAATATCAGGATGGCAGGAAAATCAGGAGGACCTGGGGAGAGGAGTGTAACAGGTAGGCTGCTTGGCTGCTGGCTGCTTGGGTTTGTCTGAAGCTCTGCACTGAGAAACGTGGGATAAAGGGAGTGGGAAAATCAGCTCCAGTCTTGACCAGCACAGCAGTAAGCAGCTGGGCTACAAGCAACTCTGCACGGAGCTAATTCTGCTGCTGCAGTGATTGCTGCCTAGAAGCTGGAAATCAAACACTGTAGTTCATTTGTAGGCCAGCTAGAGATCTTTGCCTATGAAGATATGACATTTTAAGGAGGAATGTGAAGTCTGACAGAAGGTTAGACAACCTGTATTTATGTAACCTAGAAATGATAGCAGTCTCCCTCATCCATGTCCTGGGATTTTCTCTCCAAAATGCCTTTCCTCCTCATCCAGTCTGTGTCTCCAGAATGCTTTGTAAGCTCCATATGATTATGAGAGGTTTGAAGAGTTCTCTTACAGGTGACTCCTGTAGTGTCTATCAGCCCTTATCACCATCTAAATAGATACCACAAATGCATATCGCTTCTTTAATCCTTCTATACACAAACAGTGAAAGGATCAACTTCACCCTACTTAAATGAGTGAATAGAGACCTCATCCAAAATCCAAAAAGCTCTGCAGCTTCTATGTACAGGATAGATTTAGGAGAAAACTTCCTTATACTTTAACTTCCTTCAACTCTGTGGACATATATACAGGAATCTCACAACCTTCAAAATTTCAAAGTAAAACTCAGCATCATGTACGACTCTTTCAAACCCCTTTAAAAACCCTGTTTTTAATCTCCACTTCATACTTCTTTAAAAAAGAGATAATTCTGAAAAAATAAGAATTTGACATAGCAAAGACTTTGTACATGTGCTTAACTATGGACACAGCATTTAATCTCAGTTTAAGTGAAATGCACAGTGATGCATGAAAATACACATAAATCTGGAAACTCGAGTCTTACTTAAATTTCAGCTTTTTGAGAAGACTGTAAAATAGGTAATTTCTATGAGTCAAAAAATTTTTGAAGCTCATTTTAGAAGAAGGGACAATTTTGTGTGACTATATGGAGGAGGGGAGCTGTCAAGGACAGGTAGAAGTATCACTGCCACTATGCTTGTAGGGTCTGGTTCAATTATCTTTGGGATATACAGGGGTTTTATTTCCCTTACCCCTGCTAACACCACTTGCTGTGGGGTCTGGTCATGTAATGGCAGAGTAGCTGGATCATTATGGACCTGTCACATGTTTTTCAATGCTTGCTGACCTGGCAAACCCAGTGTGAGTTATTGCAAATTATTTGTTTCTTGACCCAGAATCATATGGAAGTGCAGCTTTTCATATGGTGTTCATTTGAGAAAAATGCCCAAAAGCTATTTTCATCAGTCGAAGGCAAATTTGATCTGAATGTAAGTTGGAATGTCAACTGTGTTCACCTTTTGATTTTTTGTGAGGATCTGGATTTGATGCCATTTGGGTCAATGACATGACACAAATTTGTCAAAGGCTTTTAAGGTGGTAAGCTTAAAAATAATTAAAATAGTGTTTTTAAAACTAAACAGAGACTTTTCAGCAAGTTCATTCTATCTCTAATACAGGATACTTACTTCTTAAGGGCAACCTCTCTCAGCATATAAGTAATACCTTGCTTCAAGAATTCCTTTTCTCACTCCTTCTCTGTTCCCTGGCCTCTTCCCAAATGCCTGGACCTCTGCCTTTCTGGCTCCACTGTCAAATACCTCAGATTACTGCCAGAAGCTTGTGGCTCATTTATATTTTAACAAAGTAATTTTATTTTGCAGTCACTCATGGGTTTTTTTTGACCTTTTATTCTTTCCTCGGGATGGATTAACATGTTGCTATTCAAAAAAAGGAGTAAATGGAAGATGGATACAAATAACTGTGAAGTGTGTAATGCGTCATATGATTTATTCAGCACGGTACATTTTCAAAATTAATTATACCTAACAAAAAACTAAGAGTGATGGGGTTCATGTGTGGGACTGCAGCTAACAGATATAAAAGCAATGGTTTCTCAATGACCTGAAATTTTAGTACAATGACTTATCTAGGAGTAAAATCTAAAGCTCCCTGCAAGGAACAAAGTTGAATGCCACTAATTTGAAAAATTATGCCTTTGGCTGTTTTTTCTGGAACATGTTATCAGAGTGTGATTATATCACTATTTTCTGTCAGAAATGGGCCTGAAAATATAGGATTTTTATTTCTTATTTGTGTGGGTTTTATATGGAAGTATTCGATACGAGCTGTGATTGGCATCATTAAGCCCCTTTTGTATCTAGGATACCAGTACATCCTGAATTGTACTTCAGAATACTTTCTGATTGAAATTACTCACGCTCCTGAACAAAATTCAGTTAATAATTTGTGAGTATACACACTGTGAATATACACATTGATTCCAGGTAGCTACACTGGACTCTTCTAAATCCAGCCTGCAAGTGTAGTATTTTACATGACTTGTGCAAAGGGTGGGCCAAAAGCATTACCATCACATGCAAAATAATGTGTTTATTCTGAGCTGCAAGCAGTTATAACAGTGCCAGTAGGATTTAAAGATGTACCTACCTTGCTAATGTGTGATGCTTGCTAAAATCACTGTAAAGAAGTGAAGAGAAGTACTTTTTAAAGAAGGTAGACTGAATTACTGCACTGCTGGACTTAGAGAGCTGTAAATTCCTTTGTAAACTGTAGCGACTTAGACTAGATAAGACCAACCAACAAGAATTATTTCTTTAACACAAAGCTATCATGCTTTGACTACAGGCTGTGACAAGAACCTCTGACTCCTGGATTTACAGTCCACTGTCCAAACACTCCTGATTCACAGTGCACTCTCCAACTTGCCTATGTTAGTGGAGCCAACAGTCAGCAAACTTGCTTGAAGATCTCATGGTTTGCCTCCATCCAACTTGATGTACAAGTGGCTCTGGGAAATTTTATCCACCTGCAACACTGCGCATTCTTGGTACAGAAGAGAGGACAATAAACACAAAACAGACAAAGAACACTTGGATATGAATTTAAATACTCAGGCCCAACTAATACCTTATCTGTATCTTAAATATGTGCCACAGCTGAACGCTAGAGGCATCTGTGCTCTGCTTCAATGTCCCTGTGAGGCTGCAAGTCTGTGCTGAGCTGTCTTGATAGCAACTCAGCCCTAACTCACTTTCAAAGCAAGCCTTGGTTTTGTAATGTCTTCTCCACCAGATGCTGTCCAAAGACTTTGCATGAATGGGCAGAATCAAGGTCTGCAGAGGAAATGACAATGGATTCTCATTTCTCTTAAGACTGACTGAATTTATAAACCTCATCATTTATATGACAGTCCTGACCCAAGCACTGAGAGACATGAATTGCAATCATAGTTGGTTAATAAATTCAAAACAGTCCTTTTGAACTTCAAAATAACTGAAAGGTAGTTTGATTTGCATCCTAAAGGTTTGAGCATTCACCTGGAAGAGAAAAGCACTGAATTTTGTTATAATCATCACATTATACATTATAAATTATAGCACAACCACATTATTAAAACAGAGAATGAGTGATAAGTTCCGTGCTCACAAGTTTGTACATGCACTTGAACTAAGAGAAGAAAGCAAATAGACACCAATCAAACAAACAAAGCCAATACAACCAGCAGTGTTCTTGAACTTCCATGAGGTGAGGCCTGTGGGGTCAGAACCATATTCCCCCAAAGAACTGGCCACTTATTTGGACAATAAAGGTGAACCAGTCTGCCTGGCTATTAAATTAAGGACCCCTTCTCTCTATCTCTTACTAAAATTGTATCCTAAGAGGACCTAAAACTCCAGCATGTCATCATAGGAAAACAGAGGCTTCATACAAAGTAGAGCCTATTGTCTTAGCAGCTGAAACTGCAGAACAAAAAAAATCCCAACCCCCACTTCAAAAGAACAAGATTAGAATCACAAATCTGAGTATTCAAAAGCAGGGAAGTGGCAGAATGAAGACAGCCCGAATTGTCTTTTTAGCAATCTTTTTCTGTAACTATATGACTGCATATAATGGAAAGGTCACCATCCTTTGTTTCCTGCACAACACTGAATAGTTACTATTTTCAAATTGATGAGTAGTTACACTTATTTTCTTCTTATTGTTGTATAGATAGCTCCATGCCCTAATACAATACATTTTGAAACTTCAGAGCAGTAGGAGGTGATGTTAACCTCAGTTTTATGGCTCTGGAAGTAGCATGAAATGCAATGTTTTCACTACATTTGAATGATAATTTGGAAATAGTTAGAAGCTCATTTTTCAGAGCTCATGAGCTTGTGCAACGCATTATATATATGACATACAGAGAGAAATCTGTACCCAACAGTAAATATTGTCTTAATTTATTAAGTTTTTCTTAAAAGACTCTTTTCCCATTAAACTTCTAATATTTAAAGTAATATTTAAATCAAAGGAAAAAAGTTGTTTTTTTTCAATTAAATAATGACTATGTTGCTTTTACTAGTTTCTTCATGGCATAGTACACATTAGAGATATAAAAAGCAAGTTTGTATTGAACTGGACAATTCTGGCCTCCTTATGTTGTTCCCATTTTATACTGTTGCAGCTTTTTCATGTTGACATATATGAAAATAAAAGGAGAACTAGGATCTTCCTCCATGGTTTCATTCTGTGTTGCCAGAAAATAATGGATGCCAACATCAGAAGCACACTAACCATAAAAGTCATTTTACTGAAAAATATTCAATAATTGAAAAATCATGAGGTTTTTTGTCACAACAAAACAGCTATTAGTGTAGTCAGATCACTCATGCAAGCCTGAGAGACTGCATGTGCTATCTGGTAATGGTAAGCACATTATTAATGCATACAACTTGCCTGAGTACATAATAGCTGTTACCTTATATTTAATATATGTCACTGGTAGAAAAAAAAAACCACACTGCTTTTGAAACAGCTAATTTGGGTTAGCCATCATGATGGAAAACTGCACTCAAGGCAAAAGAAAATCTAATTTACTGCTATGTCAATAAATATAGTAAAGCTCAGTCTCTTTCCTGCCATGTTACCACAGCTCCTTCACCAGCCAGTGACGCAGAACTACCCAGTGTGCAAGTTTCATCTACAGACTGATGGTAATTCAACAGCATCTGCTATATATCACAGCTAATAGAAGAAATGACCTTTTGGATTGACAGAAAAGCACCCTGGTCCTGAAACAACAACAGGAAATGGTGTTTAGGTTGACTGAATTGCTGTCAGAACATATTTTCTCCCAACTTGATGAGATTTCCTTAAATGCATCTCATCCTAGTCCTGATGAGAATGTGCTTTGCTGGCAACAAAGATCTTAGATGTTTATCATGTAGAAGACCCTGTCTGAACTAGTCACTACAAAAACCTTCTATAATTAAGGAAAATGAAAATGCACCACCAAAAATGTTGATCTTTTCTCCTCTGACAAAGGTGAAGTAGGGAAAATAAATCAGAGGTTCTATGTTGTAGATGTCTAAAGTTAGGGAAGAGGAATCCTGCCCTCAGTGATAAGACACTGTAAATAAGTCATTCATGTCTGAAAAAACATTTTTATTCCAATTACCTGAAACACACAGGAAATAATTTATTCAGTTAGTAAGGTTATCTAAGGTGAGAAAAAACACCATTAAAAGGCAGCTGTAGATTTCATGAGAGTACACCTATCAGTTGTTTTCCTACATGTGTATACAGAAAACAAAATGGTGGAATTTATTGAGTATCTCAAACATGAACTTGTGAAATGCGCTTTTAGACAATAAATAATAAATTGACTTTTTTATTATAAATTAAAGTGATAATAGCATTTCATTATACAGATGATGCCTACAGATACATAATCTTGCAAATGGCATCTACCTGGACAGTATTTTGACACAAATACAGCCTAGAAATCAGTGATGTCTGTCTTCATTTTCTCAAAATATCTCTGATTTCTGGTCATATGGATTTGAATGTACTGAATATTGTCAGAATTTTTTAAAAAATAAGATCTATGTTCAAGCAGCCCTGAGCTCTGACTGCAGATACATTAGCTTTAATAGTGCTGTCTTCCTTAGTACCTTTTTTTGGTGCATTGGGGTAGCTAAAGGTGGGTACCCACAGAGTAGAGATAGTGTCTGTGTGAGTGACTACCTTCATCAGTGGAGATCTGGGGCAGAATTTCATTGCTTAAGCATAGGCATCTGGCATCATTTGGGGTGTGATCAGGTATTTCATCCAACTTCCAGCTGCAAAAGTTCTCTCCTAGATATCAGAATTTGTCCAGTCAATACAACTCAGAAAATGGCAAAACTCATCTTAAAGTGGCTGATAGTCAGTCAGTTGTCACAATCCACAGGCTACTACAAGCGCAAACACTTGTCAGGCAGTGGGTAACCGGCAAGAGGAGGGCGAGGTACGCCATCCTTCACTGGCATGGCTCACTGCCGCAGACACTCAGCTCTGAAGCCTCGTTCCAGGCTTTGGAAAGATAAATTCCAGCCTCTCATACTAGTGATTTCTCCTTGGTATCTAAGTGAACTCAGAGCACAAGTTGCACTTAGGGCTCAGTGTAATGTGCAGTGTAGTGGCTTGTGATTTGGGTCAGGACAGATGCATGGGTCCAAGGACCTGCTGCCTTTGGCAGCCAGACACTGCTACCTGTACCATTCCTGCTGTCAGAGTCAGGATCTTTGAATGGGGGAAAGGTTATCAGCTTGCAGATCCATCATAAAAACCCACAGTCCTCTGCTTACCAATAAAATGATAAAACAAATCATAAGATGAAGCAAGCTAAAGTATTGACAGAAATATTTTATTAGCTACAAGGAAAAAACTTGTAAGATAACTGCATTTGATATATTAAGATGAATGTATGAAGAGAAAAACTGTACTAACTTCTTTGCATTTTTCAACGAATACCTATGAAGATTTCTTTTTTTTCTTAGTAACTGCTATTTTATTGCATAATATAAATAAAGAAAATTAGTTTTAAAATTCCATTCATCATGTGTTCACATAGAACAAAAGGTAGGTGGTAGAATGTGGGTGTGAAAATGCTTTGGAGAATGAGGCAAAATGATAAAAAATTAAATTAGTTTGGTTGTAATTCTTGCATTATACAATAAAATCATTCTCTACTTAAGAGAAATCTAGCTGTTCATGTCTGAGATCTGAACCTTAGAGATCAGTGTCATAATAAAAAAAATAATAGAAAAAGAAAAAATAATTGAAGGAAAAGTAGTGAGGACAATAAATCTTACAGAACTTCTTGTTCTTCCTGTCTCATTTAGATACAGTGGTGTCATGACAGTAACCAAGATCACAGTTATTATGGACCTTTTGGTCTACAATACAGGAGTCTTTCAATCTAATTTCTGATGTTCTAACAAATACAAGACCTCTGTAAGCACTTACTCACCTTAGTACTTACAAGCCCCAGAGTGTCTAGAAGAGACAGAAATAAATTTAGCATAAAATCAGGGACATGCTGTTCCTTTTTCTTAGCCATAATATGAAGATGCTTCTCAGCTGCTCAATTTAAGACAAGCTTTGAAGAAAGCCACATCTGAGCCCAGCTGAGCAAATCTGTATCCATTGCTCACTGTAAGCCACAAGTCTCTATCCCATGTGCTGTGTTCTGTGCTCCCTGCGTTTTATCACACTTTAGACATATCACTGGTGGGCCAGCTGCAATCAGACTTCTTTGTCTATCATATTCATGGTGTTTCTACTGAACAAAAGTTTAAAACAGGGAGACCCAAATTACATAAATTAATGCAGAAGCCAAGTAATTCTGAATCACTAGAGGTGAAAGTAGAAAAGAAGCCAAAATAATAATTCTTTATAAAAAGTTTGTATGCCTATGGAAAACTCCTGAAATAGATAATTTAAATCCTCTCCCTTGGGATAGCTAATATTAGGTTAGATGAAAACATAACGTCCTGTAAAAACCAATCCAACACTTGAAGAATGAAACTGGTATTTATCAAGTCTATGGAAGACAGCTCCCCTGAACAAGCAAATGTGATCATAGGTCTGACCCTTCAATGACCTTCAATGCTGAATACTTATTTTAGTACTTGGATTTTATTCCATTCACTTATATATTACTTCTGTTTTACTTATGGCTGATTGTTTTAAAGCAGCCTGTGTTGATAACCATTCACTGTTTTCCTCCAATATCTAAAGCATTTTGTAGTTATAATTTTTAACTGCTTGAACCTAAGTCATCATTCTGAATAGTAAGTAGAGCAATAAACAGACTCTGACTTTTTATTTTAAGGTTTATGACAAACATATTACAGGGAATTAAACCCTGACTGTTTTATCCTGTCAGGAGTAAGTAATGCAAGAACAATTATTGGTAACATGACAGCAGCTCTGACAGCTTGTTCCAAAAGGTGTGTTTTAAGGTTGAATATAAGATAGTGGTTATGCTCAAAGTACTTTCCCTACTATGTTTTAAAATATCCTCTATTTATTCTGTTGCATTTAACATATTTTTTCTTCTTTAAGCAAGTATTTTTCCATTTCTGATCTCCATATTTCCTCTGATTCATAGTTAAGGAACATTTTATTTTTTTAATGGGCACTGATATGTTTCAAGTTCCAGATATTTTTTAAATACTCATATTAACATACAGCACTGTAAAGGTGCTCCAAGGAGGCCATTCCAGAGGATGCAGCAATTTCCCCAGATGTCTCTAGAACATTGCTTTTCCTGTCCTCAGTACACTTAAACCACAGAGCCTACTCAGCTAGCAACACCTTATGGGTTTTATTTTATGGTTCAATACACAGGATATGATCCAGAGTGACCCCACATTCACTAAAGATTCAGGAAAAGACCCTCAACCTCAGACTCCTCCAACTGCAGCTCTCACAGTTGTTCCATCCCTCTACCTGGCACAGCAAGGGGGGGCAGAATGGCCAGGGTGGGTCAGGGACAGCATGGGATGCAGGATCAGTGCCAACAGAGAAAGAAGGAGGAAGAAGAGCTGACAGAGTAGCTATGAACAGCTGTGAATGATTTTACAGGATCAGCCAACCAAATAACTAACTCCCCTCTTCATCTGTTCTTCAATAACTGCAATATGAATTGTTCTCTTCAAGGAATTTTTTCTTATTCTTTTAGCCTCCTTCTGGGAGATTCAGCTGATCTATCTTGTTTTTAATTTCTGTGGTAAAGCCTAGCAGTAATATTTTTATCATTTTAGTGATTTTCTAATACTATATGTGAATATAAATGGACTGTGTGTCAATCCTCCCTAAAGCTCTTTTTCAATAACATAGAATTTATATTCTTTTGATCATATTCTTTCAATCATAGCACAAAATGGCTCCTTCCTTCATTCACCTATCACTTGTCTCTCAATATATTAAAAAAAATTACCCTCAAATATAAGTAGAGTTCTTCAAAAAAGCAGAATCCAAGAAGACCATAATATTTCACATAGCCTATAAATTGTGTACACAAACACTTCTCAAAAGCATCTTCAAACAGCTGGTTTGCACTTTCCAAGTCTTTTACTAAAAATGTGAGCTGGTAAAAGAGGACAGGTTTTAGCAACTTAGAGTGGATCCCTGAGGATCCACAGCTCTTTGGTGGGGACATCGCCAAAGAGGCTGAACCCATACCAGAGAGGAGGAAAAATAAATAAGAAGCAAACAGTGGGATATGGTTCTGAACACGGACCCAACCCCTGAGATTCCTGTCACTTCAAAAAAGGGATGGAGAGAGTCTGGGTAAAGCCTGTGTCAAAAATAAGGACAGTTGAGACTAGAAAGAGAACTCCCAATCTTCTGCCAAAAACCTGTGGTTTTTCTTTCTTTTCTGAAGCAGACGACAATGGTGCTGTCCAAAAAGCAGCAAGGACTAGCAAAGACTAGATGGAATTTTTGACTCCCGCATAAATGAGTCCTTACCTGAACAGTTTTCATATATGTCATTTTGTAGATTAATAAACTCCAAACATAGAGTACTAGATATCATGGCACCATAGGATCAGCACTGGTGCTTGGTATATTGCATGGAAAATCTTAAATTTGATTTTTCCCTTTTGAGTTCACTTGCAAGGAGGGAAGAAATAGTAAACAGAAATAGGAAGGTGTAAAGATGTTCCTGTTCACAAATATTTTATTAATTCTAGGAATAAAATTAATAACAAACAAAAAGAGAAAAGAAAATGGACACCACTGACATGAGTCATTTGAAGGACTAAAACCTAATTAGATAGTAAAATTTTAGGTAAATATTTTAATATAATGCATGTTTTGGTTGATAACTGAAGATTGTCCAGTTCAGGCACAGAATTGGATAAAAGCAGTGTGTGGAGACACATATGTAGCCCAAAAGAATAAAAACTTATATGAGTGATATAGAAATAAAACCATGATATTTCCCAAGACCTTGGACTGTAGCAGAGGGCAAGAAATTGCTTGGTGAGCATATGGCTGGGAATTGCAGTTGTTGATTTGAAGCTTTAGAGCTACTAAAAGAAAGCAGAGAAACTTTCTCTGAATGTGTTTTGACCTCTGACCAACATTTCCCTCTAATGAGATTTGTATTCCTTTTTTTTTTCTTGAGTGTAGAAATACATCAGGTGGTTAGAGTGCTGCTTCTACAAATATTACAGTACAAAAAGAAATGTAGGCATGTGGCTGAATTGTGTTGTGATTAAATAGACTTTCCCAAGAAAATTAAACCAGTATGATGTTATTTTTCTAGTTTATTGCCAAGTGGTCTGTGTGCAGTATAAACCCAATTGTGTGATGAATCATATCTAACTATGATGCTCTAGCTACATCCTCCATCTTAGAAACAGTGCATCAAAAGAGACTGCAGAAAGCAGGAGGCTCTGCTCCCACTTGTGTGACTCCTACACAGGCACAAAACAGTAATGATTTCCCTGCTCCAGGCCATAACATGGAGAACAGAAAAACCAAAACATGAGAATGATTTATTTTCCTCCTAATAATACAATTAGGTCACTACAGGAAATACTTAGTGTTATGCACCATGAGCTCTTTGTTCTAGACATTACAGCCCTTGTGTCAGCCATGTGTAAAAGTTGAGTAGCTGGTTTGGGACAGGTCTGCTGCTGCTCTGGAATGTGGGTCAAACTGTACTTTTTCTTTCCAAAAAACCTTCACACTTCTCATTGTTGAATTTCCTGAGGTTCCTATCAACTCATGTCGCCTACCTGCTGAGGACTTTCTGGATGGCAACGCCACCCTCTGGCATATCAGCCACTCCTCCCAGTTTTGTGCTGTCTGCAACACAGCTGAGGGTCATCCTGTCATACAGATCATTAATGAAGACGATAAACAGGACTGGGCCCAGTACTGATCCCTGGGGCATAACAAGAGTCACTGGTCTCTGCCTCCTGGACCTGGCCATTCAGCTGGTTTTCAACCCATGGGCTCATCCAGCCCGTACATCACCAGCTCCTCTGTTAGGATCTCACACACAACAATATAGAAACTTTGCTGAAATCAAGTCAGATAATATCCACTGGTCTTTCCTCATCTACCAACCCAGTCATTGCCTTGTGGAATGTAATCAGGACTTAACAGGCTCTAAAATTAAATGGAAGTTTTCTTTGCCCACCCTGCCCCCCCACCCCCCTTTCCTCTTTTTGGACACGTTTAAAAAAACATTGGAGACACTGAAAAACTAAAAATAGCTAAAAAGAACACATGTCAAATGCTGATCATTTCGAAAAAAATATTTGTAAATGATTTAAACACTAATTAAAAAAACAGGCCCAGCATAAGACATTTACATTAATGTGGATTCATAATTAACTGCAGTACTTTCTGCACAGACTGAAAATCCATCATGAAATTAATTAAACTAATATTTAGAAAGAAACAAACCCTGTGTAACATTTAGATTTACTGAAATGCTATAGTAGAAATTAGAAAGGTGTTTTAATTTAAATCCCTTACTGTTAATAGGTTAAATTACAAAACTGTAGCCAAACCTAAGAATTATGTCAAATCAATAGAACTCTGCATCACTGTAAATTAATTAAAGTATGAATTTTTTTATCAATAATATTTTACAGAAGAGTCAGTCTGTGGAGCAGACTCAGTCCTGTGCAGGTTTTGTCAGAGAGCAGTGATGGTCATGGCTGGGCAAGGCAGTGGGGATTTGGAGACGAGCCCTGCTGCAGCATCACAGGGCAGGGACTGATGGTCCCAGGGCCTGACAGGGGGTCCTGGGCTGTGGTTAGGGCTGGCAGTGCCTCAGGGACCTAATAAATTGTGTGATGCACGCAACCCTAAATCAGAAATGAAATTCCATTTTGTGAAGGGATTGATTGTCTGAGTAAAGCATAAAAGTTTATTGGGCAGGAACTGGACTTAAAAACAACAATCCAGAAATACCAGCTCCCAAAGAACAGATAAGGTACACCCTTCCATGCATGTCACAGGAACAGAACAACTCCTTTAATGATGGATAAGAGCAGATGTGCATCAGACTGCACAGAAACACAGGACAGACAAAACTGTGCCAGCAAAAACTGAGCCTCTAACAAATTTATGAAACTTTAAGGACTGGAAGAAGGTTTTAAGATTTCATCTCCATGACTTTGTTTTCAAAGAAATAATTTCTGTCTGTAAGATTGAAGCTGCATTCATACAGGACATTTTATCCACAGGAAGTTAGTAAAAAAAATATATAGGTACATATACAGTTGAGATTAATGCAGCAAAGTCAAAGTAGGGAATGCCAGAATGAGAACTGCTTATGTAACCCATTTCTGCTTGCAGGAGATAGTCTTGAATACAGAAATCATCTCTCTCACATATGTCTATTTCATTTACTGCATATGTAAGGGATTCAGATTATTGAGTCATCTTTCTGACAGAAACATACTCTGGCCCAATTACAGGAAAACATGTAATTAACAAGCCAAACATTTACAGGAACTGCACGTAAGGGTCAGGTCTGAGTATAGGTGTCAATACATACCTTATACATCTTCAACAATTACGTTGGTTTGAGACCTTATTCAAGAATGTGGGAAAGAATCATCTTCCCTTCTTGCTGCCACATTCTGACCTGCAATGGACAGAATTGTGCATCAGCATGCCCACTTTCACAGACAGCCATCTTTAAATTTTCCACACCATATATGATCTAAATCTAAACTACAAAGGTACTTTGTTACTTCTTTCAGTGGTATAGTTGATAGTATCCTTCACAATGTGTCTTTCCAGATTTTATTCCTTTAAACACTGGAGAACTGTAACCTAAGAGGTGAAGCTTGCAGCTTCCCAGGAGACCTAATGCTTGGGTTGAAGAAGGGGCTCCAAAGTACGAGAATCAAGAGTTGGGAAAATGCAGTGAGGAAGAGGAAGATGCCTAAAGAGGTAAAAAGTTTCCCTGAGACCAGAGGGATGGCGCAAAGAGGTCTCCAACACAGAACACCATTGAACTGTCTGTAAAGAAAAAGCTGCTCCACTAGGTACAGCAGATGAGCAAGACAATAATGGACAAAGCCTGTTTCCTTTTTCATTAGTCTACTTAGGGACCCTGAGTTTTTAATATTTAAAAAAATATAATATATAATTTAGTCAAAAAGGGTGTTTCACAATCCCCCAAATCTCACAAAGCAGACACACAAGATGAGGCCTTGGTCAAATAATGATGCCACCTTGTTGCCAGGGGTGCAGTCAGAGATCCCTCCAGTTTTAAGAAATTCAATGTTTAATGTTGCTGCTAGCAAGAGTCTGTACCAAACCCTGCACTTCTAACAACTTCAGGTATTAATTTTTGTAAACAGGAATTTATTCTGGATTTTTAGATAGAAATCAAATTTCCCAGGCAACTCTACATAATAATACTGTATCAGAAAGCTTTTCTTGGTCCTTAAATAGACATTTTTTGTCTTCGTGCTATGGCAGTCTTGCTTAGAAGTGTTATTTTACATAGTGCCAAAATGTACAATTTACGTTTTTAAGAGATGAAGCAGATGTGTACTGAGTTTGTAGCCATTTAAGGCATTTTCCTTCACAGAAAGCTACATCATAAGGCATTCATTTAAACTCTCACCTGCCCTCTGCTACACAAAAACTGAACTCAGAAAGCAGCCTTAATAAAGCAATAAAGTTTGATTAATTAAATTCTTTTGCTTTGCTTTCTCTTAAGAACATAGCAAATTCACTTTTATCCCCTTCTGGAGTCATAGATCTGTATAAATGTGGGAACTCAAAATGTCTCTCAGACATTTTTAGAGGTTCCAGGCCTTGGTCAGAAGCATTCTAGACCCTGGCAGACAGCTGAAAAACAACTGTGATTTTGAGTTTGAGCCATGGAATGAATTACCAACTTTGGAGGTGGAACAAGCAATCACAAAAGGTTAGATAGTATAGTATAAGTAGTCACAAAGTAGAGGGGAAATTTTTTTAGTATTGTACAGGGGGGTTTTAGTGCATGTACAGGGGGGTTTTCACTTTGTACATGGGGGTCAGAAGTTCTAAGATGGAGGAAAGTGGGCTGATCCCATCCTTCTTCCTTCTTCTTCCTTACCTCCATGTTCTTGGTGATGTTGGCACTCATAGATTGGTTTAGAGTAGAAAAACACTTGGCAACGTAGGTAGTAGGTATTGGGGAATAATTGTAAACATGTTATACGTAATATATCTTATAAAAGATAGCAGCAACCCTGGGCGGAGAGAGAGACGAAGAAGACAGCAGATAGAGAGGATGTCAGGGTGTGTGTGTGCCTCTACCCAGGCCACTGATCAAATAGCTGCAGTCCAAGAACATAATCTGTTAGATAACTAGCAATAAACTGCCTTGAGACCGAACAGCTAAGCCTGCGGAGTTTTTCTTTGGAAGCACGGGTTGGAGGAGGAATTTCACCACCACATGTGGCCCCAAAACAAGGCTGGGGTTCCCACATCTGGCGTCCCTGGTCGGGCATCAACAAAAAGAAGAAAAAGAAACATCAAACAACCTCCAACCTTCATCGGCAGAAAAAGAAAGAAGAAAAAAAAAAGAAGAGCAGTACACACTCTCCGCATTTTCAAGAAGAGAGGGAGCGGAAAGCTCAAGATAAGAACTTGACCTTCACCAAGGCATTTCGTCTGGAGGACAGCCAGGAGGAGAGAAACCAGAAGCGCGCCTGGGATTCCTCGCCTGTGACCTGCTGGACGATGAACAGTGCCATCTCCGGACTGACTTCATGCTGACTCAGCTTTTGGTGAGAATGGTTGAAATTAAGAACATGGGGAGGGAAGGAATTTTTCCCAAGGACACACCAAAGACTTTTTTTTAGCCCTATAGGGCGAAACTTCTACCCATCAGGTAGAGACAGCCCAAATGAAATGAAAGCTTTGTTATCATAGGTGCGGTGTAGTCACTCGCACACAGATATATATATTTTTTCTTGGGATTGAATTTTTGGCAAAAGATCAATAAGTAACTTTATTACTGAGCCACAAAAGGACAAAAAGATAAGACTGCCGCAAAACTTTTGTTTTTAACAAGGACAATATTATAGCCAGCTCTACAGCACGGCACGTCCAGCCGGACAGCTGGGGTTTCTATGGGAGCACAAAGGGGAAAGATTGCCCAGCCAGCAGCTCGGGACAGTTTTCCTCACCACAGATCCAGGGAAAGCAGGACTGCCTTCCATGGACAATCAGGGGATGGTCTGTCATCATGCCCTGTGTGTCCGGGTTCCCGCTGTTCCTCAGTTTCCCTCGAACCTCAATCCCTGAGCTCCTCCAATGCAAATCCCCCAGACAGAGAGATAAGCCAAGCACAGCCGCAGCCCCCGGTGGGGGAAGGGACCAAGCGCTGCTCGAGTCCGAACCCGCGGCGGGAGGGGCAGCGGCGGCGGCGGCGTCTCCGGTGGGGGAGGGTGCAAAGTGAGTGCAGAGCAGAGAGGGAAGAGGAGGGGAGAGGAGAAATCTCTCGTGGCTGCTCGGGCTGGGAGTTCAAAACAGCCCGCGGTGCAGGCGAGAGGGGGGACAGCGGGAACAGCGCAGACACGGGGCGGCGGGGGCGTGGGTGCAGCGGCCAGGCGTCCCGAGCGTCCCGTGGCGCGTTTGGTGTCGAGAATTCGTGAAGCCGCAAGAGCGGCCACCCAAGAGGCGGGGGGCAGCTCCCGGACCGCGGCAGCCAGACCCGCTGAGGAAATAGCAGAGGGACAGCGAGAGGCGTCCCTTGCTGCAGCTCAGGCGGCGGGCACGCGCGTGAAGGTTGAGCAAAGCCCGAGAGCCACGGGTGCAGGGAATTCTCGCATCTGGAACGCGTGGGGCGGGCGCAGGCGGGGCGGGGCCGGTGCGCGCGGGCTGTGGGTGCTGGGACAGTCAGGAGAGGGGCAAAGCGAAATG
This sequence comes from Lonchura striata, assembly GCF_050655825.1. Taxonomy (NCBI): domain Eukaryota; kingdom Metazoa; phylum Chordata; class Aves; order Passeriformes; family Estrildidae; genus Lonchura; species Lonchura striata. The sequence goes on from NC_140703.1 coordinate 66,397,930, forward strand.
GGAAACATCGGGACCGGAATGGGAACAGAGAGTGTGATTGCGTCAGCCTGGGGAGGGATGGCAGTGGCTCTGAACCGGGCGCTGCGAGCTGGAGTTAGGCGAAAGCACGCCCGGGACCAGAGCAGGAGCGTCCTCACCCCCGGGGTGACGCAGGCTGGGACGGGGCGTGGCCAGGATGATTCAGGGCATGGTCCGTCGCGGTTCCCATGGCAACAGCCAGCACAAACCCACAGCTACCCCTGTGAGTTTCAGACGGCCAGAACAGAATAGTTATTGCATCAAAAATGAGTTACACATAGATCGGTTGTTAGAAGAAATGTTAGACTGAAAGTTTATCAGGAATTAGTACGGGGTTTGCGAATGTAAATCAATTGTCGGAAGTACATATTGGAGAGCAGAGTGCGACGAACAGTAGAGCGGGGTCTTTCGCATCTCGAGCGCGGCACAGGCACTGACAGCGTCAGCGGCGGCGGCGGCCGCCAGCCAGCCAAGTGCCCACAGACTGCGTGGCGACCGCGCGGGGGGGGAATCCCGAGCGCGGGACGCGGCGCGGGGCGCGGCGGCGGCGGGGAGCGGCGGTCGCGCGCTGATGACGTCAGCAGGGCGCCGAATCACGCTGAGATGGGGACAGACACCGGGGCCGGGCGGGACGACCCGAGCGGGACCGGAATGGTGCCAGGTTCAGTTGGGCGTGAGAGGGGACATTCCCGAGCTCACGGCCGTGGCCGGGGCCGGCGCGGCGGGGTGCAGTCGGGGCTGGTGTTCCTTCTCTCGTTCCCATGGCGACACAGACAGAGACGGGTGAATCCAGGATGCACTCTGCGTTTGCAGAAGTTAAAGCGAACGCAGAAGTGTCAGAGAGGGACAGATTGCAGGCACGGGTCCAGCGCAGCCGACACGGGGCGTGTGCGGGGGCTGGGAGCAGGAGAGAGACACAGTCACTCCAATGCGGGCAGAAGCGGGGTGTGACTGTGCCAGAACTGCTCCCCTGCGCACCGCTCGGGCTCGTGCAAGCGGGGACTGGGCAGAGCCAAGGCAGGGATCTCCTTGGTCGCTGCCTCTCCACAGCAGAGCTGCGGTGTGACAGATGCTGAGGCTTTTTCCACTGCAGTGCACATCCAAACATTAACAACAAATACACGGCACAGCCCAGAAACCACAGCAGCCAAAGTAAATAACTTTTTGCAATCACATCTATTACACCAAATGTCCCACAGCAATGATGAGATGAAATTCCAACATTCACCCAAAAAATAAGATACAGCTAAGTCGCCACTTGAAATCAAGGGTCTCCTTCTTCAAACTTCTCCAATGTTTCTAAATGCTAACCCCAGATTTTTTAGTTAGGTGACAGAATTGATCAGCACATGCACCCATCCGGTGTGGTGAAGTGATATTGTTTATAGAACATAATGTGAAAAAGAGATAGTATAATGAGAATTGAGATAGAGAATTGAATAGCATGAAACTTTAGTAATTTATTATGTTAAGGTTTAAGTTAAGTTGTATTTTAGCATTTTATTAATAATAGAATTGAATTTTATATATAGTTTAAGTTAAGTTTAAGTATTGTTTAATTAGAGTATATCACTTTAAGTTTATCTTAGTTTGGGCCCTGAAAAAGTTAAGTTTATAAGCATTTAATTGATAATGAATTTATATATTGTTAATTTAATATATATATATATAGGTTTCATAAAGTTAATATAATTTAGGGATTTTTTACCAATATTTTATATGTTAAGTTTAAGTAGTGTTTAATTCAAAAAATTATTTTAAGTTTTTCAAAGGTTAAGTTTGTTTAATTAACAAAGTTTAGTTGTTTTTCTTTAAGAATAATAAGGTTTTGACTGAAAGAGTTTATGAGATGATAATGAATATTAAGTTAAAGGGAAAACAGTCTATCGGATTTTTGGTTTTATTTTAGTCTTTTCTGTTTTATTGTAAGTTTATCAGTGTATAAGAGTCTTGAAGAAATTTATTCTGAGTTTTTCTGAGATCGATTTCATTGTTTAATGATCACTTGTTTATTTTGTTATTTCTTTGTGTAATGATACAAAGAGTGTTTGTTTCCAAATTCTTTCTTTTGCGTTTAACTATTTAAGTGTTTTATAAATGTTATTGTTAAGAAATTTTATCATGTTATCAGGTGAAGCTCTGTGCTTTGTTCTTTCATAGCGAATTTTCGTATGTTTTATTGTTGTTTTTGTAATCTCATCCAGGTTACATGTCATTCTGAAGTTTCATTTTGGACTTTAACTATGTTGTGCATTTTTCTAGGTGAACTCTCTGGTTTGTTTTTATATTTCTTGTGAGTGGAATCATTGCATTTCTATTTTTTAACATTCTTGAATGTTTTTCAGAAGATCTCAGAGACAGATGCCTGAAGCATTCTGACAATGTTTTGTTAATGTTTATTTTATGGTTTCTTTCAATTGAAAACACATCTGTTTCCTTCAAAGGAGTTTCAAGAAGAATGAATCCTCGTGTCATTTGATCAATTTATCAGTTTGAACTTTGAGTGTTTATTTCATATGAAAATGTTATAATAAGTTGTTATGTTTTAGGTATCATATATGTAATGTTAGTATAAGCTTTGTTTAAGATAGTATGATAAAGAGCATCACTCCAATTTAAAGTTTGGGTTTTGGCCAGGCCCTGACTTTAACTTAGACGGATGAGTTTGCCAGCAAAATTCAGAGGTTTTTGCACAAAAATGAATGTTGTATAGATCATTTTGATCCATCAATTCGATCCTACAAATTTGACAGCTGACACAGCTTTGGAGTGAGACTTGTCAGCCCTGCCCGGGAAGGGAATGCCAATTTTCACTGGAAACAAGTGTTTCAGCTGTTTGCAGACTCTGAACCACTGGCACAATGTTTCTGATAATTATGCTTTGTTCAATTTTATATATGTTATTTAGAATCTTTCTTTTGAACTCTTTTGAATTGTTATTGATTTTGATAAGTTTTCTGCATTTTATTATTGAGGTATTTTGTCTTGTTCTATATTATGTTTTATATTTTAACCTTCTTGTTTCAAAAGAGAAGAAGAGAAAGAGAGAAAAAAGAAAAAAGGTGTAAAGAGAGAAAAGAAGTGAAGAAGTGCCTGAAATAAGGCTGGAATAAGTAATGAAAATTTTGTATATTTTAATCTTTTGAGATTGTTCTTTTGTAGATTTGATTTCACTGATTGTCGAGGAAAATATGAGGAGAGTGCCAGACACTGGACGGATCAAATTGAAAAAATCAGTCAAGTTAATAACTTTGAGCAAGGATCGTGGTAATGTTTTCATGAAGTTTAAAATAGATCTTTGTTTTTATCTTACAGGCCCTCAAAAAGTGTTCTTATAGAGATAATGGCTCAGATCATTGTTAAGGCAAACACTGGATTGCTGATAATGTCAGGCAGAGATTTCCTAATCATTCATTTACATTTAAAGAAAGAAAAAATATTTTGAGTGGACAATCCAAAGTCATAAGATTTTTCAATCACGTTGTTAGAATACCCAGAAGTTTGCACAGTTCATTTTTTAGCTCACAATACGTTAAATGCAAAAATAAGTTTTAGAGAAAAATCAAAAATAAGTTAAGAATTAATAGAAAAAATGACAGTGTTTACTGATAGTTCAAGGAAAACTCACAAATCACATGGAAAATTCCAAAAATAGAGAAATGGGAATCAGATGTAAAAAATGGTAAAAGACTCACCACAAATTGTAAAATTAGTAGTAATAGTCAGGGTTTTTCAGTTATTTCAGAAGCCATCAATCTGATCACAGATTCAGTGTATATTGCAAATGTGACCAAACAATTAGAGGAATCACTTTTAAAACATACGGACAATGAAGTTTTATATTCGTATCTATTATGTATGAAAATAATCCTGATAGACAGAGAACATAAATATTTTGTTATGCACATCAGAATGCATTCTTCATTTCTGAGGTTTTTAGTAAAAGTAAATGTTCATGTAGACAGATTCACAGTGTCCATCTCACAAACACTGCCAGACATTTTTGAGCAAGAAAAATTGAGCCATGCATTTTTTCACAAAAGTATACAAACATTGATGGAATCCTTTCGCTTTCTAAAGGTCAGGCAAAGGAAATCATCAACGCTTGTCAGAGTGTCAGTTTGTACAGCGTCCTGTATCTACAGGAGTGACCAATTTGAGAGGTTTGAAAAAAGTCTTCAGCTGTGGCAAACTGATGTCACAAAATATGCATTTTTTGAGAAGCTTGAAAACATTTGTGTTCCAGTTGATATGTTTTCACATTTATGTTTCAGTTCACACATTTTCAGGAGCAATTTTTGGATCATGACATACAGGAGAAACCACAGAATATATCATACCTTGAAATCCATTTGGATAAACAGAAAAGGAGGAGACAGGAGCAACATCTCACATGCAGTTGAACAAAGTTTTGTATGTGAATTGTCAGACATTTTACAAACAGTGCACGAGCAAAGCTAAGGGAAAATTCTTCAGTTTTGGTCAAAAACCCAGAGTCAGGACGAATTGAAAGTTCATTTACATTAATAACTTGGGGCAAGGGTTTTGTTTGTGTTTCTATAGAACGAGGATCGAAGTGGGTGTCGGCAAGGCACGTGAAACCTTATCGGGTACAGATGCCAGTGAACATGGACCAGAGAAGCAGAGAAGCAAGCACGCAGACAAAGATGGACAGCAATGCTGCAGACGTCTCGTCAGACAACGATTGGGAACTCAGAGACTTGGGGTTTTTCTGGGGAATCAAATGTTGTTTGGATGTTGCTGCACTGCGGGGTTTCTCACAGAGGTTGGGGACATGGACATGGGGTTCAGACAGATAGTGTTCATGTACTTCATTCCTTTGCTTGTTGCCTTGGGCAATGGGACAGGCTTTCCCATGAGACAACCAAGGGAAAAGGTGTGGGAGACTTTGGCAAAGGCAGCGGGTCTGGACAGCATTTGCCTGACCCATTCAGAACTGGGGAAACAATTTTTGACATGCTTGGTAGGTGTGCCAGTGAAGGAATGTCCAATTCCAGGGGACACCCTTCCAAAAAGGTTCTGAAGTCCTTTTTGAATCCTATGGAGGGATGGCGTGTCTGGACACAGTTCCTTCATGTGGCTCACTTTGAACCTCCAAAGTTGGCAAATTTTTGGATCGACAAAAATGGGATTTGGTACCGAATTCAATCCATTGAGAGTGGCAAAGATAGATAATCAGATAGTAGATATCATTCCAAATCAGTTCTTTCATAGAAATGCCTGGTGCAATCACACCAAAGCGATGAGCAAACTATCCCTTCAACACCCAGCCACTTTACCGAAGGGAGTGTTTTTTCATTTGCGGGGGCAGAATTTGGCCTGCTATCCCTGCAAAAGTCAAAAGCAGTCCATGCAGCATTGAGGAGTTCTCATTGATAACACCTGATTTGAAAACTTTAAAGGAGCAGACACACAGGAAAGAGAAAAGGTCCTTTGAACAATATAGCCAAATTGTGATAATGATGTCTGTATTTAGGACAAGGCTCGGAGAATTGCAGTTGCAATTTTCTCACCCCAAAAACAGCGTTGGGGGTGACCTTGACACAATTGGACCACATAGCATGCTGGATTGAGTAAACATAATCGTGCCATTTCATCTGCACTGAGTGACATGTTAACAGATATCAGCAATGCAAGACAAGCGGTGCTTCAGAACAAGGCAGCAGTTGGTTATTTGCTGCTGTCACATGGGCACAGATGTGAAAAATTTGAGGGGACATGCTGCATGAACTTGCTTGATCATTCAAAATCTATTCATGAAAATATGAAACAAATGCAAAGTAGTATCAGCAAATTGAGAAAAAAGAAACTTACAAGATTCTGGTGAAATGATTTCATTGGCTTTTTTAATCTTTCACCATTGTGGAAAAACTTTTTAAAATAGTGTTATATATTCTTATAGGGTTTGTAGTTCTACTTGTTCTGCCATGCATTTTCATGTGCATTCAAAGAGCCTTGAACAACATGGCAAAGCAGGTGTTTCTGGTTCAAACAGGGAGGGGAGATGTGGGAACTCAAAATGTCTCTCAGACATTTTTAGAGGTTCCAGGCCTTGGTCAGAAGCATTCTAGACCCTGGCAGACAGCTGAAAAACAACTGTGATTTTGAGTTTGAGCCATGGAATGAATTACCAACTTTGGAGGTGGAACAAGCAATCACAAAAGGTTAGATAGTATAGTATAAGTAGTCACAAAGTAGAGGGGAAATTTTTTTAGTATTGTACAGGGGGGTTTTAGTGCATGTACAGGGGGGTTTTCACTTTGTACATGGGGGTCAGAAGTTCTAAGATGGAGGAAAGTGGGCTGATCCCATCCTTCTTCCTTCTTCTTCCTTACCTCCATGTTCTTGGTGATGTTGGCACTCATAGATTGGTTTAGAGTAGAAAAACACTTGGCAACGTAGGTAGTAGGTATTGGGGAATAATTGTAAACATGTTATACGTAATATATCTTATAAAAGATAGCAGCAACCCTGGGCGGAGAGAGAGACGAAGAAGACAGCAGATAGAGAGGATGTCAGGGTGTGTGTGTGCCTCTACCCAGGCCACTGATCAAATAGCTGCAGTCCAAGAACATAATCTGTTAGATAACTAGCAATAAACTGCCTTGAGACCGAACAGCTAAGCCTGCGGAGTTTTTCTTTGGAAGCACGGGTTGGAGGAGGAATTTCACCACCACATGTGGCCCCAAAACAAGGCTGGGGTTCCCACATATAAATAAATCCTAATATTTTCAGAGGAATAAAATAAGTTCTTCCTCAACTACTTTCCATCTTGCAAGGACTTTGTGCCTCCCATACACAGGAGTGTAGCCACACCAGTTTTTGTCACTTGAAGCTTTTCATTCTCCGGGGTCATTTTATCCCTTCCCTCACACCCCTGAGATTTTAATAAGAAAGTTTTGCCATTCCATCAACTTTGTGCCTTTCCTGATTAAAAAACCCCTGTGATCAAAACCAAGACTGCTCTGAAATCTTACCTTAAAAATGTATGAGCCAACAGGAAATTTCTGATTTCCTCACAGAGGAATTAGAAACTGAAAATTCCTGTTGTCTTGTTGACTGATGTACATCCTGCACCAGAAAAGCAATTTATATTGGGTTCATACACTGTTCTGCTTGGTTTCTCATCTGTATATAACCTACATTGATGGTTTCAGCATTGCTGGCTCTCCTGCTTGATATTATTACCTACTTGCTGGAACTATATCTCCTGAAACAAAACTTTCTAGGGCTTCCACTACTGGCAATAAACATTTTTCCAAGATAATCCAGCTTTCATTACTAGAATAAAAGTGTCTGTCTGTAGCTCAGTACAGCCCTTGAAGGAAACAGGTCAGGAAAGAGAAGTAAAGGTCTTCCAGTGTTATCATACCTCTGGTGTCAGGGAACCCTTATCTTACATTTACCCTCTTTTCTGGGGAAACACATGTTCTCTTAGGAGTGGGAAGGAAGTTTTGCAGTTTACAGTCCTTCCTCAGTGATGTGCAGAAGGGACCTACATTGAGAATACTAGAAATAAAAGGAACAGAGTTGGAATAGGACCAGGTCTAATGTCTTCATTTTTTCCATATCCCACATTGGTTTATGCATGAGACAAGGGCAGGTATTCCAAATGCAGCAGATGGAAAGTAGCCATACTAAAGAGAAGGCTTGTGTATCAATTCTCTTGCCTGTAAATTGGATTAAAATGTTAAGCTAGCATTTCTTAGTGGCAGACAGTTGAATTGCTATAGAGGTTTCTGCAACAAATCAGTCACCCACAGTTTGAGCTAGTAAGCCACAAAGCTGAAAGTTAATACAGGTTGCTTTCCACAATCCACTAATAACAGGAATGCTGCTATTCAAACCACAGAGCTTTGCAAAGTGTTTTCTTTAACAATAGCATAAATGTGCTGCAAAGTGGCATGATCAAACACAGTAAGAATCCACCAATTTGTGCACCCCTGCAAGGCACACACTGGATGAAATGCATGAGCTGTACCCTCCAACAACACAAACCCTACATTAGATTCCACATTTCTGAAGGGAAAGCAGATTTGCACTGTGTTTTGGGTGGGATGGTGTCAATCTGTCAGATTCTGCTCCCCTTATTCAAGATTAATTGACCTTTGCTCAGCAATGAGTAGATGGAGATGCTATTTAGCAGGAGAAAAGGCAGTGCATGGGGTTGGGGGCACAGCACCAAAAATGTCAGGAATTCACACACACACACACACACACACACACACACACATACACACGTTTAGAGATATCAGTATCCTATTTCAAGATAAGCAGACTCTTGGATGCTGAGGCCCCCACTGTAACTTCACCTCCTTTTTTTTCCTAGACCAGTCATTTCACCTAGATCACCTCCCACTTATAATAAAAAACCTTCGGGAGAGGTTCTGTGCATCTGCCTGAGATTAGCCCCTCACTGTTGAGAAGGGTTTTTCCATGCTTCCATTAACACAAAAATCCTATGTTCCTTAACTGAGTAAACCACAATTTTTACAGTCTCTTGCTGCAGTTAGGATTATTTTAAAATGCTTGAAATAGTTTCTTATGCTCTGTTTATTGTCTTTCTCACTGCTCTGCATGAGCTGGCTGTACTCATTAACAGCTGCTGTAGTTAGCAAGGAAATAATGTATGGTGAATTTGTAGGATAATGGGATTAAAGTATGCTTTTAGAACTATTCCAGGTGGGGAAAATACAAAGCTAAAAAAAGTAAAAAGAGAAAATAAACAGACCAAAAAGTTTAAAGCAAAGAGAAAACTACAGAGAAAAATCAGGCACAACAGCATTAGGTTTCCTAGCTCACACAATGGCCTTCCAGCTCTCAATCTTTTGAGTAACACAGACTTAGTTCTGTGTGGAGCTATATGGAGAACATGAAGAAGCAGACAAAACTAATTTCATGTTTGAGTTGTCCAGACTGATATATTTTATATTTCCAGAATACTGGAGCCTGTGTTCCATATGCCAGACTTTTTTTTCTTTGTATAACTATATTTGGTGTAGAGACTTTTTCAGCTGCCTGTATTAATATTCTAGCACATCCTCACACACCAAATTAGCCCTGGGGCCAGGAAGAGCAAAAATATAGTCAGGGTATCAGCTAGACTGTGGATTAAGAAAGCTAAACCGGCAGGAGGGCTGTTCAGCAAACCATAACAAGCTAGTCACACAGACGTCTTTAATTTTCCTACATTTATTAACAGAAATCAGTACTGTGGAAAGATCTCAGAAAAAGAAGGGAAAAATGGAATTCAAAGAGCTGTGATGGAACAAGGTAATGTCAGACAATCTGAATTGGATTGAAACAAAGGAAAATTATTAAAAAGTAGATAGGGAGAGAAATCTAAGGGGGAAAAAAACAAAACAAGATTGGGCGCTCAGACTCTCCAAGGAACTGGCCACAGCACTGAGCCTGACAGAGTTCAGGAATTATTTGGACAATGATTTCAAGCACATGGTGTGACTCTTACGGTTGTCCTGTCCAGGACTGAGAATTGGACTTGATGATCCTTGTGGATCCCTACCAACTCTGCATAAAGTGATAAAGTGTGAAAATGGCAGCATAACTTAAGTGAAAAAATCACCTTGGAGAAGAAAAATTAGCACCTTTAGATGTATGACACAATAAATTAATTGAATTATAAGATCTTACATTCATTTATTGCCTGAATGCCCCTGACAGGAGTTTAATTAAAGCACAATCTACAGAGATTTTTTTAGCTTGGTTTCAACCAGATTCTTAAGGTGCCTGTGTTTATGACCAGCAGTACTGTGGTTAGCTAAAGAAGCTCATAAAACCAATGATCTGCAGGAACAGGAAGCATCATCTTCCCCATCTGTGCTGGTTCATGCTTGTTCTCTGTAAAAGCCTCCCTGACTGGAATCCATCTTACCTGAGCTAGCAGTTCACTTAGCATGATCTTATAGACCAGGCTTCTCCTATGGTCTGTAGAAATAGGTACCTGCAGACATTAGTCCCATTGGTTGTCCTAGATACATGCTGGGAAAGGAGGAAAAAAGCAGGCTTAATTTTCACAAATTAAAATGGAATTTGTTTAAAACTTTCTTAATATAAGTGTAGTAGAACACTGGTCTACAAAAACTTCCAGAGACTGGCACTACACTTTAAAGAACCATGTTTACAGAAACACTTTCTAGTACAGTTAGACTTATTCCTGCCTTATTCTTTAAATGCTGCAAGACCAGTAGTTATAGCAGATCAAATTTATTCTGCCTTTTTCAACTTTGGATCCCTAACAAATTTCCAGAACAGCTCTAGATCCCTTTGGAAATTCTACATACGTAGAATGTATATAATTCACACAAGTCAACAACAAAAGCAGTGGAAGAATTACTGTATTAAAGAAATTAAACTTCTTTGTACATAGTCTTCTGCATTAAATCAAATAGATTAAATCAAATGGAATAGTGCTGAGGATCCTTCTGGCAAACCAAAAGGAAGCAGTCTGTATTTTGGCTGCAGATCTTCCCCACCCATAAGACTATTACATTTTTTAATACTAAAAATTTTGCATGAGCTCAAGTAGATGATCGTACATTTTATTGATAACATAACTGTTTATTTGCCACCTCACAGTTCAGAGTTCCTTCTTTTTCTTTTTTGGATAGAATTGATGTTCCAGTTTGCCATCACTAAATATTGGAAATAATTGTTTGTCTTCCTTTAGCTTTTACATTGGAACATGAACTGCAGTACAGTGTGCAAGATCTGAGGTGCAGTGCCATGCCTCACTCATACCAGAGAATCATTACTAAAACTAGTATTTGAGCACTAATAAGTAGGAATTTGTTCTGCATTAAGAAACTGTCAAATGTTCAGAAAAAAACTGTGCAGAATTTTATTTAAATAATTTTGCCTAACCAGCCCAACCCTAAGTTGAAACATCTCGACGAATATCTTAATTTTGTGATGAACACTAGAGGCTGTTACAGCCTTTCTTTGCCATTCTAATTTTTTGCTCATCAATCAATGCAAGCATATCACAGCAGCAATTTAATAGGTTTAATTTTCCAGGTGATCTTACTGTTCACACTAAAAGTAAAATTCGCAGTTAAGGCACAATATGAAGAAGAATGCATACTTTAACTTTGATGGCTGCCACTTTCAGGATGACATGGTAAAGTTACAGGTTTTCTTTCAATTTCATTTTAGGGAACTAAAAATACCTGGTAACTTTAACTTAGAATAGAGGACAATTTATGTATTTGTTATGCTTCCTTAGGTGCAAGGACTTTCCCAGTGTAAACTGCATTACTTAATCATTTAAAGATAAATTAGTCTACACTATTGCAATGACAAAAGACATGATGTCTGCAAGTGAAGTATAACTGATATCAGACAGATGACAGCGCTGAACGATCAGAATTGAAAGCAGGATGTTTCTTTAGAGATGTTTAGTGACAAGTCACTTCTTCAGTTTGTAAGTGTATGGAATTGGGATAATGGAATGATGACAGGGCAGTGGTCAACAACAAATTTCGACCAATGAAATTTTGAGAACTGCAAAACTGAAATAGGATATCAGGTTTCATGAAGCCCTATGGTACCCATGTGCTCTCATTTTTAGATTCTGGTTTTTTTTTTACTCTCCCTTAATATTTTTCATGGCTGCAAAATCTTCTGACATTAAATTCCTCTGGCATCTGAGTAGGGCAGAAGAAATTTAAGCTTAATTTACAAAATCACAAGGCTAAAATTGCTTTCCTGTTATTTACATTTAGATATGGCACTTTAAACTTCAGCAGTCCCTGACCAGAAGAGCTGAAAATCAGTGGAAGCTCTCCACCTTAAATTTTCATGGCCACAGGATGAGAAATAAAAATGAAATGTATAAACTTCAGAACAACGACAGATTCTTAGATGTGGGGCCCCATAGAACTGACTGTCCTGCAATCACACTGTGGAACAGACCTCTCTTGGACAGAGTTGGAGCTGTCCAAAACAGAGTCATGAAATAAGAATGATGAGTACCTGAGGTCACTGTGGACACTCTGTGCTACACACACATATTAATCTGGAACAGCATTTAGCCTAGAAGTGGGAATTAAATGAACCTGACATAAATAATAAGACCATTTGATTATCACTGTCACCTATAATGGATCATGTCAACTACAGAACAGCTGGCAAGATGTACTGTGCTCTTGTTTATGTACTAATAACCACCCAGCTCTGCACGGGTGGTGCTTTACTGACACTGAGTGCTTATACAAACCTTCACCCTTCATGCTGCTGGTAAGGATGCCTGGCTGCTCTTATTGTTAGCCACTATTATTTGTATACTATTCAAAAGCCCATAGCAATAGAACAGAACCCTGTCACAAATTAATGGGTCTCTATTAACTGAAAATGTTAATGCAAAAATGAATTTAAAGATGTTAATTTTTCAAGCAACATGAGTTGCCTGACAGCACTTTATTACAGCAATGTTACTTACTCCTTCCCCCTCCCACGGTTTAAAAAGCTACTGCAATAAACATCAGCCGATTAGCTACATCCAACATTGCCTTTTTGTTTTCAATTTACACATAAAAAAATTCATTTACAGAATGGCTGAGAGCAGCCTGGCCTAATGAAAAGCATCCCTGCCCATGGCAGAGGGATTGAATCTAGATGATCTTTAAGGTCCCTTCCTCAGGGGAGTTACGAGTGCTGCTTATGTCAATCACTTTTACATGGATATATATTCAAGGTCTGCATAAACCCAGCTTGAGGCATAAGCAGCATCTCTAAACTCTACAAAAATCATAGCACAAAGTTTGGCCCATAGTAAAAATTAACAGTACTTTAGCAAATCCAGCAAGCAATCAAAAGTATTACAAGCTACTTCACAAAAAACAGACCTGAAAAGCAATTCAAAATAATGCTTAATGGTTTTAAAGCATTAGAAGCATGCATCATTATTAAAACCAAGCTATTTCTGATCATCCATAGCAAGGGTGGCAAATAGACATATGAAGCATATCCATATCCCTGCATGTGGATATGCTTCATATGTCTATTTGTTTCACATTTACTGTCTTACAAATATCCTTCAGCTCTTCGGCTGAATTTCTAAGATGTTTAATAGCAAACATTTACTAAAATCTGGTTGCTTCTCCTATGAGAAGTCATACAGTGTGATCCTCTAATTGCAAAATGACCTCATTACTCAATAGTTAAGACAAAGAATATTCCCCACTCCCTTTTAATTTTAAACTTTTCATCAGACAGCAATAGATTTTTATCACAGCCAAGTCTTCTGAAGATATAGATGCTGCACTTCTCAGTTCACACTTCACACCTTTGAGATAGAATTCTACGGGGAGAAGTCCAGTTTTTTAATGGCCCAACTGTCCCAGACTTACTTCTTGTCAAATATCACGAACAGTAAAGTACGATTGTGGCCAGTGATCTCACTCTCACCAGATGAAGATTGCTTTCAAGGTCTGTAAACAAATTTATCCATTGTCCAAAATCAAAGAGCAATTCTCTCCATTAAAATGATGAAAAGCCTCTAGGGTTGTTATAGCTGTTACCACATCTGGTATTTCTCAGCAGTGAGACATTGACAGTTCCCACTCATAGCCTCAGGATTGTCTTCATAGTAATAAACAGGAGCCCCTGCACTCAGTCCTTTTATTAGTGTCTATTTGTATACATTCAAAACCCTTCAAAATCTGCTTGCCAGGAACATTTAACCACTTCAGAGAGATAAAGAAGACCAAATCCATACTCTAAAAAGATGCAGTAATAGAATCTTCTGTTTTTCAGTACACACATTTTCTTATTTGCAAACAGAACTAATTTTAATATGCCAAAGTTTCCTGTAAAAAAAATGACAAGCCTTTCTCACACTACTACTAAGGGTCCTGAACCTGCTGTAAAAGGAAAAAAAATATTGTTTTTAAGTAATTATATTACATTAGAAATTAATTTTAATTTAATGCAAAAAAGTTCTTGTGATTTTGAACAAGTCCCTGGGAACTTTGCATCATGTGTTAATCAAGATTAAACAAGACTGAGTGTATATAACATGTAATTTTTAAGGAAGGGGAAAAGTATGAATTGGGGAAGGTATTCAGAAGGGTTAACATCAGCTCCTGCAGGTTTAATGCCTAAATTGCTTTCTCCAGCCAGTGAAGAGATAAAAGCTTCTCAGAGAGTCACTCAGAGCTGCAGATTTGTTTAGCTACACTGAATCTCTCTGGAGGACTTCAGCTTGTTAACTTCAGAAGCAGCCTGCAGAGATTAGCCTCAAAAAGATCACACTTTCTTTTGTGAACACTCCCCAGTATTTATTTACCTTCCATCAGCAGCTGAAATTCACTACTGAGATGTACTGTTGGGTATACTGTATTTAACTCTGAACACTGCATTGAACATGGACTGAAGTTCACCCAGCTGGAGCTTGGCACTCCTGCTAGAATCTCTGCAACAGTATCCACAACACTGCTAGGATGACTGCAGGACTGAATTTTTCCAAGTGCCCCATTGAAGTGCTTGGTTTGAAGGCCACCGGGATGCTGCCATACAAAAGACTGCCATGCTCCAGCACCTTCAGAATCCACTAGTTGTGCAGCCGTGCTGGCACAGCTCCTTCTCTCACTCCGACTGCTCCTCGTATCACTGGAGCAGCGGTGGGAGCTGGGCTTTTGTGATCAAGCTAAACACAAAGAATAAGAATTCTCAACTTCTGAGAACTACTCTCAAGAATTTTTATAATTCTTACATAGTAACAAGAAAAAAGGAAAATAACCTTTTCATCTCAAACATATAATAAAGTTGGATTTTGTGACAACAGAGAAAAAAAACATACTGCTGGCAGAACTTATTATCAGGGCCATTTTCTAACTTCTACTGTATTTTATCAGATCATTGTGCTTTCCTCCCTGAAAAATGTCCAAGATATCTCCAAATTTTATCAAAATAAAACTTCTATGAACTCATATAAACCAAAAGAACAGTTAGAGATACTTGAAAGTTTTGGTGGGAGCTTTAACAATTTATGCTTCTGCCAAATTTTTTTTCAGAGACTATCTTTTTAACATAAATCAGCCATCCTTTCATAAATGTAGAATACAAAAAAAAAAAAAACTACTCTTCAAATTGACTTCAGCAAAGGTGCAACAAAATGAATCATAAACACACAAAAAATTTTTTTCAAATACCACTTAGGTTATAATCAGAACTGAAAACAACACAACTGCCAGGTAGAGTTGATTTCCAAAGTACACCATGAAGTATGGACAGTCAGAAAGGTATTAATTTAGTAGCACAGCATTTCCAGAATCTTCTAACAACTCCCAAGCCTTAGAATCTTAAAGTTGCCTATACAACCATGTCAAACACAACAAAATGAACTTGCAAAGGTCAAGTCAACTTGCAAAGTTTGGTAAGTATGTTTTAGCACTGAAATCGTCTCTTTACCAAACAGAAAAGCCACATTCAGATTTTAGAGGCCATACTGAGACAAAGGTGTAATGAACAGAACACTAAAAATACCAGTTATTTTTCCAAATGAACAAATTCTTAGCATGCTACATGAACTACCTGCAATGCAGTATGTCAAATACTTTATGCTCTGTTATAACCCAAGTAGCAGTGTGAGAAATGTTAGCCGCCACATGAAATAATTTTTACATAACCCTCAATATATAAACATCAGAGCATCCTAGTTTCAAAATGCAATTAAATCATGATTCCCTTTCAAAAACACTGCACCTTTAGACAGGAAAAAAAAAGATTCCTATTTGTTATATTCCAGTATCAGGTGCTTTCTCAAGCATTCAGTCAAGAGATTTGCAGCTAAAAATTACAAGCAATTAATTTTGCTCATACTAATTATATTGTGGCATTAGACTAACAAAAACAAGGCACTCTGCCCTTTGGGGCAGTGTTCTGTAGAATTCTGGATAATAACTATCTTTTGGCTCAAAATGAATCCCAAAGCATGCTGAATAATTAACAGGAACAATTTTTAATTATTGTCGAACTCTAAGAATACAAGAGGAACAACATTTGCACTTTTTCATTTAATTGTTTATTAAACTAAAGAAAAATATGGAATTTTACAGTTTATCTTAAATGTGGAAGCTGTTTATAGGCAAATACTGATTTCTGGAGAGTTTTTCTTTACTTCCTGAGCTTACACCCACTCAGAAGGGCATTTTGTACTTCTGCATTATCTGACACATTATCTGAACATCTTTCTAAAGCATGACGATTGCACAGGACAGTTGCATTTGTGAGAATACTCACTTAACCAAGCACTGCACTACCCATTGTTCTTTCTGTTCAACTCAGCAGAACAGAAAAAAATGCAATATGGTAAGATTTTGCCAAATACATTAAATCACAGCATAGACAACCAGTTCAGGAAAAGCAGCAATTTCTCTACTTAAAATACACAACTGATAGTTTACACATGGCAATTTCTAATCTGAACAAAAATATTTCATAGAATTCTGTGCTGTTTTCTATGTAACAGGCAGCAACAAAACCATGACTTCTGGAAAGAACCAGTATTAGTTTACTGAAAAAGGAATGATGTATTTGACCAGTCTACACATTCCCAAATGACAGTGCAATCCTTCCAAGATGATGGCACTTCATGTGAGGAGACTAGGTCTCACAAATTCTCTGAATTTTAATTTAATTTAACTTCACAGTATGTCAATATGAAGTCTTAAAACATAGAAATCTCTGTATTCTCCTTTATCTCAAATACTTACAGCAATTAAAACTTAGAATTACTTTGGAACATTTGGCAGCTGTTTACTTATTTGAGTAATAAACTCCTGAAATTTCCCCTCTACTTGAGATCAGTACTTGAGCCAGGTGAAAGCTGTTCCCCTAAACATGGAAATAACTAGGAAAAAAAATACAGGAAAAACCCCAACTTTTAGCACACATTAGGAATAATTTCTTTGTAGCAACATCATAACACAGTTTTCCCTTTCATGAAGTAGGCTCAATAATATCCAGTATTTTAAGTATCTATTGATGGTGGCTGTATTTACTCTTGTAGTGTCAACCTGGAGAGAAGTCTGCCTTTCTAACATGCAATCAGGCTGTTCTACCAATCAGGGAAGAATCAGTGCATGAGTTAATGTATTTTAACAGGAAAATGAACCTTTATCTCTGTTTCCAATGAAAAAAATCAAATCCTGGGAAGTCATTTCTGCTTGCTTTAAAAAAGTCCAATTCATCAGTTGCATTTTGAAGTTCCAAAATAAATAGACCTCTGCTGCAAAGCAATGACACCTATTCCCCAGCTTTCAGGAGATGTTATTAGCTCCCAACACGATCTCTGGGAATGAGCCGTAGATCTGAACCATGCTTTAGAAACACATTTCCTAAACAAAGAAAGAAAACAGGATGTATTACTAACCAAGAAAATACAATGTACCCTCAACAAACACATTTAAAGGATAACAGTGTTAAGTCAGTGTTTAGCAGCTTCATAGTAATTGCTCTGACATACCAGAAATAAAGTTTTCATGTTTCCATAGAATTTTACCTTGTCCCTCTCTTTCCAAAGAGCTCTTTATTTTAAATGAAAATGCTACACCTTGCAAAGTGTAGCCTTTCAAACTCTGTACACTCGAATGCCTTGTTTCACTTACAAGCCAGAAAACAAAGTTTTACTTTCCCTGAATTATTTTGTTTTCTGGAGCTCATTCATGCATTCATTCATTTTTATTTCTCTCCTTGGTTCAGTACTTTTTGACTTCTAATTCAGAACCTTAACTTCTTTTAGGAAGGTTCTCCAAATGTCCAAGTGTAAGTTAGTCCCATTTTAGCATAAAAATTATGCTTTCAACTTCTTATTTATTACTGCATTGTCTTAATCATCATAGTCTTTTCACAAAGACATAATAAAAATTAGAAATTTCTAATATTTAGATGCGTTGAAATTTTTAATATGTTCAGGTTGCTATTTTTTTATTAAATGTAATATTTGAAAATTAAACCATATCACTAAGTAATGTATTTATTTAATTAATATATGGAATATTTACTTTTTTACTTCATACTACTATTGCACAGAATCAACCATATTTGATTCCTTATTCAACCTTGAATTAACTTCTAAAACAGAGTAATTCTATTTCTGTCCCAAGCATCCCATTCCAGGGATGAAGAGTGCTCTGACAAATAAGATTAAGGTATTTGACATCCATTTAATTTGTTTGCATATTAGAGCAAAGCTACCCTTTTTTGAACTCCACTTCTCCAGCAAATGGATCAAGATCAAAATCATTGTATATATTCAACATAATGAACCTTAGAAAATCAATTTAAAATAATATGCTATCCGAAGACATTCTGATCTTACAGATCTGCCAACACATGGTACTAAAGAGATCTATAAAACCCACTGAATGCAAACCTGTCTCATCAGCAAAACAGAGAACTGCCTACTAACCTTACTATTCTAGATTGGAAACATCCGTTTGTAATGATAAAATTCGTAACTTTTTAAAACAGGCCTCATGGAGACAGCAGCTCACCTACTCACCTTGGTCTGTTTTCATCATTAATATCACATTGGTTTTATTAAAGTTATAGCATACTACTCCCCATACTATCAAGGATTTAAAACTGAAATCAATACAGGGATTAAGTGCTAAGCCTAGTTTTTGCAGCTTTAATTTCCCCTGCTCCATGAAATCATGTAAGGAAAATGGAAGTCATACTTGAGTGCTTTTTTTTAGAAAGGAAGGGAAATGGTGCAACAGTACAAAACCTCTGAAATCCCCAAGGATTACTAAAATTTTATTCCTGTGTATCTTATTTTGGAAGTTTTTTAAGACTAAAATAACTCTTCAATCTGTAGGAATTCTGATAAATAGAAAGAAGGGCAAAAAGTAGATTTTGAGATAGCAATTAATGAGGCTGAACAGAAGATTATACCTAAATTATGCATGTTACTTGTAAACTAAGGAGGGATTTTGGTCTGAGCGCAAGCTTTGGTGTAGGCTGTACTTCGCTTGTTTTGTTTGGGTTGATTTTGGATGTTTGTTTTATTGTGGACTGGTTTGTTTTGTCCTCAGTTAAGGGCAACATCACACAGCATTGCCAGAACACCTATGTTAAAGAAAACATAATCCACATGCCTAATGTTACATCTGCAGAATAAGGCAGTGATGATAACATTTTGCACCTAGATGCTTTTAATTTACCTGTTTCTTGATTATGTGATACTGTCTTATACTACTGAATAATTCTTCAATATTTATAAGAGCTTAGGAGAGATAAAGCAAATCACCTGCAGATGTGAGTTCAATATGCACAGCTGCAATTACAATGAACTACTGTATTGATACTTTCATTCAGCAGTCAATAGCTCTAAATACACTTGCTTTAAAGGATTAAGCTACAACTAATGTAAGCTACATCATACAAGATGAAAGCATACTGCTGAGGAAGAGAAACAGCCTAAGTATACCTTAAGCAATTCTACCATTTTGCTTAAGTATTCATCAGTGGTCATGTGAAAGTGTGGCTTTACATGTGGATGATGATCTAGTAACTAAAGTAAATTATTAGATTTATTATCTGTTTTTAATACACTCAGTCATGGGAATCATGATAAGGACAGCATCAGCTGAGAAGTCTGCCTGAGGTAGTACACCTGTGAAATCATAATCCAGGTATAGTAAGGCAGGACAGAAGTCTCTGGTGGAGTAGAAAGCCAAATATTTATTTGATCTTCATTTTCAAATGTTGTTGATGCAAACACAGACTGCAGAAATAAGTCTCTACACTGAAATTATTTCTTTTACAACTCCAAGAAATTCCCCAAATTGATGTCAAGCAACTGCTTTTCTCACCATCAGATACTGTTCTGTGCTTTGCAAGGATTTACTTTATACTCTCTATTTTACACAGCTAAGTGTGCTGCTAATACCTTGTTTTATTTTTCCTGTGTAGTGACTGGCCTTCAGTAATGACTAGCAGTCAAAGGCATAAATGAGACAGATGGATGCAAAAACCAGAAGAGCAGCATGTCTCCCTCAACCATTCATCATGTTTGCAAGTAGGAGTAATATTATTCAGTTTTCACTGGATGACTGGATTCCATAAGGAGCAAAGCCATTTTTACTAGTACTTATGAGGTAAGAAATGTTCACAACTTTCTATCAAGATACTGTTACACTCTCTTCTCAAATGGTTTAAGATTAGACTATTGAAATTATTTCCCAATTAGTTTAAAAGTATAGCTCTTCAAGAACAAGTCCACACAATCTGCCTCCAGACAGCAGCCCATTATCGGTACAACTCAACCTCTGTACTCTGTTTCCATATATTTCAGGAGGTGATGAGAAAGGGCCTTACACTCTCCTGTGACAGAGGCAAACTCTCCTCTCATAGCAAGCCTTGACATCTGAAATCAGGGATTTCTGACACAGAACCCCTTGGTGACAACAAGACAGCTATCAGTAAGAATCAAAAAATGGTTGGATTTGGAAGTGACCTTTATGATCACCTAGTTCCAACCCAACTCTTCTGACAACATACTCCTCAAAGCCCCTGGAGTTCTGCTCTAAAACTCTTATTTTTTTTAACATATCTCATAAGAAGTGCTGCTAGAACATCAAGTACTACTGAATTAGATAGAGCAGGGGGGAAATACAGCTGTTACTTATTACTGCAGTAGTATGTAATACTGTATTGCTTTAAGACTGCACCTTAAATGCAAAGCTCTGAAGATCAGAAGCTCACCACTTTTTCACAGAACTAAATAAACACAAAACCAAAAAAATAAAAACCAAAAAAAAACCAAAAACCCACTGTTTTTTGGATTTAACCTTTTATATACTACAATGACTGAAGTTTTCAACTACTGGATAATGCTCCTCCCATTTAAGAAGACAAAACCTAAAATGTAATACAACCCCATGTGCTATATATTAGACTGAAAGAAAAATAAGTTTTTAATACTGGAATATACTTCATATACAGTAACTTACCTGCTGTCTGTGCAGGGTTTATTCCTATACCATCTAGGAAGAAGGAAAAAAAAAGAGAAAAAGGAAGATGAAACAGACATATTCCAATTTATTACATTAAACTTGCAGCTCAAAAAATATACCAGCAAGATACAACTATTACATGAAGTCATCATGCAGCTATTTCCTATAGCCAAAAAATGGGAAGTGACAAGAAAGCTTCAGCATAGAAAAGTCCAAGCTATACATTTGGACAAAACTGAATTAGTGGTTTAGTATCTTCACCTCACACATAAGAAATTCAAATAATGCTGTAATGTTATTAAACACAGTTTGCAGTATGTAGTGTTTGTGAAACATGAGACAGTATTGATTTTATCAATAAACTTTCAGTGAAACTTCAATGCAAAAACTATTAAAATATATATAAACTATATTCTTACCATTTGTTATAATGGCACTTGTTGCTGCAGGAACTTTGAACTAAAGAAATAAGAGTAGGTCAAAACAGCATAAGAGACATATAAAGCAGAAAAATATATGGGTAATATTAAAATTATAATTTTAGCTGGTTCACATACAAAAAAATGAGGAAAGAGGTCCTTGAGATTTATAGATATAAGTAACTTTAATGGAAATGGATGATTATTTTAGTAGCAATTCCACAAATGTAATGGAAATTTTTTTCAAACTATCATGCAAATGTATACCTTAGACTCTATACTACCAGGTAACTCTAAAATATGAAAGAAAAACCCAATAGATACCACACACTAAAAATGAGGTTTTTTTCTACTTAGGGCAAGTCTGATTATGAGTTGGCAAATTCTGAGTTTTTGAGAGATGTCTCAGTAGAAACTTGCTAAGGCCAAATAGCCAGAACTTAAACACTGCTCTGCCCTGAGAATATAAATCACAGAGAGGATAATACACTTCTCCTGGAGAACAACAAACAACTTTGCCCATATTTTGATCTTTTCCATATACGTATAACTTAAGGTACTGTGAAAGTGGTTCTTGAATCACAACACACTACATAAATTAATGTTAAGCTATGCAGTTCAAGGAATGAAAAAACATTCATATAACACAAAAGTTATCTGTCATTCTTTTCAATGCCAATTCATAAGGGGCTTCATTCCTGGGGAAGAGTTAACAATCTTTTTTTTGCTCTTTAACAAAGGACTTCACTCTTCCTGGTCTCAAAGATATGCAAAATGCTTCAGCGCTGATCCAGAATAGGCTGAATTCAAACCCTGATAGATACTCAAAATACTCACACCAATTAAAAGAATGGCTTGCTAAATGCAAATGTTTAAGTCAGTAGTGATTCTCTAAATTCATTACTCAGATGAACCTATCACTAACATTGTGTTTCCATAAGAAGGTGAAGTTAGCAGGTTCAGTGGCAACCCCCACCAGAAATGGCACCTCCCTTTCAACATCTCCAACTACTCAGTCACACTCATTTCTGGTACCTCATACTTGCTTGTTAGACTTTTCAGTCTAGGTCTCTATGTATGGGTTGTGTAGGCACAGGTGTATTAATAGAGAATAAAAATAACTGGGGAAAACATAGT
Organism: Lonchura striata; assembly: GCF_050655825.1. Classification (NCBI taxonomy): domain Eukaryota; kingdom Metazoa; phylum Chordata; class Aves; order Passeriformes; family Estrildidae; genus Lonchura; species Lonchura striata. Next base: position 66,420,506 of record NC_140703.1, read on the forward strand.
AAAAACCCCCAATTAAATAATCAAATATCTTTAACAGCAGGTAATATTCTGTATAATTCTCTTCAAGTAAATTTACAACAAAACCAATCCACAACTTTCCCCCAGAAGCTGTGTTTCCTGTAGTAATTTCTGTCACATCGTGGCGTAACAGTAACAACCAAAGAAGACTCAAGATCGAGTCTATTATCCTTCCTATTTCATTGCAATTGCAATGCTCAAAGAAATGAAATTTTCAATAACCCAAAACTTCCCAGGTTTTCCTAACAAGACAGGGAGAATTGCAAGAACAGACTCCCAGCTGACTTTATGCTAGTTAGATTAAGAGACTCATCATGCTTCCGAGCACTCAATTTTACCGTTTACATCCAGTGAATGTCTCCTAATCTTTGCACGTTTAATCTGAAACAATGTGATACATCTCTTCAAACACATTATGTGGGCCATTTAAACACGTAATGATATAGGATTCATTGTGAAAGATCATCACACAGAAGCCAAAGAACACACTATCCACATTTTCCCTTAAGACAGTTTTTTGAATCTATCCCATATGGCTGATCTCAATACCTTCCACAATCAAAACCTCCATGTCTGCCAAAATCAGAGATTACTAGAACTGAATGTGAAAAGAATTTAAGAGTTTCCTGGATAATTCTGAAGAACTTTCCTGATATTCCCATAAGAAATTTCAGTATTAAGTATCCAAGAGCAATACCTTTTAATTCTCTTCAATGTCACAAATTTTATCACTGCTATAAAACAGTTAATTACAAAAACCAGAAATCACCTCAATACCATCTGCTGATGCATAAATTGTGCAAAGATCACTAAGTTTAAGATTCTGAAAGCTCTGCTAGGCCCCCACTGAGAGCCAGTAAAGCTTACAACCATCTGTAACCAACAGCACTTCTTTGTGCTGTATTAACCACTGCATTTTTATAATTAAAAAAGCTTTACCTTTCAAGAACATGCAAAATGTTAAAACCTAACATCATCACTTTCCACTTACTTCTTCTGCAGCAAACTTGAGGACAGCTGTGAAAGGTGTGCTCTCAGGCACGCTTAACCTGAAATCACAACACAAGTAAATACGTGGCTGCTAAAACAAACCGAAAAGCAGCTTTAGCTGCCGTTAAACTACTGACTGAAACTTCATTTTTACCAATGGAAATACTTTTGCCAAAGCTGTGCAAGTACTGTTCAAGGGTCCCTGAGGGATATGAGATGCTTCAAGAGAAACATTTCTAGCAGAGAATAGGAACACCTTTAAATTTCAGCAGATGTGGCAAATCTCAGGAGGTGTGGGATTAAGCTCCATAGCAATGTCCTCGCCAAGAGGAGAGAACTCGGCCTCAAGCTGTGGCAGGGATGGTTCAGGTGGAAGATCAGAAGAAATTCCTCACTGAAAGGGCTGTCAAGACATTGGAACGGGCTGCCCAGGGAGCCGGTGGAGCCACCGTCCCTGGAGGGACTCGGGAGAGGTCCGGAGGCGGCCCGCAGTGCCAGGCTCTGGCTGACAAGGCAGAGATCGGGCAGAGGTTGGACTCCATGACCTCAGCGGTCTTTCCCATCCCGAATGATTCTGCGAGCCTGGGGAATACGCGCACGGCGGTGGGGCAAAGCGGGAAAGCGCCGAAAGCAGGGCTAAGCACGGACACCGCCTGCCATCCCACACGGAGGGAGACGAGCGCCGCTCCCGCCGGCGGATGCCCCGCCGGGACTGCCATCGGAGCCATCCGCGATGTGCCCCGTTTCCGCTCCCCGCCGCCCCGCGCGGCACTCACACTTTGTAAGGCAACCGGGGGTCCGAGGTGAGCGTCACTTTAAAGGTGACCTTAGACCTGTGGAGAGAGCAGAGGGTGAGGCCGGGTGAGGGAGCGCGGGGGCTGCGGGACCCCCGGGCCGTCCCGCCCTCCCTCACACTCACATGGTGCCGCCGGGGCCGCCGCCGCTCCCACCGACACGTCAGCGCCGCCCGCACCACGGGGCCTTCGCCCGCCCTGAGCTGCCCGCGGCGCGCCTGACCACAAAGAGAAGATAACGTGCCCCGCCGACCCGCTGTGAGGCGGGGAGCGGCCGTGTTTTTCCTCGGTGCCTTACTGTATCTGGGAAAGAGAGAGTCTGAGGGGTGGGCGAGGTGCAGCGGAGAACGGCGGGGAGGATTTCTACTGAGGCGGTTGCAGTGGCTGTTCCGCGGCCGAGGTAGGACCTCGGCACCGGGACTTCCCGGCGCTTCCGTGGGCGCTACAGGGAGGCGCGGGCGGGGCCGGGATCGGGGTCGGGATCGGGATTAGGCCGGGAGCGCGGGATCGGCGCACTGTGGTCGCACTGGGAGTATGCAGGAGTGAGGGGTTTGGTAGCCGGAGACCATATCTCGTGTGCTGTGCCCAGTGGTGGACTCCTCAGTGCAAGAGGCACGGGGCTCCTGGAGTGGGTCCAGTGCAAGAGCACAAAGGTGGTGAAGGGTCTGGAGCATCTTAGGAGAGAAAGAGGGAGAGGAGAGCTGGGCCTGTTCAGTCTGGAGAAATGACTGAGAGGGGATCTCATTAATGCATATAAGTACCCAAAGAGGAGTGCCAAGAAAATGGTGCTGGACTTTTCAGTGGTGCCCAGCGACGGGGTGAAGAGCGACGGCCAGGAACTGAAACACGGAAGTTCCATCTCGACATGAGGAACAACTTCTTTACATTGAGGGTGGCAGAGCACTGGAACAGGCTGCCCATTAAGAACCCACCTGGACACATTCCTGTGTAATCTGTTCTAGGGGACCCTTGGCAGGAGTTTGAAGTGGATGACCTCCAGAGGTCCTTCCCAACACTAATAATTTGTGATCCTGTTGTGCTCTCAAATCAAAACTGTCTGCAGATGCATGTTAAAGTTATGCAGACAAGATGCAAACACTGATTCCTATCCCCTTAATATTTAAAACTACTCACATCTTCCTTGTGGCAAGGGAGCTTGAACTGGAGTTTTGTTTGGATAGTGATGGATACTTTTATGGCGGAAAAACAGCAGGTTCCAGTTTTGTTTGTCTGTGACTTGACAAATCAGTTTCTCTTTGTGGCATGGAACTACAAAGTATTTTTTATCTTTAATACTCATTTATCTGATAATAATGACTGAGTTTTCAACTCTGATATGTCAGTATTTTCCTTATAGAAGATACTTTGTCAGATTTCCCCAGTTTCTGCTGTCTGCAGGAAGGACAGCATTCACTGCAGATGAAGTTCTTGGTGTCACACACTGCTTGCCAGACTGATCATGGCAAAGCACTTTGTTGTGTTCACTTTCGCTGGAGTCTCATTAGGGTTAAAGTAGATGAGATGCTCTACAAAAGGCAGGTTTTACATAGGAATCATAATTTTTTTTTTCCTAAGGACTGGCTTCTTGCCCAGGTATGAAATCCAGCTTTTTACCCTTGTGCTGTTCTTATATGAACATAGATCAAACTAGAAAAAAAAATTAAACAATAATTTCACTATCAGTGAAACTGTCCAGTGGCCTTCATATTTCTCAGTATCTCCTATTTATGTTACTGTGTCTTTTTTCATAGCTGTATTGAATCTGTGTATTGTACACATATTGTAATCCATTAATGATCTCATGGCTTTTTCATCCCCCTGCTTTAAATATGTCCTGAAATTTGAGCTAATTAATAGTAATGTCTTAGTATTTAACCTTGCATTTAGTGCATTTAGCTAAATGTCATCCTATATGTATCATTGCCCTTTTCAAAATCAGCTGGTTTTTTAATGTATGTATGATGTTATGGCTTTGCCTTATGTTGCTCTCTTTATCTACAGCTTTCATTAATGCATTGCTGTCTCCTGTTTTCCAAGTTCTTGAATGCAGATGAGAAATAAAAGACTGATCTTTTCAGCACTTCATTATGGCCTCTTGCTAAAAGTACTTCTCCTCTGAGAAAATAAGCAGATCCAAATTTTCATGCTGTTGGAACTGGACTGTGTTTAGTACCCAGATTTCCTTGGTTAAATCCAGTTTGAGCATATGTGTGCTATAGTGCTGAGAACAGTGTAAATCCAGGCCTGGCTAGTCCTGTGTTCTGGCCATGTGGTCTTGTCCTCTGTCAAGCAAAAGAGCCAACATTGGTGATCAGGTAGGGGATCTGTTAAGGAAACTGATTTGACAAAACACCCCAAAATTTCCTTTTAGTTGGTTTAATTAAGTTATCTTCAGAAACCACCAGCAAAGAAGGAGATGAGGAAGCACAGCTAGTTGGCAGTGATACTGTACTGCACCTTAGGTCAGCTTGAGATGCTGTGGAGCTGTATTCTGAGCAGGCATCAAGAGTTTCATGGTAGTGCCAGGGGGTGGTGGACTGACCCTGGCTCGATGCCGGCTGCCTAGGGAAGCTGCTCTGTTACTCCCCTCCTCAGCTGGACAGGGGAGTGAAAACATAATGAAAGGCTCATTGGTTGAGATAAGGGCAGGGAGACTTCAGTCCCCAATTACTGCCATGGGCAAAACAGACTCAAGTTGGAGAAATTGTTTATCAAACTAGAGTATGGTAATGAGAAGTAAAATGAAATCTTAAAAATATCACCCCCAGCCCCTGCCTTCTGGACTGAACATTGCCTCAGAGTTCTCTACCTCTTCCCCCCTGTAAGGTCCCTTTCACAAACTACTCCAGTGTGGGTCCCTCCTGGGGATCACAAGTCCTGTGGCAAACCAACTGTGGCACCTGGAGAACCTCTTCCCACTCCTCCACTGACCTTGGTGCTTGCCGAGTGGTTTCTTTTGCATTTTCTCAGCCCTCTCCCTGCTCTCCTGTGGTTTTGGTTTTTTTTTCCTCCTTGAATCTGCTGTCCTAGAGATGCTGATGGGCTCTTGCTGATGGGCTCAGCTTTGGCCAGCAGCAGGTTCATCTTGGAGCCATGGGAAGCTTTTGACAGCCTCTCACAGACATCCCTGTAGCCCCTCCCACTACCAAAAACCTTGCCATGCAAACCCAACACACAGGGTTAGGACCTTCTGATGTAGAGTCAGGAATCCCAGTGATTTCACAAAAGAAAGACCTTTTCAATGTTGCAAATTCAGAATTTTCCCATGCTGTCTCAACCTGTTCAAAATGCTGGCAGGGTTGATTTTTTTCCTTTTATGAGAATTTACAGAGAAGGAGAATGCACATGATTTTTCTCTTTTAGTTGGGAGAGTTAATGGGACTCATCCTGTCTGCAAACAAGCCAGGGCTGCTTTAGAGGATTGTATTAAATTAATGGGTTTATATAGAGCAACATTCTCTTCAACACCAGAAAAACTGATTCATTAAAAAAAAAATCTGTCCTTTTTTCCCTGTGACTAAAGCCAGAAAAAAAAATTAATTCCTCATAAAATTTGTTTTTTCTACAGCTCTTAATTACCCAGACTCAAATATGTTGTGTTACAGCAATGAGACCTAACTTTGACTTTCCTAGCTGTGTAAATGACAAAAGGAATGACAATTTCAGCAATTAATTAAAAGAGTTTGGATCTCTGGCAATATGTAAACACAGTTGTTCAACTGAAGGCTTTTAGGTTAAGAAAATGAAAAAAAAAATTACAAACCAGAAAATAACAATATAGCCCCGTGGATGTTACTGAGATGAGCTAAAATACCTCTGACAATTCTTACGCCAAGACATTCTAGTTCTTAATAGCATTGTAAGAGAAAATAACTTCAGTAAATAGAAGCTGTTCATCCCACATGCCTATATTCCTCCTGGCTGGGCCTAGTGTAATTGAGCTGAGAAGGAAAATAAGCAGACCAATAGCTACAGCACAGAGTAGAAAGTACTGGTGAAATGTGTTCATTGTTACTTAGCCTGCTTTAATTCTTTCCTGCTTTGTTTCCTAGCCTCCCTTGCTATAGTCTCTGTTAGCTACAATATATTGCCATGCATTCAAGTAGAGCTGCTCCATGATACAGAACTGGGACAATTTCCTGCTCCTTCAACAAGAAATGAACATGACCAGTTTGGTGTCTGGCCATAAAATTGTGTTTGTATTTTTGCAAGATTTCTCCTTTGTTTGTGAAGCACAGACTGTGACTTAAATCGTCTAACCTTTGTTACATTTCTGTGTTCATGAGTACACGTGCCATTTGAAAGATGCCAATTTTTGTGCCCATTTGGAGGAAGAGCTTATTACATAAGCATCTATGCTAAGAACTCTATGGAAATATCAAATATGAAATTTTAAGAAATGCAGTAAAACATCTTCCATCTGCAAAATGTGCTTTTAGCTTGTCAGTTTTGGACTGAATAATTAATGTTTGACTTCTAGGAATCTTTGGTGAAAAAATTCTGAATTAAGCCTTTTAGCAGGTACCAGAAAATTAGGTCTTGGAACCAGCATACTTTTCTTCTATGCTTGCAGTGAGTTAAATAATAAGCATTGCCAAGCAATGTGTTACATGAGGGAGAGGCAGAAGAAGCACAGCATTTCTCCAACCAACCACTTCTATACCAAGCACATGGAACAGTGTGATCCCTTCAGCTCTTAGTGAGGCTGGGATTTCACCAGGGGGATTGAGTAGTGCTAACTCCCTTGAAAAAGGACAAGTCCTATTTTTTACCCCCGCTTTGCATTGCTGTCTGTTCCTGGCCTTCTGGCTACTTCTTGACCTGTTTTTGTACTTGGGGGACCCAGCAGTGAGTCAGTTAAATCAGCAGAAGACATGGATGTTTCCCTGCTGACTTAGCATTGAACCAGCTCAGGGAAAGGTCTGAGCTGACACAGCAGAAGAGGCAAGGAGGTCTTCCCCTTTTGTCAGCAGGGAATCACAGAATCATAGAATTCCTTAGGTTGGAAAAGACCTTTAAGATCATTAAGTCAAGTGTTAACATGTTTGGACTTGCTGGTCTTAAAGATCTTGGGAATGAGGTTTCCTCTTGTTACCATTTCCTATAGTCAGGGTGCTGGAGTCCTCCTTTGGCTGGTACATCCCCTTAACTTTCCTTTGGCTCAGTGTGATGGCATCCCTTGGAACTCCCCTGATTTTCCAAGCTCATCAGTGGTAACTCTGTGACCCATGTCAGTGCACAGACTGCAGCCTGCTTGGCTGCAGACTACTCCTATGTCAGCCAAAGTCAGCTGCCTTTCTCAATCAGAATCTGGTAGGATCCTTCTGTAGGAGGTTCAGGCCTCCAGAAAGGAAGCAGTAGCACTACATCACCTCTTAAGTTTTTTTTGCTACTGTTTGTTATTCCCCAATGATTACAGAGTCTATGTTTTATCTTTCTTTTCTTTTTTTCTTCTTTTTTTTTTTAACAGAATTAGTGGTATAACATACAATATAAATTTAGCCTATTTAAACTAGCCTGTTGTTACACCCCAGTAAGAAAACTTTAGCCTTCTTTAAACAGGGAGTTTCTACTTAGATGAGCCTGAAGCCCATATGAGACTTTTGTTCCTTGTTGTGTGATGACATTTCTCTGTAAAATATAGGCATACATAGCACTTTTAAAAAATTTTGTTAAGCCAAAGATAGAGGAAGATTATAATACTTTAGAAATGCCATGCAAAGTTAATCATCAGACAATTTGACACGTCTTCATAATCTTTCTCTAACAAAACAATAATTAAAACCTATTACAGTTCTCTTGTGTCACAAACATTTTACTGAAATAATTCATCAACATAAGATGATCACATACAAATGTCATATTAGTCATATAGAAATCATAATGCTACGTCTCTAGACTCCAGAAATTTTATGTGTGTATGTGGTGAAATAGTACAGATAATCACATATCAAAACAAGTATTCATCTTCTGAAGTACCAGCACTGGATTTTTTAAAATTGCTTTGAAAAAGTAATTATTAAGAAATTTTTATAATAATCAAAATGATAATTCAAGAATCAAGCAATATTACAATAGGAAATAGGCCCAGGTTGTGCCAGGGGAGGTGTAGATTGGACATTTAGAAAAATTTCCTCACCAAAAGGATTGTCAAACACTGGAACATGCTGCTCAGGGAAGTGATTGAGTCACCATCCCTAGAGGTATTTAAAAGACTTGCAGATATGGCAATGAGGGGCATCGTTTAGTGGTGGACTTGCCAAGGTTAAGTTTATGATTGGACTTGATGATCTTAAAAGTATTTTCCAACCCAAACAATTCCATGATTCTATTATAATAAGCATTTATCAGGATAAAAGTATCAGGAGGAACCAAAGTTATATACTCTTTCTTGTATCTGACTTTGTTATGGAATTTGATTAATGTGGTAAGGACATGACACTACTACATATATATTTAGTGTGTCCTGTTTTCAAGAATTTGTATGAGATAATTTTCCTTCTGAATAATTTTGCAGGTGAATAGGTTTTTGGGTATCCCAGTCATCTTAAAAGTATTTTGATTTATCTCTCTTTTGTCATGATGACATGACAAAATGTATATCTTTCCTCTGGTGAGGAAAGATATACATTTTTATGGAAGGTATGGATATAAAGAAAACATGTCCAGATCTAGATATTTAACCTTTTAACTGCAATTATTAACTTTATAAAAATTATTTTTGTTTGATTATCCAATTAGGACAGTTATCTTTGGGCTTGATGGAATATTTCATTACTCTGCTTTGGAGAATTGTGAGGAGATTGTATTTTCTTCAGCTAGTCAGCAGTCTCAGAAAATATATATAACTTAATTACCTGTCTGCTGCAAGCAGTAAATTCTGTGATCTGAGCATGCTGGTCTGAAATGGCCTAGTATTTATTTCATATAATTATGCAGATTCTTTTCCTTAGTAAACTGCTCTGTGTGTTGATTTTGTTGTGTCCCTCATCAAGCTGTGCAGTTCTGTCATTTACTTTTACTACTATTATGTATTACAGTGGGTTGGCTTGCTACTGGAGATAAAATCACATTATTTACAAGATGATTCAGAGAATTGGACAATACACACAAACATACTGCAGACTCTCATAGTAAAACGTAAGAGTGTGCTGAAGCATAAATTCAGGTTAAGAATATTTTTATTGTAGTATCCCTTTTTTTCCTGTAGAGAATAAACACCAATCCAACCAAGGCACTTTTGCAATACTACCAGGGTGGTTTTTTTATTGTGCCGTTTCATTTCTTAAGCAGGCTGGGCTTTACATGCAGATTTAAATTGTTACTAGCATAGTGAAAAAATTACTGAGAACTTTTCATCCAAAATTTCATACTTTATGTGCAGCAAGAGTCCTGATTCAGCTCCTACTGCAATTTAAGTATTCATAACATGCCTAGGCTATTAGATTTTTTTAACAAGGAATACTTTTTTTAATAAACTTTAAATAAATCAGGTTATTCTAGTGACTTCACAGTTAACATTTAACTAAAAAGAGCTACACAGATCCTTGCTGAAGTGAAGCAAGAAATTAGGCCAAATTATGCTTCCTTTTTTGAATGTAAAGGCTGGTGAAGAGAAGGACACAAAGAAGAAATTATTTTCAGATCCAGGAAGTTGTGATTCCAAGAGACCTAGTACAAGATTTCAACTGTGATATCCCTCACAGTTCTTTAAACAAGGTGACCTTGTATATATTCTCTTTATTCAGTCATGTGTTTTGAAGATACCTCTTGTGTTTTTCTTCTCCATTTTGTTCTCTTGGATGGCAAGCCCAGAAGAAAGTTTATATAATCTGCAAGTATTATTGCAAGAGGATGGTTTTCACTGTCATGCAGCTGAGGTTACACAGATCACTAGTTTAGTGTTTGAAGGGATTAGAAGACACATTTACAGAGGTAGTGCATCTCTATGCAAATGAAAGAGAAGTGAAAACTTATGTTGTGTTTGCAAAGGCTGGACGTTTAAATTGCCAAAGCGGGTTTTTTTTGGCAAAAAAATAAATACGACCTTTAATTTTTCTTCATCTAGAACAGGCCTTTCTTACCTGCTGTGGTTCAGGACACCAGCCTTCAAATTGTGGTTCTGTTTATTAGGATTTGCATTCTAATTTCTTTGGGTACAAAGCCAAGTATTTCTCTGCATGTTGCTTTCCTGTGGACTTATTAATTGATCAGAGGTTTAGCTGGAATGTTCTGACCTGGGAAATATATGCCTCCTTGTGCAGTGCTTGCTCTAGCACAATGCTGAAGGCTTTTCTGAACATTTAAGATGCTTTAAAGGCAGACATAGTAAGAAGCTTCTTTTTTCTGGACCATTATCCATAAAACAAAATCAATGCTGGTAAGTGCAAAATTATATTAGCTTACGGGATTTTTAAGCTCTGAAGCATAACACTGTTTAGAAATAGTCAAGAAACATGCAGAGAAAAGAAAATGACCCTTAACTAGCAAATGAAGACCAGAAATATAACTTCTGATGCCAAATGAGTTTCTGAAGAATGTATTAATTAATTTCAGTAACTTTGTGCTTTCCATTGCAGCGGTTTTTATGCAGTATATTATCTTGTTAAAATAACTTCATGCCATCTCCTAAATGCTACTGTTTAGCCAGGCTTAGGAAAATATATTAACACCTTTCAATCCTCTGACAGCAATAAATTTTAACTGCAAATCCAACCCTACAACAGAATTTGTAGGGTTCAGCTGAACAAATCTTGATGCCGACTTTGTAAATATCTACACCTAAGCTAGTTCTGTTTTCTTCCCTTTATATTAAAAGTGAAAAGAAGGTACTTCTAGTGCACAATTTGTATTGTTTTGAAGTAGGCATCTGAAAAGATGAGCAGTTTCCTCAAGTGCCAATTTCTTCCCAAACTGACAACAGGGAGAACCTGGACTGGCTAGCTCTCAAGTGACATCTACTTTGTGCAAACCACAGGGTTTGGTGACATGAATCCTACAACTTGTTCGTGACCCTAAGTTGTTCTGGAGCTTCATTATTCAGGGCCCTCTTCTGCTGTTCCTCTTGCATGACTTCAGGTAGCCAGTTGAATTTAACTTGATTTTGTATGGTTCTTTCATTAGAATATGGGGAGACAAAGCATAAAAGACAATATCATTCTTTTAGAAAACCCAGTAGAATACCAGTTAACAACCATTCGTTGGCATGAAAGTAAAATCACATTAAGATCTGAAAGAAGAAGAAAGTGCAAATAGGACTTCAGTGGGTAAATACAGTAATGATTACCATTTTCATGCCAGAGCAAAGGAATAACCACATTTCACATTTCAGGGGCGACTTCAGTTGAGGCTGATGTGATGCCTTTTATCTGTAGAATTAAACCCTTTAAGTCTTCCTCTTATGGAAAGAGAAAAAACAGTGTTTTAATGTTGATTTAAATGTTCACCTTCATGCCCTTTATCCTGAAGACTTTGCTTTTACTGGGATCAGTTGTTCCACCACATGGAGTCAGTTTAGGCTATTACATTTCTAGCAGACAATTCTTTTTTTCCAAAAGCTTCATTGCACCTATTTCCTTCAGCAGTTGCTTTGGGAACACTCCTAAATATAAATCAGGATTATGGTTGTTAGAAGGGCTCAGTAGTGTACAGAATAGTAAATGGTGGAATATAACTTAATAAAAGAAATTAAATGGAAAAAAATACAAAAGGAGGATTGAATAAACTCATTGGAAAGAAGATATCTCAGAATCTCAGAATGATTGAGGTGGGAGGGGACTTCTGGAGGTCATTTGCTCCAATTGCTGCTCAAGCAAGGCCACCTAGAGCAGGAGGCAGAGGACCATGTGAACTTGTCTTCTGAGTGTCTTCAAGGATGAAGATTCCTTATCTCCTTGGACAAACTGTGACAGTGCTTGGTCATCTTCACAGTGGAAAAGTGTTTTCTGCTGTTCAGAAAGAACCTCCTGTGTTTCAATTTGTGCCCATTGTCTCTGGTTCAATACACCAATTCAAAGGAAATGAGCTGTACAGGAAAGTGATGGAAGAAGAAAAAAAATACAAATTAGATTGGAAAAGAATGGACAAAATTTGAGGGTCTCACCTCTCTACTGCTCAGAAGAGTGGAACCAAAATGGCAAAACCACAAGGATTGTTAATGAAAGCAGATCACTGAAACTACATAAAATGGGAAAATGAAATGAGCAAGTATGAGATAACATCAAACACATTATTAACTTGCAAAATCTACCCAAAACTGATAGAGGAAAAAATTCTCTAATTTTTCTACCATAGTTTAATTATTGATTATGGTTGTATTGTCTCTGGACACATTTTGTTGTAGTCTAGCAAAAAACTTCTGCCAATATGCTATTGTGCATATATCTTCTTCTTTTATATCAAATTAATTTTATATCCTGAATAACTCCAGCATTACTTATATTTTCCTTCAGTTTTCTGCTTTCTTTTGCTGATCCCTACTTCATTTTCAGTCCAAGCATATTTTTCCACTTATCTCTGACTTCCCTATGGTGTGCATCCTCAGTCCTGTTTGTATTGCACAAATTACCAGTTCTTCACCATTTCTCACCTTCCATCTGTTTTTCCTTGATATCTAAGCCAAGAAATGGCTGCTGCAAGACTATCTAGCATTAAATTCATAGTATTATCTGTTACATTGAAATATGTTGTCCTATGTGGATAATAAATTCCTGGATCTCATTTGTTTTCCTATACAGAGTAATCAATGATGCAGATTCAAAAAATGTATTCCAGGTGAATCACCTGTACAAAGAAACCAATGTAAAAGGGGCCTAAAAAGAGCATTAGTGTATTTCCTTCTCAATACGTCACATTATACCTTCCGTAAAAAGAGCAGATGTCCAAACACAGAAGACATACTCTAAAAATTAAAAAATACCACATGGAAATGCTATACATTATTTAATAAAGTGTATTATATTAGCATCCATCATAAAATGTAAAATGTGTCATATGAACAATTTTCCTCATTTTTTTGGGGATTCACAATGAAGGATGTTGCTTTGGCAGAAAGTTCAGAAACTAAAATGGTAATGTGATATTCATTATGATGTAGTAATTAGTCTTAATATCAAGTTGGAGCAGGAATCATATTCTTACAGAATTGAGCATTCAGAATTTAGTAGATTCCAAAATCATAATATGTAAATTAAGACAAATATCCTCAGAAATAATTTAAACTCATTTGTTAGACTTACTGTTTCTAATAGATTTATACCATAGTTTTTAATCCACATTCTTTCTACTTATATCACAAATAAACTGATCACTTTCAATAAAGTGTCTCTGAAAAACTGTTGTTAGCTCAAGGAAATCCCGTCTACTCAAAAGTTCCTCCAAGTTGTCATTCTTATAGGAAATTTTAGTTTAGTTTAGTTTAGTTTTAATTCTAATTAGAAGTGTTTATTTTGAAATGGCGAATGCTAGTTAAGTTTAGGTTTTTGAGGAGTGTTTGTAGGTTGTAAGTGAAGTCCATGGTCTATTTTACAGATTCAGATTAGCCAAAACCCTCAAGAACAGGTAAGAGTACATTTGCTCTGTTTTGCCTGTTGTTTTCTTGCACAGTCCATGCTGCATGAGGTAGAACATATCTGTTCCAGGTAAATCTATTGACTCCCTAGACAGGAAGGTGATTGTGGAAATAATGATCTTCTGAAGTAGAATGACTGTGTTTGTTGAATGACTTGGCGCCACATGTGAAATGGTTGTGCTTGCTATTGATATTTTGTCAGACTAAACTAGTTTTTTTCACTTCAAAGAGAATTTTATTAACTCTGTTTCAAAGCCCATGAAGGCATGTTTTATCAAAGGCTTTATCACTACAGTGGAAATGGATTTTCTAAGAAACCTTATTGACTTCTTGAGTCAATTATTATGTTCAAACTGCTTGTATGGTTTTCATAATATGAATGTTACTGGAAAGAGGTAATCTTGCTATTTTTTGGCATGCTGAAGATTTTTATGTTTGTTATCTATGTTATTCTTTTCAGAATTATACAGTATTTGAAGCTGTAAGGTGCCTCTGGAGATGGTTTACTTCACCTCTCCTCCTCAGGGCAGTATTACCTAAAGCTGGTCACCCAGATATTTTTCCAGTTAAATTTGGAATATCTTTAAGGACAAAGACTACACAGCTTATCTGGCAACCTATGCCAGTGTTTGACTTCTCTCAGAGTAAAAGGATCACCCCCTTTGATGTGCTGGTGATACTCTTAATGCAGCCCAGGGGGCAGCTGGTGTCCTTTGCCACTATGGGCACATTGGTGGCTCACGGTCAGCGTGTTGTCCATAAGCTCTGTGAGTAATTTTTTGCAAAACTGCTTTCAAGCCTGTCAGACCAGGCCTGTACTGGTGCAGGAATTAGCACTATCAGTGTTTATGACCTGGAAAAATGTGAAGAAAATTGGATTAAACTTTTCATTCTGTGACACCTAAAGGAACAAAATACTAAGAATATTTTTCTGGCTAAAGACAGTACTCTGGATGCAGTCTCAGGTGCTGTGTATAGAAGAATCAGTTCCCTTATTTTGCTGATCTCACTTTCTAATGCAGAGCAGCAATGCACTTGACTTTCTTTCATTGCTCACTTTTCTGCAAAACTCATCTTCCACAATAAGTTTTGCTACCTGATGATATTCCATCCCAGACACAGGACTTGCTTTTGCTCTTGTTGAGCTTTCTGAGTTTCCCTGAAAACTGTAGCAAAGACAAGGTAAATGACATCCAGTGTTTTCCCATCAGCTGCAGAGCTGACCATCTAATCACAGAAAGCTATTAAGTTGCTCAGAGTTTAGCCTTTTTAAACTGGTATTGATTAAATTGGTCACCTTGGGTCCATCATATACCCCAGATAAAGAATCGAGGAGGATTTGCTCCGTAAACTCCTCACTGACATTAGAACATCTGTTTTGTAGTTGTTCAGTTATTCTGTCTCTTCTTGGGTCTGATGTTTCTATTTTAACAGTCACCAGGAACCTCCCGTGCTTGTCACGACCTTTCTAAGGCCCCGTAGTGCAGCTTTGCAGGGGCACTGGCCAGTTCCCTCAGCACTCTCTTGTTTACTGAAAAAAAACCCCTTCATCTTAGATGCTGCGCTTTAGCATATGTAATTCTGCTTCTCTCTTCCTCCCTGTAAACATACATATCAAGAAAGAGAGAAATGTACAGGTTAATTTAGAGAAATTCCAAGCAGTGAAAGAAAAATATAGATCTTCAAGAAAATTTTAGAAGAGAACACAGCTTATATTTCTGAACTTTTTGAAGGGACCTCTGCAATTTACTTCAATTAATCAAAAATTTCCCTCACATGTATTTATGGCTGTAAATATGCTGCCTTTGCATTAAGTGTAGAAATTTCTTTGAAACTTTTTCTAAAGTTTTAGAGAGAAAAAGTAATTGAAACTGGGAAAAAACAAAAAGCAAAAAATGGGAGCACTCACAGTTTTGGTTGTTTTTTTTCTCTGTAAACTCTTGTCTAATTCTGTTAAAGAAATGGGATGTGACCTTAATAAAAATTCATTTCAATTTTTTGATTGACAGGAGATCTTTATGATGGGTTAATTTTAACCCATTCATGTGACTCTGTTCATATAATTTTGGTTAATATTCAAGCTAGATACAGCTAAGTACACAAAAAGAAAGAAAATGTTTCCTAAATATCTACTAGTTACATTTACCAAACTGTAAGACATGCATCTACAAACCCTTAGAAAAGGAAAGTACTAGTTTTGATCCACATGAAATAGTAAATTCAGCTGAAAAGATGTAAAAAGATTATGTTTGAGCAACTGGGCTCTTAATCCAGTCTGTTAAATAAAACAGAGTGGATTATTATAGAAAAAGAACATGTCCTACTTTTAATATTTGCAAATTGCTTAGTTGGGAAGAGCTATTTTTGCTTTTGGAGACAGTTTAGTTAAGATACATTTTTTTTTTAAAACTTCAGTTCTGTAATATATATTTAGAACCAATATGTTAACATTTGCTTTGCTTGTTCAAATAATGCTTATTTTACCTTGTATTAAGTCTTGTCAGATCAACTCAGAGATTTTTTTTTCACCGTGCACTTCCATATTAAAACTAATAGTGATGGTGTGACTTTCATATCAACTTTTCCTTAGGAAGCATCAGGTCTTGTTTTGTTACCTGGCTTGGTGGAACTAGGCAAGGAGAGTGAGACAAAGCACCTTTTATCATGGCCTAGCATGGCATGTGTCATCTTCATGCCATGCCTGTCACATGGCCTTCCTTCTTGTGGATCTTGAGTATGTCCAATCAGTCAGTCTGAAACCTGTGCTGAAGAGCCTGCTTGGAAAGGCAAATTTCTTAGCAATGGTGTGTCTTATGGAGGTGCCTCCAGACCTTTTCCAGAGCCTCAAAGAATACTTCAGAATGGTCTAGCAGACACATTTCTTTCCCACTGTAAAAAAAATAGCATGGCAGCCACTGAAACATCTAATTTTGCTATGCTTTCATCTGTTCGTGTAATTATATCATTGCAGGGTGGTTGCATTTGGGTAGAACAGGACTCAGTTACCTAAAACTAATTTTGCTCATGCCACTTGAAACACTCTGTTGATCTAAACCCACTACAAGGGGCTGGAAAAGATTATACACTTCAGAGAGATTTTCACTCTTCTTGCTTCTCAGTATGAAACCCAGGATACCAGTGGCAGATAAAGTAGTCCAAACTTCCACCATTGCATATCTAAATGCTATATCTAGTGGTTGGACACCTACATCGCTCTTTAGTCTCAGGGTTACCATCTGCATCTGCGCTGAGTAAAGCAGCTTAACCACTTAGATTTTGGTGGTCATAACCTCTAAATGAATCCCACTCTGGTTGCCTTGGCTCCCATTAAAGACAACTTTTCTCAAGTGGGATTCATCTACACTATCTGATATTTTTGCCTTCAGATATTTTGCATCCTTAAACTTCCTGTTTCTTGTTAGTTGTTTTTGAGGGATGCCACATATATGTGTCTGATTTTTGTGTATTCCACCCCATTTGTGTTTGGTGGCTCAGCTGTGAAGCTTAACAATGCAGATTGGTTTTGACACAGAAGTTATTGGATCTTGTTGTCAACAAGAAGCATGATACATCAAATAATTTGTCTTCCAAATAATGAGTAAAAGAGAGTCTGTCATAACCTACCTGCATGTTTTGTAGATTAAAAAGCATGCAAATTATTTTTGTGATGCTTTGCTATTATTACTTATCACACCTTAATTATGGTTACTTACATTGCTTTTCCAATTTCTCTCGTATTATAGCATGTATTATTCTTCCATGGGTAATATTGATATTGTGCAGCAGTGATTAAGTAAATATGGGTGTTTCAGTAAATTCAGCCTTCCTTCTATCTAAAAAAGACTGGAAAAGAAGTAAAGAATAGAAAATTAAAAGTCATTGCTCAAATATTAAATATTAAAGTCTTATTAAATTTCTAGCTCAGGAGAATTGGATGTAATATACCTGCATTCAAAAATTAAACCCACTGTATTAATCTACAGGAGTGTAAGGAGTAAATTTCCCCACTTTTCCTCTTCTTAATATATATATATATATATATATATATATATATATATATATATATATATATATATAGTATTTAGATGTAACTACATGCTGTAGGTATATTCAGGATTTGTAAGTTTCCTAATGTGTAAATGATTTCTGAGATGTATATATATCTGCTGTGGTTTTTGTTCAGTATAGTAATCCTACTCTGATATAAAAGCTTTTTCTTTCATTAGTAAGGATTTACATTCTCAGTGTAGAAAGCCAAAGAAAGATATTATCTGCCATTAGCATGATTTTATATTAAAACAAGTTATATTAATCACCTTGCAGATATTCTCAGCATGTCTAAAAGTAATTAAAATATGTATGTAACTTATGATGTGACATTTACTCACAGATTTTGATTTAGCAGCTTTGCCGGTTAGTCAAAAGATCAGAACATCAGTAGAAAGCTGAAGAAGAAAACACTGTGTGAAGAATCACATCCTACTCCATTAGAAATGGTAAACAAGACTGAAGACTGAAAGCACAAATTTGTGTTTGGCCTACTTCATTTCCCTATCCCTTTTCTAAAACCATTTATCTTAGTGCTAGGGTTTGATTAACCAAGGCATTTTTAAATACTCAGACTATTTAAATCAGTTAGCATAGGAAGTTTTTGGCATAATTCTGCTTAAGAACTGCATGTTCTTTTTTCATTTAAATTTTGAATGCAAGCACTACCTTATTTGGATAAAATAGGAAAAATCCCAGGCTTGTCATGCAGAATGCCATAAATCTGCTTTGGAAAAGTCTCATGCAGAATTTCATATGGGAGTGGAAAATGATGCAGTGCAATTATTCTTTAAGAAAATAAACAAAATCCCACAACAAATATTTTAAAAGTAATTAGGCTTTTTGTTATAAGCTACAATGGTGAACATGTAATGAAGGAGCTCTGCTGTTACCATTTTATTCTTTAGATGGAGTTGGAAAAGTCTCTCCCTGTCCAAAGGCCCTGTTTCACAGGCTGCTTTCCAAGGACTCACTGACCTTGGTGAGAATGAGATGCAGTATTTCTGTAACTGCAAAGGAGCCACACACACATGGTTTATTTTACTGTTCAAATCTAAGGTAACTAAAATGCTAAAGATCAAACCTAAAATTCTGATTTAGGATGAAAAATTGAAAGGCATACCTGCAAAATGCTTTGATGTTTTCTGTCTAAAAATCAGCAGCCTTAATTGATTCCGTCAAGAGTGATGAAGTGGTCTTCACAGAAAAGTTGGTTGCTGTAATGGCAACACAACTGGAAGCATCAGAGATGAAAATTCCATTTTTTTGCACCAGTAAGGGCAGGCTGAATGCAGATGGGAAAAACAAGTTCTCTGGCTGTGACTTTTGCTTGATAATGCTTCCTGCAAAAAACCCCAAGTGAATATTTGTACCACGGACAGTAACAGGCATCACTTCTGTGTGTTTCCTTGAATTGCCAGATAACTCTATACTGCACATACTGTAGACAATAAGCAGCTGGTTTTGCATGTGTCACAAGTTTTTTGAAATTTGTGTATGGATGACCTAGGTAAGAAGAAAGAAAGCATCAAATCTTTCTTGTTATGGTTGTATGACCAGACCTGCCTCCTCTTTCACTGTGTTTTGTGTTATAAGAGGGAAAAACATTTTGTGTATCCATAAAAGTCCTTAGAAGACAAGAATATTTTCCTCAATCTTGGTTTTTTTTTTTTTTTCTTTATTTAAGTTGTGTGGTATCTCTGCCTTGTCTGTCCCATTTTCTGTCATTAATTCTCCTCACCATTATGGGCTGCTTCCTTCATGTCCCACACATCGGTCTTTGAGAAATCCAGTAATAGCCCATATTCCTTGCATACAGAAAGTTAAATAGCTGTGCCTTTTTTGCATTAACAAGTTATTGATCAAGAAAAATGTCAAAATAGAGAGCAAGATATGGCATTTTCAAAATTCAATAATCCTTTTTGTGCTATTTCCCTGAGCTGAGGAATGCTAATACCGAATGAAGATGGAGGACAGAAACTGAGATGTGTCAGTGGAGCATAACAAATCCACAGGAAGGGCTTAGTTTTATTGAAATTCATTTACTATTTTATATCAGAGCAAAGTTACCTAAGAAATTAAATTGACACAAAGACAATAGATGCTCATTATGAATCAGAAAATTATTCTGAGCTGAGACAGATTTTTTTAAAAAGTCAGAGACTGGCAATCCTGAAAGTAGCAGTTTTCTATGGTCTTTTAATAAATACTTCTTTTGTAATGGCAAAAAAAGTGGAAACACCTTTGAATTCAACTTGTTAGTCCAGTTTGACAAGTAAAGTATGAGACCAGATATCAGCTACCCTGCCCTTGACTGGGAATCTGTGATGTGAAGACAGAAGGAGAACTACTAATACTAATAAATAGTAATTTGTTCAAAGAACAGACGTCCCCAACATTTGTCTTGCTGCCTTATCTTAACCTAGATGCTTTAAGCATAGATGGCTCAAAGGAGCACTCTGGCTGAGTGGTACATCATTCTCTGCAGAGCTTTTATTCTTCCTGTGGTAGTGTGTAGAGGAGGTGCTCCAGACTTCTCAGAAGAGCATGGCTACAGAACAGAAGACAATAGCCACAAGTTGCAGCAGAGGAAGCTTTGACCAAGTACAGAAAAAAGAAATTCTGTGGGGAGTGATTGTACATTGGCACAGATTATCCAGAGAAGCTGAGAAATCTTCACTGTTGGAGGTGCTCAGAACACAGTGAGGCAAGGGCCTGGGCTTGCTGAGCTAATTGAAGCTGATCTGAGCAGGCTTTGCACCAGACGACCTGCAGGATCCTGTCCAACTTCAGTTGTTCTGTGATTCTGTGGATCCAAGGCTAAGCTAAACCCATAAACTTTTATTTATCTGGTTATCTGCCCTATCTCTTTGTCTTGTTCTTTTTGCTTTTACAATCTAGTCAAAAGAAGATACCTAAAATTTATGCATAACTCTTGGGCTTTTTTTCAGCCTTAAATTCAAGCTTCTTGTCTCCATTGTTAACATCTCCAAGGCATTACCCTGTTTATATCATCATCTCTGTCAAGAATTAGTATGTTCCAGTTCTCTGACCTGATCCACTAGATTTATCCCACATAAAGTACAACTGAAAAAATTAAAATCATCTCTTGTTCAAAGGAACCAAGAGCTATTTCTTTTATTTCTGAAAAACCTTTTGATTTAATGAATGGAACTCTTTAAAAAAGTTTGCATGGGCTCAAAACTTGCATGCAGGACTGGAATGGTTTTGTTTCATTGTAATTGAACCAATCAACATAAAGAAATAGCAATAGAGACCCACAGAGCCTGTGTTTGCCGCTGGTAATAGCAACACAATAGAATAGAAGTATTTTCTCTGTGAATATCACAATATATGTCGCTCAGCTGTAGACATCTTTTCCAAAAGTCAAGTAAATCTAGCAGATCATAGCAAAATGTGAGCGTCACTGTGATAAATTCATAATGTCACAATCAAAATACCACAGTACATGTTTTGCAGACTGAAGTACATCTGAGAGACAGAAAGGAATAAAAGATTTGAGAATTAGAGTTAATAAGGAAGAAAGTAAAATTGTTTGGGCAGCAAAATGAGCTCTTCAGATTCTGTCTGGCTTCCTGGAAACCAGGAATTCCAGTAAAGAATACAGATAAGAAGAAAATCACCTTGAGTGTGTATGTTTCAGACAGACATATTTAGCAACCATGATTTTTAAGGAAAAAAGAAAACAAACTGGGTCAAAGGTGCAGTGAGTTTTGAGTACTTAAATGACTATTTTTTGGCCACAAGATTTAAATCATTTGTTTAAAAAGCCAGACCATGGTGGGAAAGTTTATGAATGACTGAATCAATAAAAAGAAGAGTGTTTTGTTAAAATGCTGTCTTCCTAAATAAGCTGCTGAAAGTACATTGGGCAAACCTATAAACAACTGAGGGAACACATCCAAAATCATATTTCAAGGGACAGCAAATTTCCTCACTTGCCTATTAGTCTTGCTGTGTGTTGCTAACACCTGGGAAGGCACTTAGTCACTCTGAATATATTTTATTGGGAATACTGCTTAAGTAACAGACATTAGAGTAGTTTATCCCAGTGCAAATGAAAATTTGTGAGGTAGTTCAGTTTATGAATAATAACACCTAGAATGATGGTTATAAAATTTCTGTTTGTAATGCAATAAAGATTGCATATAAATGTAAACATTTTATATAAGGAAAATGGTTTTGTTTTGTTTTCTTGAAGATCATTACATCAAAGATATTTCATGTGAAAAGAAAGAGCAGGAGAATGATCAATCATAATCAGTGAGGGGAAAGCAGCCCTAATGTTCAAATGAAAGCTGGAATTGGAGCAGCTTTCTCTGTTACAGCTTAGCATATTGAAATATTCTGTTAGTTTGCCTGTAGTACTACAAATCATAATCAGAATGATCACATATTTATGTATATATCTATACACACACACACACATATTTAGGTCATCATGGCACACTAAGCAAAGTTACAGAATTTTGTCAGAGAATACAGAATTCTTCCTGTGGTCAAGCCTTAAAAATGAGTTTGCTTATTCATTTTTCCTCCCATTTTTTACAGACCGGTATGGAATAAATGACAGGGTTTACATAAGTGATTTATTGTTCTGATTTCCTGCTGCTGTTAAAGATAATAGTGAAATTTCAAATAGTAGCATTTAAATTGTGTAATAGAGTGTAATTTAGTAAGATATTTTTAGTGGTCAGTTCAATATCTACTCTATATAGAGATACCCAGGTTCAAAACTTTTCAACCATATTTTATTTCTTTGCAAGCGATTGTGGGGGGGGAGAGGGCAGCTGAATAAGATATCCTCTACCATTTCAGATCTCTCCAGGGTTTTCTTTCCTGAACCTCATAAAGATGCTGCTACCAGTCTTTTGAAAATTCCCACCTCCCAGATTCCAGGATTGCCAAGGAATTTATTGAAACCACTGTAATATCCTGTTGTTTGCAGACTTTTCATAATGAAATGTATCTTTTTTATCACTACAGTGTGGTTCTTCTAGCTCTGTAGTTTTGCAAGGGGAAAATACATCAGGGCAAATAAACTGGCAGAGCTTGGGAAGGAGGTCAATATCTGGTTAGAATTATATTTTAGATGCTTTTCTGTTGAAACTCTTTTGCCTTTTTTCAGATCTGATCACAAGCTCCCAGTACATAGCAGCTCTCTATAAAAGCCTGCATTTATAAAGGAGCTTGTCCAGGGCACGGTCAGGCTGTTTTGTCACTGGGGGTTCTCTGAGAAGGATAAGTTACTGAAGAAGGCAATGTCTCACCAAGAAGCATTTTAGTGATGATCAGTTTCAACTATGTTTTGGAACACAAAGATAGTGCTTGTCAATCTATTTAAAGAGCTTCCCAGTGAGAAATTTAATGCATTTGTGGGAATTGAGTTTCTGTTTTCAAAAGTAAACACTGTAAGTCATGAACACAAAGCCACAGAAAATAAATAGGAGAAATAAATAGGGACATTATATTCCAAATTATTGGGCTGAACTTTCCACACACCTAGAAAATAGTAATTTTATTTAATGGTCATATTACTGAAGATACATAAAGATTATTTTACCCTAGAGTTGCCGCTTCTGTCATTGGTATGTATGAACAGTGAAAGTGTCTGTCAAATGTTAATTGTTTTGCTTTCCTCCAAAGAAATCCTACTGACCATCTCAAAGTGTAGTAAAGATAAAATCTTGAAAAAGGATTTCCAAATTTGTTTGGCCACCTTTTAAAACTATGTACTCTGTAGTTCCTAACTTCAGCTGCCCGCTCAGAAAAGACCCTTTAGTAGCACTGGGGCTGAACCTACCTAGAACAACTTGCACAATAATGTGTAGTTGCTTTGGAAGAAGTTATTTCCCTTTGCAATAGATCCAACAGTTGATGTGGGGAGTCTGTATGTATTTGGACTGGTGTGTTAGTCTTCCAGAGGATGATTTCTGTGTCTTTCTCTGTTTTCCTGGCTTTTAAATACTCTCTGTTCCCTTCTAAGTTTCCTCACAAATCCTCCTGTCTTATTTGGCTTTCTTATTTATCTGTGCCAGGACATATGAGCAAAATGAAACAAGGAAGATTTTTTTCCTCTACGTTTTCAGGGGAGGGGAGACTGTAGATGATGATAAATCTCTCTTTCCAGGAAGACCAATAAGAAAGAGACCCAAACTCTTCCATTCTTCTGTGCTCAGCCAGCTGGGTGAAACAGGCTCTCTGGGAAGGAAAGAGTGGTAGGTGTAGGAGGTGGGAGAGGGGCAAACCTGCTGTTGAGTGGGTTGGGCTGTTTCACAGCTAGAGCAACAGCTCTTTCCAACAGGAGAGAGCTCTAAATGCATTAGTGAGCCATTTGGTTCAGAGAAAATAAAAGATGTGAAGAAATAAAAAAGAACGCCCTCCCCCCCCCCCCCCCCCCACTTCTTTCACATTTGAACACGCTGGATTTTCATTATAATCCATTAACCTACTCATAGCCTTTCATTAGAGCCCTAGGGAGACTGGAATATTTTTGGCAATGTACTGTTATGAAAAAATACAAGTTAAAAACCCACATCATAACTTACCCCTTCCCAGGAATTGGGAGTGGTCAAAGAGAAATTAGAATCTTTTCTCATACCATACCATGAAGAGTGCGAAATTACATGAGCGTCAGATATGTTTCATTCTATATTTGTATGATTTTTGTGAAGAATAAAAAAATTCCCTGTAATTTGCCATGATTTGTCTACTTAGTACTCAGTACACACAAAGACTTTAAAATATATGTAATTAGGAAAAAAAAATGCCTATAGGCTGAGAGAAATAATGCCATTTTAGTTTGGAAAGTAGCTTTAAAAATACACTGTTAGAACCAGTACATTCTTCTGATTATTGCAGAAATATTCTATTTGTTTCATTGAAGGTACCTCTAGTGTAAAACTTTCTGGTCTTTCTTGTTTATGTGGTAGTACATTGTTTTCCAGGTTCAGCCTGAGTCACTGCTGTGATGCATTACAATATTTTCCTCATGTTTTTTAAAGGACCTACAAGATGCCCATTTAATTACCTAAGCTACCATCTCCCTAACTACTGTCAGGGATGGCACCAAAAGTGATGGAAATTAACTGTGTGACAAGCAATATCATCCATATTGTACTCAGCAGGTTTTTAAACAGTTTTCGAAATATGGAGTTCTAAAGTCTCTAATCAAAACCTCTGAAAAGAGGAAAATAATCATCCTGCGTTTTTGCTAGACTTCTTAATAGGTCATCATTATCCCATAGACCCTTTAAGGAATCACATTAAGTATCTCCATTCCCATTTTTGTGCATTAATCTAAAGACAATTTTTTTTTTTACAAAATATTCCCTTCCAGATACCTGTATGAAGGCCATCCATTTGACTTGGAAAAGGTGCTGCAAATTTGTGGAGAAAATAAAATTGGAAACACTTCAAATTTTACATGTAATAAGTGAGATTTGATGTCTGCTGCAATAATTCTGATTTCTCTTGTGGAAACTGGATTTTCTAAATTTAATACTGAGAGCTTGCATTGTTTAACATGTAAACTATGGATGTGCAATGTTTTACCAGCAGTTTATGTTTGAACTATTGCAGAGGTGCTATAGAAATATAGAAAAATATATCAGAAAGACACTAGAACACTGGTACCACAATTATGACTTTAAAATACTGTATTTGAAGCTTTCTTTGAAGCTTGAAATTGACCTCTTATTAACTAAAGTAATCCATTTTACTTGATGGTAATTGGTTAAGAAAGATACCTCTTATCTCTTTCAGCTCTGAAGAGTGCTTTGTCCACATCTAGAGAAATCCATGGTGAAAATATGATGGTAGGAAGCCTCAGACAGAAATACGCCCTATTTTTTTGATTCATTTATTTGTTGTAGCTGAGATATGCTATACAAATGAATTATCAGTACATATATCTTGTTGCAGCAATATTCTATAGCTGTTTTTATAATTTCTAACAGCCCTTTGTGAGTTCAGAATTCTTAGCATCAGCTGCTGGGTAAGAAAATTTCATTGATTTTCCACAAGGTGGCACGTAAGAATCAGCCTGTATTTTAATTACTATAATTCTGTTAATGTACACTTGGTAAATGTCAAATGCATGTGCATACTCAGTGAATAAGAAATACATTCCTAGTCCAGAGTGTAGTGTAAATGGCAATTTAAATACAGCATAGCAAGTGCTGCTCTATCTCTTGCTGAATTATGGAGTTGACTGCTTGTAGAGTAGGTTATCAAAATAAAATCTAACCTAAGCATGTCACAGTTACTTGTACCATGAAATGAGATTAAAAACTGATTCACATAATGAAATCCCTTGGAATTGTGCAGGAATTAACTTAGAATAAATTATTTATTTATGATTTAATATTATTTATTCATGCTTACATTTTATGAAAGACAAGCATCAGTATCAATGTGTTTCCTTAAAGCAGATAAATAATTTTTAAAGTGAGCATTTAGTTATTAAAAACTTTTCGTTCAGTCATTTAATTTGTGAGTTTTGGTGCAGTTTCTGTGCTAGAGAACTTCCTTATCAAACCAATAAATAGTCTGATCCAAGTTGCCATCCAGGCAGACACTAGTCAAGATATTGCATATCTAACAGTGTTAAGCTAATGAGTGGTTTCTTCTGGTGCTAGAGATCATCACATACTCGAAATTTCCTAACGTTACAATAAAAGAAATAAAATTAGCTGCCCTACCACCAAAAAGTTGCTACTATGGTACTTTTTGTATCTCAAGTAGATACTGAGTGGACAATCAATCTGAGAAACTCTGTGCTTGTAACAGACTTTAAGAAAAAGAAACCTTTTGGTAAAAGTTTCCAAAAGCAGACACCAATCTATGCAGTCAGTAATAAACTGTAGGCCCAGACAACTCCTACCAAGAAAGAAAATTGCATTTTTATCAGACTGAAAACACTGTAGAAAAGGAATTTAATTTTGTGATTATTCTGCAGTGGATCTCTGTCTCTTTCAATAAATGTGAAATATGATCTAGCAGTATATAGCAATGTTCCTAAGTTCGTATCAATGACATATTATTTCCATCTGTTCGGAAATGTTCCCTGAAATTCCCTGAAATTTGCATTTTTAATTTTATTCCTCAGAATTCTTATTTTCCCATGGTTAATGGAAGGGTAATATCATCAGGGGACATCTCTATCTTATCGATGTTATATGTGAATTAGAGAAATATGTACAAAGGATAAGAAGGAACAAAAAACCAACATGTCTTGGGTGACCAAATTCTAAACTCAGGGTCATTATGATAAGTAACAGGCCTAATTAGCATTTTGTCTGAAACGCTCAGTATTTCCGCTATGTTTCTGTACAGAAAAAACTAATATTCAAAATTCCCACATTTTAGGAAATGAGATTCCCTGTCACTTTAGGAAACAAAATTTCCAGGCAGTGTAGAAGACAGGAGATGATAGAGGGACAAACAAGCAATTAAGAACAGTAATGAGCTCGGGCATCCTGCAAGTTCTACATAGAGTGACAGTGATGGTCTGTGCACAGTGCAGCTGCTGGTCTGCTGACATTAATGACCTGGGGACTCTTGCTTCCTTACCCAAGCACATCTCATTGACAGCTGAAGGGCACTTAGCAGCACTGGTGGCAGAAAAATTTATTATTTTATGCTGGTGATGACTGATGCTTGCCATTTTCTGCTAAAACTGCTCCTTTGAGCTGTGATACAGAATTTGAGCATCAGGTAATTTTTTTCTTCTGAAAGAACTGCTGTTTCAAGCACTGCCAGGTGCCCACTTGCACTTCTGAGGTGAAGAGTTACTGAATTTGTTTCTACTGGCGGAAGGCTTCATTTAGTTTTTATGTTGAGGCATCAGCTCATTCACTAGCTGTCTCAAGATGTTTGCTACTTAAAAAAAATGACGTAAGAACTGTGAGGGGTTGTGGTTTGAATGCGTTATTTCCTCACTTTCCCTGTGCACAACAGCCTGAAGCTGGGGCAGCAGAGGTGTGAGATAGCAGAACATGGACTGGCTGTTTTCAAAGCTCTTTCTCAATGGTATGCCAAAAACTGCATATGCCTCCTTGGAATTTTTCACTGGAATGACTTTGTACCTTCCTTGAATCAAAGGAAGAGTCATTTTCCTCTTGCTATTGCTAACACAATTCCAAATTACTGCAGCCCCAAAAATGACTGGCTAGTGTGCGAAGCAGCTCACTAGCTTTCTGGAAAATTGCAATTTTCAGTAATTAAGTAAATAAGCCAACCATAAGATATTCTTGAGTTGCTGCTTTTGTAACTTTATGAACACTGATTTACAATCCATATGAAGGATTCCCATTCACTCAGTGATAATTCCAAAGTAATTTCAACTAGAATTATGCTACGAAATACAGAAGTGTAGAAGAAACCTTGTAATATTCTTATAGTAATATAAAAATATTTTAAATAATATTATCCATCTACATGCTGAAAAAGAAATCCAGCATTGAAGTTTAACTGACTATTTACAATTAAATATAAGTAAAGTGTGCTGAATAAAATTTAGGTGACAAATACTTAAGTGACTAAAAAAGTTTTTGCATTTTCTGTCTGTATGGAAAAAGAAAAGAATTTAATTCTTAATAGCAGTTCTCATTCAGAGGAGGGATAATGAGAATACAAAGAAGCCAACTACTTTGCACTACATTATTGATATGAACATGGCCCCAAAGCAAAACAAATGTTGATACATTCTCATGAGTGTATTCATTAAACAAACCGAGGTGTTTTTTCTGCTTTGAAGAAACGTCAGTGGACTGAAATGTCACATCCTCAAAAATGGTACATATAGATAATATCAGTGATGTCAGAGAATTATATTACTGCTAACCCACAAAAACATTGCTAGAAAAGTGATGTTTTAGTAAAATCCATTTTGTTCCTCTTGGCCTATTTTAGTGTTAGTCCTATTTGTACCTTTGTAATTGATTTTAAATGTCATGAAGACCATACCTACAGAAATGTCTCCCAAATCAGATTTATCTTTCTTGATGTGGAAAAGGCAAAGTCAGAATGTTTGTTCTTGATAAGATAGCCTTCTGCTGACATACAGCATATTTTTAAACAAGCTGTAGATTTCTGTCTACACACTTCACATTGCTAGTCTCTTTTCTCTGTGGTCCATCTCAAAGTATCTTCACCTTTCTTTCACATTTCATCAGGCTTCAGAAGGGTGCTGGAATATGAATTCTGCAACTTTTCCTTTTTCTGCATTTGCTACATCTGTATTTGATTTTTATTTTCATTTATTTCATTTTTTATTGACACCAAGAGACTGGAATGGAGGTCACTTTGTGAGGTCTGTCCATATCTTCTGAGATTCTCACTGTCACCCTGAAAATATTTGCTGGAATTTTGTAAAGTCTAACAATAAAATAGGATTTTAGAAAAATTTTATTGGGTTAAACCACATTTTTGGATTTAAGAAGTTACATCCCTGGTCATTCAGACAAGGAAATTATATTAAAATAGTATAATACCTGCCATAATATCAGGATCTGAAGTTGGTTTTTCTCTGTCTTGATACTGACTAAATAGTTCCTAGTAGTTCCCAGTCATGCATTTACTGAGTACATTTACTGAGTTTTTAATAAAGCTCAGTGTGTTTGTAATGAGAGAGGCTGACTGATATATTTAGCCAAACCTTATTTTGGTGGACTGACTATGGGGGTTACTAGAGATACAGCTTCTTTTTTTTTTTTTTTCCAACCAGTACTACAAATAAACAACATAGAAATTCTCCATTTCAGTAATTGTACATTTCTGGCTCTTGTTGATATACTCACTTATATTTTTCTTAGCCTCATATATATTCACATAATGGTCAGTGGAAGTAACTAGTCACATAATTCTGTACATTCTATCTTGAGGAATATGTATGTATTAGAAAAAAGAGATTCTCAGAATAAAGGGCTCAAATTGTCTATTCATCATATCTGTATCTGTGCCCTTATAAATCCTCCTTATGAAAGCTGAGCCTTCTCCTCCTTTGACTTAAGTGTTTTTCACTTAAGCTTGGGTTGGCATCCATCTCATCCAATCAAGTCTACAGATTAGAGGCAAACATCTGAGCTACTACCTCAAACACCAAGTGTTGTCAAAGGAGAATAACAGCAATTTCCTAAGCCAAATCTGGCCTGTTTCAGAAGGTCATATTAGAAAGAAATAAGGTATGCCATTAAAAAGCTTATTTCTCTCCCTTGCCTATCAGAAGGATTGTTGACAACTCATATGTGGAAGTCTAGAGGACAGTCTCATCACCTGTTTTAATAGCCTCTAGTTATGCTTTAATTGTTTAAAGAAAGAGAATTGGACAAAATCCTTGGGAATTGTAGACCTTTCACTTACCTGACAGTTATACTTGAAGAGCATAATTTATTTCTGGACAAAAGAGAGAGCTCAACACTGCACTGCAAAAGCCTGATAGCAGATGCTCCATCAGAAGTGCTGCAGCTTGCCCTCCTAGCCTGGGGATAGCTCTCCTGCATATCAGTGCTCTGAGGCTCAACAGCTTCAGTATTTTGTCTTGCCTAAGTGTAGATGCTGCATCTGAACCAGACATTCTTATTGCCAGAGGAGAAAAAGCAGATGTTTTCAGGACATGATTCCTCAGCTTTAGTTACATTTTTACTCTTCTCTCCACATAGAAAAGTAGTTCAGCTACTCCATATAGCTGAGTTAGCTCTCCACATAACTAAGTATTTCACCTCTGAAGGAAGACCTGCATTTCAGATGTCTCTAGGCAGGTGAGATGAATTCTTCTTATCCAATCCATGCAACACAGTGAGACAATTATCTTGACCTTAGTTTCATTGAAATTCTATTTTCTTGAGTGTTTGCCTCATTCTTGCACTACATGTTTGCTTTGCCTTTTATATATACCCTATGAGTCTTGACTCCCTAACATTGCTTCCTCCAGGGATTCCTAAATTCAGACAAACCATAAAAATATTCTTACTCCTTTAACGAGATGCTTTCCATGACCATGTAAGCTTTTGAAAAGATGCTACAATCCCCTTCCTAGAGAGCACAAGTCAGAATCCTTTTCTTCATCTAAAGCTTTGAAAATGAATCAATCATAAAAGCATAGGTATGGTTTATTTCTCAATAATAATAGCTCTACATATGCCACAAATATATGATATCTATTTTTAAGCTTATCAATAACCTCAGTCATGGCAAATATTCATTAAACATCCCAATGTTTTAGTATTTTTCTTTGATTTAGTGTATTAAATATAAGCTATTAGCTTTCTGTACAATCCATTTCAAATGATAATAACTGTCTTTCTATAAAGAAAAATAGCCTTGAAAAACATGTTTTAGAAATTCTGTCATGACAAGACAGATTTGTATCAGTACAGGGGTAATTACATTTCTTAAAAGCTTTTCCATTCCGGTATCAATTAGGGACATTGTGGCTTTCTTCCACTATTTCATAACACTTACCCAGAAGATGGTTTGTCTTTTTAATGCTTTCTACTGTAGAGTTGTGTATTTATGATTACAAACTTGAATGATTAAATTCTAAGAACTATCTGGACTCCCTTGACTCCTTGAAAGCAAACATAGTAGTATATTGAAGCACAGATGCTGTGCCCCATTGTAGCTCTCATTTTGACACTTGGAATTTTTAAAGGTTAAATTTGTAATATGTGAACTTTGTAAAATTCAATTTTTCCTAAATAAAGAAAAGACCACCATGCAGATAGATGCATTTCCAGAATGAGCTTCTATTGTTGTCAGCAGAGAAGACTGAATTGCCTGCCATATAAATTGTTGTGGAAAGGAAATCTTTCATCATGTATGAAACACAAATACGTATGTAAACACATCTATGGGTCACAGAATATTGTACTTTAAATTAGCAGTGATTTATAAGGGCAGGAGTTTCATGTGTGTTGTCTTTTTGAACCTGAATATTATTTCTTGAGTAGTTTTCACCCATATATTTAAGTGGGTCACTAGTCATTATCTATTTATGTTATACCAGTTCAGAGTAAATTACTACATTTCACTGATAGAACTGTATGCTTCAAACACTCTAGAGTAAGATACATGAAAGTACTTATTTATTTGGGGGAGTAAATTATCCATGTCTGATTGAAATGCCAAGTGAAAATGGATCACAATTCTGACTGATCTAATTTCTTTAAATACACTGCTGTTCTTAAAGGTGCAACTCCAACCTTTTTTACTGTCTGTGTGTGTACACTCAGCCTTTGCTGGGAGGCGAGTGCAGCATTTGGTGACTCGATGTTGATGAGAAGCCTAGTCTGAAAGTCTGGAGCCTTCATGCACTTGCTACTGACAGCTCAAACCCCAAACCTGGGGTGAAGCATACCCTCATAGTTCAAAACCTGTAATCCCCACTGTGAGCTGAGCTTGGCAGCTGAGTCTACCAGGATTTGACATGTAAAGCAAGCTACACTGTGGTAACCAGAGGTTACTTTACATCACACACTCATGTTTTGGAATGCTTGAGATTGCTTTGACTGTGAATTTTCTCAGCTCTCCTGCTAACATGTGTAAAGGCAATGCCTGATACTCAGCCTCTTCAGCACTCACCTACCACCTCAGAACCTGTCAAATGATTATGCTAAAATATGAATGCAAATTGGATGTAATCGAGTTCAAATTATAGCAGTTGTTTTACGTTTTGCATAGACTTTGCTTCTTGTGTATGAAGACTGAAGAAAATCCTTGCTTATCTGAAAACTATTCTGTTTATCTGCTGATATAACTCAGGATAATGAAAGAAATATTTTTACCTTCAACACATACACTATTTAAGAGCATCTCCACAGAGTTTTAAAGTGTTAACAGGTATTTGAATCTTAGTGATCACATGGTTACCCATGGCTGTGAAGAAGAGGATGAAAATTGGTATTTACCTGCCTACTCTCAAAGACTCTCTGGGAGGTTTGCTAGCTGCTCACACCCTACTTTTACTGCTATTTGTGGGGCTGTCTGTGTAGTGGCCGGTTCTCTGGACAGGGAGAGCTGTCTACTGGCACAGCACATAGATGGAGGGCTTAGATAGGCAACACAAATGAACAGCTTTCTTTAAGCATATACATTAGCAATATTTAAAACTGGATGAGGTGAATAACACCCAGATAAAGTGTGATTAAGTCACCTCTTGACTTTCTTTTATGACAACCTAAAAAGGGACAAAGTGTCCCTGAAAGCAAAGGCTAGTTAATGTGATGTGTTCTCTAGAATTATGGCAATCAAAAATAGAGTTAAAGAAGTTAAACTATGTGTAACAAACACAGAATATGAATGTGGTAACCTTCATTTCTCATTCCTTTAAAAGTTTACTCATGCAGTTATTCAAAAATTCCTGAAGTCATACCAGACCTGAACAGATTTATTCTGTGTCAGAAGTCTTGTATACTCTGCTGCCAGTTCTGTTGTTCATAATATTTCATCTGTAGAGCAGCGTATTGTGTCCTTCAGCTTTTAAAAGCAGGCAATTACAAGATGCTTAACTTAGAGTAAGTGGAAGATTCATATTACTTCATAATTTAGCATGATGAGCTCCTTTTATGCCCATGTGATAAAAAAGTAATTTCATGGATGTTTTGACAGTGCCCATCAATTTTTTTTTTTTTTCAGAAGACTGAGAAAGCTTTTGATCTTTCCTGAAAATTAATGAACTATTGAACAGAAAAAGAAGCAAGCAAGAAAGGAAAAATCATCCTGATTTTTCCTCTGCAAATAGAGTAATTTCCCACAAAGAAAACAGGTTTATGTGAGGAATCGATACAGGAGATTTATTTCTCTACCAGAAAATCCAAAGTGTAAAATACAGAACTACTCCACAAAAAATAGCAGGTGAATGCAGAGGAAGAGGGGCTGGGAGCAGCTTTGCTGCTTTGAAGGTTATCATGTGAAGTTACACATTTCCATAGTAAAACCATAGTAATCTCTTTCATAATCACTCTGTTTTTACCATGTGGCCCAAATAACTCATCTGATCTTCTAGTGGCTACTAGGTATATTCTCAGATTTATACTAGACAAGATCTCTGCCTTATCTTCAAATAAAAACATTTCAAGGGTGAAAACTACTTGCTTAGCTGAATGCATTGGAGAGGATTCCTTTTCTTTCACAAAATTTTGGGTGAATATTAATTTATACATTTATAGTGTGTTTCATATTTTCTAAACAAAAACTGACTTACTAGAAAACTTTAGAAAAACTCAGGTCAGCCCTTCTTTTGTGTTCTGATGAAATACTCTAAGTTAGCTCATGCAATTGGCTCAGCTGGAACTGGCCAGACTATTTTTTTCACCAAAGTCATACAAAGCAGGACAGGACTATTTTTACTCCTGGCAGTATTTCTCTCCTCCATTAAAGTGAGTCAAGTCAGCTGGAGAAGTATTTATTTGAGGCTTAATTAGACTAGTCATGGACTTTCAGTTTTAAATGTGAATCAGCCTGTTGAGTTGGAACCATTTTGTTCCTTACTGAAGTGAATCAATTTAGCATTTGTATAGACATTGTGCACTCAACTCTAATTTTGACTTAGGCTTTGCCCAATACTGTTCTTCATCTGTCTTTTACACAGGGGAAAAGTTGACAAAGATTTCAGATATCTTTAATCTTATTTGGTGAAGCAAACACTTTTCAAATCAGGCCTCCTCCAGAGAGAGGACACTAAGAAACATACTCTATCCCTGTAGTTTTTTAGTGCCTTTCTCATCCTGCCCTCTGAATGGGTAAATTATGCTTGTTGTGCTTTCTATAGCTATCTGGAAGAAAACCTTGGTCATCCCAGTTTTTTCCTGTTCCTGTTCTGCCTGGAGTTTACAGGTAAGTGTAGTGAGGAAGGTCACAGTGGTACATCCAGGGGTCTACAGTGGGCACTGCAGAGCAGACCAATGTTAATAATGGAGAATAGGGCCAGAGGAATGATGTCCAGGTGTAGTGTAATTCTAGCTCACACTAGAGCCTGAGGAGTTCTGTGTCAATCCAAGTCTTAGATTTTAACTGAAGTGCCAACATCGTTAGATTTTTTTACTCTGTTGGCATAGTCCCAGCAGTCAAAGAATATAGGGAAGATGCCACTTTTAGGTGATGATCATATTAGACTAGAAAATAGTTGAGAAGTGCTCCAATAACAATGTTTCTGTGTCCAAATCCTACTGATTTTCACCAGCCTTTATTACTACTATCTCAACATATTCTGTCATTCCGCAACTTTTAGGTAATATATGTATTTCATACATTGTCTGTCAAATCAATGGGATGCTGAAAAGAACATGGAAAGGATTTTTTTTTCTCCTCTTGCAGAACTAATTGCTCTTTTAAACATCTTGGGGTAAATAAAATTATTGACTGTTACAGGACACTTACTGAGTTGATGACATGTGTATCTCCCAAGCCCAAGAAGAGGAAAAGCAGAAGAGCAAAAATAATTGAGTTCAAGCAGAAGTGCTCGTAACTTTGGGATAGGTAGTTTAGCATTAATTTTGCAAGAGATTTTTTCCTCTCTGAGTTGTATACAGAACAATTTCTAGAACTTCTCTTTTCTCCTGTGCATTATTAGTTATCTTTATTTCTGCACAGCAAGAATATTCTGTACAACAAGAGATGCTCAGGTCAAAAAAAAGGACAGGCTTAAGCATTTACCTCCTGTCAAAACCACTTATATTTATGGTAAATATGGGAATTTTGAAAAGAAGTATCCATATGTAGTACAGCTCTGGGATACAAAGTGCTTAATGCATTGTTTTCATACACTAGTCTTGGTGGTATTGGTTTTATTTAATTGCACCCTAAGGCTTGCATAGAAAAAAAAAACCTTTTAAGATACATTATAAATGGCATGTGTACATTTTTGAGGTACCAGACATGTTATAGGAAAATGTGGATTTACTATATGAGAAGAAGGAAATCTGCTTTGATAATTTTCAGTGTTGAATTTTTCATGGGAGCAACATTTAGTTGCTAACAGTGATTGTAGTAAGTAGGTCAGCTAAGTAGACCCTGGGTCTCACAGCAGCATTGGTTTCTATCCTGAAGTGCTTAAAAGATTTTAAAAGGCACATGGTAGAAGAAACAGAAAGATCGAAAAGAAGAAGGAAGTTATAACAGGCAACCCAGAGGCAGTGGAATTAGCCCTCGCCACTTGAAAGGATTAATTTAATTGGATGGATAAATTGCCAAACCAAAAACTGGAAGATGTGGTGGAATTATCTTTAATTCAGAGAAGGTGCTTGTTTAGTTGGACTTCCTTTCTTAGTTGAGGGACTCCTTCTGGGATTCTGAAGTTTGCTCTTGTCTGTGTGAGAGTGGAATTGTAGTGCAGCAGTAACACTGGAACCTCACTTCCAGTCATTTCTTATTCAGGGAATCTATAGCAGCCTTCTTATAATAAAGTGCTATTTCTTTAGCACGAAAAAGATTGCAATAATGGCCAAGAAAAATTCAACAATAACCAATCTCTTCCAGTCTTTTGACATATCACCTTGGAAAACAAAAACTGAACAAAGTAGGTCAACCAAATGGGAGAAAGGCAATTACACTGTTCCAAATATGTGTGATATGTGGGCCATCTTGGGAAGAGGATGGACAGATGAGGCAGCTGGATATGTCTCATGGCAATGTTCAGATAATGATAGGCACAGCATGAAGCTCTGAAGGCGTGCTATGGTAGGCCTGTTCCTCATATTACATTGTGAGCTTAATTTCCTCCAGGAAAAATAGCTTCCATGCTTTGTTGTGCTATACCTTTGAACATCTTTGTTGCTAACTATTTTCTAGAGCATGTTTTTTTTTTTTGCCAAACTATAAAGCAAAATATTTCTTATTAAAAAGTGCATACCGTTAAGAAAAAGCAAATTCTCTATATTACTACATCTTTCTGCTCAATTTGTTTCCACTTATACTGACCCATTTGTTTTTTTATAATTGATTTAATGACAGTATCTCAGAGCAGCATTTGAAGTCAAGAATTCACTGAGGCTTTCAATGAATAAACAAACCAAGAGCTCATCCCTGCTAATCCATGTCATTACTGGGACAAGCAAATTGGACCCCAAAGTCACCTTGAGTTAAAGTGGAGACTGCCTGGAAGGTCAAGGATTCACAGGCTTCAAATAGTTCTTTTCATATGCAATTCTTCATGGATCCATTTTTGCTGGACATTTCACTTTTAGAAGTTATCAGATTATGTCTAGCTAGAAATTTAAGTCTTGTGGGAGATCACTTAAAATTTATATACTGTGAGGACCTTTATCTCCTCAATTCTTCAGTCCACTACAGATTATTTCTGACACATAATCTTTGTGTTTCAGAAAGAAATTGAACTTGAAAATATTTAGCAGTTATAAAGACACATGATTTTATTTTAGAGCATTATTTTTTATAATGTTCTTCTACTTTTTTGAGGTCTTTTCAGAACACATCAGATTAAACCATAGCTGAAATTACTTAAATTGCAATTAAACTTTAAGATATACCCATCATATTCCAGAATTCACTGGAGGAGGAAAGTGCACATTAGAAGTAACCAGTCCAGCTGTGTACATGATGCATAAAACTGTAGCTCTTTTGTCTATGACACTTTTTGTGAGTCACTTTTCAGAGGAGATAAATGAATCACACCCAATTTACTCCAAATCACAAAATGCCATTATCTACTGCAATCAGACATTGTTACAACTCTTACTACAATAAAAGTCCAGGCTGGCAGCCATTCAGTCTTCTCACATGCTGGCAATGATTCTGAAGGTATCCTGTCTGGATTATTTTAGACTGCACTCTACAGTCCTGGACTTTTTCAGCTTTGGAACACAATAGGTCATTCAGAAGTGATACTTTACAGCTTACAGTTATAACATAGTTATAAACTTCAAATTTCTACAAGAAACAGTCAAACACTTCTTAATTCATGGACCCCAAAGATGTTATTTTCTTTTATAAAATATACATGTAATTTTTCAGTAGTGTATTGTGTAAAGGAGGGAACTCGTGTTCATAAAATGTATTTTTTTTTTACTCTTTTCCCAGTAAGGTCATGGGACACCATTCCTCTCTCCCTGGAATTTCCCTGTGAAAGATTTGGAAATAAATAGAGAGATAGCAATAAATAGACATAAATAGACAGAAATAGAAAGTATCTCTGGGTGGTCTGGTTTCAAGCTGAACACAACTTCCTAAGCATAAAGAAAAAAAAAAAAAGAACCATACACTCAATACCAAATCTTAGGGAAGTGTTTTGGTAACCAATTCAAAGTAGAAGATGATGTATTAATAACATGTCAAAGCAATATTTCCTCAAGCAGTTTTATGTGAATGACTTAATTCAGAAAATAAGCAAATAGAGAAAAGGTTAATGGAAAATATATGAAGAAATTCTGCAGCTTTCAATGTTCTGAAAGACATGCTTATGCTTATATTCAAAATGATTTAGAATTCAGTAATACTGAATTGTCAATAGGTGAATGTCAGAGGCAGTTTTCAGGTTAACCAAGAGTCTCAAGAGGTCTCATGTGCAACAGTGTCCACCTGGCTTCCATGTCAAGTTTAGAAGTTGAACAAAGACCCTGGCAAAAACAGTTCCTTTGCATTAGAGAGGCAAAATTTTCCTTTCAAAATGATAACAGTGATGATAATGATAATGACAATGATGATGATTAGGGTAACACTCGTTGGGTGACATGAAAAAACTAAACTTTCCCTTGTATTTTGGTGGAATCCTGCTGAAAGAATCTTAGACCTGTGAGTGAAGGAACTATTCACTCTTGCTTTTTCTCACCAAAAATGTCTGGAAAACACAGATTCATGCAAAATTTTTGAGCAAAGGAAACTGTGCCAAAGACATACCTAACCTATCACAAAATATTCTTACAAAACACAAGCTGCAAGACTCAACACTTTAACTGTCTTCTAGAAGACAAGGGTGTAATAACAGAAAGAAAAATAAGGAAGAGTTTTGATGTATAATCAACCCACCTAACTCCTAATTTAAATGATTAGAGTAGGAGTGGATTCACACTTGGCTCCAATGTTAGTCAAAAGTGTGATAGTAAAAGTGTATTCTGGAGGTATCTCCAGCACAAGACTTCTATCAGCAATTAGTTTTGTCTGTATAGAGAACCAAGAACAAGAGAAGAACCAAGAGAAAATTCAATTTGTTCTGGAATACAGAAAAGAATTAGGGAGACTCTAGACTGTATTTTTTCTAAACATAAACCCCATTCACTTATAAAATGAAATAGTAGAATACATTGTTTTTTCATAAAGAGAACAGCTTCTTTGTCAGGAATGATCAGTTCAAATTGCACAGAACTTCATATTTCAGGGGCACCTTTCCTAAATTTTTTCAAATACTTTTGTCTATATTTCTGCTGCATTCTGATAATTCAAGATTTTCTGGGAGAACTACTGGTCTTGGTCATTTACCTTTACAGCTCATGAGTTCAATTTTAAGTCCTGAACACTTTGGTGGATGCCATTAAAAAAAAACAACAAAAAAACCCCAGTATTTTTTAGCAGTTCTAGCAACTTTGATGGGGAAAGAGTGTGGAGAAGTCAAAATCAGTACTTTTGCTTAGGAGTAATTGTTCATATAAATCCATTCATCCAAAAAATAAAAGAAAATAACATAAAATTACTTCATAATTTGACATCAATGAGCAATCCCTGTGTATATTGAATTGTGAAGAGTGATTCTGGCTAATGTACTTAGCAAATGCTGGAAAAAAAATTTTTCAAATGTAAGTATTCAATAATGTAATTGCATATTATTACCATAATTTAGTTTTCCCCCTTTTTTTTTTTCCTTTTATTTTTCACGAGTATTGAAGTAGTATTTCCAGTCCTATTGCTGTCTTAGTGACATCAGTAAGAATGGATTTAAAAGATTTTTTCCTTCTCTGTTTTTGAAGTGTATTGTCCTCTGAATAAGAAACCAACTGAAGGCAAATAGACCTGCTAGATACATTTGATAATGACAAAATTAATTTTTTCAGAACTCATCCAAAACCACAATATCTGGTTTGGGGATTTTATTTCAATACTGTGGCATTGCTGGAAGTTTTGTGACAGGATGTTGAAGTCACTTGGCCATTGAATGTCCTCTGGATCCTGGCTCACTTGAATCCTCTCTCTCAGAATACCTCCACTGCACAGGGGACAGTTGGTGCCAGAGACAGCTTGAAGCAGCTGGGCTCATTTGGAAGGAAGACCTCAAAATGAAATTTTTCAGAAGGTCTTTTAGGGGGAGTGAAAGTTCCCACCCAAGACGACAGCTTAAAATCTTTCTTGCTCAAAGAATTTCTTAACTAAAGCACCAGTTCCCAGTCCTTGTTGAAATTTATCAAAACCTCTTCCTCACATGACTTTTCTCAAGATAAGGGTACCAATGGGCAGATTTTCCTGTGGCTGAATAAGGATCTGTAACCTTCTATAAAAGTTGTACTTTCATCTGTTATTTTCATAGTTCTTCTCCTATGCCCATGTTTTACAATACTTCCTGTCACATGGTATTCTTTCTCCTCTCAGTAAATTTCAGAAAGAACCTTTGGTGTCACAGAAATCTGTTCCTTTAAGATTTGCCAGGGGTAACTTGAACTTGTCCTGAAACAGCTGCACAACAGTTTCAAAACCAAAAAATGAAGCTTAGCAAATTATACTTGTCATCTTCTTAGGGTGGAAGATGCTACAGAAGGCAGTGCTATTTTTTTCCCCTAAAGCCTTTCTTTTTCCAGGTCAGCTATAAATATTCTTCAGCATCAATACTGAAAAGTTGTTCTTGTGCTGTCTGTTAAAGGCTTAGTTGTGCTTTGGAATATATACCTGTAAAAATGTTGAAGCAGCAGAAAACATCCTTTTTTCTCCCTACCTAAATATGTGCAGCTGAATGGGAACAAAAAGTAATTTCCTTGCTTTTTCTTTTTTCCCAAAATGGGAAATGCTCCTAGTTACATGATCTGAGGCAGTTTTCCGTCCCATTTCACCAAAGTCATTCCCCTGTTTATTGCTTTGTACTTTATTTCTACCATTTTCTTCCTGGGTTATCCTCCATTTCTATTCGTGTGTTCTTCACTTCCCGTTGGTATTTTCACAGTGCCATATAAAGACTTAATTTGATGAAAACTGTTTGAAGCAGAGCAGCATGGTGTTGGATTAATTAGGCAGTTAAATTTAGCTAGAGGAGTCCTTCTCCTGCAAACCCTCAGACACACCATTCATTGATTATGTATACCCATGAGAATATAAATTAGAAAGATTGGTTCATCTGATGCCCAAAACCCCAATGCAAGTTTGAAGATTGGATTATAAATAGAATTTTTCAGTCTAATATAACTGATAGCCTTTATATTTGCACAGAAAAAAGTGTTTTGAAAATGAAATACAGTTGCATAAGAATAAAAGGAACTGTTAAGCTAGGGGTACAAAAATTAGCAAAGACTTTGAATATGCTTGAAATTAAGCTAATTTATTTTACTTAATAGTTGATATAAAATTTGTTTTTTTAAAATAAATAATTAATTAAAAAAATACCGAAAGTTTTGCCTTTTAACAGAATCCCTGTGTTTGTATCCTGCAGAATTTAGGATACAATGGTGAGAGAAGATCCATGTCTGTGTGCTTGTTACAAACTTCAGTAGTAATAATGACAAGGGTAACTTCAGTGTCTTCTGTACAGAGTCCCTGATGATGCATTGCAGAGCTCGGTGGGTGTTGGCCCCTCCTTTTATGAACAGGTGACCCACCTGCTGGGTGCAGGGAAGGCTGTGGAGCTTGTCTACCTTGACTTCATCAAGGCCTTTGACACTATCTTCCACACTCCTGGAAAAGCTGGCAGCTCACGGCTTGGACAGGAGCACTCTTTGCTGGGTTCAGAACTGGCTGGATGGCCGGGCCCAGAGGTGAATGGTACTGCATCCACTTGGTGGCCAGTCACCAGTGGTGTCCCCCAGGATCATTTGGGCCCTGTGCTGTATAATGTCTTCATTGATAATCTGGATGAGGAGACTGAGTCCACCATCAGTAAATTTGCAGATGAGACCAAACTGGGAGTAAGTGTTGATCTTCTGGCATGTAGGAAGGCTCTGCAAAGGGAATAGATGGACAGGCTGAATAGATGGGCAGAATCCAACAGTATGAGGCTTAACAAGTCCAAGTGCTAAGTCCTGCACTTTGGCCACAATGACGCCATGAAGCACTACAGAGGAAAGAGTGTCTGGACAGCTCTCTGTCAGAAAAGGACCTGGGGGTGCTGGTTCATAGCAGCTGAACAAAATCCAGCAGTGTGCCCAGGTGGCCAAGAAGGCCAGTGGCATCCTGGCCTGTATCAGGAATAGT
This sequence comes from Lonchura striata, assembly GCF_050655825.1. Taxonomy (NCBI): domain Eukaryota; kingdom Metazoa; phylum Chordata; class Aves; order Passeriformes; family Estrildidae; genus Lonchura; species Lonchura striata. The sequence continues at coordinate 66,462,284 of NC_140703.1, forward strand.
ATGGCCAGCAGGACCTTGACAGTGATTGTTCTTCTGTACTCATCACTGGTGGAGCCACACTTCAAATCCTGTGTCCAGTTCTAGTGCCCTAACTATAGGAACATTCAGGTGCTGGAGTGTGTCCAGAAAAGGGCAATGGAGTTGGTGAAGGTCTTGACACAAGTCCTGTGAGGAACAGCCAAGGGAGCTGGGGGTCTTTATCCTGGAGAGGAGGAGGCTCAGGGGAGCCCTTATCATTCTCTATAACTGAAAGGAGGGTGTAGCCAGTGGGGGTTCATCTTTTCTCCCAGGCAACCAGCAGTAGGACACGAGGACACTGCCTCAATCTGCACCAGAGGAGGTTTAGGTTGGACATTAGGAAGAAATTCTTCACAGACTAATTCTAATTGATTGTGATTGGGAAATTCCAGTTACCTCCTTGGAGTCAGCCTTACTGTCCATGTCAGCAGCTCCCTGCTTTGCTAATGTTGGATCTGCCACTGTCTCTCTTACCCTGCACCTCTTCCACTAGAAGTCCCGTATTTTTCCACTTTTTCTGTACGTCTTCCTGGTCTGTTGGAGTGCAATGTGTATTGACCAGTGGATTAGGTGGTCAAAAAGTGCATGCTGTTCTCCTCTTGCCACATCACCAAATGAAACTGTGTCATCACTCAGACATAGTGTAATAATTTAAAGATAACTGCCTGTTTTTTGTTTTTATGCTTAGAAATATGAGGTTCTGAGCCATTGGATGTAGTTTTGAGTTGCTGCTAATGGCAGGAAGAAATTATTTTCTTTAGTGAGTTATATTGACTATTAACTGGTTGATTGTACACATGTCCTCCCCCTATTCCACAGACCACTCTGTTGCCCAAGTGTCGTGGTTTGACACGGAAAGAGAATTTTTTCCGGAAGGAAGAGGTCAATTTAGATATTGACCAATTGAAAGTAGACACGCCTCTGAGAACACAGAGGGGTTGAAAGCAGAATTCCCAGGGGAACTCACTCTCTTTGGTTCCGGTCAGCGTGCAGTGCAAACCTCCCCTGCCCAGCCACGAGCTGGGTGGGGAGGGGAAGCCCCCATGGCCCGAAAGGTAGGCCCCAAGGGTGGTGGAAGGACTGGAACCGGGCTGGCCCCTGCAGATGGAAGGGTGGAAGAAATCTGGGATGTCTCCATTCCCCCCCCCGCAGAGTTTCTTTCCCGAGAGGGAGGAAGAAAGCCGCAAGGAAGGAGGAGCGGGGGTGGGGGGGAGCTGCAAGATGCCCAGTTGCGTGGGAGTTGCTGGATGTCCGGGCATCGAACCATCCTGGGAGTTCAGACTTTTAACCCTTCCTTGAGAAATGAAAGCTTTGTGAATTTTCCTTTCCCCTCCTCGGTTTGAAAGAGAGGAAGAGGGACACCTTGGACCCTGGGATGTTAGAAGGAGGAATTCTAGATGGGAGGGGGACAAGGAGTGGCTTTTGGCTGGACTTTTCCGTGTTAGCCACAACCTGAACGAATCTTCTCCTCCAAGAGGGACTGTGTTTTGGGAGGATGCCAGTGAGTCAAGAGACCTGCTTCAGCTGGGAAAAAGACAAAAGTGGAGTGAATGGAGAAAAGGTTAGAAGGTTTGTGGTGGCACCCCCTGTCCTGGAAAGGAAAGAGAAGAGAAGAAGATCTCTGTTCTTGAGCCCTCGGCCCCAGGGGAAATGGAAAATGGGGGAGACTGTGGTCCCAAACAATGAAAACTGAACTGTTGTTTTCTCCCCTCTTGGCAGGGCATCCTTGAAAGAAAAAAAAAATCCTAAAGGCAGTCTGTCCATCCATGCATTGGTGGTGAGAGCACTGTGCATGGAAAGGAGAAGGGTCACCATGGCAAACTTTTCTCTGGGAGGTGCCATGTGTGACATGGAAACACAGGATGTGGAGCTGTGTTTCTTGGGGGGTCTGTGGCACAGGAGAGACTCTGTTCCCTCGATGGACTGAGTATTGGTTGTTTGGAGGGTGGAAACCTGATTGGGGTCCAGATTGTGTCTCACTGTGGTTTGTTGGAGTTGGGTGGTGGGAGGAGGAATGTTTTGCAAGGTTTTCATTTGATCTTTGTGTGGGTTTTTTTTTCCCTTCTTTAGTTTTCTCTTTTCTTTTGTAGTAGTAGTTTAATAAAGTTTTTTTCTGTTATTAAGCTTGGGCCTGCTTTGCTCTATTCTAGATTCCACTTCACAGCATTCAAGGGAGGGATCACATTTTCATGGGGCACTGGTATTGTGCCAGTGTAAATCCATGACACCAAGAAAGCAGCTCCTACTTCTGGAGCTATGCTAACAATGTTTTCCTAAACATCCCATCAACCTCAGGCTTTGCTTGTCTTTTTATTTCTTTGGGTTGAATGTTTACATTGCTTCTTGAGCATTTTGATCTGCTGTTTTAGGAACAATGAATTCATTCTTTCCTTTTAAAGGGCAAGGAAATACTTGTAATTCATTTTACCTAGAGGAACTTTAGAGGGAAATACAGGGAACATTCACTTCTATCTAGGGGGACCAGAGAAGACTAGAAAACTAGCAATAATAATACATCATTTTGATACTGCTCAAACTAATATAATAACGTCAATGTCAAAACTCATGAGTTATCCTGGACATTATATACATTTGGTCTTGTTTTATACTTACCTTTATGCATTTTTTTCTCCCTTGCATCAAGATTATTTAGAAAAGAGGATCTATGTGTGACTCAGTTTAATCCTTATACGCTCTAAAAATGACACAAAAGTTTCACTCTTCATCAGAATCCCATGAATATTATATAAGAAAATAGGACTAGATGGCAAAAAGCAGATTATAAAAACCTACAGTTGCAAAAAGCTGTTGTATAGATGTTAGTCTGGGATTATCTATTATGTTCTTTCCAAAAAACACACTGCAGCCTGCAACCAAAAGTTATTATACATTGCAGGAACACTGAACAAGCACCACCAGTGTCTGAGAATATTTTGTATGTCTAATTAGGTGAATGTAAGAAGTAGATAAAAAAACCTGAATATGTTTCTGACCATTTGAATTTTAATTAGAAGTATTTTTATACAGCTCAGTAAGCAACCTGAAGTTAGTGTCTTTGCAATTAAGTATTTAATGCTGCAAACAGTGAATTTGTCACAGCAAATAATTTAATAATAGTAAGGTTGACCTGCTCTGTTTAATCCTTGCTAATTACTGTTCTTTAGATATCTACTGTGGCAACTGTAGAATAAATGTAGAAAATGAGATATTTTTTCCTTTTGTTGCCATAAATAATATGATGATAAATTTCCCATTCTCATTGTCCTTTTTCTCCTCTGCATCACAACAGTGTCAGGTCGATGGTACTGTCAAAGGTCACAGTTATACCTCTGAACTCTACCCTTATTTATAGGCCATCTACCCTGAACTGGCTATCACTGCTTTGTACCTTATCCTTCATTTTTTAACAACAGCTACTCCTGTCAGTGTTCATCAGATATAAATAGCTGCCAAGAGTCCATGGATTCTGTTTGAAATATTTTTTATTTGAGGTCTAAATGGATGTAATCTCTAAGTCTTCAGTTCCTCTCTTTAAGTTAGCTAAGGTATATTTCTACATGAATAAGGATGATATCATCTCTGTGTGGGAAGTATTGAAGAGAACAGAAAGCCTGTGTATGGAGTGACTTGCTACTTTAGGATATTTTCCACAAAATGTGTTATACCTAAATGGATTTGGACATTAAAATGTGGACTACAGCTCATAACTTTGAAAGAGTTTCTGTGCACTAAACTGCAAGGGCTCTAAGAAAGGCCTTAGGTTTATAGATGTAGCTAAGTAGAGCAGGCCAATAGAATTGGATCTACAGAATGGTAGAGCTGATTTTGAGGATCTGACATCAACAATGTATGCATTTAGATTTTTCTGTTTTGGTATTTTTTTCCCTTCCATCAATGAATGTGTCCATTTGTGCTTGAAATGCTTTAGAGGTACAACTACAACTGCTTACAGTTGCTTCCAAAGGCTTCCATCTTCCATATGGTTTCACGGAAGAGGAATTGCAGTTGACTCCTCATCACCACTCTGTGACAGAAACTCAGATGGAGTATATGGGGGGAAAAACAGGAAATTCACCTTCAAGGTACACACCTCATCTGAATTAGCACTGACAGGGTGGGGGAAAAATTAATAAAGAGCAAGGAGTGGGTGAGAGGAAGTACATGCTGTGTTTTTAAGTGAAATGAATAATATAGGGTATTTAGTTCTCTTATATAGGTTTACAAGGGTATCTATAAAAACAGAAATTACCCAAAAAAAGAATCAGTGAAATCAAATAAGCTCATATCAGAGTTTGATCTGTTTAAGTTATTAAAAAAAAAAACAAAATTAACCCAAAAGCAGGTATAAGTAATTTCACAGAAAAAACCGCTAGCTAATAACTAGTGTGTTACTACAGTGAAGAGAGGATAAATCATACAGCTAAGGCCTCAATAGAAGTTGAATGAATGTTAGTGAATTTGAATTATAAATACAGCAATAAATCCATAACTATGCTTAAAGATAAAAAAATCTACATGGAAGTGACGAACTCTTCATCTTTTAATACTTTCCAAAAACTGCTAATTCGTGTTTGTCAGTAAAGATTTTGTAAGAGCTTCAACAGACAATTGCAATATTCTTTCTATGATGTCAGGAAAGAAATTGGACTGAGTGGATAAAAATGAAGCTTAGAAATGAAAGATGTAGAAATTAAATAAAAGATGCTATTTGGTGCATTAGTGCTTATTTTCTCTTTCATAATTCATTAGAAAGTGAATTAGGACATGTAATTTGCTGCTTTAATCTTATTTCCTCTTCACAAATACTCCTCACAAAATATATGGTTGTCTAGTTATTGTTCTAACCAGAAAAATGAAAAAAACCCCAGAAAAAATCAATAAATATTAATTTTCCATATTTTGGTAACCTGATACCAAATGAATTACAAGTATTTCTTCAGCCTTTAAAAGACTAGAATGAATTATTGGGAAATTCTATTGTTCCTACAACAGTACACCTAAAAGAACCTCTGTCTCTAGCAGTTCTGTTGGGGTTTTTTAACATTAATTTATATTAACCCTGAACACATCCAGGGATGGAGTATCCAGAACTTCCTAGGTCAGTCTGTGCCAGTGTCTCACCAGAATTTCTTCCTAATATCTAGTCCAAGTCAATTCTCATCCCATTTAAAGTCCTATCTCTGTGTCCTATCACTACATACCTTTGTCAAAAGTCCCTCTCCAGCTCTCTTCTAGCCCCTTCTGGTACTGGAAGGCTCTCTAAGATCTTCTCAGAACTTTCTGTCTCAGGAAGAGCAGCTCCAACTCTCTCAGCCTGTCTTCACAGGAGAGGTGCTCCAGCCATCTGGTCATCACCATGACCCTCCTTGGGACACTCACCAACAAGCCCTTATCACAGGATTCATCCCATGAGATATCCATAAACATCCCTTTAGGTAGCATCTGAAGCTTTTTTCACCTCCATCTCGATAAGAACCAGAGTATGTGTTACGTTATCCTGTCAATTACATAAATGTTATCCTGAACAAATTAGAGTGAGAGAAGAGGTGTTCATTAAAAACAAACAAACAAACAAACAAACAAAAAAAAACCCAAAAAAAAGAAAACCAAAAAAAGAAAACCTTTGCAGGAATAAAGCTTCCTTTCATGAGTTGAACCAAAAACATTTTCTTACACTTTCTTTAATTGATACTTTAGACAATATTGGACCCGATTTTATAGTTTTTAAAGCTGCTGAGACTGCTTTTCCTTGACTGAATCAACAAGGTTTTAAAACATTACTATAATTAAGTATTTAATTCAGAATCTAGCAATTACCTCTTTTAAGGCATGACTCCTTCTTCCTGTGTCAGTTATCTCTTCTTTGAAGTGTATTTTTTAGGATATTGAAATCCAGGAAAACTGTTAGGCTTAATCAAAGTATCTGTATTTTCACATGTGCCTAAGTTCCCTCACTGTATGGGGTGCTAATTACTTTATAGGAATGGAATCCTATAGCTAGATACTTATCAGGAGTTGCCATATTCTACATTTCTCAACAGATTTCTGTTGACTTTGATTCCCTTTTCACCGAAAACAGTTATCTGTTTCTTGTGTCTGATATGTTTTCATGCATAGATATTCAGATTATTTCCTCAGGAGAAGTTAACAGAATAGAGGAAGATAAATAAATTATGTTCTACATTAAATTTCCTATTTGTTTTAAGATCATAAATATAACATAAAATTTAAATAACTCACCAGAAAGAGCAGTTCACCTAGTCAGATAGGAGAAAAAACAGTTTTCTGATAAAAGAGAACACAAAGTTATTAGAACACAAAGATACACAGAGTATTTATCTTTCACCTATTTCGTTGAAGTTATTTCTCTGAAGTTATGAGGTTTATAATTTAATTACTCTTCAGCTTTTATATTTTCTCTTTATTAATCTGGACAATCTATGTGCAGTGAACCTTCAGGAGTTCCTCCACCCAGTGTACAGTTGTCTCTTGAGAAATTATGGATTTTGAGAAGCACCTCTGAGAGTCATGCAAGCATTTAAATTAAATTAACAAGAGAAGAACTTTTTGTTCCTAATTAAATATTGCAGCCACAAATATTGTTACAAAAAGTAGACCCATTAGATATGGTTAGACAGACTTTGGGTCCTAATTTAACAGGAAATATTTGGTTCCTGGTTCCAGAAATGTGTTACTTGAACATAGAAAATCAAGCATTTCAGTGCAGTGCAAACCAGGCAGCTGCAAACACTGAAGAGAAAAAACAATGTAAAATCTTGCCACATTCTCAGATGAAGCAATCAAAATCCTTTTGGAAGACCTGATCTTATGTAAGACTAATTTTGAGAAACAGGTAGAAGTGTTTTTTTTAAATGAATCTGAGAATATACCTGTTTAATGGAGAAAGAGAATTTTTCTAAGAGCTTGTAAGTAAATTGGTTCAAATTATTTTTAAACAATCATAAACCTAGGGAAAAAACTTACTAGGCATTTTTTAGAAAATCAGAGAATTTAATTTGGCTTTCAGATCTTCTAATAATTGAGTAGTAATGTGAAGTCAGCACACTTTTCCTGGTCTATTTAGCTTTTTGGAAACTGGTTAAACATTAATTTGATTGTGGTCAAGAAGTTCCATACAGCCAGTCAATCTTTGTGCAACCTCATATAAAGTCTGTGATAGCTAATGACTGGAAACATACTAGAGTCTAAAAGCAAAATGTTTTAGAAAGTTACAGCTGCTTCTTGGGCTGGGACTTAAGGAATTTGTCTTTTCTTCATATTATCCAGAGGAATAAAGTAGAAGCAAAAGAGTGACTCATATCCAGTCCATTGAGAAACCTTTCAAGACCATTCTTCCTTTTGAGAAGTGACACTAAGAATGTAGTGGGTAGGGGAATATGGGGAAACAGCAAATATCTAGGAGATCCTGAGGCAGCTAAGATCAGGAATCTGCCCGATTTAGACTTTGTCTTATTTAAATTATGCATTTTTTCCTTAAGTCCACTTGTTCAGTTTGAACAGTTCAAAACAAAAGTGTTATGGTTCCTGCCCTCTTTGGCTGAGTTGCAAGGGTACAGTCTGAGATTTATGTAACCTCTCAAATTGTGCCCATATGTGGTTTAGACGGAGGTCCTTGCTTGCCCATGGGCACTGTCCTATGAAAGCAGTGTGCTATGGGCAGCATCCCTCTTATTGCTTCATAGCAGCAGCCAGCTGCTACTTCTCATGTTTTTTGGAGGGCTTTTTTGGCAACAAGAAAACTGTTGAGCCATGTGCTGAAGACTGGTGTAAATGTCCATGCATGAATGGTCAAGTCAAATGTTCTGATTTGTCTTTTGCTGAAAGTCAGGCTGGGTAATCAAAACAGTCCTTTCTGCCTTGGTACGTGTTCAGCCTGTGAGCTAGCTTTAAAAAGAAAAATCTCAGGCTTTTATTTTCCATCAAATTTCCAGGACAAAAAATAAAGCAGTTTGCTGACATTTCAGAGAACTTGCAAATACGTAATGTGCTATAAAAATGGATGAGGCAATGAAGGACTTATTCAACATATGAAAGGATTCAGAGAAATGATCAAGGATTAAAGATTGAAAAAGAGAAGCTGAGTTAAGAAACTCGATTTAAGAGAGTTGATAAATACTGAACAGTAAAAAATGGTGAATTATTTTGGTCTAATCCTTTAAAAGCATACTGAACTATCTATTAAAACAGCAACAACAACAACAAAGTGAAGTAATAGCAGAAGCAAAAGCAAACCAAAACCAATGCAGAGTCTCCAGAAAATAACTCTAGAACTTTTTCTGTGTTTGTGTACAGTATAGCAACCTGTCTTTTCAGATTCACTGAGGAAAATGGGAGGACAGTGGGAAGTTAGGTAAGGCCTTGTATTCTCATGCTTTAATACATTTCATGGGGAGCAGTTACGGCACCAAACATGTTCCTCCCACATTGCAATTGAGTCCAAAGTAAATTTGTCCAGTGAAGTAAATTTATCTGATAATCTAGACAAAGATATATAATGTGTAGTAGGTCTTAATGGAGGCTATATTCCTGCCTTTTTGTGTTTTGGATATTTTGGCTATCTTTGATGATTCCTAGAACCAGAGAATTCTCCTACCTTCCACCTTGGAAATTACCAAAGAAAAGACAATTCTAGAAACTTTTGAGATGATTTTTCCTCCTATACACATCATTTTTTCTAATTTAGAATCAGACTATTCTTTTGCTGATACATTACCAGACTTCAGTAAAGCAAACAAACAAAAACACTTTTGTAGAAAATCCATGTCATAACTGCTGGCAAAATTCTGTTTTAGTCTGCTGCTACGAGGCTCAGATATAGACTTGTTCTGTCCAGCCAGAAATAACCTGTGTCTGGAAAGATAACCTGTGGTTATTAAAGACTCTAGATTTCAAAATTATTAGAAACCTGGCCTTATGGAAGTCAGGGCAAATGGTAGTTATTTCAGTGGATCAGGTTTTAATTTCTTTTTCTCCTTCTTTTTGTTTTGTTTGACAACTTATCTGAAAATAAGTCTGTAACCACTGGTCAGAAAAAGAAATAATGTCAGAGGAAGAAAGCAACTTTTCAAAAAGTTACCTAATTTTGAAGAGTGAGATAACCTTTATTCATTGACCATATAGTGATTCCTGAAGAGAAAATCATAATCTCTGTGGTTTTCAATACTTTATATAGTATTACAACTGTGCTAGAAAGGCATAGGCTCTTAAATGTATGCAAGTTTTTCTGCAGATCTTCAGCCATTGTTTTCTTTTGAGAATCTTTGTTTTGCCAGCAAAGAAGTATTCTTGTATATTTGTGTTTGAGAAGCTGTCTCTCTCTAGTAATATAAGAATCCATTGATGGATCTAATTAAATTTAATTAAATTTGATTTTGATTAATATAGTAAATTGTAATTGCAATTTTGGAGGGTGTCTACTATAAGACAGTGATTTATTAGCATAATTTCAGACTGTCTATTTAAAGGTCATTCTTGCTTCTCAGTTTTATTTATTTTATTTATTTTATTTATATTGCCCTCAAGATAAAGCAATATGGAAAGAACTTTATAAATATTTCCTTTAATAAAAAAACCCAAACAAACTAAAAGTTATTTCTAAGCAGGTATGTTTTAATGACAATGAATTTCTTTGAAAAGCAGCAGCCGGAAGTCAAAAGTGTTCTGATATGTATAAAGCTGACAATTCCTAAGTTCTCAGCAAGTTCAGTAAATAAAATTGGATTATTGCTGGAAAATTTAGTTCCTGTTTTGACATTGTCAGAATTATAGAGATGAATTTTGTTCAGATTGCTTGGTCAGAAATCCCACAGCTACCTTAGATTAGCGCTTTTAAATGCTCAAGTACTTTTCAAGGGAGAATGAATGGGAACAAATGTTAAAAATAATAGATTAGAAGCGATGGTTACGTCAGAAAGTGAGTAAGTAAAAAAATTACCCAGCAATGCATTTAAAGAGAGTAATTTATCCCTGGTATAGACTAAAAATAAATGGTAGATTAAAAGGAAAACTCATTTTAAAAGGAATAGAGTGGAATTCTTGTAGAGATAAAACTCCTAAGGTCCATTTATTCAGTCTTCTATATGAAACGTTTAGATAAAAGGCACTTTGGAATGCCACAATAGAGGTAAAGCATCTTCCTTTTTCTTGCACAGCTTGCAGGAAAATCAAAATACAGCTTCTTCAAGTTTATGAAACTTGATTGAAACTAGCAAATAAACAAACTATTCATTACTGCCTGACAAGACTCAGCAGTACAACAGGGCTCATGAGAATCTGGGATCAGTTATTACCATTTTCTAGCTGAATGCCATGTCCCAGCTCTTCAGGGTAGGTTTATCATCATGTATTCAAGCACTGATGTAGCATTTCCTTCTCTTTGAATGTGTATGAATGTGAGGTTCAGAGTGCTGGTCCACAGATTTGAAAAATTTTCAAAAAAACTTATAATCCTCTTTTAGAAACCCTTCCATTAAAAAGATAAGGTATTCAAGGTATTGATCAAAGTCGTACAACCAGGCTTGCTCTCATGTGGAAATAGTAAGCAGTCCTGTGCCACAGAAGCCAAGGTCCCACCTACAGAAATGTGCTTCTTTCATCTCAGTGCATGTTACTCCAGTCTAAATCTGGATCAAATATCAACTAAGTGCTATGGCTTCATCTGGACCATCTGTCTAAAACGTCTTACTCAAAACACTTAAACAGTATTGGGTCCCTCTGCAGAAAAAAGACTCTCCTGACTTGGGACCATAGGTGTGCCAGCTGAGGATGGACTTCATTAATTTACTTTTCTAAGCCACCATCAGAATTTTTCTTCCAAACATACAGGCATGATGGGATTTTTGTTTTCAAATTATAATGATGGCTAGTTAGTGTGCCTGGTTCCATACTGGTGCGTGGCATTTGTGCTATGAAAGCTGATTGAAAAGAGCAATGCTATGAAGATAAAGAAAACCCATTCTAGCTCTGAATGAACTTGCCATGCACTCTCATTTTGGGGTTTTATTCCCATTACTGAGGTGCATTCCCCTGTATTTTTTTTTTCCTGAAACTTCTGCAGTTTTCTCAGATGAACAGTGATCATGAATAGTGAAAAAGCACCCATTTTAGAGAGGCTAGGTTGCTGCATTGTGGGCCGGAGCCACTCCACATCATCTGAGCTGCTCTCAGAACTGTTCCCTGCATGGGTGATGGTAACCATATAGGCACGCTGCTCAGTACCAAAGTTGGAGGCACTAGGGTGGGGGTCTGAGCAGGGTGGAAACTTGAGTTATGCAGCGGTGCGCTACCTCCTGGCCTGGCTCTGGGGACAGCTCCATAACACTGAATCTGAGCATGGGTCTGCTTTTCCCTCCACTCTTTGGTCACCTCTGAACACAGCTGCAGCTGCAGAGGGCACACGGGGCAGCACGGCCCCACTATGGCCATAGGCCAACAAAATACTTCATTTTTCTTTCAACAAAATCCACCCTTGATTAAATCTCCTGGACTATATATTAGTGTTAAGACAGGTGCCAGATTTCTTTATATTATAAATGAGTGTGGCTAAGAGGACATCGACTAAATTACTCTCTAAGTAGGTTTGACTCACAATTAGCAAAGGCTGTTTAAAAATGTGGGCTGAGGTTGCAATAAGGAAAAAGACATTATCCTGTCACAGCCTGTGCCAGCACTGAAGATAGCCATGACAATGCAGGACTGAGGAATACACTACCAGGTGTTGGCCTAAAATACCTGCTGCCTTTTGAGATCTAAAGAAGAAATATTCATAATAATTATTTTTATGTTATTTTTCATTATTAAGGCATGCAGTTCAAACAGATAGACTTCAGAGCCATTTTAATGATGTATGAAAAATGTAATTAGCATGCAAAATAATATCTCACTAAATTTTCTGTATTTGCTCTGGGAAAATGTTTTAGTAATTATGCTGTAGATGCCAAATGCCATGAAGAAAACTCATTCCTAATTTACTTGGCATATGTCTCATTCTGTCCAATTTAGTTTTCTGCATGTTGATGAGAAATTCCAGCTTTTACTTTTCCTCTTTTTTTTTTTAGTGGTGGGATTGCTTTTGTTAGCTTTTGCGTGCTTTGCTTGCTTCTTTTCAGTGTAATTTCTTTATCAGACAAACAAGATAATAAGACTAATGTGAGACAATAGCCTGATACTTTTTTCACCTGGAGTGAAATTTTTATTAGGAAAATTATATGCTTTAAGGTGCACCAAAATGAAATTGTATTGCCTTTATAATGAGGCTTGAAGTAATTTAGGAAACATAATTTTGAAAGAGAGTTTCATTAAAGAAATAAATTAGGAAAAAATACCTGTACTGTAACTTGAGCTTAGGTCCTAAGGAAGCTGTGAGGAAGCAGACCAATAATAAATATTTTTACATTACTATCTAATATGTAGGAATCAAAAAACAAAAGTGTCTTTTTGGGAGGAAGCTTGACAACTATACATATGGAGAAACAATTTGCATTTGTTGCAGCAAGTGTTGTTTCCTTAATCCTTCAAATATGATGGAACAATTTTCTTAGTAAAACTCAGTATTTGAGTTCCTGAAGTAGAGATATTGAAGATACCACATCAAAAATATGCTTATCAAAAAAAAAAAGGAAAAAATTATTGTAAGCTGTACAATGACCTGTTCTCATTTGTAGGCTTACTATTAGCATATTGCTGTTTCTTTTTTTATCACTTATTCTCAATAATGACATTTATTCAGTTTATATTATTCTTTTTCTGACATGTTTTGTCTTTCTAAAAGTAATCTAGTGAGATATAGTTTAAGACATATAGTTCAGGTCATTCATTTAAAGTTAGTTATAATACTCCAGTTACAAGAAATGTGTTCTTGTCTCTTCTCTGACACTTTCAGCATCCCAATAAAAGTTTCAAAGCATATTTGAAAATAATCTTAAAAATGAAGCATGGTGAGATTCAAATGAATTTTGGTGACAATAATTCTTGATAAATTTTCTTGATATGCCCAGTGAACATGGGAGGACAGATGGGATTCATTGGTAGTCTTACAACAGCCCAGAAAGTGTTGTCATTTTATGTATCTCAGCAGCCACAAATAGCTCTTTAAACACTTCCTTTATTCTAAGACTTGTCTTCATGCCTGTGAAGGATAAAAAGTCATCGAAAGCCAAGCTATACAGCAGAGAGGCCTTAGCCATTTTATATTCTGAAGGAATTAATTCACACTCAATGTGCTGATGTGTGTGGAAATTTCTAGGTCACACTTCATTGTACTTAGCAGTAGTATTAGTGCCGTCATAGCAAAATCCATGCTGACATTATTTAATATTAATTTGATTATAGATCCAGCATTCATAAACTGATACCTCAAAAAACATACACACCAGCAAATACTCAGCAAGAGGAGACTGTAGTTCCTCATTGAAGATGAGGATAAGGAAATATCTTTCCTTATAATATTATTACACATTTTTGTAAGCATTTAATACTGTATTTGTATCTGAAATTCAGCTTGACAACCTAACCTCTCCTCAAAAGAAAAATAAATTAGGTCAGAATGATGTAAAATAGTAATGCTTACAAATATGTAGACCAACTTACTCTTTCTAGATTCCGGGTGAGGAACAGAAACAATTAAAACCTTACTTGTAACTGCTGCGTGATACCACTGTCTCTCTAGGGGAATAAGTGCTTTATTGCAGTCAGTGTCATACAATGTTTCTACGTTATAGCAATAATGTCACTGACGCTGTGTGTGAATCAGTCTAGTTTCAAAGAATGGCTGTGAAAGCCTTGTTTGCCCAAAGAAGCTTTGTTTCAAGACAGTGATTTCCATAAACATTGCCCTCTTCAACTCATAAGTATAAATTGCATAAATGCTCAGTTTACTCTGGGCCAGTTTACCAATGGGGAATATTCACGTATAGAAAAAAGATAATATATGTATTATATATAATACATATTTTAGCCTATATTTTTACTCATTTTGTCCGATTTTGTTCATTCATATATTTTTTTTTTAATAAACCCCCAAAATTAGCAGATTCTAGACACTTTTAAATAAATGCCAAAAGTGCATACCTTCTTTCCTACCCTATAAGAAGACTTGGTGAGTCTTTGCAGGTCTCAGGTCTTTCTGTACTGAGCTGTATGTGCAGCCATGCTGTTCCACACAGAGAGATGCTGTTAGGATGCAGCTCAGTAGCCTCTGGCACACACATTTAAAATCACACACAGCCAGAATTGGACTGGTATGTGATGGGCTGCCACAGGGAGAGACTGTTCCAAGGCAGGGCTGCAGTAGGTTCCAGCTCACACAAAGGTTCAGTGTCACTTCTGGACCGCACCTGCTAAGGTCTGAATCTGGAGCCAAAAGCTTCAGCTCCTCACATGGTTCAGGTGAGGTAAATTGCCATGAAATATCTCTTTGAGAGGCAAGATTTCCTACCCTCCATTGCATTTCCATTGTCACACTGAATCTCAAAACGTTGTGGGAAAACTCTCCTGACAAAGGCAGTATTTAACAAGAATTATTTCAAAGCAAAGAAATCAGTCTGAAAATGATCAATATCCTAATACTGTAACACCAGATCTTTCACTAACAAAAACTGTACTGGGATCAAAATACAGAATGTTCAGATAACCACAGGGTTCCTAATTATAATTAGGATTAAGGCTTGTATACTACTTTCTTTATTTCATTGCTGATAATTTGCCTACAAATGTGTTTTACTGTTTTTACATTCAGCTAAACAATATTAAGCCCAAATTGATTGAATGATTAAACTTGCAAGCTGATGAATCAGACACCTCAATAATGGGAGTTCAGGAGACATTCGCAACAAATATTTTTTAAAAAAACCTATCTTAAAATACGAAGTTAATATTCTGGGTTTAAATGCTCATTTTGATTTACTGCATGCATATTCCATCTGGGCCTTGGTTTGCTCCTATCTGAAAGTCATAAATGTGATGAATTAACTAGGGATTTTTGTACTGTGCACTTGAACTTCAGTAGAATATATACAACAATTCTGTAGAGAAGTTACAAGCATGAGGAATGCTGCTGTTGAACAATCATATCCTAGAATACTATCATGCCACACTTGAGCTAAATAAAAAAAAAATAACCTATTGACTACTAAACAAAGTATTCCACAGTCCTAACACAACTAACTGGGAAAACAGTCTAACTGGGCAAAAAAGACGTATGAGACTGAGCCTGAATTTTCTTTAGAAAATTCCAGGCATACAATATAGCAACTTCTAGACTTTAATACTCAACTTGATGTTAAATGCTCTCCTTTGACAAAGTTGGTTTATATCACTATGAATTGTTAGAAACCAAAATATTAATATTTAATCTGGATTATTATCACAATCTAGGCACTTTGCATGATTTCACTGTGTTTTATGTTTTTCTAGGAGTAGCAAAGCCTTTAGTCATTATAAAAAAGGACTTTTTGTTCCCTTTAAAAGACAAAACAATTTCATAGTTGCAACAAAAGGACCCAAACTATATAGGTTGTCACTTATGCTCTATTATGCTATCACACAGCTGCATTATTTCCACATTCACCTCTCTTTCCCCATTTCCTTCAAGGCATTTGTCATTTCACATGTATTCAGAAGAGCTGATTTTTAATTATCATTCTCTGGAGGAAATTCTTTTTTCAGAAATGTATCAGCCACGTGGTAACTCTTGTGAGCCCACAAGAGTTGTGGGCAGAGGTGAAAGCTATGCTGTACTACCTGCACTGAATAAAAACATTACTAAGTACTGCCTTTTCCAGAAATCTCCCATGTAAAAGGAGAAAAGCAGCAAATACCTTCAAAGCAGTGGAATTTTGTCTCCTCATTTAATAGTGCAGCAATCAGGACAAAATCCCTAATCTCAGCTGGGCCCTTTTTATAGCCCAAAGGAGTTGTGGGCGTATCCAAAATCGCTCAAAGGCAGAAATCCAGGTGGGGTGAACTGCACTTAGAAGTCACTATTTTCTTCCAAGGACTTCTAAGGGACACTGGGCTGACTGACTCTGATTAGAGAGCCAGCTTCTAGTGACTAGAATTCATCATTATTGCTGTAACAATAATCATGAGTTTCACTGTTGCCTTTCTTTGTTCATAAACAGCTTAAACTCCAGCACAGTCCCTCACTGCATGAGGACCTTGTGTCCTAATGCATTTGAAAAGGAAAAGTCTTTCTCTTCCTTATTACTTTATTGGCTAGCATTAAGTGACATTTTTTTTTATCTCACTGGTGTATTGTGAGAAATAATTAATGTTTGTGTACTGCTTTGAAAATGAACATCATTACATCAGTTGCTAGTTTGAGGAGAAAGATGCTTTTTAATGTTCCATCTGTTTTGTTCAGGCTTTAATTGGCTCTGTATTTATCTTCCTCTCGCTCTTATGATTGTGAGTTCAACTCTTTTTTAGCCTTTAATCTTTGAGTGGTTTCTCTGAAAATTCTCAATTGTCACTCAGTCTTCTCCATTCATGCCTGTCAGATGTTATAGAGCCCAGGGGGAAGAAGGAAGTGAAGACAATTTTTCTTACAGGGATGGTATGATGGACCTGGATGCTGGTTAAGTGGACTGAGGAGAAGCTTTTTGAAGGGCTTGTAGGGAAGCAAGATTTCCCTTAAAGAAGGGAGGAGAGAAGTCACCATTGTTGTTCCTGTGGTTTTTTTCCCACTCTGAGAAGTCCTTCTCTGGGATGAGATTCCTTTCGCATGTGAAGAGTAAGAAGTTATTTTAGTTTTTTGGAAGCTTTTTGATTCTGAGTTCACTTCAGATAGATGAGGGGAAATGCAAGTAGAACAACTGATCAAATTATGGGTTAACAACCTGAAGGAAAAGTAAAATGTAATGACCAGCTCTTTTTGGACTTGGATTCACCTTATTTCTATATAGAGAAGAATCATTGACTCTTGAAAATTGTGAAAATAAACAGAACAAACCTGCAGAAAATATATGGTAATGTAGAAATATTACCAAAAAAAAATAGAGATTTACAAAGTGTCCCAGAACTACTTTTATTTCTAGTTCTAGAACCTTGAGATTTTGTGCCTGTACAAATAGCTAAATTTTCTTTTACATCTTTCACAAAAATGCATGGTAATCTAAACATAGAAATATGAACAATCAACATCTGACAGTGATCTAATTACAGGAATTTGAGAATGCTGGCTAGTTATTTTTCAAAAGCTTGACATTGTAAAAGCTGGAAAACATGTAATGTTGTTATTTCTCAGATGACTCACAGTAAAACATAATAATGTTCTGGAAACTCACACTTGCATACACAAAATCCGAATAAAGTAGATGTGAAAAAAGCAAAGAAGAGTTGCAGTACTTCTAAGTCTGGAAAAAATTTCTCTAAAATATTATCTGAAATGCATCTGAATAGCTTTGCTCTGGACTATATCTGATTTTCATAATACATTTTCTAAAATTTAACCAATGCTTTAGAATGGATGGAGACTTTGTTTATATATTTGATAATGTCAAGTGAATATTTGACTGTGAGTTTCATTTAATCAAATAAATTGACTGAGAGTTTCATTTAATCATGAAGATAAAATTATTCCTTTTTATACCAAAAATTCAGTTTGGTTGGAAGCAACTTTTTATGACTATATTTTTGACCAGAGATTGCAAGCAGTGCCATGAGATTTAGCTGGCCATCTGTACAGCTCGAACACTGAGTAGTGTGTTTATGGTAGGTTGCTTACAAGGTATTGATAAGCCGGAAATTCATTCTCTGTCTTAATGAATTTTCAGTACTAAGTAAAACTCACAACCTGTATAAGCACAAATAACACAGCAAAACTAGTGGATTAGATGGTAGATTAGATTTTATGCCCTTTATCTTTTATATTCCAGAATACCCTGTTTTAAAACAGTTTTCCCTTTTGAAGTAATTCTGGATTTGCAGTCTCAAAAAAAGAATATATAATTAAAACTTCTTTTAGCAGTATTATTTTGAGACAGACCTTCTGAATTAGAAAACAAACCCCAGTAGATTAGGTTTTAAGTGGAGAAAAGCAGAGACATGATTATTTTTACCTTCTATTAATTACCAAATGGACAGGAAAATAATAAAAAGAAATTAAAATTGTCTGCCAGTGATTTTGCTGGGTTTGCTTTTCCTAACCAGTGATTTCTTGGATTGAATCACTGATCATGCCATGTTGATAAAGAAAAGTGCCTGGGCAAAAATTCAATTAATTCACACAAAACCTTTTCTTGTACTTACCTGTTTGATCTTACGTTGTCAGAATGCTTCCTGCATCATAGGCACACAAAAGTTTATCTTCACCTCTGCACAATTTCTTGTATAATTTAGTCTTTCATTGCATTATTTGAACTTGCTCCTGTACTTTGTTATTATTATTGTTATCCATATGATATGACTTCACCTTATTACTATGAAAATTATCAAAAGAACTTGCAATTGTTTGCAGGGTTTTTTCTTTTTCTGAAAATGTATTTCAAAGTAATAGAGTAATATTTAGTATAACCACTTTATCTTTTATCTATTATCAGAGAAACAGCACAAACACCATACCATCTCTTCATCTCTGCTCCTTCCTGTCCCTCCAATATTTCTCTTGTTCCACTGGTTCAAGTCAGTAAATTTTTTTTGTTAACTTCCTTTCAAGTTCTGATGGTAACTGAGATCTGGATAAAACCATTGGAACTATGTAAAGACATCGTAAAGTTTCTGGGATTTATGTGGGAATTAGAGGTCTTAGATGCTGTGGATAGAAACTTTATGAGCAGAAGGGAAAAGGGCAAAGAACACATCAGGATTGTCCTGACAGTAAATAAACTCCACAGTGCTTACACTAGCATAGAGCTGTTTTGTTTGGGGAGCTCCACAATGGTCTCCTGTGCCTAAAATGAAAAATTATATTCAGATTAAATACATATATTGCTCAGTGAATATGATTTGTAGTGTGTATCATATTTATTGATGGAAAAGAAATGATGTTTTGTCCCAGGGTGCATCCCAGAGCAGCAGATGCGAGACAGTTTTTGAGGAACATGTCTTGATGTGTCCAGGGATGTAGCAGCATTGTCTGGAGGTTCAGCACAGGTTATCTCTGCTTTGTGTTCGCTTCTGCTCGTGTCTGTGGGCCCTGAGATGCAGCTGGAGATGGGATGACAGTGCCCATGGTGCCTTGGCCACGCAGCATTCCCTGCACACATGTCAAAAGAGGTAGTGTGGTACATTTTGAGAGCTGCCACAAGTGAGGGGTTCCCCAGTCTGTCTGGGAGGACCAGGGCACAGTTTAGCATGTGATTTTCTCTGTTTTCTGAAAAACACTAGCCTTCACTAAATATTACAGCAAAACTAACAAGTAGCATTACATCATTTCCCGAGCTAGAAATAACAGCCAAAACTCTAATCTGGAGGGAGTGCAGCCAAATATCATCAAGTTGTAATTAGCAGAGGACTACATTTTGAAAACCGCTCTTTATGAAGATTTAAAAATTACTCATTAAATGTTCAAAGTGCACTTGGACGTGTCCCTTCTTTATGTTTTCAGTATTTTCTGTGACCTGCACTCTTACTTAGAGCTGTGTAGAAGCATTTAATCTTCTTTTCTCTTTCTCCAAAATCAGGCAGACATTCCTTCTGCAGAGAAAGGATTTAGGATTTTTATATTTAAAGTCTTAGAAAAGATCACCAAGCCACACAGCCTGAGGACACCTTTTTAAAGCTTCTATTCAAGGACATATGTACATAGTGGATTTATAATTTAAAATTACTGTTTCCTTGTCGTTTCTAACTATTTTTACTTTTAAATATGGGCCAAGTTCTTTTGTGTCTGTAGATCAACTATATCCAACTTAGCAAACAATTTAGCACCACTGAATATGCTAGTAGAGCAAAGAAAACTCTGAGCAGGTTACTCTGAGCAGGTTTACATGTGGTCGGATGCAGTTTGCTTCCCTGAACAGAACATCCTCTGGCTGCAGGCCATTTGAAGGTACTTCAAGGCACAGTCACCGATTCAGATCCAAATATTCCTTTTGGGGCTGAGGTAATGTGATGGTGAGTTCCTGCTTAGTTGCCTATGAAATAAGTGGCATTCACTTGTGCACAAACCATTTCCTACAGAGGCCCATGCATGGGGACTGCAGGTTGTTCAGGATTTTGCTGTAAAATGGCTTGATTGCTCTGGATCAAAACAGTGTCAAGGGCACTAACTTCAACACTGGTTCGTTATTTTTTGCCAGTGGTGCTTATCTCCAAACACTGAAGAAAATCCTGTAGAACCAACCTTACCAGAAGTGCATTACATGAGGCTAAAATACCTAGAACAGTCTGCTTATTATAGAAAAAAATATAGAGTTTGAGAACCATTTCATAACATCCTGTAATAAGGAAAATCTTCCAGTTCACAACGAAACATTATTAATTTGCCTTGTAGAAGGAATGGATTTCAAGAGAGAGAAAATTATAATTATATTCTAAAACAAGTTATGAGGAAATAAAATTATCATGGGTTTGGCCACTTTGAAGTCAAAACATGTTATTGAAGGTTTTAATTTTCCTATGGTAAGCCAAAGGACAGATGGAACAAATGAGAAAACATGATTTTTGAAAGTAGAATTCTTTTTATGCATTGTGGATTTGTTAGCACTTCTGACAAAGTGCATTGTTTTGTTTGAAACTCGCAATTCTACCAAGACTGATAGGAAATTTTGTCTGAACTGCCACTGTATTCAGCAGTAAAAAAAGGTTATCATTGTGACTGTGAATAGTGACATTGTATTGGCTTTCTTATTAGTATTAGAAAGCATTAAAAGCTTTAATGAGCAATAGAAAATTATAAGATACAAGGAGAGGAGAACATCATAAAGAATTGTGACATAGAAGGCAATTGATGAATTAAACTACAAAACAAATCTAGTGTCTGAAAGACAAGAAAAGAATATGTACTTTTGGATGAACTCAGGTCCCAAAGATTATTAAGACAGAACTGGTCTTTTCATTTGAGAGATTTAATTTAATCAGGTTTTTCTGCTAACTTAATTTGATCAGATTTAACATTGATATTTAACTTATTTGGCTGTCATGCTACACCTTTCCTTCTGGGAGTATTAACACATAATTGCATAAAACTTTTTCCTCTTGGTTTAAAAGTCCTTCAATATTTAAAGGGATTTTGAGTCTATCTAGGCTTTGAATTCAAGCTTATCACAGTTTATATAAAGTGTCGGTCAGGCTGAGGTACCCATATCACATAAAGGCTTACTCCAAGATTTCCACTGAGGCAGAGAGAAGGAAGTGGGACATTTTGGTTCTGTGTCCTCCTCAAGATCCTGAGGGGGTTTGACTTCCCTTAGTACTTGGCCAAACAACAAACCCAAACACAAAGCACAGGGGCAACTCACCATCCCCACACTTGGAGTTGGGAATCTGTCCTCTGTAGAGAAAGGGTGTAAATTATAAAGCCAAACAGAAAGGCTGAAGCAGGAGCAGTATGGCTGAAGATGTTTATCTAGTAGTTCCCTAGGGCCACACACAGAAACAGGGCCTGCAACAGGACAAGAAACAAGAGTTTAATTTCATGTAGCACTGTTTCTTAATAGTCCTGGCAGGTTTATCAAGAGACAGCTTCTTCAAACCCTTTTATTAAAAATAAAATCATAAAAAAAGAAGACATTTTTAATCTCAGCCAAGCATTACAGAAATAAAGCATTCTGATGCACGGGTCACACATTGCTGTAACAGAGAATTCCTTTGGCAACAAGAGCATTTTAATCCGGTCTGCAGTGTTTCAAAGGGAATTGTGGAGCCACATTCATCTCTTTTGTGATAAGTGAACTTCATTTCTTTTGCTGTGCAACAACTATTATAACTGTGCCAATTTTTTGGTACATGGGTTTTCTTAAAGTCTGATCAGTGTCTTTCTTAAGGTGGATTAAATGCTTGTTAAGTCCATCCTCTCTATTCACCCTGAAAAATTCAAATACAAAACTAATCATTTAAATTAAATGTAACAAAACGTAAAAATTAAAGTGATCATAATACAGAAACTGAAACTTAACAATATGATAAAACTAACTGCCATTTATGATTAATTATAGAAATATAAACCAAAAGGCTGCAATAAATTCTAATTCTTCTTGCACCAAAAGTTCAAAGACAGCAATACTGGTGTTTCAGTTTATTGTTGAAAAGGCCTGAGCTCTTTCCTGAGAGGGGCCAGCAGCAGCACCAGTTGGAAGGACAGCTTTCAGGTCATAGATGTTATTCTTTTTATGCCTAATCTCTGCAGTTATGGAAAGAGAAACACATTCAAGAAAAGTAAGCAAAACAAACTCTGTAGGTATAAAGATTTTCAAGTACAGTAAGACTTCATGTCCAAGAAAGTTGGCTCATATGACCACCATGTCACACTAACAGTCATCAACCATTTTCTTTGAATGGAAGAAAAAGGACAGTGACTTTTTTATGTAACTTCAAAGGAAGCAATAAAGTACCACAGTTTACTGGAGACGATGTTTAGCTTTTTTTGTAACTGGCATTGTCATTGCAATGAATATTTGTGTTCTCCTTTTGAGTTGAAAAAGATATTTCTCCTCCAGAAGAAGGTCCTTTATTTTCTTCAGCTTTCTGTCCATGAGAAAACATAAGGAAATAGTGAGTGATCTTTGGCATTGGAGGGGACAGTTGTACAGATCCCAGTTAGTTTTTTTTTAAGAACCTTATTCCCAAAGTAGTATTACAGGCACTGTTCACTTTAAATTTTACTTTGCATATAAAGCATATGAAAATCTTTTGGCCATTCCTGTTAGCTCCTGCCAAGTAGATAGATCAGGTGTGCCAAGTGACTTGTGCAACAAAAAAGATATTAATTTCTTCCATTACTCTTTGTTAATTAGACTATATTAGGATTCAAAGGAACTTTTAACATAGTATTCAAACATTGCCATGATCTTTATAATATGACTGTACCCCAAAAACTCAGTGCAACAGCTGCTTAGGGTTTTAACTGTCTGAGACTTGATTGCAATTACATAGAAGTTATATTAATGCAGAAATAAATGAATTGTATAGAAGGAACTCCATCTTTATTACAGTAAAACAGGCTCTGATGAAATTCTGATGTATTATGTCAATTTTGGAAAAAACATAGAAAATAAAGGTAATTGTGATTCCAAACTTTAGGCTACATGTCATAACCAGCTCCATAAAAAAGACTTATGAATTGTTCATCCAAATGTTTAAAGTAATTTTCAAGTACAGGCAATCTGGAAGAACATTTCAGTTTTTTCACACCTAGAGACTATGTATGTAGATGTGTTTATTACAGCATATGTCTTCACTAGTATTTGGTTTAGTATCTGAAAATATATCATTTCCACCATTAAATATTTCAGCTAAGATCCCTAGCCCATGATCCATATAATAGCTGTAAATCACTTGTGCTGGTGAGCTAATATTTATTTCATTATTTAGGAGGGTGAAAGTTATTAAACCACATCATTTCTAAGAACAGTAACCCTTGTATGAAAGAGTCGAAGGGTAAGAGATTACTTGAACCTTCAAAAATGGGCAATTATGAAAAACAATTTCTGATGTCTCATTAAGGAAGTTACTCAGATTGCACAAATGATCGCTTTTATGAAACCTCAGTCAAACTTCCAAAAATATTGCCTTCATTAGGAATATATGTATTGCATGTGTCTCCTTAATAGCATAATTTTACCTTTATTGCTCTTGTTGCCTGATGATTGAAGGCAAAACAATGGTCATTTAACTCTTCCAATTGTTGAAAAAATATTCAAAAGTATTTTTTAATTAGAAATATCTTTTATATTTTCTCTTTCTTTTCATTTATAGTTGAAAAAATAAAGATTTAATTAAAAATATGGAAGGAAATGTGTTCTTCAAATTTCTAGGAAGTTTTACTGAGTGTCTTTCTGCCTAAAGTTATTCATTATGGCTGTCCTACAGAGCTGGTGTTCCTTGTATTACAAAAGATAATTTTTGACAATTTTAAGTAAACGTAAAAAAATTTTCCCATGTGTTTGAATATAATCATCAGAACACCCTAAGGTAGAAAATTTTGTTGCAAAATATGAGACTTCTGAGATTGCCTAAGTAAACTGTAGACATGTATCTACAGTCAGAAATATCTCATGATGAAATTTCAAAGGTTCTGTTTTTCTGTTGTCTCCTCATCATGGTATCAATGTAATGGACACAGTTTATAATGCTCTGGTTTTTCAGGTCCTATTAAGAGCAGGAAACTACATTGAGATTTATGTTTGTATAAATAGCTGCTAAATTTCAGATGCTTAAATGTGTATAAAAATGAATACAGTTATATATTTGTAAATACTTACAGAAACAAAGAAGAAGCATGTTAAATCATCCAAGTATTGGTTTTCACAGAATCAATAGGGAAAAGAGACAAAAGAAAAAGTAACAGTAACTATCTCAGAACTTCTTTTCTTTGGGATCACAAATTCACTGCTGTTCATACAGTTTCGACATTTGAGTTCTAACAGAGATCCAGTTGTGCAGCCATCAAGAACACTGATTTGACTCTGAATATCCAAAAATTCTTACAGTCATTTGGAAAGTATCTTCTGTACCAAGAATTGATGAATTGCTCCATATTTTCTTTGGTGTTATCAAGGCAAAAGGCCTAAATAAATGCAATTATTTTGAAAGGCTAAATTATTTTTTGTTATTCACTTGTTTGCTTTGTGACTTGTAATTTTGATATCTCTTTCTTAATAAGAAAAATTTTAACCCCAAAGTTAAAGTTTCCAGCTTCTGTCAAGGCCATGATATTTTGTCTTTCTATGCCTACTTTTCTAGACCAAGCAAAACCAAATTTCCTTATGCTAATTTAAATCCTGTCTGTTGGTGAAGCATTTCTTAATGTCCAAGAACATAGGAACAAGCCAGAAAGACTTAAATGTTTCAAAAGCCATAAGTAAGAGTGCCCAGTAGAGAAGGTCTGGGAAACTAGATTGGAGTGGAGCTCAGGCTCACACATTATTCTTTGGTCACTCATGAAGTTTAGTTACTAGCATACTCCTTGCTGCAGTTACACAGTGAATGAGCCCCCTCCCAGGCAAATCCCAGACTTCAATTCCATGTTTGCCCACAGTTCTGGAGATGGCATGGATCAGACTTGGTAAGCAGGATAGATGTGGGCATCATATTTTGAGGCAGGCAGTTGAGCCATATGGACATAAGCCATGCCAGACAACTTTTCCTGAAGGTAGAGAATGGGCACCAGTCCAAGAGGGATTTTTTTAGCCTGTGCACACAGCCCAGCTTTCCAGAACACCAAGTCAGTAAGAAGCTGGATCTCCACTTCAGCAGAAATAAATACATTGAATAAAAACAGTCTTCCAAAATAAAATCCCATGTGCTTGCAAGAAGGCTGGGTCCAATGCTTTGCCAAGCAAAGTTTTGTGGGTCATGGTTATATACAGCTCCCACACACAGTCCATAGGAAGCATGCACCAAGTCTGCTGCAGGGCAAAATCCTTCTTCCTGCACTGAATCATGCAGACATAGAGTAACATTTTCAGAGGCTGTATTGATTTAACTCATTGTGGAAGACAACAATAGGCCCATGCCAAGGTTATCTTCTTTCTTCTAATGTCTTATATGCTGAAACATCAGTATTTTTCTATATGTTCTATTTATCTTATATTTGGCTTGTTTTCTGTTTCTAAACAATACTCAGATTAACCTGTAGGGATAATTTGTCTCTAAATGAGTTCACCTTCCTATCAAGAATTCCTTAAATTACAAAGATGAAGTTGCTTCTCAAACTATTATATGTGAATATGTATGTGACATTTGCAATAACAGCAACAATAATATGCATTATATATGTAATTTTGTGTTCTTACCCAGTTAATTGCATTAATGAAAATGAACTATCTGCATACTTGGTTTCTTTGCTCATTACTCCTTCTCATGCTGTTGTCAAATAACAGACATACCATGTGTAATTGCTGGAAAACAAAGTTAATTTGAAACACTGTTTGAGTATCATAATTTGAATTTCAGACTTCACTTTCTTATTACTTTTACCAGTTTAAATATAAGTATCTTTTCACCCAGATTATTTCTATTTTGCACCAAGGCAACCAGTCCCATAACCTTTCAGTGGCTGACACATGACTCTATTTGTACCAGCAAATTAGATGTGCATTCCAAGCAGCACAGCCAGCTGGTTGAGCTTTTGTTGGATTTCTTAGTCTCCAAAAACAGAGCGACCACATGCAAAAGACCCTCTGGGAAAGGCTCTTGCAGCACCCTCTACATGGGTATCATGCCTAGGAATTATTAGGAAGAGGGGTGCATGTACCATAATAACACCAGGGGACATTTCAGGCACTTGACAGTATAGATGAACATCTACCAGTGTCTGGGAACATTCCTGGGCACAATTTAAGACATTAATACAGACAAAGCCATTATGGTCTGTGGTTCTAATGGAAAATAGGAAATGTGATTGAATGGCTATATTGAAAAATGCTAAATGGCATTAAAAATTTTGCCTGTATTGTCTCATCTTCCACTTCATAAAGGTTAACTATTCCAGACACTTGACTGTACCAAACTTACTAACATCTTTCTGTATTTTTTACCTCCTAAGGCAAAACAAAAACTTCATCCATCTATCAGTTGCTGTCACTTTTCTGACTTGAAAAGGAGTAAGAATATTTTGATAGTGCACTGACTGCATTCAAAATATTTTTTGAGAAATTTCTGAATATGGTTGCATTCAGATGTCATCAGTCTTTACAGGACATGTCTTTTTGTTCGGTTAGGAATTGAATTTACTGTTGGTTCTGTGATGCGTGGTTACGTTATGTTCTTTTGCCTCAATGCTGATCTCTGAAAATACATAATGATCTAAAATAGATTTCCCAGGTTTCTTCTTGTATTGTGATTTGAGGTTTTTTTGTTTATATTCCTATGCTTTTCCTATTCTATTTAATATTGAAAATCCTCTAGGTAACATGAAACATAAAATATAGAAGTTTCTTTATTATATCTTTTTCAAAAGTCCTTGAGAACTTAGGCTGGGATTGCATAGCTCTACCAAACCTTGCTATGTGAGTTGATTAAAAAAATTCCTTCTTGCTCTTTCTTACCCTGAGTGGCAGGACTCACACTTTAGTGTTGTAATTCTAGCATAGTGAATCATATCTAATAGATTCTTCTGTGTGATGGCATAAAAGCACCTGAAGGACTTAATGTCAGACCAGCCACAATTTCCTTACTAATCTCATTTATTGCAGGTATTTTTTTCCCTCTTTTGGTAAAACTAATAGTCTACCTATCTAGTAAAACTATAGCAACCACAGACTGGCCAGAAACATGAACACATTCACTAATGTCTGATAACTTGGGACCTTTGAGAAATCACTGCAGAATATCCTATTGCCAAACACCAGGGGAAAACACAAATTCCCTGGGTTTCAATGAAGGGCATGTATGTAATGCACATCATCATTCATTATGTGTCTTACACTGAAAGATGTCTCACACTGTGCTATGGGATTCTAGTATCTCCTTCAATTAACCATGAAGCACTGATGAATAAAAATAAAGTCTGGAAGGGAAAAAAATGGAAAATTTAGCTGGCATTTACCATATTAACTTCTTATGGCTTAATTCTGGTGAAATCACCCCTCATTGGAAGAGCCATGGGTTAAGAGAGAGAAGCAACATCTTATGAATTATTGAATGAGAAGTCTTATGAATTATTGACACAATAATAACAGAATTCACTTGGTTTCTCTTTAACTCTGGAATACGTCTGATTGCACTTTTTATTTTCAAATATCAGCCAGTGAGCTGATATAGAAATACTACTTAACATTAAAAGACAGGACAGGACACTCATTTAACATTAAACAATTTCTTAGGAATATTTTGAAGGGATTTAAATTCTTTTCTAAATGAATAATTTAATATATATTATTTAAAATTTATTTAAAGAATATACATTAAGTAAAATTTAATGTATAAATTATAACATTTAAATTATGGAATAATTTTCACATTTCCCTTGAAGAAATGTGGTTTTAGGGAAACCACAAGAGATGCTAAGCTCCACAAATAAGAAGAAAATTTTCTCTATATATGTTATAAATAACCTAAAAGATGGTTAATTCCCAGAACTTAGGAAGTGGCATTTAGGAAAGAAATAGGCTACTTCTATATTAAGCCTCCTTGAACATATGCAAAAATGGTTTGTAATTTACAAATTAGAAGATGAAATTACACAGGTCAAGGACAAACTGTGTCCTTAACCAATGTTATTTGGTTCAGGTTATGTGATTTGAAAGTATTGCCAATCTATTGACTACAACAGAAACACTTAGTTTCCATTATGTGGACAAACATTTTTAAAAATTATCTTTACTGTAGCGTATTACTACTGGTTTCTCCCAAAAGCTGAAAACATTCAATTTTTAAAAATGTGTTTCATCAATACTTTGTTTTCTCTGTACCTTGTTTAGATTAAATAGTTATTAGTTCATCTTTAGTACTGGGTAACCTCCTTTAGCTCAGAATTTAAAACTTCAAGATTTTTTCTTTTTGTGAAGGCTGTGCAGGTCTGGGGCTCTCACCTCCTGTCTGTCCAAGCTTTCACTTTTCAGAGTGACTTCTGTTTCTTTCTTGAGGCTCATGCCTGGCATTCTCTCACAAAGAAGCCAAAGAAGGTGCATAGTGCACAGCTGAGTCCTAGACCTAGAGGGATGTTAACACTCGTAGGCTGAGCATTATCCCAGACAGGAGAAGCTCAAGTGCCTCTCAACAAGGCACTTAAATATACTCACTTTAATGACATCTGAATATGCATTCAATCTTTTCTAACTGGTGGCAACATGTGTGCCTTAATCTTTGTCAAGTATCTTTTACTAAACTCTCCTTCTTTGTCAAGTATCTTTTACTAAACTCTCCTTCTTCAAACAGGAAGTGTATTTGTGGATAGTGGTTTTAAATATAATGTGCAACCTGTACTTTGAAATGAAAAAGCAGATGCACTTTTCATGAATAGAAGTCACTGAATAAAGTCTAAATCCTAGTGATGCATATTATTTTGGTACTTTTTAATTTCTTTACTGAGTGGCATCATCATTCTAGTTACCAGAGTGCTGGAAAAGCCAAACATTTGGACACATCTGTGAGCAAAAAACAGGACAAAAGCATGTACACCCAAAATTTGGACTTTACACTGTATATAAGTATATAAATACTTATAGTCTATGAAATTCCTCCAAACTAAATTCATAGAGTTGCAGATTCATGGAATTGTTTGGGTTGGGAGGGACTTTAAAGATTGCCTGATTACAAACTCCTGCCATGGTCAGGGACACCTTCCAATGGATCACGTTGTCCAAAGCCTCAGTCTGGCCATGAGAACTTCCAGAGACAGACATTCAGCTTCTCTGGGAAACCTGTGCCAGTGCCTCACCACCTCATAGCAAATAATGTTTAATCTAAACTTACTGTCTTTTAGTTCAGACCTACTCCCCATTGTCCTATCACTACATTCCTTGCTAAAGGTCCCTCTCCGGCTCTCTTGTAGGCCCCTTTTAGGTACTGGAAGGCCAATAGGAGATATTCACAGAGCCTCCTCTTCTTCTTCAGGCTGAAAAACCGCAAGTTTTTCAGTCAATGTCTATAGGAGACGTGTTCCCTTATCCACCAATGCAATTCTCCAGTTTTAGGCAGCTATTAGATTTTTCAAGCACAATTTGCTCTTAGTGGAGCCATGTTTGTGTCACACATCACCTCCTTATTTTCCACACACCTTAGCAATTCGACTCCTGTGCATGGCAAGGTCTGCAGCCCAAGCAGTTTTCTGCCTTTCCTGGTTGCAAAGTTTGTGCAGTGTTTCTGAACAACCTTGGCCAATGCACAAACACAGGCCCTGCTTATCTCTCAAACACAAAATCAGGTGTTTGAAGAGCATCTGTATCCTGGTGAGAGTGGTGGGTAGTTTCCTTCACCATCAGTTCATCATCTTGATGTTTGGGTCACTGACTTGAGGTGGCATGCACTTTACCATTCCTGAGATTATTCAGATCCACCCTTCCCAGGCAGACAGCTCAGCTGCCAGCCTTGCCCTCAGCTAGTTGGCATCACTATATATACATTTTTTTTATATAAGTCAGCATTGCATCTTACAGTTGTGGTAAGTGGTTGCAGTAGATGATGCCTCCTAAAAATGTTAACATTAAATAAAGGAAATCTCAGTGAGTAATTTTTGTCCTAACACTCACAATTAATGGAATAAGAAGGAATAATATTAGACAGGCTATTTTATGTGCTGATTAAACTGTTATGGTCATCTAATCAGGTTGGCTCCCTTCTGCATTTTAAATTTAAAAAATGGAAATAAAACCACTTAGTAGTTTCTGCATGAATAAAGGTTTTCAGAACAGAAGTCTAACTTCAGAGGCACTACTCAGACATGTGTAAAGCTCTGTCTCTGCTTAGTATAAAGATGCCTTAGGTTCAATAATATTTCCATTAGTGACATATTGAAAAAAAATTAAAAGCCTAAAATGCTAAAAGATATATTAAAGGATTTTTAGAAGGCAGACTAATATATCATAGCAAGTCATAGTATATCAGTGTTAAAATGTGCAAATTGATTATGCCATATTATTTCTTGCTAGAAGGTCCATTTTAAAATGCAAAACCTTTTCTCAGTACATCTCAGGCACCAAATCTACATGGAGGCTCTACAAAACCTGAGATGATCTCAGATGGTCAGAGCATGGTGCTAATAAAGCCAAGGTTGAGGGTTCAATCCCCTTATGAGCTGATGCTCATTTAAGAGCTGGAATCAGTGATCCTTGTGGGTCCCTTCCAACTCAGAGTATTCTGTGATCATTAGCAGTTCTGTCCTTTCTTTGTATTTAAAATCTTGCTTCAGCAGAGAAACTGGTCTGAATAGAAATGGAAACGCATATTATAGAATGATCTGTATAAAAAAATAATGTAGGGAAGTGATACAAAAGTACCAAATTGGCAAGTTTTGTTTGTTGCTCATGTTTGTCTCACAGCTGTTGGGAGCCATTTTTTATTTTTGTCAATGCTTCACATTAAATTTAGGTCCCCGTCTAGAATGCTATATGAAGAATCTATCCTTTGAAAAACTTCTCTCTTAATGTAATAAAAATTTTCACTATTCCATAATCACTTCCTATTCCTCACAAGTGTTCTATTGCACCACCTCTAATCAGTATTTTCTACATTTTCTCATTGGGCAAAAAAATGAAGACTTCTGTGGCCCATGGGGTATCTACCCACAAAGGGAATGTATCTATTCGCAGTCTTGAAATGTAACTTATGTTAAAAGATTTATTCTGCATATTCAGTATTTGGAATAAACTGAATTAGGGCAATAGACCAAATAAACTGAATAGGAGTATTTGGAATTAACTGAATTCAGTTTATTCAATATTTGGAATAAACTGAATTAGGGCAATTGACCAAAGCAAATATTAATATGTTTTTCTCTAAATATTCAAAATATTATAAGGGAAATATTTTGGAAAATTTATAGCTCATTTTATGCATGAAGAGAAAAATCTTGACATTCATTTATAGCAATTATTCAGAATTTCATCAGACTATCTTTCAGTGACTGCTGAAGGTGAGTAAAGAAAAAAAAGTCTTTTGCTGGCATCTGCTCTGCTATGAGTTTGCCAAAACCAAAGATATAAGCCCTTGAATTTGTTTCCTTTTGAACAAAGAGCACAAAAGAGAATAAATTCATAGGAAAGAAGAAGTCGTTAATCACATTTTGACTTATTACTGTGGCAACCACCAATGTTTTAGTAGACAAAATCCTGCAATCACAGTTTTCTAGAATGGATTCTACACTATGACTAGGTGAATTAATCATGTAACTTGGAGAGATTTGTTTTGAAAAATAGAAAGTTTTGCTCAGTTTTCCATACAAGTTTTAGCTAAGGCTTTACATTCAAATTTTATTACTCGAGAATGTCCTCACAGGATAGTTTTGATTAGAATCTGCATTGTCAATGGTCACTTATAATCTCTACAAAGTAAATATTTGCAAGTCAGGTTGTATAAACAGTTCTTCCAGTTACTGGTGTCTACTGAAGTGTTGGAAGAGCAAACCAGGGTGGCTGCAGCCTTAACCCTGAGACTGTTTCTGTAGAGTGACAGCAAATGAGGCACAGGCAGGTCAGTGCCACTGAAGCCAGACAGGAGGGATTTGCTCCCCTCAGAAAAGAAGGTATGTAATCCCACCCAAAACCTTTGGAGATACACTGGGGAGGCTGAGTAAGACAGAAGGAGTGAAAACAAGTGCAGCCTTGGGGAAACTGCTTGTTGATCTTCTAAACTTAGGAGCGAGTGAACCATCCTCTGAACCAAAGCAAGATCCAGGGGAGCAAGCTAAGAGTTAGAGTGATCAGAGACTTGGAGTTTGAGTCTTTCTCTGCCTCTTTTTGTGTGGGAAATGGATTTTTAAAGAATTCTCAAAACTTGACAGAAAGCTCACAGAAAGCTCTTGTACATCTGTATGCAAACTTTGAGATAAAGTGTGCTGACTTAGGAAGGCCAAGGAATAGTGATGACATTGTTCAGAGACTGAACTAGAAACGAATTTCAACAAGTTTCAAAATATGGCCTTGCAAAAAGACCAGATATTTTAGAGAATTAGAACTGTGAAAGATGCATTGTAGCAGGACCACGTGGGGTAAAAATATAGGTGATTGGTGTTAGAATAGTAGCATTGTGTGGCAAAAGCTAATAGGTTGAAAAACATTTATTAGGTATTGTAACCAGGAAATAGGTGGCATTCTGATGGAATGGAATTGAGTTTTACACCTCTTGTGTCTCACTATTCATCGAGACTGATAATGGAATAACATATTTTAAAACAACTCTCAACTGCCCCATCTCCATAAAAACTGGGAAAACTAACATTTTTGGTTTGAACTGGTGGTGTACCTTGAGAAGCAGCAAAGCTGTCTGCCTCAGATTAATGTGCTATTCATCCTTTTCTAAGAAAGCAGAAACATTACTAAGGCAGCAGTAGCAATCAAAAAAAAAATCATTACAGTCTTCACCATGATGTGGGAAACTGAGCCACATCATTTAGGAAAAGAAAGAAAGGCATTGCTGCACAATCCTGTGCAAAGAAAATGTGTTTATTGAACCCTAGAACTGAGTGAAATTATATTAGAATGAGAGAGCATCCTGAAAATAAAGATGCGAAAGCAAACAAAGAAACAAAGCATAGCATATCAGCAATTTTAATTGTGAAGTGATTAGATCTGAAAGAGGTGAAGACACTTGGCTTTGTTTCTGAGAGCAGTTTTGTATTTCCAATGGCACATTGATAAAATTGGATCATTATCAAAAGAATTATGAAGGCATCTGCCTTTTATTTAGTCCACCACACAAAAAATCTTCATCTACAAAAGTACCAGCTCGTTTAAGGATTTTATTTCTGTTATTTATTTCTAACTTTTATGATGAAAACAAACTCTTCTGCTAATTTGGCAACATTTTGCTAGAAAGAGGTTCTTTCATCAGTGTTTATCATATCTCCTTAAAGAAAAATTTGTCCCAGTGCCTAACATTTATTTTTGATATTTGTACAAAATAATAGTGAAATCAGTTTAAATGTTCTAAGTAAGTAACTATTTCAAGCAACCATTAAGTTATTAAGTACTAAAATTGCTGAAGTAGTTGTTTGTCTGCATAGGACAGACAGATATCTTACCACCATACAAGAATATGGAACAGTTCTAGTCATAGAAAGCCTGCTCTTGGCCTTTTCAGAGAAATGAACAGTATGTATATTGGTTTATAAACTTTCTGGAGTGAATGCTGTCTGACTTAACAGTCTGCAATGGGAAAAACAAGTCTGAAAGCAGTATTGATAAGAAACTACACAGCAAATTTCAGGGAGGCAATTGCAGGGCAATGGCACATGTCCAAGCCACAGGACTCAGCTGTTCTGCTGGCTGGGAACAAGATGATAGAGAAGATACCCGGCAGCTTTTCCTAGGAGACAAGTCAGCCAACAAATGGCCCATGTGTAAGGGAGAGGAACCTGAGAAAGAACAGCACTCCACAAAAGAAAGCTCCTCCAGTGGACCTGCTCTAAGATTTTAAATTGCCCTTTTTTGCTGAAGTAGTTTGTTACTTTGTAAGAAGTGGTTTTCTAAATAGATGGCTCACTTGTGACAGTGGACCATTTCTGCAGGAGAGGGGTGAGACAGAAAGAGGTATTGCTCAGCAGTGTTCTGGGAATTCTCACCTCACCTGCAGGAGAAAAGCTGGAGTTATGGTCACTTAAGGGGGTAGAGCATCTGTAAAAAAAAAGTGTAGGTGGCTCCAGGTTTTGTGTGAGGTGTGAAAGGGGTGGCAGAGCAGGAAGTGCCACGAAATTTCACTTTGACCAGAGGTACTACCTCAATAAATATAAAGTAATAAACGAGAATTTATACAACTAAGCAAATTATACCTTAGCATTAATTACTAACAGCAAAAAATTATATTTGAAATAGAAACTCTGAAATTAAATACTGGAAAATTCTTGAAGGCCTCAAGAACTGTAAAGATGAAAAGCGCAAAATCAATAGATAAAATGCATTTTTTATGCCTTACATTTTTAAGTTGGATGAGAACAAGCCTAAATCAAACAGGAACATATGATGCAGAAATCCAAGACACAACCATCTGAAACTGGATGTGTTTGATATTTTTTTTCTTAAAATATTCTTTGGAATAATTAATAAAGCTGTCTTTCAACAGAAATTGTGCTCTAAAAACAATTTCTGAAACTATTTTTATGCTATTGAATTAGAAGACTGAGCCCTACACAGGATATAGAAATTTTTCCTTCATCTAATGAACATTTTTTATTTCTTTCTCTGGTCAAAAACACAGATTAACTCAGGATGAAGAATAAACATACAAAAAATATAAATGTTTGGGAATAAGGATACAATTCTCAAAAATTCAAGGAATCCTGCTGCTGCTCTGGCTGACTTTCACTTGTAGCAGAGTATATTATCCTTTTTGCTGAGACAGGACACCTGTTTGCAACTTCTTCTGTTCTCTTGAAGTTTTTAAAGTATTTTATTATGGCAGCTCTGTGAGTGAAATTCTTTATTGGAAATGTCTAAAGAGATTAAAGCCCAGATTACGCACAAAATTTACTTGATCTTAGGTGTTTTATTTGTTTGCTTTGTTTCTGCAGAATCACAGAATATTCCAAATTGGAAGGTTTGAGGCTGACTTGAATTTTTTTCATTCTTCCAACAACTGAAATAAAGATATATAGAGATGTATATGGATAAATTCCTACAGAGAACAATGTTCAGAAATTTCCTGTTTGGTGGAGTCTTTCCATTTTCACCAACTGCTATTGATTTGATAGCAGCTTCTCTTTTGGTTAAAGGATTAAAGGCTTGAAAAGGGTACCTATAGCTAACAGAATTTTTTTTTCTTTATTATTCCTAATATTTCACTGGGAACTGCAGAGGCTTGTAAGAACAATTTCACAAGGGAACTGCATCAATATCTCAACAAGTTATGTGGAAAATATGGGGTTTGATCATTTTATAGAAACTTATTAATCATGTTGGAATGTGCTTGCACCACCTGGCACAACCTATCAAGTCTGAGAGAACAGGGTGTGTGATCCTGCTATCACTAAGTCTCCATGCACATAGAGACAAAGCTCACATTCACATAAATTAATGCATTTCCTGACCAAATTGTACACCTCAATGCTTTTTCTCTGTAGAGGTGTCCTCAGAGAATATTGCATGTTTTGGAGAGATATCACTGGCTGATTGCTTGCTGGTTCATTTGCAGTGTTAATTACGTGAGCAGCGTTGCTCTCTCCACGATGGATAGGAAGTTGTTGACAGCAAGCCCTTTTCCAGAGATGGAACACCAGTTCCCCACAGAACTGATTTTCTCTTCTCTTGTGCATTCACTAAACCAAAGCCATCTAATGGTTTTTGATAATTGCACTAAAAGGTTTCAAAACAAAATAAAAGAAAAAAAAAGGCAAAAATCTAACAGGACTTTGTCTGCTTTTTGTCATTGGCTTTTGTTTTTATGGTTTGTCTTGGATAAAAAAAAATAACTCTGACATAAAAGCTTAATGCAGACAACAAGAGCAACAACAAAAGAAACAAAATGTTCTCAGGCTAACAAAAGAACTGATTTTTCTTACCAGGACCAGGTTTAAGAATTTATCAGCATGATCAACCACCTTTGAACAGATGTCCAAAATGTTTTAATTGTAGTTAACTGTGCCCTAATAAGCAGCTGGTCTAGGCAATGCCTCCAAGGTCCCAGTCCAGCCTTATTTTCTGTGACCTCTAGAAACTGAAAACAAGAAAATATTTACCAAAGTTCTGCACATTCTGTGTCAAAATAGTCTTATTTTAGTATGTTCTTAAGATATTCAGATATGGTGTGGTGAAGGAAAAGACCACTGTGACATCTGCACCATCCCATATTGGTTTCTTTAAAAGAGCAAACTCAGAAGTAGAGCCCCAAGTCTATTTCTCACCCACCAGAGGCTCATTCCAGTTTCTCTCTTTCATGTTCACTATTTAGCCAGGTATTTCTGGCACTGATAGGGCATCAAAAGTACTTCTGTTTACAATATCTATCAGCTGAGTGCAGATATAGAGCAAGGCTCACCCTATGTAAGTATAGGCTCTGTGCATCAGAAATTTTAGCAAAGGGAACAGTCATTGTAACCTACAATTATTTGAATCTG
Source organism: Lonchura striata (assembly GCF_050655825.1). Classification (NCBI taxonomy): domain Eukaryota; kingdom Metazoa; phylum Chordata; class Aves; order Passeriformes; family Estrildidae; genus Lonchura; species Lonchura striata. The sequence goes on from NC_140703.1 coordinate 66,499,128, forward strand.
GGTCTGGATTGCTAGAAACATGCTTTAGAAAAAGTTAGATGGCATACTTTATTCTAGTCATGACCTTGGCATCATTGCTCACTCAAATTAAGAAAGGATCAATCCTTGCCTTAGATGTTTCATGCAAGCAATGATAGAAGGCTGCAATTTGTGCAGCAAACAAAGCCAGTAAAGTCACATTGTTAAAGTTGGGGTAGAATAAATAATAAGCAGTAGAGAACAGAGCACATTGATAGTTTTGTAGGCAACTTGGCAAAGAGGATTTTTATCAGAATAGCAATAGAAACAGATTTGTCCCTTCCAAGAATCATCAGGTAGTAAGCCAAAACTTTTCAAATTTTAAATTAAAAAGGACTGTGCTTCACTTCAGCCAAGCTATTTCAATGAGCCCTCTCCACATAATCAGTTCTACAGCTGAGATGTCAGAGGACTCTTGCAAGTGTAAATATGCAAGAGAAAGATTTTCCTGTGGTCAGAGTTCAAACTTTGTTGAAAATGAAGAGAGCAAAAGTTTTCTTGAAGTCTCACCTGGCAGTCCTTAACTTGCATGGGCTGGATGCCTGTTAGAGCATAATCCTTGTCTTTTCATGGAATGCTGCCGGGTACTCTTTCAGAATTTTTCAAAAATCAGTTGTTAGAAATCTATTTTTTTTCACATATTAGTAATACAGAAATGCCTGTCATGTATGTTCCTGCATAAAACTTGTTTAAAAGGTAAATGAGTGGTGTAAACAGTACTACCCTGTATGAAAGTTTAATTCTACAATAAAGACAAGTTGAGACTGGGCCTCCAGTAACTCATTTCGTAAAGCAACCTACATCAAATGCACAAAGTCACTGCCTCTGGTACAAATGGTAGTTTTGCCATGTTGCAGTAGTGTGCTTTGATTGAATTAAGGTGAATATACATCCCTCCCACCCCCCACACTTTATCTAGGACCTTTGACAGCCTTTGCAACACCAAAGTTAAGTGTGTCACCTTGTGCGCAGTCATGCATATACACGTTACATATGCATATATTTGTGCTCAAGGGCTGGTGAAAGGCAAAAGTTCCAACCACATTTATTTTTTCACCTCTCAGTATTACTTTTTTTCATCACCTAAGAGTTCCTTTTGCTTTTTCTAGTGCATATTTCCCAGAGATTCATTGCTAGTTTGCTTCAAATACAGGAGCTTTATTTCTCCTGTGGGTACTTAGTAGCTCTTTGAGAGCATTTCTGTCTAGTGGTATTATGACATTACCAGCAAACTCACTGATGCACCTGATTTATTACCTCTGTGCACTCTCTCTCCCCTTAAAATTGCTCCAGTTTCTGATCTAATCACAATTGAAAAGGGATGTTTATCATAGTTTTTTTAATGAATAACAGTGAAATGTTGCTTTTAGTCCTCAAAATGAGAATAAATTAGTAAAAAAATGCCCAAACAAACAACTATTTCCACTGTATAGTATAGTTCCAAGGCTGAAAACTGAAACAGGAGTCATCTCCTTACAGAAAATTATAGAAGGCAAGAAATTATTTTGTTGGTTCAAATTATCTGATATGGAAACATTTCAGCAGAAACTGGCTTTATCAGTGAACAGTCTGTCACCACAGACAGGTTAAAGAAATAGGATATGCAGACAATTGCTTAAACAAAAGAAAATGGATTGTGGCTAATGAATATTATGATTTTTAGATGTTCCACATCTGAATGAATTTTTGATTATCTCCTTTGTCTCTGAAATCAATAAAATGCCTTAGTAGTGGATAATGTATTCCTTTGTTTATCTCAGCAGCAGTTCCTCCATGTTGCCTGAAATGATACCTCATGAGTCCTTGGTGAGCAGTAGCAGATACTTCCCCAGGCCTTTCAGAAAATTAGAGGGATCACGAGATCTTTCTTTCTACTGAGTAAATAACAGAGCAACATCACTAACAGAGCAGTTGATTATGTCTAAATAATAGTAACATTTGATTACAGTGCTCAAAATTCAGAGATAAGAGATATGTCTCTAGGACCTCTAAAGCAGATATGTCTTGCCATGCTTTTCTCAAGCCTATAATATCTTTTTAAAAGACACTCTTAAATGCCTAATTTCTACTCTCAGCAAAGCAGTTACCCAACACTTATTTAACTTGTAGTAATTTTGATTTCTACATAGATTTCTGTTTGTTTCCTTCCAGGCATTGAATCTATTTAGTTTGTTAGAGAAATAAATACATGAAAAATGTTAATAAAACACTTAAAATGTTCTTACCCTGCCTTAAGTTGAATCTTGTTCCTGCTTTGCCAATAATTTTACTAATCTCTTAACTTTCCTGAAAGAATAAACTTGCCTTCCTGAAAAGTCTAAAACCAAAATGTATGGTAAGAAAGTGATACATTTTTTGTTGAGGAACTAAGATGTTTCCAACCATTTTTTTTTTTTTTCTCTTCTTCTTTCTTAGCATCAGATTGATAGGCCACTCTCTTCGTACAGTCCTCTTCATTCTCCTCGGTCCAAGGATGTATTTCAGAAGGCTCAGACAGGAATAGAGACCACAGCTTTGATATTTATAAAACCCACGGCACAAAAGGCAAAGTCTTGTGGTCCACAAAAGGGAGCCCTGAGAATTAGGCAGAGCATATCTGATTACTCTAGAATAGCACTTTATGTTTAGGAAATTAATAATCCTGTTTAGCCTTTCCCTAAGTGTTTTTTGGTTGGTTTTTTTTTTTTTTTTTTTTTTTTTTGGCAGTAGAAAAGGTGGGTATGCTCACACTGTACAGTAAGTGTAGCAATCTGTCTACAGAAATTCTGTCAGTCCATGCTGGACTGAGAAAAAGTGAGGGATGGTGTGCACTTAATTAGGGTGAAAAATAAGTTAACAGCTTGCTCAGAATCCCAAGTGCTGAGAATTCTTCATTCAGAGAACAGAATACACTGTGCCACATGTAAAGGCAAGTAATTTGTGTACTAACTTTGTCCTTTATAATTTGGATGTGCAGCAGAAATTTTATACACCTTTAAACAAGTTTTCATCTGAGTTACTCCTGACTTTAATGTTCACCCAAATCACCAGTTACATGCATAGCACAATTCAACCACAGGCAGCACTTCCCAGGTCTTTTATTTTTTTTTTTTTTTTTTTTTTGCTAGTCTATTTCTGGTTGAGAGGAAACAGGTTTTGAATGAGATTGGATTGCAACCCTTGCTCTGAATTATGTTATTTCTCTCAATTCCCAGCTTTGTTGCGAACAATTCCGTACTGAAGGCTTTTAAGTCATAGACAGTGGTCTGAATGCAACCGAAATTCACCAGGAGATGGGGAACATGATGTCTTTTCCCACAAACTGACTTGTACAATATTGATTTAATTATAAATAGGTATAGTGGCACTTCAGGCATAGACTTATTTGTGCTATGTAGGCCAGCTCTCCAGTGTTGTGAGCAAAGAACTGGAAAATACTGGATTGCCCTGTGGCAGAAAAGTTGATTTCAGACAGAAGTATTTGAAATCATGCACCTTATTAGTCCATCAATTTTTGGGACCCCAAAATGTAAGAAAGACCCAAATGCAAGGGAGCTCAACGAGCTCAGGATTGTTGAGGGATGGAGCATTTTTATATGAGGAGAGGATGAAGGAGTTTGGCTCATGCATCCTCAAAAAAAGTGATTTGGGGGGACTTAGGAGTCCTCCAGTACTGTAAGGATAAAGCCAGGCACTCCACAGAGGAGCAAGGGACAAGAGGCTTTGGGCACAAGTTCACTGAATTGATGTTCAGAATACACTAAGTTAAATTGAGAAGTTTTTTCTGCCTCATGGAGATGGTCAACCAGAGAGACAGTACGGTCTCCAGAGATGGCCAAAACTCAGTAACACGAAACCACTGAGCAGCTTGGTCTGATCACAACTGAAGGTTGTATTAGAGACCTCCTGAGGTCCCTTCCAGCCCAAATTATTCCAGGATTGTATAGTCCTAAAGTCAGTGAATAGGCACCTAATTTCTCTTACCAGTGTAAACAGATTTCATGTGCACTGAAAAACATACCACACGCTCAGGTATGTAAATACAGTCTTCAGAAAGGTCTGTAATGGTAAGCCCTTCTGAAAACTTCCTATGTGCATTTCTAGGTACCTTACTTTCCTAAAAATAACCCTCAGATATTAGACCTAAGTATCTAGAAGTCACATGTTGCTTAGGAAATGAGCTGCCATGTGATTTGATATTTCTATTTTCCACTGAACTCTGGAGTGCTAGTTAATATAACAGAATGACAAGGGACCAATGTCATTGCTATACCAGAGTTCTGTGGAAATGTTTGGAGATGTGTGGCTTTTTTCTTCACTCTTTACCAGGCCAGTGCAGTGACACTCCAGAAGCAATTTGCTATGAAGTCTCTCAGTGATGGTGCTGCCTGCCCAGGTGACGCCACTGGCACATGTCTACCCTGTAAGTACCTGATAAAACAACTAAACAACTCCTCTGGTGCAAGCACACACATTCCTGTACTGACAATGGAGGTGGAGAGGAAACTGTTTCTGATCACTTCCTAAGTGACGTCCTGGGCATTTAAATGTGGGTAAAGATGCTCTTGAGAAGACGTCTTAAAGCACTACTCCTTCACTGGCTTCACTAAATTGCTTTCACAAACATTGTTTTACTAAGGAATTAATATTTAGGAATTGGCTGGATGTCTACATAAGGCAGAGTATATGTAACTATAGCGCTCATTAAATTCAGATGCCAGCTAACAGAAAGTAATATTCACAGTCATAGAGAATTTTTCTGTTATTTTTGTTGGTAGAGGCAGTAAATGTTTAACCAGGAGTTTTCTCTGTATGTTCATCAAATCTAAACCTGCACTTTAGAGAAATCCTGTCAGGCAATTGTTAAGGCTCTGATCATCAACTCTTTACAGGAGGGGCACTGAGAAAGGAGTCTGTACTGATCATCCCTTAGGGGGAAATGACAGAAGTCAGTAAAGTTATTTCTCTGCACAGGGAGGGTGGCATAATCCAGCTGTCAAAACTGTGATTTGATTCTTAGAGAAAATCTGTCATGTCACTCTAGGTAGACTTTTATTCTTCTGTTTTGCTTAAAGATCTCTGTAAAAGGACACCTCACCTTTTAATTATTTACTTTAAGGACTTCTTGATTCACATTCAAAGGAAATACATAGCTCTTAAAAAATAAATGAACTCTTATCATAGATTTTAATGAGGCCATCTCCATGGTAATTAATTTCAGAGAATGGCATTCACCTGGCATATACTATAATTACATTTTAATATTGAGGCTGATCTGACCAACTAACTGAAATGAATTAATAAAATATCTTTTGTTAATGCTAATCAGGCTATGATTGTTATAATAATTAGAATTATGATGGTGATTATTATTATTACATGGATCTCAAATTCTTTTAAAACAGCATCTTTTTCTGGGAGCAAATACTCATTCATTTTGACATTATATGTTCCATACTGATGTCAGAGTGGTTTGTTTTTCATATTAGAAAATCAGCCAAAAAAGATAATCTCTAGCTGACTATGATGTGTATTTTTATAACCTGGTGGTATATTAATGCATAGCAACTATATATAAAGCAGTAACCATAATTATGCTAGTTTTTCAGATAGTAGATTTATGATATCTCATCTCCACATTGACAGCATAGGCCTTTGATGTTTTTCTTCACTGTTTCATTTTCTAAAATCAAAACTAAGTATCCCTTTAGACAAAAATACTCTTTGTTTCATTGATTTTATTTTTTTTTTTCCAAGCAGGTGTAATGGACTTTATCTGTTCATCAGGATCTTATCCTGTACTGATTTCATACAGTTTGTGTTGATATGTTTGAATTCACAAAGCTGGTCATAGGCCTAATTTCTGTCTCCAAATTCTTTATCCTTTCAGCAATTCTGCATCGTACTCCTTACTACACACTGAAAAACAAACCAGTCAGTTATGTAGTTCTTTCCTTGCTCTCAATCTAACCAAGTCATTATTTCCCAACACATATACACACACACACTGTTAATTCCATAATAATACATTCTATATGCAAAATATAAAACTGTTTAAATCACATCGATATATATAATTGCATTTGGACAATTATTTAGAAGAATATGTGCATGTACACTGAATAAACTAGGGGTGAAATGGGTGACATTAGAAAATGCTAAGGTATTTATTTATTAAATGTCAACTAAAGATATAAATGTATAAAAAGAAATTTTCTTTGTAATTAAAATGAAAATCAAGAAAGATTGTGATTTAGACAATTTGGCAAATTAGAACAGTGTTTCAAGCATGTTTGCTCAGGGCTTTCTTCAGATACCTCTTTCCTAAAACATGACTGCACACACTGAAGGAAAAGTTGATGCCAAGGGAAACCTGGTCAAGTGATGTTTTGTTAAACAGATTTTAGAACCTATAATGTGTGTTTCACTCACTACTCTTCCAAAGAAACCAAATCAAGTTACTACTGGTATGGTTCATCATTTCCAAACAAGAGATACACAAAGATGTGCTAAAATAAACCAAGGCCTGGGTTATGACTTCATTATGACCATTATGATTTCCCCAAATCAACTACGAAGTCCATTACAGTAATTTCTTTAGACTTTTGTTTATAATATATCTCTGGGTCTTTTCAGAAGAAAGCTTAAACTAACCATATTTTTTTGTGTTTAGGTAAACAGGGTCTATTACTGCTTCAGTGTTGCTTTTACTTTATACTGATTTTGCACAGGAATAGTTTGAGCCCATAAGAAATAATAACAGCTGTAATGTCATTTCCAGTCTCTCTGGAAATATGTATGTGCTTTGGAAAAACTAGTTTTTGAAATTCTGGGTACTCTGACAGCCCATAAAGCAAAAATGAACAAGATGAGGCTGGAACTGATTATATTCCAGACATTTGATAAAATAAATGGAAATTGTAGATAATTCCTGTACAGCTACAATATGGTAATTTTGATAACCTTTTTATTTTTTTCTACAGCAGTGCTATTTTTCTCATAATATAGTAGTAACTGGAAAACACACTCTTTCTATAATTGCTTTCATACATTTTCATTGCTTTTATTACAGAAACTGCACTTCTGTAATAAAATAAAACCAACTGTGAACTGCTACATATTGTAAATATTCTACTCCAATCTTGCTATACTATTTATGATGCCTTATTCCTTTCTGTTTGTTATCTAGATCTGTATGATGAAATTTCTATTAAAGTAAAATGGGTGACTGCCTGAAAAGCACATAAGAAACAGGACATTTTGTGCCATACTAAAAGAATGCTTACCAGCTGTTCACTGTCAGAGAAAAAGGACATTTCCAGTAAGTACCAGGGTGGTCTGTCTTGGTGTGGTATTATTGAATAGTTTTGTTAATGTCTTTGACCTCTCATTAGGACTGATTTGTAAAATTTATGGATGGCTTCCTGCCTCACAAATACTGAACGACATGATGAAAATTCAGAATGTCTGTGCTAAATTAGGCAGATGGTTTGATGTCAACAAGAATAAAGTAGTGCAGGCGATGGCAAACTGCTTCATGTTAGAATAGAGAAATGGAATGCATAAAGGCAAAACTGGGACTCATTTTCTCGGCAGGATCAGTCCAGTAAAGGGTCTGGTAATAATTGCCACAAACTGACTAAGAGTCAGAAAAATAATGCTGCTGTAAAAAGAAATAAAGAAAAAAAAAAGAAAAAAACCACAAACAAAACAAAACAAAAAAAGCCAAAAAAAACCCCACAAAAAAAAACCCCACAAAAAAACCCACAAAAAACCAAACCAAAACAAAAAAAACCCAAAAAACAAACAAAGCCCCCCCCCCAAAAAAAACCCCAAACCCAACAAAATCTCCAAAAAGGTCATATTTCAGACCAGGATATATTAACATCAACATAAGATGTGTGAAGGAGTAATTTCCATTCACATGTACCTGGCAGCAGAGAGACTTTGGGTAGAGTACTGTGTCCACTTCTGGGCACTCCATTTTGCAGACAGGTTGGACAAGGGAAACAAAAAACAGGAAATCAGGTTAGACAGGCATCCAAAGAATAGAATCTAGGAAAGAAAAAAAAATGCAGTTTAGTTTGGAAAAGATAAAGCTAATGGAGGATAAAAAAGAAAAGGTGTTGTTGCATTGTCCTCAATGTACAGTAAATATGAAACACGAAATAGTTGCTGTAATTCACCTCAGTGAATGTGCAGATTAGATGTGGGGAAAATCTTAACTGGAATATAAATTAGACATTACAGCAAGCAAGCAAAATATGTAGGAATGAGAAATATTTTTAAAAACATGGATTTGTGTTGTATGATGTAGGCTCAAGCAATCCCTTTGGCCTCAAAGAAATGATTTAATGATGTCACCTCTGACTGTGCCTTGCCTCTCTGAAGGAAATTCAGTGCTACCAAAGAGGAAAAATAATTTTGACCTCACTGTGCTGCTGGGGGGAAAAAAAAGCACCTAAGCAAGCAAATTGGCCTTTGCGTCTCAAATGTTTAGATAAGGAGATTGCAAGTAGCACTACAATAAGGAGAATAGTCACCTCTTTGTACAAATGTGGTGATTCCTCATTTAAATTAAATAATAAGATAACCCAATAAGGTGTGCATATCTTTCTTGCACCAACCAAATTAAAAATTCAAGTGAAAATCCAAATAAATAGCTCCTGGCTTGGTGACAGAGAAGTTGTGTTTAAGTAGTTCAACCATTTTTTCTCATTAAAAAGGGAATTAAAAACAGCCTGATTACACAGTACACATACCTCCATGGAAAAAATATATGAGTGTGAAACATGTCTTGCTTCTAAAAGCTTTTTTCTCCCATCTGTACAGTATGCTCATGGGGACAATCAGAGCAGGAGGCAAACTTCTGGTGCTCTGAATTACCCCCATGAGGATCCTCTCTCTGGAGACAGAGCCCAGAGAAAGTCTGCTTCGCTGGGGTACAGGGACTACCATCCTGAATGCCTCCATAATTTAGCAGCTGACAGCTGAAAGCAAGAGATAGAATCTCAAACAATGACAGTGATTAAGCTTGGGGAGTTTTTGTAAGGGAAATGGCATATATTCTGCTATTTTTAAATCAAAACTAGATGTCTCTGAAAGGTTTGCATTAGTCAAATAGAAAGCATGATTCAATAAAAGGAAAGTTACTGGTCTCACTAAAGGAATGCGTGTCTGAAATGGAAGGGGTTATGATTCAAGAGGGTGATCTAATAGTTTAAATAGAAGAAAGGCATTGTTTTAAATGAGCAGTAAGAAATATGTAACAGTATGTCTAACACTCAAAAATAAGGTATTTTCAGATTGCTCTTTGATTTACCTTTTTGTTTCTTTCTGGGTCTAAAGGAGAAAAATATTTAGCTTGTTGACAAGCTAAATTTTTTATAGTTTTAAATAGAAATACACTGCTGTCAAAAGCACTGATGGGACCTGATGAGAACAGTCCATGCCATTTTTCCTCCTTGGCCTCTCTTTGTCTTCCTTTATTGAATTGTCTTGATTTGCATTTTCTTTATTTCTATTCTTATACTTACTAAAGAATTAAAACTTTGCAAGAGATTCAGTATTTTAACAGTATGTTCCTGAAAGTCCAAAATTAGACTTTTTAAACTCCTAGGAAAAAAAAAAAAGGGAGAGCACTATTATCTCTAAGTTATACCCTGCCTCCTTTTCCTCCATTTCTGCTAAAAAATTTCTGCCCTGCCTGGGGGTTGCAAGGATAACACTGCAGAAAGGGCTTGCAACGTGGACTTTTTTTAGAAGCTGTTGTTTATCTGTCTGTCCTCCTTTATTAAGCAAACTTTCACACAAAATCACATAAACACGGGGTGCACATGCAGATATCCTGGATCATAAAATTAAGGTGTATCAAGATACTTGTAGTCTTGCACTTAAATGCTTACTCTCTGCTACAAAATAATACAGCTGCAATCAGAGGGTGGGCTTAAATTAGATGTCAGGAGGAACCTTTGTACTGTGAGGGTGGTGAAGCACTGGAACAGGTTGATCAGAAAAGCTATGGATGCCCCATCCCTGGAAATGCTCAGTGCCAGTTTGGATGGGGCTTTGAGCAACCTGGCCAAGTGGAAGGTGTCCCTATCCATGGCAGAGGCCTGGAACCAGATGATCTTTAAGGTCCTTTCCAAACCAAACCATTCTGTGAGTTTATGAATTCCACAGAGGGAGTTTTGTGGTGTCAAAGAGCTTGGTATAATTCTGGGCAATGGAGTTGAACTTTTCTTAAATTGGACTGACAGTACTTGTGAGATGAATGTGTTGAAGACAGTGCTAGAAATATCCATGATGTGAAAAGATAAGGAAATGGGGGGAAACTGAATAACCAGTTGTCAGCAAAATTTATGTTCTCTGAAACAATTTTTTTCCTTCATGTAAGGGGAATAAGAATATAAATACACATAAATATAATGGAAATGCACTTGATTTTTTGTGAAAATATTCAGAACATGATTTTTTTCTGAATGATAAGTGATACACTTTCTTTAGTGACATTATATTGTTCTATATTGTAATTAAAATAAAGAAGGTGCTCCAACTATATCAGACTTCTTTCAATCTGCCTAAATATATGCATAGAAACCTAAGACTTGGCAGAAAAAGGTTACATTGCAGCAAGTAAACAAGGTCCACCTGTAATATTGCAGAACTGCAAATTTAGAACCCTGTGTGTCAGAATGGGCAGTGGCAGCCTCTGAGAAAAATAAAGGTAAAATTATAAAGGTTGTGCTTTAGAAGAGGCTCACAGAATCACAGATTATGCTGAGTTTGAAGGGATGCACCAGGATCAAGCCCAGTTCCTGGCCCTGCACAGGACAAGTGTCTGCACAGACACCTCAAGTGTCACACCATATGCCTGAGCGTTTTCCAAACACTTCCTGAACTCTGTCAGGCTCGGTGCTGCAACCACTGCCCTGGGGAACTGTTCCAGTGCCCAACCACCCTCTGAGTGAAGAGCAGTACTTAAATGGAAAGAAAAAATTAAATTGAGAAAAAGGGAGGGATGAGAACATCAACTTCTGTTCCAATGACAGAATTAAAAGGGAGGAGTTTTTTAGGCTTCAGAACAAGTTGTGTACTCTGAAAGGATATAATGGCATTAGCAGTTTTCAAAGTTTTTACTGTCATTCATTCAAGATAGAAGAGTTCTGGGTTTAGCTCATGCCACCATAAATTGAGAGCAAGGCCATCAAAGTTAATGAAAATGCACATCTAGAAAACATCCTGTGCTTGAGACATTTCAGTTAAAATCCAAATATCAAATCATCTTTATTTCAACAGAGGTAGGATTAGAGAAGAAAAGTATCAAATTATATCATCAGTGCTTTCTTCTCCTGCAGCCAAAACCAGTGATTAAACAAACACTAGATGAAAAGAAATTTTATACTCTGGAATTATTACTTTTCCCTGCCAAAGGTGTTTTATTCATAGATTTTGTATTCTTTTCTGTCAAATAGTCACTCTCATAAACAATCATCCTGAGAATTATGAATTCATTGCAGTCTTATTTTCTAATACTAAGTTTAAAGTAGATTTTATATCTTACTGAAGAATATTCCATCAAGAATGTGTATTCACTTATTGTTTTCTCCATCTGAGAAATCAGAACATCTTTTTATGTTCTCTGGTGAAAGGTCAGAGTATTTGTGCCTAGTGTGGAGGTGGAAGAATAACTCCCAGTATCCTCTGTCAGTTCATCTGCTCTTCATGAAAACTGAAGTAATTGGAGCATAATGATAAAAGAAAGGAGAGTGACCAGCTGTGGTCTGGCTCCCAGTGTGGCTAACTTCCACTTCCAGAACAAAATCTGCTGGAGAGTTGCTGTTACATATTGGGCCAGATGTTTATGCTTCTGACACATTTCTGAGAGCCTAAACTAGCTGAAAAATTAGTGTACCTGTGACAACTTTTAGTGCCCTTTCAATTCAAAACAATTGGCATAATTTTGCAGATGAGAGCCAGTCCATTTGAATGTCTGTCTGCCTTTAGTATTCATAGGAAACCAGGTTTATAGGGTTTTATCATCTAGTACCTTTGATGTTTTTATCTCATTCTAGTGAGTTATAGAAGTTATAGAACTAATTTTGCTAGCAGATTGTTAAATAAGTAAACAAAATCCTGGGAGTCTAATGTGCTAAGGTAATTACATGCAAGTCATACACAAAAACCTATGTTGAAGGAAGGAAAAAAGCTGAGTTTTTCAGAGTAAGTATGCGTTTGTAATGGATGAAATCCCAATGTAATTTCAATGGTTGCTATTTGAAAATAGGAATAAAGCTTTGGCTGAGGAACTGTGTCTTTCATATGCATGTCATTCTAATGAATTAACTGTGTACCTCTATTAAACTTTCAGCATGTATGAAAGTCACCCACTTGAATATTTAGCTACCATTTTACACCAAAGCTAAAGCCAATTTAAAGGCTAGTGCTGTCAAGACATCAGACAGGATAATGAGTACTTCAAAATGTCACCACAAACTAGTTTAATGTGAAGATTATCAAGAAATGTCATGTCTTCAAAATGAACAGAACCGAAGCTTTGACGCAGTGCATACAGGATAAGAAAGTTTTTCTTTTAAAGGAGGAAATATTTCTGCTGAATGAGTAAAGGGCTAAAGAAATTTAAGTGGTTATGCAAGACAAATAAAAAGGACTGAACGAGAAAAACAATAGGCTGGTTATAAAGAAAGAAAAAAAATCCCCATAAAAAACATATAATACAAAAAGAAGTTGAGCTGAAAAAAGTTTGAATCCCCTCATTCTTTTTTTTTTTTTTAAATTCAACAGGAGAACTTGTTAAATGTTTTTTTTGATAATCTTGAAAAAGTCCGATATGAAAAAGGAGGATCAATCTAAAATGTAAAAATTGTAAAAATATTATTATTGGCATAATGGCAAAACAGAGGAGGCAGAAGACAGTTTTAGATTAAATTATTTTAAGGATGGCAATAATATTTCAGGTCTGTGTTTCTAGGAGTTTCTGTGTTTACATATTTAACTAGTTAGAATAGGAAAACAGTAACTTGCATTTTAGGATTTACATTGCCTAATAAAGCAGCTGGTCCTTAGATAAGTGTTAGCAGAAGATTACATTTTACATTAGCTCCACTACAACAAAAATGAAAAATACATCCAATGCCAGAACTCTATATTGAAGGATATAAACTCTTTCAAAAGAAAGCAATGTTGAAGAAGAAAGACAAAAGAAATAATAAGATTTGTGCATTGGTGTATAAACAGTCTGAAAAATTAGATTAATATGATAACATTGACAGGAGAATTCTATCAGACAATAACCCACATTTATGTTTTCAATAAATTTAACAAAGATGTCTTTGGTTATGTTTGCTGAGAAGTTTTCAACTGCAAAAGTTTTAGGAAAAATGTACTGAAAGCTCGATCTTGATCTTGATGATCACAACAAAATCTAGGCCAAATAGTTGGAAATAAAACTATGGTAGGTTCAAGCTGGAAATATCTTCATGAGTAATTAGACACTGGAAACATTTTTTGAGAGTTGCAGTACATTAGCACAAGAAATCATTAGATTAGCATGGTCTAGGCTTTTAAAAGTATTAGTTTTCATTCAGTCAGAGCTTCCTGTATTCACTGGGAGAAAAGTATGCATTTTATTATAGAAAATTAGTTTAAACTATTATATCAGGCCTTCTGGCTTTAAAATCTATGATCCAGATCAAAATCATTTGCAAAATGACTCTTCATATGAAATCAGTGGAATTTAAAATTATTCTTAATTTGGACCAGATATCTTAAGGCAGAAATTTTCATGCATTTTTATCTACAGAGAATATTCATGCAGTGTATTTAATAAATTGTACCTTTCTGTAATAAGAAGTTGGAAACTTTTTAATATTGCCATGTCAGATTAGAGAATAAATAAATTTTCTTGAAATTAAGTACACCATGTATTTCTCATACTATAAGAAACCCTATATGACAAGGTTATCCATAAAAAAGCAATTAATTAAGAAATTTTTTGTGTTCTTGGTGATTTTTTCTGAATTGTTCCGTGCTAAAATTAACACCAGCATTTTTGAAAATTTATGTCAGGTCTTGTGAGAAATTAACTTTCATAAGTAAGTTCATGCAGGTTTTCACAATTACTTTTGTTTATAAGAATTAGTGGGCGTACAAATTTTATATCAATTTTTTTCAGGTAGTTATTTTGTAAAGAGATACATTTAAAACAGCACAGTCCTGGACACTGAACATGCCCCATGTATATAAATAGAATTTAGAGCTGCACTGCTGGTTTATTTCATTGGTGTTTGTCTTAGCAAGCTCGGGGCTCTCTCCACAGATGTCTGTTCCAAGCTTTGAGGACGGAATCTACAAAAACCCTGTTCAACATACTGGTGATCACCACCCTCAACAAAAGGAGTCACTGTGATGGATGACCTTAAAAACTGGTGTTTTCAAGGATAGGAATCCCTAACCGTGAGCTGCAGGGAGTCGCTTCATTGGGGTGAAAAATCCGTGTTATTTTCTGATGGAAATATAGAATAATATAATTGTTTGGGTTGAAAAGGACCTTAAAGATCATTTGGTTCCAAGCCCCTTGCCATGGACAGACACACCTTACACTAGATCAGGTTACTCAAAGTTCCATCCAGCCTGGCCTTGAACACTTCCAGGGATGAACCACCACACCTTTCTCAGTCTGTTTCATTAGGAGAGATGTTCCAGCCCTCTGATCATATCTGTGACCCTCCTCTGACCCTGCTCCAACAGGGCCATGTCCTTCTTACATTGTGTCCAGAGCTGGACACAGTACTTTAAATTGGAGTAGAGGTGAATAATCACCTCCTTTGACCTGCTGGTCCTGCTTTTCTTTGATGCAGCCAAGGCCCTTTATTTCAAATTACAAGTGAAAAGGAGAAAAGTGTGTCAAGTGTCTGCTCACTAGAGTGATGGTCTTCTCCTAAAAGATAAGGTCAAACCTTTCCCAAGAGAGGATCAGTCTGATTCTTGGCCCAGCATGTCCTGGGCACTACTCTGTTGGATATGACTCTGCTGAGCTGAGAAAAAAACATCATTATTTGGATGGCAGGAACAGCAATCCTATGAGAAATTATGTCAAAATATATAGTGCAGGGAAACTTGAGCACATTTTATTATGGGTCTGTGGCACTTCTGACTGTCATTATTTGTCCATAAATAGAGATGGAAAAAGACTGTGTGAACTGAATTTATCAACAACTGACTTGGAAAAAAAAGATTGAAAATATTTCACACTTAAATCTTGTGAGGTGTAAAAATGTTTTACTTGCCTTTTTGCTGCATTTCACTACAACCCTCACCTATATAACTTGTCAGTACCCTAGTGATGTAACCTGCATTTTGGTTAAAATTACCATTTACCCAGAAATAAGCTGATCATGTATACAAGCAAGTAATATATAGGTTATACTGTATTTGTAAACATATTTATACTGTAACTTGAGCTTTTGGACTGCTCTTCTTTGGTGGAGTCCTGCAATTGGTTGAATTATATAACTTGCAGCTGTGGCTATTGAAAAATAAAATAATTGCTTTTCTTGTGGAGAAGAAAGAGCTGGAAATGTTGTGAGAAAGATGTTCTTTAATATAAATATTAAATTATATTTTTGTTTCCAATGTAGAAAAGCATGCAAGTACTTAATCAAACCCCAATAATGAGCATATGATTTGCATGTTAAACAGATTAACTCTCTAAAGTCTCCAAATTATATATTTTGATAATGGGTTTAAGTGAAATATATCACAGTGAAATAAAGTGAAATAAATCACAGTTAAAAGTAATTATGGACAATGTTTTACTTAGAAAGTGTAAATTTCTCTAACTATTTCTGTGTTCATCAGTCTTTTGCATGTGTGTGCTTGATTTTAATTGATTTTCATTACAGAACACTGCATTTTCATTGTATCCTTTTGGTTCCTGTTTTGGGGTATTGTGACATGAGATGCCTCCATGTCTACAGTACTTGCAGTATGGCAAGTTACATCAAATTTTGTGGCCTGTTATTCAGAAGACTAAAAAATACTTGCTATACTATAAATCTGTATTTAATGTAAGGTAGGAGACACAAGATAAATAGGATGAAATACTCAACTCAGGGTGGAAGTCCTTCACAAGGAGAACAATATGGATATAACCTCAGAAATTATAATTTTACCAAACGTTTCTCATGGAATAATGCTCCCAAACCACCTGATGTCAGCAAAGTTATTGGCTGTTTCAGACCTGAGTATGTTCAAAAGACAGTCCAGAACTTCACTGAGCATGGATGTTCATGGTGAAGGCAGTTAATGGGAATATGCTTATTACTGGCAAAGGGAAGCCTCTATGATATTAGTAGCTTACTGGCATTATTAAATTTTCTTACAAAATCTGAGGAAAGACCAGTTTGGAGTTGTATATATACATATATATCACAGTTCAGAGATTTCAGTGAAATTGCCAAAATTCAATGAAATGTGAAGATTTAAGAAAAAATTGAAAGTACTCAAGTGAATGGTACATTCTTAACTGGTTTGAATCTGGACAATCAATTCTGTGGTTGATACCATCCCAGGGGCATCTCTAATACTGGAAGTTTTTTTTTGTGGGTTTTTTTTTTTTTGTTTTTTTTTTTTTTTTTTTTGGAGGGCTGAAGTAATGGTGCTGATCTGAAAAACTTTAAAAACATTATTGAATAATACAGAAGATGGCTGTGGGGAAAGTGCAAGGCTCAGCACTGTCCCTCAGGGAAGACAAATAATTTGGTTACTTTTTTGCCCTGAGGTGCATGACTGTGATGAACATAGAAACATGTTTTCTATCATTCAAGACCTGTTCTTTTGCTTCAAATGTACTGTGCATTTATAAATTGAGTAACCTACTAGAAATATTACTTATAGGAACTAGACATCTGTGAAGAGAGAAAAAATGCAAGTCTTCTCAACAATTTCTCTCTCTTGCAAGTTGGAAAGAAAGTGTTGTTTCAAAAACCGGAAAGAAAGTGTTGTTTTGATAACCAGCTCTCATAAATGCAGTCCTGTGTGTCCCTATCTGTCACACATCTTTCTGTATCCCCACCAGGACACGGCTTTTTGAGAAAATTAATTTTTGAGGCATGTGCAGTCAGTCCTGATTTTTTTGTGCTGTACATTGAACATGCCTGCATTTGTACCTAGTAAATCAGACCTACAGCTCTTCCCCAGTATGCACGATAATTACCTCTCCATGTTAGTGGCTTGAGGAAAGCTGCTGCTTCTCCCATCATAGGAGCTCCTAAAACTGCAAGATTTTGAGAATGTCAACGTGGTCTGCTTTCTGAGTAGGAATTGTATACCAAGCAGAAAGCAGGGAGAGGAAAAGAAACTATCTGTATTCATCAGTCCCAGGTCTCAGCAGTGCTTGGCAGGAGGCTTGTTAGTTAATGCAGCAATTAGGCAAGACACCCCCCACAGTTGCCCTCTAAGCTGGATGAAGGTGCAGTCCTCTGCCCACACTCACGGGTTCTGGCAGAGAACAGACTTTTCATCGGGGAGAGATTGTTTTGCTGACCTCTGCAATTGTAAAATGCCTATAAAAGGTAAAACATTTTATATTTCTCTGAGTCTTTGTGTGCAGAATAGCTTTCTGTCTATGGTAAAGGAAACAGGCACAGAATTCTGGAAGGGATGAAGAGGGGAGGGTAAGCGGGTTGTTTTCTTACTGCTGTCGTCTGAAGCAAGATATTTCACTCATAGGAACTCATGCTTAATATAAGAATTATGATGATTCATTTCATTTTTCAGGCCCTCCTCCATCCAGGCTGCCAGAGACCACAGAAGCATGCAGAGAAACTGCTTGTTTCAGAAAAGGACTGATTTTTAAAAATATTATTCATCTGTGATGCATACTTTTAACTATATCTATATTCTAAACAGAATGGAGAAATCTTTTAGGAGCTATGTCATGGAATGCCATAGCATAAGTGCAAGACACAGACATTAAGGTCTGTCATCATTGCATTTGTTTTTCTTAATGCTTAGTGAGAGATGCTGACAGAAACAAAAATGATTGCCTCTAAAGGGTCATTTGGGGGCCAAATAAGAGACAGCCCCATACTACAGAGCACAAAGGGATAACATTTCAATAGAAACAAAGCAAAGATGGAAGAGAATCATATTGCATGTATGATCCCAAAAAAGGTGTTTTTCTATGCAGCTCCTGTCACATCCTGTCTGGATTTTTGCTTATTGCTTTGAGATATGCAGTTTGAAGGGAAAAGCACACTAGAAATGCTTTTCCAGTGGTGATTCCAGAGGAGAAGATTTCTCAGACACCTATCTTGCCTTATGAGATGCTCAGCTGGTGACAGCTTAGCTCATCAGAGCGGGAGCAGCTTGATGTGACTGCCTGCTGGCTGCCAGAGGAGGCTCTTCCCTTCCAGGAGAACAGGAGTGGCTGCAGAATGTTTAACTGAGCACGAGTCACTCTAGGAAAGAACCTATATAGCTGCACTAAGCAGAGCAGGAGCCTTCAAAAACCACACTTCCACAAAGAAAAATGGCCAGCAGAAGGGCTGTCTCCAGTGCATACCATTTTTTCCTAAATATTTCCTTTCTAAGGATAATGATGTTTATTTGTGAAGATCTCACTCCTGTTGCCCAGAAATAGCCCACATATGTGGAACTCCAGGACTTGCTATGAGAAAACAACCCACTTTTGGTTAGGCTTATAAGGAAAATTGAGGGCATGTGTTTTTTCTCAGTAGAAAAGTCATTGCTGTGCATTCCTGCTTCTGCAGAAATTAGTTGAAAAAATCATACGTTTTGTGTAGTGCTCTGGGATTATGAAGTTATTAATCTGTTTGCTGTCAGGGTTCTCAAGGTCTGGTGTATGCATTTTAAAGAATAAAATCCAACTTAATGACAAGTGATTGCCAGAGTCACTTTTTTGTAGCTGCAGTTATAATACCCATTATGAATCACAAAGTGCTGGGTGAATAGGGAGAGGATAAGTAATTTGCTCAAAGTCACACAAGATGAAAAGCAGCCAGGCAACCCGGTCACTGTGACCTATCTTAATCTAGTTCATTTTTATTTCTATTAAGAAGATCTGATTGCAAATTAAAGCTTTGATTGCAGCAGGAAATAAGCTAACAGCCTTTCGCCTCACCACCCTGGTGACCTTGATTATCTAAATGTTAAAAAGAAGCCACCTTTACAGCCTCTTAGGGTGACAGGAACCAAGTCTCTGTAAAGCCATATTCCTTTCTTCTCATTCTGTGTACTCTCCAATGAGAAAGGAGGAGAATTTTGCGATGGCTATACTCCTATGCAACTCTTCACAAAGGACAAAAATTGAAACCAAATCTTCCACTAAACGAAAATTTAACTGTTTCCCTGGCCTAGTAGGGAAAGAATGTGCTCAGTCTTTTGGATTGTGCAATAGAGAGGTTCTTCTCAGGCTTTAGTCTGCAGATAAGTTCCATCCTGTGTGCTGTCTCTCACTGAAGTAATGATGCCTCCCACTCAAAGGTATTTCATGGCAAGGAAGCAGAGTTTAGCAGGCCCGTATATTCAGAGTTTTTGCCACCATATTTTAACAAGGATAAGTGCTGTAAGTCCCTCTTTAAGACTAATGAGAACATTTAATTAAGTGTCATTACTGGGGGGGGTGGAGAGTAGGGCTATCATCTTCCATTAGTATTCCAAATCATTCTTCCCTGACAGGACACTGCTGAGGTATGGAATTAAATATTAAAGCAAAGTTGGTCATTAGGAGAATGCAGAAGGCAAAAGAATATTTTATCCATGAAGTCTAAGGATAAAATAAAGACAATTGACTCAATTCAATGTCCCGTACAAAGCAAGAAAAGGTTTGAGGAAACACAGTCCTAATGGTGATATTTGCTGTGTTTAAATGTTAGGTTGTATTCACTGAACTCAATGGTTTTAATTTTTTATTAATCATGAATGATGTTGATGTCCACATTGTCTGACCAGAGGCAAAAGAAGTGAAAATAAGAATGTCTGAGAAATTCCTTCCTTCCTCCCTTCCTCCCTTCCCTCCCTTCCCTCCCTTCCCTCCTGGGAGTAATTTTTTAAAATCTGCAATAGATTTAAATACAGTGATCAGTAATCCTGTGGTTTTACATGTAACTTTTCCTAAATCCTCCGTCCAATAGAACTTTTAATAGGTCTTGTCTGTTTTAGACAAGCAAAGGCTAAAGAGTGATCAGGCTTTGGAACAAGCTCCCCAGGGAAGTAGTAGAATAAACTGATCATGTTCAAAAAATGTGTAGATGAAGGACTTGGGGAAGTGGTTTAGTGGTGAACACAGCTATGATCTTTGAGATCTTTTATAACCTATACAATTCTATGATTCTGTGATTTTTTATAGCAGGGTAGATAGGAAAAAGTTTGTTTTCCCCTTTAATCTCCATTAAATGGTTTCTTATGCACCTGGTGTAACCAGAAGGAAAATTACAATGCACATGGTGAAATTCCAGTCTTAGGGTGGCAAACAGCAGGACTCCTGTTTATTTTAACAGAAGACTTTTAAATACTGCCAGGCTTTTAAACAATTTATTTTGAATTTTAAAAATCATCCCAATCCCTTAACAGCAAAAGGATATGGAGCTGAGGATGTCCTGCAATATTTTTTGTTTTCTCCTACCAAGAATGAAAGCAGATGCTGTGGTTTTTATGAAAATTCATATACATACTCCCTCTCAGAATATCAAGAGTTAAGGACAAGTGTGGAAGAAAAAAGCTACATTTTTTTATACTGTTGTGATGATCTTTGTCTCTACCTCCCATCATCTCTCCCCAGTGAGAGCAGCAAGAACACATATTGGTGTTACAGACAGATGTTTGGTCTTTTAGCTAGCCAAAAAGAAAAGGGATTTATGTCCTCAGGCAGTCATTGTTAGGACACAGAGTGCATCCTTCTTCTAGGAACTGAGTGGAATTGAGCACAGGGTCACCTCCTCCCAGACATGAACCATTGTGGGGCAGGTGCGATGCCTCTCTCCCTGGGGGGCTGCTTTTAAGCTGAAGGGATGCAGCACGAGCAGGGACCAGCTGTGCAGCAGCTGTGCCTGCATCCAGCCTCCTGCATCCTTAATGCTGAGCCTGACCTACTGCCTTGGCTCCCAAAGGCCTCCCTCAACACTGCAGGTTTGCTGGGACAGCACTGGTCAGCACATAGCCTCAGCTGCCGTCTCTGGGCAGGGTATTGACCCAGACTGATTGTCTCCCATCCAGTTCTTTGTTTTTGACATTGCCTGAGTGTCAGCAAGGCTGTCTCAGCTGTGCTGCATGGTCGCAGTCCCCCAGAAAAACCTAAAAAAATAATAGCCAGGGTCCTAAGAAAGAATCACTGCAGTCTGTACAGGAAAGGACACTTATCAAATGCCAGCTCAAGAGTTGGAATATTGCTTCTGCTGTTTGTCAGGAAGGCACCATCAGGGTGGTATAAAAACCAAATCCAGTCCTTCCTGTCTCTCCTGCAGTGTCAGGGTCCATCTGGGTAGCACAGATCCCAGGAAACAACCAGCAATAATGCAGCATCTTCTTTAAGGTCCAACAGCTTTTGTTGGTCTCCAGGAGCATTCAGTGGCATTTGAAATGCTGGCATGCTACTAGGAGTAGGAAAGAAACAGCAAAGTTTTTAGGAGAAAGGCTTTCAGGTATTATTGTAATGAGACATATCTAATAGGACTGTTTTCCTTCTGTCTTCCTTCCTCCTACCTGTGTCCTCTCAGCATGCCTAACATTTGCAAGTTTGAGCTGAGCTGCTGGCTAATGGCTTGCAGAACCTCCCTCAGAGGTGGAACATAAAGAGTTGGAAAAATGAGGGTGACAGAACTGTGTAGGTGGCCATAGCAGGAGAATGCTACAGAGACACATAGCAGAGGCAGAAATACCTCTGGGATTCAATAAAATGAGTTTGACATTTTGTTCTTAGTTCTTGATTTAAAAAAAATATTTTTTTCTCTTAGTTCCAAACAACTCTGTTCATCTGTTTATTTCTACTGTAAGGTAGGCCAGGATTTCTTCTCAGAAGTTATGATTGTTGCTGAATACAGGAATTGGAAGGAAATTATTTTTTGCCAGTTGTATACAGACCCTAAGAAGTATGAATTATTTTAATATTTTAATTGATGAGATCACAAGAGCAGTTGTTTCTGAGTTCATAGGGGAGGGGGAAGCTTTGTGTTCAGCTGTCTTACTGCTTTTTTTGCAGGGCTGGATAAACCAGTTCTGAAGCAAGAGATGCCCTACCACAGTTTTCAATGTGGTGTATTAAATGGTCACCAATTGCAGATTTCTTTGATAGTAAAATTACTATCAAATTAGTAATTCATCTACTGATGAACTGAGCATTAGCAGATGGATCAATCCATTGCAGCTGCTTGAAGATAAACTATCCACGTTCATGGCTCAGAAAGTCGGTCTGGGGATCTATCTTCAGAGCTCCATATATGGCTTCAAAACTGCTCATGTCAGAATTATCCCACTTGGGGGGGAAAGCTAGAGGGGGGAGGAATTTTAGTGATGCACTATGTGATAGCTGGATTTTTAAGGGTTTTATTTTTTTTAGGTTTTTTGTTGTTGTTGTTGTTTGTTTGTTTTTGTTTTTATAACCTGTGCTATTTGCTTACATTCTAGAGTTATCCTGTTAAAACAGGATCTTGCCCTTTTCCTTTTCTGTTCACAGTTGCCAGCCATTGGATCAAGTATGCTGAAGTTAACCAGTACTAGACAGAATGATGGCTGGCTGTTGCCTCAGTCTATACAAAATAATCCTTTCCCCTTTATTTTGATTTCCAAGCATAATAGGATCTATCCTATTAATTTTCATTCCTCTATCAAATGTTCAGCTGAACTTACAGTTTTCAAAGAGTTAGGTCAGCTGTCCATTTTTCACAGCTAGTTGCCTCTGTTTATAAGCAAATATATATTTTTCCTTTCCTTTCCTGTGAATCATTATTTTTATAATTTCTGTGTTTTGCCTTTAAAATGCTCATCTTCATCCCATTTCAAAACTCTTTTACACACAATTTAGAAAAACAACCTGATTGTTTAGACTGTGAAGTTTTCATTACTTATGTTCTAACATCTGCTATGGGAAACAATGTTCAAAATACTGCTATCAGAAAAGCTTAGGCCTGTTTAGCATTCAAACAAGTTGGTGCTTTTTTGAATAGGAGTTCATGAGTTTTTATCTGACACTTGCTCCAGAAAAAACAGAATATTCCTGAATATCATTTTATTGCTTTATTAAAATACCATTTCAGATAAGTTATTGGTAAATTAATAATGCTTCAAAAAAAGACCACACATACAATAGCATGATTGATCTAGTGGCAGTCAGGTGCTCTGAGTTGTGAAGGATCTGTGCATCAGCCAAATGTTTTTATATAGCAAGTAATATTTGGTGTATAGCAAAGCTGTTAAAAAAACGATAACTGCATTGTTGAAACCATATCTCAGAAGAACAGTCAAGTAAGACTGCACTTAAATCTTGTAGAACAACTTTTCAAGAACACAGTGTGAGGTATAAGCCTTGAGATGTTCACATAGGCTCTTTTACTAACAATTTTCTTGCAGTTTAAGGGCAACTTTTGTTACATGGCAACAGAAATATTTCAACATCCTTGACCACTGGCTTATCACTTGCCAGGAAGGTAGATGTAGCTTTCATGGAAGAGCTTCTCATTAAAATTCACTCACCTGCCCTTCTGCTCCAATTAGGAGGGAAAAAAACAGATAGTGCAATCCATATCCTGTCCTGCCTAATATACATCCACTAAGACATTTGAATGGAAGACCATTATATTTGGTCCCTTATCTCTGTTCCTTTTCCTGTCTATACTTAATTCCTTTCCTTAACTGAGGTATTGCTGTTGTCGCTTGTTTTAGTGCTGGTGTGCAGTCAAACACAATGAACGAATCACATCACAGTTCTGACCTGCAAAACTCTCTCATCTCTTTCATGTATTCTTCCTTTAAACTAATTTCTTTCCAGAATTAGCCTCAGCAATAGCTTAGACAGAGCATATCCTAGCTGGATGTTCTATTTTTGTGCTGGCTTGTAGCATGCATCTGTGATAGGTCACAGTACTTCAGAAAGGACTCTGAGTCTTACAGTACTGCATAAATGTTAGTGCTAACATGAAATCCTATCTTGTATGTAAGAAGTACTGGCTGTGTGATTCATTTTTGCTCTTGCTCACACAGGCTGCCTACAGCCTGACTGCCACCACAGGATTCTTAATTCTTCCAGTACATTCATCCAAAAGGACAGACCAGAGGAAGATCCCTGGCATAAACTCTTGTTACTTTACCTATGCATAACTTAATTCTCTTTGTTCTGTCTTCATTACTACTACGTAAAACACATCCATGCTGTCTCTGACCTCATGTCCTAATTAACTACTGCATGACATGAAGCGCCTTCAGCCACTGCTGCCTTGACTTATTCTGCCTCCTGATGACAGAACTGCATTTGATATTCTGTGAAATGGCAGTTCTTGTTCATGTTCTGCACATATCTCCAGTATTTCATATTTCTTCAAATGTTTTCAGAGGGCACCAAGGAACTTTTTGTTGTTAACTTTCTTCTGGCTATTCTCTCATTGTCACGCTTATCTTATGAAGTTTTTAAAGCTTCTCTTGCAATTCTCTACCCATACATGCCACAGCTACACTGGAAGTCTTATAATTCCAAGGGAGCTTCTCAATTTTGTCACCATCATGAGCACAGCTTTTGATTTGGTTTAAAGGGAGCAATTCAGATTCAGGCACTTATGTGTAAATGTCTGTAGTGGATATGATCACATGTGATGAAAATACCTCAGATCCCACAGCAGATGGTGGATGTTTGGTAACTGGTTCACAGAGCTGAGGAATTTTTCATTTGGTCATGTGTATGATTTCCTAGGTTTGGTTGATTTTATAGATGGAGCAGAAATAGGCATGAATAGTCTTGCTATCTCAATAGGTAACTTAATGAGTTTCAACAGGGATGGAAAAAAATAATTTACTGCATGCAGATTTGAATAGCCCAGTAGCAAGCTGGATGCTTATTTTATTTCACCTACTGATCTTCTAGGCTAATTGTGCTGACAGCACGTGCAGCTGCTGTTGTGATATCTTGAACTAGGCCAACTGCTCTGAGCTCCAGCATTTTATGTAGCAATACTGATTTGATTTGTGGGGCCTTAAGTACTGGTACATGTGTTAAAGGAAGTGATCTGGGCTTTGCTGAGAAGCTGAACTACGACTTGAATTGTTTATAGTTCTCTGACAGCTTGGGGGACGACTCTGTTGGTTTTCACCATCTGAGAAACTTGCATTACACTTCTCAAAAAGACTGTCTTTCCAAAACAGACAGCCCTGACAGACATTGTTGATGTAGGGTTACAATTGTCTGTCTGACTCATAATTACAAGATCTGCCAAACAGCATATTTTTGGTGCAAAATAGTTATATCGGCTAATGTAGAAATAGATTGTATTGTCATCCAAGTTATTAATATCTGCAAAGAATCCCAAACACTGTGAGAAATCTACCTCTCTAGACTATTCACTTCAGTTTGGCTGAAAATGACAAATTTTAAAACTGTTATTAAACTGAAGGCACTGTACTAACCCCTCTATAGGATAGGATAGAATATATTTAGGTGTTTTCTGGATTAGGAAGAGAAAGCATACTTCAAAAATATTAGCTATTTGTTCTTTTGTTAAATATTGTCAGAGGCAATATTAGCCAAGGACAATATTATTAATATTTAGCAGCATCAATTTCCTCTTAGACAAGGCTTTATAAAAAGAATATTAACAAGCCTTTACATGAGCATTGGAATATCTGAGGTTTTTTTGTTACATATTTATGTGCAGCAGTTGGCTTTGTGGTAGTTTCATGCTATCAGCACTCAAAAATACCCTGTTTGGAAGGCATGAGATCCTCGCAATCAGTGTAAGACAAGGAAAGACCTCCTGTGGTGGTGTGTTTTTGCCTTAAGTTGATGTTTCTCCCATGTTTGTTCATTTCCTTCCTCCCTAATCTCCTCCTCTCCAAGTTGTCAATCCCCCCTTTCCCTGCCCCTTTCCCTGGAACATTCCCTGTCACACTTCTAGTCCCCTCCCCTTCTTCCAGAGTGTTCCCTGTCCATTTGATTACACTCAACACCCTATTGGTTATTTTGTTATATTCCACTCCCCTATTTCCCCTGATAGGTTTATGGTATGCTAGTCCTGCCTTAGACCCCTCCCCAGCTCTACCCTCATTGGTTATTGTTCCTACACCCCTCCTCCTGAGTTGCTGTATAAAACCTTCTGTTTGCCCTCCCAATCTGGTCTTGGGGGCTCCATTTTCTCTCCTGGGTAAACTTGCTGTGGAACATCCTGGACCCCGTCAGACAACAGGGATTGCAGGGATTGCAGAGCTCGCAGGGGGACGGCCACACCTCTCTTCCCTCGCCACCCAGCATGTGACCTCTTGGAGCGTCGCGGGACGCGACAACTTCCTAAAGCTGGATCTTTCCCTCTCCAAGAACCACATAGTACTTTTCTGTGCAGTCATCTCTATTCATGAAACTTCAAGGAACTTTCTCACAGTGTCAGAATTGGCTGAAGGTGAGAGAAGTAGACAGTGTAGGCACACAGGCACCCACAAGTATTAAAGAAAGGATGGTGGCCTAAACCCTGTTTTTTCTGTAGAGAAGCCTAAAATGAATCATAGAATCACTTAGTTTGAAAAAGATCTTTAAGACTACAGAATCCAACTGCAAACTGAGCACTGCCAAGTCCAACACTAAACCATGTCCCTTACTGCCATATATTACCTGGAAACAACCTCTCCCGTAAGCAGTAGGCACCCCTATACTTCTTTCGTAATCAGTGGTTCAACACACACACAAAACTATTGCTCAGAAGTGGCTGAAAGGATGTGCTCCATATGACTTAGTGTTGTATGTTCTTCAGCTGTGTATTTATAAACCATAGCAAGGATCAGAAAGGGAATGTAATACATAGAACTCTCCTCTGGTGATTTTCAGTCATATTTCAGCCCATGAAGCAAGGAGCATAAAGAAGAAAGATGAGCCCTTTTATATGTTTAGAAGGATAGGCAAGCGAACAGGCAGCAGCAAACAGAGCAGATAAATTGGATGGCCCAAATATTTGCTGTATTTGTTGCAGATACAGATCTTCACATGCTTTTTTGATGAGATGTTCCCGGTTTTTTTTCAGATTTCCATCTGCTTTGCCCCCAGGGGACACAAAGAGTTTTCAAATCAACCAAAGTAACAAGTGATTGGCATAACTGTCCTTCTCCAAAATGAGCACAAATGTCTGTCAAGAAATAACTCTGCTCTGTTTCTATACAGTATGAGTGGAACTGCAGGATATGAAAGGCTTTGATTCCCATGAGAAGAAATGCTATGCATTTTACAATTGCATGAAAACAGTAGTTTTGCTTGTCACTAGGAGAACATCTATGAAATCTTAATCCTGGTTTAATAAATATGAAGTATACAAAAATAATCAATGAGGGGATGACACTGATACTACCCCTCTTTGGTGTGGTAGTGTCCTGCTCACCTTGCTTGAATTCAAAAGTCCCTCATTCAACAGATCTTTACTTCTGCTACTCACAGAGTAGGATCTTCAGTAGAAAAGAGAAAGAAGCCTCCACATTAGAACACAGCTTTTTGGTACTTTCAGTTTCCAGGAGGTGGGAAAGCAGAGCAATGAAGTCCAAAGAAGGGGCAGTGAAGCAGGTGAAAAGTCTGGAGCACAAGTCCTGTGAGGAGCGGCTGAGGGAGATGGGAGTGTTTAGCCTGGAAAGAAGACTCGGGGGAGATCTTACCATTCTCTACAACTGCCTGAAGGGAGGACATAGTGAAAGGGCTTAGTCTCTTCTCTCAGCTCAGAAACAATGGGACAAAAGGAAATGGTCTCAGGTTGTACCAGGGGAGGTTTAAATTGGATATTAGGAGCAATTCCTTCACCAAAAGGGTGGTTAGGCAGAAGAATTGATTGCCAAAGGAAGTGGTAGAGGCACCATCCCTGAAGGTATTTAAATGATGTGCAGAAGAGGCACAGAGGGACATGGTTTAGTGGTAGACTTGGTAATGTTGGGTTCATGGCTGGACTTGATAAACTAAGTGTGTTTTCTCAATCTAAATAATTGTATAATTCCATGACTGTAACTGATTCTCCCACAAGGTTATTAAATCTGAGCCTACTCTGTTTGGACAGAGTTGCTCTAATGACTGGGAAATTGTGCAGGAGCAGCACAAGACTGTTGCTATACTTAAACAATGTGGTTTTGCAGACTAGGTGTTTGTAATAAGGTGGGGGTAAATTCTGATTTTGTTTTATGGTTTGAACTTTTTAGGGGTCATAAATTAAAAAGGTGGTAATCAGTATACCCAGGGAGGGCTTGAGTCTGAGCAGTTGCTGAACTGCCTAAGAAAGCTATTAGGGAAGAACTTTAATGAATTTTACTGGATTTAAAACAGATCTGTGGTGTTAGAGAACAATTCTTAATTTCAGTTCAGCCTCAGTTACGGCAGCACTGTGCATCAAAAAAATTACTTTTTTTTTTCTTTTTTGAAATCCAAAATAGTCCTATCTGTAGCTACCTCTCCTAAACTTGGGAATTCAAATCGTGTTGCTAACAAGAAGAAAATGTTGCTTGTAATAATTAAATATTGTGTCATCAGTACAATGACCCTAAAGAGATAATAGAAATCAGTTATTTTATAAAGGAAACACTTTTCTTTGCAGAATCTACCCCTTCTTGTAGCCAATTAAACTCCTGCAAAAGTTGTAAAATAATGAATATTGCACCTTACCTTCAGTTCTGGATGAATGCTTTAGACTGGAGTTCAAAGCAGCCACTGTACAGTTTTCCAAAAATTGCTTTATAAACTTTGTAATTCTTAACTCAGTACACATAATATTCTATGATGAGTATATATTTCTTTTGAGATCAGAAGCACTATTTCATATTGATGCTTCATGATTTTGTCTTCAGAGATGAAGGAGTTTGTTTAAGTTTATTTAATTCACTTAGGTTCATAACCCAGACAGAACCAGCTCTGGCAATACCTCCTCTGCCTTACGTTCCTTATTTAGTAAATAGAACCTGCAGAATGCATTGCTATCTTCTCTGAAATCTTTGGCTTTACTGGACTAAGCTGGAAATGAGATATATAGATCAGATGAACTCAGAAGGAAAAAAAGAGCAAAAGAGTTGCTGCTTTTGGAAAGAAGCAAAAAGGGTTTTTTAAGCCAAGTAACTCTGCCTGTTAATAGCAGCACTAAATATCTATTGAAGCTTTGTGGAAAGCTTTGAAAGCTATTTTATTTTTAAATAAAAAGATCCTAAGCTTACATTAATTGTCTTCCTAGAAAAAAGACTGTACAAACAGAAATATAACGCTGTGTACATGTAGGAAACCTTGCCATTAACTGAGGTGTCTCTTACATGAGGCAGGTAGTACAGATTTGTGTGTGTAGTGCATAACACAGTGCAGCATGGTTCAGAATAAGAACTATTGCAGCCTTAGTTCTGCACAGGCTAAATTCCCTGACAGATACGTATTTCTTCCTGCACAGATGTGCATGGCTTAGATACAAAGTCCTTGCATCTATCCTTTCCTGGATCTAGTCGCTGGACCTTGGTGGCCTCCTCAGTTACCACCCACTCATTTACAGATCATTTAAACTAAAAATGTATATCTATGTACATATTCACAGCCTGTGGAATTAAAAATTTTGATTGGGTTTTAGCTGCTTTGAAGTTACAGACCCCACTTTCCTTCATCCTCTTTAGGTAAACATACCGACACTGAGCTTGCCTTTAAGTGACTTTCTAGAAATAGTCTGCAACATTCAGGGATCCCTGAATGTTGCTTGACAGAATAAAGGATAGCGAAAACAAACCCTATTTCTATACTAATAACCCTTGGAATAAAATGCACCACAACAATGTCAAATGTCCTGCTGCTTGATGGAATGTCAGAAAGACTTTTTCAAAATTCAAAAGGACAAAAAAGCAATGTCAGGACAAGCCATAAGTGTGGGATGGTGTTTCAAATCATACATCTGCATAGCAAATCCACAGAACATCTGCAAGTGCCCAGTACAAACCTAGAAGGAATATTGCATTTAGCTGAGGCTTGTATATTACTGTGCATAGCTATTCCAAAAATACGTCTACAGGCAATTCCATCCTGTATGGGAAATTTTTCCTGAAAGTTGAAGAAAAATGGATTTGAGAAGATCACATAACTACAAATAATCATAGTGGGAGCAAGCACATGCTAAAAGAATAGCTCCTTGCTACAGCCTTCTGATGGCAATAAATTCAGGAAAGTCCTGGAACATGAGATGCAGTATTAATCCCTTAGCAATATTCTATTTTTGTTACTATGTGTGGGTCTATGCCA
Source organism: Lonchura striata (assembly GCF_050655825.1). Classification (NCBI taxonomy): domain Eukaryota; kingdom Metazoa; phylum Chordata; class Aves; order Passeriformes; family Estrildidae; genus Lonchura; species Lonchura striata. The sequence goes on from NC_140703.1 coordinate 66,529,585, forward strand.
GTCTGCTCTTAAAAAGTGTTTTTCAAATCATACAAAACAGAAACAAGCAGGTTGTGATTCAAAGGTGTTTTGAGTAATTTATAGATTAGATTTGCCAGCAGCTACTGCTGCAAGGTAAAACTGTTTCTAGTAATTTAGAAAGGCTTTTATGCATAAAATCATAGAATCATATAATGGGTTTAGTTGGAAGAGATATTACAGACAATCTAATTCCAGCCCTTCCACTAGACCAGATTGCTAAAGGACCAATCCACCAGGTCTGGAAAATTTCCAGGGATGGGGCAGCTACAGCTTCTCTGGGCAACATATGCCAGCACATCACCATCATCACAATAAGGAATTTCTTCCTAATATCTAAGCTAAATCTAACCTCATCTAGCTTAGAACCATTGTCCCTTGTGCTATCACTACATGCTCTTGCAAAAAAAATCTTTCTCCAGTCTTCCTGTAGTATTTCTCCATAATTTAATCAACCTCTTAAAACTAGAAGCCAAAAAGACATATAGATAAATTTTAAGAAACGTAAGTCCTGAGTCCCTGCTTATGAATCAGCCTAGTACCAAAGAATTTTTAATGGGGATTGACTCATGAGAAATCTCAAAGGATTGACTTCACTGACTTAGAAATATAGATATAAGTGAGAGCCAGGAAGAGCCCACGGACTGTCTGCATGCTTTGAAATTTGAGTCAGCAGTCTCTGATAAGATGACTGTGTATCATGAAATTTCGGGCTTTGATCTGTAGCCTTGTGAATGGATTTCTTTCTTTCCACCCCCTAAATATTAACTTCAAGACGCAAGCTTAAGATCTGAAAGTTGAGTGTAGCAGTAGAAAGTTGAGTGCAGGGTAGAAGGAAAGGAGGACTCAGGAGCTTCAAATTTTTTTAATTTCTCCTGCAACTCTTCGTTTGACTAATCTTACCACATCTCATTTTCTTTTAAGCAATCAGATTCCCGGAAGTGTTGTCTTCCTTCCTCGGCTCAATTTTCTCCCATTGGCAGAAAATCACCTGGAAAGAAAAAGTCCTGCCTTTGAATTAAAGTCTTTATAAATCCTGTGAAATTCTGGCAGCAGCATCTTGAACTTAAGAGTCACTTTGGAAGAGTAAATATTTTTCTTCTATGAAGTACAGAATTGCACTAGTCGTAGAAGTATGAAGGCTTTCAGGAAGCTGATCCTTACTGGAGCAGAATTAGCAGGATTTTCAGCCTTCCTTCTCTTTCAGGCAGTTTAAATTTTATGGTAGGTGCATTTTATTTTACATATTGCAAATGTAGTAAAACATATGAGAACGAGAGGCCAGCAGAGTGTTTACAGTCCTGAATCCTTTGCAATTTTCCATACAGATGTATTTTAGTCACTGAAAGTCATGGTAAAAATGTCACGAGTAAAGTGCTCTGTTAAATCAATGCCTAAATATATTTTGTGTTGGCTGAAAAGAAATATTTCATTTATATGAAGAAATACACTTAAGAGATACTCAAGTCTTTCACTTCCCTGAAACTGAAACTCCTAAATCAGAAGACCTCTGCTTGACTGATTGGAGTAAGCTTCAGTTCAGGCTTTGTGTAAAGGCAGTTTTTCTGAGAAAATACCTCTTAAAGAAACAGTAGTAGAATACTGACTAGATATGCCTTCTGCTCTGTGCTACTTTGAAAATGCTGTGCTGAGGAATTTAGGGTACCAATTTCCAGTACTGGTAAGGCAGGATAAGACATGCCTTGCTCTAATACTGCCATAAAAACTAGGAATCTACTAGGAGCCATGAAGCTCCTTTGAAAATAAAATATCTGCCTCTGTCATTTAAGTCAGTAGATTTCTACTTGTGTTTTTATAAAACAATGAACATGCCATGCATCCCATCTGCCTTGAGCCTGTGTATCTGTCACAGCTCTTATAACACACATGCTTTTTTAACAATTCTCTTTATCTTTGAAGTTCAATTAAATTGATTTATAGGTAAGCTGTGTCTTCATGTGATCCTGTGGACTGGATCTTCTTGTTTGACTCTACACACAGCTGAGGATTTAAATATCTGCATTTGGCCATCTTGCTTAGACTGCCTTTTCTCTCTATGGAAAGCAGAAATATATTATTCTGCCTACTTTCACTGTACATTTTAGGAAGAAATTATTCACTCCTTTTAAGGGCATCTTTCTCCCTGTTGTACATAACTACACTGCCAGCTTAATTTTATCATCTATCCTATGTAGGATATGCATGTTTCTTCTTCCCTGCCTCTGAATACTTGTTCTTTTTCCTTTTAATGATGGATTTCTTTCCTCTTGTCTCTGGCAACAGTAGGGTTTTTTTTTTTCTCTTTACAGAGCTTGACAAACATATTTTAGCGTAATCTGTCTTGTAAATGCGGTCTTGTCAATATGAAAAAGTTTTTTCCTGGGACAGACTGTTGTAAACTGCACAAAATGTGAGGTTCTTTCCAGCTGTCAACCACTTAAAAGCTCATGTTCAGAAGCAACTTTTTTTTTTTTTTTTTTTTTTTTTTGACAAAAAAGTGCAAGAAAGACTACCCCAGAAACTACAGGTATGTCCGTCTCACTTCAGTGACTGGTAAAACCATGGAAAAGATTATTCTTGGTAGTACTGAAAAACACCTGGAGGAAAAGGCAGTCATTCACAGCCAGCATAGCTTCAGGAGGGTAAAGTACTGCTTGTTGGACCTGATTTCCTTCTACAGCAGGGTAACCCACGTAAATTATGTTGCAAAGCCAATTGATGCAATTATTTTGGGCTTCAGCAAAGGTTTTGATAGGGTCTCTCAGAGGATCCTTCTGGACAAAATGTCCAGCCCACAGCAGAATAAACACATTCTGGGATGGGTGAGAAACTGGCTCACGAGTTGGGCACAAAAGGTTATTACAGTGAAAGGGGTTGACACCAGGCTCATGACATGTCCCTAGTGAGGTTCATCCATCCTTACCCCAGTTCACTTCAACATCTTCATTAATGATTGTTGATAATTGCTGTTTGATCTGGTGATTTCTTTGTCTTATGCAGCGATTGTATTCTGAGAATAGGGTACATTATAAAAATGTATTAAAAGTCAATTATCTGACCTCAGATTCTAGGACTTGTTAAATATAAATTCTACCTGTTATGGTTTTGCTAAAAAAATCATCTCCAAGACAGTATTTTTGATCATCCTTTCAAGGTATCTGCTTTCACAGTCCTGCACCCCTTGTAGGAAATCTAGCAGATCTGCACCTTGACCTGTCTGAAGTCTGATTCCAAGAACAGTTCTTCATAGACAGTAGGCAGCTGGATTAGCAAGGAACCAGTCATGAATTAAAAGTTCCCTTATGCTTCCTGAGGGTTCCTCTTGAACCAAATAATGGGCTAATAGGTTATAAATCAAAGCAATATAGATAGAAATAGAGATGCTCTATGTTTATTATTTACTGTATTGAGGAGCGCAGCAGGATAAGACAAGGAGAAAAATGAGAGGAATACTGTGAATCACTCCTTTGTGCTACTTTAGACCTATTCAGTAAATTATTTTATTAAATTTTCAGTAGGAAAAGAATAATTAGTATTACAGTAGTTGAAAATATAGAAAAGTGTGATAGCAGGAAAATTGCTGTGATCATGACGGAATTGTCATTTTCTAGAATATATAGGTTTGTTCATAAGCTGATGTGGCTTATCATTTCAGCCTCACTGCAGCTATTATAATTAATTTATGGCTATTGCCGCGCTCCCGCCCCGGTTCCCTTTGTCTCAGCCCCGGCTAGCTCTTGTGGGGCGAGGGCGGGCGATGGAGGCAGCCTCCGCCGCTCCCAGCTGGGGTTTGGAGAGTGCCTTTGTGGGTTCCGGGCAGCGCTAGCAAGCCTCGCGGTGGTAAATGAAGAGCGGATCCTGCTGGGGGCTAAGTCCGAGTTTATTGTAGCCCAACAGGGCCAAATATCCTAAAACGGTGCCAGCCAACAGGAACAAGCACAAGGTGCTTGCACTGGCTTATAAACTGTAAGGGAGGGGTATCCAATGACCAGTGGGGATAGGGATAGGGGGTGGCTCCGGGATGGGGGGATATGGTGGGGTCCAATGGGGGAAAGATATGGGGGGAGCCCCAGGTCCTCGCCCAATCACCCGGTGCCCTGAGTAGAAGCTTCTGGATGGATGGGAAGGGGCACCGAGTGATAGACAAGGCACCCGGGGGGGGTAAAATGCCTCTTTCAGGGTGATGGATAGATACTGGGAAGGCGGGAAGGGAGGACAAGGTGGGAAAACTGGGGATAAACCAAGTTGCACACGGGGGTACAAAGGAATAAACCAATACATAATACAGGGATAATAAAACATATACATAACGCAACTCCACAGGCTATGGTCTGTATTTGTTGATAGGACTAATTGAACTGTGGAGCAAATGATATTCAGTGCCATGAAGCAGATCCTTGGGTGGATTTTGTTCTATCCAGGATCCTTTCCATTCCTTACTTATATCAGTACATGTAAGAGTTCTGGGAAGCCAGTTACAAATGGTTCCTATTATCAGTTTTGTTAACTCAGGGTCCAAAACCACTTTTGGTTTTTACCTTAGACTGCTTCCATTTTGTGTACACTCCTGATTCCTCTCCTACTTCTAGATCTAGCAAATTACTTTCAAAAACTTGTCTCACCACCGAGTGCCTTTTGAGAAGGACATATTTGATTAGAGAAATAGCATAAATATAAGAAAAAAATAATAATGAAAATCATACTGAGAGTCCTTGCAGATCATCCATTGGTTCAAAAGCTTAAACCACTTCCAGCCAATGAATCTTCAATTCATATGCAAATTTTCACTTGAGTACATAAAAATTGCACAATAAAGGTGCAATTACATTCTCTTCAACAGAACATTTCCTTGCACATTCAGATACAGAATATATATAAAGTATCAGAATTACAGCATATGAGATCTCTAATAACCTTAAATTATAGAATTACTTATGCATTATATTTTTCCAATGTGAAGATGAACTTAAATTAATGTTATAATTAATTTAAACATAGGAATTCTCCTAATTTCGTGAAAAAGCATTTTATGTGCCCCAGACTTTTGCAAATACTAAGTAGCAGCTAATTTATTTAGTTAAAAGCTGTGACTAATTAATTTTTAGCACTGGAAATGGATATTAGAAGCTAAGGCACAACATTCAAGGAATATATTAGAAGATACATATATGTGTGTTATTTTAATTATATTACAGTTTAGGATTAGTGGCCTTTTGGAGTCTGCTTCTCACAAAATATGCATATATGCATATAAAATATGCATATAAACATAACATACATAAAAACTTTACAAGTCCCATCTTTATGTTAGTGATACATCTTTCCTATATAGACATACATGTAAGCTTCTTAATTAAAACATTCTATGGACACGTGAATTAGTTCCTAAAATCTGTATTCTTTCCAAATTAGTATTGCAAAAGACTGTTAACTCAATTGTTGGTGCAATGCACACTTGCCTTTAAGAAGTTAGTTTGATATTTTAGTGTAAAATTAAGTGAACAATAAAGCACCCTCCAATCTTGCAATACGGGTGAGTTGATGCTTGTCAGAGCAAGGTGTGAAGGCACCAGAAAGCACCAGAACTATTTCACTCTTTCTAGAATCAGAATTATTTTGAATCCCAACACCAAACCCAAGCAGCACAGAGGATGCAGAAAAGACTCCCCAGAAACCCATGGTCAAACACCTGTGGGGATGAGTTTCAGAACAGGCTTTTGAAACAATTATTTTAGGAAAGAAAAAGATACTGCATTTACTGAATGTTAAAAAATTGAAGGACATACAGGTAAGAAGTTTTCTGAACATTTTGAAAAGAACCTTCTCTTCCTTTAGCTCTGGCTAAGGAGTTAGGGGTTTTAAATTTAAATTGCATCTCTGTGGTATGTTTAGTAACTATAACCAAGTGATTTCTTGGCATTAGTTTAGCCTTCAGTCTGATGGCTTGGCTAAGTGTATGCTAATAAAAAATATTTATTCTTTGGTACAAATGAACTTTTAGGAAGATATTTTTGAACTAGGTAATAATATTCTAACTATACAATTACACATACAGCTGTTTGTTATCTTAAATGTCAGTAAATCTTTCAACATCTCACCTTCTTCCCCTGTCTCAGCTTGCAGTCAATTTTTCAAGGAAAGACGGCCTGTCCTGTTGATCTGTAGTGGAATTTGAAACACAGTGAATCAGTTACATACAGAAGACCTAAATACAAGCCAGACGTATAGAGAAAGCAATACCTGGAAATCAGAGACATGATGATTACTTTCCAGATTAACTTAGGAGAAAGGGATGAAAGATGTACACAAACTGAAACCAAACAGATGAACACGAACACATGAGATTTAAATATTTTACTTAATCTAAGAGTCTAAAAAAGGAAACAGACTTCAACAGCAGTCAATTGCAATGTTATCACGCTGACTCAGTGGAACAGGATTGTCTCTGATGTTGAACAATGAACACTACTGAGAAGTTTATGTGAGCTTGAGTTCACATTAAGTGTTCTCAAGAAGGGCTGCAACCCTATTAAGTGTTTTAGAGACAGAATTTAGTTGCTGAAGCTGGGGAGGATGGTCATCAAAGACCCTGGCTGGGTTGCTCAGGTGTGTTATGCCTGCAGGTCCAGCACTTCATTAGCTGGCTCCTGGCTCTCTAGATGCTGCCTCTTTTAGCAGTGGAAGTTTCCTCACCTCTTCCTTGCCTGAGGGAAAGCCATCATAGGTATAGGGATGGTGATTAGGCTTTTCCTATCAAACCTTAGTGGTTAGAATTTTTTATGGAGATTTTAGTAAACACTCTATTTTGGAATTTATTTTATTTGGATTCCATTTCTTTTAACAGGTATGACATTTTAAGGATTTTTTTTTTTCCTCCATGCACTGCTTTTCCAGTCAGCACAGGTGTGAAACCTGGAACAAATAAAGACAAAGAGAGTGCAATATTATGAGCAAGTAAGAAAGAAATATATGCTGTGTGTCATTCAAGGTTTCAATGTCAAATCAAACTCTCTCTAGACTATTCTTTCACATGAAACCAGAGAATGACTGGAGAGATGCAAAAGAAACACAGTTCTCTTTGCATCCCTGGTGACAGCACAGATTTGTTCGTATGTCTTGGCTAATATTTTGAGGTTCTTCTGCTGGTGTATTTCAAAGAAAAAAATCCTAAGCAAAGTCAGTGCATTAGAGTAAAAGTAGTATGTGTGCTTACTTCATATCTCCCAACAAAGCAAATCCTTTAAGACCAGTAAGAGTGGTAATGACATTTTTATGTGCTGTCTAGGCTTTAATCTGCAAAGGAGGCTGTGAAAGTAACACAACTGCAAACATTGAAAAAGAATAAAGTTAGCAAGAGAGTAGCAGCTAACAAGCAAACAGTCTTTTTTAGTGCTAGGTAGCACAGAGATCTCCAGGCTACAGCCCATGCTTTTCTTCTTGGAAGTGAACCAAAGTGCTGCAATTCATGCTGGCTGAAAGGCTGCATTTCACTCAGGTCAAGTAGCTCAGGAATCTACATTACAACAAACCTCAAGTGGAATTATACTTCTTTCAGAATTAAATGTGAGATGAAACCATGCTGATATACGTGGTTGGGGAAACTTCTACATTTGAAGGAGATGTGGAATGGGAAGCAAAAGCAGAGTAATATTAAGTAAGCAGTAAGCAGTAAGCAATATTAGGTGTCCAGTAAGCTGCTTGAGAAATTAAAGGATAATTAAATTAAGCTTAGCTCTGCTTCATATTATATACAGAAAATTTGTATAATGCAAATATGTACAAATGACTGTTCCACTACATGCTGCATTGAGATACTGCTTCTCAATTTTTCCTTAATTGTATTTTGCTTAGTATGCTGTCACTTGCATTAACAATAATATCACATCAGGATATCTTTTTACCCCATAATGAACATTTGCATAAAAATATTTACAAAAGATGTCTGAAGGGTTCACAATGACCAAATGTCTCTGAAAATAGCATGACATGATTTTGAATGAAAGCTGTTTAAAGTAGAGTTGAAATGAAACATGTTATATCATACTACACCATACTATAAATAGTATTGTGAATGCTATTTTTGCTGTTCAATCTTTGCTAAATGAAACATCCACAGAATCACAGAAAGGTTTGGGTTGGAAGGGACCTTAAAGATCAAACCCTTTGCCAGTGGCAGGGACACCTTCCATGAGATCAGGTTGCTCAAGGACACATCCCACCTGGTCTGGAACATTAGCAGGGAAGGGGCATCCACAGCTTCTCTTGGAAATCTTTGCCAGTTACCTTCCTCCCATCAAAGAATTTCTCCTAATATATAATCTATAAACTTACTCTCTTCCATATCAATGCCATAATTCCTTGTGCTATCACTGTATGCCATTTTAAAATGACCTTGTGCCTCTCATGCAGGCTCCCTTTAGGTACTGTAAAATACTATAAGGTCTCCCTGGAGCCTTTTCTTTTCTTGGCTTAAAATCTCCAACTTTCCCAGCTATCTACATCTGAGAGGTGCTCCAGCTCTCTGATCCTTTTAACAGCTCTCATCTGGACTCCCTCCAACAATTCCATTCAAAATACTTTTCATGCTTAAATGAATTACCTCAAAATAAAGATTATATTAAACAACCAAAATCATGTTTCTTAATCCTGGGGTTCCATTTATGCTTTAAAAGTATGCTTCTGTACACAGAGAGAAGCACATGCTTTCCTATTAACAGCTTTAAGTTAAATTTGCCACTATTTAATGTACTGTTGAATGTGATTTAATGAATCGTGACTGAAAAGTGGAGTTCCGGGGATATGTCACTGTCAACACATTCTGTCTCTCTGACATGTTGTCATCAGTGATCATGCTTACCCTGGATGAATGGTCTTATGTTCCTCTCTAACACATAATAACTGATCTGACATGCAAAGTTAATGGAAAAAATAAACACATAACACGTAAAAAATGATGGGACTTGTGCTAGTTCCTGCCATGCCATGCCGTGTACTCCAGTTCCTTTTCCTGACTACTCATTTGTCAGCACTGCTGATTTCTTCTAAATTAAATTATGAGGTATTTGAAATGTGAAACATGAGCCTACTGTCTAGAATTAACTGAAGTCCTTTATAAATTATAGATCTGATCTGAAGTAGGAAGACATCAAATAGTTGAGGACAGTAATGAGTTTCTGTGGTTTATTAGATTGCTGGGTGTGTATCCATGCAGGAATTGTTAGAGCTAGAAAGCCTCTATTGAAGTCAAAGATCCTTTTTTTTTTTTTCCAAGTGAAATCAACTTTATATCTACTATGGAAATGGTTTCATACAGTGTACTGTCCTTTCACTAGGGAAAAAAGCCACTGACCACATCAGCTGGGATATAGTCAGGTTGAAGTCTGAATGAAAAAAAAAAACAAAACATGAGCCATTTCAGTGAAAATATCTGACCACAAAAATTTCAGATTTCCATGTTTTCTTTTCTCATTTATTCACTAGTGCATCTTTACAAGTAAAACCAGCAGTTTTCTACAATTATGTCCCCAACTCCAACAAGCCTACATTCCATAAGAATGACACCCACAATTGCTTAAAAATTTGGAAATCCTCAGTTAAAATCCTGTAGAACTCTGTTTCTCAAAACATAAAAAGTATTTAAGAAAAAAATTCACAACTTGGTAAGCATACTAGAGTGTAATCATTCAGACTGACACAATTTCTCATTCCTTAAGACAATCATATCTTTGGCAAAGAGCAAAATAAAATTATGTAATTATTTATAATAATAAAATTCATTTAATCATAAGAACCATAAAAGCCAGGGTTTTGATCAACTTTTATTACATTATTTTCAATCTTTCCAAGCAAAATTTGCATTTTTAAGTCAATATTTAAGTTCCTAGTGAACTATGAATACTAGAAATAGGAATTGAACTTCCGCAAATCATGTCAGATTATTTGGATTTTCAATATCTGAGAAATTAATTAATCTGAAAAAATTATTTGCAAAGAAGTTAATAGTGGGGGGTTTTTTCAGTACATGTGTTTTACAAACCCAGAAGATTATACAGTAGAGAACAAACTGATCTCATGCAGATTTTAGTAAGACTGCTCCATCACCTGCAGTGAAATATCTCTGATACATGCCAAAGCAAGACATGAACCAGGCTGAATTTTCAAAGTCCATCACTGCTCACCATTGGCCTCTCAGTGCTTCTGTTCCTAATGTTGTCTAGTCAAGCATCTGCTACCAGCACAAGCTCAAAAGGCTTAATGAATCATGCATTTTTTATATTATATCCAAGATTATAATGCACAAGTTTTTGACTTGATCATCTCTGTATGCTTGTTTTTATTTCACCTTATTGTTTAACACACTCTTGCTGCTTTTGTCTGACAAAGACTTCTTTTTCAGTCAGAATGATGAAGAGCATTAGAAAGAACAAATCCTAGCATATAAAGTTAATGGATCTATGAAAAATAAGAAGAGCTATATAAAGAAAAAAAAAAAGAAAATGAGAAAAAAAGGAAAATACCCCAGTACTCCCCCCAAAAAGTACAAAATCCTCTGGAATTTGCTTTATTAAAGCCTTGAATTTGATCCAATAGTCTGGTCTTTCAGTGAATGTCTATGCACCCAGAAGCAGAACAATGTAGCCAGTAAATGAGTGCTAATACCTTTTCTGTTTGATTTCTGGTGTGATGCTCTCGAAATCAAATGGCAGTGGTGGGTAGCTTTCATTCTGGGTGACCCTGTTTGCACACGTGGCTGTCTGGGCATGGCCTGGGGATATAAGATCTAATGTGCACTCAGGTTCTTTCATTTCTGTCAGAAATATTAAACATTTTTTGAGAAAAATCAAAACATAAAATAATATAAGAATATCTTGCTCAAACTTTTTGCAATTTTCTATTTAACTTCCTTTTTTTTTTTTTTTTTTTGAAATAGCATTTTTTTGAAGATTGATCCTTTATGTCTTGCTGGGAGTTTAAAATATTTAGTAGTTCATGTAAATGTTCAGCACAGATCTAATACAATCCCAAATATCTTTATTTTAAGTGTTTTCTTCCAGTTTGGTTTTGAATATAATAAAAGATCTGTGATTTAGATAAAATTTTGTGGTAAATTCTGTTACCAGAGAGAGAGCATGAAAGCAAGTGTTCTGCATGACTGTGCAAATCACAGAATAAAGGTTTATGTCTTAAATTATGTGGAATGTCCTGGAATTTCTTTTTCATCAGCTGATCATCTCACCCAGAGCAAGATAAGCAAAGTGATTTTGCAAATTTTAACACACACCCTTATTTCACATTTTGACTCAGCAAGAGAAGACTTTTTTTTTTTTGACGTACCTAATTATTAAAACATCAGTAGATATTGTGACCAAAATCTAATATTATTAAAAATTAAATTAAGATAAAATTTAATATATTATTATAAATACATTGAATGCATATGAAAATGTGCCACTTGGCAGTATGGTGTTGGAATCACAGTCCTGAATTTAGACATGCCAGAAATCACAGAAATTAACTGCCATGGATAAGTATGGTCTTTTGATTCTTGAACTTACGTCCCTTATAAATAACAAAGTACTTGGGCTTCCTTAATCTGACTGAAATAGAAATGAATGTAACATGCAGTAATACATGTACTATATAGTAACATCTGAATATTTTTTTGATACAAACTTTGATTTAAAATATCTTATTGAGAAATGGATGTTTAAACAAACCCACCCCAGTGTGAGGAAAAGAATCTGTAAATAGCCTGTAGAAATAAAATCAATGTACATAAATAGACATGATAGTTTAAACAAATATTGCTTTGAAAAATAATTGTACTGACTGGATCGTGTATGTTTGTAGTTAGTGATTTACTGATTGTCTGTTGTTGAACTCTGTGCTTTTGGTTTCAGTGGACTTTTCATCCCCTCTATCTTATATCTTGAAGGTAAAATCCATTGTTTATTCTGGATATACTATATGATAAAACATTTTTGACATGTAGTCCAAACATCCCATGAAAGATAATCTTTTTAGATTGTGGGAGGTCTTTTTGCTGCTACATGCTGTGATTCAGAGTAATAAATGAAAGATGTGTAATAGTGTGTGGGGATGCACTGGGACTACAAAAAAGTATTTTTGTAATCACATACCTCATAGAAGGCTCAGAAATTGTTGAGGTGCTGTTGTCTTCATGGTTTTGGGTTAGAGGGATGAGGTCTGAAGGAGCGGGTAGGAGAAATACGTTTTTAGAATTAAAAATATTTTCTGTAATGTCTGTATTTTCAGGACAGAGTATTAAAAAAAACCCAAAAAAACTCTGAGGTTCAAATTTTCACAAGTGTCTTTTTTGGTGTAATATTTTCCCCTCTGTATTCTCAAATAAGCACTATAGCACTGATCTCAAAGAGTGCTTAATCAAATAATATATGTACAATTTTGAATATTGGGGTTTTTTTAGATAATTCGAGAAATGAACATTACTCAGTTGTTATGGGCTAGAAGTAACTTAGAGGACCAAAAACTATAAAATAGTGTGGTCCATTTAGAAAAAACATAGGTCAGTGAAATCAAGAGAAACTGATGATCTTGGGTGTTGGTAGATGAGAAGCTTGATGTGACCCAGCTAGGTCAAGGGGGAATGGCTTTAAACTGACAGAGGGTAGTTTTATATATATGGAAAGAATTTTTTACTTCCATTTTACTTTGAGGGTGGTGAGATACTGCCACAGGTTGCCCAGAGAAACTGTGGATGCTCCATCCCTGTAAGTGTTCATGATCAGGTTAGAGAGTGCTCTGAGAAACCTGGGGTAGTGGAAGATGTTCCTGCCCATGTCAGAGGGATTTGAATTAGATGATCTTTAATGTGCCTTCTAACCCAAACCATTCTGTGGTTCTATGATGATCTAATAGTTTTAAATGTAAAAGTAAAGATTCTGGTAACTACTGCAGTGGAATTTTCAGATGAATATATGAGAAGTCCAATGAAATTGAAGGGGCATTGCAATTATGAGATCTATATTTCATCTGTGAAAAAGAGCTGCTGAGAGTGGGCTGCTGTGCAGTTAGCTACCAGGGAAGGGTGGGTGGAAAACCAGCACAGAACAGAATGTCTATGAGGTTGAGAAAAACTATTGTGCCTTAAGAATGATCACTGGAGGAAAAGACTGTGAACTGTAAGGAAGTTGAAAGAGATCACTGTGTAATTGTGAGGCTCAAAAAAACAACACATAAGGCAGAAAATTAGGTGGCAAATATCTGGTATTTATTCAAGCTCATGGTGATATTTTCAGTAGTTTCTTTTATACAAATCATTTATCTTTCATACATTCCATTGTTTAATCTGAATGTTTATTTCAAAGTGGTATTAAATTCTTTGTGTAGCTTAGTGGCATTCCAACTTCGTAGTGACATTATCCTGATCACCCCTCAGTCTGTGATCACTTCAGGATGTGTTTTGTTTGAATGTTCTGGAAAATGAGGGGTTTTGGGTTAAGACTATGCAAGAGAAAGAGTATATACCATATATAGATACAGTCTTAAAAATGGTCTGGCAATTATTTTAAAATAAACATATCCTGAAGAAAAATGTGAAAAGAATTTGCAATTTTGAATCTTGATTTCCAATCCATATTCTAAATCTGAGTTTAAAAATTTGTTTACTTACAGGATGCACTCCACCTGGGTTTTGGGGGGAAATGAGAAAGACATTTCTGTTATGGATGATATCCTTCTTGTCCCATGAAAAATCTAGTAGACATAATATTTATCTGGATTTATTATAAGGAAGAAAAATGTATTAAAGCTGAAAACACAAAATCCATATAATAATAATTAGTTGTAGTATCTATATATTTCCAGTTTTTTAAAGTATTGGTTCCAAAAATAAACTACTCCCTTTCAATCATAAATATTATGTCTGACATGAGCCATTATATTATTGCACCTTTCTTGGTACCAATAGTTCAAGGGATATTTGAGGCAGGAAAATAAAACCCTTTATTATATTAAAGGGTAAAAAAAAAAATAGTAACTTACTGTTCCATGTTACAGACCTGAATATAACTGTGACTATCTTTAAGCTCACTATTCTTCAAATTTATATAAAGCTAATTTTTTTTTACATTCAAAACTTAATTAATAGGAAGAATTTCCAAGAAACAGGCAATAGATTAATTCTCTCGAGATAGACTCTTGAAATGTATGGAAGGAACAAACCAGCAGAAATTTTGCCTGCACATCACATGAATTTTATTTTGCCTGCAACATTTATAAACTTCTAGTACACTTTGTGTCATTCTCTCCTCTCAGGTCAGAGTGGGAAAATACTTAGTGTATTTCCATCTGGGTGAATTGATGTTTATGCACTATGTCATATGCCATAATGGGCAGATATAAATAAATGGATTTTGAAAGAAATCTGCATGAAGCTAAGGTTCAGATCCAAAAAAGTATTTATGTGCCTTAAGAAAGACTTGGAACAAATTAGTGGCTCATTGATCCTGAGAACTACTAAGCTGCATCTGTTTAACTCCAGAGATGGTTAAAAACTGTATTATCCTCTATTTTTGAACACTGCATGTCACCAGATGCCATGGTCTGGTTCTATATGTGCCTCAATTTGACACAGTGATTGTGCCATTAAATGTTTAATTCATGCTTAGTACCTGGTGTCTGATCATAAAATGTCTTTGGACCCTTCAAGACAGGAGAAGAACTATGGCTGTCTCTCATGGGAATCAGCTGAATCAGAGGATAATGTTCTCTCAAAGGATTATAAAATCATAGAATTCTGTAATAGTTCGGCTTGGAGTGGACCTTAAAGCTCATCTAATTCCAACCTCCCTTGGTGTCCCAGGGCCTCCTTCCACTTGACCAGGTCACTCAAAGTCTAATCCAACTTGGTCTTGAACACTTCCAGAAATGGAGCATCCACAGCTTCTCTGGGCAACCTCTGCCAGTGTCTCCCCACTCTCACAGTAACAAATTTCTTCCTAATATTTAATCTAAGCCCATCCTCTGTTTATTTAAAGCCTTGTCCTGTCATTACATGCCCTACACGCAAAAAGTTCCTGTACAGCTCTTTTGAGGGTCTCCTTTAGGTGCTCAAAGAATGCTATAAGGTCTTCCCAGAGCCTTCACCAGGCTGAACAACCCCAATTCTCTCAGCCTGTCTATACAGGAGAGCTGTCACATCCCTCTGATCATCTCTGTGGCCCTCCTTGGGACTCACTCCAGCAGGTCCATGTCCTTTATATCATGATCTCTTCTCTGTCCATAGTAATATTTATAAGAAGGGTCTCAGTTTCATAGGAAAGTAAGGAAATGGGCTAGCTAGCCTGATGAGGAGATCAGACACTAAGGAGGAAACCAAATTGACCTAGAAATAATTCTGAGGGAATGATGCTCTGCCCATCTTCTCTAAGTGCTGTAAAGCCCAAGCTACTGTGGAAAGGGCAGCTGCAACATTTCAGATAAGGTTTTAAGAGAGTAACCTTTGATTCATTTAAAAAGAAAAGGAATGCACTTAAAGCTCCACAAAAAAGGTCCATGGGTGAATACCTAGGCAGATAAAATGTTTCCTCATGGTCCTGACTATCACATATTGGATGGGAAAATTGGTGTCCCACCCACCAGTTTCAAGGCAGCCATATCTGATGAACTGTAGAGAGCCCATTGCCCTATTGTCCATGTGGGTGCAAGATCCTACTTTATTGCTTAGAAACCTTCATTTATATGCCATTGAAAATATCTGCATTTCAGTTTTTAACTCCATTTGCATCTACCATCTGATGGCAATTGCTGATTTAGAGTTTTGTCTTGGCTCACCTCAGGTCAGTTCTTCAACAGAACCTGTAAAAACATGGTGCTGTTTCATGATAAACTTTTTCTCAATGGCATTTTTCTCACTTAGTCACAATGACACCTCAAAGAATATTCTGTTTCTGTTAGATTTTAATCAGAAAATAAGAGCAAGAAATTGGATGTAACAATCTTCAGGGGTATATATCAGTGAATGTGTACAAGATGGCTCAATCATTTTGTAGGAAATACAAACAGATAGAAATACGCAGAAATGAGCATTTTCATTATATTTTGGTTAGAGTTTTGTTCTTTGGTCCTTGGCAATCAAAACTGCATGCCAGATAATTTCAAAATGATGCCTTGTCACAACAAAAGATATATCAGGAAAAAATCAGCCTGACTTTGAAATGTTTTTTCCTACTCTTCTGTGTTCCTGTATTAATGGAGCTCTTTCCAGCTTCTACAACTTACCTACATTTGGAAAAAGTCACTTACAGCATAGTTACCCAATTTAATCAGCATAATGCTTCTGATATAGAAGCAGTGTCATGAAGACCCATTTTAAACTCTTAATTTGAAATTAGTGCATCTTCTGTTGCTATACTGGAAATCCAGGAAATTTAGAAAGATTATCCAAGATTTTGATATGTTCATCACAGATATTTTAAAAAAAAACAGTTCAGCATTTGTAAAAGAGACATGCCCAAATTCCAACCTGGGCATAGCACACCCATGAACACTGGTTGCATTGGCAGAAAGGTATAAAATGTCAGAAAGACTATAAAAAGCTTTATTTATTCAGAAATAAGTTTTTGTGTTAATCCAGTTTAAGAGCCTTTTTTGAATTTTGTGGAAGTAACAATTAGATAGAGAAAACAGGAACTTTCACCTCTGAAGTGCATATAATTAATCACTTCATTTCCTTTCTTCCTCTCCTCTGTTGCCACTTTATGTGAATATTGAAATAAATCAATTCCAAAAATATTTTTAACTGCATTAAAAATAATGCTTGAGTAATGCTTCATTATTTAAGCATTCAGTCTAACAAACATCTGTATGGAAAAGAGCATTTCACAAAGCACTGCAGATGCAAAGGTGAAAATAGATGATGACAGATAAGTATGAAGAATGTAGTTGCAATATTTTAATTACCTCTAAAGTGTAGCTGCCTTTTCCTGATGGTGGACTGGTATGCAAGTAAGTCAGTGACATGAATTTACTTCTAACTGCTGCAAAGGCTTTGCTGCAAATTTAAGCAATATTAAATAAAATCTTTACAAAATGTCTCATAATACAAAACATAAATATTGTATGTGAGCATGCCATGAAAATTTATGCAAAAAAATGAGAAAATTATAATGCATTTTGTCAAAAGCAATAATTTATTTTTCATACAAAAGAAATTGATTGATTCAGAGTACTAGTTCACAAATAAAAAATGAACATCCTTTACAGATGAAACAAAAATACACTCAAGTAAAAGAAAAAAAGTTTATTAGGCAGTTCCCCATTACTTTTTCTCATGACTGGAATAAAAGAGGGAAGATTTCACTGCTCTCTACCTAAAAGGAGGGTGTGGTGAGGCAGGGGTCTGTCTCTTCTCCCAGGTAACAAGTAATAAGATGAGAAGAAGTATATGCTTGGATACATGTGTATCCAAATATCATTGCTTCTAGTTTTATTGATTTTTTTCATTGCAAAGTCAGTTGGGATATAACATAAGGGCTTTCTATATTTTAAGGGATTTGGAGTTTTCATTAACCTAGCCAGATCTGAGGTATATGTGGGTGAATGAACTCTCTCTGTGGCACAAACAAAAATGAGATAAAGCCAATGAGATAAAGCAATAAAACATTTCTAAGCTGGCAGGTTGGTTCATTTGCCTAAAGAAAAGGCTGCTGAATTACTTCCTACTCTCTGCTAGGCAATCTCTTCTGTTGCTGTCTTCCAGAAATATATTGTCTTCATGTTACAAACACATTTGTTTGAGAATATGCTCAGGTGGGTTGAATAGGTCTTCAAGGTCTACTGGAAGAAAGATGTACTATATGCAGATGATGGGTATATCTTAATGTAGGCATTAATCATTAAGCTTTACTACTGCACTGTTCTCTAGAACATCTTTTTTCATGTAAGGCAGTATCTTTACTCACTTCTGTGATATATCACAGGGGAACTGTCTCAACAGGTTGTTAATGCTAAATCTATCCTAATGGAGTTTAATTAAAAACCATATTTTGCAGCTTTAGTCAAAAGAAAACACAATGGTGCTTCCAATCTTGACGGGCCCATTAAGGCATACAAGTCATAATATGTTATTTTTCAAACAACGATGATGTTTTATTTTGATGTCTAATTTATTTACATGGGTTAGAAAATACTTTTACACTATAACCAGAACTCAGTAAGATAATACACAAGTTAAATAAGAAAAAAAAAAATCAAATATAATGCTCAAAAGTCTTTTTCTTATCTTCAAAGTGGGTGCACTAAAAAACATGATTAATGGGGGGAAAACAAGTGAATTGTTATTTTTTATGAGTATAAATAAATCCCTTCTTCCTTAAAATCCCTTTCAATCATCTAAATAGAATATTTCATAAGAAACACTTGTCAAATAAGAAAGTAAAAAGAATATTTCTAAAGGTTTTACATATATTCATGCATACTTAAAACAGATTGAAATGCATAGTAGTTAGGAAAATGCATCTGACAATAAATTAAAAACTTATTTAAGAATAAGATCTGCTTTAAGACTTTGTATAAGAAATTCCAACAATAAAGAATAAAGTGAAATCTAGTCTTATATATATTAAACTTGCTATTCATAGAAACCAAGTTGGGTGTGGCTTTAAGCTCTGGGGATTTTGTGCCTTTTAATTTTTGATCAAATATCCATTCCAGATGCTTAAAAGTAGTTAATATCATTCTCACAATATGAGGCTGGAAGAGTGCCTAATTAATACAATTAATCATTTTATAAATGAATTTTTCTGAACATACATATGTTTATAATTTTCAAAAATGCATAGTGAATAATTCAGGCAATAAATCATGCTATTTGTTTCAGAATTGAAGTACATAATGTCATTTAAAAGTATTAATTCTTCTTTTATGTTTCCTTGAAAAATATTTTCTCTCCTATCCCAGTTTCCAGGATTCATAGAATCATAGAATATCCTGAGTTTGAAAGGATCCACAAGGATTATTGACTTCACACAAGGCAATTTGAAAAATTTGGTACATTTTAATATTTTTAAATCCATCCTATATTTTGGAAATCAAGATGCACATAGTACTTGAGGTGAGGCTGCAACAATGCTGATTACAATGCTAGAATTCCTTCTTCCAGCTGGTTAGCTATACTGGGCCTAATGTACCACAGGATGCACTTGGCTCTTTGGCCATCAGGGCACATGGCTGACTCATACTGAGCTTCCTAGAACTTCTTTCTGCAGGGTTGCACTTTGCCCTCATTTTATACCTACATCCAGGATTACACCATCCCACTGGCATTTGCACTTGTTAAAATTCCTCTGGTTGGTGACTGCCCAGCCCTTTAATCCATGAAGGTGTCTCTGTAAGGGCCTTTCTGCCCCTGAGGAAGTCAATAAGTCCTCCTAATTTACCTTAGTTGACAAGTTTAGTGTGCATTAAATTCCAGCATCCAGGTCTGATAAAAGTGTTGATGGGAACTTGCCATAAAACTGAGCCCTGGAAAACAGCACTAGTGACTGGCCACCAACCAAAAGTTGCCTTATTTACTGCAACTCTTTGAGTCAATGCAGGCAGTCAGCTGGGACAACCACAAATTTATGGCTAGAATGGATAGAGTAAATTTATTTTTGTTACTTTATTAACCAGGTAAAGCAATACCTAGGCAGAGGCTCACAAGCAGAGACACAGACTGTTAAACAGAGCCCGTGCTAGGAGGTTCCTGGCCTGCTGTTCACACAGACTGATCAAGAGTTATTCCCAATTGCAAGATCACTTGAGCAATTTCCAATCTCCTCATCAACCTATGCTTTTTAACCCATGCCTCTCAACACTTTTCAGGTCCAACTCTTCAGCCAATTGTTCACATACTTTATTGTATACATGACTGGATAGTTTTATAGAAGAATATAATTTGAAAAAGTATAAAAAGCCTTTCCAAAAACAAAGAAACAAACAAAACCCAAAACCCAAACAAACAAAAACTCCAAAAACAAAACAAAAACAACAAAAACCCCCAATCAAAACAAACAAAAAATGCCAAAACAAAAAAACACCTGTCTGGTACCTTCTCCTTACCCATTTGTCAGGTAACCCTGTCATAAAAGTAAATTAGGTTAGTGAAGCATAATTTTGCCTTCATGAACCTATGCTAACTTTGAGTGATGACTGCATTGTCTTTCAAGTGTTTTTCAATAATTGCCCCAACAATCTTCTCCATAATTTTACTAGGCACTGAAGTGAAACTGACAGGTTTATAATTACCAAGGTCTTCTTTCTTGCCCTGTTGGAGATTCTAATAACATTTGCTAGCTTCCAGTTATCTGGAACTATTGCATATTCCCAAGACCATTGATAAATAACTCTTTTTGTTGTTGAGACCTCTCAACACCAGCCAGATCTTTCAGTATACCAGGATGAAATGTCATTGTTTCCAAATTAAACCATTAAATGTTAGAAAACTATTCTAGTTGAAGTTAATTTGATCTTGCTGAGGAAAGTGGACAATTCTACTCTTATCCCAACCCCAAATATTTATTCTTTTATCTGTAGAATTAGAAAGCTGCAGGGAATACAAGCACTACACGTAATCCCATCCAACCCATCAGGATATACCTAAGTAATTTCTGAGAGAAATCCATGTAAAACAAAGTGGTCTAGACTCTCCAAGCTCATCAGAAAATCTATACTTGTTTGATGATATCTTTAGAACATCTTTTCCTTTATATCACCCACATATTTCTGGTAAAAGCTAAAACCTAAATATAAGTAATGCTTCACAGTCTTCCAACATTTTTTTGAGTAGGCAGCTATCATTAATTCAGTTCTTGTAGGCACCAAAGAGCATCAGATGCTGAGCATCTCTTAAAATAAGTCAATCTCATGTTCAAAATTGACACAAATTTCACTACCAAACTGCAATAACCAAATAAGTAGTTTTCATTTACTTAGTAGTAACATTTCACTCCACATTTCTACAAGTCACCTCTAGTGAGGTAGTGGAATATTGAAAGAGATCCGTTGTACACATGCAGTTTTGGAAATATTGACTAAGGTATAAGTATTATTAATGCTGCCTTTTAACTCCTCAGATGTTACTGGATAGTGAAAAAACTTGGCAAAAAATAGGGAATTTGATATGGGTA
Source organism: Lonchura striata (assembly GCF_050655825.1). NCBI lineage: Eukaryota > Metazoa > Chordata > Aves > Passeriformes > Estrildidae > Lonchura > Lonchura striata. The sequence continues at coordinate 66,550,755 of NC_140703.1, forward strand.
TTGCCCAACCTTTTTTGTGGAAATGATGAATATTTAAAATGAAATTTAAAAAATATTTAAATTCAGAGTCTGAATATTTTAAATATGGTCCAGTGTTAAGTAATGTTCATTATTGTAACACCAACATTTTGGCATGTGCACTGACAGAAAAGTTCTTTTTCCTGAGAAGAACTTGATGATGCTTTGTCTCAGTTTATTCTGTGTTTCCATTCAGATTGCCTGGTGGATCTTGTTGAGAATTACAGCATCTAACTTGTATGCAGAATCATCTCTAAAAACATTAGGCTATGTATAAATTTCAGAAAGTCTTACCTTATATATATGGAAAGAAAACATTCTATCCCAAACATGCAGAAAATGTTTCTCTCATTACTTTTCTATTCTGCCTTCTGTGTTACATACAGTAAACCATTAAGAAACAAGGATTTAAGTAGGTTTTTTCCCAACCATCAGAGCTGTGAAGTTGATGAAAGTCTTCCCTACCCTAAGAGTTGCCAATGCCTAGCACAGGATGCTCAGTGAAGGGGTTAGTCACTCACTTTCAGTGAAGTATTGACAATTCATGTAAATGTTACCTGCAATTACTGCTTAGGTCTGTGATTGTATGAGTCCTGAAATTACTTTTGATTAGTCTAAGTTGAAAAAACCAATTTTTTCCTCTAAATGAAGTGTTAGTTCAAAACCCAAATATTCTTTCAAGCCTTGATCTAAATTGAAATAATGGTTCTGTGACTATATGTTAATTGATGAGCAAGTTATTATGATAGATATTGTTTCCTATTAGTCAGACCATTAGCAGATATCCTAAAAGTCTTATGCTTTAAAACCCTCTTAGAAATGTGGTGATCTTACATTCCTTTCTCCTCCTTCTACCCTAAAATATATAAGAATATTGTATTTATTCAAGAAATTGTGTACAAAACCTATTGATGATTCCTTTTGTAAAGAAATTTAATGTTTCTCTCTCACTGCACCATTCTATCTCAACCAGAGTCTACTAAATAGGGCATTTTGCACTACAAATAAGAATAATCTTTCTTTCTAAGAGATAACATGAGTGTATCACTACAATTTATATGCTGTTTTACACCAAAACTAATGTCTGCATTGTAAAGCAATATGGACACAATATAGTGAAAATTGATTTTCAGTAATATATATTAGCAATTTTCTGACTGTAGGGCATCACTAGACAATCTTCAGAGCTCCAGCCTTTTCAAAAGAATCTTTTTAATTATAAACTTTACATGTAAGTGATGGTGCATTCCCATTGAGAAAGAAGTAGCCCTAAATCACTATTTTTGTTTTCATGATGTATAGTTATGATTACACTTCTGTGTTTTAATTTTTTTTTGGAAAGGAAATTTATTTCAAGTGAATGATGTAATTTTTTCTGTCTTCATTTCTTTCCCAAAAGGAAGATTTAAAAATGAAAACAAGTCATGATTTTGGTGTGCATCAGTGTCAACCAGCTTGACCTGTCCATGATAATAATTATGTTGATATACTCATTTGATAGGTGTTTTTTTCTTAATTCCTTCTCAGTACTTTTCAAATGACAACACATGTATGAGAAAGTTGTGGTTTTAAGGTCATGATGCAAAGCTACCTCTGGAGTGCCTTCATTATTTTGTTCCCTTGCACAATTGTAAGCCATTCACTGTATATAAATATATATACATGCATTTTTAAAAGTGTGTGAAGTTACCTGACAGATCTAGAGAGGGAAAACAAATCCATTAAATGCCATTTCAATCTTCCCTTTCCTGTTTTGGGCATGTCTAGTGCACATTAGAAACAACTTGCATGCAGCCCTTGAAATCAGAAAAGCTACAAAACAGGAAATCTCCAAAAGGTGATTAAATAAGGAGCAGTTAAAATAGGCCAAAATCACACTGCTTGATCCAGAAGACAGCATCTGTCCATGCTATTTTGAGCCCTCCAATCCACGATTTTCCCAGAGAAATTATGACTAAGTAGTTGCTGAATCCAGTATCTAATTAACTTCCCAGCACTGTTGGCTTAGCACAGCCTTCACCTGTGGGATGTTCTGAACTGAGTAGCCTGGATTCATTTACGTCAGCATTTGGCCTGACTCAGTGTCTCTGAAGAGCTGAAGGAAGAGAGTAAATGGGTACATTTTCAAATGCAAATTTACTCAGCACTCAGCTACCCTCTTGCTTTTAAAACACTTTGTCTAAAAATTAATTTAATCATGGCATAAAAGCCCTTGCCCTGTTTATGCTTTCCTTCCTTTGTAAGCTGCCCCTCTGACACCTGTTGAGAGGTGTGTGACATGAAATATTTTATTACAATGTGTCCTTAGCTGTTTCAGGAACTAGGAGGCATGAGCAACAGAAGATGATTTCCATTAACGCAATATTTCAAAATGAGACAAATCTACCTAAAATGTCTATTTCTCAGATTTAGATAAATGGACTTTATTTTATAGAGAAAACTTCCAATGTAATATGGAAAAAGATACCATTCCAATACATACTAAAATAGATACAACAAAAACAGCTTGGATTTTTTCTGTTATTTTTCTAAAATTATGTTTTCAAGCCACTTTTCTTCATCTGTTTCGTTACAAAATTTAATATGTTTTAGGATCTAATAAATAAATAGTAAAAGACATTTTAGCACAGAGGTTAGCATAAATCTCACAGATTAAATAGAAGATTTTATCATGAAATCTGTCTCACCTTGTGGGGCACACACCTGAACCAGCAGACTCAAGTTCCAAGGTTGATTAAGGACATCTTGAAAGAAAAAGAGGAAAGATGCTCAATCCGACCATGTAAGCCTAATTCGTAAAGTAACCATTGTGCTTGCAGAGACATTTCAGTGGTCAGAGGAATAAACCAACAAAACTGTTGAAGGCAGTGTGGTGCTGTTAGTGCAGGGTGATTGTATATTAAAAGTGAGTGGGATCCTGAGGGCAGGCTATGCTCCAGTACATAATATAATCTGATTTGCAAGCTTCTGCCATTTACTAATCATTATATTGCCTAAATAAGTTCATTTAACAGATAAATTGAATAGGCATCCTAAGAGCCCATGTTGTTGAATGATGGGAAATATGACCCTTAGGGTGTGACTAAAAAATCTTGAGTTTTGTAAGCAAAGCTGTTTTTTCTTATTTTGCTCTCTATCAGCCTTGTCCAACATTTAAAATATAAAATGTTCTGAGTCAATGCATTTAATTCTGCACATATAGGGTAATAATAAGTATATTGGCCATAACAGTCCCATGCAGTGCTACAGGCTGGGGGAAGAGGCCCTGGGAAGCTGTCCAGCAGAAAAGGACTCAGAGCTGTGGGTCAACAGCAGCTGAACATGAGCCAGCTGTGTGTCCAGGCAGCCAAGGCAGCCAGTGGCATCCTGGCCTGTATCAGCAGTAGGACCAGGGCAGGGATTGTGCCTTTGTACTCAGCACTCAAGCTGAGTGTACTCAGCACTGGTGAAGCCACACCTCAAATCCTGCATTCAGGTCTAGGGGACTCTCACTGCAAGAAAGACATTGAGGTAGTGGAGCATGTCCAGAGGAGGGCAACGGAGCTGGTGAAGGGTCTTGAGCATTAATCTTATGAGGAGTGGCTGAGTCTGGAGAAAAGGAATTGGAGAAGAGGAGACCTTATTGCTCTCTACAACTGATTGAAAAGTTGTAACAAAGTGGGTGTTTGTCTCTTCACCCAGGTATCAAGTAACAGGACATGCAGAAATGGCCTCAAGTTTCAACATGGATGGTTTAGACTTTATCAGGGAAAGTTTCTTCATGGAGAGGGTTATCAAGCATTGGCAAAAGCTTCCGCGGGAAATAATAGAGTCACCCTCCCTGAAGGTATTTAAGAGATGTGTAGATGTGGCACTGAGGGACACAGTTCAGTGATAGACTTGGTTATTCTGGGTCAACAGTTGACTTTGATGATCTAGAAGGTCTTTTGCAATCTAAATGTTTTAATGATTCTAAGTATATGGGGATCCTTGACTAACTTTTTTTGAACACTATCTCAACATCTTAAGGATATGCTGACTTATCCTGTCTTATAAAAATGGGAAGATCTAAGAGTCTGTGCAACAGGATTTTGTAATCTAGGGTAAATAGCTAAATTAAAATTCTCCTCTCATATATTTTTCTACATACCTAGTTTGTAAATTCCTTGGAGTGAATAGGATAATTCTGGTGTAAAAAGAAAAGAGTACTTCTTTAGCTCTTGTAAAGAGTTCATTTAGAAAATACTTTAAAAGTGTAGAGCTAATTGAGCTTTGAATGCTCAAATATTTTCATTATGGAACAAATAGTCTTTGAAAAAGGCTTTTTAACTTTTGCTCTGTAATGTTCAAAATTACTCTGTGGGAACTAGCTCTTAAAAAAACCCCAAAGCAAAACAAAGGAAACTGAACTCTCCTTCTCCCCCAGAACCTTAGGGGCTCAAATTAAGTCAATCAAAATCAAGACCTTTTGTGGGCTGAGAGTAAATGCTGTTTTCCTCTGCGATCTGTGACCTCAAATAGGCCCTTTTCTTTCTAATCACATGCTTTACATGCTGTGAAGAATAAAATGCATTTAATTCTTTGACTCAGCCTTTCTTTATGCCTACATGAAAGAGCTGCTGAAAACTGCAGGTGAAGTTTTATAGAAAAGAATAAAGCAAAAAGTGGTTTCATGCACATTCCCCTATTCCTAGGGTCCTTATAAGTGTACACACAGCATGTGAGACTCTCCACAGTGATAAAATTGAAGGGTTTGAAAGAAATAAAGTTCTGGAATAATAAGGAGGGAAAAGAACCGCATTTTATTTGCTTGGGGTGGAAAAAAAAATCTTTGCATGACTGTGGGGCTGCCTCTTCAGTATCCATTACATTAGAATGGTTCACTTTGAAGGGAGCTACAGAAATCATCTAGTCCAAATGCCTAAACAGCAGCTTAGCCTTGACACTAGAGCAGTTGCATCATTTCCCTCTGATATTTGGGAAACTGGAACTCTTTTTGTGCCACTTAGCAAAGCAGATTGTGGCATATATGCCATGACTATTTGGGTTTTTCTAAGGGAACATCTCTCCTGGACCCTTGCCTGTGTGCCTACTTGTGGTTAAATCTAAATTCTTCAGGGTTTTGGAAGAAAAAGAATGACTTCTAGCCTCTGCTACTCTTCAGAACAAGATGGATTGGTTATATCTATAGTGGTAAAAGAAATATGCTCAGGAATCAAAAGGAAGGCACTTTTTACAGACTTGATTAAATACTTTTATCTCCAAAACAGGGTGTGAGCATGAAGACAGCCTGCTGAGAATGGTGTTTGATGTATGGTAAGCTACTGGACTAGGAAATGCATTAAAGCCATTTCAAAGACCATTTAAATAATTCTAATGTATAGAGTAGTATTGCTAGCACCCAGGAAAGTTTTGAGACATTGTTTAATTTACTACTTAATTTAGAGATGCAATGACTTTAATTTAGAGATGCAACCACAGAAGACCCATGGATTTCCTAACTGTGACAACCACCTATTTGCAGCCTGTATTTTCCTCTTTTATCCTCAACTTTTTAACTTCTTCTTGTTCTTCCACAAATGCTCAATGCTTTGACTCCTCTACTTCCTAATACTAATCTTTTTTTTCCCTGCAGTGCTCTTTGTATAATTCTGTCTATTCACTTTCTTGTCAGTCCACTCTTTCCAGCCATATGCAACTATTACTGTACTCCCACATATGTATGTATGATTCTTTCCCTCACTTCTATCATATTTTTCCTCAGCCTACAAAGAAGAGGTGGTTTTTCTATTTTCACACTTTCAATACTTGTCTTTGACATTGCTGGCCATTTGTTTATCTCAGTGCTCAGCATCTGAGATGCATAATAGAGAAAAGTAATATGTGCTATAGAATTACTCTAGCTGTCTGCATCACAGAAGATGAAGGCTTCACAAGGAATGGAGAAGAAACAAGTCTCTTATAGAACATTATCACCTTTCTACACTAAGGTAACGCCATACATTTCTACAGCTGTGTAGAGTTCTGCCCACCACTCCAGGTAACATGATTGTGGCTCTTTTCATGATGACAAAATTATCTCTCCAGTCTATTTTTCCTTCATATCTGCATTAAGATATCCACAGAACCATGAAATTATTTTGGGTTGTAAGGGACCTTTAAGGAACACCTAACCCAATCCCCTGCCATGGATACAGACATTTTTCACTGGACCAGGCTGCGCCAAAGCCCCATCCGACCTAACTTTTAACACTTTTAACACTTTCAGGCATGAAGCATCCACAGCATCTCCAGGCAACTTGTTTCTGTGTTGCACTATCCTCACTGTAAAAATTTCTTCTTTGTGTTAAATCTAAACCTGGCTCCTTCCTCTTCAAAATCATTGCCCTTTGTCCAGTCAATTGCAGGTCTGCTAAAAAGTTTGTTCCTACCTTTCTTACGGGCCCCCTTTGGGTACTGGAAGGCTGCAATATGGTATCCCTGGAGCCTTCATTTCTCCAGGTTTAAAAACCCCAACTCTCCCAACTTTTCCTCATAGGAGAGAATTTCAGCCTTCTGAATACTTTTTGCCCTCCTCTGGTGTTGGAACTCAAAATGTCTCTCAGACATTTTTAGAGGTTCCAGGCCTTGGTCAGAAGCATTTTAGACCCTGACAGGCAGCTGGAAACAGCTGTGATTTTGAGTTTGAGCCATGGAATGAATTACCAACTTTGGAGGTGGAACAAGCAGTCACAAAAGGTTAGATAATATAGTAAAAGTAGTTACAAAACAGTGGGGAAATTTTTTTAGTATTGTACAGGGGGGTTTTAGCACCTGTACAGGGGGGTTTTTACTTTGTACATGGGGGTCAGAAATTCTAAGATGGAGGAAGGTGGGCTGATCCTGTTCTTCCTCCTTCTTCTTCCTTGCCTCCATGTTCTTGGTGATGTTGGCACTCACAGATTGGTTTAGAGTAGAAAAGTACCTTGTAACATAGGTAGTAGGTATTGGGGGAAAAACTGTAAACATGTAATACGTAATATATATCATATAAAAGATAGCAGCAGCCCTGGGCGGGGAGGGAGAAGAAGACAGCAGACAGAGAGGATGTCAGGGTGTGTGTGTGTCTCTGCCTGGGCCGCTGACCAAGCAGCTGCAGCCCGAGAAGACAATCTTTTAGATAACTAACAATAAACTGCCTTGAGACCGAACAGAAGAGCCTGTGGAGTTTTTCTTTGGAAGCACGGGTTGGAGGAGAAATTTCACCACCACATGGGACCCCAGAGCAAGGCTGGGGTTCTCACACTCTGGGCCCACTCCAGCAGGCCTTTCCCATGTCTCTCATACTGGGAAACCCATACGGGGATGCATACTGCAGGTGTGATGTCACTAGAGCAGAGCAAAGGGTCAGGTCCCTTGACTTCCTGCACAATTTGGATGCATCCCTGCTTTGGATGTTTGATCTCCTGGGCTCAAGCACACACAGGTGTCTTTGCCTTCAGGTGGAACCTAGTGGGACAGAACAGAGATTTGTACAGGGAGGCACGTAATAAGCAGAGAATAGGAGACACAGAACATCAGAGATTTTCCATTGCCAGCAGCAATCAAGATTTAATCTGAGGGGAAACATTTTGTGATATTTCAAGAATAATAAAGGTACATCACAATCTGGCTTTTTAAACTAAAAATGAATGTGAGACTTTTTTTTCACTCCCCTCTATGTGTTAATAATGCTTCAATCACCTCTGATTTATTGATTTACATAATTTTCAATATAGTTAGTCCTTCTTTCAAGAAAAATAATGTAAAATACACTGCAATTTAAGTAAAATTTAAAATATTTATTGTAACTATTGATTGAAGAATGAAATGATGGATTAATAACTCAGTGACTGCATATTTTTTTTTCTGTCTTGTATTTTTGTTCAGTGCTTGAATTACTCTTGCTTTTTTGTTTTTAAGTCAAGGATGAACCTGGATTTCCTATAACTGAAACACATGAAAAATTTATAAGGTTTGGAATACTTTAAACAGCAGGAAAAACGAAGGCAAATCAAATAGATGTTCATAATTTCATGATCCTTAAAAAACCCAAGCTATTACGTCTATATTTGAAATCTGTACTGCCTTTCTATGACCTTAACAAAGTTATTTCAAGTATTTATAATACCAGAGGAATTACTGGCCTTCCTACTGCTAATGCACCCAAATCTGCTCTTAAATGATTGACTTCTAGTATGAAATACTTTTCACTTAGGACACATGTCAAGGCAAATGATAAGGAGTAAGTCAACAGTAAACAAATTACTTGGAAATATTTATCATTTAGACAAATAAATCTTTTCTTGAATAATTTTTTGTAAAATATGATAATGATAATGTTTGCTTATTGATAAACAACCCAGTAACCAAACATTATTATTTCACTTTATGTCAGACTCAGCCACCAAGACCTAAAGACTTTAGCAAGCCCATTCCCACTGCTGGACAGTGTTACATGTTCAGACTGCCAAGCCACAATGACAGTTTTCATTCGAAACTCATTTTACTTAGTTATAGGCATCACAGCAGAGAGAAAATTAGAAAACCCTGGGCATATTCTGCATATTCTCAACTCTTTTGTAGTCATCTTGTTGAAGCAATCAATCATACTCCACTGTCAGGAAATCCCAGCTGACCTTTGGCTGGATGCTTAATCAAACTGCTCAAAGCTAAATCCCATAAAAAGCTTAGTGAGCAAATAAGAATGGTGACACTATACAAGAAAATTCTTATTTATATGTAAGTTATTTAAAGCATATATATTTGATCAGTAGAAATGGAGGCATTCACAACAGAGCCCTGACAATATCCTAAACTTTTATTTTTACTTATTGAGGTTATTTCTTTTATGTTTATCCATTCATCTATTCATTTATTTTAACTTAACAAAACTTAGAATAATCTGGCATGTTGATTCTCTTCTTGTTTATTCATTATAACTTCCTGGTTTTGATGTGATTTGTTGAACATTTACTTTAGTCTAAAAAGAGACTGCAAAATCCAAATGGCTCCTTATATGAGCCATTAACTAGACATCAACACAAAACTCTATCTGATCATTACCGACTCTCAGGTAGTCCTAGGTCAATGGCAACAAAGGAAACTGTTCCAAATTGTTTTCAAATTATTCCCCAAGTTATACTCATTTCTACTAACAGCTGGCCAGTTTTGTTTCAGGAGAAATAATAGACTCTGAAGCACAGAGAAACTTGGGGTCATCTGAGGTGCAGAATGTAGTAAACTAGATAAAACCTCTTACCAGGCTGATTCCAGTCCCATATTGACAGCAGATGTCAGTATTTCTTAAGGACTACGTGTGTTAGAAAGGAAAAAGTGTCTTGAGTCTTTGAACGGGATTCTGGGTACTTGTGAACACTCCAAGTGATCTAAATTTGTGAGCAACAGATTTTGTTGTTTTCATCACCTTATTTTTAAAATGTCTTGAAAAAGGTGCTTGCCACTGTACCAAAAGAATTTGCAATTTAACTTATGTGTGGTCCCAATTCTGAGCGGTGCTGAGCAGCCTAAACTCAAACCTCTAGCTTGGGCTAGAGGAAGAATCATGCATGAGCAGCTCCCATCACAGAACAGTCAGTGGGGAAATGATCTTGAGATATGGAGGAAATACTTAGGTCATTATTTAAAAGTCAACCTGCTAATCTCAGAGTGAAATGAAAACTGCTTTGTAAACTTTCAGAATTGAATTTTTAAATAGAGAATAAAAGTTGAATATAAACTTTTCAGAGAATATATTATTATTAAATAACTTCCAAATGTATGTATGTAAGAGGAGATATTTTCATCCATATTATTTAATCTTTACACCATTTACTCAAACATACAACTGTCGAAATATTTGGGACTATTCACAAGAGTAATTGCATATAAATCTCTAAAATTCAGCATAAGGATTACAGAATCTTTCCTCATGTCATATAGCCTTGAGTGACACATTGGAAAAAGGTCTTTCCTATACAAACCAAGGAGCTTGCACAATCCTTGAATTTATCAAAAGACCATGAATCTATATTAGATCAGCTTTGAAGGTGCCTAGCAACTGTTGCTGCTTTCTAACAGTAGGGAGTCAAGGATGACAAAACCTCATGTAATGCGTTCAAAGAACAGTTACGTCATGAATGTCAGAAACACTGCATTTTTGTGAAATGTTGTATAATTAGGAAGGTGGCTGTAGTCAGAAGCAATGAAGACATGGTGTCCACCTTGGAGGTCCATGGTAGAGTGGGTATTTCCCTGTTACCTATGGTGGGGACCCCACACTGAAGCCTGTGGATGCCTGAAGGAGGCTGTGACACCATTGGAAACTCACTCTGGAGTTTGCCAGCAGGACTTGTGACTCCATGGGGAATCCAAGCTGGAGCAGTTCACAATAAACTGCAGCCCATGGGAAGGACTCATACTGGAGCAGATTGTGGAGGACTGTTTCCCATGGAAAGAACCACACCCTAGAGCAGGGGAAGTCTTCTCTTGGGGAGGAAGGAACTGCAAAGACAGTATGTGCAGAACTAACTGCAGTCCCCATTCCCGGTTCTCCTGAGCCACTGATGAGGAGGAGATAGAGAATTCAGGAGCAAAGTTGAGCTCAGGAAGAAGGGAGGGATGCTGGGGTTTTTTTGTGGTTTTTTTGTTTTGGTTTGGTTTTTTTTGCTTTAAAGTTTTATGTTATTTCTTATTACTACTCTTATCTGATTGGCAAAAAATGAACCTTATTTCCCCAAGTCAATTTTGTTTTTCCTGTGACGGTAATCTGTGAGTGATCTCTCCTTGCCCTTATCTTGACCCATGAGCTTTCTCTCATAATTTCTCTCTTCTGTGCAGATGAGGAGAAGTGATTCAGTGAATTTGGTGGACACCTGCTATCTAGCCACAGTCAATTCACCACATCAGATAAAAAAGCATCCTAAAATCTTCCCTCCAAATTAATTACTTTGAAAAATTAAATGCAATATACTGGTGTAGTATGCAATAGAAGGGAGGAAATTATCAAGGGTCTCATTTTATTGTGTTTCAAAGCTGTCTAAACATCTATTGGCTGAAATTTTAAAACTTGAGCCATTGTGTGTAAATGTGCAAAAGAATTGCAAAAATCCAAACAAACAGAAATGAGCAGAAATAGAAGAAAAGTAATATGAGGGCACTGTTCAGTAAGCTCTGAAATGAATGCTATCAAGGGGATTCAACTGTGACACCCTAGCTTGGTAGCTATATCCTACCCTTAATATATAAACATGGTAAAAAAAAATGTATGTACTAATCCTAAAATAAAGTCAATCTCTTAGTCCTGATGAAACTGGCTGGTTCTCCTTATTAGGTACAAAGTTCACCATGTGTGTTCAGGTGATAGGAATATTAAGGATATACACAATTAGATTAATTTTTTAAATGCAGCAAAATATTTCCCCATACCTGCAGTTTGCTCACCTCCATGAACTACACTCAGTTCTGCTTATAAACTGTGGCTAAGATCCTGCTTCTTTTGTCTGGGAGTAGGATTAAGTCTCACAATATTTAAGGGCAGTCCTCTAGGCACTTTTAAAGCAAGTGGTAGATAGGGGAATGGTTTTATAAACAATCCTGTTAGATGTTAATAGGATCAGAATGATTGCTATCATACTGAAAATGCACCCTCAGAGAGATTTTTCTTCATCCTAGTTATACTTAGGTAAGCCCTCTGCAGGAGTTTCAAACCAACTTTAAAGTACTATGAGTCTGCACAGAGCAAAGAGATGTTACAGCCCATACAATCTGCGGTGAAAGCATAAGCTTGTACATAATCTTTCTGAAATTTGGTATATGTTAGGCACCATCCCACAGACCCCAGTTCCTGTTTGTGTAGAGTGAAAAGAAACAATTTTCACAGAACAGAGAATTCTGAATATGTTGGGGTAGTAGAGAGTAGCCCAACTCTAATTATTAAATGCAAATATAACCATACAGTAGAGAATATTGTCTTGCTGTTGAGCTATTCTCATTATATTTCATGAAGAAAATTAAAATCCCAGGAAGTCTGTGGGGCTTGTCCTAACTCTATAAGATTTCAGGTTCCATGATAACAACATTAAAGGATATACATAACAGTTAGTTAGATGCTTAAACCACTTTAATGCAGGTTTTCAGGTCAGCAGCTCTCAATACTTTAACACTATATCAGAGGGAATGAAAAACCCGTACAAAAATCTCAAATTCAGGATGAACAAAGAACTGCCAATATCTGGAATTCATTTCACTTGTTTTTACTGTTGATCTAACCATGCTAATACATTGATGTTTATTTCTTCCCAGGTAAAGAGCAATAAGGTCCCTTCTGAGCCTTCTTTTCTCCAGGCTAAAGATCCCCAGCTCACTAAGCCACCACTCACAGGACTTGTGCTCTAGACCCTTCACCAGCTCTGTTGCCCTCCTCTGGACATGCTGCACCACCTCAGTGTCCTCATAGTGAAGGGCACAAAACTGAACACAGGATTCAACATGTGGCCTCACCAGTGCCAAGTATGGGGGACAATCACTGCCCTGGTCCTGCTGGCCACAGTGCTGATACAGGCCAGGGTGCCATTGGACTTTTTGGCCACCTGGGCACACTCTGGCTCATGTTCAGCTGCTGTTGAAGAGCACCCCCAGGTCCTTTCCACCAGGCAGCTTTCCAGCCCCTCTGTCCCCAGCCTGTAGCCATACCTGGGGCTGTTGTCACCCAAGTGCAGGACCCAGCACTTGGGCTTGTTGAACCTCATGCAATTGGCCTTATCCCAGTGATGCTGTCTGTCAAGATCTTTTGGTAGAACTTGACTTCAAGTAGATCAACTCTCCCAATCAGCTTGGTGTCCTCTACAAAATGACTGAGAGTCAATTCCATTCCCCCATCCAAATCATCGATAAAGTTGTTAAACTGAACTGGCCCCAGTACTGAGCTCTGGGGTCACCAGTGCCAACTCCACTCATCACCACTCTCTGGGCCTGCCCTTCCAGGTTGGTTTTTACCCAGTGAAGAGTGCACCTGTCTAAGACACAGGCTACCAGCTTCTCTAGGAGAATGCTGTGTGAGATTATGTCAAAACTTTTACTGATGTCTAGGTAGACAACATCCACAGCCTGTCCCTTATCCACTAGGTGGATCATCCTGCCATAGAAGGAGATCAGATTGGTCTAGCAAGACTTGCCTTTCACTCGTGTGCTGACTGGCCTGATCCCCTGGTTGTCCTGCACTTGCCATGTGATGGCACTTAGGATGATCTGCTACCTTTCCCTGGTACTGAGGTCCAGCTGACAGGCCTGTATTTCCCCCAGTCATCCGTCTGACCCTTTTTGTAGATGGGTGTTACATTTTAATTTCCTGTCAACTGGAGACATCCAACCAAAGCTAGATCAAAACATATTTGTCAATTGTCATTAATTAAAGTAATGATGATGATGATGATGATGATATATCTGAAAAAAGGGTGCTTGGGACATTCAAATACTGAGAGGAAAAGACAAAGAGGCAATATAAGATTTACGTAAGGACATTACAGGTATACACATTTAATAGAATATTTCAGCTGTGTACATCCAAAAATTGCATACAAGTTCTTAGTTTGTTTTCTTAACCATTTTGACTTAATTTTCTTATTCAGGGCTAACTGAAATCATTACATAAATGGGGTATACTGCAAGAAATACTTGCAGAGTATTGGCTTCTGTAATTCATAGCTAGGTTCCTTTAATTAACTCCAGATATTAAAAGCTTTTCAACATTACAGTTTTACAAAATTATGAGATACTTCTTGAGCATTCAGGGAAGATAAATTTAATTTCACAGAATTTGCTAAGTTGAACATTTCTTTGTTTGTACACCTGACAAAAATATATATGCATCTTCCAGATGGATGTTCCAGGTTTGCAACTGCCGGTATTTACTTTTCTGAAAGATACTTTCTGGAGGAGAAATCGAAATTTCTCTGAAATATATGTGTTATGCCAATACTTCAAAACATAGGAGTGAAAGTGGTCTAGAAATATTTGTCTCCACAATATTTTCACTTATGCCTTTGTGAAAATAGATATAAAGCAAGTAAACACAACTGGCTATATTAAATATACACAAAACCACATAATAGTAACTACCATTACAGCTAAGGCCAATGCCTGCCTAGTGACTAGTTTACTTTTCTCTCTGTTCTGCCACCATCAATTTTTTTTGTTGGTGATTATTATTATTTGCTACAGCACTGGAAAATTTTATCACAGAAGGGCTGAGACCCAGACTGTCTAAGGCAGTACGTACATAACTCATGCTGAGCTCTGAGAGATCTAAGTGCTACCAAGGATTCAGATATTCAGCATCCCTGAAAAATTTCCTTGTACAACGGGTAGTTTCTCAATTAATATGCTGAAGCATAAAAAAAGAAATGTTAGATGGAAACCATCAAGGTGAATAAACATCTCTTTGTTTTAGCATATAGAACCAGAACAAAAGGAAACACAAAATGTATGTGAATTTACAAACTCAGTATCTGTAAAATGCACTGTATCAAGCCTGCTGATTAAACGAATTAGACGATGCATTTTCCTAGGATTTTATCATCATTCATAGTGAATATATACTTCAGCAGAGGCAAATCAATATTTTATCAGGGGGCCTGTTGAATCCAAACATTCACAAAAAGGTATTGATATATAATAAAAATACTGGCTGTTCTCTGAAGAAAAACATTCTGCTGGGAAAGTAATGCATATTTCTTTGGGCAGATTCCATCCATTAACATTTTCTATGTGGTATTTTATGTATTGCTTTTCTTCTTGGACCTAACCTTATATCGGCAAAAATAGATTCCTAGACATCTAAGGTAGAGTGCAAAAACATTTCCATTTGAAGCCTGATCACATTGCAGGAGAAATGACGTAAAAATGTATTTTGAGTCAATACCAGCTAATTAGCCACACAAAAATCCAATATATCAGAATTAATGAGTCTTTATGAGTATCATACTTGTCTTCCCTGATGTCACCATTTTTTTGAAACAAGTGAAGTATTTCCCAATACTTTGTTTTCTCATGTTCTGCATACTGATTTTCATGAAGTACAGAAAGTCTATAAATCTGAGCACATCTTAATGAAGAAAGCTCATTAAGAACACTACAGAATCACAACTGTAACAAGCATTTTCACTGGCTGTTTTCCCCATTTCTTCCTTCAAAGATCTGCCTCACATATTCAATCCTTCCTTCCACACACTCACAGGTCACCACTTACTGGGACAATGCAGTGAAAGGCTCACTGTGAAAGAGATCCTTATTTAACTAACCAAAAACCTTTTTCTTAAGGTTTCTATGAGAAACCTTCTCTTTTGAAAATTCTCAAATCTCTGAGTTCCATATTATTATATCCAAGTATGCTGTTAACTGCATAAGTGTTCTTAACAAAATCAATAGATGGAGACTCTGGAAGGAACAAACATCCCTCAATAACAAAAATAAACACATAAAAAAGGACCCAAATTATTCAGGAAGATGTTTTTCAAATGTTACCAGTTTGTATTTTCTTGGTGGCCCCTGGGCATACCATAAGCCCCAAAGAATCCATTTCTGTAAGATAAATTCTACTGTAATTCTCAAAAAACTTTAGCAGAAGACTCCTTCTCTGTAATATTCACTTTATCACATAACAGTTGTGTGTGTACTCAATTTGTAAAATTCATACGGGGTGCTCAGCAGTGTGAGGCAGCTTCACTAACCAGTTACTTTACCTTAAAATGAATTTTGCATTTAAAATAAAACAGGCAGTTTGAGTTAAGTAATTTGTTTTCTTTTGATGAGTTCCCTACTCCAGAATATCTTGAAGATGGTGATCATGTTTTAAAGCTACCCTTCAATAAATTGCTCTTTTCTTGAATCTCCAGCAGTGCTTGCCCACCCCAGTTCCTGTTTTAAGTCACCATTTCACAGACATAAGAAAATGAAAAAATCCTCCTTCTCTGCCCACCTGCTTCTACCAGGAGCTGTGAATGCCTCCCACATTCCTTATTTCATGCCATAATTAGAACAAATATTTTAAATACAAATATTCTCTACTTCTCCTGAAATCTTTGTTGCTGTCCTGTCACTTTCCTGTCATTCTTCTGCATCACCTAGAAAGACTTTGATTACTGAAAATCAAGTTTTCTGCTTTTTTTCTTTTTATTTTTTTTTAATCTAGGGCTTTGATTTAGTCAGCACAAGAAATATTAAGCATCTTTGTTACACTTTCTTTCTTGTGGGTCTCTGCAGGGCCTGTGTTAAGTTAATTCAAAGCTTCTGGAAGATCCTTCAACTCATTCTGTACTTCAGCTCCTTGCTCTGTATTTGCACCGTTGTGAGCCCTGAAAAGCAGATATCCATATACAAATTATTCTCTGTGAATCAGACAAGAGTCACTGGGATGCATTTCAGTCTTCCTGAAACATTCCTTCTTTATTGCCCCAGAAAGATCCCCATTCTGGAGCTGGGCCATGGAATGCCCATCATGCTTTTGTTGCTTTTAGATGGTACAGCATTGTTCTGGACACAGTAGAGACTATTGCAGAGGGCTGTAGAGCCCTCCTCTGCTGCCAGACCCACACCAGCATTATTAGCCAAGGGTCAGAGCTACAGCTTCTCACAGGCACACTCTTTGTTCTACCCCCCCTGTGCAGCAGAACCCAGTACTTCACCACAGGGACAGACTAAAGATGGCAGTAGCCTCTTTGGAGACAACCTGAACCAAGCTAAAATGCAGCAACAGAGCTACCCAGAAATGAGCAGAGGGATAAGTTCATATTTTTACTGTCAGTCATCTGTTTGCTTGAAAACAAATAGTAATCCAATAGCAACATACCGTGCATCCACTAAGATGCTTGCTATATCTTCCCACCCCCATTATGATGCCTTTTCTATAGACTACACAAGTCCCACAAATCTGCCAGACTGTGAGCTAGAAATAAGATATTTTAGGACAGCTGGAACTGTTATTGTTAGGTGTGGTTTAGGCAAGAAAGGCTGCTTTTTATTCCCATTATGCCTATAAATGGTTACAATCTTTTGTTTAATGTTTCTGATACTTTCACACACTTGAAATAGAATTACTGAATATTCTAAGTTGGAAGAGACCCACAAGGATCATCGAAGTCCAACTCCTGGCCCTGCACAGAACAGCCCCAAAAATAACACCATGAGCATAAGAGCATTCTCTAATAATGTCTTGAATTCTCTCAGGCTTAGTGAGATGTCTACTTCCCTTGGTAGCCTGTTCCAGGGCCCAAACACACTTGTTATGACCCACCCTGGATAGCTCACTTAAAAGCTACCTTTGTTGTCTCACTGATAACTTTCAGCAGCAGTATCTATCAAGGGAAGAAGCATGTATTCATCAGCCATTAAATATAGACAACAAGTAAAAACTTCTGGGTTCTCATTAGTAAATTTGCAGATGACACTAAGCTGGGAGTGTGTGTTGATCTGTTGGAGGGTAGGAGGGCTCTGCAGAGAGACTTGGAACAGTTGGATGGATGGGCAGAGTCCAACAGAATGAAGTTTAATAAGTCCAAGTGCCGAGTCCAGTATTTTGGCCACAATAACCCACCAGTGTTATAGGCTGGGGACGGTGTGGCTGGACAGTGCCCAGGCAGAAAGGGACCTGACGTGCTGGTCGCCAGCCAGCTGAACATGAGCCAGCAGTGTGCCCTGGTGGCCAAGAAGGCCAGTGGCATCCTGGCCTGTATTAGGAATGGTGTGGCCAGCAGGAGCAGGGAGGTCATTCTCCCCCTGCACTCGGCACTGGTGAGGCCACACCTTGAGTGCTGTGTCCAGTTCTGGGCCCCTCAGTTTAGGAAGGACACTGAGATGCTTGAGCATGTCCAGAGGAGGGCAACGAAGCTGGTGAGGGGCTTGGAACACAAACCCTGTGAGGAACAGCTGAGGGAGCTGGGGTTGTTTAGCCTGGAGAAAAGGAGACTCAGAGGCGACATTATCACTCTCTACAACTCCCTGAAAGGTGGATGTAGCCAGGTGGGGCTTGGTCTCTTTCAGCAGGCAGCAACTGACAGAACCAGAGGACACAGGCTTAAATTGTACCAAGAGAAATATAGGAAATGTAGGAAAGAGTTTTTCATGGAAAGAGTGATAAAGTACTGGAATGGTCTGCCCGGGGAGGTGGTGGAGTCACCATCCCTGGATGTGTTTAAAAAAGGACTGTACGTGGCACTTGGTGCCATGGTTTAGTTGAGATGTTAGAGCATGGGTTGGACTCAATGATCGTGAATGTCTCTTCCAACCTAGTGATTCTGTGATTCTGTGAAAAACCTACTACCATCATAGTGACAACCAAGCAATTGAGCTGATAGAAAAGGGAAGCAGCAATTTTGAGAGTGGCTGGTTGCTGCCAGAGAGACTCATCCAGATCTGCACAGAAGGGCAGAGGCCAGTGGCTGTTCTCTGCCTGATTAAGAATGTTCCTGCCCAGCTTGAATTTGATGAAGCATCTCAGGAGGCTGCTAAGTGTGCCACAGCATGTGCCTTATTTATATGTATATGGCCTGCATTCAGTATTAAGAATTGCAGGGTAGCCAATGTTAAGAAAAGATAAATAGATAAAAAATCCCTGAGTGCCCATGTGTAGCAGAGGTATTCAGTGATACCTGACCCACAGTAAATCAAATAAATTTTCCACTGCTGCAGCAGAGAGGTACAGAAAGAGAAAATATACACTAGGTTTCCTGATGCCTTATATATTGCTCTCAGTGATAAGTTCAGAGAAAAAGCTTTGTCTCTAAAAGTCTGTCCTGCTAGTGGGGTGTTCTTTACACAAGAAAACCTCAAGAAGACTGTTCAGCAGCACAGTACTCAGTCCAGTATTGTGATTCTGTTTGTGTAGCAGTGAGGCCAAAATTCCCAAGCAGGGCATTTGAGTAGGACTACAGGAAGAGTGATCAATCTTAAATTGAAATGTCATAGATTATTG
Organism: Lonchura striata; assembly: GCF_050655825.1. Classification (NCBI taxonomy): domain Eukaryota; kingdom Metazoa; phylum Chordata; class Aves; order Passeriformes; family Estrildidae; genus Lonchura; species Lonchura striata. The sequence goes on from NC_140703.1 coordinate 66,569,737, forward strand.
CCTCTGTTCTTCAGTAAATCTGTTTATTTTACTGTTACTGTCTGGAATAAAATCATGTTGCAAAGCTGCTAACCAGCATGTAGCATTGTAATAGAGGGAGTAGAAAATTTCAACAAAGTCATCATTAAAAATTTGAGGCTTCTGAGGAAACCTTACCACAATAGGAAAGGAAGCTTGTTCAACAAGCTTCACCTGGTAGATAAAGAAACACCAGAATCATTAATTTAATGTCCAGGAAAGATGAAGTGGTCAGTGATCAGAATCAGTTTTGTAACATCTGGATTCCAAAGGTGTGTGACTGGTCATGTCTTCAGTTTTTCCTTGTGGTGGTACTCTTGGTTTCACTCAAAACCTTGTGAATTAAAACAAATAACAAAGTACAGCAGTACAATAATTTTTTTATATTCCAAATATGGTTAGATTTTGACTGTTCAGTGCATCTGTCTGAATGCCTATTTTAACAGTAGCTATTTCTTAAGGATTTTGTTCTTTATTCATACTTACCTCCATAATGACACTTTCACGCTTTGGAACATTAACATGTATTTTAAAATTGCACTCTGCAGGCTTAGGCATTATCATATATCTCTTCCAAAATTAGTCTAAGGCTGTACAAATAGTTTTTGCACTACTGCAAAATAGCCCAAAAGAGATAAATAGCTGACTCTACATGGTAATCAAGGATGTTCTGGACTAAGGGGATATTTTCAGAGATCATAATTCTACTGCACTTGGAAGCAAAAGAAGTCTTACCCTTTATTTTTTCTTTACCACTCTTATGTGCCACAGAAATTATGTCACTAATTTCTAATTTTAAAGTTTAGGCTGAGTGACAGGACATTCAAAGACCTTCTCATTAGTTCTCCTGGTGATTTAAATAATTCTGACACATCAGGGTGCATATAAAATGTGTTCTTGGGATCATATAACCCTGAAGACTAATAGCTATACAATTTCCTTATGCCGCCTTCATACTAGTGTTCAAAAAGACAAAACATTAAAAAAAATAATGCTAGAGACATCTAAGCAGGAAACAGTACAGTTAGTAAATGCATTTGTTTTTCACCTTAATACATTTTTATGAGACACTGTGAAAGGATTTTAAAAGCTGTGCTTTGAATAGGTGTCCCAGTATAGCTGTCTGATAAAACCAGGATTGACAGGACCCCAAAATGCATCAACTCTCACAGATGCATACAGAAACCATTATTAATATTGTTCAACCATTCAGATCAACAAAAATGGAGACAAAAAGGTCAAGAGACAGCATATGCAGTTACAAGAAATTGTTTTGAAGACCAAATTATTGAGTGGCTCTAATGAAGCGCATTAATTTTTTTGGGACTATGGTGCCCATCTTGTTCAGGTAGCTGTACCTGATTGACTGAACTAGGACCTCAGCTGTTGGAGATACTTGCCGTCATCTCTGGTTAGCAATGTGGCTCAGCAGCTGCATGGTTTAGGCGCCTGTTCAAACATTGGAAGTATTCCTGGAGGTTGGAGCAAACTTTAGTTATTAGTAAGAGTCTTTAGTTATTAGGAAGAGTCTAGTTATTAGCAATAGGCTGGGACAGAAATACATCATTAAGGGGAAAATGGAAAATCTAGAATGGCTATTGAAGAAATCTTTGTGTACTTCTGAATAAATTAATTTTCTCATCTATGTCCAGTGAATTCAGTGGGAGCAGATCTGACTTCATGAAAAAAAAAAACAAAACAAAACTTTGGTAAGACCTCCTACTAAACTTTTGTGATTTCTAAAAAAACAGTAAGAATGATCTCATCTTTTTTGGAATATAATAATTGGTTTGCATAGTTTTCTGATCTTGCTTTGGTTTTAAGTAAATATTTTGTTTCTAATATAAAAGATAATTTGAGCATTTTGTGTTTATATATATATGTATAAATATATACATTATATATCTAATCCATTTTCCTTCATTTATAAAAATGAAAATTTGCCCTTAAGCCATTAAGCTTCTGTACAAGTGCAAGAAAATGCTTTCAGAAAACTCTTTTGTATCCTTAGTCATCAAGCTTTCTTCCATTATTCTTTCTTCTAGGGTGTCTCATTAATTGACATTTTAGACAGTATTGCTGTCCTAAGTCAAATACAAATATATAAATAATACAAAGGATAGATTTTCTATTTTATGTTTTACTTGAGAAATAGATTATAAAATCTCATTATCTGATACATAGATGAAGCAATGTGTGTATTTTAGGTTTTAATTAAATTCCAATACCTCTGAAACAGTTTACAGTTCAGATGGAGTCTTCTGGCTAAATATTCATATTTTAGGCTAGTGGGCTTGGTACATTTATTCCTGATTCTCTGTACCATACAACAATCCAGGGGTTAATCTGCCTTGTCAAGGAGCTGGATGTACCTTTTTATTTATGTGATAGATGGATATACCCCAAGAACCTGCACTGTGGGTAAATTTATAGCCAGTGACAGCAACAGCAGCCCTATAGTGTTTCCTCCCTAACCTTACAAGCTGTGGTGAGCACAGGTTGGTTTGTGACTAAATGGTTTGTGATGTTGGTAGGTTGGTGATGTTGAAAGTCAATGTCTGCTCATCAGAGAAAGTTCACTGATTTAAGTACTACCTTTCATATATTGCTGGACTCCTCCTGAGCTTACTGGCAGCACACAACTCATGCAAGTTGCTTCCCCAGGGCACCTTCACGGAAAGAAGCTGCATTTGCAGATATGCAAATCTCTTGGGACCACGCTGTGGTGCACAGCTGGCTGTGACAGTGTGACACTTTTCTGGGCCAGGCACACACTGCCATCTCTGCACCTTTTCTGTCAGTCTTAGCAAAGAAAAGCTCAGGTCCATATAGATGTTTAGGAAAAAAAAAAATTAAATAAGCACATTTCTTTTTGCAGCCTGGGCTGCACAGGTAAATGGCTGAAATTCACTCATGCATTGGAATTGGTCTGTCCCTTTTTTTTCTTTTCTAAGCATTATCCTTGCTGCCAAGGAAACCTGGTGCAGGAAAAGCAATTTGGGTAGCCTACACATGGCTCCTGTTGCTAAGGAAATGCCTGATGATGTCTGTAGACCTCTGTGCAAAGCTTGTCAGTGCAGGTGTGCACTTGGAGGGCTGAGATCACATAGGTGAAGTGACTATGGAGAAATCAGAATTGCATTTAGTTTGATATCATGAAGGTCCTAAGCATTTAATGTCTGAGATTGATTTTGCAAAATCATAGCATTGAGAGTAATCCCCTGTATTTTGTTAGCACTACTGCCTGCCTGTGCCTGTAATCATTTGTGCACAAAGAAAATAGCCAAGTAAATCCTGGAACTGCCATATCCAGTTCCCTCACTCTTGTGCTTGGGTATTCTGAAGAGATGAGGGAGACAAAAAGTATGGAAATACAAATTATGACTCTTCAAAAGGTTTTTGCACATCTGCCTAGCTAATATACAAAAACTTCCAAAGAACAGTAAAAATTATATGTATTGTTAAAACCACATGCTGGAGGGATATTAGAATAATTCTCAAGAGTCCCAGTGATATTTCAAATGCATCTATTTTCAGCTCAGCTTATATATGCAAAATCACATAACTAATCTGATGACATTTCCAGTCTCCCACAAGGACTGACACTTATCTGTTCATTATTTGACCTTCTTGGTCTTCTCATCAGATATGCATGGGTACATTTGTAAGGACCCAGAAAACACACTAAATGAGACTCTTAAAAAGGGCTTGGGGTTGTTCATGTACTCTGAGTGAGATGCAAGGGAGAAATATCAACCAGATATTCTGAAGAGGTCAAAACAACAAAAAACTTTACTGGAAACTTCAGAGAATAGACAATTTTGGCAAAAGTTTAAAACATAAAACATTTCTCGAAGCATTAACTTTGCCTATTCAAATTAGTAGACTCCAAGGCTGTCCAATTTTAAGTAAGTCAAAACTGCTAGAAGAGGGAATTAGAAGAGGAAAAAGAAAGACAGAAAAGAGATAGAAAAGAACAAGTCTTGTTCCAGCAGTGTTCAGCTGATAGAAATTCCAAATGGAGGTAGGGTTAAGACATGCTCACCACATAGGTGAGTCCTGGGTTAAACACCTTTTGGCTTTCCTGGGCCTTTCCCAGGTAGGACTTCCAGCCATCTGGCTATTCTGGGGCTAGAAAGGGATTCCAGAGATGTAGAACATTGCCTTCAGTGTCCCAGGGTCTGGTGGCCATGGCAGGGCTGGGATACACCAAAGGCCCAACCTGCCCCTTTTCCCACCCCCACACCCCCAAAATGCTTAGAGACAGCAATCCTTCCAGTCCCTCACAGCATTCAGATATTTTACTATACTCGTATTTCTCTTATGCATCTCAGTTTATACTCCAAAGAAAATGTTAACCTTGTAACTTAGTCAATGTTCTCATACCAAGAGAATAAATATTCAAAACTAATTGCTCAAATGAATTGTTTATTGGAAATAAATCAAACATAGAGGGCAAACAGCAATTTCTTATGTGATATAGACAAAAAATTATATGTCAATCCTGTGTGCTCAATAGACATGTTGAGTGTAATAGGTGCACAAATTCTTAAGCCCTTCCTGTACATAATTTGCAATATATGAACTCTGGGTGTATATATAGTGTTTTAGCCCCCTCTCTGCCTCAGTCTTTGAGACCCTCAGTACAAATGCTCATAGGTATACAGGGCACTGTGCTCCACATCTTGTGAGTCTGGCCAAATAAAAAGCAGATGCATAAATTAATAACTCATTTGGAGAGTTTATGACCTTAGGGATTATACTGACAGGAAAGTAGGAAGCAGCAGCAGGAAGTGAACTGAAAGATCAACTTTTACCTTTCTTACTAAATATTAAAAATGTAGTTAAAGTTGCAACAGTAGAATGTTGTTATTCTTTAGTACATTTGCAGATACCAAAATACTGACCACATCATGAATGATGAAAATAATTAATTTCATCTCTATGTTCAGCATCTCTCTGCCTGCCCAGCAAATGGCAGCATCTCTGCCTGTCCATGGCCTGTGCACATGAAATAACCACAGGGCAGGATCTCACTCAATTATCTGTTGTACCACCCTAAACTACAAACACATACCTACTATAAAGGCAGGAAGACTCCTGGAAAAGCTGTTGTCATATCTACCTTCAAAAATCTCTCGCTGACTCTGAGTTGGATGGGGGAGACTTTTATTCAGTTATTCATTGATTTGTAATTAGTCAGCACTGTGAAATCACAGCAGTGCTGCTCTTTCTAACCCCTGGTGACATGAGAGGTCCCAAAAATGCAGTCTCCCACAGTTGTGAATTCACAGGTTTGGAATCTGCCTGTAATATATATACAATGAAAATTAAATGCTCTTTTTGCTATGGTACAATGATTTCTAACACATGGAAAAATTTCCCTGTGTTTCTTTAATGGTTTATCCCAACATTTCTTATTTTCATGAATTAACAGAAATGGTCATTCTACTCATCTGTGAAAAATTATTTTCAGTTTTCATGCACACACCCAAAATAAAACTTCATTTACAATATAAAACTAGGAGGTGTTGCTTCAACAGCTGTAGAGAAAAACAAAATTACAATTCAGGAATATTAAGACAGGTGTTTCAGAACTCCCCCAGTTAAAGGTAAATTATACTTATCTAAAATTATGATTAGTTATATGCAGCTTATGTTAGAACATGATTAGCAAGCAGTAAAACCAGATCCTGTAATGGCAGTAGGGAAGTGTTTTTCTCTGACAAAGACAAACTACAGCTCTGACTGGGAAAGAAAGAGATGCTACAGTGGTTGAAAGGGAAACAAAAATGATAAAAATGTTTGAATACCTCATGGGTATTTTCTTCACATGATTTTCAATTCATTTAATATTTGAATTTTCTGGGACATAAAGAGTATTTGCATTGAAGCACTGGTAAATGTGAAGTTGCTTTTATACAAAAATCAGTTTACTCATATTGAAAAATGTCCTGAAAGTGTAGACGAAACACACATTAGCAGAGTAAAAGCTACAGAGAGAAGCACGTATCTCAGAGCCTGATGATCAAGGATCCCTCTCTTAACAAAATATAATCTTGTCACACTTACATGAGGTTACTTACTGTTTAAATTCAGTAATCATGTCCCACTGATACAGAAATAGTGTCCTGTTCAGCAGGTCAGATATCAGCAGTTCACAGAATCTTGGAATGGATGAGGTTGGAAGTAGACTCTGGAGGTCATCTGATCCAAACCTCCTGCTCAAACAGGGTCCACTTGGCACTGGACCATGTCTAGATGATTACTAAATACCTAAAGGGGGAGACTCCAAACCATGTCTGGGTAAGCTGGGCCAGCACCTGATCAACCTCGCAATAAAAATGTGACAGACAGATCCTTGTTACTTAAGTACCATTTATAATGATTCCATGCAAGAAAGCAGCCTGGGGTCCATCTGAAGAGAAGCAACTTTGCAGAGAAAGACCTGGTAATACTTGCATTTTTTTCTACTGTCTTCTCTGACTGCTGCAAACCAACAGAAAACCTAAGTGAGGCATAATTCACTCAGATTTTCTTCATTCTCAAATACTTTTGCATTTGGAAACACTTAAATGTGTACAAAGTCTGTGGAAGTGTTAAATTTTTATTCATTCTTATTTAGTTTTTATGTGCTGTTGACAAGCTTTTGTCCACTCTTACAAAGCAGAGGGAAGTATGACTCTTGTGCTGAAACTGTAAGGATTGCAGCAGTCAGGGGAGTCAGTAGAAAAAACTAACTGGGAATTAGGTGACAAGAAGGAAAATGCTAAGAATACCAGTTTTGGATATGTTTAGAAAAGTGCAGATATATCTTCCTGTCAAGATTCCTGAAAGTGTATCAGTGTTTACACAAGTAAGATACCAGGTTTCTCACATCTCTTCAGGGATAATAATGATAAGAGGTACAGAATAAAAGACAATACATTGTCTTGACTTTTATCCCCAATATCAATTTCTTTAAATTTTTTGCTTTGAGATTTCATCCACCATGAGTGAGAGTTAGTTCTACAGTTAGTTCTACTTGTGAAATTTGCCTTATGTCAGCACTTCTGTTTGAGAACACATTTCAAAACTGCACCCAGCTGGTTTTACTCAGAAGATTTGACTTCCCTCCCACTGGCATATAACCACCAATTCAGATACAATGACTATGCAGCTACCCTATTTTTTGTACCACTATAAATTGCCCTTAAGTAGCAATCCAAGCATACTTGACAGATATCACAGTTTAGACACCTATTTTCAAGAGATCACAGTGCTGGGAAACTTTTTTTCTTTTTGGAAACCCGCAGCATTTCCTAAGTACACTCTGTCTTTGTAGATGCACAGTTCTGAACAGTGAGATGATGACAACGAAATTATGGCAATGTTTCCTGGAGAGAAGAATGTGATCAAAACTTATTTATTTCACTAACTCATGATTGTGTCTCTGTACTGGACTTTACCTTGACTTGCTGCTAGACACCCATCCAATTACTATATCCCTCTCCCTGCTCAACAGGATAGAGGAGAGAAAATAAGATAAAAAGTCTGTGGTTTGAGATAAAGACAGAGATCACTTAATAATTACCATCATACGCAAAACAGACTTAACTTGGGGAAGATTAATTTAATTTATTGCCAATTAAAAACAGTGTAGAATAGTAAAAAGCAAATACAAAACTCAAAATCTTCTTCCTACCCCCCTCTTTTTCCTCAGATTCACTCCTTTGTTCCTTACCTCTTCCACACACTATGCGCACTGGCACAGTAGGATGAGGAAGGGGAGTTGTGAACCCAGCATCTCTGCAATTTTTTTCTTCTCATATTTTTCCCCTGTTGCAGTGTGAGGTTCTTCCCACTGGAGACAGTCCTTCACATATTGCTCTAGTGTGTGTTCCCCATGGGCCACAGATGATGATAGAAAACCTGTTTCTTTGTGGGCTACTCTCTATGTTCGTGCATGCTCTCTTCATGGGATGCACCATTTTTCCTGCCACAGGATGGGGCATATCCACCTGCTACAGCATGTGGATAGACATGGACTGGAGTGTGGAGATTACCTCCTCCAAAGGCTGTGGGTAATCTGGAGCACCTCCTCGTTCTCCTTCTCTGACCTTGGCATCTGCAGGGTTCTTTCTCTCATATTTTTCTCACTCCTCTCTCACAGCTGCTGTGCAGGGCTTTTACCCTTTCTTAGATATGTTCTTGCAGCAGTGCCACCAGCTGCACTGACAGGCTCAGCCATGACTGTGGTGGCTCAGATGGAGTGGGCTGGCACTGGCTGTGACCAACAGGGGCCCTGGTCTATTCCCACAGGGGGCCACCCCTGCAATACCCTGGCTGACAAAACCTTGCCACACAAGCCAAATGCCCCATGACAGTCTCTCTGCTATTACAGATCGGTTTACTCTTCATGTCACCTGAATTAAGCCATCCCTTCTTGTGAGAACCCCGGGCTTGGTCTGGGGTCTCGTGTGGTGGTAAAGTCTCTCCTCCAACCCGTGCTTCCAAAGAAAAACCCTGCAGCCTTTCGTTGTTCGGTCTCAAGGCAGTTTATAGTTAGTTATCTAAAAGGTTGTCTTCTCGGGCTGCAGCTGCTTGGTCAGCAGCCCAGGCAGAGACACACACACACACTGACATCCTCTCTGTCTGCTGTCTTCTCCTTCTCTCTCCCCACCCAGGGCTGCTGCTATCTTTTATATGATATATATTACGTATTACATGTTTACAGTTTTTCCCCCAATACCTACTACCTATGTTACAAGGTGCTTTTCTACTCTAAACCAATCTGTGAGTGCCAACATCACCAAGAACATGGAGGCAAGGAAGAAGGAGGAAGAACAGAATCAGCCCACTTTCCTCCATCTTAGAACTTCTGACCCCCATGTACAAAGTAAAAATCCCCCTGTACAGGTGCTAAAACCCCCCTGTACAATACTAAAAAATTTTCCCCTCTACTTTGTAATTACTTCTACTATACTATCTAACCCTTTGTGACTGCTTGTTCCACCTTCAAAGTTGGTAATTCATGACATGGCTCAAACTCAAAATCACAGCTGTTTCCAGCTGCCTGTCAGGGTCTAAAATGCTTCTGACCAAGGCCTGGAACCTCTAAAAATGTCTGAGAGACATTTTGAGTTCCAACACCTTCTCACCCCATCTTCACGAACATGGGAATGCATACAGAGTCAAAACATCTTACTGGAAGCTTCTGGACTACACTGAGGCATATCTAGCATACATAGTAGTTTTATGAATACCTTTATGAAATTCTTTTAGATGGTTACATATAACTTCAGGAGCTTGTCCAGCATCATTTAATGAACTGCTTGCATCATCCATATTTTTGAAGTGTTCTCAGTTTCAGCTATGAAAAATTATATACTTGATATGAGAATCTTGGCTGACAGAGGACAATCAAAACCCATGCCTGTCGAAATGTGAGAATTCTGCCTGTTTATCATCCGCAGTTTGGGTAAGGAGGCAGGTGATGGAAGATTGGCAAGTGACATTAAGTTGTGAAATAAATAAAAAACCTTGAATTTGAAAGACTCAGAACCAGAAGGAAGAGTTTATTTTTTCTCTTACATATTATCTGTGGGACGCTAAGACTAGCAGGTTGAAAACCCCAATATTATTGAAACAGAAAAGTCATGATGAATCCAGCTGCAGGGAAAGCTTTGATCTAGTTCACACCTTAGTGGATATGAGGTATTTTAACTCTAAGTTACAAACCTGCCAGAGCCTCAACTCTGTTAGTTCCAGGGGCTATAAAACTAGCTCTTTTTCTCTGTGATGTGGATTCTGTGATTCTTAGTTTCACATTCTTCTTTATTTCAGAAAGCAGATCCATTATAATCAAAGGATATCTAAATTTAAAGTAATGAGAAATTTATTCCAACCAAGAATAACAGAAAATGTTCCCAAGAATGTAAGTTTTGTGGCAACAGGCTAGCAAAAGAAGGGACTTTCTGTTGGTGTTCCATTGTGGAAGAGTTGTGCAAGCCTAGATTCAGGGGTCACACAGGCAGAAAAGCTGATCTCTGCATAACATTTTTATGAAACTAGGCTTCTTTAGATCTGAGTCTCACAGCACCATTGCAAATGTCATACAGATGAAAGCTGTGAAATATGCGATGTTCTGTGGAAAAAAAACAGTACTGCTGGGCCCAATGGGTGACACAGGGAGCACACACACACTCACATCCAGGTGTGCTGCACAGGATACATGAACTGCACTGGGACACAGAGTGCAGACACCAGTGACATCACTTACTCCAAGACAGCTGGAGTCACAGAGGCCAAAGGGAACAAGTTGTCATGTTTCACGCCTCAGTTTACCTCAAAGACTTTTTCATCTCTAGGACAGCGGCAGCCTCTGTATCAATGGTGTGTTTTAGTCTGACCTTTCCCCACACCCATGAATACAGTAAATAAGGAACTGCTACTGTCTCTGAAGGACAAAAAAGTTGCTTTAGGTACTTAAAAAATCCAACATGTAGAACCTCAGTACTTTTTAAAGGCAAATTATAAAAGTAGAATGACAAAATCCTAATAATTTTTCTTGCCTAGTTATGAATAAAACAAGATTTCACATAATGACCTCACTCAAAATGTAAGATTTAGTTGAGTAGCTTTGTTGTGAAGTCTTTGTTTAAATTAATTTCTGAAACTTGTTTTTCTTCTTTTAGTGTCATTTCATCTTTACACAAAACTTAGGAAGAAACTTTCCATGAAGAATAAACTAGTCAGAGAAATGACAAGCACCTGCTTATACAGTCTGTCAGCATTTATGTTGGAAGTGAATAGATAGAAACAGTAAATCTCACCTGTAAAATCATAGTTACAGAACTAAATAATGTTCCTAATTGGTGCAACTAGATCTTGAAAATCCATTTTTAGAGATTTTCCTTTCTATTTCTAATGCTGGATATCCGCCAAAAAATGCTATGTTGAAAAATCAGCCTCCTCAGTTTTCAGCTGAAAATTCCAGTAACAGCCACATTAGTATTACCACTGAAATAGAAGTTGATATAAAACACTTGTATTTATCTTTGTTAAGATTTTCATCAACATCATCACAATATAATTTCTCTAAATATATTAAGAAGGAAAGCCTTTTGCATTTTCTGCACTCACAATCATTGAAATGCTTTTGCAAATAAAGCACAGTCAGTTGTAGCACTGCTTTTCCTTTGGGGCTCTATTCTCATATTCCTGTTCTCCTCATTTTACATATATGGCATAACCTCATAAAGATTTCACAGTTTCCTGATGCACTTTTTCATCATCTAAGACACTGTTAACAGGCTGGTTGAAGCAATACATGTTTTGCTTTCTGGTGAAGTTACCACATCACATTACAGGGAAATCAAGGAAGGGAATGGCTGTTGGGAGGTCCTCTGCTCAGGAGAACTACAAAAGGGATCAGGAACAAGTGATAGCCAAAGCTGATGGAATGGCAGCTGATGCTGTTAGGAGACACATAGAGTAGAAAGGAATGATGACGGACATAACCTGGAGCATGGATAAATATGCAGATTTTACTTCAGGTACTGTAATGTGAAAGGTTTTCGAGTTACTGGGTTCACACCTTTGTGAGAAAAATAAGGTTTTTTTTGTTGTTGTTGCTGCTTATGCAATAGGAAGACATCACCTCCTCTTTGCTTATCCCAGTACCTAAGGAGCTTGCTGGGCTGGAAGTGCTGAACTGTTTCTGTCCTGTGTGTCTCGAGTGCTGTGATGTGAAGCTTTCTGTATGATAAGTCACCTGCAGCTATCAGTGGTAATACACTGCAGAGAGCAAGCAGCCAAGACAAGAGAGCAGCACCCAGTTAGCACAAATCCCACCCACACCATTGCTCAGTGCTAATGCAACCATGACATTTGTGCCACACCACTCTGGAAGCTCTGGATTACTACAGATGCCAAGGCAGCACTTTTAGGTAATTCAAAAGTGAAGACTATGCCATGAGATATTAAGGATATGTGTACACAACTAATTAAACATAGTCAGAGCAGATTCCAGTACTAAAAACTTAATAGTTAACTGCTTCTTAGAAATTGTTACTTATGTGCTCTAACTCTTGGTTATTTCCAGGTGTTATCTGAGAGATCTGAGAGGACTTCACAAGAATTAATCTTTGCTTCAGTGCAGGACTCCAGTAATTTAGCTGGAATTCTGCATGAAAATAAAGTACCAGCACTGCAGGTGCAGTGGGAGTGTTGGAACCAAGCTGAGAGTAAAAACAAAATGACAGTGAGAGATGAAAAGAGATTATAGAAGGCTATTGCCCATGAGAAAAATAAATAAATAAATAAATAAATAAAAAAAAAAAAAAAAAAAAAGCCCAAATAAATGTACCTGTGAAAAAATGGTTCCACCAGGATTTTTGGTGTGGCCAAAATTCCAATTCATATCTGTAACTTTGGTAATTTTTTTTAAGAAAATAACAAGTCCAAAATCATATACAAGCTTCTAACTTGATCATGGGAAATTCCTTTGTTGGCTTTTAAGGTCTGTTACTGTTCTGCAATATTCTTGCAGGGTTGCAGAGAACTTTAATATATTAGGATGTAGAGGTTAAATTTTCTTAATGTACTCTGTTTTCCAATCATCTCTTTAATTAAACACTAATCTAGGGGATGAAAAAAAATAGGGCTGGAGAAATAGCAAATCTACTTTCAAGTGTAGTTAGTAGTGCAAACTTTCAGCTTTTGCTGAAGAAAAAAGTAAATGTTAAACAAAATATGGTGTTGATAAATCTAGTAATTTATGATAGTGATTAAAAAAAACCCCAGGATGCAGATACAGTTTAGGAAAGAAAAAGATTTTTCAAAGAGGACACTACATTTTAAATTACATTTTTATCTTACACTTTAAGCTACATTTTGAAGTGATCATTAATTAAGGATGATCAGAAGCTGATGGAATTCTCTTCTTACATTTAAATAAATAAGATTTAGTAAAAAAAAAAAAAATCTATTTTCACAGTCAAAACCCCAAAACTGGCTCAAGTAAAAGAAACATAAATATTCAAGAGTAAAGATCAACACTGTGGTTATCTTTGCATCTAGAAATTATGATGTTTTAAGGTATAAAATAAAGTTTTTAGTTATAACAATACAATAACTTACATACAACAATATAGCTTCTATTGTGCTGCTTCTAGCTAAAAGTAACTCCTGAGAACTTAAAGGAAAAATGTATATATATGTTGCAGATCAGATCCTGTAGAAGGCAAAAAAGAAAGCCATAAAGGTAAAAAAAAGCCCAAAAGGATTGGATCAAAAGGCCTGCAAAGAAAATGACACAAGTCTAGGTGCCTAAAAAAGGCCTAAAACAGAAGAGCACTTTGTAAGTGCTTAACTTTCTTCATGGGTTGGCAAAGGTATTTCAACACCTGTTGCCCATCCACTGCTAAGAGTTAATTAAATTTAGACAAAATCTTACATTCTTTAAAGACCTTAATTTCTTAAAAATGCAACCAAAAACATTAAAGCACCATTTCAACATGGACAGATATAGACAATTCACACACACACCACCCCTAATCCCTTCACTACAGCTGCAAATAAAATTCCTAACAAAGACATTACCCTCTAGCATTGTTCAGTCCATGTTTTGCCCATTGCCTTTCCCAATTACTGTTCTTACATTCAATTCCAAAGAGTTCCCTATTGTGCAACACAAAGAACTGTGGTGGGCTGACCCTGGCAAGAGCTCATCAAGCTGCTCTATCACTCCCCTTCCATCAAAAGAATGGAGGGGAAAATAAGACCCAAAAACTCATGGGTCAAGATCGGGACAGGGAGGTCACTCAGGAATTACCATCATGTGCAAAACAGACTCAACTTGGAGAAATCAATTTAGTTGATTGCCAATCAAAAAGAACAGAATAATGAGAAACAAGAATAATTGTAAAATATCTTCCCTCCTCATCTTGTTTTGTCCCAGTTTCAACTTCATTCCCAATTTTTCTACCTTCTCCCTGTGAGAAGTGCAGGGGAACAGAGAATGGGGATTGTGGTCAGTTTGTAACACCTCATTTCCTCTTCTTCCTCCTCCCACTCTTCCCCTCATGTCATGGGAGACAATCCTCTGAACTCATCCAGTGTAAGTCCTTCCCAGGATGCAGTTTTTCATTAACTGCTCCAATATGGGCCCCTTCAACAGGCTGCAATCCTTAAGGAACACCTGCTCCAGCATAGACATGGACCTCTCCACTAGTCAACAGGTCCTGCCAGGAGCCTTTTCTAGTGCAGGCTTCCACAAGCTGCAGTTTCTTTTAGGCCAGATCCACATGCACAGGTAAGAGATCTTCCTTAACAGTGCAGAGGGCAGCTGCCTCACCATGGTTGTCACCATGGTCTGCAGGGGAGTCTCTGCACTGGCACCTGATGCAGCTCGTCTTTCTCCCTTGGTGGAGTTGTTTTATTCATGTTTTCTATTTCCTCTCTTCCAGAATGTTTCATCCTTTTTTAAATATGTTATCACATGCAAGATTCTGTCAGCATTGCTGACAGACTCGTTCCTGGCCAGCAGTGGGTCCATCCTGGAGCCTCAGGTGCTTTCTCAGAGGAGCCACCCCTGCAGCACCTCCCACCAAAACCTCGCCACCTAAGTGCAATTCAGTCACAGCAGTACTTGCTGCACATCTAAGGGCAAGGTAAATCAAGGTAAGGAATAGCTTTAAAATATGCAACTTGTCTGGGGACCATTAGTAAGTTTACATATGAATTTAGAAAAGGGAGTCTCTTGGGAGTCCAAAAGTGAGGCTTCTTCCTCAAGTGTAATGGAAAGCACTGAACGCAGCTTGTTTTAAACAGAATATCATACATTTATAGTCTGTTCAGTTGTCTATGACACAGAGTTGAACTTGGTGACTCAGAAGTTACAGTGAAATTTCTGTGCTTTTATATCTGCCGATGGCAATAGGCTAATGATAAAATCTGAGTTAAAAGCGTTATCAGCAGTATGCTTTCACTGGAAAACAAAAGGAGAGGATTTCATTCATATTCATCTTTCTAAAGAAGAAAGCTCTACTTTGCACAGCTAAATCAACATTTTAAAAATAAATGAAATATCTACCTACTGAAGACAAGATATTTCTAGAGATTTCTTCTTAATAGGCATTTTAATTAAATTTCAGCACCCACATCATATCAGTGCTCACAAGGGAGCCTGATGTACAAAAGAAAGAAGTTGCTGTCCATCATCCAGTCCTCTTCACTGTTTAAATATGTGTGGAAGCTTAAATGTTTCTTAACAAAAAGAATATGAAATTTCCAAGTATACATTTGCATGTAGTACTGGAGAGGAAGAAATCTGAGGTGCCAGAATGCTGTTTATTCCTTTTTCACTAATCCATCATATTAAGAAAGATTATGCTGAAATTTATTTTTAATTATAAGTTTTTCTTTTGGATCATGAGCCACGTTAGCATCTCTCTTTCTCTAATTTTCTAAGGATGATCACAATCACCAGAAGAGTACAAGTTTATGGTATGGCCCTCTTCCATGACTCTGGACTTTCCTACCATTATTTTCAACATAAAAAATGTCTTGCTTTTCCTCAGGATAACCTCAAGTAACTTGGAAACAAAGAAAATTACCAGGGTCCAAAGGATCTTCTCTGATAAAATATTTAGTCTTACTACTTTTGATAGAAGCTAATTTTGCTGAAACTGTGAGTGAGAATAATTAGAAGACTTCGGAATAAAGAAAGTTTTGAACATTATAAAAAATGGAAAAGAAATGAAAAGGAAGATGTTGCACTGAACATTAAATATCATAACATCATAGAATCATCTAGGTTGGAAAAGAACATTGAAAACTTCAAGTCCAGCTGTTAACCCAGCACTTTCAAGTGACTATTCATTGAGGAAAACCTTTGATTTTGTTTTTCTGTCTTCTTTTTTTTTTCTAAAAAATATATTTGGTATTTTATTTGCTTAATCAAATCCATCTTTAGAAAGTCCTGAAATAACGAAGTGGGCCTTAAGTGCTAAACTCCTGATCTATAGCTTTTCATAGTAAAGAATTTACGATTCTAAAGTCAGTTGAGAGAAAGAGGGAATTCTGTCTTATTGTAATTCATATTTACACTGTCTTGATTATATCCTAAAAAAAAAAAATCTAGATTAAAAAAAATAGTGCAGATAACTATGGCATTAATTATATGGTTATACACTTAACCAAGGTAAAATAATGTAGCCTTCAGTTCACAGCATATGAGAATGTGACAAACTGTTCATTAAAATGTCCATCTCATACTGTTTATTCATTGGTCAGAAAAATCTGCAAATAAAGTGTTGCTTAATGAAAGAAATCTGTACCTTGTGCTATCCTGTGTTTGAGGTATAGTTTATGTAGGCAGAAACAAAAAAATTGCAATTAAAACTTTTATCTGTCTTGCAGAATATGTATTCCCACTTTGGAACATCTTTTTTTTTTTTTTTTTTTTTTTTTTGCACAAAAGCTCACAAGGCTCATAAATTAGACCCTTTGAAACTGAGGATATGGAGTTAAGAAACATTCAAGTTTAGAGTGCATTTAAGAGAGCTTGTAGCAACAAGGACAGACAAAAGACTGCAAGATAAACACAAGGCAGTCACTAGGCCCACATGCAATCTGGGAATTGGGACCAATTTCAGTCACTCATATTCTTGCTCTTCCTTGCTGGCACAGCCACACCACAAAGCCGTGGGCACAAAGCCCCAAGCCCAGCACCAGCTTGGAGACAAATGGTACCCAGGCTTGTGCAACACTCATGGATGCTAGAGTTCCAGAAAAGAAAGACTGATGTAAAAGTCTGATATAATGCTGATGTTTAGCATGCGGGAGTCTGTCTTGGAAGTAATACAGTCACATTGGAAGTAGAGAGAAGTCAGTTCTTGTAGGGCATTATTAACCTTTTCCTCAAGACGATGTTTGAAATAGGCCAGGTGGATCACTTCTAAGGAATGCCCATTTTTCTCAAGTGTGGGATATTGATGAGAGAATTGGCCCATGTGTAGATCTCTGCAATTGAAATAGGAGAAATAGATCACAGGTTTGACACACTATTGTATGTCATACTCACAGTATGATATAATAATTATAGGTATTCTCTGAAGCCTAACAATAAAAGTTGGCATGTTACAAATAATATACCTATTAAATACTATCTGAAGACATCTCTATATCACCAGCACATCAGATACATAGAAGACTCTACCTCCCTAGTTTAATTCGTTGAAAAATACATTTAAGGGATTCACTAGTTATCCAAAATTAGAGGCAAAGAACTTAGGTTATCTAACCAAAGAAGTAGGTCAACATATTCCTTAAATTAAAAGGAGAAAATAAACTGTAATGAGACCAGCCAAGTAGAATAAACCTGATTTTCTTTACAGTTTCATAAATTATGTAAATTAAGGACAGACCAGAGAATCACTGAAAAATTACAGCTTGCTCCAGGATATATCAATCATTGTCATTTCTCACATACAAGCATAACACTGCCTCCTTTTTGGGCTTCAAATTAAGAAAATGAATATAGAAATACAAATTTAGAATAGATTAAACTAGTGTGATGAATAACCCTATTTCTCCAGCTAAGAAAAGGAAAGTCTTCACAAAAAGGGAATAAATTCCCTTTATTACTCTTATCAGTCCAGTTCTGCTTGCCTTTGTGATGGCAACAGAAGGTCAGTTTCATGGCTTTGAAAGATTCACCAGTAATGACCCAGAACCAAACATTAGCAGTCATTCAATAGACAATGAGCAGGTGGAAGATAATTCAGTGGTTCAGACTCACATCCTATAAAATGATCCTTAATTTCCTGTGAACTGCTTGAGAATGGCCTGTAGAAGTGTTTGGAAAGAGATTAGGAAGGATAGAAACTTGCAAGATACCACCATACTCATCTATGAAGGGACTTTTCTAAAGGCATTCTAAGAGTTAGAGAAGATGGACAGCCAACAAGTTTAGACCTACAGTCAAAACAGAGGCTCATAAATATGATGTACAGTTCCAGAATAAGACTTAACATCGACAGAAAACTGTTATTCATCTAACTCTACTGTTCATCTGTGACTGAATCAATTTTAATCAATTTGCATTGAAATATTCTCAAGCATATTTAATTTACTTCTGTGGACCTAGCCTTTGACTGTATCTGGGTGAGTCCCTTCATTCTCTGTACTTCATTTTTTTTTTCATGTCAATGCCTTACTCAGAAACTGCAGAGATGTTGCCTCATATATACATATATGTACATATACATATATATATATATATACAGGTTTACATAAAGGCAAACCTGGACACATACTTCGGATAAATATAGTGATCACTGAAATAAATTTGTAAATTATTTCATAACCTATACATTCTTGTGTGAATAACTTGGGAAAAAAGAAGGTAGAAGTGGCCAACTTAGACTAAAGGTGTTCTAACTTGTAAGATGTAAAACATCATGTTACATGTTTTCTTCAAAAAGGATTTTTTTGGAGGAAAAGGGACTGGAAAAATAACACTTTCTGTTATTCTGAACCCACTTCTTAAAAAATGAATGAGTAAAGATCTAAAAGAAGGATAAATGAAAGGAGTTGTAATTTTCATACTCTTAGTCATTTGATTCACATGAGCAATAACCTCTCTATATGATTTTCCTTATTAATGACTCAGCTGTAGAAAAGCATCAGTTCCTGCAGGATATTTCCAAGTCAACTATCTGTATTGACTCCTTGTCTTACGTAATGATGGGTTCTCAAGTGTCCACCTTTTAAAGATAATTAGATTTTTCTATTTTAAATCAGAATATAACCCCTGAAAGATTTAAAACAAACAAAAAACATTTCAGAAGATTTTGCAGAAGACTGTAAGAATTTGCTACAGTCATGATAAAAAGGGGTCAGCAGGTAAAAGTAGCTGCTGTGTTCTGCAGTTTTGATGGTGTTATTGCAGAAGAAAAACCTGAGGTGTAATATTTATATTGTATATATAAATATTGTATATTTATACATGGGAGAAAGCAGCTGTTGCATGGCTGTGATTGACCAACACACCTCCACAGTGGTGGAATGTTCAGGGATGAAGTAAAAACCCCAATGAGCTCAGGTAGAAAAGCATCATAAAGAATACTAAGCTTATCTCAACACCAGGGAGAATGAAGGGCAATGTTTTTAGATAAGACAGATGCACTGTTGAATCATCAGATTCCCTGAGATAATTAAGAGACAATTATGTCTTCCTGAGCTACCCAGACCAGTGTGCCAGGGCTGGGAGACTCAGTCCAACATAAAGTATAAAATCTGGTCAAGTGCTAGAACAGAATTGGAAGACAGTTCTATCTGGCTTTAATCCATGCACGCTTTTCTAGGGACTGGGGATGCTCAGCATCCTGGCAGTGAGTACACAGAGACCAGTAATAAGGAACAGGATTGCTCTGTGATTCAACCATTATGCAAGTGCTCTATCATTTTTTTATTATGATTTCAGTACATTGCTGCAGCAATGTACTTGGTTAAATCAAAATCACAAATAAATCAAATGAGTAAATTTGATAATAAACAGTGAACCCTCCTCCTGCTCAGAGACTACTTCTCTTAAGATACAAACAAGTCAAAAGTTCAATCTGCTAGTGAAGTGGGTCAAATGAAATTTCAAATAAAATGGTTAGAACTGAGAACTTAAAGGAAGGCATAAGAAATATACAGTACAGGCCTGGTCCTTATCCCTCAATTTTGAGCCACAAAATAGATCAAGCCACTCCCTGAACTCTAGGAACATTCTCATGCTCAAATCTTTCATTGCTTAGCTGTAATCTGGCAGGGTTACTCCTGAACAGAGAGTCACTCCTAGAAATGTAGACTAATAATATGATCCTATAAAAGAATCCCATGGCAAATTTGTCAATAATGCTATTATAGAGAAAGAAAAAAAAAAGATGAAAAAAAAAAGAAAAAAAAAACAAGAAAAAAGGAAATGAAAATAGAATAACAGATAGGAATGCAATGCATACTCGCTTTTATAATATAGATAATATAGATCCCAATTAAAAAATAGTTTATTTTCAAAGTATAAAGAACATGCTTACAAGGACACTTTAGAGTGAATTGTTGGAGAAAATCAGTCACTGGGCAGGTAATTTCTAAATTTCTTCACCTTCTTAGGTGTATATATTTTTTTATATACATTAAGGGAATTTTTCTCTTAGGGGTGTCATGTCTGGTTTTACAGTGGTTTTTAATTAAGAACTTGTTAGTCACTTCCAATTTTCAATCACTTCACTTTGTAAAAGTGCAAAGCAAAAGCAAAAATATACTTGAAGTTCTTTCATTCACAGTCTTGGACACCAAAGCTGGTGTATGAAGCCAGCTGAATTTATTGCATTAGCACATCTCTTCCCACACTTCAGTGAGTGAGCAAGCCACAGAAGAAACAGGGTGACTCATTAGTGAAAGCAGCAAACTGAAGCACATTTTGAGCAGATGAAATTAATGAGAAACCCATAAAGTAAACCCAGAAGTAAAACTGTTCTGAACAGATAAAACCCTAGATTTTCTGATTTTTGGTCATCTTGACATATGTCTCAAGGTGAATACATAAAGCAGAAGATAACAGTTTACATTCCACAGTACATTGTGTGGGGTGGGATTTAGGCACACAAACGCATATGTCTACTATCATTTAGGCACTGCGAGGGGAGCCTGGCAACTTTTACCTGAAACTGGAGAAAGTAGTAAGCTGCCTGCAAATACCTGTCATCTTCAAGGTATCTTAAATCAAAGAGGACATCCAAACCAGCCCCAAATGCCTACAGGACAAGTCAGGCTAGTCCTTACCTTCTTTTCTGAAGTACCTATGTTGGTGTGTTTCCTTGTGTATACATGCACACAAATATGTACCCATGCATCAAAGTGCCAGCTGAGTCCAGAACAAGGCTCTCTCTAGACTGCTGCACCACTCACATCTTCTGTAAGTCTGGAGTTCTCCCATATCAATTAATACACAAAGGTTTTTCTAAAGTTGCATAGAAAATATTTTAGGGCAAGTATATTCTCTTTTTATACTTCGTAGATGACCTGGTGTTCTAAAGGGGCTGACAGGTTCTTCCAGAGAAGTGTCAAGCACCATCTGTTTTCACAGACAAGTTTCCAGTTACCACTTCCCTGTTGTTGAAATAATGTCAATCATTTGCTAAGGTTTAAGATTTTTAATAGCACTGGAGTATTTAAAGATCTGCAATTTCTTCTCTGCCAGAAAGCATTTTTTTTTCCTTTTTAAACAGAAAACATTTCACTAAGGAAAAATTCACTCCTCATTACTGGACATGTCTCATTACTGAACATAACTCCTTACTCATCAAAGATCACATTCTGAATGTGTGAATGCAATGAATGTGTGCATCGAGTGAGAAGCACAAAGGGGGACTCGGCTCCTTGCCACAGGTGCTGCATTGTGTTGATAGCAGCAGGGAGATGGCAATGACTGATCAAGGATGTCAGCTCCCTTCTCCTCTTTGCTGGGAGTGAATTGGGCTCAGTCTCGCTGTTTTCTTCTGTCTTAGGGTGCTAGACAGTGTCCTTGGCTTGATGAGAGAGAGGACTTAAAAAAGCAAGAGAACTTTCTTTCTTTTGGGAAGCAGGGCTGCACTTTAATAGAATAAGGAGAAACAGAGTCAAGATTCTAATTTTGGAGTATGGGGGCCTTTTTCCTGAGGGGCAATCCCTGAATAAGCACATACAGACTTATATGTAAACTAATATGTTCAGTTAGTAACTTCA
The DNA here is from genome assembly GCF_050655825.1 of Lonchura striata. Classification (NCBI taxonomy): domain Eukaryota; kingdom Metazoa; phylum Chordata; class Aves; order Passeriformes; family Estrildidae; genus Lonchura; species Lonchura striata. The sequence continues at coordinate 66,591,514 of NC_140703.1, forward strand.
AATGCATACTACCTTCCTTTTGATAAAAACCTAGACACACAGTCATAGAATCTAATAAGCATAAAATGATTATAAATATATATTGATTTTTATTTAGGAGGGATGATTTGTTCTTATTAGAGAGAAGCACTGTACAATAATTGGCATTTCTCTGAGGGTTGCTTTCTATGAAAAGCCAATTAAAAAAAACTGGATGTAGAATGCAGGTTACATTTAAACTGACACTGTTATTCTATTTCTATAATCAAATTGTAAACTACAATCTCAATTGAAAAGAATTGGGTAATTGGATATTTTTCTACAGGATGTGAGGAATGTTTAAAAATTTGTTTTGTACTGCAGTTTTCCTTGGATCAGCCATGTTGCATGGATTCTATTTCAACTGTCTTTAGCCAGATAAGTTTTAGTCACCCAGTTTAACCTAATTTCCTTGGTTTGCTTGGAGAACAGATGGGCATCCACAAAAGACAGCTGAGCCAGCCTGAACTGTTCAGCATCTATGGGATGAATTGTACTCGGATCATGTCTTGTGAGTAATTATAAACAAGGCATGCATGGCTATTTTAGAAGATATGTTTAGATTTTTACGTAACTGCAGTCATGCTGTGAGAATCCCAGTCTTTGTCTCAATGTCACTCAGTTCTTTGTAGCACTCCAACTTCATAATTTCATTCATGTTTTTATTGGATTTGCCTGACAAGATTTTGGTAGTGTGGGGTCTCACATGGGTGGCTTCCGAGAGAAGCTACCAGGAACTTCCTTCATGTCCACAGAGAGAGGCAGAGGTGTGCAAGACAGACCTGATGCTGGCCAATCAGCCCATTAGAGACAGTGGTGTTTACTTGTTTAAGTGAAGATTGGAGGAAAGGGGTAATGATGCCCTCACAGTGTTGCTCAAACAAAGTAATTAAAAAAAGAACAAATTGACGATCATCAGTAAATACAGGAATGGGTGACAGTCTATTAGTGAACAATTAGGAAAATGATTAATGCTTCAGAAAAGCCCGTTAGATCTTTTCCAAGTAGTTTGTTCTGCTAATGATCCCAGTTTGGTTAATAAAGGTAATGGATGATGGTATAACAAACTGTCACTTCTGTAATGATCATGACTCAATACTGCTTGACATTTTAAGAACTAAAATGATATGGTATTAATATGAAGCACCAAGATTGTATTAAAAATAGACATAGCATATCTCAAAACTAATGGGAACTAGCCAGTGCATTTCTGAGGGACCACAAGGATCCACAGGAGTTGATTCTTAGTTTTATGAAACATGCAGCTCTTTTGAACAACTTAGAATAAAGCCAAACAAAGCAAACTGATCAAGTATGTTGATGGCAAATATTTTTGAAAAATAGTAAGTATGAAGGAGAGGATAAGTTCCCAATAAAAAATGGATTGCTTCATCTGATGAGTGGAAGCAGACAACAAGCTTCTTAATTCCATCAGTGGAAGTAAAATATCTGGAAAAATAGGTGTTATTAAGAGAATAGGAGAAGTTCTGCTGGTTGGCAATGGAGAGAACTGTGGTCCCTTGAGAGTGCTCTGGGGCAATGCAGGGGTAATAGCTGAACCTCTTACAGTATATGTCTGAGACCAATATACAGTACCAAGTAGTATTTTTGTGACTACACTTCCTTTGTACTGACAGAGCTGTGATTGTCACCATATCCACATATACTGGTTGCAATTTATGAGGTCTGACAATCTGGAAACTGAGAAATCAAAAGTTGTGCCTTGTAATGGCATTTTGGAAGATGAAGCTATTTAGAATATCAAAAACTCTAGAGTGATAAAGCAATAAAGGCTTCCCTTAAGTACCTATACTGAGAGTAAAACACAGATAATGGATACTTCAATCCAGTTGCCAAAGTTGTAACTAAATCAAACCCATACTGAAAATCAGAATGTAATACTCATTTTTAAAAATTAAAGTAATCTAAAAATCTTGTGAAATGTTCCAGATTATGTTATACACAGCTAGTGTTTTATTTTAGAAACTCTTAGTCGAGTTTTTTAAGCAGCAGTGAATCAATTAAGTTGGACAATGTCTATAGGTACATTTATTTTTGAAAATATTTTGAAGTCTTCTTAGCATCCAACATTCAGTCACTTACAGAATGTGTGAAGAGGAATCAGAGACTAACTTGTGATCTGCAGTGCTCTCAATATCCTTTCTGACCATTTGGGGATCATTCAGCAGCGTCCCCATTCTGAAAATGATGTATTTTGAAAATAAGCAACAGAAAAACAAATGCAATTGCAAAAGCTTTTGTTTCTGATTAATTTTCAAATCACTTTTAAGCTGATAAAACAGACTTCAATCCACATTGGGTGTTATGCATGATATGGTTAACTAAATTGAGGTGGGGTTGTGGAAGTTACTACTTTAAAATTAATTAGTTACACCTAACTTCAAAACCTTTATGCCTTATGCATGATTTATGGCTCCAATTCTTGTTATAGATCTGCTAAGACATCTTGCCATGCAGGCTGTCCTATTTTATTCAGTCCAGAGTCTACCTAAATTTTGTTGTGCAAACATTTCCCTGCTATAGCAACAGCCAACACTTCAGTCTCCAAAATGGTCCATGAAGCCAGGCCCAGAGCAGCAGTTTTTATCATTTATACTTTTTTTAAAGCTGTATTCTTGGCACTATGTCTTTATTTTAAATATAAGGGATTGTCATTCCTTGAAGGACAGTATGCCTTCATGTTTTATATTTGACTTGGACTCACACCCAGGCATATGACAAATATAAAATAAAAGAAAATTGCATGTAGAACCCAGAGTTTGAGATTTGGACTAAACAGGATGACACACAAGGTCCTTGTGGCATACCATGACATGCCCTATCAAGCACATGGGCTTGGACAGATGGCTGGCACCACAGGAAACTGAAACAAGTGTGCAAAGACAATAAAATAAATGAAAAATTGAGCTTTAATGCTTTGTTTTTTTAAATCCACCTACACTTCAGATGCTCAAAAAATAAGGCCTCATACACCGGAATTATCTATTTGCCCAGATAAAATCATCCATTTCATAGGATCTTTTTGACACTTTTTTACCTCAGCTTTACTCTTTTCATTTGTTTTAAAAGGTGCCATTTTTCCTAATTTAACTTGAATGAAAACTTGAAAGAAAAGTTAAGTCATCTGTTCTAGATATTGAGAGTTTTTTTCCTAACTTCCTCACAAGTGGTAGTTAAAAAAGAAAAGGCAGTGGTAAAGAGAAGAGTGGGACAGAAACTTGTTTTTCAGGCATATATAAAATGCTCCTCTGGTGCACTAGTAAAGGTGTAGGTGGCTGAAATCTGTTGGGTATGTAGTAACCTAGCAGGAAAGGGTTACTCAGTGTCTTTCTTCATGAGGTGCAAACGTAATTGCTCAGCACTTTAAAACATTACCTCAAAACATCCCAAATATTTGTGAGCGTGGGTGTTTCCTTCCCTGTGAAAGTGGGTTCAAATCAGAACCATTCATCCACAAGGAAGCTGACAAGGAAGCTGGAGACATGAGAATCCATGTGTTAGCCAGACTGCAAAACAAATCTGGCTCATTAAGATTGGTCATATACAAGAAAAGGCTTCTTATTTTTCTCTATCCCAGACCCAATCTACTGAACAATTTTTTTATTGTGGTCAGGAGGGCTTTCATAATTTAGGACTTGTTTTTTTGTATTCCAATCTAGCACAACATAATCAAAACCTACTGGCCTCATTTATTTTATCTTCAGTCTAAGCTGTTAGATTGCATAAGCATTACAGAGCTATAAAACTCTTTGGGATTGGGAGCACTGCTTGCAGTGCAGGAGACTGATTGTGAACATCCCATAGCAGGGTTCAAATCAGTCCATGGTGCTCGTCAGGGATGTCTCCTCTTAAGTGTATTAGTCAAAGCAACTCTTTCAAATGTTCCAAAAATAGCCAGTCCAACCAGGGGCTGAGACTTTGCATGCAGAAACCTCACCTTTGACATTCCATGAACTTTGTTACCCGAAGAGTGGGGCCAGCTCCTCGTTTGCCCAAGAGAACCTTTTTATAACCATATCTTTGGAAACACAGTATGTTATGTCAACTAGTAGCTATTTTGTCCTTTCACAGATATTTCTATCTTAACAAGCAGCACTGGGGAAGGAGATTGAATATTTCTATTATGGAAGATGTTTTGGGTGGGCAGGGGGTTATGGATTTGGTGTTGTCTTATGTTACCAGGTAAGAAATAGGATAACAGAAGTATCCTACAATGTGTGTGCCTTTGTGTCCAGTCCTAAGGCAGAGCTACTGGCAGGGCCCACATCCACTGCACACCTTTAACAGGTGAGAAGAGCAGCACTGAAAGAATTAGGTGAAAAAAAAATGGTTATTTTCTCTGGGAAACAAAGTTTGAAACAGTTCCAGGATCCCTTACAATTGGGGGTTCTGATGTTAGGTGGGGCTGGGTCTTAGCCCCTCAGTCATTTATGTTTTTCTTTATGCCTCAGTATTTTAAGTCTGTCAGTCATGGAATAATCTGTAGCTATGCCAGTGTCAAAACCCTGCCATTCTATCAGACTATTATAGGTTTAGGAACATACTGATTCCACAGTTTTAAAAAAATTAATTTTAATTTCCAAAGCAAACATGCCAAATTGCTTAACACAGTCTAGAAACACTGAAAACACTTAAAGTTTTTTTTGTAGGAAAGTTCATTAAGGATCCAGATAAAAATACGTCTAACCTGACATGCTAGAAAATAAACATTTCAGGCTCAAATGACTAGAATTTTCTGTCAAAACAGATTTATTCTTTGTTTTTTTTTCCTACTGTCTCTAACATTTTAAGTCATAAACATTGAATAAATTCACAACACTGATATCTCAGCCAGGAGCATTTCTACAGGGAAATCAGTTTCTTGGGATATCTGCTTCAGTGGACAACATATGACTTTTAAGTAGGTATTTGGAATAAGATTTGAATAGCTGAGGAAATAAAGCTCTAGCAGTTTTTAAAATTGTTGTATTTTTTTCAGTTGCATCTGTTTCCCTTGAAATGTGTGGGGGTTTTTTTGTTTTGTTTTGTTTTAGGGGTTTGTTGGTTTGTTTGTTTGTTTCTGCTGTGTCTGAGAAGTCTGTGACACGCAGCTAACAGTATTTGTGGTTTAAATATCTTCCTTACAGTATCACATTATCCAAACTGGAATAATATGGATCTCTATTACAGCATAAGGACCACTAATAAGTATTCAGCATCTGAACAACAAAGTTTATGCAAGATTTGTTACAGAAACAGACTTCAAAGCAGCCTCTCTGTGTGCCAAATCTCCTAATGAAAACAGTTTTTCATGTTACTGTATACTGTACATGATCTAAAGCCCTGAATGCACTTCCAGAAGATTAGAAGAGAGTCAGCCATATCGTGTGCTGTGTATAAAAATAGCAGTACAAAATGACGAGTCCCTAACTCATAAGATACATGCAAATAGTTCTGACAGAGCAGTAAGGATGCCTTACTCTGGGTTTGCAACCCGACCTTTCTGCCACCCCACTGAAGACAGAGGAGTTGTTACTGTAACTGTTCCTCTGACGTGGAATTTTACAGTACATTTTTAAAGCAAAACAGCATGAATTTTGAAACGACACCCTCCAAACTGTGCCATTTAAAGAGACATTTCACAAGAGTCAATTTGCATAGTTAAGGCAGCAAGCAGACCTGAGAAGCAGAGTTGTCCAGCTGCCCCACTATCAGCAGCCACCAGTCTTCAAAAGCCAGACCTGCAGTGGTTTTAGTGTGATCACCACACTTCCATACTGATATTTAGATTGCGTATTCTCACTGGATCTCTTCCCAGTCTTTATATTGTTACAGACCAGGTTTTCATTCCCAGGTTATCCTAACAACTACAGCACTCAGAGCAAGATTTTTACTCCTAGGATATTTTAACAGTACTCTGAAAGTGACATTTGCCTCTGTACAATCAACCATTGCAAAGTAATTCAATCAGAACCTGGATTTTCTTTTTATTTTAAGCTGACAAAGGCTGTGCCTGGCAATAGTCTCCTCTCCACTGACTTACATTCCCCTGTGTCTCAGTGACCATTTTTGTGTCAGCTCTAGAAATTTTTTATTTGGTCTGGAAATGCTATATCCAACAGATATTTATTAGATATAATTTATTAGATATAATTTATTAGATATAATTTTTAACTAGCCCACCTGCCTAAATGGTTAACTCAATTCCTTGTGAAAATACAGTTTAAGAAATGAACTCAGAAAAATGTAATCTCTAGATTTTTTAGAAGCCAAAATGTCTCAGAACAGGCTCAAATTATCAAAGTAGCCTTAAGCTGCTTTATTACTGCATATTGCTCTCATGTACAAAATAAGCCACTTACTGAAAAAAAACAAATGGAATGTTTTTGTACCTGAGAGTATGAAAGAAGTTTTCAAGGGGACAATAGGTCTTAAAAATCTGAGCATGTGAAAATAGTCTAGCAGGTAATGTGGATGATGCTGACCTCTTCTCTAAAACCTAGGCTCAACATCTGGAAGTTTTTTTTTTCCCTGGCTACTTTTTACGTGCACTAGTACACTGATTTTATCACTGGCTTTCACAACAGCAGGTCATGTTGACTGGAATATCAGGAAAAATGAAGACAAGTAATATAGAAAATGCATTATTCTGATGTCTTCATCCCCAGATTGGTACTGCCTCGGGACTTCAGTTCTTTTTCAATTATTGCTAAACAGCAAGTGTAATTTTCTGGGTCTTGAGATTGTATGTCCTTTAAGAAACATTGATTTCTAACTAAAATACCAGTCAACAAAGAGTTTATAAATTCTGACTGTTTAAAACTGAGTCTAAGAGGATTTTAAAGTTTGAACTCAGCTGTTCCTATTGCATTGGGTGATAGCTGAACTCTGCTTCAACATTTTTCAAGCCAATGAAGAGTGACTCTCTGGACATGGCAATATGCACAGAGTGATGATCGAATTTGGAGGCAGGTTTTCAAGACATTTCTTCATACTGGAACAGCTGGAGATGCTGCCCAAGGAGGCAAACCTTATGTATTCTGTCCATCAGCAGAGTGGAACACACAGTCACACACCAGCTGGCCATAATTTCAGTATCCCTCACCAAAACAGTGGTTTTCTCAGTGAAAAAATAACAAACCCATAACTTACACATCCAAATGTGGTTTAGGATCTTTTTCATTGCATTTTCTAGCTGCGTGTAAGTAATTTTCTAAAATAATATTCCATTTTGAAATACGAATTTGAAACTCTGACTATAAAAATTAAAAATTTATTCTTGCAAAAAAAATTTACAAGGTAAAACATATTTATGGGTTAAATGACATTCAAAATTGAAGTTTATTGCTAGATAATGTTCAAACCCTCTCCCCAAATTTTATTTTGTTTTAGTAAAGAGCATTTACCTAGATTACAATGAAAAATATACTGTCTTTAGAATTTCTCTGCTACCAGAAAACTTAAATAGAGAGAAAAGGAGAGGATTTTGAATTTCTGAAGATAAAATATATATGTTGTGCAGAGCTCTCCTGTAGTCTCTAGAAACAGCCTGGGTTGTAACTTCTAAGATATCAGTTTTAAACTGAAGAGAACAAAACTTTGAAAAGCAACAAGTTTGGGAATATTTAGGAATCATGGAAGCATTTATAATAGAATTTCAAATAAAATTATTTTTAAATGGCATACCTGTGGAGTCAAAAATCTCTTTAGGCTGCAATACAATCTTTTTGGTTCTGCTCAGATGATTCTAGAAATTTAATTAACTAAAAAACCCCTCAGAAACACAACACAATACAAATAAAGAAACCAGAAGAAATGAGAATGTCAGAAACAAAATAACTATGATATTTCTAGATGTCTTGAAAAAGACCTCTTGAATGAAAAATGCTACTTCTTTCAAGGTTATAATTTGCTGGTTTTTAGACCAGTATAATTTAAACTTAAGGATGAAATGGGAGAGAACTGTATTTCTGGCTCATGGGAAATTATCAGTTGGCTTTATTTTTACCTTCTTTACACTAGAACAAGACCAAAAAAAACACCACCATGCCTTGTGAAACAAAATTCTGATGGAAAAAATAAAAGTTGCCACTTTGGGCTGATAGTATCCCACCCCTCTTCTCTCCCCCCCACCCCCCCCCCCCCCGCTTTTAAACTTTCTCACTTTAGATTAATTTTTAAAAAAACACTCTGCCAGTCTGAATCTTTCATAATGCTCAGCTCCCACCATCCAGTGATTCAAGGTGAATGTTGCCTTCTTCAAAATTGCTGGCAGAGAAGAAAAACTTTAGGTAGCAAGGATAGAAAGACAGAGAAAAGAAGATCAAAAGGGAAGGACAGACAATAAATAGAAATTTCCAGCAACTCTTTCCAGAAGATTACATAGTCTTTATTTTTGCTTCTATACCTGGTGGAACAAACCAAAGTTGTTCATCCGTCTCAAAACTGCTTTGTTTTGTACAGAATGATGTGAAATGAAGAAAGAGGTGTTTTCAAATTCTCAATTTATATTAATCTCCTAAACACCCTCAAAATGAATCTGCTGCTTTTTCTACTAATCTGTCACCCCTACATAACTGCCTGTAATAAATCTTAGAAAAATGTTTATTCACTGAAGTACTCTGGACATTTATGTGCTTGCTGCTCTCTGATTTTTATTCTTTGAAATACAAGTGCTTCATGACAAAAATCAGGCTCACAAGCTTGTCAGTAGCTCACAGCCTATTGTGTCCTCTGTACACAACAACTGGGTCTGTAAAATCTTCCAGAAAAGGAGGCTTTTTGCTTTTTCATCTCTCAGTACTCCATGGTGCCTCTTTATCTCTTCTGTCCACTTCAAGGTATAAAGGCACACAAAACTGAGAGCCTTTGGGATCTCTGCCTATTCTTTAATCTCCAAGGAGTAACTTCTGCTGAATTCTATAGTGTGGAAACACCAACATTTCAGTCCAAGGCAGCCTACTGCATGTCAAGTGAAGACGATTACACAGAGAACAAAGAAGTCACTAATAAATTCAAGTGAGCTAGAGAGATGCAGACCAGCTAAGAAAGATCATAGTGAAAAAGTTGTATTACCAAACACACAAAAATGACCCTGTATGGATCCTAGAGCGAGAAAGAAGGAACTATTAACATGGGCATCCTATTCTTCCCATCAAGGACTGTAGATGCTGAAAATTTCCTGCAACACCCTCATTGCCACCACTAGGTTGAGACCAGAAAGTTTATGACCCTAAGGAGCAAAGGAAGAGTGAGCAGAAAATCAGGAAAAGACATAGAAAATAAGAAGTATTTTCACAATGAGATTAACTGAATTATTATAATTACTGGAAGACTTTCTGTATAGGTGTATTCTTTTTCTTTCTGCAACAATTACTCCTGGATTAGCAATGATTCTTGAATTAGTCTGTAATAAAATGCAAAAAAAAAAAAAAAAAAAACCAAAAAACAAACAACAAACAAGTGTAATTCTGGGTCCATATCTGATTAAAGTGACAAAAATAGAATCATAGAATCACAGAATATGCTGACTTGGGAGGCAACCATCAGGATTGTTGAGTCAAACTCCTGGACCTGTACAGGACCCCAAGAGTCACATACTGTCCACCGCTCCTTGAATTCTGTCAGGCTTGGTGCTGTGACCGCTTCCCTGGGGAGCCCGTTCCAGTTCCCAGCCACCCTCTGGATGAAGAACCTTTTCCACATACCCAACCCAAACCTCCCCTGACCCAGCTTTATGCCATTAACCTATTAATAATAAGTACTTACTAAGTTTTTGCTAATATTGCCAGTAAATAAATCATTATGACAAAAAGACATGGTGGTTGTCAGAAAAACAAATACTGTTTGTAATATTCATACAGGGGCAGGCCACTATATAAATCCCTAAAAATTTTACTTTGACCTTGTTCCTGAATATTACCTGCTGCAAAATGATAGAACTAGAAAAAATGAGTGAAACATATGGTTATATAAAGCTGTGTATGAAGCTGTCTGCTGTTTTGCTTTCTGCTCAGGTGACACTAAGAATGAAAGGATCTCTTTTAGCTTAAAGATCTGCAAGATATGATCAGTGGATTCAGCTCTTTGCTGGATTTCCATGCCTACCTGGATGGAGTGTTATTTCTTTTCATGGAGAAGAGTTTCAGAAACTATATTTTGAGTTTTGTTACTCTTAAAATTTTCAGGGTTTAAAGTCAACAGCAAAGCTATAATTTAGAATGCTAGTGTTTCTTGAGTATGTGTAGACTCAAATAAAAAGGTTAACCATATCAAAGAATTGGATTTACAGACTATAATACATTACTGCTTAGAGTCATCATCTACTGTAGCCATAGCAATTTTTAATGTCAGAAGAAAACCTGGAATTTCTTGTGTAAAAGTGGTCATACTGCCCTAAACAGCAAACAGTAGTAAACAAAGGAAAAAAACCAATTTTTTTCTTTCCTTGGTCACCATCAAAGGAGAAACAAAATAAGTTACATGATGTTAATATGGGTCTGCAACAGACACAGCACTCCAGAAGTGGAGTGTGAATAAGACACCACCAGAAATTAAGGACAACTGGTGCAATTACAAATTAGTTATATTTGCTAAATCTTTGAGCCTTTGTGTTTTCAGTCTGGATTGCTGCAGGACCATTACTTTAGATGCCATTAGGACATAGAAAATTCATGCTGCAGAAGTGATCTAGTGATCCTTACTATGCTCCCTCTTTTAAGATGTTCTTCACAAGGCTAATTTTCTTACCTCCACATCTTTTTGGATACTCTGCCTCTGGTTAAACCTAAATCTTACATATGTAAAGGACAGACTCATTTCCAATGAGAAAAAACCAAACCCAGTCTCAGAAGATATGATTTTCACACCAGACTCAAGTCTATACTCATAAGTTCTACAAGCTCCTATGAGAAATTGCAACTCTTCTTACAGAAACATAAAAACTAAATCAAGTCTTTGATTTTTAAGTAGATCTTACTTCAATAAAAGTAGGGGGAAGTTTGGGCATTTTGTCAACTTATTTGTCAGAATACACGTGAGAACATATAAGCAAAGGCAATAATTTGTTCTGTTTCCTATGTCATTCCTTGAACTGGGGGAGGAAAAGCTTTCAGAAAGCAAACGTGAGGTGCTGTCCACTAGAAGGCTGGTGCTAGAAAGAAAATCACCACCTTTTTTTTTGCACTGTGAAGAATGCAACAACTGGTATTTCTCTAAATAAACCTCAACCTTTTGGCCTTTAAAATAAAATTTTAAAGAAGTTCATTCTGTTTCATTTAAATAGCTAACCTGCTTTTTCAGGTCTATCACTGTTCCCACATTGTTTTGCTCATAGGCTCACAGTTTGGCTAAGCTGATGAATGGTCATTAGCATACATGAGTATTTCAAGGCCTATTATGGCTCTAACTTGGCATATTCTATAGGAGGTGGTCATCTTTCTTTCATTGCCTCATACCTCATCTTCACTAGGCCTCTCCAGGAGCCACATAAATTCACCATAATGTGAAAAAAGATTTATTTTTATTCTGAAAAGGATTTTTTTCATAAATATTATGGACTAGCTTTGCTACAAATCTATCCTGTCATCTAGATTATTTTTTTTTTCTGGAAGGAGATGAAAGTCAAAGATTAAATGCATTTGAACTGTGGTAGAGCCATAAGGAAAGATTTATTTTTTTTTTTTTACAGTGAAAGTGAATAACCTCTGGTTTTCTCTTTTTCTTTAAATGCAATGAAACAAAGGGACACTGAGGTGACACAGAGCCGTATCATATTGACAGAAATGTTTTTGCTTTTGATAAATATGGTAGGAAATCATGTAACATTATGAACTTTACCTTGTGAATAAAGCACACAGAACACCTTGCCTAACTTCAAAGACTTTTGTACATTGTAGAAAGCTGTGACAGAAAAAAAGGCTTTCTGATTGCAGTACATCTGTTCCAAAGAAGAAACAATATTTTATTGACTTAAGGAGTTTGGGATGGGGCTTTTTGGTTGGTTTTTTTTTTTGTTGTTTTTTTTTTTTTTGGTCTTGGTTTCCTGTTTTTTCTTTTTGTTGTTGTTGTTGTCATTTGTTTTGTTTTTGTTTTGATTTTGGTTTTTTTATTTAAACTCTAAGATAGGACTTTGTGCCAAAAAATTTATTTGTTTTTCCAACTGCATCAGTTAGTGTAATAAAAAAAAATCTTGTATGTGAAAGATTTGATGGATATAAATACTGAAGGTTACTGATACATGCATCAAAACTACATTTATGCAACTCAATAAATAATCCACACATTGGCTGAGCTAAGCTGATATAGTACTATTTACCATTTTTTACCTTTAATTTAAAATATTCAGTGCTACAATGCATAAAAAAAAGTTAATTAATAACTGAATCTGATATGAATTAACATTTTACAGAAAATAATTGTTCCCATATTACTCATTTTCAGACATGAAGACAATCTGCCATATGTCTAAACTAGCATCTTTGATTTTACACTGTTTAAGAATAAACTGTATTCTGAATCAGTCTTTTTTAATCCTTCATGTATAATTGAAGATAAAAAAATCTGATAAATAATCTTCTGATGTTAAATTTATTCACAATGATAAATAACTGTTCTGCTTCTTTGTCTGTTCTGCCAGGAAGTGAGAAAATAAATCTGATCTAACCATGAATAATCTGAAGTATTTGCATGTTTGGAAAACTATTAAACTTAGAGAAATTGATTTATTTGCACAGTGAAAAGGAAATATTTATATTCCTTTTAGAAGCATGGATCATTTTCATTCCAGAACATAGGAGTTTGCCATTAAAATGAGCACTAAAAAGTTATTGAAAACACTCATTTTGAAAGAAAAATTATTTCTAAAGTATTGTAAAATGTAAGAAGTCATCATGTTTTAACTAAACTTAAATATAACTGTGGCACTGAAATAGGTCAGCCTCTGAAATCAGATGGCATGATATTATTGATGCGTGAAAATGAATTTGAAGGATTAATAATTACATTTGGAAACAAAATAGTTACATGCTGTAATTATAGTGTTAAAATACTGACTTGCTCCAAATGTCTATAAAGGAGAAGAAAGTGCATGTGTTCAGAGGGTTTTTTAAACATGATTATGTCTAATGTTGTATAATTTGATTAAGAGCTCCATTCTGGTAACCTTCCTAATGTTAATCAGTTTATAGAAGGGACTCTTCCATGACTGAACCTCTCAGCCTGGCTGAAAGCATTAGTTTACATTTTGTAGAGCATTCTTATCTAATTTTGTATCTGTCTGTATTGCTCTTTAACATGAAAACAATGCATTTTTCTATCCATATGTTTTTGACATTTTGTACCCAATATTATATTTTTATTCATCATTTAGATGCCTTGTATTAACATTTTAAATGAGAGTATTATAGCTATATGAAAAGTAAATTAAGTGCAAATGGAAATTCAGCTAAATCCAGCTAGAAGATAAATTCAAGCTATGCAAGAGATTGCAAATACTGGGGGTTTTTAAATCATGAGTGTGTAATAGAAGTGAGAACATTTCCTAGTTTCTATGTGCATGTTCTGATAACATCTCACATCTCTGTCTCCGAGGCGGAGCCATCCCATTATTTACTGTTCTCACAGGCCACAGTTCCAGGGTATGTTGCCATATCCATCAGTCACTAAGTACAAGAGCAATCTATGTGACTAGCAGGAGCTACTCAATTTCCTTGTGGCAGAACTTAATGTTCTAACATAAAACCAGCTTTCAAGACAAAGTCAGCACTGGATTTAGATGATGTCAACAGACAGGAAAGCATATGAATCAGTGAAATTCAGAATTAAGGCTACTGAATACACTGAATGCATAGCTATCATGCTATATACCGTAGTTCATAGTATAGAACAGCATAATAGTAATAGTATATTGCACTGTGACAGCACAGCGCTCTGTTTGGAAAATAAATCTAGACAAATCTATACATTTATTTAAAGCTCTGAAAAAAAAGTCTAAAGAATGAAGAAAAGGCTAGAAGTGTTTTGCCCACATCACAGCTTGTCTCTTATGAGCACCATTCCAGCCTACACAGCAGCTGTTGAGCTTTTGCCCTTCTGAGATCTAAGTAAAACATTTTTCCTCATTTGTAGAAGAGTGGCTGCCCTTCTTTACCAGATGGTGGCAGAAATAAGAAGTGGAAATGCCCAGAGGCAGAGATGCCCAGAGGAAGGCCCAAATTTGACCCATTCTTGTTAACTATTCATTCCTGTTAACATTTCATTGTCTAAGTGCCTCTTTCAACAGATTTTCTTCATTAAGTCAGCTTTCTTAGGAAGTTTACCAACTAGAGAATGAAACAAGACATCACTTTACTATCACACTCTCAGCCCCCTTCTCTGAGAGGAACTTCTCTCAGAGGCTTCTCCTTGAAACAGGTGCATACCAATACACACGTAACTGGGTAAGTGCATTTCTGAATCTCTCCCCTTCCTTCCCCATCTGCCAACAGATAGGTAGGCAACCAGGAAACTGAACTAAACTTATCAGGATGTGTTTGGTTACCTTTTTAACTGGATTGACACTGAAAAAGATGAGGCTATATGTTGTGACAAAATTATGACAGGCTGTGTGACTTTAACTAAATCTCTGTTGATGTTCAGGTGCATCCATGTGGAGCAGATGTCCTGCTCTTATATGACAAGTCCCTCCAACATTTCCCTCCAGCCTGTTTTGCTAGGACTTTCAGCTTTAGTGATTGGCTAGGTCCTATGTGAGCCCTGCCAGCAAGACACTGCCCTGACTAACTCTTTGTTGTCCAGGGTTGCCAGGAAAAATTATTTGAGACTGAGACAATGCCAACTGGTATGGGATGCCATCAAAGCAGGGAGCAGGCTGAGTCCTGCCCCGGTAAGGTGACCTATAGACAATGTGCAAACGCACACGCCAGCCCTGCCTGCTGCACCATGCACATACACTCGGGAATTTCTTTCACAGTTTTCTGTTCTAAGATTTCTAGTGATAAAACAGTGACTGAACAAAAGCTGAATCCATCAGGTTTGGGGTGACAGTTTAAAGCTGTAGGGGATGAAGGGGGCAGAGAGGGGAGGGAGGGAGGGAGGAAGGGAGGGAGGGAGGGAGGGAGGGAGGAAGGAAGGAAGGAAGGAAGGAAGGAAGGAAGGAAGGAAGGAAGGAAGGAAGGAAGGAAGGAAGGAAGGAAGGAAGGAAGGAAGGAAGGAAGGAAGGAAGGAAGGAAGGAAGGAAGGAAGGAAGGAAGGAAGGAAGGAAAATGAAGCCCTGAACACTAACTAAACTACTGTAATGATAAAGACAATTATTTGGAATGTAGAACTCCACAACCACAGAGATGTGAGCACTTAGGACTCAGTTACTCAGTTATTATCTACTTCTTTGTGGAAAACTTGGAGATAAAAATCCCTCTTCTTTTTTCTTTTTTCTTTTTTTTTTTTTTTCCAGTTGGATGAGGAATGGGAATGTTTTTGAAGTCTTGAAAGTTTTAATGTGCTGAGAAATACAACCGTCTGTGTTCAATAATTTGTCCAGCACAGGGCCATTGACATATGAGTATTGCCTTGCAAGACATCTTCCTGAAACCTTTTAAGGCCGTTCCTTTAATTTCAAAGTTGTAAAACCCCTTGATTTTATCTCTCAGCTCAGATGTAAACAGTGCTTTTAAAGTCAGAACGAGGCCAATTTGAAACATTTTGTTCTCATAGTCAGGATGGACTAAATTTAAAAGTGCTAGTGAGCCAACACCTGCTACAAATAAAAGAGAGGCTCAGCTTCATGCTCCAAATTTATTTTTCACTGCATATGGAAGATGTGATAAACCTCCAATAGGCTGCTTGGCAGTTTTATGGGGAAAACACAGATAAGCAACAATATTAGAAGAACACAGTATCATGATATGTAAAGAGTTATTCTTTCAATGGATTATTGCTGATGGTCAGTCTACATTTGAAAGCATTTTGAGAAGAAATTTCTTTCTACACAGCCTGATTAGATTGTAGAAATAAAGAGCATAAATCTGCTTCAGAAGAAACTGAATATAGAGAAAGAAAAATCAAGAGGCTATAGCAATATGCTTGATTTAGAGACATAGCTGATGAAATCAGACTTTTATTTGTACTTCTCAGAAACAGCAAGGGATAATGAATCATTACATTTTGTCTTCTGCTGATGAAATGTACATTTACTTCTATTGTATACCCAGAATAAGATTTCAAAGCATTGTGTATGCTTTCCTGTTTTTCTCCTTGCAAAAGTGAATGTCCCACTGAGAGGACCAATTCCTTGTGTCAGTAACAGGCAAAAAAACATATTTCACATTAGATAGAATTTGAAACATCACTGTTAAGGAAACCATTTTTCCATACTCAATTATTTAAGCTTTTCTGCAGTTTTGGGTTTTTTTCCTTACATATTGTTGTATACAGGGCTTCTACAGAGTGTCAGAGTCCAAAAAAAAGACAGTCTGAATAACAAATCCAGCTGCATGCAATCACACTGCTTTAATATCTCTAGACCCCTCCCTGAAATACTCTCTGCCAATATGTCTGCCAAAATGAGAAAATCTAGTTAACAAGTTTTCTATAATCACTTTCATCATGCTGATGAGTCAATATTTATTCATTCTTGTATTCTCCATATTCATTTGATTTATCTACCTGTGTTCAGGAAGCCATACTCCAGTCAGCTTTAGTACAGGAATGATGGCACAGACATAAGTCTCTAGAAATCTCTAGAAGCATAGCAAGAATCCTGGATACATGCCTACACTGCTAGTGTATGCTGAAATCAATTGTGAACATCATTATTGCTATTGTTTTGAGCACTTATTCTATTGAGGTGAACATTATTATGACAAAATGAAGCATAATTGTGTTTTGCTCCACTCTGAATATAATCTCTGAGTTAGTCTTCAAGACAGAGGTAATCAATTCCTTAGACATCAGCAGAGAATTTAGTTTTGACCTCCAGGAATCACAATACTACTGTGAGTGTCACTGCTGCTATAAGAAGTCCATGAACATGTTCAAAACCTCAAACCCACAATCTAACGAGGAATCAAGAAAGGTAACTGTAAATCCACTCCAAGGCCAGCAGGGTAGTGTGGTCAGACTGGAGAGAAATTATCAATAGAGCTTTTCATTTTATTATAGTGTCCTGACAGCAGTTTCAGAAACCCCTGGAGTTGTCTCTGACAGGGAGGTTTCTGGATGGCATCTGTTTAAGCAGTATTGGAAATAAAATACATTTTTTGTTTTTCTGCTATTCTAACAATGGCCTTGGCAACATGCAAATTACAGTTTGCAGACTTAAAAAAGTAAAGCAGATACAGATATATCTGTCCTTTTTCTGCTTCCTTGTTGCTTATACACTTCAGACATGTAGTTAATGATCCTGTGCCACCAAATTTAAATTATAAAGCTCTTTTTTTGTTGGGAGCTGTTCTTCATCATTATTACTCTCTTTTGTGGAGGTCAACAAATAAAACAGATATTTGATTATAACTGAAGTGCTGAAGTGATACTTAATGTACTAGAAACTTCGTATTCCCCATCAAATTAGGGAAAACCAGACAATGACACTCCTATTTTATATTCTAAGTCCAAGAGGGACTTTTTCTCTTGACTATCCTTTTCCACCAATCATTTTGCTATGCCTGTTTTTTTATAAAGTTTCTAAAATCAGGCTTAGACAAAGCTCCTCAGTTAGAGTATATTAACAGATCCTCTCTAATGGAATTTTACCATTTTTTCAACTCAATTTAATCATACATTTTAGGTTCATATTTCACAGTGTTATTATAAATAGGCAAACATACTGGCTTCATAGGGTCGTTAAAAAGCTCTCAGCATTGGCTCTTTGGCTGTAATTTTGGTTTATGGGAGCTGTTGCACAGTTTGGAAAGTTAAATATTATACTTCTCCTCCTGACCTCTAAATCTCATGGCTATCAATATGAAAAACTAATTCAAATGGAAAATCACCTCTCAGCTACCTACAGAAATGTCTGCTTGACATTCTACTTTGTAATGCCTGGATTTCAACTTAGATGGCAATGACATGCTATCTAAAAATATTCTCATGCCTTCTAAAATGTATAATTAGAGCTGGATTACCATAACTGCTATATATTTGGGCTTCATTCATTCCTGTATGGACAAAACATTCAAACGTAGATATTTTGTTTCAGCAGATATTGATGACAGCTGCTGTGCCCCCTCATAACAATTGTTTACATTTAATTGGAAAATCAAGTGATGAAAATACTTAGAAATTTGAAAACAGACTTTTTTATACAGAAAGATTGTGACAGCCTTTACCCCAGACTGATAGTAAAAGAAGTTCAAATGCTTTCTGGTATTGCCATCCTCCATATGACAGATTCCCTGGCTAGAATACATTTTTCCTGCTCCGGGACTTCTATAGTGAATCATTGAAGACTGAGTCTGACTGGGGAATGTGACCAGAAGGAGAAAGTAGTGATAGCAGGAAATCACACTATCTTCTAGGACAGAAGCATTTCTAAATGGAAATATACCTTTTCAGTGAGTTTACATGATATTCCTATGTGTAGAATTACAGTTTTTTAATTAAAACTTTTCATGGAAGCATGTCTGGCTTTAAGAAAAATAAACTTAATCAAACTTCAGTTTCCACTAGGAAGATGTAGGGTTTGGTTGTTCAGGTTTGTTTTTCAACTGCAAAATGTAGATGAAGAATTCAAGGAGAAAACAGGGCAGAATTGCTTTGAAATTTGATGAACTATGCAGAGTACTTTTGCAAAGGCAGAACAAGTGTAAACCATTCTTTTTCACACTTACCTGAATCCTCTTTTCATGGCAACTTATTTCCAATACATTCTACATCCTCAGCTGTGCTTCCAGAAATCTTACAGTGCATGAAATTCCTTCTTTAGCTTCTTCACTATTCTAAGAGAGATAGGACCTTGCAGGTTTTTGTGGTCATAACTTTCAAGTAATTGGAATTTAAAAAAACCTCCAAGAGTTATTTCAAAAGACCTGCAAGAGACGTTCCATATCAATGCTTTCTACTTCCCAAAAAAAACCCAAAAAAAACCAAACCCAAACAAAAAAACAAAAAAAAACCAACAAAACAAAACAAAACAAACAACAACAACAAAAAAAAATTGTAAAATGAACTTTGAATCAATTTAATTTAAGGGTGATATTTTTAGATTCACAGAGTATGATTTTCATTGGGTTTTTTTCCCATTCTTTTATGTTTTCACTGTTTTATTGATTTAAGGAAACAATTTGGAACACATTTTTCACACTGTTTTGTCATTAATTGGAAAATATCAGATCGCTAGTTATAAGCCAATGTAATGGAATTCACACTCATTCAAGTGATGAGTTCACAAAAAGTATTATTCTCATGCTCTGCTAACTGCAGCTCTTACCACTGTTGCTTATTCCTCTGACTGTTAGAACACTGATTTTTCTATTTGTTAGTGGAATATAAGCATTTTTACAGAATAGTGCAATAGCTAGTCTGTAGTGTAGTCCTGAATCTACTTCAAGAACACACCAGCAGCATCCCCACCCTTTGCTGATGTATTAGCAGCTTTGTCAAGTTTGGTGTCAGTCTATTGAGAGAGTCCTAAGGCTGCACAGAAAAACCTGTTGTAAGAAAATCAAGGAAAAATGAAGTACATAATGAAATATACAAAGAATTGTTAAATGAATTTATTTTATTAATTAATTTATTTGTTTATTAATAATTTATCAGTAATTTATAATTTATTATAATTTATTTGTTAATTAATTCATTTAATAAAATTTTATTTTAATTAATTACATTAAAAGGTGAACAAAAATACATTAGGAAAGGCATAGATCTCTTGGTAAAGAAGACAGACGAGACAGAAAGAGAATGAATAATAAGTATGAAATGAATAATAGGTAAGATACCTGAACAAAGCATGGATGTGTTGTAATTTTGTGTAACTTGGAAAAACAACCAGAAGACATGAATATGCCTTTGAAGATAAAATGATGATGTGTTATTCCATCTGTTGTGTTCCTTATGGTCAGGATGAGCTGTACCAACTTACCTCACAGTAAATCTGATTTAAAAGAAATATTAAAATTAGTAAAAAATCTTTCTGACTTGAGGCTAGCTAAAGCACTTAAGCAAACTACATCACAAGGTCAGCAAATTCAAATAAAACTGGCTTTTCAAGGACTAATTAAGCAAATATTTTGAAGTAGTATATACTTAATTCTCTCTCTTACAATCTAAAATGATTTGCAGTTCTTCTGGCAGATCTGCCTAGTCCTCCATTTTTATTGCTATATATGTGTTGAGCTTGAACATAAAACTGTTTTTCCCAGCTACAAAACAATGACCTAAATGTCAAATTACTTATGTGGATTCATGCTAATGTAATCAGCTAGATAACTGGCATTGCTCCTGATAAGACATAACATGAGCAGGAAAAAGAATATAATTTTGGGTTTGATATTAATTAAATGCAAAATATATACACTTCTCAGTATTATGATTATTTGCTCTGTCTCCTAGTAGGTAAACATTCATCTTGGAGATCTGAGGAACATTTGTATTCCTTATTCACAGTATTCAGAAAGAAATTATGACCACACCTTGTTACAGAGACATAACACACCTAATTTCATAATAAGAAATAAAATAATGATTTCAATGATTTAGGATTTGTTTATTTATTAGTCTTTTCCTCCCCTGCTGTTTTGTCAACAGCAGAGGGGAACACCGGAGCAGGGAAGAATCTGACACATCAACTTTCACAGGCCAAACAAAATCAAGACTGAATGACAGAGAAGTCCTGAGTGATTGTTTTTGGTTTCTTGAATAATTACTCTTAGGAAAAAACTAGATTTCTAAGTCATTATCTCTGATATTGAGATATACTTTTATCACCAATTTGAATATACACTCCTGTCATTTGAGTGCAAATTTAGGAATAGAATATTTAATGTTATCCACCACAGTTAGTAAGATGAAGTCATAATAATTATTACCAGCATAGTAAGAACTTCTCTGTCAGTAAGTGACAGAATATAAAAAGGTGTGCTTTGTTGATCTCTATAAAAGTGCATTGACTTGCCAATAGTTACTGAGAGAGTTCAGGAGGCTTTTTTTCTTTTCTGTATGTAAGTTGAAATAGCAGTTTTGATAAGTCATTGAAACTCTTTTGTTCTTTTTCTCTGTGCTCATGCTGGGTCCTAACTATAACCTTCCAATGCAATTTAAATAATCCACAAAATATGACACCTGCTGCTACCAGGGGAGGATATACCAGGGAGGCATTGTGGTTTCCACTGGAAACCTTACAAAGCTCTGTAGTTTTACATGGTAACATAAAATATTGCCCTAAGTTTTCCTTTGAGTGTAAAGAGCTTTATGAAGCAAAAACTCCCAGAGTGAGCCTGAGAGCAAAGGAAAAATTTTACACGAAATTTAGGAAGCCACTTGATAATTGTCACATAACTCTGTTAATGAGTATTGAAGTTTTCAAGACCTTGGAAGAGAAACACTTTCCAGCAGTTCACATGTATTTTCCATTGGTATCATTAGTGTTAGAAAGAGGAGAGTGGAATTCCAGTTATTCCAGTATTTTAATGCTGCATGTGTGATCTATCTTTTTGCTCTTGGTCTTACTTTTCCTTCAGAAACTCAGATGAAAAATTTTGGAGAGGATTTTTGTTGCAAGCAAACTTAATTAATTGGCTTATGTGTCTTCTGTCACTAGCAAAGAACACATTTTGTGAAAATTTGAATACCCTAATTTCTAACCATCACACGAAATTTCTTTATCTTTGGGAATGTGTAACACTACTGCAATTTAGGAAAACTTTCAGATAGGGTGAATAAAGCAGCCTTTGCCTTCACCATTCTCTTGGATGAGGAGCACCATCAGTGGATCCTAGATTATTATAATTTTTTTTTTTGATGACCCATAATTACCTTCTCTAGAAGAGGTTTGGGTTTTTCTACCATGAATGTGCAATTTATTTCATCTTGCAACAGGCAGGATGAACACAGCTTATAGAATATGAGCTCCACTGCTTATAGGATACTTTGAAGTATCAGAGATGGGAAAAGGACCCTCACATCAGGAAAATATGATCAATTCCTGCTGGATTATAGTGAGAAAGAACCATTGTTTGAAAAATAACCAGATGTAGGACACACTGTTGTAAAACTCCCATCAGTGGAACTGTTCATAGCAGTGGGAGGATAGACCTGATTGCATCCTGCATACCACAAATATCTGTGAGGTTCAATTGAGGGAGATTCTTCTTGTCGTACTCAGTTGCATATTATTGTTATGTTCTGTTTGATGACTGTTTAGCTCCTGTTTTTAATACAGACTTTTCTATTTTATTGGTAAGAAATGTTTTTTTCACAGTGAATTTTTGTCAAGAAGCATGAATTTCTGTGAAATTACTGTGAAAGCAGCAAATTTTTTATGAAAGATAAAACAGAGTATTTTGATGCTTTGTTTTGCTTCCCTTCCCCTACCTTTGTAAATGAAGGATTTTTTTTATTTTTCAGCTAACATTGTTATATTTAGTTCTAGAATTTTTCATCAAATATGAAATAAAAGTAATTTAAAAAAAAACCCCAGTGTTCAGTAATGTGTACTTTAAATAAACAGAGAGGTGATAAGCAAACACTTTCAAAAGGAAGGATGGAAATCATGCTTAATAAATTAATGTACTCCTTAATTCATTATTTTCATATTTCTTTTAGACTAAAGGGGCAGAAGGCCAAAAAAAACAGCTACAGTCATAGATGCGTTGCGAGGATCTTCCATTTTTTTATTCAAAGAGGTACTGAACCAAAAATTAATTCCTGCAGAAATCCTTGCCCATGGCAATGGCAAAACATTTATCTCCAATATTTTGAAAGATGCAATGCATTTCCAGAAATCTTTAGTAAAATGGCCGTGGAGACTATTTGAATATGATCTTCACCAGCAATCTTCAGGGCCATAGTTCATTGCAGCACCCTGCCTGTACCAGGATGAAAAGAACTGTGCTTCAGCAGCCAGCAGACCAGACACAGAGTTAACACACTGGCACAACTCATGCTTGGGTCAATTGCAAAAATACTTTCTTAGGAAACAAGCTGATCCACAAAGGGCAGGCCAGTGCCACGTGTCTGGTATTTCACAAGGGACTGGGGAGAACACTAAACTCTGGGCATGAGTTACCTAGAGAGAAACCATGTTCACTGTGATGGCCCCTTCAGGCTTGCTTGATTGCCTTCAAAAATTTCATTTTAAATATTTATTGAGATGCCATCTCACAACTGCAGGGTTAAGTTTATGGGTAATGACTATTTGTATGGAAAAAGCTTTGAACAAGAGGATTCCTTTCTGTTTCTTAAAAAACAACACCCAGATCTTACCTCAGCTCCTGCAGTTAACAATCTTTCACAAATGGAGGCAAGGCTTTTCTTGTTACTACTATCAGTGCTCCAGATTTTCATCTCTAGAAATTTTTGAAAATCTGAGTGTTAGAAGGAAATAGAACTCAACTCTGCACTT
This sequence comes from Lonchura striata, assembly GCF_050655825.1. NCBI lineage: Eukaryota > Metazoa > Chordata > Aves > Passeriformes > Estrildidae > Lonchura > Lonchura striata. The sequence continues at coordinate 66,615,089 of NC_140703.1, forward strand.
CTACAAAACTACAAATACTTCACATCAAAAAATTGACTAGAAAAGAAAATAAATATTATTCCTGAAAGCATCTCAGCTATAAAATTTATAGTCTTTCTCACAGTGCTGCTTACCATTTCATCCTCAAGCAAACTGCCTCCCTGTCCATCTGAGAGAGAACTTATTTCTATCTCATTAGAAATCTTTATCTTTTAGAAATACCTTTAAATTTTTCATTATTATGGTATGTAGTTCTGTTTAATAAAACATTGACCAGAAACTCTACTGTTTTTATCCATTCTTGGTTTTATATGGTATCACTGGTGTCTTCTTTTCTTTTTCTCTTTCTCAGTATGTTATTTACTGTAGTTTTCACTGTTTCCCTGAAACAGCCTTGGGGCTGATGTCTGCCAGACAGCCCTGTTGTGTTCTATACAATGTGCCTGGGGCTAGATGATGATCACTTACTCTTTCCAAGTTTCTGTCATAATGTTTGTTCTGGATTGTGCTGAGCTAAATAAATTATTAAAAGCAACTGGATTATGCTCCCTTACCACATTTGAGTGAAAGGCCTCACTTCCCCCTGCATGGAGTAAATAATAGTATTTGTAGTTAGGAGAAATTTGACCAACATTCTCACTGTCCTCAGTAAGGCTCAAATTTCACCCACTTGCTGACATGCTGACTGCTGCACAGCTTTCCCAGTTTATTTTGTCCTCTTGTCTTTCACTGATATTTTTAAACTGGCGTTACTCCCCAAGTACACAGATGATGAGACCAGAAGGTCTGAAGGAGTACACAGAGCTTCTGTGGTGGCCCTAGGCCTCTCTTACAAAGGTATAATAAATACCATAGGTAGCTTTATAATTAATTAATTAATAATTTAACACAATTCTGTGTAAATACTTACAATCACCATTTAATAATGTATGAACATGATACACAAAGTCTGATCTGAATTAAGTTAATCTTAAAATAATTAAAAAATAAATCAAAGATTTTAAATGTATAAAATTTGAATATTAAGCTACACAAAGTAGGATATTAAAAAACAGTTAATCATAGACCAAAATGTGCTTTAAAATGCTAGTAATTACTTTTATGCACATAAAGATTACTTATGCAAAAATAGATCTATACAAATATCTTGCAGTGGATATTGTTGACTCCAACATGAAATAAATGAAGTTTACTGTTGGCTCTCTAAAGTCTTATAAAATCTATTTTCAGGAAAATGAGGCATTTCCATGACTTTTTTTGAGCATATTTGTCAAGTGACTAGTAAATTTATCCCTCCAGAAAAAAAACCTGAACTATTAAGAAATAAACAACCCCTTTATTTGTTCTGAATTTCAATAAATGAGCACTAAAATAAACTCTGAATCAAGAAATTTCAGCACTAATCAAGTCCAAAAAAGAACAAGAGCAAATCATTGTAAGAAAATGAATATCAGTAAATATGCACTGTAGAGCACATAAACATTGTTATTATAGCCAAGCTATGCTCATTCACACCAAGAAAATTCATTTATTCATCTCATATTGCTCATATAGATCAACATATAAATAGCTTTTTACAACAGGCACTTCCCTGAGAAGAATACAGACTTAACTGTGCAAGTGAGAGGGTCAGTAAACACTCACTGGCATTTGGTGTTGCTTGTTTCATATCTAACTAGAGGGGTCTGGAAAAAAGGCATAAACTGTGTGAACGCTTGATGTCCAGTGTTCAACCTCATTCCATTACTTTCTTAATTTAGTATATTTTGCACCATGGTTATATGGCTTTAAAAACAATAGGAGCAAAAGACATAGCAGCTTTTACATAGCAGCTGTGAAACTGGCTATTTCTGCACAGTCAAAAATGTTAGCTCTTTATTGCACTTCTGGATCTCTCTCCACATATTTGACATATAACATTAAAACTATTTTATGTTGGAGTTTCTTTTGTGTATGTTCCTCCCACAGCAAAACTCAGCGTGGCAGGGCAGGTGTGGTGCCACCTGTCCTGGCTCCTTCACCCCTCACTGACACTGCCCCAGCATGGTCTGGGAGATTGGTCTGCAAACACCCACCCAAGATTTCATGTCCCACCCCTGGGTATTCATTTTACACCTCTGGTTCTTGCCATAAAATAAATAGTACTGTGGCACAGTCCTCTGAATGTTTTTGATGCTTTCTATGGAAGACAGAGGGGGAGGATGACAAATTTAAAAAAAAAAAATCCAAAACCTCAGAACTAAACCAAACCCCAAACAAGAAAAAAACCCAATTAGCATAGTTTAAGTTTGCCAGTATATGCACAGATTCTGTAACTGCGTCCTCTATTTTAAAATGCAGATGCATTCTGTGTGTCTTTATTGACATAAGATGAAACCTTGCCAAACACCATTATAAAGACAAGGCTATTTGTGAGCAAGACCATTACAAGTAGTTTGATGTCACCCATGTGTTCAAGCAGATTGGGTACTAGTCTGGGAAACACATTTTTTAATGTCTGAGTCTTTCTAAGTCATGGGTTGGAGGCTTCCTAATGAAGATTAATGAGAAAAAGATAGAAAGTAGGAAGAAAAGAAAAAAGCATATCCATTTATTGCTTTTAACTGGAATATTTCATATGAGACACCAAGACATTAGAGAAAGGCTGCAACTGAAACACTGTCTCATTATTATGTTGAGTCATTAATCACAGAAAAGAAGACTATCTGTTTTTTCTTCAGCTTCTGTCATTTTCTGAGATGGATCTCTATTTTATTAGCCACATGATTTTACAGGCAATAGACAGAAAATTTCCAATCATGTCCTGCTATCACAGAAGATTTATTTCTCATATGAATCTGGCAAGGTGGAGCAAATGGCAACTGGGGCCATTTTTTTGCCAAGAAATAAAAAAAAAATTAAAATCCATGGACAATATAGGGTTAACTTCCTATGGGAGGCAATTCTGTATTAAGCTAACTTCCTCCAAGCCTTCATGTGAGCTTTGGTAGTTTTGAAAAACATTTCTTAAAATATAACTGAAAAAAACACTTCAAAGCAACATGTCAAACAAAGCAAAATTAAAGAGCATTTTTGGAACGTACCTAGGAAGGTCAGCTGAGCTTGACTTTCAGAATTACTTGTTCTGCTTCTGCTGAAAAATTTCTTCATCTAAACAGCTTTTACACTTTTAGTACAATCCAAATAAATTGTGAGAGAGGATATGACTGCAAGGAAAAAAAATGAATAATTCCTTTAAAAAACAGTTTTCCATGTAATGTTTAAATCCAGAATTAAAAATCCAGGGAAGTTCAGGCATGTCACATCATTTAGTGCTCCTAACATGGTTATTAATAAAACATTTTGGGCTTCTAAAATAGTTTCTCTCTAGCACCTTTTAGTGGAAAAACAGCTACAGTATGGCATACACTGCCCACAGTGTACGAGGTTTTTTTTTTTAGAATTAGAAGAAGGAAATAGAAGGAAATTTGGACTAATTCTATACATAGAAGATATTTCCTCTGCTATAGTTGTTAGGAGGGTGTAGCTTGGATGGTGGTCTGTGTGGGAGCCCCACGGTGAGCCAAAGCTGTCTGGGAATGCTGGAGGGGCAGGGAGGGACCCAAGCAGCAGGTCCTGTGCCCATGCCTGCCCTCCAAGCCCCCAGAGTGACAGACACTTGCTGCCAGCTAGGCTGGGGGCTGTGGATGGAGAAGCCTACATGCTGAGCTGGCATGGTCTCTGTGGGTATGTGCTGCCATACAGGAATCCTAAGGGATCCAGAAATTATTTCAGGCCCATTCAGCTGCTTGACTGTCACTTCCTGGTGCCTGGGTGATGACTGGCAATGTTTTAGCATGCTTCAAGGGAGCAGAGCTACAACTATCTGTGCCATTAAGCTGATGTAAAGTCTGTTTCTGAACATGAGATAAAAAGGAGACAGAGGAGAACTCTCTTAAATATCTCAGCTGCACAAGAGATCAACAAAGAGACATTTGTTACCAAAACAAACCCCATCTTATGAGAATACAAGCAATACCTGAACTGACTTACATTAATGGAAGTGTATAACTTGGTCAGATAACAATGAAGATTATTTATTTGATGCCTTGTGAAGGCTGACTTAGAAGAGGCTAGATGGAGTCAAAGAATAAAGTGGATATTTATTAAAAGGCCTTAATGAATACACCTTGGGCAGTAAAAGAGCCCAGCCAGGACCACACCCAAGATGAGCCTAAAATGGTCACAAAATGGACAACCAGTAACAGGGTCTCACACTTTTATAAGTTCTGGTCCATTAGCATCTTGGAGTTAATTGTCCAATTACTTTAGCCCATGAAGTCTTACCCTTCTTGTTTTTCTCTCTTCAGTCCACTGTTGTTTATGCTCTTGGACCTGAAATTTGGATCATTAGTCCTTGGTCCCCAGCTAGAGAAGGAATTGTTTGGTCTACCTAATTGTTTGCTGTCTCCTAATTTAAAGCTCAGAAGCTCAGAAGTAAACACCAAAGCAGTACAGAAGCTGAAAAATATAAAAGCTAAAACCTGAGGCATGATTTCACCATGCTGCTCAGGGGTATCACACACCTCCTGGCTCCAGAAGCCCTTGCTCATGGCTGAAAAACAGCAATGAAGCCACTGATGTCAACCACATCAGGAAAATATTTGAGGACACTTTCTCATCATCAGTGTGGTCTTGTTTCCTGCCTATATCACAGATCAAAATCAGGTCTACCTGGCACCAGCGCTGTCTTCTCATGGGGCAGAGAAAGCGAGAAGAATAAGTGGGAAATGTAAGGCTGTGCTCCATGAAAAGAATTGCTACACCATTCCTCTCCTGCAGGATTTCTTCAAAAGCCAAAAGTAATCTAACCATATATTCTTTACTAAATCTGTCTATTTAAAGATAATGGTATTGTGTTTTCCCTTTTACTCTACACAAATTATTTCTTTCACTAACAGTAATTTATTAAGACTAATCCAGCAGCAGGCTACTTTTTAAAGATTTACTTCCTCTGAATTAAATATATTAATTTCATAAGCCGTCAGACCTTGGCATTTTTTCCTGATAGAAACAAGATGTTAGAGCATCATTATAATTACTTTTTAAAAATTACTTTCAAATTTAACATTTTAGATTGTTGATATTGAATGTTTTGGCAAACATTGTTTAGAAGACAAAGCATGAAAAATGCACTTTATTAATGTGTGAAAAAAAGCATACTAGTGACACATGAAATGGTCCTTAAATTATGAAGTGATTTGACATTAAAATTAAATGATGATAAATACAAATATTTTAGCAGGGAGAAAGGTTTCTATAGACATAGAATTATTACATGGAAGAAAATGGTCTAACAGTCACAGGATCTCAGTGATTAGAAAATCTGATTTTTTTCAAGAAATTTCACTAGTTTTGAAAAACTATTCAAAAATTTTAACATGCATAATAAAACTAAAAATTCTGGAAAATCTTGACAGTTACTTGCACAAATAATACAATTACACAGAGAATTATTTCCACCCACAAAATTATCTAAGATAGTGGAGGGAAAAAAGAATTCTAGCAAGTCACTAAATGCTACATTTTGTATTTAGGCAAAGTCATTGGGTAGGAGTGGTGAAAAGGTATAATCTCAGTGAAAATGTCAGCATTAGATTGTATTTTAAAATAAATAGGTTGTCAACCAAACTCCAGAAAGCAATTATTGATAAAGCTTTTGGATTTTCATATTCATATTTTCCCGTGTCTGTAAGTTCATTTCCATTAAGACCTACTGGGCAAAATCATTGTTAGATTTCATAAATCAATATTGTCAATATTATTTACACAAATTCGTTATATTGCACAAAATATCCTAATATCACTAAATGCACTTATTTATTACCATTTTTTACACCAGAAACATGTATAACTTCAGTAGCATTGCTAATAACTTTTAAGCTCTACTTTATATTATCTGACCAGCTGTTCTGAATAATCTCTCCTCTAGAGAAATATAATGAGTAAAGTTGAATAACTATTAGAAATATATCCTCGTTATATTTCTTCTGATAAATAAAATGTATCATCCTGTGTGTTTATCTGCATGATCGTTCCACTTATTTTATTCATAGTCATACATTTTCAGAGATTTGGTAAATTTAAGAGAATGCAATGGACTATTTGCAAAATCTAAATACTCAAGAGTGATCTGGAAGGAACTGGAGCTAGTGCAGAGAAACATTAAGGAACTTATCTTGAACAAAATATTAATTTCCAAGAAATTAAATGGCAGTCTAATTTCTCCCTCTGATATCTGAGCAATAGTGATTGTGACACTTAGAAAACAAAAGAAATTAGCTTATCGAGCAAATTTGAATTCAAATATGCAGCTGAGATGATATAACTCAGTTCGTTTCATATACTCATGGACATAATGTTTGTAAATTCCTCCTTCCAAATTGCAATATTGCTTACATGTCCTTTCCCTGAAGGCCATGGCCAGTTGTGTCTCTGTGGGCTGTGAGGATGAGATTCTCTGCAGTCGTTTACAGAAGGCAAAGTGCCGTGTCCAGACTGAGGAGAAAATGGCATTCCTACGAGATGAGTCCCATCTGTGACCAGCCTTTGCCTAAGCATTTTGTCCACATGGGCTGCAGCGTGGCAATATGTAAGAAAGTATCTCACACAGGCACCTGTACTGTAGTGTTTAACACCTGCTGATGTGGATCTCACTGGAGTTCAGAACCTGCATAGAAGGCACCCATGGAAGCAGGATCTGAGCACCTAGTGCTGAATTCTCCTGAGGTGCAGAGGTTTTGGGGTCTGACTGTAATAGATCTCTGCTTTCTTGATCCTCCATAGCGGTCCCACCATAGCAGTGATGAAAAGGAAATTCTTCTCGTGCAAGCCCTCCAGCAAGGACAGCAGTGACCACAGCAGGGCACAGACAGAGCAAAGCTGTTTCCCCTCCCTTCCATGGAGTCAGTTATCAAGTGATAAGAGGCTAAAGCTCTCTGCCCAAATACATACCTGCTTAAATGCCCAGGGAGATGACATGCTCTACTACCACCAAATCAAACAGCTTTATGGCTATATTATTGTGAGTGCAGTGCCAGAAAAAGACACTGAACCGTGTCAGAAAAGAAATAAAAGAAACGGAAGGGGAAATTTAATTCTTTGTGTGAGCCTCTCTCATGTCTCACGCAGAAGCCTACGAGGCTGTGCACCTTGCAGGTCTGTGCCACGACTGCAAATTGTCTCCACAGCACCATCCAGTGGCTTTTTCTTGGCTGGAAAACAGCGCAGAAAACCAGCGCCCCAAAATTCCACACCTCAGGGCTGAAGTGTACAGCAACATGGCCATATCCTCGGCGTGCTTGCTCTTCCCTCTGTCCTGCCCAGCTTCTGCCACTTCAGCTAATAACTATAGACAAAACACACTGGAATAACCGAGGAATATAATGGTATCTATTTATTTTAGGATAAATAGAAGCTCAGTCTGTCAGAATGAATCATTAAGCAATGTTCTGGAAATCTACGCAACAAATTATCTTGCATTTCCGTAACACAAAATCAAACGTGAAGTAAGTTTCTGTCACAGTTTAACACCACTGGGAGAATGTAATAATAAAAATGTAGCTAAAGACTGCATTAAGTACTTTGAGATCCAGGAAACCAATTTCATACTGTGCTGTCACACAGACAAAAGAAAAAAAAATCAGAAAGCTACCAGAGACCTCTGAAATGGTAACAATGAAAACATGAGTCAATTCTCTTTATTTCTGCCTAGCTATATAAAAACATAAGAGGTATGGCAACAGAAATTGTTGTCAACTGTTAAAGGAAAGCTACTTTAATCTTGAAACATGCTTTGATATCTTCTTGATACTCTTTGCCTCTCTCAATGTCATCAACACACCATAACAAATACACATAGCCATTATTCTTATTAGTGAGTCTCAATATGCACAGCAAGTCTTATTACAAGCAATCTTTTATATATATAAATAATCCACTTTCAGCACTTTACATTAATGGAAACAATTTTTTAAAAAGAGATTAACTATTTTTATCCAAAATGTAGAATCAGTGCAGCATCCATTCTAGGCAAACCTCTTATGGTAACTATTGATCCTACTTACAGGATCTTTAATGGTTTTACAGGTATTTATTTACAGGTATTTCTTCTTGGATCCTGAGTGCATAGTCATAATGGAGTCATAAAGAAAGAGGGTTGCCATATCATAAGGAAGAAAACTGAGTCTCAGGAACAGCACAAAAGAAATATCTACAAGGCAGGAAGAGAAGTGATGACTCAAGCCTGACTATCTGCCATCCCCTACTTGCTCTAGAGCCTGTCTGCAAAATGAGTGAATTTTATATGCTCTCAGGTTCTACACACTTTCAACACAACCCACCACCAAGCTGAACTGTTGTCATTCTGCTGTTTTATGAGCCAGATCACTAATATACTGTAAAAGCCACACAATTTAAAAAACTGCTCCCTTTCTCAGATGTTAAAAACATTACTGATGTATTTGTCTGATGGAGAGGGAAGACTAATTTTTGAAAAGAAGACTTTTTTTGAAAGCTTAGTTAATTAATCTGTGATCTGAATTTAAAACAGAGTTTCAAGTAGAGGTTAAGGAAAAAAAAAAAAAAAAGTATGCTTTATCACCATGCTAGTTGAAAGAAACTGTGGAAGCTCTAAAACTACCAAAAAGCACCTTGAAGACAGGAGTCAGTTTCTTGGTGCCTTTTTAGGCTCTGTGAAGCTCCTGGACAGTGGAATACCCCTCTTGCTCTTTGGGTGGTTGCAGACCTGCTGTTAAGCTGGGTTTACAACTACTTAGACTTTTGGTGTACCCTAAGAAATATGTCTATAAGAAAGACTGTCTATGGTTAGGCAGTTGAATTCCTCATTTGAGGTCCATTGTTTTAAACCACAATGGACACAAGCCAAATTCCTGCACTGGAATGCATTGGTACCCTCCTGGCTTTTATAGAACTCTGTCTAAAGGGAAGAATTCACCCTTTTCAGATGAAAAGGCCAGGGTAAGAAACTGTATTTGGTCTCTTAAGCTACATATGCTTCCAAAGTTGAATCACGCTGCTGTTCAAATGGCATCTGAGAGTGCAAACAGATTGGCTGCATGTCTTTCTTAACAACATGAAAACTCAATTTCCCAAAATATCATTGATAAAAAGGGGTACACTAAGTTTTGGAGAAAAAATATCTCATTTCAGACACTTTGAGAATCCTTAAGCAGGAAAAACCTCTACTCTTAGAAAAAGGTTCATATGCTTCAAAGATATGGACTTCACAACTTTCCACAATCAGGAGATGTGAAATCTCCCAGTATTTAACTCTTTTTATAGTTAGGAACATCCTACTTATGTGTAGTTTAGGTAGTCCTTGCTAACATGAAAAATTGAATACTACTTCTACTTCTGATGAATGTATTAGCTGTGTCTTTAGTACTCACTTTTTCACAACTATGAACTATATGACATAACTCAAAGGTATCTTTTCTCAGGCAAAACAAGCCCAGCTGAAATATTGCTGAAAGATCACATTACCCATTATATGGATCTCTAGGCTCCCTGCAGGAAGTTATTTTTTACATCTCTGCCAAACATGAGGTTTGAAGTTGATGTAAACTTCTGCTCACCTAGAGCAAAACAACAGTTTCTCACATGTTACACCCTAGTAATACATCCTGAATGTCTAGCTTTCTTGCCAATATTGCTTGCTTTTCTTTTCTTTTTTTTTTTTTTTTTTTTGGTAACAGCTTAACTTCTCATGGCTGACTCTCTCTCTGAGTATGTTCCATTAAAATCTTTGAACTTTTCCTATCAGACATCTAAGTGTGTCACCACCTTCTTTTTCTGAAGTGCTGTTCTCTGCTGTTCTCTATCCTGTTATTTCAAATCCCCTTTTACCAGATTTAGAGGCCTTCATCTTGTATTTCTCAGCTGTTTCACACCATTAAGAGTGAATAAAGTCTAGGTATAAACTCTACCAGTTAAGGATGTAAAACAACAGCTCCACAACTCCAAGAAATGTATCCTTTTTATGTGTGTTTAAGATGTCCAATCACCTCTTCTCCATATTGATTTGAGGTAGACCAATCTTTTGAAACCTTGTTTTTGGTTTCCTTAGTGATGTTTGATGTATCTGCCTTCTCTTTTAACAAATCATAAACACATTCTTGGTAACACAATGTTGCCTTCCCCTTTTCCCAGCCTTTCTTTCTTGAACAGCCTGTACCGCTTTCTATCACCACTCCAATCCTTTGATGAAGTCTCTGTCTTGCTGATTAAGTTATAGCTTTGTTTGTGTAGCAAGACATTTTGTTCTTTCTGTTTATTCCACATACTTAAAGATACCTAAAATGTCTGGCTAGTTGCCCTGGAATCCTGCCTCTTGTTTTCTTTTCTCCTGATTCAAATATGCCACTTGTTTCCAAGATTTCAGGTCTTTTACCAGGAAACCACCCCCATAAAAACAGGTAAAGGTTTTAGCTCTTTCATAAAAATGAAAAAGAGATAATTCCTTAGGTTTACTTTCTTCTCTTTTTTCAACAAATTTTGCTGTCTTAAGGCTTTTGCTGTGTTATTCTGAGGATGAAGATTCAAACATCTAATTCTGTGTGTCCATCATGCTGGTGTTTGTTTATATGTGAGATTTGATCTCCTGTTAGAGCCAAAAGGGATGTAGTGTGGATTCAGGTGATTGTGTGTAGATGGCCAAAACCTATACAATTACACAGAATATTTGGTCAAACATAGAGAAACATACAGGTCACCTATAAGGCAATTTCCTTGCCAAGGCAATTCAAGGCAGGTCAAAAACTATCTGTTCACCTTTGCAGGCATCTTGGATAGTCTTAGGAACGTCAAACAGCACAAGGCACCTCTGCTTTGGAGTTTGTCCCATTCTTAGACAGGATGTAGCTCACCCAAAACTCAAAATGCACATTCAATGCTGAACTTTTCTCTACGATCCCATCACTTTGTTGAATAAATTTTCATTGGCTCTACAGGAAGCTTAGGACACCTAGGAGTTCAAATGTGCACACCTAAATTTAGATGTCTCTAGTCTGAAGCCACATCCCACTCCAGCACATGGTTTGATTCATTAGACCTTTCCTTCCTAAAGCCCAGACACTGAAAGACTGTGCCAGAAAAACCTCAAAATGTAACAGCTGAGTATTCTGACAGAAAGTAAGTGCTTACTGGGAAGCACAGACATGAAAATAATCATAGAGGACAAAAATTGAATTACTTTGAAAAACACCAAGATTTTTAGTGATTTGTTCTACTATTCATTTAAAAAATGCAAAAGAAAGCAGTGAACCTTATTGCACCAAGTTTGACTCTCTGATGTAAGAAAAACAAGCTTAAATCATTCAAAACCTCTGGTTAGAAGAAAGGAGAAAGAGCTTGTAGCATGTCAGTAAAAATAATAGATGTGAATTCTGTGAAACTGACAAATGTAGGCACATAAAAGAAGTTTAATTGCTTGCTTTCCACCCAAAATATGAATTGTTGAGATTTAATTTTAGTAATGAAATGGGAATCTACATAGAATTGTGCATACTCCCAATGTAAACTGCAATAATAAAATTAAATAGCAATTTAACTGTCAGTAAATCTAAGCCACTTTCTTCCCTGTATTAAAATACTAACCCCAAATATCTTATCTGAATAACTCAAAAGTCTTGAGAAAAAGTCTGACAAGAACATGCTTGTCATGACCTGAAATTAAGGTTAAGAAGATACTAAATATTAGTATTGTATATTTTTTATAGTTGTTCACTTGCATTTGACTTGTTCTGATTTTCTACTTTTACCTTTTTAATGAAAACAAACAGATAAACAAAACCAAAAAACAACCCAAAACAGCAATAAACCAACCAAAGATAAACACTAAAGAAATATACTTCAAGATTCTAGTCTGGCAGAGAAAAACAACCTGAGTGGAAGAGTCCTAAAGCTGAGGTCAGTACCTGCTTGTTTAAAAGAAAGTGTTACTATTTATTGACATCCCTGAATCAGTCTTTTCCTCTACTTGTTTCCCTTGCATGTTCCTATCTCTCTTTTCACTCACAACCTTTTTGCCCCACTAAACCTTCACAAGAATGATATCTCTGCTAATAATATTTCATAGAAAATTAAAGATTTTGACTGGGATACCCCACCTTCTTTCACAGAATCCACATTCTTCCATCAGTCAATAAACAGAATCTCTCTTTTTCGAGTCTCAGAAACCTGAGTTTTGTCTAATGGTATTTAAGTACATAAATGGTAATACACTGAGTTATGTGGAAGGAAAGACTTAATAGTATGGAATGCTTGGTGTGGGCTGGCAAGAACCATTTGCCGCTTGCAGAGTTCTGTCTGGGAGAACTGCAAGGTCTATAACAATAGAATTAATGAAATTAACTTGCTACAGAGTTCATGAATTAGATTAATACAGAGAAAAAAATATAAGACTTATTCTGTGTACAAGTGTAGTCTCCAAAACAAACATAGAAAAAAGAAATATAAACTGCACAAGAGACACTATTGTACTGTGTGAATACACATCATTGCTAATGAGCAATAGCTTGGTAGAAGTGTATTTAAAATTAAATTAAAATAATAAGAAGTCTGGAAAAATATTTCTCCCTTATTCCAAACTTATAAAAATAATACAATTTTTTAAATAAATGGAATAAAATTATTTTAAATAATCAGTATAAGTTTCTTTCTTACACATATAAATCTCCATCTTGGAGAAAATTTCATAATCTCTTAAATGTCCATGCTAGTAAGAAAAGTTTTAAGTAGCACATAAGGAAAGTGAACATAAAATATTGCATAAAATATTATTGCACCTTTACCCTGTATTGAATGAGCAAATATAGTTGAAAGTTCTGCATTGCTCCTTCCTTTCTTCTTTAAAGGTAATGAGCCAAGTCAGCTTACTTGATTTGGGTAAAGTTGTACTAAATCACAGCTGCTGCAGTTGCTCGTACCTGTACCCACTAATATTAGAAGGTGAAATCAATTAATATTTCCTAAATGCTCCAACTCTATCCTGTTTTTAAAGATGTATTTTATATCTTGTGTTTTCCTGTTCATGAAATAAAACCAAGAGGTCTATCCTAGTGATATTTGCACAAACTGCAGAGAGAAGGGAAAATTACAATCTGGTTGGCTTTTTGGATACATAAGATTTGGCTGAATTAAAAATGATCAACACCTGGGCATATGCCAGTAGGTGTTCTGAGAAGGAGGATGTAACATGGGAGGTAGAAATGGAGAAGGTCCTAAGGAGAACTTATTTTGGTGTGACACTATGAACAGATTAACGGAAGGCCTAATCATGCTGTTTATCACCCCTAAAACCTGAAAACCCCTAGAACATGATACAGGTTTCTCAGAATGTTTAATTTTTCCCCTTCTCTCTCCTGTCCACAGTATTTACTGCTGAGAAACATTTGGCAGCTAGCTACATGTTAGGAATAAAACATACTAACACACACTCAAAATGTTGCAAGGATCCTGACTCCACTGTCCTGAAACAGAGGTAAAATTCTGTTTACTTAATTTACTCTGAGGAATACCACAGAGATTTTATCTGAACATTAGTTTAATAAGTAATTATAAGCTTGGGAAGACCCATGGGAGACTGCTAATGGGTTATGATATGTAAAATGCCAGAAAACGTAAACCACATTGATAGTGCCATGTTGTGCTCACCCCTGCAGAGTAGAAATGTCACAATATGCATAAAAAGGCACAGGGAATACTGTTAATTATAGAGGTATTTGCTTGTGAAAAATTAAATATAACACTCAAAACAGAAGTTGGCTTCTCATGATCTAATAAGCAAATATATGGGGGAAAAGGCACTCTGCTCTGGGAAATGCCGCTGAAAGTAAGTGTGATTACACTTCCAATCTGTAGCAACACAGAGCAATACTAGTGCTGTTGGTAGCCTGCACGAGAGGTACAAATGTTCCAATAATATTTTGATGTGCTTACATTGCCAATTCAAATCAAATCTGATGGAGCAGCCATTGCAGGCTCTCTGGCCTCCAATGTGCATTTACCCAGGTCTGTCTCCTTGCTTTGTGTGGATGTGCATGTATGGGTCTACACAAACATTTGCATACATGTATGTGTGCTCACTGAAATGACTGGCTCAACTTTCCAAGCAGCTGCTTTTGGTATTTGATCTGTATTTGAACTGATACGAGTTGATCTCACATGTTCCACTGACATCTCTTAGGGAGAGACCTGCAGAGACCTGTACTGTCTATACTGCACACTGCTCAGTGCGATGAGGCTGCTTTCTGAGCAGGTCCCTGAAGGCAGTGTGTTTCTGTTGAAATCCCAGCAATGCCTAACTTGGGGCATTAAAATAAGTATGCCAGTGGTTCACACAGCAGCCCAATGCATAGACTTGATGCTGCAACCGTGGAAGTCCCAGAGCAGACTCCATCCGGCATTTTCACTGCACATCTTAATGCAGATTAATTGCATCACCTCTGCTGCCCGTGGAGATCTGGTGGTCTGGTGCCCGTTCTCACAGTTGCCTTTGAGTGTGCTATGCCTGCCACCTCCTTCACATTTGCTGTAGTGAATTGAATGAAGCACTTGCTGCTTTGGCAAGCGCTTCACTCCTCGGTGTGATCCAGGGAGGCAGGTGAAACCCATCTCGAGGGGCTCTCCCGTCCCGGCGGTGCAGGAAGCAAAGGGGCTGCTGGCGGCTGGGCTGCCTGCGTGACACTGCTGAGACTCGGTCCCGCCCGGTGCTGCCCTGGGCTTATTTCACCCCGCTTCTCTCTCGAAGCCCCCAGGTGGAAGCTATTCATCCAAAGAGACGGGCAAAGCGCGAAACCGGTGGCATGCTGCCCGGCGGTGCCAGGCGGGGGCCAGCCTCCCAGGGGGCAGGAGTGGGCCGGAGTTGAGGGACGTTCACCCGGGCATGCTCTGCACATGGTTACAGGTGGCCCTCTGCGCGCATCGCGTCCAGACCCCAACGCGGGGCTGAGTCCAAACAGACCTCAAATGATTATTATTTTTATTGTTGTTGTTTTGTATTATTATTATATTACCCCAAACAAACAAACAAAACTCAGCAAAGACATGGATGTTCTGTTATGCATCTATGTCTCTGCACATTGAATCTTTTTCCTACCATTTCTAAGCTCGTGCATTTACGTTCTGTCACAATTTTTTAGGGAAAGGAAAAGTAAAGCGATGAACTGGGGGCTGAGCAGCCTCATTCCCTCTGCTCCTCTATTACCAATCCTGGTTACGGCTCGGTCCCGGCAACATCCGGACCGGGCTGACCCAGGGGCACCGGGCGAGACTGGGGCGGCGCAGGGGCAAGGACCACCCGGCTGGAGGCTGCGCCGAGCAGCGCACCCAGGGCAGAGCCTTCGCTGCGCCTCGGGAAGGCGCGTCGGGCGAGCTACCTGGACCGAACCTCGGCTTCGGGCTCGGAGCGCGCCGGGCGAGGCCCCCGCGGAGGCGGACTCACAGAGCCCCACCGCGGCTGCATGGAGCGGGTCAGGCCTTTCCCAAATGCGGAGCGATGTGACGGCGAACTTTCTGCGGAGTCCAGGTTGCTCCTTGGTGCGTCTGCCTCCGAGCGGTCCCGAGCGGCGCGCGTCCTCGGCTCGCCGACGAGCCCCGCTCCAGCGCTCGGCGGGCGCCTTCTCGCTCCTCCCCGCGCCCGGGGCTGCAGCCGGTGAGCACCGCGGAGCGCCCCGGCGGCCTCTGCCTGCGCGGAGCCCCGCGGAGCCGGCGCGGCCGCGGGGGGGCGCGGGCGGGCGCGGGAGCGGCGCGGGCGCGGGGGCAGCGCGGCGGGGGCGGCGGCCGGGCGGGCGGGGGGCGGCGGGACGGCGCCCGCCGAGGCACAGGCTGCGGCCGGCTCAGGAGAGAGCGCGGCGGCGAGCGCGGAGAAACCCGCGTGTGCCCGTCCGCGCTCCTTCCGCCGGCATTGGGGTGTCTTCGCTCCCTCCCCGCGCCGCGCAGCCCGCGCTCCGGTGGGGACCGCCGCGTCGGGCGGAGCTGTTACTTTTTGCAGCCGGCATGAGGCTTCCCGGGGGAACAAGGAGACGCCGTGCTAAGCAACCGGGGAAGAACCTGCCTCTCATCTGTTGCAGCGGAACCCGGCGGCAGGCGCGGTCCCCCCGGCCGGAGGTGATGGGCACCCGCTGACTCGTGGCGTGCGTCCGAGAGTGCCTGCATGTGCGGCAAACATGGAGAAAATAAAGTAAAAAATGTGGATAGTGCCTGAGACGGACGGCAGCCAGTGAAACAAAACAAACACGTTGTGAAGGGATTTAATTTGCAAACGGGATTGAAAAGGGTACAACTTCCATGGGAAAATGTGACCTGTTAAAACTGCTGTCGGAAAATGCCGGCTGTCAACGCAAGCACCTAAACCAAGTAAGTTCTCGTCAGCTTTGATCTGTCCTCTTTCTGAGCCTTTGATTACCTTTTTGACCCTCTGCAAAAAAAGAAGAGGCTATGACTGTCTAAGGTAACTTTTTGCGCCGACAAAAGCAGCCAAAAGCAGCCTAAAGCGACATCGTGCAAGCCCTTGGCCTTTGGTGATAGTCCAGAGGCGTATTAGCATCTCTTCCTTTCCTCTTGTATGTAATAAACGTATTTTTCCCTGGCAGCCGCTGCCGCGGGGAGCGGCATCCTTCGGTCGCTGGGTGACACCTGCAGCGCAGCGGAGCGCCCCGGGGCCGGAGGGAGCGGCGGGGGCCGCTCCGCGGGGCAGGAGGAGGCTCCGCGTCCGCCACCCGCGCTCCGCACCCGCTCCGCCCTCGCCCCCGCGGCTGCTGCCGGCCCTGCCGGGCTGAGAGCGCCGCGGCCGCCGGCAGCGCCAGACGGGAGTGCACATGTCACGCACACGGGTGGGTGCGGGAGCCGCGCCACGGAGCGCCCCTGGTCCCCACGTTAGTGGCGGCCGCAGCTGCGATGTCCCCGCAGGCGCCTCTCCCCGCGGGGACCTCGCTCGCCGCCGGCCAGGCCGCAGGAACCCTCCAGGAGAGGCGGGAGTCCTCCAGGGAAGCCCCCAGCAGGGACCTGGAGGACGGCGAGGTGCAGGCGGCAGCATTAGAGCAGGGTGAAGTGGGGCGTGGGATGGCGCCTGGAGCAGAGGAAGGGACTGGAGGGTTCATCCCCATGTGGGGTTTACACGGCAAGGCCCTGACGCCTGAGGTGATGGGAGAGAAGCTGTGGTCCTGTTGGGAAGAAGCGGCTGATGCTCTGGAGGTTTAAATGACGACAGAAACTCAGCACACCCGAGGCACACAACTGTAGTTGTGGCTACAGTTGTCAAAACCTACAGACTCGTTAATCGAATATTTCTCTGTTTTTACCAGAAAGCATCTTTTATGCACTTTTGTTTTACTGGACTTAGTTGAGTGACTTCCTGTTAGCATGGCAACCAAATTTTAGATTTCTCTATGTATGACTTGTGAGATGGCTCTTCCAACATTACAACACCTTTCAGGTGTAAGTAAATAAAACCAACTTCTATTATGTGTTTCTGTTAACAGAGAATGAGTAGTCCAGAAGCAAAAAAAAAGAAAAAAAGAATAGGTAACAGAGATGTATGTTTGTTTCATCTGAGAAATAGGTTGTTATAAGAAACAATGCATGTAGAGATTTTCTTTAGAATGCAGAATAGACAGAGTGGGAAACAGTATAAGTTCTATACACTAAATACCAATATTACAGTACCTTTAAGTCCAGTTTCCTTGAAATTTCAATTTTGATTATATTGCAGTGACATGGAACATTTCAGTGTTTACGTTACTTGCTTCAAAGCCCACACCTGGATAGCTTAGCAAGGTTTTCTGTGCAAGCATACTGAATTTTCTATAAATTAACCTCATTCACTTAAGCAGTAGTTTTGTGTACAGTTAGGGAAGCCAGGCACCAGTGAGAGTGCATTAGACCTGTTCTAGAATAGCAGAAATTCTGGAAGACCTGAATTCATGCCCGTTTTTTAGACAAGACTCAGAAATAAGCTTTATCCTTCAGTGTCAAAATAGCTGAAGCCAGACATAGTTTTCCTTTAGTGTTGCCTTCTACACTGAAAGGCCTTAGTCTTGTTTGCAGGAGGATGGCATTATTTACTGTGTTTTTTGTTTTTTTTTTTTTTTCTCTTTTTTCTTCTGTTATTCTGACTTAGGAACAGATGAGACTCTATTTGGAAACAGGAAAACAAAAATATGTCTGTCTTTTAAATTTAACTTCAGCCACTTACTCTGACTCTATGTATAGCAGTCATTGCCCTTAAAATAGCTCCAGAAAAAAAAATCCATTTCTTCTTATCTCATGCTATTTAGAGGCAAATACTGCTAGCTGAAATTTAAGTGAAATTGAGGTCACTACAGATCTGGTATGATTTTGATTCTCTTTTTGAGATATCTTTGCTTATCTACTGAAAATGTTGGGTCCTGACCAGTGTGGTTCTGCTCTTGGTGACAGTGGGCTTGCATTTCTTCAGCATGGAGAGACCACCAAGTATATATTGAAGGATACACGTAGAGACAACAGTTTAGGGATTAGCTTTCACCTTTGTATGTGTGTGTGTGTGTGTTTATTGCCTGAGTTAATTGGCAAGGAAGAATGTGCATGTCCAAAGACCTGAGACCTGTCTCCCTACCAGTACACTGTTTAATCTGTCAGCTTTTTCTGGGATTTGATTCACTGGAGTGAGATAGCAAAACCAACAAGGAATATCCTGTGTGGCATCTCTGCTTGCCTCTGGTAGTGCTGGTAGTCAGTGTTAAAAGGGACTGAATTAATTTTGAAAATTATGACTAAGTCACCTTAACTTATCTTACAGAAAGGCAGAATAGAAGCAGGAAGAAAAGACTCTCATAATCTGTTTAAAGAAAAAGCAGATAAAAATAGATGGAGCATTGTTCTATTCAGACATTTAATGGCTTTATGAGTGTCAGATTTATCATTACTTTTTCTATTCAGTTTTAAGTTGTATTGGGTTATGTTCTTGTTACTTTCTCAAATAAAATGTTCTTAATTACTGAAGAAACGTTGAAGGTAAAATCAATCTTCCATCAACATGTTTTGTGATTAAACAAAATTCAAAAAAACATCTGTTTTAGAAGTCCTGAATAATTGAGAAAGATAAGCCAAACTTTGCCCTTGCTTTATTACACTGATACTACTTTAATTAGTATAGCATAGTGTCAGTGTAACACCAGGAACAATGGTGCCAGGATCCTCATGTCCACTGTGATTTGTTGCTGGAAAAAAAATCTCCTGACTAAATATATATTAATTTAGTTTTGTTAAGTCAATACAGGGGTAGGCTGAGCAAATTAAATCTTTCTGTCACAGATACGCATGCAGAAGTCCTTCAAAGGGGCATTACCTTTCAGAAAAGTAGAATTTAAGGCTGTCAAAAGAGGAGCAACTAAAAATAAGACAATTTCTTTGTACAGAGAATTTTTCAAAGGAATAAAAAGGTTTTTAGTGTGCCACAATGACGAAAGTAACAAATAAATGACTTTGCTATTGTATCATGTTCTCGGAGTTGTGGGCTGTTTTGGTTTCATTTGAGTTTTTTTTCCTCCCTTCAAAAGTCTGTTTTGGTTTAAATTCTCAAATTACTTCTTCCAGTCTTTTACAACTGCCTTTCTAGTTTAGATATTGACTTGTGTGAGACAAAAACTGAAAAGAACCTTGGATAAAAGTTACTTTTTTTTACAGCTAAAGAATTCTTCAGCGAGTATGGCCTGAAGTGGGACAGAACTTCCTTAAATATGTGTGAATTGTATGTTTGTTTAGGATTATGAACCAGTCAAATCTAATCCCTGAAGTTCATGACAGTTTCTGCAATTTCTTGGTCACTGTGTCTGTACTCAATATGTTAATCTCAAAAGCTTCTGACATACTTGTGCATATCAGATGAACCATTTGAATGTTATGATCCTATTATCTGGTGTATTTTGCAGTGGGTAGAAAGGGGAACAGTAAATGGAGAAAGACTTTTCACTGAACTTTTCGGGGAAAGAGGTTATGGGATTCTTCTGGAGATGCTTCCCACATATCATTGGAAACTTCTGAGGATCAAGCAGCTGTTCCTCAGGAGGCAATTCCTCCATTCCACCACTGGTGCATGGACAGCCCCTAAGCAGTCAAGGCATGGGGTGGTGCCCTTAAGCTCTTCAAGTCCTAGCTCAGCATACATTGGTTTTCCATGATAAACAAGATCTTTTCCTTTGGTATTGTTTCTTTAGAGTGATTCTGATACCAGTGTTAAGGACCACAAGTTCATCCTTCCTTGGCTCAGAGAATCAGAAAGCTCGTCCTACCTGCATTCACACCTAAGAATGAAGGCAAAAGCAGCCTCGGACTCCTCGTGTCCTTGTGCCAGATAGGCAAAGCATACAGTTCATGGAGAGTTGGCACCAAGGAGGACTCCAGCCTCCTTACAGATCTTGTAGCATGCAGGCTAATCTGTTGTGGCTACATTTTATAACCCTAAACTGACATGGAATACCTGTTTTCCAGCTGTCAGGGTGAACCTGGAGTATCTCTTTTCCTTTCCTGGAAAGAGAAGGGCTGAAGCAGAGAGTAAACCATCCTCTGTATTTTGTCATCTCTTTTATAACAGAACAAGCATCCTCCACAGGTGACTGTCTCTCTTTGTTAACCATGCAGCAAAAGCCAAGGCAAGGAACCTTCCGTCTTAAGATAGATTTGCTGAATCCCAGCTGTGCAGAGCATGCTGTGGTAGTACTTCATAAAGGTTGAATAAGCACAGAGGTCAGTAGATACTGGATAAATGGTTGCTATAATCAGCCTAAAATGTACATTTTAAAAAACCTGCAAAAAACCGTGAATACACATGCACATGCTCCAAGCTGCTGTACTAACTTTTAAAAAATCTGTAAATAGCATGAACTCATATCTTCTGGAAGTTAGCCAGCTGCCACCTCTGCAATCCAGTTTCCTTTCACAGGATTTTTCAAAACATGGAGTCTTATGCAAACTCTCTATAATAACTACTTAAATTATAACTATTTAATAACTAAAATTTTTGTCACTTTCCAGCTCAGGTGTCTGGTTGTCATGTCTGTCAGAGAGAGGCAGCTGCTGCCAAAGAACATAGAAACTCTCTCAGTGATGTTTAAGTAGTGGGGGTGATAATTTACCCAGGTCATAAAGCATGAATGGGGCATTAATGCAGCTCTGTATCCAGCCCAAAATATATGGTGGCAAGTTGGCCTGGCATGAGAGCCTCACTTTTTCTTACATCTCACATCTCCTAGAGTGATGGAGACATTCTGCCAGTAAGGATCTTCCTGCAGTCAACTCTCTGTGAGATTCACTGAGAATTCAAATTTCTTCTTCTGACCATCATTTAATTAAAATACCCACTCACATCAGGGTATTAGGTTAGCAGTTGTAGTAGAAACAGTGCTGTCCTGTGTTTGTTAAATTAATGGATAAACTTTCACCAGTGATCCTTAGTCATGCCCTAAATCAGAAGAATATCAAAGATTTGAAGATGAAATCTGTACTCTTCCCTAGCATACAGATGTTCTTTAACCAATTAGCAGTTTGATGTCAGGCCAGAGAGTACTGGACTAAGAAGATAGAGTACCAAATTTACATTAGTGAAAATAGTATTGTCTTCTATATTTTTTCTTCTAAAAATTCATATACTTTATCTTTGCCAATAAATATTGTATTCTGTGCATTGATTTTCTACTCTCATTTCCATTATAAAAAGTAAACCAGACCAATTTACTTCTTTTGAGTAAAGGAATGAATAATAGGATTATAGCTGAAGATGAACAGTCATATTCTGTCTGATTTAAGATTACCCCTAGTACATTTCTATATACTAATTTCAATCAAAAATATTTTAATGGACAATTTTGAAAAGCTCTAGAAAGGGATTTTTTGCAGTGAAGGCCTATGGTTTTTTTCACCTAGGTCCCACAAATTTGATTATAGGTGTGAACACCAACCACCTACATTTTTTATATAGTCACTGGAGAGAGACAGAAACCTCCCATGAGCAAAGTAATCCAACCAATTTATAACGACATAGAGGGGAAAGAAACCAGGTATTTATTGTTTCTGATTGTTGTTTAATTTCAACAGAGCTTTTTACACAGCTGAAGTAAGGCAAGATAAACCTTACCTTAGTGGTAGATCCTGTTGACTTTGCTGATATTGATGCAGACATCATAACAACAATATATGTCTGCAATATAATTTAAATATTCTGTTGTCAAAATTTTTAGGAGTTTGTGAGTGGGTTGGGTAGCTGAAATACACTTCTAGTTGTGCCAAGGGAAATGGGAGTGTCAGTTGGACTCTTGCAAAGGAAGAACACGCTGTTCTGGAGGCTCACATCCTGCCTCCTCCAAGAGCAAGGTGACTTTTTTCCAGAGAGAGCACATTGTATCTGTGGAGCAAGGGAAAGCAAGCACAGATTCTCTCTTCAAATGTTCTCAGCATTGCTAGTGCCACCTTAGTCCACCAAACGCAGAAATTACCTCTCAGCGATGAAGTAGTTTGAACTGATGTTCATGTGGAAATGCTCATTATTATTAAACACTTGAAAAGCAATCCTTCTGCTGCTCTTCAGCACTGATTGCTGAATAGATCCCTGCCTATCTTCCACTGAAAAATAGGAAAAATATTCCATTTGTTTATGTTGACAACTTTTTATTTTTTAGGCTGGGAGAGGTACTGGTCATTCCTTTCTGATTGCAATGATTTAAAGTTATGAGAGCTGCAGTCAATCCCTTGACTTGTTTATGCTGGCACAGTGAGTTTGTTTTTAAAATTTGGTGTGTTCCGTATTGCATTTATGCCTGAAACACCACATGTGCTTTCCCCATAGTGGCTTTAACTGGCAGATACCCTACAGGAGGAATTTTGGCCATGAATAAAACCAAATCCAAGTTGCCTACAGAACAGTTGTCTAATTTGCCTTAAGCCTTTTAGCTACAAAACTGTCATTCCAAAGGCTGTTACTAACTGTTTGTCTTTGAATTCATCTAGACACTGTAGCATCAGACCTCAGCATCTGTATAGCCTTTAGAAAGAACTTGGTAACTTCATAGGGTGATTCATGTGACATATCTTGAAGGAAATTAATTGCCCTCTGCAGGGAGTGCATTTCTTCCCGTTTGTAATGAAGGAAGATTGGGATGACAAACCAGCCTTTGATGTCATTGTTTTGGATTCCTGGCTTAGTGAAGATGTGTCTCAGCTTTATTTTTTGCATATTTTAAATTGAAGTACTTTATTGTGTCACATAATGATTAATAAAGTTTCCAGAATCTAATATGAAGACTGTGTTGCACTATTTTTTTTTTTAATCTGTTAAGGAACCTGGTACCTATGGCACAGGTATGACATATTTCAACTTGATGACATAGCCAGGTATTTGCACTAATTCCTAGTTTGTAACTACTCTTGTATTTTCTCATAAAAGGCATCATGCTTCCTACAGAGCAATTGCAAAATAATATTTTGGTCTGTCCACTTACATAAAAATATCTTATTCATGATTAACTTAGTAATATTAACTTTGAGTGTATTTGTTTATGCACTGAGGCCAGTTGTACCAAATACTGATGCAATATGAGATGATTACATTTATTTTGCTGCAGTGTCTTTATGTAAAACTAAACTTCCACATAACTACTCTTTTTGTTTTTCTTTTTTCTTTTTTTTTTTTTTTTTGTAATTTAAAATTTTCTGTTTTCAAAATACTTAAACCCAGCAGGCTGAACAGAAGTTTGAAACTCCCTTCTTTTCAATGTGATTTTGCCCACAGAGGAAGGAAGCAAGGGATGCTCAGTGAGCTGGGTTGCATTTCAGTCCTTGGCCACTAGTCCACCCTCAGAGCTGCACTGACTGACTGAACTAGCTTGGCTGCACAACCTGGATTTTATAAGGATGGGCTCATTTATAAGGATCAAAGAAGGATTTCTCATTCATGCCCACTGTGCTTCCTGTGCATTCACTTCCTAGAAACCATCCTCCTTTTGCTACTGCTTGTGCTGGCTTTAAGCCACGTGGGAACATTTTTCCATCCAAAGAATTCCTTTGGAATAAGTTCAGACAGGGTTTAGCTTTAAAGGTTTTTACAGTTAAAAAGATTCTCCAGTGCATAGGATCTGTCTGTTTTGTCATTTTATTTTGTTAAAGAAACAAGTTTCCTTTCTTAGCACCCTTAGTGAGGAGTTTTACCAATGTCTCCATAATTGATGTGCTCCTGTGCATTCACCCATGTCCCTTATTAACTTTGGATTTTTCACTCACTTGCTCAGTACATTAAGTCCAGAAGTTGTAGGTGAGCTCTTGTTGAGATTGAAGAGGATTTCATTTGGCTTTATTGGCACCAAGTTCTGTGGGAAGGAAGCAATCAGCTGTCCCTGAGGAGAAATTAGGGCCAGCAGTACCTGTGAGTGGGTCAATTGGTCTGTGTGATGAGATATGTTCAAGGAATTCTTCTTCTGGTTGGTCCTCAGAGCCTTTGAAGTTCTTCAGGGCATTGCTATTAACACCCAAGAAACAAGTAATGTAGGACATAGTGTCTTACACTACCCAAACTCCACATGTCAGGGTCCTTATTTTCAGAAAGAATCATTGCTGATTAGTGATTCTTCTCAGTGATAATCTAAACCAGGCTTCTGCTAAAACCAAGGTTTGCTGAATTTGGGCAAATTAGCAAGGGCAAGAGTGGGACTTTGAGGAGGATAGAAATAAGTTGATATTTCAAAACAAAAGTGGGCAAAACAGTAAGTGTTGCATTTTCAGAGTAATCAAGGAAATAAAGACAAGGAAGATCATGACTTGAGAGACATTAGCACACTCAAGTAGGTCAGCTCATGCTCATCTTCCCCATGATAATCCTAGTGACAATTAGATAATAGACACCTTTAAGAGCTTGATTTTCTTTTGGAAACATGATGAGTTGTTTGATGTGTACTGGGGCAATGTGACATTTTTGTCATCTTATTCCATTAGTGTTTTCCTGCTGAATTGCCTACTTACTGTTGTTTTAACACTCTTAAACCTATTGCTGAAAAACAAAGCCTACAATAAAAATTACCTAAACCAATCTCATGGTACCCAAATTCATGATAGCAAAGCTTTATGGCCAGCACATGATGGAATGCATTTTAGAAATTAAGATGCTTCCTTCTAATTTAACCTCAATTCAAGAAAGTATTAAAGCATAAAGAAATTCTGATGTTCTGCTGAAAGCATCTTCAGAAGGTGCTTCCTGTTAAGCATTATCTTCATCCTTTTCTCAGTATAAGACATTTTCACATTTTCCTTAATCCAGGCTTAAGAGTACAATTTGAAAGTTCAGGTGAACATTTTATATATGACACCAAAACCAGATATCAATAATGCGCAAACCGACTTCTCTCTAGCAATTTCTCAGGTGTTAGAAATACATTAAAGATGTTTGTTCTTTGCATGTTTGCATTCTCCTTTGGATATATGACTTTTGTTCAGCTGTTCAACTCATTGTTCAAGATTTCTCCCATTCCTTTACCATATCTCCCTGAGAAAACTCCTTTTATGACATACTTTTGTTAGATAAGTAGCCGTCATTTAAGAAGGTCATTTTGTATCCAAAGATGCCATGTTCAAAAACTCTTTCAGCCGCTTTTGCATATTGTAAATGTTCCTAAAATCCCAAAAGCTTTGTGCTTTTTCATTTATTGGTGCATTTATTTGTCGGACATTGCAACTGTGCATACTCTTTGGTCTTAGGGAAATATTAAGATTATAAGTGAATTTAAGATGGTGATAATGATCAAAGTAATTTGAAATTACACCACTCTTACATGAAATTTTACAAAATATAAAATAAACAATTGTGCCTTCTCATCACTCCTACATATGTAAAGATGATGTAATTTTAGAAAATTTGTTCCCTTAGTTTCAAGAGAATTATAATGCTCTGGCAGCTTCTTGTTTCTTCTCAGTAATTTAGCAGTTTACGAAAAATATGTTGTGTTTACTTTTCCACTCTAATGCAGTCAATGCAATTACAAGTTGTGGAGAATCTAATCCAAAACCTTTTCATTGCTGAGTATTTTAGAAAACATGTAGTCCTGAAACATTAATCTGTTCGCAATTATTGCCATGGTTGCAGCCAGCATCTGTCCTGTGTAATATAAAATCTCCATTCTCTGTCTAAATACCTTTTTCTGTTGCAGTTTACAGACTCATATATATGGAATATTGATGGAGGGAAGCAGTGATTCTTTGTTTTAAATAAACTGCTATAGTTGGCAAGGTCTAAAATCTTACTGTGTGTGATTATAAGAATTCCTGCATCTTTCTGTTGCTGGGAAATTGACTTTAAGAGTGAAAATGAAGTAGGGAATGACATGTAAATTTTTTAAACCAAACCTCTTTTTTAATCTATTGCGAAACATTCAGGAGCCGTTCTGAACAGGATTTTATAGAATTGCCAAAAACCAATTTCTATGTCAAGGTTATAAAACATCAAATGAAAAAATAACAGTCTTGGAAGTCTCTACTATAAGCAGAACTCTAGTGCACTATTATATATTCAGTATGTTCAAGCTGTTATTCATACTTCCTGTAAATCCCATAAACTTCACTGAACATAAGGCAACATGGGTTAAACATTTTACCTACTTACGTCAACTGTGAAACCAGACTTTGTATTATGATGGAATGATTTCCAAGATTATGGATGTTCCAATTGTATTCTGTGCCAGAATACTCATATTTATAGGTCCTTACAGTTTTGTATGTATATGCATATACATGTATATTTACATGTAGAAAGTAATATTTATGTGCATTGTGTAACTGACACACATGAAATGTTAATACTTGCTCTGGCAAGTGAAAGAGGAGAGCTACCCAGAGTTCAGAAATACAGTCTGATATAGCCTAATATAGCCTAGTAAAGTGTCTATCTTGTGTAAGCACACACAGAGTTATATCAGTATCTCGTTGCCTGGGATTATTTATCTCTCTGCACTTATTCATGAGATTTAAAAACTAAGTGACTGAGTCCAGCTTTTGGCCAAGTATGGCTTCTTTGCCACCCCAAACAGAGACGAGCTCTTAACTTAATAGCAACCTACCAGGACATGGAAAGTTCAGAGGCAGTTACATTTCTTGTGAATTTAGAGACTCCCAGGAAGTGGAGGCTTCTTAAAAGTCAGTGATTTCTGTCTGTGGAGCTGACAGCTCTGACACTATGCAAACTTAGACACAGCTCCTATAAAGGAATTTTTTTCCTAAGTCTAGTAGTACATACTGCTTGACTGGGACTAATCTTTTATCTTTTATTTTGTTTATTATCCAGAAGGATTTTTTTATTTATTTGTAGATTTTTATGTATAAATTATATAGCTAATGCAATTAAAAGCACAGTAATCTATTAATCAGATTCATGTAAGTCTAACATTTTTGCCTGATCCTAAGGTGAACTGCACATGGCAGCTGTCAGGGAAAGCATCTGAAAGGAGGGAGAATACTCTCATGTTACACAATTTCAAAACCTCCTCAGAAACCTGCTTATGAGTGTAAAGACCAAGGTGTGCATAACATAAAAATAAAATCTAGCCCAGAGAAGCTGTCTATGCTCAATCCCTGGAAGTGTCCAGGTCTGATGGGGCTTTGAGCAACGTGATCTAGTGAGTGTCATCCTCTGTCCATGGCAGAGGGGTTGGAACTAGATAATCTTTGATATCCCTTCCAACTCAAACCTTTTTGTGATTCTGTGATGTGATCCCTCAGGATCCTGCTGGATGTTTCACAAGAAGTCAGTGCAGTGGAGAAAGCTGGGACCCGATTGTGTTTTGTGATCTCCTTCATCTGAGTGCAAGAACCATTGAGAGAATAGAAGAAGAGGATACCATCACAGTGAAAAGGGGGTTTAAGAGTAAGCAGTGTATATCATCTAAACCAATTTAGAAAATGGCCTGACAGATTCAGTTGCCCTGGGACATGCACCTGGATATGGTCTGTGTTGATTAATTCAGAAAAACAGTAACTTGAAATCCCTGATGTATCTCCTTTGTTGGTAAAACCGGGAAACACTAACCAAGATTCCATCTTTTTGTCTTAAACCTTTTGATCATCTCTGCACTCACCTGTCTACAAAACACTGAGTAAGCTTCCCCCTTTTTTTGCCTGGACCTATGAAGTAGCTGCATGCGGTGGCTGAGTGTAAAAGAAATGAAGAGATCAAAGCCAGCGAATCTGTTAGACTTCTCTAGGTAACTATGTTTGAGTTAGTCACAAATTGGTCTATAGAAATTACTTTTCAATTCTTGATCTCATGAGTTTAAAAGAATAGTTTAAAGTTTTTCAGAACTGTCACACAAAAAAGTTAAATTTCTTCTGAGTCATTGATTATTAATATCTATCATCTGCAGATAATTTATCCTGTTCTTTTCAGTGCTAGCTGGTAACTTATGCAGTGGAACAGGTAAATTCCTTGATCAAACAAGGATAAGTGCTAAGTGCTACCAAGACTAAATTAAGGAAATGCAAGGATTTTACTTGGACTGCCAGGTCAGAAATGGAGATGGCCAAAAGCTGCAAACAAAATAGGCTTACAGGCTTAAGTGAAGCCAGTAGCAGCTATTCTGAAGAGCCACACTCATGTTTGCTGAGGTCCATAAAGCAGCTCATTTCTTCACTGCCTGTGTGTTAGATTTTCTCAGACGTGTTTTGACAGTTCTTTCCTTTAACAGCCTGGTGCTTATCTCCTTGTTATTTTATGATCATATGTTAATTTTTAATAATTGGAGCTATTTTCTGTGTTGTACCAAACCCCCCCAACTATACAAGGTCTGTCCTAGTGCTGGATGATAGACAAACTTGAGGGCATTGGGGTTTCTTCACCAGATGTCTAAGCCTTGAATGCCAGTAAAAATAAACTGAATAGTCCTCTTCAGGTAAATAACTTTATTCAAGTGTACAAG
This sequence comes from Lonchura striata, assembly GCF_050655825.1. Classification (NCBI taxonomy): domain Eukaryota; kingdom Metazoa; phylum Chordata; class Aves; order Passeriformes; family Estrildidae; genus Lonchura; species Lonchura striata. Next base: position 66,644,050 of record NC_140703.1, read on the forward strand.
AGACTGCAACAACCTGTGAAAGTTCTTTATTAAGCAAAATATCTGAATTCATCATACCTTATTATCTTGGGACTGCTGACAATGGATCTGTTCCTAATTAGCGGGCTGAACTTTCAAAAATTCTAGCAACTGAAACCCTCATCTTTCCCATTTTCCTCTGTTGCCTTATGGGGTTTCAGTAGTGGTCAGAAACATGAATGCAATTTTGCTATAATAACCAAGGAGAGAACATATCCAAAATATCTATTTCAGGATAGAGATGCTTTTTTTTTTAATATTAGAAAAAGGAAAGAAGTTGCTATAGGATTAAAGATATAAACTGGATTACAGATGCCATCAGAAAGCAATAGTAATTAACACCTGTTTGAAAGAAGGTTTAACAGCTGTTTAATTACAAAAAATGAAGAAACTATTCAAGTAAAACACACAGACTAGGAAGAAGCTCACCAGGGAATAGAAAAATATTGGAAAGATTTTCAAGAGATTTTAGGAGTTGATAAAACTATGGTTTGCTGAAGGGGAAAGGGATCTCTACAAGTAGAAGATTTAAGATTGAATAGTACGGTAAAGCTCTATCACAGTGATTCACAAAGGTACAAAAAAGGTACAAAAATCACTTTCTCTGTAATTTCCTAGTGCTAGTTAGTGAAAGAGGTACTAGTAATTTGAGAAACAGTAGTTTTTAGGCTATACAATAATTATAGCTGTTGCACCTCTAGTGTAGTGGTACTGTTGTGCTTATACACGTTAACTCTTCATTGTTTTCTGACCTACAGTATCTGGCACATTTAAACAGAAATCCTATAGGAATTAATTTATTTATCATTTCCTTAACCCCTAGCCTGCCTAGCTAAGTTAAATTTTGCTTTGCCATTGACTTCAACTATGTTATTACTTAAACTACTGAGTAGTTGTAATGCCTTTAATATTTAGCAACAGTCAAGACTGAGAGACACTGTGAGTAGTGGGACAAACTGGCTTGCTGGGGTGTTGGCAGTAGAGGATGGAATATTTTATCTTATACCATTTTGGAGACTTCACATGAAAGAAATCAAAGGGGACATGAGAATGTGCTTAAAATTTCCTGGGAAAGCACAGAGAAAACAAAATATGATAATACCACTGGAGCCTTAAATAACACTGTCTGAGTGACACCAAAAGTCAGCTATGTAGTATTGTGGATGTAATTGCTGAACTGTAGCAGTCCTGGCAGCTTTTGAGAATCAAATGACTCATGTATTTGGGTGGTATAAGATTCTTAAGCATATTTAATTTTCTCTTGCTGTTGAATAAGAAGCAACACAGACCAAGAGCTACACGGCATCTTGGCAGTCAAGTAGGAGAGACTCCAAACAAAGGAAGAGTTAGAACAAATCCCTGGAATTGAATATACTGTACTGGAACAAATTGATGAAGCTAGGCAATGTAAACAATAATTTTTTTTATTTCTTTTTTTTTTTTTTTTTATACAAATAAAATCAATCAAAAGTGAAAGACTACCCATTGAAGAGTCAAGTGATCTTGATAATTTGTATTTTTTTTCTGTAAAAATTGTTTTGGTACTTCCTCTAGAAAAAGTGTTGATTTCCTGTGTATCAGATATGTAAATCTCATTACTTGTACAAAGTAACACAATGAACTTGTAAGATGTAGTGGATTACAATCTGGAGGATAATAATTTAAATGAAGAAAATAAGATGTGTTGATGTTTTGGGAAATTTTTCAACTGATTTGAATACAGTCAGAATCTTACTGCCTGCATCTAGATTTTTTTAAGCCCTGTAGCATTTTTTGCCCTGTTTAACAGTGGCAAAAAAAGTGTATCTATAGGCAGGAGTAGAGTAACAGAGTGCCTTCACTTGCTGTAGTACTAGGCAGGGTCTGTGTTTTGCAATCCTCTGTGGGTTTCTGTTTCACCGAGTCATCCAAACTTCTACGTAGACCACAGAAAATTTTAGCATCTTCACAATCCTTCAGCAATGAATTCCTCAAGTAATTGCTTGAAGTCTCATCAGCACTTTCTTTTACTTGAACTTGACTCTTACTGCCTGTTTGATTGCCTCTGGATCTCATACCTGAAAAGCCAATGAACAAATAATCCATGTCTGTCCTTTTCTTGACACCCACAATTACACAGACCTGCATTACACCTTCCATCTGTTCTCCTTTCACAGAGTGAAAATTTGTACCTTATTTAGTCATTCTGCTTCTGGAGATTTAATCATTCTGCTGCTCTTTTCTGACGGTTTTCCAGTACTACTGGCTCCATTTTTTGAGATAAGGAGCCTAGAAGTGCATGTTCAATCCTGCATGACACTCTGAAACTACAGACACAAACATGTTTGCATTAGTATGAGTGAAGCAAATTCTCTTTGACAGGAAATGGGCATGATAATTAGAGAAAATTCATCTCAGCTTTTGGGAACCATGACTCCAAAGTGTTTGCCTTGTCCCTTTCTATAAAAGAAGAGTTACAGAGTATTTCTTTTCTTTTCCTGAAGCCAGCTTGGCAGAGGTAGCTGAGACATGTAACTGGTTATAACTCATTTATGCATAGACAAGGAAGGAAGATTTATAAAATGTCTTGTGTTTTGTTTATGACAGTCTATTTCAATGCTGAGAGCATAACTTTTATTCTGCTAATTGAAATGAAAATCAAACAGTGCTGCAAAACCTGAATCATTATTTTGTATAAATGCTTGCTAATGCTAGTAATCAGTCCTTTAGTTCCTGTACATGTGTTAAAATTCTGCTTATTACTCACTGTAGCATATGGATCTAGTGGAAATTGTAGAAGAACTTTTGTAATTCTTTTGAATTTTCACAGTCTCTGCCCAGCTGAACTTGTTCTGAGTTTGTTAAAAATGTATCTCAGGCTGTGGAACTGCAGAATTTAAGAGAATAGGAATTTACTGAGTCATATAATACTGAAAATAAGAGTTGGGAGACTACTCACTGAGCCATGCAGAATCCACTGTTCTTTCTTGGTTTTTGCACTCTAATTACACATATCACAAAATAAAAATCCCTCTTTTTCTTCAGACTTGAAGTTTATAATTCAAGTGTACTTGTTTCTCTTCAAGGCATCCAAAGAAAATAAATCAGAGATTCTTTAGCAAAAGGTTAATTGTTCAGTTGTTTTTCTGGTTTGTCTTCTGGAAAAAGGAGTCATAATTTAATCTCATTTTCTAACATCTACCTGAGAAATTTACAATTTATATTACAGGACTCTTGAGATGCATTTACAATCAAGTTCCCCTCAACTGGCAGTGACAGAAACATAACCCAGCCATGGGCTTGAACAGTTCTGATTTTCACCAGAGTAATATTTGAAAGCTCATGCCAAAGGGTGATGCCAATTCCTTAGAACTGAAAGGTGTTTTCTATGTTATTAAATATGAACAGCCAAAGTGGAGGGAAGCCTGAGTAGGCAGATAGGCCATGCTCAATATATTTCCAAACTCTGAGGAACTATTAAACATGAAGGTGTTTCACTGTATTTTAATGGATTTTTAATTACAAGGAATACGAAAATTACTTGATTCTGTTGTGCTTCTCTGTGACAGAGCATTAGAGATGATAACCTTGTAGTTCTGAAATGCCACAAAATCTATCTCATGTCACTATATAATCAGAATAGAAAAACACTTTGTGTTTTTCATTTTGCATTGTTGCTGGGTTCTTTGATCAGCAACTGCACTGCAAAGCTTATTCTCTTCTTGATATGTTTTGATATGGGATTGAAATATTCACTTGATTGCTCAGCATTCACAGTGCTCAGCATCTTGATCTTACTGACATAGATCACACCCTTTGACAACTCTGCAAACCCTTGGGATGTCAAACATTTGCATTACTCTTTCAGAAAAAAAAAAAAGGCTCAGCCTGCATTGGTTCATTTGGGTGCTTACCCAGGCTTCAGATCTTCCTGTTCTACCCCAGCATGGGTCCCTTCCATGGGGTGCAGTCCTACAGGAAAAGGCTGCTCCAGTGTGGGTCCCTTGCAGGGTCACAAGTCCTACCAGGAAACCTACTCCAGGTGTGGGCTCTCGTCTTCATGGGACCACAGGTCCTGCCAGGAACTTGCTCCTGTGCAGGCTTCCCCCAGGTCATCAGGTTCCCTCAGCCTCCTTTGGGCATATCCATCTGCCCCAGTGTGGGTCTGTTCCATGGACTGCAGGTGAATCTCTTGCTCCCTGATGGACTTCCCAAGTCTGTGGAGCACAGCTGCTTCACCATGGTCTGCACCATTGGCTGCAGGGGCATCTCTGATCCAGCACCTGGAGCATCTCCTCCCCCTGCTCTTCACTGACCTTGGTTGTCTGCAGGGCTCTGCTTCTCACTCCTCTGTCCAGCTGCTGTGGTGCAGCAATTCTTCCCCTCCCTAAATCTATTCTCACAGAGATGTTACCACTGTCACTGATGGGCCTGGCCTTGGCCAGCAGTGGGTCCGTCTTGGGTCTGGCTGGCACTGACTCTGTTGGCATGAGGGAAGCTTCTGGCAGCTTCTCACAGAAGCAACCCCAGTGGTTTCCCCCCATCCCCATGAAAGTCTTGTCATGCAAACCCTACAGTCTGTAGTCTCCCCTAAACTCATTATGCTAGTTCAAAACCTGAATGTCTTCCATTGCATCTTAATGTCTCTCCAACTGAAAGGTCTCAGTTTTAATTAACCAGTTTCTTCCTGTTCTTCTTGATGCCATTGTACTTGCCTGCAATGGTCCAAAGCAGATGTTGTTTACCCTGAAGAATCACATTTTCTAATGGCAGTTATTATTAAAAGCACATTATAACAGAAGGATCAGTCAGTGATTGGTTACATCTTATCTAGTTTTATGATCATGAATAAAGAAATAGACGTCCAAATTTTTTTAGTTATTAATTGGTGTAAAATTAAAAGTAAGCATTTTTTCATGTTAAGGCTGCTTGGGATGAAAATGTATTTTCACGTATATTTTGGATCATCAATATCAGCTATTAGCTTATGCATGAGAATCAAGAGTGAGTCATAAAGAAACAGGGGAAAAGAGAATTCCTATCAGCCAGACTAAATAGATCTCTCTGCTTCATTAGTACTTCTAGAAGCGTATCTAATGAAGGAACAAAGCCCAAAGGCAGACATTGGAAATATATTCCCAAATAAGGCATCCAGATATTGGAATTGCCAAGTATGGTCTGTTTATACTCATCATAAATGTTAATGCTATGACTGGAAGAGAAGAAGGAAGAACAGGGCAGGAAAACCAGCAGGACTCATAAATGGCAGAATGTGGAGTAAGTCATTCTTCCTGAAATGGGCTGCTTATGTTACTGGAGTCTGTATCTCATTCTCATTATAGGACTTGCATTTGCAAGTGTAAATAATAACTACTGCCTTGGAAAAACTTGCCATACTTTATAAAGGGACATAAAAAATGCAGATGAGTATGGTTGGACTGCACATTTCATATAGCTGGCAGTAACAAGAGAAAATACCAAAAGGAAGAGTCATAACCCATGCTGAGTTAATGGTGGGACTCAGTGATCTCATCTTCCATGAGTCTGTAATTTGGACTTTTTGTAGTGCTTTTGGTATGTGGTCAGAAAAGTTAAGAACTGAAGGACCATATGTATAAGAAATACTGCCAGGAGCTACCTCCAAAGCAGAGACTGTAGGAGATTTACAGCAGTGAACTGTATAATAAGCACTGGAGTATGTGGGTGGTGCTACTGCTGCCATTTATAGGCAATAAATACTATTCACTTTTGCTTAAGAAGGAATACTTAAAATTGCAAAGTAGTTGTGATAGTGTAACCAAGAAGCCAACTTTTAGAAATTGTACTACATTGCTTGTTGTTTATAGCTAAAGAAGCTAAAACAAACAATTACTTTTTATGGACAAAATTTCTAGATCTTTTAGCCCAAGGCATATTTAAATATGCGGAAAGAAGATTGCTTGCAATGAGAAAAAGTTTAAAAATTTACACATCTTTATGTGAAAATAATCACATCTGTGGTGTTCACACAGGTGATACTAAGTAACAGAACACACCTTCTAATTTTTCCTAAAAAAAAAAAAAAAATAGTAGTCTGGGGGAAGGCATTAATTTTGTGTAGAGCTTAATTTCATTAAAAATTGTTAGAGAAGGCCAGCATTTTTCTTGCATGGAGTTACCTCCCAATATCTGTTTATCTCTGAGTGTTTTTGCTTAATATCCATAATTGTTTCAAACACTTCATAAGAGCATCTGGTCTGTAATTTTGAAAATAGCCGTATGATTTTATTTAATTCATATAATGATAGATTCACAGAATGGTTTGGTTTGGAAGGAACCTTAAAGATCATCTAGTTCCAACACTGCTGCCATGGGGCAGGATACCTTCCTATTAGTCCAGGTTGATCTAAGCCTGGCTTTTTAAGATATCCAGGGGTGGGGCATCCACAGCTTCTATGAGGAGCCTCTTCCCGTGCCTCACAACCTCATAGTGAAGAATTGCTTCCTAATACCCGATCTAAACCTACCCTCCTGCAATTTAAGGCCATTACTTCTTGTCCTGTGGCTATCTACCCATGTAAAAAAAAATCACTCTCCGGCTTTTTTGTAAGCTCCTTTTAAATACTGGAAGGCTGCAAAAAGGTCAACCCTAAAGTCTTCTCTTCTACAAGCTGAATAAGCTCAGCTCTCTCAGCCTTTCTTCACAGAAGAGAGCTCCACCCCTCTGATCGTCTTGGTAGCCCTGCTCCGGACCTGCTCCAGCAGATCCGTGTCTTTCCTGTGTTGGGGACCCCAGAGCTGGATGCAGCACTCACGGTGGGGTTTCAGGAGAGCGGAGTAAAGGGACAGAACCACCTCCCTCATCCTGCTGGTCATCCCTCTTTTGATAAAGTCCAGGCTTATCCCAAAGTAGTGAGGCATATGTAAACACCACACAGTGTATGCAGTGTTTCAGAGCAAAATACTGCCTTCTAAAGTGGCCACAGTGTGTGGTCTCCTATGACCACAAACATTCATAGCTGAACAGAAGCTTCAAACTTAGATAAATAACAGTAGATATGATTTTTAGAGCTCACCTTTTGTTTTTTTTTTAATAGGTAGCACAAGTATTTTTGATCCAGACCAGAATGTTTGTGTGCATTTTGGATGTATATACAAGTAGGTCCTATGGCTTCATCCTAAAAGCTTTGTAATTTGTGAATGTTGACTTCCATTTGAGTTTTGAATCAGGTCAGTCTGCAACTTCAAAGTTCAGCAAGGGCAATACTGGCATATTTTCTACCAGCTGAAATGAGAGTAATGTCTCTTCTGTATGCAGCTCTTGTCCCAGGTAAAATCAGTTTCACAATCCTAATACTGTGAGTCACTGCAATGTGACTCACCCAGTATCACCCAATGGTATCTTGGGTTCCAGTCCGATGCTTTGCTCACCAGGTAACTGAACAGAAGGATAGCAATTCTGAAATATTTTTTCCCCTTCCTAAGAGTCTCTTGCAAGCATGTTATATAAGCATGTTCTCACCAACACAGGAACATCTGTGGCTATATATGAGTGTGAATAAGTTCTGTGATGTGGAGCTGCTTGCAAGAGTTCTTTTACTTGGTTTTGCAGTATCTGTGGCTTTTTGGCCCTTTGAATGGAGGTGAAGGGTGTATGAACTATTCTTCTGGTAATAAAACATATTTTTCATTCCTAAACAGGTGCTTGGGAGTTAGTTTATGTACACAGTGATCTCAGAGGCTCCTTTACTTTTAATAGTTCAGGATGAATGTCTTAAGGAAAAGGAAAAAAATAAGATGTTGTAATGTGATCTGTAAGTTCAAAAATTCCACAATTTTTTTTAGAGAGGCCAAAGTTAGATTCACTGACTACGCATCTATTTTCTTTTAATTGTGCTCACTGCTTGCATTCAGATGAAATTAGCTTTTATTTACATTAGAAATTGGTTTTATATGGTGGCTTACAAAAATAAGAAATCTCCACATGCACAGGAAGAAATTCTCTATTAAATATTTTATATCATTTAGCATTCAAAGATCTGAAAATGTAGCACATTTCTTGACATCTTATACATAATTTTGTACCTAAATTCTGGAATGGATTATTCAGTCTGAGATGCTTGTGTAGGGTAGAGTGTGATGTAGAAATGAAACAGAAAGTTTATAAGTAGGTGTAGCCAACAAAATTACCTCAAATAATGATCTCCTTGGAGGTTTGCTTCATGTAAAATGGTACAAATCCAGGCAAGATTATAAGCCTTCTATAAGCCAAATACATTCAATCTTTTATATGCTGTGTGCATTCACAACATCACTTAGAATGCTGTGTAGGGCAAAGTCTTCAGAGTACTGTTAAACCCCATTAAACCTCACTGAGATTTAAGTAAGTGCTGGAGTGCTTGCTGAATCAAAGGTAGTCTTCTAGCTCTGTCTGTATGACTGTTTTTGTGAAAGTATGTTTACTATTTATAGTCATACTGATGTCCCTCCTCTAAATTTAATTTATCACAGGTGCCATTTTAGACAAAAAAATCATTGGCCCTATTCATACCAACCATGTGCAAGCAAATGAAGAGATGGCAGAGGAGAACAAAGAGTGTTTTCTGTAGTGTTCCCAGCAGTGTTTCAGTTCCACTGTCCCTTGGCATTTCTCCAGAAAGTCTCATGAACACTGCCCCACAAGACTGCACTGAGGTAACTCGCTCAGGCCAAAGATGTCTTGCTTGTGTGTCAACCTCAGAAAGACAGCTGGCATCTGTGTTTCATTCTTCTGGCTCTTTGTGCCATGCTCCTGTTCAAAACCTGTCCTTCACTTTGACAGACATAGTTTAGATAAAATAGGAAACATACAAATGCTCTGGCAAACATTAGGCTTCTAGGACTGAAAAAGGATGTAGTTTTCTTTTTTTTCCTTTTTGGGAGAAGTGCAGGAAGGAATGCTTCCTTGCTGGGAGGGGATTTCCTTTTGTTGCTTTCTCCAGTCAGTGTTCTTAGCAGTTGAGGAAATCATGCTTGGTAGGACAGTCTCCTAGGATGTCATTTGGTTTTTATGGATGAAATTCTAGTTAGGGTAGGATCAAATGCTGTTGGCATAGCTACATAATTACTTTTTGAGGAGTCCTATGGAGGTCCATGGTTGGGGAGCTTTTCATTACTTGTTCAGTCTTTCACTGTTTCCCTGCATCGTGATCCAGCTATCTAAAACTTCACTACAGATCATTTGCAGAATTTGTCTCTGGACAGTGCTGTGGCTGTTTGCTAAATTGTCGTGGGCACTGTGGTCATGGAAACTTGAGGAGATGCAAGCCTGACTATGATGAGTAAAAGCTTTTAGCATCTGATTTGAGAGTTGGTAGTCTTCCATGTTGCTTTATCAGGAAAAAAATGTGCAGGACTCTCATACTTGGTGTTCCACACTGACACTGTCCCCCAAGCACATCTGCTCATCTCTGCAGCATACGTAGCCATGAAAACCATTTTCCCCTGTCCACCACAGCTAGTGTGTCCCCTCCGAGCCAAGCAGGGATGGTTCCCAAGTTCATTCTGACATGTTAGAATAGACATAATGAAAATTCATAAAATCATGTTCCATCTAAAATCCCAGAGAGGTAGGTATTTATTCTAAGCACAGTCTTAAATATGCAATTTTAAATTCTTCCATAACTAGTAAGTCTGGCAAATTCTGTTTTTATGTTCTTTTTCTGAAGTTGCTTTAGCACTGTCTGGACTACATAACATTGTTTAGTGGTAGTGGTAGAATTGCTGCCTCTTGTAAGATGATGATGTGTTTGGAAAATTTCATCTAGTGTGTCTGGTGCAGTCTTGAAATAAAATATAATTGGGTCTTTAAAGCTGGAGAAACCGATCTTCCCAGATAATAGTTACTTTCCTTTGCTGTTGCTGCTACTATTAAATTGTTTTTCTTGTCACTGCATGCCCAAGTGTGTCTGTAGATCTTAAATGCAACCAAATACAGCAAAATAGCCTCATCAATATCATGCAGGCTTTGAGGGAGAAGGGAGCCAAAAGGGCCATGATTCCTTGTGGAGATTCCACAAGGGTGAGGGAGGAAGAGAAGAGGAGAGAAGGACAGGGCTCCTTTCATGGTATAACAAGAAGCATGGGGTCTCAGTGCTGTTGATGGGCAGCTCTGTGACTCTTGACAGATTTCCTTGTCATTCCCTTCTCCACACAGCAAATTCATGAGGGACTCTTCATCTGAATGGTGACCGACACTTTCAGTCAAACAAAAGCTAATCTTCCCTTTCACGTTTGCACTAAGACAGCAGAGATAGGACTTCAGTCCCACTCTCTGAACCATCAGCTGCCTTGGTGCCGCTGTGCAAGTCAATAACAATTCAGCCCCAAACTTCATCTGTAAAAGAGAGATAATCCCTCAGTCAGGGATCAATTTCAGGTGAGGTTTGCTGTCAGCAATATGCCTGTCTGGGGAGGGTGCGATGTCCTACTGACTCTGCTGGAGCAATGACACAGTGCTATACACTTGAAGACAGACCTGAAATTGAGCACAGTTTTTGTTTCTATTTACAGCTGTTTTCTAAGATTTTTCACAGGGGCTGTGAAGTCCAGAATTGTACTTGCTAGAAAACAAAGTACTATAACTCTTTCATTATTTGTCATGTTTTCATGAATAGTAAGAGCACACTGTAGAACCTCACTGAATTTATCTCTTGCAATGACTGTACTTTGAAGTCATCACTGTCACGTTACTTCAGTGTGTATATGAGTGTCACTGCCATATATCACAAACAGGAAAGTAATTTCCTGTCAATCAATAAAACAGGAATGAAATTAAAATGATTGCTACAGGTTTTCCCTTTCAAGCATGTAGCTTGTGCCTCTTCTAATGTCACTTATTAGAGCAAAGTATTTCCAATAAGTATTGTGTGATTAAAAATATTAGAACCTTGCCTTTATTTGAGCTGCAATATTAGAGTGAATTAGGAAAAATAAGGAAAATATAGCAAGTTTTATTCAATATTTCTTTATCTGCTATTGTCTCTCTTCCTTGTGATTAATCCTCAATATGTAATATAAAACTGTGTCATTCCTAATTAACTTTTACAGTTAGATAATGTTTGACTGTTACATTCTTCACAATAACTGTGAGAAAAAACTTCTGTCTTTTGGTGACATGTTCTCTGCAAAAAGACTTTTGAATTTACTGAGACTGTTTATTATTAATGCTTTCATTTAGCAGATTTTTAATTTGCATCATCCTGCAGCCTCATCTATCCTTCAGGCAATGAAAACCAAAGTACAACTGAGGTAAATTTTTACCAAGCAACCCAAAACCACACAACCAAACAAAAAGTAATCTTCACACCCAGCGGTCAGCAAAAACTGTATGAAAATGTTGTTCGCCATTCAGTATGCTTGGAAATTTGTGGTATGCATTGCTGCTGGTGAGGAATCTTTAGAAGCATATGGACAATGCCCTTAATAACACAGTTTAACACAGGTCAGGCCTGGAGTGTTCAGATAGTTGGTCAAGATGATTGTTGTAGAACCCTTTCAACTGAAATACTCCTGTTCTATTCTATTCTATTCTATTCTATTCTATTCTATTCTATTCTATTCTATTCATCAGTGGTGTGTCTCTTTGCCCAAAAGCAAAGAGAAAATAATACATACATCTTATGGCTGTCTTACCTCAGTACAAGGTTGAATACAGCTGAAGCATATTGTTTGACCCACCTCTGTAGACAAGAAACAGGACACCAAGGAAGATCAAAGCCTCATTTGTATTGAAGAGGTCAAGATACCCAGGGAGGACAAGTCATGCAATGACTTGCATGTACAGAACTACTGGGCAAGTAGAAATGCAGTTGGACACAAGCCAAACCTGGGCAGTGTGGTCCCCAGATCTGTCTTTGTTTCTGTGCCTGGAGCCCAGGACTTAGGAGGAGGTTGCAAATGGTTTCACTCCAGCCTTTCAGCATGTGTGAGTGGGACAGTCCAGCACGGCTAAATTCTCTCAAAGCATGAGGGCATTCTCTGGCCTCAATGGGTCAGAGGCTCTCACTTCCCTTAAGAGGATGCAGCATCACCTGTGGAAACATTTTGCAGTGAGCAGCACAGGATGGTTGGCAGATGTTCACAGGCAGCAAGGATGGTGGCAGACCTGCACAGTTAGGGCATAGTAAGGATCAGTAAACTCTTAAATAAGGCCTGAACCAACATTTCTTGTGCTATAGAGATCCTTTAGTGATGCAGCTGTGGTGTCTTTTGCAGTCTGTTGGGGTTCTTGCTAATTCTGTCTTCTGTGTGAGGGTCTTTCCATGAGCAAAACAGCTACTGAGGAAATGAATCAGTGTTGCATGGTTTGGCTTTTGGTTTACTTCAGGCAGTAAAACGTGGGCACTTGGGATTTAAAAAAAAATCTGCTTCCATTAAGGTGTTATAAACCTTGTCTGAGGGTGCTTTATGCAGATCACCTTAATCTTTTATAGCTGCCATTTTTATCTTTCATATAAAGAACCCTGAATTTCTATGTGGCATTTCTCTAACTTTATCAAAAAAATATGAAGTTCTTCCCTGCAAGAGCTAGTGTGAAAATACATGAGGGAAAGGAATTTCTTTTAATATAATTTTCTATCTGTGAGAATTAATGACTGTTGTGCACACTTTTAATTAAATCACATACGCTGTATTTGTAACTTTATATTCTGATCTAAAAATCAATTTAATGTCTCTATTCCATTTTTTATAGCATACTAAAAATGATTTTTGTCTTTAAATATGTAATCCATAACAGAAATCACTTTGCAAAAGGAATATAGAGGATATATAAGAATATATTGAGAAGTATTCAAATATAAATATAAAAAAAAATACTCCAGTAGGAATGCAGAACTGTTATATAGTAGGAGTATCTTCAGTGATCACATTTTTTCAGGTGGTTGATATTACAGTTTGTTCTGTGTCCAGAGATTTGATATTGTGTGCTTAGAACTGAAGACATAAAAAAATTTACCTCACTGCACCTGATATCTGAATTAAAAAAATAGTGAACATAATCAATGTTCGCTAATGAGTTTCTTGAGTTTTCATTCAGTGTAAATAAAAGTTAGTAAAACCAAGAGATAGTAAAAACAAGAAAACTTAAATTGCATCCAGCATTTAGCAGAAAAAATGATATTAGAATTTTAGTTTGGATTAAAGCTTCAGGGGGAGATTATTATACCTGAATGCTGAATTAATAAATGAGTTATCTTTGGAACAATGTCTCAGAAAACTTTAGTTATTTGATTTTTTTATTTCATTTTAAAATTATTTAAATGCACTATTAATGTCAAAATTGTAACTCTTTTTTAAAATTTTTGAATCATCAATGTATTCTCTTCCCACACTTCCATCTCTCAGCATTTTATCTTCTTGAGTAATATTTAAATAATCTAATTTGAAACACAGTTAAATTTTGAAACGTTGAAATCCATTGGAAAATGGCATTTTGATCCTTTGCAAAGCCTGAATATGTCATTAAATAATGACCCTAAACTAAAAGGCTTTGTTAGTATTTCACCATGGAGATTTCATCCTTTCTTTTTTTGGAAGCACATTGTTTAATAGTCTTTATCTAGTCGGAGATGATTGGCATATTCATTAGGTGTTTGAATTGTTTATATGATGACAGATTTTTAATGTAATTTGAGTTATGAATTATTGACATAAAACATGTTAAGTATGGAAATCTGAAAAGAAGAGATGATCCAAGTAATACACTCAGACTCACCAGCTAATTCATGTATTGTGCATTTCAGGCTGGCTTTCTGGGCAACTGGAACAAAGTTGCCACCTCTGGCACAGTCTTTCCATGTTATTAAATTTTCCTGCAAAATTAATTTGTGATAAATAATAGAAAAGAAAAACAGAGTAGTGAGAGTCAAACGGAATGCAAATTGCTCTAAATTTGCATGAGTTTTCAAATAAATGGAATACCCAGGGCTCTGTGCCTCTGAATGGAAGGTTTTCTGTACTGAGAGGAGGAGAGAAAGAACGTACCCAGGCAGCAGTCTGTTCACATTAGCTTTATTTTCTTGAACATTTCCTTGGGTTGTTTCTGTGCTGGATAAGATAGCAGAGATTAGGTAATACAATTTATCTGTTATACACTCTCTCATCTCTTAGAGAGGTTAAATTAAATAGTTCCTGCAGCTCTGTCTGAAGCAATATTCCATGCCTGGAGCTACATCAAGGTGGAACAAGTAGCTACACTGGGAAATGTAAGAACAAATTAACCAATGAAACTTTAACTTTGAAATAATATGAAGAATCATAGAATGAGAGAATATTCTGAGTTTTAAGGGTCTCATTGGGATCATAAAAGTCCAGATTCTGGCCCTGCACAGGACCATCCCCAAGAGTCCTGTTTCCTCATATGCCCAAGAGCATTGTCCAAATGCTTCTTAACTCTGTCAGGCTCGGTGCTGTGACCACTTCCCTAGGCAGCCTGTTCCAGTGTCCAGTCACCCTCTGGGGGAAAAACCTTTTTCTAATATGCAACCTAAACCTCTCCTGACACATCTTCAGGCCATTCCCTTGAGTTCTGTCAACACAGACAAGAAATTGGTTCCTGCTCCTCCTCTTCTCCTCACAAGGAATTTGTAACTGCAGTGAGGTCTCTCCTCAATCTCCTCCAGGCTGAACAGACCAAGTGACCTCAGCCACTCCTCATTCACCTTCACCTCAAGGCCCTTCACCGTCTTCAAGGCCCAATAAGGAAAAGAGAGAAAAAAAAAATACCAAGAAAGAAGTATAATTTTATTGGCAGATTTGATAATTAGATATTTCCACGCCATCTAGCTTTCAGATTATTGTTTTCCCAGTAACTTTACCAACCTATGCTTCTCTTCTGTTGAAATAGAGGTGATATATAAGAACTGGAGCATTTGGAGATGATGTACAATGTGAAGTCAGTGAGTAAATGTCACTGATTCATAAAAAAGCCCTGCAACAATCTCAAATAAAGACAAGTAAAGAATTTTGGCATGATCCAGAGAGGGAAGAAAATCTTTAATTAATTAGAAGCCTTCAGTCATTCCACACATTCCACATTCTTGCTTAGCCTTGGAGAGATGTCTTTCAAATATTTTCCTCAAATACTTAGGTCATTTAGCTGGATGAGAGAGGCCATACTCACCAGTAAACACAGTATACTTTAAAAAATGCTATGGCAACAGACGTGCTTTTGTTGGCATAGATTACATCATTGTGGTGGGATACAGGAATTATTTTGGAGAGTTCCCTGGTGTATGAGACTTATCCCACATGACATTCTTTTTGAAGCATTTTTTTGTCCAGGGTGCAATCTTCTGAAGAGAATTGGTGATAGCTCTGGTGCTCTCTTCCTAAACCATTGTATTCTGCCTTCCTGGTAGTGAAGGCTTTCTTTCTCGACACTTTCTCCAGCCTGCAGTGGATTACACCCTTTTTCTGCCAACTTTCTGCAGCTGGTGTTCCTGGGTGCTGGCATCTGAACTTCCCAAGCTTTCGTAGTGGGTCATGTGATGCCCCTCTCTGAAGGTCTGGATCACTCTCTGACCTCTTGCAGTCCTGAATTAGTGACATCTTCCCACCTGAGCACATTTCCTTTGTCTCAGTCTGGTCTCATCCTTATTGTTGATCAATGATCTCAATCCATTACTGGCTATCTTGTAATTTAACCTAGCTGTTCAGTAAAATTTCATCCTAAAATCAATGGTGGTGTTGTCCTGCTTTAATGCAGGTATATGTTTCTCACAATGAATTGGCTGTCTGTGGAAGAGCTTTCTAGGCTTAAAACCAAACAGGAAATATGCAGTGGACTAAATACTAAGCAGCTGTTTTCACAGCTTATTGTCAAGGATACACATCATGTGTTTGACCATGGTCTTTTTTTGGATCACCAAGGAAATAGCTGTGATATATTAGAGGTGTTGAGGTTCTGTTACATGGCAGCTACACTTTGTGTACATGCTGCAAGGTTAGCTGTTTCTAAACATTTATTTTTGTAGTTTCCTGTGTGTTCTTACTGTGTCTTTAAGGCAGTTGTATGGGAATGAAATGTTTAGTGCTGAAGGATCTGATCCAAAAATAGAAAGAAATAGTTCTGAACATGAATAACAATCTGAAGTACAAAGCCTAATGATAAATATAATTGTTAAAAATAGGAAATGGTGGTAGAAATGCTAGTGAAGTATTTGTTTCTAGTAACAACTTATTTCTTCTGTCTCCAGTAAGATAGGTGTCCTGAACAAACTGTATGAAATAATGTGAAATTAAAGGTTGTAAATTAAAGTTTTCCTCTACCAGGTTTTAAAAGCTGTAGTGCACTCTCAATGCAGTAGAAAGTCTGGAGAATCCTGCTTTCTGGCTGCTCTCATGGCCAAATTATTTGCAAAAATAAAAGCAAAATTTGCAGAACCTGACATCTGGAATTTGCTCTCTCTAAGCTAGGCCAGCTGAAAACCCTATTAATAAAAGTATGGTGTTTTAAAATCTAATTAATTATTTACAAGTTCTGTGGTGGTTGAAGGTAGCTCTTCCTAAATAATGAGTAAGAATACTTGTGATGATGTTTCATCCCCTGTGCCCTCTTTCTGGAGGCGTGATATGTGGGGCAGACATTGATGTTTCAGTTTACAAGGCAAAGGGTTGTGGAATGTTTTGAGTCTTGATTTAGGCCCAGGAACAAACCCTGCGGCTGCTTGGGAAGAATATTCTAAGCTGAGAGGCAAAACATTCCACAGTCCTTAACCAACTCAAAACATCGACATCTGACCTTCACAGTGCCATGAATGAAAGATTTAAAATCCAAGAATTGTACCCTTTGAGTTCTCCAATGCTCCTGACATTGTCATATGGTGATGCTATAATTTTAAGTTACATGTTGTACCAAGGACATTTTGTTCACCTAACAAGAAAGGGAAAAATAAGTTTCCAGAGTCAGAACATAAATGGCTACAGGGTTATCACTCGAAGTTGTAAATATAAATTTATTTTATAATAGATGAAAGTAAAAAAATTTTCTTGAAGAAACTATATTACAATTTCACAAAACTGATAAAATGTGTCAAGCTTCAGAGTAACTACTTTAAAAGATGAATTAAACTAAGATCTATTATAATTAAGATTTAAGTTACAAATAATTTATTAAATGTAAAAACTGGACATGCCACACTTTTAATTTTACAAATAAAAATTTTACAAATTGTTGAAGTTGTTATAAAGGTTAATATTAATTCCTCTGTGCAAAACAACTCTAAATCTATAAATATGTGTATTACAAATCTAAATTACTATCAATCCAAACGCTGTTTAATCCAAACACATGATTAAACTGTCTCCTGCTGCCTTTCATAACTCATGTGCCCCACATGGAAAGAATTTGTAGGCTAAATCCATTTTCTGGATGACATGGTCAAAGTCTTTCTAATTCATTTACTCATGTCTAAATCCAAACAAATCAGTGTCAGCCTCCCTTGTAGCCCAGAGTCTCCAGGAGGAATTAATCTGAACCTAAAGAAAGTATCTAAGATATACATATGAGGAATCTGTAGCAGCCTGCTTCACTACATTGACTGTAAAGGACTCCCCTTAGTTAATCAACTAAATTTAACTAAGACTACTGTGGACAACTAAATTTAGACAACTAAACTTAGGTGGGAGGAATTCCTCTACAACAGTTTACATGCCAGTTAGAAATGATGATCTCACTGTCGTGGGCAAAGATGAAATTGTTTGTCTTGGTGCAAGTGAAGGCATAGTATCAGGACATGGAAAGCTTTCACAATTGCCCGATTTTATGTCTGTCTTGAGAAGCTACTGGCATTAGTCACTTTAATATGTTCCTCATGCATTTCACTTTCATCTTTTCATTATTAGATTTTTTTCTTTGCCTGTGTCCTCTCACTCTCATTTAAATATGTTAACCAATTAGTTGTTTATGCTATTAAACTCAGTGGCTCTGGGTATACTTGACTGTGAATTAATGGCTAGAGAAAAGGAAGCGTACAGAAAAAAGTCTCAGCTTTTTTCCAAGTATGTTTCTGGCAGAGTGTGTGATACAGGGCACTTGCAGTTCCATTTACTTTTCCTTACATCTTCTATTACCTTCCAAATTATCTTGTACAACAGCCACCATGGTTGCTTTGTGTTTCAGGTGTTATCTTCTAGGTATTCCAAAATAAATTATATAAGTAAGGAGGTATGTTTTATTTGTTGGCTAGACCATGGTGGAAGTTGCAATTCAGAACATCTTATTTTAGCAACATTTTTTGTTGATTTATAAGCTTGGGGTGGAGGAGTTGGAGCTATTTTCCAGTTGGCTGACAAAAGCTTAGAATTTTGCACTTGGCAACTGATTTGTTTGAGATGGAGTGATGGTGTTATAGGCGTAGTAAGTATTCGTAGGGCATTAACTTGTTGCAACTTGATGCCTTTTCCCTTTATATTGAACCAAATAGTCATTGGAATTTGATTATTCTGCAAAAGTCCGACTATTTAAAAAAGTCATGACTGGATTCACTTTGAAGGTTGTTTAAGCAGCAGGATATATCTCAGATCTCCTTTATCTGACATCTTAATTTCTATCCACCTGCATTTTGTAAAATATGCAAGTAGAAGATCCACATCCTATTAAAGTATTTTCAGAGGAACCATCCATAATGAAGATGCATTTGGTCCCAATGATCCTTGCAATTTAGAATATTGTCATGCCTCCTAAAGCAAAGATTTGCTAAGAACAAAGCTCTCTCGCATGTGAGGAGCTTCTTTTAGATTTCTTTTAGTAATAATCAGAAATAGTCTCAAAATACAGTATATCTCTATTTAGGTATTTGTGGGTGGTGTGTAGAGAACATTGTCTTAAGAAAAAGAATATACAAAGCATTTTTAGTCATACTCAGCATAGTGGTAACAGCTAAGCAGATTTGCTTCTAAAAAGGCCACATGGTAATTAATTCAGGAACTCTCACAATTTCCTAGATGACAGAGGTGGTTCTGACTTGCAGATGAACATAAGCAATTGAAAATCCCTCCATTATTGTTCCTAGGAGTCTTCTCCAAATATATTTATAAGTATAGAATAATTTTGTTTTGTCCTGACATCTGAAGCATTTCACTTTCAAGGTTGACTTGCAGAATTTCTGAAGAATAGTTAAAAAGTCCATAGCATTCTACACTCATTGGTCCATTATATATAACTGTTACAAAATTAGAAAAACAGCCACAGAGGTTTGTTTTCAATCAAGAAGGAAAAAAGAAGAAGTAGCTGGAGACAAATCACTCTTGACTTGTTGAGGTCAGTACAAACTATGGGTAGATTTTAAGACCTATAATTTTTAAAGTCTGTAGTGGCATCCAAAATACAATTGGCTATTCTTTTTTTAATTATCATATTCTGCTTACTTGATCTGTACTATAGAATGCATAGAAAGCATAAGTCTAAATTATTTTCAATGCTTGTTCAAAATTAACATTAACCACTGGCAGAACAACATTTTGCTATGGCAAATGATAATCAAAAAGTTAATAAGACAAAAATTAATTTTTACATTTTCAGTTCATATTCTCACTTTGTAGATCACGTAATAAATTTGAGCATACTCTCATTACAGTCCTCTGCTATGATTCTAATTTTATGTTTGGACAAAGGTGTATCAGAAAGTTTATATTTTCTCTCTTGAGCCTTTATATCTATCTAGTCCTGAATGCAGAACTGAGCACTGGCTCTTTCAGGCAAGTGCTCTAAGCACTTGTCTTTTTCATGACACTCTTGTCCCTTCTCCCTATTGTAGTCAATTTTGAAATTCTTTTTCAATGGCAAAATTCAGAAGGAATACTGAAAAGTATTATATTTCAGAACAACACTGGGATTAGATCGTATGTCTGTAAACAGTCTCAGAATGCTTTGTTCAAGATTTGACCAAATTCTATGAACACTGAACCATTTTATGAACATCAAGAATAACACGTCTTTCTGGTTTGAAAGCAATGATCCAAGTTAATTTTCCTGAAAGTGGATTCTAATATTTTTGCTTTCAAGAGGAAGGCAGTGTCTTAGTTGAAGGAGAAAAATTTCTTCTTGATGTGTGAAGAATGGTAGGGGGTGGATTAGGGGCAACAGTCTTTTCACAGAGAAGTGGAGTTTAAATCGTGGAATCATAGAACAGTTTGGGTTGGGAGGGACTCAACACATAGAGAACTTAGTCATGCACTAAAGATCATGCTGTCATACAGGTAACTGAACCCTTCCCTTGATTAAGTTAGGTGCATCTTAAAAAAAATTAGCTTCATGTACCAGGCACCAGGACCCTTAGAAATAACTGCAATACTGTCAAATACCAATGGCCATGGGGGAGCTTTCTTAGGTATTTAATGATCAGAGCAATTTATGTCAGCACAAAAGTTTCTAAACTGAAAACAAGGGATTGAGTTATTGCAGATACATCTATATTAGTCTGGTATCATAACATCAAAGTACCCTCTTAAGTTATTTTTCCCTCCTACTTTTCCCTGTCCTACCAAGTTTTGTTTGGTGCTGCAGAGAGGCCTGGAGCCTGTGGACTAGATTCCTCTACAGGATCCAAAAACAGATCACTGACTCCAGGTGTATTCTTGCCACACTCTAGCTGCTAATGCTCAGCTTGCTAGACCAGGATAGGGCTCACCTGAGCTAAATCACCTGAAATAGAGGGTTCTCAGCAAGGACCTCTGCTCCTACTGCTCTGTGATATTTGCTGAGGCAGATGCAGTCTTAGGGTATCTGTTCCTATAGGAATGACAGCATGAAAATATAATGCTCAAGCTCCAGTGCGCTGTCATGACCCACTCAGGTTTTGCACATGCTTTTGAGGAGCACAAAGCAAGTCTCAATAAGCAGTCTGGTGCCTTCCTTGTGCCTTGGTTTTGTCACATGCAGATCTGTATGGTAGCAGGTGGTTTTCTGAATATAGCTGAGACAGCAGGGCTCATGTCACACAGGCACAGGTACACCTGTTCCTGCTTCCTCTTTGGTGGTTGCTCTTGATCAGCCTTGCTTTGCACAGTTAAAAGCAATGTGGCAGAGATGAGCTATTTTAGCAGTTGCTCATCTGCTCTCATCAAATCAGACTGGACTTTTAGAAGTAGAGCTGGTCACCAGCCAATTCAGTTCTTCACTTCTACCTTCTCACCTGACACAAATTGAAGCTTTGCAGAGAACCTACTAAGAGTGTTCTCAAGAAAGCTGGCTTAATTTCCTTTATACTTCCTATTTTTTGTATAGTCTGGTTTGGGTTTGGTTGGGCAGGTTTTCTTGGGGGGGGGGGAAGGGGGTTAATTTTTTTTTTTTTTTTTTTTGGAGGAGAGGTGTGGATAAAATAAGTTGATTGAAGAATATGAAGGAAAAGGTCAGGATAAAGACTTGCTTCAGGGATGAGATATGATATTGAAGCCATCTGATGCTGTCACCCCTGAAAATGTGACAGCAAGAAGTTGTGACTGCAGTAGAAAGCTTTGCCCATTGTCCCATAGCAAAAGGCAAACACATAGCCAGTTCACCACAAATCTTTCTAGTTGATAGATGTCATAGATGAAAACAACTTAGATGAGTGGTTGTCAATAAGAAGGCTGTTAGCGAAATTTGCTTAAATAGGTCAGGGTTGACTATAATTAGAAGTAATGGGGTGTGAGATACCAAAGTGAAATACCAGCAAAATATCTGGAAAGCATTTTGAATAGTGAAGCATGTTGGACTGTGAAACATTCTCTCCTAGTGTTGAAATATATGCATATGTGTCCATCATTTATATTCTTTGCTGTTTTGCCTTTCTAATGTGATATGATAATCGTGTATCTATGAAAATTATTGGGAAATCTTGGCAACCCTGATTTAACCCTAACAATATATATCTCTAGTGGGGCAAGTAGTGAGCCAAATATCATAGATTAGAAATAAGCAGATGGCAGCCCAGAAGGGCTCTGACGTTTGCTCAAATGTGGAGTAACAGGGTATCAAGCTGTGGGATGATAACACCTGGTTGCCTGTTAGCACTTTGTGTCAAGGCAAAACTTTGATTGTCCCAGAAATGGAGCAGTGCCTGCAACAGCCTCATCTGTGCCAAATGATGGCTGCTAATACATTATAACTTCATTTTCTCTTCAGATATTGATAATGGAAGACAATCTTGATTTTTCTATTAGTAGCAAAAAGTGCATGGCAAACTCCACTCATGCAATGATGTGAAGCTGCACAGACATCTCCCATCCATTGCCAGATGTTGCCAGCAGCCTTGAAGTCTCAGTTTTTGCTGACCCTCTGACACCACGGGAAGAAGAGATGTGCTCCTTTCTGTCTCTCTGCCCCTGCACATGATTTTTCTATAGACTGCATAGCCAGGGAGCAGTTTGACAGCAACACCCCTGGTGCTGCAGCTGCCTTAAAGCAGATGGTTTGCATTCTCCTTCCCCAGGAGACATTTAAATTCAGAGTGCTCCTGGGCTCCTCCTAGTGCGTAACCTGGAAGATGATCGCTGCCCTAGAGGCAGCTGGTTCCCTGCCTGTCATGACTTTCACCTGACCCAGAGCATATCTGTAACCTCAGTGTATCATCTTCTGGCCCTACAGACGATATTCAGGCAATAGAATTCTACTTACCATGTGGGATTTGCATCAATGCCCACACAGGGTATTCATGCAGGTGTCCATAAGTGTGCTGGGTAAGAAAACAGTCTGTGGCCTGTTGGACCTGACTGGTGTGTTGATCCCCAAGGCAAGTTGTATCACTTGGCAAGTGCTGCTACTTTTACTGACTAAAGCTGTGATAAAGTTGGGTAAAAGGTAAGGTATGTGTCTAGTAACATCTGATATGGCAGCCTCCTTGGATTCTACCTGTGGACAAAGAAAGGTATTTTCTATTTGGCCAGTTCCCAAGGATGTCTCAGACATGTAGGATATCTTAAAGGTCATTTTCTGTTTAGAAAACTAATCCCATCCTGGTTATCCACTGGCAACAGAGGGAGTTTGGGGACTTATCTCAAATGCCAATATCTACATTTAGACATTTAATGTAGGTGTCTTAACCCTGAACTGAATCCCACCCACAGTTTTATTCTCCCAAAAGAAGTAGTCTAAGGACATGAGATTGCCTAAAGCAAAGACTTGCCAAAAACTTGCCAGTAAATGATTGTCAAATATATACAGCACTTTGACACAGCTCTCATCCAAACAGTTTGTTGCTTTTCAGAAATAAATGAGAGTATACTTTTAGGGTCCACTGCCACTGGATGTAATTCTCAATTCTGTGTTACTTACAATATTCCTATGGACACATTCTATTGCATGAGCCACTGCCCATCTCTTTTTTAGCCAGGTCCCATAAGATATTAAGCCACTGCTAAAAATGGTGGACATCTTTCACTCTTACTCGTGTCTGTCTGCAGGATCCTGCTACTCTTGTTCAGTCAAACTGAGTAATTATTTCTGAGAAGAAGAGTTTTATTAACAGCTGGTATTTCTACCTTTAGGTTGACCTTATGTTTTGAGACAATTAGCTTGATTAAGTTCTCACTGACATGCCACTGTGCAATGAGCTGTGGAACTACTCTGTAAAGGCAATGTCTGAATTATACTACCCTGGAATTAGTCCCATTTGTCTTACTATTTAAGCAAATGAGTGTGATTAGTCTAGAAACAGTTCTACCTCTGGAAAACAAATAGCTTGTTTTGCCATGAGAATTGTTACTGTGAGCAATATTAAAACCTCAGTCTGCTTCTCCTTACACAACCAGTGGTAAGTGAGCACTTAAGCACATTATGTACCAATGGCAATTTAATTTTCCCCCTTGTTCCAAGCAGCGAGTGTAGAGAACTGAGGGATCCATGTTTCAGTAACATTCTCTCCCTGATATCTGACAGTCTGAAGTTTTTGCTGCTGTAAGAAAAAAATCACTTTGAATATTTTGATTCTTAATAATTCCTAAAAGACTCTTCTTTCTGTTCACAAAAATTAATTTTAAATGGAATTATTTTCAATTGTTTGTCTGATTTTTCTTCCCAGAGCACAGTAAAATAGTACCAGCTCTTTTTATGATGGATGGTATTATGTTAACAGTTCCTGATTATTTGTTAAGGGTTATTGCATGTCTGAAGCTATAACTCTCAATGGAAAGAATGCCACAATTTTAGATTTCCTTGAATAGAAACTGCTAGTGTTTGTGGTGCCCAGAACATCAGAGCACTAACCCACTTCAGCAGCGAGCATGTCCAGCACAGCTGGCTGTGGGTGGCCTGGTATTGTTAGCCCTGGGGGCAGCACGGCCCACAGGGACCAGTGGAGGTCCCTGCTGAGGACACCATTTCATGGCAGGGAAGCAATGGCTGGAAGGGATGTTGCTCTAAGAATGTGTGTTAGGCTGTTCTTTCAGAAAAGATGTTACTGTCAGGCCAGAATAACCTGTTGCTTTGTTTAGTTCATGCATCTCCTGTGCATAGAATATCTAACAGAGTCATCGTTAGATTTCCAGCATTGTTTTTGATTCCATGCATCTGCTAGAGTACCAACTATTAGTAATTTTAGATTGAAAATTAGAATTTTAAACAGTGTATTTTGCAATGATACTCTAGTAGATGCATGGAGTCAATAAAATAATTTCTTTCAAACCAGAACAAAAACATTGATTATTAGAATTACATAGCCTTGTTACAAGCAGCTGGTTTTAGCTTTGGGTTATGCTCAGCTTTGTATATATCTTTGGGAAAAAAAAAAAAAAAAAAACAGAATTGCAAATGGAAGTTCCATCACTAGCAGCTGAGTTTGAAAGAAATCTCTACATTCACTGTGTAACTGCAGTGTCAGCATGCTGGGGATCACAGAGAGTGTAGGATACACCTGCACAATGAGGAATAATGTTACCAGCTTCCACATATCTATTTGAAGCTCAACTTCTTTGTGTACTTGGGGTCAGTTTCATCTCACAGAAAACCAGTTTCAAGGAAAAGTAGGTATTACTTCCCTTGCCAGTTATAGTGAATTGTAGATATATACCCCTGTGATCTCCTTTAATATCTCAGGATATTCAATGAGATTTCTATTGGCCAGGAATGGTTTGATATATTGTTATAACACAGCATCTGAAAGGAAACATGTGCCACAATGCACTCCCTGATGTGCCAGTATTTGTATTCTTACTTAGAAGGGTATTAGAGTAAGAAATAAATTTCCTGCAAAGGGAAATCTTTCCAAAATAAATTTTACTCATAATCTGCATTATTTCAGCAGGGCAGGGCAGGGCAGGGCAGGGGAGGGGAGATGGAAGGAAGGAAGGAAGGAAGGAAGGAAGGAAGGAAGGAAGGAAGGAAGGAAGGAAGGAAGGAAGGAAGGAAGGAAGGAAGGAAGGAAGGAAGGAAGGAAGGAAGGAAGGAAGGAAGGAAGGAAGGATAAATGCTCATATTTATATTCCACCTATCTTATAAAATAAAAGTTTTCAAATACAAAGTTCATTATCTTCACAGGGAACATTTGACATTGTTTGCTGTAAGGGGTCATGGAGTCAAAGACTTACTGACTGCTAACAAATTGAGGCAAAGACCTGTCTGATACATCTAAGTAGTGAAAACTGACTAAAGCTCAAGCTCTAGGGACAAGATGATTACTGGAAGAAGAGATTCTTATATATATGCATCATTGCAGAATTAGGTACTTGCATTATGAGCTTTCTTTTGGCTTTGCCCTTGAGACCAGTTATTCCACTATTGCAGGAAGCAGAATACAAAAGGTTTACAGAAAAATTTTTAAAAAGGATTTTTTTTCCCTTTTACCAGATTTTTTTTTTTTTTTTGACTGAAAACAGCTGAGGAAGAAAAGAACATGGGTTATCAGCAGATTAAAGATTGATCATTATGATGTAGTCTTGAACAAGGTGATTGTAGGTCTGGAACTTTATCAAGTAAAATACCCAATCATGAGATAGAGAATTATTGAAATCATACAAGGCAGGAAAGTATATACTGGAGTAACAAGTACGCCTTGGTCACTCAGAAAAACTGGTGTGGCAAAGGGGTAGTGCAAACACAGAAGGAGTCTGAAGGTTCAGTTCAGCTGACCACTTAGCAACATCTATTTCTAAATGAAATCTAAATGCCTGAGGGTACCAGGGGTTTGGAGTGTGACATAAGAACTACAGGGGACCTGTGCCTTTTCAGGAGAGCAACTGGGGACAGATAGGGCATCCTGGGGTGTTTCAGGTGGCCCCAATGTGCAAGGAATAGGCTGGAGTTGTAAAGGAGACATATTTGTGCAGCCTGGCCAAATGAAGTCTAAAGAGGGATAGCTTTTTCTCCAACTATGCTGGAAGAAAGATAATCCTCTCAGCAGTCCTTAAGAGCTGAACATTATTTAGGACTGAGGCAATTGTCATGCTGGAGGAATGAGTCTCTGTCCACCACCACTCACAGAAGCAGTGGGTCAAGCAGGGGGATCCCAGCTGCTTCTGACAGGGAGGCTGATATTTACAGAGTCAGATTTTTGGTGGAAGTTGCCTGTGTGAGAGGCTGGATTTAAGTGGCTCAGGAAGCTTTTTCCACTTCAGGTTTCTCAGGACTAGGAAGCCATGCTGATTTTCCCTCAACCTGTTTTATGTCAGAGTTCAGATGAGATATTTATAGTAATCCTTAAGTTTGTGAATCTCTCATAATATCTGAGCTTCTTGATAGTTAAAATATTGTTTCAAAAGGTTTCTGATAATCAACTGTGATTTTTCTGAAATGTTAATGTTCCTTGCTCTTCAACCTTTTTTTTTTTTTTTTTGGTTGTCTTGCCAAGGAGATATTTCTACAATGAGAATCCAAGTTAGGCTGGCTTGTGTTTAGATGAATTTGTACCCTCCAGCTTAAGATGAAGAAGGCATAACACAGGTGCTTCAAAAAAGTTGTTTACTCACTATTTTCAGACATAAATCTGGATGATTACTTTTTAAAGTAGATGAGTAAAAACTTTGTCTAAAAGTGTGCAAAATTAATCTTTTGCCAGTTGGAAATATTGACAAGATGCATTTTTCACAGTGAAAGTTTTCTGTATCAATTATTTCCTATTTTCTTCTCAGTCAAATGTACTTTTTTCCATGAGTAAGATGCTGAAATAATTATATGCTTGGGAGAGGATTCATTATCGAGGAGAAGAGACATTATATAATACTTCAGAAGACAGTTCATAAGGAAGTGTTGAGGAGATAGATTTGTTGTTCAGATTTTCAGGTGATCTATTTTTAAAGTTTTTGTGTTGTAATGCAGTGATGTACCTTCTTCTGACATTCTCCCACACAAGAATATACAAACTTCCTGAAAGGTGCTGGAAGTATTTGAGCTATTACCAATCTCACATAATTGCTGCTGGGTCACAGATCTACAGAGCACTGTAATAGATGTGTTTTTGTCAGCCAGGGAATCCACATGACAGTTTTCTGGTGCCATCACTCCCTAGCAATGAAAATTCTCTTATTGTTACTATTTTTATTTTTCACTCCTGTTGTAATTTAGCAGGAGACTTTTAATCCTGAATTGTTTTTTTGGGGCATTTTTATAAATGACAATTTGGTCATGAAGGCAAATTTCTGGAAAGAACTGTTACTCTGGGTTTTAGAAGCCTTATATAAGATCTTGTCAAGTTATTCATTAGAGCATGTTCTGTGCCATACATTTAAAGGTCCTGAGTGACATGAAACTGTCATTTTATGACTTCTGGCAAATAGGGCTTGTCACTTTGAAGTCTTTATTGCTACAAGGGCAGGAAGGGGTTAGTCATCACATAAGTGTACAACTTCTTGAGAAAAAAAAAAACAACATTATTTTTGTCAGGCTTTGGTCCATATAGTAAATAGGTTTCACTGTTAGACAAGCTAACTAACCAAATTATACATTTGACTGATTTCAGTTAATTTCTTTCATTGGGGTTTATTACAAATAGGTGATCATCTTATAGACTTGTATAACTACATTTGTGTTATCTTGCTAACTAAATTGTGGAACATTCTTTGCAATTGAGTTTAAATTATTTGCTTTGATGTCAGTTTGATTTCAATTTAATTTAACATTATAATTCTTTTTACTTGAGTTTTTGTATTATTATGGTAGGTGAGCTTAGGTAATAAATTTTCCTGATTTTATTTTCATGAAGTCTTTTCGCAAAATTATTAAAATACACCAACTCAAATGTCTTTAAGCAGTGTGAGGGCAGAACCACTAAGGATGTGGGTGGAAATAGGCCAATAAATTCCAAAATTTGAATGGTTTTCCCTAACTAGCCTTTATTTATTGGCAGCTTTTGGGTTTTTTTTAAGTTCAGTCTCTTTCAAGGCTCCCCACAAAATACACATACCACTCTAAGGGCAGCAGCCAGTACTAAAATGCTTATGTGAGGATATATGTATGAACACAAATCTCTTCACAGCTGGCTCTCTATTGGCTCTAAATACTTGAAAAGTGTTTTAACTTATCCTCAAGCTGGCTTAGCTTGTACATCTGAAAATGGACCCACAGAGGAGTGTTTTTATTGGCAACTCTTTACTAAAAGTATTTGGGCAGTCTGCCCAAACTCTCCCTTTTCTGGCCAAAGTGCATGCTGCCTTGTACTTCATCATAGGAAGCATGGGAAGACATGTGGTTCTGTGTGAAAACATACCCTGAAACTTAGAAAAGTCACTGCTACTTGTAGCATAATTCCCACAAATAATGCTCCTGTCCTGTATTTCCCAACCTAATCTGCATCCTCTCTCCTTTTCTCCCTAAGTGAACTTGTTCAGTCAGACCCTACCTCCCCAACTCTTTTCTCAACAGATTGTGTACAGGTTTCTTCTCCATTCTCTTCTCATTTGGAGAAAGACCACCTAGCCTTTCCATGAGCAGGGACAGCCCACTTCCCGCATCCCTGAGAAATGTTGCCATGCTGTGTGGCTGCTGCAGGATCACATCCACAGAGCATTAGGTCAGTGCTACTGTTGGAAATGCTGGAAGGCAGCCTTCTGTGTAGCCAGATGACACTGAAGTACTTTTATCTTGAAAACTATTTTGGAGACCTCCTTGAATTTACCCAGGAGAATAACACCAGCCAAGGAGACAGGAAGGTCGACTCAACTGGATGTTGCAGTCACTCATTAAGATCATTATCTGTGTTATTGCCTTCCCTGTCCTTCCCACCCTAAACTGGCTGCCTACTGCATGTGGGCTGGAATCGCATCATTCATGCTCCATCATTTCAAAGGACGAGTTCATGTCAGTCAGTGGAAAGCAGCCTTTCTCTCCTTTGCTCTGGTAGCAGGTTTAAACACGTCACTATTTCCCTCTGGGCAAGAACAAATAGTTCAAGCTTCAAGGTCATTCCCATGGATTCCTGAGGACATTTGCATACTGCTACCCATCAGCAAGAGGTAACCATGCATCTTGTATTTTTCTGGAGTGCCTTTTTCTAGTTTAAATAAACTGGGAAGAGGAACTAATTTAATATTGTCATCTAATGATACATATTTTTAAAAAATATGCAGATTTGCAATACTGTATGCTTGACCCCAAATTATCCTAACCCTCTAAGATTTTGTAATAATTTCTAATGTCTCTCAATGGTCTTTTATTTATATTTTGATATTTCTCAAACTCCAGTCTGATAGTAGTCTTGTAGACTTTAAAGGTCGCTGTTATAAGAATCTGTCATTCTCAACTAAGATTTGGTGTAACATCAGCCCTAGAAGGTAAAAGTTTCCTCCCATTTGGCATTAAGTAAACTTACAGACCATCTTTATGCTATATATGCTTTAAACCTCCCCCAAACAATGCTATGAAATTGCATCCTGTCTTTTACAAAAAAAAATCAAAGTACATAATCTATGTCACCTCATCAAAAGTTTACACATTCAGTGTCTCAGACTTTGCTAGGTCTTGATCTCTTAAGATGCTGATCTAAAATGCTGGTGGCATTTAGTCCACCATATAACCACTGTACATTGGATGCTCAAAGTTGTTCTTTATAGCTGATGTCCTGCCTTCCTGACTGTGAATCCAGTACACCTGTAAGCAAATGACACAGCAGTCTGCTTCCCATCATCCACTACAGCTGTATACTAGGTCATGTTCTTTGCTTTACAGAAACTTTGATTATAGGGAACTTTAAACCAGAGGAAAACCAAGAGGTTTAGCTCTTTTGCAAATTAACAGCCTTATAGGGAAAGTACACCATTCTGAGTTATTCAGTTTACATCCTGCATGTGTGAATCAGTGTTAAGTTTAAAATTTAAAATTTTAAATTGCTACTTTTGCTATTGTTAGCTGTCAAATCTGAAACTGACTGTAACTCTAACAATGAAAAATTACTTTCAGGTGAGGACCCCCCATGCTGTATTGCCAGCTATAACAGTTGTAAAATAAACAGTGCTAGAAGGCAGGCATCATCAGTGAAACTCCATCACCTGCAGCCAAAGTTGTTCAAGCAGTCCCTGGAATCAACCCAACTGCTGGCTCAATACAATTGCATCTTCCTATACACTTTTCAGGCACAGTGTAGGAGTTGGCATGAACCCTAAATTATCCCCAGAAGACAGTTCTCATTCAGCTGTCCTGTTTTGGGATGAAGTATGTTTAACACTATGGACACAACCTATCCAGTTGACCCCAGTGCTACAGCAGGTTAAAGTTGCTGTCTAGGCATTTGGTTATAAGGCAGTATCTGGACTAATGCTGGA
The DNA here is from genome assembly GCF_050655825.1 of Lonchura striata. Classification (NCBI taxonomy): domain Eukaryota; kingdom Metazoa; phylum Chordata; class Aves; order Passeriformes; family Estrildidae; genus Lonchura; species Lonchura striata. The sequence continues at coordinate 66,674,734 of NC_140703.1, forward strand.
TTCAGAAATCAAAGACTTATCTGTATTTCCTTTGTTCTTGTTGAAATGAAACAGTTTGTTCTGGTGACTGACAGAGAAGGAACTTTATGTTTCATTTGGGCTGGGATTTATCAGAGCTAGTCTTATTTTCCAAAATTCTCTTTGAACATAATTTTTACTGTGTATCATATAGCATTCTGTGTCAGATTAAAGCTGGTATGTCACAGATCTATTTTAGAAAGAAAAATTTCATACTTTCATGAACCCAGAAAATGTCAGAAACTCTCCTTTGCCATGAAAAATGCATATAAAATAGTGTCAGAAGATCACAGAGAAATCAGCACGTTATTCACTTGTCATAAATGTTCTGGTTCTGAGCAGGGTGATGCCATAGTTACTTGTGAAGTTTCACTTTTTCTTTTTTTTTTTTTTTAATGCAAATAGACTGCAAAACAAACTCATGAGCAAAATCAGAAGTGTGATTTTGATGATAGAGAAGAAACTATATAGGATAATGCTATATCTATCTATATATATATATGTAATATGATGCTATAGTAAGTCTTAACAGTGGTCAGTGTTGGAAATAAAGTATCTTTAGAAGCTTTGTGTTAGTGGGGATTTCAGAAGTTGCACATGTGGATACTAAGAAGCATATCCATATCCCTCCTGCTGCCCATCTGCTGAAGGAGATGTGTCCTCAGTGGGGTCTCTCTGTGTCTCTGGAAGGTTTGCAGTACGTCTGTGAACACTAATACAAGTGGCTTGTCACCAAGGCCCTTGGTGCCTGCTGGTGGCTCCCTCCAGTTCTCTTCTCATGCCTGGCTATGCCTGTTTCGGGGTAGGGGGGCAGCAAGCAAGCGAAATGCAAGTCAGGGTCCCCTAGAAAAACAGGGAGGATATGATCATATATGTAGAGGAAGCAAATATGGTTGAATAAATACCAAGGAAATCTGATTGCAGTTTTTCTTGAGCTTTAATGGGGAAATATCTGTGTCTCTGTGATTATTATATGCATGTATATGTACATATACACAATGATACAGCAGCAGAAAAAAAGAATCCAGTTATTTATTTAGGATTATCAAAATGAGTAACATCAGCTTTTCTTAAGACATATGCAAATATTAAAAAATGATAGAGTGGAACTTGTAAAGGTTTGCAAAGAAGGTGGAATGTTACCATTCCTCCCTGAAAAACAACATATGAAAGAAACAGTCCCATAGAATTTGAAATAGTGATCTGTAGCAGATGCAAACAAAACTGCCTGTTAAGAGAAAAAGGTTTTCTCATAAGAATAATTTTTCTGTCATAGTATTATGATTTCCTTTATTTTATCTATTTCTCCTGCTCAGGTGCTGCTGCTATTTCCATGGCACAGCAGGAAGCACCATGTAAAGTTATTTTGTCTTCATTTCTTCTCTGAAGTATTTTTATTATATGTCAGGTATATGGACTCTGTAAAAACTATAATTACACTTTCCATAAGTTTGCACCATAATTTTTTTTCTTTCATTCTTCTCACACTGGCCCTGGGTATTTGACCTCCTTGTTCTTTAAACTTCTTCCTGCAGAGACATTCAGATCAATTCAGATTGGGGAATTTTGTACCGCTGCTGGCTTGTTTCTAGGTCTTACAGCTCCATGTAAATGTCATATGCATGACATATTTACATGTGACAGCACAGTAACAGTAGTTACAAAACAATATCTACCTGTAGATAAAATAAACAGGGGTTTTTTTGTAAACACCTATGGCACCATTATCTTAGATGTTTTTATCACCTTCCAGGACTGTACTGTACCAGCAATCAATCTCTAGTTTCTCATTGTATGTAAACTTTATTTATGGGTAATTATTTTCAGGAATTGGTGCAGAAAACAAATATAGATTAGTGGGAGACAGCTATTTAAAATAATGAAAATGTATGTTTAATATGTTTCTTCTAAAAGAGACAAACTAAACTGAGATCTACTTCTCAAGAATCATGAAAAGGTAAACAAAAAAGATTCCAACAAGTATTTTCCTTATGACTTACAGCAAAGCAACAGAAGATCTTCATCAGACTTAAAATAAAAACATAGAAACAAGAAACCCCCAAATCATTCTCACAAAATCATGATAGATCCCATCTGTAGGTGACTGTACTCTTCTACAATAAACATCTCTGATGCCCAGTTTCATTGATACAATTTAATTCATGTTTTTTCTCACAATAAATGTGGACACGATCTTCTTATTCATGTGCTTTCAAGAGAGAGAAACCTTTAGCATTAACCCTCTAGTTGCAGTCCCTCAGTTTTCTTCAGGGGTCTTGGGAAGATCTGTAAATAGTAAAAAACTGAGTAATATGTGTACATTGCTGCGGGTTAACTTGACATCTGCCTGACAGATATGAAATAGAGCGGTGTTGAAACCTGTCTTTGTCAGGTGGCAGCTGGAGTCAGGCAGGACGCCCTTCCACATCCAGCACCCAATCTGCTTGAGTTTGGGAACAGGGATATGATGCTCAGACTGCCTGTGGCTGTCCATGGAATATGGCAGTCCACCTTTCTTGCCGATACCTCCTTGTGAACTATATTTATGTCTCTTAATTTGGATCTGAACATAAAAATTTTCACCTCCTTGAACTGAACTTGCAGTTTTGAAACAAAAGAATGAAAAGCAAAGTGATAAAATACAGTGCGTTAAGAACGTGGTATCTGTTCCAGGGGTACAAAATTGTGCAATGGATATGAATTTTATTTTACTTAGAGTGATATTATCAGAACATAATCCACAGATTGGACAACCTCTAGTAGCCCAGACTGTAGACTGATAAAATCCTGTAGGGAGAACTGGGAAACATCTTGCAAAGGATGGCAATTCCTCAGCTCCTGTATATGGCTGTGGAAGGCACTACTTTCTCGTATGTCCTCTTTATCTTTCTCTGCCTATGTCAAGCCGTGTTGATTGGCTCTGGAAAACAAAGAAAACAACTCAGTAATAGCCTTTGTACATATCTCTCATTGTACTGCTTAAGAAAAGGGGGAGCAGATTAATTACTATGTTCCTCGCTATGTTAATTGACTTTTTTTTTTATGAATGAAAACCTTACAATAATAAAAATATGTATGATAGCTTGCTGTAGAATCTCAAAAGAGATTTTGATTTAATGACTGGAGAAAGTGGAGGAAAAGACAGTGGGTTAATGTAGCTTGCATTATCAGCTGAGAAAATTGCAAGGAGCTATAGTTCTTTCTTTAATAAGGTGTTCAACCTCCAACTGAACAGCAGAGGGAAATATTTTTTGTGGACCTTGTTTGTTGAGGTCAATTTTTTTCTCTTTCCTCTTTCCCCTTTCCCCTTTTTTTAATCTTGATTTTTCCCAGCTGGAAGATAGAACCAGGAAAAAATCATTTTGTTAGCAGGAGTATTTTTTGCAAAGTCCTCTAATAAAGTATAGAGAATAAAAGCACAGACATTATATTATTTACTATGAGTAATATTTTAGCATTGTTTTATATCTACTATGTTTCCATATTAATTCTAGTTTAGAACTGAGTAGTTCAGAATCAAGTCTGTGACTATTACCTACCAGTCCTTGGAAATTTATCTCCTATGGATTTGTTTTTTTCTTTTAGGTTCTGAGTTTTAATTTATAAGGTAGTAAGCTATGGTTGGAAAAACATTTTATGTGAATGTTTTTGTAATAGCATATGAGATTGAATCAAAATCTTAGTAGGGAAGCTCACCACTGAACTGTGTAGTCTGTGCCTGCCACAGAGAAGTCAGGGTATTTGAGCAGGTCTAGAAAGATATAAAAGCTGTATTTAGTTGTCCACACTCAATCCCCAAGCAACACATAGGTTGTTGTAGGATGTCAGAGAAGATCTCTCCATTGGAATTACCGTTTACCCAGTTGGAGTTGATTTCAGCACAGTTTTTGAAACGCCTTTCCTTGTGGCCCATAAATTCTACATTTTTTATGTCCGCTCTCAGTGATCCATTCTTCTCCCCAGGCTTTGTTAACCTCCCCCTAGGTCTGAGAGAGCACTTGGACAATAGTACCACCTTTAACTTATCTCAAGTCTCTGCAGGAGTGGTTTACCTTACAGTCTAGGCTCAAGATACCCACAGAGGCATATCTGAGGGGTAGAGAGAGGCTTTGGTGATCATTGGTGGTGGCAGATACCATCTTTCCCATAAATTGGGGTGATCTTTTCTTGACCAGTGATATGTGTATGAGCAGTTGCTTCTCAATAGTTTGCTGCAGTGGGATTTTTTTGTCCGGATGCACCTAGCAGGATGTGCTAAGCAGATCTCTCCTCTGTCAGACCTGGGGTGGCTGCCAGCCTGTCAGTCCCTTCTGTGCTTTCCCATGGCAAAGTCTTTCTGTGGACTTTACAGTGTTTGAGACAGGCAACTGTGCTTTTTAAGTACTTGCAGAACTGAATGAAGAAATTAAGAATGACATGGAGCAACACTTCTGGTGGTAAACTATGTTGTATCATATAATTTCTTGCTTGCCACAGATTTTAAAAAAGCATATAAGCAAATGGTATTCTGACAGATATGCTTTTACTTGGTAAGTTACAAATAAGCAGTGTTTTGGCTTCCACTTTTGCTTACATGTTCTTTTGATAAAAAATGTTTCAACACCACTTTCTAGTATGAGTTCTAAATATTTATATATTGCAAATATTAATTTGTTGCACCATACCCCCAAGCTCAATTACTGATTTTGTCTTTATTTTCATGTTGCAGAGACAAAATATTAGAATGGCATAAAATATGGCCCAGTTCTACTACAAAAGAAGTGTCAATGCTCCCTACAGAGATCGTATCCCTCTTCGCATTGTACGGGCAGAATCCGAACTGTCTCATTCAGAGAAGGCCTATCTGAATGCCGTGGAGAAAGGAGATTATGCCAGTGTAAAGAAAGCTTTGGAGGAGGCAGAAATTTATTTCAAGATCAATATTAACTGCATTGATCCCCTGGGAAGAACTGCACTCCTTATTGCAATTGAAAATGAGAACCTTGAGCTCATTGAGCTGCTCCTTAGTTTTAACGTGTATGTGGGAGATGCTCTGTTGCATGCCATACGGAAGGAGGTGGTTGGGGCCGTGGAGCTGCTGTTAAATCACAAGAAGCCCAGTGGAGAGAAGCAGGTATGTGCAGGATTTTCTGAGTTTTTGGTCTGGTCTAATGTAAAGAGGAATTGTGTCTAATGTAGAGAGGATATGTGCAAAGGGGGTAAGAAAAACAAAATATCATCCTTGTGCACGGTACTTAAAATCACAAAATCAATTACTGTGATGCTGAATGCATTGTATCCAACTATGTTTATGCATCATACAGTCAAAAATTGTTTCGAGTCAGAAGAACCGTCAATTCTAGTTCCAACATCCTGCTATGAGCAGAGATATCTTTCCTTAAACAAGGTTGCTCAAAGCCCCATCCAGCCTGACTTTGAACACTTCCAGGGATAGGACACCCTGAACTTCTCTGGGCAGCCTGATCCTGTGTCTCACCACCCTAACTGTAAAAAAAGTCTTCCTTCTGCCCATTGTAAACTTACCCTCTTTTACTTTAAAACTATTGCCTCTTTTCCTGTCACCACAGGCCTTGGTTTAAAGTCTCTCTTTAAACTCCCCTCTGTATAATGATAGCATTATTCCTGCAGATACGGCTGGGAAATCTTTAATCATTCAAAGAAACAAATCGTTCAAAAGAGAATAGTAATGTTAATATGTAGTCCATTTGAATTAATTATGAAACTCCCATAAAAGTCAATTAATGTTTTAACCCATCCATGTAGAGGCCATTATATCCCAACTCAGAAAGGCAAAACTGGTGGACATGACCTAGTTGATCCATCCTATGAAGTACAACTTAAAAAGGTGCAAACTTCCCTCCCTTTCTCCCTGTTTTCTTTCAAAGGAAAAAATCATTAATTTCAAAAAATATGGTCTAATTTATGATCTGATACCTACTCTGCTTTCCCTTTAACTGCTTTGAGACATCTCTGAAAAGTAACTAGCCTCTTGCAAATCTTTCTTATTTTAAGAAAATAGTGGAGACAGGATGACATAGCCCATAAATTCTGATATTCCTAGGACTCTTCTAGGAAGAAAAACCTTAAAAATAGTTATACTACTGTACTCTATTTTAATAAATTTCAACTTTTGTGTGTTATAGGTACTCTATTACTGTATTTCAATGAATAGTATGTTGAAACTATTACAGCTCTTTTACAGATAATGCATATAATATACTTTAATTACAGTGTAATGTACTTGGCATGGATAGAATTGCAGATAATAGGTAAAAAGTATAATCTTTGCTGATAAAATAACATGAATTCTATGCTTCTTTGTTATGGAAAGAAAGAGATATACTAGATCTTTCTGCAAATGTGTGTGCCTGTCTTCTCTTCTAAATAGTAAAAACAGAGCTCCTGTAAAATGACAACAGATTTATGTCAGAGAAAGGGAAGAACATTATATTCACATGATGTTTGTCTCATTTCATCATTCCTCAAATGATAGTGCAGATGAGAATACAGTGCATGGGAATTTCTCAGTGCAGTGTACCAGGACCCTGAAGGATCAGTGCACAGCCCCACCCCAAACCAGTTGAAACTCCTGTGTCTCCATTATGCAGCCTCTATAGTGGAAGTTGCCATTTGCAGAGTAGTTCATGTCATCCAAAGGTTTGTCTTTTCTCTGGTCTTGCTCCCTGGGCTCCCTGTAGCAGTGGAGAAAAATGGAGATCCCTGGAGAGCTCCTCCTGCTGTCTTTATCAGTTATTTGTTTTAAGACAGCATTAATCACTTTTTGGCCTTGGGAATCTACAAATTCACCTTACAACAGCTGCCTAAATTTCAGGCTGTTCTTCAGACTTTCAGGACTACTTTTTTGTATGTGCCACAGCTGTTGTAATGAAAATGCTTGCATACAAACGGTAAAACTTGTGTTAGGCAAGCTTCATGCTATAGCAGACAAAAGATAAGCTTACTTTCTGTGTCAATATACCATGTTAAATTATCCACCAACTGCTTTGCTCAAATCTAGAGGATCCTTCTCTGTGCTGAAGCTTGAGCATGTTGTTTCAGTGCCAGAGTCCACTGCTGGCTGATGTGAAGAGTGCTGCTCCTGCTGTGCTTTCTTGGTTTCCCTGGTTGCACTTGGGGTCTTACTGTAAAGTGTGAAGAATAATAATGAATCATTTGAACAGATACATCTCCTTTTGTGTTTGTAGAAGGCTAGGTTTGCCCAGTGCCACTGCAAGCACTGCTTGCAAGGCAGTGCTTATAAAATGGCTTTTTAACTAATAGGTTGCTTACACATGTTCGCTGTTGTATGCACTGGAGATCCCAACAACAATTAAGCTTCTGTGTGTGTCAAGTGTGTAATAATACACTGATAATCACACTGGTTTGTTTTTAGGAACATGGCATGCTGAAGAGAGTGTAAATGCCAATGGCATCTTTGCAGTAATGCCACAATGAATGTAGTATAATAAAAAAGTACCTTCTGGCCAAAAAATCATTCCAATACGATAGAGATATAAAATCTGAATACTCAGAATTATATACTTGTATTATGTACTTTTTTCTTCCTTCAAGTTGTTTTGCCCCTTCAAGTTTCTTTTGAAACTATTTCAAACTAAATTTCTACTTTTTGATTACTGGAATTTGTAAATATTTGCTATATTGTTTAGACAATGATTCATTTTCAGACTGCGCTTTTAGTAATATGATATCTTTGTCTGTTTGGTTTTCCTTCTTTGAGTAAATCTGGTCATGTGTGGTGAAATCCTGGCCCCTTGAAATTAGTGGGAGTTTTGCCATCGATTCAGTGAGGTCAACCCTTTTTTTAAGAAACAGTTTCCCAAAAATTTAATTAGTGATAGAAGTTATGAACATTGAATTTCTGGGAAAAAACTGATATGATTCACAAGTAAATGAATTAGCTCTCACTATTCTTTTAATATTCATGAGATAATATCCTATGTATGATGTATGATGTAATTTCAGCTTCACCTCATACAATAATGTAGCTATATTTGTAAAACAAAATAATTTTTAAGCATAGAATTTCTTATATAATTCAAGTTCTCATTGTCAGTGTCAGAAAGCTAGGAGAAAATGTCATCTTGTATCAACAGAAAGCTACAACTCTTCAGGACTGCTGAAATGTATCTTTGAAAAGAACTGGTTATCCTCCAAAATTTGATGCTTTAAACATTTTTATGTTGCAAAAGAAAAGGAGAAAAATGTAACAGTATGTTCATTCTGACCATGAATCAATGCATTTAATTAAAGTAATCTGGTTTTGCATTTTTGGAAAAGTTTTATAACCAACATATCCAAATTAGGAGATACCACTGATCTTAATTTACACTTTCTGCTAAAAGAAACAAAAAAAAACACAAAAAAAAGCCCCAAACAAAAACCCCACCAAAACAAAACTGATAACCCCCCCCCCACACACTCCAATAACAAAACCCCAGTAAAACAAACAAACAAACCCCACCCCCACAATCCTCAAACTATGAAACAATATTCAGATCTTTTTAAAGTTAGACCTAAACTCTCTAGTCTATTGATCATTCAGCTGTGGGGCTCTACCTAATAGCCACACGTGATGGGCTCAGTGTTTCAAAGATCGCATTGGTTACAATGGTTTTAACCTAATTACCAATATATGGATACATCTGGTGCCACCTGGTGACTACAGATGAGGCATTGGTTGGTTTAACAGTTCTGAATTGTCTTTGAACTCCTTCTGTTTCTCAGTTATTGAGAGACGTTTTTGCACTATACATTAATCCAACTCAGGAGAAGGGATTTTTTTTGGCACTGGCATTATATTCTTTATATTTTCTATACTTTTTTAGCTGTACCAGCTGCTAGAGCACAAGTAAAAGAGAATAGCACAAATTAATGTGAATGAGTTTAGGAAACTTGTCCAAGTACTTTTAAATTACCATTCTTCAAAACCATATGTCCTGAATTATCTGCCAAGTCACTTGTTGCTTACCCTGATGGATAGCTGAATGCCAAATTAAGAGGGGAAAAAAAAGGTGTTCTTTTAAATTTAGTATCTGCAGAAAACGTTTTTGTCTTGTTAAATTGCATGCAGCATCCACAGATGGGCTGGGGATTAGGCAGCATAAAAAATTAATACCTTTATCTAAATCATAGTGTGCTCTATTGCTTAGGGAAATCAGGCATTGATCATTAGCTGGGGGGCTGACCATCTAGATATTTGTGTATTTTCAGGGAAGACTGAAGGAGAGGTGTAGCTGCCTTCTAAAGATGCTGCAAATCACATAAGTGAAGCTGAAATCTCAGTTACTAGACTTGAATCCATGTAGCATTGTATTAGCTGACAGACTTGCTTTAGGGCTTGGAAACCTGACTGCAGTGCTTGCAGCATTGTCTGACTAGCAGAAAAAAGCACATGAAAGTGCTTTTATGCCTTCTGTTCACTATTATATGTCAGTCTTGTGGTACTTGAGGGTATTTTTATTCGGTGGACACTCTAGGGATAGATGTGCAGATGTGTGAACCAAATACTGAGCTAACGCCAGACTGGCATTTACAAATACAAGAGAATTGCTAGAGGAAGGAGAACTTTGGGACAGAGAGAGATGTGATCACTGTGATATGTGCCTGGCTCACATGTAGAGAAAGGTAGAAATCACTGGCATAGTGCTGGAAGTGGGAAGCTGAAAGCAAACTATATCCACATGCTGCAACACTCAGAGACCTTTTAATCTCCCAGGACAAGCAGTAAAGTCATGTGACTTTACTACTTTAGTTTTTTGTATAAACTACTTTATGCAAAAGCCCTGCCTCTACTTACTCTGCCAAAGTCAAGCCGGGAAGCCAGGCTTCTGCTTGTTAATGTGTCAGCCTCTGAAAATGAAAGTCCATGGCATTGACAATGTTTTTTTGTTGGGTTTCATTGATTTTTGTGGCAAAGGCCCAAGGAAAGGGTGAGTTCAATCTGCCATCTAAATATTTGGGAAAAAATATTTATTAAAAAAGACAAAACCCAAAACTTCTGAAAGTTTAAGTATAGAGGCATTTCTGAAGGACTGAAAGATTCAGCATTTAAGTTACTGTTTTCTCTTCAGACAAACTGTGAGCAACCCTTCCTCATCAGTATGTAGGGGCCTCTAAGATTCTTCCTGGCCATGGCAGACTTTAAGTATGGTATGTTCTAGCCTTTATCTGTAGGGAAAGAACTGAAAGTAAGGAGACAAACTTTTTGTGGCAGGGGTAACCACAGCAAGCTGTGATTTTGTGCTGTTATAAGGAATGGCATCTGGAAGAGATGGGTGAGGTAAGAACTCATGTGTAAGAAGATGGCAGCTCTGACATCTTGTGGTGTCAGATGTGAATTCAGGAATGCTGTGGTATTTATGTGCTGTTCAGTGTGCTAACAGCCATTGTGAAGTCTTGGACAGGAAGAGTTATGAGGGAATTGCTAGGAAAGTTTGCTATTGTGGGACTTTTTGGGAGACAGGGAGAGAAAGGGCAGTATCTGATTGATAATTATTTGGAGTGTGAGAAGGAAGAAAAGAAGTGGACAAACATACAAGTTGTGTTTTGCTTGAATCTTCTGGTGCAATTCTCATCAGAAAAAAACAGTGACTGATGTTATGCCAAAATATGTCTCAACATGTGATTTTTTTTTTTTTTTTAATCAGTTGCTAAGTAGTTAAGTAGTTCTGGAGAGAATGAAAGACTGTAAGAGAACACCCAGGATGAGGGAATGGTGCTGTGTGAAGAAATGTCAAGGATGCTGTACAGTATAGTTTCTGGGCCAGTGGAACAGACTCCTCTGTGGATGTTCAGGCACTCACCTAAACTATCTGGGAAGGGGTGCTGACAACATGGCTAGACAGATGTGTAGGCAAAGTGCCTTCTGGCTGGCAGCATTCCCAGAAACAGAGAAAAAGTCTACAAGTGAAAAGTTGGGAAGCAGCATGAAAGTAGCACAGAGCCTGAAGAGTCATTTTCCATTCCTGAAATACTGGCAGCATAGATGCTGCTTTTCTGACAGAGCTCCTATCAGGCCTGACAGAGCTCCTATCTCCTAGGAGATTCCCTACATGTAGCCACATCACCCACTCTGTTCCTTTAATGTCTCTCAGTATCTTTGGACTTCTTGAAATTGCCCTTTGAGGAGTCCCAGGGTCCTGAGGTGAAGCCAATGTTTCTGCTTTGGAGCTGCACTTGTAACCCAGCCTCAGTCTCAGTCTCCCTTAATGTGTGTAGAACATTTAGGCAGCTTTGGCCCATTGTTTTCTTTCCAAGTCCCCTGGAATATCATTTTCCCAGTCCTGCATTGCCACACAGCCCAGTGTTGTATGTGGGAAAGCTCCTGTGTCAGAGTTATTCTTCCCCCTGGTAACAGTGGGCCCTGCTGGAGAAGACCAGGGAACGTGTACAGGTTGTAGGCCCAGCATGTCTGCACAATGGACTTTACATAAACATTAAACCTGACATTTTTTTAATTCTCCTTCAAATTTTCCCCTAGTAACTGAACTGAGAGTTATACTGAACAAGAGGAGGGAGAAAGAAAGATTTTATAAGCATTGCATGATGCCTAATCTAAACCTCTTTCTCCAGTAACTTTGCAAAATACCAGTAACTTTCTCCAGTAACTTTGCAATCTCTTGTGGGATAGTCTTTGTCTGTCGAGATTCAAGCATCATTTTTGTTTTGAAAATGTCTCCCTCAGAAGTTTATGAACTACATGTCTTTTTTGAATGTTGTGATTAATGACAGTCTAGCTAGTAATGAGTATGGAGGAGGCGTTGCAGAGATTCTTTGTCGGGCTTAAAGTACACAATCTTGAAGTGGAACGTGAGGGCAAAATATTGTTTCTTTCCACTGCTAGCTGCCTGAGTGGGTAGCTGAGTATTTTTTTTCAGTGGTATCTGATTAGTTAGAATTTTCTGACATATTGATAGACAGATGAATGGGAAAGGCCGTGTATGGGATATTTCATTTTATAGATAAAATTGATATACACATATTCAGTCTTTCATATAACCATTTGGGCACATGAAAACAATGTGTAGCACAGGTGCACTGTAAGGGTGGAGCTGACTAATTGCATATGAAATGGGGATAAGAATTTACAGAAGTTTTGTTCTTGGGTTTTAAAGAGGTTGCTGGCTGTTTTCAAGTTCAAAAAAAGCTGCACATAAATGCCATTATGTCTTGGCAATAAACCCAAACTGTCTGTGTTTATATGCATCAGAGCTAAGGTGGGTGGATGAGTAGAAAAACCTGTGACAATTACTAAGGAAATACTCCAGAAGCTGGTATGTCTGTGCCATCCGACAGAGCTGCTAGCAATTTCAATATTGAGGTAGGCAATGTGTTCTGCAATATGCATCCATCACCTTGTAACAAATTCTAAATCATCATATTCCACAGCTGAAGCCATACCAAATGACAAATGCCAAAGTATTGGGAAACACAACAGTTTCTTGACCTGTACAAAATGATGAGCTTTTTTTTTTTTATATTAGCAACATAAAGAAAAATTCTGACTATCAGGATGCTAACAGATAGGTTCCTGGAAGGAAGTGTTATTGAAAATGAGTTTTCCCAGCTATTAATCTAATCCTCTGGTTTAGTACTTTCCAGAAATCCAGAGAATTTTGGTCATAACAAATACAGATTTATATTAAAGATAGCTGGTGAACCAAACTTGACCTAAACTTGAAGTGTCACAGATTCAGAAATATTAAGTACTTTTCTGTCATTATTTGCTGACATTTTCATATTTCTTGTTTGAAGCTCATGCTAGAAATGAAAGTACTATCCTACCATGAGATGAGTGCAAATTATCAAAAATATTGAAAGTATAGAATAAGTCAAACCCTTTAGAAAAAAAAAAAGAAACTCCAAATCTTTAGAAAGGCAATTAAAAAATAAGGTCTGAGTAAAAGTCAGATTTCTCTTCAAGAAGTCACATTTTCTGTGCTGATTTATTTTTCCTTCTTTTCCTGTTTTTTGAGCCCCACTTTGCAGCACTCAGCCAAACTTACAATCAGAATAGGGACAGAACGCAAATTAAAAAAGATGATTTCCAAAATTTCTGCCTTCTACAGTCAGTTCTTTCTGCCTGTACTGTCATTTTCTCAAGCCTCCATGCCTGGCATCCTTTTTGCCAAACCTATCTACCTTCACTTCCTGACAACTCATCAACTGCAAAGACAGTTTCATCTAAAGGCTTTAACAGTCTTTCTGTGCCTGAAAATAAAAGTTAAGAATCAGCTTTGAGGCCATTAGTATAAATTTGTTAAGAATGAGAGGTTCAACAAACAGAACCTTTTTTGATTGAGGTAGTCTTCTCTCTTAAAGTCTAGAAATTCCCATTGCCAATTATTTGTACATTTGGGTGATGCAGTTTAATTTAGGAAGTTAACAAATCTATAAGCATTAAAGAGGCAATATAAACAATCTTTTCTACTTAGAGCAGCCTCTCAGGGAGCAGTTGATATTTTGGCCCTTGATACAGCAGACTGTGCTCTGTATAAATATATACTATATAAAAATATGTTTATACAGATACATGTATGTAAGGGGGTAGAAATCAACCCTCCATTCAGATGCCTGAAGCTGAAGGCAAGGCAGCAGTGGAGCTCAATCTGTGCAGAGATGTGTCCTCCCTGTCCCTTGCCTGTGCTGCAAAGGAAGGAGAACCTCCAGTAGGTCTCATCTCATGTGTGTGTAGGTCTCTCTCATTCCCTAGGGTGTCTTAAGCAGTAAAATGCTGTTTGAATCAGTCCATTTACTGCTCACATATAAGGCAGATAGCTGAGCTCCCAGTAAGGTCAGTGATGAGCAAGAGGATTTGCTGGCCAAATACAAGTGTCTGCTGTAAGCTAAGAAAGAGACTTCTCTGGAATCCACTCACAACATCAACCAGGGGCCCAACTCAGTAGCTCACATGTGGTGGGTAAGTGAAACGTGAAGCATCTTAGAATATCTCTGAGACCTGATTTGTGGCCTTGCAGTTATGTCACAGAACCTGTGGACAACTGAGATGAGCCCTAGATTTTCCTGGGTTTAATAGGAGCTTAAAACCAATTCAGATATAGAGCATATTAAGTGGTTAAATATGAAGATAAACACCCTCCTGTACATTCTTCTGCAACATATCCTCTTTCTGACAGTGCCCAGTGCAGAAACCCAGGAAATATTTTAGGAACAGGACCACCTACTGTTGAAAGAAGCTCAAGGCACAGCAGTTGCTGATGGACATAAACCTCCAAGCAATCCACCATCGAACAGTGGTCCACTGAAAAATTTTCAAAGAGCCACCACTTTAGAATTCTGTCTATGAGGAGCCACTTTGCTCAAATGCAGTTACCTTGAACTTGCCCATGGAGATACTTCTTAAATAATGCAAGAGTAGAATTTGACAGACTTTTTCAAAGTAAGCATTAGTATTTGGGAGTCAAGCATGCAATCATACATAATTATCTATAAAACAAATGACTTTTTAAACCTTCAGCCATGGGAAAACCCTAGGAAAATTTAAAAAACAGAAACACACCACTGTCAAGAAGCTTGTTCATATAAGGTCTTTCACACCCCACCATTATTTTTCCTTGTGTTACAGGGCATCTCTTGTCAGATTTCTCTGTGAGCCATGAAATTTATGAAATCTGATTTCCACCCAGCTATATGCATCATGATGGAATTTCCTCTTTTTCATGTTATGAGCATTCATCAAAGCTTTTGAAGAGGCTGATACACTCATAATATCTGGTTTTGTATGAATTCTCTGGTGTCTAGTAACATAGCTGCACTCGCACTTCAGAATTTTGTTCAGATCTCAAACATCCATATCTTTTGGGAAACTTGCAGAAATTTAGTATTTCTAATATTCCTTCATGTTAACACCCAGCTGCAGCAATCCAACAAATTCAAAAGTCGCAATGGACTGACTGACAAAGCCCACTAATGTGATAACAGGGGCTTGCTTGTCTTGGGAAGCTTGTCAGTTTAGCTTGTCAATTTACCAACTGTTTTGTGGATAAAAGATATGTATGTCACATACTGCACTGACAGAAGTGTTTTAATTGTGCTTGTGCCTGTACCAGGATCCATATCTTCCATATCTTCACCCCAGATTGGCAGGAGGCAAAACTAGTTCCCCTTTCAACTCAGCTACTAAAATACTACAGAGGGTTGGTAATATTGGTAATAAAATATTATCTAAGTTTGCAGACTTGCCACAGTGTGTGAGACCTTCTACCAGGGAAAAAAAAAGAAACCACCCCAAAAAAAAAAACCCAAAAAAACAAACAAACAAAAAAACCCAAACTGAAATATCTACCCTCAAAGTGCAACATTTCATATCATGTACTGCTGAGATACAGCTGAATATTTGCAGAAAATGCAAAAAAGGCTACCATTTTATTTCCTACCAACTTATGACATTTTCTGTAAGTACAAGCAATCTGTCTGTTAATATTAAACTTCTCTTCCCTGCTCCTTGTTCATTTAGACCTTTGCTTATTAAGTCTTTGCTTACTACCATGCCCTGAATTTAGTAAAAATATACTTACATGCACTCAAAACAAACAAACAAACAAACATTTCCATATCTTAAAGCACATTAAGAATACCTCTTTATGCATGGATGCACCATGTGTGTAAGATCTGTACAGATCAAGATCCAACCAATTGGTGAACTGAAGAGGAATACAATACTAAGATAAGCCTAACTTGAAAAAAGGAGTATAAAGGGGTTTGAACCAATCCATTCCCATTGGCATTAGTTTCAATGGTTTCCTTCTAGCAATGTAGTCTTAAATACCTCTGACTAACTCTTCTGCCCCTGGTCTTTCGCTGTGTAGTGCAGGTTATAATAATGCATTTCTCCTTTGACCTCTTTGCAATGGGAATTCAAAGGGAATATTTTTATTTCTAGCAATCTTCTCTTCTACTTATATGTTTCCAAAACCTCATATGCAGGAGGATTGTTCAATTGATTATTGTATGCAAGGAGAATCTTAATGTGTCTATTGTTAAGGAATTGAATCCAGCTGAGAATATGATCATCCTGTAATAAAACTCAGTTTTCAATCCTTTGCCTCTCAAGTACATGTTTCATTCCCAGCATATCCTGGAATAGTTGTGTGAACCTTGGTCTCCTCTTCATACTTCAGAAAAAATATTCTGTTTTGCATCTGTGAAATATGGGAAATTTACAATATGGTTCAAAATGTAAAGCTACTGCTAAATAACAGACCACTGAATAACATACTGAGAATAATGTACTTATGAAACAGCTTATTGTGAAGTTCCTCTGCATCCTCTTAAGATACAAGTTTCTTTGTCTCTGCCATAATCTTCTGTACTCCTTTCTCTTAATTTTTTTTTAAATAGAGAAAACATTTTTCTGTGTTTCATTAATTTGCCTTTTTCCTGCTTTGTTCTTTGTGAGTAAAACCCTTTTAATTTTCTCAAACATTAAATTTACTTCCCAGCCATGAAGATATCACAAATTACTTTGCAATGTTAAATAATTGCAATCAACTGCAAAGACATTTAACTAACTCCCACCCTCTGAGACACTTGTATATCCTAAACAGTTTGTTGATACCAAGGGAGGCCACCAATCTGTTATTGTCTTTTCTGCAAAAGCTCCTTTTCAGAAATTATCTTTATAATTCCATAGCCAGTGGGACAGCTTTTCTTGTTTCTAGATCTAGGAAGCTCAGGGATAAACAAAGGATCCTGTTTAGATTCTTAGAACTCCTTTGTTCTGACATTTCTCTGAAAACCTCATTGTCGACGCAAGCCAATTTCTTTCCACCTCCCTAGCTGACTAATGGAGCCATTTTGGGACAAGAAAAATGAACAGGGAAGAAAAAAAGCAAGAGCTTTTCCATATTTTACTAATCAGACCAGAGACACAGTTTCTCAGGAAATTGAATATCAGACCTAAGGTTCATTAAAATTATTTTGTCTTTATGAACCATTCCGTGTTTGGGAGAATTTTCTATGTATCCATTTAAACAAATTAGATAGGAAGGCCCCCCCTAGATCTATGTTCAAATGTTTTGAACATTCAGAACATTTCAGTATTGACTTTACTCATCATGCATACTCAGAGAAGTATATATGAGCTTTATCATGATGGAAATAAATAATTCAAGTTCCCCTGTAATCCTTTCCATAATAAGACCTTTCTTCTTTCTCAGCTCTCAATTTTTTTTCCAAACCATTTTACTTTTTTTCATTCACTGTCCCTTGAGTGAAAACAACTTTTGCTTGTCACTCCTCATTATGAGCAGCCAAGCAATGCCCAGAACTCCTACTAGAAACACTCCTTTGCCTGTTTAAAAATTGTATGCGGAGAGAGCAAGCGTAAGTTCCATAGCTGAAAACAAATTCTAAATATCCTTGCAGTCTTCTATTGAGTGTCTACTTTTTAAGCAATTTCCCACCCTTGCTCAAGCCACTGGCATTGACTGATGAAGCAGCACATCACTCATAATGGTCACAGGAAAACATTAATTGGAAATGAGCAGTTTGATGTACAGGCAGTGTTTTGGATCAGAGTTTTTTAAGAAATGCAGAGAGGAAAAATAAAAAAAAAAAATTAAAAAAGAGAAGTAAAGCACTGAAATTCCACCCAATAAATTAATGCCTAAAACTATCGAATCCAATATATTGTCCTCTGCTTCTGTATGGAAACTGTTATCAATTAATTTTGCAGCATTCCCTTTCCATTCCATATTCCCTTTTTTCAAATAAAATAAATCTATAGATTTTTACAGTAGGGACTATCCTGAAGAAAATCAAAGAAAAGTGAAACATTCTGCTTGTAAGCACCTGGAAGAAAATATAGGCATGAATTACAGTCTACCAAGATTTGTCAGGAATGAAGCTTGTCATAACAATATAATTATCATTCATCACCAGATAGCAAGTTCTGTATGTTGGGGAAAAGCAGTACCTATCATATAGCTCAAGATTTGTAAGATTTCATTAACTGTCACTCAAAAGACAATCTAAGAAAAACACACTCACAGGAGTTGCCCACAATACTTGGTGAAACAGGATATATGAATTCAACAGAGGGGTGAAATGAGCAGTCCTGCAGGGGTCTATCCCTATCAGTGCAATTATTCATGACGTTTTAGATGAAATAGAGGGCCTGTTAATTCTGTAGACAACTGACAATGTGGGGTGGGGGGGGCGGGGGGATCTCAAGGCTGTTGTAGGACAGAATTCAGGTTTGGGCAGGCAAGAAATTATTTCTGTAAAAATAAAAGAGTTCAGTAAGAAAAAATGTAAGGTTCTAAGTGGAGCAGAAATAATCAACCAAGTATGTCTTGGAATTGAAAACAATTAAGATAACAGTTCTGAAGGGAATATTAAAACAAGACTAACACAAAATGACTGGACAAGAACATTTTACTGTTCAAAAGTCAGAATCACATCTGATGACATCAGAATGAGGACAGATCATAGAATCACAGAATAGCCTGAGCTGGAAGGGACCTAAAAGTGTGGGAAGCTGGAAGGGACCTATCCTGTTCCAGCCCCCATAAGGAAATTCTGAATGAAAACTTAGAAAACAGGAACTGAGCAAAGAAATTAAGTATTCTCTGTATTCACATTTCATAGAACAAGAATTTATGGGCTTAAACTGCACAAAGGTAGAGCATATGAAGTATCAGAAATATTGTGAGGAAATGGTGTGACATATCCACCCACCACTGCAGAGCTTTAGAAACAGATTGGTCAAATTCTTTTGCTTAATGTGTTACATTAATGCTTTTTGTGCTATGTGGCTGTCATGGAGACTGGAAGTGATCAGTCCATGATGTGACACTTGTGACACACAAATTGGTTCAGCTGTAATAAGATGAGCATGAACATGCATTAGAAAGCTCACATCTTGGGGTAGGTTAAGTGTAGGTGATAAAAAATAAAACACATCCGAGGTTTTGTGAATTCAACTTGTGCTTGGGGAAAAAATGGATGAAAATCTCAAACTTGTAAATTTAACTGTTTGAAATTCACAGACTTGTAAAAAGGCAAGCACTGAAGCCTCCTTAAATGTGACAGGGCTTCTGTGTTACTACAAACATCGTTGTTCCAGTCATGTCCCAGCAAAGATGAAAGTAAATTTTCTGTAAAATTAATGGACATGATATTACATAAAACACTATTCTAAGTGGGAGGAAGATATCCTTTGCTAACAGTAATTCATATTACCACCAAGTGAGGGCATTCAGGCCTGAGCCTTGTAAATACATTATGACATGTGATGTACATAGAGAAGGGTTTACACAGAGGCAAGAATGTTGCCTTTCCCCCTTACCGGGAGGAGAACAACTAAAAGCAAGCTCCTAAGGGAGCACATTCAGCATTAACTCTTTTCACACACCCTGGAGAACTGGCCAAAATGATGAATGCAGTACTTTTGAAAAATACCTGTCTTGTATCCCAGCAGTGCAGGTTAGGAGACACAAGACATGGCTAGCTGTGGGTCAACACCAGCATGAGATAGCACAGAAATTAAGTTTTGAGCTAGTTAGCACATGACTTATATCTAAAGAATAAATTATGTTGAGCTCCATGCTAAGGGGAGTATTTACCTCACCCAATTTCAACTATATAAAATTAGATATATATCTTGGGTTGCTTATCAGAGCTCCTCTCTGCTAGACATCTTTACTGCATGACATAAAATACAATAGTTTCATAGGAAAATAATAGGGACATTTTGAAAATTTAATAGTTAGAATTTTCATGATCACAATAATTTAATCTGGAAAAAATGTGAGATTGTCGCTTCTTATTGTTAGATCATAGGGAAATATTGGAATTAAGAAACTTTTCAAGATAAACAAAAAAATATGTAATACTTTGTTAAAAAATGTCCACACAAATATCTTATTTTTGATTATTATTTTTTGCTATATCCACCTGGTTTTAATTCATAACTGGAATTACATTAGACTCCAGAGAAAAGAAATCTGGAAGACAAGCATTAAGCACCTTGTCAGCTCTGAGGTAGAATTTGGATATGGAATTGTTAAAGGACACAATTTGTAATTACATCTTATGAAAGTATGCATTCTTAAGAAGTTACAATATTACTAAAACATTTACATTGAGTCCTTAGACTGTTACTAGTCAGCTTTCAGTGCCTAAGACCCCTGATTTTTGCATCTGTTATGTATCTGCTTCCTAGAAAAACTAAAAAAACTAGACACGGAGGTACAATATTATCCAATGAAAGATAACACTTCAGTAGCAGATTGAGTGTGGTATTTACTTTTAGGAAATAGGACAGGTAGAACCCTTCTCAGGGAGTCCATGGAAGTTGCTTCTGGAAAGCAGACAATGAGAGTGTACTACACGGGTGTTGCAAGGCCAGTGTCACACACCCTGCTCAGGAATGATGCTGTCCCTGAGCTCAGCTTGGCCACTTCCATCCACTTGCCTGGCTACATCCTTGATGGCCACCCAGCATGCCAGCTGTACACTGCACAGTGAGCACCCTGGAGTGGGAAAAAGCACTTGGAGACAATCAGGAGCCACCACTGCAGTCCTGCTGTTTGTGTGGTCTTGTGAGGATAGTTTCAACACGAGTCTCAGGACCTCTCTGCTGCTGTGACAACAGATTTCAAGTTATCCTGATGTGATATCTCTAAATTATTCAGTATACCTGGATGTTTATTGGTGACTTAGTCCAAAGGAGTTGTGGTAGGAAGAATTTTTGAGCCCTTCCCAGGGGAAGTACTTCCATTGTCTTAATCAGGAGGTATTTCAGGTGGTACAACAATGATACAATAATAGAAATCCAAAGAATATAAAAACTCAACAAGCCAGAATGTAAAGCATGGAACCGTGTATGCATAGGGATAGCTCATGTGCTGTGGGCTGTACAGAAATGTAGAGTTAAACATTTTGAAGGTGTTTGACTGATGAGAGCTATAGAGAATTAGTGATAAAACAGCTGAGACTTTGATGACACACTTTAATAATAATAATTTCCTTATATAACCTGGTACTGTATTACATATGTATTCATCCTATCTGCCATATATTCTCTTTTTGCCTTTGCTTTAGGTTTTTCCTCCAATCATGCTGTCATGATGGACATGACTCAGAAATTTATTCCCGTAACTGCCCAAAACCAAGTGGGATTTTCTTTCATTTACAAACAAAAGACAAAATAATTTCAAATAAATAAACAAGGACAAGAGCCAGGGAACCTATCTGTTTGCCCAAGGAAATAGATTTCCATAGATTCTGAGCTCTTGCACTTAAACAGAAGGTAAATGGACTCTGCAGTTTTCAGTCTCTCTGTTGAGATATTGCAGTAATGAGAGCTATTATGAGAAATCTAGATGGAGAAAAAGAACATGGGGTTTATGTTTTTTGTTTTCCAATCTGAGTGTTACATGTTTCTGTTTCCTGGATGTCTAAGAGATCATCAACAATTGCTCTCTTCTTTGATGTCAGGGGGACAGGAAAAACATCTCAGACCTAACTGGCATTAATTTAACTGAGATTTCTCTTCCTGTAATAGCAAAAGAACTTGTCTCCACACAGACCATACATGGAATATAAACAAACACATTGTTTACATATATATTTATTATTTATTTAGTGTGTATATTTATTATTATATATTTATTTTTTTTATAAATTCCACTTGGTATCTAAAAGAATTGTTAGATAGCCAAACCAGACTGACTCATTCCCACTTACAGTGAGTGCAGGGAAAAGGAATGCAACAAAAGCATCTTGTGCCCTTGAGCACTGACATGTTCAGACTTTAAGAATCCTTTATTTTCTGGTGTTTTTTGTGGGCTTTTTTTTGTCAACTAATCACATAGACATTCATAACAAATATATATATGTTCAGCTCTGTAAATAGTGTTGAAGTAGAAATTCTTCACAAAATGTAAGAAGGCAAAAATTATTTGCCTTTGCCAAGTTTAAGCAGCCTCAAACATAGCATGTTGACTCCAAAATTTATAAAATAGTTACACTACTGCTGAGCCTTGGGAAGTCACAGTCACAGTCAGTGACTGAAAGACCTAGTATCTTTCTATCCCCCAGGATTTAAGGATGCCTCAAATGTTTTCTGTGAGTGTTCTGTCAAGGATTCCAAATGTGTGGCTAATATCAGTGTGTGATGGTTATTTGGTTTGGTTCTCTTTAAAGAAAATTATTTTTAATAGTTTGAAAATAAAATTCATTGTAAGTCTGATCACTTAAGAGCAAGTACTCTGGGTCAACCAATGTTGAAATTTTCTGAATTCCATGAGAGCACTCAGTACTTCAAAGATAAGTAGTTCATTTTGCTTCAGATGAGGGAATAATTTGACCTTATTATTTCCATATTCTGTCTTTCATTTAAATTAGTACAAAATCTTAAAATTTTGTAATTTTAAGGTAAAGGGTCAGGGGTTAAAGTCATGATGTAATTAATGTTGAAGTTTTAGGGTTTGCCCTTTAAGTTTAAATATTTCTGTAAGTTACAGCTGAAAAGATTTTATAAATACTTCTATATTTGGGTAAATTCTGATGCAATGCATTCCAAAATGTGTGCATTGGGCTTGAATCTGAGTTAGCTTAAGATGAAAGGTTTTGATAAGCTATGAGAAAAAACAAGCAGCTTGTAAGGAAATGGACCCCCGGTACAAGTCAGTCGCTGTAATGGCATGTAGTTTGAAGCTGTGCCTTAATTTTTCAGAGCTTGCAGCTGATGATATGTTTAAGACAGCCCTCAGTTCTGGCAGGGCTCGAAGCAAATGTTACTTCAGTACTGTCAGAAAGTAAAAAACTAGCAACATGTGAAGTGACAGAGTTATACTCTGAGCAGTCAGTGAGTTTGAAGCCACAGCTTTCTGACCTTGAGTTTTCTGCCCTTGCAGGGGGAGTCTCACTGCTTGTAGCAGACACTGTCAGAACACAGCACGTGGCTTTCTGTAAACCTTTTCCAGCTCTATGATAGCCAAAAATCTCATTTCTACTAATGCAAAGTTTGACTCTCTACCACCATTTTCATGCTGTTCTAGTCTCAAAAGCGCTGGTCACAGCTGCAATTTAGAGAGCATAAGTGTGTTTGTGGGCACACAGTGCTCTCTTTCTTCCTATATAATATGTAAGTAAAAGAGAAGACAAATCTAAGACTGCAGTAACCTGTGAGAATTGGGGTAGGAAACAGGTCTCACTTTCCCCACTGACACTGAAGACAGGAGAGAAAACATACATGTATTTGAAGCCCAGTTCACACTGGACAAGAATAATGATGTGATCGGGACACCTGAGCATCCCCAGGTGGGCTCTTTGCCGTGTCCAGCCAGGGGGTGACAGATGCCCCAGAAGCACCCTGGAAGAGACCTGACAGAGCAGCGTGGGCAGAGCCACAGAGTCCTCTGGGAAGTCATATGTCCAGAGTTGTGGTTTTGGCCTGACACCAAGCACAGCACTCAGAGCTTCTGTTTGTTCTTGTACCCAAGTGTTCCTTTCATCCATATGTACCTTCAGTATATTCTCAGCTGGGTTCCTTACCTCATGAATAATATTTAACCTGTGTTTCTCTGCATATGCTACACCATTATGTTTGTACCTCAGAACAGAGAAGGCAAAAGTGAAGTTGCACAGAAGATGCTTGGCTCAGAACCACTGATTGTGACCATCCACCTGTGAGGATAGCTGCACCCTCTGAACGGGGTCATGAGGGTGGGTGTGCCAGCTCAGTCAGCCTGCAGTGCTGTGCTAAAACAAACTCAGTGCCAGCCTGACTCAGTGCCAAGCCAAGCACGCATGTCTGAGTGCAAGAGAGGGGAGAAAAAGGATTTCTGCCTGTTGACTCCACATACCTTCTCAGAATCTGGCACAGCTGCTTAAGGTCAGCAATGCACTATGGCCAGGCAGGTTTTGCTTTTGTAGGGATGTGTGATTACAGTCCTGAATGCCAGATCTCGAGTCTTGACTTTCCACTCCAGTTTTACCCCTCCTACTCTACTTGTGTTTTTTCCACCTGGCAGTGAGGTCATGGTGCTCTCATGAGACTTGCATCAAAAATTTTTTCCTCCCTGTGATGGCCATCTGTTTCTCTAGCCTTCAGATAACTTTGAGTCAAATGTTTTTCTTTTTACTTCCTCCTGAAAGAGCACTTCTCTGTGGTGCTCTGTGAATTGAGTTTGTACTTGGATATTGACTGTTGTCAAAAGTCAGTCTGTATGTGATGTCATTTTTTTGATTGTCAATATCATTTTTTGATTGACATTGGCTAATTACACTCACAGTCATACTAATAAAACAAATTTTTTTGACCTGGGAAAGACTTTAGAATCTGGTAATGTAAAATAAAGAAACATGCTTAAAATTAAAAACCTTATAATCTTCTGATAAAGAAGACTGAAAAGACAGAAATGCATATCAGAAGAGTCTTTAAAAATGGTCTCTGGGAGCCTTTTTTCTACTAACTCCCCTGTTTTCTTATAAATAGAATATGTTTCTTTGTGCAGGTGAATGTAAAACTGAGCCTTAAGACATTAAGCTCTTTGCAGCAAGTATCTTTGTTTTTCCAAACAACCTTATTTTCAACATTCTCTTTAAGAAAACAAATATTTTCTTCTCATTTATTTCACCATTTTATTTTCTAAATCTAACTTGCCTGTGTCCTGGCCATTGCTTCCTTCAGAGATTCACAGTTATGCTCCACATGATTCTTTCTTCCCTATGAAACTGAGACAAATCAGTGAGAGACAAGAAAAAATTTCCATCTTGCTCACTTCAAGGGACCAGGGAGGAGTATTTGTGTCTAACTCATCCTTGTTTATCTAATAATTTGCCCTAATAAATGGATCTGTTGTCTATGTACAAACAGGTTCTATGAAAGATCACACCCTGTTTATAGCAATTCATTAACTGGAAAGACATTATCTTAGCTAATTGAATTGTTATCTTGAAAGAATTTCCTTCAACACTGGACCAAAATAAAGATCCATCATTAAGTGTATTACCTGGTAAGCCATTTTTAGCTTAATTTTCTGTAACTCTTGTTCAATGAGGTAAGGGTTTTTGCCTTCTTTCACAGGTGCCACCAGTGCTTCTGGACAAGCAGTTTTCAGAATTTACGCCGGATATCACACCTATTATTCTGGCTGCCCACACCAACAACTATGAAATCATAAAGCTCCTTGTGCAGAAAGGGGTGTCTGTGCCCAGGCCACACGAGGTGCGCTGTAACTGTGTCGAATGTGTCTCAAGCTCAGATGTGGACAGCCTCCGCCACTCTCGGTCCAGACTCAATATCTACAAGGCTCTGGCAAGCCCATCACTGATTGCTTTGAGCAGTGAGGATCCCTTCCTTACCGCTTTTCAACTGAGCTGGGAGCTGCAGGAACTGAGTAAAGTCGAAAACGAGTTTAAGTCAGAGTATGAGGAACTGTCACGGCAATGCAAGCAATTTGCAAAAGATCTCCTGGATCAGACACGGAGTTCCAGGGAATTGGAAATTATTCTTAATTACAGAGATGATAATAGCTTGATAGAAGAACAAAGTGGTAATGATCTTGCAAGACTGAAACTGGCAATTAAGTACCGTCAAAAAGAGGTGAGTGTGCTGGAGAATATTTGAGCGCATTCAGTAGTAGTAATGTGATAGCTAAGAGCCTGAAATACATCCTTTTAACTGAGACAAATTTCTGCTTATCTTTTTTTTTTATTCTACTAGGCTTCTGCTCTTTTTATAGTTTTAATTAGATGAATTTGAATAGTTGTTACAGTTTGATAGTATCAGAATTCAAAATGTTCTCTTCTCGCCCAGATTCTATGAAACTTTTTTCTTTTACACCTGAAAAGACGTAGTCTTCAGTAGTTGTGTTCTGAAGTGCTCTTCAGTAATAAGGTGAGAAATATATAAAGCATACTTTAAATTGACTTGGACTGTGTCTGACAGAAAAAGGCAGCTGTGTTTAAACACATGCTAGAGGTACCTCTGTAGAGACATTTCTTCAAAAAGTAGCTATTACAAATACTGAAACAGAAGTTTCATAGCCATGCATGACTCCCAAAAATGTTGGCATTCAGACTCTCTTACGTAAAGAATTCAAAATGGAAATACCTGGGTATTTGTGTCCGTGGCAATTAAGAATTAATACACTTGTTTCACCAATGTGCAAATTCAGTTGGAATCAGAGGATGTCTGCATATATTTTTAAAAGTACTCTGTTTCTTTTGTGCATGCAAAAGCAAAAAAAGCAAGACACAAAAGTGAGTTAGGAAGACAGTTCCCATGATATTTCCAAACCTTCACTTAATTCCTGCACATCATCATGTCAGAATATGTCATATAATCTTATTGGGAAACAGTACATACCAAGTCAGCTGAACTATGGAAGTTTATAGGCAAGACAAATGTAAGTATTTAGTATTTGTTCATATTCATTACAGCAAATGCTTAAAAAACTTCCATGTTAAATTGTATCCATGCTAAATCTCTGTTCTGCAAAATATAGTAGTAAATGTGTTAAGTTATTATGTTAGAAAGGTTTAAAGAAATAATAACCAAACATTAAATGATTATTTTGTTCATTTGAAATGTAATTTAGTAATCCTAAGAAGCTATTGTAAAGGTAGGTAACTACTGAAGTAGTGATGAAAAAAAACCCTCAATTAGTCTCTGACTTAATAAGTCTTCTAATAAGCATTTTTTCCTTCAGAAAATGTGTTGCATAATTTTATGTTTTATAGTATAATATTTCAGTCAACATATTCCCTGCCTTAATAAAGCAAAACAGATAAGAATGCATTATCTTCCCCCCTTATCTTAAAACCCATACTTAAAATCTCAACCTTTATTCATGCTATTACCAAAGGACACTCTAATGCCATACTGGGACTGAGTTCAGAGCTCCACAAGTAAGCAATCAAATCTGGTTGTCCAGAATGTCCAGTTTCAGTCCAAAAATTGCAGCTAAAAGTGACAAAGTAATGATGTGTGTGTCTTTTTACATTGTTTTTTATGATTAACTGTTCAGAAGTTAAGTATTACTTTTTGCCTTTCAAGCTGAAAATAATACCAAAAATTATTAGAAGTAATTCCTTTTGTCATTTTAAATAAGTAAACATATTAGAACTAAGTCTTGTAAAGCAGTGTGGTAGTCTTTGGGTAATATAACTTGGTTTAATCTCAAGACCCAGGATGGTGTAGAACAGCAGGTTTAGGGTACTTGTGGAAGCAAACAAGTGGATGGTGAAGAATTTTCATTGTGTAAAGAAATGAAAACTGACAAACACAAGTAAAGAAAATTACCAAGTTCAGAAGTTTTGAGGACTTTCCAAAATTACATGATGCTTGAAATATAGATCTAGAAATGCCTTGTAATGAACAGAAAAAGTCCTTTGAAATTCAAGTGATTAAGCAGTGTTTTGTGTAGTAGTCTGCAAGCTTCTGGTATCACCCTGTTTTTGTGGAAATTAAGAAAGCAGATTAATTTTTAGAGCTCTCCGTGTTCTCCACTTTGCTGCTGAAGTGGGCCTTCCACAAACCAAGAACTTTATGCCAATTGGATTTGAGATTCTCCACAGTGAAAGTTGCTCATCTCTGCATTTCCATTCCTTTCACACTTGCCTTAATACTGATTCTCATTCATGTGCAAAGGCGTCTCAGTGGTATCGATTCTCAGTCCATGGAGGTCAGTCAGGTAACCTATCGATTCTCTTAGGTCAGAGGTAACCTACAGTGTATTACCAACAAAGAAACTTCCCTGATAAGATCATCGATCTTTATTAATATCTAAGGAGGTTGAAAGATTTATAGTCTCAAGTTTACCTTGCAGGATAATGTCTGGCAAGACTGTGCATAATATCTGTACAGAGTTATGGGGCAGAACCAGGAGAGTATCTGCCAGAATATGTGGGGTTCTGTAGCATAGCCCATGGGTAGAATATCCAAGGTGCCATTATTTTTATGTTCATTTTGCATCACTGGTGCAGTTAAGCAAAGAAGCTTGTGCCTGTTTCTGACACGTACTGTTGCCTGGGCTACAACCAACAGCAAACAAGAGAGATTCTCTGAAGTCATACAGCCACCCTGCATTCTGCACAGACATTTTCTTGTCCTGCTGTTTAGTGTTGTCTCAAATAAGGAAGTTTGGTTTTATGAAAGCCACCACAAATTCATTTTGGTAGATTCTAAGCATACAATGAGTAGTTTCCCTGGTTTCTGAACCAAATTAAAATGTTATCTGAATTAACTGCAGCTCCATGTAAGGATGTAGAAGGCAAATCCCAAGCCTTGTTTGTGGTTCACATCAAATCTGAGTTTGAATTGATTGCAAACCTCTGGTGCAGCAATACAATTAAGTAGAAGAGAATAGTAGCTCTCTCTATTGATTAGTAAATAGTAATCTTTTCCACTCATTGCAAAATATATGTTTTCTTGGCCTATATGTTCAGAGTTTTTAACAGAGATAGCATAGCAAAACCCCAGTTTCTCTCACTGTTCAGTTAACTTTGTTTTAGCTTTAGTTCTGTCTAGGTATTAAGAATATAACTAGAAAAATTTGAAAAAGTGCTTACTACAATGCTTACTAATTTTCCTATACATGTGAACTAAAGAAGGGGAGATTAATAGGCTGAATCAATATAATCTGGTTTCACTGTAAGTTTAACCAGTGTGATTTAAATACTTATACTAGTCTTTTATATCCCTGATTAATTTTTGCCTCATGCTAAATGTCCCATTTCATTTAAGCTATGACTGTATAAGCTCAAATACAGTAACAGGATGAGGTTATAATTATTGGTAGTACTGTCTCATTTTGCTTTGTTATTAGACATTCTTATATCAACACAGAAGAAATAGGATTTTTTAAGTATGTAACTATTGAGCTTTTCTCTCTCACTTCTTGAATGAACACCGGCTTGTTTGGTTTAGGTTGGGTTCACTTTTTTTTTTAATCTTTTCCATTCTTAGGTTATGCTTTCTCTTCATTGACAAATACACAATCTCTGGTATATTTGGAATACTTTATTTTGTAAATAGGTTAAATTATGTATATTTCAAATTAGCAGTCTGGAAAGATTTTTATAAGCTTTTTTCTGCTTTTATCTTTAAAAACCTAAAGAAAATGCATAGTTTAAATAGCCTCCATCCAGTGTTATGTGTCATGACTAAGTTTTCTAAAGTTTTTCTGGCCCTGAATTAACTTTTTAAAGGTTTGATTAAAAAAATCCTAAATTTTACTTTCTTTCCCTGTTTACTAGACATGCAGCTGCTTAACTACTACAACTCTCTCAAATACCTCTAGTTGGACCTCTAGATGCTCTCTCTTCCCATGGGCAGGACCTGT
The DNA here is from genome assembly GCF_050655825.1 of Lonchura striata. Classification (NCBI taxonomy): domain Eukaryota; kingdom Metazoa; phylum Chordata; class Aves; order Passeriformes; family Estrildidae; genus Lonchura; species Lonchura striata. The sequence continues at coordinate 66,704,091 of NC_140703.1, forward strand.
TTTTCTGAGTTGTGAGCAGCTGCAGAATGTGTACTAGCAAAAGGCAGAGTGAAAAAGGGAGTACATTTAACAATTTGATGTATTTAAAGAATTAACAAGAGTTCAGGCCTTATTAGAAATAATTTCAGGAAAAATGTTTTAGGGAAATCAGCTTCAAACCAAATTAAATACTAAATACAATAATATGATATTGAGATTTCCTGGATCAATTCAGTGTTTCTAGGAAAGTGATGGTGCAGGATAAAAAGAAGTTGTTTGGTTTTGGTAATAAAATCCATCTGTTTGCTTCTGCTCAAAAGAGGACTTTTTAAAAAGGAATCATCAGTTCTTGCTAGCTTTTTGTGCAAAACACAGCCTAAGTGAAATGAAAATGTTTCACAATAATGTCAAAAATTCAGTGAAAACGTGCCTAAAAATTCAATGAAAACATGCCTAATCATTTCAAATCTATTATTTCATGTAAGTGTCTAAACACTTCATTTCAATGAAATAAAGGATTTTTTTGTCTGCAGTTACTTCTAAATACACTTGGACTTTAACATGTTTGCCAATTAAATTCTTATAGCTAATATCATCCATATCATATTATTACAGAAACCAGTATAGGCATGATAGAAAGCAAGAATTACTGATTTTCAAAAAACTATTTTAGCAATTTCTAGAGAAAACAATTTTAAACTACTGAAATGTAAAGTTGCTATGTTCTTAATAATATTTTTAATTTTTAATTATAATGGATTTATCATTAAAAGTCTTTCAGATGCAAAAGCATGAATTACTGACTCTGTAAACTGGAATGGCTTCAGAAAAACAACAAGGCTTATTCTGTGTTTAAAATTAACCCACACCTGAAACGTAAGCAGAAACACAGTGGCCATGTGTAGCAAGTCACTCTGTTTATGACTATTTGTCAAAAGGCTGCAAAGGTGCACTCAGAAGTCTCCACGTAAAAAATAACAAAACCTCACAAAAACCAGACTCTGATAATATTTGGACATTTTTGACACCAGAGGAAGACATGTTTAGTCTATGAATTGCATAACTGAGAGGAGTGATATATACATATTTGGGTACATGTCTCCAGAAGACCCATTTCTGCAGACACTCAGCTATAGTACTCAAAAAATTTGACAAACATTTTTCTATGCTAGAGTCAGGTACTCTAAACTAGGTCATATGTTTGCTTTGTAAATCATGTAAAAGTCTCCATGTTTATAGGTAAGAAGTCCACAGATTGTTAAATAGTATGAATTAGGTGAGTAGATTATCTGCTACACATATAAAGCCTTCTTCTCATTGGTTGTAGAATCCTTTCTGTTGGAAAAAAGCTTTAATTCTAGTAATTAACCCAGCACTGCTGAGTCCACCACTAAACCATGTCCCTCAGTGTCACACATACATGTCTTTTGAATACTTCTAGGGATAGTGACTCAACCATTTCCCTGAGCATCCTGTTCCAGTTCTTGGCGAACCTTTTGGTGAAGAAATTTTTCCCAATACCCAATCTAAACCTCCCCAGTGCAATTTAAGGTAATTCCCTCTCATTCTATCACTCATTTCTTAGAAGAAGAGTCTGACCTCTACCTCACCACAACCTTCTACTCTCCAGGCTAAACAACCCCAGTTCCCTCAGCCACTCCTCATGAGACTTGTGTTCCACACCCTTTTCCTGCTGTTTCCCTTCTCTGGACACGCTCCAGCACCTCAATGTCCTTCTTGTAGTGAGGGGCTCAAAACTGAGCACAGAATTCAAAGCCTCATCAGTGCTGAATACAGGGGGGTCAATCACAGCCCTGGTCCTGCTGGCCACACTATTGCTGATACAGACCAGGGCCTTCTTGGCCACCTGGCCACTGACATGGCTCGTGTTCAGCTGCTGTTGAACAGCATCCCAAGATCCTTTTCCACTGGGCAGTTTCCCAGCCACTCCACCGCCAGCCTGTAGCACTGCTTGGGGTTGTTATGACACATTTGCAAGCCCTGGCACTTGGCCTTGTTGAACCACATGCTGTTGGCTTCAACCCATTGATCTAGCCTGTACAGATCCCTCTGTAGAACCTTCCTATTCTCCAGCAGAACAACACTCTTTCCCAGTTGGTGTCTTCTGCAGACTGACTGAGGGTGCAGTTAATACCCTCATCCAGATAATTGATACACATATTAAATAGGACTGGCCCCAACACTGAACACTAGTCACCTCTAGTGACCAGCTACCAAGTAGATGTAATTCAATTCACCACCATTCTCTGGGCCCACTTATCTAAACAGTTTTTTAAGCTATGAAGGGTATTCCCATCCAGGCCATGACCTTCCAGTTTCTCCAGCAGGAACACTGTGAGAAATGGTGCCAAAGGCTTTACTAAAGTCCAGGTGGCCAATATCAACAGCCTTCCCTCATTCCTAGATCACAGGGCATATCTGCTTAATACAGATTAAGTATTTACAGATTTAGCTGTGGTGAAACAATTTTCCTAGAATATGTGAACAAATTCCTTATACAGTCAATAGACAGAGGTATGCACAGAGGGAGATCCTGTCTGTTCAAGATAAGACGTTTAAGTTCATTCCAGAGACATCTCTCTCTGCTTCTGTGGCTGGATACGGAAACAGTGTTCTTCATTTTGAAGAAGTACTTCACTAGGCATTGAAAATGGAGAAGCAAGTTAGACAATTTACTGCATCAATTGCAATTTCTACCTTCTGGTAACAGAGGCTTTGAATTCTGGAGGCACAGAGCCCATGTAAGGGGAAATTAATTTCAGCAATAAGTAGTTAATGACATCTCAGAAGGCATCAATAACTTTTAAATGCTATATGCTACACACAGGTTGCAACCCTCTCATCACAGTTCCAGTTAAACTATTCATGAACTAAGATCAGCAACTTTTTATTTCAAACACTTGATGGAAGTAATTAACTCAAAGAGGAAATTTTCTGTTAATGAAGTACAATGGAAATCTCTCATTTCAATTCCTTTTCTGCATCTTCATTATAAGAAATGTTGTTGGGATATATGCCTCAAACAGGAGCAACCAGTAGTGCAAACCCCTAACAGCAGTGCACAACCCTTCCATTGAGACTGGCAGCAGCAGAAAATGGTTTGAAGGAGTCCCTGATAATGCACCTACAAGCTTCCCTACAAACCTGGGGTAGATTTAATATCATGTCCTAAAGTGTTCTGTTCTTCTGTCCAAAAACTAACTGATCCATTCCTGTGCTAGATTTATCTGGCCTAAAATAAGAGCGACTGAGGCATTTGAACATGCTGACACTAAAGCTTCTACATGCTGTTGGTGTGCCATTTTTTCTCTTGTCTGGCTCTCTACATTGAGTGTTTGTTGAACAATAAAACAAGACAGCCAAAGCAAACTTGTTTTAGGCCTGTCTGCTTGTTATTTTAATCTGTCTTTGTTCCACCAGATGTCCGCAGAGAACTTTTCACTTCCTTCCTTGCCCCTTCCTTGATTTAGTGTAAGCCTTAGCTGTGAAGATAAAATAGCAAAGGGTGTCTTCATGCATTGCCTCCATCAATATGTGCATCCATTGTCAAACAAAAGGTTTATAAGGAAAAACAAATGTTTGTTAGATGAACTCACTCTTGTGCCCCCAAAGAGATCAGATCTATATATATTCAGTTGATTAGAAAATATTACTTTCTAAACTTGCTAGCTCCAGGAACTAAAGTAGAAAATTTAGGAGACGTTCAATATTGCAGTGTTTGACAAAGTGGAACTCGCATTTTGAAAGTCATATAGGGTTCAGTTTTGAATGCTGGCATTTGAACTTCTAGGGCATTTTCAAAGAGGATTGAAAATGTTTACACAAAACTATCAACAAGTCCTCCTTGCAGAGACACTTGGCTTTCTTCTATAAATAATGGATGACATTTTTCAGGGTTGGAATATGTTGGTTCTTGAGATCTCATTTCACAGAAATAAGACATTTTAAGAAAAGATTTCAAGAAATTGAAAACTCTTTTATTATGGAGAAAATTGTCTCACTTGTTGATGAGCACTTGCAAACTAGAAAGGACTTGATAAGGAAAGATTTTAGAGAATGTTTTGGAGAACACGGAAAAGCCAAGGTGAATACATATCAATAGGAGAAGAAAGAAATCCAGAGTTGAACATCATCTGCCATGTTATTACATTAATAAATCAAGTCATGGCTTCTATTCTTTGAGTGTGTTTCATTCCTGAATAGTATTAGATAAATGTGAGAGTCTTTAACTTCTGTGGCAGACAAAGACCAGTGGAGATCTTCAGAAAGCAGAAATCGCTGAAGGTCTACAAAGTGCAACATGCCTATGCTGTGTTGGTCAAGTATAATGTCTGGCTTGTTAGGTTTTTTAGGTAGATGAAGAGGACATGTTTTACTCTGGCTGCTGAGCATAAAAGACAATAATGTTTAATTATCAGGGTAATGTAGTTGTTTAAATTAGAGGTTGTTCTAAATAGCTGACCTTAAAGGCTTTATGAGCAACCCTGTTAAGGTTTACAAAGAGACACGACTCACTTACATGGCATTTGACATTAAGACAAGCTGAAAGTGTAACATCATGTAAAAAAGGTTTGACACATTATTAATAAAATTAGTTGAAATGTTTGTTTCTGCCTTCTTAATAGCACAGAGAAAGAAACTAGAAATAGCCATTCCTGTAGTGGGCTTGTGCTGTGAGTTCCTGACTCATTCCACACAACCTCAGGTGTTTAACTACGGTACCTATGTCAGCAGCCCAGCCTTGGGTTCCTTCATCATTGATGGGAAGAGACAGACATTTCCAGGTAACTCAGGCCATCCAAGAACAAAATTATTTTTGTCACTAGCTATGTTGCTTACAATTATTGTAAAGGTGACAAGGGACAACTAGATGTGTTATACAGGCTAAAAAGAATAGCATATAATTTCTGGAAGGTAACTAACAGTGACTATTTTTCTAAGTCTAGATATTCTGTTTTTCTGAGACCCAGAAATGGCCCTTAAAATGGAATGGTGAACCTGTTTACAGGAATCCCTTCCAGTGTATTTTGTGATCTAAGGGGGCTGCCTGAAGAAGTAAACATAATGCAACGCTGCTTTTCAGAGTTTTGGTCTGAGGGAAAAATCCTCAATTTTACATAAAGATTCAGAAGATCAGATGGAAAGTTTTGCAAGACAGAACTGTTAGGTCTATGACAACCTGCAAGACTGCACTTGTGTTGAGACACTTCATCATTGTTTCCAAAGCTGAAACTTCTAGTGAATTTATTCAAAATCATTCAAAATTCTGAAATAAAGGATAGTTTTTATATACAGTAAAAAATACTTTCTTTCATTGCATGTGGCCCTATTCTCAATAAAAATGTATCAGCCAAATTACATTAAAAGTAAGTAGCATAATAACACTTAAATGAGGAGAAATAATAATTTTCATAGTAAATTAAGGTTATGTCTTCCTAACTTGGCTATGAAAAAAACCTTTATTCTGTATTAAACCTTGGCAAAAGTAGCCTGGCAAGAGGAGCACATTTTCTTTTCAGAATGATCTTTCCAGGTATGCAAATTACATTGTATGAGTGATGGTCAAACAAGGCCTTATCAATACTTAAGGCTATATGGGTTGGAGGCTATCTTTCTTTTCTGGTGCAACTTTCAGCTGGAGTAAACATACCTGTTGTGGTTTCAGCCCATCTGACAAGTAAGCACTGTGCAATCGTTTGCTCACTTTCCCCCAGTGGCATGACAGAGAGAATCAGAAGAGTAAAACTGAGAAAACTCATGGGTTAAGATAAAGGCAGTTTAATAAATAAAGCAGAAGCCACCCATGCATGCAAAGCAAAAGAAGGAACTCACTCCCTGCTGAGGTCCCTTCCAGACTGGGTTTTCTGCGATCTAATGACAGGAGCTGACAAGACATACACACTATATGTAGTCGGTGTGCTGGGAAGTCTCCACCATCAAGTGTACAGAGGATGGCACACACTTGTCTCTCTTCTCCCGTGGTGTTAAAGAATCTGGCTACCTTAGTCTTTCTCATATATTATAGGTTTGCCAGTATATAACCTGGCATCTCTGCTGAAAGCATAAAGAGAAACCCTAAATAGAAATTAAGAGTTCAGAAACAGTATTTTTGTTCTTATTATTATTGCAATAGTACTCTAGGGATATTTAACTTCCCAATATCTCAATGAGTTTCAAGCAATCAAGCAATATAAATTTTCAGGTGATTGAGGAAGGAAAAGTGTGGATCTCTATAAAATTATTTATTACATCAGAAGATAGAATGACAAAGTGTTCAGTTTGCAGATATTCCTTTCACAGGAATAAGACACAAATACTTATATTAGAAAAGAAAAATAGTGAAACCAACACCATAATTAAACCATGAGCTATTTAGCAAATTCATACTATTCTTCATAGACCAACTTCTCAACAGATATGGTGATTCACTTCAAAACACTCAGGTGAAAATTATTATCCTATAATTTTCAAAAAGAAAATTAAGGAAAAGAAGTTCCCTTCCTTGCTGCTGTCCTTCCTTCACAAACACAATCAATGTAAATTGACCCATTGTAACACTGCCAATGTAAATACTCTGCCAATAAAAACATAAATATTCTCTCAGCCTTGGGTCCTTTGGCTTCTATCCTCCCTCAGTTTCCATGGAAGAGCTGGGAATTGTAACAAGCTTATCAAGCTCAGTACTTCAGAGGAAGAAAAACATTTTCCTCAAGCAGTAGTGATAATACATCTGCCATCAAGTCTTCTTTTTTCCAAAGAAGAGGTGAGTTTTTACCTTTGTGAGCTGTCAAGGTTAGAGATCCCTTGTCAGAGTTTCGAAAATTCCCCAGAGAAAAATACTGGTGTTGGATTATCTTTGAAGTTCTAGAATGAAGCAATAAAGGAGCCCACAGTTAAATCATAGAGAGTGCTGCAGCTGTTTTCCTATACAATTAAAATACAATTTAGTTGACTATATAGTTTAGTTATAAAATATGGAGTTTTTTGGCTGCCATTCCTCTCAACCTATCACTGAAGCATTTGAATGCTGAAGAAATCACCATTTTTTTGTGTTGATAGAGGCTGGATTTGGGAGAGCTAGGATTCTGTCAGGGTTGATACTAACTGGTGCAGAGTGGGCAGCAGTAAGTAATAAAGAGAAACTGTAGTTTCACCACTACAACCTCAACAAGTAGGTATTTTGGGTGCAAATTTAAAAGGGTTATGTGGTAAAGAAGATGTTTTTCATTCCTGACTACAGTGTTTGATGGCATTAGTATGAGACCTTTACAGATGCAGGCTGGATTTTGTGGAGAAAAAGATGACTGACAATAACATTAGCTGGGGATGCTCCTAGTTCAGGAATGGCCTCTGTGGACCACAGCAGAATTCTCTGACCCAGCTGATTTTGTTAAAGTCTGTATGTTATATATAGGATGATAAAGGTACACATGTGATCTAAATTTAAATTGCATGTCACATAGGAACTTCAGTGGGTTTTGTATGTTTATTTGGGCTTTTTCCTTTCTGTACTCACTTATATTTTATTATACAATAAGTTTCTTTATTCTTAATTGTAATGTATCACTGACTATCAGATTTCAGTTTAAAGAATCATGCTTTCATACATATGATCAGGAAACATCGCAGAAGAGTGAAAAAAAGAAGAAAATATTTCTTCAGAGTACTAGTATCTTTCGCAAGGATTAAAGAGCAGCTCTGTCTTAGAAGTGTACCCTTTATGACTTGCTGGAGCAGAGGCCAGGGCATGTATGTTATACAGGCAGTGACAACAGCCTATGAAGTAGATTTCTCTGGCAGTGAACAAATTGCCTTTGATTTGTCGAGGAAGAATGTAGCCTCAAACCTTCAGGGACTGAAAAAAACTTTGTTTATATCCTTCCACATATGCTTCTTCTACCTCTTGCTTTTAACAAATGGCAATTTTCTTCCAAACTTTAAAAAAAATTATTTTCCTTTACCTGGTATTACAAGCTGATGTATTGTGCCCTATCTCCATAAGAGAATGCTATGGAATCTGGCCAAACAAAAACATCCCTTGAGTTTTCCGGTTATTAGAAGCATGCGATAAGATTTATAAACACCAGTCTAACACAGAAATGTATCGTGTAAATCAATAAAATATTGAGCAAGGGACTGGTCTTTGAAAGGTTGTCTGTACTGCTAAATGCAAACAGACCATAGCCTGATGGGACGACTGAGTGATGCTGAGGGATTTGTATTCAGACTTCAAAAGCTTGCAGATTTGCCTTGCACAGACCTGAATGGAAAAATAAAAAATGGAGCAAGGCAAGGGACAAGAGGTAGTAGGGATGACTGGGGTCAAATGCTCAGACTCTGTCCCTGATTTTTTCAGTGTAGAGGCCTGAACAACCTTATAAGTGATGCTTATGTAATTTTTAATTAAAATGTGCTCTTTATGGATTCCTTCCTCTCTCTGGTTCTTCACCATGAAAGAAACCAGCAGTGTTCAGACATCTTTACAACAACAGTGAGAGTAACTCCAGGTTTTTATTTGAGATACCAAACTCTAATGTTTTGCCACAAATTGCAGAGCTGCATAAGAGGAAAGAACTATCCAAGGCTGTATTTATTTATCCAGGCTGGCAGATGCTGGATACACAGATTTTCATTATTTGCCATAGTAGGTATCTTCCCATTACATGAAAGCCCAGTGTTTCTTAGGTCTGCTCCCAAGAGAAGGTAATTTTCTTCAACCACAACTTATTGTTAGGTGTAAAAGAGTCTTTAGGAAGCAAGACTTTGGAGCAAGCAATTATACTCCCCTGAAATACTTTCCAAGATTAATATTTTCTGTTTAAACTGCAGAAGTTGCACATGGCTGCACTTGACTGATAAAACTGATTCATCTGTTAGAGACTCATATTCATTTCTCCTGAAAATGGTCTTAGAATAATGCTCACTGAGCATCCTTGCAAAAGACTTATTATTTCAGTTTAGTCTTTGTGCAGGAACTAGGTGATTAATCTGATTTCTCAGCCTTCAACATTCTTAGATAAAAACACAGCCAAGTTAAACAAGAGGAACCTAGAGATAAAAAGAATTAAAGTATTTGGAGAGAAAGAAAAGCAGATTAAATGACTATATACATTCTGTTCCTAAGTATTTGTGACACTGCAAAGCCAGATCTGCATATTAATAGAGAACTTTCAGCAGAAAAATATGCCGTTTATTGCTTTATTTAGTTTGAACGCTTTTGAAATCAGTATGTGTTTTTATTTTTCCCTTATCCCTCTAATTTTGTATTCAGTCAGCCTTCAAATAAGTGTTATGCTTTCCAGGAACTGGATTCACACTGATTTTGGGGAACTTTGGCCTCTTCAGTTCCACACAAGCTTCACAAACAGTCACTTCTAAAGAAACTGGGAAACCTTGGAGTTCAACTCTCTTATCTCTTGGCTAGAACAGTATAACCATGGAGTCAAGAACAGTTATGCTTAATATCCACATATTTTTCACAGAAGGATGCAGGACAGCACCTCATAAAGCTAAGCTAACAGAGTAAAATCTAAATTTGCCTGGCGCTAATGGGAGGCAATCATTTTTTCTACAGAAAACATTTAATAGTGCAACAAAATATCACTGATCCAAAGTTTCTCTTCACAGAAACAGCCAAAGAGCCTGAAAATTAATAAAAGAAGGCATTAAATTTTTTGTGTTCAGGTTCTTTCAAATAACTCCATACCCTGCTCCAGTCTGAAAGGACAGTCAACAAAGTGGAACTAAAAATTATTCTCTACCTTGTTTTGGCCTCTGCTGAGCAATAAGCTGAGCAAATGAGGAACAGGGCAGTCTCAGTGATGCCGGTAGAAATTCTCACATGAGCAGGCAATTCCCAGAGGAAGAATCTAGCTGTTCTAGTTGTTTTCCTACCCATTCCTCACTCAAAGCTTTTCTTAGCTATTTTTTCTCCAGTTAAACTCTCATTGTGCTTCAGTTGCTTTCAACATATTTGCAGCTCCCTCATGAATTTTGGAAGGTTGGTTTATTAATTTGTAACTTTTCCTTCTGGCAATATGGCAGCTTCAGAAGTAGACAAAGTGGTAGAATGTTCTGGATGTGAGGGAACTCATGGATCCTAACCCCTTCTGGCTGACCAGCTGATGCTTGGAGGCATTATCAGTACAAGACACAAAACCAACTTCAATGTAAGAAAAGTAGAGTCATAGAATGATTTGGGCTGGAAAGGAGCTTTAATTGCTCACAGGTCCAGAGGTGTGTTTTTCTTCTTTTTACATTCCCTGTGTTGGTATATGAAGTTTTTTAGAGTATATATTGATTTTGGTCTTGTGAAATGAACTTGAACTTCTGAGATGATAAATAAAACATGTTTATAGCCTCAGTTTATTCAGTGTTAGAATAAATGCTGAGAGAATGATCAGCCACTATTTCTATTCTCTTGTGAGGCAGTGTACTTTTTAGAAACAATCTATCGGTACAGACAGGAAACTTGGTGTCAGAGGTATATGAAGAGTGCCTTGGGAGTAATAGGATGGAAATTATAGTGACTTAACAAATACATGCCCAGTCATATTTATCTTCTTGCTTACTGGTGTCCCCAGGCATTTTCTGAAAAGTTGCTCCCTAGACGATGAATTCTAGCTTGCACTGTTGCATAGGGTTAGTCTGTCCCAAATGCAGGACTTTACAGGAATATCAGTTTTATGATTTCCTTGCTATGCATAGAATTACACCAGCTAGGTATGCAAGAACAGGGATCCAGCATAACAGAAGTAAGTTCATATTTTATTTTCTCTTCAGATACTTACAGGGCTTCTGTAATTGTTTTTCCCTACAAAAAATGTCTTGAATTATGGTGTTTCTAACACTTGCCCAGCATGGGAGATAGAAGTATTATACCAACATCATAATTCTGAAGTTTTGAGCTATTTTACACAATCATCCCAAAGCCCAATAACTGATTCATTTTCCTTTACCACTGGGAAGTCTAACAAAGCTATTCATGCACAGCTGGCTCCTAACAACTGCATTCTAGTTTCAGTTGCCATTGCCTTTTCTAAGCAATTAATCAGAATCACTGCAATTATAGATAAGTCTTGGCTTATTTAATAGATATTTAATAGGTTTTTTTTCTGTACTGATTCATTTTACTGAGGAGTAATGAATCAAACTAAGAGGTTCTGCTTGTGTTGATGTAGCAAATGAGAATTTTTAAATGCTCAAAGCTGCAATGTCGTTAATCCTTCTAACAAAGCATTTCAGTTTTTATTTTCTATTTTCCTTTTGTTTCCTTCTTCTTCATATTTGAAGTTACAAAATAGAATAATTAAAATAAAAACCCCTGGGATTGTATTCTATTATTGGTGAGAGGAATGTAAACTCTGGATTTTATGATGAAGACATCTGTGCTGTGAATTTTCTCTTCTACAGGGATCTGATGTGACTCAGGTTGTCCTAATCATATACAGGGTGGTGTTGTCTGGTGCTCTGATCCTGAGTGTTCTGGTTTTGGCTGGAATACAGTTAATTTTCTTCTTAGCAGTTGGTATGGTGCTGTGTTTTGGGTTTAGTATGACCATAATGGTGATAACACGGTGATGTTTTGGTTGTTGCTGAGCAGTGCTCACCCCAAGCCAAGGACATCTCAGTGTCCCACGCTCTGCCAGTGGCCAGGGGCATGAGAGGCTGGGAGGGAGCATGGCCAGGACAGGTGACCCAAACTGGCCCAAAAGATATTCCATACCTTAGAATGTCATGCCCAGTATATAAACTGGGAGAGGCTGGTTAGATGGGGCCAATCACTGCTCGGGGATGGGCTGGGCAGCAATCAGCTGTGAGTGAGCCACTGCATTGTGCATCACCTGTCTATCTTGGGTTTTATTCCTCACTCTCTTTACCATTATTATTGTTGTTGTTGTTTTATTTAGTTCAGTTGTTCTTATTTCAACCCATGTTTTTTACTTTTTTCCAATTTTCTTCCCTACCTCACTGAGAGGAATGGGGTGGTGAGTGAGCAGCTCCATGGTATTTTGTTGCCAGCTGGGGGTTAAACCATGACACTGAGTGAGCTCACTGGTCCCTTTAAGGACACAGCTGCAGATAGAGCTGAGTAAAAGTTGACCAGTGGTTTGCATCCAGCACTAATCATGATTATTGAGATGGTCTGCTCCAGCTGGCACAACATTTAGACTGATTGGACCTGAGAATAGGATTTGGTGCAGGAATCAGGGTTTCTGGCCTGAGGCAGAAAACACTCAGTATAACTGTACCCAAAGGAATCAGAACATGGTCCCTAGCTTTTGGAAAGGAAAATATAGAGCTGATCTAGTCAATAACATGAAAACATTTAAATTGCAATTAAATGTTGTTTGTCTTAATGAAGCAGTTCTCACAGAGTAAGTGCTGAAATTCTCAATTACAGCCTTTGGGGGAAGATATAGAAAAGAATATGCAGTGACATCTCTAAAGGGAGAAAGAATCTACCAAATTTAGGAGTCTTCTTAGTGAGACTGGGACTTGAATCTTTCATTAGTGCCCATGCTTTTCACAAGCAATAGATAGAAAATATTGACATGTAAATTTGAATTTAAACTAAATAGGAGAGTTAAGTTTTCATTAAATATCTGTGAAAATTTGTGAAATATGAAAAGTAAAGTATTCTAGAGAAAGAAAAAGCAATTGAGCTTTAGTCTTGTCAAATGGGAGCACAATCATCGGGAAGTGTGTGACAAAGCAGCAGACCTTAGAGGAAATCTTTCCTACCAGTGTGCCTGTAATGGCACTACAGCACAACACAACAGAGAATCTGGCTATGACTTCAAAAAAGTATTAATAAGAAAGTCTGTGATAAATGTTTTCAGCTGTTTCTTCCTCAAAAAAATTAATTAATGCCATTAATCTGTTAGAGAATGCTATCATAGTTTTTTGTGCTACAGCATACCTCCCTTGTATATGTCAGAAAGGAAACAAATTTTTTTTGACAGCTTTCACTTCTAGATGACAAATTACATCCTTTATTATATAACATACTCAACCATCTATTGATGTCAGAATGAGAATTTAATTTGGACCTCAGATTTTCTTAGACTGCTTTTATAAATGTAAAAATGAGCACCTTGTTACAAGTGCAGGTTTTTTATATCTTTCTGTATTTCAGAAAACAGTGAAATAAATACTTGAAGGTAGCATTGTGGTACAGTAAAGAGCTAGCAGCTTATTCTAATGATGCATTATTTTTAAAATTATTCTTTCTTTAAAGACTATATATAGTTAATAGTATCAGTTGTGTTATTTCTTCATAATTTCATTGACTGAGAGATACATTCTAGCAAAATCAGATTTAATCAGAAGTGAAAATTAAATTCTGTGTTACGTATATGCTTGGATAACTCTAGAATCAGGCTGTGATATTATTTATACTGGATTATTTTTGTTGGTGCTGTGAATTTCTGTTTTTCAACGGGCTCAGGGAAGAGCCAATTCCCAGCATGACAACTAAGAAAGTGAATACCAGAACATTTTCATATGGGCACTCTATGAAGGAGCTAATGATGTGAAATTGGGAATAATCATGTAGCAAAATCCCTTGTGTAATTACAAACTGCTGGAAGCCATCATAATGTGAAAATAAAAACTTGCTGATTGCTAATTATGTGGAGACAATATCAAAGTCAAATAACATAATGCTGACAGTATTATGTTATTTGACAAAAGATACTCAAGAATAATAAAAGAATACCTCCAATCTTGCCAGTTAAGGAAGAAAATTCTACTACAGTGAAAATATTTTGGCATAGGCAATGCAGAACTGGCAAATTATTTACACAGAGTATTTCTATTTCTGCTAGTCACAAAATACTTGTATAAAATAGTTTTTAATTTTTTTTTATTTCCAAGTTCATCAGGGGAGTTACATGTCTATTTAGATTAAATATGTGATCACCTTATATGTAATGCCATCCATTTATACAGGAATTGTTCTGTGCTGGAGCATGTCTTTCTTCCATCCACTTTTACTTGTCCTTTCTAATAGCAAAGTTTCTAATGGTTATAGTATAAATGTGAATTGACCAGAGAATTTTGTCATTAAGACTTGTCCTTATTTTTTTATGTAGAGAAGGGCTTCTCAGTGGATAAATTAACAGAATAATAAGAATTTGGAGTCAGTAATAAAATATATTAATCACAGATTAAATAATTTTATCTATTTAACTGTTTGTTACCTGTAAGTAATGCCTGTGAGACAAGCTACATGGGCAGCATTTCCTCTGTGAGTCCCAGGAAGGTTTCCCTACCCCAGTTCTTGTATGCTCTTAAATATTTATTTATGAAGCATGAAAAAGGTGCCTTCCTCTCATTTCCTCTGGTCCTCCGCAAGGACCAGCAGTGACAAACTCACCTTTCCTGTGCAGCTGAAGAACAAGACTGTAGGGCTCACCACTGAGCACACTTTTATTCCATCAGGGTATAACTTTTACCTGTTCAAAACCTAATGTAGCTAATTTAATAAATACTGACTGTATTTCATAGCATATGAAGGCAATCTCTTGACCACAAAAATGAAAGTAGTCCAATCTGTGAGAATTAGTTTGGACATTTTTAATAATGTCATAAAGTTTATTGATAAATTAAACTTTAAAAGAAATTTCCAAATGAGACACAGGATAATTTTCCAAATATCTGAAAAATACTTTGGATTGATTCATAGCTAATATTATATGGCAAATGAAGCTCAGAACAATAAAGAAAAGTCTTCAGTGAAGAGCCAGATATTTTTGTTGTTTCAGGACATTGCTAACCAACCTTGCCAATGTGTTGTTAAAAAACACCAGCATGAATATTTAGACTTTTCAGAAATGCATTAAATCATCTGTAGATAAATACACTGTGTTGTGTTTTCTGTTACAGACCTTTGCCTTTGGCACTAGAGCTGCTTCCCTATGCATACAGCTCTCTAAATGCAGACATAGTATTTCATATGCTTGCTCCCTACCATACCATTAGTTGTTTCTTATGCATTTTATGTCAAGCAAGTAATTTAAAGCATGTTACTAATGCTGCTTCCTCTGACTCCAGCTATACCAAATGCATAAGTCTATGCAAGTTTTCTTCTGTATTTAGAGGATCCAACTAGTGCTAGAATTCTCTTGTCGTGGTCATATTTTGAAGAAAATTTACTGCTGATTTCTTATGAAATTATTACTATGAAAATTGTCTCTTCAGTGTATGGGATTTGAAAATTTTCTGCACTTACTAAAAAACTTCCTGTGCCTCAGAACACCATCCTTGACACATTATACCTTAGCTACACAGTCCCAACACCATAAAACCTAATATGGGTGTTAGAAGACAAGAGGCATTTTTTTAAGCCTGTTCAGAAGTGCTTCTTCTATTAACACTGACAGTTTTGCATATTAATCTGTTTAAAGATTAGAACTAAGCAATGCAGTATCCACTCCATTGTGGAGCAGGCTCCAGTTGGTGCATTCAGCCAGGATCTCCCCATGACAATGAGGTACCTCTGCATCAATTGTGGTCTGCCCAGTCCCAGGGCAGCCTAGTATTTGGACACTGGAAAAACTCCTGCCTTTTACTTAATTTTCTCGACATTGCAAACAGGAAAATCAATTCCCTTTTAACCATGCTTGGCAAGGAGTAGGTCCCCTACATCTGTCACCAGGCTTTGCTAGACCCTGGCAGCTGTTCCTTCACATAGCTCCCCAACTCTCCGAGGGTGGCCAAGGATGTTTAGAATGGAGACACAGGCAAGACTTAGGCACTGCTTACTTTAGGTGAGAGGATTTGTAATTTCTTTCATAATATCTTTCCATTCTTTAGTAATGGGAAGATATTATGAAGAGGAGGAAGCAAACATGGACCTGTTACTCTCTGGGGCAAAAAGAGAAAAGTATTTTATTGAGGAATGACTCACACTTTTTCACTAGTCTGGCAAAGCACCTATCTGTATCTACTCAAGCTAATTAAGTTGAAAAATATTTTAGAGAAAATAAACTTGGCAAAAGCATAACTTTGAAACCATCTGCTCTGACCACATACAGTATTATTCCAGACATTCATAACCTGAAAGAAACAATGTGAAACTTTGAGAATGCATTTTTCTAAAGGAGGAGTACATTCTGTTGCTCTTCTTTAAGGCTATTTTAAAGATCCTTACAGTAGGAGTAAGTTTTCTTATCTTTCGCAACAGTCAGAGGCAGCTTCACTGCTGGTGTCTGGTACGCAAATTTGTCTCTACTGAAGACTCTGGCATTTCATTAACGTACACCAGGTTTGAATTTGGCTGAGGTAATCAATTCTGACAAGATACAGACATATATAGAAAGGTGCATGCTGACTCTCATTTCATTCCAATCTAAAGAGCATTTTTTACCAGTAGTAATCCCAATGATTTTAGAAACAGTTTGAGAAGTTACCTGTTTTTCATCCCCAAAGGAACTTGGCTCCTGTGGTTATAAGTATTATCAAGATAATGTAAGACTCCAAAATAACATTTGATTCGAGTTGAAATCTGAAAATATTTAGTGAAAAATTACAATTTTGTAATAAGAGAAAAAAGTTTCTGTATAGCTTTACTAAGTATTCAGCTAGAGGTTTAATCCACTGTATGTAATAGACTCATACGTGTGTGAGTGTATTGGGTTTGCATGGCAAGATTTTGATAGCTGGGCTTCTTAAGTGAGATGCTGCCAGAAAATTTCCCCATTTCTTTCATGTTGGATGCTAGATACTCTAAAATGGACATGCTTCTGGCCAAAGGTGAATCCATCACTGGTGATGGTAGTGCCTCTGGGATAGCAGGTTTAAGAAGAGGAAAGAAGTTAGTGCACAGCTCATGAGGAAATGCAGCCCTTGGGAAGGAGTCATGTTATAGAAATTTGTTTCCCATGGGAGGAACCCCACAGTGGAGTAGGGGAAGAGTTGAGAAGTCCTCCCCCTGAGGAGAAAGGAGTGACAGAGATAACATGAGGAACTGACCAAAGCCCTCCTTTCCATCTCCCTGTGCCATGTGGGGGTAGAGATAGAGAATTCAGGAGTGAAGCTGAGCCTGGGAAAAAGGAAGGAGTGAGAGAAAGCTGGTTTTAAGATTTGATTTTATTCCAGATTATTCTACTCTGGTTTAATGGGTAATCATTAATTGCCCCTAGTTGAGTCTGTTTTGCCCATGATAATAATTGGTGAGTGATCCTTCCCTGTCTTTATCTTGACCCATGAGCCTTTCCTTTTATATTCTCTCTTTCTGCTCCCCAGCTGAGGAGTGGAATGATAGAGCAGCTTTGCTGGGCACCAGGCATCCAGCTGGCATCAAACCACCAGAGTAACAGAAGGAAAATGCTAATTTTTTTTAATGAAACTCTGGCCCTCTTTCATACATATGTTGCTTCTATTTTATGCCTTTTATGTCAACTCTTGTGTGCTGATACTCTGTCACCCTTATAAAAGAAAACAGTGGGGAAATAGGAACTAGTGATCAAAGAAAAGTATGACATAAAACCTTGATATATACTTTTTAGAAAAGCTATCTGAAAAATATTAAATGTTTACTTTGTTTTGGGGTGTTTTGGTGAAATTCAGTTTTAAGTATCATATTCCAAAAAATAAAATCTCATAATGATAACGGATAGACCATAAAATATCACGCAGGATAGGTGTGTATCCTGACAAGGGTTGGTGAACCACTGGAGAATACTAGTGCTAAGTTCACATTGTGTAAATGTTTTGCAATTTTGCAAAAGCATCTGTAAGAGTTTTGTCAGTGTTAAAGCATGTAAACCTGATTTTTAGAGAATTAGCAGGGAACATATTGAGAACAGTTTGTTCATGGCTGTGGAATTCAGTTTCATTGTTTGCAGACCTCAGTTGTGCTCCTTGGTTTCTACTTCATGTGCTGTGAATTCTCTACTCAAATGTTGCTGATTAAATAAGATGTATTTGTGAACTTGCTTTTCAGTTTTAAGTCAGGTTTTGAAGTCCATGTGTTTAGCTGTCTGTTGTCTCCTTGTGTACCCAACCAATGCAGAGGTGAAGCTTTATTGTGAAAAGTAAATGTTTGTTTTTGTGCACTATAATTTTGGCATTGAAGGAAAGGCATGCTGACCCAGCCTTGTCTTACTGATACAATCAGTATGAATGGGCTTGCATAGGCTGTGGATTTATTTTAATGTTTTTAATTTCTATCTATTAAAGATACATACAATGAAAAAACTTTACAGAGGTAGTGAGAAACTAACTCTCTTCTTTTCTTCTCTTTGTAGTTTGTTGCTCAGCCCAACTGCCAGCAGCTGCTCGCATCCCGCTGGTATGACGAGTTCCCCGGATGGCGGAGGCGACACTGGGCAGTGAAGATGTTGACATGTGTTGTGATAGGACTCCTTTTCCCAGTCTTCTCTGTCTGCTACCTGATAGCTCCCAAAAGCCCATTGGGGCTGTTCATCCGAAAGCCATTTATCAAATTTATCTGCCATACTGCATCATACTTGACTTTTCTGTTCCTGCTGTTGCTTGCCTCTCAGCACATCGACAGGTCAGACCTCAGCATGCAGGGACCCCCTCCAACCATCGTCGAGTGGATGATATTACCGTGGGTCCTGGGTAAATGTATTACTAAAGAAAATACAGTGAAAAGTATTTTGACCACTGTGGTTTTGCCAGGCATTCCTGAGGCAAGATACAGCAGAGTTCTATCATGAATTATTGCCCTACCAAAGCAGGCAGGTGGTCCAGCTCCTCCAGTGTAGTAGTAGTTGACAACTACATTGTCAGCTCCTCAAGAGTAGTTGACAATGTAGACAAACAGTAGAGTTTGAAAATCCAAAGTGTTACCATCTGATAGATTACAGTGAGGCAAAATAAAAGATATCAAGGATTCCTTCGTATGATTACACAGTGCCCTGAAACATATATTTATTTTCTTTTTAATATCTATTTCATCCAGACCAGAAATTGTTCTGGTTCTTGTAAGTGCCTATTTTTTAAAATTTTGTAACCTACTTTAAAAAAAATTCCTTTACTACAAGAATTATTTTTCATGTAGGGAAATGAGGCATAGTATAATTTCTGTAGTGCTATTACTAACCTTAGTTACCTACAGTACACTTCTTTCTAAATGACAGATGCACCTATTGCAAACAGTGATGAACAGCATTTTCAAGTATTTTCATTAAAATATGCACACAGACTATTTTTTTGGTGCAAAACTTGTCACTCAATTCAAACCAAACATCCTATATCAGAATCAGAAAGAATAGGAAAATTCCATAGCATTTTTAAAATAGAAAGGAAAAAACAAACCTTACCTCTCTATCCTCATAGTTTAAAATAAAAATTTCGGGCTGGGATTATTGAAAGCCTATTTTCAGTGGGCCATGCCATCCTTAAACGTGATCCCTCTTGTGATCCTATTATCCTAGGTGCTCCCTAACTCTGCGTGTCTACCCTGCTAGGTGGTAATTCCTCTCAGTGTGCTGTGGTCTCTCCTCTTTTTCTTATTTTAAGTATCAACACAAGTTGGACCAGGTCAGGGCAAATATATTTAAGGCAAAAATATTTTTTTAGACAAATATATTTGTCTAAAATAAAATTACAGAAGGAGGGACTCAGTAGTCTTGGCTGCAATAATTTAGGTTTGATATATTCATTAAAATTGTCATCACATAGACAGATACTTGCACGAAAATTTCTGAATCTTTTGTGGAATTTTGATACCATTACTTTTCCCAGAGCTTCTCATTAAGATAACTTCTTCCAAAATGTTTCTTCTATTTTTCCCAAACATGTGGGTTTCTTTAGATCAATGTAACTGTCAAGGCTTTTGGCCCCATTGATCCTATATAATTTACTGCATAGTGTTGAATTTGTGAGCACAGTAGTGCTCGCCACCAGTCTTCACTGTGAGGTGTGTTTTTCTTGGCTGGGTATATATTTCTAATACATTAAAAAAGCCAAAATCTAAGATTATTGCAAAGAAATCATTAAATCTGGGAGGTTGTCTTGACTGTTACTTCTTATAGACAAAGCAGACTAATTTCTGTAAGCAAGATTCACATTTAAATATTTAAAGAAAAATTTCCTCCAGTTAATTTTCTCACTCTTTTACCATCAAGAAATGAGAAACTAATATAAAAACTATTACCTTTATACATTACCTTCTTAGAAATAAATGCTACAATGCTGAGGAGGAGCAGGAGACTCTTCTGTGCTGTGCCATGCCCAGAGGAGACATTAGTATCTTTTCTGTCTGGTCTTCCAAAATAGCAGGTAGTCAGTATCTATCACAGTATCCTGAGGCTAAAGGATGATAAGAACAAATGCACAGCTGACACATAGACCTTGATATGCCAAAGTGTATTTTGTCATTAACCTGTCTTTTAACAGAGCTGAAAGAAAGAGGCACAATTTGAGAAGGGCAAGAGCTAGTTTCTGTAGTAAAGGCAATTGAAAATTTTTAGTGACTAGCTCCTCTCCAGAAAGCACTCAGTGAGAAGAGGAAGAACCTCTAATGCCCTCAACCTCTGACATAGTTGTTTACTTAGGAAGATGTTTATGTGACTCAGCATTCCCAAAGCACTTGTTTGAAGAAGCCATTAACCCTGAGAATTATGGTGTTTGAGATGACTATCACTTCTAAAAGCAACATCATTATTTTCAGTATAGACTCATATGGCTGGATTATGCCTGTGCTGAACAAACCCTTCATCTGCAAGCAGTACAGGTCAAGTCAAGGGAACCACATCCATAAACAAAAGTTCATGAGCATGGGTGAAGATCAGTATTTTGATACCATTGCTTAAATAGCTTATAGTCAATCTAGACTGTGCTGTTCAGAAAAACCATGCCTTCCAAAATCTCTTGCATCCAAAATGATGCATTTTGCACACTGATCTCTAGTGTTTCCTAACTAGCAGTTTCCTGTTCCAGTTTCACATTATCTGTGTTCAGCTTTCAGGTTTTGGTTCCTGTAGTGCCTTAGCCCAGCCAAATAATGAGGCCTCAGATTCACCCATCATAATTTAAGGCAATTAATTTGGTACCTGATTTCCCAATACCACTGAAGGAGACCCACATCTCCCCAGGACATTCCATCTCACAGCATGTGATGAACATATCCATTTCAGCTTTTTTGTTCATATATTTAGGTCTTTTTCATGTTCGCTTTTTTTTCTGTTTGGTTGCTTTTTGTTGAGGTAGTTGGTTTTGTTCGTTTTGTTTTGATGGATTTTTGTTTGGTTGCATTTTTTCAGTGCTTTTTGGTGGTGGTAGTTGTTTTCCTAAAGGAATGAATCTCAGCCAAACCCTGTTCTTTTCCTATTATACATACAAACTGTAGTCTAGTCATCTTTTAATAAACTTAATATTTTTCTTAAGTCCATATCAATAAGCTAAGGTTTGTTTCCAGGCTGCAATTTAGTTTCTTGTCTCATCTCTTTAAACCATTAAATTATGCAGTATCCTTAAAAAGAGTAAATTAAGCACTCTTCAAGGGAGACTATATCTGAGGTACATAGAGATACTTTTGCATTTTCTGAATGTAAACAAAAAAATTTGTCATTTGAGTCAAAACTAGTGTGGCTCTAGTGTTGTAGTTCTTTTCTGAAACCTGCAACATGAAAAGGATATCCTTGGGAAAAGGATATCCTGCAGCAGCTACATGTCAAATTCAAACAGAATTTTTTTTTGTTTTTCTTAATTCAAATAGCTCTGGTTGTAGTTTGCATTTTAATGCTATCTCTCTTAAAATTTAGAGAGGAAGAGCTCACTGTTGCAGGTTTCTCGTTAGCATGAATTTCAGGACACAAATATTTCATGCAACTTAAGAAGTTTCAAGACTGTCCATAGTGACCTAAGCTCCCCAGTGAGCAAATAGTAATTAGCATTTTCCAACTACTATGTAATAGAAGGCTGAATGTGCATAATTAGCACATAATTAAAAGTGTCACTAGAGTAGGAGGCTCTGAGGAAAAACTTGTATTAGGCTACATTTCCATGGAGACTATCGACTTTACATTTCAAAAGTCTCTTGAGGAAAGTTCTGCATTAATTTTGTCTTTTACATGATTAGATGATTACACAAGTGATGCTCCAATATGTGGCGATTATCCATGGAACAGTAAGTCAGTGTTACAAGGCTGTCATAACCTTAAGTAGTTGTTGAAAAATTTCTCAAAAAGAAGAATCAGAATCTCCTGTCCTTGCACTTAAAAAAGTAAGAAACAAGCTTTGGCTTATAAGGAAAAGTAATTGTCATCTTATTATTGGCTGTTGCTTTACACTACAAAAACATAGGCCTATTTACTGTACTTAAGAATCCATCACCATTGGAAAAATGAAGAGGAAAATCAAGAGTATCATCTTGGGAAAAAAACAAGGAATAACAGCTTTTTCTATCATCATATCATCTAGCATCATATCCCCCATCCCCCATCACTGTGTCCTCTGAGCATGATAGCAGTGATTCAGAGGGGAAATCCAACAAGACCCTACTTCACCCTCTGTATGCCTTGACTGCAGCTCATGTAAGGATGATGTTGATCCTTGTACGTTTGTCACAGCTGTTCTTCTGCCCTAAACCATGGCCTCAAACCCAGCAGTGACTGTACTCAGTGTCCTCACAGTGGTCATTTGCTTCACCAGCAAATGCTACAAATTTCAGAGGAGAAAGGCATCAACCAGAAAAATCTAGTGTTCACTAGTTGTGGTTAAAAAGCTCCCTGCCATTTTTTCAGGGTGACTGTAGCAAAGGACATTTTTTTAGGGATTTTTTTTTTATGAGTTTTTTGCTCTTTTATGGTCATATTATATGTTCATTTTAATTGCATTGTTCAAAAGCCTGCCTGGAGCGGGAATACAGCCTTACTGTATCTCTTGAACAACATGTTCCCCATCCTTTCTTTCAGAATGGTTTGTACTGTTGGAGTACATGAATCTATAGAGAATGTGGATGTTTGGGAACTGTGCAAAATTGCAAACATTTGTGGTTAGCAAACTGCTGGTGGGATGTACGGGAATGTATGGTCTTGTCAGTCCTTAGCACGATGTACATCCAAACTGATGGCACAGCAGGACACTTCATAGAGGGGGCAAGTACAGTGTGCATCATCTTCTAAATTAGGTCAAGAAAGTGTTGTGTAAAAAAATAAACATGTAGTATGAACTGACATGTTTCTGGGAGCAAATATAGAGGTAATATGGCTGGCAAGATGAAACAGTATATAACCAATAGTGACATATATAGAACAGGGGAGAAAAACAAACCCAGACAAAGTAGGAACAAAACTTTTTTAAGGAAGGATAATGCACATAGTAACCACAAAAGGCCATTAAGTCCAAACTACTGCCAAACACAGGCTAACTGCAAAGACAGGTCACATTCTTCAGGCTGTATCTCATGCCACAACATGCAACCATCCTTCATCCTTCCAATGTGCACCTCTAGAACAAGTCTGGCTCCAGCTCTTCAAAAACAGCAATTTCAGTAGTTGATGACAACAGCTTTAAAGAATCACAGAACATTCTGAATTGGAAGGGACCAACAAGGACCATCTCCTAAGTGAACAGCCCGTACAGGGATCAAACTTACAAGCCTGGCAGTATTAGTACCATGCCCTAACCAACTGAGCTTTGAGACTATTCACCTCCCATTAGTGTTCTCTTCTTTAGCCTGAACAATATCAGCTCACTCAACCTCCTCTTCTTACACATTATGTGGTCCAGATCCCACTTAGCTTGAAGTCCTTCCATTAAGATAATTTCAGCCGGTTAATATCTCTTCTTTGCTAAGTATTCCAAAACTGGATTCAGTAACTAAATTATTTATTTAAACATCAGGAGAGCCACTTCTTCTCCAGACTGCCTGTATCTTGCCATAATAGGACCTTTTACTTGATTACTTTAATTCAAGTTGTAAGTATTTTAGGTAAATATTTTCTATATAGATTATTTTATTTTATTCTTTGGTTGTTGGTGATGTTGGCTGATGTGTTGCTTTTTGTAGTTTAAGATTGATCTAGAATGGTCTTGTTGTTTCCAAAATGGAGACAAAAGAAAAATGTTTTGTTTCTATTATTAAAAAAAAAAAAAAAGCCAGGTGACTTTTTCCCTGGGAAGTACTTTTAATGGTGCCTCTGGCCACATCATTCCCAGTTCTTTACCTGACCTGACATAGGACCCAGACACTGCACAGTTTTTCCTCTCACAAAGAGGCATTAACCATGGGAAATAGTACCCATAGTTGTACTCTGTTAATAAAATATGCCCCAAAGAGTGGAAGCCGCTGAATTATGCCAGGATGCCTCTTGGTACCTTCAAATACCTGCAGCAGAAATCAGTTCATCAGCCCAGGTGTAAACAGAAGAGCTTTATCAAGCCTCATCAATACTCACTGAATTCCCTGGAAGGACTTTCCTTTGCTTCATAGAGCTTTAAATCATTAGCAGCTTGTCTCACTTCTTATAGCTGTGAAAAACTCTACATCACATAGCAGAGCAAAGTTGATTTTGTCAGTTAAATGATTTCACAGCCCAGCAAAAATATGTTCTCCGAGAAACATGCTAAAATACTGTTGTTGATCTTGGCATGCAGAGATTGACCCCAAGGAACCTCTTGCTTCCCATCACTTAATGGTAAGGAACAAAAATAGCACTGAGCAACCAACCTTTTGTGGGAAAGGTAAGGCCAAAATTAGGAAGGGATCCACAAAACTTTTTGAGACCAAACATAATTCAGGATATTGCTTTTTATATCTCTCTGACAAATTTTGATGTTATTGTTCACAGTGAGACTTTAACTATAATTATAATTATAAACAACAACAACAAAAAAAAAAACAGTGTTGTAGATCTGGCATAAATCTTTGTGAATTTCCACAGTTGCTGGAAATGTGTTTTTGCATTTGCTTGAGTCTCAGTACAACATAGGAATTTAGAAAGGCTGTGTCTAAGTTTTTTTCCTTAGAGCCTAAAACACCTTTGAATGGATTTCAGAGGGAAGTTATTTCTTTGTTGTTTGTTTCTTTTGCATGAGACAAAGATATGTGTTCCTTAAGAGTAAAATTACAGCTCTAAGTAGCTATAAAGGATCAAACAGGATAGATCCAAAGTATTTTCTAATTGGAAGTTGTCTGCTAGCACTAAAACATACTGTGTTTAACCCAAGCATTTATCCAAAGGAACAAAGAATTTTTTTTATGACAGCTGCTACCCTGCTCAAAGTTGGAAGGTTTGCCATCAGAGTCCTAATTTATGAAAAGAGAAGCAGGTCCACTTTTTTTAAAAGACATTCCGTATCTAATATCCAAAGATTTCAAGACTGGAAATACAGCTTCAAAATTAAAATTTATAGCTAAATATCTAAAATAAAAGCTAATCTTATCAGTGTATATTTATTGATGGATCTACACATTAACTATATGCAGTATATTACTAAATTCTTAAGGATTTTTTAAGAGTTATGAGAACTTTAATGAAAGATGTTATTTTTCTAAGAACATTTTTATTTCAGTGCTTTTTGTTTTTCTAAGACATATTTTCATTTTGTTGCTTTGAATAAAACTTATTTTACAATATGTAGGCTTTATTTCACAAGAAACAACTTTTTTCAGTAATGTTCAGAAAATTTTGCTGCAAAAAAAATATTTAGCTCGCAAATTAATTTAATTTCTCTAAATTAATTTTATCTGATCAATTTTAGTTCCTTTCTCGCTTCAGGCAAACTGGACTTCAGTCAAATGGTTGCAATTGATCAGCTTGCCTGTATAATATTTCGCAATGCTTTGCAAAACTTCTCCATGGTGTCTGTCATTCCAGGCCCTATGTTGTCTATGGGTTTCCTGCCCTGAATTTATCTATTTCATCCCATTAAAGCCATGGGCATTTATAAAATTTTTATCTGTTGCTCATACTGTTTCAAAATATCCATGCTGTTATTTCTCTTTTACTGCTCCAATGTGTGGGTATAAACAATGCAGCAAGTATTTGAAAGTCTTACCCTCAACTTTTTAATTATAATCCCTGATTAATGAGGTGGAAGAGATGTATAATGTTTATAATTTCCTTGTAAGTGGCAATGAATGATAACAGCATGGAATGGATAGGTGAGGATCTAAGAGGCAAGTGTTAAATCTTACTGGTGTGAAAAGATGGGCAAGACACAGAGCAAATAGACAAAAGGAATATAGCAAAGAATATCCAGCTAAAATAGTGAAATCTGCTCTGAGTGGAATTATTTCAGCTAAATGCAGGCATCTGGAAGTTAAGACATCTGTTTTAATTAACCTGATCCTCCATGGCTTCCTTTTCAGCCAGTGGGAAGATTGACCCACCTGCAGATGACAGGATTATTGCCTTGGAGATTCTTGTTTCCTCACAGGGAGCTAAAAGAGTGCTTTGGGCAAGCAACTTGTTCCCAGCCTGGTTTCCTAAAAGGCTTTTAGATCTGTGCCCTGTCTTTGGCTAGTTTCTCTTAGCAGTTTTTCCCCAATATGTGTGTGCAGGCTGGCAGTGTCCCCTCTGTTTTGTTGAGCCGTCAGCTTTCTGGCTTCTGAAAGTGTAGCTCTGACACAATCTCTGTCAGTATGCAGTAGATGTTGCTCCTTTGGCACATTAATAATCAGGCAGTGCCTGGACTCTCTCTTTCCTACCTGTAGCAGTGCCTCTATTAGACAGTCTTGTCACTGCATATCTTCTCTCCTACATGTCAGGTCATGTCTAGAAATGCCCTAAAGACTCCTTTCGTAATAAAATCAGGTACTATCCAACTATCCATTAATCTTCAATGTAGAAAAGTGTGCAAGGTCACAGAGATAGTTCTGCTCTGATCTCTGGATGTATTTTTCTCTAAAAAAAAAACAAACAAACATAGATTTTCCAAGTCTTTTCCTGATTCTCCCAATGAATGTAACAGAAGAAAATTGGCATGTTGTGTCAGAGCCTGTGGAGGCAAGGGTGGTCTTACTTCTTCCCCCCAGTAAAAAGATACAGTTCTGATCTACAACAAGATTTCAAGGCCTCTGTCTGCCCTAAATTAAACCTGAACAGCACAGCTGGGAATCCCTGAGGTTTGTTGTTCAGACTACCTTCATCATGTAAGCTCACCAGGCCCTAGAGACATCTTCAGCCTTGCATAAAGGCTCTGGGATTTCAGAGTACACTTTTCTAGGATAGTCCTTCAGGCACACTTGGATTTCCAGAACTCTAGAGAGTCCAATTCTTCCAGCATTCATTGCTCCAGATGAGCCCTGCTAAGAATCCCTAGCCATGGAGACCTGGTCGCTGCAAAGACTCTGATCGCAGCTCTCATGGTGAGGTTGCCCTGGAATTGTGAATTTGAGCAACCTTAGGACTTGGTAGCAAGATTTGCTTTCAAAAACATATGTGTGGGCAGCTCTCCTGTGCATATATGGGCTGTGTGTGTTTAACAAACAACTTCAAGTTCTCTGGAGTGACTTAGGATCTCAGTAACTGTATTTATATACTGAGTTTGTACTTAGATGCTTTGGCTGGCATGAAGAGCAAACTATCACATCTCTCTTACAGCCAGCAAAAATATGGGATTTACAGTTTTCCACTTCTGTTTGCTTGAAAAGAACAGGCATCAGGATGAACATAAAAGTTGTCTTGAACCAAAAAAATAATTAGAACCACTACCTTTATAAGTCCCCAAAGTATACTCAGAACTTTCAGCTGCCAAATGACTTCCCAATTGCTGGTAGCTTGGATTAATTGGTTTCTAATTCAAAATGATCAAATTTGCAACAGCCATATACTCTCTTCCACTATTTTATAATAGGTCAGTATTTCTCTGCTAATGTCAACTTTAAAATTACATTTCATTTTCTGAAGCCCAGGAAGAGCTTGGAAAAGCAGTCTGGCTTTCCACTCACAAACAGATGAAGTGCAGCAGCATTAGTCAGCATTTCTTTTTCAATCTGTACACAATCCCATTATATTTTAGGCAGTGCTGTCAAAGCATACAATACTGAGCAACAATCTTACAGAGAACAGCCCCATTGCAGTCTGTGTCAGTTCCCATTTTTGGCTGGTTTTGAACCGTAGAATATCTTCGCAGAAGACTTGAATTAACCTAAAGCCTCTTGTTAAAGCATTCATCTTATTTTGTATCCCAACCTATTCCTGCTGTCTTTTCAAAGCGTATTTGAACTCTGATGAGTCACAAAAAAGTTTAGTTCATACTATGAATGTGTGCATTGATTTCTGCAAAATCTTTTTATTTGGGGATCTTCTGTCAATGCAGCTGTTTGCTTCCTGTGCCATAGCAGTCTTGCCAATGTCAAGATCCTACAACTTTTAAATGAAAGTTTCTTCAATGAAAAAGAGCAAGGTACTTAGGGGCCATATCTGTATTACACAGACTTTGGCTTGGAGCCTGGAGCCAGGTCTTCTCCTGCAGTGGTGATTTTTATGTGCTATAAAGCAGGTGGAGCAGCAGTGATTCAGAGCAGTGTCTGAAATGTGAAGGGGATATAGTCACACACAAAGCAGCTGCTTTTATGACCTGATGTTGGTTAAGTCTTAGCAAGTTGTGCCTGAAAGGTATTGGAAGAGCAAGTGGGGACATTTGCAAGTTCATGGAATGTGTGATGAAAGTTGGAGAGGACTGTGGAGAAAAGGGGGAGGCAGATCTGCTGTCACCGTGTTCATACTGCATGTCACGAGTGACCAGGGCTTTGAAAAGCTGAAATGGGCAGGCATGTAGGAGCCTGCCCTAGTAGCCTTGTGAAGGTGTGTTGCTTTTGTGATGGTGCTTGGGCAGCTAACAGCAGTGTAGCAGGATTTGAAGTTATTGACCCCTGCCGTGCAATCATGTTCTGCTGTTCTCTCACTGTTACTCAGCGCAGTTGATTGCATCTTTAAAATAAGTGTTCACTTTGTAATACTGCTATATTTTCTGGGTTAGTTTTATCTGATACACTACAGATAGAGTTTCAGTCAGCCTGTCTAGGCTGTTGTAGGCAGTAAAATGGGTCTATTCCACTTTCCTGTCTGCATGTTCCCAGTGAAGTCCCTCCTCAAGTGTGTTGCCCCAGGTCTGCAGAATGCTGAAATGGTGATGGGGGCATGGCTGAAAATTTATTTTTCACAGAAGAAAATAAAAGTTTCTGGATCAATCAGATGATTCAGATACTCCTGAGGTTTGTGATTATTGGTGATGACACACAAAAACAAGATGGGACCATGTGTCTGAGGTTTGAGGGTGAAGTTAGTGAGGAAGAGGACTTTTCCTTTTGAAAGCAATCAGGAGACAGAAAAGCTAAGCCAATACACTACAAAATTAAATTGTAATAACTCAAAAACCTACCTGGCACAAATAAGAGTAGGCCAAAGATTACTTCATTTGGATCATGATTGAGAAAAATGACAAGTTTTTCATCCAGTCAACCAGAAGACCCACTGCGACAAAATGTTAAGGTTTAATGTGAATTAGGCTCATAGTTAGAAAATGCAGAGCTCTATAGATTCCTGCACAAAATCTGTTTATCATTTTCTAAAAGAGCAAGGGAAAAAAAGACATGTTGAATTTACTGTATCTGAACACCAATATGTGAGAGACTGGAATTATTTCTGCCTCTCTAATGAGCACAAAGTAAGAAATTCCTACAAGAAAATAATTAACTGTGAAAAATCAAAACATCTCTGTAGATAGTAACGTGAAATGTGGATCTAAATGTACTGTGTTGTTTTATTAATATATTATACCACCGTAATGTGTAGTATCTTCTTCAGAGTGCTTTTAACTTTTATAGTGTTAAAGAGTGTCCACACAGTTGTCTCTGAAGCTGTTAAACCAAGTTCATGTCAGACAACTTGCAAGATTTTCCACTTGGATTGAATATTTCTGTTTCACTGTGCCTAGCACAATATGTGCTCTGCACACCTGAAAACAGTTTCAATTCCTTCATGTCCCAAAGGAAGGTGTCAGCAAAAGACTTTCTTCTGAAGACACTACCCTTTCATATGGAAAAGAGACACTTTATTTCAGCATTGACAATAACAATAGAAATTCTCTTCCTTATTGTGTGAGTTCCAATCAAAATAAATTGTGTTGGACTGACCTGCAGTCACAAATTTTCCAGTCTGAAATACATTGCATCAGTTGCCAAGGACTGGGTTGACACCAGTAACTTATTTTAAAACCCTTTTTATACATATCAGGATACAATGAGAAAGAGATTGAAAAAAACCCAAAGAAGTTGTCCTTGTAGAAGCAGATTTTTTTAGGGGGGTTTTGTGTGACAAATTAATTCTGGAAATAATGAAAAGGTGAAATTTCACCTATCTAGATGTACAAATTAGAGTACTTATCCAACTTCCCTTTACACTAGATTTAAGGAGAATCAATCTATCATGAGTTAAGTGTCTAGAAAAGTCACAACCTTTTTAAACTTAATATTCTTGCCTAATGAATTATGTTCTATTTACAGGTTTTATCTGGGGTGAAATTAAACAGATGTGGGATGGTGGACTACAGGACTACATTCACGATTGGTGGAACCTCATGGATTTTGTAATGAACTCCCTGTACTTGGCAACAATCTCCTTGAAAATCGTTGCATTTACAAAGGTAAACTGTAAAAAAAATCAGCAACATTTTAAGGATAAATTAAATCAGGCTTCTTCAATCTTTCATCTGTGTTTGGAGTTCCTGAGGCTTAGTAATTCAAGAGATGTATGATGTGCTCTATGAATCTTCTGCAGCAATGACAGGAAACTAGACAAGTATAAGAGCAAACAAAATATTGGGTCTTATGCTTTTTTCTTCTTAGCCCATGAAATGTTTTCTTATTTTGTCCTGAACTACCATATTGTTAAATTCTTGAGAAATGAAAATTACCTGTAATATGTAAAATGGTTGCATTTTATGTTAATCTTTGATTTTTTTAAGTGAGAAATTCTTGCCCCTAAGTCTATTTTACACTGTTCAGACAGGTCTACTGCCAAAATATGTAGTCAAAATTGGTAGGGGGAACTAAAGAGCAAGATTTTAATTTCTTTTTAAAATTTATTATAAGTGCAACATAAAAAAGTAAAACTGAATGGGATAAAATGGTCACTAGAGGCTAGGTGTATTCATTTTTATATTCTTTTTATGGAGTTGTTGTGAATATTCTTATATTTCAACTGTTTTAAGTATCTTCCAAGAGAACAGTCCCTTTTTCCAAAGGCATAGACCATCTTGTGTGAACTTTTTGTATGTATTCTACATGAATACATAATATGATAGGAATTCCTCAAAAAATGAGATATTTTGAGCAAAAAAATGGTCTCAAGTCCAAGGAAGTCACATATGAAAGGAAATCTGAGAATTTTTTAGCATTTGTCATAGAATTCTTACCACATGCAAGTAGAGATAAGCCCATTTTTACTGGCCACTGGAATCAACATTGTACTTCAGCTTTTTCAAGTTCCCTGCAACCAGCGATAATTTATAGTTGCAATAGTGCTACTCTGTGTGCATGGAAGGAGAGTCCCTCCTCTGCCAAGATTCTTTTGACTGGGACAAGGAGAGAGCTGTCAAGTAGCCAGTGATGGCTTCCTCTCCTCAAACAGGAGCTGTTCTTGCTGCAGCCCTGCCACAGGCATAGAGGAACTGAGGCACTCTAATTTCTATAATCTTGTGTCTGGTCACAAATGTGTCAACCAGTCAGGAGCAGGGATGAACAAAGAGCCCCAGGTCATGTGTTGACACATCAGCCTTCTTTGACAAAAGGTTTCTGACATGCTGGATCTGTGGCTGCAAACCTTTGGAAGCCTTCTCACTCAAAGAAATTTGGAGCCTGAAAGAGGAAGGTGCTCCAAAGAGTGGTGAACTGTCATTTAAAAGCTAATTAAATGCCTTTTTACTTACAAAGATGCCTCATAATAAAGTGACTAGAATATAAATAGTCATTTCCCTGTCCCTTGTAACAAAGCATACAGTTCATTTAAAATAGATGTTTCCAAAGCATTGGAGATGTTTTTTATATACAATTATTAATTGCAGAATATATTGATTAGAAGACATTATAATCCTTTCATCTCCCAAATGGCTTCTGCTTACAGTAATCAGATTCCAAGGTGACTGTATCTGGGATAATGTGCATCCATTACTCTCCAAATTAGTGTTTACATTTTAATCATAATGAATACAGTGCAATACACAAAAGCTGTGCTAGTCAGCTGAAACACATGTGAAGTAATGAACAGAGAAATATAAGTGTGATTTAATACCCTGCCACATTCCTTCAAATGCCTGCAACAGAGTTGCTTGCCACTATGAGATTGAGAGGATGCCAAATGTAACCAGTATGTTTTAATGTAAAGCTTAAATTTTCTTTTCCTAAGCATTGTCAGTCAGGTTTTTCTAAGTTACAGCTCTTCTGTCTTTATTGAACCAAATATATAAGGTCAGTTCTTAGATTTTTTCTATCTTCTATGGATCAGTTCCGGCCACCTAATAAAACATTTTAACCAACTCCCTTGAATAAAATTATGAGTGTCCCCATGCGACTCTTCTGTGTGATAAATATTCCCAGAGTAAAATATAGTGTTTATTGCCCATTTAATGCTCTTACTGATGCAGTAGTTAAGTAGATGGATATTATCTAGAGTAGCTGATGGGGTAATGTAAAATTGACCAAAACATATAATTTCAGGATGAGAGAACTGCTAAGATAACTCAAACTAACTGTTTTCAGTATTCAAATAAAATAAGGACATCTTATAATTTTCAATGGCCTATCGTTTATCGTCTCTGTATCAACATGTCTTCCTAAAAGATCCAGTATATCCATTGAAAATGCTCTCTCCTCCATAAAAATATCATAATATACAGTATATTGTCATATACTTTTTATAGTACAAGATGACAGATTTTAAGCAGCACATTTGTTTTTATGGAGGGTTTTTAGGCAGAAATCATTGTGCGTTAAGAAAAAATGGTTCCTTTTATGTTTTTTTAATATAATTTATTTTGTTCTGATATGTAAAGTACAGTGCCAATATGTGTGCAGAATCTACTTTATTTCTCTTAAATACTTGTTAAACCTGAGCATTGGACCTAGTCCTGCTTGTTTCCCATTCTGCTGAAAATCACATACAAATTCATATTGCTGATAACGTGCCTCAGCCACTGATGTGAAGATCTAGTCGGGAAACAAATTCCTATTCAGGGCAAGAACTCTGAAAAGTACTTAAAGTACATTATTTGTCTCAACATTTACTGTTTTGTTCACTTAATGATCATTGTGTCAGGTCTACTTTGTTCAGTAGTAAATAGGATTACATATTTCTCCTGCTACCAGTTCTGCAGAAGCTAACATCTTCTTGCATGTTTGCATTGTAAAATTGTTTTGATTGATATTTTATCAGATTAACAGACTAAATGTCCATTTACACAGGCAGATTAACACCTCTCCACCCTTGAGAAATTATGGATTTAATTTCCCAGTGTAATTACCATTCTAAAGCTCTTTTCCAGGCCATCCCTCTGCCCTCATCCTACTGCTGCTTTGAAATTCCACATAATGAATGCAAAGATTGGTACATACATTTTAAAATAGGAAGAGTTCACATTTACATATGACTTTCCATGAAAGTATTTAAAGTACTTTTCCTGAAATGGATATTATTTGACTAGTCTCTTTGTGACCAGAAACAAGGAGGTGATCTTAGACTGAGAACCAGCAGCCCATTAAACATTCAGGTAGCCTGATCTACATGTCTGTTTGATCTCTCATGGTGTTTCCAAGAGATCGAGAGTTCACATCTTTTGTTTTAATGGGAAAACAGTGATCACTCAGCTTTTTTTTTCTCGCACATGGTTCAGATATTGAATTTGCATTTTAATTCCTTTGAGTAAGGATCAAGGATTATTACCTTGTATTTCCTGGCTGACATTGCAAAAGCATCATATATTTACCTTGAAACTCTACTGTTTATTTCTGCTCAATTTGTTTTCTGCTCTTAATTTTCCATTGATATGCCATGTATATTTCCTTCAACCACAGAGCCAATAATTTGTGTTATTTAATCAAATTAAGTGATGTTGTCTTTGTTACATGTCAAAAGGTTGTGACTGCATTTCCAGCAGGGACAGAAATTCATTAGGGTCACCAAACAGAGGACTGCAGAATATCAACGTCATGATTTACAGCAAACTCAGTGTTGCTATGTTTTCTCTTACCATTTTCCACTCCTTAGAACAATATAAATGTATTTGTCCTTAGAACAATATTAATTGTCTGTTCTGTGTAGAACAGAAAGAGTTTGACAAACATGAGTGAGAGAAGAAATACTTCAGTTCTATGTGGTTTCACTCTAAAATACATTTTTTATTCTTTTTCATTGTTCTTGGTTTTAGTATACCTAGTCTTTTTCGCTACTCCTCTCTATGTTTCTTTTCACATGAAAGCTGCTTTGTTCTCTAAGTTTTTTTTTTTTATTATTTCTAGATTCCTTTCCAGCAACTTCTGCTCTGGTTAGTGTAATCAATAGGGGGTTGTTGTTAGAGACCCTCTATACTCATTATTTTCTTAATATTGTTTGCTGTCTTCTTGCAGTTTGTATATTTCACACACAGTTTCCAAATTTATCTCTCAGGCCTTCACCTTTCTCACTTTTTTCTGCCAAGTATTTACAGTCTTTTAAATTATGTTTCGTCAACACTAAAATAACTGCCATCACTCTCTGCTTATGATGGTGACACCTCTTGAATTCTATCCAAACATGCAGGAAGCATTTGGGTCTAGAAAAGGAAGGTCAGTTACACTGAAATATCACAATTGTGTCTCTGATTTCCCTTTTACAAATAAAAGGTCATTTTATCTTTTCTGAATGTTCAAACAAATCAGTTTTGTGTTTTTATCCAGGACATCATAGACAAATTCCTTTTTTCCTCACCTTTCTACTTAACATAATTTCTTCTAGAAAATGGGACATTGGACACATCTTGCCAGACTAGAGCTGTAAGACAGTCTATCCCTTTCCCCAACGATCAGTGAGGAGAAAATGAGGAAGTTAAAGAGCAACTCACCTATGTAGGATATTTTCTTTCCCACTACTCTAGAAATTCTCATTTCTCTTTGCTGACTGTAGGAGTAGGCAGCAGAGTGCAGATATGGCTAATCCACACCTGACTTGTTTAACTTGATTTTTTGTGTCTTGGTATAGCATGTGCTATACTTATTCAGTGTCCTATAGTTCCCATTAATTTATTGGAAGGGTATTTCCTTATATTTCTCCCAACTCCCCCACATCTGTAACTTCTCTGGAATCTGCTACTACTTGCCCTCACCTAAAATATGTCTGCAGTTTGATGCGTTTAATTCTCTACCAAAAATGCCATCTTTTCCCAGTTTCATAAATGTTCTTTACATTTCTCCATGACTGTATTTTACTTTATTGCCCCTAGACACCTTGTGTACTTTTCCCTAATCTGAGTATCTACTGCACTGTCCAGTATCAACCTTTGCTTACAGACAATTAATCCTAATAATTTAAAAGGTGCAAGTTTTCAGCTGTTAGGGTTGTAAAGTGCCATGAGAATTTGCAGTAATGTGTGGTAAAATATTATTCAGATATTATAAGAATCATGCTGACAAGTTTACATCTCTCTCTTCTCAAAAACACTGGAAATATTTTTCTGTGCATTTTCTTCTTGTTTTATCTTTTAGGCATTTTCTCCAGTAAGTAAATTCTGTTTTCTGCAGCCTGTTTTTCATCACTGATCTTGAGTCAATCAGAACTGGATTAAAGAGCCATAGTGGATGGGGCAGATGAGCATAATCATTGCATAGAGGATAGTCTAATGAAGAGAGTATTGATCTATGATTCCAGCAGGTCTAGATTTAATTCACTGCTCTGCAGAGAAAAAATATCACAGGTGAATGAAATGTAAGGCTGAGTAATTCTTAATTTTTTAATGGGCTATTTTTCAGTTTTCAGTTTACATCCCCAAATTCACAAACCTGTCAGCTGCCATGGCTGCTTGTGTATGAGTACATGGCATTGTGCCAGGGATTGCTGTCAGGCACTGGGACAATTTCTCATGCATACCAGTTGGTTAGAGAAACCCTGGTGTGGGGCCTGTGCCAACTGTTAGCATCCAAAAGAATGCCTAGTTCCCTTTCACAGTTTGGATCATAGAATCACAGACTCATAGGATGGTATGGGTTGGAAAGGACCTTTAAAGATCACATAGTCCAGTGCCTCTGCAATAAGCACAGACATCTTCAACTGGATCAGGATGCTCAGAGCCTCATCCTGCCTGACCTTGAATGTTTCCAGGAATGGGTTATCTACCACCTCTCTGTACAACCTGTTCCAGTGTTTCACCACCCTCATCATACAGAATTTCTTCCTTATATATAGTTCAAATCTACCCTTTTTCAGTTGAAAACCATTAGCTCATTCCTATTGCTACAGGTCCTAGTAAAAAGTCTATCTCTATCTTTGCTATGAGGTCCTTTTAGGTACTGGAGGACCACAAGATCTCCCCAAAGTCACCTGTTCTTTGTGACTATTTTTACTGTACACCTCTGGACCAGCTCCAACAGTTCATGTCTTTTCCTGTACAGAGGATGCCAGAGCTGGATACAGCACTCTGGCTGGAGTCTCACCAGAGTGGAGTAGAGGGGCAGAAACCCCTCCCTTGGCCTTCTGGCCCCACTTCTTGTATATAGCCCAGGATACGGTTGGGGTTTCTGGGCTATGATCACTCATCTACCAGTACCTCAACTCCATTTCCTCACAATCTCCTTGCTCCCCAGATTATCTTGATACTGGGAGCTGCCCTGACGCAGATGCAGTGCCTTGCACTTGGCCTTGTTAAACCCCATGGTGTTCCCATGGGGCCACTTCTTGAGCTTGTCCCGGTCCCTCTGGATGGCATCCTGTCCTTCAGGCATGTCAAACATACCACTCAGCTAGGTGTCATCTTTAGACATGCTGAGTGTACACTCCATCCCTCTGTCTATGTCATTAATGAGGATGTTAAACAGTCCCAGTCGCTGTACAGATCCCTGAGGGATGCTACTTGTCACTGATGTCCATTTGGACATCAAGCTGTTGAATATCTCTCTATGGATGCACTCATCCAGAGAGTTTTTTATCCACTGAACCCATCAAATCTATCTCTCACCAGTTTAGGGAGAAGGATGTTGTAAGGGGCCATGTCAAAAACCTTACACAAGTCCAGAGATGATGACACCTGCAATCCTTCCTTTGTCCACTGATGTAGTCGCTCCATCATAGAACACCACTTGGTTGGTCAGGAAGGCCTTTCCCTTGATGAAATCATGCTGGTGCTTCAAATCACATCCCTGCCCTCCACATGCCTTAGCATAGCTTCTAGGAGGATCTGCTCCATGGCCTTCCCAGGCACAGGGGGAGTCTGACAGGTTGGTTGTTCCCTGGGTTAAAATTCCTCTCCTTTCTAAAAACGGGTGCAATGTTTTCCTCTTTCCAGTCACTAGGGACTTCACCTAACTGACAGGACTTTTCAAATATGATGGAGAGTGTCTTGGAAACTACATCAGCTAGTTTCTTTAGGATTCTGGGATGCATCTGATCATGTCCTACAGAATGAATGTATGTTTAAGTTACTCAGGTGTTTCTGAACCACTCTGAGAGTAATCACCTGTTTTGTAGGGCGAGTGTGGTGAAATGCTGTGATGCCTGTTTATGTTGTGTCATCTGGCCCCAGTGACACATGAAGTCCATTTCCTTACTGCTAAGGGCATGCCCAGCAGCTCTGAAGGTGCTTCTTTGTGGTGTAGAATAGGTAAATACAGATAACATGCCCTTTGAAATGTGCTTTGTATTATATTATCCCCTTCTTAGAGGGCTTCCTAGCATAGATTCTCTC
The DNA here is from genome assembly GCF_050655825.1 of Lonchura striata. Classification (NCBI taxonomy): domain Eukaryota; kingdom Metazoa; phylum Chordata; class Aves; order Passeriformes; family Estrildidae; genus Lonchura; species Lonchura striata. Next base: position 66,741,945 of record NC_140703.1, read on the forward strand.
CTCTGATATGTTCTATGAAACAGATTAAAGAGACCAAATAAATAGAAATGAATCTGCTAGTAGTTAATCCTCAATTCAAATATCTTTCATCTTCAAGATTCTTTTTTTTGGTAGAGCATGAACAGAAGTCATGGTTTCAGGGATCAGACTCTTTGATAATGAGACACATAAGCAGTTTGCTATGGTTCATTTTCATCATTGGTCCAGTATTAGTTATTAATTGATAATTAATTTACTTGGTGATTGAATGTTTTCTTCTGACTTGCCAGAGATTTTGTGGGTTTCTATGCATCACTGTCAGCCCTGCATTTACCTGCTTGTACAGCTGGAAATTTCTATAATTCTAAAAAGCAAGGTGTTCAAAACTATTTCTTTTGTAGTGTTAGACTTTTTAAACTGTGAAAATTTTTGCTGCTGTGAAAATTTGTTGTGATATTTGCAAATTAATTGAGCAGCTTATAAAGAAACTGACATGCTTATTTATGCGTCAAAATAGAGGAGTAATTTCTTCCCTTTTGCTTGTTTTCAGTATAGTGGGTTAGTTCCACGGGAGAGCTGGGACATGTGGCATCCAACCCTGGTGGCTGAAGCCCTGTTTGCAATCGCAAACATCTTTAGCTCCCTGCGCTTGATCTCATTATTCACTGCAAATTCTCACCTGGGACCTCTGCAGATATCTCTAGGAAGAATGCTGCTGGACATTTTGAAGTTTCTCTTCATATACTGTCTTGTGCTGCTTGCTTTTGCAAATGGATTGAACCAGCTGTACTTCTACTATGAGACAAATGAACCTGGCAACTGCAAAGGAATACGATGTGAAAAGCAGAATAATGCATTTTCAACGTAAGTAGCTATTTCTTTCTATCCTCCTCCTCGCCTCAAATATTTTAAGACTTAGATGCTGTCTACAGAGAAGAACCTCTGTTTTCTGTTGGTATTACAGTGGTGTCCTGACAAGTACATCTAATATTACCCTAATAATTAAAAAAAAATAACATTTCATCACTCTAATAATGTTCAATTCATACCACAGTGAAGTCTGTACAATTCAAGATTTCTCAAAAGATAAAAGGTAAAATAGAGATAAGAGGAAGATAAATGAGATTAGAAGTTGTATAAGGTCACCAGTTCAGACCTTGCTCATCCAGGCAGCTGTCACTGCATTTCTTCCATGCCTACCTGTGGGCATTAAATAAGTGTGGTGTTCTAAAACATGAAGATTCCTTGCAAACGTGATAGGCTGTAAAAAAAAACATGCAGTCTAAGAATCTACTGACTCTACTGCACACAATCAAATTTCTAATTTCTATTGTAAACTGTTTCTTCTCTTTTTTCATTTTGAAATCAATTTTAATTCATTTTTAGTTCATTTATAGCAAAATACTTCCAAATGAGCATTAATTTTCTTGTCTTTCACCTTCAACCTGTATCAAACTACTGCTATAAATGTTCATTCCTTATTAACTTCTGTGTATCTAGGCTTTTTTAAAAATATATTTATTACCAATGGTTTCCTTCTTAGAGGAAATAATTTTATAAAAATAGCAGCCTTTATATCACCTTAATCAAGTAACTTTTCTCAGGCACTGTATATTTATGTTGTATATTAATAACACCTATGCAGGTCTAAACTTTATGTGATCTGAACAGAAAAGCACACAGAAATTTTTCAGAGCTCATCATTGAGGAAAGCAATATTCATCTAGGAAATAGTGGGGAGTACTGGTGCCATTGTCAGAAGCTGATGTCATGGCAAAATATGATGCTTTGTGTGCTCCATACTTTCAAGGAGCAGTCTAAGCAGGACCATTCTTATGATACTACTGTGTAGCTGAACACACAACAAAAGGGAATTTTTTTCAATCTATGTAGGTGCAGAGATATGCTACCTACAGCCATTGTTATTTTTACTAGCTTCCTAGCTGTTGTACGAACTTCTCTAAGAGAATATCATATGCTTTAGGTATAAAAACACAAGTTTCTTTTGAGAGCAGCATCCTTGTCTTTTTTGTGTCTCCCTTCTTCATTAAACAAAACATATGCTAATAATGTCTTTCTAATTATTCAACAACTTTTATGTCAGTGGCTGTCAACAAACCAGAATTGCAAAATTTGAGGATACCATACTACTTTCAGCATTCTAGGGGGACATTACTTTTGCAGTCATACCTGAGCTACTTTTGGATCCTTATTCTACCCCTAATAGTTAAAGCAAAAGGTCAAAGTACTTCAAAAGAAAGTGTCCAACATAAGATCTCTGAAACTATATTTATCTCTCTGCAGTTTGAGCAAAATCAGCCTTTTGTTTGCAGGCTTATTTATAGATTCTGTATTATCTATATCTAAAGCTCCAGATTTGAAACACTAGGCCATTGTCTCACTGCAAAGATATTCCCTCTGTGTTGCCTATATTGTGATAGGTGTCATTCATCTCAGTCAAGTCAAGAACTTTTGTGTGTTTTGGGAGAAACTGAACAATCTGGAAACTAAATGTGTAGTTATTATACAGCTATTCCTTCTGTGTTTTTTTTTCCAGGTTATTTGAAACGCTGCAGTCATTATTCTGGTCTATATTTGGACTCATCAATCTCTATGTGACCAATGTGAAAGCAAGGCATGAATTCACTGAATTTGTTGGGGCCACCATGTTTGGTACCTATAATGTAATATCTCTGGTTGTTCTACTCAACATGCTAATAGCCATGATGAATAACTCTTACCAACTCATTGCTGTAAGTTGTTTCTTATTTTTAGATCATTTATAATATATACCCTCTCTCTGTTCCTACATTCAAATTTTCTGGCAGTAAAACACTTCACAGACAGAACATTGGGACAAATATTGCAATTTACTCTGATTCTTTTGCACTGTTCTGGATGGACAAAGAAACCAGACCCAAAGAAACTGGACTGGGTAGAGTGAATTTTCCTCACAACATTGAGTGGGGAAGGGGTGAAGAAACCAGCTGGTGGGCTGAAGAGGGTGTCCTCATGCTTCTGACAAGTGACATGGGCTACAGCCCTGCCCAAGTTGCACTGTGCAGGACCTCTTCTTAGAAAAATACTCCCCAGGATTGTTCTGTTGCTGATACATTTTTAATACATTATTTTTATTAGCATTCAAAAGACTGCTATTTTATTTTTCTTAATCTGACTTGGATATACAGTTAACAGAAATTGGATGCCCTTGTTCCAAGGACACTAGCTATTCAAACAAAAGGTCATGTCTTCTCATTCAACAGTGTCCTGTTTCCTCCTGCAGTGAAAACTGTCTTTATCATTACCAGAGCTATTGGCATAGTTTCGTTTGTAAACTGTCTATTAAGAGACTAAGAGAAATAAACACTGATTCATCATATGATAATTCAAATATGATCATTCAGAAAGCAAACAATAGAAAGCTTCACAGTCTTAAGATTTTAAATATGCCTTTTTTTTCAATCTGGCAATTACAAGTGTTTCCACAAAAGAAAAACTGACCACCTGTGTTTGTATAACTCTAGTTGTCAGAGTCTAGTGAACCATATCACAACATAGTACCACTCACCAAAACTTGGCTGTAGGTAGTATACTTTTCCTGCTACAACTTCTGAATTGTTGTTTTTCTTACTGTATGGCCAGGGCTAGACCTGTAGCTGAAGTTCTTGGCTATCCAAATCTATCATTAGTGATTTAAACTTCTTGTTCAGCTGCTAGGATTTAGGTGTCTTTCCATGGCCTTTAGCTTTCATTTCAGAATTTCAGGATTATACAATGCTATATAGGTTCCAAACAAAATGAAATTTCAAATAAAAATAAAAAACACACCCCACAACCTATCCCTAATATAGAATTCTGAAGTAGTAGGGGAAAAAAAGATACTTGACTCAATAGTTTATGTAGCCTTATGATTTGTTGGATAACTATTTGTGAATTTTGGGGACTGGTAATTTCTAAAAAAATGCATGAGCCTTGCTGATTTGTTGCAGCTGCTGCAGAGCATCATAATTAGACTGATCTATGAGAAATAATGGTGAGCTACTATTATAACAAAGCATTTCTTCCAGAACTGTAGTATTTGTCTACTTTTAATTACCTTTTCTGTTTTTTGAGAGACTTTCAATAATTTAACAGCTTGTAACAGGGAAAGAAGTTCTTATAAGTAGATATATACTTTACATATTGAATATCTGCTTACTGTGGTAAAGCAGCTTACTTTGCTTTGGTTAAAGACCTACTGTCAAAAGATGGCAGTATTTTAAAAAGACAATTCATTAGGATTTCAAGGTTGTTCTAGCTTTAGTTTTTTCAGATTTTTGTAGAGGTTTATTTCACCTCCTTAATTACAGCAATATCTGTGTTGATGATGTGTTTCTTGTGTGCAGGATCATGCAGACATTGAGTGGAAGTTTGCTCGAACAAAACTCTGGATGAGTTACTTTGAAGAAGGAGGAACTCTGCCCACTCCTTTTAATGTCATACCAAGCCCAAAGTCTTTGTGGTATCTGATCAAATGGTTATGGAGACACCTTTGCAAGAAAAAAATTAGAAGAAAGCCTGAAAGTTTTGGAACAATAGGGGTAAGTTGTGTGGTTTACTCTGCCTGTAGTCCTCCTCTTTGCTATATCGATTACTTTTCTCAGATTTATAGAATGTCTGACCTGTCAAATATTGTGCATATGAGTTAGACAATAATTCTAGCAGAGAATATTACTTTTTACATTCATGTCAACGTATTTGAAGAGAAAACATCACCATATCCTTGTACAAAACAGTATGAACTATGACTGTGCTTCATCTACAGATAGTTCAAGAAATATTGAGAGCAATAAAAAATACAAGAAATCAAATGTGTATGCTTGTCTGTCAGTGCCAGAATTGTTGGTTGCTAATTGTTGGTTGCTCAAGTGTCACAGTTCAGGTATAATTGAATATCATGAACCAGACACTCATTATGAAGTATTCATCATGGGATATTCTCTGTGTCTCTGTCTCTCTACATGTAATGAAATGAGTTTGCCATAAAAGCATTTTTACCAAAAGCTGTTCCCATTAAAAAAAATTTGAAAGGTGACAGCATTTACTTGGACTCGTCTGCTTGAATTTAAAGGTAGAGCTATTTCAGAATCCCATTCTGAAATCATACCATATTCTGATACTGCTGTTTAGCAGTGACATTTCTAGGGGAAAAAAAAAAAAAAGAAGAGGGGGAAAGACACACAAGAATAGTCTTGCACCTGGGTTCAGCAGATGCCTGTGTAATATCTCAGCTACTTACTTTCTTTGGTAGATACAGTAGGTAAAGCAGATTTGAACTTTTCCATCCTAACTTTATCTGCTTGAGATACCTCAAACAGTGGCACACTTTTTCTATACTGGCAGTGCAAATATTCAGGCAACATCCTAACCCACCAACATCTAATTCTCTCTAGTTATATTTTCTTCATTTCCCGTGAGTGAGTCAGTACCTCAGTAACTAGACTGAATTTAGCCAGCTCAAACGTGAAGAAGACTATGTGGGATAACTTTGTGGACTGTGGCATTTTCTCTATACCATAGCGATTTCATGAATATAGATGTTTCAAGTTAGGAACTCAGATGGACAAGCATTAAGTGGGAATATGGGAGTCAAATGTGGATAAGGGAGAAAAGAAAGGGGTATGGTCCTTGTGCTATTGATTCTTATTAAAAAGCTTTCATCCATTTCAAGAAGTCAGGGGGCCTGATACAATTCTTTGATGGACCATTACTATGATATCAACCTTTTCTTTGTATTTCTTCCCTATTTCTTGATAAGTGAGTAATAAGATTTTCTTACCTCTTCTGCTGTCATATCCTGGAATGCAGTTTAATCTCTAGAAGTACTTGGAGGAGCAAGTTCACATGCTTGTACAGATATATGGTAAAGATGAAAAGTAACATCTAAAACTAATTCACAATTACTATGCTGATAAATGGATTTTGTCCTCTTTGTAGAATGCTTCAAATCAGGCTTATTGCAATATACTGATATTGTTGGCCAGTATCTAAATTGGGAAAGCAAAACTGTTTGACTTTGATGTCATATTTGTACATACAGGAAAGAAACAGCCAGGAAAACAGCTAATAAACATGAGGGTGACTTTGAAACAAACCAGTAATAGATGACAAGAAGCACACTGAAAAAAACATTAACTTAAGAGAGTAACAATGATCCATATACAAATTTTTAAAATAATATGAACTAGCATGAATGGTGAATAATCTTAAGAGTAAAACATCTCGGTGTATTATAGTACGTGAAAGAAGTAAATGCAGAGACCAACAGAAGGAGAAACTATGAGATGTTAGAAAGAAAAAGTCAAGAAAGAGAGTGATGTACTTGTGTGTGGGGGAGAGTGGGGAACGCTTCTAGCCATTTGTTAAACATTTGGTAGAGATGATTAGCTACTGTAAACTGAGAGAATGATATTGAAATTAATGGTATTATGCCAGTGTATAGCAGAGGGTTGATTAACACAATATTTCTGTTTGACTGAGACATATACAGAATACCCTTATACATCCCAGCTAAACTTTCTGGACAATATTTCTTGTTAGACCTTCCATCTGGGATAAGGAAATACTTTTTCCGTTTTCTTACCCTCTCAAACTGCAGATTTGGGCGTAAACTCATTCCTGGACAAGTGGAATAATAAAGAAAGATATGGGGTGCTCCCAGCACAATGCTGAATGGCATGATGAGGAGGGGGATTCAGAAAGATCAGGTCTACTTCCTGCACCTACCTCCTGCTAGGGTACATAAACACCACCTTCAAGAAACCCACGTCTTAGATTTGGGAAAACTGGTGCAGCAAAGGGTCAAAGGATAGGGAGTCTATGCAGCAAGCTACTTAGGAGTTTTTCCAAATAGAATTTTCTTTTTGCTTTTAAGTTAAAATCCCCCAAAATCTCTAAACACCAAACTTTTTAATTGATATATTTCAGTTTCAAATAAGCTTTTGTTTTCAACTTCAGGATGAAATTTCTGTTTAGAGGGAAGTAGCAGATGCCATTTAAAGCAAGTATCTTGGGCTAAGGAGACCCAGACTTACTTCTTAGATATCCAGTGGATATGTAATTATTTACCTCAAGCATAAAAGCTATGAGAGCAGAAATTTCCTTCTCAAGATCTTTAAGATACTGCAGGGGCTAAGGTGCTCTCTTGGGAGAACAGAAGAAAAGGAGCTGAACCAAGCTTCCTTATGATTTGAATGTGAACCACTAATTACTTAACTCTTTGAGATGGAGGACATCAGTGAGGGAGAGATGCAGGACATGCAGTGGGTTGATTCTTATAATTTTTTTTTAATTATTTGAAAGTGGAATCCATAAAGTGCATGGGACTGTAGGGCTATATACATCCCGGATTTCCTCTGTAGAACAGATTCTTAGCTGGAATTAAAGTTGAAACTCCTCTGAAGCAGAGAGCTTACCAGCAGAGCCACCATGGCAACCACATTTCAGCTGCCTGAAAAAAGTGAGTGGCTGTGGCTGACCAGGCAGGTTCAGTCCACCATATGGGCATCTCATAAAACTACAAAGTTCTTCAGCTCATTCCTGAGCATAACACAAGCCCCATTAGGTTTATGTGAATTTGGAACATTTTGCAATTTCCAGACCCAGTTATTCACCCAAGCTCCAAAATGGAGTAAGATGTACATAGGCACTCTGTGCTCTGATTTCCACATTGGATACATGCAACCACCAGACAGGTGCTGTTAACTGGACATCCTCCAGGAGGTTAACCATCAGTCAACAAATGGGCACACCACGGTGATCTCATAGCTTGTCCTGAGGGAGAGCACTTCTTTCTGGTTCTGACAAACTTGCTATCACCCACATCTCAGCCATCATCCACAGCTCAGCCTTGATTTCCTAGAAATTTTTCAATTGTCCCAATGAGCTACACCACAAATTAAATTTAGGAGCTCTATGCCCTTTCAAACAAAAGTTAATGAAAAGCTTTCTTTGTCTTTTGTTCAAGGATCTCAGAGGACTTAGTTCACTTGTATCTGCTCTGTAATAACTTTGGCCTCTGATCTACAAGATAAACTTTGTCGGGATTTACTCCTTTTCACTGAGTCCTGCATTATAAACTCTGTCTCCTTCCCTACAACCAGGTCTGGGAGAGTAAAAAATGCTATAACATTATTTTCTTATATTGGCTGTATGGATGGATGCCACATTGTCTGTAAGGCAGAGCTCAGATTTCAAAACATTCTGTTCTGAAATCTGTAAATGTTAACTTTCCTATTAGGAAGCACTAATCAGCAGTGACATACTATGGTGTTTTCCAGTAGAAAAAGTAATAATGTGCATCCAAAGAGTGAGTCAGTGCTAGAGGATACAAAACAGATAATAGACAGAAAGAAGCTGGCAAGGATTATGCATGATCTCTGCAAAAAGTCCTCAGTAACAAAAAGCCAGGAATCATGAACTAGGACTGAGTCAAGGATCAAATCAAATGTGTCAATAATCCACTGTAAAATTTATATATGTGTACGGTTGAGAGTTCAGTATATGCAGGCAGAATGTGTAAAGAAAGGGTTGAGAGTCAGGATAGTTTACAGGACACATTCTAGTGAATTGATTTATCTGGCCCATAGGAAGAAGATAAATGCCAGTAAAAATAAGTAGAACATTACTTGAGAGGATCATCTACATTGCTGTTTATAACAAAACTATCATGGGCAAGAACATGGTCAGTAGCGATGTGAGGTACCTCTGAAAAAAAACCAATTAATTTGGTTTTTAGATGTCAGTTCTGTGGTTCTTCTGTCCTTTGTTGTAGTGGGACACTTGAAGCAGTGGGTGGTGAAGTCAAGGGGAGGTTTTTCAAGGCAGAGGCTTTTTCTCCAAAGCAACACGGTGCTCAGCCATGCCGATGGCAGCTTCTCTAGCCACACCTTCAGCTGGAGGAAGGCCAGGATGGTACATGTGATTTACTAATATTTCAGCTCTGCTATGAATCAGACAGAGCTCTTCTACCCCTCAGAGTTCAGCACATTTTTTTATTCTGTCATTTTGACATATCCCAGGTATGCAGCATTTTCTTCAGCTATTATCTCCTGCACTTAAAATTCTGAAATAAGTGCATGCTTGTGTGCTACTCTGTACATGTATCTATATCATCTATATCCATGGCTATATCAGTTCTATTAATTTTGTTAGCTCACCTTTGCAAAAGCCAGATTAGTAATATAATTCTAATAATTAGGCTGAGCTTTTCCTGACTGCACAAGGCTTATCAAGGCTAATCCTTTTGCCATCTAAAATCCATCGGTATTTCAAAAAAAAAAAAAAAAGATATATGGGAAAACAGATCCTAGTCCCACTGGTACAAATGGTACTGTTTTCCTCAAATTACATTCTACTTTACATCTGACCAGTCAGCAAAAAGTGTTTTACCAATAATTTTAAGTATTTCAGAAGTGAAAATTGAGATTATGGCCAGGGATAACTTCAGTAATTTATTTTTTTTTTTTTAATCTCATGTTTAGATAAACAGGTACCTTTCTTCTAGGTATACAGAATTTTACACCATTTTCCCAGAAACCTACATGATTTTATTATCATTTGTCACAGAAAATCTCATTTTCCCTTCTCTTCTCACCTAGTGGAAAATGATGCCATTTCTAAGTCAATGTAAGCATTTTGTATTTTCTCTGTAATGTATGTTTATTGAAAGTTGAGCAAAGAAATAATGCCTTCCATCTGGCATGGAAATCAATAATCTGGAGTTCTTTGTATAGCAAGAATAATTTCATGGGGAAGCCTCTCTGTCAACACAGATAAGTTCTTATCCTTTAAAGGTGTTGATTCTAGTCAAGATGAAAAATATATCCCACACCTTTAGACAATAGTTCCATTTTCTTTATCACTAAGCAGTTTAAGGTCAAATGGAGAGGTCAATTAGATTTCTATTCCTGCATTATAAAAAATACAATTTTAATAAAACACATCAAAATAAGTATTACAATTTTATTAAATTTTTGACTGCTAAGGAGATCTTTTTTCCAAACAGTGTGAATTGCTAGGAATGGCATAAACAGGAAGAACAGAAAAATTCTTATTACTAGTGAAGTTATCATTAAAGCTTCCTAAAGTGTATTAGTGCCCCCTTTTGGAAAGTGACAGCAACCTCCCCCTCAATTTCACTATTGCATTCAACATGCAGAACCGTGTTTCCCACCCCGTTACTATTTTTAGTCAAATTAAACTTTCATCCCTTTGCTAACCATAATTTTCAACTTCTTTATGCACATAGAACAATGGTTACTTGAAACAAATTTTGAACCATAAATTAGACTATAACTGAGTAAAGAAAAGCAGGCTAGCTGAGAACTAAATAAGGACAATATGAATGTTAATGACATTTTATTTCTAGTTAATAGCTTGGTTTTCAGATGTGTTTAGGCAAAGATTCATTCTGCTTTCAAAAGGAAGCAAAAGATGATTAGGAACTGGAGATGGAACTTGAATATTTAAATGCCAGATAGAGAACTGTTTGGTGAAAATAAATTTGCTAGGTTGTTGATAGGTGTAATTCCCAGTAGACTAGGTATGTAGATGTTCATGAAAACATACAGTTAAATTTATTTTCTTTCAGCTTCTTGGTGATATGGATTGAGAACAATTAAGTGCAGTAGAACTGTTCTGACACATTATTACACAAATCTTTTCATGTTGTTATCCCTTGTTGCCATTACATTAAGGGGGAAAACCACAGCCTCTGTTTCTGGGATTTTCCAAATTGGCTGCAAAAAAAAAAAAAAAAAAAAAAAAAAAAAAAAAAAAAAGATAAACGTTATCTAGGTAGTTCTTGTTACAGGTACAGAATTGAAGCTATGCCTTTATTTCACATTTCACTGTAAAATAAAGCAGAGCAGACAGGAGCTGCAGGAAGTATTGTAAAAGACAAGAGTCAGTAGTTCTTTTACTTAGTCGTTATTCACTTTATTTGAAGTGTGTTTCAATTACACCTTAAATTGCTTTTCCTTTCACCTGTGAGTCAGATCTGTTGTTGAGAGTGCTCTTAGCCACGGACTCCCTTAGCGCTTTCTTAGCAGAATGAAACATCTCCACCGTGTGGCCAGCTGCAAGAAAACTGAGGGGTTTTATTCCTAAAATCCAGCTAAGTTCGGATGTTGTGAGGTTATGAGCCTTCCCACGGCTGCATTGTTCCCTCTGGCCCTGGTGATGGGCAAGCTGGCCCATCCCTCCATCCTTAAACACAAGAAATAGCCAATTTCTCTTTTACGAGGCATAGATGGAGAAACACCATCTGGAAAAGTACTGAAGAAAGCATTCTCGTGTACAAAGCCCTACAGCACAGTGGCTCTTCAGACTGATTAGGAAATAATGATTTCCCCCCGTTTTTTTATTTTTTGCTATCCCAGGCACAAAGCTACTGCATCCCTAAATTAATTGCAAAGCTACTGCATCCCTAAATTAATTGCAAACAAGAAATCAACTCTGAAGCGTGAACTGACTCCAGGTACAGGGAAAAGGTTCATCATTTCTTTAAAGTAAAAAAAAGAGATTAAATAACTTGCTGTGCCTGCCTTACTATGCAACTGAAGTCAATTTTAACAAGTCCCTTGAATATCCTTTCACCCTGTTTTACTGCTGTTAAGTGTTCTGTTTTGTAGAGATACAATCAGTGGTCAGACACATTATTTTATCGTCAGCAGCAGATATGAGAGTCTAAGTTAAGGCTGTTTTTCTTTCACCAGTTAAGAATAATTATTGTAGATGGGGATATGCTACTGATTATGCAATTGAGGACAAAAGGAATTCAAGGGAAAAAATAAATCTGGCCTTTTTTCCCTGTCTTCTTCTGGGCAGCCCTTAGATATGGCAGTTTAATTTAATACACCTGCTTGAAACCTGGGCAATTCTTTCATCCTACCACACTTCTTTTTGCTGCTTCTCTTCAGAGTTACTGTCCCTTTTACCCTCCCTTCTTTTCAACACCAAACTGTGTTGGAAGCTGTTTCTTTCTTCCATACACCTCTCTATGACTAAGTGTTTTTAACAGACAAATAAGGGGGAACTTTCTCATTAACAGTTTTATAGTGCAGGTTTTGATTAGCTTTACCTTAAATTAGGAGCCATAGCAAATGTCTTGCTTACACCATGGCTTTATGAATCCCACCATGTTGATGATTTTCCGTGCAGAATTTCCCCTTTGTAACTCGTGTCTATTGACTCCTGTTTTTTCACTGTGTACCTCCAAGAAAATCTAACGTGACACGAGGCAAGCTTTTCTCAATTCAGTAAAATATGCTTCAGTCTGTGCAAGTGAGTGACATGATCTATTGTTCCACTTCCATCTCAGATTGTTGACCTTGGGACTCTGCAGCCTGTGACCTGGCTGCCCCATCACATGCATGCTGATGCAGGAATAAAAGCGTTTTGACAAAAATGTAGAAAATCCACTTTGCCTTCCCTACAGCAACCCTTCCCTTTCTACAAAGCAAATGATAGGCTTTTTTCAAACACAGTCATTTTTCAACAGATTTTGAACCTTTTCTCTCAGCTTGCTAGATACTGTTAAAACAGGCCTGCTGTTTTCTATGCTTAGGTGTTTTACTTCCACACAGGGATTAATATTTTTTTTATTCTTTTCTGTTTTTCAGAGACGTGCAGCTGACAATTTGAGGAGACATCATCAATACCAGGTAAAGGCCTATGTTTATTCTTTGGGCAATTGTTTTTCAGTGCCTTCAGAAGATCTTCATGAAGAAAAAAAATGCAGAAAAATTTCATGAGAAAGTGGAAAAGGAAAATAAGTGGAAAAAAACATAAAATCTGTACTTATTTCCTCCTCAGCAAACAAGCTTAGTATTATGATGTTCAAAAAAAAGAGCATTTGAGAATACAATTTTCTTCTTTTTGGAGCAAAATTATATTTTCTAGAGCAATAACATGCTAGCCAGTATTTTGCCTTATATTTAATATAAGGCAATATAATATTAACTTAATTTTAAATATTACATTTTTAAAATTTAAAATTGTAACATGGATTGCCTTTAAAAAAAGCAAATTCCTGCCTGCCAGGAATCATCAGGACCATATGTACAGTGAACTGACATGCTCTATCAGAACGTGCTCTTCATTTCTCCAGCTTTAGTTCCTCATAAACAACTTCCTTATTAACCCCTATAACCCCCCTGCCTAGATCCCCTGTATGTAAGCAATTCTTTTTCATCCTTCCTTCTTCAGCTGCTACTTTTTTTTAGATTATTATTTCACAATGAATAATTTTCAGCTTTATTTTGAATTTTTGTCGTGTAAAAAGGTTACAAGTTAAACAAGGTGTGAGCTGTAGGCTTGGTAGTTAATGAATCTCATATGGGAAATAACTGGTAAGCTGGGACTTTTCCAGACTGAAGAAGAGGCAGATGTGGGAAGTACAACAAGGATCTATAGGATCATGAAGAAGGTGAACACAGAGCAGCAGTTTGCCATTTATCTGTAAATGGAAGACCACACATGTACTACACTGTATTAGTGAGGCTGTATAGGCAGCCTTTTGAGCAAAGTGATTTTTCTCCTCCAGCCCCCTTGTGGGACTGTATCTAAAGCAGTATCTAGGCTGGGCCCCACACTACAAGAGAGATGTTAACAAACTGGAAGGGATCCAGCAAGGGGGCACCAAGATGGTTAGAGGACTGTCATATAAGCAGCTCAGATTTCAGCCTGGAGTAGGTATGGGGAAATATAACTGCTGACTTAAATAACATAGTGGGTGGTTAGAGAGAAGGAGCCAGATTTTATTTTGAGGTAACAATGCAAAAGACAAAATGGACACAAGTCAAAGGAAGGGAAATTCTGTAAGGTGAGGAGAATTATCTTCACAGTGAGGGTAGTAAAGAACTGGAAAATGTTGCTCAGGGAGGCTGCAGCATCTCCATCCATGGAGATATTCAGCATTTGACTGGGCATGGCCCTGAGATGACTCAGACAGCCTCCAGGTATCTATTTCAACCTAAATAATTTCTAGGATTCTTTGAAGACAACAATGGAAACTACCAGACCGGAGGTTAAAAATAAAACCCCGAAATGGAATCTTACTCCATACTGTGGAATTCATTGGCAGAGGATTTTTGAATGCTGAAAGTTTACATTAGTTCAAAATGCGTAAGAAAACCTGTCACAGACAATTAAACCTAGAACTATCATTTTTGTTCAGAGAGTCACTGCATCTCACAGCACAGGAGGCTTGACAGAGAATAGCTGGAAATAAAGTTGTAGAACCACACCAGACTTGCTCTCATGAGCAAGGATTGTTCTGCCTTACTGGCAGGAAACATACCCTGAGTCAAACCCAACATATCCCTTCTCAGGATAATAAGCATTAGTAGTTTCCATCAAATAGCAAAACAAATTTTCAAACAGGTTTGTAAAGTTTCTGTCATGTTCCTAAAGCATTGAAAAGCCCAAGCAGAGCCTGTGAGTGTAGGTTTTCTAACTAATACCAAGAAAGCTAACATAATACTTTATATTTTTAGGAAGTTATGAGAAATCTGGTTAAAAGGTATGTTGCAGCGATGATAAGAGATGCCAAAACTGAGGAAGGATTGACAGAAGAAAATTTTAAGGTATGTGTTTATTTTTATGTTTATAGGTCTTTTAGTAATTTAGTAAGATATTTTAAAACTGTGAAGCATATTTTTTACACTCGGCTATTCAGGTAGCAAATAATTTGCTTCCTAGAGCAAGATCTTCAACCTTGAAGATGCCATGCATGCCAACATCAAGAGAGTAAGGTTTATTACTGACCCCAGAATAAGCCCTTTTTTTTGTTTGTTTGTTTGTTTTCTTTTAATTTTTATTTCAAAAGGAAAGTCAAATGAGCTTTGATGTTCTGACATTTCATCTTTTTTCCCTAATTTTTAGGAGTTAAAACAAGATATTTCCAGCTTTCGCTTTGAAGTTCTGGGTTTGCTAAAAGGAAGCAAGCTGTCTAATTTGCAGACTGGAAAGATGAGCAAAGACACTGCCTCTCTGTCAGAAAATGAAGAAAATAGTGAGAGTGAAGGAAACAAGAAAGGAAAGAAAAAGCCCTTCAGCCTTTTTGACATAACAACGATGATTCACCCACGATCAGCCAATATCGCCTCTGAAGGACATAATGTAAGCAATGGCTCAGCAATGATGGTGTCAGAGTCTACTCAGGAGAAACAAAAGCGTGTGAATTTTGTAACAGACATAAAAAATTTTGGGTTGTTTCACAGACGATCAAAAACAAACTCTGTGGAGCAGAGTACAAATAAAATATACACAGTTTCTGAAGAAGTTTCTCGTCAACAGGCAGAAGAACAATGTGAGAAAACTGATGAACTGGAAGAGAGAGAATTGATCATGAACTGTGAATTAAACTTCCAAAATCCTGGCAAAAAATGTGTGTTAGCTGAGTCACAAAATACCAGTGAGTCTTTGGATTCACAGGAAGAGGGAAGTATTTGTCCTTCAGAAATAGAGAAAACGGAGTTGCAAAACTCAGAACCTGCCACTCTGCAGGATCAGCTGGACAAGGCATTGGACATTAGCATTGACTCTGATGGGAAACAGGAAACAATTGTTCAGGGTGACTATGTGATAACGAGGTTGTGATGCTTACAGGAGGAAGCATTTACAAATATATATATTTTGCATAGTGCTTTTGGGGGGGGAATGTTTTAAGAATTATATTAGCTACTGCAGAATTACACTTTATAGTACTCAACTGTGGCACATGATCTTGTAACATAGTAGTCAAGAGAAAGAAAATATGAGGACCTTCTGTTTTGTAGCCTGCTTTAGCTTTCACAATTTGTTTTACATTTTTTAATAAATGGAAGCATCTTGTATTCTTGTACTGTTGCAATAATCCACAGAAACTTTTTAGCTATCTTTTTCAAGTACAACAAATGGAATTTCTCTCATATGATAGTTGACTCCTATGATAAATATTTTTCTATGCAAATAAAAAGTAGCTTAAGAAACTTGTAGGCTTTTATTTAACTTTGTAGGTTCTTAAAAGGTTCTGTGCACCATAATAATCATATGTGGCTCCTGCCAGCATAATTCACGTCAAGCTATTAGAATAATTTGTTTAATGTGCTAGAAACTTGTGTTGAAATCTATACAGAATCAGAAGATAAATTATATTCTTTTATTTATTGAAGGAATATGAATACCTGTAAAATATGAAAAACAGGTCTATTTGATTATTTAATTACAACTTTTCACTCACAGCAAGAGAAGTGTGACTGTCCTGATACCATTGTTAGAAATGCAAGTTTTGAAGACTGTAGAAATGTTTCTTATAGGAGAAGAAATATCTGTGGCTTACTAAAAATTGATGATGGATTACTCCCCAAGAATCCTTTATCACCCCAGCTACTGCTTCTTCAACTACCTATTTTTCCTGATGTGGACAACCTATGCACTTTAATATTCAGCTGCTTATTAGCTTCTGCCTTTACAATACACTTGCGTTTGCTAAAGGAAAGATACTTCAGGAATAAACAAGCAACGATTCCCCTGAGTACTTGAATAAATACGGCAATTTGTTGAGAAGTTTTAGAAGGCATGCCTTAAGGGAGTTTCTTTGACAATTTTACAGTTTGGAGGAACCTGATTGGGTGTTTTCTAATAGATACCTAAATGTATAAAGAAAACCTAATAGTATTTTTCATAACTGATGAGTGACTTACTGTCTTAGTTAAAACCAGTATTTTTAAAATTAAACATTGTGGGGTTTTTTAATCATTAGCTGGTGTCCTACATTATTAAAAATTTCATTTTACAACTGACATAAGAATAACCACCCCCAGCTTTCAACACCATTCTTTCCCCCACTGAATATACCACAAAAGTGTTGTTATTTCATTCTTAACTTCCCCAACCCTGCCGTGACAGATTTTGTAGTTTGTATTAGGATGTATTAAGGAACTTCCAGATGCATAGAGTGAATTTACATTTCTGATATAATCTATCCCATGTAAATCTGTAGGATCTGACCTAAAGCCATGTCATTCTGGATCTAAATTGTCCTGGTTCTGAACTGTGTCTTGAAAATCCAGGCAAACCACTCTCATCTCTATACTTTAGGTGAGTTTTCCAGCTCTACTTTACACATGTGCTACTCTCTCTGATGCCAGAAATTGAAAACTTCCTTCCTCCGCACCTCTTTGTGTCATGGCAGATAGAGTTAAACTAAAATGGAAAATATGAGTCGTAATTGAAAAATAGTTTGTATAGCTTTGCAACAATGTATTCAAATCATTTTTGATTGGTTAGTTTCCATTTTGGACTCTTGACTGCTCTGTAGACCCTCTCTCTCTCTCTTTCACGTCTCTCTCCTTGTCCACCTTTAGACTGTAAGCTCCTTGGGGCAGGGCCTGCAGCTTTTCTGTCTGGAAAGCACCTGAATTATTACAAGTATAAAAAGAAATAAATAATAATAATAATGGTGGAATAACCTCATATCATTTGTATTAGGTCAACTCTTTTAGAGAGTTCTTTTTTGTACTGTAACATTTTTGCTAAAAATGCCATAATGCAAATGTGTCATGTTGTCACAAAATTTTCTATATCCCAGTTAACAGTCCTTCCCCACTGCTCATTCAGTTTCTCATTCTCCATCATGATTTGTAATGGCTTCAGGCCCTAAGCTTACTCCCTTTACACTAGCCAAATTCAAAACAGATAGTGCTTGATCAAAAGAGCTTTCAACACATTCCAGCCACATGGTTTCACTCCAGACAGAAAGTGCCTAAGCAGGGTATTTGTATTGCAAACATCACCAATATCAGAACAAGTTAACTACAACAGGTCTAAGAGTTCTGCATATTATTCTGGCATTCTAAGAGTCTGCTTCTCCTGTGCATGAAGTTCCCAACACTTCAACAATAGAGTTAAAGGGAAATATCAGCCACATCATCACATCATGACCCCGCTGTGCTGGGCATCAGTCTATGTCATGGAGTGGATACAAGACAGAACAGCAGAGACAGTGCAGGTGGGCGTGATACTTAACCATAAGGACACAATTTATTGCATAGCAACAGATGGCCAGTCTTTTGGTGCCTTTTTATTTCCTTACATCCAAATAATGAAACACAAGTCTATTAAACAAACCATACTTAAAAACAACATTTGCTCTATTTTTATGTTATTCTTAGGCATCAAAGCTTGACACTAATAAGGATCTGATGTAATTAGGACCTGACGTAATTTTAAAGTAATTCCAAATAAGCACCTCATTCTGTGACAACAGATGAGCCCAAAATATATCCAAAACTGAAATGGTGATGGACTTTGATTGCTATGCAGGTAGCCAAAAAAAATCCTTTCTCACTGGATGCCTCTGAGAGGACACCCATGCTAAGAAAGATCAAGATACGCACAGAGAAAAGTTTGTAATGCCATAGCAAAGGCATTATTAAGCTTTGCAAAGTTCAGCATACTTTCTCCTCAGAAGAAGTTAAAAAGTTTAAACCTATCCAATCCCAATGCAGCTTCCATTAGCATCAGTATAGAAGGAATACAAACAGACCAGGATATGAACCCCTATAAACGACAGTCTTGAAGCAGAGCTTAAAATCATAAAATGTTTCATATGGCTAGAAAATTGACCAAGTACAAGGGGGTTTATTACCAATATTAGGTTGTTTAGAATGTTGAGAAAATAATTTTTTAAATTTTTATCTTTTTATTTTTGTAACGGCAAAACCTGACTGCCCTTTGTAATTTCTTAATCTCCTGGAGAAATAGAGTACAGACAGCCCAGCACGACTTTGCTACTTTGGCACAGCTGGACAGGAGGCAGCTTGAATTAATTCAAGACAGTGCTTCACATTGATTCACAGTCAGAGGCCAGGCATGCAAGTACTGCTTGCTTACCTTCAAGACAAAATTGCAAAACCTTCTTCTAACTCTGCATGCTTCAGTGGCCCTCAAGGGCACTGAAGAAGTGAGAACATCAGAGGATGCAGATTATGGGGTCTTGTGGGCCAGCTGCAGGCCACAGCTATATTTGTATGTGGTAAAATATTACCAGAGACCAAGCCTGGTAGATGCCTCTTCCAGGGGTAACCACAGCTCTGCAGCTGGTATCAGTCTTGTTTTCTTTCGTAGATTGAGACCATTACATTGACTGGTATCAGCTAAACACATCACACAGCATTTTCTTATTGATAGAGCAGGATTTAATGAGAATGTCTGTGACTTTCCCAATATGAGGGTTTGTGGTTTTTTTTTTTTTTTTGTAAACAAGTAATACCTAGTTCCAGGAGAATGCATATCTATAGTTATAGCTCTTGGGAGGGGTAAAAGGTAAAATTTCTGGTATTTGGGCACTCAAAATTGTTCAAAAGTATATTTGATAAAAGAATGTCTTCCTTAATGGCATCCTTTGACTGATCTTTGAGGGGGAAATTTTTGCTTAGCTTCCTAATAAGAATAAAGCATAGAAAAAAGACACAAACAAATTATTATATGTTCTTCTTAAATTCTATATGTATGTTGCAAGCTACAGCACTCCATTTACTCTCAAAACCACCAATAAGTAGTTCATAATATTCTGACAAGCAGCATGAAAGAGAAAAGAAGCAAATCATATTTAAATATTGTGAAGAGACAATGAACTTTTGAATACAGTTCAAAACATTTGAGATCAAATATTCTTCTGGAAATATAGCAGTACAAGTTGGACAACAACATAGTCCATCTTCATTTTAAAGTCTCTTAAGAGATACCAAAAGCATTAGTGAGTAAGGCAAACTCACAAAAGTAATAATACTGGTAAATAGTAAATAATAGTGCTGGTAATGATAGTGGTAGTGAATGCAGCAGAACTAGTAAATGTACATGTAACAGTAACAATACCATGTATTTAGCCCTGGGAAGGGGGAACTCCCCAGTTCTAATCCCTGCTCAAAGTTGGCCTGTTTTCCATATCAAGTAACCATTTCATAACACCAGTAAGCTGTCCTTAGGCACATCTGTCTTCCAACATAAGCACTCTAATCTCTGTTGAGAAAATCTTACTTTGTCTTTAAACTCTTTCACTAGCTGAAGTTTTAATTATGGACCCTACATTCACTGCAGCATGAGCAAATTAGAGATCCTTTGAGACAGTTTATGGCTAAGTAGTTCAATATAGTCCAAAATAAATTGTTGCAGCTAAGAATGAATTTTAATCCTCCAAATATGAAAAGAAGTTGAACTTATTGAACCACAACAAAACAAATTTAGTAACCATTGCTTTAGTACTTGAGAAGTTGCTTTATTTGTATAAGTGTGAAGAATGAAGCAGAGGTTATTTCTCATTAATATCAAAACAACAAAAACAGTTGCAACCTTCAACCATCATGAATTTAGAACTGTAAAAGAACTTAGTCATACAATTTTATCACAGGTCCCTCCAATACATATTTCTCTTCCTAAATTAATCAAATCTTCTGGTGTTTCTAAATATAGCTATGAAATTTTTATACACATGAATCATTTCAACTGTTTATATTTGAACTTTTGGGCAGACACTATCTTTTAATTATATAATTTTTTTCTGACTACTGTTTGTTTTGACTGTACTCATCCACTTTCAGCCTTGAGTTTCTTTGGCTGTAGCCTAAACCAGTAATGCTATTTTCATTTCAATTAAACTTTCTGCTCTCTATAGTTGACTAACACAGTCACAATCAAGTGCTGTGTAGCAATAGGTATTGCACTGCTCAATACTGCTGTGGCCTTTTCATTCTGGCCTTTATTACCTTTCCACCATGGTACCACACTGGTACGCTCAAGGGCCAACGCAATTTTGAATTTCAGACACTTAACTTCAGGATAATTGTCTTTGATAGAAATCCTTGACTCTTTTGTACATTTAAGAGGGAGTTTTATGACTAGAAACCTGTTTCCAGTGGCTGATAATTGAAATGAATACCAGTTCAGCATGGTGCTTCTTCAGTATCTTTTCTCTCACTTTTCTTCTTTGACAATGCAGTTGAGGATGTCCTTGCTCAAAAAGAAGTCTATTTATGGCAACATACTCAGTGTTGCATGCTAAGAGTGAGAGCCGTGCTTGCAGTGGAGACAGAGGAAACATTCAAGATGTAAAAACAGGTGTTTCCAGAAAGGCTGCTTCTAGTCTGAAGGTTACTAAGAGAATTTCACACAAGCAGAACTCAACGGCAAACTCTCACTGCATGGAATCAAGAGTTAATTCATAAGAGCTGGCATACTTTATTCAGTGGAATTGAAAAAGCAGGAATAGTCCCATCTATATTTGCTTTCTATGCTCAGCTTTTAAATTCACAATAAAATTATTCCATAAATGTTTGAACAGGCAATAAAAGTCCATGGTTAGTGAGCAAGATAAAATAATGTTATAGGAATCCATGTGTTTCAATTTAGCAGGTTAGTAAAAAGACTTTTTTTTGTCCTGTAATAGCAAGTCTTTATGGATTGAAATACTGTATTCCTGAACTCCAGTCCCCATTTAAAAAAGAATAAAACAAACCACAACCCTACAATCCGCACCCCCCCCCCAAAAAAAAAAAAAACAAACAAAAAAACCAGATTTTTCAGTTTTTAGAGATCTGTGAGGCTTTGGAGTATAATAACTACCCTAAGAAGATCTTAGCATTGAGCTAACCTTTCATAAATTCAATGGGCAGCATAGACTGCTCTTTAAATGCAGCCAAGTGAGAATGTCAGCTGCAAATTAACCCATTCTAGTTAATGATTTATGCTTTTAGCATACAAAATGAAGTTTTCAGGATGAGTGATGCATACCTCATCATTTTCTGGAAGTGTCAACTTGACTCAAATACAATAAGCATTCAGACATATTCAGAGAAACTCAGAAAGTCCTACACAGATGCTCATTGGTGCAATACTTATCTCTTTTTTTCTCTGCTTATCTTCCCTATCTAATACTTTGTTTTTACAGAGAATGTATAACTCCACTAATAAAAATAAATGCCTTACATTTTCCTGCTACCTGTTTCTAAAAGCAGAAAGACCAAATAATGCAATGTTATCTTTGACATTATGTCCATAGGATTAAAAGATAGTTTACTGAGGAATACTAGAAATAGTTTTATTTGGATGAATTATGTGTAGTACTCAGATATATTATTGTTCAGCCATATCCAAAATGAATGCAGCTAGAAAAGCATGGAAATATTCTTTCACTATGACTAATTGAGAAGAATCCAGTTCTACATCAAGAAAAAGAAGCAGAGAAAAGAAAATTGAAAGAGACCTATTTTTATGAAGTTAGAGAATATCAGTATTGGTAATAACCTTCACTTTTATTAAGTAAAATTAGAGAGACCTTTTTTTCAGCCTTTTTTTTTTTTAATTATACAGTTGCTTCTGTGTGTTGCTTTGCAAGACACACAGAGTTTTATTTATTAATTACCAAGAATTTCATTAACTGAGAGATTGTAAATCAGGAGAGATTATAAGAGACCTCATCTGAGGAATGGTTCTAC
The DNA here is from genome assembly GCF_050655825.1 of Lonchura striata. Classification (NCBI taxonomy): domain Eukaryota; kingdom Metazoa; phylum Chordata; class Aves; order Passeriformes; family Estrildidae; genus Lonchura; species Lonchura striata. The sequence goes on from NC_140703.1 coordinate 66,764,441, forward strand.
TGATTTTTTTTTACAGGATTGTAACTTCCCAAGATCCAAAACTCTCTGACCATTTCCCAAGTGAATTTATTGTCCTCGAATTGTGCACCTCTGAAATCAGACCCACATGGAGGAAGCATAGGGACTTCAGCCACAGAGAAAGGTGCTATGCTGATTTTAAGAGTTTATAATAATGATTTGATATAGATATATCAAGATATGATATAGAGCCTTTGACAGTCACGTCTAAACAATTGTAACAATAATGCAAAAAATACAAAAGCACATAAATATAAAATATATGTGAGAAAGTATTTGGTATTTAAGCCTGTCTAAAACAGAACAAACTGTTTTGGAGTTTGTGCTGTTTTAGAACACAAAACATTAGTCCAAACACCCAGAGTTTTAGGAAGTCAAACTCTAACCCAAATCTGGCTCATATTTCCCCAGAGAAATAAATACTGAGAAAGTTTATTCATTAAGGACCATGTATGGTGGGGAAAGAGCACTTCATTTTGGAAGCTACTCCTTTCTTTGCTTGTTTGTTTGTTTTCTATTTCTGCAGAACATGAATAGCTTCTGAAAACTTAAATATTCCCACACACTCACACACTGGAGCTGATAAAGAGAGAACCAGATGTATGATACTGAGCCAAGATTTACCCAGCATAGTCAAGATATGTTAGTGATGAAAGACCAAATAAAAGCAATTATAAACCTGAAACAAGATGCTAGTACTGCAAAAGACAAAATTCTTTAGAATAAACTAGAAAAGAAACGATTTCCATGGGAAATCTATTTCCCACAAAAAGACAGTGTTAAAATACTATTTAAAGTATTTTCATTAGTCACCTGGGATTTTCTTATTGATCTTCTGTGACATTGTCACCAGTGCCAAGGGAGCATAAAACTATTGACTTACCTGCTGATTCTGTCAAAATCACAGAATCACAGGAGGAACGAGGCTGGAAAAGACCTTTAAGATCATCTAGTCCAACCTATGGCTTAGCTTAACACCTCCTCATCAACTAAACCACGGCACTGAGTGCCACGTCCAGTCTTTTTTTAAGCACATCCAAGGACAGTGACTCCACTACCTCCCTGGGCAGACAATTCCATTGTTCAGTCATGCTTTCAGTGAAGAATTTTTTTTTGACATCTAACCTTAACTTCCCCAGGCACAGCTTAAGACTGCATCCTCTCGGTCTGTCAGTAGTTGCATGTGAAAACAGACTGACCTCCACCTTGCTACAATCTCCTTTCAGGGAGTTGTAGAGGTCTGTCCTAAGATTTTTTCCTCTCCAGGCTAAACAACCTCAGTTCCCTCAGCCATTCTTCACAGGATTGTGTTTCAAGCCCTTCACCAGCCTTGTTGCCCTCTTTTGGATGAGTTCAAGCATCTCAAAGTCCTTCCAAAATTAAGGGGCCTAGAATTGGACACAGTATTCAAGGTGCAGCCTCACCAATGCTGAGTATAGGGGAAGAATGACCTCCCTGTTCCTGCTGGCCACACTGTTCCTGTCCAGGATGTCACTGGCCTTCTTGGCCACCAGGGCACACTGCTGGCTCATGTTCAGTCAGCTTTCAAACAGTACCCCCAGGTCCATTTCTGCCTGGGGACTGCCCAGCCACTCTGTCTCCAGCCTGTACCCCTGCAGGGGGTTGCTGTGGCCAAAGTGCAGGACCCAGCACCTGGAGTTGCTAAACTTCATGTTGTGAGCTCGGCCTGTCTATCCAGCCTGTCCAGGTCCCTTTGCAGAATTCTCCTACTTGCCAACAGATAGACACATGCTCCCAGCTTATTGCGATCTGCATATTTAGTGATGGTGGACTCAATCCTCTCATCCAGATCAACAACAAAGATATTAAACAGGACAGAGCCAAACTGATCCCTGGAGGACACCACTGGTGACTGGCCACCAAGTGGATGCAATACCATTCACCAGCACTCTCTGGTCCCGGCCATCCAGCCAGTTCTTAATCCAGCAAAGAGTGCTCCTGTCCAAGCCACGGGCTACCAGCTTTTCCAGGAGTGTGCTGTGGGAGACAGTGTCAAAGGCCTTGCTAAATGCCAAGCAGACAACCTCTACAGCCTTCCCCTCATCCACAAGGTGGGTAACCTGTTCATAAAAGGAGATCAGGTTTGTCAAGGACAACCTGCACCTCCTAAAACCATGCTGGCTAGATCTGATACCCTAGCCATCCTGTAGGTGCTGTGTGTGATGGCACTCAGGATGTTCTGTTCCATAACCTTGCTGGGCACCAAGATCAGGCTGACTGGCTTGTAATTTCCTGAATCTTCCTTCTGGCTCTGCTTGTGGATGGGTGTCACATTGGCCAGCTTTCAGTTATCTGGGTCCTCCCTGGTGAGTCAGGACTGATGGTAAATGATGGAGAGCAGCTTGGAAAGTTCAGTTCACTCATCACTCTAAGTGACTCAGCAGGTCTCTGATTGCTTCCTCCTGGATAAAAAGGGGACCATTCAGCTCCCTGACACCACCTCCCAGCCCAGGAGGCCAGATGCCCTGAGGATAACCTGTCTTTCTCTTGAAAACTGAAGCAAAGAAGGTGTTAAGTACCTCTACCATTTTTCATCTTCAGTTACCAAATTCCTTCCCTTATCTAATAGAGAATCGAGGTTGTCCTTGCCCTTCCCTTTACCATTAATACATTTATAATACTATTTTTTATTGTCCTTTACAGAAGTGGCCAGAATAAGTTGTAACTAGGTTTTTCCCTCTGTAATTTTTCCTACATGGCCTAGCAATTCTCTTAAGCATTTTCTGAGATACCTGACCCTCCTTCTAAAGGTGATAGACCCTCTTTTTTTCCCAAATTCCTTGCCCACCCAGGCCAGTAGTTTTCCTTGACAGCTCTTCTTTTGGCACACAGGGACAATCTGTTCCTGTGCCTTCAAGATTTCTGTTTTGAAACACACTCATCCTTCCTGGACTTCTTTGTTTTTAAGGGCCACTTCCCAAGGAACTCTCCAAATAAGTCTCTTGAATAGGTCAAAGTCTGCCCTCTGGAAGTCCAGTATGGAAGTTTTATTGATGTCCCTCGTTGTTTCACCAAATATTCAGGACTCTATAATTTCATGATCACTGTTCCCCAAGTGGCGTCCCACCACCACATTTCCCACCCGTCCTTCTCTGCAAACAGCTGCTTTAGCATAGTCCCTCCCCTGGTGGGGTCACTTACCAGCTGGGACAAGAAGTTATCCTCCACACTAACCTCCTAGACTGCCTCTTCTTTGCTGTGTTGAGTTCCCAGGAGATATCTGGCAGGTTCAAATCACCTACAAGAAAAAGTGGTGGTGATCTTGAAACATCCTCCAGCTCTTTGTAAAGAGACTCCTACCAGGATGTCAACCCTGTTGGCCTTCCCCCTGATTCTTTCACATAGGCACTCCACTTTATAATCATTAGTCTCAATTTCCATGGCATCAAGAGCCTCCTTAAAGTAAAGGGCCACCCCTCCATTTGTTTTCCCTCTCCTGTCTCTTCTGAAGAGCTTGTAGCCATCCACTGCAGCACTCTAGCCATGTGAGCCATCCCACCATGTTTCTGTGATGGTGACTATGTCATAGCTTTCACACTGCCCCATGGCTTCCAGCTCCTTGTGTGTTACCCATGCTGCATACATTAGTGTACATACACTTCAAGTGGGCTGCAGATTGCACCCCTGACTCTGGCTTGGCACACTTGGCCTTGTTTCTAGAGACCTTAGTTGCATATCCTTCCCCCTTTGAACCTAGTTTAAAGCCCTCTGTGGGAAGATTATTCTCCTGCACGGTGGGGGTGTAGGGAGGCAGAGATCTCTGAAGCTTGCTCTTGGGGAACGAGGTTTATTGGGGGTCTAGGAAGGTCCGAGCCTCGTGCTCTCAGGCGTAGCGCGTGGTCGGGCTTAGGAGGACGGGGGAAGGGAGAGAGAAACAGAGGGTTTAGGAGAGGGGAAGCCCCAGGGGGGGAGGAAGTCCAAGAAAGGAGGAGAGGGCCAAGAGGGTAGGAGAGGGCCAAGAGAGGGAGGAAGTCCAAGAGGCCGCATGGCCCCTCTGAGCCCCCTTATCAGGGGCTCCTAGGTGGGCTGGGACAAGGCATGGGCCAATGGGGTTACAGACTCCGATGCTTCAGGGGCAGGTACAGAGGTGTGGGATGAGCCACAATCTTTTGGGGGGGTAGGATGGAACAGTCCATTTCACTCCAGGATTCATCCAAGGGCAGAAGTGACATTCAGCTAGCTAAGATAACAATCATATCTATCTATCCTCTGCAACAGCCCTCTCAATGGGTCCTGCCAATTCATGGGGTAGAATCCTTTCGTCCATAATAGATAGAAGGAGCACATCTGGGTCAAGCAGGCCAAGTGCTGAAAAGTTGCCCCCTGCTCAAAGAATCCAAAAATCTGCTGATGGCACCAACCCTTATGCCACTTGTTGATAATGAGGGTTTGCCTATTCCTTTCATCACTTCTCCCTGCCACTGGAAGGACTGAGCAGAACAGCACCTGTGCTCCTGCCCCATCAACCACTGGACTGAGAGCTCTGAAGTGCCTTTAAATTGCCCTGGTGCTCTTCTTTCCATTCTCATCACTGCCAGCCTGGATTATTATCAGTGGGCAATAATCATAGAGCTGAATTAGCTTTGTGAGTCTCCTGGTGTTATCTTGTACCCAGGGTCAAAGCAGGCAGCAGACCTCCCTGTGGGATGGGTCCAGTTGACATATAGGACCCTCAGTTCCCTTAAGAAGGGAGTAAGGAGTAACCTACTACAACTACCCTTCTTTTCTTTTAAATGCTGGAGCAAATAATCTGTCTGACAAAATACAATTGGGAGGTTCACTGGGCAGATTATTGTCTTTGATGTCATGTGGCTGACCCTCTGGATCCAGTGCCTCATACTATTCTGGAGTGGCATCTGAGTAAGTGATGGGGATCAGGAGAAATTTTTATTAATACTCCAAGTAGGGACCCATTTCCACCCTCCTTCATCTACTAGGTCTCCTCCTTCTGCCTGATAATAGAAGGTATGGGAGTCCTCTGACTCCTAATGGGCTTCTCTCAGGGATGGAAGGGTGAAACTCCACCAATCTATTTCCCTTTCACTTTCCCAATACTCCATAGTGTTTCTATTTCCTCCTTAAGCTTGGCCACCAGACAGAGGGCACCATTCACCTGTTTGCACCTCCTGCACTATCCTCTGTTACTACTGACAGCCTCAAACACTACAGGAAGTGAGCTGGACAGACACACCCTTCTTGGGGGTTTCTGTTTGGGTTAGTACACTTTTACTAGCTATAGCTTTTGATCATTTCGTGTCTATTGCTGAAAAAAAACCAAAACTAACCAAATCCCAATATAAGATAAAAGCCCCACTAGCAGGAGGATGACTGTAACCCTGCCTGCATGAGATGCTAAAAAAAAAAAAAAAAAAAAAAAAAAAAAAAAAAAAAAAACACAAAAAAAGTAAAAATGTGCCATGCCCTCAAAGGCATACGACACCCTTGTTTGCCCACTCCAGGTCACCAAAATCCCTGGTGCCTTCTTGTAATCACACCTCCAATGGCCAGAGGAGGCCCCTCCCTACTCCTGAATGGGTGGTAAGAGAAAGGGAACCACCTGCTCAGATCCCTTTTCATTGAACCTGTGATGGCCAGAGAAAGCCCCTCCCTACCCCCAATTTGGTAAGGCTTTGTCTGTTTCCCTGCACTTCATGTCATCGCATGCCATTTTATTATTTTCACTTCTGTGCAGGATTTTTTGCATACGTGAACGTTTGTTCACTTTCTTTGCCTGACTTTTCCTTTGAGTTGCTTTCCTTATTTGGGGATTTTCCTTATTTGGGTAAGCAAAATTTTAGCAAGTTTCAGTCATTTTCACTACATGTAATATATTTTCAGTACACTTGGTTGTGGTCAAGCCACTGTTAAATTTTCTGATTTTTTTGCACTTGCATTTTAATTCGTAATCTTTTCTTTCCAGAGCATATCTAAAAGTTTAATCTCTGTGTTCAAAATTTCATTTCCTTGCCTGAAAGGAAATTTTTCATTTCCTGAAAAAAATAGAAATCTTGCCATTTGAATGAGAATAAATGCATAAAGGTTTGGTCCATTTCCCTGCACTTCATATCAGCCTGTTTTTTTTTTTTTACTTTCACTTCATTTCAATTTTTTTTAACCATTTCAATACTTTACATTCATCCCTGTCACTTTCCTTAGATTTTACCCTGATATTAGGGATTTAAATACAAAGAATTATGCAACTTTTGGTCTATTTCACTATCCCTCATTCATCTCAGTACAACTGGTTGTAGTCACTGCATTTCAAATTTTCTGCCTTTTTTCGGTTTCATATTTAATTGACCATCTCTCCTTTCTGGAGTGTTATTTCAATTCTGTCCTCCAATTTCTAGATTTCATTCCCTTTCCTGAAAGGAAACAACATCTTGCAATTTCAATATGGATCAATGAGATAACCTGGATCCATATTTCTGCGCTTCTCTTTTTAATTTTCACTTAATTTCAGAATTTGCTCTTTTTTCTTTTTACCATATATTTTTTAATTGCTTCTCCTTTCTTTTAGTTTATCTTTTTTCCATGATTTTGTGATTTTAGTGGGAAAATTTATGCAAGTTTTGGTCTATTTGGCTGCACTTCATTTGGTATTAGGTTGGTATTAGTTTGGTATTAGCCACTCCATTTCCGAATTTTTGAATTTGATTTTCAATTTCTTTTTACTTCATCATATATAACTACCAGAGGTTTTATTACACTTTGTTCACTGACTTCAAGATTTCATCCTTCTATTAACTTTTTTATTTTACTTTGTTTCATAATTTTTTTGTTTGGTTTGTTTTAATTTCTTCTTTTGCTTCTCTTGTCTCTTTCTTGATCTTTTTTCCCTGATTTGGGGATTTCACTTGGAACAATTTTGTCAAGTTTGGATCCTTTTCACTGCACTTTCTTTGCCTTACTCCAGTGTTCAGCAATGTTGCTTTTACTGTACCATTAGGGTTAAGAAAATTACAAAGCCCAGAGTGCCAGGGACACTGAAACTGCAATAGGAATGTCAAGTGGAGCCCAGCACTGCACTAACATTCACATCTTCCTGCTTGGCATCAGCCTCAGCCCAAGGCTGCTTTTACTACTCCACCTAAGGTTAGGGTTACACTTGGGGTTAGAGTTGAAAAAAATTACAAATCCCAGAGCTCCAGGAGCAATGAAACTGCAAAAGGTATGCCAAGAGGTAAATGGCACTGCTCCAACCTTGCTACCTACTTCCTTATCTTTCTGCTTGGCACCAGCCTCAGCCAAATGCTGTTTTGAGAGCTACACCTAGGGTTAGGGTTATCTTTAGAATTAGGGTTCAGAATTAGGGTTCAGAATTAGGGTTATCTTTAGAATTAGGGTTAGAGCTCTAGGCACCCTAAAACTACAAAGGCATGCAAAGGGAGATGCATCATGTCATCTCATTACATTTGATTACAGTGAGTACATTTTAGAGTTTTCTTTTTTTTCATTTAATTTCATTCCATTATATGTCCACCCCAGTCAGTTTGTTTCACTTTGGTCTCTGACTCTGACATTTTCTTTTTAAAGGGAAAAAGTATTTTCCTAATCATATTTGTTCTCCAAAACAGTCCATTTCAGAGTGTTTGTGAGAATTTCTTCTCCATTTTCAAGATTTCATTTCCTTTCATGAAAGAAAGTTCTTCATTTCATAAAAGAAAAGGAAATCTTCTGCTAGGAAAATAAATAAAGCAATGTTTGGGAACGAAATATGCACCATATCTTGATTGATATATTTACTGAAATACTATACACCTCCAGCGCAGCTGCTGAAAAGATGCCTCATGAGAACCTCTGTACTGAGAAACTAAAAAAAAATCTTACGGAGAAGAAAAACCCTTAAGACATCTTGCTATTTAAAAGAAAGACTAAAACTTTTATCAGGTGAATCAGATTCTTCTTATGGTGTTAAACATAATTTTTTAGACAAGTAATACTACACAAATTTTGACAGTAAACCATGAATGTTCATGAAGAAAAAAGGATGCACAACATATTCCAACCTTTACCTTGCTGAACAGGCATTTAAGGCCTGGGATTTGTCTGCTGTCAAACTATTTGAAGCCAGCTGGAAATAGCTGTGATTGGCAGAAGGCAGCCCCTAGCTCCTCTGGCACTGCCCAGCCTGCAGGCCCATAGTCAGATGCCCACTGTTATTTAACCACTTCTGCCCAAAGATGTTCCTTCCAGAGATGAAGGGCAGAAATGTGCTCTATACGAGCTTAGTTATCCAACACCCAGTTCTCTTAAACCTCTGCCTGAACTATTAGCCGTGGAGGGTGGCTCTGCAGACAGATATTAGATGTTGGAAGTGCCCTTCAGTGTGAATTTCCAAGAACCAGACCAAAGTCAGAAGCTATTGCTGACAGCACCTTCAGCAGTGAGGCGTTTCCTAAACTCAGGTGCACATGTCCCCCCAGTACACAGGGCTTCAGATGCTGTGTTGTGCCCTCTGTCACATATCTTATGTCTATACCCACTTCAAGACTTCAGGGATTTTTCCCTCCAGCTTTGATGTAATCAGCCAGAACTTTAAGGCAAGCTGGGTAAGGCATCCACATGAATGTGCAGCTGATCTGCAACAGCTCTCATTAAATGTTAGCAGCATGTTTAAAAGTCTGCTATCAATTTTATATACAACATGGACTGATTATAATTTATTCTGACAGCTTCTTTCTCAATTGTATGTCTTTCTTCTTACTTTACTCTGGAAGTCTTAAGGCTTCCCTAAAGTGCATGTAGGTTTATTTCCTTGCCTCTTTGGTGATCCTTATTCTGCCAGAAGGAGCTATATGAAACGGAAGGAGGATTTAAGTTCCATTAAGCAATGGTGTGACAAAGGTCAAAGCATTTGGAAGCACTGATAAAAATGACAGAGTAAAGCATTATGTTTTTCAGTATTAAACTCCATACCTACACCATCTGTTAGAAAAAACATCAGTCTTAATATCCCCAGGGCTGTTATCCAATTTTTTGCTTTTTATGCACTCCAGGATTTAATTACAGATGGGAGAATTATCATATCCAAATTAAGACCTGTGTGAGCAGAACATACAAAGAAACTCTAAATTCGTTTAGACACACTAGTACTAAAAAAGAAACCTTAGAACTGATGATTACTCATGCTAGAATTATTTAGTATTACTCAAGCTAGAACTGGGGATTATTATTCACTGTGAAATAACATAAGACATAATATTGATGAAGTATTGCTCCATATTTCTTCTGTGACATGTCCACATCAAGGAATGATTGTGTCAAATATAGAAGTTTGAAAAAAAGCAACATACCTCATTCCTATGGACGAGGGGATCACATGTTCTCTTGGATTGAAGTAATCCTTATATTTCTCAGACTTTATCAAGACCATGTACCTCAATAAAAAGTTTTCCCCCTGAAATGGAAAAAACAAAGGCAAAAAAACCCCAGAAATACAGTGTAAGATTACATCTCCCCAAATTAGACATTTTTTCTGCACTGTATGCTTGACAAATATTATACCATTGGGACAAATGTTTGACCCCATATTGGGGCATCCTGTATTTCATTAAGTTCTCTTTCAGACTCTCAAAGTGAAACTTTGGCCATGCATACTGTCAGATGCCCTAGTCCTTAGTTTGAAATAGATCACCTTTTCGGAGTTCTGATGACAGGCTTTCAAAATAAAGATGCACAGAGTTGTAGGTGGAATTCTCCCCATGTGTGAGAATGCATCCTCTAATTTGCTTAATAACTTCATTAAATTTGTCACTCAGTGATTTATAAATGGAGTGTCCATTGAAAGTTAGTGGAATATGCTAACTTTTATCTTGTCCCTTATCAGTTTTAACTGTCCATAAACTGATTTCTCTTTGTATGAGTAGAGTCTAAAAGCCTAATCTTTTCCACATCATAAACACTAAGCAATGTTAGCAATCTGAATTTTATACAAACTGTAGGCACTGGTTATTTGCTTGGATGACCTGAGGATCATTCAGACATATAATATTTTGATTTCCTGATATTGGCACTCTACAGTACTCAGTAGCTATGAAGTGAGAAAAATCGCAGTATAGGTACTTAAGGAGCTGGCTGCCATGTGTCTGTTTATTAGATATAGTTTCATTAAAAATCAACATATTTGGTGAAGTTAAAATTTATTTATTGATCTGACAGATTGGTACTATCTGTAGCATGTAATTTATCAGTATAGTCTATGCTGCAAAATGTATAGATTCAACCAACCACTCAAACAATCTAGTACAAATTTTTATGTATGACTGAAAATCAATTCCTAAAAAAAAAAGAAGGTCTCTTTGCAATAACTATCTTCCAGGATGATACGGTATCCAAGATTTATAGTACAGTATTTGGGCTTATACGTTACTATTTTGTGTGATATGAGAAATCATAAAACTTATCTTTTTCCAGATACAGAATAATCAAGCAATAATTCTGTTAATCAGCATAATCCAGTCATTTTATACACAAGTCTTTCCATGAACTTTAATTAACCTGATTTTTATTTTGCTACATTTCTGATCTTCTGAGGACATGGATGCTTGTTTTATTCCATGGTTTTTACTTCTAAAATTCAGTGTTACAGTTTAATTCCTATTAATTGATCTTAAATGAGGCAGGGATCATATTCTGATATTCTATTTCTGATAGTGAAATGCTTGCTTGTAATAAATGCTGCCTGCTAAACAGTAAACTGTGTTTCTGAAAGATGTATCAGGCAAGGTCGGAGTTTCCCTGTTGCACTTTTTCTCACTGGTTTGACACCATTGTTGATGCCATCCCATATCAATGAGCTGTGTCATTTAATTATAATTACTAGGGTTCTACAAACACTATAAAATAAGTAAGAATCACTCAAAGTCATGGTCCTTACAACATGAAAAGTGACCACTCAAGTGATTTACTCTTGGTTCTTCACAACACACTCATGCATTAACTATGGAAGTGAGGCTGATTGCAAAAGACAACTCTGTAATCAATAAGCTAATTTTGTGAAGCTATGGACTGTTCACTGTAATTGTGGTTAAAAAAAAAATACTCATTTTTAATTCCACTTGATTCTGAATAAAATAGCCCCTCCCCTTAGTGACTAAGATAAATAAATTATTTCAAAATCCACTGGATTGTATTCCTGTGGTAACTCACTGAATCAGTGAAATAATAATTGTGTGCCTGACATTACACAAAAATGTTTGATTTTGTCTCCAAAATACAATACTGATATCCCTAATCTTTTTCTCTAATCTCTACCCATGTCAAGGAGAAAATCAATTTTCTCTACCCTTGTAGAATTAGATCGACTGATTTGCCAAGGGAGATTATTTTCTGCACGATTTTGTTTGAGTAATTTTGATTTGCAAATCATGATCTTTAAACCGAAAAAAGTTTCAGTTTAATAATAAAGGCTACAGTAGGTGTCAATTCTTATGGAGAGTCATGTATTCTAGAAAGGACCTAAAATAAAAATTATATGCAAATGTGCAAAAAAACTACATCCAGATGCACATAGTACAGGTCAAATCTGACTGTGTGTACTTTGAAAATGCTGAAATGCACTAAATGTGTTCACATGACTTGATGAATTGAAATCTAAATTTGAAAGTCATATAAATCTACTAGGGCAACACACTTCTTCTTTAAGTGTGAATCTATATGAAATCCAGTTAAGAACAGGTTTGATTTTCTTCAAGCTGGTTTGTATGATCTGCTTTAGAAAGGTGACACTCATATTTTCATGCTGTATTAGCCCTTCAGAAGACAACCTGTGTATTTCAAAATATTCGTAGTTAAGACAGTCACACTTTTTTTGTCATAAAAACATTAAAGTTTTGACCTTATCACATTGTATATGAAAACTAAAATCTGGCCACATTTGAGGTCTTATTCATTGTCCTTTGTTTTATGCACAGTGCAGGGTCTCTCTGGTATGAGACAATCCCTCAGCATCAGATTCTTATTAGTAGAGGTATTTACTGATCTTATTAAGTGAACTCATAATTTTTTAAAAGTTAAAACCTTAAATACTTTAATTTCTGGAAGAGGTATTTTGTTTCCTAGAAAAGTTAATATGTCTTAAGCTTCTCCAACCCAAAGAAGCTACTTTTTGTAGTAAATATTTATGCAGATAAACCTTGATTTAGAGCCTATACTGGGGAAATTTTTCCCATATTTACAATACTGTAGCCTAATCACATACTAAGAAGGTCCTAAATTTTGTGCCATGTACTAAAGCTGTTTGTAGGAAAGAGACGCTGGACAATTTCCTTGTCTTCAGACAGTATATATAGGAATGTAGGTGTGAGGAGGAGGGCAATATGTCTTGTCATGTCTAGAACTGGTGCCCTGACTTTCCTTTCAGCTCTGGGCAGTAAACAAACTTGAATGTCAGACAGAGAGCCTGATATTTTACACGATGTGGGAAACCAGGGTCAAATCCCTCCCTGCTCAGTTTGAGGGGAAGCTGTGGTTTGCCAGTAACTCTTGAAATCCAAGATTTTAAACTGTGTTTTATAGTCACCCCTGCAAGTAGAATTATATTCATTTTTGAGACATATATTTCAAATATTAATACTTTTTATCTATTTCAGTCTTTATAATTGTTTTATCAGAGATCAATCTTGCATTCAGTTTCACATCACTTTCATTTAAAACATATCTGAACAAGAAGTAATTCTAGATTTTGCTAACAATGTTAATGATTCTATTTCCTGAAATCTCTGAGAACCAGACAGGTAATTCTCAAAAAACTTCATGTAATTGCCTAGACCACTTATTTTTTTTCACATTCAGCTGACACAACTACATTCTTTAATTAAGGAAAGCTCTATCTTGGTATGTCATGTGCACTTGAAACTTGATAAAAAAATCAATAATGAAAAATAATTTAAATGTCAAATCTGTTTCCCTTCCATATATACATACATAAGCTCAAATTGAGCAAGTTGAGCTTTAAAGTTTCATTACACCTCAATTTTGGTAATTCTTATTTTCACATATTTCAATGCTGTCTTTCTTGTGTTTAACCTTATAAAACATGAAAGTATTTGTTTCTCTTTGAGCCACTTCTAATTGTTTTTATATTGCACTTTTTGTAAAGCAAAAGTAGCTCTTTTATTATTATAGTGTTATTGATCAACAACCTAACTTAAAAGATCTCTTTCATCATAAATTATGTTTATTCCCATGTTTTTGCACCTCACACCCACCGTACTACCACATCCATAAATTCCAGTATCTTTCTTACAGTTTGATTCATCCCCTTGTATGTTCTAGGTTTCAAAGTCTGGCTGTTACAGGAAAGACTCATGGCATTCAGGATTAAATAGCCTGTAAACAGCAAGAAGCTTAGAATTTTGCCTTAACTTGACAGTAGCAAAAACAAAATTCAAACCAGATGAAATGGCTACCATTTGTGTAGTGTACATATCCTGGGGACCTCTCCTTGGTGTTCATGACAATACAGACAATGCAAAAAATGACCTTTTGATTAATTAGAAGTGTGATAAATTTTACCTGCACTAGAGTGGTTTAAATGACCTTTGAAATATTGAAAAACTTTCCAGTAGAGTAAATAACTAGGAATCCATGTGTTTCAATTTAACAGGTTAGTAAAAACTGGGCCATTTAGGATGCATATTACTGACAATTTGCTGTCATTTCAAGGTCAACCAAAAAAAAATTTTTTGCAAGGCATGTTCACTAATAAACTAGATGGCACTGACAAACTCATAGGATTTTTCTTTGTTTGCTTGTCTGTGCTTTTTCCTTTAAGCAGTAAAGAACAGAGAGCGTAGACAGACACTGTAGTTCATCATCATGCCATCTACTTCAGGGGCAACCTTAAAAAATTAGTGGTGCCCTACACAAACACCCTTGTAGCTTTTACCGTGTCTTTGGGACCTTCTCGTACTTCTTAACTCCTATTGATTGGCTCCCCCAGCTCTTATTCTGGTGTTTCACTGACACTTGCCACGTGCTTTACGAGCACAAACTGGATTTTTTATCTCAGGCTGTCCTGTCAGATGTGCTCATTCTCTAAGGAAGAAAACAACTGTTTGCCAATGGCAATAGCATCACCTGCTGTTAGAGGAGAAATCAGCGTACCTTTCTCCTGAAGAGTAAGGCTAATCCCTATTTAATTTTTCAGGGTATCCAAGCTGAATATGCAGATCATGATTGGGAAATCAGATCATATAATTCATGCTTTACTGCTATATTTTATATAATAATTTTCCCATGTACACATCATGTGTTGGGATTTGTAATGTCACTTTGACACAGAGAAAGCAAAACATTTTGATGTTTGGGGCTGTAGATTTTTCCCAAAAAGCAGAAGAGGGATCAGTCCATACAATGGAAAACTTTTGAGATTTATCAGAATCAATCCTTCCCTGGTTTTGTAATCATCATTAAATATAGTTTCCTAAAGAAAAACAGATCCACAAATCGGCATAGGAGATACTTTAAGTCTTACTTTGAATAACATCTAGGAACATTACACTTTAGTCATTATGCATAAAAATGATAGAATAAATTCATAATATACAATGTATATGACACTTTAAAATTTAGGAATATTTTTTCTTCCATCAAAATTTGACTATAAAATAGCACTTTCTGAGAGATCGGGTTGATTTTACAGCTCCTGTTAACTTGCTTAAAAGCAGATACCTACAGCTTCTGAGGATATCTAAAAATGAATGTTTTTTTACAATATAGAAGGAGCCAAAATATTGATTAGTATCTACAGCTCTGAATCACCAGAATGACAACTTTGAGTCTTCCTTTCTTACTTTCTGTGTTTCTTCTCTTCTAAATTCAGATGGCTGTGAGAGGTCTTTGTGTTTCTACACATAGCAACGCTTTCTGTGATTTAATTCCCATGTATGTTTATATATACATGCTATGTCACACTGGATGTCACTCACTGGATGATATCATGGGGAAAATAATATGAAGCTATTTTGATAAAGTCCTTTATGTTGCTAAAACTTGGAAAGAGAGAGCAATGTATAGAGAATCAGGTTAACTATTGAAAAAAAGATGGAAATACGAGGAGAAAAAAATATTTGACAATGTGTGCTAAATGACATTTAAACTTTAAAACAAAAATAATTTCTATTCAGGAGCAGAATCCTATTTGCAAAGTCCTGCAGAAAATGACCTGAGAGAACTAAGTCCAGAATACTACTGGCTTCTTTTGAACCATATTGCTATCATGTTGAGATCTCATTTTTATGGATTTGGCACAAATTACTAATAGACAAATGTTTCTGTTGTTTCAATTTGATGTAAAAGAAGTTATTCACAACCATAAATACTTGAATACAAAGAATTTCTGTCATATAGTTAAAATAATCCTCTTTAGAAATAATAATTGCTTATCATACAATAAGTTCTTAGTGTGAACAATTAGCACAGGTTTCAGAAAATGACTTTACAGATTTCTCTCCACTAGAGGTCTCTAGAGAAATACAATAAACTATTCAGAATAGCAGATACCTTAGACTTCTTGACATTATTTTCATGTCCTTGAAGAAGAAAATCAACACTTGTTCTATTCTTATTCCAGGTATTTCTTTGGATATACTCCTTATGTTGTGCATAATAAAAGATTCCTATTACTACAATAATAATTCAAATCCATTAGGTGTTTTAATCTATTTTATAATTAGATATTTAACATTCATAATTAGAACTTCAACAACACATCACTTAGGAAATATAATAGCACAAAGCATTTAGCTCAAGGAAGAAAAAACTAAGGTGGCAGCTTCGTGGGGTAGTCAACCTGCTAAATAAACAATAAAATAAATAAAGTAGCAATAGGCACAAGTGAATAAAGCATTGGCTAACTAGAGCAGTACTTTATTTGGCAAATTATAAAATGGTTACGCTGGTGTGCAGTTCAGCATGCCATTATATCACAAGCAAAATAGAACTTGGCTCCAATATTGGTTTTTATATCTAGTTTAACATAAACATAAATGAGGAATGTGATTCATGTAATTGTACTGGTTTTTCTTCTTTATGCTTTTTGTTTTGTTATTACTAAAAGTTTTTAAATTGAAAGTGTGTCATTTTTCCTGGTTGATATTTTCAAGAAAGTAATCTCCACTAAAAGATAAGCCTTATCCATTTTAGGATTTGTGCATCTATTTTTCCTGAAAACGTTATTCAGAAATTTAGATTTTTTTTTTCAGATAATGAAGCCTGTGTTCATTTTTATTTCCTTTTGCTGTATTTTATTTCCTTATGCTGCTTTATTTCAGTGAACTTTTTTCTGCATTTACTATTTTATGCTCATGCTTGCCTAATTGAATAGAGTATCATGATGTCACCAGGCTTGTTATTAAGCGTTGGACTATAGCCTACTGTGCTCAATGCAGAGAACAAATGGGATTCTCTGAGATTGGAGGTAGGGTCACTAATCAGAAAACTGGAAGACCATGGAAAGAAAAATTGTTGCCCTGCTCAGATTTCTCCATCATTAACTGTAGTGGATAGCTCTGTAAACAAGAACTCAATGCATGCAGCAGCATTAGTTGCTACTCTTTTTTTTGGTGCTATTTGGTAAGTGAAAGAGAAGAACCTGAGCTATGCTGAGATCTCAGAGATGAGGGAGGGGCTCCTGATAAGACAGGTTACTGGGACAGTTCTGTGACTTTCTGAAGATTTTCAAGTTAATTTTACATCTATTACATTCGATGTTTATCTATCTGCTGATTTTTTCACCTTTAAATTGAGAACTGCAAACACTACTCAACTAAGCAAATTAGCAGCTTGAATTATCACAGCTAGGCACTTCAGAGGTGATATTTCTCAGAGTATTTCTTGCTGCAAAGACCAGAAATAAATAAAAAGCTCTGAGAGGAATAAGAGCACAACACTGATATTCTCCTAAAGCTTGTAATATGAAATCTCAGAGTTTACCCATCACCTCCATCAGTGGATCTGTCAGTGAGGTTTCAGGCATGGAGCTCATACATCAAGAGATGCTGACACTTCCACAAGCTATCTTGAGTTTTTTTGAAGATGGCTATGTAGAGGTCAAGATAGAACAGAAGCCCACATACCATTTAACCAAATGTCTCTGCTCTTAATCTTAGAACATGAAGTGCTATGCAAACATATATGTATAAATGGCAGAATTTTTTCCTTGACATGAAAATTTTAAACTCCTGGATTGCAATCCACACACCAACTGCCCTGGGAGCCTTAAGACTATCCCTTCATAGGAGACTTGAGCCTGTCACTTCTGCCTCAGTTTCCTCAGTTACAGCTCAGAATTAGTTTTCCATTTTCATTACATTTCCCATTGTACAAGAGGCTTCGAAGGAGTGACTAATAAGTACAGAAAGATAAACATGCAAATTTTCAGATACTCTCTGATTTTGATATGATACGTAATCATATATTACATAAAAGTCTGAATGAAGGCATTATGTAACAGTGTACTTGTCAATAGAATTAAAATCAATATTAAAATACTGTGTTTCATTGAGTGACTACTTTATAATCAGAATTTGTGTTAATACAGCTTTTTTTTTCTCAAGACAAAAATGCTATTTCAGGTTATTGGCAATTGTATTTGAAACTTTCATCAGCTTCCCTAGTTAAACAGCTCATAGCTGATAACTGTGAGGAAAACAAAGGAAAGCAATGCAGTTCTTATGGGAACAGACAACATCTTCCTCTGGGTTTGAATAAAACCACACGCAGTGATCGTGACCTCTGGATGCCTCAGTGCTATAAATACTAAACCATAAGTCAAAGTCTAAACTTAAACTCTCTCCGTTGTTGTGTCAGCAGAATAAAATGTTAAGCCTTCTGTAATAAGGAAGAAATTAATCAATTGGGGATTAAAAGAAATTATTTATATGGTTAATTAGGGCACTGATTTATGTTACTGAAGCTGGCAGCAAAAGCTGCTGTTCTAAGGGGGGTGGTACAAAGTTTCAGGTTGATCCTGTGGTCCCCTCCCACCACCTTCTAGCATGTATATAAATTGTCAGCTCTCCAGACCCTTTGCCAGTTCTCTCTTCTAGACTTGCCTGAAGCAACAGAGGACTAAAGATGAAGATCTTTTTCTTATTCACCTTTTCAACTTTTTTGTTATCTGCTTTTGAACAAGCAGCTGCTTCTGCTCACTATGACAAGATTTTAACTCACAGTCGAATAAGGGCACGCGACCAGGGGTAAGTAACTGGCTTTTATTTCTTATTTAAAAGGAAGCTTGTTAATCTTTATTCTCCCCTTTATTCTAGCATTGTATTACATATAATTTTTCACTATGAATTTTTACTGTCATTTAAGTAGAATTTTATTTTAAAATTAATTTTATAAGAATAAAAAGCTTTTCAAGGCATTTTAAAAGGGGACAGAATAATGTTAGACTTCAAAAAATGGAAAGCAATCTAAAATCAGCACTTCTCAATGGGCAAAATGTAAATCACCAAAATTAATTTCAACTCGTAAGTATTGTAATGGGAGATCAGAAAATTTTAATGTGTTTTAAAACTTTTTCAGAGTTGATAGCTATCACAGTATTTGCTCTCTTTATTCTATCCTGATGAAAATCATTAACTCTATTTAAATGTTTTCTAATATGGGAATATATACTGGGAATTCTTCGTGAAACTTCTGTTCCCACTAGAGCAATGCAGCAAGCTGCTCAGCAGGGCTTCCAAAAGACAATGCTTACAAGCCAGGCTGCTTGGAGACATGGAGATCATTTGAACAGCTGGTGTCAGAGAAACACGTGTGCCTAAAGATATTTTTCTCTTGTCTTGTTAAGCAAAAAACATTCTGTGAATAAGAATTGTTTACTATCCTATCTTCCCACTGCCTGCTACACACACACGCTTTTCAAATTTTTTTTAGCTTTTCCAATAAAAAGCTCATTAGCTTCCCAGTGATGTAAAGTATATAGTCTAACTTCTGAATTGGAGAATTTTTTTAATTACTAAAGTATAAAAATAAGGGATAAAATGTCCCTGCTCCATGGAATTTGACTGTAAGAAATTCATCTTTGTACACCACCATGCTATGGAACACGTATTCCTCCCCTGAAGTATGTGACTCGTTTTATTTACATGCCAATTTACCCTTTGGTCCCCAGTAATTCACAGAATGTTTATTTAGGTGCCTGCAGTACTCAAAATGGTTGGTAATCAAAATAGCTGATTGATTTACAGGAGACAGGGTTTCCTTCTACATAAAGAACAAGGCACTTTTCTTCCCCATCTCCCCATGACTGACCTTCAGCTGCACAGATGTGTAAAAGACAAAAACTTTAATGAAAAGAGCTTCATGGTGTTCACTGGTCCCTGGTGGCTGGTAATTCACTTCACAGGGGGAAGGGAGAAATGGATATCGAGACTCGCCTGAGCACAGCTGGTGATCACTGCCCATCAGAGACACATGGTCAAACCAGAGTGGAGGGGAAGCTTCTGTCGCTGCAGGGAGGGTGGACTTGCCAAGGAATCCAGCTGTGCAGTCCCAAAAGCTTGCACTGTGGCTACTTCAAAACACACCTGTCCTGGGAACTGAAGCCAGATGTTAATTTCTCACTCCACAGGAAAAGTATTTGCTACTATTTCATGCAAAAATTTTCATGTACAAAAACTTCTTTTTAAAATGTTTCTCACTGCATCCATAGCCCAAACGTCTGTGCTCTTCAGCAAGTTATGGGAACAAAAAAGAAATACTTCAGCACTTGCAGAAACTGGTACCAGCAAGCCATCTGTGGAAAAAAAGCGTAAGTATGCTCTGCTTCCAAAATATAATCCATTGACTGAGATAATGAAATGCACAATTAGAAAAGTCCTTTTCTCACAAACTGTTTATAGTTTATTATAGAATCTTTACTTCTCCTCCAGGTGGCATTGCAATACAGACTTCCCCTTTACTTCTCTGGGCACACTGCAAGACATCCAAAATACTTCACCTTTTCAGTAATGTCTGCCATACTACTGACAGCTTTGGCACTAAATTTTATTCTACCGCAGACACATTGGGAAGGAAGGTATTTCCTGAAAATGCTTAGAGTGGAACTTGAATATTCTCACAGGCAGTTTTGGAAAGCAACCTACTTCTGTGGTTTTATTCCTAGATAGATAACATGTCTTCCCATGAAAGAAAGTCTGCTCTCAGAATGAATTTGAGGGAATTCATTACTTTGCAAAGCTCCAGAAGAAGTGATAGATAACTTTGTGTGTTAAGAAAAATATTTCAAAGCAATAGGTGGTTTATAGTCATTGAACCGAAGTCAAGTGCAGACTTTGCTCTCCTCATGACTAGAATTTTGAGGAATGTTAGTTTTAAAACATTTCACAAATCTTATGCAAGGCCTCAAGAAGTCTAATACAGCCAGCCAGAGGAAGACATTAAGTGGTGGGGCTGGGTGGTTTTGGTCATGACAGTGTTCACAAAATCATCACCTTCTCCTTCCATTTTAACCCCGCTACCATTGTACAAGCACTCACTGAGCAAGGTTAGAGGAAAAGAATGTGTGTGAGAATAAGTTGAGTCAGAACTCCTGAGGGTTGTTTAAGGGGTTTTTGTGGTTATAATAAAGCATCTGTTGTAACGTAGTCTTAGCCATTAATGAGTTTTATACTCTGCATACTAAACCCAGAAACACAGACAAGAGTAAGAGATTTCTCCAATAAGAATGCTAATCCAAAGGACAACAACTCAACTTGTGTCAATATCTCCATGTTAAAAAGTCCTCCCTAACTGCTTTTATTATGTACAATTCCCATTTACAATGGGAATGTAACATACAAATTTCCTAAAATCAGCATTTGTTGGACTGAGAGTCTTTCCACTGTTTCTCAGGAGTATTTTATCTCCATGCCAGCAAGAAGTAGAAACAGATGAGTCACAGAGCTGATTTGAATAAACTGAAAACTGGCTCTATTAGCCAAGAATAACAAGGATTAAGGTACTGCTCTTCTATCTTTTTCCTTTGGAATATACTCCTTTGGATGAGGTCAGGACAATGTTGTACTAAAAAAAAAAAAAAAAAAAAACACCTGAAAAACTCAAAAAACAAACAACCAAACTAAACCAAAAAACCAACAACAACAACAACAAAAAAATCCAGACAAACAAAGAAATAAACCCCACCAAAACTTCAAGAATGCATCATTGGTTACTTAGCTGAATAATTGCTTTCTTTCTTCTCCTGGCCACAGGCTTATACTGAACTAGTAGGGATGCATATGAGGATAATTTCTGGTCTGGGCTGAGGTGGCATTTCCCCTGTGTGCTTTGCCTACACACAGGTGTTACTGAGAAACTGCATCTTGCACTGAATTTTATCTGGTTCTGACCTTATTGGGATGATGCTCCATACAAACCTCTTTTCTCCCATCCCATCTTCTATTTTGGGCACAGCTAAAGAACCTTCTAACTGCAGAAAACTGTAAGGGAACATGAATAATGTAAGTAGGAACTTGATAACTGAAAAGAAGCCTGGGCTGAGCGTAGCAAGATACATGGCAGAAAAGGCACTGATCTTGCAATGCTTGGCTGTGTTTTCTTCTTAGCAATGTTCTTCAGCCAATTTTCTGTCTTTCACTAATTGTATCATTGTTGGATGTGGTTTGAGGATTAAACTTGCCACGTCTTACTCAATGCTTATAACTCAGCTGCCTCTTTCCTTTTTCCAAAAGCTAATTAAACTGCAATCTTTCATAGCTTCCTATGGGATGAGGGGGAAAGATTTTCTATTCCAGGGGAGGAAAAAATATTTTCTCATGACAAAGCAGTTCACACAGTTAGAACATTTTGATTCCTGTTCTGCTACACTTTTTTTTTTTTTTTTAATCAGATAATCAGATTATTGTGTTTTTATGATTAGCTTCTGTCAAGGATGCAAGTAGGACTAAGAGTAAAAGTTTTATCATTAAGTTAAAAATCTGTAGCCTAAGTTTTATGCTACTCATGCATTCCTGAGACATAGCTTCAAGTTAATTGCTTTAAAGAAAGAACTGTACTAAAAGAACTATACAAATACTTTCAATATATGACTTCCCAGTTGAAAATGTGCACATGGCAGAAGAGTGAATATGTCATGCTTGTGAAGGAATGGAGAAAAAATATTTTCATAGCATGGAGAAATAAAAGACTGTGTTTAAAAAAGAAATTATTTTCACCACCTCTATCAGATTGCTCTCTATTATGGAATGATAATCCTCACTTTTCTAATGATGCTGTTTGTTATTATTTTTCTTCCAGTCTAGTCCAACTTCTCATTTGAATAAGCTGTTCATTTTAATGTGGTTGTGCTTAATTTTTTTATCAGCTTTAAATTATGAAACATGAGCAAAATGTACTCAGCTGCCACCAAAGATTCTGCAAATTAAAAGCTGGATTCTAGTGGTTAAAGACCCAGTAAAAATCTTAAAGGAATGAATGTTCATACTTTTTGAACTGCCAACATCAGCCACCTATAAAAATAAATCTATCCTGTAAAACAATTATGTCATTTTGGTGTACCATATACTGTACAGTGTACCATAATTTGAAAAATAATATCTGAAGTTTAATATATTAAATTTCTTCCAAGGAGCCAGAATTACCTCTGTGATAACTTTAGTGAATTTGCATTTTCCTGTAAGAGAGGAGGATTTTTTAAAAAGGTCAATGGTAAAACTCTTATTTCTATTTATTAATTAAGAAGACATTATATCTTATAACAAACACAATGTTAAAATGAACATTACATTATATAATTGTCATTTATCCCTGGTTTGCTGTTGTAGCTTACGTGTATTTGAGAATGAGAGTTTAATTTATATCCTTATATAACATTTCCTTGCCCCTGGCAATGCTAAAGCCTCTGTATGCTGTGATGACAAGCTTTTTAAACTCTGGTTTTGACTTCTTGTATTCTGGTTTCTATCCTTACTACATTTAGCTGTGAACATTCTCTTAAGTCCATCAATCCATTTTTTAGTGATTTCCTTCTCTGTAACCAGTTTTATGTCTGTTTTTAATTAGTTCTCTCCCTCATTCCTGAGCTCCTTCAAATTCTTCCTTGGAAAACAGAGACTCTCTTATCCCACTTTTTATCACCATACAATGCACAAGACCTTCTCTGAAATACTTGTCAATTGCTATAACCAGTATGTAGGTGACCTCATGTAGTTCTGTCACTTCAATTTCTATTCTGTTCATTTAAATTTGTCTTTTTCCTTTACAACCCTTCAATCATGATTTCATTTTAATGTCCTCACCTCTTTTTCCTGTTTGTTCAATGTCATAATCTGATCAACACGCAATAGATAAATTAATGTTCTTCAGCTGCTGTTCTAGTCACATCATCTTTTGGTAACTCTGTATTAGTGCTATAAGCCCACCCATGTTCCGTCCCAGTGCTTAAATTTTATGATGGCAGTCATTTTTAAATCAAAAAACTTCACATTTAGTAAAATATGACCAATTTGTAATCAATCAAAAAAAAACTGAATAACAAAAAAAGACTGAAAACCTCGAGAGTATGTGCTAGCGATGAAAAATTGATAATAAAAATAAAATTAGACTTAGCTAAAAGTAGTTTATTTCTTCTGCATATTATTTAATTGTGCTTTTGTCTACATCCCACAGAACCGTCTTATATGAGTGCTGTCCTGGCTATATGAAGATGGATGGTACAAGAGGATGTCCTGCAGGTATAAGCTTATTCTCTTATGGATAAATTGACATATAGAAAGAATTACAATTACAGAGTCTCAAAGGTGGCCATCATGAGAAATGATTGTCTGTTTTTAAGAAGTACTGCCTAAGAATGCACAGCTTCATTTGCACACAGCAAACATGATTAAAAATCAGCTAGTACTGAATTTGATCATAAAGATTAGGTTTAATTTCCCAGCTCCTTCCAGATTCTGAACCGGTGAGAACTCATAGTATCTTCAGTTCCCAAAGCTGCCAAGGAAGATCTTTAATTCCTATTCCAATCAAATCTGAGACTAGTCTAAAGCATACTGGTGTGATCAGAAAGCCAGGACTCAAGGTGGAGCATATCTAAACTTTGTATTTTCCTTTTTCTGAAAAAACTTGAATCCCATTTACCTAAAGAGGCTTATAGCCTTTATCAAAGAAACAGTGAAAAGTAAGACAGAAATTCTTCATCTCCCCTATTTATACTATTCTGCTTTGTAAAAATAAAGCTAATTGCAGCAGGAAAGAGTAGTATGAGAAGGAATTCATTTCATAGTTTTTGATCCCTATAACTGAAATAATCCTTTTATATTCAACAATGCAGAGTTAAGTTTGTTTAGATAAATTAATCTCCCTTCAGATGCTGACATTAGGATGAGATTAGTCATGCACTAGAATCACCTGTTCTTCTCAATAACCATAAAAAGAGCCAAGAACCATTAGGTTGCAAGCAAATGTCTCACTTCTAGAGGCATAAAATTAGGAGAAATGAATGCTGTTATCATGTAGCCATGTTTTAACTGTGAGACTATGGCCATTCTTACTCTCTGGATGAACAATATATGCATAAACCAGACCCTGGAAGAAGAGTAAGAGGCTTCACAAAAAGAATTCTGGTCCATCATGATGGAATGAGACCCACTCCACTGAAATTTTTGTGATTTTAAATGGATAGCCTCCCTCCTTCATGTTGGGTTGATACACTATACAACAGCACTTAAAAAGGAAACTTTACAATATTCAGTATTGTTTGATCTAATTTTTCATTAAGAAAATCACAAAAAGCAATAGCAAGCAGATGTCCTTAGATGATTTTTGTGTATGTTGACAATGGAATTTTTTAATCTAAATATATTGCTTGATTCTGACTTAAACAGTTTCAGAAATATTATGCATTCAAAAAAAAAAAACCACAAAGAAAATTTGATTGTGATAAACTGATGAGTTTACAGTATTCTTACCTTGTGTTGATTTTAGTTGCTCCTATTGATCATGTGTATGGTACGCTTGGTATTGTGGGAGCTACCTCCACACAGCGCTACTCGGACATCTCAAAGCTGAGAGAAGAGATTGAGGGACGAGGATCATTCACTTTCTTTGCACCAAGCAATGAAGCCTGGGACCAATTAGATTCAGTAAGTCTGTGTGTCTGTGCACATGTGCGTGAGCTAAACATTTTAGCTGAAGTAGCTAGTGTGAGATAAATTAGATTGGAAACAATGTCAAGATTTAAGATGGAGAAGGACATAATACAAGTAATAATGAAATAATCTACTTGTAGTTGCTTCTTATTTAAGTACTTGCATGGTACATATTAGTATTGTTTATTTTATTAGCATAGTTTCAGGGAAACTCCTAGGAATTCCAGCAGCTGCATAATATATAGTTGGACATTATCAGTAATTCAAATGTCCTTCTTTTAGTAATGATTTTAGTTGAATAAACAGTGAATCAAAGCTCCTCCAATGACTTGACTGTGATGAAGTCTCATCTTCCATTTGTAAGCAAATCAGACCTTAAGTAGAGTCACATTTATAGGCATCAAAGTCACCTTACCTAACAGATGCTGAATATGTTGAAAGCATATACTAAGGTAAAACAATACATACATCTTTCTGAGTGGCAGGATGTTTTGTAGATTGTAATTAATTAAATCCTTTTTTTTTTCTTCAGGAAATTCACAGGAATTTGGTTGACAATGTAAATATTGAACTGTATAATGCTCTCCACCACCACATGTTAAACAAGCGCATGTTGACAAAAGATCTTAAGAATGGCATGACCCTGGTGTCTATGTATAATGGCCAGAAATTGCTTATCAACCATTATCCTAATGGGGTAAGTCTATTTTCTCCCCCCCCCACCCCCAAAATATTCATTTTTTTGTTGCCTTTATTTCCTTATCAAAAGTTATTATCAAAAGTTTACCATCTACCAAGTCAGTTGCCACTGACAAAAATAAATATTCTCTTGAAGAACTTTATGAAATAAATATTCTCTTGAAGAACTCTAGCTGTGTAGACTAATCACTAAGAATGAATGAGCAAACTTTGTGCTGTTTAGAAATCAAAGCTCAGATGAAAATGAACTTTATTCATAAAACACAAAGCCTTTTGTGGTCAAAATACATGATCATAATAAATTTGACAGCAAAATCTACTATTAAATTTCATAGTTTTGCTAAATAATATTAAAGCAGATCTTTTATTTGAATTTGGGTGCATAGTAGGAGCATTGAAGGTAGAAACCTCCTAGTTAAGTTCCTCATCTTCGTTGTCTTAAATGCATAAAAATGTTTATTTGTCTTCAGATTGTATTGCTAAAAAACAGTAGAATCAACACATTAGCCAGACAAGAAAAATCAAATCAGAATAATTGCAGTAAGAAATTAAACATTAAGTCAATGTAATCTGAATAAATCTGTTGCTATCTTTCCAGAAGCTTAGTCAAACTTTCAAATCTTACAAGGTTTTACTTCAAATTTTGAAAAAACCAACTGGAATAACAACCGTGAATACACAATGTACAGTACCTACATTGCCAGTCTGTGAGTGTCAGGATCCAAGCTTGTGATCAAATTATTTCAAATTCTACAACTTGATTGTTCAAATATAGGTTGTTACTGTTAACTGTGCCAGGATCATCCATGGCAACCAGATTGCTACCAATGGTGTTGTCCATGTCGTCGATCGTGTCCTGACTGCTGTTGGAAATACCATTCAAGATTTCATTGAAGTTGAGGATGATCTGTCATCATTTAGAGTAAGTGGACGAAAAATAAAAACTCTTCTTGGTTTATTTAAGTAAGATGATTTTATTCCTTTTTGATCTTTTATGATACCTGGAAGTAATAGGTGTTAGCTCAGCAAGAGAGGGAAATAAATTAAATTAAGAGCTCCAGGTAATATTGCAAATCTAGCTATTTAAAAAGGCAACATCAATAGAATAGAATGTGTCCCTGTACCTAAAAAGTGTCTTCTCTTCAAGCACTGAGAAAATGAAACGTGAACATGAAGTTACAGAGTCTGGTGCTAGATAATTAAGAACAATTTCAAAATGGATGATAAAAAATGGTAAAGATGCCAAATAAATTTCAGAACCTGACTCATAGAAAGTTTTAGAACACCAGTAGATACACATAATAAGGATTTTTCTTGCACAGAGGAAGCATTATTAGAAATTGTCATTAATAATTAATTAATTTTCATTAACAATTAAAAAAAGTTTCTAATTTTTCCATCTTCTGGAAAATGTGTCTGCACATTGCAATGAGATTTCATGCTGCATATTTTTAAAAGTATGCCATTGGTTTGCAGATAAGTGTTGTCCTTTTCCATCTTCCATCTCCTTAATAAATACAAAAAGGTATTTTAAATGCAGAGGCATAAAAGTGGAGAAGATCCTCTGAATCCCTCAAATTCAGTTCATGACAGTTATGGGCAACTACAATCTCTTTAAAAAACTTAATATAAAAACCAATACTTCCTGGGTTTCAGCTTAAGAAAAATTCCTCTGTTGATTAATTTTTTCATTTTTATGACATTCATGATCTATCTTTTTAAAACACTATGATCTCAGTCTAGCATTCAAGTATCTGCAGGCATGAGGTAAAACTAGACAGATAATGTATTTTGGTAATATTTCAAATAATCAGCATTAAAAGGAAAAATTTTATTTTAGGCTCCTGCCATTACATCAGGTGTCATGGACATTCTCGGAAGACCTGGTCATTACACACTCTTTGCTCCTACTAATGAAGCTTTTGAGAGGCTTCCAAGAGGAGTTTTAGAAAGAATCATGGGTGACAAGGTGGCCTCTGAAGGTATTTAAACTTTTTTGCAAATGAGAAATATGTACACTGCAAATGAGAAATATGAGTGGATCAAGAGGCAAAAAATGCAATATCCTTATAGCACCAAAATTAAGCACCTCTACTTTCATGTGTATGCAAAGACTAACTTCTTCTTTCTCTAATTTTTCCACTTGCCTAAGAATTGAAAGTAATTGAAAACTTAGTCTCCAAAAAAGTTTAAAGGGAACTGTGAAAATATAGGCACATTGACATTCTAATAGTTCAGCTGCATAAGTCTAATAGACATTCCTGTCCCTAGAAATTCAGGGCTATCTGAATATGAAATTCTCTCATATCTTTGCATAGACTGGAGTTTTGTACTCATAGGTCCTTTTGGACATATGCAGTCACCAGCAGATTATAGCATAACCAATATACTTTTAATAATATAAGGGATGCCAAATAGTTTTGTAACTATTAGTAAATGTTATTTAGAGGCCTACAAAATCATTAAATTTAAATAAAGCATCTGTGAGTTAAATTAATTTAAAATAGTTTAGCTAGAATCATTTATTCCATAATTATATGTGAATTATATGTATATGAATATGTGTCCAAACACCTACATCTGCTAAATTCCTGCTCTTTTCTCTTCAGCTCTTGTGAAGTTCCATATATTAAATACTCTCCAGTGCTCTGAAGCCATCACAGGTGGAGCTGTCTATGAAACCTTAGAAGGAAACACTGTTGAAGTTGGTTGTGATGGTGAAAGTCTGACTGTGAACGGAGTGAAAATGGTGAAACGCAAAGATATTGTGACAAGCAATGGTGTTATCCACCTGATTGACCAAGTGCTAATTCCTGATTCTGGTCAGTGATGTACATGAAAAACTTCTTGTACTAAAGATATTTTCAATAACCTTACCCATATTCCCTCAGATAAATAGTTCTGGATAAGCATGGAGAATCCAAATCAGGAGTAGGAAGATATTGTGTGTTAAAATACCTTCTCTTAATTCTTTATTTGCAGCCAAACAAGTCATTGAGCTTGGGGGTGCTCAGCAGACTACATTTACGGACCTGATGGCGCAGCTGGGTCTGGCATCTTCTCTAAGGCCAGAAGGCCAATACACTCTCCTGGCACCTCTGAATGGTGCTTTCTCAGGTTAGTGGCCCTAAAAGGTTGTCAAAATAAACAAGTATGTACGCTACCCTGATAGTTTTCCAAATAACTCCCAGTACTTGTTCTAAGTCTCACTGCAAGTACATCACAGACAAATAGAACTACTTCATCCTTTCAGATTACATACCTCGTAGAAAGACAAAACAAGCCTAACCACCAGGCTGCACAGCTTGTTTTCAGTCATATCATTTGCTAATGAAAATAGTAGCACTAAAATAAGATACAAAATAAGCACAGAAAAATTGTAGGAATGGAAAGATATTAATGAACTGCCAGTTTCCTTAGTGTTACATTACTTCCATTAGATTCAAAACTTATTTATTCTCAGAAAATGTATGTAGTTGTCTAATTCCAGCTCAAAGCTAAGTACCACACATCCACTTGATCACTCCCCTCTTACCCCCACTTTGGGATGGGGAGGAAAATCAGCGGAAAAAAAAATGTAATAAAGCCTCACAGGTCTAGATAAGAACAATTTGATAACAGTAACAAAGTAATAATACTAATATAACTAATAGCAATATAATAGTAGTAGTAGTAGTAGTAGTAGTAGTAATCTTAAAAAAAAGGATAATTAAATCTAAGAGAAACAGGTGGTGCATGATACAATTACCCTGATGTATGTCCAGATATTTACCAGCATCTCCCAGGCACCTTCCCCCAGTTTATGTACTGAGCACAAGATTCTATGGTATGGAATATCCCTCTGGCAAGTTTGGATCACCCATCCTGGATGTGATCCCTCCAGCCTCTCATGCATCTTCCCACCCACAGAGCATGAGGCACTGAGATGTTCTTGGCTTAAGGTGAACATTGCTCAGCAGCAACCAAAATATCAGCGTGTTATCAACATTATACTCATAGTAAACCCAAAAAAAAGCACTGTGGGACCTGCAAGGAGGAAATTTGACTCTATCCCAGTTAAACACAGGAAATACAAGAAAGTATTTCTCAGTACATTAAAGCAGAGAGAAACTGGTAAAAGTATACTGTAAAACAGGTATTTGTATATTTACAGAGGTGGCTGTGTGTATATCTTGCCTTTTGTCTCATTACCACAGAAGCAAATTTGGATATATTTTAGGTGCACATGTGGAAAGGACTAGTTCTGATACAAACTATATTAGTAATTCAGGAGGTGGAGCAGGTCCACATATCAATCATCAGACATATTAGTTATAGTAATTAATCATGGCTTTGTCAAAAGTTCTTGACTGAATTTGAGGAATAGTCAAAACAATTTGCCTTCTGTATACACAGACCTGTCCATGCTTTAACTCAAGCATTTCAAAGAAAGATTCAGTATTTCCAGATTATTTTAACTATATTTGAATAAAAAAGCTCTATATAAATTACTATACATTAATATCTAAATTGCTTTGTAGATGACACCTTAAGGCTGGATCAACGTCTTCTTAAAACAATCCTGCAGAATCACATTATAAAAGTGAAAGTTGGGCTCAATGAACTGTACAATGGACAAGAGCTGGAAACAATTGGAGGAAAACTACTTAGAGTCTTTGTGTATCGCACAGTAAGTGAATGAGTCTTTCTAAAAATATGCATCCAATTAGGAAAATAGAGAGTCAAGAAAAGGCAAAGCTAAATGAAACCCCCAATATTTACCATTATGACTATCTAGCAAAAAAACTTCAACTTTTAAAACAGCAAAAAATGAAAATCTGATCTTTCTCAGTCCAAACTTTGTTTGGATGGAGAGTTCTTTGGGAAAATGCAACAGAATTTCAAATTGGGTGCTCAGTTGATTACAAATTTTTAAAGCTCATTTTTAGAACAAATTAAGAACATTCTCAAGTGTAAAACACCACAAAAAAAATCAAGTTTTAAAATATTTGCACCATGCTATTTTATTATAGGTTTTGCTATTTCTGCTTGCTCAAGCAATGCCAAATTTCTTGTCAATAACACACAATTTGACTGTAGGAAATACATAGTTGTTATTTTTAACATTGTGTAAACAGCTACATTTGTTTCTTTTTCAATAAGGCTGTATGTATTGAAAATTCATGCATGGTCAGAGGAAGCAAAGAAGGAAGAAACGGTTTTATTCACATCTTCAGACAGATCATCAATCCAGCAGAAAAGACTTTGCATGAAATGCTAAGAAATGATAAGCGATTTAGGTGAGTAGCAATATTGACAGAACTGAGATTTTCCTGCAGAGGATAACTGTATATACAGCACAGCTGGTTTGAGAAAAATTTTTGGACTGTGAGCATGTGAGTTGTTGGGGTTTTGAGAGCAGGGATGGCAGAAAAGGGTTTATTAACTACACAAATAACATAAAAAGAAAAAAAATGTGGAGGAAGAAAAATGTTCTCCATCTGTATGCTGAAAAGGCTTCCACACTCTATGCTAGAATGTTTTTTTATGGCACAAAGGGTTGTCAGACACTAGAATGTAAGGAGTAAAGGACAGAAAGAATTTAATGATACATCCAGTCCTATAAATGCAATGGACTCTGGGGTTTTAATTAATGTGCACTACAATTCCATGTGGGTGCAGGAGGATTGCATACCTTGACAGTACTGATATCTGTCCCTTTCCTGCAAGTATCTCAATACTCCTAGAGCAAGAACTATCATTTGCATCCTCCTTTTATTTGTTTGATCTGCAAGGGTTTGTATTTGACAAATCCTCCACTGATCCCAGCTGCCAATATATTTTATTCAAATAGTTTTTCCTCTGTCTGCTACTTTTAAGAGTGGCTTTTCCTTTTCTTTTTTTCTCATTTTCCTCTTCCACTATCATTATTTATGGGTGTCATGGTTTGACACTGGCACAATGCCAGTGCCCCCATGAAAATGTGATCCCTACCTTGAATGCTGTGAAGTGGAATCTAGAATAGAGCAAAGCAGGCCCAAGCTTAATAACAGGAAAAAAAACTTTATTAAACTACCACTACAAAAGAAAAGAGAAAACTAAAGAAGGGGAAAAAAACCACACAAAGATCCAAATGAAAACCTTGCAAAACATTCCTCCCTCCCACCACCCAACTCCAACAAACCACAGTGAGACACAATCTGGACCCCAATCAGGTTTCCACCCTTCAAACAACCAATACTCAGTCCATCGAGGGAACAGAGTCTCTCCTGTGCCACAGACCCCCCAAGAAACACAGCTCCACATCCTGTGTTTCCATGTCACACATGGCACCGCCCAGAGAAAAAGTTTGCCATGGTGACCCTTCTCCTTTCCATGCACAGTGCTCTCACCACCAATGCATGGATGGTCAGACTGCCTTTAGGATTTTTCCTTTCAAGGATGCCCTGCCAAGAGGGGAGAAAACAACAGTTCAGTTTTTCATTGTTTGGGACCACAGTCCCCCCCATTTTCCCCTGGGGCTGAGGGCTCAAGAACAGAGATCTTCTTCTCTTCTCTTTCCTTTCCAGGGCAAGGGGGCGCCACCACAAACCCCCTAACCTTTTCTCTGTTCACTCCACTTTTGTCTTTTTCCCAGCTGAAGCAGGTCTCTCGACTCACTGGCATCCTCCCAAAACACAGTCCCTCTTGAAGGAGAAGATTTGGTTCAGGTTGTGGCTAACATGGAAAAGTCCAGCCAAAAGCCACTCCTTGTCCCCCTCCCATCCAGAATTCCTCCTTCCAACATCCCATCCCAGGGTCCAAGGTGTCCCTCTTCTTCTCTTTCAAACCGAGGAGGGGAAAGGAAAATTCACAAGCTTTCATTTCTCAAGGAAGGGTTAAAAGTCTGAACTCCCAGGATGGCTCGATGCCCAAACATCCAGCAACTCCCACACACTGGGCACCTTGCAGCTCCCCCCCGCTCCTCCTTCCTTGCGGCTTTCTCTCTCCCTCTCGGGAGAGCAACTCTGGGGGGGGGGGAAATGGAGACATCCCAGATTTCTTCCACCCTTCCATCTGCAGGGGCCAGCCCGGTTCCAGTCCTTCCACCCTTGGGGCCTACCTTTCAGGCCATGGGGGCTTCCCCTCCCCCACCCAGCTCGTGGCTGGGCGGGGGAAGGTCTGCACTGCACGCTGACCGGAACCAAAGAGAGCGAGTTCCCCTGGGAATTCTGCTCTTAACTCCTCTGTGTTCTCAGAGGCGTGTCTACTTTCAATTGGTCAATATCTAAATTGACCTCTTCCTTCCGGAAAAAATTATCTTTCCGTGTCAAACCACGACAATGGGAAACAGTGAAAGTGGTTGAAAATTGAAACATTATCAGAAATAAAAATGAGGGAACTAAGTACTTGGAGCCAATTATAGTTAACACATTTCAACAAAATGTATTTGTGGTTTGTCTGTCTGCTGTAAACAGCATTTTCCTCAGTCTGGTGAAAGCAGCAGATTTGGATGATGTTCTATCACAGCCTGGACAGTGGACTCTGTTTGTCCCAACTAATGATGCCTTTAAAGGTTTGACTGATGATGACAAGGATATACTGATAAGTAAGTAACATGAAAAACCTGGAATTATGAGCAAATTAAAATTGATTGGAAAGGAGACTAATGCACATCTCACACAAAAGCTGTCTGCTGAAGCAGTTTACCTTTTGCATACAGCAGGTCATAGGAATCCTCTAAATTACTTCCTTTTTGGGCATAAAGGAAATGTCTTTTTGGAAAAAAACTACAACCTGATTTTTAAATTTAAATTTCACTCTTCAATACCTTATTCTATATTGTTGCTTCCTTCTATTATTTTTGTTTTTAATTCAGAACTTAAAGTTGTTCAAAGCCAATGCCATATTGGACAATAAATTGTCTTGTTAACTACAGAATTATTGTAGTTAACAGTAATTAACTGCCCTTCTGCTTTTCCAGGAGCTTTATGGACCAATTTGTTGTTTTTTTTTCCTATCATTGTGATTCAGTTACTTAATGCTTTCCTTGACCTTCATATATTTTTTTTTCTGCAGGTTGTTTTTTTAATTAATTTTGTGCCACATTGGTTTCTAGAATTCTGTCTTGTTTTTCTTTTATGTTATTATGTTGCTTTCTCCGTAAAGATTAAACCTTAAAGTATATAATTTTTTAAACAAATATAAATAAACAATTTGTTTATCTATAGGAAATATACAAACCAAGGATTATTTAAACCAGTAACTATAGTGGCATAGTTACAAAGGTAATTTGATAGTTTGTGCAAAAATCTTTGGAGTGACCATGTTTAGGCTCTTTATGGAATTTAATGCTATCTATGAATGGTCTGGTCACAAAGTATCAGTACTAATTTTACTAGGAAGAAGAGGATCATTTAATTGCATTCCTGTAGTGAAGTAAATTGCAGTAGTATTAGTGATCAGAGCAAAACACGGAAAAACCAGAAAATGTTCACTGAAAGAGATATCAGGAAAAGAATATGACCAGGCAAGATTCCCATTGCAGTTTCATCAAGGCTGAAACACCTAATAACAACTAATATCAGCATGTAATTCTAGTATTAATGGTTAATATTCCATATAATGGCAAACAGATGTGTTTTAAAGTTTCTCTGCTTGATACCTTGTCTCCTGTGGATGGTATGGTTTTTCTGCAGCCCATCTTATGACTCTCAGACAGCCCTATCAGGATATTAACTTGGGCTATTTTTAAGACAGTCTTGAAAATATTGCATTTTTTTTTTCTTTTCATCCCACACAGGATTGTCAAACTTTGAAATATGGAAATCTTCCCTAAAATAGGGTGGTTTCCCCCTTTCCTGACTTATCCAAGCTGCTTCTGTCCTGTGTAAGAACAGACAAACTCAGCATTTCTAATTGCTCCATTGACTGCTTTTATGTTCTTTTGTAGAAAATTTCTCATAGGATCTTTGTGATTATATTCTGAGTACTTTTTTGTCATATAGTTGGACATTTTCCCTTTGTCATCATTTTAACAAATTCAGATTGTATGTGTTCATGGTATTTTCATACGTACTATATTTCATTCTGACTTAAGTCTGTGTGAATCCTTAGAATTCCCACAAAGAACTATCCTCTACCATTTAATTTTATTCCCACTTTTTTATTTTTACATAGGAGACAAAAATGCTCTCAGGAATATTCTTCTTTACCACTTGACACAAGGAGTTTTTATTGGAAGTGGCTTTGAGCCTGGTGTAACAAATATTCTTAAAACCATCCAAGGAGGCAAACTCTACTTGAAAACAGTTAAGTATAGAAAATGTCTCCCTGCTGCAGCCTTGTAACAGAGATTTCATATTCCGTATATATCCACATTATAGAATGGCATTCATCTCTCCAAAGTTTATAATAGGTTTTGGTATTGTTTTCTAATGTCCCTGATAACTTGGGTTCTCTTATTTTGA
The DNA here is from genome assembly GCF_050655825.1 of Lonchura striata. Taxonomy (NCBI): domain Eukaryota; kingdom Metazoa; phylum Chordata; class Aves; order Passeriformes; family Estrildidae; genus Lonchura; species Lonchura striata. Next base: position 66,799,707 of record NC_140703.1, read on the forward strand.
TCCTCTACCAGGTGAATGACACTCTTCTGGTTAATGAACTGAAATCAAGAGAATCGGATCTCATGGCAACAAATGGTGTCATTCATGTCATTGACAAGCTCCTATATCCAGCAGGTGAGTATTATTTAATGAAATTTGTACCCACTCTTTTAAATCTGTTTACATGCTTAGTAACTGCAATAACTTCAAAAAGGTAATCAATTTAAAGCTACAATTCCGATGTGGAATTTGAAACAGAAAATTTACCTCATTTTGTGGCAGAACCTTGCTTGAAGCCTTGACAAGATTTTGAAATTTTATGAAAGTAAAGTATATGAAAGACAAGGCTAGCCAGAGTCTACCTTTTCTGCTGATATGGAAAAATATATATCGAGTACACGCTTGTGTGAGTGTTTGAGAACAATTGCAGCTCCCGATCATTGTAAATCTAACTAAAATGTACACAGTTGTATATTTCCTCTTATGTGCCTATCTCTTTTGTCAGAACTGCCTGTTGGAAATGATCAGCTGCTCACAATACTGAAGAAGTTGATTAAATACATTCAAATTAAGGTATTATTTTAGTAATTATCCCTCTGTCTTTCTGGCAGGATCTATGAAACTGAGCACATTATAAGTCATAAATGATTCTCTGGTCCTTACTTTCTTCAGCAGCCAACACATTCAATAGCTCCCAGTTACCCAAATATAATCATGAATGATACCCTGAGCTCAACAGTTATGTTTTTCAATGCCAAATAATTGTAGAATATTTGCATTTGGATAACTTCAGTGTGAATTGGCCCAAATCTGCTCTTTAGCTCACTTTATCACTCTTGGAAAACAAATAACTTATTTTAAAAAATACCAAGTGACTAAATTCTTATGCCATTAAAGCCAGCAGCATCAATAACCTGTGAAGAAAAGCAGGCATCCTTGTCTATCTCAGCTATCCTCTTGGGATTATATTCTCCCTCAACAATGAATGAGAGAACCCAGAAAAATAGCTAACTTTTAGGTCAATGAAGCAGTGAATCCTACACACACTCATTAGGAAACTATAAGGAAAATGCTGCTTTTAAAAAAATTTATATAAATTGCTTTTCTGTTTTTATAGTTTGTTCGTGACAGTACCTTCAAAGAGATTCCACTGACATTTTACAGTAAGTTCATTTAAAATACTTCCAGATGAGTTGGATATTGCTTTTTAAGTGGTGCCAATTCCAATTTGGAATTGTGCATCTCTTTTTCAATAAAGAAGAAAGCAATTTCTGGGAAAGTAAGATGTGCCAATTAAGAAAAGGAAGAGAAAGACTCAAAGTAGGATGTTTCTGGCTGCTGTGCTACTGCATTTTTCCCTTTCCAGATGTGTGACTGGAAAGTAACCCTGAAGTAAGCTGTTTAAACTCTTGGGGTAGACAAGATACATATGGAAAAGATTGTTTTTCAGGCTTTAGCCAAGGTTTGGTTCTTGGTGCATAACAGAGTTGTATCTCTCTCTAAGATGTAGCATTGTACTGTACTCATTCTCAAAGATGCAGCATTGACTGTGCGCTGGGATAGTTTTTTTCCATAAATATTTCCAGAGGGATAAAGTGTACCTCGTGACCCTGTTTCCCATATGTGCAAATATGAGGCTTGAATGGGAGACAGTTGTTCAGAATATTTTCTCTTTAGGGAGTAAATGTAAAAAATACCCCTTTTAGCACTTTTGCAGCCTTTCTCAGGGTGTGCATTTAATTTCTGATTATAGCATATGTGTTGAAACAAACTGTTAGAAGACAAAGATCCTGCTGTAACCTTGTGAAGCAAGATGAATTTAAGCAAATTAAATTATTAAATTCTGATGGAGTCCTACCCATATTTCACAGTATAAAGTGCAACCATCACATCAGACTTCTGAAAATTGTGAATGGACATACTGAGTTTAAAAAACACTTGGAACAAAAAATGGAGTAACTGACCTTGATGACAAGTTCAATATGAGTCAACAGCGTTCCAGCAACCAAAGTAGCCAACTGTGTCCTGGGATGCATCAGGCACAGCATTGCCAGCCAGACATGGGAGGGGATGGGCCCACTCTGCTCTGCACTGGGGCGGCCTCACCTCGATTACTGAGGCAGTTTTGGGAGCCAGTTTTGGGCCCAGTGTCCAGAGGAGGGTGATCAAGATGCTGAAAGATCTTGAGATCAAGACTTTTGAGGAGCTGATGAGGTCACTTGGCTTGCTCATTTTGGATGAGAGAAGGCAGAGGGATGACCTCATTGCTGAGCAGTGACCCCATCTCAACCCATGCCTTCCCCAAGAAGGGCAGTGGAGGGGTGTGCTGGTCTGCTTTATGGTGACCAGTGACTGACGAAGGAAATAAAATGAAGCTGCTCTGGGAAAAGTTCAGATGGGACGTTAGAAAAAGGCTCTTTACCCAGAGGGTAGTCAGTCAATGGAACACAATCCTCAGGAAAGTGATCACAGCACCAAGCCTGACAGAGTTCAAGGAGCTTCTGGACAGCAGCCTTGGTCATATGGCTTAGTCTTCCTTCTCCTTTGAAAAAAAAGGAAGTTGGTCTTGATGATCTCTATGATTCTCTTCCAGCTTGAGATATTCTATGATTCTACCTCCCATGGCCAATAAGTGTAGCACAGGAAGCAGTGCCTGCAAAAATTAAGCCAGAGAGGTCAATGTGGACATCTAGAAAGCTGTAGCTGTAAGTTCAGTTGAGTGAAAGACTGGGAAGGCTGGAACCTCTATCAGTATTGGCTTCTCTAGTGGATGGGTATGAGTCAAATCACTATCAGAGGACTTCAATGAATATTTGAGTCTTTCCTGCGTGTAGAGGGACATCTTGATCTCTCAAGGGCATATTTTCTGTGATGTTCTGCCTATAGTTTTGAATGCCAGAAGGTTTCCTCTGTGTGCCTGATTAGCTCCTGAATGAAAAGGGCAATATTTAGGCATAAGGCATATAAGGGAATTGTGCAAAATTTTGCATGGGTAATTGTACAAGCCATCTCTATTATGTACCATATATCATCATGGGTACCATGACCCATGGGTTTCATAAAAGGCAAATACCATATCAGCAGATTTTGTCTGCGGTGACCTGAGTGGATCTCCATTTCATAACCAGAACCAAGATTCATACTCTAGATCCTTTTGTGTTGCTATTCCACCCATTAATATCTATGATTTTACCCACATCCTTATGAGCAGACCAAATCTAGCTGATCATTGCCTCAAATAAATTGTAAGAATGGAATACACTGTATATTCCATTTTCTATATTTTCAGAAATTAACATAATTGAAAGCAACGTCCAGCCTATCATCACAAAGGAAGGTAAATGAGGCCTGTGGTATATATATTTCTGCATATGTTCATATACATATTCAGAATATATCTTGACTATATTTCTTTAATGGGATGCATTTTATACCCAGCAACTCCAGGACACTAAGCACTTTGCTGGAAAAGCAAAGATACAAATATTGCAATTAGAACTGACTGAAATATTTTGTATGAAAAGACTATCCACGTTTTTTCTCCCCAAATGAGTTTTCTTCTTTTTCTATGGATGTTTAAAATATCTTAAATAATCTTTTTTTAACTGTTTATTTTATCATCTTTTTTTTATCAATTAAGGCACTTCCTTTTTTTTTTTTTTAATTAAAAGAGATATTTTAAAGTAGATATGTTTCTTATACTTTGAAGAAAAAAAATTGTTTGTTTTTCTGTAATTTTCAATCAGTTCTAACTACCAATATCTGTTGGATGCCTGAAAGTTATATCTACCCAATTTTTGAATTTTTGTATTTCTCCATACGGACCCATGACTTAAAGATTAGTGGTGGGACTGAAGGGAAAAAATGTGGGGATGTGTCTGCTAAAATCACTTGTAATTTATAACTTAAGTAAAACTGATGAGATCCAGTTTCCCATTGAAATAAAAAAAGCTGAAAGGGAATTTGTTTTATCTCAACTGAGAAAGGCAGTTAAAAATGTCATGCAAAGAATTTTATCCAGACTGTTTAATCAGTTTTTCTGGGAGGATTTCCTTCCAGAAGAACTGACAAATGCTTACTTTTTCAGGAGTTTGTGCTTCATCCCATTTAGGATTAGAGCCCATTTAACATATATGCTGATCTTTGTTGCCTAGTCTCCATCATTAAATCAGATCCACAGTGCAATATAAATGGATAGATTATTTAATATGGTAATTCATCCAAGCTATTTTAGAAGTCTTGCTATGGTAAGGGTGAATCACTCTCTGAAAGTACCTCTTCTGCTCTGTTAAACCTAGACACAGAGTATATAGTTTAGGTGATTACAGGAGGTTTAGAAGTTGAAAATTAACTGAAATAAAAATATCTTTTAAATAAAAAATGAAAATGAAAAAATTAAATTTTTTTAAAATATTTCATGAAGTATTAAAAGTCACAGCACTTGTATAGTCAAATGTAGAACCATATTTTATTCACCAAAGAGAGAAACAACAAAGTTAGTGAGTATAGAAGGGCTTCTCCTTTCCATTTCCAATCCAGTATTTCTGCTTTGGGACACACTCCAGGAAAGATCTCTGGCCAGTGCAGCCTTTCTGCTGATAATTGCTTCAGATATAGACCAAATAAAACTGATTCTGTCACTTCTGATCTTTCTCATTAACAGTAGTGAGTAGCAGATGCCATCCGAACCACATAAATCCACAACAGCCTGTAGATAAAAGCTGGCAAAGTTAAATGCTAATTTTTGTCAGGAAGTTCTACTAGGTCATGATGCAAGAGCGATTTTCACTAAAAAAAATTACATCTCTCCCCACCAAGTTTAGAGGGGGATGTGTTCCTTTTCCTGTCTCAGTGTTTTCTGCTTGTGCTGTGTTTCCATTTTTTGCACCTGGGCATGCGTGGGATCTAAAAGATTAAACAGATATAAAGAGTTAAATCTGACTGAAACCCAAATCTTAACAGATAAAATTTTCAAAGGATTGATTCTAGACTAAGCAATATAGCTGGCTATGCCTTCACCGTTTGGTTTGCACACATCTGCTCTATCAATCACATGAAAAGACACAGTTGAGAAATGTAAAAATAAAGCATTTATAAATATTCATAAATACAATTTTTACATTACTTCATTTATACCCATCACTTGTATCAATGTAAATTGCTATTTAATGGATTCTCAACATGCAAAAATTTCCTCCAAGTTTAGAACAGAAGCAGGGAATAAGTCTTGTAAGACAGTTACTTTAAAATATTTATATATATTTTTCATTCAGACCTCTTAAAAATAAAAGAAGTGATGGTTTGTTCAGCTGTTTATAACTCAGAGTAAATTAATAGAGGTCTATAATAACAGGGAATCTTTATGATTCCGTCATATAATTTCATCTGAATTATTTACCTCTAAATTCTAATTTATGCCATCATTTACTACTGAAAAATACCGCAAAACAATTTTTGTTTTTATAATTGAAGGTAGCCTATATTGACTGTTTGCAACAGTTAACAGGAGACAAACCTTTAAAAGCTGTTGTTAAATCCTGATCCGTAATAATGGAAGAAATAATCAATGAACAATCAACTTCTACAAAAATTCCTATAAAGATATTTAAGGGGTTTTTAAAGAAACTAAAAAAAGGTGGATTATGTTATGTTTCTGTCACTGAATAAGGAATACAGAAAGTTTGTTTTACAGCAGCTTCTTAAGTAGAAGGAGTCCCACAGCAGTCATTAGAGAAGAACATTATTACTGCTAATTGATGGTATGTTCCTAATTTATCTAGTATCTCCTGCTTTAGCATGTCAGACAAAGATACATTTGGATCAGTGTAATCAAAATGACCTCATTCATGATAATGATAGCCAGTAATGCTGATAAATATCCTTAAAGCCATTCCAGCTGATCTCAAAACTTTTCTTTTTGGTTTTTTTTTTTTAAGCTGCGTAACCACTGGCCAAGTCGTAAATACAAAAGGAAAAAAAAATGTAAAAAACCTCAAAGCAAAAAATAAAAGAAACTCCAAAGCAACAAATAATAAAAATAAGTAAAGAAAGAAAAGCTTTCACTGTGTAGATTGTATGCTGATCACTACTGGAGCGATAGCTGTAAGATATCTGCAAAGATGCAGAATAATCTTCTTACAAATATATGTAGAAAAAACTTCCTTTCCGCTGCTGATGATCTGGTTTATTGCCTGGAACTTGTCAACGAATATTAAAAATATCATAAACACAAAATAAATAAATAAATAAATTATAAAGACTAAGTGTATGATAGGAACTTTGTTTAAGGTCTTACATGAGAAAACACAAGACTGCAAATGTTGCCACAAATAACCTCTCAGATTTAAACAGCCCTCTATTACAATAATCTGGTTTATCTAGAAAAATCTTCTAGGGGAAGAAAATGCAAGCTTCATCTCATCCCCATGGAATGCTAAAGTATTTTGTGACTATTTGTAACGTGTTGTTTTTTTTTCCTATGCCACAGACCCATCTATCACACAGCTCACTAAATTAATTGAAGGGGAACCTGAGTTCAAAATAGTCAGGGAAGGGGAGACAATAACTAAAGTGATTCATGGAGGTTGGTATGCTTTCAGCAACTCAATTTGCATTAGCATTCACTATTCCCCATCAGTTTATCTAGGTGATTCATGTTAGACAACTGTTCTGTTTTAAACAAGACCTTTGTGAAGTGCTGAAATTTTACATATACTTTTTAATTCTTATGCATTTTAATTTTTTTTTCCCTAGTTGTGTTCCATAGCTTCAGTCAAGCCAGTTTAGAAATACTCTGCATGACATATATCCCAGTCAAGAATTATTTGCTCATTGCTGTCCTGCAATAAAATATGTAGTATGTGATTCTGTGATTTAAAGGCAATTTTGTCAGAAAGAGAGGCAAAGCCTGCCTTTTCTTTGCTAAGTGCATTGAGAAGTTCACATCTAGGATGGTTTTAAAGGAAAAATCACATGATTATCCTAAATTTTGAGTAGATTTATCTCCTGATCTCTGAACATTTTTATTGTTCATAAAATATTCTATGGTATTTCCTTCCATGCTTCAGTCAGTTTTCACATCTCAAAAGAACACTTTAAAGTTCATCACTTGATTAATGCCTTGAATTTAAAAATCCTTGTAGAACCAATTATTAAAACATACACCAAAATCATTGATGGAAGACCTGTGGAAGTGACAGAGAAAAAAGTAACAGAAGAAAGAATTATTCAAGGTAAATTGAACTGAGATACTAATTCTTAGTAAAGTCCACCTTTGCATACAAAAGTAACATATCTCAAATTCTTTGTGCCTAAAAACTGCATTTCCTTGACTGATGAATTTTCAGTAATACTTCCCACTGTCTCTGTAAGTCTGACCATGTGTCCTACACACACATATACATAAATGGCAACAATATTTTAACAGCATGCAAAATGATGAAAATTTCTCTTCTTTTTTTGTTTTTATTTTCATATTTTGGTGTCTACTTCTGCAAGCTTCTTGCTACCATTTCACAGTGAGACTGCTTTTATTGTGTTTTTGTACTCTGCTTTGCTTTAGAAGAAAATTTTTTTTTCTGAATTTCTGGATTATATACCTCCAGGAAGGTTTAATTTTCCAAACATAGATTATTAATGTGTAGATGCCTATTTTTGCATGTCATCCCAGGTTCTTTTTACAGCTATTTCGGAAAAAGATCTCTATTTCTCTGTAAGGTGGGGACTTGATCTGACATCTTAGTTAAGACACTTGGATACAGCTAATGTAAGATAAAACCAATATGCATCTGCATCCCTGGATTTTCTTACACAAAAGCTCCCAAATTCCTTGGCCAATTTCAATTGTATTTGACCAATTACAGAGCTATTTCTTTAAACATCCTAGAAACTGATAAGTAGAGTGAGGCATATTTAAGAATAATAGGTGATATATGGAGTTGTCTGTTGACACTTCTTGATCACCTTGCTTAAATATTAGTTTGAATGCTGCCATTAAAATTCTGTCTGCTAGAGAGCTTGTAAGGAAAATATAAAAGATAAAAGATAAAAGTTATAGCAACATATTGACTTAGCTCTAAGTCCTAATATTCAGTTTATTTAGAAAATATTAAAATTCTACCAAAGTCATTTGAGAAAGACAGAAATAAAAAATCATGCTTAAGTTTTTATCATATAACTTTTTACTACAATGAAAATAACTGAATGAAAGATATTAGTGAAAGAAGACTGAAGATATTTTATGAAAAAACCTGGGACTATTTTCTGCCAGAAATTGTAGAGGAGATGATTAAAATATAATTTTCTCAATTCTCAGATTCAAGTTTCACTGATATCCTGCATGAAATGGTAAATATAATGTAAAATTCCAGAATTTCAGAACCGTGTCTCATTTTCAACCTGTAGAAACTGTTAAGGAATCTCAAATATTAAGTCTTCAATGATTCATAGCAATAGTAAAAGCAAAAATGTCCATGTGCAACAGTCAATTCTGACTAATATTAGACTACAGAAATACCTGATCTATGACCTAATACAACAGAGTTTAAAATTGTGTCTTACTCTAAGAATGTAAGCAGATAATTACTCTAATTATGATAAATTTGCCTAATTACTTTCACAACTAGTTCTAACTACTGTTTTTAATGCTCTTGCAGTTTAATTTCAGAAATGGTAAAAAGTAAAGTTATCATATTAGCAGATAACAACATGTTCATTATGGAATCACCATATGTATTAATAGGAAAATATAATTTAAAGGACAAACCTGTTATATCTGATAAAAGCTACTATCTTATAAAAAAATAAACATTTTCCAGGTCCTGAAATAAAATATACCAGAATTACTGCAGGGGGCTCAGACAATGAAGAGAAGTTAAAGAAAATCCTTGAAGAAGGTTAGTATGCTTGTATTATTTCATTTCTTTAATACATATATATCTCTATAGATAAGTAATTACTGAATGGATGATCCATGTTTAAAAAATCACGTTCATACTGCAAAATCTTACCCAGACATTAAACCTCAGAACCCTCCAAATGTAATATCCTTGTTTGAGTCCATGATCCTCGTATTTCAGTCAGCCCTAGAGCTGATTGGGTCTAATACATCGCATACTGTGTTTGTCATAAAATATGGTGTTTTCAGTATTTACGTGGAATTTGATAACATAACATGAATGTTTAAATTCAGAAAAATTCTATGACATGATTGTATATGCTTTTGTGGGATTGCCAAATGTTTTCTGAAAACCAATTTTTTTGCCATAACCTGTATCCTATCAGAGGTTACCAAAGTGACCAAATTTATTGAAGGTGATGGTCATTTACTGGAAGATGAAGAAATTAAAAGACTTCTGCAGGGAGGTAATTCAGTGTATTATAACTAACATTTTTGCAACAGGTTATGATAACTGAAACCCCTCTCAGATATATTGAACTCAACATTTTAAAGACTGACGCAGTAGAAGCGGAATTTTAATGGAAAAAATAGAACACTGTGTTCTAATGCCAGGTATCTGTGAAATAGAAGTAAATAAGCACCAAAGTTTAAATAATCAATTTTTTTTAATGCCATTGATCTCGAAAAAAAAAAAAAATTGATTTTTTCAGTCTTTAAAAGGTTACCTAATTAAAACTCAGAGGAGCAATGAAGATTTATTCCATTTTTTTTTTTAGCAAATTTAAAGCTGTGAAAAACACTTATGAAATGTAACATATTGTAACCACCCAAATTCATCTTACTTATCAGTTCTTCAGAAATGAATGTTCATTGCCCTCAAGTTAATAATTAAAGGCATGTTTAACATCTTTAAATGCTTACAGGTGATGGATATCCAGACATTAACTTTAATTCTTTTCAAATGCAGCATTTCAAGGAATGGTTTTCTTTCCTTCTTTCTCTCTAAATTCTAACAGTTTTGGCAGTATATAACCAGTAGCTGTAGAAAACTAGTAAAAGAACTTCTGCATAACCAGTAGCTGTAGAAAACTAGTAAAAGAACTTCTGCTTATGAAATTAATCTTTATCTATGAATTTGGAATGTTCTCTGCTTAATGTAGATTAGAGCAACTATCTATAATAGCAATGGGTAATAAAAAAAAGAATTTAAGTGATGTGTTTTTTTAAATTCTAGTTTAAACCTGAGTCAGAAGTTCAAAAATATGGATGGATGCTTCTTTTGACATAAATTAAATAATTCCATTTAATTTTATGTTCATTTTTCAGTAAGTTACAAAGTTATATTCCAGTAAAGTAACTTACAGCCACATTTAGTTCACTGAACTAAATCTCATAGTTTTTCAAAAACACTATTGTGTGGTTGTGACTTAAACTTCAGTCAAGTAAAAATTTCCTGTTGGCTGAACAGCTGGACAGCTGACCACCAAACTTAAATATGCTAGTTGATAACACAGCTAGTCTTGGAGAAAAGCCAAGATATGGCTATGACTCCCATTGACTATAATTCTTGGTTCTGTTTCAAAGACCTGAATCTTAGTTATACAAATCTAAGCCAGAATTCACCTATAATATTGGAAAGAAACAGTAACTTTCAGAGTGTTTTTCATTTTATCCTAAGTATCCCAGCTATGTGAAAAGATTTGCTCTCTGGAGATGCCTATTTCTGGATTGACTATTTAAAAGAAAAGCTGGAAATTAAAAAATTGCAGCAAGAAAATTCCTGTATATACACTGCACTATGTTCTATTGGTTTAAACCAGTCAACAAGGAGAAGGATCAAATTTTATCTGTAGAATTCTGGTCTGATACCAGAATCTAACAATTATAACTGCATTTGTAATCACCTACAGATACAGAGGTATACAATTAAATAGATGTAATATGTAGAGATGCATCTTAAAGCATATAGGTATATGGAAAACAGATAGTTTCTTTCTAAGAAATCTGAAGAACAACATAATCTCTTGAATTCTTGCTATTTTCCTTGCTATTATATGTTAGTTTGCATAAGCATCCTGCTTTACAGAATGGACCAAGTAGGCAGATTTGTCTTTTTGTTTAATTTGATTTTTCTCTATATTTTCCATTATTTATCCAGTCAGTTATGCTTGGCTACCATGATAATACCATCCTATACATTTAGCCAATAAGCAGCAGTTACACATGCTGCTTTAGGGTTGTTGCTGATAGTAGTGATAATGCTTTATGGCCCTCTTGTCTACATAAAATAATTTTTACTGAAAATTTCCTAATCATTTAAATTTGAGTACAGTGACAAACAAATGTATTATCACTATCTAAATAAAGGAATGATTTCATATGGGCTTTAATTCTGCTCATAAAATATCCAGAACTGCTTAAAACAATTAGCAGTCTTTGCAGAAGCAGAACTGTAAAACAAGATTGCAATGAAAGACTCATCCCTAGAGATAACATGCCTTAGGGCATGAATAGCATGGTAGTCTGCAACACCTACGCCAAAAAATGACATTGTTTTCTCTGAGGGCTCCTTGCATATGGAAAAATGCTATGCCAGCTTTAACTCATTTGTTTTTGATGCTTACCATAGCCGGAACTGAGTACACCAAGGTTACTAAAGTAATTGAGGGAGAGCCACAGATTATCGAGAGAGAAATCAAGAAAGTTCATCTGGAAGGTTAGTTTGTCAAAAATTAAGTATCACTAAGACCTGCTTTGTCCAAAGTGATCATTCCAGGTGAGGTTTTACCATATCTATTCATTAAAATTATTAGGTCTGGAGCCAGCACTTTAGCAAGAGTTTTATAATTGTTTTGGAAAATAATTATTTCACTGATGTTGCAAAGGAAAATGTTGAGGCTTATCTTGTGGCTAAAAGTAACTAAAAGAATTGGAAAGCATAGCAGACAAGAGGAAATGCCTAACCACAATGCTTAGGTAAAACATTTGAAGGAACATCAACCAAAAAGAATTTACTTTTCTTTAAGCAGCACATACAGAAGAAGACCACGTGAGTTGCTTTTAACTTGAGTTATTTCTTGTCAGTGTAAATGTGATCTGTTGCTGCCAGGGTTTCTCAGCGTTGTGAAGGAGTGGGTGGGGTGCAAGGAATATAACCTCTGAGGTTGAGTAAATATCTCACAGGGTCTTGGAATTTCTCTGCCTTTGTCCTGTTGTTAAATGAGGGAAGCTCTTGATTTGAAAAACCAGAATGGAATAAAGGTCCAAAAGGAGCCAAATACAATTCACTCTGCCTTTATACCAGCAATTTGTTCTTCTACTTTAACAACCATTTTTTAATGATCTTCATTCAGTTAAGAAGTAATTTGCTTAGGGTTTCTTTTGTATTTATGTCTTTTTCTAATTCTAATGCGAATTTGGTTATTCTGTCAGACTTTGAACTAAATACATAGGGAAAAAATATGGCTTTTAGACAATGAAATAAATGTGTTTCTGCCTTTTTAATTTTGAAGTCTGCACCAAGTAGCGAAGGTTTATACAAAGTGTTTGTTCGGCTTCACTGCTGAGCAGCACAAGGCATGCTGGGGAGTCTCCTGTTGCCTGAAAGTGACAGAGAGGTGTGATCTTCAAACACAAGGCTTATCTGAAAGCATAATTGTACAGACAGCACCTAAGTATGGAAAGCATACTTTGGATGGACCATATTCTGTCCTTGACGGGCAAGTGCACAGCTTGGAATTTTCTTCCATGGTGGTGCAGATACCCAGTGTTTAATCTCAGCTAGAATGAGGTCAAGTCTGCATCTCAGGGCTCGCATTTATATACCCTGTACATCAGGATGAAAAGAGAACCAGCTGCAGCTTGTTAAGTGAATAGACAAATACTTCATGGTTGTAAAGAAGGAAAAATTATTGCAGTGACATTTCTGTGACAGTAACAGAACTATTTCTTGTGCTTATGACGTGTTTTTCCTCCCAATAAGGAGACATCTGGTTAAAAAAAAGTCTCAAGGTTTGATGAGAAAAAGGAAAACACGTCCATAGTTTCACTGAATAAGTGAAATAAAAAGAATATCTCTAATATCTTATCCAAAAGCCCTTGCTCTGCTCCACCTTTTAAAGCCGAAGCCTGAGAAAATTAACTGAACCTTAAATGCAGAATCGTATTGTGGACTCACAATGCACTTACAAATCAAGCCCCAAATACAGCTGGAAATGTGGCCAACATCTTGTAATGGCTCCAAGCATTTCACTTTTGAATAATTCCTGAAGTAATGTCAATGCAACAGACCAGGACATCTGCTGCCAAAAGCTGAGACTGAGTCCTGTGCCTTCACCCGAGCTTGTACTTCACTGACACAGTGTCACATGGTGTTTGATGAATGAAGAGCATAGGCAAAATGCCCTGGCATCTGCCTACATCATGTAACCATCTGTAGAAGATCGATAATGGATTAATTCATATGTTTAAAATGCAAAAATAGTTTTTAAATTATACTAAGATTTAATGGATGACTGCACATGAGAGAAATGTGGGAACTGTATTTTAAGTATTCATATTTCAGGTGATCAAGCCAACATGCTTCTGGAACAAAATTCTGAATTTACTGAAAAATTTAAAGAACAAACTTCAAAAGTCAGCAATGAGTTTCCAGTATTTCTAATTAATTTTAATTCAAAGGCTCCAGCAAATAACTTCTGACTGCAACATTTCTCTTTTCTAGAAGCACCTGTACGGAAAGCACAACCAACCAGGAGGGCGCAAGGTAAAAAAAAAAGCCATACATTTAAACATTATAACATATATCAAATATTATCTCATTTATCTCAGGAGTCAGGACGGGGGGAAAAAAAGGCTCCTAAAAATACAGATTTCAAAAGAAAAAGCTGTATTTCTGTTTAAAAATACCCTAACAAAATCTGGAGTTGCTAATTATTTTTTTCTGATATCTCAAAAAAATCTAGATTGTGTGCTTTATTGAAAGAGTGTTTCAGATGAGATTAAAGCCATCAAAGTGAAGTCTCACTTTGGAGTCAGACTTTGGGAAAATGGCACTCTGGGATTCTCCACTGTAAGATTTATAACTCTCAGAATGTATGTTATTTTGATTAATGAAGAAGCTGAAAGATCAGTTTAATTTCACAGCTGTCAGCACAAGAGAGAAATACTCGGCTCCAGGCTTCATCTTTGCTTTTCACATGTCTGTTTCACAAGTAAATACAGTGTACAGTGTTACTATGTTATATATAATTGCAGGTAATAAAAGCTCTTTTTCCATATTTTGCAGGCGGAGCAGCAAGAAGGAGAACAAGACTAGATCATTCCTAAAAGCTTGCCAAGACAGAATGCACAGAATTAAAAATTAACAACATGGTCTTTGAGAGGAACTATTTGGTTTTGTGGGGTTTTTTTTTTGTTGTTGTTAATAAGAACATTAGAAAATGACGTTGTTTTGATGACATAATATAAACTGAACCATGAATCCGCAAAAAGATGTGAAGCTGCAGATACTCACTGCCAGCACAGTGCTCACTAAGAGTAGTCCATTGGAGGTGCTTTTACTGCTCTTGATAGTAAGCACTATCAAGGGTGGGATCCTGGAAGCCCAAAAACATCTGTAGAACTGGGATTCCTTCTTCTGCTGTTTAGTAAGTCTTAGCAGAATTGGATTAAAAATAAGCAGGGAACAATACAGAGTGTATTTTTTTATTATTATTATTTCCACTAAATAAGAAATATTAATGAAATTAGATAATTTCTAGAAAAAAAGAAAAATAATCACCTCAGGTGATTTTTATAGTAATCTAAGGAAATATGAGATGTTAACATAGCACTTTTGGTTCAGTAGTATTATATGCTTTTATAAGTCAAAATTCATCATGTGTTTAAATTCGTAATACCAGTAATGTTACCTTTTCTAAGCAAACAAATATGCCTTATATTAAATGTATTAGGGGTTTTTTTTGTCCTACAGTGCATATCCAAACACCTTCTAGTAACTTGGCTAATGGAAGCTCTTGGAAAAAAAAAAGCAAACATTATGAGCTTCTTGCAAGGTATTAGAGATCATGTTGACTTCTTTATTTATAAGAAATCACATTCCCATTAAAGGAATCCTATAACAATACATATACCACGATTCTTAAGTGTTTTCCCATTTTTCCCTAAATGTGCCTTTTGATTATTAAAGTGGACTATAAAAGTGATAAATAAAATGCATGCAAGCAGTTAACTTAGCATGGAAAAAGGTCTTTAAAAAATGAGGCCAGGTCTGAAAGCTTTTGTATCAAAACATGCTTTGCTAATGTCTGGTATTAATGTGGAGTTTTCTGTAAATTATGTCAATTTTATCACTCTTAATTTTGTACTCATAGAAGTTGTCTGCCTTTATCAACAAAAGGTAAAAGACAAGTATTCATGGAGTAGAAAAAATCTGTTCAAAGTTCCTTAATTTTGCAGATCAAAGTATCAGAGGCATTGTCTAACATGCTTTTCTACTTCTGTTTTGAAAATACTCAATAAAGAATTTGGCTGAACTGTGCTTGCTTTCATTTGTAAATATTTCTTAATAGCAAAGCAAATCCTAAATATTCTTAAGATTTTTGCTTTAACTTGTAATTGCAAAATATGCTTTCACAGAAGAAAACTGATGCTTCCCTTTTTACTTAGCACATGCTAATGAACTTAAACTGCATCATTAAACAATTTAGGCAATTAAAACTCTTCCCTAATTCCACAGTGACATTCCCTAAACACTGCTCCTTGAACAGTACATCTATCTGAGAATGGCATTGATAAATTGTGCAGACTTACTGGACCATCCAACATGTCACTAAAGTAACCTCAGTATCTACTACGATAGTGCTTTAATGGAAGGACAGCTTTTAACCCTGGCAAGGGCTAGATAGCTTTTAGGTCAACATCAGAGCTCTTAGTACTATCTAAAAGGTGAACAGAAGTTGTCACCTTTCCCTGGGACATTGATTGTCATTAAATCTTTGGGTTTAAACTTCTTCCTTCAATGCTGTGGTAATAACAGCATGGAATAACATGGAATGGTAATAACATAAAAAGAATGGAGAGAAAATGGGAAAAAAATAAAAGGTAGAAAAAATTTATTAAAACCTATCCTCTAGTAAGAAAATTTTACCTTTTCAATTAGGAATAAATTGGTGAATTTGTGACTTAACCATAACTTTGGTGCGTTTTCTGCTTTGATAACATTTTAAAGCATCTGGTACTCACTAAAATACATTTCACACTTCACCTTTCAATATAATCTATTAATAATAAGTAATATATAATACAATAGTAACATATAATACAAGTTAAATACAACAGTATATAAAGATCATTTCTCCATGAAAACTTGTTTCCCTGATACATCGTCCCTCTCAGTCCTTCGTAGATCACAGTAGATGTCTGTTCAGCTTATTTTGGTGGAAATAAAGTGATTAAACAGGGGGTTAGCATACTATCAAGTTAGAACTCTCTTTAGCAATAGAGCACTCACTTTACTTTGTGTTTCCTTATAGTCTCCCAGGTATTTATAAACAGAAATGTCCAGTCGAGTTGGTGATGGAATTCTCAAAGCATTTCTTCTGCTTTCTTTGATATCCTGTATGAAACCTAATACAGAAATATTTTGAATTGTCAGTGTTCCCAAATCTTTCAGTTTTGCCAGAAAGTACATATAAATAATCCAAAAAATCACAAAATATAAAAGATTATCTGAATAAAATAAAATTAATAGCTTTATTCCTTTATAAAGAAAATGGTGTGAAATCTGAAAAAAAAAAAATATCCAGGAAGAATTTTTTTGCCATTTCCATTTTGACAACTGAAAATATTCTAATCAAGTGACCATCTCCAATGTAAATGTAGTACACCTTTTCATGTTGTTCATCTCTCAGAAGACCTGGAATAGCAAAACTAAATTAAAGAATTCCACTTCTGTCCACAAAGTTATTCTAATACAGTACTGAGTGGAGGCAGTAATCCTTAGAGACCAGCTGTATTGTATTTAATTCTTTTACCGTCTAAAACTCAGAACCAGTAAACACCAATCCCAGATGGAAGGTCTGAGTAGGGATACCAAAGCCTAAACCCAGCTCAGATGGAAGAAGAACTGATTCCTTTGAGTACTGAGCTCCAGAATTCTCAGTGATAGCATAAGACATGTAATCAGATCATGTAGGATTTTCTAAGATTTACAGTGGCACAGAGCTTCATGTTCCATTATTAAAGGAAGATTTGCCTCCGCTTCTCTTCTGCGTAAACTCCACATGTGGAGATTTCAAAGGTTCACCTTCTCTTTGTGTCCCCTTCCTCCAAAAGTATGGTTTTCATAGCATCTCAAGAAAATGTAAGCTTCTCAATATTGTCAATGGTTGATTTTCAGTACAGCATTATTTTTTTTAATATATGGAAAAATTAGCTTCATTATATTATTTTTTTAATCAAGACTAATTAAAACATTTAGTGATAAACACAAATGATGAAAATTAGCTACAGATTCTATATGGGGAGAATAATTCTGTGTGGTACAAGTAATTAGGATCAGTATGACAATATTTCATTAGGAGCCCAGCATGTTATTGATTGAGAAGTAGAAGCAGTTTCTATTCAGGAGACTTTTCAGTCTTCTTTACAGCCATACTAATTTATTCCTAATGTCATACTAGATTAAAATTCTTCCTTCCTTGCTGTTTTAACTAGCGTCCTTTAAATGCACGCCACAGACACCAAACTTTCTTTTATGGATATTTTCCTTGCTAAACAAAAGTAACCTCTATGATAGAATGTGCAAGTCAGAGGAATGGCATCAGCACTTAAACTTTGGATCATAATGTTCATCAACCCTCATGTGTCAGGTTGCGTTCTTGCTTCACTTTCTGACCTGATGCATCTACTATCTGCTCTGATTTCTTGACTTTTGATTTTATCTTTTGTCTATACTACTAAGTAAAAATATACCTAGAGATTTTGCTTGTGTATTTAGATCCAGTGGCACATGCAGCCTTCATTCACATTACCATCGCTTTGTCCTCAACTTCTTTTACCACCTAGTGCCCAGTGCAGGTGCAGCCCTTGCATTTAAACTTGTTAAACCTCATGATGTTCTCATGGGTCCAGTTCTCAAGTTTGTCCAGGTTGCCCAGGATGGCATCCCATCCTTCAGTTGTGTCACCTGCTCTGCACAGTCTCCTGAAAACTTGCTGAGGTATATTCCACTAAGGAATGGAAGATGCTGCTGGTCATGGTGTGCTGGATGTTTAAGATAGGAGAAGTGCTGCTTTCTGCATGCCTGCTTTATATTAATTAATTTCAGGATAGCTCCAGCTGATACACTGAAGTGCTGTTTTAATCATGTCTGGGTTGGATCATAGGCATTTATACCTCTAATTGCTAGCCCAATTGCATTTTAATGTTTTTCTTAGTGAAATACTTAACAGTTTTATCAACAGACATATTTCTCACATGGAACAGCTGTATTTCTCACCACTGGAACATGTGGCATGAGACAAGAGCACATTGAAGCCATGTGATGCGACTGTAATGCTCAACAGAATTAAAACACATTTGTTATTAAGAAAAATCCATCACTGCAAAAAGTACTGGGAAAAGACAGGGATGTTTTCAGGGGCAGAGGCAGGAGTGATTTGGGGTATGATTTGCGTAAGTTTACCCCAGTCTCTTCAGGTTGCTGACTATAGAGAAAAAGACCTATTAAGGTTGTCAGTGTCCCTGCAATCTCCCAAAGCTCAGGTGCCTGCCTGTCACTCTGTCACCACAGTCCACAGTAAATCCAGATAGACAGATCCATCTGTCTATGGACACCTAGGTCCATTTGTCTGGAGAACTAGTAGGACTTGTTTCTGTCTTCTATGGAGACCACGATTACAAAGTGCCTGTATGATGGTTGAAGATATAGATGGAGCGGTGAGGAGACTGCTGAGCCTTCTTGTTCCATCTCTAGAAAAAAATAAACAGTTGAGACATAGCTTGGAAAGTTGGTTCTTTCCAGGGAGGGCAGAAGGATAACTCATTTCTGGATCCCAGCTGGACAGAGACGGGAAATACAGTAAGTACAAGATTTAAAGAGGAGTGCTGGCAGAGAACTTTTTAAAATAAGTATATTGCTGCTGTTTCAGGGTTTTTATTTTGAGTTTTTGTATGAAATTTAATATGGATGAGGTTATCTTGGAAAATCTTATCCCATAATGCCAAGAACCCGGGAATATTGCATGTAACCACTGCAAGACCTTCACCTTCTGTAAAAACCTGCAGAAGCCCCAGGAGCACTGCCAAGATAATGGATCTTCATGTGTGTAAAAAAAACCCAACTCTTTTGGAACAATAGCTGAATCTGTACTCTCCTTCACCTACAGTCCTCAGAAAGGACTCTAAAAAACATAAGCCAGGGATATGTCATGCAACAATCCAAACAGAAGCAAGTCTGGAACAAAACAGTTGCATCTCAAATGTGTATTTGTTATTTCTCCAGCTAGAGATCTTAGACATTACAGATGGAAAAGTCTTATTAGATCATGTTATCAGTCTACTTGCCAAGCCTGGATTGTTTCCCACTATTACAGTCCATAATGCTTTACCCAGATATATGGTACCTTCTCATAGTCATTCTCTCATACTGTCTTCAGAGCCACTTTCCTATATTTTGTTTCCCTTTCTGGCTTACCTGCCATCAAGTAAGGCAGACATACTCCACCAAGTAGTTCTTCAGCAGAAATGACAACTATTTTACCTATACCAAGGATGATCCCTGTTAAGGTGACAATAATCCACTCACTCATATTTTCCTAAAATATCTGTATAATTGAAAAACTTTTGGTTTTGAACAAATTACTGAATATGACTTAATTTGTGGGTGATCTCATAGGTCTGCGACTTTTTTTCTTTTTTTGCCATTATATGATGCCATATAAGTTCAGCAAGTGTGGTTCATGAAATCACAGAACCACATGTTTAAGGAAGGGACCTCTGGAGGTCATCTGGTCCAAACCCACTACTCCAGTAAGGTCAACTAGAGTTCTAAAACTTATTTAGAGACTCAGTCACATTTGTGAATGATTTCTTATGAACTAAAAATGCCCCTATGTATTTTCCTTCTTGCCCCAAAATCAAATTGTTTTTTCAACACCATGCAATGAAAAACTATTATGTGCAATTGTTGACACTCCTCACAAATCAAGAAAAGTTATGTCAGTAGGAGTGTCACAGCAGATGATTACAAAATTCAGCATTCTTTTCAGTTCCATCATTGAAAATCTTACTAGTCTGTAAGTCTTTATCCACTAGCAGCCAGGATGCTAGGACTGTGCCCATGAATCAGGAAACTATTTCAATTCTTTTGGCTCTTAGTATGCAGACCGCAAGTTTCAAAGTTCAGAAAGTCCTCAGGCTTATAGTTTCACAGCCATAATTACCTGTGAGGAGCACAGATAACTGACATAACAAGAGAAAATCAGGCTGTATTAGCTGATCATAGACAGAAAATAAGCTATCTGTGCATCTTCAGTTTGTTTGATGGGAATCTTCAGAATGTGCTTGTCTCATCTGTCCATATAAGCCATGTACATAGTCACTGTGATACTACCATGTCTATAGTTTTACATATTTTTTAATTGGGTACTGAACTGGAAATTTGCAGCCCAATTATATAGTATGGTTTAAATTAGCTTAGTACAGCCACTCTGAACTGCCATGTGAAAAAAAAAGCTCTTCTAAATTTTATATAAGCAGGCAGAGTCTAAGCCACAGGCTCAAGAGATGTGGCTTAGCAGTGCTAAAGTAGCCAACCATGCCATTAATCATGGACTGTCTTCCTGCTCAAATGGTGGTTCAACTGTAAATTCTGTTTTAATCATTAAATACTTTAAATCATTAAAATGTCCTGCACTGACACTTCTAGCACTAAGATCCTAGCCCAATTACTACATAGCTCTTTTGGATAAGTTGTTTTCTCTTTGTCCAGAATTCCACACTGCCATATAATCAAAATGGAGGTTATGATCTAACTCTTTGTGGTTTCTGTGTGAATGATATTAAAAATATTTTTGCAGTGAAAAATTACCACATAAGTAGTAATGAATGTTGAAGATAAAAACCAGACTTTTTGTATGTCCATTCTTGGACTGTCTTTTGTTCATTCATGGGTGATGAGGCACTATTAGAAACCAGTCTGGCTTCACTCTCCACTTTAGTCACCATGTATTTCTCTCAGGGAAACCACAGTGTGGAGGGGAAATCCTTGTATGACCCAGGCTCAGCTGAACATGAGGGTGATGGCAGGTCATGCAAAAACCCTGCACTTTAGAAGTAGTCTCAGGTCATACAAGAACATTGCAATCAAATTAAGAAACCTCTTCCCTAGTTAGATATAGCTCTATGTTCATTTCTCAGTACTATCTAATGTGGTAAAATTTACTTCTGCAATTTAATTGTTTAGTTTTCCTTCTATGACACCACTATTTTTATTCTCCTTGTCATTTCAACAATCTACAGGAAAAGAAGAAATTTTTTCTGGGCAATAGCTATAACTGCAGCAATCTTTTTGCAACAATACAAGCTTTTTATCGGGGCCAAAATTGAAGTATTCATTAATTGATCCAGTATCAGATGTAAAGGTCATTTTGTATGATTAATTTGAGATATGCAGAATATATCACTGGGACACAGATTTTAACAGCTGTTTCATCAGAGACAGTAGGTGGATATAATGTGGGAGGAGATACCACCACTGCAGACAGTAGTGGAAGTTTTGTCAATTTCAATGGAGGTAGGATTACATCATAATCTTGCTCCTTTCTTTTGGTACTGTCTCTCCACCTATAAGTTATTAAATTATGATTCTGAATGTGAGTAAAACTTTTAAACACATGGTGTCAGTGGCTTTGTACATGAGGCATTCTTGCTTCCAGCACTGACTAAGTGCAACAAAGGGAGTTGTGAGTGAGAGGTCCTGAAGTATGGATGGTTTGGATCAACATCACCCTCCTCTTGAACTTTGAAACTAAAGTAGGGACCAAAGCCTGTAATCTGCTGTACAGCAAATAGATTATGGTTCCTGGTATCTCAGTATCCAAGGAAAGGAAAGTGTGCAGTTATGTCTATCACCTAGATGAAGCTGCAAATGTTATTGGCCTTCAAATACCAGTGTGCAGAATGGAACTCCTGGATTATGGTCTAAGATGCTGTTATTTAAACACAGCTTGATATAAATTACTCATATTCAGGTTGGTTTTTTTTTTCAAGGGAATGACTAACTGAAAAAGAAGTTTCACTGAGGAATCTGGTTTACTGATGTTGCCTCTAAGAAGGAGTCTGTTTTGGATAATGGCATTCTGGAGCTCCCTGAAGCAGGCCCAGCTAATTCACTCATAGAATTATTTTTCCACCTAACCCCATCATCCTTTTTGTCACACAAGATATCTGTAGCAGTTTGGCAGTACATCACTTCCAAGTTCTAAAAAATATTTTAACAATATTCACATCACTGGACACACATGGAGATTTACCAGTGTGTAAATACTGGATGCAACCTCTCCATGGAAGATCATGGTCCATTATTCTGCCAAGCTGCAACACAGACTTTGCATTACTTCTAACATTATGGACAGGCACAGACCAAAGAATTGCAGGGCTGAGAGAAGGCTTGAATTCATGCACTTGTGTGGATGAGCCAGACTACTGTAAAGGAAGCTGACTGGGAACAGCATGGATACAATCACTGTCTTCAGATGGCATGATGTCCCTGGAGCAGATTCATTCACTTATGCATGGCTACCAGCTATGAGCAGAGCCAGAAAGCTACAGGCTCAGCAAACACTGGTGTTCACCCTTGATAAAAGAGCAGCCACAAGGCTGTTCAAGCAATTACACCAGGCAGCAAAGACCTCCCTGTGGAGACCTGCCTGGTTAAACACTTCTCTCTATACAGCTTTCAACACAATAGATGTTTGTCCTGGCACATTTCACTTATCCTAGACCTTATTTCTGCTGATAAAATTAAGAAATGCCTTTCTTTGGAGAACATCATACATATACCTGAACTGGAGAACCTGGGAGAGCTTTGTCTTTCCAGACCTGGTGGCACATTTGTGACAGGTATGGAAACCATCATCCCATCAGCTCAAGTTTTCCAATAGAAGAACACCCAAGTACATGTGCACAAGGCCAGTAATGTGCTGAATTAAGTAAGCTGGTGTGGACAAGCAAGGAAACAAGTCTTTAAGATCAAAGATTCCATCCACACAGTTAAAAATCTTCACACACAAAATCAAGAAAGGAAGGGTCTCAGGGGTAAAACACAGCTGAAGTTAGGTAACCTGATCTAAAGTTAGGTGAATCCTATGAGTCCTCAGCAGAAGAGGTGAAGACACAATGTTCACTTGATTACTGGGATATTTTCAGGCACACCATAATGTAGTCAGCCTGACACAGTACAGAGACCAAACAGATCATCCACTGCAATCTTCACACACAGGGAATGTTCCAACATAATGACAGAAAACTCTGGCATAATATTTACCCTAGCTTACTATATTTTTGGTTTCATTTGGTTTGGTTTAGGTTTTATTTTTCCAGGATAAATTTTTAATACTGCAACAAAAGCAAAGGAAGTAAAACTGTGGCTGTGACCCATCCTTTATGGCAGGTTACATTATGGGATGTAAGTCCCATTGCTAAAGCTTCACCTACTTCCCCAAGCCTCACTTGGGAAAGATTTATGTTCCCTCTATCCAGCTTGATCTCAATCTCAATATTTTCAGATTTCTCTTATAATTATGTTTTTTGTCAGTACATAGTTGAGACTCAATGCACAAGCTGTCTCAGCTGAAAATGCACTGATGGTGATGCTGGCCAAAATGTCAATTCTCAGTGATTTGCAGGTGGGTTCACATAGCCATTCCCCAAAATGTTCTGTTTCCACAAGCTGGTGGAAGTGCAGTTGCTGGTGCAGTCACCCTGGGAATTCTCTCCCTGCATACACAGACACCCTGGAACACAAGAAAGTCTCTGGCACTTTTACATCTAGCAGTAAGGCTTTCTGCCATGTAAATCTATGCAAGAGTGAAGCTCACGATAGTGAATTTGGTCTCCTTTTCAGTAAGTACAAAAACACTTGAGTTATCCAGGGTATATTTCATGTTTCTAAATTGGGAATTTGCTCTGTTTCACTTAGGCTGAGTGAGTGTTCTTCACCCAAAAAAGGAAGAGACATTGTAATGAACGTAAGCCTGATGCATAGTGTGTACAGTATTTGGCTATCTTCATTAAAGTCTTTTAAGGTATCCAGTCTTAGAATTAATCTTTGGTATTTAGACTTCATTGTCAAAACATTTAGGCAGTCTCAATTTTTAACTAGCTGTAAAAATGTAAAAACATTTGAGGGAGTGCTTATAATTTTCAATTATGTGAAGAAATATAGCCAACACATAATAAAGCGTATACACATAATAAAAAATAATGAAAAAGAAGTATTGTTTCTACTATTTCTGGTTAAGAGTATAACCTTCAGTGATAATAATAATAATAATAATAATAATAATAATAATAATAAATTTTCAAAGCCTCAAAAAAATGCTTAGGTGTCACTGATACAACTACTTCATATACACATTGCATGAGGAAAAATTATGACTATGTCTGGTTTGTGCATTGTCCTATCTCATTAAAGAGGAAAAGTGTAATCGACACTGCTTGCCTTCTTATTTAAAGAAAATTATGAACTATTCAAAATACATGAGGTCTTCCTACTAAGAGAGTGTATGTCATATATAAGGGAAAAGGACTTGTGTTTACACTCATCCAAGAAAGTTTTTATCATATTTATATAGAAAAAAAAGGTTATTTTTCCCCTTTTCTCAAATCATAGCTTTTAAGTGGGATTTTTATGATTAACTTGATCCATTCTTCCTTTTCATAAAATATAATTATTTCATGTGAAAATTAATATTTTTTATAAAATCACAAGATTAATAGTAATACTAATACTACTTCTACTACCAATAAATAACTCCCAACACTTAGAAATCGAGGACTGATAGCTGGTATCTCTGGATCTTCCTGTAGCCATTGAAGTGTCTCATTTCCATACTTTCCCACAGCTGTCCATTATCTTGTCCCTAAGACATGCAGAAAATAGTGTTCCTCAGAGTTCTTTTCCCTCTCACTGGAGAAGACAGAAAATTCTATGGCAGGCAGAATCATTCATTATAAATGACTACACAGTGTTTCCATGGCAGTGAAATGTACAATAAAGTAGTCGCTGAGAAGGCATCAAAAAATTATGACGGAAATGGATTTTTTTTCAATGTTTTGTGGGTTGTATGAATCTGTGTTCCTGGCTTGACTCAGCAACACAGTCATGTGAGGTACCTGCACTCACTTTCCAGGAGAGACTGTCATGGAAACTTTTCAGTCAACATATTTTGGACTTGTACAGAATTAATACATTTTTGCCCCTCAAAGAAATTGAAACTTTCTTTGAGAAAATTCATTTTTGTTCTGCATTTTAGAAAACTAAGTTGTCACCATATGTGGAACAATTTTACACTTTGATAGAACTTTTCTTTTTAACGAATCCCCTTCCATCTTTAGACTCTTTCGGGAAATTGATAACAACCCTGTTTTCTGATCTTACATGCCACAAAATTAATTTGAAAGCAATTACTTGGTTTTAAATTATCATAATTTAACATTTTAGAATGATACATTCTAAAACTCTGCATTGAACTGCACTGAAGTGTTTTCTGGAATTATTTATACATTGTCAGAAAACATCACAGAACTAAAAGATTTCCGGTTAAGTATTTATCTGCCTAAAAATTGGGATTCATAGAGCCATTATGAGCTGTAAATTTGTTCTGGTGGGGTTTTTTGCTTTGTATTTTTTTAATTAATAACATGAATTTACATGCATTTCAGCGCCTAAAATTCAGTTATGCAGTTCCAGGAAAGAGACAAAAATCTGTCAGTGACCAAAAGATTCTTACTGCTTCTAACTTTTCCTTCATTACTTCTTATTTAGGACTTTTACTTAAATCAATCATTAAGTCTTCCTTATCAAAGAAGATCAAAGAGATAGGACATGTCTTAACTATTTTAACAATAAAGGTGTTTGAATTGAAGCATACAATTTGCTTCTCCAGGCAAGCCTAAACCAGTGTAATTCTTTTGTTATGAATTCAAACATTTCATTATTCTCAAAGAGAGTAGGTTTTGATTAGATATGAGGAGCTGGACAGAGCTCTGAACTCTGTCCCTGTCCATGGCAGAGGGGTTAAAACTAGATGACTTTTAAGGTCCATTCCAACTGAGGTCATTCTATGATCCTACGGCTCTCTGGTTCTATGATTCTATGATTATTGTTCAGAGGAAAAAAAAAACATGGGAGAAAGCCACAGGCACCAGGACTCATAAGTCATACATTCACAGTACATTTTCCTTGCCTCTACACTTCTAACTTCTAGGATAAGTGACATAAAACATCTGCACACATCTTTCTTGGGAGTACATGCTTCTGCTATGCAATGTGATGAGTACCTTCAGCTGCTCTTTAAACATCATCTGGGTCTTTAAAAAGCTCTCATTACTTCACATACTTTCATCGTCATCTTTCAGCTTCTTGAAAAGACAAATCTGGCACTTTTCAGCAGTTTTTGGTTTCCTCTGTGTGTGTGTATTTGTTGGCTTAAAGGTACAGGGAAAATATATTATGATAGATAATAACTGCAATTTAGTGCTTTGTTGCATTTGTTCTGCCTGTTTTTGGTTTCATGGCTCCTTAAGTCATGAAAATTGCTTACTGAGACATTATTTTGGGGTTTTGTCCAATATTTGCATTAAAAACATTTTCCCTGTGTATTGCCATGTGTTATTTCATGCCAATAAATCCTTCACTGTTTAGGATTTTCATTTTAACTCTTAAAATTCTTATCAATAATTCTGTTTACTCCTTGGGTTTCTGTTATTTTCTCAAGTAAGCAAAGACACAAAAAACCACAATAGAACACATGGGCTGTAGCTGAAGCTCTGAGGATCTGAAGGTCTAGGTTAAATAACTGCAGAGCAGTTTTTTGCTCCCATGATTTGTCTAATGATAAGTCATAATGTTGTTGAATGAAATATAAAAATGTGAAAAATTACTTTAAAAAGCTGTCACTACCATAGAGGGAAATAAAGATATCAACACAAGAACACAAGCACAAATTATGCCTAATCTTGAAAAAATAGGAAATGCAGTAAGAAAGTAATTTCTGAACACCAGCTTGATGCTTTCTGCTTTTTGTAATCGCTTCCAATAGTGCTCCCCAGGCATGTCAGACCAGTTGCTCACAAAATTAACTCCAGTGACAAGTCTCTAGAGTGGAATGAAAGAGCAAAACAAAACACAAGAAACTTGGAGAATTGAATGGTTTTTAATTGGTTGTATCTGATGAATACTATTCTAGGAAATAAAAGAAATTGACCTAACCTCAGAATAAAAAGAGATTACCTTATTACCTTGAAGAATTTGTTGGAGAAAAGAAGTACAGGTACCCTTAAAGCAGTGTTTCTAAAAAGGGAGAAAACAGAAAACACAAATTTTCATTCCTATTGGTTTTATAGCATCCAGTATGATCCTTAAAAGTTCTGGAAGAAGCGTATGTAAATAACAAAGAAAATCAGAACTGAGAGAATGGTCAATTAGAACTCAGGTTAAAAATCTGTGGTTATCTTCTAGGTAACAGACATACTGGATACACAGAAAGGGAAATAAAAAAACTAATTTCCACAAGTCTCTTGCAGATTCTCTAAATGTTTTGAAAATAATTTGCCAATGTTATACATATAGCGTAGAAAAACCTCTAGGATAGTGTGTTATTTAGGAGAAGTTTTTATTGACATGCCTTTGAAATAATCTGCACTGATTCAGTCTTAGACTTAGTGTATTGCTTTTGGAATTAGGTATTATATTGGCATCTTGTCGACCATGTGAAAATATGCTGATTTTATCAAAGGCTGGTCTTAGCATGCACCCATTAGATATTACACATCTCTTGCAAAGGCCAAATATTTAGTCTAAAACTAAAGCTCTTCCAAAAGTTGTACTTATCCAAATGTCTATTAGTTTACAGACACAGGTTGTAAATTTCACAAGGTATAATATTTCTTACACATTTTCTGGCAGTTTTATTCTCAGCTGTGGAAAATCTAAATAGAGCACCTTACAGCAGTCAAATATTTCCTCTTTTGACATCAATCCAAAATTCAGAAGTGAGGAAGTAAAACTCAAGTCTTAAAAGTGCTGAAGATTTTTCAATTTAATTTTGCTACTGGAGAAAGGGAATGGGCTCTTGATGTTTCTCTGGCATTCTGGTCCAGACACTGATGGTGATGGGTATATTCTATCCTGTGAAGAGACGTGTTGTTCCATACAGAAAGGTCATCTGGACATTGCTGGTGCACATTTCTGCCAGCTAAACCTCAGGGGGTTTATTTTAGTTTTTTTTTAAGGATGTCACCTCGTTTGAGGTTAACTGAAGCTCTTGTGGATTTGTTTATACTAAATCTGGTAATTCCCTGAGAACCAGGGGAAGCTGGAGCAGTTCCCTTTGGTGGCCAGGGAGCCTGGTGTTATTTCAGTCATGCTCTCTGTACAGCCATTACTCAGTCCTTCAGCAATTCGGCATTGACACAGATGTGGTCAAGCAAAGCTGACGCAAATTGTTATACAAACAGTATCATTGTTGCATTTAGCTGTAGCAGAAGATTTATAGCTTCACATAATCCCATAAATCACGCAAAGAGCCTGGAGTTTCTCAAATTCAAGGAAGAGGTTTCAGCTGTGGCACTTGCAGAGCCAGAGGACCTGGTGAGTAAAGCAGCAGGTGTGAACTTCAGCAGATCCCTCTCTCCTGCCCGGGTGGGCAGCTGCCTTCTCCCATTTAACTGTGGAAACACCACAGGTGGGATTAGCAATGCCTTCCAGACTGAGGAGCCTGCTCAACCAGCACCTCCGTGTCTGGCTTAAAACAAAGGCTGCAAGTTATGTCTCTCAGTGGGGTAAACAGAAAATCAGCCTGGGGCCTCCTGGTCCAGATGGATCCATTCTCCCCCTGTAGGGTCCAATGCCATAACTTCTACCCCAGAGCCGGGAGCCAGTATTTCAGGCATTGCAGCACTGAGTACCACTGAAATTTTTCCAGTTTTGGGTACCTAAGTACTTTTCAAATTACTTGACAATTTGTCAGCTGAAGAGCTGGGAAATGGTTTAAAAGCCAATGCCCACCTTCTAAAATAAAATTTAAGTGGTAAACTCCCAGCTCAGGCTGTTGAAGAAAATGAAAGAAAGAAAAGAGATAAATATGTAACCTGAATTTCTTCACTACTGGTTTGAATTCTGGTTCATGTGAGGCCCATCAAGCTAAATTTTCTTAACTGAAACTGTGATTATTAAGAAAGCACAAACTGCAATAAGGATTCAAAAACTAATTTCAGAAATATTCATTGCCTTCTAAAAAAAAAAAGAACCAAAAAAATATCAGGTGATGTATTGTAATTTTCAGACCAAGAATTGTGTCTCATTTATTCCATACTAGAGTGTGTTGAGATATAAAAAGCATCATGAGTCATTTGTCCTACTGCTCTTTAGGATTCTTCCTGAACATTTTGGCTTCTTATCTCCATGTGTTTGTAGTTAGAGCAGCTAATCTTTGCATTACTGATTTGATCTTTAGACTTCAAAGTAAAAAAAATTAATGAAGATAAAATGATGTTTGACGGAAGGGGGAAAATACATTCAGAAGAATAACAGATATATATATTATACCAAAACTTGTTATTTTAATTTTATTATTCATGTATGTTAACCTATGTAAAGCTTACAGAATAATTTCGATTAAAAATGGAAGAAACATTTATCTCAGCATTTTTTGATCCTTCAGTTGGTGTTTTAAAATGAAATTTCAGAAAAAAATTGATGAAATGGGATGAAATGCGAATTACGTCTAAAAATAATGAAGTGTTTTCTGATCAGATATCTCTTGATAAACCTTGACTTGATATATCTAATTTTTCATTTAGCAAAGAAAACAAGAAGATAGGTGTTTTATATTGATATATTCCTTAAAAAAAATTCAACACAGCTTGTTAGC
This sequence comes from Lonchura striata, assembly GCF_050655825.1. Classification (NCBI taxonomy): domain Eukaryota; kingdom Metazoa; phylum Chordata; class Aves; order Passeriformes; family Estrildidae; genus Lonchura; species Lonchura striata. Next base: position 66,829,746 of record NC_140703.1, read on the forward strand.
CAGACATTAATCATTTGGACAGCTGTTACTGCATTTTTATAATATCTTTTGAGAATACACCCAATTACACAAACTGATAGAAGATCTGACCACTATAAAATTATATTATAATATTTTTGTCCTATAGCTATGGGAAAAATAATCAAGTTATGTCACTATGACAGTAAGTACAGCTTTATGTACTATAGTCACACAGTCACTCATTCAAGAATTCATTGGTGGTCCCATCATCTAGTCTAATTGACACTTCACTTACAGAATGAGCAAATCACTGGATGCAAAGTGATCTAAATACATTTTAAGTACACTGACCTTAGCTCAGCATCAAAGATTTCAGAGAGAGCTGGCAAAAACAATGATATTTCATTGTGTTCACTGAAGGACAAAATCATTTCTCATTAGAAATTATCTACAAAAAATATTTAACTAATTATTCATAAAATCACATGGTTGAATTTTCCAGAAGGTTTTTTAAATCAAGATTTATAATTCAACATTTATGTCTAGATTGAAAAATTCAAAGGCACAGACTTTAAAAAATATTCTAACCTTTCATAAGGTAATATATTTACAAATATTAACACATTTTCTATATACTACTAGCGAGGAAATTAATTCCTTTCCCATTTAAAGGATGATAAAAATAGCATTTACCCTTTTCCAAATACCATCAAAAGAGAATGAACTAATGACAGTGTAATGAACAATATTTGCATTACTGGCATTTCCTGCCAGCCTTTTCTGAAACACTAGTAATATAACTCAGAAATCTCTGTGCTGGCTCACACTTTACCTGTAGCACTGAACTCCTGATCAACAACCATCTTTTACATAAATGTTCACTTCTGGAAATTGATGTTGGAAAAGAAACTGGGCCCCTTTCATGCCTCCACTTTGAGCTCCTGCTAAGTATTGGAGGCTGCTGAACTGCACAGTAATGCTTTGCTTTACAAATTGACTATTCTCCCAGCTTTTGAAATTCTGAGTTGATCAAAAGATGCCTCAGTCTTGGCAAGGTATTTGTCCCACAGCTGACTCTACTGTGATACAGTAACAGTATCTAAACACCCAAACATTTTTCTAAACACCCAAAAGACCCAACACATCTGAGTCACTGTGACACATCACACTGAAGTCCTTCCAAAATACCCTGGCAACTGCAGCTTTTACTTAACAATTGGCATCACCAGCAGGTCAGGGGAGGTGAACCTTCTCTCCTTGGAACAAGTGAAACAAATCTGAAAAACTAGGTTCAGAGCTGGGCTCCTCAGTACAAGAGACATGGATATACTGGAGACAGTCCAGCAAAGAGCCATGAAGATGATGAAGGGACTGAAATATCTTTTCTCTGAAGAAAAACTGAGATTAGGGGCAGTTCAGCCTGGAGAAGAGAATATTTCCTACTGTGAATGCAAGTTGTTCCTGTTTACTCTGGGTGTCTTACATTGACAAGTTCAGAAAATAAAAACATACATTTGGAGAGAGCTCAGGTATCTGGAGGTGTCACACCTCTCCAAACTTACCAGGATTGCCAGTCCACTGCAAGCTGCTGCACAACTTTATAGAACATAAAAAACATTCATTCAGTATTTCCATCACACAAGGCATGGGTAATCTTCAGCAGGTCTAGTAAAGCAGCAAGTTAGTGAAACAAGTTTTTTACATTTCATTTCTTCCTTTTATCACCCTTAGTCATATTTAACAAGTTCACCAATTGGGAATCTGCTCCTTCAGCTGTGGTCTCTTTTACCTACATTATAGTCAGCTTCAGATGTTCTAATCATAAGTCCATGTATGAATGAGGTCAGAAGATTTTTCTGCTGACATTATACTCAGAAGAACTTTAGACAGCCCATTGCAGAGAAGGGAGATCTGTGCTTTCCCAGAAATCAAATAACTTCCATGCCATTTCTTTACACAGCTGTGCTCAGGGCTCCCATTCCTTGGAGTGCATCACTGAAAGCAAACTCTGAGAGGTAACAGTTTGTACCCAGCACAGCACTGACGTACACATTCATCAGAGCCATGCAAACAGCACGACAGGACTGGCTTTGGATATTAACAAGTTACCTCTTCCCTTCTTGTTATAACTTTCTCACAGTCTCCAACCATGTTCTGTTATCATTTTCATTAAGCATGAATATACATCCTTATCATACAGTAATTAGCTCTTCTCTAGCTATTAATCAAAGAAATGCTATAAATTAGCCTGCAAAAGAAAATTAACTCCCAGGAAGAAATTCCAGGTTGCACCAATGTAAATGTTACAGGGCCTCAGGAGGTTAAGGGAACTTTTGTGTGAAACTGAGAGAACTTGGCTTACTTATTCTGCTTTACAGCATGCTGATAACTTTCACACAGTAAGATACACATTAAACCACTAGGCCAAATATCTTCCTAGCCGGAAGGCTGGCTAAAATCCAGGAAGAGGCTGATGCATTTAATATGACACTTAAATGGAATTTATTTTATTAAATCCCAAGCTGTGATTGAGAAGAAACCATTTCAATGGTCAGATCTCCTAAAGCTAAAAGTATGCAGGTTCTGTAAAATAATTTGTTCTTTCACTTTGAAGATCATCAGTATCTGGGTTCATAGTCCCAGAAACACTTCAGAGCTCAGTATAGACTCAGACACTTATCCTATGACTCATTTGAAATCCACATCTGCATCTGCAGAGGTTTATATCAGCAGCTTCTATGAGAGTTTCTCTGCTAGAGTGAGGCACTCTGCACCTGTCATTTTGAAGCTTTACCATGTTTGAGTAAAATACACAGGGTGATGGAAAGAGAGCAGGCAAAAGAAAATACTTTGGTCCAGTCCATGAGTGTAACCCCCCACTGGGCTAGGGGTTGCACACAGGCCCTTGCTGGTAAGTTCACTTTATACACATTTGACATATATTGAGCAAAACCTGGAAAAAATAAAGGAGTGGTTGTAGAAAATCTTCCCTTCCAAGTTAAATTCAGTGCTGATCTACACAGCTCCTCCTGATACTCGTCAAGTACGGCAGCTCCTCAAGCCTTTGTTGCTAAATACTAAGTTTTCAAAAAAGAAGGAGGAGGGGTGAATAAATCATGAGTCATTACACATGACAGAATATTCTGTGCCCTTGTGCTTAAGGCCTCTGTTTAGAAAAGTAAGCAGGGATGGATGGTGTATTTGTGTGATCTGCCCTGCAGCGGTGACCCCTGGAAGCGCTGCAGCGCAAGGCCAGAGCTGCGCCTGCCAGAGAGCTGAGTGCTCTCTAAAGGCACTGGGCTTCAACTCAGGCAGAGCACTTGCTTGGACTCAGTCCAGTGTGTTGATTTATGAACTGAAAAGGGTCTGGGAATCCACTCCATAAATCCCAAGCTAGTAGTACAATAGTCATATGTACAAGCTATACAGATAGCAAACTTCTAAAATTAACTGCATTAGACCCAGTTTCTTTCATATACAAAATTCAGATAGCATTCTAATTTCATTAATCCCACTTGCTTTTCTCATACCCAGTCACAGGGATTTCCCTTTTACTGGTATTGAATTCAGTGGCAGGAATGTGCCCTTGCTGCTTTCCCATTCTTTGGCAGCTTACCTGGCTCCACTGCCACAGAAGTGCTTAGATAGCCAAGAAGCACAGCAGCACCTCTTCCATGTACATTAAAACAGAGAGGTTTATTATCTTCCAGCCCCCATGCCATGCCCTCAAAAGCAGCTGCTGTACTCTCTGTAGGTAATTTTCCTGAGCTTTATAACCAACATTGTAATTGAATTTTGTATGGCAGAGATGTCAGGGCAAAGCTCCCTCAGTTTCCCTGCCCATATTTTGTCACCTTGCTTCTTTCACTATGGTACCCAGCCTCCAGGAGGTGTCAGGTCACCTCACAACACCCCAGAATGTTATTTGTTTTACAAATTTATGCAAGTTTTGATGATTTCCAGAAAATAAAATTTTCAGGAAACACATTCCACTTCCTTAGATGTATGTCAAAATGTGTTGTCCAATGTGATCTCAGAATTGTAATAATATTTAATAAATAATAAAATTAGATAATTATATGTCACAAACAGCTGTCATTGCTTAACTGCAGCAACAGTGCAGCAGAATGGGAGATAAGCAGAACCCTGATAAAACATTTAAATTATTTTTAATGTTTATAGAGTGACTATTCCCTTCTGGATCGTACTGGATATTTAGAGGTTTGAAATTATTGCTTGTATCAGTGCATCCAAAAAAAAGTCCATCTCTGCATATAGATGGTTTTAGAATCAGAAAGATCAACATTATAGGCCTCATGGAGCAGAAGGATGACTGCATCTGAAACTGCATCTAATAAAAACAACAGCAAAAACAGTGACCTGGTAACTGTGTAGTATATAAGGAAAAGTAGGGTACTGAAACAATATGGAACATTTCTAATGGATCTTGTGGAAGCTTATTCCAAAGTCAAAAACAGATGCAGGAAGAAACAAGGAAGCTCTGGAGACTGAATGGTGTCTTTGTTGATAAAAAATATATATATGAAACACCTTAAATGTGGGTACAGTTAAAGACAAATAAACGACTACAATATATAAAGGACAGAAAAACTAAATGAAACACAATATTTGTTGTGCAAAGTAAAAGCAGATGGCAGGCTATGCTTGGGTTAAATTATGATTTATTTGTTTTCTGTTGGAATACTTGCATTGCTTCAGGGACAACATACCAGAGGGAAATCAGTCTGTACTTTAAAATTATATTGAATAAAGGAAGGCTAAGAAATGTCCAACTCAGTTTCAAGAAGAAAGGCATTCCTCATAGTATTATAGCAGAAATATTTATAAATTAAAAAAAAAAAACTTTATGAAAGATAGAATTATTGAAGACTTACACTGTGAATGTTTAAGGAACTACATTCCAGAAGTATATTCTTAAAAAGATTATTAAGAGTAAATGAAGAATTATTTCACTGTGACTACAGCATGTAGGTGGAACCCACAGAGAGACAGTTTATACTAAGCAGAAACATGAAATAGCTCATGGCCTTGGACATTGAATCATACTCAAGTGTTATGATTTGATCAATCTTACGTGTAACAGCACTGTGTTTGCTTCCCACATCCTATTTTTAAAGGCATTTCAAACTCTTTCTAGTGGGATTAAAAAATGGCCTTTGGACTTTGGCCACAGGCCAGACTCAGTGTGGCAGTGTCAGATTCAGCAGATCTGTGGCAGTGTCCCACGGCAGCCCAGCTGGCCTGTCAGGCTGAAGTACCCCTCTGATAGAGGCAGGTTGTGTTTACCCAGCCACAGCCTGGCACACCATACAAGTATGTCAAAAGCACACAGAGATGCAGCCAAGCATGCCCAGGGAGTCTGTGTGCCAAGACACCCTGCTGCTGGTGGAGAGAGCTTAGCTGAAAATCACTCTGGAAAATGACACAACATGGTATCTAACAAGTTTGAATGTCCAAAAATCCTAGCAATCTATGGAGTGTGTTCAGAAGAGTTGGCTGGCTTGCCCTTCAGAAAATGTTTAAGAGGCTGTCACTTCAAGACATACCCCTGAGGAGTTGCTGCCCTGCTCTCAGGCAAGGGATGCAGCAGGAGAGGATCAAAAACTTGAGATCTTTGCTCTGTTCCTAACTTCCATTTCATGCTCCATTCCAAACTGCTGTAAAACATGATGTTACTTTCCATAATGATTTTATTTGTATTGTCTTTGGTGTCATAGCCACTAAATAGCATAATTTTCTGGAGCTACTATGATTTGTAGGTTAAAAAATTTCTCCAAATTTTACCTTTTCATCTTTTTCATACACCACTGTGTATGAGTGCATTTCGGGAACAAGTAGCAGATGTTCACACATTAGTATCATCCTATTCGGCTTAATTTTAAAATATTTTAAGGTTTATGACCTCCTTTCTGCTGGCTTTGGGCTAAATACCTGTCTTGCCTTTTATTGTTCTTGAGGAGAAAAATAGAGATGCTGTAACACTTTGGGAGACAGATAAGGAAGCAGGAAAACACTTATTAAAATAAAAAATATTTTGCTCATGAACAATGCAGCAACAGAAATTCTGACAGCACAGTTATTTCAGTGATATTTTTATATAAAATAATAAAAACTGCTGTCCCAAAGTCCCAATTTTGCTGTGATGTACTTTCAGCAAATCCTGATTACTTCAAAGAGACGATAATGTAGATAATGTAGACACTGAGAAAACAAGATTATTTATGATAATGACAGCGGCTTTTTAAATTAACTTTTACTTTGAAATTTACTTCAGCTTCAAATGCTTCAGAGGCTCAGTTTTTCTGAACTGCAGCTGTGAAAAAATGCTGCCTTCCCATCCTCTCATACAGCCCTCAATCTTTACTATTTTTTCTTACTGTAATCTACGTGGTGATTTTTTTTTGCCTAGTTCTGCACTCATGGCATGGAAACCCTTTTATGATTTCTTTTGCAGAAGGTTTGTTGGAAAAAATTTCATAGTATCATGTACAGACTTCCATTAGTGACAAGGATTAAGTGGATAAAGACTTCTTCTGCAGCCTAGCAATAGCATCAGGCCACTCCTGATTAGGAAGATACATCCTCCAGTTGAAATTGCTGGTTTACCACAGTTGAATAAAACCATATGTCTAAGAAATGTGGACAACATCCACCCTCAGACCTCTAATGACAAGGTGAAACAGAACATGAAGAGTATAATATATATAATTATATTGTGCTACCATATTTCCCATTATGCTTTTTAACCACTGAAATAATTATCCTCTTTCTCGTGGTAGATGTTAAAGGAAAGCCAACACATGGTATTGTTTGGCTTTATGTCTCTATAAGTCTTTTGACACTGTTGTGCTGAAGTTTCCACATGCAAGCCAAGGAAATGTGGGAGAGAGGAAATCATCACAAGGTGTACACATGTTTGAAGAGTGATTCTCAAAGCCTTTAGCCATTCTTTTTCCTGAAGTACTTGATACATTTCTCTTAGGATCCCATAAATACGTTTACTGGGTCTGTTAATAACTTCCTGAAGTACTAGGAAAAGAATAGAATATTTCTATAAAGTTGTGGGTTACACCAAACTGAGAGTCTGGGAAACACATTGAAGGAATCAGACACATGACTAGGCAGAAGAGTGACAGATTAGGATGCAGAAGATCACTAACATTAAAATAAATGAGTAACAAATATGATTCTCCTATTAAAAAAAAAAAAAACAGGCAGATTCTATGATCCAATAAATAGTATGGAGCAATAAGACATTCAGAAAAATGATTGGTTAATTGGTTTTAAAAAAGCAAACAAAGTATGAGAAAACTGAGAAGGAACTAGGTTTTTTCTTTGTGGAGAGAAGGACAAACTAGGGGGCAGCTGGAAGGGGAGGGAGAAAAGATAGACACAGTAATGGTACTGCAAGGAGGCCAGCCAGTTCTACTGGCAATCAGAGCCTTAGGATGGATTTAGGAAATGACTTTGTACTTCTCAGGGGAGCAAAGCCCTGTAGCAGGATATCTGCAGAGATCATGGAATACATTTTATGGAGGTAGCAAAGACCTGCCTGGTCCTTCTTTAGCATAACATGGAGACCAAACCAGATCTGTTTTCTTCTTTTATTTTCTGAACGGAATGCCCTAAAAGCAAAAGTTAAGAGATAAATATGCTAAAAAACTTATGCCTTGATAAACCAAGAGGTTTCTTTAATGTATTTGAATCTGCTATTGCTCTAAATGCCCTGGAATTTCTGTGGGCGCTGACTTTCTGTCCATGCCCACCTTTAGAAGACTGAGGGCTGTGCTACTGTCTCAGCTGTACCAGTAGCACACAAACTGCTACTCCTCACGCTCTCCCTCTTTGACACCCTTTCTCTTGGTACATCCTCAAGCTTAAGATTTACTGCGGACAAAAGCATCAAAGACATGAGAAAACAAACAAGGCTGGAATAAAGCCACAGGGACAACAACAGCCTGTCCTACAAGATGAAGTCAATGTCAGGGAATGCACTTTAAGCAGGGTTGTGAAACCAGCTTCTGACTTCCTGTTCCTTTTGAGTGTAATCACAGAGTAGATCACTCTGCTCTGGGACTCAGTTTACACAGAAGTGATATTGAAATCCTGCACCAGACTTTTTCACCTCCCTGTGCCATCTGTGGCTTCTAATTGCCTTTGCTGTGATGCCAGTGCTCTAGTTTGTCTCATTTCATGTATTTATCCTCAACAGATTTTCCTCTTGTTTGAATATCTAAAAAAAGCCAGCATAAAGTCCTTTTTAGTGTCAGTGTTGACAACTGCCTGTGTGGAAATTTTGTGAGGATTTTCTATTTATATTTGTCTATTTTTATTTCTATTTCTATATTTCTATTTTACTAGTGAATGAGTAATCCCAGTAAATAAACTTGTACTGTGAAATTAATGACTATGGCAAGAATTAGGTAGATGTATTCTAAATGCATGCCCCTGTTACTTTTTACTTAGCAGACTTATACAAAAAAATTAGTAAAGCACTGTTTTTATTGAATATTAAATGCATAAGTTATTTTTTACTACTATTGCCATAGTATAGCCAACCTCAGATTTCTAAAATGAAAATTACAATCTTAATTTCATCCAGGATTAGAAATTAGCAGGATTTTGTACTGTAATGTGCAAAAGTACTAAACTCTGGAGAACAACCACTGTTAAGAATACTCAATCCCTACATTTCACATGAAAGCTATTTATTTTTCAATGTAAAACCAATCAAATATTTATTTTTCTTTCTCTCAAATAAATTTTGTAGGCAGCTAACTCTGAGTTCAGTCAAACAAATTGTTGATTCAATATTCAGCCCAAGGGACATAAACATCTGGAGAAGGGAATGGAAATGAATTGCAACAAAGGAAAAGAGATTTTTCTCCTGCTGAAGAGAATTCCCTTTTTAGAAATGCCTGAAGGAGCTTTACATTTGCATCCATTCCTGCCTACCCTCTCTCAGACCATGCCTGTAAATGAACTCTTTATGTCTCTAAGTGTTGGGGCAGAAACTTCTACCTGAGGTATATGAAGAAGGTTGGAAGGTGAAAAGGAAGAAGATCAGCAAAGTAACCCTCAAAAATGGTAATCAGCAGGTAAAAGTGCTTATCAATGATAACTGATAAACAAATTTTCATACATCAAAAAGTGGCCTATTGCAAAGTAACAATAAAGAGATTTGTAGAAGTGTTTTCATTTTTTCTTTAACCTGTGCCGCGCTCCCGCCCCAAATCCCTTTTCTCTCAGCCCCGGCTAGCTCTTCTCTGGGGCGAGAGTGGGCGATGGAGGCACCCTCCACCGCTCCCAGCTGGGGTTTGGAGAGTGCCTTTGTGGGTTCCGGGCAGTGCTAGCAAGCCTCGCGGTGGTAAATGAAGAGCGGATCCTGCTGGGGGCTAAGTCCGAGTTTATTGTAGCCCAACGGGGCCAAATATCCTAGAATGGTGCCAGCCAACAGGAATAAGCACAAGGTGCTTGCACTGGCTTTTAAACTGTAAGGGAGGGGTAACCGACGACTGATGGGGATAGGGATAGGGAGTGGCTCCGGGATGGGATGATATGATGTGGTCCAATGGGGGAAGGATATGGGGGGAGCCCCAGGTCCTCGCCCAATCACCCGGTGCCCTGAGTAGAAGCTTCTGGATGGATGGGAAGGGGCACCGAATGATAGACAAGGCACCCGGGGGGGGTAAAATGCCTCTTTCAGGGTGATGGATAGATACTGGAAAGGCGGGAAGGGAGGACAAGGCGGGAAAACTGGGGATAAACCAAGTTGCACACAGGGGTACAAAGGAATAAACCAATACATAATACAGGGATAATAAAACATACAAATAACGCAACTCCACAAACCTGTGCTTCAATCACTGGGCTCATCCAGTATTGCATGACTGTGAGAAGATTCTATGGAAATTACCTGGCAAAAATTTTATATGTATGCAAATATCATGTACCTACAAGCAGTATTTCTCTAAGTTTATGAAAATATTACTACTCTAAGGTTGAGGATGTCCCTGCAAAAAAATTATGATATGGAATTCTGCCTATGAAACCAGTAAAAATGTTGCATCCCACTCACATATGGAATGGTAGGAGTGGGAGCATCCAAGATGCATAAATGCCCATGGTCAAAAGAGAATAGCAAAAACCAAAAGAGTTCCAAAAACCAAGTTCATGAAGTTTTATTAACAAACTACACACTTGGCATGGAAATTGGTGCATGTTTTGTATCTATCTTCTAATAGTAGGAGAAATAAAAGAATAAAAGGTTAGAGGCAAGAAGCAGAGTGTGAAAGAGACATCAGATAGTGAGACAGGAAAGAAGATCACCAGTCCTGGGTCCATTGACTCAGTCAACAGAGTGTCCAGGGTCCTGAAGGCAAGTTTTCCCTCTCTTGGGATGGTTTAGGTGTCTTGCTCTTCATGTAAATGAGTGAGCATGAGCAGTCCATTATTCTAGACCTTTCTGTGCATGGCCATGGGCCTTTGAATGTCTTTCAGTGGTGTTGATCCCCCTCTACTGGATTGACTTCTGGTGTTCACTGCACGCCCACTTCTTGACCCCACTTCTGCCTTGCACTGTCCTTTATGTTGTGCAGTCACCATGAACCAGGAGAGAGAAGCTGGCCCCAAAAAGATCCTGCCATACCTCTGAACAGCTCCCCTGTCCAGACACATCCCATTCTAAGCTGTCCACTTGATTGCCACTGCTGTGTGAGGCACAGCAAGCATTAACTCCATACTGCCCAGGTTTCTACAAGCATGCATGAATATAGCCTGTTGCCAAGGGTATTTGCAGTCAGTCCAAGCCCATTGGGATGTTAGTCTATACTGAAACCTGAACTGTTATATTTTTTCCTTTAATTTGATTAAAGCTAGCACAAATTACAAACATCTTAATTTGCTATGTAGGCATGGCCTTGAGATACAATTGATTAGGTCTGACTTCAGTCCTCTAATAAATAAATACCTACTGTAAAATAATTATACATCTAGAGTTAATTTTACAGATGATAAAACCTGCTGAAGATTAGCAAAAGCAGAATCTGTCTGCAGGTACAGATGTCTGGGAGGCAGCTCTGAAAATAGAAGACAGGGGAAAACTAATATTGCTCTTAAGAGAAAGAAATTATATGAACCTTCAGAGAAGGCAGGCTAATCTCTAATTTCAAAATAGACACTTTGGAGGGGTTTATAAACTGCTGATTTCAGAAGACAATCCAATCATCTACAATACTGACTTGCTCAAAGGAATATTACAACTTCAAATTTATTTGTGTGGTAATATTTTTATTGTACCATCTTACTGAAAAGTAACTATATATAAATAATCAGCTATATCATTAAACTTGTGGTGCTTCGGTTACTGGTGACATTCTCTCCAATAAAGCATTACACAGTGCATGAACAGTCCTAAGTCGCTCACAAGTAGGGCAGGGTAGGTTTTGATTATTTTTCTTTTGTGACTCATACTATAAAAAACCTGTGTTAATATATGGTGTACCATAAAAATTATCTGTGGTTTTGAAAAATATTTTCAATCTTTTCCATCTAAAGAGGTTTAAAGAGATATCTGAATATTCCATTTTTTTACAAAGGCACATGATCTGTTTTGAACATTTCATAAGGACTTGGCATGGTTCACAACAAGTTTATGTAAATAAAATGCACATTGATCTAAAACAAGTGTACATTAATTCAATAATATCATGATTCTTTCTATGTTGTTGCTTTATCTTGATGCAGCTTCAAGGTAGCCAATTGAAAGTTTAGGACAAAATAATGAAGAAAGAGAGATAAAAATTTTACTTGTTCTTACATAAGGTTGCCATAAATTAGAAGAGAAAGCCAGAGAATTTGAGACTAAATATACAGAGATATTGCCTCCCCACCCTCTGGAACTGCCCTGTGCTTTAAATCACAGAAATAGGAAAGAGAGGAAGGTACAGCACTTTCTCAACCTAACCACAGACGTGTCTCAGCTCAATAGGATTAAAGGTAATTTCCTGACTGTCTCTTGGAGAACTTGGAGGTGTTTTATAGCTAAATACCTGACTTAGGGCTGTGCCTAACAGATACGTTTTTGCCTTGAATTAATAAAGAAGAATGTTTTCCATTTAGTAGCTCCAGACTGTTGCTCTGGCCATCTGGCAACTCTTCCTGTACATATTTAACATTCTATTTTCTTGATTTTATGAAAGGAACTATTTGCATAGTAGATTTCAAAGTACAAATATTTTAATGTGCAAATAGTTTTTCAAAAGCTCATGGGTTAAGAAAAATACCATTGAAGTGTACAAGGTGCAAGGTTTTACAGACAGAATTTTTTTAAAAAACGCTCATATTTATTTCCACAGACTACAGTTCTTCAACATAATAAAGACCTCATGGATTTCAGATACACACTATGCCAGCCATAAGACAGGACACAAATTTTAATGTAAAAATTTCACTTCAAAAGCTCATGTGTAGATCAGAAACTGCTAAATAACTGTTCAATAGAGTGGAATTTATAGGAAGTTTTCCCAAATTTCATATTTTTTCATATGGACTACCGTAGCATCAAGATCTCCAAAATTATTAAGACAAATTATTATGGCAGGTACTGAAAAAGATGTTCAGATACTGTCAGAGAAATCAGGCAAGTGAAGTGAAGTAATATAGTGCAAGACCATAGAAATTTTGTCTGGAAGAGATCTCTAGACATGGTACAATGTAATTTCCTGCTTAAAATGGGATTATACTCAGACCATGCCAAGTCAGTCAGGATTTTGCATAAATTATTGAAAATCTCCAACAATAAAGATTCTACACCCCTTCTGAAATGAACATTTTTCTTTATGTTTAATCTGAATTTCATGTGTTGCAATTAGTCACCATTTTCCCTTACTCAAGAAAATAAGTGAAGAAATTGGCACTACCACAAATTAAGATTCACAGCCTCTTCTCTGCATATGGAGCAAACTTTCCCCCACTTAGTGCTGATTAAAAGATGGCAAAGCATCATACTTGCTTGAAACATGATTTCTGCTGGAAGATATTCCAAATCTCACTGGAGAATATCAAAATTTCTAAAGATGAGACCTGAAGTTGGAAGATAAACTATTGGACTCAATGATCCTTACAGGTCCCTTCAATCTTGAGATATTCTGTATAGAGATGGCTCTGCCCATAAATGTGTTTCCTTCTTAGACACTTTGAGCTTTTCCTTTTTTGAGCTTTTTTGCAGCAGAGTACAAATGGTGGATACTTTTCCAGCACCCACGCAACACATCAAAAAAATGGGGCCAGGATTAGAAAATTTAGCAAGCCTTCCTACTGTTTGACTAATTCCTGTCATACCATATTTCAAAGTATACAACTCCAGCCCACTAATACTCACAAAAATGAAGGGCCACGAGTTCTTCATTTCATTCCCCAAAGCATGTTTCACCTTTAGATTCAGATTACAGATCCAAGTGTGGCTTTCTAAATATGAAGTGTGAAATTCAGGTTCCTCTTAACTTTGTTGCAGTTGTTTTGATGAGGGTGTCCATCACTGAAGAGGTACACAAGCCCTCATTGTAGTCAGTGGAGACTATGGACTGAATCATGGAAACACTGGTTTCCAGGCCATGTCAGCTGAGAGTGTATCCTGCCAGGCCCTTCCAGGCAGACATTCCTTTCCCTTCCTAGGAGCCAGAGCCTGAGCAACAACTCCACTCAACAGCAGTACCTGCTTTATTGCTCCCTGGTTCCTCTTCCTTTTCCCTCTCCCTCATACATGTCTGCCCTGCAGCTGCTTCTGTATTGCTGCAATGGCCTATGCAGCTGTTCGGTGACTCAGGCTGGGAAAACAACACAGGTTTAAAAAAAAACCAAAATAAAAAACCAAAAAATACTTGGTGGTTTTTATTTGGTCAGATTATTCTTAATCCAGCCCATGCATTATATGGACAATGACAACTGAAATCCAATTGCACACCATGGACACTCTTGGCAGATTTCATTTCATACAAAATGTTGCTCTCTTACAAAACTGCCATCAGCAGATGCCATCCCAAAACTGTATGGAGTTATTCCCTTTCTTCTCACAGAAAGCATCATGGCTGTCAACAGTTCTTCCATCACTTGAATCTCTTGGCTGACTTCTTTCAAACATTCATTAGTCTGAGCTGTAACTCCCTCATAAAACCTCAAAGAATCTGATAAAATTTCCTGAAAGAAAGAGTAGAAAGTGAACACAACACAGTCAGTACCCAACTTTGAGGACTTATTGCACTGAAAAGCACACAGCAAATTTTTACCCATTTCAGTACTAAACATGGGCAAAAAATGAAAATAGAGGTTTTTTACTTTTTCTATCACATTAAAGGAATTGAAATTTTTATTAAATTAAGCTTTCTACAAGGTTGCTCTCTTTGATAGGACTTCTGATCTTCCCAGTTCTGTGAACTGTAAGGCTAAAGTTCATTCTGAGCCCATTGAAGCAACTGGCAAAACACCAGACAACAGAGATTTTAGCACAGAGACCCTATAAAACAGTTGAGATTTGTTTGCCATAGCTCCCAAATACATTTTCAGTTTGAAAATATCTCAAAATCTATTTCATAAATGTTGTTTAAATATGCAGTAAAAATCCAATCCAAAAAGAAGGAAATACCTAAATAACTTGGTTTCCCTGTATGTGTCAAAAACAGAATAAACAAATGTTTACTGTTTATCAGTTTGTACCATTAGACCCTAAGAGGTCCCATGCCACATGTGAGGCATCAGAACAGTTTCTGGCAAAACAGAATACTGCAGGTATTTCAGCCTTGATTAGAGTTCAAAATGTCCTAAAAGAGAAAATTAATTCATTTTAGTCCCTGCCTGCATGTGCTCACACTGCAACGAATGAAGAAAGTATACATAGAAATAAACTAAGTAAAGCTAACAAAGACTAACTTTTAGTGAATATTATTTAAAACCAGCAGTTGATCACATCAGCTTTGCAGTGACATAATGTATCCTGCAGGTACCATCAGTCAACTGCTTGTATCTATGTCTCATTCACTGCCAAACAAAAGCAAACAAAACAAAAAAATACTTTTTCAGACTTTAATTAAACATTTTCTACCTGCATTAAGTTTATAAAGGTGTATATATATGACATGCTTTGAGTTATCCAGATTCTGGGATAATATTTGTTGAAATACTTTCATTGGAGTCAGCAGGACAGCGCAATTTACAGTGAATTAGTGAGCATCCTCTAATTTGCAAAAACTTTATGCAGTTGAGGTATCTGGGGTTCTAACTGTGTACTGGGGTGCTAATTTAAAGCTTTTATTTTATTCTTTGTTTTCTGAAAATTCAGAGGAAAAGATACTCTACCAGCTTAAAGAAAACAGAACTTTATTCCTTTGCAAGTGTAAAAGCCTTTTAGCTGACAGAGCAACAAAAAATTTAAATTGCTACTTCCAGAGCAGTAAATGGAGCATGATCAGCAATCCCTGGCATTGATACTACCCCAGTGGTATGGAATCACAACTGAAAGGATTGTAAAGGTTGCCCCAGACTGGAAAAGTCACTAGACCCATGCTGTTTCTCAAACCACAGGTTTTGGATTACCTGGGTGACTTGGGCTGACCTAAGCCAAAAGCCCTACAGGAAGCATTGTAATAGCAGAATGTGACAAGCACATGTGTCCCACATGCCTCTGTAGTGTTTATTTGCCAGAATACAGATTTCCGATGTTTATTCAACAAATTTTGATACAATCTGTGGATCTTAAAAAAAAATGGAGCATTTTGTTTTAATGAATGTTTTTGAAATGTCAGAATTTCCTTCCACAGGCTGAAGTCAAAATTCCTTCACTTTCATAATGTTCTTTTTAGCACTGAGGAAAGCAATATTCATAGGACCTCAAAGACTGAAAATTCAGAGGCATATTTTGCTCAGGACATGCCACACTGGATTTGCAAAGTTTTGGATGTGCATATGTTGGAGGAAAAGTTTCAAAATTTATAATTTTATAGTTTTGATTCTAGACTGTACATTAATTGTCATTAAGTATTTGCAAGACTGTCTGGGTAAATTAAATGTGAGATTTCAAAAGCAGTGTTCTATTTCTCTCTTTCCTACAAAGAATTAAAAAAAAATTAATGCCTTATATTGTTACTGCAAAGATTATTCAAATACTATTTTATAAAGAAAATATTGAAGCAGCACAAGTTCACTCTAATAAATGTGATTATTTTTAGCCTCCTTTTCTGTTCAGAAGCTGTCTTCTAAGTATTTTTACAAAAACACTGTCTTCCTCACATTTCTCTTTTTTAATTCAAAATTCAAAAATATATCTTCTCAAACCCAACATTAACTTATAAATATTCCCATAGTTTTGTGCAAGCCTGCAGCTCCTCAGGTAACACTCTGCTAATTCCCTAATTATTATCAGGCGTGTTCCAGTACTGGCTTTTTTAAGAGTCTTAGGAAAAAAATATGAAAACTATTATTCAGGAGAAGATTTAGCAAAATGCTGAAAGGGATTTCAGAAATTCCATTTTCTCATTAGTGGATGACTCCAGTTAACAGAAATAGTTTTTAAACTTTGATATTGCAGATTAATGCAAATCTGCACAGAAATCTGAGGATGTTTCGGAGTCAGAAGGCACAGGGAAATGCTGTAAATTGAGGCTGAATTCAGCCTCATGGAGCATCACGGAGTGATGGTGCTCAGGACCTTTCAGGAACCTGTAAAGTGTCACCTTGCAAGCAGTTATTGCCCCCTTTTATTTGTGTTAGAAGGCTGTCAGAGAACCTTTTCCTTCTGGAGGCAAAACCTCTTCTGTTACTGAGCCTGTCTTAACTCACAGTCAGACCATCCTCACTTACACTGACATGGTTCATTCAACTCGCGAAGTTCTACCCCACCTCAGTTTGTATGAAGCACAACTCTGGCCCATTCCTGCCTTCATTCTCCCATGTAAACCAAGTTTTTTTGTCTGCTCTCTGCACAGGCTGTCCATGCCTCCTGTAGCACTAATAGCCCTTTGCTAAACTGTTATAATTTAAGCTCATTTGCTTTAAAACACATTAGCCAGATCTCACCACAGGACATGCAATGTGACATTCTTAATGCTCCACTGTGCATGGCATTAACACTGCTCATTAAGTCAGAATTTGCTGGTGGATCATTGCACATTTGAACCCCTTACTGTACTCTGAAAGCCTTCAAACTCCAACATTAGAAATTGTTGTTACTGGTTCATGTGCATGTGAACTTTCCTTTTAGCCACAGTTTCTTTCCAGATGTTGCAGTTTTGACATCCTCCCAATGAATTATTTTACAAGGAATATGTCTTCTGCATATAAGTGTTCTAAAACTTGTTTGCCAATGGAAACAGTGAAAGTTGAGTCATAAGAAAGTGGTATTGAAATCTCAAAATGCTATGTGGTTATCTTCTCTTCAGCCAGCTCATCACTAACCTCAAAATTCCTGTGCTTATTCACTTCATTTCCACCCAACTAGTAATTTTTCAAGAAATACCTTATCTAATTTTGTGTTGAAGAAATCCAGACAGATACAATCTATTACATTTTCTTGCCTAGAAAATAAGCTGTCATATCAGAAAAAGTTCTTAGATTCACCTGGCACATACAACTCTGGTAAATGTGAATTGCTCTTTACAACATTCCCCTTTAACATTCATGTTTTAATTATTTTCCCTTTCAAGATGTTTCCTAAATCTTTTTATGCTGCTGAGAAAGAAATAACCCATGACAGCAAATGCAAATACAACTGCCTGGATCTTTTTCTTACATTTGCTATTTATAAGCATTACTACTGCTTTTAAATCTAATATGGTGCTCTCTCTCCCTATACCTGCCATATGTATCTGCAGCCAGACAGAAATTTGATAAGAACCTTCACTGCAAATCCTGGAGCTGACATTCCCGAGGGAGATGAATGGGGTGGGCTTCAGTACAGCCCTTTTTTCCATCACTTACCCAGTCAATGTTATACTTCCTCTTGAAAACTGAGTCAAATATTCAGCTAATCTGGGGGTTGCTACTAAGTTCCTTTACTGCCTATCACCATTTTGTCAGGGGAAGTGGTCAAGTATTCTTATGGTAAGGTGACCTCCAGAACTGTATTTCAATGGTTTTTTTTTTAAGTTTAATTGGTGATTATGTTTTTGTACTTCTCAATTTATACTATGATATCCTGACTTCAAAGACTCATATCCACTTTTCTTGTAAATCCTCTCCCTTTTCCTTATACACTTAGAAAGGTTAGCTGTCCAGTTAGATTTTTTTTTTTTTGCCAGATTTCCTCCTTGCTCAGTGCTAATTTGAAATTAAGAACATTAGCTTTATCATTTAAGGTGGCACCATGCTTCTACTGTTTTAAAATCCAGAACCATGGTATGTCATTGAGCTAATTCTCCACTGAATTAAACCTTAGGCTCAACTGAAGTTGGATAAACTCACAACAACATTTTTCTTTAAGCAATCCCATGAAATTACCAAAACCAAATCAAAACTATAATGGAGTTGGGTGCCTTGGTTCAGTACTTACCTGAGTGGTTTGTCAAGGAATAATGGCATTAGGAAACTAAAGCTAGTGACAAATAAGTCTAAGCATTAAAAACTAGAGCTTTCCAAATTCAGCCACTAGCCACCTGATAAATCCTGAATCACAGGGGATTTCCTGTCTTCAGTTTTGGCTGGAATCCCTGATGTCAGAAGGTGTGGGTGTCTGTCCACTGATGAGGTTAGGTTATTTGCTTTCAGCCGTGACCTGCTTGCTACTCTACATTTGTCATAAGTTACCAGCACACAATTTAGGAAGATACAGGCTGCAGCTGAACTGACAATGCTTACTCCTGAGAGCAAATATTCTGGCTACAGCTTCAGGGTAAAGTTTGAATAGTAAAGGAAAAATTATTTCCTTCATTCACTTATAAGCTAGATTTTGAGTTAAATGCAGTAGTGAAATGTGTCTTCAATTAATGGATTTCCTTTTCTTTAAGAAATATGGGTACATAGCTACTTAGGACACTAAGTTTTTTCAGACATGTAAGCAAATTTGAAACCATTACAGATGTGAAACAGACCTTTCTTTATTTCTACTTTAGACAAATAATAATGTTGTGGTAATAATTGGCTTCAACTGAAAGAACTAAAGAAAAAAAGAGAAATATAACCAGTAACTTTTATTTTAAGACAATGACTTATTTTTCATCAATATAATTTCATTCTTATGGGATGCCCACTACCATCTCTGCCTATATTTCCTTTAAGGGGAATTTTGAGGTTTAAAAAATGTCATGAGACATACCTACCCTAATTTTTCCCCACATGATGTCTTTTAGCACTGTCGCTTGACCGACATACCTGAAAAAATGTTTTACTGCTGAAATGAGTAACAGTAATGTGCATCCATGTTGAAGTAAAAGATATGTAAAATGATGTTTAAGAGTCACAGTTGTTTCATTGTAATGAATTTAACAGACAGTAAAGCTTTTCTAAGGGTAGCATTAAAAAAAATACCACACACAATGGTGTTATCTGTATAACTAAGTCAATTTTAAAATTGTGTTTTTTTCATTAACTCCAATTTAATTTTTCCTCCCATTTCTAAAAAGAAAAGAACTTTTCCAATCATGTCTCTTTCTCTAAGGAAAGTGATATTTGACTTTTTGCGCAATTCTTTTTCATTTGCAATAGAGGAAAATATATGAGAACAGTCTGAAGAAAGTAAAGGTTTATTCTTTCCACTTCAGCTTTCTTCCCTAAAATCAGTTTGGGGAACAGATGTCTCTTTCTTTCATTTATTTAATAACACAAAATTAATATGTTTAAAATAATTTAAAATAATTTCATTTATTTATGCGAGTAAGACTTGTGACCAAAACTCTGCAGGAATGTGGATCAAACTTTCTGAATTCTGAGCAGTGAGGCCTATCTGTGCTTGCAGGATGATGGTAAAGAGCTGTTATACACATTTGTAGTACATGCAACAGAGAAATAATGAGGCAGGGCTCCACTTCCTGCAATAGCTTGAATTTTTAGTTGGAGAAAGGTCCCTGTAATGGGGAAGTGATGACAGCTTGAAATCCCATTGGAAATCGCACAGGGCTTTTAGCTGCTTCTGAAAATATCAGTGGAATAAAGAATGGGAGACAAGAGGGAGAGCAGAGCCTCGACCTAAGAATCAGATTCACCACCTTCAAGGGAAGCCATGGGGTATCTGGGCATGTTCAGGTACCCATTTCTGTATCATCTTAGAACCGTCTCTAACTCAGGCAGAAACATGACTTCTTTTTTTGGGTTGCCAGTTACATTCATCCTTACCCCAGTGACAAGTTTCACCTGAGACCATGAGAGTACTTTTATTTGTACTTGCTGCTGTGCTGGCAAAACCATGACGTATGATTTCTGTCACTGCTCTGACTGATTAAGAGCTTTGGGTATACATTTTGATGGAGATTAACATCCTATCATGTGTTGAACAAAGTTGAACTCTCATGAGGTATATGAGGAGACCACATTCCTGAGTTAGTGGAATCACAGATCAGATTCTCAAAAGTAAACACAACTTAAAACCACATTATTCCAAAGAATAATTTACTGGAATAGACTTTGTATTATGTGGTCTTTAGAAGCAGGAGCATTTTCGGTTTGGCTCTAAATATCTACACACACATCAAAGTTTGGACATTTCAAACAATCATAAAGTGTCTTTGATGTGCAGATTGTATTTTAATTGCCAAAACAAACAAATAAAATGCACGGTTTACAGTCACTCCTCCTCTGTGTGGGAGATCACTGCTGACAGGTCACTGGACATGCCATGGACCAGAAGATGAATGTGTTTTCCCACCAGGCCTTAGAGAGCCTTTTTCTAAGGCAATATTAAGATACTACATGCAAAGTATGTGGTTATTATTTCCATTTATGTGTCAGTCCTCATTAAAATACAAGTCTCCAGACTAATTAATAATTTTTAGAAGTGCAATAACACTATGTAAGCAGTGAACCATTAAATGTAGACCACCATTCTGTCTTTTTGTAACACTATTCATATTTTTTTTTGTTATTTGCAGGGTGCATCACCCTGCAAGTACAGACAGGAGAAGCACTTGCTGAATTCAGGAACAATAACTAAACATAGGCAATACTACCAGTGTTGCAGAGAACAGAGAAAGAATTTGAAATGTTCAAAAATTGGAAACATGTTGAGAAAATTTAAACTGAAATTCAATAAATGCACTTTGGGATAAATGCACTTTGTGAAAGAAGACTCAGACACATGAAATATATATTGGGAACAAACCCCATGCTTATATGAATTCAAAAAAGAATATGAGATAGGATTCAATGACCAAAACTGAGCACTCATGTTGTTACAAGGAAACACCATGTATATATGAGCAGAGGTACAGTCTGAAAAGAGAGTGTTGAGGAATCATTCTATTCAAAGCAGAAAGAATGTTAGACTTGAGATAAAACATAATTGAGAGTAAAAAAGAAAAAGCACATAAATTAATTGTGGAAGGTAATTGCAAATGTTTAGAAGAGAGCAAAGTGATCTGATAAATAATTGGCCTGCATGGAAAAGTTGTAGAACAACAATTGTGAGAGGAGAAAGAATAATAACTGCTGAAATATATACATGGTTTATTTGAAGACAGGAAGAATAAAATATTTTAACATTATTGTAACAAATACAACATTTAATGGCTTTAAGTTATGAGACAGGCTGAACACTAGGAAATACTGGAAATGCAGGGTATTGATTTTCCTTAGAAAAAGAAACCACACATGCTGCCCTTTTTTTTTCTTTATTTTTTTTTTAATACCAAGAAAATTATACGTGTCCATAAGGTGGGTTATTATTGGTTCATCACCATCAATATCCTGTTTCTGACATCATAACACACAGTAACTACTTAGTGTCTTGACTAAAGAACATGTACAAGTCCAGTCGGATGTTTTTCTTCAGTATTTCTGCATTTCTGTGTGGGAGAGGCCACAGACAATATAACTCTGTAATCTCTAATATCCTCTTATATTTTCCTGAAACCAAGATTACTTCATTTACTACATCCTTCAAATAAGGAAAAATTTCTAGTCTGTGGGGACTTTCAGGATATATTATGCCTAATTCAGGACAGGTTCAAAACTCTATAAATCCTGAAGCTTAGGGATTAATATTATATAGCCTTATTCAGACAAGAAAGAGAGAGAAGGTAATGCATGTATAAACTTTAAGAGCCCTTAGATGTCGAAGTCTGACACTAAGTCTTAAATGTAGTCTGTCCTACAATGAAACTACACTGAAACATACTTTACAACTCAGCAAAGCCAAACCAGGAATTTCCCACTCCTTTTTCAGCTGGTTTCCAGCTTTCTGAGCCCTCCTGTCACCCAATCTGCCTAATTTCAGTGCCAGAGCACTGAGGAGTAAGGAATAAATGTCTGTGGGCAAGGGAAAAGGGGTGAAATCCTCTTGAGGCTATGCTAAGCATTTATGACCTTAGACAGCTTGAGCTGGTCTTGCCTGTGTAGCACATTTCTTCTTTGCACGTCTCTCAGGGCTATATAAGCAGAGCTGGTTAATGAACTGTTCTTTGCACTGGAATAAAGAAAGTATTTAGCTGGGAAGGAAAATTATTTTGTCTTCAGCTGGATCATCTTCTAAATCCACTATAGAAAACTGCCCTAGAAACATTTTATTCTGAGGTTGTGCAATGTGTGGAGGAAGGATGGAAGATATTGTTTAACCAGGTATGGTCACCAAAGAAATTTGAAAATGCAGCCTCTGTAAAGTCAATTAAAAAGAAAAAAACCAAAACCCAACACCACCACTACACCCAGCATATAGCACAAATAGCACACAAAGCTTTGCAAACAACTTATGAAGAAGTATAATGAGCAACTTCTAAGCAAGTGCTCCCACTGCATGAATCTGCTGGCAATCCTCACTGTTGTCTATTTTTGCTCCTGTAATTGTACATATTTTGCTAATAAATAGAAGGGTTGTTTTAATAATCAGATTTAATGTTCACTCTCAGCAACAGATTCTTTGATAATCAGCAGCAGCCAGGATATACAAGCTATGCAGGTGCATATTCAGGCTCTTTAGAGCACACAGGTACGTGCAGGGTTTCAGGGATTTTTTTAAGTACTTCAAAACCATTAATCAAGGGAGTAAACAGAGGAGTGAGTCTCACTCCATTATTTAACAATTTACTGTTTTCCTGTTACTGTTGAAACAAAAATCTCTTCTATATAACCAGAAGGGTAGAAAAAAAATTTGTTTAGCTTGTCTTGACCCACTTCTCTGTGTTTGCTACATTAGTGGTGTATCCCCTTCTTTCTCCTTGCTCCTCTTTTGTCATCAGCCCTCAAGAGTGTGACCACTGAAATCTGCAAAATTACTTCTATAGAATGAGAGAATTGCTGAATACAACTAATGTCAACTACATCCTATTTTTGGATATTTCTTTTCTTTCTGTTTCAGTCACCCTACATTGACTGTGAGCACATAACATAAGAGTATTACAGATAATACCTCCACTTACTTCATGCTGTTCCTACTCTTCTTTGGGACAAGCATCAAAATGTTTCACTCTAAAGTGTGTGGGCAAACATGCATTAGTCTTATTGTCTAAGGCAAAAGTGCAAGGTAAGCAGAAGGCCTGCTTATTTAGGAAATATAACCCCTACTACATATTTCTATAGCATCTGGTTTTACAATTTATGTTAAGTCCAACCTGCAGTGTATGCAATTAAGTCCCTTCACAAGCCCACTGAGGCCTCAGAGGAGACAGGTGTGGAGGTGAGGGCAGGACATGCCTTAAAAAAGCTGAAGATTTACTGTCCTCTGAATGACTGACAAGCCTCTATGTGCTTGCAGAAAAAAAAAAAAATTACAGTTTGAATATTTTGGGAAGCAGCAAGGATAAAATAGAAGCTGAGCTGCTCCATAAATCCTATTCCAGCATGCCATATTGCTCCATGAGGTACTATGACTATGGCCATGAACACTACAAGGATGGATGCTGGGGCCTTGAAAGCAACACACAGCCCCTCTCCAGAAAGGGCTGTGACACTAAAGGTGGAGCACAAACACCTCTCAAGGACAGTCTCAAGGTGTCCTGCCTCCTTTGGCTATGTTCTTTTTGCCTGTGAAAGTCCTTTTCCATGTGTACATGTGCAGCCTCTTAAGCAAAACAAAATCTGTCATGAACAGTGGAAAACTTACAGTTGCACTTTTCTGCCAGAATCAAGCTTGCATTTAGACTAACTTTGAAATTGAAATCTAAATCAAAGTTTTAACAGGTATGTTTTGAGGAGTGCTGTAAAGAAGGGGATTTTTTGGACACATTTGTAAAACGTTAAGATATATAGCAGTACCCTCAGGAAAGCTGGACACAGACTTCTGCTTCTTGGCTGACCCAGAGAAGCAGTAATGATTTTTTTTTTAAACTAACTCAAAGCACACACGTTTCAGTGAAAAAGTGAAGTAACATGCAGCAGCTTGTCAAAAGAAGCTAGAAAGTTGCTGATTTGTGATTTCAGTTGTTTCAAGCATATTTCATGTCATAACATTAGTGATACTCCGAGTAAATAGACAAAGCAACTGAAGAGACACAAACAAGTCATGCCTTCTCTGCATAAACATGCTTCATGACATGATTGATAGTGATATACTAGTGATATCTGACTCAGGGTGAATTCAGAGTTTCCTTTTTATTATTTAAGCTCTAGAGGCTTTTACAAACTTGGAGAAATTCCCATTTAGATCACTCAGCTTTCCAGATACAACTATATATTTTCTAATATGTGGCACAATATACTAATTAATGCACTGTGTGGCAAAAAGAAATACACATATATACAATATAGACAGACATGCATATACATTCTACACTACCTCATGCTCTACCAATTATTGATGAGTAGAAAAGTGTTTCACATGCACACTGTTCTTTGGTTGTGTATGAAGTGCAGAACCTTTTCTAGCATAACAGGTTAATTGATTGCTTTTTTTTTTTTTCTGACAAAAGCAGATTTGGATAAAATGTTCACCACAGCTGACATCCAGGGTGAAGCAGCTTTTCCTCAACCCAGCACACACCTCTTCAAGCACCCAACTCCCCTGTCAGTCTGTGTACTTTCTTTGAAAACCTCGTTTTGCATGAAGTGGCCCTCCTGAGCTGTGGGTGTTCTCTCGCATGGATGCTATGAATGAAATCATTGCCATTACACTGGGAACTTTTTTTATAACTTTTGGCAACAAAGTGGGAGTTTCAAAATGTATATTGGCCTAACAAAGTATTTTATAAACTCATAGAACTGTATTACCAGCCCTAAAGGGGATAAAAAAATTTCTTCCAGTTTCCAGGAATTTTCAGGGACATTACTAACATTTGTTTCTACTTAGATAAACACAAAAAATAGTTTTGTTGAAAAATTATCAAGGATAGCTACAGATAGAGATAGAAATATAAATATCTTTTTATCTATACATATAGATATGTAGCATTTTGGGCATACTAAAGACAGTAACTGAAAAGTCAAATTATTTGTTTTTTTAGAACTGTCTGTGGTTTTTCCATACATTATTAGAACTAATTGGAATAGGAAGAAAAACAATTGTGGGGAAAAAAGTTATGAAAGATGCCATTTTGAAAATGTGACATTAATAAACAAATGTGTCTAATGGGCACACATAAATTTCCCTTCTGACGGAATGACAATGGCATTAAGAGGAGATCAAAATCCAGGAATGCTTTTTCATTAAACTTCGCTATGACAACACCTCAGTTTTTTTGAAGTCAGTATGGACACTTGATTTATGGCAAGGAAATAAAAAAGAAAAGAAAAGCTATCATTAATCATGGAGTTACCTCTCACT
The DNA here is from genome assembly GCF_050655825.1 of Lonchura striata. Lineage (NCBI taxonomy): Eukaryota > Metazoa > Chordata > Aves > Passeriformes > Estrildidae > Lonchura > Lonchura striata. The sequence goes on from NC_140703.1 coordinate 66,855,616, forward strand.
CTCTGACAAATACATGGAGAGCTCAAACAGCAAGACTGCACTAGAGAGTTAATGTTCAAATTGATAGAGGCAAGTGAATTGAAGTTTAAAAGTTTCCTTACCTCACTTTAGCAATATGGACCTTATATCTCCAAATTTTGCAAAATTTTGACAAAGGAAGTTATTCATAATGAGACACTATATCAGTACAGGCACTATTTGACTTAATATTTGTAGAAATCCAACTTGAAAAAAATATGAGCCTGGATTCTGCTGCTCTGTATCAATTAACTTCTACCCAGAAGACCACGATATTATCCAACCAAAGGGCTGATCATGCTTCCAAGTTCTCAGCAACCTTGGGGAATTATTTACAGAGTTGATTTCTGTTTACATAGTTGTGATTTTCCATGGTTTTTGTTTAGAGAGGAGTTAGAGTCTAGCCAAGGGTCTTGTGGCATCAACTGAAGAGTGTTCCTCAGATCCAGGGTCAGATCAGGTGCAGGGATCAAAGGAGGTAGGACAAGTAGGAGACTAGGACAGGCAAGAGTAAACCTGAGGATCTTGCTGAGGAAGGGAGATGTCATTGGAAGAGAAGAAAAGCAGAAGAATGGAAACTGGTCTGTTTCAAAAGCTGAGTAAAAACTAAGTGACCTTTAACCATAAAGGCGGATGAAAGTGTTTAAAATTGGTGATAGAAAATAATCTTGTGGGTGATAATCCACATAAATGGGTTAGAAAATCCATATTTTAACCTGTATTCAGTAATGGTTGATGTCAAAAGACACAAAGAACATTTCTTGATGGCATACTGTACCAGTGAACTGGTTCTGAAATCAGAAAATATTAAGACTCCTCTAGTTTTCTACGCTTTATATATTTCACTAATTTTCTTTGCAAAACTACAGCTTTATCTGTCTGCTTGCAAAATACTGAGTCTGCCTTTAATGTTTCAATTGAGAAATGAATTAGATGTGGTTTAGTCAGTCATGACAGGTATATAATTTTATTTCCAAAATTCAGTATGTATTTTTCCTCAGTAGAAGGTGGCACAAAGTATAAAGTATGCCTCTAGGAACGTGTGTTTGTACCTGAATTCTTCAAATAATGTTCTAGAAAAATAATTAAATCAACTGTGGTACATTTTTGTAGCAGTTAATGACTGCCATATGTGAGTATCATGAATGTCAATAGCAAATTTGGAGACATGTACACGTAGAACTCCTATAATGGAAAAAGAATGGGAAAAGACGACTTAAGTCAACTTCTGGGCCAGAGGAGAGCAAACAAAGATGTTGATTCTTCTGCACTAATTTATATTTTATTTCTTTCTTGTTATTTTACATGAAGATATCAAAGTTCTTGGCATGTGGAAAATAAATTGAATGTACAGACTTTTTCTTACTTAAAAACGTGTAAAATAGCATGTGGGCATGTCTCAGTTCTTCCTCCTGTAAATCCAACAACTTTCAAAACACACTTAAAAGAGCAAATCACACAAAGACTTTTGTGTACATAGTAAGCAGTTGTAGCCAGAATCCACCTTCAAATCCTGTTAAGGTATTAAATTACTTGGAAAGGACAAGTTCTCCTGCTGGAAAGGGCACATTTGCACACCTCTTTTGCACCATACCAGGAAATGGGACAGAAGATGAACAAGCACTGAATAAAATCTCGTTTTATATTGAGTCACTCTATGATTTGGAGCTTTTCTTAAGAAATAAGCCTGTGCTAGCTACAGCAGAATGCTTTGTTTGGTGTAGCTTTAGACTCCTGCTACAGAGAATGGAGCCTGGTTCTAGACCTCTTGTCCTGCAGATGTGTTTCTTGCTATGAACCCAGATGTGGGTGCAGAGGCCTTTGGCGTTCATCCTTCTCTGACGACCAGCATGGGTACTGGTGACACTGCCAGAGCAAATGTGATCATATCAAATGTGGCTACAGAACTCTAGGGGCTGGAGAGATGGGGATGGGAGCTGAGGTGTGGTTCTTCTTTCTACTGCCAGCTTCATGCCAAACCCACAGAGCTACAGGCTTCTGATCATGGATGATCTGTGGCACACCTTTCCAATCTAAATTATTTTAAAATTCTGCACCTGACACCAAGAAGGATTTGCCTTCTGGACAGGTAGTGCCTTTCTCCCTTATCCCAGTATATCAAGAGTGTGTAATGCAGAAATGAGCACTCCCTACCTGATTTCTCAATGATTTATGTAGTAAAGGGACTCCTGTTTTGTCAATATCATAAAAAATTGATTATTAAAAATCATACATGAGGTACAGAGGCATTGATATTAGAGTATAATTGCCACTTCATAAAGGCTTTCTCTTCATCAGTTTTCTATCTTTGCTTTCAGGCCTGTTACTTCCTTGCCTTGCTATCAGCTTTGTGTTTTTAAGCAAATAAATGCTCCTACTTCTGCATTCCTTTGCCATGAACACTTTTATCAATTGCTGATGTAAAGAAGGATAGTCTTCACCTTAAATTAACAGAAAAAAACTATGAGCTAAATGAATGGAATAAACATTAACATGAATTAAAAATGGATCATGCTTTAATTTTCATTTACAGTCTTGGGGTTTTATTTTATTTTCAGTGGAAGGTGTACCTCATATTTGAGGTCAGAAAAATCCATCCTCTGTCAATATGAAATCATATTTTTACATACTTCAGGTTTTGATGGAAAATTGCATTAACCAGAGACAAATCAGCTATGTATCCTTTTCAGAAAAGATCAGGTTTTCCACATACTACTATAGTTTATTATGTCCAAGGGCACATTCCAGTAAACCAGAAAACAAATCAGGGTCCATGAGACTGGGAAGAACTAAAAAAAAGAGGAATGCCTCTTAAACAATGGCCATGTCAAAGCTAATAAAATTAACTTGTATTTTTCTAGAGAAATATGTCAATATTATTTATCCCCTTCAAACACATGTTGAGGCTTTGTGTTGTGGAGAAAAGGAAAAATTCATTAGCAGTCTCTGCAAGCCCAGATAAGAAGATATGCAGAAACACATAAACAAGACAGTTACATGAGAACCATATTTAGATTTATAATGTTTATAAATGTTGGAAGGAAAAATGTGAAAGTTTTTGAAAGATTAGGAAAGAAAAACTGTGGTTTGTTGTAACTCCAGTCAGTCATAGTGCCCATGACCTGAGTGGACCTTTGTCATAACTTAACCCCAGCCAGTAACTAAGCCATTCACTCCTGCCCTCAGCAGAATAGTGAAGCATTTTTTCTCAGTCCTTTTGCTTCAATTCTTATAATAGTCACTTGGTTTACAGAATTCTTTTGGGCTCTCTTTGATAGATTTTCCTACTCTGAAGTATATTGCTGCATCAGATTGAAAAGCAGGTAGGAAAATTGGAAACAGTTGATTTCTAGATACTGTCACATCCTGTTAGTCAAATGGGGGGAGGGATAGAAGAGGACTGATACATCTTTTAAGGTAGAGGTTTTGCCTTTTTTTGTTTCAGATGTAATTTCCCCATGGAACTGACCTTAACACAGAAGATTACAATGTTTTATTCTTAACTATTTGTTATTTTATGAGGTACAAATAAAAGCAGTTGTTGCAGCCAGGTACGAGCACTAAGTTATGGGCTTTTGCCTTTTAAGACTGGAAACAGCTGATATACAAAACAAAATCAGGCATTTATGGAATTAAGAAACAAAAATTGCAATACTTTCTTGTTTAATTTGAATGAGTTTTTACTAAATGTGTTTTGCATGCATAAAAATGAAATTCAGAGAAGGTTAAACTTTTGTACAACATCACTAATAGCTGTAGACAGACTACTAATCTGTCTGTTTGTACAGAAGAAAATTACCTAATATCTTCAGCATTGTAATTCTACTTGATGGTTTATGCACAAGGAAAATGTATAATCCCAGTGGTTTCATAGCCACTCTCCATTAACTTCCTCAGATTAACTGAAGCTGTGCTGAGTTTTATCTTTAAGAGGGTCTGGATGAGTTGTTTAATTAATCATAATATCAAAGACTGTCAATTAATCACACTTGAAAAGAAATCTCTTTTCTGTAGAAGAAATTACTAAAAAGCAGGTCCAGCCCTAATAAAGAGGGGTTTATTTCAGTGAGTTCCAAATCAAAGCCAGCTATTTTTCCAGTAGAGTAATTATGCAAAATAAAATTGCCCATTTTAGTCTGCATAGAAATCTCTAATTTTTTATGAAATTCACACATTAAGTTCTTTGAAGCCTGCTTTAAAGTTGGAAAACATTGGAATTAGGCGCACACAATTCGCACTCCATAGATAAGTTAATAATCAGAGATTTTAAAGCAAATTCCCTTCAACTAACATAACATTTCCTTTGGTGGTTGTCCCCTTGAACCAGTCATTGTCAAATACCTTTCCAGTATCCATATGGAAATGGATTTATTATTCAGCTGAATTTTAGGCAAACATTTTTTAAAAATTATTTTATGGTCCTAGTGATACTATATTTTTTACCATTTTTATTTATCTTGTTCTCTTCCTTGGTCTAATATACAACTATAAAGCATGGGTAACTGTCTTCTGATGTATAAAACTCATATGTCAGACCTCCAGTACCTTAAGGGAGCCTAAGAAAGAGCTGAAGAAGGTCTTTTGACAAGAGCATGTAGTGATAGGAAAAGGATAATGGTTTTAAACTGAAAGGAGATCTATTTAGGCTAGATTTAAGAAGTTTTTTTCTTTTTTTTTTTACTGTGAGGGTGGTAAAACACTGGGAGAGGTTGACCAGAGCAGTAGTAGATGGCCCATCCCTGGATATAGGCAGGGTCAGCTTGGACTGGGGTTCTGAGCAACCTTTGATGTCCATGCTTATTGCAGTTGAAGATGTCTCTGCTCATTGCAGAGGGCTTGGAGGAGATGAACTCTGAAGATCCCTTCCAGCTCAAACTATTCTATCATCCTTTCTGCTCCTCCAGAGAATTTCCCTTCCCTTTTTCCATCAAGTTCTTCTCAAGACTATCTAATCAAGAACAGAAAAATCTCAGCTGCTTTTCCTCAATCTGTGATAAAAATTTGTTTGTGGTACAGTATTGTGTAAGCCTTCTCTTTTAAGGTGCTGGACCAGTGGAAGTGTGATTACTGTGGAAATCATTAACAAGCCTCACTGAGTAAAGGCCAAGTGATCACAGGCGAGTGAAACTATGTTTTCACCAGGAATTAAATTTAATGTACATGTTGTTCAGTCTACTACATCTACATACAAGTACTCACATATTTTTGGCAATAAGAAAGGCTATTTCCAGGCTCTCCATTCACTACAGAGGAAATGTAAATAAAGTTTATGGCAAAATCATATTGAACTGCCAAAAATCCAGAGTAGCTTGTTTTAAAAACCTTTCCTAAGTGCTAAAAAAGACCCATTGTAGTGTTTTTCCATGGGCATAGCCATCTACTCAAATGATTCCACTGTGTTCAATCACAACACATTTCCACAGCAGAATACTAGGCCACCAAATGATTCATTTCCGTTCCTAGCTCACTACCCTGTTTTAACACTCCTTTCTTTTTTCTCTGTTGTATAGGAGTGATAGAGAAAAGTTAAAGCATGTGGCAAGAAGGGAAATGCCTGAAACAGAAGTGAGCAAGTATTGGATAGCAGTGGTAAAGTCAACCAGCAAAGCTTACTGAAATCAATGAGATTATTTCCACTCAATTCCATAGGCACTGGGCAAATCCTTTAACAGCTGTCTAAGCCAGTCTGGCAGGAGATATGCATCAAGGACTTTCAAAAATGTTATAAATGGTATTTTCAACTACAATATGTTCTTCCCAAAATAAAATATTTCAGCTCAAGTTTTCCACCTAACCAGAAGGTGATATCCAAAATACATTTCTACAGTTGTAAGAATGCGTGAACAAATCCATTACATATGATCAATGCAATTTTTCAGGTGTGTTCAAATTGCTGAGGTCCCAAACTTATTTCAGGACCATCTCTCTGAAGTAAATATGGAAATAAAGAGCAGCAGTCTGTTGAATATGGACTTTATTTCAAAGTATATAAGTACTCTGGCATTTGGCGTTACCTCAACATGGCTTAGGACAAGCAGCCACTCTGCAAACTTAAAGACATTCTGTAAATTTAAGCTATAATTTTGGAAAGAGCTTGCTGCTTATCCATTGAGAAAGTGAAATACTGTTTTTTTCCAATGTGCTGTTCATTTACTGGAAAACTGCTCTCTCTCATAAAGCCAGAAATGCTCTGTATTCTTATTTCCCAAAAGCAGAATGATACATTGAAAAGCAAAATAAGCAACATCTGCGATTCACAGATGGAAGAAAAGAGAACATTGCCTGTTGCATCCAATACAAATATCTGCAATAAACACCCCACAAAGCTCTTAACTGGAGAATAACATGAGCATTCCAGTGCAATACTCTGACTTTTGGTATTTCACAGTCCATGTGAAAAGGACACCACTATATTGCAGTGCATATCAGGTTTTCACAGGACTGATTAAAATAAAAAGCCAACTATTAGCATGAAAAACCAGCTTCAGAGTTGTATTTTTCCAATAATTCAAGATTATGCAAGGTTTGTGCTTAACAATTTGTGATTGCAAATTACTCCAAGATGCAGGAATACTTAGACTTTGTTTGCAGAAGGTTTAAAAACAGGATTTAAAAAAATTCCTTCCATTATATTAACTAAGCAATGAGTGATTTCTACTCCACTCTGTTTTCCGGATGGTAAAATACAGATGACACTACCATCATTTTCTCAGCTTTCAAGAATTGGTTTAAAAACTAAGCAAGAGGGTTTTCATTCCCTTCCAAACAACTAATTTTTTTTAGTATTTCATATTATGCCTTTCGATAGCCTTGTACTCATATTTTTTGCCATCATGTAACTGGCTTCAAAGAGATTAAGAAACCCTGATTGCCTTATGGATTCCCATTAGAGTTAGAAGTACAGAAAACTTTGACCAGCATGAGTTCACTTTCCCGCAATGTACAGAATCCATTGCTTTTGGGCCTGTATGTTTCAGTGTTTTATCAAAAGAAATAAACCCCATATTTTTTGTCCTTGACCATCAGGAAAGACATACTAGCTAAAAGTTACAGTATAAGTTCCTTTTCCTCCTAGTCCTTCTAGTCTAATGCCATTTTTTGGTTTTGACATTTATGAAAATGAAGAATTTGCTATTGTCATTATCACATACTTTTAGGCACACTTCTACGACACTGCCAGTGTGGGTTATCTGACTAAAAATTTTTAGCAACTAAAAATTAGTTTTAGTTAGCTTTGCAGGCTTCCTCTGTCTCTGTTGGAAATCACAAGAAATTCATCCTCTCATGTAAAATTGACAGTCCTTATTTATATCCCTTGACTGGTGAGGGAGGTGAAGGAACAATAGCACCAGCTACCCATAAACCCACTGTTATAAACAATTGTATGATGACTAAAATATCTCATAATTCAAAATCTTTATTTTTAAGGAAAAAAATATTGACCTTTTTCTCCTAAACGGAAACAAGTTTTGAAAAAAAAGTAGATCACGTTTAGACTTAGAAAATTAAGGAAATTATACACATATATATATATATATATATATATATATATCTTGAAAAATGATCATTGAATTCTAATATTTTTAAGCATTTTCTCAAAAGTTGCCTTTCTTTAAATACTGTGCTACAAAGATTTTTTGGAAGAAGCATTGGGGTGGTTTTTATAAACCAATGTAGGATCACCAGAAGCATATTTTCTCAAAACGCTATATCAAATCTCTACAAAAGAGAAATGAATTGGTTATAAGAACTTTTCTTATTAATATTGTTAATGAATTAATACAAGCTTTAGCAGTTAATGAGCAGAATTAAAAATATTTTTTTGTGTGTGTGTGAGACTTGCTTATTTCTCCAGGCTATAACATAACCAGAAATAGAAGAGTAAATTAAATTACAAATATTCTCCTGCTTTGGAGTAATGCCCTCTCTTGGTGCTTTGGTTTACAGGAAACATTTTTGTGAGGGGTGGGATAATTTTCAGGATTTTGTTACTATATTGCTTTACAATTGCTTCTTCAAGCTTTTGATGCCTAAGGATCATTTCACATGTTCTGCAAAAATGAGAATGTAAATATTATTCTCAAACATTTCTGAAAATTAACTGGAAAGGAATGGTTACTTGGAGTTCTGTCCCCTTTCTAAATTATTCCTTCCAACACCACATTGAGGTAGTTAAATTTTGTGTTGTGAGACATTTGGCATCAATATCCTAGGTGAAATGCAATTAAAGTATGAAAGTAAAAGGAACTTGCTTCACAGTTTTGATGCTTTAAGCGACTTTATAAAATTAAATTTAGAAGATGATTCAATGATTTCTTACCTCTTTCTTTTTCCTTTGGATCTCAGGGGAGCCATCCACATGGGGACTCCACTGAAACAGATATAATTTTATAAAGTGTTTATTTCTTCCCCAAAAAACGCCTTATTGTACTAAAACTAAAAAGCATTATTGATTACCTATTTGAATCTAGCTTTGTTCTCTTCAAATTATCAGCCAGGTTTTCTGCACCAATTCATGCATATTCCTACCATTTCAGATGGTGAAATACATATATTACTTGACATTTTAATCCAAGGTATTTGACTACTAAGTCTGCAGATGCCTGGGGCTCATAACCTGTAAATGTGGCTCACAGCATAAAAACAGATGAAGGATTGCCTGAAAATTAGGTGATAATGCAATTTTTCTTTCCTTTAGATTTCAATAAAAAGGCATGAATTCTAATGGTTCTAAAAACAAATAGAAAAAGTAACACCATAGGCAAATTAGACTAACTATTTGGGGAAAAGAAGCAAATAATATCTCACTTTTTATCCTATGAAATGTCTTTTCTTCAGTAATTGAACAAGAGTGCTACCCTACATTAGTATTGTTATTTGTTCTTTCCATGCTTTTAAAAGCCTGGATCTATTTAGAATAACCAGTTGAAAATTAGCTAACATTTGTGTTGGTGATTTTAAACTATTAACTGCCCTGTAAAACTGCATTTTAAGTGTCACTGAATTACTTAGGGATTTATCAAAGAATGTTTCTAATTTTGCTGGAAGGAAAGTAAATTTAAATTTTGTGCTTTGCAAACCATTTCTATTTTAACAGACAAATCCCCAAGAAGGAAAATATATGACCCATCCAGTTCACAGACAAAATTTTTATGACAATTCATATCTGTTACAATGTCCCTAACATTCAGTGATTCAGTATGCTACAACAGAAATTCTATCCCTCTGACAAGCCATTTCACAGATCCAAAGATAAGCCTTCAGCTTGTGCTTCAAATGAGAAACAGATTAAAATTAAGCAAACTATAACCTCTGTCATGAATCAAAGAAAAAGGAAGGAAAAAAACACCTGATTCCATAGGTGCTTGAAGTACACCTATAATTTCTTACAAACAGCAGTTTTCTTGCTGAAAATTAAATCCAGAAGCTCAGCTGTATTACATGGAGTAATCACAGGAATCTATCTCCTGGCCTCATTTATGACCCAGAAATAAGACAGCCACCTTTAAAACCACATTTCTTAAAAGTCCTTCTGAAATCACACTAAAGATGTGAATTACTTCAGGAGCACATGACAAAACAGAAGTCATTAATTTAGTCCTGTTTCCATCATCATCCACGTTGCATATCTACCAGTTCCCTTCAAAAGCCATTTCTGAATTTAAGAAAGACAAGAAGGTAGTAGTCAACATGGGTCAATAAAGTCCATTTAAGCAAACAAACAAAAAAAAACTTGTTTCAGTGTGAGGATGGTCAAACACTGGAGTAGCTTGCCCACAGATGATGTGAAGTCATCATACACAGAGATACTCAGAATCCAGCTGAAAAAAGCCATGTCGTTAGCTATGGCTAGTTTTGACTCAAGGAACGAGTCTATAAATTAAATTGCATTTTACTACTTTCTCAGGGACAAAAAAACGAAGCCAAAACTTCTGTATCAGATGAATCTTTTTCTGAATCTGGAACTTGCTTTTCTATGTTTAAATTATCAAGTTCAAAACAAAACCCAGCAGTCTCTGATTTAAAAGAAAATGCCAAACTGCACATATAGAGACTTTACCAATGCATATTTTTTTCCCTTATTGCATTGTTCTGTGACATCTATTCATATGCTGTCATGAAAATCTTTGAATAACTCAGGAATTTTGATATTCTTACAATTACAGACTGTGTACTGGCAGATATAATTAGATGTGTGTGCTTTGGAAGTGGAAGAGAAATAAAATATAAAAACATAAAGCTTTACCACATATTTCACAGCAACTGAAAACTATAATTTTGGGTTGTGTGCTATAGACAAGCTGGTATACAACATAACAAAGGCATCTCAGGCTACTGATTAGAATGACAAAAAATAGTATTAAGTGTAATTAAGTTTATTTATTTATTATTTATTTTTCAAAATGCACTTGCAAGACATAAACTTTATTAGTACCTACTGTAGCAAAAGTTATAATATAGAAAGAAAAGTGTAATTATAAGGAGCTATCATTAAAATTTTAGTCATGATCTGCCATGTTTTTAGGAGTAATGAAATGCAGGACATTTTAATTACTCTTTCTTAATACACTGAGTTTTGACTTGCATTAAATTATATTTGAATTGTCCTAATTGTCTTTGAATTTTACTTGAATGATTCTTCTGTCATTATAGGAGGGTTTTTCTTCATCTCTCCTTGTATGCACAAATCCAAGTGATATATATAAGTCATTGTTTGTTTGGGTTTTTTATATTGCATATAAGTAGAAATCCACAATGAGGGAAATTGCTAAAAAAACTGTTCATATGTCATTGCAATAGAAAAAAGGAGCAAAAGTTATCATTCATAATAAATAAAAAAAAAATCAACAGGTTTACAAAGATTTATTTTTCCTGCAAGATTCTAGTTTGTAACCATGTGCTTGCACCTGTCCCATCTATGTTGGCATATTTTATCAGAACTTGGTAGAAGTATAATTTTGCTCTGTGTTATTTAACTCATGTCCCTATGGAATTTTTAAAAGAGTTGCAAAACAGCACTGCTTTTCCATGTTTTTTGATGGTGGTCTCTTCATGGTCTTTTACAAGTCATCTTTTTATCCCAATGTCTCAGGTAGCAGCCAGGTCAAGTGAGGTCAACCCTTTGCCACAGCATGGGACCAGGTGGTTGACATACTAAATGGCAGGCAGATTCTTCCATACGACAGGAATATTATTGACAACTGGAGTTCTTCAAACTATTTTCCTTTTCTGTCAACATTTTCAAGCTTGCTGTGAGTTTAAACATATTCAAGTCCTTACCTCTTTGAGGCAGTGAGGGGATTCAATAGCAGTGCTCCTCTAGCCAGCAGACAAATAATACACTTACAACAAAGAAGTTTCTGCAGCAGAAGTGTCACTGGAGGGGACTTAATTAACTCAGGATTAAAACAAACCTCTCAATCAGCATTTAACATGTGTTAGGCTTAACATGACGCTCGAGGTAAAAGAGCAACGGAGCAATATGAGAAGCTGATTCATGAGCAGATGGCCTAGGGCTGGACCTCCCATTCCAGCACTACCTTCAGACAAAGGAATTTTCTTCTGGCAGAGCAACAGGTCTCATCAGCACACAGACAGCGTAGGCAAGCACTGAGAGGAAGCAGCTCTGAAACACATGACCTCTCAAAGCACTGGACCCACAGGGTCACAGCAATGGATTTTTGCTGTTTTTTCATAGAGTTGTACCTTTAGAACTTCCCCACACAACAGCCAGTATAGGCATTAAGCTTAATCCAGTTTGTTCTAGCTAGACTTGGGAAGTGGCATATCATTTCATCACCCTTTCTAACTTCTTTCAGAAACATGAAAAACAAAACTGAGTACAAGGTTTGGTACTTGCTAATTCATATTACCACAATGCAATAACTGACTGATCGAAAATAGAATTTTTCAAGGATTGTAGAAAATATCTGGTTTGGCCCTATATTTCAAGTAGGTTTATGAACTATGTTTTTTCTCAGACATGCAGTTGTTTCAGTTACATTTTAAATAGAATATAATAGAAGATCAACACTTTGGGTGCAAACTTGTGCCAAAATAGCTCAAGAGGGTGCACTCTGAACAGCAAAGAAAGAAATGTAAAATCCTATAAATGGCTTCAGTACAACATCCCACCCATAAGCACAAGACAACAATTCCAAAGAGAGGAATGTGCATGATGGAACAGTGTGGCTGGAGGGCCATCCCATTTCCATCAGCCTTTCAGTCAAGTGGGGAGATGGGCGTGTGTTACCTCTGCTCACATTAGCACAAAACAAGATCAAAGGTCTCTTTGCTCTTCTTCCCATAAACCTACCCCTCAATAGGTATAGGTATTTCACAAGTAAATTATCCTGGGGGAATCACAGAGACCAAAAAGCAAAGAGATCTGTGTTGAGATAAAAGAACAGTGTCTTGTTTCTTACCTCTCTGGCATGGTGGACTGGCATGTCACCTTGATCTGACTTTCTTTTTCAGGGTCTGATGAAACGTATGTCCAAGGTTTGACTTTGTAAGACAAAGAGAGGTGTGATTTTTTTTTCTATGATCTAGTATTTGCTTAAACCTAGGATCCTCAAACCCTGAAAAAAATAGAAATTGCACAGAAGACAGATTAAAACATTCTCTTATGATTTCAGTAACTGACACACTAAAGTAAAAATAAAAGGTAACAATGTACAAAAAAGTCCATGACACCAACAAATAACTTGCTACCACACATTACCTCAGTGTCACATCTATGAGGGCACCTATACACTGTCCTTAACCATGAACACACAAGGAGGTTAGTGGAGGAAAAAACCCTTCTGCTCCAAAAGAGAAAATGTAGATGCAAAAACATCACCTCCTGAAACTACCATTTCAGTACGTGCAAATATAGAAATGTTACTTCTAGCTACACTCCCAAGGATGGGGTTGGAATCTTTTTCTTCTGGAGCAAGTTACTGTGGAGCAACACTGAGTATATCCAGTTTTCACTTTGTACATGGACACCTCCATCCTGTGTTCAAGGCTTTAGAAATATTAGACTAATAAAAGGTATTGCCTTTCCTCTCTAAAGCAGAATTCAAATTGATTTATTTAGCAAAATTAAGATGTCTTGCCTCATTTTTCAGGCTTTCTCAGTAGTCAGTGGAATGATTCACCTCCTCTCATCTGTCTGAAATAGTATACCCTGGAGGAAGTGTGTCCTACATTCACCAACAGACAAAACAATTAGTTTAGAGTAGCTTTTTAACAGTTGGAAAAATGAAGGGAAATCAGACAAATTGCCTGGAGTGTTTCCCTACACACAGATAACTGTAGTAATAGAGGAAACGGACCTTGTAATGTAAACAGACCTTTCTAATTTAATTTTTATCAGTCTAGTCTGCACTGTCATAAGTGATTAATAGTAAAGGTATCAGCCTATAAATGCTGGTTATTCCTGAGAAAAGACTGAAAACACTCACTAAGCCATAAATATTCAAATGTATCAGCCTGGATGTAACTTTATAGTAAACTTGAAACCTGTAGAAAAGCTTGTGGCAAAGACTCTCTGGCTTCCATTCATTACTGATGAAAGACTATCTTGATTGTGAAAACCTTAGTTATGCTAATAAATAGGTGTAGTGGTGGAAAAATCACAGCCTAATCTGATTCCCATTAAAAATTCTCTCTTAAAAAATAAAATCATCAGCTTTTCTGTGTCCTGGTTGGATTAATGCTTGAACTGGTGAAGTTATATTCATCCATCACTGGTTTTATAAATATTTGATTAAAAGGCATCAAAGTACACCTACAAAATAAATTGGAAGACATGTACCATTGAAGCTAAGCCACATTGAATAGTTTCAGTGAATGGCTTTTTACATTAAATATAAAGCACAAGGACTTGGACTAAGCTCAATCTTTACATGTCCTTGATATAAATTGCAATTAGCACCGCTTATGTGAGAGGCCAATTTATGAGTGAGATTTTGCTTTCCTAGTAAAAACCGTCTTTCTGAAAACACAGTTAATATAATATTTCAGATTTGGAAAACATGACATTGATCAAGCCAACTCTGAGGAGGTGTTTTGTCCCAACACACCTATAAAGATAAGCCCCTTCTATTTTCTTTCCTGAGAGCAGTAACACTGAAGACATACAAACATTCCTTTTCAAAGTTAGCTAAGACATGAATATATTTCCTTTAAACTGCTTTTGTCTAAGTATCAATATTGCAACTCTATTTTTCATTATCAAAATTTGGCCCCTCATTTCTAGAAGGGGGTGTTTGTGTCAGATTTTTTTTTTCATTATTTAATACTTCATAAAATCTCAACTTGCAGATGGTGGTGAGAATGAGAAATCGGTAGGAGGGTGTGAGTATCTTCACATTAGAATAAAGTTATGGTTTCTTTTTCCTAACATTTTCTTCAATTGTCACTCAGACTAGGAGCTCACAGTTCCAAACTCATCTTATGACCTCTTGGAAAATACAGAGGGAAAAAAATATATTATTATATCGTGAATCTTCTCTCTTTCTCCTCCAAGAGCTACAAGAGATATTAAATAATCCTGAGTTTCCTACAGAGATGACTCTTGACATGCTGGGCATGTGGTGAGTTGAAGATGTGGCAGAAATTAAGCATTTAGCCCAGTCTAACAGGTACATACAAATGGACAAAAAAATCTCATTTTGCCAAGCTGGAAATTATTGGCAGCCTAGCACACTCTGTCTGCAGGGATATAAATGCTAATTTAGAGAGAGGGGCTGTGAGTAAAATTGTCTCTTCCCTGTGCCTTTTAAAGATGAACTAATCTACAGAAAGACACACGACACTCAGTAAACAGAGTGGAATAATCCATTCGATATCTAGTTTTGTAGTCTGTGCATAGGAATATAAGAAAAAAGTGGTCTTGAGGTTTTTGTGTAGAATGATATTTGAAAGTTGTCTAGAGAGCCCAGTGCTGTCAGGCTGGGCATGTCTTGTTTTCACTCTACTTATTCATATTGATGAAGTCCACCTTTTTTTGGTCTTTGATGTAGTGAGAATGAAGACATGAATTAGAAATCTCTTATGCCCTTTCCTTGAAACTGACATATATTTTGGAAAGCTCCCTGTGCTACAGCATTAGTTAAAGAAGAATGTAGAAGATTAGGTTAAATGAGCAGGTGAAGCTTTTTATTCAAATATTTATCAAATAGAGAAATATCTGGAACATCCCACCATGTTCTTCTCTTGGTATCTTTGCCTGGCTTACAGGTTTTGAAGCCTGGCTTGAAAAGTTGTGGATGCCCCATCCCTGGAACAGTCGACGTTTCAGTAGAGATTTGAGCAACCTGATCTAGTGAAATCTGTCTCTGCCCAAGGTACAGCTTGGACTAAGTAATCTTTACAATTTCCTTTCAAACTACTGAAATTTTTGATGATTCTATATTTCTACAGTTTGTTATAGTCTACCTAGCACTTAAATCAGCCTTGAGACAGAAATCTGAGCTAGTCTGAGAAGCAATTCTCTCCATATTGTCCTTCTCAATTTCAGGACAAGAGCTACAGAGAATTATCGGGCTACTTGTGAAAATTTCTGTCACTGCCACTACACATTTTGGCTGAAAGGTCAAATGATCTATGAATTTAAAATCTATCTATGCCTAACCTGCTCTTCCCATTCTGAAACACACATATAGATTTTTAGCCTATATTCATTCATGGGAATTGAGCCAAAGCATATCTTCAAGCAATAGAAATTCCTAAGGGTTACAGGTAGAAAATATTAAAGAATGTATTAAGTCAGAGATCTATTCTTGTGTTTGGATCTAACCAGAGACTCTGATGAAAGTGAGTGAGAAAAATATTTTAATTTTCTTTTTACTACAAAATATAGAACAAAGACATTTTCTTTTGTTGTAATATATTGTTCAATAACATTATATTTCCTTCATTTAGATGTTTTTTTTTTCTTTTAAATTTTTGTCTTCCCATCTAATATAAGATACCTGGCTGGATTTACCACCCCAACAATACTATAGCTTTTTAACAGCCCTGTGAATACCTCTTAGCAAGCTTTCCTTGTTTGTCCTGTAATCTGCTGCTTTGTTAAATCTTTTTTCTAGTTTTAACAGACTCAGAATTTCAGTGCTAATGCAATTACTAGATTAGAATAATTAACTAAGAATTGTCTCAATATTAATACCACTTAACTTTAGTTATCTTAAAGTAAATATGTGGACTAGCTAATAATTTAGGATCACTCTACAAGCAACTGAGATAAATTTTCCAGAATATGACCTGTGTCACTCTGAAGCAAGTGTGCATAACACTTGTTTTTCTTTTCATATGTAAAGAAAAATATCCTGGATCTACATTTTTTTTCCTACTGATTATTGTAAAAGCATAAATATTTACCTTAGATTGGAATTTAACATTTAGAGTAGATTTTAGAATGCACTGAATAAGGTTATCTCTACATTGACTAGATATAGAAAAATGTTTTTCCTTAATTGCACAGTAAAAATACTCAGCATCTGAAATACCTTGTCTTGGCCACCCCCTGGAGCAATTTAGAAGTCTAGTTGAACAGTGAGCCTGGCCAACTTAATAAAGTTTATGTACATACTATCAAGAAAATTTTGTAGTATGATTTTTCTGTAGTTTCCTGTAGAATTTAGTAACTGTTACATGGCTTATGTGGAAATATGATGTCTTAAATGCATAAGGAATCCACAATAGATAAAAGCATCCACCACTGGCTGGGTAGAAGCTTAGGTCCACTTTCCCTTCAGGCATAGTAAGTGAGGAAATGAGACAGAGACATCAACTCTAATAAAGTGCAGGCAGTGTTTGCCTTACATAGAGATTCACTGGACAGAGCATCCTTCCAGCTGTGGAAGGAAAATGTACACTTGAGTGTGTGGTTACCTCTGCAAGCACAGCACCTGGCTCCTTTCTAATAATTAAGGAAAGCCATTAAGTTATTCATATTTTGGAGGGTTAAAAAATAAGGGAGTAATAGTTTATTTCCATGGATAAAATAGGTGAAATGCCACATTCATGGTGTCTCCCAGAAGGCAAACCATTTGGCATAATTAAGCATGGAACAAAATTATTACCCTGTAGTGTGGTCCTGACCTTATACATTCAAAAAAAAAAAAAAAAAAAAATTGAAACAAAATTATATTTGCCCCTTCTGGAGAATATTTCAAGCAAACATATTAGAAAACAAATTGTCTGACAAGCACCACGTCAGAAAATAGAATAGGGCCAGTCTGGAAAATATGCCTTGCCAAGACTAACAAAACCACTACAGTTATATATTGACTAAAAATTATTAAATTAATAATAAAATGAAAATCATCCTTGTTAGATAGAACGAACCAGAAAGCTTCCTCCCACTTTTAGAAGTTTAAATGATCAGAATGGCACAATTTCAGTATTTCATTCTTAAATGTAGACCTCAGTACCCCATCAAACCTCTGTTCGAAAAGAAAAATTTAAAAGCAAATGCAAATGAAAGAGATTCTGCTGAAAACAAGAAACTTTTACATATAAAGCTTAAGATAGTCAAACTGAGAAAGAAAACCTAATCTAAATCTTGAAGGACCACACAGATTATATTTTAAAACAGATATTTTAAGATATTTTTAGATATCAGAGTATGGCACTAAGACATAAAAGGTGTAAAACCTATGAACCAGAGTTCTTTCTGATAAGCAGTTGAAGTTGTACTTCAATAGGCACAATTATGTGACCCACAGCCATAAGATGAACATCAGAATTTTGTGCTTTGAGCTTTCTTTTTTAATTTTTGAGCATTCAGCTACATTTCTTGACACCTCCCCACAGAGCTGTAAGTGATCTCTCACCTACCTCACCTAAGCTGAAGTGACCAAGCCCTCACAACTGCTTTAGTTCATCAAAGAAGCCTCTAGAGAAATTTCATCTGTCAGTAAATAATTTAGGAACTCTTATGCATGAATGTTCTAATTTTTACTACTTTTTACTTCCTGGAAAAATTCAAGAACATCTTTCAATCAGGCTAATGTTTAAATTGCTCCCTTCTTATTTTCTCCCAAAGCTTAGAAATGCTGCCAACTCTTCCACAGGGGACTTTCAAGATTCAAAAAGAGTAGCTAATTTAGATATGGCTGGAGCTTATCAACTTTATTTTTTCAGGCTTAAAAAATTAACAGTTCTGGACTATTGCTATTTGTTTGAGTTGTACACAACAATAACAAACTTCAAGCCTCTCCCAGTTCCTCCAGCAGATTACACAAAAACACTGTGCTGTCTGTAGGTTTCTGTGCTTCATAGATTGTAATCTTATGGTGACAGACAGATGCTGCAGATTTTATTACCTAACTTTTTTAAAAGTTTCATTCTTATGGAGGGATTAGAAATATCAGTTGATGGAAAACAGCTTATACATCTACAGTAATTGTTACACTTAGGTGAACAAAATCTATTCATATTTCTGCTTCTCTACATGCACAGTGAATGCAGAGGAATTCCAAGAAATACAATAAGGCAATTCTGAAAATTTATAAAGCAACTAAAAATTTCTTTCTCTTTTTGACAAGCAAAAGACTTTCTTTTAAGCCTATATGTTTACAGACTGTCTAAATTTACAGGAGAAGAGAAAAAGAAAAAGAAAATTAAGAAGGTAAAAAAAAAGAAAAGAGGTTAAAAGGTAAAAAAAGATAAATACTTAAATGGAAATAGATTGATTACTATCAATAGGAAGAATTATATCTACTCGTAGAGTTAAAGTGGCACTTGCACCAATGCTAAAAACAAAGACCTAATATGTAGCAATGAACAGAAGAAAGGTTGTGCTACAAGGCAAGTAATCAGTAAACGTCACAGTGTGTCACAGCATACCTATGAGCTAGCTAAAACAAGCAATTTGATTAGTATAAATTATTTGTAATATTCAGGCAATTTGCATTAATTTGGCATAGAACAGAAAAGCAGGTTTTTTCTTGCCATTTCCAGAAAAACTCAAACCAAAAACCCAGTAACAAAACTCATATTTCCTGTTGAGCCTAAAAGGCTCAATTTAAGCATTCCTTTTTCACTGCACCTAAAGTAATTAATGAGTAATTGTTAAGAAAACCTTTACTGTAATATTAAGATTTAAATCCTATACCTTAACCACAGCAGCTGTAATAAGGAAAGTGGAAGAGAAGGTATGAGGACATATAGTGTATAAATATTTGTAAGGAGGCAAATGAATAAAAATATTTCCTTGATACCTATGAAAGTAATGAAGTGTTTCTAGTTTACTCTTCAGCACATGAAAGTTCTCATTGCTTCATTATCATACAAGGTATTGTTACGTGTACAAATATAAATGTTGTTTTTATTCCCAGACACAGCTGCAATCAGCAGTCAGTGAAGATATTGCTACAGATTAGCCTCTCTCAAAATGATGTGAAAAGTAAATTACAACCCAACCACAAGTCTGTAAACCTTCCTGCTGTGCAGACTTCCCCCTCATATTCCTGTTATTTCTTTCTTCAGTCCATGTGGTCATTATTTTGTGCTCAAGCTCTTCTTAATGCCTCCATTACATTATTAAATAATTATTTAAGTGTGCTGAAATATTTTTTATTTCATTTTCAAAAGTCTCATAAGAAATACATTTTAGATGATTGATGAAGGCATGATTAGAACTGTCTTAGATAGAAAATGCCAGACTTCTATTCCTTAGAGACTTTAATGCTCTGTATTTGAGTCTGCCCTGAATGACATCAGTATAATAACTTGAACTAAAAAACAGTATTCTAAGAAATTCCATGTTTCCAAATTTCCATTTGCATTCAAGTCAATTTAGATAGGAGACATATGTCTAATAGACACAGCTTGCTAGGACACCTGGAATTTAACTAAACAGTAATCTTACTGCATGTCTTAACTAAGAAATAATTAATTTTTGAGTAAAATTTTGGGTAAAGCACTGTGTCATGTGCTTTTTTTGCAATTGCAAAATGATGTAGGACCATATGTCATTTTTGCAGTGTATCATGTAAGTGTTTGCCTCTGTATTATAAAGGACAATTCAAAAAATTAACTCTTTAAAGAGACTGCAAGTCTGCTGCCACTTGCCTCAGTGAAAAATGGTAATTTACATTCTTTTGCACTATGCTGGGGACAATTCAGTCAGAGGACATAGTTCACTGCCTTACCAAGGTTACAGCTCCTGTATTCACGATCAGAAGTGTGAATTCTGATGAATCCTAGTCAGATTCTCAGTGGCAAGAAGAAAACGTGCCTGTCTGATGGCACATGCAGTCAAGATCAAAGCCTATACCAGTATCCTTCCCACTCTAGACTGATCCCAAAATATACTTAGTTAGCTCCTTACAAGCCTCATATCTCTTCTCATTCAAAGTATTATTTCTACTGAAAATTATTTTCAGACCAGAGCAGATAAGTCTGGGTGGGTGCCAAGTGGCTGTCATAAATACAAAGTTGTAGTTCACAGCAATTTGAAAGAAAATTTAGAGAACCTAGGTGGCTTGTAATGCTGGATATGGAATCACATCCCTTCATAGACTGAATGTCAGAATGTGATACAAAACAACAGCTTTTCAAATGCATTGTACCAGCATTCAGAAACAAAATTATGAAGAAACTGGAGATGGGATAGTCTTATTACATCAGCCTTATATAAGGATGCATACATAAAGTATGAAGATCTCCAACATCACCATCAGCTCCCTCCAGGTGTACACTTATATACAGTGATTATAGAGATGCCACAGTACCCTGCAGAAAGGAAGACACCACAGGTTCATGCAGTAAATACCATTCACAAGCTAAAAAAGGAAAATAATTTCACTTGTGGAAGGCATTTTTCTCTATTTTATATGGAGATTTCCCAAAGGTACTTAAACCTGTTGGGTCATATTTCTGTACTTCTCATGATAAGCTGAGGACAGTAGGGAGTCCAGCTCCAGGCTAGTAAGTGTTTGGCAGCTCACAAAGGTGTGTCCTACTCCTCTTGGCCAGAAGGACCACAAGGGCCGCAAGGATGCAGGGGAGAAAACAGAGAAAACAATTCCTTTGGGGTTCCAAAGAAGTCTTCTCTCCTCAAACATAAATTAATCAAATAAACATGTGGCTTTGGCATCTGTGTTATGCTTTCCTGGAGCCTAAATTGCAGGTCCAGCTGATGACTCTATGTTGAAATGAGTCACCACTGTTCACTCCAACACCATCCAAAGCACTTGGAATATGACTAGAAGCAAGGACCAGTACTTTTGGATGGTGTTACTTATGACAAGAATTTGGGAACAATCTGCATCCAGATAGAATTTGAATCAAACAGTACATTATTTATTTTTACTGCTGCTTGACACTGTCTGTTTCTCAAAAATCAACTTTATTAGAATCAGCCTCAGTCAGAAAAATTCTGCAGAACAAAACTACCTCATAGCATAAAAATGTTTGTATTAGCACAAATTTTTTTCTGCTGTTAATAAGACCTGCAAAATATCTTTAGATACAACAGGCAAGGGAGATAATACCTGCTTATTCTTTCTTCACCACTACTAAAAATTTTTCAGTGACTGAAAGGTGATTTAGTCAGAGACATCAGTCACAGTTATTAAGAAAAACAAAACTCAAAATTTATATGGAATTTTGTATAGTTGTGACAAGCTAATCATATACTCAAGACATAGTCTGTAGGAAAGATTTGTAAAAGCTCTGTTTTCATTAACCTAATTCATGTGTCATTAGTTTATGTAAAGGCCTCAGATGGCAGCTTGCACTAGATAATAACTAGTAATAACATGAAATAAAATTCACAACTGACTCATATTGAGCCTGCTACCCACCAGCACCCCCAGACCCCTGTCCGCCCGGCTGCTCTCCAGCTATTCATCTTCCAATTTATATTTGTGCCTGGCATCTCTCCATCCCAGGTGCAGAATCTAGCATTTGTTCTTGCTAAATTTCATCCCATTATTGATTTCCCAATGCTCCGAACTATCTTGATCCCTCTGCAAAGTCTCTTGTCTCTCTAGAGAGTCAACAGCACCTCCCAGTTTGGTATCACCAGCAAACTTGTTAATGATGCACTCAACTTCTGCATCCAGATTATTTGCTTGAACAAAATTTACCCTAGAACTGACCCCTGAAGAAAATGCTGCTGGTGACCAGACAGGCCCATTCACTACAGCCCTCTGAACTCTGCCTGCCCTTAATCCATTTCTTCACCCAGCACAGCTTGAATATACCGTAACACTAGAGAGAGGTTTTTTCCAAGGGCATGTAGTGACAGGACCAGGAGGGAATGGCTTTAACCTGACAGAGGGTAGGTTTAGATTAGATATTAGAAGAAAATTCTTTACAGTGAGAGTGGTGAGGCAGTGGAACAGGTTGCCCAGAGAATTTGTGGATGCCTCACCCCTGGAAGTGTTCAAAGCCAGGTTGGATGGGATACTGAGAAACCTGGTCTAGCATAAGATGTCCCTGTTCCAGGCAGTGTATTTGGAACTAGATGATCTTTACTGCTCCTTCCAGCCCAAGCCATTCTATGATTCGGTGTTACACCTTTAGCTGCGTGTATCTTAAAACAGTATATTTCACAGTAAATATGCTACGTGGCTTGATAAATAGAATATTTGATCTGGAACATAGTGGAGTTTATGTAAAAAAAGCCCTGTTATTGGATATAGATGATTTTTCAGATCATTCATTAATACCTTAAGTTTCTTGGTTGTATGGATATCAAAAATGTGTCCCAGCATTACCCCTGGGTCATTCTTTCACTTTATTTATGTTATATTTGAAATCTTTCTTGGCACCCCTTTTAGCTTATGCTTAGAATATTTTGTGAATAAACTTTTATATTGGAGGGCTGGCTTATTATAGTTTTTTGCCTGCACAATCAAGTAGCTTGTGATGATGGTAAAAGGGTAATTTATACCATCTTTCACCTGGAAACATGATTAAATTCATTAATAGCTCCATAATTTCACTAGGATTAATTGCATTCTTAACATCAAACACATTGCTGGATTGAGGTCAGTTTAGGAAGTTTTTGCTGGGCATACTATATACCATATAATTCAACACATGAAAGGAAAACTTGGAGAACAGACACTGTCAGAACATGAGACAGGGAAACAGAAAAAAAAATCAGACTGCATTGAATTATCAATCTGTTCCCCATAAAAGGAGAGCAGGGTTTCTAGGAAAGTTAACCAGTTCTGAGAGTCTGCAAATTAGAAAATGGTCAAAATACTAGAAACAAAGAAGTCTTCAGTTTTTACACCCTTTTCTTTTTATAACATCATGCTGAACTTGCAGTATAATGGAGAGTCAGCAAATATATATGTGTGTTAAAAGATTTCTGCATGTGGTGGGGGAATGAGGAGGGAAAGAGAGACTCTGTAGGGTCCTTTCTCGATTTCAACAAGAAAGGCCCAACAGATTTCATAAGAGGACAAACAATGGCACTATAGATAGTGAAAAATTTTCCATCCCTCCACATGCTGGGAACTCCTCATTCGCGCAGCATCAGACAGACACCAGGGAGGTTTTTCCAACTGCATGCTGCAGATTCCCTCCACTGAGAGGTCCCACTTCCCTCCCATGCCACAGTGCTCTGGTTGCATAGCAAGCAGAATCAGCTGTAGATCAGCTTCCAGTGGCACAGCGCCCGGGGGCCCTCGGTGCCCACCTGCAGCTTCACACGCAGTGGCTGCCTTGGCTCTGAGCACAGCACCCCAACCAGCAAGCAGAAAAAGCCTGCTCAAGATCACTCGAATACAAAGTCATCTCTCAGGCTGCCAATGTAAACAATTGAATCAGAAGTGCTGGTATGAAACTTCAATAAATATTTATATTCACCGCAATACCAGGAACAACTTCCTTGAAAGGAGGTTTGAGGTACTGAAATACTCCAAAAGAAAAGTGGCAAAGAGTCCATACTTCAGCATGCTTTTCAGGATTTTCAGAATTCTGAAAATTCTGCAGAACATACCTATATTGACAAGAAGACATGCTAGAATAAAGAGTTAAAGGTCTTTCCTTCATGCTTCCCATAAGCTTTGCAAAGCCTGTAATTAGCACTGACTGTGATCTGCACATTTTTTAAATAAACAAGGAGCTATGATGCTGTCAGCCTACATAAGACTCTTGAGGAGGTGAAAAAGGATTGAAGGCCTTACTTAATCATGTGAGGAAGGGTTACTGTAGTTTTTTCAAAATATGCTGGCCATTGCCACTGTAAACTCACTGCAGTGTATGCATATCCTGAAGCTACCTGGATCAAGGATTTTTATCTAAACTGTGGATAAATTGGTGCACAAATCTTCACAATTAAGAAATTTGATGGCACAGTGTTTTATACTTAAGACAGGGCATTGTAGTTCCTGAAATAACTAAACTTTCCAAAATTTGGGTTTACCCCTGGCTCACATGTAAACACCTTGTAATTAATCTTTTGATGCACCTTGTGATAAAGACACAAGCTCAATCAATCTGACATTGTATTATTTAGAAAGAGAGGAGGGGGCAGTTTCAAGGCAAAATACTTGGGACTATAGAAGAACAGGGCCCTTTTCATTAGCTGGCCTTCATTTGGATCCAATGTATAGGTTTGGAATTAAAATCTTTTCATAGTTTCCCATTTTTGTCATATTGGCTTTGAGGGACTAACAGTAAAAGTTTACCTCTCTAGTAGGACTCAGGCAACTTTTAGAAAGATGGCCCCACAGTGTCTTACAGAGTTGGGAGAGAAAAATGATATCCCTAACAAGGCCTCGAGGCTGAAAATATCATAGGTGGTGAAAATGAGAAAGATCTGAGAAAAAAATTTGTTCTTGTGTGAGACAGAAGAACTAATAAAAGCTCTTAAGGAAGATAAATTAATTTCTGTATTCAAGAGGAAAAGGAAAGCTGCCACTGCTGGATTTAGGAGTGATGACACTTCAAAGCTGGCATCATCATGACTAGCAGCACCCTAGAAAATTACACAGAATATCTCCCAAAGCTTACCATGGAGAAAAAAATCCACAGTACAAAACAGCTTTCCAGTCTGCTTAATCTAAACAAAAGCAGGGCACATAAAAGCAAATGGTAAAGTGAAAAAAGTTCATTTATTTCATGGTCCCAACATGCATTTATGTTCCCATGCTGTGAATGGAAAAGCATCCAAAGTAAAAGTGGTCTTGCTGTCCCAAACTGTTCACTTGCAGTTAATTCTCCCTCAGGACACAGTGGGTTTTTTGTTGATTTTAAAATGCACACAATTCAGAGGAAAGAAAAACAGGAAGGAAACAAATAATCCTCATAATGACATGCGGTTGTAATGTTTTGAATTTCTTTCATGTGTCATAAACATCTACAAGATGACCTGTATGCATTTATGGGTGCCTCTTATAAACTACATGAAGAAAGAAATGCAAACTTTGCTATAATGCTCTCAAAATCTTAACTGCTCTTTCATCATTATGAAAATGCTGAAAAAAATAAACTACTTCTACCTGTTCTCCTTGGTAAAAAAAAAGTAGGATTACATAATCTCTTTCTATATCTGTGAACCTCAAAAATATTTTTGGAATATGTTGGTCCAATTCAACCAGATTTGACAGAGATAAAGACCTCAAAAGTATAAAATGTATGCATAGGCAGTCTGGTATACCTTAAGAAGAATATAAATACCCTTAGTGAAGTAAAGACCACATTTACTGGACAGCAAAGAGTCTAAGGGGAAGGAAATTATATGAATGCTTTAACTGCAGAAAAAGTTTGACTGGACACAAAAAAATAAAAAGGCCAAACGTATTTTAAAAAAATCTGTAAGTAAATTGATTTAAATAGATTAATTGTGAAAAGGGTGATAGGTGAGACTTAGCAGAAATCCATGACCTATATCTGAAAGCATCCCATTTGTTAAACACCAAAGCTCCTGTACTGCATCTGTGAACTAAATTCTGTCCTGCAATGGACACCAAAATTGAGATGCCAAGCTTTCATAAGGGTTGCCAACTGAAAGCTGTGCTTTAGTGAGTATTAGCAGAAATCTATTTCCCATCTTTTGTGGTCTCACTGCATATCCTGCAGACCAGACATGCCAAATTTGCCCATTCTCCAAAGCCAGTACTGCTGCCATGGATAATACACTGGCAAGGTGCAGGAGTCAAAATCTCCCTTAAATGGGAAGTCTGGTCATCTGCTTCATCAGCAATGCAGGTCCTGTCTCACGAGCTACATGTCTCACACACCTGTCAAGAAATATTTGCATCACCCTTCCATCTGTGTGCAATATAATATGGTATAGATATGGACTCCTGGAAAATTATTTTAAAATATCACATGTGATGTGAAATAGTAAAAAATACCTTTATGGTTAATAATCATTACATAAACATAAGATATTCTGGGGCAAAATAAATTATTGATGTATTTTTATAATGTCCTTAAACATTAACGTGTTAAACCCGGACATGGTGTTACTGACTTTTTATTCCATCCTACACTTTTCCCATTCTTATTTTCACATTAGAGAGTCTAAGGAAAGAGTTACTTAATATTAGGCTATTTTATGAGTCACAATAAGTATTTAAACCAGACAGAATATATTTTCTTTTTTTGTTGAAATTAAATAGGGAAGAAAATAGTATATTGAACTATGACAAGACTTCTTTAATGCATGTTGTCGTTTTTTATTTCCTTCCCTTTTGCTTACATACACTCAAAATTTAATTGATGCAAGATTGCTTTTTAAAAAATTTTTATTATTATTGTGCCAAAAATTTTACTCCTTTAGTAAGTAAACTGATTTTTTTCATATTTATGAAAGATTCTACTGTAGTTAATGTCTAAAAAGACATTCTGATTAGAACTGAAAGAATTAACCTTTAGCACATGCCTCCTTCAGAAAAACACTAAGTAAAATTACAAAAATAAAGGGAATATTCTCTACATTTGTTTTGCAATTTATTACAATGTCTAAGTTAAACATGAGAGTGAAAGTAGCTATAAACCTAGAATAATACACTTTAAAAGCACAAAACATTTTTCACACTTCCACAGCATGAGGAAAGCTGTACAGTGTTCTGAAAACATTTTTGATGAAACTAATAGCATCACTTGAGATAGACTGAAAATATTCAAAGGTGATTAGTAATTATCTTTCTCAGAGCTCCTGCTATGTTCACATTTTTGTTAAACATGCATGAAACAAAGTCTGTAAAATTATTTAATTAAAACTCTCACCAGTCAAAATCCACTGTGTGTGTCAAAGTGCCATTTAGAGTCTGTACAGTAAACATTACACCAGTGAAGATGTTGCTGTTATTAATCAAACTCCATACATTTAGGATTAGTGCAGGTCCTAGATCACACTGAGAGCAAAAGCTACTCACATTTATAACAATGAGAGCATCTATTACTAGACAGCAGTTCAGGAGTCTTTCTGTGTCCAGATGAGACAGCCTTTTCTAAGTAGAATTTCCAAGACAAACTTATGATAAGTTTAAGCTGTCTGATTGCAATTCCCTACTGCCTTTCTGGATCTGACCCAAAGCCCATTTAATTCAGCTGGAGCCTGTCCACTGACTCCAGCAGGCTCAAGTTCAACTCCCCTATAGTCTACATAGCAATCAGATATTCCTCAAATTTGATACAGCTGAAAATACTTTCAGCTTTCCCACCATTTTTAAAGACATATATTAATATGGGGTAATAAAACATCCGTACTCCAGGAAATACTGAATTTCTGTTCTGCTAAGATCAGTAGAGGTGAAGGGGCAGAGAACCCAACAAAAATCTGAGCAGACAAACAGCTAAGAACTATCCAGAACCTTAATTCCCATTGGCTTTCCTGGGAAATAAACACATTTAATCTTGGACATTTTGCTATAAATAATATATATAAAATATAGTGACATATATTTTTAATATGTAATCTTTATTATTTTGCTCAGACAGACCTTGACACTACCTTTAACTCCGGTTGACTTCAGTGGGTGACTGAGACTTCGACAACAGACAGGATCAGGCTGTCTATGTCACCTGTGTGTAGTCAAAGCTAAAAGCAGATAAATTATATCCAGTAGTGATATAGGTCCCCCATTTTTTCACATCACAAGCAAATATGTCCACATCTAAAAATACTGTTGCACATCAGCTCAGGATGCCATATTTATACTTCAGTGCTTTCAAAGGACAGTATTTTAGAAATATTCTGAAGTGTTTGTAAGAATGAAAGCCAGGTTTAATGATTAAATTGACTCTATTCCAGCAATTGCTCCACTACAGAGAAGGGGAAAATTACTTGTGGTATCTGCTTCTAATCCTCTCACAAACCCTTTTGTTGCTCTTGCATCTTAATCTCCTTCCAGAATTTTTACTTGCTATCTTAATTTCACAGATGTGCTCAACAAGTGGTGGGTTGCAATTTTGCTTAGGTGAGCATTTTCTGATTCTGTGGGAAAGATATCAGATACTACAGCTATTGGAACCAATGGGAATACATCACTGTGTACCCATCATGGTGAAATGAACAGGCTTTTCCTTCCTTTTGGAGAGGTCTCAAAGGAAAGGAGTGCAGCTGTGTGTTTCTGACTCTACAACAATGGGAGCTTTATAAAATACGTGGTCACTATCTGCTTCCAGGCGTAAGGAGTATTTCATGTTGTAGCTGCGCAGGCTGCACTATCATGCAGAATTTTCCCTGGAGCATGCGTCCAGCACAAAATTGTTCCTCAGCTCTCAACCACACTGTAACAGCAGAAAATGTCACGCATACTTGACACCATCCTCCTGATCATTATGTTGTGTCTGCGAGGGACCTGGATGAAGACACAAAGACAAAGCAAATGGTTCACAGAATGCCTGTGGACCTCAAAACTGGTGGAAAAAAAAAAAAAAAAAAAGAAAAAAGGAATTTCTCCACAAAAGGATAGGCTAGTTCTTGTTGCTCTAACTCAAAGGCATCCTATGAGAAGCAGAAAAGATACAGTTGATAATGAAACTATTTGTTTATTCCCATGGACATCTTCCACTCCTTCAGCAGCTGCAGCATGCAGTAAAGGTTCCCAGGCCCTCTAGGGTGGACAGAATAACTGGATTTTTTTGTCTCCATAGTGATTTGCTGTCAGCAGCCAACTGTCTACCTTTTCCATGCCTACTGCAATCTGTAAGAAAAAAAGGGTTTCATGTTTTGCATTTTTACTACTTTGTTCTCACTTAGGAAGACAGTGAAACAAAAAGAAATAATCATTAGGTGTGATATTTTTTTATTAGGTGGGGCTTTTTATTTTGGCAGAAAAATAGTTTTCTCTAAAAGCACATGCACTTCCCTGAAAAATATTTCATTTTTACTGAGAAATATTTGGTTTAAAGTTCTTTTTTTAAATTTAAATAATATTCAGGTTAATAATGCAAATTTTAGAGACTTTTATCTCCCCTTAGTGGACAGATCTTTCCTTGCTTTGAGAAGCAACACAAACAGAGGGGCTTTGGTTTTCCCATGTGAGCATTGCATAATTGCAAAGAGGTTTGTTTTCCTGTTTGGTCCTTCTGGAAAGGAACTTCTATTATCAGCCATCCTACATGAACAATGATACAAGCAAATTCTGAGGAAGTTCTGGTTCAACTCATCCAGTCACAATGGGATAAGAAAAATGACATTGACACTTCTCAGCCAACACACATGAATACAGAAGGCAGTGTACTCCATTCTGTTCCAGAGTGTGAAAAAAAGACTAAAATATGGGCAGCCAAATGCAAAGAAGAAAAAAAAATTAGGATTCATCCTAAAAATCTTTGAAGTAGAGACACAAAACAAATCCATGTATATAAATGTCATATTCCTGTATTTTTGGCAAAGAGTGATTTTCAACTGTCAAGAATTGGTATTTTCTATAGACTGCTTTGTTAAAACCCGCTGCACCAAGTTTTTCTCATTTTAGACAATTATGATCTACAAATTCATATACAAAACTTAACCCACTTCCTAACTTCCAATCCTTGAGTTTTATTTAGATATCTCTAAAAGACATAATCTCCAGTATATCCTGGGATCTTGGTGAAATTAGCAGACCTCACTCTTAACTGTTTGTTGAAATATCCTGGCTGCCCACATTGTACTCGGAGCACTGAGGCACACACTACCAGGGGTCCTGGAGAAAAGAGCAACAAGATAACTTGAACCCTGACCACAGGAGTCCATGCAGCATCTCAGGAAGGGGACATTCTCCTTTATCCCAGCATTTTACCTCAGCAGGTCAGAGTCCACAGAGCAGATACCAGATTTGTAGCTTTTGCCACTGTTTTCCCACAGAACTTAACACTTTTTTCTCCCTGATTCTGATTTTTACTGAA
This sequence comes from Lonchura striata, assembly GCF_050655825.1. Lineage (NCBI taxonomy): Eukaryota > Metazoa > Chordata > Aves > Passeriformes > Estrildidae > Lonchura > Lonchura striata. Next base: position 66,885,946 of record NC_140703.1, read on the forward strand.
CAGTTATATACATGATATTTTCACATAATCTCCAAAATTTTCATTACATCTTTAAAAACACTTTGTATGTATAAAATATGCAATTACTGAGTTAGCCATCTGAATTTCAATTTTTGTTGATCTAGAAGATCTCATGTTGGATGCATAAGCAATGATTCCATGTTCTTGTCTATCTTAGCACCCTCCCATAGCTCCTTGTGTCAAATGGCTGGTGCAGGACAGCTGCTGTGATTCATGTCTTGCCACTATCCACATACACAACAGCCCTGAGCCAGCAGGATTTAAGACACATCACAGACTGAAAACACAGACTTCTTTGCTTCTCATCACCCTGAAACACATGGTAAAAGGACTGGAAAAAAACTAAAAAGGGGAATGTCAATCCAAAGAGAACAACATCTCTTAACTTCTAAGTGACATTTCTGCTTACCCTCAGATGGGTGCTGGCAACATTTAGGAAGCTGCTTTGCATCCATAGCAGCTCATTGCCACTAGCAGTTATAACTAGAGAGCCACTTCAGATTTCTGGGGCATTTTTGTAGATTATATTTCTTTAGCCCCAAGGCTAAAGAAGAAAACCTCTACTCTTTTTCTTAGGAAATATTTACTAATTTTATTTGTTCATGCCTCCTTTTCCCACTTCCATTACTCATGTAGAACTAGTTGCAGGTTGGGGTTGAGGGGAAGCTGATTAATACAGCACGAAGAGATGAGGCACCTCACGGGGCTTTCAGCAATAATCCTTCTTCTAATGGATGCTGACACCTACTACAATGATCTGACTTCTAACCCTCAGTCACCTCAACAGACCAAAGTAAACCTCACCTCTTCACTTTGTACTCTCCTAACATCTATGTTAGGATGTGAGGTAAGGGTCACAAGTTTTATTTTAGTAAGTGAACCTTAATGTTAGGGTGCCTTTATTTATTGCCTTAGCTTAGCAAAATACACTTAATTCTCAATATCAGGAGCAGCATTCATGGTGTGAGAACAACACATGAAACAGACCTGGATAAAATACAGACAGCTAAAATAGTATACATGTAACCTCTACTCCAACCACTAGCAAAAGAGGCAGTTGATAGAGCAAGGGATCTTTAGTATGAAGCTTTAGTTGAGATCCAGTTTCATATAAGCATTAAATCTCTAAGATGGAGACAGCACAAAGGGCACTCAAATACAATATAGCTACTGAACACCATCAGAACAAAAAAGTCAATGAGCCCAGCTTGGACCCAAGTATGAGAAGTTTTATTCCCTGAATATTCTTATAAAGAATAAAAAATAGCTTATTTGCTCTCTTTGTCTACGTGTATAGAAACAATACCTCTTCAGAGCAGACATCATTTTTTAGTGTGGGATCTTGTATGGAAAATCAATAAAATTCTCAGTCTTGCTTTAAGGTTTTTCATGTATAAAGTATTGCGTACATTTATTTGAGTTCTCTGTCTTCATTGTTTAAAAATAAATAAATATTCATATTTAAATTATCCAATTATCAAATTATCTAATCAAATTATCCAAAATAAGTGTCATATATTGGATACTAACCAGGAAACTAAAATTACTGACTTCACAAGTCCAGTGAGAATTCGTGAAGTGAAGAGTTCTTTCAGTGATTCAATCACATATAAATTACCTGCAGAAATAACAAATCTGTGGAGTGGATATTAAGACAAAATTAGGAAAGAGAAGTTGTTTTGGTTTTCAGTTTGAAAATGTTGCTTTTTTCAAGTTTAAAACAAAATAATGGAAGAAAATGCAGTGACTTTTTTTATAACAGGCAGCACATTCCTCCAGTTTTCATCCACTTTTTGTTTGTTTTCATTCATTCTGAAATTCGTCCCCCTCACACAGAGTTAGCACAAGGACCAGGGACATTCAGTACTATGATGACACAAATGCTTGGGGTCCAATTGTGTCCAATTTGACACAACCTTCAAGCAAGCACCTCTTGTGCTAGATAAGAGCTCCAAGGTATGTTACATGACAGACAAGTGCTAAAAACTCCTAAACTTCATATGGGAAGGGAATCTCTCTAAGTCTGTAATGGCTGCTTCTGTGTTGATGGACTATGACTCCAGTTTGAACTCCTGATGTAGACAAATGCAAATTACATTTTTTTTTTTTTTTTTTTTTTTTTTTTTTTTTTGCTGCATATTGCCATTGTTAAAGTGGGCCAAATCAATGGGCCAAAAATCGTGCCCTTGATTGTATAGGCATGTTGCCAAAGAATGCTAAAAGCTGTTCAACTTCTGATGTAGGGAAAGCATAGCATATGAATCTGGGAGCCAGAAGGACTATTGAATAATATCTGCTGGATAGGATTTTTCACTGCATTTTTTTTTTTCTTCTCTTACTGTCCACAAGAAGCTGGAACCTATGTAGATGTTTGGTCCTCTGTGGATGAGGATTCAGGATTCAACTTTTGTTAATGAAAATGGGCCATCTGGATAGCAGAAATCAAGTTAGCTAGTAACCGAAAGCACACGGTTCATCCACATGCCTGTGACTCAGACAGCCCTCTACCCCACTTGAATATTACTTATATTTGTCAAGCTGCTAAATTTGGAGCACAGGGAAGCCTGACAGAATCCTACCTATGCTGGCCAGCATATTTAGTCTCTTGAAGTTCTGTATTATTTTTGAAGTGGTTTAAAGTACTCACCAGAAGTTTCTAACATGGCCAAGTTTTGTTTTAATATCTTTGGGTCCAGTCATGAGCTACTGAGCCATTTCCCATTTGTACTGATGGGCAGGATACCAATCCATCTTTTCTCACTTGCTGCTCCTCTAAGACCACACTAACAAATTTAGATGCTTCCCCTTAGCACTTCAGCAAAAGGCAGAAGAAGTTTTATGGGAACAAAAGGAGAGAAAAGATATTAGGGTAATTTTCTGTAACTGCAATGGAACCAGACTGCTGGACTTGACAAAATATTTTCAGCAGTGCAGTGTGCAAGGACTCAGCATCAGGCTCTCATTGTTTATATAACAAAACAAGTATGCCTAAAAAGTCACTGAGTCGATGGGAGTTTTCCCCTGGCTTTGAGTCAGACAGCTTGAGATCACAAGTTTTGCTGCTGATACAAAGTAGTCTGTTCTCTGTTTCTCACTTCACTTAAACCTGGTAATTAGGAGGTCTTAAACCAGAGTCATCAGGTCCACTAAGTCCCCAGGCTCCTATTGGCTTCCTCTGAATTACTCCACAGTCAAGCTCAGGCCCTTCAGCACTTTTTGATTTATTTTAGGTTGCAAGGACCCCATCCCCCTTTATAAATATTCTGATACCTGCTGTTGTTTACTCTGCTTCATAGTTTCCTCACAAGCACAACCATAAAGCTGCACTTAGTCCAGCCTTCACAGCATTCATTTCCCACTTCACACAAAAGATACACACGTCAAAAGATATGGAACTGAACTTGCCAGTGATTTATGAGCATGAAATTTAAGGCTTTTCTTTAGTTGCAACCCTGGTCTGGCTGAGCATTAGGATTGTATCTGTGTATATATCCAGTGCATCCAAACCAGTAATTCCTTGGGTGGTCCAGGAACTCCCCAGCTAGTTATCTGCCTAGAAGAGATAAGGGCCTGGTCTCAGGCAACCTAAAAATAGGTGAATGATTGAACTGTGCACCACCTTCAGAAATGTTTGACTGACTGATACAGGAGTTCTCCAGGTAGAAACACTGGGCAAATTATCTAGCAGGTACAGCTGTGTAACTCCAATTTTTATGCTTTAATATACTGAAAAACATCTTGGTTGTAGTCTAAGATTCCCAGGCCACTCCTCCTACATAATTGATCATAACTGATATAAACAGTCAATAGAAGCATGACTGCTTCTTATTGGTTGGATATTTAGATGTTTTTATGTAGTTTAGATAATCTGTAGAAAGTAATTATGTATGACCTGGACTGGTAATGTAGGACCATGACCATCGGAGTTATGACAAATGAACAGAAAAGTTATTTGTGAAACTCACGTCATCAAGCTGAAGACATCATTGCAAGGATGCCTGCAACTGAGACTTGTTTTGATACCAAAGAATGAGAAATAATTTTGTCCAAGAGATCTAATTCCCTGTGCAAGAATTATTTTTTGATAGGAACTTTTCTGTACCAGCATCAGAATCTTCAGGTGTCTGCAAGTGCATGGAAACGGGTCTGGTTTTGTCACCTATGTTGGAAAATATTCTGATCCTATGCCTAATAAGTAAAATGTTCTGATTTAGGATTAAAAACTTAATTTTTGGTGATTCATTTTCAGCATAGCTACCCATCAAAAGCCATTTGGATTATTAATCATATAAGAACATTGTTTTAAATGGCCAGAGACCAATTTTTTGTGGCAAAAATTTATTTGTCCAATCCTTTGAGTTCAGTTCCACTTGCCAATATTCCCTATCAGTTTCCATTAAAAATTGATGCTCTTTTCATCACTTTTTTTTTTTCCAGAAAGAATATTTAGAAATGACATCAGCTGGTTTCCTAAAGTCTACAAGTAATCAAATAAACCATTGCTGCTATCTCTTTGCTTAAGCAGTATTACACAGGTCAAAGACCAGACTGTAGTCTCCAACATGTCTTCCTGATACATTTAATGGCCCCTGTGGGAAATGTATAACCATGGCATTAATAATGCTCAATAAACAGATTTTTTCACAAAAATGCATCATCTCAGTGGAATCATGAATCGAATTCACAGTTAAACAGAACAACAGTCAGGAAGCAGAATCTGGGAAAAGATAAGAAATGGTCATATATCCTACTGAAACATTTCAGAGCACAAAGGCATCTCCAGAAACTAGTGCTCATTACAGGATATTGTTACACATCCTTCAGTACTATGTAGAATAATGAAAATGTAAAATCTGGAAAATTGCATGCACTCTGTTCTGTTCTCTGGCCTGCCTACACAAATTTGTTCTCCATAGTTTGCACGATCTTACTTCTATGATCAATACATGGCTTTTTATAACTTTCAGATTTAAAGCACAGTAGAACATATTCCTAGAAAATTTCTTTAAAAGTATACTGAGAAGAATTATGTGAGCGGACAAGCCAAGTAATGTACCTGACTTTTCTTAACATTTTGGAAAGTTGGCAGTGTTCAGCACCCCAGTTCTCTTCCAGTTACAGAAAAGGTCTCTATGGTATATTTTAGTCTAAAAATAAGAGTTGTTGCTGAAGGGAAATTTTTCTAGAAAGTGCTATAAAATAAATTGAAAGACCTTATAATTAATCCAAAGAAAGAAACCTGCAGCTCATCTTTCTGTTATTCCTACACACACCACAAAGCAAAGAATTCTTCACACAAACAAGAGCCCAGAGAGAAGAAAAAATGCAAATGACTTTATAAGGAAGAAAGGTAATGGAAATAGACTTTAGGTGATGGAGACTCTTTATTTTGTTTCTGGAAGTAAAGAGAAGTTACAAACCTCCAGAACTGTGACATGGAAAGCTGATGTCTGTAGTAACCTTTGGAGAGTTTTTATTTTAACAAAGCATTTCCATTACTTGATGAGTTCGCCATAAGATAGGTCTAATCCAATCCTGATGTAATTCAGTTTAGGTTCATGGAATAATTTATTTGTGCCTTTCTCTCCTCTGTTCCTTTCTCACTTTGTCCACATCTCCCTCTCTTCACCCAGCCTCAATTACCTCTATAGGTACAGCTCTACATGGCACATATAGTGCTGCAAGAACCATGCCTTGTCACTCCCTCCCAAGTGTGGTTCTCTTCCCCTTTCAGATCCAGTTCTGTCTCTTAATGTGACCTATTTCTATATCAGAATTTTGTAACATTATCTTGGGATGACTTTTAAACACTTATACATGCTAACAGGTCCAAGAAAGATGAATGTTTTGGAAAGGCATTTCAAGGTATGAGATAAACATGTCCAGCTTTAACTAGCAGCCTAGAAAGTGATTCTGCTACCAGCTGTGGTCATTTTCATGTTTATGTTTATCAGTGTTATCATTAAGGCTGGAGCTGTACAAAAAGGAGGTTGGTGTTCAAAGCAGCCTGTGACCAAATAGTTTGTGGTTATGTCACTTCAAGTAGCTGGCAAAACACAAAATGAAGCTGTAAGAATAGACAGGACAGAATGAACGAGGTCTAAATACTCCTGTAACTAAATGAATATGAGCTCCTACTAACTCTGACTAAAGTGCAATAGTTTTCTAGTGGTATGAGCTTATAAAAACTACAAATTTTGATGTACTGAAAATATCTTATGCTTGTCCTCCTGTCTTCTGTGTGCTACAGCAGACATGTCAAATTCCTTTGGTGTTTCCTCATGTTATAATGACTTTTGCCCTCTGATTGATGGACCTACCCATCACTACCCTTTCTTGTCATATTGCTGAATGTGGGCACACTGTGCCAAATTCATTTCCCTCGACTAATGATGCTTCACACTTACTTCCAGCTGTGAATGGTGGGGGGATGACAACTTGATGAGACTAAAAATCTTGCTGAGCATATGACATTAAGAAAAAAGGCCCAGAAACTACCAAATGGATTTGTGATTTCAATGACAGAATTTTAAAGGCCTCACTAGCTCATTAGAGAATGAACTGATAATAATTTCAAAACTTTGCTACCTAATTAAATAGCAAACATGTTAGTGAGTTGCTAAATGAAAAGACAAATAAAGTAAAAGATACATAAAAGCATATGATAAATACAGTAAGTTTTTTTTTCTTAGTCAAGCGCTATAGACTGGTAACAAACAACATAAAACTATGAAAGTAAATATCAATAATGAAAATTAACAAAAAGTCTTCTGCAGATGTGAATGATTTTGTGGGGAAAATAACCTTTATAAAGGAAAAAGTAATTTTGTAGGAATCAAAAATAGTAAGTTGAAAGACTTAGCAAATATATTGTACTTTAAAAAAGGATGTCCTAAAGACTGAAGATTGACACCTTTGAAAGTGGATGTAGATGATTTAGGAAATCAAACACTATTAAATTAGACTATCACACAGAGTATGTTTGTGTGTTAAGTAAATTAAATATTTACTTAACATTTAACAGACTCACATAAATCTCCCTACTTGAATTGAGATGCTTGGCAAATAATATTGAACCAAACAAACAAATCAAAAAATCCTCCTCTGTTTAACCAGGGGCTTTTAATGCCAAATCTATTTCCCAACTTTCTAAGAACATGTCTTACTATAAAAGACACCAGTAATCTCTAACAAGCTCTACAGTAATTTTTGCTGATCAAAGATATGTATAATTTATAGTCTGGAAGTGCTCTGAGTAAGATTTGTTACTATGACGCAGATACTGTCTCCAAGACAGTGAATTTGAAACATCTTTGTAATTTCCATGTGGTATGTAGAAATTCATCCTCATTCAGATAATTTTGTCAGGGTAAGAAGGAAAGGCTGAAATGGCAAAAGTTCTAACAGGATGGGTGGCTGGTGCCACAAAATATTGGTGCAATGTAATAACTTGGACTTGATCAAAATATAAGGCAAGAAAAGGGATGCAATCAATAAAGGACACAAAAAGTAATAATACCCTATGCAGTAAAAGAGCTGAAAAGAGTCAGTCTGATACTCAATAGGAATATCAGTGATATGTATATATAGTGATATCAGTGATATATATCAGTGATACTGAGACTGGCCAAGTGCTTTTTGCCTTCACCTGTCAGTCCTGACCAAGTCATTGCCTAGGGACCTGTCAGACAGCAACACCTTTAGTAGCAGTGGCAAACAGGTTAGTAAACCAGGGAGAAGAAATGTTTAGGGCATACGTTCAGGGCATATTTAAGAAAGTTAGGAGTTGGCTGGGCCCAATGTAGTTCATAAAAGCAGACTTTAAAAAATGGGTTATATAAACCCCAAGTTGTTAGCATTTATGTTTGAACCCAAATAGGATAACAAATATTTTCTTTTAAAAGTGAGAAATGAAAAAGTAAAGGACTAACAGCTGCTTTAACACTAAATTTCAGAAAAAATGGCAAAAGAGAACAAGGAATTAATTAGCCACCAAGGTCAGTTTGTCAAGAATAACTTAATTTTTTCTTACAAAAGTTTAACAAAATTTGTGGGTAGGTAATATGCAAAAGGGGAAAACTGTCTTAGCTAACATCCCCAAAAGTGGGTAAAGGAAGAATATGTCTGTTCCAAACTTTGGTAGTACTAATATTTTAATTAATGATGCTGAGGTACACACTGTACATTTGTGGATTATCATAGAATGGTTTGGGTTGGAAGGGATGTCAGAGATCACCCAGTTTCCAACACCCTGACATGGGCAGGGGCATTTTCACTAGACCAGGTTGCTCAGAGCCCCATCCAACCTGGCTTTGAACACTGCCAGGGATGAGACATCCACAACATCTTTGGCCAACCTGTCAGTGCCTTGCTGGCTTCACAGTTAAGAATGTCTTCATAACATGTAATCCAAAATCTACTCTCTTTCAGTCTACACCCATTCCCCTTGTCCTGCCACTACATGCCCTTGTAAAAAGTTTCTCTCCATCTTCCTTGTAGACTCCCTTCAGGTTATGGAAAGCTGCAATTTAGTCACACCAAAGCCTTCATGCACATTGGAATCAAATCTTCACATATTCAAGCACACTGAGAGACAGAATTAAAAATTACTTTGTCAAGTGAAATATGTGTTGTGAAAAAACTAATATTTAACTCCAACCAACCAAAAGCAAAGTCCTGCAATGGATAGAATAACCAGTTGCACTGGTTGTAGACATAGACAACTCCTCATGAGCCTGTGAATGGGTAAATGTTTCACATGTTTAAAATATGAAGTTTTTCTACATGAGTCAGTGGTGCTGAGGTCTCAAATAGAGTACATTTCTTTCCATGGAACACAAAATCTCTTAAAAGAACACAAATCATCAGCATTCTAGAAAATATAGACTTTGAGATAAGATCGGAAAGCAGTGAGGATAAATTCAATTTAAAAAATCAGAATGGAGAGAAAAATTAGGCTTAAAATAAATAAATATATCTAAAAATACAAAAGGTCAGAAAAAATGAAAGGAATTTGGAATGAACAGAAGCAGAAGTGATCTAGTAACTAGAGAATGAATGAATGAATGAATGAATGAATGAATGAATGAATGAACAAGAGCAGATTATTCAAGTGTCTAGGTATTTCCCAGACATCTGTCAGAAATAACAGAAAGGCGAATGTGGCCTCCTGGATACATGTGGCAAATTGGGGAACAGGTGAGAGAACCATTTAAATCCCCTTCCGATGCTTATTTGCCACAAGTAACTGAATCTATTGCTCAAAACATTAGAAACCAATCTTCAAAGGGTGAGGTGTAGAATAGTTTGAATTTGGTGCTTTTTTCTTGAAGGAAACAACTTCAGCAAAATCTGGAGACTGGAAATATCTGTCTAGGAACCTCAGAGTACTTATCATCAGTATTTGACAACTCAACTACTCTGATGCTGCCTGCAAGGAAAAAGGGAGATGAAATGTAGGAACAACAATTCTAGACACTGTAATTTTGCTGCTCCTCTTTTGTCTAAAGGCAGAAGTTATTAATGCAAGAGAGATAAGATGTACCAACAGCTGTTCATAGAATATAAGAAATGAACACACTTTTCACCAAATCAAGTAAGCCAAATTCACTAGCTGTTTTATATCATTCTGATCATTAAAAGTAGTGTTGAGACTTCAATGCTGAATTTTATTACTCATTCACTATCCAGATTAATGAAATCTGCCAACTTTAAAAAATTTTATTTACATAAGGGGGGTAGAGTAAATAACTGACCTGCGGTCCTTCAATGTGGTTTTGCATTGAATGTTTTTGATTACAGTTTGAGGTTGGCAAAGTGACACTTCACATTTTTAAGTTCTGGAGATTTCAAAGGAGACAAGTTTGCTGTTGTTGGACTTTATGACTCTTCTGCATGTCATAAAATTCTTCTACCATGTTTTCCATCACTTTTGATCAACCACAGACAAAGCACTGCATAGGAAAGCAACAAACAACATATGGTATTAGCTTCTCCACAGTCTACATATGTTATCGGATTCCCAAAGTGAATTAAAACCCAAAGAATGAGAAAGGAAAAAAAAATGAAAAAAGCAGAGTGAGGGAAGGTGGATGTAATTATGAGCCTGGTTGCCTGCATTAGAAACTCAATATTCTGGAATACCAGCTGTTAAATTTTTCTTTGGCATATAAACAGTTATTTGTTACTAAAAGCAGTCATTCTGGTTAAGACGCTATATTATTGATGCAACTGATGGAGCTCAAGGGTGTGTTAAGAATTAATGTAATTAATACAACTTCAAGAAGAAATTTAAAAATATTTGCTTCTGTCCATTATTTTTGTTTATGCTTTGCAATATTTTGCACTAATGGAATTATTCTTATGCTTGTCCTTTTGCCAAGGAATTGGAGTTTCTAAGCACAGGTTAGAGTTTTTAAGCATAGGCAGATGACCATGGTTTCACTGAAGACCGAATAATCACCAAGTAAGACCAAATAAGTATGTTTTTTTTAATGGCTATTGTGCATAAAACATTTCTTCCTCACATGCCTTTGAATTTCAATTTTTTGTGACACCAAGATTTCTATCTGGGTGGAGACTATTTGGCACATCCAAATGAAAGTAAATAAAGTAAAAACAAATAATTCGGTAGATGACCAATTCTGACTTGATCAGGCATGAATGTTGGAAAATATCTTCTGTGTCTGGGGATGTGAAATCAGTAAATATAACTCAAAGAATAACTGAATGTTATGCTGGGGATAATTTAATCTCTCAATCACACTTTAAGTATTTGTAGAAGTCACCTGTTTTTTCTGAACAACTTCAGAGATGGAATAAAAAATATATTGCTAAATCTAGGTTTTAAGAGGGCATCCCAACTCCTTCAAGCAACAGCATTTTTCTGTCAGTCATTTTTGTGTGGCTCTAGGAAGACTTAAGCAAATGAAGCTATGACAGAATTGACCCTCCACATGTCCAGTGGTATAAAAGATAACAATTTTCCCATTAAAATTTTTGCTATATTACTTGGTTTTCAGTCAGGGGGAAGAAGAGGAAGAAAAAAATACTATGAACTTGAAAAATTTCTGATTTCTTGCCAATTTTCACTATCTCCTTTTTCTCGCTTAGTAATCTATCCATTGATTTGAGGTTTTCACACATTAGTATTGGAAATTCAAGACTGGTTCTTCACTGGGAAGTGAAAATTCTAGATGCCAATGGTGTAACTACCTTTCACAGATGCTCCAGTTTGAAAAAAACATATATTTGTTTTCTTCCTTCTATGCAAGAGAGGACACTGGAGCAATATAGTGCAGAGAGATATTTTAAAGTTACATAGAAAAAAATTGCATACAATTTTAAATTATGCAACAGGGATGTATGTATTTGTGAGGATAATGACCCACTTCAAAACTTAGCAGTCAGAACTGTGATTTGTGCTATTTGTCAACCCAATTCTAAAAGAGACATGCTACTTACAGACCTATGGTTACTGTGAAAACATAATTTACACGTTATCACCAGGAATCCTTCTTCTATAAAGAAATATCTGTGTTTCATTGAAACTCCCTTGTTAGAGCTAGCAGGAATACAGAAACTTTAATAGTTTGTGGTTACAGGTATAAATTACCTATCCCAAGGCTTGTACAGGACACTGGAATGAATCCGAGTGGCTTTGGAAAGTCCCTCAGTAAACTGATTTTAACAGTCACTACCATGATCTCCCTTGATGAACATATCTTCTCTCACAAATTCTAAAGAAAATTACTTAATCTGTTTGGAGTAATGCCTGGTAAGAAAGATAAGTCCAGAATCTGATGGGTCATGAATGAGTTTTCTTGGGAAAAAGCTTGATCATGCCAATTGATTGGTAAGGAATTTAACAGAGTTTTGTAGTACTTAGGTTTAACAATAGCTTGTTGTTTTCAGTTTTAGAATTTATGTATGTCATTGCCATTTTCCAGAATATTTGTATGTGAACATATGTTTCAAAATGTGTGTCTACCTAACCTGGAACTTGGGCTATGAAAACAGTCCTGACTATGAAGTGTCTAAAGTATTTCTAATTCTTCCAAAGCTACAGGAATAAAATGCAAAATGCATCAGTCCAATATTTTATTTAGCCAAAATTAAACAGATGCTGAGTCTCAACTGTCCAATTTCCATTTAAATTTAGAAGTCATGTTTTTCACAACTCCTATGTTTGGCAATGAGGCTTTTTCCCTGATGTTTATTGCTTGAAAAAATTAAATTCCTCATCAACAGACCAGAGAGACTACTTTAATTGTGCACTCATCTCTCTTTTAATGTCAGAATAACTTTATTTAATCTGGTGATATTTTTTCCTGATATTCTTTGAATTTGGCTGGGATCTGCATGAGATTCTGTGACCTCTAATGGAGAAAGGAAATATCCTTGCTGCTTTGAACAGTAGACCAAGCTGCACTTTCAGATCAGTCATCAGACTCTGCTCAGGCATAATTAATTCAAATCATAACAGAAGGAGCGAAGAACTTTGTGATGATCGTGAAGATCTTGTTTCTTTCAGAACTTTGTGATGCTCAAACCTTGTTTCTTTCCTGGTTTATGCAAAGAGATTAAATGAGCTTGGCCTGCTTTGCTTATATAACTGAGAAAAGGTTCTTGCTGCACACTCACTGGAGAGTAAACACCAAAATGGACAGCTAGTGTTGGAGCTACTGGGCAATGTTAACACACCATCACATGGGGATGAACCAGACACCTATTTTAGCTGGAGATTAGGAAATTGAAAGTTTAATTTAAATACTCCTACTTCTGTCATGGAAGAACTGAGTAAGAGGTTTCCTAATGAACAGGTACAGTGACATCTTTCTAAAGGGACAAGAAATCTAACTACTTTCAATATAAAACTAAATCATAAAGATTTATTTATCTCATGAAGAAATATTTTTTCCTCTACAGTTACAGGAGCGGCTAGTTTGATCATCTTTCTCAATCCTTTCCAGTCTGATTTTCTACAGTAGTAAAAATAAAGCTGTCAAAGAAAATCAGCAGCATAATCAGGCACACTTCTTCTTTGGGAAAAAATAAAGCCATTCAGCTCACTGTGTTGTTAATTACTCAAAATCTTGCATTACAGAGAAACAAAATTTATTTGTTTGCAATAAAAACAGTATATTCAGTATATTGTTTGGAATATGAAGAGTATGTTCAGCTCCTTTTCATCCCTTTTTAGACTGGTGGCTCTTTGAAGTGATATGGCACTTAGCAGTTTTATTTGAACCATTGACACTGTTCCGCAATTTTCTAAACCAATATTGCATGTTGGAAGTCACAAAGTGTTGCCTTTTCCTTGATGTTATAGTTTCTACTTCAGTAGACTCTTTTCAGTTTTAAGGGTGATGATCCACATGGACATATCTACTTGGCTACGACATTGTATGTGTTTTCAGGTTTCCGTAAAAAAGAGGTCAAAGCCAACATGAACATTTTAATTAAATTTTGGAGGGACAGAATTGTCATATTTTTAATTGGAAAAATTTGGAAAGAATTCTTCTTTCTTTCAACGCCATCTCTGAACTACAGCATAAATGAATATAAATCAAAATGCACAGATTGATATGAGTTTAATTAGAAATGAAAGTTGTATTATTACTGTAAGTAATAGAATTAGGTCCATCTAACCACAATTTAATTTTTCCTGCAGAGTATATAATCTTTATGGACTGCTTGTGACCATAAAAAAAAGGAAAGGGTGTAAAGTAAATGATGTACTGTTCATCTTTCCCCCTTAGCAAAGTCTTGATGTTTTCATCAAAAGGCATACTTTAAGACATAATAAATTGCCAGAGCCATAATATGCGTGATAAAATGACTAGAAGGAGACATTAATCTGTATTATCAATTAAATTTACCAAGCTCACATATCAGCATTTTACTGTACTTAAAAAACAAAGAGTAAATCAAATAGTAAAAACAGTTGCTTTTAAATGTCAACATGTTTATTTTCTATGGTACATGAAATACTGGAAATCTCTATGGAATTATTTGCCAAATGGATGATACCATTTCTTGTCAGTAGAAGATAGGAATTGCTTTTACAAATTTCAAGAAAAAACTGCTTATCTTTGGGCTAATGGAAAACTGATCTTTTATATATGCATGAAATGGTTGTTGTGATGGTTTTTTAACTGGAATAAAAGTGAAATTAACAAACCTCAGTACCCTATTAAACACTTTGTAACACATGGACACTGTTCAAGAGACACAGAAAAACTACTGGTGTATTTTCCAAGCTCTGATTCATATAAATTTGGACATAGTCAAATTTATTTTTGGCAGGAATAAAATGCTTTACACAAGGGGAGAAAGAGAAATACCAGAGTTTGAAGAAGAGGTAGGTTTAAGGAGATTATCTCTTATAAGCAAAACAACCACCCATCTCCTTCAATGTGTATATGTGTATGTTTCTGTTTAACTAAGCAAGATTCCACTTTCATTATGACTAGAATTATACAGAAATGTGCCTATACAACTTGAAAATAGAACAACCTTTCTTCTAATGTTAGGTCTTGAATGCAAAGGAAGACCAAGTACATACTTCCTCACATTTATTTTTGCCCTTTTCAGACACAAAGTTTTTGATTGATCCTGTTTCCTTCTCAGAAAGTGAAGAAAAGGCATTCTTATGGAGAGAAGATAATAGCAGTTTCATTTGCTGTGTGACTGTATTGATTTTTAATCTGCGGCAAACAGTACTGCAGACAGATCACTTCCTGGATTGGGTTACTTTTGCAAAAGACAAATCCATAGCACCAAAGGAAAATAATTTTGAGAAGGAGAAGGAGAAGAAGAAGGAGAAGGAGAAGGAGAAGGAGAAGGAGAAGGAGAAGGAGAAGGAGAAGGAGAAGGAGAAGGAGAAGGAGAAGGAGAAGGGGAAGGGGAAGGGGAAGGGGAAGGGGAAGGAGAAGGAGAAGGAGAAGGAGAAAAAAATATTTAAGAAAAGCACTTGATGATAGAGAAATATTGCCCATGCAGTCCCAGAACAATGAAGAACACAATGAAGAACTATTTAAAAGATCAACAACTTCTCAACAGCATACTTATGGTTCAATGTAGCAGCAAACAAACTTAGCAACTTGGCTACTTTTTTAGGGTTTGGAGCTAATTTGTTAGGACAAGCTCAGGGAGTGTTGTATCATGTCCAATTGTTTTCAATCCTGTCCCTCACTGTCATTAAAGGCTCTCAAGCAGAGAATGAAATGACTCTCCGGTGATTTTCTCCTCTTCATGATAATGTTTTTCTTATTATCTCAAGAAGAAAAGGATCACTCCACAACAAATCAGCAGGTTTATCCTGCATCTCCAAAGAGATCTTGGTAAGTGTAAGAACAGAAAGAAACTACTTAGCTTAGGTGAATCAGTGTTTCAGGCATGAGCCTTCTGTCTGCCACAATCTGCCTTGTGACTTGCAGGGTCAGAGCCAAAGGACATCTCTTTTCTCTTTGTCTTGAAATTATAACAATGCAAACCAAACCAGAATGAAATTCCTGAAGTTAGGAAGAGTCTGGGCACATCAACTCAGGAAGCCAGTCCAGAAGTCCCTGCCCAACTGGCAGAAACATGAGATTCTTCTGGCTCTGGTGCCTGAAGTTACTTCATGTTCAGAAGCAAGGTCAGCTGGAGTGACCAAGGAAATTTATTTTTTGATTAAGTTTTCCAGTAGCCATTAACTTTTCTATAAATCAAACATATAAGTTCACACAAGCCATTTCTGTGTGCTTCTCAGAAGCTGGTGTTTACTTTGTGGCTAAACAGCACTGAACTTTTCTCAGACCCCAGTTTTGCACAGTACTTAAGAAGGAGCTATATAATTTGGTTTAGCTTTTTCTTCCCCATTAGACATGCTGACTTCTATATTCCTTCTGTTGGCCAAGAATTATCATAAATCTAGAAACTACAAGAATCATGGAATATCCCAAGTTGGAAGGGACCCACAGGAATCCTTAAGTCCAGTTCCCTGGTACTCACACAACTATCTAGAACTAAACCAGGTGACTAAGTGCATCTTCCATATACACCCTGAACTCTGACAGGATTGGTGCTATGGCCACTTGCCTGGGGAGGCTGTTTCAGTGATGACCACCTTCTCAATGAAGAACCTTTTCCTTATATTTAATCTGAACTTCCCCCAACACAGTTTCATTCCATTTTCTTGTGTCCTCTTCCTCTCTCTAACCAGGGAGAGGAGATCAGCACCTCCTCAAATGTTTTCTTATAGTGCTGAAAAGAAGACAGAACAGTAGATTGAGTGACTTCATAAGTTTATTTCTTACTGTGGTGATCAGCTGTGGAACAATCGCTCCTCATCTTACAAAAGGGGGCTAAATGAGAACCTGAATGATGGCTTCAAGCAACAACATAATGTCCCCAAAAATAACAGAGAAATTGTAACTAGAGAGAGTACAAAATAGATCTAAATTTTAAGGCTGAATCTGAGAGCAAAGACAGGCTGTGTTCTTACTATGAAATTCATAACTAGAATTGAGAAGCAGTTATATAGAAAAGAAATTTCCTCCTTTTAGGCCATTTCATTGTCTATTAATTTAGTGGTTTTTAAAAATAAATAAAAGGATATTTTGAAATGTACTGGAAAACTCACATTGTCATCTGTGGGGTTTTTTTCCCATTTAATCACAGCCCCTCCCAAACTGAGATCAATGAAGCAGGGAGATGAGGTTTGTGGTCCATCTCATTATACAGGCCACACTGAGTAGAAAAAGAACAGCCTGAATGAAAGACAGAATAGCTTATTTAGGTGGGAAGACAGTTAGTGACACATATTGTCTGAAGAGATTGCATTGAAAATTACTGGATATATCCAGATGATTCTTTTCCAACAGGGAATCTGCTGCAGCCTCAGAGAATCACATGGTGGCATCTAGGGTATCTGTCAGAGGACATATATGCCCAGGCAGGCAAGGGAGCATTCTGAATACAGATTCTGCAAAGATCCAGAAAACTCTGCTCGTCTTCTTGATAAGCATTGTTGGTCTGATCTAGACATTTTTTTTCTATATAATGTTCTCAAGATGGAGTTCCAATAAAAGCTTTCAGCTATGATGAATCTCTTAGGTATTGCACGCAGATGGAGGGCTGCTTTTGTTTATTTGCTAGCAAAAGAAATTCAAATAAAATTATTTCTAAAATATGTTCAGAATTAAATATATCCTTCAGTTATTTAGCTTATTGGAAGTGGAGATCCAAACATACATCTGAGAGTAAAAGATGTTGCAATAATTTTTCAATTTTACCTCAGATATTATTCGTATGAAACCCTGCCTCTCAGATTTTCCTAAAATTGAAAATTTAGTTATGATCAAGGATCGCTACAATAAAGCAAAAGATACCAATATTAAAATTAGATATTAAGAGACCCAAAGTTCAGACAGACACTAGCCATTTTTGTAGACTGCAAAACAAAAATCTCTTTTAACCTTACTTCCTACAGAAGCTTTGCAATCAGATCAGTATTGTTTTGTGGAGCTAAAGCAGGGAATAAAATAAGTATGTGCAAGACAGAAAGAAGTAGGAGCACTATATAAGGGACATGTTGCTCTGGGAAAAAGTTGATGCCCATTACCTTGTCTGTTCTGGCATTACAGACGACAAGTGACAACCACGTAAGAAAGGCAGATCCAAAGGCAAATGCTTCCCCTTTTTTCCCCCTGAAAAATATCACATTATGCAATTAAGCCCTAAAATATAGAGGAAGAGAGAAAAGTGGCAGCCAGGCTCATCATATTAGAGATGCTTGGCACTTTGAGTTAACATGCATCTCTTCTTGGAAGCTATAAAAAGTCACCTTTGTAATTTTGCTGTCTTCAGTATATTTTTCCTGTGGTAAGCATGGGAGATGCAGCAATTCAATACTTCAAATTCTGGTTATTTGACTTCCTGTTTGTGTCCTAAAGTATGGCTTGTTCAGCCTTTCTGACAAAGACATAGTTCCTAGAAAGTTTCCTTCCTGTCACCTCCACTATTTAATCTCTTTTTATAGCTGTCATTGCCAGTTGTGACTTCGTATTTATTTTATTTTTTTTTTCAGTCATTTTGCTTTCCTGTTTTTTTTTTCTTATTGTAAGGTTCTTTAGTTTTTTGGTCTCTTACAAAATGCTGTACACTTAGTTTTATTGCACCTCTGAGGGACGTCTTTCTCTTTATTACAAGAGACATTTCTGAAGTACTTTCCTCCTGAATGACAGCATAATGACATTATATTCTTTCATGTGCTATTTAGTCTGGAACACTCTGTTTTGCTTTCTACAACACATGTGCTACGAATCTGGTATCTTTTTAGTAGGAGCACTAGATTGCCTCTTTTCCTGTTCCTCATTTGTAATAGTACCTGCTTATAGTAAGTTCTTTTGCTCAAGTCTTGGCATTACCTCTTACTTTCACTCTTCTTATTTATAGATTTATCCTGGTTATGAAAAATATATTAATAGCCTCTTAGAGGGAGTCTGATCAGCATGCTTTATCCCTACTGTAGCATCTGCCCAGCCTCTTGGCCTGTTTCAAAAACAAATTAGCAGGATTGGGCTAATCCTGTTCCATCAGCAGTTAAATTTCTCTGATCACATTTGCTTGAGACTGTGAGCACTCTCAGGTAGTTCTTAGGTCCATAAAAAGTGCTGAGGACTTGGCAAACAGCAGTAACCATACCACACAGAAATTTTTTCCAAACAACAATTTGTAAGCTTTTAGTAAATAAGTGACATCTCTACACGTGATCTGAATAGAGTTGAGACAAGTAGATTAATAATCATTGTCTGAAAATGTTTTTTTCTTCTTATGATACATAAGGCTTATGACACATAAAGCATTAATAAGATCATAAAGTTGTTTTACAGTCCTGCAATTTATGGTGAGTTGTTTGATTTACCAGTAAAGGAATATTATCCCATGAATACTGCATTTAATCAACTGCTTAACTGAATTATTCTGCCAGAAATTTGCTTGTTAATGATGCTATTTTCTACTGTTTCTAAGCCTGCTGGATTTGCTTGAACAGCATGTAGAATCTGTGTCTTGTTAAAATACTTTCCTGCAGTTAAAATGTTTGTGTGACACAATTGTCTGTGTTTTTATTTTAACTTTCCACAATTATACGGTTTCCATGCACACAAATTAAATACTAGTGATCCTGTATTAACCATAGATGAACTACCCACAATGTACTCATATGAATTAAACCCTTTCTTCCTAAGAAAACAAAGCAGTCTGTAACAAGACAATGGGCAGAGTTTAAAAAAATCAGAAATGGAAGATAATAGCAAAGGCAAACCTATACCTTCAATAAGTGTTTTTGCAACACCTCTTTAAAATCTATATAAATATATGTGTATATATACCTAGACAAAGAAGATTATGAAAGATATCTGCTAATGATGGGCTAAAATTCTAAGCTTTGATGCTGAACCTACCTTTGCAGATAGGAACTTGCCTCTCCTGTCTGTAACCCTGATACCAGAACCCTCTTATCCCTGAAGAAACCAGTTCAGATCCCAGCTGGGCAGTTTTGGCTTTTCGTGGAGATCATTGCCTAGTTTGCACATGAGTAGTTTGTCAGAATCCATTCCACCTGATCCATTGCAGAGGTAATCCCAACCTTCAACTCACAACTCTGCGATGTGAACCATGCAATGATGAAAGAGTAGAGAGCACAAACACTTGAAAGTGTATATGTGCCTTTTGCAGAACAAAGACCAACTGATTGCTCATCAGCTTCAAATTATACTGGGATAATTCAAGCTACCTGTCCCCATGGAGAAGTATTTCTGTAAAGCCTGATTATTTTCAGCTCTGCCTAGTTTGAATTCCTATGGACATGTCAGTCACTCAGTACACTGAAGTACACAAGCCTCATTTATGTTTCTACTTCTCTGCTTCCCACTGACCTTAACAAAATGTCTATAGTTTGTGGTAACAAATAATGAGTAAAATAAAAATATGTTTTCATTTGTGATTTAACCGTAAGTTTTGCAAAACCATACCAAAACTATGGGGGTTTTAATACATTAACATATCTTCAATTTAATTCAGACTCTGAGGTCTCAAAATTCCAATTCATTGATGTATTTTATAAAAATTTAGTGAAGGTTGTAACAATGTTCCATGAGGATGCTTTTCCATTCAATCAGAGACATGAAAAATAAATACATGAGGATTCACCCCAGTTCTTTGTAGAACTGAAAGCCTCATTAGAAAGTGAGATAAGATCCTTTAACTGCAGACTTTTACTAATAGATTGTAAAGCTCCTTCAGCCACCTTCTGGCTAGTGATGATTTACATGGGCTGAAGTAGGGACACTTCTTTCTCATACCATTCCGCATGTATTTTACACTTCTAGTTGTCCAGATGAGAAAGGATGAGGCTAGAATTTCTCTCAGGAAGAAAATAAATATTTCATACTGAAAACAGAATAATGCAAAAATTGACATTAAAGTGTAGACTGGATTTCAGTGAGTGTAGAAATCAAATAGGTTGTTAAAGCTTCATTCTCAGGCTAACAAAACCTAGACATTTTTACAGTTTGACACAACAGCAGCAATTTATTTTATTTCAAAAAATAACTTATCATTAAAAAATCATCTGTCCTTGACAGAAAACTGGCAAATTATGTATTACACAATGTACTTTAAAAATCTGTGTGCAAGATTCCAGAGAATAGAAGCAATATTGTCTATAAAACCAAGTATTAAAAAACAGCATCTCTGCTCTTAATTGTAGATTTCAGTGTGGGATGATTAAAAACAAATGAGTTTGGAGGAGCAGTTCTTTAAATGGAGACATCAAGTTTGTGTTTGGATTCTGTAATGTTTACCCCAAATTTCAAAAATTCACTACATCTTTAAAATGAGGTTGTGATGTTACTAAGTTTAATTTGTGTTGAATATTTATTCTAAAATGTTTATCTAACTATTAAATATGAAAAGTAATGCAAAAGGTACAATAGCTTCACCTCATATCTCTTTACAGTGCTCCAGGCTGGGACACACGGTGGAACCCTGGGTCATTATGGCACACTGTTTTTCAGATTTCATATTGTATGTTGTCTTTATATGAAAATATGTATATACCTGCATTTTACACATACCTGTGTATCATTTTCCTCTGTGCAAATTAACAAATACATACCATGGGATACTTTGAGAGTTGCAGAGACCATGCTGGTTTTTAGGATGTCTCAGAGGACAAAGCCTTCGTGGAGGTGCAGTGGAAAACAACAGAACTGCTTCCACTTCTGTGGGACAGGCTGATGACCAGACTGTCCTGAGAGGCACAGGATGCTGAAGATGCTTGATCCTTTTCCAGCAGCACATCTGGGCATGAAAGTGTTAAATCAGCGCAATTCCTTGTGCTATGACTAAAACTCTCTCTGTCAGAATATTCTTCCATACTTTAACATGAAAAGTCTTGACTGATTCTATAGCTACCTGGGTGTCTAGACGGCATCTTGTGGCTTGTGTACTGGGGCCAGTGTTGAGATTTTGGTAGAGGAGGGCCTGCAGGGCCCTTGGGAAAAGAGACCAGGGGATGCCTCATGCTGTACTTAGGCAGCTCTAAGAGACCCACCACAGGACAAAACAGAGCCCATCAGACAAGTTTGTTGTGCTCCAGGAAAAACACATTTAAGAATGGGCAAAATATGAGAAAAAGAGGACGAGGGAAGACAAAGAGAAGAAGGAAACAGAGAGAGGAGAACAGAATCAGAGAGCTACAACAGAGGCAGCAGGAAGATGAGATGCTCCATGGCAGAGTGGATGTCCCTGAAGGGTGGCAGCCCCTAGGTCCCAGAGGAAATGAGATAGAAGGAAGGAGTGTTGAACATAAACCTCTATATGCAGACCACAACTTGCATCCTGCATCACTTTTTGTCTGGCTGAAGGCACTACTGAATGCAACCTATAGTGACAGCAAGGCAGGGAGGAGCAGTGTCTGAAAGGAAGCTGAGCCTGGGAAAGGAGGAGTGTGTTTTGCCTAAGTGTGCTAAAGTTTGTGTCTTTTTTAGTTGTTTCCCATACCCAAATCAGCAACTAAGTATTTATATTAATTGGATATAAATTAAGTTCATTTCCCCATGCTGAGTCTCTCTTGCCCCTGACAGTAATTGGCAATTTATTTTCCTGTCTTCATCACAATTCACAAGCTTGACAGCTCCTGTCTTTCCAATCCTCTCCCCTATCCAAATGCAACAGCAAACTACTGGTTGGGTGATGGGCTGGCAGTTGATTGCAAGCCACCACAGCTATTTAACCAGCCAGAGGATAGCTAAATCCAAGTAGGACAACAAAACATGCCAGCTCAGAGGACTGGAAGGGATTTATGGGATTGCCATCTAGCACTGGCAGACCTACAGCCCTAAAAAGGAAGTGAATTGAGAATGAAATTTGGTACACATTCCCAGGATTTTAAGAGGTCACGTGAGCTGGAAGTCTTTAAGATCATAGATTCACAGGTTTGAAGCTAAAGTGTGAGAATACTCAGGAGAGATGGTAAAGCTCCATGGGAGTAAAAATTCCAACATATATGTGGGAAACAAACTACTAATCTTCCTTTCTGTAATCAGATAGCCGTAAGACAGATAAAAAGAGCATGAAATTTGTCCTAAGAGCTAAGCTAAGAGCTAAGGGCTGGAACAAAATGAACTATTAGGTTCTTTTCATCCCCTAACAGAGCCAGGAAAGTCAGCCAGCTGTGCAAAACATCACACTGCCTAATAAGGTAAGATTGCAACTACTTTCTCTCCTTAAAGAATCAAAAAATAAGCTTAGTTGGAAGGGACCCATGAGGATCACTGAGTCCAACTCCTGGCCCTGCACAGAGCCATCCCCAAGAGTCACACCATGTGCCTGAAAGTGTTGTCCAAATGTTTCTTGAACTCTGTCAGGCTTGGTGTTGTGAAGTTAATCCTAAAGCAGTTATGTTTGTAAAAGGTAGATAGTACCAGGCACAGACAACAGAGATCTCTTTTTTGACACAAAGAGTAAATGTGTAATTTGGGACTAGAAAAGTCAGGATTCTCTGCTTATTATTTTTATCTAATTCAGCAGCCAAAAGTCCAAGTCAAACAGTGAATGAATATCCTCACAGCTCATAGGCTGTGATTTCCACACATGTAGGATGCATTTGGTCTATTTTCCATATTTCTACAGGCTGTGCTCATAACCTGTGAACTTGCAGCGGTGCCCCAGATTAACTTTGCATGCTGCAAATTCATTTGGTGATGTGCATATATGGTGTGATGCCTTGAACTTATTCTTCCTTCTTTAAAGCTGATTTATCCTCACATTGCACGTCTATCTTGCTCAGGACAAATCAGAACTAAATAAACTAGCACAAATCAGTGTGCAGTAGGAAACAGAGATCTAGATGTCTCAGCCACTTGGCATGTGCTGCATGTCATACACATACATATTTTAGCCAAAATAGGTCAGACAGGGAAACTTCAGATATCTGAGGAGTAGATCAAATTATCAACTCTGCTGTTTCTGGGATAAACACTGTTATTTCTGCCTAGAACTGCATTTGTGCCCTAAAAGCACACAGACCACACAACATTGCATCATGTAATAAACACTGTGAGATATTGACTTTGTAAGTTTTAAAACACAGAAATCTGTGTTTGAATTGTGGAATCTTTCTTTTTTATGCTGTAAGTGCTTCAGGATTCCTACTTGCAGCAGCATTTTATGTAGCACTCAGTGTCTCATTCTTGGTCTTATTAGGAAAATAAGAGGTGTCTGCTTTTGGACAATAGAGGCCTGAGTAATAGATGAGTGCTGTGGATATATCTGGGGCCTCCTTTCATCACTTGATTGCAGTAATACTTTTTCCTTTACTAATATTTTTTCATCCAAACATATTTGTAATATAAAAGCTTCAAGTATCACAAAAAAATCTGAGGGCATTAGTATCCAGAGGAAATATGATGTTAGAACGGTAAAGCCATCATATAATCAGTACATTTCTATGGTAGCTACTGATGATATGAAAGCTAAAATAGAAAAAATTGTTTGTGCAGAAGAGGCTGTTCAACAATTGAATTTATTGTGAACACAGAATAAAATCAAAATAATGAAAAGCTGCATTTGACAATGGAGAAAGCCTACTGCTTATTAATCTATCCTCATATATAGAATTACCAGAAATGCTGGTCAGAAGCTAACCCACTGTACTTATAACTTAACACTGAAATAAGTGGTTTTATCTTATGAGTATTCATATTCTCTTTCTAATATGGGATACAGCAGCCAGTAACCTTTGCTTTAATAAGCAGGTACCAACTTTTTTGTAGAGCATAATTTAATCTTTGGCATGGGTTAAATGTGTCTTTAGTACAGCTTGAGGTTAGCAGCATTGCTGCTCATGGATGCTTCTCACCTCCTCACCTCATTTTATTTGAGCATATTTCTAGTAGGGAATGCCAAAAAGCCAGCAACTGTTAGAGGTGTCTTTTGTATGAGATTACTTCCTGTGCTAAATACAGGAGCACCCTCTGGTTGGCTGACCAGATAGGTGCCTATTAATTACATTAAAAAGATTAGACATTTCAGACTTACAGATCTCTCTATTTTGCCAGAACAAATGCCATCCTCTTTTAAGCTCTTCCTCAGAAAGGAAAATCTGGCCAGTTACAGTTAGTATGAGCCAAGCAATCAGCATGCCAGGTCTGCAGCTGAAAATCTGGAATTATCTTATAACAGCAGCAGGAATATTTAGGGGTGAGCAATTGTAAGAACTGACTCCTGGGACTCACAGTGTTCAGCAGGCCTTTGGCCAAGCCAAACACCAAGAAGAAAATGCTCTTCAGTCATTGCAGCATATTCCCAGACCCACTCCTGTCTACACATATCTAACAAACTTAGCTTCATACCTAAGGAAATAAATGTCCAGACAAACAGATATTCACATCCAATTCACATGGATTTCCTTTCTTCCAGGTGGAGTGCATAAAGAGCAACAAGGAGTAGCTTCATGAATGGCTCCAAGAAAAGACACTGATCATCAGCAATGTGTAAAAGGGACTCGAGACAATTCCAGGGAGACCTCTGTCTGTGGGTCATTAAGTGGCCTTTCAAGTTAAGGCAGCATTTCTAAAACAGCAACTTTCAATCTGTGCAGACACTGATTCTCAGATAAGCCTACAATTTAGCTCTGCCAGAATTGCTGTCTTAGTAGTCTAAGTGAGAGACCACCATGGCATGAATTGCAGAAATTGTAATATCTGCTCATTAAAGAAAATTCACTTAATCTTTAGGATGTGTGAAAATGTGGGAAAAAACCCATACATATAATGCCATAGCTATATTTTCCTTTCCAAATTGCATTTGTGAGTATAGTACAACCTCAAAGGCCTGTTTCCATGCTTCCCTCTAAAGTGAACAAACAGGTTTTCCTATCTTTATTAGTTCCTTTTCTTAGCAAATTGCACTCACTTACTTTTCCAGATTGAGTTTTATGTTTACTCTCCCAGCTAAGTTTTATGTTTACTCTTCTCTCTTTCTACCATTCTTGTGTCTACAGAAGATGTCTAGATCAGATACTGCAGAGCAGCTGTTTTCATCAGGGTTTTTTTTTTGTTTGTCAGCAGAGCTTAAATCTTTTTCCAGTAAAACTGTAGATGGCATATTCATACAACATATTTTGCTTCTAAGTGTTTTTTATTAAAAAGCTGAATGACTGTAGAAGTCCCAACCAGATGTAGTTTGGGAGTGATTATACTTGGATTTTGAAAAGAAATTAGTAGAAAAGGGTACATTCATTTCCAAAACATGGCTTCCTAGGAAATCAGAACTCTCAAAGGTACTATCTGTTTGTAAACATATTAGCATTTAGCTTTGATGACTGGAATTTACAGGATAAACTATTATGCCCAGGGAGGTTTCTTTGGTTTTTTGGGTTGTTTGATTTTTGGGGTTTTTTTCAAGAAATATCTGCGCATCACTACGCAAATCTGCACAGAAGCATGCTCTGATGGACCAAACCCTACCATTAGATAAAATCAACCCAAGGAGGCCAATAACGAAATGTCTCTGCCTGTCTTTGGAAAATAAATATACTGAGGCCTGAGAACTCTCCAAACTGCTGCTCCTCTCTGTGAGCAGTATTGCGAGTGTCATCCACAAAAATAGATCCTCAATGTGTGCAGATATCTCATCTCCAGAACATAAACTGGCCTAATGGCACCCAGTCTACTTTACCTTCACCCTCACAGGTTTAAATGCCACATGCATTTGGTTGATGTGAACTCACAGCATTTAAATGATCTGTCCCCAGCTTGGCCTCCTTTTGAAACTCCAGGGTGTCAGAAGCTGAGTGAACCCACCATGAGGCTGGGAGACATGAAAACATCAAAGTCAGGAGTCATCTGGCTCTTCACTGGCTCTGCACTATCAGCCAAAGGCAGCAAACAAATGAGGGAGGCCTGAAATTGCTATTTGATTGCACAGAAAAGCACCCATACGAAGAAAGGTGTGCAGTGATCCTCTGTTCAAATAAATTTGCTGACAATGCCAGAAATGGTGCTCTGCTTCACCATTTCACCTGCTGACACAGGGTGACCATGTGGTGACTCAAAAAGTCCATTGCGTAGGTCCACAGGAGGTGGGAAACATCCCACACACCGTACATTCATATTACACAATGAGACAATGTCACAATAATTAATACCCTGGATCATTCCCAGAGTTAAAAACAACAGAAAGTAAAAAAAATTCAATTTGCCTGAAATGTTTTACTCAGTATTTTCTTTGTAGGTTCCACTTATAAAATAACTTCATTTAAGGGTAGGCCTACTTTGATTTGAGTGATTGGTAACTGCTTTCAAATGTTATTGGAATCTTTTATATGAAACATTAATGGACTAGAAATGTAGGTCCATCTCTTACCAGTCAGCTTATAGAGTCATTTTGTTTCACCACATTTTCTCCATCCCTTAGGTCCAGAAAATTTTTATCTAATCACCCAAAATGGCCTGCCTTCAATGGGACTTCTTTTCCTTCTGCCACACACCTGTTGGTCTTCAGCACCCTTAGGAGATTGAGTTTTGCTTGTCTGAAAGAAGGATTTAATCCACGTGTGTTCCAGCTCCCTGGTGTCTTTCCTGACCAGCAAGCTGCAGGCTGTGGAGTGGGTTGAGCTGCCACCACTTGTTTGAAATTAGGACTCATGTCTATCTCTTTGAGTGCAGCACGGTTTGAAGGGCAAAACTCACTTCTGCAATTGGGGTAATTAGTAAAGGCTCTCTTGGCAGAACTTATTGTCTCTCATAGCTCTACTTTGGGCATAGGCTCAAAAGTTGCTAGATAGGGATAGCAAAAGAAAAGGAGAAAGAGAAGTCTGTGTAAGTCCTGTTTCCCTAAGGAACCAGAAATTTTTATGCTGTGTCACACATAGATAGACCAAGTCCAGATTGAGATGGAAATTCTTTTTCTGTCTTCAAAGATATTTTTGGTCCCAAAAGTTCCACTCCTAGAGAGTATCACATTAAGCAGAAAATCTAATGGACAGCTGAAGAACTCTTCTGTTGACAGTCTCATCAAATCTGGTATATTCATACAATGTATTTTGCTTCTAAGTGTTTTTTATTAAAAAGCTGAATGATTGCAGAAATCCCAACCAGTTGTAGTTTGGGAATGATTATACTTGATTTTGAAAAGAAATTAGTAGAAAAGGGTAGAACTAGACCTGTTTCAGCATTCTATGCAGTTTTATCCATATATATAAAAATACAAGTATTTTCTAATAGTCAGTTGTGCATACATAGCTGGAATCAGTGCTGGCTAAATAAAAATAACACTATGCAGACTGATAAATTTTATCACCTCACAGAGGGATTTTTTTTTTTTTTTTAAATTCTTGGGGTACATTCTTTGCAAATGTAAACAGCAGTGTCTATTTCTTTCAATGGCCCACTGCATGTGTTCTATTCCTCCAATAATCTCCCCCTCACTAGTGTTCACTCCTTTTCTTTCTGTACAATGCATGTAACAGGCCTCCTTCAGGTGGGATGTAATCTCACATTTGAAAACAGTACTAAAGAATGTATATGCTGCAATACACATACAAAAACTAGACAATTCTCTTGATCTCAAAATTCAGTTTGCTACTCAGCACTTGCAGGTTCTTGCACATAATTTTCATGAGAAAAACCAGACTGATTAGAAAACCAAATTATTTTCCACCCACATGATGTGGGGAAAAAGATATAAAATGGCAAATGGTTTAAGAGCAATACTGACTCAAATCTATTTTTATTAAATTCCCTTTTTCTTTTTTTTCCTTTTTTTTCTTTTTTTCCTTCTACTTCTGGAACAATGTAGCAGTTATTTATGACAGATATAAATTTTAAGAAGATATATTGGTGGATCATATCTTTTCCACCCCAAGGCAAAAGTCATATACTCATAATACATTTTTCATGACTTACTGTGATCCTCCCGAATAACAGATGGAAAATAACATGACTGCAGTGTATTATGAAAATGTTGTCTATCCAAGGAGCTTGTCAAAGAGGACTCTGAAAAGATAGGATACATAAATTTTAAGTCTCCTAGGACAACATGCTAATCCAAGCAGATAACATTCAATGTAAGATAATCTCCAATAATATATAGCAATTTAGAAAATTGTTTGTTTCAAGAGAACTAATGAAGATAAGTGTCAGAAAGCTTTTGAAAAATTCCTATTTCATAAATAATTTTGATAGGTCCTGTCTTGTTTTCCTATTTGTGTGTAAATACTAATATTGAAATATCATGATTTCTCAAGGATGAAAAATTCCATGTTCCAATAATTTCTTGGAACTACATAAAATTACTAATGATGTCCCATTTCCTGCCCCAAACTGTGGCTTCCTGATCTCACTTCTCACAAGTACCTGTGTCAAGAAGTACACAGGGCTGACCCTGATAATGTGTAGACCTGCTTAGTCTGCTGAAACTTCAGTAAGGGAAATCAAACATTTTAAATTATCTGTGCATGACTAAATGATGTGGTGTGTTGGCATGAAGAGAGCTGAACCACTTGTAAACATCCTAGCACAAGGACTTCTCTTTGTAAAGCAAAGCACTGCACCCTTTAGAGCAATACTAGAAGTAGCAATCATATGTACACACTTTACAAAAAAAAAAAAAAAAAGCAGTTTTTGACATTGTATCTAACACAGAAAATTAAAAAATATAGATAAGAATAATGGTTTTGTGGGATATTAGGAGAATCGACCTTTAAGCCCTGTGGAAGGTAGCTTTGTAAACCAAGTATTTTTGTGGTGAGTTTTCTGCTTTGTTTCTTTGTACTTTTCACATATGACTTTAATATAAATATGTAATGGCTAACTAAACTTACTATGGATGTGTTTTAATTCTGCTAAACCCTTTAATAAACTTAGACAGCTTTAGAGCCATGTGGTATTAAAAGTAAAACCGGATGGTAGTTTTTTTGTAATTGTTTTGCTGTGGTTTTATTTTTCACTTGGTATAATTCTTACTGAGTGTAGTAAGATCATGACTAAGATATCAGATGGTGTTTGGAAAATAAAATAAAATATAACAGTTTATACACACACACACACAAACACAAACACATACATGTAATAGGAATATATATGTACATATGTAAGTATATAACCCAGAAAATGTTCACAATTATTACATATTTCTTTGTTACAGATGCACTATGTCCACATGAAATATTTACAAAATTATAATTCTGAACACAGTTTGCAATGTGTGTTGAGTGTATTGTAGCCATCCATACATAATATCCACCCAAGTATTTGCAGATGTTACTTAACTTTGCCAAGGAGTTTCAACACTCTGGATGAGGTCTTGAACTCAGATTTGGCTGATGCAATGTAATCTGCAATATTTCTTCCCCAATGTGAGAAGGGAAGCTAAATGAGCTATGGCTGCTCTGCTCAGTTGATTCCCTCACATTCATTTCTCACCTTTTGGAATTTCCCGTGACCAAAAATTTTCCTCTGAGCACCTTAGAAAGGCTCAGCCAAGTTTTTCAAAAGCCACTGTAAGTAAACAGAGTTGATATTATCACATAATACCAGCTTATTCTCACCCAGGATAAATACATCAAAAGGATCAAGGTAAAAAGGAAGATACCACACCCTTTTATCTTATTCATGTTACTAAAATCTATTCCTTGCTAATGTTCTAATTCAGTGCCTTCCAAACACAAATTTCTAAAGAAAAGTCAGGAATCCTTTGAGTAATAGCAATTATTTACTTTCAGTTTTTCTTAATATGCTTTGGAACCCAATATAATAAAGGAAAAGAAATAGCTAAGAAAAAACATAGTCAAGTCAAAGAACAGTAAACAAGAAAAGAGACCATTTCATAAGTGTTTCCCAGTGCTGATTTTTAGACCATGAAAAGATTAGTCAGCATTAATCTTCTGCTAGTAATGGACATTTTCATTCCCTGGAGTTTTTCCTCACCCCCACTGGTCCCATTTCAGGAAAAGAAAAAAAAATCCCCACAGTGTGGTACTAGCAATGTTTTCTCCCTTTGCATAATTTGAAACAGAAAATTCTATATGGTAAAAAAATTCCTTTTTGTGCCACTAAGCTGCCAGAGAATGCAGTTTTACAGATCATCAATTTCCACTCACCTATTTTCATATTTACTTTGGTATAGGAGTCCTTGAGAGAGGATCTTGTGACTTCTCTGAAAAGTCCACATCACTTATCAAGTTTTATAAGTAATCCTTCTAGTCTTTGACAAAATCAGGATTTGGGAACAGTCAGAGGGTTATAAAGATACACCTGTAAAATAAATGCAAGTCTTTTGAGCTACACTTCTGAATTTATACCATATATATATATGCTAAGGGAATCCCACACACAAGTGTGCACCACTGATGGGAGTTTAATTTTCTAATAAGATTTATTTTTTGTCTTCTAATTCCTAATATATAATAACTTTAAGACATTAAGTACTCTGCCTTCAATGGCACTGTAGTCTTTGTGTTCCCCTCAAAAGTGAATTGGTTCCTAAAATTTTAATTTAATTAACCTGCACTCATACTCCAAATGCTGTGAGTTATTGTATTATTTCAAAGCAGAAAATGTAATTTACCCTTCAAAATTATATTTGAGGCAGAGAAAAATGTGACAATTCAATAGATAACTGAATGTTAGATCCTCTCAGAGATCAGTTATTTCAAGAGTAGCAGCAATATGTCTTTTCTGAGGAATTTCTGCATTACTTCCATTGACCAATTTTCCACTTTCATGTTAGACAGCTGCAATTGCTAAACCATCAAAGGAAATAGTAAAAAATTGAATGAGGCCAAAAAAGACACACTAGGGAGGAGAGTTTACTTTTACACAGATTCTACTGAATTGCCTTTTTGAACATGCTATCCATTAAAAACATCAGGGATTTAAAATCTTTTATAATAGCTGCAGTTAAAAATGCTAGTGATTACTGTAAATTACTGCTTCATTTCTTATGCTGATTGTTGAACATGAATCAGCAAAGGCAAACCCTGTCCTGGGCTGCATTAGGCACAGCATGGCCAGCAGGTGGAGGGAGGAGATCCTGGACCTCTTTTTGGACACGGCTGTGTCCAGTGCCGGGATTCTTAGAACAAGAAATATGGACACAGTGGAGAGAGCCCAATGACGGGCCGTGAAGATGATGCAGGGACTGGAGCACCTCTCCACTGAGGAACACTGAGAGACAGGACAGGGGAGACATCTGAAAAGAAGGCTGAGTGGGGATCATGTACATATATCAAAGGACACCAATGTACAAACACTTTTTAGGAGTTAAATTCAATAACAGCTACATGCTCCTTATACATGTTAAAGGGCCCAGATTTCGTATGCTCCATCTAATTTCAGTTTTTTGGTACATAAGAAAAAAAACACCTGCAGAAATGTGATTCAACATGACATGTCTTGAAGAATGGGAAGAGTTGGGAGGTGCACATGGAGGGAGGATCAGAGTGCTGCTGAAGATGATGCTCTACACACTTAATGATGCTCTACTCTATGGTGAGAGCCCACCAATAATGTGTCCAGGTCAGGATTCCTTAGTACAGGAAAGCTGCTTACAATGGCCTATTCCATCCACCCTGTCAGCAGCACAGGTAACCACAGAGCATGCTGGACAGCAAACTCTCTCTGCTCCTTGAACAGCTCATCAGGTTTGTCTCTCCTCCATTTGCAGCTGCAGAATCTCTTCCATTAAGCTACAAAGGACAGAGAAGGAAGAGGAAATGCCAGGCACCCTTATGTGTCCCAACAACAGCATGTGCTCATCTGAACAAATGTCTCCAGAGTGTAAAAAGTACATGGTGTGAATATTAACACTGCCTGTGCAGAAGATAACAGTCAGAAATGGTGTTGACTACATGTTGGAAAGACACCATAAACCCTCCTGTGCTGGTGTCTCCAGGTCAAGAGCTACTGTGTCAACACAGGACTCTGAGCTGCAGGTCTGCCATGTTTTATATCAGAGCAGCAGCCACTCTTCTGTTTTATGGATAATACTATTATTTTGATAAAAATTGCCAATCCCCTTCCTCAGGAAAAAACTACAAATCATATCATATTAAAGCAGTCAAAATAAAAAATTTAACCCAAACAATTTTATTTTGTTTTATCATAAAAGGGGGGATTTTTATATGATTTTCTGTGTGTTATGGTAGTGGGGTGGGGAGGGGGAACACTGTTGGGCTGTTACATTTCCAATTCATCTGAAACTAATTTCAACTTCCCCTCCAGTTTTTTGGTTATGGCAGCCTTTAGGGAACAAAAAAATTATTCCTGTTGCTTTCTAGAAGTACAAATCAAATTCTCTTAAATAATTTTCAAGTACATCACAGGTGTAAAAGGTTGTTATAGCTAAAGTAAACATAGTAAAAAAATTGGCATTTTTACTGAGAAATACATCTATTATTTGGGCTAAGGAGAACAGTCAAAGTGGCTTACATGACTGAACATGACTGTCTTGAACTCAGGAACTTAAAGGTTACAAGGAAATATTTTTTTACTTTTTCAGACTCACGTGTGAACACAAGAGCAAAAAGAGACTTTAGTTCTGTCAAGTCTCATTTCTCAGATAACAAGAAGATTAAATCTGCTCTATTTTTGTGGACTTTCCCATCACACCAATCACCCCAATTTCCTGTCATTTGTACCATGACTACTTTGACTCATACTGGTTGTATGTTCTTGCAACACCCATCCCCCGAGACATCTTTTGTGTAATTTTTAATGTCAGCATTTTGGCTGTTTGTTTGTTGGAAGTCTGTGTGGTTTCCTTTGCATTCTTGAAGATGATCTGTTTCTGTTTCTTCTGTAATTACATACACCTTTGTATGTTTATGTTAAAGAAGTTCAGGTCCAAAAAGGACTTGGACAGGTTCAAATGTTTTTTCTTCCTAAAGGAGTTCATCTCACAATCTCTGCTAAGGGGAACAAGAAGGACAGAATTTTTGCAAATACCCTTTGCGTTATAGCAACAGATACTCCTAGGAAGTGTTTTCTACAAAGCATGACTCTCAGAAGCAAATACCATATATATTTTCCAAGATACAGTCAGAGAAAAGACTATGAAAGCATAAGGCTAAGTAGGATTTAAATAACCTGCATCTGTGATTTGTTAGAAGCATGCCTGGGTGTTTTATGAGCAGGAATGTTGCCTCCTCTGACATTTCTGACCAGTCTTTGGACAACAAAAAGTGCAACATATGCAATTTCCTAACTATCTTGTTGAATAAAGAAGGTAATTAAAATAATAAGAATGTATCGTTAAATCCTTCCAAGAACAGATTATTTTCATATTCTAATTAGCTCCAGGAAGTTTCCTTCTCATTGGTCTTAGCAAGTCACATTTCAGGACTAACCCAGAAATCTGTTTTGCAGTTACTAAACCTACAAAATAAATGGGTATGATATTTAGTAGCTCTTAGCATTTGGGATTCATCTCTCAGCCCTCATGGGCAAAGTGGCACACTTGAGCCTTTTCTCTGTCTTGACTTCTTACCTTATAAGTTTTCCTTTGTAGGAACTGCTTCTCACTTTGTATATGGCAAACTACGCGGTTCAGTCCTACTGGAAAACCATGTGGCTCACACTGTGGTTCATCGGATGTTTCTCTTGGCAGCTCTTCTGATGTAAACAGTTCTACCTGCCCTTGCCCAGAGACATTCCTGCTTGCTTTCATGCCACCCCCTTCAGTTTTGCTGCACAACTGCTTGCAAGACCGTGAGATGAACCAAACCAAGGAACAGATTCAATAACTCCAGGGTAAAAACAGCCTTGGGGAGCAGAGTTTAAAATAGCTTTTGCTCAGAATGAGTTGACCAATACATGTGTGATCTCTTAGAAAATTGTGTTTGCCACGTGAGACCATAAATACCTCTGGTGGCACAAATGAGGAGATGATATAGAGACAGGAACAAGCTTGGGGGAAGGGGAGGTAGATAGGGACAGCTTAGACCAGCTTAGCTGCCAGGAGAAGAACCCCCCAAAAAGCCCACAAAATCTTGTGGAGTCTTAAATCTTGCTTTTTAACACCCTCCATTTTGTGACTGCAAGAGTAAGGGCGTCTGGTTACAACACTACTTGCAGAGCGAGTGTTTAATACATCAGCAGCTTGGCAGGATTCTTTGTGGTTCTCTTTCTTTGAGGGACCATCTGGCTCCATCAACTGCTACCCAGTATAATGAAATATTAGACTCATCCAAATCATGTGAGCTTCAGATATGTGTCATGAAAAGAGTCCAGCACTTGGGGCTGTTTGGTTGGATTATTTTCTCTTTTTCCCTCTGTGCATATTTATTTCATTAGATTTATCTCTGTTCTATTTTCTTTCTCTTCATGGCTGTAGGTTTTTTTAAATTTCCAGATGAAGTGTCACCAGATAATATTTAGAAAAGAGCCTTTTGATTTCTTAGCATTTGTTCTATATATAACTTGCTGTATATGTGGAATTTAAGTAGACACTAGCAAGTGCTCTAGCAGGCAAACATGTATTGCCAAGGAAATAGATACAGCATGACTGAATCCTCAGTCTTCTGATTCTCTCATTTGTATTACTTTTTCATTTGAGCTGACAATTGTTGGAAGAAGCATCTGAAACAGACATATTTCACCTTGTAGCTCAATTTGTGCACACTTTTAGTAGGCTGATCAATGCCAGCCATCTTAACATCAACAAATGCTGTCCATAAAACACTAACCTATTGTTGGCAAATTACTTCTATTTTTAAATAGCTGAAAGTTACTCAGTCTGCCCGACACTGAACTTTGTGATTCAGATTTATTCCTAGACTAAAGATAACTCAATAACCATAGACCATTGTTTGCTCTACATCTCACACATCAAATGGGGATTTTTAAAATTTCACTATAGTTTTCTGAAACCCATCTTTCTTTTGTATTTTAAAGGCTTGAACATAACCCAGGTTTATCAACTTTGTCATTTAAAATAAGCTTTCCTCCTCTAAAAACTGTGTTTGCATAGCCCATAATGTTAAAAAACTAATGTAATCAAAGATGAGCCAGACAAGTTAATACACTTCAAGAAAGAAAGGGCAGCTACCAGCTTAGTGCACGTTCCAAAGTAGAGAATCTTGAGCAAACATGGCAAAAGTCCAGAGTGGTTGAATGGACAGTTCCTGATGGAGCTCATACAAAAAAGGAAAGACCACAGGAGATGGTCCTACCCAGAGTGAAGAGAAGAAATGTAGAAATGAGGAGAAATGTAGAAGCATTTCCCAAGTGGGCAAGAAGGGGATTAGGAAAGTAAAAATTCAGCTGGAGTTAAAACTAGACAGGGAGGTCTAGGAGGCCAAAGAAGTTCTTCTGTAGGTACATCAGCAGTAGGAGAAAGGTTAGGGAAAATCTGGTCATTTGGGCACAGGATCTATTGACAAAAGCCATTGAGAAAGTCTATTTTCACTGTTAGACTTGCCCTCTGGCATCCCAGTTCTCCACAGCAGAATGTTAGAGAGTAATACCCACAGGAGAGGAAGACACTCAAGGATGCTGCAGCAGCTGGCCAATGTCACTATGAAGATTCACTCTTATAATTTCTGAAAGGTCATGGTGATCAGGGGACTTTTCACATTACTGGAAAAAGGGAAGTGTGACACTACTGGTGAGGAAGGGGAAGAAAATCTGGGAATTTTCAGGCTTCACTATCTCAGGGTTGTGGGAAAATTATGTTGCAAATCTTCCTCAAAGTCATTTTCAGATGCATGATTAGGAAGAAGGTGACTGGGAACAGGCAGGAGTCATACTTGACACCTAACTGCTTACTGTGGTTCAATGGCTAGTTCCACAGAGAATGGAACAGCAGGGGATGCTGTATATCCTGATTTTAGCATGGCACTCAATGAGGTCCATGGTAATTTTAAAGGCAAAAAAGGTGTGACAGAAACTGAATAAGTGGATGACAAGGACAGCTGTCATAATATAGTATGAACTGGAAATTCATCTAGTAGATAAGAGATTATTTTTAAATTCGTAATATAGAAGTAATAAAAAGAGTCAATATACAGTAAGAATTAAAGTACAAAGAAAGTACATTGTTTCCAAATGTATCTACAGATACTCCCAAAGATTAAGCATTCCTTTTTGTTTAGATAAATCCTCTATAAATTAGAAGAGGCAGACAAACTTCCAAATATAAAAAAATTCAAGGAAGAATTTGAAAGAAAAACATCCCCAAGAGAAGAGGGGAGGATCAGAAGAAATGTAGACTGTCCATTTTGCAAGCAGAGAAATTTGTGTTCCAATTTATTTAGGTAAAACCAGTTTTCCATATTTTGTCTTCAAATCCTGGACCCTTTTTTCAGCCCTTATTCTCATTTATTTTAATTAGTTCAACATTATTAGCATCAGCAGAATGTTTGTTGGGGCAGAGCTAAGACCTTTGTACAGCTGCATGCCACTTGCCATAGAGTGCAGATTTCCCTGCATCCATTTCTCAAGGCAGTTAAGTTTTTGTAAGTAACTGTATTACAGCACCACAAATGGAAGTCATGACAGTAGTAGAATGAAATTCATTTATTTCAGCCTCTCTGTAACTTCATGATTCTGACTTCACTTCTTCAGTGGTGAACACTTCTGGGGTTAATACTTGCTTTTATTTAAGTCACTGTCAGTGACTAAAGAAACTACAAATGGATTTATCAACATGAATTTTATATTACATTGAATTGACATTACAATCTATCATTGATGCTTTTCATTAAATAAGTCCAATATGAGTCAACAGCTCATTGACTCTGGTTTTCATGAAAAAAAATTTCAAAGAAATATAAATCCAACTTAAAAAAAAACCCCACTATTTCAATTAGACTTCTTCTTGGATAACTTTCTTGCTTCTCACTTCATTTCTTTCAGAGTTTTTTTTTCTTCTACAATTTACTGAGAAGAAGAAGAGGTGAGCAAGTGAAAGAGATCTAAACTGGAGGAAGTGAGCAAGTTAAAATGGAAGTAAGGAAGTTAAAATGGTCTACATTAAAGAGGAACACTTCTTTGAACCACTGATCTGCTTTGGATTCACTTTTTTCAGATCAGAAAAGCTACACTGAAAGGTGGCAGAATGCTGAACAGCATTCATTTCACAACATTAACAAATACTGCTGAAGTAAACAGCTCACATTTTTATTTAAGACACACAATGCTTTTCAATATATATATATAAACATTTATCCCTTCCAGCTACCACAGAACTAAGGTCCAACATAGAATAGTCCAAAATTTCCAGAAGGATCTAATAGCTTAAATACATCCAGCTTTAGTTTACAGTCTGATATATATATGGCTACAGTCCTGGCTTGCCTTTCAAAATAGGTTACCAGGAGGAAACCCTGAAAATCTATTCCAATTCCTAGAAATGATACTTTGGGGGAACAATTCCCCTTTGGCAAAGTTAGGGGCTAGATGACTCAAAGGTGTGTTTCCATTTCTGTTTAAGACTTCTAAAAGTACATATATGTTTTATAAATTCTTATAATCACAAATGTCCCGAAGTATACCAGCACATAATTTACATTTAACCAAAATAATCAGCTGTGCCTCACCTTACATCAGAAGTTGTTATTTATATTAACAGAGCCTTGAACTTGGTGAACTATATTCATAACTCCTGAGTAAAATCTAGGGCAGACACTGTGAGAGACCAGCCAGCACCTCCTGTTCCCTCTTATCCTCATGGGAGATGCAGAAAAAGCAGAAGAGAATGAATCCTGCTGACACATGAGGACCCTGGTGCACAATCAAGTCACAAAGGAAAGGATTCACAAAACAAGGACCAATCTTTCTATCCAGTCCAATGATTTCCTCCATGGATTTCCTCACCATGGAAGAGTGCTTCTGACACTGAGACTAACTCTAACAGTAGTACAATAATAGAGAGACATAACACTTCCCCATGGTGACCTAGTTAGAGGAAAAGATATTAGGTTTGATTTGTTCTGTATTAATTCAGCTTTTCTCATGGTTTTTGAGTAGGTGACTACCTTTCCACATTCAGATGAAACATTTTGGTAAAGGAAGTTTTGAGTGAAGCTTAATAGCAAGTTGAACTGAATCAAAACCTACTTTTTCCCTCTGTTACAAAATGACTGATACAAGATTTTTTATCTTTTCTCAGAAAAAAAAAGCACTCCAGACAATAATGAAACCTTCTTTTGACAAATTCAATGAACTCTAATCTTGTTCTAGATTCTGCACACTGGAGTCCCAGAAGGCAATATTTTTTGACTAGTCACTCCACAGAATTGAGTGTTTCCCACACTGCTGACTCATACATCCTTTTATTTTATTTTTTCACTTGGTCTGTTGTCAAAATCTGTTTTCTGTAGACTGACATATTTGTCTTGTGACTAAATCCCAGCAGCTCCAGTAGCCCAGTGAGGGATATGACAACAAATATCAGTTGCAGTTACTTATGTCCTACCCTCTTCTAAGCTTAACTTTTAAATTATTATTCATTTGAGAAGGATTTGTGTATCTGCATTAGCATTATCTGTCAATACTAATTAGAGTACTAATATCACATCTTGGTATTGCCTCTTTCCAAAGAAAATTATCCTTGACCACATCTGGTTTTAGCAATGGGATGTTTAGTCAGATTCAAGCCTTTGATATCTGCTTTAGGGAGAACCATATCCTCCTCTCAGTCCCTTTTAATTCTCCACAGATGAAGATTTTGTCAAAGATTGTATCAATATCAGGGATGATATTTGCCTCTTATTACTTGACCAAGGGGATTCTTCCCATATAGGCTTCTGCAGCACACACCCTCCTTTAGTCCCTAGTGTTTATCTCTGCCTAGTGAGGGCTGCAATTGTAAAGACTGGTTTGCAGACAGTTTGCAGCCAAGGTAATAAAACTCATAAAACTGGGGCATAGAAAGAAAGTTGGGAATTACAATGTTATGGCAATATCTATCAGTGTTAAGTGAGGAGACAAATACAGGGTTAATCATCATGGACACACACACAGGTTTGCAGCTTCTGTAAGCCAGCATTTCAGTCACACAGCTTAACTCCCAGGATTCCCAGAGGTTTTCCAACTTCAGTGCACTGTCCTTTGAAACAACTTGTACTTCCTGACCTGAAAACCTAGGTGTGTTTCTAGAAATTGCAGCTAGCACTGTGATTGTGATTGAACTTGTCCACAAGTATTGCTGAAAATCACTTCTGATTTGTACAACAGGATTCCTAAACACTCCTGAAATATTTGTCTGGAACATGTTTTCGCCACTCACAAAACTTTATAAGCATCAATAAATGTTCCTAGAAAAACTATCAGTTTTTTAAGATTTTCATCAGCAGAAAAAAAAAAAAAAAAAACCCACAAACCAATCAGAAAAGAAAGAAAAGAAAACAAGAAAACTATCAAGAGGTTTAACTCAGGGTCTAGCAGTTGAGCCCATTGTGTGGTTTCTGAGACATCATTGACCTGTTCCCAAGCCCCATGCAAATTTATTCCTATAAATCAGGGTAATTGTAGGAACTGAAACTTGGAGAGAGAACAAGCAGCATTGGCTGGGTTATGGAAGAAAGACGTTAATTTGCTGGTATAAGTCCAAGAGAGATAAAATCCAAAAGGATAAACTGAAAGAGAAGCAATTATTTAGTAATTAAATAGCCATTTATAAATGTCATATTTTAGATAATGAAGGACTTGCATGTCTTCTTATTTCTGGAATCAATCCCACCCAAATTTCACAATATAAGATAGGCTTAGCTGGACTTTGCCCTCATTAGTGCTTGAATGGACAATGATATGCAATTCCTCCCCTCCAAGAGACCAAACTGTAGCTAGGGATAATGGCAGGACAAAGCACCTAATCTAAAATGCTGTTAAATAATTGGTAAATTGGTTCCAATATTTCAACTTTAAGCTTTTTAATTTTTCTCAGATCTTATAGCCCAAAGCATATTGTATGCATTTCATTTTACTCTTAATGCAGAAATTGGAAGCAGACTAAAGTTATGGATACCTGGAAATAAGCATAAATATTTGCTTCAGGCTTTTTCACTTATCATGGCATTTTTCACCCTTCCATGCTTTACAGGCTTTTACTTGCCTGTTGAGTTCTTTCTGGCAATTTCATTTGGGTTTTTTGAGTCATACAAAGTAACTTATTTATGGAAAAAGTTAGGAAGGTATATATCTTTTTGTAGTTGCTTGAATATAAATAAAATTATATTTTCATATCTTTGACAGATATCAACCCCTAATTCATGTGAGTCATACACAAGTCCTCATTCCTAGACATTAAAACATTTTGTCTAAAATTATTTCTAGGTATAGCATAGCTATACATAGCTAATAAGCTGCTTTTTAGGTGAGCCAGAAGCATTACGAACATTTCCCAGATATAACAAAAATTTAATATCGTACATTTCCTATCATCCCATAATATATCACACCATGTATCACCTATGGGACCTAGAAATTGAAGGCCAGAGCAAGGGCAAAGATAGGACAGGACCTTAGAGGATAGGAACCTGTTTCTTATCTCCTTAACTCTTGACATAGCAAAAAAAATTACTAAAAGTCTTTGGTTTAATTTTAAAACCCAAGGAAATTGCTAAGTTCTGGTATAATCCATTTCTCTAATATACAAGTAATTGAATAATTACATTAAAGCAATGTCAAGCTTTCTGGAAAACACTCATATTTCTTGGGTGAACAATCACCATGTAATCCTCCAAAGTCACCTGATTTTTAGTTTGGCTGCATAGAAAACCACTAGTTTCATATTAAACCATATGATCCTAATATGACCTTAGGACATATTTAATATGAATCCATGTGGGAGAGAAGAAATTAACCTTCTTTTTGAATAAATTTGCAGTTTAAAGAAGTGAGGGAAAGATCTGCTTGTGAAGCAATTCTGAGATATCAAATTACGAGGGAGGTTTTGATCTGTGGTTCAGTGATTTTGGACCATTTGTGTCAGTTTTACAGCAAGTAGATCAAGATTAGTGAGTGCATGGACAAAAAACCAAAAAGATCAAGCAGGTAGAAATACAAAATAGATAATACAAAAGTCTACATAATTGCCAAATAATAGCAAATTAAATAAAGTTCTTTAAAAACAGGAGCCAATAATAATTACAGAAAAAGTGTGAAGCATGTAATTGAATTGTGAAAGAAGTAAAATAAACAGGATTCTATATTCACAAAGAATATGGAATAAACCAAAAGAGCATGCTTAAATTAATGTGAACCTCCAATTTCATCCAAAGTTTAGGTATTCTCCAGGCTAGTAATAACATGAGGTTTTGGAAAGCTACATCACACAAAGAAAAACACTGAATGAAGCTATGGAAGCTGTGAAGCCACTGTACTGCTAAACAATGACTAGAATGAATGAAGTAAGCAAATTCCACCCTAGGGTTAAGGATGTAGGTACAGCAAGAACTAAATACTGACACTTTTTCAGTAGAAATGTACTTCCATAGACACTGCAAAGTTGTATATGGCCATAAAAGACTTTTTCCTTGTCCTCAGTGTTCTTCTTTACCCAAGTAATTTATAAACAGTCTCAAAAGGGTTCCCTAGAGTGACAGTGTAAAATGTGGATATGGGGTGAAAGAGAATGAAACATTCAAAACTGAATAAATCATCCAGCCAAACAAAAACTACCTGGGTGCAGTCAATCCAAAATTCTTCCTCATCAGTATCACTTGCTTCTTTTCATTGTGTGCTTTTCTCTACAAATCTATCTTCTGACATTACCATATTGCTTTCTGAACTCCCTCTTTACAAAAATGTTTGTCAAGAACTCCAGCTCCCCTACTCTGCACCAAGAATCTCTTTCCTTTGTTCTTGATTCCCCAGGACATTTCAAGATCCAGGGTAGAACTTGCCTTCCTGGCTTTAATGTGATTTTTGGACCTAATAAATTTTATCATATGAACATATCCTCTAGCACATATTTTGAACACATATGGATTCAGCACATATTCTGAATCCTTGATCCTGTATTCATGGTACATGGAAGATCCCGGAGCAAGCACTAGAGCAACCAGTGTGGTCTGACATCTGAACTGTCCATTTGATTGATGCTGAAAAAAAAGTACTCATCTCAATATGCAGCTTCTACTGCTGTAGAAAGAAAAGACATAGAAGTATGCTTTTTGTGTCACAAGGATTTTCCTTTGTTCTCTTCATGTTTCTGTTTTTCCTTAATTGCTGAACAATTGTCTCTCATGAGTATTCTCGTGAGGGAGATGCTGTCTTTGTTTTGCTGAGCATAGGAAACATTCTCGTGTAATGGGTTTTAGACTTTAGAAATAAGTCATGTGGGTTCTTTACAG
Organism: Lonchura striata; assembly: GCF_050655825.1. Classification (NCBI taxonomy): domain Eukaryota; kingdom Metazoa; phylum Chordata; class Aves; order Passeriformes; family Estrildidae; genus Lonchura; species Lonchura striata. Next base: position 66,928,817 of record NC_140703.1, read on the forward strand.
CTTATTAGTTAATCACAATAAAAGCATTCCTAGTTTCCTCAGCAGAGTATGTATTTTGATTCAGCTCAGCTGAAGAGGCAATACCTTCTGCAGATCTGTGGTACACAATATTACTGCTGCTTAGAACAATATTATTTAAAACAGACAATTGCAAGCTAGCCCAGATTAGGACCCTCATGATGTTTGTCCCATCTGCTCCACCTGGGTTTCATTAAGATCTGTTCCAACAAGCTTTTCAGTTACCTATCTGTATGCCACTCACAGTGCAGTCTGTAAGCTGCCTTTCAGCTCTTACAGAGATTGTTTATTGCCAAATTATCAAGGCCACCAAAATAGATTGGTGAGTTTTAACCATGAAAATGTGTGGAGAATCAATGTTGTAGTCTCAGGATTAATGAGAAATAATGCTCCAAAGACCAAGAAAGTAAACATACTATAAAACTTTGTTTTCTTTATTATAGATCACCCGACTCAGATGTAGAAAGGCATTTCAAATATAGTAATACAGTATTGCTTCATCAACTGTACAACTTCACTTCTTGAAAATGGAATAAATTCACTTCACGTCCCTAAAATTATAGGAACTTTCATGCTTTTTATATTACTAATTTTCATGCATTAGAGAGGTTAAATTCTGGCAATTTGAGGCAAATTTGTCTCTCCTGTCTTTTCCATTGTCAAATTACAAAACCGTGCCTTTCTAGCTAGAGAAACTCATTAAATAGACTTATACTTTTCTTACAGCTAGAATTCTTTTATAGTTCTTAGACGCTATTCCAAAAGAGATGGCAGCAGGAATTGAAGTAGGGTAGGGCTGAAGTGGAGGGAAGCACAAACTTTCCCCCAGTGTTACACAGAATGAGCTCTGTACTGAGCAATGACCTGACAGGCACACACTACAGCCACATGACCCCTTCCTCTCCTTTTTTTCCTTCCCACAGTCATTCCCACTCTGTAAATTAGGAGGCAGGAATGGAAGACCTGTGACTGAATCACTTCCTGCTTCCCATGGACTACAGTTCTCCACAGCAGCCTGAAGACTAATTTAGGCTCTGCAACCAACCTGTGGATGACATTTGTTAGGTGACTTGCCCATCCATAAGAATAAAGATTTATTTTTGTTTCCATTTTTCTTTAGTAGAAAAGTTGTATAGTGCTGAAGACTTCTTTTATAAAGGAAGGAAAGGTACAACAATAGCCTAAAGCTGAATGCTGAGGCCACACTACTGGTAATTCAACACAGATTTTCATGATGATGACAATCAATCATCTCAACAGATCAGGAAATAAAATAACACATTCTGCATCTCTCGTGTCTTCAAATCAATACTAGATGTGTTTTTGAAAGATAAGCTTCAGCCAAACATATTAGGAGAGTAGAATAAAAATGAATGCAGTTTGACCTATTTTACACGGAAAATGAAACTAGATGATCTAACATTTCCTTCTAGTTTCAATGTATGTTTCATTAGTTAATTTATTTATTTTTGTCGTTGTCAGAGAATCCTAGATTAATATTTTTTCAAAGACAAAGAAGCTGTTGGCTAGTTTAACCAGTGATTCCAATTATTTGGGAGTTGAGGAGTTTATTTGATATGACAGTTCTCTGGACAACTTAATCAAAGTCAGATGGTAGATGGAACATTCATTTTTGATAACTCTATTGTTGACTTTTCTCTATTAGTTGCTTTTCAAATAAAATTATAATTTCTTAAAGGACTAACTGAATAATAAAAGAAATTATATTATTAAAATTGTGCTTTATTTGGTCAGTAGAGGTTTTATCATATAAGTTTTAAAGAATAGAAGGTTGGGTTAAAATAATTAGCTTCTATTTGTGACAGATTCCTTGCTAGAGAGAGATTGCCTCTTGCCACATTTGGTAAGTGGAGAACTGGAGTTAAAGCTCCAAGGTTTTTACAGGAGAAATTTAGGGAATTTAGGGAAGAAATCAGTCTAAGTGTTTATTATGGGGATCACTGGTGTTGGATTATTTGATAAGGTTAATCTTGCTTTGCTTCATCCACTCCATATTGCAACTACTATCCAGATGGTATATTAATAGAAAATAATAAAAGTGGAACAGAGATAGATATTTTCTCCCAGGTGAAAGATGGAGCTATAACTGCATATATGCAGTTCATATATGTACCAGGATATTTGGGCCAAGCCTGGCCTTCAGGAAATGAAAAAGTTTCAATTTTATTGCCACAATGTTTTGCTCCCGGCATCATACATATTTATCATGTGTACATACATCTGGGTGTTGGTTTAGTTTTTTAATTTTTAATGTATGGATACATGTACATCACACTTATGTACACTTAGACACAATTATTTTCAAAAGCCGAACCTATAATGTCTCAGAAACCCAATGTAGCAAGTGACAGAAAGTCTATGGCCTGATGCCATTTTTGTAGATGCGAGTCTGTCTGTTTTGAACTTTAGAAGAATTTCTATGCATATACTTCTGAAATAAGACCTTGGGCATCTTCCAGATTCTTGAACTGGTCTTAACCAAGAATCCCTCAGGATTTGGCCTCAAATAAATCAGCTGTGAAAGCATTATTTCCAGAAGTGAATCACTTTCTGTTCTCCATATGATCTAGTTCCAGGGCTTCTCAGATGTTTCTCAAAACTCTGATTTTGCTTCCAGATGTGAATTATATGTAATAGGTACACGTTTTTGCTGTTTCTTGTTCCTCTACTGTAGGTAGTTTTCTGGTACTTTCCCTGGAGTTCCAGAATGCTGTAGCAAAGGTAGAATGCCATTTGAGGATGACAATTTCAGATTAAAATAAAAGCTATCAATGAGATAGGGAATGGAGAAATCCTATCGGAGAGGGAGAAGGCTGTTAGAGTACAAAATTTTTTGAGGGCTATTTTCAGATTATATACTTTTATTACATGTAAATATATGAGAAAATCACTTTTTTCCAGTACACATGAAAGCTAGATCCCTCTTCCTCCAATGGGTGGCCAAGAAGAGATGCTCCAGGGACTGTGGTGTTAGGAACAGCAACTGCAGAGCTGTGATCACCACACTCTCCCTTGGAAAAAATAATTACCAACAGTGCAACTTAGAGAAAGATAAAAATGACAGATGAAGACAGATGTCAGTTTTCAATTTCTTTTATAAAGCAGCTTTTTTCCCTGTAGAATCCTGTAGCAGTCATGAATCAGACTCTCTTTTGAAAGGAACTGGCCAGTCTTGCAGTAAAATTGGAGGTTATTTAACAATGTAGAAGTCAAATAGGCAAGGTCAGCCAAAATGTGCAAAGATTTTAATAATACAAACCCAAAAGGTTGGAATTTCATATTTATCCACCAAAAGAGTATGACACTGTCTATGAGTTATAACTGGAGAATCCAAGCAGACCTGTGTATAAATTAATAGCTTTGCATGCACACGAATTACTTCGAAACCCATCAGTGTGAAAAGAAGCAGTAAAAGACGATTCTGAACATAATGACATATTGTTAGTCTTTTAAATACTTGTTGTTATAGAACAGATGTGCAATTAACAAATTATCTGATACACAACTCTATGCTACTGTGCTTTTTCCTTCCCAGAATGTTCTTACAAACAGATGTTAAAATTTTTTATTGTCATAGTAGATTTGAGTGAAAAATTTGATTTTGGTTAATTCTTTGTTCACATCCTCTACTTGTAACACAAATTAGAGACACAGGTGACTCTGTTGGTAGCTTTGACTCAGAGTTCTGTTATCTGGCACAGTTTTCAGTACAAATGTTGAAAATGTGATTACAGTATTTGTAATCAATTGTGTCTTTGTAAACAGGAAAAGTACTAAATGAATTTTGAAATTTTGTGACAAATAGGACTATTTAAAGAGATTAGACTAACAGAAACTGGAACCATCTGGAGATTAAATAAGTTGGTGACAAATAAAGACAACTTGAAGACAGGTGTGAATGCCACAGACAGGCTGAAAAAGATTCTGTACAGCTTTTAAAGAGTGCTTTATTCTACCAATAAATTTAGACCCAAACCAGAAAGGAGACTTATTTTCTGTTTCATGACCTACATTTCTATAGTTCAGTTTTGACTTTTGGCTTCAAATGATCTGAAAACCTTCACAGAGAGTGAAGATCAAATTCCTATGTCTCTGCTGATGCTGAGACCTGTACTGCTGTGAATACACACCAACTGCTGTGGATTTCTTTGGGGTTTTTTCCATATAATTGAGTGAGAAAATAGCTGCTGCACTATATTTTCAGTTAAAAAAACTTTGAGTGTATGAGTCCTGCACATATTTTAGCCATTCTGAATAAACAGCTCCTTTCATTGAAATATTTGTGCTTTCAGTAATAAAGATTTGGCTTTATTGTAATTAGTCATTGGTCTCTGACCAATTAACAAAAATATTTTGAGGGGAAAAAAAAGGGTGGGGTGGAGAAACAGGATTACACAGCTTTATTTATACATTAGCCAAGTTTAACTGGATGATGCACAAACATTTACAGGAATGTCATGTCATGTCATTCTAGCAACAAACTGCAACTAGGCTCCACTGGGGAATTAAGTCAATTCCATAGGACTCAAAGGTAAAATACTTGGAAAAAGTATAGATAGATGCCTGGCTACAGTGAAGACTTCATGGAGTAATATAACTTTTATACACAGAAGTTATATTTGTCTCCACTGATTTTTTTTACTTTGTTTTTCTTAAACAAGGAGGGCCTAATGTTATTTTCAGTTGCTGGGATTGTGGTACCTTATTCAGCATTATGCACCTTACTCCCAGAGATGGGCATGTAAGATTTAAACCTACGGGAATCACAGCTGTTATTAGTTTTGAAACAAGTTCTCATTGAAAAAATGTTGGTTCTGTATAAAACAGAGCTTTCTGCTGGTCTGGCAGTTTTACACATAGTTAAAAAATCTAAATTCATTATGATAAGAACAGCAATGATATAACAGAATGCCTGAAACTTTCATTTACATATTTTTTTCCATCACGGTTGTATTTTTTTACATGCTGAAATAAATTGAATTGGTAGATAAAGTTCACAGTATTTTTTTTCCTAATAATTGGGAGAAGTTTATTAGAATTTTATTTTGCAGGCAAAATCAAAATGAGAATTTTCATAGAATTTAAACCTATACTTTGAACCATGCAGTTCCCATTTTAACTTGCCCACTCATATGATAGATATCGCTGAGTTAGTATGTAACACTACATCCTCAGAGTAGGAAAAAATTGGCTTCTTTCGCTCTGATGATGGAGTATGAAACACTTTCCTGGTATTGTCCTGCATGGAAAGGTGATAGTGCAGCATGGGATGTTAATGCCATGCCCATGATGGATACAAAGAAGGATGTGAGCTGAATAGAGTGGGGAAGGGGAGACTCAGACTGCACATCTGCCAACACGTCTCAGATTCTTGTGCCTCATCAGCTCATGAGGATGGTGAGAAACAAAGTAATCCTGGCTCTCCTTCTTTCCCAGTAAGTTCACATCATGCCATGCCCATTTGCAGTGGTTATTTGGATTGGTACCTATATATTATTTTCCCAGTCAGGGATGAAAGTCAGGATGCACTAAGGTAGCACCTGGGTCAGAGGACACAGCAGCACAGCAGCTAAAATGTCTTTATTGGGCTCAACTACTGTAAAGAATGATACAGCATTAGGTAATAATGCAAAGAGTTCCCCAAAGCAGCAGGTATGGTTGAGATCATGGGGCCCTTGGGATGGTAAATCTGTTACACACCATTCTTGTTTCCCCTTTCCAGATGCTGTAACACAGTCTGACAGGACTGCAAGAGACATTTCAAGTGAAATCCAGTGTCTCTGCACTTCTCATTTTTTGCTTTTTTAATTGTATTCTACAATTTCTTCTGGCTTGTCTTCAGGAAAGTTTGTTTCAGGAAAATCTGATTCAGGAAGGCAAATAGGTGAATCTGTCCTTCCAGACACACTGTATGGCAGAAGTGTCTAGAGGAATATTTTTAGAGTTACTCGTGAGGTAAAAGTATATGAAAACCAAAAAGGTGAAGCCATCTGAAGCACATTTTGTAGGAAATTAGAAGCATTAAAGTAACAAAAGTGAATCAGAAGGATCATATAAATTTTACTATTACAAATCCCTCACCCATTGTAAAGTCATGCTTTACATATATATGTACATAAACATATATATATATATGCTTACATATGTAATATATATGAATATATGTTGAGTATACTTTTGATTGGTCCAAGAAGAAAAAGAGCCCGTATGCTGACTGAAAGGCTCAAATAAAATATTTACCCGTTCCTAAACTACTTAACTTCTTTGGTGTCATTGAAAAATGTGACCATTCTTGCTAATGCATATAAGCCCTAATGAAATTAGAGGTGATGAGGCCTTAAAAGTGGAGATGTTGGTGAAACAGCTCCTGTCTGTGCACTGTGTTCTACTGTCTTTCTCTAGGCAAATGTGTGTTCATGTAATCCAACCTTTTGAAAGTAGATTTTACACATCTCCTGGTTATTGGAATAAGTGCTGAGAACAAACTCAAAGCCTTCATGTGAAACTCCTGCTCCAGGGTTCAGCAGCAGTGGAACCAGAACAAAGAATTTGATGATTTCTTGATTTGTCTAGAGAAAAAGAGATGCACAGGAGGGGAAAGAAAGAGCCAAATGAAATCACAGTTTCTCTTTACACTTGGCTCCTGACTGTCCAGCAGTGATTATTCCAATTGTCTTTGTGGTTTTCCTTGGTGTGCTTTATCAAGTGATATAACTGTATGGTATGATAAACTTATATATATAAAAAAAAAAAAAAAGCTCTGTTTAAGCAGAGTTAATTAAATCTCTAATTCCTATTCCCCTAATGAGATTCATTATATTTATCTCAATTTAATAGTCCTGGATATAAAGACTGCTGTACAAAGCAAGCAAAGGCACTCCAAATACTCCTTCTGTTTGTCATTACCAGAAAATTATCTCAAATGTCATCTGTTAACATTTTTAATGGAATTGTAGTCTGCAAGGAAATTTTCAACAGAAAAAAATATAATTAGTCTGTTTATACTAAGTTCCTCAGAACTCCTGACTGTTTGGATTTGATATGCTTTAAAAAAAGCATTTTATAAAAAGATAGATACACCCAGTGAAGCCACATCATCCTGGGACATGGCACATTTTTCCTTTTAAAATCCAAGTGGAAGTTGCAGAGACAGGGATCTGCTGCGTGTGAGCAGAGAGCTTGCACGTGTTGCTCCAGACAGGGCAGTCTCCAGATAAGCCTGGAGGCTGTGTACCACTGTTAGACTGCCAGAACACCAAGCACACACAGACCTCAAGGCTCAAGGCATCAGCAAGTGCAGCTGGAGATCCTCTGCAGCTGCCTCTCCTCCGTGGCATGCCACAGGGATTACACCTGGACAGACAGTGGTCAGAGATCTACCTGTAGGTCCCAGCATCACGGCAATCAATCTCCTGCAACATCTTCCCAGGTCATCCAATTTGAAATCATCTTTCTTTAGCATGGATGGCTGCCATACTCAGCACCAAAATGAGGCTCATACCACTTACAGCTGTTTTCCTCTGTAGGAACACAAATACCAAATTTCCAGGAATCACCAGTTTGTGTCTCACAATGACAAGTTTCATCTTATCCTCTCTTTTCAGAATTTCACACTTTTTACCCATGCATTCTGACATCCAGGGCAAATTTTATTTTGATCATTTAGGATTTGCACTACTACACTTTAGTTCTGCTATTTATATCCTTCTCTGTGGTTGATCATCACCCCATGAAGTTATAACACCCTTTTCACAATTTATTTTCATTCACATGAATATAAATTCCATACGGTTCTTGCACCTATTTCTTAAAGAGATTTCAAGTTTTTCATTCCCAGAATTCAAAATGTGACATCATTACCCTGCACCTTTAGTTCATCAACATTTTTGCATTGAAATCACAAATATGACTTATAAACATGTGTATTGTCATGTTCATTACTATTAAGTTCTACTGTCTCCAAGTGACTTTGGTAAATTTTGGGGATTTTTACAAATCTTATTACTTATGTCTTCATAATCCGTAGCCTATATAACTGATTTACCCTCACTTGTACCTTAATCTATGTATCATGGAAAGTGTCCCAGCAGCAGCTGGCATTGCAGGTAAGCAAGCACAGCAAGATGGGCATGAGATGCTGGATCAGCACACAGAAGGTCACAATGTTGGAGGAGGAGAATGTTGCAGAAATGCAGCTGCTCTGCAGAGTTTCACTATGACCACTTGTGTGTGTGCTAGTCAAATCATATTGCATCTGAACCCTTGGAAGTTTGAAAGACCCTTAGAAAACCACATTTAGGGTGCCTCGGTTTCACAGGGGCACTTGCCAAGAATTCACTATTCACCCACATATTTCTTCAATGTTCCTCATGTATCCATGAGCCGTGAGAGCATTTCTACAAGGTTCTGCATTTTGCTGTGTGGATCCATCATCTGAATTTCCTGAAACAAATACTGTTCATGAAAACTGAAGAGTAGCATAAAAATTTTCTTAAAATGTAAAAACAGGGAGAGTTTATTTGTTTCACTGTGAATGTTCTCCTTAGTTTCATACTCTAAGTAGTAATGTTAACTCAAAATACTTATGCACTTCAAGGCAATTTGTAAAAGAACTTGATGGAAGATGCAAGAAAATTTAAAATCTCTAGATACTTCCATTAACTGTGCTGTTTTTCAGTGAAGAACAGCAAGCTAAGAAGCATTAGATATTAAAAATTAGTTTCTGGTTAGTATAACTGTTCAATTATATTTCAAACACAATCATATATCCAGGTTTTTTTCAATCTAGCAGCAGAAAATTTACAAAACTTGGATCAGATATTGACTGCATACATTGATTTTAATGCTGAGAATTTTTCCTTGAAAATGTTGCACACTTTGGTTATTAGAGCACTTCCAGCATGCTTCCTACTGCATCATCTGAAGTGAAACTTTGCCTAAGGCAGTTATAAAAGGTCAGCTGTTTCAAGTGTTTTGGCAGTTCTTTAATTCTTTCCCTGTCATTACTTCATCTCCCAGTCTCTTCAAAATGTTGAAACTAAGCTGAAGCTGTTTTGCCCAGCACCAGGGCATGTGTAGTCAGCTGAGTTTCCAGACATCAAGAGCAGGTGACTGCATGTGGCTGCTCTTGCTGCATTTGGGAGGGAAAAAAAGAAAACAGCTGCCCAAGAAGAGCTGAAAGTACAACATTTTAGAAATTGCAGCATCTTCAGAACTGACCTCAAGATATAGGAAGTGATGAGAAAGCTGTTGGGGAGTCTTAAAAATCCTGTTACACTGTGGGGAATTATGTTCTAGAGTTAGCAAGCCCTGCTGTTGGTACTATCTGCCACCAATGAATCAACATGGGCTTGACACGAGGACCATTTATTGTGTTTAGGAATAAACACATTTCTGTGTGAATGGGTATAGGGCTGCTTTGTTACATATGTGTAACGCTGAAAGTACAACTGCTTTAATTTTTTTATCTCTGCAATCTCTATAATTGAACAATTAGTTTTAAATAAATTGTAGCTCTATATGGCTAAAATTACTGACTGACACCTTCCCACGGGAGTTACGGCCCTTGGAGCAGGACAACAGTTTTCAGGCAGTTTTCTATCCACACTAGGAGGAAATCTGATTCCTCAGAAACCTTGCTATAGTGTACATTTATATAAATTACAAAAGATAGTGGCATAAAGCTTATGTGTTAAAAAGAACCAGTAAAACTTACAATCCCATGCCCTCTGTTTTCCCCAATGCTTTGCTTTCTAACCATGAAAAAATGAATGATACTGTGGATTTATAAAAAACTATGCAGGACTGTAGAGAGTTTTTCACCTAAGACCTATTTCTTCAGTGGATTATACTGTTTTTTATATCACCTAATAAAAATAGAAACAGGCTACAACTCCCACCAGTTTATGATCCTATATTGTTGCTCCAGAAGTATGTCAGCTGAGGTTACAGAAATAAGGCTTTTTTTCAAACACATATTTTTCAGGACAAAAAGATACAAATTCAGCAGCTTGAAAACTTTTGTATATTTGTTTTGCTATTAAAAATAAAATTTTCTTAACTATATATTGTTTAACAATTTCAAAATAAAACATTTCAAATTTTCCATTCAATATTTCTCTTAATTTTTAAAAACCTTTTCAGTTTTGTTTGCACCTAAATCTTAGAACTTATTTCCAAAAATATAATGAGTGTGGGAAAATTTCTTCCTTTGGCTGACCAAGAGTTTAGGAAAAATATTGAGAAATTAGCAGAAAATATGCTTCTGTTTATATGATTATGTTTAAAAAAATATTACTTAAGTGAACTCCCTGTTCAGAAGACCACATTTTTTAAACCATTTTTCTCATTATTAAAATTGCCTTTATGCCTTCCTGATCTTCCTGTACTTAGTGAGGAGGGTATAAAAAAAGAGGGAGGGTGACTTCTGCAGGCAGATAGTGACAGGACAAGGGAGAATGGTTTTAAACAAAAGGAGGAAAGATTTAGATTGAGTGCTAAGAAGGTTTTTTTTCTCAGAGGGTAGTGAAGTACTGGCATGGAAAAGTGGATGTCCCAGTCCTGGAAGTGTTCAAGGCAGCTCAGAAGTGCAGCCCCACAGTCTTCTGCTTGTGTCTGGTATACTGCAGCACAACAGTGCCTTTGAAAAAATCAGGGCATTTGGGGCTGCAGTGCATGGGGACTTTCAAGAGCAGACCACCTGGGTGCTACACAGTGGGAGTATTTTAGGGGGGGTTGACCCACTACAGTAGGGAGGTATCCATCATTATCTCTGTTATTATGTGGAAATTGAGAGATTTGGAGTCATAATGTTTTCAAAGTAAGACCAAAAATCATACATCTAGTCTGAGACACTGAAAAAGCAACCTGATTTTGAAAATAGTCATGTACTTCTTACTGCTATAAAAACATCAGGTATTTATAGCTATTTCTTTCAGCTTTACAACTGAAACTTTACACAACTAGTCCAGAAGTTACTTTAAATTCCATTTTTAAGTCTATATTGTCAAAAATGGGAGTTCCCAGTACTAAAAGTGATTTCAACATTTATTTTAAAAAAGAAAGGCCTAAAGCGAGGGGGGCTCGTGGGCCCAGCAGGAACATTCCCGTCGAGGATGCTGCAGCGACAGTCTTCTTTCTTGAGCAGCGATGTCCCCGGTGTTCCAGGTGGAGCAGCACAGATTCACTGGGTCAGAGGCCCCTTTTTATCCTGCTTTTTGTCCCTTTGGATTGGTTTCTGTTTGGATCCTTCATTTGCATGAAGTTTTAAGGCTTGATTGGCCCATTACAGTTCTGTCCAGGCTGGCTCGTTTCGCCTGGGGTTGGCACACTTTACTTAGGTGTATTATGGTACGTGAGTACTGTATTTCTTACAACTACCTTTTTAACCCCTTTTACAATAACCAAACTAACATGCTTAACAATTATCAACTATTTTACAACAGTTTCTAACCTGTTTTTGACATATATGTTAATAAAGAATTTTTTCAAATGGGCAAACTTGCTTTAAATTAATTTACCAAATAAATTCAAAAGCAGGTGAACAAGAGGTTATGTTAAAATCATAAGAGAGAAGAAATCCCTTCTTAAATTTCTAAAACCTTTGTAGACAAAGTGTGACACAATGTTTTGTCTGTCTTTGTTGTGTTCCTCTGCCATGACTCCAAGTCAACACAATAGCATCCTGTTCCTGGCAGCAAGAAGCCAATAAAGAGACTCTCCAGCAGTTAAATCAATGTGTTTGGAAGTGCCCTTTTTCTCAGATCTCTTGCTAATTTTTAGGGGCAAAAAAGGCCAACTCTTCAGTTAAAAGATCTTTTATTAGTTTCCAAATGCTAGATGAAATAATACCTGAGGAATGTTATAAACTACACTTTAAGCCAAATTCTGTCTATATTCCTTTTGAAAAGTAGACTTTTAACCTCATTGAATAAAAATTATGAAATTTTTCAAATTAATTTCAGGTTCCATAATTATTTCATTAAAAATATACCTGAGGTGGAAAATAACTTCTTCCAAGAATTGCCTAATTTCTAAGAGGATCTGAGGCCCAGAATACCAAAATGTGCCTTCTTGATACAGTAACAGAAATGTCTACTGAAGTAAACAGTGAAACCAGATTTCTTTACTCTGATTTTGCCAAACCTCAGTAAAGACCCTAGTGAAGTAGGTTTAATTAATTATGTATGTAATTAACCATGTATGTAATTAATAATGTATGTAATTAACACTTGTTGTTTATGGAATTTTTTCTGCCAGCGTGAAGGCAGTTTTAGCTCACTGAGGGCTGTTGATGAAAAGACTCCTGACTTCCATTTCAGTGTGATCAAAACTTTTCTGATTAACTCTCCTTTGTCTTTTGGGCCTCCCAAAAGCCTTCAACTGACCTCATGTTATTACTGTAGAGTGAATGTAGGAGATGGCCAGAAGGTGTGCAAATACACAGGGGGGAAAACAACAAGGAACATTTTAAGAACCTGTTTTTGAGGGGAGTTTTTTGAGTGGAATTATATTTTGATTTTTAAGGAGACTGTTGACTTCACAGAAGTCAATAGGTTTTCCTGCCAGCTTCAGAAAAGCAAGGATCAAATTTGCCTCTGGCAACTTTTCCTAATGCTTCTTCTCTGGATCTCTTCAGCACCACGATTCTGTGATATGATTTGGAACAAGTTATTAGATATCTTTTACTTGAATCCAGAACATTTTTTCACAAGAAAAAAGCCCACAATGTATTTACTGGTTCACGGGGAATCAAAAATACAGGCAAGTTTAATAAACATGTACAACTGCCAAAGACCAGCATTTGAATTTCACATTGCAATACATGCACTCATCTTTAAGAAATTACACTCTTTTATCCCACAAATATTACATTCAGTATAATGTGATCTAATTTATTGTGTGTTCATTATTCTTTTATTATTTTCCCTTTCACAATGAGAAGTTTGACAGCATAGTCCACTTCTCTTTGATTCCCTCTCAGGCTCACTCTTTTTGCTTACACAGTTTGTCATTAAATTCTACTTTCTGGATTCCAAATGACAGGATAAAATCCTTTTAGGGCTATCAGTGCACAGAGAGGCCAAAAGAATTACAGCTGAAGTTGTATCACATGTAGACCCTTAAACACATGGAGTAGAAAAAATCCAGCAAAGTATCATCTCTGTCCAGATGCCGGGTTCTTGTGCCATTCTGACAGTGTGAAGCAGCAGATCTTGGGGTGAGTGAAGATGAACAGAGCCTGCCCTCTGGCACTCCCTCTGGCAACAGAAAGTTCACTCGGGTCTCACTGTCTAAGTACCACTCTAGTACTCAACACTGAAGTAGAAGTTTGCCTCCAACATGTGCCTTGTGAAGGCACTGCTGCTCCCAGCTGGGTCTGCTGAACCCGGCAGTGCCATGAGCCACCACCTTCAGAGATGGTTGCCCCAGAGCCCTGAGCTGGCCCGTGCAAATATACAGCAAAGGATTCAGCTGAACCCAGCTTCCAAGAGTCATCAATTTTGCTTTGCTTCCATATCCCTTCAGTTACCACCTTTTCTAGAAGTAGGCAAAGGCACCAACACCAATTATGTTATGTTCAAGTTGCAAGATCAACCAAGAATTTTTCACTAAGAAAAACTGAAATTTGAGTCAAGGGTCTTTGTTACAGAGTTATTTCTTTGCAATAGAATTAAAGGAAAGTTAATCCCCAGTCATAAGATGCTGCAGGGATCTAAAATAAATATTACTTCACAGCTTCAAACATCTTTCACCTGACATTTGAACCCTAAATATCCCCTTACAAAACTTCCGTAAGTGTCACTCATGTTTGGTTATTATTTGCCCCGTTTCTCACTTTGTCTCTTATGCTCTGCCTCAGAAATTAAGTCAGCAAACATTTCTCCATTCCTAAGCAGGTTACACATGCACTTTGCTGATACATAAAGCAATTCCACAACGTTTTTACAGCTGGCTAAAACAACAACTGTCTCAAAGTAGCAGTTGCTCCTGATGCCCATTTACCACTTTCAGGTAAACTATACGATTTTTTCCAATAAGAAAAAAGCTCTGTGTGAAAAACTGATAAAATGAGATAAAATAAAAGAATGCATTGTAGAAGAGCATGCATTTAGAAAAATTTGAAATTATTATTAACCATTAAAGACGTAGAATTTTAATTAACAGCACATTAAGAGGATTGATAAGAGAGAGCCTACCTCACAGCAGGAAAGGCACTTTTATCCAACCAGGACAAAGGTAGGAAGAATCATCTGTTATTATCTGTGAAGTTTTACTGTGAGGGTTAGCATGGCTCAGGAGGGGCATATTTAGGCTGGAAGATAATACTGACCTAGGAAGAAATGGATATGAAAAGGCCAGTGATAAATTCAGCTTGCAAAATAAAATGCTTTGACTCATTCTAGCAGGTCATGAAACAGTCATTCATAATGAGTAGTCTTGGGGAAAAAAAAATGAAATGGTTTTACATTGGAGCTTATAATTTAATTAAATAATATAAAGTGGTGGAGCATTTTGCAGTAATTCAAACATGGACTTCATAACTCGGAAAGTCTTTGCCAGCACTACAGTCTGGTGTGAATCTCAGATCATGCATTCTTAGCTATTCTCATCATGCTTTTCCTTTTGAGTAATTTTGAATAAATGATAACTTTCTGTCACATAGTAGTACCATTCAAACAATCTGAAGACTTTCTCTTTCCATGCTAAATTTATATTCACTGAGGACCTGAGTAATACCTTGTGTTCCTGAGAAAATCTGCTAACTGAGACAGATTCTATTTCTTTTGTTCTGTTGGAAAATTTCACTCTTCCAGAATTTTTTCCACAGATAATGCTCTCAACTATGTGGATGAAGGAAAAAAAAAAAAAAAAAACAAAAAAAAACAACACAAACCAACTTTGGCCTCCAGTTTTTCCTCACAGGTTTTTATGACTAATTAGGTTTTCATCCAAGTATCCAAAAGTACTAATCTCCTATTTCAAGAATTTAGACCACACCAGAATAAGACAAACCTAAGTTTATCCTCAGCAAAACTCCTTCCTTCTTATAAGGTGTGAAATCAGATTTAATGTTCTCCTGTTGTAATGTCTCTTTATGGTCATACATCAAAAATCTCAAGGGTCCAAAGTCTAGGACTCTGAGGCCAAAGAGTCCAGCTCTAAAAATCTATTCAAGAAATCTTTATGGATCATGGCCTGAGAGCCAGACAAATACTGCCCAGATGCACTTTACATTTCCACTGTTCGCTCCTTCCAGCTCTTGGTGGTAAAACCAGTCAAAGGTATTTGTAACAGGCTGGCCTTTGATTCACAACTGGTGCAAACCAGAGAGCTCAAACCCTGGAACACACTAAAATAAAGGCTTCCACAAGAGACACAAAAGAGTCAAATGTCAGTATCCCCAAGCTTTCACACATCTGCATTTCTCTGTATTTATTATTTTATTCCAAACCTTTGGATAACCCATTTTGATGAAATATGTGTAGAATCAACTAATTGGAACTTCTGCTATCACCTCAGCTACTTGATTTCTCATAGTTCATATACCAGCTTCAAATAAGATCCAAATGGACTAAGATCTCCTTGGACTTCTGAATTTCATAGGGCACCTTCTGAGTTTTGTCAGTGGCAGTGCTGCTCTCCCCATCAGTTTGGATTTTTTGTCAGTGAGATTTTCCCTGAGATGGGTTTCCTGACTTGCTTGTGCCTTTCATTGACACTGTTTCATGAAAAGGTTCACTTTCACACCAGATTAACTCCCTTTTTACAGAAACACTTATATGTGAAGCAATAATTTTTCATTCAATCCAGATTTTCATACTCCTGTGTGTAAATGCAAAATTCTGATTTATTTAAATAGTTGAGTTGTACTTTATTATCTACATTTTTCTAATAATACATTTAAACTGATTTCTCTGTCTCTCCTTTTCTTATTCCTTTTGCTTTCCTTTCCTCTAGTTTTTATATGACACAACCAGATACTAGAAGTGAAACCTGGTAATAACATATCTATCTAAGACAATTGGTATTTTCCACAGGAAAATGTGAAAGAAATAGCATCTGTCAAACAGCAAATTAAATCTAGATACCTCAAATCTGCTTTGGTGACTTTACAGGCACCTTCTCTGGATATCTAAATATTAAAAAGATTCTGTATATCTTTCTTAGGATGTTTACAGGAACTATTAATTTCTAAGTTTTTTCTTTTTAGTAGCTCCCTTTGAGCTTTCAAGCTTTTTTATTTATTATATTGCATTATATATAAAACCAGCTGGACCTAAGCAATATAATTTTAGGCTTTATTTGGGATGCATACCACTTTTATGTATTCTAAACAGACTTGGAATTTCTAGTGACATTAATCAGTCAACCAGAAATAGTGTTAGAGATATTTTAAGCTCTACTAGTATTAAAAATATTGCTAAATCAATTTTACTTTCTCTTGGATTATGTCAACTCAAAAGAAAATTCAAATCAAGTGGAAAAATTTTCTGTTGACTTGCAAGCTTTCAGAAAAACCTTGATTACTAGAATTCATGGCTTACCCATGAAATACATGAGAATTGTTTAATCCATGTACAAACACACAAGATATTCCAACTGTGAAACTCTGAGCTGAGATGGAAAGAGGTTGGGGGAGAAGAATATGAATAGAATTAAATTAATAACTGTATAACCAAAGGGTCCAAGCTGGACATAAATTAATATGTATTAACATGTTAGAAGGGAGGAAAGTAACTTTAATGGGCATTAAAGCAGAAGAATTCAGATGTCTTGGAATTTAGAACTGATGAAGAGAAGCTGTTTATAAGCTGGGAACCTTTACCCTGTGTTGAGAGTCTTTCAGAGGGTGCTCATACCCACCACAGTACGAAACACATCTGGGAACACAGCTCATATCAATCCTCTCTGACATCTTCCTGGCTTGCAAACCTAATTGTATAGGCATGATGGAGCAGCTTTCCAAGTATGAGCCTAAATACTAAACTTGGTGGGGATGCAGGTGGTGTTGAAGAGCCCCAGAGAAATCTGGTGTTAGCTTAAGCATATCAAGTGCAGGAGGTTCTGCCCCTGGAGGTTTGAAATATCCTAATCAAATATCATAACTTTGTTTAACTGGAAACACACAAACTAAACTAAAGTATTTGCTTTAAGTGCAGTGCTTGAAATGTCACCAGCAAGTCCAAACTGCCTCTGATTTCCTTAGTTACTGTCTCAGATCTCTTCACCAAAACTCAGATCACCCTAAGGCATTCATAAAAACAATATAAGCAATCTGTAGTGCTGGCTAAGGAACTACAGTCACAGGACCGCTATGCAAACTAGACAAAACACAAAAAGTACCCCTGTCTCTACAGCAACAAGCTATAGCTCCTTGTCACACAGTTCCACAAAGGAAAACAATCCTTCTGCAGCTTTTCCAAATTCATGATTTCTTGGTGATTTTTTAATTTATCTCTCGCTGGGGAAAAATGTGAACTTCACACCAAAAAGAAATGTTAGTTATGTATTGCAGCTTAGAAATGCAAGCCACTAGCATAACAGCAACACCTAGAAGTAGAACACACGTGTTTCTGGGCAGCATGGCAGAGGAAGAAATCACAACACAAGTGAGGACACCGGAGGAAAAAGTTGCATGGGCTAGGGGAAGATGGTTACAAGTACAATCACCTAATAGAAGAGTGTGTCAGAGAACACAAAAAAAGATGCAAAAGGACACAAAAGAATGGGTGAAGAGAATAAAATTCAAATTAATGGCATTTTTATCCTACAGTGAAACAATGAATAATATAATGTTGATTTACAGATTAATCTAAAAATGGTGTGAGCTGTATTTGTCATCAGAGGCATTGTGTTTGGAAAGAGTGAGTTTCTCCAAGAGACAATGTACCTATCAAAATGCAGTGTGCCTAATGAAAATAGATGAAACTCCCAGCCTAGAGATGAGACAGTACCTCATAAATTCTTTCTGCAAATTCAGAGCAAACTGGCGAAGGAAACAGGATAATCTAGAGAGCTGTTAACACAAGGTAATCAAAAACATATAGAAAGTTTCCATTTAAGAGTCTTAGATGATTTTGCTTTAATTTCTGGTCTATGTAACTACAGGGCCAAAATAACTTCATGTTTTGTTTCTCTTTAATTCAATCTATTTCTTGCTGTATCTGACCAATGGTTTTGTGAAGAGGTATCTAAAAAATCATCTGAACATAGAGAGCCAAGTATCAATCTGTGTTTTCCGGTGCCAGAAACAAATGAATTCTTTTCCCCTTTCACCTTCTTTCTACTTCTCATCCACAGCCTTAGTAAAGAAATGTTTATTTCATTTTTTCATTTGAAAGCTGAGCCACCTGACATGGCTCACTTATCTGCAGAGATAAGAGCTTGTTGGAGAAGGCTGGTGCTGCAAAGCTCATGCCAGGCTGTAAACACTGGAAGAGGCCATTTGATCTGAAAGGCTTTTCATTTGGGCCAGCCTCATATCCTTACATGGGCACTCACCAGATGAGCTTTGTTGATTTTCTGAAAACAGCCCTTCTAAATGATTGTGGAATGAGATGACTTATTACTCTATGACTTGTAGGATAAATATTTCCAAAATAAAACTAAGGTTTCATAAATAAGTGGAAGGGGGGAAAGTGTTGAAATTGTGGTTGTTTATTGCTAGAAGGAAAAACACCAAATAATAATTTCTGTAAATTTTATGCTGACTACTGGAATAAACAAAAAAATGCTTATCCACAGGGGACTATGTAAAGCAATAGATGAGCGTGCTTATAAATAACTTGTGCTAATGAGGGAAAGCTGTGTATATTTTTCTTCTCCACATGGGATATGCCAAAAAGACTTATGTCAAGATTTTTTAAACCACAAACAATTTTGGCTCCTATGTCTACACATGTCCTTTGAGAGCTGGATTTACAGGTAAACAATGTGTGAAGCTGGAAGATACTTAATGCTTTACAAAAAATATTCAACATTAATTTCTGGAGAAGTAGACACTGCACATGGTCTGCAGTGTCTGTTCAAGGCCATGAAGGTAAAAACCAATGCCATGGAAGAAAATCAGCATTTAGTCTTTGATCAGAGGGGGACCAATATATCACCCCTTTGAATGAGCCTCTTTCAACAGCCCAGGAAAGAAAGAGGGGACTGGAATTGTGATGTGAGAAGGACATGCAAGATTTCACTTACTCTTCAGTATTGTGTGACAGCACCAATCCTTTGAAGGTACCAAGAAAGATTGAAGTCAACATATTTCCACAGGCCTATGATGCCAATCTTGTTTTTTTTTTCATTTTAATAATGTGATGCTTTATACAAAATACATATACTATAGGCATTCTTCTAGGACATGTTCAAAAAATATATTAAAATATTCAGCTGATATATTTTGAAAGTAATCTTGGTAACAAGGCTTCGAATGTTTCTGTTTTGTGGACAGTTTAGATGCCTATCCCACACTAAGACATCCAACATGCCATCAGAAAGGAGTGGAAGGCAGTTTGTAAGCCTTGCACTTCAGAGAACTGCTTAATCTCCCAGATAGTGTTGTAATGTGATGTAGCCAAACTGAAAAAGGGGAAGAAAATTAGTTGTCTACCCAAGGAGAAGGATCAGAAACTAACTCTTCTCTGGAACAGAACTAAACTGTGCACTAAAGGAGAGGAAAGAAGCTGACCTCAGCCTGCCAGGATGTTTGGAAAGGGAGCAAGCACAGCACAGGCTCTCAGATGCTGTATTTTCAGGATCTCTCTACCCAAGGAAAAATGGCATTTGTTTTGACCTGACAATTTGTGTGCTGTTGTATTGTGTTTTTCTTTTCGCACCTGTTCTGTAATGGTTTGTCCCTGTACCCCCATTTTCTCTACAATGGTTTTACCCTAAGTTTCCCACCTTTTCCCTTAAGTGCAATCCCCTCCAGAAGTGTCTAGTCATTCCCCTGTCCCCTCCCTGGTGCCTAGTCCATCACTGGGCTCCCCATCCCACCTATCCAGAACTTTCTACCCAGGGTGTTGAGTGATTGGGCAAGGGCCAGGGGTCCCTCCCTTAAATCTCCTCTCTTGGACTTTGTACTTGTCTATCTCCCCATCTTACACTCCCCCAAACTACCCCATTAGTTGGTGGGTGATCCCTTCCCCCTCTTTACACCCCTCTTTATAATATGTTTTGCAGCTCAGTTCTGGGCTCTGAGCTGCTGTTTTCCCTGCGGTGTGGAGGTCCCTGGAGCCCAGAATAAACTTTACCCCAGCAAGAGTCAGCCTCTTATTCCTCCACAGCCATTGCCAGCTTCTCCTCCATACCAGGATTAGCAGCCCCAGCTGCTCCCCGAAGCCCCGGAGAAACAGGGGATGTCCCCTGCAGCCAGCTGTGCCAGAGCTGGCCGGGTGACGCCCAAGCGGACTTGGAGAGGGCACAGCGGCAGTGTGCTAAAGATAACTGGCTGGAAATGGCTGCTGGCACGTTCTATAAACTGAAAATTGTCCTAGACAGCAGAAAAGAAAGGTATTTGTCTAGGACAATAGGCCTGGAAAGATCCTTTGAATCCCCATAAATGCCAAGCAGGCAGGACATCTGATCAAAGAGGTACAGGGCACATTTGCCCTAGACATCATGTAGGGTGCCAAAATTGTCACCAACACCATGGAAGAAGTTTAATGTTGAATGTTTAATGCCTTAAGAAAGCAGGGGAGGTAAGGGGAAAAGATGAGCTTTGCATGACACCCAGTATAACCATGGAACTTAGCAAGGCCAAGTGTCTGAGTGGCACTTAGTTGCCAGCTGCAGTTAAATCACAGGAATGCGAGTAGGCTACATGTTTCAACTTGAATGTATTTATTTCTTTATTATCAGTGATTCTATAACACATTTGAGAGCATTTCTAAGCCTTGTGCAAAGCCTGTCTTTCATGTGTGTTTATCACAAGTCAGAAGGTTTCACTGACTCCCCAGAGGACCCATGTGGAGAAGTGGACACAGATGAACTATTATGATTTCTGTGTTGGTTCAGGGGGCTGCAGAGACTCACAAGCATAAGAAACACATAAAGTGTGTCCAGAAAATACATTGATGGAAGCAGGAAAGGAAAGAACCTGCAGAGAGGAATGCAAACAGAAATCTTGAGTGAATGTGGAATGGGTGGTAAATCTTGCAATTTTATTCCCAAGGAAAATTTATTAATATGAATTCTGCATGACATTTAACAATTTTCATTGCATTAAAAAAGGAAGAATTCTTTATTTCACAGAAATATCATTTGCTGGTTTAAAACAGTGCATGAATTACCTCTATTATTCACTATACTTAAATATTGCCTCAAGAAAGCTATGACCACATAAACAGTCCATAAACCCCCCCATCTTGCTCTTAAATAAACAATACCTGAGAGCTAATTGTGACATTCCTTCTCACTAAAGTGTACTCTTCCTTTCTTAGGTAGGATAACAATCACTCCCTGAAGACCTCTATTAAATCTGGGCCTTTTGCTCCACAGATAAAATCATAGGAATTACAACATTTTGTCCTAGAACTGATAGTGGCAAATACTGAGGGTAGTATAATAAATATACAGAAATAAGAGTAGCAGTTTCTTAACAAACCAAGTTTCCTTCACCTAAACTGGTAAAGAAATACAGAAAACAACCTGGGGTTAACATGTTATGATAAACATAGTGTGAGATCTAACTTAAGCCTTGCATTACAATAGCACCAAAAATGTCCTAGATGCTGCTGAGAGAAAAACTTAAAAACTCTTCTCTGGTGTCAGCAGACAGATTGTCTGGTTTGGCATATCACAGAGGCAGAGACTTTGGTGATGTCTCAGCGCATAATATTTTGGGGTGACATAACTTACTAGGTCCAGCCTTATTAGACTCCATGCTGTGCAAATATCTGCAGTCATCCGGAGGTCACCACGTCTCTGCTTTTTGCCACCACTTGTTGACTACAAAATGCCCAATGGCTACATCTGTTTCTCTGTGGAAGGATGCAGTCTCCTAGAATTGCCATGATCTAATCAAAAGAGAGAAAATGTAAGTGAAGCGCAGGACAAAATGTTTATGTGGGAAAGAATGTATTTACCTTGACATATTAGGAGAGTTTTCCCTAATTACATTTAAGGAATAAATGTTTTGTTCTTCCATGGGTGAGAGCAGTAGAAGAGAGCCAGGGGAAGAATCTGGAGGGCTGAGGACAAAAGTTACAGGCTGAGAGTGCAGCCAAGATGAGGGGATTGAGGAGCAGGGAAACACCAGGGCAATTCCTGACTGAAACAAGCCTTAGAAACAGGATCATAACACTCTAAAAGGCCGCACTAGGAACACAGGGAGGGAAGGTGAACACTGGCAGCAGCTGGGATGCAGACCTTGCAGCACATGCTTTGTGAAGCCCCTGAGGTGAAAGCTCCTTCATGAGGCAAGGGCATATCTCCAATATGATGAGTGACATTTTCCTCCAGGCTGCCACTGCCGGCAGCTCTGTGCAGATGTGCTCTGGGAGACACCCCTCAATTCCCATCCCCACCCCACAGATGCCTGGGCAGGGCTTGCAGCCAGAAGGTGTTCCTGGGCTGGGGAGGATGTCCAAGCTTGATGGTGTTGGCAAGCTGCCCCATGCACTGGCAAGAGCTGCTCAGAGCATCTGCAGTGACCTCCATCCCAGATTTCTTTACAAGGCTGGAGACTCTTCCAGTTAGTAAAACACAAAGAGAAATATATTCAATTTATATATAGATTTTTGTATTAGAATTATATTTCCAGCTGTGTAGCTCTTGATTAGGAACACAGAAATATCCACTCTCCAATATGCACAAGTCTTATTCCACAGCTGTGGTGGCACTGACCTGGGGTGAAGTATGTGGGGTGGGCGAGACACTCTCCTACACAGGGCACAGCCAGGAGGGAATGGCATGGGTGTCCAAGTAAACTCTATACTCACTTTTTGTCCTCCATGGCTCATTTTTTGTGTATTTCCCCCTAGACCAATCTTTTCTCATGTCTTGTGCAAAGATTGTGAACTCTTCATGGAAGTTTATCTTCACCCTCTGCTTATTGCTTTCAGGTTTATTCACTGATTTCCTCTAGTGCACTTCTGTCTGCACCACAACCTACACAGAGCTACTAGTTTCTCCTCAGTATTGCTAAATCAAACCAAATCCCAAAACTAGGGATGTAAATTCACAAGTGTGAGGCAGGACAGAGAGAAAGACAGACAGAAGTCTTGCTCTGGTCTTTCCATCTTCTTCTAAAGGACTACAGGACTCACACAGTCCTCCTCAGGCACAGATGTGACTTTTTTTTTTTTATTTATTTATTTTTTTTTTTTTAATTCCAAGGTTACAAGTCACAGAGGATCTGCTAAAGCCATTTTTGTCCTGTTGGCTGGAGCCCAGTGGCTTGGTCAAGCAACCCATCCTAACTAAATTCTTCTAATAAGAGCAAAGGTAAGTGACCAAACCCAGAGATTCTCTTTCATGATAGATGAACATGTGAATGACAGAATTCAGAGCACTCCAGTCTAGCATCACTTCCACAGGGTTGCTCCATCACTGCACCTTATCGCCTCGAGCTGCCTCTAAAACCCACAGATCCAACTACCTATCAACCAAACTCAGGGCCCAAACACGTGTAACACAGGAGCTACAAAAGGAGAGAGGCTATTGACTTGGGTCCAAATAATTATTTTGCTTAACGAAGCTAATATAATCCTGCGATAATGGAAACTTTTAAAATAGTGATGAATAATTATAATTAAATAATAATAATAAAAATAACTGTAATAAATATAGTCACCCTGAATCACAGTAATGTACTTTGCATATACTTCTGGTTCAGTATTTTGGACATATCAAAACCCAATAGATTTTCTTTGTCATTTCAGGTTCCTAAGTTGGAAATTGTCTTGGAGAGGAAAAAGACAACGAAAAACCTTGGGTTTGTTGGCTCAAAGTTCTAATCAATCTGGTTTTTAAAGTTTTATGTTCCTATTTCTGTTTGCATATTACTTGGGGGAATGAACCTACAGACAGAGAAGGAAAAATAGGGCACAATTACTAAAAACAGGGGGTTGATGTTCTTTATCACTTCAGCTTAGAGAAAAACAGCACTTCCTCTATCACTCCAGTCAAGAGATGTTCTTAAAAAAAAAACATAAGTTATGAAAATGGTGTAGATGTCAATATCTATAATGTGCTGAGAAGCAGCCAAGTTACTCAGCTTTTTCATGTGTTTTGAAAGTAGACCTATAAAATGTAGAAGAAGAACTGAGGAAAGAATTCAAGGTTAGATAAATGTTGCTTTTGCTTTTAAGGAAAAAATAAAGTCTTCTGAAATTTTGTTTCTCCCTTAAAGAGATATTTTACATTTTCCATGGTTCAAAGAAAAAAAATCTGTTACAATTATAGTAATTCCAAAACTGCAGAACCAGGCAGATCCTTCTTCCATGTCCTTTGGTAGTTTAGCATTTGGACATAATAACTTGCCTAAATTGATCGAATCTGTCAGTTTCTGGAATGGCAACAAACACCTGTATCTACATGAAATCCAGGGCAGGACAAAAAGTTTCTGTTTGAGCCAGCATGTCTAGAATCAGTGAAAGATTCCAGAACTTAAAAGTGTTGCTACATTTAGATCCTTTGAGCTATCTTCAGCTAAATCATGTTATGCAAAGCATAACAAATCTTACATAATTGAGAATCCTAGCTTTTCTTCCATATTTTTGATAGTATTCTTATCACAGTTCTATGGTTTCTACCCATTGCAATAATTTTTTCTACATTTTTTAAAATGCTATTGTAAAAAGAAAGGGTTTGTTTGGGTTTTTTTTGTTTGTTTGGTTTGGTTTTTGTTTTTTCCTGTTTACAAAACACCTGACATTTTTCTGGGACACCTCTTCCTGCAAGCTATCTGACTCATCTAATACAGGACCTTGCAAGAAGCTCAGGGAATGTCCCTCTACTAAGAACACCAATACACAGTACAGATGACGATGGCTTGCTATAACTTGTTGTGGAATTGCAGCTTGCCTAGGGATCAGGTTGGACTAGGATGTGCTTACAGGTCTTCTTGAGTTGTCTGCCATTTAATTCTGCCTCATCTGTCAGAGGTCACCAGGCCCAAAAGCCACTCATCCCCAACTGCACTGTAGTGAAACTCTCCCTAAGGTGGAAGCAATACTCAAGAAAAAGCTTCTTTTTGGTCAATGTTGTGCTGACCAGATCAAAGCAGATACAGCTGGGTCAAGTCAGTGAACTTATTTTCCCAAGGGACATATTTATATATCTGATATGAGGGTATCAAAAATTATTTAGATACATCTGTGCAAACTGGGGGCATTAGCATGGAAGAATGTTTGATTCCCTTTTCGTCAAAACTGTGATTTACTCCACACAAAATAAATATCCAGTTGTGCAATATGTGAAGACAGCATAGTGGACTGGAGTGACCGATTGTTCACTAATGCAAACCAGACTCTACAAGCTGATGAACTGCTTCTCACAACTGCTTCTCCTTAGTCCTCTACTATGGAAGTGGCAAATATTTAACATTAGAGTTTCCTTTTTGTTTTGGTTTTTTTTTTTTTTTTTTTTCTCCTGGCTCTCTACCATGGCATTCATATTGCTACTCTTAACATTTGTGAACAACCACTATTTTCATAATCTCTTCTTTCACATTTAATCTATCAAAAAAAAACCCGCACTTTTAAGTTCATATTTTCCATGTTCTCATAAATCAGTGCTTTGGATCAGTATTTTTATACTCTTTATTGTTATTATTATTATTATTATTATTATTATTATTAAGCCAAATAGAAGAAAGAAGCAAGGAGTATAGGGAGCTATGTGCACCCAAAATCACATTCTCTTGCATATAAGAATGGAAAAAAGACCAGACACAGAAGGGCTGGAGAGGTTGCCTAGGATATATGATGTTGCCATTATTGAACATGTCCTGTTTCCATCAAGGTAGCTTCAAAGTTCAAACTCACTGTCATGATTTATCATGAGCTACTGTTTCCATCATTGTGACAAACCAGGCTCTCAGTAAATCAGACAGGAAGGCCACACCCTGAGACTTTGAGACCACAGTTTAAAGAGCAGAAATGAAACTAACCAGCAGGTTTACCTCATCTTTAATCCCCAAGCTGAGCGGTGCCCACTGTGATACCTCAGGACCTGCACACTTTTGAACCCTGAGCAGTATTTTCTGTGCGGAAGCACAGTGAAATCAATGATTACAACAGCTCTCTCCAGTTACCATAAGTGAACAGCAGGACATTGTGTTACCACGTTCCTGCATGTAGTTTCATGTCCTAATGACAGCTTTGCTTTGAAACTGCTTATGCTTTTGAACAAAATTTTAAGGGGTTCCAGAAGTAGAAGGCACAGAGTGCCAGAAGGCCCCATGCATTTCAGATGACTTCTACAGAGGCCATTAACTCCAACTCCAACTTCCCAAACCCTGATGGCCCAGGAAAACACAGTGCATGTCTGGAAGGAGCTCAAACAGCAACATGAACACTAAATGAAATCCAGACAGATGAACTACTGATCCAAGATCTTTCACCCACAGTCAGCAGTGGCAGGCAGAGAAACTCACAGTGTTCAGTGCAACACAGGAGGATAGAGGTGCAATAAAAGAGAGAAGCTTTGAGGAACTGATGAAAACTTTAAAGATAAAATCTAGACGGCTTACTGTCTTTTTTTAATATCTGCTTGGGATAAAAGTAAAGGAGAATGGATGAGTAAGATAGAAGTTTTTGAGAGGTCTGCATCTACAAAGTAAATACATGAAAAGGCTCTTTAGATGACAGATTGTTTGAATCAACATATACCAGGTAGCCAGGGCAACCATCCCCAAATGCAGAGAGTAGATTTCTTTCATTACCTTGCCAGCAACACTGGGTAGCAGAGACACACAGGGGGACAGGCTCCCTTAGGCTAAGCTCATCCTAGCAAAAATGGGGAGCCTGTTGCCTGCCCCAGTATATCAAAAGCATTTATGTACACACAATTTATCACAAGGCTGTACTTTTATTATCTCTCTCTCCTCTAGCAAAAGGCTCAAGCATGTCTGTGGGAGTGTATTATCCCTGCATAGGAATACTATTCAAAACAGGCAGAGGATGAACAGTAGGCATAATAAAAGTCGTCCCAAACTGATATTCTTAGCATTCCTAGCTGAAAGGTCAGTTTGAGTGAAACTACTTGCCCCGCATCAAATCTTCTGGTTTTAACCCTCTCCTCCCACTCAGATTAAACTGGCTTTTAGTAAAATTACCCTCATACAATTACCAAGAAAGGTCATTCAATACTAAAAAGTGGCCAGCTAAAAGAATATGCATAGTAGACTCAAAGCCACATGAGATAAAACGTCTAGTCTGTCTAAGTTGTCTTTTGGTTGAAGCTGTTGTGCACATAGTGACAATTTTTTTCAGACCATGAAATCTAGTGAGAAAACTCTAAAAACCCAACATAGCACTGCTGACTTTGTCCACTAGATCATTTAGTGAAGACATTTATAATGCAAAGATGAACAAATGCTTGATTAGAAGAAACAGGACACACAACATAGGATGTCTGAAAATATGGTATTGCAAGAAAATGACCAGAAATCCAAATTTCAACAGGAAATAGCAGAAATAAGGTGTCTTCCATCACTATATGCCGAGAACAAATGGGGAATTTGGGTGATTGGCATTGGCCAGTCAGAACTGTCTTGAGTCAAAAATTATCCAGTTGCTTATGCCTGGGGATCCCAGAAGAAAGTGGAATCCTAGGAAGAAACATTGAACACCAGGTCACGATACCTGGAAATTTAACAGGCAGGAGATGAAAGTGATTCACAAACTGTTCCTGCTCAGTGAGTAAAAGCAAACTGGTTTTGAGAAGTAACAATTTTTCTAATGATGCTTTCTTACTATAGGACAATTGCTGAAGCAGCAAAGATACAAAGACAGAGGCAGACACAAACTGTTATAAGTTTTCCTTGTTATAAGTTTGTAATGGATCATTCTAAGCCCCATTTGGCTTCCCTAATGGTTCAGTCCTAAGTTGTTTATCACAGCTTTACCCACCAAAATGTATGTCAATCCACATGTCAATCCACCTGTATACCTTCCTTGTTCCCTTGTCTTACCCCTGTCTGTCAAAGATAGCACACTCCTTTGGTTCTGGAGTGTTCCCTGTCTCTCATCCCTTCCTTGGAGCAGAATTGGGTTGTGAGGTTTTCTCCATCCCCATGTTGGCTTCTATTGGGGAACCCTTACCCTGCACCCCTCCCCTAATGCCTCCTGTTGGTCACAGGCTGTGTCCTCCTTGTGTTCCCCTTACCCTTTAAAAGTAGTCCCTTCAGGTTCTGATTTGACACTTGCTCTGCTCCGTTTGGAGACTCAGACAAATGCCCTTCCCTATTCCCGTGCCTCGGTTTCCCCATGCTCTGTCCCCGCTGCGCTCCTCACCCGCAGTGATCCCCGGCCTGCCCCGGGCTGGGCAGAGACTCAGGCGGCCGCTCGGTGTCTGCCCTGCGGGTACTGTGGGACAACCAGCCAGGAACCTCCATCCTGTGGCTGTGAGAGCCAGACGCAACACTTGTGTCAAAACAAGACAAAAACATGTGGAGCAATGTAACTACATGCAGGCTACAGCCTCTGAACAGTAAGAAGTGTATAACCTTATTTCAGCATATAATTTTATTTCTTCTGAATTGAGACCAGCATTAGCTAACAGCATTGTTCTCCTTCATTTCCTAGGAGCTTTGTAAAAACTGGGCTTGCTGTGCCATTGTCCTAAAATTTTGGGAGCCTATCTCTACCACTGCAAGCAGAGCTAGAGAATGCACCTCTATCAGACAGAGCATATGTGTGTGCATGCACCCCAGTGTGAAGCATCTCCAAGGATACTGGAAATCACATTAGGCACTGTTAAACTCTCCTGGTGGTGCCAGGATAAGCAATGGCAAAAAGAGGTGGTGGACGTAATGGCTGGTTTCTGGTGGGAGCTGAAGGAGAGACAGATGTGGAAAAAGAAGATGGAAAATCCTCAATACAGTGTGGAGGACTGGATTTCATTTATGCTTGGGATGGGGTGGAGATGAAGAAGAAAAACAAAGATAATGCAGAGACATTCACTGAGTGCTAAGGGAGGGGAAATAATTTTTTATCCCCTACATGATACATAATCAAGAAAAGATATTGTAAATATCTTGCAAGGAAGTCACAATATGCAGCCATCTTCATACCATGTATGAAGTCAAATGACTTCACATTTAGTGATTTGACTATGGCTAATTTTTTTTTTTTCTTAAAAACATGAAGAAAATTAACTCTGGCCACTCTGAGCAAAAAAATAAGGTATCACACAGAAAACTGGAAAATTATTAGTAATAAATACCGCAGTACCCCCACAGTCTTTGCATTATATCTTGTTTGAAGGTCAGTTCTTCTCTGGAAAAAAAAAAAAAACAGAGACTGCAATAGATGTTTCTTGCCTTATAACAATCGCAATAATATGACCATGCAAACTTTAGCCAACAAGCTCTTTAGGATCTGAATTTTGCACGTGTGAAGTTCTCCAGGGTGTGAAGAAAAGACAAACAAAGCATTTTCCAGGGACAGATCCAGGCACACACTATCAGTGCTTGGGGCCAGCAGCTATCTTTCAGTCACACCAGGGCTCCCCTCACGCAGGACTGAGGAGGCTCCTGGTCCCTCTGCACCACCTGCACTGCCTGCTGACATACAGAACTGAGTGCTCATCTCTTTCCCTCCCTCCAGGACCTGCTCACCCACCTCATGATGGGTCACCCATGTTTGTACAGCTCCTAGCACAATGACTCATGGCTGTGAGACAGCTCCAAATCATTCGTCACAGACGGATCAGGGCTTGTGCTGGCACCCTCTTACAGCTTAGCTGCCAGCAGTGGTTGTGTTCTCAGATTGTGATACTATTAACAGACTTTAACTGTTCATAGCATTATATGTTTCCCCTTTGCTTTGCAAGACTCAGTGTAATCTTCTAGAGCTTTTCTTTCCATTTTCAGGAATGACTATGATTATTAGAAAATTCTGCAGTATACCTTTATTCTTGCTTTTTCAATGTTGTAGTTGCTATGAGATTTGAGGTCTTTGGACCTATTTACTATTAGGCTTTGATTATGGGAATTTTCTGTCTTTTTGCAGATTTAAGGATTTCTTCTCTAAGGTGTTTCTTTCAGGTTCTAACTCTCCACACCCCCTGGATTACTCTGAAATAAAGACAGAATGGAGGCTGTGAGAGATATTTTGTTTAGCTAGTTTAGGTGACTTGAAATGCTTAAGTGCTAGTGGAGTATAAAAGTTAAGAGTTGATGTTCTCAGGAGAATCCAGAAGAGAAGATCCTGGCAGTGTGAAGGGAATAAGGAGCTCATTGAAAGAGCTTTAAACTAGATTTGACAGGACAAAAGGTTAAGATGAGCCTTGCTAGAAATAACCCTGTGGGCAGCACATTAATATTTAAGGGATGGTGTGTAGCCACGTCTGTGGAGGTAGGGGATGGAGATCCTTCTGGCAGCAAAGACACAAGGGCTTTCAATGTGATAGAAACCACAGAAGCACCTGAGAATGGTCACACAGGAATTTGGGCTTCCCTGTCCAAAACTGTGGTAGGGTCAATAACCAAACTGAAGTACATCTACACAAATGCATGTAGGATGGGCAACAACAGGAGAAGCTGGGAGCCATTGTGCAGCAGGAAAAGTACAACACAGCTGCCATCATGGGATGACTTGAACAGCTGGAGCACTGCAA
Source organism: Lonchura striata (assembly GCF_050655825.1). NCBI lineage: Eukaryota > Metazoa > Chordata > Aves > Passeriformes > Estrildidae > Lonchura > Lonchura striata. Next base: position 66,959,639 of record NC_140703.1, read on the forward strand.
TGGATGGCAATAAAGTCTTCAGAAGGAATAGGCAAGGAAGGATGGGTGGTGTGGTAGTCCTGTAGCTTAGGGATGTCTTGATTGTCTGGCGCTTAATGACTGGGACAAAATGGTGGAATGTTTATGGGTAAGATTTCAGGGAAGGCCAACAAGGCAAATATCCTGGTGGGTGTCTGTTATAGACCCCCCCAAGCAGGATGAAGAGGCAGAAGGAATATTCTGTAAGCAGCTGAGAAAAGTCTCACAATAATTAGCCCTTTTTCTAGGGGGACTGCTGCTTACCATTCTGCAGGAAAGACAACAGAGCAGAGAAGAAACAGAACAGGAGGTTCCTGGAGAGAGTGTTAAGACAACTTCTTGACACAGCTGGTCAGTGGGCCAGCCAGGGGTGGTACCCCACAGGACATGTTTTTAGTGAACAGAGAAAAACTAGTGGGAGATGTGATAATCAGAGGCTGTCTTGGAAACAGTAATCATTAAATGACAGAATTTTAACTTCTTGGAGAAGTGAGGAGGGAGACTGGCAGAAGTGACAACTAGTACTTCTACAGGTCAGATTTTGGTCTGTTTGGGAGCCTGGTTGACAGCATTCTGAAGGGCAAAAATGTCCAGGAAGTCTGGATATTCTTCAATAAGTAAATCTTAAAGATTCAAGAGCAGGTTGGACAGACCTCTCAGGAAGACTACAAAAATTTTGTGATGTTATGCAGGGGGAAAATTAGAAAGGCCAAAACCCAACTAGAACTTAATATGGCTACTGCAGTAAAGAAAACAAAAAATCTTTCTATAAATTCAACAAAAATTAGCAACAAATGTAGAACTAAGGAGAATCTTCATCCTTTATTGGATACAAGGGAAAACATAGTGACAAATGATGATGAAAAGACTGAGGCTATTTGTATGTCTTTAAGAGTACAGCTGGCTCTCCACCGCCCCCCTGACCTAAATGACAGGACACAGAGAAAAATGAAGTCCCAGAATCCAAACAAAAATGCTTAGACACACGCAAGTCTATGGGGATGGGTGGGATCCACAAAAGAGTACTGAGGGAGCTGATGAAAGTGCTCACAAAGTTACTTTCAACTGTTTACCAGCAGCCCTGTCTAACTGGGCAGGTCCCAGTCAACTGGAATTCAGCACATTTCCTCCTCAGCAACTTCCCTGAGGATATAAACCTGGCACAGTCCCACAGAGGCCTATGGAACTCTTCAGAGGGATCTTGACAGTTTGGAGAGAGAGGCAGAGATGAACCTTCTGAAATGCAGCAAGGGTTAATGCAGGGTCCTGCACCTGGGGAGGAATAACCTCAAGAACTGGTACAGGATGGGGGCTGACCTGCTGGAAAGTGGCTCTGGGGATAAGGACCTGGGAATCTGGAGCACAAGTTCTAGGAGGTGTGTCTGAGGGAATTGGGGTTGTTGAGCCCAGGGGAAAGGAGGCTCAGAAGAAATCCTTATCACTCTCTGCAGATTGCTGAAAGGAGGGTGTAGTGAGGTGGGTTCAGTCTCTTCTCCCAAGTAACAAATGATGGAATGAGAGGAAGTGGTGTCAAGTTGTGCTGTAGATGTTTATATTGGATACAATGAAGAATTTCTCTGCTAGAATGGTAGTCAGACATTGGACTAGGCTGCCCAGAGAAGTGGTTGAGTTTAAAAAATATGTGGCTGTGGTACCTGGGGAAATGGTTTAGTGGTAAGTGTATAACACTACTGGGTTAATGACTGGAACTGATGATGATAGAGATCTTTTCCAGACTAAATGATGCTAAGATTTGATGATCTGTCTGAGATACCTACACCAACCAAAAGATCTCCTTCCTCCATGCATTTCTTTAACCAGCTTTCAGTCCTAGCTTTTTGATGGTGCCTGTCTTGCATTTCATTTTTTTTTACACATCTGTCCATATTTCTATCTGTATCTATAGACAGATGTACTTTTCACATTAATTCATTGATATCTGTCACATACAGTCACCTCTTTTTTTACTAGTTATTTTGCTATCCCTGGTATCAGTAGTGCAACGAGAAGTATTTCTCTCGCAAAGAAGCACTGGCATTTCCCTACCTTGTTAAATATCCACAAGACAGCATAGCATAACTGCACTTTATCAAAGAGATTGATCATGAGTAATGCTCATGAACATTGACCCCACTGTACCAGAGAGCCCCCCAAAAAGCCCTGACTGGTTTTATTAGCAGTAAGCAGCTATATTCTTCAGGCAAATGAGAGGATTACATGAATACATGCAACCATTTACTTGTTTTGGCAAAAGGAAACATCTTATGAAAACTGGGGCCTTATAAAATCACACACTCTTGCTTTGCAAAGCATTTTCCATAGACTGTATCGCATAAATATCCTTTAACAACTTCATGTTCTCTATTCTTTAGCAAAATGAACTTATTGCTGATGACTGAGTGGGGTCTGGATGGTTTGTTGTTGTGTCACCAATGGGTGTTTCCCACTGGGAGGTTTCCAAGATATATTTTATTGGAGTTTTCTTGTTTATCATGATCTGTTGGAAGCAGTTCCATTTCAGCAAGACCTGTCAGGTATGTCTTGCTTGCTTTTCCCTGGCAGGTTTCTGCACTCCTGTACAGGCAGTCCTTCAGCAGGCAGCAACTAGGTGTACCACTGTACATCAATAATTTTCCCTGAAGGATTTTGAAAATGGGAAATCCCATTATGGGATTTCTGGAATTCAAGAAAAAAAAAATTTAATATTTGAAGGTACACTTCACCTCTCTCTGCTGTATCTTTTCTACATGCCATCTCTGGGAGTTAGAGGCTGCTTAGATGGGGAAGCCAGCAGGAGGCAGAGACATACCTGTTAAATGAGAAGAGGCTGGGAAGCCAGCTCAGCCCCCCAACACAGTCTGTCCACTGTCATTTTAGCTTGCTCCATGATTCAGTCTTGATGTGTCCCACCTAGCTGCCTCCCAGACAATGTCCTAGAATGACTCTGGGGGTACTTTACTAAAGTGATCCCTCTGAAAGCCCATGCAGACTGTATTACATCAAATTTTGTACCTATTTTGCACCTGTCCTTCAATATTCTTAGATTTAGATTTAGCATTCTGAAACACCCCACATGATTCCCAGCTCCCCCTCCCCAGAACTTTCAACACAAAATCTAATTTTCAGGTTATAAAAACACAGTTTTGCAGGCTAAAACACAGTCCCTCCCTGGACTGTTTTAGATACCATGAATGGAAGTCCAGCACATGCTCTTTAACTCTTAGGCTCACCAGACAGCACCTAGGGAAACCCAGGACAAAGCACTACATGTATAGTGTGGCTGTCATGTTGCCACTATCTTTCCAGAAATTATGGTCACGACACACAGAGATTTTAGATGTCTGAGACAAATTTCCAACCATATTCTTTTTTATCTTTACCTGTTGTACTTTGATGTTGCTGTCCTCAGAGACAGGACACTTGTTCCCAGCCCATCTTTTTGTTTTGCTTGTGTCTGCATTTACCCCCACCAATGAACCAAGCTATTGAACTGTTACAGCTGCAGTTCCAGCAGCATGGTCACCCACCCCTCCTAAGAGTTCATGTGCAACGTCCTCTCCAGCAGCGTTAGAGCATGCCAGACATGAGGTGTCTCATTAGTTCTTGTTCCCAGCTTCCAGCAGCAGTTGGCACACCCTGCTGCAGTTTAAGCCCCAGATGTCAGATGTCATTGTGCAAAGCTTCCAGACACAACCCTTAGGTCTCCTCCAGTGCCTCTGCTCCTTGTCAGACTCCACAATTTCCATTCTTCACTTGGCAAGGACTCTGAGACACTGATTCCATTTCATTTTCCAATGAAATCTCAGTTCAGTAATACTTAATTGTCCTGACTTCTTAAGTAGATATTTCCAAAGTATTTTTAAAAATAATTAGTAAAAAAACCCCAACCTCTGTATATCTCTCTGAAATACCTCTTCTCAGCTTGACTGATGGAAGGATTTTTCTTCCACTTCAACAATCATTTCATATGTCTGCTCATAGATACATTCTCTGACTGAACTGTCTGCTTGAGCTCACTGAATTTTTCCATATGTAGCTAAATTGCATGTGGGAGATGTCTTATAATTCTCTTTCTTTTTTTTGAGTTGAGATTATAAGCATTCTCTGGGATGATGAGAATACATTTTACCTTGAGCAGTGATTCTTTGGCCAACTTTTATCCTCGCAGCAATTGACTTTGAGACACTTTATGCCTCAGCTGGTAGAAGGTATCAACACTTACTGTGTTATTCTTACCCATTAGACAGTTTGAAAAAATAACTTTGCATCTGGTGATCAAAAATACTTTTGAAGCTCATGCTTCAAAGTTTAAAAAAATCATATTTGTAACTTTGAAAGACCTTTGTATCTCTGTAACAGATTTGTACCTTTATATAGCTTCAGATATATCTGCATATCTATTTTTTCAATATCATGAGAAAATAAATTAATGTGTAGCATCAGCAGGCCTTGCAAGCTTTTAGCTTCAAGAATTATTTATTAGTCAATGTGCTTCAGTAACAAGCTCACCTAAAGAAATTCCTTTTTGGTTACAACTGTCAGCTTCAGTTCCTCATTCAGCTTTTATTCCTCATTCATTCTGGGCTGTAGCAATGCCACCCAGGTTTAGTGTTGGACCTGAAAAAGTAGCATTGGCCCTTTAAGGTAACTAAAAACTCACTTCTGCTAGGCACAGGAAGTGTTCAAGGCTGGGTTGGATGGAAGTCTGAGCAACCTGATCTAGCTGAAGATGTCCTTGTTCATGGTAGGGGGGTTACACTAGGTGGCTTTCAAAGGCCCCTTCAAACTACTCTGTGATTCTATAAACCAAAAGCAAAGCTCCCATTCAGTTATTAAACTTTCAGCATATACAGGATGAATTTTACATAGAAAGATAAGGAAGAAAATAATTACTGTTACACTGCCTCTTTGAGACAAGGAAGATATTGTTATTCTTTCCTTGTCCTCTCAGACTGAAGCTGGACAGAAACCAGAATAACTTAAAAAAGGGTTAGTTAATCTTTGAGGTCTATTTAAATGGTCAGTTGAGACTGAGTTGTAGGCAACAAGGCTTAAGCAATCTAAAAAATTTTAAAATTATTTCTCTATTCTTAATATCAGTTTTCCTTTTAATCCCCCAGTCCTTATTTCTTAGCTTGGCTTCTGTGCAACTGCTACTCACAGTGAAAAAAAATTAATGTGGTGATGACGAGATGGAAATATCAGTCCCTGCACTGAACTCTGCCAGTTGAATTCCTGATTTCAGCACGATGTAGCTGCAGAGCAAAATACTGCTGGACTGTAAAGAAACACTGCAATTTTTTTTCTAATTCATGTACGTCAATTATGAGTGAGTTTACTCCAGCCATTATGAGTATGACCCTAGAAAAAAATTTCATGCCGTATAGAAGTGACACAAAAATCTGACTTTCACAGGCAGCTTTTAAAAACAAATTGTTAGGTTTGGATGGTGAAAAACAAGCGTGTTTCTTATAAAAGCAAAATAACTTGCCTGGCATTGAGCCTCTTCTCCCTTTGCTCATGAAAAGACCATTTCCCAAAAATTTTTTACTTCTTTCATCAGATTTTTTTCTAACTGAAGTGATTACTAATATTTGTTTCCAAAACAATAAGATTTCAAAAAATAAATCATAAAAGCCTGGAAGAAGTCACTTCTGCAGTAAAGCAGATGAAAACTCAGTTAGCACATACCTCCCCATGAAGCTGACAAGTTGATACCCACTTCAACAGCAATTGAATAGCAAAATTTTCTTTCCTTCCACAATTTTATCTTTATTTCACTTAAGCAGTTAGCAACTGCCTTTCCACTGTTACAAACTTTTTGAATGTTTCACAGAGAACACTGTTGAATGCATGACTACAAAAATCTACTTTTAAATTGAGACACTAAAAGTTATGACAAAGGGAAAATACCTCCCCTGGGGAAAAAATAAAAAAAGGCAATATTCTGATTTCTGTCTACTAAGTCCCATTGAAAAATTACTGAATAAAATTGATTCTTACCTCAGGGACAACAAGAGCCCTCAGTGAAATCAATCGTTTCTAAGGTGTATGATAAACCACATTGCTTAAAATCTTTCTGTTTGTTACAAGACTGGAGTTGTTGAGAAGAAGGTCACTAAATACCTGATAGCACACATCCACACACCCACAACCCCCAAACACCAAAAAAAAAGGTATTTTTGCAAAATTTTAAGCATTGTTACTATGAATGGGGAGGATATTAATAACTAGGATGCTGGGAGAAAAGTAATGATCAGTGACCATTGAGCTATACCTCCTTACTGGATTGAATGAGGCGTATGCACATTAAGTAACAAAGGGCTGGATGAAAGTCTCTTCTCCCAGGCAACAACTGACAGAACAAGAGGACACAGTCTTAAGCTGAGCCATGGGAAGTTTATGTTAGATGTTAGAAAAAATTCTTCAAAGAATGACTGGGTAATGGAATCATCTGCCCAGGCAGGTGGTGGAGTCACTCTCACTGGACGTGTTTAAAAAAGGACTGGACGTGGTGCTCCATGTCATGGTTTAGTTGATGAGAAGGTGTTAAGTTAGGTTGGACTAGATGATCTTAAAGGTCTTTTCCAACCTCATTCCTCCTGTGATTCTGTGACTCTATGAACCCCTTTAACATAATTCTTTGAGACCATCCCATCAGAGAATTCCTCACTCAATAAAGTGTAGTGAACTCCACTAAATTAACCAGATATGATGCCTGATATGACCAGAGGAAGCTCTCATAATGAAGGCTGGTAGCTCTAAGATTGCCATAGAATTTCTCTGTAGCTCAGTGGTTTTTTATCCTAGAGGATAAAAAAAGCCCTGATGGATAGTTTAAATGGTCAATGACTACACTGCTAATGATTTGATGATAAACTTTCATGTCCTCAGGCTTAGGACATCATTTTTCATACATCAGTTGCTTCTCAAATGTACAGTGAAGTCCTTAGTTGAAGGTCAGAGAGAGAATTTATAAATGTTTTGAAATTATTTGCGATTATGAAAAATTTCTCAAAAATAGAATAATTTAGTAACCTGCTGCTCCCAGAGTTGGTTCTTCTCTCTTAATCCTATTGCACATCCTTTGGCAGCAGGTGTTAACTGATGCAAATGGATCACTCTTTCATGACCACCATTAGCCAGGAAAGCTCTCCTTTCATATCAAAATGGTGGAGAATACTAGATGGATAGCAAGTAACTACTACTGAACTACTTGAACCTATTGATCTTAGTAACCACAAGAAGTATAAAGTATCTGTTTAAAAATCAAGCTCTGACTGACTTGCCTAATGTCAGAGACAAGGAAAAAAGTCCTCCCAGCATACAGCTCTCTTTCCTTGGGCTAATATGTCTTACATGTAGAGAAGGATGTAAAACACATTCCCTTCTGTATGTGGTAAAGATAACAGAAATACTTTCAGCAATGGAAAGTACAGACTGGGACGTTTTTCATGTTATGCAAAAATGTATATGTACTGTAGGAAACCACTGCTTGTTCATAAGAACAGGGGATGCCAGGGGCAAAGAAATAAAAATTCCACACTCTTTCAGTGAAGTCTGGGACAGTAGCATAAGGCCTGTAGCTCAGGAATATCTGACACTGCTTGAAAAAGTGCAGATCTCGGAGCAGGTTCCTTTCCTCTTCTCTCAAGTGGTTCTTTCATCCCATCTGGAGCTTTGTGTTTTCTTGGCTACTCAGCCAGCCACGTTACAGACAGTGAATTAAAAGCAGCTCAATGGCTGTAACTACAATGGAAATCTACTCCACACCTTTGACTTTTAAATCAAATTACAAAAACCTAAACACACCACTTCATGGTTTTAAGATATACTAATGTAAAAGCAGCATATTCTGTAAATTCATAGCTTCATCTACATCAAATTCTGTAGCACCTCATGTCCAAGAAAGGCACACCCATTTGTCTAAGCCAGAAATCTAGCCCAAGAAACTTTCTGTCACTGAAAGTGCAAGTCTGGATCACTGAAATCCAGAGAGTTATTCCAAGTTCACATCAGCAGAACAAAGATCAGAATCTGACCCAAACATTAACTGATTTTTGGAGTCTCTGTGTCTAGCCATCAAGAAATGCCTGCTGGATGCAAACTCGGCAGTCTTCAGGCAGAACACGAGGAGACTAGTGAGGAAACAGATATGGATGGTATTTTCTAACACAGAATTGTTGAGCAAAGTGTGCCAAGTGTTGTACATGTTAGGCACAGGAAAATGGAACATTGCAAAATTAAATCACTCACTGTACCAGATTCTACATCTCAGCACAGGAATGGTTTGCAAGAATTAGCTTGCTGTTATATTTTAATCTAGATGTTCTTTTCCCCTTAATGGATCAGCCTGTGGTATTACCCAGGCAGTAGCAGAGGAGAGTCACCTCTGTTGCCTTGCTTCCCAACTCCACTAGGCAGCCCTGTGGTGTCTGCACACCCTTTGGAGCATCTCTGGTCTCAGTAGGTGCCTTCGTATCGCACAAGACGGCATGCTGATGCTGAAACTAGCACTGAAAGAGTAGAAATAATCTCCCAGATCCCAGAGCAGCACAGGAGCGCTGGCACACGAACTAATGAAGGCTTTCACAAACACTTTTCATCTTAGCTGGAACACTGCACTGGCCCAGCAGGCCTGCCACTAGACAGGGAGAAAGCCCCAGCAATGTGAACTTAAGCATCTCTGTGCCTTTCTCTACTGCATGGGGTAGAGTACCTGAAATATCACAGGGTATGAGCTTGTATCTCACCATGAGGAATTCTATTACAGATGAATGATGGCAAGTGAAATACTGTTAGTGAACCCAGGAAAAGCTTCTTCCCATAAGAAGCCAGCAAGGTAATGCAGTCCAACTATTTAGGTTATTTCTTCTGCCACAAAGTGGCTAAGAACTAAGTTTTGTCTAGATATCTAGAACATGTCTCAGCACTCCTAAATAATTATATTGATTATTTTTGCATACAAATTGGGTAAAAAATACCTGAAATACAATATACAACTTCTTTCAAAATTCATTTGGAATAACACTGACAGATAATCTGGGAAATTTTACAGAAAAAAATACTTTATTCTTCATTTTTTGTAAAGTTATAGGAATAAAAATTATTATGAAATCTATCAGTGGATCTAGACTTTGTTGTCTGGTACTTTACTGATCAGAGAGAAAAAGATAGTCCTGAGCTGTGTTCCCTTCCTCCCTAACTCTAAAGTGCATTTCATAGGAAGAAATTAAAAGATAAAATGTGTGGGCTTAGATGTCCAAAAGCTAACCTCCTTCCTAGTTCAGTGCTCCAACCAAGATGCCACAAATCTGTGCAGTTTTGTTTACCTCTGCTCACCAAGGAGAGCCCAGAGATTTCTGGTTTCAGTACAGCTATGGAAGGCAGAAAACACAGGTTTGAAGGTCATGATGATGAGACCAGGTGAGGCTGCACTTTTTGAGACACTGATCTAGTGATGCACAAGCATTGGGAAAAGCACAGAGACGTGACAATGTGACATGGCCTTGCCAGGCCATGAGCATGTCAGACATCAGGCAATACATATGGCTTGATCTGAGCAAGACGTTATGCTCATGCATAACATCTTGCTCAGACAAGCCATGTGCAGGTGTCTGATGGGTCAGGTTTGTCACTTGGTCTCAGCAGAGAAAGGTCCAAGGCAGGACTGGTCTTGGATTAGAAGCCAAGATGAAGTCCATCAGACATGGACACTGATCCCAGAGCCACAGGGACCAGATAAACAGATCTCTGATGAACATCAAGTTTACTAGGAAGTTTAAACATTTTCAATGTTGGCTGGTATTCAGCAGAGGCATAGGGTTCATGCTTTTGTTAAGCCTTTGCATGAACCCTGTGGACTGTGAAGGAGACCCCTGAGTTTATTCTCTGACATTATTTAGTCTTAGTACAGTGGACAGCAAAAGAAGAGTATTGGAGACTTGGGCAATACTCTAAAACCAAATTGATGGTTTCTTCCCAGGTTTCACCTTTACTCACAGTGACAATTTGTGCATCTTCAGCACAATTACCTCTGTGTTATCACATCTGCCAGCAAAGCTGGAGACAGTTCCTGCTGGCCACATAGACAGCTACGTGAGCGTTTTGGCCATGCAGGCCTCGTCATGGGTCTCCTATATACTTCATTTCCAAGCTGCTCTATCCAATGCCAGCCTATATATTCAACCAGTAGACTCAATCAATTCATTTTGGAGGGAAAATACTCAATAATATTAAGAAATTTCAGATTCCAGAGCCAAAAGATGAATAATGAAAGAGTTAGTAGAAGGCTAAAAAATTAGCTTGTTTTCTCAAACAATGAAAATCTAAATTTTTCTAAAGCTGTTTTAAAGAAAAAAACAAATAGTGACAATAAGGATGTACAGTAAGATGGTAACACAGAAACTGATTTCATCCACCCAGTCATGTGGCTAGTGGTAGTGTGGGACCAGAGGACCACATGACTTCCTTACAGCATGAAAATTAATGTGACAAGGAAAGTGATGTGCTTCAGCCTTTGGTCCCAGGGTCTAGTAGTTATTGGAAAAAGCACCACATACATTTTTTTTATCTCTCTGGAATAGCCACGATCCATCCTCCAAAAATTTGTAAAACAAGGTAATGCTAAGAACATATCCTTCCCTTCTCTATACCTTAAAGAATGTGGTTAGAGATGTTTCTTCCAGCACTCGTGGATTTTCACTTATCCTTCACATTCTCTACTCCAAACTGGACAGCTTAAAAATATCTTGTGTCCAAGTTCCTCCTTGGTCTATACCCATTCATGATGAAATTACGCCTTCAGCATCATCTCAGTATAGTGAGAGGGACCCAGAGGTGTCAGGGATCCAAACTGAGGAAGGTCAGCACGTGTGGCAGAAGGAAAGCACACACCCCAATAAGACACACATCCAACTTCCCCAGTTGAAGCAACAAAAAGAACTGATACATCTGGGAACAGGAAGCCCTCACAGGAATAGGAGTAATCTCACCATTAGAGCAAGTAATTAGCACTTCTTATTCCTATTATTGTATGAATGCTATACATGCCAGATTTTAAGATACCACTCCCATGTGAAAAAACTTTTGAAAGGGTGGTACTTGTTGCACACCGTTCATTAGACAGCTACAGTACAGGGCCACACCTGAGGTATCAAAGATCATTTTTAAATTTCAAGTTTGCAGTAATGGGCAAACTTGAAACAGTATGTTTTGTTGGGAAAGGCCTGACCTACTCCATACTACAACCATTAATCAGCCTGTCTGTGAGCCAAAAGATACTACTTATGCTTTGTCATGATTTATCACCTTGAATCCTTGTAGCCACAAAACCCCCTGATAACAACAAAATTAATACATTTCAAGACATCAGGAGAAACAAAGCCATGAAAACACCAAGCAATACACTTGAGATTTTTTTTCCCCATATTTTCCTATTTTGTTTCTTGGTGAAGATGTGGGGGGAATAAATTTATGTTCCACTCACAATCTCTACAATATAACCATTGGGAAATGGGAAAAGACTAATCCTGTAAAGCTATAGAAATCCTTCCCAAATGAAAAAAAACCACTTGTTTGTTTTGCATTGGCCCTGACACCACTTGACAATAGAAAGCTATCAAAATCCACAATAAGAAAGAATCCTTTTCATCCTCAGAAATATCACCAAGAGGCAATCCCCATCAAATAATTTCAAATCAACAACTGTCATGAGAAATTGCCTCCCTCAATGAAGCAATGATTTGATATTACTATTATTATATATAATATAATTTTATATAATAAATATTAAAATATTGTTGGGTGTTATTAATAATAATAATGACAATGATAATAATATCCCTTTTCCCAGGGATCTCCACACAGGACAGGAATAGGGATGCCAGTACCCTGACCACACTCATATTGTGTCTCCAGGGCATCCAGCAGTAGATGATTTACAGGACAAGTGGGTTATACCTGACATGTGCAGGTGAGCTGCAGCATGCACACAGTGTAGCAGCAGACTTACAGGAGAGCAGGTGGCATTGTCTTCCCTTCCATAGGAGGCAGTTCTGCAGCCAGAAATTTGGGCACATTCTTAAAGGGTGGAAACTATAGTCAGGTTATCCTTCATGTCCTCCATGCACACAACCTCAGCAAACCTTTGTATGGATTTTTCTGTATTTATGATTCAATAGAACCATACACTGAAGGTGTAGTTCCTCACCAGTGTTTCTGAACACTGTTTCACACTGGGACCCAGAAGCCTGCCTTGTCACTGCCATGACCTGGCTGGCAGCTAGTGAGGCCATGGCATCTAATCTTTCGTCCTCATCCCAGAACAGAATCCAGGAACAGAAAGCATTCTGCTCTGACAGCTCTTTCCTGGCTGACCCCTGGCACTGTGAACTTTCCCTTCAGCATTCTGTGGTTGCACAACTTGACCTTGAAATATCTGCTGGGCTTAGTCAGGAAGATAACCCTGCCCCACGCACCTCCAGCCTGCCTTCCCACAGCATGCTGAGACATCACTTGCTTTCTACATTTCACACCTGAAAACAAGAAGGCATAAACACCACTCTAAGAAATCCCTACTTATAATAGCCAGCCCTCTTGTAAGATGTTATGGAGCAAAATGCAGAGCAGGCTATGAAAAAGTGGGTTCAGATGCCTCAAGATAGGTAAGAGGTATCTCACAATTGATTCTCTCCACTATTGCTGAAATTCCTAAATATTAAAATAGATTCTGTCACAACTGCTGCCTTACTCATGCATGACAAATGCATTCTTTTTACTTGTGGGCTTATGCAGACAACCACTAAACAAAGAGCAGTAAGCAGATATCTGCTGCTTAGTGCTCTCTGTCATAAAGCTTTCCAAGTTAACAGACAAAAAATGCTGTTTCCACAGAACTAATAGGTCAAAAGAAAACATCCTCTGAGCAACTGAAACTTCTAAGGAAATCTCTCTTAATCTGTGGAAGTGGAGATTACTCATAGCAATCTGGAAGAACTATCAAAGGTATCACTCCCACTTGTCACCAATATTAAAACTGACTTCCAGCTTCCAAAAATATTAATAATTTACCAAATATCTCATTGTAAGTTTCCAAAAATGAGAACTTATTTCCAGCCTTTAGGGTATGGTAAATATTAAGAATTCTGCTCAATTTTTCATTAGCACTCACTTGCCCTATCAAAGAAATTGTACTATTGCTACAAGGACCTAATAAAGCACTTACACACACAAACAGCTTTGCTGGGAATAGTGTGTGCTTAAAACAAATGTATCCCTAAGTACTATTTACAGATAAGAGCACATCTTTTTCAGGCCCATTTCCCTAGCTTATTGAAATACAACATAATGCAGCCATACAGAGCAGCAATATACCAGTTGCAAATACTTCAAAAGAGAAAAAGCACCCCACCTATTAGATGGGATAAGATTTATAAAGAAAAGTATCCAGTAGCTGCCCACAGAGAAATAGTCCTGACAAAGAGGAAATCTGAGAAATAAAATAAGTAGAGTAAAACTGAGACTTTCAAAAGAGTTATACAACTTGCATAACACAAGATGAAATCTCATACTGTTGGGAAAATTCACCAAGTGTTTCCCTCCATAGGTGTACAAATGGGAGAAGGACACAGCTGACTTCTGACTGAAAAACCAATAAAACTAATGAGGTGATAGAAAGCAGACAGGATACGAAAAGAGTGCTGGTCTGCGGCAGCCTCATTCATTGGACATGAATGTCTTTGAGGTTTTGAATCACAGCTGTGGAAACAAGCTGCTGAATTTCCTCCCCTAACTCTCTCAGTAATTTTGTTATTTAAGTATAAATGCTCTGGAAGTCAGCATTAACATAAAACTGCTGAGTGCCCTTTGTGAGCAGAGGATACCAGTGGGAGGGAAAATGGGACTTACAGTTATGTTTTCATGCAACTAAGGAGGCACAGAAATGTGCCACACAAACAGTGCTCAGACTCGGGTTTTTTCCATATCAGGAGCTGATCTACCTTCTCTGAACTTTATAGCAAAAGTGAGTCCATTGATCAAAAATATTTAACCTTGCTGATTATAATAGATTAAGGACTCTGTGTTGTAATTCTCTGTCTGAATCAAACCAAAATGTTTTCTATGAAAGGGAAGACAAAATTTGGATTAATCTTTATTCCTCAGACATAGTCCATTGTTTTAAAATTGTGTCATTTTTTTGATCCTAAGGGGCACTGTTCTTACACCAGGAATGCTGGGCCACTATTATCCTGGTAAGAAAGTACTCAGACTCTGTAAAGTATCATTTTAAATAGGTTTTTTATTAAAGCTAATAAATAAAATAAGTATACTATAGAGGTTTTCAACATTATCTACATCTCTACATCAAAAAATACTCAGTGTAAGCACTTATGAGTGTTTTGCTATGTGCTAAATAGTGAGCAAAATCTTGTAACTCAAGTTAAGCAGAATGTATCACACAAGTTTTCTTACCACCCACAAATTCACATTCTCTTGGACTGCCTTAATTTTTCCCATGGCCACATCTTGAAGGACTCTTATCTTCAAAACTTAAGGAAGAAGACCCTTTCCTAGTCCATTTCTCTTTATCCATGTATGAAAAACTTCCACCTTTCATAATTTCAGCATCACATCTGACTCTGTTGCACTGTCCTATGGGAGAGGAAGAACAGGGAGAAGTAGGGTGAAGTTCAGATGTCACTACATGAACTATAAATGCAGAGAAGACAGAGGAGCCTAGGAACTCAAGAAGCTCAGCTGAACAGGTTTAGGTTGTGGCAGCTCAAGAAAATGCTGCCTCTTTCTGCCCACCTCAGCATCATGCCAAAACTTTAGCAGGTGCAGATGGAAATAATCCCTGACTTCTCAGTTTTTCATTCAAAAATATGGGGTTTAGCTGAAATCATTAAGCTTTATTTGCTTTGACATTCTTTCAAGTGCTACTGGAGGTTTTACAGAGCACTCCACAACGTCAGAAAGTTGTGCTGGGAACAAAATAGGACAATTTAAAAATTTTTTTTCACTATTTTTTTTCCTGGTTTTATAGCCATCTATCCCAGCAGATGTCAAGTGCCTCTAGTTAAAGGGTCAGGAAGATGATTACAAAATCTGCAAGGCTTTCTTTGGAGTTTCTGTCTCCTTCCCCTTTTGATGATGAGTACATGACCCAAAGAAACACTGTTTTTCTCTCTCTGTTTTTGGTGACTCTTTATTTCCATCAGCTGAGGGAAAGCGCTGAGAACTTTTTTTGCCCCACTTTGTAGCCAACAGGATATAATCACAACTTTATTTCTGAGTAGAGCTATTTTAGAGCATTAATCTTCTGAATCCTTTAAGAGGTGTGTAACAGACAGTTTACATCAGGACACAACAAAACACAGCAGATCTATTCTAGCTTTCTAAGAAAGTGTCTTATTTCTCTATAATTTATCATAATCTGTTGCCTGAATGATGACAAGCAACAAAGCAAGCTCTGACATATGGCAGTCTTTTATGTTGTAATATTTGAACATAATTAAAGAAATGAAAATGAGAGCAAGAAGGAAACTCCTAAACGATGGTGTGTTTGGTTCTCCTTTTGAAAATATTCTCTGGCAGCAATACAAGAAAAGGCTGCGCCTGGATCACCACCTTCAGTCCCTGACTCATTCATCATAGCTGAAAAAGTCAAAAGGAGGTCAGGAGGAAGGAAGAGTCAAGCTTCATCAGAGTCAGTTCCAGAAAGACTTCACATACCTATTGCTAGTAAGTACTTGAAACAGTCAAAAAAGACTAAATTGGACTATGGAAAAAAATCTGTTTCTAGTCACACAACCAGAAACACATTGTGTTTGCTGTTCTCCTGGTGTATCTGGGGAAACTGTACCTGTAAGGTGGCCCAGCTAAAGCCAGCTGAACTGCACTGCTGTGGCACTTGGATGTTGCTGTGTCATAGCGTCAGAGAGACAGTCAGAAGGCACACCTGACTTTATCCAGACTCTGCCAGGCTCCCAGGCATTTGGAACTGGCCTATGGCTCTAGAGGAAAAACTAAAAAAATTAATTCTCTCTAAAAATGAATACTGAACACATCTCACTGCCCAGTCTGGAAACTTGTCATCTGTGCAAATAGTAACTGGGAAAATCACTACCTGAAAACCAGGCAGCAAATTAGACATGCTAATCTAAGGAAGACATAGAACCACAGAATCACAGAATGTGTCAGGTTGGAAGAGACCACAGTGGGGCATCTGGTGCAACCTCCCTGCTCAAGCAGGGCAATCCTAGCACAGGATTGTATCCCGGCAGTTCTTGAATATCTCCAGTGAAGAAGACTCCACACCCTCTCTGGAAAATCTGTTCCAGTGCATGATCACCCACACAGTAAAGAAGTTCTTCTTCATGTTCAGGTGAAATTTCCTGTGCATCAGTTTCTGACTGTTGCCTCTTGCTCAGCACCACCAAGAAGAGCCTGGCTCCATCCTCTTGCCTTCCTCCCTTCAAATTCTTATGAACACTGATGAGGTCCCCTCTCAATATCCTCCATTGCTAATGAAAGGTGGTTTATGGTGGACTAGTTTATGGGTACATGACAAATAACCAAGCATGCTAAAAGGAAAGTGACTTGAGACTGAAAAATACACGGAGCTCAGAATTATAGCTCAGAGAAAAAATAACACAGTCAAAAAAAACCCTGCATGCTGTGACAAATAGCAGATTCTGTGAAAACAGAAGGAATAATAACTGATTATATTGATTGCAAGAACTTGACAATGTCATCATGATGAGAGTATCATGGAAAAGGTTGACAGCAGAAAAACAAGAAAAAAGTGGAAAATCTTTCTTTCTTAGTGCTAAAAAAGTCACAGCTGATAGATATATGGATAGATATAGAGATATATAGGTATAGATATAGATTATATAGATAGATATATAGATATAGCATAGTACTAGGTAATGACAAGAGAAAAAGCAAGTACTAAAAGATTTAAATAAGATCATTTTTCCAGGAATCACAGTCAAGCAAATTATACCGGTTTGTATTCATCCATGATCACTGTAGGAAATAAATTTATAAATTCTTTCAGATAGTAAACACTATATAGATATATATATAGATATAGATGATATAGATGATATAGATGATATAGATATAGATATATAGATATAGATATAGATTATATAGATATAGATATAGATATAGATTATATAGATATAGATGATATAGATATATATAGATATAGATATATATAGATATAGATTATATAGATATAGATATATGATATAGATATAGATATAGATATAGATATATGATATATGATATATGATATAGATATAGATAGATATAGATATGGATATATGTAAAGACTTTTCGTTCAAAGTGTTTTCAAATGAAGCAATAAATGTTTTAATACTTGATTTTTTTTTTCTTTATAGGAATTTTTTTCATGCCTGATGAATCAAAGAGCTGACAGGAGGTACCCATAAAAATACAGTGTTTTTTTGTGCAGAATACCCTTTAAGGTATACTCTTTCTTTAGACTGTATCTGAGCAGCCAAAAAGTTTCTCTGGAAAATATAATCAATATTCTAGAGTAAATAGGAAAGTATATTTAAACTATGAGAGGTATATAAAAGTATGACTAAGAGTGTGCTGCTTTCAGAGGTCACATGCCACTCTGATCTCATGTCATGTTAAAGAAATAAAAATCTAGAGGAACAAATCTACCATGAATAATGTTGGGCTCATTGCCCACATTCTGTGGATTGGAAACCATTGCCTGAGATCGACATTGCTCAGATGAGGATCTGAAGTGGGGTGTAAGATATGAGAGTGATGTGACTGCTCTGTGAAATAAATGCATCAAAAGCATAGATATTTTCACTCGACAAAAATGTAAAGTGGAAACTCATACATCAAATAAGTCATCACCAAAAATATATTCTATTTTTCATCTGATTGTGAATTAAAGACAGTATATTGTACAAGACAGTCAGCAAAATTCTTTTAAGAAAAGTTAGGCTGCTTCTCATTAGAAAAAATGTCAATTAACACATCCTTATAGTATTTGAATGCAGTGAAGTAGCAAAAAATAGGGCTGTGTGAGGAACACCTAAGATTTAAAATAAAATTTGTGTTGTCTTGAGATTCTGATAAAGAAATAGGAACAGAGTCATTCCACCTGAGTGCTTGACTGAAAAGGAAACAACTTGAGAGGACTCTAAAACTTGTTAAGAAAACTAATTTGAATATAAAAGCTGTTGAAAGCTCACAATAAGGAGCCAAGATGGGACATGCCCTGTGCCAGAGAGCTGCACACTTGATGATTTAGGAGGGGTTAAAATAGTTCTCCTTAGTGTTCTGTAATTCTAAAATTGTTATAAAATTGGAGGCTAAATTAGCCACTACACATGGTGATATTTCTTTCAAGGAAAGGAAATAGCAAAGATAGAGCTATTCCTTCCCCAGGTGAGGAGGCCTGTGCTAACTGCTCTTGGATCAGTAAATGATGGTATGAGCAGTAAATGATAGGAAGTAATAAATTTTGTCCCAAATATTACTAGGGCAATATTAAAGATAGTAGTCAGTCTTATGACACATTAATTGGGATAACAAGTTTTCCCTAGGTACTTCTTTCCCCTCTTCCATTTTCCCAGATAACTGCAGAGCATTTATTCAAGCCTGTCTTTGTCCATAAGAAGCAAAGGATGGGATATGCACTAGCCATCAGCTATAAGACTCGGAAATTAAACATTTGGAAGTGCTAATAAGCTCTCAAGCTCTCTAGCTGTGCCCCTAACCCTAGAGCCAGTGCTCTAAAAGGAGAGAAACAGATGCTTCTCTTCCTGTTCTCCCTCCAGCTCTCCATGTGGTGATAAGAAGTTTGGATACACTCCCCCACCAAGAGCTGCAAGGTCATCCAAGAGATGAGTGTGGGTGTGAGCTCTGCTCTGTTCGCCTCTGCTCAGTGTCCAGCAATGACGTGTGCTGTTTGTGCTCTAGCTGGAAGGATGCTGCAGAGAAGCTGCATCTAGCTCTAGGTCTGATTTAAGCCTAAGGAAACTGCAGAGAGCACACTTTAATTACAGGTCTGACATGGTTCAGTGGACAGCAGGAATAGTCTTCAACAGGATGTGAATGTATGTGACAGAGAAAGAAACTAAACAAAACAAAACAAAAAAAAAAATCTTGACGACTGGATAGACTTTTCACTACCAAATGTTTTATAATCTGTACATCCATCATGCCTTCATATAATAAAATCTGCAATATAAAAAGAAAGAGTCAATTAAAAGCAAAGTCAAGTCTCCTCAAAAATGACCAAAATTCACCTATGGCTATAACTTCATTTATTGTCATCAAATTTCAGAGTAACTAATGAAAAATGACTACCCATGATAGAAGATCTGAGCAATGAATGTATCTCACAATCTGGCAAGTCCTCAGCTATCTGGAGACATGATGTACCTAGTTAATGCAATGTACTGTTCATTGGAAACAGTGAATACACTTCAAAAACTGGAACCAGCTGTCATAACCAAGAAGCAAGACAGATCCTGGACTACTCTGAAAGTATGTAAACACCTACAAGCCCATATTGTGTTCACATCAGAACTTGCAATGACAGCAGCATTTGAAGTATGAATGCCATAATGCATCCATAATCATAGAGTCAAAAACAAGGGAGGATTATCTTTTAATTTATCTGCAGTAGAGCATGAAAAGAAACTTTGATCACTTTGAAACCCCTTTTTTAAATAGGAGTAGATTAAATGCTAACACCTTTATTTTTTTTTGCCTTCCTACACTGTAATTCATCCTGAGTGAAACAGAACTGAGCACCAAACCTCAAAGGACATGTAAATTATTGCCTTTAGAATACAATGTATTTCAGAGATCGTTTCAAAACATTGCTCTTTGAAATTTTAAGAAAGGTTTCTTAAGCCAGTTCTTGGAAACTGATAAACCAGAGAACCCCAGAGCCTACATCTGGTGTCTGTACAAATTAGGAATTACTCAATTACGGAAACTGAGATCATCAGAGCAGAAGAGGCGGAAGAGGGCCTGTGTTGTTCATTTTCCCTTCTCTTCTTCCCCCAATCAAACCTATATAAGCACAACGGCATACATATAAAGCCAAACATACTTCTACATAATGACTCTTCAAGGAAAAATTATAAGTTTCTGATTAAATACATTTTTACTTGTTTCTTTTTTGCTCTATGTCCATGATTATTTTGCTCATTTTTTGGTATGGCTTACTCATAATTCTTTATTTGCCTAATAGTATGCAAGTTTGATAAACAGCATGCTAAACACAGCCAGATGTTTTCAGAGGCAGCCCATTTTTAAATAATACCAGGGGATAAATATGATGGAACTGCACTTCTTCCTGTGGTAGGCGAAAAGAGATAGTAATAGTTTTGACAAGAGCCAAAATCTAAAAGAGGGAGGGACATTTCAGGAAACATCAGGGACAGATGATAATTATGAAAGCCCTCCTCTATTGTCAATTAATTTTGAAATACCAATGAAAAGATGTAGGATTAGGGAAAATAGAGGAGGTATTTCCATTGTATTTTCATGGCTGATCAGGTGATCTGTGTCAGGAGGACTTGCACAATCAGTTTCAACATACCAACTCTTCCAGAAATCCCTTCATGTACACATAATCACATGGCAAAAATCACAGTTATGTGTGTGGCCAAACTTAGAGAGCTCCCCTTCCTGCTGTTGACCAGGCCAATCCACACATTATTTCATATTAGGCTTATCAAGTTATTATAGTGGCTATTTCAGCTTTTCTCTTCAGCTACTTTCCTTTTTCTCCAAGATTTTCAGCACTTGCAAATAACTCCTGCATTTCTGTTTCTCTACATTAACTAATGTTCCATGGCTTCATGCCACTATCCACTGTCTTCAGCTCTACAGAATTTAGGCAAAGCTGTCCATACAAGGCAGCCAGAAGAATAAATCATAAGCAACATTACATTTCATATAGTGGAGTTAAATTATTTCACTGCTAACCAGGAATATTATTATTATTATTTTAAACAAGAAAATAAGCAAGAATGTACACATAATGCCATTTAGTTTCTCTTAAAATTTTTGATATTTACATAAAATTCATTATTAGGCAACTCACTCATTCACACCTTAAATTCAATTGTCTACAAATTCTTTCCTTATTAAATGACTTTGGCTGCTGCATCCTTGAGACCCATTCAAGCCATTTTTGTGACTTCTTGGTTTTTATATTGAGTTTGTCATAGCACAGTAAAAAATGGAGGTTTTGTGTGATGCACAGAAAAGATGTTCCTTGCTCTGTCTAAATCAACAGACTATTGCAGCCTTATATTCAGCTTTTAGCACAAGCCCATCCCTTTCCTAGCAGCTCCTTCTTCTATCCACCTAGTGTGCCAGCTTGCTGAAAAGCTGAGGTGCAATAGTAGCATTCAGCAGTGAGGAACATACTATGAAGGGAAAGAATTTGGGAGGATAATGTGATAGGAATTAATTTGGGAGGATATTGTGGTAGGAATCAATGCTCACTGGAACAGATGAAATGTACAGAAAGAAAATTGCAGAGTTAGGGCTCCTGAGGCATGGAAAGAGAAGGCTGTTGGAGGATAGCAAAGAAATATCCCACTACATACAGAGACTTGTCTGTATTTTCACAGTATTGGAGCAAGTATTAACACTCCAATATAGTGTAATACTGAGAGAAGAAATGATAGATTATATACTTCATGAATTTTCACAGTATTGGAGCAAGTATTAACACTCCAATATAGTGTAATACTGAGAGAAGAAATGATAGATTATATACTTCATGAAGACAAAATTTAAGTATTAGAATGATTTGAAATCATGTGGCTTCAATTATGGTTCCATACAAATTCATAATGGTTTCCATTAGTAAAGCATGAGAAAGAAATGCACCATATTGCCAGTCTGCCCTTCAAAACCTGTTAGCAGAAAACCCATCCAGCCTTTAGCTTAAACTCCGTGAACTAAATTCACACTCATTCAACTGCTATGGAAACCTTCTCAGTTTTGACAGTATTGGTGTGTCATTTTTTTTTTTTCTCATTTCACAGTGTTCCAGCATAATTGTATCCTTCAGTCAATTGCATTTGTGCAGACAGAAAACAGGTAAAAATTATTCAAAGGCACTGGAATCAGAAAAACCTCCAAGTTTGCTTTTAAGTTCAATATAAATCCTTCACATTGATTTTGGTTTTATATGTGGTGAACATCATACATTAAACACATAGTTATTAAATACACATAAAATAAATAAGTACCATGGATGCTTACTTTCTTCAGGCACAGATATTTGCTCAGACTTGCAACAAGAATAATTTGAAAACTTTTGCCAAACATCTTCAAATGCATTACTGCTTCTCCCCAACAGCATATAGTAGACCCCATCCCCAGCTGGTCTAAATCAGATAAGTTTCCTTGAAGTATATTAATTCTATAATAAATTAACAAGAGAAGTTCAAAATAGCACATAAAATTTTTGAAGCACTTTCCCAGTTTTTCTTAGTATTTAATCTGCTAGGAACTGTATCTGTCAATATAACCCACTACTTCCATCTACTGTGTTAGACTTGTGAGCCCTTTTGTGGCCTTACCTCAGGCATTTTCACTTTTCATTTACAACCTGCTGCAAACTAAATTAGTCTTAATATAAAATTTTAACAAACTCTTGAAAAACTTATTAATGGATTTTCTTCCATTCTGAAAAGTCTTACAGACAAGAATAATCATGTCCAGAATCTGCTGTAAATGAAGAAACTTTCTGTTGTTTTCAGGAAAATTGAGCAGGCTCCTTTGTGTGTACCAGCCTCTTTGCCAGCCAACAAAGCTGAAGCTCCTGTGAAGATGACTCCTACCAGGCAGAAGCAGTGTCATTTGAAAGGATTTCTGAGGAATTTGAAGAATGCAATCTTCCTCAGAGAATGAGAGAAATATTTTGTATGGAAAAAAAACAGAGAAAAGCCACTTCTCTGATGAAAAACAGAAAACGCTGTCTTGATCAACTGTTCTTGTGAGTTTTCCTGGTTAACACACTCTTCTTGTGACATTTCTTGTGAGATTTCTTCGTTAACACACTCACACACACCACCATGGAGCCCAGGAGGTCAGAGGCAAGACCAGTTAACAAGGATTATCTGAGCACATGAACAATGCCCAGCAGTTACTGAAAAGGAGTGTCAACTCTGGCAGGTTCAAAGCCTGCTACAGCTTTGTCTACATTACATTAAAAAACCCTTTCTCTTAGCCTAAAAACTCAGCAAAAATGAAAAAAAAAATCAAAGATCTTCCCAAATCAACAGAACATTCATTATTTAAATGGACTTGTTGCAGCTCCCTGTATTTATTTTTCTTCTTCCTGCAGCTGTAACAGAAATCCACAATGCATGCTTTTGTAGACTGTGTGCCATTTCTCATGTAATGTCAGTGTTTCTGAACTGCATGGCTGTAGAATGAGACTCTGGACCTTCGTGTGAAACTGGTCTCTTTCTGAGAGATAAGTTTTGAAAGAAGTCTCATGCAAACAAGTCTTCCATAAACATATGAAAAGCCACAAGTAGTGAAAGAGAAAATATGTATGTTTTACAGAGGTGCCTTTTTTCATGACATACCATTACGCCGTGTGAGTCATTGCTGTGTGATGCATTCAAGCACTGGCCAGCAATAAAAGCAGAATTAGACATTCATACAGATAATAAGAACATCCAAAGCTCTTTTTGAAAAGGTTAAAGATATATATTATTCTTACCTTAGCTCACAAACTAATGAAACAGCCAGGAGGAGGAAGAACTTTCTGAAAGGCAGGTTAGCTATCTGTCTGACCTTGCATATATCTTTCTCAGATGTTGGCTGTGCTAGGACCAGATAGTGAAGCGAATGAGCAATTCTTTCCAGCTCAGAGATAAATACAGAGTTCCTGCTGTTATCTCTGGTGTTCTCAGGTATTTTCCAGCGGCCACTTGCACATGCATTACATACCGTTACTCATTGCGCCACACCCGTCCCCGTGGCTCCTGAAGACCTCGTGCTTCCAAGGGCTTCTCTTGCTGCCAACTGACCCCCTCCAGTGAGGGGTCCACTACACAAAGCTGCACCACTTGCTATGAGTTCCGTCCACTCAAGCTGCAAGAGTGCGAGTCCAGCTGCAAGAGCTCAGCCCACTTCTCCTCCAAGATCTCAGAGGGGAGCACTCAGCGGAGCAGTGTCTGCAGCCCTGCTCAGAGAGAACTGAACTGTGTGGCCACCAGAAGAGCTTCTCAAAATCCAATGGGCAGCAAAGCACGCCACAGAGCAGCAGTATGCCAGAACTGCCAGAATAAGCAAAGGGCCATGTCCATCTTGAGGAAAGACCCAAACCCAAGCCCATTTGCAAACCACATGCACAAATGATCCATCCCTTTACCCTAGACTGAGCACAAGACTCAGCTGTAAGCACCTCTAATAGTGGAAGTTGTCCAAATTGGGATCTGAATCAAAGATCATGGGCACAATTTATGTTTAATATTTGGTCATGCTTTGCTCACTGTAACAGTGTGAAGGCCAATGCTGCTCTTCTTTCTAATTGCTTAGTGTCACACTGTTGGATGGAAAACAATGTTCCTATATAGTCAAGATCTCTAGTTTCCAACATATATATTTTATTTTCTTTTTTAAATATCAGAACAACTGAGCTATAGGTAAGAGAATGCTTTCATTAAACAAAAAATCAAAATGTCAAATTCTTATATCCTAGTGGAATAAGAGTCTGGAAGCCTGAAAGATGCAGTCACTTGTAACTTAAGCTACTAACACTCCAGAGAGTACTGAAGTTTTCCAGCAAGTGAAGCACTAGGCCTCTCTGCACATGAATAGGCTGTATCCTCCAGAGGAGCTCAAGCTACAATGCCAGCATGGTTTTCCCAGAAACAAGCTGTGCTTCATAGCAGCATTCATTCCAGACTGCAGGAGGGACAACACCACAAGGCCAAAGGAAAATCAGCATAAGGACCAAGTGATTTATAGCATTAATTGAAGGCAGTGTTACTACAAAATGAGGAAAATGTCTCCTCTTTCAGCACTTTAATCACTTGGGGAAATATAGATGCCAAAGGCTCACACCTTTGTATGCAGACCTATAATTACAAGACATAAAGCAGAGGAAAGAGACCAATGACTCAGCTGTGCTAAATGAGAATAATTACAACATCAAGCAAAATCTCTCACTAGTAAATTTGAAGGACCAGTTGGGGAACAAATTAAACTCATTCTCAATTTATACAGAGCACTTCTGAAGCTCTTCACCCTGCTGTGGTGTTCAGAAACACAAATTTCTCTCTCCCACTGGCACAAACAAGTAGCAGTACAATAGTATCGACAGGAGCAATGAGATCAGTAGAAATCAGTTTGATTTCTACTTCACCATCTGCTTTTTATCTGTTGAGCCTCTCCTGATAGTTGGAGAATCATTATCGATAAAGCTGTTAGTTTTCTGAGATTTGATTTGTTTTGTCTTTTTTTACTTGCTTTCAGTACCAATTCAGTAACAGCAAAGCTGCCTTATGAAATATCTCCTAGAAACATGCCCTCTAACCAAGGAACTGGGCTGGTTCCTCACGTGTTCCCTCTTGCCTTCCCGAATGGAAATGTACCTACTTTCTACACCAAGTTAATTGGTGCTGAATGGATTCAGAGTAGATCTCTTTGCCTACCTGAGACTTAGGTGAACAAGAAAGCAATTTACTGCTAATGATAGAAAATGGGTGATAAATAAATTGAGGTAGGGGATGGAGGACAAATAAAAAGTCACCAGGCTGGGATTTGCAAAGCTACAGAATCCACAGACTCACATCTGAAAAACTAGACAGATCATAAGAAAAAGGAAGATTATTGGTATATGAATTCATCTTATTCACAAGGAAAAAAAAAATCAAAAAAACTAAAAACCCAACAACAGCAACAAAACAAACAAAACAACAAAAAATGCCATTACCTGCACCACCATACCCCCAAAACTCACTATATTGTCTAACAATGTCTGAGTTTCAGACACTCAGACTCCTGGCTGAAACTAAAAACACAGATGAGGAGTATCAGATCTCACCCTTGGAAATGCCACTTTGTGTTTCCAGGTCTTTTCTGCACTTGATGCTTAAAACATACAAAACAAGCACTGTCATATCAGAGCAGACTTCTGATCCATCTATCCAGTAAAAACTTGTGGATAACCTATCTGAAGAAGGAATGTATTGCTTACTCCAGACAGTCACTGAATTATATTCTGAACTCCAGGTACTTATCCAAAACTAATTCAATGTTCCCACTATATAAACATGTCTAATCTCTCAATGCCTGCCAAATGTTGTTCCAACAGCTCATACCACAATTACCTAAAGAACTTCAACATAAATTTAGATGTTTCAGATCCTGATGAGTTGTCCAGACTCATCTTCTAATGAAAATGCCTATGAATAGCTATAAAACATGATTTAGAATGCTAACATACAAGAGCATTGTCCAGCCTGGTAAAGTGCCAATAAATAAAGCATTAATTCTCAATCAAATTAATGTCTCTTAATGAAATGGAGTGTCAATGGCATGCAGGAAGAACAGGTTATGATCTGCACTTTGTTTCCAATAGAAAAGGTGCTACTACAGTTACAAATGTGTTTTAGAGATCTGGTGCCACTGGTGGGAAATTAGGTTATAAGAACTAGGGAACTGCTCAGCCTGGATTTCAAACATCAAGTCTAGTAATATTATATTAATATATATTAACAAATGTATGTCCATATAAGAGAGAATATAGCCAACCCCCTCTGACTCATTAGTTCAATTCCTGTCCAAACAAATTAAGAGAGAAAGTAAGCTTATTATATAGAGTGGAATGGAATATTTCAGCTGGGAGGGACCTACAACAATCATCTTCTCAAACTGCCTGACCTCAAGTCAGGGCATGTTGTTAAGGGCATTGTCCAAATTCCACTCAAACACTGACAGGCTTGGGGCATCGACCACCTCACTAGGAAGCCTAGTAAATGTTCCTGTAGTTCCTTAGGAAGCTCCCTCTGACAATGGGATTTAAATGATGGAAAAGAAATAGGGCCTCTCTCAAACTTATGTTGTTTTGTAAAAGAATAATGTTCCAGGCTTTCCTAGAGACCTTTCCTATCTATAACACATGTTTTAAAGGGCAAAAGACATGAAAGGAAGTCTCTGAGGTGTAGATACAATGTTAAAGTGCTGCCAAATATCTGTGGAGTTGAGATTCTTCAAGAAACAGCATCAGCAAGTGCAGTACTCTGGCTAATTGACTCCAGATCTGATGTGTGTTTACTAGCAAAAAATAAATTTATTTTTTGGGGTTTTTGGAGAGGTTTTTCATTTTGCCTTCCCCTTAAATGCAGAGTACTTAAAGATGTCCATCCCTTTCAGTTTTGCATCTTAGGAGCATTTTCTTACAAGAAGTGATTTGGTGCCAAGAAAACAAAATATCTAGTTAGTGCTTCTGCTTGCACACAAAGCAAAAAGATCAGCAGCTCATCAAACACTGCATCTCTCCTCTCTTCTGGCAGAGCAGCAGCACACTGAACAGAGCAGCTCTTGGGTGATGGGACACCCATCTTCCCTGGAGCTACCAGTCCTGAATCTGCTCAGGCATTCAAGTTTTCTCCACCCATTTTGCATTTTCAACTTCTCCTTAGCAATTTGTCCAAATGAAATACAGAACCCTGTAACTTAAGCCCACAGCACACAATGTACAGCTTTTCTCAGAAACTACTCACAAAACCCAAAGATCTGTGGAACAGAGGTGAAAAATACCACTATCCACTTAAAAATAAGTAGATAATGGCTACACTCTCCTGTAAGGGAAGCTTAAAATTACATTACTGCATTTATCCAAAGACTGGGGGCCCACACCTCTCAGAGGAGACATCCTTGACAGCAAAAGTGTGCAGACTTTACTGGGAAAAGTCTCCTGGTCATGACAGACAAGTAAATAAATTAACTAATAAAAAAAGAAAAATCTTTTATCAGGCTGTTAAAAAAAAGATCCTTTAACTGCCTTTTCCCAAAGCTCCCTTCAGGGCTGTATATTAGAAAAAGATTAATGGTGTGCTATTTAGCACCACCTTGTGCTGACTTGTCCTTTTCGAAGGAATGCAGTCAAGGGAGAGAAACACATTCAGTCTTGACAAGCCAGTGCATAAGGTACTGGGTAAAACACTTGGGTAATTGTGATTTTTTTATCACAACAGCAATTTCAGAATGTAATTAGCAAAAGCAAGAATTGCCCATATTATACCATGTAAAAATTAAACCAAATAAACAAACCCCTAAATCTGTATGGGCAAAAGAGCACTTGATCATAAATAAGAGCAATTTCTTACAGTTTTTACTTAATTGTTATATACTGACAAAGCAGGTAGACTATTATATTTACAATACTACAGACAGTCTTGCAAAGCTGCCTCTAGAATAAATCTACCCCATGCAACTAATGAAATTAGGTATCAGTGTAAAAAATATAAGTTTACTTAAACCAACTACTTTTGGAAAAATGTGAGAGGGAAAAATCTGATTTTGACGTCTGTGTGCCACAAATACATCGGGGCTGATCTCCCTGTGTCCATAGATGGGGTTATGGACTTCTGGTCCCTCTACCTCAACCTTTCCGTGTTGACAGTGATGCTCACAGCCCTGCTCAGAGACAGATATGTGCATCTGTTCATTCTCAGAGCACCTCTTTGGAGTAGGAAAGTGCTATTATTGCTACCTACTGTGAAGGGAGTCGTTTGCTTTATGCCTTGCCCAAAGTTGTATAGCACAGGATTTTCAGACCCAGAACTGGGGTTAGATGTAATTTCTGTGATCCCTACTGCATGTGCTGCCAGTACCAAACCCTGTTATTGATGCTGTGTATAGACACTCCCATCTCAAGGTAAAGGGCCCAGTCGGAAGCCTGACAAAACTCTAGTAGCATTTTCCAATTGCTTTTTGTGGTTTGTGGATTAAATTCTATGAGAACAGGTGAGGTTCCATAAAGAAAAATTCCAGTCTGCCAAAAACCCTTGCCTCCCTGACAAAAAAAAAAAAAACAAACAAAAAAAAAAAAACAACCAAAAAAAAAAAAAAAAACCCAGACAAAAACCAACAGAAACAAAGTATTCCAGTGATTTCCAAGAATCAATTGATACTTCAGAGCTTGGATTTTCTATTATTTTTAATGTGCAACCTTTCCAAATTCTGTGAGTAGTTGTGAAACACAGCAAAAAAGCAGCCTTTTCCTTCATTTTGCTGCAGAAAATCTGCACAAGGCAAGCCACACCTTTCATGAGCCCTGACACTGAACTCCCTGCTTCCATTCCCAGCTGGGAAGGTCAAAGGACTGCTTTTCTGGATAAGCTGTCTATAACAAGTATGTAAATAACATGTAAGTTAAACTAATGCTAATTATGGGCTGACAGCTGAGGCCCCTGGCAGCTTCTTTACTTGCTGCTTGGACAACGTGTTCAAGGATTTTGCATCACAGTCTGCCTCAGAGGGAAAATTCACTCTCAGAACTGACAAAGGTTTATGGAAGAAGGTAATGTGTAATTAAAAATCCCCCTGAGAGAAGCTACATTAGGCCAGGTTGGATGGACCAGGGATACTTTCCACTGGCCAGATTGCTCAAAGCCTCATCCAACCTGGCCTTGAACTCTTCCAAGAATGGAGCATCCACTACTTCTTTGGGCCATCTGTGTCTCATCACTCCCATAGCAGACAACTTCTTTTTAATATCTAATCAAAGCATACCTTCATTCAGTTCAAAACTATTACCCCTTATTCTACCATTATGTGTGAAACATATACATACAAAGCTGCGATGCTTTTTAAAGGGAAAAATGAATACTCAACTTCATTATGTTGAACAGTCCACACTGGATTGGAAGGATGAAGAGGTTCACTGTCAATTTATTCACAAATTGAGCTGTAATCACAAGTCAATGATAAAGATAGTACCACAGATCTATCAGTTATTATCACACCTTTGGTGTCTTCAGACAAATAGCTGGTATTATCTAGAGGGTTTGAACAAATTTCAAAGGGAAACAGTGCTACTGCAAGTGATCTTGCTGACAATACACCTAATTGAGTTTAGATAACAGCAAAGGAAGCAGTTTTGTGATCAAAAATTATTACATTAAATACTTCCTTTGTGTCCCACTGCCAACTAAATCTGGTCTTGCAAAATCTACCTATATCTGAAAAGAGCCTATACAAAATTATAGCCAAATAAAATAAAGCAGGAAAAAAAAAAAGAAATATTAGCATAATGCTTCTGCATTAGGTATCAGGCTGTAAAATGGGTTCAATGTGACATTGCAAAGAGACAAGTGAAGCTGAAATATGAAGAGTGTCTCAGCTCAAATGAAAGAGGAAAAATTGCCCAAATATACTCATTCTGGCCTGCATGTATCTATTAAAGACAACTTTTTGGAAAGAGTTTCTTTTAAAGCCCTATATTAAACTTATATGTAATTCACAATGCATATCTTCATTGTGCATCCAGCTTTCTTACATTCAGTGGTTGCCTCAGGTATATAAGTTAGACCTCCTAAAATGAGCCCCCAGTTATGCTGGAACAAGAGGGAGAGAAGCAACAGTGCCTGAAAACTTCTGAAGGGAGATCTTGTTACTGTGTTCTATAGTCAGAGAAACTGGTAACTAAACCATTTTGGATCAGCTACCTCTCTTTCCCCTGAAGGACTAGGGATTTCCTGGCCACACCTCCTACCTTCCACAAAGTTGCAAGCAAGAGCACTTTCAATGGAATGGCTTTCTTCAGTCAGAAGAGGTTCAAATCCACATCTTCCACAAGACAGGCCTGGGATTCAGGATAGTAGGTCACTTAGGAGAGGTATTTTATGTGCTGTGTGATCAGGCATGCAAGAGTCACCAGAACCGATGGAGAGCAGCTACAGGGAAGTGTGATTAGAGGCTAACAATAAGGACATTCAGCTGGGACATAGTAAATATGGAAAACCTTCCTGAAACTCAGCAACCTATGGATCAGGAGACTCCACTTTTCTTTATCTTTCCAATCACAGGTTTCTCTCTGCAGATAGATGAACAAATCTCATGGAAACATCCTTTTCTTGGAAGCCATCAACTATCTTGTTGATACAGAGTTACAAAACTCTTCCTATCAACAAGAGATGTTCAGCTTGAATGTTTGACTGAAGATGCATGTACTTTCAGAGAAGAGATTCACAGCAGATTTAAGTTACAGGTTTTCCCACAGCACATCCAGACCAATTTACCAGTGCTGCTCACTGAAGAGTCACCAAGGGCATCACTGAGTACAATACTTAATGACAAAGATAAGATTACTAATATTTAAAGACATACATGACAATCTTCCAGTTTTCCAGTAAACTCTGGAACTTTTCCCCTGGTTTCCTGAATAATAATTATGTCTATCAATACATTCTTCAGTCCTGTGATTTATATTTATATAAGTGAATGAGGAGCCTGATACTCTGTCTGTAGGAGTCCCGGAATCTAAAAAAAATTAGGTTAATTGAAAAAAATGTTTTCACTTTTTCAACCCAACTTCTGTTCACAAAGAGGTTGAATTACATCATCTGAAATTAGAAAATAAACAGGAATTGGTGGGTTGGGAAGTGTGAGGAGGAATGAGGAGGAATACTTTATTTTTATTTTGAAAAATGTCTTTCTGAATAGAAATGTTCTTATATACATAAGAATATGTTATTTTGCTAAGTGTACAAATAACTTTTTTTCCTACAATATTTTTAGAGCTATAGTTTTCTTACCAAATTCAGCAATTAAATATGACAAATAATCAAAGTTCATTTCATGTCCACAAATCCAGTTCAAAGCTACCTACCTCTAGTAGTGGTAAAACTGCCAGATTACCAGTAGAACTGTGAAAACTACCATACTTGAGAATTTTCCATTATTAATTTGTCCTGAAGCAGCTGGATGAGGGATTCAGCATCCCTCCTGCTCAACCTGGGAACTTTTCAATCTCCCAGTAGCCAAATATCTAGTACTTTTTGTTAGATCATGTCTAGACATAGTCTAGACCATATCCAGTCCCCCCAGATAGGTACACATCCCAGTTCTCAGGCCCAGATGTCCATATCCCAGCTTCTCATCCTAGTGGGTGAGTTCCCTGCCTACACACCTCATCCTCCCACATGCCCTGTTTTTTCTAGCAAAGGAAATCCACACGCCTACCCTGGACAAGCTCCATGCAGCCTCCACCAGCTGCTGAAGATGCAGGACTGAGAGGCCAGGATTTGAGGACAGATGATGTGGCCAGGATCCAGGTTAAAAAATCCCATTTCTGAGATGCAGGGAAAAAACAAGAGAAGCTGATTCAGTTGTCTGGACACTGGTACATAGAGTCATTTTGTTATTACTTACAGTGTTGAAGACACAGAGCTGGCAGGTGTGACAAGAAGTTGTGGATTACCCACGTGCCTAAAGAAAGGGAGCTGGAGCCCAGAAAGCCTACATTAAGACCCCCAACACATTTCCAGAAACCCCAACTAAGTTCGTCAGAGTTATATATATGAAGGAAGTGAAATGCCATCTTAGTTTTTTTTTAAAGGCTAGCTAAAGTATTTGCAAAACAGCGAGTGTGGAAGCAGTTTATTGCCTCTAGCTTGATTTTCTTCCAAAAACTTCTTGATTCCACCAACAACCATACCTTGAATTCATCAGTAACATTTTTTTCCTGCACTTTACCACAACTAATGTGAATGTAATGTGCAATGCACACACATTCCTTTTTGCTTTCATTAATTCCATAAATACCTATTAATATCTCTGTAAAAAAGGCAAAGTTAAGGCCCACCAGTTCTTCATATTCAGCTCCACATGCAAAAAGAGCAAAGCATCCAGCATCACATTTACTCATGTCCAAAGTAACTCAGCATCATTGACCCGCTTAAACATGGTGAGACATGAATAAAGCACAGCACCTACAATGATTAAAATTCCAATTTTGCAGCAACACAGACTTAACATTTTTCAGAGTTGTGCTCATTGATGGAGCTGACTTCAAAAATCAACCCCCTGGTCATTTTGCTACTCTTCTGACAAAAAAGAGATCAATATTTGTCTTAGCTGTCAAGTATCTGCACTAGGTCACTTCAATCAAATGCTACTTATTAGACCATTCTGGAATCTGACACAATGTGTGCAGTGAGGTTGCAGACAGTTTCTCCTGCCTGATCTAAGCATCTGATCTTCTTCTATACTGTCAGAGCATGGAGTCTTCAGTCAGACATTGCTGTTGATTATTTATGCCTAATACAATACAGAGAAATAGACAGCAAAATTTCTCAGGTAAAACCAATGTTTCAAAAGTATATCTCATTGACACTCAACAATAAAAATTTTATTGACAACTTAAAGATGAGAAAATTAAAGATAAGGAGTAAACAGTATCAATGGATTTTGATCTAAGTATCAATATAGAGCATAGGGTTAACGCCAAATCCAGTACTTCATAGCAAGAATGTTTAGTACTGGACTCAAATCAAAATGGGTTCACCAGCATCAGCAGATTCCTAATTAAGCATTTGAAGACCCGAATCCTCAACATTATTTCATTAACCCACCCAGTGGTGAAGAGATATGATATGAATGCCCACATCTCATATCCCCAGATCGGGTCACATATAGGAAATGGGTTGATATTTGCTTCCCCAAACCAAGTCTGACAGTGCCTATGAGCTTAGGTTGAACCTAGAGACAAGTAAATATTTTCCATCTGTTCCTCAGACTTACTCCACCTTTTTAGCATAGAAGGAGCAGGAGAGACACTATGATGGTACACAGGTATTCAGAAACTGTGAGTTGGCAACACAGAAATATGATAGCTGGAGAAAATGCAAACAGGGACAAAAGACATATTACACATGCAGTGGATTCACATCTGAATTTAGATTCATAACAAAGTAGGCAACAAAAGACACTGTTAAGGGTCGCAGGACTTCATTTGAAAGATGGCAATGGAGAAATGGGAAAAACACTGCCACAATATTCCTCAGCATGAACTCTTCCCATTACAAACTAAAATGATCTCCAGCTGGCAATATACTGTGATTCCTCTGGGATTGTTATTGTAAAATAGAATCACATGATTCATGTATACTGGGCCAAGCACACTGAGTGCATAATGAATGCATGTAAGTATTTTTTTTCCTAGCATAAATGCAAACAACTATGCCTGGCTGTATTAATTCAGGTTCATGTCACATGGTTAGAAATTATGAGAGTAGGTAGAACCTGAGAATTCTGTAGCTAATTCAGGAGTTTCTGAAGGCTCCAGTTCTCCTTCCAAGAGATATCAGGTGTTTTGTGCTGGAAGGAGTCAAATCTAAGGAAAATTTATTGTCAGAAGAAGATGAAATTATGTGGTTTGCTGCTTTCCTTTTCATATACCAGCAGTGGACTATTTACTTATATCTTCAGAGTAGGGTAATTTGACATCATATCAAGTCATCTTCCTTGACTGTCTGGCCAGATATTATTAAAACCACTATTTCTACAAAGAGGACCAGAAGAGTAAAATGAAAGGTTGCTATATAAGTTTCCCAATACAAAATCTTGAGATCTATACTCATGAAAAACATAGTAAGAATGTAAAGACAGCTTAGGAGTTACTATATATAAAAATTAAATGGCATAAATTTGCATTTTTAGTGTACAGTGGACTTCCAAATTTCTCTGCATATTCTTGCATGGAAGGAAAGGAAGAAAATGTATTAGTTTGTTTCACTGATTGAACATGTGTTGAATGTGACTAGTTTGGGCATAAACTGGGACATTTGTCCTATTTTAGTACAATCTGAGCTACTTTAATTTGGAAAGAAAAGGGAACAGAAGACTATGCAATGCTGTATATTTTCCCCACCAGTTCCCCAGGAGCAGGAGACCAAAAGAGAAATAGGACAGCTGTGTTTTGTTGCAGTTCAGGTTTTATTAGGTTTGAGGTTGGGGTTTTCTGAAAGAGTTGTTTATTTCCATATTGTATTAAAATACAGAATCACATATATTTTTTCTTAGAAAAAGCCAGATTGAAAGGAAAAAAAATATGCTGACATTTGTAATCATTCTTAGTTCTCCAGTGACCTCTTTCCAAATCCTCCAACTTTGCCAGGAAAACTTCATTAGTATTGCATTGTGCAGAGATGAAAATCATCAACCAAGAGATTTAGGATGGCTTTTAGATACCCTTGGCCTGAGACACTGAGTATTTTGATGAGCTCTTGAAACTAACTAAAAGTACCATAGAAACCCATAGTTTCTTTGAAGGACAAGTTAGATGTTAGCACCTGTAAAACTGAGAACACATGCAATAGCAAACTGCATTATTTCTAACATCCTGAGAATTAAAGGACTCATGTCCACCTAAGTTATATCATCATAGTGAATGCAAATATTATGATGACATGATTAACTTTCTCAGCATTATTACTTTATGTAACAAGTATGCCTAATGCAGACATATTTTTTCCCTGGCACATCTTCCAAATTGCTCACAGCCAATGGTTTAGGATGTCCCTGAACCAAAAGTCACATCCTGAGTATGAAGTTTACTTGTCACCTGGGGATCTAGATTCCATTAAAAAGATGAAATATCTTTGCCTACTTCTGAATTAGACTTCTGCTGCCACAAGTTTTTCATAGCAAATCACTACGTAGAAGAGACTTCCTTTTGTTTATTTTATCTTCAGTTTACCAGCAGCTATCTCTTTAAAAGTAAGAAAAAAAAAATAAATAAAAGAGCTCATGATTGAAATTAACTGTTCCAAGTTTTTAAGAATCATCTTTTGTTCACCTTCTCTTTAACAGTTTTTTGCAGATTGCTATCAAATTACCCCAGTTAGACTTATTTCTCCTCAGCTTCAATCTGCTGAGTGTAGCAACAGGTTCTGCAGCCTCTTCCCTCTGCCAACACTTTGTCTTTGGGTGCTCATGACCAGTTCTGGGACAGTGTAGCTGAACTTTGGGTGAAGCTGCTGAGAAAGAGATGTGTAAGAAAGATGCTGGAGACGCCTCATTGTGGACCTCTTCCCAGCCTGGGATCTGCTTTTGGCCTGAATCCTGGCCCACAGTCCTTGTCTGAGCAGCACTCAGGGATGCCTGTGCCTGGCTTTGTGCTGTGCCCACCTGCTGCCTTGTGTTCCCAGCATAGCTTCAGACCAAGTCTGACACCACAACGTGGTCTAGGAATGAGGGTCATTTACTGCCCTGATACCCCCTAGACCTGCTCTGCTCCTCTTGTTTGGGTACCATGGGACTGGGACCCTATCTAAGGGTCTTCATCCTTTAACACAGGCTCTATGTTCCTTGCAGAGCAGCCCAGCAACTAGTGCACCCCAAGAGGCCTGAAAATGTCAAAAGACACTATGTTGGAGATACAAGCCTCTTTCACTACTCAGAAGATACAGTCCTTGAGGAATTGCTTCAGTAAGCTGACCTGGATATTACTTCTCATTAAGGCAAATATCTCATCATCAGTACTGTTGAAAGCTTCTAAGTGACCTGACAGATAAGCATGGGTAACTATACATTGCTCATTGTTAGGAAAATTTATCCCAGTTTTAATGACAACAAGATGGAATCAATTCTGTGAGCCAAATGGATGATGGGGTAAAATATAAGCAAATATTATGTGGACATATAAATGGTATTTAGGCAGATACTCCATAAATCTACTGAAGAACAAAGGGTGTTATAAAGGTTGTCAGATGGCTTGAACTTACATAAATTAGATGTGTTTCCATAGTGTTTTGAGACAATTCCCGGTCTTGTCAGTCTTTAATCTTTCAGTAGGGGAACCTTACTAATTGAAGAGCTCTTTAAGGAATTTTTATACAAAGTTAATGGAAAACCACTTGAAAGAGTAGTTAAATCACCATGAATTCAAGAACCTTCTTCCTGATTTAAAACTTTGTCTAAGTGAATAGCTCTACAAAAGTGTAAAAATCTACTGTATGACCAGGAGAATTGTCTTTCTTACCTGGTTTTATCTATAATCCAAGTGTACCTACAGCAGATTCAAAACAAGACCTAAATATTCTAAGCTTCTCAAGGATAAGTCTAGAGGTAAACAGTGCATCACCTATTCTAGGTAAGGAAGAAATGACCACATTCAAATTGAAACATGTCATTGCAAGGGCCAAAGCTCCATACTCCACATTATATCATGAAAAGGTAAGGGAGGGTATGGGGAGTGTGTGTCTGTCTGCCTGTCTTTTTTGACAGAAATTTCCATTATTATTCTTAGCAGCACTGAAGCAAAAAAAGAGCACAGTTGTGAGGGGAAAACCACCAGAGGGAAAAAATACATGAAAGTATTCCTATTCACATTAGCTTGGATGTCTAGACATAAAATGTGATAAGTTATCAGTAGCATATTAACTTAACACAGGGCCTTTAAAGATTCATATGCAAGCAATGAACTTGTTTTATATTTGTCCCTGGCTGGCACAATTCATGATCATTCTAAGCCAATAGCTGTAGACACATGTCAAGTGTGAAAATATCTTTAGCATCTTTATTTGAATTTTATTGCTTGTTCGCTTTTTACCCTGCTTCTTCCTTTACAAATTCTTTATGCTTGTGGAAACTGAAATCTTTCTCCATGAATTCTCGCCTTAATTCTGAACCAGGTATAATTTAAGAAGCTACAGACTATACTTTTCCAGTTAGGCTTAGTGAAGTACGTATGGATATTTGAAATAAAAGAAAGATTTACTAAATTTAGGGCTGGAGATTTTCTGTTGAAAAACTGGCTATTAACAGAATTTAACTTGTAACTCTCGTAAGTCCAGAGTAGATAAACTAGACAAAAAGCACCCATAAGGAATTTTGCATGCAAGTGAGATAGAGTATGCTGAGCTGGAAGTAGCTGTCCTAGTGATATAAGGTGAATACAGCAATACAGGCTCTTCATCACATGAACACCCATACACAGAATGCACACAGATATGCAAAAAAAAGAAAAAATAAGGAAGTAAGTTTTTTATAATAGAGCTAAAACTTTACATAGAATACACAGAATATAGCAGACATAAAAGAGACAAAATTACTTGCTACAAATTCCCTCAAATTTACATGAAACTGTAATTTTCTTCTCTGTTGAGAAAATAAACATAAATCCTTCAAACAGAAGCACATACAGGTAGACTGTAAGAAAAAGCAGATCACAGCATATTTACAGTCTTTGCTCACATAATGAAAGTAAACTGGAAAAGGAAGTACATAAATCAAAGTTCATAGTGATTCCTATGCCTGAAGTGTGGGACAGGACATCAAATCTTCTACTTCTATCTTTGACCTCAAGACAAGGTATTTAAATCCATTCACTGAGACTCACATACATGCCTTCATTTCCAAGGAAGGTGAAATGTGGCCACTCAATTAAAGACTCATTCAAATTCTGGCATAAAACAGGTTCTATTTTCCCCTTATTTCATTTGCTCTACACAATAAAATATTGTTAAAAACTTACCTAAATGAGTTAGTAAAGGATTTTAAAAGAATAAGAATTTTACTATTGCAGATTCTCTCTGAGTATTTTCTAAGGCTTTTTAATAGACTATCTTAAAGGTGCTTTATAGTTCTTAAGCAGTGGTAGTCCAGATGCCTTAGTAAAAGGTTAACTACTTTTGGATTCACTGCCATTGTCTTGGTAGGCCCCAAAGAAGTTTCTGTAATACCAAAGGAGAAAGACAATAACTTCACAATTAGGAATCAAACTTCTTAGTCAGAGCTTCATGTTTTACTGGAAAATGTGGGCTTCTGTTCATAGGAATTGGAGTCTGGATTGATTCTGACATCTAACAAACAATGACCAATTCTCACGTAAGTGAGAATCACTCCCACCTTCCCCACAGGACCTTCTTCATTGCCTGAATTAGTCATTTAGTCAGACTGATATCTCACCACCACAAATACGCAGATTTCTAAAATCTGTAAAAAAGAACAATTGAAATGAAAGGCATTGATTATGTTTCCTCATGCAAGGAAACAAATATATAGTAAGGATGACTGACATTAATTTGTAAATGCCTAGAAGTCATCAAAACTCACTGTTCCCACAGATAAATATTTTGCAGCATACTTCACTTGTCCACAATAATAAAATCAAAGTATTATCTCTGTGAGCCACAAGTATTTCTTAGTTACAACATATTTAACCTGGACATACTCAGAGACTAATTATTTGCTACAAATGTCTGTTAAATTTATACAAAACTAATATTTTTCTTCTCTGCTGAGAAAATAAACATAAACACTTCAAACAGAAGCTCAAACCAGCAGACTGTCAGAAAAAAAAGCAGATCACACCATGTATACACCTTTGCTCACATGCTGAAAGCAAGCTGGAAAAGGAAGTGTGTAAATCAAAGCACCAGTTCATATTGATGCCTACAGCTGGAAAGCAGCTCCCAATGCTCAATACACATATATGCAGCTGTACTCTCTGTCTCTTTAGCACCACTTTTCCCACAAAGGTAGGTCAGCACCTCCCAATAGGTCCTCTGGGAACGGCCAAAACCAGGTGACATTGTCTACAACAGGCCATATCCAAAACCACATCCTTCCACCTCATCCACAAGTGGAAGTTGAGCAATTGGAAAACATCCCACCATTGGGGCATAAACCCAGCTCACATTTTGACAGTGAAAGCACTCACATATGACTCAGCTCCACAGAGCAGGGACACTCCCAATCCCTTTACTTCTGCTTGTTCTGAAAATAGGTTAATGAAATATTTTTTTTAAATTACTCTGCTATATATTGCCTTTTCATAATCTTTTTCAGATGTTCACCAATTTGTTATGATTTGTGTTGTCATAGTGACTGGAAGTCTCAGGTGACACAGAGGGACTCTTACTGCAAAGGACACACTAAAATGTACTGAGTCAAAGTTCCTCTGAAGAGATAATTTAGGATTAAAATGCTCTGATTCCTGAATGGAGACAAGAAAAACAGGGCTGTTGATGAAACCCCAGAACCTTTTCTTCTGTGGAAGGAAGTAAAATGTACTAAACCACTTACAAATCACCCTCCAAACTTCTCCAGTAAAGATTGTGGAATGTAAGGAGATGAAAGCTAGTGACACTTTAAATCACACACTGCAATTTGCTACTTAATTAGTTAATAAATAGCAAATTCAGCTGCCCTCACATGAGAGGGGTGAAAGGAGTGGGAAAGCATTAACCTTGCTTTCTCCTCTTTTTCACAGGAGTTGAGGCTTAAGGCAGAATATACTGATGAGAATGTGAGGGAAAGTGGTTTGCTTGCAGACCCACAATGTCTGGAAACAATACCCTGAATGCAGATTTTAAGAATAACATCTCAGGGTTGAGCACAAAATACTTAACTATATTAACTCAATGCTTTATTGCTTTTTCCTCAAAAAACTGTACAAAAACCCCACAGACAAACTAAACAAGACCAGTAGGAGAAAACCTGACTGGGTAAAGAAAGCCCTGTATCTCAAGAAGGAACATCCCTGTGGTTACAACAGTTTTAAGAGATTTTTTTCTTTCTAAATCATTTTAGTAATTTATTTCTTTGTTCAACAAGATGAAGTGCAAAGTGGGGATGAACAACATCAGGCAGAGGTATATGTGAAATACACCCACATATACCAGGTGAAAAGCAGCTTGACAGAAAATTACCTGGGGGCTCTGGTGAACACTAAGTTAAACACGAGCCAACAATATGCCTTTGTTGAGAGAAGCCAAGGTTAACCTGGACTGCATTAGGCACAGCATTGCCAGGAGGTCAAGAGGGGTGATCCTGCCTCTCTGACACTGGTGAGGCTGCCCCTGCAGTATTGTGTCTATGTGGGGCTTGTGAATGCAACAAAGACATGGACATACAGTAGAGAGTGCAATAAATGGCCACAAAGATGACACAGGAACTGGACCATCTCCCCTATGAAGAGAGGCTGAGAGAACTGGGACTGTT
This sequence comes from Lonchura striata, assembly GCF_050655825.1. Lineage (NCBI taxonomy): Eukaryota > Metazoa > Chordata > Aves > Passeriformes > Estrildidae > Lonchura > Lonchura striata. The sequence continues at coordinate 67,000,670 of NC_140703.1, forward strand.
CAGATTTCAGAAAAGAAGGCTCAGGTAGATCTTATCCATGTTTATAAACACCTGAAAGGAATGTTTAAAGAAGATAGAGCTGGGGTCTGCAGTGGTGCCCAGTGAAAGGACATCAGAAAATGGGCACAAACTCAAACACAGAGATGTCATCTGAACATAGGAAACATCTTTTCTTGCTGTGAGGATGACCAAGCACTGGCATGCGTGGCCCAGGGAGCTTGTGAAGTCCCCATCCTTAGAGATACTCAAAACCCAACTGGGCACAGTCCTGATCAACTGGCTTTGAGTGGCCTGGCTTAAGCAGGGATATTGGCCCAGACAACTTCCAGATGTCACTTGCAATCAATTATTTTGTATTTCTGTGACAATAAGCAGTTATATTAATATTTACAATTGCATACTTATCTTTAATTTATTTCATCTTTTCTTTTCTTATTTCACATTTGATAAAGTAGCTGTAAAGAATGAAATGCAGAAAAGACTTACCGCACCACACCCTCACACGGCCTGTCATGTAAACACTTTGTTTTTTGTTAACTGTAAATGTTTAGTATACTAAGACCAGGATTTATCTTCTTTAATTCTGTTTATCTAAGTAACTAAGTAACTTATTTGTCTAGGCTCCTGCTGCAAGCAGTACAGCTCATTACAGGCCTTGTTAACTGTGGTTAAATGGACATTTTTATGCAACAGAAACCTGAACTGTCACCAAAAGGGAGGTTTCCACATTCCCCATGCTCCTGCATCCCTCCAGGGAAATAGAGAGTACACTGGAACCTGATTTTGCTTATTCCAGCAGCTGCTAAAAGAGACACAGAAGGAGCAATGGCATGAAAGAAGCCATAGGCATGCTGACTTAGAGGGGGCCTCTGGCCATGACTTCAGTCTACTTTTCTCCACTGGCTAAGGAGAGGTTTAAAAAAATCGCTCATATTAGGCTGTCTGCTAGAAAGAAATTCATCTCTTCTGTTGTAATTAAATGAATTTAATATAAAATCTGATCAGTTCAGCTGTGTCCCAGCAAAACCCTACAATCTCCAGTGGTCCAAAATCAAGTCTTGTGTGTCTGCACACAGTTCCCAGTGATGAAAATATATGCTGGGGAAAAAAAAGACAGAATTTTATTTTTTTAACTTTGATCAGACACCTTTACATCAATTATTAGAATTTTAAACTTACTGAGAGTATGAATCAATACCCTGGTTAATATCTAGCGCTATGTGATAAAAGTGAATGTGAATAACAAATAATCTGAAATTATCTACTGAGAAGTTCCACTTAGGCACAGAAAAACACATTTAAACACAGCATGATAATAACAAAGAATGTGCCAGTTACCCAGAATAACACTGAAAGAGAAAAAATGCTTTATCTGTGGTAATAATGTGATACACAAAAACTCTCCCAGAAGGAATGAGATCAGACTCCAGTCATTTTTTATATGGTAATTTTTCATCTGTTCTTTAATCTAATTCATCATTTATATTCAAGATTTGCATATTTCACTCACTGGACATCTGTGTTGCTTTCAGTCTATCTTGTCTGACACAATCCCATAAATGCTCCCATATGTCAATTACTTCATTCTAGTAAACACAGAAAAGGGATGAGGGTGCCAATGAATCTTGCTAAACTTCTCCCATAACTGAATCACTGTGGCACAAAAAATAAAATACTATAAAAGAAGCACTAGGAAACAATCACAAGAAACAGCTGCCTAGATTCACAGACTGGATTAAAGCAACATAGCTGATGTTGGAACCTCTGGGGCTATGACTCAAAGGAGAAACAGACTGTGGCTATTCAGGCTACTTCTCAGGCTTTTGCTGAAGTGTTACTCAGCGATACCCTGCCATCCTTCTGCTCCAAGCAATCACCTACTGACTGTTGCATGTCCAGAAGTCCTTGAGAAGAGCCAGAGACACCTGTGCAAATCTGTTACACATCCACAGTCTAATCCAGGGGACATGGAAAACTAAGCATCTCTAAGTTTTGAAAACTTTCTATCCAAAGTTCATTCTTGTTCAAAGAGCAGGAAAAAAGTGAGCTTGAAACAATCCTACCAGAAATGTTAACACTTATCTGCCAGAGATACAAATATTTGCTTTCATATAAGTGAAGAAACTTCCAGAAACTATGCAATAACTTTCTGAATACTGAAATCACCAGTCTGTTAGAATATTTGGTGGTGTTCTCAACCTTTATAATCAATTTCTAAATGTCTAATCAATGTCTAAAATGAAGAAAAAACATTCATTCATATGGCAATCTGTGTGGATTTAAAAAGTGTGTTAGCATGTAAAATTCTCAAAAAATAAGGACAATATTGGAACTTATGAATATAAGAACTGCCTTTCCAGCTACAAAAAGAGGTTCGTTTGATTGAACAGTGCCCTCCAACATTTGATTTAAGGAAAAGAGAAGAAAAATATAAGTATGGAGAGATATTATTTTAATAATATTTTCTTCATTTCCCACAATTTCCAATCCAGAGACCACCATTACTGAGTTATGCAGAACATCTTTCACCCCTTTGACTTACCAGAAATACCCTTTCTTCTCTACTCGTATAATGAGAGATTGTATAAAGTCATTCTCTTATTCAATCTCTCTACCAAAAAGTATTCAGAAACTATGAAAAGTAATTTCTGGAAATGCCCTTTCCCATTTATATCACTAAATAAAAATGCGTAAGTGAAGTTCAGAAGCTTCCCCCGTATTTTTCTTCCATTTCTTTTTTGCCATTGTATCTTTTTTTTTTCTAATGAAGAAGCTATAAACTTACAAGAAGAGAGAAAAAAAAAAAATATAGAACAAATCTTAAATGTTATTCTAACTCACTCTAAGAGGAAAAGGAACAAGGAAAGAGTAGTTGTGAAAAATCCCCAAACCATTTATTCCAACTCTTGCTGGGTTTACAAGAAAACTCCAGCTGGAAACCTTAGCTAGACTATATTCCAAGCCATGTAGTTTTAACATTTATCTGTCCAAAGAATATCTATGATATCTGCTATGCAAGTCATGTGTTATTTGCACCATGCTGGGGGCATAGAGTGGCTGCAGGAAAGGAAAATCTATCAGTGACAAATCAGATACATAATGAGGGAATGATATAATCTGTTTTTTATTGAAACCCCTCACACCCTTTCCATTTGAGTGCTTCGGTAACTTTCTCCACATTTACAGAGGTTACACTTTTTCTAAAAATGGGCCTGATTGAAGAGTGGGATTTTTTCTAAAATCATAACAGGAAATATAAAATAATTATGTCTCACTGGATAAATTTTCAGCTGTTTTTTCTTTGGATAATTAGAACAACTCTGAAGCAATATAATTAAGAGGTAAAGCTTACTGGTCAACTTAATTATGTATTTTGTAGTTATACAAGAGAAATCTGGTGCCTAAGATGCTGGTTTGTTGATATCTGGAGAGCAGACTTCTGTCTTCTGTGAGAAGCTGCCTCCCCATTGGACTGGGCCACTTTCCACCCAGCTTCATGATGAATGCACCATTGGCATTGCACCAAAGCCGAGCCCATCAGAGACACAGGTAATGTCTCAATGATAACATATTTTGAAATGGGTGAAAAATGCTGCACAGCAGCATCGGGGAGAGAGGAGTGAGAAAATATGAGAGAAACAAGCTTGCAGACACCAAAGACCCTGGAGAAGCAGAGGGAGGAAGCGCTCCAGGTACCAGAGCAAAGATTCCCCTGCAGCCTGTGATACAGACCATGGTGAGCCAGGTTGTTCCCCTGAATCCCTGAGGATCACAGTGGATCAGATACCCACCTGGAGCCCATGGCAAGCCCCACATTGGAGTAGATGGGTGTGCCCCAAAGCTGCAGCCCATGGACATCCCACATAGGTGCAGGCTCCTGGCAGGAGCTGCATCTGTGGAGAAGAGACCACATTGATGCACATTTTCTGGTGGGATTTGGGAGCCCATGAGGGACCCACACTGTAGCAGTCCTTTCCTGAGGGACTCTTCCATGCTGTGGAAGGAACACATGGAGGAGCAAGTTTGTGAAGAATTGCCACCCATGGGAAGGACTCGCATTGGAGAAGGTCATGAAGGACTGTAACCTGTGTTTAAGGATCCCACACTGGAACATGGGAAGAGACCAGGGAATAAGGAGTAGCAGAGACAACATGTGATGAGCTGATCACAACCCCCATTCCCCATCCCCCCGTGCTGATGAGGGTAGGAGGAGATGGAGAGCTTGATAGTGAAATTGAGCCCAGGAAGAAGGGAGGGGTGGAGGGAAGGTATTCTAAGATTGTTTCTTATTTCTCATTATTGGCAAATAATAAATTAATTTTGCCAAGTTGAGTCTCTTTTGCCCATGATGGCAGTTGAAAAGTGATCCTTCTCTCCTTAGCCCACCTACAGACTTTTCATTGCATTTACTTCCCCTGTCCTTTTGATGGAAAGAGAGTGATAGAGAAGGTTGCTGGGCACCCTATGGCCCAGCAGGACATGAAAGCACTGGAAGGTAAGGGGTGTGCAGCATGCAAACTCTCACAGCTAGTGAATAAACCTTTACTTCTTGTGACCACAGAGCAGTGTTTGCTCAGTCTCCCTGCTGTGTCAATAATATTCCTAACTACATTTACAACATCTAAGACTGTGGCATTATTTGAGTGTTACCTGAGTCAACCAGTAGTGAACAAAATTTCAGCAAAATGTTAGACTAATATCTGAATCTAAAGTTGTCTCTTCTTTATAGAGAAACACAAACATAAGCCACACATACTCTGACCACTCTTTGTAATTCTCTGAAGTTCAGAAAGGCAACACAAATACCTGGAAAAACTCCATTTGAGGCATTTCCATTTATTCTTTGCTATGAATTCTTACTAATTTATTGTCATGAAATATTATCTACTTTTTGATATATGGTAGGGTAAATGGTGCATTTGAAAGAGGTAGCTGTCTGAAATGATATACAAGGTACTTATTGTAGAAGGCATTAATTTCAGACAGAAATAGAAAAAGGCAATGTCAGAGACTTCTCCAGATTACAGCTGGATCAACTTCAAAATCTGATTTTTTTGTCTAGCCATTCAGAATAGAAGAGTAAGGTTTTTCAATTAAGCCTGTTCATAGCATCTGCAGAACTGGAGAGTTGCTGTGTACATCAGAATAATGCTTGAGCTGCTTAAAAGAAAAGGTTATGAAGCCAAGAGAAAGAATATCCAGTATTTATAACCCACATCGTTAAATTTGCGATAAAACTCATAATGAAAGAAAATAAAAATTACACCAACTATATTAATTCTGAAGGATCCCAAAATTGCAATTAAGAATTACTTCCCAAATAACTGTAATATAGCAATACTTGAAAAGTTACATTATACTGTTCAGAAGGCCTTTCGTAAAGACAACACAGAGCTATACAATTTTTATTCAAATTTCTAATTTAAAAATGTATCAGTATTTTTTAACTGTCTGAGTAATACTGTGAACTTAAAACCAGGATTGGATTATTATATTATATAAAGTTTGTACCATAACTGCAGAACCAGTGTCCCACACTTGGGCATGAAACAAAAATCTAAGGTAGATTAACAGAGACATAATTAGCAGAATAGTAAAGGACAAAGGCTTGAACCAGTGTCAGACTTTGAAGATAAAATTTTGATGCCATCAGAGCTAGAGCAGAAGTCAGTGACCTTAGAGATTTCCAGTGACATGGACAATCTAGAACACCTGGACAGAGCTGACAGCTATGTTACAGGATTCACAGGGAAAAATGAGGAGCAGCTGAATTCCAGGAATGTACCCCTACCAGTAAAAAGGGCATTGAACTCACATACATAGGAAACAAAATCCTTTTCCCACCTATATAAGCAATTGATCCAGTTTACCCCAGAAGAGACACTTACAGGTGATCAGCTGAATAATCTTTTAAGAGTGTTGAGCTGAATTAATGCAACTGAATCCCACTCTGTTCCCCGTACTGATATCTTTATTATATCGTCATCTGAGGCACCTCACGTGAATGTGGAAACTTCTTTTGAGATGCAGAAGCTTAGGTGACTGAAGTCTGGGCATAATTCCCATCTTGGGTTCTTGAAGATACACACAGGGGAATGATACCTCCATACATATATCAGAATTTAAACCAGAAATAGCATAGCCTGTCTGGAATTCTTTAGTGATTACCAATTTATAGAAACAAATAGGATCCCTCAAGTATCAAGTCCACTTTTCCACAGCTGTAGAATGACAAGTCCAGAGTACACATCCCTTCCTTGCCTTCACACACATCAGAAGCCACGACACACTTTATTTCCCATACCAAATGTATATTATTAATACAAAAAACAGTAGCACCAAAAAATAGCCCTTGACACAGCAAGAGTTTAGACAATAACTAAAAGTACCATTGACTTGAGAATATGCAAACATATGGGACCTGTAAAGTAAAAAAGTTATGTTTCTTCTGAGGCAGCAGTTTGTCCTGGGCATGGTATTAACACTTTCAGCAAAACAAAACAAAGACAAAACAAAAAAAAAACCCTCAGATTGTGGAGGGACCCAGATTAGTGAAAATGCACTATGTTTCTTTGAAAGCCACAGGTTTTAGGCTGGTCAGCCTCTTCAGTAGGCCTACCTTCCTACACATTCTTCCAAGACTGAAATGAAATCCATAGACAAAAATTCCTTAAAATCATGAGGAGTAGCTGTTAGTTTTGATAAGACATTTATTTTTAACACATAAACAGAATTTACAAGCCAGCTTTTCAGTAACATATGGAATAAATTATCTGTGCTCATGTAAGAAAAACTGAATTTCAGCATCAGTTCAAAGTTTTGGATTTATTTGTCATTTACAGCATATATAAAAACATAATAATACATGAAAGAAAGAAAATTAAAAGCCAAAATAAAAAGAAAGTAAATTCTCATACAACAGCTTTCTGGATTCTCTAAACAAAAGGAGATACAGTGATCCTATCTGGAAAGCAACTAAAAGAAAATGGCTTTGAGATGATGTTCTCCTTAACAGACACACTTGAAGGTCATAAAGATGAAAAGCAGAGGCTGCCAACAGCTGGAAACAAACATATATTCTCAAGCAAAATTATGACCTGATATATAAGAAAAAGTTACATCATAAGGATACTTGGCCTTCTGACCATGTGATTTTTTTCCATGCTCTGTCAGTTGAGCAATATTTAATCTGACTTTTTTTTTCAGAACTACTTATTCATAAGAAACGCTATTATTTATACTGAACACCATTTTAAATTGACTTAAAACAGAGGCATATTGAAAAATTTTAAATTTTCAGACACAAAGATAATTGCAATACAATAGCATTCTTTCCTGACTTGAGGGGAAAAAATGAAGGCCCCTGCTGTCAGCTATTCCATTTATCAGTTATTAATTTTTCTACAGTTAAAACTAGTATTAAATAGCTTAATTCAGATTCCTTTAAAAGTTTCACCACAGCGGAGTCCCAAGTGTCATTTCAGGCATGTTAACTGGAAGTATAGCTCAGAACAATTACCATTTGGTATCTGTTCAGTCTATAGAGAAACTCTGCAGCTGGCTACGTTTCTGATATCAGAGCTCACCCAACACCTAGAATTCCACACCTGGGACTTGTCAGAAGAAATGTGCTTCTGATAGCTCTGAAAACTCAGCACCTATTTCATGCATAATAAAGCAAGTAAAGTGCTCCTCCAGGCCCAGGCCTGTTACCTTAAGAGCTCAATTCTTGAGGTATGTCCAGAACACAGGAAGTGTACCAATGTCTCCATAAGGGAGATTGAAGTGTCCCTCTTTCCATCATTGCACAATGATTATTAGAGTGATTAGCAAATATTTGTATGATGGTCCTTTAAGTCCACTCCTTTCTTGGGTGATTAAAGATACTGTTCCTGCTGTCCCATCCCCACAGCTCTAGATATTCAGAAAAATGTATGTTTCTAGCATAAGACAATGTGAGGGAAGAATGGAGAAAATATGAGTTGTTTTTGTTAGCTCCATTTAAACTGGGCCATTTTTCATTATTAAGAAAAGGTTCTTCAAATTAGATAGGGAGAAAGAATATGGAAGATAGTGAGGAAAAACCCGAGAAAGGGCTCATAAATGTGGATCTAATCTTTGATCATCTTTTGAGAGCAAGGACTGATGTTGCCATAATTTTGTTACTATGACTTTACCTTCAAAGGAATTCCTGTGCAATGATCCTGCTGCAGAGAAAGCTGGAAAATGTTATGATTAACAACACTGCTGTTTACAACAATTTCAACAGTGCAGTGTATATGATTTCCCAATCAGCATGTTGGCACTCATGAAACATCCATAGGTACTTAGATCTGCCTAACATAGTTACAGTATGTTTCCACTGCAAAAATGAGCATGCCAAAGCACTTACTTGCTCTGCCCCTTCAGCAAGCTGACATAGCATGGTGTGCATGCAGGCTGGTAAACCACCACCTCCCAAAACAGTGATCTTGGGCCAAATGCCAGTTAGATGGCAGAGATTTGTGCACGGGATCCATCTCCCAGAGCTTTGAAGTTGCACACACACCTCTCTGCATGTCCGATAGGACACACACACTGAATAACTTCAGACCCACAGATGCTCTCATATGGGCAGTTCCTGAACCCTCTGTGTCTTAACATGCTGCCTCTGGATGCTTATACTCCCAAAGCTCCAACTGCTTTGATTTTTTTATTACTTTTATCCATATCAGACAGCTTTACATGCTTTCTCAGTCATGCCTTCTTAGTTGGAGACAAAATTATTGGTCAGCAAAGGATTCACAACACACATAACCTATGCCTTGTCTTCAGACTCAGCAATGGAACAAAGAAAAGTGAGGTCCACAATTTCTTGCCAAGGCCAATTGCAATACAGCGGGTCCAAGTCTGCTATGCATTACATCTTAAGAGAGGAAAGGTCTAAGGCCTCAAAAACTAAAACCCATTGGCAAGATTACACTATGCTACAAGTGAGATGACCAACGATGGATGAAGAATTCCCCCATACATAGGGCCACCTTTGGAGCTCTCTGTGGAGAATTGGCCCTGAATATCTCCTCTGAGACCATCACAAGCCACCAGCCCATCTCAGTGGAGAAAAATATTGTCATTGGTTACTCTTCACTTCATTATGCCAACCTTTGCCAAATACTGGGTAACCAAATTAGTTTCAGAAAGCTTCTGACATGCAGAAAGGTGTATGAGATTGCTGAGGCTACCAACTACACCATCTACAGATGACTAATACATAGCAGCAATATTTGATTATTATTTTTGGTATAAGTAGTAGGACAGAGATGCACTGAACAAGTAACTTTTCTTAAACTGGGTGTCCTGAAAGACAGTATCACAGGAAAAGTAAAATGTGAGAGTCAAAAGGCTTAAACAACTGGGGCTTCGACACCACAGTTTGCTCATACTGCAACATGCAGTGGCTCAGCCAGGCCTGCAAAAAAGCCAAATTTTATTATCCTGGACTGTCAATGTGCTACAGCAAAATTTCAATAAAGTTTACAGTAACAAATAATTGCAACATATATCACCCTTCCTGCTACAGAGATAGGTAAGTTTGTTCTGCACCATCTTACAATAGTGTGAAAAATTTAGAAGAGTCCTCATAGCTTTTCCTATTTTTGGTTCACTAAGACAAGTTGAAAACTAATCCCAGCACACAGCCAAAAGTATTTCCTTTGCTAGGGAGTATTAATGAATGTACAAACCCATCACATCACATTCTCGTGCAAATACTGATATCAGACCTGCTCAGAAACATAACAACTTCCATTGTTCAAATTCAATCAAATTCTGTGAGTGTGAGATTTCAAAAAGAATAATAAAACCAATTATCATTGAAAGAATCTTAGTTATTCTGGATAAATACACAACTGTATATGTGAAATTTTAAATTATTTACTTCTTCAAAAATTTAGGGAAGGAGGGAGGTCTCACCCTCTGAAAAATTATAAAAATAAGCACTATCAAAACCTTTCAAACATCCTGCTCTCAGTTTAATGTTCAGTCTTCTGGCTCTCTCACAGTCCCTTCCATCTGTGGTTTTGCAGCTTCACTACTCCAGAGCCACACATGGCAGATGTCACATGTCAACCTGATCTGGGATTTGTTGACTACTGGTCAGGCAACATGGCTACAGGGCTGGTAGAATGCCAGCAAAGCCAGAAGCACAATCCCACTGTATGTGGCCCTATTGCAGCCACAGCCCTTCCCTGCAGCACCCCCAGCACTGGCTTGGAGCACACCTACTCCACAGGCAGGCACACATCCCTCCTGCAATGCCACAGGCACAGCATGGAGCTGCTGCTGCTCTTCTCACCCCCACCTGCAGGCACACATCCATAGAACAAAAATAGATCAAAATGAGAAATGAGTGTTGTGTGTTTAAACACACACTGATCACTTGAGAGAGATGTCCCAGAAATTTTAGATGTTGATCTCATAACGAACAGGGGCAAAGAAATGACCATCACTGCCAGTCTGGGTGAATGCTAATTTCTCATCTCTTCAGGTTGCCTGTTCTTGTCACAAGGTAGACCTGGCCTTGTCAGACATACAGTCAATACAGGAGAAAAAAGAATGTTTTCTTTCTTACACCAGAAGCAATATGAAGCTCCTCATCTGCCTTCCCTTGGCTTTGTCATACACTGATGTAGTAAGAGTGTTAAGCCTTTGTATAGGTTTGCTATGAGCCTTGTGGCTCTCCTTGCTTTAGCATGCATGGATTTTTCAAAAGGAACACTACAAAAGAGCAAAATAAAGGGTGAATGAAGTACTGATCATGTGCTGCATTTTAGTTACTCATAACAAGATGAAATCAGTTCCTATTACCAGCAAGCAAAGTACAGAAGTCCCACGACACATATGTCAAATGTGATGCTGAAGACCTTGCCCCTGCTTTGGATTACCAACTATCAGTATTACAATCCCTTCCTTTAAGATGTTGCTGAGAAGGTTACAGGACTTGAATTAACCCTTGTTCTATGGAACAAAGAAAAATTCCTTTTATCCGTCTCTGATCTTCTTTAAGTAGATACTTAGATAACCAGTGTATAAAATGCAATCACAAAGCTGGATCTAAAACTGCAATAGCAATTTCATAGAAAATTAGAGATATAATAATTAAAAAATAGATTTGATATTTTTGTCACTGCTCTATAATTTTATAATAACTGTGGATCTGCCAAACTTATCTACTTCAGTACTAGAAAATACAATGGATTATTTAATATTAATTTCATTATGTAACGTATTCTAAATTTCCATAATTTAGAAGTCTCTCACATAACTCTCACTTCTGGCAATCTCTTAAGAGATTTCTCCCTAGCTGATTTTTAACTATTTACCTTAGCAGTACAGCCCTGACCTCTAGTGGGTTCAGTGAAACAATATTGCAGAAAGGATAAAATGCTAACTTGGTTTCATAAACAATATCTTTTAAACCTGGAAAATGTAGAAGTTCCAGCAAAGCCATGCAATCAGCCAAGGAATAGCTGTTTTATTAAACAGATGAAAATTAATTGCAGGCTAACAGCAGTGCTGTGTTTGCACTATGCCAACATCCATCTGGTTGATGAGGTGTTTTGATTCTCAGCAGATGACTGCCCATTCCCATTGGGAGCTCTGTATTAGGTAAACCCCATTATTAGGCTCTTAGTTATCTGCAAAGTTTGCTTGACTTATCTTTTTTTTTGCTAACTTACCTTCAGACAAGAGATACCCTATGATTGGATTCAGAATAAACAAGTAAGACAGGTTAGGGATAAGTACATTCCAATATTTCTACAATCTAAGAATTAGATTAAGACCTGATTGCTTGAAAGGCCTAAAAACCTCTACTACATTGAGCAAAAATTTAACACTTGCATGATACACTCCAGTTACTCAAAGACTGAGGATCTTAGGCTTCCTGTTATTTTTACCCCAGTGTGAAAATTAAATACAGATCTCTGAATAAACCACTGAAATTATTTTCCAAATAAGTATGGGAGGCTTCCACATAAAGACTGCAGAATATATGCAAGAGACAGCATTAAATTCAGCTGCGTTCATCTAGCAGGTCAAAGAAAGACACAAAGTGATAGGAATGACATCTGCCCCTTTGAAATTCCTGACACAGGATAAATGATGCATGGATGGACTTAACAGGATAGCCACAGATACTCTGCCATACTCCTTCCTACATGTCTTACAGTCTCCAGCACAGAAGTCTCATGAAAGCACTCATACACCTGATTCTCTTTGTCACATTATGTATCTACATTAATGAATATAATGTTCTTCTACTTTGCTGTGAACTAAGCAAACAGGAATCAGGCCAAACTAGGCAGGCAGAATATAATGAAGGTGACACTATTGAAATGAATAATAATACTACTAATAATAGTAACTAAAAAATTAAACAACTATACCTCTTTCAAAGAGTGACAAATGTGCTGCACTTTCACATCATCTGTAAAAGTTAAAAATGCAAATATGCAGATATGCTTTCCAGATTCTGAGTACTGCAAGAGAAGGCCAACAAGTCTGTTACTTATAAAGTCTGGACTACTCACTCAGAACTCTCCATCCAAAAATTAATTATGTAGAAATAATACATTTCTTTGCTTATTAATTACAGAAGATGTTCAGTAAAATACATGATTTTTAATCTTTTAAGGAGAAGAAAACATCCTATTTGTATCCTTACTATAGTTTTATTAATTCAATATTTACATTAATTTTGTTCATAATACAAGCACATATATTATACTTTGCCAAATAAAAATAATTTGACAAAAATTTCTAGGGATCCTGAGGCTGCCCTTAACTTTGTTACAATGCAAGACTTACACTCAGACATCATTGACTTAATTAGAGGGCCCTTGTTTTATTGTTCCACTACGGTTTGCCATGACAACCTCACTGTTTAGTTGACTGTTTTGATTGGCCATATTGGACCAACTGGTACTGGACAAAATTCTCTTCCCAGAAATACTTAAATATAATAGTTTCATTGTTAGCCTCCCTTTATGTGCTAGCAAGCTAGGTAAGTTTGGCATCATAGTCTCAATTTTTTTGGCTATATCTGTATTGCCTTAATTTCTCCTTAAAATGCCTTTAGTGCCAAACTCCTCCAACCACAGGTTCCTTGGCTCTTGGAAAGAATATGACACCTACTCCAAATCCAAGTAACAGATTGAGCTAGCATCATGAGACATTAATTACTATAAGCATGCTTTGGCATTCTCATAAGGGCTTCTATGTAAGCCTCAAGAAAAGGACCAGTCAGAGCAGCCTTCCTATATTAAGTACAGCCTGCATTGCATAACCTCTTCAGGCCCAAGCTAATGTTGCCTTGCTTGCCTCCAGATCATCAGGGAGCCAATCTACTCTGACTACTGTCCATGTCCTCAGTTTTTACTTCCTTCTTCCTGTCTTTCTCAAGAAAACAGAAAAAACTGCACCCAAAAATCAGTCCTAGAAACCTCAGCCTCTGGCTTACTCCATGTGGCTCACAACGTTTCAGACTTACGACCTCTATTAAATTTCCTTGCTTTATTTGCTATCCTGATGTCCTGGGTTGTAAGATAAGCTTGTATTCTATTTGCCATCTGTTGAAGGCAAACCTGTTGGGCAGGTTTTGTTATTTTTTCCAAGAACCGGTTTTGCTCCTAAGAGGTAATGGTTTGTTAGTGGGCCATTGACTGATTCAATGCAGGGCTGGTAACATAACACCATCCTATTGTGAGATGTTCCACCCAGAGGGGGAAGCCAAGCACTCTATTATTGTTTAAAGGGGTAGCTTTTTGGGGAGACGAGGCAGCTCTCTGGGCGGGACTCCGAGAGAAGCAGCTCTCTCTCTCTCTCTTCTTCGCGGGATCTCGCGGCGAAACAGCCGGTGAGGCGGCGGCGGCGGAGCTCGGAGGCAACCCCGGCGCAGAGGAAGACCGTCCCCACTGCCACCAGATCTTCAGAGGAAAACTATACCCTTCTAAAGATCACCACTGCAGCTGCAGTTCATCATCCACTGCAAGGGGAGCAATCACCCAGCAGGACTGATACTGGCACCCCGAATCCTCAGGTTCTGGATTTTTCCACTGGTTTTGTTTGTACCGATTGCATTTGCCTTTTTAAATTGTTGTCTAGTTTTCTCCTAGTAAAGAATTGTTACTCCCATTCCCATATCTTTGCCTGAGAGCCTTTTGATTTAAAACTCCTAGTAATTCAGAGGGAGGGGGTTTACCTTCTCCATTGCACAGGAGGCTTTAGCCCTCCTTCGCAGATTCCTGTCTTGTCGAACCAAGACATCTGAAAAGGACTGTTAAGTCCCAAATTAATTCTCTGATAGTCACATTTCTGTGTGCAGAAATGCAAGCCAGCCTTTACCCACTTTATCTCCCACTGATCAGTTTATGCTGTGTCTAATAGGAACGGACAAGTTTCTATTAGGCAAGTGGGGAACAATGAAGAAAGGATGGAATTAAACATGCTTATGTCACAAAGCATAAGTCAGAAAATTCAGAAAGTCAAGGCTGTTTTTAAGGTGTCTCTACTAAGCATCTCAAAACTGGGGTATGAACTTAGAGAAAGGCTCAATTTGAGATGGAGACAGGTAATACTAGATGTCTCTATGTGTTACTGCTCCCACAGACAGAGGAACACTTCAACACAGCCAAGAAGTCCCAAGGGAGTGACTTGGTTGACCAGCAGGAGGCTAAGACAGGGATAATTTTTCCTGCTGAAGAACACAGATCCCTCAAGTTCTGTGCTACACTTGCCAAACCTCTAAAATTCTATTTAAACAGTCAAGTTAGAAAAAACTGCCTACAAAAGAATGGATTGTTATACCTGACAAGGTGTATCTGACTTTAAAAGTAAATGGAAGCTGTGGGGTTTCTTTGTCTGCAAATAATTTAAGTCCTGCATACAGATTCAGGACTCTATAACCAGGGTAGGAAATGTTACCACAGGGATTTATAACTACCCACACAGAAAGTCAATGACATAATTGATTTAGAATTCAGAAGTTCATGGTTGTTTGCCCTAAGTTTCATCCACATGCTTACAAGTCTATGTCACTTGAATCAAGCACTTTCTACTCACAGCATGCTGTCACTTTTTTAATGTTATACTCAAATGAGAGGAACCATACTTGAATCACTGTCTCAGCTTCAGCATATAAATCTGACTCATAGGCCTGTAAGCCATTTAATTTTGAAAGAGCATAGGAAAATGAAAAACAGCTTTGCAATTTTGTACTGGGACAGGTCTATCATTATGGCTACAAAACACTGGTACTGCCAGGCATACAGCACAGAAATTTAGAAAAAAAATTAGGTTAAAGGATGGCACAATTGCATCCTCAAAGGAGCTTCAAAATTGAATGAAATGCAGCTGCTGAACGGTTGGACTATGCACCTATTTAGTGTCTAGATGAGTCAAGGAAGAATTGCCACCTGCTCCTGCTCCAGGACAGGATTCTGGTTATTTTTGCTCTGGTATTCAGGAACAACATGGGCTCCAAAAAAAAATCAATAAACTAGCCTACCTATTGCTGAAAATAGGTGGCCAACTTATTTATGCCCACAGCTGAAGAGCAGTAATCTCATCAGATGTTCTTATTCTATGCACTGAGAACCTCTGAGAGGCCCTAGACACAACCAGCAATTGATTCCCACCATTTTGGCTATGCTGTGAGACATAGAAGGGCTACTAAGAATCCAGTGCTGAAAGTAAAACAGCGACAGCAACAAGACAGAGTACCTGGGTAGTCCTACAAGAAGCACTCCACTCTATCCAGAGCTACCTGGAGCTCCCAGTGTCTACATTTTCCTGAGTTTTCAAGTCATCCCTTGCTAGGACATGTCAGCACCATAAGGTTAACAAAGGCATTGAAGGGCGGTGGTAGGTGTGGTTTTTCCTGCTGGATCTCAGGGTACCACGTTCGCTCATTGCTGTGAACAAATAAATTGTTGCTCAGTCAGAATTGCTAGAAAGGTCTGGGAAAAACGTGCTACAAGTCATAAAAGTGCTGTGCCCAGCGATATATGCACAGTGTGTGGTGTAGATGTGCCTGGCAGACCTTGAGCATGGATGGTCATGACCTCCATTGGGCCGTGGACTCCCTAGACCCACTTCCCCAGGGAAGTGATTGAAGCACCCAGCTTAACACAGCTTCAGAAGTGTTATGAACAAAACAGCCTGGCTGGGACACTTGGCTCGAACTAAGTACTGACATTGAAATGTTAATTAGCTAATCGCTCCTGGGAATCACCTACACCCCCACCCAAACTAGGACTAGGATGCAAAATAAGCCAGTGGAATCATGGGAGGGGGTTTTGGGGATGAAAAACACCCCAAAATGAAAAAGAGGGGCACAGTAGAGGGGGCTGGATGGGTGTGCTGGTTGGGGAAAAGGGAACCCCATCCCTAGTCTGTGTTTAACTTGTCACTATAACCTGCAGAGGACCAGATTGGACTGGGCTGTGGGAAGCAGGCACAAAGAATGGAACACTCTACCTGGTGTTACCAGGAGGAAAGGAGAGGGATAGCTACTGCTGGATCTCGGCAGCAGGCTCTGCACATCCCCCCTCCTATGGCTACCAGTGTGCCAAGAGGAAAGGAGAGAGGACGATCTGCTGATCGGGACTTCAGCTACAGACTGGACACCTTTTCACCTCCGGCTACCAGCGTGCCTCGGAGACTCCGGCTACCAGCGTGCCTCGGAGACTCCAGGGACAGACTCTGCAGCCTTCTCGCCCTTCGGCTACCAGAAGAAGCTACACCACTTCCCCTGCCGAGCTGACTTTTTAATAAAGAGCTGAACACTAATAAAGGAATAAAACCTGTTCATTTCAAGAAGTGTTTGGACACTGCTCTCACGCACATGGTGTGACTCTCAGTCCTGTGCAGGGCCAGGAGATGGACATACCAAACCCCTTCAAATATCCTTACAGCATCCCTGACACGCACAGGGTCCTAGCCTGATCTTCACAAGGGCATTAAAGCTGCCACTTGCAGCGCAGTCCAGGCGCTTTGCAAACTAAACCACCAAACCCGTCCAACTCCTGGGCACCTCTGCGTGACCCCCAGGCACCCGCAGCCCGCCCCGCCGGCGCCGGCGGTCCCGCGGC
This sequence comes from Lonchura striata, assembly GCF_050655825.1. NCBI lineage: Eukaryota > Metazoa > Chordata > Aves > Passeriformes > Estrildidae > Lonchura > Lonchura striata. The sequence goes on from NC_140703.1 coordinate 67,017,799, forward strand.
GGCCTGCCCGCCCCTTCCGGCGCGGCTCGGAAGCGGCGGGGCGGGCGGCCGGGACGCCGCGGCGGGGGCGCTGCGCGGGCGGGCGGCGGGGCCGCTGCGCCGGGGGCTCCGCGGGACAGGCCGGAGGTACCGGCGCTCGGCGGAGCCACGGCCGGGGAGGGGGCGGCGGGACGGGGCCGGGCGGGGCGGGGCGCGGAGGGAAGGGAAGGGACGCGGGGGCCCGGCCTGCGCCCTTGGCTCTTGCCGGCCCGGCCCGGCCCTTCCCGGCCGCTGCTGCCGTCGGGGCCGCGCCGCTCGCTCTCAGCCCGGCGGGGCCGCGGAGGGGGTGGCAGCAATTCTCTTTATTTCTTGATTGACAGCCTGCTATGAGTCAGTTTTAAGCCAAACAATGCTGGAAGACAGCGCTAGTGGAGGAATTGGCTATGGAATAGCACCTTCTCAAAAGAAAAACAAAAGAGCTGATGCAGTGTGTTAAACACTCTGCTTTTCATTCAGTGTGTTAGCCTCCTGTGCATCTGAGGATTGACATTTGGGATAGCCTAGGTAGATCTCTGCAATGGAGAAAACTATATGTACATTTACATGCTTATTGCTTTACTATTGAATAAAACTAAGGTAAAATGATTGTGAAAAGTAGTAGTGGTCATTGGAGTGAGAACCTCCACACTAGCAGCGGATGGAACACTTGTTCCTACTCTTGGAGGAAACTGCTAATGACATTCAAGTAGAATTAAAAACCAAAAGTGTTGCATTTAAATAAATACCCATTTAGTTTCTCAATGGTATTTTTTTTCTCCTTGAATTTTTTGTTTTCAGTACCCCAGGTCTAACCATCAAATATGATTCTTTGCCAGCTACACAAAACTCCTTGAGTACTTCTTTTGCCATTTGGCCACATGGCTTCTACTACAATGGTAAGTTAGGATTTAGCTCATATAATTTCAAATCTTTTTGTTCTAGTCTGCTAGCTGTCTGCCTGATGAGGAGAATGCTATTAATATTGGACATTTTATTTTAAAATATTGTTTTGCTTGCTATTGCTGAATTCTGAGATTTCCTTGTTTAGGAGTGTCTTTCTTCATAGCTTGTGAACACTTCTAAACACTTACTCACTGGCCAGTGCAGCATAGGAATTGCCATATCAAGCTAGTGGTGTTTTCAGTCATGAGTGCTCGTAGGAAGTTGGGTGTATATTAATCCTGCTTCTACATAGTAGTCTTGTATTCACAGGTGCTAATATTGCCATGGATTTTTACCTAATGTTAAACAGTCAGTGAATTGAATATTTGAAATCATACCTAGACATAGGCATTGTAGATGTATCTGCTAGATATATTCTCTTATATAGAAAGCTTCAGTATTTTGACATTTTCATAAAAGCACCTAGGCACTTGAAAATTAAAGTGTTCTGTCGTGGCAGGTTCTACCTCACAGTAGTATGGTAAGTAGGTGGGGGGATTTTCATGAACAGGTAAGAAATTTTGTTTTAGGTATAGTATATGAATGTTTTTGTTGTATATTTCTTTGTTGTTCTTCTGTTGTTGTGTAGTATGGGTTTCTTCACTGGATTCTATTGTAGTAAAACAATATCTATGTAATAACTGGCACTACCTTGGATTGGACATGGTTTGTGTGTCTTCTATTTCTTGAGGCTCAAGTAGAGGTGTTTGCTTTTAGGAGCAGCTGATAGGGATGGTTTAAACTGAGGGAATAGAACAAATGCATATTTGGGAAGAGGGACCTATTACAAGTATTCCTAAGCTTCACCAAATATTAGAGCTTGTCACAAGTACATTCCTAAGGATTTTATCCAGCTGCCACTGAAGTGAATGCATTGTTCCTCTGGACTTACCTGGAGATGAGTCACGCTCCTGACATTCTCCTACAACACTTTGGTTCTTAATAGTGTCCTCTTTTTTCCTCCCTACCCCTAATCAGTCTCATTGTCTGGTTCATTTAACAGCTGCACATTATTCCTGCACAAAGGAAGTCAGAGCTTAAGTGAGTGCCAGAGAAGGAACATTAGGAGCCAAGGAAGACTTTCTTGGGGTTTTTTTGACACTGGTGCTTGTTTATTCTGGTTTGAAATACTTGTCAAATTTTAGTCCAAGAACTCATAATTCTGATATGTGAAGTTGCAGGCTCTTTTTGAAATAGAAGTATGTCAACTGCATGTGTACTGAAGTAAAAAGCATAACAAAGAAGCTAAATTCATTAAAATAAATGGTAGAGTATACCATGCTATGGGATATTGAGAAGCTTTAGCAGATTTTGCTGTGTTTTGTGGGGGTTGGGCAGACTTCTAGCCTGCCTTGGAAAAAGTCTGTAATGGAAGCTGGTTTTGTTTCCTAGCCACCTAAGAGTATATAATAAGGAACACTTCTTAAATTGTATTATGTGCAGAAGTAATGTTCTGAGCACAAGATCTTTGTTTCTATTTTGTGAAAAATAACTGTACCTATACTTGGGCACTGGTACATAAAAGATAAATATTTTCTTCCTGGACATCTGTTCCAGGGATATTTTGGCCTATCCTTTCTGTTGAGTTAGTGACCAGCTTAACAAAAGAGATCAGGTTTTCTAGTTGTCATCTCTAATTGTTTTGGGTAGTGTTTGTTATTGCTTTTATTAGGTGTAATTTCCATTTTTACTTTTAATTCTAATTGCTTTTCATTGTTCTAATGCTTCATAATTTACCCAAGCATTGTGATGCAATTACATGAGATTTTAGCTAAGTTTAGTATGTGCCAAAGAATTTTTGAGCCCATCTTCTAATTATAAATTCGTATCAGTAGTGGTAGGGTTGTTGGGGTGCTTTTCATGTATGAGTATGTTAAAAAAAGTCATGTAATTTCTAAAAAAACCCTTTGTTATTGCAGCAACAAGCTTTAGAACTGGCATTGGATCGTGCCGAGGTAAGAAGCAGCTAATTTACTTGTTCATACATAATTTATTGATCTCAGAGTTATAAAAATAAAACAGCTATTTTTTAGTTTTCCTGAAGAGTGGTAGAAAACAACATTATGTAAATACATACATGTGTAATCACCTATGCGTGTAACACTGAGTTTGCTGAATTCTCACTAAAATTGCTGTTTCTTACCCATTGTACTGGAAACATCATCAAGTGTGATGGTGATAGACTGTGCAAGACTTGAGCTTTCCCCTTCTAAACCAGTGTGTGCTGTGAAATAAGTAGGGTTCTACAGAGACACCTTACAGAAATATATGATAAAATCCTGTTCTTGTTTTTTAAGGATAACCTAATGAGAATAAAGAGATAAGTGCCTTCACATTCATGTTCTTTAATGCTTGTCATCTGATATAACAGTTACCTTGAACCCTGTTAAGGGAAATGCACATTCCTGTAAGAGAACCTCCCTTCACATAAATTCTGAAAAAAGCTGTTAATTTAAATACTTCAAATAATAGACATTTGGAGAAACCTTGTTAGAATATAAATCACATTTACTGGATGATGCTATCTCTCTTACTCTTTTTTAATTCAAATGTATAATGTACATGAATTATATTTATATTGCACAGCTCTATAGAGAAAAAGAATGTAAATGCAAAAGGCAAAGGGAGAACTTCCTGAAATTATCATGTTGAAGAGTATTTGATTTGTAAATATTGTCAAGCCAGTATGCATAAACTTGTTGTACCTTAGTGTGTTAACCACATGAATTTCAGTAGTGGTAACTAAATACAGTAATGTTCTAGTGTTAGTTACTACTGTAATTACAAGATGTGAGTGTAGAATCAAGAACTTGCAGGGAACTGATGCCATAGGCATGAAATGCTGTCTTTGACAGCTAAATTGAGCTGTGTTCTTATTGATGGCTGTAACATAAACAGATTGTGTTTAGTGCACTTTTGGAACAGTCATGTACCATAACTGTTAATTACTTTCTGTATACATGGAACACTGTCTGGTAATGATCTGTGTGGTAACTAGAATTAAATTTCTTTGTAATGTATGCTGGTTTCTTGTTTACTTTTCTCTTTTAGTATATCATTGAAAGCGCCCGCCAGAGACCTCCCAAAAGAAAATATTTATCAAGTGGAAGGTACTGAGAGTTTCAATATTTCGTTTTTTAATAGCATTTCTTTTATTTAATTTTGGTTACATATTGAGTCTTTTTAATTTCAGAAAATCTGTATTTCAAAAACTTTATGATTTGTATATTGAAGAATGTGAAAAAGAGCCTGAGATAAAGGTAAGTGGAAATTGCTGGAAAGCTTTTCATTTCTGTCTAAACAGGCAGATTGAGAAAATACTTTGGTTTTAATTCCACTTATTTTCTTTGTTAAATGAAGTATAATCCCTTCTTACTGTAGTAGTCACCTAAAGATAAGAGTGTGTAATGTGAATAGTAAGGTCTAGTCTGGCTTAGTGAGCTGTTCATTCTGTCTTAATCCTGTGTCACTGAAGGGCACTTGTGTTAAAGTTTGGGGCCAGCATCAATGCCATGTGCATTGTTGTTATTATCACTGTTTCACAATCAATTGCTTAGCATGACTTTTGTGGGAAAAATGTGAATCATTCTTCAGACCCTGTAATTTTGTTGTAAATTCAGATTTATTTCTCCAAATGCTGGTAAACTAAGAAGTTCTGTGAAAAATTTTCATAATGTTAGCAAAGAGACTCAGACTTACCAGTGCTAAATATGAGGTGTAAAAGGCAAAAATTACTTGGCTAAACTCTGAATGTCAAATTGAACAAGAAGAGAAAGCTGTGGAAGCTGCTTTCAAGGAACTAAAATGAATGACAAGACAAATGAGCACTCAGGTTAACTCCCAGTTAATGGCTGTACCCAGTGATGAAATATGGTCTCCAACCAGAGGCTGTAAAATTATCTGAGGTTCAGAATTCATTGTCTCTTAAGTTCTAAGGAGATTTCAAATGTTTCAGTTTGTGGAATGTTTATCTCTGAAACACACCAAGTAATTATAAAAATGTGTTATACTTGGAAAAGATAGTTTTACAGTTCAATAAGGGAATAGTGTCTGCAGCTGCTAGATCAGATTTCAGCAAATAAGTGCAATTAAGAAAGCTTCCAAATGCTCCAATTCATTATTTTAATTCTGGAGAGAAATGCCTTCATCTGTTAGGAATATCTGAAATATTTTGTTGTTACCAAACAAGTTGTACTGGATTGATGATGTTCATAGAAATTATACAAATAATGGTGCACTGTAGATTTACAACATTTTAGCATAAGGTTATTCATATTAATTCTGTTGTTGGTGGGCTTCCAGTTCTAGGGTTTGTAATTTAAATTAATGGGATTTTTTCATAAATCTGTGTCTATAAACATGTGTGACAATACATAATATCTTTACTCTGCTGAATACAGTACAATTAAATTAACTGGGCTTGTTTAGATGTATAATTTGTCATTAATCTAAGTCACATTCTAGCAGTTGTTTTTATTTCTGCTAATTATTTCATAGTATTATGTTCATGAGAAATGTTTACCTTTAAAGCAGAAACTGAGACGAAATGTGAACTTACTTGAGAAGCTGGTTATGCAGGAGACGTTATCATGTCTGGTGGTAAACCTCTATCCAGGAAATGAGGGTTATTCACTGATGCTCAGGGGAAAAAATGGTTCAGGTAATATTTTTCTCTTGGATTTTTAAAAATATTCAGAATGCTATATAAACTTTTTAGAATGTGTTGTTGTTTACCGTTAACTGTTTCACTTCCAACATAATTCCAGGGTGTGGGATGGGAGAACAATCAGCTCTACTTGAACTAAAAATTTACATAAAGCTCTGAGCTGTTTATCTACAAACAAAATCTGTAGATAGGAGTCTTTTTGATAGCCTTCCTGTCTCTTATTTCCCCTTAGTTTCCGGAGCTGCATATCCAAGTTTCTCTCACTTCAGGTTCCTTCTGTCAAATTGTTTCTTTCACTGCTTCTCATGTCTAGATTTGCCTAGAGGCATTTTTGTTCTACTTTGGTGGCATTTTTATGCCATTTGTACTGCCATGGGCAATAAGATCATACATTGTATCACCTGGGAACAAAAGCTAGAACAGTAAGAGCTAACTAAAACTCTTAAGTACAGAAATGGATGTAAAATTAATACTATGCAAAAAAATGGTATGTGTGGATAGGTTTCTGCCAACACTGCTTTTTCCTTTGGCAAGTTTGTTTCAGATTTCTTCATGTGTGAACTTGACACACAAAGATAATGTGTTTTGTTTAAATTCAGATTCTGAGACCATTCGTTTGCCTTATGAAGAAGGAGAGCTGCTTGAATATTTGGATGCAGAGGAGCTACCACCTATTTTGGTTGATCTTTTGGAAAAATCTCAGGTTTGAATTTTAGTTTACAAAAAGAACTTGCGTATTGTACCCAGATAGACCTTAATTTTTTTGAGTGCTTCACATAGGTGATTGTAAACATAAGACACTTGTGCATATAAAACTGTAGCATTTAATGCCCCAAATAAATATTTTATTGATATGTAGGGAAAAAAAAAAGTACTTACTACTGAGGAGAAGAAGAGAGATTGCTGTGATTACAGCCGTGAAACATCTTCAACTCTGCTCTAGCAAAATTTCCTTTGTTCTTTGTCATTATGGAATGTTTGGCATGGGAATTTCTTACAACTGCATTGCTGGCATATGAAAACGCTGCATTTGAAGCTTGCGTTTTAGGTATGTCTAGGACAAACATGTCTATGCACATAGGAAAGACCGCTGGTCTGAAATCTTAGTCGTGAGTTTTATTCCTAGTTTCGCTGAATTTTATATATTATATAACAAACTTCTTTGTAGAGGCAGGGGAAGATTGGTAAATGTTTATTCAAAAGCTGGTGTTTTTCTTTCAACCAGGTTAATATTTTCCATTGTGGATGTGTCATAGCAGAAATACGTGACTATAGGCAGTCTGGTAACATGAAATCTCCAACATACCAAAGCAAGCACATTCTTTTGCGACCTACAATGCAGGTAAAGAGAAGCCTTAAGTAATTTCTCAGTGTCAGGGTAGTTCCTAGACTGGATAAGCACTGTTACTGAACATATATTATCAAATCCTACTATTCATAATTGCCATTATGTCTTTTTCCTCAGACTTTAATTTGTGACGTACATTCTATAACAAGTGACAACCACAAATGGACACAGGTAGGTTAGAGGTTATTTAAAAAATTTACAGTGATGTCATAAATATACAACAAAACAAAAACTTATTAAGATTTTTTATTTTTTTATTTGTTTAATATTTTTTTCAGTTTTTTCTAAGATAATGTCTACATGCATAAGTATATAGGAACTTGACTACTGTAAAAGTTTTCTTATTTTTATATTTATTAATAACTCTGTATATTACAGGAGGACAAACTCCTACTTGAGAGCCAACTTATTTTGGCTACAGCAGAGCCTTTGTGTCTTGACCCTTCAATAGCAGTGACCTGTACTACAAACAGGCTCCTGTACAACAAGCAGAAGATGAACACTCGCCCCATGAAACGGTAGTTTTCAGTATGAAATATGCTTTCAGAAAAAATTTAAGTAATGCTCTATGTGAAAATACAACTCCTCATATGTAATACCTGTAACTTAAAGAGAAATGTGTGAGAAACAGTCAAGAAATTACTTCTTATTTTTAAGTGCTCAATATTGTATTTTATTTCAGTTACTAGTAGATACTGTAATATGCTTATTTTTGTGTATCAAAGGAAAGTATATAAGTATTTTCTTAACATAATCAGTTATATTGCAGTTTAGATTCGGGGTTTTTTTTTGCATAGGTTTTGTGTAAGCAGAATCAGATGGCAGCTCAGTAATGTAAAATATATAAACAGATATGTTGCATATTGGTCTCTAATTTGTTAAAAGCTTCATATAAGTTTAATCCCGAATGACCAAATGAAAATAATTATTTGTATGTTTGTCATTCAGGATAAACAGAAGTGTAAGTGTATAGGAATCTTGGAAAAATTTAAAATAATGTGGTATGCACTATGTACAAAATGTTGAAATTATTTCACTTTTGTGCATAGTTGGGCCCTTCTTTATTTCCACAGAAGCTTGAAACATTTGTTCAACGTGTTTGTTCTATCACAAGAGTTGCATTCACTCTGTAAATAAGAAATGTATTAGTGGTCTGTCACAGTTACTGAAATATTTAAAACTAAATCTGCATTAAAATACTATGCTAGTACCAAACCAGTGGGAATTTCTAAAAAAATGTAAATCATTAATTTTATCAAGTTGTCCTTGAATTTAAAGCTTGGTGGTCGACAAATATTCCATTAGAAAAATAGGAAAAGGGATTAAATGAATGTCCAGAACAGCATTACTGAAACCATGAGTTTGTCATGAAAGAAAGACCAGAGGATAGTTACTGTCTTTATAACTTTATACTTACATAAGCAGGACAAGGATCGTTTGATGGAACTGAAACTATGATAATACACAAATATTTTAAGCTTGGCAGCATCTTAATTACTCATTGTGATGATGTACTGTAATTAGGCATTTAAAAAATAACCCCATCCTTAGTGCTGGAACAGATGGACAAAATACTGGTATATTTTATAAACATGGAATCATAATTTAGCGTTGTACAGTGTAATCCAGAAAAGCAGTTTTAAATTGGTATTTTAAAACTTACTAGTCTCCATGTAAGTAGCAGTTCCCTGCATATTTCTGATTTTGTACAAGGGGAAGTTCATGTTGATGGTTTTACAAGCTTAGGTGTCATTTTGCCATAGGTGCTTCAAAAGATACTCAAGGTCCTCTCTGAACAGACAGCAAGAAGTAGCTCACTACTCAACTCCACCTCAGCTCAGACTACTTGACTACTTACAGAAAAGGAAGGAGAGGAAAGCAGCCCAGCAGTATGACCTCAAAATTTCAAAAGCTGGAAATGTAAGTATTAATGTAATTAATTTTGAAAAATAATGTCATATACTTTAACTATTTAGTGAAAGGATTTAATATATTAATCCTGTTTTTTGTTTTCCAGTGTGTAGATATGTGGAAACAGAACCCTTGCTACTTGACTGCTCCTTCTGAAGTAGATGTAAGACTACCAATTGTTATGTATAATTAGCAATTACTAGAAATTGTATTCTATGAAGAAGTGTCTAAGAAGTAACCAGTATCAAAGAATGACCTTTTAAAAGAATAGGAGTGGCTTTAACATTTACAATTACTTTTCTGTGCCATAAGGTATAAACACAGGTTAAGCCACACTGTAATATATTGCAGTTGTAATAGAATAGTTTGGATGAAGTAACCAACACAAAGAAATTGTTAGCACTGTTCTTCTGTAGGCTTAATGAGCACGTCTGTTGTCTTATAGCATGATGAAAAACAGAAAAGCAAATGAGGTTTGTAGATTGTTTAAAAATGGGTCTCTTTTCATCTTGGTAGGAATTCCTGTCTTTCAATATGTTATGCTATGGACATTAATATTTCCAAAAGTTTTAAGTGTTATGCAGAGAATTCTAATTTAGAGTTGTTTTTTTTCACTCTGTGTGCATTTTTCTCTTGGGGGCGTTCATATTCTTGGTTTCTGGCACTGCCAAAATACATACTACTAGTGTACAGAAGGGGCTTGTAGAAAATCTGAGTTGGAAGGCACTACAAGGATCATCAGGTCCAACTCCTAGTCCTGCAGGATAGGACAAGCCCCAAAATCATATAATGTGTCTTATCCAAATGCTTCTTGAACTCTGTCAGGCTTGGTGCTGTGACCACTACCCTGGGGAGCCTGTTCCAGTGCCCAGCCACCCTCTGGGTGATAAACCTTTTCCTAATATCCAACCTGAACCTCCCCTTGCACAGCTTCAGGTCATCCCTGGGGTCCTGTCACTGTCACCATAGAGAAGAGGTCAGTGCCTTCCCCTCTTCCCCTCACAAGGAATTTGTAACTGCAGTGAGGCCTCCCATCAGTCTCCTCCAGGCTGAACAGACCAAGTGACCTCAGCCATTCCTCATACAGCTTCACTTCAAGGACCTTCATCATTGTTGTGGCTCTCCTTTGAACACTCTCTAGTAGCTTTATATCCTTCTTATATTGTGGAACCCAGAACTGCCCCCAGCACTCGAGGTGAGGTAGCCTCATTGCAGAGCAGGACAATCCCCTCCCTTGCCCAGCTGGCAATGCTGTGCCTGATGCACCCCAGGACATACCTGGATCTCCTGGCTGCCAAGGCACTGCTGACTCATATTTGACTTGCCACCAACCAGGACACCCAGGGCCTGTGCCACAAGTTTTCTCTACTATGCTGAGATTTTTTTAAAAGACTGTAGACTAGACAAGACTGTAGTTTTGGACATCATAGGGCTGCCAAGAACGCAGATAACACATGAAATGACAGCGTAAGTTTCTACAAAACAAACCCTTTTTTCACTTTAACTGTGTTGTACCTGACGTAATCAGAGGCTTTAGGAATTACTGTTACTGTGAAATTACTTATCCATTCCACATTGCAGGCAATGATTTCAGACTGTAGTCTGAAACCATGTTTCACTCTTAAGTTTAACATAGCAAATGTGGTATAAATAACACTATAAATGTAAAGTTCTGAAGGTTCTTCAATTACATTTCCTTGAAGAAACATGGGAGATTCTTTCTTTTCTCATCTCTCTGTTTGCTTTAAGGTGGAAAAATATGCCAAAGTGGAAAAGTCTATCAAGTCTGATGACTCACAACCAACTGTCTGGCCAGCACACGTGAGTAATTTAGATCTTTGGCCAAAGTTCACTGTCTCTAGTTAAAATGCCTTTTATTTCAACAAAATCAATGTAATGTGGAATAATCTTCCCTCCCCCAGTTTAATTAATCTTCCATGTGTTACAGAGACATGGGAAGATTACCAGAGAGACTTGTAATTTTATACAGTCAAGCAAGCATGTGATCAGTGATTTCCTCAGATTTTCCAGAAATACAAGGATAAGCAGCTTGTACTAAAGAAATTATCATAATTTACATGGAGCAGAACTCTGTACAACAAATTGCTTTCTTTACTCAGAAATTCAAAGGTTGATGAAAAAGAGCTTTATTAAAATAAAAATGTTACATTTTGAAAGAGATTAATATTAAATGCCTCTTACAAAAAAACTTTCTGCGATGATTAAGTTGAACCTTAACATTTTTGGCACAAGCTATGTGATTTGGTCAGAAGTAGTAATTTAATATAATCATTGATTAATTTGCATTAATAATAATTCATTGATTAGTTATGTGATTGAATCACATAATTATTTTTTTATAATTTTAGAGACAAGGTACTAGCTTTATTAACAACATGTATCATGATATTTTTGTAGTTGCCTGTTGGAAAAAAGTAATGCTTCACCATAGAACTTAATGTTCAGCTCCATTTTACTCTCAATGTTTTTTGCATTGTCATAATTCATATAAAACTGTTTCTATCTATATTTACCCAGTGTACATTTCTATATTTAACATGATTGTTTGGGGTTTGCAATAATTTTTTAAGACGTGATAAATGCTTTTCCTCTCATCCTGTTAATGTAACTTCTGGAATCACTTTCATTTTAAATAATGCACCCCTTCCTATAGAGTGTTACCTAAAGTTACTTATAGAATGTTTCTTACTCTGTATATGGAGTTGGTCTGCTTTACTTGCTGTTTCAGCTAAGGCTTGTTCAAGACTTACTAGGTCATTCTGTCTTTTTAGGAAATGAAGGATGATTATGTGTTTGAATGTGAAGTTGGTAATCAGGTTCAAAAAACAAAACTGACCATTTTTCAGTCTCTTGGCAATCCCTTGTACTATGGTAAAATTCAAACACTCAAAGGTGATGAGGAAAATGACAACCTATTAACTCCATCACAGTAAGTTGCATATTTTTTTTTAACTATGCTGTGATCAGTAGGTGGAGGAAAACAAACATTAATTGTCATTTTCAGTCACGCAAATACTCTACAGCTAGAAGTCCGAGTTAAGATTTTTTAACCAAAAAAAAAAACCCCAAACCAAAATATGTACAAGCAACAGTCATAATTCAAATGTACTTCTACATTAAATTAGTATGTTCTTTTACATTAAAGATACATTGGGGGAGAAATAAGACCACCAGCAAATCCAATCATGAAAACTGTGGAAACACTATGAGATGTTGTTGCACTCCTTTTTGGTGATACTCAGAATTTTGATTGTTCTCAAAAATTGCCTGGTACTATGAAAGTATGTGATGTGACTATATTCTGTTTACTCTTAGATCCAGTTGAACTAAATAAATGAAGAAAAACATGAGCTTCTAAGAAGCTTCATAATTTTGAATTGTTTGGAATATGCTGGTTTTGGCTGCGGTTCTACAAAGATTCTCTGTTCTCTGCTGTTTTTGTTCTAGATACCAGATTATTTGTGTGGAGGAATCCATGCAGCAGAGTAGAGCCTATAAATTTCACTAAGGCAAGGAGCAGTGAGACTGAGCAAACCTTTTAGTTCTGTTAATGAAAGTTATTTTTATCTTCTTGTATGTAATAATTCTCTTATTTTTTATTAAAATTGTAAAACATCCTGAGTATTAAGAATATTTTATCCCTAGACTTGAGCTATTCACGGTTTGTTTCCATACTGTTACGGTTTAACCGCAGCTGGCAAGTAAGCACCATGCAAGCACTCACTCCCTCCTCCCCTGACCTCCTTGGTGGGATGGGGGAAAAATAGCAAAAGTAAAAGTGAGGAACCATGTGGGCTGAGATAAGGACAGTTTAATACGTCAAGGAAAACCTACACATGCTAGCAAAGCCAAACAAGGAATTAATTCACCACGTCCCATGGGGAGGTGTTTGCCTGTCTCCAGGAGGGCAGGGCCCCATCACACCTGATGGTTACTGGGAAAGACAAATGCCTTCTCTCTAAATGCTTCCCCCACCCCTCTCTTACTTTTTGCCCTGGCTTTGTATGCTGAGCATGTTCCCATATGGTATGTATGGAATATCCCTTCCTTTGCTCACTTGGGGTCAGCTGTCCTTGTGGTGTCACTTCCCCACTTCTTGTACACCCCTAGCCCTTTTGCTTGTGAGAGACCTTTGTCAGTACTGCTTAGGAATAGCTAAAACACCCATGTATTACCAACACTGTTTTTAGCACAAATCCAAAACAGCCCTATTTCAGCTACCATGGAGAAAATTAACTCTACCCTAGCCAAAACCAGCATGCATGTTTCTTCTTGAAACAACAATGCTAGCTTAGAGTTTTGTAATAAAACTGGGAATTAAATGAATGTAGCGGTATTAAATGCTTGGGGGGTTTTGGAAATAATTGCTAAGACACTAACAGTTAAAGTTCATCAAATTTGGATAACTCATCCTTGGCAAACTGTCATATGAAATTAAAGGTGAAGTAAACATTTTTGTTGTTCAGTAAAATAAAATGTTTTTTGAAATTTTTTTGAGTTGGAGAAAGTTCTGTAAAGTTAAACATAGCAATAAATTTGCAAGCCATAAGTGTTATGCAAAAGAGAGATATTTATCTAGGAGGTCTGGGAAATCACAGGGTGTTGGAATTGGCATAAGTGATATCAAACAATGGAAACTAAATGTTTGTTAAAATATTATGGATAGGACTGTTTTTGATCTCCCCTCAGAACGCTTATATTTCAGTTTGAGTGTACTGGTATGGTGTTGGTTTATGCATAACTTTCCCTTTGTACTTTTTACATAAATAATTCTGTAGCAGTTACTTGCTTCCATATTTAAAAAAAATATAAAATCCAAAACTTCTATATTCTGCCTTTTGTTTTGTAGGTAATTTACTGTTAAAGGAGACCATATTAGATCATGTGTGTAGGTTGTATATATAGTTAGGAAGTCAAGTGTGTATTTCAAGTACTGAATGATCGATTGAATGGATACATTATCATTTGTATTTCGAGCAGGTATGAAAAAAACACAGCACTGCCATTTGTTTGAAGCCTTGTGATTATAAAAATATGTTCTTTTAGTCCCATTTTCATGACTGAAAATGTACTTTACATTTTAGGTTCCTTATTGGTTCGAAGACTGATGCTGAAAGGTAACTTAATATAGTTTGTACAGCTAATTGGCTTGATGACAAATAATAAATTTTGTTTCTTTTTGGCAAAACTGGATACTGCCAGTGTTACGGTTATGGAAACAGATACAGAACAAATGAAAAAAAGAGGAATTAGTCATCATATCAAGAAGTAGAATAGTGTGTAGTTTCTGTATTTAACAAGCAAGGAAGAATAGAGGACATCAAATAAGTGAGTACACCTGAACTCTGAGAGCACTTAGGAGTAATTTCATCTGAACATTTGGCACAGTAAATTTGCAATCATGGAAATGGTTCATTTGAACTTCTTGTTTGAAGTGTAATCTAGGATTTAAGATTTATACACCTTCGTTTTGTGTATTGTGCATGTTTTGATTCAGCTTTCCTAGAGAAGCTAGTAATAAAACAGTTTTTCAGTATATTTTAGTTGTAGAATGAGTAGGCGTAGCAATTCAGGGATAACTGAGGCAGCAAGATAAGTGGTTTTAAGTGTTTGTCAGCGTACATCATGTTAGATTGCCTGTGCATATAAGCACAGAACCTTTAAAGAGCAACCTCTGTCAGAGCCAGTTGTGTTTTTGTGCCTCCATAGGATACCACTGGCTATGTACATACCATAGCTCTTATCCCCATGCCTGTGTGGCACGTTATGTGCGTGGCAGGGAAATGAGTCTTTGACTTGATCAAAAATCAGTAATAATGTTCTTCTTTTAAATAGGTGATTTTGATCCAGAAAGTCTTTTACTTATATTCTCTCCTGCCTCCTTTGTGCTGATACTTTTGCTGCTTGTTCTGTAAGCTGAACTGGGGAGATTGGCTGGCTGGAAAGTAAAACAATAATATTACAAGAGCCTGGTTTTAACTGTGATTGATTTCCTGATCATGTTTGTCACTGGGTTGCACAAGTCCCTTCATCAGAATAAGCAACAGGGTTTCAGGGACAAGTACAAGAAGAAACAGTAGAGGGAGTGCAAGACCACCTTTTTTTGAGTACACGGCATTTTACTACCCTGATGCCACCGATTTTTAAGTCAGTCTAAAACCTAAAACCTATTTGCTACAAAAAGTGCACTGCCCTCTTTCCTTTGTCATGTGTGTCAGGGCCCTTGCTTATGTCTGCATTAGTCAGGTAACAGCATATGACAGAAGCAGACCTACATCAAGATAAAGAGTATTTCATCACTTTTAGGTGTGAGGTAATGGAAATATTCCAGCAGGTTTTCACTGAGGTCCAGTCTGCCAGAGTGTGACTACAGCACTTCAGTGTTAGATTTCAAGGTCATTTGTTATATTGCACTCATGTTTGTGAAACACTATTCCCTCAGCTTGGTTGTCTTAGATTAATAGAGATATAGTATCTGATTCTGTTTGATAGAACAGTATTTTAAACTTGTTTGTCGAATGTCTGTCATAATGCTCACAGGGGAGTGATTGGTCAGCCCTTGCATTTAGAGTCCTCACCTGTCATAGACCTCAAGCTGAATGAGGGTTGACTGTATCACAGGCAACATAACCAGAAGAGTCACTTTCTATAGAGGATTCTGGACTTCTGTAAAAAAGCGGGAATGGAATCCCCATTGACTGACATCCCAAAAATCTGCAGTTGCTTTGGGGAATGGAACTGTTCTATTGTTTCCTATATTCCTCCAGTAGAATGTTTCTCACACTATTATTTTGTATTAGAAAAAAAAAAGATATTAAATGTTAAAACGGAATAAATCTAAGAGCCCAGGAATATAATGTAGAAAGATACAAAGAAGTATAAGTATGTTTTATATATGTGCATCTCTATGTTATATAGAGATATGCTTACATAATATATAAAATATATGACTATAACATATACAATTATCTGTTTATCTACAAGTATCTACTTTGGAAGTTCAAAGTTGTTAATCTTTTCATGTCCTCATTGTTTGTTTTAGGGTGGTGAATCAGTACCAGGAGTTAGTGCAAAATGAAGCTAAATGTACTGTGAAAATGTTTCATAATTCAAGTGGATCAGTCAGTCATCTTTCTCCAGGGAAGGAAATGGAAGTGAGTTTATCAAGCTACAAATTTGTTTTATTTGTGGTTAATTATTGAATTATTAGAATAATTTTTGCTATCCATATTTAACAGTAAAATAACCTAAAAATGCTATCCTGAATTAATTTCTAATTGCATTATGGTCATGATCATTCTATGTGAGTATATTGGAAAAGTTAGTGGAAAGCATTTGTGTTTTCCATGTTCGGATGTTGTCTTTTAGCTCTTCTGAGGCATTGGGGGGTTGGCTGTGTATGATGTAGGTAGCTCCAAAGTTTTGTTTTAGCATTTTGCCCTGTTCATATGAATCTTTCATAGAGCAGTATAGTAAAATGCAGCTGTGTGTCTTGTTTTGCAGGTCAGTAAACACAGAAACAGATGGAGTAGCTGAACATTTTACCTTTAGAAATTCAAATTATTTTCTCTTCAGTTTGAAGAGGAAAACTTTAAAAACCACTCAAACAAAAACCAAGACAAACAAAAGAAACAAAAAGCCAAAAGCAAAAAAAAAACCCTCAAGCATACAAAACAACCTCCAAAACAAACCCCAACAACTTTGCAGTGTGTATTTTTGCATGCACACACATTTCTACATTTTCAGTATAAACTCTTATATTCCCAGATTTTCCTGCCTGTTGGCATTGCCTTGCGTTTTACTTGCTTTTGCTTCTGGTTTTGTTTGGTCAGAGTTGGTGCTTCAGCAGTGAGCTGTATGTTATACTCCAGCTAGTAAATTGAGATTTGTATCCCCTGGGGTATTTCCTTTGTGACATCTTTCCCCTAAATGCCTACTTACAAACTCCAACAATGTTTTTCTGAAGGAGGTAGTTTCTGGTGTCAGGCAGACCAGCAGCATTCAGCAACTGCAAAAAGAGATATGGATGTTTCTGTGTATGTGTGCACACATGTACATGCATGTGTGTATATATACATTAAAATCACAAGTTGGGTGGAATGGTGCTTGCCTGGACCAGACTTACTCAGGTTACTATATCACCATTTGAATGGGGCATTGGTCTTTATTTTCAAAATCAAGAAAGCAGATTTTAATACAAGAACAGAAAGGTAGTTCTCAGAACTTTCCTCAAAAGATTCTTTTTTATAAACAAGCAATTAGAAACATGTAGAGGGACTGTCTCTTATTACTGAAAATCAGTGGAAGTTAAGCTTACCAAAAAGGGTGATTCTGCACAATGCTCTGATTTCTTACCTCATGCACATTTAATTGAGGCTCCAGTACTGAAATACTCCATTCACTATATTGCAAGCCTCATTTCCTAGTTTCAGCAGTTTGTTTAAACAAACTGTATTTTTGTTTAAACATTACTGTCATTTATGGATATCTGCTATAAGGCAAAAACACATGGAATATAACTGAATGTGTTTTATTGTTGAGTCTTTAGACAGTGCCAGCTATTGGAATTATGGATTTAGGTTCTATTGTGAGTGAGTGAGAACTGCAAGCTCGAGTAGGTGAAGTGGGTGTATGTTTAGACAACCTGGTAATTAGGATATAAGAATAAACAAAAAGGCTGTATCTTACCTCTAAGAATATGAAGTTCTGGTCCCACTGAAGCCAGTGGGGAAATGTGTTTTGATTTCTCTGCATTCAGGATTTTCCTAAATTTATTTGAAATCCTGCTCCTAGAATGAAGAATTCTGATCCTGTTCTTTAAGTCTGTCTTGGTTGAAAATGGCAGGTATATACAGAATGAATTAATGAAATTACGTAATTTTTCAAGTAAAACCTAAATGTTTTATAATTTTAAGTGTATTCATCACTTTTGTGTTTGTGAGAATTACTACAGAAAATGACAATTATGGAGAAAAGTGAAACTTTAATTATATTTCTTATTTCTTTGCTCAGTTTAAATTTTTACTAGCACCTTCGTGCTGCTTCTTGATGGTAAAGACTTTATCTAAAAGAGAGTTCATCATAGGTTTGGGTTTTTTTTAATAAATACATAAGCATCTGAAATGGCTGCAAGGAATATTGTAGTTCTGAGAAGCCTTCATACAAATCAGTTGAATTGTCTCTTCTGTCAGCTGTGCGAAAGCTCTCATCATTGCTGTGGTAGTGTTAATTTCTCTTTCCTTCCAGCAGCCAGAAAGTGTATCAGGCTCTGTTCAGTCTTCAGTACTGGGGAAAGGTGTAAAACACCGACCTCCTCCTATCAAATTACCTTCAAGTTCAGGAAGTAGCTCTTCAGGTAATAATTTTTTGACTCAAACATCTAATTTTAACATGTTCTGCCTGTTGTAAAATGAAAGGATGTCCCTTTAATGAAGATTTAATTTAAAAATACCAGAACCTCATCTGTGAGAAGAGCATGGAGTTTTTGGGGATTTTTTTTTTTTTTAATTTCTGCTTATATTGTTCACAAAATTGTATCCTAATATTTAAGTTAACATGTACTCACAGAATAGTAATGTATTTTAATTATACTTTTCCAGGCAGTATTTTTAGCTCACAACAGTCTAGTGGCCATCTAAAATCCCCAACTCCACCTCCTCCTTCTAAGCCTCCTGGTGTTTCTCGGAAACAATCTATGGATCTTAATCAAGTTAGCATGCTCTCTCCAGCTGCCATGTCTCCTGCGAGCTCTTCACAAAGTGAGTCACGACCTAAATTCTCCATTAAATCTTAGGCTTTTGCATAAATGCTTCCTGAGATAAACTTCTTAACCTGTGGAATTATGAAACTTAAGTGTACAGTGTACCCTAAATTGTATAAGTTGTGCAGCTTTAGGCAGGTCTCTTGTTCACTGTATGTATTTTATGTTTATTGTAACTGTGTTCGTTTTTTGTATATATATGTATGCACCCTCTGTGTATACGTTTTAATACATTTTATGCAATTAGCATGATCTCCTCATATACGAAAGGCTGGTTGGTAGATGATGTGATGAGATAAATTCCAAAGTGTAGATTTTTTTATTCCGGTGTAAAAACAGTGTGTTAGATCAATTTGCCTTTACATAATTTAAGCATCTGTTTTTTTAAATGTTATAGGAACTGGTGCAGTTGTGTATCTATGTATGTATATAATCTGATCAGTCCCAAGGTGATGATACAATAAACGATAAGATGATTTTTTAAAAACACTCCTACACTGTTTTACAAATCATTGCTGATTGCAAGTGTGGTGGTGATGCTGCTGACGATAGTACCATATTCTCAGGTGTAAAAATGCAAATTTCAATCAGAAGCGACATCCTAGTTAAAGTATTTTCATTAACACTGACAGGATCGTTTTAATCTTAGCTGTAGATCAAAAATGTTTTCTAAAACATGTATGTGTCTTGAGCCATGTCGTGAACAGATCTGTACAAAGAGGAAACCATAGCTGCAACTTCTCAGTTTTTTTATGAATAATTGTATACTGCACATTCCAGTATCCTGCATGGTATTAAAATATGCTTTTTGCATTAAATAATTTAAAATCTGGGTAGCTCAAAAGGTGTAACTTTTCTGCCTTCTTATTTTGCACAAGATAAAAAAGAAAACTAGTTTTCTTCCAAAATACTGAGTCTGGTTTTACATTAGTGTTATGAATTCTGTAAATCTGCTGCACAGTTACTCTAAGGCTCTTGTCGCCATTCATATTTATTTCCTTTCTTTCTGCAGGACATGAAAGCTAAAAAAAGAAAAACAAAAAAACTAGCTCAAGCTTTTTGGGGGTTTTGTTTTGTTTTCTTTTTCTGTTGATAGACTTTGCCTACTGCATCCACAACAAATACAGCTGTATGTGTTACATTTAAGCAAAGAGAATTACACAGTAGCTTTTAAAGATGCAGTATTATCCTCTAGTTCTTAAATATTAGGTAGTTGCTTTTTATTTGGTCGATACTTGGAAAACTGCAGTTTGGCTATCTGATGAAATTTAGACCAGCCCCATGATCATTGAAATTATACATGATTGTTTTCCATGATAAGTTTTTAACACAACCAGTTATGCAGGCAGTACATGGATACTATTTGTTTAACAGTTTAGGACAAACATTAATTAGGTTAAAATGGTCACTAAGAAATTATTTTAAGTATTCCTGAATAGAATTATGACTTAATGTATGATAGATTATAGAAACCTTAAAGGAAAATAGAAATTGGTGTATGCCACAAGGAATGAAGCATGGAGAATGGATTTTCTTTGTGATTATACTGCATCCTTAACAATGTGTGTGCTGCAACATTTGTCATGTAGAAATTAACACTTGCAGTCTAAAAAACGGAAAACATTGTCAGTGCTAAGTAAGATTCCATTAACCTTATTATACAAAAAGGATTGGCCTTTTATAACAAACTAGCACTTTTTATTTTTCTCAATGAGCAGGGTCTGGAACTCCTAAACCATCTACTCCTACTCCAACCAACACCCCTTCATCGACCCCACACCCTCCTGATGCTCAGAGCTCAACTCCTATTACCCCTTCTGCCACCCCTACTCCCCAAGATTCAGGCTTCACCCCTCAGCCCACTTTGTTAACCCCATTTGCTCAGCAGCAAATGTCTCTGAGCCAGGCACTGCCTGTAATGACCATTCCTCTTTCCACCATGGTAACATCCATTACTACAGGAACAACCTCCACCCAGGTCATGGCAAACCCTGCAGGACTTAACTTCATCAATGTAGTGGGCTCTGTGTGGTAAGTGTTTTGTTATGATGGTTTCTTAATTTGCCATGGGGTTTGGTTGATTGGTGGGAGGCAGTGTGGTTCAGGACTGTCCACCAACCATTAGGGTAAATATTTTTCAGGATCTGCAGTACAAAAAAGATCACTCACTTTGTAATTATAAAGTGAAGAGCCAGTAGAAACTATTTGTATTTCTCAAATAGAAGTCACCTACTATTAGATTATTGAAAAACATCTATTAAGAAAGGCCTTTATTGTTTTCATCTTTGTGGAGTCGTATAGGTTGATTTCTTAAAGTTTTATCTCAATTTAAGTGATTTAAGTGATTTCTGAGGTTTTGCTTTTAAGTTTGAGAATGTTTTATTAATCAGAGGGGAAGTAGAATATCATATGCAGACCAATCTAAATGAAAAATGGGAACAGATTTGTTTGCATCAATTTGAAAAGAGGTGAAACACTCTTTGATCCTTAAAACTCATTTTGTGGTTTGAAAAAAATAATAAATGCTTTCAAGAATAGATGGTATGGTATAACATGAACTGCTTTTTAGACTAAGAAAAATTCTGCAATTATGATGGTCAGTGTAAGACACATAGTGTGCTTCAATGCAAGTATCAGACATTCAAATTACCCAGCTAAGGTGTTCAGCAGCTGGTCACTGTTGATAAATTGGACTTTTTATAGGGCAAAAAGAAAATGCAAACCTGTTCCTTTTATGATAGTACAACCATTTTGAAGACTGTTGACCTTTTAGTATTTCTAGAATGAAAGGACCACTTGTGGTTTATTTTTATCAGTTGATATCAAAGAAGAAAAAAACTAGTATGGTCTCATAATATGAAATATATGTTATGCTCTAAGCAAAATTATTTAGCTGCATTGATGCTTTATCCATAGTCCCATAATTTACAGCAAGCTACTGATTTATTTGCCATGAGACAAAGAGCAACAATTTACTTACTCAGATTTACTTGTGCCACTTGGGTTTGATGTGTTGTCTTTCCTCTTCTACAGTGGAGCACAGTCACTGATGAGTGGTTCAAACCCCATGTTGGGGTGCAACACTGGTGCCATAGCCCCTGCAGGTATAAATCTGAGTGGCATTTTACCCCCAGGAGGTCTGGTACCAAGTGCGCTGCCCGCTGCAATGCAGTCTGCCTCCCAAGCAGGTCAGTGTGACTGAGTGGAAAAGCCACCCTTCAGACAGGGACAGTGTGAAAACATTTTGGGAGAAAAATGGACTGAAGTGGCCATTGTGTGAAGAGGTTGATGGCTGGAGCTCAGAACAACATCCATGTTTTTGCATTCAAGGTCTAGGCTGTGTTGGAGATTGTTTTAAGCTGGTTTTTGGTGAGCTAGGCTGGGGATACACAGTCAAAACCTGGATTATTTGGTGCACTCAGTAAAAAGTTTGAGAGAAACTCCAAATTCAAATGCAATTTTGATAATGCTGACTCCCAGAAAAAAATGCATGATTGAACTTAAAAAGAGGCCTCACTTTTTAAATGTGTGGGGTGTTTTATTCTGGCCCTGGTACTATTTTATTCTTGTACAACAATTAAGTAGTTCCATATTGCCTTCAAATGCAACTATATAAGTCTTAAAAGCACGATTTAAATATCAGTTTATTTTTTATGAATATAATTTAAAAATGTCTAATGTATGGTTATAGAATGAGAACAGTAGAAGACTTCAAGATATCCATCCCTTATGAGTTAAATCTCTCTAAACCATATTGAACCAACGTTTATCTTTAAATACCTTCACTGAAGAACATTCCAGTTTTCCTCAGTAGCTGTTTGGAGTGGCTCATTATCCATGCAAAATGATTCCTTTCTAATTACAGTGCATCTCCTGAATTGCAATTTTTTTTTCCTCCTATACCTTTCAGATGTGAAAAATAGTTGTTCATGTTTTCTCTTTACCTTCTAAGTATCAAACATGCTGTCATGTCCCACATTTGTCTTCTCTTTCTGATAGGTCGTATTTTTCAAACCTTTCATAATCCTGTCACTCTTTTCTAGACTGTCCAATTTGCTTACATCCTTCTTAAAATGTGATAACCAAAACGGGACACAAGCCTGAGCTTGGCTGATTTACCACTGTGGAGCACAGCAGAATAAATGCATCTCATCTCTTTCACAACATTCCTGTTAACATTTGCCTAAATGAGGTCTGCCTGTTTTTTATCTGTATTTTTCACAACAGCATTACCTTAACATAAGAATGGCTTTACTGGTTTAGGCCAAAAATCCATCCAGTTTATATTCTGTCTCTGACACTTGCCATTAGAGGATACTGAGGAGAGTGTTTGAGATGAGGCAAAAGCGTGAAATGCAAACATCCCTTGTCCACAATTGTACCTCTTCTGGCAATCTACAGCTTTGAGACTTTCTCAGCTAAAGAATATCCACATGGATCTTTGTGCTTAATATCCTGTGCTAGATGTCTCGTCTGTGGATTTATCTAATTGGTTTTTGAACCCATGTGTATTTTTGGAATCTCTACAGCATCTTGTGACAGTAAATTTTATAGATGTAAACTGTGTGAAGAGGTTCTTTTCTTTTGAGTGCTCTGTAGTTTGTGATATGGGTGATTTGGATATGTTTGTGACCTCCTGTAACTTCTCGTGTCCTTTCTTGCCGTATAGACACAAAGATAGTTACAATTTTGTACTTGGTCATTTGTCTTTTTTTAATTCGGTGTTTCTGAGTTTTGGACCATTTCTTCAGTTCATGAGGATTTCTTTTAGTCTACTTCTGTCCTTTTAAGCACTATCAACCTCTACCAGTTAAGTGTCACAGATTTGTACATGCTGTGCTGTCACCCACACAACAGACGCAAGTAGTGAGCTGAGCTAGGTCTGTGCAAGATCTCCTGGGCTTCTGTTTGGTAGATGCTGGCTTACTGGAGTGTTGCTCAGATTTGGGGTGGGATTGTTTTCTGTTAAAGATTGGTGAGAGTGTATTACTTCACTGAGCTTTTGGACTTGTTTGGATTTACTGTACAAACAGTCAAGCTTTTTAAAGGCAGAAGAAGAATCACTGAAAAATAACAGCTGTGGTGTTCTCCACAATCACCTTTATGTAAATGCACAAACAGATTATAGGTCACAGGGTATAATGTTATGTAGTGTACAGATTTCTTTCCATTTAGTCAGCTCTTGCGCACTTTGAGTCTGAATAACTATGAACTGCATTATGGAAAATGCAGCATTGTATTAAGTTTACACTTAATTTACACTTACCAGTATTACACTTTTATTATACTTGTATTATATTATACACTTAGTATTAAGTTTACACTCAATTTACATTTGCCAGTTTTCCAAATTCCAGATGTTCAGAAATAGTCCCAGTGAAAAGGTGTACTGCAATACACAAATACAACTGAGTAAAGACTCACTACTAATGAAAAGATGTTTTCTTTAACAGGCAGTCCATTTGGTTTGAAAAATACATCAAATCTTCGGCCCTTAAATCTTCTACAGGTAATTTATATACTTGGACACAATAATAATGATAATTTTTTATCTTTCTGTAGAGACCTGCTTAGTGCTGCTTACTGCACTGCTCCACAGAGATCTTTGGAGCCAGTTGGTCAGACCATTTACTGCAAATCTTAATTGCTTATTTAAAAGGTTTAGAATAAGAGAAAAGACATCTCCATAGAGATACCAGGTGGAAGTTATATTCTTATCTCAGAAAAGAAGCAGATAATTCTCAGTAACAATACAAAGATGCTGACATTTGGATTCAAAATATTAATCCTAAAATGCAATCCTTCAGGATTTGCATAAGGTTTCATTACAGATCATAGACTAAAGTTAAAATTATACTGTACAAAACAGTGTGGTAGAATCACTCAGAGGTTTACATGCAGAATGCCTAAAAGCCAAGGTCAGCATGCACAGGTAGCTGCAGTATAGGTTTTAAGAGTTTTTGGAAATGGAAGTTCATGTAAGATAGGGAGTTTAGAAGGTCTGTAAATGCTTTATTTGCACAAAGCATGCATACAAATACAAACATGAGCGGATGTTTATTATGTCAGAGTTGCATTTAAAAGTGGAGCAGGGTTTTTTTTGTGGAACTGGGCAGAGTTCTTGGATCTTGAAGTCAGCTGCCAGATACAGATGCAGAATTGCAGTTTTGGTGTTCCACATAGTTTGCACCACATTTCAAAAAATTACTACCAGCTTTGCTACTTCCACTTCCCACTCCTGTACACTCCAGAAACATGGAAAAGGCCAGGCAAAGGAGGCAGTTATGCCAGAGTAGAGCTCTTCTATACAATTAAATGCTTGTATTTCAGTGATTCCATGTTAAAGGACATTGTTTCAAGCTAGTTCTGCCACTCATAAACCAAGAACAACTCAGCTGAAATAAGTGCAATTAAAGCTGGGTAAGGAAGAGTAATCAAGGCTGTGTTGCTGTCTTAAAATTCAATGGAATATTCTGAAAGTGGAAATTAGACACAGTGCTGTTGAAGACTGGCATTTATCTTTCCAGTATTAATACAGTATCTGCCATTTTAATGAAAATAATTCAAATCTATTTTCCTGTGGAAATACCTTTCTATAAGTTCATGCAAGTTTGTTTTCAGAGCATGAGTCTTTCAGAAACACCAACAATTGCAAATTGATTTTTAAAGGCATTGCAAAAGAAAAATTAAGCCTTTGGGAAGTACACCACTATCAATACTATGTTCATCCTAGAACAGTAGGAAACTCAGCAGTTTGATTGAATTATGCCTTTTGTTTTTAATCTTTAACAGCTTCCAGGTGGTTCACTTATTTTTAACCCACTCCAGCAGCAGCTGTCACAGTTTTCTCCACAGCAACAATGTCAGCAGCCTACAACCTGTAGTCCTCAGCAACAGGGAGAACAGGTGTGTGCCAACAGCCCTCAGTCTGGGTTGCTTGGATGAAACAGTTTCTCCTATTCTCCCCATCTCTACAAGTAAATGAGCCATTACCCCATAGATCTGAAGCAGAGGGGGAGGCAGTTCTTCCTCCTAAACATTCTCAAACAGCAAAGAGTGCAGTGGCTCTGTTGCTATGGCTATACTTCTTTATTTATATTCTGTATAGAAAAGCTCTAACAATGCTGAGCATTGTCTAACTCTGTCATGAAGAGAGCCAGCCCCACTGTATGAGTGGTGTGAAACCAGCTTAGTGCTTTGTTTATCATAACTAACAGATATATCAGATGAACAGAGAAAAAATGCAGTCAGGATATTACAGAGTAGCAAAAACTTGTTACTGCAACTGCTGTGAGTTTGTTTACAAACCTCACTGCTGCAGTTCAGAATGTTCTTTGCACCAAAGGAAACACCGGTTGTCTTTAAAGCTATAATCTTAAGACATTTGCTCTACTGCTGCCTGTAATTAGTCTTAAAGGCTTTAATCATTGAGGAAATATAAAGTCTTGATAGACACTGCTCTGTCTTCAAGTGACAAATTTTGAATGGTCAGTTGCACCTTAAAAATCCTAAGGTGCAAGTACCAGGTTAGCACTTAAAAATCCTGACTAACATTGATGCAGCAGTGTGAGAAAACTAGCTGCTCTGCTTTTGTGTTCTCAGACACACAGGCCTTCTGTTTACCAAATACTCTCTACTGGATACTCAAGTATGTCATAATTTCACATGTGATACTGTAGACTGTTCATAAATAAGATGCCGCTCTGAAATTTTTTATGGTATATAAAAAATAGATACCTAGCCTCCTGTGCCACAGGCCTTGTTCTGGATTGTGGGACAGTTTAATGGGAAACTTTACAATTTGTTCACAGCATCTGAATCTCTGAATGTCAGTTAGTAGTTGAACTACTAAAAAAAAAATAATGTGACCTTGTACTGTTGGGTTTTATTTTCTAGATAATGAACATCAAGGGCATTTATAAAAAGGATGATGTAAGCATAGTTCTTGTGGCAGGAAGTTCTGGAGAAAATCAGTCTCTGCATTGGTTAAACTGCCCTAAGGAACTTCTCTCATACCTTGCATTATAGAGGAGGGGGTTGTTGGCTAAAGTGAGATATGAACACTAGATTCCTTAGCTTTGATAAGGACTTGAATGTATGTGCTCACAGTGCTTAGTGAAAAAACTTAGGCCCAAAAACAACAATTTACTGTGCTACCCATATAATATAAATATATGCATTCTCTCTCATACTTAGGGATTTTCCCCACATGGTGGTTCTATGACTCTTAGTCATCATGGATGTGATGATGTCTCAACATGCAATTTTTTGGTCTGGTTTTCCTAGATCTTAGTGGCATTATAATGTAATGCTAAAGAAACATTGCAACTCCGGGACTGAACCAGCTTTTTTGTGACTCATAAACCATGCAGTTTTATTGAATTGTGCATATAATGCTTTATTTCTCTGTGTTATAAATCAGTGCATAATTTAAGTTCTAAAAGAGGTCATAATTCAGCACCCTTTGAGTTCAGGAGACACTTGGTCAGACTCCACTAATTCCTTTAAAGTGATTACTGTGGAAACTACTGTGTTCTGAAAATATACTTTTAAAACCAGGGTCTATATTTTTATGAAATTAAGGAGTGTGTGGCACAATATGAACATGGGAATGTGTCAGCCTTTGCACATCTTGATTGATTAGGACCTTTGCACATGGATATCTTAGGGTCTCCAGAAGACTTTGGGGCTGGGACTGGGACAGGAAATTGTCCTAAGATTACAACCATTAAGTGTAGTCTCTGCTAGACTGCAGGGAAATTGACAACTACATGGAATTCTGCTGGGTAACAGTAGCAATACCACTTCTGCCAAAACAAAGCTGTTCTGGGGTACTCAGTGTCTGTTTGTCCTACTGTTAGTGACTACACTGTAGCCTGTATCTGCACACACTGGATGACCTAGCATTAAACGTTTTTAATGGCACTTCAGAAGTTTGCCTTCACACTGGCTTTATTTGCTTATTCATTGATATGAAAGTTTGGTAATAAGGATCAAGCTTTTCATTTTTGCTAGGGGTCTGACCAAGGTCCATCCAATCAAGATCAGGCATTATCTGCCCAACAAGCTGCTGTAATTAACCTGACTGGAGTAGGGAATTTTATGCAACCTCAAGCCACAGGTATGTGCTTGCTGAGCCTCCTTTTGTAGCAAAGTGTTTATGTTGATAAATTCACACTGAAATGAAGTTTGGTCTTAAGGAAGTATTACGTTAGATCAGAATGGTTCACTGTTTATTATCAGGACATGAATTCTATGAGAAATATTCGACTTCTAAAGCATGCACTTCTCTGCTTTATTTGGCAGTTAAGTGCCATCAATTGATAGTATCACATGAAAACAAGTTAAAGTTAAAACGAAAATGCAGGGAACTTCATGCCAGACTTCATTAAGGAATGTTTCTTTAACTCTGTGCTTAACTCCCAGTGTGAGAAACCTTTGTGTCTCTACAAGCACTTCATAATCTAATTATGTTCTAACTAACAGAGTATGTATATCATATATACTTTATTCTGCACTGTTCCAAATTTGACTCTGAAACTAATTCTGTTGATCCCCCTTTTCCTGTTACACTGTATTCCTATGTCTTCCTCCCCTGACCAACTCAACCTGACTTCTTTGACCTGCCTGCTTTCCCCTTCTCCTTTCTCAGTGTTGTCTCAGCTTGGCTCTGCCGTGAACAGACCTGGGCAAAGCCTTCCTCAGCAGAGACTCCAGCTCTCTTCTGCCCTGCAACAGCAACAACAAGCCTTGCAGCAGCAGCAGCAACAGATACAAGTAATCCAGCAACTTCACTCTGACTGTGTTTAAAAAAAATTAAATTAAAAATATAATTCTTGGCTCCAAAATAAAAAATATGGCCCTCTTGGGCTCTCTTTTTAACTATGGTCTCGCAAATTGAAGGAAAAGAAAACCAACATGTATTTGGCAAACTATATTGTAAAACCCAAAATCTGTGATTCTCTCAGCTTGGAGCACTGAATTTATTTTTATTTGTTTAAGCCCTCCACCTTCCTGATTTGCAAACATTCAAGGGGTGCTTGTGGCACATGTCTAAATACTATACCAGGTGCCAATAGATTTCAAAGTGTAAGCACTTGGAAGTTCAAACGTAGCAATCCTACAGTAAGTACATGAAAGCAAGAGCTCTGCAAAGCATTCCTTTACCATTCAGATGCTTCATGAAAATATTTTAGAATTTTTTTAGTACAGTCTCATGTTTGAAATATATACGGAAAATTCATACAATGCGTACACTGAGAAGATATCACATTATAAAGGTACTGTGTAACCGAAACACTCAGTGAAGTTGCTGAGTTACTGCAGTTACTGCAATGAAGAGAAAGGGCAAAGAAACAAAGCTGTGCACATTCACATGTAAAATGTTAGCTTGTGCCCTCAGCAGGCTTCTGTGCCACTGGTGCTGCTTGACTGTACCCATTGCCCTGGTATATGGTGTGTTCCTTTGTCAACCTGGTGCTTCCTCATTTTTTCTTTCTTTCCCCTCCCTTTATTCTTCTGATGTGAAAGCTTTATAGTCAACACTAACAAGCTTTTTCTCCTTCTCCTCCATGGCAGCAGTTGCGATTCTTGCAGCATCAAATGGTTATGGCAGCGGCAGCAGCACAAGCAGCTCACCTGCATCATCAACAGCATTCAGGCAGCCACTCAAAAAGTAAAAGGAAAAGAGGCACACCAGCCCCTCCAAAATCATGAGACTTGCCTCCCCCCCAAAAAAATTGATTTGAAGGGGATTGTTTTTTCCAGATTGTTAAAGAAAAGGCTTAAAATAAAATTAGTGTTTTATATTACTGGTGGGAAAATGAATTTTTGACATTACATTAAAAGAAGTGAACTGATTTTGGAAGCCAACCTTACAGAACTTAGAAATATCATCTATAAAGTGGCTAGGATCTGGTTTTCTCTAGTCACTTAATTTTTTAACAGAATGTTTTATCTTGTATTTTTTACCACTCAACAACATTGTACATAGAATAAGGGTGAAAAACATTTTAGAAAAAATGAACTTTGTAAATGTAGTATTGGTATTTGTTTATTTAGTATAAAAGGTTTGTGAACACTGTAACAAATACAATTTTTACAAATCCATTTTTGAAAAGAGCTCTTTTTGTTCACTTGGGTGTTATACTTTTTATTACTTTGTCTATCAGTTTCTTTACTTCTTTGTGTCTTGTAATTGCTCTGGTGATACAGTCTTGAAGCTTGGCTCCTGTAAGAGGACTTCCACCTAAACATTGAAGAGAACAATTTGATTTTCTACTTATACTTCAGTTATTTATCTGCGATTTCCAAATGGGAGTATTAATACAGTAATTGTCATTACCAGCACCTTTCACTGGGGAGCATACAGCTTTCCCAGCCCTAGCTTCAGGCAAAGATAATGGAAACAAAGAGCTGTAACAGGAGACATGCCCAGAATTAATCCTCTGCTGTGACTGCTTTTTGAACTTTAGCATGCCACCCACCATCTTAAAACTCATTTCAAGACCAGGTAATTTTATGACTATTCAAGCAGACACTCTGTTACCACAAAGCACATGTATCTTACAAGGCAAAGCAGGTACAGAATCTTTGCTTTACCTAGTACCATCATCTCCCATAGGTTTCTTTGTCGTAAATTTAGAAGTACCTGGTTTATGGACAGAACATAGTCTGCCTTCTTCATCAGTTACAATGGTTACTGTTCCAGTTGCTAAATCTTCTTCTTCAGCAGTTGGATCAACAATGAGTAGCGTGCTTGTGAAAGAAATGCATGCAGATATATTGGTATACATTGCTCCATTAATGTTATTGCAAAATACAGTTTTTACTGTAGTTTTACAAAATACTTGTAGATGGATTTAGTCTCAAGCTTATATGTTTTCCTACCAAAATGCACCAATTAAAAAAAAAAAGAAGCCAAAAAATGTGGGAGATTCCACATAATCATGTGTTTGTGACTGTGGAAAATAGCATATAAGTAGTTTTATAATTTGTGACAGTGATGTATTGCAGGAAAATGCCACTAAATTTCCATCTGCAGTATGCAATATGAAAGATTCCAGTCATTATTTTGTAGTTACTCTGAAGACTGGCATTGGTTTTACATGTAGGCTGCACTAATTTGTACCAGACACCTTAAAGCAAAACTGATTTCCACTGGCAAGTTCACCAAAGTAGTTCTCCATTTGCTGTCAGTGAACTCAAACATCACTCAGACTGGGACTAGTTCAAAACCAGGTTCATTGGGTTGCTTAAGACAGTTTATTCTGGCTGTCATACTGTCACATGAGCAGTTCAATGCATGGCTGTTGCTGATGTACAGGTTGCTGCCACAGGAGCAGCCAGTGCTGGTGCCACTGCACCAGTGCTCCTCAGCCATGGCCGTGCTAAGCAGCAACCTACCGCTTCCATTTATTCAAGGAGGCCTTTTATGCAGAAGAAAAATGCCTCTGGAAGCCAGAGCATGTAAAGCATTTTATTGAAAGGGCTATTAACCAGAGTTTTTTTTAAAATAAACAAATACCACAAAAACCCCCCAGCAAACCACACAACACAGGCAGACACCCCCTCAATACTTAGTTTTAGGAGCTAAAATTTGATGCAACAGTTGGTTTCAGGGAACGAAACAAAGCCCAATAGACACTCATGGAAAGCCTTCTTCCCCAGGCAGCTTTTTGGTCTACGTGTAAGTATGTATGGTTTGTGTGTAAATAATACCCTACTGACAGCTGTCTGCCTAGTATGTTACTCAAACGCTCAGAGTACATCAAACTTCAGACCTAGAAAAATGGTATTAAAGCAATTAACAGAAGCATTCTAAAGTACCTAATAATGTACTTTATTGTACATTACTGCACAATTTATTGTACTTTATTGTACTCTGATGCATTTTAGTAATCACTTGGTCAACATTTGCGATCATTGCTCTCCCCACCCTATTTGGATGAAAGGCCCCTACTAATAATTTCTGTGAATACATATTAATGTGCCATAATACCCCAAGAGCTCCAAACAGGCCTAAGTCTTGAATAGCACAGTGAGCACTATCCTGTCACTTTCTAAAGCAAATGGATGTCACCAGAAATGACTGCATTTCTTATAAATAGCAGCAGAACACATTCTTAATATTCCTGACCTAAGGAAGAACCAGTAGACAATTTCAGATGAAGAGTCAAGTCATCAAATGTGATTACTTTGAATTCTCATAATCAGAGTCTCTTCCTACACGAACAATGATTTAAGTATGCTAGTTACACTTCACCTTGGGTAATTATGTTTTCAGTTATCCAAGGGTTCTATTGTTCTAACTGGACTGTTACTTCTTACTTTCTTTGTTGACTGCATCTTTGGAATAAGCTGTTCAAAAACTACCATCTTTTCTATCAGCTACTTACACAGACTTCTAAAACATTAATTGTACCGGTAATGTTTTTATCCCAAGATACATCTAAAACCTAAAACAGTACCCATCCGTGTTAAGCTTATCTTTTAGGTTGGGAACCACTTCTGCTTTAAGCCACAGAAAGAAGCTGCAGAGTACAGACTGCACTTCATTCTGTGCACTCACAGAACTAGAGGCCCCTTCAGTAAGAGAGGCGGTGAATTTAAGATGAGTGGAGCAGCATTGCCTGAGGCTTCACTCTCATCCCTGGCAGAACTGCAGAAACATCACCGGTGGCATCCTCTGTCTTTCATTTGTTTTACAGACACTGTTGTTTGCATAAAGTACAAAACAGTTTGGAACTTACTCATCAAATATAGCAAATGATGTGGCAACTGGATGCTTTCTGATAATCAAAGGATTCTTCTGTTTTAAATTAACTTCTGATAAACCAGTTTCTTCATTTATCGTAACTAACGGCAATTGCACTGAAGAGATAAAAAAATTACAATGGTCTAATATTAAACATGCTGGGTTTAGCAGGCCTAGGGATGTTGACAACTACTGAAATATTTAAGCTGTTCTCTTAATCCACTGAAAATCAATCAGAATAGTTCTTCCTACATTAATGGTACACTAAAAAAAAAAAAAATCTTGAATTCAAGGAAAGTATTTATCTTAGAACTACCTGTTCAAGAAAGCGTTTCATTCTTGTACTCAGGGTAACAGAAGCTTTTCTCTTTACACAAAAATATTTTCTACTTCCAAAATGCCACACAAAATACTTTAGTCATATTTAACCAAAGGTATTTTTTCCCCAAGTCTACTGCACAAATAAAAATTAGTACTATAATCTCATGTCATGAATTTTATATATCTGTAGAAACAGTGCAACCTGACCTTCAGCTAACTCTTGTTGTGACAACCAATACATTGCTAGTGACAAGGAGGACAAGAGCAAAGTAGCTAGGAGAATTCCAAGGCTGGCAATTCAGTTAAAAAGAAAGGCCTTGCCCTTTAAACTGCTGCCTTCATGCATTTGTAAGCCACACACCTTCAGTCAGGCCACACATTTTACACACTGTAATTCATTAAGCTAGGAAAGGAATGTTATGTTGTGACAATGTACTTGTGTAAGCAAAGCCTCCAATAGCTCATCCTGCTTACAAAAAACACATTATCAACATAATATCCTGATACAGATGTTAAACTCTTTCATGGCCACTGCTAAAAGACTTGGGTATCTGACACCAAAGAACATGTGACAGAATAGCTGTTAGCCTCTTAAGAAAGCAGTAAGTATACAAAACAGATCCTATTTTTCAGGTGTTACACACCTATACCATCCCACCATCATTTCCACCTTGTATTTGCATTCAAATGACAGGACACAAATG
Organism: Lonchura striata; assembly: GCF_050655825.1. Classification (NCBI taxonomy): domain Eukaryota; kingdom Metazoa; phylum Chordata; class Aves; order Passeriformes; family Estrildidae; genus Lonchura; species Lonchura striata. Next base: position 67,051,246 of record NC_140703.1, read on the forward strand.
GTCCCATGAATTAGTTACCCACGTATTAGGGTTCAAAACAAATGCATTTATCCAAGCAACACTAATCAGAATGTCTCTTACCGTTTTTTAATGCTGCCAACAAAGCAAAGACACTGGCATCCAGAAGGTTTCCATCATAATCCAGACATATGATATCACAGTACAACACCCACGCAAGCTATTAAAAAAGGTTTGCACATGTGAGATATTCCATCAGCTAAGTAAATGGTGCAATATATAAGAAAATCCTGGCCACACTAAATACAGATACTTATTTCTATCATTTGATTTTTGCATTTAGGATGTAAATCAAACTATGAGAACTGAAAAGCAAAAACAACACTAAAACCTGCTATAACCTCAAATACTTTCTGTATCTGCACTTGTGTACAGGTCCTGTGATCTTGTTACCGTCTCCCTTTTCATTCTAAGATAGAACTTACCTTGCCATTGGCAATACACAGATCTTCTTTCACTATCATCTGTGAACTAAAATAAAATAAGAGTAAGCAAGGCAATGGAAAACTCTTGCAGAATTGCTTGTATTTTAACAGCACTGAGATGGTTCTTACTTTTCAATCACATCTGCAATGAACTGGCTTGCTGCTTGAGCCTCTTCACCAGGTGGTCCAGAGCGAAACCTCTCTGCACAGAGGGATGGCAGCTCGACATTTGGAACTAGGTAGCAAGAATCATGAGTCATAAACTAAAGAAAGCAGGCAATGGATAATAAAAAAAGAATGCTCTTAATACAATTTTATGTACTTCAAATGAAAGGCAGGACTAAGAATTTTTCAATCAAGCCTTCCTAATTCTCCCCTCAAAAATAAAGTTATGCATGAGTTTGTATTAAAGAACTTGTAGTACTCTCTGTACTCAAAAACTATATATTACATGGACAAGCACATACTCCTAGCTACCACTCTCTGTTTATATTCCTTCTCTATCATGACCCACAAACACTCCTTAGCACTTTTCAGCAGACCAAGAAACAGCAGCATTTTCATCCCACTGCCTGACTTTACTGGTATGCTGTCTGCTTTCCATCAACCATTAAAACCTAAGGCTTTAGACTTGAAGCAAAAACATGCATAAACATTCATGAAAAGAACCTAAGAATAGTCAAGCTTACTGAAAACAACATACTTAGGAGATGCCTTAGAAAAAAGGGATTTTGTCTAAGCTCTCAATTCCACAAAATTATTTTATTTCCAAAGAAACTCCAAATGGGAGTGAGGAGGTACCACTGGGACATACAGTTCTCTGAGAAATAAACAGTTTTTATTTCACTGTTCTTAACAGCTACATTTTTTGCCTACTGGGACTTTGAAACAGAAGTTAACATGCCTTTGCACAATCTTGCATGCCACTATCTTTTATAGAGTATCTTCTCTCTCTTAATATACACAATGATGCAGGTTTCCTTCCACGCCCAGCCCGGAAAGAGCAGCAAAAAGGTAGCTGTATAAGGAAAACTCACAGGCAAAGCAAAGGGAATTCTAGATGCCTAGATGTCAATTTTGAAATTAATTTGAAGGGTTGTAATAAAATTTGATCCAAATTAATTCTTTTAAGAAATCATAATTTCCACAACCTTTTAGCTGAAGTAATACAAAACCTCAGATCCATACTGAAACACTACACTTACCAATATATCCCTTATTAGCAGAATCTGCTGCAGGTGCAGCAAGTTCCTGGAAAAATAGAAAAGAGAAAAATGAAGAATTTTGTACAAAATATTTTCCAGATGATCTATATACAATGGTTGTTTTCTTCCCAGTTATCATTAGAATGAGATTTACAGAAGTAATTTTTAATCAGTCCTTGTCTGTAAATTTCCTATGGAAGAACTCAATACTGGGATGAGCAGCCATTTGTCTTGTACGTCATGGCAGGCCAGCGGTGCAGTTGAGGCTATAAGGCATTCAATAGTCCAGCCAGCACATTCCCAATGCACTTACTGATCCATGTTCAGGAACTTTTCAATTATAGAGCTTTTATCTAGAAATAACAAGGACTTAGTTTTGTACACATCTTTCCCCATACACGATGAGCATCACAAAAAGACATGTTCTCAGACTATACAGGTAGGATTATACAATTACAATATACATTAACTTTCAGGTCTGGAAGTAATTCAGGTGAAATACTGTAATTGCATTTGACCAGCATGTTATTGTAACTCCAAGGGCAATTAATTCCAAACACAAACACACGAAGACAACTAACAGATAAATAAAGATAAAAACCAACCATACCGCTTTTACTCCGCAAATCACTGTGGTATTTCCTAACTTCACCAGGGCAGAACCATCTGCAGTTGTAATTGAACCTGAAGAGAAAAAGTACTGTTCAGTAAAGTCTATTTTCCCTTCAAAGGGTGCCAAATAACATCCAATCTTCACTAAGTGTTTACCTTCCATCGTTTTATACTAAACACAGCCTAAGCAAAGTCTTGAATCCAGAGTGAGAATCTCTGTATTAAACAGTCAATCACACAGAATGGTTGAGGTTCTCCAGCCTGCTGAGGCCTCTCTGGATGGCAGCACAACCCTCTGGCATATCAGCCACTCCCAGTTTGGTGTCACCTGCAAACTTGTGAGGGCACCTAAACTGTGCTGCACATACAGGTGCAGAATTGACTAATTACACTGTGCACGTTAGCCCAGGAACAGGACTGGAAACAATGCTCAAGGATATTATTGTACCACATACTCTTTTTCATCCTTATTGAAACTGTAAAGAAAAATCCTTCCTCTTCCTGGTTTACAAATGCAAGAACGAAGAAAACCAATTAGTAAGTCATTAAGATCACCACTATAACCTGATTTTAATAATATGTCCCCCATTATGATTATTCCACATAAGCACTTGCCTATGTTGACAGTGGTTGTCCGAAATTCACCTAACTCTCTTCCATCAGGCCGACAGTTCTCCTTCTAAAGAAAAATTACAGACTTCAAATTAGAAAGCATATTTTATCAAATAACACAATAATATTTTTGCTACAGAACTTCATAAAAAATGAAGTTGTCTTCTCAAAAATGCTAGGGAAAACTCAGTCATACTTTAGTTGGCTTTTCATCAACTGATACATAGTTTGTGGTTGTACACCTGCAAAAAAAAACCCCTGATTTTTAAAATTAATTTAAATTTATTTAGACAATACAACAACAGACTGATTGTCTAAAGGGTAGGTACTACAGGAGGCTAGATTCAGAACATTATCCAAGAATGAACACACACTGGTAAACTTAAAATGAAAGTTTCTACCTGCCTGCATTGTTTAGTGGAGCTCTTAAAATTAGAGTGAACTAAAGAAAACTAGAAAATCCAGCATTCAAACACCATCAGTCAGAAGCTGTACAGCACATAACCCTTATGTTAGAAACTGAAACAATATTCCGTTATTTTAGATCTGACTTGTCACTCACAACAGTTTCAAGCTTTTCAAAAGCAAACACTTTTGGCTCAATTATGAGAACCAAAATTTGCAATAACACTGGATCCATTTCTAAGTCAATACAACTTCAGTAATAGCTGAACTAATTTAAGGTAACAAAACTAAGTGGTTTTCCTCTGCAGTTACATTTATTGCTGCATGGTTAGCAGTAATAGTATCTGTTACTAATTTTTGTAGCATCTAAAAACCTGGTTTGATATAATTTTGTACTAGGCAAAAACCTGCATTACCATCTTGGTCAAATTAAACTGAACTCCTTTCAAGACCAAAAGAAGCAAGGATGAAAAAGCACCAACACCATAGATGGAAAGAAAAACACATTCTGAAGAGCACAGATGTTTTTTGCCTGCTCAGACAGTTTTTTTTTTGGGTTTAGTTTTTTCAGTTTCCATTTCCATAGCTTTAGATTTCCATACAGACAAGTTAGAAGAGCAGAAACAAGCAAGAAAAAATTCACTACAAGGAATTTATACAAGGAATTTATACATGTTTCACTCACCAAAAACCTCCTGTAATATTCCAATGGTTCCACAGTTCTAGAACAAATAGAAAGAGAACTTCAAATGTAAGCTCCTGAGTAAGCAAGACGCAGAAAAAAAAAATCTGGAAATCAAGATGCTTGACAAAGCTACTTACCAATACAGTTAAAGAACAATGAGGAAATTTTAAAATAATCTAAAAAAAAAATATGTTTTCCTAAGTTCAGTCCCAAATTGTTCATTCCATATAAGGAAACTGCCTGCACATACACTTAACAAAAACTGCTAGCTTTCACTTCAGTAATCCTATTGGCTCTAATCGAAAGAAGTGTTTAGTGACAAATGAGTCATTAAACACTTTGCCTTTCAAGGAATGCAAAAATGAAAATTTTACTACAATGTGTGAAATATCTGTAAGTCCAAGGACTGCATTCAGATGCAGAAAATTGTATAGATTTTTTTAATTATTCAGTTTTTCTTAGAATCTTTAACAAAATACAAAATATGCTTCATGCAGTGCTTCAGATGAGACATAACTGATGCTTATTACTAATCATACACTAGTAACAGTACTTGTGCATTAGTATTTTATGCGGGGATCATTAAGAAAAAAAAAAAGCTTTTAAAAAAATGTTGCCAATATTTAAACAAAGCATTCACAGTTTTGTTAAAACAGTGCTTCTGGGACAGGGGTGGAAAAAAAAGTGGAATAGGCAAGTTTTCCAAATGCAAACTAAGATACACAGGCAACACGAACATAATGGCCAGCATGAACGGGCTCCTGCTGGCTCCACACGTGTTGGTCCTGTACCACTGCATTTTAAGCCCAACACAAGGTCTGTTGTTTTACAGTTCAGGTAACAGCACTTGCTAAACCTGGCTTGATGCTTTTAAGCCATACAATAGAATCAAGGATGCTGGGACAGACTACCCAGAGAAGCTGTGGGTGCCCCGTGCCTGGAAGTGTTCAAGGCCAGGCTGGATGGGGCTCTAGCAAAAGGTGTCCCTGCCCACGGCAGAGGGATTCGAACCGGATGATCTGGGAAAATCCCCTCTGACCCAAACCATTTTACTATTCCAGAACGAATAGTTATAAATGGGAAGTCATTGAATTCCTTACCGTGTTAATTTCCTTATAATTCTATCAGCTGTGTAAGGGCAGGTTTAGGTCGGACAGTAGGAAAACATTTGTCACCTAGAGGGTGTCTGGGCACTGGACCTGGAACTTCCCCAGGGCACAGCACCAAAACTGCCGGAGTCCGAGAAGCGCTTGGATAGCGCTCTCAGGCACACGGTGACTCCTGGGGATCCTGCACCGGGCCAGGAGCTGGACCCGCTGATCTCTAAGGATCCACCTCGGCGCAGGCTGCAATTCTGCTACCAGGCAGCTCCGGGCCTCACCGAGCTCCGCTCGGGCTTTTTGCCGGGTCTTTTCCCGGCTGGCCAAACCCCGCTCGCTCAGTTTTTCCCGCAAGCGTCGGGGCTCCACAGCCCCCGCGGCACCGACCGCACGCGCCGGGCCCGAGACCGGATAAAGCCCACGGGGGTCCCCGCGCGGCCGGGCCCGAGACCGGATAAAGTCCACGGGGGTCCCCGCGCGGCCGGGGCGGAGACCGGATAAAGCCCACGGGGGTCCCCGCGCGGCCGGGGCGGTGGGGACGCCGGGTGCGGCGGGACCCGCGGGGCGGGCCCGGCGGGACCGCGGCCGCCGGGCCCAGCACTTACTTGAACGCTGCCGCCATGGCGGTGCCGTCTCCGCCCCGGATGTGGCGCCCCCTGGCGGCCCGCTCTCCCGGCCGCCTCCGCGGGCGGACCGGCGGCGGCGGCGGCGATGGGGGCGGCGGCGCTGCCGGGCGCTGACCGCCGGGGGGCGCCGGCGGCTCCCAGCGGCACCCGGCGGGCGGCGCGGCCGCTTCCGCGTCGCTGTCGCGGCGCGCCGGGGCCCCGCGGCTGCCGCGGGCGATGGCGCTGCCGCCGCTCCCGTCCCTGCCCCTGCCCGCAGCCGCGCTGGCGCTGGCGGCCCTCGCCGCTTTCCTGCTCGTCCTGGTGAGAGCCGCGCACGGGGGGCCCGGGGGCTCCGTGGCGGGGGCGGCGCGCGAGGCCGCCCCGTGCCGCCCCCCGGCGCGGGGCAGCGCGGTCCGGCCCCGCCCGGGGTCCCGCGGTCCTGCCGCGCCCCGCAGGCCGTGGGGCCGGCCGGGCCGGGCGGCTGGAGCCGGCAGCGCTGCGCTTCTGCGGGGGGTTGTGCGGGGAATGTGCTTCGGCGGGGCGTGGGGTACCGTGCCTGGCAAAGGGGGCCAGGACGGAGCATTTCAGCCTTACCTTACGTGTTGGGAAATGTCCTGGTAACGCCTCCGCGTTAACCATTTGGGAAGTTGCTGTGTTTCTGCGTATCCGAAATGCCGTGCGAGATTTAAGAGGTCGAGCCCCTGGAAAGCGAAATTCTGTTGCCTGTCCACAGTGCCACGTATGCATCCTGCCCAGGGAGGTGGGGGAGGCACCGTCCCTGGAGGTGTTTAAGGAAAGACTAGACTTGGCATTGGTCTGATCGATACGGTGTTGTTGGGGCATCGGTGATATCAGAGGTGTTTTTCAACCTAAGTTATTCTGTGTGTGGTATCGCCAAGTAAAAGTGCTACAGAACCCAAGTTCTACCACTTTTTTTTATCCACGCATAAAGCAATCAGAGCCTTAGTGTTGCAAGCACACATGGCTGGCTGGTCGTTGATTTCAGCTTTGCCATTGATTTCAGTGGCGTGGTGGGGGATCAGAGGCGGCACCTGCTTATGTGCTCAAGGTTACTTGGGGAAGGAGCTCGGACCACAGCTTTGGAAGCATCTGCATGCTTTGCAGTTAAAAACAGCAGCAAGCCAATGATGCTGACAGTGGTCAGAGTGGGAGTAACCAAAGAGCATGAGAGAGTTTTGGTCCTGTGTGAAATTCCACAACAGTGACCCACCTTATTACTGAAATATACTTAGTTGCCCCTGGTAGAACATTTAACAACTAAATAAACTTCTAACAATGCTTGACAACTTTTTTCATTTCTTCTTCATCACAGATTTGTGTAATCGCTCATGTAACTGCCAAAACAATGCCGCACGAAGATGCTGAGTGCAGGAAAGGATCTGCACCAAATATACATGATCCTGCTACAAGAGAACTCTCTGTCGTTGTGCCTTCATACAATGAGGAAAACCGGTGTAAGATTTTTCTAGTTTTGAGGAAAAGAAGAAAAGCTATCTGTTGTTACTGTAATAATGCAGAGGTCAGTTGCATTAGCAGTAGATTCTGGCAGACCAGATTATGTATCAGATTTTGGACACAGTTTCCAGAAAACAGTCCAAGTACATTGAATTTCAAAATTAAGGCATAGTGGAACTTGATTTCTACTGCTAAAAATAGCATGGAGCACTTGTAAGAATCCTCTTAATTTTAATGAACCCCAGAAGAATGGCTGTTCATTGCCTCTGCACATGCTGCAAGGCAAGAAGTAGTAAAATACTTTTAAATTGAGATTTTCCCACTCTTTAAACAACTACAGCAGCTTCAGACAAGCAGAAAAAGGGATGGTCTCAGGGGTTTGTGTTTGACTTGGCCATAGATAGGAGTACCTGATACTGAGTGAAGGCTTTTAGATGTGATAGAAATAATCAAGCTCTAAAGCTGATGTGGCAGTACACAAGCTGACAGCTTGTTTATATAGATAGTCAGTGGTGCTTTGCAGTGTCAGTCATAAATGATTTTTTTTTTTTCCTTTAATGTTGTGCAGAGAATTATATACTTTAAAATGTAAAGTTGGTTCCTCAGAATAAAAGTTTTTATGCTTTTTTTTTTATCACGTGTGTGATTTTCTTCAGTGTTCTTTCTGCATTCAGAAAGGACAGCACTTAGAGTTGCAGCTGCTAAGCTTGTTTACTGAAGGTAGTGTTGTATGAAAGAGTTGATTTGCTCAGTCTTGCTTTGTGGCTATTTTCAGCTTGCTTGTGCAGGTGCTTTTGGTGTTACAATCTACTAACCTGACTTCCTCCACCTTTTCTCTAGTACCACTTATGATGGATGAAGCTTTGGATTATCTAGAAAAAAGACAGGTATTTTCTTTTTGCATTCAAAATTCATTATTTTCCTGTGTATTATATATAACAAGTTGGTGATCTAGTCACTTTGTTATATTAGTGTACATTAAAACAGTAGTACTTGGCCACTTAGAAATAATGCTTCTGTCTCTTATCAGTAATTTTTAGATCAAGTGCCAGAAAGGATTTTTAAATTAAGTAAAAATTTAGTATGCTACTATAGGATGAAACAATCTTCATATACATGAAATCTGCCCAAGACAGAGCTAAGGATTAACCATGCATTTAACTTTCTAAACTACGTCCTGGTTTGTTCCAACAAGTTTCTTAAGCATCTGTTCTTCAATAGAATTTGTTCCCTGGGTAAGAAGCTCATTGTAAAAGTTTGTGGATTTTGTTTTGTTTAGGTTTTTTTAAAAGTGATGTTTTTCTGAGCTTCCATCTTCTACTGCTAAGTTGATTTTTCAGTTCTAGATGGTAGCATGACAAGCCAATGTTACAGTACCTGCATCAAATATGGCAAAATTCTGTAGCTATGCCATCTTACCAAATTTACTGCATCATATTAGTATCTGTTGGCAACTATGAATTTGTGGTAGGGAGAAAAGAATAATGATGTTTGAAAGACCTACTGCCTACTTAAGAAATTGGATGAAATGCATTATTTCTGCTTTTATTTTCAAGAAACAAGATCCTTCATTCACTTATGAAGTGATAGTGGTTAATGATGGTAGTAAAGATCAAACTGCAAAGGTAAGAAAATGTAATGTCTTCCCAAGCAATCAGAGGCGTGGAATTTTGTTTGGATTTTTGTATCTTTGTGGAATATAACAGTGGTTTATATTTATATTTTGGTACTTGAAATAGTTGACAGTTGAAGTTCACATATCTGAATTATCTCTGTCATTGCATCATGGATGGCACATATGCACATGAATGCACATACAATTCTTCTGCAAATTCTAGTTTTCTTGATTGGCAGCTGTGACAGCCATTTTCCTGCAGCTGTGGTTCTAGGAATTCTAATCCTAACTTCAAGAAATTTCACTTGAAATACTCTACATGTGCATAGTGATGATGTGAATAGGAATTTGAGGAAGCTAAAAAGTCTTTTAAAATGTCTCATTCATACTGTGACAGAACAAGTGACACAGTTCTTTCCCACACCCTTTTTGGGATTGTTAATTTAAAAAACCATGTGCTAGTATTAGTATTTTCTGTAAAAAAAAATAGTTCTGTATTCTTCTGCTTCAATTTTGATCTATGTTACTGGCAAGGAAGGCTAGCCAGCTTGTGGGTTTTCTTTCCTACTGCTTGGAAGATGTTTGAGGTAGAGACTAAAATGTATATTGCTTTAAGAATTGCTGGTATATAATTTTGACTGCTGTGCATTCTTTCTACTATCTCTTTCAATTGAGCATACAATGGCTGCAGCCCTCTGGACATAAAAGACCTCAAGACAACCTTTAGAAAAAATTAGGAGAAAACTCAAGCTTTCTCTTCCCCACAACATATACCAAAATGTTCAGATCCTTGCAGTGTGAATATGGCTTTAGATCAACATGAATTTTTCTTCAAAACCACAAATAGCAGCAAGACAAGTGAGAAATAGATGGCTGTCATAGAAAATTGTATTTCTTTTATGAACTATTGGTGTTAATAGAAAAGATCTGTAATAGTATGATATAAATTAAATTAGGATTGAGTTTCATAGAGGTGGGAGGATGGGGGTTGAATTGCTTCGGGAAATATCCTGTTCTTAATGAACATTACTTCATTTCTTCAGTCTTCTTGTTTTAACCGTGGACTGTTTTTTATTTTCCCAAACAGGCTCCAGCGAACACTGGCAATGTATTTGTGCCGACTGAAGTGGTTATAGCTCTGTGCTATTAATTTATTTTCTTTTGAAGGGTGAGCAAATGTACACTTGTCCCTTGGTTCCTAGTTTTGTTTTATGCTGGCTTTTTGTGTATCTGTCAGGTTGCAAAGGAGTACTGCAAGAAATATGGAAGTGACAAAGTGCGAGTGATATCTTTGGAAAAAAATCGAGGGAAAGGGGGAGCAGTCAGGACGGTAATTAATACTTTCATCTCCTTCTCTGTTTGAAGTACCTGTGCCCAAATATGCAGAAGATAGAGCTGTGCTGACTGACATTTTGAATTCAATGCATTAACAAATGGATCAGGCAAAAACTGAGTACAGATTCTATAAATTAAAGCAAAAATTTTTTTCAAAGTAAGTTTATTTTAGATCTTGGTAGCAGTGTTGTCTTTCCAGAAAGATCAACACCAAAGACTTTTTTTAATACAAGAATTCAAAGTGGAAAAAAAATGCTTGAATCTCATATTCATGTTAGTTCTCATGTTCGAATCATGTTAGTTCATGTTAGAATCTCATATTCATGTTAGAAATAGGTTTGCATTTATAAAAACCAACCAAAAAAAGTAACCCAAAACTGTTACAGATTGAAGTTAAGCTTTTGTAGAAAAAATAGAGCCAAATTGGCAAACTTCACTCTCCAGGTCATGGCTGTGGTTTTTAACATGGCTGATAAACAAGAACTCCTCCAACAAAGTTTATGTTTACTGAAGCCCACTGCTATCACCCACACTAGATAGTCAAAAAAGCACAATTCATGCTTTCACATAGATGTTATTATAAAATGAACATGTTCTAAATATGAAATAGCTGCTACACATTTAGAAGGAACATTGTATTCCTCCAGTGCATGACACCCTGCTTTTCTGAAAAAGGGTGGTATCATCTATGGATTTTCAGTGACATGTCTTTATTTTCAGCTCTATATTTTGTATGTCAATTTATTTTTTATGAAAAATTAGTAAATATGAGAAATGGAGAAAACACAGTATTAGAACATATGTTACTGTTGTAGGAGATACAATTTTGAAGTTATTTCAAGAGAAGGAGAACAATTTTCTGTGTGATATACTTTTGCAATGCATCGTGTAGAGTGGATGTGTGTACAGCTACTTCCTTGCCAGTCTTTTCCAGATGCACACATGCTTGGTTGCAACAGTACTTCTGTGACACCCACTGCTAATTGTTTTCCTGTCTGGACCCCCTTCAAAAATTACAAATTTTTTCTGACCAAGCATATGGCAACATAAGCTGAGAAACCTGTGCATCACAAGTGTTTTGTAGTGATACTGTCACTTGAAACAGTAGTCTTAAATTAGTTTTGAGAAATAGCTCTTGAATGTTCATGAAACAGTGTTAGGTAAAACTCACACTGCATCCTCCTGACATAGCACATGTGAAAAGAAAAGCCATCCAGTACAGTGGTAACTGCTAATCACTGCTTCTTCGTGCTCCCCTCTAGAGCTGACTGTAGCACTTGTTGCCTTTTAGATTCAGTTTTTTCCCGAGGATTGTTAGCCTTTCATGTTCATGCATTGTGTGTCACTCTGGACACTCACAGTGTGAAGTCTCTAGATGCTATTACCATATAAATAGGTAAATTTCTGTTAGTAGCAGAATATTAAGACTTACCTGTTGTGTGGAATCTGTGAGATATCACTGTCGTGTTACTACATAGGATTTTTTAGCATCTTGCACCTAGCTTATGACAAATAATCAATTTCAAATATGTCGATTTTTTTTATTGACTATTTTCATTGCAGGGTGTCTTTAGTTCTCGGGGGAAAACAATTCTTATGGCTGATGCAGATGGGGCTACAAAATTTGCAGATATTGAAAAAGTAGAAGAAGGTCTAAAGAATCTCCGGCCATGGCCTGTGAGTATAAATTCTCATGCTTTTACTGCAATACACTTGCATACTTTAATACACAAGATAGACTTTGTAGTTCTCTTCAAATTTTTTGAGATCCAGTTGAAGATCTAGGTGTATGTCTGAAGACCTAAGTGTAAGGTTAGAAACCTCAAGAATGGGCTGTCAGAAGGAGCTTTCACTGAGTTCTTACCTCCTTTGCATCCATTGTGCCTACTCCAAGGCAGTACAGAATGTTCTATTTTGCTGTTTATCCTTCCTGCTAATTGCTTGAAGTTGTTCTGTTGTGTATAAATGCCATGTGATGCCTGCTTAGTTTTCTTTGTGAACTGTTTTGTCTTTTCATTTTATCTGATGTCATCCTATATACCTTTAAGGGTGCATCTTAATTCCACCCTCTTTTATATAGGTTTTCTTTTCTCAGGGTCCTTAGTTTAATGATAGTATTTGGAAGAACGTTTTATTGTAAACAAAAATTCAAAAACCTGTGGAACAAGAACACCTCCCTGCACAGTCATTCGCTTTTGGGAGCTTGACTTGAAAGAACTGAGGTTTATTTTCTGCTTAAATGCAGATGGGTGAGGTGCTTGTAGCTGGTTTCCCAGAGTGCCAGAAGAGATGTGCAGCCTCCCAGACAGAGCTGTGGGGGCTGTGCCTGTGGAAGGGGCCACAGCCTGTGAGTGCCAGAGCCACAAGTGCAAGAGCCAGCAGGCAGCGTGTGACCCTGACACTCTTCCCTACCAGGGCTGCAGCAGCTGCTGGTTCTCCAACACTGGCCTCAAATCCAGTAGATTTGAGAGATTTTATGTGGGAAGTAGTGTGAGAATAGTGTTAAACCTTTTGTTTTGATCATGTTGATTTAATTTGAGATTATATTTTTGGCTGATATCATGGCATTTTATTCATTTGAAGATACATCAGTGCAATAAGTGCTTTATTCTGTTATTGCTTCCATCAAGCAATTTTTAAGGAAAATGTCCATCCTAGGAATGCTGCATACTTATCTTTACTGCTAACATTTGCATAAAGTAAACAATGTAAAGCTAAAAAATACCTGAATAAATTGAGGCAATTTGCATGCACCTTATGCAAATTGTAATAAACTTTAGATTGTCTCTTAATTGTAGAAGACTGATTTAGGCTCAAAACCTAGCAGTAGAAGTGCTGCTATAGGAAGCAGAAAAGTGTGCTGCTTTGAAGTTTTTTCTTATTTTATTTTGTGATTCTCAACACAAGATTCCACCAATTCAAATAATATTAATTTAAGAAATAACTCTTTAATTTATATTCCTGTACAGGAAGGGATGGCTATTTCCTGTGGTTCTAGAGCTCATCTGGAGAAAGACTCGATAGCAAAGGTTTGTTGCCATTTCCGGCTGTGTAATTGTAACCAAATATTTCCATTATTTGTTTCTGCTCTACGGGTTTTGCAGTTAGATAAGCAATATTTTTAAAAGAATGGACGCTAAAAATAAGGAAAAGCTTGTCATGCATGTCTTCAGTCATATACAAAGGATGTGTTCTAGATTTTAGGCACTTTGAACTCATTTAAGTTAGTGTTCCAATTTATGAATTTCATTTTTATAGTTGAGAATATCTCACAAGCAGAGTTTCTAAACCCTGACAGAATTGGTTGCCAGTAACCAGTGCTGGGGCTGGAAGGGAAAGCAGCTGATGTGTTCATTATTACTGATTTCCTTCCAGTGCAAGAATTTGACTTGCAGATCTTGAAACCTGTTTAAAATGAGTTAGGGATAATTAGCAGCCAGCTGTTTGAAGAGTAATTCTATTCATGGGAAAGTGGTTTAAGTCTTCTGTATTACTCATAGTAAATTTTCTGAGTTTTGAACACACAGACAGTACTGTTCTATGTGTAACTCTTGTGTATTAAACAATGATGCACAGGCACATGGCTTTATCTTGCATCTGATTTTCTGATGTCTTGGCAGACAGTAATTGACAAAGCACAGGCATGGAAGTTGTATTGCAACAGACACATTGCTGGGCTCATTTTTTAGTGTCATTGGATGTGCTCATCATGGTGAATGTTCTCAAAGAGTTCTCTTTGTTTATACTGATGTTTAGTACTCAAAATTATTCTGAAATATATAAACAACTACTAAAATAGTTACAGAAGATCAAAAAAAGTTACACTGGTAATGTTCAGCCTCTAGTAGATCTGTACTTTTTTTCTTCTGGTTTATGAGATAGTATTGGAGTGGTTCACTCTGAGTTCTTGCAAATATTGCTGTGTGTATATTAGCATCTTCAATGCATGCTCAAAGCATCCTCATCCTCAAAAAGAAACGAAAACCAAAAAAAGAATTCAACAAGAAAAAAACCTTCATCATAATCAGATACTAGGAACTACTACAGGAAGATTATGTGGCTGATAAAGTGGAGCCCAGAAAAAGTGTTTCATTGCATGGTCAAATACTGCATGTGGACAGACTTTTCCTAGTGCATTCATATTTCTTGAAGGTCTTGGTATGTTAGGGAGAGGAATTGGAACAGGACTTTGATCTTTTAATGCAAAAGTATAATTTTTAGGACATGTCCGGCCTTTGCATCCTGCTTCTCCCCATATTTCTGAATTTTTAATAGAGTTTAATAGAGAATTTTTAATCACAAACTGGTTAGGTAGTACTGATTTGCTTGAAATGTATAACCCATTTCATTTCATCACCCAGTTGTTCCCTAGGCTGGAATAGAAGGACTACCTTTACTATAGCGGGACAAGACTGTTGTATAGTGCAGTAGGTATAAAAGAGTTGCAGAGCAATCTTTTAGATGTTGGGATTTCTCTCTGGACTTATTGGCATCTAAAACAGTAGAATGAAGCTGTGATAAGCAGCTGTATTGAACTTATTAAGACCAGAATTTCACCCTTATGTTCAGTCTCAATACATCAAGAATTCTGCTCTGCTTCCAGAATTGTTAATGTCCTTTAATGAATCTATACTGACTTGCATAAATAGTCTTAGGAGTGATGAGTATAACCCAAGAACTCCTCTTTGTGAAGTAAGTGCAGTTTCACTGTCTGACGATCATGCAGCCTCCTAGCTCTTCCCTTCTGGCCCTGGTGGGAGACTGGTGTTCTTGGTCACAGAGCCAAAAGAGCCAAAGAGGACACATTAACCTGGGCCAGGAGCACTTTTCAAAAGACACAAGCTATGAATTTGGTTTCCCTTGAGCCAAAGGCAAGCCAAGCATCTTCTCTATTTTTCAAGTGAGATTGTAAATTGTTGACTTTAAAGGCATCTCTTATCACCCAGAGATACATAGCACTTGGATCATTGGCTCCTAAAGATTTTACATGATTTATGGCTGGCAGTCATAGATACAATCTCTTAAATTTAGCTTGAGAACATCAGTGAGTTCAGAAGCAATTTTTAGATCACAATTCTAGATGTTTAGGAACTGTCTTGAATAAAAGACTAAGAGGGACCTCTGCAAATCCAGACTCTGGCCTCTGGAGTTCATGGACAAACTTATCTGTATAATTATTGTGTCAGGAGCACAAGTGTAACCAATGAGCCGGCTGGGTACATTTATCAGGAATATAAAACATATCCATGAAAGCAAAAGAACAAAAGAGATGACTGTAACATTGCTGGAAATACAAAATTAAGTATCCTACGCAGCAGCCTTTGCTTTAGACCTGGTTTTCACTTGGTCCATTATATACTTCCAAAGAAGTATGTAATACAGAAGATACTATAGCTGTTCCACTGATTATTTGAAATCCAGTTGCAGGTTCCTGCTTTACTTAATAAGGCATAATCCAGAGTGAAAAACTGCTCTGAAGCGGGGAGAGGAGAAAAAGGAACTTGGATTTCTCCTATCCTAGACTATACACATGACTGGCAAGTCTTTCTCTAGATGAAAATATTTCCCTTTCAGGCAGGATTTTGTTTGTATTGTAACAATTGGTAAGTTCTGTTTTCATTCCAGTGCAAAATACAACCAGTATATAAACTTTGAAAGCTATCACAAAACAGGGTTACTGTCCTGTAAGACAGCTCTCTTCACGTACTTCACTCATCACTCAAATAAAACCACCTAACTTCTTGCCTTTTGTCCACAGCGCTCTTACTTTCGAACTCTCCTCATGTATGGGTTCCACTTCCTGGTGTGGTTTCTCTGTGTCAAAGAGATACGGGACACACAGTGTGGATTTAAACTTTTAACCAGAGAAGCTGCCTTGCAGACTTTCTCAAGCCTTCACATAGAACGCTGGTAAATTGCTCCTTTTTTTGTTGGTGGTGTTTTTTTATAATTGAACATGGGTTTGGAAAAGTAATTTTAGTGTTGCAACTATAATGAAGCATAGGATGTCTGTGTATACATCCCAGCTGCTCATTTTAGCCATTTACAGTATTGCCTGCATGGTAGCTTCGATTTCTTGTTATGTTAAAGTATCCTAGTAACTGCTAGAAATTCTATGTTCTTATTAAGATACATTGTAGGAAAGTAGTTGGGTATTTAATTTTATTCTTTATTTAATTTTATTATCTTTTCTCAAAAGATATATGTAATCCTAGGTAGGATATTTTGGTTTTGCCTTGTCATAGGAAATGATAATTGATTAGAAAAGAGGAGAGGGAAAAAAGAGGAAAAAGGCCTCAACTAAAAATCCCAGTAACTCTTCTTTCTTCGCCTCCAGAAGAAATTTTAAACAAACAGTTTTTGATGGTGCTGTAATTCATCCCCAGTTTGAGTCCTCTCTCTTTTTACAGATACGAGCCATGCAAGCAGAGTAAGAAATTGAGAGAAACTGTTATTATGATAAGGAAAGTTATTAATCATATTCAAAACTCCTATCAGTGTTATTTTTTATACATTACAATTCAGTAATGCTTAACCAAAGCATTTTATGTAAAATCAATATCTGATAAGGTGTTTATAATTGCTGAGGACTCTAAAGTGAAAGCAAATGCTTATTCTTTACTTTCTTTCTTGCTAAAGTATTTTATGTGAGGAACATTGACAGATATCTTTAATTTAAGATGACTGAAAATTATGTGTAGTATTTTAATTACTTTACAGCTCCTTTAGTTGTGATTTAGCTACAACAGTTCCTGTATGTGAATGATACTGCCACGGCTACTATTATGGGATTGAAACACTGTTTTTGCACAAATACCATAATTTCTGTAGATATTCTATGCCACAATTTTTGCTAGAAAGGATAGTTTAATTAGGTGTAATCAAACCTTTTAAAACGATTGTCTTCATTCAAGAAAATCTATCATGGGCTTCTGCTTGCTTGACAGGGAGCAGAACTGCTGAACAATGTTCCCGAGCACAATCATGTACAATCCTACAGCTCTAGTCAATTCCAATGTGTATAGTTCTAGGCTGAGCTTTGACAGCTATATTGCCCCTCCAGACTTCAGTTGCAATGAAAAAGGGATATTGTTAATATTTTATAGCAATTATATCGTTGGTGTCGAACATACCAGATCTTCATGTCTTAGTTCATTGTTCCTTCTATTCTTGCTCTTTTATCTATAGTAATGCATAAACTAATCCCTTGTGTATTTTCTTATTTATCTGAAATGTGCTGATTAGTGATGAGGAATGCTTGTTTTGTGTGGCAAGAAAAGAAAACTCAAGTTCTTCCAAGAAAGAAGCTCTTCAGATAATTCCAAGTCACAAATTTGCCTAAAACAGCTTTAGGTTTTTTGGGGTTTATAAAATTTGGTTTACTTCTGCACAAACTGGCAATGTATTGTCTGGTTTCATGCTCATCTCTCAATCGAGTCTCTGTGTTTACCCACCTTCTTTTTTATATTTATAGTTTAAACCAAATCTCACAGAACAGCTGAGGAGAGAAACTTAGATTATTGCCACTGCTGAAGACAAAATCCTATAGTAAGGTCTCAAAAGTTACTTTTCTGCTCCATAGCTAGTAATTTAGCATCTGTAACTGGAAGATAGCATGTCAGTGCACAAATTGAGTGTTGTCCCTTTCCCAGTTATTATTCATAAGATCTGGAAATGAACTGGGAGGTGGGAAATATAAATATGTGGGGAGAGTGCATATGTTCAGGGAAATTATAGTCCTAAGTGAAATGTCAGTGTTGTACAAACAGTTGGGATGATTGCAATTGGAAATTATATAGGGACATCAAGCATTCATCCCATAGTATTAGATTTCTTTGTATAAAATTGTATAAGAATCTGAAACAGCTCAATGCTGGAAACTTCCTATTTTAAGCAAATCTGGCCCCAGATATTTTTCCATTGCATAGCATGTGTACAAAGGAAAATACAAACTGGTTAGACATTATGCCATAGAGGATCTGTGCATATCATGAGTATGGAGACAGAAGAGTAATAGTAGTTGGAATAGTACTTCTGCTGACCTGCAACAATGTGGAGTCCCCAGCTGGGTCATAGAGCAACTTGTTCATACTGAAACCATCAGCAAGGGGTAGCAGAGGAGCTACTATCTTGGTACTGGATAAGAGGCTCTGAAATCTGGATTTATTTCCTCTTCTGCGTCACTGCGCTGGGGCTACTTGACATCCAAGGAAATTATTTGATTCTCATTGAATCTTAAAATCCAACAAGTGGGATGCAGCTCTGTTAGGTATTTGAAGGAGTGTTCAGTTCCATATGGTCAGTGCTCAGATGTTCTGGGAATAATGCAGGGGGGTGCTGGAATTTAATAGGATAAAAGCCATCTGAGTTAAGCACCCCAGTCCTTGAGCCTGCTGAGGGCTCCCCAGCTGCTGCACTGGAATGTTTGGTGAGCTGAAAGGAATGAACACCAGGCTTCTGCACAAGTCAAATTGTCTGTCATGTCTGCTCAAGCTTAGTCAAGCTTGGATTTGTGGGGGTACTACAGTGTTAGGTGAATGCTTGTTAAAAAGACTAAAATTGATGCATAACATGTTTACTCATTAATGTTAAACAAAAGTACTATAAAATCAACTATCTAATAATTCCCACCTGCTTAGATCCTCCCTTCTTTATGCTTTCACCATGCTTTTTCCATTCCAGTGGACATTGATGTGAATATCACCTCTTTAATACTAAAAATACTAGAAAACAGACCAGATTTTACTTCTTGCTGTGATGAATTTGATTTATAGATGCTTACATTTAGGAAATCTTGAAGTTGAAGCATACAAGGAAAAATACAGTTTTATCATTATGGCAATAAAGTGTCATGTAACATTTCTTGAAGAGAGACCAAGATATTCCCTAGAATATTGTTTTAATCTAACCCTAAATTTTAGAAGGCATTTGAAAATTAATAGATTCTACAAACTGTTTATATATTCAATATTTACATCCTAAACTGGCTTTTTTTGGCGAGTGTTCTCATTGTCTTTTTTGTTTAACTATTCTTTGGCTGTGTATATATGAGTATAAATGAAACATTCTTGAAATTTACTCTCTAAATAGCAAAGTTTTAACATTCGTTTGAAATGAAAGCAACCTTTTGAACACAGAGCATATGCTTTGTGTTTTAGATTCTGAATTTGATTACACAACTAATCTGTTTTTCAGAAATGGATGGAGCAGATTTTTTAATCTAAAACTAAAATGAAAATTAAAAGAGATATTATAAAAATGTAACAGAGACAGTTGGAATTACTTCAGGCTATAAAAGAAGATCTAGTTCTCCATCTATAGTCTTGACCTGAAAAATTTAACTGTTAGTGTAAAATTTTGATGCACAGGAGAAATACTGGAAAATTAAATGGTCTCGCTGGCTGAGTTTTCCTGTCCTAAATTTGATCATTGATTTCTTCTGACAACAAAAAAAAAGATAAATTTTCTTCCTGCCAGAAAATGTCTATCCATAGAAGAACTAGACATAGCAATTACAGTCCTACCTTTATGATAAAAGGAGGTGAAATTTAAAATGTAGTTCTAGTGTTCTGGTTTGATTGGCATATTTTTGTGAAGTGGCAATTTATGATGTCATTGTACAAGTCAGCAGATCAATGAAGAGATCAAATTGTTGCTATTAGTTTTATCTATAAAAATTGCCTTGTGCACTGAACAAGGCATGCTGTTGCACATTTAAAACTTGGAAAGATCAATGTAAAAAAAAAAATGTTTGTTTCTCTAGTTTGTCACTAATCTCTAAATATGAGTTTCTGTATAAAAGTTGCAGAAAAATAAGCATTCATCTTGCTGCAGGGATTTTTTTTTCCCACTTTTGTGCCATTGTAGACCAACACAAGCAGTGGAATGAATTGGGTTTTTTTCCTGTTTTTCTGCATGGCAAGTAAAATTGTTTATGAGTGTCTAGTCAACGCAAAAATATTTTTGCCATTTTAACTCTGTTTTGTCTTTTAAAAAGTCCTGCTCTTGGCTGACACTTGGTCTTTCAAAAGCCCAAGTTCAGCTAGGGCAGTTTTGGCAGTCTAGCCTATTTGGCATCCTGTTTAATTGTTAGACCTCTTTGACCATTTGCTGTTTTATTTGCCTTTAAGAGTTTCTTGGAAAAACAGATCTTGGATGTACAAAACTCATAAATTCCAGTTAAAACATTATAGCTGAAGGCCTGATTTTGTTTTTTGAAACACATAATATTGGACCAAAAAAAGAAAGAGTCCTAGTGCAATTTTAAAATACAGAATCATTTTTAAGGATAAATATTTTATAAGCTTAAGCATCTTAAGGATTCAGTTTAAAAAGACTGAATTCAATTAAACACCTACCAACTTGGTTTTCAAACGAATTGTCTTAAATTGTAACTTAACCAAAACACAAGTACATGGAGAATTTTTTTCTTTACAATTCATGTTTGTGATAATTAGCACATCATGGAGCCACTATTAGAAATAGATGGGGAAATTGTTCACACTATAGATTTTTTGCTATCTGACTCTGGGTACTTAGATTGGAACCCGAATTCTTTCAGTCAGGAGCCACGTTTGGGTGTTCTGAGCTGTGTGCCCCCCTCCCAAGAGGCTGCAGAATGAAGTACATGGTGTGAATTTTATCTTGCTGTTTCTGAGAGCAGTTCTGTCACAGGTTAACTGCTCACAAATGGCTTTGTGGCAAATCACGTGAATTGCACTTACAGCTCATCTGCTGGTGTGGCTTTGATCTCCTCTAGGGTAGGCTCCATTTAACACACCCAAGTTTTATCCTGGCTGTGGAAGCTTCTGTATGGTTCTCCTATACCATCTGGATCTGGTGGTCTGCAGTATGGGTGCACTACTGTCAGTGTATTGAGCACACTGCAGTCTGTATTCCCTGACTAACCATTCTGGCATACTGAGAGATGGTGGGGAAAAGAAATTAAAAACAATAACCCGGTGGTATTCTACGGAAGTCATTCTCCTTTCAGCTTTGAATTGTTTTGTTTTGGGTTTTTTTTTTTGTTTGTTTTTTTTTTTGTTGTTTTTTTGTTTGTTTGTTTTTTTTTGTTTGTTTGTTTTTTGTTTTTCTGTTGTTTTTTTTTTAATTTCAGGATATATTCACTGTTACCCAAATGGCAACCACATGTAACAATATTAGTGTTCAACCTGATTAATTCCTGTGCTTTTAATCTCTTACTTTAAGCCCTGTAGTTCACAGAATTATTTAATGTTCTGTGATGTATCTGCTGACATTCCAGTAATCAGTTGTCCACAGGAATTATTGCAAATAACTATTAGTTCACTAGGCTAATAGTTTGTGTAATACTTTTAGAGCAGTTCATGCAGTCTAATTCATCAGACAATTATTTTGCGTCTCTTAAGATTTTTAGTCATTTAAGTAAGTATTACAAAATTAGATTTAGTCATAATACACATTATTCATAAACATTAAAAGGTGAATACATTGGGTTTTTGGCTTACAAATGTAAAATGTCAGCAAAAAATTAAATACTACCTCTTTAGTAGAGGAGACCATGGAGTGATTAATAAAATAATATTCAACCCTCATGTAAAGACAGTACTGAAATGACAGGGCTGCTTGGAGCAGATTTAGTTCACGGAGGTAAAACAATAATTTATTATTAGAACTTATTTTGTCACAATGAGAAGGCCTGTGTCCTAATCAAAGTCAGATTTACAAAGCAGCTCTAAATTCCCTATACACAATAGCTGTAGCCTCTGTAGATAACATCTGTCAGTGCTGCCTTTGCTTGTTTTAGTGGTGTCCCGTGTGAAATCAGTGGCTCTCCTGTCACGTACACGGAGAGCGCAAGTCCAGGTCTGTGTGCGTGCCTGTGATTCCAGCAGCAAGCCATCCTGCTGTGGTCTGTACTTCAGTGGGGCCCTGCCTGTGTGTGTCAGACCTACATGCACATTTCAGAGTGGACTGCTGCTGTTGCATTCATTAATAGCTTTACAGAAATGCACTGCTTAAAAGGAGAAGGTGGATTGAAGTAGAAGGAAATAACATCTGAACTTGGCAAGCAACCTGCTAAAGTATGTCTTCTGTCTGCTCTTGATCACTTTGTCCCTTTCCATCTTTTCTCTAGTGTTACTTGGAATTACTAAAAACATTAATTTTTGCAACCCTCTAAGCATGAATTAATAATTTTCTGGTTTTTTTTATTGCATACATTCCCTCCAGTGGCAAAATACTTTCTTTCATTTCAAAAGAAAACTCTCTTGGATTTAGCAATGAGAATTTAAGGCAAATTATCAATCTTCATAATTGTGATTTGTGTTCAACCCTGTCAATAGTAGCTACTGGCAGCTTCATATGCTTATTTCTAAACAAGCATTAACAGCTGCCAAACTACTTGTTGCATATCAAAAGTCTGGTGTTTCAGAGCCAGAAGGCCTACTTGAGAATGCATTTACAGGAATGAAACACACAGACAATTCTCTGTGCAGAGAACTGAGAAGATTAAGGTGCATTCTGGACAAAGTGAATAGGAAAGAGCACCTGACAGAGCAGGATTACTGCCCAAATTCATTTTGCTATACAATCTGCAAAAAATTGAGCCAACAAAAAAGACAAGTCTCTCAAGAGGGTTATTGTGCATTAAGTGGTCACTAAACTGTTTGGATTCTGTTGTGCACGGTAAAATAAATAATTTCTCACTTCTATGCTGCCAACTTGAGTTCCTTTACTGAGAAAGTAAAAGTAGCACCCATCAGATCATCATAAAGCCACAGCAGGTAGATGTCCTCTTTGATGAAACTACTAGAGATGTGGATGACACTGTACATTTGACTGCTTGGTCTTCATGGTCTTCAAAAATGTTTAAATTGTGTTTGTAACAGAAGGAAAAGCAAGTAGTGGACTGAACACAGAGTCATCTATGCCTTTAAATACAGATTACAGAGAAGTATTGTTACTGTTGTCTGTATTTTGGCTGTGTTCTGAGATGTTTAGTCAGGAAAATTAATTTCCTATCCATGTGTATCTGACCCATAGAGCATTGTTATCAACTACATAACTGAACAGTCATTTAATTAACATTTCCACTGTCTTTCATCTGGGAGTATGTTGATTATATTTGGTATTTCATGTTCTTCTTCAGGGCTTTTGACGTGGAACTTCTTTATATAGCCCAGCGCTTGAAAATACCTATAGCAGAAGTTGCTGTCAACTGGACTGAAATAGAAGGTAGGGAGATAGTTCATGTTTGTAAAAGATTCCTGACATGTCAATCCAGAATAACTTATCCAAGGTTATTTACCTTGTTTTGATAGCACACAGCCTTCCTTCCATACAAATTCTGAATTTTATATCCTTGCCAGCCTACTGCCATGGCTTGGTACAGAAAGAGTGGGTGAAAGGGTAGCATGGCAGAGAAACTCTGCAGTCCCACTGGAGTGGAGACAAAAGTAAGGAATTACAGTGCTAGGACAAAACGCTACTTTGGCATGTCTTCTTGCTGTAATGTGTTAATAAATTAGTGCAGTTGTAAACCACTTTGCAGGGAGTTTGACCATCATCACTTATTGATTCAATTCCATTTCACTGTTATCTTGCCTTCCAAAAATCTCAGCTATTAAGGCATCCTCTAGAGCACCATCTCTTCTTAAGATGTGATACTGTTTCAGACCTGTTCAGACCAGGAGGTTTCTGCCACTGAGTTACTGGGAAGTATAGCTCTCTGTGTATTTCTTCAGTGCAGAACCAGCTTGAGAGGTACTGCTTGCTTTGGCTCACTTCCCCCACATCAAATGCAGTTCCTCTATTTTTTTGCCCTTTTCATGTTTTTTATCTTTTTTTAATCTCCTCAGTACAACTTATGGACAACAGAAATTATAATGAACTGTAGTAATTATGAAAGGTGCAAGTACAGACTGCCCTGAGCCAGCTTTACTGGAAATGTTTCCTTTCAGTGCAGTTCCATGTGTTCATTGCACCTAAAACAAATATTAGCAGAGATGGTAGAAGGTTTGGTTTTGTAGTGTGGGCTCCTTGCCTTGCCTGAAGATTATTGTTGTAAGACAAGCTGGTGGTTCTCTTCTCCAAAGATTGTAGATAAATCATTTGCTTAGTTATTGGTGTTCAGGTTCCTATTTTCTTGAACAAAGCCTTGTCATGGAGAGCACTGCACATCTTGTCACATACATGGAATTACTGTGCTGCTTGCAAACTAGAGTGTCCCACCTGTGGCATAATGGAATACTATAAAGCAATTGCTTTCAAAATACATATATTTTTATTCATTTTAAGGTCTAGGTTGTGGGGCTGAGTGTACTGAGAATGCAGAGGTTTATGACTGCTTAAATGTGAGGCTTGCTGGTGCTCATTTTTTTCCTAACAATGTCATTCTGATTTTCTTCTTCATTAATCACAGGTTCTAAGTTAGTTCCCTTTTGGAGCTGGCTGCAGATGGGCAGGGATCTTCTTTTTATACGACTGCGATATATGACTGGTGCCTGGAAGCTTGAAGCAAAAAAATGTAATTAGGTTATTTACATTTTCCAAATATATTATTATGCTTAATGGAACACAAGAACAATTTCAATCAAGTGAAGTGGTGGTGAAAGCTGAGGTAATTCTTCATTGCTCCTCTGTATGTTTCATTTTTGCAGCATGTATGTGTTTTATAAGATTGTCAGCAGAGAATTTCTACATTTTGAAAAAAGAAAGTATTTCCAAAAAGGTTTTCTTACATGGTAATCAGATTTTTATTTTATTAAATAGTAGCCTTAACGTTTCTTATAAATTCAGTCAAATAAATATATCTGCTTTTGTCTCATCATCCATCTGGAATCTCCTTATACATATTGAAAAGAGGCACTCTGTTTGATATTGTGCAATGTTCTGTTGTGAATGACCACAGCCATTTGTTTCTGTTATATCTGGAAATGTTAGGACATATTGCAACTTGGAACTATCATTCATGGTTCATGCTGATGCATGTTTAGATTCAATGTTATGGGAAACATTAATGGATTTTACTGAGTTACAACAGTAATGTTCATAAAGTTGTTCTCAGGACTTCCAGTAGTCCCTTGACATTCCAAATGTTTTTGTCTGAAGCTGAAATAGTTTTCCTGAGATCAAACTGCAGATCTTTTCCTGACTGTAGGAGGTCCGAGAGAAAGCACATTTAATTTTAAAATGTCTTTTATAAATGTGCTTTGCTCATACATAATTAGTAGTGCATGCTCAAGGCTAGGAGTCCTTGACATCTACAGATCTGTAGTGAAAAGGGTATGGAAAGCTCAGAGCATGCAAAAGTGAGACCCAGTGTACACTGGGGACCTGTGCATTAGTAATGGTAGTGTGATGTTGTCATGCTTCAAATGAGACCAGAGACAGAGGGAGGGTCTTGACTCTTTCATACTAATGTCACACTGCATTACAGTACAGTAACAGTTTCATTTGTTCTTTCAAAGTAGCTGTGAATTGCCAACAAACTAAGCCAATCTGTCTTTCTGAAACTTGTACAAATTTGAAAAGCTTTAAAGAATGAACAGTGTATGGTTGTACTTTCACATGTGAATTCACTGGTGATTTTTCTTTCTGTAATACTGACTTGAGTTTTGCTTCTGTTTGGGTTACCTCAGTTTTCTATAAAGTGCTGGAATAAATTCTCAAAAATATATTCAGTTTGACTTCACAGGCTTTATTCTCTTACCTTGTCCAGATACATGTCTGTCACCTCTGGAGAATCAATCAAGACTCCTCATTGCCATTTCTAGAATAAAATACCTGCTCCTCAGGACACTTGCTACAGTGTGGATTCACAGAAACAGAGAATATTCTGAGTTGGAACGGACCTATAATGGTTGTATTCCTTTTCAGTGGGGATAAGAGCTGAAGCTGGAATATAAAGAGTTAATTGAGATGGAAGAAGAATGGGGAGAAATAGAAAAGGAGAATGATCTGGGGCTGAGGTTGAAAGCCATAGTGGAATGGAAGCCATAGGGAAATGGAAGATTTACTTTAGCTGAGAAAGATGGTTGGATTTGCCTTCTGTCACTCATGCAGCAGTCAGAAGTCTTCTGGGTAGCAAACTCATCTCCTAGGCAGTTATTGCAGATTAGGAAATACAAGACACACAGGCAGTACCAGGAGACCAGGACTTACCACACACATGCTCTAAAAAAGCATATTTTAGACTCACATTGCATTTAGATTTTTGCTCTGCTCTCCTGTGTGTTCTTTCAGGCCCAGTACACCTCAACTGTTACAC
Organism: Lonchura striata; assembly: GCF_050655825.1. NCBI lineage: Eukaryota > Metazoa > Chordata > Aves > Passeriformes > Estrildidae > Lonchura > Lonchura striata. Next base: position 67,077,588 of record NC_140703.1, read on the forward strand.
AGCAGTCCCAGAATCAGGGAAAGATTCTCCTGGGTTCCATTTCAGAAGCAGATGTACTGGTTTAGTGGCACAGAGCCATAAAGAGGAGTATTCCTGCTCCCTCTCTACACCTGTTGGTTAGAGTCTCCCTCAGGCTGGTTCAGCTCACTAGAATGGCAGGATGCCATCTTCTACATGTCTGCTTTTTGTTTTTTTCCCTTTCTTCTGATACAGTTTGCTATCATTTCAGTGATCTAAAATGACTCCCTGCGTGGTCTAGCAGGCAGAGGGTGCAGCAGCCAAAGGAGAGCTTTCCCCTTTCCTAGCTGTGAACTTACAAGTTTGTAGACTGACTTGTCACCTGGAGGCTAGTACACTGTCCAAGGGCAGGAAAAGTAATTTAAAATTCCATCTTTTTAAATCCTATACAAGACCTGAGGTCTTGTTGCCACCTCAAAATGAGACCTTGAATTACTGAGTTCCATCAGAAAGATTTGACTCTGGCTCTTGATGTGTTCCAGAGAGCCCACTTGGTTTTACAAAGTGATACAACATGAAATGGGAGGTTTGAGTAAAATGTTTCAGTTGTTCCTAGTAGGAAAAAAGCTGATTGATTCACATTTGATACAGGCCTGCTTAATTGTAGACTCTGTGGAGAACTAAGTGCCTCGGATATAAACAAAGAACCTCCCTGATCACCAAGGCTGTCATTCAAACCAGTGCTCTGCCTAACTTGTCCTCATGCTTCTCTATAGAGTTGCAGTGATACATTTATTTGTATTCAGTGGAGTCTTAACATTTTCTATTTCTTCCCAGCCTTCCATTTGCAGGGGTGATCTGCAGGAGGTGAAAGTCTTCTATATTACTCACTGTCCTGACCCAGCTCTCCAAAGACTCAAAAGTATTCTCACAGACTGTGAAAAGAAAATAAAAACAAATAGAGAAAATCTACATGGCAATTCTGCAACATTCTTACCAACATCAATGGCTGTATAGGCAGTGCTTTTATAAATACAGATTTCAATTTTTAAAGAAATTATATCTCTGCATAAAAACCTTACTTTCTGCACCACTTTACTAATACTTCACAAGAGATTATTTTCAAAAGGTGACAATATTTAAGAGTCCTATTTGAAAAACACATGCAAAAAAAAAAAGTTACTGGAAAATGTTCAGTAGTTTACACAAGTTTTCTGTACTTTTACTATTTTTTATCACAACCCAAAGCACTAGGCCATACAGTATCCCTTGATACACACTTAGCTTTTATCCTTACAAGCTATTTTTTTTAACTCAGGTTTTAAATATCAATTGGGAAAACAGTAAAACTTTTCTTTTTACTCTCAGGCATGTCTAGTTATGCAATATGTTTTCTGTGACAGCTCAAAGTTCACTGCTGAGAAGTATAAGCAGATAAACATAGAAGATGGCACCAGTTTGTTCTGCAGTATTGTATTCAGTAATACATCAATTTGCAATTCTCAAAGCTTCTGTGCAGACCCTTCCACCACCACCGATGTCCAGCTTAGGTTTTCACCATGGGAAATAAAATTATAGCAATATGTGTAAGTACAGCTTGTATTTCCAAGCCATGGAATAATACCAGCCAGTATTTAACTTGAATTCTCTGCTAATGTTTAAGGCTCTGGAGACCTATCCATAATTATTTATGTACCTATTGTCCAAGTGTTCCTTGAGTTCACAGTCATAACGCTAACTGCAAACTAAAAATAGTCAAAACGAAGAGACAGACAAAGACAGAAGGCTGCAATGAAGTTCTGTATCTTAGTGTTTATTACTTAAAATAACATCTAACCTTATTTATGATCCGTGTATGTTTCTTAGGGATGCAGTGGCACGTCTGCAATAGCTCAAGGGGCATGAATTAAAGTAGTATTCCAGCACTGCGGGAGGCTGCACCCTGCCAGCTGGACCATAAGTTATCTACCTCTTTGGGATGAGATTCAGAGGTTAAGAATGGGATGGTACCAAGTCATGCCTATTGCTTTATCCAACAGCACATAAGGGAGTCTTAAGCACAGAAGCCCAAAAGGTCATCAAGGCTCAGGGGAGAAACTACAGACAAACCTTTGTTTCTTACTGGGAAAGGAATTATATTTTCATATGACCAAGAATTAGTAATAGTTGTGAGATCATAGCCGAGAGGGGTGTGCTAGAATATGATTTCATTTAAGATATCCATCAGAAAAGAAAGGGCTAACTAGCCATTTCCCTCAGTTTTTTAATCTACTTAACTTTTCATTCATGGATCTGTCTGTTCAACTGCCCTGGCTGCATAATTAGATGTTACCTTGGTGGAAAAAAGGAACAAACAAAACCTTTCCAGTCTCCCTTACTGGGCTTAGTGTTCCAAGTACCAGAACACTTGGGTGTTCAAGAAACAGCTGCAAACCAAGCAAACATCCTTCCAAAATGGCTTAGCCACAGGTGATCCTTCTTACCTACATGACCTTAACTCCCCCTCAGGTACATCCCTTTGCATCAGTCAGGCTCTGCCTTCTTTGGTTCTTCATGCTCTGCTCTCAAGATCACTTTCCTCCATTGGATTTTCATCAATTTGTTGTTTTAGCAGAATGAACTTCAACATTGACATTGAATCCAAGCCTTTGTTGCTGGCACATTCTATGCAATATTCTTGAAGAATGAGGTGACATGAACTCTGGCATTCCCATCTGTTTTTTGCCATGTTTTGGTGTTTCATCTGAGGTTATTCTAGAGCTGTGTAAAGATCCCATTACAAAACAGAGAGATATATTGAGTGTCAGCTTTTGAACTGGAGATCAGAAGAGGTACTTGAACCACAGAATGATGAAGAATCATGGATTTCTGCAAACAGTTTTGGCAAATTCACTTTGCCTTGTCTCTGGAAAGCAGCCTTCCACATGTGGGACTAATCCTTATCTTTCTATCTTTGTAAAGTAGAGAAAGGTTCAGCTCATTATGTCAAGGACAGGCTTCACCCTGTAGCCACACTACAGCCTTAGTTGCACAGGCTGTCATAAACTACCCACTGCATACTCTCAATCATCTGCTGTCAAACTAGGAAAAAGGTCAAAACCACAAGGAATTTGTAGCTCTTTTTGGCTGACTAGGTCCGCCATTTAAGGTCTCAACAACAGAACTGCTGATAACTTCCATATCTTGCTGCCAAAAACCCAAAACCATATCTATGGCTATCTTCCAGTTTTTAAGCCAAGTCATACATTTTGGAAGTGGTAATCAACTGTGTCAGCTCTCCATTTGGTTATTTTACAAGCCTGGCTAGGTTCTGCCCCAGTAAAGGTTTTGTGATAATGAAAGATGAAACACAGATGAAGTTAGAACAACCTTTAATGGTTTTCAATCAAACAGTAAAATTCTGGTCTCAAAAAATTTTTCTGATGTTACGTTTAATTTTACCATTTTTGACAATTTATTTTCTCAATAAAATGTTTCGTAAGAACAAGAACAGAATGAAAAATAGCTCGTTTTCTGCAGGAGTAGTGTAAGGGGGCTACAAAAAGGACAAATACAAAAATTATTCTCATAAAGGAGACAGCAAGCAATTTCATTCCAGTATTTTGCTAGAAAGCTAGAAAAAAAGAATGGTTGCTTGCACAATAATATATTAGATTTAAGCAACTTCTGCATGCACTACTCATGTTTTCATGTACTGCCTCAATTTCCATGACACTTCTGAAATTCTTGCACCCACACTCATATCTGCACATATTATGGCATGAGAAGAAATCTGGACTTTTTCTGTTCACTTATCAAATTAATTAATTACTGAAAAAGTCTGTTTACCAAAATGAATAAATAGAGTTAGACAATTTAATAGAGCCATTCATCTTTAAGTATTAAACAAAGAATAAGGAATGCTGTGATTTGTCAGATCCTACAGAAATACTGCAGAGTGGAAATGTTACTCACCATTTTGTCTCCATGTTTAATGTTTGTCTTTCCTATACTTGCCAGTGCCTTCCTAAGCCTCATGAGAACCAGGGAAGAGCTAACTTCATATCCTGGACATCCTCTTTTCCAGAAAATAGAAGAGGATCATGATAAAGTCCCACATGCAGGGTACACCTGAACAATCATTCAGAGGCAAAATAATGGGGTTTTATTTTACACTGACAAGACTGAAGATAGGAAAAGCCAGTGTAAGGCCCATTCCATTCACTGAAACCATGGATGCTCTGCCTCCAATACTGAAAGGTTTTGGAGAAAGTAGTGAGGGAAGAGTGGTCTTCCTTGTGCATCCTTACACAAAGGAATTTCAGGAGTGCCTTGAACAGACCTGCGAGGTTACAAGAATCTAATTTCATATGTAATGATTTCTCTGGGTTGTAAAATAATGAAGCATTCTTTCTATTCCTGGCTACTCCTTATTTACTCAAGATTATAGAGTAAATCAGTCTAGCCCTAATCTGGAAGATGGTAATGATAATTTAATTACCCTCAAAAAACCTCTGCTGAATTTTCCAGTGGTAGGACAAAAGATTTTAATATGTTGGAATAGAAGCTACTCACTGTGAACAGCAAACATTCACAGGGAATATGAAGTCATTTTATCAACTACCTAGGACCCCAATTACCCTGCCTGCAGGCTGCACTAAAAATCCTGGGGTTTTGGCTCTTCTCCTCCTGAGATGTTCTCTATCAATGCAAGCATTAGGCTTATAGTTCTGTAGGCGTGCAGTCAACATCAGGCAATTACACTCCCCACTTTAAAGAAGCTTTATTATGCACTGTGATTGCTTTGGGGAGAATACTGTCTTTGCTACTAAGTGCAAATCTAATGGATAATATCACTGCACAAGTTTGAGCAATGTGCAAGAGCTTTTATTTTTCCATCAAACAAGATGTTTGATGTTTGGGGGAAAAGTTTGCAGAATGGTCATTCATAAAGCCACTGCTGCATCCAGTCAGATATTTAAGAGTTAGGAAAATTCAACAGGAATGTGGACCGATCTCAGCTGTGCCTAAGTAATAATTTATGTGGATCTTAAAAGTTTCTTAAGAAATTCCTCGTTCTACAAAAGGCTTGTTAATTACCATTTTGCTGCTGCAGACTTGTCAACATTTTTCCCCCAATTTAACCTGCATTTCTATTCACTCAGGGTTGAATCCCATATTAAATGGGACTGTGTCCTGTAGAGATTAGTTCTTCATTCTCAAAGAAGATGGCAGATGAAAGTATGCAATGCTCCTAAGATGGCTGTTGTCTTTGTAGTTAGTATCACTGTAAAGAACTTAAAAATAAATTGATTCCAGTTTCACAGGTCTTTGCTTAATACAGCAAAAAATCTTACAGGAAACTCTTACTGGGTGTAAAGTCAGTGGCAAACATTATCTTTCATATCTGAGAGATAATGTAATTAAAACAAACAAAAAAGATGTGGTTGTCATTTTGCTAGGATGCAAACCTGACATCAAAATGCTATGTGGCCAACACACCATTTGGTGTTTGATAAACACCACCAAGTCTGAGGGAACAGACCTTCAAGAAGAAGAAAGGTTTGCAGCATGGAAGTAGTTTCACACAAGAAACACCCCAAATTGCTGGTGTGGAGCCACAACACAGCAGTGCTACCAGTGGTTTACTTTCCATTGTGAGGCATTATACATGCACACTGTATTTCAAATATAGCTGTCATTTAGTAGATTGATTACATTAGTGCAAGGCTTCTCAAGTTTTATGATGCCATGGCTTTCTCAACAGCAGGGAACAGTCACTCTTACAGATCTACTACATTTTTGCCAGAAAATAAAAGGCTAATGACTTGAAATATGAATGCCACAGTAAGGCCCATGATTAATAGCCACTGAGTAATAAAATCATTGCTGACAAAATATGTCGAATGACAAGTTTAAATCTTTTCCAATGAAAAGTTTAAATATCCTCTTGGGAAAGGAGTCCTCTGTCTTGTTTCCAGTGCTGCAGAAGTATTTTTTATTCAATTGCTTCTTGGGCAAGTGTTGTGAAGCAGTTTCCAGCACATGGACAAGAACCAAGACTTCCCATTCTCAAACACATTTTTCTTTTAAAAGGCAAGATGTGTACCTCTTCACTTTGTCTGTGTCCTCAGGAGTCCTGTTCTCCTTGCTGAACAGTGGCTCAATAGATTTCAGTGGCCTCATGCTGGACCTTTCCATAGCTCAATGACTGTTTCAGAAAGGAGGTACCACAGGTTAAATTCCTTTAAGCTAAGTAGGATCCAAAATCTGCCTGCTCCATTTTGTTGTAGCCATTATATTGCTGTGGTGACACAGCACCTACTTCCTACCTTCCTTGGATGAAGGTCTGGTTCTCACCAAGCACCACCTCTTATGCCCAACAGCTTTCAACTGAAGGGCTAAGGCAGGCAAGGAGAACTGCTCTAATTTATTAAAGCTGGAAAGAAAAAAAAGAGATTATACAACCATGTTGTGGAAATGAGATCGATTCCCCAGCTCTTCACTGAGAGGGAAAATTAATTGTGAAACTGATATTTTGTAGCCTAAGACTAAATGCCACAGAATGGTTGGTTACTGCTGCTAGATAAAACTAGATTGGGAGTATCATGGGAAAATACTGAACAAGAAGATTTTTCTAAAACATATTCATTTCTTCATCCCCTGAACTCTGGGGTAGTTGTTTATAGTGGTCAGTCCTAAGTATTGTCTTCACAAGATACACAGTACAATACCCCAGTAAATAGCACCAACCCACTGGAAATAGCAAATTACATTAAAGAAACCCGAAGGGGGATGATGCTTCAGCCAAGAAGAGCATGGGCCAGGTGACAGGCTCCAGCTTTTGGCGTGGCTGTCCCCACCAGAAGAGTCCTGACACTGTCCAATCACATAGTCATCCAGAACACAGCCCCCTAAGCCAAGGAAAATATCTGACCTCAAGTCCAGAGACCAGAGGGTAATGCCACCACACCCTAGCTCCTACCCTCACTCTCTTCACATTATCATCCTTGACCTAAAACCATCCCACCTGTAGACCCAGCTGGGCTATAAAGGGAAAATAGCAACCACCTTTTCTTCTAAAACTTTTGATCATTCAACTTACATCATTTGTCACCAGGGCATGATACAAGAGGGTACAACAAGCACCAAGTGCCTGCCCCTCATCTTCCCTGCCAATGTCTCTTCCCAGTAAAGCCCTACAAGGCTGCACCCACAGTCCAGTCAGTTCTAATGCAAGCAGCCCACACAAGCATTACTGCTGGCTCCTCCTTGCTTTTCAGGACACCCCTGCAATGGCTGTTAATTTTATTACTGGCCCAAAGCCCAGAGCTGCTGCCCTTTCCATCATGGAGATTGCTGAGTCCTTACTTCCCTAAACTGCTGCCTCTCCACCTGCATTTTCCACCACTTGGAGGCTGCCAGGCCAGAGAGCAAACACCTCACAAATGCTGATGAAGCCTTCATCAATATTATCTAAAGCCACAGAAGAAAAGAGCAGCCCTATCCAAATACCAACAGTGGCAGGGCAGGCTCATTCTCATCACAAGTGCCATTCTTCTAGGCAGACCTCCGCTTCCCAGGACTTCCCCACAAAACCTTCAAAGAACAAGTAAACCAAAAAACCTTTAAAAATATGCCAGCTAGGATATATATACTCCTGCTGACTCCTTAAGACCTGCAATCTAGTTTTCCAGCACTGCTGGGCTGCTGGTGGGCACACAGGCAGGCTCATGTCGATACAGGCTGATGTACAAACTGAATTAGGCACAGGACCCTTCATACAGCAAAGGGTAACTCAGCAGTGGTGCTGCTGCAGTATGTATTGAAAATCAGGCATCTTTGCCTGGGACCTGCTATTTTACACAGTATTATGATTTGTTATGCACACCAAGGCAGAGATGCCCAGACCACATCATATTTTCTCTCTCATAAGAGCTTAAGAACTCTTCTTCCCTAAATGTAAATGGAGAGTTTGGGGAAACACAAGCCTTTGATGTGTGTGGGGAGATTTAATGCATTTAGGCAGAATATTTTAATTATGTGAATTACAACAGGACAGCCTGCTCTTTTTAGCATGCTGAGTCATTTCCACTTGGACATTGCAAACATGGACCCTTGCACTGAGTGTTTAAGTATTTGGAATAAACAATTAATGTTGTGCTTCAGCTTTCACAAGCCTTGTGCAGAATAAAGAAAGAACTCCTTTTCTCCTCTCTTTCTTTGTACTTGTTAGGGCCTCCTTTGGAAGAGACTGGAGATAGTTGGGCATCCCAGTTTGAGATACACAGTGCCAAGGGCCAGTTTGCTGAAACTATCTCACCCAGTTCCCAGGCATTGACTTCTGAGCCTTCTCTGAGGCTTCCATTTGCCATCCAGTCTCATTTGTGTACAAAATATGGAGAGATGAGTCAGAGTAATTTCTCAACCCTTTATGAAGAAAATCTGATACCTTGTGCATAGTTGTGGTATTTCTACACACAGTTTACAATACTAGCCACAAACCCAGTTTTATTTTTCTTTTGAATCTTTTGATTTTTTCATACAGTAATTGTTCTGAACTCTGTAGCTAAATGAGGCATTTATTCAGCATCTGTGCCTTCTAAATATTTACTAACAAAGATCTTTTCAAAAACTTTTTCCCTCAGCTTGTTGACTAGGCAGCATAACTTTTTCCATTTCTTTGATCCTGAAGCCCCCTTTATTTTAATTATCCTCCCTTTGGCAGCCAAAGGAAAATGTAGCAATATATACTGAGCCCTTCCTCACCCCTCCAGTTAACAGAAATACCGGTTGTAGATCAAAGATCCCATCAGAACAAACTGCTTCCTATGCAATAAGCCCTCTGTCTCTGGAATAAGCAAGTTTATCTTCATTGTGCATTCCGATAAGATGTTATTATAGCAGTGGCTTTAATTACATTTCTCATAATTACATTAGTGTGCAGTAACATGGAGTTTCACTGAATCTAAATGTGTTAGATTATAAAATATGGTGCCTTTAAGTCTTGTGATGGAAGCCACAAAACAACAAAAAAAAGGGGTCAGTTTTACAGTTGCATAGATGTTTCTGTGAAAGGAATGATGAAATTTTTATGGAACATGGTCTGGAGCATGGAAAAAGATGAAAAGACATCATGAAATGGCAACAGTATATGCATCATGTGCTGTACATCATCTCTGTAATTCAAATGTGGTAGGACTCTAGAAAATAAGCAGCTGCTTTATGATTTAAGGAATAAATACATTCCTGTCTGAAGTTCATAAAGTGATATACCTACAGGTATGCTTTAGCAGCAAATCTTTAAATGTTGATTTGCTTTCCTCCATAAGAAATAGCTTCTTCTCCCCTTATTTCTCTTTTAGTTTGGTTGCGGTTTCTTTATGGTAAGACTGGAAAATATGATACTAATTAACTATCTTAAAGTATTTAATTCTAGGCATTGAGTGGGTTAAAAATGTTTGTAGACATAAAAACATTCTTCAGGATTTGTACATTTCAGATGTCAAATAGTCACTGAACAGATGCTGAGTAAAACAGGTCTTTATGTATCTCAGCTTCTCTGATAATTTGATTAAATATGAGGCCTGGTATTTGGTGCCAGGTGTTTCCCAGGGGAGTGAATTTATCACATGCTTAGTCTTGCAACCCTTATTTAATAACTACTTGATCTATAACTTAATGAAATTGGTGGTGGTAGTTCCTATGAACTGCAGTCAACTTTAAATCAGGCCATAAATTACCAAATGCATCTCCCTTTGAAAGACACAGACCTCCAAGCAGACTGTTCCTACTTGTCCTATGGAGTGGCAATAACTTCATGATCTCCAAGACAACAACATATTTGCAAGGAGTGGATTGGGGTGCAGTGGTCTCCTTCTTGGAACTCCTGAGCAAAATATTCAGTCAGTACCAAACTTGTTTTAAAGCAAAGACAGGGTAAAATTATGCACTGCATGACCCCTACTGTTTGAAGCAACTGTAAGTTTGTGAGGTTCTTTTTCCTTCTGCCAGATAATAAAAATACAGATAAATCTGATGCATATAAATCAAGTTTTTAATTAAAATACTTTAAGTTTTCTAGTACAGATGGCATTTTCCCTTCTAATCACTGCATCCTGCTATAATGCCAACACTGAACAAATAAGAATCTTTATCAGTACAATGTTCTTGTCTGTCATATATCACTGAGGGTTTTTTCCTTTTCATATTTTGAATATTAAATAGTCTAGTTTATAAAGATGGCTTTTTTTCTCCCCTGGCAGGCACATATACTGTCTTTCTTTAAACCATGGGAGTGTTTTAAAATAAAATATTATTAAGGAGATGCTTGCAATCAACATTAATTTTTAATATCTTTACATGTTTTCATCTGGAGAGGGAAGGCAGAGGACACCATTTAGTGATAAGCATTTCAAGTGACCTTCCAAGATGGGCTTTCTCCAAAAGTGAAACACATCTTTGCAGTCTCTGTTTTGAGAAAATTTGTTAATGAGCTTTTAGGTCCATAAAAAAGAAAAAGGGTGGAGGAGCGGGGGCGGGGCGGGGGGGGGATTACTGGCTCCTTGTTGTTGTGACCATTCTTTTCCCTTCTTAGAGCAAGAAAATAAAGAAACCGCATAAGCATGTGAAAATCCAAGCAACCATACCTTCGAAGTAAACAGAACACACAAGGGCATTTTAGGGATAACTGCTGCACTATGACAGATAAAGATAAAACAAAGTTTCCAGTAAGATTGGAAAAGACCTCCAAGACCACCAAATTCAACCTCCAATGACATAGCACCATGCCCACTAGTCTATCACAATGTGCCATGTTTTCTCAGGTTTTGAACACTTCCACTGCCTGGGGAGCCTGTTCCAATGCATAACCACTCTGTCACTCATTTTGCCTGGGAGAAGAGGCCAGCCACCACCTTGCTACAACCTCCTTTTAGGCACTTACAGAAAGCAATGGAACTATTCAAGCTGAGCTTCGAAGAGGAGGCACATCAGAACTGAAATTTACACATCAAGATGACCCCACTCAGTATTTCTAGAACCATCTCCATACCTCTTCTTCATTGACAATGTGGCCAAGAGAAAAAAATATCTCTATGGACTGACTTTAAATCTGCTTCCAGAAAGGGTCAGGAATGATAACCTGTCAGGTCAGTAGTTTCTTCTGAAAAATTCTATTCATTAAGGATATCTTCCCTGGCCTCAAAAATTTGGCATTTAACATGGAAGGAATAAGTGTTGGACTAAGTCTTGACTGGTAGAGAAGCCTATCACTAAAATACAGAGATTGCTTTTCAGGGGTTGCTTGATTGCAAGGTATCATGACTTAATTGCATTTGTGATGTGTGATCAGGAGACAGTTCAGACACCTCTACATGTTCTTGGAAATAACTTTTAAAAAAATAAAATAAAAACCACCAAACAAAACCACAAACCAAAACTAGAAATTCAGTCTTACAAAGCTGAAAGCATTTTGAAGCTAAATCAGCTGGGGAAAAAAAAAAAAAAGAAAGAAAGAAAATAAATAGAAAGGGAATAATAATTAGGAACTGCTTAAAACATTCTAGGAGATACTTTCAAAACCACAATCCAACTGAGAATGGAGGCTATTCTGGTTAACAGAGAACAGACAGACCCCAAATGAGTATGAATGCAAATATGTTCTATAAAACACATAAGACAAAAAAGAAACAAAGGTTTTAGAAAAACAATCATAATGGAAATAAAAAAAGTAGGATAAATCTATGGATAGCAAAAGTAACAGTAAGAAAGGGGTTAAGTATTCCAGAAGTTAAAGTAATTAAAACAATTATTTGTTCAGTACTAGGTACAAATGATAGAACTGAGAATAATAAATCAAATATTACAAAAACTATCTGGAAAAAAGAGAGTTAAATTACTTATACTGCAAGGTAATAACATATCTTCTATTTTAATAATAACTGAAGATGACGTTAAAAAGCAAACCCTGACTTAAGACATTTTGAAATCATCAGGTCAATAGCTTCTTGTGAAAAGTTGTGTGAAAATTTGGAAAGGTTAGGAACATTAAAGCAGAAGACAGCTAATATTATGCTAGCATTTTGAGATATATGGAATATGTGGGGTGATTAGAGGTCTTTCTGAGTTAAAAACAGTTCCAGGTAAAACAATGAAACAGTTAAAACAGGTCATGATCACTAAAGGATTAAGGGGGGACAACAGGAGGACAACATATGTACCACCACCACCACTCAATAAATACATCTGATTAAATTTAAACTGAATTAAAATATTAGCTGGTAAAGGAAATGAGTTTGATATTACAGACTTTTCAGAGGTATTCGGCTTCACGCTACCTGACATTTTAATTAAGAAATTAATGTAAGTTCTATTGAATTTGTATTATTTTAAATTAATTAAAAACTGACTAGTTCCTAGGTCTGAAAACGTCACCATAAATGGGGAAAATTTTATCAGCTTGATGGATTTTTAATGAGGGCTCAAAGAGATAATTTCTTGACCTAACAGTATTTAACTATGTTTTTAATAATGACACAGAAGAATCTATGAAGTTCTTACTGAGAACTTTTCCAATGACACAAATTATGGCATTGTTGAAAAAGAAGTAGAAAAATAATTTGAAGAGAATATGTAATTAGACTGTCAGTAGGGCAGGTGAGGACCTCAAAGTCATTCTATCCCTCCTCATTTTCGTGAAAGAACCAGATTTTCTGACAGATTTTTTGCCTAATCTGTTCTTCAGAGGTATAATTTCTCCCTCAGCAATGGGGAAGTTATTCCAGTACTTGCATTTAAGCCTGGCTCAAGAAAACAGCACGTTTCTGCACATGCTGCTCCTGTCTGTAAGGTGACATGCTGGAGTGAAGAATGTTTGCAGGTCAAGGTGTGAGAGGATGGGGAGTCTATCCTAGAACTTAAATAAATCTTGGGCTTCATCTCACCAAGAGACAAAATTATTTAATACTGGTGTGATCTCCATAGGTTGAAATAGAGACATACAAGGTCAACTGTTCTCTGTGTGTATCCCCTGATGTCTAGTAGATCTGGAGAAACCTGGGTTCTTGATGTCCACCATTCAAAAAATGTTGAAAATTTGGAATGGAATCAAAGGGGAGCCCAGCAACTCTTAAGATTATTTAATCACCTGGTATTTAAGGGCCATTGCCAAGTATATGAAGGAAAAGGTAGAGCATAAGCACAGGTTGTAAAGGAGCAGACATGCAGAAATAATGAACTTTTAGTCCCATGTGTAAAAACACAAGATCAAACTGCTAGTAGCTGAAGGTAGAAAAATTCAGAGCAGAGAAAGCTATTTTTCTTTACAGCCCATGCTTACACTACCTGCCCACAGAACAACTTAGAACAACTTAGCAGGACTTGTAATGGATTTTCCATCACAAATGATTTCAAAATCTCTTTTTCCAGAAGATTTGCTCTAGCTCAACCATAGCTGTTGGCTCTGATGCCAAAGTTCAGGGAAATCCTGGGACCTCTGCATATATGTGAAGTCAAAGGACAGTGGATCATTTTTACTGCCGATGAATCTTTGCATATGGTTTCTTTTCCATACTCTTTCTCTTCATCCAAGCAAGTCCTCAGCAACAAGAAAACTTCTCAAGTTAGTAAAATAAATAATGGACTTAGATAAAATGGCTGAGAGTTCATCTGATTCTTCTCAACATTAGGTGTGAAGTTCAGAAGGTGAACTGAAGGCAGGGGATTACAGCAGTTCTTGAATCAATGCCAGCTGAGCCAGAGGCACATAAATATTTCATCCAGGTCAGGCAAACCAGGGAGGTAATTTATCACAGGTTTCAGCCAGTGATGGCTAAAAAGGGTGGAAAGAATCCTTCCAGAGTTTGCTTTCTAAGGTTTACTAAGTCATCAACTTACTGTTCTAAAGGAACAAGAAGTGCAAGTATCTCTGTCCTCTTTCTCCACATGATCTCATAGTTTTGAGGACAAAGTAACAGACTGTCAACTGGAAGATCTTCTTCCAACTGATCTCAGCTAGTCTGCCATCAATCCACATATCTTGGAACAAAAAGACATCTCGAGAATCATATTGTTCTGAGCATTTCAAATCTTATTCTCTGCAGCAGAGAACAAACTCAGCACAAATAACAAGACAGGTAGCTGGGTCTCAGTGCACTAAAAGCTTTGGAGAATTAAAGCCAAGTCATTGTATGTGGATCAAAGAAAAGGAAAGAAATCAAGGGACCCTGTGGAGCTTTGCTCTAATAAGATGAAGACAAATTTCCCTGCAATACCTTAGAGTTTGTGGGGGTTTAGCTCAGAGCAGAAATTGTCCCCAAAATCTTTAATCACAAATATGATTTCATTCTTTTAGCCAGTACTTACATACACACAAAAATCTTGTTATGGTACTGAATAGGAAATTATCCTTTCCACTTATGAAAACTATAGTAACCTGGCCAGTCCAAATATTCTGCAATCTTTTTATCTAGTAATTGAAAGGTACCAATAATAAATTCATTTGTCCATACCACAGTATGCTCATTCACTTCTTGACACCTCTTTAAACCCTGGATGAAAAGTGCCATGAAGCTAAATGGCAAATTTCAGATCTTACTAGTCACCTGACTCAAAAGGGACAGAATCCCCATCCTGGTGGCAATACCTGAAGTCACTCAGCCCGCTCACCTCTTTGTCTCCCAATATTTCTGAACTATTGTTTTTCAGTTTTCTCAGGTGGTCCTTGTTACTTCATCCACTTCATCCACTCTACTGCTGATTCCCTTTCTTCCTTCTCTCCCTTTAAGCATGTACCTCCAAACCTGCCTGTCTACATCTGTCTTCTGCCTCTCTGGATTTATAGCTTCACTTACAGAATCTGAAGCAAAGAGCAGAGAAATGAACAATTGCAATACCTTTTCTGTGACAGAACAGACCACCCAGTTGCCCAGCACAGTCTCGACAATACTGCATTTACTGACAGGTTGCACAAGATTGCAGCTGTTTTTTCCACCTGTTTTTCTTCTGAGACTTAGCACCTTAAACCATAAACATGCAGGAAATTGATGTGAGTAGCACAAAAGTTTGAGGTTTGTAAAATCAAATCAAATGTTTCATCCTGCTTGTGCTGGAAAAAGATGTGTGAAGGAAGACACCCTGATGGTTCAAGTGCTTATTTTTAAACCTGCTACAGATGTGTCCAAACTGTTGGGACCTTAGTTAGGATAATGAGATACCCAAACTGCCTATGAATGAGAAGCAGGGTAAGCTCCAAGTTTCCAGACAGCACAAGAAATATCAAACCCAAGGGTAAGCAGTGAGGCTGGTCCAGCCCTATCCTGGGAAGGGCAGTAAAAGGTGTGGAGTTAGGTATCCAGGCAGGGTTTGGGCTTGTAGTTCAAGCACCCAGGGAGAGAGTGAGATGGTGACTGCTGCTGCTTGAATAATCAGCTTCTTCTTGGCAGTGCTGCCCCACATCTGACTCCACCCTGCAATACAGGAACAGCCGTCACTTTCCAGGGCTCTGGCACAGGCAAAGCGGGCAACAGAACCACAACTATGTTCCTGTTCCCAAAAATCTGCTGCCAGAGGCAAGTGCCTGCTGTGTCTTTGCCTGAAGAAAGCCCTTGAGGAAAATGTAACTCATGCAGTAAATCCAAGATACTGTGGCTAGGAATCTTCTAGCGCCTGCAGCAGCACACTTGGAGCTGTTTGATGGATCTCCATCTCCCAGCACAGGACGCTGCTGTTGTAACAGCTGTTCCTTGTTCAGTGGTGGACACTGCCAGTACTTCACTGGAGCCCTGGAGCAGTACCTACAGAGTCAGTATATTTACAGCTCTCAGGAACTTGTAGTTCTGTCCAAGTGGAAAATTCATGTTATTCTATGTTTTACACAGTATCAGTGCTAAAAGACATTAGTACTGTTCCATCCATTTTACAGCTACATCCAGTCTTTACTATTTTCTATATAACCTTATCCTGATGATAGACAGTTTTCTTTACAGAGTTACCCGGTACAAAAAGACAAAATACAGGTCAAAATAAGAAGAATACCCCAATAAGGTTCTGTTTATGAGTAAAGAAGGTTGGTCCATGTTTTACAGGAGGGGATTTGAAAAGTTACCTCATGTGCAGGCTAAGGGAGGGCTTCTACTAAGGGCAAGATGGGAAATGAGGCACTGGAGAGAGATAATGGCAAATGAGAAATGGAATTAGCAGAGCCCAGGTGGTGCAGAGGAGTGACAGGTGATGAGTCACCCTGGCAGGAGGAGCACAGCCTTACAAAGAGGACACTGACTTTGAAAGCCATGCAGAAGATTTGGGCTCAGGGATTTGGGCTCTGAAAGTGTGTGTGGAGACAGTGGAAAGGACAGGTGGAATATATGAGCACTGGGCCTGAGGAGATCCATCATTCCAAAGGTTCCGAGAAGATCACAGGTAACACCAGCAGCTCTTGTAATAAAGGATGTATGTGTGAATGCCATATGATCAGAAATACAACTGAATGCAAAAAAATTGTTGCCTGCTATATAATCTATAATGTATCAAACTCTAGTTGTGGGGTAGTTAAAACCACCATCACACAAATAGGAATGCAATCAAGTCATTTCACAAATAATTTATGCCTATTTAACTGGAAGCTTCAATCAAAGTAAAGTTTTAGGAACTGACTGCTCAATCTAGGCAGCAGCTCTGCTGGTTGGGATCACTCCAGTAGCAGTACTGGTATTTTAATGTACCATGCCAATGAAAATACACTGGAGATAGCACAGCAGGCTGTGCACCAGCATGGCCTTGTCCTGCCACCTCTTTTTTGGTAGCAGAAACTCTGAGCAGAGGCATGAAAAAACCAGAGGTTTCAAAACCTGAAAGAGATGCAGTGAGACCCGCAGAATTTGGTTGTGCTTCAGTAAGTTACACACTACACCTCTGCCAATCCATCCCCCGCTACCTTCCACAACTGCCCATGTATACATTTGCAGAGTAATGATTTCAGTTAAAAATAAACAGCATTGTGAACATAAAATCTGAAAGCATACAGAATTAGGATATATGATTGGCACTTTATTAATATTTACAGTGATTTTTAATCAACAGCATCTTTTCTGCCACTCATCTGTCAAGAAGTCTCCTGTAGGAGAAACCCGACAAGTAGTGGGGAAGCCACTGGTATTTGAAGACTACTGAGTCCAAAGCAGGAAACAGATATTTTGGGGCATTACATTTTTATCTCCCGATTGCACCATAGCCTCACGCACGCATGCTTGGATAAAACTGTGCTGCGGAGCCGTAATTGCATTGTGGCTTTTTGATGTCTACTCAAACAACATTAGCTTTGCTGTCATGTTTTACAATGTAAAAAATTTTGGTGAAAATGTCAGCAGGATGGTATCTTTAATCATATTTATTGATTGACCTCAAAAGGCACAGTGCAATTTAACTGGAGCCCCTCAATGCAGCCAGGGTCAGGTTCAGACAGTACCTGTTCCTAGCACTGCCTGGAGCCCCAGTTTCACGAGTAGCTCTTATGTCTAGTTCCTTGAAGCCACTTGACTTCCCTTCTTTCAGCCCTTCCTTATTACGGCTAATGCAATACGCTACACAGCTAGAGAAACTTACTTCTAGGGAATATGAGGGTTTAATAGGTAATCTCTGAAGCAGGAAATGCATCTGCTTATCAGTGCCAGCTGCATTTTGGTGTTCTCTGACTAGACCGAGAAATGATGGGACCTCCGCACAGCCCGGCGTGGGAAGGCGCAGTCTGATCCCCAAACCTGTCGCAGCTGTGCTGTCCAGCCGTCCCAGAGGGACGACGTTGATTCCAAGTCTTTTCCGCAGCCGGCATTTGTCTCCCGTGCCCCAAAGCCGGGTCAGCAGCCCTCGCAGCAGCGCAGGACGGGGCTGAAGTTGGCCCACGCCCCGCTTGGCCACTGTGTCCATCCTCGGGGACTGGCGAGAAGGACCCGGGGAAGGGCCGGCTGCGGGGGCACCGGGCGAAGGACCTGTCCCGGGGCGGCCCGGCGGTCACACACAGACGCCTCGCCGGCCCCGCACGGCTCCGGGCAGGGCAGGCATCGGGGCACCCCCTCCGCGGGCATCCCGGGCCGGCGGAATGGCAGCCCCGAGGCGGCTGTGCTGGCGCGGGGCTGGGGGCGAGCGGCAGCGGGGGGTGCGCGGAGGGCGGGTTCCGCGGGGGTGGTTCGTGTGTGCCCGTGCCTGCGGGTGAGCTCCGTCTCGGGTGCCGTGTGCCGGAGGGGCAGCACTCGGCGGGTGCGGAGCGGTGAGCGCGGCGAGGGGCGGCGTGCGGGGGGTGCGGGTGCGGGAAGGTGCATGGTGCGAGTGTGCGTGTAAGTGTGTGCGTGCAACTCACCGTGGGCGTGTGCTCGTCCGTGTGTGCTTGAGCGTGTATCTGCATCTGTGCGGATGGATGTGCGTGTGTGTGCGCGGTGCCAAGTGTGCGAGCGTGTGCGAGCGTGTGGATGTGCGCTTATGTGTGTGTGACTGTGTGTGAGCGATCTCGTATGTGTGTGTTGTGGTGTGTGTGTGTGTGTGTGTGTGTGTGTGTGTGTGTGAGCGCGGCCGGGGGGGCGCGGGGGCGGAGGGGCGAGGGGCGGGCCAGCGGCCGCGGCGCTGCTGGCCGCGGTCCAGCCCGGCGCTCTAACACAGCCTGGCGGCTCCCGCCTGACTGACGCCGGCCGGGGCTGCTGCTGCCGCTGCCGCTGCGCCCTGGCCCCGCCGCCGCCGCGCAGCTGCAGCCGCGCTCCCGCCCGCGGCGCGCCGAGACCCCAGCCCGCGCCCGTGGCAGGTAAGAGCCGGGGCTCCCGGCCGCGTCCCGGGAAGGGCGGAGGGGGAAGCAGAGGGGACGGGGAACGGTGCCGTCGCTCCAAACTTCGCGCCGGGGCCATCCCGCATCCATCCCCGAGCCGTGCTGGGTCGCGGGGCGGCGGCGGCCGCGCCATCCCCCCGTGCGCCCGGCGGAGCAGCCGCGGCGGCGCCCGGGCCGGTGTCCCCCCGGCTGGCGGCCCCGGCCCCGCTGCGCTGGGGCGGTGTGCGGCGGGGGCTGGGGCCGCAGAGCAGCGAGATGAGACAGACCGACGCCAGGACGGCGAGCGCAAGGAGGAGCGCGGGGAAAAACATTTTTATGGATGGCTAAACGCTGACAAGTCTTCCCGCTGTCAGGATTTCTTTCTTTCTCGTTTAAGTAGGAGACGGGAGGGAAAAAATAAAAGAAACAACAGAGCCCCACATGACACGTTTGGAAATACTTTTCCTTTCAGAGGTTACTTTCTGTTCAAGAAATCCCGCTCCTGGACACGCTCCCAGGCAAAACGGAGCGGAATTGCTGGGATTCGGGGTTTTTATTCCAGCTATGAACGGTGACTCTGATTGGCTTCTTGTCTTTTGGCTCCGAAGTTAAAACGGTACACGTTTGTTGGTTAGCAAGTAACCAACATTTCCAAAAACAATAGCCCTCGATATGGCAAATTATAAATCACTGTAATTTTATCCCTGTGCTCTAAGTGGGGGGAAAATTCGGAGTTTGGCTCATTGGTAACAATTCGGATATTGTTTGCTAGCTTTGTGTTTTCCTAGTTTGATTTCATGGGTGAATTTATTTCATGCTAGCTAGGTCTGCTTTAAAAGAGGCATTAGTGTGAATAAAAATAAATGACACACACACACGGGCACGTGCGCACGCACAGACACGCACGCCCACTGTTAATTACTTGCATCTTATAAATTAGTGAAGGAAATATTTCAGCCCAGAATGGTCAACTGTTTAGTGAAGGAGCTCTCCCTTGGCAAAAATGGGAAATGATGTGCAGGGCTTCAGGAATGTATTCAAGTTTGCAGTGGTTTGGGAAGGGCACTGCAGATAATGCAAGTTTCAGTACTCTTCAGCATCTGCGATGTGTGGAAATGTGCCCCTCTATATGTGCAAGTATTTGTGCAGTAGGACAAATCTTCCCATCTTCAGGAGCATAAGATGAAGAAAGTGCTGCAAAATTATTCTCCTCAGCAATGGTAGGACAAATGTCATCACTCAAACAAACCTCATCCGTTTTAATCCAGCCAGACAACTCCCTTCTTTCAGATTTGATAAGTACCAGTGTCTGGCTGGTTCATCTTCGCTTCCTGTTAGATTTTAAAGCAGACACTGGGGATGTTTGTGGTTTGGTTTTTTTTTTTTTTTTTTGTTTTTTAAATATTGAGTTAATTTGACTTAGTAGCTAAAATAAACATGCCCAAAAGTACATTTAAAGTCAGTTGTATCAAGAAGGACGTCTTGTATTTACTGGATTTAGCAGTAGCTCCCGTTCCCATCTGTCCTTTGTGATGGAATTAGAAACATTTTCTTCTTCACTTTATTACCTTGCACATAAACTGATAAACAGTAATTCTACAAAAGTGCCTGGAATAAGAGTCAAATCCTTATCATATCCATATTATATATGCAAACTGGGAGATTTCCTGATGGATGCATCGAATCTGTGTCAGTATTTGTAAACTGATACAAGGTGGAGAGAGCTTTTATTTACCTGCAGCAGCTGAAACAAATGCGCAGAAAGCTGTCAACTGTACAACTTTGTGAAGAAGTTGAGACTTAGAATTTCACTAAAGAGTCATGCACACACATGCCAAATTTCTGCAGAAGGTAGGGATGTGGTACCACCTCGGGTTTGAAAGCTACTCTCCAGAAAATAGGCAGCAGTGCCCCATCTGCGCTTCAGTGGGTACAAGACAAGGCCCAGCTCACTAAAAGAGGAGTGTAGAAGTGTCAGTATAATGTATCATGTAACATCTGCACAGTTAATTCTCCTTTCTCTCCTTTTATTCTTTTACAGGCTTTCTGCATCTCGCATTTGAATTCTTAGCTAGCTGCTGTTATCAGACGGGTAGATAGTGTGTCATGCAATCCTCTCTCCTGAGTGCTAAAGTGCTGTAATTTTGATGGCCAGGCCAATCTGTCGCTATAAAGTTTTATTTTCCCATTGTTAAATTCAAAGGACAATGACTACTAATTACAAGTGACCTTTAACGAAAACACTAGCTGGAGTTTATCACTGGTGCTGATACTGACTAACAGTAATTCCAGCATCAGCAGTACTGGGCACCCTGTTTCAAAGAAACTTAGAAGAATAAGGGGAGACAGAAATATATATATATATATGCACTCTATATTTGTCTTCTGCAAAAAATACAGTGATAGCATAGAGAAATTCCATTTTCTGTGCAATATATACCCTTTACAAATAATAATTACAGGGTTGGAGAAGAAAAAGAAACCAAACAATGCAACATAAATATTTTAAATGAAAACAACACAGCAGAAATATACGTAGTAAAGGTTTTTCTAACTGTCTGGTTTCCTGATACAGGTGGGTATAAAGAACCGTTAGTGTTACTGTACATGAGCAGCAAGGGACAGTAATAACAATAACAATTTGAGATAATCATCACCGTCCTATTACTGTCTTTGAGAACAGGTGTAAGGAAGCACTAGATTGTTATTACAATGCAACAAAATTAATTTTTCAAAAATATCCCAAATTATTTCCCATCTTCTATTTTGTCTGCAATGTTTGAATGGTTAATACATTGGGAATTTTACAGATGGAAAAGTGACTTAAAGAGACTTAGGCCCTGTCTATTTATTATAGAAGCTAAAAATCTGGCTGTGCTTTTGCAGATGAGTGGATTTAAAAGGTTGAAGGATCAGAGCCCAGACTGAGATCCTGACTAATGCATGTTTACATTTTAATTAAAGCAGGTGAAACATCAGGTGGATTGTTCTACAGAACCATTTGCAAGTTTCTGCATTTTAGACAGATGTAAGGTTGAGCAGTTTCTTTGAGGTTCAGTTCCTCTGGACAAGGGCACAGCAAGGACATGGTGGAGGTGGACATGGACTTCCTAATTTATGCAGTCATCCCTACTTTAAAAACAAAAAACCAAAAACAAAAAAACCCAAAACCAAAAAGAAAACAAAAAAAACCCCAAAAAACAAACAAAAAAAAAAACCACCAAAAAAACAGAAGAAGAAAATCTAATAATCGATCTCTGTTTTTCTGAGACAGTGTTAAGATGGAAGTTTGTTTCTGACTGGGAGAAGCAAAGCCTTATCTCTCACATCTTTCTATCCAAACTTGTTTCCTTCCCACTCTTTTTTCCTTGTCAGTAGCATCACCATCCTCCCTCTGCCAAACTTAGCATCATCTTTGCCTCTTCTGTTTCTTCACAAATGGTGATATGTGGAGTTGCAGTGATACTTCCAGATATCTCTTCACAGTTTTTCTTCGTGTTACATCTTACATTCCTCCTTCCTTTTGTTTGCAGCTGCCAAAGCATTAGTCCACACTGTGGCAACATTCCAGCTTCATACTGCAACCTCCCATTTCCCAATAAGCTCTCTTCTCCCACCTACGTTTGGCTCCTAGTTCTGCTCCCAGATGCAAAATCCTGCATCTTTTGCTTTTCTTCCTGAAGCATCTCCTATTCTGGAGTCTCTCTATATGCCTGGCCTTTGTATAGGTTTTGGAAATATTCCCCACATCCTGAGTTCCCCACAAATGTTGGCCTCAAGCTCACTGTCCATTAAAAGAGAGAAATGAAGAGGAAAGAAAATTAACAGACCCGTGGATCATTAGAGTTTGTTCTGCTTCAGGCTTCCTTTCACCCTCATTACCTGGCTACAATGGGAGCCAGATTGGCCACTTCTTGGTAGCGGTGGTTCTGTGTTTGCCTGGCCTGGTGGCGTGCTGGGTCACACAGCCGTGCTGCGCAGAACAGCAGGCAGGAGCTGGCGATGGAGGTGCCCTCTCCAGAAGGCCTTGTCTGCAAGCAGCAAAGCTCCACTTAATGAAGAATCCTTTATAATGTGAATAACCCTGCAGCTGAGGTCAATACATTTCAACAATGCCTAATCTTTTTTTTTATGTGTGTTTTCTTGCTTGCCTTCCCTTAACAAAAAAACACACCAAAAAAACCCGAAACTCATTCCCCCAAAAAACCCTACCCTTTTTTTTTTTTCTTTTAAGCATTCCTTTGCAGCATTCCTCATCAGATCATACTTTACAAAGCCATCCCTCTCCGAGTACCTGTGGCACAGATGCAGAAATCGAGGCACCTGAGGGAAAGCTATTTCCCCTGAGGCCTGTGGCAGGAAGCGATCCCACACACTGCCCAGTAGGCACAAAACTGACTGGAGCACAAGCAGTTCATGTGGCTTTTCAAAACTCTCTTAGGGTTACTTGCTGGGCTTGCCTATCCAAACCTACTTGTCTCTGTCAAATTACTGTGATCCAGCTGCCAAGGTGCAGTTTCTCACCCTGCAGCGTATGTGAGGTAGCTGATTTATCTCTCTCTAATCAACAGATCTTGGATTACTTCACACAGGGCATGAAACTTTCACAGAGACATCTAGAGTAGAGAAACCAAAATCCATTCCCATGGGAGGCTGCAGCTCCCATGCCTGTCCTGCTGCATGGTCCCACAAGAACCACCTCAGGCTTCTTGGTGGTGGCCTCCTTGGGAGCCTTGGGCTGTAGGGTCTGCATGGGCTAGAGCTGAGTGTTAGGAGAGGAAGGGCAGAAACAACTATGAAGAGATGGAGTATTCCTTGGTATCCTGAGATGGATTTGAAGAAGAGTGAAATACTTCTTTTAAAGACTCAGAGCCTAATTTGTGCCTTCTGCTCATTGTTTTCTGAAGCTGGTAGTTAACATGACATGTCATCTTACATGCTAAAGAGAATTTAGCCTTTCTTTTTTATTCCCAGGCTCAAATGTAGGCATATGAAGCCTGTTTAATCTCATAAGCAAGTGTTCTGGTTTACACAGAATCTGAGCACCCACATCTTCAGCTGAAGTCAGTGGGAATGACCAGCTATTTCCTTCTTTCCCCCACAGGAGGGAACTAGATAGGCAAATTCTTGCTCCGTTTGTTCTTAGCCCTATTGTTGGGAAATAACTTCCACAGGCAGTCCAAGCATATCCAAATATTTTTCACAGAAAATATCCTGGTCCCTTGACCAAGGCAATCCCTGCTACTGAATCAGATCTTTATATGGATAAAGCACACTAGTATTAGTGCTTACCTCTTCTCCACAGAGTTATTTGCTGCAGTTCTCCAAGATGCAGGCTATGTGGGTACTCCACCCTTCCTCCCCCCAGCAGGGTTTCACAAGCCGCTGAGGGCTCAATTAGCACAGATTACTGCGGATGTTCATGCAGGAGAACCTATATGTCAATCTTATTGCATTAGCAATTTCCCACAGTGATGCACAATGGAAGCCTTTTAGGAAAAACAGATTTGAATATGATATGGTTTGAACACAATGAAATGCTAATGCGATTCCATGGACAACTGCTAGTGTGATGTATATAAAAAGTGTCTTGTGTGTGAAATCTATCCCCCCTATGCAGTTGGCCAGGCTGTCTCACCTGCAGAGAAGGAGAGGTGGCTAGCAGTACTGTTGCTTCCTCCCCAGGCCTGCTGCCAGTCAGAGGGGAAGCATTCTGGAAGTTCTTCCTTTTGAGTTTTTAATCCAGGATCCATATGATCTATTGATCTGCATTTCACTTCCCACGCTGTGAGATGCTAAATCATCTGTAAAATACGAATGCTGTGTTAACACCAGAACTGAGTAATGCTTCAGCTAGACCTCCCTGAGGTGGGATGTGCTACCATACAATGTGAGGAGAACATTTGCTTTATCCTTTTTCCCTGTGTGCACTGTAAAGGCACAGGTATGCAAAAGCATATTATGTTCTGACAATTGAAGACACTAAACTTCCAGAATAGATTCCCATCAGACTAGGGTGCTACATCCTTGGTGAAGTAATTGTTATTTAGATGTATCCTTATTCACAACGTTCTTAACATCTAAATCTAAGCAAATCCTTCTCCTAAAATGAGTATTTGGCAATGACTCCAAGAATGCCACTGATTGATAACAAGGTTTACAGGATTCGATTAGTGTGGCTATAAACTTTAGACCAGCGTGGAAGCTGAAATTCTTCTCAAGTCCCTTTCTTCCTTTGTGGAGTGTTTGTTCTGGAGGCACTCGGCTGCATGCTTTGTATTGGAGACAAATCAGCTTTTATTTTAAAAGCAGGAATTCTAATTTTTGTGGATTTTTAACCGTTCCATTCTTAGAAACACCAATGGGCTTTCCTACAGTTTCTCTGGGAATGGTGGGTATGTGAGGAATGCAGGACCAACTGGCTATAAAATGGGGCCAGAGCCATGAGAAGACATTTTGGCAGGTTGATGCACCTCCTCATCACCCCAGTGCCTCCTGCCTTCTCCCAGACATACATCCTTAGAGCTCCTCCACAGCAGGAGTGCTCCTTAGCCCTCAGCTCTGCTGGAGGAAAGCAGCTGAGAGAAGGGCTTTTCCTTGGAGATGCCAGTCTGAGTCTGAGCAGGGCAGCCTCAGGAAAGGGTAAGGCAGGGACTGGGTGGGTGGGTCTTCTTCCTGCCTGCAGGGAGCAGGGTGTGAGGCAGAGAAGAGGATGTGTCCCTGTGGGATTGCATCTTAGATACTTCAGTGTGGCCCAGACAGGGAATATTGTGCAGTTCACTGCTTATAAACATCACAGTCACTGGTTTCCTTTAAAAATTAATACTGAGGAAGGAAGTGCAGTCGGAGAGAGATATCATAGTGATAAATACAGTTTAGTATTTTTACATAGACTTTTGTTGTGGTAATTTTGTGGGGTGCCCTGAGATATTGTGGGAGATTTTCAAAGACAAAAATTGGTGGGAATGTCCAGCCCTCTGGTTTGGGTTGCTGTCCTCAGCAGCTATATGCAAGTAGCCCGGGTGTCAAGGCCAGGGTAGCCATGCTAACCCAGTGCTGCAGCAGAAGAGAGAGGTCCTTTTACTTGGTTGTAGTAGGGGAAGTAGGCTCATAAAGGCTCATCTCAAGGGGTTTTCCAGTTCCTTCTTCCTCCCCAGCACAGTTATTGTTGGAGCCAGCTGTGTAAAATGCGCTCATAGACAGCAGCAACTGTCACAACACATATCTGTCCTACTCATATGCTCTCCCTGATTTTTCAAGTGGACATGAAAGATGGATTGCCCCTATCCTGTCTGCAGCAGATTTTGCACATGGGGGTACTGTAACCATGCCCATGTAACAGAACATAAGAGGGGAGAACACCTCTGTTCTCTCCATCTTATGTTACACAGATGAAGCTTTGTTGAACTATCTCCCAATGTGCTCATCCACAGTCCCACAGCAGGAGTTGGTACATACCTTCCTAATCAGGCATCATGGGCACACCAAACATGACCTGGGTACTCAATTTTCTTTTGCAACAGAATTTATGCTTCTGAAACACTTCGGCAGGTGTTTGGCCTGTGGAAGAGCACATAGCTGTTTTAAGGTGTGCAGATTATATACTTGACTCTCTCCTTTGTATCAAGTTAGAATGTGTTATTCCTGTTAAGAGAAGCTAAAAGATGCTGAATAGATGAGGTAATACTTGAGTGGTTACATGGGCTCAGAAAAATTATGTGGATGTCAGAGATTTTTAGTTACTAGCATCAAATTTTGTTCTTACTTTATTTGGCAGGCAGTGAGTTCAGGTGAAGGCTCCATAGGGTGAACAAGTGGCTGGAGAAGCATGAGGTGTTGTGAGATCTGCTTTGTGATACTGATGCCTGCACATAAAGTTCAATGTAGAAGGGTTTTCTGAACAAACTTGAAAAAGACTCAAAAAAATAGGTTTCAGAAGCTTGCAATATTCATTTAAGTTTATATGAATAAACAAGATGTTGCCAGGGCTGTGCGAAACATGGGTAAATTTGAGCCTCAAACACTCTACCTCCTATCATTGCATCTGTTTCTGGTTGGAGCAGTCCAAGGTCAAGCTGGGAAGAAATTTAATTTCTTAATTAAAAAAAACCCAACCTTCTTTTCATCCTAGGTGTTAGGTTCTGTGGTCGTGGAAGAAGTTGTTAACATTGTAATGAATAATTCATTCAGTGTATTTTCTTGTGTGTGAAAGACAGTAGTTTCCAATGGATTCATAATAGCACCGTTGTCCCAAGGGTGGGTCCCAAGGACAACAAGAAGCCCCAGGGGATCCCAACTGATGTTGAGAGTGCCATGAGTGGAACAAGTGATTTACATGCTTCAAAAATAACATGTGGCCACTGTTGCTGAGCTGATTACTGGACTGTGCCACTCAGGCTGTGCTTTCACATTGCTCTCCTGGAATGAGTGTACATGTGAAACCTCTGTTGCCCATCTCCAAGTTGCTGTTTGGATAAAAAAATATAAAAGGCTGGTGCATGAGGCCTGAGGCAAGGGAAAGGTTGGTGAGGTTCACCACTCATTTGAGATCCACCTATTTGTACAAACTCTGTTTGTTTGTTTTAAAACTCTTTTCCCTGCTGATGTGTAGAAGATCCCCATAGCAAGTAGCAGTGATGATTTGACTCAGGAGGTTCTTTGCCAGCCCTGGGTGTGTGCAGGCTGCTGCCAGCTGGGCACATTTGAAAACATACCAAGAATCATTTAATTAAAAAAAAACTTACATGCTTCTCTCTTTCATAGTAGGTAGAAGTAACTGAATCAGTGCTAGATAAAAATAACTAACCAAGAGCATGTTCACTGCATTCCTCTTCACATTGATCGACTGAAACAATTTTCTCCCTTCCAGTTCTGTTGTGATTTAGTTGCTGAGTGTCAGACTTCCAGCTATAATTGTCTCACTGCTCTGTTTCCAGCCATATGCATCTCCAAGAACTGCACAGCTTATGTCTAGACGACCCTCTGAGAAATCTCCCTCTGTGGCCTTACTTAGCTGTTGCAGTGACAGCGAGACTGATGATGTCAGGCATTCTCGAGACAGCCATGCCCCTCACCAGGCAAGTGCTGGAGTGGAGGCAGCACCTTGAAGCTTTACGCTGAGACCAGAAATACATATACATCTGCCCACACTTGTGCTTACATGCACATACACAGATATGCTTTTGAGGGATGTTGGACACTTTGCTTTTACAAGGTGGTGTCTTAAGTCAGTTGTT
This sequence comes from Lonchura striata, assembly GCF_050655825.1. Taxonomy (NCBI): domain Eukaryota; kingdom Metazoa; phylum Chordata; class Aves; order Passeriformes; family Estrildidae; genus Lonchura; species Lonchura striata. The sequence continues at coordinate 67,105,548 of NC_140703.1, forward strand.
GTTAGCATCCATGAAGTTTTCCTTTTCGGTTTCTGCAGAAAGCTTAGAATGAAATTTAACGAGGACTGGTACAATTTCCCTGCTGTGCCTATGGGAGCGAAATTCCCGCAGCCTGGGTGAATGGCCCAAAGCTGTGTCAGGAGAGGTTTGGGTTGGATATCAGGAAAAGTTTCTTCACCCAGAGGGTGGTCAGGCACTGGAACAGGCTCTCCAGGGAACTGGTCACAGCACAAGCCTGACAGAGTTCAATAATGTTTGGACAATTCTCTGAGGCACATGCTGTGACACTTAAGGTGGCCTGTGCAGGGCCAGGATTTGGCTTTGATGACCCTAGTGTCCCTTTCAGCTCAAGATATTCTATGATTCTATGATTCTGTGACAACTAAATTAGAGGAAACTTCATCAGCATGTTGGACTGCACAGGCATTCTGCTGAGGTGGGATGTGAATCTTTCCTGACACAGTGGATCCTTTTTACATTTGATAAAACCTAAACTTAACAAAATCGTTCCATAATGGAGATGTCAGCATGTTTGCACTAGACAGAGAGGAGGGAAAGTTTAATTTCCATGAGCTCTGGAACCCCTCTTATTAATTTCATCAGGACCTGGCTCCAGTTAGGAAATGGTAAGCCTGCCATTATGGTGGGCTTTCCTCTGCTCCTGACATGTCAGGTTCTTTAGTGCTACAGCAGAAATTACTGAAGTGAAGCTCCTGGAGCAACACATTTCTCCTGTTGACCTGAGGACCTACAGGTTATTTCTACACCAGGAGGTGAAAAATGGGCAACAGAGGAGAAAATATCCTAGTCCCTTCCACTTCATGTCCATTTTGCTGGCTCTTACCCTTGCAGTCATTCAGACTTGAGGTGCCTCATCTGTCACAGCATTAGCTGTATGCAGTGCCTGATTTTGCTATTTTTTTGTTAGGTATTTACCTGTATGTGGAATGGTCCATGCTATATACACACATATTTTTCTCAAATATAGATTTAGGGACTTGGGGATGAGTAGATCATATATGGGTGTCAAAAATTTGGCATGTTTATGTAGCCAAGTAAATTCTACTGAAAACTGCTTCTATACTAATAAAGTAAACACACCTTATACTGTTCTTGGTCTTGAGGCTTACTTCTGTGCAATGGTTGTCTCACCCTACAAAACATGGTGGCTCTATGCTGACTTATTATTAGGAGTGACCCCTGTTCCCTCCTAACTCTTGAACTACGCACTAAAGTGGTTTGGGGGAGTGCTGTGGGTACAGACCAAAGCCATTCCAGATGCTGTGGTAATAACATGCTACAGGTAATAAAGTTCCTGTGCCCAGAGATGTTTCTCACTGCTATTGTGCAACAGCACGATATACTCCCTATGTTTAGGGAGAAGGGAGCCAGTGAGCTGGGCTGACATGTTTCCAGTCCCACCTTCTCGAGACTGCAGGCCACAGAAAAAAAGGGTGGGTCCATGCTCATGTCCCAGTTGTCTTCTACCTCTTCCCTAAATCAAGCTTCAGATCTTAGGCTATACTCAGTGATGGAATAAAGATTTACACGAGGGAAGACTGACCATGTTTAGTGTTGACTATCAGTCACTTAGCTGACAGATAGACAAAGCCTTCCTTGTAGTCCCAGAGGAGGGAATTGAGTTAGGAATGTATCCTGAACAATGCCTGACTCATCCTCATGATAGCACATCATATCTGAGGGAGATAGAGCTGGCCAGACCATAACTTCCATCATTGTATAATGGACATGTGTTGGGAATATGGATCAAAGCTGTAACACTTCCCTTCCTACTGCTGCTCTAGACTGCATCAAGCATCAAGAAACACAGTGGATCATCAGCACAGAAAATAGATCAATTGTGGGGTTGAAACATTCCAGGTAGGCAAGTTGCCGCTTACCAAAGGCGTATGGCTTAAGCAACTGCTGTCCTGAAAGACTATTAAAATTAAATTGTGAATTGACATCTCTGTTGTTGCAGCCCTGGAGCAGAGTGGTTGCCACCCTATTTGACAATGGAGAATCTAAGCATAGCAACAGAGGACTTAGTCTGCTGAATAGTGTGCAGTATTTTATAATTTAATAATATTAAACTAGGATGTTCTGATAATACTATTTGAAAGCTGTTTAGTTTATTTAATACCATTTATATTTTATTTGTTAGTTGAATTTGGGGAAAAAACATTTTAGAAGAAACTGGGGGGAGCGTGGTAGGAAATTGTGCAACATACTTATCTGAGACTATATCACATGGTCTGCAAAGCACGGCTTTTGCTTTTATACACATAGTCTTGGCGACTCTCCCACCAGCAACAATAGTGCTCAGACTCATACTGATGTCACTGTTGAGTTATTTAATTTGACTGAAGGAGATTAATGTGTTTATTTAAAACCTTGGTCAAAATGGAAAAGAAAATCTTGGGACAATACTTTTATGTGAACATGTATGTTTTCACATCTGATGATTGTAGTGTTGCATTAACTTATCAGGAGCAGTTGTTTACACTTGCCAATGCCCAGGAGACCCCCTCAGATAAGAAGTGTGAGCCGTTTTCCCTCTCAGCATAGAACAGAGACTTCTACACTGCTACTGGTCTGGTGGGCTTTCATCCCAGGCTTTCCTTGCTTCCTGTTGCTGCTTTCATGGTTGATCCACAGTGATCCCAGCATTGTTTTATTTTCTTATGTGAAGATGGGGTTTGGTGCCACCAGGCAATGACAGCTGTGTGATGGTGGATCGTCCACAGGTTCTCACCAGGGCAGCAAGGGATGGACACCTCCACTGCACAGGATGTCTGGATGGGGCTGGTGCTGGGCTCTGTAGCCTGAACCTGCTCCTGCAAAGGCTGGAGCCTTCCTCCCTAAATTTTATCCACATCATGTTTTACAAACAGATTGACGGGTTCTTTTCCTGTGATAAATCACTCTGATTTTCCTTCATTTTCACATACATCCTCTAAGTGTTTGGAATAGACTTTTCGTAATAGGCTTTGTCTAGAGGCATTAGTAACTATCTAATTAAATACTCCAGATCATTGGACATTTACTAATACAGAGCAGGGGAAAAAATCTGGAATCTGAAGTTTCTTTTTGCATGGTGAGACAGGTTTCCACAGTTCCATGGACTGATGAAGGGCACGAGCCAGGGGGTTTCTGCCGTGCTCTGTCAAGAGCCTCTCTTGACAGTTGAGGACAAATGGACACACACACAGGTTAATAATGTAGAAATTGCATAAACCAGAGCTCAGTGCTCTGGTGGGTGCCTGAAGCAAGGTGTGCCTGTTCTTCCTTCCAGTTTTGTAGTTCCTCTGTGCATATTTTCATGGTGCTTGGCATATGAAAGTCTCGGTGAAGAGCAGCTGCTGCTGCTGAAGAGTTCCTTTCATGATTTCTCCTCTGTGGGGCCAAGTGCTTCCGTCCTCCTAGTGCAGTGGAAGGCTTTTGGGAATTTGAGCCCCCTCCCCCACCGTTGCTGCTGTTGTGGAAGAAGGGAAAAAGCTTGTTATGTTTCCACATATCTGCATTTCTCAGGGCGATGGGCATCTCCCAAAGGGAAATGCAGTGGGGCATAGGGGTGGGCCTGAGAACAAAACAGAAAAACAGCTCTAGGCAGTCCTTGGTCCTCAGTAAACATCACAGCCTGTCCAAGACACTGTGCTGCCCTGGGCCATGTGTGCTCACATTGCAGCATGCTCCAGAGCTGCATGGCGTCAAGGTATCTGAGTATGCCAAGGAACCAGTCTTTGGGATTGGCCTCCTGTCTCACTGAGTTGTACCTGCAGCTGCACACAGTGTCCCCAAGTGCCCTTTGAACAAGATCTGTACATTTAAGGAAATAGCACAAAAATATGGTTTGTGAAGCTCTGCCACTCCCTGTGGGGGGCAACAGTTGTCCCCTCAGTGGCTGCATCTAAGTGGTGCTGAGGGCTTTGAGCAAACCTTTATTGGCGGGGCAGAAAGGTCCACAGGGGTGGACTAGGTTTGTTATGGAGCTGCTCTTCTAGAGGCATCTATTTGGAAGCTGCTCCCATCTCTTGTTTTAAGTGCCCTCTGTGTAGTTCAGACCTTTGGACTTGCTGTGCACAGGGGGTCCGTGAAATATATTTAAAGCAGTAAATAGCTTGACATACAAGGACATTTTTTCCTCAGAGTTCCAGTCAGTGGAAATATGTAATTTTCAGCTAAAATTAGACTGGCTGCAGCTATATGAAGAAAAAAAAAAAAAAAAGCCCTCAAGAATTAAACTCTTGTCAGATATAGCAGCTCCTAGCAAAAATAACTCAGGATCCATCCAGCACAAACTGTGTCCAAAAGTCTGTGATTTGGAAAGTTGTGAACTGTTGAAGAGGGAGAGAGGGAGAAACCGACTTTATAGGCAGAAAAGGTTTTTCTCTTCCATGTAAGAAAATATAAATAAGTTTAGAGAATACTAGTAAATCTTTCAAAAGCCTTAAATGAAATCTAGGAGTAGTTTAAATTAATTCTGCAGTTAATGTTTTACAGTTCTTGACAGTACAGTGAGATTGGATGGCAGAGAGGGAGTTGAAATCAGAACAGTATTCTACTCATTGCTTCCATAAAATTTGATATTACAGATTTATTTTCATAGAAGATGATTGGGCTGAACCTACAGCTACCAGCATATAAAAAAGAGGGTAAATTTTCTTTTGTACTAAAAATAATCTTAGTCCTGCAATCATTTGCCTGGCTGCATTAAACTCTAAACACAAGTTAAAGTGACTGGATACTTTACAATATCCATGGTCCAACTCTAAAATGAGTGGAGTGGATAGTGCGGAGGAGAGGCTTGGGCCCAAAATAAACACTAAAAACCAAACAGAAAACCACTGAAAATTAACTACACATTTTGAGTGATTTCTCTTTCAAAACATTTTATTGAAGGAACAATGGAAATAGTGTGTGAAGCCTAACCATGTATTGTGTTGCTGTTCCAGGCTTCATCAGGAGTTTCTTGATGTTTGGAAAGTTGTGAGACCCACCCTGTTGGACTACTTGTAACCAGTGCCTAAGACTACAAAAACGTACGTGTGAAAGAGCCTCTCTTCCTTCTTCCACTGTGTCCATCACAATACTGTGGAAACTCCGTGCAGGCCTTGCAAGGCAGGAGAACAGCTTGTGCTTCCATTAACGCTCGTGCATAATCTCTGCTTCTTATGCACTCCAGCACCCCTATCAGTTCCTTGTTCTCCTTCACCAGCCCTGCAGTGAAAAGGCTGCTGGGCTGGAAACAAGGAGATGAAGAAGAAAAGTGGGCAGAAAAAGCTGTTGATTCCTTGGTGAAGAAGTTGAAGAAGAAAAAAGGAGCCATGGAAGAACTGGAGAGGGCTCTGAGCTGCCCAGGTCAGCCCAGTAAATGTGTCACGATCCCACGTTCCTTGGATGGGCGGCTGCAGGTGTCTCACCGCAAGGGGCTTCCCCACGTCATATATTGCAGAGTGTGGCGCTGGCCTGACTTACAATCTCACCATGAGCTGAAACCACTGGAATGTTGTGAGTTCCCTTTTGGCTCAAAACAAAAAGAAGTGTGCATCAATCCCTACCATTACCGGCGGGTGGAAACACCAGGTAATTATGTCATCTGCAAATGATTTGCATCTCTGTGTTAGCTCTTGGTCCGGCAGGTCTAATCTTGGTGCATCCTACAGCAGTGCTCTGAAATGTGAAAAGGCAGGCTCCATCTGATGGAAGGATCTTGGGTCTTACCCTGCCTGCTGCTATCATAGCTCCGGCAGCCAGGACTAGAGAGGAAGTAAGGAGCCCCTCTCCCATTGGGATCTGCATCCCATCGGACCGTGAGGGCACCCGGATCTTGTCCAAGGTGCTGAAAGCAGCTTCCTCTCCATGAGCATGGGTGCTGAATCCTCCCATCTGAACTGGTGGCATGAAGTCTGGGCACCAGCCTGGCCTCACCACCATAGTGAGATTTATGTCTCATTGAAAACCAGGAAACACTAGCTCTCTCCTTAAAGATAAGAATTGCAGTAAAATGGCATATTTTGCAGTCAATATGAAACCAGGTTAGTTGATTTTTCCTAAAATACCTGGTGGCCTGCCTTAGGTGTGTTTGGTTTACCTTAATGGAGAGTTTATGTCAAATAAATCCACCAGGTTCCCATAAAAATTTGAAATTTTCTACTGATAATCCTCTTTGGATTGCACTAAAAATTTACGACCTCATTGAAAGGTCTTTATGTCAATGAAACAGCTGTTAAAAAAATTTAGTGTTCAGTGCTGACTTCTATAGGGATCTTAGAAAGCAGGGCTGGCAAAAGTCTTGAGCAATCATCCTGTTTTCCTCTGTCCAGACTCCCAAACCAAAACAAATTACCAGGTACGTTCCTGACAGATATTTTCCTAATGAGCTCTAAAAATCCCATGTGATAAAGGCTGTACAATCTCCCCAGGCAAGTGAAGCTATTGCTTTGCTATCCTTACAGTTCAAAATGGTTTCTAATGTCTAACCTAGCTCTCCCTTACTGCCAAAAATCATGGTAATTTAATTTACTAATGGATACAGTTGGTAAGTGTATACTTTTTATTCTGAGATTACTCCTTGTCTGGCATGAACTTTACTCTGAGGTGACATTAGGATCAGATAAGTGAACTGTGGGATGTTTCTTTTCACAGATGAAATAAGGGAAAGACATTTGTTAACATTTGTTAACGAGGGGCTGCTTCCTTTTCTGATAATCCTTCTAGTGCAGCAGAGCTGTCACTGTGAAGTTGTATCTGATCCGCTGTAAACGTTGTCAAAACTTTTATATTTTACAGCTACACTGAGTGGTGCTTATTGTCAACAGTTTTCAGTGGAATGAGCTGATCTCATGCACTGCTAAAGTAAACTCTTCAATAATTTAAGAAAAGATGCTCATAAAATATCCCATTTTTTTGTTTATTGCACTTCTTTATTTGCCGGCTGCAGTCTTTAGTGTCTTCTCATTTCTTCTGGTGTTACTTCGGTGCAATTAATGGAGTCTCCTCAGTGCAGAGGCTGACAGCACTGAACGGTGCTGATTTCAACCCTGGTTTTCTCATCTGTTCAGTGCCAGCTAACAAACACTGCTAATGGAATTGTCCAGCAGCTGTTAAATGGCTGTCAAAGCTTCTTGTTCTGATCCTGAAACTCAGAGGCTTTCAGCTGTGAAGATGTCTCTATTTTTTGCGCAGCACACTGGCAGTATCTCTGCTAGTAAAATAGAAGAGGGGACAAGGTGCAGGTCTGGGTACTGATGCATTGGTAACATGATCCCAGAAACAGCTTTCACCCACGTGGACTTGCGTGAACTAGCAGCTCTCAGAGTGCAGGGGTTAGCCCACAGGAGGGACTTTGGGCACTTTGGACTTGGCCACGTTGTTTTGGAGGTGAAAGTGATTGCAGCTGTGAGGATACAAGCTGTGCTGTGCCAGTTCTCCACAGGACCCAGGAATTGTTCTCAGGCTGTTGTATTCACTCCTACAACTCTGCTTACAGGGGCAACTCAGAAGCTGAAGCTCACAGCTATAGGATATATTTGTATTGTATAGCAAAGAGTGCAACCCACTCAGGTGCTCTGGGGCAGCAGCAGGAGAGAGAACTTGCACTAATGCAAGTGGTGAGATGCAGCTCCAGTTAGAAAGCAGTGCTGCTGTGGACAGGAGAATTTTTGACTTAGACAAACTGATTGCTTTCATGAAGCCTGAGTGGGACTAAGATATGATAGCCTCCCAGGTGGAAGACCGCCTGATGGCTTCACTGTTGGCCATGTGCTTGGGAGTAGTCCTGGGCACAGGGAAGAGATGTATCTTACTGGAGAGCGGTCTCCAAAAGTAGTAAACTATGCAGAGATGGATTAATGTGTGAGAAATCGCAGTGTGGATGTTGTACCTGAAATTAAAATGAGGCAGGTAGGTTTGCTTGCTAGCATCTGAAGTCACAGGCACAGCCAGGTTCCCAGCAAGAACTGTTGAAGCTAAAGGGAATGGGAGAAAGGTATGAAAAGCAGTGACAGGACTTAGGACATGACCATATTTGTCTTCAGTTGAACAAAGATCATCAACACTTCAGCATGCATAGAAGGAAGGATCCACCTCTGGCTTTTGGTGGACAGTAGCACATAGAAGAAAAGGACCCCAATGAGTGGAGAATATGTGGGTAGTTCATGAGGATAGACAGGTCCCAACACACCCAGTTACTCAGTTTTACGCCTCTGGTTACATTTGCTTCAGAGCGGTTGAGCCCTGGAGAGTGACATGTTACCAAAATAACAAGGAGAACGAGGCCCTGGGGGTACTCTAAGCCACAAACAAGAGCTCTCTGAACGCCTCCCCACCACAGAGACTTTAGCCCTCTAGGCAGTCACAGAACAGTCAGTGGAAAGAGTGAGTGAGGTGGCAAACATGCTATTCAGCAGAGCAGAAATTAAGAGTGCCATGGTCAGAGCTGGGAAGGAGTTCAAGGCTTGAAAATTCTTCCTGCTGACTCACTCAAGGCAAATCAAAGGCTTTCCCTGGCAAGTGCTGTTCACACATCCAGATTCTCAGCTTTCATTTAGAGGAGGAGTTGAGTTCTCACAGGGCTGAAGGAAGCAGCTCCCTCAGCTGTGGTACCCACAGTGAGGTGTCAGCCTCTCAACACTGCACAGTGTTGCTGCACACAGCTGCCCCTTGCTCAGCACCTCTGCTGAGTGCAAAGGGATCCCCAGCTCCTCATTTTTGAAGGTTGCCAGTCAGAGCTGGCTGATCAGCAGCTGACCTGACAAGCATCATACCAGCTTCATGGAGCTGCTGAGGAAAACTCCAGAAGCAGCAACAGCTCACAGCCTGGAGCTCTTCACAGGAGCACAGGATAGGAGGAATACAGCTCATCAAAACCATATCTGCAGTGATGGTACTGGTCTTGTCCCAGTATATAGCAGTTAAAGAGTTTATTCCTCTCCACTGCCTGTGAAGAGATTCACAGGGGACTGGGCAGTGCATGCCAGATGTGAATACTTGTATTGCTTGTATGAGTCCTACCTGGATGTTTAAAGCTCAAAGAACAGTAAAGAAGCAGAAATACCTTTCTCTACCAAACGACTTAAGAAAGTGGCAGCAGACTCTTCATGCCACAAATAGGGGCATATGAGAGGCTGAAGGAAAGAAAGTAGTCTCTAGAGCACCAGTCCTTGTCCTGGCCAGAGGCTAATTAGCAATGCATTGGGCCAGAGAACCATGCATTTGTGGTGTTTTAACAGGTATCCCAGTGCCTGTGTTTCCAGGCAGGTGAGAAGATAACTTCTGCAGTGAACTCCCTGCCATCAGTCCAATCTTTTGCATAGTGCTAGGGCTCAGTTCTTCAGGTCATGGGTGACTAGCAAATTCCTAGGGGTATATTCCAGTGGGTGGAAGACAAGTTGTTTAACCCTGCCTCTACTGCATGGTGCTACATTGAGCAAGAAGCTGTAAACCCTTTGTTAGTACTGTAAATGTCCCAGCTCTCTGAGCAACTGATGTGCATTCCAAGCAGAGTTCCTGCAGCCTCTTCTCATGCATATGTTTTGCATTATCTATACATTATTTGCTTTATTCAATAGCAATTATTCCACTCTTTCATTATGCTGGATAAATGAGAGTTTGCTGTAATTAAAAGTTGTTAGCTAACCTACCTAAAAATAATTTGCCTTACCTAGACAGATTTTTAGCCCAAGCAATATGTTAAAACATGTTCAAACTGTATGTTCCCATCAACATTTAAAAACAAGAGCATGCATTGCTATTTGTTTACATAAACTAGTAAGGATAGACTGGAAGGTGATGTGCTGCTGGGTTTTAGGCCAGAGGAACTCTGGATACTAGGTTAGTCAATACAAGCCTGCTGAATTGTCCCTGATGCTGGGACAATTCATTCTTCTCCAATAACTCAAATTGCCTCCTTCTTTGGTGGCTTTTACGTCTGCATGATACCAACTGGGAATTCATTCCCCCTACCTGTGTTAGAAGCCTTAATGAAGATAATTAGGCACTATGTGAGCTAGTAACCAACAGAGAAATCCTGGGGTACAGGAATCACCCATGTAGGGACTGCTCTCACCACCAAGGACTATGGAAGACACAGTTAAAGCCTCAGGTTGAACTCTTATATTAAAAATTAGTCAGCAAGCCTCTTTGTGTTCCAGCCCAGGGTTAACATCTTCATAGGTATCTCACTAGTCAGGATTTTCGAAGTGTTTTAAATCTTAATTCTATTCTTGTTTTTCATATGTCCAAAGTAATTTGGATCAGCTTTGGGTTTCTCATAGGGGCTATGCTGTTATCAGCACTGACAGTGTGGGATGAAAATTAAGAGAGTTTGCGGATAGGCAATATCTTCTACTAGCATAATTTTTAAGTGGGTTATTTTGGATTTCAGTTTTCTGGCCTGCATTTTTCATGTCTTAAGTAACAACCACTGACATATGCCTTCTTCTGCTTGATCTTTTCTAACTATATTGCAAGACCTAAATTGATATTGCTGCAGTGTTTGAATTGCCATTTACATTTCCTTTCAAAGATCCAACTGTCTGTCTGGCAGCATTTTCAAGTACTCGACAACATTTTAGGTCTGCTGTCTGGCTTCATATCGGTACTTCCTTTTGCTCATCTGTAACGCGCTGGTAATAAAATATGCAGTGTATTGTAGAGCACTATTAATTGTTATTAAACTTGGCTGTGAATTTGGCACATCCTGGTGATAATATTTAGAAAACTTCTGATGTGTTCAGTTTTTGAAGAAGGGAGAAATAGGTAACTTTGAAAGGGAGAGATGTGCTGTACTTGTGAATTTTATGGTACCTTTCTCAAGTCAAGATTCCTCATTTTGCATGTGGAACTGCTGTAACTGGCTGCAGATCTAGACAACAGTGTCCAGGAATTCAGCTTTTGATTCTTGGGTTTGGACAAGTTTGTTACTCTTCAATGACTTGTATATAGAGACCAATATTTGAGCAGCATGGAATATGCCTCTTTTTAACTTACAACAAGATATACTTTCAAGAGCACAGTTTAACCATTTTTTCTGTTGTTTTTGTTTTCAGTGCTACCTCCTGTACTCGTTCCAAGACACAGCGAGTTTAACCCTCACCTCAGCCTCCTTGCCAAGTTTCGAAACACTTCTCTGCACAGTGAGCCACTGATGCCCCACAATGCCACTTATCCAGATTCTTTCCAGCATCCTCCGTGCACCCCTTTCCCATCATCCCCCAGCCACATGTTCTCCCAGTCACCTAACAGCATCAGCTACCCCAACTCACCAGAAAGCTCTTCTGGACCGGGAAGTCCCTATCAGCTCATGGGTAAGAATGAGCTTTGGGACACTCTGAGGCATTTGAGGTTGGGTGACAATTCTGTGCTCCCCCCAGACTGTAGCTGCAGATTGAACTGTTGGATAGAATGGACTTGGAATGTGATTTCTTGTGACTGTCTCCTGTATATTGTCTCTCAGTCCTTCTGACAGATGCTCAAGAGATTGAGAACTATAGTAATCCTGCTCCTAGAAGTGCCTGGGTGAGATGTCATGATTACTCTGGGGAAAAATCTGAGGAGAGAAGCAGGTGTGGCAGAAAAGAGCACTTGCAAGACCTAAGTTAGGGACCTAGAATGGTCAGGGTATAAACTTTTAGAAACTCCATCAAGGAGACAGGATAAAATGGGGAAACTGGTGTCCAGAAAGTTTTTTAAGTTTATGGCAATCCTACTGACTGTATAAATTTCAGAAAGTTAAGGTGTTTAACAATCTGGCCCAACACCTGGAGAAGTCACCAGGCAAGTTCCTGTGACTTTGGAACATGTTCCACAGTTCTGAGATTAGCAGGTTTATGTCGCTCAGATTGTTTGTGTTGTGAACTCCTGACTTAGTACAGCTCTAATTACCTGAAAATTTAATTGTGCATTTGCTGTTAATGCAACACAGCTAAGAGCTAGTTTTCATATCAAAATATGGTAACTTTAACTTTCAAATAGTTTCAGTTATGGCAGCTTTTTCACAAAGATAAATTCAGGTCAGAATCTTGTAATTTAAGATTTTAGTGTCTCAGCTATGAAGCATTTAAATTCAGGTCCTTAATGATATGCCTATTTCATTTTAAGTGCAAGATGTTTATTTTACAAGGTGTCTGTAGCATTTGAACTTCCTTTTAAGCTGAACACTTTCAACACAGTGTGATGCTTTTCCTTCCCTCTTCATTCATTGAATGTTCCTTCATTCATTTCTTCTCTAGATCTGCATTTCTGAGTAAATCATATTTAGCAACACTGAAACATTTCATCAAGTAGCAAGACTTGTTTGTCTTCTCCAGTATTTTTCTTTCACCTGTGTGTAACTAGGCTGGATTCAGTGGAGCTGGTCTTGACAGGTAAATCAGGCCCATTCCAGCTGTGTAATGACTCTGACTCGTGCATTTAACTGAACCTGGAACCTCGCAAAGCTACTTAATAATGGAAGTGGCTCAACCTGAGCTTCAGTATATCACAGCACACAGCATACTGATAAGCATAATTTGCCTGTGTAACAATCAGGGATGAAAGGCTAAAGCAAACTGGAGTTACATCAAGAACCTATAGAGGGATTGCTGTGACCACATATAGATGTAGCAGGTTCTGCATCTCATGGAATTGTCTATACTCTCCCTGTAACCAGTGGAGGAAAACAGACACTCCTAGAATAAGATTCATTGCATCTTCTTGTATGTGTCCAATACACTGTGTCTGCAGGTTCCTATTTTTCTTTAGTGGATATAAGGAGATCTAAATGGGACTAGCTTAGCAGTAGACATCAAAAATATCCATATGACCATGTGATTTGGGGATTATATTCCTTTCTATATCCTATTTTCTCTCCCACTATTTCTTGATTTTGTTTTACTGTTTTTTGTTGGAAGGTTATGTCATTTAAGTGCTAGAAATATCATATAGTGTATGAAATTCCTAGGCATTGAACAGTGCTTTACTAGAATAGAATAGCATGGCTTACTTGTAAGATGCAGTGGTTGTCTCTTGATACAGTTGACAGTTATCCACTCTGGGTCAAGTTGCTCCATTTTGATGGCCAGCCAACAGACTCCAAACACAAGAAGGAATTTCAGTCTGGAACCAAGTTAAACCATTCTTAAAGAGGCCCTTGGTCCTGCAAGCTTGTATATGACTATAATTTTCATATAAGCCCACTGAATTTTTGTTCAAATGAGGCAAAACTATACACTTTTAGTGCTTCTGCACTGAACGTTTTCATTTTATAATATGAAAATTAATTCCTTTTTAATTTAACTTTCTAAGGCCTCCAGCCTTTCTGGATAATCCCCACTGTAGAGTAACCTTCTGTTTTCTAGCTCATGGTGTTGTAAATGAAACAAATCAGGAGCTGAGCAATTGTGACTTGATACTTTTCTTCCCAATGTTTTCATGACATCTATTACTCTTTGATGGGAGACTGAACAAACCAAGAGAGGGACAGACTTCTCTTCTAGAACAGAGGAAAAAAGAGCAAATCCAGAGGGAGTTTTGTCAAGTCTGATTTCTATAGCTTTCTATAGGCTTTTTTTATAGATTATGAAGAAAGAGAGCTTCCTCCCAGAGGATCAAACACAGTTAGGTTTTGCTCTTAAATCATCCTCCTCAAGTTTTAAATTAAAGACAGAATTCTGGAAATAACATATGAAACTGCATTACTTTCTTAGGGTAACAACTGGTGTTAATAGAGACCTTGATTTTACATGGGTCTAAGCCTGAGACACTGTTGTGACCATCCCTCTCTCTTTCAAGCACTGCATGTCCAACATGACAGCTTTTCCTTCCCATCTTTGCTGAACATGCAATGGTCTTAATCTGGAGACTGAAGGGAGGTCAGATTCAGTTTTGTGCTTTTTCCAGTCTTCTCAAGCCAAACAGTACTGAAGTAGTAAAATACTCACCAGGAAAGAAACAGGAGGAATATACCAATATGCTGACTTAGGTGTCTTCCTTCCTTTCTTTCTCCTTTCGTTTTTCCTTTCTTTCTGTAGTGGAAACTCCACCTCCACCCTACCATGCAAGAGAACCTCCGGGAATCCACAATGGACGGTCAATGGATGCAATAGCTGAAAGTCAGCTCGTGCTGTCTTTGCCCAGTGGAGGTAAATCTGCCGATGGAGAAGCTGAAAGTAAATAAACATTTGTACTATTCTTTAAATAAAAACTGTTCAGAAAAAAAATTGTTTAAAAAAATTGTTATTTGCACAAGAAGGGTTAATGATTGTAATAATAAGTTTCAGGCACTTTTGCAGTAAGGCTATGTGCTAGACCCATCCATTAGCTAGCAGCATAGGTTGATGTAATATTTCCATGAATTATGTACAGAGTTACAGAATTTAGACCTTACTTGCATCCATGGACTATTACAGTTAAAAAGCTGTTAATTCAAGCAAACACTGTTATCTACATTGTAAAGATAAACATATCAAATCAGGGATGGTGGGGCAATATAACACACAAAAACAGTATCAATATCGAACTCTTTATCACCTTCAGCTATAGGTTTCAAGCACTTAAAAGCCTGATGGTAGGGACCTTTTTACTGCCATCTTTGTATTAATGTTATGGTACTGAAAAGAAAAGGACATGTTCTAGTGGAGTACAAGGATATTTTGACAGAAGACCAAAGTCTTTGTCATCTTATAAGAATTCTTTAGTGGGAGAGGCATTAATGGTCAAAGAAGGGGTCCTGCTTGCACCCCTCAAAGCAACTTGATGACCTCTCCAGCACGGCCTCTGCTACCTTTGGACTAGTAGTGGCTAATATTGATGTCCCTACCATTCAGAGCCCATTGCTGCAGAGTTGGAAGGGGAAATGGAGTTCCTCTGCTGGCTTTTGCATTGGCTTCGTCCTACTGCAATGAAAAATCACCATTGTTCTTTTAGTCCATCATATTGTGTTCCTAAAGAAATGTCATTTCTAGAATGAGAACTGAACACTGCGCACACGTGCACATTAAAAAAAATATTGCCAGCCTTCTGAAGCAGGGAGGAGTGTGTATGTAGCATGGAACTGGAGCAGAAGGAATGTGAGGGGGTAGTGCTAATTACGGTTGGGGACACAGAAGGGCCGGGTAATAACAAGTTATCAGACACCAATACTTATAAATAAATTGTCAAGCTAGTTTAATCTCTTTATCACAGCCTACCATCCCTGATCACTATCCTAGTGAGTATTAGTTGAAGTTCACTAGAGGTTATGCACAGAGGTGCTCTGGGGGCAGGTGGGCTCACATGCCTGTGGTGAGTAGGCAGGATAAAGTTTCCTACTAATTCCTGTAGAACAAATGAGGCTCAGAGATTCTGTTACATTTTGGAGTCTTTCTCTGTCTCTGACTTAGAAAACCTGGGCAGAGATAGATCCAAAAGTAATGACCTTGCTGACATTTCTGCTTACAGTCCCACATGGAAGCGGAAAGCCTGAAAGCATGCAAAAAATTGGAGTGATTTATTACTTCTGAACTGCAGAGTTTGGTATTAGGCTAAAGGCCTAATACCAAAAACTTGGCTCAGTTTTGACTTGCTTTGAGCCCATCTGTCATCCCTATCTCCTGCTGGTGTGCAGAGCAGATATATCCCTTACTATTTTCAGTGTATAGTTCAGGCCCCAGTTCAGCGAGGAATGTCAGGGTGGTTGATTTAATGCTCTGGAGTTTCCACCTTTAAGAAGAAGTGGAGGTCCTTGAGGCTTAGAGTTAAGCTGATGCACCAACCTTTTACATGTTTGGGACTTTAGTTATAAAATCAAGAAGCAATGGAAGCTGCTGTTGGGATTAAGTATAAAAGTGACTGTTTAGATGAAGAGGTGGGGGACTGGGAGTGGGAGGGAATGAAAGAAAGTAGAGAAAGATTGTTTTTAAAATATTACTGAAACCTGAGCAGCTGCTTAACTTTATTTCCTACAGACTTTCGGCCTGTTTGTTATGAGGAACCCCAACACTGGTGCTCAGTTGCCTACTATGAACTCAACAACCGGGTAGGGGAGACTTTCCAGGCCTCCTCTCGAAGTATCCTTATAGATGGATTTACAGACCCTTCAAATAACAAAAACAGGTTCTGCCTGGGTCTGCTCTCAAATGTAAACCGTAATTCTACTATAGAAAACACCAGGAGACACATAGGAAAAGGTAAGAGGAAATCCCCTCTCCTCAGGAAAAATATTCAGAGCTCAGAAGATCCATGCATTGCATTAACTAACCTTGCTGAGTCATCAGATGTGCTTGCCTTAAAATCAAAGCTCTGACATTACTTCTGAAATAGAAGAAAAGCAGAGGATTCTTTTCTGACTGGATAACAATCAGCAGAGTAACTCCTTACAAAGGCTATTTACTTGGCCAGCAAAGAGAAAAATGTTGTTTATAGTTGTGTGTTCTAATTTAACATTATGTATTTTCATTTTATTTATTAGAGCTTCTGGCAACTGGGAATATTGCCATTGAAATGCCACTAAAAGGATAATTGCTGGTGCCTCAGGGCTGCTTCTCCTCCCACCAAATAACAAAGGGAGATGGATGAAACACTTAGTCGTTGAGTTACTTAGCTGAAGAACTCTGGTAGAATTGTGTTTGTAGCTTCCCTTCCCCCACCAGTCTGATTCCCTGCTTTGTCAGCTTTTCACTGGTAAAACGAAGATTTGTGTTCTCCCACCAGTGGCTGCTGGTGCAGCTCTGTGCTCCAGCTCAGGTGTACATACACCCTCAGCATGCAGTGTGACATACTGCTGGTGCCAAGCACCAGGAAACCACACCTGGACACGCATGGCCACACACACTCCATCCCAGCTCCCCAGGGCTGTACATGTAGGGTTTGATATTCTCCCAGAACCTACTGTTGTTTGTGGTGGTGAGTCAGAAGCTTTGTGCCAGCCACTTCTCCATGCAGATGAAGCTTTGCCTGTTCTGGTATATCCAGTCTAGACTCATTATCTTGCCAACCCAGCCTCTCACCCTTAGCTGCCTGGGAATGCATTTCCCACTGGGCTAATTAACTCTAATTGTTCTACTCCTATTATCTTGTCAACCTCACCTCATTTCCCAGACCTAGAGCAATATTTTAATTGGCTCTTGATAGTCTAGTGTTGAGTGACTGAATATGAGGAAGCTCTGAGACAAATGTGATACATTTTTTGCAAACAGCAGTGAACCTGAGGGCTGGAGCAGGCAATGTTGTGCTAAGCTCTTGCACTTTTCCCTGGAATGAAAAACACTTACGTTGCAGACGCTACAAGTGTGTGCCACAATGGTTCATTGAGCGGAGCGCAAATGTGTTGTACATCTAGTTCTAACTTACTTAGAAAATAAAGCAAAGCTTTGCATCCTAAAGCTGTCAGAAGGATTGCAGATCAAAGCTGAGCCTGGCCCTTAAGGAAGAATGACAAAAGATCCCAGCTGTCATTTGGCAATGTTACAGTCTGTGACTTTCTGCCCCAAAAGACAGAGACAGAACAGAAATAAAGTTAGGTAAATGCTAATGGGCATCATCCATTTAAATGTGGAGATCTGTCTTAATGGATTTAAAGTCCTTTAAAGTCCTACAGTAGGAATGTACCCAAGGGAACCTGGGAGCAGGTTGCCCAGAGAGGAGCTTAGTATATCAGAGACCCTTAATTTTACTGTTCTTCCTTGTTTATGCAAATCCTAAAAAACCATATACAAGTGGAATACAAGTGGCACCAGTACAGGCCTGCAGAAGAGCACAGAGCAGCTCCAGAAGTGTATAGTTCAAAGGCATGGTGGACAGATGAAAGCTGCTGAAATGGATACAATTGTCACATGTTAATTCGGGAGAAAAAAGAGTGAGTAAACAAGATTAGCTCAGTAGGATAAGGATATGTGATTGAATTGTCATCTAGAGTATCAGCGTGAAACCATTTCCTGGAAATACCACATCAAAGCTAAAAACAATCCAGAACACAATGCAACATCTATGAGCAATTGGACCTGTTTCAGCAGTCAGACTTCAAGGACAAAAAGGGAACTTTTGATCAGTGTCAAAAAGATTGGATGCTTGGAGTCTGCTGAATTTTCAGCTTCTGCAGAGGCAATGAAATACCACTAAAACATATGGATCTTTGATTTGGTCTTCTACAAATACGTATTTAGCTGCTTGGTTTAGGGTGTTATCCTCTGGTGAATGAATATTAGAATAATACAATACACACTGATTAGTGTTGTATTTATTGCTCTTAAAGTGTTCATGAGAAAAAACCAATTTGTAATCTCTGCTTTCAGAAATGACATTGATATTTTTGTTATTGTAGCACAATGTTTGGGCAATGCCTTTGAAAGCATTTATTTTTCAGAAAATGAAACTTATTATACTTTGAAAACCTTTAAAAGTTTCCACCTTAGCATCCCCTGTGGTGACCCTAAGTCAGTAGCTACACCTGAAGATTTGAAATGTGGTGCACATTTATGTCCTTAGTCTTCTCTCCCTATCCTCTGTTGTCACTTCATCTGATTCTTTCAGAAAGCTATATGGACTCCATCAAGATCCTTTCTGTCCTTCCCTTTTATCCATTTCCATGGGAAGGAAGGTTAAGTGGCAATAGTCATGGTGTGCAGCACCCCACAGTGCCTGGTTCATCTGGAGCTGATGCTTTCCTGTCACTGCTGTTCCCAGTGTAGTACCAGGGTGTGCTCTGAGCCACAACCCTGACACTCACAGCTCATTTCAGATCTTGTGGGTGCTCAGAAGTCAAGTGATGGCTTGAAGACAGACTTTAAGGTTCCCATCTGAGTCACCTTGGAAGACTATGGGAGAGTGTGTTTTTTCCCAGATTCTTTTCTTACTCAACCTGCTTTTTCCCATGCCATTCCCACTTCTGTTTAGAGGCTGGTTTTCTCCTAAGGATGTGCTGCTGCCCCTTGTTATGCCTGCAGAATGATGAACAGACTGGGAATACGTAACCAGTCTTTGTTTGTATGTACGACACAAGGAATAAAACTAATTACAGCTGCATTATTACAGCAGTTACCAGTAGCTTTGCAGGCAGTCTACTGAGGCTCTGTGAACATTTGTGTGTGTTTGAAGGGCATACCTAATATTAGAGAGGAGGATTTTATTTAGTGGTGGCTTTTACAAGAGCAAAGAACTGAGTTGTTTCACCTCTTTTGGCCATGGGAAGGGTTCATTTCCCCTAACCTAGCCATGGGAAGGGTGACTGGGCATTTTCACAAGATGACTTGTCCCCCTTCAGGTTGTGGCTTCATGCTCACTTGTCAAGAAGTCAGAATCCCCATTGCCACATTTGTACTGATGAAGAGCTCACAAAATCTCACTGAAAATAAATTTTGGGTTGTTTGTTTTTAAGTTTATTAGCTGGTCCAGTTCCTCAGCCTGGACAGCAGCCCGATCCTCAGCTGTTGTTGCCAGCATGAAAGCAGGTGTGTCAGCAGGGGAATGGAATGGGTGAGCCTTTTCAGCACCTGCACAGACTTCCATGGCTTTAAGCTGGCTCTGAGCCTGCACTCTGTAGCAGATGGAGTGAATCACAGTGCCTCCCTCTGTCTACCAGCTAGAGAAGGCATCTACACAGTTATTATCTTACAGATGATCCCCAAATTCAAGGTTGCTGAATTAGGCTAAGATAAATTCTCCCACCAGTTCAGGTATGTTTTCATGCAAGCAGATATCCTTTGTGGAGCCAAATCTCTGAAGGGATAGAAGTGCTTCCACCTTAATTTCCCCAAGTCACAGTCAAAATTTGGGTTGGTATTGGCAAGTCACTTGGGCACTGAAGGTCAGAAGAAAATCAGTAATTTTCTTGCTAAAAGTCACTTGGGACAGGATCTGATGAGTAAGTCACATCATGTAAATGCAAATACATGGTTCTCATGTGGCAGATAAAGCAAAATACAGAAAAGTATTTTAAGTACACACCATGCTGTGTTTTACATGTATGACAGTAGGATCCTGTAGTAAAACAACAGTGTGCAGTGAAATGGGTCTTGGCCAGTGTGCATTTGCTTAACAGCAAAACTACATTTATCTGTGTAACGCAAAAGTGATTTTTCAGGTCTTGGATAGTTTTGATTGATGTTTAGGATATTGTTGACATGTGTTTGATGTTTATGCATGTGTATTTTGTCATAAAGTACTATGCTGTTAGGTAAAACAACCTGTACTGAGAAACAAAGATCCTGGAAGGATCCTTGTCTTGTATGCCCAAACCAGTAAAATAATTACTGGCATAAAATGTGTTGTGAACAATGGAGAAATAATACGTTTTTTTTTTTTTTTTCCGAGGTGTTCATCTTTACTACGTTGGTGGGGAGGTTTATGCCGAATGTGTCAGTGACAGCAGTATTTTTGTGCAAAGCCGCAACTGTAACTACCAGCATGGTTTCCACCCAGCCACGGTCTGCAAGATCCCCAGTGGCTGCAGCCTCAAGATCTTCAACAACCAGCTCTTTGCCCAGCTTCTCGCCCAGTCAGTCAATCATGGTTTCGAAGTGGTGTATGAGCTGACCAAGATGTGTACGATTCGAATGAGCTTTGTTAAAGTAAGGATTCTTTGCTTTCTCTTGCATCCTTTGGTGCAAAACTAGATCCCATCAAATCTGTTCCAAGGGAGGATGTAGATACCCAACTTTTGAATTGCAATTCATACTGCTTGTTTTCCAGTATTGCCTTAAACTTATAGGTGCTCAAAATCAATGGCTTTTGTGGTCAACCTGAAAATCTCTTAGATTACAACATTTAGGTGCTCCACAGACTCTCTGAGAATACATAGTGGTGTTACCCCACTGATTGTTAAAAAAGCTCAACTCAAAAGGGCTTAATAGCATATAAATGCTATAGCACACATCTTAGGCAGTTGTGATCTGTCCTATTGTTACTGGTTTGCAATAGAGCTTGATAGGGCTATTGATCTAAAAATAATGTCCTAATTTACAGTCTCACTAGTACCATAGACTGATATATATTGTCTCAATCAAGAAACCCTGAGTCCTTTGTCATCCCTCACTGAGCTTGTTTGCCATCTGCCCGGTCCCTGACAAATATTGTCTTACTTTCTGATGGCACTCACTCTGGCCAGCCACACAACCAGAAGGGCTTCTTACAAGCAGAAGAGAAAACCCAAAAGAACACTTGACCTTCCCTCTGTTATTTGGAAGAGACAGGAGGCTACCAAATCCATTACTGTTCTGATGTCCTTCATATTTGAATTTCACAGTCTGACTGCTCTGTGGGAAATCTATCAGTCTTTGTGGGAATTTCTCAAATCTTCTGAATGGCCTTCTCACCAGAACAAGATCTCTCAACTCCTTTTAGCACTTAAGATTTATTTACATGCCTGTTGTAGTTTCTAACCCCCAAAGAATGGCAAATGTTTCAAGATAGTTTCCAGATGATGCTAGACCAACTTGCTATAGTGCTGCTGGGGAGAGCTGGCAGCAATGTTCAGCCTGCAAACTAGAGCAGTTGTGCCATTAAAAGCTCGTGATCCTGCTAGGTACCAAAAAATGGCTTGAGTATGTTCCTTTGTTATGCAGATTTGTTTTTATACAAATGACTGAATTGAGATTATTGAATTCTCATCTAAGATACCAAAAAGTGCTTGAGGCTTGAGTCCAGTTTCTTTGAGTTCTACACAGCTGATGAGTTGAGTCCTACATATCTTTCTGGTCTAACTTTTTCTAGCCATCCTTGGGGAGCCATCCTAAGACTTCAAGAGCATTAAGAATGCCCTGTAATCTCTCTCAAGAGTCCAAGCCAAAATCTCCATGCCCATGACCATGCTGTTGCTTTGTTCTTAGGAGTGAACTGATACCTTATTCACATACAAGCTTTAGGGCAAAAAAAAAGAAAGCAAGAAACCAAACAAACAGCATTTTCTTTAATGGAAGACATGAATGGGCATGTTGTTTGTAAAGGCAGTGTAGCCAGTTATGCAATATTTTCATTATCTCAGCGATTGAGGGGCAGGCTCTTTGATGTGTTATCTGCCTCCATGCCCAGCATGGCAGCAGAAATGGTGGTGTTGATGCACTATATAATGCTGATGCCATATTATCACCTTGCTCTGTTGAAATAATAGCAGCTATTATTGTGCCTCAGGCACCAGAAGACCAGTGCAAGGAGTTATTTTGAACTCTTTCCCATGATGTCTGGAAAATTGCTATGCAAATCTCATCTAGGCTCTTTCTTCCTGGCTTGCAAATATGCTTTCCTGTATTCAATCTTCCTAAAATATTTTCCTCCCAAGGAGTGAGCCGTCCTGCATTCAGTCTGGGGTCAGGAGTGACCCTGGGTGTTGGAGGTGCAGTGCCCAGAGGGACCTGTTGTCTGTCAGAGCCATAGGCTAAGAGAGACTTCATGTGCAGGGCAATGCTGTGACTTCTCTGCTGACTCATGTCTAGATACTGCTGGTCACCTACAGCCCAAAGGGCTGGAGACCCTGCCTCTGACCCCACCAATGCTTGAGCTACTAGCTGCGAGGCAGGGATAGGTAAGGGACCAAGACATGAGAAACTTGGCTATGTCATCTTTTGGATGCAGGGCATGGGACAGTGGGAAGTGAAGGTCTTGTCCCCTCTGATGCCCTTTGTGTGCCCACAGAGCAGCTGAGAAGAGCTCAAATGTGGGTGTATCATCAATGACAGCAGCTTCCATCCACCTTTCCACAGCTGAGGCAGCCGAAGCACAAAGGAGAGTTTCTCCAAACTGAGGTCTGAACCCAGCTCAATCCCTCCCACATCTCCCTGGGTCTTGGGGCTAAGGGGAACACCCAGCAGACTTGAAAGCTCAGCACTCTGGGACATGGAGCCTAGGCTGGAGAGAGCTGTTGCCCACTGGAGGTGGGAAGTGTTGTCAGGAGCAGCAGGACCCATGGGGGTACCGGTATCGCTT
Source organism: Lonchura striata (assembly GCF_050655825.1). Classification (NCBI taxonomy): domain Eukaryota; kingdom Metazoa; phylum Chordata; class Aves; order Passeriformes; family Estrildidae; genus Lonchura; species Lonchura striata. The sequence continues at coordinate 67,128,423 of NC_140703.1, forward strand.
TCCCACCATCTGTGGAAAACACCAGTGCAGCTTTGAAAGTTGTATTTGCTTCATTCCCTCGGTAAGAGAACTCCAGCTCTGGGCTCTTCTTAGTCCTGGGGTGAAGGAGGCTGCCTGCAACCCACGAGTGATATACAGGGAGCATCAGGGTCCTTGCCCTCCTGGAATTTCCCCTGGGAGTGCTCCAGCCTGAGACAGCATCGCTGGGAGTGTTTGGGAATTGCCAGCAGAGGGAGATGGCCAGCCGCCTGCCAGGCTCCCCCAAATCTGTCACATTGTGCTTGAATCCTGTAACTGATGTTCCTCTGGATTATCTGTCCTGCCTGTCAGCAAGGTGTGCCAGCTCCTCTGATATTTGCTCTCCTGGCTGTGTATCTTCACTGCAGCTGAGTACTTGTGACTTCACCATCTCAGAAGTCTGACTGTGCTGGCATTTTATGCAAACATTTACAGAATGTCAATCTGAGGTTCTGTGAATGCAGGCTCTTTCTAGTCTGATAAATGCTCTGCAGTTCAGAAAAATGCTGTCTGTTTGGGCTTTGGTGGGTCCATATCTTACTCTTCTGCTTTCTTTCCCCTTTTCTTCATTAATTAGCATGGATTTTATCCAGACCATTTATGCTGATGTCTCATTTTAGTGTTAATCCTAGTTTTCCAGCTATCATCTAAAGAAGTGGCTGTGCTGGCAGCCACAGTTATCTGAGCTGCTCAGCACTCTCAAGTTTTGTTGACTTTGGCAGCCATCAGTTTTAATACACTTCCATGTCCTTTTTTCATGACAAGAATACCAACCTGCCTGCCGGTCATAATGACAAGTATGATTCAGTGTTTGATCAGCATCACAAATGAAGATCCTCATTCTGTAGTGTGACCATGTTTTGCACATTGCCCTGTGGAAATCTGAGTTCAGTTCTGTCAGTGAGACATCTGGTGAGCTGCAAGACTCTGGGCTGTGACTCACATGCCTTGTGTTGCTGTGACGTCAGGCTGCCTGCTTAGCACTGCTTAGACACTGTGCCTGCTTGAATCATAGAATAGACTGAGTTGGAAGGGATTCATCAGGATCATCAAGTCCAGCTCCTGGCCCTGCACAGCACTATCCCAAAGAATCACACCCATGAGCATTATCTGAACGCTTCTTGAACTCTGTCAGGCTGGGTGCTGTGACCACTTCCCTGGGATGCCTGTTCCAGTGCCCAACCACCCCCTGGGAGAAAACTAACTTAAGCCTGCTCCATGAAGCCTTTTCTAACTTTAGCCTGCTCCTTGAAGCATGGGTACTTCAGGTTTTCTCTTCTCCCTGCCAGCACCCCATCCCCACCTTCTCTCAGATGCTTCATATCCGTTATCTTCCCCAAGAGGGCTGGAGAAATTAATGCAGGACTTCCCACAGCAGACAGCTGGGAACTCTTGTTCACAAAGAGGACATTCAAGGATAGAAAACCTGTGGAAAATTTTATACATAGGCTAAGTATGGTACATAGGAACTCCTGGAAGTTTCCAGAGGTTTAGACAAATACTTAGAAATTCTAAGGTCTTAGAGTGACAGGATGAATCTCTACCAGTACATGAAGCAGTGCCCAGGACCATTCCTAATTCCTATTAATGAAAGAGGCTGGCCTGCTTTTTGTCGGTGCCAGACAGCAGTCTGCCAGACTTTCCTGGGCATGTCCCTGGGGTGCTAACAGGGACCATTCCCCATGGGCTGTTTGCAGCTTGGAAACAGGCCTTTCCATGCCAGTTGTTCTCTGCACCTGGAAGTGTGACTGAGATTTTTAATTTAATAGCATTGAGTCCCTGGTAATTATGATGACAATGACCTTAAAAGAGAGAAAAGTTTCTAGAAAAAATTATCCCTAGGATAAAGCATGAAATCTTGGGAACTTGGGTGGTGGACTATCTAGTTGTGTTAGACTATCAGCACTGGAGTTATGATTTAATGTTTTGGGTTTGTTTTTTTTTTTTTAAACACCTCACTTTTTGGTCTTTTTATAGGGCTGGGGAGCAGAGTATCATCGCCAAGATGTTACAAGCACACCCTGCTGGATTGAGATCCACCTGCATGGACCATTGCAATGGCTGGATAAGGTGCTGACACAGATGGGCTCACCTCACAACCCCATTTCCTCAGTCTCTTAAGAGTCATCTCTAGAATTCCCTTAGAATGGATGCTATTGCAGGCAGTGGCTTATAGAATTCCCATGAACAGAAGCTTCTCTATGTAGATGTATGTAGATGTAAATATATCTATACATAGTCTACTCTCTTTTTTAATTTTTTTTTTTCATTTTGTGGTTTCTAGTTACTCTGATGCCAGTACAATAAGTTTAGAAATTCAGGTATAGCATATCTGTTCTCTACTACAAAATAAGCCAAAATCCTGCAAAGTGTCAAACATTTCCTGTGAGCATCTTCATTCCCCAGCCAAGCCAGTAAATGGTGCAAATTCCCAACACTTAACGTGGGTTCAGAAACCTGGCTGTAGCTGTTCCTAGCAGGTGAAATTTACCCTTCTGCAAGCCACCAAAGTCAGATCTCTGTGCCGTTTTTATTCATCTTACATCCTGATTTCTAGTCCAGAAGAGGGCCTGAGGTGGTGCACAGGACTTATGCATACAGATGACTTTTATCTAGTGAACTGAAGGACTAAACTGCCATTCCAGTCTGTCTCCCTACTGCAAAACACAATGAGACAACAAATCCGAAGAGCTGATGCACACTGTTTCTCCTGGGATTTGGCAAGAGGAGGGAGCATGTTCATCATAGGAACCTTATCTCAGAGCATTCTGGACAATCTGAGTAATCTGATACTGCTAACATAGTACGGTACGGTACTGCTGCACTGAAAAGCAACACGCTCCTAAAAAAAAAAAAAATTTTAAATATATGCCCATGAGTTAAAAAAACTAATTAACTTCCAGTGCTTTTTTGCAAAGCACATATATACTTGCATATGTGTCCAGCATGTAAACTAAATCCTGTTCATTCTACAGTATTGATATAGCTTGTTTTAAAGACTGTCTGTATTTAGACTGCTGTGCTGATATCAAGGGTACACCTAAAAGGGACTTGAACTGTGATGCAGAAAAGGGAAATTACACGTGAATTGAAGAAGCAAATAATTACTTCACCATTCATCTTGGGAACAGAAAGCCCCACACTCAAAGGATGCAATGGGAGTCAGCCATGTCCATCCCCTGCACTGGGCCAGTCCTTGGGATCTGACAGTATTGCTGGGGTCTGACTGAGAGGGCTCCCCTGCCAGTCACTCCATGCATCCCCATGGATGGTTTCTCATCTTAGGTACAGGCTTCTTCATTTGCTGAGCTTTTGCCTTGCCTGCAGAGGAAGGTGAGGCAGTGTAAGCCATGAGCTAGTAAAGAGTGAATCTATGTGCAGAACCTCATCTGTGTTCCTTCTGTAAGCAGGGAAACCAACTGCCCATACCCTAATTCCATCCTTGCAAAATGCTGTCCATTTGGAAACCTTTCCTGAGAAGACAGGTGAAACTCTTACTACATTTTGATGGTCTTTCCTTTTGATGAAAGAGTCGAGTATTATTTCTTTCCAGGAATAACAGTCCACTGAAAATTGTTTTTACTTAAGGGTCAGAAAGAGTGATAACATCTCCAACATAATTCCTCCATAGAACAAGTAGAAATATTAGTGGGGAAAAAATGTTTTTCAGAATATTTATTCTCACAAAATACCTGGTGCTACACATTTTGTTGCATAATTAGAAGAGGACACCTGAAATCTTCAGCTGTATAACACATGCAAAATGAAATAATATTCACTGGAAAGACAGTGAGTAAACTAACAGTGTTAACTTTATTTGAATGCATCTTCAGCTGTCTGCAGCATTAGCAGGGCACAGAAGGATAAATTGTTGTTAAGTTTGAGCAGTAATAGCAAGTTGTATAGGAAATTTGTAAATGCAAAGAACTCTTTTTCTGTCACCATTTGATGTCAGCAGTGTCAGAGTGAGATAGGAAAAACTTTACAGTCTCTTGTAGCAATGAAATCCAATAACAATAATAATAACATAAAGAAATTCCGGGTGTGCCATTTACTATTTAGCAGACTTTAGAGACATCAGTTTGGAAAAATTCATTTTCCTCAGCTCTCTCTGTCATAAGTGATCAGATACTAGTAACGTTTTTTACCATGTTTATTGCCTGTCTTCTCCAGTTGCAACTTTGCTCTAGGATGAGCACCTTTTGGTTTTGCTCGTTCCTTTTTTTTTTTAGCAGTTAAGGACAGAGTAAATCACCTCTACTGTCCAGGATCTAGTTCTGTCCCTTATCCTAGGTTCTTCCTTGCCTTTTAGGCTGAAGTCTCCTTCCCTTTTAATATAGAGAGAAGCCTAGGAGTTCCTTTTAGACATTCCCAGCATTGTCATCTTCCTCACAGAGAGCAAAGGGAGATGTTCTGAAGTGCATCTGCTCTTGGGCAGCTCCTGAACTCAGTTTCCTGTCAATGCTGCAGAGCAAAATTGGATGGCCAGTGAAGAGAAGCAGCTTCTTCTGGGGCATTATTTGTTTAATCACAAGGTATTTCAAGCAGGTGAAACACACTGCACTCTGAGCATGCTTGTGTTTTCCCACTGAGTATAAGGGGAACTCAGGGTCATTAGCTCAAATGCAGACTGCTACACTGGATGTATCCAAAAATAGATGATGGGAGCCCTAATGAAGGTGTGGTGACTTTCCCAGCCCAGTAATGATGCTTACTCAACAATGGAAGATGGTAATGGAAGATAATAAATTCAGAGCAGTTTTTCCTTTCCTTTAAGTCTACCTTTATAGTAATCATTTTATAAATAGGATTTCGCTTCCATGCAGTCCATACATGTATCTCATTTAAGGTAGTCACTTTAATACTGCCTTACTAGTTAGGCATTTCTGAAGCCTGATTCTTCTGACCCATTTAAAACCCCTGTATTAGGATGAGGTGAATTTCAGCAAATTTAGCTATTTGCTGAAAACTGGATCAAAACACTCGATTCTGGGCAATGCTGGCAACAGCTGTCTGTTTTTAGCCTTTGGAAAGGCTGATACCACTGTGTCAGTTTCCTGTTTTGGTGGTTTTTGGGGGCTTAGCCCACTGTGCTGTGCAAACATGCAGAAGCTGACAGCTCCTCTCTGAAGGCCACAGTACATGGGAAGAGTGGTAACAGTGGATGAAACAAAAAAGGAAATAAGATGACCTCTGCTCAGATGCAGAGATAAAAAGTAAGGCTAATAAACCATTTATTTCCCTTTGTTTTTGAACAAAGTTTCTTTCACAGGCTTCTCTAATATATCTGAATTGAAATCGGTTAAAATTCAGGTTTCTTACAATTTGCAGCAATGTAACTTTGTATCTCTAATGTCTTCTCCACTTTGGAAGGAGATAATTTCTGCTCAAAGGTCTTCATGAACCTTTAAACCTGTAGTCAATTTAAGGTCTTTATAAATGTTCTACTCATTAATGCTTAGGCTTTGGAGACAAGTCTTCCTGAGAGATTTAAAACCACTTACAGCAAGACTACTTAGTTGAAGGCAGATTTTCAAGTGTTTTTTTTTGAGTCATCAACAGTTCATGACAGTTCATCTTTTCTCTTAAAAGTTTCTGTGGAGGAGTACCATGCATCAGCAGGCAGCAGTGGGAGCCTGATGAGGCAGAGGCATAAAGCACATTCAGTATGGTATGTAGACCACTTCTTTTCCTACTAAATAGTCGAAAGAAGATGACTTTATTGCTGCCAGTTCTTCAGCAGCACCAGTATTAATGTGCTGTTTGCATCCAGAGGTGACAGGAGCATATCTCACATCCTGACTGTCTAGAGGCATTCCATGGCACTGCTGCTTGGGTAGCTCAGTCCCATTCCCTTGCCTAGGGAAAGCTGCCCAGGTACAGCCCAGCAGTGGCTGTAGCACTGCAAGGTGCAGCACGTGCGTGCCCTCCCCATCAGCAGCTATTCCACCAACGTGTTTACTCCTCATCATAACGCTTCCTTGAGCTCAGACTGAAGGGTAATGGATCAGAAGCATAAAGGGCAGCTCTGGCCCAAAGTAGCATCAGCTGGAGTTGAGAAAATCCTTTCCATGTCTCCAGCAGGTACTCTGTCAAGACTTTCACTGCCCTAAGCAGCCTTCTCCAAGCAGCCCCTGTCTGGAACAGGGTGTGAGACTTGATGTCATGGTGAGATCCCTTCCAATATACATTATCCTCTGGGTCTTTTTGAAGATTCAGTGATAGCTGGTTGCCACAGGCAGGAGCTCCCTGTTAGCACTTTCAGGATGAAACATGTTTCTCCTTAGCTATTTCATATTAGTGTTCTCTCAGCATAAAATCAGCACTCCAAACATCTCTTGCTGTAAACATAATCTTACCACACCCCTCTTAAAATGCAGAAAACAAGGCATTTGTGACTGTAACCTTATCTAATCTGCTCTTGTTCTTCCTGACTTTCAACACCCACCTTTGTCTATCAGCTCTCCAACTGAATCTCACCAGTGACTAAGAAGTTGCACAAACAGCTGGATTTACAGAGGCAGCTCAGGCAGAGACTTTGCTTCTTGATTGCATGAAAACAATTAATAAAAAAGCCTGATCAATTTAGGAACTTTAAAGGGGTGTCAAGTATAAGACCAATGTTCTTAGATCAAGGCTGCTATGTCACAACTGTAACTTTTAGGAATACTTTAGCACTACATGGTGCTCATCAAAGGAAAGAAACGTTACATCCTCTGTGCTATTCACTTCTTCCCCTGGTTCCCCATAACCTAGCCTAGTACAAGCAAAATCAATGAGTCATAAGGTAATGAAATACCATTTTTCAAAGTTGAGAAGTGCTGCCTAAAATGTAGATTTATATGATGAGAAGGCCATGTATTTATAGGACATGTGGGTATTGGCTTTACTGAAAGAGGGTAGTTTTTGTTAAGATATTAGGCAGGAATTCTTTATTGTAAGGGTGGGGAGAAACTGGCACGGAAAAAGCTGTCCCAGAGATGCTGTGGATGCCCCATCCTCGGAATTGTTCAAGGCCAGGTTGGATGGGGCTTTGAGTAACCTGGTCTACAGGAGGGTGTCCCTGCCCATGGCAGGAGGCTGGGACTTGATAATCTTTAAGGGTCACTTCTAACCCAAACTATTTGATAACAATGATGTCCCAGATACCCACCAAGCCAGCAACAAGACTTCCTTGCTCTGGAGAAACCTGGAGAACAGGCTGTTACTTGAACATCTGAACCCAACCCCTTTTGACTGGAGACCCCACTGAAGGGGCTGAGAAAATTTTTATAGAGGATTTACAGTTTATGGGTGTTCCAGTAGCCAGAAATGCAATGAAATGATGAAGAAACTGAGGAGGAGGAGGGAGCATACAAGCAGATAAGCCCAGTGGTCATCGCAGGAGGTATCAAGGCAGTACATGCTCAGGCAGCCATTCAAGGCCTGTTTTAAGAGCAGCTTGAAGTACCACAATCCTTATTTGGGTTTTTCCTATACACCCAGCCTGAGAGAGTGTGCCAGCTTCCTGATTAAGCCATTTGATACAGTGAGGCAAGTGGTGTCCCATGTGCTCCAGAGGGTGATCTCTGGTTGCATTTGAGAACCACACTTGGAAGATTACCCTCTGCCTCGCCACAAGACTCATGAGGAACTCAGCTCTGGGGCACTGTTCAAGGACACTATAAACACATCCAGTACATGCTCCTCAAAGAAAAATGCATTCTGAACAGAAACCACACAACTGAAAATGTGGACTATATAGCAAGAGAGCATCTAACTTGGGAAGTGTGACAAACCAGCTCATTTCAAGATCAGGTGGGAAATTGCAGTGCCCAAAGGAAAACAGTCAGCAGGAATCTTCATGAGAACTCCTGACTATGAAATCAGGTTCTTAACAGTGCGTAAGGATGGACAAGTGTGCTTCCCTAAGAGCAATTAAGACGTCAAGTTACCATGAAAAAAGAGCTTGACAGAGTTAGTCCTGTCTTGCAGCGAATAGAGAGATTCTGCGAGACTTTAGATCTGTGAATTAAGAAGTTCTCAACCTGGAGGCATTCATTCACTGAAACAAGGTTTGTTCCTCATGGCAGCTCCATGAGTACCCTTCTGCAAGATACAGGAAGCCTGAGTGGGCATTTTAGTCTTTGTTCAGTTGAGAGAAAGCACTTTGTGTCTCTAGGACAGACACACTTCTGCATGTTGGGGACCAGCACAGAACACAGCCTTTTGCCTGTACCCATCATCTATCCATAGGAAGCTCCGGAACAGCCAGGAACAGCCAGAATCCTGTTACATGTTCACCCTAGGGCTTTCCAGACACCCTGCCTAGGCAAGCCTTACACTACATTGCCATACTGAGGCCACATTTCTCTGCCAGGGAGGTTAGGCACATGAGAATCCCAGCAAGAGGACACCTCCACTTGCACCTGGGCCATGCTTGCAAACTTGGTGCCTGTATAGACAACAATTCTAATTTGCAGGCCATGTCTCTCATGCAAGGTAGACATAACCACTATGTCCTCCAGAATCAGCTACTCTTCCATTACAGTCAATGTGAACATTTGCAGCTAATTGTGAACACATTTTAGATCTTCATAGTGTTTTTATTATCCTTGGATGCTGCTATTTTATATTCTGTGTTAGTATTCAAATAATATTGCATATGAATAGCATAGGGTGAAATAGACCAACCAGTTAATAATTTTAAATACAGACCTCATCAGCAAAGAAAAGCTAGAGAAAACTTGGTAAAATCTGACCCCTTGCACTGTCATAGTAGTGAGTGAGCACATCATATTTCAAAGTGGTTTATTTGATGCTAAAGTGTGTGTTGTCTTAATAATTCAGTTATATCCATGTGAAGCTTTGCAAACAAGAGCAAGGGAACAAACATAATGATGAGCAGAGATAATGTGCATTCAGATAAATTTTCTTTACTTACTCAAGCAATTGGAGTTTTTAATTATTTATAATACTTTTAAAGTACAAGCTAAATGTACCACAGCCTTTCTGCAGATAAGTAGGTGTTAGCAATTTAAATCTTCATTTCATATCACCTCTGTGATATAAATGGGGTTGAGAAGTGAGACAAGAAAGTGAAGAAACAGGCCTTTTTGTGTGGATCAATGAAGCAGTTAAGTTGCAAAGCACTATGCAGAGGGCTAAAATGGTGGATTTGATCAAGGAGTGTTAACTATGGAGTTGTGTCAACTATGACCTATCAATCTGGTGATAAAAGCACTGTGAGTCATCCATAGATAAACAGAAGTCACTTATGTCTATGAATAACTCTGCACTCTGTTTTTCATCAGAAGCAAAGCAAAACATCTGAACTATCCACAAGTATTACTCATGGTTTGTGACATTCTGTAAACCAGCGTAGGTCACTGTATAAAGAACAATACTTGGGCTCTTGCCTCTGAAGAATGAAAAATCACAGATATAGCTTCAGGAGTGCGAGGGATCTGGGCAGCTCGGAGTCCTCCAACCAGCCCCAGAGTACTCTATTCCATGCCATGTCGTACCAAGAAAGATGGAACGACTGCTAACCAAGGGGACACTTTTACAAGCATTCCTCCTGCTACGTTTGATTTGAGGCATTCTGAAGACAACACATTTATTCTGAACAATACACTTTTTAATGCACTCCACTTTCTTTGGCCAGAATTATTCTATTGTAAAAGGGACTATTCACGTCTTGTGTTTTACTGTTAATAAAGTTATTTCTGTTTTAAGAGCTCCTTCCCTTGTTGTCTCCCATTCTTCTCTTTTAAAGAGATTGGCTGTAGGTCCCGATATGACCACAAGTGATTTTGGGAACTGGAGCATTTAGAAAGCCTTTATTCATGCAAATCAGTCTTAGAAAAGAGGAATCAGTAATTGCACTAAGTAAATAATGGGACACTTGACAAAAGAAAATGTACTGAAAATTAATTCAGCATAAAATCTCCATGTATAGTATATGAATCCCTCACTATTCTGTGATAGATTTGATGATTCAAGAGGATGGTTCAGCTTTCTTTTGATGGGAACAGCTCTGATCTGACAGGCAATCAATGAACAGTGATGCTGCCCTGTGACAGAAGCCCCTGGACCAGACTGAAGTTAGTGGAAGGACAGACTTGCAGCTGTGCAGTTCTTGAACTGCTCAAGGACAAAGAGGGATATAGTAAGAATGTAGTCTAGAGAAGCGTCATGTTTCCTTCTATCTAAAATTCAGATTTTGTTCTGCAATAACAGAAGGCAGTAGACAACATAATGGGCCTCAGAGCTACACAGACAGTGCTGGCTTGGGAATCCCATCCAATCTTCTGACCAAACAGGAGCGCACTGCTACCAGTACATCTCCCACTATCTGCACCAGTCTGATGGTGCTGCTATCACAGACTACAAAAATACAGAATAGGTGAGCTGCATTCTACTGAACATCTCTATGTGTAGCTTAGCAACTGCCATTTGTTTTGACACAGACAACTTGTTCAGCACTGTCTTAACAAACACTCCCTGTGCCAATTTTCTGCCCTGAAGATTTGGGTTTTAAAAAGTTTAATCAGAACTGTCCACGCAAATGAGCTGTTCACCTTTTAAAATTTAACCATTTAAAACAAAATCAAATACATCATTCTACAATTTTTGCCAATTACATTTTCACATATATTCTTATACACTGAAAAGTAACCTGATTATGCTTAAATCTAAAATAACTTGCTATAACAAGACCTTGAAACACAAAATGCATTTAGTCAGAACTGGCTGTTTTAGCATAGGAAGAAAAACTCATATAAATTTAACAAAACAGAAAAGAACAGACTTGTTTTTAAAGAAAAACCAAAGATTTTACTCATGTATTGGTCCAGAACTGTTTATATAAAGTTTTTCAAGTTTTTTTTAAAGAACAATTTGCACAGTGCTAAATACAATAAATCCCTACAGAATAAGTTCTGCACATACAAAAAAGAGAGCTTGTAAAAATCCATAAAACTAACAAATACTGCTGAAGAGATACTATTTAGTGGATCAAACTGCTGCAATATAAAAGTAGTACTTGACAATAAGCACCTAACCCATTTGGATAACCTCTATTCAGAAATGTGGCTTAATACAAAACTATTTTTATAAATAAAACATGGGATTTAACACATAATATAGTGTTTGGATTCTTAACTAAATCAATTTCAAGTTCATTTTAATTGTCATTTTAACCTGCAAAGTCTAGTACTGCAGCTGATTAGAGATCTGTTGTCTTAATAAAAGAATTTTAACTATAACTTTTTGAGAAGAAAAATATTAGATTTTGAATTATTTACTATTATGAGTTAAAAGCTTTAAAATTTAATTTAGTCACTTAAAAATTAGTGGTATTCTAATCTGTAATTAAGTTATATTTCTTATATTTATATAAGAAGTTAGTAATTTCAAATAACTCCATGTAACAAGGTCCAGATCTCAGTTTCATACTTTTCACCTGATACTTTTTAAAGCTTTTTGCCATTTATCACTTTAGGAACTTAAATTTTTTACATGCTATGCATGCATTTCAAACCTACTCAACTTGCAGGTAATAAACGCAGCACCTACTTGTACTTCTCTGAACTGCTGGATTGACTTCCTGATGGCACATTGTCTTTGCCTTTAGTGCAAGACTCTACAGGACATAAATTTCTCCTATCCCTGAGCAATTGCTGTTAGGTAATGCTACTGGACTGGCTCAACTTCAGAACTTTGTTTCACAGTGTCCATAGAAATTAACTGACTTCCATCAATGATTGTCATCAAAGACAAAACTGTAAATGTTTATATAGAAAAATGTTAATTTATTACAATTTTGGTAGAAAAGGGTGTACAACTAAACACTGCTACCATAAACAAATTTTTATTAACAGATTAAATATTAAAATGAAGGTTTACAAATAATTGGAAAAGACTTCCCCAGATTTCAAAGGAAACATCACCGTAACAGATCATGCAGCCAGTGCTACATGGAGTAAGATGATTGATTACATGAGCTCAATTGGGAATTCTGGAAAAATCATGGACTGGCCAGAAGGCAAAGATTTTGGAGCATTGCCAGAGAAGGAGCTTTGTGTACAAGAAGCACCCCCACATAAGGAGTTTCCAGAAGATGAAAGAGACTATGCCCTATTTAGTGACAGTTCCTGCTGTGTGGCAGGAAACCATCAGAGGCGGACAAGTCATTGAGGCTGCTGAAGAAGGTGAGTCAAGCCACTTTGCAGAGGTGAAAGCCACCTGAACTAGCCCTAGAGATTGCTGAACGAGAAAAGCGACCTGTCTCTATCCTGACTCCTGGATGGTAGCTAATGCCCTATGGAGGTGGATGGAAAAATGGAAGACCAATTGGCAACCAAGGGATAAACCCATTTGGGCTGGACTGCACTTGCATTGGGGCAGGACATCAGTGCACATGTTGAAAACATGACTAGAAAGGTATATCAGGGAGATGTTCACATGCCCAAAAAACACACCACTGAAGAACAGGTAGATAAGGCTGCCAAAACTGAATTAACTTAGGTACACTTGGAGTGGAAGGTGAGCTATTTATAACCTGATGGGGCCATGAAACATCAGCTGCAACAGACAGATGAGCTCATCATTGAGGGATGGACCTGACCATGGAGGCCATTGCATAGACCATTCATGAATGAAAAGCATGTGCTGCAATCAACCAAGCCACTGAAGTAAACATTCCCTGGAATAGAGGTCAGCAGCTGGGTTTCCAGTATGATGAGGCCTGGCAAACTGGACCACTGCCATGAACATGCCAAATACATGGTACATACCATGGAAGAGGTAACAACTGGCTAGCTGGCAACAAACCCTGTAAACCATTGCCACTGCTCAAAACACAATCTCGGATCTTGAGAGACACATTTTGTGGCAACACAGTACCCCAGAGAGAATCAAATCAGACAATGGGACTACTTTTCAAAACAACCTCATAAACTCCTGGGAAAAGAAAAAAGGTATTGAGTGGACATCACATCCCTTATCACCCATAAGCCTCTGGAAAGACTGAGTGGTATAATGGACTGCTGAAGACTGTGTTAAGAGTGTTAGGTAATGGGACATGGAAGGATTGGGATATAAATTTAACAAAAGTGACTTGACTGGTTAACACCAAATCTGCAAACCTCCCTGGTCCTGCCAGAACAAAACCCCTACACACTGGGAGGAGATAATACTATACATGGGAAATGGCTGGGAAAATCAGGGTCGATTTCTCTCCCTATAGAAAAAGGCAAACTTATTTATGAGACTGTCTTTGCTCAAATACCTGGGTGTCCTTGGTGGGTAATGCAGAAGGATGGAAGACCCAGTGTGTGCTCCAAGGAGATTTAACCTTGTTGGGGAAATAATTTGTAGTGTAAATTGTTATGTTGCAAAAGTAAAGCACCAAAAAATGACATGAACTGATGAAGCATGAATATTGTGACGAATAAGGAGAGTGGGAGGCACAGGGCCAACATTGGTGTCCAATATGTAAGTGTGCTGCTTCGCCTGTCCTGAGCACTCATCTTGATGGAATCTAACCCAAGTCATAGCCTGATTTTGGACATCTGAATGGGTGGGGGATGCTCTTGAGATGGGAAAATAATACCTATCTGTGAAAGGACAGGGGATAGCAGGTAATGAAAATTTATAAATCTGTATGTCCAGCCAAAGTCTACCCATCACAGCCCCTCTGCTCTGGTGAAAACCCCATCTGGTAGACTGCATCCACCTCTGGAACCCATGACATAGGAAGGACATCCACCTGTTACAGCAAATGCAAAGACGGATCACAAGTTGATTAGAGGGATGGAAGACCTCTTCTGTGAGGAAAGGCTGAGAGAATTGGAATTGTTCAGCCTGGAAAAGAGGTGGCTTCATGGTGACCTAATTGTAGCCTTCCATTACCTGAAGAGACCCTACAGGAAAGATGGGAAAGGGACTTTTTACAAGGGCATGTACGGACAGGATAAAGGGGAATGGGTTCAGACTGGGAGTACATTTATATTAGATATCAGGAAGAAATTCTTTACTGTGAGGATAGCCAGGGACAGGAACAGGTTGCTCAGAAAAGTTGTGTATGTATACCCTGCTCCCCCCCCCCCCCACCCGGGAAGCATTCCAGGGTGGGCAGAGCTCTGAGTAACCTGGTCTTATGAAAAGTGTCCCTGTTCACAGCAGGGAAGTTGGAACTTCATGATCTTTCAAGGTCCCTTCCATCTGTTAAGGAATACATCTGGTGCAGGTAGCTGATTTGTAGGCTGTAGAGATGCAGACTGAGATGCAAATTGAGCTCTGTGTGGGAGCTAAGAAAGGAGGCAGTGAACTGCCAACTCTTTGCATAACAAGAGGCATGAAGGTGAGTGGCTAGCCAGGTGAATGGACACAGGGACATGGCAGGAATGGAAGACTCAGAAGTGAAGACTCAAGAGGAAGAGCGAGGCTTGCCTTAAACTGTGATGGTATAAAAGTCCAGGAGCTCCTTTGTCTGAGATCCCTCCTGAGAGGCACCAACCCAGGCTGTTTCTGTGTTATTACACTGTTAATAGATTGCTTTATGGAAAAAGGTGTCACACCTGGGGTCAAACCAGTAAGGAAACCTGGTCTGACTGCAAGCCAGGTGTGCAGGGAGTCAAGTGGTGCACCTGTCAGATCACTGGAGCTACCTGCAGTAAAGGAGCTTTGGTCCCAGAAGTTGAAGTCTCTGGCCCTGGGAGAGTGACTGTCAGAGAGTCCTGTAAATACTCAGACTGCTAAGTTTCCATAACACAACCCAGGCCATTCTATGATTTGCTTACAATTCTGTAGACACCCAAGCAGCTCAAAATCTTAGAAGTGCAAACAAGAAACAAATACGTAACAACAGCAACTTCAACTTTTTTTTAAACATTGAGATTCTTTGTATTTATACAAAATACAGATCCTGTCCCTCCTTCAGCACCACTCATCCACAGATCATTGATCTTTCCTCATTACCCAGGTGCTCCTTGAAACTGTTGCTGCCTTTGTTGCAAAGCTTGTTGACTTAACAGTTGCTGTTGTTTCTGTAGAAACTGTACTACTTCTGGGCTTCTGAGGAGGGACTGAAAGAGAGAGAAAATGAATTTTACTTTACAAAACTCACTTATGTTAAATAGCTACTATAGTAATATTTTTCCATTACATTAATTTGCACATTACCCTCTGCTGTTGCTTAATATCACAAAACCCCTGTAACCATAGCAAACAGAGTAATCCATTGACATACTATAACCAAACCATCTTTCAGTTGTGTTTCACTTCTACAGCTATGTTTCAACTAAGCTAATTTCTACATTTCCCACTGCAGATAGCTCAAAAGCAGTTTAATAAATTAATAAAATATTGTAATCCTGCAACAAAGTTCATGTGCCTGTCATAGTTCAAGCATCAGGACTATGCCCGTAGCACATATTTTAGTTTTAGGCAGTCCCATGAGGAGCAGGGAGTTGGACTTAATGATCCTTGTGAGTCCCTTCCAACTCAAGATGGGTTTCACTGACTGTCCAGAATTTCCCATTATTTCAAAACAGCAGCACATCCAGAGGGAATGAGTTAAAAAACTCCTCTGTATTCAATCAAAAGACAAAAGTATCTAAAAGTATTTGCATCTGGCTTCTGTCCTAAATAGCTTCAGTCTGTAATGCAACTCTGGTTGTTCACACTCATGCCTGAATGGTGGCAGCACAAGTGATTGTAAGGTAAAATGGCAAATTGAGTTGGGAATTGATCCTTCCAAAAATTAATAGAAGAAAAGGTTGAGGTTTTTTTTTTTGTTTTTTTTTTCAGCTGAATGAATTCCCTAGATGCTTGCTTATTATCCATGGTCACTTCAGTGATACAACCAAAGAGGTATTGCAACTGCAAGTCAGAGGAGAAAGAGAGAAGCAAGAACCAGATCAAGGAGAATGTGAATTTCAGGAATACTGAAAAGAATTCTAAATTCTTAAACAGCCTTGACATAATTAGTGCAAAAGCTCTGAACATCTATTGAAAGAGCTCCTTCTATAAAAAATAATATTTCATTCATAAGATACCTTTCAAATTTAATTGAAAGCCACATCAACAGAAACAGTCAGGAAAGAGGGCAGCAAGCCAGTAAGTGGGGCATGAAGAACAAGAGATAATATGAAAACTACTCCATAGTTCATTACTTGTTTTCCTCATAAAAACTGAAAAGCTATGAATACTCCTCTGAGTTTTAGATGCAATCACTAAAAAAGTGCTATCACTTATAAAGAATTATCAGGAAATACATCTAGGTAGTTATATACCAAAGACTGACATGATGTTTTTTTTAAGGCTTTCCAAATTTCTGAACTAGCACTACAGTGCTATATTGAGGATTGTTAAATTGTCTTAATTGCACAAGTAAGAGAGAGAAGACAAACAGTACCAATAGCTTTTACAGTCCCAAGAGCTTCTGAAGAATAGGGACTGTAAAAACATGCAACAAAGAAAGTTGTAGTGAAGAAGCCGAACAAACTGTAGGTAATGAATTATTTCCTTGCATTGGGCTTAACTTGTTAAAGGAGAAACCAGTGTTTAAAAAACACTAAGACATGCCATTCATGCAGTCTGCAAATATAAATCACACTGTTTGCTTAGAGTTTGCTTTATCAATGCACATTAACTTTGATATGATATACCTACAACTTCTATAACGCACCATAGTAAAGCTTACATCAGACCGAAAGTCCATTCATTGTTCTACCTAAGGCTTTGGTCCAATAAGCTAAAATCATCTCAGGTATACTGTATTATTTACCCTAAAGAAGCCATCTCATCTGTTTTACCAAAACTTCAGATCCTTAAATTCAGTCATCTTAGTATTCTTCACAGAGACACCAAAGCACACATCTCTGAAGCATGTTTCAAATTTGAAAATATGCACTTGCAGTGCATGCTTATTAAACGGATTTTCTTTTTTTACTATGGTGACAGGTAAACACTGTTACATTGACTTTATTTATTTGAATTCAAAACCTCTCAAATACAAGACTTACCAGTCTCTTTTTATTCAATACTTGTTCTAAAAGAGTAGGTCTTGCTGGGCGATCTCCAACGGATCCTGTCCTCTGCTTTGTGACAGACACTGAACCTTCAACACTATCCTGCACATGACAGAAAACAGAAAAAAAAAGGAGGTCAGACTATGAACTCTGATACAATCATACACCAAAAATCCCAAGAGTAAAGAACACCTGCAGAGAAAAGTAACAGCACAGGAATGGAAATCTGTCTAGTCAAGACCTGGCCTCTTCTTTCAACCTCCTTTCACTATTTCACCAGCAAGAGTGAAGCAACACAGCTGACTTGGTCTTCTATACTGCAAAACTGAACAGGTTACTAGGCCCAGTTAATGGCTTCATTTTTTTGATTGGACTTCTTAAAAGTGAAGTAATTCACAAAAGGTCAGCCTCCAGCTTGTGAAAATTAATATTATTTACCATTTGTAATTGGCCAGGAATGACAATAATCCTTGTTGTACCAAACTTCAGAATGCTATACTAAACTTGCCAAAGCCACAGGCTTTTTTTTTTTTCCAAGTTTATTCTGTTGCCTGTACAATCACCAGTCATCTGAATGAGACAGACTAGTACAACATGGCTTTACAATCTGCTCTAATGAAAATACGAAAGG
Organism: Lonchura striata; assembly: GCF_050655825.1. NCBI lineage: Eukaryota > Metazoa > Chordata > Aves > Passeriformes > Estrildidae > Lonchura > Lonchura striata. The sequence continues at coordinate 67,146,090 of NC_140703.1, forward strand.
TTTGGAAAATTTCAATGTTGAATCCTATGTGTATTACATTCACAACGTACTGATACTTCCATCTACCTGAAAGGGTTCAAAAGCAGGAACAACAAAAAACTATCCCACAGAAGTGAAAAATGAAACTTCTACTAGGAATTTCTACTGAAATTGGTCTCAGTAAACACCACTGCAAAAAAGTAAATTTAGCAATAAATACCCTTTCTTCTGCAAGTACAGGCCCTAATTTCCTTACATTCAAAGAATCCTGCACTCACACTGGTAAAAGAAAGCCCACCCTCTTCCAACATGCAATAATCACTATTTCACACTACAGATCAAAAAGTTTTAATCCATCAGTACATGAAATGCAGCATTTTTACCCTCCTCACATACTGTCCCCTTTTCTAAACTAGGACAAGTATTTGTATAGACACATCATGAATCGGGCAAGATGAACTATTAGGGAAGGAAGGGAGGGAAAGTCATGCTGGAATACAAATCTAGAATTCATTCTCCTCTTGAATAATGTGTAGAGCTTCTCTCACCTCCCTGAAAAGAGAAGCAGCTATTAGAATTAGACAAGGCTCACAAAGCAGCAAGGATTATAAAAGTGCATAACTTTTTTCTTGGAAACAAGCATGCTATCTATGCCTTTTCAACGTGAGAAGAAAAAAACTTAGAGGCAAGCTTTACAAGTAAGTATTAAGAACACAAGGACTAATGTAAACGCTAACACTAATGTCAACACTATTCTAATGTAAATACTACCTGGCAAATGAGGCTGACACCAAAGATTCAAAAACAAAGTGAGCATTCACACCAGGCAGCAGACCTGAACACACTACCAGAATGTAACTAGAGCCTCAGAGGGTTCAAGAAAAATCCAAAATACTATATGGAACACGTATCACTTATAGTTACAGAATACATCACGAAAACCTCAGCAAGTCCTCTGAACTGAAAGCAAAAGACAAAAGTGTCTAAGAGTATTTGCATCTGGCTTCTGTCCTAAAAAAGATGAGAATATTCCCTAGCAGCATTACGTACACTTCCCTTTTTTAAAGCACCTGCCTCGTGGCTTTTACAGACTTACAAAAGAAGGTTCTTTCACATGATACCCAGTATGGTTACTATTATATTTATATTAAAACAAATGAAACAGGAAAATATTTGGGTGGTCAGTTTGCAGTTAGATCACTTCCCAGCAACACAATTCCAGACACAGCTCTGATGACATAAAAGGGTTGCTTTTAGCAGGGTGCCAAGTTGAGATTTTTTTTTCTTCTGACAATCACTATTTTACACCTACCCCTTTGAGTACAAACCACTCAGCACCTTAAAGTGTAAAACATTCCCCTTTTTCTGTTTCATCTAAATACAAGATCTGAAACACTATACAAGCGACCATCACAGAAGTGTATGGTCCTAGCTGAGTCACAAACTGTAGGAAAAAGAGTATTTAAAAAACTGAACGTTACCATCATTTTTCCCACTAATATTATTTCCCCATCTAAACAATACACATTCGCTTATACAAGTTAAGTATGAACTAGCAGCTGTTGAAATATTTACCTGCCATTTAATGTAAAAGTAATAACCAAAAAGCATCCCGAAAAACCTACACAACTGATTTTTGTACAACCTGATACCCAACGGCCTTTGTGACTTTAAAGCCCCATACTTCAGCACCAGCTGTCTGACATCTCTCTTAGATCTATCCTTTCTGACAAGTCTAACATGTCTCTTAAATCTATACTTCCCTAGCACGGGAAAAAAGCCATGCTGCAAGCGAAGCATCTTCTAGCGATATTTTTTTTTTTTCTTGGAATCTGATATAGCTGTAAGCTTCTACAGTTTACGTCAGAGGTGACAACAAACGGAGTTTGCTCGTGCAGACAGAAGAAGAGCGAGCTGTAGGACGGCCCCAAACCTCTTCTCTGTCTCTGGCCACCCGACCCAGTTTTTCACGGGGGCCCCGCTCCGAGGCACCGCGCGGCACCGGGGGTGGCCGGGCCGCCCCCCGCCTCACCTCGGCCCGCGGGCCGCCCCCCGCGGCCGCCGCCCCGCCGCCCCCCAGGGCCTGGTCGCTCTTCTTGCGCTTGTACTTGTCCTTGTAGATCTTGTTGCGGTGCCGCTTGCACATCCAGGGCTTGCGCTGCTTCACCACCTGCGTGGTGGTCTCGCTGCAGCCCTCGTACGTGCAGCTCTTGCACTCGCCGCCCGCCGCCGCCTCGCCGCTCGCAGCCCCCGGCGCCGCCGCCTCCTCCTCCTCCAGCTCCTCCAGGCTGGCCGTGCTCTCGCCGCCCACCACCTCCAACTCCACCTCCTCCTCCCCCACCTCGATCTCGCCGGGGGCCTCCAGCTCGTAGAACACCATGAGGCCGCCGCTAGCGGAGGGCGGCAGCTGCGGGTCGGCGCTCGGCTGCAGCACCACCCCCGCCGCCCCCTCCTCGCCGCCGCCCGGCTGCATGACGAGCAGCGTCAGCTGCTGCTGCTGCTGCTGCTGCGGCGGCGGCGGCGGCGAGGAGGAGGCGGAGGAGGCGGGAGCGGCGGCGGGGCTGCCCTGCAGGGCGGCGGTGCCGTGCCCGGCCCGGCCCGGCCGGTCCCCGCGCGCGCCGCCCGCGCGCAGCCGCCGCGCGCCCCGCGCAGGCGCCCCGGCCGCGCTCAGGGGCGGGGCCCCGCTCGGGCGGCGCGCGTCGGCGCTGCGGCGGCGCCGCGGGCGGGCGGCGCTCGCGGTTTGGCCCGGGCGGTAGATGCCCGTGGTCGAAAGTCAGTGTCTGAAAGCAATCAGAAAGTTTTATCAGCATGTTGCACGCTTGGCGTGGGAATTGGTTTGTTAGTCCCTGACCTGCTGTGTAAGCACACGGCAGCGGGTTTTGGATATGGCGGCAGGGTGAAAGGAAAGAGAGAAAAGATGAATTAGAGGGGGTGAGGGGTCAGAGAGAGGAAAATAAAAGAAAAAAGAACATAAAGGAGAGAAAAGAGAAAAAAAGAGGTGCTACCCAGACTTGGAGGGGGGTACTTTTTCATGGACAGGTTTCTCGCTTTCTGTGCAGATTAATTATTGTGCACAGTCTGTATTTACTGTCAGATCTTTTGGGAAATAGCTCAGAGAGCTTCAAGGAACTTCAGTGGTCTTGATCTCCTCCCACAGTCTATGCCACATCTTGCCCTCATTCCTGGGCTTGTGTGGTGCTGTGTTGATCCCATCTACAGTGACCATAACAAGGCTGTTTGTCCTGGAAGAGTGCCGCCCTCCGTCCACATGTCCCCAGCCTCATCTCGCTCTTTCTCACAGGGTTAACACCAGCAATCCTTGTCAGTGCAAACGGTCCTTGGTTGGCTCCATTGCTATCCAGCTATCTTAGAGACATACACATTATCCTGTCATCTTCTGGGATTCAACACTCTGTCAGCCTGCCCAGCCTCCTGTCCTGCTGTGTCGTGTGATGGCTGTCCAGACTCAAGCTTTCCTGCCACAGATCTTCACAAATGTGGCTCTAGGCTGTACATGTGTTATGAATGGGGTCCCATATGTCCAATTTCATAAATCACAAGATTGAAATTCAGCAGCAATTTTAATTGGGATATAAAATAATAATAATACAATCAAATATAATGAAGTGGTTACAAAGAGTTATTTGGCAATAGTTCAGATAGAGCATAAGCAAAACCGTTTGGGGTACAGGGAGGGTTCTCACCCTGCCACCTGTACAAAAGACAAAGGATCCAAACACAACTTTTATACTGTATGCTAATACATATTCATCAATAGTTTCTCCTGTTTTTGATTCTTGAAATGTACGTCACTCTGCTGCAATGGTGCATGCTCCCATTATTGCTATGGTGTCTTCATGTCTCTTTGGGGGTCTTCTTGGAGGAAGGCTGAAGGTCTTCCTCGCTGTCCTCTGAATAACCTGGTAGGTTGCGCATGCACATTGAGCTTGATGCATTATGTTCCAATTGAGCCTTATTATTTCATAGATAAGACCATTATTTTATGTTCCCTATCTGGAATGGTCCCAATTTTATTCATATTCAAGGTCAATCCTGCTGTGGGAGTTGTCTTCTAACTTCAGTTGACGTCAATTTTGGTTTGGGAGTCAGTTCCTGACTTCCTCCTTTTCCAAGGCCAAATCCAACTCCTGCATCCTGCTTTCCACATGTATTCTTGAAGAAACCCATCTGCTTCATAACACTAATCATATATACTTTTCCAATTATTTTTCCAAATTATTGATTTAAGTACAACTTACTCAGCACGAATCACATACATTTATCACACTTGAATCCTTTCTCTTCATCTGATGTCACTTTGAGAGTGCAGATACAGAGATGCAATTTGGATTTTCCCCCTCAGCTTTTTTGTTGACTCTAGTAACAGCCCATGTAGTTGTCAGCATGCTGCTCCTTGCCCTTTCTTCCTTGGGTCCTTCCTTAGTTCTCTCCTCGGGTTACTTCTGCATGGCTGCAGAGAAGTCTTAATGAATTCCATCTCCTTGATCACCTGCTGTTGGCCCCCCTTTATTTGTCTAACCTCCTTACTTTTTGTGGCTTCTTGCCTTTCTCATTGCACACAACAGTTGATCCCATATTAAAGAACACCGCTTACTCTATTTATTCCCTGGCAATTACCACAGCTCTCATTTCCTGTCACTAAGACAAATGATTATGCTGTTCGCAGTTGTAGCCATTCTGTTTAACCCTCAATCTTGTCATAATACACTTTTCTCTCATTTGTCAAAATAGTTAATGATAAGTCTCTAGTCCTAGAAAAATGGAAGTGAACTGAGTAACTCTGTCCTCATTGCCTTTGACCAGTCATGAGCAAGATGACCTCCAGCTCCAGGGTTTAAACAGGATAGACTATTCTTGTCAGTAAAGACTTACTTTCCCCACATCTGCTTCAGTGTCTTTCATCTCTGTTACAGCCATGCTGAGACAACTTGCCAGAAGTTTTCTTTAGGACTCAGCCTTGATCTGTGTCAGTAGTGAAAAATACAAAAATTACACGTAGCCTTGTTTTTTTCCTGCTAATTAACTATTTTGATGTCGTCACAAAATGTTTGGGGTTTTTTTCACATTCTAGGCCCATTAAAATAATTTTAGTTTATTTCTTCTCCTTTAAATGCATCTTGAAAGAATGTCTTCCTCAAATTCTAAGTTCTCCTGACATTAATTAAAATAAAAATCCAAAGTAATAATGAATCAAAATAAATCACATTTTTTCTCTATCCACACTCCTTGCATGTACACACATGTTAACTAATTAAAAGAAAGAGGAAACTGATAACCTTTAAATTTCAGGAAGAAGAGTTGTTTGGGTCCTTCATCCTCTTCTGTGAAGCCCCACTGAGACAGCAGGGTTTGGCATGGGCCAGTCTGACCAACAGACCAAAGCAGTAAAAGGCTACATGAGAAAATTATTAATGGAGTTAAGGTTTCCAACCAAATGCTCTCTTGTAGAATAAGTTGAATCCTACTTTAGACACTCTGGTAGCACATGGGGATTTCATTGGAGACTATACCTGGAAGCATAGTTCAACTCCATGATTCTCATTTTCCTCTTCTGAAGAACAAAGAGCAACAAAAAGCCACAGAAAACTAACAGTTCATTACAAAGATACTGAGCAAGTCCTTTTTAAAAAGGTGCCACTGGTATTCTCTTCTTTTCTGGCTGGTTTTCTCAGAAAAGAGAAATACTCTGATGGAAAATAAATAATAAAAAAACGTAGTGGTTTCCTTGGGCTACACTTCTATAAATCTGGCTGTTGAAGAAGGAAGGTCACATTTGGAAAATTTTATCACCAGTCGGTCCATCATTGCTATCCAGCCAGGTGCAGTTTCATCATGTTTTGTATTCCCAGATGCAATTAAAAGGAGAGGAAAAATGCAATTATTGAAATGTAATAAGTTAATTTACTGAAATGTAATAAGTTCATTTGTCCTTAGGCTGACATCTCTAAATAAATATTTAAATAGATTCTCTGATTTTCTGCTGTCTCTTCTTTTGTGTTTGTGAAATAGTTAATTTTAATGTTCTAGATTTCTGTGCTAGTTCTTAACATCCAGTTCTTAATTGTCTTGGAAACAACATGTTTTAAAAAACAGATACAGGTTAAGATCCAGAAAGGTAATAATCATTAAAGAAGCTGATTTGTCCTGCTTACAAACCAAGATAGTACTAATGATTATAGCTGAAGTAACATTTTCAAATTTTTAAAGTTACTTTAGCACTCTTCTATAAAGGATTATATGAACTTTGTTCAGTTAATATCTATCTATCTCTCTATCTATCTATCTATCTATCTATCATCTATCTTTCACAGAAGTGCATTTGCCTTTATCATGTGCTGTAAGAGCACTGGCCATACTAATAACTTCTGTGAGACATGGGACTCTGAAATTCATACATCCAGTGTTGTGATATCCCTACAAATATAATCTGAATGCAAAGTATCTTGTAACTGCCGCGCTCCTGCCCCAGAAGATGCCCTTCTTCTTCTCTAACCCCGGCTAGCTCTTTTCTCCTGGGGTGAGAACGGGCAATGGAGGCACCTCCCGCTGCTCCTCTAAGAGGGTTTGGGAGGTGTCCTCGTGGGTCCACGGGGCCGCTGGCGAGCCTCGACAGGGATAAAGAAAAGCCGGATCCAGTCGGGGGCAAAAGTCTTCTTTATTGGCGGCCAACGGGGCCAAACGCGGAGAAGGGAAGCCAGCCGACTGGAACCCAGTGCTGGGTCTGACAAGGGGTTTTATAAGTTGTGGGAGGGGTGGATGGTGAGGGGGGAACCAATGGGAAGCGGGGAAGGGAGTGGCTCCAGGATGGGGTGGCTCCGCCTGGTCCAATGGGGAAGGGGCATGGGAGCGGCCCCAGGCCCTCGTCCAATCACTCGGTGCCCTGAGGAGAAGCTTCCGGATAGAGGGGAAGGTACACCGAGTGACGGACAAGGCACCTGGGAGGGGACAGGGGAATGACTTGGCACTTTCTAGCTTGATGGGCAGGTACTGGAAAGGCGGGAAGGGAGGACCAGGCGGGAAAACGGAGAACAAAAGACTGAACCAAGTGGGAAAACAGGGGAGTACAGGAATGAACCATCGGGGAATACACATACATAAAAATATATAAATAACACACTACCACATGTAACCTTATTGTTGTTGGTTATTTGTCATAAAACTAACAGCTTGAGTCAAGGAGAGCATTTGGGTTTTTAAAACAGAAATAAGTGGTACTTGAAAGATAAACAGGAATGAATGAAGACTGCTGGAGGAAGCTGAGAACTAATAGTTTTTAAAATACATCTCTTTAGAAACACATTGATGAGGAATACAAATGCAAGTATATAGTCAAGAGAGATTTTTCTGCTTTTTTGTATCTTGTACTGCTTACCCAGCTCCCCATTTATTCTTCCTACTTGCTCTTGATGTTCAAGCCAAATTGAACAGTTATATAGTCATGGAAAGATTCAAAAGCTCAGCAGTCTGAAAACAAATCTGCCCTCAAAGGAAGGTGAAGTGCAGAATGATCAATGTGCTCACTGATAAAAATGCCCAGGTGCCAATGAGTGCTGAAGTCTTACCGCAAATAGCAAGGCAAAGGAGTTTAAGATACTGCAATCAATCTGTTAAAGCTTGATTTTCAGATAAGTGTGCAAAAATTTGATGCCAATTTCATCAAATCTTATAAACATCTCTCTTTGCACTATTCAAGTGAATAAAAATGGGTGTTATCAGAAACTCATTAAGCATTATGAATTACAGACAAATTTATTTTTGCAATCATAGAAATTAAAAAAACTAACTAAACAAAAGTTTGGTTTGCATTATGATATGTATTCTGGTTTTATTATTATGTGTGACAAAAATTGTCAGTAGAAATAGGTTTCTTCCCCCATGCCCCTCTCATTTTATATAGTTACCTTTTTCCCATGACAAGAGACAAATTAAATAGGTATGCTGAAGGAAAATCTCCCCTTCTATATATTTACACATAATTAGACATAAGTAAATCAGTAAGACATAAGTAAATAAGCTTTTTAATAAAATTAACATTTACACAATAGTAAAACAAATAAAAAACAGTCACAAATAAAAGCATGCAGGACAGGCATTAGACTGTACCTGGAACTTCACACTGGAGAGTCATTAGCCCCTCTTCTCTCCACAGTTTTAGTTACTGGAACACTACTAATTTTGAAAACAGTATTTCTTTGATGTTCTTTTAAATTAGTGAATTTAAACATTTAAGGCCTGTTAGTCTAGGTGATTTCCATTCACAATGAATGGATCATATTTACTGCCTCTGGGTAGGGTCAATGTCATCCTGGATGCTGCCCACTCATGCAGAGCCAATACCCTTGGACACGTCCTGAGCTCTTTCCTAGTCTATGTGTATTATATATACCTTCGTTGTATGGAACAGTGAGTACCCTGGCAAGAGTCAGCATTGCTAATTCCAACTATTACTGTTTCACAGGTTGATTCTCTCTCAATCTAAATCATTGAATTCAGGCCTACTTTAAAATAATATTTCCCTCCTTATAGCCAAGAAACCACAAATAGCAGAAAATTGCTTACTGGAAAAAAAGTAGGTATAATCACTATGGTTAATAATGCAGTAAATATCAAAAATGGGTTACATTTGCAAAAATTAAAAAAGAAAAGTAGTGAGCTCAGTTTTAGACTATGGAACATTGTCTTTCAGTAGAAATTGGAGAGACTTGCTTATTAAGAAAGTTAAAACTAGATGGGAGCAAAGCTGTAGATAAGGGAAGCAATCCTCTCCTGGTAGGGAAATGTTAGCTGCTCTGTCCATTGCCAACAGCTGTGGCTGCCAAATACAAGCAACTCATACCTGTGTCTGAATGTCAGCATCTTTTCCTTCTTATCTTTTCCTTCTTATCTTCTAACAACTGATAACATTGGTCACGTGTTCTGGCCTTTGTGCTGACTCACAGAATAGAATAGAATCATAGAACAGTTTGTGTTGGAAGGGACCTTACAGACCATCTATTTCTAATTTCCCTGCCAGGGACAGAGACACCTTTCTCTAGACCAGGTTGCTCACACAGTCTTGGCCTTTAACACTTTCAGGGATGGGGCATCCTCAAGTTCTCTGGACAACCTGTGCCAGAATCTCACCACCTTTAAGGTGGGAACCCCAGAGCTGGATGCAGCACTTTAGGTGGGGTCCCACAGGAGTGGAGTAGAGGGGCAGAATTCCCTCCCTTGACCTGATGGCCAACCCCCTTGTGGTGCAACCCAGGATATGATTGACTTTCTGAGCTGTGAGAAAACACTCCCAGGTCCTGTTGAGCTTCTCATCAGGGACTCTGTTTCATGATCTGGGTCACACCTTGGGATCACTCACCAACTTATTCGCAGGTTGTGTTCTGTGAATAACTTATAACTTTAATCAAACAGTGAACTATCTTCGTATAGTTCTCACATGTTTTGCATGTCATTTCAAGCAAAAGTTGTAATATTTATTTCTGGCATAATTATCTGGACAGCAAAACTTATATTTTCTATTTTGGTTTAATGCCATATATTTCTCACATATAAGTGTTATTAAAGGTGTCTAGTTTTTCTGAAAGATGTATTTCACACTTGAGAATCCCCTTAATGGAAAGGGTGCCTTTAACCTATTAACAGGAATTTCTTTCTTGAACTAGAGATTTTTTTTGCACACTTCTCTAGCATTCTGTTGAAGCTGTGAAATATCAACTTTGTCCCTTCTTTTACCCACTCTTGGAGGTTTTCTATTTTGTTTTTCAATATCAAGTGTGTGTGTGTGTATGTGTGGGGTGTGTTGATTTGCTCTGTTTAAGTGACAGTTCTTTAAAGAGCAAGAGAATCAGGATCACTTTGTCTTCTTTGTACTGCAATGATGCAGTGGGTACCCACAAAGGGAAGGGCAGAGGCATAGAGAGTCCCTGACACAGGAAAGTCAAGATGCCCTGGTTTATAAAATTGCATAGTAACAACTGTCAGTAAATACGATTTGTTGATTCCTCATTTATATGCTTTCCTAGCCCACTCTTCCTTTACAGAAAGTCAGTGAGAAAGGAGTCCAATTCATGGAATGTCAAATCTTTTATTGTATTCTGCTCAATAATCTATACTGTTCTCTCTGAAATTCTTGGCAAATATGGGTACAAAGGAAGTTTATGTGCAGGGACTTCATTATGATCAGACTATCAGGGACTGAAAGGAATTAATTTTTGCAGGATAGAGGGGAAGGAGTTATCACTGTACAGAACTGAAGCATGGCTTGATCCTCAGTAAATCATATATTTGTGCCCAAGAAGCTGTTTATTCCCTCCTTTCTCACATTACAAGAATTTATTTAGGTACAGGAATTAAGATTTTTGAGACAAGTGTGCCATCTTTGTACTATGTGTATACAGCTATTCTATCTTTCATCTTGGCAAACAAGAACATGTCGAATTTGGACCTGAATGCTGGCCCTGAAGCATCCATGATCAACAGCCTGTTGAAATGCCCTTGGGGACCCAGCTGTTTTCAAAGCCGTTCTGTTAAACCTGGATGTTTAAACAGTTAAATTTTTGAGGGCTCAGGACCCAGACTTCAAACTACATCAAGCTGGTTCCAAGTACAGGAGCCTGAAACTAATTTTCAGGAAGCTCAGAACTGATTTATTAAGGGGCCATTATCACATGCCTTAGTCATTAGCTTATATCTTCTAATTACAATTGCCTTTATCCTTTTTCAGAGATCTAGAGACAGTTCCTTGGCTAGTTACCAGATACCCTGGGACTGCTACTTCACATGAAACATTTTTCTCAACCATTGAATTTCTTGGTCTTGTCATGCAACATCACCTCAAGCATTCATATTGACCTACAGTCATTTTGGCATTCTGGCATTGCAGCTACATGTACCTGATGCACATATTTCTGGAGGTGACACACTCTTGTACTTAAGCATCAAAATTTCTAGGCAAAAGAGCATTTCCATGTATTTTTACAGAAGGTTTTTGTGTAATCCCAAAGTTCCTGGTGTCACCATTTGGCTGAGGCACATCTGTTTCTGCATAATTTTTTATGCATTCCTGCCAGAAAGAGAAATGTTGTGATCTGAAGGCTAAACTTCTCCTATTTGGGGTCAATGGCTACTGTTATTCAGGAGACACTTGGACCTTGTCCAGATCCTGGTTATTGTTTTAGAAGTAGCTATTGGCATACAGAAAAATAGAAGTTAGTTTGGTCTCTGCAGACTTAATAGTTACGCTGAGAAATGCTACTGGTTGCATATTCTGGTACAGGAATGTTAGTGAAGATCATGTCCCTTTGTATATTGGAGATGGTCAGCTTCAGATACAGAATTTTTCCAAGAAGAGGCAGATGTTCATGGAGCTTTGTGAAGGAGTTACTGTGTTATAGCACTCAGAGGAGACAATCTCCTTAAAGAAGCAGGGCACAATTTCCCCCTTTGAACTACACCACCCTAACTGCTGCAGATTTTCTGTAACTGTTCAGTACAGGAAAATCAAAGTGTTTGGGCTGCTGTGATGAAGTTCCCTGTAATTTTCTTATGAGTTGACAATAGGTAATAAAGATTATGAATGGTATGGAGTAACTTGCAGAAAAGTATGATTCCTCGCTTCCCAAAGGCCTCAAGTAATGTCCTAGAGGAGAAAATGTTGAGTCTGCAAGTCTACCTTAGAAAGCAGAGAGATTCATGGATAACTGTATGGGAAACATGGGAGAAGTGTTGAGGGTTTTTGGTATATTAAAAATTGAGAGCAGTAAGTCCTCCATGAGGACTTTGTATGTGTAATTGTGAAGTTGGTTTTGTGTTCTAAATAGATGGCAACCTTTAAGCTTATTGAATTCTTAGCATTCAACATATTTTTTTGTGTTTTGTGAACAGTCTCATAGTGGTCTGTACCACACAATCTGTTGAATAGTGTTTGAAAGGGAAAAATGTGCAACCTAGACATTTTGTCCTCTGCTCTCAATTTCCTAGACTTGTGTGCATCCTATATAGAGCTGGGCATTTAAATTATTTGAAAGCAGAGTAGGAAGTATAAAATGCAATTTGAATATTCTCAAACCATTAAAACATTTTGTTTTAGGATAATTATGACTTATTCTTTTTTCAACAGAATATTTTACATTAAAAATTCCCACCACTTCTAAATGTTCCTCCTTATATTGCAACTGTTGAACAATTCTTTGTAACAAAGAAAATGGTTCTCATGGTATTATTTTCTTATTATAAATTATTTGTCACACAACAGCTTAGTGAAGACAGTCTTATTCCAAGTTAATTATTAAAAGAACCAGGTAGTTCCTACTCAACTGCTTTTACTCAATAAAGAATTATAATTCATGTTTAGAAATGTGTCAAAGTCTGAAGACTGGAAATTCATTCATCTTCGCTTCTCTTTGGCACTGTCACTTGATCAAGAGGGTTTTTTTTATATATATTGAAATGAAGAGGACCAGTAGTTTTGGACCAGTGCTCTGAGGATAAAACTACTTGACCTTCTGCAGTGTAAGGAGTACACAGATGCACATTTTGGACTTGGTTAGTGGTGATGAAAAAATGCAATGATGTGTTTTATATAACAAACACAAATTTAAATCATTCTGCTCCCCTGAAACTGCCTATATTTCAAAAGAATTTTAGATGCAGAGAATCTACATGTTACAGTTTGCCCTTTTTCTCTTTTAAATAGGCATTATTAATTTGATTGTTTTCAAAACAGTATGAATACAGTGAGTATATGCCTACATATACTTGTTCACTGTCTAGTGTGAGGAATGGCTAATTGCAAAATCCAGCTCTGATTTAAAGCCTTAACAGCTACACTGAAAACAGTAAGAACAAAGTCAACCCTACCAATTTCCACACAATTGCACAAATACCACTCAAAGAATTTGGACCTAAAGTCCTTTAATTGTTGACAATTCTTCTACAACTCAAGCCTTACTCTCAAGGAAATCACAATACCTTTACTTACTCAGGCAATATCTGGAAGATCCATCTTTCTTATGGAAAAAAAAGAAAAAGTAAAACAAAAATAAGCCACCACTCCTGACTGCAGTGGGACCCCCAAAGGCTGACAACTTATTTCACTGTGTTTAGTCCTCCTAGTTTCCCCATGACCTGGATCTCTTGTTACAAGGGTTAAGTGTGACAGATGTTTGCAATTACATGACCAATTGCAACTGAGTTTGGCCTATTTGCACCATCGAGTCAAGCACCAGTCTTAAGTTTGAGGATATAGTACTCTTAATTTTTTGGTAGCTTGCTGACAGGCAATTCAGCCAGCATGACTTTGTGTATATTAATGTAATCCACAAGAATTGTTCTTTTACCCATGTCTAGCCTTGTTGGTTTTACCTGCTTCTTTACTTCCACATAATAAAGTGATTGTACTTTAAGTAATGGTCTTTCCGGCATGTCCTAGTCAGGCAAATCAACACTTTTGATCTTTAAACAGTTTATAACGAATACATCATCTTATTATATAAAAAGCTTAGAATAGCAAAGGAAGGTTTAGACTGCCAGTGCTAAGGCACTATTAAACCTTCTAACAGTTGGAGATAGTGACTGGTTGGCATTTTGTGACCATTTTGGGCTCACCTAGGGTGTGGCCCTGGCTGGGCTCTCTTGCTGCTCAAGGTGTATCCATTGAGTCCTCCTAATAAGAACCTACTTTATTCCTTAACTCCATTTAGTCTCTGTTCTAGGCCAGCCTTCATAAGACATCAGGCCCAGTAATGAAGCCTGAGCAGGCCTTGTGAATATGAAATTATATGTAATGAAAAATAGGTAAGGAGGCATATATGATCATGAAATGTAGAAAAATGTTAGCATCACATGTGAAGAAATGTGTTCTTCCTAAGCCTGCTGTTAAATGGAGATGATAAAGTTATTATGATGGAAAAAAAATAGAGGATTAGTAAATATTTGTGTTAATTCATTGAAAATATACCATGATTTTTTCCATTATAAGAGGAAATTAAAAGTATTTTCCAGTCCTCTAGCAACTTAGGGCAATATTGAACATCTGCAAAACAAAAATTAAAAAAAAATAGAAGTTCACTCAGAAAAACTCCCAAAAACCTGACAAGTGATACAACATCAATATAAGTAGGTTTTTAAAGATAAAATAATAGTAAATGAATTAAATTAAGTTGAATTAAATTGGGAAAACCTCATGAGGAAAAAAAACAAACCAAAACAAAACCAATCAAAAAAACAAAACAAAAACCAACCAAACCAACCCCCACCATTTTCTTGAAACTAAAGTCATACAGATTCAAATGGGACATTAGGCACAAATTTTTAAGAGTGAAGGTGATTAATGGCTGGATTAAGCTAATAAAACAGTGGTGGATTCTCTAGCTTTCTGTGTTTTGGATTCAAGCCTAGGTAAAATGCTGGGAAATGTGTTTAATCTAATACAAGATAGCATAATAAAAGGGAAGCTGTATGATATGTGAAATGGCCTGTGAAATATTGGAGAATCAAATCAGATGATCTAATACACACTTCTCATGGTAAACTCTGTAAACCTCCTTCAATCAACTATAGGCACCATAAATTTTACTTTTGATAGTACTCTGGTTATTAATATCAAAAGACCATAGATCTCAGTCAAACTAGCCAGAACAGGTTGTAAAACTGCTATTTAAATACACTGGTCAAACCAAATCTAGTGGGAAGATGTCCTGCAGATTTCTTTTCCTTTCACTCCATTCTTGGAAAGAAACATTCCTCTCTTATGTATAGTCGTATTTTCAGCAAAGAAGAAACTTATCTTCTTTTCCATCTCTTCCCTTATATTCCCTCTGTAGTTGTTCTCCGTACTCACTCATGGGAATTCCCTTTAGCAGAACAACAGTCAGCACCACTACCTGTGTTGTGCTTGTTTCTAAAGCATTGAGAGAAGCAGAGATGGGATGTTGACAGCAGGGTGTTTCCTCAGTTGTGGAGACAGGCTCCATGGTTTTGTGGTAATCATTCTTTTCTGTGCAACTACTGGGGCTTTCCACAAGGTTTTTAAATTTCTTTACATTGGACAGCAGTCTGGGAATTTGTATCTCCTCTTTTATGAATTAGATGGCGCAAAGCATAGTTCATGCAAAACTGCAATGCAGATAATGGTCCTACTTTGCATTTCAAAAGAGGCTCAGCAAAGACCTGGTATCTTTGTATACAACCAGTTATATCTGAAATGGTCCAACATGAATGATCTTCCAAAGAGGAACATTTTCTTACAGAGAAGTTGCTGCTGTGACTGTCCAGCAGGGTAAGGCCACAGCAATACAGTCAGCGTGAGGGACAGGTTTTGCAGATTATGTGGAAACAATAGAAGAAACAGGCAACATTTTCTCTCTCTCTTTCCAAAAATCCAGGCGACCCCATGATGCTGCTAGTTCTGGCAGTCCTCGCCATGAAAGGACAAAGCAATCTCACAGCAAAGGTCACTTTTTGAAGCTTTTTGTACTTTGAGTCCCATTCTCTCCTAAAATAGCATTTCTTCTTGCTCTTTCCATGTGTATGCCAATAGACAGGCTTCCCAGCAGAAAGGCTTGGCTGTGGGGTTTATAGCTGGCAGAAATCAGGAAGTGTAATGTACATTGACACAATTCTCTGTACCATGCAGAGTGTCATTTCTACTTTTTCAGAGACATTCTGTGACTTCTGGCCCAGGGGAAAGAAATTGGACAAAATTCTAATTCTGAATATTCTTGGCCTCAGTTTTCCAATTAAAGGTTTTGTATCAAAGCTAGTTACTTTCTAGTCCCACTATCTGAAAACAGTCCATACTAATATCCATCTAAAGTAATGAACATGTTCCAAAATTAAAGATTAAAAGCTTCTAGCTTGAGGAAAAACTGTTTTTGCAGCTCAAGATGTGAATGTTTGAGGTTATTTGCAGGAAAGACACCTGTACTTCTCAGAGAAGGGAGAGGGAGGAGAGGAGAGGAGAGGAGAGGAGAGGAGAGGAGAGGAGAGGAGAGGAGAGGAGAGGAGAGGAGAGGAGAGGAGAGGAGAGGAGAGGAGAGGAGAGGAGAGGAGAGGAGAGGAGAGGCGAGGCGAGGCGAGGCGAGGCGAGGCGAGGCGAGGCGAGGCGAGGCGAGGCGAGGCGAGGCGAGGCGAGGCGAGGCGAGGCGAGGCGAGGCGAGGCGAGGCGAGGCGAGGCGAGGCGAGGCGAGGCGAGGCGAGGCGAGGCGAGGCGAGGCGAGGCGAGGCGAGGCGAGGCGAGGCGAGGCGAGGCGAGGCGAGGCGAGGAGAGGCGAGGAGAGGAGAGGAGAGGAGAGGAGAGGAGAGGAGAGGAGAGGAGAGGAGAGGAGAGGAGAGGAGAGGAGAGGAGAGGAGAGGAGAGGAGAGGAGAGGAGAGGAGAGGAGAGGAGAGGAGAGGAGAGGAGAGGAGAGGAGAGGAGAGGAGAGGAGAGGAGAGGAGAGGAGAGGAGAGGAGAGGAGAGGAGAGGAGAGGAGAGGAGAGGGATGAGGTATGATCCATCAAGAAAAATTTCTTGAAAATAAAATGTGTTAGGTTTCTATTCTCATATGGGTGAGGCATGTTTTACCTTCTGGATCCTGTTCTGTCTGGTACTTACCCAGAAATTCCTGTAACACAGAGACTGTCTCTGCCATTTGCCGTGCTGCACTTACCAAAAGTCCCAGAATCATCAATTGACATTGCCAAGAATCATCACAAGAAAATGGCATAAGCTAAAATTATCTATATGAGCTAAAAGCCTGTTAAACAGGCTAAATAAGTTAAAGCCAAAGACATACAGGTGAAAACCCCTTTGTTAAATGCCTGAATAAAAAAAAATCTTAGAAACAAAGCAAAATAATAAAAGAATCAATTAGATAAGTGAAAATGTGATAATAAGAAAGGACCATTGCTCTCCTGCTGAGTAGAGTTTACTTCTCTCAGAGATTGTGGTGTCAGGAAATAAACTACAGTGCTGTAAGGAAGGAGGGCCATTCACAACTCCTGTATGACTGGAAGAATATCCACCAAGGATAATTTCATCCAGTAGGATTAGTTTCCTTTCCCCCCTCATTCTTGCAAAGTCTAGAGAGCTGTTACTGAAATAGCAAACTCTAATCTTGATTTGAAATTACCTTCTTGATTCAAAATTAACTTATTTTCTTGATTCAAAGATAAGGGATTTAGATTTGTCTTCAGTGAATTAAAATGTTCCAAATTTCCTGAGAAAGGGATGCCTGACATTGTGAATGCCACATGATTCTGGCGGAACTGTGATAGGTTAGTTTGATGAGTCTAATTGTAGAATGATATGTAAACAAGTGAATGTATTTTTAAAACTTCTACTTCTTTTCCATTTCTCCACAACAGATCTGTTCCATAGATGAGGCTCCATTCCAAGAAGTGAGAGTGTCCCTTTAGCATCAGCATCTCCGAATGGCTTCAGTAAATCAAGCTGAACTTGGTACTGAAAATGTTATGGATCACCCATAACTAGTTTTTTAATTAGTCTTCTCTCCTTTAGAATATTCTTCCTTTTTTGGTCATTCTCAAAAACTACTTTTTTTCCCCAAAATGTGTCTTTTCCCAGTTTTCTTATGTGTGCCATAAAAGTCTCTCTAAATCTCTGCCAGCATGACCATGGCACTTCTGGTTTTGCTATCATTCAGTTGATGCTAAACTGTCTCTTTTCTTTACATATTCCTTTTCTTGTTTTCCTGATTAAAATTATGCCTGTCATGACTCAAATTTCAAAC
Organism: Lonchura striata; assembly: GCF_050655825.1. Taxonomy (NCBI): domain Eukaryota; kingdom Metazoa; phylum Chordata; class Aves; order Passeriformes; family Estrildidae; genus Lonchura; species Lonchura striata. Next base: position 67,163,814 of record NC_140703.1, read on the forward strand.
TCAAATTAGTTTTCAAAACCATGAAAATTCTGAATAGTGCAGTTCTCTAAACAGTGCCTTGTGTTTGTGTTGACTCCAAACCTGTATGGAAAACACTGAACTAAAATAATTACTTTAGTATTCAAAACCTTTTGCCAAATCAAAATTAAATCCATCTTGATCACTGCAACTATAAAATGTGGAAGCATTTCCTCCCAAATAAAAAACTTGGAATTTCTGGAGGCACCTCCTTCTGGGATGGTAGTTAACAGTGTCAGGGAGCAGTAGCCTCAGAAGCCAGGTAATTAAAGCTCCTTAGAAGACTGTCCTCTGTGAGAACTCTAGAGTCTTAATCTAAATCTCCTTCTGGTCCAGTGAGTCTTGAAATATTGCTCAAATGTTGGCCCCCTGGAAATGTCATAGCCCTTCCAGAGAGCAGTAAATGCTGTCAAGGAGGTAATGAGGTTAATCAAAACTTTATTTCTAATAAAAACTCTAATTTAAGACAGTTTCTCAGAGGTCAATAAGAGATGTGAGTTATGAGCATATATATGACTTCTTTGCACCTCTAGCATTTCTGCTGCTCTTGCATTTGTTATCCCAGCATCAGTTCATTGGTGCTAAGGAATAATCTAGGCTATTTTCTTATTATTTTTCTAATATTTTTCTATTAATTTTTATCTTTGCAAGCAAAAAACAGCTAGCATATCAAAAATTATTAGCACAGCGATGCTAAACAAAACAGAAAATAATATTCACAGTGTGCCTCTTGGAGGTGTTCAATACAGTTCTGGTTCTGTCCCAAGGGTGATGACAAAACTGGAAGAAGTACAGATATAAAGGATAAGGACAATCAAAGGTATGAAACTGCTATATAATAAATAGATAAGTTGAATAAACTGGCTGAGAGATAACTGAGGGGGTAGAAAGGTCTGTGAAAACAAGTGTCTAGAAAAGACAATTACAAATGTTTATTATAAACTGTTTCATCCAGTACAAAAGCAAGAGACCTTTGAATGAAACAAGGAGATAACTAGAAAAAAGCAAACAAAAGAGGTGAATTTTCACACAATATTCAATCAAGCTGTGAAAAGTTTACCTGCAGAAAGTTGTGGTTGCTAAAAGTTTGCATAATTCAAAGAGTGACTGGACAGTTTCATGAAAGAGAACTTCAGCCAAAGTAAAATGCAAACCTACTGTGTTACATGCAGTGGTACTATCCATAATGGTATACAACATATGTTTAAAATATCCATTGTGTACACCACAATTGCATTAAACAATTGCATAATACAGTTCTAATATACATAGTAACAATATCTCTGGCTCAGGAAGTCCTCAACTGATTATTTGTTGGATGATTGCCATAAGAACATTTGGAGGAAGCACTACTGTGAGTGTACTGTTCTTATTGCCTTCATCAAGTATGCTAACTGCTGTTCTCCTGGGGACTGTTGTTGTTTTCTTCCTTTTCTCCCATTTCTTTTCTCTCAAGAGAAAACTAGCCTTACTGAATTCAGTGTCACAATCTGCTCTATAAAATGTTTCACCAAACATCCCTTAACTAGGGGATATTACCATCTGTTCCTGGCAGCTTTGAAGCTTGGCTGCTGTGACGAGCACAAGATTGACTAAAATGTTGCTCCACTCCACTGGATGATGCTTTTGTTACTGAATGAGAGAAAAGGGAATAAAGGAGGGAGATGCTGGCGTTTCCTAGGGCCTTGTCTATCACTGCCCTTGTATTCAGATTCTGTGATTTCCAGAAGCACCAGTCCTATTATCAGTTGTTGTATATTGGCAATTACTAATGATCCATGCTGGTGGGAAAAGGACAGTTGTTGCCAAGAGGAACATAGCTACACTGAGGCCGAATGTGCCACATGTGCTACCTGTGACAAACAGTACAGCAACACCTTTGTAAGGTTGAATCTTGGGCTAGTTGGATCCTTCTGACTCTTCTGGCCAATTTCATATTCTTAAATAACATGAGGAAAATATTTTTCTTGATCATACAACAGTTTCTTCTTAAGCTAACTCTTTCATAGTAACATTTCTAGGAGAATTTGTTCAGACTAATAGCTAAATATCCTAGTAAATATGAGGTTTATGAGACAAGTGTCTTGAAAAGGCTGCTGTGTTGGTTTGGAAAGGTCATTGTGTTTATTTCAGACAGCAGCTTGCAGCCTGTCTGGCCATGATTCCATATCCATTTACAGCTGGATCAGCAAGGAACTGGCTCCAGACTTGTGTCTGTAAATTAGTCTTGAGTCCACAGCTCCAGATCCACAGCAGGAGACTTGATTGAATCCCAGGGGTCCTGCATTAGCCACAATCAGAGTAATCAATGGAGTTCATGTAGTTAAAAAAGTATAACAGAATGTCAGTACCTATACTTTTTTTTTTTCCCCAGAAGCTGAAGAAGAATAGGAACAAAGCAGCTAATACACGAGCTATTATGAAAGTGGTATTGGGAAATTGTGCTAAAATGGGCACTTTTGGCTTCCTAATACCTCCATCTGATATATAAAATCTTACTAAGGAAAAACTTCCTTGCAATATTTTGCAGTTTTTTGAAGCATACATCTAGAATGAAATTGTCACTATAATTTCTTCCATCTGCTCCCTTTGGCTACAGGTATAAGACTGTCAATTCATCATACACAAAAAGAAACCTGGGGCCAAATTCTCTGTTGGCATAACTCCACGTAAGTCTTGGACTTGATCTTCCCATGAAGTGATTTAGAAAAATTCAGTGGAAAAACAAGAGAAAAATGGAAATAGCAGTACATGACCAGCTTTTCTCATAGTTCATAGAATCAGATAAAAGACCCCCAGGAAATTGTTTGTAACAAATTTCTGAGACAAATACCTTCAAGAACCAAACACCAAAAAAGTACTAAAGCAGTAGGCCATGCCTATTTTTATGTGCAATAAGGAATGCATGGCATCGTATCAGTAGCAGATGCTGGATGCATTGTCATAGAATTTTAATACTTGGCCATCCCTTTTTGCAGATTGCTTTTCTTGCTACCAGAAACACATTTCATCTCTATCTATTAATCAGTCTGTGAAATGTTTTGGAATAAAAGATGGACAAGTGGGCCTGATGGAGGTTGTAGTTTTTTGATGCCATATCTAATATAGAAACGTTTTAGAAGAGGAAAATGGGCCCTCTGTTGTCTTTTGGTCTTGAAGTCTATTGTGTTTGTCAACTGTAGTATGAGAAGATTTTCTTCCACTAAAACAATTTGAACAAGACGTTGTCATTGTTACAGGAAAGTCTGCAGAGAGCTTCAAAGTAAAGACATAAGCAGAATTTGAGATGGGCCACCACCCCCCCACCACCCCCCCCACAAATGTCATATTCCACATGGAGTACCTTAAGACCTGAGGATCTTGACTGAAGTCAGATCCAACTGTGTCCATAGGCAAAAGATTTTCATTTATGGTTGGTGTTGTCTCACCTGAAAAACTTAAAAAAGTAGGCTGAGAGAGTTGTGCCTGTTTAGCCTGAAGAAGGTTCTGGGGAGACCTTATCACAACCTTCCAGTACCTAATGGGAACCTATAAAGAAGAGAAATGTGACTTTTTACACAGGCAGATTGATAGGACAAGGGGGAGCATTTTTAAAGTAAAAGAGGAGATATTTACATTTGATGTTAGGAAGAAAGTCTTTCCTGTGAGGCTAGTGAGGCACTAGAAGAAGTTGCTCAGAGAGGTGGATGGCCCAGCCCTGGAAGTATTCAAAATCAGACTGGACTGGGCCTTGAGCAACCTGATCTAGTGAGTAGTTTCCCTGCCCATGGGGAGAGGGGTGGAACTAGGTGATGTTTAAAGTCCCTTCCAACACAAGCCATTCTATGTTTCTCTAGAACTACATGGCAAATAATTGTGGCATCCAAAAGAGCATTTCTATACAAACACTGTCCTATATAGTTGACCTGTTATTATCAGTTACAGCAAGTATTAGCAGTGCCTAAAGCATAGATGAGCCTCGAGTCTCTAAGAGCCATTTGTAAGAAAGAGCAAAACATGGGAAAATTCTAGAATAACCGTTCTGTGTTCAACTGCTGGTATTGGAATTGCAAGTGTGTACTATAAACTGCAGATTCCTGTTTGGCTTGTAGCACCTGATTTTCCTGCATGAGAATGTATATATGTACATATTTCTAAATAGCCTGTGCTGGTAAGACTCTGCCATCAAGTGAAAGGATGAGAGAACATGGCCTTTAGTTGTACCAGAGGAGGTTCATATTAGATATTAGATTTTTTTTTCCAGTAGAAGAGTGGTTAGGCATTGGAATAAGTTGACCAGGGAGATGGTGGAGTCACTGTGTCTGGAAGTATTGCAAATGTGTCTGGATGGGACACTTGGGGATCTGGTTTAGGGGTTATTATGATGATATGTAGTATCTCATATGGAGGAAGGAGGGGCAGGAATGCCTTGGGAAGATACAACAGGTTTTTCCCCATGGTTCTTTGTTCTTTATGTTAATAACTGTTGTGACATCACTTATAGTTCCTTCCCCACTTCCAGAATGCTCACTGTTTCATACTCTCCCACTGGTCCTTGTTATATGTTACTCCCCTTCTGTCTACCAATTGGTTACTGTCCCTTTACCTCGCCTTTGTGCCTCCCCTTATCCCTCTGCCCATTGGTTCTTGAGTTGCTTCACCTTGCCTACCCCTGGTCAGTTAAATACCCTGGACCCTCCCCTGTTCGGGGCTCTGAGCCCTACTTCTCACTGTCCCTGGGACCCTTCAGCCCTCCTGTAAATAAACAGTGGTTGGAATCCTACACAGAGAGCCTCTCCTGCTTTCTCTGGTTGGCCAGCTACACACCATCTGCCTACACGAGCATCTGGTGCTCGTTTGGGCTACCCACCTTCGTCAAGGCTCTCAGAAGGTGGCTGCCCCAGCAACATCTGCTGCGAGGCCGCAGTGTTAGGTTGATTGTTTGACTCAGATGACCTTGAAGGTCACTTCCAACCTTGATGATTCTGTGATCCTGTGGTTTTGTGATCTGACTGTGTCAACTCAGAAAACATGAGATATATCCCAGGAATTGTAATTACTCATAAGTCACTGCAACCCTAGCATCTCTAAAACTGAGTTGGCAATTAATTGTGCATAGCATTTGGTTTGTCATGACTCATGATTGACTCATAATTCTCTTGCAGATGCAGCTGGCACCAACCCCAGGAGAGGTGACTGAGGGTAAGAAACTAAGAATCTCATCATGCAATCATAGTATTGGTAATGTATTCAAAAACTGGGGAACAGGGATTTTGAAGAACCTGTGATACAGATCCCAATAGCAGTTATAGATCTGTCTTATATTTAGATTTCTGGAAATCAGGAATCTAACTACTACAGGGAGTTTGGACTGAAGTTGATTAGTGATATGTCTGAAGCTGATGAGACTTCTGGGTTTAAATTAATTTGAGAAAGATCCACAGGACCTGCTGATATGCCTCCCAGATAGGTATTACAATAAGAAGCCTCAGCAAAGCCTCTAGCCTCATCAAAGGAGTCAGAACATGTAAATTAGGAGCCGAGGCAGACGGTGTGAAGAGTTAAGACATGGAGTTCATGAAGCAATGCAGGAATCTGCTAACACCATTGTTGAAATGATGTGGTGGATTGCAAATGGGGGAGAGCATCCAGCACTTTATTCTGTTTTCTGCAAAAAGCATAGGCATGTTCTGGGTCATTTCCAAAGAGCAATCTACAAAATACAAGAGTTAGTGTATGGGAAAAGACTGGTTGAACTCCAGTCCTTTTCCACCATTAGAGATAGGAACCCAGATTAAATGCCTCCATCAACTTGAGTGCGACATACAAGTACTTCGCTGAGCAGAGCTCCCCTCTTCTATGAGTCTAAATCATCCAGAAGGTGTGCAAATTAGATTGAACACCCTCCTTGATCTCAGAGGAGGCAAGTCATCTACCCTTCTTTCCAACAATGTGTTGGCCTTTGTGCTCTACGTGTGAGAAGGTCAGGGTATCCACTGAACCTCCCTCCAGGTGAAGCCTCGAAGCAGCCAGGAAGGCAAGTAGAGGGGGTTCAAGGGAGGAATCCTCAAAGACACCCGAAGTCTTACAGCTGAGAAGTTTATAAGGTGAAAGCCTGGGTTCCCTCCTCTGAAGTGATCACCAGCTTACAGAATCCTTGGATAAAACCAGAAGTTACCCCATGAACAGGAACCCTAACCTTCAGTTCTCCACACCCCACAGCATACTTTGTGTATTATGCAGAGAGATCTTTGCAAGTCAGTGCCAAATTCTGGTATGGCATCTTTCACTGTCTGGGGATTCACATAAAAAACTAGTCATCTGTGCCCCCACAGGAGGGCACACAGCAGAAAACCAGACATGCTCAAGTGCAGGGCACCGTGGAATTGGTGGGATAACAGATGTAGGGAACTGTAGATGAGGTTGCTGCTGGAGTTGGGCTTTGGGATGACCCTTGTGATAGGACAAGAGGGAATGACTTTAAAATAAAAGAGGAGAGATTTAGATTAGATATTAGGAAGAAAATCTATCCTATGATGGGGGTCCAGCACTGGAACAAGTTGCCCAGAGAAGTTGTGGACTTGGAGCAACCTGATGTAGTGGAAGGTGTCCCTTCCCAAGGCAGGGGGTTTGGAACTGGATTATCTTAAAGGGCATTTCCAACCCAAACCATTCTATGATTCTGTGATAAGTTGCAAAGTCATTCACCTTTAGATTCAAAAACAAGCAAGCACACGATCCAAGATATTTTTAAAAGTGATGACATGGAGAATTTCAAGAGTTTTTAGTGGTCTGAGTGGAGATGGAATTGCCTCATCCCTAGAACTTTTTCCTTACTGTGCGTACGAGCTATTTGAACGAAGAAAATAATGGATTTGTTAGGCGTCTTTCATTCTTGCTTGCAAACATAGATAGTTCTTCCAAATTAGGAAGGAAGTAGCTCAAAAAAAAAGTCTGTGTAAATTTTGTTGTATCATTAATGCCCGATTACCTAGCTACTTATGTAAGACTACATTTCTTATTAAGAGGCAAAATGATGGCCCAGGGAGATGGCCAAGATCATGGTAAGGATTAAATAGCAGCAAAGTAATAGCAACAGTTCATTTCAGAGGCAAATGAAGATAAGGAGAAATCAACAGTTACTGGACTCCTTGTTCTACAACAAATACATGGATGCAGACAGTTTGTGCTCAGCTTTCTGCTTGTTTGCCATAGCCACACCACTGTGTGCTGTCAAGGATCACCCAGTGCTACTCAGTGAATGGAGCCCTCAGGGTTGCTCCTGTAACAGAGCTGCTGGCATTTTCCCTGGCAGATCACACACTCACGGAGCAGCACAAAGCTGGCCCACATCCAGACCCGAATCATGACAATGATGTCAGGCAACAGTGAGGAGAGAGAAAAAATCTCATGAAGTTCCTCACCATCTGAATGGAGCTGTCAAAGCTTTGATTCATGCCTAGGGTTCTGCTTGTACAGCATTTTTCTGTGCTGCCTGATAATGCATGTCGGAGGCATTTTATTGGAACCCTCTGTTAGGGCGTGCCAGCTGTGTGATCAAGTACTCTGAAAAGTTCAGTGATTACACTGCTGCAGGCTTTCAAGAAACCAAGCCATCAGGAACAATTTATGGTCCAGCTCTCTTTGCTGCCGTGTTTTGCTCCTGATGAGATGCAGAATCCCTGAGGGCCTGGTCTTTTATCATGTGAATGAGTAAAGCTTTGAAAAATTGATATTTTATAAAATCCATTTAACTGATAACACTACCCAGTCACCTTCCAAGCTTCCTTGACTGTCCCACATCTCTCATTCTGATTTAAAATGGATTTTGTTCTTCAGAAGTACACAGTAATTCCCAGTGGTGATTTTTACTGATAGCTTATACTAGAGCTCAGCTGCGCTGCTCCTGAATTTCTAATCATCTTAGCAATGGCAGAACTGCTGTCAGAGAATTGCACTACACCTATTTTCTATTCAAAATTAGACAAGCAAAAAAAACCCCCATAAAAATATCTTTCTACACTTTATCACAAAAAATAGGATAAAATAAAAAGAGGCGTACACTTTTCACCCATGGGACATCTTCTGCTAATCCCTGAAAGTTAGCAGAAGGAATGGCTGGCTGCATGAATAAGTGATTGTGGGACAAGTTTATACCACAGCTGCTATTCTGCTGTCAGAATGTTTTCAACCCACAGCAAATGTGAGGTAGCTTAGCCTGTACTCACCAAGGTACAAAACCACTTGACACTTGACCACAATTTAAAGAACAATCATTGCTGTTGTGAAGCCACAGTTTGTGTCGCCTGTCAGTAGTTTGTGTTGCGGCATTCAAAGTATCAGAGAGGTTATCATCAAAGTGGTCTCCTCAGGAATCTTAAATGCTGTAAACAGAAATCAGAGATGGTGTTTTGTTGTGGTTTTGAGTGCATATTTATCATATTCCTAGTTTCTTTTCTGCACAGACTGGTCAAAGACTTCCTGATGACCTTTAGCAAACCACTTTGGCTCCAATCCTCAGAGATAATTAGTCCCACACTTCCACTGAATTAAGGATTAATCAGCTTTGGTGGTCTAGGATTAATCCTTCATTTCCTCAATTGAGGAATAATAGCAGGAGGCAGTAACATTGTTGTCATCTTTTTCGTCTATATAGTCTGCAGTGTTTTTGGGAATAAACCACAATTACTGCAGTGACCACAATGTAGTGTAAATCTGCCTAGATCTGGAGTAGGTGTTTTTGTGTTTTGGGTTTGGTTTCTTTCCCTTAGAGTGATAGCTGCTCCATGACGGGACACCACGCTATGAGGTTTTATAGAGACAGAAAGCATTTGTCTCCTCTGGTGGCTATCACTTTGAAACTGAATCTTCTCATTTAAAATTAATAAAAATTGCCAGCTACTGATAATCACATTCAAATGTTTATTCATCTGTTTGCCCAAGAAGGGATATATGCCACATTTGCTTAGCAGTCAGTGAAGAATGAAGCTCTCCATGACACTTATTTTGGATTTTCATGACTAAACAGACTTACATCTTGTGAACTGGATGCAAACCTACTGTGAAAGAATCTAACCTTTTTTTCATTCTAGGCACATTCATACCATGGATACCTCAAACCATTTAACATTTTTACATCAGTGAGAAGATTAACTTAAAACCTAAAATTGATGCACGTTTTGTCTGTAATCTCTGTAATGAGCAAAAACTGCATTTAAACAGGACAAATTGATTTAATTCTCAATAATTGTGTGTATAAGGACTGAGACATCCTTCAGTTTGGTTCCGTCTTTCTCTGAAAAGCATCAACCTATTGTGAAAGGCAGTGAATACTATGCAGAAAAGCCTACACAAGAGGAGACAAGTTCCTTTCTAGTTCTCTGCTCTCAGTGAACCTGTGTCAAGTCACACGTTAAGTTGTCCTAATCACATGAAGTTTCAGAATCATGAATAGATGTAGAGAACAAAAACACTGCAAGAGAAATAAAAAATTTCTGGCTCACCAGCCTATGCTGAAGATATTAGGATGACTTATTTTCTATTAGTGCCAAATAACAAATCCAAAATGGTTCTACTACTAGAACACATTGATGGTATGTCAGCATTGTATGTGGATTTTATGTCTTTTTGTATGAACTAGCATAGGATTAAAGAGCTTACAAAGTAGACTGACAGAGTATGAACCTACAACCTGCCCAGCTGCTGAGCCATCCCTTAGTGTTTCAACTGTCCAGCACTCTGGGTAGATGTGAGTTTTGGTTCCTGATGAGACAATACAGGATTTACCTTCCTGTAGTTTCAGAAATAATTGTCTCTTAAGAAAACCCCCAGGGACTTAAATGGCAAAATTTAGGTGCTTCTGGATTTAGAAAGAAATTTATTGATTCAGGAAGATGAAGTGAACATTGTCTCTTGGATTGAAGGCATCCGACAAAAAGGAATTTGCAATTTGGTTTATCCTCACATTTAAAATTACTAATGTGAGAAAAATATGCTTTCTCAGCAGACAGCTCATTCTTGGGATAAAAACCAGCTAGAATAAATGTTCGTAAGGCTCTGAGAAGGAGCTAAAATTACTGTGCATCCTTTGTGACTACTATCACACAGAACACAACAGCTGGCATTTAAAGAAACTGCTCACAGTAAACAAATTAGTTTAGTAGGTGTACACATATTGATTCTTTAAGCAGAGTAATTTGTCTCTTTCTATAAAAGATCTGCCATCTTTTATTATAAAGGAACTCTAATAGTTAGTTTTATTCTATTTTTTAAATTTATGAATCATTAGGTCCCAAATAATTTTTCCCAAAGCCTATGAGAGTTTGTCTGCACTAGCAGAATGAAAAAAATGTTTAATTAGATAATTCTATAGTTCTTAATTCTATAATTAACTAATCACTGAGGATTTAACAGCAAATGCTGTTGCTCTACCTGCCATTGCTATAGCTTCATTAATTTTTACAGAATATATCAGAGTGCATTAGTCTGATATATTGTCAAAAATAATTATTGCATAGTCATACTCTGGAAAGCAGATATGTAAAAATGCCATCTTCTTACACACAGATAATTCCTGTGAGCACACTGTCAGATCTGCCTGTTTTGTGTCAGAAATACTGTTTTATGTGTTTCAGTTCTTCAAGCACCTTCTTTACATAATATCAATAACACTGAATGTGTTGAATCCCTTAAGGGCATTCTCATCACCAAACCTGGGGTCATGGAGTTGTGCACAAATTTTAGAAAAGCACAGCTGGAGGATCTTAGTGCTGATGAATCTTGAGTGAATTCACAGCTTGATTTTCCATAGGCATCAAAGCAGACATAATGAGAAGATAATCTAGTCTGAGTTTTAGAAGGCAGGCAGAATTTCCAGGGCTAGCAAAGTACATCTCTTACTGATAGAAGCAATGTCTTTGATCTGAAAGTAATTAAGCTATAACAAATATGGAACCCCAGAATGCTATTTTAAAAGTCTTCCATTTTCAAACAACCCTGTAAAATTAATCTGTAATTGTCCAATGTAACAGTTTATTGTTTCAGTGAGGCTACTTTCCTAATTATGTTGCTTCGTTTATTATTAATTCACGTAATATAACATTGTAGGATGTCCATTTTTGTTCATTGTTGACTTCATTCTTACAACCCTAAGTAACTTAGTTTCATCAGAAATATCACACCAGCCTACTACCCACCAACCCTTCCAGCTCTTTCCTTTTTTATGTCAAATACCAAAATAGCTCCCTCTAGCCTGAAAAGCAAACAATTGCTCCTGTTTAGTTTTCTATCTCTTTGCCATTTACTCATCCATAAAATTACTGTTGTCCTTGCTCCATGGTTGCTTAAGTGATCTCTGGCAATGGGCTTAGTCAAGTCTTTTGGAAATCCAAGCAGTTAGAATGACCATGATAAGCTCTATCCATACTCTTGTTCAATCACTCAAAGACCTAGTTCATAAAGCAGTATTTCTCCTCATAAAAACTTTTATTATTCTGTTCAATTAGATAATTTTTATTCAAGTGTCCACTAATTCTAATCTTCATTATACTTTCATTTAATTTGCCTAGTAGAAGCATCAGAATTAAAGACCTAGAGTTCCTCAAATCTCCTCCAGAGTCTTTTTCAAAATTGGCATCACACCAGTGTGCCACCCTCCAGGTTTTTGGTATGAAAACAATCCAGCACAATGGCTTCGCAGAGTACTGTGATTTATTTATTCGTAGAAATATAACAAGCAGAAAGAACAAGATTGAAACAAGCAGAGCCTTTATCCTTTTCCTCCCTTCCCAACTCAGTTATTTTATTTTAAAATTTAGGCTCCTCAAGACTTGCCCAAGCAAGTCATCATATAACTTATTTTGTCAGTGTCTCTGCCAGTCTTCCTGCAACCAGTTGCTGACAAGTCACCTCTTTTGATTTCTTCAGGAAACTGTATTACTATTTAATAACCTTGGAGAGCAAGCTTTCAGTCTTGGTTAAACCATTATTTAACTTGGTTTGGAGCTTTGATATTCCCATTTTGCAGACAATAGCTAATTGTTTTATCTCAGTCTCTTTTTTTTACTCCCTCTTGGGCTGTTTCTCATTCAGACTGCTGCCCTTCCTACCTGCAGCAGCCTGGTTACCAAAGCAAGCCAGTATTGGCTCCACTCTTCTATGGCTATACTTTGTAAGCAAGTAGGAAAATATTCATAATATTGCCTGTGCACTCTCCTTGGGTTCAGACCTGTCCGACAATGGAGCTCTGCAGATGAATTTTAGGTGGCTTGAGTAGTCTGTGCTGGTTTCCCAGCATGGGCCATGAAGTCAACAAGATAGGACCCAGAGACAAAATCTGCACATCTGGCATGGTTCAGAAGTCAGCCAGCAAAAAGGGAAGCATCATGCTGTTAGTTCATATAGTGGTAAAAAGGAGCCCAAAGCCTGGCTTAGGAGGGCAGAGGATCACGAGGTGGAAAGAACAACAATCCCATGACACAGGCTAGTTTTGCAGTCATGGGTTTCTGATAGGAAGCATGAAGATGTAGGTTTATAAAGGCCAAATGCAGCTGATGTTTCCCTGAAGTCGGAACACAACCCTTCACTGCTGTAAATGACCAAGCTGATGAAGAGATTTCAGTAGAGTTTGACAGCCTGCACTGGCTCTGTGCTTGATGTGCCATGGTACACTGGAAACAAGGACAAGTGTGGAAGGAAAGGATTCTTCAGCTCCCCACTCTGTGTAGTCCACTAGGGTGCAGTCAAGCTGACAGATGGTAATCTATGCTTTATGTTTTACCAACAGTTTAGCAACTCAGTGTGCTGGGGTTGGCCACAGGTGTTTATCTTTGTATAATTAGCAGAAGTGACAATAGCACTTGCCATTAATTTTACTTAAATGAGAAGCAAATGTGCAAGTGAGTGCAGTTTCAAGTATTCCCCAGGATACCAAACTAAACTGTAAACTACATTAAACAATAAAAAATTACCAGGGAATGGATTAATATTCACAGCACTTTTCAAACTGTGTAGGTGCTTGCACAGCCCATGCCTGGCAAATGGCCTAATATAACAAATAACAACAGCTGGTAGCACAACAGTGTGAGGTAAAGTATGTGTATGTGTATGTGTATGTGTATGTGTATATGTGTCTGTGTATGTGTATGTGTTGAATACGCAAAATTGTCTGGAGGACATTTGTCCTTGTTAACTGATCTTGTTAAAGATGAAGACAACCATAAGCCCCAGTCCAATGGTGTAAAAGAGGGAGACAATCAATGGATTAAACAATAGCCAGGGAACTTTGAAGAGAGCTTTGAAACAAAGGAAGAGTTAGACTGAAAAGAAGTAAAAAAGAAGCTGAAAATTGGTTTGGAGTTGGGGGAAATACCTTGAAGAGTAACCAGCAGTAGTCAAACCTGGTTTGACACTGTCAGAATCTGCCATATCAGCATTACTACCATCACTTACCGCAAACAGATCATCATCCTTATGGAATTCCTCATGGAGCTGGTGCTCAACAGGTGACATGCCTGGATGAGGCCCAAGAAGTGTGGACCCACATTTAAGGTGCATATAAGGGGACTTGTGGAGGGATCTTTCTTAGCCTATAGGAGACATGTTTTTTCTCTGGTTTATTTATACCAATAATGGTATTATTGTTATTGATCCCAAATGTACTGCATGTGAGTTATATATCATTAATAAATCAATACATTGCTTTAGTCCTTGTCTGGCTTAAATTATGAGAGCTGAACAGTTTTCCCCTGCTTCATTATTTGGATGGTGGATGATAGCACTAGAAAAATCTTACTGTTTCTTCTTTGGTAAAGAAGCTTTTCAACTATCTAGTGGCTAACTTTGTATAAAGTGAGTGGAACTTGCTTCATCACACTGATGAAGACACTGCACTGTGAGTTAAAAAAAAAAAAAAAAGGAAAAGTCTTTGATCCCTGTTTGGTAGGGCTTGATTTGTGCAAAGAAGGGAGATGCAAAGCTAATGCACAACGTCTGCTCTGTGGTAGTTTTGCAAGCAAGACCTGCTTGATAAGATAAAGTTTTTTCACATTTTATCAGGTGATGTGTAAGAGAGATGGCTACTTAGTATTGAGTTTATGTGGCTTTTGTTTGCTGTGAGGACAGTGGTTAGAGGGCCTCTAGACACAGGCATAGAGATACAAAGAACACCTATGTTCTAAAAGAATATTCAAAGGAGAGCAATCCTGGATTCAAGATAATAAGGTCCAATCCAAGGTTTCCTATATACCTCAAATATGACCTTGGAAAAGACATTTCACATCCCACTTGAACTACCTGATCAGTTTTCTGCAAAGAAGAAAAATAACTGTGGGGAGGCTTTTTCCCTGTCATTTTGTTGAGATTGGGCACACTTTGGGATTGCCCCATGCACTGTTGCAATTTCATTTGAAGCTGCAAGTATGATAAGTCCAAAAGTCTGTTTCAGGAGCAGTGCTGGTGAACAAAATCTGAGGTGAGGATGTCTCCACTGAAACACATTGCAAAGGTTTCCTGGTCTAGTACATCTCGTGGTGAGGTCTAACTGTGATACCCAAAAGTTAGTGATTTCCAATGCCTTACACAAGGATTCAGCAGGCAGCAAGTGGTGGCTACACAGCCTGATTGCAGCAGGAAGGACCTTCAACACTATGAAAAACTGCTGCTTTCTGAAATGGATGAGCAGGGAAACAGAATGCAAAAGTAATGCTTTGGGTAAGGCTTTCAGTCCATGCAGTCTCTTCTGTAAGTTCAGTGACCTTCCCATATTTCTTTTCCATTTATGCAAATGTATTCATGCCTCAGATTCAGATCCACATTGAGACCCAGGCTGGATTGCAAAATGTTCCAAAAATCCTTTCAAGAAGATTTTCCTTTTATTACTCTCTGATAGAATTTGTTTCAATTAAAAATTTTCTATTACTTTAAGAGGTAGCTTTGCAAGTCATTGCAGAAGATACTGTACTTGATAATTGAGACAAGCCACAGATTTGAAAACAACACCTTGAGTGATTTAAATAAAACTAAAGCATGTTTTCCATCTTGAATAGTGCAGTCAGGCCTGAAGTGTGGGATCTGATACTATTAACTTTCCCTTTAGAAAGACAATCACTTTTATAGGCAGTCTTCTGGCAAACTCTTTGTGTTTAAAACAAAGGAAAATAGAACACAATACTGCTGCACTCTGGTCACCTCACAGGGCATGACATCTTGTGGTTAGACAAATGCCTCTGATATGACAAAATACCTTGAAGTATTTATTGTCACTCCTGACTTAGGTAAGACAGAATTTAGTGTAGCAAATAATTCTAACACCTTGGAGAGCCGAGATAAGTTGAATTTGCGATTCTGCAGAAAACAAAGCCCTTCTGTGATTTCCACATTTTTTCCAGCTGCTTAATTGCAATTTCAACAAGTAGTCTCTCTGAATAAAAGTGGAGGTGTGTGCTCAGAGGTTGCATGCCACTGGTTGGGAAGCCAAGAGCCTTCAGTGGCCAGGAGTATTGTTTTCTCTTAGCATGGTTAAACAACTCATAGAAGAATGTGCTCATGTTTTTATCAAGTGTTTGATTTTGTGATTTAGGCTGAGATCTCAGGAATGTTATTTGTTTTGCTTCCTCCCAATCACCCCCATCTTCAGGCTGAGACTAAGGAGCTAAACAAGAGAACTGAGATTAAAGAAAACCTACACCAATAGAACAAAATAAAAAGAAAGAATTGGCTAAGGCTTTTAAGGAAAAAGGTGTAAGTAGACAAAATCAGTAGAAATGTAGTCGGAAATGA
This sequence comes from Lonchura striata, assembly GCF_050655825.1. Taxonomy (NCBI): domain Eukaryota; kingdom Metazoa; phylum Chordata; class Aves; order Passeriformes; family Estrildidae; genus Lonchura; species Lonchura striata. Next base: position 67,179,588 of record NC_140703.1, read on the forward strand.
TCGAAGGACAAATGAAAAATACAACAAATTTTAATGAAGGCCACTTCCTGCCTGAAAAAAAGGCTGCCACATAGGGAAACATCCAGAAATTGGTGAGGAGACTAAATTTCGCATAAGAGTTTTATCTGACTATAAAAAGGTTATGTCATAATGAGAAAGGAAAATAGGAGCATTTAGGAAGTAAAGGAGATCTAATAAAAGACCTGTTAATTGCCAAACCAGACATGGACTCCCGGAAAATATAAACATGAAAAAGACAGTCAGTTCAGGTCATATGGGGACTGTGGTATTTATGCAGCAAATGTAAGGTTTAATTGGGAGCAGCCACACTGCCAGTTCCTGCAGAGCCTGAGCCAGCTGAGACTGTGTCTGGGAGAAGCCATCAATCCCAAATAGCTTCAATGACACTCCCAGACTTGGATGTGCTTTTCAGACAAAGACTGTCTGCTGAAACACAGCAGAAAAGGGCCAGTCTGCAAGAGATTTCCAGGAGTAGTTTAAGAGCTGGACCAGGAAGAAGTGGATGAAGAACAGTGAAGAGACTGCCTGTTAATTGGTGGTGTTGACCTCAGGATGCAGGAAATTTCTCAGTAAGGCAACTGAAGCTCTAAGTTGTGTATGAACAAGAAGAGCAAATCAGATGCAGTTTGGTTTCTCTGGAAGGGAGTCACAATCCTGCCAGTTACATTTGGATGAGGATAAGCTCCCATCTCACTTTATGCAGTGGAGGGAATTCTGAGAAAAGAATATCTGTGAAAGGAAAGCAGGAGCCACTGAGAACAGTGCTGTAGACATTTCCTGCCCAGTGCAGCAGTCTAACTCTCCCAGCTGTGTCTGCTCTACAGTATCTCATGGCTCCATACATCTGCTGCCCAGGCACCCTTCTTGCTCCCAGGCCCTGGCTCTGCCTCAAATAAGCAAAATTAGGGAGAAGAAAAGCAGGGGACATAACAGCAGCAAGTCTTCCTTGAATGTAACGTGCCTAATTCTGTTGAGAGCTCTGACACTTTGCACCAATATAATTACATTTCTGTAATGCACTAGATAGAATCACTTATGAAATATTACTCAGATAATTTGTTACTTTGTTAATAGTTACTTTGACTGGGATAAAAACTTCCTGAATTGTAGAAAAAGGGCAATGATAAACATTAATGTGTTGGGTTAGAGCTCGGTGGCTTACTGCTGAGACTGCTATTACATGCAGGCTTGTTTAATGATCTGAATGAAGGTGTTAACAGAGTATTAAAAGAAATCCTGAGGGTGAGCTGAAATGGAACAAGATGAGCACAGTGGAGGCAAAGCACTGATGAAAGAATCTTCAAAGAAAGGATGGTTTGGGATTATTGGAATGGACCAGGGTCCAGTTTTCTGACTGTACCATGCACAACATTCTTCTGCCCAGGTTTTCAATGGTGTTGATTGAATCCAGACTCACACAGGTGATTTTGAGCTAAAAAATTATTAAATGTGAGGTTACTATGAGATATGGCCAATCTGGGTCTCTTTATGCAGAAACATCCCCTTGCAAAGCAGGAATCCTGCAAATCTCCATGCCTCTGGGGTGGCAAAAGCTGCAACACTGAGTGAGATGCTGAGTATCTTCCTAGAAGAGATTGGAGAATTCAGAGGGGAATGACAGAAGTGGCTGAGAGGATTGAGGAGTTTGGTGGTGTACACACAAGCCCACAAAAATATATGTGTATGTGAGAGTGAGAGAAAGTAGAACAAACTAATTTCACATTGTCAACAAATGTTTGCAGGTTGTCAGGCAAATTTGTGCTTCATCTGTATGTACTGAAAACCATCACTGGAAAACTTGTTTTGGTCCATAGCTTTGTGAAATCACAGCCTTGGCAAATCCAAAAACCTGCACTGAAAGTGTTTCTTTAATGTTTTTAATCCAGACTTTACTACTGGATTTTGAAGGGCAGCAAAATTATCCCTAAATTATAAAGATGACTTGTTAATTGAAATTTTTTAATTCAACCCTGTAAATCCAAAAATCTTTGGGCATTTCCAGAAAACCTGGATGCAGTGGTGAAGAGCTTTAACAATTCAGATAGCAGGAGTGGGGGCAGGGAGGTATGAAAATAAAATAAAATATATCTGAAATAACTTGGAAAATAATATTTTCAGAATGCATATTTTAGGGTAGCACAAGCAAGAAAGAGAAAAATAATTATTTCAGAGGTAATACCATTCCAGAAAGCCTAGGTTTCTAGAAGTTCACTTAATAATTACTTCACTGTGCATACTCAGCAATGAGTAGTTTTATTTGCAGCATCCACCCTGGGATGTCTAGCTATAGTTCTGTCTATCTATTTATTTATCTATCTATCTACTTATCTTTAAAACAAATTAATATCAAACTGAAGAAATTAAATAGTCCCAGTGAATGGCAACAGAGTTTGTAATAGGGGTAAGGGCATTTTCATAAAAGGGCTTAGAACTGGGGCAGCACCACCTTTAAAGGTTGTAACTAATTGATCTTTATCTAACCTATCAAATATACTGCCCAAAGTGGTATTTACAGCATTTCCCAATTTAACTGTAGAGACTTTCCCATTTCATGCTCATCAGGTAGGCTCACTGAATTTTCCAGTACTCAAGAGATACTTGGAGAATAATTACTAATAGAAATTCAAAGCCCAAATGAGCTTCTGTATATTGATATCCAGATGAAAGGTATGTAGCTAAAAATACCCCTTGTCAACCCTGGTTTTTGTTATGCTCCAGCTCCACTTGAAATTTGTTACAGACAGCCAAGATGAGCAGAGTCTGCTTGCAAGGAATATTTTTCCCTCCCCCTTTGATCTAAAGCAGATGTTACCGATTATCAGCAGAAGGCCTGTGCTGCATGCTAAGAAAAGTCAGTTCTGCTCAGTAAAGGGTATTGGTAAAGGCAGCATCAGAGGGGATAGGCCATGTATTACTTCTGTCAAATGACCCAACTGTTCCACTGCAGTTTTTATTGCAGAGGTTTTCTAAGCTCAGGAAGTCACTGGGAGGTCAAGTCACACCTTATTACTGTGCCAGGGCATTTTAGATTGTTTAACATAAAGTGTCATGTACATAGGACAGGCAGTAATTTCAGGAAAAACAAAGGAACTAGGAAAACCCAAAGAAAATAGGAAAATAGGAAAATAGGGTGTTCCTGAAGTACCTCCATACAAGGGGAGGCAGCTGAAGTCACTGTCATGTTTCATCTGAATAAAACCCAATATACTTTAGGTCATTGCTGATGATTTTGAGTCCCTTCTTTCCAACCACGTAGGCTGAATCAATGGATGCTGAATCAATGGATACTGAATCAATTATTAGATCCATCCTGTGGACAACTCATGAATCCCTGTCCATAATGGAAATGATCTACTCTTCCTCTGTACCACTCTGAAGGTCTCACAATGGCAATGCACACAGTTCAGCTACTGACTCTGAATTTCTCAAAGCAGATGTTTTACACATTTTCAGGGATGCGGCTTTCTGAATACAAATTAGTAGAAGTGGCAACGGAAATGGCAATTGGTGGTATCTGTAACTCAAATGAAAACATTCACATTTACCAATTGCTCTGTTTCTGGAGCTCTAATATCATGTTAGCTATTTTTCTTATCTGATTACATTCTCATTTCAGCATTTCTTTTTCCCTTTAAAAGTCTGTAACTTGGTCTCTAAACAGCGGAAAAATTAAACACCAATTAGAGCAATTAGAAAATCACTAATTTTGTCTGCTGAGTCTGGTTCTGCATTCCCTTTAGATGAGTAACTTCCAAGGAGGTCAACAGGAGGTCTGTGTGCAAACATGCATTAGGATCTAGCCATAAAGGAAAATTAGATTAAGGCTTTATAAATAAATGACTTTTTCTTCTCTTGATTGATTAAATAATTGAAAAAAAAATCATCACAAGTCTATTTGAAGTAAATTTTCTTCACAAAAAAATGATTCTATTTTTGAAGAAAGAATTTAAACTCTACTTTTTAAATGGGATTGTTTAAAAAGGTTAAACAAGATTGTTTCATTTAATCTTTATAGACATGCTTTGAATATTTCATTTTAAAATAGATATGTATGAGCCACCTTTAAATGTTGTGCAAAACAATCTGAGAACAGTGCTTATTTCCAAAATGTCATAATAAAACATTTCAACTAATATTGGTGTTTATTTAATTCAAATGATTTCTACAGAAATGCTTCAAGCTCATGACAGTAAACTGTGACCTGTGTTTTCCAGTGAGCAGATAAAGCAGGAAATATCTGTACAGGACTCTGCTGCAGATTTGGCTGCTTGGAGGCTAATTCCAGTAGGATCACTGCCCAGTGCCTGTATATTATTTACTTCAGAAACAGGACAGGTATCTAATCTTTTTTCTCTGCTGAAAACCATGCCTTCTTCCCTGCTTTCCAAGCCCCTGCATTGTTTTAAGCATACAAATTTTAAGTTATCTTTAGATTTAATGGAGTAGTAGAAGGACTGGGGAGAACAATGGGGTTGCTTCACTATAAATCCTGTGATCTTTGAGGATGATGTACAGCAAAGTCAGTCCCTTGCTTCTGTGCTTTGCCTTATCCTCATTCTCCTTCTGTTTCTTTGTTCTCTTTGCCACAGTCCTCGTAGCAGCAGACATTTCCAGTCTAACACAAGTCAGCATCTTCAGATACAAGTGAGTGATATAAACCTTTTTTTTCCTTCCAGACAAGAGAAAGGTTAGATAACTACTTCAGGTGACCACGAAGCTGTCCTAAGGCATTTATAGCTGGTCACTGTGCAGATGTTCACAGGAGTCACAGTGTCTCCAGCAGCTCCTGCAGCATCCTGGCTGCTGGGGAGAGGGAAGGCAGTGGATGGTACCTACTGGCCCTGGGCACGTGAAGATGCCAGGACAGTCCCTGAGGCTGGAGGGGGTGTATGTGGAAACAGATGAGGAACAGATCCTGCTTGCTCAAATTCCCCTCAGAGCTCATGGATCCCAGTGTTACCAAAGGCAGAGCCCACCTGCCCATTATTCCTTGTCTGCAGAGATGGCTCTATTTCACTGTCTTCTCTGGCTCATTTCCTGGCACAGCTGAACACACATGGGCAGAGAAGATACCATGCTCCCCAGACATTTAATCATATCCATTTTCCTAATTACCCTTCCATTTATCTATTTTGCATGGCGGGTTTCTAGTTGTAAATAGGAAGCAATTGGTGGGTGGTTTGCCTCAAAGCATAACTATTTTTTTCTTCTTGTTTTTCTGCAAGCTTTTTTTTCCTAAGATAGAAAGACAGAAGAGGTGCAAATTCAGTTCAGTTCTAGCTACACCCCTTTTGCTTATTCTGTTTATTTGTATACCTATTTATTTATATATCTAATCCTATTCTCATTAAAACTTCCTTGGTTTTTGCTCTTCATGTTTCCCTCTGCTGGGATCCACCTTTGGGGAAGGAAACCAAAGAGCATCCCAGAAGATCATCCCAGCAGCGTTACTTTAAGAGGATAGCTACTCAGATGGACTAGGGTGCAGGAGGGAGCAACAGCAGAGTTCTGCCTTTTTCATAACCACTGAACAAATCCAGATGACAAAGTATAGGAGCATCAAAGCTGAGCAAAGGTCAGTTTGTCTTCCTGATTTTCCCACTTTCTTTTCCCCTCTGCAACAACCCTTTTATTACAGCATTATAATCTAGCATTAAAATTATAATTTTCTGTAGTGCAAAATCATGCAAATGTTTTTTTTTTTTTTTTTTTTTGCTGCTTTCTCATCCACTTCAGCTGAAAGCACTCTGATTCTAGTACACAACTAATTGCTTTTGATCTTGCCAAAGTTCAAGTTACAGTAGCTGATATTTTTTTTTAATCACAGCAAGCCCTAGTTCCTCTGAATGAATACTGATGAGTTAGACTCTAGAAAGTGCCTTTGGTCAAACAACATGACTTGTTCTGAATTCTCAGTAGATCTAAGCAATTAAAAATCTGTCAGTACAATCTTCTTTACTTTCAAAATTAACTACAATGTTTTGTAATAAATGTATAAAATTTTTATCAAGAGTTTTTTCCCTGGAAGTTTTTTGTGGTTTTTTGGGGTTTTTTTGGTTTGTTTGTTTGTTTTTTTTTGTTTGTTTGTTTGGTTTTTTGTTTTTTTTTTTGTGTGTGGCATAGGGCTGCAGGGTCCCTTTTCAATACACACATTTATCTGGGCATGGTCCTTCCAGATCCTCCCTGGGCCACCAGCCCATGCAAGAGCAGATGAAGGGGGACGATGTTGCAGGGAATCTGTGTACTCTATACCCTTTCTGGGGCAGGATGGGACCATAGGATGTCACTTCACCCACTGTAAGTTCAGACTTGCCCCTCACTTGACATCAGCAGGACCAACAGTGTCTTACAACAAACACCACGAAATCTGAACCACCTGGATCTAACAGAATTTTCTGGCAGATCTAACTCAGCCTTTAACTCACTGTTAGGAGCAGATATTAGGGTTACCCTTTTCCCCTACTTGTTGTCATAGTGATGGCTGAAATGGCAAATTTAGACATTTCTTCAGGACTGTAACATAGGGCCATAATCTGAAATAGTGTATTTGCGAGGTTCTCAAATATAGAAATGTTAGTGAAGGAAAATTATTCCTGCAGAGATACAGTGACTTGTTCCCTCAGCAGTTAATTTCTGAATAAAGCCAACCTCAAAGCATGAATGGAAACTGAAAACCATGAAGCAGCTTCTGTTTTAAAGAAACTACCAAAAATGTCCATTACTCATTCTTCAGACTTCTTACTGTGGAAACTGGGTACACTCCTATGGGTTTTCCAGCAATGTTACAACACCATACAAAATTACTGTGAGGATAAAGGCATTTCTCACTGAAAAGCCCTCTCTGGACATCTAAAGAGCAGTTTTTGAAGAGCAGTTAGTTCCACATGTGCTGAAGTGTGCTGTGTAGCAGGAGAGCTGGAGCATTGACAGGTGGCAGGACAGGAAACACCACCTCAGTGTCTCCAGCTGATGGGGCACCTGTCCAGCTCCTGCCCAGCAGCCCAGGCTATGCAGAAAGACACCATAACAACCCGGGAGAGCCTTGTGTGATATCCCAGATTAAGTGCAATTTATTTGGCAATCCTTTGGAGCCTTCAGATGCAAAAAAAAAAAAAAAAAAAAAAAAAAAAGAGCAAAGAAAGCATTGGTGTATGGCAAAAAATAGGACTCTTATATGCCCTGGGCAGAAAATGCTTTTTTAGAGGTAAGGGATTCAGGAGCAGAGCAGCAACAGGCAGAGCTGCAGCAGGAGGGCAGTGTGTGACTGGGGCTAGGGAGGAACTTCCCATGTGTGGGCCAGTGAAGTTACTTGCCCAGATGTGAGCCTGGTATTTCCCCTGCCCAGTAGCTGTCCCTGTGGGGTCCCTGACAGTGGCACTGAGGACAGGAGAAAAATGGACCATGTGTCTTGTGAGGGATGGCAGCCTTATTTACCTTTCTGCTGCAATGTTGCCTATTTGTGCCTAATTCATCACACCTCTCATGAGAAGATGCTCTTCTGTCACTGCTGCTCCTTGCTTCCCCAGCCAGCATAGTCCTTTCTGAGTTTACTCCTGCCCCAGACACATCCATTTCTATGTTTTTTCAGGCTGTATCTCCTTTTAGTCCCTGACATCTTTCTGTTCTTGCTAGGGTGCCTTTGTATCATCATTCCTTTTTCCTGGAAGGTGTTTTCGCTTGTTCTAGTTTAATGAGTTTCACCTTCTGCGTCTTGATGAAGTTGTTTGGAAAAAGGGAGGGTACCTTAGCAGAAATCCCCCAGAATACAGTTCCCAGATGTGTAGCAGTATCCAGGGAGGTGGAGCAGGATTTGCCCTGAATGAACTACTCAGGGAATCTCCATAATAAATATGTCCTTTACACTAATTTCTTACCTGTCAGCAACTGCTGAGACACAGCTCAAGAAAAAGCCACTCAAATTATGTATGGTTTTGGCCAATATTCTAAAACAAATGACAAGCTGATCATGGTGCTGAAGGAGCAGTGAGGGCCCAATTAATTAACTAGACGCTTAGCCTCCATCTTATATTTATTCAACAATACTCTGTAACAAACAAACAAAAAAGAGAGATGTAACTGTACTCTGGGACCAGGTCTGTATGATAAGATCAGCACTGAGTGTTAGAAGTGCAGTCTCTTACATAAATATGTGTGGCAAAAATGTCCTGACAGACCCCTACACTTGTAGAGAGAAATATTTGGATAGAGTAATTTTTTGTCCTCTTAAACAGTAGAATGTCTTACCTAAAAAAAATCTGTGGGCAAAAATAATTATGTCAGCACAGCTGGCACAAAATGCTCCATTTTTAACAATTCAATCATATAACTTTTCTCTTTAGAAATAGATATTTTTACAAAATACATAAACTTACAAAGGAAAATTCTGTTTGTTTATAAAAAGCTATACATTAGATTATACTCTTAAAAAGTTTGCTTTTCTGCTTCTGATTTTTAATTGAAGCTGTTTAAAGACATTTATTATATTAAAACTGTATCTTTTGGTGCTGAAACAAATGCAGCCACTCTGCTGCTGTCAGAGCGGCACAGAAGGTGAAGTGAAACTATGCCAAGGAGCCAGTCCAATTTTCAGAAGGCACCTGGAGATTCTATCGTCGATAGCCTCTGAGTCACCAGCCATTTTCAGACTTTCAGAGGGTGATCAGCTCCCACTGATCTAAACCAAATAAAACAGAAGTGAAAAATAGCTCAGCTCACCTTGTCCTTGCTGTGATTATCATGATTACACTAATGAGCCTACCTGCCCTTGGAAGGGGGTACACTGGAGGTGGATGCTGCTTTTATCTCCAAAGCCCAGTGCTGGGAGGAACTGGGAAAACACCTATATCTAGCATCAGGAAAGTGACCTTGGCCAAGCCCCTGTTGGACAGTTTGGGCAGCGTGAGCGAGCCAGGAGCTTTGTGGAGCACAGGGCTGTGTCCTGCTGGCGCATCAAACTGACTGGCATCGCTGAGGTGTAAAGCAGCTTGAGGGGTGCTCCAGGCAAGAGCAAGCCCACTTTCCTTGGAGAAGGGAAAAAAAAAAGGGCTCCTTCTGGCTACTTTGATGCCTTGCATTCGGGGCGTGTAATCGTCCGCTGTAGCTCCGGCGTGGGGCCCTTTTCTTTGGGAGCCTGTGGAGGGCAGCGGATGTGAAAGGGTCACGGAGCTGGGAGCAGCTGGGCTGGAACTCACCAGGTCTCCTTGGACAGTCGAAGCAGATGCGGTGAAAACAGGACTAGCAAGAAGAATTGGAAGTATGTAGACCTCGTAAATAATCTTCCCACGCAGGTGTCTTTGCTAGGGCTCTTACCGAAGAAAAGGAAAAAAGCTCAAGTACAGCGGGACATGATGTTCCTTGGAGATTCAGCCTTGCTGGAGTACCATGGGGCTAAACAGTGGGAAAGGCAAGCAAGCTGCACAGAAGAGGAGTAACACTTGCTCCCAGGCTAAAAGACTTTTGTTGGAAATCCAGACAAGAATTTCAGTTTACAGACACAAACCTTTCAGGTGAGCTGACAGAGAAGGGTTGAACACAGAAAATCATTTCAAGTGGAATAAACTCTCCATGGAGCTGAAGAGTTGCTAAGTACAAAGCATGACACTGTTTCAGGATGGGAATAATGTAGTAATCTTCAGGGCGGATAAATCTAATGGGTTAACTTGACAGTAGGGTTAAGGTGGCCAACAGTACAAGAGAGTGTTAGATATAGATGCTGCTACAGCTTTCAGCAGGTACTCTGATTAAATATGCTTGAATGGACCGTATTTGGTGAACTAAAGCAAAATAATTTTTCTGTGTTTCCAGAAACTTCTTCAGTTCTTTCCTCACCCTTGTTTTATTTATATTTTTTTTCTATAGATTTTCAGGTATACTTTGCAACTGTTTGATGCCATATCTTAACAAAGTTAATGGCAATGTTTGAGCTAGAGTTCTCAATAAAAACCGAAAACAGCTCAGGGAAAAAGCTGACAGTGAAATGCAAACCCACACCACAAAAAGGCAGTGGAGAAGCTGGAAAAATATGCGGCTGCAGGGAGGAGGGGGAGATGAGCAGCTCTTCAGCAACAAATTACTGAACTAATTACCTCCCGGTAAAGATACTGCTTACTCAGCTCCCGGGATGAGAAAACACATGAGGAGGAGGCAGCAAGCCAGAAGCCTCTGAGTTTTTGCACTGACATGAAGGGAGCTGCCTGAGGATTGTCGGATCCAGTCCTCTTGAGCAAAGCAGGGTCAGCTGCAAGAAGGTCAACACTTGGAACCACTGCAGCCTCTCTGGACAACCTGTGCCAGTGTTTGACTACCCCCTCAATAATCTATTTTCTTGTGGAATTTCCTGTGTTTCAGTTTGGCCTCTTGTCCTGTTGTGGGCACCACTGGGAAGGCCTTGGCTCCTTCTTCCTTCTTCCCATAAGGTATTTTTATACATTGACAAGATCCTTCGGAGCCTTCTATAGGCTAAACAGTCTCACCTCTCTCAGCCTCTCCTCATGTGGGAGATGCTTCAATCTCTTAATCATCTCAGCAGCTCTGAGCTGGGCTCAGTGCAGTATCTCCACATCTCTGTCTCTTCTCCTGGGAACCCAGAACTGGACACAGCAAAAATATCCCTGTATCTAGTTGGAATAGAATAGTAGAATATTTGCAGCTGGAAGGTATCTACAGTGATTATCTAGTCTAACTGTCTGACCACTCTGGGGTGATGAAAAGCTAAAGCATGTTGATAATGGCATTATCCAAGTGCTTTTTAAACACTGACAAGTTTGAGGCATCCACCACCTCTCTAGGAAGTCTGTTCCAATGCTCAGATTCTCAGGTGGATTTCTTTTCTTCTTCCTCTTTTCTTTTTTTCTTGAAGAACTGGTACTTAGCAATCATCAACAATGCCATTGTGCTTTTCTCCCGTAGCTTCTCATAATGCTATTTTGTTGGAACCTACTTGTTTTTATTTAAATCTCTCCTAAAGAGATTTAAATAAAAAAAAATCTGAAGAGAACAGATGCAACTCAGCTGAAATCACGATAACTATACAATCCTGTATGTTGCTGCAGAGTAGAAAAAATTAATAGCATCTAGTAAAATACAAAGATAAATCAAATGTGTGGTTTGAGTCATCTTTGTTATTTTCTGTAGTTGGAAAAATTCTTTGTGTTCTGGTGGAGTTTGACAACAGCTCATTGAACACAGCCAGTAGGGTTTCAACAGTTTGTATTTTAATATTAAATGTGTCTATATCTGCAAGTATAAACACACTGCTGGGAACAAACACCCATCTCGACCTGTGGTCTCATCTCTGGTTTTGATTAAATTCCTCCATTTGCAGCAAAGGAAGCAACAAATTTACGACTTTGTCAGTAAGGGAAGATAGTCAAACAGTTGCTCTGTCTTGATTTACAGTTCGTTTATTTCTATCTACTGGTCAACATATGAACACATTCTGCAACAGGTTTGGGATTTCAAAGAGACTTCAGAAGGGAAATAATGTTTCCTGATCCCTTTTAAGCAACTACCTCTTTTTCCAAGGCCAGTTGTCAAATACAGTAAAAAGTGACATACAGTAAACTTTTGTCTAGATGAATAGAACATTCCAAGCTGTAAATATATCCATCAAACCAGTTTGGCTCAGGGAATCTGCAGGCTTACATTCTTTATTAGTCAGCAAGTTCTTTGGAATCTGGAAGGAACTAATCACCACCATAAGTCATTACCACTGACTATAATGCATGTCCACTTTTAAAATCTAAAAACACCAACTCCAGCATCATCTCTATTGTTTGGCAACAACAGCTGCATTTCTAATGATTATATTTATAGCAGACTTTCCAAATTTGTATTTTAAAGCCTGTGTAGATAATGGCAGAGTGTGTCTTGTTTACAAAAGCATGGCCAGCTCATCAAGAGGTATAAATATGTTTGGGAAGTGTTCCCTAAGCCCTTGGCCTGCTGGGCAGTGGTGCCATGTGAGGGGAGAGCAGCTGCTCCTGCTGAGATAATCCCATTTCCCAGAGTTACACCTGTGTTTTGTCAGTAACAGAAAATGCAGTGACAATGCCATACCTTTCTTAGGTCTCTCCAGTGACCTGGATCCAGACAGGAGCACAAAATTTGCATGGGCTGGGTGGCAGGATGGAACTGTGCTCACAGTGCAACAAGGCATTGCACCAGTCTGGGGTTGCAGTTCTAGTAGGTCACACTTGGCACTTCAAATAACTAATTTGAATGTTTGGCTTGATTTAAAGCCCAGCTGACCACAGGATCTGGTTCACAAAGCTGCTCATTATTTTACTGCAGAAATGGAGTGACATGTTACACTTTGAGCAGGGGAAATGATAACCTAGAAAATGGCATGGCAAGGAGGAGAGAGATTGTGAATCCATTTCTCTTCCCCTCTCGCTGGCCTGCCCTTATGCTGATGGGGAAAAGTGGCAGAGCCACTGCCATTTATCCTGCCCATCCTTTCCTACCCTCTGCAGGTACACCTTGCACTTCCTGCAGGTCAGAGCTCAGGTCTTCCTGGCCATTGTGCAGATCCCTGTGTGCCCCCCTCCACCCAATGCACATTTCTGAAGTCACAGGACAAAGGCTGGCCCAGAAGGTCCTCACCAGTACAGGCAATTTCTGTCCCTGCGGGCCCTGCTCATGTGAGTACAAACATCATGTGCCTAAAGGACAGTTTAGGAGCTCTTAACTTTCTACTTGTATTTGTTAAATTCAGGGCTTTTGCAAGAAACCACTAGCTTGTCCTGGTATCCAGTAAGAATAAGCTGTAGTATCTGTGAAGAATGAAAAGGAGTTGTGTGGTATGTATGATTAGTCAGTAAAAGCTGCCCCCTGGAGGAACATGTCATTAGGCAAATGAGATAATGAGATGCAACAGGGTCCAAAAATACCTCCACACATTCAACTGTGAGCATAGTCATTGTAGTCGCTTTACTAAGTTAACCAAAGAGACTCAAAAACTGAAATACAGACTTTATACAGAACAAGTTGGGAGTACAAAAAAACAAAAGCAACATTCTTCAAGAATTAGTTGTGTTTTATAAACATCAATAAACACTGAAAAATATGTGAAAACTAAAAAGAAAAAAAAAAGAAACATTATCAACTTTAAATTGTCTCAATATTTATAATTTAAGCAGAATTTTGTACTTTTGCAATAGGGATTTTATCCAGAACACCTTATATAATTATAAAAGGAAAAGGAAAAATAGTCAGCATATTGCTGACACAAGACTAGGGAAGGGGTCACAATTATAGCAGAAAAATGACACATCCAGTTAGAACTGTATTACATTTTGGCAGGAATACTCTTAATGAACACCATCTATGTGTGAGAAAGACAGCATCACTATTACAGGCAAGAAATGATGATCAGGTATCATTCATTATCTGTTGTTCAAAATGAAAATTAGTTAAAGGGGAAATGAAAACTAGAAAAGGAAAGGGGGAACAAATAAGGAAACTTTTAAAAACACCTCTTGATAATAGTCTTCTAAGGCAAATGTTACATGCACTACTTCCCCAAGAAACTAGACAAAGCTCTTCCATTCCCCGTGTGTTTCCTTTCATTTGTTTTCATGAAGACAGGTTTGAGAGAGCAGAGCGCTGGGAAGAAATACTGCAAACCTCTAAATTAGTGAACGAACTTCCAGCATCACTATTGTATTCAGGGTAGGTGGAACTGGAAGAAATTATGTTTTTCAGCCTCTGAAGTGCAATGATCAGTAGCAAAAGGAGAAAAGCTAAGAGACTAAGGAATATAGAAACATAGACATAGACGTTGGATAAACGGCCAGGTGATGAATCCACTGAAGTTGAAAGGGATGTGGGATACAGTTCCAGGAAAGTCCCATTTTCCATGTTTCCCACAAATCCAGATGAAGGGTCGGGTTCGGACATTATTGGGTTTGTGTTTTAAAAACCACAATAGATCTTGTATTCAAAGGCAGTTTTAGTGGCATGAAAAGGGTTTATTTTAAGTGAACATTTTTCCATCACAATGGTGAGATGACAAGTCAGCCAATGAATGAATTTATCCTTTACTCCTCAAGCCAAGGACAATTTAATATTTTATCCTTCAGAACTGCAAGGAAAAAAAAAAAAAAAAGCAAGGTTAATTTATTAGCAGATAATATTCACCTGATATAATTTAGGTCTTAAGAGTTACATTTCTTAGCTTGAAGATGCAATTCTTAAAGAATTAACTAGCAATTATCTTTATATCTCAATTTTCCAAAATGCAGCGATTAGGAGAAATCCTACTGAATCCTGATGAATTGACTCTTCCCAACCATGAGTTGTTTAAGTACAGAACAGCACAATCAAAAATGTACTTTATATGGGACACAGGTACCGGAATCCAATTTATCTCGTGATAAAAAATCTAGTCAAGTAATGAAACTCCCTCTTAAGACTTCAGCTCCTCAACTTAGATGAGCAAAGCCACTCCACATTACAGTCAATGATGAATCCATTACCTACTTACTCCATAGGGATTTGCCAGAGGTACCCAGAATTAGAAAATCTGCCAGACTTGCTTTTTTGCTGTGTATTTATTAAATGTTTTGAATGGTTTCAAATATTAAAATGTACCTTGCTGTAATTCTGCCACGGAAATCTCAAAGGCAGGCATGTTTCAGCTGCTGACTGACACCTACAAGCAAAGTCCCAAGGAATGGGCAGCACTGCCAGCCCAGCAAGCATGAGAGGACTATCTAAGGACTATGGACAAAAGGTTACATTCCAGATGTTGTTTTATTGTTTATTGCTGTTTTATAGTGGAGCTTTTGGTGGTCTCAATCAAGCATCCCAACAGCCTGCAAGATATGCAGGAGCACAAAGCTGCATCTGCAAATACCAGATAAAAATATTCTTACCATTGTGGTACATAACTCATAGTGATGCATAAAATATACTAAACTAAAACCATTTTATCACCCTAATTGTATTTAGCTTCATAGGAAACTGTATTTGTTGTACCTCCTGAAATAAGTCACAACAGACTGAACAAAGGGAGATCCTTATGAAATTATACTCCTTTTGAACTGTCTTTAATTTGGTGATATAAAATTAACTAATGCAACAATATGTGTTCATTTCATGTTCTGGAAATATCTAAGTGTGTTATAGCTAATTTATCCTTTTTAAAAGATAGGCTTTGATATAGAAGATGTTTATTCTTAATTACATGTCATAATGAAAATTAGATCCATTATTAATTTAATTGCTGTATTAGAACTTAAGGAATTAATTCACACGAATTCTTTAACATGGCAAAAGTCGAAAGCCTTTAAATTTTTCACAAATTTGAAATCTACTACATTCTGCTTTTACTACTAGCACTTGACCCTGGTACAAGGAATAACTGGCATTTTTGGGACTTTTTTTTAAGTTAGTGGAAAATTTATAGTATTAAATAAGACTAACCAGAACCTCAGTTAAGCAGAGATGTGAGTGCTTTTTCTAAATCTTTTTCTAAATCTTACATCACCCAGGCTATTTCTAAATGCATATTTTGTAGTGAGATTAGAGGCACTGTAAAGTCTGATTCCAAATGGAGCCGTGAGTAGTTTCAGTCAGTGCACCACAGCTACCACTTCAGCTCAGGCTCCTGCTTCTGCTGGGATAAGAAGGTAAGTGCCATGAACTGTTTGTTTCTCTTGCCCTGATCCTCCCGAAGAAATAACTCCCAGAGAGTCAGATGGCAGCTTCACCTTCTTGTTAGGTAATTGGAGTTTTTTTGCATTTCTGAAAACTAAATACAACAACATCATAACATTTAGCCCAAACCTAGTCCCAAAAATTATTGGGAATTTTGTCACTGACTTCAAAGTATAATGGCAAAGCTGGTAAACTGCAAATAAACCTGTTGTCTTTCTGAGGGCTGTAAACTGACCCAGGCAATAAACCATAGAGACAAAGATTCACATTCTGTAGTGGTCCCTGCCTTTCCCCTCATCTGTTTTTGGAAAGTTGAGTTGGTTTAAGGTAACGAATGAATTGCAAGTATTGTTCCTGAATGACTGCAGGAGAACTGTCTGACAGGAGGTGGCTTTCCAATTAACCACTCTTGAAAACCCCTGGGACAGCAGAACTGGCACCTGTCTGCAGGGGTACTCAGGTTTCATGGTGTAGCTGGATCTGAATTACTTTGTCAGAGGCACCTCTGCAATGCCAGGTTAGGGCTGTGTGACTTGAGGAGGCTTCCTGCGTGCTCCAGTCCAGCCTCACTGTTGTAAGCCCCAGATCATACTCTGCCTTTCCAATTATGGCTGAATTTTCCTGCAGTTATTGCTCCATTGTTACACAGCCTTGCTGGTCTGATGGACAATCTGCCTAGAAGATTCACATATTTCAGTAAAACAATTCACTGGTCCAAGAAGGCACAGAGTCTACCTCAACACTCTGCTAGTTTTAGATGTACAAGAGAACAAAACCTTCTTCTGTCACTCTAGTCCTCAATTATGAGCATTGGCACAAAAGGAAAGGCTCCCTAGATACATCCTGGCTTTTCAACCAGAGCCACTATTTAGCTATATTCTCCCAGCTGTGCATTGTTTCTTCATTCATGTCTTTGGTATAAATGCTTTTCACAGATGAGGACAACCAGGACAACCACTCTTACTCCAGGCGGGCTCAGTTGGAGTTTTTTCATATTTCCTTTTATCCTGTGGTAAGTAGGAGATGGGCAAGGTGGCATTCACCAGAAGAAGGGCAAACTGAGCAGGTGAGGGATCAGGCAAGGCATCACTGAGTAAGAGGCCAGCTGCAGGTACCAGCAGTTCCACGCCTGGGCAGCCATGCCAAAGCTAGCCACTATTACACATGTGATGGTACCTGCCAGAAAATCCAGTTTGTATGGAAATGCAAATGTGGTCAGGAGCAGAGGTCTCACAATTAGCATATGCCCTGAGTGCCAAATTATATGTAATTTAATCTTGAGAACTGCTAAGACAGTAACCATCTCCCAGTTCAGACTAAATGAGTATTAAATGAGCCTCTGCAGGACAGCATGAACAGAGCTTTTTCATAGTCCCAATGTTGTAAATGCTTTACTGTCTGTATTGTATTTCTTCATGTATCTTGATGCTACAACTCTACTTCTCCAGGCTAAGTCAGAAAAAATTTAATGGCACACGCTCACACCACTGAAACCCTAAAAATTGAGGATCAGGCAGCAAAGATAAGTCTAGTAGACTCAATTTCTTGTGAGTTTATCAGACATACAAAAACACTTAGTTTGCTTGGTTCTTCCTGTATTTTTATGATTACAAGCTGAGGAATATCTTGGTTGTTTCAGGTGTCTTCAAGATGTTTAAGCAGAGAGACAAACTGACATCAAAGAAAATCAGCATTTGTATATCATAAAAAATAACACTTTTGTCACAACCTCCTATGAACTGTTTCTTTACAGGTAGAAGGTATCCTAGAAAGCCGTTGTTGTAAACATCTCCTAACAGATGGGATCGTAATTTGCCTTTAGCATAGTTACAACAGAGAGGTCCCTCCTCTGGCCAAACTTCAATATGCTGTAACAGGGCAGGAAGAGCAGGAGGAAGATTGTGCAGGCTCCTAGGTGATATGATGAAGCCAGTTCTAAGATAAGACTTACTCATTCCTAAAAATGTGTTGCCCCTCCCCAAGTTCTGCTATCAGAGTGATTGGTTCCAAAAGCTGGCAGCAAGTTTTCACGAGATTGATATATGTATGAAGGCCAGGGAGCTCCTGGTTTAATTCTTTCATCATCCCCCTCACTGCCTTCGTTTTCTACATTTATTTCCTTCCTATGTTACCAATATTTCCCTTCGAGCAAACATGAAATATTTAATGCCAATAAAAACATGTTTGCATGCTTGTACTAAAGGACGAATGAATTTGGTGTACCAGGAACACTTCAGCCTTGAAAGGCAATATGCTCTAGGCTGGGAAAGTGTAGCAGTTTAACATCATGCAACTAAATAAGACAGTAGCTCTAGAGAGAAAAAAAAGATGTGAGCAACATTTTTTCCATTGAAAATTTAGGTAGGAAAGGCAAAGAATGACTTCCAGCTTGGAGATTAGCAAGAATATGATCGTTAATGCTTCTTCTCGGATATGTGCCTTTGGCAATTAAAGACCACAAATAAGTAGGATGCTTTTTTCTATTACAGATGGACCTTCTAGGACCAGAGAATCCCTTTTCCACCCTGCCTGGGAAACAGGATCAATTGCCAACTGACTCAATAAAATAGAGCACAGAAGGAAAAGAAAAGCTATTTCCTGCCACAAGCAAAGTTTTCCTTTTAATTGATGATATAATTTCATTTTTTATTATGATTTAATATTATTTAAATTTATGTATTTGAAAATCTAAGAAGACAAGGGCCTAGATGGCTTGATTGCAGGTTAAAATCAAGTTATATTTTGGTTGGGAGTTTGTGTGGGGCTGGAAAAGGAAACCCTCTGAGCCATAAGGATACTTAGCTTAATTCAGATAGGCTCCAATGATTTTCTAATTTACATTTCCCATGGATCTGTGGATTATAGAGTCATTTATATTAATGTTAATCAATGACGTCGTGGCCTGGGATCAGACCCAGAACCCATGAGTTAAATCTGGTCTTTAAAAATAAAAGAAAAATGAGCAAGGAGAATAAAATACTTACAAGCAGGAAGAAGATATGGAAATAGAGGCCAAATGCCCAGTGCAGAGGATATGGTTGGTGATCATGCCCAAATCTAAAGGGACTGCATGCTGAGAACAGAACCTATAAAAAACAAATAAAAGTGGAAGAATTTAATAACAACTACAATAATAATAAAATTCAGCACTTGTCTGAATTTTGACTGCTCTTACTGGCAGAAATTTCAGAAAAAAATAACCAAACCAACTGGAATCCTGGCTTGTGTTTTATTCCTACTAACAACATCCTTCTGCTGCCCAGTTACAGCACGGCATGTACAGCATCAAAACCACGATCCTGAACTCTGCTTTACAGACAGGCTTTGATAACACCTTTCTCTTGTTCTGCAGTGTGCTCCAGGACCAAGACAGACATCTATCTCCTGGTACGTTTTTAAGCACTAGAGCACTGTATCTGCTCTCCAATTCATTTCACATTATACCCTAAAGACTCCTGCCAGGAATCAGGTCTTTTGGATTACACACTATTATTTATTAATTCTCTTTATATCTGACTATCTGCAGTTTAAATTTTCACATCTTGAAATATCCAAACTGAATATGTTACATGCACAAGAATAGCTAGAATAATTTTGTGTGCTACATGCATTCAATAGCTAAAATTAAAACATAGCCCCTGAATTGCTTTTAATAATGTAAATTAAATTTCTTGTGTTTGAAGTAACAATCCCAAATTATACAGATTAAAGCAAAAGAGAGGCCACACTCAAACAGATTTTCCCCTCTGGGAGACAAAAGACACTTTCACAATCATTGTACATCTTAGAGCTGTGCCCCATCAGCACATTTGGTTTGACTGTGTTAGAGAAGCAGATCTCTGGGGATGGATGTTGATGCATTGTTGTGCTGCTTTCATCCCTTCAGTCACTGGATCACTTCTGGTTTAAGCCTCTCCAAGTTCAATAAAGAAAATTGTCTAGTGCAGTTGTTAAAAGACAGTATTGTTGAAATCCAAATGTTTGATAACACTGACTATACTGATGTTCCACCAAAGGGAGTCAGACGGCTTCTTGACCATCTCTTTGTGAAGGAGATATAGGAGGCTGTAGGTGAACCCCAAAGTCAGCTGCCCCAGAGATGGACCCAGCACATACACTAGATGTGAGGGTGTGCATCCTTGTCACCTTGCCCAGAGCTGCTTCTGAGGCTGAGGCAGGTGTGGTACAGGATGGACAGGGGGTACAGCCCCTGTATGGATTTTCTCTGGCAAATATGGCTCACATGGCCAAGAGCTCTACCCTCTGCCCCTCAGTTTTGTCTGCTTGTAGCAGAGATCCTTTTCCTCCCCTTTCTTTCTTTCCTGGGGGAAAGAGGCACAGATCTCTGCAAGAGGGCTGTATCTTCAACCAAGGCAAATACATAGCATTTTGCTCTTTTTTCTTGGTAGAATCTTTGTTAGTCCATCTTCCCCCAGATACTCAGAGCACTGCTTTAGCCCATTTATCCCCTCATTCAATACAACAGTGCCACAATCTCCAGCAAGGCAAGGGGACCAGAGCCTACCACATCTTCGGCTGATTAAACGCCAAGTGAAACGCACAAGACATCCTCGAGGCATTCTAAGTGCAGGCATCCATATTCAAATGGCAAGTGTACACAGTGAGGCGGGGAGGGCAGAGCTTTTAATTAGCTCTGAAGAACAAAGAAATTCTTGGACCAGAACATCAACAACCTTATCTTCAGAAGACTCCTTGTCATACACAGTTGTATCCCACAGTCCTTCATCCTCTTGCACCACTCTTCTGCCTCTCGCAGCTATTTTTCAACTGCAGCAGTAGCCTACAGAAGGATTTGGCCCAAACAGTGTATTCATTCACTGTGCCAGTAAACGACTATAGGGGTGGGTTTTATTTGATTTCTTGGTGTCCAGTCCCAAATTTATTCCCCTTATTGCCACTCTGAATAACTTTTGTTGCCACTGTCAGCCAATTTCAACCCAGGCAGAAACCTTAAACAGATTTGAGCTCCTAAAGTTTAATGATAGTGGGTGATAGGCAGAGAAGACATGAAGGTTCACACAGCCATTTGGTTGCCTGTAATAGCTTTAAATCTTGGTAATTGAGTTCTACAATCAAAAACAGCCACTAAGGTGTCACTGCCAGAGTGACAGATCCCAGGTGCCCAGCTGGAAAGGAGATCCAGGGCAAGGTTAGCCAGGGAAGAGGAAAAACCAGCAGGTGTCAGGAATCCTTAACTTCTGTATTTTGTGTAATGACTTCTTGTCTGATTTCTTGCAACATCTGATTTGGAAGTTTTGTTTCAGCAGAAAATTTAGTATAGTGTGGAATGGCTGCTTAATGAGAAATTAAAATTTTATTAAAATATATTTGCCTCAGTGGAACAAGTATATGAAAGTATTTCAGCTGCTTCTGCCTTGTTGCCTTCTTTCATAGTTGAGTCTCCCATTCCTGCTACCTCTTCTTTATGAAGGCTGTGTGGAGCATCCCACCAACTGATAAGCCTCTCAGGAGATTCCACCCAGCATACATGTGTGTGGCATAGCAGTGATGTAATTAATCTCAGAACAAACAAAAGTTAGTTAAGTTTTGCTACTTCATGCCTGACTCTTCACATGGGCTCCCAAAAACTACCTCACAGGCAGAGCAGCACTGGACTCCACAGCTGAGGCCAAGCGACCAGTGCAGTGGAGGGCTGTGCACTCTCTTCACCCTTTCTGAAGCCACCACATTTCTCATGGTGCTTCACCTCCTGCACATTGTTTATTCAGACCAAAACATACCAGACAAAATACCAAGCTCTAGGGCAAGCAACCCTTGTTATCAGAGCTTGCCTTCATTTTCCATCACACTCATGTGAAACCAAAAACTTGCAGTGCTGAGACTCAGGTTCACCTTCAGGCAGAGGGGGAAAAACCTCTCAAAAATATCATACCCATTCCCTTAATCTACAAGGAATGCAGATTTAGGACAAAGTGTGGCTAAATCTGGAACTGAATGGACTTAAGGCCTCTATTGTCTCTGCCAGAGCTGCAGCACATCCTCCTGCCCGATGCCGATGCCGTGGCTGCACGCACGAGCGTACCTGGGAGCCCTCATCTCCACTCTCCATGCGGGCACATCATCTCCTGTCTCGGAGAATTTGGGCAGGCAGCAAGGAGCTTTGCTGAACAGGTAGTGCCCTTTAATCTTGCTAGTCAGTGGGGTTATTGGTCCTTAACTAGCGAAGCTGTGACCCAGGAAGTACAGTCCGGAACAATAAGAAAACACCCTTCTATTTCAGAATTCAGCTGATATACCAATTTGAATATATTTTATAAAAACAACAGGTATAAATCACACAATTCATATATCACAAATTTTATAAATCTGCATCACAACCAAAAATGTCAAGCAGATTTCATTTCAACCTTCTTAGGAACTTTGTCACAATATAAAGCTAGGACACAGTTTTTTACACTTGGTTCAACAGAAATTTCTGTTAATGCATAATTTTCAGCTTTTCCTCTCCAAAAAAATGCAGATTCAGTATCAGCTACACTCAAATGTCTGTACACTTAAATATCAGGGGAATTTTAGGCACAGATGTGCTATCCCAGTAACTCCATTCACTGTAACTCTGCTTCCTGGCTTCAGCATCCTATGCTTGACTAAGAAAAGTAAGAAAACATCCTTCTCCTTTGATTCTGTTTCCCCTCACTGCTGTAACAGAAGATCCCTAACCTCACCATTCCTTATTTTATCAACACAGGCTGCATACATGCCCTCCCCTGATGAAGAAATCATGGCATATTTGTGTGCCTAATATTCACATATAGTCCCTGTTTGCAAAACAGCCTGCAACAACTTAGGCAAAGAGACAAGATGATTGCAAAGGGAGCTGCAGCGAGCCACGCTGTGCTGTGCAAGCATAAGGGGGCAGGGTTGCACCTGAAATGCCAAATAACAGCAAGTGAGGATAGTGTAGGCTATGGAGAAGTTTATGGAGAAGAAGGATAATATAGGAAGGAGAGTTTCTCCTGGTGCTAGAGTGATCTGTTCAACAACTGCCTCTCAGATGTCCTAGATTTAGAGGACACTGTTGTGCTCCAATCCAGAGCAAGAGTAATTCCAGTGGCAGGGATGGTGACAGCACAGGTGAGGGCTTGTCTTAGCATCTCACCAGACAGCTGCTGAAGGCATCAAACCAAAGCAAATGTGCTGGGACATTTCAAGGAAATTAAAGGAATGATGGACAAAGTTCCTATATGAATGTACAAGTAAGCACAAGGTGGAGCTGGGAGAAAAGCAGAGATGATGCTTGAGGGAGAAAGATGCTGAGAGCACAGGCTGACATGTCGGATGCAGGGGAATGAGGGAGCAGCAGAAGGACTGACAAAGAGGGGAGATGCAGATGAAGTGGCAGGCTAAGAGGTGGCTTTTGCAGCAGCGCCATGGATCCACTATGTCGTAACAGGATTTCCTCTGCGCAACCCAGGAAAAGGAGGCAACCGCAGTCATGAAGACACAGGGTGAGGACTGCTTGCAAAAGAGTGCAGGAGGTAGAGGTGAAAATATGATGATAAGAAAATACTGACTTTTTAGTATTTAGATTCCAAGTCTCAGACCTATCAGAAACATCAGATTTTTCAGCAACTTCTGAATGTACTCTTGTCATTGAGATAATTCTTCTTCTGTGTAGATGGGGTGCAAGAAGGAAAGGCTCTGTTGCTTCCTGCCTCTGATGGGGAATTTACAGGGTAGAATTTACAATTTGCACTGCACCATTAAGACACAATTATGAACAAAGACGCTTGGCAGAAGCGAGTTATCCCAGTTCAGCTTTTTACATCTGAAAAGGTTAGCAAAATGCCCATGACAATAACTTCCTATGTGAAATACGTTCACATACATACATGGTGATAGCACTCAATTAGACCTGGATGCTGAAATAGCCCAAGACCCCTTCCCCAGCAGTTCCAGGTCCTGCAGCATGTATCCTGTTGACAGCAAAGCACACATACTGGATATAGCAAGTAGCAGCCAGCAGGCAGGCCAGCCTGCGTGCCAGAGCACAGGAAAGCTGGGGAAACATGAGGGAGGTGGGGGGACATGCCTGCCTTTTCTTTCCCCCCTTTCTTGGGTGATAGGGGTGACCCAGTCCAAAGAAGAGGTGGGAAAGGAAGGCAGCCAGTACACAGCTACAACCAGCAACCATCCCTAAGAGGAACAAGTCCTGCTAGGCATAATAGCAGAGAGAAGGCAGCTGGTGGTTTCAGGTTGCCTTTTGTTTCGGTCTGTTCAGGCACAGGAAAGTTCAAAATTCCTGTAAAAAGCAAAATCACAAAGAAACAGACATGACACTCCATCTGGATACCTTATCATAATAAAACTGCCAGCACTATATGCATCTTACATGGTCCAGATTTTACACATTTCTCCTATTCAGCTTTCTCCCATTCTGCTAAAAATAGCTAAGAATTAATTTAATGATAGCTAGTATGCATTCCTAATTGTCTTTGCTTATATAAATGTTAGTTAGCGTGGCAAATTCTCAGCCCTTTACCACTATTTTCACAATTTTCCTCTAACTGTTTAGCATTTGCAAGGCTAGGAAGAGTTTGCGTCACTTGATTTCTGTTCCAAACTTTATTGCATCCAGCAAGATGATGTTGAAACAGCCTGCAGCTTTTAGGCAGACATAAAATTCTTGCAAAGGGCATATTTTTGTGCATCCATCCTGTGTTTTTTCCTCATGCTGTGCTGTCTAAGCTCAGCTCTTCTCCCACTACATTGGATGGGCATGCTACAATTTATTTGCAGAGAGAGCAATCCTTTCCCCGTCATCTTTCTGCAAGCATTGTGAAAGAGCACACGGATGGCAGTCTCTGCTTATGCCCGCTGAGCCACGAATTTTCTTGCACAGTGATGACCCAGTGGTCTGCGCTATCACACCCCTGGGCTGCAGCATCTCACAGCAAAAGAAACCAGCCCATGCCTCCCTTCTCTCCGCATCCCTCCTTCCAGAAGCTGTGCAGCCCCGTGCTGTCACCACGCTCTCCCAGAGCGTTCCCCTTTCTTCCCTCCGCCGAAAGCAATTTCTCCGAAGCCAAGAAGCGTTTCGTTCAATTCAAACACTCGCCATCCCGCGAAGCGAGTTAGGCTAAATACAGGTTCTTTCCAAAAGACGTTTGTGAATGATCAAGCGCAGGCCAAAAAACACGTACCTCGGTTAAACGCTTCTGAAAATCAAATGCCCTTGGTTACAGCACAGGACAGGCAAACCGCTAAGGATGCTCCCTCGGAGCAGCAGCAGGGGCGAGGCGCGGCGGGAGCTGTTCCAGGGCGCACGGCAGCTTCCCAAAGCGGAGGGACCCGCCTCAGCCGGCGCGGCCGCGCTCGGCGCCGGACAGCGGCAGCGAGCGGCCCGGCGCTGCGGGAGCGTGCGAGCGACAGCGCTCGGCCGCCGGGCAGCCGCGCTCGCCGAGGCTCCGCTGGCACCGAGAGCACGAACAACGCGCACCTGGTGAGGGCGGCGGCAGGAAAAAACACCCCAAACCCGGAGTGTCGAGCTCCCTCGAAAAGCAGACGGCTGACGCCGCCGGGATGCTCCCGCTCGGGATGCTCCGGCTCAGGCGCAGCCGGCAGCGCGGCACCTTCCCGCCCGCATCGCCCCTCCGGGGCAGCTCCGCTCCTCGCTCCGCGCTCCGCGCTCCCCGGCGCGGCTCAGCCCGGCCCCGGCTCCCGCTGCCGTCCCGCGCGGCCGCGGCCGCAGCGCCGCCCCCGGCCCGCCCCGCCCGGCCCGCCGCCCCCCGCCCGCTCCGGGCAGGGTGCGGGGCCGCGCCGGGCGGGGCGCTCTGCGCTGGGGCAGGGGCTGGGGCCGACCAGCACCCTCTGGGCGAGGCGCTGCGCTCCCCTGGGAGTGGGGCGAGCCCCCGACATCACCGGCGTTAGGGGATGGAAGCCACCAGGCATCGTACAAACCCGCATCAGCGCCTGGCTCTTACCGTCCCACGGCTGTCGCACAGTATACATCCCTTAAATGAGCCGGGGTTGGTTCCTTAAAAAAAAAAAAAAAAAAAAAAAAAAAGAAGTCCTATATTAAGTCCATATTCCACTGGGCAGAGCTGCCTGTGGGAAATGCGGGCTCCTGCGGAGCAGAGCCTCTGCAGAGGGGTCAGATCGTGGCACCGTGACGGGAACTGGACCTACTGAAGGAGTGGGTTAGGAAAGAGGTTTCCTGGAAAGTGAAAACTTGCAGATGACTTTTGAAATCTCTGCCAAGTTTTCAGCAGGCTGCTAAGACCCTCAGGGATACTCTGACATCATGTACACTGGAATGAATTAATAGTTGTGCTAAGATCAGCTGAGATAATAAGGTAATGTAAATGAGAACAAAACCTGGCTTCCCTAGTTCATTTGGAGAATGACTTATTTACAGATATCACATGCTCTGGAATGAAACATTGAGAAAGCATTGGCTGGATCAGACACATCTCCTTCCATGGACACTGAGGAAGGAAAGGTTCATATGGCTTCTGGTATGCTTGTTTTTTTTTGGACAAATGACTTTACCGTGGTTAGACATCAGTGATGAGCACTGTGAAGAGCAGATGGGGAGTTTAATGCACCCTCTGCAGCTCAGTCTTGTGTCTGGCTAATGTCCATGCGCAGTTCTGAAAGGATGTTGGAAAAGGTTGTTCTTCATTTTAAATTGCTCTTAGGGAGATGTGCAGTCCATAATGTGCTGTGGAGGCACTTCTGTGAGATGTGCTTTCTTTGATACAGTCTACACAGTTTCAGTAGAAAAGTAACTTGGAATGTCATGAAACAGTCAGTTTTGGAGGAGCAAGACATATGAATAAGAAGGAAAAAGACAAAGCTTAAAGGAAAAATAATTCCCAAGAATGAGTTCTATTTTTCCTTGATAATAACCAGTGAGTGCAGTGACATATAAGAGACGGGTTTGACTTTCAAGTGGCAAAAATGCTCCATATTTCACCTGTGAAAAATAAAATCAATGTTTTTGTGGGTTTAGGGTGTTTTTTGTTTAGGTTTGGTTTTCAGAGTGGAAAGTCACATGCATGGCATATGAACAAAAAAAAGAATAGTGTCAGTTAGTGCTATGATATTTCTAACCTGGAAGCAGACCACTGTATCACTTCAACTTGCAGCCACTGCAGAAAAGGGCACGTGTGAGAGTGAACTTGCTGATTACATTAACTTCTGTGGAAATAGCACACAAAGCCAGTTGAAATTGTGGGGAAAGAAATGTTGTAGATACCTACTACAGTACTGGCAATGGTTAGATTAAAGGTGGATAATCCTGCTGGATCCATTAAAAAAAAATACAGAGAATTTGCTATATCCTTTCTTATTTGTATACTCAGACTAGAGGTAGAGAGTGGGATGTCACTGTATATAAACAGAGACAGATGGTGCATTGAAGTTATCAACATTGATTTTTCTTATAGATAAGTTCCCAGGTACAAAATTCTAAGAAGATAAGAGAACCAAAAGTGGTAAAGCAAAATGTTTGAATCTTGAAAAAAAGAAATAAGTAAATGGAAAGGTTTTCCGTTATAGTTCAATTATTCCAGCAGTGGAATTGCAGCCTGGGACAGGCAGGAAGAATTTTCCCAAGGTCAAGCAGGAAGAAGAACAGAAGGAAAGGCAAATGCAACAGAGCTGAAGTGGCTGCTAAGACAGGCATGTTGTTGCTAGGACTGGCCAGAAAAAAAACCAGTGCTTTCTAAAGGAAACAAACTATGATCACTTGGGCTTGTATTACTTTTGTGGATTTTTGCTCAAAGTTTAATCCATTGAAGAATGAGAAAATTCTCAAGTGCTTCCTACTGATGACTGATGAATGTGCTTGCCCCAGAGCATCAGGCATAGTCACTAGTAATCCTGGGCTCTGGAAGAAACTGAGAAGTCAGATCCAGATCTATCCACTATGTCTCATGATCTCAACATATACAATGTAGGCTAGGTCATATCATCCTAGCTTTTTCAGGCACAAAAACTACAAGTACTTAGGCAAAAAGTGAGATTTTTTTTTTTTTTTTTTTTTTTGCAGCTGTGCTCTGATTTTTCACTCTTTTCCTGGATAAAGCACCTCTCAAGGGGAGGTGAACAGCACAGCTAGAAGAGGTTATGACTTGTTTAGCAGAGGAGAGAGAACAAGGCAGAAAGAGGACAGGGCAGAAAGGCTTTTGTGTTTTTTGGAGGTCATTGCTGTTTCTGTAAGTTTTTTAGTCTGGGCTACGTCACTGATGTCCTGCCACTCTTTGTGGCTTGTTCATTTGCTGTGAGCTGTTCAGTGACTTTGGGTAAAGCTGCACCAGAGGAGTTGTCAGCAAGATCAGCCTCTCTCACCAGCGCTGGTGGCTGCGTCAGGACCTCATGCAGAGGCTGTGGCAGCAGAAACCACAGCGGCTCCAAAGTAATTAAGCTGCTCTTTTATTGCTCTTCCTCCTTCATGCTCTCTATGCAAACAACACACTGTGAGTTGGCCCTTCCTCAGGACAGTGTCTTTCATGCAAAATGTGTTTCAAAATGTTTTGCAGTGATAAAATATAGCAAGAATATTAAGCAAAAAAATGGGAAGACAGATATTTTCAGAAAAGGTTTGAAAGAAAGAGAACAGTAAAGAATAAAAAAAATGCATGGAGTCTTGAGATAGAGAGAATAAAGAGTAGCAAATAGAATCACTTTTTTTTTTTTTTTTTTTTTTTTTTTTTTTTTAATGCAGCTGCAATCAGATAAGTGATGACTTTCCTTGGAGTCAGAGCAACAGGTTGAGGGTCTGGATGGGTCTGGTTGCCTCTGAGGTTCTGGAAAGAGCACATCAAGGAGATGTAGCTTGACTGATGCTTAGTGTGATTTGGCCTCCAGAGCTCAGTGTCATTCTTGCAGCTACTAGGCTGTCTATGAGACAGCATAGATGTAGTGGATAGCTTTTAATAGCTTTTCTTAGAATACAGAAAAATATTGAAAATTAAATGTTGTTATTATTACTGATGTGATGGTTCTTGATATGATTTCCTGTACCTTCTCAGAGTCATTAGGTGGTAGAATAAGCAAACAGTTACTATAAAAACTTCCAGAGGGAGCTCTTATTCATCCAAGTTTGAGTACATGACCTTGTCTGGTGGCCTTAAAGCCATTTCTCTTTCTCATTTTGACTGTCTAAGGAACTTAGGAACTTCCTCAGAAAGGTCTGCTTTATTACACTCCCAAGACACAGGAACAAAGTTAAATGAACTAAATCCCACCCAAGAAAATCAGATTCTCATCTGTTCAGCTGAGCTCTCCACTTTATACATTTACATATGCAGTTCTACTGAGACCCAGGTTAAAAATAAAACCTTCTGCTATTTGGACAACCAGTGAATACTGTCTCTACCCTCATTCTTTACCAAGATCCCAGGAGAAGGCAGTGAATAGTAATGCCTTCCTGAACCTGACCATGTCCTCTTAGTGCCTGGATTAGCACTCAGCTTGTAGCGCTGCCTTTGGAACCAATTTTGTCTTGTACTTCTTTGTGAACATGGTAGCTGAAAGTTAATGAGTTTTGAGGGTAACGTTTTCTGGTACTGAAAAGGCTTTGGCACAATAATTTGCATAAACACTGCTATTTAATAATGGCAAACACAGAAAAGAGGAAACATCTTTGAAGACTTATTGAGACAATATTTAACTTCTAATTCCTCCATCACATAAAAGCTACATGTTAATGCAAAGACCAGCTAAATTAATTTTAAAGCTCAATTAACTCCATCGTTAGATGTTTTTAAAATACTGTTAGACCGCTATTAGACTTAGAATTCTCCAGATACCTCTGGTCTTTTTAATTACCTGGAGTAATTTTAAGAAGCAGTCAGTGAAGTTCATTCATTCTCTCCATGCTTCCTACTAATCCACTTACAAACTTTGCCATGAAACAACCTCAGGAGAGGCTATATTTAATGAGACCCCTACGGAATAATGGGCTATTCATTTCCCTAAATGTCACTTGTAGCATATTAATAGATTCACATTCTAATAAGAGGACAAATGGCTCATACTCTGCTTATCTGTGATATAAAACCTTGGCATGGATCAGCTCTGTCTGTTAGTAGTCAGCATTTTTCATTGAATCTTTTTAATTTTTATAAGCTGGCTCTTTGTTTAGGACATATCTGCAGTGAGGTACATTAAGTACACGGATAATGTCCAAGGTCAAATGGTGGTGTCTTCTCATGTCTGAGGACTGCTGCTTCTTCTGGGAATCAGGGTTCATTAACAGCCAACAGCAAATCCTACACAGAGCCAGATGAATAAGTTGCACTTGATTTTTAAAGGCAATGAAATTTATACATAACTTTTGATGAATAAATAGTTCTGCAAGTATTTCAACTGAAGAAATTTGTTTTCCTGGAAATTTGTGTCTTGTGGCTAATTACTTCTTGTCTTCACAAAGATACAAGCTCCACGAAGTTTTGCTAGGCAGAGCAGTTATGAGGTGGCATGTATGTATACATAGTTTTTCTGATGGTCTCTCTCTCTGTGAGAAGGACCAAGATGTTTCTTGCCCTAAGTTCATAAGGTCTAATTACCCTATTTCAATGAAATTGTTTCTGATTTACTTAAGTATTGGTAACATTAGATTGTACCTAATAAATGGGGGCATCTTGCCCACAGATACCATCCATGACATTTTAGATGTCATAGGGTACCAGAGACATTGTGGAGTGCTGGTAGATATGAGCAAGGCCTATAGGAAGCATTCCATTTTCTTACTCGGTAATCAGCATGCCTAAAGACATCTCAAATAGCACTGAGCTGAGCCCCAGTTCTTCACTATCTGTATTGGAATCTTGGGCACTCATCTCCAAATGTACACATGCAATTAAGTATTTTAAGGAAAATCCAACCAGCCTTTTTTATTTTTACGAGATATATATATACACTTTATTGTATTACTTGTGGTGCGGGAGGGGGTACAGTGACTGCTATTTGGAAAGGGTTTTCTCTTCACATGGATCTCACTGTGGAACCAGAAAAGCTTTAAGTGCCAAGCCAGGATTTCCAAATTCTAATGCTGTTCTGTACATTTGCCTTCACTGCAACCCACAAGCTCTCCCAAAAGCACATCACTGCATCAGTCAGTACAGCCACTGTTTTCACTGATATGCCATTTGAGGAATAATTCTGTATTTTGTCTGTTCACAGGCACACTGCTACTGCACCTGCATTAGATGATCTGCTGACACATACTGGAACTACCCTGCTATGTCACTACTTGTGACATGTTAACGTTCATGTCATTTTCAAAAGATAGTTACATAGCTGTCAGTTAATCAAACCATTACAGATCTGATGCCCATGTACTCAGCAATCATCTAATACCATTCTGTCAGAGCAGAAGTGCTTTAAAGGGGGTACAAATTTGATCTGAGCTGATTCTCAAGACCCATTACACTGCCAGAGTACTCCAAAGTGGCCTAAGTATAATTGAAAATCAGGACCTCCATCACAAAGATAAATGATCCCACCAAAAGAACAATCTCATCTCCACAAAATAGCAGAAGCAACAACAGTAGAGATGAATCTCTTCAGGGCCCTCCTGTTTGAGGCCTATAGAGCCAGCTGCAGAGCCCACAGCAAGGAGGGAAAACAAACCCAAAGCACAAGACAGATCTCATGTGGGGCTGCCTTTTACCCAGGGGATGAAGCACAGCTACTGCAACCCATCTATTTATGTTGGATGATATATTCCCAAATGAGTCCTCTCTCTCTTTAGAAGGCATCTTTTTATTTTTTCAATACAGTAATAAATTCTGAGCTGAGAAAAAAAAAACAGGGTAAGAAAAGGATGTTCATTATAATTCTGAGAAATCTGATTTTTTTTTTTTTTTTTTTTTTTTTTTTTTGTAATTTTAACATCTTAAAGATCAGTGGCTGCTGCTTTTTTTTTTTGTCCCTGAGGTAATATTGCCTTTTTCTGTAGTTTCTCTTTTTCATCAAAGTCAGAGAAATCTATGAACTGTGTGATAACCTTAAGTAATTTTTTGGAGTGGTAGCATAAAGTACTGTGACATCAGCACTGAGATAGAATAATTTTGATAACGTATCAGCTCTTGACTGCATCTGCACATACCAGCCCAGGAACATATACTCTGAGAAGATCAGCTTTTCATCCCAACCCTATAATAAAATGCAAGTTCTGTCACCAATCAAGAGTGAAGAAATAGCAGCTGTTTCTGCCTCTTTCTGTGATCTATTCACATTTGAAGCACTAGCAAAAAAATAATGCATTCCCTGCTGGTTTAGAGTCTTAAAATATCAAAGGCAAATAATCACAGGCTATCTGTGGACAGAAATGCCAAAGATACACAAAAGG
Source organism: Lonchura striata (assembly GCF_050655825.1). NCBI lineage: Eukaryota > Metazoa > Chordata > Aves > Passeriformes > Estrildidae > Lonchura > Lonchura striata. The sequence continues at coordinate 67,211,614 of NC_140703.1, forward strand.
GACTTCAGTTCTTTTTCTTCTCAAAACTCAGCCATGTTAATGGCAAGTGCAATTTTCATAGGCTTTTCAATTGAGACAGTGTTTCAATAAGTTGGATCGGATTCTGAAGAGTACTAAACACATGCTTAGCAATATTTGAGGAGAGTACTCTTTTGGCACTGATATCAGATCCTTTGCCTTTGGAATCTCTTGACTGCAGTCAAGGATGCTAAAGCACAACAGTGACTGACAAAGAGGCAAAGAAATCTTCTCTGAACGTGCTTATCTCCTTGTTGAAAGTAGAGCTTTGCAATTTTCTATGCTCTCACACTAAAGCAAGCATATAATATATCCTATGTTATGCAGCTGCTCTGCTTATAACACAGTGGCCTTATAAGGCCACTTATAAACTACAATTCTTTTATTCCTGCCTCCTTAGTTGTTCTATTTTATAACCTCTCCTCAGATTTTAAACAGAAAACTCAGGACTGGAGTTATAACACTTTCTTACCCAATTTCACCTGTACCTATCAACATGCAATTATTTTTCGCTATTCCTTTTTGACTGTGTTTCAGATCAGAGGAAACTTAACAGACAAGGTCTTCCTGTGCTGCACCTTTGAGGCCTGGAAGCTCAAAACTCTGCTAAAGTGTAAACCGGAGCAGTAAGGGAAGATGCCTGACCCAGCCATTTGGAGGGATGGGTTTGTTTGTAAAAGGCAGATCACCAATTTCATATTTTAGATTTTTGTGTTGTGTTAGATTTTTGTGTTGTTGTCTCCAGCCAAGGCTCATGCTGACTACAAACAATTACCCAGGACCAGCCAACACAGAGAGGGTAATGCAACAGATTTATGCAGGTTGTGTCATGAATACAATGTCTTGTGTTTTGTCAGTCTGATAAATTTTAATATTATTTTTTCCTTTTCCTCATTTTCAATTTTTGCTAACTTGAAGAACCTTACTTTTCTTTTCAAAAACCACTCAAGGTTTATGGAGGGCCAGCTCTCCATAGTGGGAGAGACAGGCAGCATGTGAAGAACAGGACCTGACTTGGTATGTTTGATGAGCCTTCTTCATGGCATTTCCCAATGCCCTTTCTTTTGTGGTAAGCTGTGTGAGAGCTCTTTCAATGAAAGATGCTATAAAAATATTTTATTTCCTAATTATATGTTATTACCCAATGAAACAGGGCAAGGCTAAACACATCACTGTTGTGAAGGCTCAGGGGATGACTGAGAAAGATGGTTTAGCCCTTTCAGGATGGTGGGTTAATAGCTGCATGCAGGGGATAATTCACTTCTCATATAATTCTATATATGTGCAGTTCCATGGGCAGCAGTGATTCACACGAGTGGCAGAAGGAGGCCCTATAAAGAGAAGCATACCACAAACTGATGGATTTATTCCCATTGCTTAGTATGAAAGACAAATTTCTTGAGCCAGATTTCTAATATTGAAATCCCTGAAAGTATTCTGTTTGGCAGCTATTTCTGATTGTTAGCAGAAGAGCTGTGGAAAATGAATTTTTGATTTGGTTTATTTATAATCTCTGTTCCAAGTTGTCCTTCATAATTAATTAAAACTGGCTGGTGCCAGTTTTTCACCCTTTCCCTTTACAACAAATTCATGACTGCTTAAAATCTGATTTTTCATAAAATGAAATGAGAAATTCCACCAGCTTTTTCAGATATGACCAATTGTTGCTTTCTCATAATTTACACATACATATATGCATGTATGTTAGTAAATTGCTGGGTTTCTTGGTTTGTAGTCCTGATTGTCAGAAAAAAGGTAATCTCATCCCTGGTTATGGTCACATGAACCGTGAAGTACTTGACTATTTAGTCAACTTCTTAATTTTGGACAAGCTGTAGTGTAATGGGTGCAAAGTCCTCAGCAAATAACATCACAAATGAAAGAGTGATTTGATTTAATATTTCTGTTGCCCTTAAACTGAAATAATTATTTTCAATATGCACAAAATAGTTAACAATGATAAATGAATTATTACTATGGAGCAGTAATAAATTCACAGAAAATAAATATAGGAGTTTGATTATTACCTTTTTTCCACATAGCAAAGAGAAAAGTATCAGAATTAGTTTCAAAAATTCACCAGTTTTCAATGTGAGGCATATATTTGAGCCTTTATCCCAGGGTAATTTACTTCCATTAAGGTCCAGGTCAGTAATGACAAAAGTCTTCAGTTTTACCCCTTTCTATTTATTTGCTAGACTCTGAAAGAATGATTGTTTCAAACCATCATCCATGCCAAACTGAACAGATTAGCACAGCTCTTTTCATGTCAAATCACCTCACAAAGGAACAGTACTGAATGTGTATTATAGCTCTAAATTGTACCAGTGTACTTTCTGTGGGCTTTAGCAATAACCACATGGAGACTTGGAGCCTATGCTCGTGTTTTATTGCTTGACATGTTCTTTATACAAGTACCAGAGACACAAAAAGTCAAAGTTGTCACTTGAATTAAAACAAAGGCATCACACTTTTCCCCAAAGTAAATTCTTATCAAACTATTGTTCATGTTTTCTATCATGCAAACTGTGACATCATGCCTCCTGGCTTCCTATTCATTGAAGTGTACTGAATTATAAGCTGATAGAAAATAATATTTTTTTCTTTACTTTAATAATGTGCTAACTATTTCTGTATGTTGATATATCTCTGAAATATTACCTTTGTGCTTGATGAAGAGACAGAGGTCTAAAATCAGGACATGCAATATAAGGTTCAGGTACAAAAAATTTCAAATTAATTCTATCACTGCCTTATGGAAGAGTCTTATATTCCTCTATTTCTCACCCTTCTGTGGACTGCAGAGATACAGGTGGACATATAGTGACTGCATCAGAGACAGCCTGCACGTTGCCAAAGGTCTCAAGAGGCATTAAAACTGCTTCCATTCTCTGAATTATTTTTTTCACACCATATCTTATGGTAGGACTATAAGGCCAAAATTTATCCCCTGAACCTTAGCAGGGTATATGAGTTTCTGTACTAAATCACTATTCTGAATTTGGGAAATATTTATAGTATTTAAAACTCTCATCTCTATCTAAGACAGTCAGCAGCCTGGAATCCACATGTGTTTGCTTCTATAGGATGTCAATAGTCTTGTCCTGGAGTCCACATGTGTTTGTTTCTATAGCATGTCAACAGTCTTGTGTGAATATGCCTCAGCTATTTGTTTATCCCTCCTAGCTGTCCTATTTTATATCTTAAGAATATTCTTTCATTCATTTCATCTTATTCTGGAAGACACTGAAGCACTTCTAAGAGGTTGCTTAATTTCATTAGCTTTTCTGAAAACAAAAGCACAGCACGAACACCTAAGTAGAAAAATTAAATTACTAGATATAAGTTAGAGGAGGGAAATGGCCTGATACCAGCTTCACAGACCATGGACTATTTCTAAACTCATCACTGTAGTAACTAAAATTATAGCCGCAGTCTTGGAGATCAAAACTTGCTGCAAGGAAGAACAGATGGGGTGACAATGCTGTAGTACTCTGTGTATGTTGGGAGAACAAGGCTATGTCTGAAATAGAAAGAGCTGTTAAAGCAGTCTCATATGGTCCTCTTCTGTTAATCAGATAGTTTTACTATAATATTGAACATTGTCCCTTTCTGAGCTACATTTTGTCTCCTCTTAGAGTAGTCTCTGAATGCTATACAGAGAACAGTAATTGATAGCAGAAAGGGACATAAGATGCAAAAAAGTCATAAAGCGTATATTGGCTGTAGGCCTTTGTATTTCCAAGTATTCCAAGTACTTCCAAGCATTTCCAATAAAAATCCTGATTGCAGGGTCGCTCAGTGTTATTTTACTTAAAAGTTAAGCAGAATGGTAGCTGATGGTAAAATTACTGGTTATATGGCAGTCACTCAGCCATGAATTTAAAGGGAGTTCAATGGATAAATGCCCACCCATTCAAAGCAAATCAAAGGAAAGAGATTCAATTTTACTCAAGTGGTCCAGCTTCCACATTTCAGTGAAAAATGTAATGTAAAAGCATCCTGGATTTTTTACCTTCTTCTGGGTTTTTGGGCCAGAGTTATTGTCACTTCTGATCCTCAAAAATGCCAATAATGGAAGAGTCAGCAGCAATGACAATGGGAACAGCAGTGGTTAAACATGAACTGGTAACAGAATTTAATCTCTTATAATATGATGTCTAATTAGCATTAATATATTCTTCAAGCTGAATTGCACCCAGTGTTTTGCATACATAAGTACAGGCAAATATAGATTAATAGCTTGGTAGATCAAAGCACTCCATGTAAGACCCGGGTATCTGCTACACACAGAAGCAGCAGCACCAGTTGGGATTTGTGGCCTCTCTTCCAAGTGAGCACCATGATGGCATGCAGGAGCAGGGATTGAGAGGATGGCAGTGGAATCTAAGGATGTGGAAGTGACCCCCAGATGCCTTATGGATCTGCACTTTTTAAAGAGCAGAAATGTCCGAGTCCAGATGCCTCACACACATTAATTTTACCTTTAAGAGGAACAGGTGAGAAAAAAAGGCTACTGTTGAGGTTGGTTTTGAGAGCTTTTTTTCAGATTATACACTAAAATGGAAGAGATGCAGTGACAGTCTTAGAACTATAGTCACCAAATGGTCTGGATTCTAAGAGACCTTAAAAATCACCCAGTTCCAGCCCCTCTGCCATGGGTAGAGAGCATCTTCCACTAGACCAGGTTGCTCAAAGCGCCGTCCAATCTAGCCTGGAATTCTTCCAGGAACAGGGCATCTACAACTTATCTAGGCAACCTGTTAAAATGCCTCACAACTGTCAGAGTAGAGAATTTCTTCCTAATTATTTAATCTAAACCCAACCTCTTCCTGTTCAAAGACATTCACTCTTGTCCTATCAGTACACGTCCTTGTAAAAAGTCTCTCTCAAACTTTCTTGAAAGCCCCCTTCAGGTGCTATAAGCTCTTCTTGGAGCATTCTCTTCTCCAGGCTGGAGAGCCCCAACTTTCTCAGCCTGTTTTCACAGAAGAGGTGCTCCAGCCCTCTGATCATCTTTGTGACCTTCCTTGAAGTCTCTCCTTTGTGGATGCTCGTCTTCATATTATACCTATTCTATATGCCATATTCTAGCTGAAAGAAAGCAATAATTTTATCTGTTTGTTGCAAGGAGTTTTATGTATACCATGTAATTAATGTAATGTAATGCTTACAAAGTATTTTAAAAAAAGAATATGAAAGTACTAAGGGCTGTTAGTGTAATGGATGTCTTAATTTTTTTCATAAAAGTAATGTAGCAGACAGTTTTAAAGCAATATTATGAAAGACTAGGAGCACATATTAATCTGATGGTATGAAAAAAATAATGGATATCCATTCCTGGGAGCTTTTGATTCTTTGGGTAGTACTATTTGTCCCTTAATTTATTACTTCTTTATCCCAAGACATATGTGACTCTTTGAAAACCTGAGTGAGACAGATTAGAACAAGAGGAAGGGAGAAGGGGAAGAGCTGAAAAGAGGCTGAAGAGCAGTACCACCCCTATGAATATTTAAGGAGTTAAAGATGAAGGTGTCAGCTCTTTACATTAATTTTTAGGGTTTCCCTGTGCAGTTTAGTCCATGTACTGGGGAAGGAAACACAAAGCATTGATGCAGCAGGATACCCCATTGGTGGAGTTGTTTCAGGAGGAGAGAAATAGTGGCTAAGGTGTCAAGTGTGGGCAGGTGGAGTTTTCCATAAATCCTTTCAGGATGTATTAATAGGAAGAGGTGGGGCTGACATGATTTAGGAGTCTGAGGTTCCTATTTAGAACACAGTCAAATCTGAGTGGAAACCATAAATTTTTTTTCTGCAGAGTTCTTCAGGCACTGATTTTGCTGAAGGAACTAAGCCTTCCTCATTAGATCACTGTACAGGTGTATTCAGCATCCAGGAAAAAATACATACTGACCATGAGGAGGAGCAGTAGTTTTCACCCCCAGAGCAGAGGGAGCACTGCCAGAGGGTTGCCACTCTGGGCAAATTGTTCTTGGAGTGGTGTTGAGATATGGGAAAATTACAAGAGAAACCAGAGGGCATCTCTCAGGCATTTAACCTTGTGCTTCACATCTAGGGGTCAGTCAGAATTGCTGGCAACCTCAGGTTGCAGGCAACTAAAAGTCAAGCTAAAATATATTGAGGCCAAATATGAAAATGTTTCTTCCAATTTGGGACCTGATGTAGGTGAACTGAATTTTAAATCCTTCTAGAGGGTGATCCTTCTGTTACAAAGTGAACTTTTCCCTTTCTTCCCAGTAGTGTTCTTTTTTTTTGCTGTGAAAACCAAAATATTTTCATTTGAGGATATGTAAGGACCTTTAGAGTAACCCAGTTAAATCAGATATTAACGTTTAAAATTTTGATTTTTTCCTGCTTTTAAAAGTGTTTAATTATTACTTATCTGATAGAAGGAAATCTGCTGTTAAATAATCCTCAGGCATAAGTTTACAAAGCTTTTAAATTCAAAGAGAAACTATTTCTTCTGTAATTTCCCATGGCTTGCAATCAGTGTTCCACTAATTAACACACTGGGATATATATTAGTTCCTGTTCTTGCTGCTGTATAGCACACGGATTGATCCACACTTCAGCTTTTTCCCTTTCAGCATTCAACCCTGGGAATCAGGCTGAGGTTTTTAGGTGGCACCACGGAGTACCAATGAGGTGAAAGACCCTCTGTTTTCACTGTTTCCAGCTCCATTTGAGTAACTGTAGCAAAAGCAATCGTTTTGTGCATGGGCCTTGTGTTTCCCCCTGTTTTGTGGCTTTTCTTGTTTTCTCTTAGGCTAAAAACCAGTCTGTTAGTAGTAGTGTTCTCGGGATAGGATGATTTGTGCCATTCTCTGGTTGTAGTTAAGAAAAACTTCAAATCAGAGTCAAGAAGAGTCTGAAAAATCTGATAGATCTGAAAAAGGAATTAGCAAAGGGGAAGAGGCGTGGCTGTGCCCATTCTGCAAGGATGCAAATGCCAGCTAATCCAGTATCAACTTCTTCCAGAGTCTTAATGGTCTCATCACCTTTTGGTGGGCACCACATATTCCCCATCTCTTGAAGGAAACCCCATCAGCACCCTTCAGAAATAAAACCGAGGCAGCAGCAGATTGTGCGTCAAAGGTGTGTGTAACTCAGCCCTGCAAAAGTGTCAGAAACGTGAACTTGAAGCTGTTTCATCTTTTTATTGCTGGTTTACAGTGTGGGTTGTATTTGCACCACTGGTGTGTTTCCTACAAAAAAAAAAAAAAAAAAAAAAAAAAAAAAAAAAAATCCATGCTAGTATAATACCATCTGATTTACAAATGTTGCATTTCTGGGTTCCAGTGTACATACATTGCAGGTACATTCATGTTTGTACATATGTAGTGCTTAAAGAGCATTATGCAGAGATCAACAAATATATATGCATATGTGAATATACCATTCCAGCCTGTACTAACATATTGTAGTGGTTTTTGTTTGTTTGGGGTTTTTTTTTTTTTTCAGTCCAGAAATTAATGATTTGTAATTAGAAAAAGAGGTTGCATACTGAGAATTTTTTGCATGGCTCCATTTGTATGTACATGCATACACAAAGCAAGTGAAGATTTATGAAGTGCTAAAGTATTCTTAATATTGAATTATGTGAAACAAATTCATGTTTATTAATGTTTAAAAAATTGTATTCTTTCATATTCCTGCTGACTATCAGAGTTTTATAGTTGCTTTTTAATCTCAAGATGGACCCTCTGCTCATGTTTTCATTCAATTGATTAAGGGAAAGTGACATTACATTTGCTGAACTTCAGAACAATTTCATAATGCATCTTTTACGTCTTCTTAATGTTGAGAGGAAATTGTGCCAACAAAAATTTCAACTAGTGTAAGCTTTTCTCCATACCCTCAGCAAATTTTGTTCTCTGAATTCACTGTAGCCCAGTGCAGGGCAGCAGACAAGTGTTCCACTTGCTTTTTTTTGTATGCTCTGACAAATCTTCTAATCTGAAGCTCTCTTCTAAGCAGAACCTTTTTATAATGTTCTCCCTTCTCTTGAATACAGCAATCTCAGATTATTTTATCTTCAGACACTTTTCGTTCCATCTTCTAATTCTTATTAACAGCATGGTTTGGATTCTTTAATTTTACAGATTATTATAACTGATGATAAAAAGACTAGACTCAACATGGGTAAATGAAAAATCTCAGTATGCATTTGTTACAAAGCTGTAGCTGACACAAAACATTTGAGAACATCATATTAGTTATTTGCCAACATGGGGACTAAAGTGTTGTCAGCATTTGTGTGCCCCAACAGGACAGATATTGGCCTGGTGTCTGCCTCTTTCCTAAAGCTTCAGTTCAGGTTTGAATGAGAAAATGAAACAGCTGCATTCACCTCAGTGGTTTCTTGCCCTGTGGATTCCCAATATTTGAAAATGGGACTGAGGTCAGTGAGCAGGCTTTCCCTCCACCCATTATCTGATTCAAATCTGTTCCCTTCCCCACATCGCTGGTTTGTATTGAATTAGTGGGATTTAGTAATTTTGATATTTTTTTCACTGACATTGGCCTACATTGACAAGATATAAAGAGGCAGGAAATGATAAACAGATGAGACAGACGAGATTGTGTCTACTCTACTTCCATACAAAATCAGGCATGGCATCTGTAAAATTTGCCTTCTTGAACTGTAAGAAACATTGCTGCTATAACTCTCAATGTAAGTCTTGAAGAACCATTTTTTGGCTGGAACAGGACTATATCCCTGTCAAATAATGGGGCAGACTTCTAGTAGGATTATAACTACATACAGGTAGGAAATGTCTGATGCAAAGAATTTCCAGTTCAGCAACGAAAAGGGTTTGATAACTCAGAATATCGATCTCATTGTCATTTAATGGTTTTTAGTAGCTGCAAAATGGTCCCTATATTACCAACAAGAGAGATAATTTACACATTATTATGAATTAATTAATTTATTAAAACTATCAGTTCTGTTTATTTGTTTTCATCAGATATTTCTTCGCAGTCTCACAAACCTCACCCACCTTTTTTGTCATCTTTTTTTTTGTTCCTAACACCTCAGATTTCAGCAAACTTTCAAAGGACCTTGTGCTAATTCTGTCTTCCTGCTTCACAATAAGCTGCATCTTGTGTCTGCTGGACCTATACATGTAAAAAACTGAGATCACAGAGTTCAACTATTAATTAGTTTCAGTAGTGCAATGCTTAGCATAAAGACAGGAATCAATGAAGTATAGCTGTGCTTTTGCACCATAGTTTATGTAGAATCTTACCTGGGATTAATTGCAGAAATACATGTAAATCAATATTAGAAGTGGAATATCATTATTTAAGGACTAAATGCAACATCTCATTGTTTTTATCAACTAGAAATAAAGAATTCTGCCATTATCCTCCTCCTTCTGTTGGTGTTACCACAATAAACTGTGCAAATATCATTATTTGAGTTTCCTGTTCTTTCTAAATTTACTCTAGCACCTAAGGACTTTGCATTGTAAAGTTCAGTTGCATATCTGTATAACACATTCTTGCCCTTACTCCATGGTGCAGGAATGCAAACTTCCACTAGTCCAAGTGGTGGTGCAGCTTCAGTGTTTTGGTGTGCAGAGTATTATGGTGTGTGTGAAGAACTCTACTGTTAGTTTTTGTGAAAATCTTAGAGACATGTATCTAAATCAACATCACATACAATATCATTTTGATTTTTTTTTTTCTCCTTTGTGCATTGCCTATTTTACCGTCATTGTAATAAAATAATACTGTAAGTTTTAAGGCAGGTGGGTTCATAAATTATGTCAAAAGCTTACTGATTTATATACCATGTCAACTTCATTCTCACAGTGGGGTTCTTTTTGGATAATGGCTGAACTTCAGAGATTGGAAAAGGAATAATTATAGTTCATCCCACACTGACTCATATATAGGGAGTGAAAATGAAATCTGGAGTAAGGCTATTATAACATATAAGACCCATATCTTCTAAAATAACAGCTACTAAGCTACATTCTCTTTAGTAAAATTCTAATACCTGCAGGACTGAAGAATAAATTCTAGATAATTAGAGTTCCCTGTTGATTATGTGTTATTTATTTGTTGATAACACAGCTTTCTTTTTCTCCATAACAACAGGTAGATTTTTGTGTTGCAATTATCTATGTCATCTAGAGCTAATTTAGCCAATTTTATAGATGCATATCCCAGTATCTACTCTTGCTTAGTGAAACTTGCATCCACCTTTCCATTACCCAAATAACTGATTGCAGGTAGTGCAGTATGAAGAGGATATCCTGATCAGGTATTTGCTGACGGTTCCATTTGGCATCAAACAGCCCCTAGCTTCAGTCATAGGATCACAGAATGGCTTGGGTTGGAAGGGAATGTAGAAATCATCCCATTCCAACTCCCCTGCAGCAGACAGGGACACCTTCCACTAGACCAGGTTACTCAAAGCCCCATCCAACCTGGCTATCCAACATTTCCAGAGATGGGGCATCCACAACTTCACTGAGAAATCTGTTCCAGTCCCACATTACAGAAATATTTTTCCATTTCTTTAAATGTTACTAGTACTTCTGATTCCCTAATTTCTAAAAAAAAAAAAAAACAAAAAAAAAAAAACCAAAAAAACCCAAAAAAACCCCAAAAAAACCCCCACAAACTAGTCCAATTTGCTTAAAAGAGAAAATGAGGACTCAGCCTTTCTATTACAGAAATTATGTTGCAATGCAGAGCACTAGTGAAGAGCTGATCTCCTATTTTAAATTATTCTGCACAAAATACAAACTCAAACCTTTTTTGTATAAAAACCTCCATGTATGTCTCTTTAGCAAGTGGTTTCCTCCCCCCAGGTGATGGAGAATTTTTGTTTCTTCACCCTCTTATCACTTTGATGGAAGTGTTATTTGTCACAGTCACTGGCTCTGATTCTCAGAAGGCTTCAGGGACTTGCACATTTCCAGTCCTTCACATTCACAACAAGAAATCTTTTCAACAAAAAACTGATAGTGCAGATCAGCCTTTCTACTTGCTGTGATGACTGAGGACAGAAAAAGGTATTAAACATGTTCTATTTCATGGATTAACTGTTTTCAGCTTTCCTGGAAACTGTGTTCTCTGGTTCAATTTCACTTTGATTGATCAAGTCCCCTGGACCTATTTTATCACATGAAAAATGTGAGGCAACTTGGTTTTGTATAGAAAAATGAATCTACTTCAACCAACACTTACAACACTGGCTTAGATTTCTGGGAAAATATAAGTCTGTCTACAGAAGGTAAGGTTTTCTCTGTCCAGACTTTTCTCACACTTCAGCAAGGAAGAGATCACATGTGGCATATTATCACCCAAGTTAGCTAAGTCAGTTCCAGTGGTTAACCATGAGGTGCAGATGAATCCTATAAGCCTCCTGAAATTAATTCTAAAACTTTGGTTTGGATTATAAGTGGTTTGAAATACTGTGCATTTGCCTAAATTAAATACTGCATTAATTTATCCAAATAATTATGAGTGTGCTTTCTCATATGAGGAATTTTCTTTAACCAGAACTAAGCCTGGTTGCAAGTTGTTTGAAGTCCTCTTAAGCCACCTGGCAGAGCAGACTGTGTTCTGTTATTTGATGAAATGCAAAAAAACCACTCCTTTCCTGCTTGTAGGAATAATTAGTTCATACATTCCATTATTTTCACAGGGTTTTTTCTCATCCAGATTTGAATAAAAGCCTTCTATTTGTTGCCCTGTCCTGCTTTGATTAGTCTGAGAGTGTATTCACACTGCATGCTCAGTTTTACCAACACACGGACGTTAGCAGGGTGCTCCTTGTTTGCCTTGTCCTGCTTTTGTGCCTTTTGCATTCATCCTCGTTCATGTAACTCAAGAAAATTCCTCTTCCTTTCTTTCATTTTTCCAATGTTTGTGCAAAGATTTGTATGGACCTGAGCTACATTTACTACTCATTACTATAATTAATTGTTTGCCTATTCTCTTCATTTAAGCTACCATGCCACTTCCATGTCTCTGTTCTTTATTTGTGTTCTTTGGATACCAAGAGCTACAAAAGACATCCCTGAGCCATCCACCACCTTCTCTTTTGTTTCTGATTTCACTGTGCTTAGTGAAGTGTTTGGGAAGACCAAATGGGTTTCAAGGGCTTATTTTTGCTAACTGTGCCTAGTTCTGACTGCTGATGTCCAGTGACCACATTAGAAAATGAAGAGCCGGCACGTATCCTTCCTCTGTGTTCCTGTAGCTTGGCTCTTGGTGTGTTGGGTGGCATTTCACCAACACATTAACACAGAACTATATTTAGTCAATTAGTTATCAAAGCATTTTGTTCTAGCTAATATTTTTTCCCTAGCTGTTCAGTGTCCATGGCAGCAAGATTATGTTAGGTATGTGATGTAGGCTGGCTTGAAGCAGGAGTCCTCTCGCTACCTTTTAGGGTTAGGCTGCAGTCTTTGTTAGGCAGTGTGGTAGATAGGAGCTCTCAAAGGTGATAATCATATTAGCTGGTTTACCAACTCCTGTAGCTCAAAAATGAGTGGGTTTATCTCTTGAATAACTAAATCAAATCAATTATTATTCATTAATATTCAACATCAACATTAAATTTCCATACATTACCTAAAGGGAATTGTGCTTGCAGCATTCACGTCCTCACTTTTTCCAGAAAAATTGTTCCTATTTATATGCCATTTGTTTATGGCACTTGAAACATTTAATTTCACTGCTGCAGATCTCTCCCACGCCTGCCTTGACTTGATGTTTGAAGTCAGTTGCTGACAAGCTTTCAAAGACCATCGTACTGACTGTACCTGGCATAGGTGCAGCTCTGCTGTGCCTCCTCAGCCGCAGCTGAACATGTCTGGTATCTGATCACATGCAAACCCAGAAATTACAGCAGTCAGCTGCTTTCCCCACCAGAGCCTAGTACGAATACAAATTATCCTGAACGAGGTTCATGGTTAGGTAACTTACCCTGTGTACTGTACAGTCTGTACATGTTTTGTATGAGATGACTGAAAAATTAGATTTGGCCCATGCTTAGAATCATTGAGGTTGGAAAAGACCTTTAAGGTCATCCAGTCCAATATTAAAACCTATCCCTAAAGTCAGATGGACTACACCTAATGATATTTAAACAAATCTTGCTCTTGGCATCCTTTCTATGGCCTAGGAATGGATTAAAATCTTTCTTATCTGACACACTTAAAGGAAATTTAACAAACATTTCTCTAGTACAGTCCAAGGATGCTTGATTCTCAGTGTAGTGGGGTGATAGCCCTTCTGCTTGACATTTCTATAATTCTACTAAAATCCCGAGTCCTGAAATAGACACCAAAACCTGCATTTAAATGAATCTGTCATCACTTGCTCCCCAGTGTTTCTGTGTATTATTGGCATTTTTAACAAGAGAAGGAAAACTTATAAGCTGAATGAATTGCCTTGTCTTTCCCTATTATCCATTAAGATACAGGATCTATTTCCTCTCCATTTAGATTCCAGTTATTTTAGTACTGTAAGTTAATAGGGACTTAATTTCTGAAATGGGATTTTAATAGTTGTAATAGATTAGAACATGCATAATTTTACCTTCAGGATAAAAACAAAAGGTGTTTCTTTCTGTTCATTGGATAATAGAGTAACAAACCCCCTGATGTGCTGATGTGTTAAAGCCAGAACATGTTTAGACTAAGGTGCTGAAACAACTTAATTGGTGGCAACTGGTAAGACAGTTAAAAGATTTTGGTTGTTTCTCCAGACATTCACTGTAAGGTGAGTAGAGGTGACATTATTGCCCATAGCAGCAACGTGATGGAAGCGTAACCAAACTGAGATTAGCTAACACCATAGGGTGTCCTGATGTGCACTACAGGACTCATATGAAGTGTTAACTGCTACACTAATTAAATAACTTGTGGGTTGATATGTGATACATTGCAGCCCAAGAAAATTGTAGTATACATTATTTAGTTTCTGATTCAGTGATAAAAGTTACTGTGTTGAAAAATAAGCAGCTCCTTCCTTGAGATACAAAATCACAACTACTTTATGCCCACTTTAGATTTTTATCCAGTCTTTTTATGTGAGTTATACTGCAAAAAGAAATGTCAACAGAAGTTGTTTTTCCAGGTGTCACCTACCACCTAATAATCAGGAGCAATATTCTTTTTTTTCCCCCAAATGAAGTTTCTAGCCAATAAGGTGTGCTCAAATACCAATATATAAGACAAGCTTTTTTGTAAACTATTGGGGTATTTTTTTGAAATTAGTTTAAAAACAGACCATGACAGACCAGTTACCCTGACAAAGGCAGGTGCTGTCAGAGGATGAGCAGGGCTTTCAATGTACCTGTAGCATCTCTATGTCAATCAATGTAGATAAATGAAAGCACCTCATGAAAAGCAGGGTAGAAGCTTATCTTTCTTCACTGCATGGTTATTGGACAACAAAGAGATGAACTGGTGAATGATAATTCAGAACAAATTCACTGGATGTTATGCTTTATAGAGACACACAGCTCACTGGCAGGTGGTAGCCAAATTATGATGAACTATGAGAACTGTGTGTTCAAGGCCAGGCTGGAAGGGGCTTTGAGCAGCCTGGTCTAGTGGGTGTCATCCCTGCCCAACCAACCATTCTATGTGTCTATTATAAAAAATAAGTAATTTTGAGTGATTTCCTGAGCTGTGGCTCAGGTGATGCTGTTCAGCCAGAGAACAATCCATGTATCTCAACACAAAGTCTGCAAGACCATGGTGAAGACAAGTAAATTGTCATTATCCTTCCTATTACTAGGGTATACATATGCATCTAGACCTATGTCTGGTGTTGACATGTGAGATTAAAGGAGAGACAATGAGGCTGTTTAGGTTCAACCCAATGTTATGTATAGAATATATATAAAAGATACTCGGGGAAAATGTAATAGGAAGAGCTTTCCACATAAATAGGTAATTTCATGGCCAATGCACTGGGTTAAATTTGTTTATCTTTTAACTGTCCATATCTACAGTTAAATATGTCTTTTAACAAAGCAAGTGAGAGATCACAGATGCTCAGGTATTTCTAGATTTTTGGGAGCCAACAACTGTAACTGAAGAGCAAAGAATAAATTAGCCTTGCATAGTATTCTGTCTAAGGTCAAAGAGAGCCAGCTCTGGCCCTCCTGTCCCTAGGCAGCTTGTTGGTAGCTGTAAAAGTGTGTGAAGAAAGGACACAGATCCCTGACACTGGGTGGTTAGGAATACACTGCATAGCAGAAATGGGAGAAAGGTTTTTTTAACAGAGAAGAATTCTGTTCCCTTTGCTTGAGTTGTCTGTGCTAATCCGGTGAGAGGGTGATAAAATCATAACTATTAGGACAAGATTTGCTTAACCTGAACAATGTGGTAATTTGGGAGCTGGGGTAGTGTGTTACATACTTGTGAGTTCAGAAGGACCCAAATAATTTTTATAGTAGAAATGCCAAAATATAAATAAGTCCATGTTTAATCAGAGAAATGAGGTTCCCCAAATGCACTGTGGAATACATGACAGCACAGAAATATATATTCAAATTACATCATCTAGGTTGTATAAGAATAAGTTCCTGGAGCAATTCTTTGGCATTTGCCCAAACACAATACCTTTAAAATATGACAGTATATTGCCCTGCTAGCTCAAGAAAGTTGCAGATTGGGAAGGGATGACAAGCTGCTGCCTAAGGTTTGCTTTATGAAAGTATTGTTTCAAATGTCAATGATCAAGAGTGCTACTTTTATGTCCTGGGGTTTTGTGGTAAGTTCAGAGTTAATGGCCAAAACTTGAAACATTGCAAAACAAAAGTGATAACCGGCTTCCATAATCTCAGTCCAGTCTGAGGCAAACAGAAAAAGTGGTCTGGGCTTTAGTTAAAATCCTAACATGTTTTTTTTTTTACTACCCGTTTCACAGGTTTTTTCTTAGATAAAATATCCGTAAAAATCCTTGAGTATGAATAGAGACTGTATTTATTTTTGTAGGAATCACACAGTTCTTAATGTCTAGCACAAGACAAAGGATGCTGTGTGGGAAGAGTGGGAAGAGCGTGGTATAATAAATGCTCTTAATCAGCTGCCAATTATCTAATTAGCAAATGTAAAAATGGATGGAGAGAATAGAGAATGTAGGGGCGGTTGTCATTCACCTACCAGCATTTATTTGTGGAAGATGTTCCTGTTTCTTTCCACAAAAATGTCCTTTTGCACTCTTAGATAAATTATTCATTTAAGAGAAGAACAGGGCAGATGTGGACAGAAAGGAGCTGGTGCAGCACTGTGAGTGAGGATCTCTCTTACCTTTAGTCATCCGAAGACCATGGAGATGCTTCAGTGGAACTGCTGGAGAAAGGCTCTGCAGGTCCTCCCATCCTTTGCTAAACAGACAAACCAGATCTTGGAGGGACTTGAGTGTCTCCTCTAACTTGAGAAAACCCAGACAGTTTTCTTTGACTAGAAATAACCTCTTAGAAAGCTCAGTTAAATGAGAAAGAAGCTGCTGATACCCTTTGACAACTCGAGGTGGCTGAGAGAAATCACATTTTATAATATGTCTATAGCTTTCTTTCTTTTCTTTAGGGTTGTGTAACTATTTGCTACTCTCCTTATCCTTATCTATATATATCTGACATACGCTGAAAACTAGTTTTGCTTCTACACATACCATAGCTAGAAAGTCATTAAGCATTACCCAGTCAATATTGAGCCTGCTGACAGCTGAATTAGCCCAGCCAAAAAGCCTTAGAGCTTCCTTCCTAGTGTGGATGAACTCCAATGTCCTTACCATAACTGGGAGAACAGCTGGAAAAAAATGAAAACCTTAAATATTCACCTATCTAGATTGTTTTTTACATGGAAAGGTCTGAGTGAAACACACGAGGTCAAAATTTTGACACGTTTTACAAAGACTATGGAAACCATCCTGGTGAAGTCAGTAGATATAGATTTCGGATATTATAATGTTAGATTATTATGATGTTAAATCATTATTTTGTATCTATGCATGTTGCCCTGTTTTTTTGAGTTTTAAAGTTCTTCTAAAAGTTTTCCTTGCCTTCTGACATTTATATATTTCTACTGAAACTTCTCACACTGTTCATGTAAATAATGATTGTTTTACATTCTTCTTTGTGGGTGGAGAGAATTGATGAACTGTTGGTTTGACCAGTGTGGTTGGAGAGGTGGCAATTTCATCCTCCAACCCACTGTCACTTTTGCTATTCTATATATAGTGGAGTCAGAAAATAAAATCCTCTTTTTTAGTTGTTTTCTTCCCTCTTTTGCCTCTGGCATCTCGTGTGAGTTATTTAGTATCACAGTGTGACATATGCATCAATGCTTTTTAAGTAACATGAACAGGGAATTTATCTTTTTTCCTGAGTATTCATTTCATGCTCTATCAGAACTTATAGTCTTGAACAGGACAGGACTCATACAAGTATTTATAACTTACTTAAAAAGGTATAGAAAGACTGTAATTTTCCAGTACATTCTCTCAGATCTTTTTCTATGTGTATTTTATCCTGAAAGCATTTTGCATCTTGTTAGCAGAAAGTCTCTGGAAACACATTTATAACAAAATTTCTCCAGTTCAATTGTCAAATACCTTGAAATAGCTTTCTTTCTTTTACTGTCCTGCTCTCGTGGTTTACAGAAACAGAGGAGTAGTCTTCTATGGCATAAAGAAAGTAATGATTTGTAGAGAGTTTCAGAAAAAATGTTAGTGACCACAAATAATTTGAGTCAATAGTTTATGTTCCAAAGCACTTAGACTGTTGCCTTTTTTGTTTGTTCATTAGTTTGTTTGTTTGTTTGTTTCCCCTAAATGAATGAAATTCCAGACTAGATAAGAGTTTCAAAGCTCCCACATCAGAACTTTTAGTCTTCCTTTTTTACACCATGCTTTCATATTTGGAGTAAGACATAGTAACTTGTGTTTATGTTTCTGCATTTCATATTTCAATATTTGCTCCTAGGACTATTTGAAAATATGAGGTTTGTTCCCATGATTTTGCAACAGAGCAGGTATTTATAGTTCCTTACATGTTTAAAAATTGCAGTGTAGTTAAACAAACAGATGGGAAACTTCCTAAAAAATGAAGGAAAATAAGGAAAGTATGAACCACTCCTTGAGAAAAGGAATCATAGGAGCTGAAGAAGCCAAGGTAGGTAAATATTTGGGGTGCTCAGTACTGCCAGTGTTTTGCTGGGGGAAGGTAGTGACTCTTTATGAACAGGCCCAGGAATGAGTCTTTGCACAGAGCACAGCAGTGAGGCTGCTGCCCTCCTTGTACCTGAGAAATGAGTAATTGGTGTGCCTGCCTTCCTTGAGAATGTTTGTCTTCTCAAAAGCATCCCTTCTTCTGGGGTTGGGCAGGAGTCAGGAAATGTTTGTTCTTGAAAATCCTGGAGTGTGTTCTTTCACAAAGTTCTCTCTTAACAAGTGATTTTTATCACTTTTCCCTTTTGGTTCCTCCTCAGTTGAACACCAAACTGGTTTTTGCCATTTGCCAGCTCTGCTGACCTGCAGATGCTGTTTTCCAGCACTAAGAGAAACCAAACTGCTTGGTGTCTGCAGCAGGTGTTGGAGGCTATGCAGTTTTTATTTATTTTTATTTTTATTTTTATTTTTATTTTTATTTTTATTTTTATTTTTATTTTTATTTTTATTTTTATTTTATTTTTATTTTTATTTTTATTTTTATTTTTATTTTTATTTTTATTTTTATTTTTATTTTTATTTTTATTTTTATTTTTATTTTTATTTTTATTTTTATTTTTATTTTTATTTTTTTTTATTTTTATTTTTATTTTTATTTTTATTTTTATTTTTATTTCCTGGTTTGCCCTAGGAGCCTTTTAGTGGTCCAAGCATGCACCTACCCTCATGCAGCTCTTTGCCCACATGCACTGCCCACAGAGGAAATGTGAAAAAAAAGAAGCAAAAAGATATTTCATAGGTACTAATTACACTTGCAGACTTCTTCCCTGACTTTTATCCTCTGCCCACTGTTAAAATCAACAATCTCTTCATTATTATTTCAAAGCAGTGACTACTTCAGGAAGGAATGTGCTAAAACTTTCACACTCCTAATTCTGATTAAAAGCAAGACCCCATTTCTTTGCAAGTAAAACAGGTAAGTAATATAGAAAAAGGAATGAAAATACTAAAATCTCTTTTCCTGGTTCCACAAGTCTAGTTTTTGTTACCATCTGAGCTCTTGACTTTTTCTGGTTTTCAGAAGAAAAAATGCAAAGTTTTAGTCACTTTTTATATCCCTGAAAGGAAGAACTATCATCTTCCATGGCAGGAACTGGAGCTGCCAAGAGGGGTCTGGCCCCAGCCCAGAAGAACCCCATTGCAGCTGCTGGGAGGTGACATGTTTTTTCCTGTTGAAATCCACCCTCATCAGGAGGCTGTCACATCCCCAGATTTTCAGCTTCATGAAGACCACATTTCTTTGGACAGGGTTTCCTGATATAACCTTGATGGCTGGCTGATCATCTCCTGTGCTTTCAGAAAGTCTTATGCAACACAGACACTGTGCCTTGAAGGAGAAAACTCTGTGCCTTGAAGGAGAAAACTCTTTTTCTTTGGTCATTAAATATAAAAACACTGCTTGGATGTGATGGTGATAAAAGCCTTTAGGAAAAAAAACAACACAATCTCCCTGGTGACATTTTGGGATTATTTTCTTGTTATTTATACTGCTCTAATCCCTATCCAAATCATTCTATCTGTCTTATTCCAAGATATTTAATCAGAAATAAACATAAAAAAATATATGAAATGCTGCAGTCACTTGCTATGGGGAATAGCAATTTTGTGAATTTTAAGAAAAATTGAATGTTTTACACACTAAAGAAGAGTGACATTCAGCTCTTTGTCCTTTGAGCAAATATGAGGACACCACAATGAAATTATTAATACCACCGTAAGTGAAAATATTACATTAATTTTACATAAAGAAAAAAGTTCTTAAGTGTAAGCCCAATATAAGAAAACACATGTCATGCTGAGGTCAAGTGGGATAGTGGATATGAGGAAGAAAGCAGTAGCTGGGAAACACATAATTTCCCTTTTGTATTATGTGTGGGAGGTGAAATTGTACCACCTTTCTATGGCAATTGCATCTGCTACTGAACATCTGCTTCCATCCAGAGGATTAGTCTCTGAATGTTACTAGCAGTTTTCCTTCTCTTTACTATAAGAAAGACATATGCAGGTATGTTTGCACTTCTCTTTGGAGAATCTCCACTCTCTGGGGTGTTGGGGTTGTGCTCCCACCACATTGAGACACCTTTGGACACCCTTGCAATCGCAATCACCCCATGCTGCTTTCTCCCAAGCTGATGATAGCAGTTTTGGGTAATATTGTTCCTATCTGGGGTGGCTGTCTGTGTGTGTGGGCAGAGCAGCAGGATCAGCACAGACAGTCTGGACTGGATGGAGCCAGACTGACGCTTTCCCCTTGGGGGCTGCACTTGACCCTGAACCTTGCAGGGCCCTGAGCCACTGCTATCAAGACTCACAGAAAGGAAGATGAGCATGAGAAGCTGTGGGAGCACACCTGGGAAAAAGTGTGGCCTGGAGATATCCAACTGGAAACAATTGGAGAGAGTCAGAGGCAGGAAAAAAAAACATTAGTGCATTTTAAATATGTGGGAAATGGTTTACATGTGCAGCAGCACATGTCAATATCACTTCAGCCCCACAGCTGCTCTCTTTTTTCAGTACTTCCTTACTCCTAGCCTAAGTTTTGTTTATTTTGGGGCCAAATGCACTTTCTTCCCCATTGTTTTGCATTTCTTATAAGCCTGCATGTCTTACAGCCTGTGTATCAGGTTGGAGACAGGCGGAAAGGAATCACTCCTTCTTGCAGACTGGTCTTTTCCACGTGCCATTCTCCCATCCTTTCACCAGATATCTGCTTGGGACACATCCATCCCTCTGCCATGTGCAGACCACAACATCCCCATTTGGTGCCCTGCTACAATGGCTCCCCAGGAGTGTGCCTTGAAGCCACCCCTGAGTACTTGGCATCCTACAGGATTAGTCATTCTCAATTCACATTTCTTTTAGGAAGTTCAGCCTCTCATTTTTCCTTCCACTAATTAACGTCAGAAATATTTCATTGTCATGCTCTCTTTATCCCAGTGTTCCTCTAATTAGCTCTCTGAGTTATTCAGTGTGCATTTGAGGCTGTTCAGTGTTAATGAGCCTGTCAGTCACAGTCTTCAAAGACTCACAGCTTCAGAAAAGCCAGAGATGGAAAGGACCTATTAAAGATGCTTAGTCCCTGTCTTAGAGTCCTCCAGGCTTAGTTTAGCCACTTGTAAAATGGGCAATGTTTCTTCTCAGCTTTGAGGGTGGCATCTGTGTTTTATTCAGCTCAGCAGTTTGACCAAAGCAAACTTTGCATACTGAAATGGAAAGGTACTGCTGTGTGTCAAAGGCACCTGGAAAGATGATGCCTGATTGACAATGACCCTGCTCTGCATTCTGGTTTTATCTTCACAGCATACCTATGCTGAAACTGCATTTGATGTAAGTAAAATCCTTTCAGAGCTTGCTAAAGTAGGGACAGTATAGAAGACAATGACTCCTCTAAAATGCACATGAAATTTTTGGAAACCAGCCACACTGGAGCTAGGATGGTAAACCTGGCCTTTTACCAGGACCTGAGCTATCTTTTCAATTTAGATCTATTTCATACCTATCTCCTGAGCTGGATTAATCCCATATGGCTGCTGCTGCAGACTTCCATTGAGCCACAACTCCTCAGAGCTACTGTTGACTGGCCAAAAAACCTTTCCCATTTTATTTATCTGAGCATTTCAGAGGCTTTAGCCACTTGAAAGACAGCTGGATGTCAGTTTCTGTGCACTGATGTCTCTGCTGTAGAAGGGGCCTCATTCTGTGGCTGCTCTATCCATCCGCAGTGCAGAGATCCAGCCTTTCATGCAGGGAACTGATCTTGCTGTCTGCTAAATATGTGGCTTCTCTGGCTGAAATGGTTTGACAAGGCTGAAATTCAACAATCAGAGAAAAAAAATGGCACTAGCACATCATGAAAAGGGCCTATTTCCATGAGAACTCTCGTGTAGCAGTTGATTCAGCTGCATAGATATTTCTGACAAATTTCAAATGTCCATTTGCTTTTCCCACCTCCTATCTCTGCCTCAGTACCATATTCATGACAATTGAGAAAAGCAGTGGCAAGGTCTTTAGAGAGATTTATGCGAGTGTGGTTTTTATTTGGGAGGTGCTCAGATTCACTGCTGCGATTGGGAAAAAAGCTGCAAAGCTCTGGGGAGTTCAGTAACATCTCAGCTCGAGCCCCTCTGCCAGGCAGGGGAGCTGTGGGGCACAGGGTCCTTGGCTAGAGATGCAGGGCTGACTGCTTTTGTTGTATTGCCCCAATGACGTTGGTGTTTGCTAATGCTTCCAAGCAGCTGTACCAAAAATCCCAGAAAGACTTTTCAGCTTGTCACTGAAGTTATTAAACACAGCTCATCCTCAAGTGGTTGCAATGCCATCAGGGAGCCCTGAAGGTGAAATGCTATCTTTTTCTTGTCCAGCCACCCAAAGCACCCATACTGATTCCATGGGGCTGTTTGGCTGCAAGGTCTTTTGGACTGCAGCTCTTGCAGGGAATTGGAGGACACAGAGCTGAAAAATGGACAGGGCAGTGGACAGGATCTTCCCAGCTTAAGGGTCCTGACAGCTCTCAGCTTCCTAGGAGCAGTGCAAGCCCATGACTTCCCACCAGCTCACACAAGGCAGAGATCAGCTTCTTTTCCTTTTGGCAGTCACCTCTATTCAGTCTCATACCTACACACCAACCTCCTCTGTGCAGATTAAACAACCCCAATTCATTTGCTCTTTCCTTATAAGCCATACCTTTCCCACTTCTCCAATAATTTTATTTGGTCTTTCTAGCACCAAAATTTGGTCACAGAAATCCAGAAATCCACTGACCATCCCATAGCTGAGAGAAGCAGACAACTCCTTTCCTTGTTGGTGGGCTATTTTTCTGCTGAGGGCTGTTTTTTCTGCTCTGCTTTTCAAAACCATGCAATTCCTGCCTCATATTCAGGGGTAATTGTAGCTAAACCTGTCTTCTAGCAAACTGTCTTGGGACATTTATTCCCAAGTAATCTCAGTAAACCCATGACAGTTGATACATCTGGCTTTCTTCTAAGTGCTTCCAGAAAGATTTTTGAGTTAGCGGGTCTTTCTGAGACCCGAAGGCTGGGATTTGCCTGGCTCTCCCCTGGCATCTCACACAGGCTCAGCAGTGTTCCTGCCTTTCCCAGCCCCCCAGAAACTCATCTATTTCATGGCTTCACAGACCTCTGCCCACACTGCAACTGCAATACACCCAGAGGTGCTTCTTGCCCCTGTGTCATGGGTATGAAATGATTAGTCAATTGATTGCAGTTAACCTTTTTACTGAGGGGAGCAAAACAAATCATTTAACAGTTGCAAGCAAAAGGCATTAAACACAGTCCACCTCTACTAATAAGGGATTACACATTTTCTGTTTGTCTCCTCATTATCGGTGTTCCTACAGAAGCTAATAAAAAATTCTATGACCAGATACAGAGGCATGTCATGTCATATCTTTCTTTTCCCTGTTTCCCTGTTTTAGAGTTGCACTCAGCAATATTTTCTCTCTTATCTGTGTGCCCCATGATCTTGGGTTAATGAAAAACTCAGTAAACCAGACACACTCACTTCTTTCTAAACTTTGCATACCTCCTACTCTCTGGGACAGTTGGCAGTTTTGTTTTTTAAGAGCATTTGCTTACAAAAACAGCTGTCTACTCCATTTTCAGTTTAATTGCCTCCCATGAGTTCTTACTGCCAGTTGCCCGAATCTATCAAAATCTCCTTCCTCAAAGGCCATCTTATCTTGCTGCTCCCCCTCATGAAGTGAGGCAGTTTCATCCTGCTATCCTGTCCTTTCCTTGGCTGAAAACAATCTCCTATGACTAACTTTAGTATTAAAACTAAGTGTTCTACATCTTTTGTGGTAACAGTCTGTGCTTTACTCAGTCTCTTTGGGACTGGTTGCATTTTATTTTTTCTTAGTTCACAGCTCATGGTTTTTTGTCCTTGTATACTGGTTTTAACTGGGATAGAGTTGTTTTTATTCCTAGATACTATGTTTTGAGTTTGTGATGAAAACAGACATGCTGATGCTTTAGTTGTTGCTGAGCAGTGTTTGCACCATGTAAAGGTCTTTTCTGCTTCCCCCACTGCCCTGCCAGTGAGTGGGCTGCAGGTGCACAAGAGGTTGAGAGGAGAAACAGCTGGGACAGATGACCCCAAATGACCAAAGAGGTATTCCAAACCATATGGTGTCATGCTCAGCAGTAAAATGGGGCATGGGGGAGGTTGTTCAGAGCTGTTATTTCTCCATTTCTTGGGATCTAGCTGAGCAGCAGTTGGTTGGTCGTGAGCAACTGAGATTTTTTTTGTTTTTCATCACTAGCTTTTCTTACTTTAGTTTTCTCCCTCTTATTTTTTTTATTGCGTTGGTGGTATTTCTTCGGGGAGAGAATAGGCAGGGGTTGTGTGCTATGGTTGGTTGGTTGTTTTTCTGGTTTGTTTGGTTTTTAACTATTATACCATCTTTATCTTGAAGTAAGATTTTTCACACTCTTACCCTTCTAGTTCACTCCCTCATCCCACTGGAGATGGGTGTGGGTGAGTGGCTGTGTGATATTTAACTCCCTGCCAGGGTTAAGCCATGACACCAAATTCTCATTCATCTCATGCCTTGCTGCTGAACCTTTAGTTTGCTCACGTGTCTAAGTCACACATGATTAGATGTAATGAGTCCTGAAAAATTTATGCTCAAGCAGTGAATTGAATTGGAAGCAGCAGAATGACTGTGAGGGAAGTGCTTGTTTAATGTATCAAGAGCAAGGTCAGGGACAGTCCTGTCTGCATAGATAGATACAGACAGGCCTCTTTACAAGTTATGTGAATAATCCTTTGCAGGGTTATTGAATCCCTAGAGCTGGCTCACAACTTGGAAATGTGTGAGGGAAGGGTGGGCAGAAGTCTTCTTGTACCTTTCAGTATCTTCATGCCCTTCCATGCAGATGAGTGTGCTTCTCTGGCTGTTGACCATGAGGTGCTGGGTGCAGCTGCCAAGGAAGAGGATGAGAACAAGGTCTTGTTTTCAGGTCTGCTGAAAGCGTCCAAGTACAACTGCAGCCCCTGCAATCCTTCCTGGCAGACATGAGGGATAAGCTCCAGAGACACAGAAGAAGAACATGGACCTTAGGTGATGCCTTTGGCATGGCAGCAACCAGACTGTCCCTCTTGTAGCAGAAAGGCTCAGCCTTGCAGATCCCAAGTAAAAGCAAAGCCAACCTTCAGGCTTCCTCCACTGAGGAAGTAGGTGTTAGGTGGCCAGGTGTTATCAAGTGTCTGTTCAATGGCTCTCTCACAGGAGAGCCTGGTGTGGTATCTCCAGATCAAATTTTAAAATATGTGCCTGAGGTTCTTCAGTAATTTTAAGAGGATCAGAGATTTCAGAAACAGAGGCTTTGTCTTCTTGGTTAACATAATTTAAGGAGAAGCCTCTTTGCAGAGGGAGCTTTTCAGCTGACGTTTCATTATGAGCCTTAAAATCTATTGAGAGCTTTCCTCTGCCACCAGAGGTCATGCCACTGTTTTCTAGCACGTTGAAATTTCTGCTGGTCATTTTCTGATCCTCCAGCACCAGAGCACATGTAGTGCTAGTATCCATCTCCAAACAAGTGCTGTGGTTTGACTTACTGCGTTCTGTTTAGACAGATGGGCTTCTGTCATGGGCCAGTTGAGTACGTTGGAAAGGCTTCTGGAGGAAAGAGAATGCAGGAGGAATTTCAATAGGTCTCACCTGTTTTCACCTCTTTCCTGAAGGGCTTAATTTGCACAGCCTGACATGTATACAATGAAAGTGGATATAAATTAAAATGTGATTACAGATTTGTAAATGCACAGAATTATTTCCTTCATTAATGCAAAAAAAATTAATAAACATAAATCTATTTGTCATTTAAGTATTAAGTTAAGCTCATATAGCCAGTGGAATCTTTCTGCAACAGTAATTTGTTGTGAGATATAATCTAAGTCTGATCTTGACTTAAATTGACAGTGAGTTGCTGCTTGCTGCTGTGGAAATTTATCCAATAGTGCAAGTTGCTGGTGGACAGGATCTGGTTTGTTTTGCTCTAGCATTTTCTCACATAAGAATCTTAGACTCGACACCCTTAAAATCAATGCATAGTTTTAATAAAAATGGTCTTAAGCAAAGATTTTACAATCAGCTTTGTACTTTGCTTGCAGAATGATTTGACTTTAGCAATTAATCCTAGCCTACACTACACTTTGCTGTAGGAGAATATAACCCAGTAGCTTTGCCACAGCTTTTAATAAAGATGTAAAAAAGAAAAAAAAATAAAATTCAGATGCTTATCTGATACATATTAAAACCTTCAGAGTACCATTATAATTGTAAGATACCAAACAATCTCAAGAATACAGTTGAATTTGCAGTAGAAGGAAACACGAAATTTAAATTTCTATCATGAGAGGAATTAACAAGTTAACTTTGAACTAACTGCTGCTTTTCCAATGGTTATAGTCTCCTAGGAATAACCCACTTAGCACTACAGACTTGATTTTGCTGAAAGAATACATACACACACACATTACTTGCATGTCAATCACACAACTCTAAGGCTTTTTTAGCCTTCCTAAATATTAAAAAACACAGACTGAGTTTTGCCTCCATAACTGAGGAGGTTCTACTACTTACCAACAAGAAATGCAATAAAGATGAGTTCAGTGAGCCTCTGTTTAGCATCATGAAAGTAAAACTTTCTGAGTCTTTTTAGCTGTGAAAAATGAATAAATTGAAAAATAAAATTACATCTCCTCCTTTTCTAGGTTGTGTCACCTACATTTATGACGCATATATTTAGATGTAATCACATAATTCCAGGACTCTAATCAAGAATAATTAGAAATAATTATATCAATTGTCAACGAGTCATTTGATTAACTGATTGCACATATAGGAAGAGTGAAGCCTTCTGTAGAAACAGATTGTAAATCAAATTTTTTCCTTTATCTGATGAGTGGGGTTTGTTTGTTTTGGTTTGGTTTTTGGGGTTTTTTGGAGGATTGAGTTTTTTGTTTGAGTTTTTTTTTGTTTGTTTTGTTTAGGTTTTTTTGGTTGGTTGGTTTGGTTTGCTTTGGTTTTGGTTTTGTTTTTTCACTTCTGGTTTTAGGGACTTTTACTAGATCCAGAATTGTGATAACAAAAGATTCGGCAGTATAAAATTGTGTGAGGAAAAAAGAAGCATAAGAGTTAGAGAAAACAAATCTGTTTCTTAATATTTCTCAGTACGAATTTATAAAATCCCTTTTTTGCTAAAATTAGCTGAAGAAAACTACAAGAAATTTCAGTACCAAAATCCCTGTTTTCACTATATCAAATCCTGCACACCAGAAATGAAAGCAGTGGTATCAATGCTCCAGGAGCAGAACTTTGTAGAGTGAATCACCATATTAAGAGCATCCAAGTTTCATTCTCAAAAAGACTGAACACTTGCAAGCTTGGCTTCAAGAACCCAGAAATTCTGGAACAGAGCTGGATTCTGGGCTGAGACCTCTTGCGTGCCTGTCCCCTCTCTTCAGCCTGCAAACCCTCCCCTCAGGAGCTCCATCACTCCCATCTGGCCTTTCCTTGACAGGCTGTATGTCTGACTTGGTGCACCTGATCCCAAAGACAAACTAGGATTAGCATCTGGATTCCAGCATGTCTCACCGAGTTTGCATTTGGGATTCAAATCCATATGCAATGAGAACTATATTTTTGTTGCAGTGGGTTTGTTTGGGTTGTGTATTTTTTGTAGTTTTTGTTTTGTTGGTTGTTATTGTTTTTTCTTTTTCCACTTCCAACAGATAGTTCAAAAGACATGACATTTCCCAGTGGAATGCATTTCTCAGAGTATGCCTGAAGAGCCTAAAGGCCTTTGAAGAACTTTTTCCAAGAACTTTAACTTTTTCATATTTCCAATTGTATTTCCAATTCTAGCACACAGTGCAATTAACATGTGGAATTCATAGAAACAGAAGATAAGAGAGGACATCTATGTGGACTGTAAGAACATCTGTAATTATAGTCACCCCCAAAATTAACCTCAGTGATATTTTCTAATTGCAAAGTGTAGGCTTTTTATCATGAAGCTGTCTATGGCTGTTACACTTTGAGTCAAGATACTTACAAAAATAATCCTTCTTTAAAAAACCCCAATGCAATAAATTGATGAATAATAAAACTTCTGAAGTTCAGAATTAAAGTAAATTTAAACTAAAGTAAGAGTAATAATCCACATCAACAAATATGACTTGAAAGAAGCTCTTCAAGATATTTACCCACAACTCTTTTTGTTTTTCCTTTATTAAATTCTGTTACAAGTTCTCTTATCATACTCATCAGCAGCAATTAAAAGAAAATTTATTTTCATCAGAATTCTGTTCCACCTTGAATCCATTGTTGAGAAATGGTGTTTGAATCCTCGCTGAATTCCTGCTGAGGGAAAGTAACCCACAATTGATATTTGTAGTACACTGGCTTTTATCCTGAAAAGTTGAGGTGTTCAGGTTCTCAGTTTCCAGTTCTACCACTAAACTGCAATGATTATTGCTGCAATGATCTGAATGCAAAATACCAAATATTTCTGAAGGTTAAAACTGACATTCTCATCTCACAGTTTGTTCCCTTAAACTTTCTCTCCCTTGAGAGGTGCTAAGAAAAAAGCCTCCAAAAGTACGTGCTGTAGCAACTACTTGAGCCTTACTCTGGGAACCCAATGGAAGGTGAATGCTGGCATAATAATAGAGAACTATGAACAGAAGCTTGATAAGAAACTCTGGCAAGAGCTGTGATAAATAGACTGAATTTTTCCCCCCAATGTTTGTGCCTGCAGGGAGTCATTTGATTAAAATACCTCCAAATTTCACCCCAGATCTGCTACCTTTACTCACAATGGCAGCACTTATTGAAAGACTGAAAACCTCAACCACCACAAGCAGAGTTGAAATTTAGGTCACATGTCCTGCTTTTCTCTCCTTCATTGTACTTCATTTAAAAATAGATTGTGACAGTTAAATAAGAAAAGTAGTTGAAGTTCATTAATTGGGCTAAAGTGCTAAAACAGAAGTAACAAAAGTGTCAGAGGGGCCTTTATATGCTTTGATTCTGCAATGCTCACTGAAGGTAGAAGTCTGCCATGGTGGAGGAGTCACACATCTTCTCTCACAGAAGAAAAATATCTGCCATCTGTAGTTCAAGAACATTGCATTTACAGAAGATTGTTGTGGGCTGTAAGATACAAGCACCTGAAAAATGGTGCAAGGGAAGTCTGAAGGCCTTTCCTTATAAATGTGTAAGAAGCCATTAGTGAACACAGCCCTCTCAGGCACCTTTCATTGGAATTTGAAGTCCAACTCAATATTACTAATATTTGCAATATTACTGCAAAATTAAATGCAGAAGGAAGTTCAATGCTATAGCTTGATTTTTCAAACATGGCAAGCTGAGAAGAAGAGTTTGGTTACTGCATTAACATGGCCTTATTTTCAGGACTGTTGCTGATTTTGATGTCTTAGAATGGGTTTAACAATCTGCTTTAGGCTTAAGGTTTCAATTCTCCTAAAGGCAAATAGGGCAGAACTACAACAAATGCTGACTTCCTTTTCTCATCAAATGAAGGGGGCTGATCCTCCCCATGATGGGCTGGAGCACTGGAGGGTTGTCATTAGAAGTGGAAGAAGCTGTTGTGTTGTGAGACATCACAAACCACATTCTTAAATACAAAGAAAAAAGACACCCAGGAGCCAAAAGGCTGCTGCATGGTCCCTGGGTCTTCCATCTCCTGACAGAAATCTCACAGAAGGAAGAGGGCAAAAGGAAATCTCCTGCTTTGGTTCCCTGTGTGATGGTATTGCATCCCTGCAGGATGAGGGGCAGATAATTCCATCAACTCTGTGGGCCACCAGGAGCTTGTAGGAGACCTGAAAATCTAGAGACAATAGTTTTAATGTAACTGAGAACAAATCAGGAACAAAGCTCGAACAGCCCGCCTTGGCTGGCCACAGTTTTAAGTAATAGTTCATTTCCTGCTGGGCTTTGGATCACTTCACCCAGTTTTCCCCTGGGCAAAATAGGGGTATACTTTACTCCAGGAAGAGCCCAAAACCATTATAGTTGAGACTCCAGCAGGCTTGGCTCCTTGTGCCCCATGCAGTCCTCTGATGCCAAGCTGCCTATACTCCCTCAAGAACTCTTGTGTCCTTCTGCCCCCTTCTGCAAAGTTATGTAAAATGTCCTCAGCTTCAGGCTATAGAAACAGCATTCTGGCAACCTAGAACACCAATATAAGGTACTTTGAACTGAAAAAAATGTAAAAAAGAGTGCAATATTAAAGTCACAAGACATTGCATAGGATCTAGGAAATGCTTAGAGCCAAAGGCTTGTAGATATAGCCAATTCTGTTCTGCTCTGCTCTGCACTGTGGTGAGCCCTAAGCCATGTAGGCAAGAGCCAGCTGAAGCTCCTTGACCTCAAGACCATGTGTTTCCTCTCTGACTGTCTTCCACTTGGTGGTGTAGACACAGATTGTGAAATATAGAACTGCCACAGAGGAGCCATCATGTCAGCTCCACCCACTGGCCACGGTTTGCACAAGCAAATGCACTCCAAAATAGCAGGGATTGTCCTACTTTCCTGTTTGAGGGCCTACCTGAAACCAATAGTTATTTAAATAACTAGCAACTTTAATTAGTTTTCCTTAGTTAAATTCACAAGCTGGAAGAGGTAGCAAATGACACAGCCACTTTCTTCCCATGTGAAACCAAGAAGCTTTGTGAGCCAGAGTCCAGACTTCCAGACTCTCTTTGCTATGACACCAAAATGGCATCCTGTAGTAACTGCCAGTGCAGAATTCTGTTGTACAAGAAGTTCTTAGATATCCATAACAAAATTAAAATGGGTAAAACCTCACTGACACTATGTCAGCAGGGTTAGAATACAATGGAATTACATGCAGAGTTTTGGAGCAAATATTACACTGAGGTTCACTACTTCTTTTTAAAGGTTCAGTTATGGTGATGGTGAGGAATATGGTTCCTATGGAGAAGACACCACATTCCTTACAACCCCTCCATTTGCAGTCTCTTTCCTCCAGGAGATCACTGAACCTCATTCCCAGAAAGTAGTCTATGTCATTTTTATCCATACTTCTCTTGAAAAATAAAGCAAAAAAATGAAAGGTAGAATTTTTTTTTTTTTTTGTTTATCAGGAAATTTTTTTTTTGCTTTTTAACTCTTTATGGTATTTTTAAACATGTTTTACCACCTTAATGGGAAAGACACCCATCGCATGTAGGACAGGCACAACATGGGGAGCTACAATGCAGACCTGCCTCTCTATTCAAGCAGCCTTGGCTTCTGGAATCACCTCTGGGCACATGTGCAAGCTCCCTGTGCAAACCCCAGCTGAGCACTCACCTCTGTTCTTCCACCCACAAGTTTGGACATCAGACTGAAATACTTCTCTGCTGAGCTGTATCTCTTTTGAAGGCAGCTCGGGTGCTGGGAAGAGTCTTGCTATGCCAGCAAGCCCTGGGAAGAACCCAGCCCCATGTCCAACATTTGCTGATGCTCAAACAACTTCATTTCAGACTGCAGCAGGTACCACAAAACTCAGTGTATGTTGCACCATAAAGAGCAGACATATATGATAGAGAACTGGAGACAAAGGCTCTGCACTGAGAGTACCAACACATCTCACCTCAGCTGAAAAAGATAGAAGCAATTTTCAGCAAATACCAACCTGGACAGGGATTTAACCTTCATTATGATAAGTCCTGTATCTTCTCAGCAAGCCTCTGAATAATTTAGTGCCCTGGTTCTTTCTGTCATTTCACATAAGATATTCAGCTTTCATGGAATACAAAAATGAGAAATGAAGTTTTCAGTTCAAAGATACTATATCTTTTTTTCTGAAATGAAAGTTAATGAGAAACCAAAAAAGTATAACTGAAGAATATGTTTTTAGTATTTTATATTGTATGAGGTATTTTATGTTGTCTTTTTAGGCCTCCCACAGATAGGTGCATGTGAGTCAGAATGATGCCCAGATGTTCACTTCTTGGACAAAATAAAGGATAAAACAAAGATCTTGAGTGACATGTTTTCTTTTTTTTTTTCATATTTTCTTTCGCAAACACAAGGTCCTTTGCTTTTTGGTTGCAAGTATTTATTCATTTGAGGTTTAGTGTCCCCCAGATGCCAAAGAAAAAAGAATAAACAGTTCCCAGTGAGTGACTGTTTCTCTGTGAAGTACTTAGGGTTGTATATCAGAATGTTCAGAGGATTATTAATACAGAAAACTAGAAAGCAGAATTTCAGGAAAAGTGAGGAACCACATTTCAATAGAGCCAGTGAACCAAACCAGCAGTGCACTCAGTAGAATAATTTTGTCTTTATAAAAGCATTCAGTGTCAACAGCAATCTATTTTTCAGAAGCAATTAAGCAGTATCCAAAATATCTCTTATTAGAAAAACGAATTCTTTTCTGAGAAGCAAGAATCCCCTGGATTTTGTCAATTCTGATGTTTATGACAGTATTTCCTCATTGTTGATTGATAGCTCACAGAACCAAAAGAAGTGGGGAGAAGGACGGGGAATTTTTAGCAATTAGAGAGAGACTGTGAGTCTGTAACTCCTAAAAAGAGAAGAAGAGATCTAGAAACACTTCAGAGCACAGTGGGAAATCCAACAGACACAGATTTTTCTTAAGTCCTGTACTAGTTTTGGAAGTTCAAATAGACAATAGCTTAAGGCCACAGCTATTCAGTATTCTGTTTGATTGGAAATTCTGAAAAAGAAAACCAAGCTGGATTATACCCAGAATTCCTGAGAATAACTGGAGACATGGGCAGAACTCAAAACCACACATCTGTATGTGCATAAATATACACAGAAATTGTATTCTCTGGTTGGTTTTAAAAGCTTTTCTCCAGGAGCATGAAGAGTCAGTGAAAGACTCTTAAAACCTTATAAATCTCCTGGACTTGAAAACGTGACTTTTTAGCATCTCAGTACTTATAATACAATTTTCAATTCTGAGTTTAATGAAAATGTTCTCTCTGGTTCAATACACTGCCAGAAAACAAGTTTCATTCTGTTTCTTAACAGCAGGGAGGAGGGGAAGAAAGCAAATGGACAGAAGAGAGAATCTGTGAGACAGTCTGGAGATGGCAAATAGAAATTCATCCCAAATAGAAAGGGTTCAAGGTTCTTTACCAGGTGTTGACCATCTGATAGTCTCTACAATATGCTGATACACTTCAAGTGGGCATTGATGGGATTCCCAGGGTCCCACTGGCAGACAAGTGCCTTGACTTGAGGATGCTTTCATACTTTGTGATCATAATCCACCAAATTTCCATAGCACAGCTGCACACTTCCAAATAATGCAATGGCCAAGGCAGAGTCCTGTGAACCCTTAAAAATGTTTTCATTGTTTCAGCAGTATTAGGTATTTAAATGCCTTATAAAATAGCTATGTGTCATTAGCCATATCAAGCATGTGGTCTCCTCTCCTGATTTGCTCTCAGGTTTGGTTCCTTCCCTTGGATCCACAAGAAAGGTGATAACCACAGCTGAGGTTTGTGTAGCCAGAGCCAGCTGTAAAATCACAGAATAGTTTGGGTTAGAATGGACCTTTAAGGGTCATATAATTCCAAACCCCTGAAATAAGCAGTGACATCTTCAGCTAGAGCAGGCTGCTCAGAGCTCCATCCATCCTGGCCTTCAGTGTTTCCAGGAACAGAGCGTTCCCCAGCTTTGTGTGCAACTTGTTCAAGTGTTCTACCACCTCTATTGTGAAAAATGTATTACTTATATCTAGTCTAAATCTAATCTCTTTAAAACCTTTACCCCTTGTCATGTTTCAACAGGCCCTACTAAAATATCCATTCCCCATCTTTCTTATAGCCTCTTTAGATGCTGTAAGGCTGCAATAAACTCACCCCAGAGTTGTCTGTTCTCCAGGCTGAACAGCCCCAACTCTCTCAGCCTGGCTTCATAGATGTGCATTTTTGTGTCCCTCCTCTGGATCCCTTCCAACATGTCCACGTCTTTCCTATGCTGAGGTTTCTAGAGCTGGATGCATTTCTCCATATGGGGTTTCATGAGAGCCAAATTGAAGAGGAGACTCAGTAGAGGGTGAAGAGGTGTTTCCCTGATATTGTATTTGTTCAGCTTGTCTCTGCTTTTCCTGGAAATGTTCTTTGGATGACAACATGAAAGGCTGTATCCAGCCCTCTGTTAAAGATGCTGCTGTCAGAAGTGCAAACAGAAATCTACAAAAAGGCTCACTTGGGGTGTCTGACATTGTTGAGCAGATTCCTTTTTATGTTGCCTGATCAGCTCCTTGAAGCAGGACTTTGTTGAATTGGATCAGCTGGAAACAGAATTCTTAATAGCAGACAGATCTGTAAGAATGGAGTGAGGCAATACAGCATTCATTGGGAGCATACATTTTGCATGAAGATGGTTAAAGAAAATAACAGAAACTCCATGCATCCAGTTTGATCCCAGAGCCATGTACAGGTACTACCAGGCAGCCAAGAGTGTGATCTGTGAATCCAAACCTGGAGAACATGTTTTCAATGTTATGTGAAATATAGGTATTTAAGATCCACTTCCACTTAGTAGAGACCTCAACTGAAATCCTTCAATTTCCTCTGAAACTTCCCGGCATAAGCTTTTATTAAAATGAAAATTAAATGCTATAGATGTCTGCTACACGTGCTCTACTCTGCTTGTGGTCCTTGCCATAGTTTTCAATTTTGAAAGATGATTCTCTAAATCTTTTCTCTGTGTTCATTCTCACAGCAAATATCTACTGAGCAAGGCTTTATACTGTTGACAAGATTAAAACTAATAATCAAAGAACCAGAACAAGACAATAATTGCTAGTTGTGGATTTATATTCCCTCAGCTCTGTCCTGTCAGTGTGGAACAATTCTGACCATAGAAGCACTCAGGCAGCAAAAATGTACGTTTACCACAAATGTGAGACAGTTAAAAAAAATTATATAAACTGGGACATGAAAATTAAATAAACAGGGATGTGACTCTTTCCCCAACTCTTGACACATCAAGACCATGACCATGGGACATACAAACTGCAGCAATCAAGCCTTGTCACAGATCCATAGGTGATGATATGTTTTTCTATTATTATCCTTCCTTTCTCTTTCTTCCTTCCCTTTCCCTTATACATGTTCTTAAGATTTCTTGGTCATGTCTTTTTTGGGCACTAGAAGAAGGATCATGGTTGTGACAAATTCTCTCCTCGGTCTGCCAGGCAGGACTGCAGTAACCTGGCAGGTGAGGTTTTGGTGTTCTCCCTTGCCAGTAGTGCAGATATTGCTCTTGTCCATGTGTTTCAGTGCAGGTTCTCCAAGAAGGGGGCTCCTGAAATTTAAAAGAGGTCTCAGCCTCTGAAATTTGACTCCTAAATAGCTCAAAACAGCATGACTACAGTGAGCAACCACTTGCCAGAATTTTTGTTTTAGGTTGCAAAACCTGAAGAATTACCTTGCCTTGTGGAAATGGAGAGGAAGTTGTCACAACCATCATCCATCATTTAGCACTCTTCTGCAGCAGCTGTTGGTGCTCAGTCATCCTAACGTGTCAGTGTTGGTACCAGTGCCCTCACTGTGTAGAAGCAGTTCCATCTCTCCACTGGGATTTGTTCCTCCATGTTACACCACTTCTAAATTGGTCAAATCTCAACTGAACAATGTCAGAGTTAAAGCAGTTTATTTATCATCTTATCTGCCAATAACTAGGAGAGATTTGCAGTAAGGGTATTAGTAAGAGCTTGGAGCTTGGCAAATTGAAAGCATTAAGGGAAAAAAAATCTACTACAAAACATATTTTCTGAAAAAATGTACCTAAATTTTTACCTTGAGTAGAACTTAATTAAAATTTCTCTTTTATTCTATCCAATTCAAGCACTTTTGGGCACTGAAATTCTTGAGACTGAAATCAACAGAGGAAGGTCTCTCTGTCTATCCTTCCCTCCTCCAATGCTATCAAGGGCAGACTAAAACAATCTTTCAAAAGATCCCTTTGATTTTTAAAACATTGGTTTGTCTTTTAACAGTCTTTCAGCCCACTTACAGTCAGGATGATTAACTGCACAATTTGCTTCAGACTGGCTATTGAATTCAATAACTTAGTCATCAAAAGTTTTGGGTAGCATCAGATAATTGATCAAGAGAGTTGCAGTCAATTCACTTTCATCACTGAACAGTACTAAATCACACACAGAAATCCATCCTGATTTAGAAGAGTGCTTACGCTGAATGAAAAGTTTGATTCAATTGTCTCTGCCATCAAGGACAAAAACCAGATAGAATGATCATTCTAACCACCATAGCTCAGAATTCAAATGGGCTCAATGAACCTACTTAAGAATGAATTAGGCTGCAAATTATTTGCATGAATTTTTGAGGAAATAATTATGAATGGCAATTACACTGGGAAGAATTAGGCTTTGTTCACAGAGAACTAAATAGAAAGAATATTCATAATTTCCTTGTTAGAAATTGTTTACCCTACCCCAGTGTAAACAAGTGAAATTAAATAAAATAATTACCAAATAAGTGAAACCAAATTATTTTGAAAACATTATCTGAATTTTATTGAGCTTAGTCACAACTGGTAAAAACAGAAGCACATTATACATTATATGAACATATATGTGTGCGTGTATATATATATATATATATATATATATATATATATATATATATATATAAAATGTACATATAAACAAGATAGAGGACAGGAGATAAATATACATTCTGTTTTGCCTTAGTGAATAAGTATTATTTGAAAGGTTCTGTTTTTAGAAAGCCAAAAGAATAAACACACTCATTTTGTTTGTGGATTTGATCAAAATAAACTTCAAAGACAGATATTGAACAGACTATACTTACTTAATTTGCTTAATCTTTGGGCAATTTGTCCTTAATCACCAGGTAATTTTCTAAATTTAACCCAATGATTTGTTTATTATTTTTCACAATTGCCTTTGTAAGAATTTGAGAGATCTTTGTAGAGCAAAATTTTTCTGCTGCAGAAGTTATTTTGTTGGCTTTTTTTTTCACTGAAGTCAATAGAAGCTGCTTTGAAATCAAAGCATTTCTTCAGGGCAATAAAGCTTCATTTATTGTTTGGAGCCAATTCTGCAAACTCTGACTAACTTTGATCATCTCATAAACACATAGGGAATAAACTTTGCAGCAAAAGTACAAGGAAGGAAAACCAGATGGAGTAAACGGAAATAGGTAGCTCACTACAGAGTGTTTAATTTCATCAGCAGTCTTGGCAGGGGAGGGCGAACCTAAGCAATACCTTTTTCCCATCTCTCCATCCCTATTGCTTCTAACCTAACAGAAATCAACTCTCCTAAATTTTTGTCAATTTAAACCCATGGGACCAATGATCTCAGCTAAAAATAAAACCTCTGTTTTGGAGCTTAATTACTAAAAAATATTAAATTAGGTAAAATTTACAGACTCAAGTTAGAGAAAAAGATTGGCAGAGGTTGAATCCAGGGGAGGGGAGAGGATGGGAAGTCCTGATACTGAGCAGCTGCAAGCACAAAGGTTTGCCAGGAGCAGAGTCATTTGTGTAAAGCAGATGCTCAGTGAGCTCATTCTGCTTCGTGCTTGTGGGGGCACCTCAGAAAAGCTTGGCAATTCCTCAGGAAAAGAAAATGGCCATAAAATGATTCCCTAAGAGACTTCAGTGAGACACAAACTAAGGCTCAGTTGTGGTGCAATGATGAGGAAAGTCATCAGAGATTTTTAATCTCCTGACCCGCAGAGTAGAAGACATGAATGATTTGATCACAGCATGACCCTCTCATATCCCTCATTAAGAAATGATGCATAGGCTTACACACCACTGGAAGATTACAAATATTGCTATTCCACAGACAGATGACCAAATAAAACACTTATTCCCTAACACTTTGGAAGGCTAGTCAGAAGATTTATGACTACTATTGAGTTTAGAACTGCTAAATAGAATGGTTCTTTCATTAACAAACAAACAAAAAAAATCTAAGTGTATTTTCGTTGTGGCACCAGCAATGAAGAAAACTTTTTTGTTCCTAAAACAAATACAGTGTAACTGAAGTGCTACTATTTATTTTATAGACAGAAGGTATGTATCCTAATTCTAGTCTTGTTCTCGGGAGGTGGTTAATTAGATAATATACCATTCCTGGATCAGAGGAGAATTGATACCTGGTGAAATCTTAGAGGATTATCTCTCTGTGTCAGTTGATAAAGTCACTTTTCTAGTGCTGATTTTCTGT
Organism: Lonchura striata; assembly: GCF_050655825.1. Taxonomy (NCBI): domain Eukaryota; kingdom Metazoa; phylum Chordata; class Aves; order Passeriformes; family Estrildidae; genus Lonchura; species Lonchura striata. The sequence goes on from NC_140703.1 coordinate 67,250,130, forward strand.
TAGTAGGAATGTTACCATTTTGTGACAATTTTTCATTCTGTTTGTTTTTGATATTTATAGTTCTTTTAGTTTATTTAGATGCTGATGAGAATCTAGGGGAGAAACAATGAACAGTTCATTATAAACAGGCAACTCTCATTGTAAATATGAAGGCCTAAAGAATGATGAGCCAGTGGAAACTTTTCCAAATAAAGAAAGGAAACATAGGTATTTCACCTATGGAGGAGCTTCAGGAGATCCAGTACCTCCAGAATATTTATAAAAGAGATAGCATTCTGAAAGCTGCCTGGATTTGCCAGTGTGTTCTAGTTCTTGGCATTTCCAGAAAATTGCATGAAGCTGATATAACACTTAATGATCATCAAAATGTCACAACAGCTGTTAGTGAGCTAACTTGTGATCAATACTTCGTCAAGAAAAAACAAGGCAATTACTCTGTCAGAGAGGAAGCTTCCAGGAGGTGCCTGAGAAGTGTAAATCATGTACAGAACAACATTTTCAGACAAAAATAAAAAGTATCTGTGAGGACAAGAAGTAGTGAAGTGATGAATGTCCATACATACCTATATACAATGCAGCAGCAAAGAAGATGGGCATTAAAAACCTTGTCCCTGTCAGGTGCAAGATGATGAACTAGCTGTGGATGAGTCATGGCTTTCTCCCCAGCCTGCATTTAAGGTCAATGTGCCAGTTTCTGTTGTGTGCTTCAAGCTAGTAAAAATCACTGTGAGAAAATCAAGCTTCAGCCAGCATCTCAAAGGAAGGCAGAAATCATTTGCATGGACTCTGGTACCTGCAGGAATAGCCACAATTAGCAGGTACTCTGGGTTTAGCAGAGGGAACAGGTTCTGCAGTACTGGTAAGGTAACGTAAGGTAAGGTAAGGTGGCCATGGGGATTGATATTGATCAACTTTCAACCTTTTTCAAGGCAGGCAAACTAAAGCTTGGGGAAAGAAAACACTTCTTTCTTTCACAGAACAGAATCCTTGCAAATTCAACAACCACAGGAGCTTTTGCAAGATCACTTTCTGAAATTGCAGAAATTCACATGTTCTTTGCAGGTCCCTAAAAGGACATGAAGTGCCATATTTGAAGCATAGTTGTTGCAATCTATTTTCTTATGCTAAGAGGTGAAAGATACTCAGGCCAGATACATTCAAAAATTCTCTCTTCTGACAGGTATTGCATGTAAGCTATCATGCAAAAAAGTTGAATGTGATATTTATGATGTGAATCCCCTGGGCTGAATCCAAAGAATTTGGACTGACAACTGAAGAGGAAAGGAATTTTTAGAGTGGTAAGGCAGATCACTCCCTAGGACCCAAAGCAGTCCTGCAGCTTAGGAAAGCAGCTTTTTCTCTTCCTGCCAAATCACTGAACACACATTAGCGATACATTTAAGGGTACAGAGATCAACAAGACAAAAATCTTTGTGAGCCACAGTTACTATCAAGTAGGGACAAATTGTGTGGAAGATTGCTTTAGTGAGGATTTGGAGGAAGGGGAAGGGAATTACATGGTTCAAGCTGTTCATATTGTGGAGGAGACCAGGACCAGACTGGTGGAGCTAAACACGTCCCTGTGAAAATGAAGCTCTCTATGTCTGAACTTGTCATCTAGGTGCATCCAGGGTGTAATTAATTTGTCCTAAAGGACTTATCTAGACCTCACTACTCAACATATGTCCTGTTTCCCTGCTGCCCCAAGGGTAAACAAAGTTGTCAAATTCAGGTGTAGATAATTACACTGCAGACATTTAACCAGCCAGGAAATACCTTGTTCCTGTCTTAAGATAACTTATATCTTCATCAAAGGAAAGTGTTGTATTATTTGTCTGGTATACTTTGAGAGAACTTATGTTTCACTGTTACTAAGAATTTTTTTTTCACTATGCAATATTTAAAGTTTTGGTGGTAATGTTATAATAATTTTGTTTAATCACCAAAAGGGTGTATTCTGCCATTCTAAGGACAGTTACCAAACTATGATTTGTTCTAAGGAAGGCTTCGGCTCTAAATGTTTAAAAAAATACACTGTTACAGTTCACAAAATTAGATAATGCCAATTCCTGAGACTTTTTACTTCAGAGAGGGAGACTTTCTTTTGTGCTCAGACTACATTTTTTGTTAAGGAACCTGTTTTTCCTTCTTCCTTCATTGCCTGATTACTATCAAAATGCTAAAAAAAATATACAGTAAACCACCATTTTCATGTGCATGATTCAAAGCAAAGGAGACCCACTATTTATAAAATACAATAGAAACTTTATTCACTTTTTAAAACTCATTGTTTTTGGGAGTTTGCAAGAAGCCTAGAGCATTTTTTCTCAGTGTCCATCATTTCTCAGCATGGAGTTATGTCATGCAACCTCCTTAGAGGCACAAATGGGGATAGGCTGAGAAATCAGGCACATGGTGCCTACTACATATATATACTAAATGCAGGCTTTTTTCCAAGACCTTTGAAAATCAGAGAAAAGGTTTTGCAATGAGGAACTTAACAGGATCCAATTGTTTAGTGTACCACAAGTAGCATGACTGGTGGCTTGATGCCTGTGCCTAAGTACCTTTACAGGTAATAAAATCTGGATGCACAAGAAATTTTAAATCTAGTGGAGAAATAGAACTCTTCTATTTGGAAGAGTATATAGACATATTTGAGAGCTGAAGCTATACACGTTACAGTGAGAAATTATACACACATGTTTAAATGTAGGGACAATTTCCCATTAAAATGGATAACCAAGAGAGGAGCAAGATTCTCCACCTCTTGGGGTTTTCAATCTCATCTTTATTCATCCTTCTAAAAACTGCTTTAGTCAAACAAATTGCCTTCATGCATGGATGACTGCATGAAATGGAATAGCTTGTGAAAATGGTCAGATCTGATGATATAAAACTCCTTGTTCTTACATGTAATGAGAGTAGGAAGTTGCTCATTTATGCAAAGTTGTGGTACATTGCTACTGCACAGAAAGGTTAACCTTCACCTTGCATGGCCTCTGGAATCCCATTCAGTCTTTGTAAGTCAGAGACAGTGATTTTTTTCCTTTCTACTCAAGGAAGATTTCTTTATCTAAGATCAAGCTGATTGACAACTTGTTTCCTTACTTCTTATTATGTATTGAAAATACATCACAACTTTATAAAATGCTATCTCCTGGAAGAAAGTCAGGGACATTATTTTACTTTCTGGTCTAATAAATGCAGAGATGAGGAGTAATTTGCAACTGGTGGGGAATAGATTGGAAATCCCTGGTACAGGTGACTTAAATCCTACTTACAAACACAGGTGCTTTGAAGGATTACACCAGACCCCTGTGCCCAACTTTTCCTTTGTGTGATCCTGGCTCTGTGTTCCACACAGTACTCTTCCAGAAAGCCAGAATTTCTTACCTTCATGATGCTTCTGCTCTCTACAAATAGCAGTGTAGGTAATATACCTTTTTTGGGGTATTCAGCCTTATTGGAGGGATTTTCATCTCAAATTAGAGATAAATCTCCAACAAGCTTAATGAACAAGGAGAGATAAGACTAACTGTGACTACTACAGGAAGAACATATCAGAAGTGGGGAGAGGGAAGAAAAAAAAAAGGGAAAAAAGAACCTTTTTGTCTGACGAGGCCACCTGCATTTTTTCAGTGCTTACAATCTGCCCCAGCAGGAAACACTTCAGCATGAATCACAGCTGTCAGTCTTTTGGTTGATGCTGCTGTGTCTGCTCCTGTCTACAAGCTGAGGAGGGATTCAGGGATTTGCAAACTACAGAAGAGGACTTGCTCAGCAGCAGTGCTGGCAAATGGCCTAGTACTGTAAGTGCTCAATTTCCACAGTTCTTGCAGGGTTTGGTAGGACCAAAAGGTTTTGCTCGTGGTATCAGATCTTGGCCTGTGCCTCCAGATGATGGTCAGTAGGTGAAAGCCCATGTGGGGATGCTTATAGTTGGTCACACCTCCTCCATGCCCTGGGAGCAAAGCCTAAAGGGTAACCTGAAAATGTACCCAAGAATGATCCTGTGAGGAAAAGAAAAGGATCCTTGTCCATGTCAGGCATTTGGTCAATGTAACAATGTACTAATATTTTTACATTCCATTGTTTTTCTTATAAAACATGAGAAGTTGACTAAAAGCTTAAGCAAGTTTGATTTTTCATTATAGGACAGGAGCAAATAAATAGATGAGTATACTACCAAAATCTGAAATATTCTCATTTCTGCAGTACTAACATAAGATTATACAAGATCTTTGTCTTTTTAAAATACCTGGAGAAATTTTTATTTTTCTGCTTAAATTCAAGTCATAGGGGCTTTAAAAAGACCAATTGGTATCACAGGCTTTGGAACATAATGTTAAGTAGCTCTGACCAGGAACAAAACATCTCAGTTAGTTGAAAAATTTTGGCATAAATTAAATTCTTATCCACATTAATTCAGTACTAAGAGGCAAGTGCTCAAGAAGTTGCAGATTTAATGAGTAACAGGGATACCAATCCGTAGCAAAGGGGCACAACACTAATGTGATGATCTCAGAAACCCTTGTGAGTTCCTTCAGCTGATGGTGAAGGTGGCTAAAGTATTTTCCTATACTAAAATACATAACAGGACATGCTTCATAAGGAGCTGTGTTACGAATAAACATGTTATGAAGCTCATCAGACAGCTGCTGTTTTCCACACAAATTTCCCCTGCCTGATGGAGTAGGCACAGCTACAGCTCTGAAACTTGCTGGCTTTCAACTCCCAGCAGAAACAGCAATTCATTTAATGTTAATGGCACAGAATGTAATTAGATATATTTGTGTAAATCAGAATGAGAACCCTTTCCTTTTTTTTTTTGTCTTTTTTTTTCCCTGTATGTTGTTTTTCAGCACAGAAAAATATATGAAGGCAAGCTAGAAGCCATAGCATTAGTGGATAGTAAACCCTCTAGTGGGTACTCAGCTACTGTGATGCAAGTGGTGCTGGTCTAGCAAACTTACATGTTTCTAATAACAAATATCTCTTGTTAAAGGCATCTTGCAAGGGAGGAAGAGGATGCAGGTTTACAGCACTGGCTACCTCTAGGTATGATGAGAGCAGAAAGCCTGGAGCCTCATTTCCAGAATCTGAGATAATATTTAGGTGTTTCCCTTCACAATTGTTAGAGGATCAGTAGCTCTATCATTACAACTTCTTTTATGTGCACAAAATCCTCTGCAGACAGAAGTATCACACAATTCCCTTACTTCACATACAGTTATTGTTGTGTTGGGAAGACTTCATATTTTCAACATAATCAAAGTGATTCATTTGAAAATAGGAACTTGTTTCTTTTCTTGTTTTACATGAATATCCTAAAATCTGTTTTCTCCTACTTTGGCTGTTTTCTTTTCTTACATAGTCCAGTAATTTAACTTAATTTTTCCACAACGGGATAGAATCATAGTATCACAGAATATTTTGTGTTGGAAGGGACCATCTTTATTGGAACAAAATTCCAACATGGAACTTTGCCATGGTTAGGAAATCTTCCACTAAGCCCTGAGCTGCTCAGGATCCCAATCCAGCCTGACCTTGAACACTTTCAGGGATGGGGAGAAAACAACATGTCTGAGCAACCTGTTCCAGTGACTCACCACCCTTATAGTAAAGAATTTCTTCCTAATACCTAATCTAAAGCCATTTCCCTGAAAGCCATCACCTTAAAGCCATTCCCCTTGTTCAATCACTGCATGTCCTCCTGAAAAGTCCCTCTTCAGTCTTACTGTTGCTTTATTTAGACACCAGAAGTCTGCTATACTATCTCCCTAGAGTGGTTTGGGCAGGATCCTTTGCTACCATTTGCTCAATTTTTTCCCTAAAGGCAAAATGGGGAATGATTCCCAGCAGGAAATTATTTACACCTTGGCCTGTGAACTCTGGGAGGATGTGGTGAGGCTGTTGATGTGGCATTATTGCTTCCTTCAGACAGCGACTCGGAATCACTCATAATGTTATAATACAGAAACAAAGGATTTGCTTGCCCCTTTTTCTCCTTTCCCTGATGCTTTCTCACTCCCTTTTACTGTCTCTACCCTGTGATAATGCCTGCACCCAGGGTGAACTATACAGCAGAAACAAATTATTAGATAATTGGAAAGGCAGGTACTTACATTTAAACTACATGCAAAAACACTCTCTTGGGTGACTTAACACAGAGGTCTTCACAACAGAAGGTCTCCAAGCTAAAAATTTCTGTTTCACTAATAATTCATTTTCAAAACAGATAATTAAGCAGTGAGACACTCCAAAGCATTTATTTCTGTTCAATAATGCATGGCACAATGCAGAAGAATTTTGGTGCTAATTTGTTCTTGATGACTTTCTCATTCTGCAGCCTCTGCTGAATTGTTTTGTTTTGTTTTGTTTTTTTTTTTTTTTTTTGTCAAAATGCCTTTAAAAATGCAGAATTCCATATAACATGTGAATCATTAAGAGCCCAAGATGAAAATTAGGTTGCAAAGCACAGAATATATGCATGCGTTGTATGAAAAGTACATAGTACATGCTTGTGGTAAACATCTGTGAAAAACTGTGTCTGGTTGGTTTTCTTTTCCAGAATGAAACCTAACCTAATAAGGTTTAATTGGAAATCTGTGGGACCTAGTTCCTGTTTTGAACTTTTGTTTCTTCCTGATTCATTTACATGGATGCATATAGCATATATGAATAGAGGAAAGCATACTGTGATTCCAGCTTGTTAATGCAACTCTTCTGAAAACAGAACAGGAAAGAAAAAAAGTCAAGGGTTTTGTTCTGATTACTCAGGTAATTTTCTGAAAGCTGTGAAGGAGAAAAGGCAGGGTTGCTAATTGTTAAATGGGATATGATCCAAAAGCCAGAGCCAGCAGCCACTGGAGAAGGGTATATACTGGGGATTTGGAGGATGTTTTATATAATCCAGGTACAACTGGGAGGCAGGTAATGCCACTGGTGATGCCATTTCCTATACAAAGCTGTCAGTATGGCATGTTTTCTCATTGTTTCTTTGCAAGTAGCACATCATTATGTGACCATTATTCAACTATAGGAGACTTGAGGGCTTCAGATTAATACTTCAAGTAGGTGATTAGTGGATATCAAGGATTAGGGTTTGCAATTATCTAATTCAAAGGTGAGGAAGCAATTGGAAGCAAGTGGCTTCCAATGGGCTAAAATAATCAGATCATGTAATTCTTCTAATGAAAAGCACATATATGCTGAAAGATGGAAAAGAAAGAATTAAGTACTCATTTCTAGAACTGCAGACAATCAGCTTCATAGAATCAAATGTCACTCTGATTAAAATTGTTGTCAAAAGATAGAAGAGGAGACCACTGGTTTATAAGCCTGCATGTTAAACATTTTTATTCTGTCACTGTAACTAGCATTTAAATATAGGTGTCACAGTAGGGTAAATTCCTTTGCCAGGCCTTGCAGACACTTCAGTGTAAACATCACTGGAGATCAGCCACTGCCCTGCCCCACCATGTGAAGATCATCCAAAGTTTTTGCCATGGATGAGTGGGCTGTGATTGTGTCAGGTGCACTAATTCTGACAGCAGGTGAATCTGGAGAGAAAGCAAGAAAAGTATTTAAGTTCTCATCTTCTCATATGATTTTTTATAGGACAAAAAGAGCACTCTGTAAATTGCAAAAAGTCTTCTGCATGATCTTGCAGGTTCCCTGCAATAGAAAAAGTGTCTGGAAAAAGGACCTAAAGTGGTAGGTGTTAATCTTGACAAAAGGCATTTACCCAAATGCCTGAAATTATTCCAAAACATCTATAAACTTTTAGAGAGGGACAATATCATTCTCTCAGTAAATGTTATTGATTCCTCATGGAAAAATAGAACCTTGAACCAATTTTGTAATTGTTAATGTAAAACATAAACATCAAGCTGATAGAAACTCGAGCACCTTCCACTGAGACACCAGAGCACTGTGAACCCCCAGCTGGCAGCTGAAGAAGGGACACGAGCTTCCAGTGCTGCTACAGAAATGTGATTGAGTGAGCATCCTTGGCAGGCTCCAGACTCAAGGGCTGTGATATATCACTAGGGCTAATGCAGCAGCACTCCTGGATAAAAATATTCCTGGAGACCTCACATCACTAGTAGGTATGTAACCACAACAGCTCTGTGGAACTGTAAAGGAAAAAATTATAATTTATTTTCTTTTTTTAGTATGCAATACAATATTGGTAGAAACTTTTAACTAGTGTCAGGTTAAAAGTGTGTCCTGAAGATGTGCACTTACAGCTCTGTGGGTTATGGTAATACAGTGTCATGAAAATGATGCCAGCTGTGCCTGTAGACCCTCCAGCACTTTAGTTTTAGCATCTGATCCCAAACTTTAAATAAAAAGATGGTACAGTAGATGGTGTTTTTTTCTTTTACTTTCAGTTTATTTATTTCTGTTTAATTAAAATGTTATTATATATTTAATGTTGTGATATGCTTAATATTTTTTATTAGAAAACACAACAGAATCTCCCTGGTACAACTGGCCATAGCAATAGAGCTCTAGAGATAGATTTAAGGACATTGAAAAGCCACCAGAGAGAGAATTAAATAAATCTGATCTCCATAAATCACAGTGGGATAAAAGGATGTAAATTTTGCTTGTAGCTAAGAGGAGCTTTATGCTCTCAGTAGAAGAGCCAGTGTTCATGGGTAGTTGTAATTACCCAACGAAGGGGTGTCATTCTCTTGTGAAGTTTTAGCTTCTCAATCTGTCATCATGGACACAGATCCCTGTGTGACTCAGCATTGCATTGAAAAAATATTTGTGAGTATGAACCACCTTAGCAAGTCTTTGAAAATGCCCTGTTTCTCTAGGGTCTTGGGAAGACCTTCCATTGTGTAGCAAGTGCATTTAAATGGGTATATAGATTTTATTAACCTTGTATAATTTTTCTATGAGTTTAAATTTGCTATTCTTCTCATTCTTCCTCCATATGTCTCATGTGGTTATATATATTTTTTATTTACTGCATTGGCTATAATGAGAGGTCAGGAATTAAGATTGTGCTGTACATAAATCAAGTGCAATGGATCTACTGTGTGCTGCCACCCTGAACACGCTCTAAAGGTGAAGGCTGAAGCTTTTATGTTTTGCATCTTCCTTGTGACAGTAAGTTAAAAAAGCTCATGGCCTAGATTTTTAAATGTCTAGCTGCATTGATTTCAGTTTCAGCAAAGAACATGATAGACAGAATCCAACAAATCTGCTGCAGCAGTGATGCCTCTGTCCAGTAAGAGAAACTTAAGTTGTTGAATGCTCCTTAAGAGCTTTTGGCCTGTAAAATAAATCTTTATTCATCTTACCTCAGTTTACCATATAAATACTTTTGATAAATATTTTCCAGGTTTCTGGTGGGCTACTACCATAAAATGAAATTAATAGTATCAATTCTACTATCTCTTGCTGGAGTACAAATCAATCTGTCTCTAATGTGCTTTGTGGAGTTACCGTGGATACAGAATCTGGCCTGTTGTTCCTGGTAGAAAGTAACAGCTTAATTGGAGGGGTTTAGTGGGTATAATTACTCCAAGATCTCCACTGACATTTCATAAGGCATTTCGGTTATTTAATAGTAGTAAACTCATAGCTGGGTCTCTGCGCCACCCTCTGTGCAAGTCCATGTTAAAGAAATTCCAGAGCACAAATGCCTTTCATTTAAAAAATACCTTGTCAGCTAGTCTAGCTGTGCACTTCATTACCAGAAGCAGGGGGCTGTGGATTTTGCCAGCTTGTGGAGAGGAAATGACAGTAGCTCAAATAAGCAACAAAAACAAACTAGCTAGAGACAACTTGGAAATGAAGGTGAGTCAGTGTTGTGTTGTATTTATTCACAGCTGCTTATTAGATACTGGGACTTTGTCTTCACAGACACAAAAGGGTTGATTTTAGAGCAGAGACTGCTGTGCAGTGTGGGAAGGCTGATAAGCACTGAGGAGGAGCTGGTCCTGCCCAGTCCTGGTGATGGGAGGCTTGCAGGCTGCAGAGAGGTCTGGTGTCCCTGGTGATGGGAGCAGGAGGTCTCTGTGCTGCCCAGGCAGCAGCCAGAGCAAGGCTGTTTACTTCTCCAGCAGATTCCAGTTATCCCTTTTTGTTTGCATGCAGAATTAATTACCTGTCCTTCCACACAGATGGCTTCAGAATAGAATACAGTACTCAGCTTTCATTTAAAGCTCCTTTCATACAAAGCAGTGGCTGGCAAGACCCTGTATAACAAAGCCTGACAGTCAAGTAATATCAGCTAAGGCTCCAGTTAGAGAAGCTAAATTGGAAAAATTGATATTGAAACTGTCCTCCAAAAGCTACATCTCAAGGTTACTACCAGCCTGTGTCTATGGAGCAGAACAGGTGCATGAAACCCAGATCCCTTGGGTACAGTCTTCTGTCATGCTTGTATACAGGCAGAGAAATGAATGAATAAACCACACTGTTTTGCATTTAAATATATGAAAACCCTTTTTTGCTGAAGACATTTCACCTCATTCTTCATTTCATCAGTTTCTAGTTTCATATTACAGAACAGATCACTGGGCTTTGTTTTTTTTTTTTTTGGTTAAAGCAACTCTATAATATTTCATCAAAATGTTGGCAATGTGAGGCTCTTTCTTACAAAAGTAAATGCATTTTATATAACCTACCAAGTATACTGACTGTTGCTTTTGCCCTTACCACTAACCTTAGCACATAAAGGCTGTAATGTGTTTGAAGTGTACAGCAGACATTCACTAGCCTCAGAGAGAGGCTGCCTTTTCTTGAAGAAATCACAGGAGAACCATTCAGACATATTGCCCTTCAATATTAATGGCACCTTCTCTCTTTGTACATTGAAAAAAATCAATTTGGTCACTTGAGGGATAAGAAGTCAATTCTATTCACTCAAGTTATTTATGGATTTTAATCCCTCATGCCCTAATGGAGGAACATTCCTACCATTATTAGCATTACAGAAACACAGGCACTGAAAGAGAGTACTAGGCACTTTATTCATATCTTTCTTATAATTAAGGAACATGAGCAAACCCTTGATTTGAGTCTTTGTACCTAAAAAGACAATCAGCTTTGACAGGTGAAGAGACATCTTTTTAATCTTATAACTGACAACTCTTTTTTTTTAATGAGAAGAAATTTAATATTTGCTTTTTGTCTAATTATTAATTTTTGCCATTCACCTCTCCTTGGGCAATGTCCAATCATGACAACTTTTACTATTAGTTAATTTTTTAAGAGTTCTGAAAATATTGTCTTCAGTGAAAGAGGAAAGTATTTCTAAAACAAACTCTTTCATGAGCCATAAAACAAACACTTGGGAACATTTCAGCAAGTCTTACATCTTATTAAAGCAATTGCGAGTTTGTCTCTTTTAACCTACTCTTAGAGGCCACCTAACCTACTCAGAACCCTGTTCAGTTCTAACATCTTCCAGTTCCAGCATATCCTGAGGAAGGGCAGAAGCCCAATTTTAGTCCAAGGGAAGTGTCCAAACTTCAGAGTGTCACTGAAACAATCCCATCTCAAGAATTTGTGTTTCTTAGGAAGAATTATCCTCCCTCCTGTAAAGAGGAAAAGCTGGGCTGATAGCCATGCAGAACTCCACAAAGAGCTTCCACGTCACAACCCACAGGACCTTTTCCCAGTCTTAATACTTATATGACAAATGTTTGGACTGCATATGACTTCTATCTGCTGCCTCTGATCACAGGACTTGCCTCTTAATTCCTTCTAGCTCCCTTGTGGCTTCAGTTCAAAGCTTTGCAAAGGCAAAGACAGAGAGGAAGCCAGTGTGCATACCTCATCAGCACAGACTATTCTCTCTGCTATCACATATTCACACAGCAAAGTGAAAGTTAGTCCAAGAATCAATGTTTGATTAATTCTGCCAAGCAGACTAATTCAGCCTCAAGTCAGTAACTCAACATAATAAGATTTCTTTTATCCTCCAGAAAATAACTGTCTGCAATAGCTTATTTTCCAGAGTGCTACAGAGGAAGATGTACTTGCATGTTTCAGCTCGTTTCACCCATATGTCAAAATGCAATGATTTTACAATTATACAAATGCCACCTCATTTCAGTTGTACAGCAGAAACAGCACAGGTTAAAAACCACTTTTATACTTCAGCTAACTTTATTTTTCAAACTTTGACTTTTCCTCCTTTGAGGCAAAGGCATCAAAAACTAACTCTGAGGACTGGAGAGTCTGCAGCATGACGTTGATGATATTAAGGATTTTTTCCAGTGTAAGTTATTCTCTAATGTCTGTCTCATATTCATTAACTGTGTCTCAACTTCACTGACCTTATCTGAGTTTATGTGATATGCCCACATTGCAAGATGACAGAACAAAAATGTTTCTATTTCATACAACTTGCAGCTCTAAAGCCTTTAAAGGGTGCTTCAATTGGCTCAGCAATTAAGAAAATGCATGTCTTTTACTTATCCTTAGATCTGTTATTTCTGAGGATCAAAAGATAATGTTGTGCTTCTTTGATGATAGAAAGCATTTGATAGCATTTAATACATTTAAGTAGCAAGATTCATAAAATACTGAGTAAAGTTCTTATATCTTAACTAGCTCAGAGTGTGACTTGTGTAATAGGCACAGACATATCTAACAGTGTCTCTGGCCCATCACAGAAGCAATTTCACCAGAGGGCTGATGGCAGCCTTTCTCACAGCCAGGGCACACACACGTTCTCTCCTCTACCCAGCCAAGCATTTTAGCAAGCCCTGTCAGAGGCTACTGTAGGAGAGAGCTGCCTTCAGCCATGTGGCTCAGGCTTGGCCAAAGACACAGGCTGCCCCTGCACACATAAACCAGGGGTGAAAAAGCCTCATTGCTCTGGGACACCAGGGTGACACTGACAAGCCTGCAGGGTTCTGACAAGCACAGCCATGAGACAGGCCAGTATGGTTTTACAGATATAGACAAGAGCAAACAGCATTTACCTGTCAATACGACCAGCCGTGGGCAAAAATAATTGTGTGGTTGTTGCAGGTTATTTTACAGCCATGACTACAAGCACGACATCTCAGACAAAGTAAATCCCAAAGCAGAGCTGATGTGGCAGGGCTGCTGGTATCAGGTGGGAGCTGGATCTCTCTAGCTCTTCAGAGGAAGGGAAGTTTTATAGGACAAGCCACCCTCACACAGGTGAAGCTTCCCTCCCTGGTGGGAATACCCGTTCCTCTAGCTAGCCCTGATATTTCTGCAGTCAGCCACACTTTTGTCTATCTTCTGAAGCTGCCAGGTCACAGCTGAAGAAAAGGTGATGGCCTGAGATACAAGGTAATTTCAAGTATGCAAGGAAACACCATGAGGCAGGAACTGCTCTTGGTTATTCCCAGAGACCTTGACAGGAAAGAGTGAGCCAAAGGCGAATGGTTCTGCAGGGGATCAGTGTCCCTATAGCTTGGTGTCCCTTTTCTAAAGCTCCCACTTCTTTAATGGTGATTAAAGGTTACTCTTTCCTCAACTTTATGATTAAATATTTTAGAAAAATTAATATGCAAAACTGGAACATACTATAGCTCATTCCTTGGGGGTATATGTAATTACGCAGATATGAACCGAACATAAATTACACGTTTTGCATTTCCACAGAAAAAACATGGACTGAGAGCCAGATTTTCCTTGTTGTTCTAGTAACTAACCACTTTTAAGAATCTGGTCTAAAATATGTCATTTTTTCCCCTAAGCAAAATTTTAAAGCTTCAGTTAAACCAATTTTAATAGAAAATTAATTTATGCTATTTGAAATACTAACTGCAGATAGTTCTGTGCACAATATTTTTTTTCTTGTTGTCAGTTAACTGTTGCAACAGTACACCCCAAGGATTGTGTTCATGTGAGATAACGCTTCTGTCAGTTCATTAACAATTGGTTCATGAAAGAACTTATGAGGTTTGGGTTATCCCAGCATAAACTACAATTTCAAGGAATCTTACTGCTTAATTCTAATCCATTTTTAACCTAGAGATCATTTTCTTGAGCATGAAGTTTTAAATTTTAAAGCCTTACATATTACAAAATACAAAAACACAGCCAAGGCAATTCCAAGTTTATAAAACCATAGAATATCCTGAGTTGGCAGGGAAACTTAAGGACCAGCAAATCTAACTACTGTCCCTGCACAGGACAACCCCAGGAGTCACACCACGTGCCCAAAAGCATTGTTCAAACATTTCCTGAACTTTGTCAGGCTTAATACTGTGATCAGTTCTACTGGAGAGCCTCTTCCGTGCCCAGCCACCCTCTGGGTGAACTTTTTCCTAATATCCAACCTAAACCTCCTGACACAGCTTCCAGGCCATTCCCTTGGGTCCTGTCACTGGTCACCCCAGAGAACAGATCAGTGCCTGCCCTTCCTCTTCCCCTCACGAGGAAGCTGGAACTGCAATGACAGGATGGTCACAGTATTAAAATACCAGCAAGCCTGAGTTTTGTTCTGTCTCACTCACATACATACCAAAAATTGTCTAGAGTCTGAACTAATGTAAAAATGAAAAAATGGCTTTCCTTTAGCTTATTAGTTGTGATTGTTCTAAGTTTCTGAATTAAGACTAATTTTCAAAAAGGTGAAGGGAAAAATCTGCAGAAAAAAAATCCAAACTTAGAGATGTTTAGGGGAGAAAATTTCTTCTATAAAAGGCCATCACTTTGGGTCTCTCAGCATCAGAAATGGCATAAAATGCCATATAATTAATTTGTTAACATATTTTAATTGCTTCTTTTGTACCAATAAACAACATTTGTTCACATTCTATATGTGAGTTGTAGTTTCCATGAACCCTCCTGGATTCAGAGAGTCAGAGGGAAGAGCAACTCTTATCACTGGTAACATAATAGTCACCAATTCAAGATTTATGAATAACATCTTGTCAGTCTAAGCAGGCCCAGAAAGGCAGCTTGCAAAGCCAGGTGAAGAGATGTTTGGGATATTCTACTGAAACCCACTGTGGCACACTGGAAAAGAACATTTCTTTCTTTTTGCATAAATGAGGAAGGCAGAGAAACCGTTTCTACAGTATTGCACTGCCTGCCCAGCAGTTCTAAAGAACAAAGACTTCAGGTACTAAAGGGTATTAATGAGCCTAAAAATATAAAGATTAAAGAAAAGTGAAGCAACCCAAGCCTGTAATTAAACCTTTCCTTGAGCTAGCACAGTGTTTTTTGAAGTGTGAAGAGCTGCAAGAATCAGTGTCTCGGGCAGGTAGGAGGAAGAGCAGTGGCTGCACCAAGGCAGGCAGCAGTGCTGATGAGTGTGGTGGGAGGTGTGGGCACAGCTCCACCACACACCACAGGAGATGGCTGAAGTACTGACACAGCCTGTGAACAAAAGCTTTTTCCTCCTTAGAACATCACTGACTCAGGACAACATGCTCCAGTAAAATTTTTCAGTTCAAGTATAATTTTCCAAATTAATAAGAATCTAGGGTCTAAAATGCCAAGTCCTGCTCAGCTCTGCTGGGGGTTAGAAATACCCGTATGGAGTACTTAGGGAGAGGAATATTCTTTTCACTTTCCCTCTCCTCCATCAGAGATTCAGTAAGCACATGCTCTCCCCTCTGTGACATGAAAAGAGTAGCCTGGCTCTGTGAAGGTCTATTTTGAGTCAGGCTGTGCCAGTTCCCCAGGTGCATTGCACTGGATGATCAATTGTAAATGGTTGTATGAAGCTGAGGTGCCCTGATGCCTCACAGAGCTCTAAGAGCACTCCAGAGGCTTGCTTTCTAGCAGAATAATTAAATTTATCTTCTCAGAAACTATGAGCAAGGATAGACTACAAGAGCAAAGAGAAATAGAGTCACTTTAATCAGTGGCAGGTGGCTTTTAATACTTTCAGTAAGCACAGTTACAAAAATAAGAGTTCAGAGACAGAAACTGGGGAATCACACACAGTCTTTAGAGATGACAGCAAGCAGATAAAAGATCATTCTAGAGAAGATAGAAAAGAGCCATCCAAGTTACCAAAGAGGAGAGATTCTTAAGAATGTGGAGCTCTTCAGTCTTGAGACCAAACCACAATATATCCAAAGAATATGAATGGAAGACATAAGAGACCTGAAGGATAGAAAGTATGCTAAAATAATGATTAAATATTACTATTTATTTTGCTCCTTTCCACCTCATTCAGAAGAAAAAAATTAATGCCTTTTAGGACCACTGCTATTGGTATTGTCTGTTTCACTTCACTGTTTTGCTTATTGTCTGTGGAAAAATTGTCATGCTGTTTCCCCACCCCTGCCATAGGAAATGGGGGGGGGGGGGGGGGGGAGAAGAATAGGGAAATTTTCTCATTTCCCTATTCTGTATATGTTTTATGCAGCAATTGCATCACCAGTATTGCCTATGATGCTAATGAAAGTGAAGGAAAATTATTCTGGGTTCACTGTGGATGTTTGAGATTAGATGGGGAAATTAAGCTTCCTGTAGCATCAACAGAAAGAAATTGGTGCCTTGAAGAAGTCCTTCATCTCCTCTTAAGGTGGGTGTGTGGGGCACAGAGGATAACACCTTTTGAAGGTACCTTTCTACCCCCATGGACTGTAGGGAGCCCAGGCTCAGGCAGTGCTTTTGACAAGACATTTGAGGTTTAGATCCAATTAATGAATTCTCCCTTGATACGGCAAAAGCTTTATTGACTAATGAAAAAATGTAATGAAAAAAAGCCCTGTATACTGTGCCTATATATAGACTTATTACTCATTAGAGGAATATTGGTATGGAAATTTAGATTTTGGAGGACCTTTGGTCCATATAAAAACCTCAGTAGGGACAGAGCCCTGTTGATACACCTGCTAGGGAAAAAATATGCAGGGCCCAGGAAGAAAGATCACTGAACATGGTAGAGAAGAACATTTACCAATTACCCTTGGGAAACTGGCTTGTCAAGACCTTGCTGAAGGGGTCAGTGATGTGTGGGATATGATTGCAGAACCATGGTTTGGCTTATCATACAATGGTGTTTCATTCATTTCCTCTCAGAGAGACCTGGTTTGCCACAGAGGATCTGTTTCTCCAGTGAATTTTCCAAGACTAAAATTCACTGCTGCTTACTGTGAGGGTAGGACTGAGTAACACTGCATGCTTGTGTAGCTACCACACACTGCAGATAAGACTCTCGACTCTGAGATTTGGTCCTCTTAAGGACTGCTCACCCCTCTTGACAAAAATTATAACATTACTGGCCTAAGAAATATAACACAAATTGATAATGATGTGTTTTTCATATTAGCAGATAATAAATACAAACTTTAAACTTTTGGTTTTTTTTGTGTGGAACCTCCAAGTCATTAGATAAAAAAATAAATTAAAGCAGGAGTAGTGAGTTTAAATATAATCAAATGGCAAGGGAGGGGACTTAGCTACTGCATTCTACCTGGAAGTACAGATAAGTACATATTTCTTGTCTGGTCAAGTAGGATTTAAATACAAGAAGATATTTTCTGTAATATCTCCAAGTCAATAAATTAACCATTGTCCTCTGTATTTAGGGTGAATTACCTGGACAAATAGACAAAGTATCCCAAAGACAACAGAAAAATTACAAAGTTGTCAGAATTTTTTATTACTAAAAAAGAAATAATAAATTCTGCAGTAAATGCAAAATAATTCTGAAGAATCTTGTTATATAAATGTATACTGATGGCAGAGTTTTAGCATACAAAGGGTAGACATGGCTTTTGTTTTATTTCTACTTGAAAACACAATACTTCGCCTCTAACCTCCTTAAAATCCTTACAACTTCAAAATAACTTCAGACACAAATATATGAATTTAAAATACATTCATCTACTGCAGAAATTTTCATCTACATATAAACATCTGTATCATTCTATAAGAAAAATTTCCTCATGTAAAATAGGAGTGAGGAGAAGGGAAGAATAAAGTACTTCAGGACTGTGAGCTGCAAACCTTTAGATTTCAAGCACATACATAAGAAATATGTATGTGTAAGTAAAAGAAGAGTAGATATAAAGATAGCATCAAAATCTTATAGTTAAAACTAACCCAACCTATTTCTAGATCTGTACTAAACACAAATCACAAGGGACACATGCTCCCCTTTCAGAATATCAGATGATCCAACCATTATTCCAATCCCAAAGGAGATACCCACAAGATGGCCACTTGCGCTGTGCAACTTATATAAAGCAATATACATTTAGAGCAGACTAGTTCATTACTCATGGTTTTCATTAATAACCTTATTTCCTGACTTTACCTGACATCACTAAAAAAAATTCTGTTTCAGGTACCTGATGCCTGGGCTAGGTAAACTACATATGTTATTATTTTGTTTAAATAAAAGAGGGCAGAAGATAGTTGCCTTTATTTCTGTTTCTGTTTTTCTCAGTCAAAAACTGAGTTTGATGAAATTAGTATATAGAAAATACTGAGTTTAGTATAGCTTAAAAAAGAAGAAAATCTTGAAAATATTCTAGAACAAGCTTTAGCCTTTGAAAAAGAGAGCCATAAATGTCACAACCTTATATAAATCTTAGTGGCATATAAGCTGCTCAAAAATGAAATTTAATAACATATCTTCCTCAGCTGCACATGCCCATGGTAACGATAGATCCTGAAAGGTAGCAGAGGAACAATGCAAGAACTTCAGAAATTCACTGTTTTATCTTTCAGACACAGAAGCTCTTGAGAAAAATTCCAAATTCAGGCTACACTGTTGTTTTAACTCTCAGGCAGACAATAAATTAAGTGTGAGTCTCTGCCCTTCCCAAATGTCAGGCTTAATGGAACCCTTTCCCTGTGGGAAGGCCTTACAATTGCTCTCCTATCGATGCTAATGGGAAACCCTGAAAGGATTTCCTTCTCTCTGAGCAGAGTGTGGAGCCTCTGGGCTTCCACACAGGTCCATGAGTGTGGTTCTTCAACATGGGCTGTGGCTAGCACTAATGAAGGGGGGGCGGGGGGAAGAGAAAACTCGAGGTTTCAAGATGCTTTCCCATAGTTCCTTGTCCATCAATTCTCATCTACTATCCATGAGCTGGCCACTAGAGCTCCAGCTCTGTCTTTGCCTAGCCACAGAGAAATCCAGGGGCTTGTTACACTTCAGAAGAGCTTACATGTAGGGGTAAACTCTACCCCTACATCATTGTCCTCCAGAGTTAAAAAAGGTAAAAGAGAGATACAATTCTCTATATGAAATGGAATAAAATGCATGACCTCCACCTGATACATTCTTCCTGTTATTGGACAGGTTGAAGGACTAACAAGTACACCCCATAAATGTAGGCCTTTTCCTGCTGGAAGACAGGTTCGGAATTTCATGTCCACAATGACTAGAACCAGTATAAACTTACTAAGTTTCATCTTCTCAGAGAAGCATATTTCCCTCCTAATAATCATACAAGAACAAATACTGTTTCTCTAGAGTAGAATACCAGTCTGGGATAAACTAGAACAGTTGGGTTTGGTTTCCTTTTGTAATACGATTTCAGTAGAAAGGATTGGCCATCCTACTAACCCTTTCTTGCTCACTGGATTTCAACCTAGTAGATTGTTGAATGTGAACAGCCAGAACTGTACACAGATGAAATTACTGCAGCAGGAAGCACATTGCTGATATCTAACCTTACGCATATTAAGATTTCAATATTTTTTGACTTTTCCATTTCATAATATTTGTCATAAAGGACAAGAAGTGCAAATAAAAACAAAATGAGAGGCATGGGTCTTTTAGAAGTAATGAAGAAATGATAGAATTACTAGGTTTGATTATTAAAATTTTACAGATTTAAGTATTTTTATTTTTCATAATTTTGCTATCTTTATCTTCCCAGGACACTAAATATGTAAAACGAAATTTTGTCTTCTCTCCCCACACTGGCTAGAAGACTCACTGACTCCATATAGCTTTCTTTTAAAAGTAATTTATAACCATCTAAACTCTGAAACCAGAGGTTTTCTAAACAACAATCATTTCACTGACCACTAGCAAAGCCCAGTGTCACCCTGTGTTCATTTCCAGTTGATTATTTGTCAATTTCCTGGCCTGGTTAAACACAAATCCTCATCTTGGAATACAAAGGCTCCTTGGAATATTACCCAAACCATCAGACAGGTCCTGGGGAATGGAATCGGATAGAGCCTGAGGAGCTAGAGAACAGGAGACACCAATGTACAGATAAATCCCACAAAGCAGAATCCTCTCAACAGCAAAGATATTTTGCACCTCTGTCAGTATTTTTTCATTTCAGTTATTTAATAGTGCACTCTCGTCGCAGTAACCACAAAAGGTATTAGAATTTCTAAGGTTTTTCATGATCAGAGCAACTACTCTTTCCTTAGAAGTGTTAAATTATTACAGCTGTCACTCTACTTTCATGTGCATTGAACTCATCTCTGTAACAGGCATTAATTTTATTCAATATTGAACTCACTGTCATTTCCAGTTCTCATTCCAAAAGGAGGCTGTCAAAGTTATTCAAACTTATTCAAAGTTATCTCAATTACTCGAGATAATAAATCACTGTGTTTAGTCCCAAAGCCACTGAACTGGAAACCACAGAGAATGTGTTGCAGAACTGTCAAACAAAGCTCTGTACATAAAGAAATGTGCTCACCATTCTCTATGCTGCTCCCAACAAACTCTCTCTGCCCTCTGATATTCACAGAACAAAGTTACACTGCTCCTCTGAAACAGAACATCTCTTCCAGTGTATAGGACATGCAGCATTGCACTTGAGCTGCACTTGAGATGTTTAAATGATGCCCTGCTGCTGACTTGCTGTATCACTTTTAGCCATTTTCTCTTTGTGGAATTGAGGTCTCTGCAGTACAAGAGGCTGTGTGGGAGCCAGGGCCACTACAGCCAGTAGAATCCCAAGAACAAGACAGCTAAGCAGACTGAAATGTGACACAAACGACCTCTTCACTCTGATGGCAACTTTGACTTCAACTCCACTGAGTATAATGGGAGCTGTCACACTTCCAGGGAAAGCATGCACGATGTGGAAACCTAAACTTATGGGTCTAAATCTGGAGATGAGTTAGACCTTACTGTCAGATCAACAGGACATATAAATAAGCTAACAAGTTTACTTGGCTGGGATTTGTTATCTACCTGTGAAAATGGATGTATTGATAATTTCCTGACACTCAAGGACAAATATATGAGATAAAACGGAAAAAAAAAAATACTAATAGAAGTGAGGGAGAAAAAGGGCTGTGCAATATCTATGAGGAGCTTATCAAAGAGAATAGAGCTGGGCTTTTCACAATGCTGCATTTTGAGATGTCATGTCTATTCTACTACGGAAATTCAGAATTAATTTTCTGCATTCTTTCTCCACATGGGAAAGGCTTCAGCTGAGCAGCCTTGAAAGTCAAAAGTCCTAGAGTTACCTTCTCCTTTTCCGCTACTTTCTCTTTAAAAAAAAAAAAAAAAAGAAAGAAAGAAAAAAAAAGAAAAAAAGTGTGCTTCCAAGAAAGCACATCTTAGATGTCTTTGGACCTTTTATGTGTCAAAAGCCTGGGATGTTATCCCTGCTGCCAGCACAGAAAAGCAAGGCACCAGGTGGTACACAGTTAGGTTTATTGAAGGACAGATCACATTCTTCCCTGAAAAAGTACAAAGACAAACCATCTGCCCTTTTAAGCAGTGATTTCATATCAGCATTTTAATTTCCACTTGATACTGATCTCCATAAGCATTAAAGCATAACCTTTTTCAGATGCCTGTGTTTACCCACCACAATTTCATTATTAATATAATTTTATTTAATATGGAGCATTTGATGTATGAGTACAACTGGGACAAGTCCTTGTGGCTAATATTCATTTTAGCTATTATGTTGCTGAGGGCTATCTGCAGCTGCATCAAAGACAGTATGAATACACATAACAGTGCTGAGTCCACAGAGCCATGAGAGCATGAGCTGGCTTTTATTCTCTTCTCTTGCATCAGCAGCGTTTCCAAACCATGTTTTAATGAGCTCCAGCATGAGCAAAAACAATTGATTGGATAGTCAGCAAGCCCTCCATCTATATCCTGATTAGGCAGAAGTGGTAGGTAAAGAGCCATATTTTTACTCATATCCTGGGAAAATGTGTAAAAAACAATGTCATATGAGTTCTGCCCTACCAGTTCTACAGTGTTTCATAAAAATCATACTAGTGCATCTTCTCATGCACTTATCTGTCCTTCCCATTTCTGAGGCTGCAGAATCCATACCTGTATTGCTCAACAGATACTTACCCATGTTTCTCTTACTTAGGTGGCATCATACACAAAAGCCTTAATTAAAAATAATTTTTAAAAAGTATCAAAATTACGTATAAAACAAAACATCTGCACAAACCTGAATTTTCTTTTTACAGTTTTCTTAAACATACTTCCCCTCCAGTTCTGGAAGAGGATTGCTAATGACTCACTCTTTCAATATTATATCTATCATAGCTCTCATCACTTCTCATCTTGTTGCCACTAACAATATTTAACAGTCCAACTAAAACTACAAAAGGTTGAAGGTTAAAATAGAAAATACTTCCTTCCAAGCCCCAGTGGTGACTAATTGGTTTTTCTTTCTTTTGGACACCCATAGAAATATTTTCATGTTCATACTCTTACAACTAACATACTGTTTTCTTATACCATATACATTTTTACACCTGCTAATTGTTCAGGAAAAAGACTCAGAATATCTTCAGAAAGCTATGTTGAAATAGATTTACCTTTACAGGTAAGAAAAAGAAAAAAGTCACAGAAGAGCAGAAGGCAACATTCTCAGCTTCAGGACTTCTATTTATCAACCACCCATGCAGAAAGCTTGATTTTCAGATTAAAAGAGCTGAGCCCCTGGATTCCCATTTGTCACAATTACCATGAAAAACTGAAAAGGCTTAACCTGCCCTAGTAGCAACACAATTGAATCCAGGAGATCCTGAGCATGTAAACCATCAACAGCAGACATCTCTGACCCATAGTTTTTATCCAGAGGCATTCCAGGGCAAAACAGTGTTGTACAAGAGTCTGGAAAAAAAGTCATTTAAACCTCCTCTCTTCCTCTGAAGGATCTTTACTCCTAGTAGGGCTGGCATCAAGGCCAAAAGACTTAGAAGGTTTTACTTTGTATCTGGGCTTGGTTTTGTTTTTGGTTTTGTTTGTTTGTTTGTTTGTTTTTCCTTGCTATTATTTCCTCCCCCTCCCTCGCTGCTTTATTCTTCTCCTGGTTGTGTAAGCAGTTTTGAATGCTCTAACTCTCATGAGTAAAGGCTTCTGGAGAAGGGGAGATTACACAGATTATTTATTTAATGAGCATCAGGCTCATCCTCCCCATGTTCTCTCCTTCTAGCTTCACAATCCCTCATTCTTGGCAAGCTCCAAACAACAACCTATCCCTGCACCTCAACTACTGCATGTACTAGCTATCTTTGTTCTTGACCAGATCCCTTCTCTGAACAGATGTCACCAGTCCCAGATGCCTGCTCAGTTATTCTGTTCCCTGTTTCTGTTTTTTGCAGAAGGGAGGCAAACTTAGATCATTCAAACACCAAACCAGAAAACTCTGAGTCACAAACACACAAGTTTTCCTGCTATTTGACACTTTAACATGCTTTTTTGTTCCTCTTACTAGACATCAACTGATATGGCTGTGAGGGATTATTATTACCTTCATTTTTGCTGGCAGAGAAACTAAGGAAATGATGCTTCACATGATTTCTTCAAGCAGGCCTGGAAGTTCTGACACTCCCACCTGCTTCAATGGGAATATAGATTAGCTCAATACTGAGTGCTTTTGAAAACCCTACCCCACATTTCTGCCTCAGAGCAACTCAAAACCTAACTCCCAGGTTCCTTTTAGTCAGTAAACACTGCATCTGTTTCTAGGAAGCTATAAACACAGCATTTTGCAAAACAACTGTGCAAAATCTCTGGAAAGATAGAAAAAAGAAATATAAAAATGAGTAAAGCTACTGCACTTAGGTAATACCAATGTGGACTTTAAGCCATTTCCCATAAAATACATGAAAGGGCAAAAACACATAAACACTGCAGCTGCTGATCTGCTCAACACATCTAATGCAATATGCAGTCTTTTCCAGAAATGGAAATCAATTATGCCTAGAATTATTAATGCAGAGTCAATATGTAAATATGAAGAACTACCAGCCCTGGAGTGAAGAGAATACATGCTTCTCATTGGATTACTGCTGAGACGTTTTTACAGCATTGGTTCCTATGGAAGTTTGAGTAAATGTGTTTGCATAGTAATGTCAAAAAATGAAAAATGAAAAAAAAACATTTTAAGTTACTGCCATAGCCAAGATCAATGGTACAATGTTTAGTAGTGCCAGATGACCAAAAAATTGCAGTATGTGTCCCCCTTATATGTTAGAGCTGGAGCCTGGCACTACTTTGAAAATTCAAAACCTTCACTGAGGTTGCAGACAGCCACATCTCTGCTCTTGGTACTTTATAACACTTCAATTCCTGCAATGCTAATAAGCTTTCCCCTAAATAATGTCAAATGAACATTGCTATGGTTTACAACAACCCATTGCTATATTAGCAGTGCAATCAGAAAAAATAAATTAAAGATGAGTGACTTAGTTAATCATCTTACTGCACTTCAAAATGAGAAGAAGCTGCCCAAAAAACCTTGGACAAGCATTACCACCGATTCTGACAGTTTTAAAGTGCCTAAACAACTTGGGAGTGTAAGTCTCTAAAATTGCAGAAACCCTAGACTTCTTAGTCATTCAGGCACTCCTGAAAACTTTCTCAGGTCCTGGGTCAGTCCATTGAAACCTGTCACAGCCAACATCAAGTTCAACTTTAGCCTCTAATTGTTTCTAATAAAGTTACAGGATGCCATGGATTGGGTTGGTTTCATTTAATCTTCTAGGTTACAAAGATCAAAGCTACCAAATAACATTTTTGTTCATTGTGGTAGCAGATGGCACAAAGGATCAAACAGGCATGAAAATGTTATGAAAACTGCTGTGGAGACATTTTTGTCATCAGTTATGACAGAGATGGCTGTAACAGAATGGAGGCCACAGGTGACAGATCAAACATTGGAGCTCTGTGCAGCACCTCAAAATTAATGGAGTGTGTTAGCATACAGGTGACCAAGAACAAGTTCAAACCTGTCAGAGGCTGTGTGCACTGGTACATACAAAGCAAAAAAAATAGAAAACCCCTCTACACGCCATATCTACACATATGGTAGAGAATTTTACCATTAAATTTCCTACCTCTTTGAACTTCTGAGGATCAAGCCACCAAATTGGAGAAGGCACCAGACTGTATGTCAAATAAAGTTTATTGAAGAAGATATTGCCTTCTGCTTTTGGAAGACTCTGCTTATCCTTTTTTTTTTTTTTTTTTTTTTTTATTCTCCTGGCTTTGATAAGTATTGATGAAACCAAAATAACACTGGTAGATATGATTCACAGTTATGAGAAATATATACTTCTGGCATGTATGGCAGCAAAGCATCATACCTGTGGTTTCAAGGTACAGCAACACAACTGCTGTATCAGCCTTGGGCTCTGCAAAATATCTCCCAAGCTGTGTTGTGTGTCCCAAGGTTCAACACTGTGAAGATTGCTTACTGCTGAGGATTAATTTGCCCCTGGACTGCTTCTCAGTAACCACAGCTCCTAATTTTGTCCAACTGTCAGAAAGAGGTGCATTTTCTCAGCCTTTGAGATCCTGTGTTTGGGTCAGGCACAACTCCTCACCATTTTCCCTCAATGTTTACATACATATTTTGCTGTGAACTTATGAGGGCTAGAAATAATTTATTACCATAAAAATAACACCAAACAAACCCAAGCATAGAAAACTCAGTCCATTTTGTTTACAAGAGGAAAAACCATAGGGTAACTTAACTGCTGCGGTTGAATTTTCACATGAGAAGAAAATGCAGTTAGTGAAGGGCTCTTTAGCCTAGCTGGTGAAAGGAAAATTAAGGGACTTGAAATTAGAGTCAGATATATAGAAGTCAAAAATACAAGGATTCTAGAATCAACAGGGATCTAGCAGCACCCAAACATGGTTAAAGGCATTAGAAAGTCTGATAATTGCTTTTGACCTTAAAAATCAATGCATCTATAAGGATAACATCAGCTAAGGCCTCTGTACACTTTGACTCAATATTGAGCAAAAAACCTCATCACTTTTTGTTGCCAAAGCCTGAGCTTTTTAATTAACCATCTCCCACAACAAGCTTTCTAATTAACCATCTCCCACAAGTATTCTAACACACACTTATTTCAAATTATACACATAGGTTTCTTCTACAGCTGAAGTACAGTTTGAGACTGTTCATACAAAGTAACTTAAACTGTTCACTGGTGAAAAAAATGAAAAGCAGTCTGCTCAGCAGGATCCCACAAAGCATTTATTAAAGACAGAACAAATACAATTAAGACAATGAATTAAGCAAAAGAATAATCATGTTCTCTGAACAAAAAGCCACGATCCTGTTCAGCCCCTGCACAATGGGATCAGCCACAATAAGACTACCCACTCATTTCAGTCCAAGTGTTTACTGATGAGCAGTGGGAGGCTTTTTGTGCTTCCTTGACTTTCTATAGTGCCAAGAGATCTTTCCTTAGGAAAAATTAGGAGCCAAGCTCTTTATCAAAAAATGGAGGATTCTAGGCAGAAAATATCATCATCCCTGGATGCAGAGTATGGCAAAAATATTTGTAAAATATGTTCCTATCCTAAACTCTAATCATGAAATGCAGGCCCCATTTGATGGCTGTGTGAGATTCCATGAAGATTTCACTATCAGAAGATAGGGGCAGTCAATAAGGTTAGAAAAACAAAAATCTAGTGATAGCCTTTAATCTCTATCCATTTATAGATCAAGGGCAGATGTATTCATTACATTCAATACTGTAAAGGGCTTTTTTTTCTTTAGCTTTAATGTTACATTGAATTTTATACCATTACATTTAATGAATTTTTCAGTAATTTCAAGATGAATTACACAAAGAAATTCCTACAATCTCCTTGAGCATCCTTACAGGGATGATCACTCCTGTCACACCATACCAGGAAAACCAGCAAATGTTCTATTATTTTTCAGGCACTTCCAACCAACCTTGTGGAGGCTCTTCCCATTCCAAAGTATCCACAAGTTTCTCCAGATGGAGGAAATAACAAATTTAGATTAATATTGTGTTGTGCTAAAGACAATTCAGTACAGTATTGATACAATATTGACAGCATAGTCTTTATGACACTTTGTTTAATGAGTTTAAGTGTGATGGGTGTTGGGTTTTTTATACCTTTTTTTGTGGTTTTTTTTGTTTTTTTTTTTCTTTAGCTTTAAAAAAAATTGCTTCTCTCTTTACAACACAGCTATGAAAGGTTCTGGAAGTTTCATCTGAAAATACAAAAAAGGATTTTTCCACAGTTAAGTGCAGTCAGCATTTGCTTTAACACAAGTGGGAGTTACAGAGATCAGCAGTTTCCATATAGTAACCGGAGAATGATATTCAACAGCAGAACCCACTCGTACATCACTTACTTACTGCCCAGCTCAGTGATCTGGGAACATGAGCAGTGGTTATGCTATGAGTATCATGATGGCCTGAAGTCCAAGCACTAAAACAAGAAGCCATTTACAGAAAGTTTTGTGAGGTAAAATCTGGCAAACTGCAGCAGAGCTTTCTGCACTGATTACTTGCAGAAAAAAATAGGGCAGTCAGAGCCTGTTTGGTTTCTTTTCACCAGGTGATACAGGACAAGTGGCCAACGAAAGACTAAGAGCCATGTTTAAACTGGATGCAGGGAGATACTTTTAAAACTGGGTGTGCTCTGTTCAATACTAGTGTGTCAGTCCTGCCCCATGGGATATTTTTACGTGCTGGCCCTGGGCCAAGAACCCTGCAGTGTTACCCTGCTGACAAAGGAGCCTCTGCAGGGCCACATCATCCTTCCACTTCATTTGAAAGTTGTGAGCAATCACCAAATGACAAGAAAAGAGAGAGAGGAAGGAGTACAATGTCCAGCTAGCACTGCACAGGCATGTGTGGAAAATTGCATTTGTTCATGGGTGCTCAAGTGCCTACTGAAGACATGCCTTTATGATGCGACACACTCTGCTCTCCCCAGTACCTCTTTCATTCAGAGACATCACCTCCTGAAAGCTGCTACTGTTACCCAGAACAAAACAAAATTTTTTCCTCTAGCCAGCCTCCATGGAGTGTCTCAGGCAGCCCATACCTCTGTGCACATGACGTAGTTCAGCAACTGTCTTAAAATAAATCTGTACAAATACCTGCAAAAGTTCAAAGAGAGTAAGGAACACAGGCTCAGTCACAGCTCAGCAACATAACTGTCCAAGGAGAAAACATTTCCCTTTGACTTAAAAAGCTTCACTGACAAGTTTTTTTATTGAACTGTTAGACATCACTGCAGCACTCAGATGACTGCCCTGAATAGAAGTTTTCCACTGACTCTGACAGTGCAGCTTCTGCCTCCTATTTAACAGGTTAAAGATGAGAGAAAATACACTTTAGAAATGGTGGTAGAAAAAGACAAGCATAAATTTGAATGTGTGAGCAGCTTGTGAAAGTAAAACTCAGTTCAAGCTGGGACAGGACAAGGACAAAATGACCAAGATGAAAAAATGGCATTTAAATACCTGAACTCGGCAACAATTATCATACATAAACACTCTCCATATAGCTAGACTACACTGAAAAAAAAAAAAAGTCCTTGCTCAAATTTTCAATGAACAAGAGAAACACATTCAAACTGAAAAATTATAGCAAATTTTTCCCCTCTTTCCTGCATAAACCATACATGATTTGTAATATTAGAAGCACTTCATCTGCAATATAAGGAGCTACATCAGATTTGTTTCCACAGAACACTTATGTCATGAATATTAGAAAAGCACTTTCCATCATATTTTTATCCTCTCTGAATCAAGCTTTAAGTCAACATCAGTTAGCCTGATTTTTATAGCCAGGAAGAAAAAAAATCGTACATAAAATATTTGATAAACTAGTGCAAAGAGTCAAGCTTCACGTACAAGACTAGAGATGTTCTGAAAAGATAATTTCTTTTCTCTAAGTATCCTTGGATTACCAGATGTGAGAGCTAGGCAGCACAGCTGACAACCTTACATTGCAACTTTGCTAAATCCTGGTTACATTTCACAAAAAAATAATTGAACAAAGCTGTGTTGATGCAGTGATCATGCATGTTGCTGGTCTACATGTAAACCATGTAAAAATGAACCCAAGACCAAACACTTTGTTGGGCTGTGACCCTTTTGGAGAGCACTGGGGTTGGTTTTCCCTTCAAGCCCCAGACCAAGGATGCTGGTGCCCTCTTCTGGTCCTGTCCTTCGGAGACCATCAGGATACGGCGTCCTTCTGGTTCAACAAAAGTCTCAAGGTCTTTTCCTGCGCGGCTGAAGCCAGCTGTGCCTCCTCAGCAAACAGAGGTGACAGTGCCCCAGCACTGGGGCAGGTGTGCTGTTTGTAAGCGTGTGCTGTGCAAATGTGCTTCAGAGTGAACCTGCTTCTGCCACCTCATTGCCGCACTCCATTGTCACATGCAGTGCTGTTCCTCATCTGCACTCTGTTCTGCCGTCCATGTCATTAATGCCCAGATATTTATATCCTCTTTATGAGAGGAACAAAATAACCAAATGGATTATTCTATTCTGAGATACATGTCACTACAGTGTCTGCCTAAACAGGGACGAAGTTTACATTATTCTGCTGTAAGGAGCTCACGTCATCTGTTGAATGCTGCGGGGTCTAGCGCCCTCTCTTACTTTTTCAAGTTATTTACACATCAAAACACAAACAACAGTAAACAAGCAAAAAAGGCAGCTTGGCTGCAGATGGTGGAGGGAGGAGACTGTTTCTTGCCAGAACTCAATGCTTCATCATGAGCCTGGATTTTCAGCACTTGGCTCAGTGAGGCTCTTCTGTGTTCAAATAAAGAAGATCCGAAAAACTGGGACCGAGGACTCCTTTATGGTTTAACTAGGTATTTACTGGTATTAATAGCAGGGACACTTGGTCATTCTAGACACATTGCTAAGACAAAAGAGGGGCAGACTGCAAGCACAAGCTCTGAGCACAGACACCCGCACAGCCTTTTAGCTCACACTGAGTATTTTGTCCTTCTCCAAAAGCACTCTCCAAGACAAATCTACTTAAAAAACTAGCCAGCCCTAAGAATCATGGATACAAGCCAAATGGAGACAGACATTTGGCCAGGAACCAGTCCTTCCTCAGTCCACACTTCTTTTTCAGTACCAGCACAGCCTGACTAGGCAAGCACTGTACAAAACTCCAAGATAGAGCCATCATTTTAGCATCTTCAGAGGGATTAGGGCCAGGACTGCCTGGTCTTTCTTGGTCCATACACAAATTAATTTGATGCAGGTAGGCATGTACTTTAGGATTAACACTATCATGTGTTCAGTGTCTGTCTGTAGGCTGCCATGTAAGTTTGTCGGAAGTTTCTCTTCAATGTTTTAAGGGCTGCCATCTACAGTGACAAACTACAAAGATTGCACATAAGAGCTGTGACTGGCTATATTAGATACTTATCACACAGGTTTACGCCTAAACCACAGCTTCTCTACATCTCTGCAGAGTGCATTGTCCATAAACTTGTTGTCAGGGATGTTCATTATGGACATTTCATCACACAAAGCTTTGTCTTTTTGGCATTTTAAGTAGGTGCAATATAAATGAGCATGCAAAAGAAATTCAGAACATGCCATACAAGATAACTATGAAACAAATCACAGCTAAAAATAAGTATTCAGTGCATTTCTTGTCTTATGCAATGGAAAAATACACGCATCCACTATAAACCCAAGAAACTTCAGAAGAGTCAGCTTGACAGGGCTCTAGAACATCTGAGTAGTAGGGGATGGGTCTGTACTGCCTCTAGTTCGCATCTGCCTAGCACAGTCTGCACAGCTCTTCAGTATAGGAAGATGATCTTGCTCTGAGGAAGCAGGTGCTGGGGAAAATTGCAAGATAAAAAGCTTCAACCCAGGAAGCAATCACTGATGTTGCTGGCTTGCTTTTCATGTTTAAGAGCAGCCTCACAAGCTGCTTCAAGGCTACCAGCTAAAATAAGTACCCACCTCAGTGATCAGAGCCAATTTGAGTCATTTGAAGAACTGAGGACAAGCAGGTATGCACACAGACTAATCACACAGCCAGATTTCCCAGCAAGGCAGACAACCTTCTATTGCTTAACTGTTCTGAACACAATTAAAGCATTCTCTCTAAATACCTAATTACCTTTCAGATATCCTTAACTCACCCTAGAGAAAAGGAAAACAAAGGCAGACCATAGCTTTTAAACTAGTAGTTTCCCATAAAGTATCAAGTTGCACTTATTCCTTTTAATCTTAAGGGAACAGTGGATCCACAATACATCTCCAGCTATAAGGACAGCTTTCTCAAGACACCAGAGATGGCTAAAAAATTGTTAAAAAAAATTGGTTAAAAATGTTAACTACAACACAGAAAACCAGGATCATACAACCAAGTCTCTTGAAAGTCACAGCATGGTAATATGGAAATTGCTAGAATAAGATTAGGAATGTTTGTGTTTGTTGTAATACCAGTGTTAAAGACCTCTTGAACTGAACATCATGGGTCAAAGATAAAATCCTCAAACCTCTCAGTTCCAACCTACTCCAATACTAGTATTGAGTGATCCCTCAAAGCTCCTTGGATGTGCTCAGCCTGCTGTTTCACCAGTAAAATTTTAACTGGGGGAGGATGCTGTGACCTGCATAAAAGTCAATACTCAGCCTTTGAAATACACATGCTGACATTCAACAGACTGACCTTCACAGCGCAGCGAACTGAGCATGATCAGCCTTGGCATTTTCAAAACTGCTACAGTCAAAGTATTTCCTGAACAAACAACAACAACAATAAACCAAAAAAAAAAAAAAAAAACACCACAACAAAAAAACAAAAAAACACAGAAAAAAAAAGTGGCCAGGTCTTCAAGTCACTAAGGATGATGGTCAAGAATTGAAACTGTCTCAGTTTTGACTTTAATACTGATTACCATTTATTTCTTTTCCAGGATATGGCTGTTTCCAAAAGGCCTGCTTATGTTTCAAGCACCACAAAAGGCTGTGAGCTTTATATCTCTTAGTTTTTACATATAGCATAGGCAGTACATCAATGAAAACTTCAAGCTTCCTTTTGGGTTGCTTTCATCTCCCTCTTTATAAATCCATCTTCCCGTATGCCTGATTTTCAGTGCAACCTTTAGTACTCCTACATGTTTTTGCATCTGTATTCAAGTACTTCATCAATTAAAACAGCATCATTTCACCTTCATTACCACTTTATGCCCAACTGCACCATCTTTTATCCCTTTGTCTCAGGTATCATCTGCAGAGAACAGCCTACAAGGAGTAGGCCAGAGTAAAGTGTGATGACTCACATTGAAGGAGAGAGGAGATAGCACTCAGTTTTCACCTTGGAAGAGTCGAGGCTCACTCCTATAACAGCAGTAAGTCTTTTTTTTTTGCTCTGAATAAGACAAATCCAACAAAAGGAAGTGAGATTAGAGAAGGAACTTTCAAAATTACATTATTACAGATCTCAGATGAGATGGTCTCATCTCAGATGAGACCACTTCAAGATGAGTTTCTTGTGTCTCACAAATTAAAATTTAATCCATCTTGCCCAAACTCATTATTAGCACTCATGCTGCAGTATTATGTGATTCTTCATCTCAACTACTTATTTTCTTTTTACCCTTTTTAGCCTTGGACTGAAACAACATTTAAGTCAAAAGCTGATTTGGAAAATAATTGCAAAACAAGAAAGTAGATGAAGCACAGTCTTCACATATCATAGCTTTAAAAAAGCCAAAAAGACCCAGGTACATTTGTATACCAAAGAACTGAAGCTCTGAGAATGTGAAGTGAAACTGCTGCAATTGCCTTACAGTTTTAAGTTAAATTTAACAAAATACAACAGAACAAGTGTGGCTTCTAGAAAGACTCCAGATGTTAAAACACTTGGTAAATTCAGACTCCTACTTTGTTAGATGCACCAAATCTATTGGCCCAGGAACATGAGGCATGACTGTGGTTATAGACTGCTTATAAGAACAAAACTCATCTCTTCCCCATTACTACTGTAGCAAGACCACACAAATCTTTAGTCTCCTGTAACACAAGGAAACATTCCTGCACTTGAGACATTCATTTCTGCTTTGAAAATACCCAACACTACAGTTAGCTGTAGTTCAGTGAGCACTATTACTCACAGGTACAATCTTATTAACCTGGGGTTTCAGAAGATCTTATGTTCAGCCTGAAACACCCAACAAGCTGGTACTCATAAACTGGGAAGACTTAGCAACACTTGCTCAGGACACTCACCACTTCCTTGTGAAACAAGCAACCAAGAGTTGCCTGTTGTAGGTAGGTGCCACTGGCACAGCTTTGCACTGAGACACTCTTTAAAGAAGCTGACTGCAGGCAGGAGTGAAATTCATAGCCCAACTTTAGGACATATGTCCACAAGCCATGAAATTCAGTGCATGGACAAAATCCATGGATTGAGGCCCCCACCACAAAATGAATGCCACAGACACGAGCATGGGATATTTGGTCACTTCTATAATTATCAGTATATATCAAGACAAATTCACTTACCTGATTAAAAAGTGTTCGAAGCAAGAGACCAAGAACTAGACTGAAACAACAGCACAAGACTATGGTAGACTGAAATGGAATACTCCCCTCCCTTAAAGGATGCTTACCTTGACACAAGTGAAGCAGTTATCACCACTACCTCCACTTTGGAGAAATACAAGAGTTTGCATTACTACAAAGATCCACCAGGCTGCACAGGGAGGAATTAAGGAAAAAGAAGTCTTACATACATTGAGGGAATACCAAAGCTAAGAGCCTCATGCACACATATTGGCATAATCAGGTTTTAAAGTTAAAATAAGAGGCTAGCTAGACTTAATATTTCTGCTGAATTGCATACTGGTGTCAAGTGTTAAACCTATTCCTGCTTGGAAACTCAAAATGCACTGTACAGATCATTCTCTTAGGAAGCAGTAAGCCCTGGAAGTTTTAAACTCTTGCAGTACAAGCACACCTCAGACTTACCTTACCATTTAGATGAGTGGATTATAGCTTTCTACATGTTGACCAGTATGACCAATCGATTTTTAAACTACTTTGGACAGGGGTTGTGTTTGAGAGTACAAGGTGGTGTTCTGTTTGGATGTTTGGGGTTTTTTTAAAGCAATACCTAACAAATAACTGACAGTGGGAGACAAAGACTGTGTAGCAGCTCAGGCTAAGTTAGCTAAGAGCTCCCTCCCTTCCCAGGTGATCACCAGTGCTCTAGTGATATGAGAAGTCATCTCGGACAGGTTTGTTATAACAACATTCCACACTATAAAAATTACTCAGGAGCCATCCAGATTAACTCTACTGTTCCAGTACCTCATAGCTTTTAGCATTGCTCTCTAATGCAGTCTGTTCACCAGTGTATGAAAAGTTCCTAAAGCTCCGCCAGCCATAATCTTCCAATTCCCTGCAGAACCATCCCCTATTTTGTCTCCATAAAGGGAAGTCTGACTTTTACCTCAACACTGACGACCTTCTACAAACATGTTCAGAGTTCACAGACCAATTGTATGTGGATGTTCTTGGTCTGATATGCTAAACAAATCAGAGAAAATAGCTTCTGTTCATGCCCAGAGGATCTTTTCTCATTGAAGAAAGAACAAACAGGACTACAGCAAATCACCTGTGCTTACAGGGATGTCAGGTTGTGGCGGTTTAAAAGCTCTGCTTTATCCACTCCAGCCAGCTTATATGTGCTTACAGCTATTTAGTAAAAAACAAATCCCACCCAAAAAAACCAAACCAAACCAAACCAAACCAAACCAAACCAAACCAAACCAACAACAACAAAAAAAAAAAAAGCATTCAAAAATTCATTCCATTCACTGTTACTGCAGGTATTAACTGAAGTCAGAAGATTCACAGAAGTAGAGTGTAATAAAACGTTTATTAAAAGTGCTTTCAGTTATGTTAAGAGCTATAGTCTAATACCTATTTAAAAAAAGGCATCTTATTAAAAAATATTAGCTTAAAAACCATTCTGATCATTGTGATTACAGACAAGTGACCCGCAGTGCTCTATGAAATGTTAGACCACCTTTGTTGATTGGGACACAGTAATCTTCAAGTCCAGGATCCACAGTGTCTAGTGTAGAGGAAGAACTGCTGGGAGCTCCAGAAGAGACACCTGCAGGTACCTGGAATAGAAATGAAGTGACTACAGATATTGGTTTCAGATTTGTCAGCTGAACTATCACCTGATTGTGTAATACATTGGAGAAGAGAAGCATGATCCTGCAACACTGCAGACAAAGCTGTTATCCAATGCATCTGCATACTTATGGATTAATCACTTTTCTGGTCAGAAAAATATTCTCCTCAAGGGGCTGATGGCAGTTTCTGTTTCAGAACTAGAATCTGACAACTATGAGAGAGCCACAGCAGTCACAGCCCAAGCTGGAAAACCAGAGTCATCCTGTACTTACAGCTATCCAAGACACTGGCATACTGGTTACTTACTTTGGGTGCTTATACTTCTGCTTAATAGCTTGCAGCTGGCAATGGGATGCATCAAGGCATGCTTTGTGCACATCAGTCAGGCAAGGCGCAATCTCACTTAATGAATATCCAGTAAATGCAGCAAGTGTTTCTGGCTGGTCGGATGAGAAAAAACAGTGTTATTCCATTGTAGCCAGCAGTCATCTAGAAGATGGGTTTCCCACGGAAGCAGAAACTCTTTTCACTACATCAGAGCTCACTCCAGATTCTTTAAGCATGAAAAATATTCAATTATATTGTTCCATCAGACTCTAGGTCTTCCTTGGTGCCACAAAGTCTGACAAGCTCCTTCTGCTCTAAGCATATATATCCATTATATCTCTTTTGGATCTTACTCTATACTAAAACTATTCCTCCAACATACAGCTGGAAGGTCTACCAAGGCTTGTGGTAAAGCAGCCACAATTACATAGCAGTATAGTCACTCAAGTAGACAGATTCAGTTCTCCCCTTCCTCCCAGAAAGACCCTCAATTGTATCTGGGGGTGTAGTTTTGGACATTTGTGAGGCCTTTGGTACAGTCCTGATATAAGTGAGCAAGACAGTAACACCCCTTCCGTTTCAGAGAAGAGGCATGATATTTCAGGTTTACTTAACAGTAATTTATCACGTAGGCTCATTAACTCAAGAACAACTGCTCATCCTAGGATTTCAGCCTTCAGAACAATATACTTTGTAGCTGCTACTCCTCCTTCTCAGCCCAGTTCTAACAACAACAAAATACTTGAGCTATTTATTAATGCATAATTGTTGTTCTTACCCAGAAAGATCTGTACACTGTATAGTTTGCTAAACAGTAGGCTGCTGCAGCAATTTGTGAAGGAAGGTACTTCAGAAGAGGATCGACTTGAAGGAGACTCAGCTCTGCAAGATACTGAACAAGAAAATCCAAGCTTTTCAAAAAGAATCAATCTAGTTGGTACAATCAGTCCAATACAGCAAGTATTACAGTTTGGCAATGGTCTCAGTATGATGCACAAAAGCATAAACTATGTATTTAGTGAGAAGAATTAGCATTACAGTCCTGTTGATCTTACAGAAGATCCTTTATCATGTTTCAGTGGGGACAGAAAGACCACATTTTGCCAAAGCCTAACCCATCTACTCTAATCTGAAGTTCTGGTTCATCAGATCTGACTTGATTTTACAGGTAGAGACTCAGAAAAGTGAAGTTTCATAAAACTTACAGACACACTCTCCCCATCTGCTAAGGCTCTTGTTTATATAGGTAGACCCCACCTGGACATAAGGGATAAATGGACAGTTCTAAGAAGCACAATACGGGCTCTGTTGGACTAGAGTCATTGTACAATCCTATACCCTTTGCAGAGAAGCAGGTGGTCAGATGTTTTACTGTAATTTTGCTGTTTCTAAGCATGGCTGCCTACTCCAGGCAACTCCTATGCAGCTACGCAGCTATATTCTGTGTCACTGTGGAGCAATACGCAGTAGCACCAAATACAGGCCATACTTGCTATACAGGCACTGTTGGAAAAAACACCAGATTTTTACCACTAAATTGCCTGGTCAGTGAATTATCCCTGACCAGACAAGACAGACCAAACCTAGGATTTCCATGAGGCATCTATTCAAAAATCTCTGCACACAAGCCACCACTATGAAACAAGCACTTTTAGGCCTGTTGCAGAGACAGTTTCATGAAATGCAAGTAGTTCTCCTTTTAAAGATCACTTCTTCCCCCTCAGACCCAGAAGGCAGATAGTCCATACCCTTGCAAAGTTCTCTGTCCTCATACAGATTCCACACCTCTGAATATACTGAAGGAGAAACTGGTTGATGGTTGGGGCTGTTAGGTCAAAACCCAGCACTTTGAGAAGCAAGTGTTCCA
This sequence comes from Lonchura striata, assembly GCF_050655825.1. NCBI lineage: Eukaryota > Metazoa > Chordata > Aves > Passeriformes > Estrildidae > Lonchura > Lonchura striata. Next base: position 67,287,648 of record NC_140703.1, read on the forward strand.
TTCTTAGCAGCTGCTTCTTTGTGTAGGTATCATCTGTTATATAGACAAATTCATCCACATCTGGTGGGTAGATCTCTTCATACTTCCTGAAAAAGGGATATAGAAGCTACATTTGTCAGCTTTGAAGTTATAGTAAAAGAAATCTTTGTGCTATACCCATATCAGGATGAGAACATGACATTACTAAAACTTGTGGAAAGCTCTAATTTTACTTGTTCCTCCAGGCTAGCTAACAATTTAGTTTCAAACTTGGGCAAATATGCTTAGAGGAACTCCGAGTCATCAGTCTAGACAGACATACACTCATGTTGTTAGCTCTTAACAGCAATTTTTCAGTGGGGAACAGTAATACAGCACACTCCAGACAAACACCCATGCACCCCTAAGCTATACTTCTTACTCTGTGTAGTTAGAGCAGTTAAAGGCTAACTGTACATTGCAACTGAGTCCATTACAGCCTTACAGGCTAGCAGTTTAACACTGTAATGCTGCTGCTTCTGCTCCTGTGTTAATGCTTACAAGTTTTCCCCACTACAGTTCTTCACATTCAACAGTAAATGTTTAATTTTAATAGTACCAAAGGAGCCTATCTTGAGACATCATGAAAAGCAACCTACTAATTCAAATTACACTACAAGACTAAGCCCAAAAATAGGCTTCAGATCACCAAGATTTCAGAAGATGAAACACTTACGCAGCCAGAAGAATTGCTGCTGTTCCTACAAGCTGTAACTTCCCTCGGAGAACAGACATGCAGGAAAGAAACCTGTCCAGGAAGTTCACTGCCAAGTACAAAGTCTCTGTCCGAAGTTTATACTCTTCCCCTACTTCCACCAGCCAGTCTACCAGGATAGCACGCATTCCTGTTGTAATATCTGGCTGCTTCTTCATGTAGAAGGGCTTGGGCCTAAATCTTAGCTGTTTGGAAAGAGTTGAAGAATCAGGATGATCACTCTGAAGAGAACCATGGATGGCTGAGCTGATGAATATTCTTTATACTTACACTAAAAGGAGCAGGGGTTGTCCCACTCTTAATAAATATAAGTACTAACTACAATTGTTGTGCTAGTGGCAATTATTCCCAGCTAGTGGCATCTCTAGAAAGTAGTATTTCTACACTGAAGAGACAGATTGAAACTCTGGTGTTAGCAGGAGAATAGTAAAGCACTTCCTGGACTGTGGACAGCCTTTGCCATCAGTTGAGCCATTCAGAAGGATCTGAAAATGAACCAATCAGATTTTCCCCCTTCTTCCCATCAGGAGACTGCACTTCAGTGCTCTGACACAGGAAGGTAAGAATAAGTACTGCTATAGCCAGAGAGCTATCAGTGAGATCACATCAAACTGCTTTAGCACTTTTTCAGCATTCTTCTCCCATTTGCAAGAAGTCTTCATACCTAACAGTCAAGAGATGCTCCCATCAGGAATTAACAGGGATGCATTAATCCTGAAAGAACTTATTACTGACTATATGCTGCCTTAAGAAATTACTTTTACTATTTCTCTTCTTTGTAGTTCAGTGGCAGCCTTGAATCTTTGCAATATTGCAGCTTACCACAGGTACCTAAAAGCTTCCCATAGCAACTTACTTCAGCCTCTCGGAGGTACTGATGAATGTCTTCTGCATACTCTCCCACAGCCAGAGTTACAACATCTTCCATGTGATCCTCTGGCTGGGATTGGAAGGATGTGTCCACTACCATAGGAGAGCCTAACAGGTAATAGGAAGCAGCAAGACATTTGTATAATTAATCTCTTGACTTTCTCTCGCTAATTTTAGCTCAGAAGTGTTGCCCTTCACAATCCAAGTTAGCTTCTAGTGTTATTTATTGTCACATAATCTACACACTAACTTACAATTCACAACTCATAACCACCCTACATGTGGTTGTGCTAAGGACACCATCTGAGCAGTAACAGGAGTTACCTGAACTCAGATCCAGCAGCCGGTGAATACTGGATGTCATTGCACTGGTATCCAGTTCACAGTGGCTTAATTCCAGCTCTTCAGACACTTGGCAGCTGTAGTTTTCTTTATCTTCTGGGTCATCTCTGTAGATAGCAAAACGTTGCTTTGATACAGCACTGACCATGCAGCTGGGCACTTCGTCTTTTCTAGAGGAGGGGATGATGTTTCCAAAGCCAGAGAAGCGCTTGATAACAGCAGCATCCTGAAGCAGAGCACACAGTAACACTGTGGGAGGGCAACTTACGAGGAAAACAGTGTGTCACGTGTTTGCAAAAAGAAAATCACTTTCTGTGTAACAGACACCAATGACAAAAGTTAATGGGAAAAGCCACCAACTACCTATGATGCTTCTGAAGTTGGTGCCACTTGTTGCTGTCTCGCTGTGACAGACTCCTCACAGAAAAACTTAAGAGTAGCAAAAGTCAGGAAACCAGGGGAGCAGCATCATATTCAGAGCCTCCCACCAAGGACAACGTGGGTGCTGCTCAGTTCCAAGGGGCTAGAAAGTCCAGTCTGCTATACATTCAGCTCTGGCAAGGAGCAGTTGCAAGTGCAGCAAGTTAACAAAAGTGCTCAAGCACTGCCACAGACTTAGGAAGGACTGCACCAGCAAGAAGGCATTTCAAGTAGAGTTTGAGTATTCAAACTGAAGTTTGAATTTTTGAGCTTAAGCATTGCAGCCCTTCAAACCATGTGTGACCAGGCTACAATCCTTCACACCATCTTCTGCTAGTAACACAGCCAAAACCAAGAAGAATTTGTGTACCCATACTTGCTGCTGTTTTAGGTCAGAAGAGTAACATTATCCCTGCCCCACCAGCAGACTCCAGGGGACTCAGGGGACAGAAAGGCAGAAAAACGACATGTCATTGACTTGAACTTCTTGAAGGCTCTGGCACCCTGAACTGAGCACGGCTAGCCACACACCAAGGAGAGCTTTGGGTCAGTGGACAGCCCTTCTTTAAACCACCCCCTACACTGAGGAGGGGAAGCTGTCGAGAAGCATATCCCTTCCTTCCAGGATGAATTATTTACGCAGAGTACTTCCACGGGGAAGCACCCGCAGGTTAGGACTGAGCGGTTACTAGCAGGGTTTCTCGGGAAACTCACGCTTAAGAACTGGAGTCCGAGTCACCTTCTGACCCCGCCACGCCGGGCCTCTGCCGGCAGCCTCGAGGCAGGTGCGTGCACCGCTCATGCCGGCGGCTGCTCGGCCGGGCTCTGCGGGCGGGGGGCGGCAGTGCTGCCGGCCGCGGGGCTCACCTGGCCGCCGGGCCGCCGCTGCTGCCCGTTCTCCGTCAGCACCGCCAGCACGGCCCGGCCGCCGCTGCTGCGCAGGGCGGCGGGGCAGGACTCCCGCCGCCCCGCACGGCTCTTCTCTCCAGTGCGATGCATCGCCCCGACGCCCGTACCTTTCGGAGGAGCGAAAAAACCCACAGAAATAAAACGAATTCGCGGAGGGGGGGGAAAAAAATAATAAAAAATCCTTCGAAAGACCACAAACGCGCCCCCGGCAACCCCTTCCTCCCGCCCGCCTCGCCGGATAAGGGGTGCCCCACCGCGCTGCCCGGCTCCGCTCGCCACCAGCCCACGGAAGGGACGGGCCGCCCTGCGCCGCCCAGGCCGCCCGCCGGCCCCGGTAGGCGCGGCCGCTGGAGGCGGCGGCTGTTGGCCGCGGCCGGTTGGCAGCCCGGCCGCTCAACCCCCGGCGCGCCGCCCCGCCGGCCGCGGGTCGCCATGGAGACCCCGGCGGCCCGGCCCGCGCAGCGCCCGCGGAGCGCCGCTGCCAGCGCCGCCCGGCCCGCCGCCCGGCCGCTCCGCCTGCGCTCCCAAGGATGGGATGCGCAGCAGCAGCGGCTCTGTGGGAACAGCTGGGCTCGGACTTCATAAAGCCTTTGATAAAGGATGCGCAAGAAAAAGGAGCTTTTAGTTTAAGGGTGGGTTTGACTCCCGTGATAAGTCCAAGCCGAGGGACAGCTAGGTGCCGACCTGGCGCGGCTATTGCATGGCTAAGCAGTGCTCAGCTGCCAGCACGGGAAACACAGCGGTTCATTCAAACCACCAAAGTTTGTCACCAGTGATGTGGTTAGTGATACAGGCAGCGCGTTTGCTCACTTTGTGGGAAGGCTGTGGCCATGCTGGGGAACACGATTAGATTTCTGAAACGATCTAAGGAAACTGGAGAAATGTTCGGGAAAATCAGGATGCTCCTGAAGCACAAGTGCAAGGTCAGAGCTAGTGGATGCAGAGCCAGGATGGGGAGCAGCCAGTAGCAGCTCCGTGAAGAGGATACAGGATGTTACAGTCAACCTCAGCCTGGGCATGATTCACCGGGGCATAGCTGGCCGAGCAGGAACAAACAGGAGTATATTGCATGTGTGGCACATGAGCCCTCTGAAAGTCCATAGTGAAGACAAAAGAGCAAGAGTTACTGCAGCTGAAACCTCAGCATGAGATTTATGTTACAGTCAACCTCAGCCTGGGCATGATTCACCGGGGCATAGCTGGCCGAGCAGGAACAAACAGGAGTATATAGCATGTGTGGCACATGAGCTCTCTGAAAGTCCATAGTGAAGACAAAAGAGCAAGAGTTACTGCAGCTGAAACCTCAGCATGAGATTTAGGTTAGATGACAGAATTGTGATGCCCCAGAAGAGACAGCACGGGAAATTTAAGAATTTCCCTTATTACAGATTTGTAAGAGCAAATTAAAGAGAATTTTGTCAAAACTGTCTGTGCCTTGGCAGTGATGATACTTCTTGAGATGCTCTCCAGGATTGAAATGCAGAAGTGATACTTCTTGAGATGCTCTCCAGGGATTGAAATGTAGAAGATATGATCCAAAATTTGGATATATCAAGCAGGATCTTTTGCCAGAATTGGTTTTTTTTGCAATTCTTCTGATCCAATCTGCATTAAAGGGCTACATTTTTTCTTCACAATTTTCTTACATTTATTTTTTAACCAATTCCCACTGAACCCCCAAAAAGGAATTTACCATAAGGGGCAAGTGGTATATCTGAAGGTGAAAAATATTACCTGTTCATGACAAGCAATTTTTCCTTTTGGATGGGAGGGGCTCTATATACTTGCAGCAATAGGGCTGTAAGTAGGTAGTTACTGTAGTGGATCTGTCATGGCTACAGGTGTACGCAAAGGCAAGTCAGGAAAACAGAAGATTATGCTGTATATCCATGTTCTTTTCTTTCTTTAATTTCTAACCCCCTGGTTTGCAGAAGGAACACTTCACTTGGGGGCAGTAATTTAAACATTTTTGTGCCAGGTTTTAATTTCTGAAAAGAAATTAGTTTAGTTGCCAGCCTTTGAAATCAAATATTAGCCTAAGTGGAACTTCAAACACTCCTTATCCTTTTGTTTTATGGAATTACCAAATTAATGTTCACTCTGTGAGCACTCTTTATATCCAAGTACCCATCATATCTTTATTCCATTTATATATAACTTAGGAACCTCAGCTAGCCAACAGATGATTTATTCATATTTTTATGTATGAGCAGCAGATGGCTATCCTCACTAGCCATATTGTGCATTAATGTAACTGAAACGCCTCTCAAATGCTTTTAATGAGGTTATCTAAGCACCAGTTTCTCAGGAACTCTTTGAAACAGCCCAGTATAGATTAGTACCTGAGGGAGGCCAGTGAGCTTTGCCAGCCACTATTTAATTGTAGCAGCAAATCAAATAAAGCTTTGGGCCATTAGTCATTTGCTTCCGAGCTTCCCTGTGTGTTTGAGAGGAAGCTGAAGCCTTCCTGAGTGGACTCCTAGGGCTTCTTGCAGTAATCACTGTCTTACTGATGTTTTCTAGGAAGACAGAGAAGTCAGAGCAATTCCTGACTTGGCAGGGGTGCTTCCCTCCTCTGTGCCTCCAGAAAAGATAGTGTTAAAGCACTTTTTTGTCTTGTCAGCCTTTCCTAGATCCTTAGTTCTTTCTCCTTTTTGTGGTCTTTGCTTCAAATGTTGTCCAGCTTTGGTGCTTTTTTCAGCTAAAGGGTCTTATTCCATGCTGTGGGAACAGGCACTGGTTTCTGCTTTTTTCTCTAAAAATCACAGTTAATTCCCAGTTTTTACACAGCAAGCTCTGTGCAGGCTTCAGTTCACAATCTGGGGCATGGACCCCTCTGCCCACAAATTAAACCACTGTCAGCTGTCCCCTTTTCTCTTCACCCTTTGAAGTATTTTTTGGTTCCTAGGGTGCTTTAATCCCTGGGCTTTCATCTTGGCCTAAATAGTTATTTGGTCTGCAGCCTGGGAGTAGCACCATTGCTGACAATAAAAGTCATAGTCTTACAATTAAGTGCAGGTGTAATATGAGAATCAGTTCATGGAAGAGTGTTGCAACTTTCCAGCCTTGCTCCTCCAAGTCTCACATTGAATTACAACATGGCACTCATATTGGAAAACACATTCAGGAAGGTTAGACACTTATAATTACTTTGGCCAGGTCACATTCAGTATTTGACAAGTCTTTCCAGGCCAATGCATTGAGAAACCACACAGCAGGTCCATGTGTGGCATAGACTCTTCTGAGGTCAGCTTTATGGCAAAGCGACAATGGAAATCCCCCTGAATAGCAAATCTGATGCACAGCTGCATAACACCCTGGAAAATGTGCTGTAGGAGCAGTCTTAGAGTCAGAAAGTTTCTAAAAAGAATTATGAAGTCTTCTTGACATTGAGAGCAGTGTCTGAACTCAGTGATGTGCAAGGTCCTATCAGGACCTTGTTTTATGGTCTTAAAGTAGCAAAGCAGTGGAGAACATTACTTCTTTCACACGGCTATGATTCCTTGGGTTGTGGATAGTCCCCTGGCTGAAGTGTGTTATAATTATCCTACTAGTAAATTAATTTCACATTACTTAAGCATACATAGACTGTATCTTGAGTTTTGCTGTTTTTCTGAACCACCAAAATTGGAAAAATGGTCAAGAAGTAGGACATAAGTACAGGGCTCAGGAGTTGTTGGCCAAGGCATACAAACAAGACCAAGACATAGTCTTGAGCCACCAGCTCTTCACATACAGGGTGATAGATCACTTTGCACTGTCTGTACTAGGCATTTGAACTATGTCCCAGATAGAGCCATGAGCATCTTGTTCCCTCTACATCAGGACTCTTGCTTCTGTCTTCTGTGCTTGCAGCTGTGTTGTACATAGTGTGGTTGATGCTGTGAGAAGCCTGATGCACTCTGCATCTTTATTATCCTAGTAGGTTGCCTAAGCTGGAAGCACAGTCTGCCTGCAAATCCCATTGCCCTCATGCTGGATAATACAGGGATGCTTCAGAAACAATCCTTTGCCACTCTGTCTCATGTGTGATAAGAGGCAGAGCTCACTTCAGGGAGCAGAGGAACCTACCAGTGTGACACAGCACCAGCTGATGCCCACAGCAGGGAAGCAAAGCCTAAAGCCTTGAACAGCTGCAAGGTTTTCCCTTTTGGGGTTGTGACAGTCCTAACCAGAAGACTATTTTGCACCACAGAGTTAGCAATCCATGAGTGTCAGCCCGAGCAGGCTGTGCTGCCCTGTGCTGCATGTACAGCTTGTCCTTCAGGATAAACTCAGCAGGGTGATGGTAACAGAGGAGCCCACAAGCAGCTCCCACTCTGTGTTTTCTAATACACCACCCGTGTGGCCTTGGCATTATCTTAAAGAAGAGCAGCAAGTTCTCATGTGAACATAGTTGTTTGACAACAGATATGATGAATACATTATTTTTTGTCTAAGAAAATTCTATAAGAGGTCTCAAAACCAAAATGTTAGGGAACCTTTCTACAGGATGGGACCTATACCATATGCCCTGAGTAGAGGTCTGTGAGGTGCTGCATGGCTCAGGGCTCTCACATCTGAAGGGATGTAAAATTACATATATTCTTTCTGTCCTTGTGTTAGGTCCAGAAAATGGTGTTTTTAGCAGTAGCTTGTGAAGTCTGAGTGCCTTTCATACTGGATCCTAAGGTACACTGAAGTAGCCTTGGTGCTTTGTACTACAGCTTAGCAGCAGAATAGCCTAAAGTTGACCCCAAATACAAATATTGATAAATATTGTTTTTGAATCAAGTGTTGTAAAAGGTAACAAATAAAATTCCAAAAAGTTACGGCTTTGGGGTTGCTTCTCCACAGCAGTCTGCTCCTGCTAGCTTTGTGACTATGTAGGATGCCCAATGCCACTGCACTTAGTTCCATTTCACTCAGAAGTACAAGAAAATGAACTTTTCCAGTATCAAAACGATAATAGAACATAAACTATGCCCTTTAGTGCTGCATCAGTGAAGAGAAAACATCAAACTTAAAATGAAACATTTCTGCTAACCATATTTTATTCCCTTACAAGCTTCTCTGTATTGTAAAACAGACGATAGCAAGATTTAGCACTATGCATGTTTTAAATTAATGTCCTGCACAGAACATTAATATCTCAGCTCTGTTTTTCATTTCAGAACTACACAGGAAAACACCCATAACTTTGACAGAACCTTGAAATGATACTGCATAATTCAGAAACAGCCATTTCTGAATTCTTCAAATCACTCTCTTTAATAACCATCTAGCTCCACTGCTAGGTTTTTCTGCCAGATATTGCTGAAGTGAATGCCGAAATGCCCTTGCTGTATAATGTCTTTTCTCAGTCAGGCCCCTAATTTATGGTCCCTATACTTATGGCATCTGTTACTCAGCTGGTATTGACAGGTACTGCTTATTTCTACTTAGAAGCTGACAGTTGAAAACTTTCAAAAGAAACTCGTGTTCGGACTTGGTGATCCTGTAGAAGCTGACCCCTGGGGACAGTTTCTCGGGTTACAAAGCACAAACAAGTTCTCAGACTGCAGCATCTGGACAGAGAGCCAACCGTATCCTGGGCTGCATCCAAAGCAGGGTGGCCACTGGGGTGAGGGAGGAACTCCACTCCTCTCCTCTGCTCTGGTGAGACCCCACCTGCAGTGCTGCATTCAGCTCTGGGATGAAACACCTCTCCTATGAAGAAAGGCTGAGTGAATTTGGATTGTTCAGCCTGGAAAAGAGAAGGTGTGATCTAATTGTGACCTTCCAGTACCTGAAGGGAAGTTACAGGAAAGATGGAGAGACATTATTTATGAGAGTACATAGTGACAGGAGAAAGGGAAATGGGTTCAAACGGAAAGAGAGTAGGTTTAGATTAGATATTAGAAAAAAGTTCTTTACTGTGAGGGTGGTGAGACATGGGCACAAACTACCCAAAGAAGTTGTGAATGTCCCCTCCCTGGAGGTGTTCAAGGCCAGGTTGAATCGGGCAGCCTGGTCTGGTGGAAGTGTCCCTTCTCATGGCAGGGGAATTGGAACTAGATGATCTTCAAGATCCTCTTCCAATACAAACCACTCTAAGATTAAAAGAACAATTAATTTGTTGCTATCTGTTCTATTTCTTTGTGTTAATAATTCAAACATAGTGGTGTGTATATATATAGCATATGAGTTGTGCATGACTAGTTGAAGATCAACTATCTGTAACAAAAATTTTTAGTAATAAAACAAAATTTATAGTAAGAGCAACAATAATTCTGGAAAATAGTTTTTGTATTTGTTGTTTGGAAAAATAGGTGCAGTGATCAGCATCTATAGTGTTATGAAGGCAAAGGCTATTCATAAAGGCTGCAGCTCAGCAAAACAAAATCTCAGAACAAAAACAATTCATGTTTTGGTTTTGGAGGAAATTATCAAAATTACAACTATTTATCAGAATGAATCATGGCTAGTAACTGTTGCTTTGCATGCAAGACTTGACATTGCTGGAATCTGGCAGTGTTTTAACTAAACTGGAAGAGTGGTTGCCTTCTGAACTCTTTGCCTGACATATTAAGTACATGACTACATGCCACCATGCATGGGTGAAAGGAGAGATTAGACAGAGGATGGTTTAACAGAGCCATTGCCAGGCTTCATGTCCCTGGCACTCTTTCCCCTGCTTTCCCTAGAAGTCAGTGATTAAACTCATTAAAACTATTGGATGAGCCCCAAGATGAGACATCAGACCATCCCTGTAGATTCCATAACATGTGAAGCAAATAGGCTGTACTATACTGATCATATCTGGAGCACTGCAGTCTTGCTGTTTTCAAACTAAAGAAAAAGAACAGTGCACTTGTCACAATATATATAATCCTGACCAATATACCAGTATTATTAGCCCTATGGCCAGCACAGTGTGTTGAAAGAGGAAACTGATATAGCCAAACTCTTCCATTACTTGACAAGTTCCCCTGCCTTTTTTCTTTGGTTTAATTGGAATACCTTGTGATTTCTCCACAGTGTAATGGAGAAATTTTAGTTGGCTCTTGATTATCTGAGTAGATTAGTTAATGATGCTTGCTCACTGCAATTACACTTTGCCATTGCAATTATCTGAACTCTGCTGTTTCAAGTCACCTATTATGTGTCTGTGTTCATAATTGCAGCGTATTGTTTGTAGTAGATGTATGGCACAGCACTGCCTATGTGCATACACAGCAGCTGCTATTTAAAGTAGCTGAGCTCCCACGTTCTTATTGCTTGCTGCATGCTTTGCTAGTGATAAATGATAGCCATTTTTCTCTACCACAGCAAGAACAGAGATTAAAACTCCAGATACCAATCTGATCTCACAGGTCACAGCTTGTCTGTGTAACCCATTTCATGTTATAGCTGATAGCAGTAAAAGGTCTTTCATCAGTCTTGTTTATTTATGTCTGTGATTCACAGTGATGATGACTTATAGAACTCCTGTAATTGCAAATGTATACCTCTCACAAAAATGCAATGCAGAGCTGCAAAAAAAAAAAAAGACTTTGTAGGAGGGATATTAAAAGTCTAGTGTGAATAAAGAAATCCACACAATAGGATAATCCAATTACTAAATATAGAGCAAATCTATATATAAACAGTGGAGATGAATAATTAGTAGGGGAAAATAGAGCACATCTATTTTACATTGCTTAAAATTTAAAAAGCCTATTCAGGTTTGCTCTTTAGCTTGATAACATTAATCTTGGTTATATCTTGGAAAACTGGGAAGCTCTGAGATCACTGAGTTTGAATTTCCAAATTCAATACAGTGGAGAATAACTCCAAAATGTAGAAAACACAATGATTTTAATAGGGAAAAACCAGTGCCTGTATATTAAAAAGGGGTTAAAAATGTAGCAAGGGATGAAGAGCAGGATAAATGCTAGGAAAAAATATGGAGGTTTTTTGTATAAAAAATTTAAAAGGGCCTTATAGGAAGAGATTTAAATATCTTAACATCTTATTAAGCAGAAGACAGAAAGATGACAGGATTGCATTAGGATTCCCCTGGGAAGAAGATACCAAGCCTGCAAAGCCCATTTATTCTAGCAGATATTGAGATAATAAGATTCAGTGACAGGTACCTGAAAACAGTCAGATTCCAATTAGACATAAAGCAAACGTTTGTAACATGACCTATTACAGTAAGCCCCCAGGGGAAAGCAGGATGTCTTTCAAGGTTTTCAATATGCCTTTAGTTAAGATGTATGTCATCCAAAAACATTCCTGCTACTGGACTGTATTCTGGATTAAGCGAGGAAAAAATAATTTTGTTATGCTAATAGGAAGCTCTGTGAGATGATGTAATAGACCTTTGACCTTTAAGATGAAAACAAGTCATCTCTGAAAATTAGCTCCTGCAGAGCTGTGTTTGGGCTATAGCATCAATGACTAATTGGCCCCATAAGCTTTTACCTGCATGTTTCTTTACCTAATTCCTTATGCTGGAAGCAGTTCTTCTCTCAGAAAACATAGTAACAAACTCTTTCGTCCCTTCTTACTCTGAACAGTGAAAAGGTTGGTGTCTGTTCTGTCCTCCAGTTGCTGCCTTTTCCCTGCTTTCATCCTTTCCTACTTTCCACCCCAGAAGCCGACACATGTCATATTCTCAGGTAGTTAATAGCCTATGTATTGGTTGTCTCTAAAGACTGGGAAAACTTTATCTCTGATACCCTCCTGAAAAGAGATAGACATTTGAGAGGTGAGCAAACTGTAGCCATTTTAGAATACTGTAAGAATTCATTTGTTAGCCACAAAAAAAAAAAAATCATTTTATCTCTAGCTCACAGACTACCACTGGAGTACTGATAAGACAGTGAGAAATAAATGCCTTTCTTGAAAAAGAATATACTATCAGAGACAGTACTTACAGACGTCTCATTCCCTGAATTTAGGTTTCTTTTCCTTTTAGTGTCTAGTATTCAGATTGCTTTTTAATATTTTTATATGTGCTTAGTGCCAAGAGAGTAAAGAGCTTTTATTTTTTAATAAACTTTTCAGGATTTCAGATCTTATTTTCTGGCAGCAATGCATGGTGGCCCTCCTCCAGCATGTATTTGGTGCACTGCAGAGGCCTTTATACCTGATTCTTGCAATGATCTCAACAGCAGGGTGAAGGAGATATAGAATCCCACTTCTTTAGGGTGAATAAGGAAGCCTTTGGAGCTAGATACCCCAAAACAAGGCATAATTGTCACTGTTTTCCTCTTCTCCTGTTAGTAGTGTCTCCTTCTTGTTCATTTAATATCAGTATTCCTTTTATCATGAAGATGAGTTACTTCTTTGTGATTGTACAGAATACCTTTTCTAGATTCTCTGTGCACTGAACTTAATCAACCTGAGATACAATATTTAAAAAGCTATTTCAATCAGTAAAATGTATTAAATCCTTTACTGAGTCTAAAAATTAGGTGTTCAATCTATCTTTCAGCACTACTACTGCTTATCTGTTATAATACACTTAATAAATAAAAATGCATAAATTCAAATAGGAAGGAGTTTCAAAGCTTTCTGAAATGAAAATATTCCAAAATTAAATACAAGGAGAACTGTACATATGAATTTTCACTGAAATAATATGATTCTTTCTTGTGATCAGGTGGAATCTCCTGTCTTTCAGTTTATGCCTGCTGCCTCTTGTCCTGTTATTGAAGAGGAGCCTGGCTCCTTCTTCTTTGTTCTCTCCCATCAAATTTTTATACTCATAGGTGAGATTCCCCCAAGGTTTTTCTTCCCAAGTCTGAACATTCACAGTTCTCTCAGCCTTTCTTCATCTGTCAGATGTTCCAGTCCCTTTGTAGCTCTGTGTTGGACTCACTCCAGAAATCTGTACCTTGTACTGAGGATCCCAGAACTGGTCCAAGTGTGGCATGTCCAATGCTAAGTGAAGAGGACAGATCACCTTCCTCAACCTGCTGGCAATGTTCTATCTAATGCAGCCCAGGCAGCAACTGGCCACCCTGGCAACAAGAGCACATGGTTGCTTTGGGGTAACCCTGCTGTCTATCAGGACCCCAAGATTGTTCCCTGTCAAGCTGTCCCTGTGCTGTCCCCAGCACATGCTTGTTTCCTCCCATGTGCGGGATTTGGCATTTCCCTGCACTAAACTTTATGAGGCTTTTGTTAGCCCATTTCTTCATCCTGATGAGGTCCTTCTGAAGGGCAACACACCAATTCTCTGTATCAGTCACTTCTTCCTAGTTTGTATTTTGCAAACTTGCTAAGGGTGTACTCTTCCCATCATCCAGGTTATTAATGAGGATGTTAAAACAGGGTTGGCCTCAGTACTGACCTCTGGTAGTGATTTGCCTCCATCTGGACTTTGTGACAGTGACCACAGTCCTTTAAGCCTGCCATTTCAGCCAGTTTTCAATCTATCTCCTTGTAATAGAGTTGCCATTTCTTATTTCTTCAGTCCTGATGGCTGCATGGATGTGGCACATGAGAACAACCCTCTCCCAGGCTCACATTTTTAAGTACACCTGTGATTGCTGTCCTAAGGCATTGTAATAAACTTATCTATTTAACTTTTTGGGTACTAAAGTGATTCTTAGAACCTGGATGCCTTCAAATCGAATTATATAAAAATGTTACAGTACAAAGTGCTAAAGAGTTTGTAAGCACTGAGCAGGGTACTTCATAGCAGAGAATAGTATGATTCTTGAGAGCCAATAAAAATATTTTTCATTCAGTGTCTGCATAAATACAACTTCAGAAAGTCAGGTCAAGGTTTTAAAATGTAATATAAAGCTCTTACAAGAATATGAAAATAGGTAATAATAATAAGATATTAATAAGTACATGACAGTCTTCCTAGCAGATCATTGGTTCATGTAGTTGAACAGCCTACCTCAGGCAAGGACCAACACTTCAGAAAAATACAAAGTTTCTTTCAAGTGCCCATTGTGTGGCTACAGAAATTACTGCATCCTCATTATATTCCATATTTCTGGTCATGATAGTGATCAGTGGCATATAAATCAGACAAAATGTTCTTGTAGTCCAGATATGAAAAGTACAGTATGTCTTACTTGAAAAGCTATTGTCTCTTAATGACAATATAAGTTTATGTTCTCTTGCAAGTAAAGGGAACATCTCATTTTAAACTTGAAGCCTAAAGACTGAAAACCTGAGTCACCTTCAGGAGGTGCCTTTCTCCCTCCTTTGGCTATAGACAGAGTCTCTCAACAGGTTATGTGAGATGAATACAATCTCTTGTGGTTATTTTTATTTTGTATCTGGAAGCATATGAATGTCTAATTTTCTGAAACTCTCAGACTGTGATAGCTGATGGTAATAAGTAATATGTATTCAGTGTTTAAAAATTATACTATTATTATTTTCCCATATGGGAATGCTATTTCTGCTTATATTGACATCTAGTGTTGTCTTTGACTTCAGCAAGCTTTTCATGCCCTTTATACTTTTCAACAGGTCAAAGACGATTACTACGTTCTTCTAAAATAGGAAAAGGGCACTAATAGCTTGCCCTGTGTACCCAGAAAGTCCAGTGTCTCTGGATTTTTACACTGTGAAAGATTTGACAGTATTTGGCCAAACTTCTCCCTCTAACATGTTAATGGAGTCTCATGTTGCTTGTTAAAAATATCCCACTGACTTCCTTTAACATTCACATGTAGCCATCCAAGGCTTTTGCAGAACTCCAAGTAATGTCAGAGTCATGCTGAGAGTGCAATTAACTATTCTTTATTTTCATTTATTGCCATTGAAAAGTTGTGCTCAAGATGTGCTCAGACAGAAGGGAAAAAACACCCTTTCAAAGTATTAATTACAGATTTTTTTAAAAGCATACAAGAGACTTGAAGCATAACCAAACAATCACTGTTCTCTCACCCTAGGAGAAGGGAGAAGAAAGAATTCCAGTGGCAAGGAGCTTAGTTGCTTTTGACAAGAAGGGAAACACAGGCCTCCTAATTAACAGTGCAGTTTAAGAAGGGTGAGCAGGTTGCCAAATGTAACCCCAGGGAAGACTGCAACTGCTGTAATCAAGGGAGTTATTTACCCAGTCAATAAAAACAGGCTGAAACAAATGACATGACACCCTGAATAACTGTGGTCTGAGAACAGGGAGTTACTAAGGAACGTGGTTCTCCCTCAGTCCTGAGGAGCTCGGGTACTGCAGCAGGTACTGGAAGGAGGGTGTGCAGTGTTGCATGGGCAGTGCTGGGCACGGAGCTTGGATCTCATTCCTGTGACATAAGAGAAACACCAAACTGAACATGTCTAAACACTGTGAATATCTAAAGGGAAACAATGGGCTAAAAACTCCTCAGGTATTGATCTGTGTCAATTTTCATGCTACCAGGTGTTGAACTGAGCTGCACCATTTTAGATTTTGTAATGGATTTCAGGAGATTTGTGTCTTCATCTAACCATACCTGGAGAAAAATGAGGTTTCTCAGCTGTTTATTTATTTATTATTAATTTATTGTGATTTTATTGAATCAGGACTTCATTGAAGAGCTAGTGGGCCTTTTTCACAACATTGTCAGCATCTTTCAGAGTGTCCAAAAAAAGGAAAGAAAATCACTTTCACAAATCTCAATCCAAAAGTGATTTGGCATGCCTCAAAAAGGCAAAATTTTACTGCCTGTGCCTTGGCTGGCATTTAGAAGGATACCAGAAAATGTCCCAGATTTAGAGTTTGCCTGGCTTACCCTGGGTCACTCAGTGTTAAGTAACTCAATGTCGATGTTGAGTCCAGTCCTGTGTGCACTGTACAGTGAGAGACATTGAGCTGACACTGATAATGGTTAGATAAATATGGGTTTGCTTTTTTCTTCTCCATCCATATTAGATTATCCAGAAAATCAGCCATAGCCTCATATAGGCTTATAGGCTCATTCTTACATTCTTGATGTCTTGATATCAGATGGATCAGCGACAAAAGGCAGTTAAAATAAAGCTTCATATTCTCAATATTTGAAGAATACTGAATACTATTGGTTGAGGTACCGATTAAAATCTTAGTGCTTATAAACAATTTCTTTCTTTGCTTCAGAAATATTATTGCGTTGAACCTTAGAGCCAGCTCCAGGTAATATGTTACCAGATTTTGGATTCTTTGGTACTCCTTCAGATAAAGAGGGCTCTAGTAATGAGAAGATGGTTGTGTGAGTAAGATTACCAGGATCAACAAGGATTTTAAGGACCTGGAGTGGCATTCCTCTAAAACTGCCTTTTTGATTAGCTTTGATGTAGTCTTCTCAAACTCTGCTATCAAGAAATCCAGCCAATACTTTTTGTGTGATGGCAGCCAAAGTAACAAGTAACATAAAGGTGAATCTGGAATTGAAACGGTTTCCTGTTTTTGGTTGTCTGTGTTTATGCTGAAGTCTCTTTGTGGACACAAAAGATCAGTTTCCAAGCAGAATCCCCACCACGAAAGACACTTCTGAGATTAGGTGCACGCCCACCAGGTGTGAGTCATTGTGCTGAGATCTACTCATCCCTCTCTTGTTTTCACAGGTGTAGCAACTATCTGGTTACACCAATGCAAATGAGTAGAGGATGACACCCAGTAGATGTGACTGACCTAATTTTCTCATCCACACAAGTGGAAAGCAATCAGTGGAAACAACTAGATTTATAGTTGTGAAAAAAAGCATTGAAGGCAAATGAAAGATCTGACCTCGCTGAAAAATCTGCCTGTAAATCCATCAGTAAACTCTTTGGGTTTTTCTCTTCCCTAGAAAATAACTAGAAGCAAAGTTGCTAGGTATCAGGGGCAATGATAGAGCAATTTAAATGCCAGAAATGTTAACAGTATCTAGTGCTTGCCATAAAGGCTGTCCCCATGAGGTCCAGATGCTTATGGGTCTTTGTTCACAGGGCTGGGGGATCCACAGGCTCCAGGCAGGGCAGTAGTCTTTATCATACACCTTTGGCTACTGACTCATAATAAGCTTCACCTCCACATGCCACAGGCATTGAGAAGATGTGGAGATCAGAGGGAAATGGGGCAAACATCAGATCAGCGTAAAACCATAGAAATGGCTAGCAGCAGACAGTTCTAGCTGAGCTGGGTGTTCAGTTACTGTTATTTAGGCTTTCTGTGAAGCAAATACTTGGTAAGAGACAAAATCAACATCATATAACCCACACAGCTTTTAACTGAAGCATGGTGGCAATGACACCTGCTCACCTCACACATCAATCTCATCTATAAGTACTTTCATCATTGCAGAACACAGTTACAGCTGTCTCCTAAAATAATATTATTTTGTTGAGTGATGAATGACATTGTGAAATATTACCTATAATCAACATCCATTATGGCAAAGCTCATTAAATTTCTGACAAATCTAGTGTTGACAGCACTTTAATTTTGTTTTATTGCCTTCTTTTATCTACACAATTTCTATCTCTGGTTTACTGGTTTAATGAAAGACAGCAGAACTGCACTGTGCTTGAGAATCAGAAAAATAAGTAATCATCTTTTTAAAAGTCCCTGATTTAGGCCATAGGAACAGCGGGTACTAAACAACGCAGTCATTGAAAAGGTGATTAAACTTTAATAAAACTGTCAAGTGAAATAAACCAATTTCCTTGCAAAATATTCTGTTTGCCAGGTGCCTGGACTTCAGCTGTTAAAAAACTCTCTTTCCACAGTCTGCTTAAATGGGTAGCAGACTAATGTTGTGACTGCCAAGGCACAGTTCATTTTTTTTTGCATGATCTGTTGAGACTTGCTAATAAGGCTGCTAAAACAACATATTCAGAAGCCACTGTAACAAGTACTATGTAGGATAAATGCACTTTTACTTAATTAATTGCTAAAAACATTCTTATTTCTCACTCTTCAAGTTAGACACTGAAGCCTGGTCTTTCATCCCAGGCTTCACTGAAGATGCGATTCTCCATCTATCCTGTCATCTGCAAATGTCCAAACTATGTTGCTATCTGTCTGAATTGATCGAGCTTTGCAGCACTTTTACCATATGCATATGATTATACAAAATCCAAGGTAGTAAGAAATCAAACACATGCATATGGATATAAAATCTATAGTCTCTAAAATCAGTAGTCCCCACAACCATCTGAAACAACTTCATATCACAAGACTCTATTAAATTAGAATATTAGTAGATTGCTAATTATTAATTGACTTGCATGCAGTACCTGAGGTAACATTTTATGATTTTTTTTTACAGGTTGTATTCTCTGTAGAGCTGTAGGTGAGTTAATAGAGAATGATTCATCAGTGACATATTCCCGTGATTCTGCCCAACATGTCAGTGTGTGCCCTGCACGTCAGACCTTTCCTCCACATTATCCAGTGACCTGTTTGAAGAAAACAGCTCAAACAACAAACTGAGTTTCTTGAAGGTCAGGATGTTCCTGAGGGATTAACAGTTACGAGAACATCATCATGTTCTTTAATGAGAACATCACCTTGCCTCTCACAAGGTTTTGTGAGTAGCCCTGATCAACAGGAGCAAGAGACCTCAAATAATGAGGCAACAATAACACCCTGGCACTGCCCTGAGTTGGAAAGGCAATCTGGCTCTCAGGAAGACAAGCTTTTATGGGGGCACTCTGGAAATATGATGTGGCCTTGAGAGGGGCCTGTCTATTCATCTCCCAGCAAAGCAGGCTTTGCTCTGATTTTAGAGGCAGCCAGAAATACCCAGCCAGCCAAATGCCAACTACATAGGAAATTAAAAGAACTGCTAAATCTATAATGGCTTCTGTGTCTTGGTGCTATTTGAGATATCCTGTCCTCTCCCCACATTCTTCCCAATGATTATTCCTTTTGCTTGCAACTGCCTTTAAATTGTATTGCAAGGTTCCTGGGAAGAGGGTGGGTGTCTCTGTGTGTCTGTATTAGGTCAGCTTCACGTGTGAATTTTGTGTTCCACACACAAGTACTGCTACTATGGCTGAAATATACACATAAAAGAGTTCTCTTGATGGGACAGCATTAATTTCCCCTGCAAAAGTTCAAAGCAAAGATAGCAAAACCTGCAAAATTGAAAGATTGTATGAATGTCTTGAATTTTTAATTTCCCTATATTTTCTCTGTGCTTATGACAGATGTGCGAATTTACACAAAGCTTTAATTATTACTAGATAGTAAGAACTGGAAAGCTTTATGAAGATACACCCATATGCAATTTTATCTGGAGACTCCTAAAGATAATGAGATAAACTTCATATTTTTTCTTCCCTTGTGCTTGGCTTTTCAATAATACTGCCAATATATATTGCATAATGTACAGCATTATCTGTACAAACCCACCACAAAGTAAGGCCATAAGAAAAATAAGATATGCTACATTTAAGAAAAAATAATTTTGTTTCTTTATGCTTTTTGTTTCTTTATGCTTTTTTTTAATCGTTTTGAAAAAAGTGTGCATAGCTTCTTAGTAAGGAACATGCATGAATTTTTCAGCATACAGAAATCAGGCTTTGTAGCAAGATCCTTATTAGCTGATAATGCCTGGCATTCCACTGAATGCACTGCTAAAGCATCACAGCCCTGCTACCTGGAGCAGGGCTACCAGTGAGGTTAATTCCTCCACTCTCACACTGATAAATATCCAAGATTTGAATCTGCTGCCTGGTAGTTTAGATCAAGATTACAGAGTTAGGCTTTCTCCCTTTCTGGCATAACCAAAAAAATCCACCAAAAAGCCAAGAAGGGATACTAAGATAAAAACAAGTATTTCCAGAGGGTTGCATTTATTTTATTCTGTAACAAAGGAATTTTTTTTTATGAGGACTCATTTTAAGACTGTCAAAAAGTATAGGAAACAACAGCTTAGGTTCATAAAATTCTTAGTGCTGGTGGTGACAATGCTGATGTAATAAGCAGGAGAAGGAACTTTAGTTTAATAACCTGGGCCACCAAGGTCTCTATGCTCATTTTGATTTCTGTATGTTAAACATGTCTTTCTGAAAAAGCTGTATTTCGCAAAAGTTGAGATTTTTATGCTCAGAGTGTTGTCTAGACAAGGAATGGTCACCCTTTAATTCTTGATCTGCACTGTCTCAGTGGCCTAGAACAGTCCTCAGGCCTCCATAGGGCTGAGAGTGATACTGAGATTTTTTGAATTTTTTATGGTGGGAAAAATCAAACCACCATGTACTGCTAAGACTGCCATTGCTAACTTGCCCAGTGAAATCCTACCCTGCAAAATGAAGTTCTAGAATGCTGGGGGAGCTGTTGCCTACAAATTGGTCCCAAAGCTTACAGGAGATTCTGCAGCTTGCAGGGTCAGGATCTTTTGGTTACCCATGTTCTTGAACATTTTGTTTCTGCTTTTCTTCCTGTTAGGAGATAGATCTTTTGGATAGACATGTACAGGAATTGTTGCACAGTATTTTTCTCCTGCAAATCTTTCACTGCTGGATTTCCAGGAGGATGAAGCAAACTGACCTGGCCTTATGTTGGCTCAATACACCTCCTCAATCCACAAACTAACATGTATGGCATTCTCTCAGACCACCTTTTGCTGATTTGAAGGAAGACGAAGGATACCATCTTTCTTTCTTGTGCTTTTATCACTGTTGGAACAAAGAGGTTTATTCTTGTTATCTCCCTCTGGTGAGCAAAAAAAGATAAACCATAGGACTTAGAAACTCACAGAAAAGCTCAGAAATGTAGCTAAAAAGAAAAACAAAGAGCTGGCTGCTGCAAGGCACTGCAGGAAGGCAAAGCTAGTGGGGTGCCCATGCACAGCACCCTCTTTGGGTCTAATGGATGAAGCTAATGTGAGAAGAAAGTAGCAAAAATATGATAAGGATTTTTGCCTCCAGTGCTCTTTGTTCTCTGTTTTAGCATTTACCAGGCACCTTCTCTGCTGCTCAAATCTGTAACTTGATTTTTTAAAAATATCTATAGCTTTTTTGTTATTACTAAAAAATAATAGATTTGCTCAGTCTATTTCAAAGAAATTGTTACTGCACCTGAAGGTCTGCGCAGATTTTAGCCCTACTGCTGTAAGAATCAAAATATCTGGTCTTCTAATCTGCAGTGTGTTTTACTAATAGACTGCAACACGTTTGTAATCCAAGACCAAAGTACAGCAGTGACAGCCACATGTTTCTTCAGTTCCACAGTACGTTGTAGCACTGCTGATGTTAGCTGCTGAGAATGCTTCCAGCTGATGTGCAATCCTGCTAATTAGGACTAGTGTACACATCAACTAGCCTTTGACTTGTAGACACCCATACCAAAACCAAATACATGGGGGGCCTCTCCCACTGGTAACAGCTTCTCTAAGAAGCCTTTCATAAATGGCTCTTTAAAAACTGCCTTCTCTATGTGCCTATTGACATTTGTGTATTGATCAACACAGAATATTTATATGCAGCTTCCAGCTGATACTAGTCTCAGAAGAAATGAGTCAATGAGTGATGCATGTTGCTTGTTTACTTACTGTCTCCAAGTCACAAACCGAATGTTTTTCCAGCTTTAGCTAGAAAACAGTGAAGTGATAGGATTTATTTCATTTATGAGAACACGGGACACTATTTCTCAGTATAAATTTAATTTATAAAGGTGGTGTAAAGGTGGTGTACACCAGGAGTACTAAGGCATTACTAATGATTTTCTGGCTTAGAATTTGCTTGAAGGACATACAAACAAATTCAAGGTGATGGCTAAGTGTAATTTAAGCTGTAATGCAGTCTCCCAATGAGAGTTTATGTCTACTCTGTGCAATGATGACTGCTGAAACAGATAACACTGACACATCTAGAAAACTAAAGCAATAGAAAAGATGGTATCACAACATTATTCATTATTTTTATGCCTTTTTCCAAAGGAACCAAACTAGGAAAAAAATACGGAGATAAGCAGGGTTTCAAAATCATTTTGGCAATGATAACATACTTATTTAGGACACTTCATTGAAAAAAGTTTTGCACCCAGAGATTTTAATTAACTGCATATACCAGACAAAGGAATCGCAGAAACTCAGCCATTTCTGAGGAAGAGCTCAAGCGATCCTACAGATAAAGGATGAGCTGTGAAAATCAGCTTCTCTAGCTGATACAGAGGACTAGCTGCTTACATCAAAGCTGCAGGGTCAGTGTAGGCAGCTCCCCCCCAGGCCAGTGGGATGCACCATGGAGACAGGCTGGGAAACACAACAACTTTTTAGCTCTTTAGGTCTTGGCAGGGGTGAAGCAAGATGCAGTCCATCAGTTTTCAAGCAACTGCTTTTTGGAGGAGCTCCCACAGCACATGCCTTCCCCAGATTTCACACACAGCCTTATGTGCCTTTACACTCCAAGCTGTCCCTCTCCCTGTCCTTGGCTGCCTGTCTGGTGCTCCTCCGTTACCCCTCAATGTCCCCAGCACTCTCACAGCTGCCACCACTGCCTGACACCTCAGCGACTCCCAGCACAGCTGGCACCCCGCATCACCTGGGCCTCATTCCTGCAGATTTGCAGCTCTTACAGCAGACACCCCTTCCTGCAGTTTTCCATATTATTGATCCTGACTGTCACTTGTGCAAGAAATGCAGCTACTTTGACAAAGGGAGAGCAGTGCTGGAGTGCCTGCCTGAACCTCCCCACTACTCCTGGACTTTCTCAGGAGCCAGTGTGACAATACAGCTCGGTGGCCCTGCATACCTTCTTCTTTCTGTCTGGAGACTGAAAACACTTCAGTTTTCAAGTGCTTCAGCAAAAATCTCTGTATTGTACCTGTCTCACAGGGAGACACTTCTGGGCTCTGTAGAAAGTGAATCACAAGACATGAACAAGACATAAATCCTTTTTCTGCTTCCAGCTTCAGAGCTCTCGGACCTCACCAACTGCAGCCACCACTGCTGCTCCTCAGACAGGGGCTACGCACACAGTGGGTAATTTGTCTGGCTAGCACTGCCAGCAGTAAACCCTGCACAGTGCTTTGTACTCCAGGAACACACATGGCAACAGCCTTTACAGCAGTAAGTGTCTAAGAGCGAGACAGTGGTGGGATGATCTGCTGATTCTGAGGACTGCATTCAATTATTTTACTAACAAATGTTTTATTCATAAAGTTCTATGTCCTTTATATCAAAGTAGAATATTTGTTTTAAGAATGTGTCCACTAAGTAAATTGATCAATTATGGGTTCAGGCTTAAACAGTGTATATTTTAAGATGATTAGCTAGGTTTTCCTGCAGTTAATGACAGAATTTGTTCAAGGAATTTCTGAATCAACTTTGGTTTGATGTATTTTCAGCACAATTGCCAAGTTTGATTTAACTATGCCACATGGCTGCCTGAGGTGCTTTAGATTAACCCAGATTGAAAATGAACATTTGTTGGTCCATTACTCTTAATTATATAAACCTTCCCATTACCTAATCAAGTATTTCTGCTTTACAGTCAGAAAGAGTACATAAGCACTAGGCTGGAGTGGGCTCTTTTCCCCTCCAGAGCCCTTACATTAACAAAGGTAGTGCAATGTCCTGATTATCACTGAACTGTTAGTAAAACTTCAGTTCTCCATACATAAATGGTGTTCCTTCAGTCATACACTGTCTTTTGTTTCTTCCTTTCATATGATGTCAGCCTGCTAGCAGGTTCATGTTAATTTCTTTTGGTCCGTCAGTCTCTTTAAAAATTTGGTTCAAGACTTTATGGTAGTGTCAGTCTTGTTACATCTCTATTTGAGTGCATTTAACGTAGACTAACAACTGGGATCATGCACTGATCTTAACATCAAGGGCTACTAAAGAGGGTAGCGTAGTCAGTGCTGGCTACAAGTAAATAGAATTATTTTCAGTAAGGTTACAAGAGTCAAGTATGTTTTTTAGGAGGGAGCAGTCCATTTCCATATTTAGGGAAATGCGGTATCTGCCATACTTGCTGCTTTACATGAGGTTTCTTTTTGTTATTACTCATGTTTAATTTCTGAGATCTTTTTGTCTATAATCTTTTCTGGAAGGCAAAATTAACTGCACAGCAATAGTTAATTTGTAGAAATGCTGATTTTACCGTAAATGCAAAAGCTGAGAGAGAAAGATCTAATACAAGAAAAAGAGAGTGCTATATTTCGGAGGGGCTATAAGTCCTCTTTAAGTATTTCAAATTAGACAAAAAACTAGAAGTTGTCTCACCTCTAATGTGTATAGTCCTGTTAAAACAGAATTCAGTTCAGTAAGGATTAACTCAAATTTAGGTTGCAATTGACTCCTTAATTTAATTCCAGAAGTATTTTTCATGTACTGACTTTTTCATGCCTACCAGACAAAAAAAGTATACAATATAACCTTTTTTTTTTTTTTTTTCCTAATAAATGCTTTAAAAAACCAAGGAAACTGTATGAACAACTTAACTACACATCCTTAAAGTCAGGAGAACAATGTTCTGCTCTTGAATATCTATTTTTTTACGCAGGCAGCTCTTGAAAATACTTACAAAATATATGCAGTTGACAAGAACAGTGGAACACTTGAGTAAATATGTATTGAATTTAAAGCACTTTACAAGTAAAAACAAATCATAGAGAATGAGTATCTTCAAAAGCATATTTCCTTTAAGTTAGAACAAAGTAAGCATTTGAACAGTCCAAGAGGAACATGGCATATTGTGAGGAAAGCTAATTCACCTTTCATTGTGAGGTGCTGTACAGGTACTATGCAGAAGAGTTCTTTTCCTGGATGATGCAAGCCACCATGCCCAAATGCAGGTGCCTCCCTGTGCACAGAGGTGTGCCCTTCTCACAGCCCCTTAGTTTTGCAGAGATATTCACGTCCTATTGCTATTGTTAGCTTATGCAAACAAAAGAAATGAACTAACTGCTGCACACCACAGAAACAGCCTAGAGGGTATATTTTAGATCATTAGGGTGCTACTGGTGCTGCATGTTCTCTGGCAGCAGAACTGTTTCAACAAGTTTCTCAACTCTATGCTCAGTTTGCCATCCCATAAGGTCTGCAGATGATGGAAACCTGCCTTAAATGGCATAAAAGGCATTCAAACTGTCAAATCAAAGAGAAAGAAACAGTTCTTCATGTGTTGTTTTTGTTTGGCTGATTTTTAAACTGAGATGATTTGATTGTTAAGGTCATTATGCCTTTGGCCTTTTTGCAATTCACTAGTATGCAAACAGCATGAATTCCCGAGTATTCAAAGGGTGAAGTGACTATCAGTTCGTTTGGTCTGCAAGAGGGAAAGTGAAAGGATGTTTTGGTCCTACAGATATACAGACTTCAAGCCAGGTTAATTCCTTAATAACATTCTCTGAGATTATGCACATAAAAAAAAAAAAAACCCTAGCTTTAATTAAGCTGCATATTATGTTTTCTTAAATATTTTATTAAATAAATAATATTTGAGGTAATAAAAAGAATCATTCTGGAATAGAATAATGTCTCAGGCACTGAGGGAATAGAGTATGAAACTCATTAAAATGTAATAATTGAGATATTACCTTGTTACTTGCATTTCAATATCATGCACATACTTTATCTTGTAGGATAAACAGTTCTCAGGTATAGTTATTGGGACTTGTTTGTTTTAAATTAGTCCCAGAAGAGTTTTCCTTGTATTCCCTTTATAAAAAAAAGGTGGATATTAAATAATTAAAATATGATAATTCTGAAGTTTAATATCAATTCAAGAAAGTTAAAAAATATTAATTTAATTTTAGGAAAGTTTCATGTCCACTAAATTTAGTACATATTTCTTTTTCATTCAAGAAGATTGAATTAAGAAAACAGTAATTTTATCTGTAGCTTATTTACACAGCAGAACAAATTGCCAACATTTGTACTGGCAGTTTACCTAAGGAGATACATAAAGACAATAACAAAGCTTTTGTTTGAAGTTCAGTTTTTTATATATGCTTCAGGTATTTAAATATTGTAATGTCCAAGCTGGAATAACCATGAGGTGTGTCTGGGTAAAGGATGCAGCCTCCTAACCTAGGAAAGAGGAGTTAGCATAAACAGAAAGGTTAAGAGGTCACAAATTCTCTAGACCCTTGGACAAAATCCTACAGATGTAGGTCCATTTACAGCAGATCAGTCCATTACATTTTAGAAGTACTTAGGTGTGTGTATCATTGTGGTCTCATTTTTCTTTACATTTCAGCAAATTTAAAAATAAATTCAATCATACTACAAACTAACATATTACCTAGCATGTTTACCTGTATATTCAAGGTCAAGGCTCCCCACTGAGTTTCCTATCTAAGTATTAATTACTGTGAACTTTCAGGTGGCTTTTTCATTCAACTTTTACCTCTTCTGAAGATTAGATTGAATGAACTATTGACCATTGTTACATATTATACAGCTTTTTAGTATGAGATTTACTGACCTTTACTTGATATTATCCATCTTAAGAAACTTTGGAGCTTTATGTCAGTTTCTGATGGCAGTTTTTGTCTATCAAACTAGTAAATATTAAAACTTTCTCATAAAATAAAAAGCATAGGCATTGGATTTACAAAAATGAATAAAATTCAGGAAGTTTTTAGTCTATGGGTTAACAAGTAATGCAGTCAAAACAAGGCTGCAAATCCAGAATTACTGAATTGAACCCTAATGGTGCATTTTAACTAATAAAATCATGCTTACATTTTACATTATGACTTCAAGTAGATATGGCCACAGTACAACCTTCAGTGTTACACAGAAATATTGAAAATAGGTGTAAGCATCTCTCTGCTATCCTATAATCTGCAGTACAGATGCTGAACAAAGCCTTATTTTTCACTTCAGTATTACTTCATTTCAGGCTCACTCCTCTGTACATTACACAGCTATCCTGCTTTCTTTTCTGCAGTTTAGTTCACAAACAAGAGATAAAAATGTACAGAGAGCAGCAGAAAAGGTTCTTTCAATCTTTCAATAGCTTCTCCAAGGACAGTTAGCTGAAATACATAAATAATTGAACTGTGGTAGCTGAGATAAACTCAATCCTGTTTTGATTTCTGAGGCCACAGCAACAGCTTTACCAGAAAAGACAATGCCGGGATCTCATTGTGCCTCCAGATCAGGTCAGCACAATCCTAAAGGTTCCTTCTTACAACTTGGGATTGTTGTGACCCAAGTGCAGCGCCCAGCTCTTTGCCTTGTTGAACCTCACACAATTGACCTCAGCTCTTTGGACCCAGCCTGTCCAGATCCCTCTGCAGAGCCTTCCTGCCCTCCAGCAGGTCCACAGCCCCACCTGATTTGGTGTCATCTGCAAAATGAGTGAGGGGCACTGGATCCCCTTGTCCAAATCATTGATGAAGTCCTGAGCCCTGGGGAACACCATTACATCCGGCTGCCAGCTGGATGTAGCTCCACTCACCGCCACTTTCTGGGCCCAAGCAGATGGCCAGTTTTTTACCCAGTGTCCAAACCTTGATCAGCCAGTTTCTCCAGGAGAATGCTGTGGGCAATGGTGTCAAAGCCTTTACTTTGGTTTACAAAGTACTGTCTGTGCTGCACAGAACCATTGCCCATGCCTATTTGTCTCCTTCTTACCACCCTAACACCCATCTCCCTGCTCTCACTCCTCTGTGTTTTTTGTCCACTCAGCCCTTTGCAACTCACTCTGGTCTTCAGCTAGAGCATTGGACACCCAAAGCTGCATAGAATTGCAAAGCAGGCTTTTAGCAAATGAGCCCCAGGGCTCAGGTCATCCTGAAGAAAGCTGAAAGGACAAGGTGGGGACAGCCAAAACTTTGCTCACAGTAGAGTGTTCTGTGTATGTCTCAGATTGTGTGAGCCAGGGGGACCCAAGCTCCCTGTCCTGGGTCTTCCAAGGCTCACCTTCAGGTGGGCTGACGGGACATGATGCTTGTCTGTGTAGTAGCCTGGACTGGACAAATAAACATCTTCAACAGGTAGGGAGAAAAAAGGGCTAATGTTCTGAAAGGTGTCCTTGTCCCTTCACAGGGCAAGGAAAGAAGTGGTGGGGTTATACTTGAGAAGATTGGTAAGGCTGGGAATAGATGATAGGAGGAGCATGTTGAACATTCATAAAGACTTTGTTGAATAAGTGTTTTGTTCTGTAACAGAAGGGAAGTCATTTTGTCTATCATCCAAACAAGCTTGTAGGTTGTTTAATGAAACAAAAGTCTCACATAAATGGAATCTTGTAAAAGATAAAAAAGAAGCCTGATTTCAGGCTAAATAAGCTAAACACTACCCTACTTTAAAAGATGTATGCACATAATCAGATTTTTATCCTTTTAGATAAATGGGTAAGTACTATATTTCTTAGTCATTATCTGTAGGGCCAAAGTATAAACCTCCAAGTTAGACACCTAAATGAAATGGTCATATTTCAAATGTGTTAGTTATTCAGACATTCTCAGGCAGCACATTTCAGAATAGGACCATGCCATTTAACTGTAACAGAACAGCCCAGTCGTACAAATAGGTACAGTTTTTCCTCAAAACAATGTGAATGCTGCCATCTAGCTATACAGTATCAGCATGTCTCTAGTCCAGCTCTGCTACACACAAACCCAGTTCAGTTTCAGTTTGGAATACAGCAGAATAGATATACAAAATTTCCAACTGCACTTCTGTCAATTAAAAAAGTTTACTGCAGCATTCATTATTAAAAAGAAATTATAGTAGTATAAAATACTGTTTTGACAGTAAACTGAAAGGATAAGAACAAGGTTAAAATTATTGCATCTGGTTTTGAACAGCCCTTGTGAATGATGTATTTTACAAATGCAGGGTTTCATTTTTCAAAGGTTTATACATGCCTTCAGATAAATGGACTTAATAATAAAGTTAAAAACACACATATGTAAACTGAAGTCCAGATCTGTTTTCCAGTTCAAGATTTATTTACCAAAGATCAGCATTTCTACAAAACACTTTGTTTAAGAAATATCCATTTTGGTATGTTGGATCCATAAACTGTTTGGAAGTGTTTATGTAGTGTCAGCTGAACCCTCAGTATTCTCACAGCACTGTTGGAGTCCTGCCGTGGGCATATGGAGGCACTTTGGGATGAATATCATTGCACTCTCAAGATGTTGCTCCACCAAGCATCCCACTGAACCCCTCTTTGGATAAACAAAGGACCAAGAGACAGCAGCACATGTGCAAAGGACTTGTCCTGATACTGAGAAGACCATGGGTGGTCTCAGCACCTAGACTTGGGAACTAGAGAAATTGTCACATTTCATCCAGAGCATTATGTACAGAGTTGGGCAGAGCCAGACTGCTGTCTGATGGCAGCATTCATTTGAGTATACTCAGTGGAGAACTACAATCACTCTGGTTGAACTCCTGCCCATCAATTTGAGGAGCTTGTATTTCAAAACAAATAGAGATATATGACTCCTTCAATTTTTTTTTCCTAGGTGGGGAAAACAGATGGAATTACAGGACAGATATGCCACCTAGTTAAACAGACAGCTGTTGGGAAAGCTTCCCACTTCCCACCTGAGGGAAAAAAATCTACTTCATCTAGCACACACATAGTGAGACTCCAAATAGATTGTGAAATTTATCCAAACATACCTTAAACATAAGAGGTTTACATCTACATAAGCAGATATCTTTAATCTAGTATTTAATATAACCATGCCAAATAGGACACAAATGTGACAAATATCCCTGCATAGGATCAGTTAATAGAATTCTCTAGTCTAAAAACTGGCCAATACCAGGTTCATCAAAGGAAGACACAAGAAAACATACTGTTATTTACAAAATAACAGCCCTCAGTCCCATTCTAATTTATGCAATGTAGATAGGTCTGAATTTCAAATTGTGAAGAGTTGAGACTACAAGAAGATTACCCTGAACTCCCATTGGCAGGGTTGCAGACTGGCTCATCTAAATAATTAGGAAAATAGGTGTTCCTCCAGATCATCTGTAGCAAATTCTTGATGAAATTTATTCTTCCATTCAATATATCACAAGGCCCTAATTCTTCCAATATAATTCTGTAAAGTTTGGGTTTATGTGCTTTTGTACACACACTCACACACAGAGCTAATTAAAATTATAGCTTCTTATTAAAAGATGAAGAGACTACATGCAATTAAATTACTAACTCGATTTATCACAAAGGCAAAGCCACTTGAACATTGAATAACATGGAAAAAAACAACACTTGATTTTACTGGTGCTATTACATTAGTTTTCAGTTTGACATATTAGTGCTTGATGGTGGTGTGAGCCACAGAAACCAGAAGACAGAAGAGAAGTTACTGTTGCAGAGGATAGATAGATATGATTGTTATCTTAGCTAGCCGAATGTCACTTCTACCCTTGGATGAATCCTGGAGTGAAATGGACTGTTCCATCCCTCCCCGCAAGAGATTGTGGTTCATCCCGCACCTCTGTACCTGCCCCTAAAACAGAGTCTGTAACCCCATTGGCCCATGCCTTGTCCCAGCCCACCTGGGAGCCCCTGATAAGGGGGCTCCGAGCGGCCATTCGGTCTCTTGGCCCTCTCCTCCCCTCTTGGATTTCCTCCCTCTCTTGGCCCTCTCCTCTCTTGGACTTCCTCCCTCTCTTGGACTTCCTCCCTCTCTTGGACTTCCTCCCTCTCTTGGACTCCCTTCCTCCCTGGGGCTTCCCCTCTCCTAAACCCTCCGTTTCTCTCTCCCCTCCCCCATCCTCCTAAGCCCAGCCACGTGCTACGCCTGAGAGCACGAGGCTTGGGCATTCCTGAATTCTCCAATAAATCTCTTCCCCCAAGAGCAAGCTTCAGAGATCTCTGCCTCCCTACACCCCAACCGTGCAGAGGAGAATACTCATCCCACAAGTTACCTTTCATGTTCTCAAAGAAAATAATTTATGGTGAAGTGCTATCAATATGTAGACCTCTATTTCTCCTAAGCATTAAGAGTATTAAAAAATATATTTAATTATGTATTAAGTATGAGATGCACTGCTTTCTAACTCTGCACTTTCAATCTTGCATTTTTAATCTCCTCTGTAGCCCTCCACTCCCTTCAAAACACCTGTAAAACAACAAACAAGAAACTCAGGATAAATGTCATAATTCAGTATTATTTATTAGCTGTATACAGTTTCACTCCTGCATTTACGAAGTGCAAAGTGCCCCTCAATAGTCTCTCTTTTTTGACAGCAGCATACTTCTCCAACTTTGGTGCTGAAAGAAATACATTTCAACACGTGTGCTGCTTTCTGCAGTGTGACTGTATGTCACATAATTCTGGAAAACGTGGCTGCTATCTAATAAACTATCCACTATCCCAAGTGCCACAAAGGGGGCATGATGAAATAGTCACTCCATCAGCATTTGAATTTATTCTTCCTCTGAGATGAACAATATTGTATCAACATGTGTGAATAACTTGAGTTTTGTGGTGCCCAGCTTTGCTGTGGTCTGTCACAGCACCTATATTCCATCCAAGAGAAGAGCTTTGTGACCACTCATCACAGAGACTACAGAGACAGATATTTCCCTAGTATTTCCTCTTCTGACCATTTTCCTGTGAGAACCCCGGGCTTGGTCTGGGGTCTCGTGTGGTGGTAAAGTCTCTCCTCCAACCCGTGCTTCCAAAGAAAAACTCCGCAGGCTCTTGTTGTTCAGTCTCAAGGCAGTTTATTGTTAGTTATCTAAAAGATTGTCTTCTCGGGCTGCAGCTGCTTGGTCAGCGGCCCAGGCAGAGACACACACACACCCTGACACCCTCTCTGTCTGCTGTCTGCTTCTTCTCTCCCCCGCCCAGGGCTGCTGCTATATTTTATATGATATATTACGTATTATATGTTTATAGTTTTCCCCCAATACCTACTACCTATGTTACAAGGTGCTTTTCTACTCTAAACCAATCCATAAGTGCCAGCATCACCAAGAACATGGAGGCAAGGAAGAAGAAGGAGGAAGAACAGGATCAGCCCACCTTCCTCCATCTTAGAACTTCTGACCCCCATGTACAAAGTAAAAACCCCCCTGTACAATACTAAAAAAATTTCCCCTCTGTTTTGTAACTACTTTTACTATACTATCTAAACTTTTGTGACGGCTTGCTCCACCTTCAAAGTTGGTAACTCATTCCATGGCTCAAACTCAAAATCACAGCTGTTTCCAGCTGCCTGTCAGGGTCTAAAATGCTTCTGACCAAGGCCTGGAACCTCTAAAAATGTCTGAGAGACATTTTGATTTCCAACATTTTCCTCAACTCATTTATGTATTGCTGAATAAACAAACTGAACTCCCAGTCAACTTAAGATGGTCTCTCTTGTTCTCCCATTGCTGTCCCCATTAGCAGACCCTCCAAGAGCACATTGATCCCTTTCCAGAAACCTTTGCCTTAGACTGAACTTGAGAACCATGTTTCTAGTATCTCTGACTGTCAGAGATGTTAAATCTGGAGTCCTATAAAATGATCTTGGTTTTCTGTGCTTGCTCTGTAGGTAAAACACAAGAATACGGTAGACTGGGGAGACAGCATTTAGTGATTACACATATACAAATAATTGCTTCCAGCAAAAGGCAGGGAAAAACCTTGCACAAGATGACAGCAGCCTGACACAGGGCCAAATGCAGTGCACAGATGCTGTCTGGACCTGGATCTGTTTCTCTGAACTAGAGCATCCTTCTTCCCAAGGCTGTACTGGTAACAGCCAGGTTATTCCACCACCCTTTGGGACTGGCTATCCCAGATGGGATCATCTCAGGAAGCAAATGCCTTTCCAGATGCTTCAAACTCATCTGCTCTAAGTGCATTATCCTTGCTCGTAGCTCAAGGCTGTCAACGCTGAAGAGATGCTGAATATGTGTTCTTGCACCTTAAAAAAGTGCCAGTTCAGTCTGAGGTCAGTGGCTGGCATAATTCTAAAAATATGCAGTATTACCTTTGTCAGACAGCTGTTATTGCTGTTTCCTCACTTGGCCTCAGGATAATTATTCTACAAATGATTATGGAGTTTGAAGTCAAAAAAAGGTCGACCACAGAAGGTTTTATTATTGTTAGGAGCTGTGGAATAATTATATATTCAGTTGTACCCACACAACAGTGATTTATTGTGCTTCCATCAGTGATTCAGGGGCTGCTGACTTAAAGAACTTTGCCTATGCAGCCTGATTCCCACTGGATATTTAACCAGGTTACAGTTGTACTGGCATTTAGTGTGAGTCAATGAAATTTATTTGCATATGACTAAGTGATTTGGAAGAATTCTCACATCATTTTTACTCACAGCCTCACTCCCCCAGGTTTGTTAGCATTTACAGGTAAGTTTGAGATCCCTCAATGATTTTACCGTTTGTGATGTTTAAATAGCTTAGAAATAGATATACATTCCTATATACCTTAATACAGATATATTCACAGATATTGCCTAGCTTGCATAGAACTTTATGTTATTGAAGTATAAAAAGGAGATATTTGGGGGAAATTATTTTTATGAAAGTATTTTATTATTTTTAAGCAAGCCCACAGTGAATGTTAAGATTGAAATCACTAAAGATATAGCTTACCATAAGCAGAATTAGCATTTACAAATGAGGCTGAAGACTTGCAGAAAAAACAGACAGCTTAAATATGCAGAGTCAGGTGAGGCAAAAGCAGCTTATTTCTATAGTTGTAGGAGGGAACATGTCGTGATAGCAATTCGCCCCTCAGTCTAATTATGACTTAAAGCAAAAGTACTGGGGCTTATATAAATGCAGATATAAGCTGCCCTGTGTGTGTGTGTGGGGGGGGGGGTTTATATAGCAGAGCAGTGTCTGGTGGAAGGAAAGCTTGACAGGGCACACGTGTCCATGTGTTCCTGTAACAGCTCAGAGCACAGCCTTGCTACTCACCTCCAGTTCATCCCTCCCTCGCTTCTGACACTGCTGTGCCTCTCATCAACTTCTGGATCTCTCAAGGTCTGCTCTCACAAAACAGTGTTGGCAAAGGTACCGCCTGCATGGTTAAAAACCTTTAAAAGTCCTTCTATTGTCTTGCAGTCCTGCTTCAAAAGGGAGCGTCACTTTCTGTTATAAAAATGTTTATTTCCTTGTAATGTTTGCATATACCTGCATACATAATCTAGTGACATCTGGTTACCTGAGCGCAACCTGCCATCTTCTTAAACAAATGTTTAGGGCCCTCTCCACCAGTCCAAACCCTCATCTGTCCACACACTGCTTCATAAACAAATATTGTCCTCACTGCTGTTCAGAAAGAGGAACTCTCCCTGATGTGTGGACAACTTTTTCAGGTTGCTCCCTGTTTCTGGTCAGTAGGAAAAAGGATTGCAGAGTGGGCATGTGAGAAGTTTGGAACACAGAATTATGACAAAAATGTTATGCAAGAAACCAAAATGTGTGACAAATTTCCAGAGATACTTTGGAGGTAAATGAAGTTTGGAGGTAAACCCATCTGCCAAAGGGCTGGACAGGGCTGCCACTGCATAAAGTCAGTATTTACAATTCATTTCTTATGGTCCTGAGTGTTTTAAATGTTGATTCACAGTTGGTATACACACATAGTACATGCAAAACCAAGTTAGTGAGCCATAACAGAGCTGGAACCCAGCAAGTTCTGGAAGAGCTAGCACAGGTGAAAAGTCATGCACCATGCAATGCACCTTTGCTAGATTTAACCAGGCTAGAAACTTTCCACTTGGAAGTGAAGCTGCAGAAGAATTTTAGCATTGATTACCAAAGCTGCAAATCAGTAATATACTGTCAGATTATATCCAGTAATTTGAGCAACTGTTTCACTGAGACTGGAAGTTTGACTGACAACGTGAGTGTTCATGTTCTAAGGCAAGTGCTGGATGTTCAGTGAGATAATTTTTCGTTTGTTTTTTCACATCATTAGTGCACAAATGCAGATCCCCCTTCCCACAGCACTTATGGCAGCAACCAGCTCCAGCTTGCCCAGGCCAGTCTCACCTGGAAACAGCCACCTTTGGAAATACTACCTTGCTCAGTAGTCTGCCTCTGGCACAATTAGAGTCAAAATTAAATGAGAAAACAGGACATGAAAGGGAAGACTTCAGAATGACAGCTTTTAGGCCTTATTTTTCCATTTTTTAGGTATTCATACCAACTCCATAACTAGAATTTAGGTATACGTACTTTTGTACATATATATACAGCTAATTAGTTACAGATTCTTATTAAAGGATGAAAAGATGTCTGGATTTAAATTGCTAACTCAATTCCTTACAAATGGCAAAGCCACTCGACTACTGAAAAACAATAGGGAAAAAAAATCCCTATGCTATCACTGGGGCTATACATTATTTTTAAGTTTGATGTGTTGCTCTTAGATGGTGGTGAGAGCCACACAAACCATTAGACAAAAGAGAATCGATCTTCCACGTTGCCAGAGAAATTAATTTATGGTGAAGTGAAATTAACATGCAGACCTCTGCTCCTCCCAAACATCAGAAGCATCAAAAAAAAAAAAAAGAAAGTTTAATTAGGGACGCGCTGCTTTCTAAATCTGCATTTCCAATTTTGCATTTTTAATCTTCTGTGTAGCCTTCCAACCCTCCCCCTTAAAAAAAAAAAACAAAACAAAAAAAAAAAAAAAAAAACAAGAATCCAACTCACAAAAACAAGCGAGCGACTCTCCAAAATAAAAACAGACAAACGAACAGAAACTAAAAAACGAACACCGCGCCCAGGGCAGGCGGCCCCGCTCAGCCGCATTAATGAGCCGCAGTCTCCGCCCCGCTCCGGCCGGCCCGCGCCGGGTGACGCCGGAGCCGCGGCCCCGCGGGCTCAGCGCGGCGGAGACTCCGGCTCGGTGAGGCGGCCGCGGGCCGGGCCCTGCCGGGCTGTCGGGGTCCCTGCCGGGCTGCCGGGGTCCCTGCCGGGCTGCCGGGGTCCCTGCCGGGCTGCCGGGGTCCCTGCCGGGCTGCCGGGGCCGCTGCCTGTAGCGGGCGGGCAGGGGGAGGCACCGGAGCGGGCGCGGCCGCCGCAGAGCCGGTTGCCCCCGCGGGCCGGGGGGGAGGGAGAGGCGGGGAGGGCCGTGGTGTGGGCAGGTTGAGGTGAGCCTGGTGGTAAATAATGTATTGAATGTCTTGAGAGGTTATTTGGCCGAGTACTTCGGAAGGAGTTTCCTTTTATTTTGTCTTGTTTTGTTTCTAAAGGATTCGTGTCTGGCAGTTTTGAGTTTCTTGTATCTGGTAAAACGTCGGTAGTGATCAGAAACCCGCAGGCACACATAGCTAATGAAATAGTATTAAATAGCAGTCTTACATAACACTGAATTTTCCATGACGATCTTGCAATGTTTTGGAATGGTAGTGCAATGTCTTTGTATTTCGGTGCTGCGAAAAGCGTCAGTGCAGCGCAGCTGCGAGACCAAGGGATTATCTGCACTCGTGTTTTTCTGCTTTCTCTTTTAGAGAAGTGACAAGTCGGCACCCGGGGCCTGAAAGCTCTGGTGACAGCATGTGATGGAGGTGCAGAGCTAGGAGTCAACAAGGAAGCTCTTTTATTTGGACAGAAATAATCTTAAAGTAGCAGTAGAAGAGGAAAATCAGATATGCTGGCTGAATGAATGTGGGTGCTAGGATACCAGCCTGAAAAGAAGGTGTAAATTGAAGTGTCAGAGGATGGCAGTTTACTAAAGTATTTGGTGATTTTGAGAGGGAAGAATAACTTTAATAGCACTTTTTCTGTTGTCTAGTCTGTGATATTATCTAGCCAGGCAAAGTTTTTTGCTTTGCTTGAAAACTAGGAGTAGGCCACCACTTAATGAAAAATTTATAGGCTTCTTTAAAAATTTAAATAAGCTAAAAGCATAAAAAGGTAAATTTCTTAGCTAGTACCTGGCTTGTATTAGTTTATATTCTAGATACCGTTTAATTTTTTCAATTCTTGAAAGTTACTAATACTTCCTTACTTGCTGTTTTCATACAGAAATAAGGCTTAAACAATTGTGTTTGCATGGTACTTCTTAATGGGTGGCTGACAGAAAAACAGTTGACAAATTAGAAGAACTCTTGGATTTAGGGTGTTTTAGTTCGGGTTTGTTTTTTTTTTTTAAATTTGATTTGCATTTTCCTCCCCTATTCTCCTTCAAAAATAGTGAGTTGGCAAGTGTATCTTACCTCTGTTAATCAGGCTGTTTAATCCTCTTAATAAGCCGTAGACTTCATGTTTACAGTCTAGCAATGAGATCCACCATTGACCTGTATTTTTGTTAATATAATTACTTTTTAATGAAGTGGGGTTTGCTGCTTCAGTGGAAGGATGTGTGAGATGTTAGCTTACGATGTCAAATTCAAGTTTCATTGTTGCACTGTAGCCTCCTTTGGTCAAGTCACTTTAAACCAGAGTATATCTGTACTGATAGAAGAAAAAGGGCTCAAGTGCTTGACTGATCTGTGATTATCTACAGTGTCCTTTAGCTCTTGCCTCGGTTTCAGCCTGGCTTTCTCTGAGACAAGTTCCTCTAAATTTCAGTCTTAACACTAAATGGTACAGATCTGGGCTGATCTGAACAGGCCATAGGACCAAAGTGGCTTGCAGTGCTCTCAGTATACAGTAATACACATTTCCCCCTTCATTATAGCTTTAAAACAGAGGAAATAGGATTCAGTATTGTACAGGAGTGGATCACTCCTGTACAATATTAAAACATGTAGGACACTTAAATGCTGTATTAAGATTGTACACTGAAAATAATAGTGAATGAGGATATTCCTTGGATATGATCACATTGCTATTTAAATGTTCTCTTTCAGATAACATTTATTCTTGTGCTGTGAGAGAGCAATTAGATAAGCTTATTTAATACCATCCATTCTTTTGTATTAGTTGTAATCAATTACTAAGAATGAATGAAATTTTTTGGGCTGACTTAGTTCTCACATATTTAGCTTGAAATCCACTGTGGTGTCCTTCCTCTTGTGATTTCCAAGTGCTCTGCTAGCCAACCAAATGCATTATTTGGAGGTGGCTATGCTGCACATGTACTGCAAACTTGGGATGTTTCAGACAATCAGAATTCCTGAGCCAGCTTTTGTAGCTCTGCTGTGTACCAGTGCTGTGTGGACACTGATGGTGCTGACATCTCCATTTCCTTACAGACTTTTTCTAGTGTCATGAAAGACTGAGCTTTAGCAAAAACAGTGCTGTTGTGAGCATGAGTAGGAGTAAATCAATTAAATATTAAGTTGAAATGTAGTTAGGATTTTACTTGATGTCTCTTCTTGTTATATGCTAACAATCACTAGCAAAATAATCACCTGAAAGCTGTAAAATATCTTTTCATTAGCCTCACCCAGGAAAAAAACAAATCAATAAACATGGGTCAAAGGGGACTGTTGTACTGTAGTTGTGTTCACGCAAATGAATCATTTACTTCAAGCCTTGAGAAAGGACTTTATATGAGCTTGGTGATACAGGTGCTAAAAATCTTAAACCAGTAAATTTTGCACAACAGAGAAGTTAATAGTGATGATAGATTAATTTTTTTGTGTTCCTATCAGTCTTCTAAATATTTTCTGTGTTTTAAGAAACTACAATTCTCAAATCAGTATTTACTGTTAAGTTGGCTTTCATCTTCATACCCTAATTAAAAGGAAAAGTGGGTTTCTTAGTAGTAAATACAAGTGTTGTTGACATACAGTGATGTGGTTTGGCTGTCAGCAGTTTGGTTTTTTTGTTTGTTTGTTTGTTTGGGGTTTTGTTTTTTTTCTGTTTGTTTTTTTTTTTTTCTGTAAGGATTCAATTTTATTTTTTTGCTGTAACCAGCTATATAACCTTATAAGGAGTTCTTTCCAAATGCTTTTACTCTAATTGTTTGCTGTTGTGCTGGTCAGGAGCATAGTTTTAAACTTCTAAAGGTGATATCCTTGATGATTAGTAAATACACACTTACGCCAGTGTTGTTCTTTAGCTTAAAGATGCTAAGCCTCTTGGCAACAAGTGACTGTAGTCAATCAGAAAAATCTCCTCTAGACCAAAATTTGCTACATGGTGGGCAGTGAACCTGGTGGCTTGAGTTGCTGACCCATTCCACTGGGCTGCCTTCTCAAGCAGCCCTGTTACATTCCGAGCTACGTATCTGTTATTGTACTGAAACCACGCATCCGGACTTTTAGGTGAAGTTGGATTCTGTAGCGTCATAAAAACAGATGCCTCCTAGATTACATGGCACTTCTGTTGTGTGACTGCAGATGCATCAGTCACCTAAATGTTGTCTACATTTTGATTATAAAGAGTGTGGGAGTAGAACAAAGCATTCTTTGCCTCTTTAAAATATTTTCATGACCTGCACTTGCTATGTTTCTCTGGTTTTTGTTGGAGTAGAGGAAGGATATTTCCAGATTATTTTTTTAGTTTGTTGATAGTCTAAAACAAGAAGAGATTTTAAGTAAACTTAAATGTAGGTACTATTTCAGGATCTTATTACAAGTTTGGATTAGCCTCTACAAATACAATGAGTGAAAAGAAGAAAGTAAATCAGTAAATAAAAAATAATTACTGGGAAAGAAAAAAGAATTAAATCCAATCTCTTAGCCTTTATTATATTTCCTTGGTAAGCCAAACCTACACCTTTCTAGGGAAGAGTGATTAATTAATCAGGAAAAAACCTGCCCACCTCTTCCTCTTCTGGCACAGCTTCCTTTAGTGTAGCTCAGTATTTGAATTTCCACTAATGCCCTGTACAGTGGTGTCAATGCTTCTGTCCATGTAGTGGAAGTAGTTTTATTTTTGCCCTTGGATTTTGCTTACCCCCATATTTTCTGTGGTTTAATATCATTAGAATTGACAGATGTCTCCTTTCTTTCATCTCCCTTACAGCAGAGAATCGTAGGTTTGCTTGAAAATATCTGCTCTTTAATTTAATATAGTATCCCATTTTTGTTATCCACAATCATTATTCTGTTTTAGTATAATTGCCTGATTTTCCTGAATTAACAATGCCTCTCAAGGCTGCCAGCAAAAAAGCCCAAACCAAACCCAAATTCTTTGGAATTAATTATTTGTATTTCCTATATTTGGCCAAGACCAACAATCTATGTACAGTTAAAACAGTGAGTTAACACATTTTAGAATTCAGACAAACCTACTGGATTCTTTTCCGCTCTTCAATTGAAATACATCACATATTTTGAGGAGTACATTCCAAAAGAGACGAAGAACCTGCAAACTTCTGTACATGTTGGTACTTTAAGTTTTTGTTACCAGGGGAACAAGGATTGTAAAACACCAATTGCCTTTTCTCACTCTATAAACACTGTAAAGGAAATAAGTAATTCTGTGTTTTTATTTTGTAATGCATAACTTTAACTGTTCAAAGTATTTCACAGTTTTGTTTGTTGATGTCAGTTGATCAAGATCTAAAAATCTGTTGAGTGTTTTCTCTTAAATTATTCAAATGGAAATGTACTGTGTTTCTAAGTTCAGCCTTTATTTAAATAGACAATATGGTAACTGAATTTTTAATGCCTTAGAGATGTTTTTGGAAAAGTTAGATTTTTTAAAGTTATTTGTTTATTCCTCTGGTTTGCTTCTGATCTCGAAGATGAAATATTTAGTATCAGGCATGTCCATGTTCTTCTGATGTTTAACTTTTAAGAAATAAATATCTCTGATGTAATGAGATTTGATGGTTACAGATTCCTTGCTGTCTCGGAGTTGTGTCAGCTGAATCTGAATTGTTATTAGGAGATAATTATAACATCAGACACCGTTCCAAGCAACTAGATAGATTTCAACTAATCCATGCAGTAGGGTCATCATTAAGAAGACATTTTATTCTAAAGTAAACATTGTTTGGCTATCTCTCTGTATATTCTTACTGATTTTTATTCCAATTTGCAGTAATGGAACAACTGCAGGATCCGGTTATGCAAGAAGATGCAAATATTAAAACCATTAATGAAGAGTACAGGAATGCCTTTGTTTTTATCAATAAAGGACTGAATACAGATGAATTGGGTCAGAAGGAAGAGGCAAGAAGTTACTATGAGCAAGGGCTTGACCACTTGCTCCGAGGAATTAGCATTCCATCAGAGGGTCCTGCGTGTGTAGGGCCCCAGTGGGAGTCTGCCAGGCAAATGCAACAGAAGATGAGAGAGACCCTGCAAAATGTTAGAGCTCGACTCAGCAGTC
The DNA here is from genome assembly GCF_050655825.1 of Lonchura striata. Classification (NCBI taxonomy): domain Eukaryota; kingdom Metazoa; phylum Chordata; class Aves; order Passeriformes; family Estrildidae; genus Lonchura; species Lonchura striata. The sequence continues at coordinate 67,328,920 of NC_140703.1, forward strand.
TAGAGCAAAACACTCCACCAGTACAGGCATCTCCTGCTATGATGGATGCCCCTCCTGGGGTGCCCAAGTTATACCCCTCCATTCCTTCCAAAGAAAAGCCAGAAAGACCCCCTCCCCCTAATTCTCTATTTGTACCAAGTCGGCCACCTTCAGCAGATGGAAGTGGTGCAGCTGTGAGTCAGGGGCAGATTCCAGCTATGAGTCCATCTTCTGCAAAACCTCTCTGTCTGCCAAATGAAGCACCTCCTGCCTATACTCCTCAAGCTACCAATGGCCACTTTACTGTGTCCTATGGCACAGACTCTGGGGAGTTTTCTTCCGTTGGTGAGGACTACTACAACAACAAATGTACTCAGCCACCTCCCCTGGAAAACCTGGGAGTGGATGCAGATGAGCTGATCTTGATTCCCCAGGGAGTACAGATATTCTTTGTGACTCCTGATGGGCAGGTTAGTGCTCCTTCATATCCTGGATATCTGCGCATTGTGAAGTTCTTGGATACAGATAGTGAAGCTGCTCGGAATCGTCCACCAGCGTTTCTTCAGGTAACAGGAAAATAATTTTCTCCTTTAATTAAAATTTCAAGAACTGTCATAAAGCTCTAACAGACAATCTTAGGTTCTTGCTCTTCTGAGCCTAAATATCCCTGTGATAATATAAAGATGTAACAGGTGTTGCAGAACTGGTTTTCTGCAAGTACACACTTCTGCAACTCTTTCTGTGAAAAGCACCTCTGTGTTTTCCCAAGGTTTTCAGGTGCTCACTGTTCTGGTGAATTCCAGTATGTAAAGGACTTGACTTAACATGTCTTTCCATTTCATAAAATTGACTTATTTTGTCACATGGAGAAGACATTTTGATTCACCTATTGTAACAAATCAGGATAAAATGGAGTTGGGTGTACATACTTCATTCTCAATTAGTGAAAAGGTATTGCAGTTATGATAATTCATAATTAGAAATTTGAGGGTTCATGCTAATACAGACTCAGAATTGCAAATAAAAAAGATGCATTATTTGTATTTTTTCAGTCCTTACTTGCTTCATATGGCCATGTTCTGTAATGAACATAGTGTTTCTGGTCTGGGTTCTGACTCTGGATCTCCTTGTTAGTGCTAAGATTGGCTGGTTTGGGGTGTGCTGGATCCTGATTTGGGGTCTGCTGTTTCAGCTCTGCACATGTTAGGCGTCCTTAATAGTAGGCCAGTGACAGCCATGCATTTCTATTTGTCCTGCCATATAAACCTGTCCTGAGATCTCCAGAGTGGTACAGGCACTGTGAATCCTGACTTGTTTGGCAGTTCTTTTCATTTGGGCTTCAAGCTGAGACTTCAGTTAAGAGGGTACAAGCCTGAATTCTTGTCCAGTGGAAATTATTATTTTCTCTATATTAGACTATCAGAACTAATCAAGAATGATAGTTCCAGAATCACATGGGGATTGTTTTTTCTTTTTTTCAAGGTGGTATATGGCTTTTTATTTTTCATCAGAGAATAATGAAACAGTTTGAGTTAGAAAGGACCATAAAGATAATTTAATTTCACCCATTCTGTCATCAGAAGGGAACCTTTCACTAGAAGGTTCCACTAGAAACTTTATGCAAAATCAAGTTTATGGCATGCATCATTATGTTCTGCCTATCTTTCTTTTTAAAAGCATCCTTTGATTCTATGTACTTGTTTTTCGTAGGTTTGTGACTGGTTGTATCCTCTGATGTGTACCCAGTCTCCTGTTCTGTGCTGCAATACTGGGGTCTACATGTTCCCTGACACAGTGTCCCAGATACCAGGGTCCTATGTGGGAGTAGTGCTGTCTTCAGAACTTCCAGCAGCTGACAGAGAGCTGTTTGAGGATCTGTTAAAACAGATGTCTGATCTACGAATCCAGGTAAATTTCTGGGCAGTCTGTTATAAGCCAATAAGAAACGGTGTAAATCATCATTATATTCTCTAGTTGTGTAAAATGACAGATTTTTGTCTTGGCTGGTAAGCTCATCTGTGAGAAATGGATAAAGTAGCCATAATAAAGCAGCATAATGAAACTGTAGGTCCTATGAGATGAGACAGCAGAAATTTTAAAATACTAAATTGTAAGTAGAGAGTTGAGTTTGAGACCATTTTTTTTGTTTTCTCTATTTTTCCAAAAGAGAATAGAGGGCCCAAAATGAAATTATGTATTCAGGAGAAAACATGCTTTTCCTTACATGTACATGCACACACCTCTCTGTGTAGTTTTGGTGATAGCATTCTCAGAATATCATGCCCAAACATGTTTACAGTTCAAAAATACTAAGCCACTTTAGAGGAGATCTGTGAAAGTAGTATGTACCTCAGAAATCTGCCTAAATCTTTTCATGCAAGAATTTTGTTGAATCACCAAAAGCTGAATTCATTGATGATAAAGGACCATTTTGGAGCATCCCATGAGAACAGAGTTCTGTTATGGTATAAGTCCTGGTGAGCTCAGCAGGGAATTGCACTAGCACAGGAGGCCACTAATTTTTACTTAAAAGAGGAAAGTACTACAGAATTACGTGATATTGGCTTACTGGATAAAATTCTGTCATTTTTCCTGCGTAGAAGTAGTTCAGATTGAGTATCTTATTAGTTCCATATTTTCCTAAAACTTTGTGTTTTTGTTAATGTTCCCTGATACCATGTCGCAGGTGCCAGGACCCCATGAGAGAGTAGGGTTACCTTCAGAGCTCCCAGCAACTAAGAGAGCACATTTTGAAGATAAATTTAAACAGAGGTCTGGCCACAAAGTCCAGGTAAATCCCAGGACATTCCAAAATCCTATCGTTAAAAAAAAAAAAAAAAAAAAGTAACAGAAATGCATGTTAGAAATGCTGATTTGATTGACAGCAGCTGTGTATGCTGTGTCCTGTGGTTATTTTTTTGTTGGGTGGCTTTTTTGTGGTGTTGTTGTTTGGTTTCTTTTTAGACACCAATTCTGTTACTGCAGCCTGCCACATTTTTCAAATCAGCACATTTCTGAAGTTTTAAAAACTGTGATACAGCACAAGTATTCCAAAGCCTAGTCTGATGGCCATTTAATGTGTTTCTTTTACACAGTAATCATGAGGATATAATTGACAACTATATTTAATAAAATTACAGTACTGAATCCCTTGTCTTATTAGAAAATTCATTTTTGCTCTGTAGGGTAGATCTTAGAAGTCTTGTTGACTGGTTTTCTATATAGTGGCATAACCTGTGGCATAACTAATTTACATCTGGAACATAGTTTGGCTTTTATAATAGTGGGGTGGTTTTTTTTGTTTTGTTTTTTTGGGGTTTTTTTTGTTTTGGTTTTTTTTTTTTTTTTTTTTTTTTTTTTTTTTTTTTTTTTTTTGTTGCTTTTTACATGTAGCTGCTTGTTGAGGTAATTTCTCCTGCCCAGCCCTCAAAGCATTTTGGTCACATGCTGAAGACATTTCTTGAACACCAGATTTCACATTGCTGTCAAGCAGTAAATGATGATGTAGTACATATTAGTGATATTTTGTTAACCTTTTGGGTAGCAACCTCATAAGGTTTCATCTACTCTACTCTAAATCCTGTTAATGTTGATTTTACTACAGCATTCATCTATGTGCAATACCCTGCTTTTATATCCAGTAAATATTTCAGGGGAATTTAAGAATTCCCTGTAATAGCAAATATTATTCTGTGTATTTAGAATACTGGATTGCATATTCTGACCTGCCTGTGGGTTTAATCTATAAATGCTCTCATTTTAGACTCTTCTAAATTAAACAAAATTTCTTTATGTCATTAACTAGCAGTGTTTTCAATCTTTGAAATGTTTGAGGGGTTTATTTAATTTTACATTGGTACAATTTTTTTAGGTTTCTGTAATTAAAGTTTAATTATACATTGTATGTGAATGGTGTAAAATGACGTTACACATTTTTGAAGCACTAAGAAGCCTGTGGTAGTGGTTGCTGTGTTTGAATGATTAATATCTGCTCCAGAAACAGTAGAGTTTGACATGAAGTAACAAAGAACCTGCCTACCCAGCCTTAAATAGGGGTCAGTATTGTGCACAGCTTGATGTTTTCCTTGGCTGTGCCAGCCTGAAAAAGCAGCAACAGCACACAGCATGAATAATCTCCTTTATTTTTTAATTTGGGAGGAAAGAATGAGGAACAAAACAACCTCAACAGCTGTATTCCTTTGGTGTAGCTGGATTCTCTAACCAAAGACTGCAGTTCCCATGCTGAATGACAACAGAGTTGACTTCTGTCTGAGAAGATAAAAATGAGAGATGGACAGTCTCTTATCCGTTGTGCTGGTGAACTAATAGTGTAAATTTTCCCTGCTTGGTTATTTGGCCATATGGCTGCATTGGCAAGAAAACCTTTTCATTGTAGCTGGAAGAAAAAAGCGTACAAAAAAGCTGATAAACTTTTTTGGATGTCTAGGATTTTTGTGGAAAAAGTAATTGAATGTTAAATTTAGCTTGAATTTCTGTACGTTCAGCCAAAGCACGCACAACTTTAGTATTATATGAAAATGGATGTGTATGATCTAAACCAGAAATACTGATGCAACATTGCAAAGGAGATGCTCAGATGTTTGCTTTCACTTGTCAGCCTTCTGAAGCCTCTAGTGATGCAATTAACTTGCCTCAGACTGTACATATCCAGCCACAACCTGAACAAGCAGAAGATCAGAAAGAGTTACCAGAATGGAGTGAGAAAGTTGCCCATGGAATCTTGTCAGGTACAGCTGTAATAAGGGGACTTGTGTTGAATTGAAACCAATGTGAGTGACATTTAAACAGTATTTTCACCTAAATGTATAGGTGCTGATAAAAGTGGAGTGATCAGAAGTAGTTGTTCACTAGCTCCTGTGCTGATCCTCTCAAGGATGCCTTGATGAGCTTTATGGCAACCATGCCATCTATTGCCAACAGTTTGTTCATTGTAAATGAGTTTGGCTCCTCCTTTGACTTTATTAGAATATCACCTGCTGGGACTCAAATCACTGTGACAGAACAACTTTACCCCTGTATGAACACATATTACAGCAGGCATCTGTTGTAATTTCTGCAGATAAACATGTGGGTTTTTTTTCTCTTAAGAGCCTTGGGAATATACTGATGACCACCAGCTGATTGTATATGAATATGCAAGGAGGGCTAGAGGGTTGGGTTTGTATGTTTTCCTGAGTGCTAATAGCATTGAGATGTGCAGTTCTATCAAATCTAACTCAGCTGGTGCTTGCATATCCATTAAAAAACTGAGTATCTGTATTAGGCTGACATTTGGATGTGGGCTGGCAGTATTAAATAAAATTAATGTAAAAAGTGGTGGTATAGGTGCAGAAATTACTGCAAGACTTCTGTGCTGGCCCATTTAGGGGAGAATATAATTGCAGACTCTAATCAGGAATGTTTCTAAGCATTCCTGTTTTGCAGAGGCAGAGGAGGGCTAGCTGAAGGAATCACATTCCATAAAATTGTACATACTAAGAAAAACAATTTTTGTCTTGAAGGTGCATCTTGGGTAAGCTGGGGCCTAATGAAAGGAGCCGAATACACGGGTAAAGCTATTCACAAAGGAGCTTCTAAACTGCGAGAGCACATTCAACCAGAAGAAAAGCCTGTGGAAGTCAGCCCAGCTGTAGCAAAGGGACTTCATGTAGCAAAACAGGCTACTGGAGGAGCTGTGAAAGTCAGCCAATTCTTAGGTAAAAGTTTCTATCTCATAGAATAGAATATTTTTGCCTTAAATAATTACAACTTTGAAAAATGCAAGTTGGTTTCTCTAGTCAGTAAACTAGAGGAATTACTAGCTTGATAAAATTCAGAGATCAGTAGTTTGTGCCTAGTTGTCTCCTGCAAGAGATGTGCTATAAGACTAATGCATATTACTTGGCCTTGAGACATCCTTTTCTTTCCTAAAAGAATAATCTGTATAGTCTTAAGTTTGACATGCTTTTGAAAGTTTTAGACAGTTAATTCAAAATGTTGTCTCTTTTTTTTTTTAACGTTGACAACCATACATTTTAAACCTCTACTCTCACTGGTTACTAACATACAGTACCACAAGAAGAATGTGTGTGTGTATTTTTAAACACACACAACTGAAAACAAGTCTATCTGACTACATATAAATATCAAAATAGAAATGGCCTGGTATTCAGAAGTGCCTGGAAACCCTAACAGCTCACAGTAACTTAATTTTGTTACTTATTTGCATATAATGTTTATATTTACTGTCGAGTGACTCACCCAAGTTTAAAAGAAAATTGTGCTGATTTTATAAAACTACTTTGAAGAACTGGAATGCTTGTAAGAAAGACTTCTACAGAAGACAAGTCAGGAAAGCAGCAACTTGTTCTCCATCTAAAAATTAGAGATAGCAAAGCAGTGAAAACAGTTTCTTGAAATTTGAGTGTGAGATGTGTATATATATCTTTTAAGGCACTTTTTGTTCACAAGGCCAACCTTACTTGTTTTTTAGGATTTGCAGCTGTGTAGAACCAGAAAAATAAGGTTGCTTTGTATCAGTTTGGCACCTGCATGTGGATTAAAGTTTGTCTTTCATATAGGTGTATTTAAATGGAAGCATCACTTAGGACTTCACTGAATCTTCCTGTTAATTATGATGAAAGATTTTTAAAGAAGGATGTTCTGTGTTTTCACTAAATAACCTGCATACTATTGTTTTATGGTAGTTGAAGGGGTGTGTTCTATAGCAAGCTGTGTTGGAAAGGAGCTGGCTCCACACGTGAAGAAGCATGGCAGCAAATTAGTTCCAGAATCCCTAAAGAAAGATAAAGATGGCAAATCTACTTTTGATGGTGCTCTGGTTGTAGCAGCAAGTGGAGTTCAAGGTAATAAAAATTCCTTACACTTTTTCTAGTGGCATATTTTTAATGGTATGAACTCAAATAAGCTGATTGTTTCTACAGGGTTTTCAACAGTGTGGCAAGGTTTAGAAAATGCAGCGAAGTGCATTGCTAAAAGTGTTTCAACTGAGACTGTAAAAACAGTCAAATACAAGTAAGTTACGTTTTTATTGTTTTCATCTTCTACAGCACACTGTCATTGTCTCTGAATACTGGCAAACAAAAGCTTATGAAAGTGCAGGGAAGCTAACTGAAATGGCTCCTTTGTTGTAATTATGTAGCATGTGATAAGGTGGTAAGTGCACAGTAATGATCATCTCTTGTATGCAAAAATTTGAAATGAGTAAATGATTGTAGGAAGTATTTTTTTAGTTCTTTGTTAGAAGTATTACAGCTTCAGGCTGTGTTACAAATAATGTTCAGATTTATATCTTTGCTCTATTGTACAATATCATTATGAAAAAAATTACTGGTTTAAACCTCTCAGCTCTAATCCTGAATTTATGCAAACTTAGCTAAATTTATGAAAAATAAAAGAACCTCATCTATCAGCAGTTTTGGCTAAAGCGAGGCAGTATAAAAAAAGAAAATTTTGTAAGGAAATCTAAGGCATATATAGCAATAATAGAACAGCCTCACTTGCAGAATACAGATGTTCTTAGAAATAGATAGTGGGGGAAGAGGACAATAATATTTGGGATTAAGATGATGTTACTAAATTGATGGAAGGATGAAAGCTGTACGCATGTACTAGAATATGATGTGGAGAATAAAGGAATATATTGAAATAACTGTGAAACATGAAATGCACCCCTCACAAAAAGGCCAGTAGATGTAATAGAAAGTGAAGAGTAAGCAAAAGCAAGCAGTTGAAATGGAATTGGTGATAAGTGTAGCAAAAGAGATATTTAAAAGGATTGCTGAAAAGTGCATACAGGCTACAAGCCAATGGTAACAAGATAAACATCGGCATACAGTATTAAGCAGATTGGCATTCAGGGTTGTGTTGTGAAGCATTTCAAATAGGAGGACAAATAGCAAAGTTCTAGTCAGTTGTGGTTTACTGCTAATGTTTGTTTGCAGTAGGAATGTCAGGAGAAATTATACTGGTACTCATTTCACATAAATTCACATTAATGTTTTTGTTTTAGATACAAATATAGGAAATATGGAGATCAGCAGAAAACAGACACTAAGATTGCAAAACAATAAGTAACTACCTGTTGTAGCTAACTGCAAGATGATTGAAAATATTCTATATGGAATCTTTAAAATCTATCCTTATAATTAGATTAAAATTTTACATAATCTCCCTTTTGTAAGCTGTTTTTTTATTTCAGTGACAAAGATGTCTGCCACTCAAAATACCAGTGAATAAGCTAAATTCCACTTAATGCAAACAAAGCTAAAGGAACACTATCAGTGTCCCTAAATTTTAAAAAATGGCTAAAACTTCGTTGCAGTACCCTTGTGGATGGAATTTTAAAGAGATGCTCATCATATGCATGTTGATTTGAACTGGAGGGAAATGTAGCTTCAGAACTAATGTGTCTGCCAAAGTCCCATGCTACTACGTTTTTTTAAAACTATTTAAATAGATGCAGTGTATATATCTGCACAATTTTTTTAAAAAATAGTTAAAAATTATGTACTTCAGGCAGGCAAACTAAAAATTTAGTTATGAGACATTAGGAAGTTGTTACTCTTACTGTACTGGATAAGCTACAATCCTACTTTAAATGAGGTTACTTATTTTATTGATGCTATACTGGCTTGTGATGTTCCTGAGGTGAAAATAATTGAATTGACAGACTAATCAAACTGACAACTACTTCTGTTGTGATATTAATTTTCTGACCTGCAAATCCAATGTTGATGATTCAAGGCTGTTGCTCTATCAGAGAATTAAAGGCAAAACAAAAAACCCACAAATTCTTTTTATTCAGTCTCATTGTTAGTTCCAGCCACATGCTCTGGCTGCTGTACTGATATATTATAGATTTTTGGATTCTTTGATATTCTTTGCTTCTCTCTAGTCTTATTTTGAGGTCCTCCAAGAACCTCTGGTCATAACAAGCACTGGGAAAAAGTAACTCTGCTGACTGCTGGGATTCTGATGCTGCCAGGAATACTTCCCTTTGCCCTAGTTTGTTTGACTGCAGTGCTCTCTGGAGAAATGTCTGGCTACCCAGAACACTTGGAGTTACTGCTCTCAGTGTACTCTTTTCCTCCTTCATTGTGCTTTCTGTGCACAATTGAGTCCTTAGTCTGAGACTGCCAACTTGCCCACTAAAGCACAAAGAAGCTGGACTCACAGCCCATGGGAGAGACCAAAGGTTTTTATCACTTCATAATTTTCATTGTGTCCTCATGGAGGTTTTGGAAGAGAAGAGTAGAGGGGCAGAATCACCTGCTGGCCGTGCTGCTTTGGATGCAGCCCAGGATACAGATGGCTTTCTATATAGAGAGTGTAGGAATTTTACCTAAGAAGTAAGGTGAAAAAGAACCTTTAGTGATTGCATAAAACCTCTCTCCCCTCCCTTCTTAACATTCTATAGGTTTTTTTTAGATAGGTTTTTTACTCCTCAAAATTGGAGGGGAAAAATGGGAGGGAGACTGGAAGTGTTCTTGAAGAAAAAGAGTAGAAACATATTGGAATTTTCAAAGAGCAATTGATCTGATAGAGGACCAGCCTTTATTCAAATGGCTTCATAAATTCTAATTTTATTCTTTAGACATTTAGGCACTGTGCTTATTATTTTTTCTTGGTAATGTCTGAATTTCGGCTCTCAAAAGAATTCAGTGAAGATTAAAATATTAATAATAGAAATCTACAAAACTGCTCTCTTTCCTTAGGTATGGAGAGGATGCTGGTCATGCTACAGACAATGCTATGAATTCTGCAATCAATGTTGGTGTTACAGCATTTAACATTGAAAATATTGGTATCAAAGCTGTTGTAAAGAGAACTGCAAAGGAAACCGGCCATGCTGTGCTAGATGAATATAAAGTATTGGATAATGAGAAGAAGGGTAAAAAATGAAAGCAATTAAATATTTCTCAGAGCCTTACATTAGAGTTGAAACTTCCTATTTAGAAGTAACTACACTGCTCATCTGAAATTGAACATAAGTCACACTATTTTTCAAGCAACTGTTATTTAATTTGACAGGCAAATGTAAAAGTAGGAAGAGCATTTGTAGAAGGAAAAAATGAAAGTTGTCACCTCCTTGTTCAGTACAGAACAAGAGGTTTAAACAACTGGATCAGGGCTTTAGGCAATTGGAAGGATATGAGTTTGCAGTTCATATACTTGCATCTTTAAGTACATTTTCAAAATAATATATGGAATAATAGATTAATATAGAAATACTATTGTGAATATTTTTGTAAAACTATATTTTTTAAGAAGGTAGTGATACAGAAAGAGAGGGATTGCTAATTCTGGAATAAATAAAATTACCAGTTTTGGCTTTATAACTATCCTTAAGAATTAGTTTTACTAATCGAGTCTTGTCTTATTTAATATGCATTACTAAATAAGCATTGTGTTTCATTTTTTAATAGAGAATTTCTCTTTTCACGTACAAAAAAGCTGATCTTACCCAAAGTTCATGTTAGGAGAAATTAAAGATAAACCTCAGGTAATTAGGTAGTCATTCTCTTTCAGACTTTTCTTTTCATCCAGCATATAAGTAAACCAAAGATACCAACCATTACTTCTAAAAGAGTTATTTACAGGACTAGAAAAATGCATTTTCCAGTTGACTTCATAAGGAATATACAAGGATTCTTTGAAATTCAGGTTTTTATGTAGAGAGAATAAGTATGGTTTTGCATAAATTATTTTTCTGTGAAAATATTAGAGGGCACTGGGAAAGTCTATGCACTCTGTATTTTTCAGCTGATTCAGATAATATATCATGACCTCCTGATGGAAGACTCCTAATGTTTGAACAAATAGTTGTAATGGTCATCATCTTTAATCCATTAAATTGATAATTGCACAAGGGTGTGAAGTGGTGAAAAAGACAATGAAGACAAACCCTTTTAATGAAGTGTTGTGTAGAATAGACACTTCTGTGTAGATTTGTAATCCCATTTGTAGCCCAGTGTAAAATAACGCAAGATGTTAAATCCTTGAGATGCTTTGACCCTGCTGCTTATTTAACACTTTACTGTTGAATCTTAAAGCTGCTACACATTCTGATACTGGCTGGACCTGCAACAGACAGAATGCCAACAACTTAAAACTTATCTCCATTTCATGTATATGGAGAAAATAACTATAATTGGCAAGTGATATTTTTAGAAGATTGAAAAAATGCAGTAACAACTACAGTCTGTTAGAATGGTAATAGGTGCATATTTTGTGGTAGCTACTGAAGGTGTATGCTTAAGGCAAAAAATGTGAAAGAAAGGATCTAACCACTTGAAGTGTAACTTTGATTTATGGAAATAAAGATAAAATCTGTGCTTGACCTTTTTATGATATGAAACTTCCATATGGATCCATAAGTGGAAGAACTAGGACTTCAGAAGTAATAAAATAGCAGTATGGGGTTATATATACAGTATAAACAAGCTCATCAACTAAAGCTTAAAGATTTCAAACTAATAAGTTCATCCAAAGTACTGTGCAACAATTTCTGTTACTATAGTCTACCACTTGCCAGCTTGTGTAACCAGTTAAGGATTGCTGAAGACTTAACACTAGCAAAAGCATTTTTTGTTGCTATGGCCTGTATTTACAATAGGGATATAGGTATTTGTATCTTCTTTCTCCCTCCCATTTTGAGGTTTTGCATATAGCATGTCCTTCAGTTTCCTCTATAAATCATCAAAACAAAGAGTTGTATTAAAACAACAGTTAGATCAAGGTATTACAGTCTTCAAGAGACCACATTGGAGTACACTGAGGAATAACAACATTTAAATGCCATCAGTATCAGGTAGTGGTGTTCTGCTCAACCGGCTGTTCTCTTCATGTGTATGTCTTTCAAAATGGATTAAAACTATTTTTTAAATGATGCCTACCCCATTTTACAGCTTGTAATGTGATATATCCATGATCTTCCCTTTTACATTGCTCCAAAGTTTAGTTAATTTTCCCAGCTGATGGCATGATGCTTGAACTTACCTCACTTCACCTGCCATTCCTTAAGCCCATTCCTTAGCAACTCCATAGGCTTCTCCATTCTTCACAACAGCCTTCTCATATTTACTGCCTTATCTCAGCTCTCCCTTTTATATATTAAGCTCTCCAGGTAAGGTTGGCTTTCTATTCACAGCTGGTTTGGTTTCTTTGAACACTGAACATCTTTTGATACATTGCATTCCTAGAAATTTTACTAAGCCATGTAATGTATGAACTATGTGATTTTCTGAGGCATTCTTACTTCCAAATTTATTCAAAGACTTTTCTGCTACAATATTGGTCTCAAATCTTATCTTGAGAGGATTACTTTCAATGATCTCCAAGTCATTCTAAGCTCTAGCCATCTCTGGCATTTTCATCATTGTGTAGATACAAACCATGGTTCTTATCTCAAATCTAAACCCATGTATTTGAATTGATTCCTCTAGATTCCAGTGGTTGTTTGGTTTGTTTAATGCTGTTTTAAAACCAACTTGGAATAGCCTATTTTTAATGTTCCCTGAATAAATCCATAATCCATTAAAAATAATTGGTAAACCTACCTTCTGCTACAAAAAACATGCTGACCAGCTTACGATGGAAGGGTGAGGGTTGAACAGAGTCCCTGGTCTGTAATCCACTTCCTGCTCAAAACAGGTCCAGCCTGGAGTACAGTCCTCTGCCCCAATTCTGTTCATGTTGTGATTATCTCCAAGCATTGAGACTTTTCAGCCCTTCTGGGCAACTTTTACCCAACTTGACTCTGCCCATTATTCCCCCTTACACTGAGCCAAACATTTTAAAATGCAGGTGCATTTTATTGCATATCCTTCCATCATGCACACTGGAGGAAACTTAAACTTTGGCTTCTCCATCTTAGACTTTTATATTGCATAGCTGATTACAGTGCTAAGCTCCCCTTATGCCTTCTCTTCTCCAGCCTGAACAAAGGCAAGTTCCTGACCTAATGCAGCCCTTGAGACTTGTTTGGGAGTCAAAAGCTAAGCACTTCAGCACCTGCTGAATAGAGTGGAAGAACCATCTCCCTCAGGCTCCTGGCCATGCCCTTGCTATGGCAGCCCAGGAGTCCTTCAGTCTTGTTTGCTGTAAGCTGTTGGTGGCTCATGGCAGCTTCTTCACCAGGAAGACTGTGTCTTCTACAACATGGCATTACTCCAGTTAACCCATGCCAGATACTGGGCTTTGCACTTGACTTTTGTTGCATTGCATTAGGTTTCTCCAGGCTGTACACCTACCCATGAATAGTCACCCTTTTCATCCTGCATACTAACTGCTCCTCTCAACTCATTGCCATCATCAAATTTGCTGAGCTCATACTTAAGTCTTCCAGGTTATCAATCAGGAATTAAGGGTATTGGCTCAGGTATTGATCCCAGAGTCAAACAGTCATACTGATGATCTCCACACTTCAAGCCTGATGGCCCAGCCAATTTTCCAGGAGCCTTATGAAGCAGTTATCCAATCTAGAACTCACCAATTCAGCTATAAAAGTACTGTGGGAGACTACATCAAAGTCTTTGGTAAAGTCAAAATATACAACGGCCACAAGTTTCCCCTTGCCCACACAGCCATTCATCATACCTTAGTTACTGGTGCTACAGAAATAACTTTGTAAAAATTAATTTATGCTTTCAGCAATTAGTCTGCCTTACTTTTAAGTAACCCCAGGTGTTTAGTGCCTTTATGTATCATAAATACATATTTAAGTATAAAATTCTGTTTTCAAAACATTGTGTTGTGATCAAGTTTTCTAACTTCTTACTAAAATTTTTGAACTCAACCCATTAAAAGCCTTAAAACAATGATAATGCCTTTAGCAGTGTCTATATAGCCAATTTTAACCAATTTATTTGGAATAAAGAAATGGAGGAAAATTCTTCAGTTACGAGTGTCACTGTGTTACTGCTGTGATTGTTAAACATGTTGATGATTTGAAGTTTTACACACTGACCTGGTTTAGGGCAAATTTGGAAGAAAACCTCCAAAGGGGTTCCTCTAAAAAGCAGATTCAAGTGGCCCCTTCCCCAGCTGGTTTGGGAAAAGATTTCCTTGGAGGAAAGTGGAAAAAAAACTTTATTTAACAGGCAAAGCATTCACCAGCACAAAAAGTGAACAATATTAAACAATGAAACCTCTCGCCTCTCCAAAGAGATGACAAACTCAGAAAGTCTCCTTGGTGGGCTGTAGCTTGGCTCACCCAGCCTGTTACCAGTCCCTCCGGCACTGGAAATGCCACGGCCCAGGCCTGGTCTAGTGGGCCACAGGTGTGAGCTGCCGGTGTTCTGGGTGTTCAGCCCAGAGCAGGTTCAAACAGTTCCAAGAAAAATAAAACCCACAGTCCAGGGAACTTCTCTGCCTCAACTAGCTAGAAACTAACAAAAAAAGCAAAGGAAAGCCCTCTCCTGCCAGCTGTCCATGCTGCAGACAACACAGTCCAGGAGAGGATGCGGGGGAGCAACTGCAGTCCCAGATAACAAACTCTGCGCTTCTTCTCTCCCCACCTTCACTAAGAACCAGTCTTAAAGGTGAAAATTTATTTCTGGGCTAAACAGATGAATGGGTATAACAATTCAGCATCATAAAGTCACCCCAGACCATATGCTCACACAAGACCTCAGTCCACAGGCCACTTCTTTTCTCTCACTCCAGTTCCCAAACCATCAAGCGAAGCAACTGCAGTTAGACTTGCTGTGCTGTGCCAACCCAGCCAGTGTTCTCTGGGCTCATCCTTATGTGCACAGTGACCTGGTTCAGACATCTAGTAATCCCTGGGTGAGGGGGGACCTGAAAGTTCCCTGGAGAGGAGGTCAAATTAAAGTCTCCTGGGGCAGGAAGAGTATGCCATGAGTGGGGATGCAGCCCTCAGTTCACCTGTGCCCTCTGTTCTCAGACTTGTAATTCCAGGCCTCTTCCTGAGCTTTCTAAATGTGCCCACCCACTAAGAACAATTCATCAGGTTGGTTACATTAATCTTGAAATAGTTGTTCACAAAAACTTGTAACAAGAAAAATGGTTACTCATTAAATCCTTTGCTGTTAATATTCAGTATACAGTGAGTTATGAATGCTGACCTAGGTCCAAGTCATTATTTAAATTACTGGTTTCTTATGAAATGTGTTTTCAAAATGAATGTTAAAAAGGTAGCTTTCAGTAATACATGAAGGCAAAATAAGAAGCTAAATTTAAATGCAGTTACAGTGCAGCACTCTTCTAAATTCGTTTCTTGATTAAATTGTATCAGAAAATTCTGAATTCAACCCACACCAAAGATGATAATTCAGTGATTAGCTGATAGCATCAGTTATAACTTGAGACTCAAAAATCATCTCCTGCTCTAATATATATCAGAGAAGTGAAATTAAAATTACGTTTTCTTCTAAGAATTACTCTCCATCCTACCATTGTACTTCCCACTCTTCCATCCTACCGTTGTCCTCCATCCATTAGGCACACTGGATTAGTGCCCTGCTATTGCAGTATCAGTGAGGCATTAGATCAGGAAATTCCACTACCCCTTTAGGATTACAATTCACAACACTTCAGGACGGGCTTATGGCAATACTGGTTTTTATGCTGTGTTAAAGTAATGGTAATACATAACCCATGTTTTAAACTTTTAAAGCAGTGCCTGTGTTGCCCAGCAGGTGGTAGGGCTATGGCATTTGGCTTGCTACTCGTGCAACAGAATTACTTGAACTGAGGAAACCATACCCTTTCTCATAATATATCAGTAAAGGAAAATTAAAGTCCACCCCCTTCCTGGGAAAGTGATCAGATAGTTCCTTTAGTGAGCATTAAGTCCTGTGAAATGGTGAGTTGAGCTAAGAGTGCACTAATTGCTCCCAGTTTCACCCTGTCTCTTGCATCAAGTCTGGTGCTTTCCTGTGCAGCTGGTAAGTCACTTAGATCACCAGCCAGCAGAAACTGAAAACATTAAACATTTTCCCTTATGTAAGTTTTCAGTGTTTCAGAAGCTGTACTGGCTCACTGAAGAGTCACACAAATGTCAAGAGCTAGAACTGAAGCAGCCAGAGAAGGTGACAGGAAGAACCTGACAGAGGTGATACCACACAACAATAATCTGATTAACTCACCCCATAAAGATGTTCCTTGAGAAATCCATGAACTGATCTGAAATTCCTTGTTTGAAAAATGCAACATCAAACATTTTTAAGCATCGATTGAGATCATGTAAGATAATTCTTTTCCAATGTATATTGACTAACACCATTGATTTGATCAGTGATGATTCTGAACTCTCCCGTCTCAAGTTAGGGTCTTACACACTGATTTGCAAATAGCACAGATCACAATTATCGAGCGTGCTAAAAGATGGGCTGGTCACACCGTAGGGCAGGTTCCACTGCACTGTGCCTGCCTTCACATGTGGGTCATAGCATCTACTTAAAGTCGTGCTACTTGCCATCCAGAAGAAATATTTTTAAAAATCTGCACACATTTGTGTTTCCCTAGGTCATGAAAAGCTCAGCACACTGTTCAAGTTACATGATCAAAACTCTTAAGTGGGCCAGAGCTGTACCCTATTTCCCCATCCGTTTCTGGTGCTGCCCGAGCCACATGCAGGGCGTTTCGCCGGACAGAGCACAGAACAGCCCGGCACACGCGGCGGACGGGACGGGCGGACGGCACGGGGCGGCGCTCGCCGGGGCCGGGCAGGTGCCGGCGGTAGCGACTGCCGGTGGCGCCCGGCCCCGTCTCCCTTCTCGGCTTTGCCAGGGTAGTGGGAGAGCCACGGGGACCGCGGCTTTGCCTGGGTAGTGGGAGAGCCGCGGGGACCGCGGCTTTGCCAGGGTAGTGGGAGAGCCACGGGGACCGCGGCTTTGCCAGGGTAGTGGGAGAGCCGCGGGGACCGCGGCGGGGCCGGCAGGGCGGCGGCGCCGGGAGCGGTCCCGCAGCGCCGCCCGCGGGCAGCTCCCGCCGCCTCCCTGCGGCAAAATGGCGGCTGCCTCCGGGCGGGCCCGCGGCATGGCCGGGGCTCCTCAGCGCGGCCCGGCTGCGCTGGGAGCGCCGCTAGCCTTGCAGGGCACCGGGAAGGGCCGGCCCGAGGGATGCAAGGTGTCAGGAGGAGCCCGAAGAAGCGGGATAAATCATGTGAGGCGAAAAGGAAGATAGGGCCGGCTGCCGCGGCAGGCAGCTCAACACCACACAGCCTGCTCGCTCCGTCTTCTCCCAGTGGGATGGGGGAAAGAAGGAAGGAAGGGGGAAAGAGAGAAAATTCTGTTGATACAAACAGAATTTAATAACTAAAAAGGAATAACAACAACAAAAAGGAAACCCAAGAAAAGCAACCGATGCAAAAACCTCCAGTGCTCACCACCAGCGGGACATTGCCTTTCTCGAGGCAAAGCAGCCCCAGCAAGTCCCAACGCCCTAGTTTTTATTTCTGAATGTGACATGATACGGTATGGGATATCACTTTGGTCAGTGGGATCAGCTGTCCCAGCCATGTCCCCTCCCAGCTCCTTGTGCACCTCCAGCCCTCTCACTCGTGGGGTGAGGAGCAGAAAAGGCCCTGACCCAGTGTAAACAATGCTCAACAGTAACTAAAACATCACTGTGCTATCAGCACAGTTTTCATTACAAATCTGAAACAGTCCCATACCACCTAGTATGCAGAGAATTATGTGTCCAAGGCAAGCACAGTACACTGGGCTGGGATGTCACTTTGGGCGAAAAACAGAGAAGACTTACATGGGTGCATCCCTTGCTGGGGGAAAACAAAAAAAATGGAGAATGATATGCTCTTTATGCATACTTCTTTCTACAATTTTGAATAAAAGTGGAAAGCTGGATTTCTAGGGTCAGTAAATATCTCTGAGACCTCTAAGTAAAGTATGGCATCTCTGCATGCAGTTTGCAGGATGAGGACTTGTTCCTATTAGCAGTCAGTCCCCTTGCTGAAGTAGCAGTAGTTTCAGTGCTGTGATAATTGTTGATGCTCATGCCTGGTGGGATTGTTTTTGTCCTAAGTTTGAGCAGGAAGCTACATGTTTTTCCCTGTGTTGAACAACATGATTGCCTTTTGAGTGCTAATAAATGGAAACAGGAAATGTCAGAAGCTCCTGTGCTGCCTTAATTCAGTCCCTTGAAATTTACATTTACATACCATTTTCAAGCATTCTGTTCATACTGATTTTTTGCCTGAACAGTGTTTCTTTCAGTGTCTGAGCTGCAGACCTCTTCAAACTAGTCCTGGAGTCATGGATTTTATAAAATGTTCATTCATAAATGGAAAAGGAAAACCCAGTACTAACATAGTCAAAATGGCACCTTATGTATTCAAAATGGCAGAAAAAGTAGCTTGGACATACTTGCACCAACATGTAAGCAAATGACCTTTAATAAATCTCCTGACTTAGTAGTGTCTCTAGATAAATAGATCAGTTGTTCTCTGCATGCACCAGTTCTTTTACCTGACACATGATGATGATCAGGTAAAATGGTAATCAGGTAAAAAGTTGAGTTGTGGTGATTTACTTATAAAAGCAAACTATATATTTAGTAAAAACCTTTATGGTGATGGCATGCCAGTAAAAGACTTTCAGCTCCAAGTGGGTTCTACAACTATTTTCTTTGTGTGCAAATAGACGTTATTGTCTGTTTCCCAGGAATAATTTATTCAGATTAATTGCCAATGACCAGGCTTGTTAGACAACTCCATCTAAGCCAGAGACATGTGTAGTCAATGAATAGAGAAAGCTTTTTGAAGGTGTGATTCATCTGACCTACTTTGCCTGGCTGTTCTAGCATGAGATGACTCACACCCTAGGAGGTGCCAGTTTCTCTCCCTTGGGTAGAAAGCAAGCTGAGGATGAGTGGCTTGTAGATAGATGCCTGCATTCCTTTACTGCCATCTCACCCTTGTCATCTTTTTACTGGTGTATCTGATTGTTGTGCCAATTAGGCAGTTTGCTGACAGCCCACCAACCACTCTCATTTAGCAGTCATGAAGAAGAGATTTTTACTTTACAGAGTAAATTGAATCATCCATGTCCATAAGGGGTCTGTTCCTAATATACCTACTGATTCTCAATGATTGTGGATGTAGGACTGTGAAATCTTTCAAATTTTTTTTTCTGACTGTAATGACAGTCAGCTCAAATCTGACTCTATATTGTTTGGATCAAGATTCAGTACACATTTTGGTCGGGAAATGTCATGCAAATGTTTCTGGGAGAGAGAGAGAAGACATATAATACCGCAGTGTATTTCTTATTAGACAAAGAGGTCTTAAAGACATATTTATGCATGTCAGCTACTTAGTAATGTTGATAGAATTGTATGTTACTTCAGCTTGTGAGATTTCATTTCCTGTGGCTTTCCTTGCCAGGAAAGCTGCAGCATTTTCCCAGCACACTGCTGACTGCAAGTGTCAGGAGTCTGGAGATTTCAATACTGTTCGTGCTCTTCCATGTGGTGCCCCTTCACTATGCAATATTGTTTCTGCTTTGTTCATAGATTCTAAAGGCATCTGTCCATTTTAACTTCTACAGGACTGAGTAAAGATCTGCCATACTATAGAGCTGATGCCCTAGAGCTGATTCTTGCCCTGAGCTTCTCCTGAGTTTCTCTCTTGACTATAGAAAATTGTTTCAGGCAGCCTTTTGCCTGATACATGTTCCAGATATCCAGACCTGGGTAGCAAAACATGCAGGAAAATGGTTTTCATCCTAAGTGGCTGCTATTGTCAAGTAAAATAACACCTGCAGACAGCCTTAAAAAGAAATTTAGTGGGTTTTTTTTATTTTGTAGTTTCAATCAGAGCCTTCTTATCTGAACTGCATATTTTTTTTTTTCGCATTTTCTTCACAAGAGCTTTTTCCTTATGCTTAGTATGCTAGGATGTGGTTAGGTTCTCATGATAACTTAAATGTGAGGTTTCAGAATTTACAGGCTTTCTTCTGTGATGACTGTAAATTGTCCATTGACATGGAGAACATTTATAGGCCTTGAATAGTCTATTTATGCCTAACACATATGAGGTTGCAGGTAAAAAGTGCAGTGCAGTCCCTCCAAGCAAAGACCAAGTCTCTGGGCAGGTAGCTAGCTATACATAGCTGCATTAAATTCACACTAACAGATACGTGGCATGACCTTCACTTCTTATCACAATTAGAAATAACTCCAGAAATGCAAAATACTCGGATACATTAAGCCCTAGCAATACTTACCAAGCCACTTGAAGTGATTTATTTCTACATCCCTTCTCTGTCTGGGCAGGGATTGCATTTTCCTGAATATATATTGCCTAAAATGGAGTGGCTTCACTCTGGATGCATTCTGGGTGCTACTGGACTATTAAATGCTTAACAACAATTATATTTTTTAAAAAAACTGTTTTTTGTTGCTGCATGGAAGAAAGACTTTCTGTCAGTGTAGCAATTACAGTGTGACACTTGACAATTTACCATTTCTGTACATGTATTCGTCAGAACAAAATATAATTGGAATTTGGCTTCTAGTTTTGTTAATGGTGCAGAAAAAAAAATCTAATGAAAGAAATTTTGTATATAGTCTTGAAATGGTAACAGGAATTGAAGACTGGAAACACTGGATTTAAAGAGCTTATTCTTCCTGTGTTTTCCCTCTGCATCTGAGCACTTAGTTAAGATTTCTTTGAAAACAAAACCAATTTCATTTTGATACAGCTCAGCTCTGGTTACAGGTTTGCCTGTTTCTAATTTTCAGTGTTATTTCCTTTAAAAAAATCCCTTCTTAGTGCTCACTGTCATCATAATTTCCTCTTTTCCAAGCTCTGAGAAGTTAATAGAAATCTGCTTTGCAGAAACCTTATCTATTTGTGTTGAAATGATAGCAGCAGTGTAGTAAGATTTTATCTTTCTTCTTCCTAGCCATCTGCCTCCTTTATTTGGAGTGGGAGAAAACAGGCAACAGCAATCAGATTTCCTTTAGTTTTCCTACATCTAAAGCTTTTTGAGTCATGCTTCAAGGGTATCTTTGGCTGGGTTTCACCTTATCCTTTTTGTCTCTTGTACTGTCATTAAGCTACCAGTACTGTCATTATTTTTTTGCTAATGTGCCCCGTGTCTAATTTAATGTTGGTAAAGAGCAATGGAGCAAGAAGGGCTTGGAAGCCCCACCTCTCCCCCACTATTCAAGATGTCTGCCTAGTGTTCTCCAGTGTGTCGCTTTCACTGAAAACAAACTTGGCTTACCTTAAATTACTCTTCTTTATATTTCTTGACTATTTCAGCTCTTCAGCCCTCCTTATTCCAAGTTTACCTGTTCAACTCCCTGTGAGTGGTTGGTTTGCTTCTGCAGTTTGCAGTTGAAATCTGTTGCTTCAAGCTATGAAAAAGAAGTGTCACCAGCTGATTGTGAGCACAAGGAGTGCCAGAGGTGATGTAATCAATATCTGTCATCAGAGCTTTGATTTCTCAGATGTTAGATAATTATTTCTTGAAGAGCATTTCTCATGTATATGTTCAGAGAATTTGTATCTGTGTTGACAATGGCAACTCTCCTTTAAACACCCCTCCCCCCCAAATATTACAGCCTAATAATTTTCTCTTTTGTATGTCTTAATGAATTAGACTAAGTTTTCAAAGACACCAGTCATCATATTGGTATTATAAAGCATTTCCCAAAGGGCCTCCTTTGTAGAGTTTGTGCTCTCAGTTCTTTTGGAATATCTTATTTTGGGCAATAAAACATTGTGGTACCCAAGAACCATTGACTATTTTTTTGAAATGCTTGCTTTCCAAACTTAGCTTTAAAAGACAAAACCACAAACTGCCTCTGCATTTTCATGCATTGTGTTTTTTGCTTACACATATCCTGGTGTGTGTCACAGGCACATTCTTCTTTCTTTCAGAATTTTTCATAGAGAAGCACAGAGGGAAGAAAGAGAAAACAATTTCTATTTCTGCTCCTTGTTTTCCCATGTGGAATGTGCTTGGAGAATTGTTTACCTGGGGTGATTGCTTGATTGGATTCTGGTGAGGATTGTTTGAGCCTGATGGCCAATCCAATCCACCTGTGGCTGGACTCTTGCCAGAAGGTCACGAGTTGTAAGTTAGTTAGATAAGGTAGTTAGAAAAAGTAGGTAGGTCATTTTAGTATCTCCTTTAAATAGTATATTAATGTACTATAGTATAGTTATAATAAAGAAATCATTCAGCCTTCTGAACTGGAGTCAGACATCATCATTTATTCCCACCGGGTTCACCTGGATTTACAATAGGTGTGGTATGACTTCCTGAGACCACACAGGCAGGAGCATTTCTCTGTAGACATTTCCTCAGAGAACCAGGCTGTTAGCATGAATATGGTCAATAATTTATCAGTAATGTCCTCTTGATGTGATCAAGATCATAGGGTTCATTTTAAGACATTAAACTACCATCTGGCCACTTTAAGGGATGAGAGTTGCCCAGCACCTTGTCTGAAGCATGCCAGGTGGGTTGTGCTCTTGTCAAAATCCCCTGCTACCTTCTGCTTCTGATCATACCTTTCAAGGCAGAAAAAAACTAGTTTTTATCATACCTTTCAGCTTTATGGCTGACCAGTACACAGGTTGGGCAAAAATATATTTTCCTAAACATGATAGCTAGAGGGCCTGTATTTTTTTAACACTTATCTTACTTTAATTAGTCACTTTCTTTTCTGATAGTCATAAAACATAATTTATTTTGATCAGATTTTATATGGGTGCAATTTAGGAAATGACTATTAATCATTGAGAAGTAAGTCAAAATGAACTAATTCAGAATTTCAAATAGCACATCTCTCAAATATACTCATTGGGTATCTTCTTTTAGATTAAAAAACTAGGGTCAATGTCCTCTCTACATTTTTTTAATTCTGATGGACAACTAGAAAATTATTATATTTAAGGAAATGTCTGTCTTGGGTTTTTGTGGAAGTAGTTTTATTTGCAAAGTATTAATGCTTCATTGTTTTCAAGGCAGTAGTCGTAACCACTGTTGTAACCATTTTTCAACACATTTAAGAAAGGACAAGATAATGTAACTACATAGAAATGACCAATAGATCTGTAGCTTCTGAATCAATCTTCTGAATTTTTTCTGCTTTTAATAATAGGGCTAGTACAAGAGCTTGTGTAGTAATTGACTTCTTTTAATACTGCAGGCAGATGCTTGAAAGCTCAATATCTGAACTGAGAAACACTGTAACAGAACTGGAAAAAAGTCTTAACAGTGTTGAAAATGAAGGTAAGTGAATTACAACAGTCTTTCTAATTGATTAGCAAACACGATAAATAATTATTTTAGGAAGGACCTACAGGGCTCAGATTTTTATTTAGAAATTTAAATTTTCTCTTTTCAAACATGGCTATTATATCTGTGGTGCTTCAGATGTGAAATTAAGAAATACTATGTGTGGCCATGCTAGCTTTTTTTGGTTAATTATTAATGAAACTATGAATAACATAAATTCACAGAGTTGGTTAATATTCTGACCACAGTAAGCTTAGTGAAAATATCCCTTGATTTATATTTTCAAGCTCTTTTATATGCAAAGATGCTTATTATGAGGATTGCTAGGTGAAGACTTTCTCAGTCTCTGGTTAGTCATAAGGAACAGTTTTTAAAAATGCTCTTGCTTAAAATGACATGAACTAATCTGGGAAATATAATAATTCTGTTTTTAAGATCATGAATGGAAAACCAGATATGAGACACAAGTAGAATTGAAAAACACCTGGAAAGGCAGATTAATATTCTGTGACATAAGGTGGAGCTTATTCATGGAAATCCAGCAGGTAGAAATTGATATTAATAACTTTTAAAATAGAATTAGTGATTATTAGAGATGTTGAAATCATATCAAAAGGTCACAATTTTCTGCTTATTTATAGATAAACTGTTGATTGTTCACACCTTTGATAAAATGCCTGTGGTAAGTACTGTGACATTTAGTTGGCTTAACAACAAATCACAGTCTAGTTGGAAAACTCATATTTCTTTTTTCATTAAAGAAATAGCAGTAGCCTGT
Source organism: Lonchura striata (assembly GCF_050655825.1). Taxonomy (NCBI): domain Eukaryota; kingdom Metazoa; phylum Chordata; class Aves; order Passeriformes; family Estrildidae; genus Lonchura; species Lonchura striata. The sequence goes on from NC_140703.1 coordinate 67,352,938, forward strand.
TCCAGAAGGAAAACAAAATCACTTCTGCTTATATTTTTATTGTTTCATATATGCAATTGCTTATAAAATATTCAGTAAAATCCTTATGTAGGAAGTACATAAAACCTGAATATTGGGAAGAGTTATGTAGTGAAATATTTTCCTGAGAGAAGGTTTTGTAATTGAATCTGCAGTCAGGCTTGTGAGATGGAATACCTGGACTAGATCTATGAATAAATGGGAAGACATTAAACTTCATGGAGGCATTTAGTCTTTGAGCAATCTCATAGTAAAAAATGGCTTCAGTTGTGAGCAAGTGGAATTCCAGATGTTTGTCTTCCTGTCCTATCACTGGGCACTGTTGAGAAGAGCCTGGCTGCCTCTTCTTTATTCCTTCCCATCACAAATTTATACACCTTGATAAGAACCCCTGGGCTGAACAGTTGTGGATCTCTCAGCCTTTCCTCATCCTTCAGGTGCTCTGGTCTCTTAATCGTCTTCATAGCCCCGTGCTGGATGTTGGACTTGTTCCAAGAGTTCCATATCATTCTTGTACTGAAGAGTCAAGAACTGAACCCAGCATGGCTGCTGCATCTCACAAGTGCTAATATAAGGCTTGGGTTACCTCCCTTGACCTGCTGGCAGCTCAGGAACCACAGGCCACCCTTGCTGTGAGAGTGCATTGATTTCATGGGGTCACCTTGCTCACCAGGACCTCAAAGTCATCATCTCCCAGGCTGCTTCCCAGCCAGTCAGCTCCAGCATATACTGGTGCCTAGGATTATTTGCCTCCAGAGGCAGGACTGCATTTATACTCTACATGATTCCTCTCTGCCTGTTTCTGCAGCTTCTTGAGGCCCCTCTGCATGGCAACACAATCCTCTGTTGTATCAATCAATAATCCCAGTTTTGTATCAACTGTGATAACCTAGATGAATAGTTGGAGTAACATTTTACATAATATAGTCACAGTCACTTCATTTTACAGTAAATTTTTGCATTATTGAAGGAAGTATCTGTTTTCATTTTTTAAATTTTATTCCTTAATGCACTCATGCTTCATGTCCTTTATTTCAACACAGGTAAAATATTTTTTCTGCAATCTTGAGGAGAAAATGCCAAGGAAAAACCCCAGCAAATATTGTGGAGATTCTGTCTTCTAAGGTCATAAATGAAGTAAAAAGATCATTGTAGATTCAGAACTGCTTTTTCATTAGCCTGTCATCTGCTGAAATATTGGACAACTTTTCTGCTTCTTATCCACCTTTAGGAATACGGAAGGTAGATAAAGATGTGATAATGCCTTGTAACACATTGTGATAATGAACATTATGAAGCAGGGCTGTTGTGATTTTTATTCCTGTTGCTTATACTTACAGAAGTGCTACCATCTGACTTTTTTGGTGCTTCAGAATCTGAAGATTGTTGGGACTTTAGTGACCCTAGAAGAGGCTGCATGCTCTGTTAATAGGAAGGATAATTATCTGCTGTAAGCAGGGTGTGAATAACAAATTGTTTTTTCTGATCTGACTTTCAAACAGTCAACATTTTTGCCAGTTTTAATGTTGTCCTAGAGACCATGGTGTTTTGTAGGTAGGCAAGACTTTTTTTCTTTAGCAGCCAGTTAAAAAGAGAACAAAATCTTCCTCATCCCACTTTCCTGTTTCACTGAGTTCATCTGAAAATACAGCTGGGATTATGTTCAAAGAAAAATCTCGAAGACAGAACACTGATCTAGAATGTTTACAGCAAAGTCTGGTTTGGATGATTATTCCTGTCAGTCTGTAAAGCACAGACTGGCGTGCATAGCTACAGTATCACAAGTATTTATTTCCATCCAATTGCCAGTACTCTCCTAACCAATCTAATTACACCTTGCCAGGCACTCCAGGAGGCATTACCAGCGAGATAATCTCCTTTGCCACCAACCCAGTACATTTCTAATCCCTGCTATGCACTGCACTGCCTGCTCACCAATTAGCTGTGGTTCTGAGAGGTTTGACTGACTGTTCCCACAAAGGGAAGAATGTCAGCCCGACTGAAAGGTTCATCCTGCCAGAAGGAGTCTACAAGAGAGCTTGAGGACTCCTAGGCTCATTTAGTGAAGCCTGGGAAAGTCTGGAGCCCATGTTCTAGGCCATGCAATTTCAAGTCCTTACTTCATTCTTCCACCTTAGAGTTAACAAATCCTGTTTGCTAATCAGAAAGGGAAGAGCTTTAAGGATTTAATGAAATGTTATTTTCTTGTTTTGGTTTTGGGAGATGGAAAGAGCAGAAAAATATTAAGGTATTATGTGGGCTTTGCTGTTCTTTTTTTTTTTTTTAGCTGAAGCCATTAGAAAAGTGTTTATTTACAGATACTCTTGGAGAATGAAGAGCTGCTTTACTTTATATATATATAATTTTAGAGGATAAAATGGTAAAAATACACAAAATTTTTGTGGTGTTCAAGCATTTAGATTTGTTAAATATCTTTTGGGGTTTTTGAGAGTTGTTCGGGGGACTAGGGGAGAATATTTAACTTCTTCACAGATGAGAATAAAGAGCAGATGAGAGTGATAGAAAAACAAAGAGTTTTCAGCCAGTCATCAGTATACATTTGCTCAAAGTAAAAATGATGAGAGTGGGTATATAAAGCATGGAGTGTGTGCTGTAAAATCAAAAGTACACTGTGATATTCAGCTTTCAACTTGCAGTTGCATATGAATAGGAAATATATTCCTATATAAAAATATACTTCCTAAGTGTATTGCATAGGAAAGATTTCTTCACTGAAAGGCTTGTCAAACACTGTTCCCCGGCTGCCCAGGGAAGTGATTGAGTCACTGTCTCTGCAGGTATTTAAAAGAGAAGTATTGTGGTGCTTGGCAACATGGATTAGTGGTAGATATGGGACTGCTGGGTTCATGGTTGGACTTGATGATCCCAAAAAGGTTGATTCTGTGATTGTGTGAAGCTCTATGAAAAGACTAAAAAGTGGTTCTTTCAGCAAGAGGATAGAATTCCTACAATGTGGCAACAGTAGACAGTAGATTTGCAGTAGATTTTGTTTTGAGCAATGTATTTAGAAAATTAAATATTATTTTCAAGTATTTATTACCTGTCTTTCCAAGAAACTTAGAATTATAATTAGGGTTATTAGAAGGACCTCTAACAATTCAGCTATATTTAACAGAGTTATCTCAAAGATGCTAAAGAGATTTAGCTCACTCAATCTAGTTATTTAAGGTCCTGCTATAGTGAATAGAGGGAGAAAAACATCTCTATAGAGTAATTCAACCTATTTACATATAGGTAGCATAAAATATTTTCTTAATATCAAGCACTACAGGCAAAATAAAAAAAAAAAAATAGATATTAGTCATCAGGGACCTGGCAGTCAGCAAGCTAAAAAAACCTGAATGAAAGAGAAGAATACAAATGCAAATTTTGGAGTGATGAACAAGGAAGCACAGAGGATTTTCTGTGTTGAAAAAATTGCAGTAATTGTTGCAGATGGCTTGCACTATTTTTGCTTTAGAATTAGAATTGAACTGAAGAATAATTTCTTTCTATTAAAAACACCCCTACACCATTTATATATACAGTTATTCTGAAGTCCTTATACTGATATGAGAATCCTTTTTTTTTTTTTAATTCAGAAAAATTAGGTAGATATCACATAGCAATAAATGCAGAACCAATACCCAATACCTTGAACACAGAAATTCTTACTGCCAGGGTCTAGAAAATAATTTTTGTGTACTGAGGGCAGATTAAAAATAACAATGACAAGCACAAGGGAGTTCCAACAGTGAAAACTGTTTAGTCAGTAATTTCCTTTATGTCCCAATGAAAAATACAAATGTCATACAGGACTTCAGAAATAATTACAGAAGGAATGCATTCTCTCTAAAGTATAACAAGATGTGAATTTTGCTTGGGTCTTTTAAACATGCTGCTTTCATTTGTTTGCATTTTTTCATAAAATGAGTTTTGGTAAAATACATATTCTCTGCTAAGCATAATTTCCCATATAAGCAGAAAGAAAACTATTCCTTTCTTTCTCACCATTTCTGCAAGAACGAATCCCTAGATAGCAGCTTTAGTATGCAAATACTGAAAAGCACACTGTGAAATCAGTTCAGAAGAGCACAGTCCTGATAGCATTGCCTTAGCAACGCTCTAGTTAAGATTAGCCCAGGAACCAGGGCTTCTGTGATAAATCACCATTTTTTTCATAATGTCGAGCACCACAGAGGAGAAAATTCTGACATAAGGGGCCAGATACTTGCTTTGCAAAGCTGCCTTTCTATAAGGACAGTGACCACAGCACTGATAGCTTTATTGCTACTGATATTGCTACAGCTATTGCAACTGATACTGCTGTCAGTTTTAAACTATAAGCAGAATGTGTGGCAGTGTCACAGTGGAGACATACGTGATTGCAATATGACAGGAAGGGAATCTTGGGTTTGTGAAAACATGCAGTGAAGACTTTGTATTTCAGTAGGCGTTGATAGCTGCCTATAGGGAACTTTCGCGCTTATAGTGTCATAGGAAATGTTGACAATTCTCCTAGCAAGTGACTCTTAATGAACCTTGTTGCTCTTCCTGGGTTAATCCAGTGGCTCAATGGATAGAAGAAATCTGGTATCCTAGCTTTTCATGAAACTTGGAAATATTTTGGAGAAAGTTCTGTCACTGTCTCTGCCCTAAGCTGTTATCCTGCCTCCTCACAGACTTCCCCTTCCTACTCCTTTCATTTGACCTCAAATAAATACTTTGAATACCTCCAAGAGATCTTTTTTCTTTTCCTTGTAAAGTTGGCATTAGTTGTTCCTCCTTGTGGCCTTTCTCAAACCAGGAGACTGTTTTACTCAAATCACTTTATGGTGTGCCCAGAGGCAGAATACACTTTGTGTTTCAAAGAAAACAATCAGAGAAAAATCTCGGAGTCAAATGACATATCTATTTGTCTGTTCTCAAGAATTCCCTAGTTCATTGTTCTATCAATCTGAACCGCAGTACTGGAGGGTCTCCGTTTTAACTTCCCCTGCCCAAGCCAGCGCATAACCCCTATGAGCATTGTGTGGAGACCACTGAAATAAGGATTTTGTTATTAGGGGAGTGAGCATCCCACCCCTGAAGCACTAGTAAGCTCACTAAAGCAGTTCCACTCCGGGTCTGGTTTGGAGTCTAAGGATGATGCTGACCACAAGAGGGCACTTGGCATTTAGGCAAGTGCATGGAGCCTTTCCTCGCCGGTGCTGACGCTTTTACGCGATCCAAGTGCATGTCGCATCGAGAAATACGCTGTGCTAATAATATTGAGGTATAATTTTTTATGCGATGTATAACTCGTGAATTTATTGATACAAATCTAAAATTAATTTCCATTTCAGTAAAACTAAAGATGTATAATTTGGTTTTGCTACTAATATGTTTAAAATTATATGTTAAAGGATTTAGTTATGTCACCTGATGAATGTCAACTCCTCGTGTTGGAGGGAGCGGAGCTTGTTTTCTAAACAAAACTTAATTTAATTAAAAACGTCAAGTAGATTGGCTTGCAAAAGGATTCTTGTGTTGCTTTGTTTTTTTAGCAAAACTGACGCATATCCTGCTTCTGTTCTAAATCTTTGAGAAAAATTAAAGAGGAAGAAAATTGCCATAAGGATCATTAGTCTGCATGAGCAGGGCTCTGATGAAAACAGGTTTGAACTGCTTGTTAATGCCACGGATTTGGCACCTTGTCTGTTGTGAAATGATTGTTAGAAATTGTCACCTCTCTTGCCACTGAGAGCAGGGCAAGGAAAAATCCAGAATGAGAGCAACTTGTGTGGGTGGCATTAAAATTCACTTGCAGTGTCTTTCCGTATAATTTCATTTTCTTGCAATATTATGTGTAACTTCAGTCAAGTGAAAAGAAAATAGTGGGGAAAAAGGAACTGTAGAATGGGTGTTCCCTTTGTAAAACTCTGGGCTTCATCATTGCTGGACACAAGGTTAATGTGTCTTTGCTCTGAGAGTGAATCATGATAAGCACCACAAAACTCTGTTAAGTAAAGGAAGTATTCATTTAAAATCTCAGTGTGTCTTTTAGCTCTTTACCAGCTTGCTCAGAGTGGTTTGACATGGATGATGTATTAAAAACTAAGGATCTTAAATTCAGGTTAAATGACTTAGTCAGCTTGTGTCTTCTTTTCAGGCATACAATGTCCCACTATGTAAGTCTTAGTAGAAGAACCTGTAATGAATCTATCTTTTAAAAAAGATCAGGATTCAGTTAAACTACTTCTAAAATGATTTTCTAGAACTTATGCTGGTTCATCCCGGAGTTTTATAGACAATTTTCAATTCTGGGGGAAATCTGCATAGCTGGGAAGCTCCTTCTGGTTTGCTTGAGCTCTCACTTGTTCTTGCTTTATTTTCAGTCTTTTTCATGATGTAAGAACTCTGCTAGAAGTCAGTCTTACTGTATACCTTAAGTTCTGTTTTCTGTGAACTTTTGTGTTGTTTTACAGTATTAAGTAGTAAGCTGATTATACAACCATGATCATAGATAATTGAATCTGTTTTGGTGAAGTTTCTTTCTGCATGCTTCCCACAGAATTCAGGAAAGGCAAATCCAGCTCTTAATGATTTGGCTGAGTTGATGTGCTGTTTCTCACTTCTTGATTTGTATTGATGTACAGCAGGTAAAACCTTCAGATAAACTGCTAGTTCCCCAGTAACTGCCTTGAAAGTAGGAGTGGGAGATAACTCATAATCAGTCCTGGCTAAAGTAGACCTCTAGAACCTCTCTGAAGTTTTATCCTTTAAAGTTTCTTAGTGTCTGATTTTGAAATTGAATTCTATATTGTTTGGGGATTTGGAGAAGTCTTTTAGTTGAGTAGGAACATCTGTGTGATGAGATTTCCACAAGAACTTCAGTACTGACTTACTGAGCTCTGTGTCTTCAATTAGATTAATGGATGCAGGAATAGAAGTTCTCAGGCTGGGTTAGCTGAGTAAATTTCGTAGGTATTAGCTGTGAGAAATGCACCTAGATTGGGATTCAAACAGACTGCATATTAGAGATGGAAAACCAATAGGAAGTTGGTAAGAAAAACCCAAGAAATATACCTGAAATCCTGACTTTGCTCCAGAAATAGACATGACCTTTCAGCCTTTCTCACTTTTTCCATCTCCCTCCATGCAAATATTTGTATTTCTGACTCATTGACAGCCTGGCTTCAAAAACTGTGTCAGAACTAGTTAAGTATGATGGTGGCAAGGGCATTCTCAGGCTATGAGATATGAGAATTCAAGCTCTCGGGGAAGCAGAGGACTAAAATGTAACTCAACTACTTTATTTCTGGGTTAAATTTTAGGCTGTTAGATAGAAGAGGCTTTCTTCCCCAACTAATATGTGTAGAACATCCTTGCCAGGTTGTGCCCTGTTAGAGGGATGACCTCTAACATGGTCAAAATGTATTGAGACTCCATGAAGGCTTTCAGCAGCAAGCCAAGCATCTCAATTCAGCTTGGTCTTATGGGCAATCACAACAGCAACAGCTCAGATGCCTCCCTGTTATTTACAAAAGCAGATGTGAAGAATGTAAGACATTGCATAGACTGCTTTATTAGCACTAAGATGTTAAATTCTGCCTGAAGTGCAATTGCAACTCCAGTCCTGCTTTGATTTTGGGCTTCACTTCCCAATCTGTAAATTTAGAGTATTTTATAGCTTTCTTATTTCACAAGGATTTTGTAATCATGGGTTTATTACAATTTGAGGTAGGTTTATTCCAGTTTATGAGGTAACTGTGTACTTTTAGTCACATTATCAACCCATTTCCGTCTGCTTGCTCATCAAAAGCAGTGTAGTGCACAGTTTGTTTGCTTGTATTTGGATAACATCCTTGCTCCAGAGCTGACTGAATGCCCAGGCATCTGCAGTGGACCAGCTGCATTGGCAGCAAAAAATAGACAGTGTTTCTGAAAGGACTAATGAAAAAAAGATCTAAAAGTAGTCTACTTTGTAAGTGAAAGAACTCAAAGAAATTAGATGAGTACCATCACTGAGGAGATACCAAATTGTTGCAGCAACAGCTGCAACACAAGTCTTGCTGTCTTATATAACAATAATGGACAATCTAGTAAAGAAAATAACAGTGTGTTGTGGATTTACAAAGAAGAAATCTGGAGAACAGCATGAACTCTTGTATTTACTGTATTTGAGTTTACTGTGGTGATAGGTGGTACAAAAGATTTTGTACAAAATATATTGTCACATGTTTATAATCTTTAATGTACACTGAGGTCAAGAAGGCAAAAAAATTTTGTTTCCTAGTTCAACAGTGTTGAAGTCTTCTCTGTCTTGTTTAATTCTGTAAAGACACTGATGTTGAAATGAAACAGCACATGACCTTAGTGGAATTAAGCCAAACCTTCTCTTTAATCTGCAGCTTACTTTTTTCTCCTTGAATTGGCCAACATTGCCTGAATTGACTGTAGGAGCCTTCTGTATTTGGATAAAGATTTTATCTGCATCCAAGGTACTTCTGCTTTAGTTAGGAAAAAAAACCCTGCAACTACTCCTCAATTCTTTTAATGACTCCAGTATGCCCGTTGGTATGGTTCAATCAGGGGCAAAATACTCCTCAAAGATACAGCACTTCTCTATCTCCTTTTTTCCTTTTGAACAGTGGGAGGGGTTATTCTCTCTTGCAGCATGTTTTAAAAGTACTGTACCTTTCACCATACTCCCACAAATCTTGATTTTAACAGAAATTATCCCTATGGAAATATTCCTGAAACTCAGATTTTTTAAAATTAAAAATAAAATTTGGAGCCAGGTAAGTAACATGTTATGTAGAAAATTATGTGAAAGAATAAAAGTTGCATTAATCTTCAGATGGCAGAAAAGACTGTAGACTTAAAACAGGCAGATGTAATTTTTTTACCAGCAGCAAACATTAATAAACTCTCTGAGAAATAAACCAGATATGGATACTGGCCTTCTGGATCTGAGACTAGCATGATAAATATGGAAAAATTTTAAAATTCCCATAGAAAAAAGAAGGGGAAAATATTTGGAGAATTTTTATCTTGCTTCACTGTTTACCAGGAAAATCTGGTAAGCAAAGCATTAAGGTCATGAGAAGAAATTACTGATTAGTAAGGGAATGGTCACGTAATCAACATAGAAAGGAAAGGATTCATCTGTTTTGACTAAGGAGTTGTTTGTGTTAGAAATAAAAAAATAAATTAAAAAAAAAAAAAACAACCCAAAAAAAACTAAAACAGATAGTTATTTTGCCCAGGAGACCTGAGCAAACAAATGGAAGGACCTGACTGACCAGGAATGTAATAGTATTGATAGCAGAACCATGAAGGGATAACAAGTATTAAAGGTACACACTTGCCAGGAAAGAACAAAACAGAGATAGATGTGTTATGTAGCAGATGTGAGAGACTTTGACGATAATGTTGTTGATATTTTCTTCATCAGTTGTTTGGATGAATCAATCTTGAGGATGGATTGGAAAACAAAATTTAGTCACAATAGTACTGGGAAATAATATTGAAATGTACATTGAACAATATGATTTTCTTAAATATTAGGACACAAATATTTATTTTTCTATATGTAGCTGTCTACCTCTTAGGTCTTTTAATTCCTACTATAGGCAGTTAGATCTTATTAATAGTCAGTTGAGTAAAGACATTTGTATCTAGATTTATTTGGTTGGCATCTTCAGTGGAATAATTGTGTAAGCAATGAGTCTTGAAGATGTCTCAGTACACAGTCGCCTGTAACTGCTCCAGAAGGATGTCTTATGTAACCCCTGTGTCATATCTGCCACATATGAATGTCTTGGACTCTCTAAAAGAACTCAGATGGAACTGAGCTGAGCTCTTTAGCTACTTAGCTGAATGAATCACTGCACATTATTGATTATCTTCACTATGACTCTTAGTAGGAGTTCAGCTCACATTTGGACTCTCAAATGTAGATACCCTCACCTCAGACTGAATCCAGTCAAATATGCATATAAATATCATATTTAGATGGATGAATTTGGATATAATATTATCAGACTATTCACAGAAATTGTATTGTGTGTTAGACTTGTAAATAAAGACTAAAAGTCAAGTGCTAATATTGATGAGGCACAAAACTCAATGGATAATTAACACATTTTATCAGAAAATAATAGATAAAATTATTATCTATGGGACACAATACTATTTTAGATTTTTAAGATCTACAAGAACATTGCAGAAAATCCAGTCAAAAAACCTGTCAGATTAAGTGATCATTAATTCATTCACTTTAAACTAAATATGTATATATTTCCTAAGTTTTAAGTAAAGGCAGAAACAATGACATGCAAGAGAAAGGAAAAAATAGCTATTGTCAGCAAGGCAGGTGTAAAAAGAAATGACAATAACTAAATCCTAAGGAAAACTCAAAGAGCTGAATGTGCTTAAAATGAGGAAAATGGGTAATCCATATCTCAGGATTCTGAAAGAACTGGTTTGTCACATCACTGATATGATAGCAAGTGGTTCTAATAAACATGTGCACATTTTGTGCACTGGAGTATAGCCCTTTTTTCAGTGAAGAGATAAAGAGAGGGATAGTTGTTGCAAAATGAAATTGAAATATGGATATATTAAAAGGGCTCATGGTGCATAAACCTGTTGATATTCTGTGATAAAACAATACATTTGTTGTCACAATAAATACAGTGTCTCATTCACTGTGACCTCTGATAAAGATATCATGTTGCATGGGAAGTGACTGATTAATTTGGAGAAAATGAAAATTAATATATTTGTTAGAGGAATAAAGAACTGGCAAATGGAACATGATAGCAGTGATTAGTGAAGGAGTCTGCTGGGAGAGTACAAGCAGAGGTCTTCCAGGACCAGGTTTAAGATGAACCTTCATATTTAATGCATGACCTTGATACACACAGTAGAATTAGATTGTGATATCTCTCTCCTGAAACCAATTATATAATATAATTGGGACTTGGATGTGGTTTAGAAAAAGAAAGACAGTGAAGAGTAGATTATTAAAACTGTGAGTAAAATTTAGTAGTGTAGACCGAAAGATTTAGAAAAGAGTAAAGAAATTATGTTATGAGAGAACTGATACAACTGCAGGGGAGTATCTGGGTATTCTAGCTGATGCCTTGTCGACTGCGAACCATTATTGTGCAGCTGTGCAAAAGGAAAATGCAATCCTAAAATTTATATAGGTAAAGAAGTATCACTGATTGTTCAAGGCAGTGAGATGGCTTTTGGAGTACTGCATACTGTAGGCCAGTTCTGTTCTCTAGCCATAAGAAGGTTGAGCTCCATCCTGCTGCACAAAGGGATTACTAGGATGGTAAAATGAAAAGACAGCCTGGTGCGTGAAAGATAATTTCTGCAAGTTCAGCTTAATCATCCTAGTAAAATGAATGCAGAAAAAAGATGCTCATGTCTTCAGTCTATACATGCTGGAGACAAACAGCAGGGAGGAAGAAGAACAGTAATTTAAGTACAAGAACAAACTTGACTGACCTTGAATTGTAATAGAATCATGGAATGGTTTCGGTTGGAAGGGACCTTAAAGACCATGTATTTCCAACCTCCTGCCATGGAGAGAGACACCTTACACTAGATTGTCTTGCTCAGAGTCCCATCCAACCCCGAAGACCTCCAGGGATGGGCCTTAAATAACTTCTCTGGGCAACCTGTACCTGTGCTTCACCACCCTCACAGTAAAAAATTTCTTCCTAATATCTAATGTAAACCTGTTCTCTTGCAGTTTAAAGCCATTACCCTTTGTGCTATCACTATGTACCTTTGTAAAAAGTCCCTCTCCAGTTCTCTTGTAGGCCCTCTTCAGGTACTGGAAGATGCTATAAGGTCTCCCTAGAGCCTTCTCTTCTCCAGGCTGAGCAACCCTAGCAGTCTTGGCCTGTCTTCAGAGGAAAGCTGCTCCAGGCCTATGATTTTTGTTCCCAGAGTTGGTGCAGTTCTCCAGGTGGGGTCTCAGGAGAGCAGAGCAGAGGAGGTCAATCGCTTCCCTTGGCCTCTTCACCATACTTCTGATGCAGCCCAGGAAACTGTTGACTTTCTGGACTGCAAGCCACATGGCCAGATCATGCCAAGATTTTCGTCTACCAACATCCCCAAGTCCTCCTTCTAAAGAGTGCTCTCAATCCATTCTCTGGAAAGGATGCACATTCTCCTTAGACTTCCTATTATCACTAATGTACCCATAGAAGCTTTTCTTGTTGTCCTTGGCATCCCTGGCTCTGTTTAATTCTGTCAGGGCTGTAGCTTTCCTAAACTGATCCCTAGCTGTTCAAACAATCCCTTTATTCCTCCCAGGCTACCGGTCAATATTTCTACCCTCTCTTACCATTGCTAGGCTTCCTTCATGTGTTTGAATTTGTTCAGGACCTACTTGTTCATTCACACAGGCCTCCTGGCATGTTTGCCTAAATTCATCCTTGTTGTAATGCAGTGTTCCTGAACTTGGAGAGCAACTCTGTGTTAGAGATTTAATAATAATGTCTCTATGGGATGGAATGGGTCAAATTATGAATGAGATTATGAAAAACAGTTCCCTGTGTTAGTAGTAGAGGAGGACCTGCTTGGGTCCTCCAAGAGTGTGGGTGTGTTTTAATTCCATTACACAACAAGAAAAGATTTGGCCAGTGCCAGTAACCAAAAATGGACTCTGCTGCTGTTGCTCATTCCTATTGTAGACAGCATAGATGGCTGCACACCTAAGACAGTCTGTCCACAAAGTATTGCTTTCTAGCCAAATTGGTATAAGTTGCCTTTGATGTCCCATGTGGCTCTTCAACTAGCTCAGAAGCTCTTTCAGCAAGTAGTTTGAAAATGGATGTGCTGGTAAGATGTGAAATCTTCTTCCTGCTAAAGAAGAGCCATCATAAGGAATTTTGGTTAGAACAAAGGAGCAACATCTGACTGGTCAACACAAGGTGACCTTGCTTAAGATGCCAAGGAGCAGCAGTATGGAAAACTGTACCTGTGTCATTTTAACACAATGGAAATGTGCAATGCATAACTGGTAACTGTAGCATGTGGTTAATTGCTTTTGCCTTTGCTGTGCACCAGCTAGAACCATGAAAACAAAAAATGCACAGAATGACAAACATCATAATGCTTGAAGAATAAGCACTATAGTGCTAACATCTTTATAGAGAATGGAAATAGTTGTAAAACACTATTTTATTTACCTTAACCACAGGGTTCCTTAAAGAAGTTTCTTAAACAGTTAGAAGAAGAGAACAAAAGTCTCCAGAACCAGCTAAAGTACTATGAACTTAGAGTGGAACAAGAAGCAAAGGTTTGTAATCACTCTATCCCTCTAGACTATAAAAGCTGTTATGTTGTGTGGCAAACAGATTGTTTGTGAAGCACACAATAGAATAGTTCCAAAAAATGTGCCACTGGAAAAAGGCTCTGCTGTATATCTGACTCTTCTGTATGATTCAGATTTGAAAATTTGTGCTTAATGATAGCCTATATCTCATTTAACTGTAGGCTTACCACAAAATTAATGACGAACGGTGCTTGTACCTCTCGGAGATCTTACAGGTAAGAAGCATGTGTGACTCAGTAACTTTTAATGCTTTTTCGATATAACAATGGTATCTTTAATACCATTAGATCAGGGTGTTTTATTACTTCATTTGTATACCAAATATCTTACAAAAGCTGCTTTTGAAAAATTTTAAGAGCTGTAAATTGAAAGATCGTACAGTTTATTTATTTGAAATACTTTTTTTGCTTTTGTATCAATTGGAGTTTCAGTGTTCCCTAGCACAGTAAAGTGCCCATAACTGAGAAAACTGAAGCAATTTTCAGATGCTTGGCCATCCGTTAGTCACAAGACTGCTATGCAGTTGAACAGAACAGAAGCAAATTGTCAGCAGTAGTAACAGCCACCTTAAGTAGTAATTCCTCCTTTTTATATCTCCTTTTTTATTTTAAAGATAAACTATCCAACCAGCTCAGAATTAAATACAACATATATTTCCATTAACTTTATAAAGCAGGTATAAAACACCTTGTTTTGGTGAAATCACAAGTTAAATTTTATTGATGCAAATTATATAATACATTAAATTTTATACTACAAACTGGAGAAACCTGTAAAGAAATCTGTAAAGATTTATAGTACTTCTTATTCTGGAAAAGCTCTAAATTCCTAAATAATGTACAAGTAATAGCTTAGTGTGATATTCAATAATTGCTGCCACTAAGTCCCTTTCATAGCTAACTGGGGTAAAAGCCTGTAATTAGCATGTGTTTGCACAGTGGGCAACTGATTCCCTTACATGGTTCATTGCTACTTTGGGAAATCTAAAAGAATTGCTTAAATGAACTTTCCAGCATGAAACCAAGAAAAAGCCTGGGAAATGCTCATGATAACTGTTAATATCTTTACATTAGCAGTGAAACTGAGAACTTCTGGAGGAAGAAAGGAAATAAAAGCAGATTTTATTACTGAACATGCTAGCAAGAGGAGTGCTGATATTCAGTTCCCTATAAAAACACTTAAATATGCATAGGATATAATTTGAAGTGAGGTATATGCACTGGCATGTTGCATAGTGAGGCACTGGGGTCTAGGATTTTGCCATCAACACTCAAGGTAGTTAGTACATTATATTTTCAGCAATTAATTATTTACTCTCATGATTTAAGTTTCATATGAGAGCAAAATAGTCATCCTCAGATTAATATTCCTATATTTAGTTCTCTAAACATCAAATAACCATTCTAAAATAGTTGTAGAGGAATCCTCTGTAATCTATGAAGAAAGAATCATGTACAAAGTATCACATCTGTTTTAGGTCAAGATAAAATTAATTTCCCTAGGGACTTTTCTGTCTCTTCTCCTGAGCTCTAAGCAGAGCAGAAGTGAGTAGTTTAGATTAAACATCTACCTTGCATATTGCTGATCTGAGCAGGGCAGTCACCCCCACATCCCAGTTGCTGTGTGCAGTTTTGAGCACCTCAGTCTAAGAAGGGCATCCAACTACGCAAGTGTGTCCCAGGGAGAGTGAACAGTGTGGTCTGGCCTCAAGGGCAGATTTATGAGAAGCAGCTGAGGTCACTTGGTTGGTTCAGCTGGGATGAGAGAAGGCTGAGGGGTGACCCCATTGCTGAGCAGTGACCTCACTCCACACTACACCTTCCTCCACGGGCCATAGGAGGGGCAGGTGCTGATCTCTTCTCCATGGTGACCAGTGATAGCACATGAGGAAAGGGAATCAAGCTGTGTCAGGGGAAGTGTAGATTGAAGGTTAGGAAAAGGGTCTTCATTGAAAGGGTGGTCAGCCACTGGATCATGATCCCCAGGGAATTGGTCATAGCACTAAACCTGTCAGACTTCAAGGAGCAATTGGATGACACTCTAATTTTAGGTAGTCCTGCGAAGAGCAAGAAGGTGGAATTGATGATCTTTATGGATGCCTTCCGACTTGATATGGAACTTGAATCATAGTAAACCACTATGATTCTGTGGTTTACTGTTGATTTCAAAAGGATCAGTGGTTTATCTTTTATCAGTGGTTTATCTGTTCCCTTCAGGTCTTTTTTTGCCATGACTTTGATTTGACTTTTATATTATTTTAAAATCTGGGTATGTTAAAATCTGCCTTCTCTTTTAACAGTTCACTTTAACAACAGAGGCAGAAGTAGCCGTACATTCAGTACAGACTCTTTCAATGGTACTAAAATATCAATGTTCTAGAGTCTGCGCAGTGATATTGGCTGCTGTTGAGTTAGAAGGATTTACCATAGGCTAACAATTTGTATATATTGCACATATATATATACATATATATATACCACAGGGTACTGCTGTCCTGTGACAACAGTGTATCCTAGTGACACTCTCTTATGAATACAGTGTTCTTTTTAGGCTTTGTTTTCTGTCATTATGTTGGTGATTTTCTTATAGCTGACAATAAGGGAAAAAAATCATAGCATGGAAGTTTTCTACAGGTAGGTATTAAAAAATACTGGGTATGTTAGGTTTTTCCTGCTTTGGTTTGGATCCCTCCTGAAGCCTGTGGCAGAAGCAGAAGACAAAGATGCTTCTGAGCAGCCATTAGTTTTAATTACCTTTTTATTACAGAGTGCCTTTCTGCTTTTTTTGTTGTATTTACAAAATATATTTTTCTTTTGAGAGCTTTTGAAGATTGTCTTGTCTGGTCCATAAGGACGTAGTCAGTTTTAAATTATAGTTTTAAAATAAATTAAAAATTTCACAGAACTCATGCTAGAGGCACCAATGGTTTCTGGTGTATTATTGTTTGGGGTTTTTTTTTGTTTTGATTTCAATCTGGCAAACATTGGTTTGGGATTTGGAGTTCACAGATCTTAAAGGCACTCTCTGGGGATGTTCAGAAATCAGTTTGAGAGGCAAGCAAATAAGAACTACAGTGGTTCTTTAAAAAGGCCATTCTTTCAGGCCAGATTTTTGCTACAAACTGTTGATAGCATAGTGGAATCTGACTTGCGACTGGGATTTCTTTGCAAAAAAGGCCCAGGGTTATAGATTGCTACATCTGGAAAGCTGCTTGTACAACAATGGGTAATTTTTGTTGGGATAGGCCTGGAGTAAACTGTACCAGCAAAAACAGTGCTATGGATAATAATAATATATACTGGTACTCTATATTCATATAAATTACAAAACCAGTGACGGCAACCTTGGCATTGCTCCTTCCTCATATGTCACAGAATCACATCTCCTCAGATATGATAAGATGATAAATTATACTAGCCATCATCTTCAATACTGGAGTTCCTCAGTTACAAAAATTTCTTGCCTTCAGTAAAGTAAATCTGTGCAAATCCTGTTTACTTCTGTAACTGTGATTTGTGTTAGTATTTAACTTGTTTTGTAAAAATTTGGCTATTGCAGATCTCAGTTAAACCTAAAACTGTTGAAAGGAAAAAAACAGATGCTCTGACCGGCAAGGGAGAAAAACAGATACTGAGGTAAATTTCCTTTATATTCCCTGTTTTCTGGTTGATTATTTTTTGCTAAGTACTGTTTTGAACATTGCGACTTTCTCTTCATGATAAATATCACAGCATAAACCCACTGACAAAGCATTACTCAACATAAATCTTGATATTGCTTTTCATCAGTTTTATTTAATGCAAATGTTGAAAATACATATGTTTAAATCACTGTTTAACAGACTTCTGTTTAGTTATATGGGTTAGAAATACAAATTTGAAAAAAGTCTACCTGCTCTGAGATACATAGAAATAAAATTAATTTCTGATTGTAATACTTGTGGATAAGCTTGAAATTTAAGGAGATTTATTTTTTTAACTGAATTGAATATGTTAAGAATAGGAAGTGTGAAGAAGATAGGAAGCATATGTGAAAAGTTTGTTGGACCCAGTCACCTGCCTCCAGTGGCCATAAACAGATGCCTACAAAAGTGTGGAAGCAAGCAGATATAATACTTAATTTTGAAACTTTCCCAGATAATTTATATTTGAAAACTTCCTAAGATAGTATGGTTTCTATCTATTTAGTGTCTCACATTAAATACTCTTCCACAAACCCACTTACCAATATTATTAAAATGAGCATATACAATATATATTGGAATCATCTAAAAATGTAATGAGTATATTATAAACATGATATTATGTAGACCTATTTGCTTACCAGCCTTTTCCTTTTGTTCAGTGTAAGCACAGAATCACAGGATTTCATAAATTGGAATAGTGAATCTTGATGTTCCAAGAGAGTATATTAGTAGAATATGAATTAATGCAGTACAATATGAATTCAGTTCTATAACTGAAGTTTCTCAATACATAAAAAGAACTGTGTGGGTTTGAAGTGCCCCATATGCCACTGCATCACTTTTGACCCCAGTGATATTTAGCGTGGTTCCTAAGGAGAAGGTCAGAAAACTAGAACCAGGAGAATTCACTGCCTCTGCAGTGAGATTAAATATCATTAGCCAGACATGGAGGTTTGCTGAGGGTTAGCACTGATCTGTGATTATCAGATATTATTATTTTTACAATATATTTTAGTAGACCATTACTTACCCTGACAGTATGTTTTTGTAATTTTCTTTATATCAAACAAAAGAAAATAAAGTGTCCTGTAACTGCTGAAGATGTGTGGGTATAACAAAATATCCCCTTTCAATCCATTTTCCCTAAGAGAACTTTTTTTTACTTTTCAATGTTCTTTAAACATGAAGATCATTTTTCATCCTTTAAATTATCCTTAGTATATAAGGACCTAGTTCTCAGATGATTGACTTTTATACCAAATTACTCAGAACTTTAAGGACAAACTTCAATCTTTGCTGGCAACATGGATGTAAGAGTGGGGATTTGGCATAGTTTGTGTTTTAAGAAAATACTAGAATATAAGTATGTACCTCATGAACATCACAAGGTAATTACAGCCATTGTTATAGTATTCCTTTTTAATTATGTTTTGATTTATAGTCTGGGGTTTGTTTGTTCAAGCTGATATTAATGAGATATAATTTAATTAAAATAAAAGAAGACATGGATGTTCTTGAGAGTAATTTGAAAACTTTCTGTCTAGAGTTCTTACCTCACCTTTGTTGCCCTTTTACAAAATACCTACATTAGAATTCAAATTATACTAAGTAGTTGTTTTATGCTTGTTTTAACTACAGGAACAGGTACAGAAACCCAACCTGTGTATTAAATGAACACTGAAAACAATTTTGGGTAGTAGTTGTGAAGACTAATGTGGATTCTTTGCTCTTTTTTTGCTAAGGTTGGTATTAAATGTGCGAGTTGGTATAGAGATCAGTGTCTGTCAGCACAGAAAGTCTATAATTCTCAGTAACCAGAGTTCCAACAACTAATTGTTGATGCATTCAGTTTCCTGGCCATCCAAAACACAAGCAAGTTCAGCAGAGGTTCTTTGTGTGGTTATTACAGGACAAGAAGATAGGCTAGCTGACAGTTGGGAACAACATGGATGTCTTGATGGCCCATATCTCTGATGCAATTTGAGCAGCCAATTTATTGTCATTCTGACCCCGCTGTTACACTGAGACTTATAATGGGGCTAATTAGCTCAGTTTCAACACTGCATTGCTGCAGCTACCTGGCTTCTAAGTCTGTAAGACTAACTGATTTTGAGTGGAAGAGGTTTTGCTGCCCGCAGAATTCCACACTGGCATTTTCTAATTTGTTCACCTGTATCTACAGTTTAATCAATTGATTATGAGTAATCAACTGATTTGAATTTGAATAATTGATTATCGAGCACACTGGGGCCTTGGATTGTGAGCTTCCAACTCTGAGTAGAAGTACCTCCATATCTGCATGGGCACAGTTCTCACTTCAAGACCAAGACTGCTTGTAAGAGCTGGAACAAAGGATGTGTCAATCCCAAGAAGACTAGTGAGCCCTAGGTTGACTTTGTTGCCTCTTTCCCCACAAATTTGCAACTTGCACAGATACCATCATCATATCTTCTGTCACGTCTGGGTATCATGACAAATATAACAATGTCATGCTGTGAACAGGAAGAGAAACAGAGGGACATTGCATAGGAGCAGAAAGGCAGGCTTGGTCAGGAGAATGACCCTCCCAGCTTGTGGAAGCACCATTTTTCCTCTGGAGATTTCTTTGCATTCCCACAGATTTCGTAGAAGATCAAGATAAAGCTATAGCTGGTTTCATATAGATGGTGTATGTATCCATGATGAGTACCACTTCAAAAGTCTGCTGGCAGCATCTCCTGCAGGCATTTCTAGTGATCATGGGGTTCAAGAGCCTGGCTTTCCAGAGTGGAATACCTGTAACTACATCTACATGAAGTGTTTTCCCCTTTTCTTGTGGGAATTCTTTAACTGATAAAAATGTTTCTGTAGCCAGTTATCACTCTCCTAGTGCCCATACTTAGTATTCTGTTTGTGTTCTTCAAATGACATCACTTAGGTAACAGGAATCATCAGATGAAAACTGAGTTTGTAGAATAATTAGATGCTCTGCTAACCTGCGAACCTAGAAATATACTTGTTTTTTTCCTTTCTCAGGTTTATTAATTCACAGTAGTAATCAGATATGCAAATATAGAAAGCATGCACATTTTTAGCCATCAAAATGTACAGACAATGTGACATTTGCTGACTAACTTCATCCATTTTATTTCAGAGGAAGACACAGTGTTCCAGGAAACCTGAAGATGGTTAATCCTCAAAAACGATAAATTAAAAAGACTGTAGGAGTGAGCCAGCTTCCACAGCTAAAGCACTGATTTAATATTAATGCCAAGAACTTCCAGTCACTTTTTAAAAAATTTAATTTGACTGAAAGTTTCTAAATTGAAAATGAAAGTATTTGTGTCTTATTGCAATGCCAGATCCAGATTGGAATGTCTTCTTGGATGCCTTAGTGTAAGTGTTCCTCTGCCTAATGGAATTGCTCTTCTAGTTGCCATCTTTGTACTGATGATCTCCGACCCTTTCCATTCTGCTTCACATCAGTGATTCTGAGTGTGAGGGAGTTGGAAAATTTGGAAAATATTTAATGTATTATACACTGTGTAGATCTTTGAACTATGCAGCCATGGAAAACAAACAAACCTCTAGCATTTTTGACCACTCAATCCAAGAAGAAGGCAGACTGATGTAACCTGAAGCATTGTCTAAGTATAACATTTTTAAAAGCTGGTTTGGCACAGATCCCATGTTGATTAACACTTTCTGTCTGCATGGTTTAGAAGCACATCACCATTTCCAGCTGCTTTAAGCACTAGTAATGGATAGAAATAACAGAAAAATTGAGCACTTTTTATTAAGGAATCTTCAGAGCCTATCTTGTGGAATGTTGTTCCTTGTGAAACGATATATGTTCTATAGAGAAACACATATCCTGGTATGTTGCTCTTTGAAATTTGAATTCTCAGAGCAAGCCTTTGTATCCACAGTCTTGGGGTCATAAAAATCTCTGTCTTCTTCAGTGGCATTGATCCTTGTACTTTTAGGGCCCAAAATAGTGCCAGTCCTAAAAGTCATCTCTTCAGTAGAAGTAGAACTACTTTGTCTCTTCATTCTTAAGCATGCAATTATTGTTGCAGTTTTATTACCTACATTTTAGTAATTAAATTTGGCAAAATTTTTTCAAGTGGCAACAGGAAAAATGTTTTGGTAATGAAGCTTCAATCATCTAGGTTACATCTTAAAAGCTCCTGGCAGAGCAAATGTGGTTGCTTGACTGCCCTTTATTATTTTAAGAGCATTCCTAACTCTTTGCAATAAAGTTTTTTTCCCTTTTTAAAAGCAGTACTAATAGTTCCTTATTACTGGCAGCATTAGAGTGACACTGTAATTAAACTCACAGTGAAAGACAAACCAATGGTGTCATTCTAAAATGCAGAGAGCAAAGACCTGCAGTATGGTAGAACATATTCAGTATGGAAATCCCTTTTTTTTCTCTTACATAGTATGAAATTCATTACAGATGTTACCATGATGCACGAGGTATCCTTCTTTCATTAGCAGGATAGTCTGCCTGGTTGTTTTTTCCTCATATAGCACAGCTGGTTAGGTTAGCACACTTCTGTTTGTGTTTTTCACATGAAAAATTTCCAAATGTTCATTGTGCTGGCATTTGTCATTGTGGTGAAGCAGAGGAGAAAAATCACCATAATGGCTCTATTGGCATAAAAGACAAAGGGACATCTGCAGTAGTAAAGAAGTTCCAGTTCTTGGATTCATGCAGCAAGCTTTTCCTACTGCTGTCTCTTAATCAAATGTTAGTGCACTCAAGTCTGGTCCATGTAGCACCTCAGAATAACTGGAAAAACTGCACAAATAGAACATTTTTTCACAACAGAAGACTTGATACTTCCTTCAAGGATATTCCTCATTGAGGACTTGAAAAGAGACTTTTTTTTGAAGCCTTAAAAGAGGCATTTATTGGTACAGGAATGACGTGGGAGAAGAGCAGACTATAACCTATTTAGTCCCTGTTTCACCTTGCCAAGAACAATTTAATTTGGGATTTGAAATGCAGTAGTATGATAATTAATTGCTAAAATGTGCTGTTTAACCATTCTGATTGTATGTCCAGTTGTAATCTTTGTTGTGCAAAATGGTTATAATTCAGTACTCATACTCTTTGAACTACTTGACATTTAATTTTCTTCCTGGTTTTCTGAAAATAAGGATGAACAAGTTAACTAAATTTGATGGCTCCAATTTCTTTGCAACAGCAAAAAAGAGAGGTTTTGGTTTCAAAACGTAGATCTCTTTGGATCTAAATAAAACTTTTACACTTTTAGCTTTCCCAAAACATGTAGGAATTTTTTTGTTTGATTTGGTGGCATTAGGTGAATGAGTGTTTTGAAATTCCTGGATTTATCTAGTGTGGGCTTTTCTTACTGTTTTGTTGTCCTGTGAAATGCGGTTTTTTGACATTTGCAGCAATGAACAGTTAGATGGCTTTATGTAAGACCTTCGATATGAATATTTCTGCACATTTAGGATTAACTAATCATTAAAATCCTTTATAGTATGCAGTATTATTTTAGGCCTAGAAGACAGAATCAGGTTTATTTAAAGTAGATATGGGAGTGTAGTGATGTCTGGTTTTCCCCTGATTTCACAACAGGGTGATCTTTTGTAATGCTGCCAACTATTTCAAGATAAAGTAGGCCTCCTTTTAAGTCTCTGTGCATCATACATGACACTGAAGGAATCTGAAATAAAAAATGGGAAACTGTATTGCTGACAGCTGTGGTCAGTGATGGAATGGAGCTAAACATCAGAGGAAGACAGGATCAGAGGTGAAGGTTTGAGTCTGGCCAAACTTCTTTCAGTGACTTCTTTTACTTGGGATTCCAGATATACAGATTGTAGTGTGTAAGTGTCTTTAATTGATAGACTGGGAAATTTGATATCCTAACTTGACACTTGAGAGTGTGCTGCCTTTACATGGTTACTCATGTAATTCCATTAATTTCAGATGAGTCATGATTTTGAGGTAAATAAGGCATTTTAAGTATTTACCCATAGTGTTTCTGGAAAATATAAATTTAAAATCTCAAATGCTGGTAAGCACACATTTCTTATTTCGAAAAAAATCCCTTTCTTGTTTTTTTCTTTTAGAGTCTCATGATTAAAGATGGTATCGTGTAATGATATTTGTTTTTAATTAATCAGTTTAGCAGCAGTGCGTGCTTCTATGATGGAATAAAATTAAAATGTTTATTGGACAGGAATTGACTGTGTGGCTGATTATTATGTAATTATGCAACATAACCACAGGCTGCAGAGAACTGGGGTGATAGGCTTCCTCCTGTTCAGGATATCATTAATAATAAGCAAGGTATTTTATTGCTTAAATACTTTGTTTAATGGGTTCTCTGTATTTAAACTGACTAGGTGGTACAGCTGACAGTTTCCCTGATTCCTATGATATGCTATCTCTGCTGGTAAAGATGAAGTGCATAATTTAGCCTTAATACATTTCCAGTAGAGGAGGATGCTGTGCAGGCGATTTTACAAATGTAATGCAGACACAGTAGCAAAAAAATAAATAAATTAATAAATAAGCAAGCGAACCTCTGTGCTATTAAGCTTCTGCTGTTTTTGCTAGACTGGTCTCAAACATAAACTAACTCTAGTTGGAAGCAGATATAATGTGCAGGGATTAAAATGATAGCTAATTGCCACAGTTTTATCATTTTACACAGAGGTGTCACACTAATGGCAGACAGCTCTAGACTGGATAATGAGGCTTTTTAGAGGTGGCAGGACCTTATTTACTTGGCAGATGAGTTTAACTCTCTCTTCCAAAAATAGAAACATTGGATTTACTTCCTTATAGGTTACATCTTAGAATCCAGTTTTCCTTCCCTTCACTAATCTGTGCCATAAGCTACCAACTAAGAACCATGTAGAGCTCAAATGAGTCTCTCATGTCTATGGGAGGAGCATGCAGGTGGGGCCAGGCTTTGCCTGTGGTTCTGGGAACAACTCAGTGCACCACCCCAGAGAAAGGGCTCTCACCATTTCTAGGCTGATAAAGTTCCTATGCTCTGGTTCCCATGTAACTTCTAACCCCTCCCTTTGATGCCTGGGAGAAGATGAATTCTGCTTCAGAATCCCATCTGTAATTTGGGGAGAACAGTGCGTTTCTGGTGCTGAGAAGTGACACAAAGATACATACACCGGTGCTGGAGGGAAGCCAGCTGGTAACACCACAATTAATCTGTCTGACCTAAATCAAATGAGTTTTCTTTTGTCTTACAATGAAAATGGATAATATTGGTGCTCTGTTGGTGCAGAAACAGCTGCTGCATCTTACTGAACAGATTTACCAGTCAAGACTGATGTCAGGGTATTTCCTGATGAACACAACCCAGTGTGACACAGCAGTGACACCAGTTGCTGTTCATGTCTTGTCACAGGGAAAAATGTCAGCTCTGAAAAGAGAAGGACCCCATGTGAGATCCAGGACAGGCCTCACTCCCACACCACCCTACAACAGGCACTTCCTCCTGCATCTGTCTGATCCCTCCACACAAAAAGCAAGTGTCCCGTGGGGAATCTGCTCAGGAATGATGTGGTATAGTAGCGCAATGCAGACTGGGGACAAAATTGGGCACAGCTGAAAGGTTATTTTAGGGGAAGGATGAAGCAACAAGGCTGTGCACTCTTGACTCACCCTGTTCTGATTAGGAATAGGATACTGAGAAATCTTTTAAAAATATGAAAATAAGGAAAATTAGCCTGGGAATCATCTGTCCCAGTTTGCAGCTTAAAAGTCATGCATCTAAGTCTGAGCTAATCACTGTATACTCAATGAGTAGTCAATAGGAAAAAAAAACAAAACAGACACCTTCAGAGTGCAGCTCCTCTCATTCTAACAGAGATGCTTAAAATGGATCAGGTGACACATCAATTGGATTTCTTTCCCCTGACTAGAAAGAGAATATAGGATGGCAAATTCAGAATAACCTGTCCACCATGTAGAAAGGTAAGCTGAACCCTGTTCTTGTGAATTTCTTTATTTTTCTTGCTCTGGCTAGGGACAATGACACCCAAGATTAGTAGAGGATCTCAGCCAAGAAGTAACACTGAGCTGCAATTTGACTCTCCTTTGGGTTGATCTTTCTGTCTCACAGCAGCCCAGCATTCAACAGAGGACCTGTTCTTTAGGCATTGAATTTACAGGACCCACAGATCTATTCTCATGTTGCACCAGTACTTACAAGGACAAATTACCTTGGTTTTTTTTCTTCCCTTTGTGTACATTTGGCAAGCTCCATGTTCTTTTGAAATCAAACCAATAAGCTGCTGCATTATGCTAAAAAGCCCTCCTAAAGCCTGTATACCTCCAATATACAGGTGGGAAAATACGGCCCATAGATCTATTTGCTACAAACTTTAGAAGAAAATTTGGTGCAATTGTGATAGGAATCAATAACCCAGGGATCAATCCCTTTTTGTGTGTTCCTGTCTCTTAAAAAGCTGAGCTAAGAATTAACTGATGACAAGTCAAATTATTGCCTGGGCAAATGTGTTCTTGGAGGATTAAAATAGTTTGCAATTCCTGCCAGGCCCGCAATGGCTGACAGTATAATTTTATTAGTATAATATATTCTGAGGGCAAGAATAATTTGTCCAAATACACTTAAAATGTTTGGATGAAATAATCTACCTTGCCTGAGGCTGCCATCAGAAACACTTATCAGGCCAGACCTTCAGTCTCATTGACATATGCAGAAGGCTGCTCCTGTGCCACAGCTCAGAGAGGTGTGAGAGCCCCATGTCCTTCACTGGCTGGAGAGGAGAGGAATGGAGGACCATTCTGAGGTCTATGCTGAATTTTCTACTCCAGACATCTGGAGCAAAGCACCAATCCTGGAAATATACTGTGTTGTGCTGTGCTCATTGAAGGAAATAAAAGAAATCTCTCTTTCCAGCCTAATCAAAATTAGAAAACAACGAACGATATGGTAAAACCACACTCAGTTCCTTGGCTCTACGTTGATGCTTCAGTCATCCTGGACTGGGTCTGACCCCGGTTCCCTGATCCACAGCTCCACTTGCAGACTGATGTCCTGCCCCAGCCTTGGCTGTCCCAGTCCCCAGGGAGAGGCCCCTGGTACTCTGTCCCAGTTTGTACTGCTCCTGGTGGGGTCAGTGAGATGTGCCCTGCCCTGCCCTGCCCTGCCCTGCCCTGCTTGCCCAGGGGATCCCCTGCAGCTCCCAGCCCCCAGTTTCAGGGGTCAGTGCCTGCCACCCATCCTGTCAGATTTGTGCTCTTTGGTGGTGCTGACAAAAATAACAATTTACTGACTGCAGGAGTGATTTACTTTAAGCACTTTAGCACCTGCTGTTGCTCCTTACAGGATTATCATGCCCCAGATTGTTCCTGGCAGCTCGGGGTTTACAGTGTTAGCACATGGCACATGTGTAAGAGTTACCTTACAGGGGAGCTGGGTTCATGCACTTGCTCTGTCCTCTCCATGACCCTGCTTCATGCTAAGATCTCTAGTGTAACTGGAAGCCACAGGTTTTAGGCATGTGACAATCAGAAAAAATTCAACAATTAAATCGACATGAAGGTTTTTAATGGTAGATATCAGCATCTGACAGTTCAGGACAACAGCACATTCTCCACCATTGGCTCATTTTGTCACTATGTGGATATCATTGCTATTAGCCTTTCCTGAGAAGGATAAGAAGGATACAAAGATGGAGCTTGTGCTAAAGGGTCTGCAGACATCTGGCATTTCACACTGCTCTCCTGGGCTGGCATTCAGTGGGGGAAGTTATAATAGTTTTTAGGGCATGTATTCTAAAACTCTTGGCAAAAATAGCTGTCTCACTCCTCCTGGTAATCTCCCCTGCCTACTTAATTGCTTAAATTGCTGGTTCTTCTGTTTTCTGATGTCTGCAGCACATCCTTTCTCACTGTAGCATTTCACAGGGCTGCAGACTTAGAGCTTCAACTTGTTTTATTGAAGATTGCAGCCTGAGCCATAGAAGACTTCCATTATTATTTTCTGGCCTGGTAACCATCTGTTTCCTAGTGCCAGCACCAGCCACAGTGGTGGCTGCTATGTCCTCTCTGAGCTGTCTGTCTTCTCACCTCTCACCATCAAAACTTTCACTGGAAATTACTTGAATTGCACTGCTTAGGATGGCTCTATGGACAACTATCACTTAGGAACAGTGCCCATGGCATTTCCAAGTAGGAAAGATGCCCAAAGATACAGAAAATGGGGAAAAGGACATGCTAACACTACAGAGAGCAAAGCACTCTGCAGCTTTCTCAGCCACTGTTCTGATGAGGTGCAACAATAAAATAACCCCACAAGCACCAGGAAATCCCCAACCCAAAATAACCCCCCTAAAATCTAAATATAAGGTTTATGCAATGAAAGACAGAAATGGTCTACACAAGTTTTGAGTTGTTCTGAGGAAAAGTTCAGCATGACTCTAAAAATATTGTAGAATTTCAATTCGTATAAACTTCAATTTTAAATAGCATTGGTACAAAGCAAGGGAGAGGAGGAAGTTTACCCTATAAAAGCCTTTGAAAGGTTTACTTAAGAAATACTTTTGAGGAATTCTTAAATCTAAAATGATGCTTGGAGATAAGGAATATACTTCTGCTACAGAAAAAAAAGAGGTTTGCTGAGGCCGTAATTTCTTTACTTGTAAAGATAAAGTTTAACAAGTTTAATGGACTAGTAATGTTCTTATATAAAGAAGAAGAAAAAAATAGATATTCTAAACTAAGCATTCATGCTTTTGGCATTTTTTAAGCCGTGGAGTGTAAGCATAGCTGAGATATTTGTCCCATATAACAGTGTGAAGATGGCCTAAGAGGATCTAGCAGATTTCTGGACCCCTGAAAAATGGTCCAAATAATATAAAATGTGTTTTATGCTAGAGTAGGTTAAAAAAAGGCCTGAATTATATAGGACTGACAAGTTATTTTCCAGAAGGGGAATGTACTGCTGACACTGTATGTTGCATGGGAAAAGTTAAAAATTGTAGTACTCAGATGCAGATTAAGGGATGTACTCAGATGGGAAAAGTTAAAATTTGCAGTACTCAGATGCAGAATGGGAGGAAGCATAAGCCAGCCAGCCAGTAGTCCAGGGTGACAACAAGGAATGGTGGAGAGCTCCTGTCAATCCTGCTTTATTTTATCCAACCCAAGTGGGTTTCCATTTCAGTTATTGCCAACTTCACAATGAAATGCAACTTAACCAGAATATTCTGCACTGTGCTCCATTTCAGAACTCTCAAATGTTCTTGGAACAGTTTAGCCTTTAGAGGGTTTCTTTTTGCTAGAGTTTTCTACAGAGCAGAAATGAATGCATCACTGATGTCATTGGGTGTACATTGCATCACACATTCAGTCATTCAGAAGTCTCTGATGTTTGACAAACAGAAAACACTCTGCTGAAATGGTTAAATAAAATAGGTCATTAGTTGCGTTTTTTTTAAAATACCAGTTCATATTTTGAAATGTATGTATATAAAAACACCGAGAGTAATCTTAATCAAAGGAAAAAAAAAGGTTTCCTTATTTAGGAATGCTAAAGAGCTTTTGTGTGACCTTTTCACCCACTCAAATCAACAAGCAAATCAACATTTTGATTACGCACATCTCTGTGAGCAATGCTCTTACCAGTTTAGTTATTTCACTTTGTTGCTGCCCAATAATCATTCTTTTAAATATAATGGGTCAGTCTCCTTCTTCTATTTCTTCACTGACCTTCAACATAACTGATATTTAAGAGCCTTAAATTGTAATTTTGGCAATTTTAACAAAGCAGTGATATCAAAAGTCTTTTGTCTATAAGTTGATTAGTCAGACTGGTGACTCTTGATAAGTTCAGACTTCTTCAGTGTGAGTGGAAAGACCAGCAGGTTTTCTCTCTAGGTATGATACTGTTATCAAATAAACATTTTCTATTTGTATACATTTGTCCTACATTTTTAAACCAAGGCTGTGCTGGAAGCTTTAAAGGTGACAATATCTAAAGTTATTTTGTGGCATCTGACTCTTATCTGTGTAGAAGAAACCAAAGAAATGCAAATAATTTTCACAGAAAATTGCTTGGTTTTTCTGCTTGATTTTTTGACTTGGTTTTGGGTAGAAAAGGTAGGAAATTGAAGTCAGTCTAGACAACATGTGCATGCAGCTTTTTTGGAATAAAGACACTGTTTAATATAAAAAAAAAGAAAATATACTACCAGATGTTGATGCTTATGTTTCTAAAATACGTATTTTATTTTCAATTCAAAAAATGGACACATCTGTGGAAAGTACTTCATACCAAAGGTTTTTAATGACTTAAAATGACTCATATTTATGAGTCTTGGTTTTGTCTGAATTTTTGGGTAGGAGGCACCATTTCAGCTGCTGGAAGCAGAGGTTTTGTCATGGAGAAATCCAGGTATTGCTTTCTGGGATTAACTATTGCCATCACTATTACCAGTGGAATCGTGCTCGGTAGGGAGTGAGTGTACAGCCTGTCTGCCTGCTTGGACGAGATGTGCATTCCACAAGAAAACTTGAAGCTAGTGTATGAAAAACCACAGAAATCTGTGAGACCTGTAGTTTTGTTCTCAGGTGACAGTTGCCTAAATGGAAGAGGATTTTCTTGGGTTCATAAAAAGAGGGGTTTCATTCCTGTTGCTTTATTGTACATTTAACTATTGGGTACCCTCTTCAGGTTGGTGGGTAGAAATTGCTGGCAAGCTGTACAGCTCCATGGATGACATCCCATTCATCTGCGCTGGGCTCTTGGGAAAACATTTTTACAAGAAGAAATGGTTGAGCTAAGAATAGATGATTACTTCTAAATTTGCTCTCTAAGGGCCATTAAGTAATCAAATGAGCTCCTCTGATTGGGAGGAAAGCTCAGTAAACCAACATAGTGCTGGGTCAGCATGTGTACTGGTGAGCACACAGGAGGGAGCTTCGCATGGCTGAGTGGAAAGTTCCCAGTGATGGCTGTGACCTGTTCTCTTCAGGATAAAGCACTTGATTAGGTGAATATTAAACAGACCTTACTTTGGTCTGCATCACCTCCCAAGGTGACCCTGCAGGTGGTGACCCAGCCTAGGTGTCTGCAATTCAAATGCGAGACAGCAAGACAGCCCAGTATATGGAGGTACTTACCTTTAAGGCTTCATTTTATTTAGACAGTTCTGAATATGGAATGATGTTATAATTAGGACACTCGACTGGGCTGTGGGAGATGATGATGATACAGTGACTCAATTTCTCACTTGTCTATGGGATAACAACTGTTTCCTGTGGGTGTTGTAAGCACTATAATTCTGACATATTCTAGAGGTGTTTCCAGCTCAGCATGACAAGCATTACCAGTTAAATCCTGCAAGAGTCCTCTAACTCAGAAAAATGAAACAAGAAAATTTAATGAATGGTGGAAATTGTGCCTGTTATATTTTTCATACAGCAAAAAAAAAAAGGATTATTTGAGTTTATTGGCTGGCCACCCAGAAAGATGTAATACACAGATTTCTGCAGCGCCTAGTTTCCTGCAGGCTGCTCAGACCATGGGCTGCTTCTGCAGCATAGCAGAGCCCTGATCCTGATTCTTTGTGACAGCCACTTCCACCAGTCTAGACCAAGTGAGTGTGAGAAATCATGGCAAGTTAATAATGTTTTTCATCCTCTCTTCCTGAAGGCTAAATGTCTTCTCTGTAGGGACAAAGATCCTCCAAAGGGTGAAACAGAGCAGTCCACATTTGCAGGCAAAAGGACAGCCACAAGTAGAAATCTGCAGAGTGCCGTGGCCATTACTTTGAATTGATGGTTTCAAAATCTGTCACATTCTACTTCAGAAACGGATGGAGGAAAGGGCCCTTTAATCTTCCTTTCTTTACTGGCTTTAGAACTGGACAAAATCTGCTATTTTTTTCCTAGCTGAGATTTGTACAGAACATCCCTTATGACCTTGCCAAACACCCTTGGGTTAGAGATATGAGCCTGAATGAAACTGTCAACTGTACTGGGAATATTTTCACTTCACTCCTCATCTCTGGATCCCATGCTCTGACTTTCTCCATACCTTTTCAAGGAAAGATAGGGTATTTGGCTTAGAATTTGGGTTTTGTCCAGGTAGATGTAGAGATGGAAACCTCTTCTTACCACCAAAATGAGAGAAAAGCATGCAAAAATACTGAGAACATTTGTTAGTTAAAACTGATTGGGAGCAAATGGAAAATGGTAATAATAATATGTAAAGTGACTTGACTCTGTAAGTTTTTCTTCCCATAAATAACTTTTAAAGGGTGAGTTTATGGCTGATAACTTAGCTGTAGCTGATTTCAGTTTGAATTCTTCAGGCTTCTCAATTTAAGCACAGAGATCCACCCACAAGAAACAGCTTGCAGACTCAGACCTTTAGCTGGAAGAGTTGTCTGACTTATGTCAATCAGCCTGCCAGCATATTCTCTCCCTATTCTCTTCCTAAAATAGTAGTAGCTAGTTGAAAATTTGTTTTTGTGGGGGTGGGGAGGTGATAGGAATAATAAGATGAATTCATAAGCCTGGCTGTGCATCATCCTATGTATATTAGCCATTCACATGTGGTGTATGGCTCCAGAGTTCACAGTAATGCCATTCAAAGAGATTTTGACATTTAAAGATCAAGTAGCACCTCTTTCATTTGGAGAGCATAACCAAAAAAAAAAAAAAAGAAAATATTTAAAGTGATCCCCAGAAAGAAAAAATACTGTAACAATGGTGTGGTAGCTTGCCATTTTGCTTGCACATAGTTTTGAAGATCAGTCAGTAGTTTCTCTTGCCATTCACTGTGAAATACAGTTCTAAAAGGGGTATATAAAAACAAGTCTCTGGTGTAAAAATGGCTACAGTGCCTCACTGCTAGAGATTAAATAGCCAAGGTGCTTTGAAAATCAGAGGAAATAACAAAAAATTATGTAACAAAGTTCTGCTTGCTGCCTTCTCCTTCCTTCTTCAAAGAGCTGGAAACTGAACTAGCCTTGCCTCTGGTCCATGCTTTCCTCCATTTCTTTCCTTCTCTCTTTTTTTTTTTTTTTCCCTTTGAATTATTTTTATTAGAAAAAAAAATGGCAAGTTTAGGAAAATGTAGTCATTAAGGAAGGAGAACGAACTGAGTTGTAAAGGCCCTCTTATTCATCTTAAAAGTCACTGAGTCATGCTGGCAGAGGGCACATAGTGCTGCTATTTGCACAACCTAAGGGCAAGAAGCATTTTTTTAAGCTCTTGTTGTTACAACACTTTTATAATAGGCACAGTCAGAGCAAAAACCTTCAGGAAAAAAGTAAACATTTTTATAAATTTGTTCTCTTGCATAAGAACTGAAAGGTGAAGCCAGCTTTTTCCCCATTCCAAAGCAAAAATAGATCAGAACAACAAAGAGCAGTTTAAATTCTCAACTTTCCTTTAACTCCCTTTAAGATTAACACAGAAATTGTGGTTTCTCAGCTGGACACTCTCCATGTCTGTAAATCACTGTTTGTTGTCTACTTTTCCACACCATCCAGCTCACCTGAGAATCTGCCTTTGATGTGTGCATTGAAATGAGTATTTAAAAGGTTGACATTTATCTAGATGGGAAATAAATACCACATGACTGTAATGATAGCACATACTCTTTCTCCCCCAGCTTTTGGAAGCTTGAAAGCAGAGGTCTGTCTTCTTTCAAGGTATTTTCAAACTTCCAGTAATGAGTTAGCAGATATTTATTGTTGGAAACAAAACACCATGACTACCACTGCAGAGTTCCCTACAGAACTGCCATGCACATCAACCTGGCTGGTTTGAAACTACCACGTGTTGGCAGGGAAACGATGCAACACACTTAAATCACTTCCAACATGCAAGATTTCTAGAAAAAAACAAACAAACAAACAAAAAAACCAACAAAAAGAACAGAGTGAAAGGTCTCCCACTATCAGATTATGATTTGTCACTGCCATATGGAGCACTTAAAATGAAGGTTAAAGAATCTTCAAATTCATCATTTATTTGGCTTTCTTTTTACCAAGTTTCTGAGTGCTGGTTTTACCATCTCATAATTTAATAATGAAAATAGTAAAGAGCAAACACTCCATAAGAGTGTCTGTAAAGGACATAGAAGACTAAGCAATATATTTAAGTTGACTTAACTGGAAAATTGTAACTGGATTGTGCTGAGATGTCATAATGTGCAACTTCTATGAACATTACTTTTCAAGGAGTGCAATAGTTTTGCCTCTGAGTTCCTCCACTGTGGTACAAAACAAGGACACATGTAGTGGGATTATTTTCCTTGGGAAGAACTTGAGCTGTTTTCTCCCCACCAGAAGAAGCCAAGATGGTGAGTGTTGTTAATTCATTAAGCAACTACTACAACGCAGCTTGCTTTCAAGGAGAATATAAACTTTTCCGATTATTTTAACTAGAAAATAAATGAAGTTATTAGTATTCCAACTATAACCAAATGAAGGTATTACTATGAAGTTATTACTTTGATCTCCTGAAGCAAATAAAGAGGGGGAGAAATTATGTTTTTTTAATTCTTCAAGTACTGTATGGTTATACAAAGTATATCCAAAATAGGATTTTTCAGGCATTCAGAACTCCTTCCAAATATTTTACAGTATTGTAGAACCTGCCTAAAAATATTTCTCAGTGCCTAACTCATTTTTCTTCCTATCATTACTGTGCAAAAACACTTCAAAACAATGAAAGGACTCGGGCATCTGATACCTGGGCTTCCATCACCACCAGCGTGTGTCATGTCACAGAGATATTCCTGACAGATGTGGGCCCTTCAGGATCTGTATTGAATTATGCTTCTTCACTGCTGGGTGTCAATACACCAGGTCTATTCATCATGCACAAGAAGACAGTCTAAGAGAAAGAGTTGGGGTTGTTCAGCCTGGACAAGAGAAGGCTCTGGGGACACCTTGTCGCAGCCTTCCAGGACATAAAAGGCACCTGCAAGAGAGCAAGAGACTTTTCAAAAGTGGATATAGTGATAGAAGAGAAGAGGTAATGGTTTTAAACTGTCAGAGGGTATATTCAGGTATTAGGAGGAAATTTTTTACTTTGAGAGTAGTGAGACACTGCCACTGGTTGCACATAGAAGCTGTGGGTGCCCCATCCCTGGAAGTCTTCAAGCCCAGATTGGATCAACTTGGCTTTGATGAACCTGGTCTAGAGAAGCTGTCCCTGCCCATGGCAGGGGCGTTGGAACGAGATGATCTTTAAGGTCCCTTCCAACCCAAGGCATTCTAGGATTCTATGATCCCATGATGTTGGCAAGTGTATAACCTGTCCCTTGTCAGGAGTAGTTTTTCTTAATCTTAAAATAGCCTGGGTCATTGTTCTTCTGAGACCTGTTTGTGTGGCTGAACATGTGATCAAGGTCTGTCATAGATGCTGCCTCAGACCAAGTCCTTTGGCACCCTGCTGTGATTTACCTGGAAGCATTCCCACAAGCAGCTCTGACAGTTTTATATTTATGTTGTGCAGTGATTTGGGCTCCAGAAACCAGGGCCAGACTTCTGTCCTAGGATTATCTATCACCTTCTCTAATGAGCTGGAAAACACACCAGAATACAGCGCTCAGAAACTCAGTAGAAACAACCACACAACAGCCACTGAGGGAGAATTTTCACTCATCCCAGCTGCTAAAGGGGCTTTGTGCCAACGAGAGAGGCAATGCAAGACTGCAGCAAGCCACTATCAATACCCTTGTCAAAGACATGTTGATAGCTTGCATTGCTACTTCACGAGTCT
This sequence comes from Lonchura striata, assembly GCF_050655825.1. Lineage (NCBI taxonomy): Eukaryota > Metazoa > Chordata > Aves > Passeriformes > Estrildidae > Lonchura > Lonchura striata. Next base: position 67,387,744 of record NC_140703.1, read on the forward strand.
CAAACCAGAATTGAGTCACCTTCAGGTTTCCATTCACACACAAAATGAAATATTAAAATTTAAAGATGCTTTGAGCATGGGTTTGGCTTTCAGTTGTCCTGAGGATCTTTCTGAAGACCTTAGCTGGGCTGGTTTACAGGCAGTGTGTCACTGTGATTTATATTTTTTTTACACAAGTGCCCATCTTCCCCTTCTTGTCAGGTCAGCCAGCCCGTCTGCAGCTGAGATCCATGGAGATACAGAAAAAGGAGTAAAGCAGCTGCAGTTTAAAAGACCATAATTACTTCTTTCTCTGATGGTGTGTGAGGTTGCACTTGTTTTTCATGCCAGCATCCCACTTTCTTTAATGATTGTCTTAACTTCAGCCCTCACCACTGTCTTTCAGGCAATTTTAAAAGCATGCAGAAGTACCAAGCAGAACCTTGTCATTTATCCATATTTGCAAGATGTGCTTTGCTAAGACAGGTTTTCATGAGTGAAAGCACTTTGTGCATGTAGGAGGCTATAGTTGTCAAGGATGACAAAATCTGACTGGTCAGGACTCTTTTTTTTTTTTTATGTTATTACATGAAATCATGTTTTTAGTATTACTTCAGTGAGCTCAAGAAACCTTAGAAAGACAATCTGTTGGGGGAGGATTTGGTGTGGGATTTGTTTTTCCTGATGTTCAAGAAATTATCCAATGATAAGCCTACAGGACTTACGACCTGTCTTTCAGTCAGGAAAATGTTACTAAGATCCCCTCTCATGACCAAGACAGAAAGAAAATTATTCAATTTTTGAGGCAAGTGCATTCTTACTGACATTTGCCCTCTCATCCTTGAGAAAACTCAGCTGAGTGCCTGAAATTAACAGTCATAAATGTACGTAAGGATGTGTGGAATGAAAAATTATATGGAAGGTAAATTACTCCTGAAAAGTAAAGGCCATCTAGCTAACAGGAATAGAAAGGCAATTGTCCACTAGATTCAGCTTCCATCTATTCATCACAGCCCAGATGTCCACAGCCAGGACAGCCACAGGAATGGATTTATTCAACTCAGGTTCTTAGGAGAAGGTGGGATGATGTTCTGTATGGGTTAGACCATTTCCACCAGAGTTCCTTCTTTGCTGTGGTATGCACAGGATGGACTACAGACATTATTTCTAGCACAGTGTGTATAGTTTGCTCTAGATTACTTAACAGGAAATCAGTAAAAGTGAAATAACAAACAAAACATAATAACCAAAGCATGCAATCTCTGTCCTGAGTATTGATCTAGGCACAAAAAAAAGTGTAAGCATTAATAAAAGGTTACAAGACCACTTATTTCTGCTTGTTCTGGTGCTGCCAACAGTTCTTGTCATTTGAAAATACCTTAGCAGTGTCTTTCAAAGACCTTCCTTATCCTTTTGTTCTCCTCAGGGATTTTATCTATCACTAACCTTTAAAGAGTGTTTTATTTTCCCAGTTAGTGTTTGGAAGCACTGCAGAATAGTTTGAAATATGCATATGTAAGTAGAGAGAGTTTATCAGGGTACAGAAAATTTTGAAATTTGTCACATTAAATTCCTAACACATCATATAAATATGCCATGTTAAATGTCTGGTTATCTGGGGAGGGTAAAATGTGATTTTTTTTTTTTTTACCCAATTTAGATATGGCCAACAGAATTATAACCAACATAAATATAAACTGAGACCCAGATTAAAAAATGGCTACTATATGCCTGATATAATCTTAAGTGTAAATTACTATTCAGGTGCCTTTTTTTCAGTTGAATTTCATATAATTTAAGGAGCTCAGGACTTGCCACTTCACATCTTTTAATATATTGAGTGAGAATCAAGTCTGTGGGTTTCCATCACCTTGATTATTCTTGCCATCAGCAGAAGAAACTGTGCTGCAAGAAATAATAGCAATAATAAGATACTTCCCTTTATTTTTTTATTCCAGGCAGAGCACTGTCAGTTTCCAGAGAAGTATAATTTTTGCTAATAAGAAGATTAAAGGCTGTTTAGACTACCATCATTTGTGGTCTATGGAGTACCTAAAAGCAAAATATTTTACCAGTAATACCTGCATAAGCATGATAAAGATACCAGTAACATTTTTCCTAAAACTAAAATGGTTGTAGCTGCCCATACCTACAGGCTGTACATAAAGTTAAATCTCACAAAGAAGAGTTATCAGTATCATAAGTAAGAATGTCTGCTTTCAGTGTGAAAATGTTTGATCTAAGAAGCCTGAAGCTTGAACAAAAAAAAATTGAGATTCGTTCAGCCCTACATTTCCTCCTAAAATGAAATCTTTATGCTGCTGTTCTATCAAAGAAAACTGGTGGGTCTAAAGATGAACTAAAGTATAGTGTCTGAGCTACTGACCTTTTCTGTTTCTTGAAAATAATTCTCTAACCAAGGGTTATTTGCTAGGATCACCAGTTGCATTCAGATATTGCTCAGTAGTTAGCTGAATGCAGCCTTGCAGATTTGCAATGCTTCCAAGAACCACAGAATTATAGAACAATGGAACTTTTTAGGCTGGATAAGATCTTTGTTAACAGCACTGCCAAGACCACCACTAAACTACATGCCATATCCACATATTTTTTAAATACCTGCAGAGATGGTGGCTCAACGACTTCCATGGGCAGCCTGTCCCTATGCTTGACAAGCCTTTCAGTGAAGAAATGTTTCCATCTGAAGGAAAATACCTTTTAATTGCTTTTATTTTTAACTTATTTTTTTAATCTATAAAAATTTCAGTTACTTTAGGGTTGAATATAGGCTGACTTATGGATTTTTAAGAACCTCAGAAACCTCAAAAAGTTAAAAAAAATCCCAAACATAACACCAACCAACCAACCAACCAAAAACCCAAAACAACACCTAAAAAACAAATTCAGACTTGATCTTCTGGAATAGAAAACCTCCAGGCACCAACACAGGCTGGGGACCAACAGCTGAACAACAGCTTTCCAGAGAAGGACGTGGTGGCCTTAGTGGACAAGATGACCAAAAGCCAACAGTTCACCCCTGTGTCACAGAAGGCCACTTCTAACAGCTGCTGTCCCATTTCCTTGATTAACTTCTGTTCTGGACTTGCTCTTCAAATTCTTTAAATTGGGGTAGTACCATTTGGTTACAAACCTATGTGATTACAGTGAAGGCAGACTAGCCAGGCTTTTTCTTCTCTTTTCCTTTAAATGCTGAAGACTTTCACACACCAGTTGCTTGTGTGAAGACTCTGACATTTCCATGAGCTGATCAGAATATGCATAAGAAGATCAGAGGATTTTTTTCCCTTTCAAAAAGTTTAAGTGACACAGTCACATTGGGGTGTTTTAGTCTAGGAAACAGACAAGAGTACCTGAAGTAGTAATTTATTGCTCATACTCTGAATATTGTTATAATTACTTTCTGTTTGAAAATAGTCAGATGAATGCTTGCTGTTGTTAGGTGAAGCCAGTCGTTAATTATCTACATTTTCTTCTTTTTTCAGTTATTCTTCCTAGATAATTAAAAATTCTTCCCCACCCAAAGGGAAGTTTGCATTCCAGCTGAGTTTGAGTCTCTTAGAGGGAAACTTTTTTCTCTTATTGCTGATTTTTAGTCATCCCCTGCTGATATCCTGCTGTCCAGTCAAAACAGAATGAATTTGCAAGAGGCTTTCAGCAGCAAAAAAGTCCTTGAAACTTTGCTGTAAAATAATACATGCAATGTACTGGAAAACAATTGAGCTCACAGTGCTGGAATATAAAATCGTAGTAGCAACCACTAATCAGTTTGACACACCAAGCCCAGTATTAATTTGAAACATTTTCATGTAGTTCTTGGGGATTGTCAAAATGGGAAGTGGACATAATAAAGACACTAACAAAATTAACTTATAAAAGTGTATTAAGTGAAGCAAACAATCACATAGAAGTTTTAACTGACTGGTAAATACAAGGTCAGATTTCATCTCACAGTGCTGAAAATCTTGTCTCTTTTGTCTGAGAATATTGTGACATGCCTAAGAGCAATCAGGCATGATGCCTAAGAGCATCCAAAATGCCTTAGTATCCAAATGAAGAATTTAAAAACACCCCCAAACATTTCCTAATTAATTCAGCTCACTAGATTGCCTTTGGACTGTCAGTGCTGATGTGAGGAATTGGCAGATTCATGCACAGTTGGAGACAGATTCTTCTAGAAGCCACCAAAATGGAATCTGAAGATTATTACAAATACACAATCTGAAGATTATTACAAATACACAGTGTTGTCACTAAGGATTCCTATGGGAATCATCATGTACATCAGAAGAGCACAGAAGACAATCTAGATTCTGTCTGGAATACAGGATGGAAGGCTAATCTGAGTATTATCTGTTTTAAAATCAGCTTAATTAAATTCATTAACCCGGTAGAATGGACACATTTTTCATTTTTTTTTTTAGTATATAGTATATATAGTATATATAGCATATATACTATATATAATATATATAGTATATATACTATATATACTATATATAGTATATACTATATAGTGTTTCTCATACTTTTAAAAAATATTTGTGTGAAGAAAATGAGACATACAATCACTGTTGTGCTGAAATAATTATTAAAATATTAAGATTTTGGTAATTTATGGCCAATTCAGACAATTAACCTGTTGCACTAAACATGAAATTTAGAAAGTACAAATGCTTTCCAAATATTAATTAGTTATCCAGATATTTTTCTGTGCCTGTTACACTGTGAACATGAATGTGCAGAGCCCAACATATACGGGGTATTAGACAAAAGCAATGGCCAAATTCAGACTGGTGAAGCTCAGCCAGATTGTTGTGCATGATTCAGTAAGCTTTTACTGTATCATACTTAAAATAAATAATGCAACAATGCTATACTGCTCGCTGTTTAAAAATCTTCCTTTACAAAGTTCTTTTCTCTATGAGGGTCCCATCATCACTGTTCAGAGTTGCTGAGAACAAAGCTGATCTCTTGCTAAGGAACGCTGCAGTGGAGGAACACGAGAAACTGCTAATCAAAAGTACAATCTAATCTGCTATCCAAGCCTAGTATTAGTCACCTGAGAAACTGTAACTTGAGCCATCTAATTTGCTCTGCCTTTTGCAATTCCAGATTAATCTGGAATACAGGTATTTTGCTGGTGTCACATCTGGTCACAAGGTTGGAGGTTGAACACTATCATAAACCATGTAACTCCTTATTATTCCATTTTGTTCCTGACCCATTCTTGATTTTTGGACTGCAAAAGCCCTTGAATATGTTGCATAACCTAGTAAAGATTTTTTTTTTCCTATGGCGATCTGACATGTACAACTAACTCTTCAAATGATTTTCTAATTTGTTGAAGAACAGCTTCATTTATCTGAGATTTAATTGATGGAAAACACAATTTTCAAACAGTGCTTAACAGCATGGAGTTTCCCAAGGTGCTGTATAAGATGTAATGATTTTTGCAATGAAAAAGATTTCTGTTGATGTTGTTTTCTATGAATATGGCTTGATCTAATGGAACTTATTTTAGAGCTCTACTGAAACACATCAATTACCTCTTGAAACTTTTCCCAATATCATCTAGCTTTTTAATCCCATACATTTTAGTTTCTAAATACAATAATTTATGTAGTGCTCTACTAGTTTTTGATGATTTCTGGAGTAACTACAGTAGAACTTGCCTATATAAAACAAGTGATTTTTACTCTCTGTTGAGGCCTTGTTCTGCTGAAAAAGTCAATTTTATAATAAGAGCTTCCATTAGGAAATAAATTTTAAGTAACTTTGAAATATGTGCCTTAAATTTCCTCTTAATTCACAAAACCTAATTTGTAAAAGATGTACTTTTAATAAGATCCCAGTTCTACAGGAAATATTAATATTTAAATTCACTTGAGCCTTAAGACTTGTTGTTTAATTTCATTTTTTTACATAATGGTGAAAGAGAGTATTGAAGAATACAGTGTTCCTGCACCTGTGTTACACAGTTAAAGGCATCTTAGTGCATTTTATTTTGTAGTGTGCCTGGTAGATTGAAATCTGCTGTATTCTGTTGCAATCTGCTGCTCATTTTCTCACAGATAACAATGATTTTTTTAGTTAATTTTCTCGTCTCATTAAATATATGGAGGACAGCAATAAACTCATGTCAGCAACTCCCTATACAGCTCTCTAATATCAATGGAGGCTCCTGAAGTTGACTGATATAATTTCTTTATGGCATGAAGTGCTGTCGGTGCATATTCCTGATACCCTGTGTCACTGCACATTGGGGAGCATCGGTCTTCATAGGTGAAACGCTCTGCAGCACTCACCCCTAAAACCTACTGAGATCTAGAAACTTGGGACAACATTCATTTCACCCAGCTTTGCTGTTTTGATATTCCTTGTTCTCCACGTGTACTTTATGGGAAGCACAGGCCCATGTGAAATGGTTCCAATGCCTTGAGCACAACCAACTTTTTTCAACTTCCCTTTCCCAAGACTGTTTTTGGGTCTCCTACAGCTTTGAATTAAGCCAAGGGTAGATCTCCTAGTACTCAGCTCACACCTTTCTGTGCTCCTTATACATACTTGTATGATTAATTAAATTTTTTTTACTTCACAAAACAGGAGATAAAACACTGCCTTTCATAATTACAGAACTGGTGAAGCTTAAACCTGTAACACACCTGCCATTTAAGTGGTTGATTCTAGTGATCTGAGCGGTGCTAATGGAAAGTTGCAAACACTTGTAATTAATTTACAGCAAGGCACTGAGTTTGATTTCTTTGAAATTATATTTCTTGTTAAATATCAGCCTGACCCTCCAATAAGAGATGGCAAAATAATTTAAAAATGCATTTATTTTTAATACTAAGAGAGAGATTGCCAAACAAAAACCATTTTATATGGCAGCAGTTGAATGAGGAAAAGTAATAAGATTCATATTGTCATTTTTCACAGGTGACTTGTATATATATTTTCAGAGAGCTATTAGGCTCTCTGAATGGTTAATAGGGAATTGTGTATTCATAACCTTTTCTCAAGGGGTACCTCAGAACTACCAAATATCTTACTCCTCTAGTTGTCTTCTGGGTCGTGGCTCCCTGATCATCTATATTGTATATACTGGTTCAGCATTCCTTTGAATTAAAACATTTAGTTCCCCACAAAATAAAGTCTAGGTGCAGTTCTGGGGATAATCCAGTCCAAAAAGTGTTCTCCAAAGATGATATGACCCTACACAAACTATTAAATCGTGCCTTACATTCTTACAACCCACTCTCAGTGGGCTTTGCAGCCTCAAGCAGCCTTATATGTTTCCCCAAAAGATGTAATAGATTATTTCTGTTTCATGTTATAAAAATACAGATCTTGATAGGCTGAAACAATTTATTTCAATTTCTACCAGAATATGAAAGCTATAAAAAACCAATTACGTTTCTCAGCAACCTCATGTAGGTCCCCAAGGAGGGAGCCCTGGAGTAGTTTGGATGCAGCCAGCTTGTTCAGGCAGGAGGACACTGTGGACAGTGAACCATCCTGCATCTGGGAGTGCAGGGCTGTCCCTGTAGGAAATGCATTTAGCAGTGCAGTTACAGCCAATGATACTGAGCTTTGCCAGTTATTGAGGCAACTGATGGCAAATTCACAATTGTGTTATTGTCAACAAGCTACCTACAGAAGAACTTCCCCTGCACTGCTCCTACCCTACTGCAGAAAATATGTATGCTTTGGTCCCACAGAGCCTGTTTCATAGATTTTGTACTTTGATGAGGTATCCACACACTTCAGTGTGTATCATTCCACAGAAAGTATTTGTCTTTGGCATAGATGTCTTCAATAATGTTACTTTACTAATGCAAGTAGCTCCATTGGGTCTCAGTGATTAGTTGTGTACTCAGGTGTTTTTTGCACTGGGTCCCAAACTGTGTTCAGATTAAAAGTGGTATAGGTTTGTTCCACCACAAACTCTAAATAAAAACATCTGCAGTCCAGTGACTTCAAAGTCCCCTGGGTTCATAGCATTCTACCTATAATTAAATTGATGCTTTTTTTTTATCTGGGGAAACAGATATCCATCCCCAGCTTTCATTTATATGGTCCTGCAACCCTTGAAATTTTATTAACAATTCTGCTGCTGTTAGCAATGTGCTGAATCAGGGTGGGATTTTCTTTAATATAAATGTGCAAACCCAAGATGAACAGCTCAACACAGCTTTTCAGCTCTGCAAACTTGGCTATGCTTTAGAGAAGTTGAGTTATTCACCAGAGCTGTTCTCACAGTTTTGAGTGGCACATATAATCTTTCCTTATATAATTTCCCTTTTTTCTTCAATCCCTAGCACTTTCTTAAAGCTACTAGGCATACATGCTATTTTATGTTATTTCTAAACAAAGTAAAATTCTGTGTACAGTTTAATTAAAGGCAAAGATTTAAGTAAATAATTAGGTTTACTGATTTCTAGCAGGCTTAAATATACCTTCACATGCATCAAACAGCAAATGCTTCAATCAGCATACAGGTAAATGTTCTGCTAAGTCATAATTCTGGTTTGTTTTTAATAATTGCATTATCTGTTCTTTATCTCACCCATGCTCAGCTCTACTTCTGGATGTCTTCTTCATCTTATCCCTCTAATATTTGTTCTCTATTTGTCTTTTTCATTATTTAGAAACAGCTTCTTTGTTTATTTTTAGAAAACAAACCTTTTTCTTTTACAGATTCCTCACCTAAGCAGTCTTTCTATCATTTGCTACACATCAAAGTTCAGTTTCTGTAACTGCTAAGGAAGATGCTTCAAATCTAAGGAGAATTGACTTGGTTTTATTTTACAATTAATGTGATCAGCAGAAATATTACTTTCCAAACATTTTCAGTCTGATGATGCCTTTTTGTTGCTGCAGTCAAGATAAAACATGAAACATAACAGAAAATGTATCTCCTCACCTCTTTTTCAAATCCAATCTTATAAAGAAAGCATTCAACAAAGATCTTCTGAAAACACTTCAGGGAAATCTGGAATGCAATTGCAGACACGCATCCAGCCCTTGAAATTTTATAACCAAGGACTGTAACAACAACCCTTAGGAGAGGAGTGGAAACTTTCATTTCCTATTTAGTTTTCATTTGTCCCTTTTGGGGAAAGTAATACAATATTCAGAGGTCATCATCACAGTTCTTCATTTTAGTATATTTTATTGCAAATTTGTGTCCGCAAAGAAGGCAGCAGAGACTCTGAGCCTGCCATCAAGGATACATAGAAATGCTTCATGAATATATTCTACCAGGATAATAGAAGCAAAAGAGACAATTAGACATTATCTGATGACCACAGAGGTGCACCAGGCTGAAGGACAAGCTTTAGGATTAAAGCTTTAGGAGGATCTAGGGTAGAGACTAAGCTGGGAAGATGCTTGCTGTCTGTCATTGCTTGAGGCAGACCTGGTATTGTCATTTTCTACTGAGCCCTTCAGCTCAGAACTGTGCAGCCAGAAGGGTAAAGGGTTTGCCTTGTGCCGGTCATGGCAAGGCACAGCCGTGTTCCCTCTGCTAAAAGCCAGCCATTCAGTGGCAATAGGCTTTCCAGAGTGCTTAGGAGGGAGAGGCAGAGACCAATGTGCACACATAGCCCCCTCTCCCATTATCACACAGTTCTCATTTCCACAGGCTACTGGTCTGATTAACAACTGATGCCAGTTTGCATTAGTTGGTATAATAGAACTGTTAATTTTATAAATGCCTTAACACTCGACACATAACCTAATTCTTGTGAGAATAAGAACTCCCCAAATACAGCATAAACTGGGACTAAGAAGATAAAAGAATATTTTATACCAGCGGCCCATTACAACCCCCCGCTGCTTTTAGGGGCTATTTATATGCCATTTGTATTACCAGTCACATGCAAAGGGCCTCCACTGCAATATACTGAATCATGAAATAAATGGCAGTATTTTCTTTAGCACTCTTAATATAGGAAACATATGCTTGTGAGTACTGCACAAATCACACCGTGGCAAACATTTCCAAATGAAAGCCTGAGAAACCAATGGGCTGTACCTCTCAAACAGCAGGTATGTTACATATATTATATATGTTATAGGTTTGACCTTGGCTCTCTGAGGGGTGGATTTATGGTTGCTTGGGATAGACAAAATTCCTTTTAAGTCTGCTGTATTGTATTTCATTTTAAAAACAAAACAAAGCAAAACAAAACAAAACAAAAAACTAAACAAGACAATTTACTTTCCTTTGAATTTTAGGTCATTCTTGTATCCAAGGGAAAAAAAATACATATAAGAAACTTACAATAAAAAGGATGGAGAGGCTAGGATGTAAAACATAAGAGATCTATACAAATACTAAACAGTTAACCTCCCTTGTCTTATTTTGCGTTGTGTCTGATGTGTGTACATGAGCATACACATCCTTTCCCTTTCCTGTTTAGGTCTCATTATCACTGATTCTTCCCAAATTATATCTTCTTATATCAGGCTTGTAGGCAGTACCTTGTCTTTCATCTTTATATAACCACTCTCCCCCTCAGTTTTTAACACAGCAGCCTGCTTCTTCCTCTCAGCCCCCACATGGCAATCACCCCCTCTTTGCCATATAACTATGCAGTCCCTCAGTTCTCAGCATATACCCATGCCTAAATTTTCATAAATTCAGGAATATATACCTGTTCTGCTTTTGTCTGCTAGATCCTATTTGTGGGAAAACATGTCACAACTCCTTATGTACCTAAAGGAGAGTATTTTAATTCTATATTATCTTGTAGCAAAACCAATCATACATGATTTATTCAGAATATCATCTAATAAATTTGCTTTACTTAAGTTTGGTAGACACACTGCACCTCTTTGTTTTAAGTTGGCACACTGTGAAATATAGATGGGGCTGACAAGTTTCATTTTAACTTTTGTCTCTGAGGGCATGGGATATTAGATATACATAAAAGCACACATTCCTACTGATTTGACCAGTGGCTTTTCACAGGCATATTATCATCACACATAGTTATAATTCTAAAACATGCATCATACGTTTTAAAGCCTATCTTTACTTTGTTTCCTCTTTTTTCTTCATCCAGCTTTGTGCCTGTTTTATCCTTTCCCACCCTGAAGCTTTGTGTTTCCTCTCTAGCTAGAGAATGAAAAAGTATGAACACCAAAAACTCTGCAGGGAGTTCAGGAGAATCGCTATTACAACATTTCTTTCTGCAGTTTTCATGGCTTCTTACACAGACAGAAGGGCAGAAAAGGTGCAGAATCTAGGGCAATTCTTCCAGCTTTGCACTATACAGTATGTGGCCGAGGGGAAACTGAAGGATTCACTGTGTATGCCCAGCAGCAAAAAAGCAATCCCTGTTTAATGAGAAAGGAAGAAAAAGCATTTTTTCAAACCAGATTTTCAAGGATTCATCTTAATATGGATTTCAGCCTTAGTTTGTAAAGAGTCACTTCAGTTCCCTTGCAAATTAAAGCTATCAACTTCTAACAGTATAATTTTTGTCTCATAAGCCTGACAAACGCACAGCTTTTGCTATAGGTACATTTTTCAAATCTATTCACACAACTGAAAAGTAATAATTAATCTGATTTTTTTTCTTTCTTTATAATCCACCTTTGCCCTTTCATTCTTTCTCCCTCTTGCTCCCTATTATTGTTTACCAGTGGAAAGGGAGAAAACAGAAAGCAACATAAGAAATCTTGGTTTCAGAGATCCACCTGGTATCTGCTGGACTATTTCTGTATCCAGCATCATCAGAGATTATCAAAATGATGGCATCCCTGGAAACCACAGCCCAGGAATTACATGTTTGAGTGAATAGGCATAGTATGGTTATGCTCCTGCATGTTATCTGTGTGCAAATGTAACAGAACTTAAATGAGCCAGAGGGGAGTGTTGATTATTCTGTAGTTCTACTTTAATTCTGGAATATGAAGTAGCATAGGAAGGCAATTTTCTTACCAAGATTATGGATGCTTGGGGAATATGCTGAGCTGCCCAAGGAACATGCAGGGATTGCATAAATGTATCTGTCTGAGAGACATTTGCTGAGAAAGAGATTTTCTGTACTGGTTTAGCTAAAGATATGAAACTCATAAAATTGATCCTCAATTAAAAATTAGTTTGCTCTAAATTAAAGAGCAAACGCTGTCAAACTGAGCACCTACCTGAACTTTCACCATATCTTTGGCAGTGATGAGGTATGAACCATCCATTCTTCCACAGAGATTCTTCCCAATTTCTAGAGGATCACTGCCAGCTTGCTGCCCTTGTTGAACAAGTTTTATCCATCAACTGCCTCCTGATCATCTGCAGGCACTGGAAAATGTAATCAAATTGGAGAAGAGGAGAGAACTAAACTATTTTGAATTCCTGAAAATGTTATGAAATGACACCTGGCTAGAGAGAAAGGGTATTTTTGTCTGTACTGAGGAAAAGATTAAGAAACTCTCTCACCATTGGGCATCCAAGAAACAATAAAGGCAAGATGTGCAACTGGCTAAACTCCATTGGCTCTTCTGCTCTGAGAATAATTATTTCAGCATCTGTCTTAAGAGCCAGGGAGCTTTCTGCATCTGATGGTAAATTTGCATTATTGGTGACTTTCATCTAGTGAAGTGATTATCATTTTATTGTGCAATTATCACTTCTGGAGTTATTCCCTTTTGCAGGTTTAACACAGTGTTTTACTAAAAAAAGTCCAGGTTCTTTACTAAGAATGCAAAGTTAAACAATTTCAGGGTGATACTTTTATTTTGCTTTTAAGCAATATTTTTTTTGCATCTTTTCTTCCTCAAAACATTTAAGTACCTCAACTAACATAAGATAGAGGTAAAAATGTTGAAATTCTTTAATAGCATCTATCTCCCAACTTTTGTTGTGTACCAGCTTATATAATACTCAAATCTATGCTAAAATAGTAACTAATACTTCTCATAACATATGTAAGGTATTTTAAATTATAAAAAACATTATTTATATTTAAGCACTTAAAAATAAAGAAAGGTGCATTTTCTGAAAGATCAGTTGTCAAACTTTACATTAGTTCAATCTTCAGTGAAAAGCTTTAGGCCACTGTCAGGCAGCAGTGGAAAGCTATGTTGACATTAAGAAGGCAGCTAGAACAGGGGAAATATTCACAGTAACATAAAAGAATCCCCATTAAACCATCTGAGGCTTATACACATATAGGATATTGAGGTTTCATGTATTTCTCTGCTATGTGCAAGAAATAATACTTTATATTAAGTTACTTGCTGTCTTAAAATGATTGTGTCTCATGTTTTCTGAATGGTTTAGTACTTAAAAAGTGGGACAAGTAATTATCTCTTACATAATAAACCATCTGCATGGATATAATTAAACATTTGCTCAGTTGTATTTGATATTAAACCAGAAAAAGAATGTGGTTAAGTAGCATTTATCATGCAAAAGATGTCAAAATCAGCTGAAAATCCATCTATAATATCCTGGTTAGTTGCTAAGCTTTTGAAGGGGTCTTGAATAGAACTCAAATGTGATGCTGCATAACTCAGGTTGACATGGTAACATGCATAGTAAGGAAAATCTCAGCTTTATGATCAACTTCATTTTAATTCCCTCTTCTTCTCATATGCTCCCCTCAGTTTCTGGAGTAAATGTACCTTAAGAGTCTCTGATTGCAACTCATAATTATTTGGTGTAATTAAGATGGCGTGCTAGTCTTTTATTTTGTAGGCTGCAGAATAGTAGCAGGTCTATGAAATGAATCCTTAGCAGCATTTTTTAATGACCATGTTAAATTTAGTGCTGTTCCAAGAGAGATTATGTGTTTTTCCTGGTTAATGGGATGTTTGCTATATTCAGACATCTGGCAGCTCTGTGCCTGAGGAAATAAGCAGAAAAGAAATTCAGTATAGCTACTCTTACAGACATATAAGCTGTTAAGGGTCAGTTAATAGCTCCGGAAGACCCTTCCTGAGAAGGCAAGGCCAGAAGAGTCGTAGCTTAAGAACACAGGCTGAAAGAATGATAGCAGGGCAGAAAAAGGACCTTGCAAGCCAGAGGCAAGAACAAAACTGAGACATAGTCAACATTTCTTGATATATTTGGATAAGACTGAGGCTTCATGGATGACTATCACAAAATTTTTTGTCTTAAAGTAATGTAAACATATCTTTAGAGTGTTAAAAAAAATAATCTTTCTAAGAGCTTTATTTCTTCTGCAAAATAAGTCATATTTTGTTTTTAACAGGGATTCACATCTTTGTACATTTCTTAAGTATTTTCTCCTGTGCATGAGAGAGCAGTACAGACTGGGGTATGGTGTGGGATGTGTCTGGCACCTTATAGCATGTGATTGAGCAGAGGGAGGAAGGGAGGGAAGAGAGGAACTGCAGAGCTAAGATATCCTCTGGGGAACATGATAGTCAGACTAGGAAAGCAAAGTGCTGCACTGCACAAATGCATGAGGGACAGACAGAGATAAAGAGAGAGGCAGGACCTGTTTCACTGTGTGACACTTCACAGGTTACTGACTCAAACTCCCCCAATCCTTTTGGGTATATCATAAATGAAAAAGAGCTTCAGCTCCAAGAGTGCTTGAGGGATAGCAGAACTGGGAGCTTCCACAGAGGACAAATGAAGGCAGACTCAGAGTGACCAAAAGAAAAGTGTAGCTGAATCTTCCTCTGCAACCTTGACATTGGTTACTCTTCAGCTCTCAAAATAACTTGCCACTTAGAGAAGTGAGGTGTTGCCATCACAGCAGACAGCAGTGTTGCAGACAGAGAAACGAGTGTTTGTCTCCTGGCTTTACAGAGAAACCTTGATTTATCATGGAAATTTTGACATCACCATGAGACATCTCTTACAAAGGAAATTTAATTAAAGAATTAGATATACTTTAAAAGGAAGCTGACAAATGTAAGAGAAGATCTTCCTCTTCTGGGATAATTGTGGAATTAAAAAGATTGAAATATGGTTGAAACTTTCTGTGACAGCTTCTGGGTCCACGGAAGCTTCACATATCTTCTTTATTTCTGATTCCTTCCACAGTGGCACTCCAGAGCATTAAAAAAAAAGCCTTTTTTAAAAAATTAGAAGTGTGTTTTCTGTTGTTTAGATAATTCTTAATGTAATAACCCTGTCAAATTAAACTGAGGAAAGAAAACAAGAATTGTTTGGAGGCAGTTTCACCTAGGCCTACACCATCCAAAAAAGAGGAAAGAAAAGACAAGTTTTAATATCACTATCTACTACAATATCATAAATTAATTTTTAACCCTAAAGAAATGCTATTTTTCCACAATAACTTCCTTTATTGAAGCTTTACAAACTTCAACTATGCATGATTTACAGTTCTTTAAAGCTTTAATGAGGTATAATTCTGTTTATGTAAAACATTCTTTCTCATAAATTTTCAAGGGATATTTTACACTAAACTTCTATGTACTAAAGAAAAATTAATTAGTTCTTCAAAACAGAGGACTCTGAATTTCACTTTCATGGCAAATTAGATTTTGCTTTGTTACTAAGAGCATGTGGATTAACTTTCTTAATACCAATTTCCTTTCTATCAACAATGATTTGAATGTAATCTTAAGATTTCTCTTTGACTTCTTTATGGCTATTAGTGGCAACAGCATCTTCTTATCAAATTTTGTCTGCAAAGCTATACATGAATCTATTTCACATTGACTGAACCTAAACCTTCAAAATGTAACTACATACATGGACAAGCAGGAAAAGAGTTTTTGGCCAGCTATCCTATTTCTCTTCTAGACCTCATAATTTCCTTCCACAAACTTGGTTACCCTATAGATTACAATGGCTCTATTTATTATCAAAGGACTGAACTGACAAGCCAGAGAGTTTTAAAATTACAGAAAACATCAATCTACATCAGCCCAGAGCTTTTGCCTTACATTTTTTAACAAGTAATTCTAAAATAGCAGCTGTTAAAGATATTTAATTTTGAATCATCCCAGATAATTCTAAAGTCTAAATCCAGTTTTAAGCATTTAAATTCTTTCTCTGGGAGAAGATGAGAAGACTGCCAGCTACATTTAGATGCCATCTCCATTTAGTGGATGTTTGGTTTCTCTCAGAGAGTCTTCAGTTTCCATTCTTTTTCCTCTGTGTGTGCTGATTTAGTTGTCTGTGCATCCCTGACATAATCTGTGATGACTGTGGAATATTATACTTTGATCTGATTTTACCTTAAGCCATGTTGCCACAAGAGTCACAATTATTCCATTAAAAAACTGCTAATTAAAACAGTCTGCTCTATCAGACACAAAACTTTCACTGCCTGTATATTACCTTAGGCTTTCTTAGCAATATTTAGGATGATATCTGTGATTATTTTTTGTCTTTTACCTGATGAACCTTATAGCAGTGCCCAAACTTATGCCAAATTAGCATAACCAGAGATATTATTAAAGAGCATTTCTCTAGACCTTATGTTTTAAATAATTTGGAAATAAAAGTATTTCCTGTTCAGCGTCTTAAAATAATACTTACTTTTTATGCATACACTGATAGTATTAGATAGTTAGGCTGAAATCTCTAGGATTACCATGTCAGGTTAAGGGTTGAATCTCCTCTAAATTAATCAGAATTTTACTCTCAGCAATAATGTAGATAAATATTTAATTAAACACTATGGAATTAGCTCTACCTGCTGCAGCTCTTTGTCCTGGGGTGGTTGAGTGGCAGGACCATCCGTGTAGACAATGTAAGGAGTAGCAGTTGTTACAGCAATAGCTTTGCCTCACACCCTTAACCTGGGAATGGACTGTGAGAGAGGCTGGCATCCATTTCCTCACTCAGAAAAATGCCCAAAGGATCTGATCTGGGTAAACTGGAGCTGTGGAACCCAGCAGACATTGCTTGACAACCTTGCATAGCCAGTGCACCACAAAAAATAGTATCTAGAAGGTGAAAACACTGTTCCTGTGCACTTAAAATTACACAATTCCCATGTCACTAAATTCTTCCCACTTCATTTCTCTTTGAATTGCCTGAGGTTTACCCTGGTGTTTCCTGTTAATGTCCCTCACACATCCCTTAGGGACTTGGGACACGCACTGGCTGATTTCTTACCTGAGGATGAGCTTATGCCTATCCCTCCCTCTCCTCCTGCCTGAACTGCTGTGATATTCCAGCCCTCTTCTGATTGACAAAACCCACTTGGCAAAAATATATTGTTTGGGGCTTTAATTCAAAAGTGCCAATAGTTAGTGAAGAATTTCACACTTTAAATTCTTTGGGGAAGCATCTCCTTTTTAAAAGTAATGTTTGCAAAAATTTTATCCCAACTCTAGCCCCTCTAACTAATTTTTATAATGTTGGTAAACAGAATTACCACATATGCTGTTCTTAGGTAATTAAAAATAAAAAAACAAACAAACAAACAAAAAAACCCCAAAAAACAAGGACAAAAAACCCCAAAATAATTGGTGCGTTTACATTCATAAAACATTCCAGCTGTCTCTCCAAATGAAAAAACCAGTCCTGAAATCTTCAGCCTAGAGCATATGAATACCACTGAGATTGAGTTGAGGTTATTGTTAACATACATATTCTAAATTATTTAAATTGCTTCTGCTAAAGGTAAACAGTCAGAAAAGAATATCAATTCCATTTAACTAGTTTAAAGCAAAGACCAGCAAAAATTCAGATCCTACACTTCAGAATTATATTAATTCAGCTTCTTGGCAACATGGAAAGGAGAAAAATTATAGGAAGAGTTTATTCAAATGTATATCTTTCTCTATTACATGATGATGGAAAATATTTGGAGATGGATAGAGTTGTTTCACATGTAGGATTTGATCCACCACATGGATGCTTCATTTATAATTTCTAAACCCAAAAGACAGTGCTTTAGGTTTAATTGTGTAACCATTACAGGCAAATCAAATCAGCAAAACAGCTCTTTAAACATGTCCTTGCTCATACCTGAAAGAAAAATAAGAGACATAAGTCTGACAAGCCATGCTGGAGGTCTTTCTTTGACATAGTTAAAGCATTTATATAATATCAGAAAGTGAAATAAGATAACTTTCTGATTCTGAATGTGTTCCCTTTACAATGAGACCTCTTTCCAGTGGACAAAGGCGTAGAAATAACTTTAAGGAATTTTATCCAATGACCAGCAGGTAATTATATCTGCTCTCTGCAAAGAGAATTAACTCCTGGTCTGCAGTTTAAAAACACAAATTTCTTGGAGAAGTCACTTATAAGAAAACAAATGAGGAAAAGAGTCTGTAACAGTCAATAATTTTACCAGATTCAAAAATCCAGTTGTGCATCTAGAGAGAGTATTATTTTTTTTAAACTCTTCAATGAAGAGAAATACAGGACAGATAATGTAGCAAAAACTTTTCTTTTGCCCATTATTTTAAGCCTGTGATAAGTGAAGTATAAATGACATACATATGAGAAATTAACACTGAGAAATTTTATAATAACAATGCAGAACAGACAAATATTCAACTAATAGTTCTTCATAATATGGTCCCATCCCAGTCATGAATGCCATATCCTTTTGCCTAAAATAATATAGATATACTTTTTAGTACATGAGAATTTAAAAAGAAATTATTACTAGTCTGCCTGAACAATTAATGTTGCTATTCAAGAAATTTTAGGATTCTAAGGATGTAAAATATGGATAAAGCCAAGGTTACATTTGGACAACACAAAAAATATGACCTTGATTTTATAATTCTATCTGTGCTGAAATCACTAGCAGGTAAAACAAATGGAGTCCTGGTACGTGATGTAACCAATACCAAAAATGATTGTGTAACTAGTGGCAATGAGCATGTCAAATTGGGCAACTTTCTGGGTGAAATTGTTGGATATGATTGATGAAGATGACTGCGCTGACATACGCTTCTGTAAAGTGACAGACCTCCAGCAGTATATCAACCTAATTAAGTGACTGGCATTGTACAAAATCAGTGCAACACACAACAATTAATTGTGAAACAGCTAAATGGCAGATCTACAAATGCCAGTATGAACAGCTAACCACCATCCCTTGGGTAATGCCTGAGGAATTTGTAGAGTTCTGCTGTTTCTCAGAAGTGAGTTTTTCCCGACGTGTGGCTGGAGCCAGGACTCCCAGCCCAGCCTGGGCTGGCGCAGGGCTCTGCAGTGCCCAGCTGGCTGGTGCCACTCCAGTTGCTCAGATCCCTGCTGGGAGCTGGCACAGGCTGTTTGCTGAGCTGGGCATATGCAGCAATGTTAGCACCAGTTCCCCTGGCCTGGTGTGGCATCCTGAGAGCTGAGTGCCTCTCTGATGAGAAGTGGAGCGGGCTGTAAACGCACCCTTGACACCACTGCCACGGGGCATTGAGCCCCGCATTTCAGAAAATGCTGTCCTCTGCTGCTGCATAAACTTATGAGGGATCTGAAGAAATATTTAACAACGTTAATGGTAAAATTTTCAGATGACACGAAATGCACAAAGCACTAAATAATGCAAAGAAAAACCGGTTTTTCCATAGGGAAATTGACATCCTTTAGTGAGCCAGGATCATTTAACGTGCTTTTTGCGACAGCTGAATGCAAGGTCATTCAGCAGGAACAAAGAATGTAGGTCATGTTTAGAAGACTGGAGTCTGTGTCCTGGAAAGCAGTGACTCTGAAAAGGAATTAGGGGTCACAGTGGTTAGCCAACTAAAGAGAAGATCCCAGAACAATGTTCTGTACAGACTTCAAGATACAGGAGTGTTGGGTGGTGACGTAACTGCTTCTGATTCTACTTTGACAAAGGTACTCAAAAATTACAAATGTTCAGAAAAGCTGAAACTGTTGGAAGACTCTTAGATCTGAAAAACTTGATCAACAGAGATGAGAAGTCAGAGTTACTTTATCCAAAGTGAAATGACTGTACTGTGATTTATAAAGATGCATTTACAGGGGTCTTAGAAATACACAACATTTCAAAGTCTGTCCAACAAGGAAAGACTATTTTCTATTAGGAAAACAGTATACTTTGTTAACAGGATGAATCTATAGCTGTTGAAATTTTTTTTTAAGGTTTTGTTTCTATTTGGAGTTGCATTGTTTTAATTCAAATAGAGAACAGACACAAGAAAAAAAGATAAAGCATATTTTAAACTGCTTTAAAAATAAAAGCATGGTAAGAATGCTTGACAAACAGACTACACTATTGTGTTGTGTCTTTATGTTAGACACAAGACTTCAAATGAACAAAACAACATAGTTTAAAAGATACTTTCCTACTGGGTTTATACTCTTGCCTTAATTTATACTGTATTTTCTTTTGACCTTTTTTTGATATAGTCAGAGTGAAGGTCTTTCTTGAACATCTGTGAAATATTTTGAACACTTAGGCTAGATGTTAATAATACATGTCTGAGAGATGTAAACACCAATGGGAGAAATAAATTATGTACGTGAATGCAGGGCACTATAGCTAAAGTAATGAGTTGAAACATAAGAAACTTCCATTAACCTGTTCATCAGAAAAAAAAAAAAAATCATTTTCATTGGAGGAATTCAGCTTTAAAGGGATATTTTCTTTGGGGAGCAGAAGCCCCAAAACATTTAACTGAGACATTTAAAATGAACTGAACAAAATAGCACTGAAGAATGTTAAAGAATACTCCTTTTTCAGGACCACAATGGTATTTCTCTACTCCAATCTTTGTGATTGCCTGCTTTTTCTTATCATTTAAGACTGTCATTAATATTTTATTTGATTTTTGACCTACAAAAGAAGTGGTTTAAAGAATAAAGTTTTGTTGTAAGACAACCAGAATTCTTTTAATGAGTTTCCATTCTCGCCTCGAGTATACCAAAGTTATCAATATCACCGGTATCTGTTTTGTCTAAGCACAGACCAGAACATTTTAAAACCAAACAGACTAAAAAGCTGGTGAAATACTCAATGTGGACATGCTCATTTTTTAGGAACTTGCACCTGAAAAACAACAGTCTTTATAGTAAAGTGACTCTGCACCTCATTGTCCATAGGGGAAGACTTAAGTGCCTTAGAACAAGATCCACAAAAACTAAGCTAGGTGGTGAGTGTACTGTGGACACAATTGTACATAGAATTCTGACTCTTTTTGATATTCAGGTATTTTAATACTATTACTCCTTTGAGCAAATTTTTTTCTGAAGGTTTTAGGTTCCCATTTCCCTTTCAAAAACTAAGGGAAAATGTGTAGCCAGAAGACTTCTGTCTGCTCTGTTCTTTAGTGATTAAAAAACTCCTCCAGGATGATGAAGACAAGGCAACAATTCTTTTTTCTCCTTTGGGGAATCTCCTGTCTCCTGAGAACCTACATGTGGACTTCTCTAGGGGAAAAGAAAAGAAAGGAAGTGCTTCATCCCCTTCTTCTTTTGAGCCTCTTACATTTTTTGTAGATGGAAGGCTTGGTTTGCCTTCAGAGAGATTAAACAGGCGCCTCTATTCTGATTAAAGGTCTATCAAAGAGAGCAGGGCACCCTGGGCTTAAGTCCCTGCTCTACTGATTGTCTCTGGATTTATGGATATAAAACACATAAATTGTCCATAATACAGACACACAAAGCCATCTTTTGTCCCTCCCAAATGACTGCCATAACCACGAGGTTACAGACTAATTCCCTCTCTCTGATCTAATGCATTTTTAATTCTTTCAGAGTGGAGCAGCTCCAACAGAAGGGACAGACTGTGTTTTCTTCCTTTCTGTGTCCCCCTGGACCATAGGCTGTTTACCTGAAAAGCAGAAGAGGGCTGAAGTCTTTGTTGCACAAAGGGGAGCAAACCAGATCCTTCATCTCAAGAAGGATCTCACCACTTAAATTTTTACATTAAAGCGAAGGGTAACAAGTCTATGAGGAGAAAGCATCACGTATGGCTGAATTTTTTGTGTGGAGGTTGACTTAGCAAACATGCTGCAAGACCTGATGGGCTCAGGTGTTGAGTGACTCAGATGAAACCCAAGATGCCTTTGGCATCTTTGGCGTTCTGAGAAATTTCAGCCTAAAAACTGTACCATCTATGGAAGTTAGTCACCTCGAAAATCAGCTGCAACTAAGGGAGAGGTATGAATAAGCATGGCTGCTGCTTTGAATACCTAAATTCCACATCAATCCCACCTTCAGCACGCAATCCGTGTCGCGGGGGTTTAAGGACTCGGTGGAATTTCAGTACTTCGCGCCCAGGCAAACCTCCTGGAAATACTAACATACACATTCGCTAAAATTACTTCCCAAGGCATTTTTGGGACTCGGACCAGATGCCCCCCTCGCCAGGCACAGCTCTGCCCCGGGCACAGGCAGCTCCGGATCAGAGCCGCCTCTCCGGCCGGGGCTGCCCGGGGCGGCGGGCGGCGCCGGGCGGGCAGCGACCCGCGGTGCGGCCGGGATGTGGCCCGGGGAGAGCCCACCCGGGGATGGTGCCCGACGGTCCCGGCAGGGCTCGGCTGGCAGCGGCTCCGGCGGCGGCATTCCCGCAGCGCCGATGGAAGAGCGAGCCCGCAACGGGAGGGAGAGAGGGGGAGACAGCGGCGGCGGCGCCGCCCTCTGGAGAGCGCCTGGGAGAGGCTGGTGTGAAGAGCCGCATTTCAATGAGGGCCGGGCTAATGCAAATCACTGCAACCGGCAGCAGCAGAAGAAAGGCGAAGCAGCTGCAGCCCGGGCTCCCCGGCAGCGCGCTACAGCCAGGGGAGGCGTAACAAAGGCAGCAGAGCCGCTCTCTGCGGCAGCTCCTGCGCCTACAGCCGGGTGGTCGCGGGGGGAGGGCGGGAGCCGCCGCTCTTTGGCCGCTTCCCATTCCGAGCCGCCGCCTTCCCTCCGCGCCCGGCCGGCAGGTCTGACTGAGGAGGTGCCCGCCAGGCTGCGGAGAGCAGGTAAGCGCCGGGGCCGTGCCTGCCCTGTCCTGTCCTGTCCTGCGCGGGGGCTGCGGCGTGCGGGGCCGCCGGGCGCAGTCGCCGGGCGCGGCGCGGAGCGCTGCACCTGTGCCATTGTGTGGGGCGGCGGCCGCCGCCGGCCGCTGCGGGCGGCTCCGCGGCCGCGGAGCGAGGGCCGGGCGCGGGAGCGCGGTCCGGCCCCGGGAGCGGGCGCGGCGCTGCCCCGCGGGTCGCGCCCCGCAGCCCGCGGGGGCTGAGGTGCCGAGGTGCCTGGTGCCACCTCCGGAGCAATGGGCGTGTTTCACACACGGTTCCCCTACCCCAGCAGAATAAACCCCATCTTCTCGTGAGCCCGCTGCCGCATGTATCCGTGTTACCCCACCAAACCCGCCGCCCTCCCCCGGTGGCTAGTGGTCATCCTGCTGCTTAGTCGCCGTATGATCTGCGCTGGGTCCCAGTCACATCGCGGCGTGATGTGGGGGTTTTTTTAATCAGCATGCGTGTTTTTTCTTTCCCCCCCCCCCCCCCCCCCCCCCGTGGAAATGCTCACCCACACCTGTATTATAAATAATTCTTTAACAGATGTTAGGGTGTGAAGTGTTGGCATGGTGGTTTTTCAGGGGCGTGTCTGTTCGTTTTCCGTATCTGCCTGTATAAGACTATATATTTATACACAAGCGGAAACATCAGCTCAAATTGTTTAGGATTTCTTTGTCTGCTCTGACCTTGTGGTTTAGACACGTTTTTCTTTACATACTAGGACTGTGGAACTAAAGGGGAGCTCTATTTTGGTTTTAAGGACATAGTGGGGAATTACAGATATTATTGATAAAAGCTAAACGTGTGGAAGAAAGGACAGTGACTCGCACTTCTTTTTTGCCCCTCATCCAAAATTAATAAAGCTGAAAGAATATATCTTTGTCTAAACTTTTTTTTTTTTTTTTGGAGGGTGTATTAGAGATGATTTGAGCAAAGATAACAGCAGACCTAAGAAAAATCCATTTTTCTTGGCACGGGATTTGCTTCAGAGATACAATTTCTGAATCGTGCATTCCAGGATTGTTTAAATCTGAATAACAGGTTCTCAGTGGAATTGGATGTGAATGAATATAACTGATAATTTTTTTAAACATGGAAGCTGTAGTGGTGTGTTCTCAATCCTAAAATGTGGCCACTAAGCTGTATTTTGCATTTAACCTATGGAGTGAAATGCTACAGTAAATGTTCTTGTTAATTTCACTGAAATAGGATGTAGTGTGCATGGGAAAGCAGAGATTAGTCTTTTTTTATATATAAGAAAACACATATACTGTACTATGTGTAAGTACTTCTGGAGGATTTTCAAGTATAAATCCTGCATTTATACATAAGCATATGATCCTGTATTGGTGTAACAAAGTCAGTTGTGAGCTGTAACCAAAGTAGGGTAAATAATTCCCACTAGGGCCCCACATTTGCCTTAGGTGCTTGTGCTAGTCTAGCACATGGACTGTTCTGAGAAGTTGCTGAGTACATCACCTACAGCTTTGCAGCATCAGGGTCCAGCTGTATAATCATTGGTTTAACACAAACTTCTGCAAGTCAAAGAGCATTTGTAAGTTTTTCTCTATTTCCTCCCACTGTTCTGCAGCTGGCTTGAATACATTTTTTTTTTAATGGTCACATCATTATGAGTGGTTGAAACAAAGCTAGTGCTTGCTGGTTTTTGTCTTTTTATTGGAAATCAATGAGACAGGCCACTTCTAAATTAGGCCTATGTATCTGTGCTATAAATACACTTTCAGTGCTTTATTATTCTGCAGACAACTGCAAATCTGTGTGGCTCCTAAATGAAAATGAATATGTTTTGAACCTAATGATCTTTTGATTATTCTATTTTTTTTTTATTTTGTGTCTTCTGCTTGTGAAGATTAGTGTTCACTTTCTATTATTTAATATTGTGTTGGTTGTCAACAAGTAGCAGGAATATTTGTCTCCTTGATTTTATTTCAGAATATGTGAACTGTTTATGTAAACTATTGAACAACTGGGATTGTTTTGGTCAGGGCTGATGGGTGTTTCTCACAGTCAAACATGGGAGACACCAATTGCTTATTTCCTCAATGGCACTGGTTTTATCACTCCTTTGGTGATGGCAAAAGAAGCTGTTGGCCTTAATCAATTTGAATATTAGGCTTAGGATATTAATAATATATCTTGGAAGACATAGAGCCCTGAAGTAGCTTGATCATTGAAAAAGACTGTCTCCTAATATATTTTTTCTTTAAATTTGTGCCATTTGAGCCCTTCTGTTGGTTTAGAGTGTGTAAAACATTTGTGCAAGGACAACTGAAATAATTTATTGCAAAGCTTAGGCTGTGAGGAAACCAATGGTTGGAATATGCAGGTAGTTTTTAACATTGGGATTGACCCACTATGTGTGATACCTGATTCTCATTGCCAACCTGCCACATCTGTTCCTCTGAGAATTTCTTAATTGCTTAGTTGTTGGCAACTGGCAGCCTTTCTGAAACAACACCTCTTGAGATCACAGCTGAAGCCAAGAGTTTAGTGGGGACAAACAGTTAAGAAGGTAGATGAGACTCAAATAGCGCCTGAATATAACATGAGAAAAAGTAGAAAGCTTTTATTCCTTTTTTCCATTAGGTCAACTTAGTCACCTCATTTTCCGAGATACTGAATTTGAACAAACGCTTCTCAGTGTTTGCTTATCCTTCATATTTGGGTTCATGTGTGACATTATTAGGATGTCTAACTTAAATGTAGCTCTTAAGGCATGGCAAGACACTTATGTGAAAAATGACCATGTGAATGTAGCATGGTTTTATTCAAACTTTTTTCTCAACCTAGGAAGTAGTCCTCTGTAAGAGCAATGTATAGAACACATAAATTGAGCTCCCTTAAAACTTCTATGTCTCTTAAGCTTTTTCTCTTCTCTTGTGCATTGCTTAGGTTGAACTTCAAGATGTCCCTTGGGAGAGATATGGAGCTGGAGCATTTTGATGAGCGTGATAAAGCGCAGCGATATGGCAGAGGGTCCCGGGTGAATGGTTTACCCAGCCCTACCCACAGTGCCCACTGCAGCTTTTACCGAACCCGTACTCTACAGACCCTGAGCTCTGAGAAGAAAGCCAAGAAAGTTCGTTTCTATCGTAATGGAGACCGGTATTTCAAAGGGATTGTATATGCCATCTCCCCTGACCGGTTTAGGTCCTTCGAAGCTCTCCTGGCTGACCTGACCCGAACTCTGTCCGACAATGTGAACCTGCCCCAGGGAGTGAGAACAATCTACACAATTGATGGCTCCAAGAAGATTTCCTCCTTGGACCAGCTAGTAGAAGGTGAGCAGTAAGTAAGATTTGGAGGTATAAAGTTAAGTTTGAATCAATCTTTGTCTAATCTTTTTAAGTCTTTCAAAAGAGGAAATGGTATTCTTATTGATAAAAGAAGGATTTCCAATGGTCTGACTAGAATTGTGGATATCTTAAATGACACCTTGAAATATTGTTGCCTTGCTACTTATTTCCTTGTTGAACGTGTCTAAACTTTTCCTTTCAACATAGTGTTGATAGTCCTAGATCCTGAAGATTGCATCTAATCCTTCTTTTCATAAAGATGCAAGGTCAAACCAATAAGAGTTTAGTCTGTTGAACTTCAAAAGTTCAGTGGTGCTAATGAAACCTATGTGAAATCCAGTTCAGATGTTTTTGTTTTTTCAAGACTCTGAAGCCTAGTGAAGAGCTCTCTCTACAGGTAAATATATCTTAAGTAAAATACTAGGCTCTCATTGCATGACATAAATGTTAGCAACCTGTTAAAAGAGTAATATTGTAGCCATGATTCAGCTGGGGTAGATTGTAAACTTTTTTCCTCTGTAGTTTATCACTTTTCCCCAGTCATAGGAATGGTAGGGTTGAAAATGACCTCTTACGTCGAGTCCAACCATTAACCGAGAACTGCTAAGGCCACCACTAAATCATGTCCCTAAGTGTCATATCTGCACATCTTAAAAGCCTACAGTGATGACCTGTTCCAGTGCTTGACAGCCCTTTCCATGAAGAAATTTTTCCTAATACCCAATCTAATCCTGCTCTGGCGCTACTTGAGGCCTTTCCTCTTGTCTTATTGCTTGTTACTTTTGAGGAAAGGACCAATACCCTCCTTTCAGGTAGCTGTAGAGATCTTAGGTTGTCTGTTAAATAAGGCTTGTGTACCTGCAGGATAAACCATCACCAGTGATTTGATCAGAATTGACAATTCTTGGTCACTGTCAAATGTCAGACATGCCAGTCATTAATTTGCTGATTGAGAACAAATTTATCACTCCATCAGTGATAGTTCTATTGCCAAAAGAAGCTGTCATCATTAATCAATCTGAATATTAAACTTAAAAAATTAATAGTACTTTTCACAAGTTTTACAGATAGCTAAAGTAGCTTTTCCAACATGAAGTGCTTCTGGACTGCAGTGGGTTTTTAGTGTAAAACGGAATGTACAGTGTATGAAGGCATTGACTATCACATGGCCATAAATGAGAGTGTTTCTTACCTGTGAAGTTTAAATGCAGATGCTTGATTGTGTTCCAAGAAAATAAAGGTAGAACAATTAATTTATTTTTGCTTCCATCCTACCCTTGGCCCCAGTATGCCATGGACAAACCTGTAAAGAATGGATAGATAGCCACCAGACAGCCAATTTAGAGTTGCAACAGAGATTGTAACTTCTATGTGATTTTAATTTTTAGTACCAGGTGAGAGAACTTGCAGTAACAGGATGTAATGAGAGGATCAGAAGAAGGCTAATATGGAGAGAGAAGAATAAAAGGGTAATGCCAAATGTGGCTCCTGAAAAAGGAGCACAGCTTTGCATAGCAGGTGTACAGCCACTATTGGGTTGTCTCCTGTTTGTGTCATAGCAGAGGAGAGCTTTTTAAGTATTGAGAAATTGATATTCTTGATAATCTTCGTTGTGTAAAAAGGAAAGTAGGGGATAACATGAAGATGCCCCAGAAAGAAAAGTGAAGGAGTGAGATTGTCTAAGTAACATGTTTGGAGGTAACAGTAACAGAGGTGTAGAGAAATTATAGGAAACTGGTCTTAGGAGCAATGTTATCAATTTCAGGACACAGTTGAAACTATATTTGTCAGGACAGTATTTAATTGCCAGAGAAAATCAATTTCTGTGAGGAAAGACCAATATTAATCAACGTCTCTTTAAAAGCAGTCTTTGTGCATTTGCTTATTTGATTGGTATGCTCAACAAGAAGCAAGATTCATTGATGTTAATGTTGATTTGCACAGTCCTTTTGCAGCCAGTCAGAACCAGTTTTGAAAATAAAGAACTGAATTAAAAAATAAATCCAGCAACCTGTAAGATTGGTTTATTTTGGCATCCTAGTGAAGAATAATACCAGCTATTAATCAGTCAGTCAAAATGAATGACAGTGCAAGAGCCTAGGTTTATTTTAAAGAAAGCATTTGGGATTTTTTTAATCCTTTGGGACTTTTTTCCTTACCCTTTCAATGAATACATCTTCCCTTCCTGATAGCATTCAAGGAGGACAGTCTTGTTTTCTTGTCCCGTTAGGACTGCAGGATTTACAGAAGTCAGTCTTTTTGTGGAAAAAGAGAGCTACATCCTCATTCTATCTAAAAAGGGGTTTCTGTTTATTTGTATAAAACTGCAGGGTGAGTTGTTTCACTCACAGAACTTTGCAGTGGAGCATGAGTTCATATATTATTAGCTCAATTATGGTTTTTGCATAAACTCCTTCCACTCTTTACTATACAAATTTATTAGAGTTTGGCTCGTCTGGTACAGCATTAATTAGCTTGAAGCTGTGCTTTGTGTTTAAATAGCTGGAAAATCACTTGATTTTTGCCTCTTGCCAAATGACATTTGTGCTCCATCTACTGAAATCTGAAGCATTGCTTTCTTCACAGTGAGACTATTCCCTTCCTGTGTGAATTCACTAATTAATTTATTGAGACTGTTATGAATTTATGTGATTGCGGGTACATTGATTTGGTGATTTCAATGTAAAGCAAATGTATAAAGCCTTAATTTTTAGAATTGGTTTTGGTCTTTATGCCTGTGAGGAAGTTCCTGTACTCTTACCTTCACATATGATACATAAAGACAGAGAGGCTCTTGAGGGAAATGAGGCAGCAGCCACTGTCTTTCATCCTGGAGCTAAATACACGGAACTGCATGAAAGATAGTCCCAAAGGAAAAAGATTGTAAAAGAGCTGTTTTGCTTCAGTTATATATAGTTTTATTCTGCATACAGCTCAAAGTTGGCATGGCTGTGTGCTGGTGATGTAGATTATTTTGAGATGCATGGACACATTTTCTCTTTATTTGAAAGTAATGACATCCCTGGGTGTGGGGTTTTGTGGGTTTTTGGTTTGATTTATTTTGGTTTTTCCTCCCCCCACCCACCTCTCATCTTTTTGTTTAGATTTTTTTTTTTTGGTTAAAACTTTTGCACATGAGATTTGTTGGAATTTGATAACAAGGGGTATGTACTGTTGTAAAAAGTTTCATATGGTCTGTAACTTCTGTCACCCTACATGAAGGGAATAATGAAATGGATTAAAGTTCCTCCTTTTTGTCAGCCCTGATGTTAGAACCCTCTTACATTTAAAGAATGGATTCTGAGTGTGACATGACTTTATTTCCTAGGCATGACATGCAATCAAAGCATGTAAAAACAATAAAGATGAAGTTACTCTTGAAGGCTAATTTTTTTAGCTATAAAGGAAGTTTCAGGAAAGGACTTTGCTTCTCCAAAACTGTATCATCCTTAAATCTGAAGCTGGAGAGGTCTTACCCCAAAATAAACAATGCAAGGTGACTCTGAAACAAAGAATATTTACAGTTTTTACTCTTGGAGACCTGTTTTGTGGAACAAAGACCAC
Organism: Lonchura striata; assembly: GCF_050655825.1. Taxonomy (NCBI): domain Eukaryota; kingdom Metazoa; phylum Chordata; class Aves; order Passeriformes; family Estrildidae; genus Lonchura; species Lonchura striata. The sequence goes on from NC_140703.1 coordinate 67,417,512, forward strand.
AGAATCAATCTGTAGCCAGAACTTCATCCCTTTCTCATTAATTTTTATTATAATATTACCTCAAAGTCTTGGGTATGAATCAGAATTGATTGTTTTAGGTTTCTATGATACCTACCACAAAGTTTACCCTGCAGCTGAGAGCTGGCAGTCAAAGACCAGCTGAAAGCCCCAGACCACAAGGCTGAGAGCATACTGGGGAAACAATTTTGTCACATGTCAATAGTGGGTGCACTGCCAAATTATTCTAAAGACTTCTGTCTTTGTCTTCAGGTTTTGTGTAGGCATAATGGCAAAAACAGTTTTAAGGAATAATCTGGAAAAGAAAAATTAATGCCTCTCGGGGATTACCTCAGTGCTGCAAACCTTGTTGAAGGAACAGCTTGAAAGGATGCAGATATGCCAGCTTTAAAATCCAGTAATAGCTGTAGCCAGCTAATAACTCTTGGGAGATGTGAACCTCGCTGCAGGGCAGAGGAAATGCTGGGTCACATGAGGACTTGGGAAGGCGCTCGTGATGGAGGCAGGCAGTTTGTGCTCAGAGCAGCAGAGAGGCTGCCTGCCAGTGCAGGGTTCAAAAGGCAGTGTATCCTTGGTGAAGTGATGGGCTGCAAGTGTTCCTGACTTGTTTTGTATACAGGTCTTGCTGCTCTTACGGTCACCTCATTTCTTGTATCTCAGCGTCTCCCTCTCCTTCCCATTATTCCTGCTGCCTTCTTGACTCTGCCAGCCACTCGGGTGTTGTTGGTGAGGAGCCCAGCCAGGCCAGACTGTAGGAATTGATTGATTTGGTCTCTGATGCTCTCTAGAGCTAATGGCTTCCTCTAGCTCATGCCTACCTAAGCAGCTGGGAGCTGATGGGCTAGAAAGATTCATATGCATCTGTAATGTGCTATCAAAATAATAATAGTGAAGTATCTGTTTAAATGTTTGTAGAGCTGAATCTATGTGGACATTTGTTTGTAGGATTAAATTTACACTGGATATTTACCATGGACTTGATCCAGGGCTATCAAATTTAGGGAAACTTGGACTGAATCCTGTGGCAGAAATGGCTGCAATCCTTATATTGTTTAATAAACAAACAGCTGAATGATCCTGTTGCATAAAATAGTAGAGGGTTGTTCTGGCACTGTTTATTTGATTATTTTGTTCATCCATTAGGCTGTTGATCATCTTTGTGTCTTGCTTAACAGCTTTTTGGAAGTCCATGTGGTTTCTTATTCAAGGTGCTTTACATTATTTTTGGTGGACTTTTTTAAAAAGTGTGTACAGTGTCTATCTTACTTGTAACAAGACTGCAGAAATTTGAGGGGGAAGAGGAAGCATTTTTATTTGGCTTTTGATGAGGAAAAAAATAACTTTTTAGTCTGAACTGAGAAGGAAGTTAGTTTGTGAAAGAAGTCCTTTCCAAGGTCAGAGGAGATCTGATTTAAAGTTTCTGGTGCATGTGATTGCAAGGTGAACATGTGTAGGTCAGATTTATTTCCTGAAGATGCTCCATCTCTTCTGCACTGTTGCATTTTTTTCAGACCCTGCAGGAAGACAAGGCAGCAGCAATGTAGTTAAAGTAGGTTATTGTTCTATTAACTAACACATTTGGGAACTATCAAGTATCAGTAATTTATCTGATTCAGGTCATCTTCCTTTTGCAATCTGCTCTGTGTAGTGAGGCACAGTCAGAATTGTTGGTCCTTTCTCCAGAGAGATAGAGATTCTGCCTTTTGTATGTATAAAACCAAAAGGTAGAAGTGAAGAAAGGCAGGTATGCTTAGGCATGGAGTGGTGGGGGTGCTAGTCACTTCCCCATCCTCTTAACATATTTCTTGCCCTATCTGTTGGGGAAATGGACCCCAGTAAATCACTGCTAATTAACAAATTTACTTTACACTCCTGCTACATATTGTACTCCAAGGAATCAACACTATTTTCCATAAATGGGTAAATCCTGACCTCCACAAAGAGGGGTTGTTGTTCCTTCTCTGCTTGTGTTTCAAACCAGGTTCTCTTTTCCTTCCCCAGGGTTTCCACCTAGGATCAACTGGCTTCCTCATGAAGCCATTTTAGGCCAAATCACCTTAATCGCAGAAAAGCAACACAAAAAATGGCTTTTAAGGCCATTCTTATAGGGAGAATATCAGCAAACTCAAGAAAACCAACTTACTGCTAATAACAATGTGGAAAACAGGGAGACACTTGCATCAGGAAAGCTCCAGTACTTACATGCAGTGATTCAGTGTCTCCTTAGCAACCACTTTGTACACATAGATACTATTTTAAAAAATATTTAATAAGTGAAGCAAGTCTTGAAATGCTGTCATGACCTATAAGAACTATCCTCCAGTGTTGCATGTCTCTGATAGGTCAGCTGCATTGAATTTTGACAGATGTGCAACTGCAGGTAGTAGGTTTTTTTCACTCTTTTTTGTCCTTTATTTTTTTTTAAAGCATAAACAATGCTTTGGAATCTGCCCTTCTACATTATGATTAATTTCTCAATGCTAAGATTGAGATTGTTCCACATGAATTGCCATTGTTCCACATGCCATTTCCTGAACTGCTGAGCATTTATACAAATTAAATTGTTGGGTTGATGGTTTGAAACTGACCACCAAGTGCTGTGCATTTTTTTGAAAGGTTCCAGTGGGGTGTGTTTCATTTCCACTGTTGCAGTGAAGAGGCTCTCAGGAAAGGGATACTTTGTAAGGTGTAGTGATCACTTTTCCCCCTAGATTCTGGATCCCCCGAAGCCAACTGGGCGTTCCCCTTTTCTTTTTCTAATGGCTATTGATACTGTAATCAAGAGTCAAAATTCCATTAGTGATGGCCGACTGCACTGTGAAACACTTGCTCCCCTCTCCTGGGGAGCTGCAATCAAATTGACACTTTTAAATAGCCTCTGTTGTCCGTGCCCTTTGCATAATCCACTTTCTTCAAAGAATCCTTCTCAACACTTGTTCTGTTAGGAATCTAGTATCTGGAGGTTGTTACTTTCTTCTTCCAGCTGCCAATTACTCAAAGCTGATGATGAGGAAGCAATAGCTAAAGCAGGAGATGGATTTATTGGACTTTTAAGTCATGCCCCTTGTGAAACTTTTTACAGTCTTCTCTCCTGGAGGCACTGGTGAAAAATAAGGGAATGAAAATCTAAGTGAAGGTATTTTGTCCTTTTATTTGAGATAAATAAACTCTGCATACAAATGCCAGAGGTGCTAAAAATTTTTATTCTTACAGGCCTGACCCTTAGGACCAGCATGCATGAAAATTGCAGTCCCTGGATAACATTGGAAATAGATTTAAATAACAACATTATGGCAGAAGTGTCTGTGTTTCTGTTAATATATGTAAAATAGTTCTTATTAAAGATAAGAATGCCTTGGATTCTCTACCTCTTTTCTGTATTCTATATATATAATAGGTATTAATATAGGTATATAATAGGTATTTTGTAGATAAATATTATAGATAAATATAAATAAATCAAGAGCCTCTTGGAAAAAAATATTTTGGTGTGAATATTTCAGTGATGTAATATGGTACTGTTGGAAATCAGGAAAGGGCAAAAATGCTTATGTTCAAACAATTCCAAACCTTCAGTGATTCTATTGGTCCTTTTTAAATGATCATTTATATAAATCTAGTTTTGTAATGAAGAGCTGATGTGCAGTTAAATGCTACAAGGAATCCATCTGACCTTTGCATGTAACTGATATTAAAAATCATGTGGAACACTGTCCTTTCAGGAAGGGGAACCAAAAGAGTTCTTAATAAACTAAAGTAGATTCCTGAGTACACTGTGTATTGACATTTATTTATGATCCTGCCCTTTGAGAAGTAGGTTTTAATTTGAAGACTTGATTTTAAATAAATGCTATTTTCTGCAACCTAAGTGAACAATTTCTCTAATAGGACTCAGCCTGAAAATCCAGATTTATATCCTCCCTCAAAAAAAAACCAGAAAAAAAACCCCAAAAAACAAACAAAAGAAGATATAACTGGTGGATTTTGCACCTTACAGCAAACACAAGTGTAGACAAGAATCAATTTTACTTAAAATTTTTTAAATTAGACTTCTGCAAATTATTTTATAGAGCAGGTATTTATTGTATGGAGAGCAGTCTTACTCATAGTAGGATTTCTTTTCTTTCCCTTAAAACTTGCTGATTTTGTGGATGTGGTTCTGTGGGTGCATTCTGACCTGGCAGTAACTGAGTAGCTAATACTAGAACAATTGGACAGGGACATGGATAAAATAGAACCTGTGCTGTTTGACCACTCATTACTGTAGCTGAGCCCTTCTACTCTGATGTTTCCATATACATATCTATCTATCTTGTATATATGCAGTGGATAAAAGGAAGAGCCTACCTTTATCCAAGCCTCAAGCCCCAGTGTTGCCTGCCTCCGTTTTTAAATGTGGTGACTCTTTATATCTATTCCTTGTGTGCTGTAATATCTCTGGAATTGGGTTGGGTGCCTTGAAACTTGTTCAGAAATTAATTTTTAATACTTTCTTTTAATGATTGAACTGTGAGTCCTTTTTCCTTAGGGGTAAGGGTCGCTAGGAATATCTTTGTTTTTTACATGTTTTTTGGCATAGGAGGTGCATCACTGAGTTTTGTTCTGGTTTTGTTACCCTGGACTAAATTTCTGAAATGAAGGCCTCTGTGCTATTAGCATACAGTGAACTCTTGAACCCAGAAGAGCTAAAACATCTCAGATGTCTCTGTGGTATTGTTCAGGATAGGATCTTGAATTATTTGTGATTTAACTGCAGGCTGCCAGAAGGTGTGGTCTTGCTGGATCTAGTATTAGTTTCTTTGAGTTTTTTGTTTTTGTTTGGCTTGTTTGTTTGTTTTTCCCCAGACAGAGGATGAACTGGATGAGCTTGATGTTGCAAAATTAGTAGTGTCTTTGGTGTGTTCAGTCAGATCACTGAGCTGATCCAACTCATCCAGTGCTACTGCTAGCACAGCCACAGAGTCAAGCTCAAGGGAGAGTTTGGGAGCACCCAAGTAGGTGTCCTTTACACAGCAGCCTTCAGCTGGACTGGGTTCAGGTGCAAATCTGCAGTCTGCTGGATTTTCTGGCTGATTTCTAGTTCCCCAGCAGTTGTGTGGGTGTGGTATTTGCAAAAATATTTTACTGTAGATAATGCTCCAACAGAAAGAGGAACTAATAGCCACTATTTTTCATTTTAGTATGGTAAATTTGTTGTGATGAGAAGTCTGTAATTGCTACTCTTTGTCTTCATTTCCCCATATATTATATATATAGTCAGTCAATAGTACAGGGAGGTTTCTTGTCTCTACATATCCTGGGTTTATGATGCCTAAAGCTTTAAAAAATCAAATCTTAAGAAATTTCCATGACCCTTTCATCTACCTTCTTAATAAAATGTTATTTGTAGCCCATATTTTTTGGTAATAAAAATGTGATAATGTGCTGTGGCTGGGCTGCTGGTGAAATATGAGCACTCTTTATTATGTTTACTGATAGCAGTGGTCCCCACTGCAAATAGTGTTTCCTGATAAGAAAACTGCTGCTTTCAAGGATTTTTGTAACAGCATTTCTGGAACAGTTAATGAAGAGTGTTCTTTAAAATATCACTCATTTTTTAGTCAGTAGCATCTGAGAAGGGAAGAGATCAATATTTATGTGCTGTAGATCAAGAATGATAAGAATAATATTTAATAATTTAAGAAGGATTTGATTTTGTATTTTCCTGCATTTTTCTTTTTTCTTCTCTCTCCAATCTGACTTGCTGGACTTTTCCTTTTGTTTCCACAGGGGAAAGTTATGTATGTGGCTCCATAGAACCCTTCAAGAAACTGGAGTACACAAAGAATGTAAACCCAAATTGGTCAGTGAATGTTAAGACAACTTCTACTTCTCGTTCAGTGCCATCTCTTGCCACTGCTAAAGGAGGTGCTCCAGATACAAAAGAGAATAAGGATTTCATTAGGCCTAAACTGGTCACCATCATCAGGAGTGGAGTGAAGCCACGTAAGGCAGTCCGAATTCTGCTCAACAAGAAGACAGCACATTCCTTTGAACAGGTTCTTACTGATATAACTGATGCCATCAAGCTGGATTCAGGGGTGGTTAAACGCTTGTACACACTAGATGGAAAACAGGTAAGAATTTTCATGATGACCATTCTCAGCATGAAAAAAATATAATTTTCCAAAAGAAAATATACATTAATATAAAAGAGTCCCATTTGCTCTAGAATGTGCAGCCAGAGCTACTGCTTATAGTGTACTTAAGATCTGTGAGCAGCTCAGGAACACCATGAAACATTACTTGGCCTTGCTGAGGGTCTTGCCATTTATGATAAATAATAGCTCCAAATCTGTTCTGTTGAAAGTGTGATATGGCTTTGGCTCTGCACACCAGAAACGTAGGATGAAGGATATCACTTAAGCTCATTCTGTTAACTTGTTTCAGCTTTTTTTTGCAGCAGTTTTATGAGTCATTGGGCTTGTCTTTCCGTAAACTGTAAGAACAAACAGTGAGGACGCATTTCACCATGATAAATGCAGACCTACTGCTCTCCAGAGTGACTAAATGATGAATCTTATTGCACCTAAAATGGACAATGAAGAAAGTACAAGCTTAGAAAATGAATGAGCTTTTTTTCCTATTGCAGGAATACAGGTAGGATTATGTGTGGTGCTCACATTTATTGAGGATTCTCTTGTAGGTTTCATATTATTTCTTCTGTGAAATACCTTCAAGCAGTGTCTGTTTTTTGCTGACTTATTAAATTGCAGCAGAGTGAGGTTTTTGAGAAGCTTCTTATTGAACTTGGGGATAGAGTGACATAAAAAAATATTACAGAATAATCCTACTTTTTTTTTGTCTTTCACTTTATTTGTAATTTTTCTATGGACATGTATTAATTATAGCAAAATGGGAAAAGCTCTTAACCTGCTGAAGGGCAAGGCTAATTTCAGTGTGACCTGAATTGATTTAGAGCAATGGTGACTCTAGAGAAATAAGGCAGGTATTTGCATTTACAGATGTAGCTTATTAAACTGAAGAAGTCTCCCTGATAAGCTAGAAGCTGCTAGAGACTGTGATATTTCTGCTGTAATACAGCTGTGTATTTACAGATTCTAGGTTCAATGATTCACAGACGTGCAGCAAACACTTTTGCTACTGAGATGCTGCCAAATCTGCCTGATACAGGTAAATCAATGCTCAGCAAGATCTGGTGATGTCCTAACATATCTGCAGTTGCTGGGGCTGATGTGCAGGCACCACTCCAGAAAAAGCTACAGCAGTACTTTCTGATCCCAGAGAAGACTGCTTAAAGGACAAGCTGCTTATTCAGAACATTGGATCAAATCAGGGCCAAGTGTGGCTTGACCAGAAGCCCCTTCTATCTGCTGTTTTGTATCAGTAACCTCTGACACCAGTTACACACAGCAGTACAGTTCTTGGTGACTGTGTAGATGCCTGTAATGATCTCCTTACTGTGACTTTATTGAGAACTTTGACCTGGAGGAAAATGTGAATGTGAAATTCTTTTTTCTGCAGCAAAGGTGAAGTGTGTGTTGAGGGAAACTCTCAGCTCCTGTTCTTTCTTTCCTTGTCTCATGCTCCAGGGAGCACTAAGACTAGTAAGTCTGAGGAAGGAGTTGAGATTTTAAAGCTACAAAGGTCAGTGGTGGTCTCTGCAGGACACTTGCAGAAGATCTTGAATGATTATTCTGGTTCCTGCAAACCCTCTCAGTAAAAAAGGAATGCATGTGCTTTGTATTTTGTATGCAAATAAACTTGTGGTTTAGCTCTGAAGAAGCTCAGCCTGAAAGGATGCCAATGTTGTCTCCTGGATAATGTGCTCACTTTTATATTTTTGTATTTAAAACTCCCCTTTAATGATTGTGCTTAGAACAAACCAAAAAAAGAAACAAAAAACCCAAAAAACAAAAAAAACCCTTTACACCTGTTTTGGAACTCTAATTCATGAAATTACTTAGTATTATCATTCTACTGGGGAAAAAGGGATGACCAGATTTTCTTGGCCTTATGTTGGCATAGTTCAGTTGAATCCTTTGTCAACTCATGAGCTTTGACTTGAGCTGAAATCAGTGGTGTTTTTGTTACCTACCTTGTAGCCTGAAACCCTCATGTCCAGTAACTCTCCCAAGAGACTACTCCTTCCCCTTTTGGATATACACATGGAATTGTGTAGCTCACTGTCTAACCCCCCTGGTAAATTCAGGGCTTAGAGGAAGGGGTGTGTGTGTCCTGCAGGTGTAACAGAGACTTTGCTTTTTCCATGTACAGAGCAGCTTTGCTGGAAGGAAGGGAAGTGAATGACTGTGCTCAGCAGGAGCAGCCTGTTGCTCAGCCCTGAGTGGGGAAGTCATTGATTTCCTGTGCTGCTAGGCAATTGCTGCTCCATTTTTCTTTGCCAAAAGCCTGATCTCCCAGATGGCGCTGGGGACATGATGATAGATTTTTTTTTTTTATTGCTAAATTCAAGCTGTGAATTATTACTGGGAGGAAATCCATGGTAAATCCAGCACTTTTCCAGTACTGTTTGTAGTTGGGAACTTCTACTGTGACTCCTGCTGGAGCTCTGAGGGTTCTGGAAAAGCCTGTGTTGTGGGGCTAAATCTAACAAATCTGTGATTAAATCTTTGATCGCTAACTTAAAAAGCAATAAAATCCTAAAGCTCTGAGTCAAGAAAAGTAATTTACTGCAAGGATAAGAGAATAAAGCTCTCCTGCAATCGTTCTTTGGGAATATAACTTGGAGACAAGCTATTCTATATTGTCTTCTGAGTTATATTATGAGGCCAATGCTAGAATTGCCCTTCCAAAGCAATAATGAGTCCCCTGTATTGTTATTGGACAGTGTGGTATGTCTATTGTTGTTGGATACTATCATTAGATGCCTCAGGCTAATAAAAGTAGCAGGAGTCAGAGACTTAACTGGGCATCCAAGGTAGGTGGTTTTACCATACTGACAGTACACATGGAAAAATAATACTTGTAAATACTTAAATAATTGCCCTCAAATAGTCTTATTAGTTGTGATGTTTTGATCTAAAATGTGTTAATAAACATTTTGTTCAGTGAAGAGGAATTTAAATGATGGCCTCTAAAATTTGGTGACAGTGTAAAGAACTTGTATTGATGGGAGAGGTAGTACTTTGACAATCAGAACCTCAGGAAAGTTTAATTGCTAGGAAGAAAGCTCTCCTTTGACATTCAGTTGATTCCCCATTGCAAAAATTCCTTCCTGGTTTTGGAACATTTAGTAAGTTTTGGTGCACATGATGCTTTGTGAGTGTTTCTTAGAATTCCAGGACTTAAATAGGTGTGTTGTATTAGCCATTTTAACTTTTTTATTCCAGAATAGCAAAAGAAAGGTGTGGGGAGAAACCAAACCAAAAAGAAGCAAACTAAACACAAAAAGCCAGGAGAAAGCAATCCTCAAAATAAGCAAACCCCAACAAATTTAACCAATCTGTCTCATTGGGTCATTGGCAGTTCAGGGACTAAAACTTGATGTTTTCCAGTATTGGGTGGGTATTGGCCTAGGATTTCATGCATTACTTTAGTTTTATTTTAAGAAAAAAAAGTTTATCCTTACTACAAACAGGGTAACTAGTGGTTTATTTGCATTTCCTTATAGCCCATCAGAATCTGTATTTTGACTTCAGGGTCTCAGAAGCCTTAGAATATAACTTCATTTGTGCTAAAAAGGGCACAATATACAACTGCAATCTGATTATAAAGCACATCAATGGCCTGAATTTAGCATGCTTTTGCAGTTTAATTATTAATGACTCCTCAGAGCTGGATCAGTTTCACACTATGTCTGAATAGTTTATGTATACTTTTATAGATATACTTAATTTCTACTGGTACAAGGGTCTTTTTACTCTAGAGAAAAAAGATAGAATTACTTCCCTGTACCATAGTGATGCATTAGAAAATGGTGGGACTCTCAGAAGTGTTTAACAGTCTTGTGAGCACAGGCCAAATTCAAAAGCTTTCCAGGGGGAGATCTTGAGGCCTTTTCCTTGCCAACTTTGCTATGTAAGGAAAATGAAAATAGAATGAGTAGGTGTAATGACTGCCTGTAGGAATACAGATAATGAGGGCATGCTCTTACTATGAACACTACTCAATTTTCAATTTTTTTAGGTTAACCTGATGTTTAAGTTCATGAAGAGATATTGTCAGCATTGGGCCTTAATATCACATACTTGAACAGAGAAGGAACACTTTCTCATGACTGAATGTGTCTTACTTTACTGTAGCTGCAGTGTTCCAGTTTGATTTCTATAATTTCCTTAACAGAAGGTGGCATTTTTAGTTTTATGTGCATTAAAAAATTACCTTCTAAAAGGCAGTGTGTGGACACAGTGCAGACACTGGGGACAACAGCTGTATGTGGAGATAGAGCCCTGTTGCTTTGTTGAAAGCTATTCTCTGGTTTCTGTTTGCTTGGTGCACCTCTAGAGTAACAGCAATGGCTAAAATGGGAGAAAACTAATCAAGGTCACATTTAACAGCAATATTGTGAGACAGTGCCATTTTTAGAAGTGTTATGATGTGTATATTTGTGCAGGGTATTTACAGTTTGCATGTTTTGACAAAGACTAAAGGTTGGACAACAGTGCTTTGTTACCTTGTACATGCTCTGTGTGCTTTTGGCAGAACAAACATCTGGTTTATAATAGGACCTACTTATTTGAACAGGTGATTTGCTTAGCTTAACAAGATGCAATCATGCAAATTATTTTTTAGTTTATGCATTATGCTGTTGATTTGACTCCAGACAGATAAATGGTCAGTGTCAGGGATATCAGAATAAAAGTTACTATCTATTTGGGTTTTTTTTACTCATAAATATTTAATCACAAAATTACCTTTACAGGTATTAAATACAGTCACAGTTACTTAAAGACAGAAGGTGTAGTGTGAGGCATAGGATGTCCCTCAATACCCTTGTTTTAAGCCATTAAAATAGCTATTAAAGAATTATGACTGCAAGGAAAGGGAACATCACAGTGCAGGAAAGCTTGAAGCTTAATCACTGAGTGTAATAAAACTTTTGGTTTTTAATGGAAACCCACTAAAACCTGGCTATGTTATAATGCAAAAAAACTCCCTCTCTGGTGGATTTATCTTTCTAAAGACATGTGATATTGTAGTTTTTAAAAAGGAATACTACTGTTCTGAAAAAATATTCTCTTAGGGGAGCAAAAGCAACTGTTTGCACCTAGACCTAAAATGAGCATGGTTTTGTTCTTAACAAGTAAAAAACATTTGATAATAACATCTGTATTGTAGAGTACATTCTTGGCAAAAGGTACTGTTTTTTAGGATATATTAAACATCTCAAATGTCTTTCTCTAGACCTGGATTGTTCTTGGTACAGAAACACCTACATAAATGAAGGTAGATATCATTCACAAAATAACATTCTCATCTCAGCATTTGGGTAGTGTATATTGTACAACAATCTAGACCAAAGGAATGTTAACTAAAATAAAATTTATATGCAGCAACTATTTTTGTCATAAATTTGATCCACTTCAGCATTTGTAATCTTAATATAGAAGGTGCATTTCATTTCAAGGGTAACTGGTTGTGTATATTGTTTGTATTTGTAAAGATGTAGTTGCAATCCACTCAAAATAGCACTTTTTGTCCACATTTTTCAAAAATAGGAAAAATGTTGAGTGCATCTTATCTTCTGTATCTTGGCCCACTAATTTTATCTTCTCCCTTTTGTTTGAAGGCTTTGGAGCTCCCTGCCAGCCACAAGCACATGGGTGATGTTGATTGAGCAGAGACAATGGTGAATTCTTTGTGAGGTGTAGCTGTGCAGATCCTAACTAATTGTGAGAAAACATTAAATAAAATTACTTCTGCAGCTCACATAAACATTTTAACAAGGAAGCAACAGCTCTTGAGTACTTTAATACTGGTCAACCTTCTGGGGACCTGAAACCTGTTATGCTTACACTCCATGAGCTGTTCTTTCTTAAAGGGCTTCTAATGTGAATGCTAGAAGGCCATACCCATCAGAAAATACCTTACTTTTGACTGAATTTTAGGCCCTGTCTGGCAATTCTGACAGACCACGATGTTATATAGCTATGAGAGACATTAAAAAAACCCCGAAGAGCACTGCTCCAGCTTATAATGCACCTCACTTTCCCTCCTTCTTGCCTGCAGTATATTTAATCAAAATAATTTTTTTTCTCTATGGAGGATGTATAATTTCTGGCTTTTGTGTTTTGAAAGTGATTTTGGGGAAAGATTAAAAAGATGAGGTTTTTTCTCAATACTGAGGAAAAAAACCCTTCATGATAGTCTGGAAAACCAACAAAAAATATCATTGAATGAAAATTGTGTGTTTCAGCAAGTTGTGATGGTCTTTGGGAGTCTTGGGAAATCCTTATAATTATTGCTGGGAAAAGTGGATTTCTACTACAAGTTAGACTGTACTTTGAGAAAAGCATAAAAAACTGGTTTGAAAGCATTTGTGCAAGGGTAGAAAATGTGTTGGCAATTGGTGTTAGAGGTGAGGTCCTTGAACCCTTGTACTTCTGGATAGGCTGTTTCATTGTCAAGTTATGACATTGACTAACAATTTTAATTGTTACTCAGATAAAGTTCTCTGAGAAGGAGTGAACAGAAGCCCATTCCTGACTGAAAGCAGTTTGTGTTCATTCATTTGTTTAGGGTCGGTTCTTATTAATCTGCGACTGACAACTGTGTTGCTGTGTCTCCAAAAGCTTCTCACAATAGGAGTTTCCATGGTTGCCAACTGGCATCCCACAGGAACTGTAGACTGACTTTGAAAATTGAGAAGACGCCATCTTCTGCATCCTTTGGAGAGGCTTATGTGCTCTGCAAAGCAAGAGCTGTTATTAGGTAAATGAGACTGAAAACTCGCATACCTGCTTCAGAATATGTTAAATATCACATAAGCTGATCTTATGTGATAGATATCACATAAAGATATCTTTAAAGATATCCAGATCCTCATTAGAGAGTTTATGTACTGTCAGAAGCCTTTCTTAAGGAAGAGTAATTTCTAACTCTTCGAGGTGGAGTTTTGTATTGTGTGAAGAAGTGTTTCTCAGTGGAAAGGAGATGGTGTGGTCATTCAGAACTATCCATTTCTAGAATAAGGATCCTTTTACTCTACATCTGGCTTTTGTTTAAATATGCAATGGAACCAAGAACAGCTTATTATCCAGTTAAGTTCTGATTTGTGTTTTACTGACTATTGGGGAAGGAAAAGAAAAGCAATCAATAAGGGAACATCCTCAACTGTCTGATCTTCTTGTGGAGAGTTGTTGGTGTTTTTTTACTCAATTGTTTCATGGAAGAGTTTGGAAAAGTGCTTGCAGATTTCTCTGATGATGCTGTTCATCTGTTTTGTAGAGACAGGCATGAGATAGTGTGGTCATGGAGAAGAGTTTCCACTGCTTGGTAAAATACAATTCTTGGGGCCAATTAAGTCCTTAATGAACAGCTGAAACCTTTAATCTTTTTATGGTGCTTTCAAACTGTATCCATCCTAAACTTTTTGTTCTGCTCCCCCTGCCTTATGACTTTGTCTGAAGCAAATGAGATAGATGCATTGAAGATTTTTAGTGTATTGTCAAACTGTTGTGTTCACTGGGATGATTTTGTTTGTACTCTCTGAAGCTCTTACTGTTAGTAATGCTCTTTTTTCTTGGCAAAGTGTGTGTTTCCTTTCTCTTAAGTGTATGTAATGATCCTTTAAAAAGGCATAATGGATGTCGGATTTGCTGGGTTGTTCAGTTCTGTTTTTCCTTTTAAAATTAGTTGTTATAAGAGGACCAAGAATTTCTAGCCCTTTAGGAGGATCTTAAGTATCATCTAAAGAAAAAACCCAACATTTTCCTCTCACAGTTTTTTGTAAGTGTTTCCTTCCTGAGAAATTAAATGATACTATTCATAGGAAGAATTCTTAATTCTGCCTTGTAGCTTATGAGAACTTAAATATTTCCTTTTTAATTTAAGTATTTTTGTATAATTATCTCTTTGAATGTTGGGCCTTGAATTCTTAAACACTTGGAAAACCTTGGCAGTGCCTGTTTTGAAAAAAGTTGAGTTAATGACCTAAAGGATAATAACTTACTCAAACTCAAGTTTGAGCAGCTACCTGAGATTTAGTGCAAGTATGTCCTAGATTACTTATTTCTTTCCACTTAGTTTTCTATTCAACAACCTTTTGCCAAGCTGTTGTGTAGAAGATGCTTATGTTAACGATGAATACTGAGAGGACAAACTACATAAATATTCTGTCATTAGCTGTGTTCTTCTCTAAAAACTAATCCTTGCATTTATAGGAGCCAAAGTCTTTCAAATCCTTCAAAAGGCAATTGATACTAGCAAAATAAGTAAAAAAATTACTGACAGTGCAGAAAATTGTAGTGACAGCCCGATTTTGTACCTTGTTTTTATAATTAAGTTTTTATGAAACCAGATTCCTGTCTGAAACTGCAGTAAACTCTGAAATACTTTGTGTTCAATACTTTTAAGCTTCTTAAGCCATACACTTTGCTGTTGCTTGTAGTGAGTGGCAAGAAACACAAATATTTTTAAATATTCAATGTAGTTAGTCTGGAATTGTCTCTTGTGATTCTTCTGTAGAAAGCAAGTCTAGGGCAATGACATACTTTTCAGGTGCTCATCAAGATTAATTCAGGTCTCTACCTCTAGAAGGATTGTTTTCAATGTTGGAGGTGCAATACAGATTCTTAGATATGAATTTTGGAACTGAAATGGAAAGGATCTTCAGGGATAACAGTATTATGTAATATTAAATCAGTGATGTACCATCGATTCTGCCTCATTCCCCCTCCATTTCTCTTGAAGATTAAAACTAATTTGTTCAATCCTGGAGGAAGTATTGACTTAATCTCTTCTGAATCTATGTCCCAGTACTGTGTTCCAGTTCATGGGGCCAGACTGTCCAGACTCAATCAGATTTAGAAACTAATACAATTACCAGTAGGTGAAAATATTTCCATTGTACTGAATGAAGGCAGTAATACTCTGAGAATAGCTTGGATTTTTATCTATAAATCAAACACTTTTGAGACTGCTTTCCTGATGTCACTGGTTAATGGTATATGAGGTGTGTATTGCATTTTTTTCTTAAATTTTAATATATACTTATATTTTACCCCAAGAAGCTTCTGAAGTAGGTCAGAATACCTGCTACAAGCAGGTGATTTTGCTTGGCAAAGCTGATGACAAGGGAATGAAGCTTCTTCCATAGGATTGAATCCTTGAAGTCATAGACTGAAGAGCAAAGAAGTCCTTTGGGACCTGAGGACAGGACATAGTACTTTACACATAGATAAAAATGAGCACAAACGGGTCTGAAATTATCAGAGGTAAGTGAGTGTAACTGGAGAAAGCAAGGCAAAAGACTCTAGTATGCTCCCACTGGAAGCAGCAAAGCTTTATATAGGGTTTTGAATTCAGCTGGATGATACTGAAAATAAAAGTCATGTTAAGTAGTTAAGGCTGATTGCCTCTCCCAGATCAGTTGTTCTAGTGGATTTGGTCTTCCATTAAATGTTGAGTCTCAGAAACTTCTTTTAAATAAAACTCCACTGAGCTTAATAGCTTAAAATTGTAAGAGGCATTTAGTCATCAAGTGAATAGAGTGTTTCATCACTTGAACAGAGAAATCTCAGTTTGAACTGCTTTTAATTATCTTTTTGGTTTGGTATAAGCAATGATTTTTTCAAAGCTGCCAGACAACAGGGGACAATTGGGGGCATCTTGTGGAATAGCCAGAGTAGAATGGCTTTGATTAAAAGGGAGGGAAGACAGACATTGCCTAAAATGGATATGCTGACTTTTTAAATAGAATAGTGTTTGAATACCTGCCTTCCTTTGCAGACAGGTTATATATCTGTTTTACATTAATTTGAATTGCAAACTGCAGCTCTGACATATACCATGCATCTAGAAGCTAAACCTTAGCTCTACCTTTATTCTAGTAGTCCTTGGAATATCCTGCTGTCTCATTTCCCTTATTTCTTATTCGCCTCTGAATAATTTTTTTCTGTTTTTGAAGGTTTTCTAGGAGTCTCCTTAATTTTCTTTGATTTTTTTAAAATTTCTTGTCTTTCAGTATTATCTCCTTTCTTGATTTCTAGTCACAACTCCTGTTTCTTTAAAATCTAGCAAATTCAGAGAAATTGTGTTTTCTGTGGAGTTTCTTTGTGTGAAATGGTTTCCTTAGCACATCCCAGTTCTGTAGTCCAGCTCTTTTGTTCTGTTAGTATATCTTGTATGCTTATAATTAAGATTTCTTTAACCTTCTGTTGTTTGCCATGCATGAAATCTGTGCTTGCATTTACACACACACAGAATCTGAGTTAAAGCTAATGCAGTTTATGGAGTGTTTAAGTGGCATGCTTATGTGCTCTTTGGTGAGGAAATAACTTTGAGAGGGAGGTGAGTGTGTTGTGGGAATGGTGCTGGCATGCTGTGCACTGATAATGAGAAACCCTGTGTTCACACAAGAATTAACTCATGGATGCTATAATTCTGCCTCACTGATTAAGAATTAAAAACTTAAAAATATAGAAATTCACAATCATGAAAATGGCCCATATATGGCCTTGTTGACTCTGATGCAGAGTAGTTTTTGGGGTTTTTTTCCCATCCACTTTTTACTACAGCTACATAAGCATGTATAGGGTCAGTGCCCCTCTGTAGGTATGATGGTGCTAGCAGAGTTCATTATCTCCTGTCATCTCAGTATCCCAGACTGTTGTCTGAAATGCTTTTGTACATCTTTTATTCTTGCTGCATGAAAATACTTCCTGAGCACCACCACCTTCACTGTTCTGTACATTTGTGAAAAAGAAGGCTGCCTATAGTTCTTAGAGAAAAAGAAATTATATTTGGATGTTTCAGTTTCTAAACCAGAACACATCTGTTCTGGGGCAGATTGAGGAGCATGGTGAATACTCTGGAGTAATCTGTTTAAATAGAGTGTGATCTTGATGAATTAAGAGCACGCACTGCAATCAGTGTAAAATTTAATAAAGCAAATATGAAGCAGTTAATATAGAGAAGAATAATCAAGTGGCCTGTCAGAACCAGAGGAACAGAAACCAGATGAGAGAGCAGTGAACACAATGTGAAGATTTTTAATGCAAGAGGTATTGGACATTGCATTGCTATGAGGTGGTGGGATAACATGCATGTAGAAGTGTTTATTGCTTTTGCACTTGATTAGCATCCTTATGAATGCAGTTGTTCACATTGCTTTTTTTTCTTCAGTGATAGGCAAACTAAAAATTCTGTACCTTATGTAAAGAAAATTGGACTAATATTAGCATTGGTTGGCCATCAGTACCATGAGGAAAGGTTGAGAGAGACAGAATATCTTAAAGGATGAAATAGGAAGAACAGGGCTAGTCTAACAAGCTAAGGACCAGAAACATTGACACTTGATTTTTTTTTTTTGTTTGTTTTTTGTTTTGTTGAATTTAACAGCACATAAATTTGAGATGAACATTTGATATCTGTATTCTGGACATGCTAAGTAACTAGGTAAAGTCTCTCTGGAGCTCTATTTCTGTAACAGAAGATTGAAATGAAAGAAAACCTTTTATAATCATGTATAGGTATTCCAGTAGTCAGTGTGTGATAGTTTGAGGGAAAGTGTTTGTCAGAATGAATACATTTACTCAAGAAATTTTGTTCTTGATACAAAGTGATTCAGTTGAATTTCTTTTTAATCAGACAATTTTATGAAGACATTAGAAAGAAATGATGCTATGAAGCTAAAAGCTGTTTTAAAACATTTATGGAATTGTAAATGTGGAACCAAAAGACCAAACTGGTTAAGATTTATAGGAATTATTATAGATTAATGGTATTTGTTGGAATGTCATCTTGCTAAAAAATGCTTTCAAACAGAATTATATTACAGCTTGATTTAAATCCTATTTAACCAGCAGTATTTAAATGAGGTGACCTGGTACAGAGCCTGCTGTGCTTCATCCTTTGGTTGTTTGTAGGGGGAGGTGATGAGAATGAAAGGATGAGACTTTCCTTTCTCTGGCAAGTCTTCAATGACACTGTAGGAGGAGTAGCTTTTTAAGTGCAGCATCCCTGTAAAAAACTAACCTTTCCATCTGCAGATGGAGGAGGGCTGTCCTAGAAAAGAAAATCTAGCTCTGGTTTCTCTTGTGCTGCGTCCAACTGAATGCCAGTCATTTTTCACAGCATTCAGTAGGAACTGTTCTCTTAAATGTTACAGGAGGAGGAGGAGAGGAATAACTGAATGTCATTTTGTACCTCTGTAGGAAGAGGAGTGCTTTAACTTACAGGCAAGTAATCAGAAGGATCATTGAAATTAAGAGGTGGATGCTCTAAAAGGAATGACGGATACTTGAGGCTCTTCACCACTGCTTCCAGTTCCTCCCCTGGCTAGGAGAGCCTCTCCCTTGGCTTCAGCTTCAAACTGCAGCATCATCTGCTGCTGCTGCAGCACTGAAACAGAAACATTATGATTATTATGTAGTCCTCATGCTTACCCTTTTTTTTTCCCTTCATTTTTAATTTTTTTTTAAAGCAGTCTGTCATGACTTCTGAAATCCTGAAGTGACAAGCAGCTTTACATCTCCCCTAGAATAACCTAGGTAGAGTGTGTGGGAAGGTTTTATATGCCAAATCAGTGATAGTCTGTCTGTACAGTGTTTCTGTTCTTTGGGAACAAAACCTCACTAAAAATGTGTAGCAAGTTTCCTTAGCTTTATTCTGTATTATTTTAGATTGATACCTGGAAATAAGCCTTTTAACTTAGTACCAAAAAAACCTCCAAGGGTAAGGAAAGGTAAAAATTTTCAATTTGTCAAGTAGAGCTGGAACAATTTTTCAAGGTGCAGTGGGTGTGTGATACATTAGAAAGAACAAAGATTCCACTTCTCCACCTTTGCAGTCCTAATGAATGTTAGGCAAAATGATGGATAACAGACAAATGGGACACTTATGCAAAATAAGATCAAGACATTCTACCTTTATCAAGGTGTATATAATTCCTTTCTAAATTAGTATTTAATCTTGATCACTTAGAAATTGTGGTGTAGAGAAAGGTATGCTGATTACTAAATAGTGGACACAAAGTTGATCTTGAGACTGTGAGGGGAGATAATAGACAGAAATTGAGAAGACAGTATAAAGTTCTTGTGGATGATGCTAGGACACTGCAGGAGTAAAGCTAACTGCAGCACAAAGGAATAGTAAGGAGAGAAAATATTCTAGAAAGCAGCACAGGGCTACTGAAGAGACATGAAAAGATGACTTGCCTTTTACAGAGGAATTTCTGTTAAATGTAGGTCAGTAAAAGGAACCAATTTACAAATCTGTGAAACTCACAGGAACTCTGGGAGCAGAAGAGTTATTGGTAGTCCCTGCAGTGGGAGAAGCAGCTGTCTCCTGGCAAATCCCAAGTAATTCACCCCATAGAAGGAAGAGAGGAAGAATTCCAGACCCTAGAAGGGTAGATGCTCCTTCATTTCCAATCACATAACAAGTAATGTAGAAAGTCATCTTCCATCAACATAAGCTGTGATATATCCAAGTATTTATGACACATCACAAGTGACTTTGGAAAAGCTGTAGCTGAAACTAAGTAAGGGTTTTCCAAATCAAAAATTTAGCAGACAAAGGCTTAGTAGCCCAGCTTTGGTTTGTCTTTTTAGTGCAGCCATGATTTGAGTTCTTCCCTTTAGGCAGCTATGCTCTGCATGACTTTAACATATTCTGTAGGCTTCATGTTATCAGCCTTTCTTTCTCAGAAAAGATGTAAGTGCTGTGAATAATTCTATTCTGAGTCAATTGGCTAATGCTAAAAAGTGTTAGGTATTGTGACACATCCTGCAGTAGAATAGTCAACTAAATTAGTTAGGCTTTTTTGGTATTACTCTCATTCATAAAATTTTTGTGAAACTTTCTTCAGACATCATTCCCTTGCTTCTAAATTGTCTTATAGAGGAGAATCAAGACCTTCAGCTAATTGCAGCTAACACTGCAAAACAGCTGAGCAAGCTGTTATCTTTCTAGTTTTCTCCCTTCCTACAGGGAAGATGTTATCATACAGGGGAGGGGCAGGGAAGCAAAGAGAAGGTTGGTTTAGAGTTTTTCTTTCCTTCCCCCCAAAAATGTAAAGTTATTTCCTGAACAAGGATACAATTGATCTACACCAAAAAGATATTTTAAAATATCTTTTTATAGGCCTTGCATAGTTCAGGTTTCATTTTTTTTAAATGCCTGCATCAATCCCTGCTACTCAGTAATGTGACCATGTGGGAAGGGCAGGTTGGAACTCTTTTGTGTGCTTATGTACACACACACCCACAATCCAACATGCACATTGGTTCTCTTGAGAACAAGTAGGGAGGCAGAATTTTTTTCTGATTTTTTTTTGGCTTGTTTGTTTCTTCCAGTCAGTGTTGTCTGTGAAAAAAACCCTGTGCTATCCCAGTTACTTGTTTCATGGGGATTTCACCCTCCATCGTCTCCTTATATCTTGTTATGATGTGATGGTTCAGATTTCCCTCAGATTTGTGAAGCTCAGTTCATCTGGGAACTAGTACTGAGCAAAGCCCATCTGGACTAGTCCTTTAACTGTGACAGATGGCTTTATAAGGAAATAATTTAATATATGGCACAGCATGTACATCTAGCTGTCTTTGGAGAGGAAAAAGTTATTGGGAAGTTTGGGTTGGTTCTTCTCTGATCTTGTTCTGTCACTTATAAAAGCAAACAATCTGCCACTTGCTTAAAATATTTGTTAAAATTTTTTTCAGGCTGTGGAAAAAATTGTCACCAATGCACTCACTATTTTACCATTGCTGCTGATCTCTAGAGATATAGAAGTGTATTGCTCTTATGTGAAAATCTGAAAGTCCTCATTTTCAGAGAGACTGGGCTAATGTTTGTTACTACTTATAAAATCACACAATCATTTAGGTTGGAAAAGCCTTTTAAGATCATGAATTCAACAATTACACAGTGCTGCCAAGTCCACCACTTAACCAATGCCTCTGACACTCTTTTAAATAGATGATGATTCAAGGATGGTGATTTCTCCAGTTTCTTGTTCAGCCTATTCCAGTGCTTGTCAACCTTTTATGTGAAGATTTTTTTCCTAATGTTCAACTGAAATCTCCCCTGATGCAACTTGAAGCCGTTTCCTTTAATCCTATCACTTGTTACCTGGGGGAAGAGACCGATCACCACGTGGCTACAACCTTTTTCCAGCAGTTGTAGACAGTGATTAGGTCTTCCTTGAGCCTCCTTTTCTTCAAGCTAAGCACTCCCAACTACCTCAACTGCTCCTCATAAGGCTCCAGACCCTTCCCCAGCTCCATTGCCCTCCTCCAGACCTGCTCCAGAGCCTTAGTGTGCTTCATGTAGTGAGGGACCCAAAACTGAACACAGGTTTGAAATGTTGCCTTGCCACTGCCCTGGTCCTGCTGGCCACACTGTTGCTGATACAAACCAGGATGCCATTGGCTTTCTTGGCCACCTGGGATCAAGTTCACCTGGATGTTGGCCAAAATGTTTCAGCGTAAGAAAGGATCCTTAATCCCCTGGATGTCTTTGAATTGAGAATGAAGTTGTCAAAATAAGCAGTAAACTGCATTTATCAAAACAGCTGCTGCCTTCTTCCAACAAGTTAATAATCTGATGAAAAATTGGAGATGCAACCTCTTTGCTGGGTAAACCGAATTCATCTAGGTGATAAACAATGGCTTTTCCACTCACTGTTTGGAAAATATCTTCTAAATATAATGCTGTCCACTATCTAGGTGCAATTTTATTGACTGGTTTCATGAGATGATGCAAAGTTTAAGATGACTTACCAGGCCATGTCTTCAGTAGAAGAAAATTGGTACTGTAATAGAGAGTGTATCTTTATCTACTTCTTCAAAGAGCAGAGAATGTTCAATGATGTATTTCAGTGAAAAAAAGTTAACAGCCTACAGGCTAATAAAAACTTCATACACTTTAGGACAAAGGTTATAAAGAGCAAAGAATGTGTGCTGTTCACCTTCTTTGGCTTTTTGCTAAGGTGGCAGTGCTTCTGACTCTTCTAAGGCATTAGAATACACAAGCAGATGAAGTACAAGGACACTTCTGAGACATGTGAGAAACTCATCTTGCTGCCTTACGTTTCTGTCAAGAGAATTTGGTCCATTCAGTGACTGGTTAAAATAACTCAAATTCTTTGTGTCTTGTTTGATATTTCTGGGTTTCTCTAAGGATAGCTCAAAAGTTATGTTTGGTCTGTTAGAGCACCGTAGTAGAGAGAACTACACAGATGATATTTGGTACACCAACCCTTCAAGCTATAAAAATGAAATAATGTCCTCTACTTCTAATCCTCTGGAGAAGCTGTATGTAGTAGCGTCTTTCAGGTTCTTAGGGTAAGCCTGTCTGTGTTGGGAAATACTGTTGATGTCTAGTATCATATGTTAAACATTTTCCAAGACCTTATAGCTCAAAAATTACTTCACTATTCCATGAAAATTAATGGAATCTGTGCAGAATTTCTTTGTTTGCATAATAGGAAAGGTGTTAAACTAAGGAAACTCAGGGACTTGTGCAGTTGGGATGCTTTTTTTTTTTTTTGTTTCTAATTTACAATAACTGATTTATGTGCAGCATTTCTCCAGAGCAGCTGTTTAACTCTGCTGGGTTTTACACACCTGACAATCTTGGTGCTAATCAGCACTGATAACACTGGCTTTCACAGTTCACTGAATAGCTGAGTATGAGTGCAGTTGTGTGACTGACATTTGATTTCAAGAAAGCATTACAAAGACACATTTTCTTTTAAACTGCTGAGGTTCTGGTCTAGTTTCCCATGGAAAGAGTCTATGGACTATTTATTCAGTCCTCACTTACTATGTTTTGTACCTGTGAGTCTGCTGAAATCAAACTTGAAAGAGCAATAGAGATTTTCCAGCAGTTTCAACCACTTTGAGGAATTTTATGGCAAAGTAAAATAGACTTAGGTTGATTCCCTTGGTGCTGCAAATGGACATTTCCCCTTAAGGAGGTGGCACAGCCAGGACTCCTGTCACTGCTGCTGTGTCTTGCAGTATCTAGATGGTCAGTAAACAAATAGTAGCTATCTAACTTGAACTCTGTGGAGATGTCACAGTGAATTGGAGAGGTCTGAGGGTAATGTGGCAGGAGGAGAATCCATCCTGTGCCCATTGATGGGCACCTGCCATCGGTGAGTTGCTGTCTCTGAGCAAATGTACGCAGGCTCTCTTCATCTCTTTCTCTGGAATGTATCATTCTGGGGAGTTAAGTTGCCTGGCTAGGCAGCTGAAGTAGTTTGCTCTCTGAGGAGAGAACTTGCTGTCATATTGGTTTTCTTTTCTGGGAAATAAAGCATGTGGCCATGCTTTCCCCACCTTGTTCACCACTAAAAATGTATGCTTTTAATGTGCTCTCCACATGTGCACATACTCAAAATGTGTCTCTGGTTAGAATGCATTCAGAGATGGCCATCTCTGGCATGTCTCTAGTCAGTAAAGAAGAGAAAATATTTTCTACTAATAAATATTTATAAATAAATAAGCAACTTGAACACATGTTTCTTAGCTCAAGTGATCTATGATGTACACCATTGTTCTGCTTTTTCACTGTGTTAACGCTTGTTTTATCCAGCTTGCAGATATTTTGGGCACACTCCTCAACAGTTGTTCTGTGCTGTTTTCCATCAGCCTTCCTCTTCCCTGAAAGAGAAAACATTGGCTAGCATGGAAAGCATTCCTCTTCAACTGCAGTATAAATCTTCAGGTGTGTTTGCCAGCTTGAACCAAAGAGAGAAACGAGCTACTGGCTGCTGAAGCAATGAAATGTTAGCTCTTTGTAAGTCAAATTTTACAGAAATAGTGAAAATTACAACTAAATAATTTAATATTTTTGATTCTCTTAATGGTGGGAACTCTGTAGGAAGTAATACGGGATATACCCACCCTATTTAGGGTTGCCTTTATAGTTGCTTTGTTTCAGAGTTTTTATAAATTAGTCTCTCCAGTTTCCGTGGCAACTCAGTTGTCTGCACTGGTTGCCAAGAAACAGCTTCTGCTGCACAAAGGGCAGGGACACTGCTGTGGAGTGATTTCATCCTTGGCACTAATAGGCAGTGGAAGCGAAAGCTTGATATTCCATGGAGTGTGGCCTCCATATTAGACTGTTAGAACTTTGTTTTTTTTAAAGTGTAATTGAGGTGTTGTCTTCTAATGCAACTAAGCCAATACAAACCTCCTGTTATAAACAGCTACAGAATGCCTGTGGAGAGATGTAATAGTTACATAGACATAAAGCACTGCAAAATGCGTGTTTTGAGAACAGTTTAACTGGCCATATGGGAAATCCTGTGATTCTCTGGTTAAAAAATTAATTGTTTTTACAAGAAGTCCCAGTTCTGTGGCTTGTAGTCAGCAATTAAATGTTCTCCTTCTATATATCCCAGCAAAGACAGTATTAAAAGTGAGCCCTATTAGAATAACTCTTGGACACATGACTCCCTGGGCCCTCTGGACTCTAAAAGTTTTTTCCTTATTTGACCTGTGGTGGGACTACAATCTGGATTCCCATCTGATCTTTCTTTTAAGAAGCACAAACTGGCACCTGTCATCAGTTCTCTAAAATGAATGCAGGCAGAGGGATCATATTGTGAGTCATAATTCTGCATTGGTATAAAATTTTATTTTTGAGGCTGTCTTCCATCCGTCAGTTCTATGGCTGTGAATTTGAGTGCATGGTCTCAAAGTAACTAACAAATTCATTTGGGATTTCAAATACTTTCAAATGAGAATAATAATTTGCCTTTTAGTTTTGTAAGTGGCAATCAGGATAAAATATTGTACATCACACATAGACATAGTAATGAAACCTGTTCCATGAAAGAGTGAGAGAATTGGACATTGCCTAGGAGACTGGTGTAGATGTAGAAATATAGGGTCTTTTGATCTCAGTATAGAATTTACAGCTCAGATTTAGTCTGCCTCTTCTTGATTCTCTAAAGAAAGGCCATTACTGTGCAGTGTTGCATGAGTGCTGTTCTTCACTGGGGTTTGAGTCAATCAGTACTTGGAATAGCTGCAAGGAGAGAGAGTTGAGTAGTATAATACAAAGAAGTTTTTTATATGCAGAAATGTAGATACTCTGGTGAAGGAGAAAAGATGTTGCATAGCATTTTCTGTCCACAGGTGTTTAAGAAAAGAGGCCAAGAACAGTTGTTCTCCTTTTTAGCTAAAATGTCAGGAGGAATCTGGAATTTCAAGGCAGCTGACAAAGTACAAAGAAAAGCTGAGCAGCTAGAAATTTGATAGCATCTCTGGTTCTATGGCTTAGGCTAAAAGCAACATTACCTGTAGCCACTTTGCCTTCCCAAGGACTGAGCAAAATACAGCCTCCTAAGTTAAGTGCTGCCAAAAAGCACAGTAATTACTTTATAGTTTATGGACACTTTAAAAAGTCCTTTACCACACAATACTAGCCCTCCTTTAGTGAACTGGCATGCCTACAGGCTGACTCTCAAGATTTCTTCTGGACTTGAATTAGCTTTGTTTAGAAATGCTTTCGCTTTGAAAAACTGGCGTTAAGTCTCTGAATCCAAGGTGGTGCCTCTGCACGGTCCTCTCAGTTTGATGGATTACTAAGTGGAGTGCAGTTTTATCTCTGACTTCTGCTATCACGGCTATTACTGATTTTAAATATTTTTTTTTAGTTTGTAATAAAAGTGCAGAAGTGCTCAAACCTTTTCTGTGCTGTTGTAATAAAATAATCTGTTGTTTCATAGTGAAGATGTTCGTCAGGTAAGTGATAGAGCAGTGAGCACAGATAAAACTACTGGAAATCAGAGTGAGCAATAATGTGACTTAAATTAATTTATCTGTTTGAAAAGCTAGATATCAGATCTCTGGTATGGTATTGTACCTTAAGCAAACTAAATACATTTTTAAAGTTAAGAATAAAGCAGTGGGTATGATGGTGGTATTTCATAGGGCAAAAGAGAGTCCTCAACCACCTTTTGCAGTAACCTGAAGGCTTTGAATAGAGAAGAAGAATGCAGTGGAATATAAAGGAGGAAGTTGCCTATCTTTTAATGAATGCCATAAATAGCAGCCTGTTCTTTGTGCTTGCTCTCTCTTTCAGATACTTAACTTCATGATACAAGCCCTACAATGTTCTTTAAAAACCTTTTGGGTATTATTAAGTGGGGAACATTAAATTATTTTTCTGCATAATGTACTTAGAATAATTTTCAGTTGTCCAAATAGCTTTACAAGTCACTTGAGGCATGATTTACCTAAAATTTATTTAAATAATTAAAAGCTAAAACATACTTAATGTGGAAGTTAGCATGGACTGATCAAATCCAGGCAACAGGATTAAGTATTTGACCTAAACTTGTCCTTTTGAACTAGATGCAGGGCAGCACTCAAGCTGTAGATTTAAGGAGATGCTCTGATGTTGTAATCTCCAACCAGACAGGTTGATTGAAGAGTCAGTGATCACTGTTTAAATATTTATTAAATAAGAATGTTTGTTATAAATACCATCTACAAGAGAGCAATTTACATTGCAATACAATTCAGTGCTACTCTATGAATTATTATTAGATCTGTATGTAAACAAGATCAGTCATGCAAATTGTACAGAACCTGGCTGAGCTGTCATTTTTTTTCCTCCTCTTATATAACAGTCTTTAAAATCCTGATTTGATACAACAAATCCACACAAATGTTTTGTGTAAAACACATGTCCTATATTCCATCTCTCCTTACTGCCTCCCTGACAAAATTGAACAAACTACTGAATACGCACATTAATATAAATTTCTGAAGAAATCCTTATTTTTGCTAGCTCTGGAATTGCTAAAAAGAATGTATTCCAACAGAGGGCTTGAATGGGAAAAAAAAGCCCAGGTTGGGGCCTTTTACATGAGATGGGGTTGCTTTGTAACTTGCTGATATTGTCTGGTGTGCTCACATTGGAAGGATGTCCTTCCCAGCCTGGCTGTGTCTTTGCAGCTCTTGGCACAAAAGATGCATCAGCCAGCCCTATCCTGATGGCTCCTCCCAGCTTTTGGTACCATCAATGTATTCTAGTTTTGATCTAGAGTTGGAGAGTGCCTCTGTTCAAAGTCCGATTTTCTAATAATTCAGTCTCATAGGAAGGAACTGAATTATGGTCTTAAGGTGTTTGTGCTACCTAATGATGCTTTACAGTTATTCCAGTCTGAGGTAAGAACCAGTTTCTCCTTATGCTGCCTCCAAAGTATCTGGAGAGAAAAAGAGATGCTGAATTTAACCATGATTATTTCACAGCACATCTTAAAATTCAAAAAACTAAAGCTTAACCACAGTCTATGCCATGTGTTGGAGCAGAGCTGTGAGAAAATTCTGTAAGCATACTAATATTGCCTTAAGAAAGGCATTCATTTGGCCAAGAAAATAACTTCCTAGAAATCTCTTTGGGTAGATTTCCCCGTGAGGGTAATTCAGAAGAATGTTATCACAGAATTGAGACTCTTCTCAAATACCAATAAAAAACAGCAGGTGACTGGAATTTCATTTAGTCAGTTGTTGGTACTTGCTGTCTAAATATCTAAATAATGTACCATTAAAAGAAAGTTATTCTCATATAATATTGCTGTTGATTTGATGACATTGACATCAGCTGTGTGATATGGCAGAGTCTATACACTTAACAGATTGTTGACCCTTTTTAGCCTTGAATTATTAGGCCAATCAAGCTTTGTATTAGAAGAAATTAGCGATCTGATATTGTGTTTACAATATAATGCAAAAAAAATATGGCTCCAAAAACTATCTGTTTTGTTCAGCTCCTGAAAATGGATTCATCCTTTCTTTAGTCATAGCCTGGCTCTTCAGATGTTTGGATTTTGGGGAAACTCTTTTGCCCACATTTCTGCATGAGTTGATGAAAATCTCATGAGTCATCCTGAGATTTATATTTCAGAATATTTGTTCTTTGTCTCTTCTGTTCTGTGTGCTGCTTGTTGTTTAAGGCTCTGCAAAGGTGGGGTGAACTTCTTTAGTATTTTATAAGAAAGAGACCTTTTATTTGTAGGTACACAGGTTGTGGTTTTTGGGAGAGGGGCTGCTGCAGAGCCTCATCCCCAGTGGGCTACAGCTGTGCAGGGCAGGTGAGCAGCATTGAAGGTGATGAGCCATGGTGTGCTGAGGTGCACTGCCAATCACCAAAGGGAGCAGAGGGCACACAGGTGTAATGCATCAACATGAGGGGCATAAAAGACTGGGCTAAAGAACAAGAAGGGCAGCTGCTGACAGCCTTCTGAGGTGGAATGATCTTATTTTGTATTTATCAGCTTGTTAAACCAAGCCTGTCCAATGAATGCATATAGGTAGGTACTGGTCTTGCTGTTTTTAACTATCATACTGATGTACCTTTTTACCTACTGCTTATTTTCCTACCATTTTAAATATTAGCTAATACTTGGTTGCAATAAGCTGGACCTCTTATTCTGATTAACAGAGACAATTCATAGCAAATGGGGATGACCTCAGTAAGATGAGGAGCAGGAGGACAGACTTTTGTTTCTGTAATGTAAACTTGAGCAATTTTTGCCTTTGGGACTTTTTTTTTTTTTAATGTTGTGAGACCTTAATGGCTTTGGCTCATCACAAAAGCTCTATCTAATAGTACTGACAGTTAAAGCACACATAAAGAGAATATGCTTCCTAGGGTTTGAAGTTAGCTTAGAGGTGTTAAGTCTGGTTTGGATCAGCTTTCAGGGTTTATTAAAGCATATATATGGGAAAAAGCTCCAGGATAGAGTATCATACCACTGTGTTTAATCACTCAGTCTGGAGCTTCTAAATTGCCCACAAACCTGCTGCTTTGTTTGAGGGTTCAACAGATGATATTGACTGACAGATTTTGTGCCCCCTTTGAAAGGAACCAGAAAAGGGTTGCAGTAATGACCAAACTTCAGAGATATTTGTTTTCTTTTGAATATGCACAGGCTTGGCTAATTTTTCACAGCAGTGGCAAAAGCCCATCCTGTGATTTCAAAGTGAAGCTGTATTTATTATTCACAGTTGTTTTCAAGGGGGAGTCTTGCAAGAAATTATTTTCTCAGGCAAAATGCTTCCTTTTCTCATTGCCCCTTGTTTCTGAAGTTGATGGATTTTTTTTTTTTTTTTAATTAAGCTTTTAAATTTGAGGAGTAAGTGAGACTGGTACACTGGCTCAGTTTGCTGAAGTTTATATGCAGCACAGTACTCCCAGCTGCTATGCTGGGCAGCCTTCTTAGGTGTGTCTGCTTCTGCATGTTAATAAGCACAGCTGCAGGCAGTTTTTGGGAGGGATGAGTTTCAGATTCTGTTCACCATCAGCAAATGACAGCTTTGGAAGGCTGCTGTTCTCAGGCCAAGAAGCCCAGTATTGAAGGGCTGTGAATGGCAGGATGTTTTGAGCCAGCTGGATGTCCCTTGGCAAGGTGTCTGCAACTGCTTCTGGTGTTTAGGGTACTCATCCCTAGAGGGATCCTTATTTTGTGAGTTGAATGACATCAGTTATATGCATATCTTCAGATTTGGAGTTGGATTTCCCCAAATTAGTTGGTTTACAGGTTCTCGGTTGCTGATAAGAAAGGGAGAAACATTTTAATCTGTTACCTTATGTGCTGAATGTTAGACATCCTGTTTCTACAGGAAATCAGTTATTTATAATAGCTCAGTCTTGATTTGTCTTTGATCTATGCATCAAACCATAATGCTTCTCTTGGTTGCTGTACAACATTTTCATAATTCTTCTGCTGTGAATGATTATTTGGCAGGTAGATGAAGAACTACAGGATCTAGCTAAAAACTAACAACTTTCCACATTCTGCTGATCTTGGGCATATCTATTGTATTTAGGTTTTCTGAGTCCTGTGTGATACTTTAGACAAGCTTTTAATCTTGGTTTTGGGCTTATTGTCAGAAAATAAGTTTGTATTGAATAGAGTGTCTGTGCTATATATTAATGTATAATGTCTTTTTTTGTATTGGTCCTCATGTACAACTTCAGACAAAAAAGTTGTTTATTTTAGCATGGCTGCTTTCTCAGCATTCAAACTAGTAGTGATGTCAGTCTCTTATTGCAGACATTTGAAAACAAAAGACCAAATGATCATGATCAGCTTATAAAGTGGTGTGTTTATTTTAAAAATTAAAAAAATATGGAGCTTTCACTTTCTTTCCCTGTCATCCCCTTCATCCCCTGTCTTTTTTTACCCCACCAGATGCTCTTCCAGACTTTCTGCTGGGAATAGCTAATAGTTCCCTGGTACTGCACACTGTATGCTGAATTCTAAATTGAACAAGTACTGCATAATTGCCTGACACCAGAAGCAGGAGGTTTGGGGAAATTACCAAATATTGCATGACTCCTGATTAAAATTTTGCATTGGGAAGGAGTTAGTCCCACAAGTGCAAGGTAGGGTTTTGGTACGAAAAACAAAGCATTGTGCATGTGCAGTATAAAAATGAAAATCATATGTAATACTACAGTGCCTTGAAACATTTGTAACTGAGAACATGTGAGCCTGCAGTAGAGTTTAAAATGTGTGTAATAAGCATGGTGTGTTCTCTCTGCTCCTGCTGGTACTTCCCCCCTTGGTGCGTTTTCACTTCATACAGCAATTTGTAGTTTTATGAGGCTTCTTTGTCCCTCATCTCCAGAATTTATTAGCTTTTGACTACATTCTGAAATTTATTCTCTGTTCCCAGGGCTTGTCTAAAATTTTGCTCTAGAGCGAGAAATTTAGTGTCCAGACAGGAAAAAAAATACTGGAGATTACAGTAGTCTTTTGAAAACTTTAGGATGCACCAGAAGTAAATCAGGCAACATAGTGTTTGGAAACAGATTTGGTGGCTAATGCAGGAGTCATCAAATCTTCTAGTTAGTGGCCTGTAAAGTAATGGTTAGGCTTCTCTGCTGTGAGGCAGTGTGGAGTTTGTGGGACTCCTGTAGCTACTTTTCAGAAACACCTCTGTGCTCTTGCCAAGATTTTAAAAGACGTTTATGTGTACTTAGCTTCCTGCAGCTAGTATTAATCTGAAAGCCTTATTAGGTGCTTAACAGCATCATTAGCTGCCTAAATACCTTTTAAACTGTTTGTCTTTGCCAAAAGGACTGCAAACTTTGCTGGATTGTTCTTTTCAACTCGGCCGTAAGGCTCAGGTTTCTCAGCCTGTGCTGAGGTAATGTCAGGTAGAAAGTACATACAAGTAAACCCACAATTTGGGATATATATGATGGGTTTTTTTCAGGGTGTACTTCACAGGGAAACTGGGGAACGTACAGGATCTGCATGTCTCAAGAGATTGTCAAATAGTTGTTCCAGTGAGCCACATAAAGGTTTCCCTTCAGAGAAAGGAGTAAGGAAAGCCAGTAGGAAAATGGACTGGCCTTGGAGGTTCAGTTCCTAGCTCTGGTTCAAACATTCTGAATGAATGTGCATCACACTGCTTTTGTAATTGGGCCAGGGGCTCTCTAACCTTCTACTTAATATTGTCACCATAACAAATGATTCCTAACCTTAACAGCAACATAGTAAAACAGAAATAAGAGATGAAAAACAAAAACAAGCCGTAAGGCTGAGCAGCAGATGCTGCTTAATACAAAGGGACCTAAAGTAGATACTTGACTTCATGGTGGTTTGCATTGGTTTCTACCAAGCAATTCCTGGAATAATCTAAAGTCTTCTATCCTACATTTCAGCTTTTTAGCTCTGCTGTGTATCTTCCCTGTCATTCTCCAGGGCCTCAACATGAATGCACACTGTGTGCTCTCTACCATGTAAAATGCCTTAGCATATAAGTTAGAAGTTATATGTTGTCTTAGGCAATTAATAATTTTGTAATTTTTTTCACTGTACATCAAGGTTCCTAATCCATCCCTAGCCATGTTCATTTATCAAATTTGGACTGTTTTTAGAGAGATTTGCTGGAGGAACTTCTTTAATATGGGTAATCAAGGATAATAAGAAATGACCCTGCAAATATGGTGGTTACAAAAGAAAGTTTGTGGAAAATGGGGTGGTGTTCACAGATGGAGGAAGGCAGCCCAATAACAGGAGACACATTAAAGGTTTAAGTCCTCTTTCACTCTCCCATCAGTCTTTTTAGACAAAACTTCTTTCTTATCAGTGGTTTGGGAGAGAGAGGAGCATCTGGCAGTTGGGGAACAAGAGTGTAAGGATAACTTCTCTATAGAGCTGGGTATACTGAAATTGATGAGCCTGCAAGGCTCATATTCAGTTCAGATTTGACTTGTTGATAAGTGAGTTTCTAGTGTTTGTTACTAAAATCAAATATATGTAAAACAGACATTTTTATTTTAATATGACCTCCTGGCATAACACTGTCCAAATTGCTTCAAAGAAGTCTCTTGGACTAGCTGCTTGTTAGTTATATTTTTAAATCTGGAACGTAAAATGGTTATTGCACCTCTCCTTTCATATTGTTCTTGTGGCCCTTCAGTATAGTCCTATTTTTGTATTTATCTTTAATTAGGTTATTTCATATTTTTCTCTATCTCTGAGCAGGTGTGGTGGTCATTACACATATAGTAGACATTTCCCTGATTCTGAAACTCAGACTAATTTTTAAGATGGTAATGTTTAGTGTCATAGAGAGATGGGATTTTTTATTACCAGCTCAAGTTTATGTGGTATAATTAACATGTTTCATCCAGATCAAATCTCCAGAGCTTTGCTGTCAACACAGAGCACCATCCTAGAAAGCAGTTTCCTGTTTGGCTGGGGTTCTGTTAGCAGTGCTGCCAAAAGATGCAGTTGTGTTTCCCTTTGTGTCTTCTGTGCCAGCACCGGAACTCTGAGATAGCTGACTGGAATCCCAACACCAGTAATCCCAGTACAACATGGGGGATGGGGGAGAAAGTGTTACAGCTGGCCAGAGGTGGAAGGTTAGTCACATGAGAGCAGCACTAATGCGTGCTGGCTGCAGTTTGTGAAACCACATCTACTGGATATGTTTGAGTTGTGTTCGTTTGCTCAGATTTAAGAGGCTTTTCACAAGAATTTCGGAAGTCATGAACTTGGCTGTAGATTCCTAACCAAATGGTGAGTCTGTGCTCCAGATTGTGGAATTATAAGAACTTCTCATGGAAACTAACATTGAAGCTTTTTCTGTGAAGAAATCTCTTCATATCATAGCTGTAGTTAATGAGGCTTCCCACATCAAGGTGGTGTGAGACTGCTACATAGCATGGGCAGTTTTACTCCAGATACATAATTTCTTGCTGAGTTTTGGAGAAGAACATTCCATTTTTAGAAGTGAGTTAATACTGCTGTTCTATAAAAGCAGGGGAAACAAAGGGCAGAAGAGGCAGGAGGAAGGACAAGGTTCTGGTCAGAATAGGATGTTAATTGATCTCTTAGTCCTGATGGTGCATTACATACCACTATGGGTACCACAGTGGTATGTAACAGCTCACCTCTGTGTATGGGAATAAGCAAACTGTTCCTGTGGGGACGGAGGTGGGCCTCCAGGTTCATTCCGTTCAACCACAGCTTCTGAGGAGGGAGTTCCCATGTGACTGGTAATGTTCAGTGTATGGTAAAGTCATGTGGGGTTTGCCTTTTATATAGAAGCTTCTTGGTTTCCTTTCATCAGCCTTCGAAAATTTTCAGCTTATTTATGTCTTTGCCACTGAGTGCCTCCGGGGTAGAGGACTTAAATTTAGAGATACTGCTTATAGGACCAAACCAAATAAAGGCTATTCAGCAACGTTTCTTTGCTGAATGACCTTTTCAGCTTCTAAAATGAAGATGATGTACTGGGTAAAACATTGTGCTAGAGTAGCAAATAACCTTATTCTAAGAAGATCGTGTTTTGGTGGCAGGTGAGTAACATGAAGATGGGCATAGTCGTGACCTTGTCTCTAGACAAGCTGTGTTTCATGATAAACAAGGAGCGTATGTCTTTTATAACTACACAGAAACGCGAATAGTTTTTTCTGCTTAGGCAGGAAAGGAAGTGCCTGCCTTGGGTGGCAGAGCTGGATGAGGGCAAGATCTATGTGCTTCAAGTGACAGTGTCAGGGCTTCATATGAATGTGTCCTTTCATTATTTACTTCTTAGCCCACTTGATCACCCCTGACTGTTACTGCAGCAGACTGGGATTTTAAGGCCAGATAAAAATAATCTCTCTGTTGTTAACATAGGAGACTGAAAAATGCATTGTAGGTATTTTGGTGTAGTTGAAATTCAAGTTAGCAGGACCAATAAACAGAGAACCAGAGGATGGAATGGCTAAAGCACATCTAGCAGTTTCATCAGCCAAAATTAAGTTACAATGGAGATGACTGCATAGGTCTGCAAGTTCTGATGGTCAGAAAAAGTTCTTGCAAGATAGAAGCTCTTCCTCCCATTTTCCAGTAAACTCATTTTTCAACTGTTTTTTTAAGGCTGTCAGGAAAAACCACCCTTGTATTAGGCCTAAAAAGTGGTTCTAAGCTATGATGTTTCTTAGACAGAGATGATTCCCATTTGATTTCAGGTAATAATATTGTTTAGGTAGGGAAATGAATTAATGACACAGTTATTTAGATGTATATTAGGGTAGGGTAAATTTTCAGGTGGCCTTTGTGAATGCTATGTACTGTTCTGCTGTCATGGATAACCCACTTTTCATTTGCAGCAGAAACTCTTGGAGTAAAGAGCATTGGCACAGCTGTGGCAGACCAGCTCTAAGGGTTTCTTCTCTCCCTCTATACCAGCTGGCAGAAGGCTGGTGCATCTGCTTGTCCCATTAACAGCTGCCCTTCTGGGTCAGGAGTGTTTTAATACAGAGCTCCAGTGACTGCTGCCTTTGTGGTGAGTTACCTGAGCTAGCAAACCATAGGGATTTCTGCTCCTGGCTGTCAGTATATGTGATATTGAAACATAAAGGGGTGGGAAGTGTTGACACTAGATTCCATGCTGATTTTCTGATTCTTAAATAAGACAAGCCATTCCTACTATTGCAGAGTGATTTTGCTGTTTCCACTTAGTCAATTTCTGGAGCACTGAGGCATAGCCCTCAGCAAATTGTTCAGGAGGTAATATTGTCTGTTCCGTAAGATATGTAAGCTCATACTCTGAAACCTCAGCACAACCTACGGTACCTGCAAAGATGTAGAAAATGTATCTATGTTGAAGTTGAAAGAAGAGTTCTTTTTACAGCTGTAAAAGCAAAGGCATTGAGGATATCGTACTGACTACTTTGGCATTTGATTGGCGTGCTTTTGGTACAGCCTCACACCTAGCTGTAGGAGGCTAGCTCCTGCAGTCCTGGACAGGAGGGAAAGGACCTTTAAGACCAGGAATTAACAAAAGTGCTGCTATTCTTTTTGACCCTTGGAATAGAATTCACACTTCTGTTTTGAATATAGATCAGAAAGGGGAAAATTAAAGTGGCCATGTGTGATATTGTTTAATGTATCAGAGTGTGGAGAAAAATGATTCTCTGAGTGAGAGGTAGCAGAAAACTCTTATCTACAAAGTGGGTGCTGCAGTGGAAAATGGTTATTATGGTTTTGACAAATGAGAGAAAAGGATCAGTTAATGGTGAAAAAATGAAGTTCAGGGGTCGTTTCTCTCAACTTCTCCATTGGTTCACTTTCTCAGAGACTGATACTAGTGAATGTGAGGGAGTTGAGAAGTTACAGCTCTGTATGATGTTTGACTGAGATGGGAAAGAAGTGAAAAGGAGCAAAAAGCTGTGGACTGGATAGTTCTGGATTTTACTCAATTATGCATACACAGCTAGATAAACCTCAGTATCTGTTTGATTACTGAGTCTTTATAAGGAGGAGACAATACAACTCTTCCCCTTTGTTTAGAATAGGATTACTTTCATCCTGATGCTTGAAGGGATCTGGCTGGTTGGAAGAACCCACATTCACCCAGAAAAGTAGTATTTATATTTTGTTTGGAGGTAGTTTTCTCCTCTTGTTCTGGACTTATCCTTTTCTATTACAAAAAAGAAAAGCCCCATTCTGTTTGAATTCCCCTTCTTTCTTAACTTCCTAATGAAGTCTTATGTAGTGTCTGATTTTTACTTCTATGTGATAATTTTTAAAGTATTTCAAAGCATGGGATGGAGGCTGGGATACCATTGACTAAAAAATTAGCAAAACTGCAGGTATGGCTCTGCATTTATGCTTCTCTTTGGGACTTGATTCTTAGTGATGGCTAATGACCTGGAACTTTTATAAAGTTATGTATGTGTTTATCAAAGAGTTCATTAAGAATTTAAATTCAGCTCTCAGGATCTGTAGTGTGTGAACTTGCATATGTTGGAGGCCTAAGGAGAATGAAACCAGGAGCTTAGGCAGCCTGGCTCTGCATAGGAAGGGAAGGAGCCTTGCATGGCCATGGGTTTGTGTCTTCAGGTAAGATTAATTTACCTCACTTCAGATGTTTGTGTCCTCTTTAAGATTGTCTAAAGTGTTGTAATAGTGAAAAAGGTATTTCTAAGGCGTGACTTATGATTACTTATAAGGCGACATGAACTGAACCTGCAAGAGAGGAGTGTATTCCTTTGAGGCTACCAGAGTCCATGCAAACATTTGTGTCCTGGAAGGCCACAGCCAGGGCAGAGCATCACCACAGTGCTGGGGTCATGCCTGGCACTGGGCGCTGTCAGAAGCAAAGGCAAGAGAAAGGGACTGGGAATCTGCTACTTGGGAGCCCATGCCAGGAACAGTGTCGTAATAGGTTGTGCTCCTCTTAAGAGCTCTGAGATCTGCTGGTTTCATGTCTTGTGGGTTTTGTTTTGTGGTTTGGGTTGTTTTTGTTTTTTTTTTTTTTTTCTTTTTAATTCCACTTTGGAGTGAGGGAGTTACATAACAACTGTGTCAGCACACCCACACCAGCAGGGGTGACACAGTTGCAGGGTAAGAAGAGCAAACCAAGAATGCTGCTTGCCCAGGAATTTTAAAAAAAGAGCTGTTCAGAGGTGTCTAGTTGCAGTGATGGCAGCTCTAATTTTTCTGTCTTTAATTTTGTTGTCATCATTCTGTCTTGACAATGTGGCTTCATAAATCTTGCAGCTTTATGTGAGAATCTTTAATGTTTTTTTTTTTTTTGTTCTAAGCTGCTTGATATTATGCTTCAGAAAAAAACAATTGGGAAATCCGGTTCACAGCATTTTATCCATATGCTATTTTTAATTAACCATTGAAGGTCTTCCTTTTTTTTTTAATCTTAGGAAGTTTGGTGCCACCAATGGCTATTTGAATTTTGAGCACATTGATTTGACAGTCAAATAAGAAATTCATAGGAACTTTTTAGTTTAGGTGCTTAGTCAGAAGCAATATGATTTTTTTTTTTTAATAGAGAAACTTTTTTGGCATTATTTTGAGTAGACTACTCAAAACTGAGTATATCAGAGGAGAATGCAGAAAAGGGATGTCTTGTCCTTTTTTTATGATTGAAAAAGCTGGAAAAGTTTTATTTTTCAGTGGAAAAATCAAAGCTAGCCAGGGTGGTTTTGGTTTTTATTCATTCTGACTGTGTGTCTCAAAAGCATAATTGACAAGAAAAGAATTAGATTTTCTGGTAGCTTTTCTGGCCTATGAATATCTAATTAAATTTGTTAGCTTATAGTAAAAAACAATTGTCAGAGCGCAGGACATGTTGATGTAATTATTTTCACTGTTTATCTTGTGATAGGAAAATTCATACAGACAGATGAATATAATAGTCCTTATGAAATGTGTCTGTTCTAGGAAAGACTTGGGGAATGATGCTAATGCAGGTGCTTCTCTGAAACTGTATTGCTGATAGTTTCAGTGATTGTAGTGAAAAAGTGGAAGGTAGGAAGTGGAAATCTGGTAAAAGCTAGATTATGCTCCATTTTTGCATGGTGCATATGAGGAGTGCTCTGGCAACCCAGCCTTTCTGGAGGAAGTTTCTGAAAGCTTTCCTTCAAGCAGTTCTGAGCATCCACCAGGACTTGTGTGTTTTGGAAAGTGTCCTTTGTCTTTCTGAAATTCTATTAGGTGTTTGTTGAAATTTCTTTCCTAATGACTCCTGATACTTTATTTCCTATTTTAACTTTCTGCTGGGCAGGGGACTGATATTTCTATGCATCTCTCTATCATAATTATCAAGCTCTTGCTCCTAGCAGGTAACTGTTTACTCAAGCTCACAGTTATCTTTGTGAAGTTAGTATCATTTTCCTGTATGCCTGATTTAACTACTCTGAATGTTAGTTGCCATTTTTATAGCCTATGTGCTCATTTGTCATATAATCTTTGTTTCCTTGTCCTGGTTTAAGTCCAAGTGCAGCTAAGCACTGCAGAGGAACTCGCTCTCCCTCCTTTTGGCTCCCAGTAGGATAGGAGAAGAGAATTGGAAGGGTAAAAGTCTTGTGGGTTGAGATAGGAACAGTTTAATAATTAAAATGTAGTAATGGCAATAAATTGTAATAAAAAGAAGAATAAACCCCAAGAAAGACAAGTGATGCAAATAAAATCAGTTGTCCACCACCAAACAACTGATGCCCAGCCAGTCCCTGGGCAGCAGCCTGCTGTCAACCTTCCCCCAGCTTTATATGCTGAGCATGACACCATATGGTAGGGGATGTGTCTTTAGCCACTTGGGGTCACCTGTCCTGGCTCTGTCCTCTTCCAGCTTCCTGTGCACCCTCAGCCTGCTCACTGGTGGGGTGGGGGGCAATAAAGGCCTTGCCTCTGAGTAAACACTGCTCAGCAATAGCTGAAACATTCCTGCATTATCAACACTGTTCCCAGCACAAATCTAAAATATAGCCCCATGCTAGTAGCTGTGGAGAAAATTAATTCTATCCCAGCCAAACCCAGAAAATTTCTGTAGTTTGCCTTTTTTATTTATTACCTCGAAATTCTTTCTTAAAAGTCTGTTGAAGTAGAGGAACCCTAGATTATTAGGCTTCTGTGCTGGCTTGTGTCTAGAGCTCCAGCAGCCATGTCAATCAGGATGTTCCATTTCAAAAGCTATGCTGACTTGTCCTGGCAAGATTATATTTATCTAGATAGCTCCTAATTCCATTCTTCATTGCAGTTTTCATTAGTTGATAGAGTACAAATCTCAGGCTTAATGTCTTGCCCACAGTCTCTTCAAAGTCTGTCACCTTTTCCACCACAGAGTCCTCTGATACCAAGTTTTAATTGAGAGGTGACACACCGTTCTGTTAGTAATTCACTGATTTCATGCTTGAGTTTTTCTAGGATGCCTGGGTTTAGTGCCATCTGGTCCTGGTGAGAGGTTAGTGTTTGTGTTGTTGGTTCCTGCTGGCTTTGCTCAAAGTCATTGAAATTTCAAAATCATCTGTGGAGGCCCCTAGAAAGAAGGGTCCTGGTAGGGGAATTCTGAGAAATAGTGTTGCAATATCAGAGCATGCGACAAAAACTCAGACTTTATAGAAGGAAAAAAGTTTTATTTTAATACAAAATGGGTTTCATTTCACTCTCTCACATCTGGGTACTTAACAATCACCAAGATATTCTATCCACACAGTTTAGCATTCAGGTACTAAATGTGTGTATCTAAGTTATTGGTCTAGGATTCTTTGCAGTGATGTGGAAGACAAGGGAATTGAGCTGCTGAGTTCACTTTGCAACTTGTGGACCCTTAATTTGGCAGGCATAGGGCTAATCCCTTCATCTGTTCTCACTCCTGCATCTTTTAAAGTTAGTTTGAGTATGTAAATGCACTGGAGTTTGTTGACCTGCTAATCCAGATACCATCCGCAAATACAATTGATACATTATTATATTCCTCCTTCTGTTGTTTCTTTTTCCTGGGGTTTCATGCTCAAACATTAACATTTGTCTTTGATTCATATCAGTGTTCATATTTCTGTTAAGGCTCTTTACAGAGGCTCCCCAGTGTCTCATACTGCAGTGAATCTGCCTGATGCATTTTTTGTAATGCCTTTATTTTCCGAGTCTTCCCTTATTACTCTGATGATGAGCTGCCTCCTGGAGTTTCTGGCAGGTTTCCTGCTCCTGATATGCTTGAAAAAAGATTTGTCATTAGTGCCTGCCAGTTGTTCATCATATCTTTTGTTTGTTTTGCCTGCCTTGGTGTGCTTTTACATTAATTTGCCATATTTTATGATCTGTTGAGCTGTGTTTTTCTATTTGGATTTGACTTCAGCTTTTTTAAAGGTAACCTCACTCCTACACTGCTGTTCTAACCAGTTTGATTTCTTTTCTTAGGTTTTACTTAATAGGAAATATGTACCTGCCTGGTTTTTCTGGTTCTTTCTGTTCATAATCTCCACAGAGCCTGAAATGATTGAAATTCTTTTTCTGGCTCTTTCATATTCTCTTAACAAGCTTCCTTACTTCTTGTGTTTGCAGTCTCTGAAGCTGGATGCAACTACAGGTTTATTTTTCTTCTTCATTGCTCCAACTGGGAAGCTATTGTGTGGAAGAGTTTTCAAAATCTTGTAGCTGAAGAACCGCTCTATATTTAGGACTAAGTCAAGGATGTAATTTTTTTTTTTTTTTTGCGGGCTTCCTAATCAGCTGCTCTATAAAACAGTCACTGATTGAATGCAAAAAAAAAAAAGTCATATCCTGATATGATGGGATGTTTGTGATCTATATTGAAAGGAAGTGAGCTGAAGTCTCCCAATATGATACTATGCTTTCATCATATTACATTGTGTTGCTATTCTTATTAGGTGGTAGTAAGGACCAAATACCTTCCTGTTTTAGCCTGGAACCAAGAACATGACTATGCTGCTTTGTTGATATATTTGAAATAAGAGGAAATTAATATACTTGCAAATCAACGTTGTACTTTATTTAGCATAACTTTTTTTAGGTTTAAAAGGGACCTCTAAAGCTTATCTAGTCCAGTTTCCCTTCCATAGGCAAGGACATTTACTAGACCAGGTTGCTCAGGACCCCATCCAACCTGACCTTGAACACTTGCAGGGATGGGGAATCCTCAGCTTCTCTGGGCAACCTGTTCCAGTGCCTCACCACCCACATTGTATGAAAGTGTCCTCTTTGTGACCAATCTAAACTTTACCTGCTTTCATTTTAAAGCTGTTTGCTGTTTTCTGATCATTACAGGCCCTGATTTAAAAGTCTCTCTCCCTCTTTGTTATTTCCTTCCTTTAAAT
Organism: Lonchura striata; assembly: GCF_050655825.1. NCBI lineage: Eukaryota > Metazoa > Chordata > Aves > Passeriformes > Estrildidae > Lonchura > Lonchura striata. Next base: position 67,458,759 of record NC_140703.1, read on the forward strand.
AATGAAAAGCCACAATGAGGTCTCCTCAGGGCCTTCTCATCTCCGGGTGGAACAACTCCAACTCTCTTAGCCTGTCTTCATAGGAGAGGGGTCCCTTCCCTCTCATAGTCTTGGTGGCCCTTCTCTACACCTGCTCTAAGGGCTCCATGTCCTTGTCTGTCTTGTGCTGGGGACCCCAGATCTGGATGCAGTACTCCAGGTGGGATCTCATGAGAGCAGAGGAGGAGAATCGCCAGTCAGCCACTCAAGTCAAGTAAGTGCAGTAATTTTTATGACACAAGTGTTGAATAAATACTAAAGGGAAAACAAGGACAGCTCAGAGGATTAATTCTTTCTGTATTGAAGATGTCTTTACTTAATCCACTGGGCAGTGTTGAAAAGCCTCTAAAAGTACAATGAAGAGGAAAAAAAAAGTGATTCTGGTTTTCTTTAGGTTATTCAAGTAGACTATTTGTGTTTCCAAGTATTATGGGGGACTTCAGCAGGGCACCTTCCAGAAAATAGTATTTTAACATGCAAAGACTAGCTGAATTTCAGCACTTCTTTTGATGGCAGTGCTGAAAGCAACTCACATTGAATATCTTCTGTATTTGTGTCTGACTAAAAGAAAGAATGGGTGGGAGGAGGGTGGTGAATTAGATGAAAGTAGCTGTTTAGCTGTGGCCTTGTAAACATACTTATTAAAATTAAAGAATTTGTCAGTGTCTGACGACTGAAGATGTAGAGGTTTCTTAAAGACATGCTCTAAGGGCACAAATACAAGCTGTTTCTTTGGGAAGAATAGATAGCCATAATTGCTACTGCCTAATTACAAGCTATTCATTAGTCAGAAACTGAAGGAGCCATGCAAAAAAGGGGTACTAGGTCAGCTTTTGAACATGTCTTAAAAAAGAGTGGTGCTCGTGTGTAGAGGCATTATCAGAAGGACTTGGTACAAAACAAGAAAGAGCTGGCAAAGCTGCAGCAAGAAAACATTCTGTAAATACATTAGTTGCAAGGGAAATCACTAAAGAAAGACCTAGTCTGTTAAGCAGAAAGATGAGAAAGTTAACAACAGATGCTGCTAAAGAGGTTGTAAGCACCATTTTTACTTTGCTGAGCAGGATTAGCTGTGAGCAGGCAAGCACAAGGGCTAAGATGCAGAGCACAGCCTAGCATACATCCATGGAGGCTAAAGCTTGGGGTCCTTTCCTAAATACTCTTACAACGGATAGAAAGTTTAAGCAAATGACTAAAATGGGTTGATGCTATTAGGGACCTTATCTGAGAATGAACAGAAGATAACTGAAATCCTGAAAAACCAAAGACTGACTTAGTGCCTTTTTCTGAAGGGATCAGGGTTGAAAGTATAGAACTACAGGCCAGGAAGATTAATTCCTGGAAAAACACTGAAAAAAATAAATTGACAAGTACTTGGAATAAAGAGAGAGTGGGTAAGCAACAATCAATATAGATGTGGCGAAGACAAGTAACTTTGAATCAGTTTGTCTTCTTTCTGTGGCAGAGCAACATGCCTCCTGGATATGGGAGAAATAGATTTGATATATCTTGACTGTAGGAAAGCTTTTGACACTTTTCTAGCATCCCTATGAACTGGGTGTAAAAATACTAACTAGTTGAAGCTTTGTACAAAGGAGGTACAGAATCAAGTTTAGTATATGGTTTGGCTCATTTGTTTCCAGCTACAGAGAATTTTCTGATTTTGTCACATATTCATATTAATGCTGTGAAACAGGAAGAATTTTTAATTAAGATCTGTCCTGCAAATTTAATCAAAGAGAAAAGCTATGTTAGAGATTTTAAATTGAGGTTTTTTTCTTTTAACACTGTAAAAGCTAAGGGTGAAGTTGAGAAAAATAAGCAAATATCACGTGGAAATCAGCTGCTGGCTAAGCAGATTTGAATAAAATAATTTTGATGTTGTAGTTGATTTCAGCTGAGCACAAACTGGGAATGGCATGTTGGAAAACATTGCTACTGGTTTTATAAGCAAAGTAGTTATTTGCAGTACTGCTTGGTCTCAGAAAATATCAAGTATGGAATGAAATGTGCCCTGCATGGGGCTTCGGGCTCCAGAATGATGTTTGACAGGTTGGAGATAAGCTAAATGCAAGAGCACCAAGGATGAGTGAAGTTCTAGAAACCTTCCATGACATGGCCCATGGCTGTGACAGGCTGTGTCTGCAGTTCTTGTTCACATGGCAGTATTGCCTAGGCTACTGTTTACTGTCAGTTTTACCAGATCTTGAATATAATCATAGGTTTTATTTGGCCTTTTAATGTATTCATAAAACTACATTAAATAGGTGGGGAGGAGGAGCTGAGGGAAGTCCTTATTCATCAAATGCCCTTGCTGAGATTGCAAAATCCAGTACTTATAAATTGAGAAAGGTCATAAGTGTGTTCAGCCTCCATGTGTGAACACAGGTAGACTTTTTAGTTATGCAGTTGAGTGGGATTTTTCTCATACACCCAGCAAAGGAGTGTGCTCATCCTAAACATATCTGCTATTACCAGTGCTTGGTTTAGTGCAGCCCAGTGTTTTTAAGGTTTGGGGCTTTTTTTAAGTCATGGCTCTACTTGTGTAGGATGCACTATGTTCACTGCAAAGCAGTGAAATGAGTTTGAGTGGTTTATTACTCAATTGTTCACATTCCCGGTGTACATTGATATGAGAAGATACTTAAAGAACTATTACATTAATATATCAAGGAGTTGGAATTACTTGTAATTTATTACTTGTCTTAGTTTTTCATGATAACTGGTGATATGTATTGGTTAAACTATCTCAATAACCATATTAAAAACAGTGTTCACCACTTGCAGAAGGTGGATTTAGAAGGGTAACTTTTTCTTCTTTCTGTTTATGCCATAAATAATATTTCATTACTGTGGTCTAAGGAAATAGATTTATTTATATGAAATGCTAATAAAAATGATTAAAGTGGTGTATATGAACTCATAGGTGAGCAAGGTATTATTCTGATCTCTTCAGCTGGTATAACTCCAGTGTAACTTGAAAGAAGTCCTGCTCTGTATTTTTTATATAGAGATGGATAACATATGTAAGAGGCACTTACAGTGTGTGCTGAAGTGTGGGGGCCATATATTTTTGGAATGTGGCTTTCTTTAGCTGCATGTTTTGAGCTTTCTGTTTCAGTCTGACTTGCTACAGAGGAGAGAATTTTCTGTTATCTTGTAAAAGTGAATTATTTTTACTTGCATTGTGACATTCAGGCCCCCAAAAAATCTTAAAGTACCTATAGAAATGCAAAGGCAATTTTTTTTTTCAGGTCATCATGAAAGCACACTAGTCTGTACAAAAATTGAAAACGGCATTTCTATTGTATACTGCACTGCAGGATGGCCATATTTAAAAAAAAAAAGAAAAAAAACAAACCCAAACTTACAAAAGAAACCCACCCCAAACCTGCAAAAATCAAATCTGTTTCCTCTTTATCTCTTCTTATGCCAGCCAGGTTCAAACAGGAGCTGTGCAGTGAGAGGCTGTAATTGCTTGTCAGGAGCATTGGAGTAGCTTAGGGGGATACCTTTCCTGTGAAACCTTTGAGTAATTTGAAGACTTCTGCTTGTCAAACTGAAATCCACAGACTGGAAAGCTCAGGAGTGGTGGCAGCCACAGCTGTGGCCGTGTCCTCTGCAGTGTTTCCGTGTAAGCTTCCAGGGGGTTGTAGGGATGAAAGCCCCTGGTGTGTCTGCAATGCAGTCAGGAGCGTGGCTGCGGTTCCCTGTGCGTACTGAGCTCGCTGGTGCCTGGTCGAGGCTGTTTTCTCTAGCTGTAACAGCACAGCCTCTAATCGCTCCTTGCAGCAGCTTATGCATTTCTTTCTTCCCAGTAAATTGCTTTTGGAGCAGGGAATAAGAGGCAGCAAACAGAAGACTGGAACCTCCATTTTAGTAATGTTGAGTGAGCATGACATGGAGAAATTCACAGTCTCTGCTGGCAAGAACTAGAAATTGTTGTGTACTAAACAGTTTCCTCTCATTCACCCTCTCCCGTAACTTCCCTCTCCACAAACATGTTTAAACTGTCTAATGGTTAAATACTAAGCTTCACTATTCATACAGATTGTGTACAAAGGCTTATTAACGAGCCTATCAGCTGAGCGAGCTCTGACAAAAGGAGCTGTGGCTGTTCTTGTAGCACAGCTTCATAGATTGTCTTGCAATAAACAGCAGCCCAACCGAAGAGGATAGTGTTTGAGTCAATTATGTTGCTTGATTTTGTCAGCTGGCATATGGTATCTGCAGCCCTTAAATGGGTTTAAAACATTGATCTCCTGCTGTGCTGATAGCTAAATCTGATTATTCAATGATCTGGCTTGTCCTGTAAAATACCAGAATTAAACAAGGCAGCATATTTATTGCGACATGCACCAGAGCTGCATCGGTGCATCCTTTAATGAGGAATTTATGAAACCAGCTTTGTGGTATTAGAGTACTGAAGGACTCTTCCATTTTCCTGGCATTTATGAAGAGGCAATGAAAGGTGTCTTATGTGTTACCTAGTATTTCCTGTAGCTTCACTCTGAAGCAGTAGCAAATATTTCCTTACCAACTACTGTAGAACAACTTAGTGATGCTCACTGCAGTATCTGACACAAAATGACAATATTTGACTTTTCTGCAGTGTTTATAAAGAAAATGTTGACTAAGTTCAGTTTTGGTCTCAGAAAGACGGGTAAAACACTGAGTATTTGCAATTTAGAATTTGCTTCAGACTTTTTCTTGCCTTGTGTTTTCCCAGTTAAAAACTTATTGAAACTATCTGTTCTATATTTTTTAATGTAGTAGACATTTAGGTGGAACAAACCGCTACATTAGTGCACAGTCTTTCACTGTGGGGAACTTAAACAGGATCAAAGTGGGTACTTTTCACCTGCATTCCTGCGTGATTTCTGGGTGCATATAGAACTGGTCCATGAATGCAACCCCTCCAAGTGTTTGATTGCAGTTAAAGTACTGGGGGTGGGTGAGGGAGGTTAGCAAAAACTTTACCTTCAAAACAAGTTGGAATGGGGAACTGTCAACTAGATCACCTCTAATTTGTTAAGTCTTTCTTAGTCCTTTATAAATGGGGTGATAAACTTATTTCATAATGTTTCTGCATTGCTTCTGTGTTTGTGTATTTTTTGTCTAGAAAACATATTGCAGGAAATAGAAATACTATAGATGAAACTTCCATTAGTGTCAATAAATATAAAACCTTTCTGATAATCACAAAAGCAAAAGGAGATCTTTATTGACAAAAAAGTGACTTGCTTGAATCTTTGGCTGATATAAAAACATTTATACATTGCATTTGTTTCTATGTTAGAGTTTATTTTTGATAGCTCAAACATATCTACGTTTCTCCTGGGAACAGCCTGTAAGTCATTAATGATTTCTCCTCCTTTCAACTGAAGTGTTTCAGTTGAAATTTTCAAATGGATTTTCTAGTTGTGCTCAGGAGAGCAAAATGTACCCAGCCTGTGATTACTATTCCTCCTGGCTCCGATTATTTGGCATATGCCACGACTCCTGGTTTTAAGAGAATGGAGACCCCTTAGCAGAATGAGTGCTCTGTGTTGCTTTGGAAACATCAGGACTGATACCTGCAGTGAGATTTCTGTGGTCTGGAGGTGGAAAAGAGGTAAATGAGAAAGAGAAAAGGATTTGCAGGATTGGATATGTAATCCTCTCAGAAGAATCCATGCAGGCCCAGGAGCATTGGTGTTTCTTGGGGAGGGGTTTATGACAGTTCACCTTTCCCTGTGGGGGGAAAAAACCCCTTGTGGTTCTCCCCTGGGGTTACAGAGGTACTGTTTGTTTTTCTTGGGAAAATTCTGACTGCTCTGACTGTTCAGAGGTTTAGGTGCTTCTGTGAAGCATCTCAGACCAAACCCACCTTCTGAATGTTGTTAGTTTCACAACCCTCCAAGGCTAAGTGGTGGCAGAAGTTCTGCCAGGGTCTCCTGTTCCCTTATAAAATAGGCTGAAGGGAGGTTCTGGGAGGAGCCAGGCCCATTGAATGAGAGTCAAAAGTAGAGCATTTTCCATGAGTCACTCCTGTTTGAGTGGTAGGAATACAACTGTCAGGCTTTCTTACCAGGTACGGTAATACATCTTCCCAGCAGTTGTTCATGATTTATTCTTCCTTCTGCAGACAGATCAACTTTGATTGCTTGTGCCTTTACAGGAAGAAAACTTAAGTCACCCAGAATATCTTTATTTGCTCTGCAAGACTTCTGCCCTAATTCATGCTTTCTATGCTTGTCATCTAAAGTTCAGTAAAAGTGTGCTTACAGATTTTCAGTCGTTGATGGGAGCTTTCTGTTTTCATTAAATAACATTGCACTGAGTACTTACTCTTTGTGTTTACTCCTATGGCTGATAATGAACTCATTTTCAGGACAATCTGACTTGACAGGGCTTCTTTGATTGTCTAGAGCAGTGTATTACATATTCAGATTTCCTGATTGCTTTGAATGTGTTTACTTTAGTGGCTATGCAGAATAATTCTAATATTTCTAATATAAGGAAGTAAAATTGCATTAAAGCAAGTGTGATTGGGTAATACAGTAGAAGACAGACATTTCTGGTGGAAGTAATCTTATTGCACTCAACACTGACATTAAACTACGTGTGCCTCGTTATGTTGGTTCTGAGTTCAGGTATTATTAGGCAGATCTAGTTGCCTGAATTGTCCCCTCCTTAAAAGTGGGAGTCCGAAGGCCAAAGCCAGGCTTCAGAAGACTAAGGATTTAGGATATACATCCTGTTGTATTCATCATGAATTGGGATATTTTGAAAACTGTATTTCTTCTGCTGTAGATACTATTTTGCTGCAAATATTAAAAAGAAATATTGATGCTGCCATCTGGTTTTCAAAGTAACTCAGAAGGAAGAAATGATTAAACAGTTTACTATAGAGACATTTTTTGTCCTGCAGGCAACAGAGCTGGGGATGGGTCTGGAGCACAAGTCTGATGAGGAGCATCTGAGGGAGCTGGGGGTGTTTAGGCTGGAGAAGAAGAGGCTCACTTTGATTTCCAAGGAGTGAAATTATTCAGTCCTTGGTTTCTTCAATATATGAGTCAATTCTGAAAATGTGATAATATTTTCTCTGGCCTTTTTATCATGGTTAAGTGCAGTGCTACACATAGGATCATAGAATAAGCTGAGTTGGAAGGGACCCACAAGGATCATGGAGTCCAATTGCTGGCCCAGCACAGGATCATCCCCAAGAGTCTCATCATGTGCCTGAGAGCATGAACACTTCTTGAACCCTTGTCAAGCTGGTGCTGTAACCACTTCCCTGGGCAGCCTGTTCCAGTGCCCAGCCACCCTTCAGTGAAGAATCTTTTCCTAATATCCAACCTAAAACTCCCCTGACTTAGGGGAGTTTTAACTTAAGGCTATTCACCACAGAAAAGAGATCAGTGTCTGTCCCTTCCTAAGGAAGTTGTAGACTGCAATGAGCAGTATAGTACTGAAAATAGACATGGCAGTAAGAAGTGCCATTCTATCACTAAAAAGTTCCCATTATTTGTAGTACAACTGCTTTATGATATATAGAAGTTTTTGCTTGCTGCATTAATGTAATTTGTTGACAAACTTTTATCTACTGATACAGAGGAAACCCAGTTGTGGGGTAACACGTCTTTTTCAGGATTCATAAAACTTGCGTTGCTGCACCCATTTAATAAATTTGTCTTGATCATTTTAGGCAAGAAGGGCAAGTTCTGCACTGATAATATAATGGTATTGAGGGTAGCTTTCAGATTCTGGCTTTCTAGGAAAACCTGATAAGCTTGAGATACAACTGATTAAAATAACATGAAAATATGTTTATACTCTTTTCTCTAAAAAAGCTTCACTGGGAGTTAGAAATTTTGCCTTGGAAATCAGTAGCTTTTGTATAGGAAAATGGAAATTTCAGCTAACCTCAAGTGTGTTTTAACTACGTTTGGTTTTTCCGAACTGTGAATCTGCAAGTCCTTCCCACACCCAGATCTGCACACACAAAGACGTGAAAATAAAAGGGCATAATCTGGTAGAATTTCTGCTGTCATTATAGTGTATACAAGATGATGACAGTTTTGGCTGAAGAACATTTTTCTAACAGGCAGCATCTGGCCTTTAGGACTAAAAGGAAACCTATGAATAAAATTTAGGCTATTCACAATGTGTTATTGTAAGACTATTTTTCAGCAACCTTTGTCTTTTAGGTAGTGGCTGGAGTGATTAATTTCTAATCATAAACATTCTGCGTCTTTTGCTGAATCCATTGTTTCAATTTAAAAAAATGAATCAATGAGAGCAGAGCTTTCAATTTACACCTTGCCCAGCTTAGGTTAATGAGCCAAAACAAAAACATACACAGTGTCTGATGGCAAATAATAGATCTTTATTTTGAGCAGAAAACATTTAGAAGCGAAGTATTTGTTAGGTCTAATCAGATACCTTTTTTTTAGTACATAAGCTTTGATACAATTTTAAGAATGAGGTATATATACGAATTCAGGAATGAGAATAAAAATTGGACATAGGAGCTACATGTTATGGAGGAGTATGTTCGCTCCATCATCTGTCCTCTTTTGCCTTGTTACAGGAAAAAAAAAAACCCAAAAATGAATGACAACATAAAATAGTGTTGTGCTTTTGCTTCCCAGTGCCTGCTAGTTTTAGGAAGGGAGAGCACAACAGTCTTTTTTCAGCTTACAATTCTAATTCTCTTTATTCTGACCTACAAACATATTGTGTGATGTTTGTTGTGTGTGTGTTTTGTCTGAAGGTACAAGATCCTTCACCAGTCAGTTTTGAGGTACTGTGTTTCAGGCTGCTCACAGCTGGCTTTGGAGCCCCATCTCACATAGAAAGTGTTCAAGACCAGGCTGGATGGGGATTTCAGCAATCTGATCTAGTGAAAGGTCTTGCTGCCCAAGGCAGGGGAGCTGTAAGCTCCTGTCCATTGGTGACAGTTTGTGTGAAGTTCCCATCTCAGTTTAACACTGAGTACTCTAGTAAGTAGTACTTTCAGTCATGTCAGGCTTTTTATAGGACAGTCTAGACCATTATTAGTGTTTGCCATTACTTCCACATTTAGATACAGGAGAAGCACTTTAAAAGTATTGGCTGTCTTACAGTTAATGCCCATGGTCAAAGGGCATTATCCCTAACTCTGTGCTCTCACTAAGGCTGCCCTATTCATGGGATCAGGCAGTTGAACACTGAAAGAAAGGTTAAATACACTCAGTTGCTGACACTGCATGTATTTCTTATACACAGAACTATGTATTTCCTATCTCTTGAACTAAGTAAGGTAGCTTATGCTGGGAATTCTTGTTTTCTATTATGACTCTTACCACACAGAAGATCTAGTTTCTGCTAGAGACTGCCATGCAAAATAGGAGAGGGGGAGGAATAGGAAGACATGTGTATGGGGGAGTACTGTTAAATTCCTGGATCACATATGTGTCTATACCTGAAGTACCAGTGATTAGCTTGCATTAAACTTTGGAGTAAAAAGTTAGTCATACCTCAGAAAAATGTACTAGTGTCTTGTAATAATTTGTATTACCTTGCCATTAGTAAGACTGGAGAGAATTATTCACTTTCTCTTCATCTCTTTTAGGTTTCTGTCAGAAAATGAACTACTAACAGGATTTTCTCTTTGCTGGCAGGTTTTAAAGTAGCTGCCTTTTCCATCCTTATTTATTTTTAAAAGACACCAGTCTTAGATCTGCTAGATGTCCCATATTATTTTAAGTTCAGCATTTTAAGTAGCACTCCGGTATGAGTCAACGCTCTTCTATCTGCCTTTTATCAGCTCCTTATCTGGCCTAGCATAAAGCAATACTGAATTTACTATGTGTTTTGTGGATGCCTAATGTTGCAGACTTGATACAGAGGGCTGAATGCTTCCCAGTGATTTGTTACCAACCCTGTATTGTAGCATAAGAATTTTTAACTGAAAGTTAATTTCAAGGACTGCTTGATATAGTTACAGGAAAAGGAAGAGATGAAGTTGTCCCATGGGTGCCATATGAACAAGCTTGTGGCAGGCCTGAGCTGTGTGGTTAATGAGAGGCAGAGGACTCCAAGGACAAGGGGACTTCTGGGGTAAACATACTTTGCAATTACATAATGCAAACTGTGATGCTGCTGCTTTTCTCTTTGTGGTTTTATAGATGAATCATCCGTTGCAAGTGTGAAAATCAGATACCTGCCTGAAGATCAAGGGACAACTTAAAAAAAAAAAGCACTTGATCTTCAGTCCTTCAACCTAGTTGTCACTCGGAATAGGTGATTTGCCTTTCTCTGTATGACCACAATGCAACAATCTTACCAAGCTATAAGCTAACAACAAAAGAATGACATGGTTGCAGTAATGGACAGTTGGGTTTTCTTTGCTCTTGAGTATGCTAATATCTGGACTAGAAAATTGTGGCCCTTCATGTTAGTTGGCTTTCTAAACTGATAATGGTCTGTGGTGTACTTTGCAAAGTGAAACAGCTTCATTAGGGGTTCAGAGCTGCTGTTCAGGACAGTTTGACCACCTGATGGTTAGAGCACTTTCTGGAGTAAAGAAAGTTTCTTTTCCCTTATGGAAAGCCTTTGGCTTGTGGATAAATGTTTGAGGTGAAGCATTTAAGATTGGCAGAGGTGGTACTTAAGGTACACCTTAAGTACCACCTCCAGTTCTTCATGTTTTCTGTTAATTGCTTCCATTGAGTGCATTTAGTAATCTCAGATCCTGTTACTGAGGGATCTGCTCTAATACTGTATAGACATCACAGAGTATTTCCACTCTGAAATATAAAGACCTTATTAGTCTAGTCCAAGGTTTTGCTTTTCTTGAGTACACCAGAGGTTACTTCTCTATTCATAATTTTTGTCTGCTTACAAAGAGCTTCCTAAAAATTCAGTGAGTCAAGATTGGCTGATTCTGAGATATTGGAAGCCCAGCACAGGTCTTGAGAAAACTGTAAAGATGGTATTTCTGTAAGTTTTCTGTGAAATGCTTATGCACTTTTTAATGATCACTGCCCTGGTCCTGCTGGCCACACTATTGCTGCTACAGGCTGGGCATAGCTGCTGTTGACCAAATTCATCTCTGCTGGGCATCTTTCCAGACAGATATGGTTCAGCTTACGTAGTCTCAGTTCATTGCTGCTCAGTACTTCTAAATATTTCCCTTTCCCACCTTCTGTAGGCCAAAAGTTCCTCTTCCATCTAAAGGAGGGGAGAACTATGCCTACTTCTCAACTTCAATTTTCTGCTGCAGTCAGAAGTGGTGAAGGTGGTTGATCAATTATTTGGAGGATTTCACTAAAAAGAGCCTGAATTGTGTATTTGATCTGGAGCTTCTTGTATCACTAAGGGACTAGATCCACCAAGACCTGAAGTGGCAGCAGCTGTAAGAGACAATCACACACTACTCATTTCTGAGCATTTACATGAATGCTGAAGGTGTTTCCTGGAAACCTAGTGCTGGGATATTCTGCAGTCATACTGTAAAAGTCACATACTTCCATCCAAGACCATGCTGTGGAAACAGCAGTTCCTGGAATAACAGGTCATTTGAAAAGCTCAGCAGGAACAGGATGGAGTTCACTGCTGATTGTCAGTTCACTGGCTGAGCCTTGAGCAAGGATGTGCAATGTTTCCAGGTGTAAGCGTGCTGCATGCTCAGGCTGACCCTGCTCTGGGGTGACATCAAAAGTCGTAACTTTTTGTGTTATGTCAAATTTTACAGCTCTCCTTCTGGATCTTTCTGCTTTGTACCTATCCATAACTTGGAGCACTAAAGTAAATTGTGGTATTGGTGCTGCTAGCTTGAGGGTTGGGCTTGATGATCTTAAAGGTCTTTTACACTTTTAAAGAGTCTGTAATTATATGAAATACTTGATAAAACTTATGTACTGTTATCATAATTTCTGAGGCTGGTTATTTTGCATACAGAGTGTCTAGTGACAGCTTAGAATGTTTTTTTTCTGTTGTCAGGAGTGTTGCAAGGCTGAAATATTCACCACATGGTTGTTATTCCAACTGGAGGACCAGCTACAACCATATCACAACTTGCACGCTATTTGTTATAATCAGTATATTGTATGTATGCATTCTGCTCTAACATAAGCATTATCTGCAGTCTCTCTAGACAAATGCTATTGCCTGCGTAGATATGTGTGAGGCTGATGAGTTTTCCCCCTGTATTTCTACTTCTAAATTAAAGTAGTCTGACAAGCTGTTTTCCCTGGCCTGAATTTCTCATTAAGTGACTATATTTTGAAAGGCATCCCCAATCCTGTAACCTTCCTCTGTGTCATTTGAAGTTTTCTTTTTCCAAAGCCCAGGTCCATTAGTCAGTTTGTCACGTAGGCTGTGAAGAGCCATTATTATTTTAAAACATCATTGGCTTTTCACTAAGAAATTGGACATTTTCGGTATTGTGCTTTAATGGGCCCATTCTTAGACAAGAATGCAAATTCACTGTGACATTTAGTGAAAAAGCAAGAAAAGATTTCCTTGTGGATAAAAGAAAGAAGTAGAACCTACAGGTACTTGCTCAATGACATTGTTTCCTCCTAAACTGCAGAGCTGTCACCTTCTATATGTGATTTTTTTAATACGCAAAATTTAGATGTGGCTATAAGGAGAGTGGCAAGACGTTTTAAGATATTTTGATCAAAATCCAGAAGGAAAAGAAGCTGGAGCCACAGAATTTCAAAATTAATGTGTTACTTTTAATCTGTTTACTGATAGGTACATATTTTTATATTGATTGAATAGTGAAAAATTCAACAAAGAATTTATTAGATAGCCAGGTTTGGGTGTAGGTACATAAATTTTCTGTGTGTTTGCTGAAATTAAATGTGTTTATATGGAAAACAGCAAGATAAATTGAAGTTTTGTCTCAGCTACTTTGCTTCATTTGAAAAGGTCTGCTTCACTGACTGACAGTCTTTGAAGAGACACTTCCATTTGAAGTCTCTGGTTATGAGTGTTTTTTCCTTTCTTTGTGATATTTTCTGTTATGGGAGAGCACTTGTAAGTTAATATTCTGTGAATTAAAAAAACTTCAGTTTCTGAGCTTTTATGATTTGGGATTATTGTTTTATTGAAACAAACTATATCAGTATCCTACTGTTTCCCTATAGGCTAGAGACTCCCAGGGGTTAATAAATAAGAAACTTGAGACACTGGATAGTGTACAGCAGTATCAGCTCTACATGAATTACTATCAGAGCCTTATTTCCTTTATGTTCTAGCAGGCAAAGGGGAATACAGAAGTAGAAGAGAATAAAGGAAGGGGTGATTAATTTCATCTAGGACTGCCTGAAATTCAGTGTCTAAGCTAATTGTTTAGACATAAGAGTTACTTCCACAGGGCAATTCAGTTCCTCTTAAAATAATCTGATATGACTGATGCAATGAATTACCCTTTCAAGTCTGCTGTCCTCCATATTAACTATGGTCTGTCTTCAGAAAATAAGCTAACACTTTTCTTGACTGATGTAATATATATTTTTTAAATCACAGGGTAGTCTTTTAAGTTCTAATTTTTTCACTCTGTAGGAATAACCTGACTGACCCCCTCTCTGTCAACCCACAAAATATTCTTCTCCACCCTCTAGTCTAGGACCACATAAGTAAACAAAATATTAAGCAAATCTTAAAATCTATGGTTGTGTTTTTGTGCAAGCTCTATAGGAACTGAAAGCTTAAAATGGACTATTGGTCCTCTGATAGTGAGTAGCGTGAATCTTATTTCCATCTTTTTGGTGGCAGGCTTTTTTTGTTTATTTAGGGGTAGTAGGAGAGCTGAGGAGGGCGAGAACAAGTCACCTCTGTAGGAGGAGGTACAAATGCAATGCTGGCTCACTGTATGAATATAAGTTCATCTAAGTCACTTTTTAAGTCACATTCTTTAGCTTCATCCAGAAATCTTAGTCTTGTTATTGTTTCTGAGATAGAGATGAGTTTTCTCTCAACATTACAACAGACTGCAAAACTGGTGCAAAGGCTCAAAGACCCTGGACAGTGCTTTCTCTGCCTGCCTTGTGCTACAGAGAGAAGTTTCATAATTATGATCAAACCAAGCTCATACGAAATAGTATTTGACGTTAACAAGAGATTTCAGAGCCCACTGATCCTGCAGGCTACCACATGGTTGTACTGTCTCCTTTTCTTTGTAGAGTGCAAGTCTTCAAGATTGTATAGTTCCTGTATCAAAATGCTTGAATAATTGATCTGTATCACCTTGCATGAAGCAATGCAGTTACCTGCTAAGATGCCATCTTACAGCAACCTCCCCCACACAGGCATCTTTCTGGAAAGGTTTCACCTGTACTGTACATGCAGTCAAGATGGCAGATTGTGCCTTCCTCAAACATCCCTCTTGCTGCTACCCTGTTTGTGACAAAAGACCATTTGGGGGCTAATGTAAGGGCATGATAAAATCACTTCTTATATCTTGTCAGCTCAGTATGAATAATTGCATGGAGAGCTCTGGGCTTAAAGGTTTGGAGGTGAATTTGTGCTGATGCTGCTGCATCCCTTGAGGTAAAGTTTGCAGCCATGCTGGAAGCCAGGAAAGATAGCAGGAAGCTCATACTGAAATCAGTTACTGTGATCCAGCCATTTCATAAGCACATGCTTGACTCATCATTCTGGATCTTCATCACAGGTCAGATTCTTGTTGCAGACTGACTTTAAGCATCTGAAAGTACTAAAAAAAAAGAGAAAAATGTGTCAGAGAATTATTAATTGTGACAGTTGCACATATTATTTTGACTGATGATAGGGAGATAAGAGGATTGTTTGGAACATAGTAGGAAATAATTAGTGAATTAAGCTACATAAATAATTTCAAGAGAACACTTCTAAGATAGAGCATGTCATAAAAGGGGAGGAATGAGAGCTGCTTTCAAAGGGTAGTACTGTGGATTAGGGAAAGGGGCTCTGCTGGTTGTCTGGGATATCCAGGGTCATCTAAGCCCTAAGAAAGGCGATGAGCTAGAAGCAAGCTCCAAGCATTATGTGCTTAACCATTTTTCCTCTGTTCTTCGAGTGAGGGGGAGAATAAGCAATGTAGATTTGGAAGGAAGTTGCTGTTTTGAACTGTTAATCAGTGACTGATAACAAGTAAGCAAGTATTACACTTAGGTTTGTCCTAGATTTCCCCAGAACTGTGGGGATGCAAAGTGGTACTTAGAAAGACAAGAAGGCAGAATAAATTGTCTTTGAGAGACACATTGATAAGACAGTTCTTATTTGAAGCATGACATCTTAACTGCGAGCTTATACAAAGAATCCCCAGCAGCAGTAAGCGAAAAAACATGGATACATCTTCCTGTGAGCCCTCATGGCATCTACCTGCTACTGCTGGTATCATGGTATATGGGTTAATTTCTCCTAAGGTCAAATCTACTTCTCTGTTGTCCTCCTTGCCTGGCCTGTGGGTCCATGGCATGTGTTTGAAAGAAGGGCACAAGTGACTCTGCTCCTGAATTTAATGCAAAATCTCCTTACACAGACATTTTTAAGAAGGCAATGTATTTTTATTTTCATGAAAAAGATGTCTTTTAGCAAGGATGACCTTGAAAACCTTAAAAACTTTTGAAAATTCTTCTCTTGCATGTTAATGTGGGATTTTGCATCCCTTATTCAAAACTTAGGGCATGTTTGATGTATTGCAGGTAATTAAAAACATATAATATTACAAGGATTTTCCATCAGTCAGAGGAATGACTTTTCATAAGTTAGTTCTGGGTTTCAGAATCTGTATGCATGACACTGTCACCATGTTGAAATAAGCCACAATTGTATTACAATTTTTTTTTTTTTTTGCCCTCATGGTATGTTTTAAACAATCATCTGAACTCTAATTTTTATCAGAGAATATTTTTTATAATCACTAATGAAAAAATGTGTCCTTCACCTATAGAAACACTTTATATAGGTGAAGGAGCAAGACCATGATTCTGGCAAGTAGTCCTTTTCATTTTTTTGTATTCTGTATGCACAAATCCGGAAGCTGTTTCCTTCAGCAGCTGTCATTCGGTTATTTAAGTGTGTACATCTTGAACTGCAGTCAGCAACATTGAAATGCTTAAGTGAAGGCTGTGGCTTCATCTTGCTTGAATGAGGAGAGTAAAAAACATTACTGGTTTTCCTCTCTTACAGATATCACAGTGCTGAATGATTAGCTATAACCAGGGTTGAGCTGTTTTTCTTCTAAATCTAACCCCCTCTACCCAAAAAACCACACCCTGAAATCCTATAAATACGCAAGTGATAGAAGCTACCTTACTGGAAGGAACTTTCTTGTTTTTCAAAGACAAATTGATAGAATTACTTAGCAGCAGCTCCTGTAATATTGCAGAGATTGATGAGTGGTGTAGTTTAATGATGAGAACAATTTTGAAGCAGTTGGCTGACACATCTTCTGTCCTTATTACATTTTGAGCAGTTTAGTTTCCAAGGCAACTGCTCGTGTCAGCATACAGATGTGCTTAAAGCTATGGGAAGATATTTTCTGAACAATATCCTTAATGTAGTGGCAAAACATAAAGCACTAACTTCTATCCTTTCCAACACCTGCAGAGAATCCAGGATTTGCTGTGAGCCAGCAGTGTGTCAGGTTAATGCAGAGATTGACCAAAGAGGAATGATCAGGATGAGTATCAAAATGAGACATGGTATTTACTGATGGAAACAATGTCCTTCTGATTAGATCTGTTCACTTGGAGGCTAGAAAATGAATAATGAAGAGTCCATGGCTATTGTTGTCAAGGCACTGTTGTGGTGAGGTTTTTTTGTCCTGGGATTGTTTTTGTGTTGGAAAGAGAAGATTGGATAATGGAACAGCACATTGTGAGCACAGCACATAGCACTGTGAAAGGTGCAATACTTGCTGATGGTGCTTTTGCTGGACCTATATTTCTGTCAAGTAGGTCGTGTTTTGAACTAACTAGGGCTGCTTTCTTGAAGGAATAGAATAAAGCAAATAAGCATCCTAAAGCTGTTGAGATGCTGAGGAGTTATTGTAACAACTTTGGTTCAAAACTGCAGTGAAGTAAAAAATAAGTACTATTTTCAGCGTCTTTTGAACCAATAGGAGGACTTTGCAGCAGAGCACAATGATTATCTGTTAAAAAATGAGGGAGGTTATCCATGGGTGTGGTCACTTACCCCCAGTCTGCTATGTAAAGAAGAAAAAAGAGGTTTAATGTTCTCATTTTTGGCTCCCAGTGTTGTAGCTGTATTTGAATAGCATCCATTTGTAGCATAGAAACTGATATTTAGAAAGTTTCTTGTGATTGAAAAATCAGCCATAACCCATGGTAGTTGTTACAAGTAGCTTAGTATTTTCCTTTTTTGAGAAATATATTGCACATTTCAATTTGAATTTATCCAGCTCTAGCTTGCAGTAATTTGGCTTGATTAGCTCTTTGTCAGCTAGAAAGGAATTCCTACTTGTCAGCAGCACACTGAGCACAGGAGATGAGGGAAAGCCTCCAGATCTTTCTCCCACAAAGCTATTTCCTGCTCTCCAGCTCTGCGTACTGCTCCACAATATTGTTGACAGAGTTTGCTGCTCTTACCTATCCTTCTTCTCAACCCAAAAGGGATGAATTGGAGACTATTAAGTTACTGAGCATCATGAGCAATAGTCAGGAGTACAGAATCTCAGAGATGTTTCTGATATGTGTGTTGCACTGTACCAAATATGTATTTGAGAAAGGGAAGTTCCTTAGGGAAAACATTTCCCACTTAACTGGAGATATGGATAAACAATTATAGATCAGCAATGATTAGAAACCTTTCCTTCTGTCATGTATGTACATGGAAGGTATTTTAAAAATCTTCCTGTATCAATTTGTTACACAAATGTTTGCTAGTGGAATATACAGTGTATTTCACAAGGTTCAGGAATTTTAGGAAATATAAATGTCTTCCTTGCTGGATGAAGGGTAAATTAAAACCCAATTAATAATCTTGGAAGAATTGTACATAGATTATGATTTAGTCCTAAAAGAAATCCCAAAAATCTGCATAATTGAAGAGGTAGTGCTTAGAATATTAAGAGCATGTAGAGTTTCAAAATGAAGAAGAGTAAAAGAACTTCATTCCTCACCTCGGTTCTAATGCTGCTGGTACCAAATCTTCTGATAGATTCAAGTAAAAGCTTGTACAGGAAGGTAGAAAAGACTTCCTGAAGTTGGACATTGATATTTGAAACATTTAGAAAATTATAAACTTAAAGAATATTTCATTATCATGAAATACTTCACATGATTTGTTCTGAATATTGCATAGTTGTGTAAGTTCTTGCCTGTGTTTATCCCCTCAGCTTCTGTGGTTCAGAGTGGTTCAATAGGTTCACTGAATAATCCTGTTTATGTATATATGAAACTGAAGAGTCAATACTTGTTAAAAAATATGCACTTTTGTGGATTTTCTTGAAAGAAATTTTAGTTTTGCTGCAAATGAGTTGTGGAAATTTTTTAATTTCAAAGACAATAAAGTTACTGTTGAGGAAGTGGTGAGTTTATGATAAATTATCTTTATGATGATTTTTTTCCAAGACTTTTTCAGTTCATATTTTTGAAGAATTTTTCTGCTATAGATGAAAGTAGCCTTTGAAATGGGTCGTGGCATCTGCTTGCAGACTCAAGCTTCAAGTACGTGTTCATGGGGAATTTTCATTCTGTGCAAGATTCCAATACGTCAGGGCCTTGTGCATAACTGGGACAAAGTATCAAGCTCATTTGTGGATGGAGCACTTGAAAAACATTGCCACTGTTTTTTGCTTAAAATATTAATGAAGTGCCTATGTTCTCACAAAATGTTTTAGTTAAACAAAATCCTCATTTCCCAATGAGAAAAATCTGAGGATTTTTTTTCAGCATGTTTTACACAACAGCACAAAACACTGAGTTAAAATCCACTTTTTACAGTAGGCATTAATTTTTGCATGCATGACAAAATTGGGTTTTGGTTACTTAATGGGAATCCCTCTATGGTGAAAAAAGCATAATTCTGTTATAAAGCTGTTGGCTTGTAAAACTAATACGACCAGGTGACCATTTTGCATCCCTATTTTTAGTCCTCCACTGAATCGGTTAAGATAACTGGGTCCCTTTGGTTAGGGATTGCAAACTGATGCAATTAATTTTCCTGAGAGTAAAATACAGCAATGTGCTCTGTTAAGAATCAAGTAAGTGGTGCCAAGGAAGTGGCTCAGCACAGAGACACTGGGAAGGTGTTGGGAAGGCAGAGGAGTAGGACTGTCACCATTAGACTTGTGTGACAGAGATATGGAGAGAGAAATGCAATGGTTGGTTCTCCTCCTGGAGGGTGTTCTTTCTGAAGGCCCCACTTCAGCAGTCATCCACAGAAGATGTACTCAGAGTTGTGCCTGCCATGTTTGCTTACTGAAAAGACGTTCTTGGTATCCTTTTGGCTGTTAAAGCTCAGGGCTTAACCCAGCCCTCCTGTGATCTAGGAGAGACACACTGAGCACTGCACAGCCGTGCACCTGAGGCTGTGCTCTGCCCTGAAGTTGGGTTATAAGTTATGGTTACAGGGCAACAGTCAGCAACAGTTTTCTGTCAGGCTGAAGGGGAGCTGTTTGTGGAATTTAAAGTAGCTGTAGGCATGAGTTTTAACTAATCCAACACAAGTCAAAATTAACAATTATGATTTTATCAAGTGAGTTCAAACCATGCTACCATGCTGTTTTGGAATGTAAACATTGTAGCTAACCCTGTCTGGTCATATTGTACAGTATAGCAACATCCATACCAGAGCAGCTTCTTCAATAACTTCTGTCACAGAACAGTTTCAGTGGCAGGATTATGCTATTTCTCCTATTTAAAGAGTCATTCAGGTGCCAGGAGTCTCTGCTTTTCTTTGCTGAAGTCTTCTCTGAAAAAAAAAAACCCTATTTTTCCTATTCTATTCTACACATTTTTGCTTGCTCATTTTACCATATCTACTGGGAAACCCTAATATCTCCAAACATGATTAATGCTCCCTGTGTTCTTCTCTAGTCCATAGAAGGAACATAATTATAGGAGTGAAGCTGAAAATTGTCCATGTTTAGGGATGATCTCCAAAAATGGCCTGTCATCAGATCATTGTAGATCAAGCAACTTTATTGGAATTGCAAACTGCTGTTGAGGACTTCTGATACTCTTTAAATTACCCTTGCCAGTGTAGTAAAGGAATCATATGGTAACTTGCTTCTGGTGTACTTATGAAGAATTGATTATCTTTCAAGCTACATCTTAAATATTTTGCTTTGTAAGCTTAAAAAAAATCTGAACCACCCAGTGGATGAATTTTAGAATAATTTCAACAGGTCCACTCAGAAACAAAAGTGTAACTTTTGATTACAAAGCTGGTTTATTATTCTAGTTTTGGATTTGTTTTCCTATTAAAAGATACTTATTAACATGTTGATATTGAACTGTAATAATGTGATCCAGCTTTTCCATCCACATGTATCAGAGATTGGGCTATTTCTACATCACCCTTGTGTTGTTTTGATGAGTCTCCCACTGTTGATAGGTTTGTAAGGTCTTTGAGGGTTCAGGACTTTGCTGAAATTATTTTCCATATACACTTAATAGTGGTATTTCTTTCTGGATTAGTCTATTCTTATATCATAGAAACTGTGTCAAATTGTAAGATTTAGATTTTTGGAGTCTTGGAAAGATGATTGTTGGGCAGTTTTTTTAAAGGAAGCTGTTACGACTTCAGATTAGCTCTGCTGCGACTTTCTGCCTGCTTTTCAAGCTAATATTCAGAGTCTTTTGTTGGCAAAAAAAGCAGAAGTCATTTATGTATATAGTGCTTAGAGAAAATGCTAAGGATGGTTGCATTTTGTGACAGTCTTACAGTCCTCATGGTCTAGTTTAAAAAGCAGTTACCAAGCATAGCTCAACCCCAAGGGAGAGGATATGGGGTTAGTGATGTTACCTAGGTTACACAGTAGTCATTACTTCATATCTTTTATGTTTAAATTATGTCTATGTGTTTCATTTTCTGTTTTAAAAAATCCCAACAACTTGTCACATTTTTGCCACTGTTTTAAATTAATGTCTTTCTAGGTATTATGTCTTTTATACTTTAGAACTGCTGCAGTTGCAGCTGTAAAAGTGATGAGCATGGCCGCACCCCGAGTTGCTCAGTGAGTTGCAGTAGTTGATCATAAGCTGCTCCTGTGTATCCATTTTAAGACACTAATGTGTTTTAGGGCTTTGATATCTCCAAATTCATCCAAAACCTCTGTGCACAGTGGAAGTAGAAAAGTCCTGGTACACTATTAGTTGTTCAAATGCATGAAAGATGTGGGGTCTGCTACTATATGTTTTTCTTTTTACCTTGTGACATGTTACCCATTTGTACTATTGGTCACTGTTGACTGCCCTAGCAAAAATATAATTTGAGGCCAACAGAAATAACACTATCTTTTAAGAATCCATAAGCTGTAGCCTGACTAGTAGAGTTCTTAGGGTTTTAAGACTTCTTTCTGGAACTAAGCATTTTTAATTGATTTTGAAAGGTGCTATTAGAGAGTAATTACTAGTGGAAGTTCCAATTAAAATGGATGCGTCAGATCTTCAGGCTTATTGTAGGAGGCAAAGATATAGAGGAGGGAAGGTTGTACTGCTAATGAGTATTTTTGGAAGACTATAAAAATATATCAAATGCTTTTAGAGAGTTGCATACAGCAAGTTTTGTAGTATTTGAAAGAAACATAGGCTATATACAATGACACCTTATTTAAAAACAAATTTCAGTACCGCAGCATTAATTAGAGCAAAATACTAATAGGATATGGAACTCGGGATGATTAATTCTAAAAGGAATCTTGCCTTAAAACTTCCTGAATTGCTGGAAGCCGTTGTCTGAGGGGGTTGTTTGAGTAATGTTTGCAGGACTAGACAAGTGTAATGAAAGATCGAAGAAAGAAGAAAACCTGGGGGAGAGGCAGAACAGGAAGTATTCTGTGCAGAGTTGCTAACAGGATTTAAGTGGATGTGAGCAGGTAACGGGAATAAGGGACTTGGAAGAAGGCCTTTAATGTGGATTTTTCTTTGAGATAGCACAGTAATCCAAGCCAAAGACCTTCACCTCTGTGATCTTTCTCTGCAGAGGATTTGTCTCTGAGGTGGCAAGTTCTTAAAGAATTGGACATTGGACTAATGAAGTCTAATACAGTTTAGTTTGGATTTTGAAGTCAGAAGTTCAGACTGGGCCAAGATTAAATTTAAGCTAAACCTGGAGTTTGATTGGTTTCAAGATTTTGAAGATCCTTAGATTATGTGAATTGGGATTACTAGGAGAAGATTCTATACCCACAGCTATGTTGAGAAACTAGATTATTTTCACTACAGCAGTGTTTCATTAACATCACCTTTGAAGCTGCAGTAGAAAGTGTAACAAGTAGTGAAAAAGAAAGCCTTGTAAAAGAAAATTATTGGTCTCTATATTAATTAAAAAAATAACTAACCATTCCTGACTCTCATCCTTTATTTTATCTTCTCCCTCTTTTATAGTTTTTTTTTTTTTTTCAACAGAAACATCACCCTCTACATCTTTTTGTAGGATTTTTGAATTTAGAATGAGTTTGCAGGAAGGGATGAACCAAGCCTTCTTGATGCTGTTAGCCAAATAAAAATGGTTAATAAAATTTTTCTGAGGCATTCAAAAAGTTATGTATCAAGATAGCATGTTTGCATTGGGTGCCTTCTTTATAAAACAAGGGTTATTATTAACATTCCTCATTCTATGGAAGGGCTTGAGTTGATGCTGAGGTAGGTGAAGGTTTGGATGGTTTCACTTGTTCTTTGACACATCTTGATGTTTATTCTAGGAACACAGAAAGTACTTTTACTAAGCTATTGATTAATTTAGTTTACTGCTTCAAGCAGTATTTGTACATGTTCTGTGGAGCATTAACGAGAAGTAAGTTCATGGCAAGGTGAAACCAGCTTCCTGCCTTTAATGAAAAATAGTGCTGTAAGTCCTGGTCTCATTTTGTTTTCAGTTTCCCTTGTGCTTTACAAGATCAAGAGACATTCAATAGAAAAAGTGTCTGCTTTCAGAAAGTAGTTCTTTTGGTAAATCACTGAACTGGGCAAAATGTGGGAAACTTCATGGCATATACTTCCTCAATAAATAAGTTCATCTGTCTTTCTCTTTCCTAGTTAAATATTTGGTATATAAAAGGTAATCTTTACAGGCTGGAGACTCTCCAATATATTTATATCAGAATTTAAAATACTGTCATAATATAGAAACAGTGGTTGCATGGATATGTCTGGTTCAGTACTCAAACTGTAAGGTTTGGGGTTTTTTTTGCCTTTTCTTTTAGATGTGGGTTTTTTTGCCATGAACTGGTAATGTGAAATGGATGTAAATTGTTCTCAAGTCATTCAAGTCATATTTAGGAATACTGTTCTCTCACCAGATCACATTTTTTATAAAGCATAATGGAGGTAGATTATTTAGGACTGTTTTTTACAGTGCTCACCTCTACTCTTCACTGATGTGTACAACCCTGAGTGCTTTCTCCAGGGCTGTCCAGAGTGAGACAGAACATATTACTTCATGGCTGGGTCAGTAACTGCAGTGTTGTCTGTGGAAAACTTTGCATAGCAAAAACCATCAGTTAAGCCAGAGTTATAATAAAATAAAAACCCACTGTGAATTGTAATTCTTGTCTAAAACTCCTGCCTTTTTTTTTTTTTCCCCAGTTAGTTAAACAGGTTTTGTTCTGGCACGTGGCTTTGTAATGTGTTTGGTATCACAAGGGCTGTTCCTCATAGTTTGAATTGCTGAAAGTTGATTGCATTGTTTCTGCTAAAATACAACATCTGCAATTTATATTTAAGGTTGTGCAAATGTCATGTTCATTGTTCAAAGTATCAGTTTTACCAGATTTTGTTCAGGCTGTCTATTAAAGCCACTGTTTTCCATAATTTTAATGAGGTCGACAAACCTAAAGTTTGGAAAATTTTAGTTTTTCTTTTTTCTGAAGCCAAACAAAACCACAATTGAAAGCAGTTAGCTGATAGTTGCTGTCAACTGTCACAATCTCTGGAATTAAAAAATTCTCCTCAACCTTCCCTAGTATGTGAAAATCCACAGTAAAACAGACACTGGGATGTCACCATGACAACTGGCACCTAACATAGTCTCAGGTCATAGTGCTGTCATCAACACCACTGTCCATAGGCTTTTTTCTTGGCTGAAGCTTGGATAAACTCACCTGTCTCAGACAAATACATGGAATATATAAACCTAAATGTTAATTGAACTGTTCTTTTCTTGACCTGATTTTACTGGGTTAGTTTGAGTTACCTGGCATTGTTTCGTTTAATAAAGAAGATACAAATGAAATATTTATCCTTCCTACATCTTCCCTTCCTCAGCATCTAAAGTAAATGCTGCTGCAGGATAATGTGTTTAAATTATATAAACACTGTTCTTCATCTGGTTAATTTTACTTCTCTTCCCAAATTTGTACTGATCTCTTCAGTCCCAGTTTCTGCCTACAGGTAGAACTATTTGTGACCTCCACTTTTAATCTGTTAATTATGGCTTACCATCTAAGAAGTGGGAAAGCAACTAGAATAATTGCTTGTCTGCATTATTGAGGAAAGGTCTTGAAATGTGTGCCAACCCAATTTTAGTGCTTTGCTGTGCGTCTTTTCACAAATACATGATAACTTGATGTACAGCAGTGGGTGAATGTTATGATGTTGGAGTGTGTTTTGTTTCTGTGTATTTGGTAGCAGGGGGCTACAGGAGTGGATTTTGTAAAATGCTGCCAGAAGCTTTCTCCATGTCCTAAAAAGTCAATGCCAGTGGACTCCAGGATGGACCTGCCCCTGGCCAAAGCCATAAGCAAAGTAGTGCCTCTGGATACCAGAGTTAAGAAAGCTGGGGAGGAGGGTATGTAACTTCATCCAGAGAGAGGAGTGAGAACATGTGGGAAAAACATCAAGGTAAGAAGAAGGTGCTCCAGGTGCCAGAGCAGAAATTCTCCTGCAGCCCATGGAGATCCACGGAGCAGAGCAGAGATCTTTCTACACCAGTGGAAGACCCCACTTTGGAGCAGATGGGTATCTGAAGGAGATCTGTGGGAGGTTTACACTGGAGCAGGCTCATGACAGGACCTCAGAACCCATGGGGGCAGTGTGAGCCTGAAGGATTGTACTCCATGGATGGGACCCATACTGGAGCAGTTTGTGAAGAACTGCAGCCTGAAAGAAGGACTCACATTGGAGAAGTTCACAGGAGACTGTCTCCTGTGGGAGTGACACAACCCTGGAGCAGAGGAAGAGTGTAAGGAGTCCTCCCCCTGAGGAGGAAGGTGTGGCACAGACAACATGTGATGAACTGACCAGAACACCCATTCCCCATCCCTCTGTGCTACTGGGGGAGGAGGAGGTAGAGAAAGGGAAGTTGAGCCTCAGAAAGAGGGAGTTGGTGTTTTCTGATTTATTTTTTTTCCTCGTTATCCTACTCTGATTTACTTGGTTATTAGTGAAACTAATTTCTCCAAGTCAAGCCTGTTTTGCCTGTGGCAATAATTGATGAGTGATCTCTCTCTGCCCTTATCTCCCTATATTTTCTCTCTACTGCCCAGCTGAGGATGGGAGTGATGGAGCAATTTGGTAAGCACCTGACATCCAGACAGGGTCAACCCACAACATAGAGCTTGACTTAATTTCATCTAGTCCTTTTTATTATCCAGGATCATGCTGATATGTCAATTGTCTTGCATTTCAACAAGAGCAGCCGAATGCTTTTGAAATACAAGGTCAATACTCTAATGGCAAAAGGATTTTTCTGTTCAATTCTAGCACAAATATTTTTTTTTTAATTTGTAGAAGTCAATGGGATGACGGAAAGTGTAAATTTATTTCCCCAAATTTTTAAAACCAAATTAAATCTACTTTTTCAAGTATATTTCCTCGGGATCATACAGTGCATTTCAGCAGAGGGACTTTTGGTGACCATCCATAAATTTAGTATCAGAGTTCAGCATTGCCACTGTTCTTCTCTAGTTCTTATTGGTTGCAAAATGTGTGTGAGCCACCCCTCTACTCATAAAAATTCTATTTCATACCTGCCTAGGTCTGTTAGCCAGAATGCAAGTGTCAAATATATTAGTGTGCATTTGGGGAAGAATAAATCACCTTCCAAGAAGCAAAGAGATATTTCACTGTATGTTGCCTGTACAAAACTACTTGCGCCATCTGTGAAATTCAGAAGGGTTGATCTGATTTTGGCATGCCGTGTACTCTGTGGCATCTTGCAGGGTGCCACATTGCTTGTGGTGGCTCAAAGAGTAATGTCACTGGTAGAAGAATGGTCTTTGTTTTTTATTTTTAAAAAATATGGTCTGACTACATTTGAATTTTATTCTTAACTACTGAGCTTTTTAAATTTGGAAATAAATGAAAGTAATATGCTAGTTTCTTTTTTTAATTGGTAATGTGCTGCATCTTGAAAAAATCATTGGAATAAACTGGTATTTTGAAAGAATGATAAACAAAAAAATATAGTCAATAGTAATTTAAAAGTTAAATCAGAAAAGATGGCCTGTTAGTGCATTGGATGAATTTGTGTAATTGCAGCAATTTCAACTAGAATTAGAACTGTAGTAAAAGAATGTAGAAAAAAATTCCCATTAACAAGATTCAAGAGACAAAGCTGTTTTGCTGACATGTTCAAAATGTACCAGCTTGCAAGATGTCATAGGTCTCTGTTACAGACATAAAGGATCTTACATTAGAGACATTTAAATTTGCCATAGAAGTAAAAAAAAATCGGGAGAATCTGTAGATACTGTCTCTTTAGAAATGCCTGTATTTCTGAAAGCATGTGTCTAAATTTTTTTTTGCCTTGGGGTTGTCAAGTGCTCTTAATAAAGACTGAGTTATGTAAGGAAATGAATGGGGGTATAGCATGGGAGACAGGGATTGGCAGTAAATAGAGACAAACCCAGCAGTATCATATGGAGTATTACCTGGTTAACATAGGAATCCTAGCATAGGATGAAGGAAAAACACAATTGCTTAAGGCAGGAAATGCAGTACCAGTGAGTTTATATCCTTGGAGTGTTTCCCCTGATGAGCATTGATAGGAAAATGCAGTCATTTGATACTACTTAAGTAAGGAAAAAACACATTAGGAGATGCAGAAGAAAGATTTACCTGCATTTATAAGACTGTTCTTTTGGAGTTTTTGGTTTGTTTGTTTTTTTCCCCACAAGACTTCCATGTTGTATTTTAGAGGCGATTGAAAACTTTCCATTAGGTTATTGTTACTTCAGATGGGAATGATTGGTCCTCCTGGGTGTGTGCTTTTTGTCACAGAGATAGTTAATAATTCTTCACAATATGCTTTGCAGAACTGCAGTATCAATACTGACTTTTAATTTCCCACTTTTGCATGAGCTCTTGTATTGAGAGCAAAAAGAGTTGATAAAAACCTATATTTCTTTATACAATGTGCAGCTTTCAAAACTATTAACTATTAACTATTAGCTGTTTAAAGGTTCATCAGAGTGCTTTCCTGAGCATCCCTGCAAAGGAACTCTGTAGTGAGGATGATAGTTTCCCATGAGAGACACATTTTTCAGCCTGAGGACAAAGGTGCCACTTGCAGGACAGGTTTTTCAGCAAGGGGTGGCCAGCAGAGGACCCTGCTGCAGTGAGGTCAGCTGGCACTACATTACCCTGCCTCAAGACTCACAAAAACAAAAAAAAGTTACTGCCCTGTGCTGTAAGACGTTCTTGTTAAGGCCATCAAGTACCTGAAACCTTTCTGGGTAGGGCAGTGAGTTATCTGGGAGAGAAGCTCTCAAGTACTTCAAACTGTGGAGGTAGTTGGGCACTGCAGGCAGGAGCATGGCATAAGTTTGCACTAGGAGTGGAAGTGGTGGCTGTGGAAGCCTGGTGGGAGGCTTTCTTGCTGCTCTGATGGTGATGCCTAGGACCCCTAATACAACTCTTTTTTCCACTTTTCCTGTTTAAAAAATAATACATGTTTCTTTTGTGTTGCCGCTATTCTGAATGACTCGTGAGCTTCCTCTTCATACCAAGACTGTGTAGCCTTTTCTTTCCTAGTAAAATGAGAACAATTTGAGTCCTGTTCCCTGAAAAATCATCTATACAAAAGTTTGGGTAAATGTGAAACATGAGATTCCTGTTGGCTGCAGATGCTTTTTTTATTGCTGGGGCTTGTTCAGTTTCTTTACAGCTGTGCCTCATAAGATCACGTGGTGCCTTCATTTTCATTTGTATATATACCCTAGAGTAAGTAAAAATGTCATTGCATTGTTTCCTGATCTGTATATCTGGAATTGTTTAAATAACTCTTACAAAATGAGTACTACACCATAATGAGTCTTTTCTTTTTAATGAATAACTGATCTACTTTTAAACTTTTCTGTCTGTTTAAAAAAAAGGTATTGGTGAAATACAAATTAACTTTTATCTCTTCTACAGCCCATTTGTACAGTGATGTGTAGAGAAGTGATGAGAACAAGGAAGAAAGAGTTTCAGTGGAGTAATTTCAGTAGACATCAAAAGGCATGATCAAAAGAGGAGGAGGCATGGAAATGGGGAGGGGAATTCCAAGACTGGACACAGTCTTGTTTCCTGCTTTTGAACATGGAGAAGGGCAGAAAATAGACCACTAGCTGCAACAGAAACCAGGAGGTCTGATTTTACCTACTTTTTCTTCTTTTGGTCTTTTTGGAATGCCCGCTTTAGATACTAACACCAAATCCTTCTGTTCACAGGAGGCTTTGTTTGTTTCATGCTGTGTCTAAACTCCTGCCTTTGGCAGTACTCCTTAGGGATGCGTCTCCATCTCACAACCACCTGGCCTTGGAGCAGGAAGGCAGTGATAGCTGCTCACCTCCACTTCACTGTTCTGCCTTCTCCATTAGACTGCCCCTGCCTCCTCCCTCTTTTCTGTTAAACAGCTTGCAAACTTCCTCTCTTTAACCTCTACTTTGGTTACTATTTTTCCTCAGAAAGAGAGCACTACATTTGTAGTCTTGTATATTATCCAATTTCATTGTAACTATATCCATCCTTTCTGATTCTCTGGATTCACCTTGGTATCCCCTATCAATCTGCTTCTTATCTTGTTACTCAGCTCCTTTATACCTTGTCATCCTTCAGCTGTTGACTGCTGCTGCTTTTGATTCTCCTTTCATTGGTTATCCTGTAGGGATAATTTGTTTAATCTTTTTCCCCATTTAAAGCTCCTTGTTCAATATTAGTTGAAAAGCAATGTAATACTCCAAGTCATTGAATGCTGGCTATTGGCAGGCTATTGAATTATTAGAAAAAAGTTGCTTGTATTTTGTTTTCCCCACATGTGAAAATACAGAACAATCATAACTTAGAATGTAATTTTGAAAATTGCATTTATTTTTTCTGAACAGTGAATGTACTCTACCAGAATTGAATGTTTTTGTGATAGTGTTTGAAATATACCATTACTGAGATATAGTACCCTGTGCCAAGCATATTACTTGTAAGCAATAAATCAGCTTATCTTCAAACAAATTAAATCTGACAGCTGGCCTTTCATCACCCCTTATCAAATGAACATGTCAGACTGTTCCACTCATTAACTCCTGCTTAAGTCAGGATCCAGTCTGGGTTTCATACGAACTGAAGTCACGATAGCCTTTTAGTATCCGTTCCTTAAGGAAGTTCCAAAGGTTTCTCCTTTAGAAAAAAAAGATTTGAAATATCCTTGCCACTTAACCCAAGTTCCTTAAGCCTGAGAACAAATCTGTGGGGCTGTTGGAATACTTTGGTGGCAGGGACAATAGGGAAATTTTGGCAAATGGTACAGAAATATGTGTATCTTCTTGTTGTCCACGTATATGATTTTAGCATTATAAATCATGCTGTTTAAAGAAAAGTTGAAAATCAACTATTTTGGTAGCCAGCCTGACTACCAAACAGAGACTTTTCTGACTTTTGAACACAGAGCAGCTTGAACTGAGGTGTTTTAAATTGTAATATCTGTTACTTAGACACTGGGTAAGGACATATGGATCAATTGCCTCCTTTATGTCAGCATATGTGGGAGGATGTTAAGATACTTGGATATAGCTTCCACAGATGTCAGGAGGAAGCAGAGGGCCCTAAGGAAAGCATTTCTAAGGAATGATCTGTTTTATAAAGAGTTTTCAGCTGAACTGTGCTGTATGTGTGTCAAGCAGTATTTACTGTGCTAGATTTTGCACAATATATAGTTTAGTCTTTCCACAAACCATTTATAGACTGAACTGGAACACAGACTGATGAGATAAAGAAATGGAGTATAAACAGGGCTGTCAAAATTTCTACCATACAAGTAAGACTTGCAGAACTGACTCCTATCTCACATTTCCCTGCAATCCTCTGCATTTTTTGTGGGTTTTTTTTGATCTTTTTGCTATCACTTGACTCAAATTTAATCACAGGCATGTGATGTAATGTGTGAGAAGATGCCCAAGAGGTCGTCAAATAAGTCTGAAAAATAAAAATATGTCAAAATTTAGCAGACTTGAATACAATGAAAGACCATGTTTATCCCTGGCAGAAGCCCAGTGTTAGCACGAATGAATAAAATGTTGTTGATCCAAAAATATAGGTAAGCATGAATTAAAAACAAAGAAAAAAGCAAAGCTGCAATTAATTGTTTGACTTTTGTGAAGTTTGGTTCCATATTGTATATTTTTAAAATCTGAACTTATTTGGAAATTACAGCTCAGAAATAAACAGGCTTGGGTTAATTTATTTTGTTTATGACTGTGCCATTTCTTATAAATTAAATATGCAATATGAATTGCCCATAATTGCCATCTGAACTGTCGAAGTTCAGATATCTTTTTGAGGTTAATTTTTGGGAAGCACCATGTGCAAGTCATGAACTGAGTTAGATTCAGAAAGTTGGAGTAATAATTAGTTGGATAAGTAAGGGAGCATCATTGAAGGAAAATGTCTCCTTGGCATGTAATGAATGAAAACCTGAGAAACAGATGGCAGCAGTAAGATCAGATTCATAATGAAGTCTCAGAGGGTTCTGTGCTGGGACTTTGTTATGCTCATAAATGTCTGAGAAGAGGGGTCAGTGCTGGGCTGTCATCGTGAGTCCCATTGGGAAAGGCTATCTTAGAACTTGTGGCAAAGATGTACACATGTATTTCATGATATTAAACAACTAGCCAGAAAGAAACACAAGTGTCTGCAGATGAAAAGTGTTGCACCTAGCAAGGCATATGATCATTTCTAAATCAGCTACTTCTGTTCAGGGAAAAAAACTCTTGAAGTTAAAATGGATTGTATTTTAAAAGCCTCGGCTTCAATACTCAACAGTGGTCAAACATACAAATGGAATGAATGTTAAAAGTGATTTGGAGCCAAAACAGCAGATGCTGCTGATGCCCACAGCACTGGAGTGCCATGCACACTCCTCAGGTTGTGTGTGCAGTCCTGCCCAGCCCTGTTTTTTCTCTGATGTACAGAGAAGAGTAGAGAATATGGATAAAGGCCCTGAAACTTACTCCAAGATTAAGACTTTTTAACATGGAGAGGAAAGCCAACAAGAAGGGAATGGAGTTGGGGTCCCTACAGCCGTGAATGACAGAGTGTTAAATAGGGAATTGCTGTTTGGTGTTTTTCATCACATGAGCAAGAGGTGATAGATCTCAAATAGAAAACAGTTTTTACACTTAATTGCCAAGTGTAATGTCACTTCTCATAAAAAAATATAAACCCTTAAAAATTTCACTAGATTTTAAACTCTGTGCACTGCTAATGCATGAACTAAACCTATGTGACAAGCAGAGAGAACTTTCACTCTGAACTAGCACAATTGATAATGTTTTTCAGTTCCTTCTTAGTTTCCATCTCAGCTTTAAATGAAAATGTTATGACCATATAAAGGTCATATGTGATGTCTGTTATTTAAGCTGAAAAATCTTGAAAAGCCATGAAAGTTAGCTTTGTATATATATGCAAGTGTATGTGTGTGTTAAAAGTCCATTTTCTATTTACAGAAAAGACCAGGAATTTAATTTGTATATAAAACTACTTTCAGCATCTGAACTCTTGCCCTAGTTATCAGTTTTAGTGTTAGCAGCATCAAATAGGTTTAGAGTTATTTTTCAGTGATGATAATCAATCTCTCAGATTATTTCTCTCATTAGTGTTATATCACAGTGAAAATACATTTTTTTTAATTGAGGTGTTGGATATTTTGAGGGAAAAAGAACAATTCCTACTTCTAAGTTGTTGCAAGCATGCTAGCTGAGGGGATGCTGCTGTTGTTTATGCACTCTGACAGAATGATCAAACCCTTTGCTCTGCTCTTTTCCTTTAAAGATAACTGTAAAAAGGAACCATGCAGGGATATTTGGTGTATTGAGAGAAGGGAGACCAAATGTAGAAATAGACTCTGACTTTTGCAGAGTATGCCAATTATATTGAGTCTATAACAGTTCTTCTAAGAGATATAAATATTTTCTAAATCTTGTTATTCTAAATCTATGTTTTACTAGAAAAAATTCCCTGTGTACAAAAGATAGATCTTGCTGCACCCCATCTTTTTTATATCCAAAAAGTTTATTTTGTCAAGAAAATATAAATGTAAAACCAAATTATTTTTCGCATGAGCCAAAACAAGATGATAGTCTTTGCTACAGCGAGTGTAATCTTTATCAAAAACCTCTCAATAGACTGATTTGGACATAGAAATTTCTCTGCACAATAAAATTTGGAGTATCTAGAGATCTAATGACTCAGAAATCTGCTTATCTCTTTATATTTCACCAAGATAAAAAGATATTTGAGCAGAACTCGCAAGTTTCTATTTAGGCTCTTGGGTTCCTTGACTGCAAACATTCCTATCTGTGCCAGTTTAAAGATATGTCATAAATTCATTAAGTTTTGGCAGGATTAGAGGGAGAATTCTATTCATTTTACATGTGCGTGATATAGGATTGAGGGAGAAAAATATTCAAAAGGGCTTCAAAGGGGTTAGTGGCCTATTGAGACAGACTCCCTTTTCCAGGGCCAGACAAACTCTTGGAATAGGTTTGCCGAAAACTTAAACCTCCAAGGGACCCTGCAACTTCTCTGGGGAGCATTTTCCAGTATTTTACTGTTCTTGCAGCCAAAAAGTTTCTTCTGAAGTATAACCTATATCTTCCTTGCTTATCATTAAGTTTCCTCCCATTCTAGCAGCATATCTTTTTCCCATGCAATAGTCCTTTCTATATACAAATGTTTATGAAGAAGTCTTTTTTTCTCCCCTCCAGACTAAACAACTCTGGTTTGCTCCATTTTATCCCATATGTCATGTTTTTATACATTTTCCTTTGCTCTTTGCCTTCTTGGACTCTACAGCATCTCTTGTCTCTGGAACTCTGTTGTTAAATTGAAGTCTCCCTGGAATGCTTTTTGGTCTGAGCTATCTGGCCCATTCCTGCTTTATGGAAATGCTTAATTTCTTTGATGAGATGTCACCTGAGAGTCCAGAATCGTTAGTAATCTGTAGAATATTATTTGTATTTATTATGCCTATCCTTGTCTGTCAAAAATTTTAAGGAGAAATGACTTTATTCTATTTGTTTTGGGGTCACTGACTGAAAAAAATGATTGCTGTTAAACATTGAGCCAAGCTGCCAGTCCCTGTGGATCCCTGCTGGAAATCTGTTTTTAAGGTAATTTCCCACTTGCAGCTACTGTTTGGGAGCTGTTATCTGCCCTCTTAATCCAGTTATTATGTGCATTAGTGATGCTGAATACTGCTGATTTTTTAAATTAGAATGCCATGCTATAACAACTCAGGTATCAGAGCTACGTTTGTCAGGTACATCTATGTAGTTACATTAATCAGCCAGATTATTTCTTCAGAGAGTAAAACCAGGCTTGTTTGACAAAATAGTTTTTTTCAACAAAATTGCATTGACCAACACTCATTATATACCAATCTTCCAATTCTTTATTTCCTCAGTGATTTGCATTTATCAGAAGTGTCAGGCTAACAAAATTTGTCTGTTGGTGTTATCTGAGATAACATTTTGGTTTTGGTTGGTACCCTTCCAGGCTTTAAAAAATTCTATAGCACCCAGAGGTTTATATTTCTACAAGATAGACTATTTTTTAGTTTCATCTAGATTTTTGGATATCCAGCTCTTCTGATTTTGAAAGTGTAGGGTTTTTTTAGGGTGTTTTTTGCTTGTTTGTTTTTAGTTTTGTTTGGTTGGTTTTTTTTTTTTTTTTTTTTTTTTTGGTAGCTAGTTCCTGATACTTGCTTCAGTTTTCAATGGACTGGAATGCAGCCTGTTGTGACTTAATGCAGTAGGTTCTCTGCCACTTCTGAAATGGAGGGTAGAGAAACCTTTTCTGCCATTTCATTAACAAATATGCCCTTTTTATCCATAGAGAATTACTGCTTTTGTTCTCAATTTGCTTAATATTCAGTATCCTAAGTTGTTGGAAATGGGAATTTTCCTTTATCTTATTTCTTTACTGTTTGATTTGTTTTTCTTTTACAGCTACTATTTAGTAATCTCCTTTCCATTTGTGTGATTTGGTAAAGGAAGCTTTAAATTGCTTTTGTTTAACTACCAAATTAAGGATGGCTTTTAGTCCATGTTATGTCAGTCATCCAAGTCACAAGTTCTGGACAACAAAGCCCCCTGTTTTGTTTTTTGTTCTGATCAGTTATGCCTGTAGTTATGGGAGAAATATGTAGCCACTGTCCTGTTCTTTATCCAGAGGACAAGATTAGCATTTTGCTTTTTTTTTTTTTTTTTTTTTTTTTGAACATGATTGCATAGAAAGTTTTAAAAACAGAAACGGTGAAATGCATTTGTTGGTTTCAACAAAAAGTCAGGCATACATTTCCTGTCTTGAAGTGTGGAAAAAGAAAAGCTCAGTCACTGCAGTGATGGAAAAGGGTATTGTTCATTCTAGTGGAAGGGAAGAAGGCGAAAATGACAACTCAGAAAAAGCCTGATTCTATACTGATCTCTGGAGAATAAACGTTTGGGTGGCTGGTGAGGCAGACAGGCAAAGAGGCAAATGAGGTTGAGTTGCTCTGAAATGTCAAACGTACCTGGAAAGGTCCTGAATTAGAATGCCACTTCTTGGCATTTTATCTGCTCTTCTAGAAGAAATATTGCAGACAGGGAAAAAAGAAAAAGAGAATGAAAACGCTTTTCAATAATGCTTTGTTGCCTGCAATTACGTTTCTTGATACTAATTTTTTTCTTTCTTTCTGTGTGGAAGTAGCATTTAAATACGTATTTTCAGTAGGGGTTGATCAGAAGCTAGAATTAGGGATGCAATTAGATAACTTAATAAAACTGAACTTGGAGTGTCCCTCTTCTTGGAAAGGTTTGCATTGGAAAAGAGCATAGACAAAGAAGTGTGCAAAGAAAATTGCCTAAACCTCTCAAGGTATCGAGGCCCTCACAGCAGACTTCCTAAGTTTCACAGATGCATAGAAAGCTCCTGTTGCCAGTGCATAAAATAGGCAGTTCATATATGAAAGTATTCAGGCCTGTAACACCTATATGACTTTTCCTCAAAATGCTTGGCTCAGATTTTTGCCTTGGAAAATGGGAATTCTATGGCACTGTTCCACAAGTTAACTATTTGAAAACTATCAGATGAACTCCATAGTCCTCCAAAGGCCTGTGAAGGTGAAGAAGGAAAAAGGAGTCCTTTGGGGGCTGGAAGGGCCCAGCACCTGGACAGTCCTTGGTGCTGCTCTGGGGCTCTTTCCAGATGAACTGTGATGGAACGTGTTTGTTCTTCACATGCACCAACTCAGCACATATAGGAACTTTGGAAGGGCAGAGAATTACCAAAGTTTAAGTCATTTAGCATGCCCTCCTACAGCAAAGTATTGTGTATTCAGCTGGAATGGTGGCTCACTGACAGCTGCTGAAAGTTCACAGGTGTTCCCTGCATCTTTAAGATACATAATAGTCATTTGTCAAACTAAAGTCAGAAAGTTAAAGTGGTTTGAATGTATCATTTTCCGTGTTCACACTGATATGTAGGAGAACTCCTCTGGCTTTGTCTTCTGTATCCTGCTTTATTAGCAGTTTTGTGGTCATAGAGGAAAAACAAAATACTGTGCATGATCAGCAAATCCTATCCAAATCCAGCTGCCTCTGCCCTCATCCACAGTTTTACTGTTGCATGAAAATTAAAGTTGAGAAATGGAATCTATTTTGCTCTTCTTCTAAAGGGTACCTTTTGGAAAATATTTTGACA
Source organism: Lonchura striata (assembly GCF_050655825.1). NCBI lineage: Eukaryota > Metazoa > Chordata > Aves > Passeriformes > Estrildidae > Lonchura > Lonchura striata. The sequence goes on from NC_140703.1 coordinate 67,495,100, forward strand.
TGTGTGTGAAAGCATCAGTATTGGTCTGTTCTGCTGTCACAAGAGCACACAGTAGAGATTTCCACAGTAGTTTTAAATTTACAAGGCACCATTGGAAGCAGTGTCTCTGCAGCAGCACAGACTCATCAGGGGCTACTTCAGCTTCCCAGGCAGTCATTTGCTTCCATAGGAGAGGCATGTCCCTGCTTTCCATGGCACACAGTTGTGATGCTGTGTAGCAATTCCTGTTCACCTTATTGTGCTATCATACTTGGCAAAATTAAAGAAGTAAGAAAATTCTTTTGAAGCAAAATAGTTATCATTCAGGAATTTAAACAGCTCTGAGTTCAGAGTGAATCAGTTAGGATCCAAATATTGTGGTTAATTCTATCAGGAAATGTCACGCTTCTCTACCAATGTATCAAGATGTAGCTGGGAGGCCTTACTGATATTGAAGTAGAAATGCATAAGAAATAGCTAGTGCATATGCTTTTTTTTTCTAGATTGTCTCTCAGTTATTTTAAACCTCATTATAACCAGTAAATTGCATAACACCATGCACTGCATGAACTGAAAGGGTCTGTGAATAGAAAATGGCAGTCAAGTTCCATTACAATCAGAAAGGCTGTTTTTAGGCCTGCTGAGTACTACTTCTCGAAGGTTTTCCATGGTTAAAATGTGATTGCTATAAGTGTGATGGTAGAAGCTGAGAGAAAAGTGAAATTTCTTCTGGCATTGCTTGAAATAGGCTTAAAATTCTCCTGCTGAACTGTGCTGGGAGTTGCAAGATTTTGTGTCAGGTGCTTAAATTCTGTTCAAGTTTAACTTAGTGAAATGATATCTTTTCTCACCACTTTTGTTACCTTTTAAGAGCAGCAAAGTCTTTAGAAGAAACATAACAGTTGCTTCTAATATCCCTCTCTTTGCAACGTGTTGGAATTTTTTAATATTCCTCAAATCACTCTCTTCAAGAAGCTCTCAGAGTTTGGTAATGAAGCTAAAGGCACTATTTTCTGAATACGCACCCCTTCTGTAGGAGATGAGCAGCACTCTAGATTCCTCCAGGCCTGAAGATCTTCTGAGGCACCTACCCAGTCTGAGAACCGCAGCCTATTCCCACAAGGCAGAGGAAACTGCAGCATTTGTACTTCTCTCCTCCACCCTCCAGCTGCCCCATTCAGCCCAGCAGTAACCATGTCTTGAAAGGTAGGTCAGGAGGGTTGCTTTACAATCCAGCAATACAAGGGAAATGGAGATACTGACAGAAGATCAAGACCCCAGAGAGGGATAAGTGGCTTTTCCTTAGAGAGCTGGGTCAGAAGATGCTTAACAATGACTCTGTCTGGTTTATGATATGGTGGAACAGCCAAGACCAGAACTGTGTAATAGACTTTTTCCATAGAGGAAAGTGTTCAAGTTTTGAAGCCACTGAAGATCCCTAGGCTGGTTCAGGGCTTTACTTGGGCATAACAGGGAACTCTTTACATGCAACCTCTAAGTTTTCAGTAAATTGTGAATTAGTAGAAAAATAAATTCTATTATTATTCTATTATTAATAATAAATTTTATTAACCTTTCATGAGTAGAATAATCAATTAGTAGGTTAATCAATAATCAAAACTCAACCTGTGATGCATGTAGTTGTGGTAATATATAGGAAACCTTAATATGCAGCTGCTGTTCTCTCCCAAACACAAGTGAACACACATTTATATTATTCTTTCATTCCCTTGCCTTTGTGTCTGTAAAGTCACTGTGGTTATATCAGAAAAACAGTCTGCAAAATTTACTTAAGAAAATAGAGTAGAACTCTCCCATTGCTTCAAAACATCTTATGAAACTTTGGTAACATTCAAGGTTAAATGACAGACCCTTTCCTTCTTTAGTCAACCACAGCCCACAAGCCAGTCCTGGCAATCAGGTCCAGGTGGGTAATAGCTGGAAAAAGCTACCAAACCCTGGATTCTTCATCCAGAAAGATTTTGGCCTTTGCATCCTTTTGTGCTTTTGAAAAGTGATCTTTCCCCCTTTATCACTTTCTACCTCCCTCTTTGACCTTCTTGCTCCTGTCTTTTACCCCGTTCCAGTTCTGCACCCCTCAGCACTTGCTCCAGGCAGTTGTAAGGACAGAAGCAATCCCTGGTGCTTGGTTAGCTTAGTGATGCCATTTTAGCCACATCCCTTTATGGATGTATCTGAATGCTCTGCAAAGTAAAGCAGCAGGGGAAAACTGCCCTGTTTCACAGGCTCTTGTTTTCTCTGACAGAAGGTAAAAAAGGAAAGATGAGAGGAAAGGCATCTGTGTGCCTTACATTTAAATGACTCAGGCAAGACTAAAACTCTGACAGGGCAGGACAGTTGCTAGAAGGCAGTGGGCAGTAGGGCAGAAGCTCTCCTTTGATCTTGTTGGAGTGACTGGGATTCTAGAAAGGAGCTGAGAATCAGCAGGGAAGGATAAGGACTTATTTTTGATGATGGAAAAACACTACCTAAAGGAAATGAGATGACAGGGGCTATAGTTCTTCATGTTGAGTTTAAATGTTTGAGCCTGATTGCTTGTTAGGACATTGCAATCTAAAGATTAAAAAAAAAAAAGGGAAAAAAGCATAATTGCTCTATCTTGTGGTACGATTACCTTCAATTTCGTGATAAGAGGACTTTGCTTTGAATAATTAAGGTACTAATTGTACTCCTGTGCCTCTCCTTCTTCCTTGTACCCTGTGGTGGCAGAGATCAGCCTTGCAGATAGCTGCTGCTCTCCCGCTGCGCTGCTGTACTGTGAGCAGGCAGTGGCTGCTGTACAAAACACAGGTCTGGCCATAGAGAGGAAGAGTGGTGGAGCTTTCACTTCCCAAATCTCCATGTGATTCCAGGCCTCTGGTTGACAGTGCACAGTCATGTTTTGATTGTATGAAATGAGGAGGGAGATAATGCAAAGATTATCAAGCATTCACTGGAGCTGCAACATGAAGGGGAAAATGACTGCAAATGGCTGAAGGGTTAAGTGTTAAATCTAGGGTTTCTGTATGGTTTGGGTACTTGTTTGAACTCTTCACCCTAGGTTTCCTCATCCATTCTTGTTCTCTGTTTGTCTTCATTCTTATTATCTGGCCATCCATGAGATACCATGGCCATTTTCTCCTTATTCCAGACAGCCAGAGCAGTGACCATGGTGTGCTGGCTTTCTTACAGGCAAACACCTCTCCTTAACTGGCTTCTGAATTTTTCTTTCAATGAAGCTAGAAGGAGGTTGGAGCTTAAATTGTGCTGCTGCATTTTAAGTATATATTGCTTACAAAGATCCTTAAAACATGTTGGATACAGTTTCTTTTTTGAGTTTTGTACATATTTAGGGTTTTTTAATAACAAAAAATTACGTAAATAACTGTGCATTAAATAGCCATTTTTAATTCTCTATACTATCTAGTGTTGACTTTTACTGCTATTAATAGTTCAGGTGTAAATGCTAGAAATACTCTTTAATACTTATAAAGTCATTTCAGAGATGTTAGCAGGCGTTATCTTAATTTTACAGAAGGAACAGAGGCATGGAGAGATCAAGTGCAGTGTCGCAAACATCCTCTGATTCTGGGTAGTGAGAATGGTGTGTCTGTACTAAGGCTCCCAGCTATGCAGCCCTTTTCACCAGTCTCTAACAGCTCAGCTTTGCCTTGTTCAGTCACAACACCCTCCTCATCCCCCACTATTTCTTTTTGTTCACTACATACCTGTCAGCTTTTGCAGCAAATGAAGAAGGGTTCTACAGATAACTAAGCTTTCTTTATTATCCTCTTCAAAAGGACAGCAGCCCGGGGCATGAGGCAGTGTATGGTCATGTAATTAAAGGCTGTGTGGTGTCCACTCCACAGTAGTGGACTGTGAGGAGCCGCAACTCCGGGCAACTTCTAATGCCGCAGTAGCATCTGGTGGCTGGAACAGCAATTGCACATGGCAAAATGGATTTTCAGTTCCTTGAGTTATAGAGCTGGGAGGGGCACATCCTCCTCAATATTCCTTTGCACTTTCTGGGGCTAGAAATTGCCCTATGTGATGCAGAGGTGGAAAAAGATATTATTACATTCAAATACACTTCTACAGGATGCATATATGAGTAATGCACGTACCCTGTAAAATCTGAGTGAATTGGAGTTTTCATAGGAACAGAAATGCTGCTTTTCTTTGACCTTGGGATAAATCTTCCTTATAAAACACTGGAGTTGTTTGGGTTATATCCTGCCTGGCAACAGAGAAATGGCTGACTAGCAGCTGCTGAAGATTTTCCTGCTGTTTTCTGGATAGATATTGATATGAAATGATGGCAAATGGTTTAAGAACTCAACATGATCATTAAAGAGGATGATCCAAATGCCAGATATATATATACCTAGTGCAGCCAGCTCTACATGCTGCATAAATCCTCCTTTCTGCAGAGTAGAAACTAGGAAAATCAGGTTTCAAGAGACCAAAATGAGATCTCTTTCAGAAGAGAGTAGTAATTTAAAATCAAAATTATTCTTACTTGCAGGGGTACCATAGTGGTGCTTGGTCCATTCTGGTTACAGTTCACCATCCAACAGGTTGGAAACTATGTAGACTGCATTTTGAGCTTCTCTCCCCTGAATCCCCGTTGGGCTTCTGCCACCATGAGATGACAGGAAGGTTACAAGCCTGGTCCTTCAGGGGCTTCAGGACACTGACATAGATAGCCCTGACCTTTCTATCCTACTGCAGCTTCTTCCACAATTTTTCAGTTGAGAGATCCCTGAGTCCATTAATTGCTGTCAGGTTGTGGGAGGAAGGAAAAAAGGAAAGTATATAAGGTGCACTGGGGGAGAAATTCCATAGTGTGGTTCTGCAGATAAGCAGTTCCTACTTTAGCTATGTTTCTCCTGTTTTGGTAGGTTGGGGAGAAGCGATCCTTGAGTCTTTTTCTGCCAAGCACTGGTAGAAGGCTTTGGTAGCAATGGCCCATGGCTTTGATGGTGCTGCTCACAGAGTTTGGCTTTGGGTAGTGGCAGAATGGCTTTACTGTGGTGCCACACAGGTGCTCTGGGGTGTCCTGCCTGCCTCATGGGGCCATGTCGTTTAAAGATTTTCAGCTTTCAGTTAACTGTGCTTGGCTGAAGTAGGGGAGTAAACTCATTTCTCCCCATGTAATACGAGTTCAACTCAAATCAGTTTCTGTGCTTGAAATGCTGATTTTTGCCCTGGGATCACAGTATTATATAACTTCACAGTAAAAACGCTATTCTGTTGACTTCAGTTATTTCCTAGTAGGAAATGGGATAATGTTAGTGCAAACTTCTTCTGAAGATTATGTATTCTTTCTTTAGTATCATGCCCTTGAAAAAGGCCAAATAATTTAATTGATAAACATTTCATATCTTTTTCTAGATATAAAGTAGAAGATTTAAGTTCTCCTTCAGGGCTCAAGGAAAATTATTTTCCTTGTCTGGCTTTTTACTCAACACTATCCAAACTCAGAACACTCTGTAAATGTACAAAAAAATATATCTAACACATGGATTAAACCAGAACAAATCACGTGGTGGCTTCTGGAACGTCTAACTGAAACTCAGCTTGGAGCTGAACCTACAGGAGTTTATTCCTAAGCTTAGGAGTTAAATCTATATAGCCCAAATGCTACAAGGGTGTGAACATTTGTTCCCTCTTGGGACTTAGTACATTAATTAGTCTTTTATGGCTGCTAATTAGCCCTGCCTGCATCTCAATTTCCCATTCTGGACTTTTAAGGATGTGATTTTAAAACTTCGCTGTCACCTTAGAAATGATCAGTTATATAAGTGTATGTGTTCTTGTTTTCCCATGAACATTGGCAATTTTTATGCTCTAAAGTATTTTAAACATTAGTAAATAAAGGGTTATGTTTGTTAAATGAGTTGAAAGCTGCAGATTTCAAAAGGTCAAGTATATTGAGCATGACAGCACCTATGTATCAAATAGCTGGAAATAATACTAGAGGAAGCTGTCGGGCAGCTAAGGTTCCTTCTGCACCAGGCGAAGTAGGTGGCTACAGTGACTTTTGTGCTGAAGGATCATGTATGATCACTTCATGGATTCAGAGTGTCTTGTGCTGTCTACCTGTGGAGTTACATCTCTATATCCAGTTGGGGAAGGTTAAGGCTGTAGCAGGTGATGCACACAGTGATAGGTTTATAGAAACATGTGAGAGCAAGCAGAGAGGAGTTATAGGTTAAATTAAACAAGTACTTGCAAACATTACACTTAACAATCACACTGTCCTTCAGAACATCCGATGTACTCTACAGCGAGTTCACAGCAGTTATTTTGGCTCCAGTAAATATCACCAAAAGTTTAGGTCTTTTGTGTGTTTATCTTAGGAAGATAAGTTACAAAAAATATTGTGAGACATTGTATCTGCATCACCTTGTTTCATCCTGGGGTTTATTTTTTCTTCTCGAAGGAAAAGAGCATGTATTTCACTCCTTGGTGATCTAGCTCGATGCTGGAATCCTCACTGTGCTGTGCTGAAAGGTTTCCATGGCTTTGTCTATCTGCCTGTTCCTTTTACTGCCTCTGAAGGCTAAAATTTGTGCTGGTGAGTGAAAACACACTGTCATGGTTATTATGAATCTGTGCTCAGAAGCAAATTAAGAGCGTGATGAAGCGAGCATCTCCTGCCAAATAAGAAAAGAGTCAGGTTTGAGAAACAAATCTATTTTCTGTAATTTGTGTCCCAGATGTCTCACTTCAAACCTTAGGCAGTTCCAGGCATTAACTGCTATGAATTCCAATAATGGGCAAATGAAATTTCAACTTCTACTTTGAGTTAAGAGTAGAAAAACTCTCTAAATTAAATGTGGTGGATCAAATCCTCAAAGGTTTGCAAAGGCTGAGTAATGGTTAACTCATTTCTCCTTTCTGCAGCAACAAAAATAACCCTGGAGAGTTCATTTCTGCAGACAAAGTCATTTAGTAGATGTCCTACTCCATGTGAGACAACCTGCACGGGAAGAGCTCAGTTCTTTGTCTTGACTGTCTGCATATTCCTTGATGTGACTAAGGTTTGGCCTTTATTGCTTGCTTCATCGCATCCCTATGCTTGGATAAAGCCTCATCTGTGAGATACAAAGAGACATTTTGGAGATGGCTGCTTGTGCAGTGGAGCGTGTGGTCGTTCCAGCTTCACGGCAATCTGCAGAACTAAGTGAGATACCAGTAGTATGAAAATGGCATGTCATGTTAGTGGGGAAAAAAATGAGCTGCTGCTCACTATCCCCTTCCTACGTGTCAAAGTAATCCTGCTTCAGAATTTCTTGTTACCTTTTGACCTCTTGCCACACTGGTATTAAGCCAGTTATGGGAATGAAATGTGTTCTGTAAACTCAGGTCACTTCTTAATGGACAGTAATTCAAATGAAGAGACACGTAATTAGTTATAACTTACTCTAATTGACATGCTTTTCCCAGGACAACTCCAGTGCTCAGACAGCAGGAGCATGGATGGATGTTGTTAACCAGGGCAAGTGTGAAGGACGTCCCACTTTTGTATGTCCTGGTTTTTGTTTTTTTCTTCTGTGGGTCAGATGCACAATAACTTTCCTTTAGGCAAAATTTCCTTCAGGTCATATGCATCTAGACAGCTCCCACCTCACAATCAGCCAAAAAATTTCCTGCCTACCTCAATTACAATGAATTTGAATGCTGTTACAAGCAATGACAACAGCAGCCAGTAACTATTAGGTGACACTGCAGTGCATATGTCTGCTGTATTTTTCAAGCATTGATCAGTCTCCTTCCTTCCAAGTAGGCCAGTCTTGGGCCAGCATTTAAGAAAGAGTATTTCATATTCTTCAAATTGCCATAAATGTAAAGCCCTTGTGTGGAAGTGCAGAACACAAAATTTCTTTCAGTGTGTGTACTACTTGTAGCAGTAACAGCGCACTGACTTTTTTCTTCCTTCTAGCTCAGGACATACGACTGAAAAAATGTTTTAATGTAGTGCATTGATATTGTATATTCTTTTCATCGGCTATCCTATTAGTGTACTGCCTTTAATTTATTAAATATAGAAGAACAAATATTTCTCTTAAGTTGAGCAGACAAAAGTAGACGTTCCTGCCAAGTGCAAAGCTTTTTATGAGCTTTAAGGTCTTTTTAAAAATAACTGCAGCCACTGTGCAAATTTTTAGTTTTGAAAAAACTGAAAATATTTTCTTCTCCATCTTAGGCTCCCTCAGAGCTGTCAAAGACTCTAGTCATCTGCCAGCCAGTCATACAAGAAAGGACTTTTCTGAATGGAATGCAGATACTGGTTTCATACACAAGAACTGACAAAAAGGACACACAAGTTTACATGTACTACTAAGCTAATAAGTTTTGATGGCTTATGTTATTAAGCCTGTTTCTGAAAAGCATTTAGTGTAATTCTAACAGTTTGAAAAACAGTTGAATGTCATCTGCTGGGTTTTTTTCCTCCTGAAAGTCCCCTGCATGCCTTAATAGTTAAAATATGTCTCAAATTCCATAGTTTATGTAGGCATCCTATTAATTGAGGAGAAAATCTTTCTAGACCTTTAGGACAGCTTCTGGAATCATTATTTTAATCCCAGGGAGTTTTGTTCATATTATATGGTGACAAATGCACTTTCTTCTAAACTGCATGCACAGATTTTAATCTGCTATAATGCACTGAGTTTCAGCCATTTCCTTTACTGCAAATGAATAATGAATAAGCTTTGGTTTGAAAGCTAATGGTTCAAGATGAAATCTGAATCCCATTGCAACATGGATGATATTCATTTGTCATCTCCATGGAAACATCTATTTATCAAGGCACTGCAGCTAAGACTGTAACAAGAAAGTAAGCAATTGTTGGAATGCAGGGCTTTTGCTGGGAAGCAGACTTAGCAAAAAGAAAGATAGGATTATGCAGGAATGTGGTGTTATTTTTGAAATTGAATTTTTTTTAAAGAATACATAAATCTTTTGCCTTGAAGGATATGGATTTGATGTGTTTTTAAATGTTGGAAAATAGCAGGATGAGGAACAAAAAGCATAAACATCCTGGGAAATCTCTCCTATTGTCACCTGTTGTGGTCCACATGCTCTCAGGAAATTCCAAAGCTAGAATTGTGTGTCTTTCTGTATTCAAAGTGTGGCATCATATGTCCCTTGCATATAACATGATAGCTATAAACTTAACTGAATTTAACAGCTAGTGCTGCTTGGCAGAAGAATTAGAGATACATCAGAATTCCTTAAAATAGGGCCTGGGTTAAATCTCTTAATGAGAAGTAGGGGAGTTGTGGAGAAGGCCCAAAGATATAGTAGGTATCTTTCTTCAGGATTGGGCTCACTCTTTCTTCTGTTCTTTTTGCAGTTAAGTAGTCACAAGAGTACAATCATGAAACACTGTTTAATGTTTCATTTCACAACAGGCTTGAATTTTTTAGTTTTATGGATGTACACTGTGGACCTTTTTTTTTTTTGTACTCTTAAAACAGCCTTCATTGTGTGCCAGGAGGTAAGCTCAGAGCTTGTGAGGCAACAGAAGAAGCATGAAAAACTTTTCTTCTAACTTCTGTTTATGGTGTGTTTCAGTGTTTTGAATCAGGGAAGAGCTTTCCTGAGCTGATGATGCCCTCCCCCAGTGATGCTAGGGCAGGTGATGGCGGAAGGGAAAACAGCTTTTCCTTCCCTCAGGAATCTGGCTGAAGTTTCCACAGCTAGACAAAGTAGTCACCCCTCTTCCTCAGGAATGGTTTGGCATCTGGGATGGGTAGTCAAGACAGGTAGCTTTGTAATTTGCTGTCCAAGTAAAATTGCTGATGAATTTGTTCACAGGACAAAACTGAGAGATATTGGTGGGGGTGAGACTTGTTTCTGGAAAATATGGACACATAATCTGTTCTGTTATTTACTACTGTTTCAGTTTTGTTTGTGAAAGGGACTTAAATTGAGGTTGGCTTTGGTTCTGTTTTCTTTTTAAGGGAATGAGCTGTTTTGAAGGATTTTCTTAGACTGCTGTCATGGTTTTGGCTTCTAAACCTATATAAGGTCTCTTTATCACCCTTTACAATTAGTTTTAAAAATCAGGATTGGGGAAAAAAAAAATCAACTTGATTTTGCAGTATAGTTACAATGTATACAGCTGTCCGAAAAATGAGGCATACATTTAATTCCAGAATGTAAGCAGCCCTTGTGACAGAGAGAAGCATACTTACTTTGACAAAAATGGTGCAATTTTCTTGTTACACAAAATATGTCTGATCGTGTGTACACCTGAATTGATGTCCTCTGGCCATGGTGATGATGATCTCCTGTAGTGCCTCTTGTCCCATGTTACTATGGAGAAGGAAGGTGCTTCAGTAGGACTTGATTGTTAGCTCCACTTGTCAAACATGTACCCTCCCCAATTACTTCACAAGGGAAGAATATTCTTCTACTAGCTGAGAGCAAAAAAACAGATGAAGAGTAAGAAGTGAGACAGCAAGGTGGGAGTAAGGCAATTGAGGCAGCGGATATTAATGGGGAAAAAGAATATGAGTGGGAGGGTGATGACAAGAGAAAGTCAACTAAAGGAAAAAAAAAAAAAGATCACAGAGTCATAGAATTGTTGAGGCTGGAAGAAACTGCTGGAGGCTGTCTGGACCAACTCTCCTGCTCAGGTGGGGTCACCCCTAGCAGGCTGCCCAGGACTTTTTAGTGTCCAGATGGCCTTTTAGTGTTTGAGGCTAGAGACTCTAACACCTCCCTGCGCTAGTGCTCAGTCACTCTCACATTAAAAGCTTTTTTCTGATGTTCAGAAAAAAATGTGAGAAACTGTGAAGAATATAAATTCATGCTGGGGGGGGGGGGGGGGGGGGGGAGAAGGGAGTTTGATTGCCCATAGACAAGTATGGCTTTAAGAAAAGCTAAGTTAATGCACCTGAAATGTCAGAAAGGGAGAAAAGCCTTCTCTTGGATTTCTCGCTCTTGGAGATCACGAGTTTTGGAGTCGAGCTATGACCGCTTCGCTGAGGATGTAGGGGTTTCTCTCAGGATCCTTATTTCCGCTTTATCTCTCCGTTTAGCCGCTGCTGGGGCCGGGCGCGGGCCCGCAGCGCCCCCGTGCGTGCGAGCGCCGCTCCTGCTCCTGCGGCGCCTCCGCCCGGCGCCGCCGGCCCGGCTCCGAACGCCGCCTAAACCGGAGCAGCGAGCCCGGCTGAGAGAGACCCTGGGCTCTGGCTGGGTACTTAAATTGAATTAAGACCTCTGGAGCCGCTGCAGACGGACCAGGAATTGCTCAGCCTCATTTGGAGGCAGTATTAATTTCTCTGAATATTCACGGCTGGTTCAGGGGAAGGACAGGGCTGTCACCTGACATTAGTATTATGAATTCATCCTGAAGTGGCCGCTGATGGATTCAGCAAGGCAGACGGTAATCTTTGCACAGGAGACATTTTAGAGGATGCCACAGATAGTGACTCGTATCTTACTGTTCTCCCGAGCCCTTAAGTTGGTTGAGTCATTGTACCATTCAAGTGTGGGTGGCTTTTCCCTGCATGAATATTGTCCCATTAACTTCTGGGTCACTTTAAAGGAATTAATGCATTACTTGATCAAGTTTCTGTTTGTAGAAATAAGTTCTAATGTACTCAGGAGGATCTTTGGCTTTGTCTTATAAATCTCTATTAGTGTTCTCTTCCAGTGTTGTGTCATGTTTTTTCACTTTTCCACACTGATTCACAGGATTAGGATGTCTTAATTAGGGATGCTGAGTAAATGTATTTGCAAACATTAACTAGAGGCTTTTATTGACACTATAAGCTACGATGTCTGTCAGCAGTGAGACAACTCTTGAAAATTATTCAAAACACTTATGCTATTTCTCTAAACCACCTTTTCTGAAATCACTTTCTATTCAGAGAGTATTCATGAATTTAATTTTGTTGAATACATTCCCTCAATGCGTGTAATGACAGGTAAAAAGAAATATTATTTAATATATCCTTATTTAAAATGAATATGCACAAATAATACATTGCCAAATAAAAAGACCTATAATGCTTCTTTCTGGATCCTAACTCTGGCCTTACACAGATCCATCACTGGTGGTGCTAAAATCTCTGGCTCCTCATGAGAGCTTATGCTCATTAAGCTTGTGGGTTATTTCTGTACTCAGTTACTGCTCTGAAGTAGGCAGTAGGCATTTTGTATGCTTTCAGGTTCATTTTTCTTATAAGAAAGGAAAGCATGACCACTTTTTGTTTCAGCAAAGAAGGATGCTACTAAAGGCTTAAACAAATGGAAAAGGAAGTACCTCTAGAAAAAATGCAAAGGCGTGGAAGGAAATATCTTGGGGGGTTGTAGAGTTATGTTTGTTTTAAATGATTGGGAAAAGTCAAATAATTGAGTGTGTGCTTGAGATATTTTTGGTGAAGTGAATCTGTTGCCTGTTATAAATTTGCTAGAAAATTGTAATTGTGTCGCTAACATAAAGCAAATGTTTCTCATATACATTGCTGCCTAGCTTGCATTGAGAAGGGTAACTATGCCCAGAGCCCTTGAACAATTTTAAAGCACATGGCAGCACTCTGCAAGCTTGGTTGTGACAGATTTTCTATGTTCACTTTCCCCGTTTCCAGGTTTTCCTTTAAGCAATAAAAAGACTTAAGATTTGGATTCCAATATCAAGTTATTACTGCAATATCTTTTAAGAAAGAAAATCCTCTCTTTTTTTAAGCACTACCTGCACTTGCTGAAAGGACTTAACAACACTTCCAAACTAATGAAACCACTTGGAGTAATTGGAGCCATGCCATTAATATGAGAGTGCTTATCCCCTGTCACGTGCCTAATGTTTGTGAATATCATTCAAGGACTTCTTGAATAGTCCCAGGACTAAGACTGGCTCATAATTGCTTCCATCCCCATCAGAGTGTGTCACCATCTGTGACTGTGTGGGCTGTGTATTCAGTTCCTTCTTTCTGCTTTTGCCTCACTTGGTAATTATTTTTGTTTAGTGCTGCACAAATGACACAGATTTAACAATGAGCATATCCATAGCTCCATCTTTGCTCTCAGGTGGTTAGGATACTTACCTTTTCTTCTCCTTTGTTTCTGAGCTGGAAACCTATTTCTTTCAATTTCTCAGTTAACAAAACACCCAAAAACTCCCCAAACCACCACCACCACCAAACCCAAATGCATGTGCAGCAAAGAAGCAGAGAGAAGAGACAACAAGAGACAACCTGATTGGGCAAACCTCTTTTTTTTTTTCTTTTTTTTTTTTTTCTTATAGGCCTGACATTTTCTGGTTCATTATGTTGGCAGCTACAAATTGATCCTGGGATTTTTAGATCAGTTTATATTGATACACATGGGATATGTAGAGACAGATATATGGACAGAACTTAATTTCCTGGGTTGTTCTGGATGCAAAAACTGAAGCTGGGTGCTGTGTGGAGACTGGCTGTCCTGGAGATCTGGGCCTTTGTGCTGCAGAAGAACATCAGTAAGTTAAAAGGAAGTTCACAGACACAGCAAGGTGTTATCACAGCTGAAATTGCTTTTGGTGCAAATTTCCCTTTCCAACATGGTGCTATTTTCTGTGATTGTATTTTTCTTTAGAACTTATCTGTGCCTAGCAGCCTTCTGAATTGCAAATGTGCTAAATTCTCCTACATTTTGTAATGTGACTTCTTTCAAGTTGCTTTATCACATCATTCCCTATGAGATATAGGATCTTAGAAGTAAAGGATTTGTAGCTGAAGGCTATTAAGTTCATGTTCATAACAGGTAGTAGAATCAGAACACAGGGATACAATTAAAAGATTATAAAGTTTTGTAAGGAACAGCATAACAGATTAATAACTTGCTGAGCTTCTGGACTTCCAGTTCAACAAGTTATTTGGGTCTGCACTGCCTGAGCATAGATTGCTTCATCTTTTTGATTTCATTTTGGGTTTGAGTCAAGTCTTCAAATGTTTGTTAAATAGCATAACATTTCCAAACACATCTGGCAGGTATTTTTGGTATGGCTTTTCCATGTGAGTGATGCTGCACTGCCAGCAGAGAAGTGCATCTGCATCAGGGTGTCAGTTTGATGTATCTTATTATGTCAAAAATAATCAAAACAAATTCCTTTGGTACTTACTACATCTACACGTGTTTCCTCCAAGCTATGCTACAGCTTAAAATAAGTCAACCTAAGCGTGCACAGATGAAATTAAGCATGAATGCAATGCTTTTGGCTTCTGCAATCTATAAATACACAGCAGTCAGGTTAGTGATGAATGTGGAAGGGTTATACGGCAACAAAAAAAATTTAATTTACATTTTCTTAGGCAACAAGTAGTTTTGAAGATATAGTACTAGTATATTGTAATAATTTTAATCTTAAAATCAACAGATCTGGATATTGATTCTTCATAAAAGTATCTCCTTTCACAGTTTATAGCTTAAATATTAAAAAAAAGGTTTTTCTAGGAAAAGAGAAGGGATTTTGAAGGAATTATTTTCTATGCCATTATGCTGGAACTTTCAGAGGTGCTTGAGAAAACTCTTTTTCAACTCTCATTGTAACGTTAATTTATTAAATCTTTTGCTGGCGGGGTTTTATCTGAAGTTTACACTGATAACATCTTAGCAGATTTCTTTTTAATTCTCAGATCTTTCAGAAGTCAGTTGTGACTCTGTGTGTAGCAGTACTTTAAAAATCCTTTTTCCAATTGTTTGTGTCAGGTTTTTCTTGCTTGCTTTTTTGTTAGCTCTAATCCTGATGGTTCATGTCATAGTCATGAATTTATAAACTCTGCTTATTTTTCACTTGCTAGATTTAGTAATGTCCCAGGACTTGCTGTACTGAAGCACTCACAAGCAACAGGCTGTGTTCCAGTAAGAAACTCTTACATGAGAAAGCAATCTCCATGTTCAGCATGCCTGAGAAATCTCAGCAGTTGTAAGCAGTCTGCCTGTGACGTGGAGGCACTGTTCTGACCAAGGTGTCTCTTCACAGAGCTGGACTTAAAATTCCAGGTTTTTGTGATTATTAGTATGTCTGTTCTTTCTTTATCCTTAAGCTTTTGAACTCTTTCACATTGTAAATTTCTGTAGTTTGGATTCTCTCTGTGCACATTTCCTGCCTCTGCTGCTCTGTCCTAAGAAGCCAAAGCCTAAGGAGACTGGCAATTACAAGAATCACTCCACCAGAGTAAAGATTACACATGTAGACCATGTTTACATTGCGTAGTGTTTGTTGTTTTTTTTTTTTTTTTTCTGAATGATACAGTCTTTGTCAATGGAAATACCTTGAATTTTTAATAGTTATTAGCAAGAAAAATTCCCCGATTAATTTCCCAAGAAATGCTCTTGGGGAAATAAATAATTTGAACAGTGGCTTTGCTGCATAGACACTTATCTATTAATATTAATGTTTATTTAACATGCCCTCTATCCATCTTGTTAACATCTGTTGTAATAATGGAAACTATTGCCAAATAGTTTCAAGAGTGATGGTAATGAGATAATGTGTGTCTGCATGTCTGTTTGGATTGGATTTTAGATTGTCCATATTCTGCACTTAGAAGAATGGAATCTCTCTATTTTCACTTTTCTTGAGCATAAAGAGCTTTAATGGTTGAATCATTTAATCTGGTTATTGAAAGGATTACTATTATTGTTCAGCCCAACTGACCCTCTGGAATTTGAGGAAGGTGTTTAACCATTTGAGCTTTTGCGTTTTGTGCTATTTTATTGTCCTTATCATTACATGAAATGCTACATTATCAGCATACTTATGCTGTTTTTGTACTGGTTCCAGCTGCAGTGTGCAGTGACTTGTTGAAACCTTGACATCTGTTTTCCCTTTTCCTCCTTTTTTTCAGAATTCAACCATGTCACTTTTTTTTCCTGTGTTGCATGCTGAGCATTAAGTTAGCATGTGTGTGCAGCCAAAAGCCATTACACATCTCACTTATGTTCCAGGCAGTTTATGATGGAGTGCTGTCCTGCATGCATTTTATGAATGATTATGCCTGAAAGAAATGGAGTTTATGGCATTATCACCAGAGTCCGCCGTTAGCCAGTAAGCTAACATTTAAACATTCTGTCATGGATATTAAGGTGATGCACTGGGGTTTTGGAATTAAAATACTTTCAAAGAAGGGAAAATAACTCTCTAAATGCAATTTGGGTAGCTGAATATTCTTTTTGTACAGCCCACCTGCTGCTTGAAATTGGTGGTTGAAATCTGGTTCTGCTGCAGGCACGAGGTGTGATGGGTTCAGTTCAGATATTAACTCTTACAAATTTCATACTTCAAATGCCTTCTGCAGTGCATGCTCTCTCACAAGAGCAAGAAAGCCAGAAATGTTCCCACATTTGACAAAGCTGTGCTGAGGCAGGTTGCTCTGAATTTAAAGACAAAAGAAAATCATGGTTTTAAAAGTCTTTCAGGAAACTGCTCCTGGAATGCCACCTAATGTCCCGGTAGCCTCTAAATTAGATGCTTTCATAATGGTGTGTAGATTATAACTTTTAGCTTTTCATTTATCAGTCAGTAATATATATATAAAAATATATATATATATAATTTCTCTTATAGAGGGATTGCAGTACCTAAAGCAAAATTACCAATTAAAGCTTTCCATCTGGATTTGGATCCAGACAGCCAGTAAATTTTATTTGGACCAATTCCCAGAGAAGCTGTGTTTTCTGCTGCTTCCAAGGGAAGGCTGTGTGATCTCCCAGTGTCTCAAAAAATGATTGCAGCTTGCTCCCACAGTTCCCAGCTGGGAAGGCAGAGAGCAGCATCTGGCCAGTCAAGCAGAGCAGGGCCCAGCTTACAGCCTCCTGCTGAGCAGAACTTCACAAAAATAAGCAAACCTCTAGAAAAATACATAGTGGACCGAGGTAAAAAATTAATCAAATGCTTCTGTTCTAACAGTTAATTCAAGGATCCATACTTGTCTTATAGCATGAATTTGATAGCTTTTTTACTTGAAAATGGAAATAAGTGTTGTACACATTCATGTAAAATGGTGAGAATGCCTTTTTCTGGAAAATTTTATTGAGTATCAGGGAGAAGTTGCAATCAGAAAGCTTTACTGGTATGCAGGTATTTTGTAAAAGTGTTTTTTGAGAAACATTGATTGTGTGCACCTTATTTTTGAGATTTATGGATGAAATGCAATCAAACTACTTCAGAAGTAGCAGGCATCCTAATTACTGTTTCAGGTAATGGGCCAACATAATGCATTTACTAAACATAGCGACCATGACTGAGCAAAATGATTCCTTTCACCTAGCACTAGATGCTTGCCCTGAAAAACATTTTTGCTTTACTTTTGTCTTTTACTTTTTGTCTGTACTTTTGAAAGATATTTTCTTCTTATCTCCAAACCTGTAATTATAATTTTTAGAAATTGGCACCTGACTGCATTTTTCTTTTGAATGAATTTGTTTCACCTAGCTGGTCTCTGCCTCCTCATTTAGCTGCTCTAACCAACTAGAAGGATCATCAGTGAAAATTTTTCATGAAATGTGAACAATAAAAACTCATAATTGGTTGTTTTTGCATATTTGAAAGCTTTGAACATTGACATGAGAAGTAGTCCAGTGCTCTGCTGTTCACAGCAAACAGAACAAAACTGTGAATTTAATTTTTAAAAATATATCTGCAGTGGTATTCTAGAAAGTAGCATTATTCCAACAGAGGTAAAAAATAATATTTTCACTTGTAAAATGATTGATGATTGAAGAGCAGTTTGGGTTTTTTACTACATGGCCTTCAAATTGTGGGGTTTTCTTTTATAAGAAATTCATACAAGGGCCTCCTTCAGACGATGATCTTGCAACTGACACTCTTTTTGCTGCAGAACATACTGACCAGTGCTTATGATAGTTTAAGAGAATGCTCTGGAACCAGCTGCTTTTGTGCAAGTGCAGTGGCAGGAGTACAGTTATGTGAATGATGAAGTAAAAGCACACACCATCTTGACAAAGAGGTTATTAGCCATACTAGGATTCCTTGCTCCTTAAATCATGGACAACATATTCTCTGCTTAGCTTTTCTGAATATTTAAGAGCAGAATTCAGTCATAATAAAAAAATAAAAAGCTCACAGGGGTATGGTATATTTTTCAGCAAAACCCAGTTTTTCAAGCTGCTTGAGTTGTTTCCTTTGTTACATACATATTCTGAATTCAATCTCCAAAACTATTTTAGTACCTCTAACAAGGCCTAATTCAAGCACCTGAAGTCAAGGAGATGATTATGCTAAGTGATCAGAAATTAGAGTAATATTCATTTCCTGTTTCTTAGGGTTATGTGAATACAGTGTTAGCAAATAGTTGCCACCTGTTTGGAGAAGAAATCCAGGTGGGCTGCTGGAGTCTGCACTTGGCGTGTCTGACCACTAAACGGTAGTATTGTATTGCAGCTCACGAGGAAAAATACATGAATGTGGCAGAAGGAAAAAAAAAAATCCCCATCTAGTTGAGCTCTGCTATCAAGCCTTAACTATTCTTCCATTGTCCCATTAATTATATCTTCTGCTGTTTAATCAGCCATCCTGATGGCTGAGCTAACATCTATCAATGTCTGATTGTCTTGAAACAGCCTCTGTTTAACATGAAATGTGTGAGGAGAATTCCTTCTCTGTTACTGTACAAACTTTGTTCTGGTGTTTGAATTGTCCATCACAAACATGCTGATCTGTTGTGCAGTTGTTGTGGGATTTTATGGTAACTAGCAGGATTCTTCTCCAGTGCAAAAGCCACGTTCTCATGGCTCTTGTCCTGTCTGCTATGAAACAGTTTTTGACAGGGAGTCTCAAGTGGCCATGTTGGTGGTTCCTGTAGAGAAACCTTTCATGAATCTGAATGCTTCTCTAACAAAGAAGCTTGTTTACTAAATTAGAGTCTAACAAAGAAATTATTTAGGTTTCACATAATGTTTTGAGCCAAAGTGTAGTAGTTACTGTGCATTAGAACTGCAAACCTACTATCTTTATCTGAATTTTAAAAGATTAAGGTGAAAGCTTTTAAGAAGGGGTTGTCACAAAGTGAACTTGTTTTTCAACAGGAACATAACGGGAATTTGAAAAACCTAATTTAAGTTGACTGGTTTTCTAGGTGTGCCATCATTTAGTGCAAACAAGAAAAGTAAAATAGTGAAGTAAAACAATATATTAAGATTAGTGTATAAAGCATAGTATGGAAAGGTTTTCTTGTCCTTATGAAATACTTTACTGACCAAGAAAGTAATATTTTACTGAGTACATATTTTAACTGAAGACAGTAGGTGATTTTTCTGCCAGTTTTTTTGCCAAGGCTGATAAAGATCGTGCAGGCTGAGCTGTGTATTTCACAGAATGAATGTTGATCAATACACACTTCCTAGAAGTAGACTGATACCACATCTTCAGCAGTCAGAAAGGGAGAGAAACCTCTGTATTGGTGGCAGAGGAAGCACAATGAAGAGCAGTGGGTCCTGAGCCAGCACTGACCAACACACAGCTGAGGGGGCAATGCGTGTGAGGCAGGTGAAGCAGGACTTCCCAGGGCACAGGGATGCTGGCTTGTTTTGCCTCTGCTTTTGAGGATGAAAATTCGTGTGTTTTTAGCTATGATGGTGACTTGTGTTCATCTGCTTTGAGGGGGCACACACACAATGAGAGGTATGAATCTGCAATGTGGCCACACAGGCCAGTTGGCAAAGAGCAGCTCCAGCCAGCTCGAGCCCCTGTGGTAACATCTCTTAATTTACAGAAATCTCCATGGTACCATCTCCTCTTCATTTACAGAGGGCACTCTTGTAATGAGAATCTCATGATAAAATGCTCTTCTTCACTTCTTCACAGCTTGACGATGCAGTTGTCACCATGGAGATTTCACTCCAACAGCAAAGAATGTTTGGTGCTGCTTGACTTTGGGAATGTGTAGCAGATACTTCGCAATGACTTCAGCTAAGCCACCACCTGAGGGGAGAACCTGGAGCAGAAGCTGGGAGAGGAAGTGCATATACACTGATGATAAATGAAATTTTTTGTAGGTGACTGGCTCTCTAGAAATGGCATGTGTGTAATGACAGATAAATGTGAAAGGGTATGAATAAAAGCATCAGAGCATGAGCCAAAAGGAAGAGAAATAGACTTGCCTTAACCTTGAAAGAAATAGTCAAATGTGATGGTCTGTGAATTCCAGCTGAGGTATAATTCCTTTTCCTCAGAAAGAGGGGAGAGTCTGAGGTTCCTTGAGGAAAAGGAAGAAAAAAGTGAATTGCTACCAAATGCATTTAGAAAGAACAGTATTTTTCCTTCCCCTTCTGCAAAGGCCCTATTGATATGCTTGGATTTCTCGTTTCACAGAAATTATCTAAAAAGCAGTATGGAATTATTAATTTCTGATTTTCAAGAAGCTGTGAAATCTTTCTGTGCAAGTAACAGTTGATTGTTTTACTGGTCTGTCTTCTGATGGGAGCTCTACACAATAAGCAGTATGGTACAAAACTGAACAAAGCACTGGAAAAGCTTATATGAGATGCTGGGAGATAAATGGAGTAATACAGGCGGTGTCTTCTGATACTGCACTTCTGCAAGGATTATGAAGTGATTTTCCCCCTCTCCTCCGCTGGCCTGAGACCTGCAGGGGTGTGCCACAAAAATTATCAGAGGGCTGGAGCACTTATCATATGAAGAAAGACCAAGAGAGTGAGGGTTGTTGAGTGTGGAGAAGAGAAAGCCCTGGGCAAAACTTATAGCAGCCTTTGAGAACATAAAGAAGTCTGGGGACAAACTTTGCAGGGCCTGTTGCAATAGGAAAAATGGTTTGAAATGGTTTGAAATATTTTTTTAAACTAAAAGAGGGTAGGTGTAAATTAGCTATTGGAAAGAAATTCTTTACTGTGAGGGTGGTGAGGCTCTGCCACAGATTGTCAGAGGAAGTTATGGATGCCCCATCACCCCTGGAGATACCCAAGACCAGTGGCAGGGCTCTAAGCAGCCTGATCTAGTGGAAGATGTCTCTGCTCAGGAAATTGGACCAGAGGAACTTAAAGGTCTTTTAGAACACAAACTGTTTTGTGATTTAATTATTTATAAACTCTCAGGAATATTCATAGCTATCATGAGACTTGTTACTGACTCCCAGGATAGATGTCAGTGAGATAAATTCAGTATCTGAGATATTCCTCCATGAAGCAATAGATAAAAAGTGGGTAAGTACTGCAAAGATAGTTGTTAGTGAAAAATGTACTTTGACTAAGGAGAAAAATGAAGGCAGAATACCACTAAAGATCAAATTGAATCTCAAGGGGGGGACTTAATTTTTTTTTTTTTTTAAACTTGAAATATCAGCCAGAGGCAAAATAGAAAAAGAAAAATAGTAGTAGAGAGGTATAGTGAGCTCCTTTGACATGAATAACTGAAGAGACCTGACTAAGAATTAAACATTGAGTCTGAGTGAGCCAAAAGTAGCAGGAAAATGAAAACAAGCTCTGTAATAAAACTCATAAAACTTGACACAAAACTAATGAGTCAGAGTCCTAAAATCATGAGTCATTTAAACACTGAGGTTTTTCCAAGGAGAAAATATTTTTTATTGTCTTTTTTTGCTATCAGAGAAGGTAATCAAACTCAACATGAGATTGTTTAAGGTTCAAAAAAGCTACTTTAAAACAGATTTCAAACTTCCCATCTTGCTGATCATGGCTGAAGTCTGGAAGGCAATTGCCACTGACTCTCTGCCTGCCCCCTCCTGTGGACTGTTGCTTCCTCACCAGCCTCAATTACCTCTCTGTCACCCTCTCTGTGTGCTCCTGGCTGGCAGCCCATGTCTCCTTCTTCCTTAGTGCTTCATATTTTCCTATTGCTATGCTCCACTTCTCTGTTGCTTTTCATAAAACTCTGTACCCACTTATCACTTGAGTTCTCCTTAGGGCCTTCTTCATCTCTATTGCTTTAACCACCTCATTTCTTTGTCATCACTTTTCTTTCCAGCTCTCCAATAGCCATGATGCCTGAGGACATGCTAGCTTGAGGTTTTCTCATTGCTCATCCTAAACAGCTTTCAGCTTTAAGTCAAATTAAATTGTTATTAAAAGAAGACAAACACACAGAACACCCCCTCCTTCTTTTCTACCCGAGAACCCAGCACTATGGAAATTGTAACAAAGAAGTGTGATAGTAATCATGGTGGTTGTGCTGTAATGTGCTGGTGCTATGATATGTTCCTGAATGCAGTGGAAACTTTTGTTTTCTGAATATTTTTTATTCAAAAATATCAATGTTTCCATATTAACTTGATGCGTGGTCGACTTTAAAAGAATAGAAAATAATTCAATTTGCTCTGACTGATATACACAAAGAATTTAGTTCTGGGCTTTTTTTGTGGATGTGTTTTAAAGTGGGAATTTAAAAAGTCTCTGAATACAGTCAGAATACAGCAGTTATAAAAGAGGATTGCATTTGTAACTTTTATTTCATGCTTTTACTGAAAGGATTGATCCAATCACTCTGTTGCTCTTTCCCTCTGTGATTCTCTCCCTCTTCTTTCTTTCCCTGTTTTCCCTTTGCCCTCCCCTCTTTTTCCCCTGTGTTCTCCTTTCACTCCCTCCCTCTGCAGCTCCTCCAAACCACTTCTGACTGCTCTTTCTTACTTGTGGTGAGAGAATATAACCAGGGATTGGCTCTACAAGCTGCTGTTCTTGGGCCATGTGCACTCTGCCATGTGAAGCACAATTTCTGATGTCTTTTGTATATATAAGAAGGAGGGTCTCCATAAGAAGGAGACCATCTCCAAAGAGGTGAACTTTAATATTTCAGGCCAATCAAAAGAAAAGTTCCCATAGTAGATTTCTCTTTGGTTCCAAATGCTCACCTGCTTAAAGAAGGAAAAGTGAAGATAATTTTTCAAAATGCCTAAGGTGTGTAGTGTATATGGTGCAGAGCCGTTCCTGAGGCTGGGCTGGAAGACAGGTTTGCTGCTCTTGCTCCCTGTTCCTCTTCTGGGACAGCTCTGCTGATATGCTTTGTGCTTCCCTGGGAGCTGTGGGTGCCTGGCCCATCCTGGCCCTCGCGGGTCCCTTCTGGGGACACAGCTGCTGTGCTGCTTTGACTAGAGGGTCAAAGCGCAGTAGCAGCTACTGAGGTACAAAATAATTGGGAGGTCTTCCTAGGTAGACACCTGTGCTGCCCACTGGAAGGGCATGTGAGTGCCTTGAGTTGTTTACTAGGGCAATGATGATTTGTGTGGAATCCAGGCTTCACTGTGTACAACTTGCTCAGGGGATTTTAGGCATGACAAAATCTTCTGCCTCCTTTGATTTCCGTGGTTGTGGCCAGGTCAGCCAGTTTTATTTATGTGGTTTGCCTATAACCAAAACCTGTACTAGTGATCAATTTGCCTTTCTCATCATCAATCCAAGCATTCCCTGGCCTCTGCTAATGCTACTGTTATTTATTCATTCCCTTACAAAGTGTAAGAGAGACACCATTAATGTTAAATGATGTCTCCTTACCAGAAAGGTTTTGATTAAAAAGAGTCGCAGAGTATTTAGTACCACTTGTGTGGCAGACAATATTTTTTCATTTTCTTTTTATTTAAGGTGCACATTTGACTACTCTTGCATTGACTTTGTTTTTCCCCTTGTGAGAAATAAAACTTTATTTGTGAAAAAGAAGATGGATTCTGTGCCTTGAAAACAACAGAAAAGTCCAAGGGAGGCTTTTGTAGTTTGCTGATTTTAAAAATGACTAATTTTAAAGCTGATCACATGCAACAGAGCATGATCTCTAAAACATTTGTATGGTCCAGTTAAGGTGATAAAAATTATTGATCTTCCAAACTCTAACTTTTTAGGAGCCACGTTCTCCAAAAGTTAAAATGGGTAATAAAAAGCAGGTCCTGTTGCTTAGCTGATGACTGGGTGTGAATAGAAAGTGTTTGCAGATTTCTCTCCAAAAAAACCTGGAAGGAGGAGTGCTGTGTATGTGTCAGATGCCTTTTAATTTAACTGCTGAGGAGTGTGAACTTGCAGAGAGGGGCAGGGATGCTGAGACAGCAGGGATGGAAAATGCAGACAGCGAAGGCCATCTCAGAGCTTCCAATAGCAGTATAAAAAGGTACTGAAAATCTTAAGAGAAATTGCTCTGGAAGAAGATGGATTGGAAAGGAAATTGTGATCTTGTTATAACCTTTCTAAGAGCTAGAATTATAATTCCAAAATTATTAACATTTCAGGAGGCAAAAAAAAACCCTGTAATTTTACATACATAATATGAAACTGAGGGCAAGGAGAAAAGAGGCAAGCATAATAACACTTTAAATTATAAGTGTAAAGTTTAATAAACCCCAAAGATATTTAAGCACAAATTTTTTGTGTGTTAATCTTATTTTCTTTCTTATTTGCATTTAAATTGCACTGATTGAACCTGAGATGCTTTAAAAATAGGTATAGTTGAGCCTGGTGTTAAGTGTTGCTTCCTGAATTTTAATGTCTTGTTTAGGCTTGAAAGAAACCCTCTTAACTGGTTACAACTGAACATTTTTGGGTTTTATTAAATCCTCTTTTTTTTTTTTTTTTTTTTGTCTGAAATGTAATTTGTATTCATGTTTGTTATCAAAATAGTTCAACTTTGTGTCTAGAGTTGCTTATTGCTGGTTTGATTCTAATACTGTGCTTGGTATAAAGACAGATGTAAAAGTCATTACTCCCCAGAAGTGTGTCAAACTTGGGAAGCAAAAAGGAAATCACAGGATTTTTAATGTAATTCTGCAAATTAGTAGTTTTGTACATGGAGTGGGAGAGGTGGCAATTTCAGAGGAACTTGACTGGAGAGAAGAGCTGTCTGAAGTTTGGTGGGAGTATGGGGTGGGAAGATAAGGCAGGATATGTCTTGTGGACAAAAAAGAATGATGGGAAGCAAATGAGTTTATTTAAATGCTGCTGAGGCTGATACACTAATAGAACATAAACAGAGTAGGAACATGGTAAAAAGCTCTACCAAATATTTACATTGTTGATGTTCAGGTAGTGTGTAGTGTTAAGATGACAGTGGTCATAGAAATAGGGTTGTGGTGGATCTGAATTTAAATATGCATGTATTGCTTAAGGAAAGGATAATTTAGGAAGAACCTTTTTTTTGTCCTTTTTTTTTTGCATTTATTTCATCTAGTTGTTCTCTGTTTCCTGTTTTATTTTTTCTATTTGCTAATGTTCTACCTTTAAAATTGTTATAATTTTTAATAGTAGTCTACAAGTAAGTCACGACATGTACCTCTAATTTTCCTCTTCATGGCATTTCTGCTGAGGCTCATAACTGTTGTGGATGTCAAAGCCTTCAGGCATGTTTCTGAGAATGATAGGTGTGAATTTTATAACCCCTAGACATTAGTTACTTCAGATTGATGGGGTACTTTTAATGCCAAAATCTCATTAGGTAATTCTTTCATTTCTCTTTTTGTAGATTTTAAATGCTTTTTCTGAGGG
The DNA here is from genome assembly GCF_050655825.1 of Lonchura striata. NCBI lineage: Eukaryota > Metazoa > Chordata > Aves > Passeriformes > Estrildidae > Lonchura > Lonchura striata. The sequence goes on from NC_140703.1 coordinate 67,520,534, forward strand.
GCTTGTTTAGATGAGCTGGACTGTTCTCAACTGTTTTGTCAGTTTTTAGAGACTGTTCATGTGTTGATTTGGTGACTGTAGACTTGAAACTCTATTTGCGAAATTACCCTGTTCAAACATCAATGCATTATTTAATTAAAAAACTTGATATAACAATATTTAAGCAAGCCTGCTCATATCGAATCTTCTTGTAAATATGAAGTGAGAACAGACTTTATTACGTATCTTTGTGTTTTTTTAAAGCTGGATAGACATCTAATTTGTTTTTAAAATTTGTCAAAGCTGTAAGTCAGTAAGTCTGAAGTCAGTTTTTCATAGAAGTCACTGATTCTTTGTTTAATATGATTCCATATGATTGGCAAGATTGAATTGTTAAGCAGTGACTTGTAAAGTAACTAAAAGCTGTTGTAAGGAAATCATAGAACAGAATGGTTTAGGTTGGAAGGAACTTAAAGCTCACCTAGTTGCAACATCCCTGCCATGAGCTCAGAGTTGCATCCAGAGTTGGTCAGAGTTGCATCCAGCTCTTGACTTAGTGTTTCCAGGGATGGAGCATCTACCACCTCTCTGGGCAACCTGTTCCAGTGCTTCGCTATCCCTACTGTAAAAAACTTCTTCCTTGTATCCACCCTCTTTTAACTTAAAACCATTACCCCTTGGCCTGTTGCAACAAGCCCTACTAAAAAGCCTGTCCCAACCTTTCTTCCAAGCCTCCTTTAGATGCTGAAAGGCTGAAATAAAATCTCTAAAATCTTCTGTAGGGACACAAAAGCACACCAATGTGGTGAACTGAACCAATATTAACTGACTGTTCATAAGGAATAGAAAGAGCTTATCATTTTACTGAGTATTAGAAGAATTATTCCCAGCTCATCTGACTTGACTGTTCAGCTTGGTGCCTTCAAAGAGAACTTCACATTGACTCTGGCACACAGAGAGAGACTTTATGAAGGAGGTTTAGTTCACCATATAAGTTTGATTCCCTGACAGAGAGATTTTTGCTGAAATAACTGCATTTCATTCTGCATACAAAGCTGTAACTTTATTTCATTGCAGCCAAATAATGGAGATGTGAACTGAAAAGCAAATTAATTACTCACTAACTACTGAATGGTACCTTGTGCACAAACAGAAGGCGTTTACCTCATACCATAGATGCATCATGTAATAAATCTGATAGTTACAGCTTTTTGTCTTATCTTTCCCTGCAGTGTCCATAAAAGTTTCTCACTCATAACAGATGGTCAGAGCACCATGAAATTTATCTGGAGATGAAGCCCTGTTGATTCCATTAAAAGTGAAGAATTTTCATGCAGATGGAGACAAAGAGGGATTTATTGTTATAATTCCGATGGTGAGGTATTTCATACAATGCCTTCCTTTCCTTTTTGTTTGCAGGTGATGTGCCTTCAGGATTTTTTTGGCGATGATGACATTTTTATTGCATGTGGACCAGAAAAGTTCCGTTACCAGGATGATTTCCTGCTGGATGAAAGTGGTAAGATGTATTTTTTAAATGTTTGCAATGAGAGTAAAGGGCATATTTCTGTATCATGCTAATTAAACTAAAGCAGTATCACCTGGATTGATTTCAAAAATAGAAGAAATATTTTAATTCAAAATACTGAAAATAAGATAATTGAAAGAAACAATAAAGCTGTCTGCCTCTTGCAGCATAAAACTTGATTTCAGCCTGAATTGTACATATTGTATGAAAAGTCATGTTTGGTGGTATTCCTTTTTTGGTAAGGTCTTTTGTGTTTTGGCTTTGAATTTATTCTGTTTCTTTATCACAATTTCTCAGGCTTCCAGTATCTACCATTGAGATTTAGTTAATGATTCACAAGTAGTGTGATAAAGAAATAAAGATGCAATTCTAACTGGAAGATAAATGTAATCAGCAGATGCAGACAAAGTCATCAGAGAAAATTCAATGAGTTCTCTGTTTTTCAGAGGCTGACTAATACAATAATGAAATCAATGTATGTAATCCTCTAAGGAAAATACATGTTTTGTTTTCAGATACTTTTATTGTTGCAAAGAATATTCCTGATTTGGGAATCCCAGTTGTAAGGAAAAAGAAGAAAAACTAACTATAGACTTTGTGCATTCAAACAAACAAAACTGCCAGCAACATTAAGTTTATTTTGTGCAGAACAAGACACAGTAAAAGTTTTATTGCTCCTACACTCTTTCTCTGTCCATGGTATTTTTGTAATCCATTGGTATCAAAATCTCTAATATTGTTTTAAAATATCAAAGGTCTGAAAGAACACTTGGCTGAAGAATCAGTCAGAGAAGATTTTGTTACAGCAGTAAACACTTCACAGTCATTATGTGTGTATCTGTTTAGTGTCACCACTTCTTCATGGTTTTTGATGCAGTTAATGCTCTCACACTTGGTGTAATTATAGATGGTGTAATTATATTTTTCTGACTAACCTGTGAAGCTGGAGGACCTCTTGGTTTTCCCAGATGCAGACAAATGCTCCGTTAGTCTGTGTAGGAGCGGAAGGAGGCAACTTGAGCAGACCTGACTCTATGAGTTGAAGGATGACTGATAAAGGAGATGTCTTCTGGGCACAGGAATGACCTTTTGTGGCAGGCGCAAACAGAAGCAAGAACATGTTCTGACCTTATAATATGAAAAAAAAATCAAAATAGAGCACCACCAGATCTGCACTTTGCAGGAATGAAATTGCTGCAGTTGACTCTCAAGGCAAAATGTACTGATGGTGGAAAAAGTAGCTTTAGCCATTTTTAGAATGGGAATTAGGAAAGTGGGGGGACATTTGACCAGCAAAGGAGTTTCCCAGTTGGCTTTGTGCTCAGAATGGAGGTCCTTTGACTGTGTAGTCTGGATTCACTTGTTTCATCTGAAGGATGACATTGGTGGCTGCCCAGTGAACACTGTGACAGTTTTTGCAAAGATACAAGAAATGCTGATGACAGATTTGTCTAAATCCCTTTTAGAAGTATGTAGTTGGTTTTTGGAGGTCTAATGCCAAAGTACAGATATAGCCTGACTCTGCATAATCTTTGTTTGTCTGACATATCAGCATCTCTTTGAGTAAGTGATATTTTTGTCTGAAACTTTGTTGCTTAAAACCATTTTGTACTGATCTTATAAAAAGAGAAATCCTTAAAATCTGTGCTGAAAATACAACTTTAGCTATTTGTTATAGTGCTTGCTTTTCTATCAGATAAAGATTCAGTGAACATTGAGTGGGTTTTTTTACTGCAGGAATGAAGAAAGGGAAAAAAATCAGATTTCACACTATGTCTCTTATTTCTTTGAGAAGTGTACATCAGCTTTGCTCTCTCTCTTTCAGGAGGTTTGATATCAGAGAACTTGTTTAGGTTGCTTGCCAATAATAGCTGATGTACCAATTGGTATGCATCTAGTCAGGCTTCTCTAAGCAGGAGCAAGAGTTGAAGAGAAAATAATTTTTTTAAAAGGAGCTTTTAACTTGTTTTGCTTGGCAAATGAAATTGTATGATCACAGTGCATGTCTGTGCATTCCTCATAGTTAATCTAAGAACATTACAAGTATTAGGAAGTGCTATCCAACTGTGCAGGGCTTGTAAAGCCTTTCTCTGCTTCCCTGAAAAGCATTTTAAAGCAACAGTCTGCTGGTTTGTCACTACTTCCCTCCAGTAGACTCCAGGTTCAGCCAGATGTTGAGAGTAACTATTAAGGTCTTGCAGCAGGAAGATTAAAGAAAAGCAAAATTTGAAGGTGAAAAAGAAAAATAGATAGAAGAAATATATAAATAATCAGGGTTCTGAGCTTTTGGGAATTACTTCTGAGGGAGGAAGAGGAATGCCATTTTTTTGTAATCTGGCTTCAGAACTCCTAATAAAAGAGGTGATCAAGAGGCAAAGTTGGGGGCTGGGAAGCCAGTCACCTGTATACTGGGATCCATTGTAGCTAACACTAGGTAGCTGCATGTAGGTAATTGCCTGAGACTGAGCCATTCCTAGCAGAAATATTTCCCAGTAAAATACCAGATTTACTGATAAAGTAGATTATAGATATTTGGTTGACTCAGTTGAAAGTGGATCTTTTGAAGAGTTCATATGAATTATGCTCCAGAAATGTCTGGTTTGCTTCTCTAAAGGTATCTATATGCCTGATGTAGCTGTTCTTGTCTACACTTTATGTTTTAAAGTTGCTTAAAAAGCTTTTAGGATGAGATTAATTCCACTCTATCAGAGAGGGAAAATCTCATCAGTTTGCATTATTTCTAGTCATCTTTGTTTCTCTTGCTCCCATGACTTGCTCTTGCCTTTGGATAGCACATTCTAAAAGCCATAGAATCAGAAATTTAGAAAAAAAGAGTGTAGAAGTCAGTGAATCAATATCCCCATTTAAGTGTGGAATTAACATTCTGCATTTTATTTCTGGCATACTTGGCTAACAAGCCCCTCTAAAGCTTGTGATGAGGAAGAATCTGTATCCTACCAAGACATTCTGTGCCAGTGGTAAACTCTTACTGTTTTTCAGCTATCTTCTCCAGCTATCTTCCCTTACTATAAATTAAATCCATTACTACATTTCTTATCTACTTTGAGCATGGGAAAGAAATTATTCTTTTTTCTTTGAAAAAAATCTGTGGACTCATCAGTTTTCTTTAGGCTGAACAATTAGGTGAGCTTTGCTTTGACTTCAGGCTCAAACCTGCCCTTGAAATTGAGGGTATGTGTTCCTTCTTTATATCATCTCCCTTTTCTGCTTTATGTCTTTTAGGAAGAGGCATTACATATCCCCTTGGCAATCAGCTAAGAAAAGTCAGTTAATGAGTGATCTATTAAAGAGAAAAAAACAAACAGTCCTCACTATACATTGCAGTTTCTTCCCTGCCTGGATGTACAGATGATTTTCATACTAAACACACTGTTTATTGCATGAAATGCAGAAACAATAGGCACCATACCCATCATAATTCCTTGCAATCATCTCCATATCTGACATAATCAACAGATGCGATAGCCACACACAATTTCATCAAAGATCTGCTGATGGGACATAAGGATGCATGTGAGTGACCACCATAAAATTAAGAAGTAAACGCTCCTTGTTTGTCAAGTGTCAGTAGTGATGCTATTTTCATAAAAAGTTTTTATGGGATATGTAGGCACAAAAGCATGAATGAATGCACACATTACAGCAGATTGTAAGAAGAAAAAAACTCTTCAGTGTAGAGTATGTCAGTGAACGCTGCAGGCATTGTTAGCTTTCAGTTTTGGAAAGTCTCCCAGAAATCCCAGGTTTTCTTTAGCTGATGGTTGTTCAGTTTTCCAAGAAGAGGTTAGGGGAGGCCTTTCAATAGCCCTTAGCTGTGTGTTGGCAAAGATTAAGGTTTAAGGGCCACTCTCACAAAAATATTTGCAATCAGCTATTATTTAGGCACCTAAATAGGATTTTGCAATGTGAGTAACTCATGAGATTTGCCCTAATTCAGAACATCTCCTTTGCTTATACAGATCTTTCTTTCTCAGCACTGTAAAATAAGAGAACTTTGAGGCTGGCAGTATCAAAATTAATTTTTTAAAAAATTAAATTATTTTTTATGTTCTGTTAATGTTTTCTGAGTGCTTTGGAACCTTCAGAGTTGCACAAAGAGGTTATGGAAGACTTCATCATGTACTGAGGTGCATCATGTACAAAAGCTGCAATCTCAGCTAGCCAAAGCCAGTGTCTCTGCCTCCAAGCAGAGTGTAACAAATACAGAATGTCTGGATGTGAAAACAAGTGCAGATTGCTTGTCAAAAGCACATATTACTGTTATGGAAACAATGAGGAGAATGATTCTCTTTTTGGGGAAAATTAGAACTGGAACTTTGAAACCTAATTTCACTTTGACTTTGCTGGCCTGTGTTAGTCCTCAGCTCAGCATCTCTGGGGCAGCAGTGTTACTGCTTCATCTTGCCAGCAGCAGAAAACTTGCCAGGAAAATCTGAGTCCTGTGGTGTCCTCACACACGTGCATGTGTGCATGGAGGCGTGCACACGCATCTGATCCAGGAACTGCGGCTGGGGTCAGGGGTATCGTGTTTATCCCTGTTAATAGCTGTCATGTTTCTGCAACCTTCATTAATCTGTCCTTCCTAAAAGAGGCAGGAAGGGGAAATTGCTTATAGTCCTCATCTACCCTGATTTATAGGACAGAGACGGATGTGTTAAGCAGATTTTGGCTGGATTAGGAGTGGAGAGCATGCTGGCTGACTTACTCTGCCCTCATCAAAAACTCGTGCTTTGGCAATTGGAAAGTAATGGTGGATTCTGGGGACTTCGAGATACAAGTTTGCTTTCAACAGAGGCATAAATATAAAGTGTTCCACTACAGTGTGATATTTTCAAATGTCAACAGCTGCTGGGCCTTGGAAACAGATATTCTGTGTATGAGGAAGAATCAAACTAAGGCAGGAGAGGTCAGACTCTGGCTGGATGTACCACTTAGACTAATGATTCAGAAAGGCAAGAAGGAAAGAAGTTGTTTTTCCAATGGCTTTGCATCAAATGCTCCCTTTATCTTCCATTTACAGGACCTCCATTTTCATCTCCACCCTCTCTTAGTGCTGTAGGTAGTTGCACAGTACCCTCAGCTTCCTCCCATTTGGCACATTGGCACTTGTCTTCATTCCCTTCCTCACAATAAGTATATTAAGAGAGGCTCTCTTATATCCAGTAGAGATTCCACAACTTCCCCCAAAACTGTAACCCCTCACTGAGACCACCTGTGTCCAGCTGTGCTGGAAGTACCTCCCTCCCTAGGCCTGTGCATCCAGCTTGGCCCTGGCTGCCTGGAAGTACTTGGCTGTATGGCAGTGTGTGAGTGACTCACTCGTTTCTCTTGTGTTAAACTCTTAAAAGGAAGATGCTGATTTTCAGTGGAGTACTCAGAACAGGCTGTTAGCGTGATCGTCAGGTGGCTGTTAATATAATATCATGTGGCATTCATTAAATAAAATCTGTAGTAACGCTTGAGTCAAATGAGCTGCTCACATGAAAAATGCATTCCCAAAACTTCAGGCTTATTATATGCATTTCTCTTTTAAAATCTGCCTTTTTTATAGGTATGTTCTTGATTGCAAAAGCCCACTTCTTTATCTGTTGTCTGCAATGTTCTCCACTGTGTCTCAAAGGTGTACTTATTTGAGACATTGCTTCTCACCTTTCTGCCTAAGCATCTCTAGCAGAGAAAGCTTGACCACTTAAATCATAACATCTTTGCTTCATCCCACCAAATGGCAGATTTATAGACATGAATAGGGGATGTTAGATCTTTCAAGAAGATGACATACATGCTTTCCAGTCCAGATTTACACTGAAATGCATGTCCCTTTCCTCAACTCCTCACAATGCATGTATATTTGCATAGTTATCACTTTTCATCCATGTTGCAGTGAAGAGGTTGCCTGTATGTATAGCTAGGAAAAATTGTGGTTACTTACAGCTTGCACAACAGCCATTGAAACTGGCCAAACAGTAGAACTGCAGTTAATGCTAATTCATTCTGCTCATTGAACCAAATGTTCTTCAATATGTTTTCTGAGGTATTTGCTTCCCCAGAAGTCTGTTAAAAATAGCATGAATGAAATGCTATCCAATAAACTAGAACTGGTGGAAATTCCTGTTTCATTTGCATAATGAGGTTTGAGTGTGCAAATTCCTTCAACCTTTTTCAGCAGTAAAGCTGATTTTGGATATGAAAGTGCTAAAAAATTTGTGCCCAAAAATATCAAGGATTTCCTCAATAATATTTACATAGTAATAAATGGTATTTATGTTGGGATTTTACAAAACTTCAGTTTATTTTTCAAAAAAGAGAAATTGTTATTAAGCATAACCAGTACTATTATCTAATGTACAAGGAAATATAATCATAACTGATAGTGTTATTAAATAGTAAATCAGAGTAGACTGAATACTTAATGTTTTTCTATAGCTTGATATTTTTCCTCTTTCTTTTTGATTCTCATAACTTCTTCAATATTTAGATTAATGAGAAGATCCATGAGAACATTTTTCTTACAGAACATTTAGAGCTATTTTCCCAAACTGTGAACATGAGTTGTATATCCAAATGCATAAAGTATAATTCCAATGTTTATGACCACTTTTCTAAAAAATTTTTGTTTCTGGGGAATAAAGGCAGAAATTCGATATATACAACAGGGTACATCTTGGGACTCAAGCTCTTACTTTGACTGTCTCATATCTATTCTTTTGCCATGGAAGTTGCTTTATTTTGCAGCCTTTGATGATATTCTAGTTTGTATAATAGTCCATTTGAGATCACAAGTTTAGTTTGGAGCTTGTGTGATCAGTCTGACCCTCAGAAGATGGTAGCTTCCAAAATAGCAGCTTATTTCCAGTTCTTTTTATGAGAGATTCTTCATTTTACTTTTCCAGTTTTAGTGATAATGGAAGAAGAATATAGTAGCTGTATATTTTAACCTCTTCCACCAAGTTTGTTGAGTAGGTTGGTGAAGAGCATAGAGAAGTTTCATATTGGAGATGTTTATGTTTGTGCTTTTCTTGTCTTGTTAATTTGTCAGGTAAAATGGAGCATGCAGTGTGGGTAATCTTGGTGAGTACATTTGTACTTTTCACCATTTGCAGAAACTTCATAATGCTGGAAATTATTAGAATCTGATCAATTTTTGAAACTGTGTTCTGTGGCAGGCAATCATTTGGGTGAGCAACATAATCCCATTACAAGTTTGCATGGCACAGCTTTGAGATGAATAGTTCTTCTGTCATCGGGGCTTCATCATTCAGTCTGAGAACCTGAAAAAAACGTTCAACTGCTGAAATGTATTAGGATTTGCCCTGGAGACATGCCTGTTTGTTGAGTGGCATGGTTGTACCAGAGATTTTTTTATGGAAATTAGACTAGCCAGCAGTAAAAGTAGACTAACTTGCTAAATTGACCACTGTAATTGTCTAATCTTTATTAAAGATACAGGCCCTATACCTGAAGTCATATTTTGAGTATGTACACACTTTCTTTTAGTGCCAGAGCTGCCCAGACACTTTTATACTTTTAAAAGAGCATAATTTTATGCTTTTAAAAGAGCATAATTATACAAAATTCAGTTATTTAGCTTTTACAAAGCAAAAATATCTTGAAGGCATATGAGGAAAATGTCTTCATCCTTAATAATCATTAAAAGCTTTCTTTTAAAATCTTATCAAACATAATCTTCAGCACAGCAGCTGGGAGAGAATCAAACACAACCTGTAAAATATTTCAAAGTGATGAAAGTAGAGTAAACCAGTTATATTCATATTTATATAGTCATACATATTCATTGAGATGGTGTATACAGACAGAAATGTATCAGGTATAAAGATCAGTAGAAGAATTTTGAATAATGGCTGTGTTGGTCTGTGCTGCAAAAGTGGTCACTCACAATGTGTGCTGCAAGAATAGTTTGGTGCTGTTATTTACAAAATGCAACCTACAGAGATTTCCCATGGAAAACCTCAAAAGTCTTGCCTGACAGCTCAGGTTGCTTCTGTAAACACTCACCTTCGAAGAAACCTTTTTCTGAGCATAGCTCCCTGCAGGAGAAGTGGATGTTAATAATATGCTTAAAGCAATATAAGGCTGAGTAATCTTTAAGAAATCTCATGTTGCCATGGAATTGAACACCCGTAGGTGGTAGGTCATAGAGCTCTGATTTGATTTCTTTTATTCTTCAGTCAGAGCTTTTTTAAATGTTCTATGGGAATTGTAACCCTGGTTTTATTTTGTTTTTGTCTTTTTTTTTTTTTTCCTTTTGAAAGAAAATCTTCTAGGGACTTAAAATTTATTAAATCAAGAAGGGGACTAACATGAAATTTCATTCTTTCAAATGAAGGATCTCATCCAGGGAAAGTTTGTAGAAGGTTGCTCATTATTCCTAATGGAGTGTAGTTAAAAGACAAAGAAATTTAAGTTATTTAGTCTTTTCTCTTACTCTGGAACAGAAAAGAGATATTATTTTCTTAGCTACTTAGAACTGTTAAGATTATCTAGCAAAAAAAGAATAAAACTTACAGAGTAAGGCTGTTTCTGATGAGGACAGCATGTTTGGGAAGAAAAAAATCTTGTAAGAGAAAAAATTTGATGAAGCTTTATACAAACTATTCCTGTCTTAGACTATACATGCTCTTTCTATTTTTCAAGCACATATTGATATCTGCAAAATAAGTGACTTCAGAAAATGGAATAGATTTATTTTTGCACAGCAGTTGCTGTATACTGCAGGGCTGTAAGATAGGTGATATTCTTTTCTGCTTAAAAATATAAATTGGGAAACCATGGGATATACACAACAGGGAGCCTAATTTTGGTATCAAGTAAATGCTTGAAATTGACTTTAAAAATGGAGTTTTAAAATTAATACTTAAGCATTTAATAATAACAACAAACCTGCCCAAATAAAACAGAATATTTTTTGAAAATCACTTTGGGGAAGAGCTCTCTCCTGAGATTCTGGTGGGAGTCTTCTGGGATCATAGCTCAGACTACATGTAGACAGCTGTGATAGTTCTTAGTAGCAGGAAAAATTCTAGTGTATCATGAGGTGCATTAGACTTCCTAGATGCATATTACAGACAAAATGCTACTAGTGCTGGCTGGGAACGTTTATGTTCTTAGATTTAGTGCTGTTAATGATAACAATATTACAATAAAAAACTGTTTTAGGAAGATCATTAGATGTAATAATATACTGATTTCATTTATGATGACCAGAAAACGAAACCAGTCCAATGTTAAAAGTTTTATTACATTAAGAAAGAGAAATTTGAAAATCCAAAAGAATTAGTCAGTGAAGTTCATTAGACTTAAGAATTTGGGGACTTGTACATTGGAGGAGGTTTGGAATTTCAACCAAAAGCAAGCCAAAAGCTGTCTTAGGTTTGCATCCAAAATATATTGGTAAGGGTCCAAAGTTCAACTGATGGAAAATGGAAAGCCTAAAAAGAATTGCTCAGTAAAAATGTCAATACCAAACATAGAAATAGTCATGTAGTCACATTTGCAAAAATTATGCTGATTTTGAGTAAAGGTTTTAGCCAGATGTGGATATTTTAAAAAACTACAAAAACATAACAAACCATCACAAACTGAGGCAATGAAACAGTGTAGTAATGACAGATCTACCATCTCAATTTTTTGGCTTCTATATTCAGCAAAAAATAAAACACATCATGGGAGAAAAGCCCCCTTTCTAATCAGAATCCTTGGAGAAATGCAAATGACTGTCCCAAAGAAGAATGCATAAGTTGAGTCGGTTGCCAAGTGCATCATGTACAAGTAAGACCTGTCACTGTTCAGGAAAAAATGTGTTTGATTTTGCTTCCTTTGAAGCAAACCCCCTGATATTAGTAAAGCTTGTCTCTCTTTTTGTTTATCTGACTGTCCATATTGAATAAAAAGTCTCTTTGAGTTTCCAGAGAGGACATCAGCTATGAATAAACTCATGTGTAAACTCCAAAATACTCCTCTGACCAATCTCTGAAGTATGCTGTGGTACACAGAATGAAAGATGGTTTCATGGGCTATTTCCGACCCAACATGCATTTTCGATCTGCAACTACTTAAACTTTCTCAGAAGGAAAAAAACCTATCACTGGGACTTTACACACCTCAGTAAGTGTTGTGGTGTTAGCAGATGTTCTTAGTAAAGCTACATTCTCCAGATATCCCACTGTTAGCCTATTGCCAGGATGACTCAGCCTGTTTACTTTAGTTTTATCTAAATAATTATAGTAAAATGTAATTGCCTGAACCAGATAGCATTCAAGGAGAACCCATTAATATTAGAGGCAAAAGTTGCCTAGGGACTTTCAAGTTAGAGACAGCTCTGGAGTCCTTGACACTTTTTAACTTGGGAGACTTAATTTCTGGGTTTTCTGTTGATAGGTAAGGCAATGTTGCGATAAATCTGCTTGGTACTGTCGTGGACGTTGAAGAAACAAAAATGTGGGTGGTCTGAAAAACTGTGTGTGGCTCTAGATGGCAGGTGGGTTTTGTTGCTCACCTTGCAGCACAGCTCATGGTGTGAGGCATGAGAGTCCAGGTGTGAGTATTGGCTTAACAATATCAGCAAACGGAAGTGCTTTGCTTTATTAAGAGTGCTGTCTTTAATTGTTTGGTGCATAGGGATTTGTCTGTTGAGAAGATCCATGCTGTAGTAAGTTTGAATCTCCAGGTTGGCCTTTTTCCATTTGTAGATTCCTTAGGCACTTGTTGGTTTGATATTTCTCTGACATTGCAGCTCAATTTTTTTTTTCTTATGTGTGTGAAAATTTGATAAGAACTGTCAAACATGCTAATATTTGACACTGTAAACATTCTTTTTTATTTTTTTTATGGCCTCCCAAATATTGCTATTTTAAAAAGTCATTACGATACCAGGTGGTTTTATTTCTTCAGACAACATCATTTTAAAATTATTTTCTTCACAAATGTCTGCCTGATAACTTTTAATACTCTTATTACAGGCAAATTTGAGATACTAACTAAAAATAATGAGTCTGTAATTTTTTCAATTCCTTGAGGTATGTTAAATAACTTCATGTGCTGCAAGAGAGCCAGTGTGTGCCTCTTTAACTTTCTTTAAAGCCAGACCTACTGCAGTAGACACTTACGTAACAGCTTGTGTTTAAGTGGAACAAAAATACGGCTTTTATAACTCCTTCTCTACTTTTTGATCAATTTTTTTAAAAGTTTCATTTCCTTTTTCTACCCCTTACAAGCAATCTACACCTACTTACATGTTCCTGCCAACCTAAACCAAATTCATACCAGTTACACATGTTAAAATTTGGAATAATTGCATTCTTTGGAGAAGGCTGTGATTGGTGGTTGGTGAATTGATCTAGATTTGGATACAGCTTTTTGTAGGGAAGCCAGAGACATGGTGTAAAAAGAGCCTACAGCCACCTCCACAGCACCCACATCTTCCCCACTGCCCTGGGGTACAACGCTCTTTTTTGAATGAGTGGATGGCAGGAGGGATGATGTTTGATAAAGGACTAGATGAGAGGAAAACCTGCAAGAAATGCAAAGTAAACATGACCGTCGCTTCATAATAAGTACTCTTAGGTGCACAGCAAGGTAGCACAGAACAGCCAACATTTTTTACAGGATTCCAAAATACCTGATATTCTTGTCATGGACAAATCTGTAATTATAGCTTAAAGCTCTACACATGGATAGAGCTATATGAGGAACCAGAACCAATGACTTCCTGGTAGACAAAAATAATGTGATTCTTTTTGGCACTGGTCCACATTTTCCACCTCCAAAACAAGTGTCCTGATATTTTGTGTGCAGGAATGCAAGACACATGATACTAAAGAGGAAGGAAGCAAGAAGGTGCATGTGTCTACAGTCTAGTAAGTAAGGTCATGCACCAGGGAGAAGAAGCACTTCCATTCAGCTCTTTGCCTCCTAGGTTAGTTTGCAGTGTCTGTATCCACCATCCCTTACAAGCAAAAATACCCAGGCGTTAAATATTAATTGTCATCTGTTTAAGTGTGTGTCCTAATTGCCAGGTAATGGAGTGAAGCACCTTTGTGGATGTTCTTGTTGCTCATATTCCCCCTTGACTGGCATGGCCCTGTCACGTGTCACTTTGTCACCTCGGAGGACCACAGTCTTGGGAATCTGCTTTGCATCTGTGAAACCACTTTGAGAGTGAGGGAACCTTAAACTTTGAAAATGACCATCCAGAGCCAGGAACCTTCACCCTTTCTCAAGTTGCATCCATAAACCAAAATTTTGTAGGCATAACTCCTTAATCACACCAATACTTTTAGTTTTGTGTTTAGAAGTATCTTTGTTGTTATTGTCAATGAACTTAGGCATTTCATATGCATTAAGTAAATGGTGATCTTCAGTTAGTACAGTGCCTGTTATTTTTATTGAGAGCATGTGAATGAAAAGAGAATTTACGGTTACTTTTATAAGTGATTAAACAATATTCTTTATACTGTGTGAAATACATATTTTTCTCCTAAGTTCCTACATTTTTTTTCTGGAGATTTATGATCTACCCCTATATTTCTCATTTCTGTGTGAGTCAGACAGCTTTGTTATCAGAACTTTGTGAACCTATACCAAATTGAAAGTATTTTTAATTGAAAAAAAATAGAACAAAAGTCTAGGAAAGTATAACTTGTAAGTTACTTAAGAACGACCATGTTTCACATCTTATAATCACATCTTGTGCAACAAGAGTGTTACTACAGCAGTTATTTAACTGTTCTTAAACTCACTGAGACATTAACATTGCAAAGAAGAATTTTCTTACAAGTTGATATCATACAGATAGCCTAACAAGCTGTTGTAAGTAATTTGAAGAAAATTGTGCCCAAACACTGAAAAAAAAAATAAAATTAAAGGAGTTCAAACCCAGTACAAATAGTGTGCTGTTATTCCTTTTCTGCCTTGTAGCATTTAAATACTTTACCATTCATCTCCCCATTTATGCCTAGAGTTTCTGAAATCTTGATCAGGTTGAAAAATGCAGTGTGCATTTAAATTTTCAGAACTTTTTGGGCACTGAAGTAGCATGTGGCCTTGTTAAAAGACATAAAATTCTTACTGTGTTGTGCTTGTGTCTGGTAACTGGTCTAAAGAGTGAAGTAGCTTTGGAAGGAGCCAAGCCTTTATCAGTTTATGTCAGGGTTGAGAGTTTCATAAAGTGATTCATGAATCGATGTCTCAGCAGTCTCCTTATATGTGAACCATGGTTATTCATGAACTCTGGTGCTGAAAGTCTTATCAAGTACTTTGTGTCTGGACTCCAGGAATGTGCTAAAAGGTTTTCAGTCATCGAGTGATCCCAGGATTTTGGAGAACATGATTTTTTTTTTGTCCTCTCAATCCTTTTCCTGGATCCTCTCTTAAGTATAGCCTTCTCAGCCCCAAGATTTGGCTCTAGCTGAGGTCAAAGGGATTAGCTACCATTACACAAGTGCTGATGAAGTTTCCTAGCTAAAATAAGAGTTTCTTTGACAGTGTGTATTTTTGTGTTGCATTAGAATGGATACCTAATAGATAGATTTTTTTGAGCCTGTGCATTCCTTGGATTTTTATTGTATTAATCATTAATATAACTTGAATTGCAGTCAGATAGGATGCTGAGTATTTCCTCTTGATACTTCTATAATTTCATTCTTTCTGACTCCGAATTTTAAGTGCATATTAGGTGTTTGGAACTTCCTATAGGTGACTGATGTTTACTGATTGAGATACAATTGTATATACCAGGAATTGCTTATAGTACAGAGGCACAATAGTCCTTCTTTGAATAGTTTAAAAGTAACTGGAATTTATGGGTACAGTGCAAAACAGGAATCTTTGTAAGATCAAGTGGAATCTTCATAAACAGTTTCTATGGCACTTTTCTTTAAAGATAAGGACAAATGCTTCTAGCCTAGACTGTACCAGGCTAATCTCTCAAGATCTAATACACAAAATCATAGGATCTGAAAGACTGTGAGGAGCTCGTAATTATTGGTTTTGTTGCAGCTCATTTCATACCATTCCTTAAGAATGAACCCTGAGTTCCTTCATAATAATGGAAATAGATAGGTCTTATTATAACAGGAACCTGAATAAGAAAGTTCAGTGATTTTTTATCAAGAAAAGAGAGCCATGTATATTGTCAGTAATGGAAACTTTCTAGGGGATGCTTATCAGCAACTCTGTTACTTTTTCAAATGATAATGCTGTGGTTGGATGTAAGAGAGGTTTTCTTTTTAAGGTAAGTAGTCTCCATTAAAGTACCAAAATGTTGATGTTGTCCCAGGATATTGACATACCTGTGGGGTGTTTTTGCTTTATCATTGGAAGTTATAACGAGGGCGCACCTTCTCCAAACTCTCAAATGAATGGCAATATACCAGTTTTCTGTGATGTATGGCAATATTTGTATCTGTGTTTTCATGTTAGCTCTTCATATACTCTTTATATTTTTGAATGGAGCAATGAATATAACTTTGTGATGAAGTCATTCAAGACATAATATAATATTTCAGTAGGAAGACTGTGAACTTTTCTGCTTTCCTAAGAGGCCAAGCTTCTGAAAAATACTTTCTGCTTATATGGTAATTTTGGGAAAAAAGAGGTCACCTGTAGACAGAATTTGAGAAAGAATGTCCATGATTAATTAGATCATGGTAGTATCTTGGCTATGGCAGAGATTCCAGATGAGCAGTTTCTCTCCTCAACATATAACAGAGAAAATTTCTTGGCATAATTACTCTTTAAGCACATAATGGATGCTTTCTGAATGAGACTAGAATATAATTCTCCTTTAAATTGTCCCAGAAGTTCCTTAAGAGAAACTACCTTTCATCTGAACAGTTCCTAATGTTGTCTGCTCTTCCACAAGTATTCCTAACTTTGGTGGCTGATTTTCACCATGTTTTCCAGAACTTTTTCCTGTCCTCCCACACACATATGAAATAGACTTCCTGGACTCACCTATAAGACTTAGGTCTCACATCTTTCTTCACTGATATTACTCAACTACCTTTTGGTAATCCTGATACAGTTAGGTGGATGGGCAATAGAAATAATTGGTGATTAACATGAGGGGGAAGTAACCTTCTCCTCCTTTTTAAATAACCTGCATGAATATTTCTCAAAAATATTTAAAGCTACTTTCATGTCTTCCCTTTGGGAAACAGTTCATGATGCTGTACTGAGTACACAATGTTCTTTTTAATGACAGTGATGCTTTTAAAAACATTTACTCACACCCTGTACAAATTAAGGCAAACAGGACTATCTAAATTAGACACTGGCTTTTTGATGTCTGTGTTTTCCATGTGTGGCTGACATGAAACTTTGGAACCTTAGCATCATGGAATAGTTTGGGTTGGAAAGAACCTTCAGAACTCATCTAGTCCAATCCCCTCTCCCCAGTGAGCAGGGACATCTTCAACTAGATCAGGTGGCTCAGAGTTGCATCCAACCTGACCATGATTGTTCCCAGTGATGGAACATCTGCCACTTCTCTGGGCAACCTGTTCCAGAGTTTCACCAGCCTCATTATAAAAATGTCTTCCTTATTTCTAGTCTAAAACTACATTCTTTTAGTTTAAAGTCCTTACATCCCGCTCATATTTCTGTATGGCTCTGTCTAGCCACCTCAATACTTCCTTTTTTGTCAAATTCTTCATGACAAAGATTGGACATTTTTGTGGGAGTTGTCAGCACCTCATAAATGGAAATAACCTGTTTCCAGGAGAACAGGAAGAATGAAAGGAAGAGGGATCCTAAATCCATAACATGATTTTCAACAGTTCAGGTGCGTTCTTCCTACAGCAACATACACTTCCTGTGCATTTATCATTAGAAGTAGCATTGCTGTCAGGCCTCCTGCTTGGAAAGTGTTTAGATGCCACATATTATGTGTATTAGAAGTGCCTAGGTTGGCAGAATATGATTGCCATCCTTACTAGCCTAGTTGAAGCTGGCCTCATTTTCTTTGAAGTTGCCTGTGATCTGCAAACCCAGTAATGAAGAAGGAAAAATGAAACTAAATGAAACAGTAATATGTATCTCCTGGGTATTTCAAAGCCAGAGAGCACTAATTAAAATCTCAGACTTAAATATGTGATCCTTAGGATATGAAACAGTGCATAGGTTAGCCAGAAACTGTAACTTCACAGATAAACAGGGGCAAAATGAAAGCATAATTGTCTGAGGCCAGTTGAATTGGTTGTTAGAAGAATTTTATTTGAATAGATGTTTGTTGCTGTTGGCTTATACATTATTTGTGCTGTTAGATACTTAAGCTGTAAGATGCCAAAAGATTACCATATGTGGTGCAGCAGTTACTGGTGTTCTTTGTGCAGCGTTGAAGCTGTGCCTTCTTAGAATGTAACTCCTCACCCAAGGAAAGTACCCCATCTTTGCTGGCTCATCTCATCACAGGACAGGGGAGAATTCCAATTGTTTAGAAATGCTGGTGAGAAGCCATCGGAGCCTGATGCTCAAGAAATTTTCTGCTAATAATTTTACCCTATCCTCCTCACCCTCCAAGTTTCTCCAAAGAAATCAATTAGTTTGTATGTTTTCCTTTACCCTCAGGTTGTAAGCAAGTGAGTGGTAGTGCGTGGTCTGTGATAAGGAAGGGTAGAAATAGAAATGATGTGTGGAAACAGCTAAAATTGGACTATTATGAGATGAGATACACGATAAGGAAAGAACTAAAAATATTTCCTGGATAGATGTACACGTGTGCATAAATAAATGGGAACAAAACTTTAATCACCAGTATACAGATTCCATTGAAGGATTTTATTCCTTTAATGATTTATTGATTTTAACTTCCCTTTTCATAAGGTTTCTTGCAGTTTGGTTTTGTTTTGCTTTCTAAGGATCAGAAGTAATTTATTTCTTTACTGTTTAGTGTTTGGTAAAATTTCACTAATTTTAAACATCCCTTTTAAAAAAGACTATGAAAAAATTAAATGTTTCAACTAAAAAAAGGGAAAAATCTCTCTAAATCCAAAACAGTATGCAATGGTACTGTACGAATATTAACTAAATCAGATTCACAAATGTAAGGGAATTCAAACTGTGTTTTACTTCCTAGTTGTTTGGTTCCCCAGTGTTTCAGTGTGGCTGTTTCTTCCTTCCTCATGTAAAGGGACAGCACCAGGAGTACAAAACAGTGAATTCCAGATCACCTTTCCAGACCGGAACAACCATAGCTCCAGACTATCAGAAAAAGGATATTGGAAAGGAAGTTCTGCCTCTCACCTGATAGTTCCAAATGAGAGATGCTTGATGGTGGTAGTACAACATGGCACACCCAAGCATGTAGTCAATGAGCTGAAGCTGTAGAGGAGATTGATCCTCTGTGATGCAGCCAGGATATTCAGAAAATATCTCTGAAAGGTTTGAAGGCTTTTAATAACATGAAAACACTTCTAGGGATTTGTATTTTGACCATAGCTTTGCTTTTCTGCATATCTGAATAAATAAAAGAAAAACTGAACTTTATCAGCAAACGTTTTAGGACAACTGTTTGGGCAAAGTTCCAGTTCTGCTTCCTTCTGGTCTCTTTAACCTGACAAATAATGCACTTTCCCCTCACCAGTTCTATCTTTTGGGAATTAGTTAAGGACTTTTAAGTTGGGTAAGTCAGTCTGAGGACAGACAGTAAACATAGAAGCTTTCAGTCCACATTTAAAGTGTTCATGAAGATTTATAGGAACTGATAAACAACATTTCATAATGGGAGGCATCAAGCAGCTTCAACTGTAGCACTGAGCTGAACGTTCAGTTGAAGTGAACTGTTATGTTCCGCTTAATGGCATCTCAACAATGTGTTTTGCAGTAGAAAGGAGGGCTCATGATACCGTGTAGACAACATTGTACACGTGAGTTGTGAAGAAACAAAAGTTGCTGGCACCAAATATCTTACCTTTTAAATGTGGCAATGTGATAAATATGAGTCAGAGAACAGAATAATTTGGTGTTTCTTTGTACATCTCTTGACATGCACTTCATCAGAAGTATAAAATTTTAAAATTGCTATCTTATTTAAAAAAATATTTTAAATATTGCTACTAATTACCAGAGCAAGAAAGTAATTGCGTATTTTACATTGGGATAGCAGTAAAGTATAGTGTCTGGAGAATGATGCAAAGGTGTCATCTAGGACTTCTGCAATAATTAGCCTGAGGACCAAAGTCCTCACAAAAATTGGTGCTTGGAGATGTCCGGAGACATAAACCATCAATGCAAAAAAAAACCAAAAACAAACCAAAAAAAAACCAACAAAAAACCAAAACCACATTATAGCATTTTCTGGGAATCTTTTATACCAAAGAATCAGTGAAAATGTTCAAAAATTTTTAATGCATTATCAAAACCTTGGAGTATGAGATGGCTTTGGTAAAACTAAAGAAAATAAATACTTGTATTATTAAAATATTTTACCTTTAATGACTTTTTGGAGTAGGAAAAAAATTTAGCTCAATATTTGAACTGCTCAAGAAAAGGTGATTTTAAAAGCAAGTTACATTGAGCTAAAAGCCTTTGAAAGATTAGAAATTAGAAGATAAGTTAGAGATGTGGGACTTAGTTATTAAATCTGAGGGCCTGAAACAGAATGCAACCCTGGCATTTGGTTTTCAGCCAATAGACATCTTTGGACTGAAAAAGTAAGTTACATCTGTGCCTCTGCTGAAACTGTGTTTAGTCCCTTTCATCTCATAATGCCAATGTTAATGTTTCAATATGACAAGTTTGGAACAATGAAAATTAGACATTAGCTCCATGGAGAAATGAGACTTTTCTAGCACCATGTGATTGCCAATGGAAACTTCAGCAAATATCTGTGGCAACACAGAGTATTTCAAACAAGAAAAAAGTAGTCAAAAATGGTGTAATAACAGGAATAACAGTGACAAATAACAGTATAAATTTCTTCACCTGGAAATAAAAAGACTAGTCTTACACTGCAATTTTTCCTTTGCCAGGACACCACTGTTCTTACAGATGGCACTGGTGGGCTTCCCCTCATGTAATCTTCTCAAATTCTCTGTTTGTTTTCATCTGCTTGTTCTCCAGCTGCAGCCCTAGTGTTGCTTTTGTTATACCCAGTCCCTCAGATGTGATTTGTCAGGGGTTCTTAATTGTCCATTCCTGGCTGGATCACAAAATGTCCTTTGCATCATTCTTCTCTTCCACCCTTTTCAGATTCTGCACAGCTGATCCCACTTTCCACAGTAACTTCTTCACAGTTAGCTCCTGTATTTTCCCCTCCCAGTTTCTTTTCCTACTTCTTAACAAACAAAACCCCTGCCTATTCCTAGGGGAGAGGGGAGAGACAGAATAAGCCTCAAAATGTGATAAGATGCTGGTAGACAGTATTTTTGTTTCCCGCTGAGTTAAAGATATTCTTCAAAATTGTTACTGAGTCAAAGCTTCTGTGTCCTGGGATTTTCTCATGAATGATGTCTCTTAGACAACTTAATTTTAAGATTTTACTGATATTTGAAAGAAAAGTGTCCTGTGTTCCTTTCTTTTTACTGACAAAAACTATTGTTTTGCAAATGTGAAAATGGAATTACAGTGATATGTATTTATGTTAATGGGATAAAATATTATAGCAAAGTCTTTCAATGTTATCTTTTTTTTTCCTTGTGGTAAATCAAATCAGATTGTGTCTTTCTTATTTTTTATGCTTTGACTTTGATGGCCTTACATGCTTAGAGTGATCACTAGGATTTCCTCCTTATGATGTTTGTACTGCTTATGGTACAAGCAAACTCACTGTCAAAAAAAGAAAGCTTGTTTACAAGCTTGGAATATTTGAAGAGGGTGATATTTAGGCACTCTCACCCTGAAATAAGGCTTATTTCAAAATTTTATTTTTATGTCCTGTTCAGAATAAAAAAAAAAATCAACATAAGTAAAAAGAACCCTAAAATATAATTGCAGATATATCTATAATTTATCTGAGAAAAAATAGGATGTCTTATTAGAAGGCTATGTATGGTCAATTATCATCCAGGAGGAATATCAGCAGCATGTAATACATATATGACATATATATTGTCATAATTCCTTCATGGTAACTCAGTTTAAATCAAGCTGTTCAAGCTGAAAATGCACTGAAGTGTGCATATTAAACATCTGCTGTTTAAAAACAGTCTAAAAATATTTGAAGAGGGAAATAAGCTGTGAAAATTCTGCTTTCTGGTTTTTTTTATCTTTTAAGACATTTAGCTCTGTAGTTTGTATATGTAAAATTCCTGATATACCAAGTCCATTTAATTATGGAAATGATGGAATCTAGGATATGAGATATTATATTAAATAAGGCTATTTGCTAAGCCAATCCAGTCAGTTTCTTTTAGGTACTCGACATGATGTAAAGGTAGAAAGTTACAGAAATTCAAAAGAAATGAAGGGAGAAATTTTGTAAAAAAAGATGGAAAAAATGAGTAGAACTGGTTTTCTTCTTGGGTTTTTTTATAGTACGCTTTGAGAATAAATTTTCCCTACTGATGCATATGCTAAAAGACTCTTTTGGTGCAGTCTCTCTGCATTGCTTTTCAAAACTTGAGGATGAGGGATATAACTCTGTTTTTCATACTGGCTTACATGAACAAAGGTGCCAAACTACTAGCTTTTTGATCAGGTAAATTTGCAGAAAAAAATCACCCAGCTTAGAGAAGTTCAAGCTTTCCTAGGACGAGTGCAGGGGTTCTCATTACTGTGTACAGCATGGCTCATCTTCAGGACATGCAGGTGGACAGTTTTTGAGGTGACACACTGTGAATCTAGGTCCTGTATCTGATAACAGCTTAAACGAATTGGTTTAGTATTCTTTCCCTGTAAGCTGAAAAAGGCGAAAACAGATAAGAGTGTCCCCTGCCTCCTTTGCTGCTTAGTAGGTTATAGAATAAATCCAGAGAAGTGAAATGTAAGGCTTTGCTTTATGTAGGTGTTCTCCACTTCTATAGTACCAATACAGTAAAATCACCACATACTTTCCCACCCCCTACGTACTTAAAGAAAAAATAGCTTATGCCCGAGATGTAAAATTAATCTTGTGGAGATCAGCAGCACGTTGCTTGCCTCAAATTCTATTGCTTCCATAGAGATTCATTTTCCATATCAAATTGCTAGGAGAGCCATAAAATATTTAATTCTACGTCTGTAGAAATCTTTTATTGGATACAATTGAGTCCAGATAAAGAGATCTGCAGTTAACTTTGCAGGCTGGATCTATGCAAAAGCTAACAAAAAAAAAAAAAAAAATCAAAACTGTAAACTGATGGTAATATCTAAAATTAATGCTGTAGAACTTTCTGTATTATTTAAACTAACTTTCAGATTACAATGAAATTAATTGCTCATTTGCCAGAATAATGAAAAGCAATGCATTGTATTAAACCTAGTAAGGATATAGAGTTCTATTGATATAAAAAGCTATCTTACTAAGTTGGAGAAACTGAACTGGAGAAACAATGAACCTCTCTTGCATAACCTCTGCAGATGTTATCAGCTGCTTTATTCTCTCGATGGTGTAAATTAGCAAAAGAAAATGTAGCATGTACCTGCTTGAGATACAAAAACATATAAAAAATTGTGCAAAGATAGACAAAGATTACAGATCAGACAAAATTATTTGCAGTCTCTTTTAAACTACAGTCCATCAACAAAAGCCTTGCCTTTTCACCCAAGGAGAGGAAGTGCTGAGGATCCCATGTTGCCATGACAATTGACTGCTCTGTACTTCACCAGGACTCTGGTATCTGTGGTGGACCTTTGCACATCTGAGTGATGCATGTACATTTCCATCCTGAAGAAGCACAGTTCTCCATTTGAACTCCTCCTGTCCCGGCTCCCATGCAGTAACATCTCCTGTCTTGAGAGAAGCTTAATATTTCCTGTGAATTTTCTTCAAAGAGGCCATTATTTAATCCAGTGCACCCAGATGTTCTAGTTGGACTCTGGGAAGGGGTGGGGGTCAATAGGAAGTCAGAAACAGTAAAACTTTCATAAATGGCTGTTCTTTTGTTATGCCTTTTGAAAATGGAGTAATGCCCGCTGTGTTCCGTAAACACATGCATTGCATTAGGTACAAGCCAATGCATTTCATTCAAGCACATCTAAATATTAGAGGGGAAACCAGCATGAAGTTATGGTTGCAGGGAAAATTTATGAGGAAGAAGAAAGAGTTCTGCCTAGTTCAGTGAGTAATAACTTGATTGGTAGAATTTTATAGGGTAATGTTAAAAGAGCAAACAAATGTAAGTCATTTAATTAGGAAATTGTGAAAAAAATAACAAGAATAAGAAAGGAGAAGCTGAAGTAGACATGTACAGCAGCAGCTATAAAAGTTGTCTGTTGAGTTGCTCTTCATAATGAAGAATGGGGAACATCTGATTCACACAAGGTTTCTCTCAAGCTGAAGATCACAATAGTTGTGCCAGTGTAAAACTGGGAATTATGTATCTGTGTGTGTCTGGCACGCTTTGTGTAGAAGTTCTGAGTGAATGTTTGTAATAATTTGTCATTAGTGGATGACATAAAATTACTATGCTATCCTGGCCCACCATGAATTAAAATAAAATGTATCAATGTATGTGTGTATGCTACCACATTAATAATAATTTGCAGGTTGATAGGGATTGTTTCAGCTGCCTGATTCAGTATGGGAAGTCAGTGAGATTATAAATCATGGAACAGATTATCTTTTATCTTAAAAAAGAGTGAAAACACTGCTGTTAGATTTATGTGGATGAACATATGCTTTTGCACCTAGCTATTCTGAAAGCCAATTAGTAAAACAGCTCTCCATACTGATGAATTTGAGTTTTTGGAAAAATAGATAAAAGAGTATTTCTACTTTTAGGGGTTCTTCTTCATTTTTTTGTCATCATGTGATTAAATAAATAGATTATGTTATTACTCTTTAAATTCATTTTTTAAAAGCCTGAATGATTTGCTTGGTTGACTTCAAGGTTTGTGTATGCAAGCAATTTCAGTCGCTTGAAAAGTAATCACCCATCAGCTCAGATGTATAAATTGTGCATGTACACATAATTAAATTTTCTATTGTAGGCTCAGCTAAGCCATGTTGCATTAAGTCACTTTTACTATGCATATATGCAGATAGTGGCTCTGACTCAGCTGACATGCAGTAACTGGGTGAGCTGCAGTAACCTGCTCATCTGCTTGAGCCCCTTTTCTCTTTTTAAATTTTTGTTTTAAAACAGACATAATGAATTTTCTGATTTATTTTCCTTTTCAAAAATACCTTTTCATACCTCTGGCTAGGTATGGATCCTTTTTGTTTGGTGAGGCTGGATAAGCCAGGTTCTGCACTTTAACTTGGGGCCACAAAGGTAGAGGGGTTACTGTGACCTGTGTCCACAGCTGTGGCTCATACTGCTGTGAAAAGAGAAGTCAAAAGTCCTTCTCTGTTAGAGGCACCAGGAGAAAGAGCACTCATCAGTGAGCTCAGCACAGACCAGCAGTGTGGAGCCACTAAACAATCTCCTGCCCACATGGGAGTCTGCAGGAAAGGGTGGGAGGTTGACAGCTTTTTGGATCTGGCCCCATTTCATCTTAATCTGCTCTGGCTCCTGATCTTTTCAAAGTCTCCCCATTGTGCATGTGATTTCTGCTAAACACGCAGAGAAATTTTTAAGATCAAGACCATATGATACAGCAAGATTAATCTACCCTTTGGCCTTCACCTCTCCCTCCCAGTGGGGGAGAGGTTTGGTTCTGCTAATTTGTCATGTTACTTTTTTTCTTCTTCTTCTGCCATCATTTTTTTTTCTCGCTCATGGTTCACCTAAACTGGGGACTTTTACCCAAACACTTTCAGCCTATAATGAAGATAAATAGATTTCTTCATGTCCACTATATGAATTTTGGAGACATCTTTGTTTATTTCACCCAGTTTTAATACGGAGAATTTGTAACTCATTTGTAGAATATAAGTGTTTTTTCACTTGTGTTGTATATTGTGGCTGAGTGAATCCCTGTAGGTCTGTGGAGCAGATGTGTTAGCACAGGCAGGAGAACAGCTTCATTCCTTCCCTCGTCTTCTGCAATGCAGTCTAATTCTGAATTGTTATGATATGCATTAATTAAATATTAATAAATAAAATATTACCAGATAATGAAGCTGCAGTTCCCTCTGTCATATTAAATCATTGATGAGGTGCCTGTGAGTAGGAACTGTGGCTGATGAAGTCTTCTGCCTCAAAGTCTCTGACTGATTTTGGGAGCATTTGTGAAAATTTTTCCATCATCTTTGCATCAATAGCCAGAAAAAAATATTTTGCCTTAATAAAAAATATATGGATCATGTTACCCTCCTGCCTCATCAAGCCTTTCCTTTCATGCCTTCTGACATCTAAATAGTAACTGAAAGTGGGCCAGTTTTGCAGATGACAACTGTGCAGTTCAACTATGTTGTCTTGTTATGTATCAGTATGTAATTTGCAAGCTTGTTAGAATAAAGAGTTAGGTTTTAGGAATAGATACCAAGTACTTGTATTACCTGTTTTTAAAGCCATATTTACCTTATAAAAATACTAATTTTGGTGAAGGAATGGAAGAAATAATGAACAAAATAAAAATACTTGTTTGCACTTTCTGTTTCAAAGCAGCCCATATGTTAATCCAGCTACTGTAGATTCTACAGATCCTACTCTGCTGGAAGTAAGGTATGAATTCAATATTCATGCTCTTCTGAAGGTGCCTTCTGTCCCCATAATACCTTTTGACCCATTTGAAACATTACTTCTGCATCCATATCTATTACTTTTGTATTCTATAAATATCTCAGATTTACAGTACTTAATCTCAGACTCTGCTGTATGCACAACATTCCTCTCACCTGTGAGAGGTACACAGATTATTTATTTTATATGTTGTGAGAAAGCAGATATTTGGTTCATCAGGTGTGAGTATTAGGGAAAGGAGCTCCTCTTCGAACAGTAAGTCAATTTTCTCATGAGACTGGGGACTTTAAAAGATGCTGCTTATTTGAAACAGTTCAGGCAACTGAAATCCTATTGCCCTTCTTCAGGTGTTCCTACTGATCACTTAATTTGTATAGCTCAGTCCATCAAGTGTTTCTTGCTCCTGGCTGTACTCCATAACTGCAGTGGAAATGCCATTGCCTAGTCATAGTCTACAGAGTGATGAGTTGAGACTGAACAGAGTACTTGAGGGTTTGATTTACTATGTTTTATCACTGAATTTGCACTGGATTACTATACTTGTATCTTTTTTCCAATATTTCTTAGTTTTTAATTTTTTTTCCCCTCAAAGCAATATCTTTAGTCCTCTGCTTTTATCTGTTTAATGAACTGGACCTTCTGTCACTAAAAGATAGCATGGAATAATAATAATTAGGAGAGAAATTTTCCAGGGGCTGATTATTTACTTTCCGTACTTTCACAGAATTCCTGTTAATACTAGAGATGCCCAAGTGAGATTTAAATAAACCCTCTCACACAGCCCAGCAGCCTGTTGCAGGAGCACAGAAGTTAGGATATGATAATTTACCCTTCTGAGCTCCATTGTCACAAAGCTAGGTTGGTGCCATTACTCAAATTAATTCTAGGATAATACCTCCAGATCTTTATGCTGCAGACGTAAACGTGCTTCATCAAAAAATCTCCATTTGTTCATCACATTCTTTCAGCACAGGAAAACATGCCTGATCTACAAAACAGAGTTTTGGCATCCAGAATTACCTTTTATCTCTACAGGTTTGCATGCAGGCACATGTTAATGTGGAGTAAGCAAACAAAGCCCAGCTTGTGGCACCTAAGTAGAACCACATGCCGAAAATCTCAGCCAGCAATGCAGCTGCCAGCAAATCCTCAGCATGCACATGTCCCAGGAGCAATGTCAGCAGCTGCAAGCCCAACAACATTTCTGGCAGTGATGTTTGCCAGTTTAGGCCTTGCCACACTTTATATCTCTTGCCCATCTGTTTGTTTTGGGTTGTGTTACATCATCTAGACTGCAATAGTTAAATTATAAAATCATCGGGGAATCATACGGAGAGGGAAGCTGCCTTGTTCAGGTTGCCTCAGAGAGAGCTTTCTATTCATAGACATTAGTGTCAGAGAAAGTGTAGAGGCATTTTTGTGGGAGGAACAGACATATGGGAGGCTGGGACTGACACACAAAACCATGGGAAGGTTAGAAGCAAATTGGAAAGTTAAGACAAGGATATGTTGTTGTCTTCAGTATTTCTACATTTTGGGTATGAAGTGGATTTATGATGTCCTTGAAGAGATTTTTGTTTCAGACACTGGGAGAATGGAAGTTAGGAGTTCTAGGGACTATTTTATCATTGTCATTGTTGTCTATATCAGTATTTTGTGACTTTGAACAACATTGTTATCTCTATGCTTAAGTAGGTGATAAGAAGTCACATTCTTTCTTAGAATGTCTAGAGGAAGGTAAGTAGGTCCTGTGAATAAATCTGCTTTTAAAATTAACTTTTGAGTTCAACTGTGTTAGGAATTTTCTGTATTTCCTTTTTTAAAAATATATATTCCTGTAAAAACAAAAAGCATGTTTTAATGACTTTTAAAAGGAAATGAAGTAGCTTTTTGAGAATATTTGTAGATAAGTTAGCATAAGGTCTTTAGTGAGAGTTTTTCCTTATCTACTCAGAAACAGCTTCAGAGTGTTGCATCCTTTCCAAAACTAGGAATACTTTAAAGTATGGAATAACTTAAAAATTTTAAATGAATGTTTTAAATAAGTAATACATATCTGAGAAAGACATAAGGACATATTTGAGAAAATTGTGGGGGATTCAAAAAGAATAATGTGGTAGAATTTGTTAAATTAATTGTTAGTTGATCTTTCATACTTGCTATACAACTTCAAAAGCAGCCCAATATTTTGTGAATTCACATGATAGCCTTCTTCAGACAGTAGGATATCAACTTTGTTCAAAAAATTGGAAATTGATTGGCTTCCACATTTGAAAACTTTATAAATCATAGTAATGGCTTTCATTTCATGGAAGAAGATCAAGTCACACTGGTTTGTCTAATATCAGCTAAGTTTGTGCAACTCAGTAGTGAAATAGGTTACAAAAAAGGTTAGGAAAAATACTTCTGTAAACAATGACCTGCTGAAATGCTAGGCACTATCATAAATGATACCTATAACTTTTTAGGTAAAGTGTAAAGCATTGCTTTCAACAATAACCTAAGGAATGTATATAAATATAGTTTTTTGATCCACAGTTAGCACTTCTCCTGTACCCCTGCCTACATACTTCTTGTTGATTATCATTTAAGCACTGGCTGAATATTAACATCTGATCCTTGCTTCACATGGTTACAGTCCAGAGTGCTTCAGAAGGTTATATAGGCTAATGTGGGTTTGATTGGTTGGCTTTTATTCTCTCATTCTCTCTCTTTTATTTTTTTCTTTAATTACAGCTTTTCTTGAGCTACATGGAATGTAGCTTTTCTGTTTTCATCTAGATCTTTTTATCTGGACATGCCTGTGAGCTTAAGAATGAAAGATGTATTTCGAGAGCAGATTGAGTTGTGGGAAATGTAGATAGAGACATAATGCCTTTTCATCAAACCTAGCATTACAAAATCAGTTTAGATTTGTCCAATAAAAATACAAAAGCATCTAATTCATGAAGCCAGTAAGAAATGTATTCTTTCAGTCTGAAGTTTTGTCATCTAGTTGGTTTGGAGGTAATGTACATATATCTCAATGGTATTAGACAATATTAGCCAAAAGGCTCTGAATTGTCTGTAAAGGAGAAGGTCTGTTTTTTGGAGATACCAGTTCTGCTAATGCCCTACTGAGAAAACGTCTAAAAGTTAATCATTCTTGCTTTTGAAGACAAATAAAAGATTCATATTGCAATAGTCTCCCCACTAAGGAAACTATAATGATCTTAATTCACCCATTAAGCAAACACTTTTCCCTCACTAATATGTTCTTTGACTTTCACTCAGTTTTACATACAGTTAGAGTGTATCTCCTCCTTTTACTTATCTTTCAGCTACATTCAGGTAGAAGTGCTGACAGTGAAAAAACTTTGGTGTACCTTTTATGAGTCATACTAGGAAAACTTAATCAGAAGAATCATGGAAGGGATCTGAGAGGTTACATGGGAGAACCTGCCCTTACCTAAATTGACTTTATAGGTTTCTGGCTAACATGTGTGTGTGTGTGCAGCTGTAGTTAGGGAAATTCAACAAGTCCTCCACATGTTCTGTTCCAGTATTTCCTTATCTTGCAGCTGAAAACAGGTTTTCTCATGTCTGAATTAATTTACCTTTTGGAAGCTTAAGATCACTCTGCTTTGTTGTATTTGTAATAAAACTAATAGCAGGAATTTAGTTTTTCTTCATTTTGGCAGTGTTACTAAGTATTGGAGGTTGCTGTTTTGTCTCATCACTTCTTTTCTGAAAAGAAAGATCCCATTTATATTAGTCATTAGTCATATTTCCTCATGTTATAATATTCCTTAGTATTCTCTTAATCCTCTGAAGGTGAAATCCTCATGTTTATAAATGGGAAACACAAAAGTGGATTTGTTGTGTTAGCTAACACTGCAGTAACCCAGGGGATTAAGTCAGATGTCCTTCACAGAGGTGATACCCTCAGCAGGGGGATGACTCTATTTGCTGTAGTAATTTACTTCATATCGAGCATGTGATAAACTGCAAAACTTACCTCCCTCTTTGCAGAACTGCTGTTTTGCATCTAAGCAACTGACTCTTGTAGTGATGGCTTCAACCTTTATTGCGTCACTTATTCTTTTGTGGTTCTAGTACCTTGGACTGGTTTAAATTTATCTGTTTTTTCTGATGACTTTGCAGTCTTCAGATTTATATTGTTCCACAGTGCTTACAGCTTTACCTATGATAGTGACATCTGCAGATTTAAAATGCATTTAAACAATTTCATTAATTGCACAATAAGACAAGTAAATGTTGACCAGGATTAGAAACTCCGGTGAGTTTCTCTGCTCATTGTCTCCTAGTTTGACAGTAAACTACCCTGGTTAGCTTTTCCCATGCCCATGTTAAAAGCAATTTCTATAGATGGTATTTTCTTGATTCACAGCTTGAGTTTCAAAGTTCTGAGCAGAAAGCCTTATAATATCTGCTGTCTCTCCTGTTATCCTTTATAGGAAGACTACTTTGGCACAATTTATTCTCAACAAAACTATTTTGACTATTGTATATAATTTTAATATCTTTTAAACTTCAAATATTGTGTTTCCTTTATTGCTTTGTATTGTCATGGAAATAAAGAGTGGCTGAGCTTTAACAGGATGTCTAAAGGTCATCTGGTGCTGGGTGCCCAGGATTATGGCTTTTGAATATACCCAAGGCTGTAGACTCCACCATCTCTCTGGGAAACCTGTGCCAGTGCTTGGTCCCTTCAAAGAGAAAAGATGTTTTTTTTTCTGTACAGAGGGAAACTCCTGTGTTTCAGTTTGTGCCCATTGCTTCTTGTCTTGCCACAACCAAAATGAAAGGAGCATGGTCTCTCTTCTTTATACTCTCCCTTTGGATAACTTCTCTCAATAATCTCAAATAAGGGTGTATTTTCTGCAACTCCCAGTTTTCTGTTGTGTCCTAGTTTTAAAGACAGACATTTGCTTTGACTTTCTCTCTGAGATCTTTGTCCTTCTAAATTCTCATAAAATAGTGTCTGCTAGCTCAGAGTTCATCTTAGATGTATATCTAAATATTCTTCATATCTCGCTAATTTGAAAATGTTATCTAAAAACTCTCTCTGATTAATTTTCTTCTTAATATATCTTGTTTCTTAGTCTCACTGTTGTGAGTTATCTGCCTGATTGTATTTTATCTTTTTAATGATCATTCAAATAACAAAACTACTCACAACAATTGGCTTCTCATATTCATCTGTTTTAAATGGATATTTTATATTTGTATATCCCTGGCTTTGTGCAAGACTCCTTGCTAATCTAACTAAATAGCTGTGTAAGCCATGGGAATTTGATTTGTGTTTTACTGTTATGACTATAATCTTTATCCCAATATAGTCTAATTCATTTCTTTGATGAAAAAAAGGCCTTTAAAATTTAATACCTCACAATAAAGTTGTTAGACTAATAAGTGCATTATAAGTAGGCAGATTTAATTGAAAAAAAATCAAAGCAAAAGTAAGTAGGGCAGTTAAAATACATATTTTGGTGCTCACCACAAATCAGTTATACAGAAAAATCTGTAACTTCAGGAGACCTTGCTAAATTGCATTAAAAGTTAACTGTTTAGAATGGGTGTTTTTCAGGAATACCTTTAGCTGATACTTTCTACGTGAAGATGATGTTTTGCAAATGAGGGTTTATATTTGTAGCTGTGAAATTTGTAACTTAAGCTTGTAAACTACCAAAAGAGTAATTTGGAATAGTAAACAATTGAAAACAAGTTATACTCTTCAGATAGCAAGTAGTAATACCAGAACACCAGAATTTGTTGGACTGCAGCACTGACACTTCTCTTGGACTGTAATTGAAAAAATATATAATAGAATGCCTATGTACTTAGTGCTAAGGGTGATGTTAATATTTATCATATGGATTGGATAGGAGGTCCAGTTATTCTCAAAGTAAGGAACAGAATTATCTAATGGGTAATAGGACAAATATTACCTTTTTGTGCTGAAAAGGAAAGCATGCCATTGATTTTGAAGAACAGAATAGTTGAGAATTAATTTTTACCATTTTTTCATTTAATCTCCAGCTGAATGAATAAAACAAAGCCAAGAAAATTTCCATCCTAAACTGTACAGATAAAGTAAGGCATCTTCAGTGTTTAATTTTTCCTGTGGCTTCAGCAGTGTTTTTTGAGAGATGTCTGTTGATATTCTATATGCCCAGTAAACAAGCTTTTGTCACAGAAAGAAAAGGAAATCCATAAGCAAAGGCATGTCATATTTCTTTTTTCCGTGAAGAATAATGATGAGGCTGTAAATAAAAATAGTACAGGTGGTTGCAGTTGTAATTAGTTGTGCCATCTTAAACATTTCTAGTTAAAAGTAGCTTTGTGATGTTTTGGACACTGCAGCTAGCATGGTAAATCTGTGGAGATGTAGGGGAAGGGTGCTGAATACAAGGGCAAACTAATGAACATTTGTATCAGCATTGGAACATCTTGGCTGAAGTATATTGAGCAAACAGTGATAATTAAAATCTCTGGGAGTGGAACAGAGTATGTGGCAAGATATTCAAGACATGTCAAAGAGAACATGTGCTAAAGGTATGTTTTAGCTATTGACGAAATTTTTATTTCAACTCAGTCCTCAGGTATCTTAAAATAGTTTCTGATAGTCCAGTCTTAATATTTCACTAATGCAAGTTCATTCACATTAATTCAGTCAGAAGTATTTCAGATTCACGTAGACAAGCAGGTTTTGAAGCATTCTTCTAGTTTTTTCTGCCTACAAATGCAGAGCTCGAAAATAATTAGATATTGTGCCTCATCAGAAAAGCTGTTGCTGTGATTAAAAATGTTTTTTCAATCCTTTTTTTCCACTGCTGTGGGCTGGAATCTTTCATGATAGCAGTTTTCTTTTTTGATGTATAGCAAGATTTAACATAATGTTATTTTTGTAGACAAAATATTAATGTAGAGGTTTGTGTGAGATGAATCTGAGAAAAAGGTTAGGACTTGGAGAAGGTGGGGAAATAAAATCTACTCATACACAGTAAAGTTACAAAATACAGCAAAATCTTGTGTTAATGTTTGCATTAAGTAACAAAGCCTGTAGCCAGTCCAGAGATACTGCTTTTAATTAGGGTATTTTCACAAAAACTGAAAACCTATAATTTGTATCTGATAATTCATGAGAGTCATCTTTTCTAACTTACAGATTCTTAAGATAGGCCATACAAATGAACATTGAACAATGTTCCATTGACTGTAGAAGGACTGTGGGGTGAATAGTTCATAATTTTTCATATTTTTAGCTATCTAGCATTAGATAAGTTCTATCCTCCCAACAGTGTCCTTAAGATAGGAACATGTTTGGAAAAAAAATAGTAAATGCTTGAAGCAACATTTTGATTTATGTGTAAATGTTTACCTCTTCTGGTAAATATTTAGACTTTGGTGAATTTAGAAACATTTGAATTCAGAATCTGAAGATTATACATAAGAGCAGAATGAGATATTAGTGATAATACGTGAATTCACAAATACATTCCTTATTTCTATCTTAATGAGGTATTTTTGGAATAGTGCATACATCTGAAAACATTCCTAGCTTGGGTGATTTGTGTTCCTAAGCCTTTTCAAGATTCTCTATTTTCTTGATGTGTAATAAGGCATAGATGTCTTTAATGGTTTGTATTTTATTGTATATATTTACCCTAGTTTTTGAATTGGAGAATGATTTTTCACATGAAAGAAAATCTAGCTGTTTCTGTATTTTATACCTCAATCAAAGTATATTTCTTTGCAAAAAAAAAAAAAAAAAGAAAAGAAGGGAGATTTAGGTAATTGCTTCCACAAGCATTTGGCACACAGTAAAATAGAATTCTTAATCTTTATCATGTGTGGAAGGCCAATTACTGGTAAGAAATCAAATCAGAAGATCTAATGTCTCAAAATTCCATGGATTTACAGTGACATAGAGCTTAGTGCATGGGTTAAACTTCAGGATTTTGCATTCTACGCATACATCGCTGTCCATCCACATCTGCAGTGTGTTCAGGAACACATTGAATAGGAAGACATGCAGAAAAAAATTGAAGCAGGCACAACCATGACGATAGAAGCTTTGAAATTACTTAAACCTCTGTGAAACACTCTATATCCCTTTCATTTTTGGAAACTGCTTGATATTTACCCTTTTGAACATGTAATTGCAAGTCACAGCTGCCAGTGATTGATCAGTTGTGTAGGGTGAATTGCAGTCTGTATCAATGCCACTAGACAGGAGGCTCTTGCTGAAGAGTGAAACTTAGTTCTGCAAACAGATTACTGACATTATATGAAGGCATGAATACAGCTGAAAAGTAAAATCTTATTAGCTGCATTAAGAATTAGCAGCATGGGACAAATTACCATTAACATTAAAAACTAAAATTGATACTGCATTTGGGGTAATGATCCACTGATTGGCCTGAGGACATTGCTAGTGACGCTAATGTCTTTAAGTGGTGGTAAAAGGCAGCAGCCCAAGGCTTACAGTGAAGTGGCTTACCAACAACCACAGACATCCCTGATCCTCCCCCTTTGCTTATCTGCAGGATACAGCTGTTGCTGAAACCAAGTTAAATGTTCTGGTCTTAGAGAAACAGATTGGCAGGGATACTGAAAATATAAAATCTATTCCCTACACACAGACCTCAAAGAAAAGCAAAATGCAGCAGAGAGTAATATTTTTCCCCAGAAAGAACTCATGAAGGCCATACAGTCAGCTTCTGAGTTGCTGACAAGCAAGTCTTTTTGATCTCCTGGTAATTTAAATAACTTTTCACAGTCTTCTCTAGAAGCATATTAAGCTTTTTCATTTTATGACACATTTATTGCAGATTAGTTACTCTCTGCTGCTTTTTTGCCATTGTAGAATCTAATGAGCATAGAAGCTAATGTAACATTTTAGAAATGAAACATCATGGGGCTGGAGACTGCAGGCATTGTGATTCCGTGTGTTAGCATCCTTTATTTACCTCATGCTTACCTCATTTTATCCATTTGGCAACAGGAAGAGTCAAGAGCTCACAAGTATGTATGTTGGGCTTCCCCCCTGAATCTGACAGTTCCTACTGCTCACTGACACCACTGTACAATCTCAGTAACTCTGTTTTTCTTATCTTGTCCCTACAGTCTTAATTATGTCAGATTGTAGCCTTGGGGTATTTTCTCTTTTTTTCTTCAGCCCTATTGTTAATGTCCAATAAAGGCCTCAGAACTCTGGTAATATTCCATACAATAAAGGGACTACAGTGTTACATTTTTAGCCTTGTTTGCTGTTAGTCTGTACTTCTTTCTCCTGCTTTATAGCTTTGTCTGTAGTTATACAATAGAACATCTTATTGCAAGATGTTTTCACTGGAAACACATTTTTATTTATATAATATTTTGAGTTGGAAAACAATTAATTCTGTAAAGTTCAAACACTAAAGTTGACCTTCTTTTGTCTTGCATTACCATGGGTGTCATAATTTTGTTCCTTTATTCTCAGTCAGTCAATGGTGAGAGGAAGGACTGGGGTTTCATGAAACATTTATTTCCTTACTGAATATAATACATAAACACTTGATGTTTCTTCTTGGCTGGGAATGCCATGCCCACATGAGTGAGAAAGGCAGTTGTCTCTTCTGCCAGGAGTTCAGATCTATTTCTGATACAGTTTTGGCATCAAAAGAAAATTGAGAGAAAGCTCTTCTGTTTCATTACTTGCAAAGGACCTATTGTATAGTAATCCAGATACTGCTAATGAGGAGAAGGTATGTATTTATTTGCTCACCAGTTTAGATTTTGTGTAGAAAACAG
Organism: Lonchura striata; assembly: GCF_050655825.1. Classification (NCBI taxonomy): domain Eukaryota; kingdom Metazoa; phylum Chordata; class Aves; order Passeriformes; family Estrildidae; genus Lonchura; species Lonchura striata. Next base: position 67,556,585 of record NC_140703.1, read on the forward strand.
TTTCAATAAAACATGCATTTTTGTTTTGTTTTTTCTGTACACACAGAGCTCTCCTACAGCAACAGGCAAATTATGGTAATGTCTTAGAGGAACAAGCAGTGGTTGTGTGGTTACTGAGTGGGATCTTTGCCTGCAGTAAAATTTTACTTTACAAACTAAATGTGACAACACAATCTCAGGCATAAACTGTTCCTGGGAGCTGAGACCTATTTAAAACAAGCAGCCTTGTTACATTCTACCCATGAAATCCTTTTAGACCCTGACCTAGTCTTTGAAAGCATGAGTTTCTTGAGCCTGCTTTGTGCAGCACTGAAGGCTTTCCTACATGGCCCTCCACAGGCCATACCATAGCCCATGTCCTTTAAGAATAAACTTGTAAACCCATAGGAAACATGGCGCTTGACAAGTTTACCTTAAAAGAATATATGCTCATTTGAACTGTGACCTTTTAAAATTTCACAACCTGTGAATTATTTTTGAGAGGAACAAGAAAATTGTACCAAAAAAGTTGATAAACCAAAAGGGTTTACAAAAATTGAAAAATAGGAAAAAAAGACATTATTTCTGTGACATAGTCTAAATAGGACTCAGTAGAGACAGAGAACTGACTCTGCTTAGCATATGAAGCCACATCTGGAATACTGTGTTTATTTTAAAACCCCTCAGTTCAAAGGATATATCATTAAACTGGACGCAATTAGAGAAGGACCATCATGATGCAGGTAGTTGGAGCTCTTGCTGTGTGAGGAGAGGCTGATGGAGCTGAGGTTTTTCAGCATGGAAAAGGAAATTGCTTCAGGGGTACCTGCCAGTAGCCTCCAATGTGAATGGGGCAGCATCTCTTCTCCATCAAGGTGGTGGAGTCCGGCTCTTCACAGTAATGCTTGGTAAGAGGGTGAGTGGTGATAGATATACATTCAAACAAAAATTTTAGACTGGATATAAAGAAAAATGTCTGAGATGTCAGCCTCACTGAAGTCCTGGTAGACAATATCCACTGTTATCCCTGCATCTGCTAAGCTAGTAATTTCATTGCAGAGGTATCAAATGGGTTGAGTGTGCCTTCCTGTTGGTGAATCCATGATAATTGCTTTTGATTATTTTCTTGTCCCTAATGTGCCTTTAAATTATTTTCATGATTCATTTATCTATCTCTTTCCCAGAGACTGATGTGAGGCTGATTTTTCTGTGGTTCCTTGGGTATTCTTGAAGATAGGAGTGAGATTTGCTGAGTTTTCAAATGGCTTTCCTAATCATCACTATCATTCAAAGACTACTGAGTGACTTCACAAGATCATCCAAATCCATCAGCACCTGCACAGTGCATCCTGTTAGGTCCCATGGATCTACATTGCCAGTTTTGCTTAAGTATTCTCTAATCTGATTTTTTTCCACCCAGAATAGGTTTTCCTTTCTCCAGACTTTCACCCTGCTTCTGGGACCTGGGGTTCCTGAAGGTTTGGTTTGATAGTGAAGACTGAGGCAAAGACGACATTCAATACTTTAACCTTTTCCACGTTTTGTCACTGGGGTCCTATCTCATGCACTGGCACTCTATTTCATGGGTGTGCATTTTCTGCAGTCTTTCTTTTGTTCCCTCTGTATCTAAAGAAGCACTTTTTATTGCTCTTGATGTCTCTCAGATTAAATTCTAATTGGACTTCAGCTTTGCTAACCATGTCTGCATGCTTGGACTTAGACTATATACCTCCCAGGTTACCTGTCCCTGCTTCCACCTTCTTTATGCTTCTTTTTTTATGTTTTAATTTCCTCAGCAGCAACATGTTCATCCATGCAGGCCTCCTGGCATTTTTTAACATCTTCCTGCTTGTTGAGATGGACTGTTGTGGAACTTGGAAGTGATCCCTTAATATTACTCAGCTTTCTTGGGCCCCTCTTCTCTCCAGGGCTTTATCCAATGGGACTCTTCCAAGCAGATACCTGAAGAATCCTAAGTCTGCTTATCTGAGGTCCAGAACTGTGATCTTGCATTTTGCCCTCCAATCCCTTCATAATACAGAACTCTCCTACCATGGTCACTGCAGCCAAGGCTGCCTTCTGCCTGCACAGTCCTAGTCTTCTTTTTTTTTTTTTGTGAGAGTGAGCAGAGCATCTCTTCTTACTGTTTTTTTCTGTCACTTGGAACAGGAAGTTGACACTGATGTTCTCCAAGATCCTCCTTCCTCCTACACTGTGTATGCCCCAAGTGGGTTAAAGTGTCCCCCAAATTATCCAGGACTATGAATGTAGAGCTACTTCAAGCTTTGAGCATGAAACTGAACTAGGAAATTCTCATGTCTAAACTGGATTATCCTATGACCCTGTGATGCTTGTACATTTCTTGGATTATCACATGGCCATTTGTGTTTCTCTCCTGTGGAGAGAGATCGTTTAGCTGCGAGAGGTGACTTCCTCTTAGGGCAGTATGCCATTTGTGTGGGGTTACTCACAGGTCAGGCTCCGTATGTAGCCCCTCAGGATGATTTCCTGATGAACTGTGTTTGCATGGCTGCATTTTGGAGGTTGGGGGGGACTACAGGGGTGGCTTCTATGAGGAGTTGCCAGCAACTTCTCTCATGTCATGCAGAGCCAATGGCTCCAGGATGGACCCATTGTTAGCCAAGTCTGACCCAATTAGCTATGGTGGTAATGCCTGTGTGATAACATATTTAAGTCTGGGTGTTTTTAAGGTATTGAGAGAACCTGAATTAGTATTAATACTTGTAGTAAAATAAGAGTTAAGCTTTAGCATGAGTTGCAGGAGAGGGATGTAGATAATTGTTTTCTTTACATGCTGGAAACAAGAAAGCTTTTTACATATTGCATGAAGTAGCTGTTTCCTTCAATTCTTCAGCTAAGCAAATGATATATTCCAATGGGTTTTGCTTGGTTGGATCATTCTGCTTTAATCTTGTTATTTGTTGATCATTGGAATATGCAGTTGCCTTCCTGACTGTTTCCTGTGAATGAGGCCCACACTAGGATTATGTCTCAGTTTTAACAGGCTGTTAGGTGTTTGCAAGTTTTACATTTTTGTTTACAGGTAGATAAAGAACTTATTTACGTTTGCATTGTATATAGTTTCTGGAGTAGCTGCTTATGCCAATAAATCAATGTTAGATTCCTGCTGTAGTTGCCCAACGGCACCTAATTGAAAACTTTCATCTGATTCCTCCTGTTTTCAGTAGATAACTTCCTCATAGAGTAAATGTTTTTCTCCATTTCCACTGTTAGGTATAAAACAAGAGAAGTCATCAATGAATCACAAAAAAAAAGTCAACTGAAAGAAATTAGTTACTATTGGGCATTAGGAATGTGTAGAGTTTGGTAAGAAAATCTTTGGGAAGATGAAGGCATTTCTCTGGTCCTTTCAGCTCGCACCTGTGCTAGATGTTTCACTCAGTAATGCATCAGTTCTTGCTTCTATTTCCTTGAACAGCTTGATGGAAGACAAACAGGACAGCCAAGAGAAATAAATTTCATGACATCGTCTTGGGTGTATATGTTTAAGTTAATTAGTTATGCTCAATTTTATTTCTTTGTTCTCTAATCTGTCTAAACTATGTTACAGGCTCCACTGATCTGTGAAGACTAAATAATGTGCAGGCTTGTACACAGTATTTTCTGACTAGGAAGAAAAAGCTCATGTTTATTTCTCTTAACCTTTGTTGAGGAACCTTAACCATGGGAATAAAATAGGAAACAGGTCTGGTACAGAACTAAATGTTTACTGATGTATTTTTAAACAAGTGAAGTGTACTGACAATGTCAGGTGAAGACAGTGTAAACATTGCTGCAGAGTTTTAATTGTACACTGACTAAGAAGTGGATTTTTTTTTTCCCTGCTGTGTAATATGTCTGGTGATTAATCTAGTATCCATTAGGGGTGCAAGACATCAGTGCTATGCACAATAAGTTCTTTCATCCTCGGGCCAAGAACCATTTTGCAGCTGTAATGCAAGGATGCCTACAGATCTGTGTGGGTGTACATAAACTCTAACCTGAACATCTTGTAGTGTTCTCGAGTGGGAGGGTAATTTCGCCTCTTCATTGATTTTACTGATGTCTGTTATGAGCGAGTGGTGCTGTTTCTCTCACCTGTGATGAATTGTGTGTGCTACACAATGTGGGCTATTGCTCACCAGAGGATTAAGCAGGAGCAACAAACCTGCTTTATTTTCTTCAAACCTTTCATCAGTGGAAGACAATTGCGTCATCGTGTTCAATCGTAACATTTTGATACAGAAAAGAAGACTTCAGGTTTTTCTAGAGGAGACTGCCTTGGCTGACAAAAATGCTTACATTGCATTTGGACTGTTTACAAAAAATTGCCACATTACTTGTACTGAAATCTCCACAAGCAAAGAAATTTTATGAGTAGTCTCAGCATTGTTAAATTAAGCTGTCCTAAGTACCTGCAGTAACCATGGAATTTAAAAGTCTGGATTACTGCAGCAGTTCTTTGTCTGCGATATGGTACGTACTGTACTTGGATTTTAATGGAGCCATTTATACAGATTTTATACTTTCTCATAAAACTCCTCAAGGTGAATGAAAACAAGCGTGGGCTAAATGTTTTCACTTCTCAGTGCTCTTTCTGTTACAGAATCTTGCTGGCTTTCTTAATTGCTAACTTATGCTATTTCTTTGTCTTCTAGAATGTCGGGTGGTGAAATCTACTTCCTATACTAAAATAGCTTCGAGTTCACGTAGGAGCACCACCAAGAGTCCAGGCCCATCCCGACGCAGCAAGTCTCCTGCTTCTACTAGTTCAGGTAAAGCAAGCAAACAACAGCAGCAACCATTTCTTAACAACAGCAACCATTCTGTTCCAATAGAGTGGGAAATGCACTTAAAATTCTACATTTCTGTGGAAAAACATTGTATGTACAAAACAGTTGATACTGAAAATTCATGCGTTTTCTCAGTGACATCTAAGGTCAAGTGTCTTCCCAATACAAAATAAAGCTTCAGCATCTTATAAATCATACTCTGGCATTACAGTGATTCAATTCACTTTATATTTTCATGCATGTTTTTGCTTCCAATACCTAAACTTTGAGGAAAAAATGTATGGTAGTCTTTGTACTAGGATCTGAATGAGAATAATCCAGAAAGTAGCCCAAGTTATGCAGCATAAGATCTCTGTTGCTAAAAGGCTAATTTCACAATCTTTTTCATATTTTGTTTCTGAGGGAGTGAGGAAAGGATTGATTAAAGATCATGAAGATATTGAGAAAACAAGGCAGGGCAGAGAAAGAATGCAATTACAGATGTGAATGTGACGTGACAAGATAGCTGAGGAAGAAATTTCGGAATTGACCTAACGAACCAGGGATACAGGCTGGAGAGCAGACACAGCAAAAAGCTTTAGAAAATTCTGACTGAAGAGCCTTGCTTTGGCTGCCTTCACAGTAGCTCCCACTAGATAGCTGATGAGTAGTTTACACCTGCAGTTTTTCCCTAAGCAGAAAAAATAAATAAACTAAAAAGTGCATTAAATTGCCAGCACTGGGGCCTGAAGGTACAAAAAAATTCTTGGTATGAACCATTTGAGTAGACTCATGCAAACATTTTCAGCATTCCTTGTGAATACAGATTTTACAAGAGGCACACATTAGAGCTGTCTGAAATCCACCTCCCTTTCTGCCTCAGTCTTCTGCCAAGAGGAAAGCAAATGGCATCCTGAAACCTGCATCCAGCACTGTAAGGTCTCTGTTGGGAGGTGCTGATCAGAACGACCCTGTGCTGGTTTCAAAGAGGGTAGAGATAGACCAACTGGAACTTCTTGTTTTTCTTTTCCAGAAAGGCAAAGGTGAGAAAAAAAGATCACACAGTGAAAGACAAAGGGATAGATAGAGGTAACAGGGCTGGGAGGGAACTTGCCTCCTACACATCCTAGAGAATGACTGAGTTACACAAACCTGAAAAGAGGTAATGGGATAAAATATCAGTTGTGAGGAACAAGTCCAGAGTAGCTCTTTCATAAATATGTTACTTTTTTTGTAGCTAGGTGGAACAGAGTTTAATTTAACTTTAGCAAGGGAGGCCCTGTTTGGTGTGTGAATGTTACAGGCTCTGGGGTTTTTTTCCTAATAAATTTGTGAGTACAGGTAATGAACACTGAACTATGTATGCTCATTTCTATGTGAAATAAGTATCCTGTGAATAACACAGATTTCTATGGGTTCAGCAACATGTTTTTTTTCTGTGTTGAATATATGATACCATGTTAGTTTTGGTCCTGAAAGAAATAAGTACTGTTTTTACTTAAAGGTGCTGGGGAAGTGTAGGTGAGTAAATCTTAGCTTCTTGCCATTCACTTCTGTGAAGGTCTGAGCAGAATATATTGCATACTTCAAAAGATCAGAAGATTATTTTGCAGCCTGTGGAAAAATGTGAATGGTTTTACTACACAACAATAATAATTAACATATCATTGCATTTATAGCAAAAAATGAAACAATGTAGTAAAAATATTAAAAATGCAAGCCATTCTGGATGGTTCTGTGCTGATGACAGATGTAACCATCTTAAACATTTCTTATGTGAAAATATATTTATAGGAAGTAGGCACATGTTAGTTTGTCACCAGCAGCATTTCTTCAGGGTTCAGGTCTAGGGCCAGTTTTTTTCAATATTTTTATTGATGTTCTGGATAGATGAGGTGAATGCACCATTAACAATTTTGAGGATAAAAACAAACTGGGAGGTGCTGATGACTCTCTGAAAGAACAAGATGCTTTGCAAAGGGATCTAGGTAGACTGGAACATTGGGCAATGATTAATGGGATGGAGTTTAAGAAAAAGAAATGGTAAATTCTGCACCTGGGATGGAATAATGCCCGGCACAAGTATAAACTGGAGGAGGAGTGGCTGGAGAGCTGCCGTGCAGACAGGGATCTGGAGGTGCTGGTTACCCCAGGCAGCAGGCTCTTTACAAGTCAGCTGCATGCCCTGGTAACCAGGAGAACAAATTGCATCAACAATTGGTGTGTCAAACACAGCCAGGAGAAAGAGGTGATCTTCAGGATGTATTCAGTGTTGATGCAGCCTCACCTTGAGCACTGTGTACAGTTCTGGGCACCACAGTTCATGAATGATGGGAAGGTACTCAAATGTGTCCAGAAGTGGGCAACAAAACTGATAAAAGTGCTGGAAGTTATGTCCTATAGGGAGCAACTAAGGACTTCAGGGTTGTATTGTTGTGAGAAAAGGAAGGGCTGAGGAATGACCTGATTGCTATCTATGGCTTTCTGAGCAGGGGATGTGGAGATGAAGGTTCTGAGCTCTTCTTTCTGGTATCCAGTGACAAGGAATGTTGGAATGGTTCAAAGCTGCACCAGAGAAGTTTTATACTAGTCATTGGGAAGCATTTCTTTTTGAGAGCATTATCAAGCGTTGGAACAAGCTACCCAGGGAAGTGTTTGAGTCAGCATCCATGGAGATATTTAAAAGATGTGTAGACATGGCACTGAGGAACATGGTTTAGTGGTAGTCTTGGCAGTGCTGGATTAACGGTTGGATTTGATGATCCTAAAGGTCTTCTCTGATCTAAACAATGCAATGATTCTATAGCTAGGAAGCATTCCTTTACCAAGAAATACTGTGTGTTTGGTCAGGTGCCAGGTGCTCGCCAAAGCCACTCTGTTGCTCCACTTCTCAGCTGAACATGCTGAAGTTTTGGTCAGGCCTGAGTTGGTCTGATAGTTGGACTAGATGGCTGTTGTAGGGACCTTCCAACTGAACTATTCTATTTTATTTTATTCTATTGTGTTCTGTCCTGTTCTATTCTATTCTAAATTTGTTAAGCTTAAAAAATATAAACAATTGAAAGTGTTTCTATAGAATGTATTTTTAGTGAGGAGAACAGCTCTGCTTTGTGTGTATCTCTGGTGCTTGTTTTTTGCAAATAGGTCAAAATGTGTGAATGTTACAGTAACCCTATTTCTAACCTTACATACATGAGTACTTAGATCAGTATTACTTTCATACAAGGAAGCAATATTGTACTAAGCACTTGCTATCAAGAATTGTTTTTAAGTCACATAAAGCTAAAACCAGTCAATGATTTTTTTAAAAATGCAATTTTATATTGGACATTGCATTTAAAAAACACAGTAGGACAAAGAAAGAGGAACAATGACTCTTAGATTGTTTTACACAAAACCCAGTTTTCCCATGAAATGCAAACAATATGTAGAGATTCCACTTTTCTGCCACTCAGCAAGCATAAAAATGCTGCATGTTTCTTTGAATTACGTACCTGTGACAGAAGCAGAATAGAGAAATGGCACACATTTATAATAGTTCTCACACTATAAATGGCACACATTTATAATAATTCTCTATTATTGATATAATAGAGAATCTAGCACACATACGAGCAGCTAATTTTTTCCATTATGTCTGCATTAAATGTCTCAGTACTAGAGAAGCTCCTGAATGGCTTGTGCATAGCTGGAAGTTATGACTTTGGTCTCATGTTGTTACTGCTAATTGTATGTACATGTATTTTTATTGTATGCTTTTTAACTGCTTTCAGTTAACCTTTAAACTACTTTTAGGGATTTTTCTTTGATTAGCAATAAACAGGGAAAATAAGAAAAAGAGTAGATTCTTTGTTCTGATCAAAGATCATTCATACATATTACAAAAAGTTAAAGGTGTATCATTTTATGGTGTTTTGTCATAGAACAAAGTTGAAACAAGTAGGGATAAAGTGAAGCAGAAAGCATTCTTGGTAATGTACCCTTGACAAAAAACTGAGAGGTGAATGGAAAAGAGCTTATTGCTAATTACAAAGAATTTGATTCCTTTTGTTTCTTTTTGATTCTCTCTGCACTTTGAGAAGTCTGCACATTCTAACAGCACAAAAGGATAATATTTCTGCTTCTGACTTAAATTAATGCTCATATTAAGAAAATACACATGGATAATTACATGGGCCAAAAAAGGAAAGTTCTATAGACAAAGACTATGCTAAAAAATATTCAAATCTCAAAGTTGGGTATTAAAACTAGTAAAATTGTCGCATGAAGAGATATCCTTGAGTTAACTTTTATTCTCTTGTGTATGCATCTATAATATGGTACAGTCTTTAATGCAGGTATTCAACAGCATAGCTGATTTGGATTCATCATTTTTAGAGTTAATGAAGGCAAAGTCTTGGTCCATTTTCCCCTTGTTAGACAAATAGATGTATAAACGAAACTAAGACATGTAGACAACCTGTCCTGGTTTAAGAACTTAAATGCCATCCTCAACAGTTTCCCTTCTTTGACACAGAATTTCAGGTGGACAATGAATTAAGCTTTGGCTTTCACTAACTATTTATAAATTGGATGAAGTCCATGAGTTTCTTTTTTCTGAGCAAATGGTGGTTTGGGGTGATAACTTTCCCAAATTCATCCCAATAGCTTCTGAAGTTGCTTACAGAAATCAAAGAGGGGGGGGGGGGTTGAGGGGTTGGTAATTTGTTGTTTTTCTGTATCTTGTTTTTGCATCATAAGTCTGGAAAAACAATATTTTACCAAAACTGGTGCTGTCAAGATAAACTCAATAATGTTAAATTGTTTTTGAGGAAATTCTTCTTGAAGGTCCTTGCTTTCCATTTCAGTCTCACCTTGTTGTGGTGACCCCTGACTCTGTGAGGAACAGGCAAAGGACCCTGAATGTCCCCTCTTCCTGGGGAGCCACCAGCCACTGTCCTGGAGAACCATTTCCCTCATTGTCTCATCTGCTGCTGGGGAAAAAGGACTCTTAATGACAATTCCAATGCTCTCAGATGACTTTCACTCTTTGCAGGTGCCTTTTGCCCTCTATTGCCCCTATAGACAGGCTCCTTGGCAAGCCTGAAAGTCCTATACAGAACCTACCATAACAGCACTGTCAGGCTTTGCAGATACATGGCCATGGGAACAAGAGGAAAAACACTGTTCCATAGCCTCTAGGACACACTGCTATGGCAGCACGGGGCTAAGTGGGGAATCTGTGAGTGGAAATTAGGCTGCAGGGTTGCAGGGAAAAGACCCTTAATGGAACCAGAGGCTACAAAAGTGCTCAGGGCCACAAAGGTTCAAATCTGTGCTCTGGTTAGCTGAGGGCACAGTAAAATGCATCGGTCTGTGAGAAACACACACTCCTTGTTGTTTCTTGAGCTATGCAATCTACAGTGAGCAAAAGGACTCCATCTGCCTTAACACCATTCTTTGGTGTATTTCAAAGGCATGTATGCCTTTACATAGGTAGTGTTCACCTTTTTTTCATCCTTGTCTTTTTGCTTTCCTTTTTTTTTTTTTTCTTGTAACAGAGCATATGTTTAATGTACTTATATTTTCCTGATAGTCACCCTGGCTCCTGAGAACAGATGTATCCTATTTTTATATAAAAACACAGAATAATGTTTTAACTTCCAAGAGTACAAGTAAGCTAGGAAGATGTGTGTAATGGCTGACTTTTACATTATTTTGTTTTCTTCAGTTTGTTATTTACATCTGACAGTGTTTCAAAACAGTACCGCCAGACAGAAATCTCACTGCAGGAGGATTGCTTTCTGGCTTTTTACAAATCCATTTGAGATATTGTCTGCTTCAAAAGGCTTTCAGTCTAAATAGAGAAGAGAAGCATGAAACAAGGCAAAGAAGAAAAGCAGAGAAAAGATAGTGTGACCTCCTGGGTAGGTAGAAGGCTGATGACTGATTCCAAGTGCTAGAGATTATCCTACCTCTATTTAATTTTTCTGATGTCTTCCTAAAACCACTTTGATGTTTTTTTTTGTTGGCATCAAATAATATTTTGGAAAAGGCATAATAAAAGAGACGTTTAATTTTGGTGAGGCTGGGTATCAGCCCATTGCTTGTGACTGAAAATTATGAATGTCTGATTCAGTAGCTGGTGGCTTCTGTCCAGCTGCCATTTAACACCATTGGTAGCAGCTTCCGTGTGGACAAAGAGGTAGTAGATTCAAAGAAAGCAGCAACACTTATGTCTTCATCATCGTTATTTTTAATCAATCAAATAAAACATGAGATGACTGGAATTACTGTACCCATGCTCCATTAAATTATGGAAAGATGCTACATTTGGGTGAACTCTGGTTTACCTCCTGAAATTCCAACTCTAATTTTCAGGACTTGCTCTCAACTAAAGTAGCTACTTTTTTTTTTTTTTCAGTTTGAGCACCTTCGTCAAAATTGTTCTTTTTCTCCCTTCCTGTTTTCCTCAAGTTATTACTCAGAATATGTCAGATGCTTGAAATCTTATTTACAATATCAATTCAGGTGTTAAAGTTTGGTTTTTAAAAAGAGTTATTTAGGAGTTTGGGTTATTCAGTGTGACAAGTGACTATTTCAAGAATACCTGGGTTGATATGTATTTATTCCAAATGACAAAGGGAATATAGTGAGAAATGGATATAGTAGGTCATGTTACCAAAGACTATGTGAGGGTTCTTTTTTAAATTGTACCTGGGTAAAGCAATTGTGAAACTGCATGTTAAACTAAAGCGTGATCAAAACTGTAGATGTTCTCTAAAGGAAAAAGTGGATATGGAAATAGGATTTTATGGAAGTCTTCCCTAGGTCAGATGTTTGTGCTTTTCTCTGCTAGTTAAAAAAAAAGAATAAGAAAGAAAGAAGTAGAGATGTTCCTCTGCAATAGGATATGTTTTCATTTAGTCTGATAGTTCAACCTTAGGCTGTTATCCATAAACAGCCCTCCTTCAACCACCTGACTCCAGAAGGTCTTTTGTATCCCAAAGGAAAAAGCATAACTCATCATATTGTCTTTGCAAGGTCACGTGTCTTTATTCACACTGTTACAGGTACTCAGCTGACTGATTTTGTAATAAATATGCTGAAGCAAAATTTTCCTAAAGCCAAGACCACACACCCATGGGAGTGATGGAGTCATCCTGTAGACCCAGGGATATCCAGATGATATATGCTTTGATCTTGGCTTCTTTTTAATTTTTTATTTATAGTGTTTGTCTTTGATACTAATCAGTAAAAAATTAATTTTCATCATTTTATACCCTGTAACAAAAACAAGAGCTGGTAAGAGAAGTAGATTTGGTAATGTTGAGTAGTTTAACCCTCTTAAAGGATGAAAAGATAAATGCTAAATGAAGAAACGTGCTCGGAAATTGTACTCTGTTCAGACAGACAGATTTGCGAATCCTGGTTTTTCTAGTTAGGCAAAACAGTCCAAAACAGAGATTTTCATTAAATCTTACATACACGCAGGTGTTCTCCTGATTAGGTACTATATTAAATTAGCAGACACTTTCATAGATATCAGCTGAAGTGCAGAAGGAAAAACAAACCCAAGAGGCACTTAGCTTCTGAGACTGGAGGAAAAAACAAATACTGGTGGATTCCAGGGAACTGCATTTTCCAGGCAGTCTCCTTTCTTCTGAGATACAAGATATGCCTGTAATATCTGTGTGTCTGCAGTACTTCTCTGCTTGATAGTGCAGACATAGGTGACTCTGGGTTGAGGTGGAAGAGCCTGTGTAGGGTTTAGAGTCCCTGCTGAGCTCTGCACAGCTTGGCTTAGACTGTGTGGCTACCACAGGTACCAGTGACTAACAAGGACTCGTGCATTGGTGGCTTCTGGGATGGGGAATGTAAACCTGATCTATTAATCTGTTGATCAGGTGAAAATCCTGTGTGGGTCTGCCAGGCCTTGTCTTCAGTGGCAAAGGGGTGTTCTACTTTTATCTGCTTAACTTCTTCACACAAACTCTACAAAAGATTGAAAATAAAAAGGACAGTTTAGCACCAGTTGAAATTAATGCAGTGTTGGTATCTGGCTTTTTTTCTCAACCAGCTGCATGCTAAGGTAGAACCTCTAAAGCCTCATCTTCACTGAGGAGTCACACTGAGGGCACTTGCCTAATGTGGTGCTCTGTACTCACTCTGTCTTTTGGTGCTAAGACAAAAATGACACAATGTACAAAAGTAAAATACAAAAGCAGAAAGAATAAAAAGGCAAGATATGGTTTATTTCCTAACTATTTTGTAACTACATAATGTTACCGAGACACAAATGTTGTTTTGGAAAGGACAGGGAAAAACTACAGAAGTAACTGAGGCAAGGTCAAATAGTAATTTCATATTTTCTGCTAATAGTCACTGAATATGACCTACACATATTCTGACTTGTCTAAATAATTTTTTAGCCAAACTTTCCTATTAATAAATTGTGGCTACACAAAAAGCCTGCACTGTTTCTTTCCCTTAGTGTCCTTCTTCTTTTTCACATGCATTTTTGTGTTTGGCACACTACTTTTTTAAACACACTGAGTTATCTGTTTTATGGAGTACAATATGCTTGCACATCCACAGGCAACTCTGTAGGAGACTGATTTTAATACACTGCAATGGTATGGTGGCTTCTCAGACTGGCACTTGATGCTTTAATTAATTTTTCTTGCTTTTTGTTTCTATTACTTAATGAAAATATGCCCTATCAAAATGTATTTATTGGAATGCTGTTAAAGTACTTTTTACTTACAACATTTTCACTGGTTTATTATAATAATATTATTAATAAATATTATAATATTTATTATTTATATTATCATATGAAAACCTATTTGCATTTATCTCAGTAGATGCTGGTATCTAGCTTTAGTGTTCTATTTTATGGGTTTTTCCATCTTCATGTGTGTGCCAGGTGCTGAACAAGCAACTACAAAGACAGGTCCTTGCCCTGTTGCACATCCTCAGCAAGAGAGGGCAGTAAGGAAAGGAGCTCACAGCTAAGCAGTTGCATACATCTGCTCTGAGTAGCTACAATAATTTTGGTTTTGTTGCAGTTTTTTAATACATGTTTCACTGCTGAAATTTTGAACTGATAAATCTTTCTCATAAGATGGTGGAAGGGTGCTGTGTGTTAAGCTCAAGTCTGTGACCCTTGCCATTTTATAAATAAAAGTGACAAGAAGCCTCTTGCCTCACTCAATAAAATGATCAATCACAACAGCGATTTACCAATTTCATATGTCTTTATCTACATCAAGGTGCTCTCTAGGAACATGTGCTGTATCAGTCAGTGAGAAATGCAGTGCAGATACTGGATAGAAATACAGTTTGCTACAAAAATACATTCCACCTAGAAATGGATTTTAGAGCAATTTAGTGATCAGGAATGCAGTATTATTATTAAATCTTACAGCTTTTATTCACATATTTGTTAACATGTTTTCTGGTAATGAGTAAGTTATCTAAGAATGGTGTAATGATTGTAAATGGAGTTCAGGAACAGGGTCAGAATCACTTCAGTCTCTTCTTGATGCACAGCACCTAATATCACCTTCATTTGCAAATTTAGTATAATGACTCACAAGCACAGGAAGCCATAAACAAAAAGGTATAAAAGGAGGACCCCTGGAATGTACTGGGAAAATACCAGAAATTATCATTTCTGTCCTGTTGTGATGTCTGTCTTAAGGATTATATTAATAATATCAGTAGTAAGAATAATGTAATAACAATTATAGCAATATATATCTCCAGGTATGGAGAGCATCCAGAAGGATTCATGTGTAGCTTTGAAAGTTTACACTGCAATGGATGCTCCTAGTAGATTGTTTATCAGGTCAGGTTTAGATGATTGATTCAGGATGACACAACTTGTGTTGTGACAGCAACTTGGTTAAAATAAAGTCTAGAAAACTACTTCAGATGTAGAAGCCAATACAACAGGTACCTAAAGACTGGTAAAAGGAATCTCATCTCCAGAGCTACTTGCTATCTCTGGAGTTTCCTAATCAGCTCTCTATAGGGAGTCCCTGTAAGCTCTCAAAAATCCTGGTACATGTTTTATGTACAGAATATGTACCATATCCTTTATATTTTAGATATGGGTAAGGAGGTGAGAAACCTTCACTTAAATCTGCTGAGGGCCTCAATTCATTGATTATGCTCTTGATTTCACATGTTGCAGATGGCCAACATAAGCACAACTATCATAATTTTCCTTTTTAAAAGCACAGTTGAAGAGAGCATTCAAATTTAGCTTAAACACTCTGGATAATCTGGTGGTGACAAGTAAGTAAAATTTTTAGGATTTATGATAATACTTTGTTTTCTCATCCTAAATAGATACTCATCAACATAATATACATCAATGCATATATATATATATATATATATAGATACAGAAATATGTTGATAGTTAAATACACCATTGCAACTGTTTGTCTGGTACCACTTGGTAGCCTCAAGTTTTTGTATTCAGGACAGAGTGATTGCTACATTAATTCTAAAAAAAAACCTATTGTGAATGTTATGGGGAAGGAGTTAATCTATAAAGAACAGGAACCAGTGCCTAGTGCTACAAGGTATATTGAAATGTATCTGTTATCTTAAATTTGCTTATGATAATAAGACCTAAGACTATCTGGTTCATATAAAGAGAAGGTAGAGAAATAGTCCTGTTACACAGCAGTCTTGAGGACTAGCTCTGTATGAATAGTAGGAATTATTGTTAGTTTCTAAATTATGCCATAGATGTTTAGAAGATACATTTTATAACTTTACAAGTTTGAGATTCCAGAAAGCTCATTTTTAATGTCCTCATCTTTCTCTTTTCCTAAATTATTTCAGTGATACCAGTAATAAATTTTATTTTAGTCACTGTTGGACAGATCTCTGGCTGTTTTGCTGAATATTGTATGAATATATGTGCATACATATGCATGTGAATTCCCCTACACTTACTGCAATATTTGAATGAGTGTTGATATGCGCAGATCATTGTTCTCTGTATAAAGATATTTTGAAGCCTGGGTGAGTGAAATGTTTTTCTATAAAAATAGCCTATTTAAATCCAATTAGAGCATCTTAGCATTGTTTCTATACTTATGCAAATATATTGCACGTTTACTGTAAACAATGCTTTGCACAAAGTAATGTTGAGATGGCATCGCTCATAGCACCTAAGCACTATTAAGTGATTATCATGCAGTATAATGTGGTCATTGATGTGTGTGGTGTGGTAGGTATGCATATTTCTTCATTATATTGTGTGGGCCCAGTATTAGCCAGTAAGAACAATGTATTATGCAGAAAGTTAGAAGAATCTTTTAAAAATGCCTACTCTATTAATCCAAAGGAATTAGCATTTGCTAGATTGCCAGTCAGACGAGGTTTTACAAGAGTTATTGTCATTTTGATTTTCGGATGAGTCACTTGCTACATTGCTCCCAAAGGCACCTCATTATGATTCAGTGAACAGCATATAAAATTGCTTAGGCTTTCGGGGCTCCATGGAAAGCGAGTGGGGGTTGCGGTGGCTCAGCGTTGTGAAGCAGCAGCATTATGCTTAATTGACACCTTTGATGTAGCCCTAAGACAGCACCTGCACCTCCCACTGCTGCTCAGAAGACGTCAGCCTTACGCAGAAAAGGCTTCTGCTTATGAATCCTGCATCGCATTCAGCTCACTCTGTGAGCAGCCCCAGCTATCCTTAACTAATCCCATTGCTTCTCTGTTTGGCTACAGCTTGGCTTAGAACAGAGCAGGAATTTTGCTGCTTGCTCTTATCAGGTTAAACAGTCAGATTTTGTCCATGTTAGAACTCATAGAAGGTAAGTCAAATGCCTTGTTGATAGCCCTAGTATTTAAATATTCTCCTAAGATTCAGAATCTGATTTCTGTTCTTTTTATCCTAGCACTTTGCAAATGTAGACTCTGATAGAATACTTGCTTGTTTAAGAATATTTACATGTCTATGTGATACACGCTTCGTAGTGTTTCTGTCAGTGCTTCAATGTGAATATTATTGATAGCCTCTCATGTGGTTACTTTGTAGTAGAATTCTGTCCTCTGCTGGCATTGTTTTGTTAATTTATTGGCTAATGTGCTGTGCACGTGAAGATGCTTCTATAAAGATAGGCACTGGCATATGTGAAGAAACTTGTTTATTTGAGAGAGGGATACTTTCCTCTAAGTCAGACTGGAGGAGTTATATCTAATTCATTTGCCTCCAGAAAGCCCTTCTGGGTTAAGTCTGAGGTGGTGTTTGGGTCAGATAGTATTGCAAAAATCTCTTCAAATGGTTAAGTCCTCACTCAAAAAGTGAAAAGCAGGCAGTTGGTTTGTTCTTGCAAGCAATACTGTGTTTTAGTTTTAGTGGGCAGCACTTCAAGCCATAGTTAAATGGAATGAAAATGTTTATATATTTTGTCTTTTAAGGTTAACAAAGCACCTTGTTCCCCATTACTTTCAATAATAGAAGTACTTTACTTTCAGTAAAGGAACAATGCAGTTTGAGAAAATAGGATCATGTTCTCTGCCATTGGCTAAAGTCTTTTCAGGTTTTTTCATTATTTGCTTTCACCTGTATAAAAAATTGTCTTTGTGAGCCAAAAATCTAAGGAAATAATTATTTTTTGGATTACCTTATTTAATGTTTCAAACATTAAGCAAAACCAAATTAATCTGTTCAACAATGACTGAAGAAAAATGTTGCTTTAAATATTTTTTTCCTTTAATAATGCCTTGTATTCATTCTTTTCAATTTCTTGTCCTTTTAGTGAATGGAACCCCTGGTAGCCAACTTTCTACTCCTCGCTCTGGGAAGTCTCCAAGCCCATCTCCCACCAGCCCAGGAAGCCTACGGAAACAGAGGGTAAGGAAATGAGGAAACTGATTTCTGAGCATGGCTGGGGAGAATCCAGCATAGCCATTATCCAATAGCCTTCTCCCTTCTGGTCCCTTGTGTGTGTGTAGAGCTATAGGGTGGAAGAGCCTGGCTACAGTCCTTGTGTTTGTAAAACAACCTGAAGTGGAATGCAACTGTTCTGTGTCTGTCAAAATGCTAAGTATACTGAGAACAGGTTTATCCTTGGGGAAAAAAAACCCAGGGGTTTCTCTCCTTTTTCACAAAACTTTTTGTTTGTTTGTTTTACCTTCTTTTTCCAAATATTTCACAACTGAAAAAAAATGTCAAAGAAATCTCTTTTGTTCCTAACTCACTGTGGGCATTGTCACTTGCACAGCCTACAGACTGCTTTGATTTTGAAGCAAGGTGAAAGAATGCACTGTGGAATTTAGCTGTGATATCACAGCCTTGTGCAGTGAAGGTACTATCAGCACCAAGGCACGTGAGACCTGTCCATCACTTTCCTGGAGAAGAGTTGATAGTTGCTGTAGGTTCCCCCTAGTTATCCGGTATGGAGGAATCTACAATATTTCTAAGCATCCAGGTTACTACTGTAACCCTCTGATAAAATATTATTCATCCAACCCAAAAGCTCCACATGCTGCTTGAATTAATTTTATCTGGTTAAAATAAATAAGACTGATGTCTATGTATTTTTTGCTGTTTTCTAAACTGTGGTCAGTACTTAATGAAAGCATCCCTAAGGCAGTAATCTGTATCTCAGACTTGTTTTTAAACAGAGTTTGAACTCATGCCTTTTCTCCCTTTTCAGTTTTTAAACAATGATACAATTTATGTCTCTCAAAATTAAGAGGATTATGTACAAAATTGGTAGTGCTTGACTTTAGGAGCTGGTGCAGAACTGATTCCCCAGATACCCAGATCAGGAATAGCTGTAGCATGACATGACTCCCTTCTAGCCTGCAGACCATTCTTTATATCTGATGTATGTCAGGGAGCTGAGGAATGGAGCATGTCCACGTCTTACCTCCATCTGGGATACAGCAATGGGTCTCTGCCATGACTTGCTTACAGACAGGGAGGCTGTGATCTTGCAGTGTAGGGACAGCCAGTGAGCAGCAGCTGGAGCCTCAGGGTAGTGTCAGGGTTTTCATCATCTGCTACACAGAGAGTAAAGATGTAGGTTCCAGTGGGTAAGCTGGTGCTAAAATCTTCTTGAATGCAATGTCTTCCCCACCTGTTTGTTCTTGCTTTCAAGGCTTATTAATGAATCATTAATAAGTCACTGGAGAGGGAACAAAGAGTCTTCCAAATGAATTATACATTGGTGATGTGAGGCCGTCTGTTTAGATGGATGATACCAGTTTACACTGGATTTGTGTTTGCTGTAAGGCTGTCTCTTTTCATTGGTAACTTTCCTAAACTTACTTTCTCACCACTGAAGCTCTGCTTTCCACAGTGAAGACATGTTTTTCTGCTAATGTTTGTGGATGGGTGAGTGGGAGCCATGTGATCAGCACCATTAGACACAAGAGGTTTCTAGGCACAAGATTTCTGACTTTCAAATGTGAAGAGGAGAGCAGATGGGCTTCTTTTTATGTGTAAGTGTAATAGGATCACTGAGTGCCAGTATTATGGATGCAAAGTGCTATGTAGCGGTAACAAAATCAGACTGCTAACTGTAGAGAAAATAAATATTGAAGTGTACTACAGGAGAGATAAGACTAAGATGGTTAGAGAGTTGAATTCTCTTCTCCAGTATTCGTATTCAGTCCTCTTGACCTCAGTAGGGTACCTTTCATACTTGTCTGGCTTTATTTTGGACAGATTTATTTTTTTTACCACATGAAACATGGAATATATTCATGTAAAAATAGATTGCAATCATGTAAAAAGCATTGTAATAACATTATTTAGATTACAAAATCAACTCTGAAGTTCAGGGATGGAAACTTAACACTCAGTCTGAGAATTTTTTCCATCTGCCTTCATGTTTAGCTTGTGAAGTGAATGAGTTAGAAGTTCAGTGTAAAAACATATGATTGTATCATTAAAGGCTATATTGTTCATTCCAATGACTAAATAAGGAATTAAGCAGTGCTAGAAGATAACAATTTCCTTTTTAGCAGTATAAGTGGTGTTCTGTTCAGTTTTAGTATAGATTTTTGTATCTTTTAATTTAAATTTAACTTAGGTTATTTTATGTACCATATTGTCATGAACCAAATTTAAACTCAAAACATTTGTTTTTGTCTTCAGTGGCTTCAGCTACGGTGCTGACAAGCCAGTTGCAGGGTGAGGCATATTCCCTAGGAGGTTGCTGAAGTCCTGGTATCATGTGATAGACATACAAGGGAGAAGAGATGCATTTTAGTTCCCATCTTGTCACCTGTATTGAGAGGTGAGGTGTTCCTGCCCTGAAGGAAGAGTGTTGGCTGCTGTAGCCATGAGCTGGAGGTGAAGGTGGTGGCTGGTTTTCTGCACTGTCTTTCTGTTTTTACCTGCAGTTTGAGGAAGCTACTGTTTTAGAACTGAAATAAAGTGCTGGGTCCTGGGGACACCAGCTCAGCTCTGTAATTTCAGGTGTTTTGTGCCTCTGTGCAGTTAGAGTTTGTGTTCTCTCATGCCACCAACATGGGGTGCCAGTGGTAAGGACTGGGTCTGGAAGGTGGTAGGGACACTTCCTCTAGCCTAGCCTGGTTCACCTTGCCTTAACTAATCAGTCAGCTCTTCAGCATCCCCACCCAGTGCTATGTGGGAGCTGTAGACCTGACATCACCATGCCCAGGAGTCAAGGCAGGTTGCCTGTGTTTTTCCTGGAAGTACAGCTGAGAGGAGGTCAGGCTTTTGAATCCAGAGGCCCCAAAGCAAGGTACTTCCACAAAGGGAGGGATTTCTTCCTAGGAATAGTAACTACCTGTGGAGTACATTAGGCAGCTTAAAATAGGGATTAATCATTTTACTTACTGATATTTCATCACTCATCTTTTTAAAAAAATGAATTCTGGCCTTTGAAGGAAGGCTTTTGGTTGATGTAAATAAGGTCAAAAATGTGGCCTTACATGCTGTTACATACTTACTGTCCTGTGGTACATAGTCAGGAAATCAGTACTCTTGTAACCCTACAGATAAAATTTTGTACCCTCAAAAGCCAGAATAAAAAAAAGATAAAATTTATCTGTTCTCATTTGCATATGTATGTTGGCTGAGTTTTTTCCAGAAATCCAGAAGTCAGTGAAAGTTATATTTTTATAATCTTCTGCGAAACTCAGTCTATATTTGAAGAAAGTAAGATTTGAAAGATTAATTTCATGGGTGTAATTCACGAAGTTGAAAGTGAACTAGGAACAATTTATCAGCTATCTTAGCTAACTGTCAACCAATTTTCAGCTTCTGAATATTTTATCTAGCAGACTGTGTGCTATAGTTACTTTTTCATGCAGTTTAATTATTTCTTTATTCTTAAATAGGAAATTAAGATTCTAGTTTTTATATTGTTATGAACATAATTAAGTTTTAGATTTTTTTCCCAGAGGATTAATACATTTGAAATTCAGGTTTGAAATAGCAGATTCAAGTAGAGTTAATGAGTTACCCACAAATATAGTTACTACTGCAACACAGTGCAGTTAACTATGCAGAAAAGGTGACATGGCATTTAGAAAAAAATTTAAATATTTTTTCTATGTTGTTAGGAGTTGCAACCTACAGAATAAAAAATAGATTTAAGATACCTCTTTACTGATTATACAGATTGAATTCTATGTATATAAGGATTTTTTTCTGAGTTGCACATAGCCAAGAAGTCAGATTCATTCAGCAATTTTTGTCTTCTTATAAAATCTATGCAAAATAATAATTAGATTCTCCTCATAATTTCAAGACATACAGCTCTCTGGCTAATTATAGGTAACAAAAATTCTTTCAGAAAGGAAAACTTTTTAAGACTTTCAAGCATTTGAAAGCAGGTAAAATAGCAGAGAAAATGGCACTGAAATTGGTGAATGATTTTGATTTAAAGCAATCATAGAGTTATGAAAGAAACATAAAAGTATTCTCTAAATATTAAAATTCAGAAATACCTTATTTGTCAGTTCAAAATGCATATTTTTTTTAATATTCAGAAGTCAGAGCAGCCACCTGGGAGATACTGTTCAAAATTTTGGGGTATTACCCTCTCTAGGAAATCAAAAGATTCCTTTTTCCTGTATGTTTTAGAAATTCCCAAACTGTACATTCTCAAAGGAAATTTTAATAATTAACTGACTAGTTAGTATTCAGAATAAGATGGTCTTGTCTGTTTAAAATTGTTCTCTTGTCTAGATTGTTTGCAACATAGTAGAAATGTATTTAAGATGTGATTTTCACTCTGCCAGTCTAATGTCTTCTACTGTGTCTATACATGCCCATTGGCAGAATACATACAGACTATGCATTCTAGGGAATCATCCCCCCTTTAAGGTACTTAAATCCCTTTTACCTCATGCCTACAAGTAAAATATGAACCTGCATTGTTTATTGAGATCACAATTTGAAATATGTGAAGCATTCATTTTAGCTGATCCTCTTTTGTAGTATAGCCTTTAGATTTGTTCATTTCTTGTCTGTGTTATCTTACTGTGATTAAAAAAAGCAAAACAAATCCATTCAAGTCAACCCAAAAGCTGGTTCCATCAGCTTTCCCATTCTCATGTTTTCCTTGTACTTTGTCTTACAGGGATTTTTTGTTGCAATTTGTTAGTGTGTTCTATATAGAAAGGATCCCCCAAAACACCTTAAGATATCAAAAAATGGCTATGAGATGTGCTAGCCACCTGCCCAATCAGAACCCCTCTGGACCATCAGTTATGCCTAAATCACTTTAAAAGGACAGGACCCTATCCTGTGCCACTTCTCTTTTTTGAACTTTCATTCCTTATGACTGTGTGTCTTGAAGAGGGTTGTTGGGCTGTGGAGGTGGGATAGGGTGATGTATCATCCCATAACACCTCTGGCACTCGAGGATTGTCTGATCCATCAGAGGATCAGTGTGTTGAAAGAATGAAATGTACAGATCCACTCAGACTCTCCCTCTGCTGTCATGAGCTGGTTGCTTGGCTACCGACAGAGAGACGGTGATGGGGGGACAAAGTGTAAAACATGCTGTCTTTTTATACATTCACACGGGCACAGAGGAGCTGTGGAAAAGGAACACCATTGTCAGTACAACATAGGCAACAGCAGTATACAGTGCCAGCAGTCCAGGGGTCAAATGTTGCTGTATCCATGCTATATCACCAGTGGGTGGCAAGTTTTTAGTTTTTTTAACTTATGTAAGGTAAGCACTTTACTGCTCTGCCACTGCAAAATGGCCAAATGGGAAATACATTCCCTTTGAGATTAAATTAATGTTTACAGGTTTCCAAACCATTAAGAGATTCTTCAGAACAAATACTGTTTGAATAGTGTTTAATAGGACAGACTCAAAGAAAAAAAATAATTCCTCTGTGTTGTACATTGAAACTTCAGCTTTATTTACTATCTTTTTTGATTAAAAAATAATTATATGACATTAAGACAACAATATGAGCATATAGAACGTGTATTTTTTGTTGAACAATGTCTTCTGGTCCACAGTAACAAAAAGAATATAAGACAGTTGCAGTACAACAAATCAAACAGAATAAACAAATCTATACTGCACTTCATCTTACAGGACCTGTATCGCCCACTCTCTTCGGATGATATGGATTCAGTAGGAGACTCAGTGTAAAAGAGAAAATGGAACAATGTTTATGGTTTGTGATTTGATGAAGGTTTAACATTTTTAAAGAAAATAGCTGCTAATTTACAGTAATAGTGAACCGCGCAAAAGAGTTTTGCATATTTAATATTAACAACATGGGGCCAAATTAATTCTAGTGTGTGGGGGTATTTTTTGGCTTTATCACTGCATTTTAATGCAAGAATTTGTAATGAATGAGCCATTGAATATGTCCATCAAATCCAGAACAGCATTGTGCATACTTAAAGGCACAAAGATTGGATAAAGTGAATATAATGCACAAATCCATAGTGGGCACATTTATGAATAGCACTATTTTTATCATCAAAGGTACTGATTATATGTTCCGTTTTTACCATATCTATCTTTATTCATTTTGATATGAACAGTTAATAGGTACTTTGCTTTTACCAACGAATAGGTAAAATGCAGAGAAGAAAAAAACCTGCCATATTAAACTGCTTGCACCATGCTGTCTGATCCCAACACGCACATTTGAAGCACCCTAAATTTAATCTTTTTATCCAAATGAAAGGAAAGTGAAGAAATCCTGTGTGGTCGCAGGCCAAAAGTAATTCTTTCAGAGCAGTGGTCAAATTCTCTTCACTGCATTGCCATCTGATGACTGTAAACAGAAGGGTGCTCACAGGCAATCTGAATGTTTTACCTGGCAAGAGCTGTTAATGCTGACCATCCATATGTAGCAAGTAAAGAGAGACAGATTTCTGACTGAGGAAATACAAGGGCCTGCTGTCTAGCGGTGTCATCTGACATACTTATGATGACATATTTTGGAAAAATGTATTTTGCCTGAGAAAGTAATTGATTATATTCACTTATGTTGAGAAGGGGAACATCATTTTTATTTCCTATAAGACATTTTGTGCATTTTAAAAAGAAAGCCAACAGAAACGGTAAATACTGTAAATCATCCTCCTATTGACCTAATTTTTCTGTTTTTGCAGCATCTAGAGGTGCTCTTTTTGTACAGCATGAATATGCAAAACTCCTTTAGTGTTAAAGTAGGTCATGCATTAGAACCAGTTGCTTAACAAATATCTACTAATTTTTATTTGTTTTCTGCTGCTTTATTGTGAGAATCTTAGTCTAGTTAATTTACATAATAGCAATATTTCCCATTGTATGTGGTATTAAGTCCATAGTGTAGTGATCACACATTTTTGCAGTCTTATACCTTTCCTTTAATTTTCTCAAAGACTAATAATTTAAGAATTAGAAATCAGCGTGTTTCTTATTCTCAGCAAAAAATCTATAGAGGTTCTATTTTTGAGCTATTTAGTGATGATTTAATATATTTTGAAATCAGGAAAATTTACTTAATTGAAGAAAAGGTTTAGCTGCTACATGCCAACTTCTAAATGGAGTGAAATAATTCCTTTAAGCTGATTTGTCCATAATAAAACTCAGCAAATGGAAAATGTTGGCATGTGATGTTATGGCTTGACTGTATCAACATAATTTTCTTTACAGAGAATATTTGCAAAAAGAAATAAAAGGGCAGCAGAATACAAAACTTACCTTCTCTTTTTCCAATATGTGGTTCCAGTATCATTTGGAGGGAAAGTCATTGGTCTGGCAGGTTTGCTGAAGCAGTCAGGTCATTCCTTTTTGAGATGCATGTTTTGCCATTCCTGCCTCAGACTTCAATCCAAAACTGTTCCCAGCCATAAGAACAGTCCATCCCTCACCCCATACCATAATGCATAGGCTGCCCTGTTCTGAAAAAGTTCACAGCTGTGAAGTTACTTGCATTTTTGGTTGTTATGAGGGAATGTCTTTGCAAAATGTGTTACTTGATCCTGAGAAATTCATATTATATAAAGGTGCATTGGGATCAGTTTCCAAAAATTCAGGCAACTAGACTAGATTGAGAGAAATACTTCCTGACGTTTTAATTTTTTTTTTCCTGTAAAGAAAATAAATTCCAGGAATTTTATTTTCCCTCACTTCTCCCATATAGGCTACTGCTGCTTAGTCAGTTTATTAAGACTGTTCTGCACAGGGAGCACAGACTGCCATCAAACCTGAATCCCACAGCTTTGCTTAGCTGTGGAAAAGAAAAATGGACCTTATATCAGTAATTGTTATCATAGTGAGTTCTCCATCAAGACTGTTTTAAAAAAGATTATACTAGTCCACAACATTTAATCATTTCAACATATGACTTTTATTAAGGGGCTATTCAGGGGCAAGACATATCATTAATATTTCATTTTAGGAATGAAAGTCCCTTAGAGATTGAAAAGGTACACTGTTTATAGACTTTGAGATCCTTTTTTGTGTGGAATGTAATTCCCATTATACATGAGCAGAAATGAAATGTTTCTTTTGAGCAAGACCAGAAGGTTTCAGTTTATGGGTGGAACTGAAATTGTGTTCCTTGATGCTGTAATTCTGCTTGCAACAGCACAGGTTTTAGTTTGTTCCTAGAGTTCATTAACTGCATTAAATAATAGAATAGCTTAAGCAACTTTATAGTGTTTGAACCTCTGAAAGTTCTCTGTATGCTGCATTATTTGTGCCTGCTCCAAGGTGATTATAATGTAGCTAAAGAGTCTTGTATAGATTGTGAAAGCTTTGCTTCCCTTTGAGCTTTATGAATACTTGTGATTATTTCCCTAATGCTTTCTGCAACTTTGTTTCATTTTTGTTTTTAAACCTCTTTTCTTCTTTTGTGCAACAAGCAGTTCACATGTGAAGCACAGAATGCATATGTTTATATTTACACGCACATGCACACGTACATAGATTAATAGCTTTGGAACCCATGTGCTGTTATGTCCCATTTGTGACTTTTAACAAATAAATGGGGAAAATGTTTTAACAGGAGGATGCTCATCTGGCAGGATTCATTACAGCTCTGGTAAAGTTGGTGGAGCTGCACCAACCATTCCTTGCTAAGCAGCTACCCCAAGGAATTCTGTACAGTTTTAAGAGACCACATCTATGAACAAGGGCTAATTTCAAACCGACCAGAAGCTAGTGGCAAACCCACCATTGAGTCCAAGGTAGGAAGGATAGACACTTATGCACAAATACATACACAAAGACAAGACATTAATCCTAAATTGAAATTTGAATATTTGAAATGGTATCCTTTTGACATGTTCAGTCTTATGCCTCCTCTTCAATGGTGCTGTTCTGCATTACATTAAGTCATGCAAAAATTAGAAGTTCTTTTGTTGAAATCGGTAAAATCTTTAGCATTCATTATGTAATGTAAAAATTGCTTTCCAATTCGTAAAATAATTCAGAGACAGCACATTATATTTAGTTATTTTTCTCTTCAATTCATTTTCACAGGGCATATTTGGCTGAAAGATGAAAATTCTGGGGTATTAATATTGTGGCTATAAATGTATATTGCAAGAAAGGATATATATAGTTCAACATCCTAGGAGAACAACTGGATTGAGATTGTGTGAAATTGAGATAAATAATAATGTTTTCTTCTGCAGTTTCATAATTCACACTGCTGTGTGAACTTTATATGGTACATAGTTACAAAAACTGCACTCTGAATGTAAAATGAATTAACAGAAATATAGAAAAGAAACTGATCAATTCAAGTTTACCGTATCTGTCAAAAATGTAGAGAAATGAACAGACAGAAAATCCTTATGGTGCTAAATTACCTCATCCCTTGATGAATGCATAGATTAATGTTGTCTGTGCTTTTTTTATATCCAGTTAATGGTGTGCAACCAAATACAAGATCGGTTTTTATTTAATCTTCACTTTCTATCTGCTAGTGACAAGAGCTTGTGGCTATGAGTAATGAAAAGCAACTTTACAAAGCACAGACAGCAATACCTTTATGTGCAGAGCAAAGCAAGCAAGTGGTTGTCCTCCTCTTTGGAAATGGGTGTGCTTCCTCCAGGAAAGCCCTTCCATCCAGAAAACCAGGGTCTGCTGAGCAGAGCAGGGGCTGCCCTGAGCTATGCCTGCTGCCATGACAATTCTGGCTGTCTCCAGCTGGCAGCTGTCCCCAGGCAGGCAGTGGGTCTGTAGGTGACACCTGAGCTGTGTCCGCGCAAGGCTGAGCGCACGCACCGTGCGCACGCGCTCCTGCGCGGGTTGGTGTCCCTGACTGCGCGTGGTGATTATCCTCCAGTTCGCTTCAGTTAACCCTCAGCAGTGAAGTGTGAAGAAAGCTGTACTATATTCAGCGTGTCCTTGTTGTCTGGTGTTATATGGGGTAATTAGGTTATGGTTTGCCCTGCAATACAGTGTTTTGGAATTTGGGCTCTAGTGAAAGAGGAGCTAACAATGTTTGTGTTAAGACCTCTTTGTTTTCTCAGTTGCACTATGATATTGTAAATATTTGGCACATTTACAACATAAGTTTAAGATTTTACAAAGTTATGCATACAATTATTTTTTTTAATGAAAAGTGCTTGGATATTTGCTTTTAAAACTATACCATTTTTGTATTCATGTGAAACAGGAAACCAAAAAGAAAGCTGTTGATTTATCAACAAAATATGTAAAACTTGCAAAATAAATACTGATGAATGTTTTATTTCTTATAATCAGCTGACAAAAATCACCTTCATTTTTGTGCCATTGTTTCATCATACTGTATTGTACTTGTGTTTCATATTTGACCATGTCATCCTGGTTGCAATTTGTTATTTTGCTAGATTTAACATTAATGTAGATTATTGTAAGTGATGTAATAAATATATATTAAAAATGCACACTGTTCGGAGAATTTATTTTGGAAACGTGATTAACATGGTTTAACAAAATTCTTGCATTTGGTGTTCCTTGTTCATTTTGGATCAACATTGTCCATCTAACCTTAGTGTAAGCATGTGGGGTTCATGCATCCTAATGGGTTCCTTTAAACAGTAGATGCATTCAGTGTGTTTTTTAGTAATAAACTCAGGGCTTTAGTGTGTAGATACAAAAAATGCTTCAAGGAGGAGTTTGGTTTGTAGTGGGTGTTGTGAAGACAGTAAATATAACTGCCTGGAATTGCTTATGGGTAATTTTGTGTGCACATGATGGGCTGGATTTGAAGCATGAAGTGGGAAATTAGTGGAATATCCAAAGAAAGGTCCCAACCAGCAGCCTGAGCCCCAGCAGAACTTCTTCTAAGACAAGTATTAGGAAAATATGCTTGTGAAAAGCTAATAGTACTGAAACATACTTGGTGTGTTTTAAAAAGTACGTAGTTTTCTGATACATTTTTCCACTCTAAAAAAGCATCGTCACATATCCATAGCCTAGTTTTATTTCTTGTTTGGCAGGGGTGGGGGAAAAGAGATGTTACAAATTCTGACATGTCATCTGTCAGCCTGATGCTTCAGCTGATGTTCCTGGAGGAAACTGTGGGCATGATAAAAGTCCTAGATTTGAAATGCCCTTGGTTGCTGGTAAATAGTTCTGCCTAAAAAAAGGCGTACACACATGGAAAGGAAAGCAATATGATAGAAATGGGGAAGAGTAGAAATAAAATATCTGAGGTTTCTGCCTCTACCAAGAAACAGTCAAAAATACTGTGAGAGCTTTTAAAATACAACTAAATAATTTAAAGTGAAATGGTTATTTTTCTGTGCCCTTAATTAGATGAAAGGTATAAGATACTCCTTCAGGTTGGTAGCTTTTCAATTTTTATTCTGTAGTTGAATAGAAAATTTTACCTGTGTATAATTTTAGAAGAGGTAAAAGGACTCCTTCACATTGTATCACTGTACATGTAATTTTTTAGGTTAATCTCAATGAGGATAGAGAAATGACAGTAATAACTTCCAATACCACTAATCTGATTTTTCACTTTTCAAATCATCAGTCTTTCCTGAATGATGTCAAAGGCTGAGTGAGCCTAGAGTGAATTATGGCTCAACTTTGGAATCAGCTGTTAGGAACCAGTGGAGGTTAGATTTAAATTTATTGTTAAATACCATGTAGGAAATTATATTTGTCTTTCTGAATTGTCTTGTTACACAAATCAAATGAGTGTATAAGTATCCAATACTGCAGCTTAGTGAGGGGATCTTAATAAAACAAAGTGCTTCAAGCTTGCAAATTTAACTTCAGTCTGTCAGCTCCATTTCCTTGCAAACTCTTCCATTTTTCCCTCTATCCCTTAAAGAAGAAAACCAACACAAGACCCTGATAATACACCAGATAATTGCTTGTGTCATTTGAATTTATCTCTTCTTCAAGCTGTGTTGCATAATTGCATAAATGAACGACAACAAAATCACTTCCCTGTGTAGGACCTCTCTCAAGTGTCTAACAAAACAGGGCAGGACGTAGAATTATGAATAAGTTTGCAAGCAGGTTTGCATACACTTTCTACTCCTTTCCAGATGAAACCGTTTATAAATAAATTTGAATCTGATGTGCCATTTTAGTGAAGTATCTAAACCGGAAAGGAAAACAATTGCATCATTTATCTTTATATACATTGAACTCCATTAGTTTCCATTCTTTCAGAATGAAGATTGTGGATTTCATGTTTCTTCATGAAGTAATTTTTTTGCCAACTCTGTAATGTTTACATGAAAGCTTTTTTCCCCTGTCTCAGCAGAAAAATGTAAAGTTAAACAAAAGAAAATCAAAAACATTTTTCACTGGTTATAGTTTGGAGAGGGAATTTCAGTGTAACCCTTTGCTTCTCTCTAAGTTGAATAATAAAAAAAAAATCAGTTTATCTTCTTAAAAGTTACATCAAAATGTATTACTTTGTTGTTTTAAATCAGCTGTCCTCTGCTTTTGTTCTTGGATGATGTACCATTTTGCTGTTCATTGACTCACTTATTTCTTGCTTAACACTGTTACATATTATGGGAATTTTTTTATCTCCTTCAGTCTTTAAAAGCTAATACCTCTACTGGATGGTTGTCTTTATTTTACCATTATTCATCATTATGCAAAGGAACTGAGCCTGTCAGGAAGCCATGACAGCTACCTTTCAAAGGTTGTTTTATAACCAGACTGAGCATTAGTATGGGCTCCAAAAGAGGTGACTGTAGGGGGCTAAATGCTTAGTCTTGGTTTTAAAGCTGTTTTTCCTTACTGAGTTGAGCTACATCTTACACATATTACTGGCATGATTATATTTTTGTATTTTTTATAAAGATTCTTTTGAGTTCTTTGGAATAGGAACATCTTAGGAGGCATAATTTAAAGATATTAATAGTTCCCTTCTCCTGAGCCTCCTTCCTGAACTTACACTTTATTTACTAATTTTAATGCTCAATACATTAAGCCAGTTTTTAGAAGAGTAGAGCTCTGCATGAGATCCAAACTTAGCATTACACCTGTGTGCTTTTCTGTTACTCACATTTCATCCAGATGCTTCCTTCATACTGGAAAAATACAAAGGAACCTATTGTTGAGAGACATTGTAAACTCCACATGCACTAAGAAAGGTTTTAAGAGGTTTAGCAAATAGAATGCAGTGTTTAGGGTTGAGATTCAGGAATCTGAATTGCACTAACAAACTTCCTATCATACTTGTTTTAAGTCTCTTTTTATTACTGCTGACACTAGTAGTACACAAGAAAAATTTCTGCTGTTTAGAACAAAGGTGAGTATCAACAGAGAGAGATTACAGTAATTTTTATTTTGCTGCCTCTTTTTTTTTTTTTCATGAATTTAGCACAGTTTCCACTGAGATACAAA
Organism: Lonchura striata; assembly: GCF_050655825.1. Taxonomy (NCBI): domain Eukaryota; kingdom Metazoa; phylum Chordata; class Aves; order Passeriformes; family Estrildidae; genus Lonchura; species Lonchura striata. The sequence continues at coordinate 67,587,642 of NC_140703.1, forward strand.
CTATTTACCAAACAGTTGAAAAATAAGTCTCTGGGTGAGACATGGCTGAAACTCTATAGTGCTAATATTTCCATTCACATCAGTGAGGTGTGTGGTGTGCTGGCCATCTGTTGTATAAACCTGAATAGGATCTGAAATGCTTACACCAAAGACCTGATTTTTTTATGCCACTGCTTTTATGAAGGTGTGCCATAAAACTGGCCATGTGCTGGCAACCTGTGCAACTGGACCCCTTTAAATCCGTGTAAAAGTGATGACATTCCAAGCTCCTCAGCATCTCTTAAAATTAAAACAGCTAATTGCATTAAAGTCTGTGTGTTGAAGAGATTATACTCTTGCTTAGGGTTGGTTTTCCCCCTCCCCATCTGCAAAATCCCTGATGGGGTCCACATCTGTGAGAACAACAGCGAGCACGACAGACTGCCTCACGATTGGCAAGCCAACTGGAAGGAAGGCTGAGACCCACAAGGATTGCTGGACCCGCAGGGCTCTCAGCTTGTGAGAACAGCGAGTTAATTAAAGTCTAAATAAATGAAATCTCTTTCTAGCTGAAGTAAAGATAAATAAATGCCTGCGTGTTGTTAGAGAGGGCTGAATAAAGATGAAAATATTTGTGTCATGTTTATCCAGTAACATCTCTTTAATTGTGAAAGGGGTGCTGCCAGCAGATTTGGTGAATATGTGCGAATGTCCAGTTCCTGATTTATTTTCAATCTGTTGTTGTTTTAATAGGATGGGTTCAGCAAAGGTAATGAAGAGTACATTTTGATATGTTTTTCAATAATTATTTAAAGTTTTAAAAGTCTTAGTGTATATTTTTAGCACATCTTCCTAGCTACTGCTTTCTTGTCACTGACGAGTTCTGCCTCTGCCTCTGTGCCAATGCTTCGCAGGCTGCTGTCACCAAAGGGGCTATATGCTTTGTTTGCAGACCAGTGTTATGTCATATACTGATGCATTATTTCAGTTTTGCTGTTAACAAAAAACATTGGAACCTTCCCATCTTTAACAGGGCCAATAAAAAAAGAAGTAGAGCCACTTAAAACCTCAGTATGAAGTAAATTTTTTCCTTTAAATTTTCTTTGGGCCACTTTTTTTCAGTCTATTAGACTAAACCTAGGTTAAATACATATTTAAGAAGTTTGTCCAAGACCTATTTAGGAGTCAATTTAATTTCACTCATGTGTAGATCATTAAGATTATTTGTATTTAAATTGAAACACTTGCTAAAATGCTTTGCTTAAATGAGTCTTTGAAGATATCTCATTTTGGAAGGACTAAGCAATTGCATTTCTTGGCTAAGCCTTGTTTTAAGGTCCTTGAAAATTTCAGTCCTCAAACAGAAATTTGAGTGTCTCTAGGCACCCACTCTGAGATGATATGGCCACTGAGTTAGATCTCAATTTTCATGTCTCCCATTCTTATGGATGACAGCAATGACTGCAAGACTTGTAAAGAAGCATCAGGCTGCTAAAGGAAGCTGCAGTGCTGTGCAGTCAGCAGCCTTGACCTAACATCTACTTAGTAGTGTAATGTCACCATTTAAAGTGCAAAATATGAAAAAAGTAGCTGTTAAATAATCTGTTGAAAATCTTGCACTAACCTTGTTGTGATTGTACTTCTTAAATGTTGTAATGATTCATTCCTGATCATAGAAGTAATAAATATTAAACATATTTAAATTGCAATTCCTTTCAGAAAATACTGTGGAGTGGGAAAATAAGTATGAAATTGGATCTCTATTCTAGGAAAACAAACAAACATAGCAGAAGGAGTAGAGAGAACATGTTTTTCTACTTATTTTACAAGCAGGACTGTAAAGGAAACAATTCTCTCATTACACATGTATAAAAATAGGCTTTGAGACTGACTTTTCCAGGCATGAGAACTCCTAGCATTTTCCCGTTACCTTGATCCACATCTGCTCATTTGTTCAAAAATGAACCAGAGGTAAGTTTTTACTGGGATGTCACGCAGAGTTTAGTGCGGGAATAGAACATATATAAACACGTCCTAACCATGAAACAAGAGCAGCAATATCTTAGCAAACTGCATATAATCACTCAGTGCTGATGTCTGTTGTCAAGAGGCAACAAAAACAGTCCAAAAATTGATTAATGCATTCTTCAGTTCTGGTCAAAGCTCAGAAGAAATACTTGCCTGGATGAAAAGAGGGAGCTGGGGTTGATTAAAGGAAACAAGGGTAAAGAATCTCATGGTAGATGGGATGTGCAAGCTCTCAGGATTATTTAGTGAAAAGTAGGCCAAGTTCAGACTTTGTCTAAGTCATCTGACCTTTGTTATGGGAGAAATTAAAAGTTACTCTGTTCAAATGAATTCGGCATACTGGCCAGATTTTGTTGTTGATTGCAGTTTCCTTGGCTTGGTACTCAGCAAATGTCTGAACTGCTGCAACTTCAGTTATTCTTGCTCCAGCCATGAGCTGTGTTCTGCAGTGCCAGACAAAAGAAATAATTCCAAAGTAGTTATATTTAATTTGTAAAGTGGATTGGCACCATGATTGTGGGCATCTAAAAACCTTGAAAATACTGATAAGGAAGTGATAGTGTTAGTTACATGAAGTAAGCCTGCAATCTATATAATATATAGACTGAAGAAGATAATGAAATAGTGCAGCACTTTCCTCATGTGAATGACGTGAACCCAAGGAAGTTTTAGTTTTGCAAATCCTCTGAATATTTTTCACTTAAGTTGTAATAGGAGGACCTGAAGAAATGCTTCATTTGGATTTAAGTTTGAAGGGCCACCTTTACATTTATAGTTCTTGCTTCCTTTGAAGATAGGAGAATCCTGAAGATGAGTTTGTATAATTGTTATGCACCACAGGATAAAAGTTTTGGGTGAAATCCAGTCCATCTCAAATATCTGTGTAGCTTCATCCATCTAGATGCATGATGAAGCAGTTTTCCTAAAGCCTGTAGGTAACTGATAGACATTGATAGGTGCTTTGGAAGGCTTCCCCGGTGAGATCCTGCCTCCTACGCTTCTGGCATCCAAGGTGGGTGGCTACAAGTTTCCTTTGAGGGGCCACAGAGACACCACTCTCCCCCCATTAGCTGTACAGACAGGCTCTTACAGTTGCAGGAGAAGTACATGAAACGGAGCACAAGAACAGAGTCACTGCCGCAAGTGAGCTACCCCCAGTCAAAGGAAACAGCAACCATTTTGGTTGCAAACTGCAACCACCCTGGCATTTTATTTGTCCATACATTACTATAATGAGTTCTCCCTTTTAGAACAAAACTGGGGAGGATTCCAACAGAGGGAGGTTTGTAAAATTGAGGAATTCTGCCCATAACACAGCCAACTAAAGACTTAGGTTCCTCTAGTGCCTGCTGAGTTAATAGGGTCTCTAAGAGCACGGTCTCTGGCCTGTAGAGGGCATACGGCTCCTCAGTTTTCCCTGCCAAAATGCATGAGGAATAGGGAGAAACTGTTGGAGCATATATCAAAGTATTCTTGTAGGCACATTGCTGCACTTGATGGATCAAGGATCTCTCCAGTAATGTAAGGTTACCGAAAGTGTAATTTCAGTGGAAGAAGTTGGACTCTTCCCAAGCATCCATGTATCCATCCACCGAAGTAGATACTTTACAATAGGGAACACTAAAGCCTCTCCAGGACGTGTGTCCAGCGGGAACGTGCTGTGGGTACTTGTGCTTCTTAAAAATCATCTGTTTTCATTTGTGTCTCCATTTCCAGAGCTCCCAACACAGTGGCTCCTCTACCTCATTAGCATCCACCAAAGTTTGCAGCTCTATGGATGAAAATGATGGCCCTGCAGAAGGTAACATTTGGAGGCTGACATTACAAAGCAGTCAGTGTAGTGATAACAGCAGCTGTGTAGGAAATGAGTCATTCTTCCTGCCAGAGAAGGTGGGAGCATTACAGGCTGGATAATTTTCTGTGAGGCAGCTTCTCAGTCTTAGCAAACCAGTTAGATTCACTCTGGATCAGAGTTGACCTGGACATCACTCTTCAGAGGTATTTTTATTGTGGAATACTTAAGGTTTTATTTCTGTATGCAACACAGTACTGACTGGCTTGTTTCAGTATTTTCGTCTCATCTGCCATGGTACTAAAGAACACACTGCAGTCCTGGGTCTTTACTCAGAAATGGATAGCCTTACTCCATGCTAAGGCTTTGAGCGAGTTGGCTAAGGGACAAGGTCTGCTCGAGCACTGCTGGCTCACATGCACATCTACGTACGTGTGTGTGTGTATCTGTGCTCCTGCTGGAGAACAGCTCTTCATGCTGTCTGTGAATGCAGACAAACCCCAGCCTCCTTGTTTCCTAGCATTCCTAGCATTCACTTTTAATACTAAACTAGAACAAAGGACAGAGTAATACACAGTTAAATGCACTGTCTTAAAGATCGTAAACACAAATCACATTTCTGAGAGGATTTTTTTTTACATTACAATATTTATATAGTAGTTTGTATCAGCTGCAGTTTACAGTCAGCTTTTAGAGGCATGTTAGGTATTTGTAACACTATTTCAAATACATTTAAAAATAACAGTACAGGAATGAGCACTAAAACACATTAAACTACAAGTTTCTCGTATGCTTAGACACTGTGTAATGCAATTTTACCTAAACATCTGGTACCCAGGTTGCATGTGAGGTAGTATTATTGAGAACATTTGTTTAAAAACTAAATATTTGATATTGGGGGATGGGGAGAACTAGCACTTAGCACATGAGGAGTTTTATGGATGTCTCAGTTTACAGGATGTAATAAAATAAGTGCTTGAGTGTTGGACTTCTTTGGTACATATATTTAATCATGCTGTGTCAAGGAGTTCCAGCCCTTTTTGGAGGCTGGTCTGCGCTTGTGCAGATCATAGAGGCCTTTTTGTAATTAAAAAAATACAATTTTGGTTTTGTCTTGGGGGCATATTGCAAGAGCAACTATATAACACTCAAATGGTGGTATGTTTGAGCCCCCAGAAGTCTTATTTTTCAATATTGTATCTGCATGAAACCTGTTGAGTATATACAATGTCAGCAGCATGGTTTCACTGTACAGTAAGTGAGATACTGACTGAATGGTTTCCAGGCTCCTAAACTGTGGACTTAAAATGCATGTTATGTGCAACATCTGTGTTTCCTTCACTAACAATAAAAATGTACTAATGATTCTTTCAGAAGTGTTGGAGGAAGGTTTCCAGGTCCCAGCGTCAATAGCAGAGCGATATAAAGTTGGAAGGACTATAGGAGACGGAAATTTTGCTATTGTGAAGGAGTGTATAGAAAGGTGAGGAGGATAACAAGCTTATTACTGTAAAAAATAATTATTAATGTCATGTTTTTTCCAGATCGTATCTTTATTTGTAGAATACAGAAATGTAATAAGGTAATGTCTCAATGCCAGATGGAAAAACTAATGTCCTCTCAAATTAAAAAAAGAGTGAGTTCAAGGGGCAATCTATAAATTTAATTCGTTGTGGGGTTTATATGGGTTTTTTCTGCTACACTCCACATGATTTTACCAATTCCTTGTGTTACATCTCTGTTGTTGCACTGAAATAACATCTTTTCTTGCAGTATGTTCTTGCAATGCTCCTTTTACATTAGACCAGTGGAACATTTCACATATAGCAGCACTCTGTAAAGATGTCAGGAAGTTCTCTGATTGGGGTGTAGTGGCAATGGTCAGCACAAAGAAGTAATTTTGGATCCATCTATTCTACCGTCTGACATTGAGGTGTAATTTCTTCCATATTTATTTTTAATTTAATGGACGTATAACTCCTGCTTGCCTGCTTTGTGCCATTATATTTGCTCCTTCCAACTTTATGAGCCTCACTGCAGACACCAAAATCTAACTTCTTCAGTGACCTTTACTGTTAAGAGGTGAAAAGAGTCATTGATTTTAGATGTCTACTCCATATTAGAGAAGTCACAAGTTACCTCAAGTGTCAATGTTGCTGAAAATGTCCAGGTTGACTATTCATGTGTCTGTTTCTAAATCTGTTCAGGCTTGAACTGGCTCTACCCAACCTTAAGAGTGTAAAAAATAGGGAACAAAGCAGGAATGCTCTAAGCAGAACAGTGCTTGCCTTTTAGTAGTATTGTTAAAAATAGGACACTATGGGATATAAAAGACAGAAAGCATTTCACCTGTTTGTGAAATTACCATAGGATTGCTCATGTTAAATTGTAGCATTGCAGACAAAGAAAAAAGCTGCTGGAGCTGGAGATGTCCAAAAGAGAGGACAATAGAGATGTCAAGGTTTGAAAATGAAATTTCATCATTTAAGTTTTCTATCCCCTATTACCATATCCTGGAGAGGAGACTCTTACAGAGGACTATAACTTCACCTTTGGGCTCAAAGGTAAAACTGTTCTTTAGCCTGTAAGAATATGATATAAGCCCTGGAGAGTGAGATTAAATCTCCTGACAAACAATGATAAATTAGCTTGGCTGGTTTTAAACTAGGCTCCTTGTAAAAATCCAGGTCCACCTCTGCATCCAAAAGTGCAACTTGGAGATCATGAAGACAGCTGTTTCAGAAAAGGGTGAGAGTGGATTTCATGTCAGCTGACAGTGTGCTTGTGGGACTTGGCCAAAGTTCTGGTGAGGCCTTTAGTGTTCTGCCAGAGTTCTTGGTGGAGCTGGTCATCCAGAGGGCAGTAGCTGCTCAGATCAAACCTCGGGGTCTGAGCACTCAACTGTGTGGAAACCTAAAGGAAGCAAAGCAAAATGGTGTGAAACAAAGGAAACACTGTAAAACCCTATGGAGGGGCATGACTAATGAAATAAATGGGTGAAAAAAGAGACAAAATCAACTTAAGGTGAAGGGAATAGTGACTGGGAAAAGCAGATTAGAAGCTAAAATAAAGAAAAGTTGTGGTTTTAATAAACTCATTCAGCTGAAAATGCACTTTGTGCTGAGAGGCAATATAGATGTGCTAGTGTGCATGTCACAATTCTTTCCCAAACTGAGAGAAAATACATGAACAAAATTAAAAGTCCCATCACACCTAAAAATAATGCTGATTACAATATCCTGGAGAGCCTGAATGAAAACTGTTTCCTGTCCTCTTGTCTATCCCACCAATCCCAGAAGTATCCAGTAACATGGTGTGTCTAATGTACTCAAATAGCATTTTTACCCAGTTATTCCCAGATATATGGACTTGTGGTCTCTGGGCTATACCATTTCATAGATCCCATTTCTATCAGAGCTACTACTTTTGGAGATCTTGAAAACTAAAGTGTAATTGTTTCTGTGAGGTTATACTTCTAAAGCAGTATATCCTTCCCACCACAAGTGTGTAAGGAGGGTAAATTATACCAGTACCTGTGAAACTTCTTCAATATTCTTTTCAGTCTTTTTAAGCCTCTTTAACCTCCTCACTTCAAAGTCTGATATGTCCATCATTTGCAGAGCCAGAATTAATGGGGTGATACCTGGGACAGAGAACTTTTCCATTTTCTTCTGAAGTACAATTCCTGTGTGCATTACACTTCAAAGGAATAGCACCATAAGGTGTTAAACAAGTAGGAATGGGTCTTGCTGCACAAATTCACTGGTCACATGAATACTTCTCCATAGCTGTGAGATCAGTCTGTGAGCACTTGTTAATATAGGTTTGTGATCACTTTGATACATTCACAAGCGTTTTCCTCTGACAATGAACAGTCCAAATAGAAATCAAAAACCATCTCCAAAATTTTCACATGAGAAATTCTAAATCCCGTTTTGAGCATCTGTGAATGTACAGGCACACACCCTTAAATACATTTAATGCATGCACAAATATAACAACAAAGATAGACTTTTGTCTCCAGTGCAATCTAAATCTCCATGAAGTTTGCAAAAGTTTTAAAAGCCAGGGAACACAGCACCAAACCCGGTGAGCTAGAGGTACAACTCTGTGGTAGTGCAGTGGGTCCAGACTCCTGTCCAGCCATAACATGTTGCCTTCTTTTTGTAGTCCCTTTTTATTTTTTTGAGTGAGCAAGAAGTGAGAGGCGAGAGGTACACTGGTGACTCTTTCACAGTGACTTTCTGACGTGGCCATGCATATTTTTTGGTGGTGTATAAGTTGCAGTGCTGCTGACAGGCCACGGTTCTGCAGCTTTTCAGGGGAAAGGATTTACATTATCTTAGCTTTAATTTTCTTTTTACCAAAACAAAGAGCAGTCAGAGTTGTCATCTGCTTGTTACATATCTGCTCTATCGTACGCACAATTTGTCCTGCGGTGTTTTCATATGTGTTCATTTTTAACTTTCAGATACTTTCAAATGCTGACATTTCCTCACTAGCTCACATTTCCCAGTGTCTTGGAGTACATGGAGTCTCTCATGGCCAACAAAAACCATCAATTTCCTTTCTCATGACAGAAAGGAAGCATTCCTAGGGCAACCAAGCAGCTTGAAAGAGACTGCTATTGAAAGAGGCTGTATTTTGTCTGAATTTGAACCCCAGATATCTTAATTTCTAATATTTCTTGTTCAACCTCCTTCTTCTAGTCCCAAAAATAGTGTCCAAATCTCTTCCTGTCCCTCACTGAGCTTGGATTGTAGCCACTGAAGAGTAGCACTGGAAGGTGGCACTCTACGTGGTGTGCAGCCCATTCTTGGGGGCTGTAGTACTAAACCTCTGTGTGGGAGAGTACAAATAGGATAAGTTTTTTATTTTTATTTGCATAAATCTTGAACAGATATGCTGTAATTCCACCCCCCCACCCCCTCCAATTAATAAACCTTCTTATTTTGTGTGATTTATTTTAATTGGTGTCCTAATAGAGACAGTTTTAGCTCTTTGCCTGGAAAGGTAGACATAATGAATATTTTGTGGTATTTATTGAAATACCCATTTTTCCTTAAATTAAAAATTGGTGGTACATCATTGCCAGAGGAGTTCTCCATGTTTTAATATAGAAATAAAAATGCCCAGTTGTTTTCCAGACACAGTGCTTTCAGTGTATTATTCACTTTTCATGTCCTGTTTAACAGACTGAGCACACTTTTAGACACATTAATATCTCTGTTGAACATGCTCTCTATCAGTTTAATATATCAGTTTAACTATTGTCTTCTGTGAAATGAGGAATAAAAAAATGACCCTGTATTCTTGAAATGTTTTTTTTTTTCTTAATTTTTAACCAAGCATGCCTAAAGGCAATGTAATAGACATTTGTAACTTGTTTAGGCTTGTATTACAAAATGAAAATATAAGTATAATATAAAGTAATATATTTTTCTTAAATTATCCCTTTTCCATTTAATCTTATAGTGAAACTGGGGCTTGTAGGCAGAGCTTCTTGTTTTCATTCTTACAGCCGTCTTCTGGTTTTGTAACTTAATTAAGAAATGGAAGTTGATATTGTTAACTTGTCTGCAAGCTAATTTTTCTGTTAGTATTCTAGATAATAGATATATGTAGTAGTGATAAATATTATAAGGATTCAAAACAACACAGTAGTTAAAAGGAAATGTCTTGTCATCTTGAACTAATTTCTCTTACTGTCTCCAGAACCTTCCACATTCTCGCTAAAAGCCAACATATTTAACTCTGCTAAATATCCTATAATTACTGAATACATAAAAAAGTATTCCAAGGACTGATATTTTTATCATAGCTCTTGTGACTGCAGATATGCAAACAATTTCATTTTCATTAAAAAGTAAGTAAGAATTTTCCATGGGTTGTATTTTTTGTAGGATAGAAAACAAAATTTCTTTGTTTTGAAAATATTTGAACCTGTGAACACTGTAAGGTATTTTTACATAAAAATGACAAATAAAAATTCTCATTAGAAAATGGAAGAAAAAGTCAAGCAATTTTTTTTGCTTTGAAAACACTGAAATGCTTTCATTTTAAAACAAAAAAGTTATATGTCTTTTTCTCAAGCATGCATATTTAATAACTTTAGCTCCATTTTAAAATACTAGTCAAATCTAAGCTTTGTTTCTTAGAAAAAACATAATATTTTACTAGAACTTTTACTACACTTATTATACTCGTATAACAAATATAAACTCAACTGATAAAAATATTCAATGTGATTGAACATATTTTTTATCTTTCCTCAGATCAACTGGTAGAGAATATGCTCTGAAAATAATCAAGAAAAGTAAATGTAGAGGAAAAGTAAGTACCAAAATATATGAGACCAAAAGACTATTTTTTCCAAGAATTTTTTTGTGAGAGATCATTTTGAGAAGCTGGTATTTGTGTCCTTCCTGACAAGTGTTTGAATCTCTTTGGTTGAAGTCTTTGCCTACCCTCTGGAGACTCTTGGAGTTTCAGGAGAAAAGGCAGTCATGTGCTGTTCTAGACTTGTGCAATGATTCTCCAGTTGGTTGCTTGCGCGTGACTCCTTTCCCTTTATCTATGTAATTATGTCCTCTAATTTTCATCATTCCAGGTGTTATAGAAAGCAGAAAATACAAATAATTATAATAACACTGGTCACTGTGTGTAAGGCATAAGTTAATTAAATTGATGTCAATTTTGCACCAAGTGACTGTTAGCTTTTAAAATCAGTAACAAAAGGTTCTGTGAGAAGATGCTATGATGTTGTTAAATCTAAAGATTCTGCATCAGAGAAAATTTTAAAAAGCTTTCATTTTTCTCTGCACCAGAAACACATCTTTTCTTCCATTTCTTTTTCTGTGTTCTGCTATCTCTACTTTCAGTTACCACATTGATGTTTCTAAACATGTTCCTTCTCTGTTGCTGGAGGCAACATCTGTTAGTTTTTTCAAAAACCCCAGAGAATCTGTGCAGCTCCCAATTCTCTCTGCTTTTTCTACTGTGAATTTTTTTCCCACTAACCCATATTCATTGAAGATTTTTTGTGTGTCAGGAACACATGATCCAGAATGAGGTATCTATTTTAAGACGAGTCAAGCATCCCAATATTGTACTTCTGATTGAGGAGATGGACATGCCAACTGAGTTGTACCTTGTCATGGAACTTGTAAAGGTGAGTATTTTGGAGTAAACCTGCTTATTTTATCAACCATATTGAAAAATTCCATTCCTGCTTAGGCTTACTGAAAAACATGGGATCATGGAATAATGTAAAGTGGAAGAGCTCTCTTAAAGTGGTCTAGAATCCTACTGAAAGATGTGTAATCCACTGTCAGATTTTTTTAAATTAGCTTTCAAATATTTGTCTAACTTCCTGTAAGCCACACTTGGAAACATTCTTTGACAGTACTTTGTATACCACCAGTTTTGTTTGCTTCCTCAAAAGAAAACTCATTAAAAATTTATAATCTGCCTTGAGGTGAATTGAAAATATACCCAGTCCAAATAGCCATAAATACCAGCCTTCAAAATACGAAAAGGCGAAAGGGTTTCATTAGTTTTTATTAATTTACATTAAATCTAAACAATATTAAATGTGTTTTTTCTCTATTGATTTATATTAACACAGTCTCAAGCTTGCCTCCTCAATAGCAATCTAAATTTAAGCTGAAGGAAAGGGAAAATGAAAAAGAAATTCTGCCTTTTAAAGCGTGGTTCTATTCTAAAAAGTAAATTTGCGAATGCAATAATTTATATTTTGGACCCTATTTATTTCTTCACAGTGACTTAGAGAAAACACTTTTTGGAAAACAGGATTGTTAATCTGCTTTGCTCTGGTTGTAGGTGGAGGTTAGAAGGTGCCCTTAATATAGGCACCTCATTGAGATGTTAAATAGGGCAATTCCAGGTCCAGGTGTTTCTTAAATACCCTTTCAGTCTCTGGTCTGGAATATAAGAGCAAGTAGAATAAGAAGGTTTTTGGGTTTTTTCCATTATCCCCCAAGCAGCACCAGTGACACTAGCCATATTCCCAGTCCAAAGATGGAAGACTCTGTGTGCCTCACGGGTGGGTGCCCACAGATTTTCCCTGTCCTCATAGCAGTCTGGGAAAGAAAGTCTTGTCATCCATGAGAAGCTCAGGCCATGTCCCACATTTTAGGAGATGACAACATTGTCCTCATAGGTTTGTGCCGGACAGATGCCCTGTTTGGCTTGAGTAGTGCTGTGGAGCTTATGGTCCCCCTAACCCCGCTGTCTACCATCTCCAAACTCTGAGGAAGCACACTAGGAGATGCTCGTACTAAGGAGCTGACATATTTTTTTCTGATGAAAAAGTTAAATCCTAAGACAAAAGAAAAATACTGGCACTCTTTCATGCCATGAATCCCTTTGTGTAACCAGGCCCAGAATAATTTCCCCACTCCCTTGGCAATCACAGCCTTCTCTCACTCTTAGGCATGCAATGTGAAATAGCACAGCTTGAGATCAGATACCATTAGCCATGTAACACTATTTTAATCATAATTACTGCTCTATTCTATTCTATTATATTCTATTCATTTGTGAGCTCACTATGAGATCCATAATGGATATAATCCAAACAATACCAAGAAATATTGGTATTTCCAATATTTTCCAATAGGAAAACCAAATACTGTTGGTTTTCCTCAGTGTCTGCGAGAGCGTGTTCAAAGGTACCTCAATCCCCTTGCACAGCACTGTAATCACATGTATCCACAGCTTTTAGCCTGCATTGACAAATCCTTCATCTTAGCCCCATGAGGTGTGCTAAGAACTAAAAGCTGTGCCTTGTCTAACCTGCCAAGGTATAAGCACAGAGCTGGTTTTATGGGTGAAACCTGCTGTGCTATTCATGACTGAAAAATGTGTAAACTGTAGTGTCCAATGGATTTTTAATTGAAGTCCTACTCAGCTAAATGAGAGAGGAGGGAACAGAAAACTCTTAGAAAACAATTTAGAAAATAAATGTTAAAGATGTACGTTTTAAAAAAAGGCATTGTAGTCACTTTCTGGAGAAATCTGGTTTTTTGTGCTCTTTCTTCTTTACTTTTAAAGATTGCTGCACATATTCTTTTAGTTGTATTATGGAAGGGCTCTATAGGAATCTGTACTTCTCATCTCCTAGAGAGCATTGTTCTAATAATCTTGACTTTTATGTAGGATAATAGAAAAAATGTAGAAGAAATAACCTTATTTGGGGAAATCAACTTTGTTTCTCTGGTACAAACATCTATTCCTTAATACATAGTTGGAATAAAAGCCTTGTTGCACTCTCTGGGTACTAGGGAAGGCATTTCTGGAAAGACATTAAATGTTAATTCACCAATTGGTGACTGTTACCATTTCATAGCGTGCACTGTTAGAATTGATTAACCATCTGTTATTGACTGACTTTAGAAGCCCTACCTTTAAATCAAACTTACAGACAGGAAAGAGACGCACGGAGAAAAGGTTTGATAGTGCAGAGCCCGGTTTCAGTTAATACCACCCTGCATTAATTGGCAGTAACATGTTTGACATAAGTGACTGCTGCAAATCCCACCCTCACCTCATGGCAGATAGGCCATTCATTGCTTTGTAAAGTGTAAGAAAAAGCACTTCATAAATACAAATATAAACACATTGCAAGTGGTGCTTGTAAAAGGAAGCAAAGACCTGGTTTCTGGCACATTGCCTTTTTACACGGCAAAACAAAATTGTTATTTAAACCTAACAGGGGTTTGGCCAATTTAAGAAGCAAGATTTATTGCTGAGTTTCCTTTACTGCTCCAGGATATGATTTCACTTTTGCAGAAGAAAAAGAGAGATCAAATCATTTACATAACAAGGTAATAAATAAATAATTGGTTACTGTAGTTCCAAGTACACTTCCTCATGTGCACAGATGATAAAAACTGCATTCAGATGTTGCTGGTCCTGTTTCATTCCAGAACAGGGGATTTAAGACTGAAATGTCATCCTGAACTCACCCCTGGTGCCTGAATAAATGATAGTGACCTGCTGTGTGAATCGGCTTAGCAGAACCTTGCAGGTTAAAGTGCTCTTTGGGGAGAGCAAAGTCTGAAAACAATTCTGCCTGATAGAGCTGTCAGCTCTGTTAACTCTTTCCAGGATATCACCTCTCCTTTAACAACAGAGAATCCCGTAGACTAAATATATGCTCTCTTTTCTTAGCAGCATGCCTGGTAAGAAACTTAACCAACTACAGTATGCTTAAATAGAGAAAATTATTCTGCTTCAGATTGGCTTGACTGTCTGTTAAATTACTCTGCAGCCTCTGTCTTTTTCTGAGTTTATGTTTCTCCTGTGCATGAACATTTTTTCCTTTTCTTCTGACTTTGGGCCAAAATTTTTCCTTCTGTTTTTAAGGCTCAGCTTCTTTCATTCTTGCTCCTCATAGCTCAGACTATTTTCTTTGTTTGGAGGCAGATGCTTTGCCGATGTTATTGACACTTCTTCTGAGCATCTGGAACATATTAGATAAGACCAAAGATCTGTCTAATCCACTGCCTCATGTTAAAAAGCAGCTGGTACAGGGGTTTCACAGGAAGGAGCTTAGGGAAGATAGATTATTTATCTCACATACTTTGCCACATGCTGATATCTAATACTTAGGGATCAGATAATGCCATGAAGTACATGGTATTGTACTTTTGCCAAATATTTGGCCTCTTTCTCTCTAATCCTCTATCTGGTTTAGCTTGGCCTTTTGTTCTTCCTTTTCCTTGACACTATGTATCTTGATGTGTCTTGAGCAGTCACCAGCCAGGGCAAGAAGTTTGATGTGGTCCAGATTTAAAAATGGTTGGCTGTAAGCAATTTCCAAAGAGCTGGGATTTTGTATCTACAATGGGAATAAACCTGCCCTGGCATACTTCAGCTGCACCTCAACAATGCAAAAATTTTAATAGTTTGTTTGGTTTTTTATAACTAGTAAAGTCTGTTTTACCAGGTTTGAGTCTTTGGTGGCTCTCTTTTCCTACCGTTTTTTCTGTAGCCGTGATTCCTGGAATTTTTATTTTTCTTTCCCCTCTGTTCTCTTTTCTCTGGAAAGTGGAAAAGGTGTTTACTCTGGAGTTGAGCTTTAAAAAAACCCAGAAAATATCTTGAAGCTTTTGATAAAACTATGAGAGTCCCAAAGCGGTGACTCCTCTGTTACCTTCAAAAAATACCTTCTTTTTCTTTTAAAAACAGATCTCTCTAATTTTTTTTTTTCTTGATGTTTTGACTGCAGCAGGGAATTTTAGCATTGCTTTTGCAATTATCCTTTGCCTTTTATTTTTCTTTTTTTTGGTTCTTGTTGGACTGTGTTTTCTTTGTGATTCTGCTTTGATTTTGGCCAAAGGCCAAAATCTCTGAGTAGAATCTCCCAAAAGAGATCACTGGTTTTTCCTCCAATCTGTCAAGCTCCCTTCTTAATCTCCTCTTTAAAATGACTCTTCCATCTTTGTCCCTCTCCCTGCTTGCCAGCTCACCTCTGGAAATGTGGCTGCCTCAGACTCTGGTGAAGATCATTTCAGCTTTGAGGACTTCCACTTAGTTATCTTTCTTTTCTTTTTTCCTTCTTTCTGTCTCATTTTCTTGCTTTTCTTTCACTGACAGCAGCTTTTAGCTGAATTAGGCAGTATGATGAGCTGAAAATTGCACAAGCAGCCACCTGTGTCTCCCAGTATAATTGCCTGACATACATGCTGTAAAGTCCTTCAGTATTAACTGCAAGAGGCATCACACTACCAAAAACCTCACATCTCGTGTAGAAAAAGTGGTTTCTAAAATCCATGTTTGCAAAGCTTTATGAGATGGAAACAGACTTCTAAAATACGATTGCAGTGAGGATAGGTAACTTTGAGTTCTGAGTTTTACTCAGAGTTCCTTCATCTTTCTGAGGTTCAATTAGGCATTGGGCAAAAGTTTGATGTCAATCTGATTGTGATGATTATAAATGCCAATGGCATCATGATATGCAAGTATGTATCTTGCCAGACATTTGTAGCAGGCTCTGAACACACAGGTGGGCAAGTGCTGGACATGTTACAAAAGCAGCAGCAGATGGGAATGGTTTGCAGTAGAAACTCTAGCCTCTTGGCTGACCAACTCAGCCATGACCAATGGTTCTGAGTTATTGGTCTCTTTACCTGCCATTATGGGAGATGTCATCATGGTACCCACAGTTTATAGCTTCAAGGAAACTCTGTTGCTCCCTTCCCCTCCTCCTCCTCCTTCTGTACAAATGTTCCTTGATCTTCCCTAAATTTTTCAGTCATTTCACAGGCAATGTTGCTCATATCTCATGGTAATTTTGCTCCAGGGAGGAGATCTTTTTGATGCTATTACTTCAACCAACAAATACACAGAGCGGGATGCCAGTGGGATGCTTTACAATCTGGCCAGTGCTATCAAATATCTTCACAGCCTGAACATTGTCCACAGGGATATCAAGCCGGAGAATCTGCTGGTAAGTGAAGATTCATCTTTCAGTATTGCTGATAACTTTAGAGTGTGTGAAAAAAGGTCTGCACTTCCTCCTTCCACATGCCTGCCAAGTTTATTTCAGTTTTCTAAGTCGCTGATCTTTTAATTTTAACCTTTGCATTGTAAAGCTCTTCTAAGAATAACAGCTGTCCCAGGAAGTACAGTAATGTAAGGTCATATATCTAGATTGTTCCATAGGACACAACAGCTGAGTAATGGGATCACTAGAAGTAAACTTGTAGTAAACTGCAATAAAATTTCAAGCTTCTCATAAATATAAGTGTTCTGTCCTCAGCAGACTATTCTGTACTTCTGTCACTGCCTAAATAATTAGCAACCCTTTAGTTTTACAAATATGGTGCATGTAAATGCTGTGTTCTAATCATGTCACATATCAGAGCAGAGCCAGGAAGAGACTTCATTGCCCTCCCCCTACTGCATCTCCCAAATCTATAGCACTTTTTATTAAGCCACTTGTACAAACCAACAATCTACATCTTTGTTTTTCTGACTAAATCTATGTGACCCTTATCCACTGAAGACAGTGAAAAACGTACCCTGGCAATTAGTCTTCTGAGAATTTTGCACACTTGAATGCAGCAGTTGCATCCTCCACGTAGTTTTATTTCTCCTGAGAAATTAGCTTCTCCTGATTATTTCACTGTTTTGAGTTTTCACAAATTTGCTGACATGTTCCAACATGAGAATGTCCCAATTCTCCATATATTCTGCAACCATAAAACAATGTTTGTAGAAGCATAGACTATCAGTTCTCTCAGCTGTGTGCTCTCAGCCATGACTTAATGCATTTAGTCCTGCTTGATAATGAAGAGGTTTTATGAGAAAGCTGACTTCAGCAGATATTACTGAACTTTCAGGCAATGGAATTTTTACAGCTGAAGTTCCTCTAGTGGCAGGTTCTGGGTGAGGAAGTGACCTGTCCTCATTTTCCAGAAACTGCTGAAAACACACTGGATGGAAGTTTCACTAGACACTAATGACTGATACACCTTTCTTGGCCCTTTTAATCCATTTTAATTTCTGATGCTGGTGTTGATAGGTGGCTGCATGCAGATATTGTAGCAATCCCATGCCAGGATACATTAATGCTGTTCCTGGAGTGTGGAGGGTCTTGGTCTGGAACAAGCTTTGCTCTGCTGCTGTCTTGACTTGTCTGTAAATGCCTAAACTCTAATTGTTGTCAGAGTTAAAATTCTGAAGGAAAAGAGATGGTCAGGAGGTCTGGGAAGGAGGTGAGGGCAGCAGGGCAAGGACTAGATTTGCCTGCTCACCTTTTCTGGTAATTACCCACTAATGGGAATGATCACATTGTTCACATTGTAGCTGAATTATTTCTGAGTGACTTTTCCAGAATTATGCATTGATTTTGAGACTGAGCTGTAAGGATACAGTGTTTAATCTCTTGCAGCATCCTAATTCTCAAAAGCCAGCATTTGATTCACAAATTGCATTGATTCTGTAAGGTTTATCAGGTCCTTGAAAGAAAGAAGCACTGCTTTAGAAGAGTGATTTGGAACCAGCCTTACCTGAGCTCTGACCCTGATTCTGACTTTGGCTGCCTGTGGCCTCAGTGTGTCTGAACCTTTCCGCTTTTTTCTTAGCTGTCAAATGGGATGTGTGGCTCCCTATGGCACAAAAATGCAGCTAGTGTTATTTTCATGGCATTCGCAAAACCCTTGAAAAATGCCACATGGATCTCAGTGTTTCTTTTGCTAAAGACCTTCCACTTGCCCGCCCTTTACCTTGCAGCTCTTTAAGCCTTCCCCTAAGTGGTAATGGCAGTATTTTTCCCTTGTTCTTGTGCTGTGGCTTTCTCTCTGCTACTGTCACAGTGCTCCACATGCAAACCCTGATTGTGCTATTGCTGGTTCTCCTGGCCAGTACTTTGAGAATCAACCCTTTCTCCCCCAGCTTTTTCCTACTCATGGATGGTAACTAGTTTTAGAGGAGCATGTCCTGAGGCTAAACAACCTCATTAGCAGCAAAAAGACAACAGGGAGGATGAGCAAGGCTGTAGAGTTGCAAGAGAACACAGGGAGTGAAGGGGGACATGCTGTTCTGGAGAAGGAGACAAGAAGAGCATATTCACCTGGAGCTGCTTTATTTCATCTCTCCCCAGCTCCTTTGTCTCTTAATTTTTCCTTCTTCCCAAAAGTAACTTTCAGGCTTAGAGCTGATGTGTGAGACCAGATCTAGGTCCTGCAAATAAATCTTTGTGTGTGTGAACCTGTCCTGTGTGCAGCACCCATTATTTTTTAGCTGCTTAAATATTCCACATCACCCTCAAGGCATGTAAAGTCCACCTAATGGTCAACTGTCCAAGAGTTTAGGCTGTGCTGCATACCTGTAATGTTTTAGCATTTTCTGTCTGTTTTTTTATTCTCTAGGGAGTCTTCCATGTTTTAATTGGAACATTTTTCATAATTGTTGCTATTTAGAACGTTTATTTTGTCAAGTCATGGGATGTCTTTATAGCCATATAATAAACCCTGGAGAACAACTTCTCTGACTGTTGCCATCTGCACTGATCACAAGAGCAGCTTAGAAAATACTGACAGTCTTTATACTAATAGGATACATATGGTGGCATACAATTATGTGTGGCTGCATTCAATTAGTGTAGTACAATTACACAGTTTTATAGCTTAGTTAAAACAGTGAAAGCACTACGTAGTGGGCAATTTGCACTAATCCCCATTTCTATAATTGCCCTTCAGTATTTAAATGCAGGAACATATATAGCATTTATTCTAAATAACATGAGCGTTAAATTATCTTTCCCATTCCTTGACTGGCAAGTAACATACCACAGCTTCACACTGGGCTCTTTTTTATATGAAGTTGTAACAGGGTGAGGAAAAGTTACTTTCTTTACAAGTCAACTGAAGTAGTTTTCCAGGAAAAGTAATTCCTCTAAACAGATTAAGCAGAATACTAGAAAATTCATTGTACCAAACCTTCTGCATTGGTAAATATTGGCAAACAAACCTCTTCTGTAATTAATTTCTAGTATGGATGACTCACACAAGGTGTGGTCTATTGAAGGAGGGAATTTATGAATGTTTGCTAGGTTAGTACAGCTCAGAGAAGGCTATGTAGGAAGATAACTGCATGAAACAGAATATGAAATACTCATTAGGCCAGATTCAGGTCTTGATGTCCAAGTGCACACTTTACATACTTCAACAAGTGAATATTTAAAGCCCTAGTCTCTAGACTTTAATTAAAACTGTTGTTGAAATTAGATTTATTACTGCCATTTCAGAGAACACTTTCTTTAGTTTCAGGAACCAGATGTATTTAACAATCTGTGTTTTGAATAAAACCATAATTGCTTTTTTTTTTTCCCAGTGCTTTTCTATAAACATAACTTTTTTCTGGCTTAGTAGAAGAGAAATGTGAATCCATTATATATTGCTGGTCCTCTTAAAGATCCAGTTGAATTCTTAAAAATAACATAAGGAGAGGAGAAGAATTTTGTGTATTCTGAATGTCTGCTTGTGGCTGTATCACCTGGTAAGCAGGGATTCAGGACAGAGAGGGGTTTTCTCTCTAGACATGACTAACATTAACAGATAAGAAATGGGGGATGGGGGCCATATAATATAACTAATTAGTATGAGCTATAACAGATCTGTAGGAATCTGTGGGGAGAGGCTTCAATAATTTACCTTTGCTCCAGGTAAACTATTCAAGGATCCCATGTAGAATTTATTGTATTTTTATAAGAAAAAAAGATAGTATTTTCTTCTTAAAATGGTTGTAGATAAATGTGATTTTGGATGTAGGAGTAGCTGGTCAAGATATGTATATAAAGGATTATTTTGGCTTTGATTATTAAGTATGATACCTACTATTTTTGCACTGTTTTGATGCAAATTGTTTACACTATATCACTAGCGGTGATCCAGACTGCATAGAGCTTTGGTTTGGCTTGCAAAATAGTTAACTGACACATATATATTATAAGAAGGTCTCCTTTAGAATGTTTCCATTTTTTAAGGTGCTGTCATAGAAAACATTCCAAAATGGCAAGCAAGGACTCAAACCAGAACATTGATTAAAGATAGACTTACAGTCTAGTGTTTAATTTAGATACATTTTTGTATTATTTATTTTAAGCATTTTTTATTTGCTCTAATCTTAAAGGTACAGAACTTATTATCTTACATAAGCAGATGGTGGGGGACACAATACAGCATTATAAAGTCACTCTAGGACATTAGTTTTCAGTGGTTACAGGTTTGGAGCCCTTCTTTTGCTCTGAGCCAGCTTTTAAAATTATGTTTTTTTTACTGATGTTTCTAGCTTTTTTTTTTTTTTTTAATGTGACTACATCTTAATCTCCCTTTGCACCCATAAAACCCCATGAAAGGACACGCTGCCACTGTGAAGACCAATTTTTAAGACAGGATTTTTACCTATCCCCATTAGCAGCCTTAACTGCTTATGGCCCATTGATCCCGACACTAGCATGCCAGTAAGAAACTCATTGGTGTGTAAGAGTCATGCAAGGAGAAGACACTATTTCTAGGGGAAATACTCCAAAAGAGCCTTGCGGCTTCAGCACACAGAGAAGAGCTTGGAAAGTCCAAGTCAGTATAGTCACTTTTCTATTATCTAAGTAGTGGAAGTTCCTGTGCAAACCTTTAAGCTCTCTGCAAGTAAAATGAATAAACTCAACCCACTTACACTGTGAATTCAGTAGAGAGTTGACGTAGGAAAGCCACTGCTGGAAGGTCACACATTTACTTTTGGGCTTTAGCACCTATCAAGTGGCATATCTTTTGCTGGACAGGTAGAAAGAAAAGTCTTTCCCAAACATCCTGACTGTATTTGAGAGAAGTTGTCCAAATTTTCTGTGAATTTTCAAAGCATGCAGAGAAATATGTTAAAGGTAAGCAGGAGGAAAAAAAACTATAAATAAGAAAGAACATTTCAGGCAGTTAGCAAGTGGTTATAGTAGTTGCCTTGATGGCTTTGTGATAAAGCTTTCAATTTTCCTCCTGATTTAGGTTTATGAACACCAAGACGGAAGCAAGTCCCTGAAGCTGGGAGACTTTGGTCTAGCAACAATTGTGGATGGACCTCTATATACTGTCTGTGGGACTCCAACATATGTAGCTCCAGAAATCATCGCTGAAACTGGGTAAATCTCTTATAGTGGTGATCCACTGATGTTGTGTACTCAGTGGAGTGCATTCTTGCCATTGTGCCAGACTGGAATTCTTGCAGTTAAGATTTTTATGCTGCCTTTGGTTGGCTATGATGCAGAATCATGGCTCATGGAGCAATTCACTTGGAAAGGACCTCTGGAGGCTATCTTACCCAAACCAGTTCAGAGCAGGCTGGCTTTGGAGTTATCTTGGTCAGCCTCTGCCAGTTGTTGGCCTCAAATTTTCAGCTTAACACTGAGTTACTAACTAGTCATTTGCAGATACAGTGGAAGTACTTCTATTCTGTAGAGACTGCTAACTACCATTCACTTAATTCTATTTCATTATTATACACTGTCCTCTTCTAATTTGTTCCACAGAGTAAATGCCTGCTGGCTTGAGCCACTTGTGTCACCTTTGCAGACTTCATGTTGACAGCCATCACTAACTCAAGTAAACTCCACTTGAATTAGATAGCTAACTGAAGAATATAGTCCAATGTTTTCTGGTCTACATTCTGGTCACACATTCTGATCTAATGTAATTTTAATTTTAAGATGTAAATGTAAAAAATATTTGTTAGCAGAATTAGGATTGGTAGGTAGACAAAGTTCACATGAGAATTTATAAGAAATTATTAATGATTTTGAACATATTTCCTCTGTTCTTGCACTGTAGTCCAAAAGAATCAGATGTCTCTAACCATGTCTCTCACACT
Source organism: Lonchura striata (assembly GCF_050655825.1). Taxonomy (NCBI): domain Eukaryota; kingdom Metazoa; phylum Chordata; class Aves; order Passeriformes; family Estrildidae; genus Lonchura; species Lonchura striata. Next base: position 67,609,828 of record NC_140703.1, read on the forward strand.
TCTAGATATGGCTTGAAGGTGGACATCTGGGCAGCGGGTGTGATTACTTACATCCTGCTCTGTGGTTTTCCTCCATTCCGTGGGTATGGACTGACCTATTCAACCATCCTTGTTATGTGAATTGTCCCTGTGTTCCTTTCACAGTAAGCACAGAGATTCCCACTGGTAGAAGTTCTCTGCTCATAGGGTCTGATGTTTTATTTCCTGTGCTCTGCATAGTGTTCTACACAAGCCCCATAAATGTCTGTGATTTTATGGTAAAATCTCTGTCTCGTGTTTGTTTATTGTAGTTTATACTTTATTGCATTGCAAAACAAGAGCCTTCATTACAGGTTCTGCGTGCCTTTGCCTCAAGGTTTAAGTACAATGTGAAATAACCATCTTCTTTAATGGACAAAATGCAAGATATTTTGTAGTTGGTAAAAGGTAATTAAAATGTAAGCCAGTTAATAAGGACCTGTCAGATATTTTATCCCCTCAAAGCAATTGCAAAATTGTGGACAATCCTAAAGACAAGCAGAGAGAAAGAGAGTACCAAATGCACTGTGTTTTATGATCTCACCATTAACACCATGGCTGCATGTTTGGGGCAGTCAACAACTTCCAAAAGCGTAGTAAGGCATGAGCAATGCAAAGCAATTTTAAGTCTATTGAAACCACATCTGAAAATAATTTCTCTTTGGGTTTTGTTGTTGGTTTTCTTTGGTTTTTACTTTACAGAAGTGGAGATGACCAAGAAGTTCTTTTTGATCAGATATTGATGGGACAGATGGATTTTCCATCTCCATATTGGGACAATGTTTCTGACTCTGCAAAGGTGAGTTTTATAGTTGGTGCTATTTTCTTCTACAATATTATTTCCAGTGGGAGTGCTTAATGCATTCTAATCCTTTCACAGTGTTGTATTTGATATGTCTCATGTATCTCCTGCTACACCTATAAATTCCTCTGGGTCAGCAGTTATGTTTCATTTGGTTATAGTCTCTTAGACTCCAGGTGGTTCTCAAATGGAGCCCATTCTGAAATGGACATCATATCTCTATATGATTTCTCACACAACAGAGATACCAGCAGCCCTTATTTATTAAGAAAAAAAATAAACTAATTCACTTCCTAGCTCAAAAGCTCCCTTGGACTGTGCTTTATATGTACTTATGAGGGGACCAGGTACCGGCCTGGAGCCTTTGAACATTATTTAATAATATTACGGAGAGGCTGATTTCCCTTATTGACCCCATTAGATGTTATATCTGTTGTTTCTTCCTGGCAAAGAACCAGGCCTCCCATTGCCTTATTGTTGCAGAGTAGTATGAAATACACACTTGTTCTGGTCACAGCTCTTGACCTGCAGTCTTTGGTTTGCTAAGGCAGATATAATTATTTACAGATACAGGCCTTGACAGAGCTCATTATACTTGCAGAGCAGATCATGTTTTTTAAGTCTCACCAATGCACTAGAGTAACAGTTTAACTCAAAGATTTTCTAGGGATCTAGTATTCACTGTAGTCATATGTATAAATATGTGTGGACAAAGACATAATAAATATGTACATGTTAGAAATAAAAATTGGTCATTCTGTAGATAAATAAGTGCTTACTTTCAGTCAATTTACTTCTCTGGTCTGTAAAATAATCTATGAAAAACTATCTCTCTGTTTCCTTAAGTGTGACAGTGTTTGATTAATCACAAGGAAAAAGAGTTAAATTTAGAGGTGGATGCAGGTAATGAGAGTAGCTCTGAATCTCCATTCTTTGCAGAGTTACATCCTGCTTTTACAGGTATGTGGAGGGTGATCAGGACTACTATTTTATCCTGCTAACTAATGATGTCAAAGAATGAGATACAGTCATAGAGTTGGAAGTCCTCTAAACCAAATCATTGTGTTGTAGCAGGCATTATTTAATAGCATCATTAGTGGGAACCCTGCAAGTCCTTTGCTGGTGGGTTTTCCTGTGAAACTCCTTCTGCTAAATAGTTCTGTCTAAAATTTCTGGTTTGAAGCCTTAGCCTATCGATTTAATTTTTTCTTGTAACTAAGAATTACTAGCTTTGGTCCTTGATGATGTAACTTTATTTGCTGTCATATTGCCATACTGTTTCCATTCATTCCACTCTGAATAAAATAATCTAAGTAATTGCAGAGAAAATTGGACTATGAAAAATAATGGTTTTAAGTGTTTGTTTTGGTGTTTTTTTTAATATCTTCTATGTAATTTATACAAGGGTTCAAAGTAAAACTATATTTGATTGCTATTTCTTTTCTTACAAGGGAATTGGCTTTTTCTTAATGGGAAGCTAACCTAATTTCATGGGACCATCTGTTTTTCACATTATGTATTAAGTGCTTTTCTCTTAAACAGTGTCTTCAGAACTGTAACTCAGAACTGTCTTCTAGCTTTTCAAGGTACTGTCATATACTGATTAAAAAGTTCAGCTGAGAGTTCATCAGTTCCCAGTTTTTCTATTTTTTGAATAATCTTAGTGTATTTCTGCAGTCAGTAGTTCATTTTCTCTTTGAGCACTCTTACAAAATCAGTTAAAGAGTTCTTAAGTGTATGAAATATTGATTTGTTCTTTGAAAGTTGTCTTTAAATTCAATCCTGTATTCAATTTCTCAGGAACTTATCACAATGATGCTTCAAGTAGATGTAGATCTGCGATTCTCAGCCTTGCAAGTTCTTGAGCATCCATGGGTTAATGTAAGTATTTTCAGACTTGTAGATGCTTCTTGCAATTTGGCACCTTTGAACTCTTTTCTGTCAAGCCCTTGCTATGCCCTTTTGAAGGCCATTATATTCTAAAGATGCCACAGATTTAACTGGAAATAAACTGGTTACAGACTGATTTTGTGTACCTTGGAGTTGCCACTATTTTGTGTGTGCTAAGCTACATTTTCTCTGAAATGGACTTTCAACAAAGCTCACTTCTGTTTGATAAATGTATATCTCTAACTCTCAGTTTGAAGGTTCAGTGACATATTTTATTCTCCTGAGATGAGGTGCATTCAAAAATCTTGCAGTCATGAGTAAGAGTTACTGAAATATTAAGCCTACTTGATCCAGAATGCAGCAGGGAAACATTTAGAATCATATTTAGCTTCTGATGGTATTTAAAATTTGTTAATTATTCCAGACTATTTAACATGTTTTAAAATATTTGTATGACAAAAATAAAAATTTGGCATAATCTATATTCCAATTCAGAAGGATCAGCTGAGAAAAGAAACACAATTGGGATGAACAGTGAAAAAAATACAGGAAGAGGAAATAATATTTCATTTTGTTTTTTGCAAGTTTGAGGTGTGCGGTCCTTCCTGGAATACTCTTTGGTCCCTTAGCTGCTGTGCCCAAAATCCCTTTCTCCCTAAAAGACTATTCAAAAAATTCTAATATACAGTCACTCCAGATATTAATTTTTTTTTTGTGAAAGTGTCCTCCATATAGAGTAGTAGTGATCACTTAAGTATTTTCCAAGGACATGTTTTAAACTTAGAGGGCTCCCTTACTACCCAAACTACTTTTTAAATTGTAAATACTATTAACATGCAGAGCCTGTCTGTGGTGTATGAAGAATGCAAGGATCTAGGACAATGTCTGATGAAAATCTTTTCATTTTGAAGATGACATTCAAGCAGCTGAAATATTTTTTTTCTTGGTGCCAGGGGCTATCCTTGGACATAGTGTTCTGTCACAGTTTATAATGCCTTATGGTGATTGAGGGGTCTCTGTCTCCATGGGAGGAGGACGTGTGGAGATTTCTGGAGTGCTGAAGAGGAAGTGATGGAAGTGACTGATCAGAGACCACAGAGAGGCCAAGTCACCCACAGTGCCAGCCTGCACAATGCTGCTGAGATTACTGAAATGTCACTTGCTTACACCACTTAAGGAAGTGGTCACTAATCTTCCATATTTCATGAAAAATATATTTGAAATGTTAATGCTACCTCCCATAACAATTTTTTAAATTGCTATGCCACTATGTGTTTTAGAAAACCATTTTAGTGTGATGTATAAAAAAGAAGAGGTGCAGCCCTTTGGCAGTAACCCAATGGTGGTGGCGTGCAAGTGACATGAGGATCTGCTTCCCTGCTCTCACCTGCTGGTGAGGATAGCAGGGGAGAGGGGCTGGGGATAAAGACTTCTAACACTCCAGAGCTCTGCTAGAAAAACCTGAGCTCTAGTTACTGAAGCACCTTGGCAAATTCCTGAATTTTTGTGCAATAACATGTGGAACCCTTTGCCAGAAGCTGGTGTAGAGAACTGGTATAAATGAATGCAAAAGAGAATTTAATACCTTTTTTGAAGGATGATCCCATTGGTGCTTATTAAATATAGTGGTCTGGATAGAACTGTTGGCTCACAAAGTTCTTAAGTACTTGGTTGGCATGAACTAGAGGATATACCAGGGAAAAGTCAAGATCTACTTGCTTCTATTAAATATACTACTTCTTAACAAGTGGCTGTGATGCACTGTTAGAAACAACAGGTGGTGAACAATTAATCTTAGGTCTAGCACTGCTGCACTTGTAGTTTTATGCTGGTAATAATTCTCTGCAATCAAAACCTGTAGCAGTTCTGTCTATAAGTAAGTGAAACAAATATTTCATGACAATTCTGTAACTCCCTTTTTTCTGCTGCTTTTAAAAACTGAAACAAATCAGTATTTTGTCTGCATCATTACACTAGAGATAGTTCATAATGCAGATCAAAACTGCTTTTGAATTTTCTTATGTCCTCCATATATTTTTTTCTGGGAGGAAAAAGTCTAGCATGGGGACCAGTTCAGGAAAGTACTTTAACACATTCCAAACATTGCTGCCATTTCAAGGCATCACACATGGAAGCACTTAATACTGGGCATCAAATTGGCATTACAATCCTAGTTCACATTGGAAGAAATAAGAACATGGCTGAGTTGAAACAGCTGCTTAAATGGTTCCATGAGAAAGGGCACTTCCCTGAAGTGTGTCTGGGCAGTATCAGTAGATAAGCTAGCGGGGGCAGCCTGTTGAGGCAGAATGTACAGTATCAGATCCAACTACACCTGCCTCTGCCATCCCCCTTTGGATCAGCTGCAAGTCTGTCACACAGCCTCCCTGGACCTCATTTTCCCAGCTTCAGGACAGAGAATTAATGCACTCATTCCTGTTTAAAAAAGGATCTGCAATCTATGTGTTGTAATTACCTGAGCATTTATGTGTATACTGTCTTTCTGAGAAGAAATGGCACATGAAATTTTCACCTACACTCCATTTTCACAGGTAACCTGCTTAAATACTTTTCCATGGTGTCAAATGCTGGAGTTTATTTTCTCTATTCATTTCAGCTTGGATAGAGCTCACTACAACACTTCCCTTATTTCAGTTTTGAACCTATTCAGAGTGTTAAAGCTGCAGCTAAAATACTAGATAGAACAGCTGGTCTGAAAAGCAGGCATGTGTTTTCTTTGACAATTTTAAGAAACATTTTCTCTCTTTGATCAAACCTTTGATAGAAGTGTTGTAACTGCTTACACTATATAAAACCATTTTGTAGATTGTAAATAACCATTCTGCTTTATAGCTGCTTATTATGTGATTATTTGGTAAATTGCTGAGATTCCTGGAATGTGCTTTGACAGTTTCAGTAGGAGCAAACCCTCATTTCAGTTTAAATTTTTGCTATAAAAATATCTGGATTCCTCTTGGAAACTGCAAAACTTGTTATGGTCAGAGTCAGACCAATAAAGCAGTTTCGATGTGAATAATATCCCAGCTGTTTTCAATTCAAAAAAACAAAACCTGAAAAGCTGTTGGCTATGTGCCACTGCCACAGATGGAGATCTTGAATTCTAAATGCAATTCAGCAGCAGTTCTTTGCCCCCTCCATTTGGTTTATTTGGAGTCATCTCTCCTATGCGATACACTTAGACCTGGAAACAAATCCATTAGTTTATACTTCCCCTACAGGGACCCCAAATCTTTACCTGCTCAGTTTTTTTGCAGAGCCAAAGAATTATAAAAGAGGCAGGAAGCCTGAGGTCTGGCATTTTAAACTTTGATGTTATCTATAACCTGAAACAAGTTACAGGACAAACTCATTCCTTTTTGTATAAGTAGTAAATGTTTCCTAATACATCACTGAGCAGTGAATGCTGAAAGGGATGGCTTGCATTCTGTAAATCCTTCTCTGTTAAAATAATCAATATAAAATGTGTGTTGTTGCTGGAAGAGGAAGATGGCACACACCAGCCTAAAAAGAATTAAAGAACCTGGAGATTTTATATTTTTCCCTCACTATGTCTGCCTTGGAAATTTGTGTGCAAAAGAAATTAATAACAAAGAGATAAGTATCATTAAGCTAAACATTTGTAAGAAAATGAATTTTAAAATACATTCCTTATTTTGCAGCTGCACTACTTTTGGTTACACCCTAGGACACGGCACAAAAAAAAATTCCTTAAATCCTTAAAGGAAGCAGTGTCCAAAAGCTTTTCCAGCACTTCTATTTACTCTAATTTCTTGCTGTTACTTGTATAATGATCTAGTCATCTGACACTTTTAGACCCGGAAAGTAAAGCTCTTGTGACCATCTTGTGAAATGGATCTAAGTGCTCCAGGGCAGTGGGAGTCTGGGAATCCTGAGCTTCATTATATCTTTATAACACTTCGAGTGGCAATGTCTCCTGCCACAGAGAACAATGCAAATATGAAACCAGTTCTTATAAATTACTGGAATTTCTCCAAGACCTTGTGCCTCTTTTTTATTGTTTTTTATTTTGAATTCTTGTAAACAGACCATGAAAGGTATTTTGTAGAGGCTGATTAAAAAAAAACAACCAAACAAACAAAACACCCCAAAACAAAAACCAAAAATATGTTACCATTCCAAGCAGTTCATGTTGACTATGAAAACTCAAATTCTGGGCCAGAGTTTTCAAGCTCTTTTGACTGTTCAGCTTCTGAGGTGTGCACAGGAGAGGTCTACTTTCATACTATTAGCAGTCAACATCTTCTGAAGCTCAGGACTCTTTACAGTTCCCAGATGGAGCAGCAAAAAACACTGGTCACCTTTTAAAAACTTCTTGTGATTAATTCTGTGATCCTAGCCAAAAGCAAAGATTTTAAATAGGAGAAAGGAACAGTTAACCTCTTTAGGGTTTGACATCCCTCCCATTTCAGCAACCCAATGAAATTCTTGCCAGCAGTGTTTACACTGTTCTCCAATTCTACAACTTTACCTGATGATTCTGATCAATTTCATATTTTTTTCACTTCTTGACTTTCAAAACTGCAGAGCAGCTTATTTTGTATTTAGTTAAACAGCTGTCATCTCTCCCCCTCAACAGCTATCTTATTGTTTACTGAAGTAATTCTAGGAACCAGTTTAATATATATTGATTTGTTTATAAAGCATGCTTAAATAAAAGAGAGCTACTAAACATCAGGTGGCACCAACAGTAGTAATAAAAACTTAGTAGCAATAGAGGGATTCTGATATTTCCCTATGCTGCATCTTAATTGGGCTGGAAGGTATTTAACCTAAAAGCTGGAGCCCAAACTATGTGTCTGTGGCATGTTGCCACTGGAACTGTGGGTGTGGTGCTTCACCAATAAAATGTGACCACAGTCTCGGTAACTATTGTCTTGTCTGTAATTTAGTCTTTTGACAAGATGACATGAACGCTTGGCAGACTTTCATGTCAAGAAAGCCAAGAGAATGATTTTATTTTTCTTCCCTCCTCTCGTGATGGGGCGTTCACTTTACAGACTAGCTTTCTTCTGGGAAAGGCAAGGTCAATGGGAAGCAGGTTATTTTTAGGGGTCATATACCACCGAGCCAGGACTCCCCAGTGATAGACAATAATCAGCTACTGGGTTGTATTGTTTTGTTTTGTGTTTTGCAGCTGTGTGCACTTGACCATATTTTGCCAGCTGAGACATTTTGTTAAGGGGTGAGTGAGGGATCTCTAAACACAAACTCCCCAAGCTAAATAAATAACAAACCCTACCAACCTCCCTAAAATTCCCATATGCTCATTGAACTCATGATTTACTGCAGCAGCTCTGTAACTCTTTAAGGGCACTCATAATGGCTGAAAAATAAAAGAAAAAATTGTCTGTCATCTCTCATTATTCTGATATTTTCGTGTTTACCTTTATTCTGCTAGGATTTTGCCTAAGTGGAGTTTAATAATTATTTCAGCTGTTTATACCTATACACACCATACAGCACCAGTTAGGGATGACTCTGGCACGTGGCCCTGTATATTTTGCCTGTTTTACATTTTGTTTCCTAGTCCATGTATTCTGTGTATTTGTTGCCTGAAATCCTGGATAGGCTGCTAGTGGGGCAAGTCTCACTGAGCAGTGGCTTTTGCAGGTTTTTCAGGCATAAAGCTCTTTTCTACAACTTCTAAAAACCTCTTTTCCTGGGCTTGAATTCAGTCTGCAGACTTGTATAAAACCACAAACTCCCTTCTTTCTGTCAGGGCTTCTGCTCAGCATGGAGGATGCCAGGATCCCTAGGTGCAGGTATCCAGGTTTGCTCTGAAGTCTCAGCTGGAAGGAGGAATGTCCCAGCCCAGGCTCTTGTTTTTTTAATATCTTGGATACTTTTTACCTTTGTGGTCATTATCATTAAATCTGTGTGATGAGTAAAGAGAATCTTAAATGCATCTGAAATCTTCAGGTTTTAAAATATCGATGGGCATAAAAATAACTGGGTAGTGATAATTAATGAAAGAAAATGGTAAGAAATGTTAAGAATGCAATGCTTAATTATTATTAATGAAAATTACCTAAAATTTGAGAAGAAAGTATTGGTTAAGGAAGAAGAGAGAGACTGCTTGGTGATACAATATGTCCATCTTGTAAGTACCTTAAATATATTGATGGAGACAATGATTTTAATATAAAAATTTTGTATACTTTTCTGTATTGATAAGACCTATCAGTTCCTCTCAGTTCCTTCTTTTCACCTCTCAGTTCAATTCACCTCTCAGTTCCTTCTTTTTTTGTCTTTTCTCTCTGAAGTTTTATTTTGCTTTATTTATCTGCAGGATGATGGCCTTCCAGAGAATGAACATCAGCTCTCAGTAGCTGGGAAGATAAAGAAGCATTTCAACACAGGCCCTAAGCCGAACAGCACAGCAGCTGGAGTTTCTGTCATAGCAGTAAGCATCTGAAATACACAGATGAAACAGGTTTATGTGCCCACCAGACAATTTTATGTTTATGACACCAAAAGAAACCAGAGAGGGTTAATCTGTAGATAATTGTAGCATTATTTAATATCAGCATAGCTAGATGGTATCCTGCACAACTTCTTTGATTCTCCTTGTGAGTCACATTGTTATTTAACTGCCCGAGGAGATATAACTGTACACACAGTACACAGTTCCACATTTTACCAGAAGATCAGTGGACCTAGCTCCAACATAATTCAACAATTTGAACTGTGGGATCATGACATTTTACTTGGAAGCAGACTCATTATATGCATTTAGGCCACACAGAAACTGTAGCAAGACAACACCACTTTAAAATGGAAATTTCTTTAGAATTTAACTGAAAATCTGTATGGCAGCCTAAGCCTCTCCTCTCTGAAGACATGAAAGAGAGCTGTGATGCCTCACTGCTGCCTTCATGGTTAACATGAGTCTAGCTACTTCAGATTTAGCTGGGCAGCAGCATTTTATTGTAGTGCCACACACAGCCTGCTTCCCTGTCAGCAGAAATATTTAAAGGGGTAAAGACTTAATGGAACTTCTTGCTGCCTTCTGTCACATTGCAATTCCAGTGGAGCCATTCTAGGTTTGAACATGTCGGAGTGTCTGAAACAAAGCTTGGCCAAAATTTTGACCAAGCTTTACTGAGATTTCAATGTCATCCTCAGTGGAGCATACACAACATAAAATTGTATTTTTTGCTCACAGATGAATGCAGATGTGTATTACATATACATGGACACAGGATATATTCAGCATATGAAGAGACTATTCATACTAATGCCATTGAATAGTAACATGCACATCCTTCACATTTTTGATACATCTGCTTGTGTTTGTAAGCTTTCCTTTATTACTCATAGTAATGTGAACACTCCAAAGAGTCACTAAAAATGTGACATGTTAAACGTAACCATTCTCATATCAGATTACTCAGTGTTCATTCCCAGCTTCCATAAATTGCAGGTGGTGTGACTGCACATGTACACTTTCTTGTACTGTTTCCACTTTCATGTTTCTCAGCTCAGCCCCTCCAGTGTTGAGTTAAATCAGCATGAAATAAATTCAGCTCAGCACATGCAATCTGGCTCACAGGTGTGAAGTGCTTGTGCAGCAAAAGGGATACTCTCTCAAAGTTACTTGGTATAAGTACTTAACATTTCAAACTTTGCCTCTCTCATATTTTTTCTTTACTCTTTCCTACCCTGAATGTCCTCAACATGGAAGCAAGTTGTTCCTCATGCTTTGCCTAGATTTTTCAGTCATCAGCTAACATAGTCAGCTTTTATTTATTTTCATTTTTAAGCAATAATACTGCAGCAACTCTCCCACAACTAAAACATCACATACCCATTGCTCATCTGAACTGCAGGTATGTTCTTTCTAGACTAGCTGAAACCGTGTTCCTATTGAATGGACTGCCAGCACGCTTGTCCATGAGAATTACTGCTCAGATCCTCCATGCTAATAACTTCAAAGCTTAAAAGCAAGAAATTATGCCTCTGTTTTCATCCATCCGTTGCCTCCTTTATGTTTTTAATTTCCCTGCCCTCCTTTTTTTTTTTTATTTGCCCCAGTTGCTTTGCCAAGGAATTGTTTGCAGCAATTTAACACCTGAGTAATGAAAAAGGCACTGTAGTGAATCTGTCCACTGCAAAACATCAGGAAAAAATGTGTATGATTAATTATATTCTTAATATTTTTAAATATTTTTTATTTATTTTTTAGTGTTTGGAAATTTAACAGATTATTTTTAGTGGTCATCTCTGTGGGCTAACTTCATATCCTGATATGACTGATCTTGCAACGTGGCCTATAAAGTAGAAATGTGTTAAATACTTTTACATAATTCAGAAAGTGACTTGATTATGGGAAGAGATGGGAAAGTATAGACCTCTTTAGTGCTTTGGTAATGTTTCAGAATGCTAGATAATTTCCATTTTATGAATAAATTACTTTTGTTTTCTACAAAAATAATTTAATATGTAAAAGAAAGCCAAAAGTGAAACAGCAATGTCTTTAAATGTTGTTTCTGCATTTGGTAGTCTATTTAATATACATTTGATATGCATGTCACCAGGGTTTTATGTTGGGAATCTCCCTTTAACTGTGAAATCTCAGATAAGCTAAAATTAAATCCTATTAACAAAGGCTACTCTAGATTTAGAACTTGCAAAGTATGTATAGATGCTGTAACATATTGTTTGGCACTAAAGACATGCACTAACTTTATTTGCTATAAAAATACTGGGGGTTTGTGCCTGCCTGTATGTTTACATACTTTTTGAGAGAGTGCTTGTGTATATAATATATAGAGTTGCCATCTGTATATTATATTACACATCTGTGTCTATGTTTGTGAAAATGTGTTAATATGTGCTTATATTTCTATAGCTTAATAGTATGAAATATAAATATTATCATTATTTTGAATATTATAACCCTGTTTATGTATAAAGCTCGCTAATATGTGGTATTTAGTTCTTAGTTTGTCCTCACAGTGATATATGATATTATATGCCTGTTTTCTCTGGTGATAAAAAGTAACACACCTCAAAGATCTCAAGGAGTATTTACCATATGCACCAATTAAAACTCTAATATGAAAATTAAGTTCCTAAAGATGTGTCTCTGGTCAGCTTAACTGAAAGGAAATTTGAAGCTACATGTGTTTTGCATACGACTTCTGTGGCTACTGCTTCCTTCAGCAATGTCCAAATTGCATTGATTCCTTTGGTTCAGGCTTATTTCTGCTTTATTGATGTGGCAATCTCAGCAAAAGCTATCTCTGTCTATCCAAGCAGAGACATTCTACTTCTTGTGCATGTGTCCAGACTTCAAGTTTGTCCTCATTTGAAAGGATTCATCAGTTTGGACGAACTACCCTAATGAACATGTGCATGCCTAGCAAAGCAGTTCCTTTGCTGATGTAGTAGAATAATTTCTCAAACAAAATTAACTATACAAACAAAGAGACTTTTCTGGTGATGCAATTATTAAAATTATGCCAGAGTAACTATGTTCAGTTGGGAAAAAATTCCCCTGAACCAACATAGCTTTGCCAGCAAAATTTTAATTGGAGAGTTAGCTTTTAAAACAGCAAGAGAATTAGCAAGTCCCTGAAAAACACTGCTTGCTGATGAGAGACTGTGTAGGAGAAATATCACTTTACTTGCCCTGTTCTTATACTCTTGTCACAGGCACTGACTGCCGGTCTCTGTGGGAGACCATTTGGGCTAGTGCCCTTCAGTCTGTGTCAGAATGGCCACATTACTGTTAAACATGTGCCAAAATATTTGCAGGATCATGTTTCTCATAGAGCTTTTCAACAGGAGCAGTATTTTTTAGTTCTGTGATGGTGTTTATAAAAGGTACTGCAGTAAAAACATAAAAGCAGGTTTATATTAGCTAGCCTTTTTAAATTTTGGAGGTAGATTTTATTCTTCAGTTCTTCAAGGGTGTCAGTTCCATTTATTTTGGTTTGGCCACAAAGGTACCCTTGTGGCTGTACCCTTTAGGCTTTAGTGACAGTGGCTAGGGCGACTAAGAGTGCAAATCGCTTTTTAGGCATGCTTCTGCAATCCAAAGGTGTGCTGTAATTCCTTGTATGAATCAAGCATTGTTTAGTACATGTCCTTGTCTGAAGTGTTAAATCTTAGCCTGTATGTCATCACTTTGGTACTTGTACTTTTGCCATTGTTAGGACAGAGAAAAAGACTAATGCTAATCTGCTGTTAAGGTTGTATGAGGTCTCTCTCTTGGCAATGGGAGTAAACTCCAGCTGGAGATGCAGAGTAAACAAGTAGAACAGAAAAAGAGAAAAGCTGCCTAGGAAGTTGGTGCAGCTCTCTTCTGCTTACAGGGTCCTGGGTTGGGGACCCTGGCAATGGCAGGCAGCGTGTGGGTCATTGCCCTGCATTCTGCTGATTTTAAAATAAAAATTACCCATACCAAGTGGAATTTTTAGCCATGGGATTTCTTGGGTGGTGTGGAGGAGAAGCCAAGCCTAGTCTGTAAGTTTTGCTTCAAGTCTTAAAGCTGAACCTCTTGGCTATCCTTTCACATCTATTGTCTGTGTTGTCCTGGGGTCACTTTCTGTAGTTGTGTTTCTCACGGCAGAATTTCCACACCACCAAAACTATTTCAGATCTTACTAGGGAGTGACTTTCCCCATTTTCTCTGAATAAATTTTTGGCTATTCAATTTTAGGGCAATATTTTTGATCTGCTTTTTAGGAAAACATCCCTTTTGTGTGTTTTATGTGCAGCATACAAGGAAGCCAGTAGATGGCAATAGCAGACCAGTGTAGTTAAGCCAACACAAATTTAACTCTAGGTACATGGTTTTAAACAGGAAACATCATTTAAGTAATTCTAAATAAGATGAAAGAGGCATTGTTTTAACAAAAAAGGAATAAATTATTAAATTCTACACTTGCAGGGGAGTTATCAAGAAAAAGTTATATTTGCAGTTAGTTCCTAACTCCCCTTGAAGTGGTTGGTACCTGGAAATGTGTTGAACTGCTATTCTGAATTTAGAATTAGAAACTGTCATCAGTATTGGAAATACATGCCACACTCTTATTGAAGCCCAAAATGGCCTTTTTCCTTCATAGAGCAAAAATCTGAAAATCATTGCAACAGTTTTAGAGCAGTTAGAGTGTCTCTGTCAAGACTTTTCCCCACAAAATTTTATGTAATTCAGCTAAATAATGTTTCCACCGTCTGTTAAGTGTAGCACAGAAGGGTTAGGGAAAAGAACACATTTTCTTTGTTCTTATGCACATGATTTTGCTAGTGATAAAATAAACTTGAAAGATCTGTATTCCTTAAGTAATATCACCAACACAATTTCCTGGACACAATGTTAAGTTCATTTCCATTTTGACTTTAATTGGTGCAATTTTAAATCAAATAGTTTTGTACTGTTATCTTTTTGAGCATGAGGTGTAAGCTGAAATGATAAACAATGTTATTCATGGCTCTGAGTAGTCCTACTCTCCAAGGTTAACGCATTTTTAGAAATGAATTACCATGATTGATGGGGTATCAAAACCTGACTCTTTTCATCTTTACACATTCCATGATTATGAACCAGTCTAATTTAAGCCTTGTGTAGTCTGTCTAGCCTGCTCCTTGTGATGGTTGCACTGAATTTAATTTTTTAAAAATTATTATTATTGAACTTCTCAGTTTAATTGCAAAAGACAATATTCTATTACTGGTATGTGCAACTTAAAAGGGCACTACTGTCTTTGGAGGTAACGAGATATTTCAGACTTTTAAATGAATGCATTATGCATTAACTAACAGATTTGAAAACCATTTTAGTTTGAATAAATTGGCCTCTAATTTGGCAAGACCAAATCTAGAATTAGTATCTTTCTCTTTTATTTCTTTATTTTTTTTTTTTCTTTTTCCTCTGCGGTACATAGCTTTAGCATGTTAGATAAGAGTGAAAGTGAAAACAGTAAATATGCACTAAATAAGGAACAGCTTGCTCTGGAGTCTGAATTCTCTAGCCTAATGTCGATCCACTGAGTTGCCCCATTTCTCTCTGCTCAGCTGGACCACGGGTTTACCATCAAGAGATCAGGGTCTTTGGACTACTACCAACAACCAGGAATGTATTGGATAAGGTATGAGATGGTGCAGCGCCAACAGTCAGTGTTTCCATGGCAACGTGCTGGCAGTCTCCATTAACCAGTTCCTTCAGTGGATAAACATGCTTTTTGATTTGTTATCCGGTCCATATGCTGCTTTATCAGTTTCGTTTTAATCTTGATTGAGATGCCACACCCCCTCATTCCCTTTCTTCACCCATCCCGCACACCCACATTGCCAGCTTTCTCTTCATCGCACATGCTCAGTATCAATCTCCCTTATAGTTAAAAGGACAGTGTATATAGAAAATCTACAGATATGCTGATGCACCCTCCCCCTCCCTTCTGCTTGTTAAGGCATCTGCTTCCCCTGTGCTCCTGTTTCAAAACACATGGAGCAGCAACAGGCTCTCAGCATATATTTTCTTCTTTTTCCATGCAAGATGTGGAGCTATATACTGTCATTTTAAACCCACTAAACACAATCCTTACCTTAGAATGAACAATGCATTTGCATAACGCGGGCATAGAAACTCTCCCAAGTTCACTGAAATACAATGCATTGTATGTGCTGGTAAGCTTGTGTTTCTAACAATGCATTCCTTCTTTTTTCTTTTTAAAATCCTTCTGATAACTATTTTTTTCTTTTGGTTTGATTTTTTTTTTTTAATATTGCATGAGTATCTTGAATATATTTTTCTTCATTGTGTAACTGTGCCAGGGTTGTCTTTAGCTGGCTTAAAATTATATGTATTATAAAATGGGAGTCTGGGTGGGATGGGCTTATTCTGGAGCGGGGGCAAGGAGGGTTCCAGGTCTGATAGCCCACAAGAGGCCCACACACCTCCTCAGTAAATCCAGAGCATTGGAATTTCCATCAAGTGGTTACTTGCTGTCTTTTTCCTTATTACTCACAAGACCTGCATTTTGATAGCTGGAGGAATTTGTATAAGTTTCTGATAAGGCCTGTGTTTTCTGACACTGAATTTAAGAGTTTGTCTGTGAGGGGTTTGTAAAATCTCAGCAAAGTAGCCACCTTAGCAAAACAGCAGAGATGGTCACTGTGAGTGTTTTCAGTAAAGTAAAATTCCCACCCTGGATCATTTCACCAAGTGCATGGATTGGGCTGCAGGATGCTTTCCATAAAACCTAATGGTTCCCTGAGTGCACACTGAGAGCTAAGTAGTTTCTGATATGGATGTTCTGGGGAAAGAAGAACAAAACAAACCCAAACCCAAAAATAAGCCTATTTTTCAGGCAAAAGTTTGAAAAGTCAATCCTATTCATGAGTTGAACACTGGCTAGCAAAAATTGAGAAACGCTCTCACTCTGAGTGCTGGAGTGTGCAGCAGTACCTGTAATTCATCTAATTCCACCCTATCACACTTGTGGTGGTGGCTACAAACCCACTTTGACTGGCTGATCTGTCTTGTCACTTGGCCTCCTTCTTTGTGCTCCTTGGTTTTGGAGAAGGGAGAATGGTACTTGAGTGCCCAGATTTAGATGACTGTGGGTTTGATAGTATTAGAGGAATTTTCTGCTGAAGAAGGAAAGATGGCATTTTCTGTCAAGCAGAATTTTGATGAACAGTTGCAAATTTAATGTCTGGTCTGTAAAATGGTGTGGAAGATTACATGAGCTTTATTTATCTTCCTGGAGGTTAATTGCTATCCATTTTCAGTTTACACTCTTTCTCTGATGTACTTTTTTTTTACATTAAAAAAAAAAATCAAGCAATGAAAGTCTTTCGATTTGCTATACACAATATGTGGATGTTTTAAAACCCCTGCTTCAGGGGGAGCAGATCTCCAGAAACAGGATCCTGTGAGAAAAAGTGAACATCTCCTCAGATTGGCCTTGACTCAGTTTAACTGCATAGCCCAGGTTTTGAAACAAATTATATGCATTTTGAAGAGGTAGAGAAGAAGGCTCTAGGTCTGGAATTTGGTAAATAAATAAAGCTATTAAAAAAAAGGTCATTTGACTAAAGCACTAGTAATGGCTGCCATCAGCATGCAAAATGACACATCCCTGAATAATGGTCTGGAGCAGATGGGCGATAATCTCTCTTATTCATACATAAACTGCTCTGTTTTCCAGCTGGGGGCAGTAACAACAATGTTTATAATTAGGGTTTTCTAAACTGTGCACCTAGTGTGGAAAGGCAAACTGGGAGATCAGGGCTCCTAGGCGTGGATGCTTAATTAAGAAATCCTCTGCGAGTGGACCAAGCACTGCTGTGTATTTGGGCCTCTCTCATCTCCCAGAAACATGCAGCTGTTGTCTTGACCAACGTTTTCATCTAAATAAAACCATTTTGATGTAGTAAGTGTTTAGATTTTAGTAGTGCAGATGGAAAGCATATGAAAAGGTTCATCAATTCATGTCTATAAAACAAATAATTTATCACAGGCACATGAAAATTAATCTGAATTCACAAGTACAGAGAAAAATGAAACCATGTCTCAAGGAAAAGGTAATGCTCCCTTTGTTAGCATTAACCTACTTATTTCTTCTACACTCCTCTTTTCATTTTTAGCTGTAGTTTCTAGAAGTCTTCTGAAATACTTTCAAAATTGCACTATTTTTTCCTTTAACAACCAGAAAACTTTGTCCTTTCTCTGCCTAAAAGACTTCTGTTTTCGAAGTCCTTCAAAATCCTAATTCTTCTGAGCATATTCTGTGTCTTCTTTTTTTCCCTTTCAGTGACATGCAATACATGCAGAAGTGACATGATTTTTTTAGATAGAGCAGAATTGTTGTAGCTGGCATGAGCCTGGAAAATCTTTCACAGTTCCTTGAATATAGTGACCTGGGAAAACACAGGGCCCAAATCAGTAAAATCATTTGGACTGCAGACTAATACATGTTTTAAAACCAATCCACCAAATGTTGTTGGAACATCAGCCCTGCAATCATAAGTGCAGTAAAAGCCAAAGCAGCATCAGTAGGGGACAAGTCTTGGAGGTCCCAGTTTAAACCCTGTAGACTGGGCTGATACAGACTATGAAAGGAGCATCAGAGTGGTTGCATCCAACAAAATATTAATACAAAATGTCAGTATGTGTAGTAGTATGTATATTATATTAGTGTAGAATATTAGGGTGTGTTATTTTCTATATATCCAAGACACTCTAGAAAAGGAAAGTGGGCAAAATAAAATCCAGGAAGTGTATGGAAAACTCATTAATGATCTATCTATACAATGACAATAGTAAGAAGATGAGTTACATTGGATGCTTAACAAAATTGTCAATCTAGTCAATATTAATTTAATAAATACTAGATTTTTAAAATACAGTTCTCACTGTCACTGTTAAAAATATATCTAAATAGTTCATTTGGAAACCCATAATTCCATCCTCAGTTTAGTTCCTAGTTCACATTACTTTGCATCTGTCGAGTTACTTACACCTGTCCCAAGTGGATACAACACATTTTCAAGTCAAAATTTGCAGCCGGACGTCTTGGAGATGGGACAAGGAAGCTGGGAATCAGGCTTGCTATCTAAAAAGTGCCATTTTTAATAACATAAAGGCCTCTGTAAACAAAATATTGGTAAATACAGGCAGATACCTAAAATAATATAAAATATCTTCTCCCAATCTTTGAGTAAAAAACCCACAACTGATTTACAAACTATAAATAAAATTCACTCATGCAAACAACTTGGCACTAACTCTCTTCCACATGTAATTGAAACCAGCTGAGGCATCGTGTCTATAAAAAGGGGGATGTCAAAGAGTAAACACAAACTTAAATACACCAATATGAATTCAACAGTTATGTATATAGAATACTTGCCTTTGTGTTCACTCACCAATACAGCACAAAGCATATATCAAATTGATTTGGTTTCCTTTTTTTTTTACTTTCATTTTAGCTAAATTTCATGCTGGAAGTTACATGGTGTGCTAAAGCATCGGGCTTTTGTATTTGGAGGTCTGGGTTCAAATCCACTCGATTAATTTGTCCCCTCGATGTGGTCATTTGCACGTCTCCAAATCACCGTGTAACTTCACTTAGTTATACTTTGTGCCTGAGGGACTGAAAATACTGTGAGTGTCTTGCTCCTGGATGAGGTGCATTGCTAAGTTTGAAATACTCTCAAAAAAGTGTTTTGATTCATGAATCAATCACACTTTTATATATATATGTATATACATATATATATATATATAAATATATAAAAATATATATAGTGTATATATATATATATATATAAAACCCCTGAGAAACCCATGGAAAAGAAATTTTAAAAAAGATGAGACTGAAGGGCTGCCTGGCTTGTGTCACAAGCAATGTTTAATGGCAATTTTTACAGCAAGGAAACCTGACAATGTATAAAGGTCACTAGCTAGAAGTTTAAAGAAATAAGATAAACTTATCTAGGTGTGAACTTTTAAATGTGTGTATAAAACTGTCGATATAAAAGAATGTACTGGAAGAAAAAATACCAGTATTTCAATACATAGATTCATCTAATTCCACACGCTAAACAAAGCTTCATGAAAATTGCTAACAAATTGCAAGTATGCTCCTGCAGAATAAAAGCGAGTGAAGGGAAGGGTTTCTTAGATTAATGCATGAACAGCTGCATCCCCAGTTTAGTCTCCTGGCTGGTATGAATAATGTATGGACTAAGAGGCAAAATGCACATTAATGTTCTTTTATTAATGAAACTAATATATATCTATATTTGGTGGCCAGCAGTAAATTAAGACAAGTGAAAAGAATAACAGTCACTGCTCACTTTCATAAAATTCAGTTACTTTAATCTAGTAATTACTGACCTGACAGAAAATATCAGCCCACAGCTGAAATAAGGCTCTTCCCATTGCAAATCCACCACGTATATCAAAGCGGTTGTAGGTCGTGAAAATCTGTTCATAAATACACAGTGCAGTGTTTTCCAAGATGAAAATAGATTTGCATGGCTCATAAGTCCTGTAACTTCAAGTTAGTAGAAATCAGGATGAGAACACTCTTTAAGGTAAAATCCTGGAAAAATGCTAACTACACCTTAATATGTCAATGACAGAAACAATTATTTTAAAATAATGCTCTGTTACTACAAATTAAATACATTTCCAAAAATGGCTTAGTAAGCACTTGGTACAGGGTGTCAGGATTACTAAATGCTGGTGCAAAATGCATTAGTTCTTAATGAAGTCCTACAGACCCATTGCTACCAAATTATTAGGGGCAATCCACTTATCTTCTGCTGAATAAGAAGCTCTACATTTTCTCATATGGATTGCAGGAGGCAGCTGCATATCTTAAATAAGAATGCTGTCTTTACATTTTTGTTGCCATTACTCTCATATGGTTTTCCAAGTTCTCAGTCTCTAACCTAGATCTGGGAAAAATAAAATGTCAAAATGTGATAATGAAAATCTGGGATTTGCAACCCTGTGAAGCATAAGTGTACTTCAGATTATCCTATTATTTATTGAAAGAGTTGCTTGAAGTAGAAATGCCCTGGAAATCCATAATGGACTGGTTCATGCACCAGAAAATCACCCAGATGAACAGCAGGTGAAAGAACTTACAAAACCCAGACAGTTAATACTCATATGTAACTGTCTTAGCATCTTCTCTATGTTCCAAAGGATGGATCTGTCATATTTTGAAATTCTTTCAAGGTAAAAAGTAACCACAACATCATTAAATGAAAAATAGCATATCTGCAGAATGCAGAGCCATGATACCATCAGCAGTGTATTACACACTGGAGGTGTCAAATGTCATTGGAACATTGGGCAAAATAAGCCTTTTCTTGCAAGTTCTATAGGGCCTGAACTTCCTGTGGCCAGAAGTGCCCCATTTCATGGTTTTGACATGGTAAACACCAAACATTAGAATATGACCTGTGTAGCTTTTGCTCTCACTAGATAAATACTGACCTCTTTGACTCTCTGTGGCTTTGTAACTATTTATTCAGTAAGCTCTTTGGATGAGAAAGGCTCTGAATTTCTCTCAGCCCAGGAGAGTAACCACAATAATGCCCAGGACTCTAGAAATATGTCTTCACAAAGACTGATTAGATCAAATCCAGGGCAAACGCTGGATAAAAATGTAAAAAAAGTAACAAAATATCTCAGGAAGTTTCTGAAGGGTTAGAAAGCCAGAAATATTTGGCCCTACAAACTACAGCAGCATAAGGTGCTAGTTTAGGTGATACCATCATGGGGTTTTTTCTTAATATCTTTCATTATTGAGGGAGTACTTCTATGTATTTTTAAACAAAGAGATTTAAAGAAGAGTCTCTAAAACTTTCCTAACAAACATAGAAATAATACCTTGGGGTTTATTTTTACAGACATCTTTGAAAAGATGTTCTGGTACCTACTTATCTTTGTTCTTTATTAAAAGCAATATCCTAAACCCCCAATTTTCTTATATATTCCCTTATGTGTCAGTTATCTAAATTTAAATACCTTCAGATTTTACATACACATTTGCCATTCCCATATAGTAGGTTTTAAAAATAAATTCTCAATTTAATACAAGTATTTTTCTGTATTCAACAAGAAATGTTTAAATTTCTCAGGGGAGAGTATCTATTACCGCAGAATGATGTGATGTGGTTTAAACTTTAAATAAATGCTTATTTCCTGTAAGCATAAAAAAATATCCTTTAAATGGAAATCTGTATTTTATAGAGTAGTAATATATGCCATTCTTTCCAATTTTCACACAAAATTACATACTGTAAGCAGTATATTATCTGTGTGTAAAAGATCTAGGTATTCTTCTGTTTCACATTAAAAATAATCAAAAACTGAATTGGTTCAAGACTGAGAAACATAGAAGGCATTGAAAATACTAATTAGAGTTCTTAACCAAAAGATAGCAGTAAACAAAAAAAAAAATTGGCAGATGCAAAGTGTTGGATTTTGTAGCAATTCTTATTAAGAATATAGGGATGAACTTCTCAAAGTGTATCACTTTACCCTTTTAAACAAGTGCTGTATGGTTTCTAGACACAAAAATAATCATTCAGCAATATAGCCTAACTAAATCCATTTGCTATAGTAGTTCTGTACTCCTGTCCATTTTTCTGTCTCTCTTACATCATTATTGAATGCTGGTTGCATTATTTGAAAGCATGGATTGCTATAATGCTATTCTGCACCAGTATGATGGAATTAGTTTTCATTTTAGTCTCAAAAATATGTTGACTATAAATACGTCTCTGCTCCCCTATGAGGCTTACACTGTAACTGGTAAATTTTCTAGAGAAATCAGTCATGCATATCTTAAGAGAACGCAATAAATCCTTTGAAGCAGAATAACCTTTTGTCTGAATTCCTTTAAACAGACCTTTTCAATATAGGGACAAATTTTACAAGCCTTATGAGTGAAACCTATTTAGTTCTCAAAGTTATCTTTGCTTCCAGTGCCATGATCAGATAGTTGGTTGCATTTTGTATGTCATCTTACTGGTCACCTGCCTTTTCCCATTTTGCTTTTTCCAAAACAGTCATGGTTGGCATTTAAGGGGGCAGCTCTGCTTCAGAAGCAGCTAATCATGTGTTAAAGTGCTCTTGCTGAATCAAGGCCATCCTGTTGAACTTGTAATATTACAGTGATTTCAGGGGCTGCAGTCTAAGGTCTCATAATCAAGAAGACAGCAAAACCCAGTCCTGTGCTTGAAACTGATAGTCAGACTAGGGCTACCCTTACTTGGGTTGAAGTTTCACCTTGTAAATGTGCCAGAAAAGCAGAAGAAAGAATGTGGCTAGAAGTAACAACCATCTTATTAAGAATTGCATTCTCAATAATGGCAGAACGACCAAAAATTAATGCCCATCGAGTAAATATTGTTCTGTCCCATTCCTGGATACCTTAACAAGGCATGTATAAAATTAGCAGAGTATTGAATTCAGTAGACCTTGGTTAACAGGAAGAGACAGTGTGGTCAGGCTAAACAGGTCTTTCCATCAGAGCTCTTCAACATTCTCCCTAAGAACATCCATTGAGCGGCATGATGTGTCAAGGAGCTGGGCTAGCTCCCTTCAGTGTTTGTTTATCTCTCTTGTCTGACAACTTCATCACAATCCATCTTTGTTAGCTGATTGCACTGACTTGAACACGGGTGAGTGTGTATCAGCCTTCATTAGGTCAAATCAAAGACAAGTGTACATCTCTGCCTTGCCTGTAGAAACAGATTTATACTTTGAGAAGGATGGGGGGAAGGTCACTTGGTATTTGGCTTGAAATTTGATCCTGTTAAAGGATGAAATTAATAACATCCAGAAGTAGAACATATGGCATCCATATATATGGTACTGTATCTGCTTGATGATGTCACACTACCTCTTAAGGTTTGGGAAATGCACTTTTTAAAGCATTTAGCTATGTTGTGGGCTCAACCTTTCAGACCTGACAGAGACAGAGCAGGCTTAATTTGGTCTGAACATTTATTATCCCTGGTATTTGCAGGCCACATAAAACCTCATGGTTTTCATTATCTTTGCGTTTCACACACAGCCTAATTTCATTTATTCTTATTTTATGCCCCTGCCAGACCACCGCTCTTGATAAGGAGAGGCAGGTTTTCCGACGAAGACGCAACCAGGATGTGAGGGGACGTTATAAGGCTCAGCAAGCTCCACCCGAACTCAACTCCGAATCGGAAGACTATTCACCAAGTTCCTCCGAGACTGTTCGCTCACCTAACTCACCCTTTTAAGAAAACACTTTTTCTCAAAAGCTTTGGCTTTAACCCTTTGAGACCCTGAAACTGCTTCAGGCCTGTGTGGAGGGAATACAGTTGATCTATCCAACAATAAAAGCTGGGATGGTGGAACACATAAGGGTGCTCATAGAGCCTTTGTAAGAATAATTTCCTAATTTATTGAAATACTTGTTCTCTATTTAGATTGCAACTTGCTGCTAATAAGATCCTCAAAGGGTTAAGGCTATTTTGCTTTTTTATTTAAAGATAGAAGCAGTGAATGTTTTCATCAGTGGAGCTAGGAACTGCAGTATGTAATTTTAGCACATGTTAACCCTCTGAGTAAATGATCACCTTAAATCTTGACAACCCATATTAGGGTTTTATTCTGGCTTTTTTGCTTTTATACGCACATATCTTTTATAGTATCCTGAAGTTCCTTGCCTGTTTCTGGCCAAAAATAGATCAAATATACTATTGCTTAGGAATGATGAATATAGGCTTAAAAATGAAAATAAAATTAAACAAATGGTATCTTCTGCAGCAGCTCATTCCAAACCTGCATCGTATTTCAACATGGAGTGACTGTTATTGGAGGCTATGATGAAGAGCTAAATGGGAAATTCAGTTTAGGTCATTCTCATGGTTTACAGAAGATGACATGATGATGGCCACAAAAGATTGCTTCCATATAGTTTGCTGCTAATGATAATGTCGTTTTGGGAAATTGCTTGAGGACACATTCTGCCATGTAATAGTATGTAATGATCTAGCTGAGAAGTTCCTGGTTCCTTTGCATTACATTGAGGAATGTACAGGTATCCTCTCAGTACGATCTGGTTTTTCCAGCAGAACCGTTTAAAAATATTAACACTGATGAGCATTACCCTTTAAATAGCTAGAGTACTTCTAAATTGGAGAAAATAGAAGTCATTTAATATATATGTAAAGCCTAAACAGAATGAGAAGTTTTGTCTTTAGAATGGAGAAACTAAAAATGATTCATCAGTTTTATTTGTAATATTTAATAAAGTGGGCATTTACACAGAGTATATATATATTACTGGTTTGTTAAAACCTCAAGACAACATTATAGCTTTTTATTTGACAATTATCATAAAGTTGGCTTCCACAGAAATATTACAGTGTGTAGACTTTTGCTTCAGATGTGATATGAAAAAAAAAAAGATGGCTCAGAATTTCATTTGAATGAAAAACAACTTTCAAAATCATGTTCTAAAATAAAAAACATTGTGAAATTTATAGTTTTTCTTATTGCTCATCACAGTGTTTTTTAAAAGTCACATGTGGTCTCCTCTCTCTCTCTCTCTCTCTCTCTCTCTCTCTCTCTCTCTCTCTCTCTCTCTTTTCTCTCTCACTCTTCCTCTTTCTCTCTCCCCCCAGCCTTGCCTTCTATCTTGCCTTTATTCTTTCTTCCTTCATTTTTCTTTCCTGGTATACAGCCAGAAGTATCAATATACTACCCAAAATGACGTGCAGATATTCTCAGCTTTCCGGGAAGTATAAATAAATTTTCAGGAACGGGGCAAGTTGCCCACAGTACCATTCCCATTCTGAGTGGTGTTACTTCACAGAACTGTCCCTATGAGCAGTTGTGGCAGCCAATGTATACCTGCAGCCGGTGGGGGCTAGTGTAAAGATCTTTGCACTTCTAGGTGGAAGTATCAGTTGAACTGTAGTTCAAGAAACATTGGAATTCTGTTCTCCATCTTACAAAGAGCATCTTTCATTGCCTCAGACATGAAAACTTACAGGAATTTAATCTTGTGGATCTTCACACAAGTGGTATAAGTATTTAATAAATATTTTTTAATCCATCTAATATTGATGATCTAGAAGTGAGATATTTAGTAGAAACCAGTTCTTCAGATTTCCTGGGTAATACAGAGAGATGAGCATTCCAGTTTTGATTCACCTGACAAAGGCACACATTTTAGGCAGGACTCATGTTTTGATTAACCTATTGGTCTCACTTCATCAACTGTAGAAGGAACTGCTGGTAGAAGCTTACATCAGACACCAACTTCAGATTTTGAGTTTACTAGAAAATCATCTAAGCCATCAGGAGACTGATCTCTGAATGCATGTCCATGGGCAGAAGGCTTCAGTTAGTCTGTCTGGAACCTGAGTAAAAACATTTTAAATCAAGTGAAGCAAATAAGAGAACTCCATTGGATCAGGAGGCGAGGGGACAAAGGAACTACCATACAAATGTTCTCTGATTTTAGGTTTGGGAAAGGGTTGTATCTGTTTGTCAGATCCTTCACTATAACGTTCCAACCCTCGACTCATTCTGGAGAGAAGATGCTCAGTAGATAGGGAACAACCACTGTCATCTTAATGGCTGTACATTCATAACTTTTGATGGGACAAGGATTTTTTTTCTGTAGGATCAAAACCTCAGTCAAGATAAGCCATTCCTTGCCGCTTACCTACCCTAATTTACAGTAGGTCAGAATCTGGCACAAGTTTGACCAGCACTGACCTTCCCACATTTTATCACAGCCTTCCCTTTAGAAGAGATACAGCTCAGCTATGTAAATGTAAGACATACATGTGGTAATAAAAAAGTGTCCATTAATACCACATGCTCCTTGACTATTGTGAAAATTTGGCAGTCTTAAAGCAAAGGCAAATGTTCATTCTTCTTAATTAGAGAAGGAAGTCAGAAGAAAAAAAATATGGTTTACCTTATGCATGAGAAATATTATTCAAAAACCCATCTGGGATTTTCTTATCACATTTTCTTTGCTTTGGAATACAGGGTTATCATTAAAATAAGATGTTTGGCTCCTTCATCTTAGACCATCTTGTATTACTTAAAATATATATAAAAATAATCCTAGATCCTGAAAGTCCTACTCATCCTCAACATCTTATGTTTCTGATTGTTGATTCATGTTTTATGAACATAACCATAAAAATATTTCTTTAAGTTATTTTTAGGTTTGTGAAAGACTGGGTTTCAAATTGCTAATAGCCTATTTTAGGTTTCAAGGAAAGGTATCTGAAAATTTGAACTGTTTCAAAAGAGTTTCCAATGATGATTTAAAATATATCCATATATCCATAGATATATATTTTAATATATCCATATATGTATATATATATATTTATGGTTTCATGGAAGTTATAATGGTTTAGGCTTGTTTAGCAGTAACTGCCATGTTTTTAGTCTAACCTCTGAATTCTTGGGGGTAAGTGAAGACAGAATATGTGTCCCTATAAATATTTGAAACACCAATTAAAAAAGAAATCAAGCATAGTAGACTATTTCTAATGTGAAAATCTGTGTGAGCACACCGTGGTCATTTTACTGTAATACAGACCAGTCCTGACTTCATTCATTTCCCTTTTGAATCATTGGCTGGTATTGCTGCTAAATGTGACAACAATTGTTTTAGTTAGCAGAGATGGATGGCAGTTGTGGTAGGCACCATCTATCACCAAGGAGATGGAGACGAGCACTTCCGAAGGGTGACTCAGGTCATCTACTGTTTGGTCTCTGGAGATGCCT
The DNA here is from genome assembly GCF_050655825.1 of Lonchura striata. Taxonomy (NCBI): domain Eukaryota; kingdom Metazoa; phylum Chordata; class Aves; order Passeriformes; family Estrildidae; genus Lonchura; species Lonchura striata. The sequence continues at coordinate 67,636,860 of NC_140703.1, forward strand.
GACAGCCTGATCTTAGTATTAGCAGGAAAGTAGAGCAGGGTCGCTTCCAGCTTAATTCCTCTCAATTAAATATAAGTGGGGATAATGTGGACTCTAACCTAAGTGGGATATTCTAGTCAGCTTACATGCAGTAAGCAAACTTTGATGCGAAAATGTAGTACTGGATAGTGCAGGATTAGCTAAAAGATAGTGAGCTGGGAATTGTCTCATCTAGATGTATCTGTCTGAGAGTTAAGCATCTAATATAGGGCAATAATCTAAGCTTCCCATACAGGTGCTAGAGACTTGTTTCTCTAACAGATAATTAAAATTCTAGGATGGATTAATCACTCATGAGATGAGGTGCTTAGCCCAAATATATTTAGAATGTGATTTATTAAGTCATGACATATAAATTAGTATTTCTGTAAGTTATAATTTTCACAGCATTAATGTACAAAAAATCCAGAATACTATGGTTCTACTCAGAGGGTTAACAGAAAAGCACTAGGCATGCTGATTACATTGGTGTATCCAAACTGCTTTGCTTTTTTAGCCAGTGTTTGCTGATTTTTTCAGAAAATTCTTGAAAAAAATCAAGTTTGAAATAATTTAAGTGTTGTTGTTTAAGGAATTTCTATAACCAAATTAATCTTATTTTTAGCTCAAGTTATCACTTGAATAATATGTATCATTGATGCAGTGTAAGTCTGTAGTTATCAATTTTATTAATTCCACAAGTGATTCCAGAAATCTCTCTTTTTTTTAAGTACTTATAGAGCTTACAATGGTGGCATAGGTGACTGAGACTGTCTTTCTTATTGGTAAAAAAACAATATTGTAATTTCAAGAGAGTCCTAAGAATCAGCTTTTCAGTTTGGTAGTGTACTAGTTAGGGGAAAGCTATCACATTACATGCATTGTGTAAATCATCTTTGTAGATGAAGATTGTTCATATTAATGAACACATTCTCTTTTCCTTGACATTGTAGCAAAAACTGTTTACTTGTTAATGAACAACCAATACATTAATTTGCTTCAGACTGTTAGAGGGGAAAGTGAGATTCTAGTCATTGACAATGTTATTGCTTTACAGTAGCCCTCATCTAATTTAAATGTGGTGCATACTAAAATAAGCAAAGCCAAACCTGTGAATAAACTCCTGAAAAAGCCTGGTGGGTCTTTATTCAGTTGGGGGCTTACATACAGTAGCATGTGACAGCAGGAAGGCTTTAAAGAATTGTTGAAATGAAAGCGATATATCCACAAATAAGAGCTAAATTGCAATCCTTTCCCTATGGGGCATATATGTTTGAAAAGAAAAAATAAAGAAAAGAAAAGAAAAATTGGCTCAGAGGTTTGCAGTGGTACTATATTACCACAGGGCAAGTACATTAAATCATTGTTATTTGCTAGCCTGGGGTATATGTTGGAAAATGGCATCTTTTTTATTTAGTTTAGATTGTGGGCAGGGAGAGCTTTCCTAATATTATTGCAGTGCCTGCTAGTGCTGCCATGGTTAAGGCTGTGTTAGTATTTCCATTATAAACTCTTAGTCTCAAAGGTTTTTAATTTGATTGTAAAAATTTCCTTCAGGCCATAACTTGGCATACAATTTTTCAGCTCAGAGCAGTTCTTTTCCTAAAATATGAGAGAAATCAGCTTGACCTCTTCAACATTTATTTTCTAAGTGTACACAAACATTTGTAGACACAAAGGCGGTTTTTATGCAGCTCATTTCAGATGTGTCACATTCTCAAGCATATCTCACAGGTCTTAACTACAAAGGTGACAGCTCAGAACTTTTGGGCATTTTGAAAACCAGGAGGAAAACTCAGTGATCAAGAGCAAAAGTGTTCCACATGTGGAAGAGTTTTATTTTGACGTGACAAGCATTTAAAGTTTGCACAGTAATGGGTATGTATACGCCCTGCTGAGTGCTCATGTAATTCCTAAACCCATTAGTTTAAGTCATTCCTTGTAGAAAACACTAAATATGAATGTGCTGAATTTCCCTGTAAGACTGGGAAAAGAAGCAGTTTTTTCTTGTGTTTTATAGTAGCACCATGGACAAAGCTGACAATACCAGACAAGTGAAAGGTGTCCGGGAAGAGAAGAATCAAAAGGATATTTTCTCTTAAGGGGAAAAAAAATTGTCTGAATAAGACAGAGTTGAAAGCTCACACTGAATAAGATAGGTATCAAAAACAATTTAAAAAGCATAAGTATGGAACCATTTGAAAAGTATAAGGGAGTATAAAAGTGCAAGGGAGCCATGCAGTGTAGTGAATCTGTGTGTGGAACCAATCACCTACTAATCTGGAGCAAATTTACAGCTACAAACAGGCATAATTAATACACAAATCAAACACACCCAACAGCAGATGGAATTGAAATCCTAGTCCTTTTAGCAAACATAATGCAAACCTTTTCCTCATATATTCACTAAATGAGACCGTGTGCAGCTGTTTGAAGTAGTGTTGCATACAGACTAGTGGGGAAATTAGGTGTTTAAAAAATGGCTGCAAATTAATTGTTTTTAATAGCAATTCTACCTCACTGGGTCCTTTTAGGAAAGTACAGCTTTTAAAAAGTGATGTCTATGCATTTTGTATTTGCGTGCATATATACTCTGATAGCCCATGCCAAATGGCTTCAGTAAAAATTGAGTTGCTATATTGAGGTTTCATGTTGCCTGAAGTTTTCTGCAACAGAGGCCAGAGGAAGGGACAAAAACCTCCATGAAATAAAGGATTTGTGGATTGATCCACCTGTAATGGAGATCTCTTTCTAATCTTTCTCTTAGTGATCAGCTTGGGTGATAAACTACAGTGCTCAGTCATGTCCAGAATATTCTCCCTACCTAAGTGGGTGGGAAGGGGACATTGGATAGAGCTTGGCACCTGTTTTCTTTGCACCCGCCTACAGTGTTGCACATTTTGTCAAGCCATGCGTAAATATCAGGTTGGAAAAATAATTGTTTGCACCAAATGATAGAGACAGAAAAAGCACATTGGTATTAGCCATGACAAGGGTAGACTGGCATTTGGAAGATGGTTTCTAACCAGCCAATCAGTCAGATTTTTGAGAATTTTTCCAATAGAACAATTGAAACTGAGAAACTCCAAATGATTGTTAGGTGCTACTTGATCTGTTCATGAAAAACTTTCTTCTTGAGGTGTGTCTGATATGTCCTCATACGTGTTTCCTGATGTAGGAAGACTCTGGACTCAAAAAGCCAGAAGACAGCTTTATTTCTGTGTGTCTAACATATTTTAATGCTAGTGATGAGTTATTCATACACATAAAATTTTAGGTGTCTTGAAAAAAAAAACAGTGATGAAAAAGAAGCTTAGCTTACTTGTCTAGAGGTACTCTCAGGAAGAGCTGACATTACCTCCACAACTGTTGCTGCTGCTGCTATTACTATTCTACTACCACCATCGTTGCCCTTCAGAGGTAATTGCTTTATTTGACCTGTGCATCTCCATTAGATACCTGGAATGCTTCAAACATGCCAGTAAGACCAACAAGGTCTTACTTGAGTAAGAGAATCCATAAATTTGTTTTCTTTTCAAACAGAATGCCCACAGCTAGTGAAACTGGGTTCCATCATACGGTGAGAGTTTGAGAACTGGAAAGAGATGTATTGGTAAATTGAAGGAGAGGATTATTTGTAAAGTATAAATACAATGTCCAAGGGAATTCCTGGTGCTGTATCTCACAAAAGAGAGTGATCGATTTTTTTTCTTCAGCAAATTCAAGCACGTAGGAAAATGTAAATAAGCCCTTGAGATATGAACTTCTGATAATTTGGTGTTTATTGTTAATCTTAACAAGGTGTAATCTTTGTGACATTCTTCATGGTAATAGGGAGATGAATTTAAGGTAATGTTAGATCTTGGAAACTTTTGCCATTGCCAGTTAAGGGGTGGGTGGGAGGTATCAAACTGACTGACTGATACTAAAACAAGCAGTCCTGAAGAGGCATTTCCAGAGAGTTGATGTGAAAAAAAAGGGGGGAGGAGGATTATTGAGTATTTCCCAAAGGCCAGTTTATCACTTGCCATTTGTACTGATCTTTAGTGTCTTGTCTGAGGGGAAAATAACTGCTCAAAATGGCCCAAGGTTAAAGACATAGCCATAATAACTTTTTTTTTTTATTATTTTATTAAGGAATTAATAATAAGATTTTATATTCTGCTTGAAAGGAAATTGTTAAAGGATTACTGGAGTGTGAAATTAAATAGCACTTTTCTCATGCCAGCTAAAAAGCCATCTAAGGAATTGGTGGCCTTCAAACAAGTTTTGAAGTTATTTAAATTTAGAAAAAAATTAAGATTTTTTAAAAACTATGCTATGTATTTGATTGGTATAAAGGAATCTTTAATTTTCAAGGTACTAATTAAATAAGTCCTATATGCTACATATTCCTGCAAAAATAAGGAGGAAAGACAAATTTTTCAAAATGTGAGTGAATAGAAATTACATCTGATATTATCACCTTAATTTATGAGGTAAGTTTTTTAAGTTTCTGCTTACTCTTATGTAAAATATTTGCTCTAATTAGGTTATAAAAGAATAAAAAAGGAGAAACCACTTAATACTTCAGCTCTACCCTCAGCTTCTAATGAGTTCATGTTTCTTGAGCAGAAAATCATTACAATATATTTCAGTTCAGTCATCACAAGCAAGCCACCAAGGAGTTAGATCCAGCTGCATTCCTGAGAAGCTGTGCACAACCTTTAAAAATTAGTCATGCAGCCACATCCTAACTTTCCCATATAAACCTCTGTTCCACAGTGAGTCTTGAAGAACATGGTAATAAAAAAAGGATGTAACTATTCAGAAAATTCTCACTTCATGTGTTAATATCCCAGCACAGGAGGTCAGTTTGGATAGAGGTATGAAAATCAAATACTGTCTAGCTGTGGATGGGCAGGCTTTGTATCTAGTGCCCTTCAACACTATACATACCAACTCTCATGAGAAATGTGAATGGTATTTAACAGTGGAAGCCTGCTAAATCCCACTAATGATTGGAAGTTTGATTGTAAATGGCTGGATTTTAGGAATTATCTGGTGAATTAAGAAATAGAATAAAGGACCAGAGAATAATGCATTGCATAGTGCTCTTTCATTTGTTCTGACAATTGATTTAATTTTCATTTTGTACTTTCACTATCAGCAAGTGTGCTACTAATGTTTAAAAATTACAAGTAATAAAAATTACAAGATCCCACCAGGGCTCTCTGATTATTTTTGATGAAAGGCAGGAAAAGTGCTATTTTATCTCTGTTGATAAAAATATGTATTTAACCCTACTTTCATTTACAAGCTAATAGTTGCAATTTAACCACTGGTTCATGAATTATTCTTGATGCAGGACATAGCTGCAGATCTAAAGAGTCTGTTAGATGTCTGTCTGTCTAGAATATTGATTTTTTTTTTCCCACAGGGATTATTAATTGACAACTGGGTTATAGGCATGTGGTATTTTCCCTTTTGGATTTTGTCATCCCAAAGAATTTGTCCTGCATCTTACTGGCAGCACACGATTTTGGCATGCCAAAATGAAGGCTAATGATTTGTGAATATAATAATCCTTCATGAACCTTCACTGTCAACCCTTTCTTCCTCTGCTCCTGTCCACACACCTCCAGCCTGTCCAGCCACTTGTTTCTTTCTCCTTTCCTACTCTTCACTTCTCTTGTGTGGTTCAAATATTGTACATCTGTGTGTAAAACAGAGCAGGGCAACTGCTCCAGGGGAATAAAAAAGCTTTGCCCTGCATTAATTACCTAGTTCTGTTCATTGTTCCCATGCACCAGCATGCAAGGAAATGTGGTACAAAGAAACTGACTACTGCAGTGGGAAGATGGGACTGCTGTCAACAATAGTGGTGGCTTAAATAGTAAATTACACTAAGGGGTAAGGGCTGAAAATTATGTGTTGTTTTTTAAGGATTAAGTTCTACACTGTTGTTCTTTATAGCTGGACTTTCAAGGAATTTTTTTTTTTTAATAAACTGAAAGAGTGGGGTACTGTGAAAAAATACTGCAGTTACAAAAGAAGAAAGACTTGGACAAAGTTGGAGCACAGTATGTTTAAATATTGCATATACTCAGTGGAAAGGGAAGTAAATGGAGAGGAGGCATCATGTGTTAACTTGAAATTACATCCATGCTTTAGGCTTTTGGAATGCCTTATACAGGACAATAATGGAAGACATGCACAGACTCTATCTTGCAGTCACTTGTCCCCAGGTGGTAGATGACATTCAGCTTTATTATTTGTTACCACTTAACCTTCAATATGGGAAAAGGCAGTTGCTGAAAACCTTAGGCCTAAATGCTGCCCTGGTTGTAGCTTCTTGCTCTGCCCCAAAGCTACACTAGCTGGGCTATGTTTTCCACTTATGGTGTAGGTAGAAATTTAAACTCTGGCCTGCTGTGTGCCAGCATTTGCAGTGCTGGTCTCTGCCAGAAAACAACAGCAGTCACGAGGCTCCTCTGCCCTGCACAGTCAGCAGCAGCTTCTGCTGATGCCTGAAGTACCATTTACCATTTGCTAAATGAAGGCCAGCAAAATCCCCTTTTTGAAAGATAGTTGAATCCAAGATAATCTTAAAAGACATGCTTCTGCAAAGGGACCAAAGAGTACAGCTATTGGTGCTGGTTTGTTGCCTGTCTACTGGCTGTGAGCAGCTGCCAGGCAGCAAATGGGGCAGCAGACATCAGGAAGCAAATGGAAACCCTGTGGGCAGCTTGCAAATCAGCAGTGCACAGTCATAACCAAGATTTCCCTGGAAAGAAGTTGGATTTGGGGTTCGACTTTTTCTTTCATTTTTCTAAACAGGAGACCTGTTCAAAACTCTAACATTCCTCCCGGTACTTGTTTCAGTTGTTTGAAATTGGACTTTGGAAATCGGGGTAAGGGGGGGAAGGAGATTGGTAGGATTGTATCAAAGAGCTATCCAAGTCTTATGATGGTTCTCCTTTGGGCAACAGGTAGATAAGGAAGATAGGCTCTCAATTATGTCCAGCTGCGCATTCTGAACTGCAGACATATTACACTCCAGGCAGAGAAATCATCTGAATGGAAATCACTAATTCATTCTTTATTTCCCTTCATGTAACATGGAGTTTGGTATTGCTATTTTACATGCAATTACCATGTATACATACCATAATATTTCAGGATACTCCCAGACTGTAACCCTTTTATATCAACTCTAGGTAGGAGAAACAAAATCCACAGTAAGGAATTAATAAACGACATTAAAACTACGAAGTTGAACTTCTAGCACTTGGATGGTTGTCTCTTATCAGAGGTTGCATAGTTTTGATCAAAAGCATGAATTTGCATATATTTGTTTGAGCAGGCAATGAAGTATGAAATATAGCAAGTTCAATTTTGCCATAGAGTAAAAAACTGGCATATCTCATCCAAGACTTTTCAAATCATCTGCATTGAGGGAAATCAATTTATTTTCTGTTAGATGCCTGAAAAGATAAATTCACTGACCCTGAAAATATATCTCTTTTTATCCTTGCCCACATCCATAATCCTCCTTTCTAAATAGATGAAAGTCATAATTAACATGCCACTAGAGGGTTTTCATTATTCCTTCAGAATTACCTCTTAATTTACTACATTAGCCTGATTAAGTAATGAATTCATAATTTCCAGTTTTTCCTTAAGAATATGAAATATCTCATTTTTGATCAGGCAATACTAAACTAAACTGCAATTGAGAAAGGTATTTTGGCCTAGATCCCTTTTGCTAAAAATTCTTTCAAACTCTTTCCTTAATGCACACCTAAATACTGAGGGCTGCAGACCCCACAGGCCCTCTTTGCCTGCAGACCTTGCAGCCACAAGCTGGAAGCAAAGCACTGTGGCCTGACAAGCTGTGTCCCCTACACTGAGAGCCATAACAGAGTGTGCTATAGACCACAGTCCCACTGCTGTGGCACAGCAATTTGAGTCTTTACTGAAATGATGGGTTGAAGTGGCACTAGAGATGTCCCATCACATTCCTGCAGTAGAGATCCCTTCCACTGACTGAAGGAGGAGAAAACCCAGATTTTTATTCTTTTTCTTTTTCTCAAAATTCCACTATTTTCTATGCATCTGTGGCAAAACCACAGTCCTTCCCTCGCTTGTGTATGAGAACTTTGGTGATTTTCTGCATTTATTTTTTGAGAATGGTGGATGATGTTTTTATTGTTGTTAAGAAAACACCTTTAGTAATTAATCACTGTATTTTCTCCTAATTTGTCTGTAGCAAATGAGAAAGTATCACATTATTCCTTTTTCCTCTGTCAGGAGAATCTGATCTTCATTCTCTGCTGTCTTCGTCATTTAACCCAAGAGGCTCTGTTAAGTAACTAACTCACTGACTGAGTGTATTAATGTGCTCAGTAGCCTAATTTTTGTCAAATATGCAATGGTTGCCATTAAAAGGTCAACCTATGCTCCTTGTTGAAGCTCTACTTGGAAGGAAGACTTGTAAGTTCCTCCTTGAACTCAGTGTTGAAGATAACATAAGTGCTATAGGTGGAAATTTTCTGAGGCTTTTGGAAAGATTTAGTGACCAAGCTGTGTGTTTGCATGGAAACACAGACTGGCAAAAAGTGGCTTGTTCTGCCCTGAAGCCACTGATAAAATCCTGAGAGAGGAACTCTGTTGGTCACTGGAGCTTGAGTGAGATTGAGACTGATATATATATGATAGTTTGAGAAAGCCAAACCACAAATAACCATGAGAGAGAGAGACCTGACAAATTCAAAGTACTTCTCCAGAAAGTGTTTCAGAAAAAATGTAAGAGGGATTGAACCGATACAAAACCATGTGAATTTGCAGTAAAATGGCCATACATTTCAAAGTGAGCCCACACAAGGCAGCAAGTTCTCTCATGCAGCTGTTTCCCTGGGACGCCAGGGCTGTGTGCTTACCCCTCCAGTGAGTGTGAAGGCAATGGAAATTTAGGCTTGTCAGAAGATTGAACAGAATAGCTAGAAATGAAGAATTAAACTCTTTGCTACTTACCTACTTGAAGTCTAAATGTGAAAGAAAAATCTCCCATAGGACTTTCATTCAGTCTCATGTGTGCTTTTATGTGTCTTAAATTACACTCCAGTGAGTCTCCTGTGCCCCAGAGTTGTCAACGTACCACCACTTGCCTGTATCTGTGGAAATAAATCATTACTTTGAGTGCCAGAATATTGTTAGTTAAACTCTTACCTCTTTTTGTCTCCTCATGTCCTACTGTCATCCTCGCCCACTCCTCCCTTCATAACTTCTGAGTCTGTTGGCTAATTTCAACCCATCTGGAGAGAAGAGGCAGAATTCTCAAAAATAGTTAAGGACATAGATATTTTGTGAAAATCAGAAGCTCAGTAGCTGAGAGAAGCCTAAATTAGCTGTTGGTCCCTGTGCCAAAGAGAGGCAGATGGGAGCCTGCAGTGCTCCTGCCCAAAAGGGCAGCTTGGTGGTTGTACCTGGCTGCCTTTCTGCAAGGGCCTTCAGGTCTGTGATCACTGAAGGGATGAGTGGAGAGCTGGCTTGATGCTGGCTTGGAGCTGTACAATGGACCTTCAGGAGCCTTTTCCCACTTGCAAGGTGGAGGACTTGATCTCGCTGTTCTCCAACATAAGTGAATAAAGCCCTGAGAGGAAGCAGCAACACCCTCATCTTTTCCTCATCTTTCTCCTACTTCTGCTTCATCCCTGAGTGTGAAGCACTGCTATTATCCTTCCTCTTTCTCAGCTAGAGAGAAGTACCCTTATGTTTTCCTTTTTTCTGTCTTAGTGCATTGAAATTAGAGGTGAAAATGACTGCTACTAGGCCTCCTGTGTTAGGTTGAATTGTATAATTTTGATCTTTCCAGCACAGAATGGGTTATGAAACTTTTTGACCATGAATGCAGCTCTTGTTGAAAGACCTTTTAAATATTTGAGTCCTGTGAGTATTTTTACGATAAAAGCATTTCCTTGTTTCATAATTTCAGTTTTATTCTCAAAAGAAACATTGATTTTCCATCTAGCTTTCATTAGAAGTTACCACTCAGCCCTAACAAAGAAAATAAAAAGGTTAGGGAGGGGAAACCCAGAAAACTGAACCCCTGAATACTGATACATTTAGATTATTTTGACTTTTATAAAAAAATCTGCACCAGCTGACTACACAAGTGACACTGCCTTGCAAGCCTATCCAAGCAGTTCTTTGGCTAATGCTCATCAATCTGAGGAATGAAACCAGGCAACACACTGTGAAATGCTGACCCTGCTGCTTGTCTCCATGCCATATGGCAGCAGAAGCTCGTGTTGGCACTTGGACCTGGAAGCTCTTTGCCCACTGCTGTTTACAGAAGCAGTGCTTCAGCCTGGCCATTGATGATGTGCATGTGTCAGATGACAATGCTGTAACCTGCACTAACCTTGTAAACCTGGGCCAGGCACAAACACTCTGACAGGACAAGCACATTGCAACATTTAAGTATAAAATGATTGTATGATGTGTTTTAATTTACTGGAAATGAGTAAAAGAAATTGCACTCCATTTTTTAAGAGAGATTTGGCTGTAAAGAATCACAGCTTTGTCTAGTCTGGGCTTTATCAGGGTGACTTCATCCCACACAGAAATGTTACAAGTCTGTCAATGCTCTTTGCTTAACATTAAATTCTTTGATAATTGTATCTCTTGCTATTTTTCTTGGCAGCCTGTCTTTATCCCAATAACCTTTTGAGTCAGATCTTTTTGTTCCTGTAATCCAGTTTAAAGCTCCTCTTTCTTAAATTTAAGTTGGTTTCTCTCTGTTGTGCATTTTTCCTGCTGAGCCCTCAGGTTTACGAGCTGAATCATTCCTACTTGAGGTTTTTATCCATTCTTTGCTTTGTTTGTTCTGCTAATTTAAGCAGTATGTTTCTCTTTCATTCTTGTACAAGAACTTAAAATTTAAGAAACTCTTCTTATCCTCACCATTCATTTTCCCACTTCATCATCTATATAACCTGCTATGTAATTCAATCCTTCTCCAATGGCTTCAGTTGTTTTATATGGAAAAACTGTGTAGGGGATGTGAATGATCCAGAGCTTCAAAAGCAAATTCTTGAATATTAATGACTCTGCTTTTTTAGCTCCAGGATGATAGACTGACACTATCCAAGTCTTTGAAATCCTGCCAATAGGTTGCCATCACTTCAGCTTGCCATTACTCATGCTAATTTGATGACTTCTAGTTTAAATGTTTTCTTGTTTGTTTGTTTAGTGCATCTTTTCCCTCTCTCGTCCTCCTTTTGTTCTTGATTACCCTTTTGATCAGCTGATGGATTAATTAGAGAAGAACCTTCATCTGGCTTTCAGTAAACACTCTATTTTGGAAACATGATCCAATAGGAATGTAACACAGACATGGGAGCATTTGAACCTGTTCAGAGTTGTATAACTTAAGCATGTCTTGTACCTTTGTGCCCCTTTTATTCTACCTTCTGTAAGGTGAGAGGTGGTCTACAAAACCTGATCTGAACCAGTAGACAAAAGTTATTTTTGACCTTAATCCAATTTGAGCAAATGATTGCTGTCCTTCCCTAATGCTCTTTAACAGAAAAGGACCCCTAGTCCCTGTCTTGTAATCTCCTGGTGTGCAACAGGTCACAGCACTGACTTCAGTTTCATAATTAAATGAATGCAACAAAATATGCCTCTGTTACAGAGGGAGAACTAATAATTTACATACTTAAATCTTTCTGCATAAAAGCAAACAAACAACCAATGAAACCGGTTTTTGCTTCTTCTAGATCAATGAGGACCTACAAAGCAGAAAACATGGAGATAAATTTTCTCATTTTCATCTTCCTTTTGCAGATCTACATGCAGATCTATGAGTATGTACCACATCTTTCTCTGCGGAGGTTCAGGAGCAGAAAATGTGTTTTTTGCACATTTTGTACACCCAAAATGTTTTTTTGCTGCCTCACTAATTGATTGCTGTCTTCTCTAGACAAATATTAGTAATTAATTATCTGCAGCCAGTGTGCTACAAGTGCACAGGTTCCTGAGAACAAAAATGATGGAGAACACAGGGTTCAAAAGGTGCATTCCTCACTGAGTCCCAGCACAAAGCTGCTGAAGGGAGAGATCACAGGATTTAGACCTCATTTAGCCACAGTTCTGTGCTCACCAGTTATAAGCAGCAGGTGACTTCTAATGGAGCACTCCTTAGAAAATTATTCATAGATAAATATAGTTATTTTTTATATCAGCAATGGCTATTCAATGAATATTTTAATATTATTAATTATAGTAATAATATAGTACTAATTAAAATTAGGACTATAGTTACAAATGGAATACAACCGATCCAAAAATTACTAATAAAGTGGCATAGTAGATAGTGGTTGCCATAACACTGCTGCAGTTGGGAGCAGCTTTATAGCAGCCTTCTGGGATAAGATAAGGAGGGACATTTGATAAGATCATGTGGTGACAGAACAAGGGGCAATGGCTTTAAAGTGAGTAGGTTTAAATTAGATACTAGAAAGAATTTTTTTACTGTGAGAATGGCAAGGCATTGCCTGAACACTCTGGCAGTGTTCAGGTCAGGTTGGATGGGGCCCTGAGCAGCCTGGTCTAGTGGAAGGCTCCCTGACCAGGGTGTTTGAAACTAGATGATCTTCTAGGTCCCTTCCAACACAAACCATTCTATAATGCTGTGGTTTATTCTGTTAATGAGAGTGAACAGCCTGTCTCTTAGTTCAGACAGAAAAAGAAGAGCATTTAGGAGTGAAAGATGAAGCCAGTCTTTATCCTTATGGAGGTTTCAAAAAATCCATTGGCTACAAAAGCTGCACTATCAGTTCAAAAAGGAAGCAGGGGCAAAAACAGAAGCTGTCATCTCATCAGGAAGTAAACAGCAAATTCACTGAATAATGGAATGAAGGAACTTTCTCATGTTACCTTAGTATAAGTAGATCAAGCATATTTTTGCTTTTATTTTTTCTGCCTACATCTTTCATAGACATTTGTGGCTGTGTTGTCTGCTTTGAATTTTATGAATAAATGCATGTTTGTGTTTTAGCTTAGCCTGAGCTGAAGGAAGAGCAGACATCCCTCTCCCTGGCCTGTGGCAGGCTCAGCCCCAAGCCTAGACAGATGATCTGTCTCTCCTGTGTCTTTCTCACTGCATCCAGAAGTGCAACAGTGCAACAGCAGTGCTGGTGCTTCCTATGGCATGTTATTTGCATCACTAGTGTTCCTGGAGCTCTAGTCTTTGTGGACCTCTGAAACCTAATGCTCACACTGATGGCAGCTGGAGACTGTGGGCTCAGCACCATGGGTGTGCCAAATTGAAAAAATTATTAGGATGAATGCTATAGGTGCAGTGCTGTGTCCCTCTTGGCATGCCTTTTCCAGCGCAGCTTCCTGAAGCCACAACCTAACCCTAATGGCAGCTGGGAGCTGAGGATGAGGTCTCCAGCAGCATTGGTTGTCCTGTTTGGTAATTTGCAGAGCCAATGACATTGGTGCAATGGCGTGCTCCCTATGTAATGCCTTTTCCAGCCCCAGTGCTCTTGGAGCTGCAGCCCCTGTAGCTTTGATCCCTAACCTTAATTATGGCTCCAGGCTGAGGATGAGGTCCCCAACATCATGGATGTCCCAGACTACAAAGGGATGAACAATGCTAGTGCACACCCATGTACCTCTTGGCATGCCCTTCCCACTCCCAGGGCTCTTGGAGCTGTGGGCTTTGTGGCTCTCTGAACCCTAATCCCAATGGCAGCTGTGCCTGACCTTCCCAGCTCCATGGGTAGCCCATTTTGCAAGGCTTGTGCTCTGTGACTGGTAAGGGATGCTGAGTTGAGCAATGCGCTGTTCCAGTACTGCTTTCTCCAGGCCTTTCTATCCTCAGCCTCCCGTGTTTCTGGGTACCTCAGCCTCAAGTCCAAAATTCAATTAATGTTTATGATTAGGATTTTCAGAGGCCCAAAACCTACGGCGCCATGGTCAGTGAGGTTTTTGACATCTCATTCTAAATAAAGTTCATTTTTGTGCAGATGGCTGTTTACTTCGCTGCTTGATGGAAATTTTTTTCTGGATACTTATTGTTTAGTTTCCCACTAAAAACCCTTGCTTGTATACTCCCATTCAACAAATTTTAGATAACTGAAGGTAACAACTTTAAGGCACTGTCTTTCCTTTATCCTCTGCTACATTGTATACTAAATTGCTATTGCAAAGACCTAAGGCATCCAGAAGCAGTAATTAATTTACATGTATAAAGGTTATTTTACGTGTTGAGGGGAATACATGCTTCTTATCTTTGTATATTCACCAAGCCACTAGTGCATGTACAGGCATTTTGCAGAAGCAGCCAGATGGGTGAGTACCTCAAAGTGCTTTATTTGCCTCACAAGTTGGTGTCAGCAAGTCATGACTGGCAAGCTGTGGCCAGTGATCAGTTAGCCAAAGATGCTTTGTAAGACTTTTTATTAGTGAATGCTTCTGAGAGATTGAAAAGCTCTTGAATGTTGAAGAGCCAGGTTTTATTCTCATCTGGACCATGGTAATTAACTGCCTTCCCAAGTAATAGAACTCCTAGTGATAGACAGACAGAAATAACAAGGATGTGTAAGTAACTCTCCCTTTTGCCCTGGGGTCCTTTTCTCATGGCTCATTTTCAGCCATCCCAGGGACTTTCTGTATTTTTGCCATTCTGCCCAATGTCTACTGGTATCTTGGAAACCTCCCCTGGTCATCTTAGAAGTCTCTCTCTGACCCTTGCAGTGTGCAAAACATATTCCATGCATGAAGACAAGGAGTCTCACCTTCTGGAACTGGCTCCTCTTGTGCCAGATGAAGCATCAGGATCCTGATGTGCTGCAGTAGCAATTTCTGTTTTCCCAGACATCCTACCTAGTTCAGTGCCCTTACAGAAATATCAAGGATTTGTTGACAAAGGGGAAAATCCCAAGTACTGTTGTTGCACAAGTTAACAGCAATTTTACAGTATAACTGTAAATCATTTACAGAACAGTAAAGAAACCTTACTTTATAGTAATCTTTTTCATGTTTATTTTTGATAATATATACTGCATGTTGAGGACAGAAGCTATAAATTATCTAAATTTAAGAGGATTACAAATAGTTTCAGGGAAAGGGAAGACCTCTGAACATAAAGAGTATAAAATCAGCAAGAGACCTTTCATTTCAGCTGATATATTGCTTTGGTGAGAAGAGTTGTCTCATATGCTGATCTGAATGATAAAGCTGAGTTATGAAGCTGCTTGCTTCAGTTACTGAAATGTAGTTCTAAAATTTTCATATGTGTACCTTCTCATAACTGAGATACAAGTTCAAGTACATCTACACTAGTATGAAACTGAGGTTTCCAAAGACATTAGCTTCATGAGAACTTCCTTAATCTTTTTTTCCCCTCTCTTTTTCTTTTTTTTCTCTTTGACTCTTTCTTTTTGTTAAATAAATTTTTCAGATTAGGTTTCTCTTGTATCTCCAAATCTAAAGAAAATTGAAATTTTTAGTCAGTCCTTCCCAGATTCTAAGAGATTTAGAAAAATGTAGGTAAGTATTTTAAAGATTTTTTAAAATCTTCATTCCTTAAAAATGAACTAACTAAATAGCTAAATAAATAAATAAATAAATAAATAAAAGACCCCCAAAATCCTAGACAGGTTTTATTAGGGAAATAAAGTTTCATCAGTTTATAGTAGACATGGTCTAACTTTTGTGACTCAGCCAAGGCTGATTATTTTATCATGTTCAAAGTGGGCAAAATTCTGTTTTTCATGTCATGCTTCACACCTAGATTACTTACAATGATTTTAATTGAGTTTAATTTAGTTTCTGGTTTGTTCAGTTCTAAAGAGCTATGAAAATAAAACACTGTAAGGGGCACAACCCCTGTAGAAAGGAAAACACAACAAGGTCTTTCACTAATAGCTGTAGAATACTACTACTGACTTTGGTGCTGCTTTAAAAAATTCCCTCAACTTTTTGAGTCTATATTAATTTAAAAGTAAATAAGTAGAAATCTTCTATCCATTACCATTGCTGTTCCTTTGCAAGTAATATATTTATACTTAACAATGTGTGTATATTTATATGCACGCATAGATGCCCCCCCACACACACATATTATAGGATGTATATTTTATATGTGTGCATATAATGTGTTTGTATTCTTACTTGAATAGATTGGCAAAACTCTTTGGCTAACACTTGAAAACTGGCTTTAGAAGTTCATCCTGGCTACTGATGATCTGGCCTACAAAGAGCAAATAGGCAGGAGTTGTACCTATAGCACAGGCTTGGAGATTGGAAAAGAGAACAGTCTATGTGATTAATACCTGTTAAGGTATTAATTAAACTTTAATTCGTACTTTGAACAACTGAGCAGTCACCTCCTTATCTTTTCCAACCACCACCTGGGCTACTTAAGGACCAGTGACGCATGGACACAGAGGAAAAACAGTGCTGAGATACACGCTCCAGCTTCTCAAGTTTTCTGGTGCCTTCCTTTCAACTACAACACTGTTTTGCTCTGAGTGGCTTATAGCTGAATTTTCATGGAAGCCAGCTGTCTTTGTTCTAATGGAATTTCTTCTCAGAGGAGGCTTTCAGTGGATATATACCACTGTGTGCAGTTCTACCCAGTATGTACTAAAGTATATAAAATAATTATATACTCAATGGTTTGTTCTGCTGATGATACATATGTACACTCCAGTAAGACTGTGGAACCTACTTGAAGGTAAAATTGAGCTGAAGGGAGCATCCATAAATCATATAGTAAACCTTGATGTTGTCTATGTTGGCTAAAAATTCTCAGGAATAAATCTGGTATGGGAGGCTTTTGCTATTGCTCTGAAGCCATGCACAGGAGCACCAACCACAAAGTTGTCACAGTAGATGATGCATAGCAGAACAAAAAGCTTCATCACTGAGTTCTTAAAAAGTCAGAGGTAACAGTAAAATGAAAATTGTATTGTGTATGTAAGTAGAAGTCTTGGTAGAATGAGCTAAGGTTTCATCTTAAACTGTAATAATTTTCTCATTATTTCTTTTTCTCACATACAACTTTTACTTGTCTTTTCCTGTTACATTTGTCAGGACAAGGTTATATATTTAGAAGATCTGAACTTGAATCTCTTGCTAGGTTTCTTTTTGTCTCATTTTGCTGATGCAGTGTTCTTTAAGGGGCAATAAAAACAGTTATTTTTTGCATTACTCATTGATTTAATATATATGCTTAGACGCAAAGAGATATTGGAAGGATGAGAAGAAAACTTCAAGTCAGAAATTATATTAGTTCCTACCTGCATGCAATGGAGAAGGAAATCACTAGGCTGCTATGAAAAAAAAGTGATTTGTAAGTAAGCACTGGAAAATAATTTGCAAAGGAGAGGTTATCAATGTGTGCTTATGTACAAGAAAACTGGAATTTTCTCCAAACTGTCCCCAGATTTTCAGAAGACTGTCCCTTCAATATAATGCAGACTGCATGATTGATTGTGTTAGGGTGGTACTGTAGAGTAAGGGAGATGTATAAGAGGGATTGAGTGAAGGCTGCCTCAGTTTTCCTTACTTTCACCTTTTGACTTTGCAAGCTTATTCAGATTATTTTAATACAGCTTTTGCTTAGTTCTATCAATGTTTGAATTTTTAAAAGCATGAGAAAACCACAGTCTTACAGGACCCAGCACATTTCTGTTTTTAATTTCTATAAGTTACACAAAATTTTCTGTCTCTTCTAGCTTCTATCAATGAAGAGAGTGATGTTTTAGGAAACTTGGAGATCAGATGAAAAATTTTCTCTTACCCAAACACTTGGCTTTGATGGAGTCCCAGCATGCTTATGTAAATATTTTTCACAGTTTCTTTTAGATCTGACAGAGAGTAAGTTCAGTAACCTGAGAGTAAGTGGCTGTTTGCCATGCAAGAATTTAGCATTTAAACTAAATCTAATAAATGACCAGAATGTGATTCTTATTTCTGGATTTCACTCAGTAATGTAGATGTAAAGATTTTTATCGAGGATGCTGGACACTAGTCTTCAAGACTCTATCAGAAAATCAATTCACCAGGACAAAATTGGTTATGTTCACTGCAGACATGTTCTGCAATATCAGACACTTAATTAATATACCCCTGGTCTCCTGTAGATTTAATCTCTTCTCTGTCTGTACCTCGTTTCCACTGATGCTGAAGAAATATTTTACAGTGAATTTCTATTTATAACTTCATACTCCTTTTCTCTTCCAGAGCCATATTTTATTACCTGCAGGGTTTGTAAGCTGAGTCTAAGTAAGAACCAAGTCATTGTATCCAAGACCAGTCTAGCTTTTGATAACTCCATTGAATAATCTCCTCACTGGGCTTCTCTTGTAAAGTTTACCTCAACATTTAAAACAGTTAATATTAGATTGATGGTCATGGCTTCTTCATTTACTATATTTTCAACATGAAAAAAAAATATATTTTTTGTTACTTATTCTATACAATCAAAAGTCTAAGATAGAGAAAGATATAGTTCTTAAAAATTCAATTGCCTATAAGGCAGAAGACACAAGGAGCCTATCCCACAGATCATTTTTCTGTGTGTTTAAAAATGTCATAAAGTCATTTATGCACAGCTCTCAAGAGTACCTGGTTCTAAATGAAGTTTTAATTAGTCATATGCCTTGCTGTATCCTAAATTAACACAGGAAAGACACCTGGGTACTATTATGGAAATATAATTATTACTTCTAACCAATGTGCAAAACCAGTTTAAAAACCCCAGTCTCAGCAATATTTTAGACAATGGCCGACAAGGGCTCAGGAGGTATGATAAAGTCATCTACACATATCAGTAGTTATTTAACAACAGAAAAATTACTTACTTTATAATGTGTTTAACGCATTATATCTCATCAGGAAGGGATGCATTCATGTCAAGGCATGGATTCTCCATTTAAATTTAGAACAATTAAATGGAGAATTCATACCTTGACTTGCTTTCTTTAGGCAGAAGAGAGAGAAAAAATCATAATAAAAATGTGCTAAGAAATAACTGATAAATACAGGTGAACATGCACTATTTTTACACCCATTATTAGAATACAGAAGTAAGTGCTTTCAGTGAAGTTGAAAGACACCACATACCAACAGACATGAAAAACTATTTCCTTTATTTGAACAACCAGCAGCTATTCTGCATGATTAGAAATACCCAGAAAACCTGCAAAAATAGAATTTTCGAATTCTTTAAAAAATATTTAAGGTAATATCTGAAATTCTCCCAAAAATAATTTTAGTATAGGTTTGAAGGCATAAAATTTCTGTATCCTTCAAAGCATGATCCAGTTTTCAAATTGTGGTAGATAGAAATAGAAGTCACAAGTAAATCATGACATGGCTGGTTCTCAGAAAGTTTCTTCTGTCTTTTGTGGCTGTTATGGCCATACCATTGACACAATCTGCAGTTTAATTTCCTTAAAATCCTTCTGAGCCCCACCTGTCTTGAGCAAATCAATGGAAACTCAGTAAGTCAAAGAATATTTGGTAAAATCATAGGCACACAAATGACTACATTGTTAGAGAACTTTTTAGGAGTCTACAAAAATTGACTATTAACAGTTTTAATACTATAATTACTATAGAAGAAAATAATGTATATCATATCTGAAGTTGTACAAAAGGCATCTTATAGCTATTAGGTGACATTATTAAGAGTGTATTCATTACATATTATCTTTGCACAGTTTCTTTTTTCCAAACCTAAAAAAAGTACTCAGGGATTGATTCTTTCCACACTGTCATAAGATGTTGATGACAGTTCAGTATTACCTAGACTTGAATTATTTTGTTCATAAGATACTCTCTTACCTTTTGTTTATTTAATAATGTTTTCATATACCTGGAAAAAAAAAAAAAGAGATTGCAAACTGATTAAGCCACTTGGCACATCATAATTAGAGAACAGGTTTCACTGCTGTTGGATCTGCTGTGCTGTAAAGCAGAAGTGCAGCATACAGCTGCCAATTAATTGGAAATCCTTGCAGGAAGTCCTCTACACCTGTTCTCTGTAGCATTTCCTAGTTTCCAAATTGTTTATAACAGTATTATAAGGAATTGTATTTGATGATGTAAACCCCTTGGAAACCAAAAATTCTGGTTATTCTGGGGATTGCTTTTTCTACCTGTCTAATTTCAGTATAGTTACAACTCATTTTGCATGAGAAGTGACTGTTGGTGCATAAGAGTTTCTGACAAGGATTCTTTGATCTTATACTTTCATCCCATCTTTTAATCCTATTGTGTTTAGTTTGTTTAGTTTGTTGGCTTGACAGCAGAATTTACATGCCTTTCCATAATTTCTTGAGTCAGTGAGATTTCATGATATTGGTTCTGTTTGAACAAGCAGCACCCATACAAGACATTCAAACCCAAGATGTTGTTTTAGCCAAATAACTTGTAAGATACTTACTAAACTGGCAATTCTAGCAATGCATAATTAGTGCACTACCTCATTGGCCTTTGCAGAATGGCAGGTTGGAGTAGTTTACTGAGAGCATAATCAACTGATTATTTCATAATTCATTTTGGAGATTGTGGAAAAAGGAAAATATTCATCATCTAATTGCAGGAGTTAACTGAGGTGAGGAATGTAGAAGGCTCAGCTTACTTCTAATCAAGAGAAATTCTTCCATGAAGACACAGTTGTTTAGGAAGAAAGAAAAATATTTTAAATTATGAAAATATTTATTATTAATATAGTTATTCTTTGTCTGAAATATTCTATCCCAAGAAATGTTGGGGAAAAACACTATAAAAAAACCACTGAGACCATAAAGTGACTTTGTGCCATATAAGTACAGGAAAGCTTTGTCTAAACTATAAAAAATATTTCCAATACAACATACTCATAGTTACCTGTTATTGTTTAGAAAATTGCACAAGTGACTGTGCATGATAGGCCATGAGGAGTCAGTTGGAAGGGAGTCTTAGCTAAGAGTGAAGTCAAACAAATTTCCTGCATCTGTGTTCTCTGTGGAAGGTACTATTGAGAGGGCATTTCCTATGGGAAACCAGACATTGGCCTTAAGAGAGACTGCAGTCTCTCAAGAGGAAGTTATGAAGCAACTTGAGAAAGACAAATGCAGTGAATTACTAGGAGCAGATGGTATTAATCTGAGGAGCTGAAAGAAATAAATTGTAAAATAGCAGAGATAGTGATGAGGTCTTTCCATGTACTGTGATTGTTACTGGGGCTTCAAAGTCATTAGATACAATTAATTTGATTTTTTTTGCCTCATTAGAGGAAGCTTTGTTCCAGAATCTACTGTCTGGATGGGGTTCCTTATGGTTTCTGGACTGGGAGGTTCACTAGGGTGCAGGATGTAAGGAAGGCAAATTCAGTGAACTTAGGCTAGTGTGGCTGTTTCAGAGGGAAACCTTCAGATCTTAAAGTTACATGCAGACAAAGGAAATGGGGAAAAAACTAATTCCCAAATTAAGTCATGGGAAAAAAAATTCAGTGAATGGCTGTTTGCTAGTGTCAAGATGTTGGTCATGAATAGGGAGTTGAATGAATCTGTAGAAGATATGCAATTGTGGGAACTAAAAACTGTACAGAAATAGAAAATATTCTAGGCAGATTTGCATACATATATGTGGGCTGAGAAACAAAATGTCAGAAAAAAGTCAAATAAGTAATGGTTGAGGAATAGATCCAATATTAACAACATATCTCTTTATAGAGCAATAGCTGGTGAATTCATAAAAGGTTCCATGCAGGAAAAATGCAAAAATGTCAGAGAAGGCTGAAAAAAATGGAGAGGAACCTTGCAGCAACTTATTTTGAGGAATTCATTAGGTGATCTATGCAGCAAATGAGAATTGGAAAGGCAAAGGTTGATTCTGACAGCTGTTCACATAGAGGTTCTCTTTAAGCAGGAAAACCATAGGAGTCAAAAGTCTCAGAAATAATTTTCACTGAATCATAACAACATAAAAATATTTATAAACTTAGTGTTTCTCTGTTATATCAATATGGCTGTTTTCTGTAAAGTTTTGGCTGTGTCACTAAAAGGAATCCTCCTTGTATAACTGTACTTTTGCTGTGCATGACTTTTAATGATTTGTGATTTTTATTTTAAGAGCGTAAATTAAGAGGAGAAGGAGGTGTGGCTACTGAGACAATAATGGAATGAATTGTGGGACAGAAATTGAAAAAAATAGAATCCATGAGGTCTATATTCTTCTGAGGAGAGTTCCTAATTTGCACGGCATAGGCAAGAGATGTAACAGATGGAGAATGTACTTGGAAACAGAAATACAAACTCAACAGACACTTTTATATACTTCATTTTTGGATTTTATACATATAAATATGAAAGTTCATTGGATTGGGGAAAAAGATAAAGAAGCTCTGGCTTCAGAAGTGCAAGCAAATTTCAGAGGGGTAAGAGAAACCTGTTAGAAAATCTTTATTGCCTAGGTCAATTTATGGAGTGCATACGGTTAAAAAAAGAAGATGAAAAAGCGAAATTAGACAGATAGATTGTAGTGGATGACATGGTAGAATATGACAATGTAAAAATGCCAGTATGGACAAAGACTGAATCAAGTTTATGTAAGTCAAAAGGGTATTTTTTGGGTTCTATTAGAAGTCTATTAGGCATCCTCTAAGTGGTCCCACAGTCTACACTGCTTTTCATGAAATCTGCCAAAAATGGCATGAGTCCTTTCTATTTCACTTGTCTTGCCATCCCATTCCCATTTTTTCCTAGAGAACTTCCCCACCAGCTTTACAGTGAAGTTTCTCGCTGGTTACTCCCTTGAGACCATTTTGTATCCTGCTGGCCATAGCAGTCTTAATCTTCGATAGAATCCCTTGGCTGTTGGTTTGCAAGGTCCGTTTCTTGCGTTCCTCAGTTTGTGAGCTTTTCAAAGCCTTCCTTTTTTGCCTGCCACCTGGAACAGCAGGATGCTGCCTGTGGCTTTTAGGTCTAAGGATCTCTGTTCAGAAGTGCTTGTAACCTCTGTATGCTCCTACAGAAAATCCTAAATTGGGAGTTTCTGGTCTCCATTACTGTATGCAGTCCAACAGCATACCACAAAACAGAGAGGAAAAAAAAATATGTGATGATAGGTACTTCCTTGTGGCTTCAGAGATGATGTGCAACCAGCAATGTGAACAGCTTAATTTTGTGAGTTCCTGAAACCTTTATCACAAAGCTAGAGATGGTGAAATATTTGAAATGCTGCATCCTGTTCCGTTTAATGAGACTTTCTAAATCATTTTGGGTCATATCCATGCATAGAAGCTTTCCTGTTTTCCTTCTTGAAGTTCTAGAATTGTTGATCTGACTGATTTATCTATTTTGTTCTATTTTAGCATAATTTTCAAAATAAAAACCCCTACAAAGCTGTACTTTTTGTGATGTCAGCATCTTCTGAAAGATATTAATAAAATGCATCTGATTGGATTTTGTTATGCAGTTTTTGCTTTATTAATGGATTTAAAGCATGCTTTGACCCAACAGCTGTGAGGTTAGGGAAAGAAGGAAATAGCCATACTTCTCTTGCTCCAATGGGACTGTAGAGACAGCTTGCTGAGTCAACTAGCAGGATGCTCAATAGTTTAACAAGTCCAACTTGCCTACAGCTGTTATGATCTGATTTATTGAGAGTTGTCTCTGCCTGAATTAAGGTGCAAATGAGACCATATGCCAAAGTCAGTGCAATAGATTTTATTTAACAATAAATGTGAGCTAGAGAGAGAGAGAAATAGGAAAGAGGGAAGGGGGAGAGAGAGGGAAAGAGAGATTAGAAGATATTCACCACCCATGGATCCTACAGGGTCCCACTGGTCCTTCTTCAGCCTGGTCTTCTAGTGGTGGGATCCCAAGGCTATTCAAACTCTCCACTATTTATACATCTTAGCAAACAAAGGAATTAACATTCATTGGCTACACAGTTCTCTCATTCCATTGATTAAATGATCCCCTTGCTTCCAATGCTAATTAGTCTGCATGCTTAATCCTTCTTTTCTTTTGAGTTGGTGGTTTTCTTAAGTTGGTGGGTTATGGGCAATCTCTGGAACCTGCTGGAATTAACTTTTGCTTAGTTGGGACTGATTTCAGCACAGTTGGCTTTCAGTTTAGTTGAGATGGCTTTCCTCATGGATTTTTTTTTCCATTATCAGTGCTCCCCCAGCTTATTTCCTTCTTCTTATGCCTGGGATAACACTTGGACAATAGTACCTCCTTTATGTTAGCTCAAATTCTCATCAGATGGCTTTATTTACAATCCAAGGTTCAGGAATCCACAAAGTCATACTCAAGGTGTGGTTTGAGTGGCCACTGGTGAGCAGTTGCCTCTTTACCCAGTTTGCTGCAGTGGGCAGACTCCTTCAATGGCTGCAGATGCCATCTGTCCCATAACTTTGGGTGATCTTTTCACCGTTTGCCACAACAGGAAGTTTTGTCTGGATGCATTACCCAGGATGTGCTAACCAGACCTCACCAGGCCCAGGACTGGAGTGAGCCCATTCTGAGCTTATCTCAGGTCAAATTCCTTCTGTGATCTTAAAAGTGTTTGAGAAAGAGGGTTGTGATCTCCTGAGAACAGCCCCACTCTCAAGACACACAACTTCTGCTGTATCTGCAGGAAGGGGGAGGCCTAAATATTGCTAGGAGAAATCTCTTTGGTCAGGATATTTATTTCCCTGCAGAAGTGTGGCTGCTCGTATTTTCTGTGCTTGCACTCTACGTTTGGGGGAGCAGCAGCTCAATAGGTTATGAACTGACTCTTGGCCCCTGTGTGGCAATGAAGATTGGGTAACTGTAAACCTGTTCAAGGTTAGTGAAGTGAATTTGGGAGAAGGGTTTGTGGCAAGTGGATGATATTGCTCAGAAATTGTAAAATTTAAACTTGACATATAGTATCAGAAACCTGTAGATTTTTATGTTAATCTCTGTGCATCTGGTTACCTTATCTGGACATTTTAATGAAATTCAAATGCAGATGCTAGGCTGGATCTTCTTTTGCCTGGTTATCATCATGAAGTTAACATAACACAGGGGTCTCTTAGAGATGTGAAAGGCAGCTCCTTCTGAAGTGAATGGGGATATTTCCAGAAGGGACATTTCTTATGTGGAAGGTAAAACTGCCTCTTCTAAACATAGCTCAGACAAAAATAATCAGTTTAATGTGAGTATCTGCTGTCATGTGGTCAAGCTTTAGGTGAGAGCAGATTTATACAGAGAAATTGAAAGGAAATGGCAGAAGCTGTCTCTTGCTGGATTCTGTGACAGTAAGCGGCCACACAATGGAGAACTGCCAGCTCTAATCTCTGGTCTTTTCTCCATTCTTGAAATGTGCTCTATCATTTTATAGAATGCTAGTTTCCAGGGTACCTTTCTGCATCTTTTAGATGTTGATTATTTTGTCCTTTATTACAAAGGATGTACAGAAAAACAGAATTCATATTCTAAGGAGTTTAAATGCCTCAGAGAACTCTATTTTGTACAGATGTAAAAAGCTGAAACTCATATATTAATTGTGAGAAAACAAGGCATTTGAAAGGTCAAGATGGATACACATCTTACATCTACAAATACTATATCAGTGAGAAAGAACAGGGAGGTGCACTTTAGACATATGGAAAGAAACATCATGAGGAAAGAGAGTGAAAAACTATGTCTGCTGAGAGAATTTTTTACAGAGCATTTAGCTGAGAGGTAATCTCCCCAGAAAAAACATTCTCTGAACGAATAAAACTGGAACAGACAAATTAAAAATCAGGTGCTGAGATATAATGGCTATAATTGCATTGCTGTTCTTGGTTATTTTCTTGCAGCTCTTGGAGTGGCTTTTGCTAGGGAGCATGAGCTGGTTCTGGTAGGGGCAAGGACTCAACATTGCACATCACTGGCAGTGCAACTCTGCAGCACTGAAGGGAGCACAAAATAGGAGACCTGTGGGAGGATGGCAGCACTCCATTCTCTGAGCTGGACAGGGCTCCATGGCTCTGTCTACAAGCAATTCAGATAGAGAGAAAAGCTGGCATTGAGAAAGGAGCTGTGAGAGTGGAAATATTCATAGATCCCTGCACTAGCTGCAGAGATCTTCTCAAAGCCCTTAGGCAGCTCATCTCAAAGATTCCTGGCCAGTTTTTTCCAGTGTGTTTGTCACATAGCATTCAGGAAGACTCTATCCTGCTCCTATCAGAGCACTTGGGGTGTCCTGGCAGTGTAAGCAAGCAGTGGTGGGGCAGGCAAGCTGTTCAGGAGCACTGCTTTCCTTGGAGCAGGGCTTGGTTTTCAAACCAAAGCACAGAGGCAGCTACAGCCCGTGCCAGCAGCCCTGCACAACACAGCGAGCAGCCGCTCTCAGCAAAGTGCCTCAGCCCTTGCCAGCTGTTTGTCACTGATCTGGCAGCTGGCTTTGTGCCTGCCCTGCCCACCCTGCCTCTAGCCAGCTGGCCCTGCCAAGGACAGGGAGCTGGGAGAGGCTGGCTGGGAGCAGAGCAGTGGACATGTCCCACAATGGGCAGAAATGGGAGGATGGCAGCAGGGGGTCTTGAGCAGAGTCTGTGTAAAAAGAATGACAAAAACAATATGAAAAAATAGGCAAGAATGAGAGTATTGAAATATGGGTTTGTCTCCATTTATTTTTGTCATTGCTGGTGAGCAAAAGCTTTTAGTGTTTGTGGAGGAAAGAGTTGGAGATCTCTAAGACACAGCTCTCTACAGAGGGGTTTGTGCATGGGGCTACTGCAGACAAGGGGAGGTCATCTGCTGGAATGTGTTATGCACAGTAGGAATGACAATTGGGCACATCTTCTGAAAATAATTTTGGAGAAGGAGATCTAATTTATGCACTTGGGTACTGTGATGCAATGTTGCTCAGTGTGGTATCTGAGTGCATTTCAGCTGTCTTCATCTTTTGGGACTGGGACATTCACAAACAAAGTGACACAAGTGGAAGTTGGAGACGGTTTGCTAGGGAAGACTTTCCAAAATCAGATTCATTCCCTGTCTCACAGCATTTTTTTAGAGTTTTCACTCTAAATTTAAACATGCACAAGAGAAAAGAAGCAATGAGATTTTGGGGTCAAAGGGTGAACTCTGCTTCTTGCAACATCTGTTCTTGCTTTCATAGGGACTTTACATGGGTGTAAGGAAGAGAAATAAAAAAAAATATTTAAAAAATGATCATGAAATTCTGGAGACAATCATTTCTTGCTCCTGCCAATTCTCCTCTCCCTCTGCCCTTGCTCTTTTGGAAATCCTCGGTCACATTTTTGAATGAAGTGTAAGAAGTGGATTTGAGGAGACTGTGACTAAATGCAAATTGGCAAAAGAGGGGAAAAAGAGATTTTAGCAAAAGAAAAATAATTCCCATTTTTAATAGAAAAAAAATCAAGCTTCCCTCTTCAGAGGATTTCATAATGCATCCAGCTGAGGGGATGGCATATGGTTTACATAATGAGTTGCAGCTTTATTAATATGGAAAGCAAAATTAATGAGCCAGATGCATTTTTCTGTGGCTCTAGGTGGAGTTAGGCCTGATACTAGGCTCTTTGATTTTCATGCTTACCCTGTGTCTTGTCACCGAACCCTCTGAACTTTCTGCCAGGTGCTGGACTGATGTAACAGGGAAGCCCTGTATGCTAACATCACCAGTTCATTCACTGATTACTGAATTTCAGAGTCAAACTTAGCCCAAAACAGTGAATTCTAGAGTAAAGGTAGAACTGGTCTGCAAGATAGCTGAAAAACCCATGACCTTGTTGCTGGGGAAGTTAAGATTAATGAAGAGAGAATTTTAGCATAGTAGCCAGTGTTTAGAGTTATCCGCAATGTGATTGCCAGGGGAAAATTTAGCAAATGACTAGCTGATATGTCAGGTGTCTTGACATTCAACACTTGCCTGTTATAAAGCTGGTTAAAGGGCAGGACACAGCTTTGCAGTTCTTGTTCACAGAAAGGTATGCAAGAAAAGATTACTTTAATACCTTTTCAGGTATTAAAACCTGTGCTCTTTGCCCAGAATGGAATTGTTTTTCCTGCTTAGATTCATGTTGCATCTTCACTTTTTGTCATAGTCTCGTACTTAGCTATTGACTTCTCTAGGAGCAGACTGACCTGTTTAAAAGCCTGTTTCCAATACAAATTTTTGCTTTGAAGTCTACCATCTATACATGAAGATGTGAAAGAGCATTATCTCAAGTATTTGATGTTTCAATTCATACTTTCTGTCTTAGTCTGTGAGCTATGCTACAATGAGTAGAAGATTTCTCTTTTGCCAGATCAACCCCTCTCAGCATTGGTCTTGTGATTGTTGTTAAAATTTTTTTCGCAACTGAAGATTTTAGTTCTTTAAAAATAAATTCCAGTGAGACTATCTGGCAGTTAGCTCCAACACAGCTGGATAGGAAAGAAAGGAGAAGCCCATTGTACCTCATTTGTTAACTGTTTGATGTCATTAAACTCTTATACACATGAAATGTTCACTACAGTATTCCCCAGCCAAACCTCTCACTGTCTTTCTGAATGCCAGGCTTTGCAGTTGTATGACTTGGCTTTTTGGTGAGCAAACATACTAAAAACATCCATCCAGCAAAGTCAGAAATAGCAGTGCACTGATTTCCTCAGCTCTGCCTCACAAAAATCTGCACAGTCCATTACCAAAATGCATGACATGGTTCCACTTAATATGGTCCAAATAATGTTTGCTCCATTAGCTCCTCTGGAAGAAATCAGTAGCATGAGTTTAATTTAAATAACACTAAGTATGTGTGGAAAGAAATGAAAACAGTTTCATACATTTTCATGTAAGTGAATACTGTCCTTGCTAATGGTAACAAATCCCTTCTCATATGGTATTTTCAGTGACGTTTCACAGCTTCACATCTCTGCTGAGGGCCTATCTTGAAAGCCACAGACTGTGAGGTTTCAATAGAGGCAGAATGAGTCTTTTGTACCAAGCAGCCCAAGTAGTTATAACTGGAGATACTCCTACAGAGACAACAGCAGACTTAGGGGGTTCACAGTATCACAGAATAGCCTGATTTGGAAGGGACCCATAAGGATCATTGAGTCCAACTTGCTGATCTCTAGCAGGAAGACTAAACTGTATAACTGAAAGCATCATCCAGGCATTTTGACTGTCACTGATGCTATGATCACTTCCTTGGGGAGTTGGCTCTTAGTGACTGACCACCCCCCTCAGTGAAGAACCTTTTTCTAATGTCCAGTTTGAACTTCCTTTAACTTCATTCCCTTTCCTCATGTGCTATCACTGGTCACCACGGAGAGGAGATCAGCACCTGCCCCTCCTATGCCCCCCTGGATTGTGGGGTGAGGCATGACCCCATTGCTGAGCAATGGGGTCATGCCTCAGCCTCCTCTCACCCCAGCTGAACCAACCAAGAGGTGTCAGATGTTCCCCATACGTCTTGTTCTCAAGGCCTTTTCCTGTCTTGGTCGCCCTCCCCTGGACACACTCTGATAGTTTGACGCCCTTCTTATATTGTGACACCCAAAATGACACACAGTTCTCAAGGTGAGGCCACACCAACGAGGAGCAAAGCTGAAAAATCACCTCCCTCAAGTAACTAGCATTGGGTGCTTGATGCACCCAGGATATGGTTGGCCCTTTTGGCTGCCCAGTTTGGTTTGGTAGTTTTCAGACTGGTATTGGTTTCTATGCTACCATGGGCTAAGCAGTTTTCAAGCTACAATTGTTTTTTGTCTAGGTGCCCTGGAGCAAAAGCAAGGTAGGAAACAAAAAATGCATCACTGAAGAGCTGTTCCTCGAATGCTGAGGCTAGAGCACATGAGTGTAATTTCCCTAGTGGCATCTATTTGAATGATCATGAACAAACAAGTATAACTAGGAATGAGCCAAACACACAGATCTGTGGAAATGTGCACAGCTACAAACACAAATCCCATTGATAATGATGCATTATCATGAGAAAGAGAGGAAGTGGCACTGGGGAAGGCCATCTGTTTGTAATGCTGATGGTGGGAAGGGGGCTTGGAGCTGTTGCCATCATGCCGCTCTCTGCAAAGCCTCTGTGCTCAACACAGCAGCACCCATCTTACCTGCCAGCTTGTGTGTTTGGCTGCTCAAATACACAGGACCTGAACACTCAGTTTTGTGTATGCTGAGATGGGGAACTAAATATTTTCAGTCCTGTTTCTTGTGCCTCCAGAGATGTCCACATCATGGGCAGCAGAAAGGAATGTACAGTATTTTCCTTTTGACCATCTCAATGGCTGTAACACTTTTTTCTTTTATTATTTTCTTTTTTTTTTTCTTAATGAGAAACTGTCTATCCCCAGATCACTGTTCTAGTTTAATCTTCCCTTGCCTGCACTGCCAAGATTAGCTCCATTTCAGAGTGGATCACCATAAATCTCGTATTTTAAACATATTGTCAAAAGTAGAAAAGAATTGGACTATCTGAATCATCAGAGAGGTCTTGCAATCTCTTTTTCCTTTGGGATAAATACAGAAACTTGGTTGATCCCAACACATATTACTCTCCTTGCTTGATCTGCTCATCTCTGTCTATTGCACTATAACAATCTCTTGTGAAAAGAAATCTTGAGATGTGAAGAGAGATAATAAATATATTCCATGGTTCACTGCTGCTCTTCAAATTATTTCTATAACTTAGATAAAGTGGTGTGATTATCCTTTCCCTGTAACTCACCCTTTTCATGTCCCTGATACCTGTGTTTATCCAGATTGAAAAAAAGGCTGAAGTATAAGACAAATTTAAATATATGATTGTCAATGTCTTAATGCAGGGTAAAACATGGAGAAATGAAATGGAGAGATGGAATCTTGGAATTAGGAGCTGATATTTTCAATCTTTTTCACTTGAAATGTTTTCTTAATGTAAAACAGAGACAGCAAACTTTTTTTTTTTTTTTTTTTGATCTTTCTCTATAAAACCAGCTTGTTTAATTTCTCAATTCACAAAACTAATCTTGGAGTCAAAACTGGGAAGACCAATTTTTGAAACTTCAAAGTACTTTCTCATAAAAGTGGCTAAAAATTATTTCTGCTTATGTTCATTCAGTTGTTTACCATGCTTTTTAGTACTGAGTAAATGTGGATGCACACACTAATGTGGGACATTGAATTTTGAGCCCCTTGACAGCTTTGTCCCAAGGAAAGCTACTGAAAAATTGCCCCAGATAGCTGATAAACAGAAATTCTTGCTGGGTGGACCTTTTAAAAAGTCATTAGTTGCTATAAATAAACAACAGCTTTCACCAGTTGAACACTGATTTGATTTTAGCAAAATCCTAGTTCAGCACAGGGATATTCCTATGAAGAAAATGACAGAGTTGGAAAGCTTCATCAGCTGTACCTTGGCGGAATTTCCAGTATTTTCCACCTATTTTTTAGATCAGCAATGCTCCATCCTGTGTGGCCTTTTGATGTGCTTAACAATTGAAAATAAATTGATCATGTGAAATGAAAGGACAAAATTATAGTTGACAGTTGTTAGAGCCTGAGATAGTGGCTAAAAAAGGGTGTGATGGCTAATATTCAAACAGTAGCTTTTGTGTTGGTATAGCAGAAGAAAGTGAAGTTTGTGTATGGCACCTTGCAGAAGCCACACAGAGGAGCAATTCACAGCCTGAGTGAGATGTGTGGGCTGCCTGCAAGCTTTGGAGCTGCCCTGCAGCTCAAGGCTGACACGGCTGCTGCAATGGCCGAGTGTGCTCCAGCTTGACCTTAGCTGTCAGCTGCACAGAGAGCAGCACTGAGAAATGCACCACGATAGCTCTTTATCAGCTTTTTTTTTCATTCTTGTTGATATGGTCAGGCCTAATGGACTGAGCCCATGTGAAACATCTGCAGGGTGGGCACCCTGAAGAACCTCTCAGTGCTGTAAGTAGAAGTTGAGAACCTCTTCAGGTGCAGTTTGAGGTTTGAGCTGCCCTGAGAACCAAGCAAGGAAATGTACAGACATGGGACTTGCATGTTGATTTGTGTGGTCTAAACATCATGTGAAGGTCATGTGCACACACTGTTGTTCTTCCTTCACTTCCCTTAATTCCCTGTGTCACATCCTCTGAGCTTCTCACTGGGTATCCTGGGCATAGTTTTTCTAAAGAATGTTTATTTTGTCTCTCCACACCTGCTAATAAAATGTATAAATTTTTTGTCTATAAAATGTATTTAATTTTCTCATGACCTCTAAATAAGCTGGTTCCATTTTAGGCATTTAGTCTGGTTGTCACAGAATGTCTTATATTGAGGTAACTTCTATGTGTCTCCAGTTTCAGATTCAAGTAGAACCTGGGTATTCAAGGTCCTCTCTGAGCTTCCTTTCTTCCAGGCAGAACAACCCCAGCTCCCTCAGCTGCTCCTCATAGGAGCCCTAGACCCTTCACCAGCTTTGTTACTCAATGTACATTGCTCTTGTCTGGCACCCTTTCTCTTCTGGGAGCTTGCAGGATCACAGAGCAGCTCCCCTGTGAATTCAGCAGGCATTTTCCTTGGCATCCCTGTTATGAAGAGTGGAACTACCACCTCTAACTCCTAGCATGATGAAGACTTCACTTTTGCACGTCAGAAACAGCACAATATTTGCTTTGAGAACTGGGCTGCCAGTCTTCTAACTGGGATTTCAGAGGTTTGAAAGTGTGAAACCATACATGATAAAATACTAAGCCTGACAGCATCCTGCACTTCTGCTACATGTAAAGGGAAGGATCCTCCCTGTTTGCTTACTCAAAAAATTTCCCTGTGCAAAAAAAGTATTTTTAGCAGCATTTTATCTGTATGTCTTGGAAGTGGTTCACATTTATTTTATCAATTCTGTCATGTAGTGATTGGATCTGTGGTTGAATCTATGAGCAAATATTGAGATATAATGAACAACATAATGTGGAAAATATGTTTGAGCCATTAAATAAAATTGAGAACTGGATCTCACAGTGTAAGTCTGTGTTCTATGTTTGCCTAGAGCAAACAAGCAAGAAAGGGAAAGCATTCATGTGAAATGTGGATAAAAATAATTCAACAAGGGTTACTGTAAATACTGTAGAAAACCTCTGGTGAAAGTGGATTAAATTCCTATTACAGAGAGATTCTAAGTGCTGCAACACTAAGACATGAAATAAAGGGAAGCAGTAAAATAATTTGGCTTAATAACATTGAGTATATGTTAAGGAAAGAAGTATGTCTGTATTTTGTACCACAAGTACCTTCAACAGCTTTTAGGGAAGATACAGAAGCTATTTCCAGTCTTTTTTCAGGGATGGAAAAATTCTTTGCAAATTAGGCCGTGCAGTTTCTTTCAAGCAGAAAAACACATATTTTTCAAGAATAGGTTATTTTCAATAATAGGTAGACTTCTCTTTCCAGGTTTCACAAAGCCAATATACTGGTTTTTTACTATTCCAAAAAATTTCTTTTCTATTGCATATGTATAAAGATTTCTATATATTTAATATTTACAAATATCCATGGGGAAGTCCAATATTAAGAAAATAATACCTGTTTTTTTCTTCATAGTTTAACAAAACTGCATAAAATCCCTTTTCGCTACAAAAAAATTTCCTCTAGTGGTTTTTTTGTTGTTATTGTGGTTAAAAGAGTTAATCACTCTTTTTTTGTTCTGGGTTTTATTGAGGTTTTTTTTTTTTCTTTTTGGTTTTTATGAAACCATTGCATTCATTTCAGTACCTAAATTATTTAATGTTCACAAAGGAACTGGTTTACAGTCTAATATGTGGTTTTGGTAGGGAATTATTAGAATTAACTGGAATTACCAGATTCCTTCTTTGAAAACTTACAGATGCTGATTCCTTCATAGGACTGGAGATGTTCTTTATTTTTAAGAGAAAAGACGCACTTAATTATGGAAGATTCCAGCTGCATTTTGGTAGTGGGTTTTTTTGTTGTTTTTTGTTTGTTTGTTTGTTTGTTTGTTTTTTTAATGTATCTGCTCCCTGTTATGGCCAACAAACTGAAAATCCATCCAACTGATGTAACATAAGATTCAGAATACTTCCAAAGGACATAAAAATGCTACTTAGGGAGATGCACGCTCTGCATCCCAGGACACTAATGTGAATAAATCACCCATGGATGAGCATAGCCTCTGCTATGTGAGAGCAAAATGTGGCAGCAATCAAATATTGTATGTAATTTTTTTCCCTTAATCCTGAATATAGTGAACTCTTCTCTGTACACTTTTTCTTCTTTGCTTATTTTCTCTGCATTCTTCTACACATAATTTAAAAATGAAAACATATGACTTACAGCCAAACTCTGTCCATTTACTCAGCTGTACCTATTTAATCAATTTAAATTGAAAAGAGAGTTTAGCAACTTTCAAAAATAAATCCAGGACCAGTACAGGACATTGTATAAATAAAGGTCTTGTTTCATTTTAGCTTCCTAAAAAAAAAAAAAAAAAATGTGAGGAGAAAATTTTACTAAAAGAAAAAACAAAAGAATAGGGAACATGGTGGTTCTTTACTTGGATTCTTTGTCTTCTAAGGCCACAACAAAATTAAAAAGCCCTGAAACAAAACTGAGAGTTTATATTAATGGCTTCTGGCAAACTGTCAACTGATATTAACTTTATCATTCAACGCAATGTCAGTTAGAAAAAGCTTCAGGACAGGGCATTTGAATGTTAGAATCCTGATTAACAGATTAAATGAATTTCACTTTATCTTTCAGCCCAGTACTATGGACTAGGACACCTGATTTACTAATCTTCTCTGACTTTAGAGTAAGTATCACTGACTGCAGCTTGGACTCAGACCTTCATAAGACGGCTGAAGACAGCATGGCAGATAGATTAGCTGCTGTTTTCTAGCAACTGGGTTTTTTTATTTTGGCTTTGGCTGGCCAGTTCAGATCTCATTAATGCTAATACTGGAATAGGCTCATGATACACTATCCCAATTTATGTTTCATGTGGACTGAATTTTCTCAGAAGCAGAGGTTGTTAAATATTTATATTATGTTAGCATTTAATGTAACTAAGCTCCGAAGGCCTGTCTTGCTATCTCTTGCAAAAATATTTTAGTCCACACAATCCTTCTCCTAAGGTGCTGCTGCATTTTATCAACAGCAGGAAGAAATATGCTTTCCAGTCCTGTCCAATGACTTGCTTGTTAGTAAATACTCAGTCCCATTTTTGAATCTGAAAGTTTTAGAGTTTACCAAAATACCATCAAGTTTTGATAATTCCATTGCTAAGCAGGCATTGTTTCATAACTAACATTGTAAGAAAGTTTGCAGTTTTCTGAGGGATGTTTTTTTCTTTGACAGCCACTTCCAAGTTTCAGATCCTTTAGGATTTCAGATACTCTTAGAATTCAAATGCAAAGCAGAGGCTTTCATGCAGGTGTGTCATCAGCTGGGTGCAAAAAGCAAAAGACCATTTTCACAATCAATTTTGGCTTATGCTTGGAACAGGAGCATGGAAATGTATAAACCTATTCTGAGGTCAAAGCATCATTCTCAAATATAGAGATAGATGAGGTTATTCTTAAAGCTCCATTTCTGTAAAGAATTACCACAGCATTGAGACAGGTGCTATTGTGGCAGGACATCTGGAAGAGAAAATTCATCTTGGTCTCTACTCATTGAGTTAAACTGTCTCTACTTATTGAGTTAAGCACTGAACTCTCTTTATAGACAAAAGAGGGAAACAAGCCTTTTAAACCAGCATATATCTTTTTTAAGTGTTTGCCTTAGAATGAGTGGAATTGTGCTCTTGAAACTCTTGTTTATCTCTTTTGTCAATGAAGGGGACAATAAACTCTGCTGTGGATGTGGCATCTGAGTTGTGAAACCTGAGTCACACCTAAGCACCTTCTGCTACTTGCTCCATTGTCTATTCCCAAGGACAAACAGGTCACAGCATATTCTTTCCATTCATCTTCTGTGTCTTTATTGATCTGTTGCTAAAAACAGATATTTGAAGATATTAAGCAGATATTTCCTACTATTCACATTTGTCTCTTGTGTGTCTGGTAAATGAGATCTGCATTTTCATCAGTGACAAAAACTTGTTTTGCTGCTTGCTGTAAAGCTTCTCTAATATGTGCCTGAAATGCTGGTCCTGTTTAGGGTTATTTCTTCCCCTCCCTTTTTAAGAAGTATAGAATGTGCTGGTGAGGTCATGATATTTGATTAAGATCCATTATCAGGATGCTTAGTTTATTCCTGTTAAGTCTCCTGCAGATGTGTGGCTCCAGATTATCACATAACTTAAAAGGAGTCACACTGTGATCTTTTCAGCTTTAGACTATTCTGCATTAAAACATAATTGCTATGCCTCACCCCAGAAATGTATATTTCTCGCCAGCCATGTTCCAGTCCTGTAAAACACTGAAATGTCTTTTAAACATTTTTGCCTATTCAGAAAATTATTGCAAAACTGTGCTTCTACAGCACCTCCTACCTAAGAATGCCAGAGCCCTTCACAGGCATGAATACTTGAGAGCAAAGGAAATATCATACTCAAAAGGTAGACAATGCAGGAAAATTAATTGACAGAGCTCACACAACAGCAACGTCATGGTATAACTACATTTTGCACAAGGCTCTTTTTTTGGTGTCCACTCCTGTGCTTTAACCACATCAGCCCATAGGAGCACATTCTTCTCTCTCTTCTGAGAATTGATTTATCACCATAAGTATGGTTTATTACACAGCCTCATGCTGTAAATCTTTACTGCTCTAATGGCTGATAGGAGTCTGGCACTGCAGTGAGTTCCTGTTCATTTACTCCCTGGATATCGGGTACACTGCTGATGTGAGAATGAGCTTCCTGGGAAGTCTCTCTTAATAGAGAAATGTGAGAATCAAAGAATTCAATTCTGCTGGGATTTTTCCCATTAATCAAGGTTCTGACTGGTTTCACCATTTGAAAAACCCTTTGTTTCCTTCATCTTCATTTTTATTGCATCCCAGGTTTTACAGGGAAACTTTAAAAAAAAAAATAAAAACAGAAAGCAAAGGACCAAACAGTAACTGTGAACTACTGCCTGAGTAGAGCAGTTTATTCACACACTGACACAGAGCCAGTCTGCTTTAAAGATGCATACAGCTTCAGGTCTATTAAATATAATTTGTCTTAATACAGGCAATAATCAGCACTGGATACATCTGTGAGGTGAGGGGAGGAAGAGGGCTGGGGAGACAAGGGATCCAACATATCTTTCAAGACGATTTCCGTAGTCTCATGAATTAATTTAGGGGCTTGGAAGGGATATTTAACTCACTACAGGAATTGCTTTCCAGTGCAAGCAAGACTTAATTTATAAGCAGCCTGGTATATTAGAGTACTTTACAGTTCTTATGTTGAAGGTGCCCCTGTGCTGCAAAGTACTGTCAGTGTGGAAAAGAGACACAGTAACATGAAGGATGATTCTTGGAGGGTGTGTGTGAATGGAAATCATAAATGTAGCTGCAGCCCATATAGCTATGCCTGAGCCAGCTGAAAATAAGCTGTTTTGGGTAAGGCTGTCCCATGTCCACCCCAGACTGAAAGCTGAGTGAGCACAAAGGAAAATGGCAATGACTTTTCCTTCTCTGCTATTTGAAAGAAGACTTCTGTAAAAAAAACACAAGTTAAAGTTCGTCTCCAGGGAAGCTGACATAAAACTGTTCAGATCTAGAGTATTTCTTCCATTAAATCTGTATTATGGGATACTACTTCAGATTGTGCCTCAAAATGTTTCTCCTGTGTTCAGATATGTCTTTGGGCTTTAGGAACAGCCCCCATTACCTTTCTCCCTCAGCATCTGCTTTCTCTGGAAACAATGAAACGGGACATGACCTCAGTCGTGCATGGGAGGCAGCCCATTCTCATCATGTCTGCGAAGGGACTTAGGAAAAAATCCTGAATTATGGCAATGTATACCATAATTCAGAAGGGAAATGTGTGGTTCTTGACCTTGCAAGTAGAGCCCTGTGTAACCAGGGAATGTCCATGGTCAGAGGGAAGGATTTGCAGTTTTTTGCTATAGTAAAGCAATCCTCTGGTAGCCAGACTTCTCATAAGAGAAGGGGTGTCCCTCTCCATTTGGAGATCTCTTACAGGTGATGAGTTTCCTGAAGGAGATTTTTTTTGCTGAACACTTCTTTAAAATAATCTTCTTTTCTTTCTCTGCTTTCAGCTGAGCTCACTGTGATTTTCACTTTGGTCCTGCCTCATCCCAGACATACTGAACATCTTGCTCACATTAGGTTGACCTGTATAATAAAGGAGTGGGAGAGTGTTGAGAGTGAGTTGAGAAATAGTTCAGGGAAAGAATTTAATGAGGGAGGCTTACAAGTAAGTAGAAGGCTGAAGCCTTGTGAAGGGTTAAAATTTTTCTGGGGCAGAAGTGTTTGAGAGTGGTTTTCTCAGGATAAGGTCTGCACTCATCTTTCCATTGGAATCACTGGAGCCCCATTGCCTATGGATGATAACAGCAGTGTTTACCTATTTGTGAGAAAGCTTAGTTCTCCACACAACAGTTCTGTGTAATAGTTTTTGGGTTTTGTTTTAAGGCAAACCTTGTATATGAAATAGCAACTTTCAGAAATTGAAGCCTCCCATTACTTCTAAAGAAAAAAAAAAGAGTGAATTGGGTTTTTATTAAATAGGCTGGTACAGGATTTAGTATGGAATACTAATATCCCCACATATTTATCCTTATTTCATGAACCATCAGGTCAAAACATGAAAGAATGAACAGCCACAATAGAGATTACATATTGCAATGAGAGTCATGAGGGTATAGAGAGTCATTCCTGATATTCTAATTTTTGGAAGACTTATTACCTGATGTAGAATATCATATGTAGACATATCAGTAGTTTATTTCATTTTCTGCATTAGTTTAGTCATGCTCGTTGAGCACCACTGCTGCTGGAAATGTGCAAACTTCCCAATGTTCAGAGCTTCTGCATACAATGCTATGTGCAGCATGTAAATTATAAATATGAGGAACAAAATGAACAAAGGTGTGTGCAATTCTTCCCATTTTTGGTGTTCCACCCAAACGCTTGTTTGTCCTTTCCCCAGGACCATACTACATGTCCATATTACATGTGTATGTCGTGTGTGCCCTGCCCAACAGCACTGAAAGTTGCTAACTCTTGACAATTTGAGGGCAGACAAAGGAGCATCTGTTGTATGTTGTGGCTTTTTTTTTTTTTTTTTTTTTTTTATGTCTGCTGATAATGTTGATGCAAATACTTTGATCTTTAAGCAGTTTGACTTCATGGAAGCGATTCTGACTGTGTGGATGTCTAAGTAATTTCTATCAGCTCATAAATCTAAATAATTTTCAAACTCTCCTACTGGTTTTATGATCTCCTGTATTATAGAATCTGGAGTATTTTTTAACTCTTCCGCATTTCTGGCTAAATCTTTGAGAAGGTGAAAGCTGAGCCTATAGCGTCCTGTTTCTGTGGCAGGAAAAGCACACACAGCATTTGTAGGCCTGGGCAGAAGAAGATGGCTTTCACCTTCTTTGTTCTTGTGCATATGTTTGTCATGCTTAGCATCCATTTTCCTTTTATGCTTTTATTAAAAACCTCCTCCCCATACAACATAAATTTTGTAGCCTAATTGAGCTTTCATTTATGTTGCAAAGGTCTTGCCATGGCAGATATGAATAAAAGACCGATACTTGAATATTTTTTTTTTAATAACTCCTGCAGTTTAGGAGAGGCTTATTGCTGCCATTGGAGTGCAATAAAATCTTCTTTTGAACATTTTTGATGAAGGGTGAACTCTTTCCATGCCTGAATCTGTGCAGTACCCACCCAGACAATAGATCCTGCTCAGACTTCCTCAAAATGCTCTTGGCATTTAAAAAATGCTCTGGAATAAGGACTCCCTCACATCTCAGATTAGCACTTTACAGACACAACTTGGGGCTTAATTTCTCTGATAAAATTGCTCTATGAAAAGATGATTCTTCCAGACTTGTCAGATTTCTGAAAATTTGTGATTTGTAGAAGAAATTCCACTTTGCCAGAAGTGTCCAGATTGAACAGAGGAAGGAGAGGAGGAGGACCTTCACACTTACCTCTCCTCAACTTCAGAGTTCCATGTTAGACACTGAGTCCTTCTGGTCTCATTCAGACCAAATGCAAGTTTTGGCCAGATTTTCTCAGTAGAATGGCTCCAAGTAGGGCTATTTCATTGCACTGAATATCAGCAGATTGAAATTGCTGAGGCATCTGTCAGAGAACAGTAACTATCACTGCTTTCCTCTTATCCAAATCCTACAATAGCGCTTTGCAGCTGGAAGGAAACAAAGAGCCATTACTTTCAGTTCACGCTCCTGATCAGGTTATATATTGATAGTTTGTGCTAAGAAGAAGGGTTTATGAGTGCCTCTGGCAACTGGTGGTTTGAGCTGTGCACCTATAAATTCCAAGTTGGCAATATCAAACAAAAATTATTCTCTGGCTATAGCCTGGGGTAAAAGAGAGTGGGAAAAGCCAAGCTGCACTACTAATCCATAACCACAGAAATTACCTCCATTCCAAAACAAACACTACATAAATTTTTTAAAGCTGGTCAACACAATATATATAATAAAATGTCAGTAGTGTAATTCAAACCAACCTTAGAAATTGTGATAAATTGCTTTTGGTCTTTTATGCAGTTCTGTATCAGATTTAACTATGAACAAATGTTGACAACCATTTTTTGAAGCTCATTCTGCCTAATGAATATTATCACCAAACCATTCTACTTTGGTGACAATACTTGTTGAATTATTACCAGACAACACTTACACCCTAATGCAAATATACTAATTGTAAATAATTTTTTCTCATTTCAAATGTCATAAACATTTGTGAAACTCTATATAATTATTCTGTTGTTCACAATGCTACAGCTGAGAGAAGACTCTAATGTTAGAGATTTGGCAGCAGTTGCATTTGAAAAGTGATAAACCCATTATGTGTTTGGAATATATCCCCCCATCTGTTGACAAAGTAAAATTATAAAAAAAATAGGACTAAAATAAAATGTTTTTAATAACCAGTTTTCTTTCCCCCAGCAATAAAATAAACACAATCTAACAAATAAAATGCACAACAGTTTACAAAAGACAATTTTTACTATTTCATAGGAGATTTGAATTTTTCTCTGTGGATTTTCTCAGGTATTTCACGCAGGTGTTTGTGCTATGGATAAAGCTCACTTGTTATAATGAATTTCATTTTGCAGGAATCTACTTAACTCACCCTGCTTAGTTAAATTATTTAGCAAATGAATTCTGCTTTTTTTCTAACTCTGCTGAATCTGTGCTCCATAGCTAAGGAACAGAAATAGGGATACTGTAAGAGCTGTATGATTCATAAGCCAATTGAGTTTAAAAGGCAGTTACAAAATACAGAAAATACATGGTATTTTCAGACTTCTCATTAGGGCATGATGCAGTATTTTCA
Source organism: Lonchura striata (assembly GCF_050655825.1). NCBI lineage: Eukaryota > Metazoa > Chordata > Aves > Passeriformes > Estrildidae > Lonchura > Lonchura striata. The sequence continues at coordinate 67,678,317 of NC_140703.1, forward strand.
TTTTTGTCCTTTGATAAGCATTCTGTCATTAGATCAGAGACCTGTTGGAACATGCTGAGACTTCTCTCTATTCCACTTCTCCCTTCCTCTGCCCTGTGCATAGGTTTGGCTACAAATACCTGCTGTAGCCACTGAACTCCCTAATGTGTTAAGACCTTCACTTAGTTTTGACTTATCAGAAATTGCACAAGCTAAGGACACATCTCAAGCATGATCCTCAAATGCCAGGGAAATTTTCTGCCTATTACTGGTATCTAGGAGCCACTTCTTCACCTCATCTCCAGACCTTATTCTCACTTGCTCACCTTTTACAAAAGGCTGCTGAACTCTTTGAGTACCTTCAACACCAAATTTTGGTGAATTTAGCAGTTATTCTGTAGCCATCATCTTGTGGTTTGAATTGCTCTGTCTCATGTAAGGGATTCTTTGCTGCAGGCAGGTTGTATGAAATCACCTTTGATTCAAGTCAGGATACAGTAAAATGCAAATCCATTTATTAATTTACAACATACAAACAAAAATCACAGTTACAGGCACTTTGGACCACAGGAGACAGAAAATCATGCTGAAACTACAGTCACCAAGATCCAACCAGAAAACCCCCTCTGTCTGTATTTACCTGACTTGAAGTAGATGCTTGATGTATGACTTTGTACGCAGCTACTGGCTCAGGTTGCGTTTCCCAGGGACAACCCATTCTCAGCAGAACATGCCAAGTTTTTTAGCTCCTCCCACTCCTGAGGTCCTTTGTATTTCTCCTCTTTCACTTTCCCCCATTGTACACATTATCCACTTCAACACTGTTCTGTGTATAGCTGTAACACAGCTCTGAGAGATGATGTTGGACAGTGTGACTAAGCTTTAATATATCCAAAGAACTCATCTAATTAAGAATGAAGACAGTGGAGTACAAAAAAAAGAGGGAGAGGTATCTCTGTCTGCTTCCTGATTCACTTTACCTGACAGGTAGGAGAAGAAGCCATACCTGCAGGGCAGGGAGAGTCCAAATTTGTCAGATGGAAAGGATGAACTGGATGATCAACACTGGTTTATAATGCATTAACTTCTATAGATATGAGGCATTTCCTTCTGAGCCAGTCACCCCAGGCTGTATTTGCTACAGGTGGAGAGAAAGAAGTATGTATTACCACAGAAAGATTTCTCTCATTAGGCTTCTTAGACACGTAAGTCAGGTATGGCTCAAGTTCAAATTGCTCCCTCTCCACAAGTGTCTGTTTACATATTTCCATTTGCAATAATGGTAGCCTTTGGTGGCCTGTACATATTCAGATATCTGATCTTGGACAGCTGAAGCCTTGGGTGAAAAATATCCTGGATTTAGTAAAAGCCTTTCCATGCAGAGCAGGTCTCAGCCTATGGACTTGAAACCCACCTGTGTGTTGGTAAGCAGCTCAAAGACACAAACTCACCTCAATGAGAATCAGTTCCTTCGGGGACACACTAGAGAGGAATCAGCGAGCTTTGAGTTTCAGTCTTCAGGAGGTGTTTTTACAAGATGGTACACTTCAAATGCTAATGATTATATGATTTAATTCAGGGGGGGGTCACACCAGACTTTTATTAGAAATTCAGATCTCAGCCTACTTGTCTTCTCTGTTGGAAGACACTGAGAATACTATGATAAATGAATGGTCAAGTATGATATACAGATAAATGTCGCCATGAAGTTCCTCTGGAATTTAACCAGGCTCATAAGACAGTGTAGCACTGTAAACTAGGTTTAGTAGTGGTAAAGTCAATTCAAAATGTCTCTCTTTTGTATCTGAATACCTATCAGTCTTCTTTTCCATAAGATCTGTGTGATGATAATTTTTTGAAACATATGAAACAAGTTTAAATCTTCAAGAAATGTTTTCTTACAACTATCTTGTAAGTCAGTTTAATTTTCTACCATAAATAGCACTGAGCTTAAGTGTCTGGTGTAATAAGTGTTTTGAGTCCCTTTAGTCTTCACATTCTCAGTTACACATTGATTTTTAGTGTAGTGGATAGATGAGGGAAAGTGAACTCGTTTGTGAAATCAAGGAATGCATCTGGCCTTTCCTTGATTCAGATATGGTCTTTCTGGGAAACATTTAGCCTAACATTATGAAGTGTCACTTTCTACTTATCAGCTGGAACCGGCATGAAGGTGGGCTCTCCAGATCCACTTCACAGTCACAGTGACTGGTTTCTGAAAATAGAGAGTTCAGTCAGGTGATTCACTCAGGCTGTTATGACAGCTGAATTCTTATTTTCTTCCCTGATTTCACAGCAGTCTCCCTAGATAAGGCTTTGAAAGACAGAGCTAATAGGATGCTTGTCAGCAACATGGCTTTACTTGTTAGGAAGCTGGGGGTACTTATGTTACTCAGATGATGGTGGTGCTGCTCCCTATTTCCTTCATCTGGATATTCCTAATTCAGGGAAGAGAATGCTGAACAGCAGTGATGTGTATGATTTCTTCAGGTCAACTTGATGCCTTTCCTTTGAGAAGAGGGCAATGTGGCTCTTTTATCAAAACCTTGGAAAGCCATGCCAAAGGATGGGTTGTCCATTCTTATCCCATGAGAAAATAGGACCTGGCTGTCAGCTTGCAATTCTTTATGTTTGTTTTCTGTCTCATATGACCTGGTTGCTGCTCAGCTCATGCCCTGTTGGCATATCTGCATTATGGGGAAAAGTCTTTTGAAAATCAGATATATATACACTATCCACCTGCCGCCTGACAATCCTAGTTTGCTGACTTTGGAGTTTGCTCCTCTTAATTGTCCATCACCCTCAAAACAATTTTTAAAAATCCTAAAAAAACCTTCATGAAAATTTTGCAGTTTTTGATAATCTCTGCACCTCTTCAATAAAATCAGTAAGATTTCACAGGGTTTTTTTGAGGCAACTGCCAATCATTAATGTAAATTTATTGATCTTACAACTTTTAAGTGAACTTGGCTAAAAAAGTGCCAAGCCATGCGAACTTAGCAGTTTAATTTTTTTTTTTTTTAATACAACTAACATCTTTGCAGTTGTGAATGTATAACTAACAAAAATAGAGGCCATCAGCTGGAGTATTTTCAATAGTAGATGTAGCTTGCCAAGTCTAGAAAATCTACTTAAATAGAAAAATAATTTTACATGGTTTTGTTTTTGTTTCTGAAGTTTGGGTTACACCTATTAGGTAAAATTAGATATGGACTCTCTAGTAACAGCTATTTTGAACAATAATAACCTTAGGGTGCAGCATAGCTTATTTGTTTCTGTTTTGCTGAATTATATAATAAATAAGATTGCACAAAATGTGCAAATAGAAAGAAAGGTAGAATTTCAAATGAGCTTGAGGTTGAAAGTTGTTTCACCAAAAATGTGGTTTTGAGCTAAAATTGGTTGAATACTGTGAGAGAATACAGAACAGTGAAGATATAGTATTTGATATACCTTGCACATTTAGATGTAGTTTACACATACCAACTTAGACCTAAATGATTGAAGAATCCTCAATAGCACACAAATGGATAAGTGGTAAAAAATAATTGCTAGGGAAATCCGGGTTTTTTTTTCTGTTGTTCTAAACCATATTTAGCTGTTGTCTGTACATAAGAGAAAGTATTTGTATAAAATCCCCCTTAAGTTCCAGAGTCTTCTCAGAAATTACTTTACATGTAAAATTACTTTTTCTTTTACAATGTTTTCCTATGCTTAGAGATCTACTTTATCACAGAAAATAATACTTACTACACTCATTACCATACTATGTTGAACTCATTATTTAGAATTGTATGAGATGCATTTCAAAATCCAAGTTTTTCATAAAATCTCCTCTGTCCAAGTGTCAAAAGTCATTGAGATCAATATTAGACTGAAAAATTTAAGGTAAAGTATTCTAAAGTTCACTGAGAAGAGAATGTTAGACAAGAGCGACCACAGTGCCTCCTAAACCAGTCTTGCAAATGAGTTATTCTAGGCTGCAAAAGGGTTGTATGCATTTGCTAATTATCATCTCTTGCCAACTGTGTGTCACTCTGGACAAGCCCAGAACATATGCAAAAGCTCTGCAGTCAGTGTACATCGTCACTGGCACTTAGGATACTCATTAAACTAGAAGATATATTCTGGTTTTTTGAATAAAAATTCTTCTGTCTAAAATGTTGCTGTATATTCATCTATTGTGACATTTATATGATTGCCTTTTATATCTTCATGGTTTTCTCCCCAGTAATATATTTCCCAGTCAACCACCATGTACTTTCCTGTGAGTCTTATTGAAGAGCTAGGCTTGGTACCTGCCTGTAAATCCATGAAAGCAATTTTGTATCATTTACTGCAATGCATGGTTGAAATGCCAGCCTGTACCAGAACACACAAAACTACCTTAGTCCAATAAGGTCCAGCTGCAAATGAAGGTTTAGGTGGACTGTAGGTGTTGTCCCTCTCCTGCCCCTGGCAATTCTAGGGTCCAGTGCAGAAGGAATACATTTTTTAATATGAAATGTCTGATCATGTGCTCAAAATTGCTGTTCTCTTCCTGCCTTGAGTGAGAACATGGCTCCCTCAGAGGAGGGGTTTGAAGCCCAGGCTCCTCTTCCCCTACTTTCTCATGCTATTGGCTTGACATGTATGGGGTTAATAACCAGATTAAACTGAAGGAGCAGAGGGGAGTCAGTAGTAAGGTGATCTAATTCAGGACCCTCTTGCTCAGCCCCATGCATGAGGACCACACCTTGGCAGGGTGCCTCTCGCATCAGCAGCAGAGTCGTGGGATGGCTTCAGGGAGCAGCACCCGCCCAGCCCAGCCATGATTGCACCTCTGCTGCCTCCCCTGCAGCCCAGGGGAGCACAGCTGTAGCCGAGCACTTCATCGGCCCGCGGCACTGCTGCTCCTGGGGATGTGCAATGTGCTTCCACCGAAACTTGGCCTGCGGAGGCTGAGACATCAGGGGGAATCCTCATTTTGGCCTGGAAACTGAGCGTGTTTGGGATGCAAATGTGAAATCAGTCCTTGTCACATATTTGTCATTATTTTCAGGAATTCCAGCCCATCTGATATAAAAAACAGTTTCATTAATCAGTCAAGCTAACTCGCATCCATTGACAAATTATTCACACCCGAGAAGGACATAAGTGTTTCAACTCCAGAACAAACTGAGCTCATTCTGCCCACTGGTTGGTGGCATTTTTGTCCTCTCAAACGAGCTGGAGACTCTTTGTAGAAATTCCTCTACCTTGGGGTGCTGCTACACAAGGCAAATAAATTACCTGAGGAATTTTAAAGGTGGAACTATATTAGTCTAGAAGTTCTCAGTGAAGATACTATATGTGTCACCTGTCTGTCCATGAAAAATATAAATTAAATAATAGGGATTACTTACCTTCAATATGCTTGAGGTTAAATTTTCAGCTAATGTAAAATGTCTCAAGGCGGTGTATTCTGTAGTTTACCTCAAAGAGTTTAAAGGGTATGGATGGGGTATCTTTTGAGTTATTGATTTTGCTTTTTTTTTTTTTTTTTTTTAACTGATTAAAACTACAAAATCCTGGCCAATATAGTAACAGAAAAAAATGAATCAAATTATGACAGTCTTCGTTGTGACATTATCCTATGGAAAATAGTAGTTTACAAGTAATTTATGGATTAATTAAAGTAATAAGATTATTTACCATCACAATAATTGTGAAAGATATCATTTTGATGAGTTTTCAAATGTGTAAAAACAATAACAATTATTTCATGAAAAAAATCCAGCTAACATTGAGTATTATTTTGATGAAGAACTAAGAGTCACTTCCATGTCAGTATCTCAAAAAATAGTTGTTTCCAGCATCCAAAATGTGGTTGCTCACCATGGACAGACCCATAAACCAAGCCAGCTGTTTGGCAGATTTTCATCTATGTAAATCCTTATGTAAACTAATTATATGGCCACAGCTTACAAACTATATAAGAAAGCAATCACTGGACTTGTTTTTCTTATCAGTTTCACATATTGAAACTGAACTGTAGATGTTCCAAAATTAATCACTAGGCCAGGGAGTCTATAAACTGTACTGTATTGCATAGGCATATAAATGTCCAATCCTTTTTTTCTGCTTTAAATACCAGCTTTAGTCCATTCATGTTTAGAATTTGGAAGTAACACACACACCCAGACACCCAACCACACACACCCCAAAGCCTAAATAAAACCAGTCCACAGTAAAGCCCTTGAAAATTATAAGCATAAACTGCAGCTTTAAGGATCCAAATGAAATATTCATATGTACTAAACATCTCGTATCAGGAGGTGGTTTTCTTGATGTTGTCATAAGTCAGCCCTTTGCTCCTTGTGTCTGCTTCAAATACTTTTATCCCTGGGAGCACGAGGCTTGCTTCATCCTGCTTGCTTGTCAGGGTTGATGCACTGCATTATAAAAGGCATTCTCCACAACTGCTGCTCACAGGCAGCACTTTTAGCTCTACACACGCAACCTGCAAGGTTCTCTATCAACAAATTATTATTTATACAAAGCTTTCCCAGTAAATTGAGCCTTTCTTTTATTATTGCTCATGTAGAGAAAGCAGCATTCTCCTCAACAGTGGTAGGATCTGGACGAGGAATACGCCTTGCAGCTTCTGCATCATTTCTCCTGGAAGGCAATGACTTGTAGTCCAGTGCTTAACCGAGGATGAACTGGCAGAAAGGCAGACAATAACTGTGCATTATTTACACTGTAGGCATATTTTAGTTGCACAGTGGCATCCTAAAAGCTGCATCTCCCTTAGCTGAGAGATTCGTTGCATTTAACTGGTTTGGCCAAAGCTGCTTCATGTTCCACAAGCAGCTCTCAGAGACTCCCTGGGATCAGTAGCTCAGATTTCTAGAGAGAAAAAAGGCAAGATTTACTTTGTGACAGAAATGGGCAGTTGAAGCATTGGAAAAGACTTGTGACATAAACTGGAGATCTGTATGTATTGTCTGTTTACAGATGGGTGTACGCTAATGTAATTAGCACAAATCAACAAATAAACCAAAGGAATTTTAATATCTTAGCACAATTATAATTATTATTATTAGTAACATAAATTATTATTATCTTTTTTATGAGTCTGACTTGTTTGGGTACCCCTACCTATGAATGCAATAGAGTGAGAGTATTTTTTATTCTTGTACCCCGTGGCAAATTTCTCATGTAAAGGTTTGCATGGGCACAAAAGCCTCTAATTTGTGACTAGATTGCATTTAACACCATGCTGAGAGACTTAATGAAAAAAACAGTATTAATTAAAGTAATAGCAATATCTATTTTCTATTTAATTCTAATGGTGCATTTTTAAATCAATTTGTTGAATAAAATACAAAATTAGGGGTGACATTTGTATAATGATGTAATGTTGGTTGTGACATATCAATAAACAGTTTCACAGGACACTTAACATACCAATCCTTTCTTCTCTCATATCTTCTACAGCTTCAAAACAATCAAGTTAGGTCATTATACTTTCAAAAGCTGATTGATATAAATATATATCTGCTAAAATGTATACTGTATTCTAATAAGGTTCTCAAATATTGGCTTTTGTTCATTTTGATGATTATTTAAGGAACAATCTTGCTAAATTTAAAGGAAATTACAAGGGCAACAAACTGAAATATTTGTTGCTATTCTGCTATTGAGAATTAGAAAACTTCTGGGAGGAAAATATTTTGCTTACCATTGTTACCTTAAATTAGACAACTGACATATAGATATACATATGTCACCACTTGCTGTAATCTTTGTAGGGTCCTCAGCAGTTCCAAAAGGTAACTTATCCCCCCTGTTTTGTTATGCTGTGCAGGCAGGATAGATCTCTAACTTTCAATGCCCAAAATAAGATTAAATTTATTCCATGTTATCAGATACTGAGAGATATCCAAAATTTCTCTCATCAGATCTTTTCTCTCTGTGGGGTCTACTACATATGATTATTTCCTGCTCACAAGGGTCCTAAATATCCCTTAAAGGTTTTTCTTGTTCTTTTATACTTCTGCTAACCAAAGTAACTTTAGTAGCTTCTCTTATGATAATCAAAAGAGTTGCAGAGGTCACTCTGTAACCCATGGGATTTTTTTCCGGAGACCCCAGGAAAAACAACCACCCAGAAGTGCATTCCTTTGGCATATAATTAGCACATAAGAATTTCTCAAAAATAATTGTTTGTTCATAAAGATAATGGGAATGCTTTGAAAAAGGTTGCATTGGAATGAAAAACAATCACTGAATTCTTTGCATATTTTATTTTTCTTTTTGATTTCCAACTCACACACATCTGGCATATTTTACATCTTTGCAATAAAACATGGTTACAATAGCTTAAGGAATTTATATATCCAAAATATTTCACCATGATCTCAAGATGAAATGAACTTGTCTTCCAGATGTTCAATAGTCTCCCAATTCTAAGCTACAAACTCAAGATATTGCTTACAGACAGGTGATGAATAACTTAATCATTACATAGATCCCCATGATTTCCGGACCTTATAAATACAAACAACAATGAAGAAGGAAATTCAGGGCTAAACTTACTAATACAAGGTGGATAACAAATAAGTAATCACATCAATAAATAATGATATGTTCCTGGTGCAAAGTGCCAATACAAAGAATCCATTATCTTTTTAAATAAATGACTGCAAGTGAGTGTAAATTCTGAGAAAATTACATTCCTGTTACATGCCTCATAGCCCTACCGACACAATATGTACATCTATGACAATACAGTCACCAAATATACAAAGAAGAAACATGAATTAAAGTGTATATACCCCTGGGTGTGTAATTTGATCAGTATAATGTGCAGAAAATTATTCTGATAGTTATCATTACAGTATTGTAAAAGATGACATGCCTTAGTCTGAGTGGCTTCAGGTGAGATTTTCAGAAGGACTGAAAAGAATAACCTCAGTCACCTTTGAAATGAAGCTAAGGCTGTCAAATAAACCAAGCTCTTCAGATTAAAAATAAGGGGGAAAAAATCAGTGGGGGATCTCTTGCCCATAATTTATATGCCAAATGTTAATAATCCAGAAGTATAGCACTTTGTCTGTATTGGGAATCATTAAGCACTACAAAGCATTAAACTGAACTTCCCTCTTTGCTCCCTTTCTCTCTAGTCTTTAAATTTAAAAGGGAGGAAATTAATTTCTACTATAAAGTATAAATATGGCAAACGATGGCTTTTTATCCAAATGCTTTGTGAGCAGAACTCCACTTAAGAGGGGTAAACTTTTTTAGATTCAAAAAGTGAAAAATGTGTTGGTGAAAATGTCAGAATTACTGTTTGCTCCCAAATTCAACCCTTTAACGCAAGCTGTACCCTTAGGCAGATCTCCAGTCTGATTTGTGTGAATGCACCTGTTCCTTCAAGACATCAGGTTTAAAGTACATGCAAGTTGTAACTCCACAATAAAATTAAGAAACAATTTTGTTCTTTATACAAGGTTTTACTTTTACAAAAGTATCCCTTTAAAGTTAAGATGTGCATCTGATGTACAAAGTATCAAACATATTTTTTTTAATCTCAGCTTGAAAAGAGGCTGGAGATGGGATGCATGTTAGGTTCAAAGCCTAAACATTGAAATAACTGGACACAAGGTTTCCCAGAATTTTCAAAAGTCTCTTGTGGCGCATCCTACTACCTTTTCTCAATAAACAAAGATATATGAAATAATTACCAAAACATTTCCTAATTCATATAATTTACATGATACAAGCTTGCTTTTCAGCAGCTGGTGTTCAGTTGTGAGAAAACACACAAAGTAAAATGGTTGCTGACTACAATGTACAGCTATTGCTGGGTGTAATGGAATGTACAACGGAGGTCAATGCAGACGTGGTTTTCCACCAGAGACTACACCTTTCTTTGCAGCACTTGTGCTCTCAGCTTTACCTGGGCTTTCAGTTCTTCACTGCACTTCAGTATCTGTTCTGATGTTCATAATGCCACCGGTTAAAATCTATATTAAAAGCTACAATGCTGCCAGAAGCCATGCCAGTAATCAGAGTTCTGAAAAAGATATCAAAGAAGCTGATGTTAATTCTCTTTTGTCTTCTTGAGCTATGGTTTTTCATAGACAGAAAACAGCTAAAAGAACAAGGCACTTTTTGCTACACTGTCTGAAGTTCTTAAACTTGGCTGAAAATCAGAAATGTATCTCAAACTTTTGCAATTGGTTTTAAGGCATTTAATAGGCACTACTGCACTCGGATCTAATCTGACTATTCCTTTATTCTTAAATTAGTGCAATTTTAGTCATATTTTGCTATCTGAGTGTCTGGCTTACTGACTTCAGTGAAATAAGACCTCACCTTAAGTGCTTCCATTATGAGGTTCAAGTATCAGAGTAAGTGTTGAATCAGATAAATTAACAAGAAAACAACTGAGTAATTGTTTCTTATACATCATGTTAACGACTCTATACCATATATTCAAAGTTCATAGAGATGTATTCTTTCTGTAACTTTAGTTTTTACATACAAATATGAATGGAAAATTCACCTCTGATCATGAGACAGATCCATAGCTCTTATGCCAGCATCACAGCCAGGGTAAATATAGAGTTGCTTGAAGTCACAGGCCTGCCATACTTCCACTACACCATTGTCTCCTCCTGTCACCAGGTTCTGCCCATCACTGCTCAGGAGGATGGCCTTCAAGAGAAAATGAAAAATACCAAGCACACAGTTAGCTTTTATAGAAATGGATCAATATTTACAAAACTGAATTGACTTAAAACTATTTCTTATGTTCTGCCCACTTTTATTTGAAGCAAAATGCTTCCTCTCCTCTTTCTCCCTAGTCCAAAAATATACCAACACATTTTGTATTATCAAAATTTAAAAACAATTGTGTGGTATTAAATATGATAGATAACAAAAAAAGCTCTTTGGCTGAATCTGCCAATACTTGCATTCAGCACATTTCTACATACCAGAATTTGTTCTACAATACTCAGTGTTTTCACTACAACCTAAAGCACAGCAGTGATCTGCATTCCTAATGCTGCTTCAAGTGCCAGTGACAGAGCAGAGCCCTGCAGGCATGAATTCATGTCTTGACTAATAAATGAAGAATGAGGACTTTTCTGAGCATTTTGTTTCAAAGACATATTTCCCACTGAAATTTAATTCCAAACAAAAAGTGTGGGAATATTGTGGGCCCATAAACTATTTGTTCTTATTTATTCTCGAAAAGCTTAAGTGCATTTTTATATTTGGAGATGGTGATGAAAGAATGTGTTTGAAAGGTGTAACCAGGAGGCAGCAATTTTATATATATGACTTCCTCTAAACCATGTGACAAATAAATTCAGTTTATTGTAGTAAATAAAGGCAATACACAACAAATGTTTGTTTGCATTTAGATTTACCCTGGTTGAATCATTGATCTCCATCTGAGCTAAGAGTTTGCCATTAATGCTGAAATTGCTGAACCGTCCTCGTTCATAGTAGATGATGCAGTGACCTTCACTAGATACTGAAATTAAGCGAGGGTACAGGCAGTTTTCTGTTCCTTCCAGGGCTCTCAGCAAGTCTCCAGTAATTGTGTGTACTAGGCAAGGACCTTCTGTATATGAAAACATAATATATCATATATTTGCTGTTTATACAAATGATATAGTCTGTGCACAAAAATTATGCATAATACACTTTTACAGAGTAAAAGTGTATTATGTAAAATATGTAAAGTATAATGCTTTACATTAGTGCTGCATAGATATAAGAAGCTGCAATGTTTACTTAAAGAATTTAAAATGCACAACAGAAAAGGAAATGCAAGAGCTAGCATGTTCAGAAAATAAATACAATATGCCCAGAAGCGTATTATTCACTTAGACTGGTAGGAGTTTCCCTTGATCTGTCGTCTAAAACACTCTTTTCTCTTCTCAAGCATTCAGAAGCTTCACTCAGTGATTTTCTCCAACAACATGAACTCTCTTTAGCCTGCCCATTCACATTAAACAGATGTGGCCCTATCTGTGACTAGTGGGAGCAACTCCCATAGGGCATGTAATCATATTACTGCATATTTCTCCTATAGAAAATGGCAGTTCCTGTAGATCCTCTCCCCAATAAACATTTGTTATGCATAGATTTCAGTCCTGATTTGTTTCAGCAATGGGAGTCATGTGAAAGCCAACAGTCACAATGATACTTGGACAATAAGATATTTTAGGAGACCACACTATAACTCCATTTGCTCCAGAGAGATTTTAATATGAGATTTTAATGTCTTCTTATTACACTCCCAAAAGAAACAGCTATGAAATCTACAATGTACATTTTAAGATGCAAAACTAAGCTTATTTACATTTCAAGAACAATGAGAAAAGTTTTTTTTGAAAGTGAGATCTGTATTCCTACTAAGAAAAAGAGGCTCTTCTCTGATAAATATCACAGGAAATTCTTAATGTTTTCTTTTATGAATCACAGGATAATTCTGGACAGCACAGTAATCTCTTCCTTATACAACTGGTTCATGACCCTGACAGTAAATTCATATTGGCAGACTCAGCCACCTCCTGTTAAGTCCTTATAACTTCTTTGAAATTCATACGGCACCTGGGTTTGCCCAGGTAGAATGAATCAGCATCAGCACATTTATCTGTGAACCCTCTGATACAGGCTTTTATCTGTATTTGCATAAAGTCTTATGCAGAGGGACCCCAAGTTTGGCTGCATCCGTGGGATACCACTGCAATGGAAATAATTTATTTTTTTGAACAGTTGAGTTTCAGCTTTAGAAATACTGAAGTGCCAGTATATTACAAAAAGTGATGCCTTCACCTTTAGAATGATTACCTTGTCAGAATTTTCAAAAGAAAATACCTTCACAGTTGAATGGTCATGGGCACAAAATGGCACATCTGATTTAGGATGCCCTGTAAGGACATACAGACTGACCATTGGTTATTGGATTTGTTGGGTAAGAACGTGGAAGCTTCAACCTGATTCACGAGATTATCCACAGAGGAGTCCTAAATGTGCTGTTTTCCTGCTTCAGTAGGTTCTCAAGTCCTGCATGTGTCAACACAGTGCCACAGCCAGTTCCAGAGGAGCAGCTGCCCACCAGGAAGCACAGGTTGAGCTCAGACTGCATGGCAGGCAAATGCAACACTGCCATGAGATGCAATCTAAGAAGCTGGAAAGGGACTGAAACTAACAGATATGAAGAAAAAGCTTTTTAAAAGGCATATATTAGAAAACAGCAATTAAAAAAAAATTATCTCTGCACTTTTATATGGTCTAAATTTTCAAAACTAAGAACATGGGAAGACTACTTCAAGAGACAGACTGGGTCTCTATTTCTCTTGATCAATTATAAACATATTCTGAATTTGATTTAAAAATCTTTCATTCTCTATCCATTTTTACTTCTAAGAATGTGAAAGTTACCAAAGCAGCAAGTAGTTAATGAATCAGTAGATAACTGAGTACAGATTCTATCTATATTAAGAAGAGGAAATTTGCAAAAAGATAGTTGGAAAGGGTGGACTATTAGGGCAGCCAGAGTGTATCAAGCTGCCTTAAAGGAGCAGCAGTGCATCAAGAAAAAAGCAGTGCATCAAGAAAAAAGATTTAGCTCCAGCATCACTGTACATTCTTTTCACAAATGTCTTGACTTTGCCTATGACTGTTATGTAGTATGTCATTACAAGAGTTAATGACCCATTAGGGTTTCCTGTTAAAAATGGCTTTACTCAAAAGTTTCACACTCAGCTTTAAAAATACATGTTGAGCTCCAAGAAAGTATAAAAACCAATAACCCAGGAGCTCAGTTGTGAGCAAAACCTGGCAGAGCAAGCATCACATCCTTCTTACCCTCAGAAGCAGCAATCTCAAAAATGAGTACATCCATGGGGATGACTAAAATGGGCATCTATATAGATAGAGACAGCAAGTCACTGGATGTAGATGTAGGAGTAGAGTGGAACTGAGATAGGAAGACATATAAGGAAAAAGGAAAAATTAGGGTGATGCAAAGAAAGAAAATAAAAAGGGAAAAGAGATGCTGAAGCACAAAATAAATTAAGACAAAAGGGGAAGAGGGAGAGCCAAATAGGAAAGGAAAAGAGAAAAAGGCATGTAGTTTGACAAGTTAAGAAGCTGAATGAGAGAGATCAGTGGGGGAAAAAAGTGGACATGGAATTAAGAAGTAGGAGAAGATGGGCAGAAGCATCAAAATGAAATAAATTAAGGAGAAACAGAGTAAGAAAGGATGAAGCAAACATTCATTGAGGCTGGTGCTTTATTTCCATTGATTACCAGTCATACAGTATATTACTGCAGGCTTAGAAAAGTATTTTGAACACTTGTGTTAGCAATTGTTGGGTGCTCTGGATTCCATAGAAAAATAACATGGAGAGCCTGCAACTGCTCATTATTTAGAAAACATCACAGAAAACCCTACTGGACAGAATGCTACACACAGTCCCAAAGCAAACTGATCCTGCTTCCCTGGAGAGTGAGGTCAGTCCTGCAAACTGCCTCTCAATTAAGATCAAGGTGAGAATTTTGAGCTGGCCCTCCCTGAAATACATGTCTCTGTCAACAGGTTTCTTCAAAATCACTAGATGTCATTGTAATTATTGTATACATTTTTATAAAATACATTTCCAAATCTAGGCTGAATAGTTGCATAAAATGATGATTGGAAGGAATGATCTACTTAGTTTGTGTCTAAACTTGTAAGCAGAGATAGTAAATAACAATTTTCAGAGAAAAGTGCTTCAGATTCTCCTACAATTACAACAGATTTTAGGAATAATTAAAACACATATGACTTGAGGGAAGTCAAAGAAATACCACTAAAAAAGAGTATAAAAATGTTAAGACTTAAATCATAAAAATATTTCTGACCTTTAGCACCACTGATAACAAGTCCCAGCTCTGCACAGACAGACACACAGACAACTTCATGGTCATGACCAGTTAGAACAGCGCGAGGAGCTGGATAATCACCTGTTAAAAAACAATTTTACAAATGAGAAAAAAAAAAACAAAAAAAGAAAACCAGGGAATGCCAAATCAAATACGGTTTATCAACAAAAGAACTTTGCTGTAATTTGCTTGAAATCATTAAGCATGAGAGGTGCAGTGTGATTAAATATCTGATACTTAGGATACCGAACAAAATGTGTTCAGATATCATAAAGCTTCAAAACCACAACTTCCCAATGCATTAATGAATTAATTAAAAGAACACAAAGTGTGCTGCTATTGAAAACAGCTGTAATGTAAAGGTCTGCTATTAAACATATATGTCTCCAGACTTACTCTATGAACCTAAAAATTTAGGATGTTCCTTTAATAATGATCCTAATTTGTTTCATAAGACTGGGGGCAGGAAAAGAAACATACTACTGCTGCATAGGTAATATTGATTCAGAGACACATAGGATGGTCACAAATTAAAATAAGTCTAAAAATGGTTATTGGTATGCATAATAATATATTTATTTATTTATAGATAGTATATATATATTCAGGACTGAAATATATTTTATTTTGATTTCAAACAAGTGGGCATTTATAGAGTATTTACATGATGAACAGCAACATTTCTATTGTTTCTGATAATAACAGATGCTGATGACCTAATTGGTTAGTATTCGATATTGCTCCACCAGGCTAAGAAAGTCAATTGGCAACAAAAAATTAGCAACTTGTTAGATAGCACAGAGTTATATATCATTATATTTTCATTGTACAAATGAAATACAGAAAATTACAATATTCAAAAGGATTGGAGCTCTGCAAGTGTAGTTCACGTGCTTAAAAAAATTACCTAGGGAAGTACAGATAAATTACTGTAACATTAATTCTGTATAAAATAACAAAATTGTTAATACACACTTTTCTCAACAAGAATTGGAAGCAAAAATCTCATTAATACCAGTGTTGGACTGGAAGATTTATCTGATTTTGCTGGGATGAGGGGTACAGTTGGTAAAGATAGCTATATTAAATCAGGCTCCATTTACTTTTTTCAACATATTTGTCATAGTAGTACAATGTTATGATTTAAACCAGTCTTATATGCAACTGACTGTGGACAGCATGGGTGGCACAGAAGCTGGCTCAATGACAAATCTTAATTTTTTTTTTTTCCATAGAGAGGTATGTAATATGAGCTCTACAAAAGGATTTTGGGAATCAGGGTCTGGAAATCTGCTTTCAGTTAGGAGTTGGAAATTGATTCTTAAATCAAATAATAACCAATAATATTATCTATGGGATAATATAAAATCTTGGCTTGTAATAAAATAATTGATTAAAAGCTTCATGGGCAACTGTATAATGAGAAGAGAAAGACATTATTATGTCATTATTGTATCATTGCCTAGTTAAATAAAAAAGTAGCAAAACGTGTTTTTATTTTCAATGCAGCCAGGTGGAAGTTGATGTTCCTGGACAAGCACAAGCCCTGTTCACTGGAGAGAAGCTTCTGTTCTGGGAAAAAAGTGATATAGAGTAGGATTTACAGAAAACTAACTCCCTCACTGTGAACTTTCGGTGAAATAGCTTAGATCAGCAAATGAGAGGCAAGAACTACTTTGCCACTGAAGACAGAAAGATGAAAGTCTTGTTGCCACATTTACAGAAATGAGCTCAGAGGGTCACACAAGTGACACAGGAGAGTAAGACAGGAAGCTGCACAGTGTTTAAAGTGTTTTTTTCTCTCTGCATAAGCAGCAAAGTGGTGACTTGAAGTATTGACTCTCTGCTAACTGGGAATCACAGGCACAAATGTCCAATAACCCAGAAAATTCTCTTGTAGCTAATGGCACAGAGAGGTCCAACGGGTGAATGGCTGCACACATTTCAACTCTGGAATAAAATGCAGTTTCCTAAGTGGAAATGCAGTTAAACACTAAACCAAAAGGGAACTATATGAGTAGCTAAAAAGTATTGCATGGGTTTTTGAAAGATGTGCATTAGGAATGAAGGCTTGGATAGACTTTTGTGGGTCAATGAATTTAGTCTTCTTTTACTGCAGACACGCACATGATATAAACAGTTAATGAAATGGCTACCTTGGTATATGATGTGGAAGGATGTTCTAGACTGCTCCTACTCTAAAGGATAGAAATATTCTGAATTCCATTTTGAATTTGTTCTTGTCTACCTAGCACCACTTTGTTCTTGTGTTAGCATTGGCCTTCAGCTTCAGGTCTCCTTTAGCATTTTCCCCTCTTATGTATAAAGAATAAATCACCCTTTTCAGTCTTTCCTTTTGAGTCTGTTAACCAAGCCAAACCCTATAAATTCCTTTGAAGGAAGGGGCTTGCCATTTTCTAGCCATTGTAGCAATGCATTTCTTCGCCTGTCTTAAGCTCATTCTTAAAATTTGGGTATCCAGAAATGTATAGAATCATAGCTCTCAGAAGTTTAGTATGAATCTACAGCTTTTCTTGTCAAACCCTATATCTTCTGTCATCAAAATTTAATAACAATTCCATGAGTTTTAATATCTTTTTGACCAAGGCCATTGATATATAGACTTCAGTTTTGGACACAATAGTACAGAGCGTGTCAATCTAACTGGTCTTGTTATTCCAATATACAGACACATTAAAAATTTCTTACCTCTACTGCAAACAGCTATCTCAATAAATCCTAGTTTCCCAAACTTTAATCTATACTACAAGAAAATAATATTTTTAATCTGGAAATTGAAGATGTGAACTGAAAACTGAGATTTACTGCTAGGGAAGCATGGATGTCAGAAGAAACAAAGAATCTTTGTGTAGCTCATCAAAGATATTTTGATCTTTATAATTTTCCCATCAACATTGCTTTGAGAATCCCATGTCATTTCAAGGTTTTCTTTTCTCCTAGTGCATAAAATAAAAACAAACAAATAAAAAAGAGCAATTAATTAAGTTCAAAATTCTCCACTTTATTTTTTCTTTTGTATGTCCTCCTGGAAAAAAGAGGATTATGCTCAATGGCTATCTTGTCTCAAACTATGATTATAGATGTGTCATCAGACTGCTTCAAACTGGATGACTGAAACTATTAAATGAATAAAATTTTTGAAGGAAAAGAAATAATGCAATTTTCAAAAGGACATTTTCCTCAGTGTTTCCTAAGAAAGTTCCATAATATCAAGGAACTGTAAAATTCCAGAATACACCAAAAAAGCATATTTTGTTGACTTCTTGATTTATAAAGGAAAATGCTTATGAGAAACAACTTCCCTGAAACATAGATCTATGAGTCTTATTTTGTCCTGTTTTTCAGTAAATACAAATTAATGGAATAACAATATTAGGAGTAACTGTCCAGCAGTAATGGAAAATGGGATTTTTTTTTTTCCCTTTGGGCTCAAAGAAAAAATTATTCACTGAGACTTTCTACAAAAAAAGCTGTGGCATGAACCTCAGTCATGTTATGTTTTATTGCAAAGGAAATAAGCTGTGAACTCCAGGAATCATTCAAAATCTAGCAAAATATTCTGTCACTGTCACATCACCACTGATAGATGCAGCCAGAGGTCAAAGGCTGCAGCTCTAAGGGAATTGCAGGTGAAAATATCCTACCTAAGAACTGAGATACCATCACTGTAAACTCCCTGTGATTTCCCTAAAGGTGCACCTTTGAACTGAATTACTAGAGGGCAGAAGGAAAACAAAAATGTGTGGTATTTCCAAACAAGTAAATTTTTCTAGAAAGTCTAAAACAAAACACATATTTCCTTCTTGCTGAAGAATATAATGCCTAATATTATTGTGAGGTTCTTTGGGAACAGATGGTGCTCCTGCATAATAAGGAAAAAATGAAGAGGGAAAGAAAGACAAAAGACTGTTACTATTTCTTTCATATTGTTCTTTTCCAGGAATTATGTACAGATTTCTATGGGGACACATCTAGGAGTCTTCTGTATAAAGAAACATGAGAGCTCATGGCAAATTTTAGCTTCCATTTCATTTCTCACTTTGAAAAAAGCAAGTACAAGGCTGTACCTGCATTACTTGCTGAAAAGGAATTTACTTTGCTATATTCTTTACTGTCAAGAGTTTCCAGGGATGCTGAAAAGAAATATTAAAATGTAGAGGGATATAAAACATCAGAAAACAAAATTTTAGAAAATAGAATTGCTTTCATGGAAGCAAAAATTTAAGAACCTTCTCAAATTTTTACTGTCAGAAAAAAACATCTTAGAGTTTGATAAAGAGATAATGCTATAACAAATAAATACGAATATTGCAAAACAGAAAACTATCAATAACAATGCCCACAACATGAGGGAGCAATGAGTTTAAAAGAAAGACTGCTGACAGGAAAATAGTATATTCACAATATTACCAGCTCTGGGAAGAAGAGCTCGTTTATTTGCTGAGGAGTGCTGTATATAGCTACAAACAGCTCACCCAGGTGAGAAGGCTTTCAGGTACCTTGTACTAATCCAGAAGGTAAAATACAGTGGAGCACAGGAGATTATGGATTTGTGGCATCTCTTCCTAGGTTTTACACTAAATTGTTTTGGGCTCTTGGGCAAGTTGTAGAACCACCCTGCACAGTAAAATTCCCATGGAACATGCTGCATAGCCTGGGCACAGACATCTGTTGATAAAGTAGTAGAGATAACTACATTATCTCAGATGGATTATTAGCTCTTTTACCTTTGTCTCAGAGGAGAGATGTCTTTGGCAACCAGGGCAGAGATGGTGCCAGTAAAAATTACAAACCTAATTCTCAAAAATCTTCTGCTCTGGCAGAGCAGTGCTAACATACTGGTATTTCAAAAATTAATACCTAAATTGTACATACTTACAAGTACCATAATAACTCCTTAAACAAACAAAGCAGATAGCACATGTGCCCATATGCTAGTGCAGGACCTTCAGACAGCCACCCAGTCTTCTTGGTGCAGAGCCCACTGGTGACTATTTTTAAACTGCTGCTATTTAAAGGCTAAGCTAGGGCATATTAAAATGCAGAAGGATATAAAATAAGTGGAAGTTCTGAGTTCAGAACAAGTATTCTTTCAAGACTCAAACCTGCATAATCCTTAATGTTCGCAACTTCAAATTGTTTCAAAATTATGTTATGTAAAAGGAACATACAAAGATATACTTCATGAAAGACACAAAAAAAAGCACATTGACTTGACAAAGATATTTTATGATAAAGTTTACCCTCCCTTTCAGATATATATTGACTGAATACACTCACTGGGACAGAATGAATTCTTAGCACCTGTGAAGATTTTGTTATAATGCTAAACAAACCCATCTTATGGCTGATAGAGCATTCTTCAATGGTCAGCACAGCTGCTGTTAGAAAAAGTAGGGTTAACTCCCACACCTCTTGTGACCATCCTCTTGGAAGCTACAATAGGTAATGAGAAATGTCAAGTCCCAAGATCAATGAAATTTCAGGCTCTAGGGAAAAAACAGGAATAGCATTGATCCTTTTAAAGAACACCAGTCAGAGGTTGAATGTAATATATTGCATGGAGAGGCCCAAGAGGATAAACGGCCAGGTCCAACATACTTACCTGACAAAAAATGCAATCAGCCTTTAGCACAAGCTGCCTACCCTTCCTTTCTTTCATGCAGGAGTCTGATTCCAATTAAAGTGTGCAAATTAATTTTTATCACTTCCAAATTACTTTCGGAATTTGTGTCTGTTTCAGATGAAAGCATCTGTCCCTCACTTTTTTGCAATTCTATCATCTACTTTGGTATATCTGTTCAAAGACTCTGAGATAGTTCTCATTTTCAAAGTCAATTGTTTGAAAGAGATATTCAATAAAGTAATCATAAAATATAAAAATAAAACAGCTATAATGATACATATTGAACTCCAGGGCATATCATATACTTTCTTTTCTCCTTTTTGTGATGACTAATACAGTTGCTACATGAGAAGAAATTTGTATACAATTAGCACTCAGCTAAAACAAATCCCTATATATCACAAGAAAAGAAAAATCAAAACAAAAATTGTCAAACTCCATCACAATAATTTTTGCATTCAGTCTCTGAGAACTGCAAAGATTTACATTTCCCATATCACTTCAAATAAATAAAATAAGCAAACAATGTCCTTGGCATGTGCTGTGTCTCACTAAGAGAAAACAGATACCTTTCACTGTTCTCGCAACTGCAGCAGATTTATACAATCTGCTCATCAACTTAATAAGGTGCAGATTCAGATTAGCTATTTCAGATGGGCAATTTTGGCTTAGAAAGTAGATATCTGACCCTGGCAAGAGGGCTTCATTCAGTTCAGTGTTTTTCTGATAGGTGGTACCTAAGTAAGCAAGGATAAAGACATAAAGGGAAGTTCAAATGTACATAAACCCTGCATTCAGCTTCCCTCCAGCCTACAGGAAATCATGCCACATCTCTTACTTTCCAGAAGCATTCCCAAACACCAGTCTCTAGTCTAGTCTTAACAGGACCTCCAACATCACCACTGTTGGAGCTTAATAATGGTATGGCCATGAGACCAATGTTGAAGTAGAGAAAATTGGGAAAAGATTTGCCCTACGCTGCTGTTGAAGCAGCATAGCGCTCCTGATTTCATGATTTATCTTGATATCCAATCATCATGACATGTAATATGCACAAATATGAGCATAGAAAAGAATTTTGCTTTCTACGAAATCTAGAGGTTCTCAGGGGCCCATTCTATGATAACTTATAGCTGATAGTCAGCACATGCTTGTAAACATGAGAATAAGGGCTTTAGTTACCCCAGTCTCTAGAGGTCAAGAGCATAGTTCTCCTACATCCTGGACAAGCACTCTTGCCTGAAGATTTCTTTAAAGCTTTTTCAGAAAGCTACTGTATGGAAAACATTGCATTTAAAACTTGGTAAAACATCACCCTTCTCAGAGTGATTGTGAGATGTGTCAAGAAATTGTGCCAACTGCAAACCAAACCAGAAACTAAATTTTGACACTTACTGTGGAAAAATGATGATAACTTGATAAATGTAAGGTTAGAAAAATTATTTTAAAATTATAAAATGAAGTTTACCATGGTCTCATAGGCAAGTTTTCAACTACTGAGCTAGATCAATCACTTGCATCTTTTCTCAATTCTCCTCTTTAAACAAGAGCTGGTTCTGTATTTCCTACAGACCCAGTTGAGGTGACCCACTGAATATACATCTGTACAGGTATTTCAGCAGAAGGTTCTACAGAAGTCTGACAGGTTAGGTTGTTGACATACTTGCTGTTTGGTAAAGATTGCATCTACCTCATAGATACTGCAATATGAATTTTAGCGGAATCTGTAAGAAATTTGATCTGACAATCTTTTGCCTGAGAGTACTTATATGTTTTTATTTTGCCTGAGTGTATGTCTATGTGATTTCTATGTTTCTGAATGAAATGGTATCTACATTTTTCAATACTAATGTCAAACCACACAAACTATTTAGGGCTGGAGGTCTGCTTTTCCTCCCCTTTAAGATTTTCTGAAACAACTAAAGTTCCTTTTGGTAGTTGGATGTATTGAAGTTAAAATTTATAATTATCTGTCTTTCAGCTTAAAAGATAATTATAAAGTCAAACATCTAACCCAGGTAATTACTATACCTGACATTTTTCTTTGAGTTCTCCACCTTCTTATATCCTCTGGTATAAAACACCTTGTCTGTATCTCCAGATGACAGCTTTTAAAAAAACCAATACCCCTTTATTTTTCCTCTGAAAATATCATCTACATCTCTCTGGAAATTAATTCTAAAGATGTTAAGTAATTGGATTTGATCTACATCGATCATATCACTCATTTTTCCTACAAGGAAACCTTCTAACAGCAACTATAGATTAGAGTAGATTAGGAAATATTTCTTTATTACTTTGGTGGCTTTAACTAGGTAAAACTTCAAATGTATTTTCATAAGGAATATTAAGAATGCTTCTCTTGGAAATTAGTTTAAAGGAAATCAGTCATATGACAGCTATCATGTCTGCTCGAAGTAGCAAGCAGAAACTATTAGTCATTACTTCAGCAGAAGCCCTTAGTAATTGTAGAAGTTTTTAAAGGCCCTTTGCTTTTGTGATCCATCCCCATTAATGTATGTTCATGAAAAGATAAAGTAAACTCTTAATAATAATATGCTTCCAGCACATGTTATTCTGGTTATAGTACAGTACTAGAATATAATTGGCATATCCATGGTTGCTTCAATCCAATGAATAGAGATAGAAATAATAGAAATGCCATCACTCTTCCTCAGCATGAGTTTTCAAAATGTCTTCAACATGACTATTAAAAAATTTTATCAATATATTTCACAGCTACCACAGTGGTCTTGGGTATTTAGTCTTTCTGAGTTCTGTTACCTGTACCTGTAAGATTTCATTTGACTGGACGTGGCTATCTGCAGCACAGTCTCCTATTAATGTGACCATAAGGCCATTTCTTCAGTAAAACAGCACCTTACCCCCATAAAGGTAGAGACCGAGAGCAAGTCATACAAATAATTACAAATTTATTTCTGTCAGGCAGGTCATATCCTTCCTTTCATAAATTTAAAGACCTTCAATGCAGACAATTCCAAAGTTTTACAGCTAAGATATTAAATCTGAGATACCAAAAATTACCACTTTTGTACATTCATATATGTAAGAGATGACAAAAAAATGCCAGAACAAAAATAATTCTTTCTGGAAAAGAATTGAAGTAGTTTGTATCAGCCAGAAAGGAGATGCTAATTGCAAGGCTGTCCAAGCCCTTTACAATCAAGAGAGGTAAGGGGAAAGTCTTACATTTTTCTCTTTAATGAGAGTAGAAAGCTCTTTTTATTTTTCTCTTAACATAGAAATACTTTATATGAATGACTAATACTTTATATGAACCACACAGCCATTCAAAGAAGAAAAATGGCATCAACCTAAACAGACTGCTAAGACATGAAAATTCTTGTCTGACCGAATTTATCCATATTAGACAATTACAGACTAAAACAGTCATGGAATATAGGAAAAAATATAGAAATTTGTTATTGCAACACAATTTTCTTCTTTCCTCTCTTAGAAAAGCAAATAAAATCTTGTGATAAAGCAATAATTTTATCTGTCTCCCTTTTACTCTTGCTAACAGACAAATGGAAAAAAAAAATCAAAATTCAATAAAAGTATCTTGCTGCAAAATTAACAAAATATTTACTTTTAAATACATAAAACATGTTTCTACCAGCCATTCAGTTGAAGAAATACTTTCACTTAGATGTCTGTAACTGACAGTACTGCCTTCAGTCAGTATTTGAATCTGAGATCAAAACTGATAGTGACAGATTCTTCCATTTTTATCCAAAGACAAAACCCTTCTATTGAAAATTATCATTAGAAATCAGAAGCTTCTTTAAGTGAAATGGATTTAGTGTTGTAGAAAACAGTTCTAGTATATGGATGAAAGCTGCTCTTTAACTGCAGCCATATCTCTGGCTTGGGTGATGGGATCCTTAAATTAGTGGTGCACTTTTAGTGTCCTTTTGCATAAATTAATATTACTATTGTGTCCCACTCACTCTGCAAAGCACTGATAGTTAGTCCCATGCAAATGAAATGTAAACTTTTCCTGACATTTTATCTTTTTCTATTTTTATTCAGTCAGATTGCTTCCCCAAATTATAGAAAGACCTTTCTCAAGAGTCTCATTTAATTCCATGGCATGTGAGACATTCCTTTTTTGAAAAGGCAAGCAGCTGATATAGCATGCTGTAGCACAAAAGGAGTAAGTTAAAATGCCAAAAAAATATTTCCAGGGAAAGGGAAATCAAAATATAGTGATATATGTACTGTCACTTAAAGGCCACAACCATCTTGTTCTAGTTTATGATGACATGATGCTATAAGTGATAAAGGCAATTACAAACTTAGGAACTATACTCCCATCCTATTCTCTCTTAACATGCAGCGAGTGTTTAAACATTTTTTTTTGGCTAGCAATCAATGCATTGCTTAGCATGTGGTGCTCTTATACCAACCTTCAACCTGTAAGCAAAGTTACCGATATATTTTGCAATAACTTCTGAAGCTGAAAGAAGGAATGCTAAAACAAGTAGGTGTGACAGAAGACCTCTGGGAGAGGTGTTATTGAAGGATACTTACTGCTGTTTGGATTGTCACCTATGATATGGTGCCGGCCACTCCAGTACCAAAGCAGCAACGTAGCGTCGCGAGACCCAGACACGATGTAGCAATCACCCCCAATGTAGGACTCCGACCTGGCGAGGCAAGTCACGACATCCCAGTGGCCAAACACAATCTGAGTTAATTTTCCTGGTGGGAATGAAAAGTCATACAAATTCAGTTTTCTAAGGTACTAGCAGTGTTTGGAAATCATTAACTATATAATTAATATTCAGTTCAAATGTAACTTTTATTTCATGTCCTATAATTATAGTTCACTAAATGCTACAAGAAGATTAAAAAATCACAAAGATTAAACTTTTTTTTCCACCTTTTTTTTCATTCCTGTTGAAGACTGCTTTGTGGCAATCTACAGTCTAACCCTTATCTCTGAAAATCATGGCAGTGCTGCAGTCACTGAATATTAAGTGGAGTTATAGCTCCATCAGTATTTAAGCAACAGCACTAGAACAGTATTTATAAATTTCATGAGTGATATGCATAAGACTGCACATGAACTCTTCTATAATTGTGCTGCATTATTATGCTAAAAATGTGTGTTTGTTCTATGTTAATGTCAAACTAAGATTTACTGCGATTATCACCTCCTCCTTTCTATTATTACAGTTGGTTTTGAGCAATATATTGAGTGATATTAGGTTAAGTAATGACACAAAGCAACAAAATATTTGTTCCTGTATCTGGATATTCAACCTAATTCCTTACTACATGAAATAAATAGAGCTAGAAATAATAGTTCCATAAAAATATTGTAACAAAAATATGGTTGATTCTTTTGACATGATAAATTTCCTGAAGATAACTATGGTTTTCAATAGTTACTATTAATAAGACTGTGTTCCATTTCCTTTTACATCCTCTATCTTCCCTTAAAAAAAATGTAAAGTTATCATGCTGAAACAATAATGAAGGATTTTATAAACTGCTGTTTACCACTTATTGACGTGTAAGCACAAGTAATAGATATGGTACTATTAAGACAATAGTCTTTGTCTGCTTTGTGACCCAGGAAGAACCAGGGAGCTGTATTTGAAGTCACCTGTTTCTGTGGAATAAACTCGAAAGCTCTTGTCCCAGAAACCACAGATGAGAATGTAGCGATTATCTGCCGTGACCACGAAGCAATGTGCGTTGATCTGGATGCTCTGATCCACAAGGTCTGTGATCTGACGTTTGTTCACACCAGAGTTATTGGCTGTAACGAAATGCAAAACACATTCTACATGTAAGCCATTCCAACACCTTCCTGTCATCCATTTACAGGAGAAAATGAATACATTTAACTTTCAATGAACTGTGAATTTGTTGTTGAGTAAGCATTTTGAATATGAACATTTAGACCTGTCTATATGGGTGTCAGAAACACAAAATTATTGTGAGATTTCTAGTTCCCCTTGGAATAAGAGATAAGATTTTACAAGATATGGCAATTTCTTATAAGCTGCCTGATGCACTGCATAATATGTGGTAATAATTTTAGTGCTCTGCAGTAGTCCCTCAAAACAATCTGAACCAGGGGAAAGTAGCAGAAGTCCATATAAAATATGAAATCAATACTAACAATACTGCAGAGAGCCAGCTCTTGCTGGTTAGTATCTCTTCCACAGAAAACAGCTTGTATTGTGTGGCCTTGACAACCCTACACCTCCAGATGCTTAACCAGATTAAAAGTGTAAGGATTCAACCAATGAATGAGGGGAGACCTCATTGTGATCTTCAGCATCTTCACAAGGGGAAGGGGAAGAGCAGGTACCGATCTTTTTACTCTTATGCCTAGGGACAGGACTCAAGGGAAGAGCATGAAGCTGAGTTAGGAGACATTTGGGTTGGACTGGTTTTATACCCAGAGGGTGGCTGGGTACTGGAACTGGCTCCTCAGGGAAGTGGCCACAGAACCAGCCTGAAGAGAGCTCAAGAAGAGTTTGGACAATGCTCTCGGGCCCATTATGTGACTCTTGGGGGATGTCCCACACAGAAACAGGAGTTGGACTTGATGCTCCTGATGGGTCCCTTCCAACTCACCATATTTTATGATTCCATGAATCTATTCAAGCCTTATACAATTTTCCAGTTCAGGAAAAGTAAGTGCTCCTCTAGCAGGGACCCAGGCCACAGACAGTACTTTTAAAAGAGGCAATGGCACCTAGAAACTTCCCAGAACGAAGGGAAAAGTAGTGGTTCATGCAGAATCCCACCAAGCCAACAGCCAAACGGAGATGTTTAGAAGGCTACTAATGACTGGAAGCCCACAGCTAATGTGTCTGTCCCCCTGTGACACAACAGACAAGATATGGCAACCCCATAAAAGTGTTTTCCACCTCAGTATTAACTTTCTGAAAGTTGAGTATATAATCTAAATTAATTTTATCCACTCCATCCAGTCTCACTGGAGAAGACATTTTTTTCACATGACAAGTCATCTCATACTGTAATAACTAAGTGCTAGACAGCTCCAGAGGAGAGTTTGTCTTTCTACAGTAGTTATGGAGGGAATCTTGACAACTAACTTCAGTTACCCAAAGTTAGAGGTAAAAATCACTCTGAGAAATATGTTTCTCCTATAAGAACACAACCGAATACAGATAATAATCTAATTTTCCCCTGTTTTTTGCTATTCTACTTAAACTGCTCACAAATGCATGAAATAAGAGATTCAGCCAAAAAAAACCCATTCCATTCTATTTCAAAATTGCTTGTGGAAGTTAATATCACGTTTGCATACATTCTAAAAACACATATTTAAACTACCAGACCCTCTATGTCCATCAGCTGAAAGATAATGAAGAGCAAATTACCCAAATTTCCACAACAGATGGGCACAATAGTTGTGCCTTAGCTTGTGAGAGAAAAAACTAAAGAGAAAACCACTGTCATTATATAAGAGCAGATGCAGCACACAAAATGAGAAAGCTAATTCTCCTAAGGTACTTCTATGTAAATTATGAATTTACATAGAAGTAAATATTGAAAATTTTGAATATGAATATTGACACAGGAAAAAAAGTGGAACTTTATATCTGGCTATGTTTAAAAATATATTTTGTTCTCAACAATGCTACAAACTTTTCCATAAGAACTTACCCTATCCCAAATTTCTATTTCAAATTCCTGAACTACCTCCCCACTACAAATCCAATAAGTGCAATTAATGAAAAATTATGACCATTAGGAAGTCCTGAAGTCTAACAATTTTAGCAGATGCTGTTTCTCAAATTATTCAGTTTCTCAAAAAATTCTGGCTTTTAAAAATATTATCAATTTAAAAGCCAGTCTTTTCATTATTAAATTAGTACTCTTCACTAAATCCAAATTATAAAGTGAATGAAAATAAATGGATCTGCATCTCCACTGATAAATATAGTGCTGGCTGTAAAAAAAATATATGCGATCTCCACAGGACCCTCAGGTTTTATTTTACTAATGTGACCTGATAAGAGAACAGAATTATAGATATAGACTGACAATTAACTGACTTAATTGGTTGTTTCTTAAATACCAGTTGCTGGTGATGTTAATAACAAATAGCATTCATGTAATTCATTCAGCATCAATAGCTAATGCTTTTTAGTTCTCCAAGACTGACAAGAATAAATATTTTCCTATTTTCTGTGTTAAATGAAGCATACTATACAGATATAGCTTAATCAATAATTCCTGAAAATGCCAATTTCAAATATATTGCTACATTTTCATCTTGACATACCAATCAATGGATCCATTTCTATTGGAAGATGATGGGCTTGATCCAAAGAATATCCTGGGGCTCCACGAAGGCCTACACATGAAAGAACAAAGCACACAGAAACCTTTTGACATGACTTTTATAGGTTTAAAAGTTCATTATTAGATAATTATGTATTTTTAGAAAGTAGCTTTTTACTAATTGCTTTATTAATATTTTAAGATTTCTTTCTCTGTGCTTCACAAATATGCATTTGTTAATGTTTAGCTTATGTAAAAGTAACTATAAATGTAGAAGCATCAGCTTCATCACAACTTTTGCAGCCACACACATTCATTAAATAACTAATTTAAAATAGTATAAGAGGTTTTTTTACTTTTGAGCAGAGATCTTAGCAGAGAAAATAAAGTTAATTAGATTAAACATTTTTATGAGTTTCTTACCTATGGAAATCTGTATGTGACAGAAACTTGGACCTTTTAATGGATTTATCTAAAACTTTTAGATGTAAAACTGTAGGGTACAGTAAATGTGCCACATTTTTTCCTGTTCATTCTATTCTAAGCAGTCTTTAAGATGTTCAAATGTGCACCAGGGGCTGCAAATATAGTGTTATCTTTTCTCATGCATAGATAGCATTGGTTTGGCTCTTTTGAGCAGCTTCCCTGGTATATAAATCAAATAGTCCCTACTGAAAACACATTTTTTTTCATGAACTGCTACATTGCACAAGAATACCCTCTATAATAGGACATACAGATTTCTGAAGAATAAATTCCATTTTCTACTACTGCAGTAGACAACTGGAAGAGGTAAAAGAAAAGCTAGCTCTACTATTTTCAGAAAGACACAGCCTTGAGAACTTCTTCCCTTCTTTCTGTCTCTTCTTTCAAAACCCAAGCAGTTAGGGACAGGTCTTTACTGGTATTAACTTAGATACATCCACTTCTATTATGAGATGTCTCTGTAAATGCCTCCTGCTGTTTATTAAATTCCAAAGCTCTACATACAATCTACAAGTGGTCTATGTATACATTTCTGTAGATAAAGCTATCCTTTATACTAGAGTTATGCTTTATTAAAACAATATTTTGGCGATAGTAGGAAACTGATACCCTGTCCTGGATTACCCTCCTGCAAAACAAGCAACATTGCCAAGAAAGATGCAAAAGTTAAGAAAATCATTACAATGAGGTTTGATTCTCTAAACAGTTTCATTTTCCTCTCTTTCTATTATAATATATTTAGAAAGTAATATTTTTTTTTTAAATTTAGACCAGAGGTTTACAAATGGTGTGAAATTTATGGTTGGTTCATGCCTTGAATTCTGAATTTTTGCATCCTGACTAATGTTTTACAATAGTATAGAGGAAAACTTAAAACCTTACTGTCATATGCATCATGAGGACTAACAAAGCTTCAGCTAAACTAAAGGACTTCAAATGTCAGTTTTTAAGGAAACCCTTGAACTCCAGCATACTGCAATATTAATGAGATTAATTCCTTCACAATAAAGTATAGGTAGGAATTTTGGGTTCTCTTGATTCAAAAATCTGGATGAGAAAAGGCTTCTCCAGAGCCAAATAAGCTTCCTCAGATAGAGGACACATGAAAGATGATGGGTATAGAGTATTTGGACAGAATCCCTGAAAAATCAAAGGAAAATAATTAGGCAATAACCAATCAATTCATGTTAGTCAAAGGTGTATTAAACCAACACAGGACAGCTTCTGCACCTCTGAATCATTCCTGACATTGGAATCTTCCATTGAGGACATTGTCACTAAATAATTTTAAAAAAATGCTGGGTTTTTTTCCCCTCTAGATTTTTACCTTATGTTTCAAAGAAATGAGAAAAAACCATTTTTTACACATAATGTAGTTGCACCTGATGGAGTATTATAAATGTTTCCAGATATTGCAGCATAAGGACCATTGCTGCAGCAAACTACCTGAGAAAATGAAACCTGTTTGTTCCCTCATGTACCTCATGGGCCCCACCACCTATTCAGCAATGTCTGGAGCTTCCTTAGCACCTGCACATACAGGTGACATGGACAGTCCTAATGGCAATATGGAGAGGTGAGCAGAAGGGCTGGAAGGGAATTTTGGGATGGCCCTGTTGGATGGACTTTTGTGCGGGAATGAGGAAACTTCTCAGAATAGTTAAGCGTCTGGTTGCTTAGGCTTGCTTAGGGTCCCAGATAGACCAACAGTGACCCATTGGAAGGTTTATGACAAGATCCTGAAATCTCTCTCAAGCAGCAGATAGGGATATACACTCTCTAGCATGTCAGTATGTATTCCTGAAACCTGGGACATATGAACATTTGCTGTGTCAAGAGCAGCAGCAGTCTCCTGAAAAGCACTGTATCGAAGGCTGATCCTGAAGTAACCACGAATCGATTGGCTGCCATGGTGATGTGCTGCTGTTAAGGAGAGTGTTTCTAGGAATGACACCAGAGAAAACAGAAGCTGTGATTATTTGACACAAACCAGAAGAAACAGTAAATTTTAGTGCACAAGCAGATGAGCGAGCTAAATTACACTCAAAATTAAAGCTGCATTGTTAAGGTCTTCAAATTTGAGTGAAGCGTGCCTGCGAGGACCCACCTACTGTGTTGTGCCACCGATTGACTGCAAACAGCCTGCTGCAAGTGACCGTCACCACGGCAGGGATGGTCAGGTGGGGCAGCGTGTTGGCTGCCACGTGTGTGACAGGGGAATTTGATGGAAACTTCAGCACCATGATGACATCCTGCTGCATCTGATCTTTAAACATGAGAGGGCTCTGTGGAAGGAAACACTGTTGAGTAGAAAGGAGAAGAGAGCAGAAGAAAACAGAAGGGATAACACAATTAGTGAGGAGGTCTGAGGGAAAACGAGGTTAAAAAAGAGCAGGCAAGCATGTGCGCATACAGGGAAAACAACACTACCTGTGCATCTACTCTAGTGATGGAGGAGAGCAAGATCAGAAGCTATTATTGGAACATTACACGAGGATAAATAGAGAATAGGTATGGTAAGGGTCATCGTTACAGGGTAAAAAATGACCATTAGCATTAATTAGCATACAGTAAAATGTAAAATTATTCAGTAGTTAATATTCATAAAATAGAGATGTGTCTTAATGTGTTAATCAATTAATACATAATAAATATCAATTCTCTAAACTACCACAGTGGAAAAAAAGAAACTTTAAGAGTGACTCAAAGACACACAGATATTTTTCTTAATTAATTCCTTCTATGAAATACAGCGCTTCCAAACATAGACAATCTAATTCTAAGTAAAGCATATGCTTATTAGGGAGTCTGCAACCTAATAAGGTTATAGTAACCTAAGCCTGTTTCATGATTCTGGAAACGACACAATTGTTTGTACATGGACAAGGATAGCTCTTGAGTACTGGTTTTAAGTTTTTTTTTTTAAGCCACTGTTATAACAAAATGAACTATTTCTAAAAGGTCAAATATTCCTTTCTGCTTATCACCTAGAAGTATTAAAAATATATTATCTGTATCCTCAGAAGGTAAAATAAATATTACCTAAGTTTGACTTGTACACACTTAAAATAAGACGAAAACCACTTCCAGATAAATTTCCACTTTCACAGTGTACAGCTAAATAGGGAGATTTCCTTATAGATAGAAAAAATAATTGAAACTACTGCATGTATTACTGTTGATTTACAAAGCTTAAAAAAAAAAATCTAGCTCTATCTCTAAGCATTTCATCAAAGGCACTCAGGGCATAGAAATCTGTCTTGTTCAGTCTGGCGATTTCATACGATTCTTTCCAGGAAGGATAGAGAAGAATGTGATGGAAATTAATTTTGGAGTTTGAATTGAAACTCAAAATATACATTTCATTCTCCTGGGGGAATGGGCAGGAGGATTCTAGCAGGATTTGAGCTCCAATACTTCATTTTTGTCAAGCAGACATTGTTCATAAATCAGCCCCTAACAATGCATCCTTTAAAACAAAACAACATACTCACACTAAGGAAAGCCTGAAGTTATTCCCATCACTTGCAGAAACAAGAATAAAAATATGTATTTTTCAAGTTTATATTTTTTAAGATGGAACCATCTTATACCATATTAGTAAGGAAAATCCAGGACTGTATGAAGCTAAAGCCAGTCACACCTCCACCTTGCTCTGCTATATGCCTGCAATTTGTTGCTACCCAAAGCAAGAATGGCTGCATGGGTAATGGGGGGCATCAAAAGTGTTGCTTTAATGAGTACTTTATGACCTACAAGGGACCCTAAGGTTCAAAGGGAATGCATTCCCAGCCAGCAGTCATGTCTCACCAGGTGCATGGCAGAGCTCCGAGGTGGATGGGGCTCAATGAGCAACTGCGATGGCGTCTGTCCAAAGTTCTGTATCTGCGCCTCCATGGCCTGCGGGCAGAGGAGAGGGACTGTCAGGAGCAATATGCATCAAGGAGAGAGGTCAACACACTGTGTGACAATGCAGGCATATCCCAAGTCAGCCATGAAAAAAGTCCAGAAAATTCACCCGGTGCTCTCCTCCCAGGCTGCAGACTCATCCAAGTGTTAGTATTTTGTAGACAAGCTTTGCTTCTCCTTTCAAGCATGCTTCAGTTAACCAACTAACCATTCTCATCTCCAGTAACTGGCGTTATATGTGAAAATGTTAACCTGTGAGGACATGCAGTTCAAGGCTTGAGAGAGGTTTTGGGTTTTTTGCACTAAAAAGAACATATATACCTTAATAAAGTCCTTTGTAAGGAGGAAAGTATGAGGGTCTCTAATAAAATAAGCCTCTGGAATCTTAAATGAGGGGAAAGAAAAGAAAACTGAGAAATAAAATTTATGTATTAAATACAATAATAAAAAAAACCAAGTACTATTTAAACAACATAAGTAGGTGAAAACAAAAAAATGCCAGAAACAAACCTTGTCAGGCACAGTAAGCCTAATGTAGAAATCTTTCCAACTTGCATACATTCACTAAATATTTATTTCATCCCTAATTTTACTGCATTTTTTCATGGGCTTTTAGGCTTCATGGGTTAGAAAAGAAAACTTTGCAATTTAAATGCATCCTTTAGGACAAGTCTAGTTTCTGAATAAATCTTGACTAATTCTATAGGCAATAGAATACATAAAATATACTGAAATGCTTCTGCTACTGAAAGAGTTCATTCAAATAAAAATATTTCAAAGTTATATTCTTAAAACCTTTGACAAACATTGTTACTTGTAGAAACAATACTGTTAGAGAATGCTCCTTATTTTTCAGACAGGTATTATTTTATTTGACCTTGTAAAATCGAGAATAAAGCATTCATAGAAAACTCAACTGTCAGATTTTAAATGCACAGTGCATCATGTACCTATATATATACTGTAGCCTGAACTGCTGACCCTTAATATTTTTCTTGTGAACTTTATGAATTTTTCATTGGCTACACAGAATTAACATGAAAACCCACCAAAACCATTACTATCTTTTTAAATTTTGTTATTTCTTTCAGACAGAAAACAGTGAGAAGCACCATAAATACTTCAGGACACAGAAGAATCCTTTTAATGTACATATTTTATAATTCCTACAAGCCAACCTGTGCTTTCCTCCACTTCACGGCATAAATGTAAGAACAGATGTCAGAGAGAGATTTCCTATCAGGTCACTGATGTCCACCACTCTTAATGCCCTAGACTGACAAGTAAATAATGAAATACCACAAACAAACATTTGCTGAAAAAGAAACTTAATGCAAAGTCCAGTCAAGTAGCTGAAGGACTTTAGATTGTGGCCGCAGCACATTTGATGCTGTAATTATGTCGGCACAGGTGATTTCTTATTTGTTGACTAATTCAGAGTGAACTTTAGCCTCAAGGCACAGACTATCTCTTGGGAACTTGTGAGCATCTCAGGTTTTATTAACATCATTTCATGGTGAACTAATTTAAAATCACAGATGACTTTCATACGAAACCAACATATTTGTGTGGGCATATGTGTATATAAGTGTATATGTCCATACAACAGCTATCTATATGTATCATACAAGCAGTATCTCTTTACACAATGTGTAAATGCCTTCACACATGCAGACATTTTTTATACAGGAAGAACAAATGCATTTCAAGTCACATAAATATAGCATTTTATATTGCATTCAGTATTTCAGAACTGATTTGCCAGAAGGGAAAGAAATCATACTTGTTTGTGAATTTCATTTTCAAAATTAAAAATACTAATATTAACAATATTAGTATATATCAGTGTAATATATACTCCCATATATATCGGTTGATATTTTCAGAGAATTAATTTCCAGTTTTCAGGGTTTTTTTCCCAAATAATTATCAAGGTTAATTTAATTTTAAATTTTGAAGTAATTCTGTGTTGAAAAAGGAGTGTGAATTGTATTTGGCAGCAATTATGAAAGAACCACAGATCTTCCTCTCCTACCCTTTGGAGTGATGCTTAAATGATACTTATGTTCTCTCACAGGAGCACTGAAATGAATTATTAATTTTTTTTCAAAGCAGTCCAGTTCTAATATACACATTTACTTTCATGTTGTCCAGTCTTGGCACATTCTGATTGCTTGTCTGTAAATTCTGCACAAATAAATATTGCTGGCTTTCCCTCTCAGTTCAAATAGATTTATGGAAGCAATAGAGGAGGAGAAAGAGAAGCAGAATACAATAACAAACTCACATGAATTTTTCAGATGAGAGATGGACAGTCAAAATGTAACCATCAAAAGCAGCTGTTATTTTACAGCTGAAGATGTCCTCGTAAATGCTCACATACTCTACAATCCCATAATTTTAAAACATTTAGGTTAATGTCAAGTCCTTTTGTAACCAGAACAAATGTGGAACCAAGACCTTGCTATTCAGAGAATATTGAATATTTTTGCTAGCTTGCATTTACATTTTGCTAGCTTGCCTGTCCCCCACCCCATGGATGGCAATGTTATCCTTAAAATACCATTTGTAAAACTGACACCTCTTGGAAGCATTAAAGAAACTGAACAATGTTTATTAAAAAATACCCATAACACTCAGCTACTGCACTGCAGACTATAGTCTGCACAGCACCACTGTTGTGCACAGCTGCTGCTGGTATTGGTCTCTGGAGCTCACAGTACTCACAAAGGACAGAAAAACCTCGTCAAAACATAACTCAGAAGACAAACATAAGCACACAGAGATAAAGTGACTGGCCCAAGGGTATTCCTACCGCTGCCTCCTATCAGATAACTTGACACAAAATGAAAAGCAGGTACAAAACAGATCTGTGAATAATAATGTAATACATTGATTTGTTTACAAGAGGACTCTGGCTGTATCTAAAGCTAATCTGAAAACTGGTAAGTGTACACCATGGTTTTTCTTGAGCTGCAAATCATCAAACTTGAGATTTTTTTTAATGGTCTTAAACATTTCATTCTAATCAATCTATTAATTTTCTCCCATCAGATCTTGAGTATGGTGTGCAAAGTCCAGCACCACTCCCTGAGACACACATTCTAGGGGAGAGGAGAGGAGAGGAGAGGAGAGGAGAGGAGAGGAGAGGAGAGGAGAGGAGAGGAGAGGAGAGGAGAGGAGAGGAGAGGAGAGGAGAGGAGAGGAGAGGAGAGGAGAGGAGAGGAGAGGAGAGGAGAGGAGAGGAGAGGAGAGGAGAGGAGAGGAGAGGAGAGGAGAGGAGAGGAGAGGAGAGGAGAGGAGAGGAGAGGAGAGGAGAGGAGAGGAGAGGAGAGGAGAGGAGAGGAGAGGAGAGGAGAGGAGAGGAGAGGAGAGGAGAGGAGAGGAGAGGAGAGGAGAGGAGAGGAGAGGAGAGGAGAGGAGAGGAGAGGAGAGGAGAGGAGAGGAGAGGAGAGGAGAGGAGCACTTTTACTATAAATCATGGAAGGGAAGAAAGAAATTCCTAAAAATCAGACTGCACTGCAGATAGACAATACTTTTATTCTTGTTTTAAGTACTCTTGTTTTATTAATCTTCACCGATTACCACAATGATCAGTAAACTTTCTAAAATTTTTATTCTTCTCTAAGTTTTTTATTACTTTTTATTTCTTTAAACATGTTCAGGCTTCTTACTACTAATTCCCATAATCCTGATGTGTTTTATTCCTTGTTACCACATAGAGATTTTTCTGTAATCCATTTTCCCCTGTGCATGGAGACTGAGTCCAATGAAGAGTGAAAATCTGTAGGCATTAGAGATATATGCACCACAGCAATAGCAGCAATAGTCATCCAACACTGCCATTCCTGAAAGTTTATTTCACTTTTGCATCAAAGTAAACATAGGAATCCTTTATGTACTCTCCCTCCTGTGCTGTCAGCAGATTCAGCAGCCCCCAAGCATTGTCTTCTTCAGAGAAAATAAGATTGACAGCCCTTTGGTGGGTAACATAAACAGCTTGAAGTGTTTTTGTTTTGTACTAGTGGTGTGAGATATTGCTTTTTTCTTTGCATCTACAGATGTTAAGCAGCACCAGTATCTTCAGGATTTTTGAGAAGTTGATTAAGAGTATTGAATTCCATTTTATTACTGTATGTTTGGAGGAAAGAAGTGCTGTAGTTTAAACACAAGCAATGACTCAACTGCTCTGGAGGCTTCAACACAGTCAGTTATTTAATCAGGATACTCAAGGGACTGTAAGATGGGCACTGAAATGGATTTTCTCCACAGGTCACTACTTTATTAATTTAACAATGGAGAAGGGGCATCCTTAAGCTCATTCTCCTCACAGAAGGTATCTCACTGGATCTTCTGTGCAATTAAATAGTTCCCTAGCAGAACACAACAGCTCAAAACTGACCTTCAGCTTCCCCCCAGAGCTGTCCACCCCAGAACTTCTTCCTCATTCCCCTGTGAAAGGAGAGAGTGCTATGAGAATGAGAATGTGAAAGGTAAGATCTATTCTCTTTACAGGCATGAGTCACATCAGTGATCTTGTCTGTCTCCTCTCACATTTACCACATGAAGCTACTAATTGTGATACCTAGCTCTCCCCTCTTTCACCTTTATATCTCCCTCTCATCCTTGGCCCTGGTATCCAATATGACTCTCATGACAAAAAAAAATATTTTAAATGCTGCCAGCTTAAGCAAGCATTTGGTTAACGGACTGCAAGTGGGAAATAAATTCAATACATCCCACAAACAAAAACAGAGCAGATGAAGCAAAAATACCATAAAGATGAATATCCTGGAGGTATGATAGGTTTAGCTTAAAGTGTTCCTTATTCTTTCATGCATTCTCTCACTTGTAAAGTTCACACTTGCCTGAGTACAAATGCTTCCATTCCCCTAAAAATTGTGGAGAACTTCCTTAGGCTGAAAAGGGCTGATATCAAGGAATTAGGTGCTTCCCTCCCTTCCTAACTATACCAGAGGAAAATAAAAATCCTATAATTTTTCTCATTCTTTCAGTCCCTTCCAACTGGGCCCAGAACAAAGGAATTTATCACTGATATAACAAAATTCTCTGATTAAATTACACTAAAACTTAAAATAATCTTTTCTACTCTTAAGCAAAAAGATTTGACAAATTCCTCTGAGAAAATCTGTGTTGTTATTGAGGCTTCTCATGCCACACTGCTCACATTCTTCTTACAGCTTTGATAACTTTTTCAAACGTGGATCCTGCTCCCAGTCCATGACAAACAATTCTACTGCTTTTTCTTCCATGCTCTTTGCCTGTATACAAAAGCAAATAGGGACCATCCCTCTGCTCGTAGACTTCATGCTGTGCAAAACCCTAAACATATTCCAGAACTGAAGAAAGTAATATATTTTTTTATAATTTTGTTTACAAATACATTCAAGATTTTTTTTTTTTTTTTGCATAGTCTGTCCTAGATTTGAATATTTCAGCTGGAAAGTACCTACAACAATCATCTTGTCCAACTGCCTGACCACTTCAGGGCTCACCAAAAGATAAAGAACATTGTTAAGGGCATCATACAAATGTCTCTTAAACACTGGGAGACTTCAGGCATTGGTCACCTCTCTAGGAAGTCTGTTCCAGTGGCTGACCACACTCAGAAAAGAAAAGCTTCCTAATGTTAAGTATAGACTTCCCCTGGCACAGCTTCCAACGATTTTCATGTGTCCCTAAATATCAGAGGGAAGAGCTCAGCATCTCCCTCTCCATTCCCCCTCTTCAGGTAGCTTTAGAATGTAATGAGGACATACACCACGTAAAAAAACATGTCATTATTCGCATTTCACGCCATTATTGTATTCAGTTGAACCATTATATTTCTTATGTTCGTGTTTGTAATTATTTCTGTCCCATATAGATTGGTAACGTTTACTGAAATTCTTGTGCTCATTGATGTCATGCCAAAGGAAATCATTGCTCTGTCATCATTCTTCCAAATCTGTATTAAGTTTGTAAAACAAAATATTGTTTTCTTTGATCATTAGGTCACTGAGCACAAAGGTAAAAAATATTTTACTGCTAAATTAATTTCTAAGAGATATAATAGCACGAGTCAATAATTCATAAAATATGTAACTTAATGACATATAGTTAAGGTTTTGAAACCTAGGCAATCAGGATTTTTTTTATTTTTAGATACTGAAAATTTCCTTTAAATAATTTTTCAAGAAGCACCTTAAGAGCAACCTCAGAAGCAAGGATTCCTCTCAATTTGAAAAACAATTTCATCTTTTCCAAAGACATTCATTCATTTCAATTCAAATATTTAAGGTGACTGAAATAATTTTTTATCACCTAATCTCTACCTATATAAGGAAACACTTCCATATCATCTTCATTATTCAGACACCAACCCTGATGGTTTGATTTAAAAAGCTAAATGGCAAAAGCTCTATGTGATTTGTTGGGTGAGAGGATAGTCTAGATGAACTTTCCCATCTAATGTTTAGGTCTATGGAACAAACTTCTCTGTGACATTTTGATTCTTCAATGCAAATTACTAAACTGTACACCTGCAACATGCAATTTCCCTTTTGATACTACTCCTTTGTGTTACTCCTTTATAGGATGATAATCAAAGCACTACAACATACAAAATTGCAGATGTGTCCTAGCTTGTATTTGCAAAGCAAACCAAATCAAATGCATGTGGTCAAAATCAAATGCATTTTGACCAGATGCATTTTCTCAATGCCTAGCTCTTGTTACTAAGAAAACGTCCTTACTCTTAGGCCTTAGCAAGACCGGACTCTGAACATCATGTTCAGAGTGAACATGATTCATCTGCCCAAACTGTTGCTTTCTTCTTTGAACCAAACTCTGAGTTTGTAGTGCTGGTTTAAAGTTTCAGAAAATTCAAGCTCTTCTTGTTACTTATACTCCTTTAGAAGCTATTCTTGCCTGCATCTTTCTGTCTTTTTTTTTTTTTTTTAAATCCCACCATTACAGTCTTAGCTTTTACATATTTCTTGTCATCCCTACTCAGGAGTCCTTGCTTTTAAGCTGAGTGTTTCCATTATGTCATCCTTCGACTAATTTATTTTTCTCTTTTGCATATGAAATACAAGCCAGGATAATGAAATCTTAATTCATATTTTTAGGTCTTTAGTATGGTTGTCTGTTGGATTTTATTTTTTTATACAGAGGAAACTCATGAAACACACATTGCTTTTTAAAAAGGCTCACTGGAACCACTGCAGATTTTCAAAGTCTATAAAAGATAAAGTAAACTAATTAAAAAACAAACAAAAAAACAAAACAAAACAAAAAACCAAACAAACCAAACAAACAAACAAACAAAAAAAACCCTGCAATTATGACCCTTTGGTTGGCCAGCCACTAAAATTTAAAGGCATTTAAAAAAATACAAAACCACTGCTTCTGTCTGGGATGCTACAATTGTTTCCACATGTGAAAGGCAGTGTATTACAGCAAGAAAGACTGAAGTTCCAGGTGTGCCAGGCTAAAAATTGCCAGTAGTATTTTTCAGTACACCATCAACTGAATTTAGAAGTGTGCTAAATTTTATGAGTCAAATATACGTAAAATAAAGCCTCCATTGTTGTTTAGAGATGTCTAACTAGATTATCCTATGCAATATCTCAATGAATTCACTGGTTAAAAATAAGTCCCAAAGGTCAAGACTAAAAAAATCTCATGAAGTTCTGGGAAGGCCACAAATATAATTTCTCTCCATTAACCACACCAGAGTTGTTTGTTCCTATGGTAATTCCTTAATTTCTATAAGGCTCCCAATGACTGCCTTTCTAACCCTTCTCTTCCTCCTCCTCCACAACAAAAGCTCCAAATGTCTATTCTCTGCTCTTTGTTGTTCATTTGTTTTATCCTGCTTCCTCTGTTAAGAAGACAGGAGTTCTGTAAATGCCCACCATCCCATGCAATTCCATTCCTTTCCTTCATCCCTTATTATTATTTCTTTTCAGACAGAGAGGCTTCTCATCCTGACCTTCCAGTTAAACTCTAACAACACAAGCAAGGCCTTATTCTGGACAAAATTTGATAATGTTTTTGGTTCTATTCTTTAAAATAATTTCATAAAGATCTTAAACTCACACATCACTGATCCATGATCATCTATACTGACTGGAATGCTGAGCTGAAAGCAGAATCTAGTTATTCTGTGGAAATGAAGACAGTGGTATTACACATTCATATTCTACAATAATAAAGCTCTAGATCCTGTGCAGGAGTAAAGAAGCTACAAAAGAGAGAAGGCAGTTGTGAATAACTTCTTGTTATTTTCCTCTTCACTGAGGCAGAAAAAAATAAACTTCTACTGTTCATTAAAATCTCCTGGGGAAAAATACATTAAGTAATACATGAAGTTCAGTCTGGACAAAATACATGAAGTTCAGTCTGGACAAAACAGCAAAACTGAGCATCTTTGTCTGTATTCCACAGCCTGGTCCAGAAAGAAGAAGCAGCCAGCCTGACCTCCACTCACAGCTCTCAACAGGCCAATGCAGCAAATGAAAAAAACTGTGGTATTTTTGAGGAAATGCTGGGATTTAATAATTCTGAATGATGACTTTCAAGATGGATGACTATTTCATGAGCCATGAATGGTCAGAGAAGCAGAAAGAGCCTGGCTTGCTGCTTCCTGCATAGCTGCCAGAAAAAAAGGAAAAGCTAACCAGGATGAGAATAAAATACAAGCACCCTAGACTTGTTAAGTCCTTGGGGAGTAATTGGGATTAAAGCCAAGGAAGTAGTACTGGGCTATTTCCCATGGTTTTCAGAGATGCTTATGTCATCCAAACAGTGTACTGCAACATTTTACTCTTACAGATTGAAGAAAAAATTGTTTTGTGATCTCATCAGATTTAATTCTATTTATTAGCTCTCCTCATCTTTTATTTTGTTTACGACACGGTATGTTTTTAATTGTAATTTTTAGGAGCACAGACTCTTTTAAGCATAGGCATCTTATTCATAAAAAGGCAACAGTAATACCAGTAGGAGTTTTTACTGATACTTTGAAACTCCATCCATTTTTTTCTAATTAATTTTTTTTGTGACTAAGAGCTTTCACAGTGCATGCTTACAGATGATTTTAACTATGCTTTTTATTTTAACAGCTAAATTTTGAGCCTCTAAAAATTAACAATTAAACCTTTAAAAAATAAACAATAAATGCATCTAAAGTTTCTGCAATGACAGACTAGTTTGGGAGGGAATGATTTTTTTAAAGAACAAAAATACATCAGTGATTCCACCTCTTCCATGATTTTTCTGTTCATAAACTGGATTTATCCTTTTTTTCAGAAAGTCCCAAGTTTTTCCTTACTCTTCTCCCACTTCAGTTACATTTCCCTCCTCTATACTTTCATCCTTTTGTCTTAGGAAATACACATATGT
Source organism: Lonchura striata (assembly GCF_050655825.1). Lineage (NCBI taxonomy): Eukaryota > Metazoa > Chordata > Aves > Passeriformes > Estrildidae > Lonchura > Lonchura striata. The sequence goes on from NC_140703.1 coordinate 67,720,960, forward strand.
TTGCATTCTGTGAAACTACTACAAATGTCGTGTTACTTCCAGACAAATTTGGCAATATAAGAAATATAAATAAAGGACTGCAAGTATTTAGGACAATATTTAATTTTTGTACTTGGGGTCAATTACATGCAACTGGTTTTGGTTGTAGGAACTGTAGCAAACTATACTTGCTGGATAGCAAAACATGGTAGATGCCCAGGACACCTATTGACCACAAATTTTAAACCCATTGACTTTGGTCTACTTAAATCACCAAAGCATTAACTATTCAGACAGGCTGAAGGGCTCCAAAGACCTGTCTGTCTGGAAAAATTTTCATCTATAATGTATCAATTACAAAAGCCCCCCTAAACCAAATTCTACATTAATTTTTCAGAAATTAATTTTTAAAAAATATATTCCTGAATTAAAACAAAAAAAAAAAAAACCAAAACAAAACCCCAGTAACATAGATTGGAAGTTAATGTAGTCAAGGGAGGCACAGATTAATTCAGTTACTTACAACGCAGCTGTTTTCATGTTATGTTTGAAGCTATCACCTTCATGAAATATAACAAAATAAAAGACACAGCTGAAAAAAGCTGCAGTTTTTACATCTTCCCACATTTTACATTCTTCTTAAACATCCATTTTCAGTGTTTGCTCATTCTAGAATAAGGTGATCTATTTAATGAGATCTCTACAGTATCTCTTATGAGATGTGTATAGTCAAATTATAGCCTATAAAACTTTGGAAATTTCTGCCATTATGTCTAAACTTTCACATCTGAATTTGACCCTGTAAGTGCTAATTAATCTGGCACCAAACCTAACAATATCCATATATACATTGGCAGGAGCACTCTCCATATTTCTGCCTTTCTGCCATACATCTGCTTTGACTCTTATGCTCTGTCAAGCTCTTGAAATCCTGTCCTTAAGTCAATATACTACTCTCATCACTAGGATGCTCTTCCCTGAACTCTCTGAGATCTTTTTGGTAAACCCAAATAGAAAATACCACACCAAGAGGAAGTTTAACCAAAACTTGAATGAAAGGGACTCTATTACTGACTGCTCATACCCTGCAGCAATTTTGCCAGTAGCTGACAAGAATTCAGACAATCATAAGCAAGTAGTCCTTTGAACTGCTGGGACACTGACATCTTTTATGTAGAAGTAAATAAATGAAGGTAAAAGATTAAGTCTAGAGAATTGTTGTGGAAAATAGATGTTATTAATACCTCAAATAATTGGTGACCTTTGCTGCCAGAAGAATTACTTACACATGTTTCGGTGTAGAACATACACATCATATTTATTTTTACTTATTTTTACAATTAAGAACTTCCCCTTCAGGAAAACACAAAAAAAAAAAAAGAGGAAAACAGGGAAGCAAAGAACAGAACAGGCCTTCTGAAAGCTGGGCTGTAATAAAAGAGGAAAGGGTGCTTAATCATCAAAGAATGCATTTTAGCTGTGATGTTTTTTTCTTCTGGTTTATTATTGAAATCAAACATGATGACTGAAGACATTTTTAATGCTTGGAAAGCAGAACAGGCTCAGAAAACCACAGTATCTAGTATGTGTATTCTTTTTTCATAAACATAAAACTATACAAAACGAAAAATGTGACTTCATGTTCTACTTCTGCTTTGACAAAAAGAAATCTCAAACCCCTTGAATAAAATATTTTCTTGTTAATGAAATAAAACAAAGTAAAGAATGAGGCAATATAACATTAGTGGTTTCATTTTTCATCTGAACAGAAAGTAAATGCAGGTTTATTTCTTCACTCTCAGCTCTGTCTTTCTATCACAAATCATCTGTCTTGTTCCCACCTTAAGAAGGTGCACTGAGATTTTGAAAGCCAATATTCTTTACTACAAATTGTGCTTATGATTAGGCTCCAGCTATCTGGAGCTATCAATTTATCCACTGCAGGACATAAGATGTATTTCAGAAAACAGGCAAATCTTCAAAACTCATATCTGAAAAAGGACTGATGGGGAAGTAGGTAAAATGTACAGGTAAAAATAAATATTATATTATTCATCAGGTTTCAGTGTATATTAGAATTTCAGTTTTGGAACAAGATTATACTGTTACATTCAAAATAAATGTTCTCAGTTATTTGTAGGGTTTAGTTTATAAAGAAATAATTTTGTTTGGTTTATTTCCCAGAACACATTCTTCAAAACTTCACTTTGTTCTTGACATAAATTGAAAACAATAATATAGATATACTGTATACAGACTTCAAAATGGCATTAAAAGAGGCACATTATCAATATGTTTAAAACATTTAGAAAGCTCAGCTTTGCATCTTTCTAAGTGAATGACTAGATACTTAGACTGAGTAATATCTGTTCCAATAAACTACTCTGTGGGAAATGTTTTGAATAATGGTTAATTTATGCTGAGGTAATGACAGCATAATACAACTGAAATCTATGCTAATAGGAAAAAAGAAGTCCCTTCCAGCTATTTCTGTTACAACTGGCTGCAGTTATTTTCACATCTCTCTCCCCTGCATAAAATATTACTTTATGTGTATGTGAAAATGCTTGTTGCTAATTTTAAAAAACAAAAATTGGTACCTGCCATCCATATAGAGAAAAACAAAAAGAAAACCCAGACAATAAAGAAGAAATTTTTGTGCACAAGACCTATATTTTATATATTTCTGCAATAAAAGAGAGCAATTGTGGTTAATGTTCTTTTCATATCGGCAAAAAATTAAACTCAGTTTGAGTAAGACTCCAGGGTTTGAAATGCTCATGGAATTTCTAATGTAGATGAGAATGGGCAAAAGAATTTATTCCAAATAATACTTCAGGTAGGCTGAAGTATTAGAAGGCATTTTTCTGGAATTTGGGTTATTTACAAAATCACTGCAGTATAGATGAATGAATGACCTGAAATATGTAATAAATAGGCTGATTCAATTCTCATCAGCTTAATAAGTTACCATCATTTCTTCCATTTGAATGCTTAATGTAAAGCTGGTGGTGCTCTTTGAGTGGCAGTGCTTAGCTCTGCCTGGATAAAAAGCATTTTAATCATAAGTACAATAAAAAATAAACAAATCCCAAACCTTCTAATGGGCCATTTTGGACAAAAACTCCACCTGTGTGCCACAAACCAATGCCATTTGTTTACTTTAAGAGATTGTATCTTTCTTGATTCTGAAAAGGTTATGAATTCCTATAAACTTGTAACAGCATGATCCAGGAATGGTCATGAATTCAGATCATCAAGGATTCTTGAAATATTGACTATCTCTCATCTCTAATATATTCATTAACTGGAGATATCATGATCAATCATTGATCTAACTGTGGATAATTGTTTTAAGGAATGGTAGAAGGATGCTTTTAAATTGGAGTCGTATGGATCAGAATCTGACTTTTGACTTCTTGTCATAAATAGCTTGTGTTACTTAGGGTAGGTCCTCCCAGAAAGTAATTTCATAGTTAAATTGGATGCATAATTAAAATGTTTTGGTAATTCTGAAGAAAACACCTTCTGAAAGCCCTTTTCTCTGAACAATAAATATATGTAAGTGCACACATTAATATCCAAGTAGAAGTCTATACATTGGGCAGTTACTGAGTAGTAACTGACCTCATGCAATCTATATTCATTCCTTTTTGAATATTCTGATTCAATATGTCTTTTCCTATATTCTGTGTCTTCTGCAGAAATTTTTATCTACTGAAATAAATATCTTACCCTTAAAAAGTCCCTGTGTTTTGCTTCTTGATCTACAGAGGGCTATCATAACAAAGTGATAGCAAATAAAAACTCTCCCTTTTCCATTTAGAGAATGATACAGTGCTCTGAACTAACCAGAAAGACATTCAAATTATTCTATTCTATCCATACATATTACCGGAGTGAAACATTTATAAAATCCATTAATATTCTCCTGATAATCCCTTAAAGCAATAAAACACACAGGCCAAATATAATACAAACCAGTATAAATATATATAAAAAAAATTTGTTCTGTATGTTTAGGAAAAACATTATTTGGGATGAGGAAGAAGTAGATTTCTTCACAAAAATCAACAGAATGTAATACACATTTCTTAGAGAATAGAGCCCTTAGCATACTGGAAAATAATTTCTACTTTGATGACAGCTTTTACCTGAATTCTTTAACTCAACTTTGAAAAAAGCAGATATTGATACTACAAGCAGCTTCCAACTAATTTCACCACTATCCATATTCATGCTTAAACAGGACTGCTCCTAGAAAGGAAGCAAAGACCGTCCCTTGTATGGAGGCAATTAAATACAAGTGAACACATAAGTGGCCAGTGCTGTGGGTACAATTCAATCAAGCAGATCCATAGGGGTGGTTTTGATACTCTTGTCACATCAAAGAAACAGCTCCCAGAAGAAAAATATCTTAACAAGTTAAAAATGAAATCAGAATAAATTACTAATAACTCTGAGAGAAAGGAAGAACAAGCACTTGGTGGCAATGGCTGGTGCTACCTTGAAAGTGTTATATAGTGCTATTAGAATAGTGTGTTAATTTTTTCCCCATAAATTTGCCAGATTCAGTCACCAGGGAAGGGCTAGCACTCCAGCTCCCTTTGTTAAAGATATATCTATCTTGCTGAGTCTTGACAGCCCTATCATGTCATCCCTCTGTAGTAGCAAAAAGTGTTTCAGCAAGAAGGGGGAAAAAAATGAAAGGAGAAAAAAAGAATGAAAACTGATGTGATCTACTCTGCTTCCTGTGGGCATATTTCACTATAGCAGATCCAGAGGGATGCTTTGTTATTCCTGTCAGATCAAAGAAAGAGATAACAGAAGAAAATATAAGAGGAAAAATATAACCCAGAAATGAGGGTAGCTGAAAAGCACTGCAAGACTAGCACATGATTATGATTTTTCAAATTATTTAAATATGCTAAATATCAAGTCATCACCAAAGAAATAAATATTACATAGGCCATATGCTCTGTTAGCTGCCAGAAAAACTGTCCTACTAGGATTAGTTTATGGGCACAGCAACTGCCTGTCAAACATTAGCAATTTTAATAATTTTTCAATTTGCTGTGTGAGTCGCAAGTATGCTCAGGTATCTTGACAGGTGCTTGGGAAAAATATCTGAGCCCACTCGATTCACATTGCCTTGCTTTACTACATCCTTTCAATAACTCCTGCTGGAGTGGGGAGACGTAAGCATATGGTAAAGATGCAACAGTCACAGGAAAGTCATTGTACTGTACTACTACGCAGGATTTGCAGCTCAACACAAGGATGATACAAAGCCTAAGTCCAAAGCAAACCAAAAGCTGAAACGATTTTTCAAAACATTTCTAATCACAAACAAGGTGAAAGTGTAAAAAAGGAAATAAATAACGATCTGTCTATGATTAAAAAAAAAAAATCAATCAAAAAACCCCAAATATCTTTCTGCAAGTTAGATGTGGTTTCAGTACTACATGTGATTACCCTTTTATGCACTAAGCTCTCCACTTAATTATTTGTGTTTCATCTACAATGCATTAAATTAAGGTAGTAATAAATAAAAATAATTTTGTCTTGTCTATTGCATTTTCTAATTACCAGTATGGCTGTGTTGTTTCCTTTCAGCCACAACACTTTGTGTCATATGAGTTCCTAACTTGAAAAAAAGTACAACTCAAAGGATTTTTGAGTGCCCTCATTTCCAGGTCTCTGAAGAAGAAAAGGGCTCCTAAAATCTACAGATATTCTGGGAGAAACCAGGGGAGGAACTATATTTTACCAAAGAAGTGGAGCCATAACATCAAAGTGCTATATTGTTCTTTATATATTAGCATTCTCACCATCAATTCCCTGAAGTCAGCCAAGTCTGTCTAGTGGAAAAGGATTTGGATTATGATGTAAACTAACAGTAAAGACAATTCCAAATAACATCTAATGTCCAATATAACTACTGTTTACATATTAAAAAGAGATACAGGCTTTGTACCAGGGATGTTCTGTCATGTTTCTCCACAGGAGAAGACTGTCATGGTAAAGTTCATTATCAATTACTGCCTTACAAGTACAAGATGAGTTAAGCTGTCATAATTTTCTCAGCCAGAAATCCTGTGCTGTCAAAGAATGTCAATTTTTAATCTGACAAAAGGAAGAAAATTATCTGTTATTCTGACCTCTAATTTCTTGACATTTTAATGCTGTAATTGCTGTGGTTAGAGCTGCAACCATTATTCCACCTGTCAAGTAAGAATGAATCAATATCCTTAAGATGTTCAAGTTTTAGTTCCACCTCACTGCTTTTACTTTAAAAATGTTGAAGTGAATAAAAAAAAAAAAAAAAAAAAGAAGGATTTTGGGCCTGGGAAATGTTCATTTTATTTGTTACATGTTTTTTTTCCTCCTCACTATAATATGAAAATCATTTTCCAATATGTGACTATGAGAGCATTACAGCTGATAGAACTGGAGAATTTACCAATTTCTAATCATAAAAAATTAAAACCATTAAATTCAATTTTATACTTTTATTCCATGGGGTATATACATCAGGACTTTCCTGTTGCCCTTGTAACAACTTGAGGTAAATTATCATGACCAATTATTTTTTGTTGAACCAGAAATTAAGAAGTTGTTTGAAAAAATCAAATTGATTATGTCGAAATTAAACCAACTTATTTTACCCATCCAGTACAAATCTTAAGTTCCCAAAGAGATATTCCAGGGGCAGATGTATGTGATTTCATAGACTAAAGTAATCTAAAACTTAACGCTATCCCAGTATTAACGTTTCTATCTGTAGGATTTTTCTAAATGGAAAATGAAGAAAGAAAATCCAATGGAAAAATCTCCTATTCAATAGATCTGCAAAGACCAATAACAGAGGATGGCCATTTTTCCAATACTAAACAGTAGAGATTTCTTGAAGAGCTCCCAAAGCATATGAGAAATATGTAAGGAATTGCAGGGATCAGTTGTTCCACTGCTAAATATTTTTCTGTAGATAGATGATTACAGAAGTAATTTTAATATTCTTTACAGAAAGTTAAGAACATCTTTTTTAGTGGTTAAGCGAGGTGCTCAAGTAAAGTGTGAAAGTGAAAGGGCCAAAGTACAGCATAAACAGGTCACAGGGCCCCACCTTTTGAAATTATATCTTTCAATCAGCTCAAATGTAAATGAGAGGATATTTTTTATCTGGAGATTTATTTCACTGGATAGATTCATGTGGGACTCAGTTCAATATGAAATTAGTTATGGCCACAGTTACTGCCTTACTTAAGCCCACGGTCTGATGATGGCTACTGCCAATAAGGTTGTATTGATTGGCTTATTTTACAGCCATGTATTGGGAACATTCACCATCCTCTGTGACACAGGACCACAACATTTTAGTTTATTTACAAAATAAACATCAAGGGCATTTGGATACTGAGAGATGCATTTTCCTGGAAAACTTAATGGTGCAATTAATTCTAAATTGCATCATTTCTAAATTAAAATGACAGTGTTAATTGCCTAAGAAGTTGTTTATATATTATTGACTTAAAGGGCATGAGTTAGATATACAAGTAACAAAAACAACTCCATGAATTTTCTTAAATTTCTGATGACAAGATATGCAAGCAAGTAGAGCCCTAGGAGAGCTGAAGAATCTCATCATATCACAAGATGCTAGATAAGGTGCACAGACAGACAGATAGACCTCAATCCTACAAGTTGTCTTGTGGGAGTAGACACTAAAAGTCAAGACATAGGAGTGTTTGCCCATACAGATCAGGACCATAAGCCATGCAAATTCCTTGTATTCATGGTGCTTGATACTTGTTTTATACTTTAAAAAGCATTGCTTCTTCTTATCTCTAGAAGAGCATGACTCTTCTCATGCTCAAAATTTTAAATCCAGAAAATTATTATGCAGATGTCAACATGAAATACTTGAGGCAGGAGGAATCAAAGGAATTGTGGCCAGTCTTAAAATGAAGAAAATATTAGGTGTTTAGAAAATCTAAGGCAGGTAGTGAAAATCCAGTTATAGGAAGCCTGGGATCTGAATGGTTTTTTAATTCTGCTACCAAAAGTAACAGAATGCAGCAAAAACAACAAACACAAAAAAACCCAAACAAATTCAAAAAACACCAAAACCATCACAAAACTCAGTAATTAGCTGAATGAATGCTTTCCAGAATTTACTTTTTCCTGAAATCTGTAGATTTCTGTCTGCAAGATTGGAAACAAACAAACAAAACCCCATTGCCTGGCAATGTACATTATTACTGTTTTGCATACAGCAGATGGCAGCTATCTGGGGGAATGGAAGATTGTGTGTAGAGCTTCTTCACAGCAGTACTCATCTAGCAGCTGTTGCTTCCTCACACTTTCCACCAAATTTCAATTGTTTTAGTCAACAAATGAATGTTGCTAGAAAGTCATCATGCAAATTAATAGGTACTAGAAAACCACAATTAAAATTGTTACTTTTAGTGAAAACAAATACAGTCATTGGAAGAAAATGTAGCACAATATCTAGAACTTTTTTTTAATTTACTGATTAATTTAAAACACTCACTTGTATATATTGCAAAAGTACATATATTTAATTCATACATATATATAAATATAAGTACTTGAATGCACAACAAATAGAAAGCATTTTCTATTTTGATAACCGTTTGATGAGAATTTATGTGATTAAAAGTAATTTAGATAATTGCTGCAGTCAGTCTAGAAAATACATTCTTTCTCAGACACATTTTTACCATCATCTGACTGTAAAGTTTAGATTTTTGTCCTCTGTGACTATGATGCAAGTTTTTTTCCAGTTTTTCAGTTCTACTAAGTGGACTTAATACAAGTAAATTATAAAACGTAGCAGACACTATATTAAAGAATATGTATTGCAATATAATTTCCTACACCATAACTGAATATTAAATCTATTAGGTTCATTTGTTTTATTGCTATTTTATTCAAACTTGCTTCTAAAATCACCTGGGGCCTAAATCCTGAATCAAGTCAAACACATCCATTTTGCTCAGCAGTGAAAGATGGAAAAAGTACCATTTCTTGTGAGATGACAGCAGTTTTTAGCATGCAATGACAGTAAGCACCTACCTCCCTGAGGACAGGATCAGTGATACTGTCCAGGTTCACAGAGCCTTCATATGTTAGGTAGTGGAAAACGTTGAGTGCACGCACAGCTTCTGGTCCTCTTTGCTTGTAGCCAAATATAAGGTCAATCCACTGATGAAGCTGACATGATACAAACTCGCTTTCCAGGGCCTGCAAGGGAAATTCCAGATTAGGAAAACTGAGAAAACATAGCAGGCATCCTTACATTTTCTCTTCAGGCTTATTTGATATATTTGAAATCTTTTGAACATTAAAAAATATAACTTATTTTATTGAGATTACTAGTAAAAATATTCTCTTTTTCCTTCACCTTTATATCACACTAATTTTCTTCTCAGCTACTGAGTTTCTCCTAGCTGCAAGTATTTTAATAAATTCTGGACTTTTCAAGTAGGTTAGGCAATTTGTCAAAAAAAAACCCAAAAAAGATGGAAATGGGAAAGAGAATTCAAGAAAGCAGTCTTCCAACTCATGTTCAAAATAGTTATAATTAGTCTTAAATCTAAAATGGAAATTCCTTCACTGTTTTTTTCACAGTGCCACTACTCAGTATGAACACTTTCCAGCTAGGACAGAACTTCATGTCTTTCTGAGGAAATTTCAGATTTTACAAGTTGATAAACTTTGGGAAAAGATTATTAATTTTGTTCATTTACATCAAAAGGTGGCTGCTTCAGAACTAATCATAAGGTACTGTAGCACCATGCCATGCCCTGTTTACTGGCAGCTGCCCCCTCCTCACCACCCCACAAGCAGGACTAGCCTCAGACAAGGCAAACCATGCCTGGGTCATCATGCAACCGTTCCTCAGAGATTTTCCCTGTAATGCTCCTCATGGAAGAGAACCACTCTGTGCTTTAGTGGAAAACTGGACCCTTTTCTGTCAAAACTAGTGACTATTATCTCTAATGAAAATGGATGGGAAGGCTCTGGCTTAAGAGCTGACATGTTGCTCAGTTTTCAAGGGCTTAAGTTCAGCATACCATAAAAAGCTATAAAGAAATGTTGCAGACAACCATAAAATTTTGTTGTTTCCTTTTCAAAATCAGAAGCCATCATATGCATAATGCAATATTATCAAAATAGCATTCACATTGCTTAATACTATTAAACTAATACTAATTCGTTTCAAAGCATGCCTCCCAACAAATAATTTTAAAATGCCATATCCTTAATTATATTGTACTGTGCATGTACAACATTATATTGTCAGCAACTACATAATTCCATATAATCTTTTTCATAGGACTTCTATATTAGTTAAAATGCAGGATGCTAGTATGCAAGAATAAAATTACGTATGCTACAGCAGCAACCAATAAAGCATTTCCTTATTTCAAGTACTCAAATTTTAATGTTCCTTTTGTATGTGATAAAGCTTTTTAAGAATTTAGAATTTAAAACCAGTTATCTTTCTAGCATCCACATCAAATCCACTTGCAGCAATAAGCCTAAGAGCTCTATTGAGTATCTGAAGTCCACATATTAAAAGTTTCTTTTGATCTGTATATATTATTTATTTATTAACATGTGATTAACAAAAAAATTATTACATATTTCTTTGGTCAAAATTAGCATTTTTATTTCTAGAATATTAAGATAATTTCAGGAAAACAGAAGAACTTTTGATTACTCAAAGATTAGACAATACATTTGAAAAAAATCGATGCTTGGTTTAAATGAGCATATTTCACACTTTTCTCATCTAATATCCTCTCGCTGGTGTTAGAATCACAAAAACATGGAATAATTAAACAGTTTGAGTTGGAAGGGACCTTAAAAGGTCATATAGTCCAAAACCACTGCAATGAACAGAGACATCTTCAACTATTCCAGGTTGCTTAGAGCCTTGTCCTGTCTGACCTTGAATGTTCCCAGAGATGAGACATTCACCACATCTCTTGGCAGCTTGTTTCAGTGCTCCATCATCCTGACTATAAAAAATTTCTTCCTTATATCTCGTCTGATCTATCTTCTTTTCATTTAATGCCATTACTCACTGATGTTATCTCAACAAGTTCTGCTAAAAAGTTTGTCCCCATCTTTTTCACTGGACTCTTCAAGTACTGAAAGGCCACAATAAGGTCTCCCCAGAGTCTTCTCAAGACTGGACAATCCCAGCTGTCTCAGCCTGTCTTCATAGGAGAGATAATCCAGACCCTGGTCCTCTTTGTGACCCTCCTATGGACCCACTCTAACAGGTCCATGTCCTTCCTGAGGACCCCAGAGCTGGAAGCAGCACTCCAGGTGGGGTCCCTCCAGAGCAGAGCAGAGAAGGGCAGAAACACCTCCCTTGAACTGCTGCTCATGCTGCTTCAGGATGAGGTTGGCCTTCCAACCTGCAAACACTTTATTGGCTCATGTCCAGTCTCTCATCCACCAGCATCCTCATGTCATTTTGGCAGGGCTGCTCTCCATCTGTTCGTCCCCCAGACTGCATGGATACTGGGAATTTCTCTACCCCAGACACAGCATCTTGCACTTGGTCTTCTTGAACCTCATGAGATTCCCATGGGCTGCTTCTTATGCTTGTTCTGATCCCTCAGGACAATATCCCAGCTCTCAGGTGTGTCAACCACACCACTCAGCTTGGTACCATCTGCAAATCTGCTGAGGGTGCACTTGATCCTACTGTCTATGTCATTGTTGAAGATATTAAATGGTACTGGCCCCAGGGCAGACCACCACTTGTCACTGATATAATTGAGCTGATGCATCTGTCCAATCAACTCCTTATCTACCAAACAGTCCCCCCATCAAATCCAACTTTCACCAATTTAGAGAGAAGGATGTTACAAGGGACCGTGTCAAAAGCATGTCCAAACAAATGACGCCTGGAACAATTCCCTTGTCCACTGATGCCATCATTCCATCATGGAAGGCCATTTGGTTGGTCAGGAAAGACTTTCCCTTGGGGAAGTTATGTTGGCTGTCCCAAATCACCTTCCTGCCCTCCATGTGTCTTAGCACAGCCTCTAGGAGTATCTATTCTATGGCCTTCCCAGGCAAGTGGCCAGTAGTTCCCAGGGCCCTCCTTTCTACCCTTTTTAAAAATGGAAGCAATGCTGTCTTTTTTCCAATCACCAGGGACTTCTCCTGAGTGCCATGATATTTTGTGGAGAGTGGCTTGACAACTAGGTCATTTCCTCAGGACTCTGGGATTCAACACATTAGGGGCCATAGATGCATGCTCAGGTTCCTCAGGTGGCCACCAATTTGATCTTCTCCTAAAGTGGGAGGGAAATTGTTCCCTGAGTCCACAGTTTGCATTCTAGTCACTTGAGAGGTGTGGGAAGAGAGGTTGCCATTGGAGATTCAGGTAAAAAGTACCTTGAGTACCGTGTTCGTTGTTACCAGTTTGTCAGTCTTGCTCATGAGGGGAACTGCACTTTTTTTGACCTTTCAAGTTAAAAGACTTAAGAGAGTTGAACACATATGTTTTATTTCCCTAAGGCAGTTTCCACTTACATGACCAGCCCTTACTCAGCACCTTTTCATTTTAGAGAAGGTCTTACTGACCCTGGCAGGTTTGGAGAACTTATATTTCTCACTGATTAATAGTTATTTAATATTTTATTTAATAATTAATAATTAATTAACTACTTAATTATATTTAATTATTTATTAAATTATCTACTTTTCAACAACTACATATCATGTCTTTGTCTCCAATTATTTTAACAGATTTATTGTACTATGTTTACAGGTATAATGGTCCTTAATTCCTTGGGCAAGAACCTTAGTTTCTTGAAGAAACTTTGAGGAAATGTATAGCAAGGGAGTATAATTATTTTGAGCTATATTTTTCAGAAGAGTGGAAGCTGTGTGGTGTAACACTGGTTTGATGCAGAATTTAGGGAAAGGACCAAAGTAGAAGGTAGAGAGAGAAGCCAGAGCTATGAAGAAGAAGGGCTCTTCATGGGCTTTAGCACTGCACAGCCTCCAGCTGCAGGATGAAATGGTGCTGTGTGTTGCTCACAGCCTCCCAGTCGGGTCCTGTGGGGTATGGCACCAGGCATGAAAAACAGGAAAGGTGTCTTCAAGAAAGGGGCACCAAAATGCTACAAAGTCCCACCTCGCCCTCAGTGGGTCAAGGCTTTATAGTCTGAATTTATTTTAGTCCGGGAAAAGGTTCTTGTATCAGGTCTGACCTGGTTTCTTCCAAGTACTTCTGCAATGCTACTCATGTGATACTTGCAGAATCCTCTCCCTAATTTGCTCTAATGCACAGGCTACTCCCCTCCATGTAAGTGCCTCCTGAAAATTTATGAGCTGTTCACTGTCAGCGGTACATCGTTTGGTTTCTCAAGAATATGCAATGCTCAGTAGGGAATAGGGTGAGGGAATTTTCTGTATAAAACATAATTTGTAGGTACAGTAGGAAAAACATACAGAAAATAACAATAATATCCTTAAAATAGGCTGGTGATTGCAATAAAAATCAGCACTTTGGATTTAAATTATTTTGAGGGCTCTAATTTTATGATCATTTTTAGTATGAACTATAGAAACATTTAAAAATTATTACTTATATAATTATGTAATATCTGTATAATGATATAATATGGTTTTTAAATATTTTTAAACAGAAATGAACCAAAATCCACCTTGTTATCTATCATAACTAAAATGTACACAAAACAGTTTTATTCAAGCACTCCCCAAATGAACTAATTTGAACAGTTACTAGGGCTTCATTTTCAAAGAGCAAAATTCCAGTCAAGTTTTTTCATGAGTTTTGTTTTAAGGAAGGTGTTTACCTTTGTTACGAAGGTGTTTACCTATGTTATTGTTTCCAGTGGAGTGGCTTTTATTGCTAATAGGTAAATGCAGGCATAATTATGCATCTAGTATATGCATATTTGGTGGGTTTTGCGTGTCAACAGGCAAGTGTATGTACATATGTTCCACAGGTTGAAAATCTGACCTATGGCTGTTGTAAAATAAAAAAGGTATTAGTAAGTTGATGTTAAAATGAAACAAAGTTATTATAAACCAAATTGCTTCTTACTATAGCTCTTTTATGACCTTTATGAATGCTGCACACTTTCCCCTATGGTCATTCAAATTTCATATTTAAAGATATTTTCACAGGCATGTCAGTAGGAGGCAGTGGTTTTTATTGTAATATAGACTATATGCTGTATAAAACATCAGAAGTTCTGGATTTATAAAATATCTATCCAGGTATTTTTTGTCACTAGAGCTGCAACTTGTCTGGACCACAGTTGCACCTTCTCTTTCTGCAGTTCCTGCCTTGCTGCCTTGCCCTCCATATCCATATGCTAACTGTCTTTCCAAAAACCTTTCCATCTTGCTATTAAATTATATGTAATATATTTAAATATATTTTCTTATAATTACTCTGAGATAGTTTGGTTTTACAGATCTGCTCAAAAACATTTCAGCCTGTGAGATGGGTTTCTCTCCTCTCCTCTCCCCTCGTATCCATAGTCCTCTGCAGCAATTGCAGATTCTCTCCTCCAAATATTTCTCTTCTACAGTTACTATTCCTTGCACTGACTATCAAAGTTAAATCCTTGACTTTCCTCATAAAGTATTTCAGGCAAAACTGCTATCTGAGATTAGTTATGTTCTTTTAAGCAAAGTAATATTTTAAAAGAAGTGACAAAGAAGTACACCATACAGATTTGGGTCACTCAGGGATATCTGCAGAGAAACTGATCCTTTATGTAAGCGTCTTCACGATACAAGTAAGATTCTTCAGCAGTATAGCAAGTTAAAAAAAAAAAAAAACACTGCTAAAAGTAATTTAAAAATCTGAAGTAGATTGAAACCTCTTTTGCCTAAACAAGTTTTAATTGCATAACCTGGCAATACCAAAAAAAAAAATCAAAGCGACTTTTTAGGAAGTAATATCAAGTCTTATCGACTTCTTATCTGGTAGAAAAGAAATGGTGAGGAGGAAAAGATCTTCTAGATTCTCATAACACAAAGATTTCATGCTAGATATTTCTAATGACTATTCAAGAAGCTTTTTAATTATGAAATACTATGCATCCTTCTGAATAGCCAGGGAATGGTACAAAAATGCAATTGGCAGCAGAGGAGTGCAAATAAATCATTTCAGAGACAGAAAGAAAATTTAATCTTAGTAACAGTTATGTAATAAGAACAAACTATGTAGAACAAAAACAAGACATCGTTTAGTCTTTCAAAAATATAATTTATCATGAATACATTTTTCTGAGCACTGCAATTTGTAATTTAATATGTGCATAAGCCATAATTAAAATATCATTATAATTAACTTTGAATTACACAATCTTGCATCTTTTGTTTCTAAACTAAAGAATGCTTATTATAAAAGCTGTGCTTCAGTGTTTCACAGTGGTGTTCCCTGCCTTGATTTAACATGCTTGACTTACTGACTGAATCTGTTCTATTTCTGGCTCTTGGACTGCTCTGAGTCTGTGGGGACTGAGAGGCTGAGTAGGACTACAGATGCACATCTGTGGAAGGTTTTATGCGTGGATTTTTTTCCCCTGGTAAACTGGGAGATTATGATTGATGAGCCCAGCATTAGGGTAATGTTATCAGGGACACTTTCTGCCTCTGTCCTTTGTACTGCTGCTGAGGTCAGACCATAATCATGTTAGCATTGAACATAGTGCTCTATTAATGTTTCATGAGTAGCTCCATAGTAATCAGTCTAGCTTTGGATGGATAAATAAAACTGCTATAACAATCTCTGATGTATAAATTGAATGTTGAATATATTGTAATAGGTCTTGAAAGTAACTTAACTGTCTTTTCCAGTCTTTTTAATAAGTCTAATTTTCAGAAGTTTAAAGGAACCTCTTTTGATGGAAAACCGTTTCCACTTCCACTTCCATGTTCAGTTTGAAGTGTAAAACAAGCAGCCAAACAATCAAATTATACAATAAAAAATCCCAGCCTGCTATTTATTCATTTGCACAGAATTTTAGTAAAGCTTGTTAACCAATTGATTAAATTGTGCTGATTTATGACACTGTACCTCTGTGATGTTTCTGAGGCTGTTCTGTGTTTTCTTTGGTAAATAACAGGATGAAAAAATTGGATTCTTGCTGTTATTTAAAGAAAATGCTTACATTCATAAATGTGCAAGTAGTATATAAGGATTTTTATTTACTCCCACATCAAATTACACATCATATATGCCCACAGAAAGCACACACAAAAAAAAAAAAAAAAAAAAAAAAAGGAACACAAGAAAACAGCAACAGCTAGGGAAAAGAATCCCACTGTATGTTATACACTAGCACATAGTATTCTTCTTCCCACTGAAATGAAATTACTACTGCTGATTTTAATAGATAAAGGATCAGGAAAACCCTTACTTGAAACATTCCTTAGTTTTCTGTAAACATATTCTGTACTTGCTTTGCTAAGTTGCTGTAGAAATTCCAGGCTTGCACAAGCTTGCTGTGTTTTACACATCAGCATCACACCCAGACTATTTTTTTTCCTCAAGAAAAAAATGTAACAGCCAAAGCCTGGCCTGGGGATGACCTAACTGAATAATACATCTGCTGGCCAGTTCAAATAATGGAATCAGACATTAGGTAGAGAATGTCAAACTTTCCAATCTCTTTGTATTTTTCCCTTTGACCAGTTTCATTCTAGTGACCAAAAAAACGGGGTACTGGCAGCTTGCTGTGTGTGTTAAAACCCTACATGACTAAGTTTTTCTGAAAAATTATTACACATTCAAATTATTACATTTTGAAACTGTAATTCCATTACTTCTTATTACACATACGATCTGCATTTTCATGAAAAGGATTATCCTTCTTTAGCTACTTGCTCTTCATAATAAGCTTTGTAAAATACTATACATATATCACGCTCTTTAAACTCCTGAAGTTATTCACTTTGCTTTTATCCTCTGAACTCCATCCAAATGTGAATGCTTCTATTTTCTAGTCACCCAAAAGTGACTCTAATATTCCAGGTGCAGTCTCAAAAGAACCATAGATAGGTACAACTGTTTACATCCTCTGTGATGTAATGATTCTCCATAGATGGCATCAAAATACATTTATTTCTGGTGGATATAGAATTACAGAATTTTATCTAATCTAATTGCTGTTCATTGTCACCCCTACCTTGCTGCTGCTCTATTTTTGGTACTATTTTTGGTTTCCAGACTTCTGCTTCTTATTATCTTCAATTCTTTCCTCCCAAGGTGATTTTCAGTCTATGTTCTACATCTAATTCAAATAAATCTATGCCTCTTTCTCCTGTTTTGTAGGCAGTTCCAAACTTTATTATCATTTTCATGGTTCCTGATTGCTCATTTGAAGACAGCATGTATCAGTGTAGAGATTAATTTTAGCTACTGATTATGCTCTTGCTAAAAGTAGATGATAGGGTGAATGAAAGCCATGCAGAAAACACCTCCTGCAAAACTGCACAAAAATGGCATAATGCTCATATCTCTGAGGAAAGGGCTGGAAAACACTAGAGGAAGGGTCTGATATAAATGGGTTATAATTTGTGATTTTAGAATCTGAAATGTACTCAATTATTTGGAGCCTGCAATTATGATACTACTCGTCTTAACATCAGTTTGTCTGTCTCCTGGCAGTCTGAGCATACTTACACATATGTGGAACCACTCATTATCTCCCTGTCAAGTCCTGTAGCCCTAAAGAGGACTAAATGCTATACTCTAAATTCATGTAAGCAGATGTTTTCTTCAACAGCATGAAACTTTTCTGTGGAGAGCTGCTATGCTACTTTTTAAAGAGCAGGAATTGCACAAGGGAAATTAAATAAAGCTTAAGCTTTTTTCCAGGTGATCTCTTATCACATAGTGCCTTTTATCCTCCTAGTAATAACTCCTACATTGTGGAAAGAAAATATTAATTTTTGCAAAATTTAAGAATGGGAGTCCTTAATATGCATCTCTCATTATATCCCCCAATAGGTGGCAGCTTGCTTCTCCATTTTCACCAAGGAATCACACTTCTGTTCTTTCAGATGTCAAAACTGATCCTCTAGGTCAACTTTAATCTGCTTGCACCTGGGCTCAGTTTGGGTTTAGCCACAACCACAACCCAAAAAATAGCTCTGTGCAGCAACATGGGCACTCCAGAGACACCAGCCTGTGATTGCACATGCCGCACTCAAGAATTCAGATGGACTCCAGTGATCCTTTCAGTACACCTCCTTTTCTAACAAAATTGTTTTTGAATTTATTTTCAGCAGCTGAGACAATTGCTTGTTTTTAAAAAGAATTTTCCAATATATGTGGTATAAGATAAATCAGCCAAGAAATGTTGTTCAGCTTCTTCCTGTCAATGACAGAATACATTTCTCCTGGTTTGTGTAGTACATTTCATGTCTCAAGTGATGAGGTTGCCATCACGTCCTTAGGAGACTTGTACATATGTCAAACCACTTATTCTTCTAAATGGAGAACACTTCTAAATCATCTACATCTAGGAATAGGTTTGGTTTTATAATATTCTTCTATTCTTTGGAACTTCATAGAGCTATTTTTTTTCTATCAACTCCCAAAGAACAATTTTCTTTAAATAGACAATTATTAAAATTAAATTACCAAACTGATCAGTAAAAAAAACCCCAACAATTCAACACATTGCTAGACTTGCAATGCTACCACAAAAGCACTATTGGAAATAAGGCATAAACTGAGCAGTTCGGCAACCATATGGAAACCCACAGCTTACTGAAATCACAGTCCTGACTCTTAAAGAAAGACAAGCAATATGCATATTAAGGAAAAACTATTTCCAGAACAATACCATAAATTGAGGTATTGCTGGCCTAAGCATCTGAATAAACCTTGCTTTTCCTAAAAAGTACTAAAAGCATACACATGCATTAACTTTATCCATAATAAAATAATTGTCTATCAAAATTTTTAAAAATATACACCAAAAAATGGTTTTTCTGCTTAAGTTCTGGAGGGCACATGATGATTTACATCAGAGTAGTTCTTTTGCAGAATTTCTTCAAAGGCTGCAGTTGTTTGCTAATGTTCACATTTCTACAGTTCCAGTTCATCTTGATGAACAGGAAGTGCATATCTTCAGGGGAATAATGACTACAAGATGGCTTGCAAGATATCAGCATTTATAGTATTCTTTTAATTTTTGATGTAGAAGATGGCAAGGAGGAACAGACATAAATTTTTCAGGCTATCTTGTATTGCCAGGCTCATGCATGTCTGATGCTTTTTCATGAGAGAGTAAATTTAACTTTCCATAACCAGTGCACATGGAAGGAAAGTCTACTATAAAATAAAGGGTTCTGTCAAGAAAGGCAGAATGAAAATTCTGTGCTTTTTTATTTTAATTTTTCTAAATCTACTTCTAAAGAGATGAAAAACATAATTAGGTTAGCTTGCTAAAATATAGAATCCCTTAGACTAAATTAAAGTATAGCTTACCATCCTGTTGATACGGACAAAGTCTTCAGGCTTCTTGGCCCATGGAGGGAGGTCAACATCATTCACAACAATTTCGTCTTCCCTGATTCCTAGATTGTAGCCATTACTGTTGACAAACATCTCAGGTAGGTAGTAAAATTCTGGAATTAACTCCTAGCAGGGAGAAAACACACAATAAGACTTCACATTTAAAAGAGATGCTAAATGGTACTCCCAGAATCAGGTTCTCTTGTACTACATATTGAAGCATTCCTGTTTTTTTTTTTTACTGTTTCTGTGCACCTTTTTAAAGGAATTTTATATCCTGCTTTCTTTGACTTACAGTAAAATGTATTCCACATAATGAAATACTCAAACTTTGTTTTTCCCATACCTGCTTTTGTGAAAAGCACAACTTTAGACAAGGCAGTGCATGTGAGTAAAGGAGACTTCTTCAGAATAACAGGTACAAGAAAATTTGTGCTAAGCCTTCAATATGAGACTATTTGTGCTAAGCCTTCAATATGAGACTATATTGGACTTTTAAATTATTATTTAACAAAAATATGCAAAAGGGGAAAATTTGCAGATATAAATGTGTCTTGATCTTACTTTCATTAATTCTTTAATTGCATAAGAAAAGGTGGTAAGTTTATTACCTAGATAATAAAAAATAATACATGGTGAAGATCTTTTTCTACCGTAAGAAAAATTCAAGAATACACAGAGGGAAAAATATCTGTACAACAAATGTTTTTCAAACAGATATGCAGGATACTTAAAAAGTGAAAGATCAATAACTGCAACATATAATAAATAATAGGGAACTTAGGGTGTGAATTTTTTCCCAATTTCCAGAATAGCTAAACAGGAATCCATTTTGACAATGAATATTGCTATTTGTTCCTGTTAATTTAGCATTAAGTATTGAACTGCAATAAAAACAAGAAAGCTTTAAAGCCCACTATGTCTTCCCTAATATCCAGATATGGATTAAATTCACCAAATTACATTGTTAAAAGCATTATGGCATTCAGTTGTGTAACATGATCAAAACTGATGACACAGCACCTGAAATCAAAGTCTCTTTGTGGTCCTTTCAAAGGCTGCAGATATGCGAAGCAAAACCAACCCTACTGCAGACACAAACTTATCTAATTAAATCTGATCTGCAGGTCCATAGAGAATAGAGTAGTTAAAGCAATCTTTCAAATTTATAAAGTAATTTTTAAAAAAGTGTATTTGTTACAATTTTAAGTATGTTTAGGAAGACAATTTAATTACTTCTTTACATCATAGTATACTAATATAGGTTAGACTAAAATGAAAATTTAATCAGTATCTAACTAGTATAAAACATTAACCAAGTGAGACAGATATGCCTGAACATTAATAACTCATTATGAAAGAAGCTACAATTCCAAAAAGAAAAAAAACAATTAAATTATTAGCTAGAGTACGTATAAAACAGAAACTAGAGCAAAAACAAAATAAGAGAAATTCTGAATATCCTATAATGTTAAAAGAAAAAAGATTCATTTAATGCCTATCTTAAGTTTTATTATAGACACCTCTAATTTATTCAGAGTATTTCTAAAAGCAATCTTCCCCCCTTCCCCCAAAACATGATTCACTAAATCTCAGGCTCCAAAGAAAGACCTTTGATTTTCTCTAATGGAGCCCAAAGAAGAATTAATGATACTCACAGTTGGAGAAAACTATACAGAAATCTTTCAGGGCTTCAACAAATCACTAACTCAAAACTCACTGCCCAACATGTACTACCACATAAATCACTGACAAACTAAGAGCATTGCCTTAAAAAAAAGGAAAAATTCATAAAGACCTCAGAAATATCAAAAAGTCTAAGTTAATCCTAAAGCAAATATTCAAATGAAGCTGAATTTATTAAGGAAAAAGTTAGAAAAGTTTGTTCCTACTTTGTATAAAAGCTTTGAAGCACATAGCACTGGTTGTGATTACTATCAATTTTTATTCAATATGGTGGCACAATAACCTGCAATGTTACAGCGACCAAGTCCTTAGATTCCATTAAAGAAAAGTTATTTGCTAAATTTCCTTTTTCAGTTTTAAATGTCATAGCATGTAACTGTGGACTTTTACATCTACCATATCTGAAAGATTTCTGCTATCCAGAGACACATCTAGTGTTTAACTGAATTCTACTAACCTTTTGACTGTGGGGCTATCTTGAAACAAAGGGATTTAAGTCACTGAGTATTTTTAATGGTATTTCTATTTAGTAAGTTTTTCTTTGCTGCTCTTTGCTTTCAGGGTAATTTAATGTTCCCTTGTCTGGTATAGCAGAAAACATAAATAGAAATAGAACAAACAAAAGTATGTGATTAACTTTCTTTATAAGATTTATTGTGTTGTGTATGTTTAGTTTGAGCTGTCTTATTCCTGTGCTCTGGAAATTAACCAGTGCCAGACTTCTGAATCCTCTTCAAATAACACTCTCCCTAGAATCCTAATAATTTCACTTGAACATCTCCTGGTAGTTTGTTTTGTTGGTTTTTTTTTCAGTCAAAGTAAAAAAACCTTAAACATAGTATTTAAAAGAGATGAACTAACCCACTGTGTTATAGTCTCAGCATTCTCTTCAATGTTATTTTTAGTGCAGCCTACAATTACATTGCTTATTTGAGTACTATTTAGCATGAATTGAAATTTTTCTTGAAATGTGAGCCATGTCACATGTGACCTTTCCCAGATACTTGCATATTTCTCATACTTTGTATTAACCATTCAGTTTTCTTTAGCAACATTTGATTTTCCTCTTGTAATTTTGTTGTCTCCACTATTTACTAGAACTAAGAAATCACAGTGCTTAAAAATAGCTCAAATAAATATATCCCTTTCTCATTTCTAGAGGATGAATTAGTATATACTAAAACACAGGCACAGATATGAAAGCCTGTGGCATCCTGTACACATGAACTTCAGATTCATGAATTTAGCTACTTAGATGAATAGAAAATACAACCAAGCTAGAGATATGTGATAAAAATTTTGGTTTTATGTGTTTATTCTGCTGTGACAAATTGAAGAAGCTCTCTTCTATCTCATGCCAAAGGCAAGCAGTGGCTGGGCATAGAAGGGCAAATATCCTCTTCCCCAGGGCCCCTGAGCATGTTTCACTGAGAGAAGTATAAAAGGGGAGAGGCAGAGAGAGGAAGGATTAGCAAGGACAGCGAGGCAGAAAGGATGGAGCCCAGGAGGTTCCTGGGAAAAGGAGCCGACAGGAACGAACCTCAGAGGAGACGGCAAGATGACAACTGGGGCCCAGAGAGAATCATGTTAACTAAGAAGCCACTGAAAGTTGCAAGAATGTACAAAAAATGCAGGAAAAGATAACACTAGCAAGGGCTGGAGTTATTTTCAAAGACTATTAACATTTTTCTCAGCCAGAGTTTGGTTTTCCTTTGTTTCACAAACAAGCATGTGGCAGTTCATATTCTAATAAAGATTATGACTTGAGAGAGCTGCTCTTTTGGTAATTTTTCTGTTATGGACAGGAAACAGACACTTCAAATAAATAGCTGTTTCAGGGTGAAATTCAGAGAGGTGACTGTGTCCATTCCTCCATTCCAGATGACGTTCAGCTATGATGCTATCCTGCAAGATATCTGTCTACCCTGTTGTCCCAGAATTTGAGTGAGAGCAATTCTACAATTATTCCATCAACAGGTCTCAGTGTTCTTCATCTGGGGAGTTTAACCTAATAACTGCCCTCAATCCTTCATTATGCAATCTAAGTAAATATTCTCTCATCTTAGCTATCAATCCATCCCAGATACTGAGAATAAATTACTGTTTTCTCTTTATATTGTTTACTGCATGTTTGAAAAGCATTATTTACCAGATTTAAAGCCTTCAAGCTCCTAAAAGTCTAAATTAAGGATAATGATGTATTGCTCCATTGTTTTTGTTACAGAAATGCAAAATAGTCCTCTAACCTTCCCAAATCAGCTAGTAGATTTATTGCTAAACAGTCCATAATTTAATTTACTTCTTTATATACTTTGGCCATATCATATTTTGTCACATGTTCATCACACAGAAGCCAAAATAAATGTTATTGTCAACCTTTGTAGTCTTTACATTGGAAATGGAGATCACATACTTTTCTGACAGCATCTGCTATTTTTCATTCACTTCAGAGCAGAGCGTAATTTGTCATACAACACAGCTTTTTACAAATCACCAGTTTCATACTTCAGAAGTGTCATTGCTAAATTCACCCTGAAGATAGGGACAAGGAGACTCAAAAATTAGCAGGGGAAAAATGTATCTCAGAGATAGTATTTACGTCAAGGGATAGGACACAGAGGACCTTCTGTCTCTGAATCTCCTTTCTGCTTGACAGACAAAATAGTTGATAAGAGGTTTCTTAAAAATCCTATTGCACCTTCAGTGGCACTAGTGGTAAAAGGTAAATGTAAAGCCAAGTCTGTGCAAAGAAATGCTAGTTTGAAGCTACCATGAGAAATTTAGGTTTAAAGCTACAAACCTAATGAAACACAAATATTAAAATATTTTTTCCTACAATACACACATTGTGTCAGCCAGTGCATATCAAGACTTGAAGGAAAATATCAAAACAAACAAACCTATAAAACAGCTTCCCTACAAGTTACATAATTTAGCAGGCATAAAATGAGGGAATGCAAAGAAAAAAGACACAGAAAACCAAACTTTTAAAAGTCTGGCCTTTTTTAAATATTCACATGCCAATTAAGCATTTTAAATGCATATGTTATTGCATGCAACTCAGCTGACCTATAATTTTGCATTAACTGACACGATTCATTAAATGTTACTGGTTTCATTGCTCTTGCCAAAACCCATTGAAGGTTCTAAATAAATCTTTCTGAGTACATTACCTGTCATGGGTAATTTCTTACCACAAGAAATATATAGAGTTCAAAGAGTTAATAAAAATAGGGATTTTAGTGATCTAAATATATTTGCAGTAATTTCTGTCTAGTTGTCCTTGACATTTCATCAACTGGCAACCTCCTCTGCACCCCTTTCATTCACACTTCTAATAAGACAGGTTAGCTTTCCATCATTTAATAGTCAGCTGCTTTTCAAACTGCTCAGGAAGCTTGGCTCTTCTCACATGAAGAATGATGCAGTAAAGCTACTGAAGGATGTATTAAAATAAAAAAAAGCAAAATGAATATTATAACAGACATTTCTTGTCTGTAAATGTGATATCTTGTTTATTTTAATAGCTACACTAAAACCCCAAGGTATAGTTAACAGTATTATATGCCTTGTGTCTTCATATAACAAAACATCCCCCAAATGCATTTTCTGATTTACAAGCCTGTGACAAATCCAAACTGCTGAGAAATTAAACTTTAAAAATATGTCTTCAGGTGATAGAGGACTGCTATTAACACTATTATAATTGTACACCGCTTGCATCAAAACTGACATTTCTGTTTAATATGTTTTGCTAAGGGTATGCCATTTTATGGCCTTACAATGAAATCAAATTCAACCCAGACGTTTCCACTTTTCTAGTATAATTCACTTCAAGGTTTTAAAGCTTCCATGTCTTTTTCTTTCTTTTCTTCCCAAAAGGTTGATCCCCTGGCATCCATTAATTCCACAAGAGTCTAGTACTGGGTCAATGAGTCAGTCATGAGTTCCTCCATTTCACACTAAGGCACTTTACTGACATTTTGTCAGAGTTAGCTTTCTAACTTCTAAACAGACTATTCAAAAAGTAATATAACAAGTTTGAGAGGTATTAGGAAAGATTAGTGTCTGAACAGGAGGTTCTGGGGAAGTCAATGTTACCAAAAACTGGAGGGGGAGGTGGGGGGGTTAGAAAGGAAAAAAATGTGCAAGCTGACTGGCCAAGTTATGGTCATTTCCGGGTGACTTGCTTCCCCAAAGGTCAGCCCACGAACGCTCATTCTTCCTCCAGCTTGTACTGATTATCTCAAGAGAAGGTCGATGTTGATAAAGGGAGACAATAAAATAAACTGTGTTATCAGGTTCTCCCTTGTGTGTTACCACTCTAACACAGCACATACTGGATTAATTCTGTTTCATCCACTGTAGGTGAATGAGTCTCTTGAAAATGAACCAAAACAACCTGAGAATAAGGAACAAAATGGTCTAAATAAATCTTTAATCCTTTATTGAGCAATAATCTATCATACACTTCATTTTTCAAAGGTGGTCTACTTTTTGCCATAATTTGAGATGCCAGAATTACAGCTTGTTTTCAGGCTGATTAAGCTACTGCCACAGCCCTATTTCATTAGCTCAGTGTGAAATAATTCAGTCCCAGAAGAGACTACACATATTTAAAGGGGAGAGTGAAGGAGGGAAAAGAAAGGAAGAAAGAGAGAGGGAATGCCAGGGAGGAGGCAAGCATGGGAGGAAAGGAGCTGGACACACAGAAATGTAGCTTCCTAAAGAGATACACATTCTTCTGCAAATTCCAGGTATTTGGTTTTTAAATTTTAATGCAGATTTCTGTGAAAGTGTTTTGGATGTATTTTTTCAGACAACATTGAGGCTGTAAAAGAACAGTTGTGGAAAGCATCTGCAGCACTTAAAAATCTCAGTTCATTAATAAAAATTGACCTACTTTAGCACTTACTGAAGCACTTGAAAATACTATACCTCTTTCTTAAACAGTAACTGATATAAAAAACCTTCCATATTTTACTTTCCTACAAAAAACCTTTTTTTCTTTTTAAATTAGACCTTGTTAAAAAGAATAGACACTTAATATAATTGTTTAATACAGTACTTGAGAGCAAAAATTTTGGCCATTTTACAATACACAGCAATGAAGTCTGTCAGATTAATTCATTACATATGATGTTTTAAAATAATTTCATAACCTGTGCCACAATAATTAATGAGATTAGTAAGATCAGAGCTAAATGTACTTAAAGCAGCTCAGAAGAATTTCAACTGTATGATAAGGAATACATGAATAATGAACACTTGCTAGCCTTAACAGTTTTCAAAGTTTGCTACTTTGATGGATAGCCTTTATTCCATACACTAAATATTTACCATAAAAATTAAAAAAATCTTTAGGATGGGAAAAGAATTTACAGCATGTATATCACAAGGAAATCCACACTGCGAGGCCCTTCCCCCCATGTACAGCTACACATGGAGCCAGAAGAAGCTACACAAGTATACAGAAAACTTTAACAGAGAGTATGCCTTCTCTTTTGCACACTCTAGACTTTCTAACAGGACTGCTGGATAAATACTAGAAGCTGCTAGACAGCTGACCACTAGTTTTTCTATAATTCACACACTCAGAGCTGAAGCTTTTCTGTTGTGCAAGAGAGTGGATGCTGCCCTTAGGACAGTGACAAAAATGGTCAGAAATTTTGAGGGGATTTCTTAGTAGTTCCCCTCACTGCTTTTCAAGTCCCTGAAAACTTGGTTAAAGTGTTTGAAAAGCCTGCAAGGCATTCTAAGCAGTAGCACAACTAATCTGAAAAAAATAAGTATTTGTAGTATTAATAAGAGTTCATTTTCCTATCATTTTGCAGAATGAGCTTCAAAGCCTCAGGGAAAAGTTGGCCCTGATGTAATGGCATTGAGAAATGAAATTAATTAAGATCTTAAGGAACAAACAGCAACAATTAGCTGCTATACTCGTTCTTGATTGATCGCTAAGAAACAGAGATTCTGCAAATCAAAGGGCCTTGCCAGCACTTTGCCAGTCTACTTTGAAAAAAAAAAGTTTTACAAATAAGGAGTTCGCTACTTCCCTTTGTGGGTATATTCAAATTCAGAGAATACTCAACTTCAACCTAACTTTTCACACTCTCTTGCTTAAATGAGCATTTTTCCACTCTGATCACTTTCCTCTGAGGTTCCTTCCCTCTTTATTCCTTGAGAAATAATTCTTCTCTCTTTCAAATGTTTGCATATTTCATAGCATTTATGTCTTCACTTTAGACATTAATTACCCCACACATACACACATTTTTCTACCTGTATCTAACTCCTAAAACACATTTTTTGTTCTTATGGCTAACTCCAGTGTAGGTATATCTTACACTTGATGGTTTCCAGCAAAGAAAGCACTAAGCATTTGCTTTATCCAGCAAGAATTCATACTAAAAACTGGAGAAGGAAAAGGAAGAAAACAATAACATATGTTCTCTGAGAACATAATAGCTCTGAATGAATGACTAATCAGACTGTTTCAGGTGGAAATTAGATTTCATGAGATATTCCAGTTGTTATAACCTAAGGATAAATTTTTGGTATAATGATAAACTTTGTGCCATCCTGTTGATCTCAGTTTCCTTCTTAAATTGAAGACAAAATAGGATTGCATTGACATCTTTTGCCCAGGCTATTGAAGTACACCTCAGTAGATTTATTCCAGTAGTGGCTTTGTATTAATATATAATAAATTATTTTGGTAGTGCAATCTATGGGATGCTGTTATTAAATCTACCCTAATTTCTAGGGTAGATTTTGTTAGATAATTGATGAATGTTTTCTATTTTTTTAGCATCTCTTAAAAATTCTGCTCATTTTTGAATCTGCTTTTATTCACCTATTTTCATCTTAAGCTGAATCAGTTCAAAATAAATCAATTCAATGTTATTTTTTAAACCCACCTTCCCTGTATTTTCAACAATTAACAAACCCCTGTTTTAAACAGGACATTTAATCCCTAATGTATCCCTGAATGGACAGATCAGGGATTATCTGGAGAAAACATTTATTGACTAACATACCTCATCTGTTCCTCCTGTATTAGATTTTCTGTAATGTCTTAGCTTCAGGTTGTATTTCTCTTTCTAATGGCATAACAGAAATGTGTATATATGTATAAATCTGATTCAGGGGCTCTACAGCAGACTGCCAAATGTATTCTGCAACACCTTACTTTGCAGCCTTTCCCCTAGAGCAATTTTGACCCTTAATTTTTACTATTTTACCTGCTATCCCCAATTCCCTTTCTACATTCAGTGGTATTAAAGAACATAGCTACTTCATTTCTTCACTTTTTGCTGTCCTTTTCTGAAGGTATCTGGTTCTGAGTGTCTTTTTAATATTTGTTTTATTTTGATAAGTTGTGGTTTTTTAATACAAATACATTTTGCATTGCAGCTGTTATCCACCTTTAATTTCTTCATGTTTGCAATGGCTGGCAGCAGCAGTTTAAATTATCCCACTTGGTTCACAAGACTCCTGGTATTTTCAGACAAACATTTCAGTTAATTGTTGTACTGATAACTCATTTGGATGATAGTTTAGGAAGTTTCCTTTCACTAATTATATACCCCATTTGAATACCATCTCTCTGTCTGTCCACAGATATTCCTTTATCTTTTGCAATGCCTTGATGTATTTAACTGCCCTCCTCCTGTGTACTAAAGCCAGACAAGAAGATTACAGTCACTTCCAACTGTCTTCCCTTTTTTCACAGTTTAAGGCTCTTATCCTTTGTTTGAGCCCCACTCCTAGGAAGTCACTCTCCCAGACATTCTAGTGGAATTCCGGGAAAAACAGATTTAGTTGAAAAGTAAAAATCAAAATGTTAGCACTTTGAAGATATATGAGATATAGTAGATATTACCTCAAATTGCTTCCAAATTTGGAAATTTCTTGTTTTTCTTACAAGGGTAAGAGTGATGATACTTAAAAAAACTATTGATGCACAGAGGAGCACAAATAAACATAAAATGTTTTGTAGAAGGTTCAGGTTGATTTCTTTAAAAAGCATTTTCTCCCATACGCTAGGATGACCATACAATTTGCAATTTGTTGTTCTAACAAGTAGCTGAATAGCAACATGATTTGTCCCTTCTGAGATTGTTGGAATACTTGGGCAAACAAGAGCTCTGGAATAAAAATAAGTCGACAAATATACATATTTTTTTTCTTTTTCTTTGCCAAGACAAATAAATATAAAATTATTAAAAATATAAATAAAAATATAATGGCAATATGACCATTTCCTAGTATGAGCGGTAGCATATAAATAGAGGAGAAACATGTTCACTGTAAAAAATGTGGGTTTTTGTAAAAAGAGCAATTTTTATAGTGAAGCCTTTACCTACTTTATTATTAGAAAATGAGAATCAAGAAGGGACCATATTATTCAAAATATTTCTAGATTTTTGTTTCCTTCTGATAAGGTTGCATGTCTGTGAGCAGTAACCATTTATATTTAACAAGGTAAATACAAAGGTAAGGAATAACAGCAGTAAAATCACCCTGCTCTCTGGCTGTTTCTGTATATAGTGTAGACGTTGTTTTAATCTAATGTGTATTGTTGCATAATATCCCCAGGCACATTCAAGTAAAAGCTAAAGCTGTACAGAAAAGCCAACATTTTAAATGGGTCTTGTCATTAATGCTTTATTAATTGCCCCAGGCAATGCAAACCCAGAGCTAGGCAAGCTATAACAATATGACACTTTAAGGTCAAATCCAATTCCTGCTGTGTTTTATGGAGTGGGCCAAATATTGAGTTAACAGCAGGAAAGAACAATTTATTGAGCTTTTCTCCATCTCCTGATTATCTGATCTAAATTAGATCAGTTAGGTTGTTTTTCTCTAAAAAAAATCCTATCTTTTGTCCACTCAACTTCAAAGAATCTTTGATTTTTGTGTTAGAACAATAAACTTTATCAACATCTATTTATTCATGCTATACCTACTATGATGAATATAAAGAAATGAGATCTATATATATAAATATGAAATAGAATACAGCACTTCTTTATGTTCACATAAACAAAAATACCATAATGAAATTGCATATTTATCTATTTATTTAGCATATATGTTACCTTGACATCTGAGGTATCTCTTTGGCTGTTCCTCCAGGACCTGGCCACTGAAGAAAAGGTTCGATCTGGGTGGTCAAACTTGCCATCATTTGCATTTAGAAAGAATGTTGTAAAGGGCTCCTGTAGTTAATGAAATTATGACAGATTAAGGAAACAGTACAAGGACTCGTACAGCAGGTTTCTGTCAAAATCCAAAGGCCTTTTGCAGATCAAAATACTTCATAAAGGCAGAATTAAAGAAAAACATGGCACCTCATAGTAATTTGTATGCATGGGTTTCTGCACTGAACATCTGAGTATATTTCTTGGCAGTAATACATTTTGCACAAACAAATCCTGAGTTCTATACCATAAGACTAATTACCCATCAGACACATATAGCCTAGTTCCAGTTCACAATGACTGCTTTCTTTACTGCAACCACCACATTTTGTGTTATTTACATAACTGGACTTTGTTTACTCCTTGCATGTTGGTATGTCAAAATCCTTTAAAAAAATCCTGTCTCTAAAGCTTTTTTGTGTTTTCATTTAACTGAAAAGAGCTCAGTAGGTTCCACTTTGCCTCAAGGTGAGATGAATGGCTCCATGGTCGTTATGAGGCAGACTATGGTTCCAGGATATGGAGCTTTATCATTATGTTGGGGCAGAGGTACAGAGATTAAATATTTAGAGTCTTTACATTTGCTAATTCTATCTGAAGCCATATCCCAGTTTATACTAAATGGAAACAGCTACCAGAATTTGGGGAGGAAGAGCTCAGGTATTAGACAGTCTGGATAACCCATTTTGATGTCACTACATTCCTCTGCAGGGAAGGGGTTAACAGTGGACCAAATCCTTAATTTGACAGTAAAACCTGAATACTGAGATCATTGGCAGAAACCTGGATTTTCACCACTACTCCATTAGCTCTCTTATTCAACTAATAGTTGGCAGTGTGCCTACAGGGATGGATGTTCATTCCTCCTTTGCCAAAGTCTCATGGGGAATGTTTTTAAGAAAGTCCCTTTCATTAAATTCGTACCCAAACTTATTTCATTGCATATCCTGATCTGGAAATCTGGAAATTTTGTTAATCAAAATTTTATTACGGAATTACTCATCTATTATTTGAATTTTATTCTAAACACACTCTGTTTCCTTCTATGAAATTTTTAAACAAGTCAGGGAGCTCCTCCATGAATGAATTTTTGAAGGAATTATACCACATTATACACATTGTGTGTATATTGCCCCAGATGAAAAAGGTATGAAGACATTTATGTTTACATAGTCCTTAAGAGAAATTAAAATATACATAAGGAAAGCACAGATGTAAAAACAGTGAAAACATCCAAGAAAAGGGGAAAATAAAAGATGGAATTCTGACTCCCAGAGACCATTTTTTCTCTATTTCACATGTCTTCCCAATTAATTTTTTCTATCATGCAAAGCAGTCAACACAGGCTACTTTTGTTCTAAGAAGAAAATACTCTAATCAATTTTTTCCTCTTAAAACATGGGAAATTTGTTTTTAATAGACACATTCAAAAGAATAGTGCCTCATAAATATACTCTATCTGAGCATTTAGTCTAATCGGAGAATACAAATATATTTTAAATAATTAATTAAAATAATTTACTTAAATACAAAATTAACACAATATAATTTCTTGTTGGAGGTACCTAAATCTCATTGTATAATGGCTTTATTCGCACTGTGAATATTGAAAGGTTGTGTGGTGAGGAAAAGATTTATAATTTAAATAGAATATTAAAATTTAAGAATAGCTCAGCTTGGTGAGTAGTATAAACTACCACAATGAACTGAAATATTGACAGAAAATAATTTTTTATCTATACAGATTTTCCAGTTCTCCATATAGTGAATTCAATGTAAAATAGAAATGAAAATGTGTAAGATCAAGACCCAGAAGTACAAAATGGAAAACAATATCTACAGAAATTTGATTATATTACTTTATCCTAAAATTATGTTAATATTATAATTTTATTAAATTTATATTTTTCAATATTAGAATTCTTTTGCTTTTGAATTAATTCTTTCTCCCAGTTATCTGCATATATTTGCAATAGGAATTATGCTGTTTTCTAGCTTGCCCCTTTGACTGAAAAACATTATATGTTCTTGATCTGAGCACAAATAATTCTGTCTTTTAACAACTTCTACCCATCACTCTTTTCTTTATAAGATATGTCTAATATTTGTGAATATTATTGTGGATCAGACTGTGGATCATTGCAGAGGTTCTGAAATCAGCAGCAGTCAACGGATTTAAAAGAAGCAGAAACCAGAAAAATTATGTAATTACAATAAATTATGTAAAAATATTAATCCAAACTTCCATGACAACATTATTTTAAGCATCTGAGACAAATATACAAAAGCAATAAAATTCATAATCAAGGATTAAACTTTTAGTAGCTGAGCACTACAGGGTGCCCTATTATGCTATCCTGACATGGCCTGTTGTGCCTATCTTTTTGGATTTTTAATCCTTAGCAGAAATTCAGAGCTTTCACTTGCTTTATCTCAGACTTCTAACATAATTTTAAGGTAATTTTTATTCTCTGGGAAGCCAAGTGCTTATACAAATATAATTCATATCGTATTCTATATACGAACTTGAATACTGTTATTCTATGATACCAATTACTGTCATTTCATGTAAAGGTTTTGTTGCTGTGAAAGCTATAAAGCAGCACAATGTTTTCATTAATACTCCATCTCACTCATTCCTAATATTCTGAATAAAATTCACGCCTTGTTCACTGCCAACAAGGAGAGAAATTCATGGGGGACTTGATTACATTGAACACAAGCTTGAGCTGTGAGAGCAATGAATTTTTCCATTCAATAGCATTTCTCTCCCCCATTTCCCTTTTAAGAGTACCCAGACTCATTTGAATCATTTATGGTGGGAGTAGAGGGAGGAGGAAGAGATGTGGTCATTCTAAGACATCCTATGTGAAATAAAAATGTCTTTCCAGCCATTTATAAGATGAGAGAGAGAGTATGTAAGGGCTTGTCAGAGTGACACACACCTTTTGCCTGATATATCTGTGATTGTCCTGCTCAAATCTAACAAGAAGAAGACCCAAATTCACTTCTGTTTACCAGATTACATCCTCCTCATCTTTGAATCTTACTAAAAACTGGTTTTAACTCAATCTGATCTAACTCATAATAAATCCAGAATTTTTTCTGCCTTGTACAAATATGCAGTCATTGTGACAGCAAATGGAAGACAATTATTCTCTACAAACATCTTGATTACCACATTAGAGAATCATGCTCTCAAACACTGGTCGCTGTTTCCTTGAAGATGCAACTGATTTACACAAATATAACTTCTTCAGAATCAATTATTGAGAACATTCAATTGTATCATAACTCTATCCTAGTTCTCCTAAAAATCTGAAACCAATGCTGGTATTCATATTCTAGGTGATTCAAGCCGGAATTCATTCTTCTATATTACTTTTTCCTTCTGTCTACTTTTCAGGTCAAGTCACATATGGCTTTCTGATGTGGCATTCTTGGTTTAAAATATTTTGTCTTCTGCAACTTAAATATTCACTGCTTCAGATTAAATGCACATGAAGAAAGTGAGTCTTCAGGTGATAAGGTCACCTAGCGATAAACTATGAATATTCAATTTCATTTACACAAAAATACATATAACAGAATATGGTGAAATGGTGAAACAGAGATATCAGAATTAACTGCACAGGACAAAACTGAGGCTAAAGCATACAGTGTCTTTTAAAAAACTACCATGATACATGTGTCACTACAGGACACGTGAAAACACGACACGAGCTGCTGCTATTGCAAAGGTGAAAAAGAGGAAGTTTATTTTCTGACTCCAGCATTTATACTTTTCCAAAGGTGACAGTGGATTGGAGGCTGAATGTGCCATCTCTCCAATGACATTGGACAAATTACTAGTACATCAAATTTCTCCGCCACTATGAAGGAATGCAAAACAATGGGTTGTTTACAGAAAGTTCTCTACTAGAATGCAGACTCAGAAAGCTTTAGAAAATCTTAAGAATCAGGGCAACAATACATATATTGGGTTTGTGTGACAAAGTTTTGGTAGTGGGGGGGCTACAGGGTTGGCTTCTTAGCTGACCAAGGCTAGGTCTGTCAGTTATAGCAAAGTGCCTTTGTGACAACAGACTTAAGAAGGGTCAGGGAAAAACTGCAGAAGAACACTAGAGAGGGCAATGAGAATATGTGAGAGGAACAGATCTGCAGACAACAAAGTCAGTGCAGGACAAGGGCCAGGAGGTGCTCCAGGCTCCAGAGCAGATATTCCCTGCAGCCCATGGTGCAGCCCATGGTGAGGCAGTTGTGCCCCTACAGACCATGGAGGTCCAGAGGGGAATACAGCTCTACCTGAAGCCCTTGGAGGAATCCGTGGCTCAGCAGGTAGATGCCTGAGGAAGGTCATGAGCCCCTGGAAGCCTTTGCTGGCAGGGACCTGTGCTTCTGTGGAGAGTGGAGCCCATGTGGGGGCAGGTTTGTTGGCAGGATTTGTAAGCCCAGAGGGGACCCACTGTTGCAGTCTGTTCCTGAGGGACTGCACCCTGTGGGAGGGATCCACGCTGGAGCAGCTCATGAAGAGCTGCAGCCTGTGGGAAGGACCCACTTTAGAGAAGCTCATGGAGGACTGTCTCCCATGGGAGGGACTCCACATTGGAACAGGGGAAGAATGTGAAGTCTTCTGAGGATAAAGGAGTGGCAGAGACAAGTGTGATGAACTGAGCACAGCCTCCATTCCCATTCCCCTGTGTCAGAGGGGAGAGGAGAGAGAGAATTTAGGAGTTAAGTCCAGAGAAGAAGGGAGAGGTTGGGAGGAAGATGGTTTTAAAATTTGACTATTTTCTCATTATCCTACTCTTATTTGATTAGTAATAATTCAAACTAATTTCCCCAAGCTGATTTCCCCATCCTTTTTGCCCATGATGGTAACTAGTGAGGGATCTCTCCCTGCCCTTATCTCAACCCATGAGTCTTTCCTTATTTTTTCTTTCTCTTGCCCAGCTGAAGTGGGGAGTAGTAGAGCAGTTTTGGTGGGTACGACATCTAGTCAGAGCCAGCCCACCACAAATACATCAGATAAGGGAAAGCAACTGAGGGAAATATAATGCACAAGGGAACAGATTATCACAGAATTGACTAAAAAATATGATATTAAAAGCAATGTTTTGAAGACAACTGACAGAAACCAGATTGCATCTGTCAAAGCTGAAAAGCAAGACTTAAAATTATTTTTAAGGTTTTATGGCAGTTACAAAATTCTCTCTCTATATATATTTATATACTTCAGAGTGGCTGAAACTTGCTTATCTACAGCAAATACTGTTTCCTCTAATACTAAGGTCTATAGGCAGGCAGTTTCTCCCCTAGGATCCCCATTACTACATGCTGTTTTGTTCTGATGCTATCTAAACTCTCATTTTCAAATATCTTTTTGTCTTATATTTTTCATTTGTTTCCTTGCTTTTTCCTTTCTCATTTGCTTTTCATTTTCTCTTGTTCTTTGGGGTTCACAGTCTTCTCCGATGGCTTAATTTGTACTCCTGTCCTTCATTCTCAGTTTGTTGCCACTTTCTACCAAAAGCTCTACAGTAACACATCTTTTCCCATCACTCTTCTCCAGACTTTCAAAATACTGAAAGCATTTTTCTGACTGAATCTCTGCATCTCTTCATGTCACCTTCCTCTTTCTGGACTAATCTGTAATTTACCTTTTCTTACAAAGTCTTCTTCACAAACATATATCAAAGCTCTAGCTCAAGAAATTAATGAGCAAGAAATACTACTTTAATGTACAGAAATCTGACCTAGCCTTACTTATCAATGTCACTGGCACAAACTTCTGCCTTAGGATATTTCACCCTTTATTTTGTAACAAAAATATCTCTCTGTAGTTCACTATGACTTTATATCCTTCATTGCCATAATCTTTTCCTCTATACAGACTTATTTTCAAATATCTATTTAGGCTTTCCATTTGCTCTCTTATCCAGTCTTACCATATCTTTTTTTCCTTTACTGAGGTTCAAATTTCCCCTGGATTTGTCTTCTCTCACTTTTGTTGTCTACTCCCATTAGAGATTGCTTTTCTTTGCTGGTCAATCATATTTAAATAATCTTTAAAATACCTGTGTAGGAGTGTCCCTGTATTTAAGTTATCTGTTGTTTTCACCTTTCCACTGGCAACATCTTCTTTGGATAACAGTGGTTTCCACTTCTGCTTTCTATGCTCACATATATAATTTGCTCTAACAAATTTAATTTGTAAGGCCATATATTGCAAGGCCATCCAGGCAAAGACCTTGTCCTCTTGCTCTTTCAGGTGAGAACACAAAGAGAGCAAGACCATCTACAGTATTACATAAAAAACAGTAGTAAAAACGACACTGAATCAACCTAATACAGGAAATGAATATTCCTTGGTGTGTTGTACATTCAGCCTGTAACTAGATTTTCAGTGCTGAGAATTTGCTGACTAGCAAGAGGGGATCTTTTGCTGTACAGCAGACAAAATTAATAGATAACCATGCAAATAAAACTACTGCTTTTAATCTACTTTAAAGCAACAAAGAAGCACATGTGTACCATGAAATGGACACAGTAGATTAATAATTTAGAAACATTTAAAAGAAATACAGTGGTCATCCAACACAGGAGTGTATTCAACACTTAGTTTCACATAGTTTAAGAAGTATATCCTGAACTCACAGAAACAAGAATTCCCTTCTGAGCAGAAAAAAATGAATATGTCTAAGGGAAGTTGAGATGAGTGAAAACTCGATTATCAAGCTTTGTGTGGCTCTGTTTTACTTTGTTGTGTGCAAAACATGCTTAGAATACACCTTATGCAACAGATCTTTATTTGCAGAGTGTACTTTAACTTAAGTAATTACACAGTCACTCAATTTTTTATTAATTCAGGTTTCTCTGTGAAACCTTCAGTGTCTCATCAACATTCTTTATTCTGTAAATAATTGTGCTAACACATACACTGAATTCAGATTCATTCTATCTTTGAAGTTTGGTCCCCTTCCCCTTCCCCAGATCTGGTTTTGGTCATAGGAGCATGAGATTTCCAGAACTGACATAACAGATTGAAGTTAGAATCCAAATTACTACACTTCTGAAAACTGTAGAGAAACTCATTAATTTAGAAGCATAGTTCATTTGCATAAAATATTACCCAATGTTGCTTTAATATAAAACTGGTTATATAATTCCTCCCTTGATGTAACAGTTTAATGTTCTTACAAAAGATTTGTTTTTTCATATTGCATGGATCTGTCCCTAGCTAAAAAATAATAAATTAATATGAGTAGTATCAGATTCCTATACTCTAGATATATTTTTGGGGGGTGGATTTCATTTTAGATGCATTTTTCTCATTGTATACATCCTTATACCACCACAATTTTATGTTTAAATTTATTTTGGACTGTTTGGGTAGGAAGGACCCCCTGATCACTACAAATAAGTATATAAAAAATATCTAGATCTGAGATTTTAAGGTGGGGAAGAACAATGAGATTCTATAGAAGGGTGTTTTCATAAAAACAAAACAAAACAATCATAAGTGACAGAATAGATGCTTTAAATAAAGATATTAATGAAAACCAGGATCCAGAAATACTTACAATACGAACAAGCCAAGCCAAGGTAGAAGTAGATGTAGAGTAGTGGGTGTTATAATGATAAGGTGGAGTCTGATCATCTTCCCATGTCTCATACCGTTCTGCATAGAAGACAGCTCTCTTTGGGTTCAAAGCACCAATGGGCTGTAAAATGATAAGAGGTCAAATATATTATCAGCTAAAGGGCGGCATGTCTGATATGGTATAAGTTAATTCTGCATTAAGATTCACTGCACAGGAGACTCTGCAACCAAACACATTCCATGCTGTAGTAACCCCTGAGATTGCTGTAAGCTTAGAGTTTATTTTCAAAGGCTTTGTGTACTAAAAGTCTTATGAGTTTCCTTATTTTAACTGACAAATAGAAGTGATCCACATCTGCAAACTTTCAAGACCTTGAAGTATAAGTTGTTTCCCAATTAGTTCAGTAACATTCTTCTGGAAATAGACTTCTAAAACTGCATTTAAAATGCATTGAGGCCAAACTAATATTTCTGTTGCTGTCATTCGCCATAATCACACAGCTAATGAAAACTGACTTTTGTTCGCACAGGATACTTTGTAATGCGCAGTTCATGATGAAAAGATTTCACGCGGAACTGCTGATGGTGTCTGGTGATCCTAAGCAGAAATACTTAAAAACCATGCATAGTCCTCAGGACTGGGTGTACTTTCTGACTGAACAAAGCCACGTTTTACTGAACAAAGCAAACAAGCATTGTACTTGAAAACAATAGAATGTGGAAATTATTCACAAATTCAAAGTCCATTCTGCGTAAATATAAAGGACAATCTATACAAATTAGGTGAAAAACAAAAGAAATGTAAGGCAGTAGTAGGAACTATTGGTTTTGATGTGGCTACTTGAGGAATACAAGCTTTTTATGATTTTTTAACCCACTTTACCTCAGAAGCTTTTGCAGAAAGTATTTATTTAACATGTTATGCAAAAGTTTCTTGGATAATGAAAATACAGCTTTTAGCATTTATAGTAAATTTAACCAAACACACAGAGTTTAATACTTAGAGGAGAGCACACTTCCACACCAAATAATTGTTTAAAGTTATTGTACTTTGAAATTGTTAATTTATTTGCATTAATCAAATTTTAATTAGAATTTATAATATTAAGGGTATTGAAAAATAGATATAAGCAAGGACTTTGACCAAATGCTATCAGTATCTTCATATTTTATTGTCCTGCACAATTTTCTACTGAATTAGAATCCAAAGTAATTCAGAAAGGAAATACCAGTACAAGGTCAAATCTCCGTGTTTCACTACACAATGTATGTAACTAAAAAAAATTTAAAGCTGCAAGTATTTTATTCTTTCTGCACTGCTATGCTTCTTGAGATGGCTGCTTAAAAGACTGACATAGAACATGACAATTTCTGATTTAGAGCTTGTTTTGAAATAGCAGTCTTTGGTGAATATTTACATTTTAAAACTTTATGATTTCAGTATTTTTCACATTAAGCACTCTGGATGCTTAATACTTTGCTGTGTCATGGAGATGTTAATAGTTTTCTCATATGTGTAAAATGATTGAGTAATCCCAAAGGATTGGTGTTATCTGGTGCAGACTGCACTGAAAGACCTCACAAAACATTCTTGAAAGAGAAGTATGAGCCCTTCCCTAACACTTTCCCGGCTCATTTCCCAAATACTGGCAATAGTAAAAAATAAATATTTGCATTTTTGTTATCCTTGGTTTTGTTACACATCCTACCAGTGTCAGGAAACACACTGGCAGTATTATAGCCTTGAAGGTATTATCATATAAAAATCGTTGTTCAACAGCTTCCTTGAAAGAGACATTCTTATCCCATTAGACTGACAAACTGTGCAGATATATGTGCACTTTGCTAAATTATATCAGGCTCTGGGTTGTTTTGGGGATTGGACATAACACGCTGACACCACCGTCATTAAGGTACTGTGCATCTGCTTCTTTGGCAGAAAAAAATTCCAGTTCCAACTGCACATTTCAAGAGCTAAAGTAGTAATTCACACTGTAGTCTGTAAAAATGAAATGTTCACCCCCTCTGAGAAGGGAACACAAAATAGCAGACAAATTGGTGAGATTGTATTTTGTAATGGAGAAACACCCTGAGAATATCTCTTCTTTCCACTACAAAGGTGCATCTTATCTTACGCTGCAGTGAATTCTGAGGCTATGGAAGACAGAGACATCATCTGTCACCAAATTATTGTGCATAGAGATTTGAAGGCACAGTGGAGAATGAATATGATGATTAACACAAGATTGAAAATATGGAAACTCCTGGCCTTTCATAACACAGTTGATGCTGATTAGAAGTCTTTAATCAAATAAGTGATGTGTTTTCATTATTCACTGTAAATTGACTACAGTAACAAGACCTGTGAGGTATACCTGATGCTCAAAATAATTATGAGGTATTTTATTTTATAGACTAGCAAAATTTTAATGATGGTTTAATCAGTACCTTTAAATAACATTCCTAATATAATATATATAGTTGTATTTAATAAAAAGGTTATTTCTCTCAAAAATTTGACAATAATGTTTCAATTCACATAAAATATTAATGCAAACATATCATCATGTTTTCCATGTTGTTCAATGAGAGGCGTTCAATTTAAAAGAAAAGGTATAACAATGCAGGATGGTGTTTTCGCATTTTCATATCAAAATACCTGTACAAGTAGCTAAAATAATCTACCTTCAGAACATATGTGATTAATTGTACTAAATTATAAACCTGAAAATCTGTATTCTGGATTACCATAATCCAATATCTTTTTCAGTCATTGCCTTTTTTTTTTAGAGGGAGGGCTTGTCTTCAGCTATAAAGTCTCACCTCAGCTTCTCAGGTCAGATCCTGGATTTGATGAACTAGTGATCTGTCTGACAGCCTGGGATCTAGGAGACATGGGTAAATTTCTCTCATTCCACAAGCCTTTATAGTGTCATGAGGAGACTGCTTAGGTGTGTCTGTAGCTGGCAATAGGAAGGTGAGCTGGAAGTCCCTGAGCTGCTCTAGAGGGGGTAGTGCGCAAACATTTATGTGGAGATGACAACTGGGATCCCAGACGCAGCACAAGTGTCTCAATGCAGCACTGCCTGGGGAGGAGAGTTGGGAGCTTCCCATGCTCACACAACTCTGCAGCTTCTACTTCAGCCTTACATAAATTATCTCTGGCCTGTGGTGAAGAAATACAAGAAATACTTGATCTCCCTTTTCTGCGCTGTCGTGGAGACACTGATGTGAACCACCTCTCTGCATAGTAATGTTAAGGACTTCTCTCCAGATTCAGGAAACCATACACGTTGGAAATGGAAAGTGCTCAAATCTCATTCTCTCTTTTTTTTTTTTTTCCTGTTGCTCTGGTTGTTGTTGTACAATTTAAAAATTTGATTAACCCCAAAGAGAACAGCTTATGTATACCAAAAGTCCAGGCACTTTCTGAAAGCACAAAAACCCTCCATAAATAAAATAGCAGGGAGTAAATTGTGAAAGGCCTGTCCCTGCCTTCTTTAGTGTTATTTTAACATCCATGTGGGAAAATGCTGTTAACCAGGGTAATGGTATGAGTTCATCCTTCAGTAAAGACAAAGATATTTCTGTAAAGACCTTAAATCTTAATTGTATAAACTAGCAGCTAACCCAGTTTTACTCTGATGAGTCACAGGTCCTATTAGATGACAAGTTCTACAGTAATGGTAGTCTCTCACATTTCTTGTGAAATTTGTAGGATATTTGGAGTTTTGGTCACTTTTCATAGCTTTATTATGCCATTCTCAGCCCAGAAGGTCAACTACCTCAGCTTTAATCTAGTATCATGGCCATAAAATGCGGTTAAATTTTATTTATGGATCAATCTATGTAACTTTACATCATGGAATAAAATAATATTATTTCCATTTGATTGAGATTCTTTAGGTGTGTGCACTGATTAAAATTACTTGCCCAAACAATACAAAGGCAAAGATCAGTCTACATACTAAGTCTCACTGCATATCTTAACCATAAGACAAATACAGAAACTGAATTTGAGTAACATAAATTGTTCTGGTCACTATTTAAAAAGTTATTTTCATACTGTTTTATAAAATGCTTTTTCCAAACACACCATTTGTTCTTTTATTGCAAAACTCTCTCTGTAAGAACTCATATTAAATAGAATTAACTTCCCACATAATGGTTTCATAAGATACTGTTTACTCCAAACAGAACACTGTTCATATGACAGAGCCTATTCAGTCACTTTACTTTTGAGGTACTAAAACCTGCTACTTCAGTTTATTTTACGTTTCTTTCTTACATTTAAAAATGAGGCAAATATTTACTGTAACATTAAAAAACACACTACTACATCTTTCTTTTTTTACCTGGATAATCTCTTTAGATATCTGGCCTTTGAACCAAGTCAACACATGTTGCCAATATCTAGTGTTTACATCCACTGGATGTGTTATGCTAGTTCATGTAATATCTATTTGTTTGCCAAATAGAACTATATTCTCTCATGAGAGCAGAAGTGAACGTAGAATCCCATTTACTCAAATTCATGCAGCAGCTACCTTATCTGTTGCGGGGTTTTTTTGTTTGTTTTGGTTTAGTTTTTTTTTTTCTTTTTTTTTTTGGTTAGGTTTTTTTTTTTTTTTGCGATGTACTGCACAGAATTGTAGCACAATTCTGTACAGTTTTTACTGGTACAAAGGTATCTTGAACCTGGCTTTATTTGGCTACAGCAGAAAACTGACAGCTTTTCCTGACTACTTGCTTTTTTATTAAAAAACACCCACTGAACAACAACATATAAATAGGATGTCTTAGGATGATATTTTAAACTTAAAAATAAATTGTAATTGCATCCTAATTGGTAAACAGATTTTTCTTCAGCATCCTAATATGAAAACCAGATATCAACAATATCAAATATAAGTGCATTCAGAGATTCATAGTACTAGAGTTTTACTCAGTAAATGAACTGTTTATTTGAGAAAAACACACATTTAGTTGTCTGGCTTTAATTGTGTGTAGTTTTTCTGCTGATGGAAGAGTTGCATATGATAAAGGGAGAAGTTTAATTTTACAGAAAATTATTTCATTTTTCCAACGGAGGGCTCTCAATAAGCCCATAAAGTCCATTCCACAGCATATACATTTTTGGAAGTATTAAGTGTGGTTGCCTTGAAATATTCACTCTTGAATGTGTTCATTTGCATTATTACATTTAGAAGCCTTGGGGCTTTATCACTTCCTTTTCTTGAAATGGCACAGTAATAAGGAAAAGTGGTTATGCTTATCACCACACATGAGTCAAACACCTTCTATATTAACAAAACATAATTTTTTCCACTCAATGAATGGGTGTGTGATGTTTCATACACATGTCAATATTAGTATTACTTTGCCTGGTGAAGAAATCATTTTATTTAACAGGATGTATGACTGGAAGTAAATGAGGAGAAATTCCCGTTTACACTTTAATGAGCAGGGACAATGCAGCATGTCAAAACCATGCATTCACTATAATTTAGGAGTAAAAGTCATACGATTTTATACAAACAAACCATACCACATTTTAAGTGACTTGAACCTCACAAAAAATCACTGTATAGTAAGAGCTGTGTACATGTTTCCTGGACTAATACCTACGAATACCCTAAGTATTCTTCTAAAGGAAATCTCAACAAAGAAGAAAATAAGCAGATCACCTGATGGTTTGATACTGAAAAGATAATCTATGTATCTGTGACAGCCTCATTCATTAGCTTTTGATCCTGTCAAACAATAAATATAACCTTTAACCTTGTATATGTAATGAATAAAACTTGAACCTACACTGTCTAATCAAATGAGAGGTGCAATATATTCCACTGCTCTGGCAGATTCCATGCCCATGAACCCTGGTTTAAATCCAAAACTATATGTAAAAGGAAAATCATCAAAAAGCTTTCAGAACAAAATTTCCAAACACCTAAAAGGAAAAGGACAGAGGAATTTTCAGACTAATATTTAAACATAATTCTTCTGAGAGAACAAGTAACATCTGGATGTAAAAATACCACAATAAGGAGTGCCACATAAAATCAGAATGAAATGGAATGGAAAGAAAGGACAAGCTACATGTTCAATATGGCTTTGCACAAATGTAAATATTTAAGTTTGAACTAAATGCAAAAGTGCATGTTTTACTCCATTACTGACATTCTAAGCAAGACAAACACCCCTAATTTCATCTCCAAAAATCATATTAATTGCATTTGATATGTATGTTCACTTAAAAGTTGTGATATCACAAAGGTGGTGTATATATACACCTGTATATATTTCTGTATATACCAAAAGCCTGGAAGCCAAACAAACATTTAAAATTTTGAAAAATTGTGTAGTCAGTTATCAGAACTGACACTGGAGTATTGTATGAACTTCAAGCAAGAATACACAAAATATTTTTTAAAAGCTAGATTTAGCACCTACATTTAACTACAAAAACTATTTTAAACTAAGAAAACAAAGCATGGTAGGTGACTTTTCATTTCATTACTTTTGTGGGCTTTTACCAATATATGCAATAGTGTTAAAATTCTAAATAATACCAAAACATTTTTTGAGGACTATAAATTGCTAAATAGCAAGGACAGAGGCTTTGTGAAACTAAGGAGGGCAAAATTTACAGGGAGACAGAAGGTCAGGACCTGACAAAGGAG
The DNA here is from genome assembly GCF_050655825.1 of Lonchura striata. Lineage (NCBI taxonomy): Eukaryota > Metazoa > Chordata > Aves > Passeriformes > Estrildidae > Lonchura > Lonchura striata. The sequence continues at coordinate 67,765,684 of NC_140703.1, forward strand.
ATTTTGTCCATCAACAGTTTAGCTGGAGGTTCTGATCTGCCATCAAATCTGCAGAAACATGTCTCCATTGCAGGGCAAAATCTGACAGAAGGAAGTTGCTCCTCATGGAAAATATACTGAGTGGGCCTGCCCCAGAGGTCTGGCTGAGGCTTGATAGCACAACCTCCTTCAGTATTGTTAACAATAAATTACTAACTCCTGCTTTTAAGCACCAGACTACTCAGGATTCACCTCCATGAAAAGAAAAGAAGGGACTCACAGATACAGGACACTATCGAAAATTAACACAGAATTGACAAGGCAATACCTCAGAGACATTTGAATTTCTAAAATTTTTACTGATAATGCAAAAATGGAAACAGGATGCAAGTAACTCTGAACAGCCCAAGTCAGGCATTCCATACAAAACGGCCACTATATTCTGAAATAAATCATTAAACTATTTTTCCTTTTAAAACCATGGTGAAATGAAATCTATCAGATATTACTATAATGAACACTGCAAAAAATTGACAATTACAATTGACAACAACCCTAATCATCCTGAGGTATTCCACAACAGTTTATAAATTTCATATGTGTTTTCTCATACATCCATGGGATAAATGGAGCCCAGATATTGCCAGAAAGAAAAGGTAATTTTCCTTGACTAGTTCTGTGTAGGCTTTTCAGAGGTCAAAACCCTAGGTGTTCCAGAGGAAACCACCGATAGATTTTGATAAATTTTTAAATTGGCAAGAAAATGTGCACATTGCATGGATTTTTGATGAAAAATAAAGAGCCGTGGACTTGATTTTACATTTCTTTTTGAGGAGAGCACTAATAACAGCACAGTGATGCTTAATAAGCTATACATGCACTAATTCCATAATGAGTCTTTACTAACTCATGAGTAAACCAAATCTACACTACTTCCTATAACAATTACATATTTTAGTAGGTTACTATAAAAATTTGGATTGAACCAAACTAAATAGCTAGAGAAGGGCTCATGAGACACTGTCTAATCTTGTTGCACTTCACCACATGCAGTGCTATTAATATGTCCAGAAAGTGAGTTTGAGAGATTTTGAAAAGTGTAAGCACCTTAATGAAAGGTTTATCTTTCTGAACAACTCTAAACCAGCAATACTTTTATACATGCTAGGGAACAAGCCAGTGTAAAATGATCACAGGTCTTTTTTTAAGTCACGTCTGTGGATCTTTTATTGCTCTTGGCACAGATTTCAATGGTGTTACACAACTGAAAAACACATTTGTGAAACATACCTATAATACTGTGAAATGTCAGAAGTTTTACTTGACCTAATGGAAGTATCAAACAATTTATTTCCTTTTGAGGCATACTGTGAATGTACTGTAAATTCTGGGTTTATTTGCTTATTTATTATTTTTATTTGTCTAAGAATATAAAGAGAGTGTAAACGTAGGTGTCTCTATCCTCTATTATGAATTCAAGTCCTACTCAAATTATTTTGGATGCCTTACAAAAGCAGGCTTCCAGGAATGGTTACAACACATCTGGAGGTTTCTGTAACCACACTCTTTTTTCCAGCAGAGATGAATCTGTCAAATATTCAGGGCAGGATGTCTCCATTGCTCCCCAGGATGTGTACTTGCAGGGAGAGGAGGAAAGAAATCCAGACTTAAAGCATAAACCCCAGAAACACTCATGTCTGCCCAGCAGCAGAAGGGAATGCAGGGTCTGCAGCACAGGACTGAGGAACAGGCCCTGGGGGTCATTTTCTCCTCTCCAGCCTCTCTCCTAAAGGCAATGAGTGACAGCTTCCTGTGGTTTTGAACCTCACTGAATTTGTACTGCCCCCTCTTGACTGAGGAGCTGTGGTAAGGATGCAGGAAAGCTGACACACCAGACAACAGAAACCTCACACTGGGGATGTTGCAGGACTATGCACTATCCTGATACCTTCTCTGGCAAGAGAGTGCATACAATTTCTAAGTTGATAGCAAACAGGAATGATACTTCCCACAACTCAGTTTCAAGACCTCTTTTTTTTGCCTTTATTTTAGCTGGCCAAAAGTAGAGCCTCTCCATATGTTTCTGCTGTGCTTGGCCAGGACAGACCTTCCCTGCAGTCTTAAAACAACCAGAGTACCAGCGCTGGATATTGATGACAATGTGGTGCCATTAGAGAAAAAAAAGCATTAGGATGTTTTTTATTGTAAAGTACTAAGTGCCTAGATCTGGTTGGGCAGAAAAAAACCCAATAAATAACAATAAGGACCAGATACTCCAGAATCTAAAATACAAAATATCTCTTTACTAACTATTAAATCAAAAGAAGATGATGATACTATATTACTATTCTAGTCACTGCAAAATAAAGTGATATTCATCAAAGCTTTTTATTTCCAAAGGATCAGCTTTTATAAACTAAGAGGCATAATTAGTGAGATCAAGTGGTCAGATGCACTTCTGTTCCATACATTAGAAGGTACAGAGGAGTTGCAGATTTGCAGATTTGGAACCAGATAAGTCAGGGACATGGAAGCAGCATAATATAGAGATTCAGTATAAAATAATTCTAAAATAGAAACATCTATTTCAGACTTTTGTGAGCTTAAGACCTTACTTAACCAGATATAAATATAAAACAAAATGTATTTCTAAAAGGGCTGGCTGACTGTTCTTTAACAAGAATGAAGCATACCTTTGAAAGATCTCTGAAGTTGCCTGGAAGGGTCAGATCTAACTCTTCAGACTCATAGTTTGTTAAAACCCACGGAAATACAGGGTATTGGTTCAGATCATTGTATGTTCGTCCTATTGAAAAAGAAAGTTTTAATAATTAGGAAATAGTGTCCACTTGTGCAGCTAGAAAAAAATGTAGTGGTTACATTTTTGCATCACATGTTCCCAGTTCCCACCACTTTGAGAGAATCAGGTATAAATCTTCCAGACAAAAGCAGCCATTTAGGTGCACTTATCTTGAACCAGAAGTCAACACACAAACTAAAATAATATAAAAAGCAGAGTATCTTTTAAGATGAACTAAAATGCACCATATGCCAATAAACACTTTATTTTTTATTTCCATTAAGATATTTTTATAGCATGAATGTAGAAATCAAAAAGAACTAAACTATTACTTTCCTAGCAACGTCATGAAGTATCATAGCTAGCAAAGATAAAATGAGACTTCAAACAGCAAGGGTATAAATTTAAGGTTTGCTAATCCATCATTCCTGTATGGTTCTTCTTCACTGAAGAAATGCTGAGATTCCATGGCAACTGTGGAGTCAAAGTGATGAAAGTCATGTTTGCTGTAACACTATTTTTTAATCACTTCGAAAATTTAAAAATAGTTGTCTCATGTAAAAGACAGAGCTGACTACACCAGGCCACTCTCTTCAATCATGAAAGAAACACTGCTGTCATCCCAGCAGCTCAAATGTGCAAAAACCATCTATAGATACCATTTCAAAAGAACAATCATCAACTGCAATGAACTAAAAATTATGAATTCATCACAAAGAAAAGTGTGTTTGAGAAAGGCCATTATTTTTGTATTCTCTAGTATTTAGTAGAATCTAACATTTCAGTGACAAGACAAATGAAATTTCTTAGTACAGAATTGTCCATCCTATTGCTATCGTGAGAACCACACAATATGCAGCATGAGTCTTAAAAAACAACATCAGGTCATAAATATATGTGTACGTGTATTTATATAATATAATTAGCAGACTGAAATAATCCAGGTTAACAATTCCCAGTCCTGCAACAGATTTACAGCCCTGTCTCACTAACTGCTTCCTTCCACATTCTGGACAGATTCCTGGGGTACAAAACCTGGCGCAGGAAAACACAGACTTCCTTGTTCTGAGTAGCAGTTGCAATTCTCCACAAAAATATCACTTCTGCCTTAATGAAATGCGAAACTTTCACTGCTCTTCAAGCACCTTATTTTTTCAACAGAAGTTGATGAACAAAAAGCATGTTTTTATTTTGTACATAGTTTCACTGAATAATATTCTTAATAATTGTGTGTCCTCATATTTACACTCTGAAAACATAGATGTTAACAAGAATACAAAAAAAAATTAAGGTGCAAATGCAACTTTGTCAAACAAGCAATTCCAGCATTGTGCGCTACATACACAAATAAAGATGGATAGAAACAAAACAATTTCTTCTTTAATATCAACAATGAATGAATGAATGAATGAATGAATGAATGCAAAACAACTCTTTTGTTGAACATGAATATGTCAAACAACTGTATCAAAGAGTATACCAGAATTTATCCTTGTAAGGGAGGAAAAGGAAAGGTATGCCCTGCTAGAATATTTATTCTTTTAAATAGAATTAAAGGAGGGCGCTCTATATGTTTTGTAGGAAAACAAATCTGCCTCATTTTCTATATCCTTCAAATCAGAATATTCTTTTCTTCTTTGGCAAGGGTTTAATTGCATATGACTTGCAAAGTTTCTTGAGATTTTCAAATTTAGGGTGCTTTAAAATATGGCCTCTATAAAACTACCGCTTCATACAATAAATGTTTTTCTTTCCAGAATTCTCATCAGAATTTTTAAGTTAACAGAAGAGCATGCAAAATCTTTCAAATAGAAAGACATTTGTGTTTATGCAGAGAGCTGACTAAAAGAACCTTGAGATCCAGGAAGAGAATGAGTGAGAGGACTGTGGTCAATTACAAAGCATAAGCAAAAATTAAGATTCTGCAGAATGAAAATTTGTATGGAAAAGAGCTCATAGTAATAAAAATCTTAAACCGTATCCATTTTATAGAAGTATTTAAAAGTGAGAACATCCTTTTGCAAAATTTTGAAAGGAAATGTAGGGTCATAAAAGATTATGCTTTATTTTGAAATTGAGATTTTTTTCATATTGTGATTTCATTTAATTTTGATACTTATTTCATTCATTTCATACTAATTCAATTTCAATATTCAGTCCACAAGATTTTGACTGTTTATTCCTGTTCCATATGGGAAAATCATAAATATGTGAATAGGGCAAGGAAAAAGCAATCCTGAGCCTCACTAGTGTATGAGTTCTCTTTTTCTGAGGGGTTACTTATAGTATAGACACATGAAGAAATTATCATGTGACATTAGCTCCATGTCAGAACACTGCAGTAACTCCTCTGTGCAGTTTTTTACCCCACAGTGAGAAGTAATTTGAAGCAGCTTCTCTCTCAGTTTAGTTAAGTTGCAAATAATGAAGCCTTCAAGATTATGTATTTGGTAAATATAAGCCTTGTGAAAAAACTTAAAATATTCTCTTATCTCCTACTTCAATTTTTATAAAACATGTTTTATTTATGAAGATAGTAAATACTAAGAATATTCTTAATTTGTTTAATAAAAAAGTTAGTGATCTGTTTTTTTCAATCCAACAATTTCCTCCTTAATATCAACAAATAAAACTGACTTGAGAAGATGAACCTAATTTAAATTGTGAAAGGAGACCAAACCTACAAAGTAAGACCACACATCTCTACTTATCTGAGCAGAGGACAGTGATCTAGGCCTATAATGGGATTACAAATCCCTAATTCTAAACATGCATAAATATTAGTGGCTTCACTTTATTAGAAATGCTGTCTTGATCTGTTCTGGCTTCACAATTGATTATTTTCAGAGTAAAGTCAGCAGATGAATATACTTAGACATTTTATCAATTGTCTGGTGCTTCCAACAAGAATTATTTGGTCCTTTCTTTAGCTAAATAAATATAGAACATAAACCTGTAAGACTATTGGTAGTCCCTATATCTTTTCAGAGCCTTCAGATTTCCCCTCAAGTAGGCTTACAGAGATTAATACTAAAGGCTGAATATTAAATATCGCAAGCCCTGTGACACTAATCTACTTGAACAATAAAAATGAGGCATAGTAAATGAGATCTCAGAAATACTGGATATGTTTCTTCATTAAAAAAAAAAAAACTTTTTAATTAAACCATCCAATTTAATGTTTTTATATGGCACTTTAGTTTCTAAGGTAAAGTGAGCTAGAGACAGCTGACAAAGAAATTATAACTGCAATTCCTTGGTGAAAATGTTAATGACAGCAAAATATTGTTTAATTAGATGATTGCAGCATCTGGATTAACACTCTTTAAGAGCGATGTTCCTGTGCTTGTCTGCTTCTTCACACTTTACAGACATTTTGTCATCTCTAGGTCATTAGGAAAGAATTTTTAATGATTTTTCTGGAAGTAAGTAGTTCAAGTTACATCTAATTAGATGACAATAATAAGCCCAACACATGCAGTAGCTAAATATATACATAATTAACCAGTGAGGGCTTGTACATCACAGAGTAAAAAAGTGGAAAATGCTAAACAGGCAAAAAAAAAAAAGGTGAGGGGAAGAAGTTCATCTGAATTTATTACCTAATTGAGGATGTAATTTTTTTCCATAAACCTTTAAAAATAATCCCTGTCCACTACAAGAAATTACTCACAAAAATTATGGATGCAATTATTCTTCATTTATTTTAAAAGCAGTGGCATGTAGGATTTAAAAGAATTAAAAATCCAATAAATACAAATGCAAGTACACGTTTAATGTACTGCAATTTGAAATCAAACATCAGAAATTAGTTAAATACTGAGAAATAAATTTGAAATCTACACTTCTAGCTAAACCAGTGAGCACTGCAATGATATTAAAAAACAATTTCTTGTTCTCACTCCTCTTGATACCTTTTGCTGTAGTGGGATTACTTTTAAGCACTCTTTTTAATAATCTTTTAATTGAGAATAGTAAAAATTCCTTGTTTCCTGTATCACCCAGAGGGTTCAGTTGACATATATGCTGGTCCCATGCAGAGAGGATAATTAGTATAATCACAGCAAAAACAAAAGGATCCCTGAGAATAAAGCAGGTAGAGGGAGGAGGGGGGAGGTGACCAGGAAGGCTTATGTCTACAGCCAGGACAAAAACCAGGGCCATGGAGAGTATAACACTAAGACTGATTGATAAGTAGCAGAGTGCAGTGTTTACCTTTGGGAGGAATGCCCATAGCTGTAAACATGATGAAATACGCTCGAGCCAGAAAAGAGGGCAAGAAAGAGGTGAAGAGCTTGGAGACAGAAGAGGGAGGTGAGAAAATAGCTGACTAGAGGGCCAGAGAAACAGGTTGAAACAAGGCCTTAGAGAGTTTTGAAGATGGAGACAGATTTGGAACTGAAATTGCAATGAGACATAAGGCCAACACAAATGCCAGCAATCAGACAGGACTGGATAGGAAATTATCTAGAAAGAGATCTTTGAGAGCTGAAGTAGAAAATTATTAAGCATATGTAATCTGTGAGCACAGATCACAGCAGAAACAATTAATCTAAACATGAAGCATGGCAATGTTTCTAGGGGGTAATAGGATGATGTAAGAATTAAAGAAAATGTCATAGAATGATGGATTTTTTTCAAGAGGATACTTCAAATATTAAGGACATATAGAACAGCTGGGGGCCATGCTTCTCAGGACAGACATGCCAGCATGCCAGGGAGAGATTTAAGAAGAGATTAACGTTATGTATTTCAGCAGTTCTGTTGCACAGAGACCAACCAGTGTAATTATCAGTATTAATAAACAGGCAAAGGACTTCTTGTGGGAAAGGACCCAACTGCATGATGTCACAATGAGAGACATAAACTGGTGTCAGAACCCTCACTTCTGAGCATCACTCTTCCACGGCTACTGCTTCTTGTGTAATTTCAGAGGAGGAGCACAAAGAAATGAGTGCTTTCTAACTTTTCTGCAGAGGGCTGGAGACTAATTAAGCACCATTGTAAGAAAAAAAGGGAAGCTAAAAAGAATGGGCAAAAGATGTACTAAACCACTTTGTTAGTGGACCTCTATTTGGATAAGAAAAAGCAATGAAGTGACCTTACCTATCACCCACATACCAGTAGATAATACACAATTTTTATGTGTCAAACCGCCATGTTTCTGAGTAAGCTACAGCTCAAATTTGCTGAATAAGCCAGTAGGTGCTTAATGGCAACATTAATTAAAAAAAAAAGAGGATGGATATATTTCTCAATATATCCAATAGCTGAAAACAATAATACTGTTAGAGAATAAGATGCTGCTTAAATAAACAATTATATTCTAAAACTAGGTCATTGCTGCTATGCTAACAATTACTGGCAAAGAACTTGTAACTTATAAGTGGATATTTCTTATGGAATCTCATTATAAAGGAGTATAATTACGACTGTAATTGGAAATTGGATTTCCAAGAAGAAAGAAAAGAAAGTACATGTTTACTTAGGAAAGGAGGTCACAAGTATATTCAGTACTCTATTTTTGTGTACAAAGTAGAAAATTCTGTATTTTCTTCTGACTGCTGAGGATCCTGTCTATGGTGCATATAAGACTTTGTGTCTGTTTAGTACAGGTGTACTTGGACAGTTATCAAAACCAGGGCAACAAGTTAGTAGAGTTTCTTCTCTTCCAGTACTGTATTTCTGGTAGAGTTATTAATTTTGTTAGTGCTTCATCAAAAAACACCTTTTTGAGGAACACCTTTCAAAAAGACTTACAGAAATGCAAGCACAGCTGTAAAAGCAGTGGTGTCACTCAGGCTGCTTCACAGCTCTCAACCCTGCAGTTTCCCAGATCTCAGGCCCTGGTGATGCAAGGTCATGCAATGATGGAGTCAGGATCAGCTTGGGGATGTGAGAACTTCTAGACTTTCTAACATATATTTCTTTTTAGATACTTTCTTCCCTTGTGTCCAGACTTTGAGCTCATGTGCACTCTATTGTGGGTGGGTTTCTGCCTTGCCAGGAACTTTATGAGATTCTTAGCAAATATCCCAAAGCATTTCATGTGTTTTTGGAACTGAGCTTTCTAGATGAAGTGCAGACTTCATTAAAACTACAAAATCTGGTTGATCTTCCAAAAAATAACTTGAGGGGATTTTTTGCTTCTGTCAAAAAGTTGGAAAATTTTGGGTTTTGTTCCAAACTGGAATAAAGACCTTATTGTAATATATAGAATTGCCTGTTGGGTTTCAGTCAGATTTCATTCTCTGATGTTATTTTCAGAAAAGGTTTTGTGTGTGTCATTGGCAAGTTCATCTACCAAGGATAAATTATATTCTAATTTTTTTAAAAAATCATATACTGCTGAAACATTTTATGAGATGGTAGACAATTCTGAGAAATGAGTAAGGCATCCTATGCAATTAACCAATTGAACATGAACAAATGAGATTTATCTATAAGAGACTGATACCAACAAATCTACTAGAAATTAAATGCCTTGAGTCAGAGAGACAGACACTCCTAGGGATAGTTTTTTCAAATAGGACAGAAATTCAGGGACACACACAAAAAATAACAAATAGTGAGTAATCCTTCAAACCTTGGCCATAGCAGGTGGAACCTGGAATGCTAATATCAAGCCATCCTGCTACAAGGCAGATGAGTGACATTAAATGACCTCAAGAGAATCCTGTCTTGTACAATCAGCCCAAGTGTTTGGCTATAAATCCTGCCCAGCAGTACTAGTATCAAACCACAGGTAAAAAAATATTTTTGTTGAGACCTCTGAGAAACTCTGAGGGAAACCATTCAGGCTGAAGCTTTTAACTGGTAGATATTTTAGTATAAGTGTTACTGCAATTTCTAAAGGACTTCAGACATAATGCTGTGTTTCAGGTTTGAATGCTTTGGTGAGATACCTAAAAAAAATGACCTCAGAGTTTTGAAACTATTAAAAATTTTTAAAAAAATTATATTGAAATGGCTTATCTTTTGTCTACTCTCATTTAAAGAGCTTAAATTCACTGTTCACAGAACAAATGAATACATAAAAAGGAAATTACCAGCGAAGGACAGTTCTGTTGATAATGTACTAGACAAGGACTGAGGGGACCTATGCGAACTTCCCAGTTCTCCAGTAAATCCTCCAAGTTAAGTGAGGCAGCCAGGGAACCAGCAAGGGTCCACCTGCATTTCCTCATCACTAGAAGGGCAGCGGATGCGTGAGAGGCACGGAGCAGCTGGAGACAGGCCAGTGTCCAGAAGCAGGATAGAGGCATTCTGGCACTGCACCAGAGGCAATAAACACTCAGCAGGGCTCCTTCCTCCAGCAGAGACCTGCAGGACCACAGCTAAAATGCTCGGGAACCAAGCTGGTGAGTCTGCACTGGGCTTCACCATATGGACTTTCCAGCCCAAACCTCCGGTAGTTTCATGGATTCTGCTTTGTGCTCCACTGCACAAGGTAAACATGCCCTCAGATTTCCAACTGTTCAGTGGTAACACTTCTGTATCACACTGGGATAAGTTGATGACACATTTATTAACATCCGTAAGATTCAATGCATGGATGATGACTACAATCTAAGCACAGAGGCCAGTGCCTGATGGTTCAAAGCAAGCAAGTTTGACAGCTCCTGAATTCTGCCACTGCCCTACTGGGAAGAACACTGTGACTGTCCCCAGACTGGTCAGCATAACAAGTGCTACCTTTGGGTTTCACACTTACATGTGTCTTATGTCTGGCCTGAGGACAACCTCGAGCATAAAAGTCAGGACCAAGTAAAATGAGAGTTGTAGCACTCAACTACAAAGTGATGCCTGGTGGAATTTAATTTGGGTTTCAAATTAAAACTCACTGAAGTGAAATGTCTGTATGAGGCTCTCCACAGGCAGGTTCATAAGCAGCATGCGTGCTACAGGCAGGAATCATAATAGTAGACAACCTCCTGGAAATCTCTGTATATGGTGTAGAAAACTGCTGCTTTTTACATTTAAAATTAACACTGGAGTTAACACATAGAAAGAGAAATTGAAAGAAATAATATCTTCCTGAATGTTTAATTAATGACAATTGCCAGAAAAGCTCTTCTTTTGCCAATAACAAATGGATGTCTATGGCAGTTATTTCTCATTTTAAATATCTAATCTGATATTATATTTCATCTCAAAGAACTAAATGAGAAAAGATGCTGTAATCTAATCATACCACAATCCAGGTGACATCTGTACTAGGCAGAATACTGTTGTTATTCTGCTGTCTAGTTGCTGTTGCTGAGAATGATGAAGTAGCGAAATTACATTTTCCCATTATTATTTCCAGACACTCTCTGGCAATGGTTTGTTGACTCTAATAAAGCTTCAGACAAAGCTGTCAGCAGAGGAAATGGCAGAGGGGGAGCAAGGAACAGCCTTCACAGTAATACATGAATCTAAAATCTCTGTGATAGGTTGTGCATTTTCTGATAAAATGTAACGTGTGTTTCAGAATATATCACAAAGCTGCAGCTGAATTCTAGAGGAATAAATGTATTCTATCAAGTCATGTTGCTTAAGACTTTGGCAAACATAAACATATTATGAGGGATTAAAAAGCCAGAAGCCTTACCTGCTATAGTATTGAGGAACATCAAGTATTCAAAGTTGGATATCTCCCGTCTCTGCCAGCGCTGAGTCATGTTGGAGGATTTATAAAGTTGTCGGGGTGTGGCCAAAGAGATTCTCCTAGGAAATACATTTAAAGAATGATTTTTTAAGAGTCTCATTAATTGTTAAGATGCAGGGCAACATTTTTAGTGTGATAAATTTCAAATCATCTGAGAGGCCTTTTTATTTCATTTAATGAAGTCAATAAGACACTATTACCCTTGTTTCAAAAATGTCTAAAATTAGGAACTATATTTTATCTCTATTACAGCATTGCAATAAATCAGAATAATGTATTTTATGGTTTATTTTATTCTGAATCTGGTTAAAAGACTGGGATAAAAAGAAACTGCAGACCTCCTGGTGCCAGGCTTGTCCAGAAGGAATAAGAGAAGAATATAATTTCCCTGCTTTAAAAGGATATATTGAGAAAAGTTCATTAATGTGAGTGAGTGGTAGATTAAAGTGACATGCACTTCCATCACAGGTTGACTATATTTATTACACAATTTGTGCACCTCCTCTATGGTCAACTACTCATGATTCTTTCCTATATCCCAGTAAGCTTGAAGATTTCTATTTATAGCCTGGTTTCTGAAAGAAACAAATTTTACTCAGTTATCTGCTCACATTTTCATCTCCCTGTCTCTTCATAATGACTTCTAAGTCACATTTAATTCAAATTTGGAAGAGGAGCAGAAGTATCTATGATACTAAATTTCCACACTTTTTTTTTTTTTTGAAACCTACATGGTTGAATAAGGGGGAAAGAATCAAACTACATGCCAAGGAAGAGAAAAGCAGAAAATATCAACTCTTCTATATTCAATTTGACAACATCACAATAAACAAATAGCATGCAGCAAATCTTAAATTAACCATTGTATATACTGTCCCTGGTTGGTAAAATATAGGGGACTAGAGTCAGTCTAGACTAACGCATTAAAGAAAAAAATCTGCAACAAGCAGAAGCAGTCTCATTGTTCAAAACTCATTTCTAGAGAAAATAGCTCTTGCCTAAAAAAGAAAGACAAGTAAATCTTTAAAAAGAAAATAAATTCATCTCCTCAGATACCTTTTTAAAAATAAATTTTGATCTTAGGAATGTGTAAAAATAGAGAAATGTTTATACCTGTTAAGAACAGGTATAACAACAATAAAAAGGACAATTCCTAATGGGTAAATTCAGTGAATTTGAAGAATGTATGTAGTAGTATTTACACAGCTTATCAAGACTAAAAAGGGACACCTAATGCTTCAGCTTTCAGTTGCACCCTGGGCAAAAGTGTGTGTTATTTCTAGACTCTGGAAGCTGAGTAACTTCTTAAAACTTTGTCATATACAAGGTGTCAAACTGGGCAATGTTTACAAAAATGCAAACCATCTTACTTCTAAAGATAAATGCATATACTTCTGGAGATGCACTAAACTTTTTCCAGAGAAAGGATGAGTGAGTATTGGCATGTGACTGGAGCGTATTACAGTTACTACAATTATTTGTCTAAATTGCCAGTGTTTAAGTTGTCAACGTCTGCCGTATTTCAGTTTCCAAAACTGGGCATGCAAAAATGACCATGCAAGTACATTTACACAAATATCAGTATGTTAGGTCTTGCCAGTTTGGCTAGTCTTATTTTACAGTAGACTATAGGATACCAAAGGTAAATACAATTTAGCAGTACACAGGAGACAATGCAAAATATTTCAAAATTGTTTCTATAATGCTTATGAAACAATTTATCTAAAGAAATATCCAAATGTAATCATACTTAATATTGCATTTCATAGAATAACTATTTTTACAGTCCAACTCTCAAAGACATATATTTTCCAGTAAATTCCGATTAATGCTACATACAAATTAATAAACACAGAAAATAAAAATACTAAAAAAGATCATTAAATTTACAAAGCATTTTGTCACAGACTTTCTGTTCCTCCCATGACAAAACAACATTTATGTATTGGCTTAGTAGCTGCTTTCAGACTTTATTCACAATCTCCTAGGGGGTCTCAAAAATCTATAAACTGTCAAGTGCTGGACTTTGCATTTGAATGCCTGATTTGAGTGAACTCTACAGAAAATCAAAATATACTAAAAACATCCTTATTTACTCCATATCTACAGCGTTTGAAAGATTCACATTCTTTTCAGCAGAGACTTGAAGAAATTATGCACAATAAATTGGTTCCACACCTGCTTGTTTCAACTAAGACAGGAAGACCCACTGTTTTCTGTTTTGCTAAAACCACCCAACTTTGATCAAACCATTTCTTTCTTCAATATGCCATCACCAATATGAAGATGCACATATGAATCTGCTCCCTTTGCTTCTAGAGAACTACAAAATATCTACTCAAAATGGGAACTGCAGAAGACTCTGATGTACAACAGAATGATCCAACTCTTCAATTTTTATACATTTAAATGTATTTAGAAAACAATTCATGTCATTTTGGTGAAGGAAGGGATGCTATATATTTCATATGTGGAATATGACACACCTCCTTTCAGAGTTACATTTAATTTAGTTAGATACAATGCAATGTCATACAAAAAATATTTAAGTATCTTGCACCTGCATGATATGTGTTGTGTTGCTCTGGTTCAGAGTTTAAAAAAAAAATAAAGACTTCTGAAAGTAATTTCCCAAGGAAAGGCAAGAAACTCATCGTGTTCATTTTAATCAAAGTTCTAAGAAGGGTTTTATACTTTCATGGCATAATTGTTAGTTTTTCTATCTCTCTCCCTTCACAAAACTCAGCCTCTGCAATCAGCTGTATTGAGATCTGGAAATCCATCACCAAGCTGCTGACATGGCAGAGCTGAGCTGATGTTGAATATAGTTACTGTAACAGCCAAAATACTTTTTTTTTTCCAGAAAAAAATTAATTTTAATTTCTTGATTTTATTAACTGAAGATATTGTTTTCTCTAATGCATTAATACCCCACAGAATTTCAGGGGAAGGTGTCAGTATCTTTAGAGGCAAAGATACTGTAACTTTTACCAATTCTTTGATCTCTGTAGGCTATGAAACCATCAGGCAGCACACAGCTGATTTCTGAGCTGTGATGTTGCCCTCAATAAAAAGACATCAGTAATGTGTGTGTCCCCTCTAACACCTGAGGGGTTAGAACCATAAAAAATAGTCTGATAATACCATGCTAAAAAAGTAGATATTATTCTACCTATGTAGAAACATATGGAGCTGCAGAAGTTAAAAGATACAGCATTGTTTGCCCAGTTGTATCATTTGGCAAAGTCATAAGGAAACTACAACCAATGCAACATGTTTCAGGAACAGTGAAAATACATTTATCAAAGACAGACTAATTTGATTACCAAATCAGTCTGAACTCTTCAACATGTGACGTATTTTAAAGATGTGATTACTTCTTTGTAACACTAAGCACAGGCCTGAACTCTGTTGAATCAAAGCATTAAACAAGCTGCTTAGAAAGGCAGCAAAGAGGCAAACTGAAGACTTGCTCTGAACAGCAGGTCTGCAAAGTCTTAGGAAGTCATAATGGTTCACCTGCTTCTAATCCTTTGAGCTATTACATCATAAATATTTCTATTTACTTCTACTTCCTTTCACCTTTCTTAATTCCAGGATTTCACCAGGAAAACACAAATACACCTAAAAGCCATGTACTGCATTAAAAGTAATTTACTTTTTGGAATGTTTCCATCATGAATGCAAGCCTTTATGATACTGTAATTAACTCAAGGTGACATTTATCATAGTATCAGAGAGGAAATATTACTTGCATAAATAGAACTAATGAACTTGAGCAAAACAACCAGAAAGGTCTTCTTTTGGTTCTTCTTAAGGTACAACTTATTCTGGAAAATTGTGATGATTAAAAAAAGGATAATGCTTTACTCAGTATAGCAGCTCCTTTTGGTTACTCAGCATAATTTTTGCCTTATTTTAGTTATACAAATAAGCATAATTTTAAAAACTAGCATTCCAGAGCCAACATATTCATAGGAAGGAAAACTATATTCTAACATCAACAAAAGATTGAGTACAGAGCAGTCATAGAGCCAGATTTCCCCTCAGTTATTCCACTGCAATCCTACTGAAGACAATAAGGGAATGTAGACAGGGAAAATAAGAAAAAAGAAGCATGATTATGGAGTCCTTATTGTGCATAAATCATACCCTGATTACACACAAAAAAAAAAAAAAAGAAAAAAAAGAAAAAAGAAAAATAACTTCACTACCATATGCCAGATATATTCTGAAGGCTAGCAAGCCCATTTTCGATTCAAATCGAACTTTAATCAAAAAGGTATGGAAATAACTGCATATTATATTGAAGCTGAAACTCTTCTAAATAATTATATATCAACAAACTTTTTCAGACAATTATTCACTGAATAATGCACAAAGGATATGAATTTCAAAAGTAAAAAATGTCACTGTAAATATGAAATTCTGATTGAGAAATTTGCATTTTGTTTGTGCTAGAACATGTGGCCATTTCTATTTCAGAAAAGAATACTATTACTTTCCATTTAGAGACAGCATTTCCTTTAACTTTAGTATATGGAAGAACAATGCAAATATTAACAAGATGCGCCTTCCAAATAAATGCCCCAACTTTGCCTTGATCTCACTGAAAACTTGAGAAATTTGGCAGTTTGCCTAAAGACTTCAGCACATTCAGGAGATCAAGCCTTAGGACTCTTGGTCTCATGACAGGGAATGATGTTCATCTGGGAATGAAACAGTTCTCCAATTCTACAAATGCTTTGACATTTCAGAGTATTTTCACATTTTGCACAGGAATAAAACAAGGACAATGTGAAGTTTTAGTTTGTAGGAAATGACTTAGAGAAATACACATTCCAGGCACTACATTGATGATTATGTCACTGGCTTTTTGGGCAAATCAAGCCAAATGGGGGTCTGAGCCCAAAGCACCATATTTTGTTAATATCATGCTGTTTCCTCACTCCTTCTTATTTCTTTATTTTTGTCTCATTTTGACCAGAAGTTAATCCTGAACTAAAAAGCAAACAATAAAAATGTTCCCCCTCCAACACAGTGAAATACAGATGAAGATCATCCCACTTATCCCTGAAACAGTAATACTTTTATTATATAAGATCTGACAACTTCCAGTCTTATTTCTGGTCATAGGCTGATTTGATGTTAACGTTGATAAGGGAATAAAAAAGTAGTTGTCCATAGTATGTGAAAATCTCTAAAACCCAATCTTAATTGTTCTTTCAAAAATATATATGCTCCTCAATTTTGGAAAGAAAAGAAG
Organism: Lonchura striata; assembly: GCF_050655825.1. Lineage (NCBI taxonomy): Eukaryota > Metazoa > Chordata > Aves > Passeriformes > Estrildidae > Lonchura > Lonchura striata. The sequence goes on from NC_140703.1 coordinate 67,782,379, forward strand.
AAGAAGAAGAATTCATTATACTAATGAAGGGAAGAAATTTGGAAATTGCAAAGTTGCCACTACACTGATAAGAAATGAAGTAAAATCCCACATATTCATATATATAAAATAATTTACATTCAGCAAACACAAAAACTAGTCAAGTTCAGTTTCACATCATGCATAACAATCACAGCAAGGATGAACATTTGATTATACATTTATAAAACCTGACTGGAAACCATAATTTGAAGAGATAAGGTGTAAGTATTTTCAATGGAAGGTGCTAATTTCCTGTAATTGAAAAAGAAAAAATCTAATTATCTAATTTACAATACTTTTACTTCCATTCCATTAGGCCATATAGTAAGAAATAAACTAACCTTAAGAAAAAATAAAAACTAGAGTTTCTTAACAGAAATAATTAGCACTGACATTTATAAAATAATCAAGTGTATAATATAATAAACACAAAATATAAAACCTGTATTTAATAAATTACCTGGCTTGTGGCAAACCATAGCTGGTTCCTACTCCAACCCGTGGTAAGCTGTACACAACTTTTTTCACTGTTGCTTGGTCAGGAAAATTAAACATAACAGAAGCTAAATGAGGAAAGGAAAATATGTACCAGTAAGACATTTGCAGAAATCTGTTTCTTCACCTGCATATATTTTTTAAATGCTCAAGTTTTTATCTGGGGAGAGAAGTCAGCTCCACTTTTATCCTCCTGGGGATCCAAGGTACAACAGAAATTCCTGACTTTCTTCACACCTATGTATAATTACCTGGTTAACATTTTAGCATTAAGTCTCCCATTTTACAGAAGACCTGAGTGTTGTTTACTTCAGAGGAACAGAACTTTATTATTAACCCATGAAATGAGAAGCTGTTATTTGCTCTTCTAACTAGTGCCTTAAAACAGCCAAGAACAAGGAATTGTTTAATTTCCTCTCCAGCTGAAATCAAAACTTACATCAGAGGGTAAAAGACCACTGTACACCTCACCAGCCAGTGAACTGTGATTCAGAGTAGCACATACAGAAAACCGAGTGGATCCATTCCTTGCTCTGGCACTTTTTAACTTAATTCATTTTATAATTAGGAAATGAAATATCTTTTTATATATTCCACTAAAATATTTACAGACAATTGAGGAGCAGGTGGGACAATAGAAAAAGCAAATTTCCTATCCAACATTTGAAGAATTTACTAATTGCAATGATGTGGTTCTTTAAATAAATTGCACTGCTGCACAGAAAGCAGTGAGAGTGATTTATGTGTTGATTTTAATAAAATTTGCACTGAATACATACAAATGGAAGCATTATAGAACAGACATAAGCACTGTATCAAAGGAAGCACAGAGTTTTAATTTTAAGATTAATAAATAAAACACCAAATAATCACTAGCACAATTTTAGGGAACAAATATAAACTGTGACCTACTTCTGTTTGCCATAAACACTTCCAAAGCTGTGTTCTGGAGAAGATAACGTCTTGAAAAAACAGCTCGAATCTCACTGAACATCCATTTTCCATGAAGCCCTTCAGTATAGGCAAGGACCTTTAAAGAAAATCAAGGTGACAGTTATTAGCAAGAATTTTTTGATAAAACATTGTATAAGAACAGAGGAAATTTTACCCATTCAATTAAGTTAATAATGTCTCTTTAACAGTTAAAAACAGTGACTTAAAATGAACTTGAATGTTTTTAAGAAATGCAAAAAAAGAAGTACCTACAGTTAAAATAATATCAGTAATTATGGTAACCTGATACTCCTAAGATCTATTTCTCATACATCACATCAAATTAATTTCCTCAAAAACACCAAAAACCCAATCTCTACAAACACGTACAGGGAAACAGACACACTTGAAATTATGCTTAGCTGTATCTTCTTACAACAGCATGTATGACACAGTTGTCAGTTATCTATCAGATACCAGATTTACTTCTGAGACTGCCTTGTGCAAATACAAGCAAAATAATATAACTTGCTATTCACATCCATTTCAGGGTCATAAATTACAAGTCCTCTCGTTCTATTAAAAAGTAGAAAAATTAGCAAAATCAGTATGTCACCAGAATAATTTTTCTGAAGTTAAATACATAAAATATCCGAAACCATGGACAAAATTTAGCAAATTTAATTTTCATTTTAAAATTAATGTGAAAATATTTTAAAATAAATTAGCTAAAAATTAGCACAGCTTTTCCCATTTTAAATTTTCTCAATAGACTGTATTAACATAAGACTAGATAGTAATATTGAGTATTTTTTCACTTTTCTTTCGGTGTTCTGGATGTTCAAAAAAGACAAAAAAGACACAATTTCATTAGTTGTCATTTTTATTAACTTGTCTCATCTGTATCATGCACTGTAGAACAATTCCAATCATTTTCATCAGCTGGCAGGCTCTCTTCAACCCTGCACCTCTGCTTAGACTGAATTTCTCTGCTCTCCATTAGGTGCACAAAAACTGTTGTACACTAGCTCACAGTGCCTTACTCATTCATCTGAGGTCTTTACTTTCCCTGATTGTGACCTCCCCCAGCTTCTGAACAGAAAAATGTTAGGGGGACCATATGCTGCTGCTGTCAGTGATCCTTCATGCTTGAGAAAATGGGAATTGTATTTCTTCAATCTTTTCACTGATGTGGCTTCAAGTTAGTAACACCTTTCCATATATGAAAAAGCTAATATCAGTTTGTGTGCTTGGTGTACGTTTTTCTCATAACCATGATGAGTCTATTTCAGAGAGGATGTTAATAACAGCAACAACACAAAACTGTTTCAGCACATGGAAGAGCATTCAGATGTTAGTTGTCCTTGATAGAGACTGGTTTGAGGAACACAGCATTCCCCCTGTACTGCTTACATCACAGTGAGCTACCGACAGAACTCTTAGACCAACATTGTGGCTGATGACACTGTTTTATTCACCTCAGCTTTCCACACTAGTTAAACACAGCTTGGGAGAAAGGAAGGATCTTGATTCTTTGGAGATCACCCAGACATGTGCAAAATACTATAGGCTCCCCCCATTCAGTCAGAGGTCAGCTGTGGAGTAATGCTACCTCATGCACTAAATTGTTGCAATGGTTAAGCATCATCTATTTCTATTGAACTATGATAGATCTTCTGACACTTTTGTCTGTGAGCTTTCTAGTATCAGGTAACTCTTCCTTGTGTTGGTAATTACAGACTGGATCCACTTACTGCTTAGTCTTCTCTTTGATAAACTAGATAAACTAAATTTTCCTTGATTTTCTTTCATTGAAATCAGATGCTAGGATACCACTGGTATCACGTACGTGAAATTCAGGTGGATAAGAACAATGGCTCTGAAGATTTAAGCACTCTCCTTCTTTGAATGCATTCTGCTGCTGTCTGATACATAATTTTTGTAAATACACAGGTTTTAAATGAAAGAGAAGAAAGTCTGAGGAAATCACTCACATTTAAAAAACAAAAATATGAGAACAGTCTCTTGGAGGAAGGAGTTTGAAATGTTTGAAATATTTTTTTGTAAAGAGAAATGTTTCCTATTAACCATATTCTATACATTAGCATAGTAGAGGGTTCACAATAATACATTATCTATATATATATATTATATATTTATTGATATATACCACATAGTTATTATAGATCAACACTAAAAGCACATTGCATACCAATCATACACTACTTGCCTTCTACTTCCTCCTCTTTTTTAATTAAGTATAAAGCAATTTCAACTACATTCAACCCAGTATTAAATGAATGACATATGATAGCAATCCAGTAAAACAGTAGAATAGAATAGGAAATCAGAGGAAAGAAAGGAGTCTATAATTCAATTAATGTCCTCAATTACACTCTTCTTAACTGTCTATTAGTCCTACAAGTATCAGATTATCTGGCCATTATCAAATTATCTGAATTATTTCAGTATTTCTGTTGTAATGTTTTCCTGTCCAAGATATACTACCCATTTTTGCCATCCCCCATAACATTCATCTTACACAATTTTCTTGTGATGCATTAAACCTCCCATTATTAGATAACTACAATTTACAGCAGATATTACTGACATTGTAGCAGGATTCTTTCTTATTGCTGTTATAACAGCCAATTCAAAGTAATTTTATTTTTCTGCATTTGACCCCTTTAAAAGACTTATACACCCTTTTTCCCTTCCAGTATGATTTTTAGCTTTTCACTTAATCATAGAACATCAATGTCTATTTTACATATTTTACAGACTGCATATATTGTATCTTTCATTATTCATAAAAATATGGAAATAACCATTTCACTATGCTAATATACTGAAACTATGTTACTAAGTTATCTGAAGGCAAAATTTCCATTAATTCCAACACTTTGTTGTTTATACTTAAAGTCAGTACTCCTTATTTTGATAGTTTTATGAGTTTTTGTCCTGAAAACATTCATGAAGTCTTCCTGCTTAGGCATGTTTTAATAGTTGAAAAATCATGACTAAGCCCAGAATTCTAGATACATTGCAGATAAGCTGGTTTTATTAAAATAAAAACGACCAGCCAATGCCTACATTTGAACTAAGCACACTTTTCAATTTTAGTATCATTTGCAGGTGCTTGGTTTAAAACTCATTTCTCCTTAGAAAACCTTTTCACTTAGGAATACGTTTGTGTTTTAAAAATACCAATTTGCTAGAATACATTGCAGCAAGATGAAGCTCTCACCTAACAAAGAAATGAGAAGTCTCTAAAACTCAAGGTTCTGTACTATGGAAATACATCTGTTGGTGACACTTATTTAGATTAGGTTAGTAAAGCAGCAGGGGATGCAGATGGAAAGCTCTACAGAAAAGAAGCAGAGCCATTACCAAAGTGCTTTCCTATTTGGATCAGATATGAAGGCTCCATTATTTTAATTTTATTTCTGATGTAATCAAGATCTTTTTTTTTTTCCTTTCAATTAAGCATCAATGCATTTCTAATTATAAACATTCTTCAGTAGTTATTCAATTATTGATAATGAATTGTTAATTAACAGCTGGAATTCTGCACTAACCAGAAGACCTGAAATACTAGTGTCCATTTTGTTTGAATCCCTGGTAGATTATCTTCACGCACGGAACACTTAAGTAGTGAGGCTCATTTTTGTTGCTTTATACTATTTTTTAGTAACTCATAACACCAGACACAGCATACAAAAGGATATTCTGGTCATTTTCTTTTGATTATTGTTAGTGGAATTGAAGTAATCACAAAATCAGGCACTATAAAGAAATCAAGGAAAAAAGCCTGTACAATACTATTAATTCTCAGCCACTAACTATTCAGTAAGAATGATCACTTTTGCTATCGCAAAGAATTTTTACAGATTTCCTTTTTTTTAAATAGCTCTTTGGAGTGATTCATTAATGACTATGTATGTGAACTGAATCCACTGTTTTCAGTGGAAGTTCACAACTTGTCCTTTGAAACCACATTTCTAATTCAGGCTATTTTAATTCTAACCTGATTTCTCAATGAAAGTGTTGATTGATACCTGTAACATTTTTCAAATTTTGTTTATATCTAGTGTAAAAGGCATGTATCATTAGCATGTAATATGTTTGTCTTTTTGTGAGTTTGATGAGTGGTGAAAAAAAAAAAGAAAAAACTTTTCCTAATATCTAGTCTGAATTTCCCTTGTCTCAGCTTAAGGACATTTCCTCTGGTCCTCACACTGTAGGCATGGTAGAAAAGACTGACCCACGCCTATTACACCCTCCTTTCAGGGAGTCGTAGAGAGTGGCAAGGTTCCCCCTGACTCTCCTTTACTCCAGGCTAAACATTCCCAGTTCCCTCAGCTGTTTCCCACAAGAAATGTTCTCTAGTCCTTTCACAAGCCCTGGTGCCTTTCACTGAACACGCTCCATGCTGGAGAAAACATGGAACACTTCACAAAAATGAATCACAGTGTTTGGTTGTTTCATCAGGATGCCATCTACAGCCAGCCACAGAAGTGTCGTTATGCACCTGGCCCACGTACAAAATAGGCATTTAGAAAATAACTTGGCATCACTGTACACTTTTAGAAGTCAGAAATGCATGAAATTAATTACTGAAAATCATTCTGTCAGGCATTTGGATTTCCCTTTTTCAAGAGTTGTCAAGCTTTGCAATTTGCAGCAAGGAAAAAGAGAAATTCTGAATGAGGTCCTCATGCACTAAGACAAATGGCTCCTATGAAAACATAGCAAACTTTCTTCTCCAGAACAATCTAACAACCCAGAGTTAACCATAGGTACATGGTACACGGCATGATTCCTTCACGTACTCTAAATACAGATTGAGATGACAGACATTGATGGCACGGAATCCCACTCCAAGGGTTTATGAAATACCACATTGAGTAAGCATTTATAATTCCAAAATATTTGATGAAATACTGAGTATGACCAACTTTTAGATTTAGCAGGAAAAACAAGTACACACTACAACAAGGGATATATCATGTCAACATAGACAAGTGTAAAAAGCAGTTATATTTATTAAGAAAATTCAAAATCAGGTAAGTTCAAATAACAAAACACCTTGTATTTTGTTTTCTAAAATGGTAATCAGAGAATGTAAAGAGACAGAAAGGACAATTCAAATTAATTTAATGTCCTAGTGTTTTATTGACTTACTACTTTTTTATACATTTAGGCAACTTTAAGAACATCTTCTTGCCCTCAAGTCCCATAATCATATTAAATACTTCCAAAATCTCACCAAAATACTATTATGATTTTTTCTTTGAACATTTTGGTCTAGTACAATGTTCTCTCTACATTAAGGTCTCTTTTCCCCTTCTAAATAACATGCCTCTGTGTAAAATGTTTCTTTATTTGTAAGCCTTAAAGCTTTCTTCCAAGTAGCTCCTGTAATGGTATGCTGTGCAGGATGAGCTGAGTATTATATGCTGTTATAATTTCTCAATTCACATAAGTTTTAAAATATTTTTTAGGATTTTTTTTTTTAAAATAAATATTGGCACTCCTGTTTCATTTTTCTCCTCCTCTTCAGGGATCTAAAAAATGCAGATATTATTTTTGTGGTTTTGGACTTTATTTCCCTGCCAAATATTCTCAGCTTATACTTCTACTTCCAATGTTTTTTTAAGTTTTCAAGAGGCCCCTTGTCTTGAAACATGAGGTTCTGTTCATCCAAACCTTTTCTAAATTTGATTTCTCTGGTCAGCATACCCACTTTGTTATCCAATAAAACAATGCCCACTCAGCTTAAAGCAACAGATGCTCTTATTCCCACATTCATTTGCAGCCATCTGAAAAATTATTTGAAGTTGGTCCACTTGAAGGCCATTTCCCTCTTTTCATAAGCAAAATGGTTTTGCATATTATGATTTTGTATTTTAGGCAAGAAATGTAAAGGATATTGGGATATTTTTGAGGAGTAGTTGCAGTAAAGTAATTAGAGTAAAAAACCAAACACTACTCCAATATCTTATGTATTCTAAATGGACCATTTCTAACACTGCATTTGTGAAACACCAATGCATAGTTTTAAATATAAGTGCAAACAAAATTCTGAATAATAATTATTTTATCATTAATTTTGATCCCTGTGCCTTTACACAGTTTTCTTTCTATGCAAAACAAAAATAGATTGTCAATTTAGGCAACTCCTGAAATGCCAGCTATAGACTGACATTCTTGGGAAGAACAGCATCAGAATGAGGTAGAAGATTTATACATGATCACCTTAGAAAAGTGGCAGAGGCCATTTTTAGGCTCTACTTTCAAACATATTCAGCAATTATTGTTTTAAGCAGAAGCTCCAATGATTTAAGAATTTTAAAGCCACAAATAAAGCTGGTGGTGCTGTCTAGGGCAACAGCACATGTGGAGAAGCCGAATATATTCTAGTGTCACATAAAGCCATATTAGAGACCAGCCCAGCTCAAAACACAGAAGTTGACGAAACAAAATAATGGGGCAAAATCGCACAATTAGTTCTGGTAGCCACAGGACTGAAGAAGATTGTGTCAGTTACCTCACAAGGTTTAAAATGTTTTTTTGTTGACTTTGGCAACAATGGGATGCCAGACTCAAATCTAGTGAGAAATGTTAACAGAACTATGTTTCCATTTTCACTCTACTTTTCGTGCTCAAAGATCAATCCAAACTGGGGAGTGGTGATCTCAGACTCAAATTGCTCTGAGCAATTCTGCCCCAGCAGTGAAATGCAGTCAAATTAATTCAATTAGAACCACACAAATTACAGTTTAGTGGGCATGCCAAAAAAGACATAAAATTGATATGAGCAAAACCAGACTTTTTTTTTAAGGAATAAAAACAGAGAGCTTTTTTTTTTTTCCTCTTAAATGGTCCATTCTCCTCAACAAAAGTAAGGCAATTGAAAGAAAGAACTTTTAATATCTACAAATTCAGGGAGAACACAGTGTTAAAAATGCTTGTAAGTTGAAACCAAAGCAGGATGTTTATTCAATAAATAGTTCTTTGACAAAATTGCAGCATTATTAAACTTGTATTATTGGTGGATTTCACAGAATTTGTGAGAGTTTTAGCTGAGAAAAGTTGCAGAGAAGCAAAAAAACAGAAATAGCTTGAGGAATAAAGAATGTATGGTATCCCTAAATATGTGATGTGTTCTTTCCCAAGAATAAAGCCATCAAAAAATTCTCTGAGTGTTTTGATTAGTTGTTTTTTTTTTTCCCTAGAACTTGCATATATTTATTCAAAAGTGCAACGCAATAAATACTCAAATGTACCATATCACAAATTCTTAAAATTGCAATAACTGAAGTCATTATAATTGGTCTTAGGAAATGTGTAAATATTAGGGTTTTTTAAACATTACCCATTTCCTACCAAATGAAGGTAGAAAGACATGTCCCTCTTTTTATAGACATGAACTTAATGTCATACAGAAGATATGTGGAAGCATCTTGTATTTTAGCAGTTTCACATCTGATTTATTCAGTGTACAATGCACATGATTGAAGATCTATAAAAGTCAATAGAATATGGTTTTTTTTCCTGCTATCAGGCTTAATTTTTTTATGTTCCTAATATCTCTTTCTATATAAGATTGATCAAAAGCCAGTAATATTTTGTTTTAAACTTCATATACAAAAGCTTTTTCATTAGTCCTAATATTTAGGAATATAATCAGAGCACATTCTACTCCTGAAATTTTAGCAATAGATTTTAAATTAATTTTTATACACAAGAAGAAATATATTTCTTTTTTCAGTCATATATATTGTGCCACTACAATATCCTCACTGTCCCCAAAATTTCTACAATACAGTTTGTAACAGTCAAGCAAAATCCTCTAGAAATTCAAAATTCTACAGCTCAAAAAATCACAGAATCAGTCAGGTTGGAAGGGACCATAGTGGGTCTGCCCCAACCTGGGTCATCCCAAAGCATATGTCACAGGATTGCATTAGATGCTCAGCTGTGCCATGAAGTGTTGGGTCTGGAGCAGCAGTGACTCCTGAAATCAGTTTGCTTGGAGTCTGAATTTAGAGTAGATTCAGGGCTACTCCATGTTATGCCAACTTCTAAGATCCTCAAAGTACAATTACACAGCCTGTGAATAATGGTGACCATACATAAAAGTATCTTCATCTTCATAATATATTGCAATACCAACTGATCCTTTATTTATCCACCTACAAAGTGCTTAAGATGAGTTTGTTTTGCACTTCTGGAGAAGACAAGAAATTACAGCACTGGGAAAAGCCTAATCCACAGTTCCAATAGCAACCAAAATTCTGCTGTACAGTATTATATATGAAATGTTATCTAATATTACTAAGTCTGTGCAAGGAAAGAATAGCAAAGTTTTTTCTGAGAATTTTTACTCAGAGTGTTTGCAAACTGTGTGCTGTTGCTCAATAATTAATTATTTTATACTTTATACTTATTTTGCTTCGCTATTACAGGAAAAGTATTTATGCATTCCATACTTGCTTTAGAAAACATATTTTTGTCAGATACCATAACTACACACTGCTAAATAACTCCACAGAATATATAAAAACTACAAATATTGACATGTATCAAATATAAGCTGTGTATATAAACTACATAAATTACTTTTATATTTCTTTCAATAAATGGAGCCAGATTTACACTTATTTTTTATGCACATTCAGTATATTCTATGCCCCCTTTCCCATACCTAACCATCAACTTTTTTAATTTCAACAATTTAAATGTCAAATTTATAGATAATTAAAATATTTGGTGAGGTCTAATTCCACTCAAAAAATCTTCTTGAAAACTAGGAAGAATATTAAGAATAACTACTCAGCTGGCTACTAAAAATGGATTCTGGGGAACACATTTAGTCTTCCAACGTCTGCACAAAGCAAATTTGATATATATTTCCCTCCTCTTTGGACTTCTAGCCAAGGAATGCAAACCTGCATGTCATAAATTTGGGCATACTCACAGGCTTTCCTGTGGTGAACTCCAGGTTCCCAGTATGAAATTACTGCAACACCTGTCAGCATGTAGAGGTACTTTGTATGAATATGCCTCAGTTTTTACCCATTACAAGCTGCTCTGACACAGAAGGTATTTAAATTTTATGGACTACTGGGTACTATGCAACTATGAAAAAGTGAGCCAATCCCAGACAAAAAGGGTTCTCTCATATAGGCTCAATTAATTGCTTCTTAACTTCTATTTAATTAAAAAATAATAAAATGGGATTCAACTCAAGCTTCAGAAAGAGATTAGATATTACCATTTTTATTGATTATAACCACCAACTATTCAAATTCTTCTATTAAACTAGTCTTGTACCTTTTTTGTTTTGTTTTGTTTTTTGTTTTTCTTCCTGTGGGCAACAGGCTAATTACTTTAGAAGAAAATAAACCCTGTCAATTTGTACAGACAGATTGCTGCCTGTACTGTGATTGGTTCTATTTCTACTGCCATTAAGTCTGGATTTAATGCATACCATATTTCTTTTAAAGAATACAAGCACCCTATGTAAAAATCTACCTTTCACAGACTCAGTTTCCCAAGACGCATCTTTTTGCAACCAAGTATTCGAAATGCCATTGCTTGAAGCAGAAGCTGAGAGTACTGAGACTGTCCAGGAAGTGATCTCAGCACCTCAAAAATTTGCTTCACCTTCACTGAAAGCCAAGGAAGTCAGATATAAAGAGAAAAAAAAATAGAGTGTGGGGAAGGGTGAATTCAAAGCGAGGAAAATGAGTCATGTAAAAAAGTGTCTTAGCCCTTGAACATGAAATGCTGTCCAATGTAAATTAATATATAGGAAAATACACAGTGATCCTTGGTTTTACCATATTATTACAAAGTTCCTTCTTTTTAGAGTTTTTTTAATGCAAACACATTTGCAAGAAAAAAAGAAAATGGTAGAGAAGGATTGTAAATGTTTAATTAAATTAAGCAAACATTTTAATTTAACCGTTCAGAAGTTTACAGACATCTAATTCTCTTACTGTGCAAAAACAAAGTCTGAAAATTGTAATTCTAACCATTCTATGACTATTTTCTCCTGTTATGCATGAAACAAACTGTACAACTACAACAAAAAAACCCCATACAGTGGACACAAAGCTAGCTATAGAAGGACCCTCATTTTCTCAGTCAGAGAATCTACAGTGAAATATTTTCTCTTCTTTACTTACATTAAAGGGAATTAATGATGAAACCAAGCTAAGTCCCCACTCAACTTTGTAGTATAATGATGAATTACTCTTAGAGAGTACTCTTAGAGAGCAGTCTTCGAAAATCCAACACATGCCATTTGACTGTTCCAAAATAATCCCCACTCTGCTTTGACTTCTTTCTATGAACTGTAATACAAGGTCCAATAGACAGCCTCAGATGCATCTCAGGTCCAGTACATGCTTTTCAAACTTAATCAAGGGAATATAGAAATGTATATAAAAAGATGAAAGTGTCTTTGCCTTTATACATACTGAAGAAAAAAAAAAAAAAAAAAAAGCTAGGGGGAAAAAAGTGAGATCTTTCATAGGGGAAGGTTAAGTCTGATGCTAATGCTTATTTAAAATAGTGACAGTCTGAAGTAGTGAAGCCTTGCCGGGCTGCTTTAATTTCTCCCTGGAATAGCTCTCTCCCAACCTTCGGCAGCACATCAAAGTCTCTGGAGCTCAATTAAAATTGGATTATATTGAAATGCTCTATCTATGGAACTGTGTGCTCACTAACACTTTTCTTTCAGTAATACTCCAGATGACAGTTGCCCATCCCAATTTAAACAGTTGTCATAGAGACCATGAAGTAAAGCAGCAGTAACTAACAATACAAAGGAAAGGTAAGTGATAGGATTTCTGTGAATGAAGGGCTTGGTTTGCAGCAGCAGTGCTCATGCTGCAAGCAGATAAATGCAGAAAACATAAAGGCTGTAATACTCTCCTCACTCCTAAGAAGAAGGGCAAAGCAAGCAGAATAGTAAATATTTTCCTTTTTTCCCCCAGTAGCTAGTAGTGTTTTACATTCCAGCATGTTGTAGCTACCTAAAATATCCAGAATTAAATTACACACCCTAAGAAAAACAGCAGATAACCCTGGAGTCAATCGACAGCCACCAATTCATAAATTAAAGGCATCAAATTGCATTTTATAATTGCAGTAGGAAAAATAAGGTATTATCATTTTATATTCAAAAATTTTAGAGAAGATTCTTAAATTATACATGATGCACAAATCCTTTGTCTTTATCATAAAAATCTAAAGTAAAAATCTGATAAAAATCTGTAGGAAATTCATAGTCTGAACCCATCTGGTTAACACAGTGAATCCATGTGTAATGCTTTCAGATCATTACTCGTTTTAACTGTTTCATAATCTAACCATGTAGATTTTTGATGTACTGCACCAAAGCCTGACAATACCATTGGAAAACTCTAGCAGCTTCCAAAACTCCCAAAATAACATAAACAGCTTATGTTTCTGGCAGCACCAGACAGCAATGTATTTAACAGCATAGATTGCTGGTAATGATACTATTTTCTCATGTAGATGGCATGTTTCTGGCACTATAAACCCCTTAACCTTTCTTGTAATTGGCTTATTGAGAGTCCCAAGGTTGTTTTTTGTGCCATTGGGCTGATCACCATGGAAATGAACACTTATTGCTGTTTCACTGTGGTGCTCTATTTTTCTTCCAGGCCCTCCACAAGCATTCTCCCTGCTCTCCCGGGAAGGCAGCGTTAGGATTTTGAAGCAGCAACAAGGCAGAGTGCAAAGAGCGCAGGCCAAAGGGGAAGAAAACAAAAATGTGTCAGAAAATCTAAAAACCGCACAGATCAGAATTTGTCAAAACAAGGCCTTGGTTTAAACCAACAAGAAGGGCCCCCACAGCTTGGGCCTTGACAAAGCACGGCCTTTTTATTTTTTTTTTTCCCGCTTTATTTATTTATTTTTTTTTATTTTTAGCCCAGCTGTAGAAAACACCATCTAATGAACCTGTCTGGGGCTGCTGTCCCCATCCTGTCAGGCATGTCAGGAGATGACAAGCACTGGGGACAGCCCGCCGCCAGTCACAGACAGGCCTGCCAGCTGGAGAGTTCAGCCCCAATCTAATCACGCCACCAGAAAATAACTTTCACGCTTGCAGCCTGACAGGATGGGCTCAAGGAAAAAGAAAAAGGGGGAAAAAAATAAAAGGAAAAAAAATAGGATCAAAACAATGCTTTTCGTTTTAATTATAAACCTATTTTAGCATGGGAAGGGGAATGGGTGCAGGGAACACTTTTTAAAGCTGCTAGCACTGCTTGCTGGTTTCCTCTAGTGGAACTGCTTCTGTCTTTCTTTTAACACAAAGATCAACACAGACATTAGCACCAGCAGTTACCAAAAAATGGGAAAACAAGATTGTATTTGTGGCACCTGGATATGTTTTTGCTACGTTTATTCCTATGCATACACACTCTTTTCCAACATGTATATAGACATAAATCTATCTGCAACTATTGGTAGAGTTATATTTAAGAAAATGTGGAAATTATGGTATGTGTTTTTATTATTTCAAAACAACTGGACTCATTGAACATTATATCTCTTCATAGCCATCACTCCAAGGTTTGTATTTTCATTTGGGTAAAAACTGACAAAGTACAAATGGTAAGACTGCTTGTACTCCTGAAATGGGAATGAATATTCATAAATAAGAATAAAAATTTAAACAAAAGTATTAGAGCCCTTGGCCTCAACATAGTTGGTTCTTTCCTGTTTGCACACAGACTGTGAATAAACAAAAAAGTAAAAACTCAAACATATATCTTCAAAAGGGCTATAATGAACAGGCAGTAGTGCACTGGTAGGCATCCTATCTTTCTCATTCAAAAGTTTCCAACACAGATTTCCGCTCCAGAAATTTAATAACAAAAAATTGCTAACATAGATCTCTGCTCCAGAAATCTAATAATCAGTAAATCCATAGAAAGAGAAGCTGAAAATTATTATTTAAATAACTTGAAAAAGTAGTTCCTCCAAAAGGCATTAAAAAAAATTGTTAGGACTAGACACAAATTTACTTCAAAAATAAGCATCAGCTAAAATTAAAATGCAAAGCATTAACCACATGTATCCTATCTATTCCTAAATGTAAATCATAGTATCTTCATCTTTTGGTGTATGTGTCTTAGTGTATGTATGTCTTAGCAAACAATTTGCATTATTTGAAAGTGAACTAGAATGGAAAATGAGTGATTCATGTAGTACTTAGTAATTATTTTAGGAAGAAATTATGAATGAGCATAGGTCCATTTAATCCCTATAAAATAATAAAAAATGAAGATTTGTTATTACATCCTGCCATTCATTCACTCTCTGCTGACATTATAAATGTCAGAAAGTCTGTTTAAAAGCTTGCTATCTCTATTCATCTTTGTTTCTGGCATGAAATACAGACTATAATAATCTTGTCAAGCCTACATTTAGACACTAATTCATGACCCTCTGCTACAATTTAGAGAAAATTCATACATAACTCTTTTAAGACAAACTATGACCCCAGATGGAAGGGTAATATCTAGATTCAGCTGCCAAATATATGCTATCTGAAGGCACAGCCACCCTGATGTTTCCTTATGAATGAGATGGCCAAATCAGTAAGACTCATTAACTTTTTTTTTTTTTAACCTAAGCGCTAATAAGACTTTTTCTTTTTTTCCATTTTGAGGTACTAGGTATTCAAATAGGCATCACCTTCCACGGCTGGGAAAAAAAAAAAAAAAAAAAACAAGGAGTAATCTCTTTCACAATTTAAAAACTACAGCTAAAGCTGATCAAAAGAAAAAATAAGTTGATGCCAGGTGCAGATGCCACTGACAACGCCAGGGAGAAGTGTTGATTCTCAGCCTTCCAGCAAAGCCTAAAACACCCCATTAGGGACTCAATCTCCAAACTCATGCAGAAGGATACATAGCAGAGCTGTCCATTATTCATAATCAATCTGCAGATTTGAGAGAAAAAAGTCAAACAGAAGATGGTTGCTGCATACACACAAATGGAAATATTTCCTGTGACCAGTCTAGATATAAATGCACTTCTGCAAGGAACATAGGTACAAATGTAAATATAATTGAACCTACAGTCCCCTATCCATCTTAAAAATTCTGAAAAGTGTGACAGTAAAAGCAAGTGCCGCCAGGAAAACCGTTCGTATTTTGATACATGGCTAGCTAGACAGGAAAAATCGTTCAGAGAGCAGGAAATAACATGTTCAGGACGGTTTGGGGTTTTTGTTTTGTTTTGTTTGTTTGTTTTTGTTTTGGGGAATTTTATTTTTATTAATTTCTAAAAGAGAATGGAGGAAAATATGCCTACTATTAGAGAAAGAATGGTAAGCCATTCCAGACATGATGATAGTAAACTAGCTGCACAGATCCATGCCTGTCAAAGTCATAGATTGACATGAAGGGAAATGACAATGATTGATTTCCTATCTTCTATATTTGGTATACTTTGGTATATGACTAGTTACAGATTGATGTTATATCTTATCTGTAGTCACATATACAGGGACCAAAGAAACATAGCCACCTCCTGTTGATTTAAGATGGTAAAATATCATCTAATCTCTCATGGCCAACACCAGTTGGGCCATTAAGTGCTACAGAAAAGCATATCCATATGAAATGCCAGAAATTTCTGCTAGACAGAATGAAATTATTAAAAGTGTAATTTTCTCTGAAAATGAACATACCACCTTTGTTAATAATTAAAGGTACCGCATAAATTTTAAACCGTCCAACTGAAAAAAAAGATGCTCTATTTTAAAACAATGGAAATAAAAAAATGAAACAAACCCACTGATTTGAAAGAGAATTCCTATAGATTTTTTTTTTTCTCATAGACAGCATCTTTCTTAAAACCACCATGTACCATTTAATCATTAGCTTATACACTGCTACTTTATGCTGGTATTATTTAATTTATTTCATTCATGCTGAAGCAGAGAGTTCTGGCCTCTTGACCCCAATTTTCACTTAAAGAAACAAATTTCTTTTTTGCAAACTAACTCAATTTTTCTCCTGTCAACCTTTAGCCTCACTTTAAAATATTAACCTTTTTTCTATCATTATAAGCATACAACATTCTTCTATTCAAAGTTAATGTTAATTACTACATCTTATGATAATGTTATATTCACTTCTAGCTATCTCTGTCAAGCACACAAAAGTAATTTAAATCTATATATCCTCTTTGAATGTGGTAGTAGCAGAGCATTTTTGTACATGCCAAAAACATAAAATCCACCTAAAAAAGCATTATTTCCTCTGTGTACTTCCAATTTTTCCATTTTGTACTCTCAAATGTTAGCTAAAGGATGTGTTTCTCCTTTGAAGGTAGAGCAGGAAGCTAAGACAGGGCTGAGGACACACAAAAGGTAGAGCAATGCAAAATTTCCACAATCACTTGCCTTCCTCTTCATAAAAACATTAAGAAAAATGAAGATATAGCAGAATTAGGGAGAGAAAGCCTGAACTGGAAGAAACTTCTTCCTACATTTATTTTTATGCCATTCCACCAAATTAATTGAATGAGCTGTGTCACCATTGCTGACAGAGCAATCCATTTTACAAAAATTACTAGAAATAATTTTAAAACTTAACACTACAGAAAATACTTGAGAATTTTTAATATTGTCATTCCAGAAGCAGTATCTAAGTAAGACACATTAGATATATAAATATTAATGCTGCTTTTTTATTTGTTTTCAAAAATGCTGAGTGCTCTTAACAGCTGTTACCTTTGGAAGTTTGAAGTAGAATCTGGAAGTACATCAGGAAATCTAAACATGTTTTGACACACAGGTGCCCACTATCAGGAACATGTAGAGTGACCTTACTTTCTTGTTCAGTGAAAGAAAATTTCCCCTATGTATAAGGAACTGCTGAGAAGAAAAGCCTTTTTGCTTCAGGAGGAGAAATAATACATGCATTTCTCCTGCTTGGTATCAACCAGCTATCCTTAAGTGCCCATGGTATGATTCATTTAAAAGACTCAAACATAAACAAAACAGACCAAAATAATTTGTGGAATGCCTCAGTGTATGAAAACAGTTACCTTCCCTTCGGCCATTCTAACCTTCCAACATTGACATGAGTCCCCTGCATCATTACATCATAGTATATTTACCATGGAGAATAAGGGAATCAAGCTGTATTTTTAAAAAAAAAAAATCTAGTGAGAGCATTGTTCTTGGAAGAGCTTTTTAAAAATCAGTTGATTGTTATTGGAACAGCTTTCACTGCCAGCAGGAAAACTTTGGGTATTTTTAATATTTATGAAAAACTATAAATATTTCACAATGGACAATGTCAACTAGTTTTATAAAAACCCAAACACTTAAAATAATTTTTGCCATTTATAGTGGAATGAATCCACAAAAATTACTTTTCAAACTTATCGTTAAAAATTTGGAATATGGAAAAGTCTGTCTGATCCCGCTGAGATCTTTATTTATGAGACTGAGCAAAATACTCCTAAAACCATTCTAATTTTGTTGAAGCATACAGCAAATAACACTAGGAAGTAATATTTTCCCACCACAGTATAAACAAACTAAATGACCCCAACTAGAGAGTAAAACAACCCAAAAAATATTTTACTTCAAAACATCACTTTTATAAAAGAAGAAAAACCTGCTTATGGGCAATTAATGTCCCAGATGTGTCAGGATCTGACAATAATGAGCTCCTTTGTCCACTAGAGGGCAAGGAGTGGGAAATTAAAATATTGAACTGCAACATTATATATTTCAACAAATGCTTCAAATAAAACTCCTGGTAGTATAAGCAATAACATAATAGTAGCAAAATTCAAGTTAGATGGAACTTATATTCTTTAACTGTCTGAATTTTCTTCAATGATAAATGACCCTGTTTGATGAGGATGGTAGTACATTCATGCCTCCAGAACCCACTAACATCAAGGGTTTTCGTGGACATTGAACTGCAAAAGATTTGATGATAATTGAGCTGCTTGATTTTACAAGACTGCATCTTATCCAAAACCCACTGAGGTTGTTCCACATCCTTCCACTGATTTCATCAGCTTTGGATTAAATGAGACTCTGATTTAAGATACACAATTAAAAAGTAGGGGGAGCAGCACTAAACACAACTAAATAGGAGAAAATGAACAAATTCCTCTCTTCAAATGATTAAGCAATAAAAGAAAGAGGTGGGACATTGGATTGACTAAAGACAGCCCTAATATCCTGATCTTATACAGTATTGCTGCATCTGTAAATACACAGAAAGGTGTATTTCTGAAAAGGGTTGATGCCATACAATGAAGGCATCATTATGTCTTGTCAGAACATCCCTCTGGCTCCCTGCACAAGGGAATTCCCTGGGTAATTAATCTTCTGTTTAGTATGAACACATCAGTTCAGATACTTGTCCAAAACTTTCTTTAAAGACAGTTCTACAGAGTCAGTGAGTTTCACTCTGCTTAGTTCAGCCCATGTATGAGCAATTTGTGAATAACAGAATGAGATTTCTTTCTATAATGATGAGTCAAGCAAAGTCATCTAAGATTCTCATTGTCAAACTGGATTCTTTCCTGGTTGCATAAAGTCCCTAGTGACTGTAAGCCACCTGAGGTGCATGCCACGTGTTTACATGATAAAATTGAGGTGTACAGGATTTTCAAAAGACTGGTAAGTGAAACAGTAGAGGAAAAAAAATATGCAAATTTGGTTTTGTTTGCATTTTGCCTTCAAAGCTAAATACATTTCTTCATGGCTTAGTTTAAATACAGAATCATGAAGAATTCTGCTGTGCTCTTTTGAGCATTGCTAATCATAGCAAATTAAAATCTCTGGAGGCCAAATGCTCTCACTCTTTACCTCCTTCTCCTTTATAACACACAGGCTCAATAAAGTCAAACAAACATTACACCAGGCAGTGATGGGAAAAAAAGTCACGGACTTTCTCCATGATTCTTGATCAGTTTTCCAGGAGGTTTTTGCAAGACAT
Source organism: Lonchura striata (assembly GCF_050655825.1). Classification (NCBI taxonomy): domain Eukaryota; kingdom Metazoa; phylum Chordata; class Aves; order Passeriformes; family Estrildidae; genus Lonchura; species Lonchura striata. The sequence goes on from NC_140703.1 coordinate 67,801,854, forward strand.
TACGCTGCTGAATACTAGAACAGAATAGGCCAAGACAAGTGAAAAGTAGGGCATGGACCAACTGAATTATATTCCTTAGGACAAGAGAGGTGGTAGCTAGGAGCAGAATCTTTTCATCCTCCTACAGAGCCACAAATTTACCATGTGCTTTGGGAAAAGACTTTACTGATGTTAAGTTGTCTAGTCACTGCCACTGTGGTCTAATTACAATCGTTCAATACCTTTTTAATTTCAATTTAAAAAATAAGATAAAAGACTGAAATCTATATTTCCAGTCAGCTATATTATGCAGCCTAAATTTGCATTAGCAACAACTCCATTGAAAAGAAGTAGAAAAATTCACAAAGGTTATTTTATTACCGATCATCTATTGAAAAATATTTATTGATAATGGCAGTGATTTTATACTTTTCTATATAATATACTTTTCTATATATATACTTTTCTATATAATAACTGTACTATATACTAGGACAAAATAAAATCCACAAAAAGGAATGTGATCTGACTTATCAAGCACAGAAATGTCTTCTGCATGTGAGATGACCCAGTTTTCAAGTTACATTTTTCAAGCAGGTTATTACAACAAGATACTGTGCTAGGTCTATGCTGTACATTACTGAAAAAATCTTTGTAATGAACCAGAACAGTCCTATGGTCCTGTGAGGCTCGTCACAGTATCATTTAATTCCTGGGCAGCATAACATTCACACTGCTGAAACAACTTTCTCATGTTTTTGTGCTAATATATCAAAGCATAATACTGAACAAAAATGCTATCTACACTTTTCAAACACATATTTATCAATGATAGATAAATCTACTACAATACAGCGCAGTCCCCTCCCAACCAACCCATTACACAAAAGGTAGCAGAAAAATATCCTTCTCCCACAGTATCTCACTTCCAGACTCTGCCGAGTAGGCCTGTGCTTTTGACCTTAGCTATTCTATTTGAAGTCCTGTATATGCCCTTTACTGCATGGGAATAGTTCAGTCTAAGAAACACACAACTTTATGAAATCAAACCACTTTTTTATTTCTAGAAATAGCAATCAATTGAGGCATATTCCCCTTCCACCCTTCCCCCCTTTTTTTTTTCTTATCAAACTGGAGGTTTTCCTCTGTCTCTCTTACACCAAAAAAGTCCCTTACAGACAGCAGATGAGAAATTAATTTATTTCCTTTTCTTTTGGTGTTAAAACTTTGAAATAATTTTAATTAGTTAAGAAAAATAAAACAAACAACTGTTTACTTCAATTCACTATTATTAAATAAACACAGAAAAGAAAATTAAGGAAACTCAATACTTTGCTCTTTGAAGGCTTAAACCCCAGAATCCATAATCTGAATATTAATAGCTATATGGTCTTAATTATTCAAGTCTCGGACATTCCATTTTTAAATTAAAATGTAACCAGAGACAATATCATTATCTATATTATGTATCTATACAACATTATAGTGGCTTTTAAAACTGTAGTTTTATATCAAGATTTTGAAAAGCAAATGGCATGTTTTAATAACTGTATTCTGCTGCTACAGAATCAGTTATATTCTGCTGCTAAAATCAGCTGCTACATGGAGAATGTATAGAAAATAAGGATGGTAATTGAAATTATTGACCCAGTGATAACTCTCTGAGTAAGCAAATCTTGACTTCAACAGGAATTATACTTGAGTTAACACTGGAGGGTTGGACTGCACAATTGCCAAATTACTTCCTGTTTCTTCACCTTGTATATTAAAACCTGTAAAACCTCGATGCCTTGACATTATTTTATGTTGTCACTAATGTCACAGGACACCCCAGCTTGCCTTTATGCTCAGAAGAAGCCCCTCTGCTGACATCTATTATGTACAGTCTGCTTCCATTTGCAACTGTGCAATGCAAACAATGTGTAGGGAACGACCTGTTCAGTTCCACACCATCGACATATAAAAACTGCTGAGCTCAGAAGCACAATTAAAAACAGTAGCTGTGATAAAAAAAAAAAAAAAGAACATCCCACCAGTTTACTGCTCTGATCACAGGAAGACTCCAGGAGTAATAGCCATTGTGTGTTTATGGAAGCAGGGAGGTGACTAAAAAGTGCCCTGTCAGTTTTCAGCTCTGTCTTGCCAGCTGCATTAAAATGCAGCCCTGAGCAATTTTTTTTTTTTTTTTTTTTTTTTTTTTTTTTTTTTTGTCTGGAATTTCAGGAGCAGAGAGTACAAAAGAGTTGATGAGCAATGAATGCTTCACCCTTCCTCAATTAATCTTGTCTCTCTACCTTTGCTTTTGCTTTCCCTCTACATGAAGGTAATAATGACACCCTCATCCATTATCCTTTTATCCCTGTTATTCTCGTGAAATTGCTTAATAATATGTTACAGATTCGTCTTCACTCACATAATTCTTCCTGTCATTTGCAGTATATCATCCTGCAAACATACAGCCCACTTTCACTGGCCGTTCTTTGAAGATTATTGTCAGTGACATCTTCAGGATGCGTTTGGAATCTGGAGCATCATTTCCGTTGCGATGGGGAATTACACTGACTTATCTGTCATTGCCAAAAGCACAACAAGCAATTCAGTGTTAATGCAAAGGTAACACAGGTTTTTATCATGCCGCCAGAACAAGAGCTCTTGTAAATTTATGCTAATATGGCCCTTTTATAGTTTAATAACCTCCTCCCCTACTGGAAAAAGGGGCACATGCACACGCATGAGCACACACATACACACACTAGCACCCACACATGCTGGTAGTTCAATAATCTGTGTCACAGTGTGGTAGGTAATTTGTAGCTGATCCTCTTGTAATTATTTATTTTAAATCTTTTTATGAATGCTAATCTTACATAGTACAGCGGATCTCCAGTTTTGTTAGATACATAGAAATTATAAGAGGCAACTGAACAGCTCCTATTTCTAACAGCAGGTATCAACCGTGAATGGTTCCTATCACACAAATTCCCTATTTCTCAACAAAATGATAACAGATCAGTTTTTTTTTGATTGTCGGGGTTTTTTTTCCCCTTTCTTTTATTTTCTGTAAGGCCATGGCTGCTGATTCCATTTGCTTTCCTCATCAAGAAATCCACTACTACAGAGTCCTTCTCCCTGATCCAGGGTGGCATTCCAGAGGGACCCTGGCGATCCTGCCTGCATGCCAAATCTGACAACACATGACAAGCCGGTCGGCGTGCAGTAATTTGACTAATTATACCGGATTAGAGCATATTAATGCAAGCTGTTTTCTTCAGAGTTAATGACCTGCTGACTGGGTTCTGTAAGGCCCCACTAGGTCTGCAGACAGCTAAAAAACAAAACCCTGCTTTCTAAGCCCTCGTCATTTCGCATCAGCAAATGAGTATATCAAACTACTGAGCAGCAAAATTCAAGCGACATTTTGTGTGCTACAAACCAATGCAGCTTTCCCTAACTTTCCACCTCAAGGGTTTCTTTGATATAAAATTAAAATCTATTTTTTTCTCATTTATTGCCTTCCTGCAATGCAGAGTCCAGAAATTGAGAATTGTTTCCCCCACTAGGTATCTCCCCAGTTTTTTATCAATGAGGACATGGAAGAGAAAAATAACTTATGATCACTATAATACTGCCATGTGATTTAATTACTGGTTTACCATTATATACTTTCAAAAAAACAATTCAGTATTATAAATAACTTTATGAAGTGAAGCTCTCAAATGAAATGTGTTTTTCAATAGTTTACAACCCTTGAGATAATTACTTTGAGATAGTTTTTTTATCTACATTTTTTTCTAGCTGAATAACTTTTTTATAAATAGATTGACTGTTCTTTTAAATTATTTTAAATGAATGAAAAATATTTTCCAAACTAAAATTAAACTATTTTAAAATAATTTTATTTTAAACTTTGGCTTGTTTTAAAAAGAGGTTGTTAAGAACACAATAATTTTGACACTATGAACTAATCAGGTTGAAATTGAAGCTTTTCCCTCCCAAGAACCATGAATAACCTTTAGGAATATAATGAGGGCTCTGCATGTATCTGTGTGTATGCAATGCAGGTTCTCATACTCCAAAATACAGAATCATGGTTTTCATTTAGCGACTTTAATGTATATATATAACTGAGTTATCTTATGCAAACATTTAAATTATGCATTAAAGAGTCTAAAATAAATTTACATGTAGAGCTCTTCATGTGCACAGACTCTTGTATTCTTTTTCAGGGTTTAGAATATTTCAATACTTCACTGAATACTGAAAATATGCACATTTAGCAAAAGTCAACAGATACTCTTTTCCTTCTTTTTCTAGTGATGCGTTATTTGTGGGGGTTTTTTTTGTCTTTTTTTTTTTTTTTTTTTTTAAATTTAAACACATGTGTGTGTTACTTTCTGGAATAACTAGCAATATAAAATCAAACTCCTGATATATTTTTCTCAAAATACATGCAAAAATGGGCAATTGAATTGCATCTCAGATGCACGTATTTCCAACATAAATGTATTGCAGATGCAAAACATCAGTAATATGTTTATTACAGGGGGAAAAATTAAGAGTTTCTGCTAGCACCAGACCATCTTATCACTATAATTGTACATATACATTTGTATCCTATGTCTCAGAAAGGACTAATGACCTACATCCAGTACATAAGATACACAGGGAATCAAATCCTATGCGCAGGCCCACATGTGTATCTAGCGTAACACAAATGGAATTTAAAATTAGTTTACCATAAATGAGATCAGAAACATACTCATTTAAACCACAAGGCCTTTGAGTCAAATTAAACTTCGTACAGTCCACTATCAAATTAGTTATGCTTTGCATTTGTAAGCCAGAAGAAAATTGAGCTATTTGTGATCTGTGCTTGCAGAAAGTGTTCTTTCTTTTCAGTGAGTAAAAAGAGGATCTGAAAAACATTAGTTGTGCTGTAAAAGTCCTTGAGGACTAGCACAATCAGGAAATTGGTAATGGACTAGAGACCTTAACTCTAATTTACTGGCCTACATACAATAGTTGAACCAAATCCTGATCTTGCCTTTAATTACCTTTAGAAAGACCTCTACTTTGCCATCACCCCAAAGAGCTTTAGAATTGTCACCCTTGGACTGCTCTTCAGTGATCTATGGAAAATGAGATATCCACTGCGACCTGAAAGGCAATTATCAAATGCTCACAGCAAAAGGGCACCACACCCTGGCATTCTTGCTGGCACTCTCAGCAGAGGACTGGAGAGTGAATGGGTATGAAGGCTACTAAAGCTGTCACCCTTAAGGGGGATCCTTCAGGTCATGGGTGAAGCATATCAGGAGGGCAGTGTGGGAAAGGCAGAACTGTTGCTGCTCATGCATAAATAAAGGACTTTGGACTTCAGGGCTGTCAATCCAGCATCTTTCAATAGAACTAAATTCATTACACACAAAAAGTGTAGATAGCCCTTCTAAAAGGAATAAAGGTGGCTTCTGGCACTGCTCTGGATAACTATCTAATCAGTTTTATAATGAAGTTATTTTTACAGTAAAACTAGGTTTAGTAACTAGTTTTGTACATTAGAAGTAAGAAGGAAAAAAAAAACAAATGAGGTATTTGGTGGGTTTGTTACAAGAAAAATAATTTCATATTTCAATATAGATATATATATATGATAGACATTATGTTTTGCATCAACACAGAAACAATCAAACATGTAATCTTTAAAATGAGGAAAACATTTTAAAACACTAAATAGCAGTTAAAATGTACACACCAGTAATGGAAATCACAAATTTTACATTAGAAGTCCTTAAAGTTTCATTGCTTTTTTGAATTTATGGAATACAGACTTACTGTAAAGGAAGAAATATTTAATTCTTGACTTTATGTAAGTTCTAAACCTGTTTATCTAAAATTCCAACCTGACAGACATTTTTAGGCTTTGCTTGAACAGCCTGATTACCATTCACATCTTCAGATCTCTGTGACACTGGCATGAAATGGTGACTGGGTGAACTCCTAGAAACTTACATGGATGCATAAATCATGCTGTTGTCTTTTCCCTAACAGCTATATAAATCCTAGTGAGAGGGTTGAAGGTTTGTGATATTAAGGCCTTCTCGGCTAACTTCCCAAGAGCTCAAAGGTTGTACATTCTTTACATAAAAGTGTCCATATGAACATTTGTAAAACACCCTACTGAAGTAATGAAATTAAGATAAATAGGAACTAACAATTGTAATGTTCACCAATCATAAACCCACTTTTCCTTGAACCTATAGATTCTGTCATTGAAGCTATGAAATCTTTTCCTTTTCCCTGCAGACCATTTATGCTCCAAAGCATATAAGAAAAACTATAATAAAAGGATGTATTGGGAAGCCAAACAGGACTTTAACTCAGCAGAGATTAAGGTGTTCACTAGTTTCATTTTGAAGAATGAATAAAGCACTATTTAGCCTGTTAAGCACAAAATATCAGGTTATAAAATAGGTTTCATATTAATGTAATCATTTCATAACAACTAGGATTCATTTGAGTTTGTTAAAATTTTGTAAAGAACATATTTTCAGGCAGGATGCTGAAATTATGAAATTAAGTACTATTCTGAAGATCACCAGGTTAAGAAAACAGTAAACTGGTATGTGCTGAACAGATACACATCAGCTCAGTCAGGAAGACAACCTATTTATTATAAATCAGTGATAGAAGCTTTCTTTAATATAAACTATCTTTTGACACCCTATTTTACCTAGGCATGGCATACAGCACATGGAGTTAAGTGTTTCTATACTCAAGTGACTGGGTACTCCTTGAACTAAAGAAACCAAGTAATTAAGAACCAAAATCTGTGGCATTTGGAATCTCATATTATCCTGATCCTCTTGGCTATCTAGAGCACAAAACAGCCCAAATATCTACAAACAAGCTTTTATCATACAATTCACATTGACTTAATTAATGATACTAATTTATGCAAAAGCCTTAAAAGATGGGATAACAAAGAAAAAAAAAAAAAGCTAAACAAAATACATGCCCACACCCTGTTTGGTACTATTTGAACTCTCTTATTACAAAATTAGGCAGTGGTTTTGAGGAAACAAAATCACCACAGAAGGCATACATTATGAAAAAAATTGTATAGTCAAGAATTTTATTTGATCATTCACTGTGCCCATTGCAATCCAAACTGAAAATACTTTCCCATTTTGATAGAGGTTGACAGACAAGTTTTAAATTATTTCTTGTTACTTTCATCAGACACATCATATTAATATTTCACTGAGAGCTGAGCATTTAAAAAATGTATTTATGGGTGTCCTATAGGCAGATATTCCTGTCTAAATGTAAGCAAAGATCTGACTGACTACAAAAGCAGACTACATTAAATGCAATCACCATTTATTATGCATAGATTACTGTTGAAGGCAAATTCTCAACAAATGAGATTCAAGAGACAGGTGAAAATGTTTTTAAAAAATATATATTTTAAGAGGCATTTCCTAAAATTTAAATTCAAAGAGCAATAATTTATGTAGAGTTTTTGATCTGGCTTAAGTACTATCTAATAACGAAGGTGGAAAATAAAAATCACTAGGAGGCTATAGCATCAGCAAGACAACAAAAAAGGCTTACAGCACAGACTCCATGAAACATTTAGCTGGTATTTTCTACACACTGATCTAGTGAAAAGGGGTAAGCTGTAAAAATGTGCTTCTGAGAGTTTCAAACCATATTGTACAGAAGTCACATCAAATTAATACTGAGGACCATTTAGAGCTTTTATTCTGAAAAGCTTTTGAAAAGGGATTAAACTATGAAAACTCGCATGATACTAAAGTACCTATTAATGGGTTTAGGGGGGGAGGAACAATGAAAGTGTTATTTTTAGATAAATCGTTACTTTGTATGTAGCAGCACAAAGCATTTGCTAAAGAGACACTGCAACAGTTCTCTAGCAATATCTCACACGTCTAAACACTGATTAGCAGGAGAATTTTTCTTGTCATTAAGAACAATCTTGTATAGAAGAGTATCTTATGGCTTTCTCTTTAATTTTTGACAATTTTTATAAATAATTCATTAGGAAAATGTAATCGTAGTTAAAAAATGCATAAGTAAAATGGCACCATTTTTAGATTACTCATTATTGTAGAAAATGCAATAGAATGTTTGTAGTCCTGTATACGTACATCTGATTATCGAAAGCCTGCTAACCACTGATATAAAAAAAAAAAAGTTCACACCGTCTCATATATTTAACACATTAAAAAAAAATGCTTTTGAAAAATAACAGGAAACAGCATGAATAGTGAGAACAAGGAACTGGGGTAGTTGTCATCTCATCAAAAATAATGAATGCTCAAGAGATTTCTAACTTCATCTCTTCCCAGCCATTTGTCCGATAACAATAGACTACCAGGAGAGAAAAGACTAGACGCAGAATGCACTCTTCTTCCTCGGCTCTAGCTAGCACCTGTAACCCCAAGCAGCTCTGTACCAGCTGAAATCCACATGACAACAGCCCCAAAAGACAACTGGAAATGTTGTTCCTAGCCTGCTGTGCCTTCATTCAGCGGTGGGATGCACCACATGGTGGATGACAGCTTTGTGTCTGCCCCATCTTGCAGCCTCCCCTCCTCCCTCGACACACAGTCGTGCACACACAAAACAGTCTTATGGCTAATGATGCAAACATGAAGTGTAAAGTCTCCTTAATTTGACCCTTGTTAAACTCCTAATTGGATTGCGGTGGTCTCAGAGTGGAAAGCAACCCTGGATTATTCAAGAAAGCTTTTACAAAATGAAGACCAAATTACAAAAGGCTTCCACTCTGGCTGCAGGACACCACAAAGAACAGGCAATGAATTGCAGCTGTCACTTAAGTTAAAAATCTAATCAATTGCCTTTTTTTTTAAACAGGTAACTTTTGGAACAGTTTCTTCATTGTGATACTCTTCAGAGTGTGCTTGACCCAAATTTAATAAGCTGCTATTAAAGCAGAAGAGCAGCTGTAGAGCAAACACTGTAGAATGATACCGTGCATTCAGGCTCTTAATGATTTTAAAATGACTACAACCATTGCTTCATTCAAGAGGAACAAAGCTCAGGGCTCTTTGCTCAACAATGTCTTAACACAAACTGTCTGAACAGACAGCATTCATTTGTCCTTCATGAACCCAAAAGGTCAGCTGCATTGCTGAGAACATCTCAACAGTTTAATTGTGTTTCTCCTGTAGGAAGACTGAGAGGAGAAACTTGGGGATTCCTGGTGTATGAAAACTAGCCTTTCTTTTTTTTTTTTTTTTTTTTTTTTTTTTTTTTTTTTCCTTCCAAGGAAATATACAGCTTAAGCACAGAGACAAGGGGTGCATGATATGCAGACAGGTGTAAAACATGAAGTAATTATAGAAGCTCAAATTAGTTCCTAGGCCTGAGGCAAAAAAGAGAACAGTGCCTTGACAAAAGGGAATAGCAAATAAGGATAGCAAACAAAAAATGGCTTGAATGTGTAAATTAGCAAGAAAAATGAGACAGAAAAGCAGCTTTACTCTACTATTATTCACCACATGAGAACAGAGCAGCTGAACATGATCAAGAGGGCTTTGGAGGAGAGAGGCAGGCATCAACACCGAAACGAAGCCAAAGAGTGGCAGCTCCGCACTTTCTAGTCAGTCACTCATTATGTGGTGAAGTGCTCTTGAGAAGTGCCTCTTATACTTGACCTATCATATTACTTCTTCTGTAAACACATAATCCCTGCTTGTTAGGTGGTGTCAACACTAGCATTCATTCACTGTGGTAGTCCTTTTGTGTATAGATACTTTAGAAGTGCTGCCAAAACCAAAGAATTGACACCATAATAAAACAATTTGAATTTCAACCAGGTAAACAGATCCTGTGAGCTTCTGGGAGATGCACTGTGCAGAGCACTACATCCAGTGTCCCTTATTTGAGACAAAGCTGCTTTCTTATCACAAAGCCATTTTTGTGTGTGTGTCCTTTTAGCCAGATTAACAAGCACCTAATGATTACCATTAATAAAGGAACAGATTTAATAACTGGAATTACAGCCACCACATCTTATTTGCTTCAGTCATATAACAAAATAAAAAAAAAAAACCAACCAACCAACCAAACAAAAAAATCCCCACCAGAGTTGGCATACTTTTATTATGAGCCAGATATGCAGAAAACCTGAAACAACAAATAGTACTTGTGCAGAACTGACCACTTTCTGAATGCAAAATATTATTTTGCTTAATCTCACATAAAACCAATAAAACTAGCCAGCTTTTATTATTAAACTCACACAAAAATCAAAAAATTAGTCAGCTTTTATGCCATAATTTCATCTCCTGTAAACTCCAGTTGTATTTCAGAGATATTTTATACTTCAGTCTTTGTGGGGACTTACATCTGATTATTGTAATTACATATTTAGGCCTTCTACTCAGAGCTTATACCTCTTGTTTTTGGAGGGAGGAAATTCATTCTTAAGAACACTTCCTTTAAACAGGAAGTATAAATAATTGATTCTGTGCTTCTGCATTGACGAATTCTAGGTAGACTATCAGACTAGCATTTATGAAGAGCTCTGAACAGTTTTGCACTTTGTAGGACTTAAAAGATGAACCAATCTTTCACTGAACACTTAAAAAAATATGAGCAAAGTTTCTGCTATGCCATCAAGCATCAATGAAACACCACACTAGAAGGGTAGCATTTGGCTGAAATGGCAATTTTTACAAATGAGTCCAGAAAAGGACGCAAGGAAGACTCAGATACATTACTGCTCCACCTCTCAAAGCTGAAAACCCACAGTAGCACTGTGTGCATCAAAAGCAGTGAGAAAGTACCATTACAGGCTTGATATTGCAACAAGGTGATATGATGCATTACTGCAGACATGTCTAAAAAAATAACATCTGTGCATTCCTGGGAAACCTTGACACTATTCATGTTTGATTCAGTTACTTTGCAGGTTGCCTACCCTTTGGTCCTCAACTCCTCTGCCTGGGAACAGGGAAAGTGAAATATTCCCTCCTGTACTAGCCACTGCATCTTCTTCAAACACCTTTGATTAAATTCTCAGTAGCCTCAGAAAGAACATCAAATGTAAATCTAATTCTCACCCTTCTACCTTTGTCTTTCAGCTGATGCTTCTCCCAGTCCTAACCCCTAAACAGAACTTTTTCCCTACAAACATCACTGTCTGTTTAGAAATGCCATTTTATACTGACTTTTAAGAAAAGCAAATATACCTACATGATGAAGTAGCCATCTATATTTATTAGGATCTTTTGACCTTTTCCACTATGTTTCCTTTCTATTTACTTTCACAATTTCTTGCATTTGCCAAAATTAGACAGTAAAATGAGGCCAGAATAATATAATTTTTATTTCTCTAAGGCAACATAGAAACGTGTGTCATTGTATAAATTTTAAACAAGACCAGTAACAAATTATAGGCCTGTGAATGCAGCCCTCACAAGTTTCATGTTTAGTAACATTTATTTAAGAATATATAATTATCTATATATAATATAGATATATATTTTTTATACATATATAATTATCTACACTTCTAAAGGTTTGCTATGAACTTCATTACATGTGTTTCCCCACAACTTCTGGATTCTCTCTTGTCCCCCTCTTCTCAGATATATTGTTTCCCACATGAAAAAAAAAAAAAAGCTTTTCTTTGCTGTATAGACTTCACAAGCCTCTAGACAGGTTAACCTTTAGGTCAGTGAAGGATGATGAAGAGACTGCTGTCACTGTCTGGGGCTCTGGAGAGCAGCTCTTGGAAAACTACCTTATTTGCTTTCACAAAGCAATGACTTCTGCCCACAAAAGCAGCAACTACATTGAGGTTGGCTCAGTTCAGCCAAGAGTAATTCTGGAGCATGTTGACATTTTACAGCATATTCACATCAGAGTTCCATCACATGGACCAACTGTGATTAGGTGTACTGGTAGATACTCTTTAAAGCTGGGATTTCTGCTTAGCATGGTATATGTGAAGAAAGCCCTACAGTTTCTACTTTATTTCAAACTTCTTTAGAAAAGAACTACTTCTTCCTTCCTAATTTGTCCTCTGTCCTGATTCCCCTCCTTTGGCGTTTTATATTTTTTTTTAGTCCAGTCTCTTCAATGACAGAAATTTTACTAGACATTTTTACATTCATTTTGCCTGAAAAGTTTTCATGTCTTCCATTTCAAATTCATTCTTCAATCTCTTTGCCCTGATCTTCAGCTCATTCACTTTTTTTCCTAAGTAAAGCACAGATTTTTTTTTTCTTGACTTCTTGTTTGTGATTTATTTCTTCTATTACACAGAGTTGTATAAACTTCACTAAAATGGTATAGAAAAATTGAGAATTTAATGGAATCACTGTAATTTTGACTGAACAACATATACAGTACCACAGGGTTGGAGTTCAAATTCCTTATGCATTTAGTAAAATCAAACAGGCCAGCATTTGCTTTACAAGTAGTCCTGCATGTCCACTGTGTGATGGATCAGCACATAGGGAATATAGAAAACATTCTTTTCTCAGCAATTTTTCAGAATTTCTAGAAAACAGTCCAACTAGGGAGCCGGGCCCCACAAATCTGGGAGGCTACCAAGGAAAGTGGAAGGTAATAGCTTACCAGGAAAAACAAAAGTCTGCTGCTAACATTGGTGAGATTAACAAGGTAAGAATTTAAAGCCCAAAAAAGCACCTCAGCTTTTTGTTCCTAATTTTTGCTAGTTATCATTGCAGGTACAAATGAGTACTATTTCCTAAATACTCATATGAGAAACTATTTTCATCTACCCATACCTGATAAGCATATCATATTCACTAGCTATAGTATGGCAGAGCATAAAGAAGTCTCTAGAATCAAGGTGACTTAAATAGTAATTTCTTTCACAAAATTCATGTAAAGTAGTAGAAAAAAATGGAAATAAAATTAATGCTGCTTACAGAAGAAAGCAAAATAGTATGGAAAATGAAGCTACAGCTGCAATTCCCAGTTTTTGGATGGCCACACTCCCCACTGAAACAAACTCCTACAGAGGCCAACTAAAACATTAGTTCCTGCATTGAAAGTTTGGCCAGTAAAAAAGAGTGACTGACATGTAAGCTTCACTGACCTAACTACATCCGATGTAATTAGTGTCATCTTTTAGCTAGTGCTTGATTTGAACCGTTAGTATTAAATATTTTATTAAATGTTTAAAATTAAAAGAACAGGTGTACTCTGACTAAACATGAGTAGATACTCAGCAGCAACACCACACTTGAAAACTGCAATATTTGAATAGCACAAACCCATAATTCCAATTAATTAGTCTCTAAATTTGTGACACTCTTTCTCCAAGGAAAACAACAGCTCATTTTTAGGCATGCTTTTTCTAATATACCAGTAATTGTACTTTGTCACAGTCCTTTAACAAAGAATACATGAAAAACCTTAAAAAGCCTCATAAAACATGCAAAATCCTTATTTTCATCTGTGACATATCCTATCTAAGAATTTTAATTATAAGTATGTGATGACAATTTAGCAGGCCTCTTGTAATATCTGGCATGGTAACCAGAGTCTGTGTGCTTCATCCCAAAAGTCAAAACCTATCACAATTATATCATCAAAGAAGCAAAATCCAGGTCAGATTTTATATCACTATTAAAAAAATCAGCATGTAGCAACTGTTCTCAGAACTTTTGTGTATGGAGGAAGTTCAGAACAAAGCATAAAGGCCAAAACCAAATACTGCTTATTTAAAACAAGTGGAACGTGACTGCTACTTTATGATACAATTGTTCTCAGCAAACCGGTCAGTTTCCAAACTGTACGTTTCAACACACATATTATATAAAGGTAGTCACACTCATCATATACAAGCAGCACTTTTACCTTCTGATGGTAATTATCTTGGGTACATAACATTTCACTACTGGGACAGGTTACAGCACAGGTAAACTTCAGATCTGCCAGTGACCACATCCTCTTGCCTAACATGATAGCTAAGGTGTGTTATCTTAATGATTATTCACTCCCCAGTGCTGCTAATGTTGCCTTGAAACATCCCAGGTTGTTTCCACAAAAGATTAAACCAATAATTCATTCTCAGTAACACTTTTTTCTACTCATGCAGCCAGTAATAAGGATGTGACCTGTATTTTCTAGTCAGTTGTCTTCCCACCTTACAAAATGCTTTTTATTAAATGTATACCAAAATAAATATTTATTCCTTCTCCCATTCCTATAAGCAGTATTATAACTTTTAATATCTCCCTTTTTTGAAAGAAAGAAAGAAAGTTTTGTTGAAGTACTGAAAACAAATGCAAAAGTCTTTCAAATCTGGATACAAAGTTAGGGGTGAAGATGGAAGAACTGATATAACTGAATACAGATATAACTGAAGAATATAATTACTGAACACTGATGCTAAGACACTTACAAAAACATCTAACCTCCCTGGATAGCTGTGAATCAAGTAGATGAAGTGACAAAGCCTGAAGCTTGTGTGCACACCATTACTCTGTGATTTCAGCGGCATGTTAGCATCTTGGAAAAAAGATTTGTAGAATCATCCTGACAAAAAAAAAATGTATGAATACTTCTCATATAGTAGATGAGTCCCACTAATATCAGTGGATTTACTTGCCTGAGAGACTGGTAAATCAAGAAAAATTAGGGTGAGAATGATAGATCTAAGGTTAAATAAAAGTTGACACCCAGGCTTCAGTAATGAATTTTTGTTCTTGTTGCTTTATGAAACCTGCAAAGCTACAATGTATTTTCTTCCAAATTTTAAATCCATCTTTCCACAAAATATCACCACTATCAAAACTCAGATTGCATCATAAAATCTGCTTTGCTAAAAAGTATGAAGGGAACCCAACCTTAACTTATGGGGTTCAGATAAACTCTGAGCCATTTAATAGCAGTACATCTAAGTGGGTTTCAGCAAGTCTGGAAAGAGTAAATAACTAAACAGGAAACATTAAAAAGTCAATATCCCTAAAGTTACAGATCTCATTTATAATTTCAATCTGACTATATTTTTAAACAGATGTAGCCAGCCAATATCTTTGTAATTAGTCTGTGGTACACTGAATAGCAAATTTTCTCTGATGGACTCAATACCACATGCTCCCATACATGTCCAAAGCAGAGGGCACAATATAACCATTTTACAGAACTCTCTGGAATCAGACAGGAGCAGAATAAATCACTCTGTGAACAAGCTGTGTACCAGGCTTCATTAGTTATAATTACCCCCAAAATATGCTCAGCAGAATGCACACGTGTCATCTGGGAGTGACACACAATAGAGTGGGCAACTTATAAACTCCTCCAAGCACAGAAAGAGTCCATAAAACAACTGGCTTGTGCATTTGGATTCATGTGATAACACCTCCTATTGCATAAGCCACCAGATGACACAGATGGGGCAAATCCAAACAAGGAACATTTCTTTTGTATAGGCATTGGACTTCATTTGATGCCTATTCAACCAACAAGCAGAGAAAGCTGAGTATGAATCACTAGATCTTTGTCTTTTTCATTTCCCAGATTGTGCTACACTTGCTAAAAATAATAAAATGTATAGTTTTAAATACTTTGAACATAATGACTTACAGAAAAGAAACACAGTGCAACAAAACAAGACAGGATGTTAAATTTAACACAAATAGGAAAAAACAAACACTCGTCCCCAAACTCCAATATGAAACATTTCTAATATAATATTAACCACCATATCCCTTTCACACATCATATTACCAAAAGTGGTAAGTGCTGACTGAAGGTCTTTGAGAACACCCCTATCAAGAATCAAATCCATTATTTTCTGGAGAAAATAATATTAATTAATATTATGTTCATGAATCAGATTACATTTCCTTTAATGACTACCACAGAGTCAAACATATTGCAATTATTGCAACATTGATCTCAACTTTCTCTGTAAAGTTGTACATTTTTTTCTTCCTCCCATACTTTCTGTAAATCGTAGTAAGGTTTTTTGTCTGGGACATTCCTCCTATTATCTTTCCATCCATATAGCATAATGTTACTGGTCAGCTCATTAAAAGTCTTTCCACATCTTTTCTGTAGCTTTCTATTATTGCCCACTGCTGTGGAGATGTGTTCCTGAAAATACTGGTGCAAGTACTTGTTTACTGCAATAAAAGTAGGCTCTAGTTCAAAGGGAAACTGATATTCATATGCAGTTCACTGCACAGACAGATTTAATGGCAAATATAATATTCTAGTTAAACATGCTCATATATGTCAGAATTTTAATATAAACTTGGAAATAGATATTGTTTGGACGATACATGTGTAGGATAGTGCATGTGTACACATATTGACATGAATGTCCCTATGCTTGTTTACTTTTGTATTCCAGTGTATAAACACATGGAAATAGACTCACAGAAAAACACGGACAGATGTATGTGCACACACTCAAAAACTACCCTGCACCTTTGGGTGGCATATTCAGTGCTTGTACTGTGTTACATTTCTGATGCGCTGCTAAAGAGCCATGTTACATCTCCACATCTGTTAGCTACTTTCAAGACAAACCAGGAAACAATTCCAAACCTCTGACTGTAGAGTATATTTAAATTAGCAATATTAATCACGTGACACTGAGTTCTGTGAAGACACTCTTACTCACAAAATAGATACCCAGTTATTTTGAAAGAATGGAAGCTAAGTGAAGTTCATAGACTTAGAGTGGTAACATGAACTGCCACAGAGAGAGCTGAGTATATCCAAAATACCTAAGATCAATTAAGGTCTATTACAAATCGCATCCATTAACCTGTGATCTGTCAGATCTGTGCATCAGTAACGCTGTGTTGATGTAAGCAAGGACAGAATTTGTCCCACTTGGCCCCATTGCTGTGTAGTACAACCAAGAGGTCAGCTTCAGCATTCATGCATTCAACTCCAGCAAACTCCATAGAGTGCTCACAGTGGCAGCAATTTCCCATTTTTAAAAGATCAGAGAAGCAAAAACTACTTGTGAATATGAGTGCTATGGTATTATTTGAAGTTACTGCCTTCTTTTCTTATCTTTTTTTTCCCTTTTTAAAGAAACAGATATTGAAACTATCCCAGCTAATAATTTCATTCTGACACTTGAGTTTAAAAGGTTAAGTTACTATCTGAAGAAAGGTAATCTGACTGCCTTTCATAGCAGCCTGCAAGCTCTGCAATCTGCATAGAGAGGGGCATTTGTCATCATTAGCTGAGCAGTGACAGCTGGCACCTAGGGTGTCCCAGATTTAAGAAGTGGCAAAGGCACTCTTTTGCCTTAAGTTGCCATCAAGTATAGCATGTTTCATAAGGAGCAATATTTTCTTCTTGTTATAGGGCATGAAATAACAGCATTGAATGCATCTGTATTTTTTTCATCATGGAGAACTGGCTGATATACAATTAGCAGCTGCCTTTAGACAGCAAGACACCAGTTTATTCTGTGAGCAAATATCCAATTCATGTCACTTGAAAATAACAACAATTGGCTTAAAATTAGGGAAATATATTTTCCTTCAGAGATATTTCAGACTGATTGATTTGTAGATTTTATTCATGGACATGACAAATGGGGAATAAAACACAGTTTTTAAATACAGGTATAGTACTGTCACTCCAAGCTAGGAGTGCCTAATTGCTTTAAACAGACAGGTTATTAGATATAGGGACAAAACAAGCTAATGCAGTATATTAATGCCCTGAAAAAATACCTGATGGAGCACTATTTTAATAGCAGATTTAGAAACTTAAAAGTATATCCTCATAGTGTATTTAATAGCTAAATCTGATGAATTTTTTTTCAAAACAGTTCCATGAAATTTTGCAAATGTGTTCATATTTAAGTGTGTATTTAATAAATGGAATGGGTTAAAAATCTATGAAAAAAGTAGTTTTCATGCCACCATCAATAATTAAATCTATGAAAGACTGAATAAATGGTTTATAAACACTAAGAGATCCTGACTTGGTTGTTTTTACAAAAACAAAATACAAAACTAAAAATTAATATACCTTGACATCAAACAAACAAACAAACAAAAAAACCCAGCAAAACAACCAACTAACACAAACCAAATAAAATTTTAAAAAGCAAACATGAAAAAGCTCTCATTTCTCCACAGTCTCTCAAGTTTGGAAACATAATCCATAATGCTAGATTTTGCATTATTATGTAAAATAGTTTTTCACAAATAAAACTAATTTTTGTGTTAATGTAAAATCTATGCAAATACATGCAGTCATTTATCAGGGAAGCTGACAAGCATTCCATATTGGAGAGGGAAAATGAAACTGCCTCAAGAATAGAGGCAATTAATTATTTCTGTATTTTCTCTTCCTCTGTCTTGAGGCACAGAAGTTATCCATCCAGTTAAAACAGCAAATGAAATAAAGAGATTTTTTTTTTATTTAAACACATATGGCTTTTGCCTGCAATACTGATCACCACAAGGTCTACAGATGCCCGTGGCTAAATTGTACACTGGCAGATGCACACAAGGGAAAACTGTGTTAATGCAGCGTGGTGAACAAAACAAATGAAGAACTGAATTTTGGGGGGTGGGGATAGAGAGGACTTTTTTTACTATGTTGAGATACAGTTTGCCTACGAAGGGTGGATTAGGTTAGCCATATATTTTGCCTAAAAAGTTTCTTCCTATCCCCTATGTCAAAAATCTGAATATACATACAGAAGAAAACATTCACGTAGATGCTTGCACTTTTCTAATGCACAGATTATAAATAATGGTCTTGCAAAGATAAATGGTTATATTATTTCATCTTTACAATTAAGGACTAATAATACATAATGAATGTACTCACAGAATATAATGAGAAAACTGTTGTCCAACATACTTGCTGTCATTTTTTACCTATTTAAAGAAGCAATGTCTGGAAGTGTAGGTGAAAATGGGAAGCATTACGGCACAGCCCAGCATATGCCATATACTCGTCTAAGCTTCAGAGGTCTAGTAAGAATTCTACACTTATTAATTGTTCCTTTTGATGAGGTTATTTAAAAAAAAAATTAAAATTGAAGCCAGTTTATTCCTGGAAATAATTTGCAGAAGAAAACAAGAAATAGAAATGATAAATATTTCTGTTTCTGAAAATAAGATAGAACCATGTTGATCATAGTAATTTCTCTCTTAGTAGGCCTGTACACACTGCATAACCCCATTAAAATCCGTATTGACCTAAATCCTGTAAAACCCCACAATTTTGCCCCTGAAAGTTTCCTTTAATTTTCCAAAATAATTATTTTGTATCAACTAAAACAGTAAATAAATAAGATTCATAAATGTGAATTCATAAAGATATCTCCTTTGCCTCATCTAAAACTACAGAGTCTTACAAGACAACACTGTCACTACCCTAACAGCTACACTGTAAATTTTTATCTTCTTTTCAATGGCACTAATATATTATAAATGGTAACTTTCTAAAAGGCAAAATCTATTTCAACTATCAAGAAAAATTGATAGTAATATTCCTTTCAGATAAACAGCTATTTCCACAAGCTAATATTTCTCTTTCAACAGTTTGATTGGATATTTATGAAAATACAAGACTACATGTTTTTTCCTATAGCCTTTCTCATTTCAGGGACATCAGCAGTATGCCACAAAGGATCCACTTCTTTATATTCTGTCCTAGAGCTGGCAGAGAAAAGTAGGGAGGACAGTAGGTGATGTAGGTTAAATTTTCAAATTCAAGTAAGAAAGCAACTGGAGTGATTGCTGCTCTTAATATGAGGCTCAAATTTCCCCTAGATAAAATATTGTGTTCTACAGTGTTCCACTAGTAAAAAAAAAATAAAAGTTCAGAGTGGTGGTGATAAAATATTTTAAAGGCCAAAAGATCTAAGTGTCATATTTTTCCTGAGAAGATCTCACCTCTTCTTCCTTAAATAATAAGTTGGTTTACTGTTTCTATTACAGTTATCGTTAAGATATTTTTAGGAACAATAAGTATTCTTTGTGAATAGGTTGCTTTTATTTAAGACTGCTAAAAAATTCTGTAGCTTTAGGGAGTTTATAAATAGTCCTGAATATGTGAAAGTAGATGAAAAAAAATGGAGATTCTGAAAACATAATCTTTCATTTGTTTCTCTGAATAACCTTACCCTCCTCAGAAGCATTTTAGGGTGTATTGTGGAGGGGGCATTTTTGTGAGAGCATGTTGTTAAAATATGGACAAAACAGCAAAGTCCTTTCTTAAGAAGCCATTTTAACACTGTGGCTAAAGCACAATGAAATTAATAGGGAAGTGCTGCTTGACAGAAGTGTAGATATTTGAGCCAAAAATATATTTCCTCACCAATGCATGCATTTGATACATTAGATATTTTAGAGGCTCACTGTATCTCATCCTCTTCAAATGTTAACCTCCACGTGTTTTGGCCCTGGTCCTGCCCATGATGTCATGGATGCTTTTAGGCTTCACAGAGAAGTGCATGGGCAGTTATTTGCAGGATCAGGGCCTTCACAAGGTTCAACGAAACATATTAATCACTTACAACCAACTCACTCAACTCCTCCCTTCACTGTTATTTGGAAAGAAAATATTGGAGAGTTATACACTACATTAAAACTAGAAGTCTGCATTGAAATATGTTTGGTATGTCCTTTCATAGCTAAATCTAGATGAAATGAGTTACACAGGTAATTTACCATACTTATGTAATTGTAAAGAGAGAGGGCAAAATTTCATTTTGAGTTGGAGAGACATAAGATGCCCAAAGTATTGCCAGCATGAAAATTAGCAATAAACACATAATATGACCAAATGTATACAAAGAAATGGTGCTTACTTATAACTTCCTATTGGCCAGTGTTCAAATGTGTTAAGCAATATCTTCTGCTAATTATCTTCAACAGCTACCAACTTCTGCTAATTATCTTCAACAGCTACCAACAAGATGATGTAGTTTTGTTTGTTAGTCAGTATGAAACCAGCTTACAGAAAAGCACCAGCCACAAAAATAAGTATGTTCAAGACATACCACCCTCCCATTTTGACTGGGTTTATAAGATGCTGAGTTACTGGTAAGACATAGCATGTTGTGTGATGCCATAATTTATATAATGACACATTTCAAATGCTCCCATACTTCAATTTCAACTTACATTTTCTAACACTCTAGTCCTCTCTCATATTCCAGGGCTAAAGTTACTGAGGGAAAAGATTAGTTTAGATATGAAGTCTTCAGAAGCTGCTCATCCAGCACATACAGCTTTATCTTCAAGGGCAACGTTCAGTATTTTCAGCTACTTAATCATATACAGCAATAGGAAGTAAATGAGAGTTCTGCAGTGTTGGATAGCCCACTACAGATGTAGTAGATTAAAAGGCACTAATCCCCACTGATTCCACACTCCTCTAGCAGTTCAGCAAAAAAAGAACATTCTCCAAGCTGGAGATCTTTGAAAAATAACCAAAATAAACCAAAAGTAGGACTACTTAAATAAAATGCCGTACTATAAGGAATGTCTGGATTTGGAGAAGCTGACGGATAAGTGAACCAAAGGACTAATTCAATGTCTTTTATTCCTGCTTACATATTTCTGCAGTTCTAGACAAAATCACAGTTGTGCAAGCTCCGTGTTTACTTTTGAGATGCAACATTTTAGAGAAAACAAATCAATTACTGTTTTTTCCCTTAACAGATTGCAGATTAGAGGAATTTAAAGTATTAACAGCTCATCCATATGACCTAGGATGACCAAGTCCAACAGTAATGCAAACTCTCTTCATGTTTTTCTTTAATATTTAATAGGAAGTAAATCCATACACATTAAGTTTCACACTAATGCTAATTGTGTACTGTGAAAGAGACTATGTCATAATTTTGCAAAAAAATTTTTTAAAAATTGCAGAGAACTGCTCACAACAGAAGAAAAATGCTTGTGTACCAAAATATGCAGAACTTGATACCCATGAGTCTTAGCAATGAATTGTATTAATTTATTAAAATTGAAATATTGCAAACATTATGATAACTTACATTTAAACTTTTCATTTGTTCCTAAATTTGAAAGTGAGGCAAAAAGTAACTTACAAAATAAGAATACAGAAAATTGAAAGTACCGTCAACTCCTATAACACGCAAAAAAAGATACTGCCTATTTTATAAAATATGACACATATAGCAAACCCAGTACAAATATCTGTCTTTAGTTTTCTTACTTGAAAAAAAAAAAAAAAGTGAATTTATTGTTGCTGGCAGGATGATATAGATGAAATAACCAGAAAGAATTGAGGGGGGAAGGGGAGAAAGAGGAGCCAAGAAATCACATACATTCAATGAGCCTTCAAACTTACTTCAGCAGTAGGGATAAATAATTTAATCAACTCAGCTTCATTTTTTTTTCTTCCTACCTCCCTAGTGCAATTGGCAGTTATTAAAAAATAAAACTTTAAAATTCATGAGCAGTTGTGTGTGGAAGAACTATCGCTATATAATAAGAGATATAAAGTGATATCCATGCAAGCCCTTTGTGTAGATATGCATCTGCAAGTGCATTTTTACTCACACTTTTCACCAAATGAAAAAGAAATAACTGGTTAAATGTATATGTATGGCATTTTTTCCCTTTTTTTTTTTTCCAAATTGCAATTTGGGGATGTGGGCCAATGCAAAGATTTTTAACACCATTTGGCATCTTGGCTAACATAAGCACTGTATGACAAGGCAATGTAGTTTGAAAGATTTGATATAACATGCAGAGCTCAACAAATACTGTTATAGTACCCCTTAATTAAGGGAAATATCTGGAAAACAGCAATTTGGTAAAAGTCACCAATATCATACAGTACCATTATCATGACAAATGATCAATCATAATTTTAATGAGGTGACTTTAATCCTCATTTTCCAAAACAACCTAATACTCAATAAACCCAGTAGAAATAAAATTCATTGCTGAAAAGGTGTTCCTTTTGTAGTTTACCAAGGATGCATTAAAAGCTACAGAGAAAAATTAACTGAAGTGGTCAGATGCTTTGAAAAATATCTATTTTTTATATCATATATAGTAATGTAGATAATAATATTCAACGTCCAAACCAAACTGACTTCTTGTCATAGTAAACGATTGGATCACTTCAACAATCACATTTCAGTGGGGCCCGTGATGCCTAAATATACAAATTTTTAAACTATTAAATGTTTGGTGTGTGAAACGAAATGATGGAGTGGAGTTAATAGCAACCATCAGTGTTAAACATCACCTAACCAAGCCTAAATCTATTCTTTCTCATAGCCATCGAGATAAAATAAATACGTATAACCTTGCATTACTTGGTCTCACAGCTTAATCTTAGCACTACACATTGAAAACTCTGATTTAGTATCTAAGATGCAATTTTTGTTTAAATTAATTTTGCCACGTCATGAATGTTATGACTTCTGACAGCTTAAAGGTACGACCTTTCCACTTTTGCCTTTGGCAACTGGAATTGCCAAGCTAAAACCCAGGGGGCAAAAATAAACAAAACCTGGCCCGGAACATCCCCATCGCTAACGCGCAGCTCTGAGGCTCCTGCATCTCTGGGAAGTTGAGGGGTGCCCCCACCGCAGGAAAGGGCTGTTCCCTCGGCGGAAAGGGAGGAAGGGACAACCTTTTGTCCGCCTGCTGTAACTTTCGGTTTTACCCGGCGCTGGTCTGTGACCCTGTGGGAAAGGGGCTCTTTGACATTTCCGTCCCAAAGAAGCCGCCCCCGACACGGCAGCGCCGGCGGCTTGGAGCTGGACGGCTCCGGGAGCAGCGGCCGCTGCCCGGGGCGGGAGCCGGGGCCGGACTGGGGCCGCCGTGGGCCTTCCCCCGCACCAGTCGGTGCCCGGGACCCGCCCGCCGGAGTTGGTCCCAACTTGACCGCTTCTCCTTCCTGTGCGCAGCCCAGCCGTGCCCTGCCGCGGCCAGCGCCGCCCCGGCTCCGAGCGCACGGCGCCGCCGGCATCGCCCCAGGGCCCGAGGGGCGGGCTGGGTGGTGCCGGGCCCCATCCCGGGGCAGTGGGGCGGGATGCGCCGGGCCGGGGAGAAGCCGCTCCTTCCCCGCCCGCCGCCGGGGCCGGTGGCCGTGCCGCCGAGCCGGCTCTGCGTGCGCCGGCCCCGCGGAAGGGGGAAGGGGGAAGAGAGCCGACCTTCCCCCCGCCGCCGAGCAGGTTGCCCGCGCAGCCGGGGCAGCCGCCGGTAGGAGCGGCGGGAGGCGCCCGCCGGTGCCCTCGGAGCCAGCCCGAACTCCTGGGGCAGCCGGCCCTCGCAGCCCGCAGCGCCGCGGCCGCGCACGCCTCCGCCCCGCGGGGGAGGAGAGAGGGAGGGAGGCGGCGGCGCCGGGCCCCGCGGCAGCGCTGCTCGGCGGCGGCTCGGGAGGCACCGGGACCGGGGGGAGGCACGCGTGTCCCGCCCGGCGCCCGGACGGGAAACTAAGCGGAGGAGGGAGACAGCCCGGGAGGAAACTGCCTCCTCTCCGCCCCGAACAGCGAGAAAGTGGTCGCCCTTCTCCCGGCGGCCAAGGGCTGCGGCCGAGAAGAGGTAAGCTGCTTCGGGACCACCGGTCACCTGCAGTTTTTCAGCGACAGCCCAAGCCCGGCTCAGTCACGAGCAGGAAAGGATTCCGGTCGGCTTCCTCCTCGGGAGCGGCACGGGAATACCATATAACCGCTAGACCGAGGGAGCCAAGGGCACAGTCACAAATTCTCCGCTATGTGCAATAAAGTTGGTCGTATTCGTACGCTGAATAAATGTCGTGAAATGTTCTTTGTGATATGACTTCTCCTCAGCGATTGATGCGCCCGTGACCGTTACTTTAGGAAAAGGTAATCGGTCAGTAGTTTAAAAGATTCCAAGCGATCAAAAAAGCTTTGGTGGTTTTTTTCCTTATATATATAAATATAAAATTTAGGGATCTCTTGAAGTGAAGCTCAGTAAATGCTATGAAGCAGAAGCGTTTACCACTCCAGCTTATTTGCAAATAAATGTCCCGATTACCAACACTTAAAAGTACCGAAGGCGAAATTTGCTAATTACACATCAGACAGGCGAAACCCCAAACTGTCAGACAAGCAAGCCAGCATGTTTGCAGTCGCTAGCGTGCCTCCCGTGTGCACATTTACTAAGCGCAGCTTGCTAGCACATCTCGCTGTACGATAAATCCTCCAGGTTTGAAATTAATAGGGAGTTATAGTGCGTCTAGAAAAGCAGCCGAACATCCACTCCTCACAACATATCGGAGAGCAATACAGAATATAAAAACGACGCTGAGAATTGGCAAAGGAGATTTATCGTCTGTATCTGCTACTTGATTTTTGGAAGGAACGTGAAAAAGACCTGACAGATATGTTTAGCGATTGATTATCTCTTCATAACGTACAAATACAAAAAGCAAGGCAGAGACAATGCCGAAAATGCATTAAACCTCAAAATCGATTAGAGCCCGTCAGGAGATCCTTTAAAACAATACAAATCGTGGACTTCTGAGCAATAATTTATTCCAAAGAACACTAAATTTGCCGTGAATCCGCTGCCTTGTTCACTGGCCGGTTCACGAGAGAAAAAAAAAAAAAAATCCAAACCTACATCTTGCTTGCAGTTACAGACAACTATCGGGAGGAAAAGGACAGCGTGATGTGACGCCGAGTGGGGGTTAATGAATTTACGCCTGTGCTCCCTGCCGGAGCGAGCCCGTCTGTAGCTCCCTAGTTGATGGATGCCCATTAATACACCTGCATTCGCGTCCCGGCCATGAGGAGGCACGCAGGGATTCAGTACGAAGCGGCACAGTTTTGCCAAGTCCTCTCCAAACGTCAGTACCCTTCAAGTTACACCCAAAGGAGGGCGATTTCTCTTGATTTCCGAGTGTACAGAGGAACGGGGCGCCTTTCTAGCCAGTAGCCTGCTACCTTTCTATATGTGCCTGCGTGTGCGTGCCTATGTGCGTGTGGCTGTGTATACATATCTATCTCCTAGAGAGGGATTAATTAGCGGGTTTGAGCTGAAAGAGGCTGCAGTGACGAGCCCAGTGGCGATTGGCCGCCCGCCTGCCTGGCCCTGCCTTTATAATTTCCACACGAGTGCATCTGGGCTCTTATACAAACCAACAGCCAGCTTCTTCTGACATACACACACGGCACTTTTT
Source organism: Lonchura striata (assembly GCF_050655825.1). Lineage (NCBI taxonomy): Eukaryota > Metazoa > Chordata > Aves > Passeriformes > Estrildidae > Lonchura > Lonchura striata. Next base: position 67,827,999 of record NC_140703.1, read on the forward strand.
TCCACCATCTGATTAACCGCCCTGCATACACACGGTGATTACTACGGGAAAACATAAATAAATACGAAGAGGTTTTATTATTTTGACTACTGGAACCCTCGCTGTGTCTCAGTGCAACTTTTGTTTTTTCTTGCTGCTGGGAAAGGTGCTGCTCTAGATGCTTTCCTCTCACTCACGGACCCTTTAAAAAAAGGGGAAGGAAAAATATCGCCCCCTCCAGTCCCCCGCCCGCTCCCCCCCCCTTCACCCCCCCGCCACACACACTTCAAGACGGCTGATCTAAAAAAGCAGGAAGAGAGCATCTGAGGAGCAGCAGCCCCGGCGCATTTTGAAAAACATTTGTTACATTTCAGAGTTGCGGCAGCCTGTTTCTCCTCTGAAGTTGGCTCCAGCCATAGCAGCCGCATTGGATCCCACAGCCTATTGCGAGACTCCGGTATACAATCCGGATCTCTGCCCCAACATGATCGCGGCCCAGGCCAAGCTGGTGTATCATTTGAATAAATACTACAATGAGAAATGCCAAGCCAGGAAAGCTGCAATCGCCAAAACAATCCGAGAAGTCTGCAAAGTGGTGTCGGACGTGCTGAAGGAGGTGGAGGTGCAGGAGCCTCGCTTCATCAGTTCCTTGAACGAGATGGACAATCGCTACGAGGGGCTGGAAGTCATCTCCCCCACGGAGTTTGAAGTCGTGCTGTATCTGAACCAAATGGGGGTTTTCAACTTCGTGGACGACGGCTCCTTGCCGGGCTGCGCTGTGTTAAAGTTAAGCGACGGGCGCAAGAGGAGCATGTCCCTCTGGGTGGAGTTCATCACGGCGTCTGGCTACCTCTCCGCTCGCAAAATCCGGTCCAGATTCCAGACTCTGGTGGCTCAAGCCGTGGATAAGTGCAGTTACAGAGACGTGGTAAAGATGGTGGCGGACACCAGCGAAGTGAAGCTGAGGATCAGGGATCGGTACGTCGTGCAGATCACTCCAGCGTTCAAGTGCACGGGGATCTGGCCGCGGAGTGCTGCACACTGGCCGCTTCCCCACATCCCCTGGCCGGGACCCAACCGGGTGGCGGAGGTCAAGGCGGAAGGCTTCAACCTCTTGTCCAAGGAGTGCCACTCTCTGGCCGGCAAGCAGAGCTCGGCCGAGAGCGATGCCTGGGTGCTGCAGTTCGCGGAAGCTGAGAACAGACTGCAGATGGGCGGCTGCAGGAAAAAATGCCTCTCCATCCTCAAAACCTTACGGGACCGTCACCTGGAGCTGCCGGGCCAGCCCCTGAATAATTACCACATGAAAACTCTGGTTTCCTACGAATGCGAAAAGCATCCCCGCGAATCGGACTGGGACGAGTCGTGCCTGGGGGACCGGCTCAACGGGATTTTACTGCAGCTCATCTCGTGCCTCCAGTGCAGGAGGTGCCCGCACTACTTCTTGCCCAACTTAGACCTCTTTCAGGGCAAACCTCACTCGGCCCTGGAAAACGCGGCCAAACAAACGTGGCGACTGGCTAGGGAAATACTTACCAACCCGAAAAGTTTGGAAAAACTTTAGAGGGCAACTATAACACCGGCCTAACCGATAAATCTGCTAATTTCCCGATGAAGTTTAAGATGCCTGTTTGAAAAGTCATATATTTCCACTTGGCAATGCAAATAATATTCTCTTTTAAAAAGGAATATAGCTTAGGCTCTTCACAAAGAAAAGCAAATGAGAACAGCAAGCATCGTTCCTCTTCATCAGTTTTGTAGTTCCCCGCGGGGGAAAAACAAAAAGAAAAGAGAAAAAAAAAAAAAAAAAAAAGAAGCAAAAAAGGAAAGTGTGCTACCTGTAAAGGAAAATTGGCCGTAATTTGATTGTGACCATTCTGCCTAAATATGGTACCAACGGATTATAACAAAACCCAGTATTTTTATGTAAACCTTCTGTGAGTAAAAGCTATTTGGATATGCCACCTGAACAAACCCTAATGTACCTTTTAATTTGTATCAAATATTGTGATCTCACATTGTCTTTGAAATTGTGGATGTTGGTGTTTTGTGATTTGGTGAGCAGAAGTTAAATTGCCATTTTGGATACTTCAAGGACATTTTCTGCTAAAAAGAAGATACCATTTAAAAAGGTAGATTTTATCACAGTACTTTTGTTAAATGTCTTTTGAAGTGTCTGAACTTAACAAGTTTACATTTTTCGTTTCATATATATTGCTTGTTCTATTTCTAACATTCCATAAATATACTTGAAATGTTATTTAAATATATTCAAAAGAAATTTGGATTCTGCTTATATAATAACGCTTGAATATTGGAATTATATATTTGAAAATGCACTTGAAATACACTGGATAATTACTTTTTGTGATTTAGATTTTAATTTCTGTTGCTGATTTATTTAATTACAAGCTAATAAATGAAGTAAAATGCATATGGGTAAGCGTTTCAATATCGGATCAAGTTTTCCACTTGAAAAACCAGAGGCAGCTATGTTTTTTGGATTTTGCCTTTCTGTGGATAGTTGCTTAAATCCTGCAAAGCAAAAAACTTAGAGTCCTGACTTTGCATTTTGAATAGTTTTATAGAATAGGAAAGTATTGGTTGTACAAACATTGGAATTTAGCTCCAGATCACCATCAGCAACTGTCAGACACCAGCGTACTTACTAATACAGTTACACTTTTCCAGCCGTCAGGAAAGAAGTCTGTTTTGAAGGGTTTATTATACGGTGCTGTTGTGTTTCTGCTGGCTTTTGAACAAAGCTGAGGAAACACAACGTATCTGCGAAGCAGTGTTTTGAGTAAGCGGTGATCATGATAAAACTGGCAATTTGGTGCAGGTACTAATAAAGGAGAAAATAAAATTTATAGGTGAGAGCCAGCCCCAATAAAGTGAACAACAATATTACTTCTGACCTACAAATCCATTACAAATGTGATAAGATTGCCAGTTCCACTCACAGAAATCAAACCCCTCAGTTTCCAGGGCATTCAGAGAGAATAACATCTGCGTGCTTACAAAAGTGCACGCACTCCAAAGCTGTCCGTCTGTACTGCCTGGTCCCTCTCAGGATGCATTTCTTTAAAACGGCTTTTAAATCAAAACGCGAATTAACACCGCACATTTTGACTAGGGTCTTAACAGTCAACAAGTGCTGAAAAGGCCGATCTCCTTCTTGTGTGACACCCACTAGCAACTACTTCCAGCGGGTGCACTTTAGCGAAACTGTTATACCCAGAGCTTCTGACAGAACTTGTTACCCCAGCACTGTGAAGAAAGTTCCGAGTTTGACAAATTGTTTGCCAAAGAGAAGTCACTTAATTGCAAACGTATTCAGACGAGGAGTTTTCTAGGAAATTATTTATAATATTTCTGCACTAAAAACCCCCCAAACCCCAAGGTCTTTGTAAAAGTACCTCTTCTATTTCCTCTTTTCCTACATTTTCCAGAGCAATAGCAAAGAAATAAAGCAAGAGCGATAAGAATAAAAAGACATGCAGGCGAGAGGAGCGCCCTGTTAGACACGTCCCTTCCGTCTGCCCCTTCCTCCCCCGCGTGGCATCCCCCGCGCCGTTCCCGCGGGGAGAAAGCCACGCAAAGGTTTCCGCTGAAGTCACGCACCCCTCCCTGCTCTGTTGCGGCTGAGCTGGAGGTTTTCACGGAAGGGAGGGGGCAGGGGGGCGGCGCTGGGGAACTGGTAGTAGTAAATGACTTCAGAAAAAAAAAAAAAAAAAACAAAAACAGAGCTTTCCCAGGAACCAAGTCTTCGGTACATGTCTACATGTCTATTTTCCCCCCTCCCCCATTTTCTTTTTTCACCCAGAAAACAAGCATTAACTTTCATTTCAGCAGTTTCAAGGTGTTTACAAAATGCGCCGTATTTTCTTACGTGGAAAATAACGTTTTTGTAATAACGGGATAACCTCAGAAGGCGTAAAACCCTCCACTGTGTCTCGGGAAGGCTGCGGGCTAGGACTGCTGCTCCCTCCAGGGATTTCAGAGCAATTGGCTTAACTACTAAATCTGACCACGTTCATACAAAGGCACCGCGCGAAAGGCTGCTGGAAAACGCGTACGCTGCCGTAATAGAGGATTTAACATCATTAATACATTGCGCTTTTTTTTTTTTTTTTTTTTTTTTAAATGCAGCGAAAGGCGGCAGACAGGAGCAGAGTTTGGAATGAGGGGGCGGCCCCGGCGCACGTGTGCCGGGACCGGGGACCGGGACCCGTCCGCATCACTCACCTTGGGGTCGATCTTCTTGAAGGCCGAGTCATCCTCATCCACCTCGAAGTAGATCTCTGTGGTGGTGATGGAGAGCGTCCCCTTGGCCACCACCACGGGGGCGATGAGCTGTGCCGGCGTGCTGAGGACCACGGGGCCTGCAAGGCAAGGGCAGCGGCGTCAGGTTGGAGGCACCCGGCCGGCCCATCCCCGGTGGCCCTTCCCTCCGCCGAGCCAGCGCCCGGCGAGCCCCCTCGTAAACCCAGTTTGTAAACGCCGTGTTCATTCCCCTCCTGCCCGCGGCCGCCGCTTTGAACTCCGCGGCCGGGGCACAAGCGAGTTTGTGAGCTCCGGGGTTGCAAGATAAATCACAGCAGCGAAATTCAGAGGGGTTAGAGTGAAAAATAGCTGCCTGTTAGAAGAAGGTCCCCTCTCTTTTCATGCCCTTTTGCTCCTCGTTAACGCTATCACTGTTTATGTGCGATAGCGGCGGCTCGTTCCACACCGCTTCGATCTGGCAGCCCAGGGTCCCTGCGGCGGCCAAGCCGGGCCGGGGGCGCAGGGCAGGGCAGGGCAGCCCGCAGCCCCTGCTCGCCACACTGGCCCTGCGAGGCCTGGGGGCATCATTTTTAAGTCTGGATCCAGACCTCAATTCGGACAAGTAAAGCCAAATACCGCGGGAGGGGCGGGAGGTGTTGTTTAAGTTGTTTGGATTTTTTTTTTCCTTTTCCCACCTATTTCAATACCCCACGCACACAAAAGCTAGCATCGTTAAATATATTTACGGCAAGGTAATTTTTGTTTCAACTCGCTGCCGCTTATCCTTTTAAAATTACTGTAACAATACTTCGCTCAAATATACTCCTTAGCGAGACGCGTTCACGGGCATTGAAAAGATGGGATGGGGAAAACCTATTGTAAAAGGCAGCTTTCTCCACATAAATTGTTAGATTTTAACTCAGGAAAACAAAAACCAAAAAACCCTTCTTTAATCCAAAAGACAAGAGGATCGCTTTTCCACCATCTTATCTTCAATATCAAGGCAATCTTCTGTTAAAGCTGACAGCGGCCGTGTTTAGGAAGCTTACTTGCTTCGAAGAAAATATATAAAAGTATTCTTCTAGATTTAACCATGAAAGCCTGTAGGATAATTTGTATATACATACATAAACACACAGAATCACATGCATGTACAAGCACGCATCTGACACATTAATAAAACTCCGGTATTGAGAAGCTGAGTACAACACCTGACTGATGAACCTTTTAGAAACTGGCAAACTGACCATCTCAGGAGGTACTAAACAGTGGTTGTTTTATGCAACTAAAAAATCTCCTTTGCAATAAGGGGACCGCTGCTCAGAGGGCAGAGAGACGTGAGCCTCCCGCTGCCTTCCGCGGCCGCTCGCCCCTCCAGCAGCGCCGTGCCGGTGCTGGCGCGGCCGAGCCGAGCCCGGGGCTGCGGCTCGCACCGGGGCCAACGCCTCGGATGCGCCCTCTCCTCCTCCTCCAGCACACTTCACTACCAGCTCTTGCAAGCAGCACTTCAAATTACTCACTTAGCCCAAATTACTCCGCATCTAACTGTCATGTTGTTAATGCTTTTCTTTACTGTAACACCCAATTTGAGCCCTTATTGCACAATATTTTGTCATTTACGTTGCAAAATAAATAAAGAGGAAGGCAGGGATTGCTGTGCGTACAGGAGGAAGCTAAACCGCACAGTTTCAGTGACAGCTTTCAGCAGCCCAGCGTGGCGGACGGGATAATATTGATACAAACTCTATTTTCTTTCATTTTATTGTTTTCCATCTCCTAATAAACCGAGGTAGCCTCTTGACCCCAGTCAGCTGATCGGAATCACATGCGCCGGGCTTGCCTTGCTGCTCTCCCAGTCTCGCCTCCATCTTCTCTCCCTCGGCGGTGGGAAAGGAGCCGATCAGAGCCGGGGAAGCCCGGCTGGAGGCTCCAAAGGGCAGAGTGATCGATCCGAAACGCCGCTTTAAAGCCTCATCAATCTTCATCTAGGTTGCTCAAGTAATTACGCCCGATTCTCTTGTACGATTACAAGTGGATTTGGGTTTCTATTCCCCAGGCCCCCTTTCTTTGTGTTTACAGAAGGGGGGTCTGGGCTGCCGGCGGTTCCCTGCCCTGCAGAAGCACTTGCCCTCTCAAGCAGAGCGCTCTACCCCTCCTCTGTCCCTTCTCGGGCACACTTGGCCCGGCGCAGGGTGGTGGGCTCCCGGGCCTTTGTGCGGGGAGAAAAGCGCCTTCGAAAGACGCGTCCTGGAAACGACCCGGTATTCTATCACTTTAAGGAGGCGTTTGTGGGCTTTGCTGAATCCCAGAAGGAAGAACATCAATTTAATCCAATTACCTCTTTTCCCTGGTGTTGTGTGGCTAAAATAAAAATAAAGCCACCGCTATTTAATGGCCAAAAGGCCAAACCCTATAATCTGCCATTCAGACGAAGACAATGGAGCGCCTTGGTTAGCGGGTGATGTGCCCTCGCGGACTGGAGCAAGGGGCAGAGCTGCAAAAGCAGGGGTGAACGTGGAGGGAAAGGGAACAGTCACTTCTTAGCCCATTCCAGAAGGCAGGGGAAACCGGGGATTTCTGGCTTTCTACTCCTCCCGAGAAAAGGCTCCGAGCCCCCTCCCAGACTGGTACCTTGGCATCTGCCCTGCCTTCTACTCAAATGACACCCTAGATTTGTTGCAAGGTAAACATGTCAGAGAGATCAGTAAGAACAAGGGATAAGCATTATCGTACTTTCCAGGTGAGAAAAGCTTTTCTTGTGTTTTTTGTTTCGGGAAAAAAAACCAACAACAACAACAACAAACAAACAAACAAACAAAAAAACCCCCAAAAACCAAAAAAACACCAAAAACCAAACGAACAAAGGGAAAAAAAAACCACCCAAAAAACCATAAAGCAAAATAAATAGCAGTCACTATATGGCATTTCAGGAAAGGGATGTTCAAACTAAGTTTAAAAATATCTTTACAGACTTATTTTCTCAAAGCACAAAATGTAAAAAAAAAAAAAAAAAATCAGCATTAGCACTGTTTCATTTTTACACTTGTCCTTTGGAAATCTCCAATTACAACTTGCAATTCCATAGCATGTTTAAGGAGCACTGAGTCTTTTTGTTGTAGCCTTCAGGGAGCAAGCCAGCCACTGAGAGAATACGAAATTAATCCACTACAGCTATAGAGAGAGAGGATTATGTTTTAATCCCCTTTGGGATAGTCTCTGGATTTTAAGGATCCGATATTAAAATGTTTACATAGAGCATAATCAAAATAGCGCAGATTTTCCATATGGCACCGAGCTACCGGGAGGCTTTGGGTTTCCTTCTCAAACCCAATTGATAATCTAATAAAACAAAAGCTGAGCACACCTGAGCCAAGAGCCGCGGGACGGGCTCATTCGCATTCGGGAAGGATAACGAGCTTCGTCTCCAGCCTCCGCCCGGCCCCTCGGCGGTGGCGAGCTGCGCTTTTCCAGGGGATGTAAATATTCATTTCCAGCGCGGCTGCGGCCCCGGAGGAGGCCGGGGCTGGGGCTGTGCTGCCCGGGGGAGAGGCAGCCGGAGCAGCGGCACCCGGGGATGCTGCCGGGCGCTCCCAGCGCAGCGCAGGAGCCGCGGGCGGCAGCGCGGGCGCTTCCCTTCCCGCTCCGGGGGAAAAGCCAACCTGTGGCTGCCTCGCTTCTCCCAGCAGGCTGGCGTTTGTGGAGGGGACCCGTGCCTAGGGTGCTTGTCAGCTCTTGGGACCCTAAGCAAAAGCCTCGCTCTTTAAGTTATCCTTTCGTTGCCTCTTCCACACCTCTCCGAAGCTATCGGGACCACCGCAGAGAAAGGCAGCGACCTACCAGAGAAGTTCTGGCCTTAAAACGAGTCCAGAAATCACTTCAGACACACAGGTCTAGCAATCTTTCAAATGCTGATTTTTCCCTTTTGCCTGATCCCTGTGGTCAGCATATGTGAATTACATTTCTAAAATAAACTCTACCACACATCTACCTTTTACAATAATATTTTCTTTCCAAAAGTAAATAATTGTGAAATTAGAAGGTCCCAGTGAATAAAAGCTCCCCTGCGTAATTTTTGTCAGAGACTTCATTCCCTGCTCTTATAACTTAGATCTTGTATTTTTGAAGTTCAAGTAAAGCAAATCAAGCCAAGTGAAAAGTTCTATTAAGTTTAAAAATTTGTTATCTGCTAATGGAATACCAGTACAATTGCACCTTTTAAGGAAAGCTGCTAAAGAGCAGTATTTTGAACTTATTATGTCAAATATTTTCATTTTCATAAACTCATTTTTAGCTGTAAGAGCTAAGCATGTGTTATATTCATGAGCCTGAAAATTTCACTGGAGGTATATCTGCCAAGAAGATTGGGCTCAGTTATTCCTAAGGAGTGTAAGGTACATTCTTTTATCTGCTGAATTGTGAAAAAAGACATTTACCTGCCGCAGGCCTAGAAATCTAACTTTTAAAATAACATTTTGGTGATTACCCATAAAGTATTAGCTGGGAAAAGTACTTTGAAAACATATCCAATCAGCTCAACCAATTTAATTTTACAACCTGCTGGTAATTACTCTGAAAAAAACCAGGTGGATGTTTGCATATTTAATTTTTAACTGGTACTGGTTTAAAAGAAAAAAAAAACATATAGATATTTTTTCATATACATATATTCAACATAGATTAACTGAAACCAATATTTTTACTATGTGAAATAGTTTGCATAAATTAAATTTTGTAATTTGATATGACACAAACAAGAATTTTAGACTAAGAATAATAACTAAAAATCATGCACAAGATACCTGGAATAAGACAACTGAAATTTTCTCAACACTTTAAGTGTAAAACCAGGTGTATCTGTCACAGTTGTATTTGAAATGTATAAGAATCCTTATACTTAAAAAAAACAGATGTAACACATGCACAAGCACTCAAAAACTACAGTTTCTTGAAATGAAAGTCACATAGCATGGAAGTAGAAAGAGGTATAGGTACCAGAATAATTTGGGAAAAGCTTTTTAGTATGAAAAATATTTCAATCAATTAACATCTAATATAATACATGCAGTGCAAAGTAAATAACAAGTAAACAAGGTAAGATTCCTAAACAATTCGCAGAAATTAGTCTATTTTTGTTCCCATTGTCACCATAAATTAACTCAAACTACCCTTTAAAAAGATTTCTGCAGTAAATATATTGAACTTACATGAGGATGGCTGCCCCCAATTTGTTCTCCGCTATAGCAAATACTTGAAGGCAGTAACTTCACTCAAGCCAAGGCCCTTATAAAAATGTACGTAGACAGCTCCCTTTATACACCACTTTCAACAGGTTCATTAAAGATAATTTGCACAAATTTTTAAATGCAAAAACCAGAATCTAAATCTAAATAAGGCTATAATCTTGGTTTTCTCTTCCACCACTGAATAATATCCCAAATTCATTTCCCCTGTTTTCAGAGATGTCGAAGCTTATTTTGTTGGTTTTTTACTCCTGCACAATCATATGTTTCATATTGTGAGAGAGGGATTGACTTTTTTTGTTTGTTTAAATGTCATAGCCAGTGTGGATAGCCCCTGATATTCAAGTTTTTCCCTGCTTTTTCCCCCCTTTCCTCCATAAAGCACATAACACTACTACTACCAACATCAAAGATCAACTTAAATGGTCTTTTTCAACAACAATGACTGAACAATTGGAGCACTTCAATTCTCTTAAGTGGTTGCCATAACAGCAAGCAAATGTGTTTGATTAGAAAGAAAATGTAAATAAAAACAATCTTGCCTATTGTAATTGTGAATAAAATAATAAGAAAGAATTACATAGTTCTGATGAGATTATGAAAATAGTTAAGTATAGTGTTGCTTGAGAAGAAAAAAAGTAATTTTATCTCAAACATATACATATCTATATATTTTAATTAAGTGACATATGCACCTTCACAGGTAAATTATTGTTGTTTTAATTCTATACCTTCCTGGTCTAATAGTACTTCTTCCTGAGGGAAAACATGCCTCCCAATATTCCTAGCAATAACTATTTCTTTATACTGTGTGATAGAAAGCAACCACTTAATAGAAAAGTTAGAGAATATGCAAAGACAAACTCAACATGAAACCAAAGTCAGTCTTACTGAACCACAGAAGGTCCTGTGGAACAATTAGCTGTGTGTCTGAGCCCAAAGTAACTCAGAAACACAACAATTCCTCCCTTTTGCCAGTAAAGTCAGATTTACTCTGTGGCACACATGAGAACTTCTGAATATGCTGACATTCTGAATGGCTTGCATGGCTTTAGCATTTTTCCAGGATGTGTCAACCTGCCACACAATCAGGTATTAATAAGAGTCAAGACTCCCTCTAATGATTTACACCTGGCTAGAAATATAAATATTTGGGATAGGGACCTCACTACTGCAATGCACACATTTGCCACTTCAAAATTAGATTCATACAGTGTGCTCTGCCTGAAGCTATACCTTGGAAGCACTGAGTAAACTAAGATGGTTTAGAAACTTAAGAACTTGATTGTTAAGCAGTGCATCCAGATGTTAGTGTTCCGCACTGATGCAGGAGGACCTGCACTAGCTTCCTCCTCATTCTCAGGTAAAACTTATACTTTTTCAACCTAGAAAACCTTAAGTGATGCTGAACACACTCAAATAAGTAACAATTTTTCTCTCTGAGAGAATCACTATAGCTAGCTATTTAATCAAAAAGTAACAGAAAAAATACACCTTAGAAAAGCATATTTAATGTTCAAAAGAATAACGTGTTTAATGTTCATTTAAAGAAGAAAGGAGAATGCAGAGAGAGCAGCCTGCTATAATAGTATACCACTGAAACAGGAACTCGAGCTAACAAGTCAGGAACACAAGGGATCAAATCCCATATGCCAGTCTGAGCAAACCAGACTTGACAGGTATCTCATACAGTCCATTTTGTGTACCTTGTCATGCCCATAGGGTTCAATTGATTAGAAATTTAAGGAAATAAGCCCTTCAGCTTTCATTCCTTCCAGTCTCCTTCCTATTATGGAAAAGCTCTTCAGATAAACTGTAAGTCTTGTATTTCTTGAGACCAGAGTGAACAGAAATATTATGTTCAGATAGCTCATGATATTTTAAAGTTCACTTATATAGATAGTAACTCCTATATCTGTGTGGAAATAAAGACATAGGCTATTGGATCAGCATATAACTTGACAGGTATATTTGGAAAAATCACTTGAGATGCAACAGTTGTTAAATTCAAAATTTTCTGAAAATATGAGTATCTCTAAACCACACCAGAGCCAACTTTAGTGCAACTGTGCCCACTAGTTGGCTGCATGTATCGCATTCCCACAGTTAGGGTAATTCAGAAGGCTCTTCCACAAATATCCTCTGGCACCTATTGGAAGGAGAAGTGATGAGGCAGGCTCTGTCATTCAGCCTTTTTTCCTTAACAACCTGATTCCACTGCTGAAATTTTATGGCTTCTTAGGTCATTACTCTTGTTTAAAAGTTTGTTAAAAATGGCTTCCCGCTTCAGAAATTACAAAGATAGAAACTAACAGAGGATGCTTACATAAACCTTGTTTCTTTAGAAAGCCAAGCTAAATGCATTGGATGAGGCTGCCTCTGGTACAATTTCTGATCAATTAAACCAAGATTAACCAAAATGTCTTCTTCGCTGATCTAATTGGCTTCAGAGAAAAAAAAAAGAAAGGCAAAAAAAGTCCTGTCCAAAGGTCAATGAAAGGGCTTAGTTTAACCATAGATACTGTCAATACAGTTCTGAATACATTCCTTCAACTAACCTATGGTGAGTCAGTTCCAGTATGTTCCTATGAAGAATAAATGGATTTTTGCTTGGGAATAAATTGCATAGTGAAGATGAAATAAGATGCAAAATGCTGAAGTTTCCTTATGTCTAGGCCTGTCTTTCTGCAGTCTCCTATATATCAGGTAGCTCATCAGCTTGACCTTTGATGAATTAACCAGTTCCACCCAGGGTGTGACATGTCAGGAAAAGGGAGAAGCTACAGACCTGTGAAGTCATCGGCTCCACTGTAGTCTAATTCTGCAGCCTTAGAAACTTCAAATAAAGAGCTTCGCAAGGTATGGAAAAACAAATTAAATAGACTGGTATCAGTGGACAGTACCATGAAGCACTCTCAGAACCACTCATAAATACAATCCAACAGAATGTGAACTGATTTAATTTTAAAGCTTGGAAAGCAGGAAATCTGGCTGCCATTTTAAAAGCTAAAGGTGCTCAAACTTAGAGTTGCTGTATTAAGGTACAAAGAGAAGAGTTCTTCAAAGCTGTGCTTAGGAGCACTATCATATGTGACTGACAACCACCTTATAAAATATTAAGATATTTTGGATAGCAATATGGAAAAAATTATTAGAATAAACACTGAGTTGTCTAAAAATAGTATGCTATAGAAACTGTGGGCCTTTTTCTTTTTCAGTGTGAAAGCCAACTACATATCAAAAGTATAATTGCTTTCAGTTTATGCCTGAATCTATACTCCAAATTAAACTCATACAAATATGTTTTTCTTTTTATGCTTAGACTTGAGGATCAACATCTGAATACATAAAAAACAGAAACTACGGAAATCAAGCTGACTTAAATTTCCATGTTTGGAAGTAAAAGGCTTATGTGGTTACATATGTATCATAGAATGGGAAACGGAATCACTCTTCTTCCATATTCCTGTCACTTTCCCAGACAAGCAACTGCCCCAGTGAAACTCCTATCTTGAATGCTAATTTGAAATAATAGTGAAGTTTGAAAGAAAGAAAAAAAAAGCTGCTTAATAGTGCATGCTGAATTCAGTGAAGAGTTTCCATTGGGAAGCTTTTAAAACTAGGAGAAATATTGATACTTTTTTGTATTTTCTATTGAAACTTTTATATTTGTAACTTAATGGACTTATTTGTGTGTGCACATAGATATACATACTTTCTTAAAGGAAAAACGCATAAAGTATGGCAAAGCTTAAGGTACCTTAGCCACCTCCAGACAGAGAGAAAAAGAAAGTGTAAGAGAGAGAAGAGAGACAAAATGGGAAGGAAGAAAAGAAAGAAAGAAGGAAGGAAGCTAATAATGACTACCTCTGGCTCTGGAAGTATCCGAAGTACAAGCTGTTAGAGAGAGAACTATTAGGAAACACCACTGTGTACTTGCTACAGACTTTGCTGAGTTTCCCTTATGGTTGTTGCTTTCTGCTCTCTGGGCCACTCCAGACCATCAGAGCCACTGGCATGTGGATGGCAACTGCTGCAGGAGAAGGAGAGAATATAATGGGGTTGAGAGAGCCCTGCTGTCCATCACATTCCTCTCCCAACCTCATGGGAGAGGACACACCAGGGCAGGAGGAGAAGATTTGGAGAGGGAAGATGAGATCACCCTTGGAACTGTTGTGCTTTGTTCTCCAGAGGGAGAAGGATAAAGATGTTACCTTTCTTCTACCCCTAAATGACTTGAGTAGGCTGTGGTCACCATTGAAGACAATAGCAATGCTGTTTGGTCCTTTCTTTCAATGCATTACTCTAACAACAGATAATGCAACAAAAAATTTCTCTGTTGGCCTCAAATACATTATTTTTATATGCCTAAAAAATCTAATAATTTGAAAATCTGCCTTCTCAGTAGAGGCTCAAGTTTGTGAATTTTTTTTTAAATTAAAATCTACTGCTTGTCTACCTGTTTAGTCTGTTAACAAAAACAATAGAAAAAACACTACATATATTATTAACATTTTGAGAATGGCAACAGAAGAAAACTCAAGAAAAGATGGTCCTCCTTGACTTTTTAGGCATAAGTAAGAAAACATTTCAAACAGCTTTGCTTACCAGAGATTGTCTACACTGGTCAACTCTTGTAGAGAAAATTCCTTGTCAGACTTTGGTCAAAAGTTTTGAGTTACCATAACTCAAAATGTACAGGTATAAATTTTAAATGCATATTATAAATCTGAAGATGAGTCAAAATACATGTTTTCCATTAAAAAAATACTTATTTTGCAAGTTTTTTTGTGGCTTTAGGTGCAGTTCCTTGATGTGTTACTGGTTTTATTGCTGTATCTGGTCCTATGCAAGACTTCAACATAGTTTCAGAAATGTAAATGAGCTGTTTGTTAAAACCTGGAATAGAAAATTTCCCTGTGGGCTAAATAATTTATCTTTAAAAATTTTTCTTTTTGTACTGCTATACAACTTTAATTGTAAGTCTATGTAGTACAACTTCTGGCACTATTCCAATTCCCTCTAATGACATCTAAATTTTTTTCACTTGGAAATTGGTCAAAATTATGATGATTTTTGTTAGTTTGTCTGAAATGAGACAAAAAGCTTATATTGCATAGGCCACAAAACAGATGTTGATAATGTTTGTCTGGACTTCAAACAGATGACCTGGAAGTGAAAGGTCTTATATCTCATTAATAATAATACAAGCTGTCAAATCCCCCTGACCCAGTGTGTTCCTTAGCACAGGGCATTAAGTCAATACACTCAGCACACTCCCAAGAAGTCTGGAGAGAAGGCTTTTCACATTTAGTCCTCAGGCCAATGTAGACTCGCTATTCGTGCTGGCTCAGACAGAAAATCAGCTCTTGTTTATCAGTAATAGCACAGCTTTCTAGAAATACTTCTACACTGAAGTTCAAAGTTGCTAAAAGTTGTGGCAGGGCTGGGATACTGCATCTGTATCAAAATTCCATTTGTATGGGGGGAGGTTCCTTCCACCTCAAGGCACATGTCCAAGAAGAAGGGAAGATTCTGTACTGAAGTTTATGAAACAGTAAGACTAAAATTCATTAAAGGCAGTTAGTGGCTTTCTTCGTGTTTATTTGGATGAATTGCTCAATCTGCTCATATAATGCAGCAAATAACATTTTTTTATTCTTGCAAGAGTGTTGTGAGGCTGCAATTCACTGTGGCTGATGAGGAAGTCAGCTTCTGAGTTGATTGAGCCCATGCACGTAACCAGATGCCTGCCAAAGCCCTTTATCTTCCTAAAATAACTCAAAGCATCATATCCTCCTATTTTTATTTCCTTTCTTTCTTTCTAGAAAATACCCTTTTAGAGAGTAGCAAAAGATTCCATCAAGCATCCCTTGCTCGGCTGGGGTATATTTGCTGCTGTCACCAGCTCTATGACAAAATAGATGAAATGTGCTTCAGTTAAGAACATGTATCTTTCAAAAATGTCAAGGCTAAATTCTGCTCTCAAGTGCACACAAACAAGTCTCAGCAAGTGAAATGCATCTTCACAACAAAGAAAAGAGAACATCTTGCTAAAATATAGAGATCAACATTTATTTTATTTTTTAATGACCTATTTTAATGCAAGATCAATGCTCTAAAATAAAACTCCAACCCAAACAACAGACTTTGTTAAAAAAACCTGCATTTCTACTAGATCTACTACTTCATGTCCCTGTAAAAATGCAAGCTTATAATATTAGAACACACCCACATATTTTTCATTTTGAAACTATCACCTACTAAGCAAATTGTTAGCAAATTGACATTCTTAAAATCTTAAGAGAAAAGGTAAGTATTTAAGAGTCCTACTTCAGCATTAGGAAGTATAAATGGAAAAGAAAAGGACAAGAGTTAGTAATATCAAGTCACTACAGTGGATTTGATTGCATTACCCAGAAATTCACAATATATTAGGAAATTGTTAAAATTGACTGGGCTATCTCAATTATTAGTTCTAACAGAGATGTGACTTGCCTCTTGAAGTGAACAGTCTGGGAAGAAAAGGAGCTAAAACTGAAACAGAAACATGTAAAATATTTTAATGCATAAATGCTAAAACAAGAACAATGTCTTTCACTGACTCATACTGTAAGACAGTTCCAATACTGCTTTTGTAAAAAATTGTGATGCAAACTTATGTCATAATCCTAAAACCATAATAACAAGGAATCAGATTTTCATATTTTATTAAAATGTTACTTAATATAATGAAATTTGACCAATTGCAATTGCAACATATGGAATACTAAGATTATATAATAAAATATTCAGACTATAATTATTTAAAAATTCTCCATACCATATGCAATTTATCAAAGTGAATTTTACATTGATTTGTGCCACATGGTTGATGAAAAACTATAAAGAGTCTCTGGAACAAAAGGTATGTACAGATAACTTCATATGAACAATCTCAATCTGTTTCAAACTTCCCTTTTTTTCAGTTTTAAGTTCACAAATCAAAATACTGCATTATTTATATCCTCTAAGTTAAAATTTTTCTAAAACCGAAGGCCTCATCTGTTTAAAATGTGCCTTAGTTTCATGGAATAAACAATGCTAAATTGTTTTAGTTAAATGTGGACAATCTTAAATCAATTGAAACCTGGTTTATAAAGATTTTGTTTAATTTCTATCTCTTACTGAGACAATCCAAATCGTTGTAAATCAGGTTTGAATTGATTTAAGCTTTAAAGTTAAATTGGAGGCATATCTGAATATAGAAATTCCTATGTGTCATTTCACTGTGAGCAGTAACTAGATATAAATGATGCTGTGCTATACCATAACCAGATAAATCTCAAAGATTTCCAGATCATGTATACCAAAGGTACGTAACTTTAGAATTAGACAAGAACAGACATTGTGGCTTTATTGGGACCTGCTCTTCAGAGCCGTCAGAGATTGTTCAAGCCTACTTAAGCAAAACCCACACCCTCTTTGCCTACTGCTTTTCTTGATTTCAGTTATTGGACTCAAGTTTCAGAACCAAATTCCATATACTGAAAACTGGGAAAACCAGTGATATCATTGTATGGAAAATCATACAAAATCAGCAGCTAAAGAGAGGGCATCATGGGATTCAGGTTTTTTTACCAATGTAAAATTTACAGAAGACATGTATGATACTGTGTGTCATCATTAACTCTCAAAATCAGCTCCAAAGATGAGTGAGAGTTGAATAGCAAAGGCTGCAGTTAATCTAATGGTAAAACTGAGATAGTGGAGTGTGGGCTCTTGTTGAGAAGCTCACAGGTTTTGGTACCATATGGCACCATTATCACATCACCTGACCACACTTGGAAGCAGTTTGCTTGCTCTGTTAGCATTGATAGGGAACACAGGGCATCCTGTCAATATTTCAAAAGCGTTTTTTTTTTTCCCACTTTCTATTATTTCTGCTTTTGCAATACTGACAATATCACCCAATGTTACAAACAGTAAAAGCAAAGGACTAGAATGACTGTGCCATGTCCTGAGGAAGCAGGGGTTGCCCTCCAGCAGCAATCTTGAGTAAAAGGATAAATTGCACATTAATTCTTAAGGACATATTGAACTACTAGGTTTCTGCAGAGGGATGTAGCTATAGGAATAGTATAGCATCAGTGTGTTTGAGCAAAATATCAGTGTTGTGGCATAGAGAAGAACTTCCTATCTGACTGAGATTTTTCAGACTGGGTAAGAATTTTTCATGTCCACTTTGCATTTTTTTATCAGTATTTCAATTCAAATGCATATTTTAGCCTCCAAACAGCCTTTTAAACTACAATTTGCATACTTTGTTAGAAACACTGTTCTTAGATATAAGAACTTAGCCAAAGCAGTACTGTTTTCCTTCTAAAAGAGGAAGGGACATTGATCAAATTATCCCACTTGTGGTCCTGCTTGATGAACTATTTTATTGACTTTAGACAAGTGTCTCAGCAACAGTTAGTTGCAGATTGAGAAAGCAAGTGGAGTGACATATTAACTGCGATAATCATATATTGATGCTCACTCCCAAATTAAACCATCTATTTCCTTCTCTCTGCTATGCTCTAGTTCTAAAGTACAAGACTAACTTCCAAGTCCATGGTTGTTTGGGTACTTTTGCCTTTTCATTTTTTGTGGGATATTTGTTTGTTTGATTTGTTTTTTAATCATCTATTTATGATCTTATCTTTGCTACAGATTTTCACTATGGTATCAGAAGAAAGAGCAGGAGCAAAGATAGCTATTTCTGAAATTCAGTTATGCAGAAAAAAATTATGACATCACAAAACTCTCATTTAGTGGAGAAATTTAATAAAGATACTCCCAAGTAAATTAACCTAAAAAAATGTCATACTTCTCAGTTTTCTCCCATCTGAGAGGAGAATGCATTTTCAACTTTCAACTTGCCCTTTTTTCCAGACTACTTCCCAGGGAAGGTAGTATCTCCTCTAAGATGGAGCTGTAACAGAACCTGCTAGAAGACAGATGAACAGATCTCACTGCATTCCTTCACCCAGGAAAGAACCAGAAGGGCTCTCTCGTGCATATTTACAGAGGGTTCACTCACAGCTCATATGCTAACTCAAAGTTCATAGCTTAGTTACAGCTTCATTCTCTTTAGGCCTTGCTTAAAACAGGCAACTTTTTCTCTCGGTGTGACAGATGGGTTGAGATACTGCAGATCCCCCTTAACTCCATCACTGAGAGAACTGGGTGTCAGCAGGAGGGCAGGTGTCTCTGCACAAGCTGCTGGGCACTCGGGATCAGGCACAAGCACACTCTGACTCACCAAATCCTTACTTGTGGAATGAGTTCACATTTACACTTTAACACAAAAAAAAAAAAAATAGAGGTTTCACATTGGTATTTACAGACTTTTCAACAAGTGACCCTCACTAATAAAAGAACTTGAGGTATTATTATTTCTCACATCTCTGCTCTAAGACTTTGCAATGGGTAAATGTTTTGTACTCACTGCCCATACCTCAAGGAAATAGAGAGGAAGCTATAAAATCTGAAATGCAAAGAATCTGTTCATATTGCAATTGTATGCTTAGCTGTCAATATTAAGACATTAACCACAAAGGTTAAGAACTAGCAAGCTTAAAAGAGCCTTTTGACTCTTATCTTAGTTGCAATGAAAAGTATAATTACCTGCAAGGTTATCAATCTCTTTTTCTTGTAGCAGGCTAACAGCATCATCATCTCCTTCCAGCATAAGCTCTGTTTCTGCATTCTGATTTACCACAGCTTGGCTTCGGAAAGTTTTCTTTGACTTCACTACATCCTCTTCAGTGCCTAAAAAAAAAGTTACAAATGTTGTGAATTTATCTCAATAGTATTTTAAATATGAAACAATGATAGTCAAGTAGTAAAAACATTGCAGTATAGATCATCTTTAACAAAAAGAAAGGAAGGGAAATTTTCTAAAACTTTACCAAGGTTTACAAAATATGCAGGTCTATTCTGTTTTCTGTCCTGAATAAAATACAAACTTTTCCACAAAGGCTCTCCTGGTTTTAATAATTGCTATTTACTTTGTGTTCAGTCTTGTTCCATTAGTTTTCCACCTGCAACAAATTCAGCAGAAATTTCTTTTGGGTTCCTGGTGCCCTGACTCTGACTGACCTGAGAGCACAAGCCATCTCCTCTAAATAAAGAAGCTGCTTTCAGGAATCAAAATCTCTCCAGATTTTTGTCTTTTCAGATACAAGGGAGAGGGTGGTGAAGTAGGAGTTGCTTTATCTCTGACACACAGTAACAGAGTAGGCTATGCAGAGATTCAGAAAAGACTGAGAAAAAAGACAAGCGTGGTGAGGGAACTTTGGTGCACATCTGTGCGTGTGCTTTTAAGCAACACAATAAAAATGGTGGTACATGGATATGTGCCAATCACCTAAATGTTTTCATGGATAATATTAGTTTTTTTTGACTACAGTTGGATTTTTCTATTTAGCCTGATGGTTCCTTATGGCAGGGGATTTAACTTATTGCATTTTGGGAATATCTTACTGGAACTTGCCCGATTTTATTCTTATGATGTAAAAAAATAAATCCGAGTGTGGTCAAATCATAGAATCATAATTTGATTTTATATCATAAATGCCTTTATGTTGTTGTTGTGACTTCCTCATAGTATTTCTTTCTTAGCTGGGAAGAGGACATAAATTTTATTTTCAGTACTATGGACTCATAGTAGCCTCAGGCAAGAAAGATTTCTATTTTTTTCTTAAACAGAAAACCCTGCATCTTCACCTTGGACCATAAAGACCTGGGCATCTCCACTGCTGTCAATCAAGAAATAAACCCTCAAAAATATCTCTCTTTTTTTTGTAGGATACTTTGTAAATTTGTTTCCTACTAAGCTACAGAATGAGTGTGAAAATAAGGATAACTATGCACATGTGGATTCTGTTTGTCTTCCACAATGCCTGAACTTAAACAGGATGAAAACTATCACAGCAGATGGAAATTGCTGAGGTAAAATCCACTAAGACTCATGCCCCCCTACTAATACAGGGCAACTAAGAGGAATAGAGTAAGCAGACAGGTTAGTAAAGATAGATACATGGAATGGAGTTGATGTATCAGGCAGTTTTGTTATTGCAAACAGTTGGGAAGATGTTATGATTTTACCTCCTACTCTTATAATTAATTAGAGCCTTTTAATTTGCTTGTGCATGGGAGAGTCACACCACATAAATAAAAATGCTAGAGGCATATCTTTCTGAGGGTGTTTTTACTCTGAAGATCACTGCTAACATGCCACTTCATCACAGGCTGAGATAACTCATGTTTTACATGGTCTAACATCAACCTTTTGGATACTATTGCTATAATCTCAATTGCTGTTTCTAAAACTATATTCTGAAATTCTGAAAAGGTGAAGAGAAACAAGTCAGCAAAACCCTATTTTTTTTTTCACCAAGCTCAAAATTAGGGACTTGTTTGTTGTTGTCTCCATTAGGACCATTCTGATAGCTATCAAGACGGTCCTGCTGTATTTTAAATACGCTGTGTTTTGCTGTGTTCACTTATTAGGCTGTGATCATTATCTCACTTGCATAGGTTTTTACTTAATTCAACTAAGTATAATTATTTGCCCAATTTAAAACTGGTTCAATTAACTAGTTGTTGGAAAAGTTTTCAGTATTAGTACAAGTTTTGGATTTATTTTTGTTTGGTTGGTTTGTATTTATTTTTTTTTCCTTAGTCACAAAAAGAAGAAAGAATAGGAAAAACCACAAAAAAGTAACATGCTGTAACAGATTTTCAGTTGCATTACATCAGAATTGCTCTGCATATTAAATCAGTAAGTCAGGATCTTGATATGCTTCTGTTTACAGCAAGGGAGTTGAGCATCATTTGACACAAATAATAATTCCTGTTGTGACACCAGAGGAGACCAGGCCTGAGATGAACTAGCATGGCGGAGGAAGAAAGTGCCAAAACACCATTCCCTTCCTTTTGGTAGCTCTAATCAATTTTATGTAAGTTTCTGATCTTTATAAAATTAGATAATCTTTAAATTAACTAATTGAAAAGCACTAATCTGGAGTAAGAGTCAATAATTTCTGCAGTAACTGATTTATGACAATTCTATAAAATTGTTTATGCATGAAAATATATTTCTTAAATTACCAGGAAGAAAGTCACAAGCTCCAAATCATTACTAACATTTAAACTACACCCAAAGAACTTGAAATTTAGGATATTTTAAATCCATTGTGATGAATGTACCAGATTACAGAAATATTGCCAGACACAGGTGTAAGAAACATGGTAGAGTAGAAGGCACTCAATTAGTTTGGCAAATTTGGAGCTTAGCAACAAGACAAATATATATAAAATGCATCCTGGTTTATAATATTAAAAATACATTTTTTTCTATGAAATATAATAGATAGTCCTTCTTTGTCCTGATAGAAAAAACCCCTCTGGTTTGACTGTTATTAAAATTTATCACTCTGTTGAGTGCACCTTAGTTTTGCTGTACTGTACCAAACATCTATCTAAATGAAAGTTTACAGGACCTGGAGTTGCCCTTCAATCACTATATCCTTTATGAATTAGAGTTCCATTTATCAAAATTACAGCAAGAAGAGTAAGGTCTCACAGGGCTGTCTCATTACAAGGCTTGTAAACACTGTCCTTACAAAGAAATGGTTTAACACCTAACAAATCAAAAACTGATTGGGAATAGAATTTATTTGAGATCATCTATCTTTCGAAGACGTGCTGTACTGAGTGCACTTTGTGGCCTTTCTACCCATTCATCAAGAAATTAACAAGCTAATACCACAGACCACCAGATCTCCTTGGATCTTGAAATGTGAAATATGTTCAAAACAGATCTGTCACAGATGTTCTATTTTTATATTTCAAGACAACTTCAAAAAGCTTTTAAAACAAGACAAACTGTCTAAATAAGAGTAAGAAGAAAAACAACTTGCCTCTTTAAAACCAGACAACAAACTGAATAAAAAATTATATGACATAAATCTATGTCTATTATTGTTAACAGTGATATAAAAAGAAGAAATGAATAAATAAATATTTGATATTTCAGTGTGCTGGAAAAAAAAATCAAAACTTGTTTTTTTTCAAAGCTTCAGCAAAATTACTATGAAATTAAATCTATGGTCAGACATTTCATTTCAAAATTTTTAGCACACAAGGGCCCCATGTTTTAAAGACACAAAATGAAATTGCATTAAGTTTGATAAGAATATGTTTCAAATCCATTAAAACAAGAAAACATAAAACAAAACTAGATGTCATTTCAAGAAAGCAATGTTGTGACACTGGAGGGCACAAAACTAGAATTGGCAGATGCTATCAGCTCTTGTCCTTATTAAGTTCCTACTTAAGGGATATTTTGAGGGACAGACTTAAGGGATAGATTGGGATTTGGAAAAGAGCCTTGAAGCAAGCAGCTAAGTATTTCTTAAAACTACATTTTGCAAAGATTTTGAAGGCAATAAGTCACTCAGATTGCACTGAAGTCCAGCTGAATTTGGTGACTTACTTTCTTGAAACTTAAACACTCTGTCTTAAGCATATTTCAAAAGAATGCATGCACAGGACTAGATAAGGTGTTAAAAAATCCTTCTCTCATTACACTTAATTATTTTTGTAAATGTGCATATTACAAACTGTCTTTCTGTAGTAATTTCAGAATAACTGAAATTAAAAGAAATTAAAGAAACCAACCAACATTCCTCTACAAAACCTCAATATTTATGGGAAGGTGTGTTTTTTATATGTCTGAAAGATTGTATGAGCTGCACAGTAAACTTGTTCAGTATTGACAAGAATGTAATAATCTCTCTTCTAGTAGCATGACTTTTCCTTAAACAGAAACTATTAAGTGGTCAAAAAGAACCAAACAAACAAAACCAACCAAACAAAAAATAAAACCACAAAAATAACCCAAACAAAACCAAAACCAAAACCCACCAAAAAACTGCCCCCCCCAAAAAAAAAAACAAACAACCCACAGAAAAACATTACCACAACCCCTCAAAACCTAATAATTTCCCTAATAAGAATAGGAGGATCTAATGTTAATTTTCAGCTACAGCCACTAGAAGTATTTAATATAGGCAATACTTTATGATCAGGGGTGAGCTGGGTGGGTGTTTTATGTTATCTGAATTTTTGAGTCTCTATTTTCAACTAAATCAATGAATTCCCTGCTGGGTTCTGTAGGTCACAACAGGTTCTAGGGGTGCAATCTACATTGCAAAGACACTGTAAGGGTCCAGATCCACAAAACTTGTCCCTAAATAAAATTTTAAAATTAGCAGTACAAACACAACATATTATTGATTTATTTTATGTTTGTGTACTTGTTTCATAAAAAAATTAAACTAATTACTCTGATTTAGTTGAACACAGTAAGGGAGTTTCTACCTCTCTCTTCTATTTATTTACTATATATCCAAATAGTGTTTTGTGTTTTTTTCTTTCTGCATTTAGTAAAAAAGGAGGTTAAAAATATGGTTATTTCTAAGAAAAGTTTGCTTGGTAATACTGTAGCCAACAAAAGGAGACTACTGCTTCTTATAAAGTTGTTTCCCTAGTTTACTTCAACGAATTACCGATAAGGCAATTTATGTAGTGAATGCTCTTTGATCTTTGAAGAGAGATGGCAGAATGGAAAGTTAACCTCATTTTAATGTTACCTAAATATACTGACAGGAAATTCTAATGTTTCCAAACATCTGGAAATCTGCTTCATGGGATGGTGTTCTTCTTTTCTATAAGAAACCTTTTTCATATACTGTCTTTTACAGTTTTATGTGGCTTCTAAAGGAGCATTGACATAAGTAAAGTCTGTTCTCTTTACAGTAAAATGCTGCATTTAATTAAAAACTCTTTTTTATAGTGACTAGAGTTTCTGTGAAGCTTAGCTCTCCTCAGAAAGTTTTAAAGGTAAACTTGCTTTTTGTTCCTTACAGATCTTACAGTATGTACTGCTCTGTAGAACACTGATTTTCTTGCTGAATTTTCACCACAGAAGGTAGTTTCCATTAATTTGCTAAACAAAGAAATTCAGTATTAGTCCCTCACAGGAGGCTACCTGACAGTTCATGATGTGAGCCATGAAACTGCATCACAGTTGAAATATAATTTATCAACAGAGTTTGGAAGAACAAAGCATTTTTTTTGAGAGAGATTTTTTCTTTATTGCACAAAATAACTTCTACAGGAAGAACCAAGGTTATTTATGGAAAAAAATAAAGTGTACTGCTATTATATACATTTTTTCTCATTCAACACTAACAATAGTTGAAAATACTTAGAAAAAAAAGATTTGCTAGATAATCTATCTTCCTGCTTTATGTATTCTAACATACATAAAGCTTTAATTGCTAATCTTCAGTAACTTGATTAGGCACTGCTACCCTTGCAGCGGTCACAGTTATGTAGAGCAGCTGCCTGGGAGTCTGTAAACTGACCTCTACAAAACCCAGCAAGATTAAATCATCGACATGGTGCCTACTCTATCTCAGCCTAGTATCTTCCTGCAGGACTGCAGGGCCAGCCTTCCCGGGGCTGTGCTGGCTCCATGGGAAACGTGCCCTTCCTATCCCGAGTCTGCTCAAGGGACTGAACTGTTGGCTTTGCGCAGCAGCCCAATGCTGGCACATCACAGCCAGCCCCAATAAGCTGTCCCCACCTGTGCCTGCTGGGGCTGTTATTTAAATTGCAATGTGTTTCTGGAATGGGCAGCTTTGACTGGCATATAATTAAGTTTCCCCAGAGAATCAGAGAAGTGACTGTTGATAAAGGAAGGCTGGTTTTAATAGATTTAATAAAAAACAGAGAAATCTAAATCACATTTTCATTATTAGGGATCTTTGAAGTAATGAGGAAGAAAAACTATGAAAATTGTATGGAAATTAAAAATTGTATATTTTTGTATTGAAAATTACTTCCACCAAAAGTAAAACCAAATCACATTTTTGTTTTCTATAATCGAGAAGTACCTGGAAATTTAATAATAGACATTTTATCAATTTTTCTCTAATTTTTATATCTAACAACTGACCAAGTAATCTTCTTCATATAGGTAATTTGTAAATAAATACTTAATTGCTTTATATGTTTTCCTTTTCATATTCTCAGATGTTTTGCACTGTAAAACGAGACTGACACAGACTATGCCAATGAGGAGATTGAGAATACAGGCGAGGCCAAAACAAATATGTTTCTCAGATGAGGCTGAGGGCTTTTTAAAAAATAAATACTTGTAGTCAAAGTGTTTTATATTAATAGAAATGGTCCCTCATAAAAATAAAGGTTAAAGTACCATGTTGCCATGTTGGGTACTTTTTTTGTTTTGTTTTGTTTTGTTTCCAGACACAAAAATTGAGATTCAGAGTGGTCATGAAATTTATTTTTAGCAGCTGCCTAAATTGTCATTATATCTATATGAGATTTCAGGATTTCTGAGTGCATGAGAGGGATACTGCACTGATCCAGCACTGACCATAAACAGCCAACTATTCCAGGCAGATATTCCCAGTCCAGCAAGTGTTCAAATGCATTTCAGGCTCCTGAAAGGCAGTCCCCATTCTGACTGGAACCAGAGGGAGTCCCTCTGATGGGAACTAACAACAGTCAAATGTTTATATTTGGATTAAGATGTAGCTTGCCACTGTACACAGAGGAATGGATTCATATTTCATGACTGACAACCTTTACAAATTCTTGATAGTTTGAAGGTTAGCATTTTGGTGTATACTGTAGTTTGATAAATTGCAGAAAGAAACCAAATTCTTCTGCAAATAATTTCAAGCAAAGATGATACAGAACAAAAATAATTAAGAGCAATAAAATTTTCCTAGGTATGTTTCTAGCCATTTTTAAAAAGTACAGTAATAGCTGAGAGGAAAATATCTACATCACACCAACAGTTACTGCTCAGTGGAAAGGACATCAAGGACACTTGTGAGTAAGAGAATTGGATCAATATTAACGCGATTTTCATTTCATGCTTCCCCAACTCCAGTAAGCTGACAATATACTCTGATTATGTGAACTGCTTCTGAGTAACATAGAAAAGGTTATTAGAGCAAGAGGTGGAAATGGAATGCACTTTTTATATTGACAGGTCTGCTAATAGAGTGTACTGATTTTCAAAGCTATGCAATGTGTTTTCACAATTTGGTTTTGACAGCAAAAAGGAATTTCATTTATTCTTAATTCAAGATATTCATATGTAAGCAAAGGTTCCTTAAGACAGGCCACTGAAGAGGGAAACCAAACTATTTGAATAGAAAAATTTAATTAATAAGGCAAGAAAGAAAAGGCGATTGAATTTCAATATGTGTGACATGATAATGAAACAAAGAAATAAATTTGCTAAACAAGGCATTCTATGCTTTTGACATAGCATCTGATAAAACCTTTTTAAGATGACATAAAAGTGAAAAACATGCCTATGACACATCTTAATGTTGAGGCCTTGATTACGTCTGAAAAGTTTTAGATTAGTTCCTAAGCAATATTCCCCAGGAAAAGACATGTTCTGACTATCTACTTGCAGACCTTAAAGCCAGGATCAACATTGTCAGACTTCTAAACTGGCACACTCCTTACTGGGGAACAGCACCCACATATGCTGGCCTTAATTTTGTTTCCTGTTCACAAAACCAAAACAATATTCTAATTGAAAAGGCTAACAGTGATAAAACCTTGGAAAGAAATTAAATGCTCTTTTGAAATACAAACACTTGATAATGCAGTGACATGGAAAAAATGGCATAGCATTTCATGAAATTCCATGAAAAGAAAGTGGCAACCCTCTCTATGACAGGGGCTTGGAACTACATTATCTTTAAGATCCGCTTCTACTCAAGCCACTCTATTATATGAAATGTGATCTTACCTCCCAAACCAGGGTATGCTACCCCAACATTTCTAACCCTTACTTAATATTTAAAAATTAGAGTCTCCAAACCGTGTGACTGGTCCAAACCTGAATACTTTTAAAAGGAAAATGCATACTACACATCTGCAAGTTTTTAATTCTCCCTTTCTGTGGCCATGAGTGATTAGGTCTTTGCTAGAAGGCAATTTTGCCCTTCATCACTTAAGCTTTTGCTCTCAGATCCAAAAATGATTGGTAGTTTGGAAACAGCCACTGTACAGAAACATAATCGGACAGCAAAAAAAAACAAAAATTCTCTAGTGTAGGTAATGAATATGTAGGAGGTAAGTTTAAAATTTTTTATAGTAGCTATCATAATTCCAGCAGTTACACAGCCATTACAATTTCTATCAAGACTACTTATTTACAGAAGAAAGCTTCAACAACTCATGATTAGGGCTTTGAGAGAACCATCTGCCAACATATCTGAAATTATCTTTCTGGAATGGTAATCTTTTCAAGTGAAACTCTTCTCTTCTGAGGCATACAGAAAAAATATTTTATGCAGTCTTTACACAGACAAAATCTCCTAAACATGGCATAATGTCATGTAACAAAATGTTTCTTTAAAGGATTGTCAATGTTATAAATAAATAATAAATTTGTCAATATAAAAACATTATTGGAACATCTAGTTTTACTTTCTAGATTTCCTCTGCTTCAGTGTGCTCTACTATGTCCAAATGCAATTTTTTCCTCATGTAGACCACCACATCTTCAGAACTGGTTTACGTATTTTCACTCAGCAGCTAAAGTAACTGGTGGGAAGAATTACTTCAATTTCTGGATCAATCACTGCTTATAGCAACACCAGACAAAGGGCAGCACCCACAGGATATGCACATTTGTGAGGCTTCATTGTGGCTCTAACACTGGGATATTTGTGTTTAAATCTCAGAGCTGCTAAGGGACTACACTCTAGTAGCAGCAGACAGCCCTTTTGTTTGGGCCAGGCTGCTGTAAATATATTAGCTCCTCCAAGCTGAAAATAATCTAGCAATAGCAGTTATTTATCAAAGTTATCTATCCAGATAGCAATTATTTATGAAATTAAAATAAATGCTTTGCAATTTTCTTGATTTGGAACAGAATTTTACTCTATACTTTCTTTTTTTTTAATAGCTGTAGTTATAGGACATCTTTGTTTCATGCAGACCAGCAGATAAAGAATGAAAGAGTAGTGGTACACAAGACATGAGATTCTGAGGGTCTATAATTAAAAGAGCTCAAGGAGATAATTGAAATGGGTGAATGGTAATCACTGTCCCAGGTAGAAGGCCTGAGTGTGTATTAAGAAGAGCTAACCTGCAAAAATCTAAGCAGCAGTCAGCAGTAAAGAAAAAAGGAGAGCAGTATTTTATTTCACTTTCCATTAAGCTGCTGCATGGGGTCTGTGACATCTTTCATTCTGCTTCACCAATATTACAAGAGAGTACAAATCTTGCCTGCAACTGCATGAATATTTGCAAAATTTCTATACTTATGTTAAATTTGCAAGCACTAGCAACATTACCTTGCATTTAGTGAGAGCTGAGATGATACTCAGGCAATGTGATCAGCTTTTTAAGGGCATAGGATTGAATGATTTGTGCTATTCGGCAAAAGGGACACCAATAAAAGACTTTTTGAGTATTATGCATAGTTCTTTCAGCTGTGAAAGTGTATCTATTATAGATGATGTTCAGGGTGTTATTAAAACACACCAGGAGGTGTACTCTTTAGGCAGACTGTAATGATAAGAAAAACTTCATGTCATTATATAACACACATGATGTGAAAAAGAAATTTAAACAAATGGAAACATGCATAATAATCTGGCTGACAGAATTCCTAACAAGAGGATTTCCTTATCATGCTGGTTAGTACTGTATTTGAGAACTTTTCCATAAAATGCATTTGGTTTTCTTTCACAAGATGCATTCTCATCCCTGCCTGTAACTTGCTGTAACCACACTGAAACTCACAAGAAAATCCAGTTTATCTCATTACACTGCTACTTTTTTTATGTGTTTCTAAATTAAGACTATAAAATAATGAAACACATAAAATAAGTGGGTATTGAAAAATTCACTCTGTAAGGATATGGAATAGCCATTGCATATATACCTAAATATTCATTTCTTGTGTACAAGTCTTACTCTATACATAAAATGTCTACAAGAATTTTCACGTGACATAATAGAAATAGATTTTATGTGATAAACATTTAGTCGCGCAATATAAAAGATAAGTAAAACTACTTGGGCATCTTAAAATATATACAGTCTCTGAAAATTAATTCCCTTATTTTCAAAATCTATACATACCAGTTTCCTTTTCTTTGGGAAAGACAAGGAATCACCTACACTGAAGAGATTCCTACACTTTTCTTCTGTTGATTTAACCCTTGCAAGTAGCCCAGAGGCTCACAAAATCCTGAGCCCAGTGCCTAAAAGCCTGCCACATCTCTCGCTGAACATCAGAAAGAGTGGGACAGTAAAGTCTTTTTAGATCTACAGTATGATCTCCTAATTATCCCTATGCAAAAATTCATAACTGTTGAAATAATGCCCCTGCATTCCAGCCATGTGCTTGACATGCTGTCCTTGCCAGGTCTTCAGAAAACACTAATTATATATATTCCCACTTACATACAAAGTGGAGAATGGAATCCTGCAGTGAAGATATTATGAATCAGAAGAGTGAAGAAATTTAGGAAAGGAGTATTTTGTGGTTTCAACTATTGCCAAAGGAGATTTTTAAAGTGCTGTTACTAACTCCTTAATACAGTGTTTTAAAGCACAGAAAATAGGAAAATAGAAATTAGAAAATAATGGAAATTAGAAAAGTGCATGTTAAAACTTATATCCACCCAGCTTTGAAGGACTCTGAAGGACTATTATTAGACTTCCACTGACAGAATGTTCTTCTGAAATGTTTCTATGAGATTCACTGAATATTCATGGGTCAAGAATTCCTATTTCTTTGTCAAATAGATATCGAAATGAATAAATAGAACAAATACAATGTTCACATGAGTTTTAAAACATTTCTCATCATAGCAATTTACTGGGTTTGGTAAATAGTCTATTTTCATTTGGCAGTACAGACAGATCTTGTGTATTCTTTGTACATGTAAATTTAACCGTGGAAGGGAGAAAAATGCAGCTAGAATTCCAAGTATGACAACAGTTCCAATTTTTAGATCTTAGGAATGGTTTTGCAGGCCAATTTCATGGCTTCAAGAACATTCTGGAGTAATATACTTTCAGATGAAGAAAGAGGTAGTTATGTTAACTGCTGGTAAAAAGCCAGCAAGTTCTGCAGTAAAATCTATTAGCTCAGACCAATAACAGCAGCTAAAACCCAGGTCATGCTGGTTAACCTAAAAATCTCAGAGGAAAGGCATTTGGAACCCAACACAGAGTTGGGTTCCAAACTCTAGAGGGAAAAGTTTTCATATCCTATTTAGTTCTGTGAAAAACCTGAATTAGAGTCAAAAGAGAGCTTCTAACATTCAAGTGTTAAGGAAATAATTACAAAAAAAATGACTGTTTAATGAATCTGTACTTACAACTTATAGTAAAGTTGCCATAAAAATTCCTATGAATATGCTAGAAATAACATACAACAGGCAGAAGATATTTAGAGACTGCAAGTACTGATTGGATGCATTTGCAACTCATTTCTATGACCTAGCAAGGGAGCAGAAGCTCAGTGGGTGCTCAGTAAAATTCAACAAAGCAGTGTTCAATACTCCACCTAAGCAAATTCCATTACCATTTACATCTTGAAGGTACCTTTCATTACATTACTGTGGGTTTTAAGGAAAAAGGATCACCATAATGGTAGACATATTTATGTAATATATTTAATGAGAACATATTTGTAATTGGGGGAGTAGGGTGGGAAATGTTATAAAGAAGACCAAGTTAAATCTGGTATTTTAGATTTAATTATTCTTACTACTAAGGTTTTGTTTTGCAGATCCTTTATTTAGTACCTGATGTAAGCTTTTTCCTAAAATTTCTTTAGACAAAACTGTATCTTGCAATTATCATATAAAATATTAAGAGAGAAAAACTATCATGTAATATTTTCCCTAAAATCCTGTGAGGATGAAATATTTGGAAGTTTATTTAGTGAAGCAGTGGATGGCACTGTTGGGCTACAATTATAAGGGAAGAGATGAAAATCTTAAATTGCTGTGCTTAAAAAAAAAAAGATTTTTGTGACTCCTTTAGGCTCACAATTCAGATATAAATTCATACAGAGTACACTAGAGATTTCACAATCAATGTAGAAGTTAGTTTATGTGCTGAAAGGAAGTTTTGTAACAGGAGAAGTATTATTTTAGGTGCTTCAACTGAAGCAGAAATGTTTACATGCTTGTTTCACATGGCAGCATGATCCCATTTAGGACTTGGCACACGGAAGAACTGTTATGGGTTAATTTAATGACTGTATACACATTCTTAAAATGCTCACCACTGAACATCAAGTATATGTGTTTTACTTCCCACAAAGTCAATTCTATTTCTTAAAACTGCTCACAATTAATGGTCTTCTTGTCTTTACTACAGACTAAAATTGTGTGCAGGAATGGGGTGAAGGAACAAAGTTTCTTTTTAGAAAAGGGCTTTTGTTATTAATTTGCTCTAATGTATTCTTACTTAAGGTATTACTTAAATAAATATCAGTTTGGGGAATTATCTTAGATAAGGGTCACCCTGTATTTCCCCAGAACTACATATTTTATGAAATTGTAGGAGTGTGACTGATTTCTAGGATAGTGCATTAACTGAGGGGAAGAAAAAAGATAATAAAAATATTGTCTTGACTTATGCAGTTACAAGAAACTCAATTTCAGCAATAATAACTGTTATACTGAACATTAGCAAATTGATATTAGAAGCATTTTATACCTGTTCACATCTTCATTAATGATGAGGCACAGAGTTCCCTCAGCAATTTTGCACATGATAAGAAACTGGGAGGAGTGAGTGGCATGCCAGAGCGGCCTCAGCAGGCTGGTGAAATTGGATGACAGGAAACTCATGAAGTTCAACAAGAAGTGCTAAGTCCTGCATCAGGGGAGGAACAAGCCCAGGCTCCAGTACCTGCTGGGAGTCACACAGCTGGAAAGCAGCTCTGCAAAATGGAGCTGAGGGTGCTGAGGGACACCAGATTGAACGTGAGCCATCAATGTGTCCTTGCAGCAATGGGAAATGTTATCCTGGGCTGCAATAGGCAAAATATTGCCAGTAGGTTGGGGAAGGTAATCCTTCTCTTCTGCTTATCCTTGGTGAGGTCACACCTGGATTTCTGCATCCAGTTCTGGTCTCCTCAGTACAAGACAGACATATATATTTTTTTATATTTACTTTTACTACTAGATTGATCCAGATATTCTGTAGATACTCTCTGTTTCTCTTGAGGAGGGAAGACTCAAGGGGGCCACATAGTTCTGTATAAATACTTTTTGGTTTCCAGTATTTCCAAGGATGGAGACCACATAATTTCTCTGGACAACCTGTCCATTGTTTGACCATCACAGTTGACAGTAAAAAATAGTTTGTTCCTGTTGCCTTTTGTCCTGTTACTGGCAACCAACAGATGTCTAGATTAGTTTAGAAGAAAATGTGAAAAAAAACCCAGCAAAAGGATCTATAAAGCTCAACAAAACTGACAAAAAATTTCTTCATAGAGCTATAGTACAAGAAAGCAATATATCATAGACAAAGCATAATTTGACCTTTAATCTCTTACATGGTACATATGTAATGCTCTCACTGCTGATACACCTAGGAAAATAACTGGGTTTTATGCAAATAGTTGGGCTGCTAGCAAAACTCTGATAAGTACTGATGTACAATCAGTTGACTTCAACTTGCCTTCATTTTTGAACCAGCTACTGAAAAAATACAGGTTTTCTTATGGTTGGTTCTGAAACCAGTGTTCTTGAAACTGTTCTGGAAATACACTAGACATTTTCAATATGTATAGAAAAGTGGTAAGGTAAAGAATAATAAAGTCTGAGAACTTTATGAAGTTGAGAAAAGGTAATATAACCCTTTTAGATATATATATGATTTATGCAGTAACTTCGACAGTCTTAAATTTATTGTAAAAAATGGTAGTATTTTCACCAACAAAAGACACCTTTACATTTTTAGCAATGTCCTCATTATCAACAATCTAATACATCCAAGTGTAGAATCTGAAATGCAGAATGGAAATGAAGGACTAGCTTTTAGATGGACATTCCAACTTCCTAGAATAGGGCACTTGATTTTACAGCAAAACATCTGAACAAAGATTATGAAATTGAGCATTTCCAGTGCATGAGACATTCTGATTTCTTTGTATGTCTTATTGCTTGAAAATGTCAGGTAAGTTTCTAGAAGAGTAGCTTAGCTTTCTAGAACAGCATTTTGTCCATAGCTTCTTGTCAGTTTCTCTGGACACTCTTCCCTCTACCTTGCTCTAACACTGCCTGCAGAAGGTAGAGATCCCAGCAGCTCATGAGATGGAACTCAGGAGCTGTGGAAATCAACCCCTTTGGACTTTTCAGCACCATGGAGCTGCTCTAAATCTAGCCTTTCTGAAATTTCATCTTCGGGTATTTCTCTAACATTAAGGACCCTGAAAAAATTGGATCTTCCTTTACGGTCTCTAAGACAGCCAGATGCCTCATTCTGAAGACAGTCCCTTGGTTGAGTTCCCATGGACTTCAGACCCTCATTTTCACAGCAGGAACACACACAGCCTTTCTTCTAAGGTAGCTCTAGCTTGCTAAATAATCTGATCCTTCAGCATCCTAAAGGAATCCTTCCTCCCATTCTTTGAAGGTCCATCAAAATTAATCTACTATCATGAAAATAGATTTCAGATTTCAGCATTCCAGATTGCCAAACTTGATGCTTTTTAATTGTGTTTGTGTAATAAAAATGTATTTCTAGTGATGAGTAAACATAGTATTTGGTGAAACTTAGAGCACTAACGACAAGTCCCAGAAGGAGCCAGAGTCTGTTTCAGCTAGAACTGCCCTTGAAATAAGGTTGCTAATTAGCTACTCAAACACATATACAAATTCAAAAGCCACATGTAGCTCTACTGCACATATATCTGTGGCTTTATTTCAAAACCTGAACGCATTACATTATGAAGGCATTTTTTTAATTTTCTTTTTCATTCTAAGCATTTAGGATTTGTCACATTAATTAGATTAACAGGCTAAATATTCTTGAGCACATACCCTAGATGTATTTGACCTGCTTACACATGTATGTTTAGAATGTGGCACCGAGTTCATTCTCACTTACTTCAGTGTAGATTAGAAAATGTAGCCTTTCTTGTACTCTCTCTATGTATAAATTGTTTGTGGACCATGATCTTTAAAGGCTGATGGACCAAATCTTACTAAAGGAACTGTTGACCTTTGTGGACCAGTATTCTATCTCACTGGCAGGATGGTACAGTAGTGTCTCCTCTATGCTAATCTCCAATGACTGTAAACTGCTAAGTTGATTAACTAGAAGAGGCAGTTCTTTCACCACATATACAGAATCTCTGTGAATTGGGCCACATCCGCATATTTCACTAATCCATCATAGTAAAATTTGGGGAAGAGAAGCAGGGTGTATTATCATTTACATAATCTTTTTTCTTTATTTTTTTTCAGTTACAATTTACTTATTTACATTGAAATTCCATCTGAACTTAGAATAAGAATTAAGTTATTGACATTATAAAATTAAAACTCTACTAAAAGTTCCAGGTACTTCAAATTCCATTTTAGCTCGCCATTTTTATACTGCAGTAAGTAGCACCCTTCAGCTATACAAAAGAGAGAAATTAATCTATATTTTGATTCAAGTAATAATTTAACTTAAACAGGCACAGCAGATACAATGCTGAACTAATATGCTTGTATTTTCAATCTGCGTATGAAAGTAATTTTAACAGATTACAAACAAATCTAATGCCTAATATTAAAATCTTAGAAATGGAGAAGACTAATCCAAAAAGAAAAATTCTCTAGTCAACCCCCTGTAAATGCTGCTATGACTGAGATGCAGTTTCAAGGGATAGCTAAGTATACAGCCATAGGAATCTGCTATAATTTTTCACACTGTTTTATATAAGCATAGAAATATATTTTAATTTCTCATTGCAATGTTTTTTACTTGTCAAGTACTTTGAATATATATTCATATGTATACATACGCACACACACATACACATATGATTATCTATTATATTTTATAAAAAAGGGAAATCCAAACATGCATACAGGAGCTGACTAACAGACTATAGTTAAATAAAAAACTTAATTGTTACAGAAATTTTTGGAGAAAATATTATTTCCCAATTATTATTTCAACATTGAATGTTTCTTACAGGAAGAAGTCACTATCATTTAAAATTAGCACTTCTCTTTTTGGGCCTTCAAGGTAGAATTTGACATTTGTTTTGCTTCTCTAAAACAAACATATAGATCATAGACATTGTTTTAATTTCCAAGACTCCTTCCTTAATGACTGCAAATATAATATAATTACAGCATCCATGCATCCAACATCAAATATGATTTAATACTACAGTAGCTTTAAAGCACTTTTTTATCTATCAAGGTCATATCTTGATGGCTGCACAAGCGCAGATAAATCAGGTGTTAAGCAGGCACATCTCCAAGGAATCTGATAATTCTCTCATCTGCAATCCTCAGCATATCGTATTATTTACTGCCAAAGAAATGACTGATTAATTTTGTCATTTTTGCTCTGTGATTTTTGCTTAGCTGAAGCTGGCTGCCCTCTTCTGTGATGCCTGATCAGACCTATTTAAGTTGATGCCTTTGATCGCAGACACCGAGGAGCTTGCTGACTTAGGCTTTGACTAAACGTTCCTCCATTGCAATATTTATGCACAGAATCCTAAATGATAATGGACAGTCAATGTAGATAACAAAAACTTGTGAGATGTTTCCACTATTTCACTGCTGCTCAAGACAGCTTTACTTGTACTAGACCTATCAGTCAAGATGAAAAATTGAAAGAAAGTCCCAACAAATTTTCCTTTGATTAATACTTTATTTCTCACAAGTGAAGTATCTGAGGTCAGGAAATAAAATCTGCGATTGGAAAATTATGCAGTCTGATTTTTTTTTTTAATGCTTTAAATTCTTTCCATAGTGTGATGTCATATTCAGTTTTGGAAGCTAGGGACATTTTACTATCACACTGTTCCAAACAAAATTATCAAAACAAAGCCAATAAAAAAACCAACTACAATGAAAGTTAAGCCCTCTGGGAAAAAAAAAAAAAATCTGCCTTTAGCTCTTTATTAATCACATTCCAACACCAGAGGCTAGAAGTACATCAAACTGCACCAAATCCTTTTCACATGACAACCTCATAAATTATTCAACTCATTAGTAACACCAAAAGGCATAAAAATAACATCAGTGTTAAGGATGTTTTCTTACAGAGAAAGGTCAGCTAAAAGTTTCAGTATCAAAATCCAAAGGCTTAAGCCTCTGAAAAGTAAATACATCTAGACAGAATCCATGGATACATTAATGCATGCTGGTTTAAAATTCTGTGTTAATTTTAATACATATATGAAAAGATAGAACTATTTTTTAAATTCTGAAAAATTCAGTCTATTGTTAATTTTTGTGTAACCCCTGAATTTGATGTGCACCATCTGTGTATAAACCTGAGTTTTAATTTTCCTGTATGGTGAATGTACTAACAGGTGTTATACACATATAAAGTCCATGGTTTTAGTGATTATTTGCCTTTCAAAAGCAACAGAGCAATTAGCACAGTTTTGTATGCAACTCTCATAAAATCTCTATCATGATGTTTTGGAAGAACATGGAGAAAATAACCCTTTGTCAAATACGAAATACCATACACAAATTGGGGAAATATATTCTTTAATCCAACTTAAGGAAAGTTTATGACTTGAAGTCCTGCACATAATACTCTTCACCTTTAAGCAAGGTTTAAGTTACACTTGCTAATATAACTACACACATAGATATTAACTCACATACCTAACCTTGTTTGGATCCCAGGTATTTGCCTCATACAACCGCAAAGTTGGTGAAAAGTGTAGGTCATATATAGAGTTAGCTTTATATCTATCATATTCAGAACTTTTGGCAACCTTAGCCTTTGGCTAAACATCAGATGAAAGGTTCAATTTGCTTTGTGAATGATTGCTTCATTTTTTTACTCCTAAATGCTAAAGAATTATAGTATTTTCTTTTCAGCACTAAAACAAACAAAAAAAAAACCAACAGAAAGCCATCTAAATACTCTTTAAAAAAACTCTTGTCTTTGATATGCTAGAGAGGTATCCCAGCTTAAACCCAAGAAATAAATTCACTTTAGATTTTTTTGAGCATTCAGGTTCAGTCTGCTGTACAGAAGTCACAAACATATGAAACTTTTACATGTTAGAGAGGAATTTGTGTGTCCTCATTCCCCTTTTATACTCCAGCTACATCTCCATGAAAAGAAAACATTATCTAATTCTTCCATTTCTAAAACTGAAGCTTCTATGTATTCAATTTACTATTGAATCACCAGTTAGCCTTAAAAATTATTATTGTTAACAAGTTCTAATGCATTTCACGATTTGCAGAAAAAATACTTCTGGCTGAAATCTGCATGGCAAGATAAAATTTCTGATATTTTTAAATTCCCCATTCACAAAATGTCTCCAATGGAACTACTATGACACATTAGTTTGATGACCTATTTCATTCAGTCACTCCAGAGAGACAAGTTCAGTTGCTTTTACCAGAGTCTCAAAATTAGTGTCTGGGAATGCTAGAGAAGTATAATGTGTATTCTTTGGGGATCAAGGAATTTAACAGCTCAAAAGCTCAAGTCTTCTGGTTCATTAAAGTGTAAGAATTGAAATAATTCCTTTTCTAAGGCTATGTTGTCCTAGGAATTCCCAGCACTGTCCTTGAGAAAGAAGGGACGTGATTCTGAGGCATTCATGGACATCAAGAAAGCATCATGAGCAGTATTTTTAAGCTGAGTTAATACTGACCATATTCCACAGCAGCTTTTAGGAGAGCATCAGCATGAGTAGACCCAAAAGCATTGCGAACGAATCTCCTCCGTCGGCGCAAATCATCTTCCCAGTAATCCAAGCGCCAGAAGTCATGCAGTTGGCTGGAAAATAAAGAACACACACATCAGCACCTACCACAGCTTGAACTGTATTTACATACATTATAGTATAATTTCACTGCTGCTTTCCCGTTTCTGGAATACAATCTTGTAAAAACATGTATTACTAAAAATTACAATATTCTAGCATTTCTTTATGTGCATTTATGTATTATAAACCCCAGCACCGCCTGTCTCAAAGTGTTCTGCCTGCTGCTAAAAACATTAATCACACTGAACCCATTAACAAATGCAGCATCAAATTACAAGTATTAATGGCACAGCTTGCTTTCTTTTACAGTGTTTTTAACAAGGCTTGTAAATCACAGAATGGACCTCAGTGCAAATAGTTTGCAATTTAATGACTATGGTCCCTTAGCAGACTGAACTTTAAAGTATAAAATATTGCCCACTTGAATTTTGTGGAACTATGATTAAACTAATATGCTGAAATATTCATTGAAATAATTCCCCACTGCCCCTAGCAACCTGAGAAAATTGCAATTTTATTCATTATTAATAACACTGAATTAGAGCAGCAAAAAAGTTTCACCATGTGGTAATTGTCTTGGTAAATTATTATTCCAGCACTAACAGAGTACTAGGATGACTTTATAGCTCCCAGCTAATACAAGCCATTAACAACCATGGCCATCTTAGTGTAGCACTGCCTTTTTACATTCAAAAGAATATTAAACTCCTGTAGAATTATATAAGCCATTGTTAATCTATATTAAAGCCAAAAAGTACACATATATAATCATCTGGTATTCAACTTTGGTTCTAAAGAACTGACCAGCTCCACTTTCAGACAACTTCTTGACCTTATCAACACAAATCTCCCACATCTTTTTTTATAAGCTATTTGGGAAAAGCTGCATTCTAAGCCAACATTTTAAAAGCTTTTTGGATCACTGGAAGAATGCAAAATGTTTGTGGATGCATCCTTATCATCAAAGTCATAATTGAACACACTATACATTTAAAATTATTCTGCAGGCCATGACCTTGTGGACCCTAACTAGGGAACCACTGCTTTAAACCAGTCATTTTCAATCTATCTGTAATGCCCTGGATGTTTATGATCAAAACACAAAGAAAAAAAAGAAAAAAAAGAGAGAAAATATTTTACAACTCATGAGTATGGTATATGTCTTTGCTGGATTTTTCTAGTTATTTCTTCAGCCACTGTTTTCATTTTGAGCAGCAATGTTCTGGTAGCCATTTCCAGAGGAAAAGTAGAAATATGCTAATGTACAACAGACGTTTACATTCTTTACAGTTCACTTAAGCACTTTTTTTAATGCTATCATTAGTTATTGTCCAACTTTACTAACTGCTGTCATGAGACCTGGATCAGTTCTGGAGAGCAGGGCACCATGGGGAGTGGATCTAGCATCCTACCTTCTACCACTAACAAATTTTCAGAAGCAGCATACTGTAATTTTTAGTCAATGCTGCTGTTTTTTGCATTCTGAATGGCATTTTCACAATATGCTTCTTGAGTCTGCATGAAGGTCCCACTTGTATGTCTGCCTTGCAGAATGGGCATTTTACTTATTTACAAGCAGCGAGGAGAGAACTTCAGTGGTTTTTTGAAAGGCATGAAACCTTCCCTTTAAAATTCCATTTCATAGTGAGCCATGATAGGAC
The DNA here is from genome assembly GCF_050655825.1 of Lonchura striata. Lineage (NCBI taxonomy): Eukaryota > Metazoa > Chordata > Aves > Passeriformes > Estrildidae > Lonchura > Lonchura striata. The sequence goes on from NC_140703.1 coordinate 67,868,252, forward strand.
AGAAGTAAAAATATTAAAGAAACCCTTCTAAAGAAAGGAGATCTCTGAAGTTATGTGTATTGGTAGCAGTAAAAAAGCCACCCATGTTGATAAAAATGGTCTATGTAAGAATAAAATACTTCATGAAATTAAGAAATATTCACAGACTAAAAAACTATATTTTTCATATGTTCTGTGTTTAATCTGGTAATTCATTACTTTGATTAATTAGTCTGAAGGTTATTGTATATTCTCAATTTAACATAAACCAGAAGCCACTATTTTAATGAAGTGTTAAGTAAAAAAGTAATGAAATTTTCAGAGGATTAAGTCTATTTTGCAGAATCAAAAAATCATTACAAGTTCACAGGGGATTGAAGTTTGAAATACATAATAATGGTGCAAAATTAAAATTTTTGAGAAAAAAATAACAGAAACATAATTTCTAATCACAAACTAGATGACTTTTAAAAACAGAACTGAAGTTTCTTGTTTTCTACAGAAGTCTATCCCACATTTTTATCACATGCTTACAGGCACTGGAAGTTGGTATCTCAATCCTAAAGAAAAGGCTTCTGAATCTTAACTAGTTGATTGAAGATTGATTTTTTATTCTGAGAAATATCATCAACAAAAAGACAAGAAACTTTTCCTACCCTATTGTTAGAAAGAAAGCAGACACTTTAAAAGACGATGGATCTATACTTACAGAAAGTTTTGAGTGATTTAGCTTCATCACTTGAATAACAGGCAGAAAAAAATGTGTGATTTTCCTCAAATGTTGTATTACTGCATCTCTAGGTTAGATTAAAAATACTACTAAGTAGAATATTATGGCACCAGTTCCAGCCTAAAATTTAGAATCTAACCTGCTTTAGACGTCCAGTATTATGGACTGAATCAGTCTTAAATAGTCTAGCCCATAGATTACAGTATTTTGAAATACTTACATTCTAATCCTGTGGATATGACTCAGGCTTTAAGATTTTTTGAGGAATTTAGGTAGTTGTTAGGTAGTTCTAAATTATGGCTGTATATTAGGAAGAACTATATTTTCTTATGCTGTACCAGGCACAAGTCAGTCCTAGAAGAGAGCAGTCTGAAAATCACCCATAACTCTTTCTGCTACAATGCATTTTTTTAAAGTGACTTGACTATATCAAGTTATTTTAGCAATTTATTTTTTGTGACAAGGACAATATTTCAATAGGCTTTACTTTTCCTTATAATGTATATTATTAACAATCCTTATTTCCACAGCCAACTAGATTACACGTAATTTCTCATTCCTCCATATCTTATACCAGTCAAGTGACATTTTGAATCAGGCTTGTTTGAATGAAGAAGTGCATATTAAGCACAATGTAATGAATTTTTTTTTTAAACTAAAAGTTTATAGCATCATTTATGAGCTATTTCTAAAGACTTTTAAGAAAAGAGAAATATATCTATATCCCTTCAGCTGAACAGCTATTTAAAATGTACCCTAAAACACAGGACCCAAAGAACTCCACATGATGAGTTTAACTGTCAAAGACAATTTCCCTACAAACTATAGTATAATCCAATATGAACCTTTCTCATCATAATGAGAACTGGCATGAAATTAGTATAACTACAAGGCTACTAACAATGAAAAAAATTATTTAGGATGGTATGGTGTTGTAACTTAACCCCAAATTTCAGATATGCATTACTTCATATAGTTAATACAGACAAAGAAAATACATGTTTTAATGGAACAAGCCCTATTGTAGTACATACTGGAGGATTACAAATTTTGCTTCATTGCCACTGTCACCACTGGTACTACTTGACAGGTTGATGTGTATGTTCTCCTACTTCAAATACACTTTTCTTGGCCAGCATGGAATGGAAAGGCAGACTGATGTTATGCCCTGTGTAGCCAATTCAATAAGTTGGAGCAAACAGCTTTGAAGTCCCCCAAATGTAGGTTGCTCTAGAACTCAGATCTGCCCAGAATTCTTCATTATATTCTTTACTGTCATACCACACACACCTTCCATGTATACGTGGACAAAGATTATTGAGACAGAGTAAAGTGTTTCAGCTAGCTCAATTATCCTCTCAGAGGAGAAACTGTGGCATGCTTTGCCAGAAAAACAATTAAGAGGAACGCCAAGTCAGCCTGCACAGCAAAGTCCTCCCTGCCTTTTCACATCTCCATTTCTTGAACATTTAAAAGACAACTTTTGAAAAGATTTTCTGTTATCTCCATGGCCATAGCTGCAATGAAGAGCATGGGAAGGATTTTTCCTTGGACTTATGAATACTAGCTGTCCTAAATGGTAAGTTTTTGTCCATCCTGTGCACATTCAGCATCTGAGACAACAGCTCCATGGCTGTGAAACCCAGTCCTTGTTCAGGAAGAAGGTGCAGTTAGCTACATGTCACCTGCAGCTACGGCAACTAGTGACAAAAATGAACAGTGGAGAGTAGCTGTGCACATAAAAGATCCTCAGACTACAGCCCAAAGGATGGGCTACCAGATGGAAGAGATTAAGTCTGAATATAGTAATGAAGAGGAACAAGCCTGCAGACATGGGGGGAGGGGGAAAGTTGTTTTGAAAAAGAGATGGGTCACAGAACTGGAAGGATCTCAGAGTCTTTGTAATACAGGGAAAATACTAGAAAAGGCAAGGAATTGATGATCTATAATTTCAAGAATTAGCCCTGGTTGCTTTTATGTGACATATTTTGAAAAAGAAAAATTATTCTTTTCACAGTGTGGAATTATGACTGTGTTTTGAGAAATTTTCTGTTTTGGGGGAAAAAAAAAGTATATTTGGAAAACATGAAGAATTCCCCTAAAGAACAGAAAATTAATGTGATTTAAAAAACGGTAAGTAAAAGAAAACTTGAAATACAAAAAAATACAGAATTACTTATGCAATATTTTTAATGGTTAAAGCCAAAATGTAAACCTATTTGCCAGAAGATCCAAGTAGCAGAAGTCTTCTGTAATAACAAAGGAGAAAATAAGGTTCAGAAAGGGTGTTGCAATAGATACAGTAACTGTAAATAATATTAAAACCTGGGAATATTAATACAGGGAATAAAGACATAATGAATCTGAGAAATACCTAATGTCATAAAAATTGGAAAAGATGGTAAAAGAGAGGAAGAGTTTCCACTTGGACTTTGAAATAAGGATGAGAAAGAGCACAGAGAAAATCAAACTAACAGCAAACACTACCACTGATCATTAGAATAGAAGCAGGAGTCACCTTTGAAAAGCAGAAAGAGAACTGCCAACGGTTTCTCTCCTATGATCATGTTACTAATGGTGTTGCATTAATAATGAAGGACAAAGCTGAGACAACAGAGAATGAAATGAAAGAGAGAAAAACTATCAGAAGATGACTAATGATGAAAGATCCACCAAATTTATGGAGAAGAATTTCTAAGAACTGTTTTAAACGGTAACACCCTTTTCAGAAAAGAGTAAGTGATTTATGGGGCTTTTATTTTCTTCTAAGGCACTGGAAAAAAGGAGTATTTAATGCACACTCTTATGAAGATTTCCAACTCTTGAAACTTCTGTGTCTTAATTTTGGTGAGAAAACTGAGGACACATGAAAAGCTGAAAACAGAAATCCCTCATTTTGAATTAATCTTCAGATAGATGAGATGTTAGAAAGCAGAATAATGTCAGTAGATGTGAAAGGGAGGCTGTGAAAATAGAGATGTTAATTTTAGCTATGGTACTACTTAAACCACAAATGTCTATGTCAGTAAAATCCCAGGATTATGGATTTTAGTGTATTGCACAGTCTGAAGGAAAAAACTGAATGAATACACAAAGAAATGAGAATTAACAGTTTACAGATTGCCTAGATTTTTTATAAAGCTTAGTTCAGCAGAATGAGTTGCTCAATTTGGAATTACTGCAATATTATTATATAGTAGTAAAGTTCTACCAAAAAGAAGCAGCAGCTGTAGGGAAATAAGACTAACCATGCCTAACATTATAAATAGGGAAAAAATAATGAGAAAAGCCACATACCTCTTAAAAATGACAATGGAAGTGGCAATAACCCAAATCTCTACAAAGTAAAACTAAAGATAAGAAGATTTTTTTAAATTCTTGAATGGAATTAACATAAAATATAAATTTAAAATAATGAGAGAGAAGTTTGGCAACTCTATCCAAGTACTAATGGGCAATAGTAGGACACTACACATAGTACAGCTAAATGAAACAATACAATTTCCTGAAGTTATATACTTGATTCCTTTTAGTGACTCCAATGGCATTGAATGAAGAACTGAAGGAACTTACAAAGCAGATACATAAATTCTCAGTGTTTGACTCACCAGAATCACAAAGGGCTTTTTAGTAACAAAATATGAGTAACAACTGAATGCAATTGCACCAGATTCTAGAGATAATAAATTGTAAAATTAGAAACACTAAAATGAAATAAAATTTACAGTTTAGAATTAGGACATAAAAGATTATATTTGAAAAAAAAAAAAAGGAAAAGAAAGTGGTTGAAACAATACTCTGGTGTAACTCAGATTTCTGGTTTGGAGCCTTAATTTCAGAATGTGGTTTATTGCCACTCCAAACAAAGAGGAAATAAAACATTCAAAGCCCCAAAAGCCATTTTATAATTTTAGATAAAGGAAAATCTGGGTAAAATTCCCTTTTGGAAAATACCTTGAAAGAATGGTTCAGGACATTTGAATTTTTAATGCACATTTTGTTATATCATGCCATCTCACTACAATAGGTACTTAGTAAGATTTCACAAGTGCTGCCATGATACCACAGTACAATAAACTCCAAGATGGAATGAACTGGGGGTCATCTCTGTATTTCTTAACTGGCTGCAAAAAAGAGACAGAATGGCTTAGACTAGGAACATTACTATTGGGGGCTAAAATTAAGTAAAATGTATTGCATGATAAGTGTGCAAGATAATGTTCTTATTCAAAATGTAGAAATATCTCAAAATTTAAACTTGACACAGAACTTGGTCCAGCAAATGATCATTGAATTTTAAACAAAAAAAAATTTGTTTTATGTTTTGACTGAAGTGTTAGAACATTGCATCTGAGATAGGCACCATTACATTAACATACACTCCTGCTTTTAGGAAATACAAAATGAAAATAAAATATTTGAAAACTTTTAATAATTTAGAAAAATGAAAAAGAAAAAAATGTATATTTTCAGAAGAATTAATGCCATCATAATTTTTTCAAGAAGATTTAATCAAAATGATATTTTATAATTTAAATGGGTTTAAAATGAAATTTCCACTTAATTCTTCTACAGTTTTTACACACATATTACCTACTGCTAGCAAAATTATTTTCCTTGTTAAGCACATCTTCTGTCAAGCTAAAAGAAAAATAAAAGTGGGGACGCTCTGACTACAAAAACAAGAGACCTCATGAAATAATACTTTTTCTCAAAACTGTCTGGAAAGTATTGTGTGATTTTACAGGTATAATCCATAAGAAATCAGATAAACATCTCAGAAAAGAACTTATTTTTCTTAATTTAACAAAGCAAAATGCGATTTAATAAAGTAAATAAAAATAAAAACTTTTAGGACAACTATTTTTTTGCTATAAAGATGCTGTTTTTCAGTGTTAACTTTAATAGATACAGTTCTTAGGCTATTTAAGATATTTCTTATGATATCTAAGATATTTACAGAATTAAGTTTGGGATTTTTTTCAATTGTAGTTTATCATCTGAGCTTCAGACATTAAATATTCTTCCAGTAGTGATTACTTGGAATGGATTCATCTGATAATGCAGTTACCTACTTCTGTTCAGCTTTTCAGCCAAGAACATCAAAGTGCATTTAGTAGGAAGCACGGTGACTCAATTCTGCCAAGGGAAGGTGAACAGTGGTTGCACAAAAACCAGATAACCCGGTGGTATGACCACTGGGAAGTAAAAGAACTCTTTCTTGTAGTTATGTTTTGTTCTTACTATCTGACTCCTTTTTTGCACAGAAATTAATTTAAAAACTACCCAAATCTCAACTCCCTCCCAGAACAATCCTTCCCTGGGGTCTTTTAGAATTATTTGCTTGGTTCAGGTGTAGCACTGAAAAGGGAAGACTGAGAGAACAATTTATTCAAATCTCATACAGACACCTTCCTCCTTTACCTTCTGCATGGGTACTATGCCACTTATGTAGATGATAGGGTATTTTGTTCAGTGTAATAAACACAGCTAGGTTCTTTTAGTTGTTTTTTATTACCTTTTCTGGAAAGAAACTGAGAAAAATCCTAAAACACACTGATCTCTTTTCCCATTGAATTCTGAATAACAGTAACACCACTTCACTAAGAAACTCTAGTAAGCAAAGCTGGAGGTTGTTTTTAATGTCACTCCCATACAGTCTACATCAGCACAATGCAGAAGCCCTGAGATTTTGCAACTGTTCTAATAAAAAGAAATGCTCTAATGAAGCAGTGACTTTTTACAAGAAAAATAAGTTACTCTGTGTTTTAAGATTTTATGTATCATATTAAACACATATCTAGGGACAGTAGGGTCCTAGCTCATCAAAACAATCCTGAGTCTTTATGATTTCTCTGCAATTCTAGAAGAGTTAAATAGTACCTAAAATTTTTCACAGTTAGGATTAGTGTGCTCAGACAAATGAAAAATAGACCCCAGATTTCCAGGCTCTGGAAAACTTTGGTGCCTCATTGACTTACTTAATAGGTCAAACACTAAAGGCTTAGACTTGTAAGAAGGGATAACATATGTGACTACTGATAAGGATGCTGTCACAGGTGTCTGCTCCATTCCAGATGGACACAGATTAAGGTGTCTGAATCTCTTGTGAAGGAACTACTGAAGAACCTACTTGAGCATACAAATTACAGCCCAGTCTCTAGACAAACCAGCAACAACTTGTCAAAAAATCTAGAGCTGCACTTTTAACAGAAACAGCATGGTTGAGATAGACAGCTAGGACTTGCTATCTCATCAGTCACTCCTGTTTGTAAGTCATGGCAGGAAGGTTGTGGAATCCAGAAATAGAAATTTAGTCTCTCAAAGACTTTATACAGAAAAAAGAGAAAATGTTTTGTTTAAATTATTTAAAAATGTTGCCCTAAAACTAAGAGAGACAGCTTTATTTTTTTACATATATATACTATTTCTTAAAAACCCATAATGAATTACTGTTTCAGACCTTTTTAAATTATTCAAGCTGCAACTGTTTAAAGATAGCTAACTTATTAACCTGGCATTGAGATTAAACAATTAGCTTCCTTGAGGCCTAACAACAAACAGCAAGAGTAATCAAAATCTAATAAATAAATAATAATGTTTTACCTAGGCAATTGTTTTAATTTCTATCATGCAGAGCTGTTTATTAAACCACAAGTCTAATAATACACTATTTTAAAAGAATAATTATTTTTGCAAAATGCCAATTCAAGCCTGGTAATTGGAAGTACTTTAATTCAAAATTTATAGAAGCCTGAAGTTTTACATCCCTTGCAAGTTTTTTGGTACAAATTTATTTTGCCCCTACCATCTAGAAGTACAGCATAAGTTAAGAAAAAAGACATATCTATCTTTAACCTAATGTTGTTAAGAATTGGAACAAAGACATGACAGCCCAATCAACGGATATACCTTGTCTGCAGTATAAACAATTATTCCTATCCCTAAATAGAGCTTATATTGATGAAATAAACATTTGCCAAGGGGCGTGACTCTCCATGCTATACAATTTTTTATAGAGACCATGTTTATAATACTATCAAATAAATACTGAAGTAATCTTAACTTTGATCTTTTTTGTTCCTGGGAATTTTTGAGAGAGCTAAAAAGCCAGCTTGGCAAGTATATCAAAACTTTTCTATTTATACTTTATTTTTGTCAGTCAAGACGTTCTTCAGAAGTATAGAAACAGCCTTCTATAAAACATCTCAAAATACATCAGCATGACCTAATGATGTATTTTGGTCTCTGAATATATTATAAGAGAAGAAGCAGACGTGACATTGGGAAAAAAAATTATGATACCAAGTTATAACCTCTTTGTTTTCAGTCTTGAAATAAATTGCTATTTTTGAGGGTTCTGGAAGACAAGTAGGATATACTCTAAAGAATTTTTGCATACAAAGTATTTGGCAAACTATTACTCTGGATATATTTTTTAAGGTTTTCCTTCCTTTTATCTATTTAATCCCATGATTTTTTGTGACAATCATGAGATACAGATGCTTTTTCCCTTGTCTGTAGCAGAAATCTGTGACATGACCATGTGTATCTTTTGCATTTTTTCATACATATTTACAGTTCAGCTGCTGTTGTATAGGAAGTATGACTCCCTATAGGGATATACTTTAAAAATATATTACAGAATGTGTATCTGACTCTATGTTTTTAAATGAATACAAATACTACTACTAATAAATGAATGAATACTAACTACTACCAATAGTTAAAGAAAAATCATCAGCAGTTCAATAAATTTATACAACCCTCCTCCACTTTTCTGTGTAGAATCACCAGGAGGAATTACAATCCTCAACCATGCAAATTAAGTAGATTTTATGCTTTACATGTTCATTGCAGGTTGTTGGTTTGGAGGGTTTTTTTTAAGACTTCATTACAGCAGTTTGTATGGAAGATGGAAAATGAGAAAGGAGTCCAAACTCATCTATCATTACAAAAAAGAAAGCTTACTGATTCCATACTGAATTAGACAATCAGTGGGGAGAGGAATCATATACCTGGGAACAGAAGAATGCTCTTATCTCCCTTCAGAGCATGGGTAGCCAAATTTCCTTATCTAAGAATGCAAAACTTGAAAACTTCACAGAATTGTGAAATGCAAACTATAATTTAAGAAATAGTAAAATTCTAAGAGTAGTTCATAGGTGGGACAAAGGGGGACAAAATGGAGCTGGATGCAGCATGTACCTGGGTTTGAATGTAATTTGGTGATGGAATTTTTTGGTTTACTTTCTCTGAGCTGTAAATCTGTATAATCATGAATATTTTGTGCTAAAACTCTGGTGACACATGGCCTTGGAAAGAGCTGAAGGATTTTGAAGAGCTGAAAATCACATATGGCTTAAGAACCATGGCACAGGTCATTTCACTCTCAGAGATTTTCCAAATTCTAATGACCAACTTGGGCAAAAGTACAGTTTACTCTCTTTGTTCTTCACCACTTTCATTATTTTTTAACCTCTTGATTCACTTAACTGCTCCAGATCTCCCCTGTGTAACTTAATAGACATTATGTCTGAAGATGCTGAGAAGCTATCACCTTATTTTGAAAGCTGCTTGTTCTACAGGGACCAAATTGCCTGTGATCTCATAGAATTTGTTTTCCTTTCCTGCAATTTGGGAGACACAGTTCAATTACAGGGAAGCTAATACTAGCAATTAACAGTTGTAATTTACTGGAAGATTAAGGTTGTCAAATTACGCCAAATGATAGCCAAGTTGAGTTGCTTTTATCTAACTTAAATTGTCAACATTATTGACGTTCAGCTAATCAACCCATGCCCATTCCTCAGGCAATGGACAGAACTAGTTTCACTTTGGGAAAAGTTGGGTGATAGGATGGGAATCCTAGTGTTCTTGTATGAAGGAACAAAGGTCTCAACACTACAGAAAGTGAAAACTGAGTTTTCTCAAGAAAAAATCTGCCATCTAATATTTGCATGAATTGTCGAGGGAAGGATCATGTCAGAGAACTGTGAAATCCAAGAGCCAAGATTCAAAAAATGCAGAATGATAGGCTATATGGGTCCTGTTAAATGAAAGAAATGGAGAATGTGGTCGACTGACTTGTCCCAGTCCTACATTACTACAAGTAAAAGTAACATGGAGGTATCTTTTCATCATTTCATTAACCTGACAAAGGGAATCTTGAAAGATAAAATAGGCAAAAGCTACAGAAATAATATTCTCAGCATGAATTAATAAAACATTATTCAAAATTCCACTTTTGAAGAATGAAAATTTTATTTTATTTACATGAGAATTATAATTTTATTGCTATAAAATGGAAATGGAGAATCAGAGGGTCACGATTCAAAACCCCTAGAATCAGATGCCTTATTCAAACAGCTACCAAATAATAAACATAAATAATAGGATTTCGGGAAACAAAATCTATATAAATTCAAGCAATAAAAAAAATGCTGACACTAAAAAATCAGACTATATTATTAAAGCAATTGAGAAAGTCTAACAGCTAAACACTTAAAAACCAAAGTACTCTTTATTATGTATAATTCAAAATAAAATCTCAAGACTATTATTTTGGAGAGACTGAATCTCTGGGGTAGTATAGAAATATTTTTTATGGAAGAAATACAATTTTTTAGACCCAATTACAAAAAAGAAGTATGAGTCTGTTTAGTGTATTTTTCTAAGAAATTCCATTGAAGTCAACAACATATTTAAAATTAGATATGTTTCAGGACCTATTCTAGGAGCTTAATTACACCAAAATCTGAAAAAATGTTTTATGGTGATAGTAGAATATCAATGCACTTTTCTATACCACAGATTGAAAATATATATAAAAATTGCTGTTTATTACATTAAAATAGGAGTTTAGTTGAGGTTATTTTATTAACCTTTTTCCTTCTCTTTTTTAAGAAGCAAACTACCAAACACAAAAGACAAACAGTGAAAAGTTTCCAAGATTCCTAGTAAGAAATTGATTGAATTGACACCAATGTGAAGAGCTGCTAAATCACTCTGAAAGATTATTAATCTTTTTTACAGGAAATAAATGTAGAGTTTATTCTCATGTCCTGCCTTAAAGGACTTATAATTAAATTCATAAGTCTTGTACAGTTTGAGAATAGCTTTTGCCTGTATATCAGACTTTATTTAAGAAACCAAAGCAACCTATGACCGGGCTTGCTAATAAACATGACAGGCCTGTACTCTGTATTGCTCAATAGCTGTTTTTTTTTTTTTCTAATATAAGAGAGAACTAGCAAAAGACTCTTCATCCTATCAGCAGTTCACTTCTTCCCTCTATATTGTTCTGTTGATGGATATTCACAGAACATGACCTTCCATGAGTCTTTCTTTTTCCAAACCATCTAAATTAAGTTGCTTTAGTCATACTTATATTATCATTGACTTGAAGCATCCTTGTCTTTCTGTAGATATTCTGCAGTTAGTGATATGGGTCCAAATTTCATGTACAAAATATATTAGACCTACTATTTCTCTAACAGCAATATACTCCTGTGGAGCAATTAAGCTGAATTATGGACCAACATCTCTTTCCAATTAAATATTTAATCTGTCTAAAGTTTCTTGTGTAATTTTGGTGGGGGAAAAAGGCACACACAAAAATGTGTTCCAATTCAGAGCAAAAAAGGATTCTGCTTCAATGTACCATGAAAAATATACGTAATATTTCCTTTATTTAGCTACAGGGAGACCTTTGGAAACTGACACTCTACTATGATAGCCATGTAAAATGCTATGAAAATACCCTAACTTTACCCTCCACCACACTTACAACTGTGTTATGAATTAATTCCTGAGAGGAACTCAAACAAGCTGTTTATCTCAACAGATTAATAATGAAAAAACCCATCATTAACAACAACTCCAGTGTGTCTCTGACTGTAGTGATTTAGTAAACAGCAAGAAGGTGGTATGATTTGGAATTTATACCCTATCAGTAATCATATCACTTGTCAAAATTCCTTGACTTGATAGAGTCTGGGTGCTTTCTGACTGGCCTTTAACCAGCAGCAGGAGCACTGCTTGCTGATAACCCTCCTTGCTGATAACATAAAAATCTGCACAGGCCTCAGCATGGCTGACATGGTAGAAAAGAAGCACATTAAAAATCTCACATTCAAGGAAAAAATAAGTCCATTACTGACTGTCATTAGTACACCTTTCTAATAGTTCTTTTATTTATTATCCTTAGTGTTTTCACTCCAAATGTTAATAAAAACTGTTTAGTGAACATCTCCTGCCTGAACAGGCCTTTGAAATTAAGCAGGAAGAAAGCGATCAGGTCAGATCATTGGTCTTTCTGATATCAAATACTTTCCTGGTGTGAAATCAAAAATTTTGAAAAAAAAAAAAAAAATCAAAAATCTGTGTTCTACCTTTGCTCCACATGAGACTATTGACTGCATACCAAAATGAAAAAAAAAAAAATTAGTGTAATACAATCTCAATAGTTCTAGAGAACCAGAAGGTATGAGGCATATGGAAATCTGCAGAAAGACAAAGAGGAATCTCTCCAAGTCTTACTTGCTAGATTAGTTTTTTGCCCAAGAGTGCTCAAGGTGTATGCATGTGGGGAGAATCATGTCCACTATGCCTTATTTTCAAGCAATATTTTAAAAAAAAGTACTTTTTAATTTGCACATTGTGTATCAAAAAAATAAAGAAGCCACCATTCATCACTGTGAATTACATGTACACCTAAATGACAACATCCAAAGGCATGATGAGAATGCCATTCACTATATAACATTAGCCTGTGACAACAAATCAAAATTATTTTTCATAGGCTTTGCCAACAAAGTGTCCCTCTCTCAAACATACACATAAATAATATTTGTGCCTAGACCATTACAGATTATTCTATTTGAAAGGAAACACAATCGTACAAGAAAATCTATGGTGGATAGAGCAGGTTTCCCTCATGAATCACTGAAGTTTTGTGGAATGGAACACTGTCAGCCTTTTTTGACAATGTTAACTCATTTTAAACTAGTCAAACATTAATTGGAATGAGGAATGGAAAGGCTATGACTATAGAATTACAATCTGGCTCTGACACAGGCTAATCTCTTAAACATTGTTCCAATTTTTTATGTTTTTCCCCTTTTGAAAATAGTGAATCAGTGTGGAAGGTTTAGTCATTCCTGGTTGGCTTCCTTTTGGAAATAAAGCCACAACCTGGCTGGCACATTACAGTTTCAGGAAAGAGGGTGGGTGGAACTGAGACAGAAACAAGTTCATATGTGTATCATTCTCTGCTCTCTGACTACTACACAAAGTAAAATAGCTCCAGCTGGAAGAATTAACAGAGACCTGCTCCAGAATAAGCTACAGGCAGCTAGAGGAGCCTCCAGGAAGGAGAAAAAGGCCATTTTGGAGCTTTGCAGCTAAAGAGAGACAACTGAGAAGGATATGATAGTGATGTTTAATATTATAGATGGCACCAAGATGGTGAGTTGACAAAAAAGACTCACTATTTCTCATAAGAAAAGACCTAGAGAGAACATAGACTTATCAAGCAACAAGTTCTAAACAAATGATGATGTGCTTTGTATGAATTTCCCACACAAAATACTCAGTGGTATGGGGTACAGGGTACTCAATGCTATGTGGTGTTGTGGTCAGCCGAAGTTTAAATGAGTTCTTAAAAGGATAAGACATTTCCTTTCACAGATGGGAAAAAAAGCCCATCAGAAGTTATTAAACTCAAGGATATCACCTCTGGCTCAGGAAGTCCCTGAGTTACAATTTGTTGAAAGCTGGCAGGATATGCCGGGGGAGTATCATGGTAAAGTCACCTGGGGAAATACTAAACTCCTCCCCAGGTCTCCACTGCTGGCAGCTGACAAATACTGGAGTAGCAGACTTGTAATCCTATTCTTTGAGTTCGCTTTTATATGCTTTTTCACTGTTATTTTGGGACTGATTGCCCACTGCCATTCAATAGTCCCATGTCAAATATTAACTCTAGCCCAGGTTAACAGCAGCACTAAGTAACTTGTGCCATTGCTCAGTTAACGAGCTTAGGACAGAACATTTTCAGCAGGAGGATTCAGGGTCTGTAATTATTCTTTTGTAGAAGGTTTCAACAAAGGATAAGACATACTTACACATACTACAAAATTAATAGATCTTGAAATATAAACTAGCTTCTAATATAAAACTCCCTAAGCTTATGAGCTTTTAATTTTTTCCAATGTTATCTAGTTCTTACATTCACAGCCAAGTATTAGTAATACAAGTATTATTCTGTAACATTTGAATAAATTGACTATTTTATAATCTTCACATTTATTCTTTTTGACTAAGTGCAGTGAATACATCTGTATGCTGTTAAGTAGGTGAAACGGATATACACATGAAAGAAAATCACCAGGTTTAATCAATATTATGGTATTTTGCTAATATAAAAGATAAATCAACCTAGCTGCACTTTAAATAATATAATATAGAATACAAAATTTCTTTTAAAATTTTTTTGATATAAAATATTGCTTTTTTGTTGCCATTCTTTAAACGGAGATATGAATAAAATTACAAAGCAGCTGTGTCAGACAGCATGACTATATGTATCACTTTCTATGATACATATAGTGTAAGATCATTTTGGAAGGACTGTATTTAACAATGAAACTCCATAGGATTAGACTGCAATGAAAATGTTACAAGTAAAATACCTTCAGAATTTGAAAAGTGATTTTCTTTAGTATGTATCTGAAAATTATGAAACAAAAAGAAATGTGAAGTTAAACAAAAGGAAAAAATTAGTATGCTTAAGGCAGCAGTTGATCCATTTAAAAACCACCACTTTATCTGTTCTCTTTTCCTTTGCAAAATCCAATAAACTGCCATTATATTCCTTTTAAATGGTTCCATTACAAGGATTCTATAACAACAGACTAATCTCTTGATAATTATAATAAATGCCTGTAATCAAAGCAGGAACCACTTAAAATAAGGAGAAAGGCTGTTTTCCATCAAACTCATTGTAGTTCTGTGACCTTTGGAGCATTAAGCTACATCATACACTGCCACCTCTAACTGCAACATAGCTTTCCTACCAATCTTGCTCAAATAAAAATCAGGAGGACACAAGATCAATGGAAATGTGGATTGACACATGGTAAGAGTTCTTACTTTCCAGCTCTGAGCCTTGTAGAACATAAAAACCTCAATTCACAAGATTCCAAAGGCTCAAAGCTGGCAGGATTCAGCCAGCAGCTCTTTCATGGACTTCTCTTCAGGAGGGAAAAGGGGGAAGGACCAGACTGGTATTTTAAAAGATCCTGCTATGGCAATATGAGCTGTATATCACTACTAATGCTTAAGTATTACTTTTCAGAAATAAAGGACATTTTATCACAAAACTTGATATTGTATTCACATGAACAAACAATGTTTTCCAGAGATCATTTAAGAAACTGAAGGCTGATAAAATTACGGGAAATGACTATATATGATCAGAATGGCTTTCATCTGCATTTTGTTAGACCCAGCATTGATTTCACTTTTCAGCTGTGAACAGCAAGAGGCCAGCTGTGGCCAAGGGAGAGAGAGTGAGCAATGAACCAGGGTCACAGCAGAGGCTGAGTTGTCAGAAAATTTAACACTTTTAACGACTAAATCTCAGCAAAAAATCTTCAAGTTACAACCACTTGAAAATTATATCCAGCGGGTCCCACAAACTGTCAGAGAATAGAAGATTTAATTTATGACAAAGTAAAACCTTTGAACTCTAGTTATGTGAATAAACAGCATTATAAGGGGAAAACAAACAAAGCAAGGAAAATATAAAATACACTGCCTTCAAGGCAGAAACAACTACATTTTACTTCCTATTCCCAGATGTGTTTAGGGGAAATTTATGACAGCATACTGAAAAGCAAGATTCCCATTGTGAAACCCTTCACATTTATTTAACTAAGCACAATCATTGAAAATGACCTTTATCCAAACCCTTCACAGCTGTCTTAAAATGATCTAAAACTATTGCCAGATTTTCTTTAACTAACATTACTTAACAAAAAGTCATTACCCCAGGGCCATATTACACTACTGGCAAGTAAACACAAATCCATTTTAAACAACATGATACAAAGTTTTAATGAAATATTGATAACAAATTGAAAACTCCCCATTAAAAAGGTGCCAAACAATACAAATCATCTTAGGTTTCTGTTCTAGCAATAAATACTATTTCTCTATTTCTGATAGCATATTTATTACTTATTAGAGATACACATAAAGAGAAATATGGCTACTGCTTAAAAAAATATTACATTTAACACTGTTATTAAATGAGGTGTCAAAATTATTTTTAAATGAAACTGTTGTAGCAGCATATAGTGAAAAAATATAATCATCTGTTCTCCAAAGACAGCATATCCAGAGTGTACATTACTCTATAAAATTAAAGGGCTACTAACAATAAATTCATATGGCAGTTTTCATTGCAGTACACTAATAATTTAACAGTGCATTAATAACATTTGGTTCCAAGACTTAAAAAGCAGTGTGTCAAAACAATGAACACCTTAATACTTGTCTTTTTAATATATATATATATATATATATATTTTTTTTTTTTTACATTAATACAAAGCATTAAGATTAAAAAATTGTTTCAGGAGCTGGCCTCCTGCAGGTCCAGGTCAATGGACAAGGATTAGGTAAAAAAAAAAAAAAAATTAATCATACTTGTGGATTCAGAACAGAACACCTTAGTTTTTAAAATCATAGTATAGAGCCACATTTAATGTGGGTGCATACAGTGGGAAGGGGAGGACTGTATTAAGGGGCTGGTTAGTTCAGTAAATCATGGCTTTAAGATAAAGATGATTATGGTTGTTCCTTGGTGTGAGAGAAAGGTACAGGAGGTTCATTTCACCACCAAGTAATTATGCTGACCCAGAGTGTTACCATTTATCATGGCTGAAAGATGACACTCACTGTTAGCCAAGGGAAACTGCTAGTCAAATGCTTCCATCTAGATCAATACACACCACATTCTTCTACAGCCAAAAGTAATTATACAACAGCAAACTTCACAATCAATACCCACTCGAGCTAACTTATATTCTGCTGTACAGACATCAAGGTATGACACTGTTAGCACCCACTGAAAACTACTGCATGTGACCCAAATTAAAGGGTTTCCTCCTGCCATCACAAAGGATTTTGCTATTTTCTGAGAAAATCTGTATTCTGTTTTCCTTGTCATTAAAAACAAAGAATATCTATGCAGGTTTTAAGGACCTGCAGCTATAACTGCTGTTTATGCTATCATTTCATAAAGTCTCACCTAACACAAAATAAAAAAGAAAATCAGTAAATTAAAGAAAAATCAATCTTCCTAACCACTGAAAGCTGAAATAGTTTCTAAGGCATTAGTTTCTAAAAGCTGCAGTTGAAGACCTGACCTTTGTGAACTCAAGAGATCAGAAAAGGGAGAAAAATATATACCCAAAGCATTAAATCAATGTCATTACACACATAAACACATATTCATATTTGTTTACCCAGAGATGCACAAATAGCATTACCATTAAGCCAGCTACTACATAAAATTTGGCTTTAAGAGTTTAGATTTTGTTTCAAAATATATCTAAATGTCAGTTTTGACAACTGCCTTCAAAAAGGCAGAGCTTAGTCTTATAAACCAATCTAACCCATCAAGAAAGGTTAGAGGGAAGAAAAAAAATCACTACTTCAGTAAAAAAAAAAAAATTGACATCCAATTTTCAAGCTGATTTATCAGTGGAAAGCTAAAATTGATAGTTTGCCATTACTGGCTAGCAGGCTGTCTAAGAAAGCTGTTACAAAGCCTTTCATTTTGATTTAGCCACATGGATCAATACAAACCTATACTGTTTCAATTTTACAAATATTGATTTTCTGATATAACCTCTGCAGGAGAACATTCATCACCTGCCATACTAAAAAAAATTGAAATTTATTTTGTAAACTTTGATTCTCAGCAAAATATAGCATCCTACTGAGTGAAGTGGAATCTATTTTTCTAGATAACAGCTAATCACTGCTAAAATGTGTTTTGAGTAATATTCTTTTGCCTTTCTATTTCAGCGTCTGACTAACACTGTTAATCCTTTAACTGGATTCATATGAAAAATCATAAAATTTACCTTTGTTTTCTCATCAAGTGTCTTGAGATTCCTAGCAGTTTTAATGGCCAGAACAAAAGAGAACTTCAAGTTTAAATAGTCACTATTTTGCTTCCAAATCTAGAAACACTTAATGCTTCAGGAGGATGATTTCTTTTTAAGATAGCAAAGAAAAACAAATTCTCTTAGTAGAAACAGATATTTAATGTAACAAAGATCTTTATTCTATATTTACACAACAATACTATTTTCACAGGCTCTTCTAATCTGCATAATGTGCTAAGAGCTGTGTTATTCCTCAGCATTCAAAACATATTTTTATGTGTTATTTGCTCATTGATAGGTATAGATTTTTATGCTAGCTCATTCAAACTGATATAAATACTGACTTAATTTTATAAAATATTGTTTAATATCGTAAGACAATCTAATTATATAGCTTTTCTCGTTCCAAATTATTTCATCAATCACAAGTAACTATTCAATTAAAAAAAAAATTCAAAGTTTGAACCAATCACTTACTTTCTTTATCCCTTTTTTTTCTTAATCCTGAAAATCCCTCTTATGAGCTGTTTAAGACATTTCTGAGTGCCACATTGCTGGTTTTGGTAAATGCAGATACACTATCCAGCCAGGGCAGCAATACAGAGAAGACACTGAACAAGTTTTAGGAGGAAATACCCCATGGATAAAAGTGTAAGGTAATTTTCTCAGCAGTACATGAGAAATAAATGAGAAAAACCATAATCCTATGTTGTAAGGGTACAGTCCAGGGACAAGCTTTAGGCAAGAACTAATGGAAGGTTTAAATTAGTAAGTGCACATTCAGAACATGTGCTTGTAACACAATAAAATTTAGATTGCTGCTTACTGAACAGAACTGTAAAAAATTCCTAAATTATTAAGTTAGAAATTAAGTGAAATTCCTGAAAAGCAGTATTTTTATAATGCAAAGAATATAATAAATTCTAAACTTTCTTTGTAAATTTACTGTCATGAAAACAGGGTAGAATTTCTTTTTAGACTTAAAACTCAATCTGTATAGTGTGTACATTCATGTAATACAAGATATTATCTTTAGCATTTTGATATTAAACTCATCTTCCCACATGTATCTGAAATAAAATAATACCATATATCAAAATACCTGAATTAAAAAAAAAGAAGAAGAAAAATTAGTATCAAAAAACTTCTGTAAGAAAAAGAGGTGAGAGAGAAATCCAAAGAAAAGAATCAGAATAATTCAATTGAATATAGAAGTAAGAAACTTCCTAGTCAAATCACATGTGCCATTTCGTCTTGTTCCAAAAATGCCAGAAACATATCTTAAGAGCAATGGTAATGGCTAATGCAGCTAAAATGGATTCTGTATGAGACATCACACAAAACTTGTTATGCTGATGTTGGTTCAGATGATGATAACCTAACCATCAAAACAGCGAGCAGAGTGAACCTGAGGCATTGAAAAACCTAAAGAACTACATGACAAAATCATGTTTAAAAATAAAGCAAAACAGTACTAAACATTCAAGACCATTCTCTGAATAGAAAAGATATTTATTAAACTCTACTTTTAGTGCTTTTTCTTCCATCAACAGATTTCAAATCACTGTGTTTGTGCACCATGATTCACGTGTTACGGATGGGGAAAACAAGGCAGATAGATAAAGACTGATTGATTTATTCAGCATTGAAATGTCACCTCACTGGCACTACCAAGAATATATCTTCATTATTTAGGGCATAAATTCATAGCTGAAGTAAGATCTTTGGCCTCCCATATAAACTGTTCTGTGAATTCTGGAGGGGAGAATAGGTGGAATGGTTGGTATGTTGTGGTTGGAAGTACCATGCTCTGGTTTGTTATTAACACTTAGTAAACCCACTATTCCCACAAATGTGTATATTTTCAACAAATATTTAAGATAACACAGGAAATTTGAATAAATGTAATTCCAATCTCCATATGTTATTAATTTTTTTAATTCGGCATTTTCAAAATAAAATAATGTTTATGACAACAAAAAGGTATCTTCATTCAAAATAGTATTTAATGATTTCTCCCCTAACAGGGAAGGAAATTAAACTAAACAGTTGTTTTAATTTTGTTTTTAGCAAAAAAGTAAGGCTTTCTTGGTCTCTGGGTTTGGTTTTTTGATTTGGTTTTTTGGTTTTTTTTTAAGGGGTTTATTTTTTATTTAATACATAAACAAAGATAAAACACAGAGGTAAAATATCTTCTTGACACTTGGGCTGCCATCATCTAATAACAGCAACAAATAAGTAAAAAATACAGCATTAATGGTGAATGTGGTTAAAGAGCCTTGCTTTTATTAAGGCTTTTCTATATACAATATTCAGTACAATAAGAAAATGACCTTCTGAAAAGTAATGATGGTGATTATCCATATAATGGCTGTAGCATGCAAATATACAGCAGCCATGTAAAGGAACAAAAATCAGGCAGCAACTCCACAATGCTTAAGGGCTTCATGTTTTACAGCACCAGAATTAATGGAAAAGTTAATGTAGCATTGAATAACAGTGAGCTGCTCAGCTGCTCCTACTGCTGCAGAACATTTAGATCATGGAAATAACACACCATTTTTTTCACTCTTATTGCTTTCCTGACCCACAGATAAAGAACTCTCACCCACCCTCAAAATCAGATGCAAAATATTCCTGCATTACCCAGGAATGTTTAAGAAATGTACCCAAGCATATAATTTCTAAGAATGAAAATGCAGATAAATAAGTACACCACAAAACTAAGAATAATTAAGCAGCAATGCTGAAGAAAACCTCAAAGACTATACTCTGTAACTTAATTCATACTATGGCACAAATGCATGCATGAGCAGTCATGTAATGCAGAACACAAACAAAACAGAATTTTGAAGTACTTCTACCTCTTAATTCTTGATTTCAGTACATGAAACAATCAGATAAAATAGTCATTTTACATCCCCTTTTTTATCCATATATTAGAGAGCACAAACTATGCATGCACTCAGTAAAGCATAATTTGAAAACTTTTCAGTGACCCAAACCTACAAGAAAATTTTTGGAAGGTAAGAAACACCTAAGTACTCTAAATAGTGACACTGAGTTGAGACGCTGAGTTGAGCTCTACCTTGAGTTGCACAGACAATTCTATTTAGGCAAAAAACTGAGGAAGAGTCCACACATCTCGCGACAATAAATCCCATAAACCATGTTTCCCCTTAATCATTACAGAGTGGTTTAGAAAGAAAAAGTAAGGTGTTGTGTAAACATAGAGTAAACCTTGGAATATACCACCAGTCTTTCCCTCCTTCTGACAAAGATCCCAAGGGCTCTTCTTATCTTGATTCAAATGTAAAATGTGAAGACATAGAAGAACTTAGAGTTCCTGTTAAGGCAACTACCCCTTCCTGGAATTCCCAAAAATTCTTCCATCTCATAAAGGAACTAAAAATATAATGTTTTTCCACTGATGTTGGATTAGTAAAATTTTTATTTTATTTTATTGCTGATTGGCTTTTTTGCCATCAGGAGGGAGAACAAAGTGATTAGTGGTGAACAGAGCTATGGAAAGTGAAAAGATTCATCCCTTTCTTTTCTGTTCTCAAAATAGTGAAATTCAGCTCAAAAGGTAATACAAATGCTTGGCTGATACTTTATAGTTTCACTATTGATTGCAAACATGATAATATAAGCTGGGGAGGAAGGACCATTGCTTACAGAACTTTTCTATTGTCTGTCAGATCAAAACCCAGAGGACCTACAAAGTGACTCTTCAGTCACAGCTAAAGCTATTTCTGTCAGACTATACATGTTACGAGTATGAAAACCTTCCTTTCCCTACCTTACTTCATCTGTCGTCCAAGTTCCTGCAATTTCTGGAGCAGATACAATCATTAAGTTATATGCACATCAATTATATCATTCCCTGACCTATCTTAATGCTTCTCTAATGTTGGTGATGATATTAACTATGAATTTCTAAGAGGGTTGAAAGAGTACCAGTAGCAGGTATGTATCCTGCCTTTACAACTGCTAATGTGGATGAATATGGGGATAAACCAATAAAAATTTCAGACTATTGGAGCCAATGGGGAACCTAAGATGTCACTGGCCAGGAAACTCAAATATTTAAGAGATACCTCAAAACTTGCCTGTGATTTAACATATTATAAATGTTATTGAAACCATGAATAACACAGAGGTCTATAAATGTTTACTTGTTATGGAATATCCATTGTGGCCTTTTAATTTTTATAGCTGAGATTTTGCCTACAGATTTTATGTGTTTTAGAAAGCTACTGTTTTCTAAAAGCATTGCAACTTTACTGTGGGGATTCTGAAAAGTTATATTTAACAACAAAAAAAGTAAAACTAAATATATTTTCATAATCCTAACAGAGAATAAGTTTCTAGAAATACATTGTTTTTAATTTTAGTGTACTCAAATTGATAATTTGTGGATTAATTTTAAAGAAGGGGAATCCTCTAAATAAATATTGTATTGAGAATGCCAACCTTAGAAATTTGTCAGTGTGACTGAAATAAAGGAGCTATTCTAGTATTTTCAAAATAGGGCATCCCTAAGAAAAGGTCGCTGTTTAAAGTTTAGTGGTGTCCAGCAGAATCTTTTGAAAGTCCCTGCTGAGTTGGCAATCACTTTCACAGCTTAGCAAGGGGTTATCAAATCATACAGTTATATAGGAAGTACCATAGATATAACCCAACACTTACCTGTAGATTTAGATTGTACAACAAACTTATCAAAAAATTAATGCACATGGCTTACACTGGATCACCACTCAGAAAGGAGCATGAATGAATACCCAGTGGAGGCCAGGTACATCAATTTTTTTATTGTGTGTGTTTCAGAAGAAACATATCTGCTTCTTTCTAGGGAAAATAATGTATTCTTCAGAAAGCAAGAACAACAACATAAACAGTATCATATGCCAAAAAACCCAGTCAAAAACTAAGCCTCAGCATACTGATAAGCTAAAGGACGATTTACTCTAAAGAAAAACATAATTTCTATGCAAAAAAAATCATTTCTTTAAAAGATGGTTTTTAATATTTCTCTAACACTACTGAATTGTTCATAAATTCCAATCTATCTTTAATACTAATTTTAATATTTTCATTTTATTTAATTAGGCTTCAAAACTTTATAACACCTTCTTTGTTAAAATGCAACAGACCATAGAGTTTTCCTTGAGAACATTTCCAGAGAAATAGTCCATTCCACACAATTTTCCAATTGAGTTTTTTAAAAAAATTAATTCCAAGACTGTTAGAAATGAAAGGTAGTTCATACTGTGGGAATGATTAAACAGTTTGTCTATCTGGGTGCTCTGAAAGTATACTAACTGAGATTTTTACTAACTCATCATGATGATCTCACAGGAAAGGATTATTAATAAAGGAACTTTTTCTTCTTATTCAACCTTGTCTGGCATTTGGCCAAAAAAATGTGTGGTAGCTTTTTATTTTCTCTCATTCTTCTCAGTAGTTCTTAATATAGATTAAATAATAAAGGATAATAGAGTCTGTTTTGGTTTGGGAGACATATTAAAAATTGCTTCTGGCTGCTCTTCTTTTTCAACAGGTTTTACTCACTTAATTTTCATCATTTTTAGCTCAGCAGTTCAGTATAAAACTCTACCACTGAAAATACTGTCTGAAGTTCACTAAATAAATTTCCTCTACCATTAAGCTGTCATCAACTTTGAAAACTTCACATTTTATTGAAGACTGTAGAAGAGGCTAGGGCATTATTGAGTGTAAAATATTATTATGTGTTTAAAAATAATGCATTGTTACCTAACAAAAACTGGAAACTTTAATGTCTAGATATTAAAGAAAGTGAACACTTTTTAATACCAAAACAACATTCCATTCACCATGAGGCAAATATATCATACTTTACTTTCCTCCATGATTTCACATACCACAAGATATATTACGCATAAAAATTATTGCACTCCTATGGCAAGGTATCCCAAAGGCTTCAGCAGTTTTTATAAATTGAGCCTAAGAGACATCAAATTTAACTTCCTCTTTATGTACATTTTTATTGCTTCCTACCATAAGTGCAAACATAGCTTCTAGTCCTAAAGAAATCTATTTCACGTGAATATTTCCGAGATTCAGATTGTGACTGTAACAAAACCAAAAGCATCCCCATTCAAGAAATATAATTTAATATCAAGAGTAAAGTGAAAGAAAAACCCCAACAATGGGAATCTGAAAAATTAGGACACGTTAATTTTAAGAAATAATTTAAATATTAGTGTTTTGGCATTGTGCATACAGACTATTTTTCAAAACAATGGTTAGTGTTCTCAAATTAAACACAGAATCAATGTGGTTTATTAATCTTTTGGTGGATTTTGTAATAACCTAGACAATTGGATCATTTGCTACATTATTGGGTTTTAAAACAATTCAGCACTATTGAATGTTTAAGAAATGGTATAAGGCAGTGTATTATTGAAGCTGAAACAATTATTAGACTCTGTTTTATTCATCTTCATCTGTTTTATAGAGCTACCTGCAGGGAGCTTTATGGGTGTACAATCATGTCAAGGTCACAGGATTAAGTGAGCAGTGATGACAGTAAATAAGCCTTTTCTGTATATTTTAAAGGGTCTTACTGAGTTACTTAAAATGCCATAAACATAAATAGTCCCCTATCTCTACAACACATCCATGACAGATGACTTCAAAATATAACACTCCTGAGCAATGAAGCTTTACAACCTGACCAACAGTCCATATTATTGACAACAGTTACCAATATACTGGGGAGCCCAAATACTGTGAGAAGCTTGCAATCTGTCACCCTCAGATATATTATATCTGTAAGTGTACAAGAAATAGATCTACAATATACATCAAAACTCTGTGTGAAAAGATAATACTGCTGGAAAAACCAGAGCTTACAGGTTGTGTAAAAATACACTCATAAAGAAAAAGTAAATCCATAATAACAAATGTACCAAATCTACATAAGCTATGTAAAACCAGATAATAAAAACAACCTTACGCAGTACTTGCAATATCAACCTGAATGATGTAATTAGTCTTTAGAATTATACTTTGCATTACCATGTCTATTTTATCAACAAGGAATATAGTATAATCAAGTACAGCAATCTCCTTCAAGTCATGTAACAACTATGACTGACATCGTGTTTCTGAATCAAAGTAAATCTGTGCAAACTTATTTTTTCACTGTTTTAAAAAGTTAAACTTAATGAATATAAAAAAAAGCAAAAAACAACCAAACCAGCCAATCAACCAAAAAAATCCACAATAAAACCCCAACCAAAAGTGATCAACTGAAAGAGAGACATATGCTGGGAATATTTTTCAGAAATCAGAAATGTGAATTGTCTAAGGATAATCTTCATGGTTTAGTATTCGTGAATATACAGAACGGGATAACAAAATGCAGAAACACCAAATCCAAGGAATCCTTCTGTCAAACTATAGGTAAGAGGGAAGGGACAAGACTGTGGTTCTGGGCTCTGTGTCCAAGTAACCATGCTCCTCCTGTACACCTGAAGACAGGACTTCCTTCTTTGTGACACTTGGAAGTGCCAGTTCCATATGCATTTGCCTATACTCCCCTGCAGCAATAGTGTAAGATAGGCCTCCAAGTGTTGTACCAGAGAGAAGTAAAAATGGGGCAAAAAAAAAAAAGATCATCATTAGCATTGATTTTTTTCCCCTACTTGGGAAAAAGAGGAGAAAAATAAACCAAACAACAGAGCAGACAAAAAAACCAGATCAGTATATTACATATATTAGCTGATTACACATTACCATGAGGAAAAAGGAACTAAGAAGACAGAGCTAGGTTTAAAGCCACATAAAATTATTCTAATTTTAAGCAAAGAAAATGATCTAATAATGCACATGCAAATTCAACTATAAATCTCTCAAAGACATGGAAGATTTTCTGAGGTGTTTGCAGAACTGCACTTCATATCCCACAAAGAAAAGGGGATGCACAGGGTGTGATTGGAATGTACCACACTACACCTTCCTTGGTGCCTGAAGATGAATGAATCTTCAGTTCCTTTCCAAATTTTGTTCTCAATTTCTGAAATTATTTGACAATAGTGTTGTTGGACATAAATATATTTCAAATAAAACTGTACAAGACATTAAGCTTTTGAGACAAAGGGAATCAAAATTGTTCCCTGGGTTTTCATTTCTGGTTAAATTCTGCATTTCTAATATCTATAACAGGAAATGGTGGAGAAGTCTACCAAAACACTACAGATTTTTCACCTAGGAAAAAAAATATCTACAGCTAGGCATTCATCTTCTGTAATATATTTGAAGCATCACATGGGAAAGAACCCTGGATTGAAATGGTACTTAAAAAAGACTTAAAAATAAGGTCGTACCCATTTTATGTCAGAAAATAAATAATATGTCAAAGAATTTTCATTTCTGAGAAAATACAGTCTTCTTAGAAGCATAAATTTTTCTTATTCGGAATCTTCAGATCTATGGCTTTTGTTATTTTTTTATTCTTTGCTTTCTATTCTTTTATATGAGGAAGATGGGAAATCTACTGCTATATTGCCCAGGTATTACTAGATAGACATGTGAGGAAAAGTGAGGAAAATGGTATCTAGCAATGAGAAATTCTTCCTTCATGGCTTCTACTGAATTTCTATTTCTTCCTAAATTGGAGGCAGGAAAAGAAGTGGAACAGGTGCTAGGAACATTGTCTAATATCAGCAACTGTTAGTCCAGTCTGCTGATAACCACTGCAGAGCTTGTTTCTCCTGCAGGAACTAGGTGGAAAACATGGAAGCAGAAGGTACTTTTAAGCCCTACCAAGACACGGAAAATTCAAAAACAAGACTGACTGAATTTGAGATTCCTCAGGAAATCTTGAGTTGAAAAGTCAAGAAGTGAGTGAGTATTAGATGGATCCATTACGTCTACTTGTCCTTTCTGTTTCTTAATTGTTCAGTCATAGCTGAAGTTTACAAGGCTGGATGGATCAGAGTTCAGAACCTTTATGGCTGTTCTTGTGACTGGTTCCCTGGAAGCTGAATGGCTGCATGTTCATGCACATGCTAAATCCATGGCGAGACTTAAGGAGGAGCAGAAGTCTCCTTCAGTCTGCTAATGGTGGCCTTCCTCCTGATATATGTATAGTCCTACAATAAATATATATGGCAAATTGACTTTATGAAATTTGGATCTGTATTCTGATTACTGTTCCAGTTAAAGAAAATATTGACATCTAAAGATCTGTTGTCTCCAAGTTAAAAAAAAAAAAAATTACAAAGCTTTCTTTTTTTTCCCAAATTTAGGCAGAAAAAAGGAAAAAAAAGCAGGAAAAAAAATCCTCTTAATATAGAAGTCATAAGGTGAAAGTGCAGAAGACTTCCTTCTTTATAATGAAATTAAATGTACCGTACTTCCTAGAGAAAAACAAGTCTCTGTAGATCTGAACAAGCCTTTTTTGAGCACCACTTGTTTCTCAACATTTAAAAACACTACCTCTTTCAAGAAAAATATTTTCTTATGAGGTTTCTTCCAGCTGTGGGAACAAATCCATAGAACAGCGCCACAGTTCAAAATGACTGAGAAACCTTGTGCAAATACAGAAGTGAATAAATCCCACATACGCAAACTGTGCAGCTGCTTGTAGAGCAATCTCTGGTAATACAATGCTCCTTTCCTGGCAGGTATCTGTATACTGTAAATATCACCCTACACCTATTATTAGAAAAGGATACAGAATTCTGTCATCCCCCTTTTTCCATCATGCTTGTCAAAAGTCTCAGCTCCATTAGCAAGAGCTCCTTCAAATAGTCTCTGCCTTCCACCACAGCAGTAAGCAGTCAGGGAGGGAGGAAGAAAGAGGGTATGCAATGGATGGAGAAGCCACACAGTTGAAAGCACAGCAAGAAAGTTAAAAAGTGGATTGAAATGTTAAGGTACTACAATACCTTACATTAGCTCAGATTAACAAAATCATCTCACTCATGTTTAAATGCTGCTATAAATTAATAACTAATTCTGGACTGAAGATAGAAAAGCATTTTCTTAATGTTTTGTTGTTATGAAGTAATCTCAGAACTAAATATTTGGAACTTGTAACAGGATAGCTGAAGAACAAGCTAAAAAGTCTGCAGTTCAATCAGACCAATTTTGAAGAATATATTCTGCCAAAAAAAAAAAAAAAAATTGAAATTCCACCAATTACAGAAACAGAAAATTCATAGTTTTTACAGAGTATGTGGAAAAAATGCAAAACCTTAAGAGACCTTTAAGAAAGGGTACATCAAACATGCTTCTGGATCCAGTCGACAGTATCAGTCCTATGTCTTTTCCACTGCTAAAGCCCCTTTGTAATTTATGCCTAGCAGTTAAAATGAGCCAAAAATGAATGAATAGCTACACCAGATTAATCTGATTTGCAGTGGGGGTTAGAATAGGTTCTGTGCCTCTCTGAATTTCCTAAGCATAGTATAGAGATGGAGTCAGAGAATGCCAAAGGATGGCTGTAAGGGAAACAATGTTCTAAATTCCTGTGATCTAGTCTCCCTTGCTGTAAACTGGAAATTTGGTTTAAAATCAGTGTTTTTCCAGAATCAGCTTATTTAACTGCCAACCCCCATAGGCTTGGGAAAAGGAGTTCTCTTTCCATTCTCATCCCTCTGGCCCCCAGCAGAACCCAATCTCTTCAGAAGCACACACTACAGAGAGAGACAAAACTAGATGTCTGGCAAGAAACTTTTTATTTCCAGCCTGTCTCTCCAGACGAATTTGGTCTTCACCACAGAATGAGTTTGACAGCTCTGCCCTCCACCATGAATGATTAATTTGTCATGGGTGTCTAGTTTAACCAAAGATGGATTTGAACAGAAAAAGCCCTTGTATACTTGCTTTTTGGTACAGCTGCTTTAATGTAGGTGGAACCTCCTTCATTAAATCACAGGAAGCAAGAGAACCAAGTCTAATTTTTAAATGTCATTTTTCTCATTATAGTAGTCCTCCTGTGAATACCAAAACTGATCATATGAAAATATCTATGACAAGTATTTCATATTTCGATTTTGAAGGCTAATTGGAATTCTGAACTCCTTTTATTGCTCTAAATTGCTTTAAATCTATACAAACTGTAAGATAGAAATATTTATATTCAGTATTTTTGAATAAAAGTTTTTGAAAAGTGGAGGTATCTGATAAAACCAAGAAGCTGAAGTAAGACAGTAACAGATTGTGGGCCAAAACTCAGGCATTCATATGGTTGATAAATTTGAACTGTTTGTACAGGCAAGTTTTACAAAACTTTTTTTATTTTAATATGTGTATGGGGAGAGACACAGATGGGGAGGAAGAGAAGCACCATATGAAGCTGACAGAGAAGGCAGAAGGAAGCATATGTTGTGACACGAAAACAGTAACCCTGAAAAAAGCTGAGGGTAAGGGGTAAGTGCTGGCTTAAAGAAGCTTGGAATGCTAAACTATGAAACACCCTGTTTGATTCTTCCTGATGTTGCAGATTCCCTCTGAACAAGTGACAATGCATCAAGGAAATAATCAGCTCACCAAATTCTCATCTAAATGGGAAAAAACTGCAGAATTTTTGATATAATGTTGGAATTAAAAAAAGGGAAAAAAACCCAAGTATGTTTAGGGTAAGCTATTACAAAGATACCTAAAAGTATCAAATTGCCCAAATGCAGAAAACAGAACTAGTTTTGTTGAAGGGAGCAAACAGGATTTTTAGGTAATGGGATTTCTTTTGAAATCTATTATGCTTTGAGATATGTAGATGAAAATGAGATGTTCAGTAAATTTCTATTTGTTATAGAGGATTTGATGCTCACACTTGGCAGAAACTGAGAAAAAGAACTTTGGTTTTCACTTTAAGATATAAAAACAAAGCATTTGTGAAGGAGGAAAGAAGTTAACACTGACAAGCAATAAAAATGAAAGCTTTTTCTCAAACTGTTATCTGCCATTTTTAGTCAGAAGGAGATGGAAGAGTAAAGATATTCTCAGACCATTCAAACTACTGATTGATTAACATAAAGACAGGAATTTATTGTAAAAATTGTTGTGTTTGTAGGCATTTATTCTAATTGTGGAGTACTAGGCTATAATTAATTTCATCTTCATAAATTAATAGCTAATTAGGAAGCTAATTGAAATGCAAGTCACCTATTAATTTATGATATTTTTAGTTAAGCTATCTATATATAACTATAACCTAATTTAGATTTCAAAGTCTCATATGGTATTTTGTTGGCTCATACCATTCAACTTCATTCTTGTTTCTTCAGACCTTTTGGGAAGATTTTATGATAATATAGTTAAAATTCATAATTTACAAATACTATAGAATGTAGCATACATCAAAACATCAGACCTCTTGCTTTTCCTCTCAGTACTAACCTTCTGTGGTTCTTAATAGTCTCTTTGTTTCTCAATGACCAAAGAGTAAGCTTTGTGGCACCTATAGATTAAATAATAAATGTTGGTTGCTGGTTTCTGCAAAGACGCAAAACCTCGGGTGCCTTAGAACTATGATCTGTTGAACTGCAAATATAAGGAAAAAATTTCTCTACAGTTGGGTCATATTTGATTAAATGAACCATAATATTTTGTAATGAGAACATCTATGTTAAAGAACTTGAAAATTGTTTTTTTATCTTGAGAAGAGATAAACAAAAACATACAGGACAAGATAGGACAAGAAGACATGGCCTCAAGTTAGGAGAGGTTTTGATTGGCTATTGAGAAAAATTTAATCACCAAAAGGGTTGTGAAATATTCGAACAAATTACCCGGGAGGTGGTTGAGTCAACCATCCCTGGGTTTGTTTAAAAGACGTGGATATGGCATTTAGGGACATCATTAATTGGTGGATTTGCCAGTGTTAGGTTAATGACTGGATCCAGTGATGCTAGAGGTTCTTTTCTATTGAAATGATCCTATGATTCCATACATATCTGTACTTTATGCTGCACTGATAGCTGCCATTGTGCAGATAGAGAATTGAAGCTTTGAAGAATCACACTCATGTCTGCACAAATATTTTCCTATCTTATCCATTTCTTATCCATTTTGGATGCCAAAAGGCATTGCTATTATCCAAGTATTGTGCAGAAGTGATGGCCTATTTCTTACCCTGTCCCATCTGGGACAGAGAAGGATCTTCCCAAACTCACCATTTCAAAGAAGGGTGTCCAGCTCTCAAGTTGAACAGGAGACTAGCAGTGTGTCTGAAGAACTGGGAACACTTTTCCCATTGAAAATTTTAAAATCACTGCAGAAGTATAGAGGTCTAGTGTCGTAATGTGGTTTTTGTGTGTTTTTAAAGTAACACTGTATTCCAGTCAGGCTGTATCTCTCAAGGCACAGAGAAGCATGAGTTTTTATAAAGAGACTGCTAATGCTGTAACTTCTTGTCAGGAACTAAAAGCAGAGACTTGAGTCCTGTTGTGTTTTGTGCCAGCCAAGACAAGAGGTGTGCATGGTTTTTGAAGCCATCTTGACCTCCATCATATAAAAAGTATTGGAGTATCTATTTAACGACAGTTTTTGCATTATGTGGGTGAGAAGTTTTATAAGACCCCTCTTCATTGTTTTATGAGACCCCTCTCCATTTTCTGCCCTTAAAGCCTTTCAGACCTGCCCACTGAGTAATGTTGGTCCCTAACAAGGCTCAGAGGCTCTTCCACTGAGCATCAACCTCTCCCTGCTGCCATCCCAATGCTTCCTATTTGCAGCCCACTAGTCCCACAACAGAAGGTGCACTTGTGTGCTGGATCACAAAGCTAACCACAGCACACATGGCCAAACCTGCAGTGCAAGGTCACTTCCCAACTGGCTCCTGAAAATGGGGAACCCCACTTGGAGACCTTGTACTGTCACCATGTCCCCCTTCTCCAGGTTAAGCCACTGCCTGTGGCTAAAACACAACCAAGTCAAATGCTACACCTAGTACTGCAAGCACTGAAAGGGGAAAGCAGCTCTGCCAGTAACTGAGAAGCAGACAACACTGGACAAGTTGTGTTACAGGGACAAAAGAAAAATTTCTTTTGTTCCGTGCAAGAAATTTCCTAGGTTTGTCACAGGTGTCAAGCTACTTTATGGCCCATCAGAAACTATCATGGACTTGAGAAGAAAAAGCCACAGCAATGGACTGTTGCCATTTAGGAAGCCATCAATAATCCAGGAGACAAAAGTTATTTGGTCCTAAGAAGACACAGTCTCCCAGAAAAGGTAGTCACCAGGAACTTATTTACGTCTGCAAAGTGTCTGCAGCCATTCACAAAGCTGAGCAACAACATTATTCAAAAATTGTTATTCATTATTCAGTGGAGTTATTATTAAAAGGAGTGAAAATTGCAGTTATTTTCAGCATGTTCAAGTCTCCAGACACACAGCTTTAAGCCTTAACTAGAGATAACATGAGCATCCCTTATGGACTAAGCCTGTCTTGAATTAACCATATGACAATATCTACTTGTAATTTCTGTAATTTCCCTAATTTCCCTCAGAACGTCTCTGGTGGTAGATAACAGAATTTCTGTAAGACTGAATTTCCACAATTTATACCATCTTAAAAAATAAATACATTTCTATCATTCAGGAGAGAATGATTTCTTTAGAAGAAACAGGGATAATGAACATGAAAAATTTTGTTTTAAACATGGTATAACTGCAGGAACCAACTAGATAGAATCAGAAAAAGAGAGAACAGTGTATGTGCTATTTATTAAACCTTATTGTTGACATGTCAAATTTATTACTTGGCAACTTTTCTAATAGGCTTAAACCCTAACTATGTAGTCAACATATTTCGTCAAAATATATTTATCTAGAAAAATTTTTTGTATTATCCATCTATGTTTATTATCCAACTATGTTTTTCTTGAAAAGGTTTATCAGAACTAAAATGGAGCTTTCTGTTCTTCATTGCGTGATTCAGAACAGACAAATAGGAATTTAAATAGAAAACCAAGCTGTAAAATTTGGTTATCTAGGAGCAGGACTTCCTTGATTTCTTTTGTTTGAGTTGTTTCACTCTAAATAAATAATCAAGTATTTGTGGCTAGAATGCACAAAGAAGAGAGAGACTTGGTAGACTCAGACTCTACTTTCACAGACAGGGCGCTCACATGACAGACCCAGGTTCAAGACCTTGCTCTGAATGAAGGAAAGGAGCAATTTCAGCTCAAGTCTTCAACATGAGGGTCAGCACTTTAGCCACTGGCTATTTTTGTGATTCTGAGGAGCAAGGCTCTTCTCTTTGGCATGATGTAAGAAAACATTTGATTTCACTATCTTGAATAGAATGAACTTTTAAAACCAGTACTGAGCACAGCCCTGAATAAAACCTCGAATACTGAATCAGTTACATACAGAAGAAATTATACATTTTAGATATCTTAAATTAATTTTTAACAGGAATACCCACTCGATTGAGTTGCACTGTGTTCAGCTTTGCATATGCTATATTTAGGTACATTTAAACCCCTAATAAAATCATATTTCAGTTATACAATGCCTGTGTCTCTCACACTTTGCAAGTAATGTTTAAAGACACACACTTTCCATGTTTGAAGCTTACCTGTGAGAAACAGCTCCCCAGGCACCATGTTTATTTGTTAGTATGTTGAGTATCTTCTGTTTCAGCTGGTTGGCTGTGACATGATCTCGGTGCTTAGCAGCACTGATGAGGTGATCACACATCTTCTCCTCCTCTCTCCGGTCCGCAGCGTACTGAGCGCACTGTGACTGGGGATGAAAGAACATCCACTTCAATAACGACAGGCTACTTATGATCACCCTAAAATTATTATTTATTTAACTCTCTGATTATGAAAATAATTCTTTGAACTGTTTTTTAGAAGAACAGGACATGCCATTTGTCCTAGTTTCATCCAGGACAGGGTTAATTTTTTTACAGTAGCCTGGAGGCAAGAATATCCAAATCCTAGTGTTATTTGATACCATCTCATGTCACTTGACAGGGGCAGGAGTAAGGGAGACTCTTTGGTCTGGGAGAAAGTGTGGAAGGCTAAAAGGTCCAGTATTGTTTTACTTACTATGTAAACCATTTCTTATACCTTTTGTTATTAATATTGTTGCTGTTCTCTTTCTTATCTCATTGCTGTTTCCAGTAAATTGTTCTTAGCTCAACTTGTGATTTTCACCTCCTGTGTCTCCAGTTCTCAACACCACCATGGAAGGGGTGGGGAAGTGATCAGTGTCTGGTTTAGGAGAGTCTAGGTGAGAACACTGAGTTTTTCTGTAGTACTATTTCTAAATCATGACACCATTCAATTGAAATGTCCTACTACTATATAGTATCCATGAACAAGTACTCAGCGAGAACATGTAAAAATTGAAATACCAAGGGTAAAGATAACAGAATTGGAATTAAGAGCATTAAGCCACACATCTAGGTTTGGCCATATTTGTGGCCATGGAGATGCCTTAAAAGTTAGCCTTTCTTTTGTAAATGTTTCACATATTCACAGTTATAAAATACACCTCTAACATACATAGGATAATATACAAGAAAAAATTATGTACTGTTTTTGATTTTTAAATTATATGAACACCTACAATTAATTTTTTTATTGCTACAGATGCTAAACTAAAAAAATAATGACTATATTTTCCATCTCATACCACAACATGCAAAATTTTGATAACATACTACCAATTCTAAAAACATTAATGGTTAAAAATATCACTAATCTTTTAAACTGAAAACTCTAATATTTTCATCATGTATCCTTTGAGAGAAAACAACCTCAAAAATAAATGCTGTGGGGTTCTTGACATTCACGTGGGCTTGTTTCTAAACTGCTAGAATTATATAGTGTATTTTTGGTTTGATAAATCCTTTATGTATAAGAACAATATTTTTACATTTCTTTACTCAGAATCATGCTAAGTTCAAATTCAATTTCTCCTCCTTGTAAAAAATCTTTCAAAATGTCTAAAGAAAAGGAATGCAGCCAGACTAATCAAAATAAATCCACTAAAAGTATAATTTTCTAGGTATAAATTACAAAGGCTAGAATACTCTCAGAATAGGAAATTAAAAAAATACCTTTTATGACACATTTTTTGCACTTACAGATTTTGTGTATAATTTCATAACATTTAGCCAACATTCAATGCTGCAATAATGCTGAATAGAAACTAATTTTCTAGTATTCAAAAGGGCAATTGAAATTAACTTAACTTCATGCTTAATATTTTATTCTTAATATTACTGCACACTACCTTTTTAGTACAGATAACATTAGTATTCAGTATGATTCTAACAGTGGTCTTTCTATTGTGTTTACAGACAGCATTTCAAGTAATCTATCTAGGAAAGAACAATGATTACACTAATTCATAAAGGGTTAATTCATTTTCCAATTTATCTTCTTGTACAGGGAGGCACCAATTAGTACTATGATCTGCCTTAGTAATGAGGTTAATATTTCACCAGCTCATTGGACAGCAAAATTAAATTTTCATTTTTCTTCCTGAACAATTACAAAGGTTAACAAAATGAAAGTTAACTGTGAAATACCCATTCTGGGAGGAATTTTCCTGGCTGTGACTACAACTGGAGCCACAGAATAAAATTTAGATGCTTGTCTGTGGTCTATGCAGGAAACATAGTAACTTGGTGCAGCTTGGAACAAATAATTTCACCCATAATGATTCAAATAAAGTTTAAAGGGCAGAAATAAAATAGTCATGACCTTCTCTAAATGAGAGCACTGATTAACATGTACTAAACTCCAGAAGGTATACCTATACAGTTTATTAAAACAAAATGACAGATATACAATCATGTAGCAGAAAATTACCAGAAATCTTTGTTCCTACTGCTTTCAAGCAGGATGAATAATAAAATATTCAGTTATATTCCCAACATTATTAAAGACAATATATAAAGCATTCTTTCAGACTTTAACTATCACCTTATTTAAGTACTTGTGAATTTCACATTAAAACAGTCTACATTTTACAACTTTCTTTTATGATTTGCAGATTTAAACTTACTCGCTTAAAATGTGTACTTCAGTCTTTTCCTACAACAAATGTAATGAGAATTTTCATATATGAAAAATGTGTTGGTTTCTTTAGCAGACAATAAGACAGTCTTGAGGCTATTCCTTTAGGGAATTTAGTTAATATTCTAAATCCTATTTGCTAACAGAAGCTGGAAGTTAATTGAATATTCTCATTCTGTCTGGAGTTCTGACAGATCTTATACCTCAATGTATTCTTCAAAGAGCAGATAACTCAATCTTCCATTGTCATCTTAGGTTACTGTATGATGCTCTGATAGATATCAAATGTTATTTATTGTTGAGGCAATATGAAACTTCACTCTGAGATACACTTAATTGTAAATGCAATTTTATCTATGTTCAAAATATCCAGTATAAGCTGGGTAATAAAGTTGTTGCAATCCCATATGACAAGTGTCTGCTGTCTGCTCTGACAAAATGAAGTAAAGGTTATGTGTATTCAAAATGACAACAGATATCTCTGTGTCTCACAGTTCTCAGCTAGGTCAAGGAGCACAAAAACTAGTACATCAAAGTGCACATTTTAGAGAGCTGTTTCAAGGAGATAAAAACCTCATCAAAACTAAGATTCCTGCATCCTATTTCTAGCCACCAGGTGATTGTTGACATTTCCTGACGGATTAATAAATTGATATAGCTATTTATTATCATCAATACTAAATCTGTCAATCTCAATCCTAATGCTAGGTCATTTGAGCAGTAAAAGAAGTGAAAATACAGTACTGCATATATATACTTACATCTATACAAATGTATGCAAACATAAGGCAGGTTCAGAAATTATAAAAACCAGTGATGAAATGGAAAAAAAACCCATAAAAATGTAAAACCATATTTGATAAAGTTGTGTCAAAAATGAAGTATTAAATTTACCATTACTTTGCATGAATTTTTTTTTTTAATTAATAGGAACAAAATTAATCCTGTATAAACAATTAGAAACCTATTAAACTGAAGACATTTCAAAAACAGGGGATTTAACATTTGGATAGCCTTCAAGCAACATAATTTAAATTTTATACCATACCACTCATTGATGAAAAAGCAACTGAATGTTGACTCCTTTTCAGAATAAGAATAATAGACATTTAGAAGTTATGGGAGTCAGCTGCTCTGTTACATCTTCCAATACTCAGTCTGTTGATAATGATTCCTAACTACCAAAAAAGATATGCAGTATCATATTTCACTATATAAAAAAACAAGTATTCTAAAGTGCTCCGAAATTCAAAATATTTGAAGAAAATGACCTTAAAATATTAAATCTATTTAACAAAACATTTCTATTTTTTTTATGACATACCTTAAATCTATAAGTCATATGCTTCGCTTTTTTACTGAACTCATACATACTATTGTAAATAATCAACAAAAATAATTAATAAAGTGATTTGCATTACTTTTTTCAATAAATCAGAAAAGTTTTTTGTGCACCAATGGGTCTACCATATTAGATGAGACATTCTGATGAAGGCATTTCTTCAAGCTGTAAATGCTTTTATGAATTCCAGTGACAAAATGAGAAATTAAACCCATTCCGTGTGCTTGACATTTACCAAAGCTTTTAAGAAACAGTTTTTAAATGCCTTCAATGTAAATTTTTTCACTGGAAGAAAAAAATAAAGTCTTTATTGCAGGGAGTTACAGTCTAGGCGACAACTGAGTGAAAACAGAGAACCAGAAATGCACTAGCTCTCAGGCTTACCTCAAACTCAGCGTGCTTGTGGACATCTTCAGCTCTTTGTCGGTTTAAAATAAATTCTGCTTCATTTGCAACACGCACTATATGGTCTTTCATTGCATGACACAATAATCTGAAATAAAAAAAAATCAGAATTAGCCTTTTTATTTGATGTATTTCAAATAAACTATTTCAGCAGATTTACTTACAATGGAAAAATCAATGAAACTTCTGTAATTAAATTCTGCAATTAGTTGAAATGAAGTAATTTAATGTAAATTTTTCTGCACTGTGAAAGCGCAAAAAAATCACATTAAATGGAAAAAAAAATGTTTCCATTTATTATTGAAGGCAAAAGTTCTTTATGGAAGAATATATTTTGAGTATATTTTTAACAACAGTCTCAATATGAATACTGCACTGTCACTTAAAAAAAAATCTAGAAAATTGATTAAACTTTTATTTGTACCATTAAAAACATTAAATAGAGGTATTCCAGTTTCAGTCTTAAAAAGTAATTACTGAAGATTTAAAATTGAAAAGTAATATCAATATCTCATATAGTTCTTCAATCACTACTGTGAAAAGTAATCATTTTTCCATGTTTTCAAGGTATCAGAAACAGACAATCTTACTCAAAAAGGAGGGAAAAATAGATTAAAAGTGGATTGAGACTGAGGATGGCAGGCAGTCACATTAAGACTTTTCTAAAGACCACAAAATACAATGAAGTGCATAACAAAATTGCATAAACAACAGTTTAAAAACACTCATGTGTTTTTGGGCAGCAAGAATGGAACCAACTGCTTTCTTGTCGCTACAGGCCATATCTTGGATTGGCCATTATATTAAAAATTACTCTGCTCTTATCAGCAGGGAGTAAATCTCTCTCAGGATGCAATGATCTGACAGGTCTGTTCAGCATCAGGAAGAACTGCCTATTTTTCTGTGAAAGTGGAACATAGTCTGGGATTTTCCTTCTTACAGCATCTTGGAAAGAATTTCAGAGTTTCTTATATTAAGGCTGTGACATTTCTAGAAAATTCAACCCTAAGCTGGTGTTTGGTGTTAGAAGCACCACAAGTAAAATTCATTATTATTAGATATAAAAGTCATCATTACTAGACCTGTAAGACAGAAAGACCTGTAATACTAGACCTGTAAGACAGAAAGACCTGAACTCTTCCTGCCTCCTTTGTTCTACTGTCTGTGAAGAAAGGAAATCACTAACCCTGAGCTAATATTTAATATGTGTATATGGCAGGGGAAACCATAAATGTTGGGGCCTTTGTTTTAGACATGAAGAAAAAAAAAATAGATCAAGGTTTTATAGTGGATATTCATGTTTTTAATAACCCTTTTTATTATATCTAATCCTTTGCTATTTTAAAGCAAAAAGTTTTTTGCAAATTATAAGCTGAAAGGCCAAAGTTGCCTACAGTGCAGTCTTCAAAATTTAGCCTCATTTTTTTATCTACCCTTCTGGAAGATATGTTTCAGAATTTTATTACTGTTAAGTGTTCATATTTTTATGGTTAAGATGTAAGTGTAGGACTGTCCTCAGATATGGATTAGGAATGAACATTAGTGGATGTCAGGAGGATGGGGACAGATCTTTCCTTGTGCCCAGCAACAAGACAAGGGGCAGTGGGCAAAAAGTGGATCACAGGAAGTGATCCAGAGAGGTTGTGGAGTCTCCTGTCCTGGAGAAATTCAAAAGCTGTCTGGATACAATCCTGTGCAACCTGGGATATCTCAGTATTATTTCAACTGTGTCTTGCCAGCTACTTTATGCACAATCACATTTCTATCACTGATTGGGACTTCAAGAAAAAAGATTAAAAACTGTATGAACATTAACAAATTAGGGTTATCACAAAAGAGAGGACACATCCTCTTAGATGTGTATCATTGATTAAATTGTATGGTATCAACGTGTGGTAATAAGAGACATGCTGTGATTCATTTACCTTAGATGCTTGTATGCACCTAAGGTAGAACTTCAAAGACTAAGTGAACAATGTTTTTCCATCTAGAAGACCATTAATAATCATGCTAGTCCTAAAATCACTTGACAGAATGACGGACTTTGAAAAGTCACCCTGGATTTTCACCCTTCTTTGAAAAAAAGAAGGGTGAAAATCCAGGCCATCATTTAAAAATCTTGTGTTTTTAAA
This sequence comes from Lonchura striata, assembly GCF_050655825.1. Lineage (NCBI taxonomy): Eukaryota > Metazoa > Chordata > Aves > Passeriformes > Estrildidae > Lonchura > Lonchura striata. The sequence continues at coordinate 67,908,061 of NC_140703.1, forward strand.
GAAAGATGCCTTGACCCGGATGTTTTGATTTGCAAGTGCAAGAATACAGGGCTGAAAACAGAAGCGTAATAAATTAAAGCAGCTAAATTTGTCATCACTGAGAGGCAGCAACTACAAGGTTGCAGAAGCTATGTCCAACAAAGGTTTTTGCAAAGGTACATGCTTCTGTGCTTCTTCTGCTTGTCAAAGGAAACTTAGCATTTAAACTTTAAAAACTCTATTAAAAATAATATCTGGTATTGGTTTTTAGTTTTAACTGAAAGCTACTATGTATTCTCAAGCTACATTCCTACTAAATAAAAGATGGTCAAACTCTTTACTGAATTAAAGCAGAGCCAGCTAACCCAGAATCTCAGATCTATATGGACACAGCACTACACAGTGTACTGAGGTTTATACCTGATGAACAAGCATGATAATGTTGTCATCCTTTGAATACTAACCAATTTATCTATATCCTGAATAATTCAATGCACAGCATAAGTTTATTAGAAAAAAAAAAAAGAATCCTCCAAAAGTTCCAAAAAAACTTTTTGGCTTGAGAAAAAAATGCCTACAACTTCTTTATGGTTCTCAAAGGAAGTAAAACAAAATTAGTCAGAATGAATCCCAAATCAGGAGAAATCTTACTCTCATTAGTATGAAGGACTTCCAGTACATTAAAAAAAATAATATCTCCCTTCCCACACTAAGAGTAAGAGAAAAGAACAAGGGTCTCTAGGTCAGCAAATTCACTCCTTCATTACAACAGGCAACTACATAATTTAAAATCTTTCATAAACTGCCTTTAGCTTATGAAAGGCTTTTTTATTAAATCTAATTCTTGAAATGTGTTTTCATTATATGAAAATGTGATTGAGTTACTTGCCTCCCACAAAATTTTGGAAGGTTCTCTGAAGCTTAGAACCCTTTTCCTCTCCAATCCAAATGTATTCTTCAGCAGTCTTTGCTGTCTCATTTTACACAAACCTTGCCCTTAGGTTTATACAATTCTTCCTTTTTATGATCTCCTGGTAGTCTATGTGTTCCTATTCCTAAGTAAACCAGATGTCTGATTTTTCTTGGATGGCAAAACAGTAGGTAAGAGGAGTTTTACTAATATCATAATTAGATTTTACCTTTTCTGCAAGTGCATATCCAAAACTGTCAGCAGTATTCTAGACAAATTCTGTTGCTATTTACATAGTAACATTAATGCTGCATTACTTCAATGGAAATACCCTTTCTGATGCAATTCTAGAATTGTTTTCCCCAATTCTGGGATTTTGCACAAGAAAATTTCAGTGACAGATTGGTCTTTTACCTCAGATATTTCCAAAAGATGCATATATTTTCAAGAATATGAACACTATGTACTGTTACATTATAAAAATATTTATATAGTACATTACACTGTATAGCATTTATATTAATGCAGTGAAACCCACCCAGTATATCCTGATTGATATTTCTGTTATCTGCCCAATCAGGTTTCTCATCCACAGTTTTTTACAGAGCATTCTATTTTTTGGGGAAAAGTCTATTATCTCTATCTTCCCCTGATCATCATCCAGACCTGAGTGACCAATCCCACTGAGAAGCACCTGGAGGCACAAGAATTAATGTATAATTACTATACAAAGGGGTGATTTAAAATTTGAGACCTTTCTAATTTTTGCTGTCCTTTAGAAAAAAACCCTTTAGTGAGATCTCCTTATCATGGTGACTGAGTTATACCCACAGTTCTCATTCACATTTTTAAATCCTCATCCTGTCTTAGCAAGCACCACCCTCGACAGACTTAGTAGCTACCTTAAAGTTGAGACAGTAAGGAATCAGGCCTTCTGGTCATATTTATAAATTTCTACATATGTAGTACTTCCAAAGGACTAAGGAGTTTTATGAGAAGTTTCACCACAGCCCTGCTGTACTTTTTATTCTCATTTCCTTCAATTAATGATTTACCAAAAAAAAAAAAAAAAAAAAGCCTTGAGTAAAAAAAGTAAAAAATTGACCTTGAAAAATGTTTGACTTTACCCTGTATGACCATTTCTTTAGTTGCACCATTGAAACTTCTACCACTATTGAAGATAACTGTGCTTGCCAGATTGGCTGATCTCAGCCAAGAACTGATAACCAGCAAAAAATCTTAACTCCTCTTTGTGTGGCAATCCTTACTGCATAAGGTGGAAATCAAACATGACCTAACTTTACATTTCTCTTCACCCAGACAAGCTTGACTTATATTAATGCCCACAAATTTATAAACCACAGTTAAAGTTCCTTTACTAGGAAAGAGGTTTGACTTGGTTTTAGACCGGATCAAAAGAATTTCAGTAAGGAATTAATCAACAAAGAGAGTCTGAAATCACTTGTGCCTCAAATCCTTGTACAGGAAAATGAGCTTTCTGTTCAGACAACGGTGGAATTTTCAGCTCAAGATATGGGTGAAAAACTAATTAAAATAAGTTGATACTTCATAATAAGACTGTCAAGGCTTAAGTATCTGTAGGAATAAATGGTGGAGTGCATTAAGCCTAAAAATGGAAAAATCTCAGACTTTTGAGCAAGACCAGACTGAGGCAAGTTTCATAAATATGATTTATTTGTAAATAATGTTTGGGAGTAGATAAGAAGTTATTTTAAATCCATGTATCTAGCTTTCCAGAATTCTGTCCTCAGCAAAGTTACTTTAGAATTCCAGAATGCTTACAGGTTAAAGGAAGTTGTGAACAAGTATGTGTAACCAATCAGAAGCCCCTGTTTTACAGATAATGGAGTTTAAGAAGGCTGGATTGTGGAATACCACGTTTCATGAAGTCATTCAGATAAACAGCCAGTGCCAGGAAGAACTTTTTTAGAGTTTTGGAAAGAGAGATGGTGATAAGACTACACACAAACTGTATTAGAAACCTGTAAAAAATATAAGATGCTTGCAGCACATCTAACTGTGGATTAAAGGGTTATTTGTACACCTATTAGAACTGAAGGATGAAAATTCTTGTCGCACTCACTATCCTAAGCTGGGCTTTGCTATCCTGCAGTCATTTGTTCCTAGTAATAATCTCACACAGAGAGAAAGTGCTCATAGCTTTTATGCTGCTAGGCAAAAGGATTGAGCTTACATTACTCAGCCTTTTCTTTATTTTAAACAAACTAAAAAACCCAGATCATTCCCAAACAGCAATTTTCAAAAAAGTTTATGAAATGAACATTTGTTATAATTTATCTAAGGTCTTGCTTCCTCTATTCATTCCTGAAGTTCTGCCAACTCACATGTCCAGGGAAACAGATGTTTCTCTGACTTACTTTCATCATATGCCCATAGCTCTATTAAAAAAACAAAAACAAAACAAACAAAACCAAAACACACAGCACAGTGTGGAAATGTGCCATGTTTTCATCAAACAGTTCTTTTGACAATTATTATTTTTAATAGCACCCATAAGGAATGAAACCTATCATTGCTCCTGGTATCTGTAATAGGATAGTTCATAAACTAGTCTAAGTTGAGGAATTTGAAGTTCCACAAGATGCAGTACTGCTATGAATCTTTGAAAGTAAATGCCTATAAACTTTGCAAAGTAATGTCTAGTACAGAGGCTTCATTTCTTGCAAGACAGCAATGATGAAGAATACCCTAGATAAAAGTTTGAAATTATAGCATGCAAACACTGGCTATTCAATTACAACATAAGCACACTGACAAGACAAATTTCATAGAGAGTAACTATAATTGTTTCAGAGATGTCTCAGAAGCTGTAACTGATTCAATAAAACTCAGAGATGACTATAAAGAATCTGTTCCACTCCCATAAAGACTTGTTATTTTGCAGAAGAATTTTCTAAATCAAGAGGAATCTGTCTCTTTGTAATAGTGACTACCCAGTAAACATGCATGACCAGCAGTTACAACTCAGATGGCCTTTATCTCGGGATTAGGCCTTTATCTCAGCCTCTACTTTCAGAAATGATCTGATCAGGCAATGCTAGAAGGGGAAAGGATACCTCAAAACTTCTAATAGAGCTAAGAACTGTAGGTGTACTGACCCCACAAGTACACAGATGGTTACCATAACAATGCACACTTTCTCTAACACAAAGTATTTGTCTGGAGCTAGGACAAGGACAGCTATAGTAAGGAATATGAGATTATGAATAACCACATCTAAACAAGGGACACAAGTTCACTCTTTATCTGGAGTAGAAATATGACATTCAATGCCCACTTTTACAGAAGTATCTATGACAGGGATCCTCTGCTAAAGGAAGATGATATCTAGGATAAATTTCCATAAAACAGCCACAGTTAATCAAGGATTCCTCCAGTCAAAAGTTACACTTAGTGAAGATGACAATAAAGCAGAAGAATTTGGTTATATCTGTCAAAGGCAGAATAATCAAACACTTTTGCTTTTATTTATGATTTATACGTTGCTGCTTCCCCAGTGTTAATTTCTGTCTATATTTGCATATATTGGATTTTACACATCACACCATAATCCTTTGCATGTGGTAGCTCTGAACTCCATATAGTCTGATGACCCAATATATTTCTTTCTTGGATGATTTAGGTCAGGTCCCCATTCTGTCCAGTAATCAAGATCATGGACAAAAGAGAAACAAGGAACAGCAACCATTTTGGACCCTAAATCAGTTCTTTGAGAGCTATTAAGAGACCCAACTGCAAATGCACATCATAAATCAAATATGGAAAGTGGCACTATAGATATGCCTTTTAACACATGCCTGAACATTTAAGTATTGCAGACATTGAAAAATGGCTGTGAACTAATTTACCACAAACCAAACATATCAGAATTTTCAAACAGCAACAGAGAATGTCCAAAAGAAAATTTGATGTAGTTACCCCCGCAATCCCAGTTGAGGTAACAAGGAAAAAATATGTCTTTATGAGCCTCCTTCCAGGAGTGAATCAGTAATTCATCAAAATTTAAAGAAACACTGATTTCCAGATTGTTTAAACATCCTGTTAGTTTTTTTCAAAATATTTAAACAAAACAAGGTTTAAAAGAAAATGGCTTCTTGTGAATTTTAGGTATGCTCAGAGGTCCATGTAGGTGGATATGCTAAAATATGTATTTTCATGGCTAAAGGCAGAAAGCACACTTAGGTACAGAGATGGAATTACAGGAGCAAAGTTTACCATTTTAAATATGAGATTAAATTTATATTAGAATTAGACTACTTCCCTTTAAAATAAAGAAATGTAAAAATAAAGGAAATTATTTAAATGAAAGGAAAAAGATAATCTCTTTAAAGGGGTGAGTGTTGAGAAAGCTTAATGGGGGAAGGAAATAGATTATGAGGATAGTAATTCAGCTCTGAAAGATGAACAGATCATGACCTATAAAGTCCATCTCTTAAGCAGGATAGACCCCTAAGATATCCTGCTTGTCAAAAACATTAAGATAAGGTACAACCAATTAACCACAAACTTTGGACCCTGTTTAAGTAGTAAGTCTTTTATCTATTTAGTTGTCCATCACTTCAGAATGTAGAGTTCTAACTGCATGAATATTGTGGGTACATGAATATCGTGGGACCTTTCCAGTGTCAAGATAAATTATGTTCATTGTTTCTCTTGTGACCACAAATCTGGCTGTTTTATCTTTTATATCACAGAAAGCAAGCAGGTTCACCATGGATGGTTTCGCTTTGGTAAATCCATGTTGAATTGTTCTCAATTAGCTTCTCTTTCAAGCCAGAAAGTGTTTCAAAGGGACTTGCTGCACGGTCTTCCCAAGGGCCAGAAGAAAAAATGACAAGCTTTTCCCTGGGTTTTGAGGAATGTTTTAAAGATGGGTGTAATGTATGCCTTTCTCCAGGCACCTGTAACCTGCCCAAATTTCCTTGACTTCTTGGATCAGTGATCAGCCTCGCAAAGACTTTCATAACCACCAGATGTACCCTATAAGGTATCATGGGTTTGTATGGGACAAGTTGCCCCAAGGAACTCTTGACTCAAACCTTATCCACTCTTGGTAGATGTCCTCCTTGAACCCTTTCACTAAAGACAGAGCCTTGATAAAATTTAATTAAGATGGAGGCAAATAAGCCATTGAGCATCTCAGTGATATCTGTGACTAAATCATCCACCCCATTCAACAACAAGACATTTCCCTTGCTCACCCTACTAATGAAGCTCTTGTTATCCTTGTTATCTCTTCCAAGTTTCATTTCCAGCTGACTGCTGGCCTTCCTGACAATATTTCTCACGTGCTCACACTTCTAAATTCCTCCTTTCTAGCCAGCTTCCAGTCCCACCTCCTATGTACTCTTTTTGCATCAGAGTTCTATAATTTATTTTCCTGGCTGAACCACTCTCTTGCTACATATACATTTTCTCCTGTTCCTGCACTTGGATAATTCTGTACTTAAAAATCTGACACCTTTTAGAACTACCTTGAAGGAATACATTTACCTCCCATGGGATCTGATTGACCTGCTCCTGAATTGACTAAAATTTGTATTCCTGCTACTCTCAATCCTCACTTCCCTCGGGGCCTTGAACATCACTGTTTCATGGCAAGTACAGCCAAAGGTGCCATTAATTAATCACATTCAAAAATAATTCTTGCCTACTGGTAAACAGCAGATCCTGCTGTGTGTCAGTCTCATCTGTCTCATCATGTCATCCCCAGTCTTCAGTCATTGTCTTCCCTACATGCATGCCACCTTGTTGCACTTCCAGAGGTTGTCAGGAAGGTTAAAGACCCTCATGGATAGCTAGGATTTGTGATCCAGACACTTCAAGGTATTTAGAGAATGCTTCTTCCTTTCCCTCACTCTGAATGAGTAGTCTGTAATACCACTGTGACTCTCCTTTCATTTTGTCCTACATGCTATCAACTAGACTATCTTCCATCCCACTGAAGAGCTTCAAAAATCTGAACTGCTTCTTCTCAGTGAAGGAAATTCTATCTCCTTGCTTTCTCTGGCTACCTTTTCCAAGGAAACTGCCTATTGTAACACTTCTGCCATGCAGTGCAGGCTGTCCCACCAAATCTTATTCATTCCTCCCAATGACATCATAGTTTTGTGATTTCATGTGGAGTAATTTCTACTCCTAGTTGCCCAAGGTGTATGCCTTTGTATACATATTTACTTGAGGTGGGTGCTCTTATCCCTTCTTTTTGTCATCAAGCAGCCATTTTCTTTTGCCCTCATCCATCACTACTCGACTTAAATGTGGGCCATTGTCTCCCTCACATATCATGCCTAGAATTCTTTCCATGTCTCCTTTCACAGCCAACATTGTAGATGCATCCAGCTCTAAAATTATGAAGTCTGCTTATGTGTACACCCCAATGTAAATCTGAAATCCTAATTAAGCTGCTGTTAGTGAAGCTCTTGACATGTGTGATTCCCTCAACATCACTCATTCATAGCAGGAGACTGATTACATAGAAGCATAAAGTTCAAGATTGGAACCAGGATGTCACTAAATCTTTCAGGTGCATTACATACCTTGAAAGAATTAATTTAAATCTGTAGTCAGATCTCTTGTTACACTAAAAGTTGTTACAACAGTTCTATTTTTAGAAAACTGTGTTTTAGAAACCAGTGTTTCTGTATTGAATTCCAAAAATATGTTATCCAGATCTTCCAAAAAAAAAAAAAGCATTATCTATACCGAAAGACCACAGAAACAATAAATCAACCAATTTAAAATGAAAATGCAGTTTGTTAAAGTAACAGGAATATAGTTGTAATTATTTAAACTACACCTGTACTGAAATATTTTGTTAAAGAACATTTCTAATACATTCAAAGATCCAAAAGGTACTTAAACTATTTCAAGAAGAAATAACAAAAGTTAGGTACTCAGAAAATCACCTTATAGCATCCATATCTGAAAATATAGATGTTTAGCTGAACATATTAAAACTGTGGACTTTCACATTAAATCTAAATATTTTCATCCACATTCAAAAAAAATAATATTTATCAAAACTTTTGATTTATTTCCCAGGTCTCAAAATCTTACCCAGAAAGTCCTTCAAAATATTCTTAAGTCTTCGTTTTGCTTTCAATAATTTAAAATTCAATCATTATTGCGCAGTGATTATATGCAATTTTACATCCCATTAACCCTGCTTTGTTTTAATTATAAAGATCCTTTGTTAGATTCCTTTAAATGATCCAGTTTATAATTTCAGGTTATCCTAGGGAGCACTTTAATTCAGCTGCACATTCATCAACTGTTTATGTCCTGTTAATTGTTGACAACTGCACAATTGCATTCTCTAGCTATGATTGATGAATTGCATTCACAAGTTTAGCTATTAAGCAGAATAAATATTTATAACAATTCTCAGTTAAAGGATTGTTATCTTTGTCCCCAAAAGGGGAAATTAAAAACAAACAGGCTGATTGCACAGAAGAGCATTCCAGTAACACACACAGTTACTCTAAAACACCTCTCTGAGGAAACTATAGGGAGGAACTGTCCAAGGGCAGTTTGATTAGACATTCCTATGACTCGATTTAAGGAGTGATTTTAAAATTATACTTATTTTTGTAAAGTCATTGTTAGAGGGGATTAGAAGGTTCACTGGTATCTTAAAACCTGACTGCTAAATAAAAATATGCATATAAAAATATGCAGATAAAGGATTTGCTCAGAATGTTCATTTTATCAATAGTGAGCATGCAATAATATCTGACCTCAATATCCTGGCTGAGTAAATAAAAAATGTCCAAATGGTATTGCATATTATTATGTAAGAACATAAGCTTACTATAAATATTGAGCCTGTTGCCAGGTAATATTTCTTGTACAATGTACAGCATATGACCTACTCAGGTGAGCCCTATCATGGAGTAAAAAACTCATATTTGCACTTCATAGCAAGAAGAATTTCCAATAGGGTGGCTTACATTTCCTACTGCTGTATAGCACTATAACTTCAGTGTGCACAGGGAATCCAGGAGGATTTGTACCAGCCAAATACTGGGTAATAACACACTCCTTTTCTTTTTGATACTCCTACCCCTGCATTTCTATACTCTGACATTTTCTAAATTTATTTTCAAACAAATGTGTGATTTAAACACCGAAATATCAGCTAGACAAAAAATATCCTACAAAGAGAAGATTTGATACTTCATTTGGCAGTGAGATATCACTGGTGAAAATAAGAAATCACACATAAAATGACAATATCTCTTTTTTGTTTGTCTTGGGTTCTCTCCTACAAGAAGGGCCAAAGAGTCTCCCTTTGCTTCCCAGCTTGCTGGCTGGAAGTACTGAGAAACAATGCACAGAGTAGAACACATAGAATTAAAATTATTTTAGGACTGATAAAAAAATTCATTAAAAATTTCAAAATCAAGGAAGCTCATATAAACATAATGTCATGTGTGGTTTACAGGACTCAAATTGGCTGGAAATTCTAGATAAAACAGTAATGAAATTACAGTATAGAGAAGTATGTCTGTAAAATGAATGCTGTGCTCCTAAAACAGATGGAGCAGCAGATGGTTTTACAGATTGGGCTCCCTGGACTGTCTGGGTAAAACAACCTTGCTGCTCTGGAGAATGGTGGTTCAATTCTCAAATAACCCTAAACTTATATATGGCTCAAGGGAATTCTATTTCCTTCTGTCAATAAACAAAATTTTCAAAATTTACACACTTCAAAATTAAATATTTACTATATAAAGTATCTATACAATAAAACTCTTAATTAACATGGCTTTTTCAGAATCTTTCTGGAACAGATGGTGAGGAAGTATTATCACCCAATGGAATAAATGCAAAATGACTACTTGTTCAAAAGCTTTAAAATTCATTACCTTCCTTCATTGATGAGCTCAATAAATGCAAGTCCTGCATTCTTCTGAATAGAATTTTGCCATTCCTAAGAAGATAAAACATAACATGATCAAAACCCAAGGATTTTAAACCATATTTTTGAAGCTGACCCTGGTGACTTTCTAAGGAGATTGAATTTAGGCAGAACTTCTTAATTCCCCCCAACACTCCCCCCCTCATCAAAAGAATGATGTGATAATTTAGAAACTATAATTAATTCAGATTTTCTTATAAATTTCAGATGGTCATGTCTTCTTTTTCACCCTTAAGCAAGCTTTAGTTTCCCCTTGTCCAGAGAATAAGAAAAAACATCTTGTTTCTGCAGTTCATGCAGTCACCCAATGAACATTAGTGCAGCAAAGTACCTTCATGTTGCTTCACTGCTACACCTTGTACATTTTATTATAAAGGACAGGCAATAATCTGTGTAAAATCCATCCTCATAGAGTTCAATTTTTACTTCTTTCTGATTATAAATGAAAACAAACCCAATCCAAGAAAACAAACTAATTTTTTAAAATTGTTTTACTGTTACTATGGATTTCCAAGATGACATTTCAAACTAATCTAAACCACCTGATATTAAATTTATCAGGATTTTACTTCATATACTGCTAAGTTAAAGCGAAGTTTCACAATGCATCACAAATAGCTTTTGTCATAAAAACTACTGCTTCTCTCACATCAAGAATTCTGATACTTGAGATGAAAAAGGGTTGATCTCTCTTTCCAGCAAGTAAAGATTACATTCTTTTGCAATAATTCCTTAAAAATTTTCATTAAAAGCAATAAAAACTTCCTCTGCATTATAATGAAAAACAAAACCAGTACATTAGCTGGATTAAAGAGAGATTTCCTAGACTAAGACTATATGCTGTCAATGGGTAGAGAGTTACAATTACGGAACTATTCCTTTAATAAATTAATTTTTTTTCCAACAGTTAAAAATCAGGCCAAAATTCACAATTCTTGTTCCCTAATGTGGGTGAAAAAAGATAGCTTTGCATAGATAAGGAAAATTTCTCAAAGAACAGCTGTGCAATCTAGTCACTAATCAGCAAAGTGCTTCATACTGATTATACAAATTTACAGATTTGACCAAGTCATGCATCTTAGAAAAAACCCAACAACAACAATCTAATACTCATGATTGGTTTTATAAAAGGCAAGCTACTAAAATACTCCAAAAATTAACATTTTCTTGACCCGTGGCTCAGAAGATAACTCCTGGTTAGGGAAGACAGAGTATCAGCGTCCAAGCCTCTAGTTTATGAGCTAAAAAACCATTGTTACAGGTCCTTTCTTCAGTGTTGTTGATTTTGTTATTTTTAAAATCCAAGCTAATGATGAACCTAATGATATCACTTTTGGAAGTAGTTAAATCATCTGTGTAGAGTAGAAAATCACTCTGAGAAACTAAGAGTGAAAGAAGTCAATTACCTGAACACAGGCATCTTGAGAATTTTAGGAAACAAAAGTCTGTGTTGGAGATACTATTCAAAGTATAGCTTTTGTTTTTTTTTTTTTTTTTTTTTTTTTTTTTTTTTTTTACCAGAGCCTTTTACTGTACACTATAAAATCCACTATCAGTATTTTCTTTGGAGATGTTTTTGTGCACCACAGTTGCTATGACTTTGCAGTCAGGAAAGAAGTTGAAAAGAGAGAAGAGAAAGGAATAAAGCCTTCCTAAGACAGGTTAAAGCAAACAAGGCAATAATATTTTTAAAAAGAAACAGAGGGTCTATCTGTATCTGAAAAAGCCCAAGAGATTCTTGCAAGTATTTTGTGAGGTCTTCCTGCTCAGTGCAAACGTCTCAGATTCTGTAGAACATCCAAAATGGCTAACTGGATTTTATGTGAGATATCTTAAATTGCCTAAAAAGCCACTAAAAACGTCATTGATATGGAAGCAAACAAATAACTTCTTATATCTCCATAGGTGGAAAATCTCAACAATTTATCTGAAGTAATTATTAATGAAAAAAAATGTTTGAAGCTTTCTCAACTATCTACACAAAACTAGTGAAAAACAATGATACAGAACCTAGAAAGAAACTATGATTCATGGTTCATGCACTGTTGCACTACAAAGTAGCTACTACAGGATTTATTAAAGACTCTCAACCCTCCATTAATCCACAAATAAGGGAATAATCATTACTGCCAAAATTTTCTATCACTTTAAGGCATAATTTAACAAACAGATTCATGTTCCTGAGATATATGTGAAGAAGCACCTGGTTTTATTTTTTTTTCCATTTTGTTTTTAAAAGATGCAAAAAATAGATTGAAAATATAATTTTTCAGTGCCAGCACTAGAGTTGCCTTTGCAATGACCATTCAAGTCATTGCATGTATTTTAAGAACTGGATTAAGACGTGGAACAATTTTGTTTATATTCTCTTGGATTACAAAGTAATCTTTCTCTACTCCAACATGCAAGAAAATGAGAAAAAAACACCAAATGAAATGGATGCAGGGACAGTAGTTGGAAGATTTAGGCTACAGTCAAGTGGAATCACAGCATAGTCATGTGGTTATTAGCAGCTAAGTGCTTCAATGACTAGACTACATCTCATGTGGTTTGGTGTAGCTCATATTATGAATCTTCTGAGCCTTTGAGCAAGAGCTTGAAGCCTTTTCTGTGCCTCAAAAATGATGGTGGTGACTATGTGCTGAAGTAAAAAGAGCCTTTGACAAAATCATGTATGAGACAACTACCTCCATACAAGAATGCATGGATCTTTCTTCCCTTGGGGATCCTACTTGGTAGGGCAGTGAGGATGACTCAACAAAGTGTGGTGTAGAAGACTCAGAGGCTGTCTAGCACTGACAGTGTTCAAGAATGAAGACACCATTTCTTTGTACTAAAAATAGAACAAAAATTTAGTTTTTAACTTTATTGATAAATAAATGAAAAGAATTGTCTTTGTGCATAATCACTAAACATGACATTAGACATTCAGTTCAATTACTTCTGGTATGGCTTTGTTGTAAATGAATATTATGCAAAATTCCATTAAATTCTAGTAATAAAAATGTACTAAATTATTAGGATAATGGAAATTGACGCATTCCTTAACTTCTTCTCCAAATCTATTCTGTCATTGCTTGACAAGTGTCAATGCATAAAGAATGCATCAGTATCATCTCCTTGAAAGAAAGTTCAAACTGAAACTTTTTATGAAACTCCATGCAGAGGACAGGCGATGAATAACACAATACAAATACTGCTTGAAATTCAGTTGTTTTCCTATAACTGTCTGATATCATTACAATATTTACTTTTTAGTATATTTTACAAGTTCTATTTCTTGAAAATTCTCCAATCTCCAGTACACACACAAAAAAAAAGAAAGAAAAAAGAAAAAAACAGTCCAGGCATCTTAAATTGATAGTGGAAAATTTGCACTGGAGAAAAGTAGTGTAGGGGTCAAAAAGGAAAAACTAGACTTGGTATGTTAAGAACTTATTTTAGTTTATATTTCTTTCCAAATAATATTTTGCTTACAATTTTTAAAATTTTTATTCATGATGTCTAGAACATATCTTAAAAAAAAATCTTGTGTTAATGTAGTATAGTTATTAAAAAAATGAATTGTGATTCTCAGAGTTCTCTCACCCTTTCCACTCTCTGCAAGGAAGTATAAATTTGTGTCAAAAATGTCAAGTATCTCAAAGGAGTGCAGTTACTGAAACAGAAAGATACCTGGCATAGTAATAATCTTACAATTCTCCTTGAACTACAGGTGCTACTGTGTCAATTGTATCTTCATTGGACTTTTCTTTTCTCCATGTCTTAAATTAATTGAGGTAATTTTTTTTTTTGTTATCCTGAACATTTAGTGAATTTTCTCGTCTAAGACGCTGATAACTCCATCGATACCTCAATTCTTTGATCACTACATTGTAATTAAAACTTATAGAGACAGATGAAAATCTATTATACCAACTTTCTACTTTCTAGACCCTTAAATATATTTGGTGGAAAATTTTGTATGGAGCTGAACAGGTGATAGCTTTCATCTGGAGAAGGAAATGGAAACTATAAAAATGTGTTTGCAATTCGCAACATGCATGTAATTTAGCTAGGGTTTGAATTCCATGTTGTGGAGTTACCTCCTAAAATCACCAATAACTTCCTATCCAAAAATCACCAATAACTTGCTTTACTTCATTTAGGAGGAAATATTCAAAAGAAATGTTACATGATGTACAAAATGTTTTGTGGTTTTTTTATGGCAGAAAACCGTGTCCATTAAAAGCAGGTAAAAACAGGAAAGCTGATTTCAAGACACAGTCTCATAAATTTTTGAGATGATTATACTGCTTTTAAGTTCACAGAATTTTCCCTTCCAGTCCTAGAAGAATTTACCTAAAGATATTGGAGTCTGAAAACCTTGCATTATTGTTTGGAATGAAAATCAGATCTAAGAATTCCAGTAACACTGCCTGTGTACTTCTCTCATACTCACATATATACTGCTGATAGAGGATAAAAAAAATGTATTCTTGGTCTACTATTTCAATAAATTTGGGATCAATTTTAGGCTTTTGTAATTGGTCATCCATTTTAAAAGTGTCTATTTCCCACAATAAGCAAGCTGCAGAATGACTGACGACATCCTCCTGCAAGGAAATTCTGCAAGTTTTGGAATACTCCTGGTCTCTGGCCAAATCCCAGAAAGGAAAAGAATGTGAAACTTTCATAACACTATTTGCATGAATATGAATTTAATAAAACAAAGGTAATAGAAAGTTTTAGATTATGGTTTTACAAGACTACAGCCTCTATTCTCTTGACTTTAAATAATATGTTAATTTTTCGCTTTCTTGGAAACACACAGACCCATTGCCCTTCTGGTCACCTGTGGTAATTGCCCAATTTATCTTGAAAATGAAGTCAAACATTCCCAGAGGAACAGTTCATAGGTATAGTGGAAGAAAAAAAAAAAACAAAACAAAAAAACCCTACAATTACAAAAACATTTATATTATTCAAACACTAGGGAAATGGCCAAATTTATTTAGAAAATTAACCTTCATGATCTTGTAGAAATTCTGCATAGCTTCTAATACAGGCAGAATATATGTGCAACAAGATACACATTGCTCCATGATTTCTAGAGCTCGCCTCCTGACTGGAAAAATACTTTTTTTTCAATTAAGAGATGCTAAAATTATTATAAACAATATATACGCTGTGTATGGCAATTTATCCTAAATGCTTGTCCATTTTTTACTCAACCACTCTTTGATGATAGAGATGGATAACTAATTTGAAGTCTTCCCAAAATAAATGAATGAATAAATAAAGAAATCTTTGTATGTACAAAAAGTACTCTTCATATTGTCTCCATTATAGGGAACCCACCAAAAGCTATATTTATTATTTATGATGGGCTCTAGTAATGAGCTTTGCATCCTTTCTCAGCCCTTGAAGAAATACCAACTCACTCTGACTTTCTATGTATTTCCTCCAGGTCTCAGATCCTTCTCAATTGTGTAAACAGCTTTATAGAGAAGTCAGGGGAAGACACCTTGCCATATTAAATACAGAGGCTGATTTTTACACTTTACTGATTCTGCCTGTCTTGCCATGAATCCAGAAGTTGTTCAGATCAGCATCTCACTGGTGTGTATTCGTTAATATTTTTTGACAAAAGTACTCTGAAATGGACAGGCAAGAAAAAGGGCCAGAAGTCCCTTGATAACTCTGGTATAAGATAAAAAAGAAAACATCTTGCTTATTACTAAAAGCAAAACACAGAATTAGTTTTCCAAATGTATGGGAATCTGTACAGACACCTCACAAAATGATAAGAAAGTAAAATCACTCAACAAGTAGGAAAGAATATACTAACAGTTTCCATTTGAAAGTTAGATTATCAGAAGCAGATTATTAAGAGATGAAGACAGATTGGGCTGGAAGACATTTTACATATGGACAGTCCAAGAAAATCCTCTGATACCCCTTTAGTGTATATTAAAAAAAGAAAAGGTAATAAAAAACTATCAGCTTTTGGAAAATAGTTTTCTACATAATTTACCAGGATTTCTGGTTTGACAAGGTGAAAAATGCTGAGGGAGGAAAAAAATCAAAAAAATAACCAGAAAAATCTCTCTTCCCCAGAAAACCACTTAATTTTAGAGAAAAAATACAACAAACAGATAAAAAGAAAATTTTTTGGCTTCTCCTGTAGCTTGTATTAGAGTTCATTTAGGAAATTACACTAAGTGTATAACAATCTATTTGTGGACAGGCCATGTGGTGCATTACGAGGAGCCCAAAATCAACATTAGAACCTAAGTATGTGCTTAAGCTGTACCATATTTGTACTGCATAAAGACACAGATGAAATATTCCTTTCCTTTTGATGGACCTTTATGTAGTATAAATAGGATGAGAATATTTTAGAAAGTACTCACTTCACCTACAAAGATTTTGGTTATTGAACTTAAATTTGAGCCTGTGGTAAAATGTGAAGATACAAAGCCTTATTTTGGAGCAACATTGCTGAATATTTCATACACATTTCTAGTGGCTTGTCCAACATATGAAAATTTGTTTTTTTCATTTATATTCACTTCCATCAAACAGCAAAATTCCTTTTTTGTGTCTTGACTCTCAGAGACAGACTGTCTTTCCTAGAGCCCCAGACACTGATCTGCAACCTGCTATAAGCTATTGGTTTTATGGCTACCTTAGAAGCACAATTAGTTAAAAATAACTTTTTTACTCAGGGTTCATTTGTGGTTTGATGTGGTTGTTTCCACCACTATGTATCCTAATGAAAGGGATCAGTACTAACATGGAGCTAGGCATGGAGAAGATATGGATACATCTGGAAGTGTGATCTTGGCCAGAGACAAGCCTAAAGTGACCACTAAAACTGTAGCCTAAGAGTGTGATTCCATTAGATGCAGAGATCTGAATTACAGCTTGCTGCCATGAAAACACGAGTTGTGTTTTCTCTTTTCTCCTCTGTGCTCCCAATTTTTCAATCCTGAATCCTTTTCTCTGAGTAGCTCTGGTGGCTGCTCAGAGAAGGCACAACAAGGCTCTTAGCTAAAGAACCACTAAACCAGGGAACAAATGTCTGAGTAGTTTTCACCTGTGAGTTAGTCTTGTAGATATCAGAACTGGTACGAAAGTGCTGTTAGCAGAGAAGAAGCTGCAGGATGGAAGTAGTGTAGCAGATACAGAACTTTGTTAGCATAAATGTTTGAAAGATATGCTGGAAAAAAGGACTATTGAAACAACGAGTTTTTGTATGTTTGCACATGTGTTTCTATGCATCATTCCCCCCTGTAAAATCAAATTTCAATTCAGATTTTTGCAGTTATATTATATGCAGAGTTGTCTCCTATTTGCACTAGTACGAAAAAAGACACAGTGGATAATGCAACAGAACAAATACGAAAACACAAGCAAAGGTAAAACACCCAACTTGTTTCATGATAAGGAAAAGAGATTTAAAAAATTTTATCTTCATAGAAATTTGTATAACCAACCCTAATTTCATCACTGAAGTTATATCAAACTTAATTTCCTAAATAGATTAAGTTACAGGGTTTTTTTTCCCTTAGATTTAAGGGAAGCAGCTATTATTTAACTTATCTTCAGCCTTTCCCATTGCAATTGGTGTCAAAAAGACAAATAGCAAACAATTCTGTAACTGTTCTGCTGTCACAGTTACTCTGAAAAGACTATCACTTACTTAACAAAAATTATAGACTATGAGAACCCTAGGTATACCTCTGGAGGGAGATCAAGAAGTATAATTAGAGTTGAATCTAATATTAGCAACAAGAGCAAACAGACAAGAAATATTACAAAAAAGAAAATTCTATAATGAAAAGTAAAAGGTTTCTGCACAGCAGAGCTAGACAATTCCCCCTTAAACTCTCATGCAAAGCCATGAATACAGTATATTTAGTATCAAGAATTGTGCACTGTGCTTCTACTATATGAATTGCATATTTCAAGGCTTTTTCTGGTCAGTGGGACCAGAAAAATATTTTTTTTCCCTTTTTTTCCTTTTTTTTCCCTTGATTTCTGTGTTGATCAATTGCCAGTTTCTAAAGAGCTATCCCATACTTTGAAGCAGAAGATACATCTAGATGTGCTAGTGTCTACTGAAATCCCTGCAGTGCCTGGTTGATGGGGCTTTCTTTATTCTCAGAGATACAAAAACTATCAAATTTCCTCTCTGAGGATTCCCTTTGAATTTACACCAGCCAGGCACATCTTTGGGGTATTTTTAAAATTTGTTAATTGTTTTTTACATCTCTCTGTGGAGTGGGACAAATTTCTTGATAATGTTCTGAATTTTTTCTGCCACTTAGGATTATAAGGCATTTATCCTTATAATAATTATATTTTTAAACAGACTGAGTAACAAGATGTCTTAAAAAATAAACCAGTATTTTCTTTTTAAGAAAATTATTTTCTCTTGTAAATAGATGAGATACAGAAAATACAAGTGGCATGAGAGAAAACTCCTTTGGGACACAACTACTCAATTTCTTCAGAAGCTGTCTCCCCAAAGAGAGGAATCTGCAAAAGATCTGGAAGTAATTAGAAACTATTGTAGTGTTTTGGTTAGGAAAAAAAAAAAAGAAAAAATAATATTAAAAAAAGTAATTGAAATCTAAATCTGATGTAAGAAGGAACTACACTGTAAAAATTGATGCATTTTTCTAATACTGCATGGCTTATTGAAGAAATCTGCCACTCCAACAGCAACACAGCTGTGAACATGCTCAACTGGGCTGAGGGAACAAAGACCAGCTAATCAAGCACAGATATTGTCAAACATAACACATCTTCATCCATTTTATGTTAAAACAGACTAATTTCAAATAGAAAGGCCTATCTTAGGAAAAGTGAAAATCATTATATGTTTATTCTCAATTATTTAGAAAATTTTTTCAAGTGCTTGGATGTGTGATTATGGTTTATATAAGAAATACAGAAATTAAAACCTTCAAATTAAGCTAAATTTTAATCTAGTGCAGTAGGTGTTACTAGGAAAAGAATATAATACAATTACAGTACAAGAAAGATTCTGAAAACACAGACTAGTGCTTTTTGCTCTTCCCCAAATCTACAAATGATATAACATCCATACAGGAGTTCCTTTAAAACTTAAAATGTATTTTTCACAGAAACTCCAAATTCCTTTGGGGGAAAGGCTTGATTGCATACTCCTCAGAGCCTAAAAGGCTGCCCATATGAACTGAATTATCCATGACATGTACCTTCAGACATTTGTAATGTGATATTTCATGTAAATTTAGACCATACCTAGAATGTGAGCCTCTGGCAATGTTGATTTTATTCAGGAGCTCAGATAAGAAAAAAAATTCTGACATCCTTGCTAATCTGTAGTCGTTAACATGGAATTTCCAACATAAAAAGCATAAAAGCATCTAATTTGCTGTAGCAAATGAAAGGAAAACAAACTTTGCATTTCCCTTTCCTTTTCAATGTCTAAAGTTACCCTGTTCTGTGCAAACAAAATTGTACTTTTCAAAGATTTTTATTATCACCATCTATCTTTTGAGTGACACTTTTCAAACTTCCCCACATAATCTGGAAAATGTCATTCAATTTAAATATGAAGGATTTACCCATGCTAGGAAGAAAAGCCCTATTTACACAGGAATTATTAAAAATGCACTAGTTATATACTTTAGGCAGAGCTATATACTTTATGCAGCCTTTCCAGTTCACATTGCTTAATTTGTCATAAGAAAAAACTCATGTAGTCTATCTCTTCTTTATATAGAGATGAGGTATCCTCATTTGCCATGGACATCTCCTATGATCCTAAATTCAAGCTCTGCAAATACTAGACTGGATTATGATATTTGGCTGTTATTTTCTTCTAGTTAGTTTATGTATTAGTATTTAGCATATAATAGCAATTATCTCGGATTTTTTTGACAGATAGTTTTAAAATGTAAATAATAAATAAAAAAAAAAATCTTCCCTGTTGATGAATAGAAATACAGACTGGTCCATTTACTCCTATAGGACAAACCACTATATTCTGTGGAAATGCTACTGTTCAGAAGAATATTCCAGAGGTCAGGAAGGTGAGGGGAGGAGACTGCAATTTGCACCACTACAGCCCCCTGTTGACCAGTTCCTGTAGAAATAATTACTATGACTCCCCCAACAAACACTACAGACTTAGCTCCTGAAGTATTTCCTAATAAATGGACATCCAGAGACAAAATCTTCCTTATTTAGAAGACAAGAAAACAACCCTGAAGTATCAGACAATGTATAAAAATGAAAAGCTTGAAATTTCCCCAAGTAATTAGGTAGATGGAAAAGAGTTCTTCCAAGCAAACAGTGAAGAAAATAAATAAATATTTGAATCTTCAAAATGATTAGGCTCTTCCCATTACTCTAGGTATAAAATGAACTTTATTTTTGAAATACTTTGAAATAAACCCCAACATATATGGTAGTCATAAAAACAACAAATTGATTTTTGCTGCATTTGTTACACAGCTTTACTGAGATGTCTAAAGAAAGAGCATTGGAGAAAGAGCTTAAATTTCTCTCTCTTCCTTTCAATCAATATTTGAGGCAAAGTTTCATCTCTAGGGCCCTTAATGGCAGGAATTCCTGGAGCCAGCAAATGAGTAATGTTAAACCTATGATTAGATGATGAGGCCATCAAAGACACTAGACCCTAATGTTACATTCCACTTTATTCTTGAGAACTGCAGTAAAACTGAAGGCTAGGAAAGAAAGGACTGTAAGTTATTTTTTCCCTTGAAAAAATGTTTCAAGAGCTGTTAAAAATAAAAGAAAAAAGTTGTATGACATGAACACTGAGCTCAAAAGCCTTAATGGATCTTTTGGAATTTTTTTGGAACCCAAGACTTCACCATTAGGTAACAAATTTTTCAAGTACCCTGCTAGAGAAGGTTTGAAGTTGAAATCCCACTGAGGATTCCTGCCAGGGATATATTTTTCTTTTACTTTTCCCTAACTGATATCCCTCTAAAAGAGGAAGAAATATAAGGAAGAGGAAAAAAAATACAAAGGAAAACAAGATTTAATGATTTCCTTATGACACAAGCTTGAAGAAATGCAACCTACAGACAGGCAAGGTAAGTTGGAACACTCTCCCCCAAATCTACTTGTAAATGTTTATTATTTTCAGACAGATTTCTCAAAAGTAGATTTTAATTTCAATTGTGCCTAGAAACACCTTTGTTTACAATTTGTTTTTAGTGTATGCTGTCAATGTGCAGTAGTGAATGCTTAAGAAAACATGCAAAGAAGTAATTTTCTTTGATAATTATATAATAAGTTAACCTGGGAATTTTATTCACAAACTTGTTTTGAGTTGAACTGGTATTATAGTTCTGTGGGGAACCCGGTTAATGAAATGTTCTTATAAGTTTTTAGAGAAGTATAAAAACTTGCAAGGTTATTTGAATCTGTTGGGAAACCAGTTTTCTTACATCCTACAAAGTGAACAATGTTCTAAAATGTTTGCTGTTAACTTCTTATTGGCAGTTTAAAGTAAAAGGATATATACACAATATTAGCCAATAACACTTCTATCAAAACAAATAATATGAAAATTGAGATATAAATAATACAAACAATATAAGAAACTAGTTTAGCTTTCAATATTTTATTTTTGAAAGCATTTCAAAACATTAATTAATTTTTATTCCCGAGAAACCCATTACTGCTGTGTTAAAACCCCAAAAATTAACCACAAAAATTTTATGTAGAAATGTTCTGCTTCTGCCAGTTCTTGAGGACTACTTAATCCATGTTCTGCTGCTTTTTATATACTGACAGCTACGTAAAATATTCAATGTTATGTCATGTATATCAAAAGTACTACAGTCAGCACAAAGTAATGCTTTAAAAAAATCACTAATTCAAAGATAAATTTCAACATAAAATTATGACCACAGTATCCTACTTACATAATCTACATAAGAACAGGAGGAGAGCTTATACACAGAGAAAATTAATAACATACATCCATACACTTTTAGAACAGAAATGCAAATATACCTCGTATGCCCTGTGAATACAGAAAAAGTATAGAATGAATATATATAAAAAAAAAATCTACAATTTATATATCACCAGAAGAAACTAATTTGGTTTTTCATTTGTAACAAAATGGAAGAATAAAACAAATTGCCAGACACAATTCCTTGGCTGACAGTGATTACGCAAGAAAATTAATACAATCAAAACCAGAGAATGTCTTACCTGTGAACAAAGCAGCATAACCAGTTCAACCACTGAAGTACTTGACTTCATGCAAACAAGACCTGCAATAAACAGTCAAAAATTAGTTTAAAAGATGGTGGTATTTAGATATTATAGCTCCATTGTTCCAGAAATCCATAAAATATATAAATTTATATTTTTTATAATGCAGACTAAAACAATTTTCAAGCACAATTAACTGAGAATTTCAGTT
Organism: Lonchura striata; assembly: GCF_050655825.1. Lineage (NCBI taxonomy): Eukaryota > Metazoa > Chordata > Aves > Passeriformes > Estrildidae > Lonchura > Lonchura striata. Next base: position 67,930,363 of record NC_140703.1, read on the forward strand.
TCAAGAATATTTAAATGTTCAAAAGAATCACCTGGAATAATCTAGACCAGTTCAGGACAGAATGTCTTCTAATTATTTTTCGCATTTAGCTTAATTATTTAAATAAATAAATATCAGTACAATCCAAAACAGTTTAATGCATGATAAACATAAGTTAACAGCTTTTGAATATTAAATAATGTAAATTCATAAGAATAAAATGATCAGTTAATAACAGGTAAAGAATAAAGCCTCTGCTTAGATATAATTTTAATTTTCATCTAGTAATCGATTATCCTGTAATTGAAAGCTTGAGTATTGATGAAAGAGGCATTCATGTGAAATAATATTTTTATTAAAATCAAACCCCATAATTTTTAGTTTCTTAAAACATTTTTGTTTCTTGAAACAAACCTTGAATTATGTAGTCTGTTACTCAGACTTAAAATAATAAATACCTAGTAACATTGTCACTATTGCAAATACTCGTTTGCATCTTTGGAAATGTAAACTTACTCTCTGAGAGAAGGATGCCATATCTAAGTATTTTAAAAATTAATTGTAAGGACACTTGCAGGAAATTTAATTTCTACTGTTACCTTTACATGTGCTAGCTTCTGTTATCTAACACCATGTAGACATTAATATGATGATTTAGGGCATGGAAACACTTTGGCTGTGTTATAAAAATGATAAATTTACAAATAAGCTTACAAGTTAGGGGTAAATAGGTGGCTGGAAAGCAAGCTGATGTGCTTTAAGATGGTTTCTACAAACAGCGATTAGAGACAAAAGCACTCCTACATGATAGCATGTATATTTATTTTGGGTAGTGGATAAATACCCTTTTGTGCCCATTTTACTAACAACCCCATCCTTATTGTACAGCAACACAGAACAAGCTGTAAGAAGCCACCAGGCTTCCATTCTATCAGATACAGGGGCAGTTAATGAAATAAGAGGCAGATGTGCAAAGCTCATTTAGTGAGACTGTAATTGATCAGCTATTCTCATGCTCAAGTGCTAGAAGATCAGAAAGATTAATGAGATACTTATCACCTGCAGGCTTCTTCCACTGTTTGGAAGCTGACAAAGAAAATCCAAATGGAAGACTGAACTCTACAATTAAGCCAATGCAGGTAGGACAGACACATCAAATATTTCATAATAGAATGTTGTCTGGTTTATTACGCATTCACCTCTCATTCTGTAAAACTAAAAAAAAACCACCAAAACCAAACAAACAAAAAAAAAACAAACCCAAAACCAACATGAAAAACACAAAAATAACCCCTGTCTGTCACACACTCACTAATCATCTTTCAAAATCAGACCTCAGGTGTACTAAGACATGACTAAGGCAAAAGAATTCTCTTGGAAACCTATCCTCATGCTACAGTCTTCTAAATTTGTACATGCTCTTACTTATGATTTTACATAAAAAAAACCCAAACAAACAAGTGTATCCAGAATAAGCACCATACAGAGTTATGAAAAGGAAACCAACTAAATTACATAAAAGTGATTATGCATCAGCACTAAAATCTTTTTATCTTCACCAGGTTTTCAAAAAGAAACCTTGACATAAAATATATACTTTGAAGAGAATACATAATGAGTATTTTCTGGCTTAATTAATTAAATAAGAATGTTCTTAGAAGTTAGCATTCTTATGCTACCTGTGCAGCTTCAAACAATATGAAAAAAATTTGGAGTGTTCCTAAAATGTCACAAAGCTAGAATAAATGCTCATGATTATCATCCAGATAACAACGATGATCTAGTTCTAATAATACAAAGCTGCAGACATGAAAAAACATGACTCTGTTTGAAGGAGTCATAATTGCTTAGACCAAGATTATCTATTTACAATAAGAATTTTTATGCACTATATATGCACTCTAACTTTTTAACAACGTGATAATGATATGGGTCTAAGTGGTCATCTGACCTCAAACTGATGTCCTTTCACTATTCCTCTGGACATTACTTGAGAATGTTTATATATCACATCTAATCAACTGCAAACTTGGATGTAGCATTCCAGCACTAGAAAGGAGAATAAAATTGATTTTGTGAAATTCAGAAACAGAAAAGGATACAGAACTGACATCTGGTTAGCACATCAGCAGACCCCTCAGTTATAACCAGCTCTTTAATTGCCTGCTGATGAAACAACCCATTGGTGACACCATTAACATTTCTCATAACCATTAGTATTAAAATAGATTGCTTTCCATGTCCAAAAGCAACAAATAATTATCTTAGAGACTGTAGCACTTTTCTCATATGAAAATACAGAGAGAAATAGGAAAGTCTCATTAAAGAAGGTCACAATGTCAACATGTTTGTCTCAGTCTACTGCAGAAATTAAGTGTGCAGCTCTCTACTTATAAATTAGCAGAACTGGGAGTGGTCCAGACAGAAAATGGAGAATCTTGTGCACTTTGATGGTCAGTAAGGAAATAGAAACAGAAATACTTTCTGTTCACCTTTAAGTACTCATATCATACATTCCTTGAAGTAAAACAGAAATGTGAAACATTCATAGCAGGACCACCATTTTGTTTTATAAATTTCTTACATATCAGCCCCCTAATCCTACTTCAGGGACTCCTTTCACTCAAACCACAAGGTAAAGTCTGTGCCCTCCATTATATGCTCAATTTCCTCCATCCTAGCTGCCAAGGGCTCTATTGTGTTTTTTCCCACTTTCACTTCTTCCTGATTGAGCAGTTAGGGTTTGAAATAAATAACGATTTTTTTTCCTGATACGCAAAACACAATTAATCTTCAAAAATCTACTGTCAGAGTTGTTGTGCAGTCAATAGTGGTGAATGATAAGAACAGATCAGACCTAATGGAGGATAGATCTATTTCTGCCTTTTAGAAAAAACTGTAAGAATGCAATCTCTGGTTGCATTATGAAGATTCCACATCATCAAAATCTGCAGGAGCAAGTTTAGGAAGAACCCCAATCCCTGTCCTATTTAACTTTTCCTTCACAGACCAGAAAAAAAAGAAAATTTTATTACTCTTTCTAGATTTGTACCCTTCTGTCTTCTAGGAGTCCAAACTGTGTGAACTTTTTTTTTTTTTAGCATAGAACACGAACAAAAAAAATTTCCCACAGTGCAATCTATATCCTGACATAAAAAAAAATAAAGGAGGGGTAGAAAAGTTCTCTCCCATTTTTCAGAGAGTACAAAAGACAAACTGGTTGAGATCTCTTCATAAAACTAAAAATAGAATTTGTAGTATTAGAATCTGAATAAATACCAATTTTCCAATTGATTTTCTAAATTCCAAAAAATGTATTTTTTCTTCCTCTTTACCATTTTGCAGGGTGTGACAGAATTTTCAGCGTGTGAAAAATTTTATTAGTTTTAACATAACGAGGAAGAAAAGATAACAAGCTTGGAAAAATAATGTCTTCTCAAATTGAAGAGAGCACACAAATCTATTTTCAGTTCTCTTCCCCTTCCTTAACTCCAATGAGAAAAAGGATTTGCCACTCAAACTAAAACTGTTGTCTGCATTCTTCAGCAGCAGATAAGTTCTTATACCATCTGTATCAAATGCCATTAAGGAAGCTAATGTAATTACTAAAATACAAGTGGATATTTCCTGCATACAGCAAGGTTAAAAAGGTCACTGTTGAACTGAATGAAGTGCGCATTTTTTACATTTGCTGTTCTTTAGTTGTTTTCTTCATGGTCTATTCTCAGTCCATTAAATATAGCCATCAAAATTCAGCAAGTTGATGGCAACAATGACCACATATATGGATGCAAAAACTGGGACCATCAAGTGCATGACCTTAGCTAATCTGGAATAAATGATGTATGCCTGGCAATTATCTTGAATTGCTCTGGTTTACTTGACTTCTTTCTCAGTGTTCTTCTGTTGGCCCAAAGATATGCTAATTATGTCTTTTTGCTAGGACTTATTAATGTCTAAAAAAAGATTAATTTAAACTATACTGTTTTAGTCATGCCTGTGGCATTAATGAAGTCATGGGTTCAAAACTTCCAAATCACCATGCTGAACTAGTCAGTGTGAATTTACGTTTTGAAGAAATATAATGGAGGCTGATAAAATCAATTTAAAAAAAAAAAATCCTCATGAAATAAGATCATGGTTTTGAACTTCTTTTTATTATTATTAATACAATGTGTGTATGAGTCTAACTGAATACCACCACAATTTCATCTGGTATTTATCAAGGTTTGCCTGCATTTTCTTTCAATGATTTTACTTTGTGTCAACTTAAACCCTTATTGGAACTGGAATCAATTGTAATACTAGCAAAAACAAAACCTAAATGTTTTTATAGCTCATGTTCAACTTAGAAAAAAAGATGCAATTAACAAACCTTTACAGCCTTTAGAAATCTTTCCCTCAATTATAGCTTCTGCTTATCTGAAAAATTTCAGGTATGGCTAGGTGAAATGTTTGAGAAAGTTGAATCCATTTAACTCGGTTCACAGAGAAAAATTGTTCCTTATTACTCCTCTACAGCACATAATCAAAATTATAGGAGCTTTTTATAGTACAAGATACTTATGAAAAAATACACACATGCTATTAAATCCATTATTCTAGCAACATGTGAAAAGTGTGTTAATTGTGCCTAGAAATGAGAAAAAAAGACCTAAAACTAGACAAAAAGAAAAATCAGAAAACATTGTAATTCTTCTTTGTAACTTTTTTTGGTAAGGTAAGCTTTTTCTATTTTCTAGTTATATGGTGTTACATGTCCCTTAAACAAAATTGTATTGTTTCAAATTATTTCGAATTGTTCATAATCATTATGGGTAATTCATCCTGTGATATCTCTTCCCATAAGCCTCAGTGATTTCTGTACCATGAGACAGAGTAGGAATTTTCTACCGACAATTGCCCCTCACAAATTGGATTTTCATTTTTGATAGACTATTCCCTTATACTTTGTTCAGCATTTGTTAGGAATGGCGCAACAAAGTTTCAAGCACATTTCTCCCTGGGCACAAAAACTAAAGCACTTTTTAGCTGTGAAACTAACTAGGACAAAAATTATGGTGATGTTTTGGTTGGATATGTGAGTTTTCCTTAAAATTTACTTGTTCGTTCTAACTCTCTTTGTTCTGCCAGCAAATTCTGGCACATGATTTCTTGAAATATATTTCTAAATCTAATTTATAATCAAAGAAATAACTCTAGGACTCCTTTTTTGACCAATAAAGTTATCTGGATAATTTAAATCTATATTATTCCCTCTCTTCCATAGGCTGTCACTCAGAGAAAATTAGATTCAAATTAATGTTTTTCATGAATTATCAAGCTGCTGGGGAGTTCCCTAAAGATCTGAAAGGAGAGAATATGGAGAGAAAATAGAAGACTGGTGAAAAATTTGAAAGTAAATGCTAAGCATGCAAAACTCAAACTGAAACAACAGATGTTCTTATTCCAAACCAAGCAATTATTGGGGGGGCTGGGGGGAAGATATGTATTAAACAGAATGCAACGTTTTGCAAGATTACACCCAAAATTGGTTTTAGAACCATACATATGTCACATATTTTGTAGGCATTTAAATTACACTAATGGTCTTTATGAAAAGCAAAAGCTGGGAAATATTCAGAACTTGAAGAAAGTCTGCAGATGGAAATCACAGCCATGTTGCAAATAATTATAACTTTGCTTTTACTAGATGAAAGAAAACACTATTCCAAAGAAAGTAGCTCACTAAAATAACAAAGTCAGAGTTATGGATTTAACAAAACCTTCAGCAGCCTTGACTGATATTACCACCAACTCTAGGGACCATGAAGGATGGCTGCTTTACTACTCCAGACCATTCTTTGTATGGGCAAACCTCCTTTACAGAACAGGAAAGTGACACAGAAAAATACACTGAATGTGAATTTGACTCCATGTTTTTTAGTTGATCAAAACAGTTACAATTCTTAAAGGATTTTTTTGTTATGGCGAAAGAGACTGCACAATACACTCAATAGTCTTTTGATCTGGTACCCGGAAATCTAGGAAAGGTATCATTCAGGTTATCAAATGGAATACCTTTAAAATTATACCATAAATCTTTAGAATGGACATCTTAGGAGAAAAAACTCAAATAAACAGTAATAGGTCAACAAAATCCCCCAGGTTTTAATCTGTCCAGACTCAGCTCAAATGGATCAGCCCTTTTAGCCAGATTTGTAAAAAAACCAGACCTTAATATTGGGACAATATTTAAAAGAGTAAGAATGGTATGTAATAGTTCCTTTAATCATTTTATTAAAGTGAGAAAACCTAAACTTCTTCACTACTGCAGTTGCTAAAAGGGAATCTAAATATGGACTGGAAAACATCCAGATGGAATCACAGAATGGCAAAAACCCTTGAGAGTCTACCCACAGAGAGGGATTTATTACAACACATAGATGATTTAGTTTTTAAAATTACAGACTTTCATCTAGTAATCCCATGAGCTGCAATGATATTGACAAAACTGATCCTAGTGCCACACTACTCTGAAGAGTCCAGCCTTTTGCTAACCTGCGGATTTTCTGAAAATTTTCCTTTAGTGTAATGAGATGCACAGATTCTCATTCATCAAATGAAAAGGAGATCACAACCTATAAAATAAAATCTACTACCACTGTTCATTTTAATATACCATGGAAGGTTTTCAACACTGATTCAGTTTTTCATTTAATGCCTGTAGTAATTTTGTATTTGTCCAGTGCTCCATTGGGATTTAATCAATATATATATTTGTGTATTACTGTCATTCTCTTAAAAAGCATTTCTTCAGATAGAACTCTTTCCAAATATCTCCCAAATATTTCCAGATATTGTGGCATAGTGAGATAATGTGCTTATCCAAATTCTATAACAGAACAGATCTAAAATTTACATCAGTCTGTCATGCATCAATTGAGAATTTTTTCTAATCAGCATTAACAACACAAAACAATAACACAAATATTCATTTTATATAAAAGAATTCAACACAAATATTAATTATAAGAAAATAATTCCCTGTTAAATTGTAAGAAAACAATTCCCTGTTAAGTGAAGTAGATTTTTTTAATGGTATGACACACATTTACTAGAATTTATGTGTAAATTTAATCTATTTCCTCATCTTCTAAAGTCTTCTAGACTACAGGTAGAAAGACCCAAGTCACACTGCACTGCAGTTGATCAAACAAAATATCTCCAATCTTGAAAAGGTCCGTAAAATGGAATTATTGGTTTTCTGTCATAATGTACTTCATTTTCTAGTAGACTTCCATAAGTTATAAACATTTTTTTTCAGCAGAAGCCTGAAAACACCTACAATTACACATTCTAGAAAATCCCAAACTCTTATTTATCTAGAAAGAATCTCAATGAAAATTCCAGAATTTTCCTCCAAAACCAAACAGTTCACTGTGAGAATTCAAATGTAATCCTGAAAGTCTTCTGATTTCCCTCTTTAGACTAAGATATTATTCAAATAAGTGACTCATAATTGTCAATAAATTTCTACCTTAGCTGCTGCCAAGAATATTTAATTTCAGTGGAAGGAGTAAGAAAAACATTAATTGATAAAGAGATTTAAAAATTAATTTTAAATGTGAAAATTTAAAATATTTTTGAAGTTTTGTCATGTGGTATTTTCCTGTCAATCTTTTCCTGAAAAAGCTGCCAATTTTGTGATTAAGTTTGTAGAAAAATTACTAAATGAAAACAAGTCATACCAAAGAAATTGCCACATATTTAATACATGAAAAAAAGAGGTCGTCTTATTAAAATGAAGAAATATTTTAATATTTCTTTTAAAAGAAAACATTTTAAAAGAGAAACTTTCCTTTCATTTTTTCTCAATCTTTCACCTCCTCTCAAATGTAGGTTAGAGGAAATACATTTTACAAGTATTACCTCAGTAGTAAATTATTTTCAAACCTAAACAAGCAGAAATAAAGACACTAGTTTCACTCACTAACACAAGTAAATGTTTATATTTTATACTTTCACTACAGAAATGGTGCTTTCTGCTCATCTCAAGAACCTTTTCCAAGTCTTTCTAAGGTTGTCAAAAAGGATGTCCTGGAAAAGATACATCATAGTGATCACCCCAAATAACAGCCTCTAGAATACAGGATTTCCCTGTAAAGGCATTACTCAATGCTATATTTTCCTTAGGTATGAAGTTTTATTTTTACTCCTGAAGTTTATCAACCTTTTCTTATCTTCAGTCTATAACTTATTCCTATTTGATGCCCTTTTATGAACTTATTCATTTTTGTTTCTCTCCTCTTATGGCAAACATAGGAGTTACTTTCTGTTTTCTTCTTTCTATTATTTTCCTCTAGTTCCTTATTACATTCTGAAATATGTACCTGGTGAATGACAAAAAAGGATGGTGAGAAAAGGTTAAGCTGCCCAGCAATAAAACCATTTAATCCTACTGATCCTCCTTATTTCCTTATATTCTCTTTAGCAACATTGGGGCCACACTAAGTGAACCAGCACAGCTACAAACAGGGAGTATAAGAAAACCTCAGAGCTTATGCAGCTGCCTAAATTTCTAAGGCCAAGATCATCCTCATTTTAAGTAGATGTGATCTCATGAGTAGCAAAACTAATTACTGTATAAATATAAATGTTTCCTGAGAATTTGATAACAATAAAAGAAAAAGAAAAATTTCCAAGCTGAACTTTGCTGACCTTAGTTGGCTGCCATCAGAGCTCACTTCCATCCTGAAGCCCTACTGACAAATGGTAATCATTCTGAAACAGTGTCTCTCAAAACACAAAAAAACCTTCCACAGTCATAGATCTCTTGAAATAACTTGTATTTCTTGTGTTGCAGTTTTCTTTATTTACTTGACAGTAACATTGTTATGGGCTCTCTCTAGACCTGCTTTGACATCACTTTGCCATCTTAATTTGACATATCACAACTGTCTCTGTTGTCTGACAAGTTCTTTCAGCATGAGGTTTTCTCATTGCAAGAAAATCTCCACAGACAAGAAGCATAAAAAGACTGAATCATAAAATTCCACACACCATCAGACAAAAAATATGATATAAGAGAATAGATGTTTAGCAGATCTGAGGATCTTTTTTTTAAGGAGGTAAAATTTAACATAAAGTTGCACTGATCACAGTAAAGATATAGTATCTTAGTAATAAGCCCAGGTATGTAGGGAGTCTGTTAATATCTAGGTAAATCAAGCTAGAGGGTTCATTAATGTTTATACTATAATTAACATTTGTTTTCTCATCAACAAAGGATCTATAAACAGGTATTTTTTAAAATTCAAGTGTAGTAGTTTTTCAGGTAATTGAGTCTATAATTTTTGTGCAAGATTCTTTTTTTTTAAGCCTTGAAGGCATGGAAACAAGTAAATCCATATCTAACAGGATGAGCCGAAGAAGTGCCTTTAAATCATCAGGACCAGTAAGGAAACTTGGTAAATTTGGTCACTAATTAAAATGTTTCAGCATGGGTCATAAGAACAGGTGATACATAGACAGAAAGCTAAAGAATATATATGGAAAAACTGTGACCAGTCCTAAATGAGATTAATTTTGTAAAGAACCTGGTCACAGAACTCAGGTTACATGGAAAAGAATGTACTATGTCTCACGAGAAATACATCTCTCAGGGTAATATCTGATACAGAGATGTTATTTGCACCCTATAGATTATCAGAATTAGGTAGTTCTCTGGAAAACACTGTCAGTGTAATAAAGTAGATTGATTCCATTTTTAAGCCTTCAGAGGACAAGGGCTGGGGCAAATACCAGCCTAACTGTTTCAAGTCCAAAATCAGGCAGAGTCCCCTGCTGTGTTCTGAATGATGAATTAAGTGGAATAAGAACCAAAGAACCTCTGCCTGTGGAGAGCTTCAGTCACAGCATGAACATCCTGTAGATACTGAATACCATTTTGGCATACCACCTCGTTTTTCTTTGGACCTGGACAGTAGAGGAGAAAAATAACAAGTGGGGGAAGAGGTGGCTTTTCTAAAAAAAAATATTGTACAACTTAGTCCAGTGTTACCATTCAGCACTGCTGTATAGTTGATATGATGAGTCCACCTACAGGCTGTCTTACAGCAGTGCCTGCACAAGTTAAGAACTTTCTCCAGAATCTTTTAAAAGTTGTTTCCTTGAAATAACTTTAAATAGATCTCTTGATAACTTTTTTTTTTTTTTTCTGGTAGTAGGTTGGTAGGAAAACTCACTAGAAAAAATATTTCCAAGTAAAGCTGAAAGTTAAAGCAAGAAGAAAGACAGAAACTGGATTACAAAAAAGATGAACTATCAAGGAGGGTAACAGGGAGATGGACATATGGAGAGTATTTTTCTAGAATTTGAAGGCAAAAAGACCAGTCCTTTCTAGGCCTTTTGACTTGCAACTGGAATACATGCTACTAGCCTGAAAAATAAGTTTATTATAAAATGGCTAATACTGCTGAAGTAAATGGAACCCAGGAATCACAAACAACTAATTCCTTTTCTTACTCTTTAAATATTTTCCAGTATTTTGTGCATTTCTTCATGTGCTTTAAAAACCGGTAATTGGTACTCTTCAGTTCCTAATAATAAAAGTGTTATAATAGCACTTTCAACAGTAATTTAGTAACTTAAAGCATCTAGTGATCTCTATATTTTCAAGGACAACTTTCAGAGCTTCTTTCCATTAAACCTGACTACTTTATACTGTTACCAGCTTTTGATTTCCTGAAGGCACATACTGATTAATTTTTTACATCTGCAGTCTCCTAACTAAACTTTACAATTAGTCTCACAATTTCAGTCATTTTTTCCTCCATTTTCAAGGCAACAAAAGAACCCAAATATCTGTCTAATGGGAATGCATTACATTGTGGATTGTAGACATCTTGATTGTTAATCAATATAATAATGATAATATAATCAACGACATAAAATCTGAGTGCCAACAACAGTTTCTACCCTTAAGTTACACTGGGACCACACAAGTCAGAGACAGAGGAGAGGGCATGAGCAGTTAACCTCTGTTCCACAGTCTAATACATCTTAGTAAGTGTCCAACTCATTAGACAGGGATAGAGTGGCTCATATGTGTAATTAATTATTGGCAGGTTTACTTTCAAAAAGGTGCCAGATGCTATGCATTTCCTAGTTGCTATCTGGATCTCTGATCTATAATGTTTCCTGCCATGTTAAACATCTGCTCAGAACATACTTCTGCACACAGGAACTTCAGTAAATCAAGAGTTAAATAAAAATTGAATGAATGTGTATCCTCTTTCTGGTGTTTGCAATGATATCCCTTTAAAGGTGTCATAAAGGGATATTATGTGAAGGAAAAATGTTCTGTAACTTGTTGGGGTCATTATAGTTTGAAGATTTCAATGTGGATAAAAACCAGAGACTTCTTTTGTGGCACCTGCACTTCAGCTGTCTGAATTGGCATCTGTCTTGTCACTAGTAACCTACTCTAAAGAAACTTCCTAAGTTGCAAAGCTTTGAACCTTGGCTCTCTGGAGTGGGTGCAAATAAATAGGCAGATTTGAATATACATTTAGCTCTACAGCATTTCTTTGTTCCTACCATACAGTTTTCTGGAAAACTGTGTTGTCTTCTGTCTTCATGTGTGCCTGATTTATTGATGTTTTTCAGTAAAACCCATGATCAGTCCCAAAGTGTGTGCAGAAACATAAGCACAGTGTGGAGCATTTCAGTCAGATACTAGGAGCTAATCATACCAGCCCTAGACAAAGAATTTCTTAAAACAAATTTCTGACATGCCTATAAATAGCACATTAGTTTGAAATTCATGAACTTTCTCTTCTTCCTGCTTATGAATGGATTTAAATGTGTGCAGGCAGGTTTTCAATCAGCAGCAGTATTTTAAATTCTATCTATTGGAGGATTTCATGCCCTGGTTCAAAATGACATATGGTTTTCTTCATGGTAAAAACCTAATCTTGCAAATTGCTCGCAGAAATTCTTAAAGTTAAAAAGGAAAACACAAACTTTAACTTACTGAAGAAAAGCATTATCTGTAAATCACTATTATTCCAACCTCATTATCTAAAGAGGGGTTAATTTCAGACAGTAGTGCAATTTTTCTGGGATCTTTCTGCAAGTCTTTATAGTGAAAACAAAAGGTAATCTATTAATAGGAGTCCTAGTACCACAAATTTAGGAAAACTGTCTTACAGAGGACTGGGTCTAATTGCACTGTGCCAAACATGCAGCATCACCTCTTCCTAGACAGAGAAGAAGGTACACTTAGTCACTTTGGGCACAAGGAAAGGAAGGACTGGCATGTGGCACAGCGAAGTACATTATGAACTTAGCTTTGAAAATCAATTCAGACTTCCTGACCCAGTACAGCCAAATAATCCATGGATTCCTCTTCCTCGCTGAACAGAGTGATCATGCCCAGTGAGACATCTACTGCAAATGACACTGGCCTGACTCCTCCACAGGAAGTTTTAACAATCACCTTGATTGCCAGCAGGGATTCCCTGATGTCTAATAAGGCTGAGTTCCTACTGCTCCCATAGTTCTGCTTTATCAATTGTTTTCCCGCTCCTTATGCTTTAATGACCACAGTATTGCAGATATATCGTATATAATTATACTGTATATTACAATTAATCAGGTGTGATTATTTCAAGTTACTATTCAGTTTTCCGTTCTTTTACTAAAACTGATGGCATACCTCAAAGTATAGTGCAGAGAAAATATTGAAGTTGAGTAAGAAACACACCCTAAACAAGATAGGGTATATTTTTTTGTAAAATGATGTTTATATTTGGGAATACTGTGTAAAAATAACATCTTTTAAGCAACCTCTATTAAACTGGCTGAAACCATTGAAAAGTTATCAAGAGACTAAAAGACTGATCCTCCTCACCCAGTACAATAACAAGTTTAATATTATAAAAAAAAAATCAGATTAAAGCACATATATAGCTATGCAGTCATATAATTGCAAGACATCTCTGAAATCTGAGACTAAACTAGAGCTGGCATGAGTTTATGTGAGGCTTCCCTGAAAAGACAAATTCATTATGCAAAGAAAATGTCTCATACTAAAATGAGCTTCAAGATAATGATGAAAGAACTTATCTAAAAATTGGAAATCAATTTATATATACACATGATCACACATATAAGAAAGGCTTATTTCATAAAGTGGCATAAGCATTGACAATTTTTAATGCCTCAAGGGAAAATGATAAATTCTTGACTGCATCTACAGTTAGGATGCAGTCAGCGGCAGAACAAGGAAAAAGCCCACTGATTTTTTTACTGATTGTTGCAGGCTAGCTGACATTGGAGTACACCTGTCTATCACCATGTGAACAAATGCAGTCATAATGATGTTAAAGAAAATTAAGCTAAATGCAGACTATCATTCCTTCCACAATGTAGCACAGAGAAAATGGTGATTCACATGCTCAAAAGTCACAAAGAAGTTCCAAAAGCATCCAGCAAATACATGACATTTTTCCTCTTGAGAAGCTGGATTGAAGATTACATTTAGAAAAGATTTTTGAAATAGTCATAATGACTATGAGTAACATCAATTGCAATAATTGAAGGTAAGCCTTATTAAAGTTTTCCAATCATATTTACCCTCATTAGGCATTCTCTTGATGGAAACTCTAAGACCTTCTATAGTATTTATCTTCTTTTTATGTCTTTTTGATACATTGAAAAAATCAAGCTCCTTACATTGTAGCTCATATCTCTGCAGTGTGTGCATCATTCTTGAAGTGCTGACTATGGAACAAGATAGTGGGAGTTTAAACAAATTTATGCACAGAAATGAAATCACTCATTTGCTCTTCCAAGGCACTGGACAAGTTTTTGCTGTCTCAGCAATGAGCCAAGGGAGCCAAACATCCCAGTTATTTTGGCAATCCCTCCATTCTTTGCATGTTTTTTTCCCTCATCTGCTAGCATCCTAGGATGGATCTAAGTCTCTGTTCTTTGCTCCTAGAAGTTGGACTCAGCATCTGGCTATGTTGAAATCTGGCTTTTTCTTGAGTTTTGTTTAGTCCAGAAATTGATTCAACATATCTCTCCAATACCAATGCCTTTGTTTCTCATTTTTTATATCTTCACCTAAGCATTTATTTTTGCCAGGAACAATTCAACACTATAAAAAAGGCTGTTAATAAAAATAGCAAAATGAGATGAAATATTGGATTATAGAAATTTCAGCACCATTAATAGCTTAAAGTTTTATTTAATTGTTGTTAATTTGAGTTAATACAAATTTTAAAATAATGAAATTATTTATTCCTTTCCCCTCTTACTTGCTAATATTAATTATGTTATTTTGTTCAAAATGTTGCCTACATGCTGTCCTACAGACTGGTAGGGCAATTATCATATTTTTAGTTAGTTGGAAGGTAGCATGCCTGGACACACAAACTAAAATGTTTTGGATGTGGCAGAATGAGATAGAAGAATGAGAGAATAATATGTACAGGGAAATAGGAAGTTCTGCAAGAACATGCATTTTCCTAAGTTACAGCATCTGTGTTCCTGAACACAGTAATACAAAGGTTCTGAGAAGTTTCTAAGAGAAACACAAGGGGCTTGTTAAGCTCCAAGTAAATTTTCCCCAGAAAGTATAAGGGATTTCCGGATTATTATAGTATCTAAAGGAAAATGGTTGTCCTGCTTTTCCTAATACAAAATTCAGTATTCTTCAAGAAAATCAGAAACTAATTGTGCCAGTGTTGGTAGATGCCACAGTGATGTCGCACCTGAGGTCTTGGGAAGCTTTGAGTAGTGTCATTTAGCACCCAAGTTCTATCTGTAGTTTTCAAAGGAATGTTTTAGGCAATTTTTCAATTGTTTCAAGAAGCCTCCTGTCAAACACGATACAAAGCTAGTCCATCACCACCTCTACTGAATATTTTCATAGGGCCATGTGGTGAGTTAATGAGCAGAAACAGATCCTGCTCCTATCAGCACAAAAACATTCTCTCTATCATCTGACTTTAATTGTGCCTGTATCAGAAACATATCAAATGTACAGCAAGGAATTCATCAGAGATCCTTTGGAGAAGGGCTACCTGGCTGACCTTCTACCCAGCTAATGATACAGCAAAGTAAAAGCATCGGTGGAGTTTCTTTGGTACCTCACTCGAGAGAAGGGAAAACATTCTATGTGACTGTGTTTCAATCGTGAACCTATTCTAACAGTTCCAGACACTCCAAGAATAGCTGTAGTGGAAATACTTTTAGCCATCTGTGCTTGACAAAAAGAGGATATTTCTTTCGGCTACAGATCAGATTACACTTGCCTGTAACATTTTCACCTAAAAGCTAGAATGTTGTCATGCACTTTACATGGAGGGAATTTGCAGACCATATGGAAACTAGTTAGCGAAAACATATCTGTGCAAGTGTTAAATGGAACTCCACAATGAGCTCTGCTAAGCTCAAATATGTGGCCTACACATATTGCATGTTTGTTTCCAATTAGATTCTGTATGGATGATTTTAACCTTTGCAACTTCTGTTCTCTGAGGCATTGGAAGAACCTCAGTTGACAAACCACAGCAGTGTTGGGCTGGTACTTTTATACTCTGAAGCTATTTGTATTCAAATGCAAAAAGGTAAATTTTAACCCATCACTGACAATATTTTGTACTTATAAATATTCTGAGAGGTTGATGAAACATTTGAAATTCGGTGGAGTATAAGATACCTTTGAAGAAAGAATTGATTTTAGAAAAAGAAACAAGTAACTATTTCAGTAATTAGTAGGTAATTTAAGTAGAGTAAATATATGTGGCATTTTACCAATAAATATATTCTGCAATGTCAGATTCCTACCTGACAGGGTTCCTCTGTTACCAGTCACATTCGGGAATTTACCATTACAAGAAAAATTAGTAATCTCAAGTGTTAGTAGCTGAAGTTTTTGGTCTAGATTGACAAGATCATTGCAGCCTGTTCATTTCAACTCCAATCAAAAGTTCAGAAAGCACTAAAACATTAAGTATAATTTACTCAAACAATAGATCAGCCAGTCTCCCATGGGACAGAATGATGATAACGTGTGATGCAAAAGGATATGAATTCAAGATTTTTCACCAAAGGTTTGAGGCAGCTGAACTACTACAATAGTAGTACAATACCACTACTACTACTATAGCTAAGTTGTATTCATATTTCCAAAAATATATTGACAACAGCTATCATAAAGCATTAGATATTCTGGAAAATTTGCATGATTAACCAGTTTTAGAAGTTTTAAAATTAATTTTGTTTTCTGCTTCCTTTTATTTTGTGCTCTTCAGTATGCAGTCTTCAGTTTGTACACAAAACTGTGTACATTCTTACCAAATCTGAAAATGATTTAGCATTTCTTACACACACACATGAACAAGAGCACTAGAAAGAACCTCAGGAAAAAGAACATGGCATCAAGGATGTCTGACAGTATTCTGATTTTACCAAATGTGATAGGGGAGAAACTTCATACCATAAAGAGGTTTTGAAAAAAAGCAAAGAGGGAAAGGTATTATTATGTTAAACTTGAAAGTATATGCTTCATAGAACATAACAGATATTTTTATGGTGATCAATTTGAAACACAGACAAGTTCCTTAAGACTTAATTAAAGTTTATTTGCTACTTCTTTTCTTATAACTAAAACCTTAACATATAAAGTAACAAATTAAAAAATTGCATATAAAAGTGTCATGTTAATTACTACTTGCCAGTAAAAAAAAAGTCTGATTTCAATTATCAAACCCTGCAGGAATTCTATGCACTCTCATATCCTGAATAACACCACTAAATCCCTCTTTATTTTAGTCATTACCTGGACAGCACTTTCAAATACCTCAAGACTACCACTGGCTTTCAGTAAGGAATGACAGGAAACTTCTCAAAGTAAATCAGGTATCAGAAGAAGAGAGAATTTGGAGTTCTCTGTCAAAGGCATCTCAATGAGGCAAGAATTCAATTTAGTTGAGAAAAAGGGTCTCAGAGGCAACAAAGAAAGAAAAGATCAGAATTTCACAATGACTAGAAAAACAACTCTGAATCTTCTTTTAAGAAGAAAAAAAAACCCAAGTATTTTAGAGGTGGAAAAGAAAAATTCAAGTCTTGCAGTGTAAAAATCTACGGTGTGCTTGAATTTTTTTTTACTTTCCTGATTTCTATTTCAATATCTTGGGAAGAAAGGACTGGTTTTTAGAAATCAGGAATGAGAGAGTGATTGATGGAGAGGACATTGCTAGTTTTGGTTTGTGAATAATGTTTTCTTATTCTGAATTGGGTGGCTAAATCATAGATAGGAGGCAAAATAAGGGCAAATTATGGAATGATACTCCATGCAGTTATCAGAAATATGCTATGAGCCAAAAACAATTCAACAAAATGTGTTTCTTTATGGATAAGCAAAAGATTAAATATGGCTGTATAGTTGCGAGATTCCTGTGACCTCTGGCATTTCAGTCTTTGTCATATCCTGGAAACTGTTCATGCTATTGATCTGACAAAAAGACAAAATCAGAATGACATCAGTGAAGAATTTTTTTAACCAGTAAAAGAACTTAGGGCAACCAAGACAATTTTAGTCATTTTTTATAAAACCTATAGTGCAATTAATCAATTGCCAAATGGAAAAGGATAATACTACTACAAATTTTGCAACCAGCTTCACTGAAATAAGAGAGATAAGAATGTAGTCCATAAATTATCTTACAGTCATCTCAATGTGAATCTCAGACCATTAATTTACATGTCATTAAGTGAGAAGTGCAACCTAATCACAAGCTATAAAACTAACAATAAAAAAATACCTGAAGCTTCTGACTATTCTAAGCTACTACTATACCATTCCTTGGTATTATTAAACAATAAAAAGACAAAATAAAAAAAGGTTCTAGAAAATTTCAGTTACAAGATGAAAATATTTCTAATTATAAGAGCAAACACTCTGAGATGTAATCATGGAATTACCATAGGAAAAACTGCACACTAATATTTAGGTAAAACACATGTATAATAGAAAGGGGTTTGGAATTTGAACACAAAGCTGTATTTTTGCTGTGTAGATTTTTACATTATAAGCCTTATCAGAATGAGACTTTTTCCTTTCAATGAACAGCAATACTATGTGTCAGAACAATCCTGAAAGGAAAAAATTTACTTGGCTGAATATAGTGCTCTGAATACATGACCTATGCATGCTCATGCAAATTCCCCTTTCACTGTTTTAGCTGCATTAGTACTGATTCATTACTTTCTTCATGAGCTTGCTATATTTGCATGCTCTGCATAACTTCTGCATTACTTCCTGCCTCATTTATGAAGTAAATTTTCTATGAAGTAATAAAGATAGCACATAAACCCCATAAAAATCCTTGAAAGTGGTCAAGGATACTTTATTTAAAATTTATCAGTTCTTATTCCCCTTCTAGGTGCAGCTCTTTATGTGCCTGTGTGAATCCAATTGACCTGCCTGAGGAAAAAACAGCCCTACCAAATACCAGGCATCAATAATGTTGGAGCATGGTCTTCTTTTGCTTTCCTCTCTGGGAGTAGTTTATACTTTTTAATTGTATTTTCACTACTTTCTCAAAGTCAGGCTGAAGCACTGAATTATTCTGAAGAGAGGAAGGCGAACTATAGAGAATATTTTGTGAACAGGATGTATCATTACACAGCATCTTCAGAATAAAAGGGTACCAAAACTATCACTTTTATCTTCTTTAAATGACATTAAATGCAAAGAAGTGAAATCACAATGTACTAACAACTAATTGATTTATCAAAAATAGATCTATGAAGTCAAGTGAAAATAAAAAATTGTTCATATCAGATGAATAATAGCTAAAATAATATAATCTCATAACAGAACAGTACCTTCAATCAACAGCTCTTGTCCATGGCTACCCAATAATGTTCGAGATAGGAAAGGGGCAAAATCAACAAAAATTTCTCGCAGAAGAGGTGCCACCTTTTCTAAAGCTCTTTCAAGCTTTGCAGTGATACTGTGAAAAAAACAACATAATGATTTTAAGAACACATCACAATAGAAGCTAAATTATGTCAAATCACACCTGTTTTTAAAAGTTTCTCTAAGCTTCTTTAGAAAAGAGGATGTTCATAATTTGATCAAACTTTACAGTTTTTAAATGGCTTTAAGTAAATGGAAATGTCATGTAGAGTCAGCAGTGTGTCAGCCTCATAAATTCCATAGTATTTGTAGAGTACTACAGAACAAGTAAAATTGTTATTATCCTTTTCAAATACAAGTCTGCTTTTGTCCTGTCCAGTTTAATGCAGGCCTTTTGTTTGCTCAGGAGGGCTTGAGTGTCTCCTTTCACTTCCTAGTACTCCATTAACAAACCTCTTACTTTCCAATAAGTACTATCATTATTGAGTAAAGAAAATAAACCAGCCAACTGAAACAATACTTTAATGAAGTTTTAGTGTCTGGCATAATTTGAACAAGTAGACCCTTCAGTTGAAAAAATCAGATTTTTCAGTGAAGTACTGCTTTAATATACACATCCTTGGTACCCAAAAACTATATAACTGTAGCACATATATAACTACAGTAATGCACATTAAATGAATTATTTTTTTAGAGTAATTTGGGAAGAGAAATTATAATTAGTATTAAAAGATAGAACTTGTGCACCTCATGTTTTCAGCTGAATCCTCTGGCATTGGAGCAACAGTTTGGACAGCTGGCAGATTTTTGCTGGTAGCACCATTTACAAAGCTGGATGACGAAGAGGAAGAAGAAGATCCTGAGTCTACTGCACCTGCCCCCAAAAAACACAAATCTTAATTGAGTCTTAAGAAACAAAACTTTTAAAATAGTCTTTGTATTATTCACCTACTTCTAAGTATGGAAATAATGTTATTTATTCTAA
The DNA here is from genome assembly GCF_050655825.1 of Lonchura striata. NCBI lineage: Eukaryota > Metazoa > Chordata > Aves > Passeriformes > Estrildidae > Lonchura > Lonchura striata. The sequence continues at coordinate 67,950,246 of NC_140703.1, forward strand.
AATAGTGAAAATCTTTCTATATGCTTATAAAAAAATTAATACCTTAACTTTGCTGGTATAAAAATAATAAGCTTGAAATCTATTGAAAATCAGGCAAAATAAATTCTTACCTCAATTCCATTATTTCCAAATTATATTCCAAAGTTGAAAATAATTTTACATCATAATGTAAAGCAAGATCTTTTCAAAATAAAGGTGTAGTTAATATGAGCTTGAGTGGAGAATAACATTTTAAATATTTCTTAAAATGTATTTCTTTATGCACATTTAGCTGCCCAGTTGCAACTACAGGCAGAAACTAAAATAGAAATTAAAACATAACAGGGAAGATAGAAAATGTACATCACTTCAGGAAGTAATGGGGGAAATTGATGTCTGAGGAGTATTTAGACTCTAATTACAATTTTCGTTTCCTTTCTTGAGTCAAGGAGAATCATAAGATCATAAAAGTAAGGAGGGCAGTGGGGGTATCATTTCAATGGTTTGTGAACAGCTGCCCAGAAAAAAAGATGCACACAGAGCATACATTTATACTTTAAGTGATCTGGGTCAGAGCTAAGGGCTAAACTTAGACTCTAAATGCCAATCTATCATGTTTGCTGAAACAGAGCTGTGAGCTCAGCCTCTCTGAAGCAAACCAGCAAAGGCTCAGAGAGGCCATGAACAGTAAGAGTGCTGTGATAAATGCTGCCCCTGTTCCACACAGTCCTTCTGCAACACACCACTGCAAGGGAGGTAGCTACAGTCTTGGACCTGCAGTTCAAAGCCTGAGGGACTGCAATGCTACCAGAGAAAAGGCTGGCAGGTGACAAGATTTATCCTAGTTAGCAATGAAGAGTGAAGAATCCCAGTTTAGAGACAAGGACATTATTCTGGCCATTTTCAAAAATTATAATTGTTAACTCCTTGTTTCTGGTCAGTTTTAGCAGTAGATACATCAATGTCCTTTGCATTACACAGGTATATATTATTTTTCAGTTTTCTGCAGAGATCTACATAACATTTATAGTTTCTTAACTGCTTAAGTAGTCAGCCAGAAGTGAAGTAGAGGTTAAATGCTGGTAAGTGTGAAAAATACTCTGGCAGCAGGAACGATTTTTTTTAATTTGTCTTTAGCTATTTTTTACTGGTAAAAGAAAATAAAGATTGGAATTTTGACTAGATAATTTAAGAACATTTAAATTAAAAACACTATCAAAATGCAAGCAGGATTTACTGGGCTTGCTGACACTAAAGTAGCTGGTGAGGTTCAGGATTTAGATTAGGAACTGGTTTAGGCAGTTTTTTAAAATAAGATGGATTGTGGTTTACACTGTGTGATCTGACTTGGATTAAATGCAAATTTGAAAGATACTCAGACACACTGAGAAACACAAAAATATCAGGTAGGCTATCTCTCCCAACCTAGGAATCACAGCAACTTAACTGAGAAGAGGATATTTTAAGAAAGATTAAGCCTTCATGTATATATAGTTCTCTGTGTGTGCATTTTTGTATTTATTTACGTATTTTATTCATATATTCATATTTTTATTGTTTATTCCCTTTTCCTTCCAAAATGAAATTTTCTTCATTATGTGTGTTTAAAAATGCAGTTGCTAAGTTGTTCAACCAGCTAAGTTTCCAGAAGATCTAACAGACCTTCCAGAAGATCTAACAGAAGATCTACAACTATTGGATTAGCATAGAAGAATCAGGATATGAATTACAGAAACCCAGTCTAAGAAACTATAAAGCCAGCTTCTTACATAAAACGATGAAGGAAGAAAACTTATTTATCCAAAGATGTATTCACAGCACTAAAGGACTTCAGTAACATTCATCTCATTTAGTCATGACATGACATTCACTGTGACAGCAATGGCAGATGGAATGTAAACACTGACTATAACCCATGAATAACTGAAGAAAAACAACTTTCACCTATGTCCAGCACAGAATACACCTTATAGATTGCACTATCCATCACATAGATATAACTATTTCTATATGTATATTTCTAGAGTATCTGTAAAAGCAACTGTAAATAGGTTTGGGGGGACATCTAGTGTTTCTAAGAAATTGCATTCAATTTCTTTTCTAGCAAATTTTTAAAAAGTGCTGTTCAATTAAATTCTATACACTACTTTAAAATAATTAATAACACAGATATTTCATAATTTAAATAATATAAACCAGAAAGTTTTTAGATAGTCTATATGTCTCAAAAACTGACATACATGAGTCATTGTTTTTACTATCATAGGTGTGGCTTAATGAAAAATGGCAAAATTAGTATTTTAATCTAGTATTTATTTAAATATTTTCAATGGGATATTAATTTTAACTGTCATTAATATGTTTAGCATTTCTAAAATGTTAATATAAAACTTAAATCTTTAAAAATTAAAATCTTCATATAATGCTTTACTACAGAATTCAGTATGTATGTAGTTCTAATAAAACTTTACACTTGCTGAAATTCCATTAAATCAGTACTTTTCATTTAATCAAGCTAATCCATAGATTAGGATCAAAAACAATTTCATAAACAAAAAAAAGAAGCAGCAAGATCTGTCAAAAAAAGGACCCTTTAAGCCACAGTGAATGTACCATGCCTTCTGCAATACTGCCCTTTACTAAGAACAGTATTGGGGAAATGACTGATTTTAAAATGCAATTACTTACAAACAAAGGCTATTACATTCCAGCCAAAATAGTTCAGATATTTAATCAGTAAGAAGACTGAAAAGCTCTCTACTATTCAGTATCATTTGGAAAACAAGGTTTCCAGTGTAAGATATTTTTTGCATGACATAAAAAATACCTAAAAGGAAATCAATTCAAGATTAACAGAACTGTCTACACAAATGGACTTTGAGAGAAGAAATAACATTATTCAGAGTATTCATTTCTCCCATCTGCCTCAGGAAAGTTAGAATTTAAGCTCTTTTTGTTTTTTATCTTTAGAAAAATCAAAGTTCTATTACCAGGTATTACAGGTAATCTGGAAAAGGAAAGAAAAAAAATTGAGCTCATATTACTCCATTAAGCAGAAGGATGCCAAAAGCATCCCCTTCTGTTTGCTGCAACCCCAGAGAGATTTTCACATTCTCAGCCCTTGACTGAAGTTGTGATATCCTTGAAGAGAGCTCTTCTCTCAAGTGCTTTTGCTTTTTTTAGAAAGAAAAGAGACTATAGCCAGATAGTTCAAAGGACTTTAATAAGTTAAATATCCATTGCTCTCAGTAAGGATTCTTTGCTCAATGGAAACCAACCTCCACTGACAACAGGCTCCTTCATGATAGAGAATCCCATTACTAGTATTAAAAATAATTGTAAAAGAAGGTCTCGTCCTTCTTCTATAGGTCACAAGAAATAACTACTGATAAGGCATGAATTCAGTTAAATTAAGTAGTTTCTTACTAAAAAATCTTCCTAAAAGAGCATAATTTTCACTGACAAATAGAAATTGTGCACAATATTCACCCTCTACAATCTACAATATGTTTATTAAATAGCTACTTGCCTCTACTTTCTTTGATAAATGAGAAGGGATTAATTGGTATGAAACACAAACATCCTCTACTGCAGAGTACTAGAAAAGTTAGCTCATTTCAATTCTAAACAACAGTTATAAACAATTTTGAGACTATTTATGAACTTATTTAAAGTTGGGTAAGTCCATTGTGCACTATCAAAGATTGCAACTACAGACCAAGAAAAAACACTGTCTCTAATAAAGGCCAAGGTTTAACCTTTCCAGGTCTTATTTTGAAACTACAACAACAGAAACAAAAAGATGATTATAAAACAAAACACCACAAAGCGTAACAAAAACAAAATGAGGGTCACAAGAATATTTAAGGACAATACCTGTTGTATTAATCATACTTTTTGGTGTAGCTCCTGTTGCAGCAAATATATTAGGTGTACTACCCGGTGGCAGCCCGCTCCCAGCTGTGGCAGCTCCAACAGTGGTAACAGCCAGACTGCCTGGAGGGGGTTTCTTCACTGGTACAACCACACTCCTGTGGAAAAAGAAACAACAAATTACTAAACTTGCACAAGGGAGCCAGGAAAAGTTTTTGATTGTGAGGGGTTTAGGCTGTTGTATGATGCAGTTGCTGAGAAATACATAATATTGTAAATTTTCTTAACCTTATGGAAATAGGGTAAAACTCTGTTAATAGGCCCTAAAACCATACTTATCCTTATTCTGCAGCTTCATGTCACTCTCAAGAACCTAATTTGTGTTCCAACACCCACGAAATGGAAAGACTTTACCATCTCAATATGTTGAGAACTCTGCTATCAACAGTATAACACTGCAGTGTGCTCTAGATTTGCAAAGATAATGTCAGCTGTCAGAAGTTACGCCAGCAGACTAGAAGTCTATATACATGCAGTCATAAAGACTGTCAATTTGTTGATCCTAATGAAGTTACCTAAGATAACAAATTTTTGCCTTTCAGCTACACATTTGAATACAGTAGGTTATTCCTCAGTACCATGAACACATCAGTCTTTCACAGAGATGACTAAGAAACAATTTTAAATTCAGCTTTCTTTCATCCTAATCTAAATCAACAGCACACAATGAACATTGAACATCAAAACTGCAACACAATAAGTACTTGCTTTCACAGTATTGATATTGTTGAGGTTTAAAAAGCAGTCTTGAGAATTTGGAGCTTTTAAGAAAATAACAGGGATTTCATACAGAAAATCCAACGTAACATCAAATATAAGCAGGCAACATTGAACTCAAACAAACACTTTTTAAAGACTTGCTCATTGGAGATGATATTTTTTCAACACTAAGAAGCCCTTATAGTGGAAGAATTATATTTACATTTTTCTTTTTAATATTTCCATTTATCTATAAAACCCCCTTCTCCTTAAATGTATGTTTCAGTGGCAAACCTGAGTGAAAAACAAACGTGAAACAAATAATATTTGTATAATATTGAGCAATATATTTTAATCATTGTGTACATTTTCTGTTTAAGCAGATACACACTTTAAAATTAGTCATTGTGAAAAAAAAAAGAACAATTAAAGGCAATTATTTAGGGTGATGAGGCCACATTTTCCTCAACAACTTCCTTTAGTAACTGTTTTGTTACACTTTTTTGTAAATATGATGGCATATAATGAATCATAGGGTGTGGAACAATGTTTTATGGTAATGTACTTTGTTCCTATATGTCTAAATCCTCCATCTCCCTGGATTTTAAAGACCAGGGGTGACAGTGTATAAAACAATCCATAAGCATTTTTTCCCTCGCTCTCGTTAGAGGGCTGGCAGTTGAAGTCTCTGCATTCTAAGCAACAGCTTACCCCTGCCCTGAAGCACTTACTGTTAGAGAGGTAAGTCTAAGCATGTCCCTGGGTTTTTGTCTCAGTCCATTTACATTAGGAGGAGATGAGTTTGAACAGGGCAAGAGCTATTGATTAAGATAAGTGACCCTAAAATAATTGCTTTTGTCTGTAGTTAATAATCTTACAATCACTGCTCATATTAACTGTTTACATAGCAGCATCTACATCTGAAAAAAGCTGGGTCTACAGGGGTTAGATTAATCTGCTCCATAACACCATGAAATTTCCTAAAGCTACCCCCAATCTACATACAAAGATCTCTATTTCAATTACTATCTCAATGAAATATTTGAATTTGGGTTATAATATTGCATAAGTACCCAAAAGCAAAGTCCTTGTAGTGTCACAAAAACACAAGAAGAAATGAAAGCTTGTTTCTTAGGTGGGACTGTTTCCCAAATATATTAATTTAAAAAGGAAACTATTGTCATAACCTTTTACATTTGCAGAAAATTGGAATAGAAAGGGTGAATAAAGAATGAGTAGGAGTATTTTTATGCTGGAACACAAGAAGGAAAGACACAGGAGGAAAAGGCACCTTAGACTGGCCTATTATAATGGCACATGAATTATCAGGTCACCAAGACCACAGGCAAACATGTAGCTTCACAAGATCACCTTGCAGACAAAAACCACAAAGAGTGATGACTCAAAGAGCTTGGGAAGGACAGAGAGGCTGTTGGCAGGTCCATAAAGGTAAAAAAGGCATATACAAAGCCTGGAAAGAGCGGCCAACATATGAAGAACACAGGAGATGTGATGAAGACTTGGCAGCTGTCATCCCACACTCTCCATGCCATTGGAGCAGATCCTGGACCTCTTATCTGGATGCAAGCAGAAAGGATCCCTGACTGCTGAACAGACTCCTTAGACACACACTCATTCCAGGGCTTCCAAATGTGAGACAGTGTGAGTGAAAGACATGTATTTTGTTTTAAGAAAAGCAATTTTCCCCTTATATAAAGCATGGTATTAGTATCTACTAAATTGGCAATACAATCACTGTGGAAGTATTTCCTATTTTCCTGCTATTTTTCTAAAGATGAAGCTAAATTCAAGGTCTTCCTCCTCATATTTAAACAGTTCAGTGGTCTTTCAGAGTGTCCAAAAGATCATCTAACTTTCCATAGCAAAGACCACATATGTCAGCTTTATTTCCCAGATGTAATAGGACCAGTTTGATTTGGAAGGGACCCCTAATGAGTGTAGTTTAGAACTGAAATACAGCTTCTGTAGCAAGGAGGACAATCCTTCCCAAATCCCACAGATATAATGCTCTACACATAGCTGGCATTGTTTTGCATGTCTAAATCACCACATTAGGACAGGTCAGGTTCTATTAGATAACAAATTATCAAGAAATATCAACAGAAACCTCTCTACCATAAGAATAGGGAAAATCAGTGAGATGACATCATCCCAGACGGAAAGAAAATGCAGCTTTCTGACATGACATACATGGTGACCTTGTCAAAATGTCTCATTCCTATTGATAAAACAAAATACAGTCAGCAAATACAGAATGACATCTAGATGAAGCAGACAGAAAAATTGTATGAACAACACAACAGAGTAGTCAAAAATGTGAAAAACAATAAGAGGTACAGCAGACCTAGAAAGGTGAAAGAGAATAACTGCCCTTCAAGTAAAGAAACTCTTCTTTTAACCAAACTAACCACTCCAACAGCACATACAGTGAAAACAGGAAAAGAAAAAAAAAAAACGAGACTTATGAAAGAAGTATTATACTTGGGCATAATAAGATTTGAGGAATGAATTTACTGTAATACATGCTTTACATGTATCAGGCATTCAGGTTTTTCTTTCATGAAAGAACAGAAATCTACAGACTAGAATAAAAGCTTATATACACTTCTGCATTTAATTTTAGGCCTTCCTTTGTAAAACATATTTCAGACTCCCTAAATGTTCCAAACTGGCCCACAGTTGTCTGAATCACAACATCATGGTCTCAAATGATTCCCAATTACTTAGTCAACAAAAACTTAGTAGTAATTGTCAGTAGCAACTGATTTTATTTCTGTGTTTGTTGGGTGGTTTTTGATTCTAAATATACCTGTGGGTCCCAGTCACTGTTCCTTTACTCTGAGTGTCCTTTACCAGTTTTAAACCTGAGCCTGAAGTCATCATAATTCATATCATGCTTAAGATGAGTGTTGTTGATTCAACCCACATACTACTTATGCATTGCTGGTTCATTAAATAACCTCAGTAAATAGCTACAGGATTCTTCAGGGGTTTAGAAATTTGCATGAAATAACTAGATAGAAAATAATATCATTAATGCATTGAAATGCAAAAAGAGAAAATAGAAATTAAAAAAACCTGCCACTTTCTCAAACTGACTTTAGTTAAATATTTAGCTACTCAGTGCGGGTGACACACAAATTATGCAGCTCTATATTTTCTCTTTCTCTGCGATTCACATACTGTATGTCTTCTCCATTTTAAAATTTAAAGGCTTTCCAACTTAATCACTGTGGTCAACATAAAGGTCAGAGATAAGCTTTCAATACTGGATGTCTTGAGCTACCTATCTGAGCAGCAGCAATTAAATTAGAATCACTTTACTCTCCTGTGGGATATGTGAAACCTCATAAGGCTGAATTAATATTCTTGCTCCTTTCCTCCCCCACAGCAGCAGAAAGCATGAGGATTTTTCAAGTGTTCTTCAAAAGGCAGTACAGACTTCAGGCAAGTTTTTCATAGAATTGCTCTGTGGAAAACAGCAACTTCAGAGGTTTCAGAAAAAATCACATTAGAAAGTGGGTGGCAATTTGTCTGCTGTATTCCATGCTACCTTGTTCCTACAGCTAGACTAACTTATTCTCTGAAAAGAAAGCTTAATATTTCTTCTCTAAACGTTATTTATATTGGCCATATCTCGGTACATATCTAGTGCCCTATGCAACATTTATATTGTTTACCCTCTGTTCTTTCCAATTTCATCCTCAGACTCTGATCTGAGCTTGCAATGTTACTATGTACTAACAACACATTCTGAATCCTACAGAATCCTACAGAAATCAAACCTTCTATTAGGCTGACTGCATTAAGATAAGATACATCTGATACCAAGGAAGAAAGGTTTAACTCAGAGTAAACAGCCATGGAGGAAAAAAAGGGATTAAAAAATTGTGAGGTATACACATGACTTGTAGAAGGTATGGAAGGTTCACAAAAGGATGTTGTGGGATTCTTTAAAATTAGAGGGTTTGGGGCACATTACAAAAGACAGACTTCAGAGACAGCAGGATGGTGATTAGAGCTAAGCAGTAGCTATAAGATTTGTCAACAGAAAAAGTATACAAGTAGAAAGAAAGGACAAATAGAACAATAGTCTGTATATTAATGCTTGGGTAAAATAACTTCTTAAGTTGCAGAAAAATATATATAGTGAGATATTAGGAAGGTCTAAGCTTAATAATAGAGCTCTGTGCATTGTATCTTGAGGCTTACAAGTAAGTATTGTATTTGAAATAAACAAGCATAGTTTTAACTAAAGGTACGTGTGCTTATAGTGATTAGATAGAACTACTGTCAATATGCTTTTGCTTTGTGTGACTAGTCAAAAAGTTTATAAAGTAAGTTGTAACATTAAGTTCTTAGTTTGTTGCCTAGATATGAGCTGCTAGCATCTTCCTATTGTCATAACCCTGTAATAAGACTGATACTAAAAAATAAACAGCTCAAAACACATACCACAACAGTCCCATCCTGTTCATAATTTATATATAGCCCCCAACAGCAATAGGATGTAATTATAGGGACTTATGCAAATTAAATATTAGCACTGAATATCCATGTATTATGGAGTCTTTCAATCATTTGATACCACACATGCAACAAATCCTCCAAATCTCAATGTACATTAAATTATACTAATGTACTAAACAAAAATTGCTTGTTTATAACTAGAAAAAAGTGAATCATGTCACGTGTGGTTTTAGGACAAGGACATGATGATCACTGATCCTCAGTCTTGGATCAAACAGAGAAGTATTTACTCATAAAGAAATCCCATCCTTTGCATCCAGGGTAAATTATCTGAAGAATCTAAAATGATCTAAAATACTGAAAATAAACAAGGAAAACATTAAAAGATACAAAACCTAATTATTTGGAAAGATTAATGGTCTTGGCTAAACTGAGAAATGAGAAATACTGGAAGTTTAATAAGTTTGAAGAAAGTGAATAGAATCTAAGTGAATATGTTTTGTATTAAATGTCAGGAACATCATCAAATATAGAAAAAAAAACCCCAAAGGAACAATCAATCAGGTATAAATGAATATGGGTGAGGAACCTAATCCTGTATATATGCTGAAAAAAAAAAAAAAAAAAAAAAAAGGCTAAAAAGCTACAATCAGTCCTGAAAAAGAAGGCAGATAGGGATATGCAGCAAGACAAATATGCAGTACAATATTCATCTATATAGCAAGTGAATTATGTTAGAGACTAGGGAGATGCTGATTTTTCCTCATCAGCTTCTGGCCAGATACAGTTCCATGTATATGAATATGAAAAGTCTGACATTACACAGGCAATAAGAGGTGTTTTGATATGGGGAATATGATTACAGCTTGATGAAAATAAATTGAGAGTTAATATACCAAATTTTGGTTGACTTGAACCTATTCATAAATTTAGGATGATTTTTTTTTCTAAACTGAGGTGGCAATGAGCTTTCCCTTTGTCTTTCATTATACTTACTAAATGAGTGAATAAGGCATTCTTCTAGGAATAAAGACAATAGAACTTCAGCCCTCTTCTCTAAGGATCTGAAACCATACCTCATTCTCTAGAGTATATTTTTTCTTCTATCTTAGAAAAATATATTCTAGAGAAGCTGTCAAGTATTTTCTTTGGACTAGTCTCCACTGCACAAAGATAATGAAAATTACCTTGAGTCAACTAGAACCAGATGAGTCCTTTAATTCCCACATTACTGATTAGGTTTTTTATTCATACATTCACATACTATTGTGACAGCCAAAGTAATGTGGAATGCAGTGCCTAAGAACAGACAACACCTGTACCTGTCCCTTCTTGATTCATGGGGAAAGTTGCTCTATTTTTCTTCAATTATTTTGTAGCCAATATTAAAAAGTAGCTATTTTTGTGGGGAGAAGACTAAAATGTATTTATTAATGACAAATTTTTAATAAGATTTCAGTAAAATCAAATCTATTTTTCAGCAATCATCATTTGGAGAATTTAATTATTCTAACAGGAATATGGCCTCCTAATTAAACAACTTAGTAGACCACTGCATACTAATGATCTCCCAAGATGGGAAATCATACAACAGATATTTGAGTCTTCAATGCATCTTCCACAGTTCTTGTCTTTTCCCATTCTATCAGCTAACTGTAAAAGAAAAAAAGAACACCCCACCACTGTTCTAACAACAGATTCTCTGAGTAATTCTTCTAAATATAGCACACCTACATAAGATTAATCATATTTTTTGAAGACCATCCATCTCTGTATTAATGGGAAGGACATGTATGAGACCTGACTGGATCTCACAAGTGTCTACCTTTTCTAGGACCTTTAAAACTGCCCCCAAGGTCCTTCTGTCAGGGAAAAAAAAAGAAAACAAACTGCAAAAATCAAAACTAAGTTCTTTAAAGATGTGTTTGCTAAAATATTCTCAAATATGTTCCTAAAGAGTTCACCAAGTATATAAACTAAGGAAACCCATAAGCTTCCAATTGATGAAATTATAATAGATTAAAAGGAAATCACATCTTTAATGGCAGCAAAAAACTTGCTCTTTTAATTTCTAGGAACTCAAGATTTTCTGCTTATGAATGCATTTTTCCCATTGAAATAATTCTAAGAACAGAAAATACATGTAAATTACCTCAGTTTGAAAAAATAATAAAGACACAAAGCTACAAACAGTCTCAATTTCAATAACAGCACCCATCTAAGAAATTTCTACTAGAAAGAAGTAGAGAGTCAAGTGTAAGCTTCAAAATGCAATACTGAGTAGAATCACAAATGAATTCAAAAACTATAATGATCTAGGCTGCATCTAGTAGGACCAATGCAAAGTGACCAAAAAAAAAAAAAAGAAATGAGAAATCCCCAACCCTAAAAATCAATAAGAGGGACTGAATTTTGTCAGACAGAAGATGAGAAGGCAAAAAGGAATTGTTGGTGAGTTATGCTCCATTAGTCACAAATCTAAGAGAAATCACCCTTTGTGTTTGCTTCTAAAAATGTCAACCTGGATGCCATTTTCAAGAAATTCAGTCTGACGTTAAAAGACATGTCATAACTTTGAGGATCCAGGCTCTTGTGTCCCAGAAATCTGTTTATATAGCTCATAATGTAATTACAGCTACCTTAAGACAGATGAGGCAGAAGGCAGCAATATATTGAAAACTAATTGAAAAATGCAGTTGTCCAGAAGCACTTGTGGGGAAGAGGTCTCTGAAAAGCTGCTCAAAGCTTCAGAGTTTGAAGTGAGATTTTTGATGTTGTCACTCTCAATCTATTGAAGAGCTGACAGACAATCAAACCCGTCTGGCTGCCTGGCAGCTCATTTTGCTGGCAGGTGGCAAACAATTAGACACACCAATTTGTGCCTCCTGATGACATTAAAGCATGAAACTAAGTTGTATGCAGGGCCTAGTGATTTGTGTGAAAGCATTTCAAAAATAATACTCTTTGCCGTGGCAACTCATTTCAGACTGCCACCTCCCATTACGGCTTTGAGTGGTGAAGACGACAGACTTGAGTTACGTGCGGCGCAAGGCCGCTTCTGTTCAATCCGTCATCAGCGCCCCCCGAGACCTCAATCCCCTCCTTTCATCAATATCACCTCATCATTTACATTTGATAGCACTTGAACTGCTGCATACATTAGTTACTCACAGCTCCCATTTGATAAAACATACTGGGCACTTTTTCTGCTTTTATGTTTCGTTTACAACTGCGCAAATTCCAAGGGAGAATAAGCAGTAGCCTCATACAAAATTATTCTTACAGACACATTATCAATGTACATTTAAAAGAAAATGCAGAACAAAACACATAATATTGAATTCTAAAATATAGTTCTCAATTTCAGCTCTATTTACAGGAGTTTACTTTACATGGTGTTTACCTTTATCCGTGATCATAATAAAAGAAAATTGCCGTAACTGTTCTTTTGCTAGGCACTCACACATCCAAATGCAAACAAACAAAAATCTACCCTCATGAGGACTAAGAATTATCTCCAGATTAATGTAAAAAATACATTTATCTAACCTGGATTTATAAATATGGAACCACTGTGCTTATTTTATAAAACCTGAAACAAATAAAACCTGACAAAACAATACACTCCATTGCTCATGGTTCTCCCCAGGGACAATAAAGATGACCAATAGCCACATTTCTCAGTGAAGTACCAAAAGCTGCATAAACTACAGCAAGACAAGATCCTACAGAAATATAGTTTGCAGGCATAGTTTTAGCTAAAAAAAAAAAAAGTTTATCTTATTTAACTGTTATTTTATATTAGTAAACACAATTTCATTTACATGAGCAAATATGGAAAGACAATCCTGCTGTAATTTCATTTTAGTTTTTCAATATTTATTGGGGTACTACAGGAAATAAAATGTCCAGAAATCGCCACTAGGTAAAATGCATGCTGCTTTGTCAATTATTACTTAAATTTGTTCAGTTATTATTTCAATATCCTATTCAAAGTTTTTTCTCCCTAACCCTTGTTTCATCCCCCACAAAAAGTTATAAGGTCAGGATCTGAATCTGTTCCATCTTCGTAACTTGGAAAAGTGACACCATCACCTATATTTGCCTCCAAAGATTGTCACAGTGGTCAAGTAAGTACTCTGGCAATACGAAAAATCTGCTCACAGGAATACTGATTGAACAATGGGCATCAGTCTACAATGCAGCCATAGAGTGGAACCAGTCAGTTGAGGTCCTAGTTGATGGGCTAAGAACATCTGTATTTTTATCAAGATGGCCACAGTTCAAAAACATTTGTTTAGTTGAATAAAAGAATGTAACATTTCCCAATCTGCTGGACTTGCCTCAACCTGTCATTTTTCCCTTCATAGCTGTTGGTTATAATATCATATATATCATCTACCACACTCACCAAAATCAGGATCATATATTTAAGGAAAAAAAAAACCACCAAAAATGATGTAAAAGTGAATTATTTTGCCTAAACTTCACCTATTACCACCTTTTTTTTTCTTTTCTGAAGACGTGAAAAATTCCAAAGGTTGACATGTACAATGTATGCTACCAAGATACAAACACAGCGGTGCACTTTTAACAGGAAATCATTAAATTTAGTCATCAGGGTAACAGGTCAGGGAAAAAACAAACTACTAAACTCACTAGCTGCTAAACACATATGAAATATCTATCAAAAATTATAAGCTCTAGACATAAGGCATCTCTTAAATAATTCCATAATTCTATATTATCTACTACTACTAATGATGCTCAAAAGGTACAAGCAGTCACATTGTTGCAAGAACAATTAAATGGAGATGCTTGCATTAAATAAGCATTATGGCCAACCAACTGCAGGCCCTTGGAGTTTTTAATGCTTTCTTATAGAGCTATAATTTAGAAATGCACAATAAAATTAATGTCTTCAATCACCTTGATGTCAAGTTCCCTCTAACAATGACAAAGACATCTCATGAGATGATATGCTCCTTTTTAATTTAGGTGTCTGGCATTGTGTGAATTAACCATCGCTCTGTGAATGAAATATTTTTCTTATTAACCCAGGTAGAAATTTAGATAAAGTAACCTTTTTGGTGTTTACAGTTTAGGTGTGATTATTTGTACATGTAGCATGATGTTTTATACTGCTTAATGTACAAGAATGCATTCTGGAATATGGTGGTTCCTTACAGAGGATAAGGAAAAATTCTTAACTTTATAGGAAGAAAAAAATATTTTTCATTTAATGATGAAATCAATCTAAAATAAAAATATGCAGATTGATGAACTAAAAAAAATCATCTTAATGAAAACGCTCTTAAATGAGCTTTCTCTATAAAAGTCTTAAGACATAATATATATATATTTTATATATATATATATATATAATATATATAAATATATATGTGGGATATAGTCATTGTTTCTAAAGAATATTTCACTTTTCCTGTCTTGATAAAATCATCTTTCTTACAACAGAAACCATCCGATAATTAATATAATTATTTCAGAAAAGTAGCCTCAGTATTTATATATGGAGAGACAAAAAGACATCAGATTTTTTTTTATGGATCTCATAATGGAAAAGTACTCCACTTTTAATCTAAAATTTTGACATATTTTGCACTTTAAGTTATGTTGAAAACACTAAATATTATTTAAGACTTGATGAAGATATTTATGATATTTTGGTAGTTTTTCTTTAAATATAGGTTTTTTCCTCCTAAATTACAATATAACTGTTTTCTGCCTTTTTTTATTTCCTTCAGTATTTTACTTGCTTGAACTTTACCTGTACATGCCTGATAAACTAATATACTTTTAAGTTTTCAAAACACATTTTAAATTGTCTTTAACCCTCGAATCATTTTTTAACATTTAAAAAATATTTTTATGAAGAAACTGAAAGGATGTAAACATAGCCACATCAACACTCACAATACTTAGGTCTAAACTCACAATGGATGAAACTACAGTTCTGGAAGGATCAGAAAATTCCAAAACTGCACAATTTCTATGTTCAGGATGACTGAGAAGGACTGGACATTTAAAAGAAGTATATTCATTAGAAACTAGGAAGATACAGCCCAAGAAAAAAAAACAACAAAGGACTCTCTCTGGAAATGTTTGTGAGTTAGTTTTAAGCACTAATCTCTGATCATTAACAGCTTCTGTTGTTTAAAGACCTAAAAGGAAACTGGTTTCCACCATGACCAAGCAAACAATTAGCCATGGTCAAAGCATTTCAGTACCAGAAAACAGTTCAATGATGGATCCAATTAAGATTCAAGCCTTTGAAAGAATATTCTACTGAATTTCTGCACAATCTGTTCTATATCAGCAGATATTACTCCTCCTCCTTCTCACTAAAATAGCATCTTAAAGGAAAAAAAGATTTTATTGCACATATATTTATTTGCAACAGGCCTGTTTTCCAAGTACTTCATAGAGTTTTATTCACTGCTAACAGAGAAAAACAAGGTGAATTACTTTTGTCTATACTATGTGGTCTGCTGGTAATGCAGAAAGGGAGACATATGCAGTTGTTTTTAACATTCTATAATACCAACCAATTGTAGAATAACCTTCTTGAAGAAATAAAAACCCTTCAAACTTCTGAATTACATCAATATAAAATAATGAGTCCAACCATATACCTGTCAAATGAGTGAAACTGCATGGGAAGAATAGCCTGAGCTTCTCTCTTCAGTGCAGGGTCTGGGTAAGGGATTGGATCTGGGCCACATTCTGCAATTTCAACAGGGGCTGCCACAAGACTTTTCAGTATTTCTTTGACATTGATTCCTTTACTTTGGCTGATACTGGATATTGATGATGCAGGTTTCAGAATTTCACTGGGGCTTTCTGTTAAGCTCTCCTGAGATTTCTTCACTTCTGAAGACAAAGTAGACAACAGCTCACTCATAGCATCGGGACCTGTGCTGGTCTCCAAGTCTGTCCCATTCAAAATATTGGGCATCTGTTCATCTCCAATTCCAGAATCTGTATGAGGAATAGAACTTTCCAGCTGAATATCTTCAACCGGTGTTGGTGTTTCTTTATCTTTGATATTTTCTGGAAATACAGTCGGTGTATCTGCAGTGAAATAGAGATTGTAACAAAATTTAATTTGATATTTTCCCATAAAATATGATCATAAGGTTTTATATGACAGAAATGTGTTAGAAAGGCCACAAATAATGGTATTTTAAACCTTAAAAACTCATTCTATATACAAAACATTTCACCTTTAACAGCTGTTTGGCATATAGACAGACTTGGAAGAGGGAGCCCAAAATCACATTATACAAACTCGGTGACATTTAGAAACTACAATCCACTATTCACACAGTAATTAAACATCAAAATACTGCCAGCAAAAAACCACTAAAAATTATAACCTATCAACTGCAGAACTGTATGATCCTTGAGCCTACTAGAAGGGAAAATTGCAATCACTTATGCTTTTGAATTACTGTAAAATTTACTTTAGTATTGCTGTCATCAAATATTAAGTTTGCATTCAAAAGAAAACTGCTATACCATTTGTTTTCTTTGTGTTTTGTTTAAAACGTGTATTACACACATCTCTACACACATAACATTGCACAAAATACAGAATAATTTATACGTGAAGGAAAAACCAAGTGTTATTATTGATTTTTTAGATACCTTTTCTTTTCCCACAAAAGGTAAAATTCTGTAATTCAGGAAAAATTAATGAACAAAATAAATATAGCTTCATAGAGATAGGCAAGTGAAATCTGTTGAGTTTGGAACATTTCCAGATTGAGAAGGATTCTACAGCATCTTGTAACTGAGAAGACCATACCTCTATTAATTACTTCAGTGAAACAGACACAAAATCTCTGTTAAATATGAATAATTTGCTATGCTTTGACAAAAGTCAGCTAGAGTTGTAACTTACATACTAATAATTTTGGTTAGAGAGAAACAAACTGGGGCTATTTTTATTGACAAAATTCTTTCCTAGTTTCTTTTAAAACTAGATAATTTTCATTAGATTACTTGTCTTGATTATAAAATTCAGCTGTCCTATTTATGAAATAACAACACTTTTTTAATGGCTCTGATAGAGTGGTTTAGATATTATGGGAAATATTTTATAATGTATTTGAATGAAGCTCTGCTACCAAAAAAACATGCTTCAGATATGTAACTTTAATAACATATTCATAACTCACTATCAATTTTTCAGTACATCAGGTAAAAAATACCTATTTAGCACATGGGCATGAGTGTGGGTAGATGCATGTGCACATAAAAAAATATCTGTATGAGATTATTTATGTGTTTGAACTAATGGTCATGTAAACCTCTGCATATGTACAAGTATTAAGAAAGAACAGAAAAGGCTTTTAAAAAGATAAAGCAGAATCACCCATTATAAAGAAGCATTGTTTTCTTCTTTTAACAACCATAAACACTGAAGCCACTTCCTTCTTTTTCTCCTAAGTGCCTTAAATGCATCTTATCAAATAGATATGAGCTCTTCTTTGTGAAGCAGGAAGTAGAAACTGGATTTATGAGCTGCATCAAATGCATTTAGCATCTGCCAGGTCAGGAAGCAAAAAGATCCACATCAACTTAGTACTGCCTATATTTGGCACAGAAAGACATCTGATCCACAGAATGATGCTAATGAATTTTCTGCTTGCCTCTTTAAACCCCATCCATACAAAGATAACACTTCTCCACTGAAGGGAAGATTAGTACTGGACAGTCAGTAAAGCAGGTTGTTGCCCATGAAATGAATGGTGAATAAAATGGCATAAGGCCCCATTATTATGCAAATGAAAAGAGGGCACTGAAAAGAGAGGATGGTCCACTACATGGTGAAGTTAGGTTACACCCAACCTCAATCTCCATTAAGGTCAACAGTGCTGAACTGAAAACCTGATAGAAATACAGTTGTGGAAAGTCAACTACCTTGAGTAAACCAGAAGACACAACACATTAAAGTCTGTTGTAATGAACTGACTCCAAGCCAATTTTGAAAGAAATATCCATGATATTACTGGTCTAGTAGTAGGCATTTTTGCCAAACAAATGACTGGAGATAGTGACACATTACTGGACAAAACATTAAGGATTTTTCTTTTTAAGAGATGGAAAAAAATTATCTAGAAAACTGCAAGCCTTCAACAGAAAGCAAGTTTTCAGGATTTATTTTGGGGTAAAGAATAGTAATGGATTGCAGTGAGATTAATTTTAAAAAATGGCTTTCTTAAATGAGCTTCTTTAATACTTATTTTTCAGAGAAAATAAGGGTCACTATAGTAAATTCAGTAAAGCTGGGATTGTCATAACAGATTGCAATTTAGTTATGAGACTGAAAATAATTAGAATGTGGGAAAAGAAACTGGCTAAGAAGGAGCCATCGGTTTCTTTCAAAAGAAAAGCCTATCACACTGAGAAAAACTACCATGGAAGCTATTTTGTTCAAATTTTGATTAAAGATTTCAGGTTAAAACACTGTGGTGAAATTTGCTGATGACAAAAATACAAGGTACAACTGATGGTCACAGAAGCAGGATTATAAGAAGTCATAATGGCAGAACCGCAAATTGCATTTAATAGTGAAAAGCTTTGTATCTATTAAAAATCACAGAGCTTCCCATTATAACTAGAATTCATCTTTGGTAAATGACTGAAGAGAACGATTTGGATACATCATATAGTGGGTAACTATTTAGTTACCAATCACAGAAAAGGTAAATATGGCTCCAAACTTTTTAAAATAAATAGTTCCTGCAAAAGCTAAGCATTAATAGCATTAGAGAAGCTCTGGAAGGATTCATTTATTGAATGAATACTGTGTATGCCTTTATATTTGATAAATGTGGAAGTGACACTATGGAGATTCTTAGCAATCCACTTTTGCTGAAAAGAGTTCAGCTGACATAGTCTGGCCAAACTAATACTGAGAAGTTGTACAACAGCTATCACAGTTTGGAAAAAAAAAGGGATGGCAGGATTGTCACAAGAAAAACAGTGCAAACTCCCCATGAATAAATTTTAGTTTGGAAAGTGACAGTCATCAATATATAATTAAGGTTATAGAGAGGCTTTCCAATCAGCATAGCAAGTTAAAAAAAATAGAACTCATCTTGAGATACTATAAATACGACTCTACTTAATTAATCAGCAGGTGACTTGCAAACCTTTGTTCCCAAATGAAAATAAAATGCTGGGAGGCCTGTGGCATTTGATGCTAAAAATGGAAGTAAAATCATATTTATGGATATAAAATTTCAGTATGACATATTATAAAGTAAAAAACACTAATTGAAAGGATTTAGGGCAAAAATATCAAAGAAAGTTATTCTAAATTCAGGCAATTGAATGGATACATAATTTACACAAAAATCAGATTTGTATCTTTTTTTTTTTTTTTTTGCTGTGCCTCCAATACCTAATACAAATATGCTACACTAAGTCAATTCAGCTCAGTCTGATTTATCACTATGAATAATAATATATAAAAACTACTAAGTGGAATGAATTAACTCTCATTTTCAAAACATCAAACAAGCTAAATGAATAAGTCTTGAAAAAGTTCAATTTACATTTTGCTCCTTAAGAAAAAATAAATTAAGAACTGATAAGACTTCTTAACTATCTTTCAGGTAAGAATCGTAGCAAATTAGGATATGGGAAATCCACATAAATATGGGTGAAAAGATGTATTATAAGACCTTCTTGATCAGCATTATTATTATTACTAGTATTATTTTACATAAATGGTAAAGTTCTTAGCATAGGTCACAAAACCCAACCAGTTTTAATTATAAAACTGGATATCTGTAAGTTCTGTTCCATATTCTTTTACACCATGTCCTAGCACTTCTGTTGCCTTCTGAATGCAGAAATAAATACTGATTCATACAGTGATTTTGAAAAATCTTAAAACTGAAACATCTATTATTTTATAAAAATTCTAAACACTTAAAGCAACCTAGGAAAATGGTAAACAGAAGCAAAGCCAAAACTGATTGCATTTGTCCAGATTCTAACATTGTGACAGTAAGACATTAAATTTTCATCAAACCTCATCAGTTTTCTACAGCACAAGGCCATGGCAATAGACAAAACAGAATCATTACTAGATCTAGTGATCTTAACCCTGTCAGAAACAGGCAGTTGGAAGCCAGATGCCTCTTTCTTACTGTTTTTCATTCTAACTAATGAGTTCATCTACTACATTATGGGAAAAATATGGGCCTAAGTTAACTAAATGACATATTGTATATCTGGTGACCTCATCCGTCACGCTCCTTCCCTAAAATATCTTGTTTGCTTGTGATTTATGATGTGTATTGTAATTGTTTTAACCTACTGAGTTACCTAAATACCTCTTGCACTGCTTCCATATGGCTAAAAAATACAAGCTGCATTCCTCCTGTTTATTAACTTAATAATGAGCCATTTCATATGTAAGGCAAATACACACAATTTCGTCATTATACCAAATGATGATACAAATCACACTTTTAATATTCATTTACTTTAAAAAGATGGAAAAAAATAAGTGTATACTCCTGTGATCTTCTATTCCTTTTCATATCATTAAACGTTCCTCCTAGATAAAAATGTGCTGAAATTTTTCAAAAGTAAGATGAATGTAAATTATTTTTTTAATTGCTTACAATATGGCTGAAAAATATCAAAAAGGAATACTATCCCAAATAATTGTCAAATTTCTGTTGTAAACAATAAAGAAACATTTGGCAGTGAAAGAGTTCGGGCAATCTTGAGATAGAATTTGCCATCACCTTTACATTAGCACTGAAAAATTTATGAATTGTTTTTCTGCATAGTTATCTTAAAGCACTGGTGATAACCTTAAGAGTTGCCTTTTATAAAACATTTGCAGTTTTCTACAAACTTCCAGAAACAGTACCCTACACGCTGAAAATGCTTTAATTCCAAGAAGGCAGTGATATTGCAGCTTCCTCCATAGGTGTAAGAGTCAACAAATCAATTTCTAAAGTCTATGCCATAAAGACAGAGTGGAAAAATTCTTCCCTGCAACATCATGATGTCAACTAATTTTCATGTGTAAGAAGCAGTATGATTAAACTGGGATGAGAAACTAAATAAGGAAACAGAATCAAAGTTTAATAAGGGTCTGATTTAAAAGTACACTGAGAGAAGTAATCAAGAATGAACTTGCAATAGAAATGTCCCTGGAGGTTGAGGCACAACAGTGAGTAGAGATCCCCTAAAAGAAGCATTAAGATTCCAAGCTGCTCTCTATCTGTTACTCATGACCTTCTCTTCTGTTGGTATTTCTATGTGAAAGCATTTTTATCAAAGTAAATATTCCCTTTATAGTTATCATGATCTTGGCCCAACCATGTACAATCTACTCATTTTGGCAGCTTGGCTGGTATTAATCTTCATGTAACTGTTCATTAATAGGCAAATTTAGTTATGTCCCACTAACAGACTTCATGGGGTTCTGTTATTTCTCAAAGTAACATGACCAACACTGAGAGCAGAACTCATTTGCTGTTCTAAAATATTTTTAAACAAGTTTCTTTGTAAATTGTCTTATTAAAATGTGAGGGGAAAGAGCCTGGCTTAGGGTTACAATTTTCCATTCTTTCACTATCAGTCTTTTATCTACAAAAACATTTGATAAACGCAGCCTGCATTTAGCCTGCATCTGTTATTTAGCCAACATATTTATCCAGACTTCTGAAATTCCTGCCAGACCAAACACTGTCCCTTTCCTTCCTCCAGGACAGCAGTGCAGCAGCGTGGATTCAGCTGTTTAACAGCATGCTGCTACGTGTGCACACTAAGAGGTGGAAGTAGAGCACATGCCATGGCAGCTTCTGGTTGGCAAAAGGAAAAGCTACAAGGATACCTCAGAGCTCAATAGGTGTGGCTGAGGGCAGGAGCACAGCTGAAAATGAGGTGACTGAGGAAAGTCAGACAGGAAATCATCCGGGGTAGGTTGGCAATTGGAAGGGCACAGATCTTGGTACAGGAGATTTAAGACAAAGGGAATTTTCCTTTTAGCTAGAGTGGATTTGTGAGGAGAAGGGATGTAGCTGTCAACCAAGAAAAGCAGAGGGGCACTGAAATGGGAGAGGGATCAAGCAGGAGAGTCTTAGGATGGGAAAATCAAGACTGGGAAGTGATTGAAGAGGACAGTTTCCATCAGCCTCTGTTCACAGCTGGACAAGCGCAAGTGCATGTCTTCTTTTTTTGTTCACTGGAAATTTCTTCTATGTGCTCTAATTCCTCAAAAGTTTTATCACTTGTTTCTTTCCCTGCAGTCATTAAGGCAGGCCATACCTAACTTGACCACAGAAAGGACATTGAAAGAGCCATTTATGACAGACACAACCTCTTGATCTGCTTAGGCAATGCCTTTAATCAATGTCTTAAATCCTCTTTACTAATCAAAGGTCTTTCACTCAGTGTTTGATGGATAAGACATCCATCTGATTGATTACCTAGCTGCCAAACAAAATGTCTTAAACCAAAGCATTACCAAGATTTTAACAAAAAGATCCTAAAAAGATACAATAAAAATAAGAGAATTAGAAGATATATTAAATAAATGTTAGCTTTAGAGTAAACTAGATATTTACATTTTGAAATAAAAGCTGAATGAAAATTAGGAACAATATGGTAATATGCTTTTTCCATAGGTGAATTTCCCTAGCTTTTTCAGTTTATATTTTTATTCATTTATTTTGTACTGCGTAAACTCAAAAAATTGATGAAAACCCAAAAAAATTTAAAAAAAACTATTTTAGAGGGACTTAATATCTGTATTTCTGATGCATACTGAGAAAGATGGTGATTTTTTAATTAGACATTTCTTACAAATGAAATTTTAAAAAAATCTTTCATGTAGGTCACAGCATCCAGCAACAAAAATTAACAGTGGAACATAGAGACTGTTCCATATAGACAAAGAAACATATTAAAACATTTTGGTTTAAGCACCAAAAAGCATAAAAAAAAACTGAAAGTTTTTTTTTAAAAAATTTAAACATCTGTAATTTGCACAAACAAATGAAAATAAAAATAATCCCTATTACAACTGCTTCATGCATACATAATGACTGATCAATTAATAATGAAATATATGTGCAAACATCTCCTATGATGCCTTAAGTAGCTGGTCAAGGGCAATAAATAATAGGTTAAGATGTATTCATTACTATCTCATGATCTTCAAATGCATGTCTTTTCAGTTGTAGCTGGAATAAGGAACATATGTCTTATCAGAAGAGCAGTATGATTATTTTTAGCAGCAGGCAGAAATTCAATAGAATTGGAATTTTATGATAATCATGATTATCACCCATGCTCCTTATAGCCTTTTCCTTTCTTGGAAACATATATACAACTAGATTTTGAGAAGGATAGAGACATGAGTTTTGTCAGGAATTCCTGAGGCAAAGAACATTTTCACAGGCAATGGAAATTAGTCCTTTAGTCCACTTTCTATATTTAGGCAGTTACCCTTATGCAAAATAGTTTGAAAATAGTCTGGAAATCTCTATGCTGCTACATTAGAAATACAAACAGTGTAATGCCCAGAGAATTACATACCTACGAGACCTGAAAAACTGGATACTTGTCCTCAAAGAAAAAGCTGTTTCTGCAACCTTTTAATCTAGTTCATTCTATCAAGAAAAAGAAGTCAATAGCTTCCAGTCAATCTGTATCATGTACATTTAAGAAATCTATTAATTTACAGTGTTTTGGGAAAAATATGGGTAGTGATAGCAAGGGAGTGGAAAAGTCAACTTTTGATTGAAGTTTCTGATAACCTACATACTGATTTGCTTTACACAATATATTATAAGCTAAATGGCACTGTTGCCATGCTTTCATTTCTGAAACACTCTTGAACAATGCAAATGGAGACATCAATTTTCAACTGAAAATATATACTTGTTCCTTCGTTAATTTTAATTGTGTTCTTAGTAGTTAACAGGATGCCAGCTGAAGTGTAAAAAGGAAAAAAAAAAGATTCACACTTTTCACACTGGAGATGTGGAAACACTGTTGAAACAAATAGTCCAATATTTGGTAATATTGGACCAAGGTAAGCAAGGACAGCTTCAATACCAACCAGAAGTGGGAAAACTAATTTCAAGTTATCCTGACCACTCTAGCTAAATCTACTTGAAATTGGTAGCTGTAATTTGAAAAGGTTACTCGGTTTTACATGGTAAGGTTTATTAGCTGTTATTAACAGAAGATACCATGCTCCTCTGCCTCTCCTCTTTTTCTGATGGAAAGGTATTTCTCTCTCAAAATATGTACAGATTGTGCTCTGCCTGCTAAGAGAAAAGACTGCTCTTAGTTTTTATTTCTCTAGTTCCATATCTTCCTGACATAAAACAGATATGTTCATACCAATTTTGGGAAAGTATCATTATCTAAGCAGAGAAATCAACAGAGAATGAACCAATATTTTCTAAGTTGCTCTAATTGCTCCCATGTCAGAAGTGAAAATTTTGGCATTTTATGCTAAGCTCAAAAGGGTAGCTCTTGCTAATCAGTAAATGCACACTAATGATGTGTTGACTAACAGACTTGTATCTGTAAACATATTTTTAAAAAATTATAGATGTGGATGGTGATATTACTAAGACACATAATGCCATTATTGGATTAAATGCCCAAAATCAAAGAATTTGATTCCAGTTTTTGTTGTAAACCAGTGTTTGTGTCTGGAGTTCGGTTATGCCATGACAAAAGGAATCAGAATTGATCTGACCAAGACAGAGGTCTACAGTGACAGCTATAGTGAATTAAGAAATATTGGCATTTCTAGTGACCAGTAGATCTCAAAGTAGGTCAGAAGAACTGTACCCTAAATATGCCCTAACCTCTCTTCACCTATTTTCAAGGGAGATGAAGATGACTAGCTCAAATATTGATTTACTGCTAATATTTTCCAGAAAGTAGAACTTATGCATGACAGATGATTTTGAGACAAAACCCTGAAAATCCAGTACAGAGGTTTTGGACATTCATTTTTAATGTTATTCTCATATTTACTAAATCTCCCTGTTTAAATAATTAATCGATTTTTAATTTAATCACTTCTTTGGTATTTTGAACAGGAAGAAGCAAGACTGCAGCATTTACTTTTGTAGGACTGTGTTTTTCAGACAACCTTCAGATACAAAAGATCTGATCTGCCATTTCCCTTGAAACTCTGGTAATTAATTACTTCAAAGTGTATGACCTAAATTGAAGAAAGAGAACTTTCTCTTAATTTTGCAAGATCTACTTTGTCTAACTGACTACACATTGACTAATTTAGAAGTACTGAAGACCCTTTAAAATTATTGGAAACAAGGAGGAGAAACATAAGCACTTTCAAAAAACTTATGAGAGTAAATATAGAGATACAGATATATTTTTCTCTCCCCATGGATCAGGTTAGAAGGCAAAATAAATACAGAAGTATAGAATGTTATAAAGAAATAAATATTTTTATTGTTAATGGTAGTCATGAACACTACTGTAATAGTTTTTCCTTCCTGGGTGTGGCCTTTTATCTTCAAGCACCATAAGATAACATCTAGCTTATGAACAATATCTGAATAATAGTAAAAGAAATATTATTTTCCCATCTACAAACATTTGTAAGGGTAGGATATATTTCCCTGCAAAATAGATTTTAAGGTCTTTTATTTCAAATAAAATTATAAAATTATTATAACCCACACTTGACACCAGCTGCAGCTACTAATAGGAAGTATTCACTGATCACATACTGTAATGTGCCTGAGACAAGTAGGGTCCCACACAGATTTAAATAGATTTTAACTAAACCTATCGCCCCACATAATGGGAAAAGAAAAAAAAAGTAAGAATTTCACTAAGAACAAAATCATTACCTTAAATACTTATAATATACCTAATTCTATCTTACCCTTTCCCTGGTTTCCTGGTCAGATAATTAGATTCTACTAAAAATGGAGAAATTATTTTCTTTTAAGGAGTCAATCCCTCTTCCTGAATTAACAAGATCTTTTCCTCTACAGTTCTAACAATTATGATAGTATTTGCTTAATAAACAAAGAAAAAGTTATTTAGATCCATCTAGTGTCATATGGAATGAATAAAATATGTCTTCACTTCCAAGTAACAACCAAATTTCTATCAATTTTTTAATAAGTAGGACTTTGCTTTAAAAATGTATTGTTAATTTTAAAGGCTACATTAAACCACTTGGTATTAAGTAAAAATACCTTAAAATTTAAAATAATATTCAAAAATTACATTTGCTGCCAACATCCGCAACCAAGTCAGGTTCATTAAGAAAAAACCCAATTGGCTTATCCACTGGAATGAAAGATTCTCTTGAAATGACAAAATATGTTTTGACTTCTGGCATTTTTTGACAGCATTTGCAATTTTTTCATTTAGCTTTTTGCTGATGATCAAAACTGAGGAACTCTGTTCACAATATAAAAAATGGAATTCTTTTCCCTCCAATGGGTAAAGCTGTAAAGAGTATGAGAATGAGACCTCAGACAGTTAAAACCCTTAAGGATCTGATGATATAAACAAATAAAAAAACCTAACCACAGACAACATTTCCTTTGCTGAATAATTTATTTCTAAAGCCAAACCACTTTTCTTTCTGACCTGCTCACACTTTTAAGGTAGTTCTATTGAACTATTTGAAAGCCAAAACTATTTTACTTGAACTCAAGGTAAAACAAGTACTGTAGACAATAATATTAATATTGAGCAATAAAAAATATTTTCTTCTTTGCATGGCAGACAATCTTATGAATCAAAATCACAAACCCTGGCTTCCACACAGTTAAAAATTAATTTATAATATGCATTAACACATCAAATTCATACATACATATACACATCAAAGCTCAAGAAATTCCAGATTAACACACTGATAGTTTAAGTTGATGTAATAAGTATTTTAACAGAATGCTCCCAGAACAGCACATGACAGGAATAAGCCACCATATTACTGATGTAGGATGTTAACTTTTCTGTTCTTTATAAACTGGATACATTCTAAATCACCTATGGTTTTTATAAATCAGTCTTTTTACCCAGTAAGATTTTACAAAATTGTACCAAGGACATTTTCATTAGATTAAATTTTTAAAATACTTTTACATTCTGTGTCTACAGCACATTGCATGCAAATAATTTTGGAAATGTATATGCAAACTTGGCTCAAGTTACATTCAGGTAACCCTCTCTTTTTCAAGAAATGACAAAAGCCCCCCACGTTCCTACCTTCTAGAGTACCTATTAAAACATACAAACAAACAAAACAAAACAAATCAGGCCCAAAACATATAATAGTTGCTTTGGTAGAAAAATTGGTTTCCTTCAAGAGAAACACAGCACAGAACATTAACAGGCATAAATAATTCACACACAGTATCAGAGGTTTACATACCATCAGGAAGGCAAGAAAAAAAGTGAGAAAGGAAGGCAAAAGAACAGGAAAAGATACAGGGAAAGGGAATACTACAAAACTACTTTATACTTCATGTGGTATGCAATATTTTAAAAACAGGCCTGATTTTATTTTTATGGGCCTAATATTGTAGCAGAATAACCACAAACCAAAAGCATTTAAATTTTCCTATATCCATTCCCTTTGCCTGACTGTTTTTTAATGATTTCCTTTTATTTTATAATAACTAAAGATTAGTGATATAATATATATTATAATAATTAAGTATTATAATATTTAATTGTAATTATATAATTTATATTATAATAATAAAAATTGTAGTGAAAGTGGGAGAGAGATTTTCTAGAAGAATGCAGACAGGAAGTTTTAAAGGTATCATCAGGTCTGATCTCCATGTAACCTGAGGCGTATATTTATTTATCAACAGTAACATCACATTTAGTTCTTGAAGTGCATTACATTAAATAAGAACACCCAAACAGGTTAGGAGATGATGTTAATATTACCTTTGTAAAATGAGTGGGCAAAGCTCTGCTCAGGAATTAACTTGGCAAGGAATCCATGGTTCAAACTTGGGTGAGGGATAGATGGTATGACCACAACTGTGGAGAAAATCATGGAATCAAATGTGAGCCAGCTAGTATTCATGTGTGGCCTGGTCCACTGTGGATCCATGACAGATATCCTATCTCATTGAAACATGCAAATATGGTATTACCAACAAAAAAAAAAGGCATTTCTAAGAAAAAAAAAACAATTTCCATATCAAGAGATAGGAAACAGCATACCTATTATTTGGGCACTTCAAGAGCAACATTTATACGGAAAAAGAGACACAGATAGATATATACAAGGAAATAGGCAAGACAATAATGGATGAAAGTAGCAGTTTCTTAATTCAGAATCTTAACATTAAATCAGGAAGGCAAAAAGAATTATGATTTCTCTTAGCTGACTACGTTCATGTAGTATTTTTCAAATGGGAAGCCTACAAGCACATTGACTTCAGAAAATTACATAAACTCTGCAAATTAAAACATTATGATGAATCATAATGACTAAATGTGACTATAACACAAATTGGAAGAAAAATTCTATGAAGAATAAAAATTAGCAGCTCCATAAATGAAGAAAGCAATTAAAGATCAATACAATAACAAAAACATACACAAAAAATTTTGTGGACAAATGAAGCTCCTGTTATCAACTCTTTTAGCACAGAAGGTACAGTTATAATCAATCCAATCAGACTTGAAAAAAAATGTTGGACTAAGTGCAATATATTTGAAACAGAGTGGGTTAAGGTTTGCATCCCTCATTTTTAACAGGTTCTGAGACCTAACAGACTCC
Organism: Lonchura striata; assembly: GCF_050655825.1. Classification (NCBI taxonomy): domain Eukaryota; kingdom Metazoa; phylum Chordata; class Aves; order Passeriformes; family Estrildidae; genus Lonchura; species Lonchura striata. Next base: position 67,979,170 of record NC_140703.1, read on the forward strand.
TTCCTTTTGGGCTGAAGAACACATGCCATTAAAACCACTACTAAAACAAATCACAAACAGTTCAGCCAAAGGCAATAGCAAAGTTTTCTTTTTATTGTATTGTTACCATAGGCTTTTAAATGCAGGCACCAATACAGCAGGACTTCAAGAAAGTACCCAGTCCTCCACTAATACCCTTTCACAAACCTCCTCACTCAAACAAAGGGAGCTCATGAAGGCAAGCAGCTGTATCCTCTGTTTATTTATTTTGTGGTATAAAGATATCTATTCTTCCTAACACAGAACAGATTCAGAAAGATTTTTAGTGAACTACATTGTCCTTTACAATTTCAACTCCAGCAGGAACCCTGTTTTTCAAAAATTATTTTCAAATTAAAGAAAAATAAAAACATAAAAAAACCTAAGTGAAAATTAGTAATACCCTATAAGCAAATATAGAGAATACATGACATATGCCAATGTATTTTAAAACCTCAAATTATTATACTTGAAGAAAGTAGCATGGAATTATTAGGGTCTTAAGCTACTCACTAAAAATACTTTGTAGAAAAAAAATGACAGTTCTAAAAAAGAAAAATTTTTAAAAATCACAAATAATTTGAAGAAAATAAATTTACCTGTACTTGTTGGTGAATTTATTTCTTGTCTGATATTTCTACCTGCCTGGCTCCCAGACCTCGCAGTTTCTCGCTGTGGTTCCAGGATGTCGCGGTACTTGGAGACCATCAGGACTGAGATGAAATAAACCACTGCCAAAGCTAGGAACTGAGCTTGCTTGCTGTCATCCTGTGCCAGGGAAAAAGAAACACATCTAGAATATTGAATATTTTAATGGAATTTTTCTACAAGAATATCACAAGTCTTAATGGCTTTCTGAAATGCTGCTTCTGCCAGCATAGTAGCAAAGAGATAACGCAGAAGGCTGAGTGGATTTTCAGTGGAGCAGTACACACACAGAGCATATATTAAGTACTGAATTTTGGCGGTAATTTGGCAACTACACAAATCTCAGGATCTGTGGAGTCAATGGACTTTCCAAAACAGAGGCCTGACTCTATTCTTTAAAAGCTTCAAAGGCTTCTGGAAGCAAGGGCAACTTGCTTGTCTTCTGCTGCCCCAAGGACAAGATTGTGAAGGCCCCTGACAGAAGGAGGTAAGGGTACAATTGCTGAGAGGGAAATCTAAGCTCACTGATGTTTCTCTAGCTGATGCTGGATGCATAAACAAGCATAACAGCTTCTGGTAACATATAGAAGCAGGGAGAATGTACCCTTGTTTTTCTTCCAGAAATAAATTCCAGCTTGTACATTCTGATTTCCCCTTTCTCAGATGTCAGCAGCAATCCTAGGTTTCCAGGACAGATTTAAGTGAAAGCCAGGACCACTATAAATTTGCTGTCTTCTTTTCTTCTCATCCCACATAATCTGCTGTTCAAGGGAAACTGCCATCTATGGCTTAGATATTATCTTGATTGAGATTTAATTTCCCTAATTCAACTGAAATGTCTTTTATTATTATTATCATGTAAAACTTTACATGATAAAATCAAAACTTTTTCTATCTACTCCTATAGTTGTTTCATCTTTTCTCAGTTCCACAGGTATGTACTTTCTATTACAAATCCAGTGCTTGTTCTTCATGGTTTTTGGGTGATATTTAACCTGGCTGCATGTTTTTGCAGGTCTTAAAATAACTAGAAATTCTCTTATTAATTTCTTGCATAGAAGTTCCAGAAACATGCTTTCTTGTATTCTTTTCTCCATTAATTAAGAAAAGAATAGGTGACAGAATATTGGCTCTTCGAACTCAGGCTGGAGAATTTAAATGTAATATATGTACTTGCAGGTATATGGTAATAATTCCTTTTGCACTACCTTTAAAAACAAGTATATTGTGCTGCAGCTTTTGTGCTAAAAATCATAAAAATCTGTAAAACATTTTTATATATGTTTGCATACATAAATATGTTCAGTGAAGTGAGAAGTGTGTTTGCAAACTGATTCTCTGCATTTCTGTAGCATATATACTAATTCTTCTTTCTACACTTGTTGGACAAATAGTTGACACCTTTAGTAATATAATTTTTAATCAACTTAAATTGTAACTGGTTTATCTTGGCTGTGTTTATTTGTCTAGTATAAGATTAAGGCTGAGTGTTAAACACAGTTAACTCCTAATCTCAAATAGCTCAATCAATATAATTTTTATGTGCAGAAGGTGGCTGATAGTTACAAAGTCACAAGTGGATAGTTTGCAGATAATATATGAAGTGCCACACATGAAGGATATTTTTGATTTGGGTACAATCAAAATCTCTTTCAAAAAACAAGTGATGATTTTGCAGAAGAATTACAGCATGCATTACTCACCACATCACGAAAAACAACTGCTCGTAGACGATTAATATCAACATCCTGAAGAAGCCTATCAGGGTCTTTTATGGGAGAAAGATTTCCAGGGACGTTTTCAAGGGGAGTCTAAAAATAAAAAGAAGTGAGATTTTTTGGTCCCCTCAAAATATCAAAGAATTTTGTTAGAACCTTAATTTGACATCTTTTTTTTGAGCTATTACATCAATCTTAGATTATATTCTACCTAATACTCAGATAAGGGCTCTAGAAATTAAGTGATGCTTTGAATTATTGTATTAATGCTATTTAGAGATAAATTGTTATATCTTTCCAGTAGCTTGGAACAACTTTATCTCTAGACAGAGTTACGATAATAACTTTCACACAAAAGTTTGTTTCAGATTATAGTTTCTTCATAACAGAACAACAAATTATTTCTAATATGTATGTTATGTTTAAAAATGCTGAACAGAAATATAAAAATAAATGTTAATTTTACTGAGACTTATTACAGACTACTGATAAAATAACTGATACTATTTAAAAAACATAGAATAGTATGTTTCCTTTGAAAAATAAAATATATTAAATGTGAGGTCTGAACACCTAAAGGTCTCCTTTTAGTGATTTTGCTTGCACTGAATGCAACAATATTTAAAAAGGTAATGGCTTTGTGAGATTTAATGAAATAATATTGTGAAAGGAGTTAACTTTTTAGCAGCTATTTGAAAAAGTCTTTAGAGAAGAAAAAAACTGATTTAGTAATTAAAATATAAAAACAAAAGAGAAGGGATCCTTTACATCATGCAATGTCTTATATTTTAATCATGGGCTCTGTCAAATTATTTCAGATTTTAATTTCTGTATCCTTGAAGTCTTAAAGCTGTCAATTTACAATCTAAAAATGTAATAAAATATATTTTAAAAAAAAGAATTAATTGATTACCTAGGAAAAACTAAGTGGTAACTGAACATCCAATAAAATTAACTTCTAAAAGCAGATTGTAAACACTGATACCTAATATGCATTCAAAAGTCTGTTGAAGCTATTGGAATGCAAATATTCCACTAACAGAGATGTGATTTCATCAAAACTGGAGAGTACCCTGATGGAATTAAAAAATCTATGCAGATATATATGACAGAACTGAGTAAGGGGACTTGTTCTTTCAAGTAGGCCAAAAAGCTGGTGAATTGCTACAGTCACATTCCTGCATCAAGGTCTGCATCTTTCAAATAAGCCTCCTCCTTGGACACACTTTTACCACAAACCAGCTAACAGGAAAATCCTAAGCTTCTCCTGATGCTGATTTTTATCAAATATTTGAGAAGGCAGTTACAATTATTTTCTGATCCTTAAAAGGCAGTGTTTCAGACTTGTCATCTTACTGTTGGTTACCTAAGGCTCAGTTACCTTGGTTGTTGCTGATGCTGTTACACCCTGAAGAGCATCTTGAGGTTTACTGCCAATTAATGACGTCTTGTTTACTCTCTCTCTTTGCCTTTGTCGACATTCTAAGCAGTTTCTCACAGCCACACAACAAACTAAAAGAAGAAGGGAAAATGCCACAAATTAGAATATTTTTTCAATGTTATATTTCGAACATCAATTAGCGTCAATTAGAACATCAAATAGCACTCATTGCTAGTAGGCAGTAATTGAAAATTTGATTAAAAAGTGAGACTTGAGAAAAACTCACAGATTTTATAACAGGAGCAGTACAATTATCAGTATCATAATAAGTAGCATGAATAATAGTAAATAGTGAAAATAAATGCCATACTGTTGCAAAATAATTTGAGGTCTACAGTGTCTGCACTGCTGCACTGTTTTTATTTTACAAAGCCTATAGAGTGCTGCAAATTCCATGGAGAGTTGGATATGAAAAACTGCAACATGGAGGTAAGCAGAGCAGCTTTCAGAAAAAAAAAATAATCTGTTTACTGACTTAAATTCAATATTTTTACTCTCCCTGAATATATACAACTTGAACTACATAAGGAAGAACATTTTCAGACACGTCTTTCTTATGACTAAATTGAATTGGCCTTAAAAACATATAAAATCAATAATAAATGGGATTTTTATGTTACCACATCAAGCTCTACCTATAAGGTTCTTTCCTGTACATGTCACTATTTGATCCATCCCAACCCGCTGATCTGTAAATAACTATTTAATCCATCCTGTGTGCTGACTTACCAAGCCTTAGGCACTGTCGCATTAGACCTCCAGAAGACATGTTTTTTTCAGCTTCAATCTCACTAAAATTTAGTGAACTGGCAAACACTAGTACATCAACCATTGCCATCAGACGGCTGAGAAACGTTACTGCTGTCTCTGCCGACATTCCTTGTGTCACTTCAATATTTTCCAATTCAGTCTTTAAAAGGAGATAATTGAATTAAACAGTTTGAACACAACTGAAATACAAAGACAGTACATACACATAGAAATCTAAATTGTTACGTTTAATGGCAGATAGATTGAAAAGTTATTTAAAAATCTCCTACTGATGCCATTAACGTAAGCTGTGAGTGAAATTCAAAGTAAGGCAGCATGAAGAGTGAGAAAATTATTTACATTTACATGCTGTAATGATGAGAAAAAGTATAATATAAATGAGAAAGTTATTAAAAATTACATAAAGATAAAGTAAGGGCAGATAATAAAACAATGCATAGTGTAAAAGGTTGCAACATATTCCTATATTCCTCCATAGGCTACGCAAACAAGTAACAGATTAAAGGAATTACTCTGTGTACAGCTTCTACTTTTTTATGTTCCTTCATATAAACAAAAGTGAGGAGTGGAGTGGGAAAAAACATACAGTCTTGCATTCTGTCTCCATGAATCAATTTTCCCTGGAATGTTTACAGCATAAAGAATCCTGACAGAGTCCAATTCTCCAACTTATGTTTGCTACCTCATGACAACAGAGGGAAAGTAAAAAGGGACAAGTGACATGGCATGCAGCTCACATGTCCCAGAGAGTTGCTGTTTCTTTCCTAATACTGGACTCTCCTTAGTGGGAATGAGCAGAAAAATTATGAATTAATTCAATATTTCTGAAAGCTAATTTTTTTTTTTTCTCCAAAAAGAAACTTCAATGTCCAGAGTCACGTTTTCAAATGCCTTCAGGTATTTAACAGTGCAGGTAAGTGAGGAAACAGTCAGCTTAATCCAAACCAAAAAAATATCTGCTTAAACACTTTTACCTCTGGAGCTAGGCAAATTGAAAACAGGAATGTGTGATACTTGTCTGCATCCAGAATTATATGCCTAAATACTATTTTAGAATTTGTTTAAAGGTGGCTGATTCTTACTGATTGTCAACAAGCTTTACAGTTTCAAGACTTTGAGCACATAGTTTAGTCCCTTCAAAAAGTACTTTCATTGTACTTCTCTACTTTTATTAATTTGCTTAGAAGTATTTATTAAAAAAATTATATATATATATATATATGCTCTTAAGGTAATTTCCTTCCAAAGGAAAGAAAAATACAGAAAACAAAAAATTTGTTTCTTTCCATATTCCTAAAACATTATTAGCCTCATTCACAGCTTACTTTGAAGAATATTTTCACATTCACAATTATAAAAGTGCAAACTGTGCCAAGCAGTATTAAGGAAACAATTGTTTTCAAAGGTGAAAGATACAAAGTGGCATGTGTCACCATAATGATAGATAGCCCTTCATTTAATTTCTCTTAGGGATGTAGCGAAGGGCTGTCATCTGTCTGAACTGCCCTATAATATTAGAAAAATAGTAAAATGACAACTCTTAGAATATTTTCAGCGTATTTCCTATCTTCTTTGGCCAGGGCTCCCCTGTTTAGTTTGTGCTCTGTTCCTACCTTTTGGAATAATAGGTAACTGGGGTTTTTATAACAGATTGGAAGAAGATTTTTTGAAAGCACTCAGGCAAAGAAAATATATTCACAAACTCCATAGCCATAATAGTCTGCTAGAAAAACTCATATGTAGTTATGGAAACTTGAACTTTGAACTCATGCTTGAAATAGCATCAGGCTCACTTGCAGCCAGTTGACTGCCTGATGTTTGTTTTTATCAAGTTTCAACTGTATTTTGCCAATCATAGTCTTAAACCACTCAGAATATCTATTGCTTTTTTTTATTTTTGCAAGTTATGTAGTAAATTCACTTAATATAAGACTTTAGTGCATTTTGGCAAGATTTCAGCAAAATTTGAATTAAAAAGATTTTTTTTTTACCAGTCTCCCTAAAATTCTGATACATGGAGGAAAAAAAATGACTGACAGATTTTTTTACACCAAACTTGCCATCCCTTCTACCTGTTAAATACAGCATATGGGTATTGTAATAGTGTCTAAAATAAATCTCATTATTGATCAAGCTGCCTTCTAGTATCACCAATATTTTAGATAGTGGTATCTCTAAAATTCATTGAAAAGTGAACAGATCACCATTCCATAACTACTCGGTGTAATTTAAGAGCAGTACAAATTCTCTCATACAATGAACATGTTCAGGACATAGAGAGTTTCTCTACTGACAAGTGCATTTATAACTTAAATCTGCTCACAGACCTGGCTATGTTCAGCCCAGGAGCTAACAGCAAGCATCATCACTGACAATGCATTAGGTTATTAAGGGAAATATGGTAAGAAAAGTTAATTACTACATCTAATATACTCCTACTTGCATTCCATTTTATGATATAAGAAAATAATAGTAAGAATAATAATAGCAAAAAAAGCCATAATATAAAATGATCAAAAATAAGATATTTTTGAAAAGGCAAAAAACTGAAACTTACAGCGGCAATACTAACCTTAGAACCCTGGACATGCAACAGACAAAACAGACAACAGATCACAACAATAAAAGAAAAAGAAAATTATTTAAGTTAACTAAAAAATACAAGGTAAATTGAAACAAATTAGTATCTTGGAATTATACATTTGTTTAATTTATATTTAAAACAGCAAAACATTTAAGCTCAGCATGAACATTTGAAAGTAAAGACTTATCAGAGATAGCTATGCACAAGGAAAACTTTAAATCGTGTATTATTAGAATTCATGTAAACATTGATTCCTCCAAAGCAATGTACATCTTTAATGTAATACATAAAATAATTTTATGAAGTAATGCAAAACAAAGTAAAATTTTAAATAATTAATAGATATGAGCATTTTACAACAAGCCAATCAACTGAAATATACTAAAGTACTTAAACCTTTTATGAGAAGGCAAATGTATTTACAATGCTTTGAAAAAACAAATACAAATTACAACAAGCAACCTGGCTCTTCATGCATAATGTTCTTCCCGTGAGTACACTACAAGATAGATCATTATAATATATTTGGGTGTGATTTCTTCAACCTAAACCTGTATCAAACTAGATATGACAATGTTTTTAACCATAGGAAAAAAAAAATCAAGACCAAGACACTCAGACTGAGTTGGCCTTCAAATTTCATTGTTCACAATGAAATACGTGTGTTAAATTTTTATGGTTTAGTTTTAGGTAGAACCACTCTATTATCACAGAATAATTGGGATAGGAACCGATTCTTAAGTTTTCACTGATTCTGTTTTAAAAATAGAAAGAAAACTTTAGTGTATGTCACTTATCATTGCTATAATTTACAGTGGGAAACCTAATCTAACAAAAAGAAAAACAAGCTGAAAAGAACCATTTTCTTCCCTCTTGGGGCAGAAAATACAACTCTCAACAAGTTTTTAAATGTGTCTTCATATTTTCATAGGTTGCTATTATCTCTCAATTACTAGCTGACAATTTTCATATCAGTTTTTCCACTTTTATTTCTCAGAATTGTTGTAGACCACACAGCACCCATGGAACCAAACGAGTCCTGAACATGATAATGCTAACACTATATACTGGTCATACATCTCAGCTTTTAATCCACAGACCTAATGAGGCCATCGTTAAATATTTAATGGAGTTTTGTGGACAGTTCATATAGCACCAGAAGCCCTCAGATCACAATTTGAGAGCTGATATTTTGAATTCTGCAAGTAAGAAGCTGAATATAGACTTCTTAGAAGTAGAAAAACAAAATTATTGCAAGGGTTCTGGAAATTTTTTCTAAATTGTCACATATATTTAAACTCCTCAAATTTCTTTTGCCTTGCTCAATGTCCTCAAGTGTTTGTCACAGCTGCTATCCTTGTAGCAAGCAGTGATTCCTTTCACTTGCTAGCTTGCACTCAAAATCTTTTATCTATGAACCAGCTTCTATTAACAGAAAGCATCTTCTGCAAACCTTTTCCCTTACAGGTCCTGTTTTTCACACTTCCACAACATCTTAATAATGTCTTCTTTACAGTTGCAGTTTTTTTCAGAAAGACTCAAAGACATCCCCAACAGAAAAGAGAAAATAAAAGGAAGTAGTATTTTGTATTTTATGACCTTCCTATAATTGTAGCAGAGTTATTGAATATTCCCAATTTCATATAATAGACATCAGAATTAAAAGTAGAAAACACTTCAGATTATATAGTAAATAAAAAAAAAACCTGCTCATATTTTTTGTTAATATTTGCTTCAATTTCAAATTGTTTCATATATACAATTGGCAACACATTAAAAACACTAGCATTTGAAGCAAGTCCATATACAGATCCTGGGATAGAAGTAGTATAGAACTGAAATTGAGTGAAATATTAAAAATTATTGGAATAGATTATTGGGAATTACGGTAATCTTTGCCCTGTATTCCATACAAACATATAACATTCTCTGCACTCTTGAGTTACCCACAGATTTTTGAGTGATTTGTTTACACCAAAGATGCATATTTTTATTTTATTTGTTTATAATTTGTATTTAAAATTTTCTATTCAGATCATCCTAGTCTGGATTAAAAAAAAAAAGGAAAAAAAAAAAACCCAAAGCAACAAAAAAACCAATCAAACAAATAAAAATCCCAAACCAGACCTAAAAGAGAAAACAAAAATAAACACCATGAGATAAAAGGCAGATTTCTATTACAAGAGTTCCACTGTGAAGGAGTCCTACAGTTAAGACTGCCTGTTCTACAGCAGGCAAGGAATCATTCAATAATCTGCCACCCAGCCTAGAATTGCCATTTCACCCCAAATCTGAACTATGCAAAGGAAAAAAAGTCTTTTTGAAATGGGGAATTTTTCATTCATCTGTTTAAGGAAACTGTGACAGTACAACTTTTTTTTAGCAAGGGAGGGAGCACTATAGAATCTGTTGCACAAAAAGGAAAAAAAAAAAACAAAAACAAAAAAAAAACACAAAAAAACTAAAACCGCAATTGCTCCAGCATTCTGAAAGTAATTTTGCTGTATTTATTCTTGTCTCTTTTCTTCAAATACACTTAATTCAAGCATCTAATATTCAGCATCTGTTCTACTAATGAGAAATAGGCGAACTGCTTTATAAAAATCAAAGGCAATGGGATACTAACTCTATAGAAGATTGTTGAGAGTTTTGCAGCAGAATTTAGGACTTCTAAGGAACAATTGGCCTAGGTTTGCTAGAACTCAGACTGATTCACTGAAATAAAGGAAATGTGCACAGGCAGGACTGAGACAGTTGAAAAAGGAACTTTGCTTCTATCTTACTCCATTAAAAAATGAGCTATCTAATAAAAAGAAACTGGATTGAGATCCAGGTTGACAATCATTCCAGCCATACCCTAGAGGGATCTGGTAGATGTCTACATCAGAGATATCTGAATAATTTGCTTCTGTTGAGTAGATCTCCATTGTCTAGAGATATAGGCCACATGAAAGTACCTCAAGTGAATACTGAGATTTACGCTAATCTCTTCATGAATTCCATCCCTGTTTCAATCATCTCAAAGTTAAAGGAATGACCTTTGCTGTCTGTTCTATAGTCTTTTCGCTTTCATATTTCATTATTCCAGACCAAAAAGTAAATTTTTTTCTAAGTGGCTGTAAATACATGATCTACACCACAAATAAACTATACTAAGAGGAAATAAGTAAGAACTACTACTTTAAAAATTCAATATGGGTCCCAAAAACCTTCAGTGGGAATATCAGAGCACCACCATTCATGAAAGTGAAGATGGAAGAAATTTAGTAAAAATGAGCTTGTTGATAAATTGAATATATGTATTGCACAGGATCTACAAAATGTGAGGGTTTTGACATTCCAGAAAATCTCTGCAGAACAGATATGGAGAATCAGAGACCAAACAAGAAGATGGTGTAGATTTAAAGAGGTTCACCAGGAGATATGACTCAATCCTACAAAGTCATACAGGATATGGAGCTGAATAAAGACATGATTAACCACTCTTTTCATAGTATAAACAGTAAATCACATAGTGACTTTATGTATTTAAGCAGGCTTAAGAAAAACAAAGACAAGTGCTTTGAAGGTTATATAATTGCATTGTCAGGCTCAATGCCATAGGATATTATGGAAACTAAAAGTGTAAGTAGCTTCAAAAAAGATTAGATAAAGTCTAGAAGGATGAATTCCTCAGTGGTTATTAAATATGACAGCTCAAACACCCTCTCTAGTAGTTAAAATCCTAAATGCTGAAGCAGAGTGTTATTAGAGCAATCAATATGCTTGCTCAGACTTCTGCATTTTGATGTAAGCTGCAAACAGCCACTGTTGGTGGCAGAATGCTAAAGCACACAGGCCCTTGGGCTGACCCAGTAAGGCAGTTTATGTAGCCTCTGAACAGCTTCCTTTTGGAAAAAAAGTGCAACACGGCTTCAGTGGACTTCTAATACCAAGCCCAGTTTCAATTACAGAAGTACACAGACTAAAAGAATGGTTGGGGTTGGGAGGGATTCAGGAGGTGCAACACAAAAATTTAACTCTGTACCTTGTGGATAGAAAGTTACTCATTAATGTATTTAATTACAACAAGTAGGTTCCACATGGAAATGAAGAAATACTTTTCCGTGGTGAGGCTGACTGAACACTGACACAAATTGATCACGGAGGTGATGGAGTCTCCATCCCCAGAGATAGTGAAAAGCTGTCTCAACACAGTCTTGGACAACTGGTTGCAGATGGTCCTGCTTGAGCATGGGTGTTGGACCAGGTGACCTCCTGCATCCCCTTTCCAGCCTCAGCCATTCTGTGATTCTGGGAGTCCTTGAGTTAGTGAGGGAGAAAGCTTACACGTTCTTTCCCCCTTAAAGAGTTACTCTGGCAGAAAATGGCCAGTAGCAGGCCTGCTGTAAGAGTTTTTATGCAGTGGAGATGTCATATCAGTCTCCCAGTTTCAAACTCTTCTCTCTTCCCATTAGCAATTTCTGGAAAGAGGAGGGTGAGGCAGCCTTTTGTAACCAATTGCTTTCAGTGGCCTACTTTGCCCTTTCAAGATTGAGAAGAAATGCATTCTGAACCAGCAATCCATCCACTTCTCCACAGCAGTTCAAGGATGCACAAGCACTAGAAGTCTGAGAATCAGTATGAAACTTCTTTTCATTAATCATATGATGGATACTCACAAGTGGTCTGATGCCCAGCAGGGCATCTGCTCCCTTCGAAACTGTGATTCACAGCAAGACTGAGGGAGAGCACCTGCTCTAAGGAAGGAGGATGGGCTGCACTCTTCATATCTGTCACAGTGATGAATAAATCCATCTTCCTTTTAATCTTTATGGATGGGCAATGAGGAACAGGAATGGAGTTGAATAGGCAGAAAGAAGCCTTTTTTATATTTTTTTTAATTCCAGACAGTAGGAATCATTCAATTTGAAGCCAGAAACCAAACTTTAAGTTAATTACTTTATTTCACAATTTATTTTTATTTTATTGACCTAGACAGATGGTAAAATTAAGCATTCAAGTAATACACACAGTCCCTATATAGTGGAGAAATGTGTGCACAATCAAATTTCAAAATGTAGTCTTTTGTATCAGTGCATGAAAATCACTGCTACTGAGCAAGGCAGTATTGGCACACAATATTTTAATAAATGGATGCGTAACAATTAAGGCTGTGTCAGGTAACTATCTATACAGACACACACACGCACACACACAAATATTATCCAAAATAAATAGATGGAAATAGTGAACTTCAAAATTATTATTCCATAGAATGGTTCTCCAGTATCATACACCAGGACAAGAATTAAAACCCACAAAGGGCATTCAGTGGAACTGCAGCCTAATTAACATTGTGCCTGTTTTATATTTTTATATAAAATATGTCAAAACATCATCATTTTCTAATGATGCCTAAAATGTTTGCTTTAAAAAAATATCCCCCAACGTCCTTTAAAGAATGATAGTGCAGCCTGTGTTCCAAGATGGCTCAGTGTGTACTTGCTCATACTTGTCAATATTTACAATGAAGAACTTGCAAAATCAGGACCTTAATGTTATTCTTGTGACTACAGACAATAATTGTAGTCTTTCATTTTGCTTTTAGCAAATATTTTTCTAGTTAAAATAGTAGAGAGACAGCATAAAAGATTTTATTAATTGCCTGTCTGAAAATTACATTAATGTTTAGCACATTGCCAGCCCATACATTCATACCATTCAAATAAAATCTGCGAAAAATGGTTTCTTAACTAGAAGTAACAGGAAAGAAAAAAGTAATCTCAATTGCTGAAATGGCTAGAAAAAATATGTGAGCTTTTACTGCAAACCACTTTTGCAGTCTCCAGTGTCTATTACCTACATTATTTCAGAGGAGACTCTTTGCCCTTTCTAGGTCTCATTGCCTCCTTTTTCAAAGACCTATATTAACTACAGATCATTTTTACAGGATGCTCAAGATGATATTTAGTATGGAAGAAATAGTCACAGATATTAAATGCATAGACAAGGCATCCCATTTGAATAAAACAATTATTCACATCAATAATGCAGTATTTATAAAATATTTCTTCCTTTTTAGTCATGATACTCTGCCTGCCTGAGCTTTAATCTGCTAAGACCTCACAACTTTGAGGAGATGAAAATATAAGTTATTTTCAATTCAAGATTAAAAAAGAAAAGCAGGGAAAAGGATCTACTGAAAGAAATAGTAAACAGAGCAGACAGGGGATGATTTCTGGTCTGATTTGTCATGCAAACTAATAGTGGCCATGCAAAAAATATTTATGAATATCAATGAGTAGATATCATAAAGCATGCTGTTTTGTTACAAGAATCATTATCCTAATGGTCATCCCTTAAATGAAATATTAAATAACTATGAAATATTATTCTTACTAAGTACTACTTATCTGATAAAATAAGCATTTCAAATGCAAAATGCTATAAACATTCTGTATATCAAAGTGTAACAGTGCAATTAGAAATTTAATTTTTTGAAGGAATTAGCAGAATGGGGACAGGAGTCCCTAAAGAAGAAGAGTCAGCTGAAAATAGCAGTTTGCATTATTAACAACAATTTCTAATATGACCACTAGGTGGGAATATTGTACTTACAGTTGGGGATGTGGCCGCTGACAGCAATGGTAAAATTCCTCCACAAGCAATAATAATATTGTCTACCATCTGGGAAATGAGGTGTATTGTGTTGTGTACAAAAATAATATTTTCATTGCTATTGACAAAGTCCATCACTGACTTTGTGGAGTGACTGCAAGGGCAGAAGAAAAGTAGGATTAAAAACAAATAATTAAAATAAATTTTAGATAAATATATTCTTTGTGACCATACTGTGAATGTTCCTTTAATAAAAGGAAAAGTTTGGTCTATAAAACTTTGCCTGTAAATTGTCTAGAAATATCAACAAGGCTAGTCTAAGGAACAAATTGATTGCTATCTTTTTCTGCATAGGATTATATTCAAATACTCAGCTGAGAACAACATCTTCTAACCTTTTATTCCCATCAACCAGAACTTCACTTCACAGGCAGTTCTGAAGGCAGTGGAGTTGTTTCTGCAGCCTGAAAGCAACTATTTAATATAGATTTCACAATGCTGCAGCAGTGCTCTTTGAAGCAGCCTTGATAACACCTAATGATAACACCTGCTACTGTTTTAAAGAAGAAACTCAATAACATGGCCATAACTTAATCCAATATTAACTTTGCTAACTGATAATAAACCTAGCATTAATAATAGCTCCACAAGCCACAGATGCTTGTAACATTAGTTGAAATCTCAGTGACTCCTAATTGACGAGCAATTGTCCTGTGAAACTGTCACTCCCCAAAAATAGAAAACCCCTGTGTGAAAATCTTGAGGCTACTCTTTCTATGAGTATGGTCTTTCTGCAAAGCAACATTTGTTGTCAGTCAGCAAACAAAAATTAAAGCCATCAACTGAAAATATACAATCTGAACGTTAACCCTCAAGCATTATCTGAACACACCGCATCTTCTTGGCCAAAAGCAAAATATCAAAATTGTCTATTTCCAAGTGAATATCACAGAACAATTCACCACACTGGAAATTAAATGTAGTATAAATTGCTCCTTTGACAAAACTATATTTAAGTTTTGTGAAAATTAACCATTCTGTAGTGGAAATTAGAGTAAATTGTCCCCCTTATGTTATAGTTACAGAGTACCTCTACATGTACAAAATGTACAATACCACTAGGAAATCACATTGCTGTCATAAAATATTATATGATCATCAAGACTAAACCCAACCAGGAGCTAGCATGCAAATGAAAGTTTGTCAATAGATTGTTTCCTTAGAAAATGTTATAGGAAAGAGGCTTTATTTATACACCTTGAAGGTAGAGAAGCTCTTTTAATTGATCAATTAGGACAGTAGCCATTAGCAGAAGTCATCCTGTCGGGAACAGGGGCAGTAGATTCTAATGCTAAATATAAGCTGGAAGAGCAGCTCAATTTGTTTAGGATTCAGGATTTATACAACTCCTCAAGAAAAGAGGAATTACTACCTGTGAAATCAAGCTGTTCCAGACTGGGAAAAAGTAAAAAGAGAAGACAGAAAATACAGAGGCACTATATCTAGCACCAACTCTTTTTCTCCCCACCATCTCAGTAATGTCTCCACTCCAACACGCCTAATTTTTCCTTATTGATGGAAACACAGATCAGGAATTAAAGAAGAAACAAGGACCCACCTTCTCCAAACATGTACATCTGTTTCTAGTGCAAAAAGCAAGTCTGTCAGGAGCCGCTGGTGCATGGGAGACCATTTAAACTCTGGAATACGAAACATAGTTGTGCGTGGACCTGGACTAAACTGTCGTCGCTGCTCTTCCGTCATTGGCATTCCTCGAAATCCCAAGTCAACACGTAAATCCCGGTCTTGCTGGGTGACAGATCGACCCTGTATTGCCTACATCAACAAGAGGTTCAAAAACGATGCTAACTTTACTCAGTGTGTTTTTGAATGCAATACAGAATCCGAGAAAGGACAGGATAAAACAATGTGGCCGCAAACTACAGGAGACATTGATGTTCCAAGGTGGGCAGTTTCCTTCAGTAAAAGAGCTGCTCCAAGTCAAATTAATCAGTGCTGAGGCGGGGTGCAGTTGGCTCCCTTTTCAGCTACTCACCAAGCTTTTACTCTCAGATGCTTCACTTGAAGTCTTATAGAAAGGACCAAATGTAGTCCATTCAAGGCCAGTAGCAAGACTTTGTTTATATGTAATTAAATTTTAGGCTACGAAATATGGACAAACTACATAGTGGTGGCTTCAAGGAACACATGTTTTTGGACAGCTCCTCATTTTTCAAAAACAATTTATTTCTCTGGTCATTTTGGCAGGATCATTAGAGAATTACATCTAGTAGCCCAAATCTCATTTTGCCAATTTAAAAACAAAAGAGAACATTGCAAAACAATTTTGTTAGCAATGTAAAAATGGACATAGCACTGGAGTTGAGCTGAAAAGCTTCTTGTTTATTTAGTCTGATCTTGATCTCCTGTAGTCAGTATTATGATAGTAGAAAAGGTATCCTTTTGACCTCTTGGTCACTTGGGACTAAAGTTATTTCAGTTGCTTGTATTTCTTAGAGAGGAAAGTTATTTCAGTTGCTATGTTTTTCTTACAGTTATCTTTAAATTATTTTTTTTCTTAGGCTTGTATAAGATTTAAATTTTTCACATTAATCTTCTGCGTAGAGCTTTCAATTGTATTTTCCATCTTTTTCTAGCTACAAATATAGGAAAGAGTGAATTTGATATAATCATGATATATACATATGAATTCAATATTTGATCTATTATTAATAGAGGCATTAACTGTTCTTAGGAGTAAGCAGTAATTCCCATTTCTGTCACACAATTTGCTTGCTTTCAGTCCATTTGAATAAAAGAGAGTTACTTCTTACTAATAAGGCAGGGAGATGATTGTAGACCTGTTTTTACAGAATTTGAGGTTAGCAACTCCAGTCAAATACATTCTCCTTCAGGTACAACTCCAGGTAACCCTCATGCCAACAGCAACAACAGTATAATAACTTTAACATAACAGAGGAGCTTTTATAAAGCAAATAATACTGCATCTGCAAGAATGGGCTCTAATGTGCATTGCCACTGCATAAACAAACATGAAACGTGTAAGTATCACCACTTAGGTGGCTGGTCTTTAAGTAATTTTCAGCTTTTTCAGTGGTCTCAAGGAGATCCAGTCTAACGAGGCAGTTACCTATAGCAAACAAAACTCCAACCACTAGCTCCACTATACACATGTTAAAATAAAACTTCTCATTATTCAAGAAAACAATAATTCTCCAATTATATTTTATTTAATAACTATTTCAAAAATTTTTTTATTACAGTTAACTTCATTTTAAGAAAAAGTATTTAACCATGAACACCTTAGTGTTCATAGCACCCAAAGAAGAGATTAGAAGATGAATTTCTGCTAGTTGCTCAGCTGGTAATTCTTTTTAAGAACATTATTTAAAAGAGAGATTAATGCCCACATACTTAAACCAATTCATTGTAGTTGATCATTGATTTTAGTAGGAAATAACTGTTATTTAA
This sequence comes from Lonchura striata, assembly GCF_050655825.1. Taxonomy (NCBI): domain Eukaryota; kingdom Metazoa; phylum Chordata; class Aves; order Passeriformes; family Estrildidae; genus Lonchura; species Lonchura striata. Next base: position 67,996,442 of record NC_140703.1, read on the forward strand.
CTAGTATATGCAATATATATTTTCTATACAGTCATGAAAGATTTGACTTTATGGCATTTTCAAAGAAAATGGGCAGCCTGGAAGATGTGCATTTTTCATATAATTAAAGAAATACACTTCAAATATCCCTCAGAGCTCATACTATTAATCTCCCCCTCAGCAATGAGCAGTGATTACATTAGACACATACATGGCTACTTGAAATTTACCTGGGTTGTAGTAGTTGTCTGGATCTTCCGTATCTCCTTCCCTGCCTCCTTACCATCATCCGATCTTTCTGTATCTGATATTATACTTCCTGCATCAACATTAGGTACAGTTTTGCTACCAGAAGACTCTGTCTCAAGAGTTGTGGCAGTCATTTCAGCATATTCTAATCCTTTAGATGATGAAGACAACTCCCTCTCAGAAATGCTATTCATTCCATCTGAAGTGGTGTGAATCTTGAACTCTTTGTCCTCTATTATACTTGAAGCACAAGTTATATCTACACTACCTGTCATATGTGCAAGCAATCCCAAATCATCATTTACACCAAGATGCATCTGTGTCTCTTGCACATTTGGAATGGCAATATGATTACTTGAAAGTTCAGGAAGGAGTTTCTCCTCCTGACTAGGTATTTTATCAAAGAGAAATGAGGTATTGTTAGTAGAAGGTTCATCTTTCTCATCAGCCAGAGTTATTAATGGACCATTATCTTTTTCCTCATTCTTCTTAATAATACCCACACTTCCATGAACATTGTTTTGGAGCTTCTCAACAGCTGCACTATATACATTATCTAGAAGAGATTCTACTTCTACCAGTGCACCATTTTCTCCAGTTCCCAGTGTCTCTGGTGACAAATCCATATCATCAAGTTTTACTTCGGTAGCTTCTACTTTTTCAGCTTTTATATCAACTAAAAGGTCATGAACTTCCACATGCACTCCTCCTCCTCCAGGTCTCTCAGCAGTTCCAAGCACATCATCTGACACCTTTGTAGCCATGAGCAAGTCCCTCGTATCTGTATTGACGGGGTAATCTGTTTCACTTTCTGGGCTTTGACTTTGCGAAAGATCTTCTATCTCTCGAATTTCCATTCCACCTTTTGCTCCTGTTGTCTGAGAGGAAAGACCTGAGATGGTGCTCACATTCCCCTTCTTCCCCTTTTTTATGTTTTCTTCCTCTTGCCTTTGATACTCTTCATACATTTTTGCTAGATATTCCTTGTGAGCTTCATATGTGACCTTAAAAAGAAAAGAATAGGTTACATGGATGACTATATGCTAGATGAACTGGGCAAAATGGAGCAAGATTTTCAGGAACATATTAAGTACAGCTTACAAAGTGTTTGACAAGAAAAAAAGCCACCTTGACATGAGTAGTGAAAGCCACCAGATGGCACTAAATCACTTTACATCTTATATTGCTACATTGCTACTGCCTTTGGGGGTTACCAGTATTAAAAAAAGCCAAAAACATATAAGAGCTGTTTCTTACCTTGGAATGGGCTATAGAAAGAGTATCCACCCACACTCTCCAGCCTCCCCATTCATATTTTATTGCATGGTACAAGAGAATACGGAAAATGTTGTAAACCATCTCTGTGATCTTCTGCTCTTCAGAGTTCTTAGGATTAATGTATCCCAGAGAAAACATCCAGTCCTGCCACACTGAACACTGAAGTAAACATCTAAAGTGAAATAATTAGTTCAAAATATATCCAAACAAAGCTTCTTTATTTTAACATTATGATGCTCAAGATGGGAGGAACATAATCTCTTAACATCAATCCAATTTTACGAATTAACTTTAAAATACTTCAGTATGAATAAATAATTAAAATATACTATAGAGAAGAATCCAGTATTAGTTACTGAATTAAGAAATGTTGCCACAAATGTATTAGATTTATTTTAAATATATATAATTTATTACAGACTCTCTAAAACTTTACACAGAGTATAAGAAATTGCTATTACCCAGAAATCAATGAGGAGAAAATACTATTTGTATTGACATACCTTCTGTTTTCACGGCTATTACTAAAGAGTTTTATCATATCAGATAAGAACAAACGTCGAACTTCCATCAGCTCTGCACTTGGCGTGGAGTTTTTTAACAGCGTTGCCACCACCTTAAGAATCACTTTGAAAGAATAAATTAGTTATGTAAAGCACTTTTCCAATGTTTAAAAAAAGAAATAGTTGCTAACAGCCATTAATGTAAAAGGTAACTGCAACCCATATGTATCCAAGATACATGAATTAATTGTTCTCACTTTCTGAACCATCATTTCGAAAAAATCTCTAGGTGACACAATTATCAAACAAACAATATATTGCCCTTACTTGGATTCTGAATTTTCACTGTTGAATCTGGCTCTGGATGAGGTTTATGAACAACTTGGGTGCATACTTGTTCTGTCAAAATCTAAAACAGAATATTAACTTCCTTTTACCATTTTTAATCATACACTACCGTATTTCTTTGTTAATTTTAAAATTTGTTACAAACATTTACTACAGTCACATGCAACATAATATAAAAAAATTAGGTAAAATATTTTAAATCTTGAAGAACAGAACAAAGAAATTCCTCTATGCAGGGTTAAAGATTTTCATGGTTGTAGCTGATCAGCTAAACTTTGAGTTCATTGCCTAAATATACAAGAGCAGTATTTTAAAGATATTCCATTCATATTTCTCGTATTGTTATACATTCACACGTCAAAATATCTTTCACAAGCTACATACATCAACAATTATTCTCATATGTTTCATCAAAACCAAACCAAATAATTCTTAAAACTGGGTTTGGTTTCCTCCAGCTAGTAAAGAGTAAGAGTCAGAGTTAGCATTCCATAGGAATAATCCTGGGGCTTCACATAAAGAGGAAGACAGAATATTCTCCTATTGCTTGAATTGTACCTGACAGCCTAATTAATCTGTATTGGAGTAACACTGCAAACATTTCACACTGGGATACCTATCACACTGGGATGTGTGTATGCAACTTTATTTTTAAGAACAAGCTAAAAATTCAATTATATCAACACAGAATTCTCAGTTAATACATTCAAGTAAATGCATTTCAAAATTGAGTAATTTCACTAGCAATATTTATTTTAAAGGGGAACTTTAGCTCTTTCATTAAAAAATAATCAAACTAATGTCAGTTATAAAAACAATCTTAGAATAGATCTTTAAATATTTAAAATAGAATGAAAATATGCCCTTTAGATGAGATAATATGGAAAACATCTGTTCCTTAGCATCAGTTTCTTAGGCAATCTTCAAGACTTAGACCACTTAGCATCTTTTTTCTCTTTTCCTCAGTTTTTTTCAAATGTAAATGCTTGTGGATTCTGAACTCCATGAGGACTTGGATTTTGTCAATGAATTATGCATTTTCTAAGAATACCAATCATAAAAGCTTTCAGAAAACTGAATTCAGGAACTAGACTCTGAGGCTCAAGTGGCCAAACTATAAAAGGTAACGTACAACAAAAAAGAACTTGGATCTAAGTCACTAGCAAATAGACAATGTTTAGGTTTTAACGATCATAGGAGAATAATTTTACACATTACTCAGAACCCTGAAAAGCAAGTGCTCCTCTAGTCTTTTTTCTTTTCTGGAACCTACTCCAAACATCTAGTCATTAAATCTATTTGTGACTAAAAAAAATAATAAAAATCTTTTTAGTGCATATGATTTTCAGAAATTGCAAGAGATTCTATTCTAAGTTCCCATTTTAGTAATAATTGAAGATGAAACGAGCTTTATTTGTGCAAGCATGAAGACATGGGTTTCAACCAGCTTGATGTTCTCAGTATTTTGGTTTTACAAATTTTCTCATCATCAAAACTGAAGCTTCTACAAGAACCTGGTACAACAGCTGAATGCTTTGGGACCATACTTATTTGCCTCAAGCAGTATCTGCTATATAAAAGAGCTGTGTTAGTTATCATTTGGCATGGTTAAGCAATAAAAAAATCATCACTCTTCAAAATTTTGTAAATGTAAAATAAGTGACATGAAAAAGAAAAAAACCAGAGGCATCTCTGACTTCAGCACTTTCCATTTTAATGGAAATTACTCTCCAAACAATGGAGAAGCATGAGCAATTGGAAATCTGTTGTGGTTTGTTTTGTTTTGGTTTTTTTTTTTTTTTGTTGTTGTTGTTTGTTTTGTTTTGTGTTTTTTTTGGTGAAAAGTAATGAACATCCTAAGGAACAGGATCTCTTCCATCAAAAGTGAGAAGTTTTATAGAGCCTATGTAAAAATTATGAAATTGTTAATAAAAGCATCTAAAACATGGCAAAATACATTATGAACCCAGAAGAAATTTTCTCAAAATTTCTCAAATTTCTGAAAAATTTTTTTCTCAAAATTTCTAAAATTTTTATCAAAAGTCTTGAGAATCAGGATATTATAAAGCACAGATATTTTAAGTCATACTTTTTACAGCAGAAATAACAATCTTTACATTTAACAATTTATACCTCATAAAGTGTGTTATATGTTGTAACGGTCACTGTATTTGTGTGCAGCATCAACCTTTCTCCAAGAAGTGTGAAAAGACTGTGAGTATGCATGATTTCAACCTTTCTCCTGTAAGAGAAAACAAAACCATTAGGCACATGTCAAGCATGATGAGCATTTAAAGTCAATTCAAGATAAAACCCAAATGCCAAATATGTTGATTCTGTACCAGAAAGCTCCCAAGTTTGCTATCTTATAAATATTTAAGATATTTCCCACAATTAAATTGTAAAAATATACAAAGGTTCTTAGAAAATAATGTTGTATTTAGGATGGGTTTCTGTATAGAATAAATCACACACCATTCTCAAAGTTAACTTCCAAAGTTAACTTTCTTGCTCAGGGTAAGAAAGTTCAAGATGTGCACAGGCTGGCTAAAACGTTATCACTGAAGAACACACCTTTTTTCTCATCACAAGAAATCAGGACAAGCCAGCTTCATATTTCCCAATATTTATCACAGAACTGGTAAGGCTGGAAGAAACCACAGTGGGTGATCTGGGCCAGCCTCCCCCAGATTGCTCAAGCAATCTGTATGTTTTAGTACTAATACAAATATATATATATATATATATATATATATATATATATATAGATAGATAGATAGATAGATAGATAGATAGATATGGATTTTTCAGTACCACCTTTCTGGTTTAGATATCATTCTCTTATGAAGCCAAAAAAATTCAATCCCAGAATAACACGTTGCAATGAAAAAGAAATCAAATCCTGAAAAGTTAAGAAATTCTACATGATGGAAGTACATTTCACATCTGGGATCCAAAACTACTCAAATCTTTTAAAAGTGGAGAAGGAAGCAGCTCACATCAATGAACTCTCCTTGTCCCTAAACACCATCCTTTTAAAATTGAGTACTCCTCATAATTTGCATCATTAAATTTACCTACTACTGTAATGGATATGAATTTTTTTAATAAATAATAATCTATATTAAAGCAGCAGAAAAATTTTAAATAGGATACAGGAACATTTCTAAATGTTTTATGCATTCAAAAGCTAAGAAACTGTGTTTTCATGATTACTAGTGAAAATAACATATAAATTATATAGGTTCATTCCAGAACTTTTGAAAATGAATAGATTATTTTCTAATTTTCAAAGTAACATAAAAGAGAGTGACAAAAACTTACAACAGCGTGTACTTTTATATGCACAGAAGGTGGTTCATGAGTTAATTATGAGAAAATCTACAGGTAATTCAACCTTTTAAGGTATGATTTAGCAGACAGAAATAGAGATCCATTGGGAGGCTTAAATGTCAAGTAAAACCCATAAGTAAACAAGGGACTATTATTTCAAGTGGTGGCATAAAAAAATCAAATACGGCAGAGAAGGAAAAAAACAGGATTTTGTCAACTGCTAAGGTTAGACAAAGTAGTCTATCATCACAGTTCATAAAGAAAAATCAATTAAGTTATTCAGGCTCTATCTAACAAATTACTGGTAATTTCTGAGAATCAATTACTTCTATAGCTTCATCTGTGATGCATATACATATATGAACTGCAGCAACAGTAATTGGTTTAGTACCTATACCTTTGTTAGTAATATTGTATTGGTTTAGAGTTCATAAATCTTTATGTGATTTTGCTTCAGTGTATAACAAGGCAGTATCTGTTCCCTGTACTGTGAAACAGGAATGTAAGTACTTTGTACTGCCATTTTATAAAGTCATGTGTATGCACACATATGTATGTGAACAAAAAGGCACAAGCACTAGCTGTAAAACATGAAATGGAAGGGTGTTTTTACTTGCTAAAATCTACATAAAATATGCACATTTGCAGATGTTCAAAGGTCTAAAAACTAAAAAAAAAAAAAACTTTGAATGTTACACAGAGTATTCAAGGGAATTTCAATCACTCCAATTACATGAAAAATAAAGTTAATTTTTGCTAAGTACATATGTTCACTCAACAATGGAAATTGCATTGATATATCCATAATTGCAAGTAGATGTTAAATTATAATTTCAGCTTCTGAAATTCTCTTTTCTTTTCTTGTAACCATAGAATCATAGAATATGCTGAGTTAGGAGGGACCCACAAGGATCACCAAAAACAACAACTGGCCCCACACAGCACTATCCCCAAGAATCACACCAGGTGCCTGAGAGTATTGTCCAAACATTTCTTGAATTCTGTCAAGCTTTGTGCTGTGACCACTACCCTGGGGAGCCTGATTCAGTTCCCAGTCACCCTCTGAGTGAAAAACGTTTTCCTGATATCCAACCTAAACCTCCCCTGATTCAGCTTCACGCCATTTCCTTGAGTCCTGTCACTGGTCACCACAGAGAAGAGACCAGTGCCTGCCTCTCATGAGAAAGTTGTAACTGCAGTGAGGTTTCCCCTCAGGCTCCTCAAGGCTGAACAGACCAAGGGACCTCAGCAGCTCCTCACACAGCTTCCCCTCAAGGCTCCTCACCATCCTTGTTTCCCTCTTTTGGACACTCTCCGATAGTTTAATGTCATGCTTATATTGTGGCACCCAAAACTGCCCCCAGCACTCGAGATGAGGCCATCCAGAGCACAGCAGGGTGGGACAATAATCTCCCTTGCCTAGATGGCAATGCTGTGCCTGATGCACCCAGGACATAGGTTGCTACTTGATTTTCTGGATAAATATTTTAAACAAATGTACTTATCTGGATACAACCAGGCTTCTGACAAGTCCAACCTTCATCTGATGTATCATACTTAAACCAACTCCTATCACTGTGAATGACTTTTACTAAGTAATGTTTGAAAAGTCCTTGGAGATTCTTGAATGGACTATCAATTTGCTTTATTAATTCCCAGAACAGTATTCGACTTGCTGGATCCCAAAGGAAAATCCCACTTAGAAGCATATTCTCAGCTAACTGTCTCTCAATTATACGGTCATACTTTATTGATCTTACTGAGAAAAGCATTTCTAGCAATACCACACTCTGGCTGGACTCCTACCTCCTTTCCTTTCAAATTAGGCTTACATGAAGAAGTCTCTTGTGAAGCATGTGGTTAATTTTTATAATACACAGTCTCCCACTAAAATGCCATTCTGGGCTAATCCCAGCAAGGATTTTAACACCACATGTAGAAGGGGAAAAATGAGCAACAGCAGGCTATGCAGCACTGCATGATTGTTAGTGCTTTCTTGACACTATAATATGGAAGATCAGACTAAATAAACCCATTTCATGACATCAGGTTTTTTTTTAAATGGGACTATTTCTTGCTGCCACATTTTCTCAGTGAGTATTTCTTGCACAGAGATATGTCTTTACCACCTTTTTTAAACACCACTTGCTTGATGTATCTGCTTTTCCTTCTGAAACATTCCCATGTCAATAAAATGTTCTATTTCATTTTTCCCATCCTTCTAAAACTATTTTTAGAAATGCTGACCTGAACATTTTATTGAAATGACACTGATAATTCCAGAAGCAAATTTTAGATAACGCTCATGTGTTTCCTGTTAACTTTAGCTGAACATGCAATATATATAGTTATAAGATGTATTTCTGGAAAATGCTTTTCTCTTGTTTTAACATTTGAGTTTCACCATATCATATATCTAAAGACAACCAACATGTTGTTTCAAGCATCATAGTAGTAGCAAGTTAACTGGAAAAAAAAATTATCTGATTTATAAAGCAAACAGTGTAGAAATTAATAATTAGAAAACCTAATACTTTGGAAATAATTTCTAAAGACTGACAAAGGATATATAGTAATCATGACAAAAAAACAGGAAGAATTGTGAATTTAAATATACCACTACAAAAATTTTAAAATGAAACTTACTTATGACCCAAATGTTTAAGAAAATATCCAAGGACCTTCAAAGCTTGCACCCATATACTTTCACTTTTGGAAGCCAATAACTTATAAATTACTCTAAAACAGAAAAACAAATTCAAGCTCAAACATCACATATATAGATCGTATCACTAAACATCACATATATGGCTTGTAAATATCGCAAGAATATTTGTTAAGAAATAAGTAAAAACAACAATTTACACAAAATAGGATATACTGAAAGAATCAAGTGCAGTGTAAGAGTTTGATAATGAATTCTTGAGGTTGGGGACATTGTGTAGTTTGGTTCAGTTCAATGTTTTATAACTGAAGGTAACATCTTATCCTAGACTTCTCACTTGGAACAGCCAAATAAAAGACAGTCTAAGCACTGGAAGCTTAGGACAAGAGAAGCAGACTGGAACACATTAGGTCATATCCTGGACACCCTCTGTTTTTAAATCCCAGATTTAAAAAAGTGCCTCAAATGTTAACTAACTTAATTATTAAATATTTTATTAATATAATAGGTTTAAGTACAAACTGTGCAGTCTTTCAGAAAGGAAACCAGCCCTGATCTGAAGTCACCAAGACAGAAAACATAACACTTGCCCTGAACTGTTCTGTAACAAATTTTTGAATTTATATTTTAGTTTCCCCTTTAGAATTAGCTTGGCTTCAGCTTTTAGTCATTCTTTCTAGTTTTTCTCCACTAAAGCGTGCTGTTTCAGACAATATCTTCCTCTTTTGAAATAACTTTTGCTATTACTAAATGAACCCTGGGGCTTTTGTCCTCTGACATTTACAGCAAAAGAACCCCTAATTTCATGTAGGTCTTTGGGGTTGTTTTTAATCTTTTGGGTGTTCTTTAAGCTCTTAAAAGTTGTAATTTGGTGTATTCTCCCCACTTCTACAACACAGACTTTCAAACAAAGACTGCACCTTCAAACTCTTTTAATATCAGTAGTACCACAAATGTTATATAAAGATGGCTCCAATCTTCAGATCATAGTAACCCTTCTTTGAAAAATGAGAGGAACAGAATTCTGTTTGAATACAAACTATAGGCATAAAGCAAAATCCTAACCATGAGTCTTCCCTTCAATAAGCATTGTCACTCAAACAGTTTTAAGTACATATCTTTGTACAAAGATCTTCACATTTAGGCAAAATGGAGCTGAATCTAGCAAGTAGTAGATCGTGTGGGTCTTTTTCCTTTTTACAAGCCCCTTGCATTTTCAAAAGTATTTTCACAACAGCACAAAATAAAATTCATAGTAAATATTAAATTATTAACATGAAAATTATTAGTCCCTGAAAAAAATATATTATCAAATAAGGCATAGCTCCTCCCTCCCCCCCCCTCCCCCCGCCCAGAAAAACACTTCTTTAGGAAGTATCAGTTATTAATTTTACAGCCAAAGAGATAAACACATTGATTCTACTTTTTTCAGACAGAATTTGAGAGGCTAGGGCATGATTTTTTGTTTTCCTCTTCTTCTCCCCAGAGAATGTTAAACATACAAAGAAAGAATATTTAAAATTATTCTAAGAAAGATACATGGCTAGCTGATGCATCCTTATAATTCCATAATCTAGTTGAGATTGAGAAGCAAGTAAACCGTGCAGTTTCTTTGAAATATCATAAAGAATTTCCACTTAAGATTATCATTATTTTCCTCCAACATATTGAAATCACTCATTTTGTCAAAAAATAAAGCCTAAGTTAATGAAATTGAAATTTAAAAGATTAGCAAGTCAGCAAGTATGTTATTTATATGATAAAGAAGCAAACTGGAGAGTGATGATACCGGAACTACTTTTAAGGTATTTTCTCACTTCGCTGTCTTACCGTATCCCATTTCTCTGATCAAAGGCAGGAATCATGGATGCTGGATGCTCAGACATCAGTGCCACTAGCAGCTGCAGCACATCATGAATGTTTTCATCCTGTATGACAAGCACCAATGTTATTCTACAAACTAACCTCAACAACAAGCTTCCCACAGAGCTGGTACAATTAGTTACAATAAAAGGCAGGTAATTACAGAAATGTACCTCATGCATTGTTAATAAGTAATTTAATATGCTCTGCAGTTCATCTTCTTTCACTCCTCGATCCTAAGGAATAAAAAAAAGGGCCATTATTCAGAGAAAATACATTCCTCAGATTTGGATAAGCAAACCTTGGACCTAGTAAAATAATTCTACAGATTTTTTATTTGAACCTAAAAGACTAAATTTTCTCTATTATTCTATCACTTTTCTTTAGCAGATTGACAGTTCGAAAAAGTATGAGGTCAGATCCTTTCAGTGTGGGCCCTGAGAAACTATAAACTATTACTGTTACTCCTCCAGTTCGTGTGAGAGAACAGAAAATACTGGTTTTCAGTCTAGTCTCAAATGTCAGATTATCCCTCAAAGAGTAGCATTCAGCTGCAACAGAGAGCATTCTACCAGAGAGAACATTTCTACCAGTGGTAGAACCAACAAGAAGGATAAAGCAATGATTAGCTTGACAACTGCAATTATCTTTTTCATTTGACCATTTTATTAAAAAAATTAAAAACATGACAATTAATTTAATTGTAAATTTCATAAAACATATTTTATATATCAAATATAAATATATTGAACATTTAATAAAATATACATGGCAGAGTTTGGTGAGGTTAATAAGAAATTTTGTATGGATTTACTACTTTTCAGTTAATTAGAAGTATGTGTATGAACATTAAATTAGCCAGAAAAAGACACAATACTTGGCAGGTATTAACAAATTTCTACTATGAAAGATATTCTTGCAAGTATATAACAGATGTCAATGTTTTCACTCTGAAACAGACCACTTTACCTTCAATATAAGTTGTTTCAAGAACAGAAGCATAAACGCCCTTAATGATATGATTTCTTTCTGGGAGGGCCGAGGACCATCTGGAAGAAACAAAATATAGAACTTTTAAATATAAACTAATTCCTTTAATCACTGCAGCTTCTTAAGGAAAATCACAGTTCCTACAACAGATTTAGTACTCTACTCTTATATAAAAGTTCATATTTGCAAATGATATCATTTTTAACCTTTCAGAATCATATTTTTCAACACAATATATAAGATGTTTCACTTGGAAAAAAAAGAAATCCATATTATATTTTATTTATTTTTTTCAAAGAAAAAGGAAGATGAAAAATATTAATAACGTGATAGTCATAGACAGAAATATGTGATAGACAACTTGGACTTACTAAATCACTATGTTAAATACCATCTGAATGAAAACCAACAGAGAAAGCATTTATTAAATACTAGTGGTAGCCATTACCTGTAGCAGAAACTAAAGCCATTTAACAAAAAATAAATTACTATCTAAAGATAGCAGTTTAAGCCAGGAAAAAAAATGCAACCCATAATGCTTTAAACAACTGTGCTTGATGAAGTATATTATGAAAACAAATATCTAAAAACGTCAGACACTGAACAACTGTAGTGATTTGCAACTATTCCTATTGTCTTTTCCATTCTCCTTTTTCATAAATATTGGAGTTGAACTGGAAATTCTTTTGTTAAGTTCCTTCTCTTCAGACAATGCATAGCAGAGATAGTTTTAAATCTTGTACAGTAAAAATAAATGCAACTTAGATTATTTTCCCATCATCCATTTAATCTTACACTGATAAGCACAGATCACAGTTTAAAAACAGACTATGTCCCATTATTATTTCCAATCCAGATGAATGCAACTTTTTAATGAAGACTTTCTAATTGTCTTTGGTGACATCTTTTGAAGTGAAGCCACTGCTGCACACACAGTAATTCAAGTTTGTAACAAGGGAAAACCTTAAGGGAAGGTATATTTGTTTCACTAGGAGGAACAAAAATAATGGCTAATACACTCAAGTTTTCTTCTGTTTAAGAGTGGAAAGAGGAGAACTGTGTACTCTCCAGAAAAAAAGCAAATAAATCTCAAGGTCTCTATTCACTGTTCATAGGAGCACTAAGGATATTGTAGCAAAAAAGTCAATCAGATAGGCTTTAAAGATATGACTAGTCTATATTAATTAATTCCAGTAGCACCATGAAACACCTGTAAAAATGGGGGGTTTTCCACTGTAAAAACAAACAGAAATCAGTTGATTTTTTTTAATACTACATGCAATTATATTAAACATTGTATGAATTTTTTGCAATGGTGTGTTTGTTATCAACAAGTCATTTTTATCTACTAAATATACAAATATTATATTTTTATAGTTTAGCTATTTTTCCCCTAATTTAATGCAGATTCAATTTCCCTGACTGCATCACAGAAGTTTCCTTGCACACCTTCTTCCCTCCTACACCTTATTAGGAATCAATATCAGACAATATCTGAAAACCAGACTTAAAAAAGAAAAAATTGACATTTTGTCTTTTCTGAAAGACTGTAATTATGGAAACAGAATACAGACAATGGGGAGGTCTGCAATAATTTTCTGTAACAGAAATTGAAAGGATATTACAAAAATAAGAGATCCCAGTTTATCTGGGAACCTCTTCAAAGACACATGAGTTTTATACTAGTTCTTCATTTGCCTGCTCATTTCCCTGAAGAGGTGTGACAACCTTGAAAAGGGTTCTTCAACATGCAAAGGAGACCAAAGGGGTTGTTTGCAGGCTATATGCCAAGCAGGTAAAGTGTAATTTTCCCTTCTCTAGTACTATTTATTCCTTGCATTTTAGTTGGGTCAGGAAGCTTTGCTGCTCTAGAATCAGAAAAGTGGGACAGCTGCTACCCAAAAGAATTCATTAGTTTCAAAAATTAGTTTCAAAACAGGCAAGGAAAAATAAGACAGGCTGGAGGAACTGGAGGCTATGTAACCACCAGACAGCTACAAAGAATGCAAGGACTACAGCAATATGATGTAATGATCATCTGACACAGACTGAATAGGATTAATTAAATAGGAAGTTCAAAAGCTACCTAAAGCAGCTTTTCCACTATAATTTTTATATCATCACAGTTTTTTACTTCATTACTAATTAAATTACTTTATTCCTAGCTGAAGATTTATTTTTAAAAAATATAGTTTTAAGCAAACAATAGTGAAATTTATCCTATAATTTTAAAAAGTATACATTAGCCACACATATACCAAGGCAAAGAAAGACAAGTAGAGCTTGTTTTCAACTCAAACATTGCTAAGTAGTTTTCTTTACTGTCTATTAATCTTTGTGCCCATCACTCCATATAGACAATTCAGTGCCACCATCACTCAGACACTGATAGCACGACTAAAGACTAAAACCAATCTCAAATTAGATCAACTATGAACATAATCCTTTCAAGATCTGGCACAGTAACCATAAATCCCTAATACAAAATAATAACATCCTTTTTAATTGGCAAAGAGAAAGGATGCCTCCCTTATCCCACACAAGGATGAGTCATTAAAGCATTTCCTGCTTTTAGATTTCTTTATGTATGTATTTTTAACAGAGCCCATCATTTGCGTCAGATTTTTTAAAATATACACTCATAATAAGAGTTAGCCTGCTTTACCCAGACAAAAATAAATGAAAAAAAAGTTATAATTTTATCCAATTAATCCCTGCAGCATAAAGAAATTATAGGGGCATAAATCAGGAGTAAATAAGAGGAAATAAGTAAACATATTCACAGAATTAAGTATAATCAGTACTGCTGGAAAAAAAAAAAAACACAAAAAAAAAAAAAAAAACCCAAAAAAAAAACACCAAACAAGCAAACAAAAAAACCCCCAAAAAATCCAAGAAACAAGAAAAAGCCAAAAAAACCCAAACTGATTGGGAGTTTTGAATAAGAATAATAATGGTTTCTAATCCTGCCTTTGAAAATAAAATTGTGTATCAGTTCTACCAATAACCAAATGTGACATTCTTCCATCTGTTTTGGGTTTTTTTAGTATGTAAAAAGCAGAATTTTTCTACTCCTTAAATTAATAAAACATGATCACAGAATCTGATCTCCTGATCTCCATACATGCATAAATAACATCACATGATACGTGGATCACACAGGAGCTGATTTTCTCTCTGCTGTAAATCTAACAAGAACTGAGTTCCACTCTAACCCAGCTCTTGAAATAACTCTGTGGAACTTTTACTATCTACAAAGAGAAAAACTACAATTACTTTCTCCTCATAATAATTTTTGTAATACCCACTTCCACAGCTCATGTTCAAAAACATTGGATGTGAAAAACATTCTTGAAATCTATTTAGCATGACATAACTGGTACTTTAAACACCATGCATTCTCAGTAAGGATACATGGTGTTACTCATAAAGGTAGCACTCATTGAGAGAGTGTGAAGAACACAGGAAACACCAGCAGAGAGAGAAATGCTTGGCCACTCAGTTCAGGAATGAGCTAAACCACACAGGTAAGTTGGGAACTTAAATGCACAAGTCTGTCAGACAACACAGGCTCCCCAGGGAGCTCCACAGCACTGAGCCTGGCTGACCTCAAGAGTTGGGACAATACTCTCAGGCACACTGTGTTACTCTTGGGGTGTCCGGTGGAGGGCCAGCAGTTGGACTTGATGATCCTAATGGGTCCCTTCCAACTCAACATAAAACCAAATAATTACAGAAAGAAGATAGATGTTTTAAATAACTTTCACTCCATTGCCCGCTTTGTTGTGTGTTTAGACACTGCAACAGCTGGGTGATCCTACCCCTATTTTGTATGATTTAACAAAATATTAAAGGTGTGCATGTGGCAAATCAAGGTAACAGCTATAACCATAGTCTCAGTGTAAAAATAAATTATAAAGTTTAGATTCTTTTATTTGGAAATTAGTTTGACTTTTTAGGCTCTTTGTAAAACAATTTGAAATAAACAACATCAGAAGAAAAGTGTAACTCATGATTTTAAACAGACAACTTGTCTCCACCATGCAGATTTACATGTAAAATGTAAAAGCTACTAAGAATAATTACGGACCAAGTTGATATTTTTACACTCTGAAACAGTATTTCCAGTACCTCAGAAGGAAATGGAAATACAAATATCAATTCAGTATTCTGAATCTAAGAAGGAATGCCAGTGTGAAACAAGAATATAATAATGAAAGAAGATACAAAACCAAATTTAAAATAAGTATCTGAAGCTTTAAAAAATTTTATGAAAATTCTATTCAAAAAACCCCATTTATACCCCCCATTTTATAAGCTGATTACTAGGAGAAGCAAAAGAAAAACTTTCACTTTTAAAAGAAAAAAGCATTTGCCAAATGGTAAACTTCAATATTAAGCTGCTTTGGCTTTAAAGTAAGTGCTACTAAACTGTCAGTGCAGAAAACTCACCCACTTTGTGCTTTATTAAGGCAAGTGAAGGCAATAAAACCCTGAAGCAGAGTAACTGTCTGCAAGTAATAGTAAATCAAACTAATTATTAACTAATATTAAAAATTGCTGCAGTATCTCCACATAAAAGATGACATGCCTAGAAGACAAGAAAACATCACACTATTGAAATGCCTGCATGAATAAGCTTACTTCCTAATATGACAGCAAATTATTTGAAGGCACTTTAGCACATGCAGTCAAATTTTAGATATTGGCATGATTTCTAGTAAGGTTCTCCAGATCTGACAAGTCTCATGTCAAGTCAGCCTAGAATTTCAGGTGCAATTTACTAACATGATGACATTTTTCTGTTTCGTGCATTAATTAAATTAACGTTTATATAAAATGGTTCCTATTCTTACATTTGGAGATTTCAAATGCTGCTTAAAATGCAACAACTTTACATTTCACATAACTTTTTTCACTACAACTTTTTTTAACAAAAGTTTTTACACCTTATTCCACATTTTAACAAATTATAAACTTTCTGGCAGTAGTGGCTGCAGGCCGGCTAACAAAAATTAGCACGAAGACAAAATCCTGGAAGAGTTCTGTATTTTGAACTATTGGGATTGGTGGAGTTATGACATGCTGAAAACAGAGGTGAAAATAGAAAAGCCTTAAGCATAACAACTACAGATACTTCTAGGACTGCATTCTATGACTATAAGCTATCTGAATCAACCAGACCTGCACTTAATGTTAAAAAACCATCTGGTAAAGAAAAGTGATGTATTATCTAGGTGATTCAACATTTTAATATTTTCACAAATTTTATCAATTGGTAGCAACTAATGTAGATGTCATAAAAAAATCTTTTATGAAATGAAGTTAATATGAAATTAAATTTAGCAACCCATCACCTCAGCAATTACTATATTTTTCACAGTCATTTGCTTGCAAATCATCACAGTTATTACAGCTCTATTAGTCAGAAGCAGAAGTTATCTGTGAAATATAAGCAAAAAAAAGTCCCCGTGCTGATTTGCATGGAGAAAACTCCATAGATGTGCTGGGTTTGCTAAGTCACTGCTCATCCTCTCTGGCAGGCTGATGTTCTTCAACCCAACACAAGAAAAGCCTCTCTAACAGATAGATCAGAAACTACTTCTTTGTAGTTATATCAATTACACAGGGCTTTCTGCAGGGAAGAAGGAACAATGAAGAAAGAAGATATTAAACTTTCATATAGTCAAGTTTATATATAAATCCAACTAAATACAGAATGAGAAAATTCACATATAGTGGATCACAACATGTTTTTTGAAAATATGCGCATCCTCAGTTTATAAAACACCTTCCCAACTATTGTACGAAGGCCTTAGAAATTTTGATTTTTGTTGTCAAACTGCTATACCAGGCACCCACTAATTTACACTGCCTGACTACCTTTCAGGGACTGACCTGGTTGCCTTCCAGATGAAAAAAGAATCTTGTCTGAAACTGACACAAAGGAGAGGAGAATGTACTATACTCTGAATGAAAGAAAAATTAGGGATGCAAACCAGGCATATCTATGCTTAATTTAGAGTTAACTGATTCACTTCTCATTCCTAATTTTGTATCTTTGTGTACCTCATGCCTTCTGTTCAGATTTTGGTGAATACATTATATATTTTTTGAAGCGATGCAACTGGCATTACACATACAAATACTCAAAAATTACAGCTAACTGCAAAGAGACAGATCTGGGCAAGATAAAAACAATCCATGCTTCCTACAGAAAGAAATGTCACTGACTCCAGAAAAGAGCAAACCTAGCCAGAGGGAAGCAGTCTGTAATATGCAATACATTTTCAAAGAGTTGTTAGGTAAGTAGTATCATGATACAGAACCACAGGAATCTTTTTAATTTAAACCAATATACTAGGAAAAAAATAACCTCAGTCATAACAAATAGACTGTATTATCCAACTTCTACTCTCAAGCTAGTTGAGGAATTTTTCAAGTCTCTACCTAGCTGAAAATATGGTTGACACCTGAAAACTTCACCTCACAACATCTGGGTATTCAACAGTCAGAAGCACAATGTAAATAAACTGATCATCTAAGCTTTAAATATCCCAATTCCTCACTGATCTCAGGCACAGTTAATTTGTCTGATGGTAAAATTGTACCTGTGCAGCACAACAATGTAAACCTCAACAGAGTAGATCTCTGAAAGGCTGAATCTGGATAAAGCCACTCCCAGGGTAGGATTCAGTTCACCCTAATTTCAGATATCAACAGTGCAGTTCTCACACAAGACCAGCTTCTAACCTCCCACAGAGCTTAGAGGAGATCTAATCAATAGAGGCAACAAAGTCTAGGAAGCAACTCCATTTCAAACAAAGCATTTCTCAAGTGTCTGTCAATCAGAAGGAAGGCACAGCTTCCTATACTTACCAGTGTAAGTTGTCATGCCATAAACTATGCAAAATATCTACCCAAAACAAGCAGATTTGGTGTTGGGTGCACAGGAACCCTGCATCCTTCTGAGAGGCAGTTGAAATGCCCCATCAAAACTACAATGATGCTAGAAACCTGTATGAAAGCAACTGACTTCTACATTCCACTGGGCATAATCAGCAGACATCTAGCTTAGAAGGAGACATCTTCACTGCAGGCACCAAAAAAAGAAATTTTTTCTCTTTTGACAGTAGGAATCCAGAATCAGGTAAGTGGATAATATAATTTATCACTGACAAAGATTTCAAGCTAATTAAGTAACCACTCCAGGTAATTTTCATTATCTAGAATTTCAAACATTTTATTTAAATGAACAGAGAACTCTGGGCTTTTGCTAAGTATTTTAAAATAAATTTTATTAATTTTTGAATACTACTCTTCATATAATATTATACTATACAAGAACTATAAATATCATCCAGGATCCTAGAGCAGCTCTTTCTGTGACCTTCAACACCTTCATTGCCTATTAGGACACCTAATCTAGGAAATGAATTATTACTTCCAGTTTTATTTATTAAAAAAAAAATAAAATTGAGGGAAACCCCTATGCATACAGCTCACTTACAAATAAGAATTACCCAATAACTAATGTGTTAGATATTTCATACTCTTGAATAATTGGGTGTGTAACAGTACTAAAACCATTTCCCAATTATTCACTTTCTCAGCATGACATTAGTAGTTATACAATAAAAATAATTAATAAATTCTCCTTTATCAGGTATTTTTAAAGAGACTTTCAGCCAAATCCTTCCTGCTTTACATAAGTATAGCTAAACGTAATGACATTACAGCCAGAATGTATAGGATTAGAATGATTTGCTCTGGTTAATACACATCTGTAACATGCAGCATTCATTATCACACTTTGTTGGTTCTGTCATGCAGTACCTCCTGTGCTAAGCTAAATGCATCACTTTAAGCAAAATTAAATAAATCTCTGTTTTATAAGGACAGAGAAAAAACATTATTGAACTGGAAATACAGCTTCAGAGACCTCTGCAGTGAGAACTAGAAGTTTTCCACTCTGTTTTCAAGGTCACTTAACACTAATAATCACTCAAATCACACAAAGCTTTCTTTGGCATATGAAATACATGTAATATTTCCTCTTTATTACAGAAGAAGAAAAATCAATCTTTTTAATATGTTTCCTAAAGTATGCCCACATAAGTATATGCTACGTGACTGGAGACCAGAGTTGGAATCTTCTAGGAATACATGTAAACATAAATTATCAGCATGGATTTATGATACACCAAAAAGTGCTTCCATAGTCCTTTCTACTGAGGACCAGTGGTATCAACTACTGCCATTTATTTATCTACTTATCTACAGATCCAAGGAGCTTTCAGACATTTATATCACAAACCTTCCTACAGGAGAAATGCTTATATTTTCTTCCTTGTGTGTAGCACTTACCCAGCCCTTTAGGAGTAATGCCACTGCTGTCAGCAGGATTGACCACCCAGTAGTAGTATTTTAGCGTGTGCATTAACTGCAGCACCGTGCCCACGCGGCGTATGGTGTTATAGATCGTAGCAGTCCCAATGAATTCAGCTGACAGGTAGGTGTACAAAGATAGCTGCACCTGGGGAATGAAACAGTTACCCACATAAGTGTAAACTATGTATTAGTAACCTTAAATTGCAGGGGTCTTTCTAGAATAGACTTTGGATATGATGTAAAAAATGGAAAAACTAATTACAACTCTGCTTAGGGCAGAGGCTGCACTGGTACTTAGGAATGATTTAAGTAACAATAAACATATTGGCTTCCTTTCTATTCTGACTTTTTATACAAAAGTATATATTTTCAGTTTTTAGGACTTTTTACTTTGGCTCACATATCTCAGCTGTGATTACTTAGGAAAACAAATAATTCATTATTACCAGAGATGAATGATAACATGTTAGAGACTTTATCAAACTAGAATACATAGTTTAAAATACATTTACATAGAACTAAAATGAGAGCTTACTTTTATGTGTAACAAAATACATTTTGTCTGCAATTAAAAATACAAAATTTTATGCTTAATCTGTAGGAAAACAATGT
The DNA here is from genome assembly GCF_050655825.1 of Lonchura striata. Taxonomy (NCBI): domain Eukaryota; kingdom Metazoa; phylum Chordata; class Aves; order Passeriformes; family Estrildidae; genus Lonchura; species Lonchura striata. The sequence continues at coordinate 68,016,653 of NC_140703.1, forward strand.
AATGCAATTGCTGAAAAAAGGACTTGGTTTCTTGAAACAATCTTTTCATAGAATCAGACAGAACCTTAGGCAATAATTTAAATGCTTTCAGGAAATTATAAAAGACATTGGACTATATCCCAGCAATGTACAGATTTCATGATCTAAAATAATTTCTATTACCATGTTTATTAAAAAAATCCAAAAGAGAAAAACCAAAAACCTAAGTAGAATGTTGTAAAAGAATAAAGGTATTTTGTTGTAGGAGAGTCATAACATCATGGAAGTGTACCTTTGCAGGGGTATGTATCCAGATAGCAGGATTAAAAAGGATGTGATCACATAACTGCTTTAGTAGAGGTGCTCCATGAGATAATCCATCCAAATATTTAGCAAATGACAAAAATTGTTCCAGAACTGCTCTGGTTATATGAACTCTAGATGACTGGGGGAAAATAACCAGAAAGAACAAAGATAAAGAAAAGATCTTTTTATTTAATATAATTACTACAGAACTATGAAGCAGCATTTTCACCTGGCTCGTCATTACTAAATATGTGCAGCTTGCATGTTTTGATGTCATTGAATATGGAGGCAGTTTATACTTTCTAACAATATTAATGGTATTTCTAATGGCTATATTTAACAAGTTAAAATATTCATCAATAACTTTATGTTTTGGTTTTTAGGTATTTTGCTTAGCTGGGTTTCTTTTCATTTTATTAGAATCCAGTAAGGATCCTACATTTTACAGCACAATTCTTGCGAACTTCATCTGAAGTCCTTATCTCCTCTTAAAGTGTCTTACTGAAATTGGGTGTCTCAGTGTGTGAACACACATTATTAGGAGACTTGCTTTTGTTTCTTAAACTTAAGTAGGTATTTGAAAGTGTTGGGTTCATGGTTTCCTCAAATTTCAGGACTCTCAGTGTCATAGCATATGCCATGAAATCACTGTTGAGACCTGCTCCTATGTAGTAAAATTGCATGAGGACTTTGACAAACTTTTTTGTATAATATATTAACAGATGAATAAATAGTAAGAAACCCTAAAGATCCTTCTCCTTGCCTTCTCCACAGAATGTCAAGCACTGGAACAGGTTGCTCAGGGAAGTGGTGGAGTCACCATCCCTAAGGTATTTAAAAGATGTCTAGCTGTGGCACTGGGGGACAAGGTTTAGTGGTAGCATTGGCAGTGCTGGGTTAAAGCTTGGACTTGATCTTAAAGGTCTTCTCTAACCTAAATTATTCTGTGATTCTATTTTTCAATGATTTTTAATGCTGTAAGTACAGTCTAGGAATATGGAGATTTATTATTTTTAGAACTGACGTCTACTGCCAGTAATACAAGTTCAGCCCGAATACTGAATTTCCTTTGGTTTGCACATTGAAATTCACAATAATCTGCAACTAATAAGAACAAAAATGCTGTTTGGAAGCCCAAGTAAAAAAAAAAGCTCTCAGTCTTCTCTGAAGTATTTGATTACATGCAAATGAACAACAGATACAACAGATAATTTACAAATAATAAAATTGAGACTAGGAAACAAAGGATTTTTTCCCACCATGTGTGCTAACTGAATATAAGAATATATTGAAAAAATAGAATTAATACTTTCAAAAAACTGCAGCTAGGTAAATATAATGTTAAAAACCACCCAGAAAACAACATATGTTTTAAGAATTATACTGTGATCAATTGAAATCCTTTAAATATTCACATGTGCAAATCTAATGAACATAGCAGGTGTTAATTAGAAGAGAATGCAAAATTTAAAAAAAAAAAAAAGTTATGTACAACATTCCAAATTGATGTATTCCATGTGTATAAACCACAGTGCTCTGTTCAAGAGAAATCCCTCCATGAGGGCTCACCAGTCTGCCTGTGTGTAACTCACCAAACCAAAGCTAACAGTTTTGTAAATTCATTCTGGCTATAGCAGAAGAAAACCTACCCTTGGGGAAAAAAAAACACCTTAGGCTAGTTCTTTGACATTCTAAATCACACTTGCTTAGCAGTGAAAACAGAAGTACAGAAAATCTGCTTTTAGGTATTGAGTGAAGGTGTTTCCCTAGCTCAAAGAACAAAAGGAACAGAATGAGAGAAACTACTTATCATCCTTCAAAATTCAGAACACTTTTAAAAGGTGACACTATCATTCTTATATTTTGCTTAAAAGATTGCTATGCTGACCTCATGATAGTAAAAACCCAGTAGTAGACATTCAAGAATGTCAGAGCCATGAGCTTCAATCATAGGATCATCACTATTTTTGTATAGCTGACAGTAATTTGCTTTCAAATTATTTAGATTATTAAACCATAGTAACAGGATGTCATGAGGCAGGAAGGCAGGTGATGCTCCTCAGACAACTGAACCTCAGATTTGAAATAACTGCTTATCATGCCTGAAAACAAGCAAGTACAGGGAATGCCCCTTGCAACTACTGCTTTCAGAAATTAAATTGTGTTACAGTTTTTCTTCTTCAAAACACAGGGCAACTATTTTGAAAATTTCAGAATTGTCACAGAAGATTAATTTAACCTTTATTAACCCACACACGCACAAAATAATCTCAGTTGTGACATTTCTGCTTTGTTTGTACAAATTAGAAACAAGAGAACTTTCCTAAGCAAGTCTGGGGGACAGAAAGTGCAGACATGTAAAAACTTTAAAGTGATTCACAAACATATCTAAAGTAAGAACATAAATAAGAGAACATAATCATCCAAGAAAATTGATTCTTTGAATACTGGTATATAAGAGAATGAGGAAGATGAAGAGACTCCTGTAGACAACTTATAAAATATTTTTAATTTGCAATATGTATGTCACAAATATATTTTATCCCACCAGACATTTGAGCCAAGTGATTGAAAGTACCGCAATGCCAATAGAAATACAAAGAACAAACATAAAAATCTTCCAAACGTACCTTTTCAAGGAGATAGCCAATGACTAGAAAGCCTTTTCCACCAAGCATTTGCTCTTGCATGGCTACTGAACTCTTAAGAAGCTCAACCAAGAAAGCCAATAGGGTAGCACTGCATGTAAAGAACAAGATTTTTTTTCAGATTAAAAATGTTGCTGTCTCAATAATCACCGGCTATTAAGTGAATAAAAATAGGCTTAAGGTGGTGAAAAATTCATTTGAAGAATACAAATTTTATTTTTCCTTTTGGAAAATTTCTCCAGTGATTTTTTCACATATTATGATGGTAGGAGTGGGACTCCATAGGCTGCAAGGAAATCATCCAAGAGTACATCCCAGCAGTGTCTTTAAGTGAAGTGTTTAGAAAGTACAGGGACAGAAAATGTTCAGAAAAGGTTACAGTATAGAAACATAGGAGATATGAAAGACTGCATGGGATGGAACTGGCCAGAAAGTGAAATTATGTTATGAAAACCAGCAGTGGAAGTATATGACAGATCAATCCACCACAGGGAAAATAAATAAAAATTGATTCTTGGGTGATGAAAATAAAACAAAAATACACTCATCTGTTGCTGAAAAACCAAGAGGAAAGGGAGAAAGAAAAATAATTGTGACAGGAAGGAAGTATTTTAAATTACTTTTCAAATATATCAAAAAGGCAGATGACAGTTGTGCACATACAATGCATACATAAGATCATTATGTCTTTGCTAAAAATTAAGTGGATGTAACAGTTCCTAACTGTACAGACAAGTGTCTGCAACCACAAAAGTTCTCACATAGGCAGTAGGCACAGGCACTACATAGGTAATAGGCACAGGCAAGAGTGCAAACTGGATTTTGCAGGTATGAAAAAGGGACTTAAAGAAAATATCCAACTTGCATTTGATACATTTCAACTTTACTTACAGCATCTAGTCATCTAAATGTTCACTAACTCTTCAAATAGAATCTCTTACATTGAAATAAATGTTAAGATTGGTTAATCCATGACAGCACCAAAAAATAATCAAAGTGCTGAGGAAGACAAGATTTATTCTATTTGTTGAGTAAGGCTGCCATGCAAAATAACAGAGAGTAGCCAAAGTACATGCTGGGAACATGAAACAGTGCCTTGTCTTTCTTCCTTGTTGAATGGTGATAATAATCCATCTAAAATCTCATACAGACTGCTCCACAGAGCGTCAGCAATAAAAGAACATAGATAATATCTATTTACAGTACTCCAAAGCTTTTATCAAAACAGCCTTTCAAGCTGTCACATCCACTTCAAACCAGATTACATGCATCAATTTTTTTCTTACCCTAACCAAAAGTTTCTACTGTATTTGTCATCTAAAATAAGAATCTAATCATTTTTACTACATGAAAATCCATAAGCAGCTCACATAAAGCGTTGAAGATTTAAACATAGATTTATTTAAAAATTGAAGAGGTAAAAGAAAATTCCATTTAGATACATTGTGCTTACTACCATCCTCTAGGAGAAACTCCTCATCCTCTTATGAATGACTTAAGACAATGTGCCATTATGCATAAAGTCAAGAAACAGCATATATCTTTGCAGAATTAGAATTAAAATTCTAATAGCAAATACTGTTAATACTATATTGAAATGTTAAAAATATTCTTAAAATTGATTTTAAAGATTTTTGAACCATATACAGACTTAAGTTCATTTTCTAATCTCAGAAGTATTTTGTCAAAAGCTTTTAAATTTATATCAGTTTACTTGTTCATTCTATGATTTAGATGTAAACTCATGGGCTAAAGTTATTCTTATATCAATGCAATCTCTATGCAACTGTTAGAAATTCTGATAGACTCTGAATCCAAGTTGTAAGACACCAACACCACAACAATAAAGGTTTTTCCCTCTCTCCGTCTATTTAAGCACCCATAAACCATGTCAACTCAGAAAACACAAGTGACCACTTGTACCACTTATACCTAACCATGCCACAGACACTGAAACAGCTGCTTCTGTGTAAGACTGACTAAAAAAAAGTGTAGTAATTCACATGTAGACGTTGCCCATATATCACTTCTTAGATTATCAACCATCTTTATGCTGGCTATGGCTGAACTAATTAATCCTTACTGTCCACATTACGTCTGCACACAGCTACCTTGGCTGATACTAAAGTGATGCCAGCATCTCTAGTTTAAGGAAAATGTATTAATTTAGCCAATTCTTTTGTGACTGAGCTATGCTTTCACTTAATTCCAAAATGGCTTTTAACACCTATTGATCCAGACACATAAAGATACTTCAATCCAGCTCTGCAGAGTCAGCACAGGTCTGCAGGCAGTAGCTCTAACTTCTAATCCTTCTGCATTATCCAAGATTGCCACCATAAATAATAGAGTTGACTGCAGTATATAGTAATTCAAATCTTGTGATAGCACACATGAATGCATCATTACACCTTCAAGCACATTAAAAAATCCAAGTACCAGAAAATGCAGCAGTTAAGGAGAACCATCTGGCAGGCACATAGAGGTGCAATGACTTTTGAGATGAATACTGCATAGAACCACAGTACTGATGAAAATTAACATAATAATTGAATATAACTAGCAGTTTGCCCACATTATTATGCAGGAAATTAAGTAAAAGATCTATATTTTAACTCATAGAACTATAAAATCAAAATGAAAGTTTTTAAAATTCTCACTGCATGTACAGAATTGAAGGTATTACTACCTGAAGATGATCAGAGACAGGCAGAAAACAGACTACATGCTGTCTGTAGGGTTGAGGCCTATTTTCGGGGAAGGGGTTGGGGAATTGTATGGTAGTTATGGCTTGGGTTTTGTTTTGTGGACTTCTTCTCTCAGAGACATTGCTTAGACTTCTTTTAGGTAAAACTTCCTTTTTGGAGCAGCGGGGGGAATGAAAGTGCAGTAAGTAACAAGTGCTGCATACAACACTGGTTTCACATGTAATGTTTTTCACCTTACTTATTATGCCAGAGAGCATCTGATCTGCTTGAATTCTCAGATAAACTTTCCCAGCCTCTTCAAAACTCTTTCCTCATGCTGTCAGACTGACCTCAAGGAAATGTGTATCTAGATATAAAAAATCCATACTCAAGTAATGTATTTTTCCCCTCAATATTGCATTTGAAGAATTTAATCTGCCTAATTTGGAGGACTGTATTTAGAACTTTGTTAACAATTTCTACAGATACTCAATTTGTTTATTCGCTTTCTCAGCTGAACACAAATTAAACCTGAAGATTTTAAATATGAAAATATTTATCAGCAGAAACCGATTGCCAAAATAATTCTTTTAAAAAGATTGTCATTGACAGAGGAAGAATAACATGGATGAGAAGACTAAGTTGAACAATTTTTCAAACAGAATTTAACAAACTTACAAGGAACCAACATGCATCACATTACTGCACAGTAATTGACATTGCACATTAAATTAGCAAAATTCTGTGCACTGCAAAACAAAATTTCTCTCCATTCTTTCCTACTTACAACACCCGTAGATAAAAATGGTACTTCAGCCCAATTCCTACATCTCTTCTGTGTCATACCCTTCCTAGAACACATCAGTTTGTCTGCAGTGGAGCCAGGATATAGATAGAAAGTGAAGCTATATATGTCAGCCAACACTAAATCAGAGAACTATGATAATTACTGAAAATATAGCTAATTTCTTGGGAAAAAATCTAGCAGTTTTCTGTTATTAAGAAGCAGGAGGAAAAAAAGGTGATAAAAGCATGATGATGCAGTACCTTCAATGGCTATGATACTGTTTAGAAGTACCTGAAAAGTCAGGAATTTGCACCCTTAGGATAAAAGTGAAATTTACCTTGGCTTTTGTTTGTTTTGTTGTTGTTGCAGTTCTTTTATTCTACTTTATTTTTAAACCAGTACACAGATCAGTTTCGCTAGACTCCTCATCCCACGATAATTATTTCTGTCAGATTTGTCTTAATACCTTTCATCTTGGATCATGTATTACAAAGTTATCTCTACAAATTACCTTTACAAAAGGCAACTTTAGGTGAGGTAGGCATGTTGCTTTGTTGATCTAAGTATGATTATTAATTACAGACAATTTAACTTGAAGAGTCTATATAAAAGAGAATAATACAGGTATTTGTTTTGTCTGATTCTCTTTGGGAAAGAATCCTTCATAAAGATAAAAATCCTTTATATGTATTTTCAGCTTCTCCAAAGTAATACAAAAAGATTTTATGAATAACTCCATCACAGGTGGTTAGTATGATAACTATAGAAAATTAATCATAGCAAAGTAATACAAAAAGATTTTTATTAATAACTCCATCACAGGTGGTTAGTATGATAACTACAGATAATTAATCATAGCATAAAACAGATAAAGTAGTATTAAGTAGAATTATATGCCAACAATTAACATTTCCATGAGCTACGGCAGCTCTCTAAAGTGCTTCCTTAGCTTCCAGTTTAAATGTGTTTTTTTTCTTTCTGAAAGCTTGTTGAAGAGAAAGGGGAAGTTATTTCTTTCTTATGCCTTTGCAATTGTTTTCTCATAACCTGTGATGAAGCTAGTAAGACTACTAATCAGGTATCATTCAAAAACATGAGTCAGCTGAATAGTGAGGTGTTGTATGAGAGAACTAGAGAGGCAGGTCACCTCTGCTTACAGGCAAAACATTTTGTGACACAGACTCCAATTTAGCATTCTTTCCCCATTAGCACTTTTCTTAGATCCCAAAAATATTTTATTCTTTTATTTGCCTATTTCCTTGTTCACTTCCAGCATTCTTTTTCTTAAAACCTATATCTTACTAAATAACATATGAGAAAATAATGCACAGACCATATCCTATAAACATATAAATTATATCTCATCAAGCAGCCATTTGCTTAAACTTTTTTTAATATCTTCTTGAATTAGGACCACATCCTCTTGTATTATGCATTTGTACAATCATATAGCACAATGAATTACAGATCTCTTTTCAGAATATAATCTAATTATAGAAGAAATGCATTGACTTATTCAAGAACAAATTTTTTTTCTACTTACAGTTCAACTAACTCAGAAATGTTCTGTACATTTTCAATTAAACATTATGAATGTTCTTACTCACTGAGTAGACCACACACTTGGGAAGAATTAGTCTTTATCTCAACTTCTAAAAGTTACATTACTTCTTCATTTTTAAAGAGATCTAGTTATTGCTTTGTCATCTATTACAGATTCAACTCATAAATGAATTTAACATATATTTTATTCTTATATGGCGACATATACACACATAAACTCCGTAAACTATAATAAAGCATTTCAGTCTTTTGCTTTCCCAGTAAATCAAAAAAAAAAAAAATACAGTGCTTTTTTTTCCAAGATTATTTCAAACCAAGCATTTATTTTTCTATTTCCCTTACTTTACAATGCTTCAGTGCAAAGTACAAAAGAGACTTAAAAAAAAAATATTCCACAGTAACCAATACACAATCCACTTTTCTGTCTTCCCAATTTGTTGGCAATTTTAGTATTCGTTAATTGTTTGTTCAGTTTACTGTTTTTTAACTGAACTATCAAATGCAATAAGAAACACCCAGAATAATTAATAGAAGAATATTATAAGCAGGAAAATAAGCCACATGCTTGGAATAACATACCTGTTTTGTCCCCTAATTTAAATAGAAAAGCCATCTTATTTTGTCCCTAAACACTGCTTTCTATCAGGCTTTGGTTACAAATAATCCTCCAGGGAAACACCATAACAGTTGTTCAGCATTATCCTTTCAGATTTGTTACCCTCAAAGATTTAGGCCAAACATTTTTCTGGAGAAGTTTAGCTATCTGGTGCTGCAGGACAGGCACCTGCTATAACAAGCACAAGGCAAGAGATCTTTTCAAAAAAATCATTGCTGAGCTAATTTTGAGAAAGGAGTTACCATGCCTGGAGATATTTAGGAGACATGCAGATGTGGCATTTAGGGATGTGGTTTAGTGGTGGACTTTGTAGTCCTAGGTTAATGGTGGGACTCCATGATCTTAGAGGTCTTTTCCTAAAGGATTCTATGATTCTAAGTCAACATGGGTAGTAACAGACTCCTAGGTAGTGTTTTTCAACATCTGTTTTTAACATCTATAAAGACTTTTCAACTTAGACGTGTCTTCCATAGTATCAGAGGCAAAAGTTCATGGGTCCCAGTTTAAAATTCTCTTGTCACATCCCCAGTCACTATTGCAATTGTAATATGGTCACAAAATGTCTAGTCAGAGTTCGATCACTTTCTGACCACATATTAATTAATTTTTGAATGCTATGAAATATGAATTCAAATGACACAGACTTTGAGAAGGTAAACAGCATTGCACTCTCAAGTAAAAGCATATTGAGTTCTTTCAAAAGTTGGATGAATTGTCATGAAACTGCCCTTGAAGACTCTAGAGTGATATGAATTCATTATTTAATCATATAAGTTTTGTACAGTAAACTACTTTTTAAAAAAATAATAATTTTTTAAAAGAAGAAAGGGTAAAATGTAGAAAAAAATAGAGAATATGCCCCCAAAACAAGAGGAAAAATTTTGTAAGCTTAATTTAGTTTCTATCTTGGTTAAAAGATGCTTACCAAACTGTTGTTTCCACCTGACTGTCATGCAGCTGTCGATTGTCTAACTGGGCAAAGAGAGGAAAAAGAACCTGGATCCCTCCAATGGAATGAATTGCACTGTGAATGGAGTGGGTTACAATAGCTTTCACATCCTAAAAACATAAAATAAAGGAAAAACCACAATTAATCTCAATTTTAAAAGAACAGTTAAAAATATAATTTTTAAGTACTTTAACACAAATTTGTGTGCAGACTTCTAAAAACTTTGTTTCAACATGTATACTTCAATTATAATAACTATATTTAAAGGCAAACATTAAACAGAAAATTTTCAGTATCATGGTAAACTGTGCCTTATAGAATGAAGTCTGCATTTCTTATGGAAAATTTTTTTCCTTGCTTTAGAAATGGAGCAAAGAAAGAACATTTCAAGTGAAAGTTATATTAAGAGCTGACAGAGCACAAAAGAGCAATCTCTGTACACTAACAGACAAACCGTCTGTGTGATGTTCAGCCAACAGCAATCACAGAAGATCAACTTAGCAGCACCAACCTGAAGCATGAGAGCATGAGGGGAGTGTACAAAAATGGAAGGATTCTCCTTTGGTGAGGATTCAAGGCATAGCTGAGCATCAGTGGCCTTCGCATTATAGGTGAAAGCGATGCTGCTTGCGAGCTTCCCGTCATACAGCACTTGTTTATGGTGCTCAGCCAGATGGATGTCGCTCTCGGATTTAAATTTGAATGTGCTCTGAAAAAAACCCAAAATTTTTACAAAGTAATGAATTTGGACAAATTCCTTGCCACAAGATGTGCAAAAAACTACATTAGAGTTGAGAGGTAATAAATAAACTACTAAACTTTGCTTGCATTGACCACTAGCCTAATGCTATTGAACAATGAGATAGATTTGTTTCTGTCTAGTCTACACCACATCAATGCGTCAATATATTATTTGGTATTTCATGTATTATCTCTCCTTTCATCATCAGTGTTTCCAAGTCTCACAAGTAATTATCTTAAAAAACACACATTACCATAAGAACCATAAATATGTTAAAATAAAATTTAAGCATAAAACACATTAAAAATAAAAATAATTAAATGTGTTGCATTTTATTTATACAATTAATTCAAATTAGAATATAAAATGCTATATCATGTTGCTTAAAAGAAGTTATTTTTGAACAACATTAAAAACCATGCTTCATTAACAGACAATACAAACAAGCCACTTACAATAAAATCCAAAATAAATCATAAATGCCACATTTCACATTAATTATTCTCAAATTCAGAGCTTTTCCAAGGAAGACTGAAGAATTTTTTTTATTTTTAAACATATAATTATTCATATTTGATCCAAAATTAAGTTTTCTGGCAATATTGATATATCAGTAAAGCACAAAAAGATAGATTTCTGCAAAGCATTGTCAGATTTATTTGGCATATAACAATCATTTAACAGTGGCAAAAAGATAACTAGTAGTAACACAGTACAGTGTTCTACTGATACAAGAAAAGCAAATTTGGTAGAAATTACCACCATTTTATTGTAAATGAAGACACAAATATATGTGTGTGTGTGTGTGTACGTGTATATATATAATGTTATTGCGAAAATATTTTCTGAGTTTAAAATAATTTATTTCTGAGATTATACCATTTCCCTTGCTTTCACTGCATATAGTGATCACAAGTCTCTTTATCTCTTTGTTCCTACCAAATATCCCCTATCCCCCCACAGTATGAAATCCTCTATCACTGAAACTATTGAAAGTAACAGGACTGGTGTTTTTGTTACCTATGTTAAAATTAAAACACAATTTAATTAAAAATTAAATTAAAAATTTATAAGCTCCTAGCTTCTCTTTCCAAAAAAATTATAGGTTCCTACTACTGATGTAACCCCATAAACCCCAGAGTTCTCAGGGCTGCTGGAAACCCTGAAAAAAATTATTTTTATTACAGCCGAACAATGGGAAAGCGCATCTGCTCAAGTGACTGACACAGCAATATTAGGTCTGCTGACTAGCACCCCTTTGTATGTGGGCCAGAAGCTGAGCAAACTGGCCACCTGACTGGCACTGCTGGAGAACCCTTGGAGAACATCTGTCCCAATTTTGCACTGTCCCAGCCTTGGTGATGCCCGGCAGAAGAGAGGCTGTAATGCTGAAAAGGTACCAGACAAACTGGAACAACGACAGCTCCCTCTAAACATCAGAAAACAGTTTTTCACTGTGAAACTTCCCAGCAAGGTGATAGAGTCTCTGTATTAGGACTTATTAAAAAACTGTCAGGATATAGTCCTGGGCAACTGGATCTAGGTGACCCTTTTTGAGCAGGGAGGACCGGAAGACCTCCAGCATCCAGTGGCTTCCTACATCTTTGACCAACGACAGCTCCCTCTAAACATCAGAAAACAGTTTTTCACTGTGAAACTGCCCAGCAAGGTGATAGAGTCTCTGTATTAGGACTTATTAAAAAACTGTCAGGATATAGTCCTGGGCAACTGGATCTAGGTGACCCTTTTTGAGCAGGGAGGACCGGAGGACCTCCAGCATCCAGTGGCTTCCTACATCTTTGACCACTCTGTGATTCTGTGATTTGCATTTGGGTTAGGAGTCTGTTCTGTAGGGAAGCTCCCAGCAGTCCCCACTTATTGTTCTGTTCATACTGCAAAGCTGTTCAGAGCCAGAGACTTCTTTGAGGATAAAACTCAAATATCCTGCAATAGGTGATACTCATTCAGCCCAAAGGATCAGACTACAACAAATCCAAAGTAAAAACACAATATAACACACTGTGAGTATCCAGTCCTCAGCACTGAATGTTTTAATCTAAAAATGTGTTCCTATTGTGCTACACTACTTACTGAAGTAGAAATTCCCAAAGAAGGAATATTATGCTTAGAACTTGAGAGCTGGTTCTCTGTTGATATGGCTGCCTACATCTCACTTATCAGGAAATGACTGCTACAGATTATGGATTTGTCCTGAGGAAGGTGACATGTATTTCACCCCAGAGGACATTCTAACTATACATAGAAATACGTGCACACTTTCTGCAGAGGAAAAACAATTTAGTGATTCTGCTGATTTCCAAAGACATCTACATGATGCTTATACTGTATTTTAATGTTTTACCATATGAAAACACTTATTATCCTGGAAATGTTTCATGCCTCTCAGCTTTTTCAGATTCCAAAACTCATAAGGTTTTTCCACTTTAACTTATTTAAATAGCAAAGTTATGAAAAACTGTAAAGTGTTTCAACACAAAATCTTATAATTTCATTACCATAAAATTTTGCAATGCTCTAAACTGCTTAAGTTAAACTAACTTTATATACAAATTTTGACATTATTTTACTTCCCCATTGTCAGTGTTTAATTGCTGCAAGAATTTGAGATCACTATTTGCAAGTCAGACAAATAAATTATGAATCAACATAATACTACCTCACACTTCTTTGCAGAAAAAAACAAGAACTAAAGGAATGTTCTGCCATCAAAGCCTAACAAAAGTGATCATAAATTGGAAATTCTGGTCTCCTAACCTAAAAGATTATTCTAACAGAATGTAAAGAGAGGCTAAAAATTCTGATATATGTTACTTCTTTATTACTAGCATTGATCCACAGAAAGAGAAAAGAAATTCAGTATATGCATACTGTACTGGGAACATGGGAAAATGCATCCACAGGAGGTTAGTAGAGGCTGTTGTGTATATGCAACTCTGAGGTCTGGCACAGGCAGTGTGAGGGCATCAAGACAGAAAGAAATAGCCATGGATTTAACATACTCTATATAAGGTAAAAATACACATACAGGATCCATATAAAGTATGTTTGCTGCTCCTATAGGAATAGGAAATAACAGAGAGAGATGAGAATTACTTCAGTAGTAAATTCTCCAGTAAAAGAATATGTGCTTGATCACCAGCAGCTCCCCCTCTTCCTTTAGTAGCAAGACTGCAGCTTCCTGATTTACTATTCACTACATTTTGCCCCTGTAGGTTCAGCAATCATACATAAAATATTTTCTTGTTGGTTTAAGCAGATTTGAATTTTTGGTACTATTTTGTGTCTGTATGAATACACATGAATACACTCATGAATGAGTGTATTCTTATTCCAACCTTATGTGACAAAATGATTGGTATTGCAGCACTGATCAAAAACAAACACGGAAACAACATATGGAATAATCTGATAACGTGCTTTGAAATGCCTGTGGGAGGGTTCAGAGGAGTGGCACAGATTAGAACAGGGCTTTGAGAAGCATCCTTTTATAAACAGCACCAAACACTGGTATCAGATGCATCTCTTCCTCTCACATTACCTCCCCTGCCCTCCACTCTGTTTATCAGCCCCTCGGGATTCCAGCACAGACAGGCTCTCCTCTCTTTGCTGCCTGGGAACAAGGATGGGCAGCAGGGAAAGCACAGTGAGAACAAGGATATTGCTCTCATTTCCTTTTTTCTTTCTTCAATCTCTAACAACTAGGTAAAAGTCCTGTTCAGCAATGGCAAGGCTCAAAATGAGTGTGCTTTATTACAGACAAAAACTGGGAATGCAAATATGGAATAGCAATATATTTCTACTAAACATAGTTTCAAATTTCAAGATACATTATGGATTAATTTGGGAAGACTTAATGGGGATGAGACAAACCACATGGTTCTATTGCCAGTGTATTTGACTCTCTTCACCTTAAAGATTTGATTATGAGTAATTTCAATAGCTACTAAGAGTGTCAGTTTGTCATTGCTACTCACAAAATGGAACCTCCTCTTTTAAGAAAAAGCCTTTGTCTACAAGTGAAAATGTAGTATTTCAAACTAAAACATCTATTTTCTTAACAAATTTTATTATTAGGGCATGCTGGTTATAACCAAATGCACTCATACAAACATGCTGAGCAAGATCAGCATGGAAGGACTATGAACTGTTTTCTATGTTACTACACTCTATACAAGAATGTCATGTGCCATAAATAATATGAACATTATACATAAATATACAACTATTGGACACACATAATAAGTAAAACTTATTTTAATGACTTCTCCAGTCAGTCCTAAAATATGTTGCTCCTACCTGTACCACAGAATAGGAGTGGGACAAGGTGCAACAGATGTATTTTTATCTATATATCAAGCTCTCACTTGTCCTGAATTTTGTGGCTTTGGTGTCATTCACAACATTATTTACTATGTATATTAACAAATATGTGCAAACTGTCCTGTATGCTGGTAGATTATGCAGCTTTCTCTTCCAGAGGTTTTAATGGCAGTCAATAGACTAGAGGCATTACAAATGATTGAGGGCAGTTGAATGAGAGGCAAAATCAGTCTCCTCTCATGAGCAAAGTAGGTAGAGGAATGGTCACTTCCCCTAAAGAATCAGATCCTCAGTTATAATGGACCAAAGTATGAATTTTGAATCAAAGGAACCACCATATACTGTCATAGGAAAGAAAAAATATCTGTATGAAGATGTTTAAAAAAAAAAAAATCTCAACTATTTTCAATAAATTTATTTTGGTTTATTTTGAATAATCCTCCTTTGGCAGAAAAGTTTGGCACAACTGGAGCTCACAATTAATCTAGGGTCTTTTTAGAAGGAGTTAATTTTCCCAGTTGGCTAACAGTACTAACAATTAGAATGAGCAAGAAATGTAGTGAACTACTTAAGAAAAGTTTCTGAAAGGCCAGTTTGCATCAGCAAGTTGTATAAGAGCGAGAACACGATCTCTAGTGTTCAGGAACACAAACTATATGTCAATTGAGGCCCCTTTAGACTATTAAATCCCACACTGAATTATTCTGAACCAGTGGACCTTTGCACCAGCACAGAATCTGAAAGGATTTACAGAAATAATCTTAAATGAGATATGAAACGAGCAGGCTTTGAGTGAAAACTACAGTGGGTGTCCTGAAATATCTAAACTACAAGACATGGTTCCTTTTTTGGTTGTGAGCAGATCTTGTGCTAGAAAAATGTCAAAAAAATCTTACATTTTGTCTTATTTTTTGGGGGAATAAAAAAGTCAAAGAAATTAATGTTATTTCTAGGGTAATGCTCTGGGATCCTGTTCTTTTTATCTGGTATTAAATAGTAAAATATACTTCAAGATTTTTTAGACAAGGAAAAAAAATTCCTTCAGAGAACAAGGGGGCATTAACTGTTAAATGTACATAAGCCAAATCCAAAACCATGACAGACAAAAGAAGAATTTCCCCAAAATATTAAATATAGATGTCATTTTTTAAAAAATCACTAAGAAGCTACAGGTGTGCAGAAATGTAATTTAAGGGAAGCCTATGAATCAAGCAGGGAAATTTGACAACTGTAATAAGGTTAGTGCAGTAACTATTGGAAATGTCATTTAGCATGAAAGCTCATATCCTTATCAACCCCTTCAACAATCAAAAAATATTACATAGTAATTTGCACTTTTTGAAACACATGACAGCCTTATTCTGGTTTGATATCACCCCAGTACGTTTCTGCATACTGGAACTCAGTAATTTAATAAATTCATAAATACTTACTACATTTATTATTAATATAAGGCTACATTAATTTCTTTTGTGTGACTAAATAATATTTGCAGAAATATTTGTCTAAACAAAATACCGTAAAAATTTTGGAATAAAACATCCTTGTTTGCACAGGTGATGGACTTTTCTTAACTGACTTAATATTTTTAGCTTTGAGGCAAATTTTAACCATCAACTATATGTAATAGACTTCTTCTCCATGTAATCCTGATATATACATGGTTATTTACATACAAAGATACATACCACAAAAGATAGTTCCAACTGCCTCTGTCATTCAAATACTAGCTAAAATCAAATTATTAAGAGTATGCATTTTCTACACACAAAATTAAAACTATTAGAATCTAAATGTTGATTTTTACTTATGACTTTCACAAGTTTTTATTTTCAGAGGATGTGATATGTATTGAAAAATGCACTAAAAAATGTACTGAAAAATGATATGTATTCATTTGGATGAAACCAGAAATTTCAAAAAATTAGAAAAAATAAATCTGGGAAACACCCAATAGTATAAACTGAAATTAATTTTTTTTTTTAACCTAGTGGTAGATTAATTTTCAAGTATTATCGACAAAGGAGTTTCTGCAGATTTCCGTGAAGTATCTGTGTTGTTTTTCTCAATGAAATAATACACACCCATTCCAAGACTAGAGACCTAAGTTTATGCATGCACCATTAATTTATCCAATCTCTCCCCTCAATGTCATTGACAAAGCATGAGTATAAAAAGCACAACTTTTGCCTTAATAAGACTGTCTGAAACCATGCATTTGAACAGAATTGTTTTAGTATGCCTTGTTGAATGTTAATCTGACTTAACTCACATTTTTAAATACAAACAGTAGAGAAGGAAGTTATTTCTCTGGTATTCAGTGCACCAAATACAAAATTTCTCTAATCTGATTATGACCCAAAGTAATTAATTTCCCATACAAACATATTTCAGCTATGCTTTAAACAAAACTTTAATATTTCAAAAAGATGGTAGAAAATTAGGGTTAGTTAGGATACTTGAAAAAGTAATCCTATGTTGCTGAAAACAAATCACATGAAAAAAATTGACATAATTCTATGAGGAATATTCACATGTTTCACATTTCTTCCAACTATGTCTCTTAATCATTTTATTTTTCCAGATTTATCTTTCTTCAAATCTGGTATTACCTTATATCCAGGTCCTAACTGATGTATTGCAAAAATCTGTGCTGGGTTGAGTGCTTCAGTGAATACATATACTGCTCCAAGTTGGCCACAGAACACTCTATTTGCATCAGCAGTCTCCGAAGATCCAAGAAAACATTTATCATAGCTCTGTATCAGAAAGAGGCAGTTAATAATGAAATAGTATTAATGTACAACTACTAAAGCCACAAATAAAGAGAGACATAAACAAACCATTATCAATCCTCTATTACTAGCATCTGGTGAACATCTTAATTTTGAATATTATAGCAGTAATTATTTTAGAGCCAGTCCATGTGACTGGCTGCTAGGATTTGTTTTCTATTAATTGGTCAACATACAACAGAGAAAATGAGAATAGTACATTCAAGTACCAAACAATCCCTCCTATTGCCTTCTAGGAACATGACACACTTGAACTTTCTTGTAATTGTACTCAGAACTCCTACTGCAAATACACAAGAACACATGCTGAAATGCCCTCTTCTTAGACTGCTGTGCCAACAGAGCTGAACACCTCTAGAAGAAAAAAAGGAAACAAATACAGACTTTTCTAATTTGCAGGTGTTGCATATTTTCCCTCTCTGACCACAGCCTATAATGATTTGATTTGACCTTAAATCATCTTCTGCCTTACAGAAGACACACAAGAATACACACTAGATGTTATTTTCCATTCTTTCTTCCAAAAACTATCCCTCCCTTCTGATGTTAACTATCCCTGCCCTTCTGTCTTTCCACATCATACTATTTCAGATTAGAAGTGATTTTTTGTGGCTATTTTGCAAGGATTTGGTAAAGTTTTTCAGGTGCTTCCAAAAAACCTACCTAGAACAAAGACCTGAGAAACCAGAAGACATTATGCAGCACAAAAGGACAAGAGGAAGAAGCTCAAGGATCTTTGAAGGTTATTCTCTCAGCTTTCTTGAGTCATCGCTGCTTTATTGAATGGAAACAAGGATCTGACATCGCTTTTTGAGCTGAGCCAATAGAACCTGCATTAGGAAACTTCCTTTTTCATCTGGCTTAACTGCTGAATTTTACCTTAAGGAAAACTTTGTCAGTCTAGAGAATGAAATGAAATATGGTGAACTGTTATAGCAACTGCTCTAGGTGGATAGGTTGTTAACAAGGAAAAGGGGACTCATATGTAAGGACAGACAAAGATCTGGAGCTCAGCTTTAAGAACAGGTGAGGGAAGAAGTATCCGGGATTTTGTCTATTATTTATCCTCCTTTGATTTACCTCTTAAATTTTTCCCCTTGGAATTTCTATTCTTTTAAGCATTTTGAAAAAAAATTAAAACTTCTGGCAAAAACCCTACATTAAAATTGATTCACAAAGTCATATCCAGGATGTACAGTGGAAAAGATGAGTTAAACAGACCCCTTTGACTCCTGGTAAACCTAATGGCAAAATTTTATAAAAATTTTCAGTTACTTTTTTTGACTGCTGCTTAGCCTTGAAGGCTTTCATGACAGTGCGCCATTGCTGTCAGGAAGTGTTACATCAATTAAGGTTGAGCAATTGCCCTTTTCAATGGTTATTTGAGGAACTTGTCTGAGGTATTGATGCCACCATTTTCCTAGTTGATACTTAAATATTCTGAGACTACATTTCTGCCTATTAGAAGGGTATTTTCCTGGATTCCTCTAGTTACCATTATTTGTACAACTGTTGTAGCTCTCAACAGATTCTGAGTTCTAATTATATTTAAATTGTAGATTTGTTAGCCTCTAGTAATTTCCTTTTCTTTTTTCATTCTTCCCAGTTTACACTTTCCCATTTCTGACACTTCATTCTTGATTAGGTGCTCCCATTTATTTTAGTTGAAGGGGAGGGCTAACTCCTCTTTTCCTGGTAATTTTATCCACTTCTGTTCCAGATACCAAGCAATCTGTAAACATGAGTTATACCTTGCCATGCATGTCACTTTGCCTTTTTGCCATAATCCCAAGATATATTTACCCCTTGAAATATAAGCTCAATGAGTCCTTTATCACCAGCCATGGTATATTGCACAGGACATGAAAACAATCGATAAAGGCATTGCTATGGTTTTATATTTCATTAAATAGTAGTAATGAATTTGGAGCCAAAAATGGCTCTATGGAAACAGAGTATCAGCAGCATCCAAAACAGAAACAAAGCTAAAACAAAGATGTTTACAATGTCTTCTCCTTTTTCATCCAAATTTGTATCTTCCCTCTAACATTTGGGTGAAACATACTGCAAATATTCAATATATGAAGGCTCAAAATAATGAAAACATATCTCTTAATTCAACATATATTTTTGAAGAATGCAGACCTGAACCCATAATGAGTACATCATGTAATATCCTGCATCTGCCTGGCCATAATACAGAAATAGTTAAGAACCCAGTAAATTCATGGCCTTGTATAAATAAGAATGAATTCTAAGAAATACAAGAAAAAATAAATTAAAATAAAGTAATAAATAAGCATTTTTTTAGAGTTTCACTTTTTTCCCCCCCTCTATTTTTACTTCCATGTCTCCCAGGTTACATATGAAAATGGTAAACTGAGGTTTTCTACAGCTCTTTCTTGGATAACAAGAGGTAAATTTCAGATACTGAAAAAGCCGTCACAAAAATATTAGGGAATGGTAATGCAAAATCAGTCTGGGGAAGAAACAAAATAAATTCACAATCTCTACCAAGACAAAACTTATGCTTAAAAAAAATTATATTCTATTCAGTTCCTTAATGTGAAACTCGATAATGTACATGTAATGAATGCTTTGCTAGTCTAAAAATGTTTAATCATAATGCATATTGTTCAGTGGTAGATTTGACACAGTGAGAAAATGAAAAATCTTGTCATCAGTACATTTAACAATTTTAACATTACATCTTGATTATCTTACAATATTCATCCATAAAAACGACTGAGCAGTCAGCTGCACTTAGTCAACAATATGCAGCTCCTGACCCTTTCTGTTTTCACAACTTGTACTTGTTAAACCAGTGTAAACTGCGTAAATACTTATGCTCAACATGGGATGTAAAGAAAGAAGAATGATTGCCTGACTTACATAGTGTTTTCTTTTCCCCCAAATCTACTATGGTAAGGTACTTTATAGACAACTTTCAGAAGACTAAAGTTATATCCAAGTGTAAGGGTATGAAGGTAGATGTTAACAAAATGAGCTGGATTAATGCTCAAGACTTTTCAAGGGAACACTTCTAACAAGTCAAACTTTATATGAAACAAGAAAGTTATTGTTAAAACAAGACCTTCTCTTCCTAGGTAATGCAAAATACCCCTATTTTTCCTTTTATGTATTTTATACATTACATTCATAAAGATTTCCTGAATTTTCTGATTTTTCTATTCTACTTCCTACTATTGACAGAACAGATTTTTGTTATAAAAAAATGGAGAGCTAATGATAATTTTCATAGAATATTATCCAGTGGACAAAATAAAAACTTTAGTACATATTTAAGACTTAAAATATCTAAAGGTTGGCAAAACAATTTCACCTTAAGAAAAGATTGTACTTTTGTTGAATGAAAAAGTGGAAAAGAATACAGTAAAGAAAATACAAACAAAAGGAGCAGTTCCTCCTGCTAAGTATTTGTCATTAAGGATTACAGATCCTCACACCATAACAAATAATCCAGACCAGATCCTCTGAGACCTCAGCTGGCTTTTCAGTCATCACATTTCACCTATCATGAAAATATTTATATTACCAAGGAGAAACCATGTTCTGCAAAAACTGAAAGGCTATTCTTTTCTTTCAAGTCAAAATTCCACCAAAAATACCCCCAAAGAATGGAAATTAGAACCTTTGGAAGTCAGAGCTCTCCTACTTTAACATGTAATATTTAAGCTCTCCCTATTCAAATCCTATTTTGCCTCTAGAATTTAGCAAAAGACAGTTCATTTCCCCAAGGCTTCTTCATCCCTAATAGTAGTCAGAAAGAAATGAGAACCATATTATAAATAAAAAATTACAAAAGTGTAGTAACTTGATGAATCAAGAACCTCTGAAATTCTATCACAAATTTAGCTGAAGGCAAAGCACAAGAAAATAATTTTGTCTGCCTTCCACAGTCAGAACTTTGAGCCAGAAAGAGCAGGATTTGCTGCTCCATTAGGTCCAAGCTCTGAAACTTTGCAAAGTCAAAGGTACAGAAAGAGAGAACATGTATACAAAAACTCAAAAAGTCAATAATACTAATAATATTAAGTAGATGAATAAGAATGAATAAAATAGACATTTTAGAACCAAAATTTACATAGATCTTGAGGAAAAAAAAAAAGTAACTTTTTTCCTTTTGAATTAACCTTAAAACAAAATGTCATGAGAAAGGAAAACCAATAAAATCTTACATCATTCGTGTTAACATGCCAGGCCATGTCACCATAGGATACCAGCTGACCATTGACGTAACAGCGTATTTCACTGTTTCTCCACCGGTTGTAGATGTGTACAATGCTTATCATGTACCACTGGAAAGACATGAAAAATCAGTACACAGGGGCAGATTTCATGCTATAAAACAAAGTTAATGAATGACATAAAATATGAGTGACCAATCTCATAAACTTACACAAAAAGATGAGTCCTTGCAAACACATAAAATTAAAAATTCAAATAATTGGGACTTCAAGTCTAGTCAATAGAGCTCTGCTTAAATATATTGATGTACCTACCTTCATTCCTTTATGGAATTAGTGGCAAATATGTATACATACAATTTAATTTCAACAGTGCAATTTAATTTCAACACTATTCTGTAAAAAAAACCACAATAGCAAGTTTTCCAGCCCAGGTTAAGATGTCATCCTGATTGCTTACCCTGATATTTTTCCTTTATTATTTACAATTCCACCAATTTTTGGACAACTGTCATATCATTAAAAATGTATTAAATAATCAAAGAAAGCACCACAATTTAGTGTTTTCAGGTACTACTATGGTTATCTTTCCCATAATTTGTTTAACAGGAATCATTATGTCCATGACAAATAAATTCAAGAACAACTCTGGAGCCTCCTTTCTTGGAGACATTTGAAACATAACTGGACAAAATCCACAGTGACTTTATCTAGGAGTACCTTTTGCAAGCAGGGGAAGAGACCAGACAGTCTCAACACATCACCTTCCAATCTAATTGACTCTGAAAATGTCAGCTTGTCTTCAAAATAGCATTTTGTATTCTAATAATTTGGAATAATAATTAACATTTTCATCATCGTCCAATAGTCAGTCTCTTTGTCAATTAACATATTTTGATTTCCATGTTTAGATAAGTCACTTTTCCAAAGTAGACAACTTCTGCAACCCTTGGGTCTTGTTGACTCTCTTCCTGAGCTAAGTAGATACAGAGTCTACTAATATAAAATTCTGTCTCTCTGTCAGAGAAAATAAAAGTGGATGTTTCATATGTTGATTTTAAAATTAGACAAAGCACAGAATTACAAACAAAACAGCATGCAGCAAAACACATTTTGACAATCACCATTACAGTAGTCATCAAATTGAGTTGTATTCTCTTGCAAGTCTATAATAGCTATAGATATTAGAACACATTTTACACATCTGTTTCCAGGTATTAAAAATATGTTTTCATTTTTCCCTCCTTTAAATATACAACTAGCAAAAGGTAAAAAAATGCTGCTGATCATACAATGATACTTCAGAGTATTTAACTGCTTGTGTTTTCAAGCAAACAGATTTATTGGGTAATGCTGGAATAAAGAAGGGTTGCTCCAGGTTTAGCTTGTGAAGTCACATATGGAAACTCTTATTTTCCAGGAATAATGAACAAAGTAATTTTTGTGAGTCATTGTCAGCCTCAACCCCCCTGCCCCCCCCCAAAAAAAAAACCCAAAAAACCTTAACTCTTCTGTCTGCAACTTTTCTTTCAAAAGGCTTTAAAACTATTTCTGAAAACATACCAATTTGGATTCAACCTCAGCTTCTTAAAGAACTTCATTTTAGTTACAGTGGTCTGTACATTGGTATTAATCTGTGCCCAGGTAATTGTAAGGAGCTTTTAAACAGTCTATTGGATTTTGTGATTAATGGTGTATCTGCTCATAGACTTTTGTATTTCTGCATTTAGGCAATTTCTCTAGCACTAGCAAACACTTTATAAAGGAGAGGCAGCACTTTCCTACTACACAATGAATCACACCAAGTCGTATGATCTCACACACAATTTTACTTCAACTTTTGGTTGAAAAAATCCTTGGTTTTTTGCCTAATATTCAAAGTCAGCAATACAACTTTCTTTCATATTCATCCTGCAGTTTCTTTCCCCATATTATTTTCTCAAAAAATGCAGAGGCCATGTCTCCCTCTGCTGTAACAAGAGCTTCTTTAGGTAGTACTAAAAGACCCTTCACTATTCATTTTTTTGTTTACTGCTGAAACCTGTCAAGCTTAGTCACCAACTGCCAAGTCACTGAGTTATATTTCTACTCCATAGGACAGCACAATCAGAGAGATGAGGCATCACACACAAAGTATTTCCAGGATGTGGAACTTCTGTCTCTGCTACAGTTAATAAAGGTGTTCAGGATTAGAAACACAAAAGCTGTTTGCTCTTGACTACACTGCTTTCCTGTTCAAGTTTTACAAGAATTAATGCTGAAGCTGAAACTCAAGGGAGCAAAACCACTGGGGGTTACTTACACAAAAATATAAATTTTGAGTTCCAAAAAAGCAGTATAGACATATTAAACATAACATTGCCAAAGCTAGTTTAGCTCTATTAAGGGTCAGGCTATTATACCACACCCACATTTTCCATTTGGGTATATGAAAACCAAATTTCTCCATACATTTTTATAAATGTTTGCTTTTACAGTATTATAAAATACATTAGTTGAGACCTAAAGTTATAAATTAATATTACATATTAAACTGTGGATGGTGTCATATGACATAGCAGGAAATCTTCATGTGAACAGAGCAACTCTGATCTGCCTACATAAAGCTTTTGATCAGATGACTTGAATTTATTAGTTCATTGTGATGCACCAAAAAATTTTTTAAATCTTCATACTACATTATTCAGAAGTTTATTAAAGGACAATGATTCTGACAAATTCTATTGCTGAAATGCCTGTGACTGTAAGCAAATGTCTAGGGAACATGGTATATCTGATGGCAAAAAAAAAAAAAAAATCACACTTCTTGTTAACATTAGGACAGTTAGCTGCTTTATAAATGAGTACACATTTTTTGAATATATATATACACATCCAAATCTTGTACAGTGAAATCAATGTCATATTTAAAGAACATGAAGAAAATAAATTTGCATGTTAAACAAGATAAATTTTGTTAGGGCCAGGAATTTTATCTGACAGGTTTTTTTCCCTCCAATATTCATTATGTACTTTAATGCATGCATGTGAAAACAAATTAATGATGGAAAAATATATATTAAACAACTCAAAAATATATTCTAGAATATTTATTTTGAATACTTTCTAAAGCTAACATATGATCCAAAGTGTATGAAGCATGAATTTTGGAATAGGTAAAACATCGGAGTTATATTTTTACGTACTTCAGCAGATTTTTATTTGAAACTAGTATTCATATAATGAGATACTCAGGTACCCATATTTCAGAATTAGCTATTTTGAGTATCAATAGCAAAAGCTAAAATTTTCCAGAGTTGGCACAAAGAAAACTAGTCATTCCAATTAAAAATTACCAAAAGCGTATCTTGGTAAAACATGAAAGACTACTTCCTCATCAACAAGTAAAGATCAGCTAGATTCCAAGAGGTGATGAACAATAACATAATACAAAAGTTAATTATATTTGTTACTAGATTCAGATGATACTTTAAATGAAAATTGAACTGTCATCAAAATACATTTCTGGCTATAAAATTGGAAAAATGTGAAAAACAGAATTGATTCAGTCCACTAGACTCAGCAGATATGTGTTTATAAGGCTTTATACAACCCTGAGTGATATGCTGAAAAAATACATTACTTTGTTTTAAGAAAACCACAAGTGACCTCAAAGCTACATGACAAAATTAGAATTGGTGATTTTGAACCACAAATACATACCAAGAGAAACAGTGGGACATTAAGCTGATGTGTGAACAATCTCCCTAAGAGATTGGTTTCTCAAAAAAAAAAAAAAATTCAATATACAAATTCTAAGCCCATAAAAAAATGGGCTTCATAGCAAAATATACACAAGACTGATAGCAGTGACAAATACATAATGCTTGCTATAGAGAAAAGTCAATGCTTCAGTCAACTAACTGCAACACTGAAGGCCACAAAATCATCATTCCCCTAGGACTACTAGGCATAGAGTAGAAATAAACACTAAAATGATCTAGAGATGTAATCAAGATTTACTATGAAAAATGAGAAACCTTAAAACAGCACTGAAATGGAAGAAAGTTCAGAGCATTATATCATACAGCATCAGACAATGAAACTCTAGAATTGCCAGCAAAATTTTTCAAGACCTTGGCAACAGTTACCAAGTACAGAATTTTCGGAAACAGAATGAAGATATTTAAGTAATTAAATGTAACCATTTTACAAATACAATTCTTCTCTATCTGAAGCAAATTAAGCAGTAGTTTTGAAAACCAAGCTGATTTATAAAGTGATACACTAGATTATTACATTTCTCTTGAATTGATTCTGAACTGCAACTCTGCATGAACACTAGAGCAGTTATTTATAAATGAGGAACTATGATTAACACTATAGCACTAAAGGGATTTTAGCCCTCCTCCCAGAGGCACATTGTCTGCACATCTTCAGCACTGCTCTTTACCATAAGCACCATTTTGCTTACCTTGCGTGGCTGAAAGTCGTACTTCACACAGTGCTGGAAACCTTTGCCTTTTGACTTCAATGATGTAACTATTAAGCAGTTGCCAACAAAATGAGCAGAATACCCAACACCTTTGCTAGTGCGGAAACTGAAAAGAAAGAATTGTTAATTAAATTGAGAAAAGGAATATTATTTTATAATTAAAAGGCATAAATACTACTTTAAACTGTCATGAAGAAGAAAATAAATTTGTACCCAGAATGGTGAATCTAATTTTCTTCCACCATTTTTGGGGAACTACTCACCTTCAGGACTCAACTGAATCCAGGCTACAATTTAAAAAACAGTACATTTTTTTCCTAGAATACAAGATAGTAGATATAATGTCTATCACATTTCATCCTCAGCTTCTTAATTAATCATTTAAAATACACATCTGTTTATAGTTGTGAAGAAATATCCATTACACAACTCTTGTGAGATGCCTTGCAGTTTTGAGGGGTTCAGAGAACAATGCAGCTGATATGACATATAAATTTGGATTCAAGATAATTATGCACAAGAATTATTTTTCAAGACATGAATAAGTTATGCTAATGATATATGAAGTTTTAATCATACGAGTTGTAGATTTATTTTCATTTGTCAAATGGATAAAGGACTGCAATTTTAAGAAAGCAAGCTTAACAAGGATTTCCAAGCTTTCTTGTGACAAATATCATAAAGATAGATAATGTGAAAGCTCGTACATTTCATATTTGAAATCAAAAGCATTTAAAAAAGCAATTCTGGACTTCTTAAAAAGTACTTTGCAACTTTGTAACTGGTGAATGTTCATTAATGCCATTCACTGAACAATCTAAAAAAGGCAAGTCCATATCTACAGCTATGCTGCTTAATCACTCCTGAAAAGCCAAGTACAATGAAGAGCAGTTTGCTATCAATAATATGGAGAACGCTGTATAACACTTCTAGACTTTAATAAATAACCAGTGGCTGAAATACAAGGTCTAGATGGTGAATTTAATCTATGAATTCTGAAATGAAGCCTTGAAAATATAAAGAAAAAAAACTACTAATTTTGAGTACTTCTACAAAGTCCTGTAGCCCACTAATTAATACCTTCTTATTCTCTTAATGTAGCTGACTTATAAAATAATTTTATGTTAGTGAAAGAACACTTTAAATGGTTTCTTTGTTGCATCATTTTCTTCAAACACTTTTACTATTTTTTTCTTAGAAATATTAAGAAATGAAAGGTACATGCAAACACCAAGTTCAAATTTCATCTTCCTTAATAGCTGCTAAAATAGTCTATTCTTAGTCTACCCTACTACAAATATACAATATTGATTTTAACATGGAAAAATTTTCATATTTGTGGAATTTATTCCATCTTCAGAAACCTACAGCATTATTTAAGGAGAAATCCAATTTTTCTCTTTGGTCATTGTCAAAAAAATAGTTGATAAACCATGACAGTTAAAAAAAAATAAACTCTTTACAAGATAGGTGTTGTGATTATACCCTGAGGTGATCAGGGCTGAGACATTCATGTCCCATGAGGGCATTTGTAAAGGAGGTAAAAAAAAGACATTCGAATTCTCAGATTCTGGAAAGCCACTTTTGTTGTATTGAATTAGGATATTTTTATTTAATTTTAAAAACAGAGTAAACAGAACAGGTGTAGTAGATTATTTTTCTGCACCCTAATGAATCCTTGCACAGAAGTTGCTACTTCCAATCTTAAAGTATATGTAGTATATAATTTTTTTTCCAAATTCAGACTGTCTTCCTCATTCATTCATCTGCTTCTCTACATTGTACACAGCTTTCTCTTCCCCCAAGCTGCTGTGCTGAAAAGAAGCATTATTCCCTGCCACTGTCTTTAATAAGGGCTTCCAGAGAACTCTTTGCAGAAAAAAAAATTAAAAAGCACTTCTTTAATAAACGTACAATGTCCTCTCTAAATAAACGTAAGATACAACCCAAGAATGAAGAGAAATATTATATGCTGTCCATTATCACTGACCTCAAAATTGAAAACACTTTATAAAACTGCCATTCCTTTGCATCTTTTGAAGACTATTTTTAACCTGGATCATGCCAATAATCGGCTTCCACAATAACCCTACAGGCAGCTCTACCCATCAACAAAAGGAGCAGTGAACAGCCTCATGGAAGAATATCACTCATACACACATAAATCTGCATTACCCATATACAAAACCCGCACAACCACAGCACTGAATTTAGTGCAATAAAATGAAGGTTAAAAACTTAAAATGCAGCTTTCACAGTAAGAGCTACTGAATGTGTTGTGAGATAGTTTGAGACTTTGATTTATCTCCTTAGGGCCTTATGCCATTCAAATAACTTTTCAGCAGGTAACTGCAACTCTCACAATGCTAAATCTGTTTCTCAGCAATGTAAGTCATCTCTAAAATGGTCTAAAATGGTTTCCTTTAGCAGAATCCCATTCTGAAGGATAATAAAACAATACAGAAATTCACCACATCCTGACAGTGTTGTATTATTTGATTAGAGATGTCAAATATAATATTTTCTTTTAAATTACCAACATCCAACCATTGTAAACATCATGTTTTTACATGATAAAACATTATTACCACTGTATGAAATGCATCCTAATACTTCGAACAAGAGCTAGAAAGCATTTTGAAATAAAGAATATCTCTTGAAGAAATGTCTAAATCTTTCAAATGTTCTCCTTTTCCTATCTATATTGGTTACTGGGCTGATTTTATCTCCACTGTGGTCAAATCCAACTGGTTCTGATATTTTAAACACTGAGTTGTCCTTAAGTGTGTAACTTCCTGGTGTTCACCACACGAATATGAGAAAGCAATGAAATAATGAAAAACTGCTCATTTCTTAGCAAGGCTTTTTCCCTTGAAATAGAATGAATGATTTTATAAACATGAAACTTAGCCAAGATTTTACTTTTTTTCCTCCAAGTTAATTAGATTTCTAATACAAGAGTAGTTAAGGAACTGAGTACTCAAATGTGTTTTTTTACTTCAACATTATACTATATAATTTAAATCTTAACATATTCTTTCTTGCCAAAGGTAATGTAAGCTAGGACTGCTCTATAGGATACTCCAAAGCTCAAAGCTCTCTTACCAATTACCTACATGTGCAGAACTTGCCACATCCAAAGATGTTTCATTTCAGCCAGTTTCTCAAAGCAGCTATTGAATGTTATTACACTTCCACAGCAAGAGGGTATTCTTCCTTCTACCAGTGGAACTGTTTAGGACTCCAGTTTCTTTAGCTTAGGATTTTATGAGCAATTTAACATGATCATAGTACCGATATTGAGATGATATCAATTCATTCTTGCCTGAAAGGTGCATGTGAAATTTGCTTTCTACTAACTTTAGAATTTCACTATAGGCTTTTGCAACTGTTCTGCATTATCTCTGTTACTAGAGAAGGTCTGAAAATACTAGACAGCTTGATTCCCCTGTCTCTACATCTGTAAAACTAAAATGTAGAACACAGTTTCAGAAATTTTAGCCATTGCTCCGTTTAATGCTTGTAGAAGCATTCGGACTTTTTATGGCCAAAAAGCACTAACATACCAGCCTCAGTTCACCTTCGAATTCTTTTAAAGAACCTGATACAAAATCTGAAAGAAAATACCTCTTAAAAAAGAATGAAAATAAAAAACACATATAAACAAACAAACAAAAAAACAAAAACTCAAGAAATAGCTCTAAGTATCTGGATTGGTCATATGTAATTCCAGGCCTTAATTATGTCACCCATCCCTTTTTTTTAGCAGGAACAAGTAAAGTAATTTAAGGGATAGAGAATTCCCACTTGAATGTGCTTAAGGTTAGCCCTAAATATCTAAATTTGCGAGGTCTTTATGACAAAGAATCTATACCTTATCTTTAAAGAAACATTTCCAACAATCTTTTAAAGTATGATAAGGATTATTATTATTATTATTACTATTATTATTACCTTCTTATGTCTTATAATTTTGATAATAACCATAGTACTGTGAATCTAAAAGTCTGAATTTTCTGATTTTGCAGTCTACCCACTGGATCTCAGATTTAAAAAAAACCATTCATTATAAAATGTGTTTTCCGAGGGACAGTTCACTCCCAAGTGTTTTCCGAATAGTACCAGTTTTTCCTATGGTCACTTAAAAGAAGTAGAAAGTCTTAATTGTAAATGACATTCCAGTAATGCTTTTGCCAGGATTTCAGGAAGGGATCACACCAACTTTATTATCATCTCTGTTTGTTCAGATTATCCTTAAAAAGATTACATTAGCTTTTTCAGCTAGAACAATGAAAATGGATTTTATGGTCAGTTGGTAACCTACAACAATTCTTAACATCCTGCTGTAATTCCTGCTTTCTACATATAGCTATTCATTCCATAAGCATGGTACCCATTATCCACTGCTAGATATATGATGTTACGTGGCTTATACTGAAATTTCTGCCACAGAATTCTGAACCTTACCCGTTGAATTTAACTGCTTTGCCTTGTTGTTACTCATTGTTCTTGCAAGTGTCACACTTCTAATTTTCTTCCAAGATTGTCACACTCAGTTTATAATTGGTAAGATAGCTACAATACTGTTCCAATATACAAGTGTTAATAGACTGCCAGCAGCTGCCCAACACCATACTCAGAGATATTTAAAACTACTTTTTTTAGAAAAAAAAACAAGCTGGCATACAGTTCTTAAAGCAGGGTTTAGCATGTCCCTAATAACAGAACAGTGGCAAAGTTCCCTCACACCTGGCAAATGTGAAAGCATTTCTTTGCTTCCCTTCTCCATTTTTAAGAATCAGTTTTCACATCATGGTTGAACTGACGGAACTGCTGTCTCACACCACAAAGGCACTGCACTCACCTAAAGACTTGAGTTATTTATATGACACATTTTTCACCTAGTTAAACTGGAAAAGATATTACATGACCAAAAAGGACGTTGAAAGAAAACAGATATTTGCGTTGGTATCTTTCTCTTGGTGGTGGCTGTGTGTGACATAAGCTTTCATGTGGCAAAGTCTGAAACCTATGTAGAGTTTAGATGGATATTTTTCCTATTTTGAATTATTAATTAGACCTTGGCTTAACCTATTATATAAAAATAACAATAATTTGCATTGCTTCTGTCATGGCAAAGTCTGGAGGGCTACATCTTGGGTCCTGTGTTTTTCAACATTTTCACAAATGACTTGGACACAGGACTCTAA
The DNA here is from genome assembly GCF_050655825.1 of Lonchura striata. Taxonomy (NCBI): domain Eukaryota; kingdom Metazoa; phylum Chordata; class Aves; order Passeriformes; family Estrildidae; genus Lonchura; species Lonchura striata. Next base: position 68,047,958 of record NC_140703.1, read on the forward strand.
GGGATAAAAGCAAACTTGCAGATGGTAGAAAACCAGGAGGAGCTGTTAACTGATTTGAAGACAAGGAGGCCCTGCAGGGAGAGACTGACAAATAGGACTCGGCACTCACCAACCAAGAAGTCCAAGAAGGGCAAGTGCTGGATTCTGCACCTGGGATGAGGAAACCCTGAATGGACAAACAGACTCGGGAATGAGATGCTGGAAAGCAGTGCCATGCAAAGGGCCCTGGGGTCCTGGTTAGCTGCAAGTCAAGTCAGCAGTGCCCTGGCAGCCAGGAGGTCCAGGAGTGCCTTGAAGTGCACCAGGCACAGCATCACCAGCTGGGCAAGGGAGGGGATTGTCCCACTCTGCTCTGAGCTGGGGTGGCCTCACCTTGAGTGCTGGGAACAGTTTTAGGCACCAAAATATTAAAAAGACATTAAACTATAGGAGAGTGGCTGAAGGAGGGCCATAAGAATGGTGAAGTGCCTGGAGGGGAACCTGTATGAGAAGTGAGTGAGGTCACTTGGTCTGTTCAGCCTGGAGGAGGGCTCATTGCAGTTACAACTTCCTTGTGAGAGGAAGAGGAGGGGCAGGCACTGATCTAAATTCTCTGGTGACCAGTGTCAGGACCCAAGGGACTGGCCTGAAATTGTGTTGGGGAAGGTTTAGATTGGATATTAGTTAAAGGTTTATCACCCAGGGGGTTGTTGGGCAGTGGAACAGGCTCCCCAGGGAAGCGGTCACAGCATCAAGCCTGGCCAAATACAAGAAGTGTTTGGACAATGCTCTCAGGCACGTGGTGTGATGAGGATGGTCCTGTGCAGAGCTGAGGTGGACTCAATGATTGTGATGGGCCCCTTCCAACTTGACACACTCTGTGATTTCCTTCTGAGATTGGTATATTCAATTTCTTTTATACACGTTACATTGACATTACATTTTCACATTTCTGGGGAACCGGTCATCAGTTAACCATTTTTATATCCATAGATCTAATTTCTATTACATTTAGCTAACATGCAAACTGTGCACTCTGAGTTTAACAGATTTATTTTGTAGTACTTACCTCAGCTGAGAATCCTTACCATCAAACAGAAAATATGACAACATTCTCCATTTAAAGCTCTAAGAAATAATATACTTTAGAATTCCTAAAGAAACCACAACACTAGATTTTATGATTTATCTACAAGGCACATGTCTTGAATCCATGGATTTCTGAATTGCAAAGCAAAAAGGACAAATGGTTTTCTAAGAGTTATATACAATGAGCAGCCATTAAAATTTTCAGATATTTGGCAGGGGTGGGGATAAAGCATGTCAGGGACTAAAAATAATGAGAAAGATTAACTGTTGGTTAGGAAGCCAGAACAAACCATAACTGCAGCATTATCAGGCACTTACCAATAGAGATAGGGTTTATCCTTATCTACATTGATATTGTTTAGTGGATCCATACGAAACCAGGTATTAAGAGTAAACCCATTTTGATAAGGCCACTTAGCAATAGGAGGCAATGCAATTGCCTGGAACGAGGGAAGAAAAAAAAGAAACAAATTATTAGTTTTTTGAGAAATACTGTTAAAAGTAATACCTTTCTAAAATCCTCTGTCAGTATAGATAGATCTGTAGATCTGCTTTAACTTTCAAATATGAAATATGGGGAAAATCGTGCATTTGAATTAATGCATTACTTTTCTATCTATTTTAAAACAATTTAAGTTTTAACTAAATAAATTCTTTCAATAGAGGACATAAAATTAAATTTGTGAATGGGCAATATTAAGAGAACAAAAAGAAAAATTACTTCTTCAGAAACTAAACTAAAAATTCAGCTTCTAACAATTATTAATCTCATTAAAATCTTAAATATAAAATCAAATTAACCAACACATCATAAAATAGAGATTCATTGTTAAAACTAAAACCAAATATTTCAAGGAACACCTCTGGGATATGGCTCCTGCCTCCTGAGAGGCAGTTTCCTGCCTGAAGCAGAAGAGCTGCTTGATGATGAATGGGAACAACACCCCAGAGTAGTACTATCACCAAGTGTCCTCCAACTGGAGTGACTAACATGCACCTGCACAGACTGGTAGAGATGTAATACAGTACTGGGAAGAGCCCTACAGCTGGGAAAATGAAGCACCTCTCAGCAGCATATCTCTAGTCTCTTGGCTCCTCATACTGCCACCGAAGTCCTGGATATACAAGGAGCGCGCACTTAACTTTAAAGAGAGCCAACGTGAAATCTATAATGCTGATTGAAAGTTATGCTGTTTCTCTGTCTGATGTCAATTTCGTGCATCACACCAGAAAACAAACTCAGTGCTAGCGAACTAGGTCCTGTCCAGTCTCTTTCTTCTAAAGAATCCCTTTGGTTTTTGGGTCATTTTATAAATTTCTGCCCATGGTCCACTTCAGAGGATGAATCCTCTCCAGAACTTCATAGTGCAATACAAAATGCACTAATAAAGAAGTGTCAATTTGAAACTTATATTTCTTGATTTACAGGTGTGCAGTTCATCACGAGTAGTATGTGAAACAAGATTCCTGGAATCAAAAGAGACTCTGCATTTCAATCAAAAACTCCTGTTATTGATGCACATCTATGGACAAGAAGGAATATTTGAAATTCTTCTCTAAAATGTTTTTTGAACCTCTGATAAAAAATTAAATTTAAGAAAGAAATTTCATCAGGTGCCTCTGAAGCCCAGAAATGTCAAAGCAGTATGTGTCACTGTAGACATTCATATTCTGCAACACCTGTGTTGCTGGTGCATGTATTTGTAAGATATGTTAACTGTGGTTTTAATTTAGCAGGAGATAATGAAACTTTCCCTTTCAAAACTTAGTAATTAATTCTTTACACAATCCACCTTATGCATTTTGCTGACACATCTGTTTATACGGCTGGATATCAAACAAGATCAAAGACCTAATCTAGCAAAAAATAACCCAGGTGTAAAACAGTGATTATCAGCCAGTTTACTTCCCAGATGCAATCTGCTACTCTGATAAGTTTGTTCATGAGGAATGGATGTAGCAGTTTGTGCTTAAAGAAAATTATCAGTGCCATTGATGGATGAAGTGCAGGTAGAGCAGCCTTCATGCACTGGCATGAGAAAACAGGAATCTCAGGATTATTTTCTGCTAGAAGATTCCACGTTCTACCTGAGCATATACCTACCATTCTATACCAGAATGGAACTGTACCTCAGATTTATCTATTACCCATATTAACCATTTCTATTTACTCTCTCAATAATCTATAAATCTCTACACAATACTTTAATTTATTTGTAAGGTTTTTTGGTGGTTTTTTTTTGAAAGTACATGCAGAAAATGGAAGAGAGAATATCTACTTGGGAAGGTTTGGAAAGGAATATAATTTCACCATTGTAAGTTATATCTACTGCCCTGATGGAAAGGAAACAGTTGATGGAATTCAGAGAAGATGAAACCTTTATAATAAAATTTATGACTAAACAGGCACTTGTAAACTGTGATGACACGGACAAGTTCATTTATTGATTTTTCTCAGCTCTCTCCTTTATATAATATGGATTACTTTATTTTAATAAAATAGCACTCTTCTTTGGAATTTTCAGGTTTCTCTTTCACAGTAACTTCCTCAGACCAAAATCTGCTGCTTGATATTCCATCCTCACAAGTGCAACTTCTCAACAACACAGAATACATCGTAAATCTATGGAAGGCAATGTCTACACTACTCAAACATGTATTTCCCTTCTCATTTCCTTTTCAAGAATTTCTGAAACCAAATGAAGGGAAATGCAAATGAGGAGTTAGCTATTTATTTATTCCTGAAATTATAGAATTTTGGTTGAGAACTTACTGCAGCACTACAGCCTGGGAAGTTGAAAAAGGTATCAGGCCCATGTCTCTGTGGCATCTGATTAAGGACTGATAATAATTTAACTGCATGTCTTGGCTGTGAAAGAAAGGAAATTGCACAAAAGTCAATACAACCATTTTTGTACTCTGCAAGCTACAATGGAAAGTGGACAGTTTTCAAACAACAGAGCAAATTAACTTTAAAATAATTAGCAAAAATACTTCTTGAACATATGTTCAGTCAACTTGAGAAAACAAATTCAAGTTTATATGTCCCAGGAGACAGTTTATGTTAACTTCAGGCTCTAATGGAATGATACTTAATGCTTTATCTGATCACAGCTTACCCAGATTCCATTTTCCCCTCGAAGCATGCTGAACAAAAGCTTCAACTCCTTGACAGTGATGCTGTAGCTGGCAAGAACCCCCAACATATCAACTAGGAGATCTTCAAAGGAAAATAAAGTTATTCTGAACTCTGAATTTCATTGCTTTGATAAATACAAAAAAAAAAAAAAAAGCTGAAAAAATACCTTTAAAAGTAAGTGTATCCACATATTCTAAAAATCCAACTTATGTATACTGAATATTTTACAAAGGATTTCATGTTAAATTTCGCATCACACTTTGCAAAAAGTATTACAATTATGGAGCATTAATTCTTCCCATTTCACAACATGCATCACATAAGATTTCTGCTGTATATTTTTGGGATAAGAGTTCCTTCTTTCCTCTGAAGTTAACATTTTTTCCAAAAATTTTGACCAAAAAGATGCTTTACATTAACCTAAACCCAGCATTTTATACTATAATTTATATCATTCCCCAATTTTTGCTGCAGCAATAATGCTTCTGATCTTTACTGTAATGAAAGACCAGGGGAAAATAAAAGTAAAACAACAAACCTGCCACTGGCCTCTGCTAAAAACCCAAACTAACAAAAACCCCACAAAATCAAACAAAAATTCAGCAATCAAACCAAACAATAGCAAAACAACAACAACAAAATAAAGGAAATCAAACAAACAAACAGAAATCATAGCAAGAAAATAATTAAAGAGCACAATAAGAAGGGATCAAAATTGCTAACAGGATTATGGAATACAGCTTTCATTACAATATCTCAAAACCCATAAGCTTTTACAAGAACATTAAACAGAGTCTCCCTTTCAGAGACTATTAGGTATAAAATTACTTATTTAAAACCCCAGAATTTCATTTTAAGAATTTGTTAGCTTGTGGGATGCTGAACCTTTTCTTATACTCCACGTTTTTTCTGGAATGAAATGGACTAATAAGAATTAGAACTTCCTTTAGTGGGAGGTAAATCAATTTGCTTATATTCACAGATGAGACATAAGAATGTAATTCAAAGACCAAGCAGTGAAGTCCAGAGTTTTCAAAACAAAAGAGCTACAACACAACAGAATCAGCATAAGTACATTTTCTCCATCTGTTCCATAATCGCAGAATTCCTCCACCTCCTCCTGCCTCCTTGCTGAAACTTGTAGAAGACATAAGTTTCCACAGATAAGTTTACATTTTACTGTAGGATTGCCTGTTATCCTTGTTCATTAATAAAAATATGACTCTTACAGATGCTGACAGTAGTTTTTAGGAGAAGCAATTCTTTCCAAAGATATTTCACATTCATATTTTGTTTTAAAACAAATTTTCTCATTGCAAATTCATATATATACGATTTTGAGCAAAAGCATTAATATTTATTTAGCTTTTTCCACAATTAAACTACCTTATAATCCTTAACAAGCAAAAGTCATATGTGAAAAATGAAATGTCATTTAATTTTACAGGGGACATAGTAAATTGTTTAGTGAGTGAAATTACATATCAGGAAAGGCAAAAGAAAAGCAGTTTCAATTTAGCAGACATTTTCACCATAATTTCTGAATATAGTCCTAATCTCAGAGTATAGATTTCCCTCCACCCTCCTTTCTTTAATCTTCCCTTTAAAAAGAGTGCCACATACATTTGTGATAGAATTAGAGAAAAAAAATACACCTAAGGAAAATAAATGCATTTTCTTTCATGGTGGTGAATTCTATAGCTTGGCTCCCCTAGTACCTGCTCCCTTTACTGTGGTATCCAGCCTGCAATGTAAAGCTGGCACATCCTGTACATGATCAGAAACTGGGAACAGTCACAGTGAACACTCAGAAAAGGAAATAAACACAATCTTTGGCTGCGAATTTCCCAATTCCTATTTTGTAGTTTCAGCTTTCTTTTCAGATCAAGGGACTGTAAATGTTGCTTCCTTTACAGAGCAAAAATATTTAGTAGAAGCAAAGTTGTCTGGTGAAAATAAGAACACTACTAAAAAGAAAAAATCTTGTAATATAGAGGAAAAATTGCAAACAAATACAGTCAAGCACAGAAATGATTGGCAAGTTTTAAAAATCACTGAACATGTGCTGCTTTGTTTCATTGTTATAACCCTGTACTACCTTATGGCACAGAAAAATTCTTATTTCTGCTGAAGGTGTGGGTAACCTACAGGCATTAGAAATACATATTTATAAGTAATGAATTAAACATTGATGGAGAGAAAAAAAATAAGCTCCCTAATTATGTAACTGGGTAAAACAATGACCTGGAAGACTGAAGCCCAATAGGTAACAAGCAAAGATAAAGCAAACAACATCTATGGAAGTTAAGGCTATTTAAAAGCTTCTGTTTCAACATAAAGACTTAAAATAATTATTACATAACTTTATTCATACTTATTAGAAATCTCATAAAAGAGCCAGTCCCATCTGGTTTATAAATCCTAGTAATCCACTCATCTATAAATGGACAAAGGTCAAAAAGGATACTACAACTGGAGTTTTTTAATGTCTACTTTTTTTTTTTTTATATATTAAATAAGATTACATATGTAACTGGAATCCATGATCTCATTTCAGAAACAAGATTGCATATAACAATATTATGTCCAGAAGGAGAAAACAGGCAGTTTCTCATTTCTCATGTATTTCTAATTTCTATTAATGGCACCTTCTGAATCCTTTCATACTAAGCAGTTTTCATATGAGCTATAAATTAACCTTTAAGAAATGCTTTATTCAGGCACTTAATATGAAAATACAATAGAAATACAACAGAAAAATGCCTCCCTGTCTTTCAAGTAACAATGCACATATACCAAAATGAAGGGTCTGGCATTAACTTTGGAAGACATATTAAATAGCACTCGAAAGAAAATTTCGGGAAACTACCCTCATGCCTCCTTAACCTCTTAATATTACAAGGCCATGAAATAGTGAATTTTAACCCCTGTTGGTGATGTAAATTAATTTTCACAGGTTGCAATGTGATAATTGTGCAGTTTTTCTTACAGAATGGGTTGGTTGAAAGAGGAAAGCTTGTTAACAGCCCATTAATGACAGAGCTGTCGAAACCCAACATAGTTGCTTGAAACCTAAGAACTGTTTCAGTGCTTAAGAATTCAGTCCCAGCAGTTTTAGGGCAATTACCTACATCATCACAATGTACTGTGAGGAAAAAATGGGACTTAGGTGAGACATATCCACTCTCTGAGTTCAGGTTATTCTCTCATCCATAGTTCAGACCTCTCAGATAGGACTACAGACACAAAGAGTCCCTCAAAGCAGGTGATCTACTTCACTACTCATCATCAGGAAACAGAGAACTGCAAAAAGTGAGTCCCTCAAGGAGGATCCCATGTAAGTGTTTTAAAAAAAAGTATCAATCATCTATGAAAATATTTTCTCCATAACTATTGATAAAATGGCTGACCATTCCCTATATTAATATAGCAGATTGTCACATTTCAAAGGTTTTTTTGAAAGGTGGTGCTTCTGGAAAACAAATTGAGCCCATCTGGGTTGCCATTGAGACTTTCAAAATTATTAAGCTTTTATTTCTCACCACAGAATCTTTAAAAACACATTAACTTAGATATTTAAAATACTCAGAACCTCTTGAATCTGAGAGTCTCCATCTAAACAGACCGAAAAAATTCTTCGCATTGCATAAGTTTGGGTATATGTTTATTTACTGCTGTCTTGCTATCATAAAATCAGAGAAGAGTGGCTTCAGATTTAAACTGGTCCTGAAAGTGAGCAATCAGAACATAAAAAGATATTATTGCCTGTCTTGTCTAGTTAAACCTTATCTAGGTCCAATCAAAATGTTTCATAAAGGAACAAGTGGGATGACCTAAAAACAAGTAGGCAACTCCCAGAGAAGCAAATTACGAGAAAAAAAAACAAACAACAACAACAAAAAAAAACCCCACCACAACCAAAAACAAACAAACAAAAAAACCCAAACAAGACCCCCAAAAAACCCCCCAAAAAACCAAACCACAAACCAGAAAACTTATACCTTTTACAGATGATGATTCAAAACTTTGGGCTGAGAGTGAATTAGCAACTGTTTTGGGGAAAAAATGGTACTGACTTTCTAGAAGTAAAAATGAACACAGCTCTTGTTCAAAGTATCCTCCCTTTAATGTTTAAAATAATTTTAACACACAATTTCTTACTTTATTCTCTGGTTTTGGGATGCTCATAGAAATATTTGAGGTAAAACAAGTCTACAATTATGACCTCAACATTTTTGCATAGGACATTAGGGAACACAGATACTGCATTAGTTGTCACTGATTTTGCCTAATATCAAAATAGTTATTACATTACCTTTTTTGTTACTTTTGACTTATTACCAATATTATTACCACTTAGAAAAGGAGACTAAGGTGCTTACAGAAATCAAGAGATAAAAAAAAAAAGAATCTATTGGTCTGTTATACTTCAGTTGAATTTCACTGTACAGTATTTAGCAAAACAATTTAAAATAATTTCAGCATTTAGAGATACATTCCTAAACAAGATGTTGATGATATCTTGCTTTGAAACACAGAAGACAGCTTCTCCAAATACTTAATATTGCAAACAAATTTATACTGAAAATAAAAGAAAAAAGGGCAATGAAAAACTAATTCCTCAATAATCTAGTTTTCATTCTGTTGTTATCATAATCTTGTTTATTGTCTGAAACCTTGCTAGTTTACTGTTCCAGAAAACCTGTATACATGTCAAGAATCAGATCATCAACTAAAATATTAGAAATATGGAAGGTAAACCTCTGAAATCTTTCAAAAATGCCTCACAATGTAAATATCCTACCATCAGTCACAAATTATATAATAATTAAGAACTTTGCTTTCACACTGTATTGAAAGAAACTGCCTAAGCTGCCTCAGGGAAAATAAATAGTAATCATATAACTCTCTTAAGGTGCCATATTTAAATGTGATGAGCAAACATGTTCTTTATCCAAGTAATCAGGATTATAATCTGTACCCTGCTATAGAGAGGGTGTAGTGTGGAATAGCCTAAAATTCCTGCAAACATACCATGAAAACTGTTAACTGGGCAATAAATTCCTCACTTATTTTCAGCAAACAAACAAAGCATGCTCTTTTTTTAATGCTACAAAACACTGTAGGCTGTTAAAATCCACAAATGTAAAAAATTAAAATATATTATAGGGACCACATAATACATTATGGAATGATTGTTTAATGGAATCCACATATCCAGCATTCAAACCTGTAAATAATATCTGTTATGCTGTCATATGAGGTTATGTTTATAATGGATCTAGCAATTCTGACATTATGATTAAAAATCACCAATGTATATAAAAACTAAAATATTGCCTTGTAGTTAAAAAGTCTTACACTTTTTCTAATTTTTAATTTTTTATCATTAAGAAAATATCTTCTCATATGAATTAACACCAGTTATTTTATACAATGAATCTAGAGAGATTTCAAACTAAGAATATATTTTTGTCATTTTCCTGAAATAATAAAAAAGTACTTCTGACTCAATAGCAGTACTAATGAAAACATCACTTTAAGTAAAAACCAAAACATCCCATACCCTTCCATAATCACAAAACATTGTCAGGTCAAGAATGTAATAATTATTTTATCAGTTGGTAATTTATACCTGCAATCATGTCGTCCACAGTACTCATCTTCAGCAGTACCTGTTCAATTAAGCCAACTTCCGTGCTAGTCTGTAAATTACGGACACTTTTACGTAGAATTGCAGTGAACATACTCCAGATTTCTGCTTGGCACGTTACATCACAGTGCTCCAAAAGCTCTGACATGCATGTAATGCTCTCTGCATCCTGGATTATAAAGTTCATCTCTAGATCAAATTCACCACCAACCAGCTAAAAGAGAAAACAAGAACACCATTACAATGTGAAATACAGTTTAGTGTCTCTCATACCTTCATTGTGACTAATATAGAATATGTTTTATATAGTTAGAGAAGCAACTTTGATAAGAGAAACTTACAGCTATGCTTTCTAAGAGCAAATTAACAATCATGCTATGCAAAACAATGCTTGTAAAAAATATACACACTAATATCATAAAACAGTTCCTTCAATTTTATCACTGTGTTGAATACAGCATCTCAATAAAATAAAAACAAAATATATTTGAAGCATTCCTTCCTATGAAGTAATTGAAATGGTATCATGGCCCAGACAGATGTAGTGCAGAACCTGAAAAGTTCAAGAAGCAATTGAGGCTTTTCCACCATTCTCATAAATTTGCTTACTCAAATATAAAGACACTGAAATTAACTTAGCTTTTTGTCCCGATATAGGCCAACATTTTCCCTTACTTATATGTTTGGAAGACCTTACTGCCTTTTCCATTGTCCTACCCAAACAGTCATGCCCTGAAAAAGAACAACTCATCTGCTCTGGAGTAACACAGACATAGAAAATTTACATTATTATACTACACGTCAGCTCATTGTGTGGTCAAGGAAAGCTGCTGACTGGTGCAAGGGAGAGACTGCACCAGGAAAGGAGCAAGCACTGAGATAAGAAGTGAGTTAACAGCAGCTGATGAAATGAATGCCTCACTCCTATCCATCCAGGTACTGGTAAAACACTACCCCCAAAGTCCTAAGCTCCAACTAAATCGCACAACTACCAGGCATGTATTAGGAGTGAGAGAAAAGCAAACCAGTAATAGAAGATACAGTCAAGACCAAATATATCTTCAGGAATGGAATTCAACATTTTTGATCAGTTATTTGTGTAACTTAAAAGAGCTGAACTCAAGACAATCTACTAGACCAAATATGAAATTTAGCTTAAAAAAAAAAAAAAAAAACCTTTTAACGGCATAAACATCTTTCAATTCTGAAGGAAACAGCCTGACTCTTATGTGTCCTACTTTATCCTAGTACCTTCAAAGAATTTTTGAAAGTATTAGTGTGAAATTTCACAGAATCATGGAATCAGAGCATGGCTTGGGTTGGAAGGGACCTTAAAGATCATCTTGTTCCAACCACACTGCCATGGACAGAAATCTTCCACTTGACCAAAGTTACTCAGAGTCCCTTCCAGCCTTGGTCAATCTCTCTGGGAAACATGTGCTTCACCACTCTCACAGCAAAAAATTTCTTCCTAATATCTAATCTAAACCTTTCCTCCTTCAGTTTAAGGCCTTCCTCCCACTACCTATCAGTACATGCCCTTGTAAAAACTCCCTGTCCAGTTCTCCTTTAGGCTCTCTTTAAGTGCTATAAGGTCTCCCTGGAGCCTTCTCTTCTTCAGGCTGAACAAACCAATTCTCTCAGCCTGTCAGCAACACTAATTTCAGTAACTGTAAATATATTACACAAAATAATGGAATAAATTTATATTAAAATAATTCTAAGAATTTTTGTTCTATTTGTTTAATGGAGTTATGTAATTAAAATTTCAATAACAAGTTTTAAATTGAAGCTATTCAAAGAATTATCTATTATAAGTGCATAATTTCAACAGTCAATTTTAATAGAAGGAAAATCTATGGCCTATTTAAAAGCAGTCGGTATTGACTTCAAATTAAACTCTAAAAAATAAGCAAGTGGAAACTCTGCAAACTTTTTTAGTGGCTAAGCCTATCCAAATATTCAAAGACTTCTTTCATATCCCATCTTCAGACAATTAATACAAATAAGCAAGGACTAGCTTTGGCTTCCACCCTAATTCATATTTTGCATTCACTTTCAAATTACTTTTTCCTCTATCAATTAGTTGTTAATATTAATTATAATTTTGTAGCATAAAAGCTTCTAATATGCTAAATATATAAATTGACTACCTCCTTAGTTCTCCTGAGACATTTAATTACATTCAAATAAAAACTATTATCCTAATTATAATTAGTACTTTAATTTAAAACTTGTGACTGCATATCATATATTTGCATATTTGGTAAACACAATGTGCACCAAAGGAAGCCTAAAAAATGACAAGATTAGAAGCACACTATTTCTGTGGTCATTCGTTAGAATTATGAAACAGTTTCAGAGTTTTTACTCTTTTTTCAAGAAATCCAGAGTTTTTATTTCTGAAAACAGCAGCAACCTGTCCATACTTCATCAGCAATCTGCGCTGTTGTGTTTTCAGATATCTCTTCACCAGGATGTGCTTGAGATTATGTTAAAAACACCCAGAGCTAAAACAGCCACCTGTAGAAGACAACCAATTGAGCTGTCTTACGTGATTATCCCAAAATGAAATTAAACACCTCCTGGAAGTGTCTACTTTCCTCCATTTTTTCCCATGGAGGAAATATAGGATGAAAAATTGTACCTTCTGAGTCTTCATTACTGGATACATTCAAAAGCCATGTGGTCACAAATCAGGACAACTGGGCTTAGTTGGCCCAGCTTTTGCAAGAGGGTTGGATCAAAAAACCTCCACACTTATGTTTCACTCACAAATTCTGTGATAATATTTTGACAGGCTACCTTCAGACTAGATATGCTACCCACCATTTGGTTTTGATAAGTTTGACTTAAAAACAAGGAAAAAATTCAGTTATGCTTCAGCTGGAATGAAGAGCTGCAATGCAGATTGATCCCCTTTCCTCCAACACTACTCACTGTAAACTTCTAGTTAATTTAAATTAATAAACTAATACAGAATAAATAAGACAGATGGAAATAATTCACTACAGACTAAAATAAATCAAACGGTATTTGCTTTCTAATGTAAATCAATATACTAATATTATAAGTGTCACTTAAGTGTTATTAATATGCAACACTTAAATAAAATGAAATGAAGTCCATGTATCAGTCTAAAGTGACAGGATATTTCTGTACTATTAAAACCAAGACATCTTATTCTATAAACCATCTCAGAAAATCTGCATCAAAAATACACTGAATGCTCAAAAACTTGGTTCTATGAAGAATCCTCTGAGCTACAGACTATTCAGCAGGTGCTACAATTATTTCACTTACTCAGTTGGCTACAAGAAATTTATAGTCCATCAGGATGATTGCTTATTTCACCAAAGAAAACACGAAAATGCTCCTATTTGCTCTTAACTTCAGTTTAAACATATTTTAGACAGTAAAAATGTTCATAATTATAATTAAAATCAACTTCCTTAGTAAAGGGAACAAATTAATGAACTAAATGACAATGATAGCAAAAATGCAGGAAGGTAGGGGAAGGTGACTTCTTTAAAGTATTCATCCTAAATTCATCATGAATTAAAAATATTAACAGTTTTGATAAAAAGAAATCTAAGATGACAAGGAAAAGCTAAACAAAAGCAAGTATACAGAAATAAATGAACATGGTTCATTTGTGTTCGGGAAATAGAGCAGGCAACCCTGTTTTAAAATGTGTACAATCCAATGGAATTCAGCCAATAAAAGAACATTCACTACAAAAAAAAGTATCCTCTAACAACATCTCTGCAGGTGAATTTCCCAGGGGGGACAGTATGTAAAGAGGAACACAGGGAGGTAACCAGGGGAGAAGCACAGTGGCAATGAGCTGGTAAAGTGCTGACATCAATGATAAGGATCAACTTTGCTGAAGAGACAGAAATCATTAAATGCACTTAAAAACCAACTGCCAAGAGCTGTAAAGATTCTTTTGATATCAACTGTCCAGAAAACAATGCTTAAAAATTCAAAATTAATAAATGCAAACTAATTTAACATTATTATAATTTTGCTCATGTGTACAAGACAACAGGCTCCAAAGTCTGATAATATGATCCAGAAAAGAGATCTTGGAGCTTGAGAGGGTGCTGCTTCAGAAAACTATGCCATATTAAAAACTGCCAATAAACAACTAAATATTCATAATGAATTTGCAGTTTTCCAAGTTGGGTAAAAATGTAGATGCAACATCATATACCAAAAAGTTAAATCATACTTTAAAAAATTAACTTATTTTTAATATAGCTCCTGTAATAGACTTCTGTAATAAGACAAATTTCAGCTAGAGTACAACATGAACACTTCGACAGAAATCCTCACAGAAGGCAGTATGCCATACCATAAATCAGTGCTTTTTCCATATCATGCATCTCAAATACAATCTTTTTTTATGTCAAACACTAAGTCTTTGCATTCTTCAAGGGAATATTTAATATTTAGTAAAGACCACACTTTCACTATGATTAAGTATCCTGAAGCATTGCTTGCACTTTTATATATTCTGCATTTTTCACAGCTCAATTGTAAGAAATGAAACACTGATCTAATGTTCAGATAATGGTTACAGGTGTGTTAACTGTGGAACAAAGTCCTCCCAAATTGGTAATGAACTGCCAGTAATAAGCAAGTTAAACTGGATTCCCATGCTGAGATTGCTTATAACAGGTGGACACTCCTTGCAAATTGCTCCAAGAACCTTCCTCAAGCTACACCACCATTCTCAAATGCAGCTGCTTTCCTCAGAATCTCCATTTTTAGGAGTATTGTGGCCATTCCTCAGTAAATTTCTACCATTCATCATGTTATGCAATAAAAGGGTTTCTTCCTAAATTGCCACATCTCTGCAGAATTTAGGCTGGTCTTTTACACCCTTTTGACCTAGAGAAGAAATACTCCCCCAAACACAAGTTGTCTACATATCTCAGACAGCATATTCATACCAGTTCTTGAAATGCAATAAAATATGTGCTGCTGAACATTAGAATTAGAATGTTGACTTCTGAAAATTGGAATCTTTTAGTATCAGATTCTTCAAATCACGTTTGGAAGAATGAATTGAAATTAAAAGTGAATAGAATATTTCGGCTGGATGTGACCTAAAAGAATCACCTAGTCCAAGTGTCTGACCACTTCAGGGCTGTCTGAAAGTTCAAGCATGTTGATAAAAGCATTATCCGAATGCCTCTTAAATGCTGACAGGCTTGGGGCATCAACCAAAATTCAGAAAGCCTGTTCCAGTGTTTGACTATCTTCACAAAGAAGTGCTTTCTAACATTCAATTTAAATCTCCCCTGGTACACCTTGAACTATCCCCATGCATCCTGGCACTGGATACCAGGGAAAAGAACTCAAAAACTTCCCTCTCCACTTCCTTTCCTCATGAAACTGCAGACAGCAATGATTAAAGACAGTATATTAGAGCTATATAAACCAAAGTTTTAAAGCATTTACATCTCTAAGTTTGCAGTTCATTGCTGTCAAAAAGGCATTTTCTAGCTTCCTTCAAGTTGGAGTCCTATTTGCATTTATTTAAACAAAAATCAAGAATATGAATCCCATTACTAGACAGACAGTGGCACTGAAAAATTCGAGTATCACAATATTATAATTACTAAAGCCCTAATCACATCCAGGCCTAATCTCTACCAGATCACTCCTACATACTCTCTCCTAATTAAGTAATATCATATTTGCTCTCCTTTTTCTAAAGGCAAAAATAAATGAAGGCATAACACAGTCAACATAACCTCATCTGTTTTAAACTGAAGCATTTTAAGTTCAAATATATACATATACAATCAAAATTAAAAAAAAAAAAACAAAATCTCTTTCCTTGTAGCTATATAGGAGGTAAACAATTTGGGAACAAAATTAATTCTCTTCCTCTTCCTAATGCTCATCTCTCATTTTCAGCATTACAAAACAGCTAATTCAGCATATGGCACAAGTTTCCACAGAAGAAGAGTTGAGAATAACCTACTCAAATGAAATTGAAAATCTCTTAAATTCCCAAATCAATTAGTTCTTTTGAAGAGAAAATTAGTAAACATTTAACTCTTGATAACTAAAGCCATCATATAATGTGGAAGGATAATTTTTGTCAAAACTGGAACATCTTTTCTGCAAAACAAACTGAACTGATTTCATAATCACCAATGAGAATTCCAAATATGTGGAATCAGACTGCTACTGTTTCTTATATAAAGACAGGCAACAGTATAAGTATTAAAACACAGTTGTGTGAGAAAAGCAGTAGTGGACTTGGGCAGGAGATAAACAGGTTACTATTTTATGGTCATTAACTAAAACTTTAAACTTCTAAACAATAAATTCAGATTTTTAGCAGATTCTTCTTCAACTACATGAAAGAAGATTTCTTTAGGCAAAACCACTTAGAATGCTAAATAGCATAAATTAAATTGTTCAGTGACAAAAATGTGTGCTGATCATATGCACTTGTTAACCTAAATATATCAATATAACTACAGAGAAAATCACAGCTAAAAAAAAATAAGATGATATGTTTCATAACTGGTATACATTATTTATTTTTAAATTAAAAAAATGGTAGTCCTCAGAGATTTGAATTATAGCTACATGTATCTGGGCTAATTTTCACAATTCTTTACCATTATTGGAAAGTAAAAGATGCTTCAGGGAAATGATTATCTCAGTGGTTTTAGCTGAAACATCAGAATCTTTTTCAGGGAATATAGTATTTCTTACTGACTATAAAAGGACAACAAGTTCAGACAGGCACTTCTAAACTTATGTCAGATAAATCTTAACCAGTGTGCTCACAATATGTTTTATAACCAAATGACTGATTCTTATTACAACAGGATATAATTCTGCACAGTAACATGCACTTTTAAACAAGCCTTCCTTCATTTAACTTCAAAAACATTTTTACTCTGAATAATATATTGCACATACTCAGTAGTTTGTCACTAAGGGAATGCTACCTAGGAAGTTTATTGACAATTTTAAAGTAACCCAAGAAATGAATTTAAATGTTTTTTTAATACTTGCTGACACAATATGAATGAAGTAACATGGTAAGCTTTTAGTACTTACAAGAATGTTCTTGTTATTATGCAAGCTTAAAAATACCCCATGAATTTACCTTCATTTTCTTACATTTTTCTTTGAGGGAGGAGGATACTCCTGTATGTGGACCAACTCTAGTAGTAGATCAACTGCATATACATATGATTTACTGAGACAACTATCAATTACACTCAGATCACAAAGCTGTATAACACCCTTGACAATGTCGGGCCTTTTCTAAGTATTGTGGAGGCTTAAAGAGAAAAAAGAAAAAAAAAAAACCCAAACCACAAAACAAAAATGGGCTATTCACCACAAATTGCTTAAGCTGTTCTTCACCTACTGCAAAAAAACACCACTCTTTTGGGGTAGGACAGGAATTAGTTTGATGAAGTTCAAATACCTGCCTTCATAAAAGCTTCTTTAGCACTAGAGTCAGATTCCTTGAAATAAAAAGTCCTACCTCTCTAGAAGGAATGCAAAAAAATGTTTAAAGCGTGACACAGGACAAATCTGACAGAAATAAAGACTGATAAAAGTACTTTATAAAAAAATACCTAATCCAAAACATAAACCTAAAACTCCTCTTCATGGTCTCTTGTTCCTGAGCCACTAGAAGGGGACACTGTTCCTATTTGTTATTTTGATCTCCACAAAAGCATTTTTGGCCAAAGAAGAATATGAGCTTTTATTTGAAGATGTTGAACATGAAAAATTAAAGACTAAGAAATAAAAATTGCAGGTTTATTTTCAGTGGAGTAAAATTAAAACCATTCTCAAACTTGTAGCTAATTTGTTTTCAGTTTATCTAGTTCAGTTTCTCTTATAAATTACTTCTGATCTTGACTGAATCACAAAAGAGATCAGCCAATTAGATAAGGGTCATTCTTACATCAAAAAAGGGAACAGATACTCAGAATTCATTTTAATAAATTAAATCAAGGCACATAGTTTTGCCACATATCTGAAAGCAAAAATTCAAAATTGATTTTTATGGACTATAAAGAAGTTGATAAATGAGTACAGCTTAAAGAGCATGAAAAATAGTATTACTAAACAGACATTACCACTTCATTTTGCTTGTAATACTTCATAGCCCATTCTTACCTGTCTTCTCCCACTTTCAATAATAACTTTAAAATCAAGGTACAAATGTTAGTATAGTATAAGCTCATGCTTCTAATTGCCTGTTTTCAATAACCATATATCTTTTAAAACAAGTTACATGGTGGTGGTTTGGAATTGTGGTGGTTTTTTTTGTTTGTTTGTTTTAGGGGGTTGTTTTTTCTTTAAGGTATTTTCTTTGTTTCCGAGCCAGAAGAGAAGCAAAATAAATTGAAACAACTGAAGGTTACAAAAGTCACAAAACATAGATAAATTTTTTTTGCAACTACTTTGTAGCCTCTTCTACTAAAGACTAAGCACTTTCACTGCTGAAAATTGCACAGCCAAATCTAATAGGTCAGCAGCATTCATTATTTATTTTTCAACAGTCACAAACTATAATGTAGCTTTTTGGGGTGTTTTAGATAATTTGAATGATATATTATCTCTATAAAGCAAACCTTGCCGAGATCTAACATAGTTATCAGAGAACATCATCAAAAAATTGAAATTCTAAGAAACATTAAGCTGTCAACAATTACACATTGATTTAAATCTAATTTGTATTGCACAGCAAACACTATCGCACATTATGTTTGTGCAAACAGCAATGTCTGTTTTTAAAAGACAACTGGAAAAACCTTTGATACATGCATGAAGTTTTTCCAAACTTCACGTACAGAAGCAAGGAGAATGAATTTGCAGTAAGTACTAATAGAAAATTTTAGTCAACAGAAGTTGCTCAGAACAATTGTTTTATAAATTTCTTTGGTTATTTTATTCATTTTTTATTATTCTAACATACTTGTCAAAGCAATTTCTCTTTTGTATGTTAACTCACAGATGTAGTCTGTGACTTCAACAAATTGCAACAATGCAGTTAATGGAATTTTAGTCTTGGAAAATGATAGGGTTTGTTTCAGGATAGTCTGTGGGATTGTTCCCTGGTACATCAAGGACATATAACGATTAAAGAATTAAAACACGACAAAGAATGTTGATTTATGAAGATCATGGTGTATGTGCTACCTACATACTTTGGCTAAGATCAAAAAATAGCCACATACCATCAGGACAAAGCTCACTAGCCCCAAGTACTAGCTCACTGTCTTCTTCTAAGCAGCCATCATATATTCCCCCTTAGTCTGTAAACTCAAAATAATCTGCAGGCTCTCTGATTGAGAGAGGTACAATCAGGAAGGCAAAGTGGTTGCTCTTAGAGGGCATTACCTGTTTTTCCTCACTATTCAGGAGAGCTCTCTTAGGTGCCACTTACCTTGCTAAGTACTACTTGACATAAACCCAGCTTGCTTTTTTAATACCACTGCATTGTTGTTTGGTAAGAAAAGTAATTTCTTACATTTGTCTATTAAGATTAAGCTATTCCTACTTTAATTTCTAAAATAAATAATGAATTTTTATAGTGTCCTATTCTCATATCCACCTTTTTCTTCAGTTTTGGTGTTCTTTAGGGTCTTCTAATGCTTTCATTTTGAAATGTTTCATCTCCCTCTTGTCACACAACACTCGACAACTCTTAAAAGCCCAGAAACTATAAATCATGGCTATTCAATATTTAAAACCAAAACAATTCCAATGAATTTAGTCATTACAGTGCCATTTTCCAACTGATACCTATAGATGTACTTTAAAGATTAAGGGCAGAGGGATAGCCCAGGCAAACCACAATGCCAGGTATAAATGATCTCAAACAATACTGGAGTGAGATGTGCACAGCACTGGTCTTAACTTTATTTTGCTGAAAAGCAGGAGTTTAGTGGGAAGGTCCTTAATTTTCAACATCCTGCTGCCTGCTTACATCAATAATTTTGAAATATGTAGTAATATTTTTGGTTGTTGTCAGCATTCTGAAAGCTGAAATTTCCAGTGGCAATGTTCATCACCAGCTAGAGAAGCTCTACATTCAATTTCAACATGCTCATTTTCATCAGTCTTTCATTTTTAATCAACTACTTACCATGCAGTCCTCTGCTCCAAAAAGTTAATGTGGGAGAAAACAACCCAGTGCTTGGCACAGTGAAAAGCCCTCACTCACCTCTGAACAGTGACTCTCTAATCGTTATAGAACTAATACTGGGCATGTGCTATAGTTCTATTTAATTCTCTGCATACAACATAACTAGGTTAAAGTCAACAGCAAATACAGAAGTACCAAGCAGAATTTTCCTTTAAAAAAAGATATGTAGAATCCAGGAAATAATAACAGAATAACATCTATTATAGACTTTGATTTATTTATGGAGCTTGAGCAAATGCTTAATGTAGAATCTACCTAATTCTTGTTAAGACTGAAATGCTTATTGACTATATTTTAAAAATAAGCACAGTCAAATGTATAAACAATCATGGTTTTACCTCAAACCTTACTTTGTTCCCATTTTTCCATATAAATTTTAATTTATAACTAGCAAAGCCCTTCAATTATTACAAAAAAATATCTCAGGAAACACCATAATTTGCAACAGCATAATATTGCCTAGTAGGCAAAAAAATGCAGAATACATATACATGAATTTAAGATGTCAGGGCTGGAAAAATCAATAGCCATATAACTCCTGTTACTTTTCATTTTTGGTTGCCTGAAGTTGGTTAATTTTTCAAGCAAAGGCAGTCCATACATTCTTTAAGGTTCTGTGTTTCTTTAAGAAAATCAATACAAGTTACACTATTTGTTACATTTTTCTTGTCCTCAAAAATGCTCAAGATAAAAGAGAGGAATTGTCCTTTAAAACCTCTTAAAATTTATTGCAATCCAATTTATTTTTTTCAAGTCTGTACAAGAAGAAGCTGCCCTTTATTATAAGGGCAATTTCTGTTACCAAGATTTGTAAGGCTAGAATTTTTAACAGATTTGTCAATATTTGTCCCCTTGGTTTCTCTAAATACCTCTCAAATAGTATAAGATTTTTTTTTCTGGTTTGTGACTGAACTCCCACAGGGTTTTAGCTGTCATTAGTGATTTAACATTTTTTTTAGAGCAATGATAAAACCCAAAACCTCAGCTGCTAAAGGAGGCACCACATAGACAATAATGAATTGTTTTACAAATTTTTAAGTGCATCCTAATTGCCTTCCTCCAAGCTTCATCTTAATTTATTATGCAGCTCTACATACAATGAAATATTTTGTTTAACTTATAGATGACACAGTTAAGAACAAAGGCCAGAATTGTACGGTCATTTAGGAGGTGCAACTATAATGACAAAGGATTATTTTAGAGAAGGAAACTGAAGGGGAGATAAATAAGTGTAAATAACAATTCATTAGTGGCCAGATTTTTCCTTATGTAAGAAGCTTGTTGGATCTTCATTACACAAAGTATCTCAGCACTTGAAACTCAGTGACAAAAGGCCAAATATCTACAAAAAGTGTAACAATATAGACTGGGCATATACTGAATTTTCTCTATTATAGTGTCCTAACCTCCCATTATTTGTGACACAGCAATCTCTTGCTCCAGAAATAACATCATTGTTTCAATAGGCCAATAGATTTTCTTCCAATAATTCCTCTGATTAAGTTTCTGAACCCTCAAATTCTTAGAGTCTTCACAGCCCATGGTAAGGAGTCCTACATTTTCCTCATGATTTGTGTAAAAATATTTTGTTATACATCTGCCATAGGTGTATTTATTTTTAACCCTGTGCTACTTGCATTTTGAAAAGCAGAAATTGGGTGTTTTCTATCACAGTCTCCCCTTTATTTACTTATATTTCAAATACACTTGGTCAGGTCTTTTCCAAGCTGATCAATCCTACTTTAAGTCACACCTCATCTGAAATCTGTATTTAATCACACTTCTTACCCTTCATATTTTTTGCTAGTCCTAATATATTCATTTGAGACTGGAAATCACCAGAACTTCATACAACATTCAAAATACAGAGATATCATTATTTTATAGGGTTTCAAAAAAATTACTCCTATTGCTCATTTTTCCTTATTAATTCCTCCTTATATTTAATTTCCTTTTCTGGATCCTACTAGGAACCAAAACATTTTCCACAAAGCTATCACTGTGAAGCCATTTACAATAATGTCTGTGAGAGTGCACAGTTAATACAGGGTAGCAGAAACAAAATGAAGTTAGAACTTCTATTACTCCCTGTAAGATAAGGAGAAAATAGACTTATGAAAAACCTTCTTATAAACACCTACATAAAATAAATCAAGTTACATAAGCACCATACATCTCTGTAAACAACAAACCTTTCCCATTCATGTTTCCCATCATAAATTCCATTTATACATAATTGCTAACCAAAATTTCAAATGAAAGGCTAGTTCTACCGATAAAGAATTAAGATCATAAGCTCTTATCACTCAAAAGGAAAAGGTATCCTCTCATCAGCACATTAGCTCTTAGCTAATTCACTTTAAAAAAAATCAACCTAGAGAAGTGCTTACAAAAATATGGCAAGCAGCCAACAATATTTTTCGGCAAAATACTCCATCACGCCTTAACTTTTCTTCCATGTTTTTATACCAGTCCTATTAATCATTCACTCAACTAATGAAGCTTGGAGAAAACACTTCAGGATACACTTTTATCTACTCTTTAAAACTCAGACCCAGATTTTGAAAACAAAATCACTGTGGACTGAGTTTCAAAACCTCCATCTGCAAATCTAATTACAGAGCTCCGTCTGTACTAAGAATTCCTTTCAAGGCATCATGTAACTGAGTAAAACTAAAATCACATATCATTTGGTTTGATAACAAGACTACAGATGAAGTGTCAATAATTAAAGGGTTAGGTCTTATGTAGTGGAGGAAATTCAAGTGTTCTTAATTGCATTAAAAGAAAAAATTATATTCTGCTCAGTTAAAAATTGTCAAAAATTACCAAAGTACAAAATATTTTATGACAATTATTTTTCCTCAGTACATAAATAAGATTTACCTCTACTCATCAGATGCACATATTAACTTATAAGTAAGAAGAATCTAAAAAAAAATAGAAGGAGGGGATTTTAAGAAAAGAGGGTTTTAATCACATTAGAACACAATTTCAATCACAGTCCTATGTAGCCATGTTTTATTAACAAAGACTTTGGTTCTAAAACATCAGTTGTCATTTGAAGTAATTACGTTTGGTGATGCCTAACATATTCTTCAATCATATTTTAAAAAAGAAATTAGAACACAAAGGACTTAATACACCTAATTTATTAAAAATTGCAAAAAAATAAACCCTCCAAAAACCAGCATTCTAGCCACACATAAATGAGAAAGTATGAGAAAAAAAAAATCAAATCAGATTAGAAGTCATTCATATGAGACACCAAACTTCGTATTTGATTGTATTTGCATCATCTCAAAAGAACTTAAAACACATTTTTGTTCTAGGGAAAAGTATAAAATATTAAGCAGTAAATAAAAGGAAAGACCTTCTAAACAAAGTCTTCTCAAATAGCTGAATTCAGTTATTTTTAACTTCTTACACAGTTTAGAAAGGAGAATAAACAGAAGAAGGAACTATAGTTACAGTTCACCCTTTAAAAATATCCAATGCGACAAATCCAGCAGAACCTATCAAAAGGACTTTTCAGATCTCATTTAAAACACTCAAATTGAAATATTCATATGTGAATGTTAAAGAGCAACAAAGATAGAAAGGCAGTATTATTTTGATATTCTGTATTTTTACCTTATGAAATCCATTATTTTATTTCAATGAATATTTAACAACAAATTATTTATTTATAACTAATTAATAAAGCATAGAAATTTTAATTTATGTTAGACTTTTTACAAACATATCCAGAGGCCTATGTCTTCATAATGATTAACATGAAGAGTGCGTTTTTCCCCTTTTGTCTGGTGTAAAACAAAATTAGTGCTTAATTTAGGTGAAAATGTTACTTGAGAGGAAATGGAACAGTTATATAAATGGGAAAAGCACAGCTATTTAAATAATCATAAGTCATAAAAGCACTTTCATAAGTGAGGTCTTCAGAAACAATTATGAACTGGCAAAATAGAAAATTTATTCCGGTGCTCTTTAATCAAATATATGATAATCAGAAGCAGTATGCCAATTCATCCTGTGTGTAAACAGATGAGAGCAACTTTGCAAGAACGTAGTCAGCACAATGACTGCAAAATCTTGATCAAAAGTTCAAGCATGTCTCCTTGCAATACTTCTCCCAACTTTTATTACATATAATGATATTCTTAACTTATTGAATATAGGCAATACCCAAAATTGTGTTCTCCAAACAAACTACTTCACTTTCAATTGTTTCAGTTAACAAAACAACTAATTACTCCATTAGTTCTTCTTGGGACACCTTCATTTAAGATATAGTTAGGGTTTACCTCCTCAAAAAATGCTACATTTAAATCCTCTCCATAGGAGAATTTACCGCAATATATGAGGGAGGAGAAAAAAAACACCTTTTTCCAACCATAGCACTATCAGGACTTTAAATGCCAGATTAAGTTCTTCTATTTTTTGTATTTTTTAAACAAAAGATAGCTTTGATCTGATTCTGACCATCTATGCAATTTACCAATTACTCTTCATTACTGTATTTCCTGTACATTTTTTTGTTTGCATAGGCAGCAGGAAAATCCACAAAAAATGTCTCTAGGCATAACTAGCTAAATAGAATTAAAGCACATGAAATTAAAGCACAACCAGAAGACAGCTGAAAGCTCAATCATAAAGTGGGCATCAATCCCAAAGAAAAACAGGGCATGATCTAACAAGGCTATTACACCTACTCCAAAACAAAATGCTTGCAAATTAAGTATGGCAGCTTCAAAAACATTTAGCACTTGAAACCACCTGAAAGCGCATCAGTTTGTCCTCCAAGAAGTGCCAGTGAAACTTCTGGTGTCAAATTTGACTGTAACTTAACCTCAGTCCTACAGAGATGAGGATTCACTTTTGAATGCTTCTCCTATGCAGTTCTATGTGGAATCATCCATTGAGGTACTGTCACACAACTTCCAAATGCCTTTTCTGTGTTGAAAAGTAATCTCTAGTAGTGTAAATAATATAATTTTCAATACCAGTGGCAATACTAATGCAATTTTTAGCCTAGACACTTCCCCCACCCTTTGCTGGTGACTCAGATACTCCAGGTTTGATTGACACTGAGAAACTTAAATTTGCTTTCTTCCCTCCTTAATAAAGATGCTTTTTTACCAGCCTCCCTCCTAACCTGATTGTTGATCCAAGTTAAATAGTTACTGCAACACAAGAGCACCTTGACAATTTCCCCCCAAGGTTTTGGTAGCAGAGGCGACACCAGCCCTCAATTCAACCACAGACAGCAACACAGGGAGAACTCATGAGGTGGGAGAGAGGATAAATACTTCCTTGTCCAGTTTCACTCTAATTGAAGGGCCATGTCAACCACTCCATTTCTGCTCATAGGTAAAAAAATACCAAAAACAACAGTTATCCAAACTATCTTTAACAATATATGATAACACAGAAAGTATACAAAAGCAAATCAAGTTGGTGTAAGTACCCTAATATCAAAATTCCCATAATCCTTGTCCTCTCAGCTCAGGACATTTAAAATATCTTATAAGTCTAAATAGAAATTTCCACAAAGCTCTCTGATCTAATTAAGTTTCTTGATAGTCCAGATTCCTGACCAAATCACATTTATAACAGTTTTCAAAATACATTATATAGATCCTTTTAGATATCACTTCATTGTTAATTATTTTCAAATTGCATCAATTTCTTAAGAAAGATGAACTTACAGGATTCTTAAAAATACATCAAGATGTATTTTATAAAGAAGATTTATCATGCTCAGCCTTAACAGTGATAGTTCCTACTAGCAGTATAAAAACACTGTAATAAAAATACTTACATTTCTGACTACATGCATTTAGTGTATAATTAAATATCCTAAATAATATTTGAAGCTTATCTCAGAGCATTGGTAGAATGGAATTTTTTAAATCTTACAAGATGCTACAAGAAAGTTGATTTTCTTTCCCAATTTTATTATTTTATGATGCCCATCTTTTTAAAACAAATGTCTTAGTATTTATGAGACACCACAGTTCCCTTTAAGTATATATATTTAATAATCTCTTTTAAAATTAATAACTATTTATTAAACCCACTAATAAACTTATTTAATCAATAACATAAATCATATTTTCCCTAAAATAAATAACCCAAATTTTATCTCAAACCATAAAAGCTAGGAACATTGACACACTGATGGTTAGTGTGAAATTAGCAGAATGAGTATTTTCTATTTCAAAAGGTGTGCCAGCAGCTGCAGTACAGGTGTTTAATGCTTAGCACATTTTCTAATACTTCATTACATGGCAGTTCATTAATTAGATGTTCCTGTTTTACAAGCATAATTTATTTTTATGACAAGGTCACCCAACTAGCTGACCAAGGGAAGTTAGCCAATGTGGCTTTTTTTTTTATTTTAGCAAAGTTTTTGGTACCATATCTTACAGTCCCCTTCTGGTCTAAATGTCTAGGACATGACAAGACAAGTCCATAATATGCTGGATGAGCAATTGGCTGACAGGTTGGGCTCAAAGGTTTGTAGTTAATCAGGTTACATCTGACTAGTGGCTAGCAATTAGTGGGGTTCTCTAGGGTTCAATTTTAGGGTCAGTGCTGTACTCTGCATGTTTTCATAAATGATCTTGATGCAGGAATTTAATGTACAATAAGTAACTTTGATAATATTAAAAACTTTGATAATATTAAATTAGGAGGAGTTATAGACCACCTTGTTGGTGGAGAGGCCTTACAGGGAGATATGGATATACTAGAGAGCTGTCAATGAACAATGGTATGAAGTATCACAAGACCAAGTACTGGATTCTCCACCTGATATGGGTGGAATCCTGGTTATTTGTACAAACCAGGGGACAAGAGGCTGGGAAACTGCCCTGCAAAAAGGAATTCAGGGTTGATGGCAAGTTGAAGTCAACAGAGTGCCCTGGCAGCCAAAAGGGCCAGCACGGCCATCCATCAGGCACAGCATCACCAGCTGGGCAAGGGAGGGGATTGTCTCACTCTGCTCTGCATGGAGCAGCCTCACCTCGACAATGCAGCTTTGGGCACCACAACATAAGGACATCAAACTATTAAAGTGTGTCCAGTGGAGGGCAACAAAGACAGATAAAGATCTTGAGGGCAAAGACTTATGAGGAGTGGCTGAGGTCACTTGGTTTGTTCAGCATGGAGGACAGAAGGCTGAGGGGTGACCTTATCACATTATACACCTTCCTAAGGGCAGGCAGCAGAGTGGGGAGAAATGATCTTTTTCTGTGGTGACAAGATTTCTATGAAGAAATATAATGAATCTGCATCAGGGGAAGCTCAGACTGGACATAAGCAAAAGCTGTTTAAGTCTTTTCACAGTCTGAGCACTTAAACATACTTCATATATTAAATGCTATTTATTCTTTCATGCAGCACAAAAGCATTTACTGTTACATCAACAACAACCAGAATCACAAGATAATGTCAATCTGTAATCATGTTTAATAAAATAAATATTAAAACATCCAAGGTTAAAAGTTGCTGTGAAAACAATGAAAATATTATGGTCTTTAGAAAAACCATTTTAAGATGTATGTGGTCACAACCAAACTATACTTAGCACCCACAATATGTGAAAACACAAAGAAATTGTGACAAAAGACATGAACGATCAAATGCCTTATCCATCACATTTTATAACAAAAGCCACTATGGTCACATGCTTACAGTTTCACACACAAGCCTTAGGTCAGTGGAGTATCACAGGGTATTTTTCCTTCTTTTTAATTTGAAATTGTCAAATCTGGAAACAAAATTAAAAGTAATTTCCATCCTCTCAAAAGGCAAAAATCAACAACTCAGGGAGCTTCAAATTACAGAAAACAGAATATGCCACATAATTACTAAGTAAAGCTATTAAGATGTCTCTACAAAAGTACTGTCCAGATATTAGCAAAGAAAGAAGTCCAAGAAAGCAGTCTTGTGAAAGACAAGATCCAATCTGAGAAAATTCTGACAGCACGTGGTCAAAGCTGAACATGCTGAGAAAGCTTTGTACTGTTCTACTAGAAATATAAGCTACATGAACCTCTCAGTTCTTCATTAAAGAGTGATTTATAATATACAGCAATGACCTCAACTGCAGATAATAAACCCACTTAATAATTTCTTTCTACAAATACGTATTTTTTGAAGATGTCTAGAATTAATCACATTGAAAATGGGAATATTGTCAACACTTGGTAACTGAAGACTGTATACCTAAGGGAGGCATATTGCCAAGTTCAGACACAGGAAAAATGCTAGGAAAGCTATGGAAGTCCATACAGCCTCCTCAAGATGTTTAATAGGTAGGTAAAATTGTTTGACTCATACAGGCTTACACATCTGATTCCTAAGGATTTTGACTACTGCTATAAATAAATATTTGATAAATACATGACACTTGTAACTATTATCTTCTCACTATTTGCTAAATAAAGTTTCTTCAGCTACAGAAGTTTCATGTAACACAGTCCAAATAAACAGTTAAAGTCACTAGTCAGATGAACCTAGTTCAGAGAGCAAGGTAGGAACACAGCCAAGATTTGAGCTGCTTTTTGGGTAGTGAGAAAAGTTTGGCTGCACCAGAAAAGTGGGAGGGAAAAAAAAAAAAAAAAAAGATGGCTGGATGGAGGTCAGAGAATCAGGTGCTTTAACAAGTATGCAGAGTGCACAAGTCTGCCTTAACTCATCCACAGAACAGGAATGTTAGAAAAGCTTTTCAAGAGCCACAGCTGCTGAAGCCCCAGGTATCTCACAAGTCCATGCGCACCAGACTGTCTGAAAACAAAGAAACTACAGGTTGGCCAGATTAAATAATCTACAGTGACTCAGCTAGAAAAAAAATCAGCCATTACCTAGTGTTTAGGATACTTACTCTGTAACATTTTTTAAAGTCCTTTGAAATAATTAGTTAAACATCTGACACTAAACATGTATTGCTTTTATTTTGCAAGCTATAAAGGATATGTTTGGGATCCATCTGTTATTTTCTCAGATTTCCTGAAGTTTTATTTTGCTTTTTGTTTTGATGTTTTTTTTTTAACTGCTACTGTGTTTAATAATCTGATTACATATTCCAACATGATGCATTAGGGCTACCAATATGTGGTTAAAATGGAAGAGGACAAAAAAAGCAAATTCCTCTTTGTTTTCTTCTGAAATTCCCTCCTGTGATATAAATTTCACACTTTCCTAAAGGAGGATCAGAATCTGGTAATAAGGTGTGACATCTGTGCTAAGGGCTCCCTTTCCATTACAGAAAAGATGCAGCAACACTTGGGCTGGTGCTGGGGAAAAGTTTTAACAGAGTGGGAAGAAAGAGAGTAAGAAACTTTTTCCTTAGGAAACAAGAGGTCTCATGAGACAAATACATACCTTCACAATCATTAGTGACCACGAAACAACAGATGATGTTTCAGACCCTTGAACTGACTCCCACATGTGAAAACATTAACACTTTCTGTATCAATTTGTCACTTGCAATTACTCTCCTTATGTTTAAAAATGACAGCTACAAACCTATCCTAAAATAATCATCAGGTTCAGGATTTCAGTTTCAGGCTCTACCACCTGAAAAACTAGATTTGAAGCACTAAACTCTTTAGGAAAAATTCTTCACAGAAATGTTATTGAGCATTGGAACAGGCTGCTTAGGGATGTAGTTGAGTCCTCACCTTTAAAAGGCTATTTAAGGTGTTAAAAGACTATTTAAGGTATTAAAAGACTTGTAGGTGTGGAACTGAAGGACATGGTTTGGTGGTGAACTTGACAGTGCTGCGTTAATATTTGGACTCAATAATCTTAGAGGTATTTTCCAATCTAAATGATTCTGTGATTCTAAACTTAAGAGACATCCCTAAACAGTCATATAGAGAGTTAAAACACCCCCAGTTTAATAACCTTTAAAAAGTTTAATAAACTTTAAAAAAATAAACCCCCACACCACCATCCCATCCCAATTTCACAAGGTGAAATCAAAATTTTTCAAAGGGTTCAAGTAAAATTCTTAATAAACAGAGAAATATACTAACCCAAACTTCTGGGTTTCATCACATACCTCCTGTAGGTAAGAGACTGTGAGTGAAATTACCACTGTAGTGTTTATGCACAAAAGTGAAACATTTCCTATTGCTGATGGGAAGGCTTCAAGGAAAGGAGGAGCACAGAAAACATTTACGAAATAAAGCTTCAATAAAAAAATACACTCCAGAATTTTACCTTTGATCAGCTAACATTTTTCTGACATTTTTTTTTAAATTGAAATTGTCTTGACCAGGACAAGTGGAAAGTTCCTGAAAGAAGCCTAACATAAGATTCTTAATACCACCACACTGATTTTGAGCTATTTTAGTGCTAGCTCCATGGAAACAAAGACATAATTGTTCATTCAAAAGGCTGCTAAAATTTCCATTACAAAATACGCTTATAAAAGGCCTTTACTTTGTGTTTTCATTATGAGAGGGAGAAGAGTAACTAGGTTACTTTCTGTACTTTAATGCAAGCTTCAGAGCCTGGTGTACAGATTCAATCAATGCTACCACTACAGTAAAAAAATCAATTCTGATGAAGCTTAGCAAACTGGGTGCAATTAAGAAGTCCAATTATCTTTGAAATTTTTAGGCTATTTGGTGTGTCAATCATCACACTGAAGAAACACTCAAATAGAAACATATATCTGAATAAATTTGATTCACTTTATTTGGTAATTAAATTCTTAAACTATAAGATGGCTTTACAAAATTGGTAGAAATTATTAATAATTAGGAGGTTTTTTTGCAATGTTTATAAGAAAAATACATTAAAGCTTTCTTAGTGATGAAACTTTAGATAAATATAACTAATGCCCCTCGATATCAAAAGCACTCATACAAGCATTTTTTCTTACATTGTCTTCCACCTTGAAAGATTATGTTCTTTTATCCCATTATTTTGATTTAAGCCCTTTTGACATGAAACAGATTTCTGACTAGAAGCACAGGTGATTAAAAACACCATCCACAGTAAAAAATTGTATCCTCCAATTCCCATACAGAAGAGGGAACACCATGGTGGCTATCACACAAAATTGCTCACTGAGGTCATGGCTTTATCAGATGGGAGTACACAAGAGAAAAATACCTTATGTCACAATATGGTTCATAAGTATCCACAACTGAAGGAAACACAAAACTTAAGTTCCACTACCCTACAATAAAGACATTAAGAACACAAGCAGAGGCAGTGAGTAAAAGTTTACAGTCAGATGCACACACCTAACAAAAGTAATTAGTGTAATGTGATGCTTACTTTCATGTGAAAGCTTGATTACAAACATACTCAGATCTCCACCTACATGATGGTTAGACTGTATTGCTAAGAAAACTCCTGTTCAAATGGGATTCTGAACCCTGGGTTAAGGACCTGATGCTGATATTAAATACAATTATTTCTCCAATAAATATCTGTGATACTGAAAAAAAGACAATGGAGGAAAATGTTTGCATCCCCAAAGCCACCTCCTTGCAAAATGCTAGCCTGCTCATCTCTGAATGGTGTTCCAAAATGCAGCAGTTGTGAGAATATATTCTTGATATTGTATTCAATTTAAGCAAATTATAAATTTCTTTCAAAAAAGAAACATGATATTGCCTATGATTAGATCTGGAATGGACCATATAAACAGACACAAAATCTTTATTTAAAAATGTGTAACAAGACGACATAGATATTTTACTAACTCTTGGGTAAAGTCTTCCAGTGATTTTCATTCTATTAAAAATGTACATGTTTTTAATTTGCCCATGCACCTTTTAGTCATCTGTTCTTCTAATTTTTTCTAAATTAACAAGACTTTTATTGCAGAAAACCTTACCACAAAGAAGTCCCTACACACTTAAGATCAAGTCACACCTCATCTCTTTTGATAAGTTCATTTGACTGAGCTTTATGTCATTTTCTGCAAGATGTTCCCTCACAGATATAAAACAAATTACTTTTGAAGGCAAGTAGGCAGGAGAAAAAAAGAAAAAGAAGCTTTACTCATACCAAGGAATAAAACTAAAATTAAAAGCAAGTTCAAAAAGTGCAATACATGTACTGTTAGAGATAAACTTACATGTGCATACATGTGTAATTATTTTAAAATAATTTATGCAAAAATATTAGAAAATAGAAGGAGGTGAAAAAGAAAGGAAGAGCTGGGAAAAACTTAGCAACCACTTATTTTTCGAATTTTATCATTCTTTAACAACAAATAAATCTAAACAAATGCATATTGAAAAAACATTTTCTCCTAAGCAGGACTCAAACTACCTTCCAAGAAAATAAACAAACAAAAAAAAGTGTGGGAGGGTTTTTTCATAAGTCTTTAGAAAAACAATTGCATCCCAGAGTTCCTCACTCATCTGAGCTCAGCAAATACAAAGGCTTAACTCCATCTATTTTTGCCAAATTGTTAATTGCCAAGTACTTTTCTTTCATGCAATATTAACAAAGTTATAAAAGAGATCCTCTTTTTAGTCTCTCCTCCTCTTGCTTGTACTTAAAAAATGTCCTTATCTTCTTCCTTCCTAATTCACTGTTCTTTCTTCTTCAAATTATCCTCCCATTTTTCTTTAATTATGCAAGTTCTTTTTGCTCTGTGAATGCAGCTAAATGATAGTATTCAAAATTTGTTTATAAACCCAGATATAATGCTTTAAGTTCTATTATATTCTGAATTAACACTAAAATAGCTTTTATTTTATATTCACTTGTGGAGCTAGGAAGAGTTTTTCTAAAGATGTATCAGAAGAAGAATCACTGAAATCGCTCTAATTACTGAACAGAGTTAATACATGCAAAAGCAGTGTATAAAAATATGCATGGAAATAAAGTAAGAAAAAAGGAGTTTTTTGTAGACCTTTTTTTTACCCAACATATGGGCAAAACCTAGCATTATATTAATGCTAGGTTTTACCCATATATTGGTTTCTAAGTGCTCCTTCATTAGTTATCCCTTGTTCATGAAGTTATTTTTGATTCCCAATATGAAATAAATCCTCAAGCTCTTATCTGAAAAATGGTTATGTCTAGGCTATTCCTTCAGCACATAGTTTTTTTTTTCTGTTAGCTTTTTTAAAATTATTGTTATTATTTTTACCTTTTTATAAATAAATTTAGATTAGTCAAAATCTTGCTTCTGGTCTATAATGTCTATACCAATATACAATTCTCAAAATTTACCACAAAATAATTATTAGAATTTTTAATGAAAACACAATACATGTCTTTCAGTCCATCACCTGAAGTTTTCTAGTACAGAAATTTAAAACCTAATGGAAGCGTTGCTACTTTACAGGAAGCAATTTTTCCTATATATTCACTAGAGGTTCTCCAAGTTTTGGTATTGAAAGGTGGGAGTGGATGTGAGCTGCCGCGTTCTGGTCTCTGCCATTTCCAGCCAGCCCCCAAACTGCTGTGACAACCTGCAGCACCCCAGGCAGACACGTCCTGAGCAGGATGCTGATCCTCTGCTCAGCTGTCTGTATGCCTCAGGCAGCAGCCACAGGGGCAGGCACACCAACGTGCTCTTGGGATGAGGAACATCCCACTCCAGCAGGCATGTGCCTCCCCAGGGACAGCAGCTGCAGGTGAGTCCCACCAGAGCGGCAGCACCCCAAGCCACTGCCACTGAGGAAAAGCCCGAAGAATCAGCCCTGTGTGGCAGGGGGAAACTATAAGTAAGCAAAGAGCTGCAGGTAAAAATAAGCAAGTGAAGCACAGTGGAGGACATAGCTGAGAAGCAAATGTCAGAGGGGTACTGCAATGCAAATGGCCCCAGCTGTGCTGCCCAGTGCCTGCTGGAGGAGCTGGGGTGAACACACAGTCACAATAGGGGTAGTAAGGCAAGCTGGGGCTGGAGGGAGGAGAGGCAGTCTGCTTGCCTCCAGCCTGGGGCAGATGGAAGAAAGTGCTTGGCTAAGTGTTTGATTATTTAGTTCTCCCCAGTACTCAAATCAGTGATCAAAGGCTGTTTAACTGGCAATTAATTAAGTAAAAAAGCCCCAAATAAAAACTCTTTTGTTTACAACACCCTATTAGACAAGGAGAGCAATGTCATTGACCCAGGCTTCTGTGAGGAAAAAACCCACCAGATCAGAAGGTGCAACATACAAGGGCACCTAAGGCTTTGACTTAACTATAAGGAAAATTGGATCAACAACGGAGAAAATAGCCACCTTTAAATCTCAGCAGTGCATAACCCATTTTCATACTAACTGTAAATCAGTATGCAATAACAGATTTGAAGGTGTGGTTGATTAATGGGTCACGGACTTGAGCCAATCCCTCTATGCAAGCTGGCTCACCTCAAATACTTTTCTGCATTAGAGATATAATACTTGGAGGAAAAAGGAAATCAAGTAAAGGTACAAAGTGAGAACACTACCTGAAGCTAATATAAAAGTTAAGGAAAAGAGATGGAAAAGGTACTGTGACTATTTGCAGAGACACATCCAGAGAACAGAACTGAGATGGTTAATTTTTGTCTTCAAAAATTAGAGATTATCCCGTAATCCTATCTAAAACTGTTTTCAGGATGATCACATAATGATTCTATTTTATTTAGAAAAATGTTGTGTCAAAGTAAACCATTTTTTCAGTGAAAGACATTTTAAATTGCTGATGGTGGAAACTGCTGGCAAAAGGATTTAACTATTGAGCCTGGTTTCTTGGGCTTATTTAAGTAGCTAATGGTAGATTTCTCAGACACAAAACCAGTATGTGCTATTATAATAAAGTATGCTTTATTCATCAAGTATGTGCTAGGAATTTGTAAATTCAACTATAGTAAAGCCATACACATACCATATAGAACTGCAAAGCGCACTCAACATAGTATCTAGCGTCTGTGTATGCAAAGTGATTTCAGTTGAAGGGCATAAAGATTTGTTGTTTTAGAATTCCCTCTATTTTCTCCAAAGCAGACTTTAAAAATCTCATGGTAAAACCTATAAAGTAAAATATTCATGTTCTCAGTTTATCCACTCACTTCTACCAGTGGCAGTTCTCAGATCTGTGTTTGTAATTACAGTCAGCATTTCCACCTGCTTCCACTGTCAGTTGCCCTTACATTACGCTTATTAAGCATTAACAAAAGACCATCTAGTATCCCACAGGCTTTTGTGTCTCATTGCTCTGTGCCTGCTCCAAATGACCTTGCTGTAATGCAACCAGAGATCCACAATGTGCCTTTTGCCCAGGCCCAGCTGGTTTCCTTTTGACTCCCTTCTTTGTGCACACACAATGATGAAAAAATTTATGTCTTTATGCACTCAACTAATTTTCATAGGTAAGAAAACTATTTACATAGAGACTGTCATGCATTACTAAACAAAATCATTACAAATATTTCCCTTGTAATAACTTTTAACAGATCTGGAAGAGAAACACTTCAAGGATGAAAGAATTTTTAATGTCAAACCATCAATCATTTTAATGAAAATCTATTACTGTAGCTTTATATTAGAAATATTATTTTCCAAATATTTGCATTAAACAGATTTTTGAGTCAACTCTGAATTTCATTTAACTTCAGTATATTTACTGTATTGAAAGAGTAACACTAATACTGTCTTTTTTGAGATTCTAAATATACTGAAAAAAGCCCTTGCTTAGCCTACCATGTTAGTGAGGAACAAGGCATTTATTCAAAGAAATTGCCTAAAGAAAGAGGATTCCCTCAAAGAAGAACACACTTCATAAGGTATTTGAGATTTTGTCCTTTTCTTCTAAAAAACTATCCATCTGACAACCATGCACATGAAAATTTCTGAATTTATATTCTTACAGTAGTGCCTTAAGAAGTCCCTGCTCCGATAAAATGTTTACTGTTCTACACAGACCATGGAATAGGAGTGCAAATTTCATCAATCAGGACTTGTTAGTCCGAGTCCTTTGGAAGGTCTACACAAATGCTCATAAACAGTTGTCAAATATAAGTGCATTCAAAAACATATAGAGATTATCTTTCATATTTAGTATTACCAAAAATAAACAGAAAAAAAGAAGAGAGAGAGAATTTGAAAAGGCACCTCCATGAGTAGGCAAGACCATCCAACCAAAGCATGACAGTAGTTAAGGCATTAGGCAATGGCTGCCCACTAGTAGTTAACCCTATTTGTTTTCACATTCTACTACCCATAACCTGCCCTCTGCTCATATTTCTGGCATACCAGGCAGTGGCAAAACTATTTAGACCTAAAGCTCTTTTGCTAGATTTAGTGAAGTGCCTAGAAAATATGTAAGAGACAAGGAAAAAAAAATCCATAACAAAGAGGACCAATCCTATTTTTTTTTTTATTTTATCATGCTTTTCTTTCTCTCCAGCAGTACAAGTAACAGTATAGAACTCAGTGATACCTAATGGAATAAGAAACACAAAAATAAATATTCTAAAAATTTGGAAGTAACAAGGTTTACACTATTCTTAAAGCTATGTAAGTGTGAAATCCCTTGGCACTCATATGCAATTCCCTTAAGGCATCTGACCTCAGTGAACATTAAAAACTCAAAGAGCAACTACCATGTGTCAAAATTCCTTGAAAAAAATAACTTCTATTTTTATAAATAAAATACATTCATAATATTTAAGGCTGTGTTAAAAAAAAATCTTTTAAAATGAGTAACAAAATGTAATAATTCATGGAAATTTTAGAGTTCTAGCTAGCTATTGGATTTTAGAAGATGGATAAATTAAGTTATAACATCTAAAAGTTCAGAGAGCAAAAGTAAATAACTTAGAAAACCTACTGTGTTGCAAGCATTTACACCCATTGTAAGACAGTAAAATATCAAGAGCTACCACAGTCCCAGATTCCCCAGCAACAACAAAGAATTATAACTGAAAATTAAGTGCAGAGAAAAGAAAACCTGAAAGCAAAAAGCAGTGATACCAGGGCCACAGGCCAAAATAAAACACAAATTATAAAGCAAGTATCAAACAATTACCATTACTGAAAGCACAAAAAGAAGCCCCTCAAATCCTACCCTTCCACCCCCCAAAACCGAAGCACATCAGCCTTTAAAGTCTTTTCTGCAACACATGTATTGGGGCCCCAAGTAGCGCATTCTTGGCTCCAGGAGACTGAGCTTACTGCTGTCAAAAATAAGAGAAAAAGTGTCAGGGGAGAGGAAATTACATTTTTAAAACTCCCATCAGTCTGCCCTTTCAGATAGGTATCAGTAGAGATAGGCAAATTTCTTTATTATTACCTCCAATGAATCTAATTAGCCTTTATCTGATAGTGGAGGCCTTTACCACAAAACCTCCATGATAATCAAATATATGCTCAGATTTTGTTGTTTAGTTGTTGGGTTTGGTTTTTGTTTGGTTGGTTTTTTAATTGCATGAGAACATAAAATTCTTTTAAAATTTTAAAATATAGTTTAGACTAAAGGATAGACCTCAAGTTTCCCTATGAAGTGTTCTGCAAGCCAGACATCAATAGCGTACTTTGAAAAGAAGTCAGTACTGCTTTAACAATACTGGGGAAAAAAATAACATAGTACTTTAAAAAACCAGAAGGAGCTAATAAGAATTAAAGTTCAGTTGTATTAATAGCAGCATGCCAGGAAGACAGCCAATGAACAAGGAGGTTCAACACCAACAGTTTTCTTATTAAACTGAGTTAACATTCAAAGATAAAAATCAAAATAAGGTCACTAAATGGACATAAAATAGTGTAAAATATGACCAGAATAAGTGGAACAAATTTGGACAAAGCAGTGAATTTTGAAGAGTGTACTTTTAACACCTCAGAGACAAGACTACAAAAGTCTCTTGGCACTTTGGTTAAGACAGAAAATAGAAAGACATTTAATTAAAACAATTTTAACAATGTTAGAGAGCAAAAGAGAAAAATAATTTAAAATTAAAAAAAGAGAAAAAATACAAGAGCCAAAATTGTCAAACAAGATAGAAGTAAAAAGAACAGGGAGACAAATTTTACCCTCTTTACTATTAAAGACATGTACTAAAAGAAAAAAATAGTTACACGCCATAGAAGTGAAAAGGAAATCTGTGATTCTCCAGAAATATAAAAGAAGAACTTGGAAAAGATAAACAAAAAACTCTGAACAGTATCCAGGCACATCAAAAAAAAGAAATTGTTTAAAAATGTGACTGTTAGGCAAAGTCAACAGGAGATCCCTCAGAAATCTGGATGAGCACGTCTTCCAGAAGAAAAGAAATAATGGAAGAATTTTGAGGTCTTACAGGTATGCCAGCTGGAACTTGGGCACAGTTTAAACATGCTCTTAATTTAAATATCTACATGTCTGCTGTTTAAGTACTCATTCCCAACTGTAAAAAATCTTGGCAACTTGGTGAAATCCAAAGAACTATTCAGTTTACCACGTAGATTTGTATGTTATGAAGATACACAAAAATGATCACAGGGACAGCAGAGACAGTGTCACCCAGACAACTAGTCTTCACTGAATTTTGCAATTTTTCACAGCCACAAGGCTATCACTTAAGAACTTCAGTGAGAATGTAAATTGTTCATTTTCAAAGCATCTCTTCAAGATTTGTTAGGACTGCTGGATTTGAGGATGTTTGGGGGAGGGAGTTATTTTTATATTTGTTTTACAGCTACATCACCCCAGATTAATACCACTAAAAGCAAAAAAAAAAAAAAAAAAAAAAATTAAAATAATAATACCTCAACGACTTGGTAAAAAAACATTTAAGCAAGAAGCAAGGTAATCTAATAGAAGTTTTCCTTCTGAGCTGCTAAAAGTTGCGTGATTACAAGTTGCACCTATTTTGTTAGCTCATTATTAAAGAAAAGGTATATCACAGAATCACAAAACGCTTAAGGTTGAAAGCTGGACAGTCAGGCTAGGTCCTCTGCTCCGGCAAGGCCACCTAGAACAGGCTGGCCAGGATCATGTCCACACACCTTCGACTATCCATAACGTGAGAGACTCCACCACCTCCCTGGAGCACCTGTGCTACTTTGTTACCCTCAAAATTAAAAAAAAAAAAAACATTGCTTGATGTTCAGGAGAAACCTGTGTTCCAGTTTGTGCCTATTGCCTCTTAACCTGTCACTGGGGGATGCTGAAAAAAAAGGCTTTCTGCATCCTCTATACACTCTCTAATTAGGCATTTATATAGATTAAGACCCCCTCCTTAGCCCTCTCCAGTCTGAAAGACACCAGCTGTCTCAGATTTTAGTCATAGGAGAGAGATTATAGTTCTTTTATGATGTTAGTGGTCCCTTATTAGATTCTCTCCAGTTATGTCCAATTCTCTTCCGTACTGGGGTATCCAGCAGCAGACACAAAACTCAAGGTGTGACCTTAGCAGTGCTGAATAATAGAGAAGGATCAACAGCCTCAACCTGCTGGCAGTAATTCACTTAATGCAGCTCAGGGTAGCATTTGCCTTCTTTGCTGCAAGGTCACATGGCTGGTTCATGGTCAACTTGGTGTTCACTAGAAACCTCAGGACCTTTTTGAAAAGCTGATTTCCATTTGATTTCCCCCTGCAATGTTTTGGTGTATGGGGCTGATCTTCCACAGGTGCATTATTTTGCACTTGCCCTTGTTGAACACCATGAGGTTCCTGTCAGCTCATTTCAGCTTATTGATGGCAGCATGACCTTCTGAGATATCAGCCACTCCTTCCAGTTGTGCAACACCTGCAAACTTGCCAAGGACACACTCTGGCCCATCATCAAGATCATTAATGAAGATACTGGACCCAGTATTGAGCCTTGGGGTACACTGCTGGTAACTGGACTTAACTGGACTGCAAGCCACTGATCTCCGCTCTCTGGGACAACCATTCAGCTGGGTTTCAAACTACCTCAGTGTCTGCTCATCCAGTCTGCATATCAACAGTTTTCCTATGAGGATCTTGCAGTTGATAGTGATAAAGGTTTCAGTGAAGATCAGATAGAGACAATATCCACTGATCCTCCCCCACCTACTGATATCATCATAGAATGTTATTGGGTAGGACAAGCATGACTTCCCCTTGGTCAAACCATGCTGAATGCTCCTGATGACTTTCTCAACCTTCACATACCTGGAAATGGTTTCCAGGATTAGCTGCTCCATTACCCTCCCAAGGACTGAGCTGACACTGTAGACCCATGGATCCTTCTTGCCATTCTGAAGATACATGACAACTCTTTGTCTTATTCATGTAGATCCTAAGTACAAGATCCATGCAAACATGCAAAGTAAAAATTAAACATAAAACCTCTCATGTTTGCAACAAAAGGAACAGCCACAAAACCAGTAACACAATAAAATTGATTGAAATAAAATTGCTGAAATGCACTAGTTACTGGTATATTACAGATTCAGGTTTTCTTATCCAAAGTTATTTTGTGGAAATTCTTGTCATATGTTGAAGTAGAAGTGTCCTAAATAATGAATTTTTAGAAATAATTTTAAAAATCAAGAAGGTTGTCAGCTACTTTGCTCATTTTTTTTAGAGTACTATAGCACTCTACTGGTTTCACTATGGTGTAATATAAAGGAAGATCAACTTTGGCTAGTGTAATTGTCTCTCAAAAGCTTTCCTAATTAAAAGAAAAATTGCAACTATAATAATTTTTTGTTATATGTTGAGAAAAAAAAATGCAAATACAAATCTTTGACCGAATATTGAATATTGCCTCTTTCAAACATGCACAAAAAAGACCTACAGTAATCTTCACAATCCAAGCTTCTAGTCAGTTTCTAGGACTGTGAAAAAAATCTTCTGATGTAAACTTCAGTGCCAAGATCCTTGCTTTTTCAGATATTCCTCCCAAATACTTTTAAGATTCCCCCTCCAATTTATTCCTCAACTCAACCCAAGTGATGAATATATTTCTATATAACTGTGAGAGCAATCTTTACACAAAGTTCCTCCAAGAGCAGGCATGCTACAATGAAAACCTCAAGAAAGTTGCTCAGGATAGAAGCAGGACAGGGGTAATATGGCCACAAGATGCTGACAATCACAGAATGGTTTGGATTGGAGGGGACCTATTCTCTAAGTGTTCCAATACCCTGCCATGGGCAGGGACAACTTCCACTAGACCACACTGCTCAAAGCCATCCTACCTAGCCTTGAACACTTCCAAGGATGGCACAACTCTCTGGATAACCTGTACCAGTGTTTCATCACCCTCACAGTAAAGATTTGCTTTCTAATATCTAACCTAAAACCCACCCACTTTAAGTAGAAACATCCTATCACTGCAAACATTTTAAAAAGTTCCTCTCCTGCTCTTTCAGGTCCCTTTATGTACTGGAAGGCTGCTCCAAGTCTCCCTGTGCCTTTTCTCATCCAGGCTGAATGACCTCAACTCACTTAAGTCTGTCTTCAGAGGAGAGGTGTTCCAGCCCTCTGATTATTATTACAATCCTTTTCTGTACCCACTCCAACATCTTTCTTATGATGGTTCAAATGATTCAAAGGCATCTTTAATAAAGGTGACCATGTGACCAACTTTGAGACTGCCATTGAAACAAAGTCTTATCAGCTTCTTCTTTTCTAGCCATAAATTTCTATATGCTGCCATGCTGGATGAATTTTCTAGATTGTTGTCAT
Source organism: Lonchura striata (assembly GCF_050655825.1). Taxonomy (NCBI): domain Eukaryota; kingdom Metazoa; phylum Chordata; class Aves; order Passeriformes; family Estrildidae; genus Lonchura; species Lonchura striata. The sequence continues at coordinate 68,089,620 of NC_140703.1, forward strand.
CAAATGAAAGCAAAACTCTTTATGTTGACTGCCAAAACAAAATCAAAAATTTCTGAACAGCAAGAAAGCACCAGATTGACCTTAATTATTGTGAAATTTCATCATTTGTCAACACAGACAAAAAATTCTCAAGAAAATTGTAATTGTGATCAATGTTCACTTCCAGTTTTATTCAGCTTTCATTTTCATTACACTACCATAAGCTTAAATTTTATCAACTTCTCCCACCAAATTTGGCTCATTTCTCAGTTTAGGTCAACCCTCTGCAGGAACATTTCCAGTGCCCACTCACACAACTTAAGTTATGCTACGACAGAGGTCAGCAGATGGCACTATGACACATTTTTTAATACTACATTTTTTTACTGTAAATCTTTCTTGAACAGAAACCTTTGCTGTTTTGATTGGTGTGCATGCGCAAGCGTGCATACAAAAGATAAATTTCAGTAGAACTCTAGCATTGTACTCATGGTAGTCAGTCTGCAGTTTATTAAAAAAATCTGCCCTCGTAATGTCTAATAATTATCACTATTTCAAGGTCACAGTCTTAAAAACAAAGTATGGCTGACATACACCTAAACTCAAAGCACATTTTCTCTCTAGTACGAAATGGACATGAAAACCACAATAACTATTAACACGATGAAACAAAGTCATATAAACACACTGGAGCATTAGACTTCAATTTCCTTTATAGAGCAGAATGTCTACCAGATTCTGACATATGTACTAGAGAAGAAAATGAAAGATAAACATTGCTTACATTCTCTTGCAATCATGCAACTCACCTCCTCCTTTCTATCAATTAACAGAGTATAATATCATTGCTTAGACTGGGATTGTTTCATTGTTTTCCCTAGATTAAATTGAAAAAATAGTACTGAACAAAACAAAAAAAATTACTTTAGGAAAGATTTCTAATCTCAAAGAAGAAAGACAAGACTAAAGACACGTTTTATTTTTTAAAAAACTAACATGTCAAGCATTCAAACTGCCTTTTGTACATGCATCATTTTCTAGAAGCTTACTCAGCTAAAACCTTACCTATATATGTCATTCAAACTGAACAGACAGCCTTTCTTCTTTAGCTATATATTTCATCCTTGTTTACTATATTCATTCTGACTTTGAAATTTCTACCTATTCAACTATTCTGAATTAATTCAGCTCTTTCATCCTGTTAGTTTGCTATAAAATGCATGCAATCGAGAGAAAGCAGACATAATTTCTATTTAAACAAAAGCTATTAATGATGTAAACTAGTTTAATACTATGTAAATAGAGATTAGGAATGTATTTTCTTGCTATTAATGTAGCATATTTTCCGGCAACAAAGCCACAAGAAGTTGCTTGCACAAAGTATTGAAAAATTCACCAGACTAGAATTCTCCCCATCTTTGCTCACAAAGCCCTACTCTTTTTCAAATAGCTTCATGCTTGTTCAGTATTCTGTGATTCCCATGATGTTAGCTGGAGCAATCATCTCTCCCCTTCATCTAAGCAACACCAATACTCAAAGGGAATTCAGAGTGGCAAAAAGTATTAAGTTACTGCTTCAGAACTTGCCTCAATTCCAGAAACAGTCAGAGGTCTGGAGCTGTTGGAATGACAACACTTTAGTAGAGAATCACACAGATTACAGGACAATACTGATGTTGAAGCACACGGCAATGTCTAGAAAAACACCAGAAGGGGCGATTGCTGATCAGTGGAGACCACCATAAAATGCTGGAATATATGGAGCAACCTACTTCTCTGGGCTGACTCTGCTGTTCCACTTTCCCTATCCTCTCCAGTGTTCATTCCTGCTCCAATCACCAAGAAGAAACTTGCAGCAGTACTGCAGGAACCCATTCAAAGGAATTCAAGATTGTAATTTGTTTATTCCAACTTGAATGAATACTTAAATATTTACACAATCTCTTTTGGCTAAAATTTCTACTTTTAATTCCAAATTCCTGAAAACCCTAGTTACAACAAAGTCTGTACACATTATTTGAACTAAACTTGCCTTTTTGGTTTTTAATTTGAAATAAAACACAGAGGTTAACATTAAGCTATCACAATATACAAGAGTTTAATGGCTTTCAGGAGCAAAATAAAAGTGATAAATTTGCTTATTTCACTCAATGTCTTCAGCAGTTACTCTTCTTGAACTGTTTAGTAATTTCAGAGTCACTTGCTTTTGTTCATCTAACTAATCTAACACTTTGATGTAAGTTTCCAAACAACTGTGATAGTTGGACTCCCAAATGAGGCTACAATGGGACAGTATAGCCTACAAAAAAGTAATCAAACTGACAAGTTTAACTGCCTATTGTGGTCAGTGTGGGAAGGCACCATAATTTTCAGTTTCAGTAAGATGTATCTAGAGTAAATATTTTTCCATTAAATGTTTATAGAATTGTCCATGCTCTTGAAGATTTCATGACTGGATGAAAGCTATAACTTCTAGCTAATTAAATAATATGTTTCAAATACAATTTAAAGAACATTCTGAAAGAAGTGGAAAAGCCCCATCTCAAGGTAAAAGAGAGGATGGAAATGTTCTGTTTATTACATCTTAATTTTTTTTTCATTTCACCATGAAATTAGACTAAGGAATAGGTTTTCATAGCCAGACATGGTACAAATCCCAAACTGAGATACTTATTTGGCACTAAACATGGAATTTATGGCATGACAATCCAAAAGAACAAAGAGCTAAAAACAACCAAATTGATGCTTGTTTTCAGTTAGTAGGTCAAATGATGAACCAATGACTCAATTATTAATCTGAAAGATAAAGCATGATTTATATTATATCTTGTCTTCTTAAACTATATTTCCAATCTTGTAATACAGAAAAGAATATTTTCTTTTTCTTAAAGAAACTTCCCATCCTCCTATTCTCACTGTTACAGTATGGGAAGCTTGATGGGTAAAAGACCACACTTTTTCCCAGGAAGTTCAAATCTCAAACACTGCATTGTTTGTTTTCTAAGGAAACAGTATTTGCAACACAGCTACAGCTTAGGAGAGGACAAAGATGGTTTACTCCTACCCAATGGCAATGACCAATGTTAGGAATTTCCAATGCAAAGTCACTAGAAAAGTTTCCTTCGGTATGCAGGAGAAAGCACAAACTCCTAAATAACAATGATAGCAGCACATGAATTTCCCTTTATTACCAAGTCAGTTTCAAAAAAACCAAAAAACCATAACTGAAATATCAAAGCAAAACTAATTGTTGAGTGACTTCTCTATAGAAAACACTACAGAAATGCTACCTCTAAATGCTGCTGTGTATGGAGATGATTAGTACAATTTAGTTTTTCATCTAAAAGGCGCAGATTTTTCTTGATTAAAATGAGTGTACTATATACATATATATACACACATATAATAAGACGGCTAAAAACACTGTTGGACTACACTAAAGTCTCCATCCTGGATGTCTTGTAGAACCGCAGCACCTTGCTGGGTCTTCCTCTTTTTCCCTCTCTCCCCAGACACCTACTATTTGTCCTTAAAGGAAGAAAGAGGACAGGAGACAAAGCAGCAGCTTATACTTGCTTGCAAAACAAGTGACATTTCTGAGAAGATGCACAGATGCTATGCCCTGAAGGATCATTACCAAGATTTTGAGCAGAGTAAGATTCTCTGTATATAAAGCAACACAGTAATTGCTCAAGAGACAGACAAAAACCAAACAGCAAACACCAACTGAATTTTTTGTTGTTTTTTCTTATTACTTTTTGCAACAACTATCTCCTTTCTATTACTGTAAAATAAATGTTTGTATTTGAATGCTTAACAAATATTTCTCTTTTATCAGAACAGTTAGAGAAGGAACTCAAACCAGCAACATTATGAATACAGTAGAAAAATTGTCCCTGCCTTTAGAGAGCTTGGCCTGAATTTCAGCAAGCAGGCAAAAAGAGACAATGTCCCATATCTGTAAGTAATTCAAGACTAAACAAAGAAAATTACATGTATCTAAGTCAGTTCAATTCCTCACATCAAAAACTGTTTAAATAATTGAGAAATTTCTTCTTTAATAGTAAGCATTTATTAGAACTAAATTTTAAATTACATTTAAAATTATCACATAAACTGTAAACCCATTGTAGTAATGCATAGTCTAAGACATCTAAGAAATAAATTTAGCTAAACAGAACATTCATTGCTTAAGTATCAAAGTCTGCTTGCTGAAGGGCTAAACCATTACTCAACAAAGAAGTCTCAAATAGACTTTTAGTTTGTTATTAAAGTTTAGTAGTACCTTCATCATTATCAGTTCATTCAATTACTGAAACAGCCTAAGATAAAACCCAAAGAAAAAACCCAAACCCCACAGCTCTTTTTAATCTATGAATATAAGTGAAAAGGCAGACCTACAGGCTCTAATGTCATGAAGACCCAGAAACTCAGTTAACCGAGTCTCAAACCACCTGCAGCTGTTTTAATTGCAAAGATTGTGAGAAACTGTAATTAGAACACCTAAAATTACACATATTTACCAACAAAAGCAGCTCAAAAATTCTATGCTTAGATGCTCACTGACCAAAGGCAGCTTCAAACTCAGAATGAGGCTTTATTTAGGGGTATGTTAGAACATCTTAATGGCAAAAATCAATGAGCTTTCCTTTATGAAACATAACTGAAAAAGCATAGAAGTAGAAGATACAGTGATAGACAAACACAATAAAATTCATACAATTCTGATGCTCTGAAATGACACACATAGGCCTTTAATAAATTACTTTGAATTAAGATTATGACCTAATTTTAGAAAATTCTTTATCACACTCCCAAAGGCTTGGATACTTACTCCTTCCCCCTCCCCCCCCCCAAAAAAAAAGTCTCCCTCAATTAGAAATTTCAGGAAAGTATACCACTAAATGGTTATATTCAAATTAGCTCTGATTTCTGAAGTAACACAATTAAAGAAGAATCTACATTTTTTTATTTGAAAGACATCAACATTCAGGGAAAAAAAAAAAAAAAAGAGGGGCAGAAACATTAGAAATCCCTGTGGTTTCTGTCTAGGGCTGCAGCCTGCTTCAGTGCTGACAACTAATTGTAAGCACCGATTTGATTTTATATGCAAGAAAAGATTCTCTATGGCCTTTTCCAAATCTCTTGTGAGAAAAGGCAAGAAAATTAGGTAAGGTTCTAAAAAGTAGGCCCTAAAAACAACAATGGATTCTGAAGTAAATCCAAGAAACATGCTTTACCAGTAGGATTACTGGAGAATGGTGAGGTTTGTTAGGGTTACATTTCTTACTCTTAAACAAAAGAAACAGGTTTTTTCCCTCCATAGACACTAATCAGCCTCTTCTTAGGCCTGCATCTAATAATGCAAAAGGCTAAAAACAAACAAGACATTTAAGAAGTAAAATTTCATGTTAAAATGTTTAATGCAAAAAAGTATTCCTTTCTTAGAGGTAAGTTTTCTGTTTTGGAAACTTGCAATTATGATTGTTGAAACTATCACTTTATTTGACCTAGAAATATTTGCAGTCTGTATTTTTGAAGTGAAAAAGTTCACCTGAAAGCCATTATAAACATTTAAAATTACCATTGTATTGTCTATATAATGAATGGATAATAATTTCACAGTATATATTTAAATAGACTGTTAACAAAAAAAGATTGCCAAATCATAAGAGTGAATTCTAACAACATGTGAGGAAAAAAGAGGCCACTTTCGATACTTGCAATAAATATGACAGCTTGTAAAGACATAAAAGCTTTGACAAACCAAGAGCTTAGGACCGTCAATCTAATGTGACTTACTTAAAAACTTAATAAAAAAAACAGAACAAGGGAAAAAAAAACTAACAAAAAAACCCCAAACTTCTAAATTTTGGGGGTTTTTTTAGCTTAATCTGACTGTATCATGGAAAGTCTGACTACCTCTATGGAAAAGGATTGTGACTGCTTTCAAGTAATGCAGACATTCCTGAGTCTTCTGGAATTATTCCAGCTGCCTCACAACAAAATTATTCCATATCTGGTTTCCACCAAACAACCAATCACTGCACTAGGAAAATGCTGATTAGAAGCCTCTTCTGCTTTTGTTGCCTTTCTGGCATCAACATCATGTCAGTATGAGAAAGTGATTCCCAATTCACAAACTGAAAAGTATTTACTTAGCCCTATGTAACTCTCTGTAAGTCACTGCAGACCTCCTTTATGTGTACTGGTTTCTCTCAAGTGCATATAGCCTGTAGAAAAAAAAAAAACCTTTTGATAGATGTAGACAAATTTCCAAAGAAAATTCTACAACTGCTATTAAATCAAAGCAAAGGAGATATAAAAATTTAAGATAAGGGATCAGGACAGTGCTTTCAACCATGATTATCTTCAAACTTCCCTTTCTTTTTTGACCATGAGTGAAGGATTTTATTTTTGCAAATACCATTTTCAGTGAAGCGGAGTATTGTTTGATAGACCACAGCAGAACATCCATGACATCCATTTAATACTGTGCTTCTTATGAAGGATTTAATTAAGAAAAGCTGTATCATAACATTCAAGAATTTCAGGATCACAGAGATCTTGACATTATGCAATATCCGTATAAAAACAGAAATGCTGGAACAACGATGGAACAGAGCTCTACTGTAACCAGACTGAAATTTCCATGGAAAAGAAATCTGCTAATCAGTATGTACTAGTTCTGTATACAAAATAGGGATTAACCTATTTTCCTCCATGTACCATCTGGATGCTAGACAAATGAAAAGAAATCTATTTTCACCTGCTACAAAATTTAGACACTTAATCATATAGTGCTAAGATCTGCATTAAATATGCATATTCATACCTCATTGCATTAAAACTCAGAGCTATTCCAACATGTTTCACATTCCCACATACTGACTCGAATACCTTGCTTCACTCACAAAATGAGCATTACAAGGGTCAAAACCTTACAGAACACATTAATTGCTTTTATTGCAGAAACAAATACAGACGAATCAAAAAATGGCCTATGCTAGCTTACAGATTTTTTTAACACATGTTCAGATCTTAGCTAACATAAAACTTTACAAGGTAAATGGCCCAAATCAAAATGCGCATTTTAAGAGAATATGAACTCTTTCATCTTTAAAAATAATCACCAATAATCTGCTAGTTCCATAGAATAATTTATGTTGATCTGTAAATGCCAGCAGGAAATCTAAAAGTAGTACTCTATTTTGGAACAAGCACTGCCACAAAAAAAAAAAAAAAAAAAGCTCTTCTTTTGAAATGGTTTGATACTTAGTATTTCTTTTCAACTCTCCTCCACATAAGACACACCAACCACTAAATTGCCCCTCTTTCAAAATGAATAGTTATCATGGATGAGCTTTACTATGAATGAAGAGCTGATATCCACAAAAGACATTTCACTTATCTATGCTAAAATCTTTGAGGTCCACTAAAAGACCACATGAGCCATTATGACATCTTTTGTGTTGAATCTGGAATTAAAGAATTTTCCCAGCAGGACTAAGGCTTTATTTACTGTCCATTTTATACAAGAAAAGCAAAAATGCAACTAGAACAGAAAAGTAGAGTCTCTCCCTGTTGACCATGATTGGAAAGATACTTCAGAAGGAGACTTGAACTTTCCATATGTTATTCAGGTAAATATCTTACACAACCTTACCAGTAATTGTACAGAAATAATCTTTTAACAGAAAAAATGCCTACTACAGTTGGCTAGTTTATGAAACATGGAGGTGCTATCAGTTAAAGGCTTCCAGCTAGAATAAAACTGTGCTAAACTGCTGTGTTTAGCAGACTGCTGTTGTACTTACAGCCTATGTTATGGCATAGGTAGATCCTAGATGTGTCTCCTGAGCAGTATCCATTAAACAAAATTATGCTTCATCTTCACATCCTCATTAAGTGAGGTGGTCTAACAAGTGAGAAATTATGAAATCCTTTAGTAAAATAGCTCTGCATCCACATCCATGTGACACTGATAAATGATCAGCTATACTAAGTCAGGCATGTGATCCATATGAAAGATACGTAAATAGCCATGCAGCTCCATACAGGAAACTGCAGTCCAGCATGACATGAACATCTGTGTAAAAAAGCAATCAAAAGATCTAAATTGGAAAAAAAGAGCTTGATTTAATGCACCTTATCCTGCATCTCTTTCAAGCATTCTCGGATGACAAGTAGCAATACAGCATACAAATGATAGAAAAGAAACTTCCTTGACAGAAGTTATCCTGTGCTCAGAGGAATTATCTTCAGACAACAGTTCATCTATCAAATGATACAGTGAAGTGTGTTAAACAGTGCTTATTCCCTCCTTCTCCCATAAAGGGAAAAATCATACTCATCTAGGAAAAAGATTCACATGGTAGCAACTTTATTAATAGCATTTATCAACGTTGCCTGGAAGTAGTCTGAAAATAGTGCTGGCAAATTAATGGATGACTAGAATGAAATCATGGAAACCTGATCCCATGCTGTATGACCAGTACTGAGGGAATGGACAACTCTCAGTTGACCCTGACCTTGTAAAGGATCTGCTGCTCCAGCTGAATCCCTAAACATCTATGGGGCCTGATGGGATTCATCAAAAAATCTTCAAAGAGCTCAGTGATGTCACTGCAAAGCCTCTCCTGATGACTTGTGATGGTCTTGGGAAGAGTTCCCAGCTGACCTGCTTGCCAAACCTGATTTCCTTCTACAACACGGTAACCCACCTACTCGATCTTGGAAAGACAGTAGACGTTACCTTTTTAGACTACAGCAAAACTTTTGATACTGTTTTTCTCATGGTATCTCTCCGGACCAAGTGTCCACATTCAGCTGGATAGCTGTTACACAAGCTGTGAGCAACCAGCTCACCAGTCAGGCAGAGAAAGTTTTAGTGAATGAGGTGACATCAGGCTGGTGACTGGTCACTGGTGTGGTTCTGCACAGCTCCATCTTCACTCCTGTTCTCTTCAACATCTTTATTAATGGCTTAGACACAGACCTGGAGGAAATACTAAGTTTGCCAAAAGCATCACATTGGGGAGAGCTGTCAAATCCCTAGCTGGCAGAGAGGCCATGCCAGAGACATTGAGAAATTAAAGAAATGAGCAATGACAAACCATACAAGGTTTAATAAGGAAAACTGTCAGATTCTACACCTGGAATGGCAAAACTCTGGCTGTGCGTACAGACTGTAGCTGGAGAACAGCACTGGCTAAAGGGACTGGGGGTCCTGTGTAATGACAAGTTGAATGTAAGTCAGCAGTGCCCTGGCAGCCAGGAAGTCCAGGCATGTCCTAGGTGGCATCAGACACAGCATTGCCAGCCAGGCAAGGGAGGGGATTGTCCTGCTCTGCTCTGGGGCAGCCTCACCTTGAGTCCTATGTGCAATTTTAGGCACCAAAATATTAAAAAAGACATTGAGCTATTAAAGAGCATCCAAAGGAGGGCCATGAGGATGGTGAAGGGTGAGGATGGTGAAGCCATATGAGGAGTGGCTGATGTCACTTGGTCTGTTCAGCCTGGAGGAGACCTCATTGTGGTCTTCAACACCTTCATGAGGGGAACTGGTAACAGGACTCAAGGAAACACAGCATGAAACCAAATCAAGGGTTATCAGGAAGAAGTTTTTCACTCAGAGTGTGGCTGGGCACTGAAACAGGTTCCTCAAGGAAGTGGTCACAGCACCAAGACTGACAGAGTTCAAGAAGTGTTTGGACAATGCTCTCAGATGCATGGTGTGATTATTGGGGTGTCCTGTGCAGGACCAAGAGTTGGATTCAGTGACTATAATGCTTCTCTTCCAACTCAGCACATTCTATGTTTCTGTTTTCCCATATTTCCAGTGGGGAACCTGAAAAAGGGATGTAAGGAAGAAATGAGAGATTTAGCTGAGTAACAGCATCTATGAAAAAACCTGAGGAGGTGGTTCTTAAGTGCAAACTGGGATGACTATGATGATACAGAACTTCTTAATCATTGATTTCACTGCATTGCTACACTTTTATGCAACAATACTGCATAAGCATGCAGAGTAGCCCCTTCATTTGGTATCCCCCTTTCAATTCTGAATGATGCTCCTACACTTCCCACTGTAGGATCTGCAGCCTGCCTCGTATAACATAACTGATACTAAATCTGTCATTAGCAAATGAAAAACAGTCCTGATCTCTAAATACTGGTTCATTCTCAAGCAAAGTAAAGGTGACGTTTAAAAAACTGTAAAAACCATATTCAGGAACAAGTAACATGAAAACTGTTAGTTGCTAGCAAGAACAGCTACACTAATGATTTGTATTGCACACATGCTTTCTAATTCAAACAAAAGAGTAAGAATAAGTACATAAATAGCACATACACACCCTGAAAACAACAAAGATAGTGAACAATATATTTGAATGTGTGTATATCAATATATTTGAATCTGTATATATACATACTTTGATGGAAAATTCGTCACATGCTACTTAACAATATGCCATAACTCTACAATCACTAAACACTGATAATAATAGTGTTGCACTGTAGTATGTCGTGGTACATGATGAAAGTCATAGCTGGTAAACTTTAAATTCTAGTTGACTTCCTGATACTACAGCACTGCTTGCTAAACCACTCCTCTAGACGTGCCTTAACTGCTCAGGTATCCATAATACGAAATGTGAACCCTGCGTTCACAGGACGGGGTGATTCAGTGCAAATATTAAAAGTTAATGTAAATTTCTCATCAGTGGCATTCTTACATGGGCACTACAAATAAATTATATTATCTGCCTGTTCTTAAATCAGGATAATGAGTCTCCTGTAAAAACATCTACAGAAATTAGGAAATACACATCTCCTCTGTTCACATAACCCTACAGAAAACCCTTCAAGTATTTTATAACACTGACATATTTAACCTAAGCCAAGATAGTCCAAGAAAACAGCCAACTTTATAATTCCAAAAATAAATATTCTTTTAGAATTAAACACTAAACTTTGGACTATTTTGGATGACTGGATAATATTTTAACATATTATGCTCCTAATACATCTAATATGGCTTTGTCTTTAGGTCAATGGCACAGCAGATGAAGAAGTTACACAACAGCAAACAACAAAACACAGAATCATAAAGGTCAGAAGGGACCTTTCATATAGTCCAAATGTCAACATACCACCTCACAAACATCCCTCAGCCATATTCAAAAATGCCACACCATCCACAATTTAGTATAGTAAAAAGGTACAGAAATTAAATGAAACATTAACTAGAATAAATTTCTGGTCTGTTTAGCAGATTAAGTTCATTTTAGAACAACATATTACTTGTCTAGACATGAGGGGTTAAACAGCCTAATTTGGAGTGCATGCACGAAACATTTGATGCTTTTTGGGTTTTTTTTACGTAGTCAGATCTCTCAAGTAGTTTTTTAAGAATCCAGGAAAAATCTTATGCATTTTACATCCATCAATAAATGGATCATTATGTAATAGAAACTTGGGGCTCTCCTTGCTGTAGTATAAGTTGTCCATAAACTTCATCCACTCAGGGATACAATTTCTTCAGACAGGCCCCAATTGCCTCAGGTGTACATATACTTGAGCAGAAACAGTAATACTAAAGGCAAAATTAAAATTAAATGCAACTTTTGTTGCATTTAGCAACAGTGAATGCTTGAGAGATACACATCTCAAAATACATAAATTCCACTTTAGATCTAGACATGGTTTCACTTGATTTCAAAGATGCTTTCAATTTGCATACTGATGTGCACTGTATTATCGGCACTCTTCAAAACTCAGAAAAAAGGGCAGATAAAATGATCAGTCATTTCCTTTACTGAGTAATATAGTGCAATTCTAAATGTTTCAGTACTAAGAATAAGTAGTAAGCTTGTTAAATACCTTTAAGTAAGTTTCTACAAATAAATAAGTAATGTAGAATCATTTAGGTTGCGAAAGACCTTTAAGATCACCCACTTCAACTGTTAACCCAGTACTGTCAAGTCCACCACTAACACATATCCTCAGTGCCACATCTACATATCTTTTAAATACCTCCAAGGACAGAGAATCAACCATTTCCATCAGCAGTATGTTCCAATGCTTGACAATCTTTTCTGTAAGGAAATTTTTCATACTATCCAGTCTAAACCTCCAGTGGTGGAGGTTTAAGGATGCTTCCTCTCAATCCCATCACTTGCTACCTGGAGAGACCAACCCCTCCTTTAAGGTGGTTGTAGAGAATGCCTCCCCCGAGTCTCCTTTTCTCCAGGCCAAACATCCCTAGCTCCCTCAGCTGCTTGCCATAGGTATGACACTGCAGACCCTTCCCCAGCTTTGTTTCCCTAGACACACTAAACCTCTCAATGTCTTCCTAGTGAGGGACCCAGAACTGGATACAGGATTTGAGGTGTAGCCTCACAAGTACCAAGTACAGGGGTAGAATCACTGCCCCGGTCCTGCTGGCCACACTATTGCTGATACAGGACAGGATGACATTGGCCAAGAACTTGGGCTGCTCACATCTTGCTGCTGTTGACCAGCACCCCCAGGTCCTTTTTCACTGAGCAGCTTCCCAGCCACTCTGCCCCCAGCCTGTAGTACTGCATGAGGTTGTTGTAACCCAAGTGCAGGACACTGCACTTCTCCTTGTTTTACCTCACACAATTGGCCTTAGCCCTTCCACCCATTCTGTCCAGATCCTGCTGCAGAGCCTTCCCAGCCTCCAGAAGATCGACATTCCTGCCAAGCTCAGCCTCACCTGCAAACTGACTGAGGGCATGCCACCACACATCACAGTTGAGCTAGCCACCATCCAATTTCAGAAGGCTTTAAGCATTTGCCCATACAGAGTAACATCACTCCACCTCAAAAGGCTGTCAGCAGCTGCCCTTCTTGTTCTTTAGCCCAGTCTTTTATGCCCCTCATGTTGATGTATTACACCTGTGTGCCCTCTGCTCCCTTTGGTGATTGGCAGTGCACCTCAGCACACCATGGCTCATCACCTTCAATGCTGCTCACCTGCCCTGCACAGCTGTAGCCCACTGGGGATGAGGCTCTGCAACAGCCCCGTTCCCAATTACAACAAACTGTCTATCTATAAGGGTGTATTCAATCCCCTAGTTCAGGTCCTTGATAAAGACATTAAACAGGGCTGGTCCCAGTACTGAGCCCTGGGGAACAGCACCGGTGTCTCGCCATCAGCAGGATGTAACTCCATTCTCCAGCACTCTCTGACCATTCAGTCAGTTTTTTACCCAGCAAAGAGTGCATTTGTCCAAGCCATGATCAGCCAGCTTCTCCAGGATAATGCTGTGAGAAACAGTTTGAAAAGCTTTACTGAAGTCTAGGTAGACAGAATCCACAGTTTTTCCCTCATCCAGTAAGTGGGTCACCCTATTACAGAAGGAGATTAGTTTGGCCAAGCAGAACATGTCTTTCACAAACCCCTGTTGGTGAGCCTGATGCCCTGCTTGCCCTGTACATGCTGTGTGATGGTACTCAACATTATCTGTTCTATGACCATCCCTAGCACCAAGGTCAGGCTGACAGGCCTGTAGTTCCCTGGAGCCTCCTTCTGACCATTCTGTTAAATGGGTGTCCCATTTGCTAACCTCCAGTCAACTGGGACCTGCCCAGTTAGCCAGAGCTGCTGGTAAATGATGGAAAGCAGCTCAGTGAGCACTTCTGCCAGCTCCATCAGTAGCTTTGAGATGGATCCTGTTCAGTTCCATAGATTCACACATGTCTGAGTGTTGTAGCAGACTGCTGACCATTTCCCTCTTGGATCATTCATTCTGCTTCCTGTCATCCAGCTCAGGCGTCCGAGTACCAACTGGTCTATTAAAGGCTGAGACAAAGATGGCATCAAGTACCTCAACCTCTTCCTCATCCTTTGCCACTATCCAAGAAAGCATGCAGATTGTCGTAAGATCTTCTTTTGTTATTAACGTATTTATGAATGCATCATAGTAATTAAGTCAAATAAATTTTCCAAAACTGATCAGGAAGTCCAGGAAGCTATCTTCTGCTAACATAGGAGTTTGTCTCACAGAAGCAGGAAAGGATTTTGAAGGGTTTTCAGTCTATGTTGAAATCCTAAATGGCTGAAAAAGGGAAATTTCCATCTATAATTTAGCATTACTATTTATAGTATCTCAAATTCAGATAATGAAGTAGATTTATCTAAGAACATGATAACCTGCCCTTGACTAGCTACACAAAAACAGAACATGCTGAGCCACATTCTTCAAGGCCTAGAAAACAAATGCTTATTATAAGCATATAATGTCTGACCTTGCCCTTCCACTGCTGCTTTCTCACAATATTAGACTAAAAATTAAAGATTTATTATTTATATTAGTGATGTTATAGGTTTCTTTGCCTTCTTTTTATTCAAGAAAATTGCCTATAATTTTGTGTTTGAAGTTGCAGGCAATAATTTCTGAAGCATGACACTGAAGCCTTCCCCTCACTGTATCGCAGACAGATTTCTAGAAGAGTCAGGTCAAGATGAATGAATGTCATCCAAATCAAGGATCATCAAAAATCTCTGCAGTTTTCACACAAGGCATGCCTCTGGCTTAATCTTACTTAACATGAAACTGTTTCTTAGCAAGCCCCAAACAATCCCAACCTCATAGATATTGTCTACAAAGCTAATGAACCATGGCACAGAACCACTTCCTTCTTTGGTTCAGTGTCAGCTACAGTAAGTTCTCCTAGTTGAAATTTGTATTTAGGATAACAATGTTTCATTAACCAGTTTGGTTATCCTGATCTATTTAAATTAGTGTAGAGGGGAGGGGGAATAATACTTAAAAATAGGCTAATTTATGTATTAGATTGACCATAAAATAAGAACAGCCTTTTGTCCTGCTCCACAGCAAAGTTGGAAGCAAATGTCAATTTCTAGAAGGCCATTATAGCTCCCCTTCAGCTTCTTAAATCTGACAAAAGGAGCTGAAGAATTAAAGAAGTACTATGAATGCTGGAACTGTAGTGCTATAGTGGGAGAACGGGACTAGCATGCTAACAGGAAAGCAAACAGAACACTTCCCACCTACATAGAGCTGTATGACAAAAAAAATATCAGTGGTAATGTCAGATCATCAGTGTCAGCAGGAGTAGAAGACATCTGCACATTAATAGAAGTAAACGTATCAAAGATATTACTTCTGTCTTCCCTCTTACCTCTCTCTCATGAGAAGAATTTAATTAGAGGTTTAATTAAAGCCTGAGGCCAAAATAAAGGTTTTCATATCAAAAGAGTTCGTAAAAGCTGCCATACAAGGTCAGACAAAACCACATCTATCTAGTAAAACATCTGTTTATTAACAAGCTATCAAAAGATACCATGGAAAAAATATAAGCATAGGGTAAGTATATACATGCTTGGCCTAATTTCCTCTCCAGAACCTCCAGTATTTTCTTGAAACTTCTTGAGCTAGTGGGTATATATTTGTATGTGATGGCTTTTGCTGCAAAAGCCCATAGCAAATTGTCTCAGAACTTGACTACACATGATGTTGAAAAGCATCTTGAATTTTGAATGCTTTTATTTGCTAGATTAATGTAACTCCTAGTTAGAAGCAATAGCAAATCTGTCCAATTTGGTATCATTACTTCAGCAGAACTCTATCCTACTGGCATGCTGTGCTGATCTTTTCCTTTCAAACACATTTGTAATGATTCCTTAAACTTCCTTTCTGCAACTGAAGACTGAAATAACATTTTCATCATTTTCTCTAAATTATAATGTTTCCTTCGCTATATAGTAACTATCAACTGAGGGACATTAGATCAACATGTAGTATTAGGGTTATTCTCTCCCCATATACATACTAATTTATATTGAACTGCATTATATCAGTTGGATTTTTTTACTTATCCTGAATTATTCTGTAGCATCTGCAAACTTTGACATCTCATTATTCATTCTTCTAAATAATTTATGAATGTATTAAGAGCACAGGCGTCAGTTCAGATCCTTATGGGATTCCATTGATGACCTCCCTTCAGTATGAAATCAGGGCACTTATTTTTGTTCTTTTTCATTGTACATTTCAAGCAGTCTTTACACGTGTAAGAATTTCTCATTATATCATGGTACCTTAATTTTTTTAAAAACCTCAGGTGAAAAATATAGACAAAAACATTAGATAATATTAAATGTTCATATGTCGTTTTCTTCAGAAAATCCTGCTCCTTAAAACATGCTGAAATGTTTTCAGTGCTCACCTACACGCTATCTTATTTTGAACAGTCATTTCTTGCTGCTTGACCTGAAACTCCACTGATATCCTTAGAAGCATATCCATTATTATATACCATATTTGAACTCCTTAGAAAGGCTGGTGAAGATTACTCGTACTTACTAGTTGCTGCTAATGGCATGACATGTACAGTTCCTGCAAGGGGCAGCAGACTAGGATCAAGCAAGCAGCACACCAGGTAAAGGCTACAGAAAATGGCACCGTGTTGCTGAGCACGCTGCTGACTCACTCACGCAGCAAGGAACGGAACGATGCACTGCAAATCCCAGCTGACTCATGCAGCACAGCAGCCCGTGGGTCCTCAGAAACACATACTCACCTTTAATGGAATCACCCTGAAATTGGAATAAAGCTGCAAATCTTGAACTTGGGAGCAACAAAGACCTCAAGATAACAGTTTAGATCAAGGGATTTCTTTATTTGCTTATTTTTAAGGTAATAGCTCACATGAGGGAGTCTGCTCCGATTAAGTTATTTATCCCTGGGAGAAAATGCACACACCGCACACCTGTCACATTGTTGAGGGACTGCTGGAAGGTCAACACACACTATGTGCCAAGCAGCTGTCCATAAGAGAGGAGGGTGATGTAAGAAACAGCTCCCTCAAAAGTCAGACAACAGCTATGGAAATCAGGTCCACAATTTTGTTTGCACACTTGCTTCCCAACAATTAAACTTCTACATGTTGTAGGACACGTCCTACTTTATTTAGAAAAAAATCCCAAGAACAGACACCAATCTCCCCAAATGAAACTACACATTCCCTTGATTAAAATTAAATGAAGCATACTAGGCTAATATACAGGTCAATGTGGGCTGAGGAAAAAAAAAAAAGTCTTTAACATTCCCTCTTTTTCTCTGCTCCCTAAGATACTCATTAAGTAACAGATGTTGCATTCATTTATCAACAAGTGGAAACAACAGACTGATAATTTTATCTGTCACTAGTTACCGTAGAGGAGGACATTAGAGGCACTGTTTTGGAGTATTTCCAATCTGATTTTGTGACATCATACTGCATTGAGCAGACTGCAGGCAACACTGAAACACCAGACTGTTGTTGAAGAATTACCAAGTCCTAGTACCACATTATCTGGAGTCTGTATTAGATTCATAAAGCTTTTCAAAGTTTTTATTTAATCAACCTCTGACTCAGAAAAAAAAAAAAAAAAAAAAAAAAAAAAAAAAAAAGCCAGCATTAGATCTCTTTAGAACAAGAATAAGAACATCATGTATGAAAGCTTTATTTTTTAAGTTATTAGTTAAAAATCACTTTACATATTCTAACATTAAAGTGAAGAAAAATTGATCAAATAGAATCTGATACTTCTCAGGATTTTGAACATCAATCTCTTTGGACAACAACCTTCAGAATATGTACATGAAAACAAACATTTCAATTTTAGGCACCTTTTAACAATCACTCTATTGAGTACTTGAACACAGTTGGTTTACTATTTATAACTTTCCATTTATATTTTAATACAACTTCATGAACTGTAAATCACAACACTCATATAAGTTATGTGCTTTCATAACAAATTCTTATAAATAATTGTTCTTCACTGCTAGTCAAATAAGATAATGCCTTTCTTATAGATGCCCATACTCAGAGTGACCTTGGGCAAACCATATTACCTGAAGTAGGTAAAATTAAGTTGCAGCCAGACTTTTCAACTGCAGTTTTATAGAGACATGTCTGATTCAGCTTCATACCATTACAATAAGAATAACAATAAATATGTTCTCTCATGGAAAATCTTGGATGCAATTGTGATGTTCTGAAGCATCATAATCTTTTAAAATTTAGAAGACTCTAGATAATCCAACTTTTATGTTCATCACAACAGAGCTATTACACTGATGCAGAACTGCTTTGACACAGTTCCTCAGGACTGTTTTAATTTACCTTTCTAATTGTACACCACCCATTCCTGTTCTGTCTTTTAGTCAAAAAAACCCTCATTCCCTATTTAGATTTTCATTGTCACTTTTATTACTTGTTAGCTAGTTGATAAGAAGAAAGTTATGGTAAAATAAAATCTGAAAAACAAAGGAGTACAGGCAAAACAGAGTACTTTCTCTGGATGCTGAATATATGTCAAAAATCTCCAGAGTTTCCAATTACAGGTTAATCTCATTTCTAACAGAAAATCTTTAATAATCTTATCAGTAAATTAAAATCTTTCTTTAAACACCTTATTCCCAAGCCAATGTAATGTCACAAACCTTCCCTGCTCCCCTCACAACCCTCCCAGCCCCCTCAAAAAATCTTTTTACTTTTTAGTGTTCAACACATTATCTAAGATACCATTTTGTTCAGTCCAAAAACCTGTTAATTAGTGGCCAGATCTAGCTCTTTCTCAACTTAAAAATTTTAAAATTTACTAAGTACATTTCCTAAAATCTAGCAGTAGAGCAATTTTTGTTTTCAACTTTTTTTTAAAACTGAAAAAAGTTTCTTCAGTTATCACTATGTAAATAAAGCCCTGCAGCTTACCAGGCTGCAGTGACACAAGGTGGCCATGTGCTGTACAACAACAGATATATGGTTGAAAAAAGATTAAAAAAAGATGATGGACAAAGTAGGACATAACAGTGGTCCTGTAATAGAAATAAAATGTGATCATCCAGTGTTACAAGCTCTTAAAGCTCCACTGCTGTAACTGTGGTTGGATTTTGATCCTGGCTGACTGCTCCTTAAGAACAGCCAAAGGCAATGCTTCCACCTTTGCTGACAGAGATAAGGTATGTACCCTGCAGGTGGCACATAATCTTTTTCTTCCCCTATATGAATGTATCACAGAAATAGCAAAAGAAAGCAATTCAAACTCTGAAGGTAATGCAAGTGTACAACAACCCTAGGAGTTAGAAAGAATAAAAAAGACAGTCCACTTTTCCTCTAAACTCTGTGTGAGGAGATGCACTGGATACAGTTCAGGAACAAGTTTCTGAAGTTAATGTCACAAGCTTCTTTACCCTATACATGTGGGATTGTACAAAACTCCCAAAGAACTAACATCCTAGTTTAATTGTTCTTTAAAGTGGTTCTTAGACTCTTGTCAAAAGTAATGTATTTCCTGAAAAAACCCATGAGAAACATTTCTGAAATGATCCAAAATAAAATGGACAAGTAGGATACTTAAAATACTAGGTCAACAACTCCAATTTCTTAACTGGCAACTAACTGAGCCTGTACAAACATAGCTTCAACATATATCTTGAGCATACCATGCTAAAATGCTAGCATTTACACTATAATTTGAAGTAAAAACACTATTAGGGTTTTCATACACTTACTTTTAGGGAATTAAATCCCTGGACAACAAAGCTTACTTGTAAAAAAACACTAGATAAGAATAATTAAAGCTAAGTTTGTGACCTTTACAAATTTATCAGTCATTTAATTATGGTACTGAGGCTTTTGAAGGTATACAATTACACTGTATAAATGAAGCATGTAATTTAAATGACTTCTGTTAAACAAACATTCTTAACCCCATTTTATTCTTGCAGGACATGTAGAGGTAAACTCTAGCTAATTGCTAAAAAAAGCCATTGTTTGCAGGTGTTAAATCAGGAAAGATTATTAAAAAAATAAGAAGATTAAAAGTATAAGCATTGTTTTCCAAATCTACACAAATCAGCCAAACCACTAAAACTGTGTTTTCCTTCAACCATTTTTAGATGTGTAGTTATGTATATAAGAGACTATAGATACATTTTTTACCTAATTAATAGTTCAACCTTCAGAGAAACTGGCTGTTAAGGCAAATCACATAATTTCCAAACACATTAAAACCACACTTCCAAATTGGTGAGATACAGTGAAGCACATATATCAATATAGCTTTCTGAGAACCCCTCAGTATTTTTGTCCTATGAAATCTGTATTTATGATACCATAAATAACATGGGTTACATGACAAATAAAGGAATCATAAAATAAAATACTTAGTTATGCAAAGATTCACATTCTAATCTGTATGTTGCAGAATAATGTATTTAGTTCCGCAATGTTAAATAACTTGCAACTACTTTGCTTTCAAAAGTATCACACTTCATAGACAGATGTTAGTTTTTGAGATGCAAATACCAAGTAGAAGATTAAGACATAGCATCTTTCAAATACAAAAAGCTACCTCCTGTTTAAATGCTATTATTTCCTGGATTAGGGACAATTTCACTTTTCATCGTATTATTATGGCAGTGGGTCTTGATGTGTGCACAGTGGAGTCAAACAGGCAAATGTTCTCTGAGGGACTGCAATAGGTAGCCCATGCAGGGCCTCAGGAAGAAAGGAAAAGGTGACCCCAGAAGTGCACTGAGAATTTGACAGAGTGAAGGGAAGTACACAGAGCCAAACTTGATTAGATGTGTATAAAGCACAAGAGCTTCATTCGCTCCAGCTGCACACAGGACAATGATGGAAGAACTCATATCATGATTCCAGTTTAAATGGTTCACTGATCTAAGGAAAGGAAATGCAAGTAGCCTGGAATACCTTTCACAAATACCCACACTCTATTCCTCTGTTATTTTTCAGAATTACATGCACAAAATGAAACTGCAAATCAAGGACATTAAAACAGACTGTCCAGATAATATCCTCAGATCAAATAAGCTGTTTAAGATAGTATTTTTTTCAGTCAAAACCAAAGTTTAGTGTTTAACTGCCCCTTCCTTAGTAATCTGCATTTCTCCTTTCCTCCTCCCACTCCTCAAATTTTAGGACTATCCATATTTTTATTCTTTGTTGTTTTCTTGTGGTTTATATAATTTCTTGCATATCTTCTATGTTTCCAAGCATATTAATCTTTCTTTTTGATGAAATGATGCCTCTTGAAACTCCTGTATTCCAAATCCTTTCTTTGCACTGTCACTCAAATGTCACCGTATTTCTCTTTGCTCTTTTTCTTCTCTTCTATCCATTTCTACCAAAATAGATTATTTTTTTCACCCATCAGTTGCTCATTCATACTTCACATAATGCCTTTTTTCCAAACCTTCAATAACAGTATTAGAATATTTTTATGAAGAGATAGGAACATCAGGGTATTTTAAATATTTATCATAGCAGAAGAACTTGGCACATTGCTCCTGACAATCCTTAAATGTGGCTAAGGCACATCACACCCTAGTGATACACCATAAAGCGCATTCAATGGGCAACATCTAAAAAGAACACACCTTATACTGCCAATAGAGTTTTACGCCAGAAAATTAATCCATCTCAGAACTGAATTACTCATGACATTCTCCTTTAATCACAGACTGAAGCTTTAGGTCAGACAACTGTTTCAGGAGTCAGCTGGAGATGAAGACCTCGACATCTAACTTTTGCAAAGCAATTTCACAGCTGTAACTCATGAACACCTGTTCAAAAAAACTTGACTGTATATCCCTCACTGATTTCAATAACTACACATATATTGATATGCTCTAAAAATCTGGTGTATGTAAACTTTCTTTTAGACCAAATTTATACATAAACAAGAAGATATCCCAAGATTTCAGGTAAAGAAATAAAAAATTCTCTACTTGCAAAAGATAGTTTTGGATATGCTAAGAAGAAACAGCTAACCTTAAAAAGACATCAGTAAGAAAATGTTATTTGGAAGCATCTTTGCAAAAACCATTTTTGCATCAGGAACTAGAATTTACAAATTAAAAGGCAAGGCCCATGTCAAAGCAAGCAGAAGCTACAACACAAGCCAAGCATTATATTTTTAAAGGAGACAAAAAGATAATGACTTATCCTATTTAATGGAGAGAAGAATATGTTATCTGAACTAGTTGCAAATACCACAAAACCTGTGCTCCAAAAAACAGTTGATAAAAAGTTTATAAGTGATATATACATTAAAAAAAAATCTTTCGGAGATGCAGAGCCTGTTTCAGAGGCACCTGGCTATCTAATAGGTATGTGTAAGCTGCTTTGAAACACTGATCTCATTAATTTTTCAGATTTCCAATCAATGTTGAAAAATACTAAAATATTGAGCATATGTTTCTTAGATATTTTTAAAAATTCATAAAACAAGCAATATTATTTTAAAAACTTGTTAAAATGGCATTCCATATATTTTAATGAAACTCAATTGTCATCCAAATCCAGTTTGGCACACATCTCAGCTGTCTAGTACAGGAATTTATACTTTTGATGTGCATTTTGAAAATACTCATTGAATCAGTGATAAAACCTCATAGCTTATATGGAATGGAAAATAACTTTTCAATTATTGAGCAGATGTAAATGATAAATTAATAGATTACACTTCTGGATGTAATTTAAATTTTGACTAAAATTGAGTACTCAGTTTCATTAAATCACTACACTGCAGGAAACGGCAAAGAAAAGGCCACATTAGCAATCAGCTTTAACAGTCACATTAATTCTAACTTTCGTGTGAAAAACTCTAAAACAGGGCAAGAAATAGAAAAGGTAGCCAGCATAGAGCACTAAGTGTGAGCACAGCTTCTCCTACATGCAGAGGCTGACTACTTCCAGCAAATAGTAATGTTGCCCTCCAGTGTTCAACACTTTCTTTTAGGAATCACTCCTAATTAATATCTCCATCAATCTCCTTAGATATGCTCAATTATAACATCACTGAAGCAGAGAACAAAATACAAGCCGCAGGCTATGTATTCAGTGCACAACAGACAAACAATTAAAGACAAGGATTTAAAACTTTTTGTTGTCGTTTAAAAACAGTGTCTTTCCCCATAAAACTACCATAAGAATACATTGCATATCCTACTTCTTTTTGGCTTTTGGTACTCATAAGTTATTTTATAAAGCTTTTCAAGTTACAGCTTTGACAACACTTAACTGTTCAAATCCATTACTCCTGCTCAAAAGCTATTACTCAGATTCACACATATCAAATGACAGTTTTTTAAAAGATGCAAGAACAGATTATTACTTACATCTTTTTAAAAGCACTAAGACTTCTAAGGATAATGTAATAAATGAAACTGACTTCCAGTTGATAGTCTTCAGTCTCTAAGGAAGGATATCACTGTTAGTAACTCTAGGCTTGAGATCTTATAAAAATAAGAGAACAACATTACTCTTTGCCAAAACAGAATTATTTTGCAATAAAATCTTTATTATGTAAACATAGCTAAATAAAAAAACAAGCAACCAAGAAAAACTCATCCACCCAAAAAACACTGCATGTGGGTCAGAAAATAAACTAAGAATAAACCCACTGATTTTAAATAGGCAACTGTCCTGCAACAAGGAAGAGTACACAGGAGACAAATGCACAATGCAAAAATATGCACAATGCCTAAAAGAGGCAAAATAACGAACTTGACATTTCACTGATTTTATTCTAAACAGAGTCTGAAATCATATATATTCATAGCTTTTCTGTTAGAAAATTAAATATGTTTTGCATGAAGTATATCAAAATTGCTCAGCTAAACCAGTATAATTTGCATAGCAAATCAAAAATAGACTGTAATAGAAAAGTCTGGGTTAAAAAAAAAATCCAAAACTGTTGTAAAGCTCTAAGAAGAAAACAACAAACTTCAATCCTGGATTTGATTTGAACATGTCAGTACCACTAACTGTAATACAAGAAGAGAGGCAATGTTGACTATGCAACAATGGACCTCAGATTAACTGAAAATTAATCACTAGTTGATTAGGAAAATAGGTGCATCACCGATTTGAGAGATCTAATTTGGTTCCTAAATAAATGACTAATATCTTGCGACAAGGGAAATGGAAAAATAAGCTTTTCTAAGGTCAACTGAAAGAAAGATTCTAACTCAGGCATTTTCCCATCTACAGGAGAGTCCTTCTCCATCACTCCCCTTCTTTGAAAGGCTACAAAGTGCATCTACAGAGATGACAGCCTCGGATGTGGTACCTATTACATACCCTAATCGTCACCAACTCTCCAACTTCACTTTATCTTCCTCCGATGACACATTTCAAGCTATCAGAGTCTCAGTATAAGGTCTGTCAGAGAATTCATGATGTGTTGCTTGATATGCTTCAAACTACACAATCTCACAAGCTGTTAACAAATGTATGACTCAGCTCCAGGAAAAGATGAGCTACTCCACAGTATCTTTAATTATTCTTTCCACAGCCCTTCAGCAGAGTGCTCTGATCACAGGACAAGAGACACCATCTTCTCTTTTACAGGTCAGTAGTTTTGTTTTTTACTTTGCTTCATTTACGTTTTGCTGAAATATAGAAAACTGTGGTATTTGCCCATTCTGTCACATGGTGCAATCTAAATACATCTTATTTGGTGACATCATTGTGAGTACTGATCAGTTAATACCTATGTTGACATACTGCTTAGTAGCACGATTAGTCTAAAAGTGTGAAAAAGACAGTAAATTTTCAGTGATTCATAAAAGTAGGTTGGGCAATTACAAACAATTAAACCAACAAGATTGAAAAAAGTGCCCCAAATTAGGAGAAGCTAAACTAGTGAAGACTTACACAGTCATCTGACCAGAACTACATGCAATCTAAAGACACTGAAAAATGGCAACATTTTGTCTACAGTCAAGGTTGAACCATTAAAAGCTGGCAATTTGACATACCTAGGCAAAAAAAAGCCTTATCTCTCCTTCATCAGAATAAATTACTTTGCAAAAAAAAAAAAAAAAAAGTTAGCAAATTTAGGAGCTGCTATGAGAAATACCAGAGGTTCAGAGGTTTAAAAAATGCCAATCTTCTTCTGAGTTCTCCTGCCAGGAAGCAAAAAAATATGAAAAAAATAGCAGCATTTTGAGATGTTGTTAAAGAAAACCAGAAACAACACACTAGTAGCTTTGTGATTCCAAGTGTCTTTATAACACAGTCATATAAAAGAATAGGCAGTTTGACATTCAAAGTATTTTAACATTTTAGAATAAAAAAATAAGCCAATTGTGAAGTGATAATTGAGTATATAGATCCTTATGCCCTGCTGTACAAGGCCAAGAAAGGAGTTTTATCTTACTTTCCAATAGTGATCACTACACAAACATCAGGAAAAGAATTCCACTTAAATAAAAACTTCTGATAAATTACCAAAGTTCAGTAACATCTGTCAAACAATGGCATGGTAACAAAGTTACAGGTAGCTAAATCCAGCCAAAAGAATTAATGTAGCACCACTACCAGATTCTGTGGATGTCACTCTAGCAACAACCTCAGCTACCTGTGAGCAACCAATATCATCTAAATCAGGCTTGTGCTAGTCTTCCAATTTAATTTTAGTAATGCCTTTGCAAATTTCTGCAGTATTCTCTTTCCACTGAAATAAAAACAAACAAACAAACAAAAAACAAAAAAGAACGGTCATAAAATTTAGTTCTAGTAAAATACTCTCTCTTGCATTCCAACACCATTATTGCAATCACTTGTGAGGAAGAGCTCTAGCCAGTGTCAGCAGGGCTGCAAGGCCCAGTAAGGGAGAAGGAAAAAGTAAACCAAACAGATAAGTATTTGTTCCATGTATCACATACTTAAGCAGGAAGCAGGGGGATGGAATCACAACACACAGGACCAAACAGTATGTTTTCAAAACTTGGGGATTTAAAATTTGGGGATTATGACTTCAATCTGTTCCAGAAAGCTCATGAATAAGAAACCCAAAATTCAACTAGTAGTTAAGACTGAAATAATAATGATTCTACAAAACACTTTTTACTCCAGTTAAGAACTGAAATGCTGAATGAAAAACACTTTTCAATTCATTACTTCTATTGTTTTTTGGTTTATATAAGTAATCTACTAGAATAACTAACTAAACCAGGACTCCTTGGCTATAAGGAGGCATCTGAGGAAGAGAGAATGAGAGACCCTTAAATAATAGGTGGTACAGTCAAAAAAATCAATAGCTCCTGAAACATAAGAGCTAAGGCATATCAAATTAAATTGGAGAAGGTAGGTTTTAAAATAAAAGCTACACAAGCACGTTTGTAATTCCTTCCCACTAAAAACATGCTAAGCATATTTTATACAGGTTAACACGTATTTATGTATATTTTAAAGCAGCAAAAAAATTTAAATGAAGGAAGGAAGAAGAAATGCATCTACTAATGCCTGTACAAAGGTGACCAATGAAACATCTCAGAGTCATATTTTGCTAGTGACTGGAGCAGTTATAGAAAAGGTTCATTACAAGCTCTCCCTGCTCTTTAACTCTTACCAATGCACCCACTCTTGACAGATAGTGCAGTGGGCTAGATGGGTCTTTAGTGCAATTTGGCATATGAGTTCTAAACAATGAGTTCTAAGCCAATATTTTTTAATTTAAAAAATGAGGATTGGAAAAAGGAAAATGGAAAAAAGGAAATGCTCCCAGTCTCAAAATAACAAAATAAGATCTGCAGTGAAAAGAGTAACAATTGTACTGGCAAACTTGTGCTACTCAGTTTTCCAGAGCACATACAAACTTCATTGGGTAAAGGCAGCACCAATTTCCTACCACTTATTTTCTTGTAGGGGGCTCTAATGCATGGACTTAAATGCATAGCAAAGCACACTCACACACACAGAGCATTACTTCAGACAGGAGTCTCAGTCAGCACTTCCTGAGGAAGACTGCAGAAGGCCACGCACATGAAGTTACATGTGTGTGATGAGAGGCAGCAGGCAAAAAAACTGAAACACATGGAGTTCTACCTGAATATCAGGAAGAAATTCTTGACTGTGAGTGTGGCAGAGCACTGGAACAGGCTGCACAGAGAAGCTGTGGAATCTCCTTCCCTGGAGGTATTCAAAAGCCATCTGGACACAGCCCTGAGTAACATGCCCAAGAGGACTCTGCCAGAACTGGGGGACTGGATGCGATCACCTCCAGTGGTCTCTTCCAACGTTAACCATTCTATGATATAAAATGATGTGTTCGGTCTGGCTGAGAGAAAGTTAGTTTTGCCCTTAGTAGCCTGTCGGAACTCAAAATGTCCCTCAGACATTTTTAGATGTTCCGGGTCCAGGTCAGAAGCGTTTGATACCCTGGCAGGCAGCTGGAAACAGCTGTGATTTTGGATTTGAACCATGGAACAATTTACCAACCTTGCAAGAAGAACAAGAGGTCACAAAAGCTTAGATATTAGAGTAGAAATAGTCACAGAGTAGAGGGAAGAATTTTTGAGTGCTGTACAAGGGGGTTTTAGGTCTTGTACATGGGGTTCAGAGGTTTTAAGATGGAGGGATTTGGGCCTGCCCTGTTCTCCCTCTTTCTTCTTCCTCACCTCCATGTTCTTGGTGATGTTGGCACTCACAGATTGGTTTAGAGTAGAAGGGCATCATTTAATATAGGTAATAGGCATTGGGGGAAAACTATAAACATTTAACACATAATGTATCATATAAAAGATAGCACCAGCCCTGGGCAGGGAGAGAGAAGAAGACGGCAGACAGGATGTCAGGGTGCGTGTGTGCCTTTGCCTGAACAGCTGAGCAGACCACAGCATCTCAAGAAGAAAATCTTTTAGATAACATGCAATAAACTACCTTGAGACCAGACAACAGAAGACTACTGAGTTTTTTTTTTTTTGAAAGCATGGATTGGAGGAGAGACTTTTCCACCACACGGAGCCACCCCTGACCTAGAGCTGAGCTCCAGCAGTAGCCCCCCTCACAGTTCTGTATTCTGTAACTAAAAAGGTGCTGATAATGAGTGTTTTGGCTACTGCTAGGCAGAGCTGGCACAGCATCAAGGTTGTCTCTCCAACATTGTCCCCTCTCACCACCCTAAAAACCAGTGAGCTGGGGAAAGGCAAGTTTTTGGGAGGGAAACACTTAGGACACCTGACCCAAACTGTCTGAAGGGATATTCCATAACACATAACAGTTCAGCAATAAAAGCTATGTGAAAGGAGGAGAGGGGCCTTTGTTATAATTATGCTGGCCTTCCAGAGCTGCTGCTACATGTGCTGCTCCCAGGAAGTGGCAGGACATTTCCTGTTGATGGGAAGGAGAGAATAAATTTTCAATTTTCCTTTTCTTCCACATGCCACCTTCTTTTTATTAAGCTGTCTTCATATCACAATGTGAACTTGGAGTGTCCAAATTTTATTTTAGATTACTAAAATAGAAGATGTACTCCAGGAGTAGTCACAAAAGTCAAGCTTTGAAGGAACTCCAAATCTTCAACAATAAAATATGTTATAGTTGCTAACAGGACGAAGCTAAAATTAATCTCAAGTAACTTCCTCTAAAATGCATACCATGGCGACACTAAGTCCCTGGTACTGATAGCACTGATAGGTAATGTAGGATCTTTTTCTGATAGAGATTATTTGAAAAACAAGACAACTCTGTTCCAAAGAAGCAATCAAAGCCTAGCCATAGCTAAGTATCAACAAGAACTTGTAGGATCCTGACATATTCAGCACTCTCCCACTAATAATATCACATCACTGGGTTTCCAATAGCTCATCTGCATTAACCAAAGCACTAAAATAATTCAGTAGAATTTAAAAAAAATAATTAAAATTAATTCAGCAAAATATCTTGGATCTTGTCATGCTGGGAACTTTCATAGAAGGAAATCTGAATTTTCTGACTTGACAGCCATATACTAAGATATTCAAAAAAGCAACTTTTTGTAATTCTTAATTATTTATTTTTAAATCAGTAAGGCACAAATAAGAGTTTGTTCCAAGTGAAATAATAATCCTTGTGCAGTATTGTATGATTTCACTGAAAGTATCTTTCAGAATGCATGAAAAAATTTATTGTAAATCTGCTTTCTCAAAAAAGCATTGTTATCAAGTATTTTTTGACTACACACAGCTTGATAGAAATGATAAAAACCTCCAGGTGGCAACCTTTGGATGTCCAATAAGGAAAATTTTACAACTTTGAATAGAATCCATTTTCATGGCATTCTATTTAGTCTTGACACAACAGAACACAATTTTGTTATCTTCTAGACGAATACAGCTGCATCTTTAAAAACACATGGTAATTTCAATATCTTAGTTTGTCCTAGCAAGAAGGTAGTTTTCTCAGATGCAGAATACAGATTAATGCCTCTGACAGGCAGTGAAAAAAAAACAGAAATAAATTAAACTCATTGGGGGAGAAATTCAGTCATGACCCTCACTGTGATGAGTGGTCTGATCCACCATTCTTACTGGAGAAAAAGCCAGCATAAGAGGAATGTACCATTAAAGCTAGGAATTCTTCCAGTGGGAACAACAGTTCTCTGAAAAGGTGAAACAAAAAATGGATTGCCAACAATCTACTGACTGTGAAGTTCAGAACCCAGGGAGGTACAACCTACTTTAAAATGTAAGGAACTGACTATCCTAGGAAGGATTGTGGAGAAAGAGAGAACACAGGAGATCAAGAAAGAGCTCACGTTGGAAAGCTTCAACACAGCCAAGCTTAATGCAGCTCACAGCCTAAGAAGCATCTCAATCTGATGACGACTATCACTCATAAACACAACTCACTCTTGAATCTGAAACTCGTGCAACCCTTCCCAGACTTTGAACGAGTTAGGAAAGAAAGGTACTAGCACATAAACTCAATTTCACAAGAAATATGAGGCTAAGAGGAGAGGTACCTCCATCTTCTGATTGAGCAGGTATTTCAGAAACACAACAGATTTAAATATCCTAGCTAATAGGCTTAACTGACTGAAACAACAATAACACACTTCCCCACACAGTCCTACACAGGGTCACAAGCAGTCCTTCTCTACCTACTTAAACTACATTTAAATCTCACTCACCAAGTAAATAGGTAAAATATAAAAGAGATCACTAACTAAGGACCTTGAGTAGGCTGACTGCATACTCCACTTGAGCCCTCAACAGAAAACTGATTCCAGAGAAACAAATTTTCAAGAGGGACATGAAGGACTGACTGCAGCTTCTATTTATATCCTCTAAGCAAATTAAATACCCACTGCTCATCTGCCAGAGAGCTCTAATATATACATGGAATGGTTTGGATTGGAAGATACCATAAAAGATCATAAAATTCAATCCCTGTGTGCCATAAGCAGGGACATCTTCCACTAGGCTGCTCAAAGGCCCACCCAACCTGATGTGGAACTCTTCCAGTGATGTGGCATCCACAGGTTCTCTGGGCAACCTGTTTCAGGACCTCATCACCACCACAGTAAAGACTTTCTGCATAATATCTAATTAAATCATTGCTCCTTATCCAACCACTATAGGCCCTTGTAAAAAGTTTCTCTCCACATCTCTTATAAGCCCCACTCAGTGTCACGAAGGCTGTAGTAAGATACCCCTGGAGTCTTCTCTTTTCCAGGCTTAACAAAGCCAGTTCTCCCAGCCTGCCCTCACAAGAGAAGTGCTCCAGCCCTCTGATCATATTCATGTCCCTCCTGTGGTCTTGCTTCAACAGGTTGCCACCTTCCTTAATGTGGAGGTCCCAGTACTTCAGGAGGGGGTCTCATGAGAGTAGAGTAGATGGGAGAATGACCTCCCTTGACCTGCTGGCCACATTCCTTGTAATATAGCCCAGGATATGGTTGTTCTGGACTGCAAGAGCACTTTGCTGGGTCATATTAAGCTTCTTGTCCAACACCCCCAAATCTTCTTCCTCCTTTAAAGGCCAATCACAAAACTATATGAAAAGAAAACTTCAACAGACCGTAACCGGAGCTGAGACTTCCTGATACCCCCTTAGTAACCCATTGTACCAATAACTGGCTTCAAATTTTAGTTCAGAAAATTCATTTAAAAGTAGTTTAAAAAATAATTACTTTATTTCCAGTCAAGTGATATAGTTTCATTACAGGTTTCCATTTGTGATTTTGGAGTAGTGCTAGTTTGTCACTATTACATTCATAATATGCATTTTAAGGATATTAAAACACAAAACAAAAAACAAAATCAGCCAACAATCCAGAAACTGATTTTTCACTGTTCTATATGACAAGTAGTTTAATAAAATTAATGTAAGCACATCAAAGATTTTAATGAAAGAATATTTTGCTGAAATACTCCAGTCAGAAGAAATACATAATGTTTCCAATATCACTGAGATTATTTTAAAAGTATGGTTTTTATTTTAAGGGATATTTTAAGAGTTAGAAATATTTGCATATTTTTCATTTGAAATCCATTAAGAAAAAAATCCAACCAAACAATTATCCCTAAATCTTGTTAGAGCAGATACAGCTTTGATGCTCATGAAAATGTAAGAACAGGAAAAATGTAATGTTTACTTAGGATAAAAGACTACAGTAAACTTACTTTCACTCAATAAACAATGACACTGACTTTGAAGAATGATTTAAAATTAGGATTTTGAGAAAAAAAATTTAACTACTGATAAAACATAATAGTGAAGCTATAGAAACTGAAATGAATGGTCCTACAAAAAAAAAAAAAAAAGAGACTGAAAGCTTGCATCAGATACTTAGTTTCTGTTTCCTTCACTAATATCTACCCCGTACTCCACAGAGTCACTGAAATGCATCTTCAATACTTGTTTTCCATGACAATTCAATTTTTACCTAATTTGAAAGCAAAACCATTAACCAGTCTAAGGATTATACTATTATTATTGAATATCAAAAGAAGATTTTAAAAATGCTATCCTATTTAAACAGTGAAGATGGGATGGGACTTAAAAAGTGAGTTGTTTCAAATTTCCATTCTAAAGACAGTAAAGTCAACTAGGTGAACAATGATAAAGAAACCACTAGCCAGTAAATGTCCAGAACAACAAACAGTGTCTCACTAAACAGATATATCCCCTTTTTAATCCGATTTTATCTTATTTAGGACAGATACATAGCTTTTTTTAGTTACTTTTTGACTGTAAGCAGTTCTGTAAGCCCCTTCCTCTCAAAGGAGCAGATTTTCTTCACCTCTAAGTAATGTGCCAGCCAACCACTTGTTGA
This sequence comes from Lonchura striata, assembly GCF_050655825.1. Taxonomy (NCBI): domain Eukaryota; kingdom Metazoa; phylum Chordata; class Aves; order Passeriformes; family Estrildidae; genus Lonchura; species Lonchura striata. The sequence continues at coordinate 68,121,718 of NC_140703.1, forward strand.
GAACAAGAGATCCAACAATGCCACAATTTTTAAAACAAACAACCTCCTCACATTCTTGAAATTAAATCTAAATATTTTTTAAGTATGTGAACAAAAATCAAAAGAAAACCCCTTTATTAATATCTATACTATTAAATACATTAAGGTATTTAAATCATGTGCTCCATGATGCCCTTTCCCAGCCTACAGTTGAATACATACTTCCTATGTTTTGACCACTAATAATAAGAGGCCTTCACTTTAAATTGTGAGCATGATTTAGCAGTCTGTAATTCATCCAAGGCTATTTTTAAATCATTTTAAACAACGCTCATAGTTTATCTCTTAAGACCTCAGAACCCTGTGATTCAAAACAGGGTAATAACATCTACATTAATACTTTATTCATACCAAAAAGTGCCTCCAAATACTTATATTTACATTTATAATTTACTTATACTCACTAGGCATTCCATTTTTCCATTTTTGACATGAATTTTTAAAATAGAAAACACAATCCAACTAAACAGTGTGCTTGCCGTTCAATGGTGGTTTGCAATTAAATGTGCCAGACATCTGTGAAAGTCTTAACTGGTGTTTACGAGGAAAAAGGAATGGCTCTGCAACTTTAAAAGCACACAAAATTAAACAATGTTAATCTCACAAAGAAAATCTACACAAAGAAAATCTTACATAAGCATTCATGATAACTACCAAATATAGATAAAGACAATCAAATGTTTCTGGGTAGAACACACACATATAAACTAGTAGTAGTAGTCAACCAAAACAGAAAATCCTATTTGACAGTGATAAGAAAGAAGGCATTCAAAAATGATCCTGATCTTTTCTTCTGTGAAAAAAGAAAAATCTTCCAGTCTCCCTCTTTAAAATAGAAATCATCCAGTAATTGTGCCATAGTAGTATAATGCTTAACTTTAAATTAGGAAGGTGCATTTTGAATATATCCAGAACTGAAAAACTTAAAAAATTCCCATCCATTCATTTGTTAAATTTAAATTGTAAGTTACCAGTCTACCACCATAATAAATAAATGACAGTTTTCTGTTATATGAGACAGTTTTAAATAGAAGTAGCTGTCTGATAAGGTTTGAAAAAGAAAACATTTAATTTCCTCTTTAGCACACTTAATTGTAATATTACAAGTCAGGGTAAAACATGTCTAAAACCCACTATGAACTTGTCACAATGAGAACATATATAGTCTTCTTTCTGTTCAGCTAGGGCTTTAAAAGCACAATGTAGCTATAGGATACAAATCCCACAAGATGCAAGTTCTGAGCCTTCTATGTGAAAGCTGGGCTTGTATTTTCAGTGGGTGTATTATAAAAGGGGTGCTAGTTAGTAGGAAAAAATCCCAAGATGTGTAAATAAAATCTATAGAGCATCATATGTAAGGACTTTCATCCACATCACATGGAGTAAAATGTGGAATTAGTGACAAAAAAATTTAACACAAATTATTTACTGGTATCACTGCCCTCTAAGAAGTCTTTTAATAGCTTCACGTGTATGAAGAGAGAGATTCAGCAATCTGCATAAGAAAGCTGATGAATCTCTGTCAAACAAGACTTTCCAGAGGTAGCAGTATATTTACTAAAGAGCCATGTGCCACTGCCAGTTCTCATAACTAGTCAGATTCTATTGGGGTATCACAAATGGCAATGCTCCTAGAACAGCCACTAGGCATAGCTAAGCGTTATTCATCAATCACCTTTTTTTGATTATACCCCACCATTGCAAATGTCAATGCAATTAGGAAAGTCCACATTTCAAAAGCTGAAAAGCAGCTGTTTGTTGAAATACAAATTAATAGTAGTGTATAACTATCAATCCCTGCATAGAAGCCTAATTCTGTTTACAACTACATATAAAAATATTTAATCTACAGGTTTACTGTATCTCCTTACACCTGGTGGCCACCAAGCTTGGCTGGACAGGGGGACAAATATAAAACAAAAGGCTCATGGGTCAATATAAAAGCAAAAATAGAGATCACTCAGCAATTACTACCATGGGAAAAACAGGCATGAGTTAAGGAAACAAAATTATTAAAAATCAATAATAAGGCAATTATAAATAAAATCAAACTTTACAACACTGTTCCTCCATCCCTCTCATTTTTTTTTCCAAGCTTAACTCCCTCCTGCCCCCAAGCAATAGGGGCAGTCATTCATCCGTTTCACATTGTCTCCATCACTTCTTTCTCCTTGTTCTCCTCCCATGCTCCAGCACAGTGTCTCTCCCACATGGCACATTCCTCCATGATCTTCTCCAACATGGGTCCCCCTTCCACAAGCTACAGTTCTTACAAAAACTGCTCCAGCATGGGTCCCTTCCATAGCGTGCAGTCCTTTAGGAATAGATTGCTTCAACATGGATCCTCCATGAGGCCATGAGCTCTGACAGAAAACTTGCTTCAGCACAGGCTCTCCATAGGGCCATCCCTCCTTTGGGCATCCCTCTGATTCCTGGTCATCCACAGGTTGCAGGTGGACCTCTGTTCCCTCACAGACCTCCATAGGCTGCAGAGGAACAGCTGCCAGACCATGGTCTACACTACAGGCTGCAGGGGAATCTCTGCTCCATCAACTGAAGCACCTCCTCCCTCTCTGCTCACTGACCTTGCTGTGTACTGGGCTGTTCCCCTCATATATCCTCACTCCTCTCTCCAGCTGCAATCACTCCTCTGCAGTAATTTCTTTTTAAATCTGTTGCCCACAGTCACTGCCACCATTGCTGATGGGTCTGGCTGGCATCAGCTCCTGGCAGGTTCTCACAGAAACCACCCCTGTAGCCCCCCCACTACTAAAGCCTGGACACATAAACCCACTACATCCTCTGAGACCAGGATTATACCACTCCAATCCCCAAACTCGACACCTTCAAAAGCTAAGCATTATCCCACACATTATCCTCATGAAGCATCATAATACAGTTTTTTTATATTACATTCTACTCCCGCAAGATCAGTTTTATTACTTAAAAGTATTTTTCTTCTACAGCTTATTTTGATGCTTATACAATAAAAGATTGGGGCAAGTCTTTGGTTTCAGTCACGGTACAAACCTATTGACCTAGAATGGTTATTCTGAACTTAAAAATATATGAGAAGAAAAAGACAACTGAAAAAAACCGAAAAATATTACAAGGGAAACAGAACACAAACTATGAAGCTGGAAGCTACCTACCACGTAGCAGTACCAAAATGTATTAACAATTACTGCTAAATGCCACTTTTCTCAATAACTCTCTTGGCTGTATTAATTTTTAATAATGCTCAAGTAGCCTTTCATTACAGTGTTTTAAAGATCTCATTTTACAATACTAAGTATAGACTATTTAGTTTGATTTCCATTTTCTAAATAAATAGAAATGCAAAAGAGTCTTTCTTAAGTTAGGATTTCTTTTAGACCACAAATCTCCCTATCTCCTAGGCAATTTTTAGGATTTCTTGAAGGAATTTTAAATCAAAATTCATGTTGGTTGTACTGTCAGCTGCAGCTGTGCCATGTCTTGCTTGTAGTATGAAGTACGTGTCCCCTCAACCATTCATGCTGTACAGAATGCATACATAAGAGAATTTTTAAACCTGTGATTTTTCAAAAATTAATGCAACAAACATACATGGTCATTTCAGATGTACTGCTTAAGAAAAAACAACCCAATGTTCACCCGCAAAAGTGTTCAGCTTGTTTTATTATCTTCTTATCAAGGAAGGCCTAAAATTTACTATAACTCCACAAGGAGCATATGAGAGAGGAATTTTGAAATAATAATTTAAACAAGATGTTCCCAAGATTCCTCTGACCTCCAGAAATTTAGATTGCAATGACATTTCAGGACTTTTACTGTTTCTTCTGCACTTCTAGATAACACCAGACTTTTGGTACAAGATGCATTTAGGATTGATCTCAGCCAGAATAAAATACAATATATGTGCTGTTTTCTTTACAGAGTGAAGTAACTTCTGGCTAAAACAGAGCTCTGCTAACTTAAACCAAGTTGAAAAGACAGTTACGTCCTAAATCCTGCATGAGTAAAAGTCCATTACAAGTACTTGCAACCATCTTAACTTCAGAGGGCAGGCTAGGACCAAACCAAAGCTGTGACAAATGATCCAAGAGCTTAAATCTGGACTACAAAAGGTATTCTCTGTTTACACTCTGAAACCTCTTAACTGCATTTAATTTTAAGAGAAAGATTTCTTAAAAATTTCAACACAAAGCACTTTGAAACCCACATGCTGGCTTAGACTCTGGTATTAACAGATGGTGATAATTCCCTCAGACACCTCAAAAATTAATAAAACATCATGTAACAAGTCATTTCAAGGTCTCTGTAAATCCAGGCAGACGAACACTGAAAGATAACCTGTTGTACTCATGATTTTCCCATAATGATGTTAGGTTTTTATTTTTTAATGCAAAGCTTCATTTTAACACTACCATTTCTCAATAGGTAAACTTCATCTAAACAACTAACAATTTGGATAAATTTGATACATTTCTGGTACTTTATTTTTTTTTAAGACTCAGGAAAATATCAGCCTCACTCAGCTGAAACTCCTGCTTTCCTTCTTTTCTTATCCTACTTGATTGTGCTTAGGTACACTAAAGGCTCTTAATATATTATAAATGTATTTGCATTAATTTGAGCTGTTAGGTTTCTGAAAAAGGGAAAGTTTAAACTACAACTTCAAGTGATAAAACAGATTACAGACTTGAAAACTACTTTTTTAACTGAGACGGGACTAAGTAGGTCCAAATTTAGTCTTACATAGAATTTAATCACATTTTATTAAGGAAAAAAAATGCAAACAAACAAAAACTATTTTACTATAGTTTATCTTCCTTGTTATAGAATCATCACAGAACCACAGAACAGTTTGGGTTTGAAGATACCTCAAAGATCACCTAAATCCAATCCCCCTACCATGTGCAGGGACATCATCCCGTAGACCTGGTTGCTCAAAGCCCCATCCAACTTGGCCTTGAAGGATAAAAACCCCTTATACTAATAATAAGGGAAATCATCACAAGTGTGATGATTTCCCTTATTATTAGTATAAGGGGTGATGAAAACATTACTGGGAAAAACCTGCTTCTGGGTCTTAGAAAATACCTGCAATTATCAACTTCACTGATCCATTTTAAAGACTGCATCAGCTCCTATTCAGTGAGCACTATGTTTAAAATGTCAAATACCATACTGTATCAACTATGATAGACTGACTACCTCTCAGTGACTAAGCCTACACATTGTTCTAGTTACAGTATGTTTATTACTGCACATTATAAGTTACTTTGAATAAATGCTTTTCTGTTCATGAAACATGAACTATAAAAATTTTGTTACACAATCATCTTTGGTTCATATATTACCGTTTCTAAGTTGCATACAGTTACATATGCACGTGAAGTGCTACTGAATATTTAATATATAACTCTCAGACTATATATAAATTTATGAATCCATTCTTTTTGACAAACCCAACGCAGAATTTCAACAGCCTTGGCTCTATACTGAATTTTGTTTTTGTAACTTTCCTTCTAACATGAAGCATCTATTGCTTTGAAAACTACACTAACAGTTCTATTTTAATTTCATTTCATGCTAATTTGTTGAATAAGATAGTATTTATAGTATATGTAAAGAACCACAAAGTTTCATTAACTCAAGTACCATTAACTTTGTACTTTCTCTGCAAAATATTAAATGTACTTACATTTTATATTTCCGAAATCCAAGAAATAAACTTACATACAACCATAACTTTGATTTGCAGAACAGACAGACAGACTTGGGTTTGTGTTTCATCCAAGACTATCTATTAGTAAGCAGGCACAATGGATGAAAAGCAAATGTTCACTGCTGTGGCCCACCAAAGTCTGTTTTCTTTCTTGGCTGCATGTGGTGCGAATTTTCCTTTGCTGAGTTAAGCACTGCTACACTGGATAATCTGTGGTAGATATTCCAGCTCATACTGTGAGATGAGGAAGAAGATTGCTATAATTAAAAGGCTTCCCAGACTCCACCTCCCATTTTTTCTTATCTGCACAAGAATAAAGATTTAAATGTGTGAATGATTAAGGGATTGGAACATTTGACACACAAAGAAAGGCTGAAGAGAGCTGGGATTATTTAGTCCTAAAAAGAAAAGGTTTGAAGAGATCTTATAGATGTGTATTTCTAGCAGAGGATAGGGTGGGAGTAGACACAAGGGAGCCAGACCCTTCTCAGTGGTATGAGCCCAGGATACCATGATACAGTTTCTTTCCAGATGGATTCCATTCACTTCACCCTTGGACAGTAGACTCAACACTAACAAGGTCTTCTTGTAAGTCTATTTCTGCATTTACAAAGTGCTCTCTAAGGTGTCAAAAGATACAATGGAGACTGCAACATGTCCATGAGAAACAGAGGACATAAGAAAGATGGACTTCTGCAGGTTCTTTGAAGATATGTATGCCATAGCTGAAGACACAGAAACAGCAGCAAAGAAGATTTTCAGAACCCCAGAGATTAAAATATGGGGCAAGGGCTCCACATATCTCTTGGGAAATTCAAGAATGAATCAGCTCCCATATCCTAAGCATATTGCTTGGAGCACCTTACCCAATCCAATGCAGCCTTACACCAACATTTCCATCAGTTTCAGCTATTCAGGAGATGAATATTAACAGCCAAGAAGCCATCAGTCACATATATGACTCATAAATACTGCATACACCTTGCCATTTACAAAAACAGGTAATTTATTTCACTGGAACAACAGAAGGAAAAGAGGGAGTGCTGAGCTTTTATTGGAGTTCTCAAACTCACAAGAAATCGGCAAAAGCCACCAGCCTTGAAAGCGCAACACAACACTTAGTAAAGTTCTTTACCCTCTTCCTTATTCCATAACTTAACATAGCCAAAAATGCACCTTTCAGAGGCTCCTCATTAAGTTTCATTATTGACATAAAAATAATGACTTGAAAAGCAATTAAGCTGATTTTTTTTCCATACACATTAGGCTTTCTTCTCTTTTCAGGCTTTCTTTTCTTCTCTTTACCAATCCTCTCAACATTCCAATTCCTGCAACTAAATATGTTTGCTCCCATTATGAATATGCTATGCAACTGGAGCTGACATAGCTCTATAGCTCCATTCCAATGTGTTTTGTCCTACTGGAAGGGACAGACAGTTTTCCTGTTCTTCCAGCTATAAAAAAAACCCATACATTTGATTTTGCTCCCAATTAAATCAAGATTTTTTTTTTTTTTTTTAATGCAGTGAGCCACATTACATATTGTTTAAGATTAAGGGTAAACTGACTGGTCAGGCATGAGCAATACCAAACAGTTTGGCTTCAGATGGTTCATTACTAGTTGAACATGTATTTCATGGCTACTATTCTATATTTAATGAAAGCACATTTTATTGTTTTCTCTAAGTTTTTAGTTGGAGTCTGTTGCAACAGGTTTGTATGAGATCCTTTCTCAATCAAAGGACAGGCTTTCAAATTCATATTTGTATTTATATTCAAACTATTTTTTTATGAAATAAAATTTTTAAAAAGACAAACATGCTATAGTGGCTCTTAAATCAGGCAACCAAAGTTCAATAAAAGTTGGAAAATTTGTGTAATTTAATATTTGTCACAGAATATGAAGACTTATAAAGCAAAAAAAAATAAGTGAGATCACATAAAACTGATTACAATGCCTCATTAGTTTAGAAGAATCTGCTCAAAGAATGATTATTTCCATCCTTCTGTCTACACTGTCCCAGTACTACAAAAGCCATGAGGTAACAAAAAGCATGATATGAATAACAACTTCACTCACCAGTGAATATTTTGCCATATCTCCCTTCCAGCTAATTCCAAAACTTAATACTCATTCCACATAGTTAAGGAAGGGTTTCAACTGTTAAACAAAAGGGCAGTGAAAGAAACATCATTTTGCAAAGACAGATGCCAAGCATTTGTAAGCTGTTGAACAGCATTAGCAACACTCGCATTTATACAAGCTTTCAGTGAATTGTCACATTGAACAATTTCAGTGATGCAACCCAATTTCAAAGCAAAGCAGGGTAGTCATATCATAGGGTTGCATTAAAATAAATTAATTAACATGGCTGGTGTAAACCTCAGCAATACCAAAACTACTTAGACTTACTTATTTACCAAAGGCTATTATTTTTCATTATGTCAAAAGTACAAAAAAATGCTAAACTGTAAAAATTACAGGAATGCAATTTTAGCAATCAGTAGGTTACAGAAGTCAAGGTGTTTCTCCACTGGAAATAATAAATAATCTTTCTCTTAGATATTAATGTCATTAACAATCTTCTTAAACTGAAGCTATGAAATTATAATTCAAATAGCTGAAATCCTTATTAATCCTATAGTTGAATTCGATATTTCTATAATTAAGGAAGGAATATGTGACTCTCTGCAAATAAAATATTTTTTTACATTTTTCGTTATCTTTATGCTTATGATCATGTATCAGATACTGTATCATTGTAGTACATCTGTGCCAAACTTTTGCAAGACAGACGTGGGAAGTAGGTCATTGAATTCAAAACTGATGTTTCAAGAGATCTGCTGCCTCTGATTATAAAAGCAAGTTCTAAATTTGATTCAGATTTAAAGAAAGCTTAAACATTCTGTTTGTGCAAGAATTAGTAAAGCTTCAAAATGGAGTGTTTCTATAAAAACAAATAGTAATGAATGATCAAATTTCACTAAAAAAAAATGGAACTTCATCAGTGTAAACACACACTACTACAGTGACCCTCTGACCACCAGGCACATTGAATATATAATGAGGTAGCTGATACTGTTCTGTGTAAAAGACAATAAAACACTGTACACTAATGGAAAAGCAACACAAATTAATCTGAAATAGATTTACTGAGACAGGCCGAAATACAAAATGGAAAAAGTGCAGAACCAAATAACGAACAGGTAAGACTAAGAGGCTGATTTAAAATAGCTTAGATAGCTTATTAAGTTAACATTCTGTTAATACTGTACACAGTATTTATCAGCAAAGATTCTGCTTTGCTACTAACCTAATCATAGATTTCATTCCACTTTGACTAAATTCAATACAGTGCAGAAGGGGAACAAACATTTTGGAAGGAATTCAGAGATGATTATGCAGGTTTTGGGTGTTAGTTTTTTGGGTTTTGTGTTTTTGGTTTTTTTTTTTTGAAGATGCAATATAGAAAGTGTTTCATATATTTGAGATGTATGAGTGAACACACTGAAAAGCATTAACATGAAAGAAAAAACTGCACCACAGCCTCTGAGACCTCAGCCTCCCCATGGCCCCAGCTTCAACCCCTTTGAGTGCTCATCTGAAAGCAGGGACAGGGGAAAACATGGAGGGCAGAGAGTGTATAACCAAATACACAGCTAAATGCTTAGTCTTGTAAAACACATGGCTTAAATAGGGAATCAGGTCACAATTTCATAAAAATAGCATTTTATAAAGAGAGGTGCTAATCCTTTGCTTGGTGCAAAGGGATAAAATACAGGTAGGGTCTCAGGAGGGAGAAGGGGGAAAGGCCAAGGATTGCAGGTGTTTTTTCAATACAAGTCTCACAACTTTATTCTTTCAGTGTGATAAAAATAAAAAAGCCTCTAGGTATTCACCTCACTTATAATCCATGAATTGAATCCTGTAAAGACAAGTGAGAAGTATAATCAAGATGTAAAGCTAAGAAGAAAATAGCTAGTCATAGTTAAGCATTAAGGAACATTCAGGTTCATTCCAATATGACATATTTTTAGAAGTTATCACCTATAGAAATATATCAACCCATCATACAAAACCACAGCAGATTCCAAGCCACCTGCTGAGATACCATTAGTGCTTTATGACTGATACAAGGGATGAAAAAACTTTTAAGCCATAAACATCTCCTGTCAAAGATTAGATTAAAAAAAAATCAAAAATCAGTTATAATAAAATAATTAAATGAACATTCAGTCATTCAAAGATTTTCTGTAATCAAAACTAAGTTTTCCACAGAAGCATTAAATAATGACAAGAGCTACAGTACTCTAAAGTAGCTGCCCATGGAATGTTATGACAAACTCTCACAATAGATACTCCCTTTTCATACAGCTCTGGTAGCTTGTACAGCAATGTGCAAACAGAGATTAGGTGGATACATGAGCAGGATACCAAGAGGCCAGTGGGACAGACAGTAACTTGGACAAGGCCTGCCACCTTCAGTTAGGCATCACCTAAACCAAAACACACAAAAAGCAAACAAACAAAACCCCCCAAAAATTCCCAACTTCACTGTTTTGATTAGTACCATCTATCAGCAGAGAATGACACTCAAAATTAGATAAAGAAAATGGAGTATGACTCTCAAGCCTGCAAAGCTAGTTCCAGAAGAAAAACAAAAGTCATATGAGAGAGGCTACAGCTCAGAAGGCCCACACTTTCTCAGACTACAACAGTGTCCAATGAACAAAATTGTTTCTTCCTCCCCACATGAAAGGAGAACAGTGCCATGGGACAGTGCAGCAACCAAAACTGTAAATAGATTCAAAGAACTCAGATACCAAAGCCAACTATAGCTTAAGAAAACCCTCAACCAACCTCTGAAGAAGTACCAAAGGAAAAAAAACCAAAAAACATCATTCTACACAGGCTTCCCTTTACATTTTTCCTTATGACCACTACTACAGAAAGCCTGCAGGGAGAGAAGGATCTCACATAATTCAACCATTCAACCCATTTGCTCTGAAACTGCAAATGCCACTCCTACGAGTACACAATGTGACAGAGCACTAAAAAATGGTTTACCTCTTGTGATGGGTGACTAACACTGAAGTAGGATGGAACAGCCAAGGAAACGAGAAGAGCTAGGCAGAAGTGTGGGATGCAGTCAACAAGAACAGAAAAAGACTTTTTGAACTAAGCCTGGTGTTTGACCTACTTCTTACAAGCACTCTCTAGCCTGACAAAACCTATATAAAAGCTTTCCAGATTGCACAAGGAGAACCCTGGTCAGCTACCCCTGCATCAGACTGAAATCTATTCACATCTGCATCACATAACCTGTTCAAGATGCACAAGAAAAATGAGCAGCATGTTTCAGCACCAGTCACAACTTTTTAGTATCATGCAGCTTCCTGTTCACCATGCTTATTGTGCACTGCCATATAATCAGCACTACAAAACCCAAAATCACAAATGCTAGGAAATTCAAGCTGGAGAAGAGAAAGGTTCCTAAAACCTAAGCAACAATGCAACTCACATAGTTGTGTTTGATCAAAGATGGTCAAACAAGAGTCAGTTAAAAATATACACTGAAGAAAAAAATCCCAAGACTACTAAAATACTGGAAAAACAGAATTGAGAAAGCAAGTCAGTAAAATAATGGAAGACTACTCAAGGTATATTAAAGAAAACTAATTAAAGGCATATGTGGAAACTTTGCACCAGGAAATAAGAAAAACAAAAGTAGACAAAGTAGAAGAATGCTGGTAGACAGACTGACCCACTTCCACTTTAATACCACATTTTCTGGAGCATATGGTATAGAATTTTATTTTAAACATCAGTCTAACAGCAACAAACACATCTACCATGCAATAACAACATCCTTGACAGCACCCTAAGAAAACTAATAGAGCTGTTCAAAGGGGCCTCCTCAACAACAGAAGCACACAACTGGTGTCAAAATATCCCCAAAGAGAAATCCCTTAGAGCAATTAGAGGATTACACTTTTTTTAAGGAAATCCCTTTCTAGTTTGGTGCTTTGCAGTACACAAGGGTCAATGAACATGAAGGTTCATGTGCAGTACACAAGGGTCAGAGCACGCTGAGCCTGAGAATTCATATTAAGCCTGTGGACCAAAACCATCACAGAAGAACGCATGTGATACAATGAGGCATTCTCTCCTACTTCCAGAAATGTAAAAATAATACAATATTCTATAAACATTCTAAAAAAGCTTTAAGCTCATAGATTCTTAAGATCTTCTGACCTTCACAGTACTTTCTAAGGATAACTGAGTCCTTTATAAGCATTGGCATATAAAATGCTGAATCCTCTCTCCATTATGTCGTTCACAATAATGTTAAACAATGAAAAATAACATGAGCAACACTAGATATTGTACAAAGTGACAACACCGTTAAATAAGTTGACCAGTTTAACAGAACTTTGAACACAGCAGGTTCTGAGGAAACTCTAAGAAAAGCATCAAGAGAAACAACTAATCTCATAAACAATGGAGGAATGCCCAAGAACAAAATATTGTCTGAGCAGAAAGACCACTGTTAAAATTTGGCAGAGCTTAAAATTCAACATGATATTGGACCAGAAAGATTTTCAACACTGCAAAAAATACACTTCCTCACCTCATAGATACAATAAATCACTATGTCCAGCAGTATCAAAAGGTACTACATGAGTTAAGTCCAAAATGCAGTACTAGAGATCACAGTGTCTAGCCACTAAAACAAACATGTAAAGGTAAAAACTCTTCAAGAGAAACCCTAAAAGCCCAACTTCACAAGAAATAACAGCGATGACCTCCATGACAAGGGCACACCAGAACAAAGTTTTGTCTCGGACATTTAGTGCTGCTTCCATGCAGATGCAGTAAGAGTAAATAGACTTATTTAAGCTTTATACAAAGGACAGCAATACTCTCTGATAATAAAATTTAAAAAGCATCTCTAACTTCTGATTCTCTCTTATAATAAAACATCTCAACTATGTACAATTCTTACATTAAAAAGTTATTACCAAATGGCTTATAGCAACCAAATATGGCATAGTATAAGTTACATTTCTCTCAGAGACTTAACATATCAAATGATGTATCAAAACAAGATCACTGCTCACTCATTATCACACCTGCATCCAAAGTCATGCAGGAGTAGTACAGGTAAAGCGTGAAGAAAAACAAAACAACAAAATTACCAAACCAAATAGTTATCTCTACCCCCAGCTACCCACTGAAGAATGTTTGTAAAACAGAAAAATGAACTTTATTTCAAGTTGCTACTAAAATCCTTAATGCAGAATGAGATAATATTTAGTAGTTTAGGCATATGCCATCAGCCTAACTTTATATCTGCCATATTCACTTCTTGTTTCACAAGTGAGTAAATTAAGTTTAAAATATAAAAACCTGATTTTGAAACATTTACTGCCCTGAGAAGAAAAAAATTACAGACACAATACAGCCTTTCTCTGCTTTGGGAATACTGACTGTTGTATATTAGAGTCCATCTGTTAAGTAATGACTGATCCAGGATGCAATGCTGCTGCAGCAGACTCACAAGCAGTTTCACATTCATATACATCTCCCAGTGCTGAGAAAACTGTTAAACACTCTTGTGTTTATTTCAAAATATAAACATTGTTTTCAGCAACAGGAACTGATTAGTAGGTCTATCTTATATTCAAGCAATGGATGTCCTCCACATATATACCAAAACATACTCTTAACCTCTCCATCAAAGATGAGGCAATGTTAATCCACTTGCTGGTGCACTAACAGCCAGAATTAGAATGAGCTTAAATATCAGTAAGAATGAAAGAAGAAAGAAAACTAGGAAGGGATTAAACATCATTGTATCTGTCATGATCTATACAGAGACAGTTAATAAAATAACTGCATGTCATTGATTTATTTTGAGAGCTACATTTAAATAAATGGGTAATAAACCAATGAAGTTGTGATGACTTGTACCATACTTGTACCGTACATATAAAGAACAAAAATAAAATTTACAAGTCACACTTCAAGCTGTCAAACAGCTTGTAGAGAAGAATGGGAAATATACCAGATTACTGTTTTGACATATTCACAAAACTATCAGTTTTAACCCTATGTGTTCAGCTATGCCATAAATATTAAAATGATCTGACCAAAATACGTCCTTCCCTGCATGCTGCAGCTTTTCCATTCAGTCTGTGCTAGGTCAAATGCAAATAACTGTCAGACAGAAGAATACACGTTTTTAAAGTGTTTGAAACAAAATATATTCTTTACATGACTTTGTATAAAATGATTGGAGATCAGAAGTATCAAACTCATTTGAAACAAAGGCAGTTTAAATTAATTATCATTCAGTTTTGAGTAGTCGTTTTTCTATCCTATTTTATGTGCAAAATTTGAGGGTATTTCATTGACTGAACTGCTTCAAAGGTTTTGCTGCAGCAAATCTTGCATTCAGGAACAGCACCAAATTGCACATAATTGAAAGTGATTCATTTTTAGATGCACTCGCTTGGCTTCTGTAGGTTCCTCAGGCTTTGGTGTAGGTAGCGCAAAAACATTAAGTCATACAGTCCTGCAGTAACTCTTTCACTCCATGAATCGAGCAGCTGACTAAGAAGCTACATTTTAGCATTTTCTCCTTGTTTCAGCTATTTACCTCTGTACAATAGTATTTTGCAATGCACAGACCTTGGACCAAAGTAGCAACAACACTTACTTTTGCAGACAAGAATGTGTCTTGGAAAGCAGGGCAGGTTATTAAGACTTGTGCAACCCAATACAATACTGCAAAACAACTAACTCTTTATTACACATATTAAAGGGTATTAAATCCTTGCAAAAATCTCCTTTCCCCCCTTCCTCCACATAAAACGCTCAACTAGCTCTGATCTAACAGGGTTAAACCCTTCACATGTTTCAGCCACCAAAAAAAAAGATACCAGCTCAGGCTGGGCTTTTTTAATGCTTTTCAATTAAACAAAGATACTACACGCATGCCACTCTTCTCAAGAGGAAGCTACTAGGTTAAAGGGCAGCGTCCATAACACGAAATTGCAAATTACTTAATCTCCTTTTTTTTTCTCTTCTCACTGCAAATTGCACACACTACACTTCTGCAGGAGGCGGCCGGGACGAGGCACTGGGAAGGGGAAGAGTGGCCTGTCTGTTCTAGGTAGGGTCCTGCCCGGAGTTTAGGGAGCGCTGAGGGGGCTTCTGTCACATGCACGATGGACGAGGAGATGAGCAGGTCGCGGGATTAACGAGGAGTTTGGGAAGAAAGGATGTCTGGAGAAGGGCCAGGGAGGGACAGGGGGCTGGGAGGACGCAGGTCCCTGTCGGGCGGCACAGGGGCGGAGGGGCGCAGGGGCAGCCCGGGAGGAGGTGGGCTGCGCGGGCCGGTGCCCGCCGGGGCGTCACCGGGGCGGGGTGCCCGGCCGCTTACCAGGTTCAGCACCGTCTCCACGATGTCCCGGTTGCTGACCTCCCCAACCTGGATGAGTCCGATGAGGACGGCGAATTTCATCCGGATATTGCGGATCGGCACCGACGGGTTAATCATCCCCGCGGCGAGCACCACGGACCCGGAGCCCGACGCCCTCAGCTCCCCCATCACCGCGACGCTGCTGCTGCTGCTGCCGCCGCCTCCGCCGCCGCCGCCTCCACCGCCGGCCCCGACGGAGATAAGTCCCGCGGGCTGCGGGTCCGGCCCCGACACCGGCTTCTCGCTCGCCATTTACCCCCCGCCGTTACCGGCACCTGCCGCCGCCGCCTCCCCGCCCGGCCGAGCCGAGCCGCGCATCCACCGCAGTCGCACCCGGCGGGGCCCCAGGGAGCCGGCCCGAGCCGCCGGCACCGTCCCAGGAGCCGCTCCCCCGCTCCGCTATAATGAGGGATTATTATGGGCGCCGATGCCCCGTTAGCCGAGGACTGCCCGGCCGGGGCCGCCTCCCCGCCGCGAGGCCGGAGCGCGGGCGGCGCCGCGCGCGGTGCGGTGCGGCCCGGCGGGGGCGAGCGGCGCGCGGGGCGTGCGGCGGCGCGAGCGATGCCGCTGCCGCTGTTGTTGTGGAGCCGAACCCGCCGCCGCTCACGCCGCCATGTTGCCGCCCCCTGCCTGCGGTAGCCGCCAGGGCGCCTGCGCCGAGCCCGTCGGGGGAGTGGCCGGGCCGGGCCCCCCCAGCCGGCCGGGCACAGGTGAGCAGGTGCGCGGGGCCGCCGCCTCCCTTCGGGCGCCGCGGGCCGCGCCCTCCCGCTCGGGGGATTCCGCAAAGCCACCCGAGGGCACGCGGTGCAGCCCCCCGTGCGCCCGCCCGGCCGCGCCCCGCCGCCCCAGGGCGCCCCCTGCGGGAGGGGCGGGCGGCGCTGCCGCACCGCCGGGGCTGCGGGTGGTGTGAGGAGCCGCCCCCTCGCCGCCCCCGGGCCCTGCGCTGCCCCGGCCCCCGGGCACTGCTCTGCCTGGTGGTGCTGCTGTGCGCAATGATGTCCAGTTTTCCCAAGCCTCTTCTTTGCAGTGATGCTCCTTGCAATGAGCATTTTTGTCAAGTCTCTCCAGTACTAGAGAAACAGAAGTACCTCCGATGCTTTGAGGATACTCAATTATTTTAATCGTTGTTGTATGTGTTGAATAAAGTTGTATATATTTGCTGTATGTGTGTTGGAGTTAATCCATACCTGTTAAAAAAAGATGTTCGTGGCTTCATGGTGACTCTCATCACAAAGTTTGATTTTACAACAAAGCTTGCCCCCTGGCCATAGAATGCCATTCACCCTGACTCTTCTGTATCTCCAAACTTGGGGTTCTGACTGGATTGCTGGTCCTCCTTATATCCAGCTCTAGGTAATAAACTACAAAAACACGATGAATCAGCAGAACTGGACCAGTACATCCTCCTAGATTACAGCAGCTGCTGTAAACTCCACCGAAAGAAAGAGGATGCCTCAGCTCTGTACTAAGACGCATTTGTTCTGTCAATGGAGATACAGTATTATACATTTACTTTTTTGCCAAAGTCCATAGGTGCTTTTCAGTGTGTATAGCCTGGGTACATAGACATGACTAAAACAGTGGTTAGCTGTGAACACAGAACCAACATTATTTCAGAAAGCTAGAAAAGATTGGAAGACACCCCAAAAGGTCATTAATGAGAGATAAGAAAGCATAACATTTTCTTGGAAGGAATTCCTTTACAATTTACACCAGCCACAAGCAATCATGTATGATTCATAATAAAGGTGTACTTTCATTTTTTATATTCATGGAGGTGCCAAAGGTTCTATTCTCACCAGCAGCAGAACTAGCAAAGCTGAATACATGCTCACTAAACAGCTTTCAGGAATACATGACCTCTTTTGCAAAACTGAAACCTAAGCCTAGAACTCTGTAACAGTGACTTAAATTCTAACATCTTCAGGAGCTAGCCCACAACAGTCAGTTGTCTTGATTATTATCCCATCTACAACATCTATATGGTGAGACATATTGCTACAAATAATATTGCTGGTTGAAACTTCATGTTGGCTGATGGATTGACTGGTTTTCTTGTTCAAGTTCATCTCATGGTTACTGCCTGTCCTTGCCAAATGGGTAGGAAGCTGTTATAATTGCTTTCCTACTGGTAGGTATATTAAATTGGATCTCTATTGACTAACTTTCACAAATCCCAAAATAAGTTCAAAGCTTTGAGTCCCATTGTTAAATTTACTTAAAATTTGTCAGCTACTTGTTCATCTTCGTGGTGGAATGGGTGAACTAATAGCACATAACCACATAAACTTTTTTCCACAAGAAAATCAGGATAACAAAATATAGTTTAATAAATTTTATTTTCCATTCCAAATTTCATGCTACTCTTCATGGAAGACTCCATCATTTGCCCATGTACCCAACTGCTGCAGTAACTCCTGAATACAGCTGTTCTGTATACAACTGTCAATGCATTCCTCCACACTGAATTTCTGATAAAATTGCAATTATGAATTTATTTAAAAGTTGAATTAGTCAAATCCTTTATTATATAATATCCTGTTTTAACTGCTGAAATCATGTAATACACTACACATAGTATAAGGTAAAAAAACATTAAAAGAAGGTTAATGTTTAATAGCAGAGACTTCCTTTAGTTCTTAAACTCATATTTGGTTTTACAAATAATTTTTTCAATTTTTCATGTTCGCTTTATTTTTATAAGCTGAAGTGTTGTTAAAAAGTAGCTGTCGTCTCCAATCAACAGTGTTTGTTTTTGATAAGCAAACTTTCATTGAGGTGAGCCATTCATCAACTCATGTGAACATTATTGTAGCACTGGCATTCTGAAAGAAAAACAAATTTGAAACATTAATCTCAGCCCTTTAGTAATTGCAGCTCTGGTGTTCATTTGCTTCCATTCTAGCACCTCATCAGACTGAAAATTAAAGTAAGAGTACGTACACAAGAAATGCTATAGAACAGGATTCATATCTTTCCTTTAAAAATATTGTTTGTCTCATCTTCTTGATATTGACATTTTCATTCCAAAGACTGTGAATTTCTCAGTGATAATTTAATTCATGAGATGTTTAGTTGGATCTCAGTCCAGCAAGGTGTTCTGCATTAGCAAATCATAGAATTTGCATAATTGTAGCCATTTTTAGGTCAGCATGCAAGATCAGTCATTGACACAGGCCTAGACTAGGTGTGGCAGGGATAAAAGGATGAATTCCTTCATCCTTCACAAAAACAGGATGATGACAGGATCTGATCCTTTCTGTTCCTGTACCCTTTACAACACTTGCTCCCCACTGAGAAAGCACTGAGAGAAAGCAATCCCTTTGCTTCCAGTGTACTTTCCCTCAGCTGTAAGGGTTGAGAGGAAGGATTTTTTTTTCCTGTGATATTCTTCAGGTTTTCTCAGATTCCATTCTCCACAAATGCCAGAAGGTGGTCTCAAATATAATATCAAAAAACAAAGGAAAAACCTTTTTCCATGCTCTAATTTGCCACAAGCAGATGGAGAAGAAAATAAAACTGACAAATAAAGTTTAAAGTTTTAGCTCAATTTTTATTTCAGTTCTAAAATAAATTCTAGCAATCCTACTTCATTTTTGGGGTAAAAAGATTATGTAATCATTCAACTGTGAAAGCTTGACAGAACATGCTTTAGAAGACAGACTCTTGGCTACAAAACACGGAACTATTTCAGTAAATAGGGGCTGCTCTGTACAGGCATATATTTACACTGACTCTTAGAAAGAAAGTGGGTTTTTAAATAATGAAACTATATAGATCAGAACTGAACCATGTTTGAAAGAAGAAGAGAGTTTTAATTTGTCTGCCAGTGTGGCATCAAAATGATGCTTGCTTTACTGTGTCCATATGAGGACTCCTGTTGTGTTTAATTAGATTATTCTTATGAGTAAGGATAATGTGATTTGTTCCTGTGCCAGGATCAGGACATGCTATTAGCCCCTTTCTCTTGAAAATCAGGATTTCTTGTAAGTTCCAAAAAAGTAAAACCCTGGCAGATGTAAACAGAAAGGCCATCACAGCATCTAAATTTTCCCTGCTATGCATATGGGTTGCACCAAATAGGACCATGGAATCTGAGTTTGATGGGACCTTAAAGATCATATACTTCCAAGCCCCTTCTGTGGAAAGGGATACCACCCACTACACCAGATTTCCCAGGACCCCTCACAGCCTGGTCTTGAACATTTCCAGGGATGGGGCATCCACAATTTCTCTTGGCAACCCATTTCAGTGTCTCACCAGCCTCACAGCGGATTTCTTTCCTAACATCTAACCTATACTGAAACCTCTTTCAGGTTAAAACCATTCCCCCTTGTCCTGTGATTAGATTCCCTCTTGAATTATCCCTCTCTGGCTTTCCTACAGACCCCCTTAAGGTTCTGAAAAGCACTATATGGTCTCCCTGGAGCTGTCCAAGTTGAATGACCCCAACTGTCTCAGCCTGTTGCTGCAGGAGAAGTGCTCTAGTCATTTGATCATCATCTTGGCCCTCCTCTGGTCTTGCTCCAACAGGTCCATGTCCTTGTGTGTGGGGCACCAGAAATGGATGCAGTACTGCAGATATGATCTCACCCGAGCAAAGTGGCGGCGGAGAATCCTCTCCCTTGACCTGCTGCCCACACTGCTTTGGACACAGCCCAGGATATGTTTGGCTTTCTGGGCTGCAAGTGCACGTTGCTGGCTCATGTGCAACCTCTCCTCCACTGGCACCCCCAAGCCTTTCTCCTCAGGGCTGTCCTCAATCCATTCTCTGCTGAACCTGTATTTGTGCTTGGGATTGTCCTGAGTCAGAAGCAAGACCTTGCACTTGGCCTTGTTGAACTTCACATGGATGGCACAGGCTGACCTGTCATGCTTGGCAAGGTCCCTCTAGATGGCTTCCCATCCCTCCAGCATGTCAATTGCACCACAGCTCAGACATGTTTCATTCACTATTTTTAACTGCCACGTGACAGGAAGCATTAAAGCAGAGGTAAAGAAACACTGAATTTTTTGCTACTCTAATGGTAAATAATTTCTACATGCTTTTTTTACAATTTTTTACTTTAGTCTTGAAAGAGAGTAATATTAAAAAAATACATTTTATGTATTTCTTGAGGCAGGTTTTGTTATACCCTGTGCAATTTCAGAAATACCATAACAGACCTTCCAAGTGAGATTCTCTACATTTCCATCACAATGAAGCATATGAAGATAGTATGACTTAAAGGAGTTATTTTGATTTTATTGCAATAGATTCTTCAAATAATCTGGTAGAAATTTTGAAAAATATAGTTATTACCTATAAGAAATTTATATTAAGCTACATTAATCTCTCTGATTTTTACACTCAGAGTACTAAAAGTAGAATAGAAATTATGTTTGTTCTCCTAGCTATAAATTCTACTGAGACAAATTCATTAAACATAAGCTTTTAGAGTAAAAAGACATAATAGTCTGAGAAGTAGTTGAACAGTAACCAGATCTACATAAAACAGAACATTTTTACTTTTAAATGAAGATATGTATTCATATGTATTCAATTCTTTTTTTCTTAATTGCTTTTATTACGGTTTAATCACAGTAAAAGTTGCATACATATAAATAGCAGGATTTGATGTTTTATTACAGAAAATATACAGCAACATTTATTGTAGTAATACATAGCTTAGCTTCTTTGAAAGAGTTTATTCTGTGATTGTTTCACAAATCATGCTTTAAAACTATGAATTTGAGCTGCTTATTCCATTTGGACATTTTATACTCATCCTTCTTACACTTTGCGAGAGCAACTATGACAGCCTTTTTAGTAGTGAAATTAATACAATAATTTTTAGTATTGATATTATTATTAGAATAATTATTATGAAGTTCAATTATGAATATTGATCTCTTTGTTGGTTCTCTATAACTGATTTTTCATATAATTGATATTGATATTGATATCTCAACTCCTTGATCTGTGGATGCTTCAATCTATGTTGTTTGCTCTTGCATAATGGGAATGTAGTAACATGAGGGCCCATAAAGATCTACTTTCAAGACAACAGTTAGGATCTTAAGAAAAGCACTACAGGTCTTTTCTCCTCCCCTTATAGTCTCTACTCTTTGTCAAGCACTCTTTTTTTCAAGCAGCCCATCACACTGCCAGCTAACTTTAAGAGTTATCCTTCAATGATTGTCACTGTGGCCAAATCCCAGGAAATCAGTCAATTCTGCCATTGTTAGTCCAAGACACTTTTTACAATTAGATTTCTATGAGCTTTTTTTAGCACAAAATATTTTTTTAAAAAATTCCAAACTCTAATTATGGTTGAAAACCTGTAAATTACTGTTACTTCTAACAAACTTCTTTTAGCGTGTATCTAAACAATAATGGATAACAGAAATTAACTTTTGGTGAAAACACTGTCATAATGCAATGAACTAATTGTTGCTATGAAGCAAATATTTGTTGAATAAAAAGACCTAATTCATCAACAAATTGTGTTTATTTTATGTGCTCTGCATGCTTTCACTTCAGCTACTTGAAACCAAATAAATGCTTAGAGAGAAAGGATGTTGTTCACACACTTTGTCTATATGCTGGAGTATGAACAACAATAGGAGAGAAAAAGAATCCCAAGCTCTTGTATGTTATTAGAAACACATTTTCAACCACATGCCATTAAATTATACCTTCGAGAACTTAACATTTATAATACACCAAGGAGGAGAGATGAACAGAAGAATGAAAATTGATAGGCTAGTTTATCTCAGCAATGTATATGTGACTGATAGCCAAATTTCATTATTAGGGAGCACTGAAGAATTTATTGATATATCATTGATATTATCAGAAGGAACCTGATAATGTTCCTGAGTATTATTTGACATTATTTCACACTCTACTCAGCGCTTGTCAGGATGCAGCCAAACTCCCACTCTAGGCACCACAATTCAAGAAAGATATGGACAGAGGGTCCAAACCAGAGCTGCAAAGGTGGTCACAGGCTGGAGAGCATACCCCACAAGGAAAGGCTGAAGGAGTTGTATATTTTCTCTGTGGAGAAGAGGATGCTCAGGGGAGACATCATCATAGTATTTCCAGTACTTACTATCTGCTAAGGAGACAGAGACTCCTTCACAAGAAGTCCTGTGGAGAAGACAAGTGGCAGTAAGTAAAAGTTTTACTGGGAAAGTTGACATAAGAAATATATATTTTTTTTCATTGAGAACACTCATTAACTGGAACAACACCCTCAGGGTTGTGATAGAATCCCCATCACTAGAGGTTTTCAAGATGCAATCAGACAGGGTGCTAGATAATCTCATCTAGGCTCTCTTACCAACAAAAGGCAGGACTAGACCATCTGTGGATGTCCCATCCAACCTGAGCTATTCTATGATTTAATGATTCCATTATTATCTTTCCCATTTATCTATTTAGCTATTATATCTGTAACTCTGGAAATAGTTTACTAAAAAAAAAAAAAAAACACCTAATAAACATGGTTGTTATATTCCTGCAAAACATCTGATTTTCGAGAAGTTTTCTGTGTGAACATGCATGCAGGATTTATCGAAAGGAATTTGTTTAGTTTTTCATTTGCTTTCACTAAAATGAAAAGAAGATGTTATTCAGGATAGTGCTTTTGTTTCCTGCCAAAAAAAGAAACCAAAAATTACCACCACCGAAAAAAAAGCCATCTATCACCTAGAAAAGAGTGAACTATTTTCCAAACATTATTTATTTTACTTGGCTTTTGCATTACTTTTTTTGGGTATTTTATTGATGCCTTAATGATTTCCATCTATGACTGTAAAAGAAGGGATGTGATACCTAGGAAAAAGATGCATTTCTGGATGTCTACAGTTTCACCAAGGGAGTAAGTCAAGTTATTACCTTGTCATCAGAATCCCAATAGGGCTTAAAGTCATGATTTTACATTAATTTTTCAGCATCTTTACTGAAATAGTGCTTAAAGCAGGGCTGGCTACTACAGCAGAGAACCTGCAGTACTGTGAAGAGAGGAAAGATTATTTTTCATGTCTTGCAGACTACAACTTTTAAAGAAAAAAATGCCAATGTTGTTTGCTTTTATTGCTGCAACATGACACTGTTGACTCTTACTCAGCTTGTGATCCTCTGTTGCCCCTGAATCATGTTCAGCAAAAGTACAAACAAGCTGGATGAGGCACATCCTGTATTTGTGCAATTTAGTATGTCTACTAAAAGTAATGCCCCACATTTGTGTCTGTTCAATAACATCCTGTTTTTCTCAGACCATTCCTACAGTTTATCAAGATCATTCTGAATTCTAATCTTGTCCTCCAATGTACACAGTTGCTTCCAGCATAGTATTGTTTGCACATTTAATAAGCACACAATGCATTCCATCATCCAGATCATTAATGACATTATTATATCGTATCAAATCTTGGTCAACCCTGCAGAAGCCCACATGGCACCATTTTCCATGTGGACACTGAGACATCAATATCTGTTCTTCATTATAGTGAACAGTATTTACAGGTTTATTATCACCATATAATTAAAATCACATACAGACCATGATTCCAAATCTTTTTTTCAAAATACATTCTAAAACATTCCTAGAATTTGAGCTGACAATGAGGTGTGACATAGATTTAGGCTGTCAGGGTCCTTGGAAGTTGACCTGTTCTAAATCTCCCTTCCCTGATCTCTCCAATTCTCAACACTGTGAGTAACTTAGGTTGCTGAAGAACTTTTATCCAGTCAAGTTTTGTATAACTTCAGAGTTGAAGTTTCTCTGGCAATCTTCTTCCAGTGTTAGGAGTTAGTGTTACTGTTACATGTTACCCATGGTGACATTTTTTCTCCTTGTACTTATCAGTAATTTTCTCTCCTGTGATTTTTGTTCATTGCCTCTCCTATTTTCACTATGTATATCCAAGCAGCCTGGCTCCATCTACTCTGTTTTCACCTACTGCATAGTTGAAGACAGCAATTAGCTGTCACCCAGCCTTCTTTTATTACAAATGAGCACTTTCAAGCTCTATTTGTTTGTCATGTGCTCTTGTTTCCTAACTATCTTGATGGACTCTGAAGGACTCTGCCAGTTTGTCAATGTGTTTGTTATACTGCAGATACCAAGCCTGACACAACTCTCCAAATGTAGTCTAGCAAGTGCAAGGGAGAGGAGAATAAGCATTTCAAATAACCTGCTGGTTATGTTCTTACTAATGCAACCCTATTTGTATTTAAGCTTGCATTGCTGCAGAACTGCACTGTTTATTCACACTCATCATCCTAAACCTAGGTTACTTTTTACAAATCTGCATTCTAAATAGTCAGCCTGTGCCATTACAATATTATATCCCAGATGCAGGATTTTGCATTTGCCTTTGCTGAATTTCATGAGATGCTGCCAGGTTCCTGAGCACATTCCCCCCTTCTAGTAATTTAGTTGGCTGAGCTGAGGAATCTAGCTGGCTCAGTCTGAGGTCAGCTCCCTCATTGTAAGAGTTATAGCAAAGCAAGACAGAAATGAGGGCATGCCACTCCATTCTGTTGGGAACTGCTTTCTAGCAGAGGGTGTATTGCTGTGCCCTGCCTCTGCTACATTGCTGTTATGTAGCATCTACATCTGTAGATGTACACCTTGCACCTTTTTAATCCTGACCCTGGCCCAGAATCTGTGGTTTGACTTTGGGCCTAACTAACATGGCATTTGACCTGTCTTGTGGGAGCAGACTTTTAAGCTACACCTGTTCACTCTGTCCAGACCTGATCCTGGTCCAGATTTCATGACTCAGCCTTCTGGATCCTTGTTAGTGAGGTCTGCCTCTGCCTGCCTTGGTACCAGTTAGTTTCCCTTGCTGGGTAGCAGGCTTCTACTCTTTCCTGCTCTACCTGTCAGCAAGTGTCCCTGCGTCTTGAGGTGACTCCAGATGGAAGCCCAGACTTCCACCTTATCAATTTGTCCGTTTGGTGACATCATTCACAAAACTGTAAGTGAACTCCATCCTGTCATTCTAGTCTTTAATAAAGGGAGCAATAGTACCAGTGCGAAGGGCCTGAGAAAATTCTACTTCCTGGAGCCTCTACGTCCGAGGCTGGAAACCACAGCCAGACCCAACTTGCCTAATTTAGGGGCTGCTGAACTGAGTTCTTGCTATGCAGGCCCTTGCCCTACTGCCTG
Organism: Lonchura striata; assembly: GCF_050655825.1. Lineage (NCBI taxonomy): Eukaryota > Metazoa > Chordata > Aves > Passeriformes > Estrildidae > Lonchura > Lonchura striata. The sequence goes on from NC_140703.1 coordinate 68,147,124, forward strand.
TGTTGTACTACTCTGCTCCTGGCTCCCCCTTACTTGAGGAACAGTGGACTTTCACTTCTTCCTTACAAGCAGCCCAGATATCCACCCGTCCTTTAAGATTGCCACAAGTGCCAGGTGGATTTTGAGGTGCTGACCACAGGCAGCTCTGCATGCACTTTGTTGTCCACCCATCCAGTACTTCTGTTTCCTCTCTACAAAGCTACTATGAGAGATTATGTCAAAAGCTTTTTTAAAACTAAGTCAAGCAGCATTCAGTGTTCTCCCCTTACTCCCAGAAGGCAATCAGATTAGTCAGACGTGTCTTACATGTCTTTTGAAAAACCACACTGACTGTTCCTAAACATGTTGATCTCCTTTATGTGCCAGAAATTATTTCCAGGAGAACTTGTCCTGCAATTTTTTCTAGGGATTGGTGTGAGGCTGAATAGCCTATTGTTTCTACAATCTTCTTTCTCAACCTTCCTGAAGATTATTCTGATATTTGCATTTTTCCAGTCATCAGTAATTTTCCCTGACCATCAAGAACAAAGACTATATAGAACAGCCCTGCGCTGAGAGTAGCCAGTTCCCTCAGCAGTACTGAATGCATGTGTATACCCTGCTTGTTTAAATCATCATCAATTCACTCTTCCTCTAGCATGAGTAGCACTTGACTGCCACAAACTCTGCAACTGGGCCCAGGGTCCTGGAAGGGACCAGGGACTGGGAGTACACATTACTAAGTCTAAGACAAAGAAAGCACTGAGTACTTAAGCATTTCTTAAATCCTTTGTCACTTTGCCTTATTCAGCAATAATTCCACATATGACTTACTCTTGCTTTTGTTTTACCTTTAAAAGATCTTGTCACCCTTCAACTCCTGAGCTTTTGCTTTCTCAGTTTCCTCCCTGCAGCAGTGTCTCTGTAATCCTCTGGTATAACTTGCCCTCATTCTAGATACCCTGTCTTTACTTTCACCTTGTGTACACTTGCTACTTTGTATTTGAGATCAATCAAGGGTTCCCCATTAACTCAGACTGACATTCTACTGTATCTGCTTAAGTTCTAGAACAAGCAATAAATGGACCTGTTCTTGCACTTTAAGGAAGATGTCTTTGAAGATCAGTGAGCTTTCCTGGTGTCTTCAGGGCAGCCTCTGATGAAATCCTGCCAAGCAAATCCCTGAATAGGTCAAAATCTGCTCTGAAATCAAAGGTCTTTATGTTGATTCTTGTCCACATTGATTCTCTCAGGATCTTGAATTCCCATCACCCTATGGTCACTGCAGCCCAAGTTCTCGTTGATATTTATGTCACCGATCAGTTTTTTCTTACTTGCTTGTAGAAGACTTATCAGATTACCTTTGCAGCTAATCTCATGTATCACCTATGTTGAAAGATTGGATTCCAGAAATCATCTGGACTGCTTACACACCACCGTGCTACCCTTGCAGCAGATCTTAGAGTGATTAAAGGCTGTCCTCCTCTTAGCCACTGCCAAAAATCTGGCCCTGAAATCATGAGGCTTCTTTCTCAAGTCCTACTCTTGTTGACACAGTATATAATAGACATTTATTAAAGCCTCTCTATAATCCTGTTGCATGACCTGATGTTCTTGTTTACTGGTGGCAAGCATCCTTCAGTTCCACGTGCACAGAAATAGAAAAAGCTTTCTTTCTTTTGGTGGAAGTCACAAGTTTTCAGCCACCACTCACTCAAATGTAGATTCTGGATGACCTTCATGAAGAACTTGTAGACTTCCTGCCATTCACTCTCTCCAGCATTATGTAGTCTTGGCAGCTTCACCTGGTACCTCAATAATTTGAGCAGAGGACACCTCATACATCCAAGGACACGACCACTTCTAGTGGAGTCATGGAGAGAAACAGCAGGCACTCTCTGCAGCCTGAGTCATGGATGATTAAGACCCTTTCCAGGAGCTTAATCTCTGTCAGGACTTCTGCACCAGGAGCAGTCAGTCTGGCTCTGCTGGGGACCACGTGTTGTGGAATGCCAACATCATCATTGTGCTGATTCTTGCAGACCTGTGCTGCCTGAGAAGTTTCTTTTCTGCAAGTTTCTTTGTTTTTTTCTCTAAAGTGAACTGCTTCATTGACTGCAGAGTTCCTGTTTCCATTGGGGTGTTCCTGGTCAGTGGCACTCCTTAGGAGTTGGTTAAACAAGAAGCTCAGCACAATCCTGTTTCCCTGCCACACACACTAGATTACCTGCCTAGCAGGCAACTTCTCTAATATTGTTTTTTGGCTGCTGGCCATGATATTTTCACTGTATGAATGATAAGTCATTCTTTGGAAAGTACTCCTACATTGAGGTGAAGAGAAAAAACCCATAACTTCAGGGCATTTTACATTTGGCCACATAACAGGTGTTTTATAGGAAGAAATTCTGAAAACTTCTTCAACAGATACATCCCGAGATGAAGTTATTGAATGGGTTTCGTTGGTATTATCAGTCTGTATCAATCTTCCTAGGACAAAAATAAAGAAGACAGAGAGAGAGAGAGAAAGGGGCTGGGAGATTGTTAATGAATACTGACCTTTACTGAAGCTATTTGCAGATTTTGTAGGGTGACAAATTTGTCTTCACTTTCACATTTAGGTATAATTTTTGTGATAAAAGTACATAATACATTTTTTCAGAAATCTTTTTAAAAATACACAATTTTTTTGTATGGGAAAGACCATGAATAACCTTTATTTACCAGGATACCTAGTGAATCAGTGAAAGTCCCCAGGAAAACCATTCTTTACAAAATGTGTCTCATAAGAGCTGTAAAAGTTATTGCAAGATTTTCTAATGTATCATTTGAAAATTAGTAGGTGATCCAGAAATTACATTGTCATAACATGTAGGCACAAGGGAGCAGCTATTATTGCATAGGAAAACTTTGGCATTTCTGGCCTCTAAGTTTGTCCATTCTACACCTTTTTTTTTTTTCACTGAGTAAATAGAAGTTATTCTTCAAGAATGCATTAATATAACATATTTTACTTTGAGGCTCATCAACTTCTATTTATTTTCTTTTTTTTTTTTTTTCCTTTCATTGAAATAACTTGAATCTCTTCCTGTTTATAGTATTATGATGTAGTGTAGCATCAGACTATTTTCTCTTCAGGTTATACAGACTTGGTGAGTAATATCTAAATTACAATGTTTGAACAGTGGTTATGTTATATTTAATCAGAGCTGTCAGTCTCACTGTGCCATGTACACATTGCATCCCAAAGGTTTCCATGTTTGAAAAAAAAAGGCTCATCAAGACTCACAGCTTTGACCTATTTCCTTGGATACCCATTGTATTTTTATTAACCTCTGCACAGTTCAATTACTCACAGTTTCCAACTTCAGGCAGACACATCAATGCTATATTTAATTTCTTTATAGTTAGCTTGCTAGGTGTTTGGGTTTGATGTAGATGTGAGAGAAGCTGGACAATCTTAACTTTAATTTCAGTGTTGGGGTTAGATAAAGTTTACATAGATTATTTCTTCTTTCATGGAGTTTTTCTCCACTGTTTAACAGAAGGGCCCAAAAGATCTTCCTACAGTACCATATTTTTGCTTTCATTGCATAACTTTTTTAATCTTTAAAGATTCTTCATATTTTCCTATTCATGAAAACTTTCTTTGCACCCTCTGCTATCTGTGAGAGCTGTTAGCACAATAAGTGGGCTGGGCTGGCTAACCTGTACCTTTGTATTTTATGCAGAGGCAAGAAAAATTATAAGTAAGATATCTTCCTCATACCTTCTTTTTTCCCAAAATGTTGACTTTTTTTTTAAGATGCTTTAAACAGTTAGATACTCTCTGTTCTCTACTTACTACAGAGTATTGTGCTTGCTTATATTCTGGATAGGTTCATTTGAAGTTATTCTTAACCTCTTGAAGTTAAACTCAGCTTAAGCTCAGCCTAAAGCTTTCTTTTCAGACATAGTTTGTTCGGTTTGTGAATGGTTTGTGTTATTGATTAGATTTTCAGTCTTTTATTTGAAAACAAAGAGAGAGGCATTACCTTATAATTTTCTGACTAAATGCTTCTTTATAAAAACGGATAAAATCTTATTTTGACTTACTGGTGATCCAAGATACTGATTTCTGTTTGCTCTGCCTTCTGCTCTCAGACAGGTGCCTTCCCACAATATAATTTTTTTTCAGCATCCATTTGCATTCTCAGCACAAATACTGTTGGAGGGAGAGATACTTCTATCTAGTTTTCTTTCTTTCTTTCCCCTGTGTTTTCATAGAAATGGTCTGGTTGACTGGCCAGACTTTGTGTTATTTTCTGCCTGTTATTAAGCCTAGTGATTACAGCGGTGTGGTTCAGCTTATCTGTGGGCTCTGTCTCTTTGTAGACAAAATATGTCTCCTAAAAAAGTCTGCCTCGGAAGATATAAATGAGATACTCTTTTTCTCTGGTTTTCTTTGAGGCAACTTACCCTGCATATATTTTCTTCCAGCATCCCAAATGTTCTCATATCCTGGGTGAAGAACGGCCTAGACCTGACTGATGAAACAGTGAATAAAAGAGTGTGATTGAGTAAGAACTTAAATCAGGACTGCACAGTAAACATCTACATGAAGTTTGCCCTGAAGTTCTCTTCAGCAGCTTTGCTGATCTGCCTTCCTTAGGAGCTTTCTTACCTTTCAACTGGAAAGTCAGTTTCTTTTGGTTTATGACTTTCCATAAATTTTTCACTTCTTTCTTCTTAAAGCTCCAAATGTCTCACCATATTATCATTCCAGCATGGTGGCTGGGACAGTATCCTTGCAGCCGGCAACCAAGGGTTCAAAACCACTCAGATTGAGATTACATGTACTGTTAAGTAGATTGTGTTGAGTAGTGCCAACACAACCATCTGCATAGGATATAAAAACCAGCTTCTACTGTATCCTCTTTGGTGTCTGATGGAAAATGACCTCAATCTTACTTTTTAGTGATGGATGTCAATGTTCCGCCTCATATATTCAACTCAATTAGGTGTTTAGATGGTGGTATCTTGTGTATTGTAGAGTTCTATAACCTTCAATATGAAGTTTAGGTGTGCTGAAATGTTGACCTCAGAATCAGAGAATGGTCCCTGCTTCACTTATTAAAATAGATAAAATTTAAAAATAAAATCAATACAGCTGCTGTATCGTATCCTGTAGGGAGTACAAATAACTTCTGTTACTTAAGAAGAACGAAACACAGCTGAAAATATTGCTCAGTCTCAGAATATAGGAACTTGATAAATTTAGAAGTCTCAGCTATTATTATTCCAGATAAGCCAAATATTGCAGCTTTTAAAATATTTTTCTTTGGAAATAATTTTCATGATGTGATTTTACAACATGAAATTAGTATTTCAGTCTTCTCTTTTAATCCTTTGGACTTGTCCTCTGCTTTCTAACTGTCCCATCCTTACACTCTAGAATAAAAACAATTTTTACTGGCATTGGTGTGGATGCTCTACACCAAGAGCTAGAGCACTACTTTTCACTCTGCAATAGGTCAAGGTTTATTTATCAAGGTAGCTTAGTAGATTCTCAGTATCTGTTCTGTTTTTCACTTTTTCTTGAAGATGTCTTTGTTTATGAGTTATTAAACAGAAAGTACTATTTCCTTATATAAAGGTTTCTTTGAAAGTGTTCAACTTAGGTTCTCCACTGAACTTGGTTACGCTCAAATTAATATATCTCCTTTTACACCTTTTTTTCCTAGACCTCCTTCTCAAGTTAATGCACAGATTTGAATTCTCGATATGTTTATACCAATTTTTTTATTCCTGGAGAGGTCTGGAATAGGCCAACAATTACATTTCCATAGAAATGTTTTTAACATCTTCAGAAAAGTGGGTACCTTCAAAGAGTCTGACTAGGTTTAAAACGGCAAATGGACATAACTAATTTTAATAATGAAGAATATCTAGAATGTGTGCCAGTTTCTGTGGACTGAACATGCAAATGTCTGCTGTTGAGTTCAATCTGTAGTGTGATACCGCATTGTGCTATTGTGTAATACTTAGAAACAAAAGCTTTGATAGCTCTTCCTGTTGATATTGCAGCAGGCTTCCTATTTATCTCCACAACTAAGGCACTTCTGTGTAACTCACCAAGTTTCTACCACGTAAAAAAAGAATGCTGTTCATATTATTGTAGCTACGTTTCTCAAGCATGTGTTCTGTCTTCACAAATTTGGATTCCTGACAATTAGGCATCTTTATTACCAAGCAAAATGGGAAGCTCATAAAGTTGTCAAGCCTTTTACTAGTTTATTAGGAAGGAATTACATTTCTCATACCTGGAATGCAGATGCACAAGAAAATGGAATCTTTGTAAATCTTGCATCCCACAGAGCTGGTTACTGCAAGGTGAGCAATTACTTGCCTTTCCAAGCATTACTAGGTATATCTAAATAGATAGTATTCTCTACATAGCTATCGGAAACAAATTAAAGGAGAGATTTTCAGGTATTGTCAATGTTTGAGACAATAATTTGTTATAGTGGTTTATGTGATTTACTTGTCTAGGCAAAACACAACTGAGGAAAGAACTTAAAGAAACACATAAAAATCCATCATATGTAATAATTTTCATCAGAATATAAAGAAGTCTTCACTGCCATCACTAGAAATTCTGCCTGGAATAAAAATAACTGTATTCATTTTCAACTTCTGTTTGGCTTGTACATATTTATTCCTGTGAATAATTTTTTCAGATTTATGACTCTAGTTTATCACATCATCCAAATGTTAATATGATTTGCACAAATATATCTCATTTTGTGGCTTTTATACACATTGCAAGAAAGAAATTTCATATATTTTACTGATGTTTATTGTATTTATAAAAAGAGCAATTTTAAAAATATTATTCTGAACCACTCAAACTCTGTATGTGGCTACATTATATTTTATTATTCACTGTTTTTTCTTCCTGTTGTCCATGTTCATAGCCTCTGATTATAGTTTTTGTTTTTTGACCAGATTTTAGGATAGCCAGGAAAAGTTTATTTTTTAAAATTTATTTGAATAAATTAGATGTAATAGAAGCCAAATTTAAAATACAGTTTTTTAGTACTTCAAAATAATTAATAAAAATTTTTAAACACTTATATTTAGTCAAAATGAAAAACAAATTATGCACTCATACAATGAGATACATTGTCCAATGGAAAAAAAAGATTTCTTATTATATTTCTGATTCCTGCTGTGGGAATACCACCCTTAATGCATCCAGAAGAAAACAGAAGAGAAAAGGCTTCCTTATGTGACTGAGAATTTCTGCTATATTATCACTGTTCTTTTCTTATATTAAAATGAAAGGTATAGAGAAAAATTGAAACATATGAACTTGTGATTTTTAGATTTTATGTTGGAAATTATGCAATAAAGCATCCATACAGCCTCATCCTAATGGGAATGGAGTGGTTGTTCTGTGGAACTTGTCACCTAAATATTTTTATTTCTCACTAGTAGTGATGCTGCAACTCCATGCAATATAAAAAAATACACATGTGATAGGTGAATAAAAACCTTGGAAGGTTTTCTTCCTTTGTAACCCATCTTTAAAAATCAAACACAGCCTCATAAAAATGTCAGAAGAGCATCCTTCTGCTCTTATCCCTCCCCAACCTTTACCTCTCTTCCATTAAAAGCTAGATTCTTAATGAATTGAAGTTTTAATTTCAATAGGCCACCACTGAAATCAAAGCCATAACATGTATTGCTGTAGATAAGAAACTGGTCAAAGAGGTTTTCTACATTAATCTGATAATATGAATGCAATTCAGTGTTAAAGTATCTTGAGGTGTTTGCAGTGTAAATAAACATTGATCACCTGCTGATTTAATTTATGAGCATACACATATTCCAAGATTTTGCCTGGAATTTAGGCAGCACATTGACACAAAAAAGACAAGTGGTATTGAAAAGTCATTAGCATTTCTATGAGTGACACTAGAGTGGAAATTCTCAGGCCAGATCATTTATGACAGAAAGAAAATTTCTTCATCAACAGCTGCAGCACAAGGAGCAATACAAAATTTTACCCTTTCACTTTGCAAACTCCAGAAATATATCTTGCTTCCTTTTCTATGTTGATACTATCATGATAATTTTTAACAAAGTGGAAAATCTGTGGGTGACACTGGCTGATTTCTTTTCATCTGGTACTATACTAAATAAGTAATGAATGCATTTATTTAGTGAATCATTAAGCTACTTCAGCAAAACTAGTGGAGTGTAAATGTTTCAGTGACAAAACCAGCAAGCTAGGAATTGCTTATAAAGAAAACTCAACATACTTGAAATATTTATTCATGAACTAAGACTTTTTTAAAAAGTACTTGTTATTTATTCCACCAAGAATTAAAATAAATTTCATCCAAACAAATTCTCCATAATATTAGATTTACGAAAAAAATTGCAAAAAATGAATGATGAATTTCCCACAAAGAGAAAATAGAAAAATAAGGAAATTATTTAAGACAAAATTGATCCAAAAGATATGGGTCTTCATGTATTTTCCCATAACTATGTATTTGGAGCATACCTGGGAATGCTTATATCTTTGGTTCTAACTTCCTGTCTGTATTTGAAAATCACTTACCGCTAGCTATAGTAAGCTTCTCACAAGTTTATTACCTATACATAAGAGGTAAAAAAAATCAGAAAACATTAGTGATGTGTCTTTTTTTTTTTTGTTATAGAGCTTCAAACACTCTATGCAGAAAAACTCCCAGGGTTACCTTGTGTACACAAAATAGATAGGATCTGTCTGATCAGATATTAGCTATCTAAATCTTATTAAGTCTGGCATGCATTTATTTGGCTGGAAGTGCTGTCTGAAACAGGTCCTAGCTTTACTGTATGCTCTATCTTCCCCACTGAACTCTAGGACATCTCTTTGTGGGCCACTTATGACTGTTTTAAAGCTGAAACTGCTTTTGAAATCAGCTTTCATCAAATGACGAATTGTCTCAAAGGCAGTTACCCTTACACTGTTTCTGTAGTCAGCAAAAACACTCAGATGAATATTTGTTGGTTCTGGGTTGGAGTTATGGCTTATTTATTGCAGGTGTCTGTATCATGGGCTGTGAAACTGGCCAAGGGTGCTGGCATTCAGCTGAGTGGGCCTCAGCTTAGTTCGAGTGAGAGGTGAATATTTCTCACTGTTTTCAGCTGGTCTTCCCTTTCTTTTTATTCTACATGTGATTAGATCATTCAAATTGTTATGATTACATTTTTATACAGTTAAATTTTAGATGCCTGAATAAAATTAGATCACTCTCAATATAAGTTTCTGAGAACAGCTGCCTAAGAGCCCCATCTCTATTACATAGTTAGATGTCTTATGATGATGTATGAGAGAGACAAGAAATTGCCTCCCTTCAATTTCCAGTTACTGTGTGCACAGTTGGGAAATGTTAATTGTTGGGGCCTAATTTGTGCTTTTGTCTTTGTGTCCAGAAGTCAGAGTGTAAGGAGGAGAGGAGATAACAGTAGTGGAAAAGTATTGATCCTCAGGCATCTTGACCCATCAAATTCTGTAGGAAATAGCAGGACTACTTCAAGGATGCAGAGGGCGGTAGCTTTATCATGTTTGCATGGCCACAGAGATTGGAGCAGGGAGGCTCCTGATGACTGAAGAAAAGCAAACGAACTGTACTCAAAAGTAGAAAGAGGCACAATACAGTGAACTTCAGTCTATTTCCTAAGAAAATCATTAAACAAGTCTGCTTGAAAGCCACTTCTGGGTGCACAGAGTAAAATGAAGTAATTCATAAGAGTCAGCATGGATTTGCTGTGGGCAAATCCCTGAACAACTTGCTCTGAATTCACTGTTGACTCTCCTTTGAACAGAAGATTGGACTTAAGACCTCCCAGGATCACTGCCAGCCTGAACGAGTCTTTGTTTCAAGGATAGGGACTGGGTTTCAGCTCTGGAGGGTGATAAATGGGAATAGTAACTTTCAGTTGAGGAATTACAATTCTTTACACTGTCTGTTCCTATCTTCATGAACACAATGAGGAAGTATTTTGAAAATTCAGGACACTTACATAGATACTATTTTTTCTTTAGTTTGATATTTACAAAGATTTACATAATACCTATTTAGTGAAGGTTTTCAAATAAATACTTTGTTATATTCATACCTTAGGAAGAGAATCCATTGCAGAATTACACTTCATGTTGACTAACTTTTATGTACTTTTCTTTGATTGTTTTAAAGCTACTTCAAGGAAGTTTTCAAAATTTCCACTTAGAAACTAAATTACCTACAGAATAACATTTGCTAAGTGCAAGTAAAATGTAAAAAGTTTTGAAAGATAATGTTACAATTGTGTGGTAGTTTTTGTTGATGACAATTATGCTCTAGTTACTGTGATTATGCTGTGCAATTTTATCTTTCTTCCCCTGCGAATTCATTTTCATAAGAAAATAATAACTCAGATCAGTAAATATATCTCAACAGCTTTTACGCAATAAGAAGTTTCATAATCTCCACATTCTAGTTTGGACCTTGTTCACAGTTTACTGAACTGGCAAAATTTAAATTTTAAGAAAAGCAGAAGTCATCTTAAGGGCTTGCTTATGCCTATATGTCTGAATGATATCTAGTTAAGCAATTAAATCTGTATTTGGGCAACTGTGAGTGAAAATAATTAAATCCATCTAATTGAACTTCATATGTCTGGAAACGAAACCTCTGACACCTGGATATTCACCATTTTTTTCTGTGCAAAATCAAGTGAGAGAAATAAGATTTTGTTGAATGTAGAATATGCAAACTTACTTCACAGAATCAAAGAATGTCTGAATTTGCATGGAACCTCTGGAAATAATATGGTCCAAACCCTCTGCCAAAGCCAGGTCACATAGAACTGGTTTCCAAGGATCATGTCCAAATAGCTTTTGAATATCTCCAAAGAGGAAGATTCTACAACCTCCTTGGACAACCTGTGCCAGTACTCCCATCACTCTCACAGTGAAAAAGTGTTTCCTTATATTCAGAGAAAGTGTCCTGTGTTTATTTTTGCCCATTGCCTCTGATCCTGTCCCTGGGCAGCACCTCTGATCCAGCACTGGGCAGCACTGGTTCCATTTTTTTTACTCCATCCCTTCATGCATTTATGTACATTAATAAAATGCCCTCCTGAACCTTTTATTCTCCTGGCTGAACAGTGCTAGCTATCTCTTTTCCTTTCCTCTTTTCAGTTGGTTCAGCCCCTTAGTTATCCTTGTGGTCCTTTGCTCAAATCTCTCCATTATGTTCATATCTCTGCCATACTGAGGAGCCCAGAAGTAGACACAGCACTCCAGGTGTGGCCTCACCAGTTCTGAGGAGAAGGAAAGGATCACTTCCCTCAACTTGATGGCAGCAGTGCTTCCAATGCAGCACAGGATACCATTCCCATTTGCCACAAGGGCACATTGCTCGTTCTTGTCCAACTTAGTGTCTGCCTGGATCCCTGTGACTTTTAATGCGATGCTTCTTTTCCGCCTTGTATTGGTGCCTAGGATTGCTCCTTCTGGGATTCCTGCAGGGCTTTGTACTTCTCATTGATGAGCAACATGAGGGTGCTGTCAGCCCATTTCTCCAGATTTTTGGTGTGTCTCTGGATGGCAGCACAAGCCTCTGATGCATCCCAACTCTTTGTCATGCCGTCTCGCTGAGGGTACACTGTGCCACATCATCCAAGTCACGAATTGTCAAAGATGCTTGCATGCCTTGGGATGAGTTGATCTGGTCACTGAAGATGACTATTTCCACTCATTAACTATGGAGAGCATCTGCTCTTACTAACTCTGACTTAGGCATCTACATTAGTTAGTTTGGTTGCTAAAACTAGAACAGATTACTCTGACCTGAAGCACCGTCTGGATTTTAGAGAAGTAAAGCATTCTGATCTCTCCATGGCTGCACACATTCAACAACTCTGAATAGTTAGGTTAAGAGGACTATGTCTGATATAATGACCTTGTTTCCTATAGCACATGCTTCTTAGTACCATTTGAAATTACTCACAATGAAACATGCACTACCCTTTTTAATGATCTATTCATCATGTATTTACTCTGACTCTTTGATTTATTTGTTCTCACTGTTCAGTCATGTTCATTTTATAAAGCTTTCCTGTTTCACCAAGCCAGAACATTGTGGAACTACTTCAGCTACTTCAGCTATATCCTGTATTTACTCTTCTGTGTTTTTTGAGTGTGGTTACATTTTTGCTTCTTCACTACTTCCAGAAAAAAAAAAAATCACAAAAAACCAAAATTATATCATCCTTTTTTTTGTATATCATGTCTGTATTCAGTGGTAAGAATACTGTTAATGCCAAGTTAAGGCTTCCAGTTAAAGTTCTTACTTACACCGTTCCAGAGTGCAGCAAAATCAAAGCTGTAGGTAACCAGAGAAATGCAGTTGAGAAACAGGCAAATGAAAATTTAAGGTTTCTTTCCAATTAATGGAAAGAACAAAAACCTAAAAAGCAAACCAAACCAAACAAAAAAATAAAACCAAAAAACCCTACAGTGTTTGAATTTTTTAGTTTTTGCAGGTAATATAGAGAATTGAGACCTTAATATCCTGATTTCACTTCTCCATTGCATACTTTGCTAACTGTTCTCACTAATACCTTCTGAGCCAGAAAACAGCCATGTGCATCCAACACTACAAGTTTAAGATTCCATCAAGGATTCTTTCCACCTAATGTTAGACTTAACCAAATTATCTAGGAAAGAAGCCAAGTGTTTGCACATCCATTTCTAATCCACACAGAGTGAAATGACTACTGAAGTTCTGGGTCACCCTTTGCAAACACCTCTCTTTGTAGAATACAGAGGCATTTCAGTGTGTGTACACTACCACACACTTAGAATTTCAGCTAAAAATCTAAATATAGGTGAGATGAATAAGGTCTTCTGAAAAGAGGTAGACTGGATCATAGGACTGCAGGATGGAAAACCCTGTTCGTACTTCTGGCATTAAGTTTCCCAGGAGGAAAAGAGAGGTTAATTTTATTTTTTTTTTTCAGAAATAAGATTAATTAAAATTATTGAACATATAACTTTTTTTTCTACTACTGTGGATAGTTAAACACTCTGAAACATGCTTTTTAGGCTCCACCTATGCAATCCTTCTATGGTTCCTTAGAATGGAATAGAAATAAGTGTCAAAGTATAAACTATATGGAAGGTGGACTTATTGAGAGTTTATGGAGAGAAATTATTGGTCCTAATTCTCAAAATGTTAATTGAATGTTATGTTGGTTGCATGTCTTGCCTCACACCCCCAGTAACATGTAAAACATTAAAGGTCACTGAATCCAGAATAATTCCTGGATAATTCCTGTGATAAATAGTTGTCTGCAGTCTTTCTTATTTACCTTGCCATGCCTATGAAGCTCCACCTTCTCAATAAACATGTCTCTTGTGAGACCAAAAGAGTAAATCTAACAAGAAAATATTTTAAGAGCATTTTCTTTTCTACTTTTGTGAATCATAGTTGAGAAATAGTTGAAGATAAATGCAAGTATGTAAAATTTATTTACCTGTCATTTGGGTATTACAGTTTACAGTAATGCATCAAAGAAAGGTAAGCTTGCCCACTCTTTATTTGCACTATACTGCTGCCAAAGAGGATGTAGGTGCCTAGAATGACAGATCATTTAGGGATAGTCTTTGCTTACTTGCTCCTGATAATCAAGAAAAACTTGTTACAGTGAAAGCAGAATGCTAAAACTGAAAAACAATTTTTAAAAAAAAAAAACTTCTTTCTTTTTCTTACCATACACTTTATTGGCATAGATCACAAATTCTGTCAAACATTCAAAGCTAATGAACTGAAGCATGCCTTTGCTTCAGTTCATTAGGGGTTGCCTTTGCTGGTGAGCTCTCCTGGAGATGGCTGAACACCTGCCTGCCCATGGGATGTGTTGGCTGAATTCCCTGTTTTGCTTAGTTTGTGAAACTTTTGCTTTTCCTACTAACTGTTTTTATCTCCACCAATGAGATTTCTTACTTTAACATTTCAAATTTTCTCCCCCACCCACTGTGAGGAAAGGAGTCAGTAGTAGAAAGGAGTGTGGTCCTTAAAGGCTGGCTGGGGTTAAACCATGAAAAATGCTTAAGAAAGTAAGAGGTTTTAAATTGCAGCAGAACTCTAAAACCATACCAACTTTCATGCTTTAATACGTCACGTTGCAAAATGCATACACACCGAAGACAGTACAAGGCAATGCTTGGATCTGGATGCAACAAGAGGTCAAGGTATTTAGAATTTGGTTTCAGTTTAACTTATTTTGTTTCAGATCAATTAATATCCTTGATCTTCATGCATTGTTATTCTAGAGTTGATATAAAACATGTTAAATTGTATTGATTAGTTCAATAAATTATATAAAAACCCCCAGGCTAAATAGTACTACTGCTTCATTTTGTGTTTATTTGGTTTTGAATTAGAAAGACTCAGTACTATTTTAATTTGGTATACTTAATGTGTTTGTGTTTTAAATGTTACCAGTGACACCAATTAGAGATACATCCTGTCATATTAGGAACTGTGCGAACATTACTTCCTAGAATAAATGGGTTTTATTTGCAAGAGGAAAGTCTACTACTCTTTATAGTTGCAGTCTTGAACATAAAGAGCAGATCTTAGGCACACTGAGAGTTTTGTGTGACATGAGAACTGAATTTGGTTTTTGAGACCTGGAAATATAAAATAAACTTGGAACTATTTGTGCCTCATTTGAAGAAAAAGCAAGAACAAAACAAAGAAACAAACAAACAAAAATAAACAAAAAGCTTTCTGAAATATAAAGCACCTTTTTAACTATAAAACACAGATTTTTTTTTTTTGTAGATGAACAGGTAAAGAGGTCTTACCCACTCCCTTTAAATTTTCTTGCATGTGAAACTTGGCATTTGACTTGTTTACCGGCTATCAAGACAATAGAGGCAAATAATTTTCAATTTATACCATGTCACCTTTAATTCCTAAATATCCTGCAAATTTTGGCACCACCCTCCATTTATATGACTCTTTATTTTCCTGGTGAAATTTTAGAGTACTGAAGGTAATATCCCTGCCTTAACTGAACCTTGCAGTTTGCTATGAACAAGATTATTTTTGTGTATATCCCTCATGAATTCTCATGCTGAGAAATTTCTTCCTAGAGGTTATTCATAGTTTCAGAGTCTGAAATCAGAGACTGACTTGTGTAGGTGATGAATAGAATAGAATAGAATAGAATAGAACAGAATAGAAGATTCCAGTTGGAAGGGACCTGCAATGATCATCCAGTTCAACTGCCTGACTACTCCAGGGCTGCCCACAAGTTAAAGCATGTTAAAGGCATTGTCTAAATGTCTCCTCATCCCTGACAGGCTTGAAGCATCAAACACTGCTCTAGGAAGACTGTTCCAGTGTCTGAGTGCCCTTCAGTAAACTAATGGTTTTTAATTTCAAATCTAGCCCCGCCCAAAACAGCCTTGAACTATTCCCACGTGTCCTAGCATTAGATACCTGAAAGAAGAACTCATAAACTCCGCTTCCCCTTTTTCTAATTAGACAAGCCCAGAGCACTTTTCTACTTCCCATAAGACATTCCTTCCAGCCCTTTCACCAGCTTTGATGACCTCCCCTGGACACATTCAAAGACCTTCACACCCTTTTTGATTTGTGGGGCCAAAAACTATACTCAGTGCTTAAGGTGAGGCTACACCACTGCGAAACACATCATGATTATCACTTCTTTTGTCCGGCTGGTGATGCTGTGTTTGACACACCCCGGGAACCATTGTTTCAAAACTTCAAATAACTACCAATTTGCTCTTATAGAAGACAAATATTTCCATTAGTTACCAGGAAAAAAAAATTATGAATGTCTAATGCCAGAAAAATGTCTGCAGTATTCTCTCATTTCTTTATGAACATTGCCAGTGAATTAGACAATTCTTTTAAATTTATTTTAGGTTAAATTTTATGTGTAACTTCTTTAGAAATCCCCATAAAAATCTTGTGCTCCTTGAGTAGTTAGTCAGAGGAGTCCAAACAGAAGAAATTCTGACCTTTTGGCCCTACTGAAAGTCAGTACTTTCTGTACAAAGCAATATGTTGGTGAACAGTACATTCCAGCATCTTCTAACTTCTGTTTTATAAACAGGTGTATTTAGAGCAGCTTCATTATTTCCTAATTATACTTACTTCCCCCATTTTTTACTCATTAAAAACTCAGTAGTCAGCATCTCAGCAATATCATCATCACTAATTTTCTTCCTCTTCATTTTTAATTAGACTCTTTTATTTTAGTTGTTTTTCCCCCCTCTGCATACAAAAGTAATCCTCTTATTTTTATATCCTTTGCCTAACAATATTTCTGTTAATAATTATTTGTTCAGCATTAATATCATGGTCAGGAAAAATAATTTAGTTTTCCTTGATTTTGTGCATACAGAAACCAAGAGTCAAATTAAAAGAAAAAAGCAGAAGCATTTTAGCCCAAACTTTCAGCAAAGCAAGTCTGCTTTAATCCTGAACACCCTTAATAACTTGTCCTTCATGAACCGCTTTGGTTTTTAAGAGATGTTCAGGAAACAAAGTGACTCTAGAAATACTGAAGATGAAAGACCCACTATTCAGATGATTCTGGCAGTTTACTAAATGTTGTGTCAAGGCTATGAGGGAGGCAAAGGCCTCCTGTGCCTCTGTTGCAGCAACCGGAAAGATGACTGTCAGCAGATTTGCTCTGGCTCACACACAGCCGTGGTGGCAGGGAGCCCAAAGTACCCTAGGTGTATTTTCCAGATCCAAATGAATTAAGTCTGCGTATGTCTGTCTGAAGTGATTTTACATGCACAAATACAAAGAACGTCACAAAGCTACATTATATACATGTTAGTTGTTGTAGATAAGTAATAAAATGACTATCATATAATTTTGGTATTGTATGGTACGCATAGTACTTTAACCTTCAGAGGCCTCAGTCAAGATGAGGAGCTCAGAATAGCAGATACTCTTCAAAATATAAATCATCATCCAATTCCTATTCCTTAAAAGTCATATGCATTCAGGTAAGCACAAAGCCCCAAATATTTCTGACATAAGAATTCTACTAAATGTTTTAGATAAAATCAAACTTCATGTGTCCCTTGATCATTTTATTCATTTTAATTTGAGCAAGTTTTGCAATTTTTGGCAATTTTTCCTGTCTTTCCTCCTGGTTTTCTCATGCATTTTGTTAAATAGCTTTTCTGTTGATCTCAAGGTTATTTCCTACTCTAGTTCTCTTTCTGTTCACATTCTCTTGGTATATTTCTTTGTTCTTCTTCAGCGTCTCCTGCTGCTGGTCTAGCCATTTCCACATATAAGGTGCATGAAAATGGATTATTTCAATTTTCCTACAAATGATGCTTTGTATATATCTCTGTATCTCTGAAATATTCTCCAAACTCCTCCTTCTGATGCCAGCATCAGATCCTGCTCTTTATGCAGGAAGAGTGAAGTGTTTCTCTGTAGCACTATGCTGCTTCAAAGATCCCTTTTTCTGTGCTGGCCATCCCAGGAGATCGGGTATTTACTCCCATTCACTGTCATTACACTGAACCCTCTTAGCAATGTAATGTTCCCTCATTGGTTTGTTCTTTCCCCATGTCTCCCAAGTGCATTCTAAAGAGGAAATAGGTATGTGCTTTAAAGGTCACGTAAAGTTTAGTTTTGGTATTATCAATAGCAAGCCTGCTTTCCTGTCCAAAATATCCAATGAGCAGTCTTTTTCACTTTTACTCTCATTCTCTTGGACACTGGCTCTTTACTGCTTCTCTTTATCACTGTATTCAGGACGGAAGCTAAATGTGTTTCATTTGGGCTCCTCCTTCTGGAGACATATAGCTCTCTTTGTTTCGCCCATACTCATTTCTTGCATCAACAGCTAATCTCAAAAGCCTTCTAGAGAAAAGGAGAAAGACTGCCACAGCCAACAGCATTTTTCAAGCTTAGATTTATTTTCTAATCTTCCAAATCACATGCATTTCACGTCTCTAGCAGCTCTGCTGGAATGTTAGACATTCATCAGGGCTGCTGACATTACTCAATAGTCCTTCCTTTCCTTTAGCATCCTCTTTTCATGTGTTTTTTCCTGCTTTCTCTTTCACTGATCTTACAGTGAGCAATCATGAGGAAGTGACACACAGATGAACAGCAATGATAGACAAAGGCAGAGAACACGAGTGCCTCCGGTAGCAGGGCTTTGCCTTTTAACCCTACAATATAGGCAACCCAGCTCTTAAAAACAAATGTATTACCCAATATCATATAATCATAGGTACTCATGTGAACCCCTACAGCAGCTGCAGGTGTCCTATTGCAATTCTTGCCACTCTGGTATTGCTCAAGCCTGCCTGAATGCACTGAGGCCTTCCATAAACCAGTCACAGTTTGTCTGTCCTGTGCTACCGTCTACTGCAACTAAATCAGCTCCTTGCACCCTTCCTTCCCCAAATATCCTCTCAGTCTGCTGCATGATCCAGGCTCATCTTTCTATATTCCTCCCCATGTTTTAAAATAAAACTTGGAATTCTGAAGGCCATAGCAGCATTTATTTTTCTGGAATATGCAGATTCAATGTGGTTAAATCTCCACTCTTATAATTTGCCAGGCTAAAAGAGCAGGTAATTAATAATCATCATTTTTGAGGAAGTACAGAGATGAAACTGCAAAACTCAGCAATTCTACACAATCTCTGTCTTTATTCACATTTTCTAATTTTCTTTCCTTCCCCAGTGCCACCCATATTTCACCCCACAGATTCTGGTAATGCCTCCTGTGAAAAGACATACTTCAAATACAGAAGTGTCCTGTGCCTCTATTACTTATGTGGAGGATGAGTCACTGTACAAACATTATAAGATTAGCATCCTGTCCTCTAACAGCCTACACTGTGAAAGTCAATATGGTGGCCATTATCCAGATTGTGTGAGTGGTGCCAGGAAAAAAAACAATCAGTCTCCTGCCAGAGCTCTGTGTTGCAGCTTTATTACACTGATCCTTTCTCCTGAAAGCCATAAATAAGACATGCTGCTTAAATAATTTTTCTAAAGAAAGTTCAGGATGAATAGTATGGTGGTGTTGTTCTGCACCTGTATTCTTAGGTTGGGGTTTTCCTATTTAAACAAATATAAATAAAAAATTAATCATCAGAAAATATTAATTCATAATTAAATTAAAATAGACATCAGTGAGAAACTGACCACTGCATGTTTGTACAAGTTTCCTAGTTTTTACCAAAGTAATCTTCATTGACACTACTTCTCATGCCTGCCACCAAATATGAAAAAGCATTCCTTGCCCAAGAATAAGCACCTCTTAGAAGTTTCTTGTTTTTTACTTGTTTAGAGTTAGAATCACACTTTATTGTTTATGATAATAATGTACTTCTTAATAAATTGATGATACATTTTGCTGCTAGAATCAGTCTGAACTTCAGAAGGCTTTGATTAATAAAATACTGGAAAACCTTTCTCTGCTAACTTTTTTTTTTTAGCAATTTTAAAATCTGGACATATAAAGGGAATAAAGCAGATATTTTAAGGAATGGCATAGAATTTTATATGATCATCCTTTTCAGAACACTAAGTAATTTTTTCTTCCTGAGGGTATAGATATTTGATTCTCCCTCTTGTCCAAGTACATTCATAAAGCTATACATTTTTATTTCTTTTTTATTTAAAAATAAGAAAAAACAATTCAAAACCCAAGAGACCTAGATTCTTATTTCTTATGTTTCTGGGACTACACTTATTTTTATACAAATAAATCTTATTGGGTAAGAGTGAAATTATTTGCAAGCTTTAGAATCTGAAGCGTTTCAGCAACTTGTGGAACTGGATTTATAAGCATTTGTCCAAACAGATTGCTTTCACATCTAGCATTTTATCTCATAGAAATATCAGTTTATATGTACACAAATAATTTACACTTCATTTTGATAAGCTGAACACCCTCAGTCTGCAAGTAAAGAGGATTTTCCTAGCTCTGAATAATTTGAGTTATATTTTTTGTTTTTAGTCTAATTTTTATATGTTTTTTGGGTGTAAATGCAAGAACTACATACAATATTCTACTTTGTTAATGTTGTAGGGAAAATGTAATCTCTCAGCTCTTCTCAAATAGTCCTCTGCATTTACATTGATGAGGGATGCTGGAATATTCTGAGCTGCTTGTCCACTGTGACCCTCAGCTTTCTGAGCTGTTTTGGTATATAAAACTCATTCTAGAGCTCTGTCAGAAATGTTTTTCCTTAGAAGGGTACTCTTTACTAAATAATATGAGAATGGCTTTCCACCACTATTTACTAATCTTAATTGTAAATAATAATTTGAATATTATGTCTATGACATTGTATGATATATTCACATTCATTTCTGAAAGTACAAAATTGCACCTTACATTTTGTAATGTCTGCACAGGCTGAAGCCAATTCTTAGTCTGATAGTTAAAGGATTAATTAACAATATTGGCTTAAGATATTTTTACATCCTGTATGACTGCATTGTCCAAGCCTGTGCAGGAACATGCTGCTCATTTGATTTTGTCTATTGTATAAGTGAATTAATATGAACTTAAGATTACTCAACCCATTTTTTAAACTCAGGACCATGACTAAAGCAGGTAGCAAGAACTTATTAAGCTGACTTTCCTGCCAAAGTTTTTTTTTTTTAGTATGGAATCACCAATTTCTTTAACAAATGAATTATTGATATTTCATGCTTAAATAAACACCAGAAACCTGTTATGCATATTTAAATTATTTTCCAGCAAATGTGTTACCAGTACATAAAATGCATGCATGGATAGCTAATATCAATCCTTTTAAAGAAGTCCCAGAGATATCCTTAATGTCTAAAAGGCTCATTCTATGTTGTGAGACATAATAACAATTGAGATTGTATAAATTGGACTGCCAATGCATTTTCAACCTTGTGAATATGGAAAGGACTTTTATCTTAAAGATAATGTCTTTCATAGGTGCGAGAAAATATTTGCTCTCTTCACTAAGCACAGGAAAAAATATAGTTAAAGGGTTAATAAGTAAAAGTGAAGGCTAAATAACAAAATTATGCATTACTAAAGTATTTCATGCTCCCTATAATGTGTTAATTGAGTCCTAGCAACAAAAATAAAGAGATAAAGGTATTTGAAATAGGATAGAATGCTGTCTTCTGTAATTTGCAACTATTCAGCTTCTTAGAAAGCTGAGACCATGAATGCCTACTTCATTTGTCTGCACTTGATTACTGAAGTATTACACATAATTTACAGTTGTCTTTTATTATATTTGCATCTTAAATATATTTGAATGATCTGTGAAGTTAAACTGCAACAGATAGTCTCAATAAGTGGTATGGAAGTAGCCTTTCTTTTTAAAACTGTCATAAAATTTTTTGTGGAAATAATTTTTAGATATTGTATGCATAAAAATTATAATACACATACAGTATTTTATAATGTTTAAAGTTTTTTAACGGACTAAGAATGTCTCAAATGCAAAAATAAGTAAATATTTTCAAGTTTTCCTTCATTTGAAGGCAAACTAGGGGCTTGCAAAAACCAGAAAAAAAGCTAGGCTTTATTGCAAGCACACATTCTGCTCACTTTTCTTGGAAGAATTGTGGTAATAAAGATTTTATATTTCATAGCATCATAGTACTTAAATCTGAGAAATAAAGATTTTCAGAACTGAAACAAGGGCACAAGGATAATTCTGCTTCTGGAATCTAGAGAGTACTGTCCTTTCTTCCCACTGACTAAAGGTCTTGTAGGTTATGGTCTCATTCCCTGAAAACAGTTTACTATAAAATGTATCTGCATTTTCATCAATTTTTCCATTTGTTTCCATTGTAAACCAAGCACAATAAGTTCTTCATACTCCAAATTCTCCCTAGTATCTCCTGCTGTTTCCACAGGCTCCTAGTCATAATGTCACAGATCATTAAATTATCCTTATCATTAACATTCCAGTGTCTATATTGTGCACATCTTTAACATAGTGGCCTCACTCAAGGAAATTTCCAAAATTCAAGGCAGTATATGTTGCTCTTTACTCCCTTGAATGTGCTTCTAATTTATTTCTTCTGCTACTGTTTACGAAGATATTGTGGCATATTTGTTTATATTACCAATATATCTGTAAGGACAGGGTAGAAACTTGTTATTTGGAAGTCCCAGAAATTCTCAACATTGGCACTATATCAGAGACTAGTCAGTTTGAAAATACATTATATTCATGATAAAATAGAGGATCAGGGAGATGATACAGACTCTCTAACATATGAGGATTCCTGAAACAGCAAAAAGCATTGTCAGCCAATGCTTAGCTTTCATGCTTTGTCTAGACTCAAAGTCCCATGCAGTAGACTCAAACAGACTAATACTGACTGTATCTGAATGATAAAACCCCATGACATTATAATTACATTTTTGTGATATCCATGAGAGGCATTTGCCAATAATGTGCCATATAAGGAAAGCTTGGAATCAGGCTTTTTTTAGCCAACTGTCTCATATCTGGCTATGTGGCAGTGTAGAAAATGGCAGCCTGTATTCTCATGATAAATCTTGTGTAAATAGAAAAGCCCTGAACTATGCTTTTTAACAGAACAAGTTTTCAGAGAAATGTGAGACTTAAGGGGAAGTAATTATCTGTGGAGGAGTTAAATTCAGTTGATGAAACCAAATGGCTTTTGCTCTGTGCTTATTTGCTATCTCATTGTTCAGAAAGGTAAAATTTTCACATAAAATACTTTGATTAATCTAATGCAGAGGTTTGTGTATGTTTGTTTCTGAATAAATGCTGTGCTTTGGTTTATATATGCAGCATAGCCTGCTGTTTGTACTCACATAGTCTGAGTTTTCTACCTCAAAAGTTCTCTATAGTTTTTCAGTGGTATAGCAAAACACTATCCTCTTGTGGTGGACTGTTTTGACATAGTAGGATGTATCCCATTTTCTTGTGTACACACCATTTTAATTCTAAGATTGCAGAAGAATTAATGCTTTCATTTTTTTCTTCCATCTTGTTTTGAATCTCCATATCAGCATGTATGCAACAGTAGGCCAAGAGTGGTCTCAAGCAGCTAATGTATCAAAAGGTCATGATGGTTTTAAGGATTCTAGAAAAGAGAGCAAGCAGTTCCAGCTTGTACACAACATCTGTAAGTTTTTATAAGGTCGTTGCATCACAATTCAGAATGTGTAGGACAAGGTTAGACTGGAACACTTGTCAAGGCACTTTCTCCTTTGAATAGCCCAGGGAAGAGAATAACATGATTCTTGCAGAGAAGACAAAAG
Source organism: Lonchura striata (assembly GCF_050655825.1). Lineage (NCBI taxonomy): Eukaryota > Metazoa > Chordata > Aves > Passeriformes > Estrildidae > Lonchura > Lonchura striata. Next base: position 68,170,457 of record NC_140703.1, read on the forward strand.
AATAAACACAAAAAGGTGGACATTAATTTCACTGAATTTAGCCCCTCTAATGTTGCTTTGAGTTTTTAAGATTTTCTAAAGCCTTCTGAGTTTACATTCTTGTAGTAAGCTTTCTCACACAACTTTCTGTAAATAACTATTGTTTTGCATTCCTTCACAGAGGTGTAGAAATTTGATGGACTGGTGGTGTTGTTGGAAAGGTGGCACGTTCACCCTCCACTGCCACCTTTGGAAAACTGTAAATTTCAGAGTCAGAGAAAATAAGAGTAATCTCTTTATTGTGACAATAGCAGTAACTGCGTCGTGCTTTCTCATGTCCTCTAGTGACACTCTAAGGCCTCCCTTTATTGAAGATAAAAAAACACAGCAGAAACACTTATGGGAAAGAGACTTATGATAAACACTTATGATAAACTTATGATAACACTTATGATAAAGAGAAACAATTTCGCTTATCCTAAGAAAAATGTCAATGCATGTAGGAGTTGAATGTCTTTTTACAGGAACACAGGGAACTAAGGTGGCTAGTTTAACTGGCCAAAAAAAGGAGAGAATAATCTGTTTATGATTATTTGCACACAGTTTTTACCTCCAGTGAAAAAAGATTTATAGGTATGAAGCATTTATATACTTCCTGATGGATGAGAGAAAATAATTTGCTGTTTGGAAGTATTCAAGTTCATGGTACAATTTAACAAAGGTTTATTTTCATACTGAAACAAAAACGTTTCTCAGTTGGCAGAGAATGCAAGCTACTAGACAGAGCTCTTACCAGTGTATCAAGTTTAAGGGGGAAATTCCCAAAGAAATATTTTTTTTTTTTTTTTTGCAAGGAGGGAAGGGGGCCCATGATTTCATTAGAATACAGTGTTATTGGGTGTTTACTTCATTTAATGATAAAAGTAAGTTGTTGTTCAAAGTGCTGCAGCATGGTACAGAAAAAAACCCAACATATACTAAAAATTCTAAAATAATTTTTCTTTTATTATTTCATTCATTTGTCTTCTTTGCTTTTAAGAAAGTCATTCATGCAAAAATAAATGGCTTAGCCTAAATATCAGAGGATGAGGGATGACAATTGGATTAAAACAAGTGCAACTCAAGGGAGACAGAGTGAGATCTGGCATAGAAGTGGAACAAATCACAAGTCATCTACAGAGTTAGGAAAGATATTAATTTTATTTGAAGTGTGTATAATTCTCGAGGAAATCTTCAAGACACTGAGCAGTCTATTTATGTGAATACTATTGAAAAAGTAGTGATACAGAAAAGAGACTTTTTGTGGTGTTTGAAAAATGGATGTTTTCTAGTATATTTTCTACAGACTCCACAAGAATGAGGATTAACCAAGTTGTAGTATATAGCAAATTAATTCATATTCCAACACTGAACTGGTATCTGCACAGGGCTTTGAAATTTGAAACACTGTAAGTTATAATTGATGGATATTGGGTTTTATTCTAAAATTTTTAATTAAGGTTAATAGATATTTGTTTCCATGCCATTCCACTTCCATTCTTTTAAAGGCAAATCATAGTTACAGGTCCAGAGAGCTTTTACCAGTAATAAATGAGAAGACAGTTGTGGTGGTTTTGGCTGGAATTGGGTTAATTTTCTTCACAGTGACTGATATGAAGCTGTGGTTTGGTTCTGTGCCAAACACAGGGTTGATAATACAGAGATGTTTTTGTTATTGCTCAGCAGGGCATGCACAGAGCCAAGGTCTTTTCTGCTTCTTGTACTGCTACTCTGGTGAGGATCCTGGGGGTGCTTGGGAGGCCAGGAGGAGACACAGCCAGGACAGGTGACCCCACCTGACCAAAGGGAGGTTCCAGACCTTGGGAGAAAAAGGAGGAAGCAGGGGATGTTTGGAGCAATGGCTTTTGTCTTCCCAAGTCACCGTTATGCATGATGGGGACCTGGTCTCCTGGAGATGGCTGAACACCTGCCTGCCCATGGGGAGCAGTGAATGGATTACTTGTTTTGCTGTGCTTGCATTCAGAGTTTTCACTTTCCCAGTTACTCTCTGTGTCTCAACCCATGAGTTCCCCAGCTTTTACCCTTCTGATTCTCCCCACATTGCCAATGATGGGATACTGAGTGAGTGGCGGTGTGGGGCTTGGCTGCTGGCTGGGCTTAAACCATGACAACAGTGAAAGGCTTAATAGCCTGCCAGTATATTGCTTCCATTTTTCAGAATGCTCTGGTGCCAAAACTTGCCTTCTTCTTTAAGAAATCTCTTATGTGACAATCTCTTGAGTGTGCTAGTCCTCTAAAGTACTGAACAGCATGCATTAATTAAATGTTTTTGATTGACTATGAATCATCTTCTCCTAAGGGTAAGCTTGATATATTTGGGATTAAACTTTTCCAAGTGATCCTCTGAAGAGAAATAAGAAATAACTTAAAAAGATTTAGTCTTTATGTACTTTGTGTACAAAGTCTCGGAGCAACCTATTTGAAAAACTACACTCAAAAGTCTGTTTCAAGTTTTCCAGGCAATCTAATGCATTAAAGTACTTGGAAAGAACTTTATAGTAGTATGGATTTTCATACCATTCATAGTCCATGGATTGTGACAACTTAGAGTCATTCAATGGATAGAAAAACATTCTAACAGAGGGTGGTACAAAAAATTTTTCATAATCTGAAATGCTGGAAAATTTGTTCTTTTCATCATTCAGTAGCTAATCCTGTTTGAAGAATATCTCAGGTAAAACAGATGAGTCTTGGAAAGCTTCAAATTATTTTATTTCAAGAAAAAAATCGAAAGAGTGAAGTGGAAGTCTTTCTTTCACATTCACGGTGTTTATTTTTCAGTAATCAAACTGATGACCTTTTTGCATATAAGATTACAATCAGGGCTATGTATACAAATATCCATTGTTATGTCCAAAAGGTGTTTGAAAAAGATAGGTGGTACAGGAATATATTTAACAGTTTTATTCTGAAATCTCCAGATATTAAATCTCGTGGAGCATAAAGTGGAGAAGTTCTGGCAAAGCAATCCTACAGGTATTCTCACTTGGAAAAGTCCATTTTGAGCATTTTCAAATCTATGCATTCAACTAATTTCTTTCTCAAGTCGAACAAGGCTCCTAATTTCCACCTTTTTCCAGGAAGGGAAAGCAAAATACAACACTCCTTATGGTAGGAGTGAGTTTATGATTTTTTTTCCCTTTCCAGTCAGCTTTCATAATTGCTCCTTAAACCAGCTAGGCTTCACAGCTGTGGTGCCTCTTCTCAGTGGGTGGCCTTTTATTCCTTTTGAGTCCTGGTGGGGAGCCTATACAATCACAGCAGGCACTACATACAATTCTGTTTCTGAAGTGGTAGCAATATGGTGAAACTGTATATTAACTTTCACACAACCTTTTTAATTTATGAATTAAATTATTTAAATTATTTACAAAAAAATTTTAAAAACTTATGTGACATTAAAATTGCTCCTTACTTTATGCCTGTTAAAGAGGAGCACAGATTGTGAAATCATGACAACAAGACTGAATGATATTTCAGGAGTCTCTTTCAGACATGTTCTGACTACACAAAATCATAGTTTATAATAATTTCTGAGACTTACAGAGTAACACTTCTGATCATTAGTGATTTTTATTTTTTTCTTTAAGAATTTATGCCCAGATTTGTTATCAAATCAAAATATATGAAATTATACTTACCTACATTCAAATTTATCCACATTCTCTATTACTTTCATAAGTGTATTCATCATAATGGATTAACACAAAAAATTACTGTCTTCTTACTATATAATATTGACTGTACTGTTTCTTGGCAACAGTTGCCTCTACACAATGGGAATTGAAATAAAAGTAGTATGTGGATCCTACTTGCTTCCTTCAGTCAACTTCTTATCACTGAAATGGCTAAAACAGTATGCATTTGTGGAGTGGCTTCAAAACAGCTTGAGATGATGTGGAAATAGGAAACACAAAACAATTTATTATAACATCAATTGGGCATTGCATGTCCACCCCAAAAAAAGTATCACCAATGTCAGTGTATACAGGTATTTGCACACTCCTTATACGTGTTTGTATAAAACTTGTTCCTCCACTCTGAGCTGTTTTGACAACCTAAAGGAAAGTAGCTAATGTCAGCAACGTATTTGGCACTGACAGCTCTTTGAACTGGTAGAATGTCAATGAGGCTTCTATACATAGTCACCTCTGTAAAAGATCCATAAAAGTTTTTCTTGGGAAACATGTGTAGACCTTCCAAGATTTAAGAGATATTAACTGTAAATAGCATCAGCTGCATTATGTCAAGAGTTATAAAATTTTAGCAAAAAATTGCATTTGTAAGTGAATATGATCTCTCAAACTTATGTATTTGAATGACTTATTCTACTATATAGAATGTCCTTAATTTCCAAGAAATAATTATATCAATATTGTATTTTTTCCCATGTAAGAATATCAGGTAAAATACTGGTTTCAGCACAATAAAAACTGCACAAGGATCTGAGCTGGATGTATCTTCATTACTAATGCTTTTAAGCCTTCTTCAAAACTAGCTTCTGTAAAATGAGTGTGCCTTCACCACTGATGCAGTCTAGATAGGTAATCGGTGCTTCTCCCAAGACTAATTCTTTCCCTTGTTTGTCCTACCTGATAGGTCCGTGGTTTTTCTTTATGTTTCACAACAGTCTGAGATATGGAAAAATATGCATGTGGCATGAAGTATAACAAAAACACATCTTATTTTTTTCCCTGAAGGTGACCAGCTTGCATGGTCATCACAATGGTGGGATCTTGTCATTGGCAAGGCACGAGCAGGAGATGCATTCATACAAGGACTGGCTCTTTTTTTCCATGCAGATAATATTGGTGGAAAATGTCCCTGAGCTGGAATAACATCAAGAGTATGTGTTTGACCTTGTGTGTGTGTCCACTGGCTCAGATATACAGGGATGCTGTTGCCAGCCTGTTACTTAGGAGAGAGTTTTCTGTGCTGCACGCCAGCAGCCACCTCTATTTGAGACTTGAAAACTGCATTCCCCAGTATATTGTGCTACAGTTGTAACAGCTGAACCCAGAGGATGCAAAGCTATGGACCTCATACTGCTCACATATTTTTACATCAGCTTCTATGCTCTTCAAAAATATTTTAAATATTTACTACGCTGTAAGACAGAATGCCCCTTTGGCATTCCACAATTTTCTGAATACAAATTTTCTTTACTCTTTTTTCAATATTTTTCTGAGTTCTGTCCCTCAAATACTGATGGAAAGTAGAATTGTAAGGAAAGGACAAAATTGGTCAAAAAGGTGAATATCGAATCCTAAATAAACCACATCAAGTTATGACCCAGGCTACATTTTTTTGCTTGGGCTCTACATAACGTAAGTTGAGTTCAAGGCAGCCCTGCAGTCAGCATGTAAACTTACATTTTCCTGTGATTAACATATGAAAGCCATCAGTCATATTAATTTGGCCTAGCACCAGGTGAGTGCTATGTCTAAAATAACCTAGCTCATTCAATGTTTAAAACAGGAACATTCTATTTTGTTTATCTCCCTTTGCTATGAGGCAAGAGGTCAACTTTTTTCATGTTTTTATTCATCCCATTTATTAATAAGGTATTTCATGCCTGAGCAAAAGACTCCCACTTAAGCTATTAAACACTCAGACTACACAGATATTTACAATATAAAAAAATAGCATCTTGAAAACCCCATAATTTTTGTCTTTAAAACATACAGGATTTTTTTACAAAGCTGTTCATTGGTTTAATTGGTTCCACTTCAATTTTTCTCAAATCCTATTTGCTTAATTCATACCAATGAAGAAAGATTTTTGCGGCAGAGGGTAGAAAGTTTGGTGAATTTGGTACACCTATTGACAACATTCTTAATTATACTTTGTGTCTTTGAGCAATAACAAAGATTCATATATATTATTTGCCTAAATTGGCAGTTTGCATTTATATGAGTGATCAACTGCTTTAAAACAGCTATTTCCTAGGCACACATTTCCAGCATTAATCCAAATTTATGCCTTGTAGACAATGACAATTTTTTTTTTTCTGTGGGCCTTTGGGCATCTCATAGTATTGTCAGGATTTAATCCTCTAAGTCCTTGAGGATCTTCTAATGGGTAGAAAGCTTACTGAGCATGAATTCCCCTTTAGAAACAGAGGCCACTCATTTCTTATAGATTAATTATTTCTGATGTTAGTTAGTATGGATTCTTCAGTGTAATATCTAAACCATCTTTTTCTGGCTATAAGTTAAGTGTAGCACAACTTGTCAAAAACAGCTGCAGAACTGGAGAATATTAATTACTCTGTTATGCCTTGGCTCAGTGAAAGGTAATGGAGGGGAGGATATCTCACAACTACAACGTGAGAGACTGGTTAAATGTCTCCCTGGTAAATGAAATGGCAAGACCCATGGGACTGCACTCTGCTCTCAGCCTGGGGTGAGCAGTATCTGCCTAGTTTTCTGATGGAGGACAACAACCTATGTGATATTCTGGCAGACCTTGTACTGATTATGTAGCAGAATGGTTGGCCCAATATTTGAATGAAAACTTAGAGTGTGCTATGCAGGCTGACCATCCACACTGTTGCAGATGGGCTGAGAAACACTTCAAGCGAAGTTAGTCCTTCGTACAGAGGTAACATCCCAATGCCTGGCTTCAGGGTTGAGGGGAATGTGGCTGTCAGGGAAAAAGCTGAGATCCATTATCAGTTCCACTGTCATTTACAGATTGTCACTCCTAGAAAGTACACAGAAGAAAGCACTGCTGTATCTGAAGGTGGCCTTGAATGACTGGGTTAGTTCATGCACACACGTATTGGAGGCACGTTATAGGCAGCAACTGGTGCAGGTAAAAACAGAATGTATTCCCTACTGGGTACTGGCCTGGCACAGTATTGTCTGCCTGGAAACACCCCTGGCTGCAGCCTTCAGGTGGCAGGGAAGGCACAGCTGCTGCCTCTCTGCATTGTTCCCATGCTATCCATGACCAGCTCCAAGGGCATGTGCTGGTGGGACAGATCTGCCTAGGACAGCCTGTGGGCTAGGTATTAAAAGTCAATGCCAATTTGCTATTGGCATAATTTTCGCTTTAGACTTTAATAAACTACTACAAGTCTTGTTTCTTTTTACATGATTATTGATACCTTTCACTCTTAATTTTCAATAAAAATAATTAATTTTGTTTACAGAGGAAACAGATGATAAAATTATGTTTACCCATCTAGGGATAAAGCACTGTGTTTTTTATTTTGAGACAAAAGGCACTCAGGTTATAGCATTATTCCAGTTTATTTTCTTTTAAATCAGGTGTCCAACTGCTTATTCTGTGTCTAATGTTGGTAGCAATAATATTACTAAGGCAACAACATATTGGGAGTGCCAGTAAACAGCAATTCATTGAACAAACCATGGTTCTGTTGGGGCTAGCATGACATACCTGTCAGAGACAACTTTGTTTTAGAGAAACTGACCCATGATGTAAGCAAAAATGGTAGATCAAACCAGATTATTTTTATCAATTTTATTAAAAAGACAAGCTAATCTAGAATTAAATATATATCATTGATTAAAGCTATTTCTACTCTCAAAGATTAATAATGTAATAATGCAAGGATTTAATCAAGGTAATAATTGAAATAGAATCAATAAATCAATTGCATCAAATTATCAAGTACCAAATTATTACTAGTTAAATTTAATCATGAAGTCAGCAGCAGAAAGAAGAGTTTGGGTTTTTTTCTTTACTTCAGCCTTAGTAGCTGAAGGATAAGTTGTTTTCTTTCACTTGAGTTCTTAACTAGTGCTCCATCTTTAAAATGAGCACTGATAAAATTTTCTGATGGAAGATTAACCAAGAAAGGCTGTGAACTAGGTTTTACCAGTTTTATAGAAGTATAGAGACTACAGTGACTCTTTTACCACTCACTACTGCCAGTTAGAACTCAGCTGCTAAAGAAGCCATTTTACTTCTTCTGCTCAATTTCCTCCATACATAAAAATAGAAAATTTAAGAAACTTAAAATTCATTGGATGCTTTGGAATACTGCTGCTTGGTTTCTTCGAGAAGACAGCTAGGAATGACAGATTTCTCAACTTTAGCTTTTAGTGTTGTATAAATATTATTTTCTGTCCATACATTTGCAGTGGCATGCAAAACCCCTAACCACATACAAAGAGAGTAAAATAACACTTCTCCCAAAATAAAGCAGGCAGCTACTTGATTTTCCTTGTCTCTCTGCTTTATGTGAATATATATTACAAATATTATTATTTATAACAATCAGTCTTCCATGCAGTGATGGACTAATTATAGCAAGCAACTGTATCTTTCACCCTTCTTCCTTTGGACAACTTAAGAAAAAATTTCTTCTCTACTATGTGGTCTTAACTGTTCTATAAGACATGTTCCACGTTATCAAGGTATTTTCTATGTGACTTTGGGTTTAAGTATAATGTTTATCAACTTTAGATATGGTCTGGCCCAAGCCCCAAAGGGAGTAATATCTGGCTTTATGACAATTTAAGTTGCACTCAAGAATTACAAGTAACCTACAAAATCCATTATCAGAACATTGTGATAACATGAATGGGAACCATAATAAACAAACTTCCATTCTCATAGGAATTACTGGTAATTGACTGCATCTTTCATCATCTTTTAAACATGATTCAATTGCTTAGTTACTTTCTTGTATCAAGCAATAATATCATGGAAACTATTATGTGGCTTCATTCAAGGCAAAAATGTATAGATTGCTCCCATCACATTTAATCTAACCACATACAGCTGCGTTTGTATCTCTGTATGGTGGTCTTCCATGTTCCGTAGAGCAAACCTGTCCATGCTGTGTTCAAAGACAGACTTCTCTGACCAACATAGCAATAAAACGCTGCCATCATGCCAGTCCTAAGGTGAGCTGTGTAACAGAGTTTTCTATTGTAAGGATGTAAATCAGCAGCAGATATGAAATGCCTACAGGAAAAACCTAACAATGAAATGATAAAATGTTGTAGTAAAACATAACAATACAATGATAAAACTTTGTAGTAGCACACAGATTTCCTCAGTTCACTACTGTCAGTTCAGGCCTCCAGGGCTTAATACCTGCAAAAACCTTGTAAACAGGAAAGAACCATTAATTTGAATGAATTCAGGCATGAACTTAGGGGGTAGAATTGCATCTCCACAGGGTACTCATTCTTTCCTTGTTGTCTCCGAATCACCATGATGTGCACAGAATAAGATCAGCCTCTTACAAAGCCCACCTCTACCAGCTAAACCCTCCACAGTGCTCAGTCTGTAGTGGTGCGAGGCAGGGCATGCAGCTGGGGGTGGGCTGGGGGCTGTTGTGCAGTTGCTCCATTTCTGTTTCCAGAAGCTCGTGTCCTCTTCTGCCTGTATGCCCTGGGCATGGCCCACTGCCCAAGACCATTTAATTGCATGGGCTAGGATACTGAATTGCCAACTGCCACGTTTGGCACAGGAAAACAGCAATTTCGAGCTTACTGCAAAAGAACAGAAACAGTATGTGGTTGCTTTCAGAGGTAACGTAGAAAGCCTGGGTTATTATGTACCTGACATTCTCTGCATACTGTGCAAATACAGAACTAGACTTTCAAACATTTAATATTGACTACTACAGAAAAAAATTCTAGATGTATCTTTCAGAACAAGGGGAAAAAGATGAAAAATGAGTACCATATAAACATGTATTTCAATTCTCATAGAAAACCATTCTCCTCAATACAGAATTAGCAACCACAGTTTTCCAGCAATTCTTGCAAAAATTTCTTCCGAGGGCTGCAAGCAATTGTGATTTACTGTATTAGGTTCCAACTTGCCCCTTGGAGTAGTGGCCTCTCTACTTGTGCTGTGAATGACTTTGGATAGGCCTAGGAAGACACCATAGAATGAAAGGAATGGCTCAACCCAAGAACACAGTGCCTTATTCTTATGCACAGACACACACAGGTGGCCAAATACTAATACAAAGACACTTTAAAAAAAAGAAAATGATTAATTTTTTTTCATCACCTTATTGTGTGGAAGTAGCAATTAGACAAGAAAAATAAAATGTATAATATTTTTCAAAACAGTTACATAAGTCTTAAAAAAACTCTGCAATACTGTCTAGAATTGTTATTCTTTATTGGAGTCCATTAAATTTTATTGAAATATCTTTTTCTGAGAAATTACTTCATCAACTTTCAAATTTCTGTGGTTTACTCATAGGAAACAGTTGACAATAAATACTGTCAGCTTGGATTCTTACACTGTTATTTTAATGAGATTTTAAACATATTTCACAAAACAGAAATAGCATAACTAAATAAACATCGTACATAATATTTATGATATGGTTGCATCTTAACTACAGTGTGTATCCTCCTGCCTTAGTGACACAAAACAAGACACAATTTGAAGGGCACAGCAACTTCTTTTCCCATTCAATGGATTTCCTTCCCAGACTGCCAATATTTCTTTTATTTTTCTCTAAATGGATGAAGCTGCTGTTTTATCTCTTTGCCTCAACGTGCTGTACTGACTTTTTATGCTGTCATTCTGAACACTAAATGAAATGCAGGATACTTGCAAAATTTCTAATGGTGGCTTTCCTTTTATGGGGAATTGACATATGTTTATACTATTTTATTGGTGCTTAGAGAATATATTCTGTTTGACTAAAAGTTCAAAAGCAAGCCACAAAACAGACTATAATTCAGCAAGAAAAAATAAACTGACTATTCAATTTTGAATTTGGATATGCATTGTGGAATTTAGGCTTTTTCCCTGCGCATCAGCAAAGCTTTAGTGGTTTGTTTCCACTTAGTGTGTAATGGGTCATTTCTGACTTGTATTTCTCTTTGATAGTCAAGTTTTTTTATTTTATGTGTATTTATTTTGTATTTGTTTTGTTTTTATAAAGTGCTTCCAATGAGGACATACTTTATAAAAAACACTTTTAATGCCTACAATTACTTCAATCAGTGCTCAAAGAACTTATTTTAAAGCAAAATAAACTCAAAATAAAATGGAAAAATTAAATTTTGATTTCTAAATCAAAACACAGAAAAGAAAAAGTGATTACATTCCAGATGAAGCAGAGAGATGCTCAAGTGAAAAGGAATACTGTAAATTACTTTTATCATTAAGAGGCCCAACAAGGAAGTTGTTTGTGATTTTGGTTAAATACATATCCTATTTTTCACTGGCCTGGGGTTCTTCCTTGCACATGTGGTTATGAAGACTGGAAAAATTCTGCTGCTATTCTACCAGATAGGATAACTTTGCCTTCATTGCTACAGGGAAGACCCAAGCCCCAGTTAATTCATATTAATTAAAAAGTTATTAATTATACTATTGGCTATAGTGTAGTTATTATTAATGGTAACTTAATTATAATAGGAAGAGGAGACATATATACATACACACACACACATACCTGGCAATCTTTTAGGAAGCCTTGCAATGAGGATGTGAGGTATAAAAAATGCTTTGGGTCCTTTTGAAAAAGAAAGCATGACCTTTCCTAGGAGCATTTTAATGTGCCAAGCCACAAGAACAGATGGAGTTGAAGGCAATCAGAACTTGGACTGTATTTAAGCTATTTACAAAAAGAGTTTGGACACTTGATCATGGCTTTTGAAAAAAATAGAGGAGAAATACAATGTGGTCATTGCTGAGGTATAATTCTTGCCCTCATCTCCAGCATAGAGTGGAACAATGCAATCAGACTTTCAGAGGTTTTGGATGCTGTGACACAATCCAGTACTAATAGTAAATGACAGGGATTTTTGAGTGGTGTCACAGCTCTTTGTGTTCACATTTCTTTTAAATTGCAATTTCTGTCAAAAAGAGATAACTTTTGCTATTTTGAAGTTGTTGCTTTAGTTCACTTGTCAACTGCAGTGTGAGTCTGTGGGATAAACCCTTGGAAAAAGATAAATATATACATAGATGGATATATGTTTATAATGCAAATCCTTATAATTCCACAAAGTGATTCCCTCTTGGATGTATAGATACATGCTCATCTATAAAATTACTGTTGCTTTTGTCAAAGACTCCCAGTAAATTCCAGCAAAGTTCTCAAATTTGTTTACTAAAGCAAAGCACCCTCCTACCCCTAACAGACTGAGATCATTCATCAAATGCTGATTCCCTACAAAATATTTTGTAGCTTCATATTTTAACTCACAGTAAAGCAATTGATGAAATTGTAAATTCTGTAAATGACTAAAAATTACTGAAATTGAGAAAACTGTTAAAATACTGAAAATCTAACCCTGTGTTTTCAGGCTGTTGATCCTGCTAGAAAAATCACATAACCAAAAATTAGCAATTTGAGCTAAGTATCTTGGCACATCCCTCCTTGCTCATCTACAATGTAATGAAGTTGTTTCCTGTGAAGAGGAAGAGAAAAACATTGTATCTAGGAAGATAAGCAGTGCAAGTATGGGAAATCTAACAACTAACTTTCTTCAGCAAGTCTTCATAAGAAGAGTTCCAGTGACATTGTAAAAGAAGACAGAGATTTAAAAAAAACAAAACAAAACAAAACAAAAACAAAAACAAAAAAAAAGAAAACAAACAAAAACAAACCACAACAAAACAAAACAAAACAAGAAGAAAAATAAAACAAACGTCTGTAACATTTAAGTACTGGGTACCCAGAGAGCCATATGTCTGCCAATTCTTTGGGGATTAAAAAAATGGGAGGAAAATGAAACAACTGAAGACATTTTTATTGGATGACTTCCACCATATCTGGTGCATGTTTTATTATCACCAGTGTAGCTGAGGAATTCCTATTTCTCTGATAAAAGGAGCAACACTAAATTATTTTATTACACATTTCCAGGGTTGCATTGCTAAATCATTTGTGAGAAGTCAACCCTGACAGAAGAATGCTCAGCTTCATAATAGAGCTAAAGAACTTGGTTTATAAGAAGGCAAAAGTTCAATTGCCTGATGCAGAAAATGCTAACATTTTTATACTGAATCTGCAGCAGTTTTGATGCTTTTTTTTGTTTGTTTATTTTTGTTTCCTGTCTGGATTACCATCAAATGGAATGATATTCCTTGGAAATGGCTCTCATAGATATGGATCTGATTGCAAAGGAGGACGTCTTTGCCTGAGAACCTTGTATAAGGATTGTCTTGTGCAAGAGTGCAACAGTGGCACTGTTATCCTTTAGAGGTGTTAATCAGCCATGCTTTGAGAAGAACATGAGGGGCACTAGCTGTCACTTAATCCTAAGGCACATATGAAATTAATTAAAGTATTTTGATAACCTTTTTTGCACAAATGAACAGTCTTGTCTTTAATTTCCCATAGAGTTTCTGGCTATAAGAATCTAAGTAGCTAAGTCATCTGCAATTCTATGGGAAAGAGGTTTTATCTGCACCTTGCATCCAATATTCAAGAACCAATTTATCAATGAAAAGCTGTGATCAGGGCAAGCAACACACAAAAAAACCACCCCCAAAGTGTCCCTCAAACATTCCCAGAAATTTGCTTGTGATTCAAGATGCAAACAGCCATGGGATGCTCAGTCCATTTGGGGTACTAATAAAATGTGTGGACTCTTCCCCTTATACAGAAGTTCTTGTAACTACGTTGGAGAGTACATTTAAAAAAATGTGTGTTTTCATAAGGAAAAGAGGAATGAATTATCCTTATCTTAAGCATCTAAAAGTTAGAAAATCTGCATGACTTAGTCTCCTTTTATTATTAGTGGAGGGGGAAAAAACTGTCCAGTAATCAGAATTCACAAAAGGGCACATTAAACCCTATTTGATAATGTCTATTTTTGTCTCTTGATCATAAAGTATTATAGAGCTATTAGTTAAGGCTTGACAGCTCACGTTCAGTACAGGTCTCTCATAACCTTTGTGGTATATTATTGGTGGAAGGAAAACAATTTTATGTTTTAATTACACTGCTAGACATCTCTTGTAAATTTTACTCCTTTTTATGCTTTTCTTTCCTTTAAATTAAAATTTTATTTTAATTTTATTTCATGGACATTTTAAATTAGGAAAATTTTCTTAGAATTTCCCATTGCTGCTATTAATAACTTGTGTGTGTTGTCTTGAAAGTGCCTATCTGGTTTTTGTGCTAGAGAAATTATCCTAATAAATTACAAAATCCATCAACGATAGTAATATTTTCAATATTTTACTTGCTATTTTGTATTTCTCTAAGAAGCTATGGGAATATATCTAGTTATTACTCATCTATGCAGTTTTAGAAATAATATAGCATCAATCAGACTTGAAAATTGAGTTAAAGTTGGTAATTTTATTTTTCTGCATGGTCATTAAGTAATTAATATTTTCTTGTTGTCCTTTAGCGGATAAATTTAAGAAAAATTATTTTCCTTCTAAATGGTCTCACTTCTGCCAAGTGCCCCAAGTAAGCCTTTCCTGTGATAGGTTATGCTTGGTTCCAGGGAGCTTCTACCTGCTCTATTTGGAGATGGCAATCAGGCTTGTCCAGAGGTTTTGGCCTTTGATAAGGGCCCTTTGTGATAAATTTCAAAATAGGCCATTTGCATTCAAGGTCTTATGGTTGTGTTGAAAAGCTGAGAGTGGTACACTATTTTATCAAAACATTTAAATTTAAGTCTGAGCATATATTTCTTTAAATTGCTTCAGGTGCAAAGAAAAACAAGGAATTGATAATGAATGAGAAAAATTATTTTTAGCATTACGGAGTGCTTCATTTCTATTAGGATGTAGCTATTACTTACATTTCATCATGTATTTTACCTAATTTACAGATACTGACTGTCATTCAAAATATTCTTGCTATATGCATTTTAGAATTCATTTATAGGCCTGGTTTTGAGAAAGATTAATCTATGTTTGCTAAACACTAGTATTCTGAAACAATGAATAATGAAAAAAAAAAAAAAAAAACCAACCCAGTAGCATTTCAACACTTTTAAAAGTAATATAATTTTTATTAATATTATCTGTTTTCATTAGCTTTTCTGTGGCTGGAAAAGAGAGTTTTTCTGTGTTCATATGAAAGCTCATATAAAAAATCTGTTGTCAAAGTAAACTTAATTACAAATCAGAAAATGTTTTGGGATGTTCCTACAGGTGAAAAAAATACATCATCCAATAACCCAAATGAAAAACTACAGAAATACAGAAACCTGCAATATTAAAACTCAGAATCTTAGAATTATAGTCAAAGTATCCAAATATTCCATGAGAGAAGCCTCAGCCAATAAAAATCAAAATAACTATAAATGATAATGGTAATCCCTTTGGTTTATGGAAACTTTTATGGAACCTTTCAACTAATGTAGTGAGCCTGGGGTCAGCCACCATTTCACCACACTTCACATCATCTACCAAGATATAAATAGTATTGAAAAAATTGTCTCATTAGAAAACCTGTCAGCAGAAAGCCTTCTGAATTAGGCATCTATGCCATGCAAAAAAGCAGTAGAGGTACTCCTCTTCTTCACACCCTTTCTTCTAGCTCTGGTTCAATGCCCTGACAACACAGAGAGCTCCAGGAAGAGTCTCCTCTTTGTACTGTGAACCTGGCTGTTAAGTTAGGGACAATAGTACAAGACAGAGAAATTTAGACACAGAGAATTTAGGGTCCATGGACACCAGAAAGCAATTCATCAGAGGTTCACATAGTCCAGGGGTCCTAGGGGTACCAGATTCACAGATAACTTGTCCTGCTGTTTAGCAATCTAACCAGGCAGGGCTTTTGCCTCCCTAGTTTCCATTTTTTTGTTCTATGGACAGAACAGAGAACTCTTCCTAGACAACCAGCAGACAACAGGGATAGAAAAACTACTGCAGACAAAAATGAGAAAGAAAATGAATAAGCAAAGGGTTCATGTGGGATGTTTTTTCAGTGCACTCACTTTGAAAATTCCTCACTAAGTATGTTCTTTTTAAAAGGTGTTTTTGTACCAAAATAGAATGCATTATCCAGTGAGTCTCCATGGTAACTTTGTTTCTTATTAAATGGAAGACGAAAAAAGCCTAATTAACTCATATGACCTTGTATTTGTTAAAGGGTTCTGTTACACCTTGAGTGACTCTGTCTACTGTATATTGAAAGACACTGTTTTTCTTTGGCTGTTTTTATTTTTAAAGAGTTACAGGTTTTTCCTATTAAATGTAGATCATTGTGCAAACAGCAAATGGTATATCAAGGGAGAAAATGACGTCTCTCTGCCTCTTGTTCCTTTCATAACTTTCAGATGTAGTGCTACCTTACCTTGGTGCTGCAGGAATAGTCATTATGCTCCTCATTCTTTTCATAAAAACTTAAATGATAGGCTTCCAACAATCATATCTGTTGCTAGTCAAGTGCAGTCTTTTAGACAATTAGTTTAACCTTTTTACCCAGGGAAATAAACTAAAATAAATAACTTTATCCAAGCCTTTCAAAAGCATTCTGGAGTAAAACTGATGAAAAGATAATATAAAGACTGGAATAGAATAGAATAGAATAGAATAGAATAGAATAGAATAGAATAGAATAGAAAAATAAAATAAATTTTAAAAATAAAATAAAATAAAATAAAATAAAATAAAATAAAATAAAATAAAATATAAAATAAAATAAATAAAGAATTTTCCAAAGGAAAAAGGCAAACAAATTTATGGGCCTGGTTACAATTCACACTGTGGCCTTTTTACTTTTGTCATAGTTGTAAGAAAAACATCCATTGTACTTGAACATAACAAAAGACTGGGAAATATTAAAGAGGCAGAATACCAGAACTAATACATTTTTAAAATATCCAAATAATCTTCAAAAACCTTCTACTTCTACAAGTTTTAGTGTATAACAAGTAAAAAATAATTTGAGAATGAACCTTGAGTTTCATTTTTTAAAATTTCCACACACAGTGTGCTTATGAACCTGTGCCCTGGCTATCCTGGTGCAGTTAAAAGGTTTTAAAGAAGCTCTCTGGCAGAAATGTTGGACTTGGTGGTATCAAAGATTATTTTCAAATTTATAAATCCTATGATATTCTGAAAGCTGCTATATAGCCCTTGGGAATGCTTAACCCATTCTTGATAGGGAAAAGCATCATTACCAGTGAGGATGTGGAAAAGGAATAAGAAGCCTTTCGACTTGGATATCCAAGGAGTATCCAAACTAAGGAGTTATCCAAACTACAGACACAGATGAGAAAGCCTCCCCCAACCACAGACGTCCAAGGAACTACTGTTTACTGGAGGCCCATTCCTAAGCCAGCAATGGACAACAACAGGTAGCAGAATGATCATCATCCAGGGCCTGATGCTAAACCTCACCTGTTGGGATGCAAACCTGGCAGGTAGTTGCTGAAGAGCTCTTGTGGATCACCTGGAAGAGGGCTATCATTGTTCCCTGGTCCTCACTGTACCATCTAAGTCACACCTCCTCTGTGCACCCAGGAGCTATTATACCATGTAACTCTTGCTTCTCAGAAAGCAGTGTGTTCCAGTTCCTTGCCTGTCTTTAAATAACCTGCTGCAGCTGGTGTCTAATCTGTGTGTTTTGTCTGAAGGGGCACTAAGGGATTCCTGCTGGCTCAAGTAAATAAAGATATTTGATATGTCACTGCTCTCTGACAGTGCTTGGCCTAATTGAAACTGGCTCAAGTAAAAGAAGCAGACCTAGGAATAAAATGTTTTGAGCCGTTGATTCCAAGTAGTGGACAATGATCTCAATACAAATGTAAGCTTCTTATCCTTTACATCTGGGTATTTTTCTTAGGTATGTTGGATCCAGAAGGCAGCTATTCTTTATATATACCTGGTTTGTATACTCATTTATGTTTCCAAATGGCACAGTGCTCTTAGACTGGAGCATGGCATGACAACAGGGATAGTGTTGTGTGGAGGCTTTTGGAAGTACACAAGAAAGAACCTTTTGGAGAAGTACTACAGAATAATAGGGAGCAAATCTGGTCCATTCTTGCCATTGCTGCATTTTGAGAGTCATCTTTTATCAGAACCATGCCCAAATTTTGCTTTGGAGAAAACTAGTCCCAGGAATAAGCCAATATCTGTGCAACCAGGGACCAGTGTGCTGCAGAGCAGGATTGGTGTGGATGCTGAGGACAAAATGGAAGGTAGATCCCTTATGAAGGAAGGAAAGAAGGACTGAAAGAGCATATGAACTAAAGACACACTAGGGTATGACCTAAGATCTAGAATGGCCTTGCCAAAGGTGAGGCTCAAGTCCTGCAGGATTACAGGTATTCCTAAAGGCTTCCCATATGATATGTAACATAGAGATAGCTGTTAAAGGCAGAAGGCACTATATGAGCTTGAAATTAGTGAGAAGGATCAGGCTTTGCCTTCTTTATGGGCATGTCCCTTAGGAACAATCTAGCACAAGGTACCACAGATGAAGGATTGGAAAGCACTTCCCCATCAGACTCTACAATTTGTTGTTTATTGTCTGTGTTGGGGACACAGCTCTCTCCAAACTCAACAGCAACAAGGAATTATAGCTGTTGTTTTTAGATGTGTGGGAAGGGTTGTAGCCATGTGCAAGACAGCAGTAACTCAGAGAAATGTATGGAGAATCACTGGCAAATTGCTTGAGATAATGGGACATGGTTACTGGATTTTGTGAGCTGTGACTTTAGGCAGTGCCTTAGCTCTTTAGACAAAGCCTCAGTGGTGCAGGATGCAGAACAAGGCACTGAGCACCTAGTGTTTGTTTTTTAGAGAAGTTTTCCCATCCCTTGCAATGGACCTGGATAGGAATCCGCGTCCCTAAAATACACCTTAGAAAATCCACAACTGCAGCTGCCACAGAACCTGGTCACTTGCAGCTCCACAAGCCTTGCTTGAGCTCCAGCTTTCTGACAGCACTGCAGTTTCAGAGTTCCCTCATTCTAAATTCTGTGCATGAGAACATCCAAAATGTCACATCAGTCATTGAAGAAGTGAACATAACATGAACATTATAAATCTCTGATTGTCTACATCTCAGTGTAATTTCTGGAATTAGATATGTAGCAGAGAAGATGCCTGACAGAGGAATACATAGGGAAATGTTCACCAGCTGCAGTGGCAAGAACTGTCTGAGCTTCTGTGGGCCAAAGAAGGAGCTGAAAAGTTATTAAGGAACTGAATTAGCTTTCCACTTACTTGTCATCAGTTAAAATATCTTGTTTCCAGTAAGCTCCACCAATTTGACAAACACTTTAGTAGAGTATTCATTTCCCTCCAGCATTGTCTACTGCTCTTGGAGAAAATTTGCTCAACTCCTTTGCCCTTCTGCACTAGTCCATTCTGTATCCATTTAAAATTGTAAATACAGAATATGCTCAGATCAGCCATGACTCTATGAAAAGTCATATTACAATAATTATTCCTGTCACAGATTTTTATACTCTTACAATTGTTGGGGGTTAGGTTTATTTTTTTTTAAGCAATAGAAGTAGTATATATATTTTCTGTGCAAAAATGGTAATAATTCCACCAACAGTAAATGATCTCATATTTCAGTGCAATATAGTGAAAAAATAGATTAGTAAAACAATTTTAGTTTGGTGTCTAACAACTTCATTCTAGTAGATTTCAACTTTTTGCAAATCTTTGTTATCTCCTCCAAGCCACTCCAGGTACCTCAAGACTTCAAGGGTACTCTTGGGTCACCAGCAGCCACAGGATCATCTCCTGTCATGTAGGTATCAATTAGCATTTTTCTAGAACTGAGAAGCTGAAAACACCTGGAAGGTGTTCTCTCTTTAACCTCAAACCTGTTCAGCAATTCACAATGCTGTTTGAAAATAATCTAATCTGGAAAATAATCTGATCCGCAGTTAATGTATCCATGACTCATTCATACCTATGTCAAAGTGGCTCTTTAGCATAAATAGATGTACATCTCTCTTGTTCTTCTCTGCTTTAGATACTTATAGACAGCAATGACACTCCCAGTCAGTTTTCCTCCTGTTTGTCTAAGCAAGCCACATATCTCCATCTCAGCTAATAAAATGTGTTTTCCATTCTCTAGGACAATCTGGTTAATCTTCCCTGAGTTCACAGATATGAAGTGAACACAGGTATGAAGTGTATGATCTAACTGATAGGACCTGCAGAGAAGTATACTCTTCATTTCTTGCTCTCTTTCTCTGTAGGAAGGTATACACTCTAGATTTTAAATTTCATTTTTCAATCTCCTCATGCTGTTGGACATATTTCTTGTGTGTCATTCCCTTCCCTGAAATACACCTGCACTTTCCAAGTATAAAATCCAAGTTTACAAATTTCAAATTTACAAATAATTTCTCAGAGATATCCCTGCCAACATGGCACTGCATCTTTTGCATTAATCTACCATTCACATTCAGTTTGACTGTATTTTATTCTGATCTTACTCTGTTAACGTATTTCTGACTTACCTCACCAGCAAATTTTTATATACTGTGGGTTTTTGCACCATTACTTTTATTTTTGTCATGAAAGTGTTCATCAGAGCTAATAGTGTTTTTAATCCTTAACATTTTGTTTTTATCAGTGTTGATCAGAGTATCTGTTACTTTTTTTGCAACAGATGTCATTTTGCCATGCAAGCACTCTTACTGATTTAATAAAAAAAATTGCAGAGTAAGTTATCACTTACAGAGAAAGGCTTTGCATTTTACTTAAAATGTACAAAATACAATGTACATCTAGTTTACAGGCTAAATAAGAAGTTATCAAGTACCTGAAGAATTATTAATTTTGTTATGCACTTCTGTTAGTAAATCACTCTTTAAATAGCTCTTTGATCAAAAAGAATTGATTCTTCTCTATAAATATATGTGTAGAAAAGAAATAAAATCTCTGAGACTGTGTTTCCCCTTAAGCTGAGTATTTCAAGAAGTATTATTGAACAAGGCACAGAAAAAAGACAGAGGATTTATGATGTGTGTAAATGTGTTAGAAGCTGATGTGAATTCATTTAACCTGAGGCCCCTAATGATAATGTAGTTGAAATAATTTCAATTATTATCATGCTTATTGGAGACAGTAAAATACTTTTTTCATTAAAATCTGTGGCTTGCTAAATGAACTAAGTCAGGCATCTTAAAAAAATGGCATTAAAATGAATATGCCATCCATTATAAGGAGATACAGCATAAGATTCTATTTACATCTTTTTTTCAGGGTCAAATCCTCATATACATCACCTTATTATTTGTTTCAGGGATTGGCAGAGTTTGTAGAGTATGCAGTAGTGTATGTTGTAAGCATTTAATGCTTTTGTGTACGCTTGGAAAGAAAGATGGTGGTACACACAATTTTCATGGTGGGCATTCCTGTATTTTTTTAGTTACCTGACTTTGCCATCAGAGCAGTCCTTTGTTCTGGCTGCTGTTTGAACTCGTGTTCTGCTGCACAATGCAGGTGCCTGAAAGCTGTTCATTTCCCTTGATGGTGGATTTGTTGCTTTTTACTGAACCTTTAGTGTGGTTACCTTGCTCCTTTGGGGGCCAGGAGTGGACAGGCACCTCCAGGGCCATCTTGAGGGGCAGCAGGGCACAGCCACACCAGCCAAATGTCCAGCAAATGCCAGGCAGCTGTGGCAGCAGGCAGGTCTGGGGTCAAGTCCTGAGCTCTGCCTGTGCGTCAGAGTCTGAATTTGGTCCAGCAAGTTTATGCAAGGTGTAAGCATGGCTGTGACTGGGGAGCGGCTCTGGACGTACCTCGTGGGCAAGCCTCATCTTAAGGCAACTCCTGGACTAGGAGGAGGATTCTTTGCTGGGGTATCTTAGCAGACCTGTTCAAGAGGAGCCTCCACTGAGGCTTTTTTAGCAGAGATTCTGCCAACAGCTCTCTCCAAGGCCAGGCACCCACACATTATCTAAATTGTCCCTAAAGCCAAGCAGACAAATCCCCAGCAGTGGGACAATGTGCTCAGAAACCTGACATTCAAAATCACTGTATATGTAGACTATCATAGAGGAAATAATATTGTTGAGGAGAAAAAAAGTGTTCCCAGATGGCAAATAAACTAGAGCTACAGTTATTTTATTCACTGAAATCTGTTGAATGTGATTGTTGTCTGTCACTGAGGCTAAGTGGAGGAATTGGTTCTTGACTAGATATTCTTCTCTGAGAAAGGCTCAAAGAAAAAAACAATGGAAATGTTTTTTATTTAGCTACCTGTAAACTTTGATTTTCATTATTTCCTTTAACTTTTTGAGACATTTCTTAGGTTTGTAATAATGTGAGCATATTAATGTTAACTTAGGTCTTGTGGTTCCAGGATTTACACAAATGTCAGATAGCAACAAAGGAGAGGAAGGCAGACTGATGTGATAAATTGAAGAGAATTACTAAAAGTGCCACAGTTCACCACAAATAAAGCAAACAGAAGGCAAAATAAAAAGAGAGAAACACTCTTACCTTTCCTCAGCTTTTTGCTATGAAATGAAGCTATTTATTAAATGGTGCTGAGTCTAGAAGGGGGTTGGAACTGCAAGCGAGGGAACCCTGGCCTTTTCATTCCTACTGTTTTGAGAGTAAAATAACTTAGTCTTTACTGTTCATAAATAAACAGGACAACAACAAAGCTCAACTTATTCCTCCTTCTAATAGAAATAAGCTGCAGGACCCTGAATTTCAGGTAAATGCAGGGGTCAACAGAGGCAGCAACTTTTATGCCTCCTGCCTTGATATCTGCTTGTACTAGTGAAAACATTTTCCATGTACTGAATTGAAAGAAATGTAACTGCTTCAAGTCAAAAAATGTTGGATGATCCAACTTTCTCTACTTCATTGCTGCTTAGGTTTAGGGTAAGAATTGTACAAAAACCCCCATTAAAAAAAAAAAAACCAAACAAACAAACAAAAAAAAAACCAACAAAAAACAAACAAACAAACAAAAACAAACAAACAAAAAAAAAAAAAACAAACCAAAAACCACTGGTCCTGTCTTTAAATATTTTCCTTCCCAGGAAGATAGAATTTCTTGGTGAGGACTCTTATCAAAAGTGTAAGTATGAGCTCAAGTATACTTTTTTCACAAATTAAAACTACCCCCAAAGATTCAGGAGGAAAAATATGGATATAAAACTATTTAAATGACAGAATCACATTGTCACACATATATTAGAATATATGTAATTAAAATAAAAGTAAACATTTTCCCCACTGCTAGACAGCAAAAGAGTATAATATTTTACAAAGTAATGGAATCTCTCTTCTACAAACATTAAAAAACCAACATACACTCACAAAAATATTACAACAATTTAAATAAAAAGTACAGGAAGATGTCTAAATGAACTACCCTTTGGATGATTCCTACCAGATAGTAATGTCAAGTAATTTTCTATTGATATTCCTATTTTACATACATGGAGTACACTTTCCTATGAGAAATGAATTTTGACCATGCTATATTGTTTCTATTATCTTTTGCTCTCTTAACTTTTTCTATTTTGAGACTTCAGTGGCTACTATGAAAAAGTTGCTGTATTTCCCTTGTTGGTTGTCTTGAGTGGATTCAATGTCTCTGGAGAGCATTTCTGCTCACTCACCTTCCCTTTTTTTTTTTTTTTTTTTTTTTTTTTGTGGGTGGTTTTTTTTTTGGGTTTTTTTTTTTTTTCCTAATTTGGTTGATTTATGGATAGGCTGCCTGGGTGATTTTCTGGGTGATTTTGAATACCTTTCTAGACATGAGCTAAGCAAAACAGGAATTCTGTTGCCAATTGAATGACAGGTGAAATCTATCGTATTGGGGGTATTAGTATGTATCTTGCTTACCACATGTTTGGTAAGATCTCCTTCTTCATCCTCTCTAATATTAAATACATGCATTAAGAGGAAAATCCTTGTCTTGATCAAGCTTCAATTTGGTCTAATTGAAAAGTAATTAGTCTTTAAATATAAAGTTCCAATTTCTGCAGCATTGTTATTATTGTTTGGAGGAAGAAAAAGAACTTATGATGTACTTGTTCTATAATTGGACTCTTTTCCTAGTATTTATTTCTGTGAGAGACTTTTGTTTTCCTTGACTTCTTGTTCTGTTCTCAAATGTGTATGATAATCTCACTTGGCTCTCCTACTGCTGCTGTTTTCAAGTGGCTGCAGTTATAAGTAGCTAACCTGCTGAGACAGAGTCTATTTAATACCTGGAGCTGTCTTAAGGACCAGACATCCTTACAGAATACAAACAATTGGCAGTGGGCAAATGCATCTGGAAAAAATAAGGTTCTATTCAAACTTTCAGCAGGTGAGGAAGAGTGATGGGGGATTTTTATGTACAGCAAATACTAATCACTGAAAATGTGTCCAGACTTTGTGTAAACTTGGTGAATTTTGAAAAAGATTATTTTGAGTGCTCAGTATTTTTGTTAATTGTGTTCCTCATAAAATAGGAGATTAGACAAGCAAATCTTGAAAATTATATTTTTTGTGAATAGACTAACATAAGAAAACACAAAAAGGAAAAATAAGAAAAAGGAATAAGCACCTTATACCTGAATTGTCTGACATTTTAATTAAGTTGGCTGCCCACAACTATGAAAATTTGAAAAATTTTGCTTCCACTTTGAGATCACTATTCTTGCTCACTTTGAATGCCAGAACCCCTCTTCCTCAGGATCCTTCTTATTAATTACCTGTTCTTTGACAATTGCACCAACTAAGGAGTATGATGGGGAGAGATGGAATAGACTAGCTTCCTACCTGGGCCAGACCATATTTCCAGCTAAAGTCAGGGCAGAAATATCTTTACAGAAGTTCTTGCAATTAAAGCATAAGCATGTTAAAGCATTAAAGCATGTTAATAAGTCATTCTTTTCAGTGTTTGATTCCAGTGAAAAATTTTCTCCATTGCACTATGGAGATCAGAATTGCCTCTTTCAACATTTCAAAACCTCTAAATTAAACTCCAATTATCATCACATCAATTTAAAAGCAATGATGTTTTGAAGATTTTAATTCCTTTTTTTTATTCTTGCCTGATTGCTGAACAGTCAAGATAAATTTGAACATGTATTCAAAACTTTCCCTGTATCTATGAAGCACTGAAGCTTTAATTTTTTTTTTTTTTTAAAGAAAGCCTGGAGCTTCCAGGTGATCTGTAAGAAAAACTTTGCAAATACAGAGGCACAGAGAAGTCAGTCTTCAATTCTACTCCCAAAGACACTGTCTGCCCTAGAGGTGTCACAAACTGATTAAAAGGAAGCAAAAAAAGGTAGAAGAGAAGCTTTTCTTTATAAATAAGAAACCAAAGTATTCAGAAGGAAAAGATGCCACCTATTAACACATTTAGGCCTAATTATGTTCTTAAAACCCATTGACTTCAACAGTACTCCTCAAGAACTTGTATTTATGCCCATTATGACTTACTCTGAACTGGAATCTGTCTCTCAGATTCAAGTCACCGAACTTTAGGCACCAGGCTGAAGTTACCTGCTGTGCCCTCTCTTAATTGCTCAATAGAATGTGATAACAGATGCTACACACGCCTGTGAAAAATCCATGCAGTTGTGTATAATACACATGCAGTCTTATGGTCTCATATATATTTTGTGGTAGTTTGGAGATGTCATTCCAATCACTTAACGACAGGACTGTCCTTTTCTGCATGATTTCTAGACATGACTGATTCACTGAACTGAGGAAACAGCAGCTTTGTTTGGTGTGGGTTATGGGAGGCACACGCTGGTGAAAGAAGTTGGTGAAGGCTCAGGCAGTGCAACCACAGAACTAAATTCTTTAGAGTAGGAGGCCCTAGGTGGCAATTGAATGACTTATTCCAATTTGAAACAGATTCTTTGTTCTGATTCAATTTTTCCAATCAGTATGAGGTACTGGTGTGGTAGAGGAAATGCAAAGAATTTCTGCATATCTAGGCATGCACTGATTAACATCAACTTTGTACCACAGAGTGGTGAAATCTTGTCAGACATTGTTGTAAGTACCTTACAGAAAGAGAACCCTGGAAGACAACCAATTTAGAAATAAACTGAGAATTTCTCTGTGTGTCTGAAACAGTTCACAGGTTCTCATCCTCTGAAATACACCAAGCCCCTATTTAGTTCTCGCAGGCCTGGGTGCCTCATAGTAGCAGAATTTCCAGACATCTTCCAATGGTGCTTGGTTATCATAAGTATATTGGGTTTGGTTATAGTTTATTATTATGCTTCTCATATGAATAAATAAATATATTAATATTTTTTATTATGTAAGTATCTTTTCAAAGAGAAAACACTATCTGCTGAAATGTGTACAAAAACTGTGAGACTATATATGATGCAGAAAAAATACTTTTAAAATTTTACAATCTATAACATGACATGAAATTTCAAAATAAAATATTGAATAATTCACATCTTTTCACATTTCTTAAAAAATGGATCTAAGAAGCACTTGAGACTGCATGAGATTTTCAAATTTTAAAAGCTATATAAGTTAACATTAGTATCAAAGATTCTTAGACCATACCTCTGTTGGGTGGAAATATGTGCCAGGTCAAGATTTCCATCACTATGAGTTGTGCAAGTTTTGAGAAAAAAAAAATCAAAATACTGTACAGATGAGAGAGAAATATGATGCTTATAAAATTCAGACACAAGAAAATCTTCTTGAGCAAAAAAATGGCCTTGAAGAAAATTGTAAAATATATTCTGAGGATTAGAGGTAATATGTGGCATTCAAGGTCTGGATGGGAATTGGACATCTCTGAAATATTGCTAAAAATAAATACTCTTTGTAATTGTGCAATGGTAGAAGATTTTAACTTTCCACATAAAAACTGGTGAACAGAGACAATAAAAGTGAATTACATGGTCAAGGTATTTCTAGAAATGTTGGCTCAAAGATTTATTCACATAAATTATTACATAAGTAAGGAATGGTGTAGGTTAAGGCTACATTTCTAAAGCACATGAGAATATAAAGACTGACTTTAGAGTACAACCCTGAGCTGAATAACATATGTTGGTTTACTCTATGTAAATTTATGTAGGCATAAAATTAGCTTTTCATCTAAGTTTTTCAGTCTCAAAAGAACAAATAAGCTTTGAAGACCTAAATGGTACAAAATAGGATCTATAATATGCTGTTGGTTTGGACTTAAATTTGCAAAAAGTCTTCAGAGTGTGCATCTCAAGTAAAGAAGAAAGGTGAGGGTTCTACTTGTAACAGTCCCAAGTGCTGCCTCTGGAAAAACATGAGAGATAATCAGGAGTAGGAAATGAGACAAACCAAAACAGCAAATATCTTACAGCTCAGAAAGGAGGTTGTTTAGACTTGCCCCAGGTCAAATAAGATTAGGTCTTAGATTCAAAGTTAGAATAGAGTTAATTTTAAAAAGTTATTTAAGTGAAAAGAGCACAGTGACAGTTCCTAGAAGCATTTTAGTGGTACCTATATTTTTGTGTTATTACCTTTATCATAACAAATGCTTAGTGCATTATTGTAAAAATGATACTGAGAGAGATGGATTTCCTCTTTGACATGGTATATTTTTTGCTGTGTTTCTAAGAAGGAAAATCAGAGGAGAAATCCTAAACAATAACCATGGTATTGAGGTTCAAAAAGATTTATTGTTCCTTCTTGCCATCTTCCCTAGCTGTTTCAGTTAAATAGGAACCATCATATAGATTAAGCAAGTGAACTCAGTGGAAATAATAGACATGTATACAAAATTAAAAAAAAAATTACCTAAAGCAGAGTAGAAACATAATTTATGAATCAAAATAATCTTCTTTCAGAAAATGACCATCTCAAAATATGGAAAAATTGTTGCGCAAAATCACAAGTCTTGATATAAAGTTTTAAAATTTACTGTTGGTGCTGAATGGTGCTTTATGACTGGAAAATTACCTATTTCAAAACAGGAAGATGTGGAGCAACATCAGCTGCAGTAGGATGATTTCAGTTGTAAGCAAAGCTTTACAATAGATTTGAAGAGATATTAATGGCCCTGAAATAAATGCTATGAGAACATAACAGGTTATGCATGATAGATGACACCAGAATAACAAAATGACTCTCTTAAAAAAGAAAATTTTTTTAGACATAGAACTAATGTATCTGCCCTTCACTACAGTGCTATGGTGGCATTTGAGACAGTAATGCCAGAGAAGAGAGCGAGAGGAAAGTTTAAAGAAGATAAGGATGGGGAGTCTGGTCGTGTCAAAAGCAGAATCATGAATCTAGGGAATTATCCCCACCCATGTTCCTGAAGGATAGATTCTGATTTTTTCTGTCAGTTTACTAATGATTCAGGCAGAAATCATAGAAACCTACCAGTTAAACTTGAGAATATAACAGTTTGGGCATTAAAAAAAATGTAGATTTTCACTAAGTGCATTCAGTCTGAAAATAGATGCTTGTAAATATAAAAGTAGTGATGTTCTGCACAGCCATTTATTAAAAGCAAGGAAGATTGATTTAAGTCAGAGAAAGATGAGTTTTCAAAGACCCGCTACATAAAGTGCTTGTCTGCAGTGGCAAACTGTTGTCCTTGGTGACTGAAGAGCTCCTTCCCAGCCTCATGTTCCTTGGTGAAATTTAAAAATCAATACAAATCTTAGGAGCCTTGTGGTTATTAGATGCTCACTCAAAGAATCTTTCAAACCAGTAGAAACTTCAAAATGTAAAAAATAACGAGAAATCCTCCCAAGTATTGCAAATTGTCTTACTTTTAAGGTAATTTTTTGCAATTAATTGCAAGGAGCTGCCATCCCTTGGAGTGAAATGCCCCTGAGAGGCCCTGGCTGCAGGCAGCTGCCCTGCCTCTCACTCTAATACACAGAGCTGAACCTTAGCCAAGATAAATCTCTATCAAGTATCCTCAAAGTTCAAGTGTTAACCACTGCTCTGGTGGCTTCTCTACCAGAGTAGCCATTGGTATGGAAGTGTATATCTAAAAATAAATTTACCTAAAATAATTGAAATTTATTTTTGGTCCAGGCTAGTCATTTAGCTTCAGGGACGGCAGAAAGCTTTTTAAGAGGAGACTCACGGGCAGGAAAGGCAGATCCTCACCACTGAGGCCATCCCACTGCCCACAGTGATGAGCAGGGCAGCTGGGGCTAGTCAAGGGCAGCCCCAGCCCAGGGCCTTGGGCACCTCCCTGGGAATTAAGATGGACCATGGCTGGGCCAGGGTGTCAGCCCATGCTGAATCCATGTGAGCCCCAGCAGACAGCTGTGATGCAGAACAGCTCTGGTAGGGACAAAGAACCAGAGTCTCCCAGGTAAGCAGCTCCAAGAGCTCCAAAGTAGGGATGCATAACTTAGTGGGGAAATCTCAAAAACTGGCCTCACTGAGCACTCAAATATGATCTTCAATTCCCTGATCAAAATGAGAAATAGTCTACTTTGAAGTCCCTAATAATTAAAAAAAACTTGTCAATTTGGTAGCAAATGCATATTCCTTTTTAATTCATGGCAGGGGGCAAAAGGTAACCCTTCTGTGCACCATGGGTAAAGGTGTACCAAATATAAGTCGTTGACTTAGTACAGTTTGATTGTTCCCTGCTCTACAAGAAAGGGAGCTATGTTTCTCCAGATACAAATGTGAAATATCATTCATGGTCTGATAATGGTGCTGAAGTTAGAACATTTACAAAATTAGGAATGGTTTTCATTATTTGCCATGGGGATTGTACTTCTCTACTTTTCAAGTTTTCAAAAGTAATTGGATTACTTAGCTTTAAACTTTAAAAACCTAAATTACTGTGGAATAGTAAAGCTACCTGAAAAGCCTGATGGATAACAACTCCTGAAACTTGTTAATGACTGAGATTAGACAATGTGGATAGAAACTTACATAGCAGCAACAAAGGCTTTCAGTCTCACATGTTCTACAACTGCAGTATTATTCTCCAGATGATTGACCAGTGCACTTACACAAATCATGAGCATACACTTGTACTAGCATATTTTTTTCTACCTTATCAATTCACTGTTTTTCTGCTCTGTGTGATGTTTGTTCCCTATCAGAGGTATCAGGAGACGGCTCCCTCTCCTGGAATATGCTAACTGTTCCTTAGGTTGAAATAAAGATGAAGTTCTGCCTGGAAACCGTCCTTGTTTTGAGGAGATCCCAAATAGCTTGCTAAGCTGCTTTCCATAATACAGCTAAATATTTGTCCAAGTATAATTACCCCTCTACAAACAACCTCCTTTGTATTTTTTATAAGAAGAAACATTACAGGCCTTCAGTACCTGTCATAAAGGAGCAGAAATAGCACATTCCCAGCATTTTTCCTCAACAGATCTCCTTGGAGTTCATCACACACTGTCTTGGAGCAGTTTACGTGCACTGAACCCCATGATCCAAACTTTCCTGTGCATGATGCTTCCTTAGGTAACAGCAGATTGGGTTCACAGCACTCAGTGCTGAAGAACTCTATTTGGGGTCCTGTGTGCTGAACTGGGCATTGTGCTGTTGTTTAATTTTTTTTTGCTCAGGAGAGGCTTCAAGAGAGTTTAGGATTGAGTTATGAGTTTAAGATGGGGTGGTTATTTGAAAAATAGTGATGTAGCTGTAGCCTTCTTTGAAGATTTTCATTCATATCCTACAAAACTTCTTCATTTTTTGCCCTTTATGGTAGCCCTTTAATAGGCAGAGAATCATCAGTCTTAGTCTTAGTCTATGTTTTTAAATGATAAGAAGAGATACCACAGATGAGTTAGAAATTTGATAAAGAAACTGAGATTTCTGTTAAAATATATTTTCCAAATATTCCAATTTCTTATGTGATGTAAGTTGTAAAAGCAAGAGAATATTTTCATATCCTGTTTTCAGAGAAAGAGGAAATTGAGAAGTTGATGAATGGAAAAGCTTTAGGTCGACTCATGGTTTTCCTTGCTTAGTACAGCTATTCAATTAAAATGTTCCTCATTATATTTTTCTATCACAAATGCTATTTTATATTAATGTGAGCTGCTACAAATTTTAAATTTGTTTTATTGACAGATAGATACATCTGCTGTCACACTGGTCAGCACTATTTTTTATTTTACTCATGCAATTCTTTGGACTTGGATTTCCTCTTGACAAAGAAATGAGGCTTGGTGCTAAAGAGTTCTGGCAAGGCTTCCTCATTGATTTAAAACACTGAATTGTATTTCTAGTTCTGGCTCACACTGAGGTTAAATCAGTTTTGCAGTGGTTAGCAGATACCTGGCATTGTAACTGGAATGAAGAAATGACGGCAATTCCAAAGAAGAACCTGGGTTGCTCAGTTCACCACCAGCTCTCAGAGCCTCCAAAAGATGGAGCAACAAATTCCTCCACATCTCTCCACAGCAGTCTCTGCTTGTCTCCTTCATTCACATTTTCTGACATTTTGTTCTGACTCGGTTGTGGCAATGTCATCAATGGATTCTTGTTAACTTGTTGAGGGTTCCAGGCATCAATGACAGAATAAAATCATGGAGTTTTTATGTATTTGGTCAAAGGCAGTTAAGTTAAAAAGAGTTTAAATAGAATAAAGTTACTTAGGTTACAATTATTATAGAGCCCAAGGGGTATTTTAGCAAAGTGCAGCTAATGAATGTGACATAATAGCAATCCCTAATCTGTAGCATTGTGGACTTCAGAAAAAAAATCCAGATTCCTGACCAGAAATTGTTTCAAGCCTCATTGCTGTTCATTTCAACATGCAGCGCTATACTGGAACTAATCCAATAAAAACTCTGAGAGTTCACCTTCATCCTCCTTTACCCTCAAGGATTTCTCTTTTGGCAGAATCTACTGTGTACACACGCTGTTTTGCCACAGTTGTTCACTTTGTTCAGATCCTTTGCTAAACTGGAAAGTGTTTCCCCTTTAGAACTGCAAAAATATTTGCTGTTAAAATTCCACTCAGATGTGCTGGTTGAAAACACCTTATTTCACTGTTTACATTGCAGTACTCAGCCTTCAATTTTTCACTTACATTAGAGAATTACTCTGGGTTTATTCCACCTTCAAAGCCTGTGCACTCTGGGGAGACCCACTTTGCAAAAGCCATGAGTCTTGGTAGCACATTCTGCTCTCTTCATGTATCACAAACAAGTCCATCTGCACCCTTGGCACAAGCTTACTTAAGGATGAGAAACTTGTTCTGCTCCCCAGGATGATTCTGTATCATCAGCCTTTCAAGGTCTAAGGCTATCTTAGCTTTATTCAGTTTTCTCCTGTCACATAACAGTAATTCCTGCCTGGGCAGGTCCTGGGGTCCAGAACTAGGTCCTCCAGGGAGAAAGTTTATTCCACAGTATCTCTAAAGACACTGCTAAGCCATCCCATCTCCAAGCTAGCAACACTCATACTGATGAAAAGAAAGGTAGGGAAATGCAAAGCCTTCCTGCTCAGACACCAGGATAAGCACTGGAGAATGCTTTTAGATTCTTAGAAACAGTGAAAACTTCTGGAACAGAAGTACTATTCCTTCCTTCCTTCCTTCCTTCCTTCCTTCCTTCCTTCCTTCCTTCCTTCCTTCCTGCCTTCCTTCCTTCCTTCCTTCCTGCCTTCCTTCCTTCCTTCCTTCCTGCCTTCCTTCCTTCCTTCCTGCCTTCCTTCCTGCCTTCCTTCCTTCCTTCCTGCCTTCCCGCCTTCCCACCTTCCCGCCTTCCTGCCTGCCTCCCTTCTGTAGAACAATGGTAGCAAACATGAAAAGTTAAAAAAAAAATACCATAAAAGTTAAACAAATATTCTTGGTGGGAGGACAGGAAGCCAGCAGAAGCAGATACTAGACAATACTATTCAGGATGATGAACTGTGTGTCCTCATGTAAAGAGAGGACAGTACTGATGAGGGAAAATTTTCAATAAATTAGTTCCCAGTTAAATAGGGCACTGAAAAATAAAATTTTGTGTGGGAAATATAAAAAGTCCAGAAATAAGGAGATGAAAACAATGTGTTTTAAACTCACATATTCTGCTATAAATATGCAAAAAAAAAAAAAAAAAAAAAAAAAAAAAAAAAAGGGAGGAAGATAATTAGAGACACAGTAACAAATAAGCAGAAACCATATGGCAAATACCACATAAAATTACTGTATTACTGTATTTGATAATATGGAAATAGTCTAATCAAATAAAAAATTTCAATGTTTCAGGAAATGTTGAAACCCTGCTGGATGTTTGAAATCTTCATTTTAAATAGGAAGCATCTAGTACTAAGCAATTAGGATGACAATGATTTTATGTGACCTGGTCAGAGCAATCATCAAACCAAAAGGCCAAGAAACAAAAGAAGAGCAGAGGACTCATGCCCAGTCTCTTGTTGAAAGGGTACATGTCACAACAGAGGTAGATGCTGAGACTAAATTTTTAGACATGACTGGCTGATCTGTAGAGCAACGAGTCAGGACATGCAGGAAGGGATGCAGCTTGTGGCTTGCCCTTGCACAGCACATATTTTTTTTTACTAAAAAGCTCAATATACAGTACCTAGATCCAGGATTTTTGTAGTCCTGGTGAGCTCCCTGTCACCCAGTCTTCTACCCTACTATTTAATGTCCAAAAGAAGACCACATTAGCATGACAGGATGTGGATGTATAAAAAGAAGATACAGGGGAGACCCAAAGGGTAAAATGTGTTTACATGATGTGCAAAATACATTAAATAGACAACATATAAGATATTCACAGAAAATTCATATTACTTAAGATGTTAGAAAGACCCAGAAAGAACTCAAGACAGAAATAAGATGACATCCTAAATGAGTTCTGATAACAAAAGGTAACAGACTATACAATTTCCTTTGTCAAGAACTCACCAAGTACTGTTACAGAAATAACTCAAATGAATTACAAGGAACATTCTAGCATGATTAAATACAGGAAGCCAGAGCAGTAATAAATGCTTTTCACAGTACAGGGAAAAACTGAGCTACCATTCCCCACTGGAAACAGAGATCCCCCCTGAAACTATTCATTATATATACAGATGATCTGTAAACAAGAGAAAATAATGAGGTGACAGTTTGCTGATATTATAAAGTTTTAAAAACACATGTCATGAGGAGAATTAACTAACAAAGGTTGCAGAACCTTTCAAAAAACCTTTCATTATCAAAGATAATGAGTCACAGTGTAATAAAATGCTGAATAAAATAAAATAAAAATAAGCAGAAAATTATACACTTATCTCAATGCTTACTAACATTGAAAAAGAAATAGAATGCTATTAGAAAAATACTGGGGGGAAAGTAGAAAATAAAACCAGCAATCCTGCTGTGTAGTCTTATTGCATTCAGCACTTTCCATTCCATTTGTATCTCTTCTACTCTGCTCAGAGATGATTTGGTAAAATTGGAAAATATGTCAGTTACAGGCTGTGTCCCTTGGGGTCTGTATTGTGATGAGTATTATTTAACATCTTTTTTAGGGCCCTGGATGGTGGGATTGAATGCACTCTCAGCAAGTTTTTGAATTACACCAAGCTGAGTGGTGCTGCTGGCAGGTCCTCTGGAGCATGGGGTGCCATTCAGAGGGATTAAGTTCAACAGGACCAAGTGCAAAGTCCTATGCTCGGTTTGGGGCAACCCCAAATATGGATATAGGCTCGGCAATGAGTGAGAGCAGAACAAATTCTTTACTGTGAGGGCAGTGAGGCACTGAAACAATTTACCCTAAGAAAGTGTGGATACTTTGTCCCTGGAAGTGTTCAAGGCTGGGGCTCTGAGCACCCTGGTCTAGTGAAAGGTGTCCCTGCCCATGGCACAGAGGGGTTGAACTTGATCACCCTTAAAAGTATCTTGGAATCCAAATGATTCCATAATTCTGTGACTCTATGATACATGTTAAGTGGGTAGCTAGCTATATTAAGAAAGAAAAGCAGTGAGTCAACCTAATACACTTCTATTCATCAGCTGCTCAATTTCCTGTCTCTGAAAACAGGATATGAAAATATTCTCTTGCTTTTACTGTTTACGTCACATCACATCCTTTGATGTCAGATTTAGGAAACAGGCCAAGGCTGGTCATATTTACTAGTAAAAATGTGGCCTGGATTGGATCTGGAACTTATTGGGCTGCTTGATGTCAACTTGCACAACACAGTCTTGGTACTACCGAAACCTTACAAGATAAGATGCCAAGGAACTTTTTTTAAAATTGAATTTTCATTTTGGAGGTATCATAAAAATAGTGCTTTACATTTACATTTTCCTGATATTTATCTTGAAGTTTTCTGCAGGAAAGGAAGGTATGGGAGAGTAGAGAGGGGGAAGACATCCTAAGATTTCTGTGGAAAATTGGGAACGGACTCCATGAAAATGAATTCCTTCAAATAGAGGCATTACTGTCACACAAAAGAAGAAGGAATCAGTTCGGCTGTAAGCATGTCCTTGTCCTGCAAAAGTTCCAGTTCTTGCAAGAAACTCAGGATTTACCCATAACTCTTGGATATACTTAAATTCTTAAGTCAATATGGGTTTATCCACTGTCTTTAAGTCTTCAAGGTAAATGCTCAAAATGTTAAAGTAATTTTCTCAATTTTTTACTAGTGTTACTTTCTCTGTCACATTTTCCATCTGACACCAATTATCCTGTCCCAGTTAGAATCTTTGCTTTTTATTTTAAAATTTTAGGAGAAACACTGCCCTAGCCTCTTTCTGAGAGGTGGGCAGGCTAAAGTGTATTCTTCTGGAGCTATTGTCTAAATTTAGTATGAATTCACATTTTCTATTGCACCTTTTACAGATACACCTTTAAAATTCTGAAGTAACTCAAAGTGCGTGCAGGTTCATCCATTTTTTTATAGTAGGTGGAAAATCAACATTATGTTCAATATAATAAAGTATATTTAGTATTTCTGAAAATAAAACTCATGACAGTACTACTCTGGAATTTATAAGTTTTTATAAAGGTTGAGTTGTAAACTTGCAATAATTGAGCTCATATGCAGAAAATAGAATCACAATGACTGCTTTCACAAAGCAATAGAGAAGAAATTTGCATCAGAGATGTTCCTGAAGCCATTCTGGAACTATTTTTATATGTATACGACTTTAAATATTGTTTTCTATGGCCACTAAATAAACGAAAAAAGATGAGAACAATATCACACACTCCTCCACAGAAAGTGCAAACACATAATGTGAAATATTTGCCAGAAGTGCAAAATATATACCTCACCTCAGAAGTTATTTTAGAATCTACAAAAATTATCCATTACTTAAAAAAAAAATCATAGTTATCTGGTGAATACATAAATGGTGCAATTATATTAAAGATTTTGAGAAATTTATCAATGCTATTTTTCCCATTGTCTCCTACATTTATGTAAACTTTTTCTTCTATGACCAAACTAATGTTCTATAGTAACATTATACTTCATAGTTGAGAAAACTATTTGATAATGGATGCATCAACTAAGCTCCTAGGTTTGTACCTAGCCAAAGTACTAAGGCACTACCTGCTCTTCTTTCCTTGACACCCATACAAGAGGACAGTGATTTGCTGTAAGACAATAGTAGCTGAATTCATCTTCCATTTGTTGACCCAAAGTCATTCCACTGCTGACCTCCCAAGGCTACAGTAAATAAAATCACACAATCCCACTCAAACACTTAAGCCCTTCATACATGCTGGCAAGTCTTCAATGGAATTGTAGCTTTGTAATAGGCACTAGACACTGGCTTGCAGTGCTTTTGTTCTGTATGCCATTTCAGATGAGTGAACATGTACAAATGTCAAAAGAAATAAAAACGTGGTCACTTTTAACAGTGCTGATGTTGTCTCATACCCTTTATATTCCTTAAAGTACCTCTCATTGTTTGCCTTTCTCAGAAGAATATTTTTCCCATTTAGTATGCACATTTAAAGAGCACATGATTCCTTGATACATTCCTCCAACCCCCAAAGTTTGTACATTCCACAATTAATTTTGATGTCAGCAAAAAGTCTATCTGATCAGTAAAAGACAAGGTAAAACCCCATAGGCCTATTCACACCTGTGAGCTATACCAGAGATCAGCAGTGACTCATGCTTCCCATCTCAGATGTGTGTACCACCCTACTGAGACAGTCTGGGGACCTAGCAGAGCAAGCTTGGAAAACCTGACTAAAACCACCAAGCTCTGGTATTTGGTTAGAAGCTTTCATGCCTCTGGTATCTGTTTGTCATCTTACATGCCACAATTCTTTTTATGAAAGGGAAATCAGTTTTATTGTGGGGGAAACCCTCCTGCCCAGGTAGTGTCCATTTAACCTCTATCTCTGTCTGTGTTGTCTAATCTCCATTTTGGGATCTCCCATCTCAGAAGTGTCCAACACTGCTGAATTTTGATGTCATTTTGCAGTTCAGTTGCAAGAGAACTCTACTAAACTTTCATGCTCTGGGTAGCCTAATAAATATATTATTAACTGTCACAGCTATTTTTGAGAGGTTCTGAGCATTTAATTTCATCTGAGACTGAGATCACTGTTGAATATTTTTTTGGTTTATGCCAATAACTGTTTAAGTTTGCACATCTACTAAGGAACACAGTTACTGATCCAGTTCACACTGAAGTAATTGGAAAGCTATTCATCAGCTTCAGTAGGAGTAAAATCAGTTCAAAAATGAAGACCAGTAATAGACAAGGACAACATTCTATTCTTAAATTTATATTCTATAGTCAGAGATGCTGTTTCTGAACATCTTTCTTCTTTCCTGTAGACTGCTATCTTTCATTATGAGATCCAGGGTCAGAGATATAGCTTAATAAACTTGTTGTTTGAGGGAATTGGAAGATATTTTATGGAAAAATTTTGAGATGCTATTTTATCTTTTATTTTTCAGTATTGATATGCTAATTCCTACAATGAAATATCATGACATCTTCATATAACTAGCACAACTAAAAATATTTCAAAAATTAAGAGTACAGCTATATAAACTAAATATGCTATTACAATCACTGCTATTAAAATAAGATGGCTTTTTAAAAGTGAATAGTTATGTGTTTTTCAAATTTAGCTGTCTCATTTCTCTGAAATGTTTAATGCAGAATAACTACTTTGCTTCCTGTACTTAAGATATTTTGCTGTGCTGAAATACTGGCTTTGTTGTGCTGTACAAGTCAACAAGTTGTGTATTTGTGTATGTTATCTGTGTTGTTATCAATAATCACAGTTTCATCCTGACTAATGTGATTTCAAAAAATACATGAACCCCTGGATCTTTGTTTTAATGAATTACTGGGATTTCTGTGAATTAACTTTCTAATCTTGGTTCTAAAATACAGTTTTGTGACTAGATCAATATTACATCCCAGTGGCAATTAATCATGTACAGAATGTATCCCTTAAAGGAGACATATAATCCTTTTCTATCCAATGGAAAATACACTCTTTGTGACAGGATTTGGAGTCTGACCAAGGTGCACATGGTGCAGGAGGGACTGTTTACTAGTATTGATAAGACACTCTTCTTAGACCTTCTTAATACATGCATGTAGGGCAAAGTTTATAATGCCTGGAAATCTTAATGAAAATTCCTAATTATTCAAATGCCCATCTTTATCAATAATTACCTTGAAATTAGTACTTTTTCCTAAAACATAAAAATATAACTAAATTCTGATGGGTTTATTTTGTTTTCTACTTTGAAATACATACAGCATATTTGCTTAACTTTGGCTTTAACCTGCAGTTTTAAAAAATTTATTTTTCTGCCAGCAATATACTGAGTTTGAAAAGGTCCGTAGAGTAATACAAATGCATAGTGGTGATAAGCAGTAATTTCACAGTTAACTGATCATGATGTTACTTGATGCAGTGCACCCTCCTAATCTTTCCGTACTCTTAATTTTTTTTTTGTTGTTTTGTTTTTTAGCCTAATTAGTATTGCTTGCTAGTTTTATACAAAGTAATGAACCAAAGTAGCATGGCAGTGAAAGTGTCTGGCCAAGATTTCCCAGATGTGGTCATGATCTTGGTCTAGTCAGGGGGATAAGAGGATGTGCTCTTCTGAACTGAATCTAACACATCCCAAATATCTTATGTGTCAGGTCTTGAGATGCAGGATCACTTTATATTCTCATAGGGAAATTTAAGGTAAAATGTTTTATTTCACTATTGTAATTGCCTAGGACTATGCATCCTGACAGACACCACAGCAAAGCTCACAAAAGGTTACTCATTACACTTCTGTAATGTTGATTTTTGCATTCATCTGTATCTATCTCAAATCCCAGAATGATCTGAAATGAATCTTCATATGTCTGCATTTTTTTCAAGTTAAAAAAAGTATGATTTCATTTCTGAAAGTGAATTGATTGGTGCTAAGTAAAATTTCTGAATGTGGTAGCATCTTTGACAGCAAGACATGGGGAAGGATGCTTCAGAAAAAGCCCAGTAAAGATTGACTGTAAACAATTGAAATGAGTATGAGTGTCACAAATTTATTTATTAGGCTTTAGATCACACCAATTCAAAAGGCTGGGGAAATATTATATACTTTCTCTTATAATAAAGGAAAAAATGGCCAAGGAAGCACAGAGCAGGTCAAAACCTACTGACCTTCCTTTCTAGTCTATATTTAGCTGAATGTTCTACAAACTGCCCATCAGTTCTTTAACTTCTAAAATGATCTTTGCACAGACCTTTATAGACAATGTTCTCAGTTCTTTGCAAAAGTGCCAAATCAAACCTCTACCTGAGTAGTTTTATAGCATCAGGATTTCCTTGATAGAGCTGCTTTTTGATACTTTTATTCAAACCATCATTATCTTTTTCTCTGGGTAGATTTTTTGTTAGTTTCACTGTTCTTAATCTCAAAAATATACCATTCCTTTTCTATATCTGCTTAAGGGACATAAATCCTTTATAATGGTATAATCTCACTCTGAAAAGAAATTTGCATTTTACATAAAAAACAACCTGATCTTAACTACACCATCCCATTAATACTTTCTCTTTGCTTATAATACTATGAATGAAATAGAAACAATTTATTATAGCAAAGTGGATGAGTTTTAAAGCTCAAGAAGAAGTAAGCCAGAGATATCAGC
Source organism: Lonchura striata (assembly GCF_050655825.1). Lineage (NCBI taxonomy): Eukaryota > Metazoa > Chordata > Aves > Passeriformes > Estrildidae > Lonchura > Lonchura striata. The sequence goes on from NC_140703.1 coordinate 68,210,403, forward strand.
AGTGCCTCAAATATGTTTTGCCTGATCTCTGGTGATCTTGGGATGGAAAGCCCCTTCTCTGGCTTAGGGTACAACCTGGGCCTGTATTTTCCTCTGATCAGCTGGGCAATGTGTCTACCAAAATATTAATACCATCTACATATTAAACAAACAAAAGTTTTCTGTTTCCAGTCCCCCAAGGGATTTTTGAAACAATTTTATTCTCTAGTAAATTATTGCAAACTGTTTAATTTCACTTCCGTTAAGTAAGAAGCCATGAAATGGACTATTCTGCAAATAAACCTCTGTATTGCATTGTGCAGGTTGCTCTAGTTAGGAATTTAAATATTTTTGGAGACTTACACTGTTCTCATTAATTGTTCTTCTATTTGGCCCAGTGCATGTAGGAGCAGAATCTACATAGGGTTTTCAGGATAAGATACATAGTGAAGTTCTGTGAGTGAGATAACCCATACATTATTATTTCTGTTGAATTACACACAAACAAGGTTTTAACTCAAATAGGCATGGGTCCAGCCTAAGATTTGAGATGGGATTTGTCCAAAGAACGTCTGACCGGTCTATGATATGTTCTCTTTCCAGTCTGTGGAAAGAAGCAGAGGCCCTCTAAGAGGTGCTCATTTTCCAGTAAAAAATTTCTGAAGCAGATTGACTGATTGGCCTGTTTGGGTTGTCTATCTGCCTCTGCTCATTATGAAGGGTAATTATCTCAGAAAACCAACCTGGACATGTGGTGAGCAATCATGGCAACTGAACATGAGGTCTCATGACATTTTATATTCTGTAGGATAAATAAGGTGTCCATGTGGGTATGACAGATATGGCACAGCATTTTCAAATATTGACCTTTCTAAGTTCCTTTCTTTAAAAGGTATACTTTTAAAGAAAGTATTTAAAAGAAACATTTATACTTCAGTGACTTTTGAAGAAGGTCTTAACTGAGGCTAGAAGCCAGATTGATATGCATGTTTGGAGAACTGTTCAAACATAGCAATCTAATATGGTGGATATGAGAAATCAGCTTGGTGAAATTTGGCTTGGGGAAGTAAGCTGACATTATGAGTGCAGAGTCACCACTCATACCCTCTTGTCCACAAGTTGCTGTCTTCTGTGCAAGTAAAAAAAAATATTGCTACATTCATCTTACTGGCATTTGTAGAAGAGTTAGATGGAGAATGTGTCAAGTCAGAGAAAGCGTCAGCATCTTTGATGCTGATGAACCAGCAAGAAGGAAAATGACATGTAGTATTTATTCTGAAGTTACAAACTTTTCAAAACAAGAAAAAAAATGAAGTTGGGAAGTCAGAGGTTGATAAAATACCCTTAAGTAACCAGAAAATTTTGCTTTTCCTTTTTTTATTGCCATTAGTGATGGCACAGTTTCATGGTATTACTCCCAGAATTCATGTGGAACAGAAAAGCTGCATTTTCTGGGAAACCAATCCTGACTATCACAAACCAATCTAGTAAAGTAAATGCTGCTATTCAGGGGCAACTAAAAGGAGAGTGAGGTTCATTAACCAGTAAATAAGACTAAAATTTTACATTCATACAGCACAGTTATTAATGCAAGCAACAGGTAGAGAATATCACTATTTAGCAAACAGGAACTGACAGCTGGGACCAAATCTTGAAGGGGATTGAATTGCATAGAGATTACACAGTTCAATACAGACAGGTCTGTGATCTGTGTCCATTTACCTCATGGGCAGAATTTTGTACCTTGATATGGGAAACCAAAATAAACTATCATGGTCTATTCTGGCACGGAGTAAGGCCTGTGTGTCAAGGATCAGTGCAGAGCATTTTTGACATTTAGAAAGTGCTCAGTAAGTTAAATTCTTCCAGGTGGCCTTATACTGCACATGGTCAGAATATCTATGATGAGTGAGCTGTAAACCCAATGCCTCCGAAAACCACATTGGATCTGATGTGTTCTCATCCCAGAGTGCAGTCCAATATTTTCTGCTGTTACACAGGTCCAGTGTTCCCCACTGAGCACTCATGCTGCTGTTGCTGGAGGGCTGCACTGTTCCTGGAGAGCAGGAGCAGCACGCTGCTGGACATCTGGAACAAACATCAGTTTCTTGAACTGCTGACAGATGAGATTTCTGTGTTGCAAAAGAAGTAATGTCTGAGAAAATATTCATATATATTTTAATCTTTCTCCTAATGTTAAGTAGAGATTAGTGGACTGTTAAGAGTTCATTTTAGAAATTCAAGGCTCAAAAGGAAAGAAGCAGAAGAAAACTCTTGATTCCCCAGCTAGGAATAAGGACATTCACCCAGGCAGGACCTGTGTGAGACAGTCACCAACTGTTTCAAGATATTGCAAATAGGTGTATGGGTTTGGTTTTTTTTTTCCTCAGTCATAAAAAGCCCACAGTTCCAAGGCAGATAACTGTCCTTTTTCAGCTGACTGTACTTGTTCTCTCTGTTTCTGATTATAGAATTATTGATTTATTTTCCCCCAGGCAATGTTGAAACTTGAACAGGAGGGGAAAAGGATTCCTGCACTCATTCTAAGCTATAAGTATCTTCCTAGGGCAGTGGGGATGAGAAACCAAGATTTAAACTCCTCAATCTGACAAGGGAAAAGAAACAGGCTCCCACCTCCTGCCAATCAAGACCTCAGATGTTGGAAGCAACAAGTCCAAGATGCTCAGGTGACACTTGAACACACCTTAAAATAAGTGAGCAATGCTAGCAAGACAATCAGGAGAGAACTATTGGAGGAAGTCCCATGGAAGTCCCATGCTGTCCTCATTGGGAGTCCTCCACTGGTGAGCACCAGAGAGCTGAAGTGAAGGTGGATGGGCAAAGACAGATGCAGGGTTGTCTTCCCCTCCTGAGCCCACTTCTTCCCCATTTGACCTCAGGCAGAACACTTTGCTTTCCCATGTGTCCTGTCTGGCCTATTTGACTTTATTCTGTCAATCACACACTCTCCTACTCCCAATCTCATGTCCTTCCCTAGGGGTTAGTTAAATGTGTCTCCTTACTGAATGAATCCCTCTTAAGCTTCCACCTCAGTCTTTGATACCAGGCCGCTATCCAGGTACTTGAAAGTCAGACAGTGGAGCACCTAATTAGCAAGTGGTCAGACAGCTTCATGGCATCTATTTATAGGTGTCTCTTGGTAATAATTGTCTCTTGGTAATTATGAGTGACGCGCCTGATGTTTCAGAGGGGAGTAATTCTGCAAAGTAATGCCTGCAGAGCAAGCTGTTAGAAATCAAACAGGATATATGTCCACAATGGGATGGAGTTTTAAAGTCTGTAAAGTAAGATTATGTGGGATCAAAATTCTCATTTAGATGCTTCATCTTTTCTGTGATTATAGCCCACACTGAAGGACTTACCAGTCTTATGGGATACACCCACTGTGGATTAAGTGGTGATAATGCAAATGTTTATGCTTGCATGTAAGATGCTCCTGACACATAACATCTGGTTTATTTTCTGTATATGGGCATTCAGGTACTTTAAAACACTTAGGTTCATTTGATTAAAAATGAGTGAAGCTAGAGACAGAACTCAATAGTCTTACTCTCTGAAGCCTTTCAAATCTTTTATACCTCAATAAAGCATCTAAAAGAAAACAAGAAATCATCCCAATTTTTAATTGGTTTGTCTTTAGGATAGTGGCATGCTGTCCTCTGCTCCATGTCTGAATTTTTTTCTTGCAAATTAATGCCTTTATTTCACAGATAAAATTTCCCTACCATTCCCTATCCTCCCTTTAAACTCAGAGGAGAGACACAGATGCCCAGAAGGGTGATTCATACATTTCTGAAATAATTTTCTAAGATTTCTGAAGTTAAGGTCTCTGTGGAGTTGTCACTTCCTCTAAATGACTGTGGAGAAAATCTGTACAATTAACACAAGTTACACATCAAGCTTTTATATGACCCATCTTGGATGCACTTAAACTTGCCCTAAGCCTTATTCCCTTTTCTTCTTTTTAATACTTCCTTTTTTCATTTCACATCCAATCTTCTCCCTGGGTCTATTCTGCCTTCATTTTATATACAATGTATTCCATATATTTTAAACCCATTTTAAATCAATAAGAACTGATGGCATTCAGCAAAGTTAGCCTGAAGTCAATGAAATTGACTTGTGTGAGTTGTTGCTTGTGTGAGTCAATCTGAGCACAAGCAACAGTGTTTGTCAGAGAAGGTTCCTTACTTATTTGTCCAGCACAAACAAGCTAGCAAGTGCAAATCAGCATCTTTTCAGGATTGATTTTATGCCTCAAACTGGTAATATTTACATGTCTCAATTTTCTCATGAAAATGACTTCTTGTACAAGAAGGTTATCTCTCACTGTTCCTTAAATGTACAATTAAAACATGCAAACAAAAAGAAAAGATGAAGAATATTTTAAAAAACCGAAACCTGCGGAGTTCAAGCTGAGTTTGCTATCTAACTGCCACTATGCTTACGTTAATCAGTTTTCTTCTGCTTCTTTAGCAGAAGGGAAGGAAAAGACATGGGGCAGAACAATTTCCTGTATTTAATCAGTTTGTACCTATATAAAAGGCTCTTTTCCCCTTGTCCTTTTGGATGTTAGAAAGAGGTTGCTATGATGTGAGACATTTAAGTCTGCTCATCTTAGAAAAGCCTTTTTGCTGTTGGTTATGTTTAGCATATTGCTGGGTTTCCTGCTGTGGTCAGCTCAGTCCAGACCACTATTACCTCTGGCATCTTCTCTGCTCACAATGACCCCCAGTCATTGAAGTGGAAGATGTGCCACTGCAACCTACAATTTATCATGGCAAGTCATTGCTTGTGGCAGATGAGAAAGGCTTTTTTTTTTGTTAATTGTATAATTGTAGTCCATCCTTTACTAGTGTGTGATGTAAGGAAATGCCTGTGGATCTCAGTCTGACCATTAAACAGCCTGGCAGGAAACTGACAGCAGGATCTGTGGGATGCCATGGAGTGGCTGGCTAACTAGGAGGTGCTGTGACCTTACACATTGGTTTTACTGAGAAGAGGCTCTCATTTCTCATGCTCACCCAAGGCTGGTACCAGGCCTTGAACACAGAACAGCTGTCTCAGATGTAGTCAGGAAATGCTCAGTAGAGCTCAACCTTTAAAGAGGCACTTAATACCATCCCATTACCATTAGAATGCCAGCTTTTCATTTACTAATACTACTCTGGCCTGTTCCCTAACATGCCTAAAATAGGGAAATATATAACAAGAAGAAGGCCTGTCTGCCTTTTCCCCAGCCAGAAAACAACGGATCGTGATGTCAGACAGCCACAGACCCAGATGTTTATGAGTAACCTGCTCTCACTGTAGAATTCAGACTGATCGTGCATATCGGAGAAAATTGCGGCACTGTTGAGGGGAATAACAGAATATTTGCAAACAAAAATGAGATGGGAAAAGCATTTCCCCAGTATTGGCTCCTAATTAAACACCTAAATAACACTCACTTTTTTGCACTTCAAGACCTTTGGGAAGCTCAGACCTGACTATCTCAGGTGATATTTTCCCATGGGGTCAATTCTTGAAGAGCAAAGAAAAGCATGGAAATAACATATCAACACAAGTTTGCACAAGAGCTTTCCAGATTATACAAAAAGGCCCTTTAAATTCTGTAAATAAATATACATGAATACATGTCTATAGATGGACAGTTATGCTACAAAAATTGCTAAACCAGACAGAGCATGCCTTTCAATGTAAGGAGTTTATCATAAGGAAAAAAAAACCCTCCTCTTTGGTAGTCATTCATGCTATATTATATAGATGACAATGAAGTTTGGCCTTACTTGTCAAAACAATCAAGACAGAAAGTGAAAAGCCTAAACAAAATTTGGAGCAACACTAGAAATCTGCACAGAGTCACAGGAAAAGAGAAAAAGAGACACTGCCATAACAGCTGTCATGGGGAAGCAGTAATTGATGTTTTGTGTAATGGAACACAAACCTCATACTAAGTAATAAGTTCTCAGTCATCATGCCACTAATTACTCAAACTTCATTATAAAGAACACCAGGGCCACAATTAAATATTGTATATTATCCCTCATTCTAATTACATAGCTCTTTTAGTTGCACTGTAAAAGCAAGACATTATTTAATTATTTTCATTTAATGCATTTTAAAACAATATTTAAAACCTCATTCAACACCATAGGGATTTCAACTAATCATTAAAATCCCTATTCATGTGTACAGTAGCAGTTCTGTAGCCACATAAAGTTGGCATCCATTTCAAATTCATTTATAAAAATCAAACTTGGAAATCCACAGGCTTAAAAGGTCTTGACTCTGGCTGCCAGAGCCTTAATGGGGATTCACAGATGTAATCCAGTGTTAATTATATCCCTGAAGTGTAAAATATCAGGTGTAAATCCTGGCCTCTTCTCTCACAAGTTTTTATGAAAAAGTATGTTCCTTGGAGAATTCTTCTGGGACACTGCAGCTGCTGCACTGGTCACTAAGACTTCCTCTGGGGAAGGCAGAGACTGTGGTCTGACAGGACCCATTGCTACAGGTATAGGACTAAGAATGTTTTATTCACTACTCAGTGCAAAGAACACTGATGAGACAGACAAGTGAGAGGCAGCTGATGCAGCTGATGGAGCTGATATTGCTGTTGCTCAGTCTTCTGAAGTGCTCAGAAACACAGTGTTGTTTGTGGTCCTTGAGATCACAAGCCAGGGGATCCCAGGCTATTCTTCCCAACAAGACGAGTGGGTTCAGAAATGAGATCACAGCATCAGAGATAAGCCCTGTGTATCGAGGGGCTCAAGTGTCTAAGATGAGAGGACAAAAAATTTGATGGCCTACTTCAGCTTCCTTTTTCTTTCTGACGAAACTGGAGATTCAGGAAAAGCTGGTAAAATGGCTGTGTCTTATCTGAGTAGGAAAGATTCAGCAGAATTCAATTTTGGAGAGTTTTTGGATATTTCACTGCAGTTGTGACATGACAGCCAATATTTTTTCAGCTATCCCAAACACTGTGGTCTACAGAAAATACAAGACTATCTATCTTGACATTTAGAGATGGCAAGTCTAGTCTAAAAGAAGTAGACTGTGTATTTAATCAAACAAAGGTTATTTAATGGTGTCATCTTTTTTAGACTACTTGCTTTCATTAGCTATGACCATATGGAGCTCACAGATGGCAAATAAAACAGTGACGTCCTGTTCAAATAAGAAGGAGGCAAGAACAGTAAATAAAATGCTGGCAAAATCAAGATGAATGATGCATATGATATATATGTCATAGAGTATCCAAAATGTCATGTAACAGTTGAGTCTGGAGTGGTGTTAGGTCTGAACATCAGGAGCCTTTAGACTGACATAAGAGAATAACCTTAGAGAGTAATATTAGGGAAAGGAGAATAACTATTTAAATCATTGGAAATGTAAAAACGAAGGCTTCTCTCCACTCACCAGCTCTATTTCCACTTTTGTTCTTCCATGCTGGGTTCTCTCTTATTCCTTGCCTGAAGGTACTGTCATGGTTACTTTCTCTGGTTCTTTTTCTTTCATCTCTTGCAAGGGAGAGTATTTCACTGCATTCACTTTTGCATCTAGCTCAATAAGGAGACTTTCTGTGAGCAGCAGGGCCCCTTATTTCAGTTTAAAGCCAGAGATAATGTTCCCAGTGAAAGACTGGCTATACACTAACTGGGAGGACAGTCTGAGGACCATGAACCTGAAGTACAGTTCTTGCTCACTAAACTTGGATAGCTATTTACCTTTGTCTCCAAAGTTTTACCAAACCTGGTTATTAAGTTATATTGCCTGATGCATGTGAAGTTGGGGCAAAGCATGTTAGGGTGCTCTGGTGGTTGGCTGAAATGCCACAGGCAGTGAATAGATTCAGGTCACAACTTCCACCAGCTAACAGGTATTTCTGCTGTTCACCACTTCCACACTGAGGCCACTGGTCTTCATTTCTTCTAAAGCAAAGGCAAGCAGGGGAACTTAACTGTAATTACTTACCAGCATGGATGGTTCCAATTTACCTCTTTGGACAGCAACAGACTGTAAGTGACTCTACAGCACAGGAAACAATTTCCTGGGGTAGGTGGCAGCAAACAGAACTTCTTTTGCAAGAATCCAGCTCCTACTACCTTGTACCTGAAATGTGCCTAAATATAAAAAATTGAGCTGACAATCTGAAGGTTCACTACATCAGCCTTTGGCCTGAACAAGTAATATAAGCAGTCCCTAAGTCAGGTGAGCCTTTGTCTGATTGATGGTGATGCTTTATTCAGAAGAAGAATTTACACACAGGCCTTATACAATTAATATGGGACATTTTTGAGCATAAGTCCTATGAAGAGTGGTTGAGGGAGCTGGAAATTTTTAGCCTGGAGAAGAGGAAGCTCAAGGTAGACCTTATCGCTCTCTACAATTACACAAAAGAAGGTTGCAGTAAGATGGGGATTGACCTCTTCTCCCAGGCAACAAGCAATACAGCAGGAGAAATGGCCTGAAGTTGAGCCAGGTGGGGTTCAAGTTGGATATTAGGAAAAATTTCTTCCCTGAAAGCTTGGAAGTGGCACTTTGAGATATGGCATAGTGGGCATGGTGGTATTCAGTCACAGATTTGACTTAATAATCTTGGAAGTGTTTTCCAACTTTAATGATTCCATAATTCTAGTTTATTATTGTGGTGCTGACTCAGACCCCTGAGGAGATGACAGATATTTTGGGAAGTTAACAGAGATGAAGTTATTCTTGCTCAGAGAAGGTCAGTTGCATCTATTTTCCTCTTTTAACTCAGACATCTCCAGCTAGCCTAACTTGAAGCAAACTAGGCAGACCTAGACACAAGAGCATTTTATTTGTTCTTATACTTTAATACAAAATTTTAAAATACTGAAAAAATAAAACTCAAGAATGTGTTTCATCTCAATTTTCCAACTGGATGACAATAACACTTGGTCACTGTTTGGCTATTTCTTTCTGAGGTGAGAACAGAGGATTGAAAATACTCACTTCAGGCAGGTAAGGATAATGAGAGCTAATATTTTAAAGGACACACTCAGGAAGACAGACAGAAGACTAGGGAACAATTCTGCATTTCTAGAAACAAGAAAAAAAGTTATTATTTTCGTGCCAATTTGTCTGTATTAAACTATTGTAGGATGTTGGTTGTTTTCCTGTTTTACCTAGATAGCAATCTTTTTTTAAATGGGGATCACATTCTGGTTTTCTCTTAGTGCAGTACTGTGCACTCTAAAAATGCTGGGCTGATATGTCCATAGGCACTCTAACAATACATGCAACTGGAATGATGATTTCAACTTTATGATTCATTCTGATAGTTATATTGGGTGGACAAAATTAGTAAAATAAGCATGAATATTGTAGGAATGCCAAAATGCTACATTTAACTAAATGTGTCTAATAATTTTTGCATATTCTGACAGACAAGTGAAAGGTTTACATTTTTTAAGAAATTATTAAAAGCAAACAGGACAGCCAAGGGGATCAAAAGTGTGAGATGCCAGGAATGTTTCTTTTCACTGTAGCCCACTAATTCTCTTGAAGCTGGAATTATGCAATGTTTTCTTGGCATTCTTTAAGATATTCAGTGTTCTAACTAATTCTCCATTCAAAAGCATGAGCATGCACAATGGTGGGATGCATTTACACTATACCATTTAATACTTACTCAAAAACTGGTTATGGTCTGAATTAAGAAAAGATCAGTTATAGAAAAAGCATACAGAGACATGTGGCATTAGCAATTACAGGCCAGATACAGAAAAGTATTTAAGTGGACTTTATATCCAAAGTTCAAAATCAAAGCCTCAAATTCTCTCACTCATAAACTGCTTCACACCAAGTCTCTAAATGCCAGTAGTTCTTCACTTCAAATCAGAAAATTGCCTGAAGTGTCCCTTCTTTATGTATGTACAGATCTAACTGGTCCTAATAGTTTGAGTCTTCATTTCTTGTAATCCCTCTTGGTACCTAGAAACTTGTTGGAGACACATAGTGTAGGTGTAGCAATGGATGTACTACCAGCATGTATAGTGTTCTTACTAAAATAAAATAATCATAAAATAATTTAGGTTGGAAAAGACCTTTAAGGTCATCACTCCCAACAGTTAACATAGTACTGCCAAGTCCACCACTTAACCATGTTCCTAAATATCACATCTATGTATCTCTAAACACCTTAACCAAGGTATAGAAAGACTCCACCACCTCCCTGGGTAGCCTGGTCTAAAGCTTGATTACAATTGCAGCAAATAAATTTTTCCTTATAGTCAATCTAACCTTCTCCTGGAACAACCTGAATTTCCTCTTTCCTTATTACTTGTAATGTGGGAAAATCTCATTTCCCTTAATCCTATGAGTTTTCTAGTACCCTAGCTAATTTGTTTCTTAGATGCTAAGGTTTTTCCTTTAATTGTTTTATAATTTAAACACTCCTTTAATAAAAAAACCAAAAAGGCACCTTTAAATATTGAAAGACTTGCATATTTTTGAAGAGGAGGTGTCTATACACCAGAATTAAACCAACTGAGCAGAAAGACTCACCTCTAGTAAATGGTATAAGTTAAAATATTTTTTAAAGTTAGACCCAGACCTTAGTCTCACACTATCTACACAATATTTACAATCTTGTAAAAATCAATGGATGGATGGATCTTGATTCTAAGCACACAACTCTTACCGCAATTCATTTTCTAACTACTTTTAAATATTTATATGTTATGTTTGTTAATGCTTGAAATTATTTGAATTTCAATTCATCCATTTCACTTAAATATTTTATAGACACATTAATGTCAAAAAATTAGCTTTAGAAGGCCACAGTGCTACTTAATTGTGAAAGTAATCCAAGTTCATTGTGACATCTGTAAATATGTTGCAGATACAGGCTCTGCAGTGCCAAAGAGCTATTGGTACTAGTTTTATTTTCTATTCATGTAAGTCTATTCAGATAAATTGCTTTACAGGCCTTTCAAAATGTTTCCAAAATTCCTTAAAATTAACAAATTTTAGAGCATTTTTACAGGCATTAACAAGGAGTATTTAAGTGCGATAATTCACTAGTAGTACTTAGTTTCAAACAGTTCTCAAAGTAAAAAAAAATCCCAAACCAAAACAAACCCAAAAGACCGAAACAACCAAACAAAACTTTATCAGCTCACATTATTTATTTATTTAAATGCACTCTCAAAAATAAATAAGAGCCAATCTTCTGATTATTCAGTGAATGTTTAAGTGTACACCCTAGGTATATACACCTTATATGTGATTCACAGCTAAGTACAGACTTAAATTAATGGATTTGTGCAGAAATAATTAGAAATAACTCCTGACATCTGTCCTTTTGCAAATTTTCTTCCTCAGAAATCTTTCGGGCAATGTATTCTCTCAGGGTCCTCCTGTGCAAACTACTAAGTTACCTCAAGGAAAACAGAGTGACCTGGGAAAACTTTCATATATGAAGAAACATCCCCTCTGCAGTCCTAATCAACACCCATTGAGGTTGGTGGAGAAAGCTCCCTTTGATTTGAGTGGTAACTGGTTTGAAATCTTTAATTTGGTATATATCTTAATCAGAACAAAAAGCTGTTCTGTGAGGTATCTTGATTGAGTAGATATTATTGCCCATAAATGGATAAACCTTGCCTCGTTTGCTCAAATACTGCTTCTTTTTTCATACATTAATCACACCACAATGAAATAAAAATCAATCCTGATCAAGAGACTTCACTAATGGTTGAGTTTTAATGAGAGGCTTTTTGTGTCAAAAGGCCACTGCATCTTTTCTAACAAGGCATAAAACACATCTTCCAACAGCCCCCAGGAAAGACTTTTTATTCTGAGATTAGTTTTAGAAAGATTTATGCCTTTTACTTTTCCATCAGTTCTACGTGACTGCAGCCAATGTACTAATGAGAAATAAGGTTAATAAAGACAATAGGGTGACATTCAACTTCTTGAAAATTTTTGAAATCACCTATAGGTGTGATGACTGGTTAGAAATTAGAGAACAAAATCAAAAGAAGAAATTGAGTAGAAACATTAAACAATAATAATAAAAATAATAATAATAATAAAAATAAAATAATAATCTGAATTGAATCCATTAGTATAAACAGGAGTATGGTTCTAAGAATTTATCTCAGGCTCCTTGACCAAAAATATGTGATTTCAGCTTGTGAATCCATTTTAGCCTGTAGCATGGTCTTTGGTTTGTAGAATTTACAATAAGCCTGGAGAAAAAGTAGAACCAGCTTATTCTGGAAGGGTGATCATAATTTATATTAACTCTGGGAAGATTTTATTCAGGTGTGCCACAAGATTCTTCATGTACCAGTGCTAACACAGTGGCTAAGTTTTTACCCTGCAGACAGAGAACAGGAGTTCCGGAGTCTGACATCCATCCATAGCTGGAGTTTACAGTCATCATTAGGGCGCTGTCAGTGACACCACACACTTTTTCATGCATGGTATGTTTGTCCCTGTAGCTTTTTTTAAAGAGTGAGCCCTCAAAAGTTGCATGAGCTGAAGAGGATTTGGACAGTGAGTACCAAATATCACACACCACCTAAGTGCCTAGTTCAGCATGGCTTGGGACACACTAGTTTCCCAGCCTAATGTGCCTCCCTGTCTCTGAGCTGCAAATGAAATGTAGGGGGGATCAGAGCTTTCTTTTTCACCTTCCACAGTCTATGACTCCAGTTGTAACAAGGGTTTCTTCTCCCCAGAAGTTGGCTAAATAATATGCTATTAAAGGTGGGTTTTTTCCTTCCTTTCCAAAATGGTGCTATTGTGATAGTCTTGAAACTAAGAGAAACTAAGAAAAGTCACCTGAGGGAGTATCCTCAGACTTGAGGCAGAGCTTGTAGGTAGATAGACCAGCCTGCTGCAGTGAAAAAAGGCCACTTGGGAAGACATTCCCAGAAATGCACTAGAAATTGGTGGAGCAGAAATCTTATCCCCAGAAGCTACTTGGTTGGTCTACGTTAGGAGCCCTTACAACCTCAAACCAAACACCTTACCAAATAACCATGCCAAAAACCCCTATGAAAACCTGGGAACTTATGCTGCCTTATTTTCTGCCAGACCTCCATTATCACACTCATCAGAACAAAGCATTCCCTGCAGTTTCAGATATTCTTAGCTGACATGTACTGGCAGTTGTACTAGACAGACCCAATCAATCAGTGTGTTATTTTGCTATTAACTATTTATAACAGCACTTCTACAACTTTGCTGTCAGTTTTGCCCTATGCCTTAATAGAGGCATTTTACTGATTTCTCAGGTTAGATTTATGTATACAATGTATGTGTGGAATCCTTAGAGGGTTATCATGTACCTAGGTCTGCCCAGTGGATTGAAGAACAAATTTAACGACTGCAATCCTGTTGCCCAAAAGGTTTTTATGTTTAGTCCTGGTTATATCCCAACAGTTACACTCAGACTTTGTTCAGGGTAGGTGCTAGCAGGTGTTGTGCCTTGCACAACCAATTGCACTTACAAAAAAATCTGCAGATTATACTGAATTATGCTAAAGCTGTGCTACTTGTTTCCAGAGTCAGGGAGATGTTGATTTGCATCCACCTGCAAACACATATCTATGTAAACACTGTCAGCAGCTCCCAAGTGTGAAATGGGAAATGGATTTAATGCTGCAGGTAATAATGCTGTGCTGCATTTCCCATAAGGTTTGTTGGGGCAGCAGGGTTGAAGGTACAATTTCTCTTTTCAGCTGGAGGCTCCATGGCCTCACCATATTGGAGAGCTGCTGTAAGACAAGTGAATGTTTCTTGCTTAAGGCCAGGCCTTGGCTTTGCCCCAGGCTGTTGCTTAGAAATGGAAAGTGTTATAGTATATGAGTTAATAGAGAAGAAAAAAGGCAAATTAATAATGAAGTACTCTGAACTTTACCAGCACTTCTTCTCTATTGCTGTCTCAGAGGATTAAAGAGATGGTACTGAGATGGTTTGTTAAACAAATCTGTTCAGCTTCCGACCTTCACTGCTGCGGAACAATTTTCTTCTTCCATAACCATCTCTCTCATTTGCAGAGAGAGAAATAAAAAAATGTGTGCAGTAAGTTATAGAAGAGGGTGCACTGTTTGGCTGAGACACATGCTCTTTGTGACATGGGTGACCCTGAAGCATCTGATACAGGACTAACATAGCTGCAGGGCAGCTTACAGCTAGTCCTGCCTTAGTCACCATCAACACAGCAAATACTGGAATGCCTTCCAAGGCACTCTTTGGATTGAAATAGCTTCATACCTTAGAGTCACTTTGAATTTTCCTTTCTTCATTTTAGACTTTGATTGATATACCAAAGTGTAGTACTACATTAAAAGAATGTTTCTGTCTGTTTTCCTCTGTGCTCTCTTCTCCCTGCCGTCTGCACCAGCTATTCTCTTTTCCTCTTCCATTCCCATCTCTGGGTTGTTGCAGTATTAGTATATATACTTTAAAAAAGCTAGGAGCTGGCTCCTAGATCTGATCTTTTCCATTATTGGAATGTTTAAAGTCACTGTCAAATGCAACAGAAGGGTAGGGGAGGAGGTTATCATATGACCCTTTTGTGCAGCCTAAGATAATAAATTCAAAACCTGTAGATAAAAGCTCCAATAGAGGATTACACAAATAATAAAAAAGTCTGGGAATCCTAAATGAATAACGAAGCAGGACAAAATGTGAATGTGAAGGAAAATATCTGATGAAACTCTAGCTTTGTCCACATTTCCTTTCTCTAGGAGTAACATGTTTTTTTTCTGAATTGACTTTAAAGCCAATTCACTATAAGCATTGAAAGTAAATACACAGATTTTCAAGAGCCCCAAATCTGAATGCTTTGCAGATAAATTTTGCAATCATTTCCAGACCACAATGACCAGAAAAAATGTTTTATTTGATGTACAAAGGGATGTATCCATCCTTGCACCTCCATTAACACAACTTGCTAGTCTTTGTGTGTCTGTATTCCCAGCCACAGGAGCCAGAAATACTAAATCCCTATTTTGGGTTAACTATCTCCTCTTCTCCAAGCTCCTTCTGTTACAATAAATGTATGTGTATCCTAGCCAACGATAACTCATTAACACTTATAAAACCACCTACATATAGTTTTTGCTAAATTTAAAATATTGACTCCTTATAGCTTTTCCATAGCCTGTTTCCACCACCTTTCAAAATGTCCTCATTGCTTGCCAGTGAATCATAGAGGTCCCAGTCCTAACTGGTGCTTATATGCTTAAATTCACACCTTAACCTGTCTACAAATTTGAAGTCTCAGATCCTTGTGGTTTTGGTTGTACAACAAAAAGATCCCCAAGGTATATGTGTACAAAACAGCTCTCTTCTTTTATGGAACAAGCTTTATCTGGGATGTTCTCAGTGCTGGCCTGTGCTTTACCAGCTGTAAAAAGAAAAATTGTTTCCCAACATCAGACTGTTCCAGAGGCTACTGAGACTGTGTCTCTTTACTAAAATAATTAAATTTTAGGGTACAAAATATTAGGTCTGAGATCCTGCCTTCACATGATATTCAGAACTGACAGTGCAAATTCATGCTACCTGTTGAAATTCCTGTAAAATTTTTGAAGGGGTAACTTTGTCCCATAATACACAGGTATTTGTCTTCATGCAGCTGACCCAGAGCCAGCTGAACACTGCACAGTGTGTTCTGGTTAATCAAAAGGAAATGCAGTTGTGTTCTCACACAGGGCTTTCATATTTGTATGGTGATGTATAAGTCAATCTAGAGCAAGCTGATCTGATATTAACAGACACAACATCAAGCAGGTAATTGGAAGTGACATTAAAAAATTAGATATTTTTCTCACAAGCCTGGAGAAGGGACCAAAAGTTGTGTCTGTTTCAGAAGAAGGAGGATTCCTGTTCTGAGGAAGAAGCCATTTTTCTCATTCTGAGGACAGATTGCTACACATTGATATTTCAGCATCCTGGTAGAATTCCCAGCCATTCCCCCAAGCTACCACTGAAGCCAGATCTGGTTGCAGCCCTGGGTGCACTACAATAGAATGGAGAGCCCCCAAAAAAATGGGCTACAAAGAAGTTTTTTAGTGAATTACAAGTTACTTGGATAAAAGCAAGAAAATATTTTCACAATTAAAAACTATGGAATAAAAAAGGATTACAAGTGGAGTTAAAATCCTGTTGGTCTTTAAATAGTTAATATTTTAGTCTAAACATAAATAACATAACAATTATTTTCAAAGTGAATATATTTACTACTTTTGTAGATATCTTGAAATTAGTTCTTTTGTTATAGCTCTAGGCACTTCTTAAACAAACCCATCCTACACTACATCAAACTGACTTTGTCTCTCTTCTCCATTATCTAAATAAAATGAACACCTGATCGAACCCTGAAGTGGCATCTTTGACGGATCCTTTGCAAAGACGTGTGTTTTTTGTTCCTGTTATGGGAACAGTGCAGGGAGGATGCCAGTGGAGGAGGATGTTGATATTGATGCAATTTGAGCAATTGTGTTTGTAACTGAAGGCTGAATCCAAGCAGTCTCAAAGGGAATCAAATGCACCAGAATAAATCAGTGAAATTCAGATGTGTGAAGTACCTTTGAAATGGAAATGTATTGAGTCATTGTAGCATTAGGACATGATTTATTTTACTGAATGTACGAATGATTTATAATTTTAGATATATATGCATATATATATATTTTTGGATTTAGACTTGATGATCCTTATGGCTGTCCTCCAATGTGAGATATTCAATGATTCTTTTATATTAATTTTTTTGTTACATGATAATGACTTCAATGAAAGAATTGTATTATTGACTGGCATGCTCTTTGAGAGTTTTAGCTGAAATTTCTTTTGTACTTTAATAGCAGTCTGCTTTATTAAGATTTTACAGTGAGTTTAATTTATGTTAGTTGATTAACAGTGTTGTTAGGGAGGATCAATAATGGGTTTGAAGTATAATTTGCTTAAGTCTGTTTAATTTAGTGAAAGGTTTGCAAAAGGCTTGGAACAGTTTGAATTCCATTCATGATGTTTCAGGTATGGCAGTTTTAATCAGTTTGCTCTCCACTGATTTTTTGTATAAAGTCCAATAATGCTTTTATTTGTTCCCTTTTTTTTGTTTTTTTTTTTTCCACAGAAAAATATGTAAAACTTAACATTAGTGGGAAATGTGATAAATGGTGATGGGACACCATTTCTTGCTTCCTCACTGCTGTCTGCCTGTCCTTTCATGAGTGAAATACAATTCTTTTCTCATTCTTTTGCCTTCTTTCTGCTCCAGGATGTTTTTACTTTCACTTTTTAAATCCTTTTGTCTTTAGGGAAAAAAATCACTACATGAAACCTTCCCCTCTTCCTGTCCTGATCTTTTCTTCACTTACTTTATACATGGGCATTTGCTACAAAGAAATTAGTAAATATAAATATGTAAAAGAAGAACAAAGAGCTAACCTTTAGTCAACAAAGCCAAAATACTTATATTTGTTCCATGACACCAAGCATTAAGGAAAGTGTGAATGCAGAACTACATCTTTGATAGAAATAGCTTCAGCATCAATGAAATCACATCTGCTTGTTGTTTTAGGCTTAGGTCTACTCTTGTAGTCTCAGAGTGATATCCCAGTTTTTTAAGGAAAGAGAAATGCTATATATCTCCAGTTATTATTCGAAAGGCCTCTTGAAGATTGGAAAGGTACCTTTAGCTTCCATGGACTGTGAACTGTCTTAGTGCTCAGCTTTTCTTACCAAATCCCACCAGGAATTTCAGTGCAAGTCTGCCACAGTTTTGCCAGTGGCCTTGATCAGCATAAAAGTCTCAAATAAAAGAAACTGAAATGAAGAATTGGAAAAAATTTATGCACTAGTAGTAAAAGATAAAATAAATACAATTCTTCTGGAGAGCTTCAGCACGGCAAAAGTATTTGAGTTTTCTGCAAGAAAGCTTCCAGAAGCACATGAATTTTTTTTAAATTGAACTTAAAAATATTAGGGAACCACAATCCCAAGATACATATGTATTCACTAATGCTAAATCCTGCATAGAAGAACTATTATTGGTTGTTAACAAAAGAAAATATTTTACTGTCAGTTGCACATTAAAGATACTATATGAAAAGCCCATACTAGCTAATTATTTCCAAACTCCATTTTGAAGCAAGGACTCTGAAACTTTTTCTAAGGTCTCTAACTTTGTTAGAGATAATAGCCTCAATTTTTCTGGAGTGGGAAAAAAAGGGTGGCTAATTACCAAAGGTCAAATTAAAGGTTACTGAGATGAATGATGTCTTTAAATGCTGTCTGCTATCTGATATTTTATGCTTGTAAAAGCTTGAGGCTTCTCCACAAAAAATGAAGTACAATCTGAACTTTTGAAGTAACATAAACTCCATTGCTTACAATACAAACCTTTTGTTTTGGACTTGTCTGTGACAGTAGTCATGAGAATATTAGGATCAGGCAACTTGGTTCCTATAAGTCTTTTAGCAGGTGAAAAGCCCTCAAACAATTCAAACCCCAAAGATCCAAAATCAATTCTCTTCCAAGATCTTTAAAGGGTCTTGAAGTCATTACAGGTAAAAAAAAAAAATAGCCTGACTGTGAAAAGATCCATTTAATATATCCATTTAATATGGCATTCATTGTGTTTCCCATAAAAAAGGTTCTGCAAACAATATGCTAAATATTTCATGATAGCAGATGAAAGATGTGGCGTTCAGCTACTTTTCTTCTCTACAATCCAAGGGGAAAAAGGTCCACTCTGTGTGTTCATCTAGGGGAGAGACAGAACATGCATTGGTTATAAGGTTTGCAGGGCTCCCATATTTTGCATTAGAATCTAGGTTAAAAAACACAAGCTCCCCTGTGTTTTGTCTACTAAACTTCAAATCCATTTAGCTGTAGTACCATGGGTTAAAAAAAAAAAAAATAGAAAGGAGACAATAAATGATCCCTGATTTGAGACCATCTCATACATTTAGAAGACCTTGGGTAAAATCTGATTACACTGAAGCCCGTAAATTTATTAATTGTGAAACAGGGCACACTTTTATCTTCACCTCTCTATAATAATGACTTATCCTACCTGTCATTGAAAGAAAAAAAATATATCAAATTCAAGCAAAGGGAAGAAGCTTTAATGTCTCCTGCTGACAATACTTTGCTGCTGTCTCTTCTCTTAACCAAATACAGCTCCCATAGCAGCTTCTTCACATTTATTGACATACATTTATTGACACATTGACATACATACATACATACATATTGACATACATAGGAATATTTTTAGCATTTGCCCCTTTATTTTCTATTTGATTTTAATATGATAATCTCTGCCATTGTCATGCTACCACTACCTTGATTCCAGATACTGAAACTGATTTCTTATTCTTTATTTCTGAGTACAGTCTTTGTCCTTTTCCTCCATCTTTAGGACGACTGAAACAATCACCATTGACTTTATCACTTACTACTCGTGACTCCCTCACAGACCCATTTCTGTTAGATAGTGGAAGGGAGGGGAGATTTCCTCTAACTGAACTCTGCTCCAATCATCACCATACATAAAGTTTTTATACATATATATGCTTATTACAAGGTACAATACAAATCTGCTAGGTGGATAATGAGGCTCTCACTCCATTAAGGACTCCTGACAGCAAGACACCAAGTTCCACCTGAATAAGGCAATTGGAATATTCCACTTTGCTCGAGTTGTTATAGATTTTTCTCTTTCTTCCACAAGCTTGGCAATTTTATTTTGAGAGGTGTTTACAGTCCCCAAAGTGTAATAGAGATTATTTTACTTTATATGTTCACGTAATTTTCTTATTATGTACTTTCTTCAATTACTTTCCTGTTATGACATACTGAAGAGTAATAAGCATGAAAGTAGTGGTTTTATATTGCCACTTTCTGTTGATTTTGGTATAGCTAATTTGTGCTGACATAAATACCAGATTAATAATAATAAGGATATGACATTTCACAGTATTATGTTGTTCTGTATATAAAAAGACCCTGTGCTGTCCCAGTTAAAAATAATTCAGGATCTCTGGCCTTTGTGGTCACATGATTTTCACAGAGCTTATCAGGCATCATAACATTTTAGCCTTAATTGTCTCCAATTCTCTGCTTGTCAGTGAGTGAAGATTCAGCCCTCTGTGACAGAGGTTTCATCCCTTCTCAGCTGGGCATCCAGCAAGCTGAATGGGATGACCACAATTTGCTGGGAGTACTGGGAACAGACCAGCAGGCTTCCTTCTCTTTTGTGCATGCCTTTACAGCATCCAGTGCACAGCTTGTTTGTACACCAGAGAGTGACTTTTTCCAATTCCTTTTTGTAGGTATTATCAATAATTTTTAGTGAAGTACTTTTTGGGGGAGTAATGATTTAGATGCCATGGCTCACAGCACATGAAGAAGAGAAAATACTGATTCCCTGAAAATTAAGACAGCTTATATTCACTAATAGCGAAAAATACCTCACCTGGTTTTCACACCATGTCTTCAGATGATGTCTCACACATTCCTTTTCAACATCATTTTCAGCTGCCCATTCCTGTGAGAATATGAGACTGTTAAAGCTGATTTTCTTACACATGGTCTCTCACTCAATTTTCAAGTGTCATCAAAGGCAGATTAGACACTGTAGTAATACTGAAAAGCTTAATTTCTCTGTCTTGTTTTCAACTTTTTAACTGACAGTTTCCTTTAGTGATGGATGGTTCTGCTACTGTGAGAAACGGTGAATAAGCAGTCCTTATTTGCCACCTCTACATAATTTTAAAACTACATATTTAATACTAATATTTTATATTGATAGTTTCATTATGTTATTTTAAGATATCATGCTCTGTCTCGGTCTTCTCTTTTTCACATTTATACCAATTGCAGTCATGTGGTCATTCAAGTTTCCCTTACTTGAAATTTTTCTAATTCTCCTACATTATCATAGACTTGTAGATGTATCCATATCTGTTTTAAATGGCAATGATCAGTGATTCCAATCATTTGAGTAATTGATGATTACTATCACCTGCTAGTCTGAAAAAGTCTGAAAAAAGGTACTTTTGCCCTGCGTTTGTTACTTTGCACTAATGCCATCGGCGTCAGGACCACTGTGTGGTAGGACAGCAGCTGTGAGTCTGGGTGCACATTTCAGGCTCTCCAAAACAGACGTAAAGGTTCAGGGACTGGAAAAACAGAAACACAAAAAGTCCACACCTCTTCAGCCATCACATTTCTCCCACAGACTCCCCTATCTGTGGTGTCCAGAGATCCAAACAAGGGTGGAGAAGGACCATAGGAATACTGCTGTGTGTAAAGGTCTGAAAATGCTCAGCTAGGCAACATGTGGAAGTGGCTGATATTCACTGTGTGCCTCTGGACTGGGATTCCTCTCAGAGTAGAAAGATAGGGTAGGATGCATTCTGCATAAAGGACATACTAATTAACAAGAATAAAAATACCCATCTGTCATGATGCATCCTGTGCTGAGCATAGATGATTCTGCATAGAGTTATATTCATGACAGTGTTAGTAATTAATAACCTTGCTCTTCCAAAGTGGTTATCCAAGATTCCCACTTCATGGTCCCACAGCGTTTTGACACTCATTTTTTGACTGGGAAATCCAAAGTCCTGCTTCAACACTGCATCTTCCTGTGACAGAAAACTCCATTGCTGGGAGGAACCACACTGCTGAAGTAGAAAAAAAAAATCAGCTCTTTACAGCTTGTGATGGTAGCCTTGCTCACAGAGAGAATTTTTAGTCCATTGGAGTTAATATCATGCTTTCAGCCTGATGTGGTCCCATCACAATGTGCATCTAACCTAGATTGTTGAGGAATGGATGCATCCTTCCAGCACCCATTCAAAGAAATGGTGCTCCAGCTGGATCTGCTCTCCAGCAACAGAGCATCAACAGGTGCCAGATGAGGATACTCTGGGCTGCTGGTTAGGTGAAAGGCTGTGAAGTGTGCCATCTGTAAAATCCTGAGCTGCAAGAAGCAGGGGCTAAATTCACACTCAGGTGACTTATTGATCGTCCTCTTTTACCCCCCATTCCAATCTTTGCTACCACTGCCTGTCAGGTTAGGAACAAGAGCTGCAGGACTACTAAAGTCCCATGCTGGTGCTAGCACAATGCTTTACACAGGGAGCAGGGTAGAGAGTGAGCAAGCTGCAGGGTGGATGTACCAGGGTGGTATAAAGGTGCTATTTGGGCTGCAGTGTGAGCACAGCTGGGTGTGCTGACACACACAGTGAATGTAGCTGGTAAAATCTCAGCACTCCCCTACGAAAACTGGCAATGCAGATATGAAGACTTCTATGAGAGCTGGATCAAGACCATGCTTTTTTGGAAGTGTAAACTGAAGCTTTTAAAAATAGTAACAGATAATGTTTTAAGAGCATAAATAAGTAATAGAGCACTCAACAGGAATACTATCATTATAAATGGTAGGAGAACAAATTAAGGCACTTAGTTTTGCTCCAAATTAAACCATGGCTTTTCTTATGTGCATAAAATTAAATGTGTGCAGAGGACGCTGCTGAAATACTGGACATTGATGCTTAAATCAATTCACATATTGTATTTTCAGGTGCAATTCAGTACAACTGAACCACTGCACAGAATTTCATGGACTCCATTAGCCTGTCAGCAAGGGATCAGAAAGTCATCTGTGTAAATTGCTGCAAGGCAGTGCTAGTGGTAGTCAGGCCTCAAGAATGTAGCTGAGATTTAAATCCTACCTATGATAATAATGTCCATATATTTTTGTAGGCTGTTGAGGGGAGGACAAGTCCAGGCTAATAAGAGATTTTTTTTTTTTCTCTTTGCCTGATCTACTTAATCATTTTCCAAGCCTCATATTTATCGAAGCACAGATCAAAATGAAATAAATATTTGAAAGCACAAAATATGACTTGATGGGGTTAGAAGGAAATAGAGTGATATTTTATTAATCTCCTCTGACAAATAAAAGCAAATTTAACAACAATTGAGAGGATCATTAGGCAATGACTGAGATAATGATATATAGCATCCTCTCAGCTCTTGCCTTTTGTGCAAGTGTACTGTGTGCTTCAGCTTGGAGGCAGAAGAAGCAGCTTTCATTCACCCCTCCTACACTGTGTGGGACTGTCAAATGACAGCCCTTGAAAGTAATCATTATTATGACATAACAAATGGAGGATTTGGAGGGAAAAAAGGAAAGCAGCCATTAACATCTTATTCAAGTTGCTATTTCTGCTGGTTTCATTTATGCATTGCTTTCACTTTGACAAATATAAAAATTATTGAAAAAAATTACTTAAAGTGCAAGTTTTAGACCAAACAATATGTTTTTGACTGCACTCTTTCTCTATATGCTGAAAAATTTAAATCAAGAGGTTTAATGTCTAAGATGAAAAAGCACAGCTTTTACACTTTCTATAACTCTGATTATCAAACTCCCACGTTTAATAAATATACTTAATGGCAGGCTGGACGTTTAAAAAAAATTAGTTTAGTTTGAAATCAGGCCATGGAAACTCTCTTGTTTTATTAGGGGAAAAGTGAAGGTTTTTGCTAAAAAGAAATTTTGCAAAGATCAGTTTTTGCTAAAAATCTAAAAGCCAATTGTATTTTTAATGCAACTAAGGAATGACAAGCAGAACTACGATTCCTTATAACATGCATTTAATTTCTTCTTATATTAAAAAGATTGCTTTAAACTTAAGTTTTAGGATCTTACAAGATGTCCCTGGAAAGTCCTGACTTGGACTACAGACATGTTAGACCATTGGGACCAATTCTTAATGCTCACTGGAAGTAGTCAAGAAGCAGGTAGAATAAATTGCTATTTAACATGAGAAAGAGGGTAAGAATTTATCCCCCAGTGGAGATTTTTCTATAAATATTTTATCACTGGGCTTCCCACGGTTTTTACCACCACTAAAGCCTCTATTTCACAACTGATACTTAGTAAAGCTCTTGACCATGCTCAGGTTTTAAACACTTGCTTAACATCTGCTAGCAACACTGGAACCTAAATGTACATTCAAATATTTTCCTGTATAACGTTGTGTCTTGTCTCTTGCTCTGAAACTTTGCAGAACAAAGACTCAAATCACAGTTAGTGGCAAAAATTTTGCTTACACTCTCCTCTGCATGTAATTTTATCCCACTTCAAGTGTACATACATGCTGTAGCTCTCAAATTCCCATGACCCCAGTAACACATCCCTGAATTAAGAAGTTTATATCACCTGAGCTGCAGGCAAAGTGTCTTTATTCCCACACAAGTCCATCTGAGCCAAGTGTAGGACTCTAGTTGTGCCTCTGATTTAGATCAACAGTAGAAAAAGTAGCTTAAGCAAATGTATAAACTTCAAGCTGCCCTCTTGATTTAACCTTTCTCTGAGCCTCCTTGTTGTGTATGTGAAGTTTTGGCTTTTATATGGCTGTACCAGATAAATACAGCTAAGCTGGAACTCTGCAGTTTCTAATTTTTTTTTTCTGGATGAAATAAACTTTTCTGGATGGGTTTTCTGAGGAAATGACAGTCCACAGAGAACAGAAAATAGTTTGTGATCCTGGTATATGTGTTAACCTAAAATTCTATTACTTACATTTCATTATCATAGGGTGAGATTTTTGGTTTCTACCTAAAAAATTTAAAATGTAGTGACAATTCACTTTTCTCTTTATCTGCATGGTGAGTACTGGATTAACTTTAAAACATGCTTACCTTTCTCTAAGTTTGCCTTAAAAATATTTCAATTTACCTATAGTTCTATCTTATTATTAACCTCAGCTTTACTGAAAAATTATTTCATCTATCAAAAAGGAAATTTTTAAACAAAATTATGCATCTGCTACATGTTGTGGAGGTGGACAGAGATTTAATTCTGGACGGGTAAGGAGTGAGTTCTGTAATTTAACATTATGTTTAATTTACAACACAATGGTGTAGGACCTCAGACTCCCACCTGCTTGACAAAGAACAGAGAGTTGTCTTCTGCTTCAAAGACCTTATAGTTTAAGGTGAGTGCGTCACCTCCTGTTCCGCTCAACAGATGACCAGAAACTGGGACGGGCAATTAATTTTGTGTCCTGAGAGAAGAGCATTAGCAATAAAAAGTTTTGAAACAGTTTAAACCATGGATTAAAACCAAGATAAGGACATTGGATTGTAAATTCAACTCTCTGGCCTGATCAATTTTCCTACTTAATGTTACACCTAAATTTCTATCTATCAATTATAATGGAGCTTTACACAAATAAGGGGTCTCAATAATAGCACCTCCATTCCTGAGAAACCCTGAGGTGTCCTGCTAGTACTGCATGACCTTTATCTATATGTTAACTCTGTCAAAAACTTCCACTGATTATTTATTCATTAATTCATTCTTTCCTCTGTTTTCTTCTAAGACATAATTCTCTGTGTGACAAGTGGTGACAGACTGAGAGGCAGAGTCTTCCCTTTTTCCCTGTAAGAGGCACAATGAAGTGAGTAGATGAGTTTCCATTGCTGAGCCTTTATAGCTCATATTAGATCTATGAAGTTAGATACTCAAGGTCAGAGGGTCTGCTTCCATGTAGGCAGATGTAATTCCATTAATCTTGTATCATCAGGCACACTTGCATTTTGGTTCTGAGAATACCGCTGATAACTCTGATTAGATGAAATGCCAATTGAGATGTGGACAGTCATCTTCAGGAAGCTGACTCAATATTACTCATTTTATGTAGGCAATTGAACTCAAATAGGAACTTCCAGACATCTTGAGATAATCTGCTGCATTTGCAATGGCAAGTAGGAAATCAAAAAAAGGCTGAAAATCTCTGCCTGCCAGGCAGAGCTGAGGGTCCATCACTCTGCAGGTGAGGAGCTCGGAGCTGATATTCTCAGCACGGTAGATAGAGCCTCTACTGACACCATCCAGGGCTGTCCCACTTCTCCTAAGCCAGGAGTGCAGAGCAAACCTGTAAAAGCAGCCAGCATCAGACACAGAGCAGCATTCACCCTGCAAATCTGTGGTGATGAGACAAGTCCAAGGTGAAGCCAGAAAGTCAATGTAGAAGCTCAGAATCAAAGTAATTACCAGTGAGGCACAAGATGGAGCACACTGAAGGCTGCAAAGCAGCTGAAGTTCACCTCAGGTGGGGACCAAGAACAAAAACTTCAGCTACAAAGCAATTCCCAAAAGAAGGAGAGAGAGCCTGCTGTGGGACTCTTACAGCTCTTGCTGCACAGCACCATTCATGGGTGACCTGGCCTAGAGCATGGCCATCTAAATGCCTAGGAGGGAGAGACTGTGCTCCAGACCTTTAACATCCCCATCATCCTGTGCTGCAGGATACCAAATAGATAGACTGGGACAGGTCTTGAGCTCCTGGATGAAAATGGGCATCCTGACTCTGTACTGACTACACTCTGGGACAAGACCTGGGTGTGATTCAACTCCTTTCCTTCATGCCTTGACTCTTCAAAAATGGGCATCAGATCACTGGTGAACTGCAATGCAGTGAGGATGAGATGACTAGATGTTATTCAATTTTTCTTCTTTTTTTTTTTTAGTCAGCCTTATGTTTGGGAGGGGGGAAAAGGAAAAAGGCAAATAAAGCAGCACCGAAACATGCAGTTATGATAAATTTGACTTGGATTTGCTAAGTTTTGGTCACAGTGAAAACATCAATAATGCAGGAATGTTGAAGCAGTTCATTTTTGCATTTTCTAAAATATCTTTACATGCATTTCCCAAATTTCTTAATTTCAGACACTAAATAGAAGCAAAGACACAACAGGGTGGCTTGGCAATGTTACCAAGGTAAAAGTGATCACTTTCTACTAGTTGAGAAGTCACAGAGTCTGATGATGGTGAATGAATGTCCCTTCCTTCTTTCACATTTACAGCATCCTAGCTGCCATGTTTTAAGGTATTCCAAGTTCCTGTCAGACATAATGGAACATGTGCTGAACCAATGCAAGATGCAGGCATTGGAGGCATTGGCAGAATGGCATATGTGGGTTATGCCTTGGTGCTCAGGCACTTGCATCCTGCTCATCTGCACACTCCCTTCTCTGTTGTGGAGTGTTTCAACCAGTGTACTTCGTTATAGCAGGGAATGCCATGTGAACATCCGTGTGAAATGTCTGGTGCCACCTGGCATTGCGGCTACACAATGGTCTAGTGGTCCATATCCTCTTTTGTTTCTGAGTAAGGATGTTGCCTTGTCCTTCCCATCTTTTCAGACTCACTCTGGCTGTTCTGGATTGCTGCTGACCTCACAAGGGTAGACTTTTGCCTTCAACAGGCTTGAACGCCTTTGAATGTCCCTCAGAAAAGTGCCCATTCATTTTACAGCTCCTTCAGGGAATGTAATTTGTCACACTTTCTTACCAAGGCTGGGTGAGAGCACTCCTAGCTAAGGACAGCTTTGGCCAGATGGATTTCAGACACACTGAAGCAGAAAGCATCGAGCACTAGTGGAAGCTCTGAGAAGTAAGCAAGCTTATTGACATCAGGCATGAACTACCCAGATACCTTCTCCTTCTCCTCAGCCCTCTTATTTTGCTGTAATCCCTCTCTTGCTTTTTAATCTGTCAAACATCCAAGAATGAATCATTCTACTTTAAATTTAATACCTAAGGGTTTTTTGTTTTTGATTTGGTGTGGGGATTTTTTCCCATGTTTTCATTTGGCAGTAAAATGGAAAATGTAATTATTTTTATATCCTTAATCCTTATGGCTTTGTTGCACATATAGGATGGTGAATGAACACGGTAGTCAGAAGACAAAAATTAATAGTGTCAAGTATTCAATTGGTTTTACATGCACTGTTCTTTCAGAAGCAAAGTTTGCCAGGACAGTGGATGAAATTTAGTTCAAGTTAGCAAACTTTCTTTTGCTTGGATAACAAAATTCCTAGGTCAGAAGGAAGCAGAAATAAAAATTTGTAACACTGGTTCTGAAATAGAAGATTGTAGAGCAAAAACTTTTTATAGAATATACACTAAAGACTAGAAGGCCATGAGGAATCATCAGGATCCCATATTCTTACCTTCCATGGAATTTGAGCAAAATTGTCCCTTCTTGTACTATTGTAGAGTGCAATGAAGAGTAATATTGTAGAGTGCATTTGAAGATAAACAAAAAAAGGTCTCTGCTGATGTTAGATCTTATTGTCTGTTGCTTTTATTGACCAGACTTCCCTCCTATACACACTAATTTAGCTGAACTATTTTCATTATTTCAATGGGCAGGCATTAATGAATTTTACCTTTCTTAGTGGTGTAGTGCAGCTGCCCCATGTCAGTGGGAGCACTCTCACACATCCTTGAATCCCTGTTTTCCAACAGGCAACAGACCCCAGGACAGAAAGTAAATCTACCAGACCCCACACAATCTTCTTGACTTATTCCTGCCTTTGCTGCTTTTAAAGTAGCTAACCGTGTTGGAGTCTCTGAGATATAAACTATTGAATTCAGGTAAAGAGAAAAGCCCTATGCCTGAGCACCTCAGGTTCCTCCTGTACTTCCTTACTCAGCCAAAGCATATGGATCCTGCTACATCCAATGATGGCAGCAAAACCACTCCTTTGGCAGTGACACACAGCACCAGCCTAAAAGCATGAGGTGCAGAGGCTGGCTAACAGGTAAAGGAAGAAGATTAAATTGTTATCGAGAGCCCAGAACCTGATGTGTAGAATTAATACATCTGCTTCAATGCATAGACCAGTGGATGTTTTGCCTGGATAAAGACTGTGAGATAATAATAATTTAAATATGTAGCCCAGGTGCCTTACACAGCATGAGTCACAGACTATGAATGAGCTAGACTTTGACCTTCAGGATTGCAGAATTTGGTTCTGGACTGTTAATAAATTTTTGTTAAAGGCTCATTCCTTTAACTTTCTGCGCATACTGGTTCAAAACCTAAATGTTTAAGGGCCAGTTTAAATGTAAGCACAAGAGTTTTGCCAGTGCTGTCCATGAAACTTTATCTATCATCCATTCATGGATGGTCTGCTGGAGCAGAGAGAAAATGTTCAGCTTCTTGTAAGATCAAGTGCTATGACAGTGTGTGGCTCCCAGTGAGTTGTAAGTTTAATTGCTCTGCAAAATATTTCTCTTCTGGTATCAATTTCAAGACAGATATTGATTTCACATCTTTCAAAAGCTTTTCCTCCTGCAATTATGACTGTACTTTCTTGTTCATCTGAACATAACATGAAATAGATATTGCCAGAACAAGGATAAGTAGATATAGGATATCCCTATTACTTTGTCAATTAATTCCCATGTATTATTATGTGGAAAGTGTATTCTATAATAAATATCTTACAATGCAATGGCTTGCTAGTGTTTGATAAATCATGTTTTTTGGTTAAAAATTGATTTGTACATGCAGGCAGGCTGTAGACAAGACACTGTCTTGTCTACAAGTGATTGCTCCTCAGGAAGTGAACACACTGTGGTAATTTTTTTCCCCAGTAATCACTTCCTTTTCAGATCTCTGGCACTGTAATCTCTTTGTTTGTACATTTTAAGGATTTAGATTTCTTTTCCAGCATAACGGATTTTAAATAACTTAATGACTATATTATAAATAGTATATATTATAAACTACATATATTATAAATAACAATATGCAGTCCTTGTGAACACTAAGAATATAAATTAGATTGCTCTTGCTCTTTGCAGTATCAGAAAAAAATCCACAATTGAATTACAGCCTTATGTTTGACTATGGACCATGAAATTAGTGGGTAATAGCAATGTACTGAAACTCCTACTCTTTAAAAAGGATCAGGACTAGAAATTATCAAAAAAGTGGTTTTATGAAACTGCTGTTCATGTGCAGCCTGAGTCATTGCTGCACCACATAGAAGAGAAACAGGTGAAAAGTCGAATTTACATTCGGTGGCAGCTGGTTATTAGCTAGTGGAAAGAGAAAAGACATATGGTCTTTAAAAAGTAAACAAAAACACATAATTCTACTGGGGAGTCTCCTATTACACTTCTTTCATTTTGTTTGGTGACTTTTATGAGTATGTTCTTGACTGTTACTGCTCTGCCATTTTGACAGGAAGTATCTGTAGAGAGGTGTGAGGTTCATTTAGAAGGTGCAAGCCTCAGGCAATGCCTGACCTCCAGGACAGCGCTCCAGATGTACATAAGGACAACCCCCCACAGGAATATCCTCCTCACTGTATCTGGCACCAGCCTGATTCCTTGCAGGGTCAGTCACAACATCACTCTGCTGCACAATATAACTGCCTGCACTGAGCCACAAGGTAGCCACTGATGCCAGAGCCCTAAGTCCAAGGGAATGGGCAGCTGGGGCCCATTCCCTGATGGGGAAGGCTGTCCAGCAGTCAGGTGTGAGGCATATGAAGCCTATGGGCCAGCATGACTCATGAAACACAGTGTTCATTTTGTGTTTCACTGTTATGCATTAAAACAGAAGATCAAGAGATCCTGGTGAGAGAAGAGTGGGACTTGTGTCCCCTTCTGCAAAGCCTGCTGGTTGCATGGTTTCACCAAAGCAGAGGTACACACAAAACATAATACAAAAGGATTAGAGAAAGAGGACTAAATATAATGAAACCGTAAAATTCACGCACATAAATCTAATTCTAATTCCAAATTCTAAAACTCATCTGGAAAGGACAGAATTGAAATATAAATGTTAAAAATACTACTATGGTATTTAACGCTTCTGTTACTGTTATTGTCAATGCCTCTGAAAGCACTTTTGGAATGGTGATTCTTGATGTCTTGAAGGAGACATTTTCCTCCTATATTAAGCTTGAGTAAATTGAGGCTCTGAGAAGTGATTTGTCCAAGTTCAAACATGCAGGGGTAGAGAGCAAAGCAACTCTACAAGCTGAAACTCTCCAATGAGGGAGGGCTAGAAAGCAGGAGGAGGCATAGGCAGGACAGCTGAACTGTAATGAGGAAAAGTATATTCCATACTGTATGATGCTCTGCTCAGCAATAAAAGCTCAGAGAAAGGAGAAGGAAGAGGAATGTCCATGGTTGTGGCATTAGTGTTTCTGAGAAACCATTAGAGGTGATGAAGCCCTGCTTTTGTGGAAGTGATGGCATCTGCCTGCTGATAGGAAATAGTGAATTAATTATTTCTTTGTTTTGCTTTTGTTTCTCTATGAGACATATTTCAATGCAGGAGCCTCCTCACCTTTCTGTGATTATCTCCTCATCCTGCCAGGGAGGGGAGTGCGTGGCTCTGTCTGTAAGCAAGTCACAATCCACCACAAGTTCTCAGGTCTGGTCTGTGCATTCAATTCAGACTCAGAAAAAAACGCATTTTCAAAGAACTCTTGATTAAGAGAAGCCAGCATTTTACTAAATAAACAAAGAAGCACTATTCAAAAACTTAGCTGAAGTTAATTTATCTCAACTATCTAAGTGGAATAATCAAGCCATCAAGCCCACCAATCACTCTAATCAACAGTATCAATATCTTCTGGTAGAAGGTTTCCATAGAGGAAGTTAAGCATAACCAAATATTCTCTGAACCAAGCAGGGAGTATCATACAGGTATGATTTGTGCACTTGGAGCAAAGTGGTATTTCTTTATTTTATTATTTTCTTTAAAGTATAGATAAATAATAATTTTTAAAAATCTACAATGAAGCAGTGTTACAGATCTAGTTTTCACCTGAAAACACACAATAACATTGAAGCAAAAAGCCAAAGTAGGCTGTCAGCCTCACTACTTTGTCAAGAGAAAGGCAGAATAAGTGTGTTTGACATTAACTGCTTCCTTGAAATTCATCTCATTCTTGCAAGACATGTGCATAATTCAGTTTCAGATTAGAATGTTAAAGGGACACTTTTAGCCTAAAAAAAGCAAAAATGGTCCCCTTTGAAAGTGTTCCAATTTTATAACTATGATATGCTGTAACTGAAGAAGACTCAAAATATTATATTCATCTTACTTTCTTCGTGTTATTAAGAGTACATTTGGTTTAATTAATATTCCTATGTGAATATATCTTTCAAAACCCACTGTAGAATAATAGGTGGAACAAAGAATATCAGTCAATTCCTTTGTCCCCATCAAATTTTATTGCAACAATAAAATCCATAAATATTGCAGGATGACTGTCAGAGAAAAGCAAAATTGCATTTTAACTGTTTTTGATTCACTGTGTTTCAGTCTGACAGTGCTTGAACTTGGTTATTATTCTTGGACAGAAGTAGTTCTCATTTTAAGACAAATTATATGAAAACAACTTCTATTTAAAGAATTGCAGCACCTTTTAAACAAATGAGGTCATTATAAAGCATTACATCACATATTACATAAAGGTTCAATGTATAAAATGGCTAATAAATTAAAAAGGTAACAAAAGATAATTGTAATGGTAACCTATGCCATTTAGGAAAGAACATCAGAATGATGAAGATCAGTTAGGAGGGATTTTTTTCCCTATCAATAGCTGTATACTTTTTATACATCTACATATAATTAAAGGAAATTTTACAGGGTAAAAAAGTACAGACAAATAAATATTACCTTAAAATTAATAATACAGGGTAAAAAAGTACAGACAAATAAATACTACCTTACTCTGTATGACCTTTGACTTAGCGGAAAAGTTGCTTTTTCTACAGATTTTCAGAAGCACTTTTGATACTGACTTCTCTTGCCCTTCCATTTTGTCTGATACACATATTGTCACACTGACCTGAAAATGGCTTGAACAAAGGTTTCTACTGCGTTTTTTTATCCCATGTTTTTTTTTGGTTTTGTTTTTTGTTTTTTTTTTTTTTTTTTTTTTTGTTTGTTTGTTTGGTTTTTTGGGTTTTTTTTGGGTTTTTTTGGTGTTTTTTTGTTGTTGTTTTTTTTTTTTCCCTCATCAAAGCAGAAAATTCTTCCCAATTCCTTGGAGATTGAGAATACTTTCCAAATCCCAGTAACCACTGTGACTGCACCCAGAAATGGCAGTGAGGTGTCAGGTCCTCCACACTGTGCATGGGGAAGAGGTTTTGCTAGAGGAAGACAATGAAGGCTTAGACACAGGAGCAGCTCTAAACTAAAAATAAAGAAATTCAGAAAGGAAAGCTGTGGACTAATCCCTTCTTGACAGTTAGGTCAAGTATATCATTGTGCACCTCTGGAGAGGTCTTCCCTTTGATTGGGATTTATAGCCATGAAGCCTTGGTTAGTATATGGATCAGTCTAATTCCCCTGGGAGGAGGACTTTAAGCATGGCTTTTTTAAAAAAAAACTGCATTTGGAACATGAGAACCTAAGTCTGTTTGCAATTTTAGGATAGAGGAGAGGCCAACCCGCTTGGAATGAGAAAACCTTGACCAAAATTTTAACTGGCTGTAATAAAGCACTATGTCATTCTGCAATTTTATCTTTGGAAGAGAGAGAAACCTTAACAGAGCTGTAGAATAACTCATTTCTGGTGCAAGAATAGCAAAAGATGAAAATTCTGCTATCATGTAATAATGAAAGAAATTACAATGGGGAAGGTGGAACAACCCATGTAGTATGTGGTGAACTTTCTCAAGTGGCTTCATCACACGGCTGTGTAATTTAGATGTCTTTGGAGGCATACAGTGAGGCAAGTATGATTCCTCATCTACTTTTGCAAGTTTACTTTTAGTGAAGCTTTAGTGACTTTGACTGAGAAAAATGAGAGGATAATTGAGTTCAGGGTCCCTGCTTTGAAGACTTAACAATCTAATTTAGAACCAGGGCAAAAAAAACAAAACAAAACCCAATTAGAGAGGAAAGGAAGACAAACTCCCTCAGGTTATGCTCATGCCTTTACTGGATAGGCTATGTGTCTCTAAATTGAACTCTAAATCACCAGTTTATTAACATCATGAAAAATAGGAAGAAAGAGATTTCCCTTTACTGTGTGCTATTGGAGCACAAATATCTAAGTTTTGCATAAATACTTTAGCTGATTTTCTGTTCATGTGTGATAAAATTACTAAGCTGATATTTTTGGAGAGATCTGCAAAAACATCATCAATTGTTACTCCTTTTCTATCAACCTGAAGAGCTTATTATTGTATTTGTCTTCTGTAGATGACTTTCCCTCAGAGTCAGATTGCTCCTCCTGCCCTCACAGAAAAGTACATCTGAGATCTCATGCACCCCATGTCTTAGCAGCTGCCATTGATCATTATGTCTCTAATGGCACCGTGGCTTACTACTATTTGTACTGCTCTACTGAGCTGCACTTGGAAATGGATATTAAGATAAAACCTCTTCATTAATATGTATTTCCTCCTTAGTCTCACATTACATACTGGCTAAAGTAAAATCTCATGTATCGCACAGGCAGTATAGAACTTGCAAGAAGAAAATTAATTCAGTTTCTGCCTTTTAGAGCTTGTTTGTTTGCTTGTAATCACAGACAATTTTTTTTCCTTTTAAGATTCAACTCTCCCACTTTAGCTCAAAGCCTTTACAATTTAATTCCTGGATATGATACTAAAGTTTAATCTTTGAGGATGTTGAAACGTATTTCCTGCAAAATGTCATGGGCATAATGCAGGAAACATATCCTGAAACAACAGACAGCTGCTGGAGTTTTGTGATTTCAGTTGTTTGGCTTTAATGTCAAGAGTAAGCTTGCTTTGCTTTGCTTTGTTTTCTTCCTTTCTTCAATGGCAACATTCCAGCACTTCAAAGTCATAGATTTCTTGCTGTAAACCCTACCATGTATCGGGTTCATCTTCTGGAAGACAAGCAAGAGAGGGTCAAAGGTAACAACTGTTGTAGTAAAAGACATTTCCCATCATCCTTTGTATCATACACATGAATGCTCTTTCCACAGCTGAAGCTGTTGATATACTTTATCCAGAGCTTTGCTCACACTACAGTTTCTTACAGTAATGAAAAAGGAATCTGCTGAACCAAAGAAAAAAATAAATCCTATCAAAAGGTTGGCATTTCACTAGCAGATTTTTCAGCCAGCTGAATGCTAGGGCTCTGGTGTATACACATTGAAACTAATTTCTCTTTGCATCTGGTATTTTTCCCCACAAAATGCATTTCATAGGGTTCATTCTTTCTTTCTCTCTCTCCCTCTCTCTCCAAATCATGGCTTCAAATTGCTGATAGAGCTTAGGCAAGGGAGAAGAGCAGGAAAAAAAGGGTTAACAGTAATTTGAATGTTTTTTTGCTTAAACCTAGATTTTAGTATTTAAATATACTTAGCGCCAAAATATTCCAGTGTTCAATTATTTATCTCTGAGATTAGGGCAGCTCTGAACTTGTTCCACACACTTTTTATAGTATGATGCTGTCAGCTTCCAGATATAGGAATTTATTTATCCCAGGACAGACAGACTGATCAGACTGATCACTGTCTTTCCATTAATATTGGATATGACCTAGATTCTTCTCTAGCTCAAGTGGGATACTTTTTTTTTTTTTGGTCAGCTCTGAAAAATGCAGATGAAAAGAATGAAATACCTGGAAAGAGCAGTTCTACCTATGTTACATCTTAATTGCTTCAGGTGTCTCACTTTCACCACAGACTACTGATCATAAAAAACATCTCATTTAAGTCCAGAGCCCATCACCTTTTTGACATGTACATTGAGAACTATAGTATCAGTCCAACAGGGAGGTGTTTTGAACTGTTTTACACCATGGGTCTTTTAGACTTACTCAGAAAATTAAAGAAGTCATAGATAAGAGGTTTCATACTTGGTAGTAATTATGGAAGGCAAAGAAGATGACTAAACCTGGATGATAACTTGTAGAAGATATGCCAGTCATGTATGGCAGTGACAATGAATGTTTAACATCCCTGACCCCTAAAGGTTGTGAATGACATGTGCAGTTAAGTGGTCCAGGGAAAAGATGACAGATTTGTGAATGGGAATGAACTGTTGGGCAGGCTAAGGTTTGCAAGAAGCTCAAGATACATTTCTACATGGGGAGTCACTTGTGACTTGGACATTGTCCTACATACATAGATACACTCACGTGCAACAGAGTAGAAACCAGACCATTTCCATAGGTTTGCTTGTTATGTCCCTCTCCTGTGGCTGTACAAACAAATAAAGTGAGAGGACAAGATACAGGTAATCCTCTGGTGCTAGAAATGAAAAATGCATTAACTGGAAGTGCTTAAATTCTGAAGATCAATCCAAAGATATCTACCTAGCCACATGAGGCACCTGAAATTTTCCTTGAGACAGAGGTGGTATTTATAAGACCAAATTTTGATCTATGCTTTTATCATTAATAGGATGAATGAACATTTTCAGAAAATGTTTCTTTTCATTCTCACTTGCATTTATAAGATAGGTGAGATGAATCACCTGTCACAGAATAGGCTTATGTAATTGATTAACAAGACAGTGTAGAATGACCAGCAATCAATATCAGCATATCAATATATTGATTTACATTGTAGACATCCAAAATGTAAGGCAAGATAAATTCTGCCTAAGGTGTCTAGAAGCCAGTCTAGCACATGTCTAACAGAATCACTACTTTTCTAGAGTCATTGACCCATGTGTGCCTTTCCTACAGTTACCAACACTGGATTTTGCACCTCGGATGAAGTAAGACCAGGAAGAGGTGGAAAGTTAGAGAGCAGTGACTGGAGAGCAGCCCTGCAGACAAGAATCTGGGGCTGCAGGTTGTCAGCAGGCTCAATATGAGTCAAGTGAGTACCCTGGCCTCCAGGAGGGAAAACTGCGTTCTGAGGTGTGTCAAACATGTAGACATGGTGCATAAGGATGTGGTTTAGTGGAACACTTGTCAGTGCTGGGTTTACAGTTAGATTTGATGATTTTAAAGGTAATTTCCTACCTTAGATTATTCCATGAGTTAAACACAGCATAAACAGCCAGTTGAATCCCACCGTATTAAGTGTTGGTGCAGTCTCCCCTTCAGCACTGAATTTCTGGGTCACAGAATTTAAGAAGGACGTGAATGTGTCCAGAGAGAGAAACAAAGCTGGTGAAAGGGCTGAAAGGAATGTCCTGTAGGGAGAAGCTAAGAACTCCAGGTTTGCCTAGTCTGGAAAAAAACGAGCTTGAAGGCAAACCCAGTGCTCTCGGCAGCTTCCTGAGGAGGTGCTGTGGAGAGGGAGGGGCTCAGTTCTTCTCCCTGGTAGCTAGTAATGTCACACATGGGAGTGGTTCAAAGCTGTGCCAGAGGAGGTTTAGACATGACATCTGGAAGCCTTGTTTTACCAAGAGGGTACTGGGACACTGGAACAGACTTGCTAGAAAAGTGGCTGGTGCTCCAATCCTGTCAGTGATTAAGAGGCATTTGGACAATGCCTTTAACAATGTGCTTTAACTTGTGGTCAGCCCTGAAGTGGTCAGGCAATTGGAGTGGATGATCACTGCACATCCCTTACAACTGAAATATTCTATTCTATTCTATTCTATTCTATTCTATTCTATTCTATTCTATTCTAAATTTGGCAACCTTTCATGAAAATGAAAGTCTTCCAAGGAGGCCAGTTTCATAATTTGCTGTCAGCCCATACTTTTTTGTGGACACAGCCCTCAATAGTGCTGACCTTTGGCCACCTCTTTGCACATTTAGTACCCAGCAACATCAAACCTGTTAAAGGTCTCCAGTACTTGACATAGGTATAACACATGCAATGAAAAAAGTTACTGCTGCTCAGTTGAACAAGAGACTGCATATACTTGAATGAAGAATTACTCTAAAGACATTTAAAATGTAACTGAAACTCTGTATCAGGGGTGTTTATTTCAATGCATTTAAATCATAAAACACCAAAGTGAAAATCAGGAATGACAGCTCTTATTCTGTTTTGAACCATTCAAGTATTCGAGCTCATTAAAATCAACCAAGCAGAGTTTTTGTTGAACTGATGAGGTTTGAAATACTCTTGAGTTTCTAAAGTGAAGTATCATCAGACAATAGCAAAAATCACATATAAGTATTCCCCCATGTCTGGAAACTATGAAGGAAAGTACTTTAGTGATGATAATCTGAAAGAGAATGAATGCTTCTGCCTTTGCTTCAGATTTTTAAAGCTGGAAACTAATTAATAAAATTAAATCCTAGATAAAGAAATTGTTTCAAACAGAAGACTCCTAGCACTTTTCAAATTTATTTTGAAAAGCATTTCTCTAGTGGCTTCTGCTTTTTAAAGAGTGGTGTGCAATTTCAGGGTCCCAGAAGCACAAGGTGATCTGAAATGGGCAATGACAACTGCTCAGAAGGATCCCTTTCTGAAATGAACTGTGTATAGGTCTAGCATTCTCAACATAAGAACCACATGGAGCTATTGAAGCAAGTCCAGAGGATAGTCACAAAGTTGATAAGAGGCTTGGAGCAGCTCTTGTATGAAGACTGATTAAAGAATTTGGGGCTGTTCTACCTGGAGAAGAGGAGGCTATATAGAGACCTCATGGCAACCTTCCAGTATCTGAATGGGGCCTGCAGGAAACCTGGCAAGCAACTCTTCATAAAACACTAGTGACAGGACAAGGAATAATAGGTACAAAGTGAAAAAGGGGAAATATAGATTAGATATTAGGAAAAAAATCTTTACTGTAAATCTGCTGAGGCAGTGGAACAGGTTGTTCAGGAAGGCGGTGGATGCCCCAACCCTGGCAGTGTCCAAGGCCAGTCTGGATAAGGTCTTGGGAGACCTTGTTGAGTGGGAGGTGTCCCTGCCCAATGCAGTGGAGAGGGCAGGGGAATTTGGACTGGATGATCTTTAAAGTCTTTTCCAATCTCTAACATCCTATGATTCTCTGAAATCCTTCTAAAGTGGCATATGTATCATCTAGATTTTGTTTACACCTGTACATTTCATAAAAATCCAATTACTTTCCTAGCAGAATGTTAAACTGTCTCACATATTAAAGAAGACCAAGAAATCCAGCAATGGCTGATAACCCAGAAATTTATGAAAGCAGGTATCAGTCTCTTCACACCTGGGCTGCCTTGTTCTACACAGTCAGTAAGACTTGCACCCTGAGCTACCTGCAGGTTCAAGCTGTCCTTGTTTCAACAGGAGGGGATATGGCCAAGACCCCACTATTATTCAACACCACCTCACATCATTTCCATGGGTGAGAAAAAGGAAGGTCTTACTTCTGGCAAGAATGGCTTGGTATTGCTTCTGGTCAAATAAAGGGAAGCTGTCCACTATTGCTTCATTGTCGCAAGCTTGGTGAGCATTTTGCATATAAATCACCCTCTCTTATGTACCCTCTCTTTTGCTATTAATATTGTTGCTATTACTGTTCATTTTCTTATCTCATTGCTGTTTGCAGTAAATTGTTCTTATCTCAACCCATGATCTTTGACTTTTCTGCTTTCAGTTGGAGGGGGAAAGGGAGAGAGTGGCAGCTCAGGCTCCCTAAACTGGGGAGAACCATTCCTAAACCACAGCATAAGCCAAAAAACAACTTCAGGGTCACCAACAGCTCAGTTCATGTGCCACTTGGGACAGGTCAACTGCAGCCAAATAGATCTGGCACCTTGTAAGGGATGAATGTGATCACAGGCTGAGCTGAATTCACCATGGTCCAGTAGTCTGGAAGATATCCACACCTCACTTTTTTGGACTGCATTTGTCCATCCTGTAACAGATGCTTCCTTGGAGAGGTTTGAAGTTGAAATCCATCACTGTGTATCCACAGTGTCTTTTCCAGTAGCCTGAATGCAATTCTGTTCGAATTCTGAGTACAAGCCCCTGCTGCTCTCCAGATGGCTGTGCCAGGCCCTTCCAGGAGAAAACATGAGTCTTTCTTGTCTGTCTGACATTGTCATTGCAGACGGGCAGAAGGCCTTGATGGAGGTTACAGGGAGTTGGATGTGGTAAATTGGTTCAGGATTAAACTTTAAACAAGGATTGCATAAAATGGTCTCCAGTTGGACAATGCCACAACCTGAGCTAAAAACAGGTGAGCTGTGTCAGTACACATTTAAGGTGGCTTTGAGCCCACACTCAATGAACCAGGGAGATGAAAACATGGGATGGGATGTGCTTAATCCCATGCCAAGCCAGTTTGCTATGTTTCAAGAGCAGTGTAGTCTCCTTCTGGGTCACCTGAAAACCAGCACACTGACTTTTGGGAAGATCTGAAGACTGTTTCTAATCTGCAAGTCTTTATGTATCACATGGTGATTCCTGTCGCAAATGAAGTTCACCAAAACCTTCTCAGATTTACCAGTGCTAAAGTTAACCCTTTGCCAGCCATAAGACTAATCACAGAATCACACAGAATCACAGGATGAGCTACATTGCAAAAGGCCTTTGAGATCATCAAGTCCAACCTATGACCTAACACCTACTCAACTAAACCATGGCAGTGTGTGCCACCTGCAGGCTTTTTTTAGTGAGCTGTTCAGAATGATTTCTGAATATTATAGTGTCCAAACTTCTGGAATGTAATTATGATCTGCTCTGCAGCTGCAACATTCGGTGCTTGGCAGGTCCTTCAGCAAGATCAAACTTTGCAGGAAGGCTAAACCCTTCTTTCCAAATTGTCCCAAGTTGTGACTGGTTTGTCACATACAGGGAGACCTGAACTCACTTTGTCTGTAACAGTCCCAGAATCAAAAGCACTGGGAGTGGGATAAAACACCCTTAATTTCTAATTGTGAGGCAGATAGGGTCAGGGAGTGGAATTTGTCTGGGTTTATCTATCTTACTCAGCATCAAAGACTGTCTCAGACACAATGCTGGACTGCATGGACTTACTGCAGTCACCTCTAGGAGCTCAGGGAGCTTTGTGGTGTCACTCATTAGGCAGTAGAGGCATATTTCAGTACAGTGGTAATTCCTAATAAATCTACCATCCTCTCCTACATGACCAAAGCCTCTAGTACACTATTCTGAGATCTAGTTATATCTACTTTAGAACTCAGAACTGAAAATCTGTCCTTCAGAGGATGGTTGCAACCTTTTTGTTTGGCTTATTTTCTCAACATTTAAGGCTTCTCTGTTACTGTTCACCTTCAGTGCAGAATTTTAATCAAGATGGAGGTCAGAAGACAGCAGGGGAGCAAAAGCCAGCCTTGCAAACAAAATAAAGTTTTCAGCTGGAGGCAGACATGTTGAGCGTGTTCGTGGTTTCAAACATCATTCACAAGGTGTAGGTGGACACCCTCAGCTCCTTCCTGGTGAGATACTGCAGCTCATCACGCTAAAATGATCACTTAGGTCAGCAAAGAGCTGTTGGACAGAGATGAAATGTGCCAGTGGCCACAGACCCAGCATTCGGGAGAATGTTTCACTCTAAAATCTGTGCTGAAATTTAACACTTTGATTTAACCAGCTTTAGGTGTTCTGTTAAATCTGAGATAGTACCCTATAAACAGCTGAACAAATCTTTGTGCTTCCTATTTCTCTTGTAAACATCTCTCCTGTTTGTTGGTTTCCTTGTCCTAATTAACAGAGATTTGTCACAGTAGTAACTTCCTAGTCTATCTTTTCATTAACCACTCCAGCAAAACACCTCAGCACCTAAGAGTTCCCCGCTGAACTGCAAATTATTGCCACTCCTTAATTTCAGCAATTACAGGCTCTTTTTTAAAAAGCATGAAAACTGCTCACAGCTGTTTGGGGGGATTTCTACACTCTTTGCAGAGTCCTTATACCTTTCCTTCTCTAAAACCCTTCATCTCCTGAGACAGGTAGCTCACATCTCAGCATTTATGTGTCTTAAATTCCTTCTGTGCGTCAAAACCACTTCCTAGACTCTGAACCACATTTTTAGAGCATGCTTTATGTCAAATCCACACACATTCTACACTGAGAAAAACACTTGTACCAGGCCTATTATGAAACAGAGGGTCTGCCTGGGGAAGCAACCTGTCAGCACATCTTGTGTGTCAGACACAGCAACGTGTGTGCCCACGCATGGTCAGGGTACCCTGAGAACAGGTAGGATGTGACCCAGTGCTCTCTGTGCCTCCCATCTACCTTTGCACTGGTGCCACCTGGCTGGCAGAGGACCATGAATTGTTTCATAGTAAGGCCTTAAAACATCTGTTCCAATGGGAGATGTGGCTAACAGGCCTCACACAGCTATAGTTCATGTAACTTAAAAGCATAGAGTTGCTGCAGAGAGACAGATCTTGGGAAAATGCAGGGGGATTCAGGCCAGCAGTATGGTCTAAATAGCACCAGCTGATAAATGATTATGTAGATGTAACCAAGGCCCCAGCACGGAGTAATGGGAGAAGAACTCTGTGCAGGGGCATCAGGTGGAAGTAAATGAACATAAACTCCCACTGCTGCTGCCCCAGGGACCAGCTGCAAAGGTCAGGACTGTACTTTTGCCTTCTTTGCCCCATCCACCATGGAGCCAGCAGCAGAGTCCATATGGGAAAGGACTGACATATACAGATGGATCAATGCCGGAAACTAGTGTTGGTGGACATCAGGGACAAAGGTTGCCAATTGCACACATTGCAGCTCTGGCCTCAGCTGTTCTTCCCACATAATCAATATGTCTTGCATATAACTAGTATTTCACTTCTGAAATCCTTATATTCTACTGGTAATCACAACATTTTTCTTATATCTGTATTTAATTTCCTATTTTCTGCTATTTCTGCACCTGTTTCTTCAAACAGGTTCCTGCTAGCAGCTATTGCTGCTGCATAATCTGGATAGTAAACAGGTGGATATAACTGTAGATTCCCTCACTTCAGCAACCAAAATGCCGATGGCTGGGCTTTACCGGTGGAACTGAAATGTGCTCCAAAGATTATGATTTCAAAGAGTTCTGTGTTTGTCTGTTCAGTTTTGAAATAGGCAGCTCCCAGCAGAGGAGAGAGCACCGCTCTCCATTTCAGAAAGCTCCTGGAGAAGGTTGTGTTTAAAACTGACTTTTAGGAAAGGTAATTTTCAAAACAATCACCAAGAGAGGAAGATCCTTTTCTTTATTGTAAAAATTTGTAAATTGAAACAAATCACAAATAGATTGCCCAGGTGGAGTCCAATAACCAGACTCCTCTGGAAACAATTTCCAGTCCCTAATTACTGCTTACAAAAGGTTTATGTTGTTCCAATGTTTGTCTCCGTAAAAAATAAAACTTGATAAACAGAAAATATGCAAAATAGATTAATGATAATCCCAGTGACATTATAAATATTATAAATCCCTAGGGAATATCTAGTTTAAATGACAAATTCATACATATGAGATATACAAATTTAACAGGATCAGTCAACATTTGTGATAATAAATTGAGCACATAGCTGTCTCAGCAGCAAGGACCTCTGGCAACATCCACATCATGCACTAAGAATATAAATTCAGATCTGTCAATGCAGAACTTGGCTACAGAACAGAGGGAAATGTGAAAGGTGCCATGGGTAGGTAGCAGTGAGTGGATCTCAAATTGTTAATGCATTTAAATATCCTTGTTATTTTTCTGTGTTTTCAAATTGCC
The DNA here is from genome assembly GCF_050655825.1 of Lonchura striata. Taxonomy (NCBI): domain Eukaryota; kingdom Metazoa; phylum Chordata; class Aves; order Passeriformes; family Estrildidae; genus Lonchura; species Lonchura striata. The sequence goes on from NC_140703.1 coordinate 68,253,796, forward strand.
TGGAATTTCATTTACTATCAGTCCAAAGCTCTCCAAGCTGGCTACTCACATCAGCCTGAGTTTTGCAGAAAAGTTTGTTTAAAACCCCTAAATAAAATCATGGCAACTGTTTTGGCAACAAGGTTTATAAACCAAGGTTTATTCTGTGGAGCCATAACTAGGCTACATGGGATGAGACCAGGGTTATGAGATTCCATGAGGCCAAGTGCCACATCCTGTGCTTGGGTCACAACCCCAACAAGTACTACAGACTGAAGGCAGGGGCTGGAAAGCTGCCCAGTGCAAAAGGACCTGGGAATGCTGGTCAGTGGCAGCTGAACATGTGCAAGCTGTGCCCAGGTGGCCAAGGAGGCCAATGGCATTGTGGCCTGTATCAGGAGAAGTGTGGCCAGCAGGAGCAGGGCACTGACTGCCCCTCTGTGCTGGGCACTGGTGAGGCCACACCTCGAATCCTGTGTCCAGTTCCGGGCCCCTCACTATAAGAAGGACACTGAGGGGCTGGAGCATATCAAGAGAAGGGAAACAAAGCTGGGGAATAGTCTGGAGTGCAAGACTGATGAGGAGCAGCTGAGGGAGCTGGGGGTGTTTAATGGAGAAAAGGTGAGACCTTATCATCCTGGCCTAAAAGGAGGGTGTAGCCAGCTGGGGGTCACGTCTTCTGCCAGGCAACAAGTGACAGAATGAGAGGACACAGGGTTAAGATGTGCCAGGAGAGGTTTAGATTGGACATTCTACACAGAAAGGGTGATTGGACGTTGGAATGCATGGCCCTGGGAGGTGGTGGAGTCATCATCCCTGGAGGTGTCTAAGGAAAGACTAGATGTGGCACTCAGTGCCATGGCTTACTTGACATGGTGGTGCTCAGTCACAGGTTGAACTCAATGATCTCAGAAGTCGTTTCCAACCTAACTGATTCTGTGTTTCTGTGACTTGAAACACATTCCCAGAAGGTGCAGTGGCCTTGCCACTCTGAAGCTTCCAGTTTATAATCCTTGTAGTGGTTGTACTGGGAAGTGTGGAGTGTTTCACATGTGGAGAGGTAAAGCATCAGGTTTGCAGATGCAAGGGATGCATAGATGTGGAGGAGACACCTGGGCACACATTAAAACTTGACACTTGCTGTCCTAAGGATTAGAAGGTCTGTGAGTGAGAATACCTGTCAAGTATGGATAGTGCATTTGGTAATTGCATGAGAAAACTGAGGCTGTCTGTTCAAGTTAATAGATAAAGAACTATTTGACTGAAAACAGGATCATTTGGTGAGGTGATTATTTAGAGGGAAAGAAAAATCCAGAAAAATCTAGAGACCAAAAGTTGTTTTTCTCAGAACTGAGAAAAAGTGTGGCATCAAGTGTGAGCCCATGAGCAGCTCAGTGTCTCTGAGCTCGAAAGGGTAAATCCAGGTACCAGAGAGAAACCACACCTTTCTTCAGGATCTGTTTATATTGGTCCAACAGACATATTTCAGATTGGTATAGAAGACATCAGCTTACTACTGCCAGCTGTCACTTCACAAGCACAGGGGGACACTGCCCCCCATGAAGAGTTGTATCAATGCACTTTAAATGAAAGGTGTGCAGTGCTGACTGCTGGACCCAAAAATGTGTAAATTCATATGTTTAGGAACCCACATTCTGGAGAAGGGCCAGGACCAGGGAGTGGGAAGAGAAACAAAATGCTTTTTAAAAGTCATTTAGAAGTGGAAGACCATAACAATATATATATTTTTCCTTCCATTTTTTCTTTAAATCATAGAATTTCAGAAACAAACTCACCATTGCAGTTGACTAGAGGCTTGGTTCTTATTAATTCCTCAATTATCTTCCCAGTCATAAGCAAACATAACAACTTTGGCTCAAAAACCTGTCAGCTACAGGCTCCAAAGTATTTGATCAATATCACAACATGCTTGCTCTGTTTGCATGCAGCAACATCTGCTATTTCTCACTGCTGGAGTCTGGATACTTGGTTAGATCCTAGACTGAGCTTGTTGTCCTCCTAGCACTGTTAAAAATTTATTTTTAGGTTTCTTTAAATTGAAATGGTCATTAAGTCATTTTCTAGTGGATAAAGAAGGTAATTAAAATGGATGATTGAAGCACATGTAGAAAAATAAACTGCAATAACTACACAGCAACAGAAGAAAACACATTGGCCAAGGTAGTACAGCAGGTTTATTTTGTTACCCACAACATTAGTTAAAAGGCAAAGGAACTATCATATGTTTAACACTAAAATTGGAACTATAGTTCTTGAAAGCACTGATTATGCCATGTTTCTATAGTGCCAAACCCTTGGTAAGCTGGAATGCTAGAAGCATTGTTCCCTGCAGCAAGTATTTTCTTTGTGGCATTATCTTTACGGAAACAGAGTTTCTTACTTAATTTTACTGTGTTGATAGATATGGATTAATTTCTAAAAGAGCAGCAGAGATAATTAATTAGAAAAACAAAACCTCACATCATTTTGGAGATAGTCACGAACTTGATGCAAATCACTGTCTTACCATCAGCTTTTTCCAAAAAGTGAGTACTGAAGCTGATTACTTGAAGACTAAGACTGGACTCAAGCTCTCCACTTTATTTTCTCTTCTTATGAATCTGCATGTTCTCATACTCCTGGATATATGCCCAATTAAACAGGAAGGAAGAGTTCCCAATGTATTGATTAAATTGTTCTTCCAGGATGAAACAACCCCAAGTTTAAGGTTCCCTCCTCTGAAAGAAACAGGTCTAGAAGTCATTTGTTGCATTTCTCATGCATGCTTAATAATCACTAGGCTATAATGTAGGGGAAATATGGATAAGGTAGGAATAAGACAGGTTTTATGTAAGTCATGCTGCATCAGGATCACGCTCACACTGTTGAAAGTCAGTGAGAAGGCAAAAGCCCAGGCCACCTTCTGTCAAATCAGTTCCTGTTTGTGTACAAAATGACCACAATGTAGTCCCATTCAGATTCATGAAAAAAGAAAACAATGAAACAAAACAACCCAAACCTGAGATCAGGAGGGAATTTTGAACTGTAAATCATAAGGTGTAATTCATCTGGCAAAACACAGATGTTTCTCTATTGAGCTACTTTTTTACTTTTTCTACTTTTTTTACTTTTTTTTTTTTTTTACTAAAGCATGACCTTTCTTAAAAGTAGATGTCTAAAGGAAATCAAATTATTTCTGACTGAAATTTCCAGTTTTTTTCTGCTTGTTGTAAAAACCACTGGCTTGACAAACTGAAGTATAGGCAATGATGGGAAGAATCTAACCTGATGTCACAGAGGCCTTTGTTCTTCCCTGAGCTAGGTGTCACAGGAAATGGAGAAAATAGAGCTATCAATATATACTTCCCCTGGCATTTCCTACTGATGCTTGAGGTATCCTAATGCTTATGTATCCATAAAAAAAATGCTCATCTGTTGTGTATGGATCATGAGAATAATCAACCTCATGAAAATCATCACAGTGATCTCCTTTTTAGTGCATTCAGAGAAGGCTGTGTAAATCCTAACACTCCCTGGGGTCTGACATGAGCTCCATGTGCAGTATAATTGCACAGATTCCAGATAACCCAGCTCATCACCTGGAAGTGTAATGTAGTTTAAATGATGCACATCTCTTACTTTCACAATGAGTTAGCCATATTGATCTTCCCAGAGGGGGCATTTCAGTGGTTATGTATCATGAGTTGTGATGTCACTGAGAACTCTTCTAATTGTACAGACTGAAATAGATTGATAAAATACAAGATTTATAGATATTATTGCTTTTTTCCCAGCTCTTACATCAAAAATTTCCATCTGCTGTGCAGAAAGAAAATTTGTTATCTTCTAAACATGTCAGGCTGTTAAATGTATATTGCTTATGATCTTGAACATAAAAAGCACATTTGTCATCAGTAAAATGAACGATGTGCCACCAGCCCCCTTCTGTGAGAGTGGCCTGACCAAAAGCCTTTGTTCTGCTGAAACTTAACTGGGTTCTTTAGGGAGAGAGACTTTTGAATTTGGCTTAGCTAGTTTTAAGTGCTGCATGATGATAATTTTGAGAACTGCTATGGTTTATGTACTAGAATGGAGGCCAGGGTGCAGGAATGGAATTCAGATCTAATGGAGATTTTAAATCTTGACTGTCTTGAGGTCATTGGTAAAACTGGTCATCTTCTGTAGAGCCAAAATCGTAGGAAGAGCTTTGCATTTGGTCCTCTATTGAGATAACACAGCTAGGAGTAGTAACTGGATTATAAAGCACTGCTGTGAGCTCCTGGGATAATTCACAGAGATTGGAAGAGGCCTTCCTCTAGGAGTCCTGTCCTTCAATGGAAGAAGAGTGCTTTGAAGGCTGCTCTTAGCATGCAAATCTTATTTTCCATAGCAGTCAGGAAACAATAATGCCAAAATATCCCAGCAAAAACAAGAAGATGCTCTCATAAATACTTTGCAGTTATTACTTTTTTCATTTACATCTCGGAACTACAGAAAAGAAAACTCATGGATGCTTAATGATCTTTTTCCTGTTCATTGAGCTACAGCAGAGTATCTCTGATACTAGAAAAACTATTAAGGTCATATTAGATCAAATTAGATATTAAAATTTACAGAATAAGTAGAAAACAGAATTGGGCCACACAGAAAGTAAGGAAAAGTAGTTGGTTATTTTTCATTATCAGGGTAGTTCAAAAGTCCTGGAGCTATAGTAGGGACATCTCATTTCTTCCTCACTCTGGGGAGCTGGGATGAAAAGAAGGGAGGGCAATGCTCTGCTCTTACTCCTTCAGGACATATCTGGACCAGACAACACATCCCAGCCTGTCTGAACTGGAACCAAAGAGGGCATTTCTTAGCACTTGATTTGCTTTTTAGCAGCTTCGTTTTGTAAAACTGGCTCCCGGGTCAGAGTTGCTCCTTGCTCAGAGAGCACACAAGTTTTTGTTGTATCAAATGTATGTGTGTGGTAGGGCATGCCTGGGATAGTTGTCATCCCCTTCAGATCTCTATCTTTTGATGATGCAGCTGGAACTGCTGCTCTGCCTTAAACGGGGTTGCCTGAGCTGGAACATGCCATGGCACAGACACAGACTAGCAAAATAGCAAAAGACTAAAACTGCATCTCTAACCTCCTTCCATACCTAGAATAAGCTGCTAAAGCTACAGGTTAACTCTAGCAAAACATGAGATAAAACTCCACATATCTGCAGTAGAGAATATGAGTAGAACAAAACTGTGAGCATATTCCAGCAACTGGGCACCTAATTCCAGCCCTCTTGTTGTCACAAGTAATTCAGGTACACCAGTAGACTCCATCTTTTGGGTGGTTGGAACTCATTTAAAATTATATGCTTTCCATTCTTCCTCATCAGCCTTGCTGGATGGCTCCTTCAGGACTTCACTGTGTCAGCAAATAAAGCCTTTCTTCCAATATCCAATTTTAATGTATTCTTTGGGCAGTCTGTGTCTTTTGGGGTTTGCAACAGCATTTCCTTCAGATTAAATAACTCCACTTTCACTCTGATGTATTTATAAAAATCAATTGCATCACCTCTCTATCACCTTTGTTTTGTTAAACTATCTGAGCATTAAATTTTCACACAAAATATACTCTCTACTCCTCTGATTGCCAAAACAGGTCTTCTCTGCATCTGCTTCAGGCTGAATTCCTCTTTCTTGAACCAGTCTACAAGGATTTCAAAGGTTAGATCTACAAAGGGAATTAGGAACTTTCAGATGCTTTATTCCATTAATGGAATTCATAGTGCTGAATTTGGTGTTAAAATGATTTTTATGTTGGATGTGAAATGTTTAATGCCTAAAAATGAACACAGGAATACTGGGATAGGTAGATGTACCAAGAAATGTGTCAAAAAGGGAATTTATGATATTTTATCTATAAAGTAAGATTAAGATACCTACTTTTACTCTGAATGTGTGAAATTTTTGCTGTCTCTTTCCTGGTTTAGTAAGTACATCTGTTAATCTTGTTTTGAAAGAGTTTGAGTTAAAAAGTTGCTTTTGCTTTAATATCCCAGACCACTGACTGAAAGCTTTGAAGCAATGGCCTGTTAGTGATCAACTTTGCTAACTCTGTCATTTGACTTCACACCTTTGCCAGCCATGTGGATTGTTTTGATTGACCAGCAAAAGAAAAACCCTGCAAACACTTTTGTGGCATACTGCATTTTCAGTAGATCATGAAAGAATCTGTTAATTGCACAAAACTAAGACAGATATCTACATTTCACCAGTCAGAAACTGTGTGAGGTGAAACCCACCCAGCATAAATCTTTGCCAAAAGGCCCCTGCTAAGACACCCATCACTGGTGGAGAAATCCACTGGTTTATCAGAAGAAACTTTGCTCTCTGACACTTGCAGAAGTGTTGCTTTAATATTCCTGCTGTATATCTCACTCCTTTTGCACGCTATCAACAACTGTGTTTAATTCCACCCTTCTTTATCACAAATAGAAGACAGATATAATCCTAAATTAAACATAGTAAAAAAAAAAAATATCCAAAAAAAGAAGTCTTTAAAACAGAACAGTGTACTGGCTGAAATAACAATGGTTTTAGGTTTACTTCCAAGAAGCTCCTAAAGGCACTATTCTGATGTGTGCTTTATGAAAAAAAGAAAGGAAAACCGCCACGCACAAGATGACTTGGAGACTAAATTAATATGTTAACTTCTCCTATTCTGTTTTCTTGAGAGGTCTGACACATGGGATTGGTTGGTCTCCCCAGGACTGGAAATTATCATGCCTTTAAATCTTTTGCTAGACCGCAAAGGTATAAATGTGTTCCCCTACTTCCTCCTCCAAATGTTTTAGCAAAAAAACCCAGTGTTATTTAGCTTCAGATGTTGCAGAGGGTCTGAGGAAAAAGAGATAACTGTCTAAGTGCTTTGTTTTTCTGTATTGTCCTCACTATTACTTGGCACCTTTGCCCTTCTCTTTCTCTCAGGTACCATCAGATAGACAATGTTCTGTGGTGGACAGCTCTCTAGTCTGCTGAGCTGTGATCTGGCTCAGCTCAGTCTGGGCTCCAATTCCAGTTATCCATGTGAGGCAACAGATAAAAACATGGACATTTTCTTTATAGAACAAGGGTTAAGGGTTTTAAACAGAAAGAGCATTGATTTAGATTGGACATTAAAAAAATTATTAATGATGGGACTGGTGAGATAGTCTAAAACAGGTTGTGCAGAAAAGTTGTGGATGCCCCAGCACTGGGAGTGTTCAAGGCCAGGCTGCATAGGGCTTTGAGCAAACTAATTTAGTGAAAGATGTCCCTGCTTACGGCAGTTGGATTGGACTAGAAGATCTTTAAAGAGTCCTTCCAATAGTCTATGAACATTTAATTTCTAAATTTCCGTTTCCTATTTAAATGTAGTCATTGTACAAATACACTACTAGAATGATAGCACCCTCTTTCAAAAAATATTTAAAATTTTTACTTAAAAAAACCCCTTAGGAGAATAGTAGGAATTCATAATTCACTTTAATTCTTATCACAAAATGATTACCATTTTATATTTCCACTTATAATTGATTTTTTTTTCTAGGTTCATCACAAATGTGGCTCCATGTTCTTCTTTTGGACAAATCTATACCAGATCTATACTGTACAATCTATACCAGATGAGACCTCATTAGAGGTCTTTTGCAGTAATGTCAAGGTATCTGTCTGGGTTTGTTTCTAGCCATGATGAAAATTAGCTGAATTTACAGTTTTCATTTAAATATAAAGGGCTACCAATAAAAAACATATTAGGGAATTCATCAGAATTCAACTGCCTCTCTAAAGTGCACAAAATGCTCAGTGTTCTAAATACAGAAAGTATAAGAAATGTATAAATGTTTTCTCTCTTCTTTTCCTCAGATACCAAGCCATGCCACTATTTGGAGCACTGCAACAGGTTTGCTATCAGCCAGGACTGTCATGCTGTAATCAACATTATATTTTATTCTTCTCTGAGTGACAAGAGCATAGGCCCACTGCAGGGAAGAGAATACAAGATCTCCCACCTTCCTTTCCTCTCTGGCACAAGCTGTTCAGCTTAGAGTTCACATCCAACATAGATAAAAACTCACTCTGTATTGCTTGTCCCCAGAAACAAATGCATAATCAGGGTGTTTGTGGACTAACCCTTTTAAGGCGTTCTCGCACGTTTATCAAAATTAGATCAGGACAATGAGAAATAAAACAAACCTTAAAAACACCTTCCCCTCACTCCTTCCTGATCTGTACATCCTCTCCTGCAGCATTGCAGGGAGATGCAAAATGGGGGTTGTGGTCAGTTCATCGCCTATTTCAGTTGCTGCTTCCTCCTTAGGGAAAGTATTCCTTCCCCTGTTTCAGCATGGGGTCCCTCCCACAGGAGACAGTCCTCCAGGAACCTCTCCAAAGTGAGTCCTTCCCATGGGCTTCAGTTCTGCATGAGCTGTTCCAGCGTGGGTCCCTTCGCAGGGCACAGTTCCTCAAGAACAGATTGCTAGGGTGGAGTCGTAAGTCCCACACTATGGTAGGTTACTTTCTCCATGGCTCCCTTCCAGGACCTGGGCTTCCTTCATGCCTTTGGTCATCCAGCTGTTCCAGCATGGAGTTTTATCATGGGTTGCAGGTTGGATATCTGCTCCTGTAGGGAAGATGTTTTCAAAATTTGGTTTACTTCTCATTTTCTTGCTCTGATGTTGATTGTTAACAAATTCAAAAAGTTTCCCTAAGTTCCTTGTTTTGCCCATAATGGTACTTGGAGTGTGATCTCTTCTGGTCCTTTCCTCAACTCAAGAGACTTTTGGTGTATTTCTCTGCCCTGCCCAGTTGTGGTGGAGAGTGAGAGAGCAGGTTTGGTGGGTGCCTGCCATCCAGACAGGGTCTACCCACCACACAGAGCAAGGGAGGAATTGGTCATACTATGAGACCCAGGGATTTCTTGGAAGACCCCCTGCAGAAATATAAGAAACACGGTTTAACTAAAACTATTATTGTAACAGTTAATCTCAGCTGTTTTTACGGAGTATGTCTGTGTATGTCAGTATTTTCTATAAAGAACCAAACTCTCAGTTAATATGCAAGTACAAGTACTGTTCTACCAATCACATTTTTTGTCAATATTGTTTGTTTGTTCTTAACTGCTAACAGCAGTGTGACTTAGATGGTCTGTTTCTCTTCCAGAGTGAGACTGGCTGCAGTTAACCATAACTTTTAAAAGCAGAGAAAAGCCAGCAATTATACTTACACTGGAGACCACTGTTAGCAGAAAGGTAGACTCAGAACATGATTTGTTTTAAGGAACAGGAAGACCTATCATTTTACAAAAGTGGCAAGTATCCTCTCTTACATCAATTTAGTCATTTTAGAAATAATTTTAGGAGCATATAGTTCATGAGAATCCTGGAGGGAGGAAGAAATGTAATAAGAAAACACAAGAGCATCACAATGAAGTGGTAAAAAGAGGTGTTAAAAATTGCCTAGCAACATAGTGTTTTAAAATATATTCATAGAACACATGAAGCAAGAATATTCAGTGCAAAAGAAGACTCTTTGTTCTTACAAGTGCTTCCACATGTCTTTTCTGATGCACAGTATCACTTTTGTTAGTGGTGTAGCTATATAAAGTTCCAGCTGTGTATAGGGCTGTGCATAACAGTTTCAGGAACTCAGAAATTTAGCAGAATTTTAGGAAAGGAAAGCAACCTCACACCAGTACTTCTGACAAACTCATAAATTAATTACTTTCCATACATTCATAACAACTCTAATATTTCCTACAAATAACTCCTGCAGAAAAAATTGCTGAACTCCTTTTGCGGTAATGCTATTCTGCAATGGCAGAATGTAACTAAAGCAAGAAAATTAGTATGGAAAGGAAACAGTTGATATAAGATCAATGGACATTACTGGGAAAAACCAAACTACAGCCAGGTTTTTGGCCACACCACTTTTATTTGAGTCTGAATTCTGAAAGAATTTCAGCTCTTTAAACTTTTACTTCCTATTGCATTATAGAAAAAAAATAAAGTAGATTAAATTGCATGGGAAAAGAGAAAACATGGGTCCCACCACACTGCTTTGGGACTGAGATAAAAACATTGTACCATTATATATACCACTGATCATTTTTGAAAGGCTGTGATGACTGTCATGAATGAGGACTGGGAGAAAGTAAAAGCCACTATGCTCTTCAAGAAGGGCAAGAGGGAACAGCTTGGGGAACTCCTGGCTAGCCAGCCTCACTTCAACCTTTGGGAAGATGATGGAGAAAATAATTCTGAAAGCCATTTCCAAACACATAAAGTACAAAAAGGTGATTGGGAGAAGTAGGCATGGATTTACAAAAGGAGAATGATAATTAATAAATGTCATATTTTCTGGCATGAGAAAACTGGGTTGGGTATTGCTTATCCAGACTAACCTCTTAGCAAATCCTTCACAACAGCAATCCCCTATCCCCTTTAGCCTGTCCTGAATCATTCCTGCAGTTCCTCAGGACCTTCCCCTGACTAGGCAACCCAGCCTTTTCTCAGACTCATCCTCCTTGGATACATCTGTGCCTCATCTGGGGCAAGGTCACCTGTAATCCCTTCTCCTATGAAGTCCTGCTCCTGCAAGGGGAGCAATAAGCCTGTGCACCAGCACACACTGGCTACTGAGCCACTGGAGACCAGCTTTTCAGGAAAGGATTCAGTGGCCCTCTGGACAAAAATGCAGTGCTCCACTGCAGGAAAGGTCAACCCCCTCCCACGGTGCATTGCTAGCAGGCCAAGGGAGCTGATTCCTCACCTCTACTCAGCACTGTCAAAGACATATCTGCCACGCTGTGTCCAGTTCTGGGCTCCACAGAACAAGAGAAAGATGGATTTACTAGAGGGAGCCCAGTGAAGGGCCATTAACATGATTGAGGGACTGGAGAGTCTGACAAGCAAGAGCAGCTGAAAGTGCTGGCATATTTCAGCCTGGAGAAAAGAATGTAAAGGAGAAAGGTCCTAAGATATGTTTTGGCTGCAATAATTGTAATTAATTGTAAGGAAAAGTGAGAGTATAGACATTTTCTGCTTCTTCCTTTGAACTGCTGGGTGAAGTGAACAACTGATTTCAGATATGAAATTTTTTTCATGATTCAGCTAACCTACCCAGTTATGAAGCAATTTTATTTTTCTCTGCGTATGTCACCTGTGTCCAGATTGCAGTCAACATTCTACAGAAAAGTCTCCACAAAGTATGTAATAATTGTTTCTACCATGAAATGCTATGTAGTCCTTGTGAAATTGAGACAATTTAGCCTTTGTAGCTGAAATTTGAGTATACATATTCTTTTTTAACTTCCAGAAATGTCAGTGTCACAGGCCATTACCTAGAAGTCCATGAAAGTGACTTCTTATTGAAGTGGATAGTAACCTGACCTTCAGTGGTCTTCCTCACATGCTTGGGAGAGGCATATGTTTACACACACACTGAATCAAGTCTTCTGGTGGCAAGAGATTGGCTGGAATAGCTTTTTAAACCCATCAGCTAAAACCATACAGATGACAATATTAACTATGCAGTGCTTCCATCTCCCTTCCCACCTCATATGTATGTCATACCATACAGTCTACCCAGTGCTTCCTTGGGTCCCTTCCTTGTTTTTAGTTTGCTTCATGTTGTAATTATTTGCCTGCTATCATTCTGTAATACCATTAGCATTATGCAGTATAATGCAGTTGCAGAATATTGATGGCACTCTGAGTCGACCCAGCAATTACTAAGGAACGGCTCAGAAAGACTAGTGTACATTATAAAAGCATTAAAGTGTGAGCACTATGCGATAATGATGGAATTATCCTTATTTACTTCCTGCCGCTTTCTGAATGTCACACACAAAATGAATACTTGATAATCATATTCCTACCTGGTCATTTTCCACCTCTAGACTCTATATAATATTATAAACAACTGTATCCTTTTACTGTAGTAGTTGCATGGGCTCTACTAACAAAAGCTTGCATAAAGAGTTACACATGTTAATATAGCAGAATAATTTCCTATTTTCTTTATTTCTTCACTTTTTGATGAGCTGTATTTCTATTCAAGCTCTAATTCATGCATTGGAATAGAATTCAAATTCCCACTTAGTGTGATCATTGTTAGACCAGACTCTTTTTTTCATTTTTGATCATTTGTAATGAAATTGTTGAAGTCAGCAGAATATGAATTGCTAGTGTGCATATTCACGGCACACTGAAGAACATAAGAACAGAATAAAGGCCTTTCTGGGTCAGACCATGGTTCCATCCAGCTCCCTGTTCTCCCTCGCCATTGAAAGATGACAGGAGATGCTGTTTCAGCATGGCAGACAAGACCCACCATTTTCAGCTGTATCTTCTTGTACTCCTCACAAACGCAGCTGGCGTGTTAGAAATTATATATTAGAATGTGTATGACTTTCTAAATAGTAGAATGATATGATTTCTGCCTGTAGTATCTCTTTATGGACCTATTGTGCATGAGTTGTCTAATACTTTTCTGAACTGGCTGATATCATCTGCATCCACAAACTCTTATGCTGTAAGTTGTAGAGGCTCACTATGCTTTGGAGAGAGTTACTTTCTTTCAGATGTTTTAAATCAAGCTCCTATTAGTTTAAAAACCTGTCTGTAATTCAACATTTGGACAGTTTGGTGAATAACAATTCCAAATGATCTTGTCCATTGGTTTCATGGCTTTATAAACCTTAGCCATATGCCATCTACATTTCTCATCTCCAGACCAAGACTGAGATTTCCCTCCCGGCCTTTTTTGTTTCTGCTTATAAGTTGTGTCCCTATTGGTCTCATAAGGAAGATGTTCTAGTCTCTTGATCTTTTAGTTGCATCTACTGAATTCTTCTGGAGTTGAGCCTGGAAAGTACATAGACTTCCATTTACTTCTTGAGACTTCACTTCACCAGTTTTCTCAGTGAGATAGTATTTTCTGTTTTATTATCAGTGTTTCTCTTGAGGAAATACTCTGTTGGCCTTCTGGCTGCGGCTGCACTCTGAGCTACTGTTTGTATGCAAGACTATGCTGAGACCATGCTTTAGACATTTCAACTGAGACCCATTCCTAGAAGTGAGACTTGGGCCTCTTTTACTCTTTGATATGATACCACATACCTCCAGTGCACATGGACACATCAAACACTGCCCTTCATATCCACCACATGGTCCCATCAGTTGTCATATGGCTGATATTGGATATACATATACCTATATATGTAGGAATCTTCTTAGATGGGCTATATTGCAGAGCACTGAAAAGACAACACTTATTTGTAAATATTTTTGCCCAAGTTTGCTTGGCATGGGATGGACATGTGAATACAGCTATACAGTTATGTGGACTGTTCAGGTCATGGAGAGGGCTCAGGGCACTGAGGCTTAGCTCAAATCTCCCTCTCTGATTCAGTTTTGTAAGTTAAAATCCAGAAGAATACTTTTTTGAAGTGCAGGGTCCTATTAATTTGAAGTACATGTACAGAGCTATTAAGAAGAAAATTTACTGAGGGACATTGAGCGGACTGAAGGACTGAATACAGCTCAGTGGAGTAGGTCAACTGACCTCAAGGATGTAACACAAATAAGAGAGGTGTTGAGCAGATAGTTGTAAATCCTGAATTCCTGAAAGTAGAAAATGTCTTGTCCATCTTTTTATTTAGTGCAAGTGTCACTGCAAGAACTTTTGAAACCAGAGCAATCTCCCGGTAAATCTCTACTCCTCAGAAAGAGGAACAGTAGGGTGAATATGTGCATGGGCTGTTATTACCTTGCACCACAAGAGCTGAGTGTCAATTGCTTCATTTGGTTTGTTTATCAATTGCTAGTATTTACCTCCTTTGCTTGTGTTTGAATAGGCTGTCTGAGTATTTTGGCAGTGATTTATTTTTTCAGGCAGCTGTTCCTTTTGTGTTAAGGTTTTTAGTGATGTTTTTTTCTCCTGGCTATGGTACTGTGGGTTGGATGCAGACCTGCCAACCTTGTACTATTCTGACTAAGAGAAAAATAACTGCTGGCTTGAGGGAGAAATTGAGGTAATTTCAACAGATCTCAAGTACATTGTTACTTCTGCATTTAACAGTGTTAGTTTCCTATATTCTACTTATTATTCCAGCTGCTGATTCCATTTTGCTGCTTTATTTTTATTTGTAAAGCTCAGTCAATTTTCAAGGATATCAGCTCTTTATAATTTTTCACTCTAATTATTAATTAACTAGTTCACCATGATTTCTTTACATTGTTATTTACTTTTTTTTTCTGATTTGTAAATAGGATAATTTGAGCTGATTATTCAACAGATTACTGGACATATGGTTCCTGATATGCATTGCTGAAAATGGGCACATATAGCTATTTTTACATCTCATTTCTCTGGAATTGGTGTGATGGGAGTGCTGAAGAGGTCATGATACACTGAATGCTACCAGAATTATCTGATTTTTGGCTCACATTAATTTATAATTTTGATTTTTTTTTTTGCCTTCAAATAATGCTTATGAACCCTGACAAAGCACAGCAAACTGAGGACTGAGAAAAGACTTGGTTTTAGCACCATTGTTTATATATGAGTTGTCTAATTTTGTCCTTCTTGTCTGGCAGAAACTTTTTAATTATAATTGGTTCCAAGAACTAAGTAGAGGAAGGGATGTAGTTAAAAAAAAAAAAAAACTGAACAAAGATTTTCTCCTTAGATTTAACAGACATTTACAGTTAATGTATCCCTTGTGACCTTGCATCAATTAGAAAGTAAAAAGTAGATCTAAGTGACAGAGATAGAAAGTTATAATTTCTGTAGTAAAGCAGAACAAGCTAAATCTATGTTAGCCAGGACGTTCTACTAAGGGAACCTCTTCATATTTAAAAAAGGAAAATCACTGCACAGGTGGCTGCTGGGTCACGATTTCCTATTTAGCATTGGCAGGGTAAGGGAACATAAAACTTTTACCTGATTACTTCCTACATTATTTTTCATGATTTTCAAACCAAAGTATTTTACTTGAATGTTTAGGTCTCTACATGTTTTACAGTTCTTCAAAACATTCCTGTCTCAAATAAAATGCTCTCAAATTTTCCAACTGAACCTAGCCTTTGATTTCCCTAAAGCTTAAAGATTCAAACAGCATCTAAGCATGTGGAGGGGATCTGCTTTTTCTCTGGAACAAGAAATCATTATTAGATTTTTTTCACATAGAATTGCAAAATACCTTGAGATTCTTTAACTCAGTCTGTTCTGAAGATGCAGAAAATATTTGTTTTATCAACCAGAGATAAGAGTAATGTTTAGGTGATGGTGCAGTGAGTTCTTGTAAGATAAATCTAATCATGAGCCTGAAGGGACTGGTTCATTTGCAACTATTTCAAATCAAACTGCAGCATTCAGTCTGCATACAAATCCCCATGGAATTTATATGATTTCTAAAGCCATTGTTTTGAACAAGTGAAACAAAACCAGAGTGTCCAGACCTGATAAAATCTGGGAGTATGTTTATCTATGCAATCTGTAATCTATATATGCTTACATGTGCCTAACCCAGTTCTGCAGTTCCACACAACCAGGGTTCAAGGCAATGATAGACTACACATGTCCTGAGTAGTAATTAATCCAACTCTCTTAAACTCATATTTGCTCTTACATCATATAATATCAAGCTTTTTAAAAAGGGCCCAAGGTTAATTTGTCCACCAGAAAGCAGCTCTATGATGAGGCCACAAGGGCAGGTGCTGCCGTGCCACACCGAAGCCCCCTGGCTTCCCCTGCCCTGCAGAGGCATGGTCAGTTGCGGGGGTCACTGCCCTGGATCTTGAGGAGAGTCAGGGAGTGACTAAGGCAGAGCGCTGCGCTCTCTGCCTTGTATGGAGGAGAGGCAGCGTCCGAGGAGGCCATAAAGGAGTTGACACAAGGCTGGGGAAACAGTTTCAGGTTTAATCCAGGCTCCGGGGAGTTCTAAACTCCGGAGTATTCAACAGCTGAATGCCCTCTCGAGACTTTCGCAACATCTTAAATACTGGGGTGGTAACAAGGGGAAGGGAACACCGATTGACCAGTGTGGGGATTTGCAGGAGTGGAAGGTGAAAGGATAGACAGATACAAAAACCAATGGGGGAAACTTAAGGGAGGGACCCCTGGCCCTCATCCAATCCCTCGACGCCCAGGGTAGAAGATTCTGGAAGAATGGGATGGGGAACCGAGTGATGGACAGGGTACCAGGGAGGGGAGGGGGAAGTGACTGAGCATTTTCAGGGAGATTGACATTGTGGGAATGGCGGGAAAACTCAGGGTGGAAACATTGGGAGAAAATGGGAGGTGGAGGGGCAAACCATTACAAAATTGTTACAGAAATATAAAAACACTATACAACAGGCAAGTGCTTGTTGGGTCAGACCTGGTGTGTCCAGCCATGGAAAGAAACACATCAATTTATGGTCATCCCATGTTAATGCAGGTTTCCTCTATACTCTACAACACAACTGTGTAAGATGATTTAGAGCTCAAGAGTACGCTTGCAGCCTGGGCTTTTCATAAAGTGTAGATACATCAAGTATCATATCTTCTTTGTTAGGCAGAACTAGGTGATGAATGGAAGGCCCTATTTTGCGCTATCAAATCTTTAATGGATTCTAAGTCTATTACCATCAACTGTAGCTGTCAAATCAGTCGTTCAAACTCTCATGGTGTCACAAGCATAATAAATATTAACTGCTTTTTCAGAGCAATTTTGTTATGTTGTGCTCTTCAGCAGAAGAGCCTTCCTTAATATACTAAGTAATGCATGGGCAGTATGGGTAGAAATGTTGTGGCACTTGATAAGGATTAATGTGTTTGTTTATTATGTTGGAAATTATCTTCTCCTGAGCCCTTTTAATGTTCTTGTCCTGAAAAATCTTTTCAAGGTTCATCTGTAATGATGTAAAAGTTAGATCTCTGAATATGAACATGTCACCCTAGACACCCTGTGTACAAATAAGCAGGCACTCAAGAGAGTGATACTTAGGACACACATTTTAGCACAGCTTTGCACTGCCTCTGTCACCACCCTAAGGAGAGAACCCCAAACCAGGTGTTGCTGACTGTGTGATGTGCACATCATTGTTGTCTTTTCATGAAAACTGCCCATAGCCAGCTTTGGCCCAGCCTTTGCTAGGTCTTTCATGGTGCCACATAAATAATGCTCTGATGGGTGGGATTCAACTCAAAGCAGCTGAAAAAATTAGGGGGCTTGTTTTGCCATGTGAATGTGTTGTGTGACAACACTGGGGTGTAGGGTGGCTGAACAACATCACAGTGTGAGGCCTGCCAGGTTGTGGTTCTGGGATGACCTTGGGTGCAGTATGCCATGGTGCCTGTCCAGGCAGGATCATCCTGCTGAAAACACTTAGTGTTCATCATCGGGCCGTCAAAGGCAGGTATCCAATGCAGATAATCTGGATTTCAAAATCTGGGAGTAAAATGGGAGCTGACAGTGCAGATACCAGTCCTGGGATGACTTGTGTCACCTCCACAGGTATTTGTTTCTCCATCAACTGTAAAGCCATACCAGGAGAAGTACACAGATTTTGACTTATGTTTTCCTAAGATAAAGCAGATTAATTTCTCCATAGACACCAGAGATACTATTTGCCTCTTGTCCCCTTGGGCTCATTTTGTAGTGGTGGTTCTAAACAGGAAGGAGTCAGGTGGAGAGGAAATAGTGCCTCATGTCTGTGCTGCTGAGGAGAAACCACATTACAGCAAGCCTCTCATGGAAAGAAATTATTTAAGTTGTTCAAATCAGCAACAGGAATTGAGCACCATGGATGTTCAGTGTCTGAGCTCACCCTTTCATATAACTCTCTTTTCAGTGCAGCAGTATATGCCTAAACCAGGCAAGATGTTGGAGCATGCAGGATTGTAATCCTTGCAAGACACAGTGGTGGAAAGGGCTTTCTCTGAAAACCCCTGGGGAGGAGGAGATGATGCTTTCATCCCAGAAGAGCCAGCTGGATACAGCACTCTCACATACAGTGGAGGATACTTCTACTTCTGAAAGCTATCCATCCAAATTCATGTCTTCCAGAGCATACCATAACCACCGGACAGTAGACTGGTCACAGGGGAATTATATATGGAGGACTATTCAACCTGCTCTTGGAGGATAGATCTTTCCTGAGGCAAAACAGGAAAAATTAACACTGTATCTCACATATTGTCAAGATGTTTTATAAAAATTTTCTGTCTGGCTGTTGTTGTCTGCTGTTATTAGATGCGCAGTGCAGGCATTGTAATCTTGGTGGCAGCTTACCAGCTGTCTGAAAACTCCACCCTTTGCCTTGTTCTGTAAAACATTGCTGTAGGTCCAGTTTGGTAGCAAAATAAGCCTTTTTTTCTGTTACCTAGGTGTAGCCCAAACAAAAAGAATTTATCTAGCAAGGTTATAGCACATCCGTGTCCATGACAAAACTGCCATTTTTCTATGTCTAAAACCTAGCCTGTGATGCTTCTGACTCCCCTTGATACATTGATCAGAGCAACATTTCAGACTGCTTCTGCCTTGCAATCTGGTTCATGTTTCACCTTGATTCACCCTCTGTTAAGAGAATACACATTTTGGTTTTTTTTGTGGGACTGTGCATATTGTTCCACCCTTCCAACTGAGTTAGCACAATCTTGAGTAGACAACGTGTCTATCAATCACAGCTGTCTCTGAGGACTGCTTTAAGTGGTATTTCAGTGAAGCTGTTAGATGAGTATAGATGGTGTTCCGTCCTCCAACAAGGCCTGCCCATATTCTCTGCCTGAAGAGTGATCTATATTTCATTTTAGTAGAAAGAAAAAGAAGGGATATGAGTTTGCAGGAGAAACTCCTGGATTGTTAAACACCCATGGAATAAAACATGTTCTGAGGTTGCTGAGTGAGGTCCACCCTTTTCTCTCTGTCCTTCTCCCCATGATCTTAAGCACTTCAGAGTGATTTATCTTGGGAGTCACAGTCTGAGTCACCAATTATTTTCTCTGGTTATAAGAAGAATGCATTTACCTAAAGCAGGGGTTTAGATGTCACAGTGGAAACCGTGTGCTTAAAAGTTGGGTCTTACAGTGCCCTAAGTAGATTTTTGTTCATAAAATTCCAATTTGTTACCCAGAGTACAACAAACCAATAACTACACATTCGAGAGAGACATTGATTACTTATTTCAGAGTTGGGCAGCCTGGGTGCCCGGAGGTATTCCACAAACCAAACTCAGCAACTATCAAAATTTTTACTATTTATTGATTTTAGCAAACAAAGAATTATTGTTCATTGGCTACAAGCTACCTAGTTCTCTTATTAATTAGTATTCTATCTTCTATTGGTTAATGATTCTCTCAATTCTCATGCTACTTAGTCTGCATGATGAGAATTTCTCTTCTTTTGAGTTCGTGAGTTCCTTGGGTGGTCAGCAATTGGACTTGATGGAATTATCTTCTGTCTACTGGGAGATGATTTCAGCACTTCTCTGCTGAGAGGGCTTTGTTAGTTTCTTCCTTATCTTGGGAGTTCTGCCAAATGACCTTGTGGTCCATAAATTCTGTGTTCTTTGTGCACACTGTCAGTGGACATCCTTCCTCCCAAGCTTTTTTAACCTCTGTCTAGGTCTGAGAGAATTGTCAAGCCCTAAACCAATTCCCAAGGTAATTCTACCACCAAGTAATTTGTTTTTCTAACACCTGGACATTACTTCAACCTTGTTAGCAGCTCTCTGTTTCATGGATCAAATCTCTCTTCTTGTTGATTAGTATACAAAGATGAAACATAAACATTCTTTCTTAAAAAAAAGAATGTTATCTATTCCACTTTTTGTAACAATTTCCTTTTGCTCAGGGCTTGAATGACATATTTTCCTAGCAATTTCATTCATATTGTGACCAATTTTGAATCTACCAGTGCCAAAACCTAGAAAGTTGCTGTATAAATGATGTGTGATATAACCAGTTATGAAATACCATTGCTGGGTGTTATCTTCTCACAAGGAGTAACTTGGAGTCCTGGCTCTTAAGCCAAATAATTTACCAAGTTTCCTCCATCTCTTCTTATATCTGGTGAAGTGAGTACAATGCTGTGCATCAGTCTCATGTAGCTCTGGATATGGAAGAGAGCACATGTAGATGAGGGAACTGGGAAGCACCTCTGATGGTAGCAGTGTGGCTGAATTGGTATGCAAATATTCCCTCAACCTTAAATGTTTTAAGTGGACATACAAATATAGAAAATACAGCAACTCCAATATCTTGAGGAGTGGAGGATATAGTGTAATACAGTTGAAATAAGACCTTTCCCAAGCATTCACTAATTTGCAAGTTTAGAAGTATAGAAATTCTGTATATTCTAACTTGAGAAAATTTAAAATGCAAATTAGAGGAAAATAGAAATGCCAACAAAGAATAACTTGTGAATTAGTACCCAGTCCACAGTACCTACTCCTTTTTAAGCACAACTTTTAAACAATTAAATAGACAACTAATTTAGGACCAGAACCTCTTTGTACTGATGGATATGTTCAAACAGCATACATCACATTCTTCTTGCATGTATCTAACCATATGAAACCCCTTTAAATAATGTCTGTTTATACTCTATAGATCTGGATTTTATAAGAAGGATTCAGTAACCTACCATTACTTTTGCTTTTTGAGGCAAGTGAATTTTATGCAACCACACAAAATCAATTCATCTAAAAGCAGAAATGCATATATGATTGTCCTGGCCTATTTCACTCATACCTTCTGTCAGCTCAAGGAATGTTAATGATTTAAATTAAAACTGTTTGTCACAAATTATGTAAGATATTATTTTCCTCACGTACAGACTTCTTTTTCCAGTGACTAGTGTGAGTAGTGTTATGTCCACCATTTTGCACTTCCTCTAGCAGGCTACATGACTCAAGTGACAGCATAGGACCTGCCCAGTCTGTAAGTACAGCACCAGTGCCTCCTGCTCTCAACTACATGATTTAAACCAGATCCTGTTTTTGGTTGCACTTATGCACCTTTGGAATTTTTCCATAGCCAGCACTGTTCCCTGGGGAACAAAAATTGTGAAGACTGATTCTGATCTTGCACAGACTTACTGTTTTTCAAAAAGTAGTAGCCCAGCTCATGTGCTTAACCATGTAAGTGATTCTCTGAAAACTTTATAATTGTAATCAAGGGTACACTATCCCACAGTCCTAGAAAGAGGCAAGTAAGGATTCCAAAGGTCAACTATTGGCCAATACAGGTTTACAGATATAATACATACCAGGACAGCTTTATTGTCTCTCAAAAGAAAAGAATTAACCCAGTAACCTCTAGATGGCTGACTTTTTAAAGCAAACATCAATGGTCTGTCACAAAACTATTTATGTGAAAGACTGGCACATTTTCTGAACAGAAGATCCTGACAAAATTGATTGCTCACTTTTTTTGTTCACAGAAAATGCTCATCATCTCTAGGATTTCTAAGCAGTTTAACAAATCTGTGACTTTTTACTTGCAGGTATTAGTAATGTATGAATCTCAACACTTTCCCTTTATTTATTTCAGAAGGGGTTCTATACATGAAGATGGCAAGGGAATGAAAGTATTTATTTACTCTAGGCTGGATAGGCCAGCTTCTATAACTCTAACTCTTTTACATATACAAATGTAAAAAATTCCAACCAATCAACCAAAAAAAAAAAACAAACCCAAAAAAACCCCCAGAAACAAAACCAAAAAAAACCCAGCCCAAAATCTAAACATACAAACAACTAATCTCAGCAAAAGAGAAAATGAAAGAAAATAATTGAAAGAAAATTCATCAGTTTGTGCATACTGGACAAAAAGAAACATATAGGACCACATTTTAAGAAATTAAAACAGTTTTTAAGTTTTTCTCAAATATTGTGACAATGGGAGTTTTTCAGATACTGCCAGTAATATACTGCATAAAGACACAGAACAAACCACAATCTTCTGTCCTGGTCAGAGCCAAGTCCTGCTCTTGCACACATGAAGTTGAAATAATTTATACCTCTTTTCTAGAGGTTGCACCTCCAATGAAAGTTTACCTGGTATCATTTTTCCTTAGATAGGTTAAGTTCTATTTCTTACAGTCTCAATATTTTTATTTCAGCCTTATTTTCAAATCTGAAATCTCAGTGCCTTACATCATCACCCTTACTGGTATACAATTGAAATAATTCTTTGAACATAAGATCTAAGGTAAGAATGTTCCTGTGATGGTCCCCTGTGTTATATAGGAGTCATATAACATGCATAAAGAGAAGGAAAACCTCAAGGAAGCTCTTCAGAAGATTATATTTCCTCCTCTCATACAGAGTGTTCTTCTTTTTTAATCCATGGATATTGTGATTCAGGAATAATTTTTAGGTATCTTCCTTTCATATAAAGTGCTTTATTTTACTGTCTTACCAAAACTTTCAGATGGTGAACCAAAAATTGCATTCCCAAATGGGAATCTGCTAGGCTGACTGATCAAAGTAACTATCCAGTGTGTGTTTATCTGTGGGATGTCTAATGTCTCTACTGATGAATGGACCTGAGGGCATGAGGTCAAATTGGTGAACTAGAATTGGCAGTTCCTAGGAAAGTGCTAGCACTTTCTTTGAGTAAATACCATCTTGACCATATTGAAATATTATCACAGTAATCAAACTTTCCATACCAGCTTGATATTCTTTCTAGATTTACCTGCCCTTCTGTTTGTCCTGCCAATGCTCCTGTTACCATGGATGTCAAAGGAAATTTTGCCATCCAATTCATCCATGACATTTGGAAATTGTCCAACAATGAACTGCCTAGAAAACTGTTTCATACTAGGAAGGCATCATTTGTTCTTTTTTTCCTTTTCTGAGAACTGTTTCTGTTGCTCGTCTCTCAGGATGGATGGGACAGGGTTTCAGGATTTGTGAGGAAGGAAATTATGCCTTTTTTATGATAGCTCTTATAAGAGGTGTTTTAACTATAGTAGAAGGGGGTTCACATCTCCTCTGAACTGTTTCAGTGTCATCCTACAATTTACAGTTGAAATGGTACTTCCTGTCTTCTTAAGCTTCAGTTCTTTCAGTTTTTTTCGTGCCGTCATTGCTTCCTCATAATTTCCCAATGGGTTTGCCCTTGAGCATAACAAGTAGAAGTGTTCCTTGAGTTCTGTGTAGGGATCTTCTGTAATTGGTGGGTCAAAGGTGATTCTGTAACTTACAAACCACAGCCATGTCAAAGGTTTATTTCAGTGAAGAAAGATGAAAAGAGTAAGGCACTCAGTGGCTGGAGTTCTGGTTTAGGCAATTCTGAAGCATGGGGAGAAAGCTTCCTCTGTACTGGGAAGTGAAAGAGGGTCAGAAAATGAGCTTCAGTGCTGAAACCCATCAATGTCAATGTTACTTAATTATTAACATGGTCCTTGATCTCTTTTGGACTGTTCAGATGAGCTCTCATCAATCCCAATGCCAGCAAAATAATCAAGCTTACTTCCCTTTCACCTGTACTGTTATGAGTGAAATTCCTTCCATTATTGTAAAAGTACAGCAAATCAGATTGTATGTTTTTTTTTTCTTCTTAAGTGTTGAGAAGATCTTGGTTCTCCTGGGTAAGGATTGACTGAAATGAGAAGTAACTCATTTATGAGAATGAGAACTATTTCATTTTGGTAAAATAGATCTTGATTTCCTCTTTAAGAAAGTTCTGCCTTCAGGGAATTTTGTTTTGTTTTGGTTTGGTTATGTTTGAGTTGTTTTGTTTTTGTTTGTTTGGTTGTGAGTTATTTTTTTTATTGGCATGTTATGAGGCAGATGTATGTATGCATTGATTTGCTCCATGTTCCATGAAATATATATTGATATGTAGCAGGAGGCTTTTCTGCTTTCTGGTCATACTTGCATGACAATTAGTCCTTAGAAGAATACATTTTTCTCCTTAAAATATTCACTCATGTTTATAAACCATGTTCTTTATTTATATTCATCTACATCTGGAAAAATTAAACACAGAATGTTCTTTTAAAGTCATAGTGGGAATTTTATTTGCCAAGATGTCCATCAGCTACGCTTTCTAAAATTCTAATAGAGAAATAGTGTTGTCTGTAAAAAGGCTTTGAAATATTTCTGATAAATTCTGTGGTATTTTGATAGATTTATACATTTGTGATGTCCTAATTATCTGTTTACTACAATTTTTCAGGTTGCATTTAAGTTGATTAACTTAAATCAGCAATACAGAATAATAGAGCCTTGCCTCTACAAATATAGCAGAATTAATAACAATTCTTTCCTTTATCTTTATGCAGCCAGTCCATCTTGATTAGAATTGCCTGTAGTAACATGGAGTTTTTCACATTCATTAAGTGCTGAAACCCCTTCTGGTATGAAAGGAGTCTAGTGAAAATTATTAACTGTGCTGGGTCTCTAAGAAAGTGTGGGATGGACTCATGAATGTAAACTGACTTCAAGTAAGCATGGAGTAGCTTATGGTGGTAAAAGTGAAGTCTTAGAGAAGGAGACTCTACATTGGTGTAAAGAGGAAAATATTTGTCCTCTTCCCTACTAAGTATGGTTTGCTATATTTAACACAACCGCCAGGCCTAATGTTCACACAACTATCTAATTTACAGAGACATCCCATGGGAGAATGGGAACTCTTATGTCATCTTTCAGTTGACCTTTTTCAGATATTTCCATCAAGTTTGAAACCGTTTTGGATCTATGTGTCAAAAGGCTCGTTCCCCAAACACAATGGAATACACTGGAACAGTGACAGGCAGAGGAGCCCCAGTAAACTGAACAGAGAAAAGCACCTGGATCTGTCTCATTCTAGGATTGTCTCAAAGCATCAGCCAGATTTCCCAGACATGACACCAATCCATGAGTCAATAGGAGATGCTTCCTCCATCACTTTTATATACTGGGGGCAGATACTCCCTGCAAGGGTCTGGGAGACACTGTGGGGTGCAAGGGAAAATTATCTTGGATTTGAACAAACTTTTGTATGAAGGATACATAGGGAAGAACAGAATGTGGAGAAAGAAAGGGTCAGCATCATTTGGGGAGGTATCAGAGTGTACAATAGAATGGATAAGGAAATAAATGTGTAGGTCATGTGTATAGAGGTTGCTGACTGGTACACTTGCCCTGCCACATGTACGAATTTTGTCTGATCACAACTATATGTCCTGTTTTCTCATCTAACTCCATTTCTAACTATTTCTTCTGGTCAAGGTGGCTCCACATGCATGTGTGTATGGAGGTTTGACTGCCAGCAAATGAAAGAGGGACAAAAAGTCGCATTTAGGGGGCCACATTCCTATGGTTTCAGCACTGGGGGAGGACAGGGTGTGAATGTCAGTGTGTGTTGGCATCAGTGAACATCAGTGTAGACTTGCCTGAGTGCAAGAAGAATCTTGAAAGCCAAATACCAAGGTAATCAGAAGTGTGCAGGAGAGTTGAAGTGGACTGGAAGAATCGGAAGTGGACTGGAAGATCCTTGCTTCTGGAGTCACTAGGGTCTGGATGTTGGCTGAGCAAAAAAGATCAGGCAATGGTGCTGTCTGTGTTGTGTGGGTTTTGTACTTTCTGTCTCTGCTGGTTTATGCAGCTTCCCAGGAATTTAAGCACACGTATTGAGTGCACATGCACAGACTTTCTTCTGGCTGGATGCAGGGACATGGAGCTGCAACAGCCTTGCCTCTATCAGGCTGCTGGGTTTGGTGTCTCCCAACACCCTAGAAGAGCTTGACCAGAGAGGTCAACTCATCATTTCACATTAATTCATCTACGAAGCAAATGTCTACATGTGGTCAGAGAAATCCCACTCTGGGAGCCTGAATGAATGATCAGCAAGTGCAAGGTGCTGCCTAAGTATTGGAGACAATTCCCCTTTGCTACCTCTCACATAACCTGAAAGAGAAACTGCCTGAACAGTCTGAAAGCATGCTACAATGTGCAAGCACACCTCTTCCAAAACCAGTAGCCCTCCTTCTTCGGCAGAGAGTGGCTGGGGAGAGATTGCTGCTGTAATCCCCAAGCTGGGCACAGAGGTTGTGTAACATGCTGTTCTCATCTCCAGTGAGCAGTGCTTTTGAATTAAAGAAAAGTGAAGGCTTAAAAAGGCTTCCAGGCTGAAGTGCCATTTCTACGTGCACAAACAGTTCTCACACAGTGAGATGTATTTGTACCTTTTTATGCAAAATGCCGTGAAAAATTAACAAGGGCAGAGTATGTGCAGTCCCTGGGATCCCTTCCAGCATGTGTGCTTTATTATTTCCATAGGCCAAAACACATTGCCTTTCTGATTTAAGCCTTACTGATTTTTCTTCAGGCTGTTAACTCTCAAGTCCCCTGAACATCGGAAGATTCTGACCATTACATCACACAAATGAAACCCATTTATTTTTGAAACCATAGGGCTGGATGCTGGGCTTCCCCACAGCAAATTTGTGATACTCTTCTAAAGTGAGAGGGCTGAGTCTGGTTTAAATTAATGTAAATGGAAGTAGAAACTATTGCATAGGTTTTGGTTTACAAACTGTGTGATTTCCACGTCAGTTTTCTATTAATTCCTATTTTCCAGATGTATGATGAACTAATAATTAGAGTACAGAATAATCATGGAAAGATTACTGTTGTCAGCTGATCACACAGAGACACTCCCATTACAGACAGCAAGAAAAAGTATTCTACTATATAACTCATAAAAAATACACTATATTGCAGAGAAAGGGAAAGTGTTTTGAAGAGGGATTGTTTAGTGGGTTGTTCTTGGAAAAATGCTCTATATTAAAAATAAGCAATTTATAATATGTATTTTCCTTCTTGAACACTAAATATGTGTCATATAATGGAAAATCTTGTAGCAAAATTAACTTATATCCTGACCTTTCACATTTAGTTTTTTCTCCTCTTCTTGAAGAGCAGTCTCAGGAAACTACTCACAGTCTCAGGATCACTGTATGAATATATATAATTCTTAAAATCCCTTGATATTACAGACCTTTTCTCTAAATATTTTTTTTCCATTAATAACTCATGGGTCTGTCTATACCTCTGCCTTGAAAACAAAAACATCTATTAAAAATACGCTAAAAAAAAGAAATCTGGAATTTAAAATGTTCACTAGTTGAATAGTTAACAGAATAGGTAAGGGAAAAAAGGTTTGTCAGATGAGAATTTTGACAACACTGATGCAAAAAAGTCAAATGAATAGGAAGTGCATTTTATTACAGCACTCTACTGAGTTAATTTTGAAACAGGATATGCACCATGCATGTATTTAAAAACTGACTTTGCCTTGGATCTTTTTGTTGTTCAGACTGATCATGTCCTTTATCCGAGGCACAGCCATCTCCTTGTCTTACTCTGAAAAATTTCAGCTCTATGTTAGGGGGATATTTTCCAAGACATCAGGAAATAGCCTGTGCTCAAAGGTTTCTGAAAATTATTTGCTACCAAACTATATTTGCTTACCTAGAAAACATACCATTCCCTCTAGCTTAATTTCTTACCTACACCCTGTTCTTTGTTTTACTTCCAAACACAAAGGTCATGCCAAAAGAATATTCTTAAATTGTCAATAATTTGATTTTATTGCAGGCAGAGGACATGGCCTTTTTTTTTTTTTTTTTTTTTGCATACATCATTATATGGTACAAATACTACATGAGGCACTCTGTGTTTGTCCTACAGTTTCTTCAGGGCAGCAGGATGTGAATTCCATTTTCTGGCTTTTCTGACATTTTCCGTGTAATGCTGTCTGAGCAATAATGCAGAGGAGCAAAGAAACAGAAAGCAGTCCTATAATTTGAATATGCAGATAGCTAATGATATCACAAATTCTCCAGATATTTTGAGACCTAAGAAGTCCACTGCCTAAATTGTTCAACATAAGCAGTTTCTGTAAGCTAATTAGTATGCAAGTGCATGTTGTCCATATGATTTCATGAAGCTTGTCACAAATAAATTGAGATAGAAAATACCTGTTTAGGCAAATGCATTTCAATTTAAATCTTGTTTACTGATGCCTATGGGAATTATGAAAATGAAGGGCTACAAAAGCATAATAAAATACAGGAAGTAAATGGTGGCATCAAAGCAAAACCTTCTGGAACCTTCAAATTGGATTCAGATGCATGTCCAGCTCTGAAAGTGTTTTATAACTCATTCTCAAGAGAGAATATCAAGATTTTCACTCACAGATAATGACATGACAGCCCATAACCCTTCCAAAATATTCTGCCCTTTAATTAAAAGGAAACTCCTGAAGGTGGAAAAGAACACAGGAAGAAAGACAAATGGGAGGTGAAGAAAGATGTCATATGAAAGAAGATCAAATTTCTTTATTTGATTTTAGGAAGTGTCACACTTCATATTTCTGATTATTCTGTGTTCAAAGAGCTCTGAGTTCAAAGAGCTCATTTGTACCACTGGAAACATTTTTCTTTTAATAACAAAATTAAAAGCAGAAGAAAGCAAAAAACATATACTGAGGTAGATGTCCCTTATTTTCCTGACTCCTTTCCTTTCTTCTGGGCTTCTTTCTAGTGCTCTAAATTTCAAATACAGAATAAAGCAGGTGGTCAGTGAGTGTTGTTTGGTTATTTTCTTTCTGGAGCAAATTGGGACTGGGAGTTAAATTACAGAGCTTTCTGTTCCCATATGTTCTGCCGCTGGAGTTTCATCTAAGAAGCACAAGGAAGAAAAGCGTTATGACAGTAATAGTTGAGATGGATATCAACAGAATATTTGCAGCCCATTGTGGCTTCTCTTTGTTTAATGCACACATTTAGATCTCTGTGTAGAGCAGACCTCCCAAGATGTGAGTGTTTCCATTTCTAAATGTGCAATACATCATGACTTTTTGGAGCTATCTGTATCTCTGGAAGTGCAGGGAGATGTGTGAATGTCTTTGAGCACACTGGACAATAAGACATAAGCAGTAGTCGTAAAAAAAAAAAAAAAAAAAAAAAAAGGACATTAGGAGTTTGTAGATAAAGTCTGTCTTTAACTGTGGGGATCTAAGCTTTTCAGGCTCCTTCTTAGTCCAGATGAAGATTTCTCCCACAGACAATTTAGGGTGGGAATCCAACTCATTATTCTGTGAGCAGCCTCCTGGAGCAGCCCCAGGCAATCACAAAAGGCCAAGTCAGAGAAGAGCTGCATTCTGTGGCTGGTTTTTCTTGTGGGACTCAGTTTGTTCATGTGTGGGCAGGTCCCCATTCCTCTGCTGCACTAAAAGGGACTATCAAAGATCTGCATGTTATAATTTTCTCTGTCAGTAGAACTGTAATCTATTTATCACTTCTTCAAATATAACATAATTTGTTAATTTAAAACACAGTCTTTAAGAGGATTACACTGGATTTTACTGTATAATGCAGGAAATTTGAAATATTAAATATACTTTCAAACCTTCCTCTATGCCCTGTTTTGAATGATGACTAGGATTTCATTCTCTTCCTTTTCTAGGACCAATCCACTTATGTTTTGAATTTTCAGTACTGGCAAACCTTGTTTTATGAAGACTAAGTTAAAATTAATATAGTTCTCTTTACCACATGAGATACAGAGTTCTTAAATTTCCTTTATTAATTTTCAAACTGTTTAAGTTTGGGGGTTTTTCTCACACTATTATGATAAATCGGAAGGAAGGCTGCATTTAAGCAGAGTACAGACTGCTGCACTGGCAAGGATGACAGTGACAAATTATGAGCTGCATTTTGGCCATGTGTCTTAACTTGGCAAACTTATGTTTATTGAACTGTGAGCCTGACAGCTGCCTGGGCCTGGAGAGGTGAGAACCCCTCAACTTAGTAATGGGGTACTTCAGATTTTATTAGTTCTGCAGTATTAGTGTTTGGTTATGCCCATTTCTGCCTGACTTATCTAAAGAAATCACCTTTTCCCTTGGTCTGCAACTGTCTCATCTGTTTGTTGGTAACGTCTGCTGTCAGCTACTGTTTCCTCAGAGCCCTTCATGAAATCATTCCTATCAAAATGAGGACACTTATCAAATATGAACAGTTTGAATCACCCACCTCAATCAGAGATGAGTCAGAGGGTCCTCATGTACACAACATTTCAGCAGATCTCAGTGAGCAAAGGACTCCAGAGGAAAAGCAGTGTTGGTAATTTCTTCAGCCAGCAGAGACAAAATGTGATTCTTGTCTCATTCTGTGCTTGTATACAAGTATAAAAGTAAGCCCATGCAGGTGTCCTCCAGAGCACTAGGAGAAGACTACAATTAAGAAAGAAGAGTTTCAATTTCCAGGTTGACCAAGTTCTATCTTCAAAAGATGCAAGGCAAAGGGCTGGTGTTTCAGTGTGCCTTTAGGTCTAGAACTAAAACTAACTTTAGACCAAAAGTGGCTTCAAAAGATGGGATTTATCAGCTCTGTCCACTTGCAGCAGCCTGGGCAGCAATAAGGCATGAGTTGCATGTTTCTTGTAACATGATGTGCTAGATGTTCTAGCATACCTAGTACATCCAATAGTGCTATTATTTACCTTAAGGTGTTTTTTTTTTGTTGGTTTTTTTTTTTGTTTGTGTTTTTTTTTGTTTTTTTTGGTTTTTTTTTTTTTTGTTTGTTTGTTTTTTTTTTTTTGCTTTTTAAGTTTGCCTCTAAAGGAATAAGCCAAATAGCTCTTTTCCCCTGTAGAAATGACATTTCTCAGTTTCAAGTAAGCTGGATTCATTTAACCTCATTACTGGAGTGCCTTTAATTTATAGAGTGTGACTTGGAGCATATTTAGGTTTGTGGATCATGTTATGTCACATGGGAAAGAATATTTAGAAAGTGCTATTAAAGAAATTTGATTTTCTGGTTAGCCACACTCCCTAACTTAAGAAGATCCAATCAACAACCTCCCCTAGTCTCTATTCCTAGAAAACCCTGTTTGAGACATAGTCTGGAATGATAACATACTGGATTACTTTAATAATTTAAATTTGATGAAATAAACCTGCAAAGTGTTTTTATGGTTTTGGTATTCCTACAAAGGATGAAAAAAACAAATGTACATTGAAAGAAGGAGATTTTTAAGCTGAGATTTGGTTTAAAATTATGCTTAATGCTTAGCTTATAATTAAGTACACTTTTGCCTAGCAAATTAAAAAAGAAAAGAAATTAAGAATAACTTGTATTGAATCAATTAGTAAAAGTTTCATATTTTAGATGGCCATGTCCATAAAAATTATTGCAGTACTGGCAATCTGGAAAATGAATTGGTAACAGTCATAGGTACATTTATTATTAGCATGATCTTGTGAAAAAAATGTTAAGAACCAGTTTATTATCATTCCGTCAGTAGTGAATGTTCTAGGTTACACAATGAAGCAATGAAATAAAGGCCAGGCATTCTGATCATCACTACAAAGACATTAGCACTTGTGGGATGCTGAAATGCTGCTGAGCAATCAACCGAAAAGCTGCCTAATTCTGATGGCTTTTTTCTTTTATTTGAAGGGCTTTTTCATTCCTTTGTGAGCACTGAGTTATTGTGGGGATAAAAATTAAAATGGCATGGACCCTTGCAGATACTGCATATAACCAGGGTAAGACTTTGGATAGCTATGTTTGAGTGACTGCTCATCTTGTATCTGGCCTCTGCAGGCAGATGAAGTGACTCATTGGCTCCTGTAGGTCCAGGGTGCCTTCTGTTCCACTTCTGGCTATGAGCATTTGCATGTGTGCATGAGTGGACAGGCACACAGCATTGACCAAAGCCCCAGCAGGATCCAGAAACACAGGCGGGAGCTGCCACGCTCCATGAGAAACCAGGTGGGTGCTCTGGGCTGAACACACAGAAGAATTTGCAACCTTTGCTTTTAATATCATTGCTGGCTTTTACCACATGCAAAATGCAAAAACAGCCCTGGGAGAAAACTAAACTGGCAATTTACGAGTGCCATAACAAGATGATTTAGAGCCATGGCTAGCCTGGCCTGTCCATTTGTTCTTCATAAGCCCCATGGAGTCAGCTGTACCATCAGCCATAACAGGAGGACAAAGGGTGTCTCTACAGAGTTTGCCTTCAGCTGGAGTAATCTAAGAGAGTTAGGGTCAGATCATTAACTTGTATCTAGATCTTGCACTTCCTAAAAAAACATGCTAGCCAGAAGTGTGTGATGCGAAGGGTAAAAGCCATAAGCCCAGCATGTCTCCTTCTCTGGTTACGTTTTGCAAGGACACAAGTATGACAGAAAGGAATTTACATCCTAGAGTGGAGAAGCTTCCGCAGATTTCCACATAAAATGAATCACTGAAAATATACTGTGGAACAGACTATGCTATGAATTTGACCATTTTGTTAATTAATTTTATTTTGTTTTTAAGGGAAGAGGTCTAAGTAGCTTTTCTATTTTTTGGGTAGATCTATGATTGTGAGTAGACAAGAAACATTGTAATTTGTTTCTGTATCACATAAGCTGGAATGTCTATATCTTTTATCTACTATATCCACTTCTGAGCCCAAGGTTACATCCCCAACCTTAGACTTTCAGATTTAATTATTATCTACAAGGACTGGTGTAGCCACATAATGGGTTGGGGGAATTTTATAGCTTGTGTACAGTGAGAGGCAGATCAGTTAGACCAAATGACCTAATTGTTTTTACCAAAAAAGAAAGTAATGAAAATTAATGTGCAGTTGTTACAGTTCTGAAAAAAACTCACCCATGACTCATTCAAACCACACATGACTGCCCAAGCTGGTTGAAAGCAATCCGAGTAACTCTGTGATTTGAACTTCCCCATTCAACTCAGCTAGGCTTTACTCAGCTGGCCTTGACGATCTAGATTTTGTTGTGAACTGGTCCACTCTTTAGGCTAATAAACAAACAATAAAAAGCAGAAACAGAGGGCAGTAGATACAGGGGCAGGAGAGAAGCTACAATTCCTTTCAGCCAAGCCAAGATCTCATGGCAACAAAAGTCAGACTCAAGCACAGTAGGTCCAGAGAGTATATGCACCCATAACTTAAATTTGTCCCTGTGGAATTTGATTCCCATGGTTCTAAGTGGAAGCACCCACTTGTGAAAAGACGGTATGAAATGCAAGATCTGAAGTATGCTGCTCTGTAACATCACTGCCCTCATAATTTTATATCATTCATTTAATTGCTAATGTTCACATTTTCTGGATCTGCAGCATACTCTGATCTTACCCAGCAGAAAGTACAACACTGATCCTTGATCCTGGCATGACCTTCCAGTGCCAGATTGGACAAACCACTTATTTTCTCTATGATTCAATTCCATTTATGAAAAATTCTCCTTATGAAAAATGAAGATAATATTATTTCCAAGATTTGCAAGCCATATTGAGGCTAAATGAAAGAATGGTAACACATACAGTAATAAAATATGAAGGAAATTGCTTAGTTTAAGGATACCGGGAATAATATCACGTTTTGATTAAGGAAGAACTCACAGCAAAAAATACACAATGCAATTTTACCTCCAAGAATTTATGAATTTCTTGCTTCAAACAAGACTTAATGGATTTCTGTGAGATAAAACATCACTAATCCCAATTAAATCTTCACAATTGCTACTGATTCTAGGCAAGCACTCTGAAATCTTACTTGTATAAAAAAGCATTCATCTCAAAAGCTATTATTTTGTGAGAAACATCTCATAGCTGTTTTATTTCTAGCAGAAAAACACATTACTAAACTCTCATTTTGAATGAACTGCATCTAACATATTAGAAGAGTGGTAATGCCAGAGTATAAAGTGCTTTGTGACCAAAAAAAAAAAGCCTCCACTAGATCTCAATTATAACCAGTCTGCCACTTTTGAATGTCTTACTTTGAATTGCTGGTAAGGAGCATGTATGTTTAATAAATAGACATCACACAAGCATATATAAAAAATGTCTAAATATACACTTATTCCAGAGATACAGAGGTCAGAGATTTTTAGCCAGACCATTCTAAAAGTTGATTCAAGAGACTATTAGTTAGTCACCATCTATTTTTAGGTAAGATCAAGAGGCATATTGTCCAGAATGATCACATTAGTGTGCTAACAGGAATACAGAAATGGAATACCAGATCATATCATCTTTTCTTTTCATATTTTGTCTCTAGCACTGATGGATTTTATCTTAAAAATTAGCAAAGAATACAATAGTCTCCTTCCCCAAAAGTTTGTCAAATTTTCACTTAGTAATATTTGCTGTATATCTTGTCCTCTCTCAAATATGTAGCATGCATTTTTGTATCTATATATGCAAAGCAAAATTGCTTTGTTTCAACTGTCATTATTCTTGTAGTTTATATTCACTTCTAATTTTTTTTAATTTAAATCTTGCTAAATATCCAGTATGGTTATGTAATGAAAATAAGTTTCCTATGAAATATGCTAACTATACAACATATAATTCCTTTTTTTCTTTTTTATCAGCAATAGTATGGCCATCAGGACCAGGGCAGTGACCATTCCCATGCACTCAGTACTGGTGAGGCCACACCTTGAATCCTTTGCTCAGTTTTGAACCCCTCACTACAAGAAGGACATTGAGGTGCTGGAGCGTGTCCAGAGAAGGGCAACGGAGCTGGGGAAGGGTCTGGAGGTCTAAAGGAAAATCAATTTCATTTTTATTAAATTCAGATATGTTTTACTATTCTCCTTTGTTTCTTTACCAGGCTTAATTTCTAGCAGATTCTGTCTCATCACTTTTTCAGCTCATTTACTGTGTTGTAGTAATAGTGCTTCAAAATCCAGATTCCAGATAACATCTCATAATCTGTTTGGTTTTTTTATCAAAGTCGTTTGTTGCACATTATTGTAGACACAGTTGTGTGACAGCAGGTATTGTTGCCTTACTCTTCTACAACTTTTCATATAAATGGATACACCATTTAAATTATACTATTAGATCACAGAACTTCCTGGCAAACACAAATATTCATATAACATGTGTAGTATTTACTCTGAAGATTGGCAATAGGTTGGCTAAATTTAGAGTAACCTGAGGCCCTGAGCTGAGACAAATGAGAGGAAACATTTGTATTGTATCAAGGGATAAAAAAATTAAGTCCAAAGAATCTTCCTGATACCTGTCTCTTAATAATGCCTAGATTTCACTCAGCCTGAAATCTGGGGAAGAAAGCTTTGATGCATAGTCATGATTTCTTCTTTTTTGCTTTTTTTCATATGGTAATTTACATCAACAGAATTCAGTCACAACCTTTCCAGTCTGGCGTCTTTTTTAGTCCCAGTGCTTGAGCACCTGTGTTGGATCTTTTGTTCAAAGAGAGTATTAACTTTTTTTTTTTTCTGACTATCACGAGTAATGGGAGAATGGGCATCCTGGTAGGTTCACTCAGAGGAGCAGCTTGGAGTATGCAGGATCAAAGGTGCTTTCCTGGCTCACAGGTGTGCACAGCAAAGTATGGCACCACTGTCAGACACCTTTGTTTAAAACCCCTCCCAGTTTAGGAAGGAACATAATTTCTTTAGGACATTTATTTTCAGAAAGCAATTCTGTTGTCTACCTCTGTTGTCTGAGGGGTGACTGAAGAGGAGGGGGTGTGAATCTCCCCTGCCTACAGTGACAACAGTGAGTGCCTTTGGAAGCTTCATGGTTCAGCACCTCTCAGAGAGCATCTCAGTTTCTACTCAGATTGTTGACACACCAGTATGGATACTTAAAACACATAATTTTGCTCTCATTATCATCAAGAGAAATTTAGGGCTCTATTCAGTTGTCTAAGTGTCATTTGAAATGTCCTCTAGCTGCCATTCTATGAGTGTGATGATGTCTGCTATTAGTTCAGATGTGTTTGGGTTTTTTTTCTGAGAGCTAGATAGAAAAGAATAAGAAATGCACTCAGCTGGTTTTTTCCTACCTCATGGTCTTCAGCCTCCCTTTCAGCAGGATGGCTGCTACATCTGCTGAGAGCAAACCCTGATGCCACCTAGGCTGTGTCTGGGCCCCTGGCAGTGACACACTCAAGACAAGTTGTCCAGATTTGCTCCTCAAACCTGCTGGCTCTGCCACTCAAAAATAGATCCAGCAGTAAATAACTCTTTTCTAGGAGACAAGAAATAATATTACCGAAGCAGAGACCAGAATATAGCACTAACCCTCTTAATAACATGATTTACCTGCTTAGGTTCAGTTTGTTCTCTGTCTCTTGTTTGCCCACTGTCCTTTCTATGGCATGGCATGGCATGGTACGGCATGGCATGGCATGGCATGGTACGGCATGGCATGGCATTGCATTTTCTCACACTGTTCTCACATCCCTTTGATTTTTCTCTTATGAATCTCCCTCTGTATAAATCTTCTCAACAGTGTAATCATGCTTGGCAGTCCTCAGACAATTTAGTTCTAGTTGGAGCTCTGAATGCTTCAAGTAGCCTAGTCTGTATTTCAGGCACAATTGTCTGAAAAGAGCAGAAACAATTTCCTTCCCCTTGCTCAGTATTGACATTCACATTTTTATACTTTATGGGTGAATAGTGTCCTTAGTATTAAAGTTCCATCATATAAAACATGGCACAAATAGAATGAGAAACTATATAGGTCTCTATTCCATATAGATCTCTATACCAAATTATTTAGAGATAAAATATGTAAGAATGGGAGTTCTACTCCTTTCACTTTACATATGGAGAGTGGATAAAAAACCAGAAATATCTAGATACCTACAGAACAAAAGCTTGTGGGACTATCAAAAGTGACTCACAAGGAATGTGGGAATATCTGCTTTCTGAACATGGCCTAGTTCTCTGCCAAGAGAGTGATCTCATCATACCTGTTATATATCTCTTGCTCCACTTCCCTTGAGGTCAAGAAGTTGTTTTCTTTTCATTCAGTTTCTGCCTGCAGAAACTGTCTATGCTGCTATTCCAACCAGCTATAACTATTACCGCATATACAAACACATCCTCTGGAATGTTAACATTTCTCTTATTCAGATGACTTTTATTTTTCTGTGTCAATGTAAAAGAAGTAGATACCATTTGCATGAACTGTCAGCACAGGAAAGCAATAGTATGACCATAGTAGTATGGTTCTCTATCCAAAAATGTAAGTTTTGTTCGGAAATCCAAAAGATAGAGTTGCTACTTTTTAGGAGTTGTACCCAGAGCTGTGATGTAATTTTCCTTAACTTGCTCCCAGTAGACCCAGCTGGTTTCAGCCTTTGCAAAGGGTAGCTATGAGCCAGGTAGCCTAAACCTTTTGCCTGAGAAGTTACTGGAGCAAATTCCTAAACCTCAGATTCTAAGCACTTGAAGGATACTACAGTAATAAAAGCAGATCAATGTGGATTTGTCAAGAGCAGTTCCATTACTCTAGTTCCATTTCCCAGTAGGGAAACAATGTCTAGTGGATAGGGTAGGAATAGAAGATGTGACATGCGCATCTTGACTTTAGTAAAGCTTGTGGCACAGTCACTACATTTTCATATACAAATATGGAAAATATTGTTGAAGTGGTTTTATCAAGGATTTGCTTTCAAAAAAATGGAAAGTCCTGACAAATTGTGAGGCCCTGCAAAAGTCCCTCTCCTTTAATATTCAATATAAAACTTGAATATTTTGGTGAAAAAATGGGTAGTCCCATGAAATCTGCAGATGGCAATGCTGAGAAGTATAACATGCACTTCAATGGTCACAAGTCAGAAGTAGAACTGAGAATTAATTTTATAAATTAGAGCACTAGTCTTAAATCAATATAATGAAATTTAATAAAACCAAATAGAAGCTCCTCAGGTAGAAAAGAAAAATTGAAATCATAAATGCAAAATGAGGTAAAAAGCATAATTTACTGTTTAGCTAACAACACTGCAAGCAAGGCTCAGAGGGGTGGTTGCATGAAATGAGTCAGTGTTTGAGATGCTGTCACAAGAGAGACAAGTTTCATTCTGAAATGTCATTATATACAAGACTTATTGATAGCTAAATATTGGCACACAAGTAATTATTAATATACTGCATAGCTATTATACTCCTTGTAACAAATGCTAGACACTTGAGGACAACATCCTATTGCATTTTGAAAACCATAATTAAAAAATCTGTGGATAATCTGGAAGGGAACCTCAAGTGATGAACAAAAAAAGTAGTCTAAAAATTTGCAGTAAAAGTTGAAGAAAATGTTCAGTCCAGAAAAGAGAGGATTGAGACAGGACATGTTAATAATGTTATAATAATGTTAAGAGATTTGAGACTGTTTGAACAGTAATCAACTGTTCTCAATTGGAGTGATCAAAAAGCAAGAGGAATTCAGACTAATTTATAATGAGATATTTAAATTAGATATTGTAAATGCTTTTTTGATTTCAAGATAATTGAACACTTTATCTAATTTAATTTTTTAATTTAATTATCTCTGAAGACTCTGGAATTCTTGGAACTGGAGATTTTGAAGAACAGGTCCAGTTAAAGACGTGTATATCAGGAGAAGCTCAAACTGTGTGAGATCTTGTTTCAGAGCTAGGAAATGCATTCAATTACCTTCTGAGATATCCCTCTAGCTTTGGTTTCAATGGAGGAGCAAAGGGGTTATGCTGGATCCATGGGTGGTATCCATGGGTGGTGACTGTCTTCTGCTTGCTGTCTCTCTCTTCTCTTTTCTGTTTCTTTCCATCTCACTACCTCACTTTCTTTGTTAAATAAAATCCAAATTGTTGACTTCTGTATATTGTCTCATTTGCACCTTAATTCAGGCAGAAGCATCTCTCACTAGTCTTAACACACATATGCGGCTGTCATTTCATCAGTTAACCAAAAATTTAAAAAAAGATCAGACACCACTAAGAGAAATGTGCAGCACCTTTGCCAGCATCTATGATGCATGTCTGCAGCATTTCCAACTGCACATCCTGATTCCAAGTCCCTGATTCTTAGTCACCTGCATCTTTTCAAGGACCACTGGTTCACTGATTTAAGCCAGCTCCCATCTGTTCATATTTCACTGGTCGCTCCCTTGAGTGGTTTGCCCAGTCACAGTAGTTCAGTTTATTCAGAAATAACTGTAAGTAGATATAGAAGCTACAACAGATATATTTTAATCCAGTGGCCTAGTGTAAACATTCATCACTCCTCTCTCTAGTGAAACGTGAACTCAATAACATTTGAACTCATGTTGATCTTCTGAACTCTCAATTTTGAGGCAAAATTGAGACAGCTTGTACTTAGCTGACAATGGTGGAATGAACAATACTCTGTCATTCAACCCTGACAATTTTTCTGTAGTTCAGAGCCTTATTTCTGAGTATTTTGAATAATAATGACTATGAGAGTATTTCCTGAAGCTACTCACTTAAGTAGTGGCCCAGCTATGGTAGAAATGAAAACTCTATTCAACGTCTTTCATTTTGAAATAAAAATAAAAGAAAAATCATGAAGGGGAAAAAATTGGCAGTGAGTCAGGGGTAGGAGAAGATTTACTGCTCCCATTTGTAAAAAATGCCCTCATTAAGCTGACACAGAGTGAGCACTGAAGACATGCCCTTTGGGAATGGGGCATTAAAGAGAGCTAATCTTGAACAGAAAAATCAGGGTACCCTCTGTTGGTATGAATAAATGTCTTTCTGATTATGAAGATTTTAACAAATATACTGCAGCATAGATGAAAGATACTTATACATTTGAAAGATCATTCTTAGAGATTAAGATTTGTAGGCTATTGAAATCTTTCATATTTCCTTAAAAATACATCCTTTTAGAGAAATCTACTGTGCCTCTAAACTCTTTCCTCAGAACACCTTAGACAATCTCTGAGGTCAATGAATATAGGAAATTTTACTGATGTATCAGGAGAGTTATCCCCTAACCAGTGTTACTGAATATTTTTATCCTGTGCTTCACTTTGGTCAATAAGTAACATTTCTAGTACCCTACAGAGCACTGCACTTTATCCCAGGAAGTGCACTCTCCCAAAATGTATTTTTACTTCTCTCATTTGATTTTTAATTTCAGGGATAAGATATACACATCTGCATATTGCAGACATGTTCTGACACACCTTTTTTTATCTTCTCTGACAGATATCATTGGTATTGTCCTATACTTTTCAGTTAATGACTTGGTTGTTAAAAGTTTCAGAATTCCTACTTTAAGGAAGGTTTATCTTTATCTGGCTTGCCTAACACAAGCTGGGCCAGCTCAAAGTTGCTATACATCCTATTGGATAGGGGACAAATCTATAATGATGTGCAATGTGCTGTGTGATTTAAATTTCTCTGCATTTATTCACAGTTACATAAATCCTAGTTTATACAGTCTATGAAAAATATAAAGGGCTTATTGAGTAAGAAAGTTGACCAAGTTATTTTGCTGTGCAAGTACACGTTAAAAGATCTGGACAGCTCCTATGTATTCTAAGGAATTAAATCACAACAGAAAACAATCACTTGTTTTAAATAGGCAAGTTATCATCGCATAATTCAACACAATACTTAAACACTGGCTTAATTCAATTGAAAATTACCTACAGACTCAGTATATGAAGGCTAACAACATCCAGCAGAAGACTGTTTCTCATCACAGGTGTTCATGTATAGATGAATGCCTTTTATTGTAGCCAAACAAATTTCAAAATTTTATGTGACTGGGTATGAAACTAATTGTGAAATGTATTGAATGTGAATATAGAAATTTTAAAACTATAAAAAGACCATAATCATTGCAGTAAAAATATAAAACAACATCTATTAAATTTTATCTCTGATGGCTGAGATCTTTCAAACTTCTTTCCATGCTTCCCAGTGAGATAGCAAGATTCCAGCATTTTTCAGCTTTATTAACATTTCCAAATCACTTCCCCAAGTCAATAGGAGTAAAAATACTTAAACCAACACTGAAGTAAATAGAAAAAGTAGTGTACATGGGGTTTTTCTGGTTAAATGGTAGGACTGTTTACCCTGGGTAAGAGTAGAAACTCAGGTAAGCAACATTGAAGGCAAGAACTGTTGAGAGTGAAGTGGAAGTTTTGTTCTGTTTAAATATCAGTGTCTGCTCAATTTCACTAATAAGATACTCATAATTCCAGTTCTGTTTTCTGGATGATGATGGGAAAGAAATTACATTAGGGGTAATAGTTATTGATAATGTTCAGATTCCAACTGTGACAGTGGTTTAAGAAAAATGCTTCAAAATCTTGTATATCTGAAAACTGAGTCCTTTGCTGTTGTTTATTGCCTATCAATTGTCTTGTTGCTGGACCCTCTTCATTTGGGGTTTCAAGACACCCTGTTTAAGTAAAAACAGAAAAAAAAAAAAACTCTGCAAAACATTTTCACACATCTAGGGGAAAAAGCCCAAACAAACAAAAAAAGAAGTTGTGTAGACAATTCTGAGAGCTACAAATTGTCACGCTGTCACTTGTCTTTTCACCTCCCAATATCTGTCTGTGACCTTACTCAAATATATGCTGTCCGTAGCAAAGGCTGCACATCTGGTGGAAGGTGCTCCTGCCCACAGCAAGGGGATTGGGATTGGAGGATCTTTAAGGTCCAGTCCCAACCCATTCTAAACTTCTATTATCTCCTTTGTGCTCACTGCTGTTTGTGCAATGTCTATACAATGAAATATCATCTGATAACCATCTGAAGGTACCAATTGTAGAAAAGATACCTACTGCAGCTATAATAAACATGAGTCCAGATTTGGGAGAGCTTATATTGACATTTGAGATTACCATTGCATATATATATATAGCTGTAGGTCTTACTAAGCATCTTTCACAGCAGACACACTAAAAAGGAAACAGAGAAAGGCGATTGTTTCCTTAAGAGCCTAAGAACTGTTAAATTATCACCTCGCTTTCCCGACTTGCTTTCACATGCAGAGATGTCAAACTAGAGACTTCTCTGAAGGTGAGAATAGCTAACCACAATTACCTGCAGACTAAAATCAAGGAAAAGCTGTGGTGGCAGTATGTCTGCTGAGAATGGATATCCCAAGCCCCCAAAGGATACTTTGGTTACTGCAGCACTATGTGAAAAGGGTCCCACCATCATGTTCTCCTTCACATTTTCCCAAAGAAATGAAATGTTTTTTAGAGAGCATGCTCATGTCCAGGCATACTTGCTGTGATCTGAGAACCCTGGTTGTTCTGGTTCCTCTGTGTGTCTGGCTCTCACAGCCACAGGATGGAGGTTCCTGGCTGGTTGTCCCACAGTACCCGCAGGGCAGACCCTGAGCGGCCGCCCCGAGTCTCTGCCCAGCCCGGGGCAGGCCGGGGATCGCTGCGGGTGGGGCGCGCAGAGGGGACAGAGCACGGGAAACCGAGGCACGGGAATAGGGAAGGGCATTTGTCTGAGTCTCCAAAGATTCAATCTCAAAGCGGGGCAGAGCAAGTGACAAATCTGAACCTGAAGAGGCTACTTTTATAGGGTAGAGGGAACACAGGAGGACACAACCTTTGAGCAATAGGAGGGCATTAGGGGAGGAGTGCAGGGTAAGGGCTCCCCAATAGAAGCCAACACAGGGATGGAGTAAACCCTACAATCCAATTCTGCTTTGAGGAAGGGATGAATGACAGGGAACACTCCAGAACCAAAGGAGTGTGCTATCTTTGACAGACAAGGGTGAGGCAAGGAACAAGGGAGCTATACAGGCGGATTGACATGTGGATTGACATATATTTTGGCAGGGAAAACTGTGGTAAACAACTCAGGACTGAACCATTAGGGAAGCCAAACGGGATACATAGAACGAACCATTACAAACTTATAACAAGGAATATTAAAACTTACTACAGAAGAACAAAGTGTAGAATAACAGACTACTGCACCTCTGGACATTGAATGAGACAAGCCTGGCTGTTTTCTGGATCCTGGTTGGGAACCATCCTCTCTGCTGAGAGGAAACTGTAGCCATATGTGCCTGGCATCAAGAGGGCTGCACTGCCCAGACAGAGGATCCTGGGTCTTCATTATGGATTTCAGCCCATCAAATGAAAAGCTATAGCATTTTGGCATTGAGGTTGATGTCCTACCTGGCACCTGGCTATTGAGCTCCTGCCTTCAGCTGGTATCCTCAAATATTCCTAATCCAGGTTATTTAGCCTTTGCCTATTGTGTTAAACTACAGAACACAAAACTGGGATTCTTGTTTTGGCAGTTGAAAACAAAACCCCTTGCTGCCATACAACAGATGAAAAAGAAAGGCCTGGCTTCAAAAAGTATTAATAATATCAAATGTCCGATGTGATTGACTTTTAAATTGCGGAGAAATCAGATGCAGAGAATTTTCCTCAGTATTCACTAAGCATTTGATAAAATAAATCACAGCATATCAGATTTCCTTATTCTTATAACTGGAGTCATAACCTCAGCTAACTAGATTTTCACTACTTTTCAAGCCTGACTGGAAAAATGTGTGAAAATTGATTATGTTAGAAAAACTGGCATGAAATAAATAATTGATAGAAATAAACTGAGTGAGAAAGGAAACAGCTTAGACACTTTCTCTGTTGGGTAGAAAAATGAGGAGCATTTGATATCAATTCATACAAGCAATTATCTTTACAAACATATAAAATTATTGCTTTCTGAGGAGCACATGGACACATTACAAGCACTTAAGAAACTGTAAAATCCATCACTAAGGCAGATTCAGTTTTAGGAAAATCAGAGATTATTTTAAAATGTAATTAATTGTGGGCAAAACATATTTTTTTATTTGCAATTCTAAATTATTTAGTAAGATGCATTTAATAGTTTATCAATGATAATTTGTGATAATATTTATTTCTACCCAAATATAAGGAGATTTTTGTTGGTGGTTTTTTTGTTGTTTTTGTTTTTGTTTTGTTGAAATGAAAAAACAAATTTAGTCTTAGGATTTTACCTAAGTAAAATGATTATCCCATTACAACAGAAGAACCTGAAGGACCAAATGGGGATTAAAGCAGATGTATAGGAACAGATATACAATGCTGTTGTGGAATCAAGCTGCTATTGATATCAGATTAAGTGAATGCTGCATATAAAACTGAAACTGTATAGGTCACTTTGGCTAAGTTAGCAAAAAGCCTAGGTTATGCTAACAACCCTGCAGAAGTGCTAAAAATATCAAG
Organism: Lonchura striata; assembly: GCF_050655825.1. Lineage (NCBI taxonomy): Eukaryota > Metazoa > Chordata > Aves > Passeriformes > Estrildidae > Lonchura > Lonchura striata. Next base: position 68,297,825 of record NC_140703.1, read on the forward strand.
CAGTCAAATTTAAAAAAGACACAAAAGCAGGCAATAACTCATTCAACTCCTGTCAGCTTCAACTCATTTAATTGGAAAACCTCCCGGACACTAAAAAGTGTATCCTTTCCTAACGTAGGTGCAGCAGCAAAATGATATTTGGGAGCTGCCAAACAAGAAAATTGCTATTCCTGCCATTGAAATATGCATGAGACCTTGTGTACACAAAGGTTCTTGTTAACCAGTGGGAAAGCAGTGCCACTGCTTAACTAAAAGGTTGATATTAACAATCTTGTTTCACAAAGAAAATAATTATGAAGAATTACAACTTTCAATATAAATTGCAATAAGAAGGCAAACTGGCTGTTTGACCTGTATGAGCATAAAAGAATTGGTGTCTTCTAACAAAATTCTATCTCAAAATATGCAGTTTTTATCTGCTAGACCATAAGAATACATGGCCTGTATATACTTGTTTCCTTAGACTTTTTTCAGACAAAGTTACTTTTTTTCTGCTGTGAAATAGATGCATTTCTTTCAAAACTTTTATATAATAGTAGAATATTAATTTTATTTTTGCTTTTACAGAAGCATCCCAACAGGGTATTCAGATCACCAGCAGTAGGCATATGCTGCAGATATAATATTTACTTGTTTTCATAGGAATCCAAGATCTAGCAGCAATGAAGAACAGGGAATTTCAGAGTGACTGCAACTGTTCCTAGGGAAGACCCACATAGGTTGCCTGCTGAAAACCTTAGTGTCTGTCTTGTAGGAGCAGCAAGAAAGGGTGGATTAATGCTTGCTGAAGGCAATGGGAGTTCTGTGTACATCTTCTTGAGAGCAGTTAGGAAGCTACAATGATCTCCAGAACAAGATGTCTGCTTTGAAACCACTAAAACTTCCCAGTAAGGAGTATGTCTAGTGAATTCATAATTACTGGCAAGAATTTTGTCAATACCATGATGAGTTATGTCATATGGACTATATAATTTACTAACGAGGGATGCATCTCTGTGGATGTGGAGCAACCACACCCTAATGATGGAAAGGACAGGAGAAAGTCTCCAGGATCCACCACTGCAGAGAAACAGAAAATTCCTTCTGGAAATGCCAGTTTCCAGACACTGGAATTAGTCACAGAAATCCCCACAGACAAAGCCTGCTTGTAGAGAGATGTGAGAGCAGGGTCAAGGTGCTGGTGCTGTGTGTGTAATGCTTGAAGCAGGAAGTTCCGCAGCACCCTGCACAACTATAGTTCAGCTGTTCCTACTGATGCAGGCATACACCCACCATTGGATCATGAATATTGTCAGAAAGGTTTCTTGGAAGTTGTTTCAGGGTGCTACCCCAGTTTTCCTTTTGTATCCACTGTTGCACTCCCACAGCTCCCAGTTCCCTCAGGAATTTTCTTGAGGGAAGTCACAAGACAATCCTGAGAAACTTAAATATTCTAAGTGCGGCATCAGGCAGTTTGTAGTGTGATTACAGCTTTTTTGTATTTCTAATCTTTGTATTTGTCTACAAAAAAATTGCTAGGAAGGTTGGACATATTTAACTCATCTTTGCACCAACAAACAGCCAGTCAGAAATTTGTGAGACTATCCTAATCACATGAAAATTTGCAGTAAAGATCTAATATTGACACTCAGGTGGCTTAGCCCACAGGTTTGCTGCGAAACAAGAGATCTCCATTTCATGTGAAAGTCTGATACCTCTGTGACCATGGAGAAAAGGTACCAGGTACATTGGTCAAGGTGTATAGAGAAAACAGTTTTATTTGATAGTGTAGTGGTTTGAACCATTTCTACAAGAGGGAAAATAAGGATCCCTGACTCTCAAGAAGTCTTTCTGTATTTTATTTGCATGACTTTTAATGCCAAATGCCATATTTTTGACAGCAAAGACAAGAATCAAGCCTCAGCCCAGTGGTGCATCCAGTAGATATGACAGGTATTGTGTCACATTCCTAACCAGTGAAATCATATTTGAATCATATTGCTGAAGTGATAAAACATGCATATCTGTACGCTTCAATCTGAAAATGGGAGTTTTCTTCCTAATGAGAGGTCTACAAGCCAGCCTATTTAATAAAATTTATATCTCTTTGCCATGCCAGAAGAAAATGGTATAAAAGCTGGTAGGGAGTTTATTTTTTGTGGAGTATAGCCTTTGAAAACCTGTCACAGGCTGTAGGAGAACTGGTGATGTCAGAAATTTATGCAGTAGTCACAACACAGATTAGGACAAGGATTCTGTGGGGTATGGATGACTAGAAGGCAAAGTGGGGAAAAGAGGCTGACAAAAATAAAGATAGAGGAGGGCCATAGGGTTATGGATAAATACACTAGAGGAAATAAACTAGAGGCCTGAAAACAGCCATGCAGGAAATCTGCTCTTTGGGTGTGAAACCCAAGCCAATAGATTTAGGTCTTATGAACAACACAGAGATTAAGGCTGAGAAATGGGCATGCAGAAGGCAGTACTGAGGTGTATGTGAGTAGAAATTATCACATAGGTGTGAGAAAGGCAGATACAGCTGTGCACACTCCTCTGCAGAGCTGAGAGTGGAGCTCAAGGCTCCTGGCATTGGCCACTCCTCCAGTGCTACCTGGTTTCTCAGCGGAAAACTCTGCCATCCTGTATTCTGCTTATCCCCATAAAAATGATCCCCTGCTGCTGCCAGCAGTTTCTTCCTGAGCTGGAGTGGCAGAGGTCTCTGCAATGACTCCTAAAGCTTTATCCTGCAGGATGATAGTTCTCTGAATAACATTACTCTGGGCTTTGGAAGTAAAACACAAGCAGCACTCATGCTGGTGTTTTTGTGATGAATACTCGACTATGGAATTTTTTTTTATTGTTGTTTTTGTTGTTGTGCAATAAATATCATATGGATGTAATTACTTTCTAGGAGTTAATAATTGCCTTGCATATCCAAGAAAGTCACTTTACTCAAGAAAAAGTCATAAGACAGACTGTAGTATAACTCCTTCTGCCTTCTGACTTCGAACAGAAAACACTCTAATTCTTCTGTAGATCTCATTAAGCTTCTAAATTCAAATCTGCATTTTTAAAAAGATGAATTTTCACAGGCAAGGCTCTGAACTTTTTAATTAACCTGCACACACACATAGAGTAGAAGATGGCAATATTTACCAAAATCAATGTGATAACAGTCCAATCTATATTTCTATTATAAAGCTGCTTCCCTACTCCAGAGACAAATAATCCTCTGCTGACCAATTTTCCATCTTAATTCTACATGAGAAAAAAATATTTTTCTTCCTAACAATAAATGAAAACAGTTTTAAGAGATCCAACAAGTCAACTCTCAAATGAAGACAATCCTTATTGACTTGTACTTATTGCTCTCTTTCTTAAAATAAGCTATAATAGTGTGAAAAAAACCCATAAAACCAAAATATCAACCAAAAAAACCCAAAAGAAAACAAACCCCCCAAAAAACAACCAAGATAAAGCCATACTTTAGTAACTTTACAGGGCAAAAGCTCTGCAGAGACAATTCTTTGGGACTTAAGGATACTCAGTACTTCATAGAGCTACCAGATTAACAAGTCAGATGGGGATTGCTTTGTTGCTACACAGAATACTGTTTTGCTTTCTTTGCTTAACCAGACAGATTTCTTTTATTTTGACATGGGGATACTGCTTTATTCCTACCTCCTGCCCAGCTCCTGCTTTGCTATGCCTTGCACTTCCCAGGCTCCCAGTGCTCAGAGCCACCAGGCAAGCTGTCAGGCTGCCCATGCACTTTTAAGTGCTGCAGGGAGCCTCCTGGCCAGGAGCAAAATGCCAAGGAGAGGGGAAGACAAAGCAGCAGCCTAAGTGAGGAAAATGGTGGAGCCAGCTTATTGAGAAGAGTTGTCTGCTCACAGTCCTCAACCAAAACACCATTGCTTTTGCCACACATAAAATCACTTTCTTCAACAGTTCATACATGGGCAGCCAAAGCACACGCGACACTTTCTGGCCATTTTGATGATATTGCACTGTTGCTCTTCTGCCAATTAGGACACAATTACAGAATCATTTAAATTGGAAAATACTTCCAAGATCATCAAGTGTGTCCTTTGACTGATCTCTACTCTGTCAACTACACCATAGCACTAAGTGCCATGTCCAGTCCTTTCTTGAAAATATCCAGAGAGGCTGAAGCAAACACGAGCAGGTGGACATAGCTAGAGCATGAAGTTTTGGATAGATAAGACAGAAAGATAGAATAGATATTTAGATAGAAAAATAACAGTAATTCTCTCTTCCTCAAAACTCAGAGATGTCACCAGAGGGGAGTAAGACCCACTGGTATCAGGTGGCCCCACCTGTGGCACTCCTGTGAGTACAGACTTGGCCTTCATAATATGCACTGTTAGACATACACAGCTTTGTACCTCCTGTCACTTCCCCCATGGATGGCATTGACCTCCCTTCTCATCCACAGTCATAGAGAAGGTTTTACCAACTCTCCCCTGCCCCTGGACAGGTACAATCCATAACACATGCCATAGGAAATGGGAATAAAAAGGGTCAAGATAGGAAGACTGCAAAACCCTATCTATTTTCCCATCTGTAAAATATTTATGTTTTCCTAATAACTTTGCTTCTGGGAATCTTCTGAGCCTCAGTTTGACCTTGGTCTCTGAGCTATTAGCCAGAAGCCAAACAGCTTTGCTGCTTTACTCAGCTTTAGAGGCACTCAGGGAGGGAAACCTAGTCACCCTTAGGAAGAGCAGAAATTCGGCTGCAGATTTGGAAATGCCAGTATTAGCCTTAGGGGCCTAAAGAGCTATGGGGAGATGATCCTCAGTTGCAGTCATTTCCTCTGCTGCAGATTCACCCAATGGTCACATGAATCGGCTGTTACTGCAATGAACACACTCACAAGCTCCAAGGGAGCAGTGGGTTTCCCATGACTTTATAGAGATTTCTAATAATCAGAGTCCAGTTTCAAAGTTAGAGGAAAGAAAATATCCATGTAATAGTAGCACATGGTTGTTCATGAAGACAAAATTCTTCAGTTTGTTTTGAGATCTATGTAATGAAAAATCATATCATGCACTTTCCTTGCCATAATGACATACCATGGAATTATTTTAGGTTTTTTTGTGGAGGATTACGTTAAAGACCTGCTATCTGTGGAATTTAATTTATATTATTATGATGATGCTAACTTTGATAACAAAGTAGATATAAAATTAAGTAGCAGAGTTTGCAATGGAAAAGAAATCATGTTTAATTACACTTCAATTCCTTAGTGTCAGAACAGTAAAGTAATAAGGCATTTACGGTTTAGCCAAGGGAATTCACATTTCATGATAAAACAGCAGCTTTATCTCTTCTTATCTCTTGGTTCTTCAGAGTATGAATCCCCTTGCTAATGAACTTGAATCTATCTTTGGAGCTTCAATACATATTTTACGTAAATAAGCTCTGTGGCAGTGAGGAAGTTACTGTGGGGTACTGTACAGTACAATCAAAAGGATCTTCCTTAAAATGTAATGTGTCATGGAAATGGAAGCACACTTCAGAACAGATTCCAAGTGGCTTAGAGAATCTTACCATGTGAGTTCATTTTTGCATCTCAACTGAATATTAATAAGTTTAAGTGTCCACTCTGATTCTTCTATGATTGTTCCAGCACTATATACTCTTCATCAAAACCTAGTTGTAAAATCAACTGTGTATTTATAATTCATCAGAGTACTGAGTGAACTAGATTTCCCCATCCCAAGAAATGCAAAGTGCCTTCACTCCATTGCCTCAGTGGGAGTTGTGGGAATTCAGTTCATTGCTGTATCTTGTTCTTAATGCAATCTACTTGAGTTTGTATTGTTGTTTGCTTTACAAAAATAAGATAAGCTTCTAATTTCTCATTGAAACACAGAAGAATTATAATTTTTGCTAATATCCCTGCTAATAGGAATGCTGAAATAGCAATACCTAGTATGAAGTTAGACAGTCACACTTTCATAAATCATTCATGTAGTAAGCAGCTGGTGGTGCAAAAGAATAGCACCCTCACTGCTGTGCAGCTGATAAAAACGTTTTGTCTTCTGTGCTGAATTTCACTCCACCCCTGATATAGTCAGATATCTACTCACAGTGAAATAGGCAAAGAGAAATAGAACAACCCTGGAATATATGATTAAAAAGTCAACAATTAATTAATTCTTATTCCTTAATATCTTCTAAGGGAATACAAAGCCTGAGTTGATGCATTTGGTCAAATCGCATTTTACAGGGTGAGACAGGATGGGAGTGGAATGACCCATGAGAAATTCTCACCATTTGTGCTGTTCATGCAAGCACAGTGACTCAGGTGACAGGTGCTCACTGTCTTCTCTGCAGCTCCTGGAGAATCTGCACCATCTAGATTTTATGAGCATCACAGAGCTCACACATCTTCACTTTCAGGCTGAACATAAGACCCAGTGAACTCCAGCATCAGCAGCAAGAGTTTAAAGATAAATTTCTGGTGTCCCATGCTGCTATGGAGCATGAAGTATGTGTTCAGCATCTATGCAGAAGATGAGAATAGGAGGTGACAGTCCTCACCTCTTCTTTCTGTGCTTTCTTCCTGGTGGCAGAGCCTTGGCAAAACTGCATGTTTGCTAAGATAGGGGAAAGGGAATTAGCCATGGAATACAACAGCCAGAAAAAGAAATATATAAGTATGTGTAAGTACCAGAAATACATAAACAGCAAATTATTTCTTAAATGAAACAAGATAGCAGCAAATTTTGTCTTTCTAGTTTGTTGTACATCTTTAGAAAGCCCTAGCAAGACACTGTGAAAATCTATTCTTCTTGTTTGTTTGAAATTATTCTTAATTTCATTAAAACATAGATTTTTGTCTGGAACAATATGCTACTCTCAGGATATGAAAGCCCCAGACACAAGGATTGACCAGAAGGAAATATATAAGGAAACTTCTGGGAGTTACTGAAGCAAATATTGCTGATTCAGATGTCTTTTACACTTCCTCAGGGACCTGATACTTTTTTGAAAATTAAAAGGTTTTTGTCTGTGTGAAAAAACAACGACATGCAGAGAGGCAGTGAATAGATGACCCAAAGCTGTAGCCACCATCCCTTCTAAGTGTGGCTGCATATCAAATGCAAGGAAAAATGCACACAATCTGATCATGCTGTGGTCAGTGAAAAATCACTGTAAGCCAGCAGGCAGCAGTAACAACTGCCCCTTTCCTCCTTCCCAGGCTGTGCTTGCTTTCTGCCTGTGGTCTGCCTTTCAGAAATTGCTGATTAAGAAAGCCCCCAAAATATCATGATCATGACCTGAGTGCAGAGCGGGGGGACAGGGAGGGAAAAGAACAGATGATATTTATGATTAATAATCTCAATCACTCTAGCATAAATGATGAACTTAAGATCATTGGCAATAGAAATAGTTGACTTAACAGATGGTAGGCAGCTCCTATAAGAGGAAACCATTCTGAGCATGAGCTTAATTGAATGGTTCTGATCTGTATAAATTAACATGTTTTAAATCTGTGCATATATTCAGATTGATTTTCCAAATAATATTTTAGAGGTTTTAAGATCCTCTAAATGAAAAAAGTTATTGTCAGAAATCAATTCCAAATTTTCAGTTGCTTATAGGTAAGAAAAATTTTAATTTCCTATTGCCCATCTTCAGAAAGCAAATGTTTGGTAATGTAAGCTGTAGTCTGCTTCTGGTGCTCATGATCTTAAGAGTGTTTCTTATGGAAATTCTCTTAAGTAATTCCTAGGGGTAAACATCTGCTATTTTATTAGAAAAATAATTTGAATTTACAGTAATTTCCCTGTTTGATGATCTTGCTGAAAAAATTAATATTAAAAAAAAATTAGCAACAAAGCTTCTCTACAGTAATACTTTTCTTTAAATTGTCACAGTGCCATGGATGCTGTGTGTGTGACAGGACATCAGTTCAATAAAAGAAATTTTGATGAACACCCATATATTTCTTAACACCAACATGTGCCTCAGTACAATTGCTTGTGGGAGCTGTAAACATTACGCTACATTTGCAACAGAAGTGTGAGCAGTGAATTTCCATATATTATGGGGCAAATGGTGGGCTATTCCTGTGAGATAAAGGGTGCTGAATTCAGTACAGGTAGAAGAGCAGGAATGAGACGTATTGCCTAGTAGGATCTAAACAAGAGAATAGTGCAAATCTACTTAATTCATCACGTTTATAAAAAGTTTAGAGGGTAAGGTTGGTACAGTGGTGAGGCCTATTCTCCACTGCTTTACCCTGCGTACAAACAATCCCCAGGCTGAAAAATTCCATGGAAATAAAGAGACATTGCAAAAGCAGAGTGAAAATATCTGCTAAAATCTCTGTCAAAGAGTTATGTGATTTCAGCACATCATACCCCCTAAACCAGGACAATGATCAAGTAAATTTGAAAAATACATTTTTAGTAAGTTTTTGCCCTGTCCTGGCCCTCTGCATATCTGTGAACCTTTTCATGGAGTACATTTCCAGCTGCTCTGATATCTATTTCTTCTGCTAAAACCTCACAAATAGTCATTTTCTATTATTTTTGCCAAGGTCAAAGTGGTTTGGGCTAGGTATTACAGAGCAAGAAAACTGGCCTTCTTCTTGCCTGCATTTTGGCATCAAAGAACTTTTTTGTTTACAAAAATACTCTCTTATTTCAAGGTAACTCATATTAATTGCAGGTGATGGTCCAAATTCCCTGCTGGCCCAAGGCATTCCAGTTCCATCAGCTTCAAGGCACTTGTGTCCCCTTCCGTCATGCATTTCTGAGGAAGCTACTGTGAGTTAGTGACAGTATTGATCGACAGCAAATGCTTAACTCTGCAGTAACTGCCTCTGTAGCTTGTTCAGCTCTGTAACCTTATTTCAACAGAACTCTGACTACTTTGAAATGTAACTTTACATTTGTAAAATCAAATTGCAAGCAAATTTCTCAAACAAATTGCAAATTCACATAAAGACTCCAGGCCCCTCACAAAGGACTGAATACTTATTTCATGTGGTTCTCCACTAAAATTGAATAAGTTACTGCACCCAGTTGTGGGAAGCATCCACAGAGGCCAGTGTAAATAGCATGAGAGCAAAGTAGGTGGTTGTGGCCTGAACTTACATGAGACAGGTATGAAATTACCTTTCTTTTTCTTTAAAGCATGAACAATGAAAGACATCTAAAACTACAATGGTTCAAAAGCCAGATTTATCAGAGTGAAAAAAAAACCCAAAACGAAACAAGATACGTGTTGCTCCCTACCATGCCCTTCCAAGAGGCATCTTCCAATTTGGCTTTCTAGTCTAGTGATTTTCAGCAAATTTCTGCCCCTGGGAAGGGTTACTGTAAGTCCCCAGGAAAGGCAGAGACCTTGCTTTTGGCCTGTATTCTGCTCTACAACCCAGTCCTTTGCTCCTCTTGGGAGCCCATGTGTTGTGCCACTGCAGCCATCCCTTGCTGAGGGTATCTCTAGCTCCTCTGCTGCCCCACACAGCACTCTGGGAGCTGCTCCTAGCCAAGCCTGTCCATCTGCTCATGGGAAGGCTAGACCAGTCTCCTAGTCTTTGTGGTACTAGCTACTGAATCCTCCGTCCTGTGTTCAGGACGATATAAGGAGTCCTCCTACCTCCTCATTGCCTAGTTACACCTCCTAGCAAGACATAATCAATGGAATATTTACAGTAAAATGTGCCCAAAACAGTTCTGCCATCTGTCACAGTTGCGAATAATGAGTTCTTCATACTTCCACAGAGTTATGCATTCAACAATCTCCCCATAATTGCAGATAATAAATGTGGACACCTGCCATTCCACTGATGGTTGTATTAGTCCCAGTTAATAGATGGGTAAAACAGGGTGTGAAGCTGTTAAAGGTAGATTTTTACCTCACCTAATGACAGCTATCTAAATATAAGGCATCTTGTCTATTCTGCTTAGATAGGTTCTGTCTTTAGCCTACAGAAAGAAACAGACACCTCCAGAGGGCCTTATTTATCACATAATTTCTGGACTCCAATCTTTGGAATTAACTGTCCTCTGGAAATTCCTGTCTGTATTCATTGACTGCACAAGGAGACTTGATAACCAAGCCTGCAACGAAACAGCTCCCTTTTAGATGTCTAAAATTAGGTAAAATGATTTCATACAAGAGTTGCCATTAGGGATTTAAATAGTGAGCTGAACCAACTCCATAGTTCTGGCCTCAAAGGGCAGGCAGAATGGCCACACCACCTTACCTGGAGAGAACATTGGAAGAGGCAGATGTCAGCCTCAGGGATGAAATGACATATATTGTGAGGAGTTCACACTCCTGGTATAGCTGCTGACAGCTGGTTATGAAATTTAACCCTTGGAAATGGGCATCTTCTTGGTGGGGAGTGGGAATAAAATTTAAGTGAGCAAATTAAAGGAACAAAGTTAACAGGTACTTTAGAGGACTAAGAGAAGCACAGCAAAGGTTTCTGAGAGCACCAAATTATATTGAAAGTCACTGAAAGTTTTTTATCTCAATATCAGATTGGTCTTGTAGATGGGACAGGTGATTAGGAGAGCTGTTCATGTTAGTCCTTACACCTGCCTATTTGGAGAGAGGCATGATTCAGCTGAGCTAATGCCAAACAAAAACTTGGAAGATTTGGTTTCCATCTCTTTCAATGCCCTGAAAAACAATTGCCATGGCCAGATCCTTTTCCCTTTTCATGCTTCACTTTCCTGATTTATTGAGTGAGGGTAGTTATTCTGTAAGATTACTTTATAAAATATTTCTGGTTGACTAAATGGGAAATCTCACTTCTAGGGCTAAAGGTTCTTGGTTACATCCCTAATGACATCTTTTGAACTCACTTTAAAAAAAAAAAAACAACATTTTTTTAGAAAGGTTAGAAACCTATAAATATAGAGAAAATTAATTACTAAATACATACATCTATGTAAATATAGGAAAACAGAGTTCTGGCTCTGTTCAGGTGAACTGCAAAGTCCCACCTATATATTTAGTGTTAGAATTGAGCCAGCTGTGAGTTGTGTGGTTTGCTTTCACAGGTGACAAATGCCAAGGATAGCAGTAGTTTGCCTTTTGATTTTGGTAGAATTAGAGGAATGTGATGGATAGGTAGCAAGAAATTTATTACATTTGGCCAAGGCTTCTCCCACATTTTCCAACAGTCTGCAAATATCCCTTGGCTCCTCTGTGCACAGATTTATCAAGCAGAGATTGAATGATGGCAGTATACTACTGAGATGGTTATATTCATGTAGTGAGTATGCTGGTGTGTTTAGGCAGTTGCTGTGGCTCCTAATTTGCTCACCAAGTACATATTTCACATCCTTCCAAGGAGCTAGTTTCAATAGGAACTTGCTAAGAACAGCTTTGCTCAGGCACTATGGTGTCTGTCCAGGAACATGCAACTTCTCGGAGCAAAATCCTTTCCCCACTGAGATCAGTGGAAGGTTTGCCATCAAGGGAAAAATATTTACACTTTGTCTTCAAGACTGATTTTTTTCCAGTTATATACTTGCCCACAGTATTTTCAGACCCCTTTGCACACCTGAAACAAGGGTAACACTAATTTTTGTGGAATCCTGTGATAAGTCTTGAAATTGTACTGTGATATGATTTATGGCCTTTAAGCTGAAGGGCAGGAAGTGTAGTGTAGATGAGATATTAGGAAGAAGTTCTTTTCTCTATGTGTGGCAAGGCACTGGAAGAGGTTTCCCAGAGAAGCTGTGTATGCCTATTCCTGCAGATGTCCAAGGCCAGGCTGGAGTGGGCTCTGAGCAACCTGGTCTTGTGGAAGCTTCCCTGCCCATGGCAGCAGGGTTGGAACTAGATTACCTTTGAAGACGCTTAGAACCCAAACAATTTTATGATTCTGATTCTATAAGTTGCCATAAGGCAGAGCAAAATACATATCAGTGCCTGATTTTGCATCACCCAATTTTCAGATGATTCTCTATTAGATTTGATTGCTGGTTTCACCTCATCTATGCTGCCCTGGATTAACAATTAAATAAATAGGACATCTTTGTGGTCAGTTAGATACAAAGTTACAAACCCTATGGAAAATATCAGAAAGTTAAAAGCGTATTTTCAAGTATAAGGGCTGCAAAAAATGGGAAGCCATGTGCGCCATCAAGATTTTGTTCAGAAACCACCAGACCTTAATGAGAAATACCATTTATTTCTGCTTCAATTCATTATACTGGCAGTAGGTAAGGCATATATAAGAGACTGAAAAATTGTTATCAACATATTTTATTGAAAACAAACAGTAGAAATGTACAGCTTGTTACACACCAAATGAAAAGTCATTATTGTCAGCATCTCTTCTCAGGTCCCAGATGTGTTTGTTCCCTATGAATGCTACAAAGCTGTAGGATATGTAGCCACTAATATGGAGAAGACTCATCATCTCATGGCAGACAAAATTCAAATTTTTTAGGTACTTATATATAGCAATTTTCTTCATTCCATTTCTCTTGATGCTAATTGTTAGGGTGACAATCTTCCAGATTAAAGTAACATTTAAAAGGAATTGTTTGGATTCAGAGTCAATGAAAATATTTGGTTGACCCAATGAAGACATCTACCTTGTGGTGAAGCCAATTGGTAACTAAGCTGCACCAGGAGTTCAGACACACAGCTCATAGCTTTTGCAATGTAAAATAGCCTCGTTCATCCAAGATTCACACAGGGCTGGAGGCTATGGCAGAGAACTGTGCCCATTGGAACTCCAGATAGAGACCAGCTGTTGCATCCGAGAGCCTCCTAAATAGCCACAGGACTCTGCTAAAGGTCACTGAACCAGACTCTAAGTCTGAAGCTGAATCCTGTCCTTAGGGGGTGGCAATTTTACGAGGCAATATCACATAATCACCACTTGACCTCCTTGTGTCTCCTCAGAGTGTCAAGAAGATTGCCACATTTTCTTTATAAATTAATCAAAAGTGCAAATTGCACAATCACTGGAGTTTTAAAAAGTTCTGAAAATTTTCCAAGAGCTCACCAGGAGACAAAGTTGGATGAAATTTCTGTTAGAAATATACTTTTATCTAACTTAATCAAAAAATGGTAAAATTGCCCTGATGCTTCAAAAACTGTTTAAGCAAAGTTTTTTATGGCAATGTATAATGTTTTTATCTATACTTGAGATGGAGTTGTCTTGTTAGCTTGAGTGAAGCATTTATGGTACTAAGCCTTATAAAAAAAATTTAATAAGGAATTTTTGCAGGTTAGAATATAAGATTAAGTTTCAATTACTGTTAATATATTTGGATTCTTTAAAATACATGCTGAAATTGCCTCTGAAGCCAATGCTGAGAGCCTGGCTGTGGTAAGGAATTGAGTATCCTCTGAGTTATTAAATGAAAACTAAAATTTGGTCTGAAATAGAATTCATTTGGTCAGACTCCTATCTTTTTAAGGCTTCCTGATAAATGTGCTGATGAAATTTTTTTTTAATGATAGACCAATGACATTAAAGCACTGATCCAGGAATGGGGCAACCTGGGTTTCCAGTCTCCTTCAGGAGATGAGGGCTCAGAGCCATATTCCCAGAGGTTGGCCCATAGAGCATCTTATTGACCCTTCCTGTGGGGTGCAGTGGGAGGGGAAGAGTATTTTCCTGTCAGGCAACAGTCTGACATGCAAGATAAACATGTTTAAAAGAAAAACAGTGAAGGAATAGCATAACTGCTAGATTTCTGTTCAAATAACAGGCCCTGTGTTTCTGCTCCCTCACCCCTGGATGATTGCTCCAGCTGAAAGCCTGTTGTGCATAACTTGTGCAGTGACAGCAGCTTCTCTGAGGTTCCAAGTTAGCATGGACAGAGCGTAACTCCAGTGCCTGGGAAGATTTCAGGTTAGCTGCAAGGTGCCTATTGATTTTGAGCTGACAGGCATTACACAGCACTGCACTGCTGTCAAGGCAGGGATGTGTAAATTGCATTTAAATGCAGTGGTAGCCAGAGCTGTAAAGACGTGCACCTACTTCTTTGTCATCAGGACTTGGTGTCTTAGAAATCTTTTAACTCCAGAATTTAATTTAATAGAAAAAAAAAAAAAGTCATTATAAAAGAGATCATTCTAGATTTAGTGCAGGTAAACCAGCAGAAACAAAGACAGTCATGTAGTTTACTACCTGGAAGGCAGAGAGCACACTGCAAACACTGTTAGCAAATATGGAACAAAATGAAGTATGAAGGAGCATATCAATGAAGTCAAAGCAGCATCACTGAACACTGTATTAATTAATCACTCCCAGTATTAATTACTCTTATTTAAAAAAAAAAAAAGCCCAATTTTTAGAGAGTTTTCCAAGAAAACAACATCACGGCAAACACCACAGAACCACAGGGACACTATATTCATTAGATAAGGTGATGCAGATATTATCAATCTCACACAGGTGCCACAGCCATGCTGATATACTGTTCACAGTATGAGGAAAAGATGACTAGGTGGGATCCAAGTTCAGACAGTATCTTTCACTCAAGCCAGTTATCATAATGCAAATCTGCCTCAAAGTGTACTTAAAATACATGGTGACAATGCTAGCAGTTTGTTAGAAACTTGGCAATCAGAGGCTAGTTTTTCAGCAAAACATTAGCAAATGACACAATGTACAGAAAGTATGTATTAGATCCTTTAGGACAAAAAATGCTGTTCCACAGTGCACAGAAGCTGCCTTTGTTCAATGTGGGGAAGTGTTACTACATTCATCATTGCTTCCATTTCTTTCCCTGTTGTCAGCAGCAACTACATCTGTCTTAGCAACTCAGGATATTATTAGGTAAACTATTAACATCCTCAGAGGTTGTAGGCTCTCAGGGCATCAATATATCTGTCACTTTTCAAAATCATCAATTACATGTAGAGAACTGACTCTTCTCAGTGTCACAGCAGGGAACTTGACAGCAGCTGCTCAGAGCTGGCAGCACAGTTCCCACTGCACAGTTCCCAAGTCACTCCAGGTCACCTTACCAACTCAGTGGGGCAACTCACCTTTCCCAGCCACCAGAGCTGCTGCTGCAAAAGCTCTCCCTAACTTTGTCTCCATGTAACCCCAATGAAGCAGTGATGTTGCCAGGTTCTCATGTTTGCTCCAAGGGGTAAAATATAATGGAGCAACTGGTGCCAAAAAAAAAAAAAAGTGTAGGCAGGCAGGAGTATGGGCCCACCACAGCTCACATGCAGCTCACAAGCAGCATCCTCACAACAACAGCCCCATACCTCAGACATGCTAGAAATGCCTAAGGATGTTTGTCTTGGCACCCTCAGCACTAAACTAAAGAAACTAAAGGGACAATTTGCAGCCGAACCTTGGGAACCTGTTGAGAGCACTGCACTACACACAGCAAGGGTCATCCTCATCCTGCTTGGTCTGTTTTGGCTGCTATGGGCTACCTGCAGCTCCCTGCAGCTTTGCAGTCCACCAGCACCATAGCCAGGCCCCAGGTCCCAGGGGAAGGAGCTGGAACTCAGCTATGGAGGCCATCCTGCTGGTGACTGTGCTGAGCAAATCACTGCTACAGTCAGACTGCAGGGTGTAGGTGATCTGGAGAGAGAGGTCCCTTTCTTTGGAGAGTCTGCCATTGCAGAAAATGTTTTGTGACAAGCACCTTGTCTGCAAGGGCTGGCTGATCTGGTTGCTGTCAGAAGGCTGTTGGGGTGCCTCTGGAGGCATATGAACAACGATACTGGCAAACAGCATGCATATTGCCCCTTTAGGCAGTTTCCGTGCCAGGGAATATCATTACAGACAGTATTTACTGCTCTTAGTAAGCCCAGCTAATGACATCTATTAAAAGTTTAGATTTTCAAAGGAGTACTGGGCTCCTAAATGGTTTCTGTAAATACACATCATGCAGCTGGTGAAGGAAAGGAGACTGCAATATTTTCCAAACCTGGAAAAGGCTCCAAGTACTGATGTACTTGATAAGAAAATATTTTATTTCTTTTCAGTCAGGCTGACTCCATAATGTTTATTGGCTACTACCATGGGGGTGTTACAGGAGAATAAGAAGCAACCTCAATGACTTGATTGGTTTTGTATAAGTGCATTTTTTCAAAAGCTAATGTGGCTTTTCACACTTGACTAGTAGAGACAGTGTTCCCAAAGATGTTATGACCTTTATTGCTAAACATGATGATATCAAATAAGCAATAAGTATAAAATGTATATATAGGAAGGCAAATTGAGACCTGGTATTATCCCACTGAATCTTTCATATTCATAGGAAAATATGAATTTGCACTCGTATGCAAACACTGGCAATGAGGTGAAAGCTTCAATGGTTCTCTGTTGTGTAGTAAAGAAGCTGTCATGGACAAGATGAGATTCTTTAAATTACTGGACTGTCTATGATGATGGCTGCAGAATTAGGAATTCTGCAGAATTAGAATTAGAATAGGAAATTTAGTTTCCTATTTTTTTTCTTTGTCACTGGACCTAATTCTGTTTTCAGCCATGCTGGTGTAAAACAGTGTTATTGGAGACATACTGGACCATAGAAGTTGCAGAAATAAAAAGAGTGAGGCTTCTTCCTTTCAAAAAGTACATTATCAATATATACTATAATAAAAAAAACAAAACAGTAGCTGTTAAAAGATAAATTTGAAATTCATTTACATATTTGAACATTATTAATTTATATGTTTAGTATAAAATACTGAAAATATAATTATGCTTCATGAACACTAAGACCAAAAGATATTTCAGCTGTCTATGACAACCAGTACACAGAGCCCATTTATAAAAATTACCTTACTATCTTGTACCTTTTCTATAGCAAAACATTTATATTGTTGAAATACACAGAGCAAGCATGCATTAATTAGACGGTTGATTGTTATTAGTACTGATAGACTGTTTACTGAGCTAGATTAGAACACATTCTTATCAGCAGGAGCTGCTCTAAAAAAAGCCCACAAAGTAGGAACTGTAAACTATCATCTGATTTAATCTTGGATGGGGTGTTTAAAATTAGAGACATCCCAGAAACCTCTGCTTATGACGGTCAACCTAGTGCAATATCCTTCAGATTCTTTCCTTGTGCTAATCTATAGTTCTGAAATCAATCCATATGTGTTCCAGTAAAATGTTGTGGGTTTGATGATTAATTTTTAAAATTTAATTTTGGTCAATTTTTAAATGAGAACTTAGAGAATTTAACTTTTTTAAATTCAAGGAAGTGCACCTTTTTATAGTCACCTCATATCCCTCACATTTTTAGGCATATTGTTCCCTGATCCTTTCCTACAAATCAGTTCAAAGCCTTTTCAGAATCCTCTTCTAACAGTTGCATTAGTACAGACGAAGTAAAACTTTGGTTATATCAGCATTGTCATGAAATCGTGATCTGTCAGCAAAAGGATCTCCCTGGGTAGGTACATGCTCAGATTGTCTTAGCCACTTTCCCTCATGAAATTGTGGGGTTTATAGTTTCGTTTGCATAGTAAAAAGACAATTTGGGTATTAATAAGATATTTCACAGGAATAATAGCACACTTGGCTTCCAGAGGCAGAGAAACACAGTATGCCAAGGGTGAGAAACTAGGCTTCAGTGATTTCATATGGGCACTTTTTCAAATTCAGAAGCTGATGAAAACTGACTGCTCAAAATCTCCTCAGATCTGGTGTTTTAGATTTCTATTGTCAAGTATACTCCAGACTGAAATGTTCTGTAATTGAACATACTGCAGATGGCATCCACCAAAAAATAAATCTAAGTAACATGGTATTGAAATTATCTGACATGGATAGATCCATGTTCAGAACTTTTAGAGGCCAACATTCGTATAAAATCTACCAAGTGAATAGTGATATGCAAATACAATCTTTCTTAACCTCTTGAACTAAAGTCAACTTTAAATATTGTGATGTCTTTAGAAAAAGGAGAGTTACAACCACATTTATATTCTTTCTTTGAGATGATATACCACGAGGGACTATTTTTCAATTTTCAATGACTGCTCCCCATTTTCAATGACTGCTTGCGAACACCCATAAGGAGTCCTGGTATAATCATGCATTCAGAAGGATGCACAACTGCAATACATAGAGATAAAAATTCCTTGTCTCAACACATATTACAAGTGTCCAAAGATGTTACTGTATTTAATTGTTTTATGTTTGACAATAGGATAAGTTTTCCTAGTCAATTTGGTTAATTTGCTTAAAGATAATTTGGAATATTCTCTGTCCTGCCGCAAAGCATCATAAAGTACATTACCCTTTTGCACCTATTTTAATGACTTCCTTGCTGGCCTCAGCTTTTCCTTAGATGCTACCTAGATTTATTCCTAGTGTCCACAGCTAAATAAAAAAGGACTATGAGCTAGGGCTCTCACTGTAATAATGTGGGACTGTCTTGCATCATCAGTGCTCTGTCCAAGACTCCCCTACAGTCAATATGTTTCAGACAGAGAGAGTAGATGTGAGCAAAAACTGAGCTGGGAAGAGAGGTAACAAACTGAGTTATCAGGGCAGCCCTCCCTCATTTGTCAATCTAGAGCTACAAATCAATGACATTTACAGTCCTGCATAGCTATTCTGCTATTTTTGTAGATATACTATAATGTGCAACCTAGCTGAAAAGGTTATTATGGTGTCTAATCAGTGGGCTAAACATGTGTTAACTTCCAAGATCTCTTGTACTGGGGATGGGTGCATGTCAAAGTGACTCATACAGACATACTAAAACATGTCAGGTCTGTATCAAAACAGAGGCAGACACTCTTATAGAGAATGAGGGAGGCATCTGTATTAGTTTTACCTGTCTCTGTTTATGTGCTTGATTTTTTTGTTGTTTGTTTTTTTTTGTTTTGTTTTGTTGTTTTTTGTTTGTTTGTTTTTTTTTTTGTTTGAGTGCATGAATTTAAATCTGGAGCATCTCTTAGGAGGAGCATTTCCTTTGCTCAAATAGAAGGTATTGAACTCACTACAAGGATAAATGGATGAAATTAAAGGGCCTCTGATATATATAAGATGAGAATAGTGCTTCTAATGGTCCCTTCTGGGCTTAAACTTTATGAATCTATGTTTCATTTCCTGCTTGCTCAGTGATAGAGATAAGATATCTCCAGGGCAAATACCAAGAGTCCTTCAGAGAACAGTGGGTAGGCTATTAATCTCAAAGTGCCTACCTGCATGGTTCAGGCTTAGGTTAACAAGCTTATTGTCCTACTTCTATGGCTTGAGATCAGAGGACACTTATCTGTTTTAAAATCTTTCTAGAGAGAAGTGAAGAGCAAAGAGATGTGGAGGAAAGCAATGCAGGGGGACAAAGAAACCAGGGGAAGGCAACATGGGGTGACTGCGAGATAGTAACTGTAAGAGATTGTTCAAAACATCATCAAAAACCGAACCAAACATAATGTAATAAAGCCTAGAAAATAAACTCGGGTGTGGGTAATCCTCAGTGCTAGTTTAATTATGCTCCCCACTTAGTTAAAGTAGCAGAAAAAGATACTCAACTGTGCTCTAGAATGTTGTTTGGAATCACTGTGAACAGCTGCTGCTGGCAGTTTTGAAAGGATAATTGGCTCCTGAGACCAAGCCCACTTAGATCAGTCAGAAACCAGAAACCAGCACCAGAAAAAGAGACTTTGAAACAGTCAGTACAGGAGTGACTGAACTGAAGAATTTTGGTGAGGACCCACAGAGCCAGTGTGACCCAAGTCAATCTGTGCTTGAGACAGTCAAAGGTTGTAAGGAACATACAGTCACATGTTTTAGCCATGCCTTCCCAAGTCACAGTGAATGGCTGATCAACATGTTCAGAGCCTTCCTAACCTGTTCCCTGTCACTAGAACTCACAATGCTTTGCAACCTGCTTGTTCTTACCACTTAGCAGCACACCTTCTCCTAATTTCCAGATATTGTGTCCATTTGAAATTATTAAGATGTTTGCTACTACAGCTAAGGGATAATGTGGAAATCAGGAGGCGAGGTTCAGTCTGCATCTTTGCCAGAAGAGTGTCCATGATGTGGTGTGATGTATGCTACCAAGACCTTGGCTCCTTAGAAGTAGAAACATACTTGTAATACTCAAGTTAAATATTAAAGATCTACAGGATGTCCAAGGTGTGTAGACTAGCTAGTGTACATACTGAGCATACTTCATTGGTGTAACATGCCATCTAGCATAAATTACAAATCTTGCCCTAGCCTCTGCCTTGTTGCAGTTGCTGATTAAATCCACTGGTCTCTGGACACATTAATTTTTCTATCTCATGTATGCCTGGTTAAGCTACCATCAGCTTTTCTTCACAGTAGCAACATATTTTAACAGAAACCATCCCTTACCTCTCCTTCGATTTCATATGTGGCTCTCACAGTCCCCTGGGTGATCTTTCCAGACAATATCCTGTCTTCCTGATTTGTTTTTCCTTCTTATGAGTTTTTGTCTCTTCCAATGAAGAATTGCACAGATCCTATGTTACCTTAACATCATCAGTGACCGGTTCTGCTATTAGTTTGGTGTCTCTCCATTATTCTATCAATTTATTTCACCCAGAGCCATTCCACATCCCCACATCTTCTCTTGTTCTTTAGGATATAGCAAGGAGAAATAACCTCAAAATACAACCTCAACAGCCTTCACATGCTCATGGCAATTTCTTTCCTCATGGTACTCAGGAGCCCTGATCCCTTAAAAGAGTGTAAGGTAGGGAATAGCTGCATTTTTTCAGCAATAAAACTTTTAAT
This sequence comes from Lonchura striata, assembly GCF_050655825.1. Lineage (NCBI taxonomy): Eukaryota > Metazoa > Chordata > Aves > Passeriformes > Estrildidae > Lonchura > Lonchura striata. The sequence continues at coordinate 68,318,529 of NC_140703.1, forward strand.
AGTATTTGCAGGGATGCCTGCCAAACTGGGTTATACTGATATGTCAGAAGCTCTGTTATGATAGCAGGCTGTGGAGATTTCAGTTCAAAGGTTGCAATATCCTGCCAAAATAAAGAGAGATAAACTTACATTATATATGGAGTGTATTAGAACAAACTATCTGTAAAAGAGAATGGAGGCAGAGAGGACATTATATAAAGTTCTGTCTATATGAACTTTGATTTAACCCTTGGCAGCACTGTGCAAGTCAGGGACTGCCCGGAGGAGGCAATGAGGCCAACTGGGGCAGCTGCTTGGCTCCTTGCTTCTGTTCAGCTTTGCCTCATTCCTTCCACAGTCCCATCCTTTGTGTTCCAGTTATGTCCCTACACAAGGCTGATGCTAATAATCCACTTAAATGGCAACACTAAAAAAAGCATATCAGATGCCTATACTGTGTTATACACTAGATTAAGGACTCCCTTGCTGTTGCCTGGGACATACTGATGGTCTCAAGAGCAGCAGTGGGAAGTTTAGAAATGCCGTTATGGGGGCCAGTATCAGATCTGTCAAACCTTCTGGACCCAAGGAAGAAGTATCAAGTTTTGATGGTTTTTTGTCAGTGCACCAAGCATTTCCACAGATGATTCATTTGTATGAGTAGTGTGAGCCAAAATTAAGTTCAAACTCTGCACTTATACCAATAAAGTGTGTAGGAGTTTGTGGATTTTTTAGGAACCTGACTAAGTGATGTCTTATGTAGTTTGAAAATGATGCATGTGTAAGTGCTTAAAGTAGCTCTTATTTCTTTTAGCTACAACCTATCCCTAAATCACCACTCTCCCCTGAGGTGTTCAGCCCTGCACCAGCTTCTTCCAGTGCAAATGTCAATTGTTACACTCAGTGAGTGAGGGAAATGAGACAGAACTATGTTGCTTATATAATCAGTTGTCGCTTATAGATATTGAATATTGTATTTCACAGCTCTCAATATATCCATAATCCCACACATGCATACAAGTTAAAAATGTGAATAATTTGGAATAATTGCAGTATGGAAGCAAATTTTCATGAGTCTGCAAGTAAATAATTAGGAAAAGGTTGATTTAAGGCATTAAAATATTAGCTTTCTATTGTCAAATCAGTTCTAAATGTATCTTCCAAGCCACCAAGTGACTAAGAAAACAGTGCTGTTGGTGCAGGATTAGTCACTGTGTTGGGATGTGTTTCTGCACATGCCTTATGGATAGACTTCTGTGGGTTGAGATAAACTGCATGTTTCTGACATGCTCTTCAGCATGAAAATGTGGAAGTGAGTGAATGTATTTGGGTCTTCTTGTGTCTTTACCCAAAGGGCTTGCGACTAATCTCTGAAGGTGTTTTCGTCATGGTGCAACAACATTATCTGCATTGCTATGGCTTAATGAGTGAACTTTAATTTACTTATGCCTGTTTTGGCCCATAGCCAATGACTTTCAGAGAACAGGACACCTGACAGTGGAAGGATGTCTGTGACTGTAGCTGTGAAGTTCACAATCTCAGCCATGTTTTTGCCTTCACCTCAGGAACCTGATCTCTTTACGTTACCCAAGGACTCCAAAGCATTAATGCAAGAACTATCTTTCTGTATGAAAAGAAGCATGGCACAAAATTGGCCAGGCTATCCTTTATCACAGTAAAATCTGTCATGGTTATTTTGTCAGTTTTTCTTTGATGCATTCCTTATGAGCAAACTGTGTCCCTATTTAAAATGGAGAAGAGGGTCCACCATACTTCCAAGGTGTCCAGCAAGTGCTGCCCACCTGGACTCATGTGCCAGAATTTTGCAGTTTGTATCTTCCAGAACAAGATGCTTTTACTGCCAAATCTCCCCACTCTGCTCTCAAACACAGCCCTGTTCCTCTACTGTGGCTCTTGTGCAATGCTTGGTACCTCTTCCCAACAGGATCTAGAGCTCAGCAACTTTAACACTCCAACAGAGGCAGCTATGAGTGTTTGCTGCACCTTGCTTCTGTGAACATTGAAGCATTTAATAGACCCCACACAGCTCAGCTTGCTCACACTTGCAATGCTGGCTTACTTAGAACTCTAACTACATAAGAGCAGGTCCATATTTTCTCAGTGATTGTCAACACAAATGTGATAGATGAGAGTATCAGCTTTGTTTCCCCAAATTCCACACGTGCAAATTCAGTCTGGGGTTCCACAATGAATGTTACTTTTTTCATTTCATGCAGGAGAAAGAGTAGCACAAATACCTTAGGACACTGCTACGGTCTGAGTTATCTGGCCAGATTTAGTGTCTTCACCTAGAGTGTCGGGAACTCTTGTTTTTGGAGCACTGGTGGGTCCCTAGGAATGCAGTGTGTGACTTGCACTGGCGCTTCCTAAGCAAGAATGGACTCCAGTTTACATTCAATTAAACTGTGTTGCCTCAGACAAGTTAACACCACAAACGTGCTTTCCTCTTCAACATTATCAGGTGTAATCAGGAATACATAGAAAAAGCTGATACGCTAAGTAAGACTGGGGATGGTGTTATTTCTCATGGTCAAGTAATCCACTAAATTATTTACTCAAAGTCACATATAGCCTCTGAAAGAGAATGTCCAATTTCTAGGCTCTCAATATGGCATTTCTATCACATGATGCCTCCACTAGGTTAAAAAGAGATTGTGCTTTTTCATGTTACTGTTTTTGGTTTTCAAGTAAACAGTTTTGACAACCCAGTTGCATTTTTCATTGCCAGAATAATACTGAAATGAAAAAAAAAAATAAAAACCAGTTTGATTAGATTAATGTGGGGCAGAAGACTAGTTTGATGTGATCAGTCTATTCATTTGGAAAAAAAAATTCATAACTAAAAAAAAATCTACTTAATTATCATATTCTGTAATTTTGTACCCACAAATCAAAATATTTGCTTTTTTTCTCTTGAAAAAAATGCAGGTATACTTTTTTCATCCAACTTACAGTAGATGTGCCTTAAGCATAGAAATATTTTAGTAAATCTAATATCTAGCATTTACTGACTAAACGGATTTAATATCAAAACACTGACACATGGCTCCTCAAGTGCTTTCCAAAATTATCTTAATGTGCAAGAGAGGGACACTGCTGCACCCATCACAAGACAGTTAAAATGAACTACGAATTGGAGTTATTGATCTCCCAGACTAAGCCACATAATTGAACTGAAGAGATTTTCTGTTATTTGTGCTATGGCTGATAATTTAGCCTAAGCTCTGAGTGAAACTGATGATCCTTGCACAGTCTTTTATGGCTTCTGCCTATCATCATTTTATTACAAAGCACCATATTCTGTCTATATGGAGTCCAAAATGCCTGTTCTTCAGATAAGAGTTAGACCATGGTACATCAGAATATAATTCAATGTTGTTGCAAGTGCTATTTCAAAGCCCTGAGGGTATTGTAACGCAGATTTCTTTTTCTCTGGACATGTTAGCACTTTTCAGGCATAAAATGTTCTTTCTGCGCTCCTTTAGTTTGGACACCATCAGCCTACCTCCAAGCTATTGGCAGTGAACTTTAGCATTCCTGCTGGGAGGAATATTAGAGGCTAGTGATATCAAAGGCAGTTCACAGCACTGACTCAGGTCCTCAGTGTTTTATAACGTAAGCTTGGAAGCCTGCAAATGGAAGTCTGGAGGGTTCAGCACAGAGAACAATCTATGAGAATTTTCTTATGTAACATGCATACAAAGTTTTGCTTCCAAAAAACCTTTATTATCATTTTTCAGCTGTACAAATTGTCCTTAGACATTTATGCCACACACAGACTGCACAGAGACAGCCCAAATCATGTACACACTAGTTGTGTACCTTTGAGGCTGATAAATGTGAGCAAATATGGGGCTACTGCACCTCAAAGATTAAATATTTCACTTTAGTTTTGCTATTGCTGTTGCAAATTAAGATCAAAGCAATACAGCTACCTCAAGGGCAACTAATGAGATAAAACTTAGTTGTTTGCTAGTGTGCTCATTATTTATCCTGTGCAATGTGCCTTGATCCAAGCACCATTCCTCCAGTCCTGCCCTGGGTGCTGTTCTCCAACACATTTATGTTATTGTCAGATTATTTTGAATGTTCACTTGGTGTGAAAAGCCATTCTTTCATGCATCCATCCTACCTTTTCAAGTAGATCACAATTGGCCTGAACATTGATGAAATTAGCAGGCAAGTAAAGGCAGGCAGACTGAAAATGCTGAAGGGAAGGAGAAAAGTCCTGAGAGAATGGATTTAAAACAGTCTGTTAACCCAGATATTGCTTCCCTCTGACTCTCTAGTGGCTGGCTCACATAGAAATTTCATTTTCTATTATAGAAGATCAACTAAAAAGAACCTCTTAATAAAAAATGAAAGTTTTATATCTGCAAGCTGCTGGAGAATTACACAATTAAAAATAACCTGACACAGTCTAGACGAGAAAACACAAAAAAAAAGCCACTAAATAGGGTCAGAATTTTAATGAAAAACAAAACATCATCAGCCTCCAAAAATGCTGCTATCTATCTCCTGTCCTAAATCCTTGAATGTTTGGTACATGTTTTTCTCTACCAGTCTTCCTGTCTTTCTGTAGTTTTTCTAACATATTTTCTTCCTTCCACATTAGTACGTTATGTTCAAAACACCATTCTTGCCATCCCCAAAACTAAAAGAGAGGTTCACTTAATGAATCCAGCTGTAATATAGGAAAGATTAATTGTGAGTGCAGGGTTTAGAAGTGATATGGGCATATAATTCACGTCAGCAGTAAGGCAGATTTATAGCTCCAAACAGGAGTAAGAGCTGCTTGTTTTAGGTAAAGAGTTGCTCTCAAACTCCTTTATTAAATCAATAGCTACAGAGGAGGACATCAAAAGATGGCCCTGAGCCCCTTCTTGCAAACCCTACAATGGTTCATCATGCTATGGTCAAGTGGTGGAGTAGAGAGGCCCTCTATACCATTTCAGGCTTGCCTGACCTCAAACAGGTCAGCCACGTGGATGCTGCATAACAACAGAACCCCAGGGAAGAGTTATACCACAGTAATTGGAATGGAACTTTGTCATGAGTATCACAGAAACCGCTCTGGGATCCGGGATATAAGTATTACTGCATGTATTTTTTTCTCAGGTCTAGGCTCAGAAATAATGTAAATGTCCTGTTGCAGCCCATCAATGAGAACCTGAGGCTTTTGTTGCCTGCACTGAGATGAAAACATGGGGTTTGTTAAAATGAAGATCCTTCTGGGATCATTAGGACTGTGCAGAATGGAGTGAGCCAGATCTCGTACAGGCTCATCAATACGGTCTTTTGGAATTGGTCCTTGCCGTGAAGTACTTGCCCACCTTACCTGAGCACTGATTTCTAGAGACCAGCTTGGGGTAGTCCAAAACAAAAGCCAGATGCCAAAGAGAAATTTCAGGGGTGAAGAATTTGCCTGGTCCCATCATTATTTATCAGAGAAGCTGTATCAGCATGACCGCTTTGTAGAACTTTACTGGAGTGCCTCATTACATTGATCTACACTCCCCAAGAAGCAAAACTGTATAGCCAAGTGGTGATAGGCATCATGGTTTGTCCTGTTCCCTTTCTAGTTTTGATGTAAAAATGTGAAACAATTTGCTCATTTCCAGCACTGGAACAGGTGGCATTTTTGTACAAAGTGGCTGCACCTCTAGAGGCGGTGCACATGTGTGCCATCTCAGGATGACATGGACACAGGGGAAGGCAGAAACAGCTTAATAATATTGGGAAATCTTCTGCAGGAATTAGCATAAATAAAAAAAAGTGACTGTTTCTTTATCCAAAAAGCTCTTGAATGGAAGCTAACTGAGGAGATAGTCAAAAATAAGTCTAAGACAGTTTTCAAAAGGTAGATGAGATAAACAAGTACTGCCTGATGAAGATGAAGGATTGGGCAGCAACTGAGGAAGCAGAAGGAAAGATCAGATTGACACAGTGTTTTCAGCTAATTGCACAGATCATGTCTTGTTGTATTTATAAGGGGAGACTCTCAGGTCCAAGTTGGGATGAGAATTATGACATATAAAGCATTCACTGCAATCGACAGCTGTGCATATGTAACAGCATCTTATTTCTATTGTGACAACCATTTTTTCCATCCTTTAACAAAAACCAACAAAACAAAGAAAAAAGTACAAAAAACGAGGCTTCCACTTAACGTTTTTCTTATCTTCCATTGATTTTACCTTTTTTTCTGGCAACACAGAGTTTAATGGTGGGGAAAACATCAACCTGTCTTGACCAGGGCTCTTAATTATTCTAAGACAAAATCATTAAATTTGTTTATGTAGTCTCTGCTTGGAGGGTCTCAGAAAATAATTTACTAATCTTTCACAAGAAAGAACATGAACACGAGAAAGCATCATTTTTGTCTCTGAAGTAGGCGCCCCAAACTTTGTAATATGATTTTATTGATTAACACCTAGAAAGATTATACTAAAGTCACACCATTCTTAATGCAGCACTTCACAACGTCTCTTGGTATCTATGCGTAGTCACCAAGGACTTTATGAGCAACTGCCACAAGCAAACTTATTATTACACAGTTGCATTTTAACTGTGACTGTCAAAACTGTTGCCACTGGGAATTTGGCAAACACGGCAAAAATGTGTTTGAGAACTATGAGGGGATATGTCTAAATGAGTACATGCAGAGATATTTGAGCTAACTTTGACCATGCTCAGAGCTGGTCCTGGAGTGCTGTGCTGTGCCCGAGCTAACACACCCTGCTGAAAAGGCAAATTATGGCTTTGTAGGCTGGATCTGGGACCATGCAAACATGCTTTCTGAACTTTCAGGCCAGTATTATTCTGTACAAACTGTGCTGGGGCTGTGTGCTCTCCCATGAAGATGTGCCCATGGGTGCTGAATCTGGTACTCCAAAACACTGGTAAACTGAGGTAATGGCTTCTGTGCATGGGAAATCCACCCCATGGATTCTTAGTGGATTTTTAGTATCACCCTATGGATTATTAGTATTTTGATACTTTCCCCTTATTTTCACTCTTTTTTAGTAATTGCTGCTATTTGTCTCCAAGACAACTTGAATTATTCTTAGCTTCATTACAGCAGGAGCTGTCCAGTCAATCATAATTATCTCTGCATTCTTGGGTTGTAGGAACTTGTTACTGGCAATTGATGTCCCAACTGGACAACAATATGCTAACATTCAGCCCTTTATGAAATATACTTAATATACTCACATACACTGGCATCAAAGGAAATAAAGTGCTTCATTCTGTAACCTCGTATGAAGTCATCCAAGCTGTTTTCACAGAACGCTTATTTAAAACCTTAGATATCTGTCACACAAAGTCAATGACTTATAAAAAGCCAATGAGATTTTTTTTCTGCTATGTGTTACGTTACAGGCTGTGCACATGGGTGCCCACAGATGCACTGGAATTTCTGGTATTGGACACCCAGTGGGATTAGTGGTAATTATCCATGACCTCATACATCCTTTCACACTGCCAAGGAAGGGCACGCAGCAAAGCTATTCTTCACAGTGAGAGTCATCATCACAGCTTGCAAGCAAATTGTTTGCATTATATATCCCTCTGAATAATCCCTCTGAATGTACATTGCCTTAAGAATGTTTCTAAAGCTACTTTTCTTGCCACAGATGACTGTTGTTGTCATTCTCCCATGTATTCTTCTCTCTGATGAGTGATATTGCCAGCAAAAAAACTAGTCATCAGGCCTATACTATAATACATGACAAAATAGACTTGACATTGTCATTGGCATTATCGCTTCTGACAACAGCCAAATTATGCTAGTGTGTTTATGTCAATAGCAGAGCAACTCACCACCTGAGAAAAAGCTTTTTCATACTTGCCAACTAATTATGCCATGTCATCAGCCCAAATGGCAGCAGACAATGCTTCTGGTTCTGGAGGGAGGGTTCCCTTCTCCAGAGCAAACTGTGTTGGAAAGAAAAGCTGCTAATAGTGGCCCCAATGCTCTTCTAACATGGATTACCTGAACTAAGAAATTAAAACTCTTCCATCATATCTTACTCTCCCCAATATAATGTCACTACTTCTGTTCATCACTGTGAGTTAGTCAACCTGTGGAGAAAATTGAATTTGGCACTGGATTTCAGAAAGGATGGAAAACAAAATTTTTGAAGTCTTGAAATCTGATTTTTTTTTGTGATGATGAATGAAACTAAGCCAATAAAAGCCATAATCATGTGCACCAAAAAAAAATAGGAAAAGTAAAAGAGAGTTTATCAAGAGTAGCAAATTGTTTGGAGTCACAGCATTCACCCAAGGTGGAGAAGATCCCTTTCTACTGCAATCTCTCAGAGCAATTTTAGAGAAGTTACACTGTTTGTTAGGGGCTGTGTTGGTTGCTTCTGTAGGCCCTGATGAATTTGTCTGCCCAAATCACTCTATAGTCACTATGCAGGAAGTAAACAGCATTTTATTGCATGTTCCTCTTTTTCTTAATCTTCATTGCCTTCCAGAAGTGAATTGTTCTGCACTAAGTCAGTCTCAGTCTTATGGGACACAAGATAGTTCCTCAAAACCACCTTCTTTGGTGTAGAACAAAGGCTCTATTCCCTTCCTAATGACTGCCCCTTTTCCCATTTCTCTCTCTACTCTCTCCCTGCACACAAATTTTCAGTGCTTCAGTGTCACAGGCCATCAGCACCCCTGCCCTATGCCAAGCAGAGTATGATGCTGGTGGTGGGAGGTGGGGGTTCTTCTTGCTCACCCCATGGAGCTATTGTTATGTATCTTCTATCAAAATGTGCCACTTCTCTTTTTTTCCATTGGAAATGTGAGATTTCATTTACATGAGATTTCATATATGCTGGATACTTCTTCCTTGTTTTCTTTGTTAACCCTAAAACAAATTAACCCAGTCCTCAGGACTGCGTTTCTTCAACTAACCACTGATGATTTGTTTACAGCAGGTTGCTTCCATGCCCATAATCCTCCACTCGCTGTCCCTCTAGCCAAAGATTCCTGCTACTGTACCATTCCTTTACAATACATTATTTTTCTAGGGTCAAAAATATTTTTTCTGTATAAAATAACAGCTTGCTAAATAGTATCTGCATTAAAAAAATATGGTTATACTAGATGATTATGTAAAACTAAGCAAAAGTAAAACAAGTTAGACAGTAGCCACGTGTTCATTAGGAAGCTGCTGGTAACAGCAGAAGCAAAGCTGCAGGCAGCCCAGGACAAAGCCAGCCAAACTCTGATGAGTCTGGGGGCACTGTGGAGTCAGAGTGCAGCTCCTGGTGTGCTGCGGCAATGACAATTTGCATCTGTTGAGTTACAGGACTACTCTTAGGACGCTGCTCAGGACACTAACTCTTATAAATTTCACCAGAGTGCATAAAACTAATTTAAAATTTCCAGCAATGTTTAAGATCAGGAGTGACTTGTGACTTGTGACCTCAGCAGCCGCAGTTGTCGCAGTTTCCCACCAGACCTGCCCTGGAGCAAGGTGGGCTCTGCCCTCACCTGCTGCAGCCAAGCTCCACTGCAGGAAAAGCCTGCTCTGGGCCACAGTGATGAGCCAGACACTGCGAGTTCCATGGGCTGCTCCTTCCACCTGAGGGTCCTGCCTGACACCTTACTTAACTTTCCTGCTCCTTCTCAATGGGAATTCCTCTCTGCTGCTCAGCAGCACCATTGGCGCTGCCTTCAAACTTGGGATATTGGTCTCTGCTTGATTAAAGTCAGCAGGTATCTGAGAATCTTATCCTAGAGAATTACTTGACAAATGACAGCTATGTCTTGATACTGCAGCAATTTCTCCAAAAGCCTATAGGATCTGGATGCAAATTTCTAATGGGGATGCTTTGTAGAACAGTCTCAGTGATGTTGTTCAGTGTTAGCACCAATTTGTGGCTTATTTTTGCAGCAACTGTGGATGGAAGAGGGATTAAATAGATTTTACCTTCAAATGTAATATGATTTGCTACTATATATGAAAACCATATCTCCTTTTTACTGTATATGTACATTTCTATTTTTTTTTTTTTCAGGAATACCTGCAACTAGCATATGCTTTTTGCTATGGAAGTCAGATGGTTTTTATCTATCATATATTTTTCAATGAGAAAATACAAAATCAAATCGAAACAGCAGGGGAAGTAGCATATATATGCACAAAGCAACATGCAGTCATGCCTCCTCCAGGCTGGAGCTGTCGTCACTTACAATAAAGCCAACAGACTGCCTGTGCAAAATATGCCAATAACCCATCTTTTTCTTCAAGCCATACAGAGCTTTGCATGAGGTGTGATCCAAGGGAAGTACTGGTTTTGGGAGAGAGCCAATATCTGAGAATATTTTCCTCTCCATCTGATGTGAAAGTGCCTCAGTATGGTGCTGCAAACTCTCATGGTTCTGGCTGACAGCTAGTCCAGATGTCTGAGGTCACACGTAGCACCACACCACCAACTGCATCTCAAAGAGACACGTGAAAGCCAGCGCTTTACATACATCACAAGTCTGTAAGGCTGAAAAAATATTCTCTGTATGGCACAAGGTGGTTTGGTGTCAAGTAGTTTGAAAGCCTTCCCAAACATATGTGTTTACTTTGCTCTAAGGCACCAAGTCAGTTCAACTACCAGAGAAATCAGATCTAAGTTTGAAGGGTTGAAAAAAATTCCATTTTCCCTTCTATCTCTGAAATGACTAGTTTTAAAATCTGTCATCTGCAGATTTTTTTACATCATGGAAGCTTGAGGGGCTGCTAACACAGACAATGGAACAGAGTACTCTAGAGCAGCAAACTGTGAGTAGTGGAGAAATTGGACCATGACAGAGCTGCTGCTGCTATGACATTTTCTCCCCAAATTGTTCCACTTACATACTGGTTGGTGATCTGTCGTGCCCTTAAAGCTGTAGAAAAGAAAATTCTCAATCTAAAGCTTTTTTTTTGCAAAGAGAACATGTTTGTCATAATGCATTTTCAGCATTTGTATGGAAAAAGATAACATAGAAGGCATCATTCTTGAGTTGTAGATAAGGTGAATGTCAGCTAGCATAGTACTGTTTACCTTGGGAAAATTCTGTTGTTACTGATATCAAAGCAGATTTCTGTCTGTCCAAAAGCATCACTTTTTGTAGTTAGGCCATTCAAGTGCTTGTGGAATTAAACACTGATGCCTTGTTGTCCTTCCAGAGCAATTTGGGGAGCACAGGAACACAAGATAATCCATCATGGTTTTGGGAATTAGGATGAGGAGCAGCATGCTAATGTTGGGGCTTCTCTGCCCATGGCAGGTGAGGATTTATGAGCCTGGGCAGGAGAAGAAATGAAGAATTGAGTAGTCCACTGGGCCATGTAGATCAGTGCAGCTCCACAAACACATTTTCAGCACCAGGCTGAGCCCTCCTCTATACCTCATGACTGCCCTTCAGAAATATCATTCCTTTATGTCACCATGCATTGGGCACCCACTCAACCACTGCCCTTACACCACTCCCACTCCTGGCCCTCTGTGGACCCCCCAGCACTGCTCAGCTCACACTGGGGCTCAGATCCAGCAGGGAACAGTGCCCTGCAGCTCCTGGATGAGAGTTCCAGGAGCAGCTTTGTACCTTCTGGTGTGCATGGAGATCCTTCTTTCTTCAAAAGGTTAGTCTTTTGTTTCTGCAGAAAAGCTCAGTAGTACTTCAAATCTCTCAGTGATTAAGCCTGCTCCTGGTCCCTCACCCACTTATTATATACATTTGGCATAATTTGTTGCACTGGTGCTAACCACACTGAGGCTGTGGAGGAACTGGGCAGCTGTGGTCACTTGCATAATGCATGATGTGCCTCCAGCAGCATTGTACTCCTTTGCTCTCTCACAACAATAGAAAGAATTTCTGGGTTTAATTTTTTCCCTCTTTTTCTCTCTTCACCTGGTCTTATTAGCCTCCCTGGAGGTCGCCATTACTAGGCATGTCTCCCTCAAAACACATACCCCCACACTCCTCACCCATTGCTGTTTGCTCTACTGCCAGTGCCTAGGGCTATCCTGAGGACTAATTCTCTGACAAAGCATCTAATGCAATTCTCTGCATTTTCTTCTCATTTCAAAAACTAAACCCTGCCGTCTGCTATCTTTGTCCAGGTGTACCATGACCGCTTTTCACTATTTTCATGTTAAACTAACCCTTTTAAAAGACTGACTTTTAAGCAAAACCCTTAGCAAAGAAGGTTTTCATTTATTTTTTTAGCACCTGTGGTACTGCTGCTGCCTGTGGCCACCTCTGGGGCTGCCCTGTCACCAAGCCCAGGACCTGAGGCAGCTGGCTGCCATGGTCAATGAGGTTATCTTTAGCTTTCAAAAAGACCACTGCTGCTACTCGGGCACCACCAGGGAGGTTTTCTCTGTTGTTACAACTGTTCAGCCTTTCAAAGGTTATTTTTAGGATGCTAACCTTTGAGATGAACCTTCACACTTAATCTCACCAGGTACTTACGTGACTGTTGGGAATAATCAGGTCTATGAAATTTTAAAGTGAACCACATTGATCTCTCAGCTTCACTTCACAATTACATCTCTCTTGCCTATATACATAAGTCTGTGCATACACATCCATAGATGGGAAGGTGTTGATGAGGCAAGATGTCCTTGAACATCTGAAAGTCAATTACTTTATTGTATCAAAGCCAACACAGGTGACTTAAGTCCTGTCAAGCCAAGGAAAATTACTGAAGGTAAATGAATGAAATGAGGAAATAAAAGTTTAAATGGGTTGGTCTCACAATGGAGTAGCTAGTCTCACAATGGAGTAGCTCTACTGGCTTCAGACACTCTCAAATTTATATTTCTATGCATTCAAAGCAGATGAAAAACAGAATTAAAATTTTAATAAAAAGTTATTCTATCTTGTGCCTTTGGGAGATATTTTAAAAATTCCTTTGTTCTTCACAGACGGAAGCTCTGGTTCTCATTGGTACAGTGAAAGACTTTATTGTGCTCTCTGACACTACATTTACATTTAAGAAGGATATAGCATTCCAAATCTCACAATACGTTTTTTTTCCTGTTCAATTGACTCTCTGGATTCCATTTAAGATAAAAATCACTCAACAAATACTGTGCAAGCTCTGCAACAATTTTGAGAGAATAACTCCAAATGTCAATAATAAAGTAATTTATTTTTATATACTGTATTTTTAATTCCATAGGTATCTATTTCTTGTTGTAGCATTTACATGTAAATTCCAGTGCTACCCAGTACTAAGCATGCTTTTGACATTCTACCTTATCAGGTCTTGTTGATTATGTTGATTGAGGATACAACAATGTCCATAGCATATTCTTTCTTAAATTCTCTTTTGTTTTTGGAATTGTGTTCCCATGCTTCTTTTTCATTTGTTCTTGTAGCTTGTAGCTGATGTCAAACTTCATCCTTATTGCCACTAACTACTTTTGTTAGTGAATTCACATTTCTACAGAGCAAGTTTGTATAATATAAACAGTAAAGACAATGTGAAAAATAAGAAGAATGGAGAAACAAAGAAACACAAAGAAATAAAATGGCATTCATTCTGGTCTGACATAGTGTTGTTAATTCACAAATACTTAGGCATTCTCCTTTTTTATGGAAATGTTTATTAAATCTCAGAAGTTCAGAAATCTAATATAAAATGCTTTTGTCAATTTGTCTATTTGTTATCTCCCTCTTTGTAAATTTTCTTTGTTCAGACTGTAAACAGAAAGAGTATTCAGTGAAAGAAAAGCAATCAAATCCAGCATAATGTTAAGAATACAAATGTGGAATATCTCTGTGTTGCTGCTGCATACAATTGTTGATGATAAATTAATTCTGAGAAAAAGTGTAATTTCACTTTTTGAGACCACTGTATGGATTCCGCATTTGCACGTTCCCCCATTTATTCCCACCAGCAATCACAAAGCTGTTCAGTGCATGGGATCCAGTGGTAGACCCATGACACAGGGCTCATATTTTGGTAGGACTAGTGGTGAACATGATCAAGGAACTGAGCAGAACTGACACATGTCTGCGTGGTGTGGGGCAGATATAAATAAGTATAGTGGTGAAGGAAAACAGGGTCCCATTTCAGTGGTAACAAAAGCTTCATCCTTTTGCATAAGCTACTTGTAAAACCTTGTCCTGAATAAAAAAATGTTAGGCCCATATTACAATCTGAGCAATGCTCTGATTAATTTCTAAGCAACAGTTTGGGCATCCAGTGAGGTCACAGTGTTGATTACGCTCTTGTCCTTTTACTTTTTTCAAGTCAAAAGTCTACCCACATCTATTCTGAGTTTACTACTGTGCCCATTACACAGAGTTTACAAGACTGTAAGTATCAGCCAGCTTTGCCCCTTTTCTTTTCTGACAGCAAAACTGCACATGAACCTATTTGATGTCAATGATTCTTTACAAATTCCCTTCATCCTTCCTCTAAAACCTTTTGTCTCATTTAGATATTCCAGTTCAAGGATCATGCAGCTATTTTATCAAAATGCATTATTTGTCTAGTGTGATTTGTTGACAGTAAGTTTAGGCTTCACCATCTCCTCTTACCAAGATTTTGCTAGGCTTTGAAATTGTTATTCAGTGAAATGAAGTGGTAAATCTGTCCTCATCCATGGTATTCAGACCACTGACTGGAACATTTTTGACTGACATTATTAAAAAGAAATATAACCCCAATCTCTTTTATTTTCAGTTTTCTGTGTCTTCAGTGATGTATGAAATTTCTTTTAGGTTATTACAAATCTTTATCAATTTTTTTTCTTCACTTGTCATAGTAACACAGTCCTTGTACTATGATTTTCACTTGTGAAAGAGCATGACTTGGAAGTTAAAAGGGGCAGAAATCTTTGCCTGGGAAAACTATATATTATCTGCAGCGGGGCTTTACCTTCTTGGTCACACCAAAGTGAAAACGGTGGGTTACAATGGAAATTTGATTTTGAATTCTTAAAGATGACGTGCCAGTTGTTGTACTCTGACTTTTATGGAGCTATGCTTACTTGAAGTTTTTACATGTTTTCTGAACACGTGGTCTCTATTCTTCTTTAAGATGTCACAGAAGAACATTAACCTTAGAAAATCCTAAACCAGTTATTCTGGGCAAGAGGAATGATATTCTCATTATAACTAAGAAGTCTTCTGAGAAATGGAAAAAATGGAATAGGGATTTGTAACTGCTTTCAGGAAAGGAAACAGAGCCTTGATATTGGCAAGTTTTAGATGCAGTACTTTAAGCAGACATTCCTTTTTTTCCTTGTTACTCAGCCACATCTTCCAAGATCTACATGACTGATATTGGCCACGGAAAACAGAATTTCACCTGAGCTGGAACATAGCACAGGACATGGCATCTAACTAGTGATCCAGAAGATTGCCAAATCTTGTGATTACCAACTGATTATGCTGGTGTAAAAGGCAAATGTTGTTCATTGCATGAATTTAAGAAAAGTGAGGATTTAAGAGTTTGTTGTGAATTTAAGAAAAGTGAATCAAAGAGTTTGTTGTCTTTTCTCTATGAAGACAATGTAGGGATTAATATTATCTATGACAGAATTAGTTGAACACACTCTTTAGTGGAGTATTTAACTAGTCATTTTTCTTTCCCTTTTAGTTACAGTAAATAAACGTACATTTAATTGTGTGCTGCTGAAGGTCACTTTAAAATGTAACCAGGTTCTTTTCCTTCCCCATTCACTTCCTTATGGCATACCTGTCAGGATTTTTATGAACTGGAGATTTTTTTTCTAAGTATTATTCTACATATTAACTTACATATTTAATGAAGAAAAAATATGCATGAGCAAGTTATCATTTTCAAGCAGAACTTTCCACACTCAGTTCAGAGATGCTATGAAAAATAAACCACAATACCTGTCAGGTAGTCTGGAAAAGTTAACATGATGGGCATAAAAAGCATTACAGCTATATCTCCCAGGAGGAGCCATGACAGTGAAAGCATCTGAACTCTGAACTACACCAGAAACCCCAAGAAAAACACCCAAGAAAACCCCAGCGGTATACAGTTCAGAAGACTCAAAGTGTTTCAAAGACCCTACTGGTCATTTTTATGAAAGTATTTTCTAAATTCTTTATTATTTTACAGTATTTTATACAGTCTATTTCATAAGGTCCTTTAAGTCCTAATTCAGAACAAGAAAAGATGTTAAGCCACCAGTATTTCACAAGCATATATGTTTCAGCTGTCATTCAGTTTTGCCCTCCATAATTCAGGTCCTTTATTAATGTCCATAACTGAAACAATTCTGCCATTTTAAGCATGGCATATGGCACTAGTTTGACATATATATGCCATATATATTTGAGACATATATTTGACATACATATTTGACATATATATATTTGAGATACTGGGCAAATTGTGGCTTCTCACAGTCTTTTTGGAGAAAGATATTTGGTTCAGTTGCTTACCCTGAAGAATTTTAGATGCCCTAGGGTTTCTGGAAGACATCCACCACAACATAGGACCCATGAGAGGCTGATGATCACCTGGAACAGTTGCTAGAGGCTAGTGCAGATGCTTAGAGGCATCTCAAAGACCATGACATTGATGAAAGGTTACTCCTTGACAACAAAATTGGGTTAATGGGACTTGTAACACCTAGTTTTAGACTCCCAGCACAGATTCCTGTGGTAAGAGTATAGTCTCACTAGACTCCCTAAGGCATCATTAGAATACCTGAGCATAAGTGCTTAATGGCTTTTCAGATACCTTGTGGAAAATGAGACATCTTCCCGGGACTTGCAGGCTTGACAAACACTCTGTGTTCCTCCACAGGAACTAAGAGATATGCAGGTTGCTTAGGAGCAGAAAAAATTATTAAAGCAGAGGTATTAGCAGCTAAATCCTAACTCTTGTGAAGCAGAGGAATAAAAGACTTAATGATAGGCTTATTTCTAGATTTGGAAGCTGAGAAACAATTTGAGATGTCTTCAGGGAACTCATCTGGCCTCTAGCTGCTTATCCCGAAGGCACATTTTTGCTATAATGAATGAGTGGTTTACATTGCTCACTAAATGACCAGCCAAAGTATTGGGCAAAGCATTTTTAATATGAAAGTACAACAAAGCTTGTTGGCAAGGTTCATTCTACTACTTACTAGCTGCTTAAAGCACAGACTCAGAGAAATTGGACTAAAATCTAAAATCAATCAAGTTAGAACTAAAATTAATTTAAAATTGTCTATGTGGAGCCTAGGGATGGAAAAGGGATAGGGATAGGACAGGTAAGGATAAAAAATTCAGCATGGACTCCCCTGCCAAATTTAGCCACAGATTTTATTAAAGGTTTAGGCCTAATAGTTTAAACTGCACTTTAACTTAACAGCACTTAATTAACAACCTAATTTAAAAAAAACTGACAAAATATTCTACAGAATTTACTATAAGAACAACAGTGGTTATACAAGCTCACTTACTTAGAAACCTAATGGGCTTGACAACCTAAGAGAGCAAAATTCATAGTACATTTGCTGTAGTACATTCACACACACTGACAGAAACCGTAAGGAGTGTGTACAAGGTAAATATCTCTGAAAAATTCCCCTTGAATTCAGTGAAGCCAGATACATTCACATCTTCTCAACAGGCAAAGAGCTGAGCCTCGAGGAGTGGAGGTAGCGGCCCAGAATCTGTCATTGTCATTTGGCAATTCTTCAAGTTATAGCAAACTTGAGAGTTCCCTGCCTGAGATGCCACTCAGAGCACGATTCCCAGTCACAGCCTGCTGTGGTCCAGAAAATCTCAAAGGGCCTCACTTAGGACCACTGTTTATAGGTCTCCAAGAGTGTTGTCTTTAGTCATAGCAATTCTCCATCCTGGCCATAACGCGCATCAGGAATTTCCTGTGAAATTTCAAAACCGATGTTATTCTACTGAAGTTGTACAGTCAAGAAAAAACTTTCCAAGGCTGTTGGTAAAAAAAAAAACCCAGGTGCTCCTTAGACAGCTGAAGTTTCTTGGAGAAGACAGTGTTTCTAACAAGAGGAGCTTAACCCAGATGCTTTTTGCCAAGGCCAAGGCCTAATGAGCGTTTGTGAGATCACAGTGCAGCTCAAGTGGGCTGGGTGCACCACCACGTAAGCACACTGTCAGATCTACCTGTAATCTTTAGGTGTCCTGTCCGACTCTGGCATTTGAAACCACATCTATGTAAGGACAACCATATCAAGACCCGAGGCTCTGAGGATGGTTGGCAATTACCTTAATATAGGTGCTTCACATCACATTAGGTTGACTGCATCCCACTCTGCATAATTGTCTGGCTGAGCCCACCTGCCTGTCTTGTGAGGTCGTGTGGAAACAAAAAGGAATGCAAACTTGAGGTAGAGGTAAATTAATTGGGATCTCTTAAGACTTTTCTATTTTCTTCTAACTTCTTTCCTCTTTTGATATGTAACAGAGAAGGAAAAATGTCTGTCATGTCCTTCAATTTGTGTTCAGGTTATGGGTCAGGCACTTAAATAAAATGAAGATAAATAAATCAGGAAAAGTAATGAATAATAAAAAAGAGGAGAAAGGAGATGGGGTGTAATTAAGGTTTAAGCTCTGGTACTTACAGAAAAAGTCATGTAATAAAATTTAAGGCTTCTGAATTTTGTGACTTTATTTCTTCCTTAACTGGATGTTTCTGATTGTCACTGGGGGAAAAAAAAAGCAGATTAATTGTACACAAAATATCTTTAAGTGAAAAATCATAGTCCATTTAGTTCTGGTGTCATGTGTGACACTCGCTTCATACAGATTTAAATATGAATGGCATATCTAAAGTTTAGGAGTCCTGAAGGCTATTCATCTCACAATACATGCCCAAAAAACTTCAATATGTACCTTTGATGTTTGGAGGGGTGTCATTATGACAAACAGTCAATATGACATATCAGCCCATTCCGTACACTGTCTACATACTACCCAAGGTATAAAATCAAGTGTAAGGTCAAGTATTCAAGGTTCATAACCCTGGAGCATTCAAATTAACCTAGAGCCATTGCAGAAAAAAAAAAAAAAAACTACATGGAATTTCATATTTCACTAAGTACCAGCAGTATGTCCTTAGACATTCTATCTCTTGACTAATAAATTACCTCAGGAAATAATATTTATTTACAAGGTTTTGCAAAGGAAAACATTCTGAAAGTTTATGTAGGATAATTCTGAATATGAAGGAATGCATCAATAAACTTCTAATAAGGTCATTGACATTTTCCCCTTGGGATGGTAGAAATCTATCTACCAGTATTTCATACCTCATACTTGTGTCAATAAGATCCCATATAAAATGGGAAAATGAATAATTAAATGGATAAGAAAACATGCTAGAAACACTATTTTCTTCTTGGTTTTATTTTTTCTGCTAATGGTTAAATGCCCTGTTGCATTGTAGCATGGAGCTTTGGGGAAAGAACAACAACAACAACAACAATAATAACAATAAAAATAAAAGATTGGTGGAAAGGCACCAGGAAATTCTACCTGTTATTGAAATATGAACACATATTTATCAGGATAATAAATTTATATCATTGTATCTTGCCTTGAAAGTAAACAGTCTACAATATAAGGAACATGGTAATCATGTAAAGTACAACAGACAATACAAGAATATCACAAGTAAAAAGTCTTTGGAGAATATCCTGAGTTAGCAAATGAGAGTATAGGCAAAAAGTACTTGGTGATTGACTGTGAGCATAGTATATGAAGGTTTGAAAAAATTTTCTAAAAATGACCCAAATTCTAAAATTTTCTTGTTTCTGATATGCTACTACCCTGCAGTGGGACGATGTATATAGAATGATGCTTGAATTTTTTAGCTTTCATATTTTTCAGATCCTGTACTGCATTACTGTATAACTTTGAACTCCATATAAAGTGTAGTAAGATCTCTTCACATTTTGGTCAAAGCAATATTTCCAGGCTTGAGAACCAAGGTCATCATCATAGTCTCAGGCCCCAAAAAGTATAAACAAAAGTGAACTGGGGGGAGAGAACTGTGGGAATATGACTTCATTACCTGAAGCTGTAATTGGACAATTAACCATCTGATATTCAAACAGACCAAATTCTGCAAGGCTTTTGCATTGCCCAGGGTGCATCTATTGCAGGCCTTTAATAAATACCTACTCTTCTAACTCTGACTAGTCTCTGTTCTAGGTAGCCACTCCAGGCATCAGTATGAGACACATCCACAAAGTTTTTGCCACTGAGTGTTTCAAAGTGATTATGAATGGGCTAAATAAGTAGAAAGCATAAAACAGTGGGTTTGAATTGTGCAACCCTCCATCTAAAGTAGGTTGCAGTGAAATAATTTCCATGTTAGAAACTACCTCCCCGCACCACCCACACTCAATATATTACAATGATCAGACAAAATGCTGCCACATATTTTCTTGTAACTTTACATCTATTGATTTTAACATTAGGGGGAAGACTTTGGGGAATATTACTATACTTCATGATTATGATGTGGGTAGTGAGTTTGTCACTTTTTCAATAATGTGCTGCTTTGTCCTCAGAATGTTCATGAAGCAAAAGAGCAAGCTGTCTCCAGGAATACAGTGCAAGCTTTAGAATGTCTGCTCTTTCTTTTATCCTTCTGACTTCCTTTAAGTATAGAAGGGGGTTTTAGATTAAATATTCAGAAGAAATTCTGTATGGTGAGGGTAATGACGCACTGGAACAGGTTGCCCGGAGAAGTCAGGGATGCCCCGTCCCTAGAAGTGTTAAAGGCCAGGGTGGTTAGGGCTTTGAGCAACTTGGTCAAGTAGCAGGTGTCCCTGCCCTTACCAGGAGTTTGAGACTATGTGATCTTTAAGGTCCCTTCCAACCTAACCCATTCTATGACTCTGTGATGCTAGCAGAGGAAGCATTCTTCCATATTGTCATTTTTAAAGTAGACCTGTAACTATAATTCATTACTTTAATTTTATTTTCCCGTTTGTTTTCAAGCCCATAAGCCTGAAGGCTCCCATCACACTGTCCTTCATCCCTACAAAATATTTCTGAAGAACTAAAAATTAGTATGAATATTCATGAGAGTTTAATAGTTTATCACCCCTGCTGGAAGATACACTATGTATCGCATCTTTCTCAGAGGGGAGAGACAGAGTTAATTACTGTTCTCTGCTTTCTCTTTCCACCATTACCTCTGTTGCTGACAGGTAGTTTCTTCTGGAGTGACTTATGACTTGGTTCTTGCTGTGACTCCTTCAAGATAAAGACCTTTGAAGTCCTGAATGTAACATGTTTCACTGAAATACCCTTTTGAAACAAATGCTTAATCTCAGACACTGAGTACAGTCAGGATCTTTCTCCATCTCTGTGTTTCATTACTCACCAATGCTTCCTTAACTGTTTATGCAGCCTTCATTGCACTACTTTGAGCACACCTATGGTTCCCAAACTCAAGGCAATATTTGTCCACATAATTTCTAACCTTCGTGAGTCAGTGGAGCCTCAAGAGTTACTCAACTGCCCAAATGCAGGCTCCTAGTCAATAATGCCAAGACTATTGAACATAGTGGCTAGACTTCCATTCACTGTAACGGGAGCTTAGATACCTGGCTTACAAGTAGACACCTACATTATATTGAATCTAGAGCTAAACACCATTCTTTGTACAGTGTCTCCCTAAATGCATAAGGATCTTGGTTTTGCTTTGTCATGTTGCAAGGCAGCAGGTACATATCCATGGCAATTGTCCTTTTGAACATTTTACTAGTCTCATCTTTTCAAGGGGCCTGAGGAAGAGTGACATTCACTTAACCATGCTTCAGTTTTGATTCACTTCTGACAGAAAAAAAAAGGAGGTGACCATAGCTGTTTGATATTTGTAGTGAACCTGAGATATATCACTAACACTTGAAGTTAAAATCTAACATCTATATGCAGATTTCCTTCTTTACAGCCTCTGGAAACCAGGAGGGATTCTCTGATGTATCTCAAATATCCTTAAGCAGCTAGGTCCCATCCTTCTTCTCAGCTGTCTACCAGTACTTCTATGGAGTAACATGGAAATCACTGGGAGATTCAGAATCCCAGAACCATTGAAACACAGAATAGCTGAGTTTGAAAAGTACTTCTGGAGGTCATCTAGTCCAGAACTGTTCAGATCCTTTTCTGAAAAGCTGCTTTCGAGCCAGGTGACCCCAGTTTATGGCTCTTGGGATTTTCTCTCCTCAGGTGCAGAACTTTGCACTTCATCTTGTTGAACTTCATGACATTTCTGTCCACCTATTTCTGCAGCCTTTTAAAGATCTCTCTGGATGTGAGCCTGACTGTCTGGAGTATCAGCCACTGCTCCTGGTTTTGTATCATCAGGCTGCCATCGTTTCTGAGGCTACACTTTGCCTCGTCACCCATATCATTAATAAGGATTTTAAACAGAACTGGGCCCAGTATTGACTGGTGGGGTACATTGCTTGCTACTGGCCTCCAAATAGACCCTTTGTCACTATCATCACATTTAGACAATAATTCAAGGATGAGAGGAAATGTTCCCTGAGATGGTCAGTCTCTATGCTCAGATCATGGAAGTAAAACAGAGTGACAGAAAAACAAGAGATAACAATTAAATAGCTACAACATGGTTTAGGACAGATAAATTCCATGTCTGTGTCCACAAATATGCTACAATGCGAGTGTACATTTCCTCAAGACCATCAGTGACTGAATGAATACACTGATTTTGTACAATGGCAAACTCTACTGGAGGCCAGAAAATAAATCAATAAATCATGCTCCTCCTTTTTTTGCCATCATTATTTTTTCAGTTTTCTCTCAGATTGAAATCTCTCTTGGGTATTTACCTTCGTTTTTTTGGAGTGGATCCTATGTTACTATATTGTGCTTATGTTCTGAACTCTTCAAGAAATGATTTTTCCATTCACACAAGTGTGCTGAAGTCCTTATAAAGTATCATCTGGTAGTTTCATTAGTCCTGTTTATTTTCCCTTCCAGCTCTTACCTCACTGTATAATTAGCTCACAAGATACTGTGCTACTTAATGTTCCTTTTCCAAGTAGTATTTAGTTAGCTTTTTTCCTACATGATAGCACAATCACATGAATTGTGAGTCTTTAGAGTGTGAATACATTTTAAAGAATGAAGTTTAATGATATGCAGTAAGAAACGTGCATGACTCAAATCCACATAATCTATTGGCTTTCCAGACTTAAATTTTTCAGATTTTACAAAAAAAAAAAAAAAAAAAAAAAAAAAAAAAAGCCTGCCTAGTAAATCTGCTTATAAACACTCCTGCACTGCACTGTAGCATGCTTTGATGGTCTCATTCACCTCCATGTTAGTGCAGACTGAAGCAGCATAATGGGAAATCAGGCCTGCTAGTTCTCATACAGTTTCTGTAATTTGTTAGTATTGTCTCTATTTCAACATATGAATTTGGCATTTGGGAGAATGAGAATCTGGCACTCCAGCACCAGGCAACAGCTCTGAAGATATTGCAGGCAGCTTGCAACATCCTTGGTGGTATAAATTGATCTTGCCCCAAGAGAGGCTATGAAGGTTATTTGCTTCAGATGAAGTTTATGAAATATATTTCTGATCTGTCCACAGCACCCAAGAGCACAAAACTTTAGGCCTCTTTCTCCTGTAGATATATCAGGTATGTAATAAGCAGTTTCTAAGAAAAACACATTGCTTGCCATATGTAGACTTACAGTCCCAAGTAATAGGATTATTGTCATGAAAACAGCAAACTGGATTTTTTACCTACAGGTATCTGCTGCTAATTCTGTCTGAACATACTTAGCTACCTTTATGACTGCCAAACATAAACTGTGCTCATCTTTTCTCTTCCCACTTTTCTGCATAGTTTGTTTGTGAGATGTTAAACCCTATTTTATTCTTTATTCTATTCAACTATTCTATATTCTATTCAGTTAAAAGATAGGAAGTCTCAAGGGTGGCAGAGCACTGGAACAGATTTCTCAGAGGGGTTGTTGGAGTATCCTTCTCCAGAAATATTCAAAACCTGCCATCCTGTGCTCTAGGTGAACCTGCTGTAGTAGGAAGTTGGATTAGATGATCTCCAGAGATCCATTCCAACCCTAATTAGTCTATGACTCTGTGATACTTTGAAAATTAGGAATCCAGAGTACTATATGGCATCACAAGGGGTGGTATAGGAATGGGGATCTCTCTTCAACATTTCCTTGAAAATACCTTAGTCTCAAGATAAAGAAAGATGATGGGTGGGGAGAGGGGTATAGTATAACCCCAAACAATCACACATAGGCATTTTTACTAAATTAGACACATTCACTGGAAATTCACAGCACTAAGCATGCATCCTGCTGACTCAGGAAAAAATGCCATCCATCAAACCCATGCAAATCAATATTTCTTGATACTTCTGAGTATTACAGGTTCTGCCATGATAAAAGGAAAAGAATATATCAGTGCCTAGGATTTATTAAAAAGATCTGCTGATGATCCCACACCAAAACAGGGAAGAATTTTATTATTCACAGAACTGAGTATATCGAGTGCAATGAAGTCTGAGCTGGGCAAACCAAATAAAAAAATTGTTCCAGAAGTGTGCTAGCAGACAACCAGTGACATGAAGCACTAAAAGAGAGACCAGATGAGTGGCAAGCAGTGACTTCCAGCTCAAATTGCAGCTTTAGCAGGGGCTGGGCTGCCCCAGGCTCAATCTTCCACACTAGGCAGCACTGAATCCCACCTTTTGTTTGTGTGTGGTTTGTTTTGCTGTTCTGCCAGGACAAAGTACAGTGGGCAGAAAAAAGCTGTTGAGATGAAAGGCTTTACACTCTCAAAGGCCACCATCTCAGTGAACCTGGTTGCAGCCCCCTCCTCATTCCCTTTTCACTGTGATTGTGGCCCCATCTTCTCCTTTGGTGGAATGTGTTCTAGTGCAGCACAACATGCTTTGAAGTGCAGCTCTATTCTGAAGTGTAACTATCCAAAAATGTCCCCTACTAACTCATCAGATTTGTCACTTTAATGTGTTCAGAAGCATCTGAAGAATCTGTTCCCTTTAATGGCAAAAGTAAGCTTTTACTACATTTTGCCAGTGATAACTCGATGAAGCCAATACAGCTGAAGTATTGGAGTAGATTTAATTTCTTCACAGCCGTGCAAAAACAATTTATCAACATTCAGTCATGGGCCCAATTGCCAATTATAATTTCGAATTTCTAATTACAATCTCAGATCCACAAATTCACCAAGGAAGTAGATGAATGAATTTCAGGGTAAGATTTATTTACAGACAACGATCTCAATGAAGTAATAATTTAAATGATGTAAGTTATGATAAAGTAGTAAAACAGAGCCTAGCTTTCCAGAATTAAATTGGATCTACAAGGCTGATGTCTGTCATAATTTTTTATTAGTAGAACATGGAGAAGACACTCAGGTATAGGATGGAGCGCTATCATAGCACTTAACACTTCTGATTTTTTTTCCAGAAAATTGCAATAGCGTTGTACAGTGCCAGAGTGTTGAGTGTTCCATAAATATAGAAACAAAAACCTCTTTGGGAAGGCCAGAGTTTGTGAGTTATAAACAAATCATCTAATTGACAATTCTGGGCCCACTAATGCTCTCCTAGTTCTGGCAAGGTCGTATTTTGCTGTAAAACAGAAGTCTGGGTAAAAAAACTGTATTTGCACTGTGGAGCAATCCTTCTTCTTGTATGCACTATGGCTTTCCTCTCTCCATTCAAAATTTTTCCTGGTGCTAAGCTGTGATTTTCTTTTGAATCCTATCTGCAGATAAAGATATTAACATTGCAAAGTAACTTAATGTTATCAAAAGAAATCCTAGGTTCCAAAAGTCCCCTTTATTTTTATTATATATTTTACTATCCAATATTATTTAAATGTCACTTTTATTAAAGAGTCAACCAAGTGATACTGTTATGAAGTGAATTCCAAGTCCTTTTTTATGCTGCCTTCTTTCAGTCATTTTTACAGTAAGAAAATTATTCTCTATAAGAAAGCTGTGTGTGGAAAATGGTCTTAATTTTGTAAATGGAGTTCTTTTCCCCTGCTTAGAAATGGGATTCTGCTCCAAGATTTTGGAGCTTTAAGCAGCACCAAAGGTTTAACACCAATGTCACAATTAAAACAATTTTCTGTTCTTGTAGAATATAAAAGTGAGTGATTAACAATCCCTTTCACTTTGTCAGAAGCATTGGGAAGTGCTGTTCAGTGTGGATCATAAATCAAGGAATTAAAGAAAGAGGCAGAGAATGGGAGAAACTGGTTAGGGTTAGGCATCTCCTAAGTATTCCAGCAGGTTGAAGCAAAGCGCAGTAGACCATGGCTATCTATCCATCTAAATGGGATGGTGATGGACTATATTCATATCCAGCACAGACTCTGATTTATTAGGGGTGACAGAATTTTCACAACCTGATGTTTGTATGTCCGTTACTTGAACTACATGAGCAAGGAAAATAATGCTGCTCTGTTTACAGATATTACAAAACAAAAATGAGCAAACTTTGAAAGAATATCTCATATCTCCCTCCTTGTCCACATAAAGCAAGTTCCTTCTAGATTTCTAGACAGAACTCTTGATGTATTATAGTTGACTGGGAAGACTTTTCAGGACATACAAATGAAACCCTTTATTTGTTTGGGGTTTTTTGTTTTGTTTTGGTTTGGTTTGGTTTGTTTTTTTTGCTAATTATGTGACTTTGATGT
Source organism: Lonchura striata (assembly GCF_050655825.1). Classification (NCBI taxonomy): domain Eukaryota; kingdom Metazoa; phylum Chordata; class Aves; order Passeriformes; family Estrildidae; genus Lonchura; species Lonchura striata. The sequence goes on from NC_140703.1 coordinate 68,345,225, forward strand.
TTATGAATTCCCTGAACTAAAATGTAGTAATAAATTTTAAACCAATCTTACAACTTGTGACTGAAAGTGGCTCAGCCCTGTCAGTGAAATGGGCAGGTGCCTCATTCTATGCTGTCCTGGAAATTGTGGGTTTCTGTGAGGTGCCTAACTTTAACAATCTGTGTGGGCTATGAGCTGTGTGAGCTGTCCTGGGTACTTTTCTAGAATTCTGCCAAGGCAATGACTTTGCAATACACAAGTTCAGAACAGTCAAAAGGGACGATAAGCAACATCAGCAAAAAAGGAATGTTCCAGCTTCCTCACTCATTCCAAACCCTGTCCCCTTGGCAGTATGATAATTTCATGCAGGATTTTTGACACTGGTATAAGGACTGTGATAGTGTTTACAGAGACACAAGGGAGCCAGTCTTCAAAACTACTCAACAAAAGTCCAATTAAATTTCTTGACAGCTGTTAACCCATCTCAAAACAATCTTGAATATACTTTTCATTCTTCTGGGAATAAACCAATATAATGATAGAGGAAATGTAGCAATATATTTTTTCCCAGGCCATGTTTTAAACTGCAAGTGACAAAACCAGGCAACAGTGTTCCATGAATTGTTGAGTTAGGTGTTTATGGCAGGTCACAAAGCAGAAAGAGTACAAGCTTCATTTCCCACAGATTTGGCTGGTCCTGCAAGGCTAAATATCAATTTTTTTTTCATTCATCAACATCCAGAAGAAGTCAGAAATTGAATTTACAATAGATTTATTTGGAATCCAAAAGTTTTAGGCACCCTCAAGTGCAACACTAAGAAAGTAATCACAAGAAGAAATTCTGTCAGAAGTAAAAAGCTAAGGCAAGTAATTCCATTAGACTGGAGATATTTATGTTTACTGGCTTAAATGAATACACCATTATTAGAGTAAATAATGTCATTGAGTTCTAGCAAGTCTAATGAACCTTTGCACTTTCAAAATAATTGCATAATGTTCCATGTCTCTCTATGCTGCTTGCTTTGCCAACTATCTCTTTATCAGCACCAGACCATATAAACAATTTTTAAGATCACAACCAAAGGCTTAGGTTGAGAGCTCAGTGGTGTATGTGAGTGCATAATTTTCACAGAGGTGAAAAGACCAAAGGAAATATTTCTATTTTTAGCATGGACCATATTATGAAATGTTTGTTTGCATATTTCATTCTCATGCCCCAGCAATGGCTCTAGTTCTTTATTTATAAGCAAAAGAAGAAATATAGCCTTACAATTCTCTTTGCCATGAGGTTTTCTTGTCCTGCTCATAAGCCTCTCCTCCAGCTGCTCCAACTCAGGCAGAGAGTACAGCTGAGAATTCATCAGGGCTGTGCAAAGATGTATTCCCTTTCTATTGCTAATCCAGGAGGCAGGTATATCCTTGCAGTTTCAGATACAGAATGGCCACCAAAGCCTGAAATTAATCCAGTAGCCAGGCTCATACTCAATTACCTTCTCCTGAAAGACCCTCCCTCTTTATGCAAAGCAGCAGACAACTGATGGGGGAAGCTATAAGCATTAGAGGGCTCTGGAAATGTTGTCTTCTGTGGCTGCCAGAGATGAATTAAGGGTTGGGGATACAGTTCTCCACTCTGTTTTTTATCTGGAAAAGCACTTGTGCAGGAAGATAGTTTGAGAATACATTAAATAAAGCAACCACTGTAAAGAAGTAAACACCAGGAAGGCAGCTTGATTGCAAGGTAAACTTTATGTGGTCTTTTTTCAATGTGAATTTTTTTAAACAGTAAAATGTAAAGCATTGGAAACTGTATTTTTTCTTGGTTCTCTTTAAGTAAAATGTGTATATATATATATGTAAAAATACAACCCATGAGTATTTTCCAGTGATACTTCCATCTTATGCTAGAACTCCATTTCTGTCCCTGGAAAAGCTGAAAGGAGTCATACACATGTGAATATTGGCCTCTGTACAGTAATTCTCAATAAAGATACAAATTAATGTCAATGGTGATGATGTTTTTTCATAGTATAGACACCTGCCCACTAGAAACTGGACTGAAGCCAGCAGATATAGTACTCATGATATCCAGCCACTCCAGTGCTGGGCAGTATTCAAGTCAGTGGCACAAAACAAAAAGCTTATCCACCCATTACATATCACCCAAAACATACAATCTCCCTGAATATATATAATTCTTCAACATTGATTAAAATAGCTTCATTAAAAAATGTATTCAAGGGCCCCAGAATTTTAGCCTCTGATGCTTTTTTATGTAGGCCAAAGAGTACTTGTTCTACAGGATTGAAGGAGGATTAATCAGCAAATTGGCTGCAACTTCCTTCATAAACAGTATGTTGATTTTTAACTACTATATTTTAACAGTATCTCTGAGCCCAAGACTTGATTTTGTGGCATTCAGCATGTGACTCACGTTCTCTTATAACTTTGAATTATGCATTTGATCTTGTCTTCCAATTTTAGTTTTCACCCGCAAAGATCTCAGCCAGTCCTAAACAAAACCAACCAGCATGCTTCTAAGGTTTTTTTGTTTGTTTTAATTTTTTATTATTCATGAGGACTCAGAGACCCAATCCAGCCCCAGGCTGAGTACTTGTGCCTACCTGAGCACCTCTCATAGTCTCACCATCTGTCTTAAAGTTTCTCTTTTTCTCTCCAGGTTTGCTTCCCTTTTGAGACTTCAGAAGCCTTGCTTTGCTGACTGAATGGAATGGATGTCTTTTTTGAATGCTTATCCACCAGGAAATCTATCTGCTACTCTATCTGGAAATCTATCTACTACTACACTGCCTCTTTGTGTGGCCACACCAGTGCATAAACAGCACTTGTGACCTGGGTTGGGAAAGACCTTTCTGAATGTGAATCTCTGGCAGATAAATTGTTCCAGTATTTTTGTTTCCCTCATTTACTCCTCGTTCATGCTATTTGTAGGACTACAGGACAGCTCAGTTTGCAAGGGATTTCTTATTTCTAATGCAACATCCTGCCCCATGCTGGGTTAGCTTTCTTTTCAGCAGGGTCTGAAGCATCTGTCTCCATCCTCACTGTAGGTGCCCAGGGACTGCTGTTGGGTGCCCCCAAAGCTGTGTCCTCACCAGGCTCAGCAAGTCCAGCTCCCTCCTCAGCTTCTCCTCACAGCATAAATTCTCTTCCTCCTCCCACTCTAGTGGCCTCAACTGAACTCCCTCTAGTTTATCAATGTTTGTCTTGAACTGGGGAGACAAAAATGGATCCAGTAGCCTAAATGTAGTGTAACAAATGCTGAGCTGAGGGAGTAATCACTTCCTTTGCTCTGCTGGCTGTTTCTATTCATAAAGTCTAGGATATTGCTGCTGCCAGATCCACTGCTGGCTCATATCCAGCTCACCATATCCAGCTTACCAAACCCAAAGAGCACCTACAGCAGAGCTATCCCACAGCAGAGCCAATACACCCCCATAATTCTCCCTGCCTAGGGGCAGAACTTAAATTTCCTTATCGAATTTCAAGAGGTTGCTGTTGCCTGCTCCTCCAGGCTGCCCAGCTCCCTCTGAATGCAGCCCTGGCTTCAAGCATGTTGACTGCACCACACTTGTGGGTGTCAGCTGCAAAACTTCCACAGTTTCTTTAGGCAGTCTCCTCTCTTCTCATGACCTCCTTCTTGCTAGATTATATTTGTTTTTATCTTATCTGCTTACTGAACACAAGGTAAATTGCAGCCTGCCCTACTGTTTGAGCTGGCAAGCAGAAGTCTCCCAGTTTAATCCACATCACACTCCCTACACAATTCTTTCTCATTCATAATATCCAATCACATGGACCTGAAGAATGTAAATTTCCTCACTGCTGCAACAAGGCGTTTTTCTAACAGCAGTGTAAAACCTTAATGAAAGCCTACAGTGTACTTTTGCAATGCATCAGTAAGACCAAATGCCAGCTATTTCCATGCTAGCTGATTAGGCTAATCTCAGGAAAACCAGCTAGTGAGCTGTGCTAGAAGAGTATTTCCAAACTGGATTCCATTCTCTGATATGCAAATAGTTCTTAAACATTTTCAAAATGTTCCTTTAATTTTAATGAGCAGATTTTTTTTCTTTTGTTGTATGCAGGCTTTTGTAATATTTATAAACATGCATTTTAAGCACTGATAGTTCTCATATCAGTGGGGTTCACAGATTCTGAAAATTTTAAAGGAAGAGTTGGTCATCCAATATTTGCTTTATTTTGTCTGGTTTATCATGCTAATTAAAGGATCATTAATTTCAAACACATTAATATATGCAATGTGGCAGCAGCTCTCTGGCCACAGAGAATGGGCACAGACTTTCCCAAGCATTTTCCTGGGGAAGGCTGTGAGAAGATCAGAGAAAAAATGAGAAGCAATTCTTATCTCCACTTGTTGCGCCTGCTGTTGTACACATGTGGAATGTGTCATGGAGATTTGTTTACCAAAGGGTGATTTCTTAATTGGACACTGGATGGTGTTTGGATTGATTGACCAATTATGTCAAAGCTGTATCAGACTGGCTGTAAGGGTTACTGAGCTTCTTAATTAGTATAATATAGTATAAGATGATATAATAAAGGAATTGATCAGCCTTCTGCAGTCATGGAGTCATGCTGATTATTACATGGCTGGGGGCCTGCAGCAACATATGCAAAGTTCTATGCAAATAAAAAACTCAAAGCTCAATTTCTGTACATTTTGCTGTTTCCCTGTATAAAAAATAGGGTAGGGGTCACCTTCTTCTAAAAATATACATAAAGTATATTTTACAACTCAAATATATGTCATCAAGTATTTATAGATCAAAATAGGGTAACCCCAAATAGATGATACTAAAAATGTCAGTGAAAACATTAGAATGGAAATACACCCACCTATTTGTTTGTCAGCAAAGTAACAAACCTGGACTAATGCTTTTCCTTTGCCAACCTTTTCTGGTATTTTTTTTTGGTTGGTTTTTTTTTTTTTTTTCAAGCCTGTGTAGCATTAAAGAGGAAATAATGCATTCTGTCTGCCTATAAATATTCACATACCCCATTTCCCTCAGCTGCTCTTTTGTCCCCTGACTGAGATATATGGATGTTCACCTGAAAAGCAAGTGCCTGGTTGTCATTATTCATGTCTGAATGCCAGCTCCAGAGCAAGGAGAAGCCAAGGCTCTTGAAATAAGCAGCCGCCAGGGGAAGCTTCAAATAGCATCCAAGAACTGTACCTCTGACAGTGGCCTCTTGATGACAAGGCTGTTCCCCCTCCAGAAGGCCCCAGCTGAAGAGGCAGATCAGTGTCAGGTTCAGGATTTGTCTTTGTCCTTTCTCCAGACATCACTTGTTAGTTTTATTGGCATGGTCCAAAACAAAACTACAAAGATAAAAATATCAATCAAAGGATACTAAGGACAACAGTGAAAGCATTATCTAGAAATACAGTTCCTATTTATTTGTAAGTCCCATCCAGAATGAGGTCTGCTGCCTTCTCAATGACTCAACATTATACATGCTTTGAGATCCCTGGGACAATCAAATTATTGGATGCCCTCTCCCAGTGCTCCCCAGAGAATAAGGAACTGCAGTCTGATTCTTCTACTTGAGTATATTTACCTTCTCAAGCCTTCATTTGCTACCTCAGATTGGAATAAGTTAGCATTATTTGCCCTACATGTCTATAGGATTCCCAGAGAAATACACCAGCTAGAGACAGGCGGGGAAATGAGTTGTCAGTGCCCATCATCTTTCTGAACTTTGCCTTGCCATAATTATGCAGTGCTGCATGTTGGCTATGCCACTTGCCTAGCATGTGTTTGATGACAACAATCCTCTGTGTCTTGCTTTTTTAAGAACAAAAAAAGCAAGACTGAAATCCATCAAACAGCTCTATTTCACTATGCAAGGGTTTGTTTCATACATGCATTGCTAAAGCATATATCTAAAGTGGTAAACACACAGTTTGCACCAAAAGTGAACACATCTAAAGTAAGGTGAAGGTCCTCAGATGCTGTCCCCATTTACATTACCACAATACATGTACAAATGAATAGTTTTAAATATTTGAATTACCTTTTGTATAGAAACAGCCCCATGGAAAGAAGGAAGAGATCTCAAGCTCCTAACATCTCAGAACAGAGACATTTCATATGTCCATTGGATTTTCTTGCTGTGAGTAGTTAGTTCTAGTTTTGCTATCAAGCAGGAAGTGTGATTGGCATGAGAAAACTTATTTTGGATGGCAAAATAAACACCCATAAAATCTGAGACAGTCCCATCAAGCACAGATATAAAGCACCCAAGAACCCTGTATTTTAGCTAGCTATGTTTTTCCAATAAAAAATGCACCACATTTATCAGATCCCTTTCAATTTGCAGCATGGATTTTGCCCTCAGTTTATTCTGTAGGTCTTCAGTTTTTCTAAAGCAATTCACTACAAATTCTTTTTCTGTAAGAGAAAGAGAAGATGGAGAGAAAGGACAGGCTGAGGATGCCACGCTGCTCTTTGCACTGACAAATTCTCCCACCATGCTGCTTGCAACAAGCAATATAACCAGTAATGGCTTCAGTAATCACAATGCCCCATGTTACATCGTAGCCTGGCCTCTCTCTAACAAAATCATTTAATGCCCTGGAAAATCAGCCCAAAGATAAAGATTTTTCAGTACTTCACAGAAAAACTATTAGGTGTAATTTCTGTCACTCTTTTAAAGATATTTGCAGGCACATGCTTGAGAAATTATTGTCGCTGAATGATTAAAATCATGTTTTCAGCATATATGAGATGTGAAAACTACCTACTTTCTATTTTTTAATTCATAATGGTAATTTTTAGGATCTTCCAGTATCTTCTGTCTCCAATACTGAGGAGCCTGATCACAAAAAAAAATATTGAAGTTAACTGAAAAATGGTCCTGGGAGGTAGAGAAAGTGTTTTTGTTTCAGTTTTATAAACATCAGTTTGCCTTGCAGACAAACAGACGTAGTTCTTACTGTCACACACTGAGGAGAAGAGAGCAGAAGAGGGAACAGAAGAGGGTGGAAGTCACCTCAGCACTTCAAATATTAAATATCCAGTATAAAATAAGCTATTAGAGAGCAAGAGAGAGATTTCCCAAGCAGAGTACATCACGCATTAGGATAGATGGCTGGGGCACACTGCCTGCCAAAGACATCTCTCCCCACTGGTCCTGTCAGGAGCTGAGCCAGCCTGAACAAACAGCATTTTGACAGCTGAAGCCTGAAGTCTTTCCTTTAGTACTGCTTCTTCCAAGGTGACCGTGGGAGTGCCTTCCCATTGGGCTGTCTCCTTGTGCAACCTAGGTCAGTACTCCAAACAGTTTAGTTCCAAAAATGAAGCAGTATCCATGTCACAACTGGCCATTGTGCTCCATTCTTAAATTAAAACCATTTTGTTAATCAAGATACTACTTACAATTTTACAGAAGAAACTAATGCTCTTGAACATAACTAACAAAACTATATCTGCTATCTAGCATTTTAGACCAATTTGCTCTGCAGTCTCCTCAAGCAAACCTACAATCTGCATTTATTTTTAGGGCATAGACTGTGCTAGCCAGAAGAGAAGACCAGTACTGAAACTGCAAATATAAGCCACAGATCTCTGTTCCCACACAAAGAGGTTTCTTCAGTAGAGTCAAAATACTGTTGATTTATTTGCAACAGCTTTCTCTATCTCATGCCATGAGTCCTGAAGGAAGACAAGGAGTCGTGCTGTTCTGCTTACTCATGCAAAGGAAACTAAAATCTCTTATGAAATAATAAATGCTCTTTGAAAGACCTATTGCCAGTCTAATCACTCTGCAAATCTTGCATTTAAGTGGCAAGAATGCCTGTGCTGCTCAGTAATGAAATCCAACACTGAAGCCACGTGGAGATGAGGAATAGGGATGCTTTAATACACCTCATTTTCCCTTCTGTTCCAAAGTAATGGTTGCAGAGACTGGTTTCTGCATTAGTAAGAGGTGATATGTAATAGCAGTGAATCCACAGAGGGGGACAGCTGGCATTAAGGGTCTGCAGGGCATATTACCCCTGTTTCAGGGAGCAGTACCTCAGTTTTGTCCCATGGACTGAATGGCACAACTGGCTGGAACACACTAAAGGCTCTCCTGAACCACGTAATTTTGTGTACTTCAAACAAGAGCAGTCCACCTGTTTCAGAGACTGCTCCACAACCCAGAGCAAGGTAACAGAGACAATTGGTCTGTACTAAAATACTGATCTGGATTCACCAGACATTGTTTTCACAAATTTGCTGGCAAACAAAAGCTACATGACTGAAGGGCTGACTCTCTGTGGCTTAATCTATACTACTGAGATTAGATTGTCAAAGCTACCTAACAGGCAACTCATACCCAAAAAAGGAACTATTTCCTAGGCAGCACTACACCATATTTCTAACTCCACCTTCTATATGGGCATCTTTTACCAGGATAAACTACATATAAGTTTGCATTTCCACACTCCAAGCTAGTATAGCTTCTTTAGCAAGAACTTTACATTTCAATATTTCATAAACTCTGTGAAGTCTATACCATTCTGCACCAAGAAAAAAAAAAAATCCAGGAAGGAATCAATGCGACTAAACCTTTCTCTGGTGAACCAGAACCCTGCTCATAAGCACATTTCATTCCAGCAAAGCATAATTGACCTCACACACTGAAGGCCTTCTCCTTGCCAGTCTTATCTTCACTAATCGGATATTTGTGTGAGCTAGAATCTGCTTTGTTTAATACTTAAATAATCATGAAAGGAATGTGGCCCAAATGTGAGAAACCTTTAATCCTCCCTACCCCTTCCCAAAATGCAAGTGCCCGTAACAACACGGTGCAAAACTTTTAATATATCTTTCCTTTGACCTCTTGTGCTCTTTAGCTCCTGTTGGTACATAACCAATTCCCTGTGTTACAATATACATTAATTATCTCCATGTTCTTTATAGCACTAGGTTATAAAAAGTAGACAACAAGCCTCTTTTAATATCTGAGGTCTGGATCCAATAGAAGATAGGTGTACTTGAAAATAACACTCTGCAAGGTTTCTGCCAGGACTTCTGGGTCTTGGGGTAGAACCCACAGCTGAGATTTAGCCTCAAAAGGGTAATTATGGGCAGACATGCAACCTCAGTAGAAGTCACCTAAGACTTGTCCTTAGGAGACGCTAAGTACAATGAAATGTCTCAAACCCAGTCCCTCAATAGAGTTTAACTGAGGCAAGACTGGAGGAATATACACCTCCGTATTCACATCCATACATGCCTACACACACACACATACCTGTATATCTATGTATGCATACAGTCTGGACCCACAACATGGTGTCCTGCTCACTAGACAGAAGCCTACAGTCAGTTTTGCAAAGATACAGACAGTCTCTTCTTTGCAGAAGCAGGGTTGGAAGTGCTAACATAGTGATGAAGAAAGAAGGAAGCCAAGGCAACTTCCTTCTTCAGCTTGTCTGGTTACACAACAACAGCTTCTGGTACTTCTTCCATGTCTGTTAGGAAGAAAGTTAATTTGCGTGTGGTCAGTGTCCTTGTCTTTCCTTGACGTGATCATACTATGTAGGAAAACTCTTTACACTGGGAAAAATCAGAGAGCACGTTCACTTCAGAAAATGTGGTACTCGGGGCACTCACCTGCAAAACAGAAAACTCAGGCTCTAATATTCATATCCAGAGTCCCTTCTGGGGTTTTATCCAGGTGAATAAATAGCTGGTAACAAGTATGCCACACTGTTCAGAATGTACCACCATTATGGAGGAAGACTCATCCCTGTTCCCTGTCATGGCATATGAATCTTGCATTTTTGCCTCTACAGGTCCTGGCACAATACCCTTGACCATGACTTACAGACTCACAAAGTGCTCTGCAGGAGTTCAGGTAGAGCCAAACTTGCTGAATGCAAGCACTGGTGGTCCAGGTCTCCTCAGAGACTGCCAGCTGTCACTGTGCAAAGGAGGACCTCCTTCATCAGCTGTATGTTTGAAAGTAAACTGTTGAGGTTTTTGGGGAAAATAAACAGCTGTATTCTCAGTTCACACCAAGTAGTAACATTTAGCCTTTCACTGGACCATAACTTTGGGCACTTGAGAACATTTTATCACTAAAACTCAGGCCTTTCAGCTGCTTCAGCAAGTTAGTCGCCATGGGGAGGCAAAGAAGAAGTACTCTATTGTACCAGAGTAGCCTGCATTCAAAGTTCTTAAATACTCTTTTGTTCCCAAAGTCTTTGAAAATGAATCTGGGCAGGGAGTAAGCATCATGAGACTTTTACAAACACCAATGAGGAACTTCTGAACTGTCCCTTGATCTTATATTACAAAATGATGTCCTGTTCAAGACCCAGCCTAAATTCTGATGAGTTAAATCCCCAGCAGGAAGGCCAGAAAAAAAATGATCCCAAGCTTTGATCATCAGCCATGGTCTTCTGGAAAATATGGAAGCAGCTCAAACAGAGTCCTGGTGTTTCCAATCTAGTGACACATAAGCACACCTGGATACGGGGACAACAGCACTGCATGAAATCTACCTGTCTGATTACTTGGACAGAATAAAAGTGTGATGTTGGCAATGCAATAAAATGCTCCAAATCTGAAGTTTGTGTTATATAGATGATTCTTTGTTTTCTGTCCCACCTTCACTGTCGGTGTCCAGGACATCCCTCTGGCTGCCCTGGTTGTCTCAAGACCCTGGCAGGGGTCTCAGAGACCCTGACATGAAGTAAAAAACATCTGTGGCTTCGATTTTAGCCTGTGGAAAAAACTGTAAATTTTGTATGAGGAATTACAAGTCACAAGGGTTTTAGTAGTGTGATATTTGAACTAACACAGGGTGGAAAAGTAGAAATTTGGGTTTTTTAGACTATAATATGGAGGAATGTGGGCATGTCTAGCCTTTTTCTCCGTTGTCTTGTCCTCCATGTCTTGGTGTGCTGGTGGCACTTTTCTATTGGTTTAAGGTAGAGATTCACAGTCTAACATAGGTGATAGGCATTGGTAAAGAAACTGTAAACATAGACATGTAGTTTTGAGTATATGAGGTGGGAGGCTCGAGGCAGAATGCCATGGCCTCCTTGCTAGCTAGAGCTCGGCAGGTCAGAGAAAGAATGTTATAGAGAAGAAGAAATAAACAACCTTGAAAGCACAATCAGAAGCATTCCAGGCTCCTTCTTTGGCTGCTTTGGGCTAGGGAGAAAAGACTCTTTACGATCTCAGGGTCACCCTGACCATCGGAACCCTGAGAGAAATCAACACTTCAATACATTTCTGTTTTCTCCCAATGGCTCTACTTTTGTCTCTGAGTCCAGTTCCTATTCTGTCTGTTACTGCCACAGCTGAACTACTCTCAGGAAGTCAGGCTAGACTGCCAGACTTTCTGGCAGTAGTGCTCCTTGGAAAGCTTAATCTCACCCTTTCTCTGTCAGGGAGAATGGGATGCTCTTCAAAATGCTGTAGTACTGAATTTTCAGAGAGGGGAATCCTCGCATGGCTTATGCATAGTTACACTTACTAACATACCACAGAGAAACCCACTGACAAGCCTAATAAATTTCTTAGGGGAAAGGAGTTCAGTGGCACCAAGCACATATAAAAGTATGTGTGAAATCTTGAATCTTTGTAAAATGCAGATAGTGAACACATGAACTGTCACCCAAATTTTTCACCTTATTGATCTCAGAGCTATACTTGAATCTGGCAGAGGTATCACTTGGAATGGCATCATTTAGGGTTTCTGTAGTACTCAGTTACTAATTGACCAGCTTGGAAAACTTCATAACTGGAAGGGTCAAAGCCTGAACTGGTAGCACACATTTGACTTCAGCTCCAGGCATTGATTGTAGCTAATCAAATTCCTAACTCTTTTATGAGAAAAAAATGCATCTTGCATTTTTTCTCCAGTCTTTTTGAAAGGGAAGAGTATAAAACAAGGTGCTTCAGACCATGGCATTATCCTTTCTCTTCCTTTAAAACCACAGGCAGGTTGAAGCATGGTGGGAATTACCACGTGTTCTGCAGGAACAAAAACCTAATTTCAGGGCCATCAGTGATAACCAGTCAGCAGAGGCCAGTTACACATGGTGATTTCCATACTTCTCCAAAAGTAAGGAACAAGACTATTAGAGGTCTCTTCTGCAATAAAAAGACAAGTTGTAAAATGTTGAAAAAAAAAAAACTGCAGAAAAGACACAAATATGTCCCCACTGCAGATGTCCACAGCTAGTCACTGATGTCCACAGCAGGAAAATTGAGGCATGAATCCCTGGGGATAGCTGAAAAAATAAATGATCTACTCTTTACATTCGTATGAGCCTAGAGATGGATAAACAACGGAGTTACAAGGCCTCTCCTTCTGCTAAAACCTTCTGCTTTGTACTTCCAGGCCTGTACCATGTGACATTAGCACAGGTGGCTGACTCTCATACTTTTTTGTATAATCCACTGATTTCAAAGATAAATGTGCATATGTACACATTTTACTGAGATTAGGGCCTACCCTGAAATTTTTTCAATATTTCCATGACAGTTTAATTACAGAAAATGACCACTGAATCTGCAGTTTCTGTAGAAAGGCTGTATAAGGGTTGGGTAACAAGACACATTTTATATATTCTAAAAAGCTTTTCTGTAGTCTCTATTTATCTTTTACCATGTAATTTCCTAATCTAAATAACCATAAAACCAGATCAAACCTTTTATATGGACAGTCTTATTTAGAAAGAAACAAGGCTAAATTCAATTTAATTTAAATCACTTCTAAAGTCCAAAGGAAAGCAAATTATAGTGACTGGAAGTAAGTTTCATTTTGCATAATAGTTTCCACTGGTTTGGAAGATTAATGTAACTTAAATAATCAATTTCAAAATCACTATTTTTAATTTGGATCATTTTCCCTCAGCATCAAAATGTAGGAGGCTCTGAATAGCAGCTATTTGTTAAACTTCATAAGCCCTTTAGAAAGGATTAAGAATATTCTTAAAAAAATAAAAAAGAGCCAACTTCAGTAATCAGAGAACCACAAGATGAAGTCTAGCAGCCATTAATGATGTCCAGTATCATCAAGCACCCTGAGCTTCACCAGCAACCTGCCGACATCATGCACAGTCAAGTGATAATACAGTGCTGGAAAACATCATTTTTAAAGCAGCATGATCACAGTGAATTTGGATGACCCGATTCTGTAGGCTTGAAAAGGCCAGTTTTCTGAGCTCCACTCCAAACACCTCCTGTCTCCTAGGTCACAGATTAGACTTCGATAGAAGCTTAGGTTTTAGAACAGCTTTCGTGTTCCAAAAATGTTGTCACAGACATGGGATCTAACAGTTAATTTGGCAGGATATTGTTCCTTTCACTAGCACTGTGACATATGGGGGTGGAGGAGGAGAAGAGATGGGAGTGAAAGGTGGTTGTTTTGCATCCCTACTCAGCTTGCTTTCTCTTTTTTAACGTAGTCATCCATTGCAATCCCTGACTGAATAATCTTGGCAAGCTCAGGGGCCAGATGTCAAAGCCCGGCTTTGACTGTAACTCTCCAGCACTGGCATTTGGCTGTGCCATTGCCTTATGCATGGGCAGCCCATCACTTATTTTTAAAAGAGTAAAGCTATTGAGTTTGCATCATTAGGTCTCTGCATTCAATTCAATTATTTACAAAACAGCCATTTTTTAGCCACAGAAAATTCCAAGTGGCCAAATAACTCCATTCCTCTTTTTAATACCAGTAGACAGATCAAGCATTATCTAGGTAATTGGCTTCTTCCTTAGTAATCTAAAGTCACTAATCTTGTTATTGAATCCAAATACCTCAATCAGCAAGGAATTTGGAGAGCTCACCCTGGGCTGCATTTGTGTTTGTACTGTGGATGCCTGTAAACAGTAACGAGATGTCACAGTAACTTGTGCATGAATAGGGTCAGGCTCAGAGATGGCTGTATATCAAAGCTAATTAGAAAAACAAAATCCTGGAGGATGCGAAAGCATTGCTCTGAAGTGCTGCTCTATTTGACAGCTGCGGAAGTGTGCCAGCTATTGCCATCTTCTGTAGGGAGTCTCAGTTTTCTTATACAAACTCTTCAGCATGAAGAGGGGCAGCTGAGCTGGACCCATAATAAAGAGGAATGAAGTTAGATTCTTTTTGTGGAAAGAGCTATCTAAGCATTTGAGATTTATCTATGGAGCTATATATTGCTGCCTAGTGATGGGGGAGGGATGTGTGAGATGTGTCATCATTTCAGCTCTTATAAAGGAAAAATGAAATATATTAGTTGGAGAAAACAATGCCATTATTGTCAAGAAGAATGAATATTGCAAGGAAAAAATGCAACTGAAAGAAAATGTGTTATAGTATTGTTTTTAAATATTCATTTCTATGAACTAAAACTACTGTTCTTTTTTATTGGCTAAGGTGCTTCACATTAATATTGGAAACTTCTGTATGGAATTTCCTATATTTTAATATTTTCGTGCCCTGCCTGGGATATTAATGTTGGGATTACCTTTGAAAGAGTATTACTACTGGTGATATATTCAAAGTTCAGCAACTTTTATGACTTTACCAGTTTGAATTAAAACAAGCAATGGAGGAAGCATGCAGCTATCATGACAACTCTAGATTGCTACTTTAAGTAGTTGATGTGATCAGGGTACTTGAAGCTTTACCTTTGGTCACTGTCCTGGAACTTCTCCTTTCCTTCAGCAGCAAATCACTAAGGGAGGAAAAGCTGGGAGACTTGGCTCCATGGACTTAGATTCAGGATTTTAATAGTATCATAAAGTAATGTGTTTCACATGATGCACCTGTTTAGATTCCACCATCAGGCCTGTGCTTTTATTGTGTAACTTACTTCTTGAGCAGGGTGGAAAGTGTGTTTAATAGATAAAATGTTCTGATTGTGTTAAAGTGGATATGATTCTTCTCCTTCAAAATGGGACATTTTGTCCCATTGAATTTAATCATAAAGTATTTGTACTCACTGAAACTGCATTGTATTGGGCTTGTGTGAAAGGTTTTGCTACAGGGGTGGTTTCCGTGGTATGATGCCAAGATGTTTCCCCGTGTCCAACAAAGACAGTGCCAGCTGTCTCCAAGACAGGCCTATTACTGCTTAAGACCAAGCCCAACAGACCTGGTAGAAGTGCCTCTGGGGTAACAGATTTTAGAAGGGGGGAAAAAACCCACCTGCAAAACATCAGCCGCAGTCAGAGAAAGGATTGAAACTATATGAGAGGAACAGCACTACAGGCACCAATATCGGTGAAGGAGGAGGGGGAAGAAGTGCTCCAGGCATAGGAGGTGAGATTCCCCTGCAGCCCCTGGAGGTCCACAGGGGAGCTGAGATCCACCCACAGCCTTTGGAGGAGCTGACCCACAAGCAGGTGGTTGCCTGAATGAGGCTGTGACCCCATGAGAAGTCTATGTTGGAGCAGAGTCCTGGCAGGACCCGTGGCTCTGGGGAGAGAGGAGTCCAGGTTGGATTAAGCTTACTGGCAGAACCTGCTTTATTTTTCATTAACCAACTTGGATTTGATTTGAAATAAGTAATTTCCCCAAGTCATGCCTGTTTTACTCATGACAGTTTCTGCTGAGTGACCTCCTCCTGCCCTTGTCTTGACCCATGAGCCTTTTGTGTCCTCTCCCCTGTCCAGCTGGGAAGGGAGTGGCGGAGTGTTTTTGGTGGGCACCTGCTATCCAGTCAGGGTCAACCCACCACAACGAGTTAGTGCACTTATTTAAAAGATTAATTTATCTCAATGATGTAAGATATTCGGAGGTCAGAGGATCTCACAGTGAATCCCAAGGATCTTGTTTCTGTAATAACTAATCTGCCTGTAGTTCTTTCAAATTTATAGAGTTGGCAGCAATTTCCTAAACTGGTTCCAGAGTCTATCAGACCTTTCTTTCCTGGTCAACAAGAGGCCATTCTGCTTTCCAAGACAAGAGGCAAAACCATGATGCCTGATCATACTGGTAGTCTGTACAAAATATCAGTTACTTCACTGTATTAAGCTGGAATCATTGAATGTTTTTTTCTGATCTAACTTGTCAGGGAACCTATGGTTGCCACACAATGTTTGCCACTTGATGCCCAGAACTGGAATATTTTTGTGAGAGAGGCAGAGGCTGTAGAGGAAGTGACTGGAGGGAGGAAAAAAAAAATGAAGTTTTCTCATGGCAGAGCACTTGACAGCATTAAGCAGATGTTTTTCATATGTAAAAAGACATCCCCATTTCTCTCATCTCTTTCTTGCTGTGGTCACTCCCAGTGGAAACCACTTGAAAGTTGTAGAATAAAGGCAACATCAGAGCAGTGATACCAAGGGAGCTAGTGAGGAATCTTGTTTTGTTCTGTTTTTTTCTTGCTGTCCCAGTGGGAATAAATAAGAGACATACTGAAGTACCCTATGGCAAATCTCACTCTAGGTTTCCTCCATTAATAAGGTAAGAAAAGGATAATGAGGTTACATTTGTTGTTAGTGATGACCTACCCCATGGGAAATGTGCCTTTTCTTAAGCCCTGTTTTCCCTCCACACTATAGCTATTCAGGCATCCATGAGTGAAAATTTGGGTCACAAATATGAGTTAAAAATCAGGTTTCTGTATGATATCTAGGAAAGATAATCAGTTTAAAAAAGGAGCCACAGAAGTCAGCACATTGCCTGAAGTACGCCTTGTTCAACCAGAAGAAAATACAGAAACAGAGTGCCAAAAATTTTGTCCTTCTTTTGTCTTTGAGATATGTACCTGCATTTTAAACTTGCTTACTTAGTTGAGAATTGTTTTTAAATGTTAAAATCATTGTGAAAACTGTGCTTTCTTTTAAAATATGGTTGCTGAGTCATATGAGCCATAAGACTGCCTTTGCATATAATACAAGGCAGCATTGTTCACTTCTTGTACAGAAGGAAAGAGAACGGCTTAAGTCCTCTGCATTCTAGGAATGTTCAAACTCACCATTCCAGGAAAAAACCCAAACCCTGGAAGAGCACTACTTTCTGCATTTACTTTTTAAACAAGGAAAATAACAACAAGACATTTGTTCATCCAGCCTTCTGCAGCCTCAGGCAGGTTGAAGACTCTCCAGTGTGAGATGGGATCTAAGAGAGTTCCTCAAGGCAAAGAATAACTGGGGTCCAGGTCTCATACTCCATGGGTGGCTACCAGCATCTAAAGTGTTGTATAAAATGCATTGGGTTGCACATCTGTTATCCAGTTGATTGTGCTTTGGTTCTTCAGAAGCATACTTACAGTATCACATGTTCAGGAAAATGTTTGCAGAGAAAATAAAAGCACTCCCCTGCAGCATTTTCTTCAATTTCTGGCATCTAGAGATGGACAAGTGCTTTGACTCCACCTTCGTAGTTTCTTGCAGGCTAGCTTCTGACACTGCCCTGCCCAGAGTGAAGTTTTGAGTCCCAGACACCACTGGGGGTATGCATGGGGTGTATTACACAGGCCTTTCCACCTTCCATTCTGGGATCAAGACATCCACTCTGCCTTTTCTCTCCTACACCTTGTCTTTTCACTAGAAGTAGTCAAATGATTTCTTGTATTATACGTAATTTACACAAGCACTTCTTCATTTTCTGTCTTAACAGGCTAATTTGATGATTTAACCTAGAAAAAACTACATGAAGACATAGTACAAAAATTATAGGACATGAGGAAAATATGTAAAGAGATCATAAGAAGCTGCTACCTTAACCACTATTATCATTATTCAACATGGTGTTGGTGAAGAAGCCACCACAATTATCTGGAGTAAAAATCAGAGCCCTTCATTAAACCCTCCACTGTGTGTGTACACCAGGAGCATATCTGCTGATGGCTACTGAAGAGGAGTTGTAGCTGTCTTTGAAATCAGCTGGATATGCTTAATTCAAATGAGTATGTGAAGTCATCTAGAACATTCTGCTCCTGTGCTTGGCCATCATTACAGGGTTTTAGGATACAGTTTCCTTGACAAAGCTGTAAGTTATCTTCCTCTGTGTACAGCACGTACTGTGGGCAGAAACCACAAAGAGCACCTCAGAACCTTGTCATTAGGCAGATTCTTACTATCCAAATAGCACCCCATTGCACTGTGACCAAGCCTAGAAAATGTGCTCACACCACCTGGGAGTGTGTAGGTTGGTACTCTCTCCTTATCATTGGAAAAGAAACACCAACCATTTTTTTTCCAACCACACTGTAGATGTAGTACCTACTCCTGCTGGCTGAGGTCACACAAGATTGACCATAAAAGGATGACTAATAGCTCCAGCACCAATTATTTAATGAAGGAACACACGTACTTGTGTCATCAATATAGGTACCCTCAGTGCTGGCACTGGGGGCATCCCAAGTGCTGTCAGAATAACTGCACTACCCACAGCTTCTGGATACTGTTTTCAGCACAGAAAGAGAGGAAAGGCAAGTGGCCGGTCCTTGCATCCTTGCTTATGCTGCTGGCTCTGGCTTAGCTCCAGCAGCCAACAGCTGGATTAGTGACCTCCACCAACCTGGCCCAGCAGGGTGACCATGGCAGGCTACTGCTGTAGGCCATAAGTACAGTTGACCTGTTCTGGCTCCAATGAAAAAAGTTAAAAGAGTGAGTAATCTTCAGCAAGTACTGAAGATTAACAGCTTCCAGTTTGTTAGAATGCATTTTATTTGAACAAAGCTTTTTGTTTATAATGAAAAAGGCCTTAAAAAAAACAAAACAAAACAAAACAGATAAAGCAAAAAGAAAAAAAATGTGAAGTTTTAGGTTTCAATCCAATCCTCTCCAAAACAGAAACCCAGTGGCCCTACTAATTCCTCTTTTCACACAACTCCTATTGAGTCTTATGCTAGATCTAAACCAGTAGCTAAGAGTATCTTCCTGGGTCTAGGCCAGAAGTTGAGGTTAGGGCTGCTAAAGCCACCATGTACATCACATGCTCTCTAGAGCTTTCTGGATTTCCTCTAGGTCCAGAGCCAAGGGAAGACTGCAGGCAGAGGCTGTTGGTAGCTTTCCATCAGAAACAGCCTTTAATACAGTGTACAGCTAAGGGCCCAGTGTTTATGTAAAGGCTGAGAGAATGAGGGTGTAAAGGCTGGAGAGATCACAAGGGTATCTTTGGAGACCTCTGTGAGTGCAGGGAATACTGGGTTGGAGCCATGCACACAGTTCAGATAAGCTCATCCTAATGAGCAGCATGTGTTCCAGATGACAACCTCCAAACTTGCAACATCTTGCAAGCAGATGAGGACTGGGTATGAAATCCAGCTGGATCGCTCCAATTGGACAACATGTATGTACCTTCAGAGATTTGTACTTTAAACCTGAAGTTTTAAAAAGTAGAAATAACTTTAAATTGTTTCCTATTAAAAGCCAGATGGGCAGAATTAAAGTTCCAGCTCAATGTAAAGGGGTGAGAAAAGTCTTCTCGGGTCATATGAATTTATAAACTCAACAATAAGGTAAAATATGAATGACTACTCATCAATATGAAAACTATTATTTAATTCAGTTGTCAAACTGAAATATGTCTTTGACATCTAATCGTGTATAAAGCATATTGAGCCTTTGTGCATGTATATATATAGATATACAAATAAAATATTTTGAATGTTATATATGTTAATATTTATTATATGAATTAAGAATTTTTTATCCTCCTGTTCAATTTCCCATTATTTTAAGTTCAAGGTTATCAGATAATTGCTTAAAAACACATAAGATCACCTCTCAAATACACCACATGTTTTTCTTGATCTGAATGGAATGCCATTCAAAAACCCTAAATCAAATTTTAATTTAATCTACTTTATTACTTGGGATAAAACATACTTCCAACATTCTTGTGTTACAAATATGTGGTGAGCAATCTGGTTTCTCTGCAATATGGACACTACAAATATTAATTGGGATATCAGTAAAAATACAGTAGTTCCTTTGGACATAAAGGAGGAAAATTCAGTTTATTCCAACATAAGATTCAAATAGGGATCCCAAGTAAAGGAAACTGAAATTGCATTTCAAATTATGTTTTCTCTTTTAAAATTGCGTGGTGCAGAGAAGAGTATTGATCTTATTTTAAGACTCATACTTTCAGCACTTTACAATAAACAAAACATTTTGCACTTCATAAAAACCTCTAAGACCATTGATGGAATGAGTAACAATGGGATTCATTAACATTCCTAAGAGATTCTTGAAGATTCACAAGAAATTCAATGCTTCCAATCTGTGTGGAGTACCTCTTTACATCATAACTTACTACAATTATGTCAATGTGTCAATGAAAATCATGAGGCTATCGCACAAAATGTGATTGAAGAACAATCCAAGAAGACAGAAATTATTCCAGGAGAAAAAGGCCCCCTGAGGAGCTTGCTCAAACCCTGAATGAGCATGCCCTTCACTGAGGGTATGTTTTCTGGATGCTGTGAAGGAGGAAGCCTTTAGGTGTAATCAGCTTCATGATGAGAGCCTGAGTACCAGAGCCTCTTTTTGCAGTCTGTCAGCACAGGCACAGCACCCATCCCAAAGGAATGCAGGGCATTTACACATTACCTCAGGATTACAGTCATACAAATACTGCTGTACTGTTGCCTATGAGTTTTGCAGAAACATTTGTGTTCCCGATAGGCTTCTGAGGCAACAGGGCCTTATTGTACCACACTACTGCTTTAACAGCTTCCCTCCAGCCAGGTCTGATCTTAGTTCAGAACAATTTGGGAATCAGAAAGGGTCTTAACCCTAAAACATTGTGTTTCCCAAGAGCTACCTAATATGAAAACATGCAAATATGAAATAATTTTAAGGAAGCAGAATTATTATCACATTCCATAGCTATTTAAAAGTCAGAGTAAACAAGACTGAGGCTGAAAAATGCTTATTATGTTTATCTATGGACCTTGATGACTAAGAAGAAAATAGACATTAAAATAAATTGAACTTCTCAGCTGACTCAGAAATGTCTTCTTTCTTGTTATTCTGCATGTCCCACTGGTCTTTTCCCCAGTCAGAAATCTCTTTTTTGGATGCATTTTAGTGTCCCTATTCACATCTCCCAGGTACCCTTCATATTTCAGAGAGCCTTAGCACTCCAGTCAATTTGCTGAGACAAATCTTTGCTGGCAGGTGCTTGCATAAGCAAGAAGTCAAAGAGAATATATTTTGATCCATCATTGATCAGAGAATGCTTTCCAAGGGTCAGCCCGTGTTAGAACCCTTGTTCAACTACAAAATCTACAATCTTCAAAAACTAAATGGTCTGCTTGTCTGACTTCCTTGACAACGCCCCTTGAGAAGAAGTACAGCAACATTCCACACCTACAATTGTCTAAAACTGCAAAAAGTTTAGGAGTACATGTTTAGTTCTTCAGCTTTTTGTGAGGGATGACTGTTAGCTATTCCTAATCACAGTTATTCCCCTCCCCATTTCCCCCTCATTTTTGCTACCTCAATATTTTCTAGAGGACACACCTTCCATAGGTTCTGTATTTAGCAATACTTCCTCCAGCAATCATCACCATGTCACCTAAGCCAATTGGAAGCCTATTTTCTTCTCAGATATACAAAAAACCAACACCATGGGGATAATTCCTAAAAGGCAAATCCACTCTATGATGGCACAGGTTGGATCTTGGAGAGATTCTAGTAATGTCTTTCCAACACCTGAAATATAAAATGCCCCAAGCCCTCTTGCCAGGGCACTTCATTTTTCAAAATTAGCTGCACTTCAACAGCTTGAACCTGTAACTCAAACACCATTAACCTACTTCCTCTGACTTTCTGCAGGAAATTAATAGAAAGGTGTCTTCCAGTATCTTACATGTATGATTTTCCAGTGGCTTAAAAAAGATTTGCTCTACAACACCTGCTAAAATAAGGTTTCACTCCTCAGTTGAGACTCTTCTTGCCAGAAGATAGCTCAGACTGACATTTTTTTAATGGCTCAATATGTAGGCATATCTGAAAACTATGGGTTTAGTGCCAACAATAGATTGATTTTTAATGAGGATAGCATTTACCAAAGTCCCAGTAATTCACTTATCACATACTGTCATTAATGTACCAATAATTGTAAATTGCTTCTGCCTACAGAAGCTTTGCTCACAAGGTCCTGTGAAGTCAGCATCTTAGCCTTTATGTACACTGTAACATCTTGCTTGGCTAGTGAATGTACTGTGTCATTTATTTTTACTGCCTCATTTGTACATAGTTCCCAATTCTTTCAGAAGCTATATTCTGCTTTTCATGGCCAAGCTATCCATCTTTATAAAGGGATAAGAATCCTTATAAAGGATGAATGCCTAATTCTACACTTTATTGAGGCAGAAATACAGGCTGCCACACTGTATTCTAAAAAGCAAACAGAAGAACAAATTGAAGAGCCAAAATATTTCAGAACAGCTGTTTGACAGATAAAACAACTCTCTGTATAAGAACCATTGGGATTCTTATAGGTGCACATGGCATGTTATGAAATGCACAGTTAGAAACTCCTTTCCTGAACTGCATATAGAGGAGAACATTCAAGAACTCCTCATCTTCTTGGGACAGCACTCAGGTACAACAATAATCAATCAAAAACAGAAAGAGGGAAATTTATCACAACACAGTTCATGAGAAACACTGCACAAATATAATTTCACTGTTTAAGTTATGCTTTATAAGAATATAAAGCCTTCTGAAGAGCCACAGATAAACATGCTTGCCATGTCTGCATTGCATCAATCAGGAATGAAGACAGAATTTTTCTAGAAATGAGGCTTAAAACAAAGCCTTGGGAGGAGGAGGCAAATACGTTATACTGCAGTTTCAACTGAACTTTCTATGCTGGTTACTGATATTTTTTAGAGCTTCTTTACAAAATTAACTGTATGAACTAATTAGCAACAATAGCAATGCAGAGATGACTAATCACAAGATAAAAATTCTATACATGTGCAAGTGATAATTGCATAAAACTCTCAGCAAACAACCAAGTACCTCTATGCCTTTTTATCAAAGAGGAATAATACAAAATTTAAATAAACAAAGTGTATTTTCCATATCATATTTTCTCATAGAAGTGTTGCATCCATAGCCTGGAAGCAAGCAGTAGGTAGAGTTAAATAACCATTTATTTTAGATGGCCTTGCTTGGCCTCAATCTAGGTTTGTAGGGAAAAACTGGAGGGGAAAACACAACCATTACAGAGAAATTATAGTAATTTGCAAATGGAAAAGTGGGTCAAATCTGCTGCATAAATTATTCATAATGAATTGTTCATTCAGATTTGTATTGGATAGATTTGAAAACACTGAAATTGAGATGAGAATTTCTGTAAAGGTGAAATTACTTCAGCATGTTACTGAGAATAGCTATAGTATTTTACTCTGTGAAATATCGAGTTGACATTTATTTATTCATTAGGGTTACCTGCATTACAGAACAATCCATCCATCGAGAATTCTCTAAGGACAAAATGACACAAACAGCATGTGCATTGCATTAATGGCTAGCATTTAAGAGAGGGTGTCAGAGAGAACCTGACTAAAAATACCCACTAGTACTAGAAAATCACAATCCAGGCGCAAGCTTCCCCAGTAATAGGGTGCAGGGCAGTTTGGCAGGCACAGAAGCAGAATGCAAGATGCATCTCTCTTTAGGACTGACTCATCCTTTCTGCTGGCACAATCTGTTTTCCCCAGCATGCAAACATTTAATCCAGCCCCCTGGGGATGTTTACACTGATAAATAAACGGGCTCTGTTTCGACCTCACTAACAAGCTGTCTCTCTTTCACATCCACTCTAAGTGGCATGGTTAGCAGAAGCCTGTTGGGTCTATCAGCCCAGATGTGTGTGCCTGCTTTACTCAAAGGTACAGATGGGGAAGAGACAAAGAAGTCTCTACCAGCTTCCCCTCTGCACCCCGCTGTGCCCACCCCACAATGGAGACGTGCCAGGGAGAAGACCCAGCCCAAGCCTTTTGGGTGCCGGGTCAGGGCAGCCTCTGCAGTACAACCACTTGGGCAAGGATTGGGCACAAGAGCCCTGCAGCAGCACCCTGCCACTGGTCCTCCAACAGCATTTTTCTGGATCTTTTCAGGAAAACACAAACTTGGATAAGATGTGCTTTTTACTGGAAATCTGTGTTATTTTTCCTAATTTATTTTTGGCACCTGCCCCTTGATTTAACAGGCATGTAAGGGGGAATTTTCCTTCTCTCAAGACAAATTTGTCCTTGACAGAGCTGCACCGATTGGAACAGTTACATGAGGGATGGATCTGGTCAATTATCTTTTCAATTTGGGTAAACATGACTTCGCTGCTTTAGCATCATTTGCTCAGATAATCAATAGACACAGCAGACATATAGAAATTAAGGCACACACATTGCATACCCAGTTCCACTGGGCACAGCTGAGGATATATGTTATGATATGGGCAAGACCATACAAGTCCCACAACTTGAAAATGCATAGTGTGTCTCTCTCAGCAAAGGACTGTTCCTGCCTTTGATCACATATAGGCCTAACAGAACCCTTTTTAAATGTTCATGACTTCCACTCTTGTTTCTTTCAGTACTATTGGTTCAAATGAGAAGTACCTTTAGTACTTAATAGTGTACAGGATTACACAGCATTTGAAAGATGACCTTTTTATTCTTCTCCGCAAGTTACATGACGTGCTTGTAAAACATGCTGAGCATTGCTCTCTGGGCTGCTGAGTTGCGGAGAAATTATAGCAGCTGAAAGGAAAAGGTGCAGGTTAGGTAACTATTTTAAGAGATCTTTTTTTCTGTTTTTTTCTAGTAGCTGCTGACATGTTGTTTATTGTACATTTGGAAAAAGTGATCTGTCAAAAATTCCTCACTTCATGCATCAATTGAGGGGAGAGATTCTGCTTGAGAAATAAGCTTAATTTTGTAAATGTTAAAACCTTGTATAATATTTTTGCATAGACTTACTTAGTACTACACCTACCATCCACACTGAACTCTGCTTTAGAAATGCCACCTGATCTTGTTTCCCCTGGGCACATGAGGCTTGGGTCGGCATGGTTGCTCTGCCTGAGTTTGGATGATGTCTGGGTCTCTCCAAAAGGATAGCACTGCTCCAAAAAGATGACCCCCGCTGGTTACCCTGGAATCAGTGCTGAATACCTTTCTCTCTCTTTTGCTGCAGCAACCACCATCAACTTTTGGTTTCTTGTTTTTTGTTTGTTTTTTTTTTAAAAAGCTCACTCTGTTAGAACTGACACCTGCAGAAACATGTGATGGTAAAGCCAAACTATCCACTTTTGT
This sequence comes from Lonchura striata, assembly GCF_050655825.1. Taxonomy (NCBI): domain Eukaryota; kingdom Metazoa; phylum Chordata; class Aves; order Passeriformes; family Estrildidae; genus Lonchura; species Lonchura striata. Next base: position 68,370,474 of record NC_140703.1, read on the forward strand.
GTCTACAAGATTCAAACCCATGTAAACCACAGCTAGATTGCAAGAGATAGACAAACCTGTGGCTAAAAGAGCTAAGTCAGTACAGAGAACTCCTGCTTATCTTGCCCCTTCACGTCTTCCAGAACTTCCCAGGACATACTATTTCTCAAGATCTCCATCTGGACATGGGTGGCCTTTTTCTTTCTCTCCTACCCCCTTAATTAAGAGTTCAACCAATAGAAAAGCAATTTCTTTGCTGATTTGGTGACTTCATTTCCCAAGCTATGATGAAGAACAAATTACTGGCTGCTGACAGTTATTCTTTGCCAAGATTTGAAGTTTTGTTCCAGAATTGAGGCTAAAAAAAATAAACAGAGAAGTGATGGGGCAGACTTGCAAACAGCTAAATGGTCTCTAACTCAGGGGAACAGTTGGGGAATAGTTGTTTGATGTGGATGTAGGCAGACGTGCACTGCATAGTCACAACCAGATTACCCTCTCAGCAGAAAGAAAACAGCACTATCAGCATCTTACCTTCCTTGGGTCCTCACTCTGCAAGACATTCCTTGTTTATCACTTCTGCCTTGCTAAAACTGCCCTGTCCATTTGAACCTCCCAGCCATTTTAATTGAAGTCCAGCATTATGTTTCCAAAGAGGATGCAAGGGTTGCATTGAACCTTGGTCTCCTTCACCTCACAGTGTTCTCATCCTTGTGGATAAGAAATAGGGAAGAGGGAAGGTAACAATACTCCATCCTGGGAATTTTTCCTGCTCATCATCTTCCTTCTTGCTTAAAATCTCACATAAATTATCACAAGTTAACTGCACTTCTCAACGAATATATGCCTTGAAAAAAATTCCTAACAATTACTCTTATTAGAGTCATCTTGCACTGAAACAATACCTTCTTGTCAGAAAATGAAGAACCCCACATTCTGTCCTTGTAGCAGCCTCCAAAGATTCACTCTTCTCCCTGATTTTTCAATGGCTTTTCACTATTTGTTCTCCTTTATGAATAAAGTTCTGCAGCTCCAGGAGCCCAGAGAAGATATACTAACAATTTTGACTGAGAAGGTGAAAGGGAAAGAGGGCCAGTGAAACCTCAGGGTTGACAGAACACTGTAGCAAGGTGGTCCATGGTATAATCTGAGCTGAGTCAGTTTCTGGAGCCCATCCTACAGACACATATAAGTGGGGCAGTAGGTCATAGGACCAGTGATGGATAAAACTTTCCACAATTCCTCCTGATCCAGGACTAGAACTATAATCACACATGATAAGTTTCTACATACTATGTCTCACACTCTTACATTTGGAAAGTTTGTTCCAGTTTTCAGCACTCTCATGACTGACCCAGTGTCCCAGTTAGCATGGCTCTCTAAGTGTGCACTTTGGGCACCAACGCTCTCAGGCTAGCGCACAGTTCACAGTCCCCTCTGTTACCACAAGAAAATTGTAGAAACCACAAATGGACACACACTCTTTGTTCAGCTGCTGCAGTTTGCTGCAGTATGCTTGCATCAGAACAGAACTGAAATAGCAGCCAAGAAAGCAGATCAGGAGATTGCTGTCTGCACCAGCTCTGTCCAGTCCAGGACCTTGTGAGGGAATGCCTCTTTATTCCATCACTGAATAGGATGAGTAAAATAGCGGGGGGGAGGAAATCCCTCTTGGCCTTCCAGAGGCATCACAAAATTGACTAAGGATGCTATTTTATTTTTTGTCAAATTTAGTTGGTACCATAATTTTATTTGCATTTGATTCACAGGCACAATAAAGGGGAAGATATTACACTAGGCAGAAGCAAGTGTTATGTGACAGGAGTATTAATCTCACAAAACTATCACCTGTGTCAAGTGACTGGGGCAAGAAATAACAGTCTCTTAGTAGCACTTTGGTGTCACATACTTATTACAAACTACATCACATAATTCCATAAAGAGCTGTTCAAATACTTACTTGAACTATAAAATTATGTAATATTTTCAAGATAAATACATTATAAGTTGACGCCAAAGTTTATTTCATAATATTTCTCTTTCTGTATTGGATCCAGTATTCCTAATCTAACAAATTTCTCGCAGTTCGATATAATAATTCATGTGTCAGTAAATTTAATTATTACCAATGAATGATCATTCATTATCCATGAGCAGTATTTGAAACTTAGATGTTGTTCTTATTCAAATTGCAATCTGTTGGTCGCACAAACGTGTGCAAATGCAGTCTGATTTGATTTGCTAACCAAGGAAGAACCCACAATTTCATTAAGAAACAGCTGAGGAAGGGAAGCTTTCTTCATTAATAAAAACAATTAGTGAGTTGCCCAGCTGTGTTACAAAGCAGCCAGCGACTTTTAGGCTGGCACCCTGGCAGACTAATAATCCAGTGCTAATTGGGATACACTAGGCACGTTGTTCAGCTTCTGGTTCTTATTTATACTGATCTCCATTCAAAAGGAAATTTATTTCAAATGTCTTCTTTAAAATAAAATAAAAGCTTTATTTACTCTGAAACATCAACTGGTAAAACCCTTGACATAGGAATATTTGAGAGGATTCTGAGTAAGGTTTGCCAAGGAGGAATGCAGCCTTTTGCTGCCAGTGAGGATGTCATAAAAACAGGGGAAGGAGACGGAAATTCTTTCTTCACATATCCTGACTTTCAGAGCAAACTTCGTGAGAAAATGCAGGCATTTCTCAGGGCAAGGAACAGTAAGTCAAGCTTAAGGGTCTGACCCTGCAGTAGCTGGGGATCTTCAGGGAAGCATTATGGCTTGCTAAGGACCTCTGCCTCTTTTCTCCTACACTGAAGATGGTGTACTATCTACAAAAAAAGTATTGATGATGAATGCTCATTACCACTATGGTAAAATCCCCCTCTCAGTAGCTGCTTTTTAGTGAGAAATTTCTCTGAGTTTCTTACTTAAAAAAAAAAAAAAAAAAAAACGAAAAAAAAAAACAAACTCAAAAAATGTAATTAAAAACAACAACAAAACCCCTCAAAAACAAACAAACAAAAAAGCAAGAGTAAATAAAGAGAAAAACAGAAAACAAAAAGTGAACGGAAAAACACAAATTCCCAAATCCAGGTTATACACTTAGTCCTACCTATTAAAAATTACCATGGTTCCCCCAGCAATGTGTGTAGCACAGTTGCTCCTTTTCATCCCCAGAAAACTCTTCCCTGCAGATCATTTGGACTGGACTCAGCTGTTAGTGAGGCAATGAGATTCCCTGGTGACCTATCTGCAATCAGTGCCCAGATTGGTTTGGCACCCTCTGCCTAACCTCAGCTATTTGTGCCGGACTGCATCCTCAGAGTATGTCCAACAGACACCAGCAATACCTGGGACATCTCAAAATTTCACAATCATAGAATGGTTTGGATTGGATGGGCTCTTAATGACCGATGAGTTCCACTCCTCTGCCATAGGCAGAGACCTCTTTCACTACAGCAGATTTTTCAAAGTCACATTCAACCTGGCATTAAACACTTCCAGGGATGGGGCATCTACAAGTTTTCTGGGCAACCTGCTCCACTGCTTCATGACCCTCATAACAGAGATTTTTTTTTTCCTTATATCTAATCTAAACCTACCCTTCCTCACTTTAAAGCCACTGGTGTACTTGAAACTATTACACTACCTGATTTGAAGCTGTCTAATTTATTTTCTTGACTTTGCATTTCAACCCTAGTTGAGTAATTATGCCTTTCATTCATCTTTTCATGAAGCTTTAGAGGTTCTTAGGTGATGGATGGAGCAGACGATTTCCAGGGGGGTGTTCAGCAATACATCCTTTCCTGACTTACCTCCTACCTGTGGAGGCATCTGTATTCTCCCGTGCTGCTCCTTCCCAATGAACAAGATCACACAGCATGTCAGGAAAAGAGATGCCTACAGGTCAGGGTGTTTCCTTGCAGCAGTGCAGACACAGTACAACTTACACCAAGAAAATTAACTCAAACTGAGTGGAAAAGAATAAAAAGAAGCCATTATGTCAATTCTTGTATAGTTTTCCACTTCTAACTAGTAAATTATTGGGTATGGTCCATGAGACAGCACCTGCTCTTTATTGTGAGGCATATTTTTGATTGGAAAATGAACCAACCTGGGGCAAACAAACAAAATTACTCCTTGTTTAGTGAAATCACCTTTGCCAAGCCACATAACAGGGTAAACAACCTGAAGGAAAACCATTTGTCACTGGTGAATGTATCAGAATGTAAATATTACATGAAGAATGTAAATATCCCTTGAAGGTGCCCCATAAATAGAATGATAGCAAAATTAGTTTATTTGCTTAGGTTCTACTTGTATAATATGGTAGTCATCAATCTGTACAGGCAAAATACAAGCAAAAAGCAATGCAATCAATCAAATATGAAGCTTTCCTGCAAATGAAAGGAAAATTGTTTTTTAGATGATATGCAGTAAAGCACAACTGCATGACCATTGACTTTTTATCAGCTTGGACACAGGCAAAGCTCACCAATCATGGAGAATTTTCCTGTTACTAGTGGAAATTTCTTAAGATTTATTATTTTGCATATGTCTGACCATGGTGTTTTAGTGCATGGTTTCTTTTTGAGATTTTTTTTTTTCTTAATGACTATATTTAAGCATGCAGATGTGCAAATACACTCAACAATTGTGAGTTCCTTCCAAGGTCAGACTTCACTAGTAAAAACATTTCATTCATTGTCTCTTTTATTTTATAAAATAAAGTGTGTCAAACCACAGTTGGTGAAACACATGGTTTGAAATGAAAACTCCAAAGAGCTATCTCTGACCTTCATAGATTTAGGTCAAATCCAGCTATGAAAGTTAGCAATGTAAACATCTCCAAGAAAAAAAATTAGATCTATCAAAAATTAAACTAAAGGTTTCTATTTCACAGCCCTTATATGGCAAATTGCATTACAGCTGTAGGATCTCACCCTCAAAAGGCAAAAATGGTGGGGAAAAACTGATGTGGTCTTGTACAGTGAAGAAGCCTTTACGAGTCAACTCCATTATAATACAGTTTCCTCAACATAATTACATAATCTGATCACATAATGAAAGATGTTATTTTTCCTATTTGGCCTTGTTATAAATGCCACAGACCATTCCTGATCCACCCAAACAGCCCCATTGGGCACACGGCCTATTGGTTTGTACTGGAAGACATGGTGAATTGCTTGTGGGGCTACAGCTGAGAAAGCCTAATTCCTTCTCCCACTCAGAGGACAGGTATGAAATAGGCAAATGGAACAATGAGCTCTTTGAGCTCAGTTATCATGTCCAGGGACATGTCCATTGCTCCTCATTAAATTTCTGGGCTTTGTCATTGCTCATTGCAGGTGCCAAATAATACCATTTGATGGTACATTTTGTCTTCACTGCAATGTGCCAGGACCACAGGCAATGCCTCCAGCTGTGCTGGGCAAAGGCTTCTCAGAAGGGCCCTTCTGACCTGGGGATGTGAAACTGTCCTTGCTGCAGAACAGAGGAAGTTTTATCCCATGCTGACAGCAGCAACTGGTCTTACCCGATGGCACTGGGTAAGATTCATGCCATCTCCAGGTGTGCAGGGTTGTGCTAAATGACACTCAGTCTCATTTGGGGGTATTTTTCATTAAAACTGCAGACAAACCCCGCATGTCTATTGCTCAAAATACAGCAGGTGAAGTAGTAAAGCTCAGGATGCAGCCTCTACCCTATACCCCTTGTCCTTCTTCTCTGTGACAACTCAGTGGGCTCAGCACAGTCTTCCTATAGGGATGCAGTCTTCCTATGCTTTCACAGGATGCTGGGAGCTGGGTAGTAGAGGAGCTGTCCATCAGTCTGGAAGGCGTCTGCCAGTGACTTCTCCCAGGGCTAGCTGATAGTGGAGGTATAGCATGCCCCTGTAGTGCTGTCTTTCCTGCCCACTCTGCCCAATCTTTAAGGAAAAATTGTTTTCTACAGCATGGCTATACATTGCCTTGTTTGATGGAGTCTTGATCTCAGTGAGGGGCTCCAGACTGAGCCACAGTTCAAATACAATAAATGACTCACCAAAAGGCTTTTTGTGCTTCTGACAGCTTCTTCTTTGGAAAACAAGCCTGAGAAATGCCTGTACAACTTAGGGAGTGTCTAAAGGTTGTATTTCACTTAGGAAGTATAAGAAAATAAAACACTGTTGCACTATTCCATTGTTTTTGGAAGGTGTCAAGAGCTAGCATAACAGGATAGCATAATAACATGCCAGTAAAATTAAAGCACAGCTGGAAAAAGCAGGTATTTGTTCATATTCAGGGACGTATTTTCTACAGTACCAGAAAAATGACAGTTTTATGGTCTTTATGTAATAGGTTTACCAATGTATTTATTACCTTGTATTTTACCTTGTATTTCAGTAAGTTCAATAGTAAAAGAGGAGAATCATGAGTATCTACTGATTTTGCGGTTGAAGGACATCAATCATTTATAATTTTGAAATGCTGGTTTTTATTCAAATGAATTGGAGCTCAAACCACTGCAATAAGAAGTAAGCATCTTTTCACTGAGGCACTGTTATAATTCTATTATATTGCAATGTGTGTTACAAAATGAAATGTTAAAATTACACAGACCAGTAGATAAAATATTTACTGAAAAACTATCTGGCAAAGAGGGCATGATTTGTTTAAAACAGTGCCTGACAGATATAACAAACACAAAATGTATCTTCTGCCCACCTTCAATGCTCTGCCTCAGTTTAATTAATTTTCTTCACCTCCTCATGTAAAACTTAGTGTCTGTAAAAATACCACCAGCCTTAGAGAATTATGTTGTCTACTTGCTGCAGTACAATGAATTGAAGAGATCAGATCTTTGCCTTCTCCCTGCTGCTCTGTGACTGCGATTCAGGAAATCACAATTGTCTCATTCACAGTTCCTTGAGGTGGGAGGAATGTCTCAAGCACAGACATCATGTCATAGCAAAGCACAGATAGCACAGCACAGCACAGAGAGGGTAGCATAGCATAAATACATAGCATAGAGTGGGACAGGTCAGGAAGCAGCAGGCAGGCATGACAATCACTTTTCTTGCCATGCTGTGTAAACTGGGGCAACCACAGGCTTGTCCTGTCTATAAATACTAGCTTTGCTTTTACTAGTGCAGCATTTACCAGCCCAGGCTTGCAGGCATCCACGACTCAACACTGTCAAAATTAAAAAAACTGACTATTGGCTTAAGGTTCCCATCAGTCTCAGCCCTGGTAGCAGTGTATTTCCCTGGGCTGATGTCTGGGTGGACAGCCCACAACCAGGGCAATTTCACACTCATATATGACTTAGGGGAAAAAAAAAAAAAAGATCTTTCCATGCTTTGCTCCCTCCTTCAACAATTTGAAGAATACAGAACTTGACAGGTATTAACAGCAATGCTTGGTGAAGAAGGATCTGTATGCCAGCTGCTGATTTCTCTTTTTTCTTTGTCCTGATGTAGCAGTGCAGGTCCAACACTTGCAGGCCTTTTTGCAGAGGGTTTGAGTCAAAATGAGACTTATGCTGCTTGAAGCTGCCTCAAGAGTTCTCTGAAGAGCTTGTATCCTCACAAGAGATAGATCAAGCCAGGTTTCCCACCACTTGTAACAATAATGTCTTTAAGTAATACTCCAATTGCTTTTACAATAGGCATTCATGATCTACTCTCTCTTCCCTAAATTCTCAAGTTTCACAAATAAGTCTTGCCCTTACACAGCAGATGGGGAAATACAGCAGCTTTCTGAGGAGGGGGCCTGAATCACAGCCTGAGCGACTTCACATTTGTATGAAGATCTTCACCAGGAAAGTGCACAGCATTTATCTTGCTTATCTTAGAGGTCTGCCAGGCACTTCACTGCCACATGCTGCTGAATTTATCAGGGCTGCAGCAGGATGCAATTGAGATGCACTGCCCCCACACATGGTAACAGCCTGACTTGTACAGGGAGAAGAAGAAATAGATAAGGCAGGATGCTTCATCTTCTCATGAGTTCAAATCTAGATCTGCAAAAGAGAGGAGTCTGGGAACACACACTAGATAACAAGCAGAAGGTCTGACAGGTGCATAGCTTCTCAGACGGCAAACAGGCAGTATAAGCCTTATGGAGAAAAGTATCAATTAATTTAGGAAATTGCATACAGAAGGTGCATGAAAAACCCACTTCTAAAAATCTCTCCAGCCAAAGAACACCTCAGGCTGCATGCAGAGTTGTGGTTTGCTCAATACACACTTTTCTTTCTTTTCCTCCCTCACACAGTAACAGTTTTTTTCTTTGCTTTGCGGCTTGCAGTGTAGATGAATATCCACCCCTAATTTAAACAAGCCCCAGGGTGACACATCTTTGCTTTTACACGCCTGTCTGGACAGACAATATTAGCTACTTCTGGACACAAGATGCTGAGCTACACAAACCTTTCACTAGCTGCCCTGACCTCAGGTTGAGTTTCAGCTCATTGTGATGCAGGGTAGTCTTATGATTTCCATGATGCCACCTGATCTCCAGATTGGCAGTCCTCTAACATTTTCTCTGTAGATGTTCAGCATCTGCTCCTCAAGTGGCATCCACTTGCACATGACTGACATTGACACCTGTGCAGTCCATGGCCCTGGGAGGCACTTTTTGCTCAGGCTCAGCTATGGGATCCAGCTGGATCTGCAATCCCTGCCACTTTACAGCTATGTGCCAGCCAAGAGGCTCCAGAGCAGCACCTTCCCTATTGTATTGAGACTTTCATTAAAGCATGATCAAAAGCACTTATTCCATTATTATTTATTCTTTCTACTAAGATACAAGTGATGGCAACATAAGCATAAACTGCCTTCTGTCACTTCAGTATACCTGAAGGAATTTAGTACCTCCTAGAAATTTTACTTCTATGACACATGGAAAACTGTCAGATAAAAAGGCCCGGGTACCCCTCTCTCACACAGGTTTGGGGAAATTTTCCAGAGAACATGAGAAAATGAGAAAAAAATGATGCTCAGGAGAAACATTGTTGCTCTCTATAGCTAGTCTCCTCCACAAAGTAACAAGGGAAAGAACAAAAGGAAATGGCCTTAAGTTGCACCAAGCAAGGTTTAGATTGAATATTAGCAAAAATTTCTTCACCAAAAAGATGGTCATGCATTGGAAGAGGCTGTCCAGGGATGTGGTAGAATTATTCATCCCTGGAGATATTTAAAAGACTTGCAGATGTGTCACTGAGGGACATGCTTCATTGGAGGACCGGTCAGTGCTGGGTTAAAAATTGGACTCAATTATCTTAGAGGCATTTTCCCAAATTATGGTTCTATGATCCTATAAATATTTAGCAAATATATAGAGCTACGCCATATAAGAACTTGCTATTCTTTCTGTGTCTTTCTTTAAAATACAAAGCAAATCTAATTTCAAATGCTTGGAAAGTACAGGAACATAAATACAATGGACATATTTGTCTCATGGATAAGGTCTCATACACACTGTGTGAGGTTCTGTTTCAAGAGCTAACATATCAGGAGTATTAGCTGGTTGCACATAAATCACTTTTTTATCATATAGTTTTATACAACATTAAGGATTCAACTTACATCTTCTGTAACTGTAATTAAGAATGAACCATAGATATGTATTTCAGATATTAATTTCTCTGAGATAGGAATAATGAAATCTAATACACAAGGTATGCTCTTCTCTAACAAAAACATGTTTGGCCAAAATTAGTTGTGTTAAAAAAACTAAGGCTCTAGAGCTAAATCCAGCTTTATTGCTGTGCATTATCCTCCATTTTTATTCTGCAAATTGTTAGACCTCTACTTGGTAACACAACTGTACAATGACATGCAAATTTTGTCCATGCACTTTTGGTTTTTTATAGTGTGTGTATATCACTTGCAGGAGTTATCACAGAGAAAGAGATCTGGATTCCTATAGCTTACCTAGGCTTGTTAGCTCTGCAGTTCAAACTACAAATTTTTGTAGTATTGCTTCTCTTCAGAGGCATACAAGCCATTAAGTTAAAATATGACTGACACTGTCTTTGCAGGGTAAGATAGAGTTTTTTTATCATAATATCAGAAATTGAGAGATGCATGTATTTCAATCTGCGGTCAGACAGGGTTTCTTGAAGGATACAACTTAATCCACAGTACAATATATATTACTTCCAATTCATTTGGTGACTTGCAGTGAGATCTGTATCACCAGTGAAACCCAACCAGGCCCATTTCCAAATAGTGGCACACGTGTCACACATCTTAACACTTCTTTGAGTGGAAATCACCAATTTGAAAAATGGGAGGGAATTTTCCATTAAGAGTAAACTGCCAAGGGTGTGAGATTACATATTTTTTCCTTGGGTTCCTAGTCAGTTTTGCCCCATAGAGCTCTTCTGGAAGGATTTTCTGGAAGGTTTAAAATCCCATCTCCTCCAGACTAGACTGAAGTAGCATAAATTGCTGTGAGAGCAAAACAAACAAAACTACACACACTCACACACACACACACACACAGAAGATAAGATTAAAGGAAAAAGTGTATATTGTAGGCAGGAAGAAACCCAATGCTAAATATTCACAATGGGCATGCTACAAAAAGAATAGCTCTATATTAGTATGCAGAGAATATTATTTCCCTTAAACAGTATGACAAAACCCTTAAAGACCTAAGAGCAGCAAACTAGAAAGTCAAGAACTGCTGGTGAAACAGGCAAGGAGCCAAATTTCTCACAATTAAAGATTCTTATTACAGTAGCATTCAAAACAGAAGGGTTTTTCTTGGCCTTGGTGAGGTTTGCTTCAAATCCTGTTATTTTGCATCAGTTCATCACTGGAAATAATAAGACTTCTGTTGTTCTAAAACAACTGAAGAAACTCTGCAGTTGGTATGCTCCACTAAGGCAGTCATGAGGAGAAAAACATGCCATCATTTCCTTCCCTCTGGCAATCCCTGGCTGTTTCCAACAACCCGTCCTAACATATTTACATTTTACTTGCCTTATGTATAAATTAATTAGACCTTTGTCTCAGTATGTTGTATTTTTAGTTTCCCTAATCTGATTACTGTACCTATTTATGTTCTGAAGAATCTGTAATTAATCAAATTATCCATCTAGCCTGATTACTAGTGGTAACTGCCCCTAGAGATTGATTAATACATTTTCAAATCATTCAGGAAGGCTCTTGAAAGAGCCAACAAAATTTACCCTTCTTGCAGCCACAAAGTGCCTTATGAGGCCCACAGTTGCCTGAGGGTTTAATATAATCAATAATCCATAAAGATAATTGTTCCCACATGATTGGTGAACAACCTCCAGCTGAGTGAATAAGGGCTAAGACTACAATTGATGTTTTTGTTGGGTTTCTACGCTTAATGCAATTTCCCTTCAACAAGCCAGCTCATCCCTTCTGTTGGACAGTGAATATAGACTTAAGCTTTTCTCAAAGGTATTTCACAATAAGGAAAAGCATATGCCCTCTTTTTAGTTAAAAACCTGAGGTTTAGAAAAACTTGTATTTTAATTGCTAAGATAGCATACCTAACAACATTAATACATTATATGTGTATACTACCATCTCATTTGTTTTTCAAAATGCTGATAAGCACAGTTATTAAAAACAATGTAGATATGTCCATTCCAGCTCTTATTCATCTTATAAGACTGCAAGGCTTCTAAGTACCTTAGCTAAAATCCTTCTTCCGTATATCATTGCTGACTGCAGTACATGGAGGTAATTCCTGCAGCTATTTCTGATATAGAGAAATACTCAGAGATATGGAAAGGGTCAGTCAAACTAAGCTGTGGGTGTTTTTTGGGAAGGGAAGGGAAGGGAAGGGAAGGGAAGGGAAGGGAAGGGAAGGGAAGGGAAGGGAAGGGAAGGGAAGGGAAGGGAAGGGGAAAATAACCTCTCAAGAAAGGTGGTTGTGTCTATTGGAAGAATAAAAAATCTGATGCTTGTCACCCTGATTCTTAAGATTTTTTAAAGCTTTCTGAGTTTACATTCTGTTGGAGAACTTTCCCACACAATTTCTGTAAACAACATATTGTTTGCATTCTTTTATGGAGGTGGAAAAACTTGATGTACTAGTAGTTTATCCAATGTCTTTGGAGAGGTGGCCCATTCACTCTCCAATCCAATGTCACCTTTGGGAAAGTATAAAAGTCAGAGTCAGAAAATAAACTTTCTTCTTTACCTTGCAAATAGCAAGTGGCTTGCGTCATGTTTTCATGTGTCCTATAGCAACAGATGCTTCCTTTCATTCCTGTAGCATCTTTCTCACCTACACTTTTGTGTCTTATGTCATTTGTCTTCTTGAGATCTGCAGATAATTACTTTGCTTTTGAGAATGCTTTATCATATTTAGGAGAAATATTTTCCTCAACTTAACAAAACTTAGGTTAAATCCCATAAGAGCTATTCAAGAATTTCTTTCTTTCTTTTTTTTTTTTAATTTTTCTTCCCTCTTTACTCTTCCCCACAGATCTGTAAGACTTTCTTCTCAATCCTACTTTGTTGCAGTATCTTCTATATTTTGCAATGCTAATGGTCAGACCTGTAAAAACAGCAGCACCCTATTGGTTTCCTTTTTGCTCATGGTCTTTGGAAATCTTCACACAGCCTAATCAGTAGGAAGATTAAGTATATGAACCTACTAGCCAGTTCAAAAATGCCTCATAACCAGTGATGAAGGTGCCTGCCAGAGAAGAAGCATTGTCCTTCAGGTTCTGAAATACTCAAGTGTCCTTAAAGGCAATAGGTGAAGGAATACATCAATTTCCATCAGCAACAGCAGAGCTGTACCCATCTCAGTGATTTGACTGTAAATCACTGATCTAACATGGGAATAAAACCAGTTTGTCTCCTTGTACAGTTACAAATCAAGAAACAGGAGTAGCGTGAAGCTCCTTGATAAGATGGCACCTCTTTGTGGTCATACAGAGTTTCCTATGATCACAAACTTCAAACCCACATACTCTTGCTGCCATTTTAACTTCATCCCTTTTATCATCAGCCTTTAAAGTGTCTTGGAGAAGTCTACATCTTCTTATTTTTTCCCACACTACACAGAGCAAACATTTGATGATGTAAATGAGTGAACAACAGCAGATGTTTTGTTTATCTGTAGGTGTCCTCTCTGGCAAGAAGAAAACATAAATACTTATTGAGACATTTTACCAGGGATGACAAGAATTTTCCCAGGCTTTGAATTCTTTCTGCTACCAGTCCTTATACTGCCACCTAGATATGAAAGAGATATATATAAATATAATGGGGGAATCCACAGAACCAAAGATAAGGATTGAACAAATTTAGGCCAAGAAAAATTACTCTCAATATCCCCCGGAACTGTCACCTTTTTGTTTTTCAGCACAATAGTCTCAGGGACTACTACTGGGTGAAATATACCCCTTTTTTGTTTGTTTTCAACCTCTTGTACAGTCTCTGTTAAATTTCTCTATACTTGTATTGGAAGAGAAAGTGAATATATCAACCACTATCACCTTCACATCACTTATGATGTTTCATGCCTCTGTTTTATCCCCTCTGTAGGGGCTTGCTTCCCAGTATTAAAGAGTCCTGGTTTACTTAGTCAGTGCTCACTTGGAAGTTATTTAATACTGTAATCATTTTTGTTGCCCTTCACAGAATGTTTTTCAGCTTTAACATTTCCTTTTGAAAATGAAGGTACCTGTGTTTTATACAACACTTAGAATGTGACTAAACCATAAATTCATGAAATGGCTTCATAACATTTTCTGTTATTGTTCTCTATTTTCTTCTAATGATCCTTAACATTTATATCTGCTTCTGACTGCTACTGAGCATCGAGACTGACATTTTCATGGAAATATTTATTGTAACCTCAAGATCTTACTCTTGAGAGGTAATGGTCAGATAAAAGGCCATCATTTTGTATGCAAAGTTAGGATTTTCCCATCTGTGCATTTCTTTCATAATTATACACTGAATTTCAACTGTCATTTTATTCTCCAGTCACTCAGTCTCAAATTTTTTCTGTCAGTCTTCACATTCAATCCTTGCCTTTGTTGTTAGTCCTGCTATAAATAATTTTACATCATCAGCAACCTTTGTCTTGGCATTGTTCAAACCTTCCTCCAGGTGGTTCATGAATGTGTTGAACAGCCCATGTGCCCACTCAGACCTCAATGGGAATCCACTGGTGACCTTCCTCCACTACCCTCATGCCTCCAACTATTTACTCAAACTTTCCATTCAAACAATTTATCAAAAATAAAAGGACTGTCTTATTATTCCATTACACAGTTTTCTCAAATGTTTGAGTTTGGGATTTGGGTTTTTTTGTGAGAGAATCTGTTGAATACCTTTCAGGATTCAGATGGATTCTGTTGACCAGACCATCATGTCCACAATCCCACCATGTTCCCTAAGGAACATCAGCAGATTCATAAGGCAAAAATCTCTCCTTACCAAGGCCATGTCCATGATTCTGAAGTAGATGGGACCTACCTATATCACTTGCTCTTTCCTTCTCTACTGTATAAAGCTCATTTGTATACTGGAAATTAATAATCCTTAGATCAGTACTTTTGGGCTATGACTTGGGCTATGACATATCCTAAACATTCCTACTACCACATACAAAAAGAAGTTGGGGTTCTTTTTCTTGTAGAAACCTGTACATTGATACATCACTACTAGTCAAGCTCAAAGCCTTCATCTAATTAAAAAAATTAATTTTGAAATTTGGATATTTTTAACAAAATTTCTCATTATTCTATATATAACTGCTCTATCACAAGCTCAATACATAACTAGCAGATGTGACAAAAAAAAACTCCTTGAGCAGGTTTCACAACTTGTTAAAAACAATACCTAAGGAAGCATTACATAGCACTAAGCAGCTGTGTTCTGAAAATTGGTCTTAATTTAAGTAATCAGCAAGGCATTTACTGTTACAGCATGCACCTGTGTTTGCATAGTTCTGTTCACCCATATATGCTTTATTCTTAGAGATAAAACCTTCTAGTTAGGAGGAAACAGGCATGCAGGTGCAGGGCCTGCAGCTCACTAGGACCAGCCAGGACCACCCTTTGAGAAGGGGAACATCAGATATTCTCATGTGTTAGGGCTGATGGACAAGGACTTGGTATTCACACACAATCCTCCCAACTAATCTGCTTTAAACTCTTCCTCAAAAGTAAAGGATCATTAGAATCTCACAGAATATTCAGGCTTCTCAAAAAAAAAAAAAAATCAGTTTGGGAGCTCCAAAAAGCTCTGAGACACTCAGAGTGCTGTATTTCAATTGTGGTATTCAGATTTGTTTTGTTTCATATGAATATTTGAATAGTAATGAAATAAGCATATGTATCATGAATTATTGGTACAAAAATAAATACCAAAAAAGTCTTTGAAGAAAAATATCTGACTTCTTCCCATTAAATATTTGTGAAAAACTCCAACATTTTCCTGTTAAATATTTTTATATTAGCAGAACTTTTCCTTTTCCTGAATTTATTATCTGATATTAACACTGAATTTATTATCTGATTACCTAAGTTGTCTATACTCAGTATCTGAACACCTCAAAGGCATTTTTTTTATTGTGTTCTTTTTCCTACCCATGGCAAGCACTTTTCTTCCAGACATTATTTTTGGCATTTTCCATGCGGAAGGATATCTATATTGGGAAAGCTCGATCTCTGAAGCAGTGAGAAAATAAACTTCCTGCAGGAATCTAACTGTAGAAAACTTTGGCTGAAAAGACAATGAGGCAGGGTTAATCTAACCCCAGTAAGTCATTTAGACTCATTCTTTGGTGAAAGACACACATTTGGGAGCCAGTTTTCATCCCATACACCAAGAGACTTTGCAGCATACCCATCTCCCCTACTTAGTGGAGTAGCCTACACATTTATTCCAGGTGCTCTGACATGAATTACTGAAGGTCTGTAACCAGAGAGGATCTATTCCAGATGTGCTGGCAAGCACCAATGACTCCATTCATGCATGGAAGAGCTGCAGCTTAGAGGACAACTGAATATAGAGCCCAGCACCGTCCCTCTACTCCAGTAGAATGTTCTCGTATCCCTGAAGAAGGGCTCCATTTTCATATTGTTGCTGAACTAGAAGGCAGTTAATCCATAGAAGGCACTGAATCAAACTTAGATTCACAAATTAACATTTAGGAAAGGAATAACTTCTGTTGCATGGAAGAGAAGCTCTTTGTGAAACTAAAATCTCCAACCAACATTATGACCTTTAGGTTCTAATAGTCTGAGGGTATTTAAATACAGCATGTGGCATTTTTTGATCTTTGAGGTTTTATACTAATCAAAATTTTGCAGTATGTTTAATAAGCAAGACTTTACAGGTTTTACAGGGTTTTAAAAAAAAAAACTTTGCTTGAAAATAAAATATTCCACATTTAGTGTTCTTTGAACTCTTCAATAAGGACTATAGAGTTTCTTTATAATGGTTCAGCTGCATAAATTGCTTTATCTGTTGTATGCTACTTATTTTTTAAGGCTGTAGTTTATGATTATATACAATTCCTCACACTTCTATGGTTTTCCTGTATATTCTTCAAGGCTGTATCACTCTATTTGGTGGCACTTCTACGTCTCAATATGCACCCAGGAATCTCATTGCCTCAAGACTGTGCAATGTGTAAACTAAAAAAGGGTGGACAAGGAATCCCCCTGGGCTCTCTCCTGTCACTAGCATGTCTCAGGAGCCACCCCAGGAAATGTTTTTTTCTGCCGACCACCTATGTAGCCTCAAACATCACTTTTAGGAGACAGTCCTCATAAAGTTGTTGTGTGATGTCTAATTCTGTGGAAATAAGAGGGAAGTTTTTAAGAGTTTCTATGATTTTCTTTATTATAAATTTAGATCCAAATCAGAGGAAGTAACTCTCCCACTGGAGTGTCCTTCAGCCATGAAGGTACAGAGACAGGGGCAGCTTCAGGCTTTCCAGACCTTGCTGCTCGGAAGGGTGTCAGAGCTCTGGCTTTTCGAAAATGTCACAGCTCCTTAAGGAAACTATTATTTTTTTTCAACACCACATTTGAAACATATTCTACCTCCCTGCCAGTAACATATTCACTGGAAACAAAGCGGGAGGGACTGTTCCTGGAAAGGCTTAATTTATGACAGCTTACAGCTGTCACCTCATAGTTTTCTGAATGGAAAGATTTTTTCCCTGTACAGCTGTGTAAGGTATTCCTCAGAGAGCACAGAACTGATCTTGAGGAGACTTGAAATGACATTGTTAAAAAACCCAGCTGTAGGACAGGCACGCTGCCTGGCTTGGTACCCAGTAAGGACAGCTCCCCTGGGAGCAGCGAGGTGCTGGGGCTGCTGGGCTGGGCAGGTCCCTCTGCAAGTCAGCTGAGAAAAACAAGATCTGATGCCTTGCTCTACTTGCTGCCTGTCCTCTCTCAATTCCCTGCCCTCCCTGGGGAAAAGCACATTACTGGGGAAGTGCAGAGCCTTGCTCAGCTCACTGCTGTCTCTTTCCTGTCCTGGGGCAGGCCTGAAAGCATCTGGGGATGATAAATGAGGCTGACTCCACAGATGCTGCTGGGGAAGGCAGCCTGAAGCACACACCATAGAGCAGCCTCCAAAACACCTTGGGAGCAAGGGACAGTGAGGGACAGTTCAGTCATTACCCAAATAAAATACTGTTTGAAACCTCTTTCTTACAGGCAGTCAACAGTGTTTAATTAGGAAAATAATCAAGTAGGTGTTATTCCTAAGATTAGCTCTAGGATATTCTTATACTGGCAGAAAGTTAGAAGTAAAATGTTTGTATGCAATTAGAACAATTTGTTCTGCCCTGACTGTCTAAACCAGTCATTCACAATGTATCTGAGCTGCCAAGGAGCAGCAGGCTAGGAACACCAATTGATCAACAGATGGATTTAATAATCATTGAGAATGAGATTCTCCTAGAAAAAATATATTTGAGGGTTAGCACATCAGCTGAACATCAGGTCTCATCTCACATCCTCCCATTAAGTCTGGTAAAAGGATGGATTTCCAAATTGTTATGTCCCCCTGTAGATGGCCAGTGTTGAGAGAAATGGTGACATCGGAAGTGTTGAGCCTGCCTCACAGGCCTCAGCTGCTGCACAGGCACCAGCAGACATCAAGAGATGGACAGCCTCAAGGACAAGGGGTAGGCTGGCAGTTTTCACAGCCCTCTTGCAAACATGGGCACAGTACTATAAATGTTGCTATCATGAAAACACACAAAGCTGAGGGTGAGCATGCTTTTCAGTCTTGTGTAGAGAATTGGTAGTATATAAATAGTACTATAATAGCATTATAGATGCAACTAATTAGCAAGGACTTTAATTTCAACAGCCATTGTGTGACCTCCTCAAGCTCAGTTATTTCAGGCAGTAAAAAATTTCTGCCTTCCTGAAAGTTGATTACAAATTTCTCATTGTTTTCAGCCTCTTAGGTCAGACGCCCCTTCCCTTCCCTTCCCTTCCCTTCCCTTCCCTTCCCTTCCCTTCCCTTCCCCTTTCCCTTCCCTTCCCCTTTCCCTTCCCTTCCCCTTTCCCTTCTCACAAAATATTAAGACACTGAATTCAGTTTCTGATTTTTAATTTGGAATGTACGCAAGTGACCTACATCCTCCATGTCCCAAGGGCTACCTGGAGTTTCTGTTTCCTGAATGGGCACTGATGGAAAGTGTAGCTGTCTCCCCAGCATCCTACAATTATTCTGCCCTTTACCTGCCATAACCACGTACCAGCCCCAACAGCACTTTGCAATAAATAAAAGGGTAATAATGTGGGAGAACTAAATCCCTTATGGCTGAATGCCAATACAATTTATGTATTAAAAAATGCACATCTAACCATGTTTATTAAGTCTGATAATGTATATATTATGTTTACATTTATCAGGCCTGATTACTGTATAAGATACATTCTTTATCTGTGTTCAGAATCTTTTCTCATTTTTATTTGCAATTATGTTTCCTCTTGATTAAGGAAATTCTCAAATGATATTGAAGGAAAAAAATAAGCACATTCAGTTGATTTGCAGAACGTGTCATTCAGTAATAGTACACAGCCTGCACCATAGCATTTGAAACTACATAGTTCAGTGGTTTTGTATTTGCACAGAAAACTTTTATTTGCTGTGTAATGCTGCTACATGCATGGCAGATGGAAATGTGATAATCAAGGACTGAAGATTAAGGAAGAATAAAGAGAATATTAAACATCATATTTGGCTCCACTGTAAAGGAGAATGTCAAAGGATAAAAAAAGGGGAAAAACTATTAAGAGCAGTGGCTATCTGTTGCATATTCTTGAGGATCAGGAAGATAAGACGGAAGGAAAATTCACAGATATGTGAAAAGCAGAACATTTGGAATGGATGAAGAGCTTCATAAGGAGTAAGTATCCTCTTCTACTTGAAAAGGAGAAAATTTAATATTTTTTTATTCAGTTAATGATGACATATAGTATAGAAATAAATTTTCAATAATGATCAGCATCTGCATTCAGCTCTCCTTGTCGCACACAGAGTGCAAGGCTGCAGCTGTCGTGTGTAACTCCAGGAGGCTCCCAAGACAGCCAGGGAGCAGGGAGCTCTGTCCAAGCCATTCGCTGTTAATGAAAGCTTTTGCACTGGTGAGCAGAGGAGGCAAAGTCTCTGTGGAGACCTCTGTGTGTTAGAAAGTGTATGGGATATAAAAGGAGTGAGAAGTTGAGGATTCAGATGGAACAGAAAGGAGCCTTTGGGCAGTTTGCTGCACACTCACCACGTTTGCTGAGGGCACTCAGCCGGGAGGCAAGAAAACATGTCAGAGTGGAGAGCCTTCTTCAGAGGCAGCTGGGAGAGGGGTCTGGCAGGAACTGTATGAGCAAACATGAGTCAAAGTGCTGCACCTGGGACAAAGTAACCAAAGAGCACAGTGCAGGATCTGCGTGCCTGGGGAGAACCTTGCTGCAAGGGACCTGGGGTCCTGGCAGGCAACAAGATGAGCATGAGACAGCAGAGAGCCACTGTACCACTAAAGGCAAATCAGCTCCTGGGTTGCATGTGCAGGGGTATCACTGGAAGTATGGAGATGTCCTACAATATTCAGTGCTTGTCAGGCTGTATCCAGAGTAGTGTGCCCAGCTCTGGTCCCCACAACTCAAGAAAGATGCAGATTGGAGAAGGTCCACAAGATGCAGACTGGAGAAGGTCCACAGGAGTGCCATGAAGATAATTAAGAAGGGCCGAAGAACCTGCTTTCTGAGGATAGACTAAAGGAGTAAGGTCATTCATTTGTGAAGAAGAGAAGGCTTAGCGGGGACCTCATCACAGTATCTCAGTACTTAAAGGGCAGCTGCAAAGGTGACAGAAGCTCTCTATTCATTAGGAGCCAGATGGAGAAAACAAGAGGCAATGGATGGGTATAAGCTGTACTGGCAGAGATTTCATCCTGACATAATAAAGAATTTTTTTTACAGTCAGGCCAGTCATTGGAACAACCTCCCCAGGTATGTGGTGGAGTTGCCACTACTGGAAGTTTTTAAAATGAGATTGGACAGGGTGCTAGATTAATGGCTAGGATTCCTTTCCCATGGCAGGTAGAAGCAGATGATATTTGGAGGTCACTTCCAGCCTAGGCTGATCTGATTTTGTTGTATTCTGCAGTGATGGAAATAGCAAAGCAAGAATCAGGCCCAAACAGTGCTACAGTACCAGAGAGAGAAGAAGAGTTTCCAGTCTTTTCCAAATTCAGTAAAAAACAATAAACTAGAAAAAGAGAATAAACACTTCACAGCAGAATCCTCTAGCAGGGGAATGGAAAAGAAGAAAAGCAGGGTAAAATTGTGATTGTAATGTTCTTTCTCCAGCAATACCTAGAGACACCCTCCCATGTAAATTTACTGTTTGGGGCTGTCCAATTTTGTAAATGTGATAGAACATTTCTGCAAATAAAAGGCATACAGATAGATATGAATATCTGCAACTGCATTGTTGTATATAAAACATCTGGAATAAATTATAGCCTTAGGAATCCATCAAGTATTTTTAATTCAATTATCTGAGTATTACACTGAACTGTAAATTGTTTAAAATACTAGAAATCTTACCCAAAACAATGGCTGTTCATTTTCTAAGTGTTTATGTTTGGTACCCTACAGAAACAAAACATTTTAAAAGCCGCATTGGAAAGCTGTTCAAAACATTAAAGAATCAGTAATGAAAGAACTGGAAGCAGAAAAGTAATGTACTAAGTTTCTTCTGAAATTAGATGCTATTACATTAGTTACTACCCCAGTGATTATAACTCAGATTATATTAGATTACTTCCATCATGAAGAATTTGTCACCTAAGAAAATAAAATAAACAAAATATGTAATTGATCTCATGTGACTTTAGCCATGTAAAAATGAGGTTCTTCCCAAGCAGAGTAGAAAGAGAGATACTCTTCCCCAGATAAATATTTCTTTTACCCACCTCAGAGAGGTCTCTTCAGATGTAGCATACTATCCTGGGCCAGCTCCCTTCCTTCCCATCTCACTCCACTGGCTACAGGGAGATCTCTCTCTCAGATCAGATACCCAACTGCTGGGTGGCCAAGTTGAGTGAGATCAGAATGACTCGCCCAATGTTTATGAAGTGGTCAGGCAGCAGAAGGGACATGCAAATGCCTTTGAAACTGTTTGTGTGTAGGTAGGGAAGCCTGGGCACACAGCACAGAGACAGAGGAAAAATACTGAAAAAAAGGTGAAAATTTTACAAGTTCTGCAGAGAAATCCAGAGCAGGAGATCTGCTTGAGGTCCCAGATAAAAAAAGTTAGAGACATTTCTTTTCCACTGAAACCTCTTGGTAAAGAATCTTCTACTGAGAAATTGAAGATTCTGATAATCAGGAGGGTATTTTCTGAGCACCATTTAGCATTAAGTCTAAATGTTTTTAAATAACTGCAAATTCTTGACAAATTTCTGTTAAAAATAAGCTAAAAAAACTTATATCCAAGGAAGGAGGTAGTGATGGTAGGCAGTCTTTCTTCTTTTTATGTTAATTTACCTGCAAGAAACTTCTACCTGGCCCTGCCTCCCATGATCTACTGCTACTGTTTTATCTTGCATGAGATGTATCCTAAATGTCTAAAATTAGCAGAAAATAATCTAAAAAATCGATAAAGAATTGCAGAACTGAAAAATCACAAGCCTGACATCTGATACCCTGCAGTTTCACAGTACACCATTTGATACATTTCCTTGCACCATCTTATTGGGGTTTTTTTAAGGCCTGTCCTTGCAATTTATAATCCACAAGGCTGCTGAGCTCTATGGAAATGTTAATTTGCCACCTATTCAAGGCACAGACTTTGTCTTTGCTCCTGGAGGCACACAGGATGCTATGAGCACTATACAAATATTATCTGAGATAATGTAATGGCAACTCCTCCATAGAAGGTGTGTTAGAGTGGATTTAGAGTCCTCCAAATGTGTTCCATCACAGTGGACAAGCAAGCCCACAAAGGACCAGCCTTAAGGGATAACCAAGTACCATCACATTTCTCACTGACACCAAGCACTAACAACATCTCCAGCATGCACACACATTTGATTCAGCAATGTTACCCTCACCCTCAGTGCACACATCAAACAGCTGAAAAGGACCAGCTAGTTATCGACACATAAATGAGCCCTGTAACATCAGCTGGGGTAATTGAATATCTAATTCTGGTTCTACTTCCAAGGTGATAAAAAATAAATAGTGGAAGAGATGTATAGACTAAAATAAAGCTCACAGTCAAGAATTCTTTATGGAATTCATTTACTTAAATTAATCGTATTGAACTACAAAAAGCAAGGGGCTCATCGAGCTCCATCCATGCCTGAGGCCAAGTAGAGGAAACTCAGAGACCAAATCAATTTATTTTCAGCCAGGTATAAATTTTTGAACAACAACTGCACCACAGTTGATTGTCCAGGCGTACAATTACTATCACTAAAATGAACAGTATCAATCCAAAGACTTAGTGCTGCACAAAATGGAAGGAAAATAGCCTTCACAGAAATTATGTCTCTCCCAAAAGACTCAAGTGTTTGTGCTGTAGTCTCATTTTAAGGGCCTTTCTATGGCACTTTGATGGTGCAAAATAGGTCAAGGAATACCTCTAAATTAGGAAAACACCCGCAAATGTCGAAGGGACATTCTTCTTTCTCTCAAGATTTTTTCATAGAGCAACACAGAGGAAAGAAAGAGAAAACAATTTCTATTTCTGCTCCTTGCTTTTCCATGTAGAATGTGTTTGGAGAATTGTTTACCTGGGGTGATTGCTTGATTGAATTCTAGTGAGGATTGTTTGAGCTTGATGGCCAATCCAATCCACCTGTGTCTGGACTCTTAACAGAAGGTCACAAGTTATGAGTAGTTAGATATAGTAGTTAAAAAAAGTAGGTTTGTAGTTTTAATATCTCCTTTAAATAGTATTTATTATAGTATAGTTATAATAAAGAAATCATTCAGCCTTCTAAGCTAGAGTCAGACATCATAATTTCTTCCCACCAGGTTCACCTACATTTTACAATAGGCAAAGAGCTATGAGGTCCTCTTATTCTTCCTCCTACTTCCCTCAGTCCATGTCTCCCAGAGGAGGTGCCTGCTTAGGAATATACTGGGGGCTCTTGCCTCAGGATTTCCCTGTGGCCTTGTGCGTCTGTCACCCTGCTGGGAGCAGAGACATGGGGGTGCAGAGGCATCCACCCTGTCCCCACGCGCACATCTACAGCCAGAGCTGCACAAATCCATTCTTTCATCTTCTTTGTGCTCTTCCCTGCACAGCCATGTAAGTCTGGAATAACTCCATTACTGCAGCAAAAGGGCAGCAGCATAAAAGTGAGCATGAATGAGGGCAGATGAGTACAGCTCTCAGCTAATGTGTGAAATGCACACTCGGTTTCATAACATTGATTTGATCCACCATTCTGCAGTTACCAATCAAATGGGTTTTTAGGAACCTGACATCCAGAAGCAATATTTTAAATCAGGAAAAAAAGACCATCCAAACACATTAAGGAAATGGAGAACATGAACTGAAATTTAATATCTAATTACATTATCCACATATCCAGTATGCATTCAGATTATAAAATCTTGAATGACTAAAATTTGGTTTGCAAGAAAAGAATCCTAGACTCTGCTTACTCACAGGCTAGGGAATGCAGCCTTTCTTAATGCAGAAGGAAAGGAGTCACACAATATTTGCACTCACATAATGAACCTGGATTCTGAAAAAAAAAAAATCAGGATGGGCACTAGAACTTCCAATGTTTCAGAGAGGAAAAAAGAGTATGGAGTTCAAAGAAAAAAGGTAAAACATTGGGCAAGATCCAACCCATCCTCTTCTAGTACTCAAACTGTGAATTGCCGTATACAAATTTGGAATCTGACTCTCAGCAAGGACATTTAGATTTGATCCATCCCTTTTTAGGCAGTAAAGAAGATAAAACTGAACCAGAGAGAATCTCTCTGTGTGAGCTCTGTCCTAGAGACACTCAAATAAAAAGGTGCATGCAAATAAAAAGACTGCCAGCTTTTTGTGGAGCTTAAGAAAGACATTCAGACCAATACAAAACACTTCTTCTCAGAGTGCAGATGTTCCAAGTAGGGAGAGGCACCTGCATGCACAGGGCTCTAAGCAAAGCAAAAAGAGCAAAGGGAAATGAGCACTACACACAGTGACCCTGGCAGGCAGAGCATGCACCTACAAAGGGGCCTGAGATCCTGACCCCACACTGTGCTGCCTGCTGGATTTGAGGGAATGTATGTGAAAGGGGTACACTAAAGCACAAGACTTTTGGGGCATTTGGATGGCCGGGAGAGGGAAGAGGTTCTTGCGGCAACCGCTCTTCTGGGCAGCCAAAGAAGAATATTCACAAGCCGGAAATATCTGGAGCAGAGGACTGTGGCTCCAAAGCCTCGAAGTTAGGGCACTCAGATAGGAGAAGGGAGTTCTGGTTTCTTCCTCTGACCTTTATCTGATAAAGATCTAATGTAACATGTGTAAGCAGTCCAGGGACTTTTGTTGATCATTGTCTTAATAGGTTGAAGTGCAAGGAAAATGCTCTATGTATTGATTTTCTAATCAAATTAATGTCTGGTATTTACCCTCCATATGTTTATTCCTCTGTTGTGCAAGGCTCTCTAATGTCCCATGGGGTTTGTGTCCAAGTTAAAAGTTTATTGGCCTGTGCCTTCTCTGAATATGCACAGAATGCATCAGGCTTTCATATGCATTAAGAACCAACTGAAGGGGAGAATTTATTTATATTTTTAATCAATGAAGCTACTGATAAAGAATTAGCCTTGCATTTAGGGAAATCAGTTGCATTATGAATTACGCTGCTTCCAATTTCCTCCCTCACTACATAGCCTGACTTACTCTTGCCTTGGTTTCACACTAAAAATCCTGGGCGTGCTGAAGATGTCAGAAGTTTTAGGCTGGAGACAGCAGTGATGAGACAATTGATGTCTCGCTACCATGCACAGCACTCTGCAGAATGCCTCTCCTGAGAAGGTTCTGCCCTCCCTGACTCCAATGGCTTCACCAGATACTCCATTTATTTGGCCTGGGAAGTGAGTCCTGAGCTAGGGGAAGAAAATATTATACACATTTCAGAAGCATCTCATAATGCAATAGGGGAAAATCTTGTTACAGTGCACTCCAAGCAGCCTATTCAAGGTAATCACATTTATATTTTTTTAAATGAGGCAGCATTCACAAAAAGTCAGCTTTGCAGCCAAGACATAAACAAGCCAGGACATAGTCCAGAAGCAACAAAATGGTTTATGACACTTCCTGTTCTCAGTGTCCTCCTTTCTACTTCCTAATGAACTTTAATAAGAGGATGTGCCAACATTTATGCACAGTGATTTCCAGGCTGGCCACTTCATATAAATGCCTTTCTCAATAAAGGAAACACCATGCAAGGTGGAAAATTAAAGATGAATTATGAACTTCTTTCTTTATAATTTAGTTAATTATGCCCCAAAAGAGCATCTGCAGTAGGTTTTTAAAGGTTTATTTTTCTGACACAGATACTTTTTTGTAAAATAGGTGTAAATTTGCTTTCTTTACTTATCCATTAATTTATTTACTTACCCTATAGTGAAAAATAACATACATAAAAGAAAGTGGATCTGAGTCAGTTAGAGGTTTTGGAGAAACAGCTGCATAAGTGGTGGTGAGGTTTCAGAATAGGAAATAACCTAAACTAGGGGAACAGTGCAAGGGTATTTCTTTAACTTAACGATAGAGGCAAAATACACCTAAAGAAAAGAGTTTGACCTATTTCCATTTGAAAAACATTAAAATATGGTCCTACAACACCATCCTCTTTATTTCAGAATTACATCTTCTATTATTGATAAAACACCAGCATACGTTAATACATGCTTTTAGTCATAAAAAAACCCATATCTCAGCAAAGTAATTAAGTCACTCTTATATGGTTTCTTGAATAAGGATGAAATTCTGGGCTTGATTCTGCAAAGTGCTTTGGGGTAAAATTTTGAAAATTAATCTACCATCACATTTTAATGAATTGTACAGAGATAAGCAAAGAACAATGGATTCGGACTTTATGGCATATCATTGCTGAGAACAAACACTAGTATATTTTAATAAAAATTATGTATTTCAAAAAAGCTGTCCTGGCAAGAAGGAGATTATATCAGAACCTGGAACCTACCTTCTGCCACAGCATGAATTTAACAAAGCCTGTAACAATCAAAACTGAAACAAGAAAGAACAAGAAAGTCAGAATTGCTTCTCTATAGTAACAAGGATCAATTCTCAAGAAATCTGAATGTTATTGTGGAAACAACATGATGTCATTGTAATTAGATCTATAAGATGCAAATAAATACCTACACAACACCACTACTCACCAAAAAAAAAAAAAAAGAAAAAACAAACCAAAACTCTAACAAAAATGCCCCACCCAAAAAATCCCAAAACAAAAAACCATGCATACAAGCAAAACCAACAAAAACAAAAAAGCAAAACAAACCAACAGCCACTTACAACTTAAAAGAGAAATTTCTAGAGTGACAAGATTGGTCAAGATGCCTACCTACTTTCTATAGTATTTTACATACCAAAACAGTTTTCTTTCTAACCTTCAAGCTTGGATTTGTCTTGCATTTTGAGGTAGCCTTCAAAAAAGACAAGGCATTGTAGTCAGACCACAGTATGAGGTCTGTAATATGCTCTGATGGGCAAAGCATTTCTGCTGTCTTGGTCTCACAGTAATTTATTAATGGATGGGCTGATAATGCTTATTATGTGCCTGAGATAACCTCAAAAGACGAGGCAAATACAGCTAGAGTTAAATACCGTGTGTTCTTCTGAAGGTTTCTTAGCAAGAAATTGGATTTTCAATGCAAAATACATTACATTTTTGAAGAAAGGAACAACCAGACCTCTGAGAGTGTATTAGATGTAGAAGGTGTTTGGGAAATAAGGAAAAGCACACCTCATGTCTTTAAAATTATTTAATTCATCAAAGGGCAAAGAAATCTCATTGAAACACAGCATTCCGTATCTTTTATTTCTGATCCACATGAAGGTAGGGAATAGTAGTTTTCTAGTATTACATTATCTGGTAAGAGGTATTGACAAAAATACAGTCATATCTTCCAGACTATAAAGATGAGGTGATCCTCTTTTATTTCCCTTGTTAGTATTTAATCATGTACTTCAAAAGAATTTCTGAAAACACAGGTTTTCAAAGTACCATTGTGCCTAAAGATGCACAGCTATGTTTCATATTGAACCATTTATTTGTATCCAAATGCATGCTTTTGAATTAAATTAGTCTTGGGGGCTTACTCCTCTGCCAACTGCTATTTGTCCTGCAGGAAAACAACTCCCCGAATAAATGCAAATAATTCATGGTTCTTGAGGGCTTTGGGACAATTGCTATGCTAGCCGAGTTCTCAAAATTGCACTAAGTAGGTTATATAGCTTTGGCATCGTCATTCCATATGGCTGCAGCTGAAATAAGATGCTTAGGTGGGTTATAAAGTAGCATAGTTTGAAGACACATAATTGTATCTTAAGTTCAGCTACAAGCCTTGGGCCACCACTGGTTCAATAAGGGATCAGACACGGATCTGAAAGTCTTTAGCTGAGATTAGACAACTATGGATCTTCACAGATTATAAACAGATGCACTGCTGCTGCTTAATGCAAAGAATATAATCTCACATCACAAATAGAAATGAAAAGAAAATAATGTGAAAAGGTAATTTCAGGAGACACTAAAACACAGCATTGATTTGGCGCTTTACACATGGAGGCTATTAAATAGGGCTACTTTTGTAAAAGCTACATGAGCAATTAAGTGAGAACATGGATGAAATCACTAGCTTTCGTACCATAAAATATTTCTGTGTTGACAGACTGCAAAAGGTGTTTCACTTGAAAAGGTATTCCCACAAAAATCCTATCCAGCTCTTGTCAGCTTGACAGAATTCTGCCAAATGACAGAATTAATGTAAGATGAAGGAGATGGGTTTTTGCTATGTGTTACTGCATTTTTGTCTTAAAATGGACTGACTTGCCCAGCTTATTCTGAAACCCCACCACACTGTCTGGGAGAAGGTACCATGGGGGCTAGCAGTTGCACTAAATTTTTATGCTATTCTTCCCATCATTACCTTTCAGTTTTTGAATACTTTGTGTTATTCTCATGGGACAGATCACTACATAGACTGGGAAGTCCCAGACCACAGAGTACTTGGGACTTTTCTGATTTCACACTTTTCTCTCCTTTCTCTTCCTAATCATGGTATAATTCTTAAAGTAATTATTAATTTAACGTTAATTTAAGATACTCTTAATTTGATTATTCTCATTCTTCTTGCAATACTTATTACTTTCTTTCCCCTTTAAAGTATTTTTAGAAAGGATTTTCAATGCAAGATGACTTTGCAAATGCAAATTTTAGCAAAAAAAATGCAAATCAAGATTTATTATTCAAAAATAGATTAGGAGTTTATTCATTTTTTAGAAACAAGTATCCTATCTACTTCACAAGAACAATTCTTGCATCTTGGACTGTATTCTGAGGCACTTACAATTCAATCTTGACTAAAGATACAAGAACCAAATATCAGTAAAAGGGGCAAGGAGGAAACATATTTTTTTCTTCCAAACAGACACCTGACTATGTAGCACCAGTGGTGCCATCAATTATGCTGAACACATGAATAGATTGCCTTTATTAACAAGTACTATTCAGAACTGCAGATTTAGTCTATTTTCTGAAACACATGATATCTATTTTTCATTGTGATATCTTATCACTTACAGAGCCTTAACAGGTACTCCTTCCCGGTTTCCTAAAGAAAAATACTCTGCTTAATGTCAGCTATAATTGCAACCATACCAAATGATGGGACAATATGTAAGGGATTTACAAAATTAAAAAAAATTAAGAAAAAAGGCAGAAATTTTAAAAGATAAACTCATTTAAGTACTTAAAAATCTCTAAGGAAAAAGTGCCCCTGAAAGGATGTTGGGGTTTTTATCAGGTCCATCAGATACAGATACACCTTAGTCCAACACTGCATTGTATTGTAACAACTATTATCCCATTTTCTGTGGATATATCACAAGATTTACTGAAAATGCACTGGAAACGGTGCATATAGCAATGATAGTGGAGATTACTGTTTCACAAAAATATAAGGTTAGAGATGGTTCAAAAGCCAAACTACTTTGGGTCTGTATTTTCCAATCTGGAATTCTCAAGGTAGACATTCCAGGTTACATGGGAGCATACAATCAAAAGTGGGCAGGTTTCCAGTGTCACCAAACATCCCAATTAACACAGGAGTGTATGTGTTTGTGTCTATGAAAATGGGAATTCATGTTTTGCCGTGAGGCTAGACACCTACTTTAGGGTAGCCAGAATCTGGGAGGTTTTTTCTTGGTTCAAGGTAGATCACAAAATTAATACAAAACATTGAATGACCAAAAAGGTTTTCCAGGCTCATATCTGGTTAACTCATTTCTTGGAATAATTGCAGGTAATGGAAGCAATCAGGAAGTTGGAAAGACTTTTATAAGGTGTATTGGGTTTGTGTGGCCAGGTTTTGGTAGCAAAGGGGAGTACAGGGACATGCAGACCTGCCAGCCGGTGTCCTGGTAGGACCTGTGACTCCGTGGGGACCTGTGCTGAAGCAGGCTGTGCCTGAAGACTGCATGCATGGAAGAGTGACCCATGTTCAGCAGTTCACAGAGAACTATTGTCTGTGGAATGGACTGAGATTGGAGAAGTTAATGGAGAACTATCTCCTATGGGAGGAACCCCATGCAGGGGCAGGAACAATGTGCAATGAACTGACCGTAATCACTATTACCCATCTCCTTGCACCACTGAGGGGAAGAAGGTAAAGCTGTGGAAGAGGGGGTAGGGAAATTTGTTTTTAAGATTTATTTCATTTTTTCATTATCCCACTCTTGTTTTGTTAGTAATAAATTCACATTGTATCTCTTAAGTCAAGCTTGGGAGAGAGGTAGAGTGGCTTTGGTGGATGACTATCATTCAGCCAGCATCAACCCACTACATATGGGAAGGTACTAAATAAAAATAAACCACCATTCATGACTTCCATTAGAATAATGCCTAGAAGCCAGACACTCCTCTTTGTTGGACACATCTGTGCAAAAAACAGGGAGAGACCAACAAGCAGTATAAGGACTATAGATGCTTGCTCTGCTTTATATCCACTCATTACACAATAGGCAAAGAACATTCAATGAAATCAACTGGCATCCAGCTGCTACAAAGATATGTGGGTTTTTGTGAAAAGTAATTGACTCTGGAATTCACTGCTGCAAAGTGCCTCTGAGAATCTCCACTTCTGAGTAAAAAGAGGAGCAGGAAGTTTGCTCACACACTGGACATTCAGGCATTGCCTCTGCTTAAACATTACACCTTTCTCAGTAGCTCCAATTTGGCTTCTTGCAAAGGCATATTTGAAAGAAGTTCCCTTTGAGCAGCTGTTCTTGCATGGACAATGCACCAGTTAGTTTTTTTCTGTTTTCCAACGATATCCTCAAAGGATCCAATATTCCCAGATGCACTCCAGGCTGTAAGAGATAAGTCCTCAGTTTCATGTTGTGAAAATGTCACTTTCAAAGATCTGACATTTTGCTGACATTATCTCAGATATTTTGAGAAAAAAGAAAAAAAAAATAAAAAAAGAAACCACAGAAGCATCATTCTTATGTCTTTGAATCACCATTCGGGCCAAGACACAGTATGGCAGACACACTTTGCTGCAGAGTGGCAGTGTAAGTACAATCCAGTTGGTACCATCGGTCCTGGAGCTCATTTCCTGGCCTTCCAGCACCATGAGATGTGCCACATCTTTTACCCTCACACAGACACTGGGCATGCACCAGTTTTATTTACCAGTGTAGATGTAATCAATGAGACCTATGAATTATGAGGGCCAAAAAAGTATCTGAGGTTTGCAAGAGAGCATCAGGACCTACACAGATAAATCAAATACAAAATAAACATCACCTTTGCTGTGAATCCTCATGTTTCAGGGTAGCAGTTAGCAACATTCCTGTGATTAGACAGAAACTACCACCTACACAAATTTATAAAATAGGTAATTGCCTACAATGGTTTCCCATCTTGCTTAGTAAAAATCTTCACATTCCACTATCTGGATTCAATCTGAAAACTTCTGTGCTCCTAATATTGGTATCCAGTCATGTTTCTGTTCAGCTAACAACATACCTTTTAACACATGATGGTCAAATAATTCTTCTGCTACTACTGGTTTCTTTGAAGTTTATGAATGTAAAGCATTAATCTATTTCCAGCACAAGATACCATATGATTAAATTAGAATATGTAAATTGCTCACAAGAGCTTCCTATGGTGCATGAATTTGCTGTTAACAAGTGCTTTCCAAATGAAATAAGTGTTCTTAATTCTTCTTAGTACAAGTAGGAGACATTAAGCATTTCAGAATTAGACTTGAGCCTTTCAACCCTTGACCGTCTCCTGGCAAAATATGTCATCTGGCCTAAATACCAAAAGTTCATCTTGCCAACCACCACATGATCCTCCTGCAATTGAAACATATCAGCAGAGTATTGTTGGATCATAGGTAAGCTTCTGAGAATATGAGCTAATGTGACTTACTTGTCTACATTCTCTTAATCAGTCATGAAGGGAATAGAGAGTTCTACAGATCAATTAATTGAAATCTAATGGCTTGAACTGGTTTTCCATCAATTCTAAAGGACTTCCACTGAGACTTATCTCAATCATTAACTACAATAGATGTTTACCATTAAGTGAGGGGAATCCCACAGCAGTTCACATGATTCACTAACTTCATCAGTTGGACTAGACTAAGTTGCAGGTAAGTTCTGCATGGTCCTCACCAGAAAAATAACTTTTCAGTTTGCTACTGTTGTTCCAGGGATGCTTGTGCACACAAAAGCATGTCACATTTTTACAACACTATTGGTCATGTTGATAAAAAAATATTATTTCTGCAAACAAAATTCACTTTGGCCTTTTTTTTTGGACTAACACCAGACAGCAAAACTACCCTCATTACATCAGCATTACATCACATTTCTTCATGTGGGAATTAGTCAGCAGCACAAAGGCCAAGCAATGGCATAAATGAGCTGAGAGTGTTGGATGTCATCTGAGGCACAACCCAGGCCTTTCCTCTGTCTGCATCCCAGGTCTTGAAGATTGGCACAGCTGTGGGACTCAGAGCCTAGGGCTCAGTACCTGCTGCAACCTTGGCCTGATGATGTTACCAGAGTAAGCTCTAGGTGCACACACCCTTGCACACACTGGAGCCACTTCCTTCCTTTGCTTCACTTTTCTTCTCCAAGCCAATTCCCTTAACAAACCTGCTGATGGGCAGAGATGGAGGAGTGGGACAACATCCCACCGGAGTATCTCCTCACTCCACACAGGAATGAGGTCGGAAAGGGAGCATGAGTAGGAACTTGGTGAAGTTTTCCTTTTGGAAGGGAAAATAAAAGGAATAGGAAGAAGAAAAGATGGGACTCCAGGTCCGATATTCAAGTCCTCAGGAATGATTCAAAAACAATTTTGGGGGCATAATTTTTTCTCCTCATCCTTTTCCTCAGTTGGCTTGGGTGCTCCTGTAGTACACAGGAGACAGGAGATAAAGGTATTAAACTACTGATGCTGAGGAAGGAGTCAGAGCTCCTACTTCATAGGCACCTCCTGGTATTTACCTACCACGCTCAAGCACTGAGCCTGTAACTGTGTACTAAAGGGAACTAGCCACAACTTCATTCAATGAGGAATCAAATCTGTGCACATATACTGTATGTGTTTGGAGAATGATGATTGAATTTGGGACCACAGAGTTCAGAGGCAAAAGTATTCTTATCTTCTGGGACATTATTGGGCTAAGGCATCAAGTAACCATAGATTGCTCAGACTGAGAGAAATTTATCATAAAGGGAAACTTTCAAAGGATGGCTCAGGTACCCCACAGTTCAGTGACATCTAGATAGGTGGGTTTAGACTGAAAATATGGGCTTTTGGAAATTTCAGGCATGCAATTTTTCTCTTAGGGTCAAATGCCTTTCTGCAATTTTCATTTTACTTTAAACAGAAACTAACTTGAAGATGAAGTAAGATATTTAAAATTAACATGGGGAACAATATACTAGAAGGACGTAGAATGTGAATAAAGGTAGAGTGAGAGAAGAAACCGGGCAAAAACATTTAAGAAGAGAAAGGCAGAATTAGAATGAGAAAAAAAATTAGAAGAATTATAACTAAAAATAAACTCCAGTCACTTTCCATGTTGAAAGCTCACAGCTAGTGAGCTTATTGGCATCTTACAATTCTGCTAGGGTATTACAGAAACAGAATTTGAAGTTACCATCATGTGTTTTATGTGCTTCATAATCACTTTTGTTAATAGGAAGATGCAAGATTTCATCTGTACTAAGCCTTAGTATTTTACCACTGAAGTCTAATTAGTAAATCTTGGAAGGAAAGTAAAGCACTCTGATGCTTTGCTCAACAAGCTTCTATGTACAGTCAGGATTAAATGTCAGATAAACCCTCTGCTTTATTAATTTTCACTTTACTCTGAAACAAAATATATGAACCATGCAATTATTTCCAAACCCTACCAGCATTAAACTCTCCCCATCTCTTACTTCTTCCTCATCACACTTTCACCCCCAGCACTAGAGAACAGTCTCTCCTGCTAACGTGCAATAAACTCAGCTTATAGCTGCCTTCAAAGGAGGCCCACAGAAACTTAAAAATAAATGAGACAAGACTAAGATTAATAAAATAGGCAAGGATAATTGTTCATTTTTTATGACCCAAATTTAATCCATTAAGGGAAGTGTATAAGACTCCCTTCTAGTTAAATTGACTGAAACATTCTGCAGCAACGGAGAATAATAAAGCACAATTAAAAGTGAAAGTGACCTGGAGCTTTAAATACCCAAGAACCATGGTAATGGAACAAGAAGGTCATTTAAAGGTCAGAAGCTTATAAACAATGTCCTCAGAGCAATTTCTCAAGAAGAAAATAATTTCAGATGGGTCTACTGAATAATTTATAAAAAAGGCTTCTCCCATCCTGAAGGAAGCCAAGCAAAATTAAATGTCTACTATGAGGTCCTGGCAGCCATTGTTTCATGTCTTATGTTCAAGAGGAGCTATTCCAGCTGGCCTTCAGTGGGATCATCTGGCAGGGTAAATCTCACAGTACCATGCTTACAGAGTCATGCATTTCCCAAAACCCTTGTTCCTTTGGAGATGACATCTGGGCTGCAGTCCACGAACTCTGCCTGCACAGCTGTCAGGGGTTACTGAGCACCTGCACTGCTGCAGAGCAAGAGGCAAAAGAAAACACTGATGCTCACAGTTCTCTGTGGGCAATGTAGGAAGCTGTGTCAGGCAACCCCTTTGGTTCTCTGGCACATTTTCTGTGGCCTCTCATGCGCACACACCTCCCAGCACATCCTGGGGACTGGCGCCTGCTGCCAACCTTCACAAGGAGTGAGCTTCCTGGCACCACTACGGAAGTCTCCAGTTCTTCCTTGCCAAGAGGAGCTGTCCTGCTGTCCTGTCCACTAGTCTATGACTTTGGAAATTTGCTCCCATGGGGGAAAATACAGAAATCATTCCAGAAGCTTCCTCATATTTATAGAGATCCTGTAAGCTCAAAAGAAAAAAAAATCCTTCTTTTGGAGCCTTTCTTCACTTTTCAGACTTGGAGTTAGAACCCCATTTCAGCGGAGTCTGTATACCACAGCTGGAAATATAGATTATACCCAAAAAATATTAATTGACTGTGTACGAAAATAAGATTATTCATATAAGCATCCATTACAAATCTGTAAAAGGTATAAGGCTAGAAAATTATTTTTCATCCAGGCAGGTATATTGAGTACAGCAGTCCAACAGCTGTGTTGCATCAGCACCTACAGGAAAAACTTCTAGGAAGGACTTGCAGGATCCAGCAAGTTATTCTGCATCACTTAAATCCATATCCAGGAGAAAAATTAGTAATCTTGCACATTTATTTAGCCTGTGTTATATCTCAGTCATCAGGGAACACGCCTCATAACCCAGTGTCCAGAGGAAAATTTAACAAGATACTAGGCACAAGGTATTATCACACGTAAGGTTTTGTGTTTCATGCAGCTTCATCAAAACTGACATAAACCAGTCATTTCAAAAATCGTCTAATGACAGAGAAAAATTATACTTAGTCTTTTGGTGAATGCTTTGCAGATATGTCTTAAATCAAGAGTTAGCATAATAGTAATGCTACCCTACACAGCACAGATTTCACTGGCTATTTATGGGCATTTAATATTTCATTAGTTCTTTTTCTGAATGCCTTTCTTCTGCTGTGCTCATTCTGTACTTTTTTCTCCATCTGCCCTCTTCCCTCCTTCTGCACACCACAAGTTCACTGAATATTTTACTCCCTGTTCCTTTATTGGTCTCTTTTACCCAAGCAACACATCAACCGAATGACTTGAAGCTTGTTCCCCCTGTGTTCTGCTTAGTCAAAAAATTAGCTGGAAGACATCAACCATTTGCTGTAACTGTATGTTGTCTGTAAAGTAACATGAAACATCACATTGCATAGTGCGATTTCAAGAAAAATAGGCTCTCTCCTCTGCATTTTCTGCTGGTGCAGTTCATTTACAGCAGGCTGGCCATGTGCCCACTATGCACAGACAGTGCATGCAGAGTCAGGAACAGCTGATCAAACACAACCAAAATAAATTCAAGTTCATTTTCCATTGTCTATAAAAGAAATTTGGGTTTTATAGATTTTGTCTGCATCTCTCTTCTGAGCCATAGGTGTAAAAATAAGGCAGGAAACTGGACAGATTTTCTTCCCTCGAGACTGTAAAATCACTCAATAAACCTCTTCCTATAATAAAAGCCTTAAAACGATGGTTGAAACCCTGGCTCTGCTGGAGTCAATAGTAAAACTCCCATTCACATCAGGAGCAAGTGACTTCTGCGCTAATGAAAGCCCTATAATGGTACTGGCTATGTTACAAAATATAGCATATAATAACTTCATATAATAATTTACTATAAAACACGTTTTTCTCCAGATAAAGTCACACTTTTTTTTACTAATAATAAATTTTTAAAAATACTTATTTCTTCCATCAATGAAAGACAGTCAATACATAAATGCCTATTAACAGGGAGCAGCAGTTTATAAAAAGGGCTTCTGAAGACAGCATGGAAATGAATCTGCAGGCTGAATGTTACATAGGCCAAATGGAATGGTCAAGGCTGTTTCAAGTTTGTGCTGGAAGCTTGTATATCTAGTACCAAAGTAAATGTTAAAAGCATTATTGGCCAAGATGGACTCACACTGACATCTGGCAAATTTGTACAAAACTAGGAGGAATTATAGTCTTTGTTTGTGTCTAACATTTTGATTTAGACTAACCAAAGCATACACGGTAAGCACGCAGACAGAAAAACAAATTCCAGTATATTGCCTGCAAAATGCCAGCACAAAAGGATTTTAGAGAGAGAAATTCACATTGTCAGCTGTCAGTTCACAGCGCGGATAAATCCTGGCATGTAATTGCAGCATTAGTCATGCTGGCTAACAAAGGCACCACAGAGCAGGTGGGAGACCAACAGTGGAGAGCAGAGAGGTCATCAGCTGTCTGAGGCAGCAGCTTTCCCCAGCAGACCCCAGCACGTGCTCAGCCAGCAGGATGAGGAGCCTGGCTGGAGTGCTCCGCTTGGTGACATCCTCCCTGTGCCCCAGCATTGGCTTGTCCAGGGCTGGCTGCCAGCCCTGCTCCCCTCATAGGCAGCTGTGCATGGGCTCCTACACCACTTGTCCAGCACAGAGGGGACAAAAGTGAGCCATCACTTTGAAGCTGTAACTGTGTCAGTGCTCCCTTGGGCTTGGAACAGGATAGAAGAGGAACAAAGGAAGAAAGCTTTTCCAAAACAGCCACAGATTGGAGATGGGCTGCTTCTGAATTCAGGCTTTGGGTTAACAAATGTGTGCCACTACAAAGGTGGGATGAAACTCACTTCTCCACACTGAGAAAACTCCTTTGAAGAAACAGCCCTACACAGTTTTGGGTTTTTTTCAGTAAGTCAGTAACAAAGTAAGGGCTTGAATCTCAAAAAATAGTCCTTGTAATGATTCCATCCATTTGTAAAGAGTAGCAGGGGAAGAATATGTCTGATAGTGGCCTCTCTTACATTGTCA
Organism: Lonchura striata; assembly: GCF_050655825.1. Classification (NCBI taxonomy): domain Eukaryota; kingdom Metazoa; phylum Chordata; class Aves; order Passeriformes; family Estrildidae; genus Lonchura; species Lonchura striata. The sequence continues at coordinate 68,408,231 of NC_140703.1, forward strand.
TTGTTTGCACCTATGATGATCAGAACTGCAAATACAGAACTGCAGGCATAATCCGTGAAGTAATGTGCTAGATTTGCCATCACCTGAAGTAATTAAATAAAGTGTGGAAATCTTTGAATAACATGTTCTAGCTCAATCAGAAACAAGTTTGTGCCATGGGCCTGCATTGCACAGCTGAAGGATATGATGACAACAGCTCTTGTACTCTTAAAAGTAATGAGTATTTGAATCTGCTTTGCCAGAGTGGTTTGGATTTCTTTTCATTCCACAATTTTGGGGCCTTTCAGCATTCTTATTTGTCAGCTTGCAGAGTAACATCAAAAACAGCCTTTCAGGATATAAATACATTAATAGCTCCCAGAGGGAAAGGTACCTGAAAGACCCAGGCTGATTCTGAGCCATTCCAGAAGGATGCCATTAGACAAAGCCTTCCCCAAATCCCACTGTTAAGGGCATTTGAAATGGAAAGAGGTATTGGCCACAAAACAGGCACTCAAAACACACAAGCTAGGGGGGTAAAAAGTTCAGAAGTGTTTTATAAGGAGGAGGCATCTGAGAACAGCTGCTTTAAAATAAAGAACAAAGGTAGGAATACTGAAGAGGCTCTCTTTCAAATCTTGGAGAGCGCTGATATTGGTGAAGAAAATGCTTCTATGGGCCTAAGTGAAGCACCCTGCATTGCATGAAGCATAACAAACCTTCAACATTGCTCATGTGTCCTCTTGTCACTGAGCACTCCCTGTGCACAGGAGGAGCCATGCTGATCCATCTCAAATTGCAAATTCCAGCTGGAAGCAACAATCTATTTTTTAAAATTTAATTTCTGTCTAGTTCACCAAGATCATGCAGTTAAAAAGAGGGAGAGATTCCCCAGAGCTACAAATAAATATCAGCTGACCCTGCACATAGGTAGATATCACAGGTCTCTCTGCTGGCACATCATGTAGGGGTAGGAGAATAGGCCTGCAGAATCTTAATCTTGCAATGAAGTGTGCCAGAGATTCACACCGAATCCACACAAATCCTGCAAAACTGTAACGTGACTCCCAAATAGGGTCTTTCCTTTCCTTTAATACCTAGCACAGTAGAGCTCCTGAGACACTTAGAGAGGCAGTGTTGCAGAAGAATTCAGTAGCAGGCACAAAGTAATATGAGGTAATTGACTTGATTAATCAATAATATTTTGTCCCAAATTGTTAAGCTTTTTATCAGATTTTTGATTCTACCATCATACTAATGAACAGCTGGTCTCTTTAAACATCCTCAAGCCACACTGGCAAAATACTGGAGCTTCCCTGTCTGTGGACAGGGAGGAGGAGTTTGGGAAGGTCATTACTGAAAAGTGTGACACATACAAAGAGCAGCCTGAAAATCTGGACTTGATTAACCATGTCAGACCCCTTTGGAGTCCCATAAAGAGCACATAAAACCTGACATTTCTGGGATGATGTAGAAGGAGAAGGAAAAGCAGGAGTGAGGAGAGAGAAAAAAGGTAGGGCTGAGAAAGTCATCTCCCATGGTAATGTGATTAAGAAGAGTGGGGAGAGAAGGGCTGTGCTCCAAAGGGTTTAGAGAAAAAGAGGTTCAAATACTGTGAATGAGGAGTCATTATGGGCTGTCCCATGTTTGGGAGCTGAAAAGCAAAGAAGCAGGTAAGAAGAGGATTCAGACCAAAGAGGAAAATAGCATCTGTGAAAGAAAGAGTAGGGGATGATGGGGAAGTGGAGGTGGGGACAAGCAAAAAAGAAATGGCATTTTTTTCCTTGGCAATCAGATAATATTGCCTTCCCTTTGGAACAGCTGGTACACTCTCTGGAGGCTGATAACTTTTCAGCAGTGAGGTGCCCTGTGTGCCAGAGCAGTTTGGTGCACAAACAAGCAATGGATTTGTTTACACATTTCTCCAATCCGTTGACAAAAACCAGTATGGGTGCAGCAAAACTGTTTCCCTTCGCACCTTGCCTTGAAGAGGAGTCTCACAGTAACCCACCAGTGGTGTGTGGGGTGCTCTGGGGCCCAGACCAGCAGGCTGGAAGGGGAGCCACACCTCTGCTGTCCAGGGATTCATAAGATCCAGAAGAGTACCAGTCAGGAGTGCTGATTTCTGTGCATGCAGGTAAAACATCTGCCTTGAACACATCTGGCATTTAAATGCATAGGACTGACGTTGCTTGTAGTCTCTCTGGAGGCAGTTCTGCATTTGTCCACCCCTTTACCATAACCTGAAGATAGACCCTATAATTCCCCAGCACTTTGACAAAAACATCTTGTTTCCTCCTCTGAAGAATGCAGCAATATAATTAATAGTAAGAGCTACCCCACAACTGTATGCATTCTCCCATGTTCTCAGACAAGCAAATCTTTCACTTTGTCGGGTAATTTCTTTTTAATGCAGTGCTTGCTATTATTTCTCGATAGTGATAAAAGACCTGAAGCAAAATTCTTTTCAGAGAATTCAAGAGGAAAAAAAACTTTGTTGGTGAAAGGAGCATATTTATTGCATGCAGAAGGTGTTAATTAAAAATCCTTAAAGCTGACATTATAGCCCAAAAAATCACTAATGTTTTGAGTCTTAAATGTCTCAGTTATCACCACAGAACATGTCCTCCATGACACCCACTTGGCCTGAGGCATCACTATAAAATTAAAAATGAGCATGTGGAGCTGGTAAGCTTTGATCTAATTGAGTATGTGGTAGGATCAAATCATAATATGCCCATGATTTGCTGATCTCATTCCTCCCTTCTGGCAAGGATTTGTCAACAGATACTAATGTACTCTTATAACCTACAGATGTTTTACAAAGTAAGCTGATTTTTGCAACTTATTTTTTTGTGTGAGCTAGACAACCCACACCCGACCCCTCCAAAAAATTCAACACCCCACCTGAAATTTCCACATGACCTAAAGGGCAGAGGAAGCTTTCTAGCTGTTATAATTCAGTAGGTATGACATTTACCTCTCTGTGTTTTTCTGCAGCTGGCTTAGTGCACATCACACTGTGCAAAGTTGAAAATCAATTACTTTTGGAAAAAATTTCTTTTTATACACTCTGTTCCATGGATCAAATTTCTTGTCTTTCAGGTAATTCTTTTGGCATGAAGAGGTAAAACTGATGAATATTAAATGACTGCAATTTTAAAGAGCGTAGTGCTTACCCAAGTTGCAGTGATATACAGATGAGTACATATATCTACCTAGATCTATACATTTTATATACATATGAAGACATGATTTATGCATAGGTTTTTTGTTAATTTATAGTTTTTTGTTAATTTATAGAGGTTATAAATAAAATAAATATTTTTTATCCTTTGAGATGTCAGATAGAAAAAAATTACTTCTGCAAATGAGAAGTGGCATCAGTCGTCAGAGGAAGGAGTGTATAGAATCTGAAACAGCAAAGCAATCAAACATGAAAAGTTTGGCATAGAAAAGAAGGGTGAGTAATTTAAACCCACTCAAGAACAGGTGTGACTTGTTAATAAACCAGTTAGGAAAAAAAATTGTTCAATTACTTCTCTCTGGTAAATAACAAATTACCATAGTAACTCCACTTTCAAACAACATATGCATATATTTTGTTACAGAAAATCTTGAGTCAAAACTGAATTTTGTACCATACCATGACTTCTTTCTAAACTTCAAGTTCTATGAACTTTCAGCTCCTTATTTACATACACTTCCTCCTCCATGACCTGAAAAGACCACTTTAAGGTATTGCTCAATCCATGCTTAAAACATATTCTGCCTACTTGTTGAGACTGTTACATTAAGACAATTCAGCCAATAGCTTTTATGATAGGGAGAGTAGCTGTCATTTTGGGCATGGATTCCCAATGATTTTTTAAAATCAGATGTATTTTTTCAGCAATTACTAATGATCTGAGGCATATGCTTATATGCAAGTGTATATTTAACTTTATCATTATATATCTGTGTGATGGTGGTGTTTATAAATTTGTAATTATTTTCATTTTCAAGGTGGCAAGTTTCAATTAATTTAACTGAGTGATAATACAGAATACAAACCTTTGTGCAGAGCTACACAGCCCAGGATTAGGAGGAGTCCAAACCCCACTGATCCCCAGCCTTTGCAGTGCAGCAATATACACTCACTCACCTCCAAATCCTGGTCCAGACTTTGCAGAAGAAAAGTTCATCGGGAACAATCCATCTGCAGCATGCAACAGTCACCTGCTTAGTGATCAGTCTTTCTTTAGAAGAAACTTAAAGGCAGCCAGTGTCAGTGCCTCCAGAGCTGGACTAGAAAACAAATAAGTAAGGGCTATGCATCCTCAAATAGGTAACATCATTTTAACATCCTGAATCTTTAAAATGTATATAATTTGGATCTTGCACCCTGAAGAGTTACTGGTTTTGTGCAGACTCATACTGAGGGGCATCTCCCCTGTTCATATTAACCTGTCCAGGCTAACAGTAGCCTCCAATTCATCTTTAAACTTGGAGAGATGATCAGAATCTGCTGTTGACAGTTTTCCATTCTGTAATCAGCAATAGATCAGACTTTACTTAATGTTCCCATAGCCATCTGTTGCCTCTATGATGGCAATTTCACTCTGGATCCTTCTATCTTATTTATGTTTATACGATTGAGATGGCCAAAAATATCAGAATGGTCAGCACCATAACAAACATCTACACTTTCAATTTGAATATTTTCTTAGATTCATTTCTGATTTTGTAAAAATATGCCAGAAGGTTGGCCTAATAAAGACAAAACATGTATGCAGTTGTAAGATCTGGTATCCCATCCTCTTTTTTCTAAACAATAAAGGAAAAATATGAAATAGAAAATATAGGCACTTAGTCCTTAGCCAGCCTCATCTCATAGTTCATTGGAAATCATTTTTGCATAAAGAGATGCTCTGAACTAAACCACTCAATCATCAATAGATGCAATGAAACAAATCTCTTCTCATTCCATTGGAAATATGCAAACAGTAATACATCTCTTGCCTCAAGAATAATTCCCTGTTCATAGCATGGTAATTCGTCTCACTGAATTATCTTGCTTTACTTATTCATTCTAGAAGATTTTAAAGGAAAGAGGATGAAAAAGAGAAGGAAGGGATGGCAGAAGGAGGGGAAACCCACAGCAAATCACTCATCAACAGCACAAACACAATTAAAAGTTCATCTGTGTCCAGTAACTCAAATCAATAGAATTGCAAAACTATTTTCAGATCACTCTGTATGGGCTACACCTATAGCAGAATTTTAGTCTGTAACAGGTGTGCAGTTTTGAAAGCTTCCCATTTGTCCCCACCTGCAGTACCTCAGGTGACATCATGGAGATGAGCGGAGTCACTGTGTGCAAGCTGTGCCCCTCCCAGTGCAGCTAAACTCTCAAATGCTTCTTAGGGAATCACCCAAAGCACAACAGCCACTCTTAGGTGCTCAGTTCGAGCAGGAAGGTTAGAGCTAGGCCAGGGAAGGCCTCTTGAAATGCAAATAACACCCAGCCCACAGCCTCAGCTCCTTGTCTTTTCAGATCCATTACTGGGTTTCAGATCTAACTCTTGGGTTGCACCACTTACTTATACAGATACAGGTTCTGCCATAGATCTTTGCTTCAAAATACTTTCTTGCATGGAGTAATTATGTCAGGTGGATTTTATGAATATCTTTGGCTTCATTACTGCCTCCCACCTCTTCATCTTTGTATTCAGGTAAGAAATGTAATTCTGCACAGGTATAATATTATCATATCCTCGCCATAAACTGAGTGACACAATAACTTGTCTTGTCAGATAGTTTTACAGCGCTATGCATCAGCTGAAAGGCTGAGAATAAAGCAAATAGTCCAAGGGTTTTTATATTACCCTAAAGCCATAAGGAGATGTAAGTACTGATATGAAATGACACTACATTTTGTTTGGGAAAATTTTGCAAAGTTATTTTAGCCCAAGATGGCAGCTATTATGTAAGTAGCAACAACATCTTCTCTTTTAAAGTCTTCATTTTCTCCTTTTTCATGAGGAACAAAAGTACTTTGAGCGCATTTACCTCTCCCTTTAGATAATGAGAACAGAGCAAAGTGCTTGAATCAGCACATGAAACTTCCTGAGAAAAAGATATAGGGGCTTGTCTTAAAACAGCTCTTCCCAACATCAGATAGATGCCTGAAGCTTGCAGAGATGGAGTAGAAATACAGTACTAGCAGCTGGAAATGGGACAAAGCTTAAGGTATGGAATCCTTCCTTGCAGCATTTCTTTTTTAGCTTTGAATTTTCAACTTTGAAATTTATGACCTTTGTTGAAATGACTGTCACACAGCCTCAAAGCATCCCTTCTGTCCAGGGCAGTCATCCCTTGGGCCCCAACTTCTTGTGTCTCCCATGGGCAGAACAGCAGCAGTGCAAAGCTAGTCCTTTCCCTAACCTCAGAGCAACATCTAGTCTGCATGGGCACCCCAACACAGGTGCTCTATGAAGTACTCAGGATTATCACTAGCCATGTTAGCATGAGACACATGCAGATGGAAGTGAAAAGAGTAATGGAGCTGCTTGTTCTTCCTTGCCTCATTTTTCTGGTCATTCTTGAATGCTCCTTGGTCAAGAAGTTCCTCAGTTTTATTATAACCAGTGCTTGACTGCAATCCATGAGGAACTTTTCTCATGATTCCTTATAGGAGGTAGCTGCTGAGTTATGTTGCTCAGGAAAGAGGAAAATCAAGACACTTCAAGCTCCATAAATTTTTCTGGAAAACTGAATGATGTGACAGACCAAGGAGAGGTGCTGCTTCAGATACTATTTCACAACTTTCTTTTAAGCCAAAAATCACCATGCCTTTGCAAAGCATCAGTCCTTTTCATTAACAGATAAATAGAATTTGACCTAAGCTTTGAATAGTCATTTATTATTTCTGGTTTTCCACATCCATATTGATTCTATTTTTTCCACATTTTCACTTATTTGCCTATGTAGAAATATGTGCCTTTTGAGAAAGGTTTTTAATGGATTTGATCTTTGGACCATATTTTGATGTCTCCTGGACCTCTAATCCTGGGGGTAGCAAGTTGTTAAACTCCTGAGTGCAGCCACAATCTTCTGTTGGAGAATGATCTTTATTCTCCTCAGACAATAAATAGTCAGGCTGCTGTAGGTTTTATGCTCACAACTACTTTCTTTAACCTTAGCTGAGAAGACAAATTGCCAGTATCTCAAAAAAACTACACTCTCATTTCTTTCTTTTGTTCCAAATATTAGCTGCATTTTTAAACCCTTTCATTACAGTGACAGTAGCCTCCCTGATAAAGCTCCTTGTGGGAAGGGTCCCACAAGGTCAGCTCTGTCAGTTTGGCTTTCCTGATTTGATTTTCCTTTCTTCATCTATGTCAAAGACCGGCTTTTACAGTCACAACTTATTTTGTTCTGTAACTTCTTACAGAGCATGAAATTTCACCTAAAGCATCTCATGGCTGAGTCCCAACACTCTCCAAAAAGTAAAAGGAATTTCAAAACTACACATGGATTTTTCTAGTTATTCTGACATGTTATTAATCAAAATTCAAATGGAATTTTTTTTCTTGCCCCAACAGCTGTAGACCAGCACAAGCTTTCTCATCCTCAGCATTTCAAGAGCATTTATGGAATTCTATATCTGTCAGGCACCCTAAGAAAAAAACCAGACAACCTAAATAACAGCTATCTAGATATCTTAAATTCTGACTTTGCCTCATTCATTCTATTTTGCTAGTACAATAAAATGACACTGTGTAATTTTACTCTTTTCTTCATTTATAATTGCCCTTTTGATTTTGAAAATAATGTTTCTCACTGACTGCAATGTGAGATGCATTCAGTTTGTTATGTTATCTAAATCTGAGCAAATATTATAAAGCTCACACAGTTCCTGTGAGAGACAGAATGTTCCAATTTCTTCAGTTACTCAAATTTGAATATAATGTTTACAAAGACATTTGCACTTGTCCTTCTTTCTTATAATTGTAAACTTTAAGATTAGCATGGCTGTTTAAAATAAGATATATTTGAATGAACAAGTATTTCTAAACTTAATTTTCTTCACTGAAGGTTACTCTTTTTTGTTTGTTCTAGCCTTCATTCAGATATTTTAAAATGCTCTTGCTGATTTAGGTCCAATTTGTCACAGAGATCCTGGCCTAATTATGTCTGTTAAAACACTACAAGTCTTGAGATATTCTTCAAAGGGATATGTTTTTCACCAAACTCAGCAGAAATCTCCCCATTATATGCAGGGTCACCGAGCTGGTTTTCCAGCCCACCACCACTGAAGCAGAACTATTCTCTTTGAGGTTTCTGCTTGCAACTCCACCCTCACGTCTGCATCAAGACTGGTTGTGCTAGAGCTGGCCATGAGGAAGGACTTGATGGGGTTCCAGTGCCAGCCTGGGATGGATTTCCAGATTTTGGCAGCCAGGAAGCCTCATACATATAAATATAGGAATGTAAAGGTTTTGGACAATATTTAGAACTTGACTTCTAGCCCTTCAGTTTGGATATTTCTACCCTTGGTTTAGAATGGACAGAGTGATGTTTTCCAGCTCCAGCAGGGCATTGCTGACCAAGGCCACTGTTGGCTGGAGAAACAGGACAGCAGAGAGCACTGTCCCCCCAAGGTTACAGAGATACCCCCTGGCACCCAAGGACACAGACATACCTTCTTCATGGGTACTGCCCCACAGTCTGTTTTACACTGCTCTGGAGGAAAGAAAACTCCTGTCTTTGAGCCCTGTTTGCTGTTTTTATATTCACACAGATATGTGTGTGCTTTTATAATAGAGATTAATTACAGAAATGTGGCAAGCTTTGAGGCAAAAGGTAACTGTAAAAAGTATAAATGAAAGAAGACTCTCAAAAGCACACAATATGAAGAAGGACACTGCCAATTCAATGGCTGGAAATAAAGAAACACAAGCATTCTAATTAAGTGGTGTGGTATTTAATGTCACAAATTGAAGGGAAATCTAACTGCAGAATAAATAAGATGCAGCAAGTGGATTAAGGACATAGGTTTATGTACATAGCACACTTCTAAGTAGGAAAGATGCATCTATGTACATTTAATTCTGGATGCATGCATAAATAGAATGTTTTGGGTTTTTTCACCCAAGGGCATAGTTCTGAAATACTGTTAATGAATCATTTATAGCAAATTGGTCATAAGAAACATCATACTTGAGGTTTAGCCTCAAGTAAAGACTGTTTTTCTCGAGACTTGGAATGCTGTGTGGCACCCGTGCCTGGCCTGAACAGAGGCATTCTTTTCTTTCTGCTTAATGAATTGGGCTGCCCTGCTCTTTATGCAGAGCAAGTACAGCTAGTCTGAGGCACATTTAAGTAAAACCAATCCAGCATTTCATTTGCCTCAGATGAAAGAAAGTCAGGCCAGCCCTCAATGTCTTAGTGGGGTTTGTGGCTGTATATCCTTTTTCAGTTCCCCAAAAGTTATGTTCTCATTAAAATGTCACCTTACAATAATGCTCTAATGTACTGGCTTCTCCTTCATTAGCTGTTGAACTAAAGCTAGTAATGGAAAAACAGATTACCCTGAATTTATGATGGGCTAATTCCATTCCTTCTAGCCATGAAGATAAATCACCCTTTGTTTACAACTGAAAGACTGGCAATTTTTAGCAGAATGAAGAATAGATGGTAAAATACAGTTTTAACTCTTGGCACAGATGGTTTTGGGGCCCTGAAGCAACAATGTGGTCAACAAGTAAAACATAAAATCAAGCTCTAGTAAAGACCAATGAGCAGTGCTTTCAAATTGCACTTATTTTAGTTAGTTGAATATACACCATTTACCTCTGAAAATGGGATTTGACCCATGAGGGGCTCTCTGCCTAAGGATATTGTTAAAGGAAAAGTGAAATCCAAATCAAACAAACAAAAAGCTTAGGAGAGATAGTAGTAGAAATTAATGTAAAGTCAGGAGTTAACGAAAAGTTACCAGATCACAAAGTCACAAAGAAAATTTCTGCAGATCATTTTTGGGGCAAAAGGTAATTATTGCTATTAATTGCTAATATTGCTCATTATTGCCAATTTTTTATCCTGCTTTAAAGCACATATAGAAAAAGGCAATGAATAAGAATGTTATACAATGTCCCTTACTGAGTTAGGACAGCATAGGAAAAGGTCCCACCCTCATAGGTATAGGAAGGAAGCAGGGATTCATTATCATGTGTCAGACAGATAATGGTGAACACAGATTTTTAAGAATAAGCAGCAAGACTGTATGTGAAGAAAAAAATTCTGAAAATATGTTTAGAAGCTTTTCCTAAAGACTTTTTTATGTATCTCTAATTCTGTAGAAAGTAGTTGAAAAATATGTTAACACGATCAGGTCCTAAAGTAACAGTTTTATTTCTTCTGTATATAGTTTCTATATGTATACAAATCTAATTATCTATACCTTTGTTTCTCATTTTATTTTCCAGCAAAACTAATTTATCTGTTCTATTTTTACTAGCTGGTTAAAGTATAGATATAAAGCTAAAAAAAAAAAAAAGAAAAAAAAAAGAGTCTGTTGGTATAGAAGTTCCCTGAGGGACAAAATGAAATTAAACATTTTAGCTCATCAGTTTAATACCGTGTCAAGCTCACATAAGGGATAGTATTTTCATTTGACTGGTTCAAAGAAAGCAATCCTAAAAACTTGTTAATGGTCCTTTGTTTTCCAAGAAAAAGAATGCCATAACTGAAGTATAGATTTAAGTATTAAGGTGGAAAACTTTTTATTCATTTTGTCTGCTTAAAAACAAAAAAAAAGAAAAGTTAACCAGAAATGAATGCTTTTAATAATTTCTCCTTTTTTTCCCATCTCACTTTCTGTTTGGATTATGACTTGGACTATGAGATTCTTACATGAGATGTATTGCCTTGTTTAAGAAGACATCAGAAGAATAAGTGATGTCTTCTTAAACTGATAAAAGCTGTAGCAAATGTAAGACACAGTCTTATTTAGAATACCCATAGAAATTAGTTAATTTTAAAAACATCTTGCAACAATCTTCCTCTTAGCTTCAATAGCCTAAGAATCCCATTCTTACTCTGGAGGAGATGCCAAATGTTTTCCTGCTTACTACATTCAGTAACAGATTTAGTTTTGCCCAGAAAGTAAAATTTATCAGACAGATATTTGGTTTATGTCTCAACAGATATGTGCTGCAAACTCTCTTCCTCCAAACTGCAAAACAACCAATATCTGCATTTTATTTGATAAAGTCTCCCTGGAGGAGTCTGTCAATAATCTACAGCTGAGACACTGGGAAAATATCTTTCTTCCTCAACCATTTGATTCTTTCACTTATTTAAAGCCTAACTCCTTCTGGGTATTTTGCTCTTCAAATTTACCCTGAGATCTTTCCTTGTACATGGTTTAAGGAGATAATCGCTGTTGTCAGCTGTGCCATTTTTATTTGACTCACAGATAATTTGTGTTTTTCCTGAATTTCCTTAACTCTTTGGCTGAAGCAATTAAATAAGAGTTTGAGGGAGCCAGGTTCTTAGTTCTTGAGCTTATAGGAAGAAATTTTTAAAAACTTGAACATTCAAGCTAATCCAGAGAACCCAATACTTATAAAATAGTAAGATTTTAAATCCTCTCACGTCTTCTTTGTGCTCACTATTATCAAAAATGCTGCACTATTAAACATAAATTATAATAAAAGTGTTTGCTAAAAATGATCCTTCATTAGCAAACAATAGAGCTACTGATTCAACAATGAAATTTTAATCAAAAACTAATAGCCCATGTGCCCACACAAATGTCTTATTTCTCTGGCTTCAATTTTCCTTCCATGAGAAAATCTTGGCACACACTGCCTTCCATGCCTTTATGCTGACAGTTGTGTGGGTCTGTCTTTATAAATGATTGTAAGAGCCCTCATCCATCAGTCACTATATAATTTTCATTTAACAAAGCTGATTTTTGTTAATATGTATTAAATATGCTTTAAAGGTGTTTTCCAATCTCCCCTCCCACAAATGTGGAAGAAAAGTATTTTCTGACTTACAAGCCTGTTTCAAGATCTTTCTCTTATATTTTTTTGTTTCCCTCAGCATCTTTCTGCCCTTTGAAATTTCTCTACAGATCACTCATTAGAAAATTCCTTTAGATAAACTAGTTCTGATGCTGAGGTTGCCTGCCCTGCCAAGCAACCAGTTACAGACTTACACCTAATGGCAGCTGTAGCTTGGTCTCTCCAAGTGTTATCGTGCCCAAGTGCCACTCCAAATGCACCTAAAACACCCTACTTCAGCCCTCCCACACAGGCTTTCTTAGTGATTGTGAAGCTTTCATTTCCTCCAGCCCATAATGAAGGGGTCTTTAAGAGCAGTTAAAACTGTCAGGCAGGCTGCAAAGCTTTCTGATTTCTGAAAGTTTTCTTTCACCAGCAGACACTCTCCTTCTTCCCTTCTGAGGAATCTTCAGTTCCTTGAATCTTCAGGTCAACTTGAACCTGAACTTGTCCTTGTCACAGACTTAGAAACATGCCTGTCATCTGCCAAGATCTAGCCTTGTAGTCCAAACATCTTTTCCAGTGACAATGCAAAGGCTTTTTCTGAAGACTTCAGCTAATGGTGCATTTTTGTATGTTAAACCTGCTTGTAACTTAAAGCTTTTGCTACAGGAGAAGTCTTCTTCCTGAAGAAAAAAGATGAATCATTATAAACAGTTTCAAATTTTTGAGTGACACAACACACACAATAGAAACAGCAGAAAGCAAGGACAGGAACATTATTAAGATCGTGACAAAAGGGAAAATTAGAATGAAGACTTTAAAAATGCTAATTAACTTTTAAAAAAAATTAAATTTTGCAACATACTTAGAGGTTTTGAACTTGGTGTTTAAGGAACTTATTACTGATCCTCTCCTGAGTTCTGTTGTTCCAGCATCCTGGTGCTGTAGTACAAGGGATTATGCAAACAGATAAAAAAAACAGCTTAAAGCACAGAGCAAATATGGCAAACAGAGAGAAGCAGGTAGGCAGTATTTAACCAGCTGTAAGGCTGAGCACAGATGTGCCCCCCACCCTAACAAAAGGTGAGCAGGGAGGGGCAGGGCTGGCCTCAGCAGCTCCACAAAGGAGGTGTTCCTTGTCACAGGGTTATCCACATCCACCTGCTCCTGATGGCACTGACCACTCTTACCTGGTGAGCTGATCACTCACAACCAGCAGTCCCAACCAGCACAATCAGTGTCTTAAAATCTTTCCTTTTTCATATCCTTCCACGCTGATGTTTTTCCTCTTGAATACACCAACTACTGATCTTATCTCAACAATCCTACTTATGCCAGTAATTTTGTCTTTCTTATCTCCATACAGACTTCCTCACATCTCTTTCAGACTTGTCTGTGTGGAGATTATGCAGCTGTGCTGCATCAGAGCTGAGTCTTGGGTCCAAATACATGGTCAGAGAGACCCTTGGGGTGGCAGGAGAGAGCTCGCATCTGGGTCTGCAGAAAGGGAGTTGGTTAAAAACAACCATAATAAATTCCTAAACACATCAATATAAGTTTCTGTCATCATAATGTATCCACACACAGACACACACACAGCAAAAATAAAGTTCCCTCTGAGTAATAAATATCTTACTCCTGTAAGCTAGCTAGTTAAAGACGATTTTACAAGGCAAGCAACCTATGGCTAGGAGAAGCCACTGGATTTTTCAAACTGAAGCAGTTTATCAAGCACTCATCCAGCAACCCTAGGCACTCATAATTCCTAACCTACTTAGAGCTTTAGGGGCACAACATCTGGAAGACCAGACTTAAAATGACAGAAAAGCTTTGAAGGTCATGCAGGATAATTTACCTAAGCTTTGAGTATGTGATAGATGAGAGAGCTGTTACTCACTGGAAATGTTAGGAGGCATTACGAGAACAAGTGAGAAATAGAAATTTATAGGTTCATAAATTTTAATGCCAGAAGAATCATCTAATCTGACCTGCATACCATAAGCAATGAAATTCCACCAAGTAATTGCCACGTGAAGCTCATCAGTTTGAGGCTAAAGTAGCATTTATCTCCTCATAGTAACAATTATCATAGAGCATGAGGTAACTACTTTGCAAAAGCAAGAGAAAGAAAAGGAAATTTTCTAGTGCACTTCTATCCAACCCCCCCCCCCCTTTTTTTTTTTCTACATGCCATGCCTGGTAGAAACTTTCAGTAGTTAAGATTACAGAGAATAAATAACAAGTACCTATTTGCAGTTTGCAAATGACATTGCACTTCTTGAGTATCTAGAAACTGCTGAGAGGAGGGCAATAAATTATATTTTTGCAGCAAACAAGAAATGAGAAGCTAAAATAAACACAAAGAAAACTAAAGGAGACACAAAATGCTCTTGGTAAATGGAATGTAATAAAAAAGCTGCAGCATACATTTACTTTCAGTAGTTTTGCACATTAGAAAATGATGATAATGAAAAAAAATTATAACAATAACCTAGGATACATGGAGCTTCCTTCTGAAAGGAAGTCATGGAAAACAATAAAAGCACATCCTTTGCAGAAAAGATTACAGGCTGGGTAGGTAGTGTGACCTATGCCAGAGCAGGAACAGTGGACAAAATAACAGCAGAAGTTGAGCATAAAAGAAATGAAATCAGTACGTGAAGAGGGGAGCTAAGGATATCTCGCTTCACATGGATTTGTCTTGCAAGTGGCTGAGTGACACCTCACACCTGCTCGCCTCAAGAACAAGAGCTTCTCCATACACTACAACCCCCACCGTTTTACACATACTCTCTCCAGTGTCCCATCGTTGCCCCGTAGTGCTCCCAGGACTGCCCTGCTCCCCAGATCCCCACAGCACAGTGCCCCACCTGCCCAGGTATCCCTTCCCCATCTGCCTCCTGGGGCTCAGTGCCTGGCCAAGAGACAGCACGAGCGAGCGGCAGGACCACAGTCACACCGACTGCCCACGCGGGCCCACGGGGGCATGCTGCAACCTGAACTCAGGCACGACCAAATCTTCTGTTCATTTCACTTAAAAGCAAAATCAGTGAAGTCAGTGTTCTCTAATCAGCCCCTGATTATTAAAAAATTTTAAGGCTTCTTAGGCATCGAGGCCTCTGCCTAAATTGATTAAAAAGGGACAAAGAGGGAGAAGAGGTGGAGGAAAACAGTGAGATAAAACAATTTTATTTACTTTATTTCTCATGAAATCAGATGAAAAAAAATTAAAGTGTATAATGTATTCATTAGGGGAAAACAGAGAAAAAACCTGCCATCATCATAGAACTAAATACTGACATGCAGGCTTAGTACTTGTGCAAATAAGGTATAAAATTCCTTTTTTAACTAAGTCATCAGGATGTCAACCATCTAATCAAAATGATTAGGGGATCTCAGTAGTGTTCATTATTTTTGTTTTAATTCTGTGTGGGATGTTGAAAAATCAAATCTCCACATTTTGGTCAGAAAGGTCTTTGTGACTGTCTCATGAAGGAGGAACATATTTCCAGGTATTTCATAAAAACAATATACAATTACCAGTACAAATGATGATGAAAAATGTACCCATCTAGAAAGTGAGTATCTAAGCTAAGGCTTGAGATTAATAAATGTATAAATAGATTAATTAAATAAACGTAATGTCAAAAGGAATTTCTATCAGAACTAAATAATTATCAGAAAAATATGCATGCAATTTTTATTTAAAGTTCATTATTTCCTTTAACTATAAATACCACAGAATCTCTTAGCATACACACTTACATGAGTAAGTGTTTAGGTAAATAACACTTCTATAAATATAACAAATGTTTCTATAAATGCAACTGCATCCTGATGAAGAATAATTATTTTTCTATTTTCTTGGATCTCTTAGCAATAGATACTCGAATAAATGTGAGACAGCATCATTCTAATAAATGACTATAGGACATGCAGCCAGAGAGATGTAAAGGAGACAGATCATTAAATATTTATCATTGTCACTGATACAGCTTGTTTGCAAAAAAATAATGCTTGAGTGCCATCTGGGACATGGGACAGAGTTTTTCCCCCTAACCTGGGGGAATTTGACTACTGGTAGAAGGACCAGGACCTATATCTCAGTGATAATCTGTGGACGAGCCTTCCAGTGATCTGTCTGGGTGTATAAGGACATTTAACCTGCCTATGGAGCTGTTGCCAGAGCAGTATTTTATACCTTAAGATTTTCTTCTAGAACCAGGTTCTGGGTAACTGCTGCTTTCCTCACAGGGAAATTGTCAATAGGGAACTTCTTCCCTGTCCAGCTCTCCCTGTTTTTCAGTGTCCCAACAGGAGTGGAAACTCCTATCCACCTAATGCTGAACTTCAGTAGCTTTAGTTTTATATCTTGCACTGGAGTTATTCACTCTTACTTTCTGCTACATTCAATGGAGAGAAGCTTTTTAATGGTTTCTTGACCTATTTTAGGTATTAACTTTAAGTCTGGAACAATAAGTTTAAAATAAATATGCCTCTCAGGGTTGATTTTAGTTGGTTGTTTCTTGTTTGGTTTTTTCCCCTTGGAGAGGGTACAGGCTGTAGTTATGGCACTTGGTAACTCTAACTTTAGGCATTAAATTTAAGGTTGAAATCACTTTTGCCCATACAGTGCCAGTGTGCTCTGAACTGAGGTACATAAACTTTTGACTGCACTCAGACATGTCTAGAAGGAAAAGGCATATTTTATAGATGTATTTATTGCAATGAGCTGTAGTGGTGTGGAAGCTGTCCTGCTCCAGGCAGAGGGAAGAGGCGATCTGAGGACACACAACATGCCAGTTGCTGCAGGTATGGTATGCATGATTCCAATTGCCCCTACCACTGAACCTGATGCCTTGATGGAATAACTACTGAAGGGTGCAGAAAGCTGCCAAAGTTCATATGTATGCATCAGGAACCCTATTGAAATATGGGAGAGTAGCAGCTGACTTCAGTCCAAGTCATTGGTTGACAATGACAATTTTTTTCTGTCTTCCACGTGCAGAAAAAATAATTAATGCTGCCCACTAATCATTGCCTTAAAAATGAAAAGCTATATTTTATCTATATATTGTTTTGCATACCTTACTTCTAAAATTCCTTTGCACTATACATTCCCAACCAAATTAAAATAGATTAAGGTTAGCAATCATAGAGAGAAAGCAGGCTGTGATGGGGACAGAAGCAGCTTGGAAGAACTGAAAGACTTTCCCACTGGCTTGTGAAGAGATGTGCATCACCTTGAGAAGTGGCTCATCTGTGAGCTGAAAAGAACACATCTCGAAGACAAACAGATATGCAAGGCAGCTGTAAAGTCTGCTGCTATTTCCCCTCTCTGTACTTGCCCAAAATAAAGTACATGGTTTCTTAGCCCTGCATTTCAGACTGGTAAGCTCGTTTTCCTGCAGGGTAGAAGTTTGCCTGGTAGACTGGCAGCTTCAAAGCAGATCCTTCAAAGGTGCTGCTGAAGTTGAGGTGCTGGTGGAGTCCCTGTTGTGTCCCAGGAGGAAGCACCGAGCCCCCAGGCAGGAGCCCCAGCAGAGCTCCTGCTCTGCTCCCCTGAGGTGCCAGCTCAGGGCAGTCGGGCCAGGAGCAGAGCGTGCCACGGGCAGGGTGGCAGGGCTGCCCTTGGCAGGCAGCAGGAGGGCGAGGACAGCTGAGCCCATCGCAGTAAACTCACTGCCTCCAGCACACACAGCCTCCAGGAGAGGAGCGACTCTCCGGTTATGTACATGGCCTTGTATTTTCCTGCGGTTAACTGAGAAAGCCCAGGTTCTATTTTACTAGCTACTGTGCAAAATAGAATGAGGGGAAAAAAAATATGAGGGCAAACATGGCTGTGGGTGGAAATCTTAAATCATATCTGTATGATGAAAGCAAAGATGTGAATTCTGAGGTCAAGATAAATAAGTTTCCCTGACTGATCCTTTATATTCACAGCTCTGGCTTTGTGCTTACTTTTCATGACCGGAGCAAGGGGTGGGTGATTATATGTGTGTGTTTGGTTTTGCGGGGAGAAAATGGATGACAGATAACAAGTCTCTGATTTCTTAATTCTAATCACACCAGCCTCCTCCCTCCCACTCACAGAGTTCCTGAAAAAGCGTCTTTTATTTCTTTTTTTACCACTAGATGGTAGTAGCAGGTAGAGACTGTGGGTTTTTTTTGGTTTTTTTTTTTCCCCTCTCTTTATCACTCCCCCACTCCCCTTTGTTTACTGTCTGTAGATTAGTTTTAGGACTCCGGGTCTAGTAAAAGGTTTATTGTTTTCTCTGATTGATCAAATGATTATGCATATACTAAGGATTTGAAACGTTTTCAAAATGACCATTTTCTTCCTTTTCTCCACCCCTTCTCTCCACATACCCTTGCTGAATCCAGTGTGTGGAGCTGATCAGAGGCAGCAACCATTATGGTCAGAAACAAGCCTCACTTGCCTACAAAATCCCTCTGAAGACCTTCCTATGTACTATTAATTACACTCAGCGTTTTCAAGAATTGCTTCGTTATGGGTAGTAAGGGGCATGAGCAGCTGTTTTGTGGCCTCCAAAGCAGCGCTGTGCTCTCCTTCAGTTTGCTTTGCCTTTCTTTCCCTACTTCCTGGGTTTGGGTGGGAAGAAATATCCCCAGCCTTGGCAGTTCTGCAGAGCGATTGCCTGCCATCGAGTGGGACAAGGACAGAGCCAGGCAAAGGGGCAGTTATGTTTCCTGACATTGTCCACTTGGAAAGTTTTTAGAAGAATTACTTCCCCATGACTCCAAATCATCTGTTTTGATTTTTACATAGGACACATTTTTGCTTTGCAGATGCAGCCAACAATTATTAAAACATTGTCTTAAATTAGTGCAAGCTGTGCCAAACCATCTCTAAGAGTTCATCAGTGTGCTGCATATCAAAGCTGTTTTGCACTACCATATTAGAAAGAAGAGAAAATACAATCAGTGCAGCTGTCATTTGATTATATCAAATATTATCCTTGGCTACTGATAAAGCAACACAAAAGCATCATTTAGCAAGTGCTTGGTGACTAAAGTCTGGATTTTAAGACTGCATTCCCTCTATGGAAATTTATTATAGATGGATGAATACAAATGAAGGATTAGACATAACAAGTACTTTATATACCCTCCCTGTCCCTTGGGTACATGCTCTTACACTGTTCACTGCGTTTATGTGGCCCCAAGGAGGACCCTCATGTTAAAGGGCAGGTCAATTTACTGAGAGCTATATTTACTGCTTAAATGGAAGGCACCAAACTACAGTAATGATAACTGAAGGAAGAGACATCCTTTCATTTAGTGAGAAATAAGCCTTTTATAATTTTCTCAATAAGCCTAGCTCTCAAATATCTATTTCTGCACAGATAAAAGTGCCTCTTTAGCAGATTGCTCAAGACTAAGTTCTTAAGGGTATTTTCATCCCTTTTACGTAAAGCACAAACCAAAATAACACCTGAACAAAACAAAACAGAAAACACATATTCGTACATCTATTAGCATTAGTCTGGATTAAAGCTTCCATTTTCCCTGCCTTTGCTTTTGTAAGGTAATAGAGACATACATCTTTCCTCTTTCATACTGACTCCTTTCTGCCTCTTCTCCCTTTCTGCCACAGCAGAGGAACACTTGAAAAAATAATTAAGACTAAGAAGCAGATCCTCAGGTGCTGAAAATCAAAATTGCTCCAATGAACTTCAGTTATACAAATTTTTATTAGTTGCAAAATTGGCCCCACTGGATTTTAATTGCACTTCAACATCTGATGTACCTTTTGTAGGCAGTCCTAAACAACCCTTTAATTTTCACTGGAGAAAGGTTTAACGTTCAGTAATGTCTCAGCTAGAATTTCTCCTTTCAATTCATAAGTACATGCATGATCTGCTCTGTAACTTCAATACTTCCTATTCATTTTCAGCTACCTGGTCCAATTATAAAATGTTCATATTAATAAAGAAAAGACTGTATTAATAAAGAAAACCTCCACCAGAAGAGAAATATGTTCTTATAGTTAATCTGTGCTGACATCAGGCATTTTGGACCACCTTCCTGCTCTCTCACAGGCCTTTTGTGTGTTCTTTCAACAAGCCACCTGAAAATTGTTCCTCCAACCTGACCATGGGCACTTAGCAAAGTCCCCAAATTGAGAAGGTTGTGGCTCTCCAGTGTGCTCTGTGATCACATGAGGTATCTCCTTTTGCTCATGAAAGGCTGTGTGGAGCCCCAGCAGTGACACGTCAAAAAACTTAGTTGGTTAAATACCTTAAGTTAGGTGTGGCAATTACTATTCACAAATGTTTTAAGCCAATACTGCAGTCCCACTCTTTCCCTGCCTCCTGGCACTCATCAGCACCCACTCCTCCCCTTCTCATGTCCCTGCACAAGCAGTCAGGATTTGCCTGCTGAATATAACTATGGACAGGTTTGGACCAAAACTGATGAAAAAACAAGGCTTCCTACCACTCAGACCTTCTTTTCAGCCTACCTACCACATGGGCACGTATTTGTCTTACCATGCAAGTGCATGGAGTAGATCACAGACAGGACACAGAGAATGAGAGAGAGGTGTGGTGAGGTCTTCCTGTTTATAGACCCCCACGGGTTTTTTCTCACCCAGAACAGGGTGATCTCATCCATACTGCTTACTGGGATAAGTCTCCCAAGCCATGGCCAGACAGTGTTAGATGATACTGGCAAAAACTATCTGTGGTAGTCTAGCCTGAGCCTGTTCAGTTTATTAGTGTAGACAGAGGACTGTGAGAGAGAGAGAAATATCTCCTAATGGTGCATCAGTTCTGGGTTCATGAAATGGAGACAAGAATACCTAATTCACCAAAAAATATGCTGTCTTCTCTAATTAGCTGTGTGCAGCCTCTAATACCATGAGGGCATGATTGGACAATAAAGTAAAACACCCACAAAAAAATTAAAACATTCTCCCACATCTCCCAGATGGCTCTGAGGCTTTTCTTTGAGCCAAGATATTGTGTTTTAACTCGGTTCAGTGGAAACTTGGTTTCGTAACAACACTGTATTTTACAGTGTAGTGGGTTTGTAGCGTGGGTTTGTAGTTTCAGCCTCATCTGTCCCTGTGGTGGTGAACTCCCAGGCTGGAGTCTCTCTACATGGATACAGCACTGGCTCTCCTCTCACTGCCAGCCCCACCACTGTGATGAGCCTGTTGTCTTACCTACCTAGGACAGAGTGACCCTGCAGGCAATTCAACCTCCAAACCCCACCAGGCAGAGTAACATTGCAGAAACCTGCAGATTTTGTGCTCAGATAGTAAAAGATCAAATATTAAATTGTTTCTGAATCCATATTTTTCAGAACATTTTGTTCCAAGGAACATGTTGATATTTTCACTTCTTGTCCCAGAGAAGATGGAAATTGTTTTTTTCAGCCTTTGCTGCAGCTTCTGGCTCCTGCTATAATAAGAGCAAACCAATTACAATAAATTAAAAATGGCTTTTAACAAACCATTCCATAGATGCCTTGTACAACAGTCTCAGTATTCTAAAATTAAGCTTTATTTTTTCCAGAACACAGGAGATTTCTTCACATAAAATGGCTTATTCTGGCTAGTTCCAGCTAATTATGTTACAATTTGTGTATGCCATGTATTTTTTCTTTGCCTAACTCATGACAGGACTTCCAATGTGTAGCATATAGTACATTCTGCTCTCAGTTACTCTGGTGCAACCACATTGATTTCAGGGGCTGAGTTCTGAATTCTTCTCCCACAACTGCATGTTTGCACACCCTGCAGTCAGACTTGCTCTCTGTTACACTCATTTGGGACACAATTTCAAGAATGAGTCAAGAGGCTTGTAAAGTGCAGTCGTGGTGGTTGTTCTACAATAGCTTGTTCCTAACAATAGCGATAACTAATCTGGGCTTTTCACTCTCGCTGACATTGTGATCGCTTCTGAGTTTGCTTTTGTTGTTTTGGGTTTTTTTCTTTACAAGAGGGAGAACTGTGGAAAGCAAAGAACATTTTTAAAAATAAATTTCAGTAAAAATTATACCATGCTGTGTTATTGCACATGGTGCTTCAAAATTGGCAGCTAGGCTACGTCTTGGGATCAGGTTGCTGTGCTGTTTGCTAATGATTTTGCAATAAAGAAAGCACTGCCTAAAGGATAATGGAGATAGTGAATGAGTGTGTTCTTCAGAGCAGAACTCTTCATTTCACATGGCATATGAGAAGGTGTACTTCATAAGAGGCCAGACTCACTATAGCTTTGTGATTCACAGAATTGTCCCAGCTATAAGTTAGAGACTAGGGCCATCCCATTTTGGATATCAGCAGTGGAAGTAGATACCTCAATTGAAGAATCAGACTATCCTGAAACTATTAGTGAAACCTTGTCCCAGTTCCAAACAAGTAGTGTTTGTTCTGGTGCACAAGTTGATGTCTGTGCACTTCTGGAACAGGATAAACCACAAGAACACAGGTAAGTGTATAATCAGTCTGGTACTGGCCAGTGAACTGCTGGAAGTTTGCAATAAAATCTTATCATGGAGGGATCATGCTGGATGGGATAAGGTATATAACTTAAAGTTAGTGAAATTAAACTTTTTGGTTTTCATGGATATGGCTAGGATTTTCCCTGAGGAAGGAGGAGCCAAAAATATCAGAGGCAAAAGATATTTCACCTTGTGTCTTTAAGGTGTGTGGTCTTCATTGATATCTAAGTGGGAAGCAAAGGCAAAACATATAATGCCAGGGTATTGAGGAAGCCTGGCAATTAAAGGGAGGGACAAGTAGGAACTAATTTTCATCTTGACTTTGTTGTTATCAATGAGGTTTTAGTGTCAACAGCTATTCAGGAGGATTGACTTTGGTTTTACATGTCTTAGAACAAGGAGTTTTGGTGAAATACAAAACAGTTTCCATTAATACAATGGCAAGCATATTTAGTGGGTTAAATGAGTATGCATTTACATAGCAGACATTAACTAAAAGCGCATTTGGATACCACTGTGACAGATATTATCCAGACTGTAGAACTCTGCAATAGAACTGCAGGGGTAAATTTAAGCACTTTTATAAGAAAGTATCTGAGAGAATCACAGGGTTTTTTAACCGGTCACACACACAGAAATCTGTGACATTCAGTATTGAGACAGGTTCAGAGCTAGCACAGAGGAGATCATATCCTCCTCCAAACCTCCAAAACCAATACTCCAACAGCTTGATACTGGGGAGAGAAATTCAGAAAAGTATGCTATATATTATTGGTTAAGTGGAATGGGAGTCCTAATAAATTCATTTTAAAAAGGAAAAAAAAATGTTATTCCATATGTTCTGTAATGCATTCATGAGTTTTTTTATAAACACTTTGAAATATACCTGTACTGCATGAATGCTATGAAAGCACAGGGAAAGAGATGTTATTACCACAGGATGGGTAGGGAGAGCTGCTCTTATTATTTGAAGAATAAAGTATATTTTCTGAATTTCAGGTTTCAGCCTTGCCTTTTGTCTTGATCTTTAGATGTGGAAGGTATTGTCATATTAATTTCATTCAACATCTTTGTCTGAGAGTTGTATGAGGCATGCCATGTGAAGTATTGATGATTTTTATGTTTTGAAATTTAGTTTTTACATTCTCCTGCTTTTTCTCTTTTTCATTTATTTAATGATAGCTTCAAAATCATTACTGCAGAGAGGAACACAAACTCAAGAGTGGATGAGCCCTAGAAGTAAGGAGGTATAAGTACTCGAAAAATATTCATGTGCCAGTCATGGATGTTATAGTCTCTTTCCAAGCTGTTACTGCCTGTGGAAAAATTATTGTGAATAATGAGTTCAATAGAGTGTCCACAGTTGATGACTAAGGCATTATTTCAGGAATTATCTTCTGTGATCATAAAAAAGGAGACTAATCCTAAATAGATAACGGGGGAACTGACAGTGGCAGAATATTCCTTACACACTCCACCTTTCTCCAGACTTCTCAGTTTTTCTGCTGGCACAGGTTTTCCTTAGTAGATGCATAATGACTTATGCCTCATTTTTTCTTTTAGATCTTGACTGTTCCCAGAATATTTAATTCAGAACATTTTAAGCCCAGTATTAGCCAAGCAAGAAATACCAGACCTCTGGAACCTCCTCACAGGGAGCAGTCAAAATGAGGAAGACTGGCTATAGCTACTGCCTGAACAATTTGGCACTTATCACCATTTCACATTATTTTAGCTGGCATGCTCTTAAAACCTGGTCAGTGCTTTTCCAGCAAAGACATAAACCCCAGCAATGACTGATGTACCCACTCTATGAAATCAATGACATATAAAATCCTACTCAGGCTATGAAAATAATTCTGTAATCATGGTAAATATTGCAAAAGTCTGCTTGGGAAACAGGCAGGACCAAATGTTGAGGGTTTTTTTTCTCTCTCTGCCCATCATTTTGAACATATGAGATCAGAAGGATGTAGCTGGGAGTAGAAAATTAATTTTGAAAAATCATTTTTTATTCTCTGTTCTTAACTGAAACTATATTCTGTTTCTTGTAGTAGTAAATGTATTGAACGAACCCCAGAAAAATTTTCCCAAGTACATTTGTATTTACCTTGTATGGGCTTAAAGGTAGTAATAAATAAGGTAGATGGTTTTAATGAATTGTGGATGTATTTCAAGTCCATGCATTCCCCTTGCCTGGGCCCTAATGTCATTCCCATATTTGTCCCTATGTAAATCTTCCACTTATTTAAAGTCATCCATTATACCATCTTTTTTATTATTTCTGAGTCTCACTGATTGCAGCTGATCCATGATAGCTCTACTCAGAACCCAGGAATCCTCCTTGAGATCATCTCCTTGTCTGTGTTAAATTACACTTTTGAAAAATGGAGGGGCGGGGGGGTGGGGGAAGCCAATGTGCTGTGAGTGCTGAGTAGGGCACATTGCAAAAACCCAAACTGTGAATTCTGTGCCCACACTACAGTATTTGTATTCCACAGGCTTGAACTACAGACAGTGCTCAACTGCAATTCTGGTGCACTTTCCTGGATAAATTCTTCATGTGCCAGTAAGTTATCTTTAAACTGTCATAGCAGGGGTAAGCTGTGTCTAGTTTGTAGTTCAATGGTGAATAGAGTTTTCTCTCTAAAACCCTCCTGAAATCAAAGAATTTGAATAGAACAAAACAGGAACTGAACCAAAAAGGAACAGAATGTAAATTCAAGAAGTATCAAAAATAGCAGTGGTGACCTGTTTGCACCATGGCCAGGTACGTGCTGGC
The DNA here is from genome assembly GCF_050655825.1 of Lonchura striata. NCBI lineage: Eukaryota > Metazoa > Chordata > Aves > Passeriformes > Estrildidae > Lonchura > Lonchura striata. The sequence continues at coordinate 68,433,461 of NC_140703.1, forward strand.
CATGAAGAATAAAAACTTGCTGCTAATCGTTAGTAGTAAAACTTGAATAAAGTAGCTGCTTGTGGATGTCCCTAGTTGTAATCATGTCCAGAAAGAGGAGAGAAAGGGATCTTTATGAACCTGAACACAGAGATAGCCCATTTTGCTGTCAAAAACCACTCATCCAGAGACAACACTCGATCACTGCTACTGATGGGGCCAGTCTTGCTCACAGAGATATCCTCACCAGCTCCAATTATCATCAAATCTGACCTGCTGGATTATCAGTGAACCTTTTTATTTCTTGCATGAAGCTGGTAATAGAAATTTTAATGATCATCAAGATTATTTGTAATGCAGGAAAGATATAAACATTATCAGGTATGTGGTGTACAATTAAGATTATCAGGAAAATTGAATAAAATAGCAACTGATGTGGTTAAGCTCTTAAAATTTCCTGATTTGCTTAACTAATAAATTATTTGCAAAAAGAAAAATATTTAGCAAGAGAAGCTACAGATAAAACCTGAAAAATTATTAAAAGACGGTTTCCAATGTAAGTTGGCCATGCTATCCTTGGAAAATAGAATGTGGTGATGCAGCAAATGTCCACAGCACAGGAAGAGATCACAGAAGACCATGTAAGAAAAGTTTCAGTGCAGGAAAGGGTAGAGAGGCCACAGCACAGGGAGGTCAGGCCTGCATACATGAAAGCTGATAAATGGTAATTCAGTTTAAGGGTTGTATACCACGTGTTTGATTATCTGGGACATGACAAGGAGCAAGGAGAAAAAGTAAGGTCAAAGGTGAATGAGATCTTAGGGCATGTCTGAGACTATCTTTCATTGTCTTTTGATATGAGAGAACAGTGGATTATGATCACCATTAGGAAGGAGGGAGGTTGATAACTGAGAATAGAAAGTCTTACAGAATTAAGACTTCCCGTGAAGGAAGCAGAGGGAACAGACCAAGGAAAACACACAATGTTTTAAATTCTTCACTAACAACTCCAGAAAGAGGTGATCATATGACACAAAAGGGTTTTACTTTGATAATGTCACATTGGAAGCCTGTAGGAATAAAACTTAAATCTCTTAATGGTATGAGGATATCATAACCACAAAGTCATTAATCTTCTGCTATATTCCACAGTTTCATCACCACAAACTACCATGAATAATTCAGGAAGCACTTTGACACTGGTTTCATTAAAAAGACATAAAATCAAGGAGATGTTTAAATAATGTTGTAGAAAAGGCAGAAGAACTCAATAAATATCTAATTTCATAAGAAGTCAAAGAAGCACTTCCCAGCCCATCCCCAGTAAAGAAGAATGTTTAAATGAGTTCCTCTGAGGTGTGGACATTAGAGAACAAATTGGTTATGTTAATTTTTAATAAATATCAAATTACTAAGGAAATTTGGGAAGACCAAACAGTGCTATTGTTAAGACAATGTTCAAAAAAAGGATAGTGCATTGGCTGATAAGGCTTTCAGCAGGGAGTCAGCCTGGGCCCAATTACAGAAAAACTAGTGAAAGATTGAATCTAAAGCAAGAGATAGGAAAATAATTTTAGAGTTTAAAACAGCCGGGTCAAACTAATCTCATTTTTTTGTACTACAAATTTGTTTGATAAAGGATGTATGGCAGACTTTTGCAAGGTATTTGCCTTAGAATCACATGACAATCTGATTAAACAAGTAGTTCTAAGAGCTAACAAAACCTGTCTTTCTAGGGAATTGTGTCTCTCTTGGTTAATTGACTGTTCAACAGTATTACACTTAGATTTTCTGTTTACTCTGCATATATCAACACAGGGCTATTATTTCTTGCTGCACTATATTTCAAAATGACAAACATTCTGTCATCTGTAACTACAGAAACTACCCAATGGATTCAGAAATTATTGAGAGTGATATTTGAACTCTAGTAATAATCTCCTACAATGTGTAGCTACTTTTATGAAAACGTATTTATCTTTAGGATATTTATCTTCCAGCAAATATTCTTGAAAATTACAAACAAGTTCAAAAAATATTGTGGGGGGTGGGGTGAAAGCAAAAATAGGCACCTTGCTTCCATTTGAGTAAGAGTACCATGAGCTCTGCAAAATCCCAATCAACAACAGTTGGAAACTGACAGATTTCAGAAATCTTAAACTAATAACAGTATTTCAAAAGAAACCTCTCAGATGTGAGTACTAGAAAACAGCCAACTATTCTACATGTTGAAAAAAAACACTAAGAAGCACAGGGAAGTCATGGAAGACATTTATAAGGTGGACCATTAAAAATACATTTTAAGAAAAGCAAGTTCAAGGTCCAAAAGCTTGGAACAAGAAAACAGTCAGTAGAGAAGTGTACCTTGGGAAGCAAATAACTTCAAAAAGGGTTTAAAGAACCCTCCTAGAAACACTGTACCCATACTGCAAACAGCTGTCACAGCTTTTTCCTTGAAAAGCAGTCAGACACCATGGAACAAGGTTCTCTTAAGCCTTTGATGATGTATCTTCTGGCATGCCCTGCACAGCTCCCATGCTGCCTGTATCAATCCCTGAATCACCTGCATCATCCCTACCACTCCCACTTTTGTCCACACCAACACACAGGGCTTTCTACAATGAAAGCCAGAGTGTGGTGAGACTGTTATCCCAAACTCTTGTAGGATGCAAAATGTGGAAGGTTTAGCCCAGAGAAGCAAAGTTTACCTCTAAGCATCCTAATTTCCAAGTGCTTTATCACAAAATGTGGGATTTTTCACTTTTAAGTCTAAGACAAAATGTCACGTGTTGCAATTTCTTAGATAATTAATTAATGCACAACATTACATGCTACATATTCCTCATCATGACAGAAATCTCTATGTATTTCTGCCATGTGCCATTTCTGTGTATCATGCATTTTCTGGAACCTAGCATTCATTCATATCATCTTTCACAGATCTTATTTCCAGTCCTCAAATAAGTATTAAATTCTATGCACCTTTTTGTGCTTGCATCTTCATAGCTAATGGAATCCTGAGACATCATCTAATCAATATTCACTTATTTAATATATTCACAGGCATAGAGTGCCATAAAAATGGAAAACTTTTTCTTTTATCCATTTAATATAATTTACTATCTGTGTATAATGTATGTTATTAAAGCACCATAATCTTAAATCTGATTATTCAGCAGACCAATGAAAGGCGTATCTACATTCCAGAATTATGTCTCTGACAATTTCAATTTTTCAGCAGTTTTCATTGCAATGTGAGTGTTGTTTAGATGAAGGTTGAATAAAAGGGGTTTTTTACCTTCTTATCTTCTTTCCATCTAGAAAATATTTTTTAACAAGTTTTTCTTTAAAAAGACTATCTCATATTTGAGAATATCATACTTCAGCTGAAAAAGTAAAACTTTGAAAAACAACATCTGATAAACAACTGAATATCATCCTTTACATGGATAAATAAATTATTCTAGCATGGCATTTCACCAAATGTTAGCATATCTGTCACCTTTCATCTATCCTATGATCATCAGTCACATTATCAGCAAATTTTATGGCCCACTAATTCTTTAGCATAAAATGTAATTATAGCATTCATTATTAGGCATCTGATAATATGAATGGGTTTAGGGGGATAACTGCCAAAATATCTGTTAGAATTTATAGTAGTGGGCAAAAATTTCTGCCTTTCTGATATTCCACAACTTATTTGAAATCAGAGAAAATCCTCTATGTATTTTGTGTTCTTGTGTTCTGTTTATGCATGGAACTGTTGGCCTGACCTTCCCAAACCCTAACAATCATTAAAATCACCAGAACACTAAGTCACTAACATATTTCAGATTAATGGAGTTTATTGAAAACAAAATATTGTTATATAAAAACCATCAGATTTCCTCCTGTTATGATAAATACAACGTGAGGAAACCTTATACCACTATTTATCCTATAGACAAGGTTTCAGATTCATCTCACCTTTTTAATTAGCAGGAGTTGGAAAATTCACTAGTAACTTTAGTTTCTTAGCTCTTTCCAGAATCTTTTGGATAAAACTTAACACAAGCAAAATTCACTGGAATACAATGGCATATCCATTGTTATTTGTTAAATATTGCCTTAAGTTACCTAAATGCTAGCATGCCAAAATAGAATGCTACATCTGTGCATAACTCCAGTCTGTAGCACATGTCAAGATATGTTTTCTGAGCCATTTGATTCCCAAGCTCAACCTCTCTATTCAATTCCTTTTAACTTCTAGCATCAACAGTGCTAAGAAGCATTATTGCTTATGTACTGCACATTCACAGTAATGCTTTATATGACATTCTTAGCAATATATGTGAAGGTAATAAGAGTTTCCTGACTGACAGAAATGGTCTTTGAGCTCAGCTCCAAACCAATGAAAAATTCTTGCAACCATCATTCTAAAATTTCTGATGTCTTCCCTCACTTCCTTTTTCAGTGGAAACAAGTCCCACATCAACAAAAAATGTCAGGAATGTTCTAGTTAGTCCCTTATAATTTTTCAGTCACTCCTGTAACATAAAAATACACCACTGAAAACAGTTTTACCAGCCAAGAAAGTTGTATACTTGAACTGCAATTCAATTGTGTTTTAGGTTAGAAATATAATATAAATTTATTGAGTTAATATCCAATTTAGGTAAATTGGATGCCTTGTAGAATAAGGGCGTAAGTGCACAGCCAGAGGAAGCAAAGGGTCAGCATAATCACAGACCAGGCAGTGTTTATAATGAAAAATAAAAGACTACATGTTAGAGAAATAACAGAATCCTTTACTTAATTTCATATTCTAATGTTGCAGGACTTTCTCTTCCTGACATCTTTGAATTCAAATAATATATATAAAATTGTTAGCAATATGTGTGATGACAAATCCTTAAAGATTTTTATTTTTCTACCAAATAATTTTCTTACCAGATTATTTTTTTATTTGTGAATTCTTGTCTTTGACAGCTGTGTACAGCAGACTTCTGGGTGACTTGGAGCCTTGGTTCCACTGAATTTAATGAGCTCTGCTCCCATACCCAGAGGGTTTGCCCTTATGCTTTCAGTGGGGTTGGCATATAAATGAGCAGCTACTTCTTAAAGAACTTTGGAGGCTGAACAAAGAGTTCTGCTTTTGAAAATCTGTAAAAAACTGTGGTACTGGCAGAGAAGTTTATTTACAGGTGAGAAGGTGCAAAAAGAGCACAGAGGAGGACAGCAGTGTAAGAGTAAAAAAAAAAAAAATTACAGGCCTTTAAAGGAAAGATATAAAACTTTAAAAAGACCAGGACAGATCCAGGAGGAGATAACTCCTGTTCTTGGCTAACTTAGCTGGACTGGGACAACTTTGGAGGCTCTCCAAGATGCAGTTGACTCAAAATAGAGCTGGCATGCTTAGAACTAAATTGCCTCTCTTTATTAGTCACCATAGTCCGGTGACTATGTTTTGGTTCCCACTAACATTACCCACTGACCAATAGCAAGGTCAGGTTTTTCTATTGTCTACAAACATCATCAGATCAAGAACAGAAGTCCAGTTCTGCTGAAATCTGACTTGAAAAGCCAAGGGAAGGGAAGGGAAGGGAAGGGCAGGGCAGGGCAGGGCAGGGCAGGGCAGGGCAGGGCAGGGCAGGGAAGGGAAGGGAAGGGAAGGGAAGGGAAGGGAAGGGAAGGGAAGGGAAGGGAAGGGAAGGGAAGGGAAGGGAAGGGAAGGGAAGGGAAGGGAAGGGAAGGGAAGGGAAGGGAAGGGAAGGGAAGGGAAAAAACATGGACTAAACCCCCATTTTAGATGAGTGAGTACTGCTCATCTAAGCAAGTATTTGCAGAACCAGCATGATCAGGATACCTTTTAGGGGTTTGAAGTTTCTTTGGTATGATATCAAATAAATAATTGAGAAAATATTGAAATTAAAATATGTGTATTTCTTTAGTTTTCAAAGGAAACTCATGATTTTGAAATTTTATATAGACATTATATTTGCTAGGATTGGTTTTTAGTTTGTTTATTACTATTATTATTAATATTATTATTATTATTATTAATAATAATAATAATAATAATAATAATAATAATAATAGTATACTGTGTTTGCTCTGCTTTTTCTTTCAGTTATTTTCAAGGGGTTTGATGCAAATAGACTGCCTCAGGGGACAGCCTTCCAGAACCAAAATTTGTGTGGATAGTCAATGAATCTGAGCAATTTTGTGCAGCAGGTCAGTGATGAAACTGTGACTAGAGCCAGAGCTGGATTGAGTGATCCTCCATTTCTTTTAGCTTATGAGATGTATCAGGTCTGAGGGCTTATCTTTTATGACAGTTTGCCCCACACCCCAAAATTTTCTCTTCCATATCCACCTGAGTGAGCTGAGTCCTTCCTTGTGCTGTGCTGAATGCTCTAGAGCTGGGCATTGGCTCTGTGCAGTAAGGAGGCTCGGACACCACTGGCAGCTCCCCTGAAGTAGTGCTGTGACTCCCAAGGGCCCATGGCCAATCTTCTGGATCCCAGCATAAACCAGGCCCACAAAAGGGAGTGCTGAGTGGGTTTCCTTGGTGTAGAACGAGCTGCAAGGGAGGGATGGGCATCAGGGACCCAGCAGCACAGGGCAGCGGGGGCCATCAGCCAGGGTGGGTTTGTTCCCTCCTGAGCCCCTTGGAGAGGCTCCTGGGCCCACACTGCCCTGCCCATGGCTCCCCTTCCTCAGACTCCTCAAGGACACAGGCAACAAGTGCAGATTTTTATGCCATTCTGACACCAAGCTGCCTTTGCTGCATGGGATCTTAATTCCACATGCCTGGCTGTGGCTCTCAGGGTGGCACGAAGGGCCTTTAGGCAGCTGTGAGAGAGGCCCTCCCAGTATTTTGCCTGTTTAAATAAAATCTTCCTCTGGCCCATTGTTTCCAGCTGGTGAAGCTGCTTATTGCACAACCTTGATGGATGCTTCACTGTGTGGAAAGAGGAACAAATCCCTGCCCAGTGAAGTGTGAAGCCCTGACCTAACTCATGGTAATGAGCAGTGGGCTGGAGAGGTCTGCCAGGTTGGGTGTCTGTCTCTCAAGTACCTTCACAGTGGCTTCATCCTCCTTTCCAGAGGAGTCTGGCTGGCAAGCATGCATGCTTGCAGATTCATTGACCTACCTCGGCTCCCAAGTTCACATTTCTCCTTTCCCAGTTTCCCAAACCCTCTGCAGTGCGATTTGGGAACACAAAGCTTCCACCCTGTGCACTGCAATATGGTCAGGAGTTTCTGCAGCATGATCAACACTGGCCAGTTTGTACTTGTCCTTGCATTATTTTCCTTCCTGTAAACATACTTATTTTACTTTCTTGTACCTCTCCATTTGTATTCCCTACTAATTCTTCTTCCAGAAAGAAATCAGTTTATAATATGAGCTGTCAGATATCATTAGGTTTTATCAGGAAACTATGTTGCTGTGTTTTAAGAGCATGCATATATCAGGGCACACAGATCCATAATGTTTGCATATTTGATACATATTTGCATTTATGAATCTTCATGTCTTTTGGAGCTTTGCCAGTTGAGGAACTGCCTGACTGTGGAGAGAAAGTAGACAGCCAAAAAGAAAATGGTTCAGTGCATGATTTGGTATAAAAAACTCATTGTTAGCTGTTGTTTCTAAAACTATGACATTGATGCAAGCACAACTGGAACTCACCAGGCATTGTGTTTAAAATATTTAATGTTCACTGCACATCAAGTGGTATTAAGGTGAACTTAAAAATAAAATAATATTAATAAGCACTATGACTTGTTGCAATAATATTGACATTTGTTATTCCTTGGTAAAGCAGAATTACTTGAATTATATATTTAAAAAAACTTGAAACACATTTAGGAGTCAGCAGTGTAAAATATAGAATGTGTCTTTGTTGCTTAAAGCTGGTTTACAATTTTGCTACTAAAAGCAGTTGTTATTTTGTTTTTGACCACAGAAATCAATTTTTGACAGTGTTAGACACATTTCGTTATGTGATATAAATCCCTGTGTATATGTATGCACTTACACATGAAAAAAAGATGCATATGCAAAGTAAAGGAGCCTTGTACAAAGGCAGGAGATCTCTCATGCTTTCTGTATTTCCTCTTTGACCTCAGGGATAAAAGTTGATGGGTTCAGTTTCTTCCCTTATCTGTAAAATTGTGATTTAAATATATCCTGTCTTACAGAAACATTGTTTACAGTAAGTTATTTTCTCTGGCTGTAAACAGCCTGACACATACTGATGGATAGCTGTTTTGTGCATTCCCCCTTCAAGAGAACTATCCATATGAAACTTGGTCAGTTAAGAGTGTTCCTTCACAGCAGGGATTCAGTGACCTCCATTGCGCTTGGTGTGATGCCCTTGAAAGGGGCAATTTTACCCCTGTACTGGGGCTTACATGACTGGTTGCATGATCAGCTCTGGAAAGTGACCTTACTTTAACCTGGCCAAACTCAAAACCAGAAAAACAATTTTGTTTAGATCATTTTCCCAGTCTTTTGTTAATGCTGGAAGAAGAGAGTACACAGAAACTTGCAGGCTGGGACAGAAAGGAAGGCAAGAATGCTCAGGTTTTTGCACTAGTACGTGGATTTAGTCTGTCTTCAGCCAACCATGAAACTTCACCTTGAGACAAGTATGTTATGGCAGTTCATGTACTGCAAATATCTTGTCAATTGAAGATTTCCTAATAATTTTTCTCACCCTTGCTATTACATTGCTGTTTTCTGCTCTCTCCTTTCCCTCTCTGTGCCACTGTATAAAACACACATGCAGGCACTACCAATGCAGATGACTGCACAGAACAGCCATCCACAGCAGATTCAGAGTACTCAGAAGTACAAAATTCATATTGCATTTCAGGTTAGTTGTGAGAGCATGGAAAAAAGACCACTTTGCTTTTCATATCCAGTTTAAACAGATGGGGATAATTTAAATACAAAGGTAAAATCATGACTTACATTTGGATTAAGAAAACACATGATAGATTTTTTTAAGAAACAAGATACTGTGTTATTGTGTCTGGGCTGTAAATAAGCATGTTTATTTGGTGTTCATGTTGTAGTTTTGCAAAAAAGCTTGCCAGGTTGGGGCTCTGTGGGATAGATCATAAAAACCCCCAATGGGTTTACAAGCTCAAGAATGTGCAGCAAAACAGACAAGCAAGCATTCAAGGGCTGGTGAAAATGTGTGCAAGGTAACAAAGACAGTTAGGCAGACACAATTCTCATCCAGTCAGAAACAGTAAAAATTGGATACACACACACCAGCAGTGCCTTCTTTACAAATGAACTGCACAGGGATTCTCCTGTTGTCAGATCAGGAGAACCTCACTAGACCTTCACCAGGTGGCCAGTGTGGAGGTTTTGATGGAGTTTAATGTGTCATCATGCCTGGGAGCACCATTAGTGGGCTGGAGCAGTTGACCTTAATTTACATAAATCCCCCAAGTTGTGAAATTGCTCTTGTGATGTAGGTGGAGGGGGGAAAGCTGCCAACAAGTCCGTATTCTGAGATTGGGGTTTTTATTAAAATCTTGAAGATTAAATATTTAATCTGGTCTCTGTTTTATTTTTATTTAAACATTACTGCAATAAGAATGCATAGTAAGTTTCAGCAAGGCGCTGGATTTTTTGTACAGCATAATCCATAGTTCCAGCTTGCATGAAATGTTATCCCAGAGCCGTGGAAGTTGCTGTTTCCAGGACAGGGTCAAAATTAAGGTGAAGAAAAAAAAAAATTATGTTCTGTTGGTGACTCATAGCCCAAGCTCTGCAAGGGTTCTCCTACAAATCTTTATGGTATTGCTGTTTTCAAAGGCTGAACCGCAACAATTTTAACAAATTGTTCCACTCTGTGGAGAGGGTTGCTATGGAAATGAACAGGGCTAACATCATTGAGAGCCCTACTAAGAGCGCTACATGAGGTGGGGAATTTAAGAAAGTAGAGCATGTAGGGGATTAACATCTTGCTCTAAATCTGCTCACTGTTCCTGTGGGCTTCAGAATTTGGCCCACTGGATACAGATTTGTTTCAGTCCATTCTGCAGATATTTAGTGCAAATTGAATTAAACAAGATGAGAGCAAATGATTTTGAAAGTGATCTCTGGGACTAAGCTTGTATAGACATAAACATCTTTATTGAATTTTTTTTTTGTTAATAATGTCTAGCAGAAAAATGTAATTGTAATGGAACTGAGAAAGTTATTGAAGCATAATACTTTACATGTTTTTTTGGGATAGTTACAGTTTGCTCAAGACCTGAAGCAACTGTGGTGTTCAGAGCATTTGGATGGAAAAAATATTGCTATGGCAACAAATTACTTTTATATTCACATAAAGCAAAAATAGATCTCTCTCCCTTTGTGGGAAGCACATATTTTAAAGTGTATGAAAGATTAAAGGTGATAGGCAGAAACAGCTGCATGAATATATTTTCATTTTTCCTCTTTTGGTTTGTACATATTTCTGTATAAATCTGAAATGCAGAAATAATTTGCAGCTCGCAGCGTTTTGCAGTGAAGAACGAGAAACATTTTTTAAAAAGGAAAAAAATTATAATACAGTCAGAACTTCTAATTGCAGTGTAGCAGCATCAGACTTTAATTTATTAAACAAAATATTGCCCGAGTAATTTAAAAGGGAGGGATAGAATCATCTCCTTTCTGCATGTACCCAAGAAACAGAAAGCAATTTGTGTCCATAACTTAAGAGACTTTTTTTTGTTTTTTCTTTAGTCAGGCTCCTTGTCAAGCTCAAGAAACAGACCTAGTGGCAAGATTACCGATTGCTTCATTTTAGCTGTGTGGCTCTGTTTGGGATTTTTTATTTAGAAGGCATGCAGCTTTCACTTTTGTGTGGTGAAGAGCTTCTGGTACATCTATATGCCATGGTTTGCACCATCTGCAGAGGAACTATAATATGTCTGCATTGATATGTCAGGTCTATCCTGAGGTTCCTTCTCAATTGTTCTGAACCACGTGAGCTGTCTTACACCATCTGTATCTCCTTCATAATGCACAGCAGAGCAGCCCACATTTTGTGCTTCTTAGCTGCAAAATAGAGGGCTCCTCACAAGTGGTGTGTGAATTTTTTGGCTCTTTTTCCAGCTGGTCTCTTCATATGGAGAGCACAGAGAGGTATTGAAGGTCAGAAATGAGGAATATGAGGGAGACTGTGGTTCAGTCACTTACTGGCCTCTCATTCTCAAATATTCAGCCTAAACAGAACAAACTGAAGGATGAGACAAAGAGTGAATCAGGGTGAGTTGCAAGCATGGTAGTTTCAAACTGGGTATTTTAGGGCAAATATAGATCTTTATGGTATAGATAGAATTCCAGGCCTAGATGTAAGTCACTTTAAATTTGACCCAAAGTACTCAACAATTCAAAGGCGCCCATAAGCCTTCTGTCAATGCCCAGTGCAAAAGAGTGTCTGTGAAGGATTTCAAGGGACGGCTACACAGGTTCATATTGTCCCTGCTAGGAAAGTTTCAGAGACAACATTTTAGTGTGAGGAAGGAAAGGCTCAAGATGTAATGGACAAACAAAAGGAAATGGAAGAATCAGTCGTTTATTCTGAATCTCTGCAACACCTCAAAAGCTGTTTCTGTAGTGTTTAATAGGAGGGTCCTACAGAGCAAATTGAGGCAAACTGGCTCACATCCAGATATTTGTTCTTTACCTAGTACATTGACTTCTCAAGTGATGCTTTTGAGGCCCAAAGAAGGAATTGCTATTTTGTGAGTCTTTTCCTTTTCAGCTTGGATTGCCTGAAATAATGTGTTACCTGTGTTGTAGCTTTCTGCAGTGCTGTGTGGGCAGTGTGGCACAAGGGGCATACATACCCTGAGATATGTCAGGATAGTGTGAGGAGCTGAAACTGGGATTGTTCTAAGCCAGCCCAGGTACAGTTACATCTCTGCTGCCTGCTGCAGGCAGTCCCTGGAGTGAGCTCTCCTCTAAGCTGTCCCTGAATGTCTTGAGCCCTCCTGAGTTACCTAAAACAAGCTCTAAGAGTCAAGAAACAGATGTGAGCAGAGATCCAGTCTTTAGCTTGGTCTCTGGCTCACTTCAACGCTGTGCTGGCACAAATTTGAGCATGCTTGCAATCATACACAAATCCTGGCTGTTGATCAGGAGTAGGCATGGAGCAGGAATTGTCTCAGTGGAAGTATGGGTCCAGCCATCCACTATGGAGGGGTAAGCAGGTTTGCATACCTGCTCTGTCTCTGTTGGCTATCATGTATTGGCTGTCTGCTGGCTTCAGTGCCAGCTTGGGCTCAAGCACATTAAATTTACTGCTGCTGGCTGTAGCAGTAATGCTGCTAGATGTGGTGTCACAGTTCTATGGTTAGAATAGCTCAGATAGAAAGTTGTCTCCTACTGTAAAAAAAAAAAAAAAAAAAAAAAAAAAATCTCTGTGCTAGTTTATCCTGGATTTGGAGAGAAAATGAGGTTGAATTAATTCCAAAATGAGACCCAGTCTGAGCAGAAGTTCAGTATGTTTTCTGGCAACACTGTCAGAAAATATGTGTTGGACTCTATCCACAGTTACAGTGCTTTGAGTACATAAACTACACAGTTTAAAAGTTGGGTATACCCATACAACCCAAAATTATGCCTGTGAATACTCTGCTGACATACCCTCAATTTCACTGCCGCAAGCTTCTCTGCATCAAAGTAGAAGAAGGGGGGGTAGTCATATTTTTACACATGCAACCCAGAAAGAGATGAGAGAGACAACACGTTATCCTTAATATGGTTCTCTGAACTGTAAGGCTCCTGCATATTACCCCTATTTCATTTGTGTGTGTGTGTGTGTGTGTGTGCAGCTGAATTTCTGCTCTCTGTACTCTGGCTTTTGTTGTGCTCATAGATGCCAAATGCAAATTTGGTCGTCAGTTTTGATTAAATGGCAAAGGTCTTGCATACCTCACTATGACCCATAGCCTTTTTCTGGTGAGGAATTGCATGCATTTCCTTTCAATTTTTTGTCTCTTTCCTGTCTGTAAAGATGGCAGAAAGCACGCTGTGGGACAGAGAGTGTACACATAAAACTTAAAATGCATTTGAAGTAATTCATCCTGTTTTGCAAGAAGTGGGTCAGAATGAGGCACAAATCTATCCTAATCTAATCTTAGCTGTTTATTCATTTGTTCCTGTCCTCTTATTGTCTCACCATGCTTACTTCATAATTTTCTGGAGTTGTTCATCTTCTGCTTGGCGTTGAGCTTTACTTAGGAATGAGTAGAGTTGGATGTGGCTCTTCTGTCCATATGCCCTCCAAATGAAGATGAGACTAGAGTATTTTAGTAAACTGGAGCATGGTTCCACAGGGACTTTCTCACTGCTGGAAGCTCTGCCAGCTCACCCAAACTAGTCAAACACATGACGTATTCAAAGATAACGATTTTTCCTGTTATGTCAACAAGAGTCCAGTGACTGATTATTACAGACCTTGCCATATATTACCTCTAACATAACATTAACAATACACCTGTGCATGATAAGTTTTCCTTTTCAGTGGGAATAAATCAGTATGGTGGAAAACAAGGAAATTCTGGAAAAAGACTGTGTCTTCACAGTCATTTTTTCCTTTGTTGTTGGTGTAATCTAACAGAACTGCTGCACAAGTGTTTTTTGTTAAGTTTTGCTTAAGCAAGTGCTTGCAGAACAATGAACAAAGGGGTTTGGGGATTTATACCTTCTGTTATAAATACAGTGGCATTTCCACGAGCCTGTTTAGAAGAGTAAAGCTTCTATTTGTCTCCTGCTGATTCTGTCAACATTCACACAGTAAGTTCAGGAGAAATCCCTCAGGTATTCAAGTGTCAGACCACAAAGTCATTTCTGCCTTTTAAAAAGAATACTGTGTTTCAAGGAACTGGGACTTTTGGGAATATGCCTCTGAAGTAGAGACTTGATGCAGGAATGCAGATGTAAAGAATTGAAGGGCTGGGCACAGAAGTGATAAACAAGCAAAATAGTGAAACAAAATATATATTTATATATCTTCTGAGTTTAGTTACCTTGGTGAAAATGTACAGCTCCAAAATGTCTACAGAATTTCCTGGAACAGCTCATATTAAAATATATACCTGCCTGAAGAGCAAATTAACTGCAGTAAACAAAGAGAAAAGTTGGGGAGGGAAAAATATATGGGCTCATAAATTTCTCCTTCAAAGTTTTCACAAGTATTAATCCTTTGGATCAATTCAGACCCACTTATGCAAAGTCAATTATCACAAAATCCAATTACTTATTTCATTTCCTGGTTTCCAAAGGATACATGGCTCATGAAACTGTGTTGCACAGTCTCCTTTCTCCAGCAATTTCTTGAAATGCTGTCTAATTTTAACCAAAGGGGCAGACAGGTACCAGGTTCCCAGCTACCATGTTCCAACATGCATATTGAACCAAGTGAGGTTAGAGGAAAAATCACAAGACTGTATGCTATAATTGAGCCTTTTATCATTTAGCCCCTTCATGTATTTTCTGCCCACCATAGCCTAGATATAGGCATGTGTGATGCCGTGGGACAAATAGATCACTGAAATGATGAGGTTCATATGCAACAGAAAATGGAAAGCTGTTTTATTCTCACACAGGTAATAGCTGAAACATAAATGGGGAGTGTAAGGTAAGTGTGGTGCACTGCTGGTGCCTGTGGTACAGTTCAGGTGCAACTTACACCCTGCTGGAGTGACTTTGGGGCTTTATAGGCATAGTGGCACAGAGTCATGGCAGAAAGAGTCTGAAGGATGGAAATCATTCCTACTTGTACCATAGAGCTGGATTTTATTCTCTTGTCTAGAATTGGTGCTCAGTTTCAGGAATAGCAGAGGAGAAGTCCAGGATGGAGTAAGTTATGTTTCCTTTTGCTAGACTCTAGATGTTTTGCAGTATATCACAGCCTGAAAAACACTGAAACCTGCCCTGTGACCATAAAAGGAATTTTTTCTCAGCCTGGGATTGGGAAAACACAGTACATTTCACCCACAATCCTTCCCTACTTTGGTAGATAACAGTTCCCCCGATAAGGACTTTTGGTAATTGTTAAAGTACTGACCAAGATTATCTGTGACAAGAGGGATTATTTCCTAAATTAGAACTTGCATTTGGTGGATAAATTCTTATTGTTGCATAATGAGAGAAGTACTCATATTGATTGTGTGTGATTTTTTTTTCTTACTACATGTACTACTTGAATTAGCAACTCTAACACACTTGGGTTTTCATTCATGTAATTGAGAAGATGGGAATTTTTTTCTTTCTCTTTAAAATATGTT
This sequence comes from Lonchura striata, assembly GCF_050655825.1. Classification (NCBI taxonomy): domain Eukaryota; kingdom Metazoa; phylum Chordata; class Aves; order Passeriformes; family Estrildidae; genus Lonchura; species Lonchura striata. The sequence continues at coordinate 68,448,734 of NC_140703.1, forward strand.
TTTTTAAATATTTTTTCTATCCTCATCCTATTGAAAAGGTGCATATAAACTGAATTTCTTTTTTCAATTGGCTTAACTTTTGGAAGCCAATATCAGTTGCAATGTCACACCCTTCAGTGATTCTTTTTGTGTCTTTGCAAAGGAGGACACACAATTTTAAAGCTTCCTGTGCAAAAGCCTATGATAGGATATCATCTGGAGATGAAGGCATTCAAAGTCCAGATTTCAAATCCCATTGCAGCAGAATACTTTCAAACCTTGCTTTTTGCCGCTGTTGAAATGCATGTAATTTCCTGCAAGGGAGAGTTTTGGAATGTGAGGTCACAGCAGTAATGAAGGAAATTTGTATGGTAGTTGAGCTGATAGTGGGAGTGAGAGAACTCTGCATTGTAAAGTCAACACAATGCCGGCATTAGTATTCAGAGGAAATTTAGTATTCAGTGAAGAGGCTGTCATACAGTTTGTTGAGATAAAACCTCGCTGTGTTCATGCACACTGTGAGTGGTTCTGCAGCATTTCAGAGGTGAAGTACCAGTACGTTTTGGAGCATCAGCGGTCTTCATCCTTGATATGGGGTGACCTCTTCTCTAGCAGCACAGTTTTAGATTCTTGGTCCCTGTCTACACAGATTCCTGCCTGTGTAGTCCAGAGATAAGAGGGCACTGTTTAATTGATTTTGGATGAATGGTATGATTTTTTTTATTTTAAGTACTTTTTCAAAAAGACTTAGCAGAACACCATATAAAATCAGAGTCTGAAATTATTTTTTCTAGGCCTGCTATCATTAGTAGTAATTGTTGCATAGTTATAGCATCACTTTTGGGGTACTTTAGGATGCTGGGACATGGACTGGTTCTCTGTTGTGCAGAGCAGTGGTAAGCTACAAACAAAAGAGCTTACAGTTCACCTCTGTAGTTTTTTTGCATGCAAACGTGAATGGCCATGCTCCAGGAACTGGGTTTTTCCTTGGAACAGTGCTGTGTCCAAAGAAGGAAAACTGTACTAGCTCAGCTAATTCAGTTATTCAATTTCCAGCACAATTGGATTACTCTTGTGTAACTGCATCAGAACGAATATTTTATAACTCACATCAGCAGAGAACAGTGTGCTCATGTCTACCCTGAAGGTGGCTTGGGCAGTGATTCAAGAAACAGCACAGGATTTCTGGCAGGAAGGGTAGCAAAGGAAATGGGGAGAAAATTCTGGGTCAGCAGCAATCTCAAACAGTGGCCTAAAATGTCTGAGATAATACTGCCTGGTATTTTCTGGTGTCAGGATGGATTCTTTACTTATTTCCCAGCCTTCATTGGGAATATTGCATGTCAGGGAAGCAGGGATAAGGCTGGGAAGTCACTTCATACTCTCTGCAGTGCCCTGCTGCCTCCTTTTGATTCAGTGTCTTTGTATATCAGCCTGCTCAAGCAGATGGGCCCCAGGCAAGCTTCAAAGGGAGCAGGGTGTAAAAAAAAGATGGGCTTTTGTCTGTACAGAAAGAATTCCTTCACAGCAATGGCTATGTTCTACAGTAGGAAGATGGAAAATTTCTCCCAAAGAAATAAAAGTAAAATAAAAAAAAAAAAATAATAATAAAAAAATAAAGGATGCTTGGTTGCAATGATTTGAACCTAGTACCTGAGTTAAAGCCCAGGAATTTTCATTTTGCTTTTGCTGTGTGGAGGGATTCTACTAAGCTTAGGGAGATAGTGAAAAATTACCTTCTCTGATCAACAAGTTTGATCAGAGATTGTGATGGGTGCTCTCAGGTCCTCCTGCACTATCATCCACCTGCAATTTACAGCATCTGCTTTGCTTCTGGGAGAGACACAGATCACAAAAACTTTGCCAAGTAGTATGGGGTGGTAAAATGAAAACTAGAATACATCCAGCTGTTTTTCTCTAGTTATCTTAGTGTTCTTTGAAAGCACTTTCGATTTAGAGCAGAAAGAGGAACAAAGGGACGTAGTTCTACACTTCTGAAAAGGTTTGATAAAAGTTTTTAGAGGCATTTGAGAAAACTTAAAAAACACAGAGTGATGAAGTCTTGTCATATACTAAAAACAGACTATCTCATAGAAAAAAATGTGTGCAGTAATAAACTGTCCAACCCTAGGCTGCAGATGAGCTCATGGTGTGTTGTCCTGTGAGCTGAGACAACAGTAAATATATTTATAGGTTAAATAGCTAATAGACAAATATCCCAGTGATGTTTATAGACTTAAATCTAACCTGTCAGATAAGTAATTGAATGTCAAGGCAAATAAAGCATTTCCATTAAAATTTTAACTTATATTTTAAATAGTTGAGCAGTTTGGAGAATTGCCTCTTTAATTTATATTTGTACATTAGCGAAATCCTCAGGACACAAGAATCAAGGGGCTGGTGTTTTTTTTGGCTGCTGAGACTGAGTCAGCATGCACCTGGTCTTCCTATAACTTTACAAAACAGCAAGATTTGTCTGGTTGGTTTATTTTGCAAGAGTTTGGATGTGACCACATGCAGACAATATACTTTAGCCCTCTCCAGGATCACACAAGTGATAGGAAGTAGCAAACTGCAGGAGCACAGGGCAGGAGATAGCAGTCTGAAAGAATAAGTCATCTAGAAAATGGTTAGATTTCTTTATTTGTAAATATTCTAAATTTAACAGCCGGCCAAAAGCTTTCTCCTTGGCCTATTGCCTGGCCAACAGTGACTGATTTGGAGGACAATTATTTTCTCATAGGCATCAATGAGATGTGACTAGGGCCCCAAATACTTCTGTGTAGGGTTGGTGTCACAGCAGACTTAATAAGGCTAGCGTTTATATTTCTAGGAAGAATAGAACAGCAAGATACAGAGGATGCTATATAGTAAAAAGTCATATAGAGCAGGTAGAAAAAAGAACAAAAAGTATGTCATAAAATAGAAATAGCCCGCTTTTGTACAAAGGTGGTGGATATTTTTTAAACAGGAAAACCACCATGTAGGGTGGAAAAAAAAGGTGAAAATAAAATTAGTAACATTAATTTTAAACAAATAATTTTTTTGAAAGCATACCTAATACATACATACTGATATATATATCAGTAATCATATTCTGTGACATTTAACATATTTTTAATGTCACATATTTAAAATATTGCTTTTGTAGTTTTTCATTGTTTCTTTCAAACTGGGAGGAGGACATGGATCAATCCCAAATTGATTCTAAGTAGAGTGATTATAAAGATTGTCACTTCCAGAAATTCAGGAGACCAAAGACATTCTTCCCCTCCCTCCTGTGGGGCTGCCATGATGTCACCTACAGGTTTCCCCACAAGTTTCTGATGTGCAACCATCAGAACCACACCTTGGGCCAGGAGGCACCTTTGACTTCTGCCAGTGCAGCACTTGCTCTGTTTCTAGGATAGAACTGCGGACTGCAGAAATAAATGTTTATGAGCCATTACTGACATAATATGATCTAAATTAATCTTATTTTATCTGTTTGAGTTAATGGTGCTTTAAAATGTTGATGTCAGTAGAGAATAACTACACTTCTAAGAATTCTCAGTTTTCCAAATGCATAAGTTATAGTTTGTAATTAAAAGAAAGGCACCTTTACTTTCAATGAAATTATTTTTTGGGCCTCCCAAGACATGAATTACACTGAAAGACACACTATCTTATAATTAGCACCAATTTACATGCATAGTAATGCTCTGTGCTAGTGGAATCAAATCCATTCATCCATGTGTCTCAGAATCTTTACTGCTGAGTGATATTTGATGTTTTTCTATAATACTAAAAGGGAGGGGTGAAAAAGGTGTCTTTGTTCCATCTTTTTCACTTATGGCCCCACAAATTTGTCTGCCTCTGTAGTGAGGTGGTTCTGCAGCTGCTTCATTCAGCTCTGTGTGTGCCCTCCACCCTGCCAAGGTCGTTCTTGCTGCAGAAGTTCACTTGTGCAGTCACAGACAAAGGCACAGGCATGTTGCATTTGCCCAAGCCATGAGGTGGGACCAAGCACCTTACTGGAAATGCTTCTGCAACAAGACCAAGCTCCCTTCTCACCAGAGTCCTTCAAAGAGAAATGAGAACCCTTAAAATGACTTGCAGATCTGAAACATCTATATTCTATTATTACAAAAAGACATCTTAGTGTCTTGCCATAGTTCACCAGGAATTTAATCTCCTGAGTGGACACTGACATTTGTATTGATTTATCAAGCTCTTATAGGTCATGATATCAAACATACCCATCTTTTATAAATATTTTCAATTGTCCTGGTTTCATCTAAGAGCTACAGTAGGAGACAATTCTTCTGAAGAGCATGAATGACTGCTCTAATATGGGACATATATTTCAGATTCTAGGCAGGTTTAATATGTGTCTCAGCAGCAATGGTTTTTTCCTTCCCTTGGAAACCTGGATTGATGACATCCTGCATGGAGCAGATGCTTTGACATTGAACTTCTCTGGTGCTTTTGCCATTCAAGAAGATATAGGCCACTTTATTCACCAGCTGGTCATTATTCTTTTGTCTTTTCTTGTTCCAATGAAGGCAAAAATGTGGAGAAAATAATATGATATATTTTCTTTTGCTATTTTTTCCTTTAATTTCTGAATATAATGCTACTGAATTTTTGGCACCCTATATCCTATATCATTCCTTAGGCCAAGGACACTGAGTAGGACAGATTGCACAAGCAGGAGAATTACTATTCTTTGTCATCAGTTATAGCTCTGTTGGGGACTTGAAACTTCCCTTTGGCTTCATAACGACCTTCTTTATTTTGACTTTTAAAACCATATTTATTTCAGAATGAATTTCCTACAGCAGACTGTGTTTTTCTCATCTCTTTATATTGCTTTATGTAAAGACACTGGGGAATTGGCAGCAAGTTCACTCATGAGAAATAAATTGCTAATAACTCCTATTATTTTTTTTTCTCTTTCCTTGTGAAGCTTGTTTATTGATTTGTATATCAAACCTGTTTTAGAAAATTCATTTGACTTTAAAACTTAATATTCAGGATTCTATAATGCAAGATGACTTGTAACTTTTTAACTTCATATATCAACAAATATATTTTTTACAGATCACACCACTTTCATCTTTTTATGCCTTCTTTCTGATTTTGTTTTTCAGGCTAAGTTGTGCCAACATCACTGAATTGGGCAGAAAGAAATGGTGACCACTCTCTAGGTTTTATGCCAATATAAAACTACTTTATATTCTGCTAAAGTTGCTAAGAGATTTTGGCTGTTCTCTGTAGCAGAAGCATATTGTCCTGTACTATTTCTAAACAGTGAGAACCTTTATCCGCAGCCAGTGGTGGGTATCAGCCATCCAACCTTGCTTCTTCTTGCTTTTGACTGAAGCTGCTTTGGACAGAAGAGATAAAAAGTTTTCCAAAGTCTCTAAGTATCAATTGAAGAAGTGTTAGAAAAAAAAAATGAAGTTAAAATAAAAGTAAAATGGGAAGCCAAATTATGGTATTAGCTACTGCATAAAGTGAGGAGGTAATTAGGAGACATTGGAAGCACAAGAATAATGCATCTGCTCCCAAAGAAAATCCTCATGGAATGAATGACCACAGCTGGTTGAACTCAGCCAAATGAGACAATAGAGAGTGAAGAGTTAACAAATGATGATATGAAACTTACCTGTTGGAATGTTTTTGGGGGAAAAACAATGAGATAAAGGCATGGAGCACTCTTCAGGCAATAGCTGGAGAGTCTGACTCTTTCTGGACTACCTAGATATGTTGGAAAGCTGACATAATACTGATAGGACAGGTCCTTTAAGAAATACAAATAGAAATAAAAATTTATTTCTTCCTACTGTGATGCAGAAAACAGAGCTCTGACTTCCAACTGTTCCCTCTCCTCCATTTTGTCCTGCACTTCCTTTGTCTCGATATTTTATTTCGCTTCCACGACCTACCCACCACTTCTCCACAACAGCAGCCAAGGCCAGGGCTCCTTTATATTGCGTGAGTTCCAAATCTCTCACAAACTGAGGTTTTAATGGACTGGAATTCAGTCAGTTTATCAGCTGAGAATTACAGTGCCTTCACCAGAAGAGAAGGGACACCCTGAGTCAAGCCCAGGCTTCTGCTAAAAAGAATCCCATAAGCTCACTGAGCAAAACAAGGTCTGTTAGGCTTAGCCTCAATTGCATGTCAGAGGATAGGATTTGCTGGGATATTCATAGTCCCAGGTCTGAGTCTTTGCTGACCTCACATTTAATTTTGACTGCTCTCACTATGATTTTTTAGTACTTTGGCAAGACGAGATCACTCTGCAGATCCATCTTGCCATGACTGATATGCAACAACACACATGGGGTGGATGCACAGGTCACATCAGGCAGTAATTGGTAGAGTTCCATCAGTTCAAGATTTGGCCTAGACCATTTTGGCTAATATATTTTACTATATCCACATCCTGGATATAACTACCACTCACTGAACAATTTTAGAACATCTATAAACCTGGGGAGTATGGCAAGTGCACTAGTGGTTTAATTACAAATGCATTCAGTGCCAGGTTGTGAATCCAGCCATGCTGGTATAAAGCCAGAGTAGTTCTGTTGATGTCATTGGAGGAGTTACTTTGGCACTACATTATCACAACACAGATCAAACCTTAGCTCACAAGTGGCTCCAAACTGCTTTGAATTTTTTATGGATTCCCTTTTATCTTGCCTGTTGTCTCTATATCATATTTGTTTGGTTTGGCTTAAGATAATAATTCAGGATTTGTGCACAACTCTTCCTGTCTTCGGTCTTAATTCAGTTTTACAGTGGTTTGTTTTGTTATGAAACGAAAAGAAAATAGCAAACAAGATGCCGTTCTTCCTATTATATGAAGTAGAAGGCAAAATCTCCTATGCTTTCAATTTCTGAAAGGTTTTTAAAATTTTATCTTCTTTAGAATGAAAGGTCAGCAACATTTTGTCTGTTTTCATCCCAGAAAGAAGAACTTGGGGGCTGTGCAAACTACTCTTTGCAGACCTCAGGGTTAATTTCTGGAGGTCTGTGAGACTGGGCCCTTGCAACTGCTGTACTGTCAGAAGCAATTCTGGCCAGAGACATTGCAGTTTTGTATTCAGCATAATTAAATCAGCCATTTGGATTTGTTTGTAAGTAAGGAAAAAAACAATAGGCATTGAAGCTTTATTATTTAAAGCAGCTGCAGAAGAGGAAGTTCTGTAGCCAGGGGCTGTTTGGTAAATACTGCTTGGGATATTTTAGTTTAAATTCTCATGATCCTTTCTGTGTGGCAGGATGCTATTTTGCACTGTCTCCTACTTTTTCAGTCCTTATTCTTCCCTCAAGTATTAAATCCAGGAAAAATATTTAGCATTATCAGAGGCCTCGCTGCAATCCCACAGCTATCTCTGAGAGCAGAATAGGTTGTATATATTGCCCCTGTAAATTTTATGAACTGAGCATTGTAAAAACAGCAAGGGGAGGCTGCAGCTGGAATTCATTGTGGAAACTGTTGCCAGGCTCAATGGGGATGGATGTACATATTTCAGTGGGCTGCAGTTGTTTAAGATAAAATCCTTCCTGCTTAGCTGGGGCACTGGTACACCAAACAGACTTCCACATGACAGCTTTGAGGTGGAGAGAGCAAGGAGGAAGGGGGAGTGGATCAGGCAAATAGAACAACACAGTTCAGTGTTAGTGGAGAAAACAGGATTCTCCTATTTAAATTTAATGCCTTCGTCTTTCCACTGACTGTACAGAGCCTGTGGATTCCTTCCACGTTAATATTGGATTGGTTGATACACTTCTATAATGGATACCTCACATTCTGCTTAAATCCAGTATTTGGCTGTCTGAGTGGAAAGAAAGTGTAGCCAGAAGGAAATCTGAGTCTCCATCTCCCTGAGATCCACACTGTGACTCTCCTCCTGAGCAGACCTCAGGACAATATGAAATGTCAGCTCTCAACTTCAGCAGAGCAATTACTGCTCTTCTTAGCGCACTTCATCAAGGAGATGATGGCTTCACTCAGCCTCTCTGCTCTACAGTGTCTAATATTTACTTAGTAGGATATCCTGTGTGAAAGCACCAGGCCTTTTGAAAATTCAGCTGCATCCATACTGCAATTAAAAGGTGAGCCCTTAGGCCAACACTGCTCTTTACCCCCTTCATCATGGGCCTCCTCTTTATAGCAGTAAGACTGGAGAAAACCAGTCAGAGCACAGAGAGGAGCTAACAGCCCCTCAGTGTGGGTGTACCTGAGGGTTATCCTGTCATGCCAAAGGGAACAGGTCATGGGAGTAGTTCCTGACCCACAGGTCATGTGGCAGTGTGACTTGTGTCCATGCTACTTTGGGCTAAGCTTCTCTTGGAGCAGGTTGGCCACATGCACACTACATAGCCCATGGCTTTAGCACTTTTCTGAGTCCTGGGTGATGCTTCTTTGACCACAAGCTGTGATGATGTTTCTGTGTGTGTTTTTTCAGTTTAAAGGGGGATTTTATAAAATGAAATAAATACAAGATGGGAGAGTCAGACACTTCTTGAAACATCTACTTGACCACGAGAAATATCTTTTTACTGTAATGGTGACAAATACTAGAAGAAGTTGCCCAGACAAATTGTGGAGTCTCCATCTTTAGAGACATTCAAAACCTGCCTGGCCACAGTCCTGGGCTGATGAACAGCTCTCCCCTCACTGTATCTACTCACACAAATGTATCTTCTTCAGGATTTCTGTAGAATCCAAATTTTAGCACCACTTTTTTTTTTTTTTTTTTTTTTTTTTCCCACAGGGGGTCTAATATGTTGGACAACTGCTATTTTATTCCTGCCCTTACATGGATTAGATTACCCATCTCTTCTCAGACTTTATCTGTGGATGTTGTTGCTATATTTATGCATGCAATTTTCCAATTTTCTTTTTTTTCACTGTCTCACCTTTTGCCTCATTGCCATCCTGTCATTTTGGGGTTTTGGCTGCCTTTTCAGAGATGTGTTTTTGTCATGAGCTATACAAGCACATGCAGTAGTGTAGAAGATACAGGGGTAGGGGGAGATGCTTCAGAAAATTCAGAATGGCTCCTCTAAGCTGGGAAGATGTACCATTTCTAAACTGATATGATTTTTTAATGATGATCCAAACTAATGTGAAATCAGGTTATTGGCTTTTGTTTCAGGACCTGATGATGCATCCATACCTGCTTTGATGCTTCTTTTTATCTTCTTTTTTCAGGCTTTGCAATTGAAAGAAAGAAGGAATTGAGGTGGGGAAAGGAAAAGCTTGTTAAATGATTGTAAATCAAAACTTAAGAAATTAACTATTACAGTGACAAAACTGCAGCTGTCAGTAGCAAAATTAAGTACACCATTCAATTTGGCTAAAACTGTGCAAATCCATCCCATTTATTATAAGATGCCTTGTTTACAATACTAAAGTTTTAATGAAGATAAACTTATTTCTATTTCATCTCTACTCTTTTGTCCTTAATGGAATATGATACAAGGAGTTCCCATTTTCCCTCATGGCAAATATCCCACAGGCTAAACAGGGGAATTGCAAGACAAGAGCTTCCCCCTCCAGCTCAATTGGCAGGACTCAACACAATCATTTAAGCACAAACTAGATTGGTTTTCTCTCCACTTACGTAAATCCATAATGCTTAAATCCACAGTCCTTCACTGTTGAATTACTGCCAGGGGTTTCCAATACAAGCTCTTTATTAAATAAACAGGGATCAGATGACATGTGTTTGAGTGCAGATGACCAGTGCTACTATAGATTGCTTCTATCTGAAAAGCACAGATTTGTAAGGGGATGCCGGATGGCTGCAACAAAGGATTACCAGGTACAGATGGCAGTGCTCATTTATATAGCTGGAGAGCAAGGATGTAGTAGTATTAAGAAGTGAAGGCTGTGATTCTATACATGAAAGAAGTGAAACTTGTCACAGGGAGATGTGGAAAAGTCACCAACATGGGCAACTGGCAGTATTTTCCTGCCTAGTTCATTGTAAACTGTGTTAGTGGAAATGCTTGAGCCATTCTCATGTGATTTAGCCTTTTAATCCAAGTTTTGCACTGTCTTGAGCCCAAGGTGGGGAGGAGAAGGAGGAATTAAAGAGTATAATGCTGTGTAACTAGGGAATCTCACAAATCTACCTGCACTGCCCACACTCTACCATAACCTTGTGCACCAATGTCTGCATGAAGGATAATGTGTCTCACAGGGATTTCTAGGAGCTGGACAGGCTGCCAGTCCCTCTGTTCCACAGCATCTTCTCCCTAGTCCAAAGCAAGAGGTGAAAGTATGGAGATGTAATTCTTCAGTAAGGTCTTAGCAAAATTTTCCCATGGAATATGTATCCATGTTGAATTCTGTATTAGACAGACTCAGAATCATTTGCATTGGAAAAGACTTCCGAGATCATCAAGTCCAACCATTAACCTAAAGCCGTCAGGGAAAATAGATCCCATTAAAACTTAAGCAAGTCTATTGATACCCTCATCAAATCTTCTATAAAATCCATATTTATTTGAAACCCTTACTGTAACTGTAGGATCTATCAGGATGGAAAAAACAGGGTAAGAACTTTCCATTTCTGTTAACCCAAACTGGAAAGTGTTGGAATTTGCGTAGTACAAAATCACATAAGCACATAATTAGCTACTTTGAACAGAAGTATTTCTCCTACAGAAAAATACCTGGTGTCTGGTTAATTCCAGTGTGCTTCAGCTGCATGTTCATGCTGTTTCATCTCTTTTCCTTGCATGCTACTGTGTTAGCACTCAAGAAGCCTGGTTTTGGTTTGCACTCAGGAAATTATCTGAGATTTTGCAAAAAGAAGTATTGAAACTGCATTTTTCTCTAAAAATGCCATCTACAATCAATTTTTCTCTAGCAATTCTCATTGCAACAACCAGCTCACTGAGCTGTGGTCAATGTGTGATTTCTTGACTATCTGGTTTTTGCCTTTAGTTTTTTCTTTGTTTCTTTGCTTCTTTGTTATTATACAGAAAGTTATATATTGAAAATTATTTCACATGATGTCTCTGTTCCCAGCAGTCCCTGAACTGTGAAATGGTGTCACGTACTGTTTTGTTCTGCTGACTACTTGCATCTACATCTATAAAATGATTCAGATCTTCAGTGGCCAGAGGCTTATCTTATTATTTTCTTCCCCTTAAATAACTCTTTAAATAAAACATTGAAAATTAGAGTGCAGTTCAATGGTTATGTACATTTTTTATAAACTGTTATTTTTCTGAACATTATTCACTTCGAGGTTGGAATTCTGAGTGTAAATATTAGCTTTATTAATGGAAATTGAATGCATAAAACCTTAAGCAGAGTGCTAGAAATCTTTCCTCCTCTTTGTTCCCAGGTACAGTCCCTTCTTAGTACCTCAGGCTTAGTAGGGAAGGTTCAGGCATAATGCAAGTTACAGAAATATGGTTTTTTTTTTGAGGTGTCTGAAGCAGGAAGAATCAAACACTAAATTTACAAGAACTTCAGGTTAATACTTCCAATTTTATGCTTTCCATTTGTATAATCATGTCAGTTTTGTAATGGCACAAAGTAACACTAAGACATTCAATCCAGTGTAATCCAATTACTGTTTCGGTCTCTCAGGCATGCCTTATTCTTAGATAGGAGAAAACCATCAAGTGTGATGGTTTTATGGATTCACATATACACTTGGCACCATAAGTAAGCTTTGTTTGCTTTTGTTTTCACATGTATCTGTTTTTAGATACTGCAGAGTTTGCAGAGTCAATCTTCTCTGGGTGATTTTTTTTCTGCCCCCTTTAGTATAATGCTGCCTGGACAGCATCAGCATTCTAAGGGATGCACAGATGCATCTCCAGGGGAAGTTTCATTGCTTAAGCCTCCCTTCCAGTGACAGCTCCCTGACAGGAAGAGGGAGCTGTGGTGGTGATGCAAACTTGTTTTGTTACCCATAGTTGTTGCCAACATGTGTTTATAAAAATTCTCCTTAGATGTCCAGTGAATTGGGCAAGATGTGAATTTTGTGTCACAAGTGCAGCTGAGAGTAAGCTGTAACTGGCACAGCAGCTGAGCTTCTAGAAGTGGCACCCCCACTCCACCAGTAACTTTTCACTGTGGAGTCAATCTTCTTTCTACATTAGGCCTAAGAAAATGTTCCTGCTTTTGTTATTTTTCAGGCTCTGGATTTGATTCTTTATTCCTTTACTCTTAGGTGGATGTTGTTCCTTCATGCACTCTGTTTACTTAAAGATTTGCAAGGGGCTCCTAAGAAAAGATGTATTGTAGTGCTACGCCTCCAAAGGGCTGGATCAGCAAACTGTACCACAGTGGATGGGGTAGTGAGCAGGAAGGCATCTGTCTGTCCATGAAGGCATGAAGATCATAGAGGGGAATCTTACAACTGGTAATGCCCGAGGTCAGGCAGCGCAGACAGCATGGAAACAAAGCAGAAGTCCAAGAACATAGCACTGACACTTATTGAATCACAGAATCTTTTAGATAGAAAAGATCTCAAAGGTCATTGAGTCCAACCATTAACCCAGCACTACCAAGTCCACGACCAAACCATGTCCCTAAGTGCCACATCTACACATCTTTTAAATATCTCCAGGGATGGTGACTCCCCCAGATTGCACCAATTTTAACAGTGTGAGTTAATATTTAGTTTAGCATTCAGGTATCCAGTGTCCCAAATTCTCTAAACAGGCTTTGCCTTCAATACAGAAGTATTGGTAAAATTAGTTTCTATGTCGCAACCGAAGTTCACGTTTTGAAATTCACAAAGGGCATCAGTGTGTAGCTCAGGTCTTCAAAATTCACCACTCTCTCCAGTATGAAGGGCCAAAAAGTTTTCCCATAGCTTCCAACCCTTTTTCCAGGTTGCATTTCAGAATCCAGGACTATGGATCAGCCTTAACAATCCAGCCTTCTATGACAATACCCATATAGCACCACCACCTTCTCTCTGGAGCTTTTTCCTCATTTGCCTTTCAAAATACATTGGGCCTCTTGATGGCAGTTTCTCTCCTTGCTCACTCCTGCAGTAGTGGAAGCTGTACTGGGTATTGGCAATGACTGAGACTGCTATTCCAGGTTAATTACCTGTATTAAGTTAGCATGTTCCCATGTCAGGTCTTCCAAAAGTTGTGGCTTTTTCTGTGTGAGCACTGGTTCAGTCTCACAGATCCCATCCTTCCATTCTAGCTCTTCTTTCCTGCCTCCCTTCTGCATGTAGCCACCTCTTTGACTTCACTTGCAGCATGTGGGGGATTTGGAAAGGCACGTACCAAATGTTTGCCTTAGGAATATGGAAAAGATGCAGCTCTGCTGCCTCTCAGCCTTTTAAAAGGGTGAGGATAAGTCCAGTATGACGTGCTGCAGAAGCTAGGAGGCTGCAGGAAGGTTTCACCACATTGTACTAATATTAATAGAACATTATGAGGAATCCGCAAATTGCTGATTAACTATCAAATTATGGATCTGTGCCTGTGTGTGGTGGTATCTGGGAAAAATGCACCAAAACAAATTAATTTAAATACTAACCTGAAGTTTCTCTTCCTATCACTGCTATTTTATCCCCTTTTCTTCTTCTCAGTTTTGGTCTTCACTTTTTCATTTACATCCTTGTCCTTCATTTTCCATCTTTGTTATTTATAAAATTCCCTTTTATCACTTTCTTCCCATCTAGAACTTCCATTTCTCTTTTTCTTGTAGCCATTCTGTGTCCCATATTGCATTTCCCTCTCTGTTAATAAGTCCTTCTCCAGATTCTGGCACCTCATGGGAGCTGTCCTTCAAGGGCTTTAAGGCTGATTTTTCCTCTCCTGTTCTCCTCTTATCTGCTTGGCAGGAGTAGAGGCTGATAGACTGGCAGAGTGTTCCTGTGGTGGCTGCAGCTGCTGGTGGAAGAATAAATTTGGTGAAGGTCTCTGAAGGCACCCTAACAAGGTCCAGGTGAACATTTTCTGTGTTTCACACAAAGATTTGGTGCTTCACAGGCAAGCTATTTCAGTGCAGTCATAATGTGACATCTGTGTATAAGACAGGAGCACTGATGGTGCAGGGGGCACAGAGAGGGAGAAAGACTAAGCAGGCTTTCCAAATGTATCATCAGAAAAATACTCATTTAACTGAGAGGAGTAGGTCATCATCATCTCTTTAATAGGTATTGGAAATAGTGTGGTCCAGAAGTCACCATTTTGGATTTTCTGCTATGATAGGGCAGCTGTTACATCATTTGCTGGCACTAATTGCTGTAAGACTTAAGCTAATAATGTCTCTGAAGAAGCCCAGCTCAGCTTGGTAGCTCCAGTTTTGTCTCTCTGGCTGGCATCAGGGAGGGCTCAGTGGTGCTGGGACACAACTCTAAGTCAGCCCTACTTCCCATGCTCCTGCCAGCTTTTTCATGGCATATCCCATGTGCATGGGTGTTGCAGATGATAGATAAATATGATTGTTCATAAACAATACAGATGGGATGAGAACAGTTCTCCCAGCTAGCCGGACAATGCCCCTGCCTTTGGATGGGTCCTGGGGTGAAATAGACTGTTCCATCCCACCCCCCCAAAGATGTTCACCCTGCACCTCTGTACCCTCCCCCTAAAACATCAAATGTCTGTAACCCCACTAGATATGCCTCATCCCAACCCACCTCAAAGCCCCCCTGATAAGGAGGCTTCGAGGGGCCACGTGGTCTCTTGGAACCTCTTCGCCTCTCCTGGAACTTCCCCTCCCTTGGAGCTTCCCCTCTTCTAGAGCATCCCTTTGTCTCTCCCCTCCTCCACCCTCTCAGGGCCGGCCACGTGCTGTGTCTGGGAGCACGAGGCAGAACCTTCTGCACCCCCAATAAACCTCTTTCCCCAAGAGCAAATTTCAGAGATCTCTGCCTCCATTCATCCACACCGTGCTGGAGCGTGGTATTTTCCTCACATGGGGCTCTGGGCGGGGCAGAGGGGCCTTGACAGAGCTGGCAAGAGTTGGGCAAGAGCCACTGTGCTGCTCCAGGCAGTCTGATCTTGTGGCTGCCCTCACAGCTGCAAGTGCTCAGGGGCAGAGGAGAAGAATAAGCTTTTCTTTTAAATCAGGAATTACTCATTCCATCTGGGAGCTTTCTGATGACACATCCTTCTAGAAGACTGTCCCTGTCAAAAGCAAGCTTATTACCAATTCAGTTTATTCTCTCCTATTAGGTTGAACCACAAAGCTGCTGAGTTAAATTGACATCATTGGGTGTTACCCAAAGAATGACATTATTTAGAATTAGAAAGCCTATTCTTCTCCCTGTTGTGGTTTAATCCCAGGCAGCAACTAAGTGCCACGCACACAGTCCCTCACTCCTCTCCACCAGCAGGATGGAGGCAAGAGAACTGGAAAGGTAAAAATGAGAAAACTCATAGGTTGATAAAGAAATAGTTGAATGATTGAGATTTTTATATTAATAATATTAGTAGTAGTAGTAGTGAAGGAAGGAATAAAACCCAAGAAACACAAGTAATGCATCACTTGATGTCTGATGCCAGCAATCAGCTCCCCACAGTTTACACACTGGACCTGATATTCCACAGCATGGAATATCCCTTTGGCCAGTTCAGGTTAGCTACCCTGGCCATGTTCCCTCACAGCTTCTTGTGTACCTGCTCTCCAGCAGAGCATGGGGAACTGAAAAGTCCTTAAGGTAGAGTGACCACTACTCAGGAACAAGCAAAACATCCCTGTGTTGTCAACATTACTGTCATACTAAATCCAAAACACAGCAAGGTACCATCTTCTAGGAAGAAAATTAACTCTACCAGTCAAAAACAGAACAGACCCAGATAATTTATTTTCAAATTCAAAAATAAATTTAAGGCATTTAGAACACAGCAGTAGCTACCATGCCACAGCCAGAGGATGAGCTCCTGTTCTGGATGCGGGAGACAGAGTTCCCTCCATCAGCAGCCTGTGGTTCGCCCTGGGGAGCAGTGCTGTGAGGTGTAAGGGCTCTCAGAAGCATCAGGCATAGCCTGTACAAGGCTCACATCCCACATGAACAGTCAGAGCCTTCACAGTGCTCAGGAGCTTCATAATCATTTATGAACTCAGAAGTTTTCAATGGCTTTTAAACTCTAATTTAATTTCACTTTCAATCAAGTTGTGTCAAATTTAGCTGAAGATAAGGTGACAGGCATTAAGACTGAACTGCTGTTCTGCTCTTTGCTTTCCAGTCAACCCTGGATGAACAGATTGGCTTTTTTTTTTAATTCACATAAATGTACGGGTGAGTATGCTCAAAAAAAAAAAAAAAAAAAAAAAAAAAAAAAAAAAAAAAACCAACAACAAACTGCATTCCCCAAAGCCTTTGTTATGCAAGTAAGCAAACAAAAGCAATGTAAAATGCCATTGTGTGACATTTGCAGCATCTTATTTTGTGTTGGGAAGAAAACATCCTTTGTCCTGAAGCATAGCTTGATTTTCAGATTATTTTATGGCTTTCCCTGTGACTAGAGAAAGAATGTTGGTGATGATAGAGAAACTGAAAATCTTTGAGGTTCAGACTGGCATGTATAAATCATGTGTTTGAACCTGAGTCAATCCCCTAGAAATTATTTTCTCCCAGGCAAGAATGGTGAATATCCCTGTTTGCTTTTCAATCTTGGTTTTGGGTTTTCTCCTTGCTTCTGTGATGTGGGGCATAACTGGCTTCCTAAGATTGTCAGAACAGCTTTTACTTACTAATCTCAGTGTCTGTGCCCTCAAACATTTCTCTCCTCTCTTCCTCTGGTGCACTATATTTTATACAGGTTTCAGCCTGTTGTACTATAAGCATTGAAAGGAGAGCTGTCGGGCATTTTGTAGTTTATAGCTTGGTAAGTGTGGGAGGTGGACATCCACTGAAGCTCTCCAGGCAGGATTGTCCATAGCAGGACTGCTTGTGTCTGCTGGGAATCAGCCTGATGGCTCTTTCCCTCCAGCCTCTCCCAGGAGGGTTATTTTCTTAAAAGAACCTTGTGGAAAACTAATTTTAATAGTGCCTTTCAGAACTGGACTGTTAGACTTCAGAGAGTCCAGAGCATTTACCCCACTCTTGGAGCTACCCTTTTAAAACAAAAGATACGGTATTTTTCATAATTCTAGGAGGGAATCACAGCTGCTGCAAGATCTGTTTCTCTCCCTTTGCAGAGGAGACACTGCATTACACACAGCTCATGATGGATTTTTTGCATTTAAACATTTTTGTGCCTTAATTTGAAAGGATGTCTTGCTGTGTAGTTTTTCTTGCTAGATGCTTTGATATGTGCCCTTCTTTCTTTTCCTGCTAGTCAAGTATCAAGGTAATAGCAAATCTCAGGTTGTCCCTCAGCCTAAGCAAACTATCCTGAGTGTGTGCTAGAGTTAAACAGTTCTGTGCTCTTCACTCCTGTGATCTTACATCAATTCACCAGTTATTATTTCCCCTTGTCAAATGAAGCAATAGCAAAGCTTTGAAATGATGCTGCGGCTGCTCCAAAGAGCAATTTCCCTTTCCTGCTCTAGCCTCCTTCTGCCTTTGCCTGTATATTTGCTAGTACATCAGCTTCCTCTTGAAACGATCCCCAGTAGAGCACTTCAGCTATTTCAACCAGGGTCTTTCTGAAGGCATTTTTTAAAAACTGGCTTCTACAGCAGAGCTGGGTTATAATGAAGAACAACAATAAAAAAAAAATCCTTCTGCCTAGGAGAGCCAGTTTTGTACTCTCTGATGCATGTCCTGAACTCTGTGCCTGGAATAGCCCCACTGGAGTCACTCGGCAGTATTGTTTGCACACACAGAGTTAAACACCTGTGTAAGTGCTTGCAAGGTGATAGCTTTAAACCTCACTAGAAGCTAAAAATATATGCAGTGCTCTGCAGGAGAGACTAAACCAGGGCAACTCATCTACACTGTAGTTTGGTTTTTTTTATTATTATTATCTGTATTTCAAGAGTGGCTTTTATTTAGGAGCATATAATGAAGAGAACAGTGATGAACTTCCAAAGAACTTCTTCATCCTTCTCCAATACTTGTCATCACCTTGATCTAGGCAATTTCCCAGTGATACTGACTGAATATCTGACATGACAGAAGACACCAAGGGCTACAAGATTTAATCCTAGCACAGCTTTTCAGATAAATAAATGTCATAACCAAACCACCTCTAGAGTTAGTTTCTTGCTGTTGCTGCAAGATTGAATTTGCTCCAGTGTTTCACTGCGATGTAATTGCCTAGGAAACTGCAAAACAGTAATCTCTCGAGTTGACGGGATTTAAAATGTGCATGGATTTGAAAACAAGGACCAGATAAGGACTTTGTGAGGGGTCAGATTAATGGCCATCCTACAGTGCAAAGATCTGCAGTGAGGCTCTGCCATCAATACTTTTGCATCAGAGAATTTATTCTGCATAGAGTTGTTAGAATCATGCTGTTGGAGTGTGGGCAGTCTGTCTTGGTGGCCCAAATCTTTGATAATTTAATGAAATCCTGTCATGAAATCCTTCATATGTACAATGAAGATCACATTTTTTACAGCTTGTCTATACAAAACTTTACATTGAACTGAACATGGCTTAGGATGCAATCAGCTATGGTCAATATCACAGGGTTTTCCTGGGGGCATTGCTAATATCTGTGCACCATGCCAACCCAGAACAGCTGAGAAAAATGGATGCTTGGAAAGCTGGAAAGATTTTTGTCCCTAGCAACACATGGTGTCAATGAATTGTGCAGTAGGAAGCCTGTAGATATGGATATTCCTGGGTGCTGAGTGAAGCAAAGGACAAATTACATGCATCGGAGTTTTTGTTTCAGACTCTGAGATTCTTTTGGTATTTATCATCATTTTCATCTGCCATTTTTAAAGATGTGCCTAGAAACAATGGACTTGTTAGAAAAGATCTTTTTTGAGGGTGGACTTAAAAACTTTGGAAGACTTCATGAAGCAAAAGCTAACAGCTTCTAAGTAGAATATAAGCAAGTTAATCAACATTATGTTAAAGATCATAAAATTCCTTTCAGATTTATACGAGAAAACAACACATTGTATAAAAATGTAGAACAGATGGCCTTTCTTCCCTTAAAAGCCTCAGCAATTTCTCTTTAATGACAACATAATATTTGGAAATACTATCTCCTAAATAAACAATGTCATAGTGCTTAAGTTAAGGAAATGTAGAGTGGATGTTTTCCTCCCTTCCCTTTCTCTAGGACACATTGTGGGTGTCACCCAAACTTTATCATGCACTTTTCTCACTTTATTACAGTCCCTGTGTTGGGAAATATATTTGTGCCAGTTCTTGGCAGATTTCACAATGTTTACAATATGGACAAATAAAACACACACAAAGAACCATCACATTGAATTTACACCAATGTCACAGGCTTTCAACTTCTTGATTGCTGTAATTTAAGCTCAGGCTGTTGCCAAACTGTTGTGGTGTCCATGGACAAAGACGATTTTCAGATCAAACACAATTTCCAAGAGTGGTGCCATGGCACTGGACAGGGATCTACTTGCAGGATTCTCCTCTGCCCTCCAGCTCTGGGAAGCAGCCTCTGGTGTCAGATTAGAGGTAATCCTTTTAGTAGTTCTTGCTCAGTTTATATGAGAGCCGATTCCTTCAAAAGTTAAACACAGAAAAAGTCCTGAAGTTCTTTTTCCAGATAGAGCTCCCAGGTAGTCTTCTTTCTATCCTTTCTCCTTGGAAAATAGAGTCTAATATTAGCCAAGTGTTGGCACTGTTTCACAGCACCTCTTCTCAGCTGATGCTGAAGTAAGACATGGGAAGGACTGAGGGAGCTCCAGCTTTTCTCTGCATGTCCTTCATTCATTCTTCAGAGATGGCATCAGCAGTTAATATTAGACAAGGAGTTCAGAGCAGACTTCCTATTTGCAGTTCGGCAGTGATTCACCTCCCATTCAAATGGAATAACAGATTGATGTGGTCCCAGAACAGGTGCTATGGGATGGCAAAAACCTAAATATAGGATTTAAATATTTGAAGGGCTCCTAAATAACTATTTCTCTTTTTAAAAAATTATTTAGAGATACAATTTGTGCTCTCACCAAGGTTAATATTGATGCAAGCGTAGCCATAAACAGGTTGTGAACTAAAATCTGCACAAGGTACAGAGTATTATATTAGCCTGATGCATTCACCTTCCTGATTTTAAGATGAACCATGGATTTTATCATGCAAGTGAGAAGGCAAGCTTTTTAAATTTATAATCTATTTTAAAATGCACTTTGTGTTAACATCCAGATAATTCTGCAAAGAAATTATAAAAAATTTAGATAAGATCCACTGATATTAAAGTTGTTCTTATCTAAAGATATCTGCCTTTATTTCAATGCAAGTATTTCAAGTTGGGCAGATGTCAATTTCCTTGTGGCAGGCTCCATTATGAAAAGGAAAATACATGGAGATTTCAGATAAAGAAACTCCCCTGTTGTCATGGTGACAGCAATTAGCAGCAGT
Organism: Lonchura striata; assembly: GCF_050655825.1. Classification (NCBI taxonomy): domain Eukaryota; kingdom Metazoa; phylum Chordata; class Aves; order Passeriformes; family Estrildidae; genus Lonchura; species Lonchura striata. The sequence continues at coordinate 68,469,172 of NC_140703.1, forward strand.
TAGAACAGCAGACAATGGATTTAATGGTTGGGTCTAATAGTGACTTAATTACTTAGCAGCCTAGTTTGTCTATCAGCATTTCAATACACAGGAATAATTCAGTGCTGTGCTCCCACTACATGATGCCTTCACTTAGCATTTTGAGTCTATTACAAGCAGAATTGCAGTAGCATCATTACCATAAATATTTTTGATTTCATATGTGCTGGGCAGGCCAAGGTAAACGGCCTTCTGCAGCGATCTCACTTTGAGCACCTCCCGTCACACAGCAGAACAGCAGAGAGCCTGCTAGTCAGGAGAGAGCAGTCTGTGCTCATCATACTGTGAGGGTAAAAAATAACCTGGATTCCACTGCAGTTGTATCTTCTTTAAAATGGAGGGAGAATTTCAAGCTAGGCCAGTCAAGGGTATACATCATGGCATATGTCAGGAATACATTTTCTTTTGTACAGACACTGAATGCCCTTCTTTTCTCCTCCTCATTATTCCCTCAGGCTGGAGGAATGGCAAATAACTTCACATCAACTCTCAAGTTGATGGGTTGCAACAGGGTTGCAACTGCTGTTTCCCATCAGTGGAATTGGCTCGAATTGGAGGCCATGAAGCAGCACTCTGCCACAGCTCACATCTGCCTTGTGGGAGTGAGAGCTTCAGCACTGCCTTGTCCATTGCTGGTAAGTTCTATGTGCTGCCAGTGGCTACAGGACAGACTTATAAAGAGTCTAAACCACTTAGGCTGGCACTGCTGTCTCTTCTAGGTTTGGGATTTTTTCATTGACCAACAGAATATTCTGGGTTGTGAAGACCTGGGCTGGAAATCTCTATTAGCACAAGAAATGTGTATTATTGCAAATGCAGAGAAAAACTACAAAATATCTAAGTCACACAGATGTGAGGCTTTTTCCAGCCTAAGCCCAACTAAACTACAATGTGAAAAACAGAAGAGGCAAGACTTGTTTGTGCCTTATCACATGGCAGAAATTTGAAATTTTGTTTCTGTCTGGAACAAGATATAACAAAGAAGCTCGCTTAGGAACACTGAACATACTCAAAGCTCAATATTATATCCTTCTGAACCTTCCCAAACACTGGATTTACTCCCATGCTCCATGGTTTGTCAGCCAGCACAATCATTTTTGTGTTTATGAAGAAGGACGACCATGACATTGATAGAGCTGGAAAGTAAGCCAGCAAAAAGAAAGGTTGCTTTTGGCCAACCTATTTCAGTTACCCATTCCTTCTCTGCAGAGAGACCTGTTTCAGCAAAACAGGGCATAATGTAGAGAAAGAACATGGAGCTGATGAAAAATCAAGCAGAAGTGCTCACTTCAGCACTGCCACATCAAAACATTAGTTGAGTAACCTCAGTTTAATTTTTTGTCAGATTTTTCCCTTTTGATTAGTTGCCCTTCCCATCCTAATTTAACAGTGGAGCAGCTATTTGCCTTTGGCCACATTTAATGCAAACACTGAATGGTAGCGTTAACATCTGCTTTTTTCTCTTTTTTTTTTTTTTTTAAGAATTCTTTTGTGTTGGAAGTCTTGGAATGTCTCAATCTCCTTTTAAAAGTTTGCTATTAATCCTATATTGATTAAAAGCTAGACAGTACTGTAAATAAAACAAATTACAGTGCTCAGCGAACTTGACTTTCCTTTTCTCAACCAAAGGAATATGAAGGTCTCCAAGCTATGTTAAATCAAAGTGAAATGTTAATGTTTCACATCTCTTGAAGTTAGCACTTCACTTATCTTGGCACTTCCTATTCTCCATGTCTCAGGTGATCTTCCTTTAACGCTGAAGGACTTTACTTTTCAAGTCCAAATCCATCTTGAAATCTTTGTGTCATTGTCACTGCTATGTCATTGCAGGGAGGTGGGAACCAGGCTGAGTTACACCACCTGAAAATTCTTCAGCCACAATTTAAGAAACATGACCAATAGGTAATAGTCTTTATTACTGGTTTTTCACATCCTTTGCCCAGGGGAATCATCCTGTGCCCAAAGGTGATTTGGCATATTTTGGAAATCCAGGGAAATAAGTGAAGGACAAGCCAGATTTGTTGATAAGGGTATGCAGAAATGTTCAGAAGGTATAAAGTCTGTGCCCCAGGAGTGCTTGTGAACAGTCTAAAGTAAAGCAGAAGATATGGCCTAACTTGATGATTTTAACTTGCACTTTTCACCCTATTGCATATGCATATATAAAAAAGTCATTTTTGCCAGCTCCATGGAGTAACCTCACAAGAAACAAATACAGACATGCTATATCAGAAAAAGTTTAAAATGTGCTACTTTCAAATTCTTAATTTCTTTTTGGGAGACTGTTTGTACTGTGAGTATAAGCAATTCATTCCACAGTGTTTTCATTGCTTTAAGAGAGATATCATACTCATTTTCCCAGTGTATTAACTTTGAGATTTAATATCACCAAACAACAGAAATCATCCCCTTTACCATATACTGATAGATTCTATTATTGTTTACATGATTAATCCATTGCTGAATTACTGAAATTAGTAGATTTTTGCCACTTGCAGTAATTGAAGGAGGACTGGCACTCTTAATGTCCCTTTGGTCAAGGAATTGTTCTGAATCATAATACAGGACTGACTTCTTTTATCATGAATTTACCTCTGTTAATGTGGGTTTTTTTCCTTTATGTGGAAAAATCATGTTCTTAGTTAATAAAGTTTTGTATATACTGAGCTCTTGTACTCTGAGATGGGCAAGGGATAAGAAGAAGCTTTTTCTGTTAATATAGGTATGAAATTTCTTTCCTGCAAATGTAAATGTGAAGACATCATATTTTCCTCTCCAATTAAGTGTCAGATACTCAAGTCAGTAAAGTTATTTTTTATTACTGAAATATGTGATCAGATTTTTAGCCCAGTAGGAAAAAGGGTTCATGGAGTGAAGAGCATCAAATGGCTTTCTTCAGTGTTAATACCAATATATGAAAACAAACTTTGCTTTAATCTGTGAACTTTTAGTCTCATGGTAATTTAACAGAAAAAGTGAGGAGAACCTAAGGGTCATAAACATGAATAGTTCTAATTTACACTGTCTGAGCAAATAGTCTGTGTAATTGCAAATAGTATAATTCTTTAAAATACACAAAGTGGAAAAGTCTTTTGGAAGACAAAAAAAAATAGTCCAAATAAAAGCTCTGGGAGAGTTTCCTTAGTCTTTAAAGTTCTGTCTTCATGGTAAAATTCAGAGAGATACTGAGCAAGAAGAAACCAAGAGGTAATAACAGATCTCAGTGTATTTATACTGCAGTACTGTGCCAATTATTATGGGCACAATATTGCCCTGCCATAATGACGAAGTTTCCTTATGCCATAAAGAAACTTCACATTTTGTGCAACCTGGGTTACTGCACAACACAGAGTTTTGTCAGATAGGTGTAGCACCACTACCTGCCAGTCCTCCTATATTCCATTTTTCCAAAGGATCAATCAGGATTATTTTCTAAAAGATTTTTAACTCTTTCCAACTAAAGGCACTGAGGTCAGAAAATTCCCTTAAACAGACAATGTTAAGGGCAAAACAAGAAATCTGTCCCCGTGGAAAGCAGGTCTGGTATGACAGGAACTCTTTAATGCCATAGATATTGAAAAAAAAATCAGCAAAACCCATGACTTTTAATAATTACATGGTATGGTGTGAAGAACCAAAATCAGGATGACTACAAAATAACATGAATTAGAACTAGATTAAGGTTTTATAAATGTATACATAGTAAGAGGAAAACAAAAAAGAAAGAAGAGCAAATAAGAATGAGAAGGAAAACTGCATTTTTCTTTGGTCTTCACAAAAAATTAGTAATAGTCACAAAACTTTAAGAGAGTTTTAATAAGAGAACAAGAGTTTGGACTATATAAAGTAAAAGAACATCTTAAAGAATATTTCTATAAATTTAGTTACACAAATTTCTAGGAAATCATGAAATTAATCTTCTGTGAACTAGCAGATGATATTTAGGATCTCCAGCATGTGAAGAAAAACAAATATAAGATTTTTTTTCCAAAAGAGAGAGAAAGGACATTAAGGGGAAGCCAGGCTAACTCAGATTTATGCAAAGGTAGTAGAATAAATAATTTAAATAATCTAATTTAAATAGAATAAATTATTTAAACCTACATTGTTTAAACCTGCACAATACTAATGTAAGGGGAAACAGCCAATATGGGTTTGTCAGAAGCAAGTCAATCTATTTTCTGGTTTTGACAGGGTAATCATCCCAATAGATAGGGTAAGAGGAGAAGACATGATGAATCTTGACTCTTGTGTCAATGTTGCAAGTAAAATAAGTAAATGGAGCCAAGAACATGGAAAGAAAATAATTCTCAAAATGTATCAGTGGTTCACTCTCCACACAGTACACACGAAAGAGGACATGCTCTTTGGAGTTACCCCACATCTATTTCTATGCAAAATATTAATTAATAACGTTGATGGCTGCTAAAGAGCATATGGCACAGTCTGTATAGGAGGAGCTGGAATTCTTTTGGAAGATGGGATTTGACAAAGGCAAATAACTGAGGGTTTTCTGGAATCAAGAAGTTATAGAGAAACCATCAAAAGAGACATACTGTGCTCGGCAAGGAAACATTCAACGAACAAAACAAGAAATAATGACCAGGCAAGATGGACCACAGATCAAAAATGTGCAAGTAGTGCCATACTACTACAAAATCACACAAACACCTGCTTGGGATGACGACAGAACAGTTTCATGGAGGTCAGAAAACTGAGTCACTCTCCTGTGCCTGGGTGTGTTTGAGATCTGAGGTGGAACATCTTATCTGCTTTTAGGGACCATGCCTTAGAAAGTTTGCAATCTGTATTAAGATATTTTAAATAACTGATGTTTAGAAAACATAAATTGTTAGAAGAAGCTGAAGGAATTGGATTTGGTTTGTAAAGAAAGAGAAAAAATAAAAGAGTGAAGGAAAGGGTCTTCAAATACATAAATTACTTTTAGAGAAAGCTGGTTTTTGTTTGACATAGGAAGAAAAAAATATAATCATCGTACCTTGCAGCAAAGGTTATTTACCTCAGATATTAAGAGGATTTTAAGAGTAGGTTGGAGGAAACTGGGTCACATTTGGGCCAAGTGTTTAAGTCTTCCATGGAGGCGAAAAATGAATAACCTCTCTTTTTTCTGCATCTATTGTAATGTAAAGCCCATCTGAGCTTTCTGAGAAGAATTCATCAACTCTCCTATAACCAGTTGCTGCCTAATGTTCTTACAGTTCCTCTCACAGCAGTGAATTCTCCTCCCTGGTGGAAGTCAGATGTGCAAAATATTAACAAAATCTGAATATCACAAGAGGTCTTAGAGACACAGGAGAAATACCACCCATTGTGGGATTATCTTGTTTTGATGAGGTGACCCACAGAGTACCTCTGCTGCTTCTGAGACATCTGCCAGCCCTGATTTCAGCTTTGGCCTCACCAATGTTAGTGTTTGATTAAAAGTGAATAATGCAGTATTTTCAAGCTAGTAATCACAAATTCTTAGAGATGCAAAGAAGCTCCATAGGAGCTGCTGGCTTTTCTGTCATTTCCACAGTTTTTTTCTCTGGACTCACTCAACTGACAGTGTTGTTTCTTTAGGCAATTATCACCCACAGCAAGGTTTTCTATCTCTACCAAATCAGGAGCTCTGTGCTTCTTGCATTGATATTTTCATGCTGGTTATAACTGATTTATCAAAAATATCCTAAGTTTACTCCCAGTGTATGATACACTTATCTCAGGATGTGTTCAGGTCAGAAAACTGGACTCTGTTAGTTCTGGGGTTTTTTACTTAGGAAAACAAACATTGCAGCAGAGGGAACTCTTTTCCTTATGGTTTAGTCAAGTTACTGAAGCACAGAACTGGTGCAAAATTCAAATACACCCTTATATTTAGTTTAGTTTTCACAGTAACAGCCAGCAGCCAGTTTATCACTTTTAAATATAATAATTTATTTTAGACCACAATCTATGGCCTTATCACTGTCACCATGTTGACAGTATATCTGTCTTAAATCTCTCCTACATGTTCTTAACAGCATTACCTGGCTGCAAGGTCTTGGCCAGCTGCTGAGTGTCAATAAAAGAGGTGACAGCTTCTCAGCAGCTGCACAAGCTGCCAATGTACAGCTGTTTTCCTATCTCTCTCGGGGTGCAGAGCAACACAGCTGTGGTTGTGGAAGGAGAGATGAGCAGCCTCCACAGCACAGTTAGTTTTGTCAGGATTGTGCTGTCATCTGAGAGCAGGGTTCCCTAGTAGGGGGCTTTCACACTGTACTGCCTAAAGCTTGTTGTCCTACTGAATAAGACATTGTGATCCGGAATGGATCCAGAACAGTGTCCAGGCACCTGACCTGGGTGCTCATTTACAATTTCTTCACTAAATAAAGATACCTAGCATAAGGTCTCTTTGAGGTTGATGTCTAACAGACTATTACAGAGACTTTGCTTTTTTTTTCTCTTTCTAGTACAGCCAAGTCCTCAGGAAGCAGAAGACCCAGAAAGCAGAAGAGCTCGATTCACCTCCTTCCACAACTGGAGGGGTTTCAAACACACATTTCCACTCCTCAGGGACGGGCACCAGTCCTTCAACACTTGTCTGCACTGGTGGGGAAACCACCACCATCAACCCCTGAAACCTGCAGCCAAATAGCCCAAAGGAGGTGGAAAAGGAGCTGTGAGGCACTTGCAAGGGAAGGAGAGACAGCAGCTGCCTACATTATTTTCTCTCTATGCAATGACAACGAGTATAAAGTGTATAAGCAAGATTAAATGGTGCTTGAAGGCACACAGAGCCATCTCTGAGAGTTCAGCTGGGTGAGCCCCAGCTCCAGCAGCTGGTGAGAAGGGCCAGCAGCTCCAGGAAGGCCCACACTGCTCTGTGAGGGGAAGAGGGAAGAAGTAATCCAGGGTAGGCACCTCAAGGATGACACAAAGCAGGGGAGAGGCATGACTTGATGAAGACTGCTTTACTTGACCTTATTTTATTACCTTCTTTTGCTGGCTTTAGTTATAGGTGTCCCCACTATTATGCTGCTGTGACAAACACTTCAGAATCATCCTTAATAAATACAAAAGTAATCCAGCTGAAGCAGTGTAGCTATTCAAATACTTAAAATAAAGCATATGATTCCTGAATCAAGACTTTAATAAGTTAATTAAATTTCACAATTATGATGGTTTTTATAAAGGCAGCAGCTATATTTCCTCATGTTAACAGTAAATGTGCAAAAAATAAAAGAATAAATAAATTTTCCTTCCTAAATAACTGAATTCTGTTTTCAAAACTAAAAAGTTTTTCATGGAAACAGTGTTTGAAGTTTATTCAATAATGCTTTTAAATAATTCCTTGGTATATTTGCATTTTTCCTCCCCTTTTTATTTTTGATATCATCATAATGGCGAGACTAAAATAACATTTAGCTTAGAACCATGTCTTTATATATGTTCCAATTGTTCCCATTATTACAGCTGACAGACATAAAATGGCATCTGAAGTGTATATATAATATGTACAAAAGAGTCTCTGAGATAAAAATTCTGTGATGCTTAAATACTTTTCAAATGTCTCCAAAGGGATTTAACTTCAATAAAAAAATTTAGCAGAGAAAAGCAATTTCTGATTACACAGATCTCTTTTTTTTTTTTGTCATTTAGTAGGGTTTAAATTGAATCACTGACCTAAAATATTAATTTTGAAAGTGACTTGTAAAAAATTTAGAAAAGTTGTTTATGCTTTCAGTTTTGTTCTATGAAGACAGCTGAATGGCACAAAAATGTATCTAGCATTGTCCGCTTGTTCTAAATAATATCTTTTAGTAGGACTAGTCACAGTATTAAATTAAGAGAACGAGCAATTAATTGTATCCTTGTGAAATGAAGAAGAGAAGAATCTTTGAAATGTTCTTTCTTCCTCATGTTCTCCATTTAAAATGTAAAATTGCATTATGTATTTTCAGCTATGGAAAATCTTTCAGTTTTCAATTTAAACAAAAGCAGTGGAAATGAGCAGTATATGACACAAAATTAATTTGGATTGATTTTTTCGTAAGGTAGAGGAATGTATTGCCAAAAGGAAAAAGATGCTTGTTTTAAAACAACCAATAATCCATGAAGCAAGGTTTCGCTGCTACAGAGCTGTCAGCAGTTTTGGTCAAGCATTTGTGCTCAACCCAAGCAAATTTTTTTTTTCAATTATTTGTTTGGATATTTGAAAAATTGAAAGTAGCCCTACTTGTCTCCATCACCCTAGCATGATTTTGCTTAGTATGATAATGATATAATCATGTTCATTAAAGCCCTTAAGGGGTTTTTCTACCTTTTGTTACAAGGCTTGCATAACAGCTAAAAAGATAAAAGATGTAAATATTTCTCTGTGGAAAAAATAGCAGGAGGATAAGCTGCTGGAAGAAAAAACAGTAGGTAGAAAGCTAAGAAGAGCAGTGTAATAATAAGAATGTATTGCCAATTCCTTGATAAACTTAGAGAAAATGACTCACATTATTGAAAGAGACCACAGGGCCAGTAGGGGCAGAAAACACAATATTGAGAAAGCACAATATATAGTTTGTGTAAATGGTACAACAGGGGCACAAAGATTCTTGAAAAGATTAATCTGAGAACCCCCAAAAGGGAAAAAACTCCTATTAGTCTGAAACAATGAATCAGGCCCACGTCAATAAGTAATTGTGCAAGAACCACATCCTCTCACTAAATTTAATGGGACTGTAATCAAACCATCTGCTAGAAAATGCTTTAAAAAATTTGCTGCATAAAAGTTTATCACTGGAAAGGAAGAAACTCTTAAGGAAAATTGGAAGGGAAAGCCAGAAGGGTAAAATGCTGGTAGAGTGTGAAAGTGGTGAAGGACTCAGTGCTGAATGCTCAGTGTATGTGTACAGCACCTATATAAAGGCTGATTTCAAAAGACACCAATTTAGAATTACAAAGGAAATCACTAGGCCAGTGATAAAACTTGCTGGTGACGCAGAGTTATTCAGGATTATCAGCTGCAAGGATTTGCAAGAAAAATTCTCACATGAAACCAGTGACTGGGTGTAAAATCTCAGAAAAGTATTTGTGGATAACTGTCAGGTTATGTGCATAGAAAAAATTCACTAATGGTATGGCAGAGGTACTCTCTGTTCTTCAAGAAAGCTATTGAAATCATCAAAAGACACATTTTCATTGCCTTGAAAAGGGTTAGATGAGCATTCAAACCTGGTCAAAACAGTATTCAAATATTAAGAACAAGAATTAAAATGCAGAAGAATGGTAGAAGATAAATACTTGATGCACCCATATCTTGAATACTTAATGAAATTCAGGTTTTCTCCATCTCTGGAAGGATACAGGTGAACCTGTAAAGTAAAGGTCTTTATAATGATCAAAGGTGCAAACTGGTTATGTATGAGGACAGATTAATGGATTATGGCTCTTTACCTAATTAAATAGAGTGTCATCACAAAAGTGTCTTAAAGGAAATGTATAACTCATACTTCTTCTGAGGGAGATAGCATCTTGGAATTCACAAACTATATTAAATTAGTGAATAAGGAGTAAATTTCTGTGCTTTATTGCAACAGGAGAACTACAGGGAAAGATTTAAAACAGAAAAAAACCCTATTTAATTAAATTGCAGGTTACTTTGACATGTGAATTTGTGTAATCAGAAGTACAAGTGAGTCCAAGAAAGTATCCATGGAGGGCAGATCCATCCCTGGCTATCAGATACAGCTCTTGGGCTGCCAGCCACAGGAGGCAAGGGGACAAAGCATCACTCTTTTATTTTTTCCCTGTACTTCTGGTGCTGGCTGCCACAGTGCCATGCTGGAGGGACATTTCTTCTGACCCAGAATAAGTTTCCTCTATTCTGATATTGAGCTACCTGCAAGTTTCTGTATTTATTTCAATCTAGGACAAATCTACTTTTAATTTAAAGTACCATTCACTATAATAAATCTACTTTCATGCATCTGGACCCTTGTTTTATAGTGCTTGGATGGTGGAAAATAACCTTAAAACATGATGAACTGATGTTGAGAGATTGCTAGGGGTAGCACTGAAGGACCAGAAAGACCCTATTGTAATCTTTCAACAATTAAAGGGGGCTTGTTAGAAAGATGAAGATGGACTTTCTAAAGTTTATTTATATTAGATAATAGGAACAAATGTTTTATGATGAGGGTGGTGAGGCACTAGAACAGGTTGTCCAGGAAAGTTCTAGATGTCCTCTCCCTGGAAGTGTTCCAGGCTAGGTCAGCTGGGGAAACTGGTCTAGTGGAAGGTATCCCTATCCATGGTGCAGGAATTGGAAGCAGGTGATCTTCAGGTTCCTTCTAACCCAAATTATCCTATGATTCTATGAAAATATTCTCTCCAGTGCCATTGACTGTTTGGTGTGGAAGGAGTTGCAGGAGAAGCAGATCTGAACTGTTTCAACTGGAGGGGAGGGAAGCAGGCTCGTGTCATTACTGGGCTGCAGTCAGGCCTTGGCATTTGTGCCTCACTGCCAGCTCACCTCCATCTCTGAAGCAGCACCTACTACACAGCGCAACTTGTTCAGTTTAAACAATTTCAATAGACAATGACTTTGATGGCAAGGAAAGGAAAAAAATTATTTTTTGTGAGCTGCTTGCTTTAGATGAATGTGACTTCATGGTGGTCTTGGAGTCTCACAGGCTTGGCTTTGATTAAAAACAGTCAAGTGCAGTAATTCTGTGATTTCTGGATAGTGTGATGTTACCCCATGCAAATGGTCTGTTTCCTATATTTATGCATTTTTTTTTAAGTGGAATACAATCATCCACAGCTTTTAAACTTATCTGACATATTTATCTTGACAACACTAAAATTTTGTTCAGTGTGTTATTGTATTAATAAACTGTAATTTCCTTAGTGATACTTGATGCATTTTTAATTACAAAGGCCATAATATTTCAGTATCAACGTCTCAACTACTGCTAGAAGACCTAAGCTTTTGGAATTGATTTCTGTTGATCTCAAAAAAGGGGAACCTACAGGCAGAGCAGTCATATAACTGAATGTTAAAACACCCTATTTCTTCAAAGCTTGCCTTTTGATCCTCATATTGCCACTGAGACTCTGAATGCATCATTCATTGCAGTGTTTTCCTGTGACAGCTGGACTTCATGCTGTTATTCTTTTAATTGCAAAGTGTCTCTTTTTCTGAGGCAAAATGGATCTGATGGTGAATGGCTACCCTGACAGGCACTTAGAGGCTACACATACAGAGCTTCAGCTAGCATTTTCTGTACTTATGTTTCTAGAAAGAATCAAGCCTTTATTTATTTTTCCTTGAAAGACACATTATTCCTCTGTAGAAGCCATAATTTCTGCTTGATCTAGCACAGTGTTTTCACGGAGGGAAATGTAAGGTTGGTTAATTATCATTAATGCTATTGCTTTTTGTTTTCAGTGTCTTTAATATGTGCTCTTTTCTTTCCAGCACTATTACAGGATTTAATGTTCCCTTGATGTAGCAGAACCTCTGCCAGAGTCCCTGCTGTGCACCAAGACCTAATCAACCTCCATGTTTGTTGTAAATTCCTCCAAAGCTGCTCAGCCTGAGAGCAGGAGTTAACCTGCAGTACTGGCATTCTGCAAATTCCTGCCAAAGTCTGAGACCAATTGCCCTTTCTGATGCAAAAATTTTTATTGAAATGCAAAAGAAATTTAAACTGGGTTCTGGCTCAAGGGAAACTGCATTGCTTGAGTTTCAACATCCTATTGATGAGGTGTTCTCCATATCTTGCATGTTTGTCTGCTGACAGGTGGGTATTACACAGGAGTGAGATTATCTAATTATTTTTTTAATTGTAGATATTTTTTACTGAGAAGAAGTAGACAAATGCTAGTTTACCAAGTGTCTTTCACCAATATGTTGATTCAACATTCCAGGTTGCTTTGCCACTGACCAAGTTGTAGCCATTCATTGAGAAAAGATCATTTTGTTGTTTATTGCAAGTCTGACAGATGCCAGTTGTTTCAAGATTTATAAATTCTGCTGTGTTTTTAAAATATGACAGTATGGTAGAGACTTTAAGTTAGCAGCATGTCAGAGATGATAAAGGTTCTACAACCACATGTAGCACAACAGAAGATAATTGATGTATTCCTGCAGTGCAAACCATCGACTTACAGTGTGTCAGAGCAAGTCCCTGTCCCTACACTCTGTATTCATTAGTGCCTCAAGGAATACTTATTCACCTTATCTGTTCACTTCTAGTGCTACACCATTTTTCAACTGGAAGAGAGGTGCATGCAAGTGATAAAAGAGATGGCTCATATCTTGAGAGTAGGAGGCCAGATAATGATATATGTGTGGGCAATGGAGCAAAAATAGGGAAGATTTGAAAAGCAAGACAACTTTCTTCCTTAGAAACCTTCACCTCCTTCCTGCTCCTCAGGTGAGCCGTGCTCACATGGAGTACAAAAACCAATTCTTTACAGGGACAAAGAACAGGCTTTGAAACAGCCCTGTCATAAGCTGGATGGGACTTCAGAGCTATGCAGGACAGCAAGGAGCTCATCCTGCAGAGAGAAGAAAAAAGCACTGTGCACAGTGTCAGAGAAATCTCTGAGATGGTCTCTGTTCTCAAGATCACTTGATTCGGATTTGGGCAATCAATGGCACCAAGAAGGGCTCATTAATTATGGCAATTACAGTGCTGAGCTGAATGAATTAAAAAGGGGGAAAAACATTGAAAAAAACCCAAAGCACATGGCTTTCCGAAACATACGTCTCATTTTTTCTACGTTGCAAACTGAGTTTTTTAAATACAATAACTTTTGAAGTGGCTGTTAAGCCTGTGCTGCCCACCACACTGCTCAAAGGCTTTCAGGAGCTGCTTTGCAGAATTAGGCCAAGCAACTGTGCATCTCCCTAACGGCAGAAGGAATTCATCGTGTTTGCAGCAGAGTGTATTTACCTGACCTGATTTCATGTCAGAAAGAATTAGCTGTCAGAAAACAACTTTAAATAGACCATCACCCAAACCAAAGAGCTTTCTGCTAACCTCAGAGCAAAAGCAGAGTAGGTGCTTCTATGCAGAAAAAAGTCATTGGGCGTGCCCTGACCAATCATAGCTGACAGCAGACAGGTCCTGGTGGGGCCTGACTGAGTTACTGCTACGATTTTAAAAGCAAGAAACTGGCCAAGCTGATAGAGAGAGCACCATATTCCTGAGCTATGCATTACTCATTTGTACTTTGACCACACTAACTGGTGCATGATCAGAGAAAAAACTAAAGTGTGGAAGTTCTAGGGAAAATTCCCTTATTGAAGTGCACAGGGAATGCTAGAGGTTTTCTTTCTTTTGAAAGCTCAGCGCCTTTGAAAACAGTTCCTGAAATTTTTATAGCCTTGGGTTTGTTTTGGCGAGAAGGGCATGTATGAGGAAGAAGCTGCTTTGAAATTCTCAGGTTCTGTGACTTTGTTTTCTTTGATTTTGTTCTTAAAATACATCTTCATTGAAATTTTTTCCTAGAGTTATTATTTCAGGCTGAGCACACTTTAGCACACTGATCCTTTTCATAAACAGCTGCCAGCTGTGTTTTGTTGCTTGAAAATAGAAAAAATACATTTGGAAGGTGATTGCTGGATTATTTTTTATGTATGCATTAAAAGCCTCTGTTGTTCATTTATTACTATATAATCATTCATGTCAACTTTTTACTTTAAAATGTATTGTACTCTGCCACTTGATACAACATAATGTGGAAAGTAAGTGAAAGATACACCATTATATTACAGCTCCACTTTGTCAATCCATATGATATTTCCAGTCACATGAGACAGACTAGCTTTTATGAGAACTACTGGGTGTACAGAGCCCTCGTGGCAGAGGCAATAACTCATGACACTGTCACATTCCAAAGATATTTTCACAGCCATAGCCACAGCCAAGGAAGCAAAGGGATACTTGCCTCCCTGTAGGCCACTACATGACCCCTCAAAAACACAATTTTAAAAGGGGATTTCATGTTTTAAGGATTGCTCTTGCCCTGCTAATAACATTAGAAGTCAGAAGGATTTAGTAACTCATTTAAATCTCTACAGTGAATGAGCACAGCAAAGTGTTCCAGTGATTGCTAGTCAACTGAGAAAATATTTATTAACATAATGCTTTTATCTGCAGATTCACCTTTTGCAAAGAAAGTCAGATTCATTACCTGATTTTTATAGATAAAGAAACTGTAACAATTTACTATTAGAGTTTGCAATGTAAAGTAAATATTTGGAAGCAAAACAAACAATAATCCCAAACAACACAGCTGCTTTGCTGATGTTATTTATTAATGTCTGTCCATAATTTTGCTTCCTGATTTTGTTTCCATTGATTTGTGAAGCAGCAAGTCAGATATCAAACTTGTTTTCTGAGAAATAAGCCCATGCATGTTCTTTATGTGGCTGTCAGTAGCAGATGTATATCGTGTTTTCAGACCTAGCATGAAAAAGTGCAGCAGTCTCTGGTTTTTAATGCAGCTTTAATTCAATTTGGATATAATATCTGTAATAACATTTCCTTTACTTCCTTCCATGGTACCGTCATAGTACATCTTGCATTCTCAGGTGGAAGTGCTAGATAGGCTAATCAGTGTCCTCCATCTGTAATGATTGCCACTGCAGTGCTCCTTTTTTCTCCCTAAATGTTAGCATCACTGTGCAAATGGAGAAAACAATTTTCAGCCACCAAATGTTGCTGCCATTCAGCTCTGTTGACACCATTCCCTTCATTTCATAAAAGCATAACCCAGTCCAACTCTTGAATGTGTGGCCCATATGGGAATGGAACAGCTTCAGCCTTATTAACACTGTTCCCTAACAGCATCTCTATATTTTTAGTGCAACTTCAGGTTGCCCAAAGCACCTCTGAGACCCTCCATCATATTTGCTCCCGTGGTTCAATAGGCTGTTTATTCACATGGTGCACAAGAAAAATGCCTCTGATGGTGGCTGCCAGTCCTTCCCCTCAAGCACACCTGATACTTAGCTTTTTCCTAGAACAACACAGGTATTTTAACGGAACCTGACTACTCCTGTTGGAAGGTTTCAGCCTGTTCCAGCATTCCATTAGAGCTCATCATCTCCAGTTCTTCCCTCAGGCGCAATGAGTCACCACTAGATTTCTCCCAATGATGATATCCCTGTCAGTCTGATCCACACCAGCTGTTTCCAAACAGATCCATGTCACAGGGCAATACTAGCCTAGTTGGAAGGATTTTTAATCTCTGGGCAACCGTTAGCAGCTCTAAAAGCAGCTCTCACCTCAAACAAGGAGTTAATGTCTTTGTTTTGAATGAAATGAACTGCACAGGGCCACTTTTGCAGGGAAGTTCTGCCTAAGGGATGGGTCAGACCTGCTGCCATGTGAGATGCCTTGCACAAAATTGCTGCCTCTGGACTTCTTGGGATCAGACTAAATTCAGACTTGCAAAAGAAACTGCTCTCAGACACGGTCCTCAAAGTGGAAACAAAAATACACATTTGTCTGCAAAGATCATGTATTAATAAATCCTCACATTTATGCATGTCAGAAATGTGATAAAGCCATAAGCTCTATTCTAAATTCTTGTTTTGATTAGGATACCAGTAGCAAACCCATGACTGAGTGCATTCCTTAATTTCTTCAACACAGTCTGCATTTGCAGTCTGCAAGGTAGGCACTACCTTGGGATATAGGGATATAGGAGGGAAATGCTCTGCACTCCTAAGCAGCCCTTGTTCTCAATTTGTTTTCCTTTGTGCTCTTTGCTGTTCTGCACTGGATTCTAGAATAGACAGGTACAATTCTTCTGGCTTCATTTAGGCATTGAGTCAGTAGATCTGTATGTAATTCTAGTTTTGTACTCCTTTATTGCCTACAGAGTTAATGGCAAGGAATAGTTCCTTTAGAGGAGGAACAACAGAAGTCTTGTTTGGACTAGCAAGCTCATGTTCAGCACCTGCTCATCTCTTTCCATTGCTTGTGGAAGGCGCAGCCTTAAACACAGACAGATTCATCATCCCCTCCACCTTTTCACCCAGCAGTGCTGATGACACATCCCTGTTTTGTAGAAAGGGTGATGCATTTTGTCTTATCTCTGCTTTAATTTACAGCATCCACCCCTCTGAATTTATGGTCATTTGAGGCCTCACCTGTCCAAGAGACACTTTCAGAAAAGCTTCCAATGTCTGACACTAACTCTGATCTATCAATGACGCTCTCCTTTACAATATATAATAATTTATATTAATATAAATAAAACTAATCTCTTCCCACTTTTTCTGACTTGCAGGTCCCAAAAGATTCCCTGATGTTGGAGATTTCTGTTTTATCT
Organism: Lonchura striata; assembly: GCF_050655825.1. Lineage (NCBI taxonomy): Eukaryota > Metazoa > Chordata > Aves > Passeriformes > Estrildidae > Lonchura > Lonchura striata. The sequence continues at coordinate 68,485,537 of NC_140703.1, forward strand.
ACAGATGGCTGCTGTGCTGTTCCTAATTTCTTTTGTGGAACTCTGGGAAATTGTCCTAGCTACCCAGGATCACAAGCACAGAGCATGGTCCTGTGTTCTGCGCTTTCCACATTAAGTATTGTCACACCGAGTCCCACCCAGCCCATGCAAAGGTGGCACAGGAGCAGCAGCTGGTGCTGCTCACATCACTGAGACACTGTGAGCATAGCAATGTTTATCCTCCTTCAGCATAAACAGGTTTGATGAGTGTGAGTCTATCATAAAAGATGTTTGCCCGCTGGGTAAATGTCTTTCTTCTAATTGTTTGCTAATTAGCGAACAGCTAACCCCACTTATTATCAAAATTCTTTCTCCAGAGAAAATGCTGCCAAGAGTTTCATAAATCCTTTTCCCTCATCCTTTTTAATTTTAAAAATTGCTCCAGTACCATTTGGTAGCTATCACCTAAGGAGGCATCTCGTTTGAGTTAATCAGCTCCTGCAAGGTTATCTGTGATCTATCTGAAAGTGCCTTAACCAGCATCTTGCTTTCTGTCTTAATTAGCAATTACTGGCCTAAAATTGTCACTTACCATAGGCATTTGTACTGACCTCTCAAATTAAGATCATCCACAAAATTAAAACTGGAAGAAGCCTATTTGGTCACTTACTCTATCTTCAAAAGTGCATTTATTATTCATGGTGTGTGGCAGGGAATATAAGTGTAGGGTATGATTGAGAACACTGCAGGTGACTAGTCTTTGAAATGTAAATACAATTAATGAGTGTACCTGTCTTCCCTCAGGATCTGTCCTTGCCTGCTTTGTCATTCTGATTATTTTTCTTCTCTTTGAAGGGACTCCTGGTTTTCTTTCCTTCCTTCTCGCTCAAGACTGAAATAATATTTTGCAGAAGGATTCTGAGTGGTAAAAAGCACAGAAAGTATTCCATGTATTTCTCAAAACACATGCTTTACTAGCATGCCTTTCATATCTCATTGTGACCAGGAGTGAGCTAAGTGTTGCCTTTTACTTTGGCACAAAAATCATTTGACATGAACATACTATCACAAGTTTAAAAAAAGAACACCAGCTTGCTTGCAGTGAAAGCCCACATTGGCAACATTCAGCTATAGTGAAACTGTGCCATTGACTAGTTGGCACAGACTGCCAACTAAAAGCATCACATTTCATACAGCAAAGGAGATTGTCACAGGGAAAACCAAGAAAAATTATTTGGGGACACATGAGGTCAGTCAAGAGAGAGAGCAGCACAGTAGGTCTCCAGCTTTCAGTCTTCAACTTCCCCATGCCCAAATTTTATTCTTTATAGCTCTGTACAGTGGCTTGCAAATAGATTAAAATATATAAGACCAAAATCTACTCCATGTCTTGAGACAGAGCTGGAGATATGTTGTCTTGATTTTTAAAAGTGTTTTCTTTTATAGTTTTTTTGAAAGTTTTGAAGTTTTCATAAAACTCCTTCAGCCTTCTGATATATACATATTTGAAAGTCAGAATTCCCACACAATTTCTTGTATAAATAGAATAGTTTACATGTTTCTCTATGGGTAGAGAGAAATGATTGATTGATCTTTAGACCAGTGTGGTTGGAGAAGTGGTAATTCCATCCTCTAATCCACAGTCACCTTTAGAATTCTATAAATACCAGGTATTTAAATAAAACTGAGTATTTTCTCTTTTGAACTTACCAAACTTTTTTGTACTCATTTTGTGTCCAATAACAACAGAGATAGCTCCAAGAAGATGCCAGGACAAAGGTGGTGGCTGCTAGGAGAAGCACAGATGGAGCAGTGGTGTCAGTGGTAAAACCACATGCTGGTAATAGCTGGTGCCTAACCCACATCTACTGAAACACCACCTAAGGCTCAAATGATTGGGACACAATTTACTAACTCCCAGATTGCTGAAGCAGAGCATTCCATTTCTTCCAGAAGTTCAGCACACACACAAAGTTTCAACAGAAGTACTTGCTGCCTTTAGTTTCTTGATCCTTTTTTTAAAACCGGTTTCACCTCTGGCTTTCTGCACTATTATGAAGCTGACTCCTCTGCAACCCCTCAGACACCTCCATGCTTAAGGCCCACATGGGAGGGAGCAGCTTGGAGTTTTCATTTCCAGCTAGCAGGAGGCGTTGCTGGATAAAAGCGAGGGTAATCCTCTCAGCATGCAATTCAGCAGCAATTCTAAGCAGGTCTCAAAAGATGAAATCAGCTGAAGAAATTTATCATCTAGAGGTTGGTCCTGTGCTAGTCAGTGTTCAGGAGTCTATCTGCACTTCCACTTCATCTGCAAGGCAGGTGTGCTGCGCCTAGTGTAGGTCCAGCACAGCACTGTTGTTGGGCCATGTGTGTGCAGGCTCAGTTGGACTCAATTGTGAGGTCTTTTCCAACCTAAATGATTATGTGATTCTATTCCAGGCTGGAGAGGCAGCTATGCCCAACCCAGGAGATGCTCACTTGCCAGGCTAGCATTGTGTATTTTTGGTAAAAGGATTTGAACAGGAGCCCCATGAAGGGAAAAAAAAGGCAGTAAACTCCATTTTATTTCTGACATCCACCTGCATAAGCTCAAGGCTCCCTGCTCCCTGCTGCAAAGCTCAGCACCTCAGTTCTGCATCACACTGCCTCTAAGCAAGAGCTGCAACTACCCCTGAGGGGAAGCAAGGCTCTAAAACATTCCCAGAAAGCACAACACTTCAACACTTACTGATCATCATCACAGAATCTCTCAAGGTGGAAGTCACTCCTAAGGATCATCAAGTCCAACTAAAACTAAACCACATGAGCAACATCCAGACACTCCTTGAACTCTGACAGGCTCGGTGGCATGACCACTTTTCCCAAAGCCTGTTATGGATACTAAGTCAAAATTTCCTGAGAAATTACTAGCAAGTGTGCAGAAACTTTTAAGATACTTGTGTCCATGTGTGTTTAGATTTGTGTTCTAGACTGTGGAAGCCAAGAGTTAGGATCAGCAGGGAGAAATGCTGGCTTGCAGGATGAGTGATAGGATTTCTGTGAGAGAAAATGGCTGTCATTATACCATTTTTCCATCCTTGGTGACTCTTGATTCATCCCAGGTAGAAAAGGATAAAAATAAAACTTCAACAAGAAGCAGCAAGAACACCTAGAAATTCATACTGGGATTTCTAGGCAAAGCTCCTGAGGCCTTTTGAAAGAGCAAGCTGTTCCTTTGCCCCAACACACCACACCTCTAATACAGCTCCTGCCTCTCCACCCTCCACAGCAACACTGTCCCTGAGCATTTTGCAGCCCCCTACATACTATACCTCTTTCTCACACATTAGATTTTGGGGCTGGTTTTTTTGGGAGGGAGAAGTGTTTCATCATCCTTTGAACTCACACTTTTATCACACACTATACATTAGTAGTAGGGAAGTCAAAAACTGTTCTTCAGCTTTTAAAAATCAGTAGATAAGACAAGGCCTTATCTTGTCTTATCTAGAGCAAGATAAGACAGAGCAAGGCAGTTTTTATGTACATAATTATGCCCCCTCTATTACAAAGCTGTGCCCTACTTTGTAATGAACTTAAGTATTCCCTTCCACTATCACTGACTAATGTTTCTACAGGATCTTTTGACAGTGAAGACATTCACAATATGACATGTTACAGTGCTGTGGATTTGGGTGACAAGCATATGGAAGGAAAAAACTCATCATCTACTTCTTCAGGAGCCCCGTTGAGCAGGAAACAGGGCAGCACCATCTTACTGAGAATGAATATGAATGCAAGCTGTGCATTAACACCCCACATGGAACCCTTAAGTCCTTGAGAACAGCAGCAGTATTTAACTAACTTAAGCTTTAAATACTGTCTAGTAATAGCCTAAATTATCATGGCAAAGTAAAAAGAAAAAAAAAAAAGACCATGAATTCAGTAATTTTTAGAGTACCATGGAACAGAGACATAATAGGTAAAAGACTTGCAGCATAGGTATTGTTGGTTTGCTATTATTATCTTTATTATGGGAGGTTGTTTTTTCACTTTTTCTTGTATTGATTTGAAGTTTTTTTAAATTTCAGTGGCTCTCTTCATTTTTCCAGCATGTGTGGGATATCCCACATTTCTGAAAGATGTCTACATCAAAGCAGATGAATGCACCTAGGCTGTCACAGACACTGTAAAAAACCAATTCAGCATTTTTGTTCCTATTTGCTACAATTTATTTTGCCATTTTAAAAATGCCACATATCAGTTTAAGAGGTAAAAGATACTTGTTGAAAGCTGAAACTTTTCCTTTCATTAAAAAAATAGTCAAAGTAGTAACCTTTACCTGAACAGGATGTAGGTTGAGGCAAACCCAAGAGTGTCAGACAGCAAATGAACTTGCTTTACAAAAGTATAATCCTTCTAAACAAGGTGTTACACGTGATTTACAAGCAACACCAAAGTATTGCTCCTCCACAGTTTCAACCTAACTGCTTACAAAGAAAAAAAGGAAGAAAACATTTGGTGTGAGCACACTACAGAAAACACTCAGGCTAAAAAAAAGAAGCCAGACAAACACTAAGACATATAGATCAGAAGGCAGAACATACATGTTCAAGGTGGAACTTGGCAGAACATGGAAAAAACATTTTTCCTTCAGCCTTGCCCATCTGTGATTAACAAACAAAAACCAAGCATACAGCACCTGTGCTCTCTCTTCCTAATGTCATCTTACAAATATTGCAAAGCAGCTCTGATCTTACAAATCTTCCAAGGCAATGTGCTGTTTTTCTGAAAGGCCAATGCATTTTGTATGGATCTAAAGATGGATTTGTGGCTGTCAAACAATCCATCTGGTTTCTAAACCTGAACAAACATTGTTTTATTAAACAGCAGAATAAAAATATTTGACTTCGAACTAGACCCACAAGTAATCAAGCACTGGCAACTAGACATTTGCAACACCATTGGTATCTTGACACAACATTCTGTGTATCGCTTCAGAGTTAGAACATTATGTCATCCAGCCCATCCTCCATGAACTTCTTGTAAATTGCCATAAACTTTGCAACAAATGCTTCCAGATGATAAATGGCTTTGCTGCCCAGTTGCAAGCGGTGCTCATAGAAGGCCGCCATCTGTGCAACTTCTCCTTTCAGTTGTCCATCACAATTATTTAGAAGTTCTGTCAGGAGACCCTAAAATGGGAGAAAAACAGGGCGGTATTTGAAAAATTAGATATTTTTTGTTAAGACAATAACCTTGGTTCTCTGAAAATAGCAAGCATTAACCAATAGTTCACCCATTAATCCAATAGACAATATATTCATTTACTGGAATAATTTATGCCTTAATAAAAGAAAATTAATTAATCACATCTCCAAATACTATAACCTCTACTGAATGTAGGCACATGGCCTGAGGAGAATTTTTACCAAGACAGCAATTGTATTAAAGCCACTTACTTCTACCTTCTACATCAAGCAAAAAGAGAAACAACATTAATAAAAAACAAGAAAAGGGTTATTTAGAATTTAAGTGTCTCTGTCTGTATTTATGAGTGTATTTATATATAGACACACAAGGCAACTTGACTTTAATACTTAAGGCATTACAAAACCCCAAAATGCATTATTATAGGGACAGCAATAAAATCATTGCAAATCTATCTCAATTAAAACTGCCAGGATTAAGTGAGAAGTATCTCTAGACCATTTCAAGTTTATGAAGAGGGAATGAGCAGAGAACATACACCTTCTTCCTCTCAAACACAGTACTGCAAGATCCACTAACCTGCTGTAACAAAGGAAGGTTAAAGAAACATCTAAGTATCAAAACTATCAGAAAGCAGAAATTTGTTAATGTGAAAAGAAATTATGTCTGACAGCAAAGCAAATATTACTAGGTTAAGTTGCAAACTCTATTTTTGATCTTTGTTCTACTCCAGCTGTCTTCAGCATCCTTTCACGCTCCTTAAAATAAAAATATGCACATCCCACTTGCATTTTTCCTCCAGGTGACAGCGACATCTGTCTTTGAATAGCCCTGCTGGTCCAGCCTCTTCACCACACCTCTCCACAAAGACATTGCAAATAATAAACTTAAAACTTTTATAAAAGCAAACCAATCATATGAAGAGTAGCCCACAGAATCATACAGGCAGTGAAAGACCACCAAGATCCTCAACTGTGCTTTAATATAGTAACTAGCCTGAGAAGTGAAGGGGACTAAAAATGTCCTCCTTTATTTTCACTCAGCTATGATGCTGTTTTTCTCTGCCACTGAACAAGTTTTAGTCTGTTGGAAAGGACACAGCTTTTCATCAATATCTGGATAATTTATGATGTTTTGGTGTATTTTTTTTTAAAGGCTTTAGTTGAGACAGTCACAATATTAAAATTCATAGCACCTTAAGAGCTAGATAGTTGAATTACCTTCATTATAATCTCAGGAGGGATGCAGTGGGTCAGGAGTTCATAAAGTCGTCCACGGACTTCTAAAAGCCTGTTGGAAAGACACCACAAAATATGAGAAGTGTGATCCCTAAGCATACTAATGTCTTTTCACAACTAGTAAAATACAGTGCAGGAAAAGAGGCAATCCAAGCAATGCTTCTTTTTTGCTTTTAGTTTTGGGTTTATTTTAAAGCCAAAAGCATTGCATGAGTCAATTTCAATTCAAAGGCTGCATATCATCTTTTACTCAAAAGATAAATGACACATACCCTAGTTACAATGGTCTCACTTAATCTAGAAGCTACAAGGCTATTATAATTTGTCTCAGAATTGTTTCCCTTTAATTCTTCATATTTAAGTATTAATGCTTAAGACTAGTGAGGAGACACACAATTTACTACAGCCAGAGAGTTCCTTTATGCTGTTTTTCTGTCTTCATTGTTTATAAGAAGGGGTAAGACAATTAAGTGGCAGAGCTGACACAATTAACCAATGCTCAGCTTTTGAAAACAGAAGGGCAGATGCTACAAGCATTTAAATTAAATGACATCTCATGCAAGTAATGCATGGAACACACTAAAAGGATCAGGCTTTGGGTGTGATAGTGAGATGGACACAGGAGTCATCTCCTGATGTGCTCATAAAATGCAACAATTTCTCACTTCCAGTTATTTTACAAAGGTGCTTTATGCTAAAGATGGTCAAAGAGAAATTTCATGTAAAACAAACAAATTAGACCAACCATACACACCCATCAAAAAATAATCACCAAACCGGGAAACACAACATGCAACTAAGCCTATGGTTACTTTAGATTATTAAGCTTTGACGGGAAAAAGCAACAGTTCTTCAGTTCCTGATACTCATTCAGCCTTTGCTGGCAATTTTAAAGCTCAACTCCTCTGGCTGCAAAGTACCAGCTTCAGTAGAAACACTGAAAATTACACATTACTGGAGATGCCACATTTTTGAATACAGCTCTTTTTTTTAGGTACCACAGTGCATGGAAAACATAATTTACAGCTCTTAGCAAGTGCATTCACCCACCTTTGTGGTGTCTGTTGACCAACAATAGCATTTGCAGTTTCTCTCAAATAAACTTCCCAGTCCATCTCAGGAATGTCTTGATCAGCACTAAAAGGATACCTAAAAAATACTTTATTTTTAGAGATTACAATATAAGCCAATTGTTGCCTATTTTAACAAGGCCTCAGAAGCAAGGTCATTTATGTGTCTGACAGTATAATTTACATTATTTTTTGCAGTGACTTACTGTTGTACTCTGCAGGACTCACACATAAGTAGCGCTTTCCGAAGATTCCTGCCAGATTTCTCTGCAATCCTTTGAGCTAGTTCCTGAGGAAGAGTCAGGCCTTCTTTCTTACACACACTGGACAAGACATGGCAGATCTAGACAGAAAACAGATAGCAGGAAGTACAACACTTAAAGTGTTCAGCACCTACAGATTCTCCTCTTTCTAACAGAAGAATCTGCTGGACCAGAGATGATGGATCAGTCCTTCATAAGCTGTCCTTGGCAAATCATCCAACACAAAGGAAAACTAAGTTATTATGTGAAAATAAAATGTAAGTCCACCGCAAGAACTTATCTAATAGGAATTTTATAGTAACTTATTTTTGCTTCTGTTTCAACATACATCTTCAATGCTGGGAGCAGGCACTCGTACAGCCAGGCATCTGCTTTGAATGGGTCCTATAATTTTTGACACTGAATTGCAGCACAGGATCAACCGGCAGGTCGCCATGTACTTCTCCATTGTTCTTCGCAAAGCATGCTGAGCGTCTTTAGTAAGTTTGTCAACTTCTGTTAACAGCACCACTGAAAAAAGGATTAAACATAGTGGGGCTCTGTATTAATATCAAATCTTTCTAAGGAAAAATACTTTTGACATACAAGCAATAACACCTAAATAGGTGATAACACACAGAAAAAGGCAGCATGTTTCCACAGGCAGGAAAGAAAAGATTAAGATTACCTGCGTGCCGTTTTGACTGTACAATCTTCATGCAATATACAGGTACTAAGAAAACAGTGAAAAGAAATCTCCCCATGTTTAAAGGGCTATTTTGACTGGTTTTAACTGTTTTACTCACCTTTAAAATCTCGTTGAGTACTTGTCTCAAGCTGTTGGGACTGTGCCACTGTCTTCAAGAGCTCCTGAATTACCACACGGTCATTGTTTCCCGCATCACTGTACCAGGAATTAGAATAAATCTTGTTTTAAAACAACTTTATAGTGCATATAAAATACATCCCCCAAAAGTGAATTAAATAAGTAAGAATGCCAAAAGAATTCAGAAGCTGCCAAGTTAGAATTAAACTAATACCCATACACTTTGTTGAAAGTTACCTCCTCAATAAAAACCCACAGTTTATGCAGGTGCAACTGGCTTAGTAGCACTCTATTCAAATGTGTTAAAACCATTGTTAAATGTTTGATTAACTCATTAAAATAGAACTTATTTTCTTCAGATGAGAAACCTAAAATTTTTTTACCTAGTTTGAACAAGGACATACAGCGTGAACCTTTTTACTCATTATGGGAAGAACAATTAAGCCTAACCATATAATAGAATGTTTGACATGTAGATGCAGGGTTTTACTCTACAGAGTCCTTCCCAGAAATTCACTTACACTCCCTGTTAGCCATTCACCCGATTCCATGTTACTTAAGATGCACATGACTTCACCATTGTTATAGCTCAGTCAAACTTCATAGGCCATTGGACAGCACAGATGTTTACTTTCTGGTCAGACATAAACATGACAATTGCTCAGTCACTGAAAGCTTAAAAATCAGGATATTGATCCTTAATCAAAGTTCAGTACTTTTGTATTTAAATTGAAATATAATTATTTTATGTTTCAAGCTCTAAGTACTCTATACAGAGTAACAGGAAAAGTGTTAGTAGTTTCAGGTTATCAGAGCTGGATTGAATGGTCACACATTTGATAACACCAAAATGACATATTCAAAATAGTGATTCCCAATAAGCTTTGGCTTTTATTGGTAATTAGCTGATAATTATTTGTGTCTGTATTAGAACACCAGCAGATACTCACTAATCAATAAACAGATTAGCTGAAGAATGAGTTCCTAAAGGAGACCTGGCAGTGTAAAATAACTTCTATAACGCAAGGCAGCATGAGCTATGGTTTAGCAGTAACCAACACCTCCCAGTGCACAATGACATTCACTCATGGTGATTCAAAGCAGCATTACATGGTTTCAGGTAAAAACAAATATTTGCTCTGGGTCTCCACACAGTTCATAACTGCTAAAGAAGATGTAGATAGCTCCCACTAGAGCTTCTGTTGTTTAAATCAGTAATCTGACCTCAGTCAAGACAGGATGCACAGTATTTTGTGGTGGTCTTTCCCATGCTCTAAACAGTTTATTTGGAGAGTTACAGCGTAAGCCTTTCTTTCTTTCAAATTCCTTAATTTTTGTATTTATGAGAGAACTAATGATATGGAGGTGTTAGTTCCAGTAGAAGCTCTTAATGTCAACTGAAATGGTGAAATCTCTAAATCCAGAATTGTCTCCTGTGCCCATTCCTCAACATTAGTATGCTTATGTAGCCACTTAAACAGAAGATTTCTGCCTTAAGTACACAGCAATCCAAATTTTTGTTTATTCAGAGCTGTTAAATTAAAAATCCACTCCCTGCTCTCATTTGCAGACCAAACCCATTGACCATTACCTAACTTGCTCAGGCAACAGATCAGGCAATCAGTCCCTCACACACCCAGGCTAAAGGGACTCACAACACAGCCAGTAGCTTACCTTTAAAGTGAGGCACCTTTACTGCACACTTACCTTGGGTTAACTTCAAGGTGATAATTACTTGCAATGGTGCTAATTTCAATCTTCTTCTTAGAAGGTGCCTATGTAGAAAACAAGCAATTGAGGTTCAGAAAGTGTTCTGAAAATCTCTTAAGATCTTACACCTGGCTAAGTCACAGGAAAACCAAGAGTCTCAGAGATCAAAGAACTCCCAAGATACAGACTTGCTTATCTCTTACGGTCCCAGCCCCACCTCCAAAGAAAAAAAGGAATACTGACACATCATCCAGTCTGTAAAATAGCAACAGCAGAGATGCTATTGTCCAAACTGAACTGTAAATGATAAATAAAAAAACCCACTCTGAACAAAAAAACCTACACCAGAAGAACAGCCAATCAGGCACAGAAAACAATCAAGAACCCTGTATCTTGAAGGCCTGAAGAACATCTCGAAAATAATTTGCTTGCATAATCAAACTGGTGTGATTAATTACATAAAGATGTTGAAGATACTGAGTGCAAAATAAAAAATAATTCTTTAAACTCAAATAAATACAAAGGTCTCACAACAGAAATATGTCAGTATTTCCACATTACTTCACAGGAGATGGGAGATTTTTTTTTACCGTTATACTCTGATGCTCAATCCTCAGTTTCTCCACTCCTGAACCATATAATTCCCTTAACAAACACATTATTCTTGTCTTTTTTCCAGCTCCTGATGGGCCATACACCAACAGATGAGGAAAGTCACCACATTGAACCTGAACAAAAAAGAAACAAGATCAGTTATCTACCACAGTATTTTCCTTATAAGATCACTTATCCTTCCATTTGCATCCAAGTTTACATTAAATGTCTCTTCCAGCTCCATCACAACATAACACCTAGAATTAAAACTACTGAAATCCTTCCCTGCAGCAACATTTCTATAGAACATAGTATTTTTCTGACAGCCATGTACAACTCACTTAACTTCAAACACCTCACTGCTCAAAAAACACCCCAAGCAAACCAACAACAAAACAAACTCCCAAAACCCCACTCCAACATTTATATGCTTCCCACAGTTAGTAGTGACAACTGTGAGAAACACATAGAAGAAAGGGTTGAAACAAAGTTTAAAGTAGATGCTTATATATATAGTTATGATATAACTACATATATATACATATAAAATATATATATGCACACGTTTAGAAGTTTATTTCCTGGAAAGCTAAAAAGCATGACTTGGAGCACATTTGATCATACCCCACAGAAAGCACCTACATTAGTTAGATATCACTCATCCCTGAGGATGTGCCAGGCGGCACACCTGGCAGGGGAAGCAGCCCTGACTTTCATTCCCAGCTGCTCGCTTCAAAAAATTTCTCCTAACATCAGGCAAAGAAGCCAAGCCAGCAGGAAGAACATGTGTAATGGCTCGAAAGAGTGGAGCCACCGATTGCCCCGCAGCCTTTCCCTCGGCACTAAAGCATCCAAGCGGGGCGCGATGCCGGGACACCTCCCCGCGGCACGGGCGCTGCTCGGAAAGGCAGGGCCTGCACGGAGGCAAAGCTGCCCACCCCGGCCCCACAGGAATCCCACTTATAGCACGGGTCAGGTGGGAACGGACCACAGCGGTCCAACTCCCCCGAGCACAGGGTACAGCCCTGCAGCCACATGGCTCCCGACTGTCTCCAGTGACGGAGAGCTCACAGCCACCCCGAGCGATCTGGTCCAGTGCCCGGCCACCCGCACAGTAAACTCTTCCCGCTTATCCAGGCGCAATGCCGACTCCGGGGGGATTCCCGCTGCGGGGAGGAGAGGACCGAGAGGACCTGGAGGCCGCCGGGGCGCCGGGCAGAGTCCGGCGGGGAGCCGGCGGGCAGGGCAGAGCCGTGCCGCACGTACCAGGCTGCGGAGCCGCGCCGCCTGCTCGCGGTGGAAGTCGAGGCGGGCGAGGGCGCCGGGCCGGTGCTTGTCGGCCCACAGGCTCATGGCGCCGCCGGAGCGCGCGGGCCGCGGCGGGAAGCGCGCTCCGTACGGCGGCCGCCGAGGGACAAACCCCGGCGGCGGCCGCGCCCCAGCCCTGCCCCAGCCCTGCCCAGGCGGGGCTTCCCCTCGGGAGGGACAGAGGCACCGCCTGAGCCCTGGCAGCGGCAGCCGCTCTGCTGCCTGAGGGCTTTGGCAAAAGAGCCGCTCCCCAAGCGGTGCGCAGGAGATGAACTCTGCCCGCCAGCCCAAAGCAGCGCGCTGGCTCCCCGTCGGGGGAGCGAGCCCTCCGAGCCCCGTCTGAAATCGTTCCTCTTGCGGCTCATTTCAAGGAATCACAGAATCAGTTAGGTTGGAAAAGACCTCTGAGATCCATCCAAGCATCACCACCATGAGCTCAACCAGCCCATGGCAGCGAGGGCTCAGCGCCGTGGGCTGACGGACAGGGGGGTGTTGGGTCACAGGCTGGACTCGATGGTCTCAGAAGTCTTTTCCAATCTAGTTGAATTCTTGATTCTCGTGGTACTTCTCTGTCTGACTCAGTCTGTGAAAGCTGCAGCAGCAATATCCTGCCTAGTGCTTATCTTCTACCCAGCGGCACAGGATGTCCTGTTCCTCTGCCCTCTGCTACATTTACAGTTTGGGGTCTGAGTGTTTCTCACGTGTGGCTGTTCTCCCTGCTCCATACCTGCTGCTCTTCAAAGTCATTGCTGAATTTGACTAGTAACTTATTTGGAATTCTCTTTGGTTAGCTGGATTTGTTACTTGGTTTTTTTTATGTTTTTCCAGATCCTTAGCTCATTTGCCTGACTTTTAAATAATTTCTAAATGATGTACTGCTCTTCTTGTGTCTATAATTGTCACTTCATTGCAGCTTCTTGATAACTTCTTATAACCTACACACTCTTTCCAGCCACCAGAGAGCTTTTGCTAACTCATACCATCTTCCAGCAAGTGCTCTGACAGGCATTTCATGTTTCTAAAGTACCAGTGGAAACAAATCCTTTTTGCATGAGGTCAGACATAAGCAGATAGGACTGAATCCAGCCTTTTAAATTCTTTCAGCTCCTGAAAACATGAAGGAGTGAAGACATAGCATGTCTGAAAAGCCCTAGGCTCTTTCTATTATTAGCTCTATTTATTATTAAAATTCCATAATATTTCTTCTTATCCTGAAAAGAAAATCTTGAAAATTGTGCCCTACTTCAGCAATGCATTTAAGCATGGGCTTATACCTAAACTTTCAGTTAATTTGTGCTATAGGAAGTAATTAGGCAAATGAACAAAATTAATTTGTTAAGTAAAAATCTTATCATTGCAGTTGTGGTTCTTCATATCTGATTAAAATTCTCTACAATGCTTTGATTTTCTGCTTCATTAATTTTTTAATTTCACTGTAAACTAAACAAAATGAAATAACTATCTAAATCAGAATGATTTGGCCAACTGTATTGCAAATAAATTAATGTGAATAATACAGGAGGCTGTGGCAATTTCAGCTGCAGTCACAATTCACTCAAACACAAAGATTTTTAGAATATGTCTTCACTCATTTTGTTCAGTCCAACAGAAAGGTCAAAAGGTAAAATGACATCTCTGCATGAGTAAACTAGACAATATATCTGAAAATAGAGATTTTAAACACAAATGGCATTTTGAGCCTCTTACTACCAGCAGCCACATTATCAGAAAGTGACACAATGTCAGGTACTGTAAGAAAAGCTCCATCCTATAGCCAAATTGAAGCAAAACTGTAAGACCTGTGTCTAAATATATATACATATATATGTGTGTGTGTGTGTATATATATGTATATTTTTTAACATCTTTAAACCCATTATTGAAGCATTAGAACAAATTAGAGAGTTGTTACACTGATCTCCTAAATATATTTACAGCATGATTTGTGCTAGCAATCCAAGTAGGCCATTAAAAGGTCCTAGTACCATTTTGCTGTACAATGACTTGTATTTTTCAAACAGAAGACTTTTTGGCATCCTTTGAACCTTCAGGCTGCTTATCTGACTGAGATAGATTTTTCTTTTCAGTTTCAAATATTTCAACAGATTACTGCCACTCTGTTGGCTGTCACTCTAGGTTATGTCCCCATCAGAGCACCTATATTGCTGCAAGTAAATTGTAGCACGTCAAGGAAGACTAGATCACTAATTAAAAAAGAGACCATAATAAAGTGACATCTGTTCTACTGGTGACATGCTGATGTCATGCAGATTGAATTTGACAGGGGAAAAAACAGCTTATCGTGATAGCCAAATAAAAATCTAAAATAAACCCATCTCATGTAGATTGGCAGCACCAAAGAAGCTACTTCATCAGAAGAGAAGTAAAACCAATAAATTATTTTTCCTCAGGAGTCTGATTGTTTATCTTGCAATCCTTTATTTAATCTGGAAAATTAAAGTTATAAAAACCTTATAGAAGTTTTCCATACAGGGATGGGGCTAAAAAGGTGCAAGATACTCCTTTACAACCATTAAAACTGTATTCTGGAAAAGGCTATGGAGTTAATATTTAATTAGAGGATACATCTTGTGCATCAGTCATTACCGTGAAGTCTTTTGTACATTTGTCCATCTGGAAAATATTTTAAAAAGCCATTTCATAAAGATGTGGAAAGGTGAAAATAATTAGGTGTGTTAAAAAAATCCACCCAGGACACTTGTTTTATGTAATCAGTACTTTTTCATGTTCCAAATCCTGCTGCTAACAACCAGACCTTGCTCAGCTTCCCTACTCTCTAATGCACCTGGAGAAGCCAAGAAAAAAAAAGTGAGGTATGTCTGCTGTTCTTATGTCCTCTGTGGCCTCAATTGTGCATAGCTGTGCAAACCTAAGACCTTTTTTTTTTTTCCAGCAGTAAGAATTGCCCAGCTACAAGTTTAAAGCAAGATTTACACCATAGTTAATCATAATAGAAAAACATAAGAAGGCTGTTGACATTGTTTAAATAGCCTGAAAATAAATTCAAACATGCATCTGGGGACACATGGGGTTATAGATCCATTTTTCAGATGAACTTCAGCTACATTGAATACATGCCCATTTTTCTACTGAAGATGTCGTTAAAAACCATTTCATATGTATTTTGGGTCTTTCCTCCAGAGATTTATAAGGTCACTGACTAAAACACACACTTACGTTCTTCAGTTTCCACCAGCCTGCATTTTGGAATAACAAAACTGGAACAGAAAGGAAGCTCTTGTCCACTAAGGATTGAAGATTTGAACTTAAGTCTCCTGAAAGAGTTCTGAGCATGACTCAGTAAGTTAAGAAATATTTGGCATTCTTTTCAGGGTGTATTCTACATAAGACACAAAAGTACCTTATGGAAACTAGTCCATAAGATCTTTAAAGAATGACATGCTGTCAGATATTTAAATATATAAAGAAATGCACTGCTTGTCCTGTAATTAGAAATCAGTTCCATGAAGATGTTGACATATGATGTTTTTTGTCTTTTTCTAGATAAGGGTAAATTTCACTGACAGTGGACCTAGTATTATTTTTAAATGTAAGTGTTTTTCTTCCATTCTTATCAGGACTTGACCTAGAATTTTTCTTATTGACCTGAGTTTCTTTTACAGTGAAAAAAATAATGACAAATAATGCACCCTTGCAAAAATTAGATGAGTGCAGAGGAAAAAAGTTGCATTCTAGATACCTTTGCCTGTTATATCATAGCTAATGTGGTGAGGTTAATAAGCGTTTTTTAGATTTCTAACTTTTGATAACTTTTAAAAAAAAATTTTAAATATTTTCTCTTCATGATAAATGTCTCAGCTCCCTTGAATTCATAGAATGCTAAAAAATTAACTTTAGACACCTCTGACCACATCTTGGTGTATTCCAAAGATGGCAATAAATGTGGCACACAAAAATCAGATTTCTGTTGAATTCCTTTAAAGTAAGTTACTAGAAAACAACGTTACCCAAGCTTGTGTCTATCCTGCACCACTGGCAGACCACATTGCTTGTCCTAATCATGGTTTTCATACATTTACTGAAACTCAAAGGTTCTATAGCACATTTTATGTTTTATGGACACAGTAATATTTCACATCTTGACTATCATAATTTTATCTATCAAATTGACAACTTACACTTGTAGAGTCTCTTTTATTCAGGCCACAGCAGTCTTGCTCGTGTCTCCTAATTTGTATTTTCCCTTGTAGAGTAATTACATTTTTATTGAATCAATGGACTTACCAAAGCTTTTGAATTTCCTAGTTTTCTCCAGAGACTCTGTTTTCAGAAGAGCTTTTATCTTATGTTTAATATCAGTTCCTATAAATTTTGCTAATCTTTCAAGTTTTGTTTTGATGTCAGTCAGTCATCAGAGGCTTACTCAGATTTACTAGCTAATTCTGAGGCCAGCCCTGTTCATGTGTCAGTAGGTGGAATCTTAAAAGCAGTGTATTCTCACATCCTCACTGTAAATGTGTTTCTGTTATAAACACATCTATAACAACATAACAAGCTACAGCATGCTACAATTCCTGGTTTTATACATTAAAATGTCCAATACACAATGACAAAGGAAATCTGGAGTAGAAATGTAGTTTGAAAAACATTTACCACAGATTTATCCACCTTTGGTAACAGGAGACTTGTGCACATAACGCTATTACCTAGCTGAGGTCTTGGAAAATTACCACAGAACAATACCCACTATGAAAAGCTATTAGTATTGATAGACCTTCATACTGCTCTATTGCTATTGATGTGAATGGGAATGAACCACAGTCCCAGAGCTCCTGGTGCTGGCAGGTTTTACCTGCGGAGATTATGTGATTGACTTTCTGTTCTTCAGCATTACAACACTATAGTGACAAAACTGCTTCTTTTCTCTTTGTCAAACAAAAACAAGGACAGAATCATCAGGTCTTCTGATCATTCCTCTGGTTCTTACATTTCTTACACAAGGACGCTTTCAAATTAGTGGGTTTTTCTAAAGTTGGCAATGCAGAACCCAGCTCTAAATGCTAAGCACAACTTGAGGAACAGTCTATTATGCTGTTGAATTTAAGAAAAACAAGACATAGTAGTTTAAATATTTTGCTTTCGTTCTCTTCATCTATTTTATCCTTCAACTCCTTCAGGTATCAGTCTTAATTTACACTTCCTTACAGTGAAGAGAACTCATTTGCAACTGTGTGAAGAGCCTCTTTTCAAGCTTTAGTGCAAGTAGAATTGAGTTGATATGAATAATTTGCTGTATTCATGACAAAGCTGGTCTCTTATTGTTTTGTCTCAGATGTCTCTCTGGATGTTTAAGCTGGAAGAACCAGCTTAAACCAGCAACATATGCAGGTCTTGAAGAACCATTAAGTCCATCCTTCAGAGATGCAGCAGTTAAAATTTATGGATTATTTTCTAACTGCATATATGTGACAGCACTGTTTATGATACAGAAATAAAGTAATATAGAATAATAGGTTAACAATTAATATATTTTTTAAATTATCTAATGAGAGACCTCCCAATTTATAAACAGTTTTTCTTTAAGTCAGTTGTTTATAGGGATACTGTGGATGTGAGTAGCATGTCACCTTTTCTGCCTCCTAAAAATTTTTCCTTTCTGGAATCTGTTTTGGGTTTTTTTTTCTAATATGTCCTCTGCACTTAGGTGTCATTCCTTTTATTAGCCTGTAATATCCTTGTGTGGTGGCTAATTAGACATCTGTATCAGTGGTCAAAACTGTGATAAATTCTTTGCACCTTTAAGATAAGTTAATAAGCTTGACAGGAAAGAGGTAAAGAGCAAGATCAGAGTATCTTACCTCTGGCTGCTGCTACATCTTTTAGGACCTGGCCAATGGGTTCCACTGGAGGTCTCTAGACATACTACCTTCAGATCATATCTTGAAGGCCACATAAACTTGTGCAGTTCTACTTGTGCAAGTGGCCTTTTATTGCTAATCACAAGAAAATCCTGTAGTAGTAAATGAAAGCAGAGAATGGCCACTCTCAGTAAATTAGATGAGCTATCACGAAAAGTTATGGAGGAAGACACCAAAATGTTTGTTCTCATCCATGGGACATGCTGAATGGTGGGTTGAGTTGCATCCCATCAGAATAAAGTTTTCATAGTGTGAGATGAACATATGGATATCCTGGTGTATGACATAAGTGCATATGTCTTGTTTTGGGGCATGTTAGAAACATGCCTGTTAGAAACAGCAGATGCTGTCCTCCAGAGTGTGCCTTGGCATTGGCTTAGGAAGTATTAGAACGGGCCAAAATGGTGCCAAGGAACATGCTTAGCCTTGGCAAGTATGAATAAGCAGGGGTAGAGTGCTGACACACCTCTTTTGGCCGTTATCACTTACCCATGTAAAGGAACATTAGTCTTCTATGACTTGCTGGTCCTAGCAGCCAGCAGTTCTCACTGGCCAGCCTGCTGATGGCCTCCTAGAAAACCTTCAGCACTGGAAGCAGACTACTTATGTTACTTCTGGGAACTAAGAGGCACAAACTCAAAGTAGCACTTTCAAAGGTTCAAAACAAGAAGACTGTGATTCTTCATATAGGTCACAGTTACACTTTAGAAGTCCTTTACTGGGGAGGCTAAAAGTTTACAGAAGTTTAGAGCCACATAAATTCATAGAAGAAAAAGCTGCAGTGTTTACTGGCTTTGTGGAAGTTACATCTGGCACAGAGAGCCCCTAAAACAGCATTGTTGAAGTTTGGGAGAATGTTCAGAGAAATTACCACTCTATATTTGCCCTACTTATATAATCTTCCCCATATACCTTTTGTGGCTGCTGTCAGAGACAGGATGCTGAGTTGGAGTTTTCTGGTCCAGCTGCAGTGCTCTCCCATATTTATCTTCAGTCTCATCTCCATCACTGTGCATACATACCTCTAGTAAACTCAAGACATACAGAGTCTGCTGCTTGAACTGCTCATTATTTTCCCATTGCTTTCTGTGGGGATTTAGTCCAGACAGGATCAAGTCATGTATTTTTTCAGCACTTGCAGACCTTTTGTCATCATAAGCTTCCTGCTTATCTTAGTAGGATCTTCTGTAACTTTTCTGTCATCCACTAATTTTCTGAGTGGAAACTCAAGCAGAGCAGACTATTTCTTCTAGGAAGCAGAAATTTAGCTTTTTAGCCCATTAGTGCCTCTGCTTGTAAATTAGCTTGCCTCCAGAAAAAGCTGTGTAATTCTTTAACACTGCCAGGCAATAAACTCTTCTTTTCTCTTGTAACTTTTCCTGTCAGCACTTTGTTTATCTGCTACACAAAGTCTGCCTTTCTAAAGCTTTGTTGGTAGCCGGTGGAAGAAATCTTGGGCCTATTTGCATTCTGCATCAGTGTGCAGTGTCTGAGCAGCAGCATGAAGTGTCTGCACTTAGCGTGTCAGATATGTCACGGCTTTTCAATTTCAGCTCTGCTACCACTTCTTACCTGCAAATCCTTCAATAGGCCCATATTCTAGAAAATAGAGCTGTAATTTACTATGACATGACTTCTCCTATTAAAAATGAGTACATCTGTTCACTCAGCTATGGGTTCCTCAACACCCTCCAGTAGCAGCATGATTAGAGTTCTGATTGCTAGTGATTCCTCCCCCAAATATCTCCCAATCTAATTTTAAATGCGACATAACAAATGGTGCTAATAAACAACAAGGAGAGAACATGATAAGGGTAAATTAGTTATAGCAGTGTCACAGAGGAAAATTTATTTCCACATAGATACAAGTATGAACTCACAAGCTTATATAGGCACTAGATGTTTAAGACTTTAAAAAGATGGACATAGACATGAAATACATTCAAGACCATATCACTGCCTTTATTTTGCATGCTGTGCCTTATCTAAATCTGGTTCATGCTAAATATACAAACAAAATTTGATTCTGTTTCTAATAGAAATTTTCATGCATTTTTAAGACATTTAAAATCTTAATCTTGTTCTAGTAGGTATACCATTATTTCAGGAAACTTGTTTTATCAAATTGGTTATTGTCAAAACAATTCTGAAACCTTCCACTGATACCAGAAGTCAGCTGACCAACTTCACTGACCATGTGAAGTCTGTCCTCTCTCTGTAGCCAGAGAACCCCTGAGAAGTCAGATATGCAAATTTAAAAGATTATACCCTTAAAGTTTCTGGTATTATCAAACATTGTAATTATTAAATCAATATGGAAATGGGAGATATTTTTATCACAGTGAAGGAAATAGTTATTTTTCTGTTGATTTCCATAGGTTCAGGATTTTATCTATAATTCACAAAGCAACTTTGATTTACTAGATTTAAAATCTTACTAAATTTGCAATATATTTAGTAATACAGTGGAATATTCATTCTTGGGCAATCCAGCTGTTCTGCTAAATGTTACAGAAGTACCCTCAGGTAAAGTGTCATTGCCTTCTTCTCCCTTTTGGTTTTGTAACTTGTGTTTATCATTGAATGCCATATGGTGCAGGTTCTTGACACCATTCATCAATATAGCATGATGCACTCTGTTCTCCTGTTGTACATGCTGCTGTCAGTCATCCTGGCTTTAGAATAATGGGATTGTCCAAAGGTTTTTTGTTTACAACAATCAAACACTGTTGATTAATTATTTATGTAAACTTAATTATTTCCTGTTAAATTTATTAAAAAGATAAAAATAAAGCTATTTATATCTTATACATGAAAGAGTAAGCAGATTGCCCAAAAAGATAAGAATCATTTTTCCCATGCAGTAACTGAGAAATATGTGGGTTGTTAAGAACTGGGCTTTTTCTTCTAATTGCAATATCAGATACTGATCAGAGATTGAAACAAGATTTTATCTGTTGATCTACTACTTCTAATCTAGAATCTTATGTTTTTTAAAGCTTTGGAATTATATTGTAGGTAACTAAGAAACACACAGGCATGCTAGAATTAGTTATTTTGCAATTCAGTCATTCAGTCATCTTTATTAGGCTTGCCAAGGAGAAGGGCAGTTGTAAATAGCAAAATTTACACTTTGTCAGCATTTGTAGAAGTTACAAGTTTCTATGGAAATATTTTGAAGGCATTCAGTATGATATAAGAGTCAAGGAAGTAATAACAGATTTTTTTTCATTTTAAATTAATGTAGATCTACTCTTAAGACTTTTGATATTTGATTATTTGTTCCAAAGTTCCTGATCTGTCTGAATGTCATCTTTGATTTTTATATGTCATATGAGGAAATCTTGGATTTTAAAATCACTTCTATTACATAGTGGTTCATTTGGACTGAGTTTCATTTTGTAGTGTCGTGGTCATCCCATTTGTCTATCATGAAAGGTGGTTTGAAACTGGGTAGAAACACTGTGTTTTGGGGGGAGCAATCCTCAGATAGGACTTGCTGAGTTTCATCCCAGAATCCTGAGGGAATTGGCTGATGTAATTGCCAAGCCACTCCCCATCATATTTGAGAAATCATGGCAGTCAGATTAAGTTCCTATTGACTGGAAAACGGAAAATGTTTTACCCATCTTTAAAAAGGCTAGAAAGGAGGACCCTGTGAACCAGCACCCTGTCAGCCTCCCCTCTGTGCCTGGGAATGCCATGGAACAGATCCTTCTGCAAGCTGCACTGAGGCACATGGAGGACAAGGAGGTGATTTGAGACAGCCATCATGGCTTCACCAAGGGAAGCTCTGCTTAGCCAACTTAGTGGCCTTCTCCAATGGAGTGACTACATCAGTGGACAAGGACAAAGTTATTATCTATCTGAACTCTTAAGCTTTAGACACTGTCACCCACAGCATCCTTCTCTCTGAATTGGAGAGAGATGGTTTTGGTAGGTGGACTATTGAGTGGATATGGAATTGGAGAAAGATTGCATCCAGAGAATAGCAGTCAATGGTTCAGAGTCCTGATGGATGTCAGTGTTGTCCCTCAGGGTTCTGTACTCAGACCAGTGTTATTTAATGTTTTCATTAATGACATAGAGTTATAGAATCATAGAATCATTGAGACCTACAAGATCATCCAATCTACCCAGCAGTATCACTGTAATTCCTAAGCCACTAAACCAGATCACCCAGTGCCAGATCCAAATGCCTTTTTAACTCATCCAGGGATGGTGACTCCATCACATTCTTGGGCAAACCATTCCAATAATATTTACCCAAAACCTGTCCACCATAACAGTAATAAATTTTTTGTACTATATAATCTGGATCTCCCCTGTCTCAGTTTGAGGCCATTTTCTCTGGTTCTTTCACTGCAGGCAGGGTACAAGAGACCAGCCCCCACCTCATGACAACCTCCTTTCAGGGAGTTGTAGAGAGCAATGAGGTCTCTCCTGAGCCTCCTCTTCCCAAGACTAAACAAACCTAGCTCCCTCATCTGGGGATTCTTTATTATATTAAAAGCAAATGCAAAGATGCAATCTAATTTAAATCTATGTAAATTCAAGTGTTCCTACTAATTAGAATGGAGGATGTTTCAAGCAGTCATCATGCCACTGCAAGTAGAGTAAAAATCCCACAGATTTGGCAGAGAACAGGAGATGGCTTTAAAAAAATTGGGTTAGACAGGATAGCAAAGGCAATGTACAGAAATACAGATGGGAGTTTTTTTTTTCTTTTTCTTTCCTAGTTTCCATCCCTGTTCTCTTCCCCTCTGTCCCTGGATATAATATTGTCTCTTGTACCTAACTCTAATGCTTTCTGCTGGTAGTGGTAGTGTGATGTGCAGAGGAAGGTTTTTAGCCCCTTGCTGCTTCCTAAGTCTAGCAAGGTTCTTTAATTACTCTTGAATCCCAAGTTCCTTTGCCTGTGAGCATGGGAATCACTGATTTTGGTGTCTGGGAAACCTTGGTACAACAAGAAACTAAGCAGAATTTTAGGCCAAATGAAATATCAGTTTGTAATGTAATTTTGAAAATCTGCTGATATATGCAGTCTCAGGGCAAATTAAAACCTCAGCAGGTGTAATATCATGCTGTGCAAAAATATTGCAATTGATGCTTCTATTTTTTACTGTAATTGTCTGAGATCCTCAGGAGAATACATATCAGACTCCAAAGGAAAGTGCATTTGTAAGCTCTATAAACTGGTGTTTTGAACAGCACAGGGATGTGAAAAAGAAAAATGGCACTTCATGAGGTTCTGGATGAGAAAAACAAATTATATCCTTCTGTTATAGCTGCTGCTAGTCATATACTCACAGGTTTGTTTTTGTTTAGAAATAATCTAAAGTGCTTTTTATTGTAAAAATAAATTATTGCTCATAAAAAAATTTCAGGAGGTGGGTGTTTTATTATCATAGCTGACACAAGAATAATGCGCAGCATGAGAAACTTCCTACTGTGACAGAATTCAAATGTTAACAAAAATTTAAGTACTCATCTATAGTACAGAACAGGAGATTTTATTGCACTGCCCTAAATGATCAGGTCATTTCCCCATAGGTAAAGTGGTACAAATCTGGCTGCTGCTGTGTATGTTCTTCTGGTCCTGACTTTACCTCTTGCAAGCATTGCCTCATGTGCCCAGGTCAAACAGAATCGACCCTCTCTACAATCAGAGAAGGTGGCCTGTTGTGGGCCCTTTGAGGCCTTTTTCTGTATTTCTCTGCTGTCCTCTCTCTGGACTAAGGTACTGTATGATTCATGTTCTATGATGTAAATTCTTGACAACTAAGGGAAGCATTCAATCAAATTATTTTTAAAACCACCACAGAGTTGAATTTCAGTAATGTTGATCTAAATTGCTCCTGGTCCTTAAAAGATGCAAATAATCTGCCTTGCTGTCCTTCTGCTTCCAAGATTAAAATAATCCCATTAAATATAAATGCTATGATGTGAATATTGGCCATGTTTTAAAGGGTCCAGTGACATCTCTTATTTCCTGGAGCAGCCAGTCCTTCTGAAATGAGAAAGGTAGGAGTCAGCTGCTGAAAGAATGCAGAGGGAGAGCTAGAGTCCATGGAAACTGCTGTTTCCATGTATCTGGGGAGGCAGCAGGTCCCTTGTTTAAATCTCTGTGACTACAAATACAATGTGTAGTGCTTATTAAAAATATAATTGTCCTATACATAATAAATGCTCTGTAGTGGTGCTAGGCTTTCTTCAGGATTTGTTTTTTCTTCACTTGAAATCAAATTGTAAGGTTTTGTCAGCTCCTACAGATCTTTAACTTTCTGCTCTATCATTTAGAGACTTGTTCTTGCTGCCACTGGTTAATGGTAAACAATTATCTGTATTCCTTATCCAAGCTATCTACATGACTTTTTGACCCTCAAAGCCATCTCATCAACCATACCATTAAATGAACATTGTAAAAATGAAAATAGATGTAACAAACTGTCATGTAAACTCTACAGTTAACAGGAAAATCTGGATTACCTCAGGAATTTGTATGACTATTTTTATTTTAAAAAGCAATGGTCATTGAAAAATATTTAGTAGAAATCTAGAATTTCCTACTTTTGTATCATCACAGAAGTGTGACTAGTTTCTAGCCCCCACCAAGGAAGTATGATTCATCAATAAATGAAGCAGAATCACATCTTTCTTATCTGCTGTTACCCTTTAACTATTTTATGTGCCTTCAACAGTAAAGCAGCTATAATAGCAAAGTCACCTAGAATCTCTGATGCTTCAGTATATTTCATCTATGATTTAAAATATATCATAGATAGATGTCATTCCAAGTATATTGCTTAACGTCTATTGAAATGCACTTTTCCCCCCCTTATTTTTAAACTCTATCATAGGGACGTCCAGTTATTCAGGCAAAATTGTCTATGTGCTTGGTCACTCAAGAAACAAAATTGAGCAATATATTTTGTACACACCTCCTTTAGCTCCTTATTTTCATTAGCCATTTGTCAAGTGCTCAGAATTCAGACATTTGTGTTATAAGAAGTTGTTACAATTCCAAAAACCGCCTGATGTTTGAAGTTCTCAACATACTTTGGAAATTAGCCCTAAATGATCAAAGCTGTATGGGTATATCTGAGAATTTTCCTCCATCTAATTATTTTTTTAATTTTGTCACAGAGAAGTGACAAAGGAACCACTTCCTTTGAGACCTGAGCATGTTTGTGTAGGCAATAAGAGTCAAACCCTGTAGTATAAAGATTTAAATGTGGCATTTCATGGACATGCTCCTCTTCCTTATTTCTCATGGCTTTTCAGTTTAAATGGTTAAACTAAATACTAAAAATCTGTTTGTTCCTCTAGTGATAGGTTATCTGCAAACTGTTGGTGGGTCCATATGGCTAAAACAGAATGTGTGAATGTGGCAGCTATATTTATACCACCAGATAAGATTGTTGTTTGAGGTAACATTGAAACACCTGTACAATAAGGGGTCTCCCCATGCTTCTCCAGTCCTTCCCATTTGGTGCTGCCAGCCAGGAAGGTCACAATTAGGATCTGGAGTTGTAAACCAAAGCTGTCTGTGCTCCTTGATCTGTTGATTAAGGAACATGCTAAAACTGGGTGCCACTGAAAGTATTTGCTTATTTTGTCTTGATTTTATTGCTTCCTGAAAAGGCAAGAAAAGTCAAAGCAGCATAACATTTCTAAAAAGGAACATCTATTAAATAATGTTTTCAGCTGGAAATCACCTATCTTATATTTTCAGCTACTTAGTGATTATTCTTTTCAGTCAAAGAAGTTTTGTGGGTGGATCCAAACTATTTTTCCAGCTCTTCATTTCACAAGAGAGAATCGATTTTCCTTGTTTGTTTGGAACTTGATCCAGATTTCTGTTTAGGTCAGCAAACTGAAAAAAACCCAGTGATTTGCATGGTTCTGTGACCTTCAGTTAGAAACAAATAAAAAACATCTACAAAAAAAGGCATGTCTGGGTCACAAAGCTGGACTAGGATTGCCCCTACCTCTGCCTGCCAGGGTGCAGCCTGTGATGCTTTGGGGTCTGCATGGATCACGTACCAGTGAGTCAGGGCACCAGGGCCCATGCCTGGGGCAGAGCAGCAGGGAGTTAGGATTTGCACAGATCCAGCAATACTGACACTGAGTGTCTGCACTGTACCTAATGCTGCTTTAAAAGGATTTAAATCTGGCAAATATGGTTGGAAAGATCAGCTAGACCAATATACCGTGCTGTCCTGTTGACATAATTTCCTTTCCAGCAAGAGACTAATTGTAATAATTATGATTCAAATCCCCGATGTTATTGAAATTCTTTCTGCAATTTATTTTAGATACTGGGTCGTTTGGGTTTTTTTACAGACCTACCTCTCCCTATCCGACTGTGCTCTCCTGCCCCCAGCTCTGGGCACTACCCTGTAAGAGGGCTGCAGCCCACGAGGTGGCAGAGCTCGCCTTGGAGAGCAGCCTTTGGTGAAAAATAACTTTTTTTTTTTTTTTTTTTTTTTTTTTGCTAGCAAAGCTCCCTCCCCCTGCTTTCTTCCATGTGCTCTTCAATTGCAAATGTAGTTTCCTCTTTTTGCACATAAATCGTAATTTCCTTAGACAAATAAAAGAAAATATTCAGCCAAATGTAGACTTGGAGATCAGTTTTTATATTGATTTTGATTCAAAGGTTCTTCTGTCAACAAATATAGGATTTTCTTGTCTAAGTTCATTTACATCAGGAGTTCCAAACTAGTTGAACAAGTTGTAATTTGTTTAACCTCACTAAAATTTAACTCAGTTTACGCATTTGTCTCAAAATTTAGAAATGGCAAAACCATGTGAAAAATACTCTACCCTTCAGTTTTAGAATAGCAATATTTAAAAAAAAAAAAAGCTTTGAAAACCATTCCCCAACAAGAAATATCTGTCACTTTTTAGAAATTAATAAATTTTCATCTGTTTATCACAGATATTTTACATGAGCCTGCTCAATATAACTTGACCAGTAAAGAAGTTCCAGCATGTGACTGCAGCACACATGTTCCTTTTTCCAACTTCCAGACATGATAGGGAGAGCAGATATGATTAACCAAATTCTAAATCAGAGTCAGTGATGTTATTACAGGAGTTAGTAGCAGAGCAATGTTCATACTAAGTGTGCCAATCCCTACAACAAAGCTGAACAGGAGAGTTATTTAAAGAGATTAAATGATGCAGAATAAAGCTTCCAAAAGCTGTAATTGAAAGTGACAGAAACATTAGCTTTGAAACAAGTAACATTTAATCACACAGCTTATACAGAAACATAATTTTTGTATGTTGTTTTCTTCAATAGAATTTAATTTTAATCTGTTGAGACAGCTCATCATTTTCAGCTGCCTACTGCCAGAAGCCTGTCAGAGTATGTAAATGCACAGCTACTGTGAGGAGTGGGACCTGTTCTCTCCAACACTGGCCTCAGTTTATGCATGCCTAAAATTTCAGGTGCTCCTACCTGCGCCAGCGGGTTGCACCATTTCTTGCCTTTGTATGTATCATTTGAAAGGTTGAACTTCTGAACTTCTCAACAAACCGTGTAGTCCCAATGGAAGCATCACATTTGTGCAGTCACAAGTAGAACATTATTAAAGGGCAAAGGCATGAAGGAAAAAAGCATGAAAAAACCTTTACACAAACACAGAGTCCAGGAGAAGGGTTCAAACCTTCTCATAAATTATATTTGATTTTATTCTCCTGCAGGTATACAAGAAGTCCAAATGGGATCACAGCAGCTGAAAGCAGGAAAGAATTTGTTCATAGTTTGATTAGTCAGGACACAGAGAGAGTGAATCGCAATATAGTGCTGGAGTAACAGCAGCTCATCTGATGTTGCAGAACACATGGATTTTACCAGTGCCCCCGCCCTGCCCCGTTTGAAACCGAGCTCTGTATTTGCAGAACGTGCAAGCAGGATCAAGTGTGACCTTCAGGAACACTGATTTGAAGTGCCTTTGCTTCCTGGGAACTCAGAAGGGCAATAGACAGGAGGAACTCATGTTGACACTAACCTGCTGTTTATAGCAGCCAAAAGTACATGTGAAAGCATGTCAAAAACTCCAAGCACTTTGGAAGGGTTGCCATCAATTTTTTTGAGTTTATTTGATCTTGTTATAAAACACGTTTGAAAGTAAAGCCAACTGTCTAAAATAAGTGTTTGAACAACAAGGTGGTAGGGAGGTTTATTTTATTATTTCTAGAAGTGTCTTTCTTTGCTAATATGGAAGTTTAAAAAAATAGAATTCACCTTTGTTGCCCTCCCATCTTCTTACAAAGTTTGAATTATTTAGAGATGCCTTTTATTTTAGAGAAGGTTATATCAACAGTTCAGCATGGCCAGATTTTGAGAAAACAAGAATTTTGTATCTAGAGCAGTTCCTTTTGGCTGGTGGTGAGAATATTAAAACAGAAGCAGTTTCAGTGTGAATTGCAATCAGGGCCCAGATCCTGACCAGGGCTGGGACTGCTCTGATCTCCCCTCCTGCCCCACAGTTCAGGCTGGGGTTTGCTCTGCTCCCATGGCACAGGTCTGGCACTGGTGACCAGGGCAGGTAAAGTTTGGATCAAGGAGCCAAAAGTTCTGAATAAACGATTAATTTATTTATATCCAAAGTAAATGATGCTATCTTCAGGGTAGGGACTGTCTTACCACATTTGTTTGCAAATGTTTGAGCTTTTCACCCTTTGTCAGTAATAAATGATAACATCGCAAGGAAGGAAAATCAACTTCAGAAAAGACTGCCGGCTTAAAAAGAGCAGCCAGAGAGATTAGGCCTACAGGCATAG
This sequence comes from Lonchura striata, assembly GCF_050655825.1. Taxonomy (NCBI): domain Eukaryota; kingdom Metazoa; phylum Chordata; class Aves; order Passeriformes; family Estrildidae; genus Lonchura; species Lonchura striata. Next base: position 68,514,385 of record NC_140703.1, read on the forward strand.
CTTTAATGGTGATACTGTCACTGAGAGAGGCACAAGCTCTTGCCAAAGGGCTATTATAACAGTGTGTTTGTCCTGTGCTCAGTACAGGACATGCAGTCACCCTAGCACAGAGTAACACTTGCTATATTGTGCTCAGAATGAGTAACGACTATCATGTGAGTACAGAATGTATCAGATCTTTCCAAAACTGTGTCTGGGCAGGCAAGGGGGTTTGCTGCCTCACTCAGCAGGGCACTCAAGCTACTTTGTGCTGCTTTGATGGCACAATGCTGCTAGGAGGTTTTCATGACTGACTGCTTAGGAATGCTGTTAGTGTCATGACAAAAGCCCCTGATGGGCAGGAAATCCAGCATGATTTGGTCCCAGTGTTCCAATGTCACACACAATCTTGATTGTCTCCAAGTCAAGAATCTGCAGGGATTTTGACAAGCTACTGTTGTCCCTTGTGCATCACATTTTTAACTGTTGGTTGTTGGCAACTGTGATCAAAAGGTCATAATTTCTGATTTCTCCCCAGCTATTGATGATACCAATAGAGGGATTTTGTTAGATTACATAATATTAATTTCAATTCAGAAGCAAAATTATTCCTGTGTGGTACTCTCTGCTTCCCTTGTTGATGTGGTCCAGGTAATGGTTGTGGATTTCTCTGGACATGACTGGTTCATCAGACACCAGAAACCACAGTGCAAATAAAAGAAAATGGGAGTTTACTGTCCCATGGACTGATGGGCCTCAGGTCTGTGCCTTGCTCCTGTCTGCTTCTGGCACCATTATGGAGAAATCAACAAACCTGGAGCACTCCTGAATGCCAGGTGACTGCCACTTCATTCACGAATTGGAGTGCTGAAGACCTGTTGGTGCCTAGACCAATAAATCTCAATTGGTTTTGTACTGGTGCTTCTTACAAGGCCTCTCATAACTAACGTCTGTGATTTTGGTGTTGCAAGGACCTGGGCAGCTCTTGTAAGGTGAGCTGGTGACACTGACCAATTACGTACATCTCCCAAAGTTATTTTTAGGGCATGATAGATAAAAAGTATCTGCAGATTTTGAGGAAGAGAAGTGAATTTGGAGGATAAAGAAATTGGTGGCATTTTATTTATCTCTGTGTGGAGAGAACAACCATTATGTCCAACTTTGGATAAACTTCTACTAAAGCTTCTGAACAATAAACTAGACAAAGTGAAGTTGTCATAAAAAATAGAGTGTATTTCTATAAAGAGTCTTATTTATCTGAGGTGATAGAAGAAAAGCTGATTAGAAAAGCTTAATACAGAAAAAACGATATCAGTTTTATAGCAGGGTAGCTGCCCATAAATTCAATGGAATTTCACCAGCATTAAAAACACAATGGAAAAGACATTCTTAATTCAAAGAGAAAACAAGATCAAGGATTACTTTGCTTATTTTGATAATACAATAAATATTAGGTTAGAAAAATTAGCAATGCTATTTATACAGAAATGTCATTGATGATAAATTCACTGCTCAGTAAACTTTTCAAATGCTAAGAGAGTGAGAGAGTGATAATTTCAACTGTTGGTTCTTCATGTTAACAAACACTGTGCTATAGAATCTGCTATAAATGTCATCCATACAATAAAGGAAGAACAAATACTTGGCTATGAAAGGACACCTGCTTTTCTGAAGTAGCATACTTCTACTGAGTTATATCTGACTTTTAGTTTAAAATCTTTTTGTTCCTTGTTTTAAAATATTGACAAACTTTCCATTCTACGTAAACATCTAAACTTCCTTAATATAAAAAAAAAAAGACACAAAAATTAATACTTTCCTTTTTTTCGCTGTAAAATCACTTCATAAACACTTTCTAAAGCTGACAATCTCGCAATTTCCCCAGATGTCTTGTTATAGCTTAGTAATTAAATTGTAGTCTCTGAGCTGTCTTTTTCATAGATAAGTTTACAGGAAATGCATCTTCATCCTTGTCTAGCACAGTATAAAAATGTTCTGCTGGGAATTCAGTTGTATTTATTGATTTTTCAGAGTTTGTAGTTCCTTTCAAAAGGAATTTAGTTGGCTCTTTTGAGCTTTCATGAATTGATGAAGGCGGAAAACAATAATGGTTTGAAAAGATACTTTTAGGGAATTTTATTATTTTATACAATTTGACAAAAGATCTGCATTAGAAATGTGTTCTCATTGGTACCCACATACTCTTTGCAATATCTAGTTACAAATAATGGAATTGCTACATTCTTTGTTTAATAAAATGTGTCTGACTACAAGATCTCACAAATAATATGCTGTGTTTAAAGCAATTTGTACATCACAAGTGCTAATGTGAAGCATCTTTGCAATTCCACACCAAAAAGCCAGAGCAGTAGAGAGGATAATCACCAGAATTGATCTCTTGGGAAGTAAGTGAACTAATCCCAACATTCTCCTGGGAGATGAGCTTCTAGTTCTTCATGTTCCTGTTTAAGGACTGATAGTAGAATCTTCCTGCCTGACCTTGGATTAGAGATGCATCCTGACACTCATGCTCATGTTTCCATGTCTGTTTGGATGTGTCATAAAAAATCAACCAAGTACCACAAGAAGGACAAAAGCAGTTTCCACTTAAGGATAATGTAGAGGCTTGTAATTGTTAGACTACTGCCAAATTTAAAATTTTGGTATAATTCTCTTGGAAATCTTATTTATTCAAGTGAATTTGTGCTGGGATTACCCAAGAGAATTTTCTCCAATCCGGAGTACATCACAGTTTCTGTGGATATGTGCCAATCCTTCCTATTGGAGATGCTTGAAGTGTCTATATAGCTAAATTAAGTGGAAATCAAGAGTCTCAATTCTTTTTTACCAAATATATAGTGTCTTCCCACCCAAATATAAACATGTTTCTGCAGCAGTGACCTCCTGAGTCGTTTGGCTGAATATTCTTCATTTACGCTTCCCAAATGCCTCTTAATCATGCAAAAACATTCAGGGTCTGCTTTGCATCAAAAAACTACATCCATAGTAGGTCTTAAACTGGTGAACATTCAGTGCATTGCTCTTCTCTGATGAAGTGATTGTAGCACTTTTTCCAGTTTTGCTAGTGAAATCAGGAGGTCAAGTTTTGTATCAGTATTGACTTGGACTTGTTTTCATCCAGCTATTTGCTTTTCAATTTGCATGTTTCTCAGATATAAAGATACATGTTTTTCCAGCATCACTGAGAACCTAACATGGACTGCAACACAATTCGCAACAAGATCTCAATTTACTGCTTTTTGTTTTTGCTGCAGACCATCTTAAATTATTGTGAAATTATTCAGAATGTTGCAGCTTTTCAAAGTTGATTTTCTCTTAAAACATTGCAGCAATTTTGTTCCATGCTTCTTGTTTTCCATTTGATAATTCAAGCACTTTGATTGAATGAATTAAATATGAGTCATGTACATTATGGACTATTCCATGTATTAGGACCACAGCTGTTTACTGCCATTAATTATTGAGATCATTTTGGGATGAACTTTGTTACAACCCTGAAATGAGCAAGGTGATGGAGAATATGAACCAATGTAAAGTTGTTCCATAGCTCTGGAATATCTTTCTCTAGGAAAAGCTGCAGAAGCATTTTAAAAACAACTTTAAGTTCAAAATTATCTGAAGAATAAACCAGAAAATATTTTCCATCTATGGCAAGAGCTAAACTGGGTTCATCTGTATTTCAAAAAACAGAATTCCAAATCATTTCTTGTTCTGTTTATCAGAAAAGATAGATGGTATGAATAGCCTATTGTTAGTAACAATCTTTGCTTCATCAAGTCAATAAATGGTTGAGTTGTTATATCATGTAGTTTCAGTTCATGAATTGTGCATCTGTTCAAGCCTCAACAGACTGAGAGTGCCTGTTTACAGGCTGCAAACTTTTCCTAGCTCGCAATTTCATTTTTAGAAAAAGAAATTAAGTGTAGCACCAATTGCTAAAGAAGAGAAATCAACATGAGAGATAGGCTAATTAGGGATATTTAGCAGTCAAATTTGTCTCAAACCTGTGAATGGCAAGAAACCCTGCAAGCAAAACTTCCCAAATTTACTGTTTAATATAATAGCTACCAAAGCTAACTCTTAACAATGTATTAATTTGAATGGCACAACCAAGCAGATTTTGGGAGCTTATCAGAAACTTTGATCTCTTGATCCATATATGCAAACCTCTTTGATGTCAGGTGGAAACACAGCATGAATAAAAGACAGCTTATTTTCTGAGCAAGAGGCTGATCTGGAAAAGGTCAGGCAGAGAAAATTAGATACATACATAAGCCAGAATCATACTAAAAAAAAATCCCATCGTTCTCTAACTGGATAAATGAACTTTTCTGAGGCTATTTGCTTTGCTTTGTTATGCTTTACTGAAAGTGAAATACAATGCATAGAGAATTGTGGGTGTAGCATTTCACTTCCTGGCTTTGACATTTCTGGTGGGTTATTACTGCTAAATATTTGTGTGCTTTCGTGACCTTCAGAGCTCAAAGAGCTGCCACTGGGAGGTAGATGCAAACGGAGCCACAATTAGTGCAGCATTTCAAGTACCTGTGGAAGCTCTGTTAGCTGTAACTTTAATTTCAACCTCTGTCCCTGGGCCTGTGACAACCTCTTCTCAGGAGGAGGGGGTAGTGCCTGATTGTTCAGAGCAACAAGTGGTCAGGACTGTGGGTTTTGTAAGAAGGTAGATTAGGCTGTTGAACATGTGCCACTGGGGTGGTTTTGATAGTACTGGGGTGGCCCATAGTAGGGAAAACAAACAGTAGTAGGCCCAAAACAAACAGGGAAAAATTGTGAAGAGGGAATAGCACCATTGGAGTAGCTACCTAAAGAAATAATGACCTTCATTTTACTGTGTCTCTCTTCTTGCCCTAAAGAAAGAAACATTTTCCATGGCTTATGTTTTGGGGCACAATAATTTTCAAGTGTCTTCATGTAAAGAAAAAATTCTGCCAACTGATGTGAACATATTTATTCACAACATTAAGAGCTGTTTGTTGTGGATATGCTATTTTTATGAACATGTCTGTTATGGATGTGCTATTTTTAATCACATTTCTGGTCACATTCTTCTAGAAGCTGTTATCTTAATTCTGACAGGGAAAAACTATCAGTCCTAAGGTGGTCAGATGACAGATGCAAACTAACCATTCTTTTCTTCCTTCAGCTGCTTATAACACTCACTGTGGGTCTGCCGAGTTACAAATGCCCTTGGTCCTTCCCAGCCACAGTACTGAGGTACTGACATACCAGGTTTGGTCCTCACCATTACAGTTCCTGTATTGCTGCTCTATAATTAGAACACTTCTCATTTACAGAGAGTATTGCCATGATGTCTAGGGTCTAAAAACATCCCAGTAATGACTTCAGACTTGTTAGGGCATTTTGCAGTATAGCAGAAGGAATACCTGGTAAGATTGCTGTGGTCTAGGGTGTTCCATTTAGGGTCTTTTAGTCTTTAAAGCCTTTTAGTCTTTAAAGTCTTTTAGTCTTTAAATCCTTCAAAAGCAGTTCCTCTTTTTATTATTATTATTTTTAAATAGTAATAACTCAATGTTTGAGATTATTCCTTTGTCCATTAAATGTTATACTTACTGATGCTCTATAAGGCCTCCAGAACCATCTCAGGGAATGAATGGCAGTACCAGGACAGTCTTGTCTTTGTTTAGCATTTCTGGAAAAGTGGATGCCAGAATCTGTATTTGTGCTCACATATGTTAGGATGAAAAGTCACCAAAGCCCAGATACACAGGGACCCCAGCATGATGACACCCAACCTGACTTTCCAATGCCACCTCAGAGGCAAAAATTTGCAGTTCTAAGTTATACACCTTAGTTAACTTATGCAGCTGAGGGAAAGAGCTAGGAACCAGACTGTGGGATGTACAACAGCCAGAGTAAAGGGATGATGAGAAAATTATGAAAAAAAGAGATGAGTCTGAAGTTCCCTCTCCTTCTCCCAGAGTTTCTGACAGCTGAGTGAGAGGGGTTTATAGCTCTGAAACCTGCAGCCACTTCAGTTGCTGCTTGTGTATGAATAAATACACAAAAAGAAGATGCCTACAGTAATGAAACTATTCCTCACCTTACACATAGAGCAGATGATAGACATCATTTCACAGGGGAGTTCATCTGCATGACTTTGGAATAGCAGCAAGCAAATGAACTCCCTGTTTTGTGCTGAGCTCAGTGATGTTGGCACGGGCTGGGTGTTGTGTAACCATCCCTGATAAACAAAGGATTCTAGGCAGCCCACCAAATAGTTAGAGAATGCCTAAACACACCGTGAAACAAAATATCTGCTGAAACACTCATCTCGTCCAAGATAAGAAGGCCTCTGGGAATACACATTAGAAGTACTTGAGGTGCCTAAATACTTTTACTGATGACAGCTTAGGTGCCTTTCAGGTATGCCTGCCACAGGCAGAATTGTGACTCACTCTCTTGAATGTAGGCATCTAAATTCTGCTTGAGCTATGCCACAGGCACCTAAAGGTTTTTGGAATCTTTTCCTAACTATTTGAATTTACAAAAATATATTGTTTCAATAATATGGTATGGATTCAATTGTTTTTTGATTTTTCTGTGCAAATGAGTAGGAGGTGATGTTTTGGATTTTTTAGATTCCTTCACTGTCCTAAAATAATTACCAGAATAGGACTTAAATTAATCCAGCACTTCCAAAGTGCTTTTCATTGATTTGACCACAGCTATATGTTAAAAAAAATTAAAATTTCAGGACAGTACTTCAAGACTTCTAAAGTTGCTTTGACGAGACTTCTTTTGCAAACATGATTCTGAGGCCAGATTTTTGTTGTCCCAGAATATTGTTTCAGATAACATCTAGGTACTGTTTTCCATTTTATGTATGATCTTTATACCTTATTTGCCAGACAAACATCCTCAGCTTGTACAAACTTTTTTAAAATTTTCCATAGCAATGGAAATATAGCTATAACATGAAAGATATCTCTGAGTGAATGTGCTGGTTTATAAAAATTGAAAAATAGCTTTCTTTTTTTGTTTGAAGCAGAGTCTTTTCATCAAGAGCTGGAACTGTAACTCAGAGCTGGCCATTTTAATGGTCCTACTGAAGATAGAGCAAAAGACAAAGGCTATGCAGAGCAAGACTGTGCTGTCTAACCAGTGTTAGCACACAGAAAAATAAATCTGTTTCCATAGCCCAGAAACCCAGAAAAATAAATCGGTTGTCATAGCCTATGATTTTGCCTGGTTTACAGCAGTCCAATTTAATAAATCTTGCATCCTGTTGTGCTGTATGGGCATTTGGTTGGTGGCTGCAGCTGCAGCCAGGTGATTTATTACTGTTAATGATACATCCTTTTGGGTGGATGTATAACACCGCTTGCACTGGAAGATGTTCCTCTCCCAGATATGCACACCAGGAAATGTTAGCAGGACTACATCTTCTCCCAGAGCAAAAATCAGTGGTAAGTTGTTCTGCGTTTGTCTCTGTGGTCTTTCATATTGCTAAGGCAGCAAGCAATGAACCAGGTCTGTATGGTCATGGCTGTCCCAGGGACAGAGGAGTCTTGGGGGTGGCAGGAGCCCACTGCTACCATCCTCCTCCTCCAGCCGGCATGCTGGCTTTCAGGGATCACAAGGTGGTGCTCTTGTACTTACGGCAAATTATCCGGTGGCCAACACTTGAGGTGCCTGAGGCTGTTTCAACCTTCTGCTACAAAGGACAAGCTGAGCTAAGCAGCACTGCTAGTGGTTGCACAGCTGCTTACACCAGAAGAGACTCTTGGTGAGAGCAGCATCTCCAGGGATGTGCTTCCCTGTGTAAGAAGAGGTTAAATGCTGCACACTCACAGGATGGGAATGTGTTGCGATACAGTGAGATCTCTTCTTCACTGCCTCATCAAAAGGCATTCTCTTGAGCAAATGTCATAAAATCTGGGCTGAATGCTTCCTTCATGTTTGTAATTCTCCAGTGGGAAAAGAAGTAGATCCAGAAGACAGTTCCTATAGACTAAAGATTTAGCTATCTCTTTTCATCCTGTTTTAAAGCTGAGCTCACCACTCTTCATCTAAATTAAATACTTTGGCCTTGTCATGTACTGGTGTGATACATTCCATTTAAAACAGAATAAGCATCTTCTTTAACCAAGCTGGGGTCTGTACTTTACTTCATGCATTTTTCACATATCCATTGTCTTTTCTCCAAGGACTTCTTGGCTATAAGGACGACACATTAAAGAATTTGTCAAATATCTCAAAGGTCATTTACTACTATATATAAAGACCTAGTTATCAGGACTCTAGAAATCATGGCAAGGTAATATCTCAGAGAGCAAGAGAGGGATTAAACATGGACAGTGGCTCTGGGACTGTGTTTAAAGACAATCTCCTTTTTCTACAAATCTAGCAGATGGATCATATTATAATGAGTTGGCAGGAGGCTATTTCAGGAGACTGGAGGATGCAGTAACATTGTCATTAAGAAGAACAATTGGATTACAGAGCAGGCTGCTGTGATTACTGCTCATCGTGTACCTGAGTAAGAACTGAACATCTCTCACTCCACTGAGATTCCATTTTTGTACATCTTCCTTACTACAAGTTATAGGCTGTGTCTGACAGGTATTATTCTGTACAATAAAAAACACATTGCAGAGAACTCTGAACTGTCCTGTAATAAGGCCACTGGACTTCAGTTTCAAGCTACTTACTGGAATATAGAAACCCCATGTTTGTTACTTCTGGTTTTCTTTGAAAATTTTCTCTCCTTTTCATGTTGAGTGATCCTTTTAGTATTCTGTATTTTATAAGAACTGTGTGCCCAACTTTTAGATATTTCTTGAGCATTTCAGTATCACTTTGCTGAAGTGAGGCACATGCTAAAATACTGTTGTCACTACTGCACCAGTAATTCATATGCATGGAAAATAAAAATAGTACTGACTTGCAGAAATTTGGTACAAGGTCTTCTACAGCTAAAATTTTCTGCAGAAGCCATTAGTGACAACTTTGCTGAAAAGAAATACAGAGAGAGATTGAGCTTGCTGTAGCATTCTGGAAAATAGAAAGGGATATATTAAGAACAAGGCAGCTTTTGTCTCTCTCACCCAGAAGAATTTCTTATTCTTATGACCACCACCAGTCTGATTTTAACACCAATGTGACAGCATTTGAAATCTTCTCTTGAAATGTTCTCTCTAGCTAAAGAAAAAATTGCTTGTTCTTATGTGAGGACACTGGAAAGAGCTGTGAACAATATGTTCCCTGCTTGCTGGGACAAACAACATTAATGACAAGGTCAATTATATTTTATAATCTGTTGGACTCCATAAATGCTACTATACTGACTAAAGCAGCCTGTATTAATAATAGTGAAAATAGAGTTGAAACAAAATTTGAGTATATATTGGCAATGAAGTGGTTCAATGTGATTGTAAAGTTCAAATAATGTATCAGGAATTTTAATGTATCCTGCCACACTTCAGGATAGGGTTATAATTCATTTAAAAAAAAAAGGTTACAGCATTAAGCATACAAACATGCACAAAAACACTCAAATGACTTGACTGTACCTCCAGCAGATTTGCAGATGGTACCAAGCTGAGCGGTGCAATTGACACTCCTGGAATGCCATCCAGAGGGACCTGGATAAGCTGGAGAAGTAGACCATGGGAAACTTGTGAGGCTTAAGAAGACCAAGTACAAAGTGCTACACCTGGGTTGGGGGCAACCCCTGGTACAGGGGGATGAACAGATGCAGAGCAGCCCCGCCAAGAAGGACTTGGGGGTGCTGATGGGTGAAGGGCTGGACATGAGCCAGCAAAGTGTGGGATTGCATCCCAGAATAACAATCGTGTCCTGGGCTGCACCAAAAGAAGTGTGGCCAGCAGGGCAAGGGAGGGAATTCTGCCCCTCTACCCCACTTTGCAGTACTGCATCCAGCTCTGGGGTCCCTCAGGTCAGGAAGGATTGACCTGTTGGAACAAGCCAGAGGAGGCCACCAAGATAATTAGAGAAGTGGAGCACCTCTCCTATGAGGAAAGGCTGAGAGAATTGGGATTGTTCAGCCTGGAAAAGAGAAGGCTTTGGAGTGGCTTAATTGTGATCTTCCAGAATTGGAAGGAAGTTTACAAGAAAGCTGGATATAAGTTTCTTACAGAATGAGGCAGAATGGCTTCAAACTGCAAGAGAGTAGGTTTAGATTAGATCGTAGGAAGAAATTCTTCATTGTGAGAGTGGAACAGGTTGCCCAGAGAAGTTATGGTTGCAGTGTTCAAGGCCATGTTGAATGGGGCTTTGAACAACCTGGTCTAATGACTCTGCCTATGGCAGGGAGGGTGGAACTACAAGATGTTTAAGGCCCTTTCAAACCCAAGGCATTTGATGAGTCTTTGATTCTATGATTCTATGACCTTGACTGTCCCTGAATGTGTAATACCAACAAAACCTACCTCATGTACTTTTTCTTCTCTATGTGCTTTCTTCTGTTTCTCTTCTTGAATGCAAATCCTTAGGATTCCTGGAAATATTCAAGGCCAGGTTGGATCAAGCTCTGAGCAACCTGATCTAGTTGAAGATGTCCCTGCTCATTGCAGGGTGGTTGGACTAGATGACCTTTAAAGGTCCCTTCCAACCTGAACTAAGATAAAATGGTGCAGTTTTGCTACTTTTGCAGAGATATGAAGCCTCCATAATTCTAGTTGAGGTCTGTGGTTAGTACTACAGGTGCTAAATCTGAAAATTGTCTCTGAAATGACTAACAGAAAACTTCACAATACACTAGTTAGAGGTGAAGTAAAAAAACTGGTATCCTGTGCTTCAGTTCAACATCTTGAGAACCTTGAGAGGTCATTCCACTTTCCCTTCAGCAAGGAAAAGGGTAAAGCCCTGTGTATGGCAGGATAACCCCTGCACCAGAAGAGACTGGAAACTAGTGGCTGAGTCAGCCTGGCCCTGTTAACTGAAAAGAACTTAAGGACCCAGGTGCCAGGCTAAATATGATCCAGCCTGGGCTTCCATTGCAGAGGAAGAAGACTGCTTCCTCAGCTCCATTGCTGGGACCAAAGCCAGAACTGTTACTACCCCCTCTGCTTGGCACTGGCCCATCTGGAACAGTATCCAGCTTTGGGCCTAAAGACTGTTACATGAAGGAGGTGCTGAGGTGTCTAGGGTGAAAAAGACACCAGGAGGTAATGAAATAGCAGCCCACAGCTATGCCAATGGATACCCATAAAAATACTACAGAATCAAGGATTTCTTGGAAGTGGAAGATGCCCAGTTGCAGAAGAGGCAATGGCCACAGACTGTGTTCTGAGAGGTTCAGGATAGAGTTTGGGAAATAGTTTGAGAGCCTAATGAGAGTGGTGGTGGAATCTTTATCCTTGGAATGAGTCTTGAAGACTCAATTAGAAAAATCATGACTGACCTGACCAAGTGCTGACAATTGAGCTGAAGGATGAACCCCAGAGGTCCCTCACAACCAGCATTTCTGTGAGCTTATGATATGTTCCTGAGAATGCTCCTATGGAGAAAAAAAAATAGGATTATTATTTGTGCTGGAGTCATGTGGGGTGTTGGAACAGTACATTTTCCATGAATGTTCAAGCACACACAAGCCTGAAATGTGCCATTGCCAAGATGCGTCGACTTGCCAAAAAGAGAAAAGCATGCCACAATTTTGTTCCAAAAGCAGAAAACCATACAATCTTGGCAAGCATAATACATGAACCTATGGCTGGCATGCTCCTAAGGCATCCACTTTCCCTTCTATTGCTTGGATCAAAGGCAGAAGTAGTTCAGCTCTGCCCAGAGCAAGGTAAGGACATGAGTTTCTCACAATATGCACATTGGTGGTGAGACTGAGCCTGATATGACACATTCAGTATTTTTAATATACTTGTAGAACAAGGAGATCTTAATGCTACACACAGATTCGAGAACTCTGAATTCTGTTTGATTCTGACAGCATTAGAAGTTCAGCTCTAAGAACAAAGATATGTGGCTGGAGGCCTTGCTTCTCAGGGAGGCTGCAACCCAGGACTCAGTGATGAAACTCCAGACCACAGCTCTACTCTTCCTCTGTGAGTTAAGAAACCTGAGCACCAAGCCAAAAGTCTATCCCTGGGAAAGTTTAGGTGGGAGTTTGAAGGGTCAGAGCTGCTCTGTTGTGCCGAAACTGGTGTGTGGAGGTATGACAGGGAACTGTCTCACCTGCTGTGAATCATTTGCCTTAAGACAGAGATGATCAAGGAGGAGATTAATGGAAACACAACTTCATAAATCAAATTGGTTCAAGTGATTTCTTTAAATACAAATAATTTCCAGAAAGTTTATGCTAGATAAAGAAGTTGGTGCTCTAAGAAGCAAGAAAACGACACTAAATGGAATAATGAATAACAGTATATCATAGCATATAAAGAGTAATGGTATGAGCCCTCCAGAGGTGCTGAAATATGCACCCCACACAGTTTAGGGCCCTGTTTTGGTATATCTCATGCCAGCCACTTTCTCTCACCTCTGGTTTCAATATAAGTATTATGATTAGACTGGGAAGAAACAGTGTATCTTACTTTTCTGAATCTTCTCCCACTTCCATATCTGAGAGCTTTAAACTGTGTAAAAATTATGAGAATGAAAGGGCTGTCCTTCTTGCTCATAGTTGCACATGATGATCTCTTAGACATCGTATGAATTCTTACTGCTATAGCCACCAGTCTCAAATAAGCCAGAATGTAGATAGCTGCTTTAGTGAATCAGAAGGGCACAACCATCAAAAACAGTGCAATAAATAAATACACAAGAGTGCTGCTGCCTGCAGTTTTATACTTACAGAAAGATCTTATCACCAGCAATGGACCGTTGGTCACAATTGGAGGGAAGTTGTTTCAATTTTGTATTTCTATGCAGAATTCATTGAGAGTTTTCAATACTTCAGTATTCCTTTCTAAAACTTTTGCCAGTGCTTTGCAAGACTGGTCAAAGCTGATGGTGCCAGGCTCTGAGGGCCAAAATTTCTGTATGGGCAGTGTGGAAGGCTTTTAGACATGTCTGTGAAGTACCTTGTGAACCTGGTGTTCAGAAATGGGATAGTGCTGTAGCCAGCTGACAGGGTGGGGGTGGAGAAACAGGGACATTTAGAAGGTAGAGTTTTCTGTTTGCATTTAGAAGGCAACACTTGATCTTTGAGGGGCACAGTTACCGCAGAGCAGGACAGTAAGTTGCACATAGCAGGTTTCCCTCCCCTGGGAGTTTGTATCCCTTGTTCTGAAACTGTGCTCAGGGAGACTTCTATATAGTTTTTTTCTAACATTCACTTGAGAAAAGGAGATATACATAATTTGGTAGGATTTTATTTTTATACTCTATATATTGATTTGTTCCTGCTTACCTCTTGCATATCTGCTCCTTTGGGCCCATGCACTATAATATATCTTCACCTCCAGCTCCCCATGGGATATTCGAGTCACGTTCAGTCCCTCTATCACCTCCACAGTTCCTTCCCTCCCACTATAACCTCTGGAGTGCAGCCAGTTTAAGTTCATACTCTATAATTGACTGGAGGCAGCTTCAGTGAAAGGGGTTAGATAATAATTGGTTTATTTCTGAGAAATGGAAACCGAAAAATGTATGGGTAACAGGGCAGAAGTGTATTCTGACAAGTACATTTCATCAGACTAATTAATACATCTTATAAGCATTCAAGCCCTTTCTGACCAAAATGCCCTTAACTTCTATGTCAGGACAATAAACCTCAGCAGTCTGAGTAGAAATTGAATTCCAACTGTGCAGTGTTTGCCAATGCAGTGATAATGGCCAAAGCTTCCTCTTGTTAAGTCTCCCATGCTTTGTCACTGAGTGAGCTGCATCAGGGGACTTCCAGGCCTTCTTGTGTGACCTAATCAGTGTCCAGCCTGAGTGATGGGATGATGGTAGGAGCCAGCATTCCTGAGAGATGAGGTGATGTTGTCACCAAGTGGAAATCTCAAACTGAATTGCTATGAAGCAAAGTATTTTATGTCACTCCAGCAAATTCAGAACAAAATTTCTTTGTATTTTGGGCATGTCAGAACACTTCATTTCAATGTAATTTTGTATGAAACTTAATGTAGACATCTTAGACATCTTCCCTAAGAATATTAAAAAAAGAAAAAAAAAGATTGGTGTCTTTTGACATGAATAATGAAAATTTCAAGTCCTGTAATTCTGACTTGCAATGAGAACAAACAGTACAATGTCAAAATATCCCACTGAAATTTTATTTTCATTCTCAGTTGTACTTTTGGAGAATTGGGTGGGATGACCTATCTCTATACTAATTTTTGGAGACTATGGGTGCAAATTTAAAACAGACCTTTCTATCCCAAAGTAAAACTGGCATGTAGCCTTTTGATTCAGTTACCAGATGGTGTATGATATTTATGAGAACAGTTGTTAAATGCTTTATAATGTGACTCACCACACTGATAGCTGCATATTAATGAAAAGTGGACACTGCTATCGCAGTTACAAGTGCTCTATTGTTGAGGGGAGCTGGTTGAGCTGATTCATAGAAACATTTTCCCTCAGAAGTTCAGTCTAGAATATTTGGATTCATCCTCAAAGTGCTCATTTTATAAAGCTGAAAACTGCTAGCTTTACTGGAAAAAAAGTCTTTTAAACCACAATTTTGACCTTTCTGAGAGGGAAATGCAGTTCAGCAGCTAATTATATTTATTTTTTTAAATTAATTTCTGACCTGGGTGATACTTCTAGCTGCTAACTAAAATCATCTAGGGATGTTAACTAGCTGTTAATCAGACCAGCTGGAAGGCATTCTTCCCTTTTCTTGGTGTAAGTTATGAAGAATTTTAGATAGGAATTTTTTTTTTCCCATTTCCACATTCTTAAGAAATCATTCTAGGGCAACATTATAGGATTTAATTCAATTCAGGTATTATTTTAAAATCCTTGCTATGAGATTTTTGATAAAACATTGCTTATGAGTTATTTCAATAGCTAAAAAAACACTGACAGCATGCCATACATTTCATGAAATTAAAAGGACTATAAAACAGGCCTAAACCACAAGACCATGAAAACTATTGCAAAGACAAGTAGATATTGTTGTTAAACACTTATTTATTTTCCTTTATCTTGTCCATTTTTACATTGCTTTTGTTTGCTTTTGAGTTGATTTACCAATCAGCCTTAATGGAAACACTGCAGCTGAAATGGCATCTGTAGCCCTGCTACAGCTTGCTGTAGCTTGTGTGAGTAAAAATAAGCCCAAATATACCTAAACTAAAATTACAGACCTTGTTCTCTCTGGTTGCTGCATTGCAGACAGAGTCGACAGGGAATAGCCCGTGGTGGAGGGAGTTAACTTTTTTCCCAGGATCTGTAAGGAGTCAAAATTCCTTTAAGTACTCAAAATAAACCAGATGGAGGGCAGCCCTGAATTGTCCTCTGATTCTTCATCATCTATGCATAATTTCACTTATCTAAAGTTGCAGTCTGGATTTAAGAGCATCCAGAAAAAGAGAGTGGTTGGAAAACAGCAGTCTGGTGCAATGCCAGAAGCTCACAACAAATCCAGGAGAATTTTACCATTCCCCTGCTGCTCCCATGAATAATCAAACCTCACTTAAAATCTCTTGAGATTATTTTTTCTCCTTCAGCTCCCACTAAATCTTAGTAAGGATAGTGAGATTCCAGTGAGATCCTTAGCAGTGTAAAGTACAATTTGTGCCAAAGGAAACCAGACAGCATCTGGTGACAAAGGTTGGAGACACTTGTTGTACTCACACTGTGTTGCAACAGATTTCTCTTTACTCAGATGCCTGTTTGCACTTCAGCCTTGGGGTAATGGAGGGGAGATACAGAGACAGAGACAGGTACCAGTGTGACCTTCTCAGTGACCATTGACCCAGCAGCCACCTGTGATCGATATTTCAGGCAGGGCTGAAGCTCCTCCTGGTTCTGCATTTTGGCTGCAGAAAACCCCACCTTATTGGCAATGGTGCAGGTTGGATTCCTAGGTATCACTGAAGGTCCCATCCTGAGACTGCAGTCAAACAGATGTTTGCCCACAGATGCGTCTGTCCAGGGGGCTTCATGAAGTCAATGCATTTACCCCGGACAGTGAAATATGTATTTGTGTGTTTGACAAAAGGGGGTGCTGCATAAAATGCTAGTGATCCAAACAAATGTGGCAAATAAGAGGGAACAAGTATGAAGTTTAGAACTGGCCATCTCAAATGCAAGTTTTCCTGAAACTCTCCTTAGCATGTGTTTAATCTCATCCAGCTATCGCCCTTCTTTAAAGAAAAGAGAATTAAACTTCCCTCCACTGTCTTTTAAAACCAAACAAAGCCTGCAAACTCTACAGGAAAGAACAGCAAAAAACTGGGGGTCTGGAGGAATGGATTCATGAGGGGAAATATACACAGACCTTGGTGAAGTAGTGGTTCAGAGGCAATGTAATAAACCAATGAATATTTGCAAGCTGTAAATACTGAGGATAGAAATTTGGTTGGACATTGTCAGACATAATCAGGACTAAAAGGAGAAGAAAAAAATATATGCTGAGAATAAAGGAAAAGGACAATTCACTGAGATGCAATATAGCTGGGAATTAATAGATGGCACACCTGTCCTGCAGGGAAGAAAGTGCTAACAAGTAAATAGGCTGAGAGAGATGTCAGGACTGTCCATCTCTCACTGCCATGGTAAGGTGACTTGTTAAATCTCAGCCATTTATGTGTGCACATGCTTAGCTTTCAAAACCTGGCTTGGCTGCACATTAAACACCATCTATCAGGCTGAGTTTGCCAGGCTCAATGCAAATTTGGGCCACCTGTGCCAACCCCTCTGCAGCCACAGCAGGTACCCACAGGCAGAGGGCTCAGGCAGTGCCACTGTGTGCAGGGCTCCCATGTGCCAGTGCAGATTCACGGTGACACTTGTCACTGCCATGTGGGCCTGGGTCTGGGTGTGGCAAAACTGTCTCCTTGGGAGGTTTGACCTCAGGTAGGACCAAAAAATGAGAAATGGAGCAAGACCCTTTAAAAGCTTGTGGGAAGCCAGTGAGCCTCTGAACAACCTCTGCCCTGGCTGTACAGGAAGGTTTCTGGTCAGGTTCCCTTGCATCACCCCAGCAAGGTCTCAGACACAGTGGAAATACCCGTTTTACAAGACTCAACATTTTTGTTCTCTGCCTCTCCCTCCGAAGTGCTGCCAGACAGCGCATCTTCAGCAGCAAAAGAGGCTGAAGGTTTGTCCCAGCCCTAGGTAGAGCCAGGCAGGCTGACCTAACTCTACCCCTCTGCAGAACCACCCCTGGGTGCGGAACCAGGATCAGACAGGAAAACCTCCGGCCTGCCTTGCCCCAGCTGCCCCCAGCTCGGAAACCTCTGAACAAAACGTTCCCGCTGGAAAATGGTAACGAACTTGCTCCTTGTTGCAGATTTGCAAAAGACCTTCCGCACGCCAAAGACGGTCCCTCCTGGCCCCTCCCCGCCCCACCGGCGGCCGATGAAAGAAAGCACTTCCACCAAGGTTCTTGGCTCTTGCTAAGGGAGAGTTATTTCCTGCTTGGGGTGTGCTGACCTTAGCCTCTGGAAATGGGAAATTCCACCCTGAATCCGGCGGGAACTTATTTCACTGACCGAAGTCCGTCCTGTCTCAGTGACATTCTGTGGGAATTTTTCCTCTGAGAAACCAGTGGCTTCTGAGGGTGGAAAATGGAGCTTTGTCTAGGTTTTTAACAAGCCTGGTTAATCCACCATTGGAAAACATTGTAAAATGTCCCTTTAGTGAATTACTAATCTACTAAACTAGAAATTAGAAGAAAAATTAATTAAACCAGCTAGTTATTCAGACTAGAGACAGCAGTATTTATTACAGCCCGTCCTCTCTAACCTGCACCCTGGATGCAAAAGTCAGGTTATCTGATCAAGTAAAGCTGCTACTCTGAGTTAAAGCCAGCACTGAGGTTATGAGAGGTGTGAGGAGGGGAAGGCCTTTAGGTCTCTTACTTCAGCTGGAAAAGGCACGGCTTTTGCATTGTGTGTTTACTGGTTTCCCTTCCCAGCGTGTTGTGACTTGCCCTTCCAGGAGTGAAAGCAGACCTACAGATGTTAGTTCATCATGCTCGCCTGTGTACGGTCTGGGCTTTGGCTTGGAGCGCTGCGTTCCGGCTGCGCTCCCCAGAGACCAGGCACGCAGCGCCCTCGGCCCGCTTCTGGGCGAGGGCTGGGAGCGGGGAGCAGGGCGGCGGGGCGTCTGTGCCCCCCATACCATTCCTAAGCGGTGTGCATTTACGTGTCACCCAGTTAAACAGATGCAAGGAGAAAATGACCTCTCTGGCTGACAGGCACAGAGCAGAGCTGTGTGGGGAGCTTGCACGGAACAACCGGGCGGCCGTGGCAGAGGCAGGAGGAGCGGGGAGCCTGTGGTCAGACAGCCCTGCGGAAAGGGAGGAAATCCCAGGTGAGGCTGACCCAAAGGGTTAGGAGCGCTACCAGCTTTCAATGCCCTGGACTTTTCCACAGGCATGGTTTTCCAGGGATAAGGTTTGGAATATAAAACTCTAAATGGGGTTAGAATAGCAACTAAAAGAAAAAGTGAAGAGGCATTAAATATAATGGCAAATGAGATTATTTGTATTAAAACATTAAAGAATAATGCCGGAAGGGCTATGCACAACGCCTGGCCTCAGGCTCTGGTGTCCCTAGGGCAGCAGGAGCAGCGGCACGGAGGTGCTCTGTGTGAGAGCCTCCCGTGGCCGGGCCGGGCCGGGCCGGGCCGGGCTGCGGACACCCGGGCACCGCCGGGGCCGTGGCACCTCCAGCGCGGTGTTTCGGTGACACCCGAGCTCATCTGGCAGCCGCCGTGTCCCGCAGAGCAGATGCTGCCCGTGGCCGTGACCGGCGGGCAGGCAAGCAGCATTCCACATGTGCTCCCGGGTTTCCCGATTGGTGTGCTCCGCCGAAGGGGCTGGTCCTGGAAGTCAGCTCCTGTGCCTGTCACAGATGATATTTTTATGCAAGGAAACAAAACCAGGATATCTGATGGACTGTGTTATCTTTACAGACAGCTTGGAGCTACAGATGCAAGGCAAGAAGTTTTATGCTTGAACTTTGAAACTGTGAGTGGAATTTAAAAACAGTTTTAAATGCCTACTTTTAATTTTTTTTTAAATTTTATTTTATGTGTGCATGTATGTGTGTGTACAACTTTGCATGAAGCATATCTATTTGCATAACTTCGTTATTAAGCAAGCTATTGTGAATTGTCCTAAGATTAAATAATTATTGCTTTGGAAAACTTTGCAAAGTGTTAGCTGCACTTACAGCTGGACTAATATATGTGCACACTGAAGAAGAGAAGGATATTCTTTTCAAGTGAGTGCAATTAATCTAGTTTGAAATTATTTCAAATCATCTTTTCCACTGGCAAATCTGTTTGAGCAGGACTAGGTGAACTGAGGGAGAATCTCCTGGGAGTTATCAGCAAATGTCAGGCTGGTCTGTGTGTCTTTGTTACAGGCACATTTGATGTTTGCTTGTGTATGCAGAGGGATTAGGTAAAAACCTGCTGTTACCATTGTGTGGCACTGCACTTGCTGGATGAAAAATATGTTGGTACCAGGTGTTAGAAAGCTGGCCAATTAATGATGATTGCAGGAAATTAGTTTAAGAGAATATTGTCCATTATTATGCAGATTTACAGAACTAATTCTAACAGATACATTGCACTAGCACAGGGGGATAATTTCTGTAGCTGAAACATTAATAATCTGCTCTTTCTTGAAGAGGAATAATGAAATTAATTTCTGTGGGAGAGCTCTAGGGGTTGATACCCAGATCAGAAGTCCAAACCTGAGCAGGCAGTTTGCCACTCCAGGCTTGTGATATTTTCACTTCCACATGGGAATTTTCCATGATGGTCTAACAGGACCCCTGTCATCCTAGGGTGTTATTTTATATACAATCTTGTGTGAAAAGAGTTACATGCTACAACTTTTAATAATCAAGAAAACATCACTTTGATGTTAGTGCAAGCTGAGATATGTGCTCTAAATTTTTTTTTTTTAATTGTCTTAAATCCTATCTGGATTGTTCCACAGCCCTTTCTAGCTACCCAAAACAAACCAACACATTTCTCAATTTAACATACATTTTCCTTAGTAAGCAGCCATATTTCTCTTCTCTTCTTCACGTTTCTCTTTCTTGGTGTTGTATCAGTTTATAAATCTATATTCTGGTGAGTCCAGGTGAAATCCAAAGGTTAAGTGAAAATTGTGGGTAAGTGGCATGCTACTGCTAAGTGGGTATAGCAGAAACCCCATCCCTGGTGGGTCCATCACCACTCATTTTCCTTCTGGGTGCCTCCAGATCATGCAACAACACAAACAGCATCCAGATGAGGTGTGGGCATACAAGTGCATTTCTGCTGCATTAGTCAGAGCACATGGCATGGGATGATACCAGCTTAGTACAACAGGCGGTGAGGCAATTCAGTCCATTGCCTGCTAAAAAGTAAATGTCAGTATTTCTTAAACAAATGAACTGCTGGAGTAAACCTGTAACTTTTTGCTACTCTTATAACATTGGTTGCAGAGTTTCTGTTACACCACTGGCTTCTCTAAAGTCAGATATACTGTATCATCAAGCCCTGCCGAGAATTAATCTGAATTTATTGGAAATAAGTGATTTATCAGTGATGATAAATTTCCCTTACCTTGATTCCTTTTCTCTATCTTTTGTTGGTCACTACAGCAGGGACAACCTGGGTTTATCCAGCAGAGCAAAACACGGTGTTTTTCCCAAAATTGAATTTGGCACTGATAGAAAAGTGGTCCCACAGAGAAAATATATTTTCAATATATTTTGGGCAGAGAGGCCTTCTTAATTAATGTAGAGGAAATTCTAAATGGAAGAGTCCTGCTCATAGATGTATAATGAATTAGTGTTCTGTGTTGAACAAACTGCAGCATTTTTATTTCAATAATGTTAAAATCAATACATTTTCTTTTCACTTTCTAAACAGCAAATGAGGCTTTAAAGAAAATCTAGGCATATATAGAAATGCATTTCAGCCAGCTGTCCTTTCAATGGTGATAAAGTCCTTAAACTAAAGGGCCTCTATAATCCTTATAATGTAAAATGTTTCTTCTTCATGTCACATAGTTTTGTTCTTCTTGTTCCCTTAATTTGGCAGTATTTTCTCTATTAGATATTGCTGCCTAGATATAATGGGCCAGATTCTCAGCTAGCAAGCATGAATAGAGAATAACTTCATTGAAGTCAATTACATGATCCTGGATTCATTCCAGTGTGACCAGAGTTGAAATGTGGTTCAATATGGGCAGCTGCCATCCCTGCCAGGCTGGATGAGGAGATGATTGAAGAGTTACTGCAGTTGTGTATGGTTCTAGCAGAAGGATGGTCCTGCCAGCTTTCAGTTGTGCTCTCACCTCCAGCTTCTTCCAAAAGCAAAGATTAAATAAAGCAATCTCACTTTTATTCCCCAAACTTCAGCTTTGTGTCTCCAGTCTATGCAAGGTTGAAGCTAAATCCAGCTACATGCCTTCACACCCTGCCTAACCTTTGACAACTATCTCAAGAAAGCAAATGTATGTGTTAGTCTTTATTTTCTTTCCTCCTGCTCAGAACGATTTTAGGATTCCCTAGATAATTTTTATGTTTGTGGTGTTCTGTACTGGTGATGCTATCTTAGGAAGCTTGCTTCTCGCTGTGAAATTGCTGCTCCCTGTGATATTCCTGGAGGCTGCTTCCCCATTCCTGGAGAAAGTTCTGGTTTCCGTCTCTGTTGTGTGATGATAACCACACTGTTCCCATGGCCACCTACCCAGCAAAATAACTCCCAGGTCTTTGTCGTGGAGAGACTAATGGGGCTATTTTGTATTATAGGTGGGGTTTCCTTGCAACCGTTTTGATTTCCCTGTTCTGCACACTAGGACAGTCCAGAGATCCTGCACTACAGAGAGGAGAGGTTTTGTGTGACTCTCTGCCGGCTCTGTCCTATCTCCTGAGATCCATCCCAGAGGCATTAGCTGGCCTTGTTTCAAATGGGAGAGCCAGCTCTGACTGATATTGCTGGTGAGAAACATTCAGTTTATACTTTTCTTGCTGCAGCTAAAGAACTGAATTCTGTGATATCTTTACCAATAGCAATTCATCTCAGCTAGTTAGAAATGCCAAAGCTATGAAAAAAGGTCTGAAGGGGAGAGAGGCCTCTGTGGTGAGGCTGGTTTCCTAGTTACTCTGAAGGGCAAAGAAGAACATGGTATGTTCAGATTCCTTACAAATGCTACCTGCTGTGAGAACTTCCAGGAACACACAAGTCTCTAAACATTCAGTATCACCAAGAAATAAACACAACAATGAAGCCAACAGGCCTGTTCTTCACTGGAGTTTCCCAAGTTCCTAGAGTGAAGTGTGTTCATATCTACCACTGAAGTGGGCATTAGATTAAGCTAAGACTCAGCTGAACTGTAGCTAAAATAGTTTCTTTTGAAGTACTTTTTATCATTACATATCGGATATTTTTGTGCTATGTGGGCACATTCTCAACAACAGAACTCTATTAATAAAATAAACTTAACAAATTCTATCTGTATGGGCACAAGGTTTACCTTGAATAACTTATATGATGTATACTCATAGGATGTATGCAGCCTAATTACAAAATTTTTTATTATTTTTTTTTTAATTATCAGAACTTAGAAGTTATATAAAACCTTACCTTTTATAACTATTTAGTATTATGTAGCATTTTTTTTGCTGATAATAGGTATGCATCAAAGGCTGTTATTTTGGAACAAGTAGTTCTACTAGGAAACTAGAAAAATGTGCCTGATTTTTTTTTTTTCAATTAATATTCTGCTTCCACATATGCATTTGTGAGATGAAGATATTTGTTGTGCAGTTAGTCAACAGGGGTAATGAAAATGATCAAGCAGATGAAGAGATGCTGAGCACAAGCCAAAGAGTCAACAAAGTCAAGGAGGACTGTGGACCTAAAAGATAACACCTTGGTCACAACACTGCTAATATCTCTGTTTTTTCAGGACAGAGAAGTATCACACTATGCTCTCACACTATACTCTCACAAAGCTTTGCAAAACTGGGGCCTTTGAGTCACCTGAGAGAAGCTGTCCAGAAGCAATGTGTGATAGGAAGGGAGTTAAGGGCAAAGGAAAGCACTGTAAAAACAGACTGGTGCTAATACAACACAAATGCTCCTTGAAGCTGAAAATGAGAAAGCACAAAAGCTGTCAAGTGGAAAGATGAAGGTATGAGTAAGAATCATGTACCTCTGATGTTTTTTGCCCTTTGTGCTATGTGTCTCATGCCTTAGGGTAAATGAATAATACTCTGTTTTGAAGACAAATTAAGTTACTTTAATTAATGCATTATGCATTGTTTTGAAGACAAATTAAATTACCTTAATTAAATTGCTGGTTTTATGTTCTCAGGAAAAAAAAAAGCCAAACATAACCAACTGTATTCATATGTCAATGGTAGGGGCAGCTTTTGGGATCACACATGTAATAGGAATGTGGAGGGCTGGAGGGAGGTGCACCATGAGCAACCCAGACCACAGCTCTCTGGGTCTATCCAAAAAAATTAGAGGGATCCCAAACACTGTTGTTCCCAAAACCTTTACAGCCACAACTGGCTTTTTCAACTTTCAAACCCCAGATGCTTTAGTGCCACTGCATTATGTCCTGAAATTACAGGAGTCTGAGTGGCATATCTAGACATCATAAAAAACCCACCTTTTTCAATAGTTTTCTTATCATATAGAACCAGAAATTTATGTGGTTTCTCTCTGTTCCTCTGTGAAAAATGAGCTAAGACCTCTTTCCCTGGCATGTTATTGCAGTGACATAAATAGGTAAGCTAAGTATATTTTAAAGAGGGGGCATTTAATGACTGGTTGTGAAAAAACAAGAGGGACTGACTCTATTATTTTGGAATTTAGCCAAAGGAAAAAAAAAATGAAAGCAATTTAGGATATTGTCTGTCATTGTCTCAAGCTGAAACTTTGAAAATTGCAGTCTGTATCTTTATACCCTGGTATACATCTTTACACCTTTAGATACTTATACTTGTGCTTATGTCTTCATATCTTTATTATCCTGCAGAATTTAGCTCCACCTAATTTTAATTCTTAGAAACAAATGTGGATTTATCTTTTGTGCAAGGTAGGATCATAGCCTTGATGTAAACCAAGAACATGTGTCTCAAAAGAAAATCCAGGCAACTGAAATGGAAAATAATTAAAGGCAACATAAACACCCATGATTTTTAAACACTTTCTAAAGTTTTTATGGATGACTGGAGCAGAGTCTATTTTTGGGCTGAGCAGTGCTGCAAATTCATTAACCTAATAGGAACAGAAATAACATATGATTAAGGTGCCCTGAAACATTCTGTAAACTCTGCTGAGAACTCCCTCCTGTGTTATTTCTGCCTTTGAAATGTTCTGCACCAAAGCACGGCAACAGCACCTGCAGGCAGCTCAGGCTGGGGAGGAAAGATAAGGATGCTCTGCCCCTTGTTGTATCAAGAGAGAAGTATCAGGAAGGAGGATTGTGACTGTATTTGTTGGAATTTGGTAGGGGTTAGGATTTAAACATTGCAAAACTCCATGAGAGCTGTGATGCCAATATAGCATCAGGATATCAGTATCAGCATAGTCTAACGTGCCTAAACACAGACATCATTGTTGAGGATGCCTGTGCTGTTGCTATTTCATCATTTTAATTGCAATAATACCTAGAGGTGAAGCTGTGCTGTGCCAGCTGCACGCAGTGCATGACAGTACAGCTACATGGTGTGTCTGCACTCCACTTATTCTGCTCCACTTACAAAAAAAATACCTGTGACCTCAGCTTTGAGGTGATTTAAGCAACTCTGCCTGGCTGCAGGGAAGAGGTAAGGTATAAAACCCCACCCACTTTTCATGCTAAATCTGAAGCCTCTCTTGAATGCACCAATTTCCAAAGGCCTTTCAACTATTTTCATGGAGGGAAGAGAAGATTTGCTGTCTCTGTTGGATCCTGTTTGCTCACTTGATGTGAGTGTTAATCCCTGCAGGCTAGGGAGCAACAGTACCATGTCGTGCCAGGCCTACAGCCAGCACCCTCACCACTCAGAGCATCTCACAGCCTGCAGAAGGCACAGCCACACCTCCTGCCCACAATACCTTTGATCTTAGCAAGAAGGATCTCAGGTGATGCCCCAGAACTCATTAACAGAATTATAGAATTAATGGAAAAGTATGGAAAAGGTCTCTAAGGTCATTGAGTCCAGCCTTAAACTAGCAATGTCACACCCACCACTAAACCATGCCCCTAAGTGCCACACCCACGTGTGGAGGAAACAGAAGGGGGAACCTTCCTGAAACAGTTTTTCAAGACTGGTGGAAGAGCATTGTGTTGTGTCACAGGCTATGATGCACACAGTTCCTCCATCGCCCCTCCAAGGAATTCAGGCATTAAAACTTCAACACCTTAAATTATGCTGCTAGGGTCGGGAGCTGTGATGCCTTAGGTGGGTATCCAAGCCAGACATGCTAAAGCTCACACAGAATTTCCAAGCAAGTAAGTAAAAATAACATTCCTCTTCATGTTTTTGCTTTCTCCAATCTGACATGGATTAAGCAAACACACAGATAGCAGCAGATGGGGGTGCCAAAGAGAAGGATGTTTTATAGAGATAATTGCACAGCTCACCTCTAGTCATGGCAGTGATTTCAGGTGCTGCCAGTCATTTCAGTGGCTGCTTAGAACTGAAACAGAGGAGCATTCCTCTTGTAGGTCCTCAGTACAGGTTTCTGCAGCACTGAGGTTGGCAGTTTGTGATAGATCTGCTCGTCATTTCTGCTCTTCATTGGCATATGACACCTTGGGATGCATGCACTGTCCTTTCCTTTACATTTTGAAGGTGACTTCTATTTCCCCAAACTTTAATTGCCAAATGCTTTTGAGAAACATCTCCATGGAACTGAGATGCTGCTCCAAATCCTTTGCAAGTGCAAATTAACTAATCTTGCAGAAGTAATTGACAGAAAAGTGATTTCCCTTTGTTATGACAAAGAGTATTGTAGTATGAGAGTAATGACTACAATTTAAGCAGCTATGATTTGTACATTAAAGAGCTCTAGAACTGAATATTGCTCACAATGAAATTTAAATTGCATTTCTTCTGCATCTAGCTGTTTATAAATAACACTGCAGTTACAGCCACAATAGTCATTTTTGTCGCCAATTTCTTGTTGCAACTGACAATAGAAATAAAAGATCTAGCTATCTGATGGCCACTGCAATAAATGGGGGTTAGAATACTTCTTATTAGGCTCAAATTTTGCTAGAAAAGGATAGAAATCCCTAGATACAAGCATAGCATTAAGGGAAAGTGCCTTGAAAATTTAAGCAAACACTTAGCAGCTATCATCTCTTTCTATAGCTAGTAATTAAAAAAAAAAAAACAAACACCAAAACAAACATGTCTTATTGAACTTTGTCATATAAATTGGGATTTTGATACAAATTTTTGGCTTGGACCTAATTCTCAATTTATCTGGAAACCATATTTAGATATGTTTTTTAATAATGCACTGTAGTAGCCCTCAAAACCTGTTGGATCCTGCACACACAAGTACTTGCACCAGTCTGCAACAAACTGTACATCTTTCAGTGATTTGTAATGCACCCTGTTCCTGCATCCTTGGTGCAACAACCCTCTCTGACCATGCACACTGCTGGCATCCTTTATTTACAGTTAGCGTGTGAGACTGATCTTCCCGTGTGTAAGGGAAGGTAAAGACAGTCCTGCTTATGGTTTTGATATTTTTGCAGCTCATCAGCATGTCAGAGCCCACCAGGAGCTCTCTTTGATCCTAGCAGGTCTTCCTAGAGGTTAGAGTTCAAATCCAGCACCTTGATGTGTGTTTTACTATGTGCGGATATGAAATCTCTGTGGGCATTGCTCAGCAGCATCTGAGCAGGTTAAGCTGCTCACGCTGCTGTAGTCACTGTCATGTCCTTGCTGCATTTTATAGATGAGCAGGGGCTGTCCTTTTCCCAGGGATGGTGATGCTGGAGCCACAGGTGGGAGAGGCAGCCCCATTCACAGTGGGAGCAGACTGGTCTCCAGTGCTCTTCCTCCAGCCCAAGTGCCACACACATGTGCCCAGAAACTCTGCTTCTTCGAAATGCTTTCTCTGAGAAATCTTTTCTTTCTATATATATTTTCTTTTGCATATATTTAAAGCTTTTCTTTGTATATATTTAAAATATTTTTGATTGTTCTGCACTTGAGCCATTGCCATCTCATTTCTCACAGTTTTTACAACAGCAATGAGTCTCCAATATGGGGTTTCAAAGAGGAAAAGGGAGTGTTTTGAGGCAGGGCATGGGGTTAATAAAGCCTGCAAAGGAGGTGACACTAAGAAATGCAAAGCAAAGCAAACATGGGCAGTGCTCTATGATGTGTGTTGGCTCAACTAAATAGAAATGAGTATCCATTACGTTTTTATAAACCAGGCAAAAATAATCAGAATTAGAGATAAACTAGCTCGAGTGTGAGTACAAGCTCTGCTGCATGCTCCTCTGTGATAATGGGATAAGTTACAGATATAAAGAACTTTTTTTCTGCAGCATGTGAATTATCTGGCATAGCTGAATATGCAAGATTTTAAGACATACCCTGGTTTTCTAGTGGCCCTCTCGGAGAATGAGTAAAAGATCTGAAAGATCAATAAAAAAAAAAAAAAAGCTAAAATCGCAACAAAGAAGCTTGTGAATAATTTTGTGTATGAGGGACTCTTCTGTGATTTTTTTGCAAGCATCCCTAACATTGTTTTTTGCTCCTCTGATCCTTTCTTACCACTTTGTAACTTTAAAGAGGTACAGATATCACAACTGCCTAATGCCTGAGAAGGAGAAAATAAGCCTCCCTGTGTTGCCAAAAAGCATAAGAACATGAGTAATGGGAAAAATAGTTTTATGTGACAACTGGTGAGGATTTACCTTGAAAAAAGGAATACTCAATCTGAAAACTTACACCTTGAAATTGGTT
The DNA here is from genome assembly GCF_050655825.1 of Lonchura striata. Classification (NCBI taxonomy): domain Eukaryota; kingdom Metazoa; phylum Chordata; class Aves; order Passeriformes; family Estrildidae; genus Lonchura; species Lonchura striata. The sequence continues at coordinate 68,542,461 of NC_140703.1, forward strand.
GTAATTGGAATCCATGATGGTAGAGCAAATTGGAAACCTTTTAAATAGCGGCTAAAATAGTTTTTCTGTTACTGAGATCTGTGTATTAGCTTCAGTCTGAGAATAAATATTTTGAGTCAAGAATTTTTTGATAGAAATCTATAATTACTTTTGCAATATTGCTGGTATCCATCTACTTAGCAAAGACTCTGACTTTATTAGCTATTCAATCATCTGAAATACTCTATTACAAAATGCTTAGGGAGAACAATGTCTCTGCCAGATTCTGCAGCTGTTGGGTTGTGTGTTTAATAACCTGTTATATTTCAAACCCCGTAGAAATTAGTCACTGAAATGTCTCTTCTTTTAATCAACCCCCAGGTTAAAGATATGGTCAAACTAAAGCCTTATTGAACCTAGCTTCACAGAATTTTTGTCCTCCCCTAAGATTTAGATTACCTCAAATTCTCTGTCAGCAATCTCTGTTCCTCAAAAATGTTCAAAAATTTGTTATTTTAAGGTCATGTCCTTGTGCGTATGACAGTTTAGGGAGACTCTGCCCCAATCTCAGCAGGAGCAGGGATGAGGAACTCCTCATGCTGTGCTTCCTGAGCTGTGACACCCACCCTTGATCTGGCTAGCAATCCTATCTGATGATAAACCTCCAAACTGCCAAGAAAATGATGGAAATAAGGCCACACCTGCTAGTGAGGATGCAGCCCTAGTGTAAGTGGGAGTGATTAACTCCCTATCCCTCTCCTTCTTTTTCCATGAGGTTGTCTGCTGGAGGCAGCCTCAAGAAATCTTTCTGTGACCTAGGGGAGTATTATTCTCTGTGCTCTGGCCAGCTCCATGTCTTTTCTCCAAGAGACACTATAGGGGCAAATAACTATGGGAAAGTCTCTGTAAATTTGTCAGGGCTTAGAAAGCATGTAAAAATGCTAGGGACCATGTATCTGGTTCTCCTGGTAGAGCAGCACCCATTTGTAAATCCCACATCTTTTCTGCACTTGAGGTGTCTGTGGCTGACTTAGTTAAGGAGGCCTGTCACTATCTACAACTTATAAAGCCAAGATAGACAAGAAAATACTTCTTTTCTTGGAGGCTTCGAAGAGCTCAAGTCTTGTAGGCCATTGCAGTAAAGAAAGAGAAATACTGGGATCCACAAAAGGGAGGGCAAGTCATGATAGTCGTCATTTAAAATATCAGTTTATAGAACTGAGGAATGAAATGACCTAGTATCTAGTTTGTTCCTCTGACATTCTCTCCTTTGCATTCCTTTGCCGTGAGTTCAGTCTGTATCATCTCCTCCACAACATATCATCACCCTCTGCTGCTGGTCCCCGATGAGGCCAGCTGAAAGGCACGGAACACAAGTGAATCAAACTGCAAACTAAGACTGCTTAGTGGGTTTCTCAAGCATTAGAACTCCAGGGACAAGAGATTTGGCTTACAGTTGGTTAGGAAAGTTTCTGCAGCTGCCTGGAGGTGGGAAAACAAAACCGTGTCATTATTTTTACTTTGTTAATGAGACATCAGGGTGGGTCTCTACAGCTGGAAAGACAAAGGGTAAATGGAAGTCAGGCCTATTGCACACATTCAACAGATGTCTCCCAGCCTTCCTGGAGATGATGGTAATGAGAGCAAATAGTTCCTAGCCTAGCCCATAGTGAAGGCTTTCTATGGCAGGAGGACTTTGCAGCATAGTGACTGGACAGACAGATAGCTTCACAGCCCCGCTTCGCTCAAAACTCACTTAAGGGTTGGGGAGATAAGATGACAACAACAACAAACAAAAAAAACCAACCAAACAAAAAAAAATCCCAAACAAAATCAACAGGTAGAAGTAGTAGAAATGAAAAGTAGAAGGAAGAATGAAAGTGCACATTCACTTAACCATGATCAGATGAGCATGAGTTGCAGGGTACTAAAGAAGTAGGTTTTGAAGATGTTATTTTGAAGATTGTTACTGTGTTAGCTAAGTTAAAAGTTAAAATTTAACAGTATTTAAATATTTTAATTATATAAATAATATAAATATATAAAAGGTTTGTTTAAAATTTACTATGTTAACTTTAAATATAAGGAAAAGGAATCCAGAGAGGCAGGTGTTAGTCTATCATTAACTGGGAAAAGTAAAGAATAGTCAGTCTCATAACTGTAAGTTTTGATAAAAAAGATGAGCTCAGAACAGGGAGACCACAAGTTTGTGTTCATGAGGAGGATAAGAGGATGACACTTTGATCTCCTGAAACCAGGATGCGAAAAGCTGTGTCTTGTATGGATTTAAACAAGGTAGTTCAGAAGATGCCTGAATTTTACAATGAGGATGGAAGGCTGGCCTAACATTGTGAGTATCTGATTTTCACAGAGCAAGATAAAAGCTTTGGAAGCCAGAGAGAGCATCTTTGTGGTGGTGCTTCATGTGTTGCTGCATTGTCACAGCAGTAAAATGAAGGACAAAAATGTCCAAAAATGTTTTAATGGCAGTGCCTCAAATGCTAAGTCAGTAGCCCATTTACATCATCCTGAAGTGCAATCCAAATTACTTAATTACTTTTTTTTATGAAGACTATTGTGCTTATTTTCTGTCACGTAGTGTCCAGCTTTCCCAAGTCTGGTTCCTGTACATTCTCAAAGCTTCTACTTTCTGACTGGACTTACAATTTCTTGAACACTTTTTCTCCTTTTTTTCCTCTGATCACTTTCTGTGGTGGACTCTCTCAGTGCCTAATTCCTGTGTTATCATACTCACTATGGCATATTCTCTGATTTCAAGTTCTTCTTTAAAACACTTCTGGGTAGCTCTCCAGGGAAAATTGTCTCATGTGCTGTTGTCTGTTTCATTTATCCCAAAACATATCCTTGCTCAGGTTCAAGTACATCCGTTTCACATCTCTTTATTTGATGTCACTCCTCAGCCCTTCCTGCTTTTCTCCTTCCTGCTCCATTGTTTTAATTCTCTGTGTTCATCTGATTTACTGTGTCATCTGTGCCAAAGCTATTTGGCCAATTCTCATCCTAATCATGGAAATTTACTCCACAAAGATGGAGTGAGAGCAGTTGTTCTAGTGTTGCCGATACACCAGGACCTGAATCTGGGATTGATTTCTTTCTTGCAATAGCATGCGTGATTTTGGCAATATTGAATAATGAACCTGCTTTCATTTAGAGTACTCAATACCAAATGTAAAATTTAACAATGATAAATTCTGGGAAAAAAAAAAAAATCTCTTTGTATTGTAATTGTCTGTCTACAAACAATGTCATCTGGCAAACAGGAATCATTAGAGAAGTTCCTTACAATGCAGTCATAACTGGGAACAAGATGGATTTTTCCTGATTGTGTAAGCCATTAAACCAATGTGACAGACAGTGTTGCCTTCAGCAGCCTACAGCAGGGAAGACTCTAAAGACTACATTTATTTTGAAAAACTTAAAAATATTTTGAAAGTTCTAATCTCAGGAATAAGGAGGAAGACTAGGAATTGTTGCCTGGAAGTAGTGAAGCTACAGGAAGGAATAGCATAAATCCTTCAGTTCATCAAGGACAAAATATTTTTCCATAAATACACCTTGATTCTCCCTTCATGCTTCTTTTTCACCTGTTATTCAGCTCATTGAAGCTACATTTTCTCCAAGCATCACACTTTGGCTGAAAATACAGCATGGCTTCTTGCCAGATAAAATGGCTTAAAGATATTTCTGTGCTTATTTGATTTGCTATGAATGGACAGAACTTTTGGGTTTTTCACCATCATCTCCTCACATTCCTGCAGCAAATCTTTCCTGTTATGCTCTGGGTCTCCCAAATTCCTTGCCTCTACAGGTTAGGGGACACTGAAAAAATGTGTAACCCTAGAGAGTGATGACAGCTTTTGCAAAGCATGTTGTTGACTTGTACAGATTCAAGCATGGGATGGGATCTGTCAGGGAATTTAGCCATGGGCCCAGAGACTGCCTGGGAAAGCAGTTCCCTGGCCAATGATCCTTGTGTAAGTCTGAGCTGACACACAGGTGATAGTCTCCAGAACTATCAAAATCCCCTGTATGACGTACCCACATAGCTTTCCTTTATGGGACAGATGGATAAAAAGAGAGGAGACATGAGTAAATGTCTCTAGGCATCACTAAAAGGACAAAAAAAAAATGGTTTTGCTGAATCCTGGTTGCCAGCTTGGTGCTCTCAGAACAGCCTGAGGATGGAAAGCACCCATCAACTGTGTGTGCACATTTTCATGCAGCTGCACCTTGGTGAGTGCCTGTGATGTGTGGCTCAGTCCTTTTCCTGGCCATGTCACTGTAAGGAGGTGACGTGGATGAAGGAAATCAGCTTTGAACTGACACAGGTATAACACTGACACATACTAGAAATATTTCAAAGCCATTCAGCACCTCCTCTTTTCTCTGAGCATTTACTTCTTCTGGCCCTTCGTGGTCTCCCTGACCCTTGTCACATGTCTGTGAGCTGCTGCCACTTCATCCCTGAGTTATGCCAGGAGTTATGGATTTGTGCAGTCCTGTTTTATGATGATGATTTATCATTTGTATTAAAGTCATGACTAGAGGCCTCAAGCAAGATCAGGGCTTCACAGTGCAAGTCACTGGAAAACATGTATTAGGAGACAGTCCTGCTCTGAAAAGATCACAAACAAAAGGTTTGTAATGAACTGAAACATGGAGATGTGAAATGCAATACCCAGTGCCTGAGGAAAAGCACCGGGGCAGGGAGCAGCAGCGTTCCTGTCCTCTGGCTCCTGCCTGCCCATGTCCATACACTGCCATCAGGTACTCCACCCCATGTCCTCCTCTCCAGGGGCTGTGAAGGGGCTGGCACCTTCCTGCCTCACCACAACTCTGCCCAGGACACGCATCCCTGCCTCCCCCACTGGGTGCTGCAGTTGCATTGCTCTCATGTTAATCCATCTCCCTTGTTAAGCCAGCATGCCTGTGTTTGCCACTTAATCACATCCCCAAGTGCCACATTTACCTTTTTTTTGGAGCCTTACAGGAATGGTGATATCACCACTTCCCTGGGCAGCCTGTTCCAGTGCTTGATCACCCTTTCAGTGAAGATTTCTTCCCTCATATCAAATCTAAATCTCCCCTGGTGCAATTTGAGGCCATTTCCTCACATCCTGTCATTTGTTATCCTGGGAGAAAAGAGTGTTTTCACCACTGAGCTGATAGCTGTCCCTACCAGCAGTTTTTGGTTGTCACCTCCGAAGCGAGACCAGATGGCTTCATTTCTCTTCAGAGCAAAATAAAACAGGTAACTAAAAATGATTGCATTCTTATGTATACAAATCTAAGATATATTTGGTGCAAGACTGACAGCTGCATCCTATCCCCACTTATGAGGTTTAGATCTCACTTTTGGCTCCATCCAAACACTGCCCTTGCTTTGCAGTACTTAGGGGATAATTGGAGAGTAACATTTTTCCTCCTTTTGTAATTGTTATTGCACTTGGCATTATGACCAGAGCTGTTCTCTGCATATAAAAATGCAGTTCACAGAGCTTAACCTCAAAGATGGGTGTGTGGACGAGCATCAGCCCTGGGCTTATATGAATAATATATTGAACAATGTTTTGAAAATGTTGTAGGCCTAACACTTCTGTAAGTGCAAAACTACATAGAGAAGAAAAACGGGATGCAGGCTTGGTCTGAAGATTTTCAAAGAGGAGGAAGCCAGACTGTGCTTACAAAAAAAACTGGTTATGCCCTTTAGGAAAACAAGGAAGTAAAACCACTGAGAGGTGCTCTGTCTCACACTGCTCATAGGAGCACTAGTGCAGTAGTCAAGAATAGGCACACTGAGATGGCATTAGGGTGACAAGTAGGTAGTAAATTGAGGGGCTCTAGAGGGCTTACAGTGAGGGCTTACAGGAGACTCTGATGCTGGCTAGACTCCAAAGCCTGCTAGAAACAGCAGAAGATGCTGCTCCCAAAGAACCTGGAAATCGTGTCTTGCATCTAAGGGCAATGGAAACATTATCACACTGGCAACGCCACTGCCAAAGTTACGTGGAGGGCAACCTATCCTTCATCAAGCTTTTGTAATGAGGAGCTTGACAGAGAATGGCACAACTTGTAGCTCCAGGCAGATAGTCTGTCTTGCAACATCTGAGCCAACTTTTGGAGCTTTCATGACAGAATGTGCTCACTCCAGCCAATATATCCTCCATCCACTTAATAAGAACCCTGTGACTGTGGCAGGTGGCACCAGGCAGACATTTTCTACCTACCCAATTAATCTTCAGTGTAGCTCGAGGGCGCAGCCAAGACCTGCATCACAAATACATCAAAGAGTGTTTGCAAGACATAGGAACTCCTCTTTTCCTCTCAGAACTAGAGAGGGTCCAGCCTTCCTAGCTCACCTGCATCTTTCCCAGGTGTCCTCCACAATCTGCTCTGTGTGTCTGTCTAATTCCTTTCTTCATAACACACTTCAGCCTATGTTGATTATACCTTCATTATATAGCCACCATATAATGCCACAAGGAGTGGAAACTTCCCCCATAAATATGTTTATAAAGAAATTTTTTTACCACTTAAACCTTTTGCATGGATGCAAATAACATCACAGTAAGAAATCTGTGATCTCATCCCTAGTAGACCTTTGATGCTGTTTAATTCATCTCCATCCTTTTTTTTTTAAATTTTTATTTTCCTTTTTGTTTTGAATTTAGTTTTTATATTTTTTATTCCTTCTATAAAATAGACACAGAAGTGGTGCTGGCCTTCCTCACAGTCAGTCCAACTATCACCCTCATGCCTTGGCAGAGATGTCACATATGTCATGTGCTACTTTATACATTGATCAAGAAGCAGCATCAGCCCAAAATGGATCATCAAACAAATGCACTTTTCAGCCATTTTTATGCTCTGTCTGTGTGAGACAGCTATTGACAATCCAGCAATTCAGGCTAGTTTTCCTTTCCCTTTGTTATCAGAAATATGAGGCTGATCTGAGCTTCTTTAAGGGTGAGATGCAAAGCAAGTAGAAGACACAATTTTATGGCACCAGCCTTTGCTACTTCCACTTCTCAGTGAAAAATAATCTAGTTCTGATGTGGCATGTGGTCTGTAAAGCAACTTGTCATCACGTTCCTTCAGGAAATGTGGTGCAGCTGAGCTGCCAGCGGGTCTCCCCTTCAGTGTCTGAGGCTCAGACACCCAGTCTGCCATGGGAACTCCCTCCTGAAAATAGGAGGGAAATACAGTAAATACAACACCAGCACAAAGAGATTTGGGAGTCAAATCACGGCAATTTAGTTCTGCAAAATGCAGCTCAGACCATCTGTTAGCAGAGTTTGTGATGTCTTCCTGGGTGCTGCACTTCTCTTAGGCAGTTGTTATTTACCAGACAACCTCAGGCTACAGCGTCAGCCAGCGGTGCCTTGCAGGCTGCATCACAGCTCGTTCACCGACTGCAGCAGCACTTTAGGAATAAACATTACACCTGTGAGATGGAGATGTGTTATTAAAGCCATAAAAATAACAACATTGCTCCTAAGTGGAGAAATTTAGTTCAGTGTATATTACTGTTAAATGGCAAAATTACAGTTGTAACAATATGGGGATGTAAATGAAATTGTGTATAACATCGTGTAATCATTAAAATCCATATAAATTTTGCTCACTCAAATTAAACACAAGTGACTACTGCTTGACACCTGAAACATTAGCATAATATTCATGCCATATGGCTGGCATTTTCTGTTTCTTATATGTCACTCTTCATTCTTGTCAGCTGCTCATGAGCACTTGCCAGATAATATCTACACTGTTGCCAAAAACGTCTAACATCTGGTGTGGTACTGGTTAAACACTCTGTAATGTTTCGAACTTTAGTGTTCCCATCTATGCACTAGAAAGCTGGTCCTTGGAGCAGATGTTTAAGCTTTGTTTTTAAATTAACTTCAGTCTGCTTTTGTGTCAGTGGTGTGTTTCTATGCTCCATCATGTTGCTGCCTTCTGTGAGATGAATGTGCTCAACAGCATCCAACCTTAAAATACATCAGCTGTCATGATAAACTCTGTGTTAAAAATGCAGCTCAGACCACCTAGTAGCAGAGTTTGTGATGTCTTCCATTTCCCTCTGTCCATGTGATCCTCCTTGCAACACAGAGATGTGCATCTGCTCAATGACCTAAATGCCACTGGTTCCTGGAGCCCTTCTCTGATTCAGAAATTGGAACAGAGGTTCCTAATGCCCAAATGAGCCTCCCAAGGTATCCAAACCACAAAGGGGCTTAAGGCCCCAGCACTATATGGACATGGTTTAGAGCTATGTCTGCCCCAGCTAGGGATTGGACAGCGAGGTCTGCACTGGCACCCAGGCTTGCACCTGAAGTGGTCTCTAACACCACCCTCAGCTTACAGGATTTGAGGCCACTGAGTGGATGACTGAGAACAGGAGACACATTTTTGCCCCTATAAATACCCCTTAAAACAGTCCTAATGACTAAAACAGGAATTCTCTAATGTCTTCTGCATGGAAATCTGCTCCTGCTGAAATCCATATAGTTGGATGATTTACATAATGAGATTAATGATGAGACAGGCACATGAATGCTGTTGAATTAAACAAACATCCAATTTCATAAACAATCTGGTTTTGTGGATAGGACATGCATTTCCCTTGGGGCTGTAAGCTTAAAAGTCTCATTTACACCTCTGGAAAAGAGGAGTCCTTGTTTTTTTGCTTTGCTCTTCTTTTAATGGAGAAAGGAGTTATCTTACCTTTTGCTCCTTCAGGTTCTCTTCCAATTGAAGGCACTTCCCATTTAAAACACTGGGTTGAATTTTGAGACACTGTGATTAAGGACATTTATTGAGAAGGTGCTAGGACATTCTTAAGTGCCCAGATGGCTTTGTATGAATAAAAATGGAGAAAAATAGAGTGCTGGAGAGATGTGACCTCTGACCCACAAGAACTGGATGGTTTTACCCTGCTGGGCCGCTTTACTTCATAAAGACAATGACCTGAGGCATTTCTTTTTTACATTGAGGCATTTTAATTTGGGCTACCCTTTGACACAGGCCATCCTTTCTGAGCCCCAGCTTCCCTGTTCTGGCTGCCATACCGGCATACAACAAAAAAGTGACAGCTGAGTGTATAAGCTTCCCATCTAACACAAGGCAATAGACAGAGGTATGAGCAGGCAGAGAGTGTGGGTAAATGTATAAGTTCATGCTATAAGCAGTGTTGTTAGCATGCTATCACCAGCATCAGTGATTTTTGCCATACACTCATTTTTGCCATGTGGGATGCATAAACACTGGATATTCAGGCTATGGCTCATGCCTCTCATTCTTCTCTTCCTGCATGTGCAGACCTGCTCAAATGGAAGAAGGGCTGGCAGAAGACTTCTGCACTACATATATCAAAAAGTAGATTTTCACAATTTTTATTCTTTGCAGACATTTCTGCTGCTATAATGTATCCCCGGAAATTACCCATCTTGGATAATGGATGGAATTAGATTAGAAACAAGACAAGATGCAATGATTCACTGAGGATTACTTGGATAAACTGGTAAAATGGGGTCTGCAGCTGGGCCTGTCAGCACCTGGTTTGTGTACACACAGAGGAATCACAGAGGATTTTATCCTTGGCATTAGCTGTAATAGGATAAACGTATTTTCTGTTTATTGTAATACAGTCTTTTATCTACATTAAAAATCATTACTGAGACATTCTCTATCACATAGCAGCTCTTATCACTTACTCCAATAAGGTGTTATCCATGTGAAGTCCCAAAGTTGAAAAAAACTATGATAAAAACAAAAATTCATCTTTGATGAGGAATAAAGACTTTACCTTAGGGCAGAGAACTGCATCAGGCTGCTCCTCAAGTCTACTCTGGGATCCAGGGTAGGAGCAAATGTCAGCCTACTCATTTCTTCATGCAGGCTCAGCTCTTTTCCTAAGGAAAAGCTTTTCCTCACACCAAAGTTTGCAAGCTCATTCCTGAAGTAGATAACCATGAGGGACAGTCTTAATTCAGGTGCTTGGTGTATCCCTTAAAATAATTTTCTACTTCTTTAAGCATTTGGACACTGCTGGAAGTCAGGCTATCAAGACCATGCAAAAGGCATTATAGAGCTGAGAACAGCTGGGATGCTGTTAGGAGGACACTGCCCTGCTTTTCCTCTCACCCCTACTTACTTGTGAATATGCTCATTGACATGTCAAGGGTTTGAATTCAGAGGTAGGGAGCAAAAGTGAAAAACTTCTGCTAATGGATGTTCATGCTGGATTTTAAATTTTTTTGTCCATAGAATTGGTAAATATTTTATTTTACACACAGTAATTGACACTACAGATTTGGCACAATTCTGAACTCCTGAAACTGAATATGTTGGTTATCAAACTATGATGTTCTGCTGCACAAAGATGACTAAAAAGAATGACATAAGTAGATGTTCCTGGAGGCAAAACATGTAGTACAGTGCAGTTCATTACTTAGTAATGTCGCACACAAATGTGATTGTAATCCATCATTTTTACCACCGCCTTGAACATTGTTATAGCCAACTTGTAGGGTCATCCAAGTACCTCTATGACCTAGGCAGTAAGTTCTTTTCAGCTCAGGCCATTGCAAATCCAGCATTTGCAGTGTTCCATTTATGTTGTTTAGTATATGAATGTGAATCATTTGATGAAAATAATTTCAGTGCAAAGGCAATCAGGTGATGTCTGTGACTGAGTGTCAGACAACAGGTTGGGAAATCGGTTTTGCATTTTTTTCTGTTGATAAATTTAGCTATGTGACTCTTTTTTAATGATTCTTTTACATCTCTGTATGGATATAAGATACATTAACAGAAATGTTAATTTCTGTTAACTCAACCCCTGCCCTGTATATCCTTCCTACATGTACTTAAAGCATTTGATTTCTCCCATTCTTTTCAGCAGCCTAATCAGGTTCACAATCAGAAGCATGTAATATTTACAGGGCAAGGCTCTCATTCCTTGCAAGACTGCCAAAGAAAGGCAATGCTGAGCATGGTGGTTGCAACACAAAGCTGCTAAATGTTTCTGTTATGTGCTGCTCAGGGCACCAAAGCCGTGTGGATGGACCAGCACCCCACATATCCCACAGAGGCTGCCCCACAAGTCTGAGGTTAGATGGCACTGGATGCCCATTGTGCAAAACCAACCACGTGTATTTAAATTCAACTTAGCCTGTAAAGTGAAGTACTAAGAAAAAATAATAAGAAAAATATTCTTTCATTTCTGATTTTATTCCTTTCCTTCTCTGCTATTTTACTACAGCATGTCAATGCCTTCTGCTGACATGGGAATCAGTAGAAGTAGCCAAGATTTTGTGCACTGTAGAGGGGGCACTGTGCTCTGGTTTAGGGAATCAATCTTCTTTTCATTGGGAGTATTTCTAACACCTGAGTATTTCTAAGACCTATATCTAGAGAGGATGAAAGGATGAAATAATTGTCTGTATCAAGCCTAATTTTTATCATGGACTTTATCAAAACTTTTGTTGAGATATTTTAGTGTTTTATTTCTCAGAACTCCTCATGAGACTGGCATACTTCCTCCAGCTTCACAATGTCAGAAGCAGCAACTAAAAAGAAAGTCAGTCAAACACAAATAACTCACTGTTAAGAAAATTCAGGGTTTTTTTCCCCAATACTTCTCTAAGATCTATTTTGCTGAATTTTAATGCAGGAAAACTGCTGTTGTCTATTTAAATTTCTTAACTAACATTTAAGGTTTTCACTTGGCTGACACTTCTTAGCCTTGCATTAATCTTGGGATTGTTTCACAAGAGACCCAGGGAACACCCACTGATAACAATGTCAAACATTCAATGTATTTACTGAACGTTTCCACTTGCTTGATCATTAAGGCATGCCTTGGGTATGAGGTCACCGATGTTGTGTAAGTGTAGAATTTATGGGGTGATTTGAACTATAGGGGAGTCCTGACATGTTTTTGGCAAATACTGTCAGATACCATGGACTGATGCCACTCAGAATTGTAGCTCTGGGATATGATCAGGTTCTAGCATGAACATTTTGCATTAAAATTCAAATCTTCTGATTGCAGAGAAGTTGGGAAAAAAGGTTATTTGAACAGACCATACATACACAGGAGAAACCTTTTGCTAGAACACATTTTCTTGTCTGTTAAAACAGATTAATTAAACATTAAATCTTTTTAGAAACAAAAATCAAAATGTAGTTTTAGAAAATCAGAGGAGAAAGATTTACATCAATGCAGCATACAATTGTGCTGTCCTTTTTAATCCTTCAAGCTGGAGAGAGCAGCAAAGCACTAAGAAGGTGCAGTGAGACAGATTCAGCAGCAGCTTGGGCTGTAGCCAAGTCTGGTCGTCCTAAACCAGGTTTGCCAAAGGCAGGAGCCTTGCAGTGCCTGTTCCTGCCCTGTTTAAAGCTCATTTAAATAATGAAAAAAAATCTTCAGTTGGGTATTAGCACCTTTTAGATATAGCGATGATCACTTTGGTTACCTTAGTTTGCCAACTCTCTGTTTGTACTGTTGTGAGAAAAACCTAAGATTTGGAATACTTGATTGAAACCAAACAGGAACAGGACCTGAACCTGTGCAGCTGCTGCCTTTATCACATACCTGCTGCCTGGCTTTTGTGACCCTGATTTTCTTCCAACCTCTTGTTTTGCATGTTTAAATTTCAAGCTCCTTCAGACAAGGTCCATTTCTCACCAGATTTATAGAGTCTGTGATCTGTAGTTGTGCTGCAAGAAAAACAACCATGAAGGCTGCAAAGGCAAAGCCTGCCACTCATGGGAGATTTCAGCAGTTCTATTCCACTTTGTCTGAAACATTGAAATAAGGCCACTTCTGGTGTTGTGCACATTTTAATCCTTTGCAAAGACATCAACCCTGTGACATTAGTCTCTCTAATTGGACTTTGTTTCATTATCTGAACTTTTTCCCTTAACATTTTAAAAATCAAAAAGTGTTGTTGGCTGGTCGCCAAGTATGAGAGACCACAAGTAAATGAACCGCATTTCAGCAGGGATTCTAGAAAGAAATACTCTTCTGGTATTGAATTAAACTGTATTTTTTCATTCCACCTATAATGTAAAGGAAGGAGATGCAATAAAAACCACAGAAAATAGAATAAAAAGTAGAAAGAAAGAGAGATTCTAGTTCAAGTACATATTTGAAAGATAAAGACTAAACAAGACTAGTTGCTCTATGGACAGGGATTTTCATAAAGGGGGCAGGGCTGAGACACAAAATACTAGATTTGACACATATTTTATAGGGATCCTTAGCAGAAATATTTTGTAAGGATTCTTAGTGGAATATGCACAGGATGGTATTAAGGAACAATCCTGCTTTTGATATGTAACATTCATAGTGCTCCCCAGTTTTTAGAAATGTGCTGTCTAATCCAAGGAGTTCACTTCTTACAGGAAAGGCCTTTGAATAATGTTTCAGAAATTCCTGATCTTCCCCCTGGAAGATTTTCAGTATTGCTTTTTAGAAATTACTTTTTTTTATTAAACCCATTTACATGGGATAAATGGGCAAATACTGTCATCTATCCTTATTTATATTTAATAATTTGTATTACCTGTTGGAATAAGGACTATCCTATGACACAGAAAGGACAGTCCCATTTTCCATGGAAAACAAAGTATGAAGTCTTCTGATAAATAACACAAAAATTGGTTTGCTTTTTAGGCAGGCACATTCTGAAGCTGAAAGACTGAGATATTAGAGCAATGAATGCATTAGTGTAGTGAAGCTGACATTATCAGGTGTTGTATATGAGAAATGTCATTTATGAGTTGTCGCACAGCTGTTACTGAGAGGCTATTCAGAGGAACACAGTTCATCATTGTGACTGTCACTGTGCTCGCTGCAATCATTGAACAACCAGGAGTCGTTAAACAGAGCATTTCGTTCACTTTCAGGGCAAATTACACTTATGGTTTATTTATGTGATGGATTCGTTGCTTTCAGGCATCCTCTGTAAGTGCTTTATGATAGCTGTGGTGGCACAGACCTGCAACTCAAGGCCAGTCAAGTGGGATGGATGGATGGATGGATGGATGGATGGATGGATGGATGGATGGATGGACGGGCGGATGGATGGATGGCAGCTGACCTGACTGGGGAGCAGATCCCCTGCACATCCACATTGTGGAGGGTGGGGAGGAGGAGTTTTGGGTAAGGAGGTGGGGATGCTGACCCTTCAGGTCCAATCCCTCTCTCTCACTTGCCAGCAGTTTTGAAGGACAGGGTCAGGTGACTTTAGGCAGCATCCTGACCCTAATTCCAGAGAGGATGGGAATGCAGGAGCTTCCATAAGTGGTCCTACCTTACTGCCTCACCTCAGACTGTGCTGCTGGGACTCCTACTATCCTCTGTCTCTGTAGCATCTTATCCACACTCAGGTGTCTCTCTGCAGCTGCACAACACTTGGAGCAAATGTCAATGCTTCTTTGGGCTTCCTCACAACCACAGCTATTTACACAGGTATTTAAATGCACACCAAAGAACGAAAGTCAGCCCTAGATTTAGGATTTGGACACTGTTGTCTGAATCCCTGCTAACATTTTTAGGCCCAATACTGCATTCAGCCTACCAAGCCTTGATCCTCTAATCTCTCCACACATTGAACTTCCATTGACTTTAACCTGCCCAGCCATATCCTTTAAAGCCAATCTCCCCCAATTATTGCACCACGTGAAGCCCCGCTGGACCTCTAAATCTTTCAAGAGGATTGTAATTTGGTGCATTCCCTAAGGAAAACTTGGAAGGAGTCCAAGGAACAAGGCTTATTTAGGAGGCAGGAGAATATATCTTCTTCAAGAAATACATTTCTTCAAGAAATGGCTCCAAGACCTTAACATGTTGGGCCGTGAAAAAGGAGCAGGTGAGATGGGATTTAATTACAGTGTACAAGTACCTAAGGGTGGAACGCAGAAATAGGTCTGATTCTCTAGCAAAAAGGTAAAATATGAGGTCATGGGCTGAAATTGGAGTGTATATGTCTTAGCAGAAGGCTTCTCTGCATATGTAATAATCTGGAAGACAAGGTAGTGGAAACTGGTGTTAGATGCAGGAACAAATTTATTACCACTGCAGTGTGACCAGGTGTCCCTGCTGATGGTCCTTGTCAATTAAAAGTGGCTCTTCTTCTGTATTTTCTGGTGTTTCAATATAGTGTGCTATTTTGGGAGGCTTCTTCAAAACTGAGCTTCTGGAGATTAAAAGTAGAGGCAATATGAAAGACTAATAGTAAGAAATACATAGGTTTCTTTTCATTAAATGCTTTGATGTTTATGTACATAGTATAGTAGGTCTGACAAAATGGCATCACTCCCTCTATGGGTCTGGTGTTGCACAAGAACATAGTTAATACTGTGCAATTCTGATGAGCTTCTGGCAGGTGAAAAGGAAGGTTTCTGTGACATCACAAATAGAAATGTGGTACTGACATTAATGGGAATTCCACCCTACTAATATTTATGTAGTAGGGGGAAAATAAAAGATCCAGTCTGGGAGATGAGCACAGTATGGGAAGTATGACCTTAAGATTCCTTTAAAAAAAAAAACCAAACAAGGTGTCTTTCCACTAACTTGAAATGGTTTGTGTTTAAGTTTTTGAATCAGTTTGTGCAGGAAACAGCCCAGTTTCAGCTGGTGCCTCCAACTTTGAAAAATACCAGGATTTATGGATGCAGCAGGGACATTGGTCTGCCCTTTTGCAAGCTGAGTGGCTTCATTTTCAGCCATTTACAATCACTTAATCATCTACTAATGAAAAAGCTACTCAGAGAAAAGGTTAATGTGAGATTTAAGTTGGATTTATAGGTCATCAATAAGCAAGTTATTTTAGGCAGTCTACATCAGTGTTGCAAGTTTCCTAAACAGTGTTCAGAGTTGATTTATTCACTCCACCAAAAGCATGAGAAAATAATGAGTAAAGCAGCACTTCTTTCTGCCAATATTGCTATGTATGCTCTGCCCATTTATTTTTTTTTTAATGGCAAATGTCCCATTAACAAGTTTGATAGACTAATCATAACACTACAGCATCTGTAGATTAATTGCAGATGGGGCATGCCTAGGACCTGTGTATCCTTGAAATGTCTCTTCTGAAGTTCTGAGACTTTGATTGCTTGCCCCAGCTTCTCAGAGGACTGTGCTGGGCCCCTCTAGAAATGGCGATGTGACAAGCTAAATCAAATGCTGCCAGGAGATCAGTTTTGGTGTCCCATGGTGGAACGTGTGGTTCTGAGCTGGACAGTCCTGGTGAGATTCAATTGGGCACCAAAGATAGCCCATCAATAGTATTTGTCATCCTAAGCTCCTTCTGCTGTCCCTGGAGGGAGACAAACTCTTCTAATATGCAGCTTGTTTTCAGAAAAACAGTGAAAACTGGTCACACAGGCTGTGCCTAACAGGCCCTGTTTCCAAGCCTGGATTATGCAGTAACAGTTTTGTCTTCTCTGAGGTTTTTCTTGACACTTCTGTTCCGAAACAACTTAAGTAAAACTGAAATTTTGATCTACCACCCTCAGTATTTGTGACAGAAATAATAATATTTAAAATTTTGTTATTAATGCTTCTTTATCAATTTTGTAAATTTTCTAGAGCAGAGACTACTTTCTCTAGGATTTGGACTGGTGAATAGCAGATAGATTAGACCTTGCAAGACAATTTAGCATTTCAAAGCATATTTTGCTGCAGATCGAGATGGGAACAACTTTGTTAATTTCTTCAAAGCAGAAATTCCTGAGAGAATTAATATTAAAAAATACTTTATTCTAAAATTCGTTTCTGTTATTTCAGAAAAGGCATTTTATTAATGCTGGCAAAATGCCTCCCTAGATTAATTTTTGAAAGGAGGAACTAGAGATTTGACCTAATGGTTTGGTTTGGTTTGGTTTGGTTTGGTTTGGTTTGCAATAATTTTTCTCACAGTTCCATGAAAAGAATGTTTTAATAAATAGATTTTGAATAACTTTAATTTTTAGTCCATCCCATCTCCTCACATCTTTCCTCAGCCAAATCTTTTAGCTATGCTAAAGCCTGTACTATATCTAATTTTATTTTGCAGATCAAATTGATTAATTCCCTATGTGCACTAGTCAATAAAATGAATAATGCAGCAATGACACTTTTTACAAAAAGTTTGAGGGATTGTTTGGATTGTTTTATGAAATGAGCTATCTATAAAATCTAGTTATAATATTCAACCTTAATAAAATGCAACTAGACAGCAGAGCCATAAACACGCCAAACCAAGATTCTGTGAGCCTCAGCAGAAGACACACCTCAGCAATGTTTTACTCTGATTCAGCCAGTCATTTGGAGCAACCAACGCATTTAATCCTTTGTTGTTGTTGTTGTTGTTGTTTTTGCTGCTCTTTGGTGTGGTATCATCTGAAGAACTGTCTTTAATAAGAGCTGAGTAGCTAATGGAAAGAAATAATTTCTCTGACCAAGAGATTTCTCATGGAAGAAACTCTAGATTCAGTTATTTTAGCAAACAGTTCTCTTTGACCATACAGGTTATTTCACTAAGGAAATTGTTTTGTGTTAAGGTAATAAAAGAAGCTTGGTGAGGACATCTTTTGCCAAAAAAAGCTGCATCTCTCTGGGGAGCAGTTTTTCAGAATTTTTTTAAAGGGTAAACATGCTGACAGACTGAATATTACTTCACAAGATGCTCTGAGACTAAAATTCAATCCTGTTTCTAGTAACACATTAAATAAGATGAAGTGTAAAATGTACAGGTTTTTGTCTTTAAATTTGATGTAATATTTAATTTCAGAATTTTTAAAGTGCAAAATGTTCTAGAAATTATGTACACAGCCTTTTATTCTTTTGTTTCCTCTATGGTCTTTCCTCCATAATTGTGATACTTACTTTGTTAAGTACTTTATGGAACTTTGGAAAAGAGGCACTAACATAGAAAATGTCTTTGAAGAGATGGAATTAGCTTCATTTGAATGAATGGGGTTTAATTAATTTCTGGCCAAGAAGAAACTATTTTTTACTATTCAAAATAGATTGAAAATCCACTTAGAAGAAAGAATTATATTAAATACATAATAGTAAACTGTGGGGTTGCACTGACTTTACAAATAGTTACTTAGGTGGCTGAAGTAGCTTGAATGAGTTAAACGATCCAAATCTCACCTAAGTCAAAATGCACAAAGACACATAAGGCAGTAACTAGCTGAATGGTATTTCCACAAGATCATTGAATATATTTTCATCTATATTTTGAAATTATACTTTGCTTTCTGATTCCCCCTGAATTTAGAATGGCAAACCCCCTGGAACCTCATCATGTCTTTAGTACTGAGGTAATGATTTTATAAATGCTTTTCTAAAATACTTTTTAATGCTTTTAAAAAATTATCCCATATGTGATTGTAAAATTAGCATTTTGTGATATATCAGTATTTCGAAAGCCTTCAACCAGCCTCTAGGAGCTCACTGACCAATATTTGTGTTTATTTATGCCCATCTCAATCTGCCTTCTATATGGTCATTTGTGCTTTCCATAGTTCTTTGTGCTGTGCCATGTTTAGAGTTATAGGCTGTGTGTTCCTTGGGCAGGGACTCATTCCTGTGAATTTACTGCACTTCACCCAATAAAGAACAGGTTCTCTATGTGGTATGCTGGCTCTACCACAATATAAATAACTTTTTTTTTATATTGGCACAACTCCTTTGAGCCAGAGGAGGAGTCACAAAAAGAAGCAGTGAACAAGCAAAGATTTCATCACTTTAAAATCATGTAGTATGAAGCATGTCTTTCTGTAAGATTTTATCCAGAGAAAGCAAGAACAATATTTTGAGAATTCTACTGATTTTTTTTTCAATTCACATCAGCCTACTCTTAAATCCATTCTGTATCTTTTAATGTATTGACATAGCAGCAAAAAAATAATCCTGCCTTAGGCCACATTTTTTAAGCCACAGATCCAACTACAGATATGATGCTTTTAGTAAATTGACAGGGGGGAGCTGTAAGAGCAGTTTAGTTTATTCATATTATTCCTCTAGGCAGAGTCTCAGCTCAGAGTTCTCTGAGTCAGCTTTGGTGTTCCCTTATTGGGAGACCGGGCATTGTTAAAAAAGTAGGGCTAAAGCAACTCTCCTGTTATAAAAGCCCTCTGGCACTGCCAAATGTTTAGCTCCCTTTAATACGGAAGCTCCCTATGCATGCCAGCTAAACCCAGTGTGGTGCTTCTGAGTCATCTTTACATCAGATCTTAATTCCTGAATTTCTGCTTTAAGTGCTGTAAGCACCAATGAACTCGGTTCCTACATGCCCTTGCTTTTGATCCTGGGTTGATCACTGCTGCCTGTTCATTGTTTTCCATCTCAATTTACATGTGAAAGCAGACCTGCTCCTGACTGGCAGGGACACTGGGGCCTGGGGAGTGCAAAGGCTTGGGGCAGGTGGCTCCCAGTGCTTTGGCCCATCTGCCCCCACCCCACAGCAAGACCTACCCAGTGACCCATGCTGAGAGCAGCCCAGGCTGTGAGTACAGCACGACCTTCTTTCCTGGGAGCAGATCTGCTTAATGACATTAATGAACTCAGAAGAAATGATGCTCTAATGGTAGCAATAGAAGAGGCTTCTCATTGGAACATTTGCTTTCTAGACCCACTGTCTAAAACACTGCTCATACTTTTCAGGAAAGCCCATCAGCCACCAGGCACAATGGTCCTGCCAGCAACAAGCACTACTCTGAAAGGGAGATGGCATTTACAGAGCTAAACCTAGTGAGCAAAGAGGTACTGGGGTCTTTGGTCTGTTGTGAGAAAAATCTCCCTGGAAAGGGAGAGTCCTAGGCCCTGCTCCTTGCTCCCACTTATCTATTTTTTGCAGTTTGTTGGTGACTGTGACTAACATAATTTTTCTAAGATGGGCTGAGTTATGGCTCCACATGTAACTGTAGAGCCTGGGCTCACCTATTACCTGACCAGTGCCAGATCACTTAAAGTGACAGATCACTTAAAGTGACATATAGCTAAAAAATATCAACCTTTACCCTAAACCTAAGGCATTTCCAACGTTCTGTGAAAGCAAACCTTCATCTCAATCCATATGAGCCATCCCCAAACCCCTCTTTCTCTGTACTAAACTTGGGTCCTAGACTTTCTGCTCACTTTGCAAGTTGAGATGCTTAATAACAGATGCTGTTCATGTTCAGCAAGTTTACAAATCCATGATCCAGGAACAGAGTCAAGCAGCTTGGCCTGCTGAAGGCAGCTGTGCCTGAGCTGCCTCCTGCCTGGCTCTGGGCTGCCCTGAGAGCTGTTTCTAGAAGTGGTGGGAGGTTATGGGCCATGGGCAGCTCCCTCCTGCCTGCCCAACCAATGCTACACGGAGCGTCCTGGCCCTGCTTGCAAAGTATCATTCACTGCAGAGCATCCATCAAGAGAAAAGAAGCATCAGGAGCACCAAGGTGTTTGACATAAATAGGACAAAGGAAACCTGAAAGGGTTTCTCTGCATCACTAGTGGTCAGTTTACCCAGGCTGTCCCAGCCAGTTCTGAAGGCTAGAGACACTTCTAAGCTCCTCTGCACTTCTGTGGCAGTGGATTTGTCACATATCTTTTGGGAGAGGGAAAAAAATTTGAAGGTATTTAATTTAGCCACTGTTTCTGGTGAAATGTAGAAGCACCTAGTGTTTTGAAATTCCTAAGTCTCATACCAGCTGTATTCTGAGTGAGAGGCACCCAGCATTTCTGAATTCATAACAACACACGAACATGTGACTACTTATCTTCACTTGTGTACTCCTGTTTGTCATAAGCTCCTCAAATATGCATTAGCGAGGCACATCTCCACGTGGAAAATGTTGCGCAAAAAAAGCTATCAAGTTTCCTTGAAACAAGTGAAAATGGATAATTCAAAAATCTTGAAATAGTATAATTTTATTTCTTTAATTTCCCATCAGAGGAAACTGAAATCTTGCCACACAAATGTTAACTTGAGATAAAATGGTGTTTGATAAAGAGCATTTACACTAATTGTCATGGTCATGTATGAACAGAGTACACATGCTTGAGGGAACCATCCTGGTCATCTTTTTAATACCCCTTAAAACAGAACTTTCACAGTCTGCTACATTTCTACAGTAGCATTTTAACTGTCTCTGAAGAATTGCTTTCATATACACTATTTGACTAACACCATTACATAAAAACTCTCCCAAAACAAACCCTGGAAGTTAGTTAGTCCCAGTATTTTATCTTGCTTGCACAGGTTGATGTTCATAACTGAAAGAGTTATTTTGGACACACACAGTACTGACAATGCATTCAGCCTGAAAAAGCCAATGAACGGTGGACACTGCTGCTTTCCCATATATCCTCATTGTATAAGGAAATAGTGTTGGGTAAGGGGGCTTTGTAGCAGTAAATACATAGCAGGTAAGCTCTGTGGCACTCTGCTTCTTGCTCTGAGAAGAGGAAACTCAACAGTATTTCAGGTAGAAGCTCATAAAGGCCTTCTACTTGCCTGTACCCTCACAGGTATGGTGTTTATTTAGAGTACTTTCAAATATCTTTGGAATTGTTTATGCAAGTTAACATTTCTTTACTTAGCTGAAGGTCATCTATGACAAGAATTTACTAAAAATATGATGTTGCCAGGTAGGTACTGCATCCAAATTAAAGGGAAGCAGAACCTTTTGCAAAAATTAGACAATTAGATGAAAATAACTCACACAGAAAGCGATGTTAATTATCACAGCACACAGTCAAAGATTACCGTGTCTTGTTTCACCATTGCCTTTGCTGTATTGCCACGTCCTTGGCTGCCTGTCTCGTGTGCAGGGTGCAGCAGGAAATCCCAGGCTACAGAAGGGTAGGGACAAGTCATTAAAATCTGTATGGTAATATAAATTTTCAGTGTGAGCAAGGTGAAGGCCTGTCAAGCAGCTCTCAGTCTGATATTTGTCAATCTCTCACTGCAATGGAAATTTCTAGGACAATAAAATCACAACAGCCTTCCCAATGATTTTAAGGGATGACAGTAGTGTATTATAGCTAAAACATGGGGACTACAGCCCAGGTTGTCTTACAAGCAGAGTACTTGCATATGTGCAAATATTCCATTAGCATATGAGACGTTATGTTTTAAGCATATCAATATGCTAAAATGCAATGGGAAAAGGTTAATAAGTATGTTAAGCTGTGACTATAAGCAATTTTAGAGTGGCGCTATAATTTTCTCTATATTTATACACAATCTGACACTGATCAAGGTAGTTAATTTTTGTCTGCTGGAGGAACTGAAATTTTAAATTATTACAAATCTTCATTTGTGCATTTATTTGTTATCATGCAGCCTATTTATTGAGCTCAGAGCATGGTTCTTCCAGGGCTTACTGAAGCCTTGAGGACATGTTTTGGGAAGTGGAACAGCTAATTTTCTCCTTACTGTGCATCCTTGCATTGTTTCTACACAGGGCACTGGTTTTCCCCAGAAAAGACTAAAAGTAACTCTGCTTTTCACTGCTTTTGGGCATCATTTTGCGAAGTGAGGCTTGACTAAATCAATGCAGTCCTGTGGTTAATAATACATACTGCCTTGTGGCTGCAGGGACTGCCATGTGTTCACATAACATCTCGCGATGAAAGATGAACAAGACCAATTCCCTGTTCCCCCACCAGCAAAAAGCATAAAAGCTGTTCATTTACTGCAATACTAACAGGGAGAGAGGTGGCAGAGAGAAACCTGTCAGCAGTAAGTGCCCTGGTGTGGGTGGCCAGAGGCAGTGCCATGGCTGGTCCCTTGTCATGGCCATTCTGCCTGCTGCGGGTGTGGGTGGTTTGCAATTTATGCCTGGATGAGGTGTGCATGGAAGCCTGTATTTCATACAGCTGCTTTGCCCTGTCATCACTTTGGCTTGGGGAGACAAAGTTGCATTAGTTAGTCTTTTACTATTTTTAAGCTTCTTTTAAAAACAGTGGGGATAAAGACATGTATTTAAAAAAAAAACAGACAGAGCTTGAAGTTTTGAAATCAGAGTGTTTACTGCCAGACACATTTTCCCTTTGGAGAAATACACTTTAAAAGTGGCTCATATTTTATGAAAGGAAAGGTCTGTAGCTTTTTGAAGATCAAGCCTCCTTGTATATTTACTGATAAAAACATTAAAAACTTTAGCCTTAAGCATTACAGTAGGAAGGCACTGAGTGCTTAAACTTAAGAGCATTTGTTCTACCTTTTTTTTTTGAGCAGAGAGGCAATAAAACCATCAAATATTTACTTATTTAAACTAAAGGTGGTGGGTTATTCCTCAGTGTTAAAATAAGGCTTTATATGTAGCATTACAAATATACACTAACACTAAGACTTTATATATAACATTACAAATATACACATATATTGGTATGATTTACAGTGTCTGAGCTTCGTGAAAAACTGATCTTCAACTCCCACTAAGATGACACAGACATCTTTAGTTGTAAGTGGGTCTCTGTAAAAGTACATGCAGTATGCACAGATGAACACATCAAAATTTTTATGAAAGAAGATTGGAACTGAATTTGTTGCACTTGTAAAAGTCAGTCAAAGCAAGTAGTCTTTTTTTCTTGTCACAAAGGGGGGAAAATTACTCATTTTGCTACTCTCTGATATCTGAATTAATGACTTACAGCATTCTGAAAGAAAGAAAATCTCTCTTATGTTAACACAAAAACTTTGTACTCATAAAAATTAATGTGAAATACACCATCTCTGTCAGAGATTCATTTATGTGAATAAAGTTGCAGAGGCACTTGCCTGGCCAAGGGAGGGTGGTCATCATTTGATTTAATACTTGTATGCTGTGTGGAACCTGGACATAACCATTCTGCTTGTTTAAGGGATTCAGTAACAGAATTTGCATCAATACCATGTTTCAATGGAAATCAGATTAAATTAATTTCATGTTTGTGAGCCTCATCCTGCCAGGCAGTTGACATCCCATTTGATTAAGATTTCTACTTATCTTTTGTTTTTACTTTTAAAGGTTGGAAAGAAATAGCTTATATAGGAAAGGAAAACTCGAAAAAGTTAAGAAATATTTATCCTACACTCTTGCTTTACATACCTGTTAGATTGTATAGAAAGTGTTTCAGGTATTTTTCCTACTCCGAAGCACTTAAAAAAAAAAAAAATCTCTTCTTTATTTGTGGACTACACTTCAGGTGTAGCAGACCCTTTAAAATTTCTAGAAGCATGTGCTAGTAGATTGTGTAATTCTTCATGATGGGGGGCTTATTTCCCACTTTGTTCCATAAAGTCATGTGCAAACACCCCAGGCACTTTCAGTCTGCATAGTGAAAACATATCACAGCTGGAGAAAATCTGAGGAAGTCTCACAAAAGAGGATAAGAACCCAAACTTATGAAGGCTCCAGGGAATAGCTTCAGAAATGACCTCTGAACTTGGCATACAGTTATTGCAGGTATCACGTTAAGACCTGAGTTACTCTTTGGATACCCTAAAAAAAATGTGCATCACAGCAGTGTGTCTCAGCTCCACTGCTTCATTATCTGTGAGACATAGGCTAGTGGTCTTAGAGCTAGTTTAGATATTTTTAGACTACATTTGTCAAACCACTTGAAATGTTTAAGATTATCCAAAAAGGAGAGCTGTTATTTGATAAAAAGTGAGCCACTCTATTGGGAAGGAATATCTGATACCATAGATCTCTTTAATTTAGCAAGCAAAAGAAGAAATCAGACTAAGTAGAAATTTGGAATTAAAGAACTGAGACTGGAAAACAGATGACTGTAACTAATTATTGGAAGATCTCAAATAACAGGATAAGAAATAACCTAAAAGCAGAAAGGCAAACAGGGAATTTGTTCAAGATAGCTATTCAGGCCTCAAATATGCACCTTGGCTTAAGAAATACTTCTTTTTGTACCTAAATAAAACTTTGAGCATCTCTAAAACAGCTGTTATTAAGTGTTGCTGGATGTTTTGCCTTTGCCTGGTTTATCTAGGAAAAAAACACAAAACAAAGCTTATCCACCAAATAGAAGAATTTGAAAGAACTATGAGATTCTATCAAATCAACTGCATACTTAACAATACATTTTTTTAAATCACACAGGGGAGCAAGAGATAGAAAGGCTTAAAATATTGAAGTACTCATCTGAGTACTTTATGCCCAAATACTTCTTTCTTCTGAAAGCTTTGAAAATTAATCAAAAGGAGTAAATATCTCCCAACATAAATATTCTTTGTGTTTTATTTTGTTTTTGTTTTTTCATTATACAAAAAATGCATGGGTTATCCATCAAAAATACATTGGTTTTGAAGGAAGAGTCCATGTATCAGAAAGTGTTGCTTGACCAAAACTGTTTGAGCGAGACTCATTTTGGCCTTTCTGCACATACAGATAGGGATCGCAGGAGGTTCCTCAAAAACAACTTTTGCTCCCTCTGAAATAACTGATCTTCATTGCAGCTGACACAGTCCACCCTTGCTGCCCATTTATATCTCATGGACCCAGCAGGTCTTGAGAGGAGGGGCTGCCCTGCAGCACAGCCTTTGTCATAATTGACATTTATTGCAGGGTCACCATTTCTTTAGCATTCATTACAGACACTGATTAGAGAGGATTATCAAAGCTCATCTTGGACTGGGAAAACAAAAAAGCATGCAAAGTAGCATTTTTAAATGGATGCCTTGATTTAATCTATTCGCTGCTAATATTTTCATACATATGGTTTAGTGGTATTACATTCAGAAGATGTAGCAGAGGCTTTAATTTGCTTCAGTTCTGGTCTAATAGGCATAAAGACACCAGAGGATTTGGAAATACTGAACTCAGAGGTACTCTGACAAACCTTTGTACTCATAATAACAAGAGCTGGTGTGAGCCTATACAATTTAAAACTAATTGCCTAGCCAAATGTGCTCATTACCATATTGATGCAGTTCATAAATCAAAGCCCTGCCTATTCAAGCTGTTTACTAGTCTTGCATTAAGCAGTGTATTTCAACTGAGAAATGTAGCATGTTGCCAAAACACTGCAGAAACTTTATAAGACTGATAGGAGTACAAACCTGGGGAGCTGAAGTGCCACAAACCTGGCACTAAAGTGCTTGTTCTTGTCTGTTTTCTGAGTATGTTCTGATCTAGCCTTGAAAGTTTCTCTAATAATGTACTGGAGCACAGAAACAGGTCCTTAAGCTGCAGGGAGCTGCTGGCAATTTTTATCAATTTGGCTTCCTACAGCAGCTTGTTTGCTTAATCAGTAGACTAACACACACTTTTTTTTGGAAGCAATACAGTACTTATGCCAGCTGAATTGAGGTGCATTAAGAATGCAGACTTTTTGTATAGGGAAAGGAGAGATTAAGGCTCTTAACTAAGAAACCTAAATTAGTCATCAAAATTAAGCGCCTGAAGTTAAATTCTTTGACTAGCCTGCTGAGGAATCTAAAAGTGCAATTCATCTGCTTAAACAAGTGCCTACCTGCAGGTGCCAAGCAGTGCCCCTGAGATGCCCTGCTGTCCAATGACATCCATGCAGTAGGTATGTCAGAGGAGTTGGAGATTCACACCTCTCTGAGCTGCCAGCTGAAGGCCAAGTGAATTAGTTTGGGATGTCTCAAAGGACATTAGAAGCCTGTGTTTAGGCGGTCGAATTTACCTGGTTTTCCTTCAGGTATTCAGCCAGCTGGCTTAGGTATCAGAAACAATCAGGTCTTGCAATCAGGATTAATGTACTTGGGCGGGGTTCAGAAGCTGCAGGGGTCTGGCTGCTTCCCACTCTCTAGACTGGCTGGTTTCAGAGCAACTGAGGCGATTCTTATCCCAGACACTGCTGTCCTGTGAGTTATTTTTCTCTCTGTACTTTGCTCAGAAAGTAGCAAGAGAGACATATTTTTATGTGGTTTCTCCTGAAATGAGAAAACTATTACATTCTCCTGGAATGTAGTAGCTCTGGTAGCTGCTGGGCATCTCTTCCACTGCAGCAGACATTCAGCCCTGTGTTGGCCATGGCCATGGTGGCAAGGACAGAGGGTGCTGAAGCAAGAGTCAAGGCATCAAGATTACTCTGAAGATCAGGACCAGAACTTGAACTTGTGGGAGTAAAGGAAGCTTGAAGCAGAAGCACTGCATTTAAGGGTTACTGAAGGGTGTTGGGAGAATTTAATAGATTATGGGAAAATCAGACACTTGGAGAGGTATAGGGGGTTTTTTAAGATTAGCTTTTTATCCCTGTTTAAAAGAACCCAGTTCAGGGGGGAAAGGGCACATATTTCTAATGAAATGCAACCATAAACAATATTAGCAAGAAGAGTTCATTCTATTAAAACAAGTGCTGATCTTCAGTGATAATGTCTGATGAAGCCCCAGTCTCTTATGTTCTTTGTGTAAATTCAATCATGACAATTAGTAAATAAAACACTTTTTACGGATGGAAGATGCAAAGTGATTAAGACAATGCTTTAGTGATAGAGAAATTCTGATTCCAGCTTACAACTCTTCTGCTGGCTGTGTGGTCATAGCAGATGCAAGCGTCCAATTCCCTATATGCAGATCGTGGATAATAATGGTTAAAAGTGAAATTAATATGAACTGATACTTTCTTATGAAGGCACCCAAGACAGTGATATGTTTTTCTTTTTCAGAGAGGGAAATAAACTTAAATAACTTAATTTCTTTCATTTTAAAGAAATTATGAACCATACAAAACCAGACCACACCACTTTCTGATCCAGTGAATTGCCAAAATAACTGTTTTTGACTGCTAGTTAGTGTCACAGGTTCAGCAGAGATTTCTTAGAAGGATATGTACAATTTCGGAAGACGCAGGCTGTGAAAGATAATTTTTTGTTAATAAACAGTTTTGAATAGAGATGAGCTAAACAGAAAAAAACCTTAAAACTAAGCTGCTTGTTATTTACCTAACTTGTAAAGTGAGAAGTGGTTGTCTTACGTCATTTCTCATAAAGGAGCTTAAAAAGATATGACTAGAACTGTGTTATGTAACTAAATGTTATCACTGACATCCTCCAATATAAAAAAAAAAAAAATGTCCTTCCAGCTTCTTTCTACTTGTGCAAAATGAAGATTAATTTCCAAACAGTCCATTGAGCATCCCATAAACATGGAATTCACTTTAAAAGCTGAAGGAACAGGAAGGAGAAGCAGCTCATACCAGTGTGTCTTTGTTTGCAGAACGGGTGTTTCCTGAATTTGGTGTGGACTGGCAACTTAGATAAAAACCTTGGTATCTTACCAATGTGAAGCTCATCAGCCTAAGGGACATAGACATTTTTTTCCCCTATGTGGTCTATCCAGTGTTATTTTTAAAAATATTTATTCTATATTATTTTATCAGGTGTTGGTTCATTTTGGAGGTTGTGTTTACAAACAGTGTCCATGTATGGCTGGCTACTCTTCCTGTTCCACATTGACTGCACTGCCCATATAAAAACAAAGCATTCTAGGGCAATATCTTTACATCAGGTTTAATTTCTCAAGCAATTCTGAGTGTAATCTTAAATCACTCAAAACTGCCTTCTAAAAGCATGTAGTCCAACAACCTCTGGCCAGTATCTCATCAAGAGATTGATGATACATTTCATATGTGTAAGACAAGGGACATGAGGCAAAAAGGGAAAACCAAAGTAACACACTGAATGCAGTGGTAAAAGGTGCGTACTGGCAGAAGGAAAGACAGATCTTATTCTTTGAAGATATTGTACTGCTGCTCACACATTCCCATCATTTGGTTTTGCTCAGGATTGTAACCATGTTATTCATGGGGTGCGCAGAGCAGAAAGATTTGCAAAATCAAGGCCCATTTTATGTGAACTAACTAGAAATAAACACTGTCCATGGATCTAAGCTCTTAGAAAGGGCAACAGTGGAATTGCAGAGGGTATTTTGTCACCTTATTTGCAATTACCATGTGGTGTAAGGTGACAATGACAGTGCCTTTGGAAATGCTGGTTTAGGCAGAAATGTAATTGAGTCAGCATACTGGCAGGATGTTAGTGCCTGTGCTGGGTTAAACTCAGCCTCAGGCTCAGCTAATAGCACAAAGTGTGTCAACAACTCCTTTCATAGCAGTCCTTCTTCCTATGCACTGCAAGTAGGTCCAGCTGTAAATAAATTGCTGACAGTGCTATGTTTGTTAAGAGAGTGCTTGGAAAACAGCACATCTGCCATCAACAGTTTCACGTAAGACAAACATAAATGTAAACGCTATTAAATTAACAAAGTGTCTCTTTATCATTTTAGTTTATTGCATTTCAGAAGATATTTTACTTTCCTTGGCAATGAGAATGAGCTTCTGACACAGGGAGGTCAGGGCAGTGATGGCAAAGCTTGTTGTAGACAGACCTGGTAAGGCAGCTGCCCTGGGATAATGAACATTTCTGAACTGAGACAGCCCTCTCCAAACTGTCACATAAAATAATTCCTGAAAAATGTTTGCCTCAATATGTCACTTCATTTGATGACTGACTCATTCATAACTATGCCAAATTTTTTGCTGAATAAAATACTGCTTAACTTCAGTGAAGGCAATCAGGAGCATGAGGTGTAAGAGATGCCAGCATCTCAGTGCCACTTCCTTCATTTGCTGAAATGAGTCAGGATGGATGTACATGTGGCAGCATCTGTACCTCAAGGATATCTCAAGGTGAAAAACGTAATCTACAGCTACAAGCCTGAGTACATGAATACATCCATTACACGAGTAGAAGGGTATAGCAGCATTTTCATTTTTGCTTTTTGTTTTGTTTAAAAGCAATATAGGAGAACACTTCCAAAATTTAACTGTAACTCAAAGACTTCTCACCCTGTATTTCCAGTGACAGTACATCCTTCTCCTTTCCAGGTTAGATTTGCAAATAACTGATTTATAATCACACTCAGAGGCTCATGTGTCCAGTAACTTGCACTACAACTACATTTTGCAGCATATGCAGAAGGCTGTCTGCAAGCTATGATTCTATTAATATATATAAAAGGAAAGACTTGTAAAGCTTTGGCAGCGAATGTAGTTCTTGACGAAACATAGGCAAAAAATCATTAGAATTTGCAAGTGACATGGAAGCTAATTTTGGTACTGCTTTACACTGGCTTTATACTACATCAAAAGGCATTTTACTGCCTACCTTTTCAAAATCTGACAGCATCCAAACTCAAGCAGTGGGAACCTGACTCCAGGTGCTCCAGGTGATAAAGCAAAGCATGATATTAAGGTCTGGCCTAATGTGGAGAATGAGGTCATGCTGTATTTTTAGAAGTGCCTGGTGATCCTATGAAGCATGTTCTTACTCTCTCTTTTTATTTTTTTCCTTCCCCTCTCCTTTTTTTCTTTTTCTGTGAATAATTCGGCCAATGCTTGCAGAAGGCTGTTTTCGCCCCAGGGATTCTCACACATACTTCTGTTGACAGAGTTCTTGTGCAGCAAGGAAGCTGAAATGTCTTTTGTTAAGGATCTGCTCAGTCCTTTCCCTGTTCGTCCCCAATGCTTGGAGGATCTTTTGGTTACTCACGCAATTGTTACGCTTATGGAAATTAACTGAATTGAAAAATATGGGGTTACCTTACAAAACAGGTAAAATTATCATCAAGAAAAAATCCTAATCTCATCATTTTCTCTTAGTCTATGTATCTTGCATTTTCTTGCCTTGTTTTCTTAGTTTTTCAGGGGAATATTGTATAAGTCAATAAAAAATACTAAGCAAAGTCATTATGAATAGGAAAAAAATGCACTAGCACTTGAAAGGTAGAATTTTTTTATTTTAGATGAGTGGTGTACTGTTCCAGCCAAGATTAGGATTTGATTTGCTAGTTTATTATGTCAGTTCAGATTTAAATTGAATTTAAACTGAAAAAGTTACATATATTCACATGCTCTGTAACGCCAAAATACATAATGGGTATTGAAAATCACTCATTTAAGCCATGTTTGAAAAGCTGTTTTAGGTGACTTGCTGTTAGATTAACACTATGAAAAAAATCATAAAAATTTTATTTCAGGCAAAGGGGAGTCAAGCCAGTAGAGCATGATACACAGAAGTTGATCTGTGAGGCTTCACATACACATTTATGTGTGCCAGACTATATGAGAACTTCCCTTCTATGGCATGCCACTAGCTATATTGAAAATCTGTATTAATTTACTGCTGATTTGTAAGGAGTTTTAATTAATAAATAACATTCTATTTACTAAATTTTAAACTCACATATGTGAGCAGCTGAAGTTGCTACACTCAGATATGCATTTCACATTTAGCAAAAAGTAACCCTGTGTGCTGCTTTTTAATGTTTTTACTCTTACTAATGCTTGGAGTCAGCTCTGGTCAGACAGTTACCTCTTGTAGCCCTGAATTCCCTTTTTAGTTGAAAAACCTGCATATACTTTCAGTATTCCACATTATCCACACTAGCTTCTACCAGTAGAGCTAATGCTACAGTATATATTTAGAATTACGTATGCATACAAAAGTAATCTCCATATTTATAAAGCCTTCAAGACCTTTTCCAGAAAGCTTACTAGTTTTCAGAACTTGTATGTGCACATTCATCATTGTGGTGAGAAATACATTCTTTTGCAGGACTGTCTTAGAGGCATTTTGTGGCATGTACAGATTTAGCTCTGAATGTGCAGAGCACTCTGAGTTACAAATTTTGCTATGGGTAGGATTTCTAAATTCTCTGCTTTGCCAAGATTGCTCCATTTTTAGGAGTTAGAAATGTCTATGTGTAACTCTTTATAAATATGGAATTTAATATTATACATTAAAGTGTGAGGTTTTTCATAGTCACTGCTAGATTCAGTAAAAAGATAATGTTGCACGGGATGAACAAGGGTAAACTGACATTCTTCTCACCACTTCCTCCTCAGAGATTTCTTGCCATACTTGCACAAAACCAGCCTGCTTTTGCATACTTGATTTGTTCCAGTCTCATCCCAGGAAAAATAGAGTACGATAGAATAGCAAATTCAGTAAACAGAAAAAACTCATGATTTTCATAGCAAATCCAGTAAACAGAAAAACCTCATGATTTTCATGATTTTTGCAATTAAACTCTAAAAATTACAGCTTTACATCATATCCTGCAAAAATCAAAACTTGTTTGAATGAAATAACCTAGCAAAGTTTTAAAAGAAGTTGGGAATTTATTTTAAATGCTAGTAAATATAGAGTTATATAGAGAGATAATGAAAAATACAATATTTTGGATGATAATTCATGTTTGGGAGTCTAAAGCATTATCCTAAAGTACTAGAAATAAAAAATACATAATTCATTTATCCTGAGCATGCCTACTGCAGAATTTAAGGTACAAGGTAGAAACTGATACACAGGAAGTTCCACCTAAATATGAGGTAGAACTTCTGTATTGTGTAATAACTTCTTTGTTATTCTCTATTGTTCTAATCTCTTTGACTAGAACAGATTGCCAGGGGGTTACAGGGAGATTGTGGAATCTCCCCCTCACCAGAGATATTCAACACAATCCTGTGCCACATGCTCCAGGATGGCCCTGCTTGGGGAGGGAGGTTGGACCAGATGTGGTCCAATGCCCTGTGGTCCCCTCCAACCCAACTCATCTTGTGATCCTGTGAATTTCTGTAACTGCTTCTGGAGCATTTTTTGCTAAATGTTTTGCTTATTACAGCAAAGATGTTACTGTGAACAGAGAGGTGTATTTCTGCAGATGTTATCACAGCAGATCCTGCTTGGCAGCATTACCAAAACTAAAGAGAGTCCAGGAAATGGTTCAAGGATGGGAAGAAAGAGTGAAATAGGAAGGGGTGAAGACTGGGAAAGACAATCTCTGCAGGAGACCTGGAGTGCTACTTCTTTTGGAACGACCATCAGATGAAGAACAGGAGAGCCACCACAGCAGTGGCTGGTGAACACAACCCACCCTCTCACCTGATGTGGGCAGCCAGGCCAATAATCTTTTGCTGCTTTTGGGAAGTCTGCTAGAGTAGGCAGAAATTTTTGGCTTATAGATGGCTTTGTGTGGTGGGAATGTGGCTTCTTCCAGGGTGCTGGCTGTCAGGAACTCAGAAGCAAAGGTGATGGCTCAGAGTGAAGCACAAATAATAATCATCTGAAATGGCAAGAGGTTTTTCCACTATGCCCACAATGTGCAAGATATTGTGCAAGAAGTTAGTTATTCCAATCATTCTATCTAAATGTTTTCTTTTTCATTGTGCTCAATTAGTTCTCTCCTTTCTGGAAGTGACGTCAGCTCTGTGTAGATGACTAACCTGAGGCACCTCAGAAAACGAGGCCTTCGGGAGTAGGTATCTCATTCATGCATAGATAATGTAATCTATTATTGTGTATCACAGCTGTGGGCTGAAATTCTTCTTGGCATTATTCGTCCCTCTAAAGACTTTTATCTAGACATCCTCAATAGTTTTGTATTAGGCAGTCAAGCCAGGATGGAGACTTCTCCCACATCAAAATAGGTAAGCAAGAGAAGTGAGAGCATTTACCTTCTGGAAGCATTTTTCTCTCTCCACTGACTCCAGCAGGAGGTTAGACAGTTTACAATAATGTCTGACGTTTAAATAGCTATCAATAGCTGAGAGTAGGTCTACATAAACATGTATGTTCACATCTATTATAGCTGCAGTTCAAATGACACAGGTAATACAATAAATCCAAATTTTCTGAATGTGTTACAGTATTCTTTCTATTACCAAAGGCATGCTTGCAACGCTAAAATATAAACTAACCAGCACTAAAATATTCCTAGCTGGTGTGCATTGCTCAGTTTATAGCACATGCAGTAACAGGCACATCACATGCCAGCATCTTACTTTGCATGCTTCCCACTTTGACAGTCACAGTGCTGCCTTCTGACACATCTTCCTCATCATTGACAGGTTTGCCGCATATATCAAAGGCTTAAGCTTCTCTTTTTATTTTGAAAAGCTTCTGTTCTGCTCTGCTCTCTCACAGATGGAGTACTGAAACAATCATTAAAATAAATACTACCAATATTCAATCTGTCACAAGGAGTAAATGACATGCATGGGTGAACAGAAGCTACTCAGTGATGCGAGATCAGTTCTCCAGCTGCCCCCTTCTCCCAGTGCATTGGAGGTGCACTGCCTGGGTGTGAGCACAGACATTATGACTTTGGAAGACATGGCCAACTCTGATGTAGTACTGAAGCTCTCTGTTATTTTTAGCCTCCTTGTATTCCTTTTCAAATCTATTAGAAATGGGCATGTGCTGTAGTGCACTGGCAATTCACTGAATCTGAGACAGAGAAAATCACACCTGTACTGACATCGTCTTTTCTGTCTGTTTTCCCTTTGACATTTCCACGTGTTTTGTCCCTTAGTCTTCCTATGGCATTTTAGTAACTTTATCAAAGCAGTGTAAAGTTTTCAGTGATTTAACAAATAATGAAAATACAGTGAACAGAGGCATGTTTAGATAACAAGTATATGTCTAACATCACTTCAAATGATTCTGAACTGTTGTGTCAATAATCAACTTAGAGTCATTTTAATTAAAAAATATTTCTGCACTTGCCATTTCTTTCCCAGTCTCTAAGCAAAACAAGTTAAAATTCTCATGTTTTATGTCCGTTTAATCTGCAAACATGAAATATTTTTGAAGAGGCACAAGTAAATCTGAAGTAAATTTGATATGAGCATTTCAAGTTTCAGTGTTAACTTTTGCTGGTGTGCCCCACTGCAAGCATGTTTTCATTAATTTATTTATTTTTTTTCAGAAGCTGAAAGGATTCAGATGTTTTTATATGAGAATCCAAGCATTAATAATGACTGTGTGATCATGGTTTTGGAAAGCTAAGAATATGTTTCCTGGCTACATATGCAGATGTATGTTTCTTAAGAAAAGCAAGAATGAATTTTGATCTCTGATGGATGAAACCCATTGGAATGGAAACTAACATCTATGAAGAAGAACAGGGCTCACCTTATCTTACATCTGCCAAGTGCCTGGGAACTCCAAAGGAAGCCAAGTATGAAGAATACCAAAGAAAGACAGAAAATCAGACAAGTCCATATGAATTTCAGAATTCATTATTGGAACCTGAGCTAAGCTTGCTGTCTGTGTCATCCTTATTGGACAACAATGAGACATCTTTACAACTTGGCATGGCTGCAGGGCATGCCAGTGCCACCAACCAGCCTGAGACAAAGCACCTTTGTGGAGAATTATCTTGTTCTACAAAGCACACATCAAAGGAAGATCCTTTTAACATTCCCAGGAACACAGAATGGCCAGTCCTCACAGGAAAAAATTCAGACAAGAAACCAGAAACAAATTATGAGATCAGAGTTATAGAACACAAACCATGTGCTATCACATTTTCTGATTTTGAATTTTTATCACATGAAGCTGACACTAAGCTCCATATTTGTGAGGCAGGAGAAGCAGATGATTTTTCTTCTGAAGAGGAAGAGAAAGGTAACAGAGGTGATCATGACACATTTACAGAACTGCCACTTTATGAGGCATTTTTCAAACGTCTTCAGAGAAGGAATGTTTCCCAAAGAAAGCAAGCTCAACATGAATTTACTAAATATCAGCACATCTGTCATTTAGAAGACTGCAATAATCATTCTGAGAAGGCATTGAAGGACCATGACAAAGAAGAAAAACACATGGAGCTAGAGGTAATACAAGCTATTTTTTAGTTTCAAGCGTCTTTTAAATAAGTGATGTCAATTATGGTCGGTTACGGGAGGAAAAGGAGTTGTGTAAATTGTTATAGGGTGATAATTATTGTGAATTACAAAATTAAGAACCTAAATCTACAGTAAAAGTGTACTAGTTTTTTTCACTAGACAAATCTTACTTCAGATTGACCACATTTCTATTAGCCTGAACTTCAATCTTTGGTTTTCTGGTTTCTTTTTTATTTAAATGGGAACATTGGTTCAATTTCCTACATTCCTACAAGATCATATATCATGCTATGTACAGCACACAGTCTGAGAACTCTTACAAAGAGATAGAGCTCATGTTTAGTCTTAGAGCAGATATATTTTTTCATGCTGAAAAATGGGCTTTTAGTGTGGTGGCACTGTAGCACTGAGCCACCTAATCCACAGCACTGTTTCCATTTAATAACTGCTTTCTGTACTATTATTTCATTAAAACAATATAGAGGACAAGTTTTAAGAGTGGTATATAATAATTTTTGGTTGGTTCGTGGGTTGGGTTTTTCTGTTTTATTTTAATCTGTGCTGTTATATATCATGACATTCTATAGACCAGTGGCCAAAATGAAAAGATAAGTTTTCAGGACAAAATTAAATACCCTGTGAATAAAAATCATCCAACTATATATAATCTTTCCAGGACAAAAAAAAAAAAAAAAACCCCAAAAAAAAAAACCCAAAAAAAACCCCACAAACAAACAAACAAACAAACAAACAAACAACATTGAGTAAACTAGCTTTGTTTATTGGAACTGGAGGAACAGAAGCTTCCAGCTCAATTGTCACTAGTCTGGACAACAAGCACAGTTTCCCCCTGCTCACAGCTGGTGAGAAACCAAATGACTAAAGCTAAACACATTTATCATTGGAGAAGTTTAGTTCTAGTACAAAAATTAGAAGTGACTCCAAATAGTGGGCAAAACCAAACCCTTAGAATTCCACTGTTCCTGACCTTGCAGCACAAATTGATCTTAACCTACAAGTCAGGCATACCTTTCCATCTTCTCTTCTCCTTCCTCCAGCTTTTAAAAGTTATTTTCTTATAAATCTGCTCTATGCCTTGAAAACCAGGCAATAGCCCTGTAGTCTTTTACCCAGTGTGTTTTATTTTATTTTGCTTGCAGTTCTCCTTTTATTTCTAGCGCTTACGACACAGAGTTGCTTAAGCTTAAATGAAGGGAAGTAGAATTTGGACTATAATGTCCATATTTACATCAAAACTCTGGTGTAAAATACTTAATTGCTTCTCTCCTTTAGTACTAATCTATCTCCACTTTGGAGTGACTATGCCCTTAACTGAGTGTGAGTTTTGTGCTGTATTTCGTACATATCCCAGCTTCACTACAGAAACACATCAGCACATAAAGAAATAAACCAGATTTTTAAATATCTTTCTCTGTAGATAGTATGAGAAGTCCAAGGCCCACAGATGGTTCCCAAACAGTGCAACTTCTGATGCAATACTGACCCTGATTCTCATAACACATGGTTTATTAAGTAATTGCATTGTTCTTCTAACCTAAGCCAAAGTCTTACTTCCTCATTTACTCCAAAACATTATAGTAATGAAAATAATATACCTTATATATATATAAGGTACATATTATATAATAATATATAAATAAAATGTATGCACAACATCCTTTGGATTTTCTTTACTGAAGGTCATTCCCATAGATAAAAGGCAGATGCCAGGAGATATTGTCATTTAGTTTACTTTATGTCTATGCCATAAAATAAACTCAAGGATGCAGCTTGAGTTTACAGTGCAAAATAATGGATTATAAATTGCCAGACAAGCATGTGAAATTACCTAATAAATTTCAGTAAATGTGTCAAAACATTTCAAAAACTGGATGCAATGTTGCAGTCCTGGTTTTGATTTTTTTCTATAAGTAAAATATGCATCATCAATAAGTATGTCAATAAGTATGCATCATTCTAGGAAAGCTTCCAAGAATTTAAAACACAAATTAAAAATAAATATTAAGATTATCTTGTCTCTCAAATTTTAGCAGCAGTTATGCATTACTATGCAAACTGAAATCTCCTCCCCATGACTCTGGTTGAAGCAAATGTATGTCACTGCCAGGTTACTTATTTCTATTGTTTGGAAATGGTGTTAGGGAAAAATACCTTTCTAGTGGAAAGAAATGAAATGAAGTAAATAGACAGCATGGGGTAAAAATGTTGACAAGGGCAACTGTTACTGCTAAACCTTAAACTTAAAAATCATGTAATAAACACATTACTTTGGCTTACAGATACAGACAATCATACAGAGCACCCTGCACAAGATCCTGGCTAAATCCTTGTTACTGAAGTTCACAGTGAAATTGTGTTTAAAATCTATCCTGCAGGGATAGATTCCTAGCCAGATGCACCTGTTACTGACTGCAAACCTCCAATCTGAGTTCTAGAAAGGAGGAAAGGCTGTCACCTTCTCCAAGATGGAAGCACTGGCCCTTGTAGGCAGTTACCACAAGCAGAGTCAGTGTCCCAATCTCCTCTTAAATAGTTGTTACACACATTTAGGTGACAATTCTTGAACTTCTTGTTTCATTCTAATTAATAAGTAGAGACAAATCTTCAAGTGCACTGAGCAGTAAACAAGTAGAGGGAAGATGGAAAACATTCAACTTGTGTATGCTGCCAACTCTATGTCAAGTGGAAGAAACTGCTGAAAACAATTAAAATAATGATGCCCTTTAAAATAATGCTCTTTCTTTTTCCAAAGGCTTACAGCTTCTGCCTCTTCTGAGTGGTACAAGATAAATGATACTTCTGTTCAATTTATGAATTCAGCATGGTCCCCGAGTTTCCACCCTTACAGCAGTTCCACATATATTTCCTGTGTTTTCTCATAAAATCTAAATTTGGCAATCGGTTTTTCTCTGTCAGGAGTCTGTAATCTGCAGTACATTTACTGCCTAACACAGTTCTGCCCAAATACTTAGACTAATGGTTGGACTAAATGTTCTTAGAGGTTCTCAGAGGTTCTTTCCAAAGTAAGTAATTCTATGATTATTTGGTTAGTTCTGTCCAGGGATTCTTTTGCAGCTCTGAAGTGACAACTTCAGCCATTTTTCCTTTCTTGTTTAAATTCAAGTCGTCATATCAAACTTGATACAGTGTTTGTGCATGCAGCCAGCTCTGTGTGCAGGGGCAATAAATTATTCAGAATAGCTTCTGAAACATTCTGGATTGCCATTTCTTCAAACTATACTGAACAGAACACAGGTGAAGACCATATTTAACCAGGAACTACTATTCAACTTTCCATCAGTAAGCTTATCCTAGACTTACACAGCCTGATAACAATATGTGTAACTTTCAGGAGTAACATTTCAGACAAGAAAATAATTGAAGGTATTCAAGAGGTATTAGGGAACAAGAAAGTATTATGAAAACATAGCCTTGACAGTGTAATTTGTCATGGATCTTCCCTGACCCCGGGGATTGTATAGAAACCCTGCAATATTGTTGCTGCAAAGCGACAAGCATAGTCCTACCAACATGGCAGCAAACTGAAAATCCTTTCTGGGACAATTTCAAACATTTTTTTTGGGCAGGCCCTATTAGCAACTGGAACAGCCAAAACCATTTCTGTTGCTGTTGACATTTCTTAGGACACCTAAGAGAGTTGTCACAGCTTCTTCTACGGTTTCTCTCTCCCTCGAGAGACAATGGGATAAGTCAGGAAAGCCAAGTGCTGGAAAGGAGTCACTTAGAGTAACCATTAGGAGTGCTAGGTGCTCCAGCAGCCCCTCGAAGCCTCCCTGTCTGCACTCTACTTACATCACGCCTCTTTCAATGTATTTAGGAAGATCTAAACCAAACCTGCTTGTTTGTTTAAAACATCATAATGATGGACTAATATTTGCATTGAATGTTACTGTGTTCAGCTGGGTCAAACAAAGACTGAGAGGCCACTCCCCAGGAGAGACAAGATGACTGAAACAGATTATTTGGATAATTAAGATAGCATTCACAACGAATATCTTTGTCAGGATTTGGCCTTCAGACTGTAAGTTCAAAGACTTTTGGAGGAGCCCGCACAGGCATGGGAGTGGCCAGTACAATGTCAGAGACAGCCTCTGTGTGCAGCTCTGTATTGTGTTAGCAGGGGAGCAGTGCCATCACCTTTCACAATCAGTAAATCTTCAAAGAAAACTGTAGTGTCATAAAGGAGTTTTGTGAAGCTCCATTGTTTTTGACATTTAAAGCTAAGGCAACTGAACTCTGAAAATTCTTTCAGAAAACAGTAATTTATTCGGGAAAAAAAAATGGATGATCAGTTTCTCTTTCCCTGATTATTCACTTACTGTCATTAGTTTTCTTGTTTCATCCTTGTACTACAGTTAGGTAAATTTTATCATCATTACTCATTGTCAAATGAAAAGTTTGATAATCATTGTATGAGCTTAAATCACAAGATTTAGACTGGAATAATTTGCTAAAATGCAACATGGAGGTTTCCATAGCATCTGTCCCTCATCTTGTCTGCTTGATTCAGCCCAGGATACATTTGTCTTTCTGTGCTGTGAGGACACACTGCTGGCTCATGTCCAGCTTTTCTTCCACAAGAAACCCTGAGTTCCTCTCTCAGTCTGTGCTCATGTCTGAGATTGCCCTGATGCATGTGCAGCCCTTTGCACCTGGACTTGTTGGACCTCATGAGGTTCTTGTGGCCCCACTTCTCAGGTTTGTGCAGGTCCCTCTGGATGGCATCCTGTCTTTCTGTTGTGAACTTCACTGCTCAGCTTTGTGTCATCTGAAAACTCACTGAGGGAGCACTCAATCCCACTGTCCATGTCAGTGATGAAGATATTGAAGAGCACAGGTCCAAAGACAGAGCCCTGACAGACAGCACTTGTCAGTGGCCTCCACCTGGACATAGAGCCATTAACCACAGTTCTCTGGCTGTGTCCATCCAGCCAATTCCTTATCAACCAAACAGTCCACTCTTCAAATCCCTCTGACTCCAGTTTGGAGATAAAGATGTCATGGGGGGTTGTGTCAAATAAGGAAGTCTAGGTAGATGACATTTGTCAGTCTTCTGTCAGTTGCTGCAGTCACAAGAAGAGGAGATAAATCCCATATAATTTATTCAAAAGTCATAGTCCTTAAAGTCAATTATCATTCCTTAAATGTATCCTTCTGTGTGACCTCTAAATATTTTAATCGAGTAATCATACCCTATGAGAAAGGAATCAGAAAGTTTTAAGTCTTTGACAATGAATCTGACTAGCAGTATGCCCAGGTGGCCAAGAAGGCCAATGTCATCCTGGCCTTTATCAGCAGTAGTGACTGTCCCCTGTACTCTGCATTGGTGAGGTCACACTTCAAATCCTGTGTTCAGTTCTGGGCCCCTCATTACAAGAAGTACATTGAGGGGCTGGAGTGTGTCCAGAGAAGGGCAATGGAGCTGGGGAAGGGTCTGGAGCACAAGTCTGATGAAGAGCAACTGATGGAGTAGGGGGTGTTTAGCCTGGAGAAAAGGAGGCTCAGGGGAGACTTCATCACTCTCTACAACCACCTGGAAGGAGGATGTAGTGAGGTGGAGGTCAGTCTCTTCTGACATGTCTCAAGTGAAAGGACGAGAGGAAATGGCCCTATGTTGTGCAAGGAGAGGATCAGATTAGATATAAAAATAATTCACCTAAAGAGTGGTTAAGCATTGGAATAACATGCCCAGGGAGGTAGCAGAGTCACCATCTCTGGAGTGTTCAAGAGACATCTGGATGTGGTACTTGGGGATATGGTTTAGGGGTGATTATGGTGGTGCTGGGTTGCTGGTTGGACTAGATGATCTTGAAGGTATCTTCCAACCTTAATGACTCTGTGATCCTGTGAATTTTCATTATTCAGATTACATTGAGTTCATTCAATTTAAATTATCAAAACAGAGCAGCAGTCAAGCCTACATCTGTGATCAGGTACTTTACAGCTGCCAAAGTAAGCTTCTTACCCTTGTACTTGGGTGGCTTACACTCTGCTCAGTGGCTTGCTTAGCTGCTCTGAAGCACTTTTCTGAGAGGTACTATTCTGTTTTCATTAATGAGGCAGTGGAACTTAGGTGGAATTCAAACTATCTGAAAATTGCCCTGCAATAGTACCTTCTCTAATTCAGTTGTACCGGAGCAAAAACTAGAGAGGAACATATCAGAGTAAAGTACAAATTCCTACTCTCATTCCTCCCATACTTTGGAATTTTGTACTTCATTTTACCTTATGAAACTGAGACTCCAAAGCTAGAGGAGGAGAACAGTTGCAAACTTGTGATGACTTCTTCATGAGGAATAATACAGTTATTATTATCTCCTTTCAGTCATCTTCTGCACACATTGGAAATCTACCCAGGTAGGAGAGCTTTGCACTGAAATAACAACATCCAAGGAGAACAGGCTATGAAATCAAGGGCAGAAATATGGGAAATTACTTGTCTAAGAAAGGAGTGATGCACTAAGTTTTATACATTCTAATTTCCTTTGTGTGTCTGTAAGATTTGTACTTTCTCTATTTCAGTGACACATTCTTGAGAGCTGATAGATAAGGACATGGTGACTCAAACTTTGCAAGGTTTTTAGTGTTTATGCTTATTTCCTGCCTGCTTGGAAAAGGGGCTAGAGAACTGATGATCAATTTAGTAATGATGCAATATTGTCAGTCAATAAATAATCACAATCAGCTCTTTACTATTGAAAGTCAGATAAAGGGACTTTATTAAGTTAATGAAAGGATTTTTTATTAGCTTCACAAATTTGAAGGACTAATGGTGAAAATAAGCATTTTGCATTGAGTACTTTTTTCTGTCACCTCAGTAATCCTAAGAGTGTAACCATTTCCCATTGCAACGTGGCATTTGTTGTGTCCTGCTTGCTGTGGACTGTTTCTACTGAGAAAATACAGGAACTTTGGAAAATAACAGTGAGGTTATAAGAGTAATAGTAATTTAAGGATATGCTTAAAAATCATACTGAAAGAATTGGTATATTGAAATTATGTAGGAGAACATGTAGATGCTATCAATATTACTGCCTTTTATTTCTCCAGCATACTTTCATGCTGCTTGCCTGTTTTAATAAACATGCATCACTTATTGTTGATTAATAGAGAATTAAAAATTAAAAATATATATGGCCCTAGAAAAGAAACACTACTTGCCATTAGCAGATACACTTATTTTAAATCACAGATCACCTTTGGCAGGCATCAGTGGCTATAGGGTTGAGGTTGGAGAAAGGATGCACTCTGTTTTTTGTAGAATACAACCCACAGGCTATTTTGACCTGTCTCTTTTAGCTGTCCCTTTCTGGTAAAATCCTCCTGAGAAAAAGTTGTAATATGAGGGGACACAATCTGTTCTTTATCAAATGCGGAGTTGATAAACAAATTTCCATGTGATGGACTGACTAACACTCAAAAAATTCAGAGGGCTGCATTGCAGTTGATTCATCTGTGGTTTGCAGAATACCATCACTCTGAAAATGTGTAGGATATAGTAAAAATTACTGACATAGTGAGAGTCTGAGAAAATTAAAATTAGGAAAAACTAATGAAGAAAATTGGATAATTAGTCAAAAGAACAACTCATCTTGACTTTCAAATTCCTTTAGAAAATTTACAAAGTGCATTTCAACTTGGTGTTGAATTAGGTTATACATATATTTTACATATATAATATATATATTATAGAAGGTGAGATTACTGAGTTACCTTGCACAATGTGAACCTTGGGCTGTTCAGGTTAATGTGTAGAACTTTATAGTTGTCCTTCCAAGAAGATAATGAACTGCCAACAAATTTTGTTGCACAGCCTCATCAAAGTCCATGTGCACACATTAAAAGACCCTGCAAACAGCATTTTGGGAACCCTTGTTTAGGGTGTCCAAGAGCATTAGTGCATTGTTCATTGTTTATATTTATTGTTATTGTTTTCATTTATCAGTAAATCTTCAGAAGACTCAAGAGATATTTTATACTGAAGGGGGAGAATATTCACTACTTATGAGTTATGTTTTTTTCAAATATTGATTACTTTATTTGTTGTGTATTTGAATATTTTAGAATCATAAGGCCACCTCAGGAAAGAGCAATATTACTGGTCTTGCCAGAAAACATAAAAAATTATGTGCTTATGGTTGCACTGAGACCATAAAATAAAAGAGGTATATCAAGATTCTTCTTTAAAAGTATCTCAAAATATCTGGAACTTGTGCAATGTGAGCCCATTCAAGTGTTTGATGTGTCTCTACAGAAGGAGAGAAAAAGTCAACAGAAAATATGCCCTAAGTCAAGGCTGTGATGAACAACATTCTTCTGTCAGAGCATGGGACGAGGCACCTGTGACAATTACAGACTGAGTCTTAGGTGCAGGGAACCAGAGGAAACATGTAGAAATCTGTTAATCTGCTTATCACTGAAATTAAGATATTTCTTCAAGGAACAGATGGAGACACTGTATAAACTATGGGATGGGCAGTAAACAGAACTTGTGAGATCAGAAACTTGCACAAAAGATGAGGAGACCAGGGAAGGGTTGCATTTTAAAGCTGGTTTGGCTGACAGACAAGGATTTGGTATGCTTTTCAAGTCAGCCAATAGAGCTGCAGTATAGCAAAGAAAAAACAAACAAAACAGAAAGAAACAGAACTTTACTGAATCAACAGCCTCACAAAATATATCCTATAATATGTAAAAGTTCTTGAAAGGGATTAAAAAAATGAGTTACAGATTTCTTCATACACAGAAGTCCCACTGGAAGATTGTAGCACTTCCTATTAGGCATTTTAGCTGCTTCTGAAACTTCTTCCTAGCTAACACATGCCCAGTTAATGAAAACAGACTAGTGATACAGCTAGTATCCCTCTGTCCTTGGCATGAAATTTTAATAATGTTAGCTTGATATTGTAACAGACATATTTCTTTGGTGGGGCCATGGGATCCCAACTGATATGATCAGACATGCTAAGGGATTTATGACCATTTTAGTACTGCCACATCACAGGCTACCGTACAACAAGAAATCTGTGTGAACACTGAGATCCATGACTGAACCCAATTTAGAGATACATAAAAAAATTTTAAATGTAATAAACTTCATTGAGAGTTAATGGATCCGAGATTTAATTTTACAACATTCTTCTGTGGTTATTTTCTATAGGAAAGTGTCATAAGCCTCAAGCCT
Source organism: Lonchura striata (assembly GCF_050655825.1). Lineage (NCBI taxonomy): Eukaryota > Metazoa > Chordata > Aves > Passeriformes > Estrildidae > Lonchura > Lonchura striata. The sequence goes on from NC_140703.1 coordinate 68,587,340, forward strand.
TTCCTTAACAATCTCTCCAAGTATTTAAAATTGTAATAAAAATGGAACCAGATTGTTCTTTCTATCCAAGCTACAAACTGATGCTCTTGTAAAACTCTTGTCTAATTTTGAATTATCTCAGAGCTAAGAATTTTGCAGTGCAGGGAAGGAAAATCTCCTCTGAATTAGCCTGGAGTTCTCCTGAAATAAATCAGACAGGACATGCAGTCTTATATCTGCATTTGAAGTATTTTTTTCTTCCAGAAATTAATTTCAGTAAAATCTCACCATGTTTTTGCATTGCATGAGTGGGCTTTCTTTATATGTGCTTTCTATGGATTCTGAAATTCTTTGACATTTAGATTATCAACCCAATGTGATCAGGTCTAGAATAAGTAATGCTTTAGCATCACAGATTCAACAGCTCAATTCTAATGTACATGCAGAGAAACTTTGCTTGGCTTTAATCCAACCTTTGTGATGAAGGAATTAGTGATATTGTAGATAAATTACTGTAAGGTTTGCAGTTACTATTTATTGTTTCTATTCAAGCAGTATAATGGTGACATTTCAGTATTTACATAATGAAGACTTCACTGTGGCAAAAGCCTTGGCAGTTAGTCTGGGGTCTTATTTACTTAAATTAAAATGTAAAAAAAGCTGCTAAACCTGCCAAGAAACAACAGAACAGAACACTTCAACTTGTATGTATTTTATTCTTTACAATGTACACCACATATCAAGATCAAGAGAAAAGTACACAAAGCCAGTAGCTAGAAGAAATAATATACAGACTGCCTTTTATTAACATGCCAAGATAGGTGCCTAAACTGAAAGTGGAGTACCGAGAATTTGTGCAACAAAGGATCTAGACTCCTGAGAGTTCACCTCAAGCCGTACTTTTATCTGCTGTGTTGTAGATTTTCCCAAGGTATTACAAAGAACTAGTGATATATGGAAAATTATCATGTTTGTGAGATAAAATATGATTAAAGTAAAAAAAATATTATCCCTGGAAGACAGAAACATTCCAAAGACCCTATTGTTTTTTGTTTTTTGTTTTTTTTTTTGTTTTTTTTTTTTTTTTTTTTTTTTTAATAAAAGTTGCAATACTATGATGCATTTCTAATGCAAGGGGACTTCAAGACACCCCTCTGTTTTATGTTTTGTGTAGTAAAAATCATGTGCTATCTTGAATTGTCCAAGACTTGTCTTGGGGGACACATAATGTCACTGAGGATTAAAAATATAATTGAAAGAGAGAAATGAGATTAAGAAGCCTTAGTGGGAAACCCCCAGTATTCCAAGCAAGCAGAGACAAACTCAGGTCTTTCTGAAATAAAGGCAAAAACAAATTACAGAAGTTCAGAAAATGCTTTTGAAATCAAACTTTTCAGACATGACAAAGCTTGCATTTTGCATGTGAATGACAGACAGCAAACTCTAAAATTGCCACTTCTTCGAGTAAAAGAATTTACCAAGAATACAAACAAAAATAACAGCAAACATTAAAATAGTTAGAATTTGCTATAAATTTGAATGTATACATTCAGAGTTCTTATCTCTGATCATCTTCTCCTGTATGCAATGTTTCCAATTTTGTAAAAAGTTCTTAAGAAGGTGAGTTTAAGTTGCATTAAACAGAATGAAGACATCTAAGCTAAAATAATAATTAAAAAAGACTAGACCTTGATGGGTGCATTTTTTCTTATTTGGACATTGTGCACAAATAGTTGCAAACGCTAAGGAGTAGTCACACAAGCACCTTGGAACACACAGCATTTAATTCTAACTCAAATTAAAAGGAATCTGTAAGAAGAGCAAGTATGAGGTTGAAAACGGTACAAACTTGAGAAGGAACATTCGGTTTATGCATCCAATTTAAAATTGGCAGTATATATCAAAAACCTCAACCTCCTAGGTGTAACATGACAAATAAAAGCATTCCATTTTGCAAAGGAAGTAATTCTTTTTAAATTTGGCGTTACTTTAGTTCAGAAAAAAACTCCCCAAAGATTCAAAATTCTCCATAACAGTGAATAATTCCTTACCCTGACTGTGATATGTCAGGAGCCTCCAGCAGCTTGCTAGGTGGGCTAGTAAGGAGCTTGGAAGGTAAAGGTATTTTACCCAGAGGAAAGTTGTCAAAATTAAGCTGTCTTTGAAAACTAATTCAAGTCTGATGCATTGACAAATATCAATTAAAAGAAAAGAAAATCACTTGCCATGTAAAATATAAAATTGCTATCACTTTGGCATTTTAAATTTTAAATTCAATATATGTTGGATGGGTTACAACCAGGCTGGTTTCTACATTGCCTAAGCCAAGCTAAACTGTACATTGATCAGTTTATGCAGATTTTCCCACTCAGAGTTGTCTAGACCAATCCCGTCTGGAATTGTTTCAGGGTTTTGGGTTTTGGTTTGTTTGGGTTTTTTGGGGATTTTTTTTATGGGCAGCAATATCATATTGGGACTATACAGAGGTGAGCAGGATTGGAGAGCAACTGGGAGAACTTGTCACTTTTTAAAGTTCCTCAAGCATTGCATTAAGACAGTGTGCTAAAATACAAACTATGGTCCTTCCAGCTTTTATCCTGGCATGTTTGGATATACCCCAGGTGCACATAAAGCTTTCCTCTCAAGGATATCTAGAGATCTTCTTAAACCTGCAAATATTGCAATTCTACATTATACTCCATTTTGCTAGCAAGATTTTGCTTATTATTGCTACTGTTAAGTATCCCGCATTTCAAAATACACTGGTTTGAAGTATGTAACTGGAAAAACTAGCTGAAGTCCTTGACTTAGCCTAGGAATTGTTTGGTTTCAGTTATTTCTAGAGTTATACCAATAGATCTCTTTATGTGGATTTTTGTGGTTGATGGGTTTTTTCTAAAATATGCCATATCACAGGGAACTGAAATATTTGTGAATACAATTATCACAGCTGGTAATCATCCCACAGCAGGGGTTATTTTCACTCTTTCGTATAATGCTCTTAGTAATTCTAAACAGTAATGTTCTCCTGTTCTTTTTAATAACCATTACTTTTATAAATAAAGCTTACCAAATACCTTAACAAGGATAAACAGAATTTTTTGAATGCTTTCAGTTAAGGTACTTCACAAAGAGCCAGGCAAATACAAATAAAACTAAAGTACTCCAAAATACAAGTTATGTTAGAACTGGGAGTCAATAACAGTCAGGCTAAATCTTGGTAAGTGAGACCCTGGGACAGGATCATGCTTTCAGCTTCACCTGCCTCAGGTCACTGTTGTCCCTCAACCCTTCTTATTCCAGGAGATGATGTTTGAAGCAAGGGACAGGGAACATACCTGAACCTTAAAGCTCTGGTAACAGTAGATTTTGCCATTTAGTGACCATCCTACTCCTACAGCAAGACAGATTTTTTTGAGTTCCAGGCCTCATTTTCCAACCTATGTGTTATAAAAAAACACTTACATGATATAAGCAAAGTGTTTACAAGCTTTGGGAACAAAAACTATTCTTTCCTTCAGGAATGATGCCTAAGGCTGCTTTATCAAAGCATCCTTTCTTCAAAAATTGAGATCAAACTGATTTAACAGAAAGTGTTTTAGGTTTTTTAACTGAGCTATCCTCTTCCCAAGTTAAAAAGGACATGCTAAAATATATAGTCACTATTTTGTTTCTGTTTTGTGACTAAAAAAGTCACAAAAGAGTCTTCATAAAGTAAGATGTCCAGGGGCAGCAAAATATTATGCAGTCAGTATTATACGTATATGTATTCACTATATGCAGTCAGTATTATACCTATATGTACTCACTATATGCAGTCAGTATTATACAACATTTACTTCACAGTTTCTTTTTAAATTTATAGTTCTAGCGAGACAGGGCCTCAGCTGTTTATAGATACCACTAATAAGTAAAAATACAATGAATAGTTAAAGTTCTGAAAGTTGTTTTGATCACTCACATGTTATTTATGTGCTTCTTCTGAAAGAAGAGTAGTTCAAATTCTGAACACTTTAGGAACATAACTAGCATTAATAATTAAAAACATAAAACTACACACTACATTAATAAGGTATCAATGCACAGAGAGATGAGTGTTCTTGTGCATTACGTGATGATCTTAATTCAGCATTTAAATTCTGCCCAATTCCTTCAGCTTCTTACTTTCTATATTTGTCATGGCTATTCTTGTCATTTAGAGAAAAACGGAAAATCATAAACCACAGCAGATTACTATAGTAACACACCTGATGCTTTAACTTTTAGCATAGGCAGGCAGCAGAAATAGATAATTCAGTTTACCAAACAGAATATGGCAAAAAAAAACCCAAACAGAGACACAGAGAGGTGACTTGCAAGATATATCCTTGGGACAGCCAATGGATTGTTCAGAATGTTATGTTTAAGACTCTTTGCTTCTCCAGGTTAAAAGCTTTTGCCACTTTTACTAGGCGGGGAGGAATGAAATCTGATGTCTATAGTTTAGGTGATTAATTCTCTGACACTCAAATATTTAAATATCTATAGTTCCCGATCATCCATGGGGGCTGCTGGGGTAGGCCAGCAGCTCTTTAATTTTCTTCCAGAGAAATTTGGAAAGTAGGAAGAAGACCCAAAGTACTGAAAGTGGGGATGGAGCACAGCATGTCTTGCCTTAACATGGAGTTAAGACATCAGCAGAATATTATCTAAATCTGGATGTTAGGGAATGTATTCAGTTTCCACACTATAGAGAAAGCAGGCTGTCAAACGAAGCACATAAATTTCTTATACAGTTGAGGAAAAGACACTGATGTCTTTGAAGAACTCCAGAGGGAAATCCCATCTGATTAAGTGCAGGCAGTTAAGAAACTTAAGACAATGAAAAGAAAAATGTGCCTCTTTACTCATCGTTCTCACTTGCAAAAATTTATACAAGGAGATTTATTTGTTGCTATGATCAGTGTCCTTATGTCACTTTGACAAGCTTCTTATAATTTAAATGCTACAACCCACAGCCCACTCAAAACAAGGGGAGAGAAAACATTAAAACTGAGCAATATACATGTACTATAAATTATACCTGGAGCTAGTTTTATCTAGTCACCAAGCATAATGGTTTCTGATTTCAAACTTATTCCCACCTCCCTTTAAATTTGGCCAATTCAAAACTTAAAAAAAATATATAATGAATCTTTTGTGTTACACTGTAGTTTTAGTTACAGAGGTATTTTGTTTCCTTCCTCATTTCCAATGACGGTTTTTTTCCCAGAAGATTTTCAAAAATGAACTCATCTGCTGCAATTTTGCCACCAAAAAAAAAAAAATCTTTTATGTGACTATTTTTTAATCCACTATTCTTCCCCTGCCTAACATCCAGAAAGGGACTTACTAAATCCCTGTCTTGATCCTTGGCCACAAGAGACAGGTATCTAATGAAGTTCACTGCGCTCCCCGAGTGCTCTGCAAGGAACAACCTGGCAAGGCTAACACCTAAGCAGAAGCTGTTGAGAAACCCCTTTGGTGCTTATGAAAAAATAAAAGAGCATGTGGGATGAATGATACAAATCCTACAGCTCTGAACAACCCTTGTAATGTATTTTTCTTCAGGTTCTTGATCAGAGACTAATTGCCCTTCATGAGAGGAAAAAATTAGTCATTTATAAAATCAAGGATCTCAGGATAGGAAGTGAAAATTTATTGTCCTACTGTTTCTACAGAACTCACCTAATCACCCCATGATGATTTATCTCAGAAAATTAATTAATTGTTTCAAAATGCTTTTCAGATTTAAGATTACCACCCTGACATTCTGAAGAATTAATGCCTCCTGCCTCACCCCTTCCAGGACCTCCTGTTGCCCAAACTATTCCACACCTCTCACTGCTTTCCATGATACTCCAGTCCTTTCCTGTTCTTGCATTATTTCTAGTTCCTACTTCCCACTATTTTCCCAACACTGCCAATGTCTTCTCTACTGACCTTGCCCCATAATGTCCCCAGCATCCCCCTACATGACTCCAGCAAGGGACAATCAGTATGTGCTTTACCTAGTGGTAACTTCCCACTGTCTGGCAAATTAGCACAAATAAATAGGTTCATCAGCAGCTACCCAGAAATTATACTGTCTGTTATCTCATCCTCAGTTTTATAATGGGCCATCACTTTTGTCTCTTATACAGTCAAAATTTTAATTAAACTTGGTTGCCCCTGATTTTTATTCTCATCTTCCAAACTGGCTTGAGGGTATCTGAAATTTTCAAAAGTTGTGGGAAAAATGTCACAGCAGCTGAGCAATACAAAGCAACATAAAAGCAGGAACTTCTCACCAGTGTATGCAACTGCAAAAATATTTCTGAAAATAGCTCTGCTGAGGGACATCCCACAACACCTCTGGGCAATCTGTTCCAGTGTTTGGTGACCCACACAGAAAATAAGTCCTCCCTCATACTGAGGTGGAAATTCCTGTGCATCAGTTTCAGCCTCTCGCCTCTTGTCCCATTGCTTGGCAGCATGGAACACAGCCCGGTCCATCCTCTGACCCTGAGGTACTCATAAACATTGATGAAGTCCCTCTTAGTTGTCTCTTCTCGAGGCTGAACAGGGCCAGTTCCCTCAACCCTTCCTTGCAAGAGAGGCGTTCCAGTCCCTTGATACGCTTTGCAGCCCTCCACTGAAGAGAGATGCTCCAGTCCCTTGCAGCCCTCCGTGGACCCGCTCCCAGGAGCTTAGTGTCTCTCTTGCACGGAGGAGCCCAGAAATGACAGATCTGCGTGTCTTGAGATTACTTTTCAGCTTTGCGTGCCTCTGCTTCGCTGTGCAGCCGAGGCACCAGCAGCAGCCCCCGCACGCCCAGCCAAGGCATGAGGCGAGTCTTTCCAGCTGAAGCGCTCTGACACACGCAGAGCCTGAGGCAGGGCGCCATGGAAAAGTCACTTCTTGGAGGGGCAAAGCCAAGCGTGGCCGGGAGAGTTTCGCCACCATGGGAGAGGCTGTCGGGGCACGCCGGAGGCAGGGACAGCTCGGCGGCCCCTCGGGTCCCGGGCAGCCTGGCGGCCCCTGGTCCCCTCCCTGAACCGCTGCGCCCCTGAGGGCAGCAGGTGCGGGCCGAGCGGGCGGCGGCGCCGGGGCTCAGCCTCGCCCCCTGCAGGAGCCGCGCCCCCTGGCAGCGGCTTTTCTCCTCGCAGCGCCCGTGCGGGCGACGCCTCCCGGAGCGGGGCCGGGGAGCGCGGCGCGGCCGGGCCCCGGCGCGCTGCCCCGGCCGCTCCGGCCGCCCTGCCCCGCGGGGGCGCGCTCCCCTCCCTGACCGCGAGGGGGCGCCCCCAGCCGGCGCGGCGCCGCCCGCCAGGTGGCGCTGCCGCCCCGCGAGCCGCCGGCGGCCGCCGCCCCCGCCCTCGCGCCCCGGCCCCGCCCCGGCCGGTGACGTCACAGCGGCGCGAGCGGAAAGGGACGGGGAGAGGCGCTGCGCGCGCACCTCGGGGCGCTGGCCCGGGCCGAGCCCCGCCCTTCCCATCCCCCCGCCAGAGCCCCGGGGAGGGCGGGGCCGGGCCGGCAGCGCGCGCCGGGGCCGCCATTGTTGGCGGGGAGCGCGGGAAGGCCCCGCCGCCCCTCAGCGGCCCCGCCGCGCCGCCCGCCCCTTCCCCTCCGCCCGCCCGGGCCCGCTCGGCCGCGGGGCCGCCCGCCTCGGCGCCCCGAGCGCGCCCCGAGCCCTCCTGCCGCGCCCGCCTCGGGCCGCTGGGCCCCGCCCCGCCCTCGGGCCCGGTGTCCGGTGACCTTGAGCACCACCGTGGGGAAGCGACTTGTGTGTGGGGTTGTGTTACGGGAGGCTTTCTTGTGCATATCCGTGTTGTTTGTTTGTTCTTGGGGTTTTTTTTTTTAATTTTGTGAAAGAATGCTTCCACTGAGAGAAGGATCTGGAAAAGCGACACTTTTGTTTTGGGTTTATTTTTGGTTTTGGGTTTTTTTGGGTTTTGTTTTTATTTTTGGGGTTTTTTTTTTTTTTTTTTGGTTGGTTGGTTTTGGATTTATTTATCTATTTTGTAAAGTATGCTACCCAAATTATTTGGAGGGATGTGAGAAAATCCGGTGGCCTGCAGGTCGTAATGCTCACAAATTCGTTTTTGATTGGAGAAACCTTTCTTTGTTCTTTCTCCTCAGCATGACTTTTGGAGGAAGAAACCTTTGTGCAGCCTTTCATGGGATGGTGCTGCTGTCTCGTATCCCAGTCCCAGGGGGGTTCCCTGCTGCTGCAGGAGCTGCTGTTGCAAAATCTGGTTTCTTTGCAAATCTTATATGACATTTTAAGCATGCATGTCAGAAAACAATTAAAGTATATTTCAGCTCTCATTTTGTGCAAAGATACCAAGGTGATTGTAAGACTTGGCACGTGCATGCTATCTTGGGACAACCACAAGAATTTTTGTGGAACTATGTGGGTATAGTAAAATCATATGATGGTTTAGATTGGAAGGGACTTTAAAGATAATTTCATTCCAACACTGCTTCTGTGGGCAGGGACACCTTACACTAGACCAGATTGCTCAGAGCTCCATCTGATCTGGCCTTGAACACTGACAGGGATGGAGCACCCACAACTTCTCTGGGCAACTTGTTCCAGTATCTCACCACCCTCACAGTAATGTGGGGAAACCTGGGTTAATCTCTTGTACAGCTTACACGAGCTGTAACTTCTCATATTTTTTTGTTGTTGTTACTTAACAGATAAGTGTAAATTTTCATGAGTTCAACGTGAGATAATTCTGTGATGCTTTAGCAACTCTAGTTGCATTTCTTGAGTAATGTGGTTTTCGCATTAAGTTTTTGAAATAATGTTAGCAATGTGAGCTATGTAAGTTTTGTTACTTTTGTTGCTTTAAAAATTCCAACAGTTTCAGGAATGGTTGTGAATTTTTAAAATGCATTATAAACATCATTAAACACTTAAAACAAGCACATAGGTGGCATCTAGATTGTTTTTGAATAATAAAGCCCAACGGTTAAACCTGGATACTTGGGTTACAAACTTCCAGCAGAGATCTGGGAATCATGCCTAATTACTCTTCTGGGCCTGGGATTAATGCCCTCTCTTCATTGTTAGCATGATGAAAATTGGTTCAGGATATCATTTAGAAGGTTTACATTATTTCAATTATCATCTATTCTCTTGTTCTCTCATGAATTCATGTTCCATCCGTTGTCCAATCACCACCTATCCTTAGCCAGTAAAAAAACAGTATCCCTTCTGCCAAGCTTTCTCATCTTTATCCTTAAGTACCCTTGAATTCGAGAAGGTCCTTTTTTTCTCTATTTGTTCAATTAATTTCACATTTCTGTATGTAAATGGCTTGCTAACATTAATGTATCTTCTTATTAGTGCATTGTAAGAACTTGGGTGGGGAACAATGTCACATTTGACAGACCTCCATGAATGCTTGTGAATTTTAGAGCATCTTTTTAATCCTTAGTGGGTTTGAGGGTTTTGTGGTAGCTTGTCATAAATACAATGAGAGTATTGCTGTGATTTTACTGGTTTTGTATTATCAATAGTGCTTTTATGAGTTACGTTTTTGTGTGTAATATAGGTACCAAAGAAGCTGTTTACTTTGAAAACAGTTGAAGTTCCAAAGTAGTTTGAGACTATCTATAGTACAAGTTTTCTTTGAAATTCTTTCACTGTAGATATGAATTTTTAAAATTCCAGTAACTGAGACAAGAATGTTGGTATTTTAAGATAAGAAAGTGTTAAGGTTATAGTTACCTACATCAGTTTTTTATAAATAAAAGTACATTGGCATTTAGCGTCTCTTTCTTTACAATTAGGAATTTGCTAGATATTGAGATCTCTGTCTTATCTTTTACCATCTTAATCTTTAGAATCTCCTCCAGAGTTCTTCAAGGAAACACTGACACTGGTATTTTTAGAAGAAATGACTCAGCTTGTGTGTTGGATTGCCAGGGCAGCCCTGGTGCCAGCACAGGGATTGATTCCCAGCTCTCGGTGCCTTGGAGTGCCCACACACCAAGCACCAGCTTGTGTCCAAGTGAGTTCTGACAGTTGTGACTGATCACTGTGGCTGCCAGTGTGCAAAGGCAGCAGACAAAGCCTTGCTTAATCAAGTACTGTATTAAACCAGGTTATTGCTTTTCCAATAAATACGAAACAAAACCCCAGTTAACAGTGTAATAAGTCACCTGTGTGTGCTGTTTCACAGCTGGAGCTGACAGGGCAGGAGAGGCGAGCACCCACGTCGGCTCCTGTTGATTCTGGGGGAGCAGTGCTGCCCCTCCTCCCCGCTGGGACACACCACACAGCTCTCTTTATTCTGGGACCAGCAGCAAAAGTAAGGCACGAGTGCTTCCTCTTTCAAGGCTCCAGTGCTTTATGCTGTAGATAAGTCCATTGGTGGCTTTCCCCTAGCATTTTTGAAGGCTTTTTCCCAAAGTATAAAACCTTTCCAAAATTGCTTTCGGAAGGTTTATGGACAGGATCTCCCGAATGTTTGATGGGTCACAAAATCATTTTCAGTTAAAACACCCTATTATTCCTTCTGTCTGGTATTACTGTTTTCTAGTTCATGTTACTTTTAACTACAGGTGTCCTTTTTTCCAAGTTAGTGACCCTGGCTTTGCTCCTCACCAGGCCCATGTTCTTTGAGATCATGAACAGGAAAGGTTTAACAAAAGACTGGATGTGGCACTCAGCGCCATGGTCTGATGTTGACATGGTGGTGTTTGGTCATAGGTTGGACTTGATGCACTTGGGGGTCTTTTCCAACCTCACTGATTTTGTCAACTCACAACCAGGTCTACAGCAGCCTAGACTGCCTCCAGTCTTAACCTCGTTAATGAGCTCATCCACTGTGGTGAGCACCAGGTCCAGTAGTGCTCTTCATCTGGTTGTTTTGTCCAATACCTGGACCAGGAAGTTGTCCTTGATGTATCCCCTGGATTTCTTACAGCTAGCTGTGCTGCTTTCCCGGCAGATGCCTAGGTGGTGAAGTCCTCTCCTAGGATGAGGTGTTGAAGTGTCATGCTTTCTGTATCTGAATCAGGAGGCCTTGACCTTGGTCTCCCCTTGATCAGACCCCTACCTGCAGGTGTCCTTTGTTGGTCCTTTCTTTGAATTTTTTACCCACAGTCTCTCAACCTTTTTGTGGCTGTTTTTCAGAGGCAGCTCTTCACAATCTATCCCTTCCCTAACACAGAACACAAAACCCCTACCCCTCTGTCCCTACATGTCTCTTTTAAAAAGCTCATAGTCTTTGAATACAGTTCTGTCCCAGCCTCTTTTCCTGATATGTTGTAGTCTTCTAATTGTACCATGGTTTCCAACTCCATTTGCTTGTTTCCCATGCCATATTCATAGGCATAGATGCATTTCAGTTGGGCTGTGGGCTGCCCCACCTTTTGGAAGGAGCACTCCCTAATTTCTTTGGGACGATTTACAGGTGTGTCAGTATCTTCTGGTTCTTCTCTGTCACTCAGAAGTACATCCCTACCCCTTAAGTCATATGAAATGTATCAGGCCAAAGGTGAAGCTGCGCCTAGCTTTTACACATCCTGGGCAGCTCTAACCATAACGTTTTTGAAAGAGAGAACTCTATTTTAGGAAAACTCTTTAAGTCCTACCCCATCTCAAAAGGTACAACTAACCACATTGTGGAGAAGGATCTGTAGGTTAACTGATTCTGGGCTGTAACTTTTTGTGGATTTAGTGGTGTGAGATCCCTCAGTCTCATGGAATGCAGTCTGAAACCTAGAATTTAGTAGTCAGGGAGCACTGCACGGAGATACCTGCTGTGAACAGACACAAGATGATTACATTCTTCAAGGGAGACATGGTAAGAGAGGATTCTGTAATTAGTAATTTTTAATGAAGAAATTAATTCTGTTTCAATACCTATGTGTGTAAAGTACTTTGACATTCGTTGTCACTAATTGTGATGTGCAGATACAACCACTGTTGCTGATGGTGCCAAACCAAAGGAATATGGACAATATCAGGAATTTGACTACTGCCTGGAATCAGTGTTTGGGATACTAGAAGTGCAGTTCACTTCCTCTACTTCACACGGTGGAGGAAATGGTAGAATAGATAAATGATGAGCTGGCATCTCTTGTGAAGCAGCTGAAGATGGGATAACCCATGAGAATAATTCATGTGCTGAAATAGGAGCAGATGTCAATTAAGACAGCCTGTCTGGCCATTCGGGTGCCAGTTCTGTAGCATGTATCATCAGTGAAGGCTTGACAAACAGCCTGTTCGTGAAATTTGGTGTTGACATCATAATTTGATAGAAGATGGAGATGCTGTAGGCTTTGAGAATCTGGAAAATTTAATCATTGGAGCAAATTCCAGTTTGACATTAAAACCAACTAGGTGCCATGTCGCGGTGCCTTCTTTGGTCTCTGGCTAGCTCGGTGTTCGGCACACAAAGGCCACCCCCTACGACCACCGTGGGTGAGGAGTGTGACAGCCGAGTTCTGCTCTGCCAGACCAGTAAAGGACCCTATGCGACAGTGACAAAGACACGGGAGTCATCCTTCTGAGGGTACCGCTGCTCCAAGTTTATTGGTGGCCCAAGAGACCCACCTCAGCTTGAATCAGGTATGCCCCAAAAGGCAACTGGGTACAACTTGCAGCTGATTATAACCAGGGGTGGCAACACAGGGAGGGAACAACAGGGGACCAATGGGGAATAACTGGGGAGTGGTGAAGGGAATGACAATCAAGGAAGGTGTCCAATGAGGTGAGAGGCAAGGAGGGGTCCCCAGGAATCAGCCTATCACCTGAGGCCCTGGCTGGAAGGTTCTGGATAGAAGGGAGAGGCCTCAGGGTGACAGACAAGCCCCGGGGTGGGGTCAGGGGGATGACTCAGCCCAAAGTCACATAACAGGGGTGGGGAGTGGGAAGACTGACAGGCGAAAGGGGAGGAGGAGAAGGAGGGATGGACCATGTAACATAAAGAGGGGGAGAGGGAGTAACCATAATATGGGGAAACTGAAAACACACCCCAACAGTGCCATTTTAAGTTGTTATTGTTTTTAGGTTTTATTTTTAATGAGAAGTTCAATACAAAATTAGTTACTTTTGCTAGAAACAAAACGAAGCTGCAACAGAAATTTCGTATTAGACTGTCTGCATTTCTGCACTTTAAAACTTCTGCAGCAGTGTGGAACTGGTTTCCAGAATGTTTTGCCCCAAGCCTTGTCTTCAACTAAATTCCTTTCTTCTCCCCTTCCAATTTCACTCTTGTCTTGGGTGAAACACCATGCTGATACAGTTTGTGGCCTTCAGTCCCAGGAATTAGCTTGGGTTTCATCTATGAAATTTTCCATAAACTTAGTTAGTATTTGGAAGATTCCATTGATACAAGGCATTCTGTCCTGTCCCTCCTAGCTTAGAGCAATGAACCTTTAAAACTAATGAAAGAACCCTTAAAAGATACACAGGACTTCAGAATTTTGTTTTCTTTCATATGATGGACATTATCACCATGCAAGATCAATGTGTTGAATGCAAATTAAATATTAAAATTTCCAATTTTCTGAAAGATTTGTCTGAAAGATTAAAAGCAGTTCTAAAAAAGTATTTAGTCCATTTCTGAGCTATTTTGACTTTGAAAAGTTAAGTAGTCAAACACATGTAATGAAGTCAGGGTTATGTTACATTATTTTCTCATGTCTTCTTTGGGTTCCATTTTCTCCCATGTGTTCACCTGTTAATCATAAAAAAAATCCAAAACATCCAATATTCTTATTGTACTATATCTTGAAGTTATTATTTCCACAGTATTTTTTATATTTTACTGTATTAATTGTTCAAAGACATAGACAAAGACATAGTGGTGTGCTTAAATACAGACACATAAGGTCATAGAAATGCACAATTGAGCTTAATGAAAAAACTAAGGTAGGTGTGTGGGGCCACTCTAAGGGAAAATGCAGAAAAGCCAGAAACAACCTTAAATGTGTTTAAAATTCAATTTAGTTTGCTCTAGAGCATCAAAAAATACAGCAAGTTTCATCATTCATACACGAATGGCTTGTGTCACTTCTGAAAACTTGTCTGAAGAAATCAGTAGCTTGAGGCAGCAGCCTTCAGGCAGGAAAGCAACAAAAAGAAAGTGTCTGGACAGGAATGAAAATCAAAGCTCCATACACAGACATATTTAAGAAGTGTAATAAGTTTAAGGAAAAATTATTCGTCTTGGAAATGGTGTTTCCTTTAAAATATATTAACACATATCTTCATGTTAGTATTTATGTAGCTTTTCTTCTGCAAAACTGCTAAGGTCTTTACAGCCTATCTTAGGTGAATGTTTTGGGGATCAGAAGGACCCAGTCTGAATTTTATGTGATATCCCTGAAGAGCTTTCATTTTCCCAGAAACATATGTGCATGGCCTTTCTTGCTGACTTGAGAGATGGAAGAGACTTCCTTGATAATTTCAGCTATATAGCCATACAGTTCTTAAAAGTGAAAAGGTTGCTAACTGCTGAGTTTACTCACCTGATTTCCAGGATGAAGGTGCCACAAGTTAGTTGTCCATCCAACAGCTCTGAAAATACTTAAGCAACACTATAGTGGGATATTAAGGAAAATTCTTTTTGATATATTTTGTCTTCAATAGAGGAGGCACATATAAATCTATTTTTTGAATTAAAGAGTTCTTTGTATTCTAATTTTTTCTTTAAGGAATTTGCATTGGGAATCAGTCTGGCTTCCTCCTCCATTCCCTGTAGTCAAAGCCATCAGCAGCTGAGAGACCGCCTTTTACACAGAGATTCTTTTAAGAACAGAGGGGCCCCATCCATGCAGCAAGAGCAGAATATGATATTTGGTCCCTGAAATTGTTCCACAAAATCATTTTTTACAGATGTAGGCTGTACATCAGAGAGAATTTTTATCTGAGCAGATTTAATAGGGAGGAGGGTTAAATAGTATTGGTATTCTTTACTTGGTGGTTACTGATTTACTACCCAAAGTTGTATAATACATTAATTACCAGAACAATTGGACCTATTGAAGTTCTGAAGTGAAAGCCACAAATTATCAGATAAATTTGGAGTTGTGTAATTTTCTCATAACCCTTCACTTGGAAAGCCTTTCTGCTTCCAGTATAGGATGAGGTCTGGCAGCGGGGTTAACCCTGACCCCTGAGTGTTCTATATGGACTTGTTCATTTCTGCCACATTCTTTCAGTTTAAATTTAGATTTGCTGGCAGCTATTATGCCTCTTGCAATAAGCCTCATGACCAAACATTGAAAAAAATATGCCTTTTATCACAGATGTTTTTGCCAAATAAGATTAGTGAAGAATACTTGAAAGCTAAAAAACAATGTGCAGAAACCTTTGGTCCAAAAGGCACTAACCTCTGAATGTCTGGAACGTATTTTCTTTTCAGTGTTAGAAAAGAGCAAATACGTTATTTAGATGATTGGGCACAATTTTACACCTTGTTTTATCTCTGATTTGTTATTGGTAGTAATAAAATTTCAGCTATGCAAATTAATACAGAGTCTGGATACATATGAATGTGTACATGTAACAAAGTCATTAAGCTGTTCTAGAATAGACTGTGGTTGTTGTAGGAAGTAGCTACATAGAACTGAGTTTTATGTTTGGCTCATTGTTAAATATGTTTTAGTAAATCTTATTTGTTGAGATAATTCTTGTATACAATAGCTATCTTAAGTACAGTAGCTGCATCTGTAACTGATTTTAGGAAGTTCATACCACTTAATTTTCTATTTCCCATGGAGGATAATACTTGTTTTATGATTATAATTTTTTTTAATCTAACATGAGTATGTGGGAGTTGAGAAATCTATATAGCAGAGGAGTTCACTTTCAAGGCCAGTAAGTTGTTCTTGGCCTAGGGTATGCCATGATCTTCATAGACAGTGTTGCTCCACCTTAAAACACTTGTTTGACAAGGGATTCTCTGGTCTCACTTTCTGTCACTGCTCATCTGTCTAGTATAGGACATGAGTAAATGGTCTCCAATTTGCACCATGAGAGGTTTAGACTGCATGTTAGGATTTTTTTTTTTTTTTCACTGAAAGGGTTGTCAAGCATTGGAACAGGCTGTCCAGGGAAGTGGTGGAGTCACCACCCCTGGAGGTGTTTAAAAGATGTGTAGCTGCAGCACTGAGGGACATGGTTTAGTGGTAGACTTGGCAGTGCTGGGTTAATGGTTGGATTTGATGATCCTAAAGGTCTTTTCAAAACTATATGATTCTGTGTTTGAAGGTAGCATGTAAAAAGTGTTTCTGTAAAGCACTTCTGTCTCTATGCTTTCAAGGTTCTTTAAAAGGTAACAGTGTTCCTATGCATTGCTGAATGGCTATGGCTCTAACAAAGAAAGACCTTGAGAATACATGGAAAGGAGTGTTCTCCCTGTAACCTTTTAGGGAAAAAAAAACAGTGAATAAAGCAGGCCATGATTCTCTAGATAATTTAAAGTGAGATTTGTTTTCCTTCTGAAGGGCAAAACACAAAAGCTTCCAAAGGCGCCCTGACCCTACTGCCTGTGCAGTTGCTATGGGCAGGAAACCCTGGTACTCAGATCTTTGGAGCACTTTGATAGTGTCCAACCTAGTTACTGGGGCTGAACACTGTGGAGCTGTGTTCCTCATGAATGGATTAGGCAAAATTTATTCACCAGTTAGAAGTCCTACTGTGCAGGCTGTAATGTAAGTAGCATCATGTTTTTTCTGTTTAGCAGGAATTTCAGGCAACCTTTGAAATACGTAGCCAATCAGCATTTGTTCCAAATGGTGCTTTTGTGCCAAATTTCCAATTAGTGAATGGCATTTGCTAACTAGGCCCATTTGGCTTTATCTTCAAGGATAATGAAACCCCATCTTTTTCCTCATCCCCTTAATAGACACAATATAGAGTCTTACTGAACTAAAAAAAAGAACTGAATGGAGAATGCTAGGAGATTTATAGTTCAGTGAAACTCCTTAGGACTTGTATTTTTTAGAAATGACAGTGTTTTGAATTCTGTAGCATTAAAACAAGAAATTTATAAAAATAAGAGGGTTTGGCTCATAGAGTTGTTTGAAAAAGCATTAGTGAATATTGGAGGTATTGTTCTAGTAAGTAAATATTTGTCAAGATAAAGGCAAAATGTGATCCCTGTGCTTGGAGCTATACTTTTTATTGGAATATGATATTATGTGTGTTGTTGCATACAATAGGAATGCCTTAGAAATTTTTTGAAGTCTTCATGAATTTTTATTTTTGTATTTTCCATGGAAAATACTAAAATAGAGACACCTCTCCAACACCCCTCAAAGTAGTCTTTTCTGTCGTGGAACAGAAAGTGGTCTGTTTCAACATGTGGAAGTTGCTGCTGCGTCTTGTTAAACTTAGAAACCCAAACTTCTAATGTAAGCTTCAGTGCTTGTCACCTGGCAAGAGCAATATTTGCATAGCTCACAGAAATCAAACACTCTTTACTTATTTCCCTGTGTGATTGTTGCTTCAGAATTGTTTACTATGATTAAGTAAGAAAACATATTCTTAGAGCCCCTTTTTAATAAATTGCATTTTTACTGTGTTGAGAAATAGAACATTAATATTAGATTTTTTTCAGAATTTATACAATATTGTTTGTGGAATTTGGGTGGGTTTCCATGTCTTGTCCTTGTTGAGTCTTTTTTTGAGTGTTCTTTAGTATTGGAAAGACCAATATGTGAGGAAGCAAAACCACAGGAGAATATTTGCTTTGTTTACAAATTTGTTATGGACATATATAAATATGCACGTTTTCTGTGTGAAGTCATCTCACTCAGAATGGATTCAATATGAGAACTGTCTTTTGATACTCATTTTCTGTGGAACATCATGTAGTTTACTTGGGAATAGTTGGAAAGACAATGGAAAGCAATCAAAGTACAGCTTAGCACTTATTACAGCATTTCAGGCGAAGTACTTAGAGGTTGTAAAAAATTGTGAAATTCTAAATAAAGATTTGGAAAAGTAAAAATTGGGGTATTTATTTTTCTGTGCTTTGAAACAATCTCTACAAAGATCATATTAGCCCCTCTGAAGGGATCATGTGTCTGTTGCTAATATGGGACTCAGTGTCTGATGATTTGGGACCTTAGTTACTGGGGAGAAAATGAGTAATTCCATTAGTAATAATATATATCAGTGTAATAGCAGAATTAATCTCCTGGATTCTATTTGTAAAGGTTTTCTTCCTACAATAGTGAGGCAATTACTTATCTTTCTGTTCCACTTGTGAAACCCTCTAAAGAAACAAAGCACCATAAAGATTCACCAGGTAAGAGTAATAACAGTACTCATCTATCTTCCCTAGGTTTTGAGGAGTGTTGGTATGATGCTCTTAGGATTATGGCAGGATGAAAATGCATTATTACTGTTTGTCTGATTATGCTCACTATGGAATTATCTTCTGTGCAAAGATATGTATTGTTTGTGAAAGGAAGGAAGATGAAAAAACTGAAGTAGCTTCAGGACAGACTTCTGGGGAGCAGTAGCTGCCTGTGTTGACAGGGAGTTCAGTGTGACTGGTTTTTGTAGTGGATCATTAGAAGTCATGTGAACAATGAAAACAAGGCATAATGCAGCAGTATGCATAGGGACTACAATGGAAAGGTGCGTTAGGAGAGTACTAGAAAGGATTTTGAGGAAACTAAGGAATAAGAAAAGCATCTTTGTCAATTACATTACAATAGATTAAATTTTTTGTTATACACTAAAACTCTTCAGATAAAAAGGAAAATGCATCCTAGTGACAAAGTTACCAATAAAGTGTTCCCACCATAGGGGCAGAGATTCTACAAGTCTAGAATTATAGTAAGGAATATAATACAGTGCACATTATGATCTTTGATATTCTGGTTCCTGTTGGCAACAAGCAATCAGTGGAGAGATGCTGAAATAGAAGTGGCTTAAGAAGAGGCATTGAACTGACGTTAGTTTTAGTCTCGATTCTGCTTAGCTTGAAATAGCAGTGGGTCACCCAAAATGAATTGTTAGAAAGTCATTCAGATATACAAAAGTCATTTGAGTATGTAGAACAGCTATGAATATGTGTCATCGGGATTGGAGTGATAATTGAAGCTTTCTAAATGGAAGAATGTCATTCAAGGACAGGGAAAGAACTGGTCAGCTTTTTCCTTGGGGGCTGGAAGAGAAGATAAGCATCTTCAAGTTACAAATATCTTGAATATTTTAAGACTTCACAAATGTTTGATTTCTTTTAGACCCAACCAGAAAAAGAATCTGAATGGCCAGACTCTATGTCATGGCTTATGAAGAAACTGGAACAGTTGAACTTAGATATTGAAGAAGCTCTGAGTGCTGGCTCTTCTCCCTCCAGTACTCCCTCTTCTAAAAGGCACAAAAAACTGGTAAGAATTTATGTATGTCATATGGTACCTCCTCTAACATTTAGCTACAACACTCCTCAAGCCTTAGCTTTCAGTTATGTTTCAGAATAGGCCAAATAGCTCAGGTGTAAGGGGGAAGTTAGAAGTTTTCTCTCAATAAAATGAAATTTCTAGTTTGATTAGATAGCTAATGGTCAAATAACCAGACCTCTTGATAGGGTGAAACTTCTAAATTTTCTGTCAGGATAGCTTAAAAGCACTGTACACCTTTTTTTTTTAATTATTTTTAGGGATATTTGCTCTCATGGTTTTCAGACTGTCAATTTAAGTGGTAGCCTATTAATACTTGTCATATTTATTTGAAGATATAACAGCAGGAGAGACACTGTCTTCATTAAGGGTTGAATTATTGTCCCTCACCCAGGACAACTAGATTGCTTGCTTGCTTGCTTGCTTTTGAATAGTTGATTTAGAGCTGCAATCCTCTAGTTAAGAATATTTTGTGATGACAGCTGTCATGCATTGATGACAAACAGTTTCTCAAGCTTTTATTTTGAGGGCAAATAGAATTAAAGGAGCAATGATATTGAATGAGAAAGGGTTTTTATATAAGGGATTAATGTAAAATGACCAGCATGAGAAATAGAAGTATTTGTTCTCTACTTCAGGCTATGATTAAACTCAATTCTTAAGATCGAATTGTGTGGATTTTCAGCTCTGAATGTTGGCTTGAAGTTTGTGGAGGGTGATCTTTTGTGAATGTTTTTGCTGTCACTGCTGCTTCATTTTGTAAAAGTAAATTCTTAAAGAAAGCATCTTTTTGGATCATCACAATGTAAATGTTCCTGTCTCTCTAGGTGGGATGTTCAGAATCTTGCACTTTGTATTTCCAAGTTCTACAGAGAGAGTGTTAGTAACAGATGGCCATGGCCATCTCTCATTTCTTTCTTACTGTACGTGTCAGCCAGTTAGAACCAGCTCTGTCCAGCTAAATTAATTTCATAATTAATTTGCCTATTAAGGGACAGTGTTCTGTCTTTTTGCAGGAGAATGCTCAGTGTTTCTGTCAAAATACAGTGACAGTGTAGTCTGCTTTTCTGTCTGAAAGTGAAATCCCAGCCATCCGAGTTTAAACACTTCCCATTGTGAGACAGTCGGGTAACCAGTGATCTAAACACCCATTATTTTATGGCTGTGCCTATTCTACTAATGTAAAAGCTGTGATGGCTTGAAGATCACAGGATACGTCTTCAAATCCTATTGCATGTAAACAGCAGAAAAATCTAAATAGGTGACATTTTCAAATGAACTTTAATAATTAAGAACAGCATCATCAGATATGTTTGCATAGAGAATGTCATTACCAGCAGCCCAGATGCTTGCACTTCTCTTCCCGAGACCTAGTGGCAAGACATCTTCTGAGTACAGAGAGACCAGGACTTTCATCACAGCCCTTTTTCTGGGACATATGCTCCCACCAAAAGTCTCAGCTTGAGTGTTAGGATGTTCTCAATACCAGCACCAAAATTACTGTTTTATTTAATATGATATTTGAGAAGTTGCAGTCCTCTTTATCAAGCCACCTCTTCCTCACCCTAAAGGATAGAAGTGATCTCTTCATTTTAGTTGTGTGTGGACAGGCAAATATGTGAGTCAGCCACGTTTTATTGTAGCCTTCCTTGACAAACTGGAAATGACCTTTAAACCTTTAAAGAGCCAATTTCAATGCAGAAGCTGGACAGGTCACTTAATGCACAACACTTAATACACAGTCTTTCTGATGAGACCAGCAAGGTCAGAGCCAAAAAAGAGTCTTGTAAAATCTCTTGTGGAACTGATGGTGGAATACCATTTGCTGTCTCCTGCAAAAGAATTTGTAGAGCAAGGGAACCATCTGCTCTGCTTTAAGGATTAATGAATAATTTGCCTCAGAATGGGTGGCTTTAGTTTTATTTTCTAGTCAAAGAAGAGATAGATCCTCATAAATCTCAACATAAATGTACTGTGAAGAAACAGCTACTGCAGATCTCAAAATGACAGTTGCAGTGGAAAAAATAAGTCTGGTTTTCACACAAGTTGTATGAGTAGTTTATATTCTATCAGTTCATGCTAATTTTACCATATTTCTGACTATAGTTTGTAATTTGTTCCACACGTATCAAATGTTAATGTTTTCTTCTTGTCACCATGATACTTGAATAAAAAGAAGGCTTTTCTCAAACATATGTTTACTAGTAACTGTGTAAATTTGGCTTCTATAAAATGAACTGCTTCAGTGTTCTTCATATGGTTTTATCCCCAACTGGGTACTAACAGAAGAAATTATGATGTAAGGCTGGCTTTGGAGGCTCGAAATCTCCAAAGCAGGTGACTACTGTGTGAGTGGGAACATGGTTTGTTGGAGCTGCTTCTCTGAAAGTTGTTCTCTTGAGGGTGTGGACAATTTTTAACAGATGACAGAGTTATTTCTTATAGCAAATGCTGTATCTACAAAATATATTTTGTAATTTAATCACTAGGTTGATCCAGTCAGTTTTCTACTGAAGGATTTTTCACCTGTTCATGGAAGTAATTCTTTGATATTTTTTATTCTTTGCATTTTCCTGTTGTGAATGTATGTGTTATTCATAATACTCATTTAAACAGATTTTTTTTTTTTTTACAAAAGAAACCAAAATATGTGCTGGGTGAATAAATATTATGGGACCTATTGGGTGAGAGTAGAGAGTTTTGCAGTATTTTGGTGAGAAAATTCAAGCTGTTTTCTAAAACATAATAGCTTTTACATGAAGGCTAAGGGATGACTTGTTTTACAACTGTGTAAACCACAAATTGCTACTGGTCATTTTTTTGTTGGCAAATATTATGAGGAAGTAGCACTGATTGGATTCCTCAGTAGCTGATCCAGAGGAGATGTTAAAAATAATTGTCTACAATCAAATTATTTTCTGAAACACTCTCTCACCAATGCTATAAACACATGATTTAAGTGCAAATAACAGTACTGTCTAAATGTACTAACAACAAAACAGCTAGTTTTGGAAAAACACATTCAATAGTTCCACTCCTGTAAAATCTGTACCTTTCCTATGAAATAAAATCTTCCTAGCAGTATGGAAGCAGACATTTTGTAAATGAAACATCAGAGATAAATCACTCTTGCTGCAGTGTGTTTCCATGTTGTTTAATATATCTGCTCCATTACACTTAGTATCTTCTACTCAGTTTCACTACAGAAAAAGCAGGAAATCTTGTGAATGAGAATCCCATTTTTTTGTGCTTCAGTCTTTTATTATTTATGAATGGCAGGGAATTCCTCTTTGATTATAGTTTATTTAATAATTTAATTCTTTTGCATTAGTATATTGTCTTCAAACTTTTTGGGGGCTGCATACTAATTTTTTTGTCACCTTTTCAAAGCCTCCTCATTTTACACCCCTACAAAATGTATTAAATGAGAACTGGGCAGTTGCTGTTAAAAATCAGCAGCACATATGTCACTTTATAAAGGGGAAGAGCCTGAAAATGGGCTGATTAGAATAATTGTACCCAACAGCTTGGGATTGCTCTGCAGTGCACCCATGACCCTGCTTCTCTGATTGTCTGTGGTATGGATTCTGCTGGATTGCAACATGTATTGCTTCTTGCTCACTCACACAGTTATTCCTTGGGCAAACCAGGATACATGAGGGAATGTTGTGCAGTTAGACTCATCCTGACACTGCATTCAGTGTGAGCCCAGAATTAGGACACCCACCTTTTAAAAAATGGTGTGGGAGTGGAACAATGAAATGAGAACTCCCCAGGTTTCAGGGAATAAGGAAAAATTTATTTGAAAAGTGCAGAATCTGTAATTTGAAAATGGGAATTTTCTGGGTCTCCGTTTAATATACAAAAATAAACATGAAATAAAGTTTAAAAATAATTTTAATGAAATCATTTCTCTTTCTACAAAATGATTCAGTTCCTTTAAGTTAAAGGAAGATGTACTGTTTTTGATTAGTTCTCCAGTTGTGTATACTGGATGTTAAGGAAGCTACTTTCCATAATGGCTGGATGTTTAGCTTAGCAAAGTGTAAAAATGATGCAGCAGGTGCTTTTAAGAAAAAAAAAATTGAAACCAAATGTCTGCCTTACATCAGAGGAGAAAAATCCAGAGGAAAAGATAAAATCAGAGGAAAAAGATAAAATTCCAAAGTTTTTATCTTAGAGTTCACATTAAAAATATTTCTGACTTGTCTTTATTTATAGGCTTTTAAAAATTCTCTTACAGTGCCCTGCTCAAGTAGAGACAGGCCTTTATGGAGATTATCAAGAAAAAGGATCTTGGAAAAATAGAAGAGGAGACTACCAGTATCTAAATTGTTTACCTTACCGAATGTTGACTGGAGCACGGCCTAAATCTGACGTAAGTAGCCTCAAAATTTACTATGTATCATTAAAATTGTCTATGCATTTCTTCAAAATAATTTGTTCCACACATATCAAATGTTTGATTCATGCAAATATTGCACTGCATTGAGGAGTTTGGTTTGCAAAGCAGATACAGATAAAAGTTAAGTTGGACTTTAGTTAATGAGGCTCCAGGGCTGTGGGCTTCATCTAATCTGATTTTAGACCACTAATGAAAACTTCTGTATCTGAACTAGTCACTTGAATCCCCTTCATAGTCAATGGAAAGAAACAGGCAGTTCTAAAGCATAATTCATCTGTAGGTAAGATGTGATGGATTCCAGGCATCAGAGACATTACCACAGCTTTTTCTTCATGCCTTATTTTAGAAGTACTCTTTTAGGATTTTTTTAGCTTGGTGGTTAGCAATGCCCAATTCATGGTGAATTCAGCACTGCATTCTCTGCAAGCCTGAATGCTCAGCTCTGGAGTTTTGGTTAAATCCTATTTCTAACCAATAACAGAAATATTTACTCGGGGCTTTTTTTAAACAAGGTGATGGCTGTAGCCTGCAATCAAAGTCTGTCAAAATCCATCAGAAGGTTTTCTTAAAAGGCTCTGATTTACTTTCCCAATAGCTAAATGTAAGCTACTTTAGGATCAGTGTCTTCATTTGGAAATGTAAATGGTTTCTGTCTCCCTTTTTTTAAATTACTTGTGATCATCATACAACATAAAAAGTGGCTGCACTGGGTTGAATCAAAAGTACTTATAGCCCTGTATCCTTTCTTTGCCAGTGGCCAGTGTTGGATGTTCAGGAGAGAAGTGTAAGGACAGAGTAAATAGATAGTAAGCCATCTCAACTTCCTTTGAGATATTTATCACACAGGTACATTGAAGACAGACACTGTATTGCTTTTTTATAATTAATAGTCCCTAAGAGTCTTTTTTTACTCTAGTTGGCCTTTTGCCATTTGTTCTTTTGATATTCAGTGTCTCGTAGCAATGATTTCCAAAGTTCAGTTGTGGAGTAGGTGATACAACACCTTTTTGTTATTGTAAATTTGTTACTGAATTATTATTTTGGCTGTAATTCTTGTACTGGCAAAAACTGAATCTCAGGCATCTTGTAGAGGATTATCTTTATTATTGGTTTACATGTTTCTGGTTATTTTGCAATCATTCAATATCATGAGGTCCTCTTGCAGCAATATGCAGTCAGTTTTTGTTTTTATTAACCTCTGTAGTTGACTATCATCAGAAAACTCTGTCCCTTTTTATTCCTCCATTTTCCAGTTCATTTGTGAGTGTACTGAAAACGTATCTGTGAGACTGCTAGGTAATATCCTCCACTCTAAAAGAAAATAATCAATGATTTTACACTTCTTTTTACATTTTTAGGTAGCAATGGAAATCCATTTTTATTTCTTGGCATCTTTTTTGTAGTTCCCCCTTCATAGCATAGTTTGAGTTTGATGGTCAAATTCATCAGAAGCTTTTTGAAATGGAAGTGTAGCAGTCAAATTGCCTGTATCTGCATGATCATTCAAAGAAGTTGGTCTCCAAAATCCCAGTTATTCTAACCCGTTATCCTGTGTTACTGTCCATGTGTTCTTAGGCATACTTTCTGGCAGTTTTCTGCCGCATGTATCAGTTCTACTAGCATCTCTTCCACAAATGACCTCAGAGGCATTTTCAGACATTGGCATCACATTTGCCATCCTCTTTTCCTCCTATCCCTAAGCCAATAGGTGTTAGTAGTGTTTACACATTAAGCCAATATCTCAGCAGCTCTCTTTCCCCGAACAAGGTCCTTATTTTAAGTTATCTGTGCAATTTGGATTAAAGAAAAATCTATTACATTCAAGATATCTTGAATACTGTCATATTCATCTACCAAAGAATGATATGCATACCACCATAAAAATTCTCTATTTCATTAAATGAACCTACTCCTGTGCACTGAAAAGGAAATTTGAAGGTTGGCTTCACTCACTTGCTAATTGAAAACATTATTGTCTTCCCACTAGCTATTTCCTTTCCTTGGAGAATAGGTTTGCTATTTTCCATTTCTGCAAAAGCATGAACATTTGTTCTGATTTGTTCCTTATTCTAGTTGGAATAGATAACAGAATTAATTAAAAAGAAACTTGCCAACTTTATTTGTTTTTTACCTTGGCCAAATATTCAGGCATATAGAAGTATCACAGCTTAGCTGCCTTCCCACTAGTACTATGTAAATATTTTCAAAGTGGTGTTTCAGTAATACTGTTTGCCTAGTGATGTGTGGGAGAAAAGGCAGAGAAATTAAGTTTTGAGGTTTTTTTCCTTCTCTGAAGTCTGCTTTTTTTTTTTTTTCTTTTTGTTGAAAATCAGGAAATACTAGCATGATAAAAAGCAGTTCTACGAATCCTCATAAGTACAGTCTGTGCATCGTACCAAACATTTTTGTATGCTGGACTAAGAGCAGGGTAATGCAGAAAGTGCAAATGTTTCTTAGGGCACCAGCAACTCTAGAAAAACTACTGAAGACAAGAATTTATTGAGAAATTAGTGATCTGCTTTTTAATTTACAATGCTTTAAATTAGGAATAAATGTTGAAACTGGTGTTTGCAAATGTCATTCAGGGGAGCTGGTAATTTTACTTCCTTCAAAGTGCTGCTTTTGGTGGTCTTTTTCATGCAAATTCAAATAATGTTATGTCTAGCTCCAAGCATGCAGTCTGCATTAGTCTGTCATATCTCTCCAATACGCAGATTTTCACTGCTTATTCCATATTTTTAAAAAAAGATATACTGAAGTTGCTTTTTTTATAGTAAATGGGGTGGGACCAAATGAAAAAAGGTCTAATTCCTTCTGTGTTACACCCAGGCTGCAGCTCTTTAACTCCCATGATCCAGATGCTATAATACATAACTTGGGAGTAACACTGAGGTAGATTAGACCTCTTGTATTTTGATGATCAAATTTTTCTTCTCTTTCAATTTTTTGTGAGTCAGAAGGTCCAGAAGAACTTATCTGTATCCACGCCCCAGAAGCTCATATACCGAAGGCATTTAAAGAAACAAATACTCCATAAATTATTGACATTAGCAAATATAACAGAGAGCAGTTCTAGAAATAGCAGGGATGCTTCAATTCAGGAATGATATGCAGAGATTAGTGAGCACACAGTTGTTCAATTCTCAATACAAGGCAGTGATGTTAGCTGCACATTTTTCACAGATACCAACTAGGGCAAAAACCTAAAAGGTACAATGATGGTCCTTTGGCAAACTTGTCACAGTAGGTATGCTGTTTTTATGCCTGTTTTTATGACTTGCACTTCTTATGATAATTTTGTGGAATAAAACAGCAAATCATGGGTTTAGGGCTGATGTCTCCTGTCCTTCCCCTGCCAAGGCTGCTTCACTGAAACTTTCTTTTTGAGGTTCTACAGGAAAAATGTACTTGGCAGGGAAGTCACATGCTTAGAAACAAACAGCAAAGTTTCACCTTACAATTGCTGGGATTTGTAAATCCATGTATACATTATATAGCTTCCATTAATGGAGAGGAAATAGCCCATCTGCAGCAAGACATGCCTTGGCTTGAAGTAGTCGATAGAATGGAGGTCTCTTCTTGACATGCAACATGCCCCGAAAGTGCTGATGTTTCTTGGTCAAGTATTTGAAGAAGTGACTGCCCAGGGCATCAGTGCTTAGAGCTAGACAAACTAAATCCCTCCCAGGGCATATAAATTGCCATCTGGCATTTGATGGGCAGTGCCTGCCTCTATGCTCTGAGCAGAGAAAACTTCAATAGTCTAACTTAGAGGAGTCTACTGGACATTTGAAAAACCCATCAGTAAACACACACTAGCTCTTGCAGGTATCACAGTATGCTCCACACTATGCAATCTGGGAACGAGCGAGAAAATAAAACTTTATGTATTGGTAAAAAGAGCTTTATCCTTTATCTGTTTTAAGTTTGCATTTTGTTTTCTTTTTGAGTTGAGGAGTACAGTTTTGATTTCTTATGCTTTGATTTGACAAATGGCTTGAACATATTAAATAAACAGGGTTAAAATTAATTACTTTACAGTTTTGAGATGTGTTTTAGTCTGGATTCTCAGTCTGATTCACTGCTCAGACTGGTGCAAGAGAGAGTCAGAGTGGCTGGAGATGAGGCAGGGCAAACTGCTTCTTTCATTTAAACTGTTAGTGAACTATAGTTCATCTGTGCTAAGACACTTGATTCAGAAAATGAGGAACAAAACTGTCTTGTAATCTGCATGACTGAAGTGTTTATGATTCCTTTTAGGATTTTTTTTTTTTTCCTGATAAACACTAGTTGATGCTATAAATGGTGTTTCACAGTTTAGGTCAGAGGTTCCAAGGATGTCTGATATCTTCTGACATTGTTTAGAAATATAAAACTAATAAGGTAGTAATCTAAGGCTATTATCTCTCTGTAGTAAGTGTAATGCTTTTCTGACCCTCTGATCATGTTTAGAGCCAAGAAATTAAAAAATAAAAACAGCTGAAGCAAAGTCAGAATCGTGTTTCTGTGTGCTCCTTGTTCAATATTTCTGGTCTGTGACGACCAGGGATCAGAGATGATTCCATTAGTGAGCATGTGCGACAAGCCTTTTATCAGATAGCTGCCAACATCCATGGCAGAAAAGGTTATAATGTGACAATTCATAACAGTTTTTACTTTCACTAGCATTCTTTGGAATTTTGAGGATCTTAAGATATTTATAAGCTCTGAGCTGATCCTTCATTTCTCCACAAAATATGTAAGCAGTCTTAGTTTTACATCTGAGATTACAAGTGCCTAAACCTGACTCCAAAATAAGTTTCACTCACTGTCATTGCTGGATATAGTCATAAATGTATCAGTTCATGGTAGAATGTATAGCAACAGCTGCATCCATTATCTAGAAGGATGTGTTTTCCAAGGTGAATATTATGCATATCATGCTTTACTCTGACTTTGCCCCCCCCATTGACAAAATTGATAGTAAAGCCCCAAGAAGACTTGTGCAATATCTGAGCAAAGATTTCTTATGCCCATCTTGGTTCTGGGCTACTATGTATGACTCCCAAAGTGCAAGAAGATGAAGTAAGAAGCCTAGACCTGTATGATGAAGGCATGGCATTCGATGTTCTCTTTCCTCAAAGATGTAGTGTGTTTGAAGACACAATTATTTGGCCATGTTGGTGCTGAAGATTTTTGTCTATACTTCAAATAAATGCATTTGTTAAAGTTACATCGCTCATGCAGAAGAGAAATTTTTGCAGAAATCAGGTTTTCACTGACTTTCTCAAAGTCTCAAAACTAACTGATTGGTTGCAACATAGTCAAGAGCAGAATCCCATATACAGTCTCTGGTTTTGCTTACCAGACCATCCTTCCTCATAAAGAATGCTAACTCCAGCATTCCTATTCTTGGAAAAACAAATTTCAAACTGTGTCCTTTAGTCATGTGAATTGCTTTCTTCTTTATCCTTAACGTTGCTATTAATTATGTCAGTAAAATAGCTCTCCAGTACAGATGCAGGTAGCTTGAAACTCTGTCTTTGCAGAACCTTTTTTCTTGTGTTCAGTACTTAATCTCACCAGTGTCTCACTGGGACAGTGTTATGCTGAAGTAGTCAGGTCAGGTGACCCACCCCACTTCGAGTATATCCCCATATGGGGGTTTCTGTCCCTCTGAACAGGATGGCTGCCTTCCTGTTCTTCCTCTGCCCTGCCTGCACAATGAGGACATTGAGACACCCTTCTTTCCCAGGAGCACTCTAGACTTGCAGTCATTTCTGGGATTCAAGTGCTCCTGTAAGACAGAATCTTCTCTCCTTTAAGACTAACTAGCTTTTTGGTATTCATTGCCCAGGAAGAATTTATTGCCCAGGAAGAGCTTGTACTAACTCTAAAGAAAATCAATAGGGAGTAAAGGGTAGATGCCTCTTTTCCTCTCTGAGAGCTGTATATTCCAATATCTATAATACTCCAGGATTTCTCATCTGCTTTGTTTCCAGTGCACTTGACAGAGCTATGGACAGTGTGCTCCTAACAAAAGTAAGAACCCAGCATAGCTAATTTCTTTTCCTTTTTGTCCCTCATCCCAACAGTCAGCTCCTTCAGTGGGGAAATTACATGAAAGAAAAAAAACTTGTGGGTCAAGATAAAGGCACTTTAATAAAGCAAAAGAAAAGGTTGTGCATTCAGAAGCAAAAGAAAACAAAATATTTATTCTCTACTTCCCATTAGGAGCCAGTGTTCAGCCTAGGGAAGCAGGGGTTCAGCACATGTAATGGTTGCTTTGGAAGACAGATGTCATAAATACAAAGGCCCTTCCCTGCTCACTCCTTTTTTATCTTAGCTTTTATTGCTGAGTAGGCATCATATGGTACGGAATATCCCTTTGGCAAGCCTGGGTTAGCTGTCCCAGCTGTGTCCCCTCTGAAGATCTTGTCCACCCCCAGCCCACTGGCCTTTGAGAGTCAGGGGGTAAGGCTGGAGAGAGCCTTGGTGCTGTTCAAGGGCTGCTCAGCAGTAGCCAAAATACTGCCATGTTATCAACACCTTTCTAGCTACAAAGCACAGTCCTATTGAGGGCTAATTTTGGGGAAATTAACTCCATCTCAGCCAGACCAAATACAATTTATTTTTTTAGTTAATTGCGAAGCACCTTTTTTTTTTTTTTTTTTTTTTTTTTTTTTTGACAAAAATGTTGCCGCCAGCTGAAGGTGGTAATCCTAATGTAGCTATGCAGCATTTAAATTTACTTTGAACTGCTATGGTTAAATCACTTGATCTATGAAAATATTTATTTAATTTCAAAGTACATTAATGGTATCCTTTTAAAACAGTACTTTGCATCAAATTCATTATTTTAATTTAGTTTTCATAAGGATTACCTGGAGGCTAGGGACATACTTTGTATATTTTATTTTTAAAATTCATTGAGCTATCTATGTAGGAAAGGAAAGAGCTGTCTTATTCATAAAATGCCACTGAAAAATAATTTTAAAACATTTAATTATTCTCTGATGGGTGTAGACAAGATAATTTATATGCATTTTTTTATATACAGTATAAAGTAAAATTGAGGTTTCCAAGTGATTTTGGAATAAAGTTCATTTAATGTAGTTCAAAAGGTATATGAAATTCAAATCTGTATTGGGAGGAGGTTAGAATTGCTTATTTTTATTGCTTGGCATTACATGGCTATTTATGTAGTTCAAACCGATAATGTCTGTTTATATTGCAAGAAAAGCTTTGAACAAGGGAGGAACCACAGGAGCAGTTGGAAAATAGAGGTCACCCACCTCTGCAAGGGCATCCAGCAGGTCCACCAGGGATGGCAGTAGCAGCAGAGCAGCTGGGCTTGGTGGTGATTTTGCCAAAACCCCATGAGCAGAGACTGCCAGCAAAATTTATTGAGTGAGCACTTTTCTCAGCCAGCCCAATCCCTTTTTCATTATAACTGTCCCAAACTCACACAGTGAGATTTGCCTTCTAGATCCAGCTGTAGTGACAAAATAAGAGTTGCAGGCTGGCATTGATTAATTAGTATCTACATCCCAAACTAATCCTCTGTGTGCTACTTGACTTTTATAGACATATTTATCATATGTAAATTTAAATACTCTAGAATGAAATTTGTTGTTATGTTAATTTTCAGATCTTCTGACTGAATGATTTTGCAGAAACACTTTAGTGTTTTATTTCTGATAACACTGTTTGCAGGAACACAAGTTCATTTCATAGTAGTACAGTCTTGCTAATAATAAACACTACATTTGCTGACTTAGTGATAGCACAGAGCCTCAGAAATGTATTCCTCTTCAAGACAAACTGAAATGTCCTGGCTCTTTGTCTGTAGATATGAGATTCAAGTTGTCAAAATAAGAATCTCTATGCATGCATAGCAAGAGGTGATTGGAAACCATACCAGTAAATTATACCAAGCCTATCCAAGTATAAGGAGAGAGAACTTCACTTCCATGCAGATAACTTTGTACTCAGTGAAGTGAAAAAGGGAAACAATTTCCCTCTCTTTTCTTTTCTTTGCATGTTTTTTTGGGCTTATGCTTTTAGATGCAACACACAGTTTATGTAACTGAGTGACAGTACAATTTTCTACTGTGTTTTATAGCGGTCAGAGGAAAGAATAGATGATAGAGTGTGCCAGCTCCCATGGATGAGAATGGCAGGAATGTGCTGGGTTCAACCCTATGAGGCTGTCTCTTGTATTTTTACTTGTGGGATTGGTTGAGCACAGTTTTCTTCACGGAAGTATGTACAGGCATACCTTACCTGTCTGTCCATCTGGTCAGGAGTTTGCATTTTCTTTTTTCTGGCTCTGTGATATATTTGTTACAACAGGATGAAAAAAAAAAAAAAACAAAAAAACCAAAGAGTGAGTATATTCTATGTCATCATTTTATCATAATGCCTCTTTTTGAGTTGCTATTACTCATTTTCTTCATCTTGGCTTCTGTGTTAGTACTTCTGTAATTTTTATTCAGGCAGGGTTTTCCCAGCAGTTTCACATGTTGATCAGACAGCACATGATTGAGACGGAGCCTTTGACTTTTATAATTGTTGTTCACAGCAAGAGCAAAGCAAAGAGATTCAAATATTACGAGAGATGTAGAATTAAAAATGTGTCCTGCCTGTGCTGACAAAGTGCTTCTGTGGCATTTCAGAGCTTGGGCAGAGTCAGACCCCTGGTCCCACTTAAGCAGTGGTGCAAAGGTCTCTCATAATACCAGCCTCTGTCTCTTTGTACTCTGGAGAGCCTGTAGGCTGCTCATGCCTGTTTCCCACGCTGAGGAAGAAGGAGCTTCCATGTATAACACACCAGAGACACAGGCTGGCACAATGCACAGGGAAAGCATTTTTTATGCAAATGAATGGAGCAATTTGTGCATCCCATCTCTTTAACAAAGATAATCCCTCTTAAGGTGCAACTTTTTCTTGTGCTTCTACTGGGAGGAGGCAGTTTTGCCCAACTGCCACCCCCTTTCCTGGAGTGCATGTAGCCCTTTGTGAAAGGATGTGCACTTACACAAGGAAAGTACAACTTAAAAAAAAAATATTTGAAGTTTTGTATCTTGCTACCACTCATAGGGCCTTTTTTTGTAAATTCCCAGAACTCAATACAGAATGATTTTGAGTTTAATTGTTAGATGGGGTTTGCTGATAACTCACTGTAGGAGAAAGTTCATATATTATCTGAAGCAGCCATGTGTCATAATGATGACCTTTAAATTGGTATGTCATGCATTGCATTAAAATTTACAGTAACTAATTATTAACAAAACCAAAGTGCCCAGAAATAAAAGTGTCTGGAGCTTCTTTAAAGCAAAATGTCCTAATAGAAATTTTCAGATTCACAACTCACTTGAGAACATTTTGGGTTTAGCCAGAAGGCTGCAAATTAGGCTGAATATTTCCAGAAGAGCTTTCATGTCTTTGATCTTGAGCTAAAAAATTGGAGTTTGCATCTCGGACTGTGAGTTTGCACTGAAACAGAGTTTGCACAGCCTCAGAGAGGAACTGCAGTCTGAGAGACCTCAAGAGGACTTTTAGGCTATTCCCCTTTGCCGCATCAGAACCACCTATACCTGTGTCACCCAGATGTAAGTTTCTCCAACATATTTTTTAAGACCCCTACTAACAGACTATAAAGTCTGTTCTAATAATACATTTCAGTGCCCCATTGATCATTAGAAAGTTTTACTATGCTTTCATAGTGTAAAATATATTCTTGTGTTCATCACCAGTATGCAGAACATGCTATGTTCTTGTTCTTTGCCTTCTGCCTTCCCTCTGCAGGTCAATGTGGTTCATCTAACTTTTTCTTGTAGGTCCTGGTTTCTAGACCCCTTGTTTCATCTAGTGTCTCAACCTGCACACTAAATATGAATTTGAGCATGTTCAGAGCTAGTTACATGTCTCACAAGTTCATCTGGAGAAAACACCAAAAGGACTTTTAGCAGTTGAGGCCGTAGCAAAATCTGGGCTTTCTGTAATGCCCACAGGACTGGCAAGTTGCACAGACACTGACATGGATATTATCCTTCATGTTCACTATCATCTTCTCTGCAATCATGGTTGCAAAAGTCACAGTTCCATTGATATTAGTGATATTAATTCCTGTAGCATGTTTTTCTTACTCCTTGAGTATCCTAAGAAATGTGGTTCATTTGTTTGTGTAAATTGACTAAAACTAATCCAAGGTTGTGCCTACACTAAGAAGGATCCCTGTACAGATAAACAGATAATTAATCAAAACACAGTTCCTGCCAGATTGGTTCTCAGGAGATTTGCAGCCTGATTCAGGTGAAAAGGGAATCTTATTCTCTTTGAAGTTCCTAGGCTGAATGTCTCCTCACTCCCTTGACTCACTGCAGCACAGTGGGAAGCTCTATTGATAGAAGGCACATGGTACCCCAAGTACTCTGGAATATCACACAGGCAGAGGAGGGTGGATGTGGACAGAGTGACAGAGATGATAAGAGAATTGAAGCAGGAAGGCTGGCAGGACCTCAGCAGGTGGCACTCTTCCCTCTGGATCAGCGTGGGGAGGGAGCTGCTCCCAGCAGTGCAAGGCATCACTCTGCTGACACACCAGCTCAGGATGCAGTGCGAAATCCAAAGCCTTGACCTCTTTTGATCACTGGAGTTTTTTAATGGAGTCGTCCTTGATTCATGTATAAAAATAGTTTACTAAAGGTTCTTGAAATTTCAACTCAGATAATCTGCCTAATGAGCAGTCTATCTATAGTCATGACTCTGTAAATTATTCCTTGCTCCTTGCTCAGGCAGTGCAATTCTAACACAACTGTGCTTTGATGTCAGACATCACTGTCTTTCTAGACAGCAGTGGTCCTGGACTGTACAGTTGGAGCATTTTGAGATGCAAATCCTTGTATTCTTAAAGACTGTGTTCTGTATTGTCCTGCCTTTTCAGCCAGTCGGTCAATCTGTTTGCAGTGAATTTAGCGAGAGCTTAAACAACATAAACTCAAAGTATAACATGGTATGATTGTACCCTTACTTCTTAATGAACTCTTTAAACAGGGAACCTGATCTGAGTGTCTTTTTCACCCTAGCCCTATCCCTTGTAGCAATATAAAAAGAAGAAAAATAAATTTTGGCAATAAATGGTTATAATGAGTTTTAATCCCCAAGCTGTACCTGTATCGAAGCCTCAAGAATTTCCTGCCTGCTTTCTTTAAGTGTTGTTTTCTGACAGTATATCTGAAGTTTCATTTAAGTCTTTGTATCACAGTAGGAATTCAACCCAGGGTCAGGATTGTCTGATTCTTTGCTGACAGAGGCTTGCAGAGCTGTTGACTTTGCTTAATTAAGGATCCTCCCTTTGTTACAGTCTCTTCAGAAGTTTTGGGAAGTAGGTAGCTCTGTGTTGATTTATTGGCATTTCTCTCCTCAGGGTATATTTTTATTAAGACATATCAGAAGAAGGACTTTTTCTACTAATCACTGGGGTTTTTTTTGTATGCACCTCTTTGAGAGGGCTCCTTAAGACATCTAGCTTGACTATGCTTATGTTCTACTGGCTGGCCTGTTCTTTTACACTGAGAGAGCTGATTTTGATGCCTAACTGTCTAGCTGCGTACGCCTCTGTGATGTGGAGTTCTAGCTCCTGTGAACTGATTGAAATCCCATCAGCAAGAATAGCTTGTGCCTCTTGGGGAAACAAAAACATTTTTTGCTCCCCAGAGGCATGGCTGTCATACCTGTGGCTCCATTCCTCTTCACTGGCACTGTTGTCCTGCAATGCCATTCTCTTTGGATGTGGCAAATGAGAGTATGGTGGGTTTTGTTGACTGTCTAACACAAAGTACATTGGGACAGTAAATTTTTTCCCTGCTGTAGCTGCGTTGGAAGTTTGTGGCCAAGCTGCCTACCCAGTCACTGCCTATTGGACAAGACTGATCTTTAGTGGGGAGTCTTACAAAGGAGATTGCAAAAGAAGTAATTCAGCCTTTCTCACAGTGGCTGAGGGGATGGTGTCCAGGGAGTGTACATCCCTAGTTTGGGTGGGCTATCTGGAGAATGCTGTCAAAGGAAGTATACTTCTGCCTTATTCACAGCAGGTATGCACATGATATGATCTTTTTTGAGAAATATGTATCATATCTGTTAAATATCCATAATTCCCAGATCATTTGAGATACAGCCTATAGTGGTTGAAATACAAGATTAATTTTTTTCACCACATCAGAAGTTCATGAGGTTCAACAATAGAGATGAATTCCAAGACCATGAGGTTCAATAATAGAGATTAATTCCAAGACTTAATGCATAATCTCAGACTAAACTACAAACCTGCAGTGAAGACTAGAGTAGGTCCAGATTTCCCGGACAATAAAATCATGTGGGCCAATCTTGATATCAAACCACATTGATAGGAAGTGAATGTGCATGGTAGACATTCTTATATTAAACAAGCCTGTGGAAGTTTTCCCCTTTAAGAAATGTAATACTCTAGGATACTAAAATTTATGTTAAAAAGGTCCCCTCAAGCTCTTAAAGGAATTACTGATATCAGACATTCTCCAGCTCTAAAGATCAAGTTCATTATGGGGTAAACAAAAATTATGTGGGAAACCAAAATTATGTACCATATGGCACATCTGAAATACTCAGTAATTTGGAGAGATGGTTTGCTGAAAACAAATTTTACAGCATACCAAGCTGTAAATTTTCTATAGCTTTGAAAAATCACCATGAAAGAAATAAGAGGGCAAAGCACTGAAATGTGTACCCTTTCCTACTTCTTGAATGAAGATTTGAATGACTGTATTATTTTCATTGTCCATAAGCAGACATGAGACCTTTTCAACTATAAACCAGTGATGATTAGCATTTTATTGTAGAGACCTGTATATACGACTGAGTTCATATCCAGTGTTTCCTGACAGGCATTTCTGTAATAATACATTTCATCTGATTCTGGAATGTTTGCATTCCCTGCTTGCTTTGTCAGGAGAAAGATAGCCACATGCAAAGAGGTGGATTGCAATATTTGTTTTCAGACCCAAGAAGGTCACTATCCTCATTCTACAGCTGGAAGGCAGAAGGTCAGAATGGAAGTGATTGCCCAGCTTCCTCCATGAGGTCTCTCACAGTACTGAAACGATCAGTCAGGTCTTTTCATCTTCAGTCCTGCACCATCAGTAACAAGAACAAGAGAGTTCTTGTGCACTCCCAGCAACACTTTTTTGCTTCTTCCTACCTAACCCAGAATATGAAAGATACCATTATCTAGAATACTATTTGCTCCTTGAAACTTACAATACAATAAGGTACATCTTGAACATTGCTGTCTGAGGCATTCAGGGTACTTTAATACACATTAAAATGAGTGTAGTTGTACTTTATAGTGAGTCAGCATCCCAATAATATAGTTGACAGGCTCCCAGTTTATAACCTGTTCTGTCTGCAAAGGTTGCATTTGCAAAGCAAAGTCATCTGGATCTAAGAAGATCCCTCACTCAGCTGTAGGGTCTTAAGGATAACAGTTCCCCCAGTCTGAGTGACAGGTACACAGCTGTGGTAGGCATTTCAACACAGCTGATCCTGGGTCATGCTGATTTCCAGTGTGTATCATCTGGCAGTTCTTATTCATTGGAGCAGCAGGTCATCTCCTGGAACGGCCTGTTCGTTCTCTGTGGCTTTGGCTGGCATCTTTTTGGTTTTGCTTTTGGGGAAAAGAGGGTAGGGGGAGGGGGCAGTGTTTTGTTTTTATGGCTTGTTTTGTCATTTTCATTCTTTGGGGTCAAAAAAATGGAAAATGTAAGCATAAATGAGGCTGCTGGGACCCACATATTTAGCTGCACAGATCAGCCATCTGCTTTGCATGCTCTACCATCACTCCTCGTTATGCACGTATTGTGGGAATATTTATTCTGTGAATGACTAGCTGTTTGCTCTTGATATGCTTCCATCTGCATATATATTTGTCAAACCACTCCCCTTAGGCATATGAAAGTTCGGCTTTCCCTTTCAGATGACTGTAATTTTACAATTAGATTTGCCATATCGTCAGCAGCATGCTCAGCTCTCACATCCACTGCAGGATGTGCACATGTAGAAGATGGACTGGCAAAAACAATTGGCACAACTCCTTGGGTACGAAAAAGGCTGAGTTTTAGTGTGATAGCCAGTACGGTTGGAACTGTGTAGGAATTTTGGAAGCCTTAGAGGTAACAATATGATAAAAAATAACTGGTGATGAGCCATAGACACATCTGGATATAAATAAGGGCAATGGATTGCTAGGAATGATGAAGTGGCCCTGTTGGATGGTATCTGCCCCATACTTGGCAGATTTGCCTTCATTGAAGCTCCCAGCGAGATATGAGGGCAGCTATGTGAGGAGAAGACCTCATATGGGTCTTCCTTCTGAGAGAAGCTAGAACAAGACTGAGTTGCAGTTAAGGGTGGGAAAGACAGGTTCTGATTCCAAACTATTTAAACTTTTCAGACTTGTGCAGTTCATGCACCATGCCTGCAGGAGAAGAAAAGCAACCATAGTAAAGATGGCTTGGGATTTAGGGCTTTGTTTGCTTGCTATCTGCTGGTTTTGTTTTGTTTTTCCTGCAGCAAATGACTCAAAATTACTAAATTGTACCATTTTCTCACTAAGTCTGCTTTTGTTAAATTCTAACTGAATCCTAAGAGACAAGGCCAGATCCTCAGCAGTGTCTATCACATTTGCCATATGCTACCACTTTTCTAGACCAGCTTGAACTTCCAGAAATCATGTACTTTTGAAAATCAATTATTCTCCTTCTCATGGTAATCAACATGGTAGCCTTTTGTCTTCAATAAAATTTATCCCAGGAGCATGGGTGTTTTAAGTGCTTGTCAGAGACCCAGCTGTCTCTGGGGAAATTATGTGTTCAGGCATATCTCACTCTAAATAATTTTTAAAATAAACACTTTGCTTTGTCTTGTGTATGAGTTATGACTGTAATGACTTCTGGTTCCAAGTTTCCTTTCTCAGCATTTCCTCCCCCCAGACTTCTCCTGATGATAATGCTGCTTAGTGTGGAAATGAGCCTGTGTATTTACGTGACATTTTGCCAATGTCCTGTTAGGCTGATTTTAATATTGAAAACTATTAATGCCCTGAATCTCATATTGTAAAGATCAAAATTGACTCCTCAGCAAAGCATACAGTTTTCGGGATGAACATAGCCAGGCAGTGGGCACTGGGCTTTTGGGGCATGCACAGGTAAAGCATAAGGCATAGTGGTTTACTAGAGGCAGTTCAGTCCCTGAACGTCCTTCAGCACAATGAGCTCCAGCAGACTTTGGCACAAAATTGCAACACCTTTAAAGAATGCAGCAATTCTACTGATGACTGTGGTGAAGGCTCTATTTTCTCTGTTTAGCCCTACATTATCCAAAGAACTCTCGATGAACTTTGCATATTGAAAGACAAAAGGTAAATCTGGGATTTTCATGCATAGTGGCTTTTATTGTGGAAGATTGTCTTTTTTTCTTGTTGTTTTTTTTTACCTCCCAAGAAGATTCTGGTGGTTTATTGGAATTGGTGGTTTATTTGTTCTGTTTGATTCATGGCTTTTGAGTGAGTATATTGATGATACACAACATCCAATATTAACTGCTCCTCCGAAGGTTCTCTTCAATTGTTTTGCAAATCATTGCTACATTATAGGCTCACTGTTGGGACCAATGATTTAAGACATGTATTTGTTACTTAAAATTACTTTGCACATAATGCACAAGCAGGCAAAATTGTTGCTACTTGAATATTTGAGAACAGTGTTGTCAATATTGTGTAAGAAGACACTGTACAAATGAAGGCTTTAATTCTAGTCCTGCAGATCCAGGTATACATTTGTTCCCATGGAGCTTTGCAGGAGCCCTTCTGCAGGAATTTCTTCAAGGCCTCAGAGCACCATGCCCAGGGGAAAGTTCAGCAGCATTGCAAGCATGTAGACCTTAGGTTCCCAACTTTTAGATAATTGATTATTCACAGTACATTGATAATGTATTGTCTCTTGTTTCAGCTCTTCACTAAAATCTCTTTCTGGTCTATTGTATGTCTTCTTTATAATTTTTCTTGTTCCATGACTGTCCTCACACATTCTGCATCCTTACTTCTCTATTGCCAGCTTTGCTGACAGATCCAGGACTGAGAGTGAGGTTGAAAACTGGACTTTATTTGGCTAACATCACCCAGAGCCACTGGGGTGTCTCTGCACCCTGTTGTCATGTGATTATGATATAGGAATATATAACACAGGCATCCAACATTGCTTCATAAGGATCTGTATGGATCTGATCTCTGTACTTCACCTGTGGCATGGTCATGAGTCACCACTCAGGTCCCTCATCCCTCAGAAAACTTAGAATAGGACTACTTCACATTTTTACTCTAGTACAAATGATTTCATATATATAGAGTCAGTTTATTCACCATGGAAGATAATTTATTTCTGTTTAGTTAATGTGCTGCTTCAGAGAAATTAGAAATAATTGCAGAATAATCATAAAGAACTTGCTGTCAGATGAAAAAGCTAATTTGTATGAAAAT
The DNA here is from genome assembly GCF_050655825.1 of Lonchura striata. Classification (NCBI taxonomy): domain Eukaryota; kingdom Metazoa; phylum Chordata; class Aves; order Passeriformes; family Estrildidae; genus Lonchura; species Lonchura striata. The sequence goes on from NC_140703.1 coordinate 68,627,656, forward strand.
CAAGGGCAAAAATATTGTTTAAGTAGGCTGTATTTTCTTTGGATACATGTACCTTAGCATAAGAATTTCATTTATAACACTTGATATAAATAGTGTGATAACACTTCACAGAACCTCTACTTATCAGGGGAATTCCAACTTCTTACAGAAACTGAAGCATGCTGGTTGTCATGCCATCCTTGTAAATATTTTATGTTGGCTTAAGACTCAAGGGCAGATGTCTATTTTTACTTAGTGTTTGTAAAGAATTAAGAACCTAAAAAGCTTTTGGTATAAAGCATTTAGCAGTAGCAAAGCCAGTTCAAAGCTGTCTCCAGAAACAGAAATTGCAGAGCACCTTTTTTGTTTGTTTTTATATTATACTTAATGTTTGCTGTACTTCTCTGGCAAACATGTCTGTAATAAATAGTTGTTCCAAATAACAACATACATTCAACAAAGTAGCTTGGAAATCAGCCTTCCTTTTCCCTGAAAGCAACTGCTTTGCATTGACATCTTCAGTAGTAACTTGCTATTTGCACTCCTTTATTTTTTTTTCCTTTCTCTTTTCAGCTGCAGGCTAGTATTTCCTGCCTGCCAAAATAATGAAATTCATAGACTGGCAGAGACAGTGCCTCTTGTATTGTCTGGTGTCCCAACAAAATTTCCTGGCTATCTACTGGTTTCTCAAATAAATTATGTAAAACTTCTATTTGGGTCATAATCTGAAGTTCTTAAAACCACAAAAAATGTGTCATGTGCTCATGATTAAAGTGAGAAAGTTTAAGAGCTAAAGACTATTACTGTGCAGATTAGCAGTGTAAATGTTGAGCTGCCTGAGCCATATGGCCTGGCTTCTCAGCTGCATTTGTGTGTTTGCACACAAGGCAGAGAGATTCATTCAGACACATTTACCCAGCATTAATATTGATTTTGAAATTCAGATTTTAATAATTTCATGCTCTTTCTGTATCCCTGGCAGGCTCTCAAAGCCAGGCACATTACCAGTGTGCATGGCCATTCCTACTTGTCAGCTTCTGCCTGTGTGAGCTCTGGGCTTGACTCAGTGCTGCTTCGAGAGGCCAGTGTGTGACTTCAGTACTAATTAAGTTTGAATACAGAGCTATGTTTGAGAGCCAAAGGAAGTGCAGGAAGGAAGCTGAGTGTCAGTGAGTCATGTCAGATGAATGCATGGCAAGCAGTTATTGATAACATACAGCCAAACCACAGTGTTGATTTTGGAAGATTTGGCATGGGAACTAAAAGCAGCATCCTGACCTCAGCAGCGATTTGTTAGTATTTAGATTTCCAATAATGTTGTTTTGGTTTATTTGGAAGAATTGTTTCTTTTTAGATTCTCTGTCTTTATTTATCCCACAGTTCTTGCTAGAATAAGGACCCTCAGGGACTGGAAAGGTTTAATCTGTGTGAACAAGGCCTCAGCATTTTTCTGTGTGAAGGAAAAATGTCTCTTTAGTGGCAGGCACCCTGCCTTGTAATTTCCGTTGTGTGAGCTTGGACATCTGTGTGATTACCCTCTGGGAACACTTGCAGCTTGACACACATGCATCTAGTCTAGCTATTTTTAATCATTGCTTTTCAAGTATCTGTAGTGAGTTTGGTGACATGAATGGGAATAGTGTTTTCCAAATTTGAGTCTTTTGGTATTTTCTTTTTGTAGTTCCTCAACCCCACTAAAATCTCAAAGTATCATAAAGGTCAATCACTTCCAACTGTCCAGGAAACTTAATTTCTTGAAAATATTACAGTCCCCACAGAACTTGAATGTAAAGTCGCATTTGAAGAAATAAGAAACATCAAATTTCCATTTAAAGTGTAGCCATAGTTATTTAAGAACATGACCTACTGGGAACTAGGTAGTCTTTGGGCTTTTTAAAAGTTATTTTCAAATTAAAATATGATGGTTTTGTTTATCTTTTTGGCTTAATTTATAGGAAAGATGATAGTTCGGAATCAGCAACAATTACTATAATAATGGTTCATTTTGCTGGAGAGTTTTTTCATTTTACTCCTTGGGACAAAACTGATCCCAGGTAACACTCATTTCTTTATTTATCCCATTCTATCACAGCTTTACTGTTTCCTATCTTGCAAGAAAAACTTCTGTACCACATCTGCCATTGTCAGTGTGTGAAGTAGTTGTAAAACAAGACCTGAAGAGTAATGATCCATTTCAGGTCTCAGCTTTCTAACTTACTCTTATTTTAATCAGTAAAAGACACTTGAAAAAGCACAGCACAGTATTCAGATTCATGAAACAATATTTTAAGTGAGGTTACAGAAGTAAAATTTGATTATATAAATCTAATTGTACTGATCAAATAATGAAGAATACCTCGTATTACAAGTTATAAACTGGTTATTTGAAGGTTAATAAAGCAAGAGATAAAAAAAAAAGGCTTTAAAGAATTCCTGTAAGTTATATTCTATATTTCATTTCCTTGGCCACAGTGTAGGATCAGGTGGATCTATATCACTTCTGAGAGATGTTTGTATGCTCTCTTCTTGAAGACATCTCATGACAGAGACCCCACAATCTCACCCTGCAACCATTGTTTGGCTATGTTTTAACATTAAAAATTACATTCTTGAAAGTACAATCTTGAAGTTTCTTGCACATTAAAATAATTTCCTCTTGTCCTTCTCAGCTGTGGAAAAAAGATTGTTTCTTTTCTCATTATAACATACATTTGGAAATTACTCTCAGGTTGCAGCCCACTCTTCTAGATTAATAGTCCTACTTCACCTAGTTTTCCTTTACAATCAACATTTTCTATACCCATGATATTTTTTTGTTTCTGGTCTCTGGTCTATGCTCTTTTTGACATGAATTGCCTAAAACTGAATTCTTCAGATAAATGCAGTTCAGTAGGAAGCACACTAAAGTTCATGGAGCTCTATCTGGCACAGGAGACTCTTAACTCACAAAAGTAACCCCTCTGGATTCAGCAGAGACGCTGAACTAAATGCTTCTTTGTGAGAAAGGAGTGCAGTCCTGCCACTCAGATGTACCAAACTTTACTGCAGGGATCATTTTTCTCATCTATCACTTCAGTTGTATTTTTTCATTCCCCAAGCCATGCCTCTGTCTTTTGCTCTATTAAAGGTAAGGTCTTTATTTTCACTTGCAAATTCCTTAATAACCTGTTCCTTTCTTATCATGTACACATCTTGGCATACTCACTCGCCTTCCATCTCTCCATTCCCCAATACCAAATTCCTAGACTTAAAAGTTCCTTTCTGATCTCTCTCAGTTAGGGCCTTACACTTTAGGAAAATTCTTTGCAAACAGACAGGGCACAGCAACAACCTTCCTTTTAAAACCTACTTAAAACTCTGTTTCTGCAAACCTAGGTGGGAGCTGGGCTACTTGTACACAACCCAGCACAGCTGTGGTGCTTCTTTTTTCTCTCTGGTCTGCAGGCATGTTGCCTCATCTCTCCTTTACACTTATGCAGAAAGCTTTTTGGAATATAGGTCATGTTTTATGTGTCAAATGAGAAGTACTTCACACAATAGATTGGTCTAGAGTTAACATGATAATCCTGAAAACAATGCTGGTAAATGTGCTAGAGAGATATGGCTCTATGCAGATCCTATTGCTCCTTGCACAAGGAGCCAAGTATTTCCAAGAGAACTCTTATATCTTCACATATGTTTTTCCAACCAATAGAATTATGCTTTAATGGTATTTCCACAAGAGAGCAAGGTGAGCCAAGGACTGGTCATTACAGAGGCTTTTCCATGTAATTGAGTGGTTCAAGAAAACATTATGAAATATTATCTTGGCAAAGGATGTAAATGTGAAGAACAGCTGGTAATCCCATGAAGATCCTGCTCATCTATAAATTAATACATGCCACTGGGGATACTGACAATTTGTCTTGGAAGTGAAATGGTTGAGAAGAGATTTTGGCACTCAATCAGCAAAAGATATGACACTCATAAAAACAGAACTATGTTTATGGCACAGTTAATTGGTTTTGGATGTATTTATAAGAAATCAAACATCTATTTCTGATATCTATATGTATGTGAAAAATTAAATTTCATTCCATCGGGAAAGAGTCAAAACTTCCTTTGTTAACTTTTCAGAAGAGCATGGCTTCTACGAAAAGAGCTCAATAAAATGTATTTGCTATTTTGAGGGCCTCTTGATTGAACCAATGGTTTTCTTACAGCCCTCCTCCTCCACTGCTTCAGTTTTACAGCATAATGAAAACAAGATGTAGCAAACTGTAAGTGAGGTAGGATCAGAAGAAGAGTTTAGAGGGGTAACAACTGAAGACATTGCTTAACTGTTACATAACTGGAAGGAAGACCAGAAGACATAAGTGCTTCTGACTTATCCATGCCTGTGTAGATACGCACATAGATGTAAAGAAAGAATGGTTGTTAAATATGCCCTGGTGGCATAAATATGTATGTGGATAAATAGGAAAGATAACCAGGCATCCAGAAAACTAAGTTTGCTTTACGTAGTTACATTTAATGTAGATTTGTTGGCAGTAGACTGTCAACTTTGCTATGTGTGTATGGGAGGATTGATACTACCTGTTTTATTGTTATATGGTGCACAATACCTCTGTGCATCCTTCTATCCAGGGTCTCCCAAACAGAAACAAGGTAATTTTATGTATGTACTTGTGAATCCCTTCAACTTAATACCCCATCTCTGTATTCCCTGCCTCACTTCTTCCTAGAGTATGTACTCTTCCACAGAGAAGCCTTCTCCACCTATTTGATGCAGATCCCATCATTTAAGCTTAGGAAACCTACTTTTATCACCAAAGTAAGAGTTCAGTGCTCTCACTCTTGTTTTTATACAGCACTATCTCAATCAAAGAGTTTTTGTCTTTATATTTTGTATCTCACCTGTCTTCAGGTCTGCACTTTTTCATTACCTCTTCTCCCAGGTGACAAATGACAGGTTAAGAAAGGGCTCCAAGTTCTACCAGAGGAGGCTTAGATTAGGTATTAGGAAAAATATTTTCACATAAGGGGTTAGAGAGCATTGTAACAGACTGCCTAGGGAAGTGATTAAGTCACTATCCCTGGAAGTATTCCAAAAAATGTGTGGATATGGCACTTGAGGACATAGTTTGATGGTGGTGGTACAGGATTAACAGTTGGAGTTGATGATCTTAAAGATATTTTCCAACCTTAGTGATTCTATGATATGCATTATGTTCTTTCTGTTAATGATGGTTAGCTGATTTTTGATTTATTTTGTCTTATTTTTATTATAAGAAAATCAGGCATCTGCTCACTGTCTTCTCTATACTGAATTTTGCACATTTAATTTTTTGCAGTATTTTTATGTTTGATCCTTTTTCATATAAAAGCACCTTTTTATTGAGTGAGGTGTACAAATGCACCTCAAATGTTTGGGGTTTGTACCTGGGAAAGAAAAGGAGCACCAAAGGAAGCACTAAAATGGTCTTCTAAGTGGTTATTTTCTTCTTACTCCAGATTCCAGGCTATGACTCTAGACACAGGCTGAATAGTGATACAGATTGTGACTGTTTTCTTTGTGGTCAAAGGCAAAACTGCTTCTGATTGCAGACCTGCATCCCAGTTTCCATCCTATAGCCTCAGGAAAAAGGGAGAGCATAGCCTTAATTGTACTCTTCCTTCCGTTGAATATCTGGTGGCATTTCCAATAAAGCCAATCCATTCTTTACCTGAGAGGAATATCATCTATCCCTACATCTGCTATTCAGTTCAAATAGCCTGGGGGATTTCAAGAGTTATGAATCATTCAGTGAAAGCCTTCCTGAGGTCTTTTGATACAAGATCCCAGAACAAATTGATAAGCTGCATCTGCCTTCTCTGACCTATGTAGTGATGCTGATGGATAAGACTCTATTTGTGTTAGTTCACTTGCTTTAGCGAGCACTGGCTTTAGTGCAGCTTATGCTTTGTGTAATGGCAGATGCTGCCAAACGTGACTCATGTTTTCTCTTTGTTCCCTGGTATAGCAGGCTCTCCAGTTGCTTCTCAGCATGAGGAGCAAACTTATTTCTTAATTAAAACAAACAAAAAAACAAATTGGCAAGAGCCTCAGACAGCAAGATGTTTTGGGTGAAAGGCTGTGCTCATTAGCATTTCTCCAGTGAAGACTAGCAAATTTCCAAACCGCGCTGTCTGGGACAGGTTCCTAACCCTATGAAACTCTATGGCTCTGGAAAGGATGGAAGATAGTATCTCTCCAAGAATAAAAAGCTTTTCCATCACATTTTCCTTGCCGGCTGTCCGGGATGCATGACACATGATAGTGTAATGCTTTCCCTTTTTAGAAAGAAAGACTGCAATGATGGAACTGCTCTATGCGATTTAGTTTATCATATGAATTTTCTGTAGTACCGGTTGTCCACTCTTGTCTTCTGGACAAGATTGCCTGAGTGGTTAGTAGGGCTACCACTGCCAGAAACTCTGCCCACATCTATTTACCAAATTTACATTTTCCAGTTTAGCCTCTTTGCAGGTGTGCTGGAAAGATGAAGAATTCCTTGCTTTGCAATATCTTTCTTCTCTCTCCCCTTCTTCTGGAGAAACCAGGCTGTTCTCTTCTGCTCACCTGTATAGTACTGCCCTAATGGGATAGAACTCCTGTAATTTCAGAAATATAGGTGCAGAAGTTTGTTCCAGCCACCAGCAAGGAAGTGGGATGGGGGTCCTGTTAAGTCTTTCTTTTTCATCCAGTGCCTTCATGCAGTTCTTCATTGAAGGGTTTCAGAACCCACCACAACAGACTTCAGGAGAGCACATTGTTGTCTGCTTGGAGGATATGTGAATGTAACTGTGCAGTGAAATGCACTTCAGAGTAGTGAACAGAGCCGCACTCTGCTTAACTGAGCAGACACTCCTGCATGTGGTTGAAAGTTGCATCCAGCCCCAGCTACTTGTTTTGCCACCATCAGATTATCTCATATGAGTTCTGAGTGGAACTAAACTGTCTCCCACTTGATTTTGTTTTGCATCCATGTGAAATAACCAGGAATACCAACTCTTCTGCTTCAGAACCAGAGTCTGTTTGCAGGCTCCCTATTCCTTTTGCTTTCACTGAGTCATCTTGCATTGCAAATCTGCTTCTTCTTAGAGACTTGACAAAGCCAAAGCAAAATGCTATGAATGTGATTAAGATAGTCTAGCATGGTCCCATAAAACTCAGGTTGGCAACTGTAGTCAAACTGTTTCCCTATGCATCTTACCTGCCAAGCACAAAAAGTAGCTGGAAAGACAGGTTCGGTCAGAGCTGGAATTTGATTTCTGAATGGGGCCAATAAATCTAAAAACAGATCTTTTAAAAAGTCTTTGTTTATATTTTTTCCCCTTTCCAGTTAGGTCTGCTTACATAATCTCTCCTTTGTCCTGTATTCAATCCTCATTAAAGCTCTGTTAGATTTCTATATATACTTTTCTCATACCAAAATATAAAACAAAGTTTGGAGAAGTAAGTTTGGGAAAGAAAGCTGTAATTTAGGATCTCTTCCAATTTCATTCTCTATCTTGGGTTCCTCATTGCTCATCTCATCATGCTGAGCCCTCATGAGCTGTCAGCTGTTGTAGTCTGTGCATCCCCAATCACTCTTGAACTGATCTGAAAATTCCTGCCAGTTGCAGGAACTGACTGACATATTGGCCTGTTATTAGGTCCTGAACTGTGTTACAAGAAATTGCCAGGTTTGTCTGTTTCTACAGTGAGTTTTGGCTCCCATTTCCATCTTGGAGAAATTTTTAATGTTCTTTTTCAAAAGTTGGCATTGCTGATAGCAGAACAGAGTACTTTTTGTAGCACTTGATTTGATTTCTGTACTTTAGGTTGTTTTCTTTCCTCTCCAATGACTGTACTTTACCTACTGATAAAATTCCTTTTCTACGTCTTTGATTAATAAGTAAACATGGACTGTGCTGGCTTGGGAGGAGAGGATTCAAAGTGCTACATTTTTTTATGAAGTGAAATGAATCTTAGCACAAAATTATGTGGAAATAATACACTTCTAAGAAACCATGTTATTGAAACATGCTCTTCTGCTTTTATTAGTTTGGTCTGCAGATTTGCTAATTCTAATTTCATGTAGGCTCAAGGTGACCTGTTTCTCAATGTAGAGATACCCGTCCTGCATACAACACCATTTGAATGCAAAGATCCATCCCTGGTGATGATGATTCTGTACTGTACTGTTACAGGTTTTCTCATCAGTTGCAAGAAACCATGACATAATTTAGTTGGCTTTAAAGAGAAACCATGTGTGAAGTAGAAGGTATAGAAATTACAGAGATGCTGCAAGTAACAAAGAAATTAATTAAAATGAACAAAAAAAAGTGGGTCAATTTTGGCCTAACTTTGTTCAAGTTGTTCCTTTTAAATATGAAGAGCAGAGAAAATAGGCAGATGGGAGTACAGAAAAGGGAAATAAGCCAAAGTGATTAGCCTGGTGACCTTCCCTTATTTCTGGTGGATTTTGTATGTATGTGCACTGTGCCATTGTTTCTGATGAATAAAATTAACATATTCAATTTATATCCTAAAAGAAGCCTAATTTCAGTAATTTTCTCACTACTGCAGTTCCAATTTAAGGTGCAAGTTTTAACTTCGGAAATTGTTTGTTATTGTTATATTTCTATATTTTGCATATTTATGTGTTCAGATCGAAGATACCTAAGAAAATAAAATAATAGTTTTATAAAATAGCATTCAGGTTAATTAAGAAAAGAAAATAACTCGGAACAATGGCATTCCCCTGGGGTTTTGTTCATATGCCATTTTAAACAGTTGAACGTTGAGTCACTCAGTAACAGATTAGCTTATTCATCAGCTTTCTAAGAGCTAAATTTCAATGGATTTCTTCCCTTTCTTATATTCTTTCAAATGATTTATATAAAGGAAGGTTTTCACTATGTTGGTAAGGGTTTCCCAAGAACTTTCCAACTAATGCTTAGTTAAACAGATTGAGTAGAAATTTATACTGTAATTAATTTGATGACTGGATTGTGTTGCACAGACCATATTATCTAGAGTTTACTACTAAGGAAATGAAAACCTAAGGTGAAGAAAGTTAAGGTACTTCACTTGTTTCTGTTATTTATTATTTTAAATCATAATTGTAATTAAAACTTTTTAAGCACCTTGTAGTGTTCTGTTCAACTCTTTTTTGAATGTTTGCTAGGCATTTTGAGAGGCTTGTTATTTGGGTGAGATCCACAGTGTCTTTTTTCAGGGTGGCCAGAAACACAAATTTCAAAGGCCCACTCACTATAGCCTAGTGAGTAGGCTTATGTGGAATATGCTGCTAACAATATGGGACTTAACCTCCACGTAGAAGACTTGGCTCCTCTGTAGAAATAGGTTTATTCAAGCAATTTCATTTAAAAAATGCAGTGGCTTGAAAAATAATTAATATGGATATTTCTGACATCCAAAAAGGTGTCTGAGTTCTTTTTGCTAAACACTAGCACTCAAAACCTACTGTAAGAAATGTATGTCATAGTATAATTTCTTGTTTAATGAAAAATCTGTTTCCTCTTCCCATTTTTAAAATTCATGGCTTTGGATGGTGGTATTCCGGGGTTACAAATTAAGACAGAGGTCTTGATATGCCATTTATAAATATGTATTTCTCAACATCTTCCATGTTATAATTTCTTTCTAGGAGTAACTGCTCTTTTCTTTTCATGCTCTCTCCACAGTTTTTAACAACTCTGAGTGGTTCCTTTGTGAATCCTCAGAAAATTTGTGATTTTTTTGGGAGATGGTCAATGCTTCTTCCATGATGTCCTTCATGACACTGCACACTAATTCACAGAAAGACATTGCCTTGTTATCCACGTTATTCCCCTTTCTTCTCTGTAAAGAACATCTCATTAACTTTTTGTAGCTTGGGCAAGCCAGAGAGTGGAGTGTTACTAAGCTGTGATGGTGACAGACTGCTCCTTTTATTTAGGAAATAAACAGACTCTCTTCTTGCTGTAGCTCTCCCAGGTGCAAATGTTTCCATATTGTCCTACACTTTACCACCTGGCCAATTACTACATCCCCAGGTCTCATTTTCAGGCTGCTCATTTCAGAGCCTGTTTCAGCTGCAGTGGTTTTGATGGTAGGTCTTGGGAAACCTGCTGCTTTTCAGTGGAAGAGGTGATGGAGGTGCTTGCAAGAACTGTTCCAATAGCAAATCCTGGGGATATGAAGGGGAGAAGTAGGGGCTCGAGGATAGTATCTAAGTAGCAGGGACCAAGACCTGCAGGAGGAATGCCACAAGAGCAGAGAATTTGTCTCAGCATACCAAGGCCATTTACAAACCTCTGTCACATTATTTTGCATTACAAGGCATCACCTCTTATTTAGAAACTTCTTTTCTGTCAGTTCATCTGTAATTATTCACTTTCTGAGCATTCAATAAATATGTTTTTAAGGGCTAGCTCTGCTACATGAATCCAATCATTAGTTTCAGATTGTTGGAAATATAAGTGTTTTGAAAAAACTGACATGAATGTCTACTCTCTCCTTGGAGGCGGCTTTGATACCACCTTTATGTTTTTCACTGAGGTATTTACACTGAGGAAAACAACTTAACATTAATGACTTTTTCTATTAGCATCTACTTTCACATAGTCTTTTCACACCTCTCATGATGCTACTACATTTTTTCTGTCTGATTCAAATTTTCCAAGTTTATTAGGTACATTATCTAAAACTTAGTACTGACTCAGAGAGGTCAGGAAGTACCACTGCAGACCTACATGGGACTATTCAGTGCAGCGAGACAAAAGCTGCACAGAACTGCAGTTCTGTGGAAAATGCTGTTTCTACAAAATTCATGTGATTTTTTTGGACTTTTTACATGTAAGGAGAGGTGGTCATACTCTTTAAAGGCAAAAACAGGCACGTTTAGAGAGTGCTTTATTCAGGAGATTATTCTATGAGATGACCAATACCTCATACAGAATAACTGGCTCACTTGTAAATGTTTGCATTGTAGACACCTGTTCCTAGATGAAGTGAATCCCACATGTGCAATGTACTGTTATATTAACTCAAAGTTTTGTTACAGTGCCAAAATGTAACGTCTTGATGATTTGGAATATAAAAGCACTTATTTTCAGTTAAATGTACAAATGAATCACGTATTTTCAATATAGGTTTGGGTTTTTTTCCATACCTTCCATTAATTTGATTCGTCATTATTTATGACAAAAATGTTGCAATGGAAATTCTGATTTTCCCTTGACTTCTGATTTTCCATTATTCTATTCTGTTCTTGAACTGTTATTGACTGTTCTTGAGTCTCTTCTATGCAACAGCCTTAGCCACTGCTGAAGACTGTAACAGCCATCTTCCTGGGAATAAGAGTTTGGGTTCCAAGGAGGTGTCCCTTTGTAGTAAAGATTTTCAGGTGGCCTGCATTTTATGTTCATAGCCTCCTTTATGTTTGTTTATTTAGCCACTAAAAAACAATATTACTTGCTATACTTCATATCTCTTCTCCAAAACAAAAAAAGGCAAAATCTTATTGTCTGAAAATATGAGGCTTATGGTTTTGGTTTTTTAACCAAAATGAAACATAATTAATAAAATTAAGCAGTAAATAGCCTTAACAGCCTGCTTTGCCAATTAATAATGTCTTCCAATGTATTACTGCATCAGTATTGTGTTTGTTCAGTATTTTGAACTTCTCCAGCAAAACTTATTTATTCTGAAATGCCAAACCAGTAAGATTTACTAATTGTTTCCCCTGCAAAACTGTTAAGGTAGCCATGGTTTTTATACAACCATGTCAGCATCTCAAAACAAATTGAGAAGACTCTCAGGAGTGACATATTTAGCTGCATAATGTCAGCTATTAGATAAAGGTGGTGACAAGGATAGTGCAGTTAAATACCTACTCTCTAATTACATTCTCTGGGAAAATTAGAAGTATATGAAAACACAAAAGTTATTACAGTAATGTACAGATTTAATTATCTTGGTTACTAATATTAAATAAACTTTCTGACAAAACAAGATCCTTAGACTCAACCTTTCCCTTTGGCTTCTAGAAAAACTTGAAGGCAAACAAAAGATAGGTCTTCTCAGGAAAAAATTTTCACTCTTTTAAAGTACACTTTTGCCTTCAAAGTGTATAAATTAGAGCTTTAAACTATATCCATTTGTTAGACACTATGTCATATGCTCAGTGTGCTTTTTTTATAAGTTAACATAGACCTTGCATTATAGTATCTTCAGAATAATAATATTCAAAAGCTAAACATTGCAAATATAACTTCAAAGAAATCCTGCTTTGCTAATGTCTTAGGGGAACAGCTGGTGTTAAATTATCTCTGCTACCAAATGTATAGATCTTTCAAAATATCACATGAATGTTACATAAATAGTTCATATTTATTATTCTACTAACTGTATTATGCTATTATTAAACTATATGATTAAACTATGGCCCTCTTGTTTCACTCATGCCAGAAGAACTAAAATCTGTAAAGTGCTGCACGAAAACAAATCCAACCTTTCAGGTAGGTGTCTGAGAAGTATAACTGATTTCTGTTGCATTATTGTAAAAAAAAGCTATAGAAAAATCAACAAAAATCAGTAGTGGCACTTTTTAACGTATCCTGACTTGGAGTCTTTCTGTATTGACCTTTTCCTTTATGTTTCCTAGTTTTCCCTTGTAACACCAGAAGAACAAGGTCTGTAATTGTAATTAGATCAATCTGACAATGAGTCACTCTCTGGCAGCTAAAGAGGAATCAGGAGAAAAATAATCTAATCTTAAACATGAGTGGTATTTGCTGGAGGGAAGGGAGGAAGGGAGGGTGTATGTAATTTTTTTAAAGGGGAATGTAAAACTTGCCAGGAATTCCTTAATTTTTTTTCTTAATTTTTTTTTTCCTAATCTTATTAATGATATAGAATAGCTGCTGAGTATATTGAAAAATCAGAGCAGTATTGAAATCACCTGTAAATACATATTTCCTTATGTATGCAAAATGACGTTTCAGTTTCTAATTACACTGTTAGGGGCAGAACTAGTGGCAGAAAGATGGCCATGTCTATTTTTGTATCCATTATCCTGTGGCAGCAGTTCAGAAAGTGTAAACATCTCTAGTAGGCACCTGAGCATCCTGATCATAGAATGGTTTATACTGGAAGGGACCTTAAAGGTAATGTATTTCCAATCTTTCTGCCATGGGCAGATATCCTACCCACTAGATCAGGTTGCTCAGAGCCCCATCCAACCTGGCCTTGAACACTTCAAGGAATGGGGTATCCACAACTTCTCTGGACAACCTGTGCCTGTGCCTTGCTACCCCCTGAGTAAAGAATTTCCTCCTAACACCTGATCTAAATTTTTCCTTTCTTAGTTTAAATCCACTGCCTGCTCCCATCACTATGAAAAGTGTCTCTCCCTTTCTTTTTTAGAGGCCACCCTAAGTTCTGCAAGGCCACCATAGGTCTTCCTGGAGCTTTCTCTTCTCCAGGCTGAACAACCCTAGCCCTATCTCCCCCTAGGAGAGGGGCTCCATCCCTCTGATCATCTTCATGGCCCTCCTATGGACATGCTCTTTCCTGTCATCCATGTCTTTCCTGTGCTGCAGACACCACAGCAAGACACAGCACTCCAACTGGAGTCTCATGAGGGCAGAGTAGAGGGGCAGAATCACCTCCCCCATCCTGCTGTCACACTGCTTTGGAAGAAGCCCAGGCTGTGGTTTGCCTTCTGTAATGTTGGCTCATCGAGCTTTTCATCCACAAGAAACCTCAAGTCCTTCTCCACAGGGCTGCTCTCAATGAGTTCCTCTCCCAGTCTGTGCTTGTGTCTGGGATGGCCCCAACAGGTGCAGCCCTTTGCACCTGGACTTGTTGGACCTCATGAGGTTCTTGTGGGCCCACTTCTCAGGTTTGTGCAGGTCCCTCTGGATGGCATCCTGTCTTTCTGTTGTGAACTTCACTGCTCAGCTTTGTGTCATCTGAAAACTCACTGAGGGAGCACTCAATCCCACTGTCCATGTCAGTGATGAAGATATTGAAGAGCACAGGTCCAAAGACAGAGCCCTGAAGAGACAGCACTTGTCAGTGGCCTCCACCTGGACATAGAGCCATTGACCGCAGTTCTCTGGCTGTGTCCATCCAGTCAATTCCTTATCAACCAAACAGTCCACTCTTCAAATCCTCATCTCTCCAGAGATGAGGGTGTCAAATAGCCTGTGTTTAAGGCTATACAAATGTCTAGGTAGATGACATCTGTCTGTCTGCCCTTTTCAACAGTTGCAGTCACTCCATCATAGAAGATTGGTCAGGCAGGACTTACCCTTATGAAGCCATGCTGGCTGTCTTGCATCACCTCCTTGTCTTGCATGTGCCTTAACATCATTCTCCTTGTCCTTCCCAAGTACAGAGGTGAGCCTCTCTAGTTCCACATGTCTTCCTTTCTTATCTTTTTAAAAATAACACTAATGATTGCCTTTTCAAATTTGATGGAGAGTGGCTTGGCAACAACATCCTCCAGCTTCTTCAGAATCCTGGGATGCATATCATCAGGTCCCATTAGCTTCTGAGTATTCAGCTTCATCAAGTGGTCGTGAACCACCTTTATCTATTATAGTGGGAGAGACTTCACTCCCCCAGCTCCCACCTGAAGACTCAAATAACTGAGAGACATTCAGGGATTTGAGATCCTGCAGGGGTGAAAGCCACCGTTCTTGAGAGGCCTAAGTACAGCCGCAGTCTTAGCATAGCAATCTACAGCTGGCTGTTGTGAAATCCTGAGCTCTGGGGGTTTCTGAGTTGCTTTTCCTCTCTGGAGCACAAATGCCTGACTAGACATTTTATTCTCCATCCTCTCAAGATCCAAGATTGGATTGCACTTTTGAGAATAAGCACACAACTGAGCAATTGGTGTTCCCCTTGCAAAATGTCACATTTGGTGTAGCATCTAGAATGAAAGTCTAAGCTAGGCTGTGAGGTTTTCAATCCAAGGGTGATCCTTTGTTCCTATACATATGCATGGGGTTTGACCTAGTTTTTCATATATTGTGTGTTTTAAAAAGTGACCTTATTTCTGGTTGAATCCTGAATATTAGGTGCTTTGCAATGTAAGCAATAAAATAACATAACACTACATAAATGGTAAATTGCTGCATTCTCTAGGTTGCTGTCTTGAATTTTTACTTTAGTCTCATATGGATAAAGCTCTCAATATGTGCTCCAAAACACTGTGACTAGCAAAAAGGTGATAGGTAGAGTACTGAAAATTTACAACACCTCTAAAACTTTTGGAGATAAGAGAGGTGAGTACTTTCTGTACCAAAGGAAAAGCCCTTGTGTGAAAGGTAATTTGAGTGTCTCTTTCTTTCCTTCAGAACTCATTAAAATAATAGTCACCATAGAAATGTCATTGTCTGATTATTTACTAAAATAAAAAGGGTCATGCTGGAATGCATTTTAGTCAAGATAGAGCTTAGGCTTGCCCAAGATTAGATATGATTCTATTAGACTTGACATAGAATGAAGGTGAACATTGCAATACATCATGAAAAAAATGCAGCAAGAAATCAGGCTTTTATCTTTAAAGAGCCGTAAGAATGTTTAGCATGAAACCTGGAGGAACTCCAGGCAGTGCTTCATGGTGCTATATACACCCAGCATTTGCTGCCTGTTTGGGTTTGTATAGCTATGAATTCAGACTAAAGGGGTACAAAGATTCTGAAATAGAAAGAAGTCAGTGAAATAATGATAGTTCCTTAATCTCACACTTGATTAATATGTAAGGCCTCTTCTCCTTTCTTAAATCATCTGCCTAGAGTTACATATTTTCATTCTTTAATCATGTTGATGATAAGTAGGCTTGACACTGGCTGTTATATTTGGTGAGCTAAAATACACTGTCATAAAGTGTGTTGTTGAGTCTGTTTTGATACTGTCCTGTTTGGCACAGTGTAGACATTAATGTTTCAATTGATTTTTTTTTTCTTCTTTTCATCAGCTGTAAAATATTAGTCCGTATTTCTAGTGATAAATGGGTTTTAAAGATAAGCTGAGATACTGAAGGGTCCTGAATGTGAAGATGCAAGTGGCCATGAAGCCCCAGATATTGCTGCAAAGGATGAAACATTTGAAGTTACATAATAAGTAGATAGAAATTTCAGATATTCTGTAATTAACTCTAGCAGCTTATTGTAAGGTTCTGTGTATTTGATGGTTTCCTTCAAGCTCTTGCAAGTCTTGTAGGTCCTAGATTAAATCAAGACCTAGCCCCCAGTCCTGAGGTACAGCTAATCCTGGGAGAAAGTCTTCAAACTTTTTTCACAGGCTGTCAAGAGGTCAGCAAATTTTGAAAACTCATTTGCATTAATTTACATACATAAATTTATATGCTTCTCTGGCTGAAGATCTACTTATAGTTATGCAAAAGTCCTGTCTTACTCCTAGTGCAGTAGGGACAAGTCCTCAGATACTTGTCACTATGAATGAGCTATTGTTCTTTGAACAGAACACATGGAGGTCCCAAGGAATGGGGAACTGGTTTATCTTACTGCCATGAGACTCTGGGAGAGCAGCCTTCACTTCCCTCAATAATTAATAAAACAATTACCAATCAAATGTACATTTCTATATACAGCTGAAACAGAATTCAAGCTGTGAAGGTAGAGGCACATTCAGCATCCAGTTTTCCAGCAGGTATCACCAAAGTTGTTGCAGATGTGCATTCTGACAGTAGTCCAGAAGCCCAGTCAGAGAACATAGGAAGCTGAAAATCCTTTCTTGCATTAATTAGTATGTTTTGCCCACTTTTCAAATGTTTCCATTCTAATTTTTTTTTCTTGGAACATTAGACTATACCAATTAGGAGGTAACTTTTTGAAACAGAATAGCAAACACTGCTTTCTGATCTCAGATGTTGTGTCATGAATTGGCATTTTTTTTAGTTGCTGTGATTGAGTGAATAAAACTGGACGGAAGATAGATGTGGATCTGTAGGTGCACCCTTTACTGTGGGGTTTTTTCAAATTTCTCATTTGTTGACAAAATAATTTTCACCTTAATAGTTTATTCTTGTTGGACCTGACTTGTAGGTCTGATATAAATCAGACCTACTTTGATTTAAGATCAGCTGAAGCAATGATGTTTTTTGTAAAATCAGGGCTTTTTGAAAGATGAATAGTGCCTTAAATCTAACTGTAAAAACAAATTTTAAGCAATGGCCATTAATTTGAATTACACAACAAAAAACAGAGAATGATGATATTTGTCTCACAGTGATTAATAACAAAAACATAAAGGTATGTAGTAGAAAAATCTCCATTAATTCCACCAGCATTTAGTTGTAGTCCATGATGTGCCTGTGAGTGGTATAAAAATTGTTCAACAAATGTCATAAATGTTAAGCAATGCTATGAAAATTTTCTTTTTATTTCAATTGTCTGAAACTTGCCTAATATCACATTTTATAATTCTATAATTTCAAGTTCAGTTTATTACATTTAAGAATCATACTGAGCTATGAAGAACAGTAACACTGTGAAGAGATTGTGGAGTTTTCCGCTAAAGGATCCTTGAATATTTCTAGGAAGGCCATGGTGCTTAGCTACCAAAAAAAACCCAAAAACAAACAAAAAAACAAACAAACAAACAAAAAAAAACCCAAAAAAAAAACCCAGAAATTACTGTTTGTCTGCAGTGCAGAGAAGCATAAAACAAGTTCTTCCTATAGGAGTACAAGGTATGGAGATATTTCTGTGAATATATTTATTTTGACTGTCCGTGACAGCTGAGAAGTAATACATGCCAATTTTTTGACCCCTCTGTGGTAGTGCAGTTATTTAACTCCTTTTCAAGAACTTAAGTGGCTTTTTTTTTTTTTTTTTTTTTTTGGGTTTTGGTTTGGTTTGTTTTGGTTTTTTGTTTTGGTGGGGGTTTTTTTGTTTTTTTTTTTTTTTTGCTTTGAAATAGCTTTAGCCAGTACTACATATATTGATTAGTTTGAATCTGCTTTAGGCTATGCAGAAATGGGAGGGGGAGGGGAGGGGAGGGTGAGGAGGATGGGGCGCAAGGAGGGGAAATATGAGCTCGTCCCTAACAAATTTCTGCTGTCTCCTTTTGTCAGAGAAGGATGCATGCAGGTGACTAAGTACCTCATCATGACTTTTGCCAATGACTTTAAACATGATATGACAGAGAAAAGTCAAGGTCAATGCTTCTGTACAGACATTTTGTGATATCTGTAAGACAGTAAATTATAAATTATAAAATATGGTTGTGGATGTGGAAACCATAACATCTCTGACTCACAGTTAGACTTGTGTATTAGGGAGTGATATAGCTGCAGAAGTTAGAGACCAAACTGCTTAAGGATTTGCTCTGGATAGCAGTAATTCAAGGGTCACTGTAGCAGTGGAGATGTTCATGACTAGCTGAAGAACATTTTTTACTTTGTTCAGTCAGTGCTGCACTGACTTGCTGGAGGTCACAGATTAAGCCAGCAGCCCCTTCAGTATGTGAGTACACAAATTTATGCTCTCTTACAACCTCAGCAATTTTTGCAGGGAAAAGATTGGAAAGGTGGGTGAATCAGAGCTGCACACACACACGTATATATATATTTAAATTGTGTGTGTCTATATATGTGTGCATATGCTTACCTGGGGAGGGGAAGAGGGGGTGGCTAAGGGTGCATAATGTGTATCTTGTAAAGATTTCTAGATCCAGTTTCTGCAGAGTGTGTTGAGTCAAATGCAGCCCACCACCACTGTTAGTGTATTTTTTAAAATGGATTTAAGCATAGTATTAACATTGAGCATGTCTTGTCTAAATAATTTCAAACCATACATGTCTGTTTGTCCTTTGGTCCACTGCAGCCCTCTTGTTCTTAGTTCACATGTGCATATGGAGTTCTCAACTCTTTTTACTGAAAAATGACCACTAAACAAACCTGTGTTGGTTTTCCTCAAGAAGCCTAAAATGTTGACCAAGATTTTAACTGATGGCTAATACATCAGTTTACTGGGAAAAGTGCATTTTTGTTTAAGACTAAATTTCAATGATGAGTTTTAATGACTGTGAAGGAGAATACCCGATATCCACTTAGAGCCTAGCCATCATGAAACATTTCTGTGGACACTCAGTAGTGAAAACAAACAAGCTGCTGCTAATAGTAGTCTGAAGTTCATTCCCAGCTAAGTACCGCTCTGGGCCAAACTAAAATAACACCACAGCTATAGCCAGAGCTCACAGGGCTCGGTTTTCATGTTCTGCCATGGATTACTGCTAACTGCTGTTTGCTTTAGCAGTCACTCATTTCCCAGAGCAGGATGGCAGTCCCCAGCTTTCATGCCTCTCTTTGTTGTTGTGTGACCTCTTGTACCTTTCCCACTTCATTCTATCTTTAAAATAGATATAGCACTTCTTCCTACTCAAGCGGGTAAAAATGATAGCAATGTGTGACTCACTGTATTGTTCCAGGATTTTAAAAAGCAGGGGCTTCTCTGGCCTCTCACTTTTGTTCATCTCTGGCAGTCATTGCTCTTTTTATTTGTCTTTCTTCCTCCCACCTCCACCCCATCACATTTCCACCTGACCCCCACGCATATGTTGTGACAACTACATTATCTCCAGTTTTTATTCATGTCTTTGTTTATACAGAAGCATGGCTGGTTATCTTAGCAGAGGATTGAGCACTAATTGTTATTTGCACAGTTCTGAGTATGTTGATGTTAGTCCTGCTGCAGAGTTGGGAGTTCAGAATGACTAAGTGCTTCTGGGACTTGGTAGAGATAAAAGCATAATGAAG
Source organism: Lonchura striata (assembly GCF_050655825.1). NCBI lineage: Eukaryota > Metazoa > Chordata > Aves > Passeriformes > Estrildidae > Lonchura > Lonchura striata. The sequence continues at coordinate 68,647,440 of NC_140703.1, forward strand.
AGGACATTTTTTGATTTTATCAGGATGAAATTTGCTGAGATGTGGCAGAACTGTATCCTGTAACAAAGTGATCCTTAAGGGTGGGTGTTGGGAATTGGGCATGATGAACTGAACATTTAGGACACCATGCAAACCAAAAGTGCATACATATTCCACAAGCTGTTTCCTTGGCTAAATTCTTGAGGTTGCCTGTACCTGCTTTGCAAGAACATAATACCCATGTCAGGTTAGATTTTAATTGGATTTTGAAATATTGGCTATTATTAAAGCATATCTAAAAGCACAAAAATGGGAAATGCTATTGAGAGTTTGTGTAAGTGAAAGAGAATGGGGGTGTATCACCATTTTACACCAGGTGGAACCATACCTGTTTGGCTGCCCTGGTCACCTTGAAGGGCCGAGGGATACGTGTTTTTGCAGTAAAACATCTGTGGTCTGTCTCTCATGTATATGCAGCTGGCCACAAAGGGCAAAATAGTGGCAACAGAGAAGCTGTTCTCACAGCTTGCTTTGGTTAGAACATGATCTTCCATGAGCACAGTATAGAATCCCTGAACATTTAACAAAATTACTATGGATATATTACAGCAAAGTAACATTCTGGAGTTTTAAATATCTACATCTCCAAAGTAATACTAAAAAAAGAATAATTTTACCTGTTCAGAGCTATTTTCTAAATTAATTCCAGTGACCTCTAAAATCACAGGTATAATAAAATCCTTTAAGGTGAAGAAGCTATCTGAACTTATGATATCTTGGTGTCCTTTTTTAATGGTTTCATGTACAAATACTGGTAGAAACAGTCCTTCTGTTCTGTGAAATGCTTTGCAGTTTGTAAAATTTTCTTCTATGATTCAAGACCAGGCTTTGCAAATTTCTTATGTAATGAAATACAATGAGTTAAAGTAAACACATTTTCAACACAAAAAGTATTTTTTCCTTCAAAGCTATCAAAATGAAACCTTTTAACAATTAGCTTTTTTATTTGATAATTCAAATTCTCTGTTGAAAAGTCATGTCAATTTAATTTTTAAATGGAAAAAGATGTGGGAAAAGTCCTCAGTAGTTGCAAGCTCCAAATTACCATTTCTACTGATTCCCATACTGTTGTTCTTATCCTTCTGTGGCATTTGTGGATCAGTTGCAAAATACTGAACCTTTTTTTTTTTACCCTAATTTAAGTGGTGGTATCTGAGCATACCTGCATTTGTGGTGCAGCATAGTCAGCAACAAAGAGGCTCTTGTCAACATGGAGACTTTTTGCTAGCCATTAAATAAGGAAATTATTCATGTTCAGACTTCCAGTAGTTGTACTGGGGCCAAATTTAGGAGATCAGATAGTTCAGTCTTCAAAACCATGGAGTAGCAAACACAGTTATTTCATTCCATAGGGGAAATCATAGAAGAAGCAAAGGTAATATAGAGTGAATGACAGCAAAAAACCCAAGAGATTACAGAGTATTAAACAAAGTGCTTGCATTAGAGCAACATGTGAGACAGAGGAAGTGGAGCTGTATTGGAGCTATTGTGATGAAAGCAGCAAATGAAACAGCAGAAACTGTTTGGTGATAAAATTAATGTTCTGCTGCTTTTGATTCTTATTTGTCAAGATGAGTGCTAGTGCTGGTGCAAGACAAATAGGCATGGCCAGTTGAGCCACAGGGATGAATGGTATCATCCAATCTGATGGCAAAATGAGCAATTGCAATGGTTTAATACAGTAAAAAATACCATGGAGGCACACCCTAGCACTCACCACAAGTGGCTGCTCCTCACCTGTTGGGACTGAATCTTCCTCAATAAAAATTTGGTTATAACCCCCTGAGGCTGTAATTGCTTAACATTTGGAAATCATATTAGCATCTACCAGAGGTGAAATCTCCCTAGTCTGTTGATATAACAAATTCTTTTAGATAAGTATGATAAATTACACTTACTGAAATGCACGTTGCTTTACTGTTAGTCTTGTAGCTCATTTTCTTCTAATCTCACTTGGACCATTGTTGCAATGGCTTTAATTTTTATATACTTTATTATTGCCCTGCTCCACTTATTGTAAACCTTTTTTTAATGCTGTTCAAAAGCTTTCACTTTAAAATAGTTTCCAGGCAGTTTTCTATTTGATCAAAGCTTTCAAAACAGCAGCCGTAAGTCACATTATTTTCTAAACTTCTATCAATAGGCAAAATAGATACATATTTGTAGCAAAGAGAAAAAAGCAATTTAATAACTCTTTCTTTCTATGACAGTTTTTTGAACTAGCACTGATCTTGGTGCAAAATAAAATAAATATTTAGACTAAAGTAAAATGCATTTTAAAAACTGTGAGTGAGGGTAATTTTGCCAACTAAAATACTAAAAGAGGGAAAATAATTTTCAAAATTTCATTGTGTGTTTTAATGGCTGTGCATAATTATTAAATATGCTTTAATATCTCAAGGCAATTTTACAGTTTTAACTTTTTAGAATACAGCTCAGAATATTAAGTTGAGGGTTTTCAAAAGATATATCTGTGTCCTCTGAATTCTTACAGAAGATTGAAACCTGCCAGTAGGTACTGAAAGGGCTCCATGACCTCAGGAATATCAATGAGGGTTCCTACAAACTGGTGGCCTGTGTGAAAGGCTGCAGTGAGGTATCCCCAGAGCCTTCTCTTCTCCAACTCTCTCAGCCTGTCTTCATAGGAGAGCTGTTTCAGCCCTCTGATCGTCTTTGTGGCCCTGCTCTGGGTCCATTCCATGCTTTTTCTGTGCTGGAGTCCCCAGAGCTGGATGCAGCACACTCAGTGGGGTCTCATGAAAGTGGAGGGACAGAATCACCTCCCTTGACCTGCTGGTCACTCTTCTTGTGAACAAGCAAGAAGACTTGACTGCAGAATGGGGGTCTGTTTAAACTTCTTTCTTTGACCCCATCACTAATAGTTGGCAGCAGAGTAGCTCAGGTTTGATGGAAGAAATTGAGAATTTCACTTCCCCCTGGTTTCTAACCTGATGAGGAGGCCAAAATGTTGTGATGCAACAGGTATGAGGCAGAATTGCATCCAACCAAGATCTGTCTTCCATGCCACAAGGGGAAATTCTCTGATACAACTCAGGCTGTATATCAAGTGTGATGTCTAATAAACACCTCTGCAGTGGTTGTATTTTAAAGGAAAATTATGAGCTCTGTTGTCAGCCTTTGAAGATGCATCTTAAGCACTAAAATCCAGCAGCCGTTTCAACGCAGTACCAAAGATGGGTGCCAAGTCTGAGAGAAATCAAATTTCTGACACAGCAATCTCAACAGTATTTTCTGTGGAATAGCTTCAGTATTGCCATTATTCTCAGCTGACTAATGTGCTCTAGGGAACTTGCAAGTGTCATCCAGACTGAAGATCTCATTGCAGGAGCCAGGAAACTTCAAGTTAAGGCTAACATTGCTGAGTATCATAATATTACTTCAGTTTTGGGCTGTAGAATTTTATTTTGAAGTAGTAACTAGGATTTTCTTTCCTCTGTAAACATCTTTCCAAAAGGATCTAATAAACCCGCTACACAGATGATTGAGCTTTTCATGTGGATGGCTTTTTTCCTCCTTTAAAACTGCCTATATGTCACTCTAATTAAAACCTGGCAGGTCATTAAATTACTAGAATGAAGAACCAGCATGATTTTCAGTCTTTATATTTTGCAGGACCTTTTTCAGTTTAGAGTGCTTTCCTTCAGTATCAGTGAACCAGTAGGAAGTCATATAGATTTATCCTTTTTCCTCTGCAAGGAGTGTCATGTTTCAGAGTGCTGCTGCCAGTTGCTCACTGCAGAACATAAGCTTACAGAATTCAAAGCCTTTTTTATTAACAGCAGATGTAAAGTAGCCCTGTCCAAATGCCAGGGTTTATTTGATAGCAAGGATATTTCTGATACCATATCTATGTTGAATAAATTCTCTGTCTTTTTTATTAAATGCCTAGAAGAGATATTTGCATGAAGAACAGATACACTAATTACCTTTTTTATTTTTTTTTTTGGAGGGTGTGATTTCCTGAGAGTGAATGATGACTGTTTGACAGGTATTCAGAAATATTAGTGGAAGATAAGGGCATATTTGTAATGGAAGCATAAAGGAGCTAATAACTAATAGAGGTTGATGGGGAAGAGGGAAGCAAAAGATGTGGATGCAAAATAATCTTTTTTTTTCTTTGAAATGGTGTATGATATCACAGGATTGGCTGGCATTACAGGATCCCTGTAGTACTGCAAATTAAAATGGTTTTGAAGTTGTTTGAGTCAACCATTTCACAATCTGTATCAGAAAAAAAAAAAGTTTTTATGTGACAGTAATGTTTCTGGGATATTATTAAGTAATTTAATCCAGTTTCACGAGTTCCATGCCCTGATCACTTATAGTCATGAAAGATTATGTATACATCAGAGAAACACTTTTTTGATGTGTTTATTTATTTTCCTTGTTGACTTTATAATGCTTTTGCTTCTACCTTCACTTCCACTTCACTGAGGAATTAATTTGAGTAATTTGTTTCCACACAGAATGCCTTTCCAGAAAATCACAGAATCGTTGAATCATTCAGGTGGCATAAAACCTCAAAGATCACCAAGTCCAGCCACTAACATAACACTGTTGAGTCCACCATTTAACCTTGTCCCTCAGTGGCACATCTTCATCTACGCATTTTTAATTACCTCCAGGGATGTGACTCCACCCTTCCCTGAACAAACAACCTGTCTCAATGTTTGGCAGTGATTTCTGTGAAGAAGTTTTTCTTAAAATCCAATCAAAACTCCCCCTGGTGAAATTTGAGGCCATGTCAGGTTCTTTATAAATGCAACATGTCCACTTTCCTCCCACCAATAGATCCACAGCCTTTCTTGAGGTACCTGCACTGATACTGAGAGTACAGTTGCCTCATTTATGTCACTGGCTCATGCTGCTCGGATCATGGAGCACAGGCCAACTCTGTCCAGGCAAGCTTTTGGAGACCTTTTCTCACAGAGGTGAACATGGGATGGCCCTGCTGACATGCAGGACTGCTGAGGGGGAGAAGTGGACCCAGCATCTAAACGTTTCTGGTTTCTGTGGACTGGTATACATGCTTCAGCAAATAAAGCATGGCTATATCAGCAGAGTGTGTTTATCTTTGGCTTCTGTTTGACACTTGCAAAATTGTTACAGCTGGAGTTGTACGCAAATGATTTCTGTATTATTCATAGCAGCAGGTGCTGCAGCAGTCATTTGGCTAGAGTTGTACTCTCTTGGTCTATGGTTTCTATATATTTGATTAGCTGGTGCCATGCTGTTCAGATGGGTTGGTTGTCCTCCAATAAATGTATTTTGTTACACAATCAGTTATATAGTGCGTTATCATTTCCGTAAATCACTTCTAGTTGGCAGCTTTCTTTTGCCTCTTGAGATTGTTCCAGCAATAATTTGCATCCTTTTTTGTATGGCATCCTAAAAAGATCTTGGAAGTTAACATAGCCTGAGTGTGTTTTTAATAGCTGGTGTCCTTCTGGCAGCACTAGAATACACAAACCTGTTATACATAAAGGACTGACGTATTTATTTTTGATTTATGTATCATTTATGAATTCTTCAAGAAGTGCTTATCCTAAGATGCAGTATAGCAATTCAGGCATCAGCAAGGCTTATGCCAGAGTTGTGATTCTAAAATCAGGTGCCTGTCCCCTGCCGGGGCGATAAACAACACTGCAGCTCACTGAAGACTGGAGAGACAATATGATATGCCTCACTCCAAAAGGCATCTCAAAAACCTGGCACACTCATGTGGGACCTGCTTGTCCCTGGCCAATTGACATAGCCATGGCTGAATTTCCTACTTCTCTGTGGAAATGAGATGCTTTGCCACTAATGAAACCTGATTTGGACTCACCCGCTCATTATCTTCTCATCAGAAGTGACCACTACTCTTAATCCCTGCTGGCTAAAGATAGATCAACTTCAGCTGCTGCTCAGGCAGACCTTGCAATGGAGCAAGAGGCTCTTTTAGAATTAAATTCTCTTGCAGAAGGCAAAAAAAATGTAGACTAGCTGTGCTTTCCCTATTATTAAGAGAGATGCCTAATCAATTTGGTTCGATGCTCAGAGGAGGAATTTTTCAATATCTCAGTAAAATTTTTCATTAAATAAAAGGTAAACAAAAAGCATGTTTTTATAGAGAGATTCCTATCAAGGCTGCAAAAGCAATATTGACTGAAGAGATAATGGAGCACTTGGTGCATCTGATGGAAAGGTGCGGATGGTTGCCCATGTGCAGACAAGCAGATAACAGGAACAGGGTGTGTCACTGCAAGGCACAGGACTGTGTCTTTTCAGCTGCCTGCATACTGGGCTCTTCACACTGGTACCTGGAGGAATCAGTTCACCCTTCTGTTTAATTAAAAAAAAATTAGGTGCAGTTTCACCTATTATGCTACTTCCATTTACAGCCTGCATTGCTGAGGCAGTGGATGGATCTATGAAAGGAAATGCATTTAATCACTGTCAACAACCTCCTCATTTGGGCACTGAAAGCTATTAAAGAGAAAAGTAATGGACCAAGACGTGCATCCAAGTGTGGTGTTAATGGCACCCCTTTCATTTAGCATGGCAAACCCAAAGCAGCAAGGTGAAAAATATTAAGAAAACAACATGGTGGGTCAGTTTGCCCACAACCTCAGGCAGAGCAACCCTCTCTTGGTCACAGATGAACAGGAACTAGGCATCTACCTTTCTGAGACACCGTGTCCTATTTCTTGCCCATCAGTAGAGCTGACTACACAACTTTTTAGCAGCCTGTCTGCTCCCTGAGCCCCACCAGTATTGCAAGACCCTTTCAGGCATTTTACAGTGTGCTATACCTTATGTATTCTGCTTGTAGAGTATGCTCCTAGACTCACTCACTGCGAGACAGGTGTGAGAATGGGTGCCAGGTTGTCATTAGCAAGCAAACTAGCTATTCTGCATGATTTTTATTGATAAGATCTGGATTTTATGCTTTGTGTAAGGTAGTGATGATTAATAATTACATTGATTGTCATCTTGAAATGTGGAATTTATTTGAAGGAAAAAATATACCATTATTAAAAAAAAATCACTTTCTTACAGATGCTGTTTCAGAAGCTGTGCAAGGAAAAAGCAGGTAAGGCTGCATTACTTCTTGAAAGTTTCTTGGTGGCTTGTGTAACCATGCATGCATTGATGGAGGACCTGGGGAGTCTCTGCTATGAAATGGGTGTTCAGTGCATTTGTGACAATCGCTTTCATGCTGCTGTTCATGACCTATCAGTGTAGGATTAAGGTGGTTCATAGGAAAGCTGATAATTCATCACCTTTTGACTTACACCTTGCAAGGTAAATTCTGAAATAATGGGGATAAACCCAAGCCTTTGTTACTGGTGTCAGAGTGGGACTGAAGGTCTTGCCATGGCGAGGTGTGTGTTATGTGTGAGAGAGGTAGGTAGAGATGAGGAACACCTTTTTTTTCTCAGTGGTCACTCAGCAGCTGAATCTGATGAAGGGGCTCATTATAGAGGCATATTTTTCAAAAGATCTAACAGCCCCTTGGGACCCACATGTCCCAAGTGACAGAGTCACAATGCCTGATTTCTCCCCTGGCAGGAGCACACTATCTGGTTGAATCATTTTTCATTATTAACAGCATTAGTGAGTTTCATCATTATGGAGGAATTGTTTAGGGCCAGCAAGGCACAAAGACTGGAGCAATAAGCATAGCTAAAGACTCAGATACCCTGAACTGCACATACATTATCATGCCAGGAGCTAAGGAAAGGTTTGGATAGACATATGTACACACACAGCGATCCTGGTTCAGCAAGATACTTAACACACAATTAAACTCGCATTTGACAAAACCAATTAATTGCAACAGGCATAAGAAACTGCTTGGATGATTTGCTTAATTGAGAGTAAATGTCCTTATTAAATTGTAATGAAGCACAATTAGGAAATACAGAGAAAAGGAACTGCTTCCCAGAATGTGGGTTACTGGGGTTTAATAACAGCCTCACAATTTTGCAAAAAGAAATGTTCCCAAAGTCTAGATGAATCCACCTTCCCACGAAAGTCTTTGCCAGCTAGAAATATTTCAGTCATAAACCAACTGACCTCTGGAGTCACCCATTTCTGACTGCATTTTCTGTTTTGTTAGTCAGGATGTGTGCAGAGAGTGCCAATTAAAAGGAAAGCAATTGGACATTGCTGCTGTAATTACCCCTCTGTCCTTAGATGACTTAGCATCTTTTTTTTGGCCTGAAGGACTAGTTTAAGCCAGTTTGTTCACTCAGTGATTTCTTCTTGCATCTGTCTCTGATCTAAACTGCATCCACTGTTCATTCCAAGGACCAGCCTTAACTAAGTTAAATTCAGATGAATGTGGCTTTTTGGAGTCAATTTCACTGATTCAGTGTCTCTGCTGGCAAAACATAGTGGCTTAGCAAAATGACAGAAATTTTGGGTTATAAAACTCAGGTCTCCATAGGCAGTTTCACCCTCATGTGTTTTAATTAAGGTCAACAAAACATGAAGGCTGCTGAGCAAAGTGTAAATGTACATATTTTCATTCATTAACTTTTGCTGCTTTACGATTTGGATGTGGATTCATTCCATGATGGTATTTGCCAAGGAAACACATGCCTGGGCTTTTCCAAAGCTAAACAAATTTCAGAAGTTCTGAGATTATTTGAGCAATTGTTTTAATTGTCTTCATTGTTGGATCAACACCTCTCTGTGCCACTGAAGGCTCACTTTATAAAGAAAAGAAAAACCTGTCAATGGCAATGCATTTTAAAGAAAATTAATTAATTTAGCAGTGTTCCCATTTTATAGTATTATTGATTTTTAATTATTTTACTTTTATGATAATATTAATTTTATCAGAGAGATAAAGTTTTAGTGCCCATCCTAATGGGAGAACTGTAGGATGACGATTGAAAATCTGATGACTGCAAGCATGAAAGAAGAATGATGGTCATTTTCTGACACAGTTTGGTCACCAAGGTGAAACTTTAATCATAGAAATCTAGCATATGGTAGAGCTGGCAATAAATTTATCATTAAAATGCTTCTGGAAGAAAATGTCCATTTCTTCAAATAGGACATTTTACAGGAAAAGGTTTGCATCCATTGATCTATTTTAAATTGTTTCTGTAAAATAGGCACACACTTCTCAACATACAATGATATAACAGTCTTCAAAGTGAGAAGTGTTAAGTTTTATTAAACTTTGAAATTTTGGCTTTGAAATTTGATACATTGAAGTATTAAAAAAAAGAGAAATAAAAAGACAAAACCTGATTGAAATTACAAAAAATTGAAAATCTTTGTCTTGAACTAAAGGAGTTTCTTCCAGATTTGCAGTTACTTAAACATTTCTGATATTTTCTGCACTTTCTGGATAATAAATTTTCTCTTTTGAAATTCTTGAATGAGAAGAAAACCTATCCTGCCTGTACCAGCACAACACAGCACTCACTGTTTGTTTTCTGCATCATTGTCCCCTTACATCCTTACTTCTTATTCTTTCTCATTTTCTTTTGTATTCTATTTTTCTGACCCCTTTCTTGGTAAGAGCTCTAGAGCTCTCAGAGGGCAAGGGAATCTTTCCCAGAGTGCCAGTGGGTCACCCTGCCCTCCCCACCAAAGAGCACCTATAACCCCATCCAGTCAGGAGCTGGGGATGCACAGGGCAGCTCAGAGCTGCTGCAGCTGAGATGGGAACTTCTGCAGCCCTTTCCCCAAGGCTGGACTGTCCTCAGCTTCCAGTCATTCTCCATGTAAACATATTTGCATATGAGAGGGAAAAACCTGCCCTTTGGAATGCTGTTCTCTCTCCTGTTGAAGTTTATGTTTCTTTTTATTTCCCCCAAATTAATGCAATATTCTGGGGCTTCCATTACCTGGATTTGTAGTGGGTGCCTCACAATATGTTAAACAGGATACCCAAAATGTGTCTAAGAAAAGCTACAGCTGCACAGACCATCCAGACACACCAGGGAACCTCATCTGAAGTACCAGCATTGCTGGCAGTGTCACTGCATGCTTGCCAGCCTTGTGTCATTACTTCCAGATGTAGTAACGTTGGTACTTAGTACATGCACTGGAATGAATGATAATGTAACCATTCAAAAAATTAAATAATAGTTAGATGTGATTCTTGAAGCATTAATTTATTCTGCTTTCTGCTTTTTTTAATCATGACAAGATGCTGTATGAGCTGACGGCTCCCTGGGGAATGGGGCAGACACAGGAACAGAGGTCAGACAGCTTCAGGGTGAGGCCTGGGGACAGGGATGTCAGTCTGCAAGTTGGGTCACATGGCTGGGCAGGGCTGTGGCAGAGAACAGCCCTGCCAGAGCATCATGGGGCTGAGATGGACAGCTCTGAGATGGCTGAAATGGAGTTCCACAGACTCTGAAATTTATACATTTATATAATTTCATGCTATTAAATAAATACAATGTTATTTGGACTTAGATCTAGGCTGCAAATGTGGTGTTGCCCACACCCTTTAAGATGTAGTTAGCAAAGTGCAAGGGACAGGTGCAAGAGAGGACAAGCAGTTTGGAGTAGAAAAGTTGTTTTCATGCAGACAGGCTCACCCTTGGCCTGAGGTGAGCAAGTTGTCTGTTGGCTTTCTGTTCAAGTGGTAGACAGGAAGGCAATTCACACTTGTATGGCTTGTATGTGATGGTATTAATAAGCAAGTGCTACAAATATGTAAAAAATACCGTATTCTGTGTTTTTACCAAGACCTGCGAAAACACCAGATTTATCCACTGAACTCTGCTTCCTTTTGGAATGAATGTGGCTATCCTGGTGGTACCTGAGGTTTCAGCCATTAAACTACATTCCTGCTGTCATTAATGATGACATTAGATGATGCCATTAATAGGACTGCCTTGGTTCTATCTCTGTGCAATAAACCAATCTGTTCAAGTCATCATAATCAATGCTTTTCTTCTCATACTGCCAGGTACATAACACCAAACCTAGTCTGCACTAGCTATCTCTTCTGCCCTTGCAATGTAGAAGGTCCTAATTGTCTGCTGTGGTACCCTAGAGAGCACCATGCTTAGCTGCTCCTATTGCCATTAGATTGCTGCTGGGTTTGTGGCTAACCTGTGGCAGTCACTACTAAAACCTGGCTGACTGATGATGTGTGTCCTTACTATCCCCCAGTATATGTCTTAGTAAAAATCATTCCACTCAGATTGAGCATTCTAGCTGCCTAATGTATTTTAAAGTTATCACCCATAGCTCAAGATGACTAATACAGAGCACACTTCATCACTGGCAGGGAAAATGAGCCCTCACTTTGCTGACAAAAATTTGAAGTCGGATTAAAAGCTGACACATCCTCTATTTTAGTGGTATGTATGAAACACTAAATATAGCAGTGTGCTCATGTATTTGCTGATGCATGGTAATGTAGTCTGTAGCAGAACAGCAATGGGCTGGCAAGGAAGATGGTGCACTGCGGTAATACGATAAAATCCTCATGTGACCTTGGCCATTTCAGAAGTACTCCACAGATAATTGTGTATCCTTGACTGATATAATGCAAAATTCAAACAGGGGCAGTAGTGGTCCCAGGGCTTTAATGAGCAGCCTGATACTGCAATATTTGCCTAGGCACAATGCAAATTGACTTCAAGGAGAGGTCTCCATAGTGTAAGAAACAGAACTGTGCTATATGCACATACACATATACAGCTATATGCAGCTGTATATGAAAAACTGCCAACAACGGGCCTGATTCTGGGAAATGGGAGGGAGCTGGAACTCCATCTGGCTCTTGTTAGAAACTGAAGGTGCTCGATTCATCACAAAATCAAACCTGAGTACAGTACTTTCAACTGATTACATATTTTTATATTTCCTTAGTCATAAAAGGTTTTATGCTCCTGGTTTTATTTTACCTTTCCTGCAGTCCCTGGGTAGGAATTATGGGCTAATCACACTCTGAACAGGGAAATGGATGTGGCTCACAGAACCATATACCCTCTGGGATTTTCCTCTTGTTTGTGGGGGGATGGAGGGGATCTCTTTCAGCCTTTCACTTGCCATGGATGTCTGGCAAGTGTGCTGGTGGTGGAGCTGAGGCTGTGACTGTGAAACCCCTCTTCTCATCCCCTTCAGAAGAGAGCAGCACTGGATTAGACATTCAGCGGTGTCTTGCAAGACCTAAGCAGTACTTGTGTCTCATGCTGTCATTACTCCAGCTATAAAAGTTTACCCAAGATGAAAACCTGACCTTAAATAACTGGAGAAAATAATATATCCCCATCCAATGATCCCGTGCACTTACTACAAAGCAGAGCAGGGTCACTTTGACATGCTTCCAGCACAAAGTGGAGGTGCTTACTTTGGACTGAAAAATGAACAGGCTGTTTTCCTAAGGAGTGGAAGTAAACTACTGAATAAACCCAGCTGTTTGGCCTCTTAACTAGTTATGCTCTGTGTTGCTCAAATTAGAAGTAGGTAGAGTTGGTGCTTATCCTGCAGTCAATTCATCAGAAGGTCATTTCATTTGGCTTCAGTTCTAACTTTTCTGTAGTGCCAGTTTGGCTTCCAAAATTAGGCAATGAGATTGCCTCTTCTTTTCATAATCAGAAATTATAGAACAAAGCCCTTCTTTGTTCTTCTAAAAAGGCAAATCTTTCCTAGTCAGCTCTTACTGATGTATTGGAGTAGTTGAGGTCACTGGGATCTTCTCTCAAAAGCAAGAAGGAAATGAGATATTGCTGTTTCTCAAAAAAAACCCAAAAAACAAAACAGCCAGGTATAGATTAGAAATTTATATGTTTACTCTTTTAGTATGTGAATTATAGACGAAAGCTTGATCCATTAAGAAGTACTCTGAATTTTATATGACATTTCTAAAACAATACAGCAGCAATATATAAAAACACTTTATATACATGCAACTACTCAAAGTAATTCTGAATATCTTTTTCTATTTTTCTTCTCCATGGTTCTTTCTGTGACTTTGATTTTTAGTCAATATTTTTAAATAATAAAGAAAAATACTGAAAATAGAGATTAAAAATATTAAAAATAATATCTAGTTCATTATTGTACAAAATATAGGTAATTTCAGAATGAAGATATTATAAATACTTCTCCTATCTCAGTTTGGTTACAGCTTGGACTCCTAAGGAGAGCTGAACACTAAGCATCTGGTAGATGAGCTTGGGTTTGTAACAACTCTTTGAGATGTGACTGGAACCTTGCTGTAAAAGGTGATCTAATTCTGATTGATAAATTGCTCTAAAGTTTTGCCTCTGTTGGAATTAGGTGGTGTTGGTTTCCAGCAACTAAGTTTATGGAGACACAGGATTCTCAAGTCATTTTTTTCTGTGACTGAGCAATTGCCTGACAAAGGTTGCAGCCAGCCAGCCATATATTCAGCTCCCTTGCTCCTGAGCAGCCAACTTATTTTAAACTGGGGGCTTCCAAGAGTTATGGCAGAGGGCAAATTTTGCCATTTAACATTTCTTTCAAAAGCAACAAATGCCTGGAAAATTTTCACTGAATAATAATAATGTAAAAGTATATTTGTTTTCTGTTTCAATTAGACCTTTCCCTCAGACCTCTCTGATAGCCACAAAGCAAGCTATGTCCTTGTGTTTTATTTCCTGTGCAAGACATTACTGCGAAAGTTTGAAGGTTAGACAACCTTTAACCAATGTTAAAGTATACAAGTAGCAAAATAAACCTTTAGCTTTTTATTATGCTAACTAAGCATTAAAGCTCTGGGGCACACACAAAGAATAATCTATATGGTAGGAACCTTTTGTTTTCACAGAAAGCATTTCTAATGGGTAGCAAGCAGTTCCAACAATTTTAGTATTTCCCATTAGAAAACATTTCCCTTGCAACCATTCATTAGGTTCAGCTTTTGTTTTTTAACTCTATAGTATCATTTCCTAAGGATTAAGGTTTAAGGTTTTGTGCTACATCAGAGAGACATGCATCATGTCTCTGAACAGCTCAGCACATAAGATGGATTTTGCACTGTTTCTTTGTTTGCAAGTCAGGCAGGAAAACAGAAAAGCTTCTGGCTGGAACATACTGCAGAGTATTTGGGACAATAAAGCAAATCAAAGCAGTCAGCTTCTGGCTTTGGCAACACAGGACCTTTTGTGGGGCTGCAGTCAGACCATGCCACTGTTTGCTGCTATTGAGCAACCTGCCGTGGTGCATCCTCTGCTCAGAGGAGATGGCCATGGCTCAAGGACACACAGCATCTGTGTAGCTGGGAGTGGCTGTGAGCAGAGGCGCCTCTTTCCACTTCCCTGAGCACCATGGAACTGTGGCTCATGCCAGAACTGAGCACAGGACCTCTAGGCATGAGCCTCAACAGTTTGCAGTGGGGTAATGACTGCATTAATTGGAAGGAAGTTATCACTGCATAAGCCTCTCCCTAAATATAATGGGACCACTAGAGGAGGACAAAGAGCTATATAGTGTTGATGTCAACTACTAAGAAACAGGAGCCTTTTTAGAAGGCTTCTCAGCTGAAAACCATCCAGTCTTTGCCCTTCCTGTTCTCTGTATTAGATTCCACCCAGGCCAGCAAGTTGCTATTAAAGAAATGCACATATAGATGCTGGTATTTATTGAGTGCTCAGCATAAGGCATAAACAAATTAGTAAATTCCACCATGCTGTCAACCCACCACTGAACTGCAGCCAGAGGAGGAGACTGGAGCTGCATATGAATGCTAAAGACATACCAAAGCTATCCCATATACCATTCCGTTGTATACAATGGCATCTGTCAGTTGTGATCTTGGCTCTGTGTCTTTATGAAGGCAGAGCAATTGGAAAGGCAAGTTCAAGAAAACAGATGGCGAAAAGGTTGCTTCACTAGTGGGCATTATTAAGTGGATCTGAATCTGCTATTCCAGCCTTCATAAAGTGTAGGCTTTTGACATGGAATTTGGGAGGGTAATGGCTGTAGGTTTTTATTTTATATTTATTTATATTGGATATATGCCTACCCTAGAGTATTTCTTGGTTCCCAAAGACACCGTTATAAAAGGTTTCTATGATTTAACTCTGAGAAATAAACTGATTCTAGCATAGAATCTTGCAGGTATATCCTGTAGAAAATTAGGAATTTTTTCCTTTGTTGATTGAAACTCTCTGCCAGTTGCAGTCACCAGCAACATTTTGGGATTATACTTAGTCTCTTAATGATGCATTTTTTGCTGTAGAGGAAATTATTTGTATCTATAAAGAAAAAAATAGCCTCTGCTTTTCATGTAGCTGAGGAAATGGGAGACTCATATATGTGTGAGACTCATATATGTGTGTGTGTGTGTGTGTGTGTGTGTGTGTGTGTGTGTGTGTATATACACATATATATATATATGTATGTATATATAATGGGAAATATTGTATTTCATAAAATGTCTGTAGTTCTTTCAGGACACTCTTAAAAATGCTGCTTACTTGGATTGCCAACAAGATCATTTATTATTTTTAAATTTTTTTGAACTGAGGTAGTGACACTTGGCCTCAGGCCAGAATAGTGTCCTTGTGAGCACTGTACAGGCAGAACAAAGTCCTTCCCTCACAAACCTTATAGCCTTACATTATCATCAATAGTTTTCATACAAAAAGATGACTTAAAAATTTACATTTGTTTCTAATTCAGCATTCAAATAATTTCTCAGTAGCTTATTTTCATGCATGTTGGTCCATGAACTGATTGGTGTCCAGGTTACAGTCCCCATCCTGCCAGGTGCTCTTTGCTGTGTCATTTATTTGTGCTAAGTTTGGCTCCAGGAAGGGCTTACAGTAGCACTGTGGCTGTATGGAGAGCCTCCGTACCTACTCGTGCGTGCCCGAAACCACCTGAGTGGTAAGCCTTGGCTCAGCCAGCTGCAGCTCAAGGCTTCTGAGGACAGAAAAATCAGAGAAGGAGTGTCTATGGGATCTTGGTGATTCACTTCTGCCAAAGGAAGACAGAAGGGTCTGGGGTACAAAATAGGAGACAGAGATTCAAAGAATTGTTTCTTCTCTGCCTTCTTCCCAAAGCAGTGAAGAAAGAATGTGGAAAGAAATAATTATAACATCCCTGAACGAACTATTTTTCTTTCAAACCTTCCCCAGAAGTACCTGCCTTATTATCCATGCCAGGACTCCATCAAGAGAAGCCACAAATTTTGATTTCCAGGGTCTTTGAGTAGGCAAAGCAGGTATAAGGCCATAAGTTCTTTGGCATCACTAGCAGACTACTGATATTGAGATCTGTTTGTTTGATAAATATATAGCACATAAAGTTAGCCCTTCCTTTCACACATTTTTCTTGTCTGCTGACCAACACATAGTCAAAATCTTCATTTACAGCTCTGTGGACTCTCGTGTGGTAAGAAAAAGGTAAGTTGAGTTTCCAAAGTTAAAATAAACTTCTGTTTAATATTTCTACCTATTTATAAGACAGACATAACAGATGCAGTACACTCAATGGCTGGATGATGTATTGGAGAACTCAATATATTCAGTAGCATAGTTTAAAGTGCACCTTTTCATTTGTTGCTTTTGTTGTTGTGATCCTTTTCTATGACCTCATATTTCTGGATTTTTTTAAGTATAACAACAACCTTATAGGGATGATATCCAGAGTATTAAGCTACACCTAAAGAGTGAGTGTATACGGAAATATATGAGAGTGTCTGTAATTTGCTGTGATGTATATATGATACATTGATGTAAGTATAGTATACTCTGCTTCCTTAGGTCTTGATAAACCCTGTGTCTTGTGAGGCTCAGAAGGAAATAAATTTACTCTGCAAGTGTTCATTTGAAACAGCTACACTTTATACTTAAACAACACATACTTTGATGGGGAGAAGACCTTTCCAGTGGTTGTGTTCCCTTGGGTTTGATCCTTCTTTTAGCAGAGTCTGGCACACTGTCCTTGGCGATGTCAATGGAGGCCAAATGGAGTGATGGAGTACTGGAGTTCTGAGCTGCAGGGTTGTCAGGCATGAATTGCTGTCCTGTGGAAATGGCAGAGCCACCTCCATTTACAGCACTTAGGCTTATGTCATCAGTATTCTTTTAGATGTCACAGAGAAGCTGCTCCTGGGTCTTGGCAGGAAGCACTCCCCCACACCCACTTCAGACTCTTTCCTTCTCTTTGCCTCCTCTCCTGTGAGCAAAAGCTCTGTCAAGAAAGCACCTTTATTTGAGCCAGGAACAGAGGC
Organism: Lonchura striata; assembly: GCF_050655825.1. Classification (NCBI taxonomy): domain Eukaryota; kingdom Metazoa; phylum Chordata; class Aves; order Passeriformes; family Estrildidae; genus Lonchura; species Lonchura striata. The sequence continues at coordinate 68,664,673 of NC_140703.1, forward strand.
AGCTGATACTCAGCTAGTTATTTTGATTGCCTGGCTGGTAGGGGTTGGGGGAACAGATAATGTCAAGATTTCCTCTGCATTCCAGATATGTTTTCCTCCCACGGTTAGCAGGCGGCGAGTGTGACTTTTCCCACTCAGCTTTTCCCACAGTCAGTAAGACTTATCTGACAATGGAGTTAGTGTCAACTGTCCAAAACTAACTAGGAGATATCTTCCTTTCACCACTCCTCTGCTGTTATTGCTTATCAATGTCACTCTCCAGCTTAAATGACTGTTTAATTTACAGACATACTGAGACAAATTCACTTCTGTTGCAGCTTCAGTGAGCTCAGTGGAGTTACACTGAGTTTGGCCGTAGGTGTCTGAAAAGCACAAGTGGTAGGAACGTGATACTAACAGAAACAAGAACATTGCAACAGTCAAAACAAAAAGGAAGCCCTGAGCTTTGGCAGGATGCCCATTTCAGATTTCGAAGTGTGATCCAACAAGGTGTTCGTGTTTTACAGCTGGTGCTGCAAGAGAAAAGTTGTTATTCAACAGCAAAACAATTCCTGTATCTCCACATCAAAACACAGCCCATGTTAAAAAGCAACAAAGAAAGAAACAAGTTATAGGCTTTCAGAACAAAAATTCTATTGGGAACCATGACAAATTTCCTTTTAGCTCTATTAGAGACTTTGAAAAGACTAGAGTGAAACTGAAGCACACTCAACCTGAGATTTTCAAATGAGTCTAAAAGGGTTGAATACTGAAATACTACTAGAATTCCACAGCAAAAGGAAATGTGAGATGGAATTGATACCTCCAGGTTTATCTCCAGTCCAAGATGGCTTTCTAAGAACCTCTTCTGTAACTGGGGGTAGAGAGGCATTTTCAAATTGTAACATCTTTTCCAGCTAGATCAAGTCCTGTTCCATAGGCCTACTGTAGCACCTCTTCTAGGCAGCTGGTTTAGAATGGAATGAGATATCCTCTCAAGGACATGTGTTTCCAACCCACCTTTCAACTTCCCTCAATTCTCTTTTAACAGTGGGTGTCCAAAATTCAAGGAAGGGAAATCTATTGCTCTTGAAATTTTATTAACATTTCTGTTTCACAGATGAAGTTAAAATGAATGAAGTGCAAAACTAAGCATTCTAAAGTTCACTCAGTTAATTCTGTTAACTTGGACTAGCATTGCAAACAGAGATCATTGCATCTAGAGCACTTTGTTCATTGCTCTGTTCAATTCTCTACACCATGCACAAATCCCACCTACTGGATTTGTCTGTGATAGTCTTCTGGACTCCCCTGTATCTGTTCCCTTTCTCTACATTTCCTTTGCAAAATACAGTTTTAGTTTTCCTCCTTACCACTATTTATTTTCCTCTTACAGTCACAGCCATTTTAGAGTCTGTTTACTCTCCTGCTCATGATGCCTTAAGGTGTCCTCCCTCCCTCCCTCCCTCCCTCCCTCCCTCCCTCCCTTCCTCCCTTCCTTCCTTCCTTCCTTCCTTCCTTCCTTCCTTCCTTCCTGCCTGCCTTCCTTCTTGCCTTCCTGCCTGCCTTCCTCCCTCCCTCCCTCCCTCCCTCCTTTCCTGTTGCCTCTATTCCATACCTCTGTGTTGTCCAGAACATCTTACTCCTCTCTGGTTCTCAGTGAAATGGGCAAATGAGACTGCAAGATCTCTAAACCCATGCATAACACTTCTCCACCCTTGCAATCAAAACAAATTCTTGCTTTTCTTTCTGCTGGTTAATGGACACGTCATAGTCTATCATTGCAGCACACATGGGTTATGTCTTCTCGACTGGCTGGGAATTAATTAATTACACCTTTCTGGGTAATAACAAGCAGCGTTTAAAAACTGTGAACCAAAAGCTGAAATTCCAGATTCCTGTTTATATTCCCGGATGATGACTTGTATCCACTTCTGAGACTTGGAAAGGGACTTATACTTTAAGACTTAGGAGAACAGTTTATAAAACCATGAAATTTTTGTGCCTGGACAGAGTATTTCCTTAATGCATTTTCCTTAACAGACTTAATGCTTGGATGTGAGCACATTCTGGAGTCTTTTTTGCAAATAAGATACAAAGAAATTTCCACTGTCAGAAGTGGACCTAAATGTGGAAGTGCTGGAACACATTCATCAGGTTCAGCTGTCCAATGGAGATAAAATCATACCCATTTTTAAAGTTGAAAAGAAGTTATTGTGGGCAACAAAAATAATTACTGCTTACTGCTTCCCACATTAATTATCATATGTTTCTGAAAACAACAAAGCAATCTATAACATTCCCAAATGAGAATACAGATGTAGGATCCAGTATGGGTTTGTAAAAAGAAAAAAGAAGCTGCTTTTGCACAGAAAAACAGGAAGAGATAAAACTTATCTTGCCCTTCCAAACTAATATTCCATAGATATTCAAAACAGAGATGAAAAAATGTGAGAAATCAGTGTGGGAAGGAAATTTTGGTCATAGAACATAAACTTCATAAAAGATCCAAAGACACATAAATTGAACTTGTCAGTTTTCAGAATAAAGAGAGGCTAATAATAGGTTGCCCAAAGGATTTTACTAGGGCAAGTATCATTTAAAGCTTCATTATCTTGACAAGTGAGTGAACAGATGGCAAAATCTGTAGCAAATTCAAGATTTCCTAGGGTCCTGAGGATTAGGAAGATTTCTGAAAACCAAATTCTAATCACCAAAACAAGGTGGTTTGACAACCTCAGTGAAGATGGGATTTCAATTTACTTAAGTGTGAGGTAATGTTCAGGAGTGATTTGAAGTGTTCACTGATACAACATGCTTAACGAAGTGTTACCAGCTCAGAAAAATATCTAGGCAGCATTATGGACAGCTTAATTAAAACTGCGCAGTGAAAACAGCTGTTCAATTTGCAGCACTAGTTTTGTGAGCAAATAAAACACTGATTTATATGAACTATAAAAACCAGCATTGATATTATTATAATGTAATCATGTAAATTCAGGGAACTACATTACAGTGATGCCCAGCATCATCAACATTACAAAACTGTCTACAAAAAGAAAGAGAGTAGTCAGTGAAGGATGGTAAGCAGGGAAGATACAATTATTTTACTTGCCCCATGAAGAAATGTGGCCCTAAATTCCTATTCACCTTTAAGTCATAGGGATATCCAATGTATGCAAGATACAGAAGCAGCAGCACACTCTCTGTGCTGGAACCTTTTTTCCCAATTAATGACGATCATCAAATCAGCAAGGAGTGAGGGCTTTATGTTCATGTATTCTTAAGAAACATGGTGAGAGTACCCATACTAGATGAAATTTTTCAGTGAAGGATATGGCAATTTTTGCAATTACTTCATCAAATGAATAACTTCACCATTAATGTGAGACCATCACTAGTCTTTGGCCTAAATTGTGGTGTTGGTTTGTTTTTTTTTTTTTTTTTTTAAGAATGATTAGAGTACTTATTTTAGGAATGGAAGTTGTCCCTGGTGATTATTGAAAAGACCCTAAGTTTCAGGATTCTGTATTAAAAAGGATTCTGCATTAAAAAGGTAATTTATACTTGTGCAAAGCAAAGAAAGGGCCTATTGCTACTTTCTAGTAGTACATACACCCTATTTTGCTATTATCTTGTCCAGCTATAAAAGACAAACTATAGGACAGGAAAGAGGTGGATAACCCCAAATCTACTTAAGTCCTAAAGAAGGATAATGTTTCCTAGATGAAACAGTTTTCTTTATGATTTGACTGGCAACAGTGAAGTACTGTAAATAATTTCAAAACAATTTAGCAACATTTCAGAATAGAAATACGGAATAACCTCATACTGGACTCATACTCCAGTATGAGTCAGAGGTAGACTAGTTTTTGGTTTTCATATTTACTTCTGATACTTTTTTTTTCCCTTTAGCATTGACAGTCACATATTTTTAAGGCCTGAACTCTCAAAGTGTGTATCTGATAACTTTGATCAAACCAAGAATTATTTAATGTAAATGTTCTCTGTCAGGTAAATGAACTGATCGTCAGTCTCAAAAGATCAGTAGATCCTGCTGAATTATAATCCCTTTAGCACCTATTCTTCAAGCAATTTGCATGGGGTTTTGTAATGTAAATGAGTCAAAAATATTCCCTGAAATGTAGAACAATCTCAGGTAATTACTGCTGAACAGATTTGTGTCAGCCCAAATTGACAAAAAGGTGTTGGAATGAATCTGCCTGACAGTAGTGTAAGTAAACAAGATGAGCAACAGCTGTACCCAGAGCATTGTAAAGGTGTTCCAACATCATCTGTAGGAGCTGATTTCACTAGAAGCCATCGCAATTCTGAAAAAATGAATTTTGGAACCAGTAATACATACAAGCAAAGTAACAACCTTTTCTTGCCTCCTGGAACGCTCCTGAATGCATATCTCCTTCATTTGCATGGCATGTAAATGAAGCCACGGAGAAATGTCTTGGTGTAATCTCAAAAATTGCCTCTTAATAAGAGGGGATCTGGTCAGCTGAATACACTGTTTCAGGGGGAATTGAAGCCTGCTCTGTTTTTTCTGGAATCAACTTTTCAAGTAATTATAAATAAAAAAGATGGTGCTTTCTGGCAGGCAAGTGGTGGCACACTCAATAGAGAGCTGTGGCTGTGATCTCTGTCATCAAACCGGTCACATCAGTCTACACAGTAGCAGTTGATGCAGAAACACCTCCTCAAGCTCTCTCAACCTTTGGTATGCTTGGCCAGCTACAGAGCAGTCCCTGCTACTGCCTTTCTTGGTAATTAAGTTGCTTTACAATGTACTGTTTTCAATCCAAAAGAGAAAAGCTTTCTCCCATGGTCTTTGATGTTACTATTTATATAATAGTAATTTAATGTCACTATTAAGATTCAGTTATGTGAAAAGCACATGAGTGCATAACTTAGATTTTTGCCTCTTGCATGCAGAAATTGGATCCTATTTGGAAGAGTACAAAACGTTGTGCTTTAATTTCTCACAGGTGATTTGTTTTACATAGACTGTAATTCTTCAGCACCGCATCAGTGCTCCTATAAAGTTTGCTGCCTACTATGCAGTGACACCTTATGGCTTACCTCTCTGAGTATATGTAGTATAGTACACATAAAAATATAACACAGTTTTGTTTCCAACATAATGAATCTTGAATGAAATGATGCCATTATGCAAACCCCCTTCTATGCAGTAGGCAGAAAGTGTACAAGCAAACAAAACTAAAGTGAAGTAGCTACAAATTTGTTGTCACAAGTATTTTTTAGACTTGCAATTCACTCTATGCTTCTGCCTATCAGATTATATTAAACCATTACTGAAGCACCATTGGACATCATTTGGTAACTTTTTCCCCAAAGCTTTCTGTAGTGGTTTCAAGGGCAGTACTACAAGCCTCTGTGTTTCACCCAAAAACAGTAAAACCCTCAGCAACTTAAAGTAAACCTTTCTTCTGCATAACTCTCAAAACTGAAACTGAAGTTGTTACTGCTGACTTGTTAATATAACACAGACATGGACATTTCCTGGTTACTGTAAACACTGAAATGCTTTTGGAGTTAATGGAATACAGGTGCTTCTTGACACTACCAAAATGTTCTCACAGAAACAGGGACACTTTTGGACAGAAAGAGCTACGGATCCACCTAGTCCAGCCCCTTCTTCACAGCATGAATATCCTGCTTCTCAGTGGGAATACCCATATATGTTAAATGTCATGAAACAGACATTCTTCCTAAGCTTAAGCTCCTTTATACTCCCAGGAATGGCCGTACCACTCAACCTGCTGGAACAGAGAGTTCTGTAATGCCAGAGCTGGGTGATGGAGTGGGCTTAGGCAGGCTCTGAGCTGGCTGGGAAACCTTCCCAATGGAGCTGTGGGAAATGATGCTTACAATCAAATTGTCACCAGCCTTCACTTCAAATGAGATTCAGACAATATTGTGGATAGACAATTAGCCCTTCTTCATTGAGGAATCAAGAAGAAATATAAAATCAGCTTTAGTGACTCAAGATCCTGTAGAACAGTTTAGGTTAATAGGGATTGGCTTGGGCCCCAGCCAAATTTTGATTCTGGTCTTTATAATCTTCCTACCTGAAATTCTATCCCCTATTGCAACTGGCCACAACACTCTTTATTTACTGGCCAAAAACATGAGTGCCATGTAAATATATACATTTTATCAAATGTATATATTTAAAATCTGTTAAATAAGTTAAAATAGTAGCTGTGTGGCCAGTGATGAACGTTGCAATATATGGATACTTGGCAATATGCTGCCATCAGTCAGTAGTCTGATTACTCAAAAGGTGTGTGTGCAGAGAAGTATTTGCATATCTGAAAAAATGTTCCTACTCTTATAAGTAAATTCGTCTGGGGAACAATTTGCTTGCATTGTTGTTAGAACCTGCTGTCAAGATTGATCATGTTTTCCTGTGCAATCCAGGAGAGTTATAAAAAAAAAAGAGAAAAAGCTCCCAGGTCTCTGAACCAATATCCTGCTATGGCGTGTGCTAAATTGCCATTGACTGCTGCAAGGCAAGGCTTTTTTACAAAAATGTTCCAATTATTTCTACTGTGATGGTAATAACAGTTGGAAGTTTAGGAAAAAAAAAAAAAAGTAAAAATTGTGGTTTAGACAAGGTTTCAATACAATATTACGGAAATGAACAGTTTGAGAGCGAAGAAAGATGTAGTTTAAAACAATATATTTTTGTGACTGAAGAGGAGGGGGAAAATCAGACACCAGAAGCTGAAATGAGAAGAACAGGGGCAATATTCTGTGCTGAGACATTTTGTGTTTCAACATAGCTGCTCACTTATTTAAGAGCATTAATCACTACAAAATTTCAAGCTCAGCTCCAGTAAAAAACCAATATATCTACACATATAAAATGTAGCCCACTTTCCCAGTTGCTTAATCATTGAAGCATTGTCTATTTCTATAGAGACTAGCTTTGCTCAGCACAAGACTTCATATTTTCAATGTAATATATTTTAAAGATGTCCACAGAGCATCTTACGAAAGGAAGTGAAAGTTTATTGGCACTTGGTTTGTTTTGTCCGCTCTTCTCATCTGTTATGTTAGAAATGTGCAAGGGCTCTTGTGGCTGCAATTCTTCAGAATTTCAGCTGAAGCATCAGCTTTGTTGTCTACTGTTCCATAGAAGTGCCCTGTTTACTCAGAGGGCAATCCGTCCAATCATCATTTGTACCACAGCTGCCTCCCTCTTCCCTTCTTCACCATTCTCATATAACAGAGCAACCTCCTGCCTGTCACACAGGACCTTCAGCTGGAGTTTATAGTGTCCTGTGACAATTTAGGCTGTGTTAGTACAAGAGACTGGAGAGGTACAGAGGTTATTGAAAAATAACCTGCAAGAGCTAGATATAAGCAGAATGCAAGATAGAGAGAAAAGTGCACATTAAAGCTGGCCAGAATGTGAAAATCCTGCCATGTTAAACCCAAGAAAATAACAGCTATTTTCCAGAAAAATGTATGATTTCTCTAATTTTTATTCTTTAAGAAACAATGGGTTTTGTCAGAAGGAGGTTTACGGGTGAAAATTTTTGATTGCTGTAGAAAAAAAATTCATCCCATGTTTACCATTTCACTTTTGTTCCCATTTACTCTGCCTTGGTAGACACAATCTGGTTTACTGAATTGCATCCCAAATGCAGATACACTGGCAGTTCTCTGCTGTAACTGCTTATTGCAGCTCATCCTGCCTTTATGGTGCATCAAGTATAGGCTGCTTGACTGAAGTCTGAAGGCCCTTCCCTTGCCTCATCTATCTGTTCAATATTAAAAGCTTTCTTCCCACAGCCTGGTTGTGTACAGGATCCCAGCTTTTGCTGTCTACTCATAATGTTTTCAAATACACATTTGCATGCTTTTGTTAAAAATGCCCCTTGTTCTTGAAAGTTGGTCCTCTGAATATATAAAGATACCATATTAACCTCCAAGAGACTCTAGCTGACTCACTTTGCATCGGTGCTTCCAGACACTAATTCTGGTGTGCCAGAAGTACACAGCAGTTACTACTCTGGCCAGTACTGATCTATTGCTCTCTCATACTCCACCCTTCCTACCCAATCAGGACTTCTGTCCATCGGTGTCCTGTTTTATATTTTGTTTGCAATCTCCTGAGGGCAAAGATTGTACTTCAGCTCCATCCAGTTTTTGATTCCAAGCACTTTGAGAACACAGTTTGTTATTAATAATAACAACAATAAAGTACCAACCACTGTATGAATAGAATTAAATTAATTTAATGTCTGTTCTAGCAAGGAAGAGAGAGCACAGTCAAACAGCAGACACTTTGTTACTGTAGTCTGTATCTGAGCATACTTAAAGTCTTTTCACAGTGAATACTGCAAGAAGTTCCATTTATTTCAGCATTAATCACTGTGAACAAAAGTGAAAGAATTTGGCCCCTACTAATGAAAGCCAGCAGTGCTCTGCTGTTGGCAAAGTGCAGAGCAATCCTTTCCCAGAGATTCAGAAAGCTAAAATGAAGGATGAACATATATGTACCAATCTCTTGATAAACCAGAAAACAGGGAAACTAATTTATAATTTATTCTTGCTAAAGCTAACTTAAAACTATGATAATTTGTATATGTAAATAAAAAACAAGGAGAGAGTGCCAGGGCACAAGCTAGAACATTTTGTCCTCATTCAGTGATTCTTATTTTTCTCTATCCAAAATATTTGTTTGTTTACTTAGATGTCAAAGAGGACACCTACTCATATGCCCTTGGTGCTTTTTACATAACTTCAACCACAGAATTAGTATGAAATTCACTGGAGTCTGCTGTTAGGAAAACAAGCAATGGAAAACCTCAAATCTTTTCTTCCCTTCCAGTGGTAACTCAGATTTACAACATCCCAACATCCCAACTCAGACCATTTAAGCTGTGATAGAAAACAAATTCCAGAGCTCTAGGACCCCCAAAGACATAAAGAGCACTGTCAAAGTTATAAATATTACTTGATGTGTTTATATCTAGGCTGTCTGAGCTACTATTTGAAACTACAAAAGCACAGCAACACCATTTTGAGCATAGTAAATTTCAAGAAGCTGCATTACAGTCAGCTCCTGAAGAATGAGATAAATTATAAAATTTGGCATTGCACTGATTAGCATCAAACTGCATCATTGATCTTGTAGATCCTGTTGTTTCCTCTTTTGCTTTAGTATTACTTTCTAAGGAATACTAGGGTAAGGAGCCTGTGTCCTCTAAACAGAACATAGTAGCCAAGGCTGCACTCTTCCCACATTTTCCTCCACAAGACATATCCTGTTTTGTTCTTCTACAAGTAGGCAAATATTATGAGATTAGATTAAACTGACAAAAAATCCTGACTCGTGATACTTAAAGACAAGAGGATGGAAAGAAAATGTACTTTTATCATAGTCTTTCAGTAGTTTACAAATGGCAAACCAATGTGTAGTCATGTTTGTCTTTCTTTGGTCAGAGTCTCTTCTTACCAGTGCACTGGAGTGTGTGCATTTACTTTACTAGGACCACATCAGGTTTCATAATGGAATCTGTAACAAATTAAAAGCTCACTGCTAATTAGAGGCCAGAATACTATGCAGTGTAAATTAACTTGGTGTTTAATTGCCATGGTGATTGGAAGGAACTATAAATTGCTAAATATATAATTAGTGTATCAGACTTCTGTGCCACAATGGCACCAGAGCATGGGTGTAGCTAGTTTAGACTTTCCCCCACCATTTTACATGCCTGCAAGATTTAAAGACAGCACTTTTATCTGCCAATATTCTGTTATCAATGAGCAAATATAATAGTTCTGCTTCTTTTAAGGCAGCTTGGAACCTCCTCCTTTCTCTTCATCATATACAGTGGTTTCATTGCAATTACTCTGAAAAGGACCATTTTGGTAAGACTAGTATCAAGCAGGAAAACTGCATATTCTGTGGAAAATGTGCTTTCCTTTTCTTTCCCCCAGAAATGTTAGCCATCTTGTGCTGGATGTCAGAATGTTTCAAGCAGGAAACATGAGTACTGATCAGCTTAACCAACATATGCAAAATGTGTGAGACCAGAATTCTACCATCTCGTCAGGTTTTCTAACTTTCTAAAAGGAAATGAAGCATGTTTGACCTATGAATGATTCCTAACACGTACCATCCTTCAAGCAAATTCTGCAGAATAGCTTTTATTGTAACTGTGACTATGAGGTGTAATACATCAAAAATACTCGTGATGGTAATTAGACTTCTGAACAGCTGACTATGATTAAAAGCATAAAATAGGAATAGGCCTGTTGCTGCATGAGATGTGTTCTCATTACCCAATAGCACTGTTTTGTTTGGGGAGAAAACTACAATATCTGATCTTGCCTCTGGATTTAGTTTTCTACAATAAAGTACCTGAAATCAGTAAGATTTTTGTCAGTGCCTGCCATAGAATTTGGTCTAGGCTTGCCAGTTCAGTTCTGTTGCTGATTATGAAATACAGCCATATCACTGCAGTTTATCTTAGTTACTTGTGGTGAGATAACATGGGATAGTAGCAGTTGCTACTATCTAGTCACTAATTAGCTGCTTTCAGTAAACCTGGAAGTCTAGGGATACTTTTGATAAAGCAAGGTCTTAAAAAATGCTACAGAAGGGAAGATAATATCTTTTGTTCTATTGCTACATTCTGGCCATCGCAGACAGCAGCCAAAGAAAGGGATATCTATCTTCTAGACAGTCAGGACACGCTAAGTTGGTGCATCCAAGTGTGGCTGCCAGAAGAGCGCTACTGAAGGTTGCAGGACTGGCTGATATGGGCTGGTGTTTGTGGGTGGTGACACAGCAGTACGACACGAAACCTTCAAAACTGAGTTTATTATTTCACCTTTAGACTGTGTGTCATGGCTCATCTTTATAGAGCAGCTGAGTACAGTATCAGGAATTAATTTCTCATCTGCCTAGTTCATAACAGATAAAAGCCTGTGGCAGTAAACAGGCATACTAGGTCTTGTGTAGCAGTAATGGCTGTGTTGGTGAGAGATTAAATAAAGAGAGGCATAGGTCAGAGGCAGATTTACTGGGCAGAGGAGCTGATTGTAGGAGCCATAATCCTCTCTTCTCCCATTAACATCAGCAGGTGTTTGCTCTGGGTCATGGGATGTGGGGGTATTTACATAATTATGCTGTCTCCCTTCCAGATCTTGAATGCATCCATCCCTGGAAGGCATCCCTTTTCTCAAAAGTGTTTGTCCAGTCATTTGGAGGACATTGGAATTGCAGGCAGAGGAGTGACATACAACATCTGCACAAGTTCTGGACAAGCACATCGTCTCAACTATATCAGCTAAAGTAGAATAGTTTAAGATGAACCTTTTTAGATGAACCTTTCAAGAACAGGGAAAAAGAAAAACAAATTCACACCTCAAAGTAAGCAGAAGACATTATTAAAGCAGTGGTAAAATGGAATACATCTGTCTGCTTTTAGCTTCTGACATTGCAGTTAAAGTTTAAATCTAAACAAGATGGCAATATTGATAATGTTTAACATGGCTGGCCATGCAGCTCTTTCATTATAGGGCACTCGCTTGCAGGAACATCAGCCTCTGCTTTGCATCACATCATCACAAATACTCTGCCAAAAGGGCAAGCTGTAAGTGATTGTGACTAAACGAAATGAAGCCACTGTTGTCCTTCTCAGCTGTCAGGCTCTCTGCTGGAGGAACATCCAGGAAAGGGAAGGGAAGGGGACACTGTTAAAAAAGTATTTCCCAGAGCACAGAAGAAGCAGAGACACAAAATGGTTTTCCTAAATGGGAAAAAGGCCCTGCTATTACTTTCTGGCTACCCTACGGATTAATAAATCAGGATTCATGTTAGTCTCTAAAATGTGCAAAAAGTGTCTGCCAGGGTTTAATTTTGAAACCTTTTCAAAAGCTCAAGAGCTTGTAAGAGCGTAAGTCATGCAGGGGGAAGGAGGTGGGGAGTAAGTGGGTGGAATGCAGAGAAAGTGGGAAAGAAACGGGAGAGGCTGTGTTGCAAGGACAATGGCTTGATCTTGGGTGGAGAGTTGATGAACCTAGGCCTCTGGGAAAAAAACCCCGAATTTTCTTTCCACAAAAGTTGAGGCATGGGTGAAGTACCTATTACAGCCTCCTGGGGAAAAGTCAGCCCTTTGCCAGCCAGGTTTTCTGTCACCTCGTGGCGGGTGACCTCTCCCCGGAGCAGCGGACGCCGGCCGCTCGCAGCGCCGGGGCGGCAAGGCTGGGGTGGCGGCGGGCAGCTCCCGGTCGCTGTCCAGGGAGCGCGGAGGCGGCAGCGGGGGGTTGACAGCAGGGCAGCCGCGGGGGCTTGGCCGGACAGTTCCCAAATAAGGGCCACGGGCACAAGCGGGCTGACGGAATTTGGGCGCGGGGTCCCGGGCCGTCGGAGGTGCCTGAGCCCGAGGGGCGCAGGGTGCCGGTCAGGGCAGGAGCCGGGCCGGAGCCCGGAGCACCTTCCCCGCCCCGCGGGGGCCGCGGCGCGGGGGAGGGAAGGAGGGCGGAGAGCGGCGGGCGCGGGACGGGTGCTGAGGAAGGAGGCAGTGAGGCTGGCGGCGGGAGCTCTGCCCGGGGCCGGGGCGGGCGGCGCTCAGGTGAAGGAAGGGCCGCTCGCCCGGGGCGGCGGTGACGCGGCTGCGGCGCGGCGGGGCTGCCCCGCGGCCCCATGCGGCCGCCGCCGCCCGTCCCCGGCGAGGAGAGCGGCCGCGGGCGCTGAGCGGGGCTGCCCGGGGCGGCATGCGGAGCCGCCGAGGATGAGCAGCCAGCGCCGCCCGGCCAAGGCGCAGCTCCGGAGGTCGCTGAGCGAGCAGCTGCGGGACTCCACCGCCAAAGCCTGGGACTTGCTGTGGAGGAATGTCCGGGAGCGGCGGCTCGCAGGTCAGTCCCCGCCGCGCCGCGGCCGCCGCTACCTGCCCGCGGCCGCCCGAGGGGACGCCCCGGGGGACGTCCCGGCGCGGAGGGGTCCCGCTGCAGGGCACGTCCGGGGGGCACCATCTCTGCTGCCGGAGCGGGGAGAACCCGCGGCTTCGGCCCGGCGGGACGGCGAGCTCCCGGCAGCGGCCGGGCGGGTCGGGCTGCGGGCAGCGGCCGGGCGAGGCAGGTCGCAGCCCCAGCCCCTGCAGGCGGCACCTGCCGGGCGCTCACACCGCAGTCGGGCTCGGGGCTAAGCCTCCCCGTCGGTCCCTGTCAGAGGCACCTTCTGAGCGTCTCTGAAATGAAGAGGGTTGGCTTTGCCTCCGAGAAGCAGGCTCACTTGCTTCTCTGATCAGTGTTCTAAGTCTAACCAACCAGGCTGGTTCCTCATAAGGTTTGCATGTGAGAAGTACCACAAGTCCCAAAGAAAAATGGTCTGTTTCATTTAAGGTGCTTCAGGTCACCTACCTGCTCTGGAAAACCATCCTCCTGCAGCTTTTCCATCCCCAGGTGGGGACCAGAAGGGCACAGAGCAGGGCAGGTGCTCCAGGAGGTCGGGTCTCAGAGCACTGCTATTTCAGCAGCACAGTCACTTTATGCACATAAGCATACATCCACTGTTTATTTGTAAATTACTCTGTGAATTAGAAGATCTAGAGGGTACATGCAAGCATAAGTTAGAGTTATTATACTAGAAAACAATACATCAAGATTTATGAGCAGGATAATGTATAATGAAGTCTAATTTATAAAGATAGATTCCTCTGTCACATCTTACAGTATTGTTAGGAGTTTGGTGACCTTGCCTAGGGCACTGTGACATGCTGGTATTGTATAATACAGAGGTAAATGATGCAGGTTTTCAGACTGTGTCTACAGCACATTAGTTCTTATGTACATACAATTAAAGTAATAGATAAAAATTGCATAGTAGTTGGTTGTTTTTTTTTAATTAATCTAAACTGGGTAGCCTCAGTAATGAATTACTAAAACTACTAATTTTGTAGTATTATGGTTAACCAAAATACTAAACTTTTAATGTTTTCATTTACTTTTAATTCCCTTGTTCCTATATTGCTAGCAGATGCCAGCAGACATTCAGCAAGGATACTGTTGGCTATTTTTTTTTTTCTTTTTTGGTCAAAGACAACTATTGCTTGATTGAGCAAAGAACCTGGGCAGGTTGCCATGATACTGTAGCCAACTTCTTAAAGCAACTGGGTATTAAAATTGACGGAGTCAAAACTTTTTATTTAAGGTGGATAGAATACTAATGTCCTGGGTTTATGCATTGCCACAATTTAAGTCTATGCCACTATTCATAATACTCTGATGAGATGCTGTTGTACTTGTCCTTTAATTCAATTACTTATCTGACGACATAATGAAATGTGTACAAATATCTGTTGATGCCAGATATGTTCTCTTGTTCTGATGCTTTTCTGTCTCTGGCATTTTTGTCCTTGTTTTTATATTTTTTTGTTGTGCTGACCTGCATAGCTGCAGTGTATATTCCTTGGCCTCTTCTTCCAGCTTCCAGGCGGGAAATTTAGCTGATCTAAATGTGTCAACTATTTGCTGGCTAACAAACAGTTGTCAAAAAAAAGCTGTCAAAAGCTACAGATTCTTCTCCATTACAATATAACTGATCCCAACCAGGTAGATAATTGTACAAGTTCCTTCTTTTTCCTCAAAGTTTGCATTGTAGTTCAGCTCTGATTGGCAGTCAGAGCAACAGTGTAGCTGGCAACTGATGTTCAAGAGCAATGCTAAAAATGATATGCAGTTTTAATCACTAGTGTGCTGTCATATTCCAACTATCAAGCCAAATACATAGGTATTATTTTGGTTTGCTTTAGTCTTTTATCTATTTGATAAGGATCAGGACACCAGTTGCCCAAGAGAGACCTATAAAGAAAGCAAGCACATTTTTGTAATTAATAAAAATGTTATAATTGTTAGGGTTAGATGAGGTGTTGGGAACTCTCTGGTATGGTCTCTAGCTCATAGCAGGATCAGCACTGGGAGCAGAGCAGGTTACTCAGGGCTTTCCCCACTGCTCCTTGGGAAGAGTTACTGCCCTGACGTCCAGGCTGGAGGAGAGGACAGCAGGACACTTTGGGCAGCAGGGATGTGAGTTGGAGAAAGAAGCTGAATCCTGGCTAGAGCAAGGAGAGAGCTGAACTTTGACCCAGCTGCTCCCAAAGAGGCAGAGAGCATGACTGGGTTGCTGTGGAAAGTAGGTTGTGCATAAAGAGACTGCGACAGTGTGCTCCTTCCTTCCTTCCCTCACTCTTAACAGCAGAGGTGATGAGCAGCAGCCTGGCTTCAGGCACGCTCCTGGACAGGGCTGCTCCATACTGTGTCTTATTCAGGACAGATCCATGGTGCCCAGCAGCTCTTAGTCACTTTTTCTGATTCACTGACTGGGATTTGTTTTTCAAACAATGGGTGTACCCTCTACAGTGCCAAAAATTGCACCCTTAGGGGTTTTTTTGCACTTTTTGTAATTTTTGCCAAGGTATTTTACACTGTTTCCACTATGCTTATGCTTTAATTTGGAATTCACAAACTGAATGGGAAATGTACGAGAATTTTAACTCCCTGTGGGGACCTATTCGCCTGAAAAGTTATGTAAAATACTTTTGGTTTAATGTAATCCTGAACTGCTTTGCCATTACTGAAAACCATTGTTTAAGGAATTTGACTTAGGTGTTTAACAGATCCTCCAATAGTGATCACCTAAGGTAATTCTAAGATCCCTGCTCAAATAATGATCAGCTCTTAGAGTAAAACACAAGAAGTTGCAGTTCTTACATTCCTTGTATGTAAGGGGAATGTGCCACCTTCTATCTGTCATTCTTTCACTTACTATACACTAAATAAATTTAAAATTTAGTGTTCAAATTCAGTACTTTTAAATCAGGAAACACCAGAGGTAAGGAGCCCAGTTACTGTATTGCACAGCCCCCCTCGTAGGGTAGGATTGTCATTACTGACATGATCACCTCACCCTTTTTGTTGCTCAGAATTTTTTGGCCTCATTTACTGCACAAAGTGATGATCCCCATTGCTGAATCTTAGAGCCTTCTGTACCGCAGCTTTCTGAAATACTGGACTAAGCACAGAATTACAAATTCCCTCAGGTCTTCATGAGCCTGGTGCTTGCATATGTCATACCATTAATGTTTCAATTGTTTCTAGAAGCTGCAAGGTTACATTGTTCCCATTTTACAGATAGAAGCAAGAGGTGAAGGGAGGCTGAACCCCAGGATTATCAACTCTTGAGAGTTAGAACTTGAATTATCTACTTTACTATTCAAATTATGATTCTCAGTAACTGCTATTGCACAACATTTTGAGCAAATCAGCATTTGGGGTCTAACTGTACTGCACCCAGGGAATGAATAGCTTGCAGTTTCTGGTGGTCTGGTCAGATTTTGTTTCAAGTGACTTGGTGTAAAACAGAGAAGAATGGAAGGTGCTCTGCCACAGAGTCAACATTTGCTTGTCATAATCTCAGAAATCTGGGTTTTTTTCTGTCTCCCACCTACAAGAGCTTCAGCAGGGCTGATACGTGACCATACCCCATCATCAGATGGGATCCTTGGAAGCTGCATGTGCAGATGAAGATGAAACTTTGTTTTACTACCTAGTGGAAAGAGGGCTGAGTAAGAATTTAGCAGGTGATTTCAATTCTGAGACTTACTAAAGTTTGCAAAATTAATTTTGTCACCCTAGCATTCTTCTGATAAGAGAAAGCTTTGCCTCTAGTTTCCGAAGTTCAGCTTTTAGCTGTTATTTAGTGATCTACACAGATTGCTGTCAGGATTTCTCCTGTGTAAGGCTGCCTCCACTGTGTCTGTGGCATAGATGCACCCTCAGTCTTTTTGACAAATCTCTTCTCACCTGAGCTTCACAGTCCTTTGTATGTTCTGTGTTCTCTAAGAGATTAAATCCCTACTTGATCTCCTCTAGCAATTCTGGTACAAAATTTCTCTTATCTATCCATTGACATCCTCTCTACTGCCTGCTGTGACAGCCCTACCAGACAGGACACCCTTGAGCACTGCTCATACTCAGCTACAGAGCTCTCCAGAAGCAGCTGCCTGGGGTGGTTTGGGGGACCAATTTCAGACACTCCCACTCTTTTTTTTGGCTTGGCCGTGCTTTGGGTAAAAGGAATTTGGGATCAAATTTTCCACCACACCTCCAGTGGTTTTGCTCAGACTGACACTTCAAACTGTTTTAACTTGTCCAATTTTGGACAGATTTTTCAGGCACCAGTTTAGCAACTGACTCTTGAACTTCCCCTGTGAGGTTGAAGGGTTTTCTTACAAAGGATGAAGCACTTAATGTCTCTAGTAAAGTAGAATGAAAATGTGAGGTTGGACAGCATACCATGGACTAATATTTTCTTAGAAATTGATTACCTGAAGCTCCAAATCTGAAACAGGAATGAGGCAGGCTTGTGAGTAAAAGAAAATATCTAACAAGTCTAAAGAAGCCAAAATTAAGACCTTTAAATGTAAAGCTTTAGAAGTCCTACTCTTAGGTGTGCTTAATTGTTGAGGATCACCTTGTAAGCTGATTAGCAGCTACAAGTGTCTCTTCAAATGTGACTGAAATGCATTTATATCAGAGATTAAACTGAACATTATCTGATGTAGGTAGAAAATGAAGAATAATTTGTCCAGCAGAAAGTAACTTCAGCATGTGGCAAAGATGACAAGGTAACGCATCTGCTCATCTCAAAAGTAATTTGTGGTTGGTTTGTGGGTTATTGTGGTTTTACTGGGTGCAAATGAATAAGCCTAAGTTTGCAATTGCTCCTCGGACAGCATGGTGCTCCTTGGCACATGCTGATCTGTTGATCTTGGGGAATACAGAAGTGAAAAGTGGGTTTTTAAGAAACTAGTTGTCACAACCAGAACTGTGTGAATTTTAGCACAGTTTTCTGTCACGCCAGTATAGAGACAAGAGCAGCTATGTTTCTGCAGCTTCTGAATTAAAGAACCATCGAATCTATATCTTTCTCATAATTTTCCATTTTCATTTAAAAAGAAACATTTTCAAGGATCTGTTTTTGAAGTTTTTACTCTGCAAAGCTGAAGTTTATTTTGGGGTGAAGTCACTGGAAACCCCAAAGAAAATATGTGTACCAGGCTCCCAGGTCCTCTGAGAACCCCCGAGCAAAAGCAGGTGTTCCAGTATGGGACTAACATTGAGTCTGCTGCATCTTGGTATTATTACATTACTGAAATTTATTCTCAGTTAAGACCTTTGTGCAAATGTAGCAGATTCATCTACTCTAAAGCCATTAATGAAATTAGTGGATTTTTTTTTGTAAAATAATTTCGCGAGATCAGTTTTCATTAAGGAATGTGGGAGATGCATGTGTGAAAAATGTGGTATTTGGTGGGCATACTTTTATGTTCTATTTTAAAATCATGCACAAAACATTTTTAGAAAGCAAAGTAGAGATGTTACTGTCTGTGTCCCCACCAGTGCACTGGAGAGTACAAGATACTGATTCTCATGTATGTTGATAAGATGTATATGTGTAAATTCCTCCCTAACCCAGCCCCATCAATGGGAAAAGACTGTCCTTTGTCAAGGAGAAAAGTTATGAAAGACATTCTTTATTCATGATGGAGTGCTTTAGGGAAGAAAGAGGGTGACTTATGAGTGATTCATTTGGCCAGGCATGCCAGGAAATTTTCTTCTCTCAGTCCTAAAGAAAATGCTGTAGCCAAAAAAGTAGTCATTGATCTCATAAATTAATTTAATTGTACCCTACATTCTCTATTAATGTGAGGAGGGGTTTTAGATTAGTTTAATTAAACTATGAAGAGGCTTTTCTTTGCACCTATGTTTTATGGATTATATCGGTATCCTGTAAGTTCCATCTCCTTCCCCAGGCACTCCTTGAGGGCCAGTGGTTTGAGTCTGGAAAGGGGGCAGTGGTGGCAAAATACCACCATTGTTAGTTCTGCTGCTGCCAGGCTCTCATGACCCTCAGCAACAAGAAGTTAATTCCAGAAGTACAATTACAAAAATACCAATATGCTTGACCTGCCAAGTATTTCTGTTTCAGCATGAGACTGTAATGGGGGGGTGTTGGAGGACTCCCCACTGTCTCAAAGTCCAGAGAAAGATGTATTTTTCTCATACCCATTCCTGTGGTTCTGCTGCAATTTGCCATGTAAGGTTTGAAGTGATCATGGTGGCAACGTCATTCATCTTCTGGTTTTACACTTAATACATAGATTTTGTATTTGAATGGGTACTGCTTCCATCAGAGAGAGTCGTATCAGGGATTACTTTCATAAAAGAAACTTAAATTTGATTACTTAATTTCCTGGCAGTAAGAGATAGAAATCTCAGCTGATAAAATGGGGAATCAGTGCTGGCAATAGAACTGAAAACCATTTGACTCAGTCAGTTTCTATTTGATAGCTTTAAAAAATGTTCTTGACAGATCTCCCTCTTCCTGGAGCTTGTCTGTTCACAGATTTCAGTGACACATTAATCTTTAGAAAATATGTTTCTTTTTCCTAGAGAGTTATGATGTCAGTCCTTTTTGTAGTACAGTTTTTTGTTTGGTTTGAGTTTGTTTGGTTTGGGTTTTGATTTGTTTTTGTTGTTTGTTTGGTTGTTTTTTTTCTATTGGCTTTCTGTGGTTTCTTGAGCATTCACAAGGTTCTTTCAGTTCTCAGTAAAGATATATTTTTCTTTTTTTCTCTGCACATATACATGGCCTCAGCTCATTCCACCTGCAGATGCTTCTATGTGACAAGAAGAAGGCTGATACCTTGTCAGTTCTCTACATTGTGACTTTATGGAGTATTCCTGTAAACATTGTACTTATCCTGCTGTCTGTAGACCAAATATTGGAAACAATTCATAGTACTATTTTTACAGAAGCAGTAAATATAACACAATACTGTTTAAGTTCCTGTACATTTAAACAGATGCATTTTTTGGTGCTCATATTTTTCTAAGATATATAGGAGCTTATATAGACTGATAAAAATACTTAATGCATTTGTCTGACATTAAACAGTGATGATACTTTTCCATTCCAAGATTGCTTCTTTATATCAGTCATGGGATATTAAATAATGTATCTTCTCAGTTATTTCCTACTAGGTATTTTTGTATTTATTCACATGACTGTAATCCTATAGGCTGCTTCCATATCCCCATGCAAGTGACTTTATTTATAATAATAACTATGCCAGAACATCTATATGGAACATTTATATCCACAATAAACTTTCAGCTGCTTAGTGAACATCAATAGTTTGTTGGTGGCTGGCCAGCAAATTCCAAAATGTGAAATTTCTGGACTCAGGAAGGCACTGGAGATTAGACTCCCTTTCTTCTGCTTTCCCAGCTACAGTAGGATGTCATGTTTAGTTCCAGGAATCATGAAGTCCCAATTCTGAATTTTGTCTTTTTGCTTTAATGAAAAAAATCCTTCAAAATGTCTGATATTGTTATATTTCTAGGGATTCCGAGAACTTAGATGACTTAACAATTTGATTTTGTACAGTGCTTGCCAGGCATTGGCCTTGTTTCACAGCAGTGCTTTGACCCACATTTATCTTGTTATATTTTGTACTTCTTGGATTTCTTGAGAGACGTTCTGTATTGCTCTTCCTTATTTCTTTGGGTTTTCTGTCATATAATGGCCAAATCTTGTGCTGCTATATAAGTCCTTTAAAAATCATTTCCCTGAGTAAAAATTAATTGAGAAAACCAGCTTTCACTTGTACTTAAGCACGTTTACATAGCAAATTTAAAAAGAAAATGTGAATTTCATAGTCTGAAAAGTAAAAAAAAAATTAATTTTGTAAAATGTAAGTTTCAAGCTAACCTCATGATTTTAAAGAAGTGATGCCTATCTTGCAATTCTTGAAAATTTGAGTTTGGGATTATTTTCAATTAATTAAGAATTTGTGCTATTTTCCTTTTATTATTACAGACTTAAAAATATGACAGTGTAGAGGATTCCTTGACTGACATTAGAGCATTCACAAGAGGAATGCATTTCTGTAGCTCCTTTGCACATCCTGTTTACAGTTATAAAAGGAAAATATTTTGACAATCAGGCCAACCTCGTGCACCTTGTACTGCAAATAAGCAAAGGCTGAATGCACAGAGATATGTGTGCATTTAGTACCTATGCTCCAAGAAGGGATTGGGAACACCTGGAATCCATGGCACTCGGTTCCATAAAACACCAGGCTTCGACAATCAATTTAATTACTTTACACACCATCCATTTCACGTGAAACACTCTGCCTGTCATTCCAGTAGAGGGCAGTAATTTACATACAGTAATTTACATACAGTAATGTCAATTAGTGTGCGTACCCATCCTGCCTCACTCAGTATTAGACACAGCAGCTGGCTTTATTAAGGCAGTGCAATATTCAAAGGCATCCTCTGTCCTCCAGGATAGAGTGCCACCCAGAAGCCTTAATTCCTAAGCTTTTGCAGCAGGACCACTAGCAATGTAGAACAACATTTATGAGAATTAAAGAATAAGTTGTTTTCAGCTAGCGTGGTGATCAAAACATTCTCTGCTGTATATAATCACCAGAGAGAATTGCATTTCAATGGACCATTTCACAGAGATATTGATTTTTTTATTTGTTGCTGTTGAACAGTAAGTACATAGAAAAGATTTTCTATAAAATCTTTTTTACAGATCCAGCAACATGCTGTAGTACAGTGAAAGAGGAGGCACTGGAACTTATAAGTGTTATTTTTCTTTAAGTTGTAAGAATTTGATTCATAATTTATTTCAAAACACTATGACTTAAAAATTAGAGTTGGCAAAAAGGTGTTTCAACTGTAGGTATTTCTTTAGCAGTAAGATAACTTCATTAACTTCAAAATAGCTTGCCTACTTTTATAAATACTTCACAAATTTTACTTGTCACAGATGTAATATAATGTGGAGTGCTTTGATAAACCAAGGGGTGTTTTCTGGGGAGGACTGGTTTTCCAGGCCATGATGATCCAGAAGGGCACTGAACCTACACAGGTCATTTAATACAGAAGCTCTTTAAAAGACAGACACAAAAGAGGAGTATTGGTTTTGTTATAGAAAGAATTGAAAGGGATATTGCCTCAGAACAGTAGCATAGTTCAAATGTACCTTAGATCATGTGTAGTGCTGTCTGAATTTGAGCAAAAATTAGTTTGAAATGTCATTGTATATGGTCTTCCTGCCATTTATGAAGAAATGTAGGGTAGCTGCATAGGATAAGAGTAAGGGAGCTGCATAAGGATAGTTTAAGAGAATAGTGAAAGAGATAAGTCAAAAGCAAAGTTCGAAATGTAACTTCTCTCAGTCAATACAAAAAAAATACACATAGCATTGCATAAAAGGGTTCCTAAAGATTTAGGGACCTCCTGCATTTGTTCATAGCTTGGACTTCTCTAAAGTGTGTTGCACACCTGTGTAAATTTGTGTTGGATTCATTGCATGAAGGAGTGAGGACTAAGCATTTGTCCCAACCTTTAGAGGATTTTGGATGTGCCTCCCATTCCTTTGCCAAATACGCCTGTGTTTTTCCCATCCTGATCTGAAAGGCATACTTTTTCAGGGCTTAAGCAGAAAAATGCTGTAGTAAATTATTTAAGACTGAGTCACTTATGTGTCAGATGACTGCTGAAATGATATGCAAATGGCATCTCATGGTCATGCTCATTTTAAGAGGTGTCTTTAACATAAGTACAGATTTTTATTGAAATAAATCAATTTTACAAGGAGATTTCAGCCATTGGATTTATAGTAAGAAAGAAACTTTTTATTTATTACATTAGAAAGACCACAGCTGGGAATGTACCCATTAATAGACACAAACAGATGGATTCTGACAAGTCTGTGAACTATTCACACTCTTTTTTAGCAAATATTTTGCTACACTCCCAACTTGCAAATGTTACTTCAGAAACAAATATGTAACCATCTATCTCAAGGCACAAAACTAAAGAGTAACATTAAAATATTGCAATTTCATTATGCATATGGTACTCATTTGAAATTTGGGAAGTAGTGTTTAAAAACACTCCCAAAAGATTGCCTTGGTTCAATAAATGTTTTAAAATTAAAAAAAAAAAAAAGTCATAGAACCATTTACACTAGAAAATACCTTTAAGAACATCAAGTCCGAGCATTAACCCAGCACTGCCAAGTCCACCACTAAACCATGTCCCTCAGTGCCACCAACACATCTTTTTAATACCTCCAGGGTATCCCTTGCTCTGTTTCCCCTCCCTGGACATGCTCCAGCCCCTCGATGTCCTTCTTGTAGTGAGGGACACAGGATTTGCAGTGTGGCCTCACCAGTACAGGGGAACAATCACTGCCCTGGTCCTGCTGGCCACTGGCCTTCTTGGCCACCTGGGCATGTCCTGGATCATGTCAGCTGCTGTCAACCAGCACCCCCAGGTCCTTTTCCACCAAGCAGCTTCCCAGCCACGCTGCCCCCAGCCTGTAGTGCTGCATGGGGTCACTGTGACCCAGGTGTAAGACACTGCACTTCTCCTTGTTGAGACTCAAACAGCTGGCCTCAGCTCTTCGACCTATTATGTCCAGACCCTCTGCAGACCCTCCAGAAGATCAACAATCCCACCCAGCTTGGCCTCACCTGCGAACTGACTGAGGGTGGACTCAATCCCCTTGTTCCCTATATTGTCAATAAAGATATTAAGAAGAATTTGCCCCAGTACTAAGCCCTGGAGAACACCACTGGTGACCAGCCACCAGCTGGATGTAACTCCATTCTCCACCACTCTCTGGGGACAGACATCCCTCCAGTTTTTTATCCAGCAAAGAGTGCACTTTTCTAAGCCATAAGCAGTGTCTCCAGAAGTATGCTGTGGAAAAAGGTTTGAAAGGCTTTACTAAAGTCCAGGTAGACAGCATCCATGGCCTTTCCTCATCTGCTAAGTGGGTCACCTTGTTACAGAAGGAGATCAGGCTGGTCAAGCAGAACCTGCCTTTTATAAACCCATTCTGTCTGGGTCTGATCCCCTGGTTATCCTGCACGTGCCACATGACAGCAGTCAAGATGGTCCGTTCCATGACCTTCCCTGACACTGAGGTCAGGCTGACAGGCCTGTAGTTCCCTGGATCCTCTTCTGACCATTCTGTTAAATGGGTGTCCCATTGACTAACTTCCAGTCAACTGGGACCTGCCCAGTTAGCCAGAGCTGCTGGTAAATGATGGAAAGTAGCTCAGTGAGCACTTCTCCCAGCTCCCTCAGTACTTTTGTGTGGATGCTAATTGATCCCATAGACTTGTGTGCATCTAAGTGGTATAGCAGGTTGCTGACCATTTCCCCTGGGATTATGAAGGCTTTATTCTGCTCCCTGTCCCAGTCTTTCAGCTCAGGGAGCTGAGTATCCCATGAACAACTGTTCTTACTATTTAATACCTGAGGCAAAAAAGGCATTAAGTACTGCAGCCTTTTCCTCATCCTTTGTCACTGTGTTTCTCCCTGCATCCAACAAAAGATAGAGAGGCCAGTATTCTTCAGTGTGTTCATAAACAGCTTGGATACAGAACTTGAAGGTATACTATGTTTTCTGATGATGCTAAACTGGGAGGCGCTGTTGACTTCCCCAAAGGCACAGGGGCCCTGCCAAGATATTTTTATAGAGGGCTGGGCAATCACCAACGATATGAAATTTAATAATGGCACGTGCCAGATTCTTTTGTTTCCAGATGTCTGGTGAGCTGAAGTCCCCCATGAGAACAAGGGATAGTGATTTTGAGACTTTTCTCTGCTGCTTAGAGAATAATTTTTCTGACTCTTCATCCTGTTTGGGTGATCTACAGCAGAGTCCCACTAGGATGTCTGTCTTCTTGGCCTTCCCTCTGATTCTTACCTATGCACACTCAACCCAGTCATCACTGTCATCAAGTTTTGGATAATCAAAACTCTCTAACCTCTCTCTAACAAAGCTATCCCACCACCACTCCTTCCTCATATGTCCTTTCTGAAGAGTCTGTAGCTACTCACCACAGCACTCCAGTTGTTTGAATCATCCGCACATCCCTGTGGTGGCATCTGTCTCATAGTTTTCCTGCTGCACAGTGGCTTCCAGCTGCTCCTGTTGGTTGCCCATGCTGTGGGTATAGGTGAGATACACCTCAGGTGGGCTGTTGACCTCCCATCCTGTCATTAAGCAGAGAAGTTCCTGCACCTGGGCACCCTCCCACAGTTGTGCTCACAGGTGCCGCCCAGTACTGGCAGCTGCTCCTGCCAGCGCTGTCTGGGCAGCTGTGCCAGCTGTGCCAGCTGTGCCAGCCGTGCCGGGTGTGGAGCTCAGCGAGGCCGTGGCTTTCTGCCAGGTGGGTCCCACTGCTCCCTGGCCGGGCTGGCACTGCCTCACACCCTTCCTGCACACTGCAGTGCCACACCCTGCTCATCAGTGCTCCCTAAGGGCTTATTTTTTATTTGTGGCCCTCAGCCTGCTGCTGTCATGCTAGGTGTGGGTTCTGGAGGCTTAAGGTTCTTCCTTTCAGTTACACTGAGTTAAATCCTTCGCTCATGCCCCAGTCACAGGGGATAGGGTGTTTGTATAGATGTGATGAAGTGAGGATATTCAGCAAAGGCCAGCACCATTTCCATTTGTGGAAGTCACAATCTGAAAGAAGGTAAATGTTCATTTTCAGAATAGTTCACTAAACAAAGTAGCAGAAATTAATTATACAGTATATAACTCAGCTGCTAGAGGACTTGGTAATTAAAGAAAAATGATGGGTGTTAGCCTGCTGGGTAACAGTATAACTAGTGACTCAAATCATGTACTTGCAAGTAAAACCAATGTGTAGCACACACTTCTCTTCAATTGTTAAACTTTAATTTGTACATTTAAACTTTTATTCAGTATCACTTTATTTCTGATATCATAGGAGGGTAAAAATGACAATTAATTCCTCTTTTCTGCATTATTTTTTACTTCATTTACTTTTACCATATCTTCTCTTTACTTTTCTCAGTTGAGAATTTTCAAGCACCATGACAACATTGAGCCCACCAGCTTCTTTTGAATAAATTGGGAAATTGTATTACCAAAAAGACACAGTGAAAATTCAGAATGTCAGTGCTGACCCTTAATGTGCATAACCAAACATACATACATACATTGAGGCTCTATGTGAATTTCTGCCACATGGTGAGGTGTTTGGGACTTGCCCAGTTTGTTTCCTGGGAAGAAAGTTTTGCAGCTGCATTATCAGCTAAAGACTTCAATCATTTGTTTTCCTGCCTGTCACTTTGAGGAGAATAAAGAACTTCTCTAAAATCAACAGAAACCCTGCATTCTGATGTAAGGATGGCTTGACCCACTCATCATCCCAACTTGACCTATTCCATCATTCCAGAACATAAAGAAGCATTTGTCCACAGAGAATCAGAAACACATAGTTTTATATCAGTTAGGCAGATAAGTATTTTTGTAATTACATTTGCAGTCGCTGCCTATCCCTAACAGCTCCAAGTGCTTTTGTTTCAGAACAAAACTGATAATTTGATTTTGGTCTGATTTCAGCAGAGCACTTAAATGCAGTATAAATTTAAATTATTAAATATTCAAATCATGTGGACTAGTCTGTTTTGTTATATTTAACTTCTAAACCAATAGTAGTTTGTTCTAAAAAAGTTTATCTATTTAATCAGTATGGTTGGATATATAAGTTCATCAGAAAGAGGAAGGTACCAGAACATCCATATTTCCAACATGTAATAAAACAGAAGATACTATACCTAATCTGATTCAAATAGAGGACAAATAAATTTCAGAATCTAGGCTAGACAAGACAACACCAAATAAAATTGACTCTGAAACATCTGGTTTGTTTTATACAAAACCATAAACATGCGTAGTTACTAAACAACCTAAGCTGTTTCTTTGGAAGGCACCCTAAAAAACAAGGACAGCAGGACAAATGTTTACAAAGCCAAGGCATATACATTAATTGTGGCATGGCAGCATTTTAAAGAAATTATCACATTCATAGGGATTATAAAACAGCTGGGATGAATTGTAGGTAGGAATTGATTTAAATCTCTGGATTTTAGGTCACAATAGAGGCTGTAACACAGGGCACTCACTTGCTCTTGTACTCCTTTGTGTTGCTTTCTCTTAAGGGAGGGCCATGACTTGTAGAGAGCTGGAACCATTATCTCTTATTTTATGGAATGCATCGGTGCAGTCATTAGGGATCTTCAAACTGGGAAGAAGTTTATTGCTATGACAGATCGGGCAACATATGGAAGGAAGTAAGATGTTCTCCAGAGACAGATTAAGTTTTTGCCAAGGCATTTTACTGAAATTTTGGAAAATAAACAGGTCATTAATTGACTCCAGATTTAGCTACTGCAAATGGTGCAAAGATGCTGCAAACCAGATGCTTTCCCCTATTTGTTTTTACAACCCTTTCTATTTATAGATGGCCTTATTTGATGACTTATTTCTTTAATAGAGGGCATTGTTTTACACCGGAAGCCTCATCTCAGTTTTGCCAGTAGATGCCTAACTAAAACATACATGTTCACACAATTGCAGGGATGAAACACTCAACAATAACATAAGTAGGAAATAATGAGTAGAAAGAAGTTAACATTTAATTCTTCCCTGGGTTTCTTAGCACATAACAGTTTTCAGCCATTCTCTATGCAGACCCTGCTAGTGAAATAATAGAGGCAAAGACTCCTAGCCCAAGGACAGCATCCTTAGATTCGTCTTGCCAATGAAGGTGTGAATACAATCCATGTTGGCATTTCTTTGGCTTCCCAAGTTGTGTGACACAGCCACTAATGTACCTGCCAGTCCTGTAGTATCATAGCTTCAACCTGAACTCCAGATTGAGGTTGAATCCCAAAATGGGAATGTAGCAGCCAAGTCAACTAAGCGGTGTCAATTTACAGAAATACTCGAGAAAAGAAATATTCATTCCTTTTCCACTTAGGCTTCTTTTAGTCTTCAGAATGCAAGCTATATTTTATGCTATGTCCACACAATTTTGATTCATGTTATAAATAACATACTGAGTGAAAAGCATCTGCCCTGACTTGAAAGCAGTGAGTCTAGTGGGGATGCCTTCTGAAAGGATTGAGCTAGTTACACCAGGTCCTTTACAGTCAAGACAGAAATAGGTACCTCTGAAAGCCAGACCTGTCATCCTGAAATAGATGTGTGAGACAAGGGGAATGAATTGCCCTACGGTGGTGCTTATTTCTTGCCATAATCCTAGCCAAGTGACAGCACCAAAGACCTGCTTGCAGTGACAGACTGGGAAAAGTCATCTCTTCAGCTGCCACCTAAGTGCCTTTGATATGGAAATCAGTGAGCCACTAGCAGTGCAGAATTTAATTTTAGAGATTGCTGCTCATAACATCTCTGGCTTCATTCTAAGGTACCTCAAGTCAGCAAAGCAAGAGATGGAGCTGATGAGGCACCTGAGACTTCAGTGGCACTTGTATATGCACTTAAAGGAACATGTTCTGACAGTAACCTGCCAGTGTACCTGAGCCTTGCATAAATGTATTTCTTCATTTCCAGTTTATTCTGGGGAGTCAGATTGTGAATTACACATCTTTATAAGACATTCTGAATTCATTGTAATAAAAGCTGCATGATTTTACTTGTGACCCCTAATAGTCTTAGCTAAGCAACAGGGGCAGCAGCCATACAGAATTCAAAATGCGTGTTTTAAAGTGCATTCTGAAATTCACTTTTCAACCTAGTAGGTAATTATTTCATTTATGAATATTTATTTTGCTGTGTCCTCAGTCAGCACAAAAGTCCATCACGCTTAGGTATCATGTTTTTCAAAACAGCTTCTAGTGAATGACTAGGAAAGAGTATAACAACCTGGTATGACCATGTTTGTTGTATGGCCGCTTAGCTTCCAGGTTTCAGTAAATAGTTCTTTGTTGATGTGGTTAACAGGACTGCCAATTAGGAGCAAAGTAAACGGGAGGTTTGTGATGTGACTGTGCACTTCCTAGATGAGCTACACCTAAGCTTGTGAAACACACTGTTTCCCGTTTGAAATGTTCTGCAGACCTGTAATCCCTCACATCACAATTGCTATTTTAAAAAGTTATTTTTATGTCATTCCCAGGTGTCATGGTCAGAGTTGCCTCTGTGTAACTAGTCTGAGCAAAGTGAAGTGCCACTAGTCTGAGCAAAGTGGGAACAAAGTTTATTTTTAAAGCAATACAGGCTTGCTAGTGGCTTGAAAGCAAAACATTCAGAACTCCATTTGGTTTTAATTTATCATCCAACCTATTATGTTTGGTAACATATTAGAAACCAGTGAGTATATTATTTGTCATAAGCTCTCCAGGACATAAAAGGAGAAAAAATAAAGACTGAAATATGCAAATCTCTGCTTCATTCTTTTGCAATCCGAGAGTACATGCAAAGTCCTTTAATGTCACTTCCGGACTCAGCTACAAATGTGCAAATCCTGAGCACTTAGAGGGTATACAGTGAATTTTGGCTTGGAGCAAAAGAACTCCATGACAGACACATGGTCTGGAAACTTCCTTCCAGACCCACTTTTGCCTTAATTTCATGTTCTTATAGCTAAGAACAGCACTCGCCTGTCAAAATCTGATAGAGCAAGAGGCAAAAAAAATTGGCAAACATAAACAGGACAAACCTTCTTCATGGTCAGGTGCAATTTCAGTTTTGCAATATTTTGTTGCCCAACTTGAGATACTTCAAAGAGGTCTTATGTCCAGACTGAGGAAACCAACCTTCCCAAAAAGTCAGAGCTTTTCAAGTGTCAAGGAAAACAGACCCAAGATGAGTAGTTCCTTTTGAAGGTTTTGGCCAAGGAATTTTTCCAGTAAAACTACATTCCATAAACATGGAGCAACACCTTAAGTAGACAACAACAAATGAGGAACACTGTGAGACTGATTTGAAACAGAGCTGTATATTCAGACAGTGGGACAGGGAGAAAGCCTGTGAGAAGGATGCGATAGGATGCCAGGATAAACATGAGAGTAGACAGCAATATTTTCATCACTCTTTAATTGAGAGAGTAAAAAGAAATTCATAGCTGGAATGGAACTTATCAACCAACTCTCTTGGTGTGCCTATTTCGAACAGAAGGGGAACCAACAGAGGAAGAGTCTTGGTAAGTGGCTGCTGAAGGAGGGTGTGCAAGGGAGTGTGTGAACTGGGGCAGAAAGGAAGTACACCTGTATTGGGGACTGGAGGAAAAGGAAGGAATGTTTGCTGGAAAATAGTTCATCTTCCCTGCAGTGCTGAAGGTTCTAGACTTTTTCTGGCCCTTCCTGTACACTGGAAGCATTCTCCAAAGGCAGGCTAAGGGGAAAGAGAACTGCAGGCAGCCTGCCCTTTTTCAGAAGGAGCAGCATGGTGGCTCAAAAGGGAGCTCCAGAAAGCCCTTTCTTCTCTACTGCTCCTGCTACTTGGTAAGTTTCCACTCTGTTAAAAAAAACAACCACCTGCAGCATTATCCAGTGAGACACATCAGCTCCATGGTGTGTATTTAACACAGGGCAAAATGTGAGTGAAAAGAAGTATGCAAGAAATATGGAGTCTAAAATGAAATGCTTATATTATGCATAGAGCAATTGGTTGCTAGAAGACAGAAAATCCTGTCCAGGGACTTGTCCACTTCATAAATATCAATATTGTAAACTGTCCCACTATTGTTTTATTGTGGAAGCTCTGCCTGGAATTATTCTGGGGATTTGTTTGGGCTTTTTATCATTTTGTTTATTTAAAAAAATACATATATGTAACTTATACTCCTAAATTTTATGATAGGAAGAAAGAAATAATTTGGGATTAAAAGCTATAGGCATCATTCTTTCTGCTCCAAACAGATGGGGCTATACAGAACACTTGCTGTGGATTGTGCTAAATTTTAGCTTTGAGTAAGGAATAAGTGATCCATGCATGTCTCATATTCTCTCAGCTTCTTTATTTGTGAGGTTGCTAATCAGACACCAGTAGAGCTGATATTATGCAGCCAGATAAGTGTGCAGGTGTGTTGGTCACACTTGCTGTGAGGTGGTGGCTCAGCCTGAAGGCTGGGACAGTGACCAGATTCTTTGCTCATCCAGGGTGGTTTTTGT
Source organism: Lonchura striata (assembly GCF_050655825.1). Lineage (NCBI taxonomy): Eukaryota > Metazoa > Chordata > Aves > Passeriformes > Estrildidae > Lonchura > Lonchura striata. Next base: position 68,695,756 of record NC_140703.1, read on the forward strand.
ACTGGGCCTTTGTTCTGGCTCTGGTGATGGGAAGAAAATGTCATGTGCACCCTGTTCTGCAGGGCATGGACAGGCCCATACCCAGACATCATGGGGACAGACCTCAGCTCTGTGCTGTATTCACTGCCCCCACTCACCCTCACAGCAACAGCACAGAATTGCCATGTGTCAGGCCAGATGTCCCCACTCTGCACCAGGGACAGTGGCTGCCATGAGGCTTAATTCAGTTTGCTTCATTAGGTTACCAGCCTCTGCAGAGGACATCTCTCTCCAGGAACAGTTGCCACCCCACCGTAACCTGAACTTCCCCCATGCATTAGCAAAAGCCCCATCTTTCCTGGGTCAGGAACCAGACAAGGGATGGCTTTGCTGTACCTAGTGGCTGTCCTGGTGGTCATGGCCTGGGGACTGTAGAATAAATAAGGAGGAATTCCAACTGTCAGTGAACAAAATACTTTATATGTATCCTACAGGCTACTTCCCTGAGTACAAGGCAGCAGTCCAGCCCTAGAGTCCAGACTCAGCTTATTGGTTAGTGCACACTGCTCTGCAGAGCCACATGTACAACCCTACATCCTTGTTACACAGAACTGATAAGATCTGATAACATGCATTTAATAATACATTGGGAAATCTCTGGCCATCTGTAGGCTTAGGCAATAGGTGTCTCATCTTAAAGAATCCACTACAAGTGTAAGACCATTTTAAGGGGTTTTTATTTTCTCTTTAGCTCATGCAGTTGCAGTAGATTTTAGTCTGCCTCTAGTGGACTGATATTGCTTGTAAGGAAAATTAATCTTCCTACAAAATTGTATTTCTCTTTTTTTACACACAGGTACCAAAATAGGTAAGAAAGGCAAATATTACTGTTATCAGTCAGGAAACTGGTGTACAGAGATAGGTTATACAACTTCCCTGAAATCTTCCAGCAAGCCACTGCCAGCTAGTCCTGTGCTCTAACCATCGTGTCTGTCTGCCTTACTGGGCCAGAGATTGAAATCATGCAACAAGTATTCATTGATTTCAAGGAGCCTGGAGAATTTCATGTTCCCAGACAACAGTCCCCTGCTGCTGTATTTGAAATAGTGTTGCCAAGAATTATTCTGTTCTGCCACGTTGCTTTTTAAAAACTTTTACGAAATCTGACTTTGGCATTGGTTCTCTAGCATGGAGAGAGGGAAAATCTTCTGTCAAAACCAGATCAAAACTTGATTATTTCATCTCTTGCCCATTTGATCATGATAATACTGGAGTGCTTTTGAAATAAAATAAATAGCAAAGCCCTTACCTGAAGTCTGCAAAGGCTCAGTTAGGTATGTTTGTCTGTGACTGAGTGACAGCAGCAGTAGGGCTGTGTGGGGATTTACAATGTATTTGGATAACTACAAGGAACTAAGTTTATCTAAACACTTCCTTATGTTATCAGTGTGTTATCCAAACACTTTGTTAGTGAGACTGTGAGATTAGGGTGTGTGTAAGCCCACCACTACTTAAATATATTTACAGAGCTCCTGTGGGTTTAGTTTTAGGAACTTGTGTATAGATTCAGCATATGGAGTTGCACTAAGGGTATGGAAACTACTTTTAGCTCATTTCTGCCATAATATTCTCCAAATACTTTAGCAGATGTCTGCCACCTGAAATGTCTCCTCTTTTGAACTCTATTACCCAACTGTTGTGTTTCTTTCTGAATTTACTGTTGAGAGCCACTCAACACTCTTTAGGGACTTTACATAGTGTGGGATGCTCACTATTCCTGGCTTGTGAAGAGTTCAGCTAAGCCAAATAGAGTCTCTATTCATATGCTGGTGTGGTTTGACTGAGGAAAAATGTTTAAAAACTGAACAAGAGTGAGACCATAATGCCTAAATTAGCAGTCAGGCACTGGATGAAACAACTGACCCCTTCCAATGATCTTACCAACCATCCAGGGGCTCTGGTCTCTTCTAAGCCCTTGGGAGAGCAGAAGGGACAGAGAGGTCGCATCCTCTGAGCCTGACTTTGTGGCCAACAGACCAGCAGCTTGCACTTCACCAGCAAATGTTGACAGGAGGGCACGGAGAAGCTGTGCCCAGGGAAATACTGTAATTCCACAGGCTGCAGCCACAGACCACAGGAGCAGTTATTTTGATGCATTTCTGCACTAGCAGTGCTCTTAGGAGCCCACATTTACATAGGCTGTGGGGTGGTACATCTGATTAGCTCAGGTGAGAACACAGACTGGCCACTCCTGCTCAGAACAGCCCCAGTGGGGTGGCCACAGGTCAGACCAACACAAATGGCCACCAGTATCATGGCCAGTTGGCCAGTGGGCCGATGCAGCTATTTTTGGAAAAATAGAATGCTTGGATAGGTATAGAGTGATTTTGTACTTGTTGTGTATCCCACCTGCATTCACAGGTTTAAGGAGGTCCTGAGCCACAAGCTGAAATTTTCTGCTTAATGGCCCTTGCTGAATATTTCTTCCAGGAATTTTATCCTTTTTTGAGTTCTGCCAACTTCTGGCAACCACAGTATCGTCTAACAATGATTTCCAGGGGTCAGCTATACATATATGGAGAATTATTTATGTTCATTCATTTTGACCCTACTCCCACTTACTGTTCCCAACTTTATCCACTGTGAGAAAAGACCTCACAATTGCCAAATGGTGAGCAGACATTTGTAACAGCGTATTTTGTTGGTCTGCACTCAAATGCTTTTCCAAAAAAATTTAAAATCCACTTTGCTGTTTTTTTGTTCCTACTGAGAACTTGTAATCGATTTTCATAAACCTATGCAAGACCTGTTTCCATAGAGATAACAGCCCCATTAAATCTCATCACTGTGTACTGTGTTATCTTTAGGGTGTTTGTGGTCCCATATATTTATCAGCTTAAATTTTAAGGCCTTCTCAGTCAATCTAGTAGTAAACACCTTCAGTGTTTACAACTAATTTCTCGTTTGACTGACAGACTAATTTGGTATCATCATTATATTTTGCCAACTGATTATTCAGTCCCATTGTAAAACCTATGTATGGATAGTGGACAAAACAGATTCCAACACTAATGTCTGCATGAATCCTCTGGGAACCTAATCCCATTGTGAACATAGATTATTTATTACTACTTTTGTTTCCTGTCTTTACACTGTCATTAAACCACAAGTCGCCTTTTCCTTTTTATCTATGATAGCTGAGGTTCTTTATGATTGCTTGGTAGAGGATCTTGGAGGAGCCTTTATCAAATCAGTTACTATTAATTTTGCTTATTTAGCATCCTGAGCACCTCTACAGGAGAATTGATGAGATGAATCACACTTTCTTGCCTTGACCCTCATCTTCCTGGTTTTTTGCATGTGTTCTTATTTCCATAAGTTTGCCTGGGTGGGTGGTCAGACAATCACCTCCCTGCCATCCTTTTGCTCCCTAAATGTACTACTGTTGTACTCCTGCACATAATTTCTAATATTCTGCTTTTGGGCTGTGGCCAGGATGTTCTTGTAATCAGGAGGTATTTTATGTAGCAGTACTATCCACTGAACAGGCGGGTTTTAAAATGCAAATGGATTGTCCTCTGATGCTGGAACAGGGACACTGGAAGAAAAGGATATGATATACTATTCAGAAGCCTCATCTCCTGGTTTGAAGTTTATCTTCAAGGGTGCGTGTAAGCCTGTCTCTCATGCATAAGAAGCCCTGTGTAGCAGTGTTCATTTTTAAAACTCACTATCAGACAGTTGACACGGCAGCTGACTTTCTTTCAGAACACATCAGTATTGGGCTCTCCAGTGAAACAATCCTCTGTTGTAATTCTGTGCGGCTATTAGCCGTCTCCATCTCACTTCCTGGCAATGCAGAAATCTTACATAAACTATTTTCCTTTTGCCCCAGTCTGGTTCTTGGCAGCCCCAGATGAGCTGCAGAGCCTCAGTGCCCCAGCACAGCCTCAGGAAGAAAGTCAAAGTGCCTCTGAGCCAGAGGGGAGCATTTCTGGCTGCTCTAGACTCCCTGATGTTTCATGCCCTCTATGAAAAATTTGCAGCCTGTAGTAATCCCCTCAAACAAATGTCTGTGTTCAAACATAAAATATTTTGCCTAAACAGCAGGCAATGAACTGCTTTTAAAAGTCCCAGTCCCAGAGATAAGATTCAAAACATAGAAAGCAGTAACAGCTTCATCCTAAACATGGCTTTGGGCTCCCCGCATGTGAATTTTTTCTCTTCTTGAATTTGAGAAAGGAGAAACTGCCTGTGCTTAGTACATGAGCTGCTGTGCAGGCATCTCTAAAGGCAGAAACAGGCAAGAAATATAAAATGTGTGGATAGGATAGGGATATGTGGATAGGACTTCAGTATCCAGGATATATTGCATATATAAGGTATTGGAGTTAGGCTACAATCCAGCAAACTGAACCATTCTTCTACCCACAGAATTATAGAAGAGAGTCCAGAGATCAGAAAGTTGAAAACACATGCCTGAGTTTTTTCTTCTGTGACTTGAAAACAAGAGTTTCCTGCTTCTTCTAATGACATGTCACTAATGTTAATAACAAATGTGCTCCTCTAGTGGATAGAAGTACTGTTTTGTTCTCATAGAACCAGTACTTTCTAAGGAAGAGAGGCTGTCAAGTTGCCATTATATTTTAGATGTGAAATAACGAGATAAGTGCAACTAACAATAAAAGGGAAATGGGTCACTTCAGGAAGATCGAGTGGCTGATTACTGTGTGAGAACAGCAGGTTCAATCCAAGCCTGGAGAACTCCACACCAGGTACAACATCACAGACCTATTTCACAGTTCACTGGGAGGTGTGCATTCTAAGTTGTAAATCAGCACTCTTGACTATAAAGTCAGTTATATTTATATTTATATTTATATTTATATTTATATTTATATTTATATTTATATTTATATTTATATTTAATAGTTATAGTTATAGTTATAGTTATAGTTATAGTTATAGTTATAGTTATAGTTATAGTTATAGTTATAGTTATAGTTAGTTATAGTTATATTTTGTATTTATATTCATAATGCAGATGGGAGATTGATGTTCATCTCAATTTTATCCTCAAGTACCCCACTGTAGCACTGCCTCCTGGAATAATACTCTAAGGCTAAGGTGGTGTGTACAAACTCACACTGTTGTCTTGCCCAGAAAAGCCAGTCATAAGTAGATTGTTGAAGTAGTTTGTCATCAAATATATTTTAGCATTTCTAGAATACATTGTGTTGTTTTCTCCAGCTGATGTCAGCACCTCACTCACAGTGAAAGGGAAGCAGATCTCATGTACTGCTTGAGGTACTGCAGTATCTATGAGCAGCCCTGGGGCAACTTTTCCTGCCAATAGTTTACTCCTTTCTCACACCAAATGCCATTTCAGGGAGAAAAGGTGTCAGAGGGACATTAACATCAATTAACAGAAATGAAGTGTTGCAGTTCTGCCTGTGAATGCATACAGAGAAGAGTATGACTCCTTGAGCTGACTGTGCCAGTTATACAAAGTCCATGCAGTCATCAAAAGCACTGTGCTATATGAATAAGCCTTTAACTAAAGATTCCTGATATCCCATAGTATTTCAGTATCTATCAAGTCACTGGTTGTCATCATGGGATTATTGCACTATAGATATTTGTGGACATTTCTGATCCATTTTTAAAAAACCCTACTAATTCCAGACATAGTTTTATGAAGGAATCTCCTTTCCTGCCTATAGATCAGTCACAAAGTGAAAGCATGAGGTTGGGTTTTCATCTCATGGGTTGTGCTTCTGTCAAGACTGGCAGCAATTTCAGGTGTATGCTGGAGCTCCCTCATAGTGCTTGTAAAATGCACGAGGAAGTGCATTTTGAAGTGCTTTTATGAGATGCATTCGCATTAAGTTCAGTGTTGCTCTATTAACTATTCCAGAAACAGTCTGTAGACTGAGACTGAAATATTAATTAGTGCTGTTATATAACAGCTTAGACTTCTCTAGTAGTTCTTGTCTGAGAGGTTGGTGTCCAATGGAATTTCCTCATCTGAATGACATATTTTTGAAAACAGTGAGTGTCAAGGCAGTCACCAAACAAGGATACAGTAATTTTAAAAGTATGCAAGGAGGGCTACTTCTATCTTTCGCCATGCACAACTTCAAGCACAGGAGCTTTCAAACAAGACCAGCTAACGCTTGTTGTTTCTTGTTTTATTTGACTACTATGCAAGTACTGGACTGAAGCCAAAGAATTCAGCCTCAGCACAAGCAGCACTCATCAGCACCGAGCCTGAGGCAACCCTCTGGCTCTGAAGTTATGTTTGGACCCTCGTATCTGAGAGGAAAGTCATCATTCAGCAACAGAGGCTTCTTATTCTGTCCTTTGTGACCTCTGAGATGAGCTGCTGGGAAGCTGGCAGGGCAGCTCTGGTGGGGCATGGGAAGGACAGGCAGCACGGAGGCACTGAGGCTGGTGCTCTGCTGTCTGCTACAAACATATAACTGGGCTTGCTGAGCCCTTAAACTGGGCTTGCTGAGCCCTTAGTGGATGTGTCCACTAGTATATCCACCTTACTTAGGCTCTTGCCATGGTTGTTTCTTTGGACTGGCTTTTGAAGCATTACATTTCTCTTAAACTGCTTCCTAGACTTTGGAAGTATTGCAAGGAAGAATGCAGAATGCCATTAGCTGAAAAAGTCAATACATTTTCCAACAGAAGAAATCCTGACTATTTAAGCAGAGTGGTATCAAATTGTAATACTTGCTTTGCATTAGCAATAGAATTTTTAAAATAGAATTCGATCAAAGAACTGTAGATTAAGCAAATAAAAATTTCCCTGCATGGAAGTAATGTCTCTTTGGATAAACACTGTGCCTGCCATTGACATTTCGGGGTCTCTGGGATATTTATTCCTGAAAAATGGGAGCAGAGTGACTGACACACTGGCTTGGCAGGCTGGGGTAGGAATGGGAGCCATCTCTTCCCTGCTGTTCAGGCTCTGTCTGCTCACACCCGTGAAGCAATCCTGCCTTTCCTCTTTGCACAGCAAGGCAGAGAGGAGACTGGTTAGTCCTACTGCCTGGGTGCCAGTGCCCAGTCCTGTTTGGGAGTATAGATGGTAGTGGTGCCATGTCTTTGCTCTTGAGTTTGAAGTCTCTGCTTAGAGCCTCAGAGAAGACCATGCAGGCATACCTGGAGCAAAAGGCAGCATGTACAGCACTTGCAGGTGCTGTTAATGGTAATAACAGGTAATAAAGACTTCCAGTCTACAGGATTCATTTTAAATTTCTAGTATCTGGAATTATATTTCTCCATTTTATGGCACTGCACAAGTCTCACATTGATGAGGAATAAAATTCGTAAGGTGTAATGCAAACAGATTGCATCGCAGTAAAAATGTGCCCTAAGGGGGTTTGCATGGAGCAAAATTGTAATGAATAGTTGTGAACAAGAGCTGTCCTTCTCCCTCTCATGTTTAGGTGACTATATCTGCCTTGTCCTCTATGAAGAGGCAGGTCCCAGGCAGTGCCACTTGATGGCCCTGCCCTGGTCAGCACCTGTGAGGCACGGATTGCGAGGAGAGCTCCATTGTACCATGGCATGTTGTGAGATATTGTTGGCCTCAAGTCTGGAAAACGGAACACAGACAATAATGCCAGTGCAGATATAGATGTCCAGGTAGAGTTTCCAGAGGTCAAGATCCCCCATGGGTTGGGATGGGGGTTGAGCCCTTGCTGCCTGGGGCTTGCAGCCACTCCGACAGTGCTGTTAGCTGCCAGGCCCCAGTTTGACACTGGTCTCATGGGAAGGGGCAAGGAGATGGCAGCATCATTCCTGAGCTGGGATTCTTAGAAATCACTAATTTCCCAAAATTCTTAGAAATCAGCACACACTAGGGGTGTATTAATCCAAAATATTGGTATTTAAAAATATAATGAAAAGTTATTTCACTTAGGAAGGCATTTTCAGTATATTTTCACTCAGATTTGCTGCCCTCCTGCTGATAAAAATGGCAATGTTCTGTTTCCATATGATTAATTAAAGAAATAGCATCTTCTGCTAACTTAGTGGTTGGTATGTGAGGATAGAACGAAAACACATGATCCTCTGTCTGTTGAGAAAAACCAACAACAACAACAAAAAAAGGTGTTATGGCAAGGAACCTGAATAACAGAGAAAATCTCCATCCCCTTTCCCTCTTCCAGGCTGTGACTAGTTCTTGGTAGCATTAATGTTAGGGACTCTTGGGTTTTGTTTACTGCTGAGTGACTGCTGCTAGGTGTTGTTGAATTTTTTTCATCCCAAGGGCTTTGCTTGTTCCAGTGCTCCTTGTACCATGCGGTTTTTGGAGATTCAGACTGCCCTTCCGTAAACGGACTTTTTCTTGGCAAACAGGGGTATGATTTTTAGAAAAGTAAGCGAGGGCATCATCTCCAGAGATGAGTCAACAGCTGGGCAGCGTAGAGCAGAGGAGAAAAAGCGTTTCGGCAGCTCTGAGTACTCTGAAACACTCATTTTAGAACGACTTCAACTATTTCTTCTTTGCTTTCTGAAGCGGCTCGGTGCAGCCCCTCCGTGCTTGGGTAAACTCCGGCCAGCCGGGGAGCTGCCGGGACAGGCTGGGGCTGGGACAGGCTGTGCGGGGCTGAACTGGGACAGGTTGGGACTGGGGCAGAGGCTGTGTGCGGGGCTGGGGCAGGCTGTGCGGGGCTGGGGCGGGCTGTGCGGGGCTGGGGCAGGCTGTGCGGGGCTGGGGCGGGCTGTGCGGGGCTGGGGCAGGCTGTGCGGGGCTGGGGCGGGCTGTGCGGGGCTGGGGCAGGCTGTGCCGGGCTGGGGCAGGCTGTGTGCGGGGCTGGGGCGGGCTGTGCGGGGCTGGGGCAGGCTGTGCGGGGCTGGGGCAGGCTGTGTGCGGGGCTGGGGCGGGCTGTGCGGGGCTGGGGCAGGCTGTGCGGGGCTGGGGCAGGCTGTGCCGGGCTGGGGCAGGCTGTGTGCGGGGCTGGGGCAGGCTGTGCGGGGCTGGGGCAGGCTGTGTGCGGGGCTGGGGCAGGCTGTGTGCGGGGCTGGGGCGGGCTGTGCGGGGCTGGGGCGGGCTGTGCGGGGCTGGGGCGGGCTGTGTGCGGGGCTGGGGCGGGCTGTGCGGGGCTGGGGCAGGCTGGCTGTCCCGCTCCACAGGCTGCGCTGGGAGCGATTGGCCCGCGCGGATCATGTGGGAGAGAGCCGGAATGCCGAGCCGTAGTAGCTCTTGGCACTCCTTTTGCATTTAAAGCGCTCGCTCCTCGCAGCTCCCTGGGGCTTTAGCCTCCCTGCTCTCCTCGCCCTGGTTCCGATCGGGGCCAGCCCCGGGCAGCGGCGATGCTGAAGCAGGTGCCCCGGGCGGCGGGCACCGCCTGTTTCTACCTGAACGCGGTGTCCCCCGAGGGCCAGGAGCTCTTCTGGCGCTGCGATCCGCCCGCCCGGCGCCCTCCCTACAGGACCAGCAGGATTCTCGCCCGGCACCAGCTGGTGACGAAAATTCAGCAAGGTGAGTTGCTGGCAGGAGCGCTCCGTAGCCCGGCGCTGGCGCAGGGTCTGCCGGTCTGCCCTTTCGTAAGAGTACAGGTTTTAATGCCTCATGTTTCAGGCTCGTTTCTTGTCTCTATTCCAAATTTATCTGGCTAGAGACAGGGTTTGAAATAGTCACTCATACCCTCTGTTTCCACACATACACACATGCACCGACCGCCAGGAGACAAATGCTAGTGCATGATTAGCGATTTAACAAAATTACCTTTTAATCATAAACTACTGTGGCATCTTAGGTGCTGAACTTCGTCTTGTCTGACTGAGTAGTTACTGGCATCAGTCCATCTGCTCTGATTGCTACAGATCAAACCTGCCCATAGCAACCCACAAAAGAAGAGTAGATGGTCACCCAATCAAAATTGAAGCAGAAGTCCAGTGCAACTGGATGAAGGCCACTGGGATAATATCTTTGGAAACAAGTGTGTGTAACTGTCAGGGTACTAGAAAATCTGTCACATATCCTTAAAAATAATTGTCTTGGCTTTCCGCAGCTGCTTAAGTGGTTATCTAAGCAGTTACTACAAATGTATCAGTTTGGTTTATTCTGAATGTCTGTCTATGGCACTAAAGCTAAATGCAGATTGGCCTCAGAACAAATACTTTGGCCTGTACACACAATTTAAAATCATCTTCACAATGGCTAATGCAAAGATAAAAGCCCTAACCAAGTGTGCCGATTTTTCTGGATTATAAACCAAATCAATACATAGTTTTGTATTGATCATGATTTTGTATGGATTCCCATTTTCAAGAGCACTGGTTTCCAAAGTGGATGTGGTCCTACATGCAGAAAAATGTCATATTGAAAAAAAAAAAATCCTTATGATAAAAGCCACTTTCTGGACCGCTTGCAAAAAGGTGTTTGATTCTGCTAACTAGAGGCAGGGATAGGGATAACACCATTCATTTTCATATCTGGCAGATATCACAGCACTTGGTGTGAGGTTTTGACCAGCAGCAGTTAAATGGAGTGACAATATTTGTGTGCTGCTTTCCAGTAAGATTCTTTAGATCTGTGGCTGTCAAACTCTGGCAGAAGTACAGAATATAGTGATGAAATTTTATTGCATTTATAAAGAAAACAATGCATAATTCTTTGGCCTGGTTTAAAAAGATGAAAAAGATAGTTTCTGTGGCAATTAGGAAAATGTGGTTGTTTGCAAGGCAGTCTCAGGAACTGGTCATGTTTGAAGGATACTGGTCCTCACTGCAGCTCTGATTTCAGGAAGGATATTATGTCATTCTGTGTACCCAGTGTATGGTCTGGATTGAATGGAAAGAAAGAGTAATTTATTTCCCTATAAGTTTATTTGAAAATGTTTTGAGTGCAGTGCTAGTACCAATTTAGTGTTCAAACAGCATTAATTGAGGATATGGTGGATTAACACACCTCTTCTACCTGTCATGGTGCTATTTAACATTCCCTCTTGTAAACTGTAATCTGTCTGGGACTGCCAAAGCCAGCCAGTGATGCTGAGGCTTTAGCGAAGCTGCATGGTGGGGAGTTTCAAAGTTGTAACTTTTCTTCCTGCAGCTTGTTGCATGGATGGTCAGTCTGTGGTGAATGACCTCTGCTCCTCTTTCACAGTCTTCCAACCTGTTCTGCACAGAGCTGTGGAAATTATATTTGTATAGTACCTTGATCGTGTAATGTATATTACTTTCAGTATATGAAAGATTTATGTATTTCGCGTCTCTACATCACTTCTTTTATTGATGTAAGCTGGGGGCAGGATCCACTGTTGGTCAAGTGTCAGTTCATTAGCAGTAAGGAAATTATGTGTGCAGATAGATGCTGATATCTGTCTGTAAGCCCATATGCAGGCAGACACACATCTAGTGCAAAACCAAGTCACACATTTTTTTCTACAGTGCCTCAAGTAATGACTAATAATTTTAATACTAATAGTTGGGTTAGCAATACCAAAAAATCTAAGCCTAGCTAATATGACCCAGTTTGAAACCTCCAGTTAACAGCCTGGATGAAAACCCTAGATCCATCAATCCCTCACAAGACTTTCACCGAGTTTTGCTGGGTCAGCGTGTCACCATCTCTGCTTGCTTTGTTCAGACTGTAAGCAGTGTGAGGGTACTGGATCAGTCCCCATCCATTTCCCAGAGGGTACTGGAAGAGTACTCTGAAAGGGGTGGAGTTGGCTGTACTTTTAGAGGTGAATGAGTTTTACCCCATTAACAAATGGGATTCATAACTAGCAGAGTGCCACACAGAAACTTATCAATAATATATTGAAAAGTAGATTAGGAGATGCAAGATGAGAACCAAAACTTGCTTTCAGTCATCCAGTTGAGTAAAGATGTAAATAATTATTTAGTTGCTTGAATTTGTATATTTTTGAATCATACATTTTAAGACCATTAAGACAAAGTATTTGAGCATAGCTACCCCAATTCCTGTGTTAGCACCTCTCCAATCTAATAATTTGAATTGCAGCATATGTTTAGAAAAACATCCAGCCTGCATTTTAAGATTGTTGGAATGATGAATCCTGCCTTGTTAATTACTTTGCTGAAAACAGATCTGCCACATGTTTAAGTGCTAAGCTGCCCTGGGGCTTGTTTGAATACCTGCTCTCTGCTGCTTACCCAGTTATTTTTCACTTGCTGGTTTTCAGACTGGAGGCACCTAATGTAGGATTGTCATATCGGGGGAATCTTTTCCTTAGTGAAAGGAATGTTTTACAAAATAATAACATATCCAATTTACAGTGTATAAAGCAGTGAAAGCTTTCATTTCTGGTCAGTAATGTAGTATGATACCAAGTGTTGCATATATTGCTAGCTTTTCAGTCATTAGCTGCATGTACTGTTCTAAACTATGCTACTTTACGCTATCATATCGCAATACAGCTTTTCTTCCTCCCTGAAAAACACATTTGCTGAAGACTATTTCCTTTGTATTTTCCTTTGGTGTTAGTTAAAAATAAACTAAATGAGTCATTAGAGGAATTATACTATTTAATCATTTCTAAAAAGAAAATTACCACAAGGGAAATGACAGGAACCAGACTGTTATTTCAATCAGATCATACTTTGAAAGTCCTAAATATTTAGTTCATGTACACCACCAACTCCTTGAGGCAGAATTATGAGGTGGCCTGTGAATGTGAGTGCTAATTATCTGTTTGATATTAAACAGGTAATTTCAAGATGTGATCTTTTTGATGATTCTCTTTCCCCCATAAGCCTATTAGTTTCCACACTGAAGGGGACACATGCCTCAGCGTAAAGGAACAGGGTGTAGCATGCTTGGTCTAAGGTATTTATTCAAACTCTGTATGCAGTAACTATATGAGAATTCATTAATGATTACTCATGTTTTCTTTAAATAAATAAGGTGGTGACTTTCAAGAATTTATATTACATGAGTCACAAAGTTGTTATTTCTTTTACAGTACATGGCTAAACTCAGAACAGAAAATATAAAAAGTAGCTGTAGGTGAAAAGTAATGAAGAATTAAGGCCGTACCCTGAAAATGTTAAGTTGAAATCATTGACTGTGCAGTACAGGTAGAGTATAAGCCAAGGTGAATGAAACCACATCTGCCCCAGTATAGACAAGCTGGTAAAGAAATGTTCCCTTTCATCTACAGTAAAATTAGATTCTTAGCCTGCATGTTCAGTATGACAATAATATGAAGAAACAAATAAGACAAATTCCTATTCTCAGTGAAAAAATTCCTGCCCACAGTGCGTAATGTCCTGTGATTTGTCTCAGTTTATGTCCACTGGCAAGAACAGTTGAGGAAAATTGTTTGATGGAGTGATATTAAATCAGATTTTCAACTTTTCAAGGCAAACTCTGTATTCAATGCTCAGCAGATGTTTTATACTCTTATGTGTTGCAATTTCAGTTTTGATCTTGTATGTCTACTATTACCTTTGGTCACCTGTATTTGTCTGGTTTGAGCAAGTTTTAGAAGTGCAAACAAATGCACTTTTCTGTCTTATAGTATTCCCTTTGTAATTAGTTCAAGGTGTTTTGTTCTTCTATTTTTCTAAGCATGAGTAGGATTTGTGGAAAGTGTTACAGAGGTATACAAGTGACTTGAAAAAAATTATGTAATTCAAGTGACTTAAATTTCAACTATTATTGTACCATAAAAGATAATATGCTCTTGTATTCAAAAGGAGAACAGGGAAGTCATGTAGGTGAAAATGTTGTAGTCATAGGCTGCATTAAAAAAGCCCATATAAAATTCCTGGTATGTACACAGGTATGGATTACAGGATGGGAAATGGGATACAATTAAAAAAACAAAGGCTGTGAGTTTGGTCAGATGTACCAAGAGGACAAAATACAGTTGTTCAGGCAACCTGAACCATAGCCTTTCTCATGTTCTGGATTCTGGCCACTTTACCTGCACATGTTTAAACCTCACTGATTGAACACAGGAAAGTGAAAGATTAACCAGCAAGATTCAGCCTTGGTGGTAATGATACAAACACCCTCACTTATGTCATCTCTGACCAGTGCTGGTGGTCTACTACCTCTTGAGCCTGTAAGCTGGTAAGTCAGGACAGCAACACCTTGTAGCTGCCTTTCAGCTCCCAGTGCCTCCTCTTGCGGAGCCTCTGTGTCTGCACGCCAGCCCAGGCATGCAGGACAGGACAGAACTGGGGCTGGCGTTGCTCAGAGCTCCAGGAGGAACATCCCTAACTGCAGAGCTGCTTTGCAGAGCTCAGCTGGGACATGGTCCATCCCCCTCCACCATCAGGTATGTGTGGGGCAGGTGCCACAGCAGGGACATCTTTGGGTTGGTTGTTTCATACACTCTTTAAGGTCCCTTAGAAACTGACACCCTATGCTACCTGAAGCTTCTTCATCATCTTTTCTTCCTTATACATTCTTTACTCAAGTCCTTAGACCTAGACTTGAGGAAACTAGAGTTCTTAAATTAAATAATAGATTTTTTAAAAATACTTTTATTATGTACTTGTACTATGAAATGGTTGAAGTATTTGTGTGAAACTTTAACACAAAAAATGTGAGCATCCTTAGCGGTATTTATAAGCTCAGAATGCCCTGAGGTGTGTTATATTAAAAACAATATTTGTGTATAAGAGTGCAGTCCAGCTAATTAAAGTTTTAAAAGGTTGTTCTTAATAGAGACATTTATTAATTATTATTAAAATAAGACATTTAAAAGGGAGAAGCCTTCACTGGAGCCACTATCTGGCAAAAAGGTTCCGATATTTTACTAGAAGTAGCCTGTGTGGTACTGGAGATTGGATTCAATAATAGTGGCTATTTCTGGTCTTAAAGCTTCACAGCCACAAAATGTCAAACGCACTTCAGCTGACACATGCAGGTTGGACACCAAAAAGTAAATCTTGGCTCTTCTTATAGGTTAGGAGACTTTTACTCTCAATTTCACTGAAAGCAGGATTTCAGCCAAGGTGAAATTGTAACTTGAGGCTTTCTTGTTTTGAAATTGTGAAATGAACAGCTGTAGTTGTGCCATATATCTTCTGCACTGATCATGGAGGAGACTGAATTTCATATTAACCCCATTGAATAAGTACAGACAGTAATATTAAAAGACATTTAAACCAATAAGTGCAAGATTCATGCTGAATAAATGAATCACTAGAGTAATACTAATCAGAAGTTGAGCTAGTTTAAATTTAGAAGAAGTGATAAGTCACTGTGGCATATAAAATACTACATAACAGAAGTAAAATGAAAATTACTCACAAAAGTTGATTAATTAAGAGAATATATACATAGCATTTTTGATACTCAGTTTCTTATATCCCTATTTATACAAAAATCCCTGAAAATAAAGTGCAGTATTTGTACCATGAGCACTGTAAACGTTAATTTTAAAAAATCTGCAGTTTTATGTTCCAAACAGATACAATTATTTATTGGCAATAGATAGTTATGTACTTTTAATTTTTATTCCTGTGCAAGTTGTGTAGTCATTGATAGCATCTTAGCCTCACTCAATTTTTTTATCTTACTCCTATCATATGATATTTTCAGACGTTTAATTGCACTTAAACAAATATATGAGCTGTTCCATATAGGGCATCACATGTGTTTGGATTAGTGCCTAAAGGACTGAGCAAACAGGACCCTTGTTACTAGGTTATTAAACAATTGTCCTTAGTTGAGTTTGTTACACCTTTTAATAGCTGCTTTTGAGGGTAAAATGATGAATTATATGTCTTGTGAGCTTGATCCAATATATACTAGTTATGTTATTTCTTATTTATACCAATTTTGTAGATATATAAATGTGAGTGAGTGAGAAAACCCTCATCTTTGTGCCTTGTGATGCACTTTTTGCTTAAAAACCTGAGGAGTTTCCCCTTTCAGGTTCAGTTTAATGGGTCAGATGATCACAGCATAATATGGTGGGAGAGAGGAGGGCTTGAGCACCTTGAGCTGGACTATTTAGAAGCTGTTGAAGGGTAGACATTATGATTCAGAGGGCTTGGGAGTGTTATGGCTTGGCTGAAAAGGATGTGTGTGACTCAGTTTGAAAACATCTTGTGGGTTTTCGCCTCTCATTTGTTACAGGACCTAGTTTAATTCTACAGGAATAAAACAATCACTCCATAGCAGTTCAGAACACATGGGATTTTAGCTTATACAGACGCAGAGATGAACAAAAGTTTCTGTCCTTGTGATAAGTTAGGTAAACTCGACAAAGTAACTTGGTTTAAAATAATGGGCTGTGCAGTACGTCTTAAGTAAATACCATCGGCCAGGCATGGAAACTGCCTGCCTGGAACGTACCAGATGTTTTGCTTTCCAGTCAAAGTCCTTTGCCAAAGAAGGACTCAGCCCTGCTACTTACTCAGATGAACCTTCCCCTGTGCTAAAGGAGCAAAATAATACATCCTAATAATGTCAACTGGTATTGTTTTAATGAGCTAGATGTTACAGGCCTTTGGCAATAGTTGTACTCTCTTTTAATTGGATTGTGGTTGGAGGAAAGTCTGTTTGTGTGATCAGAGTTTTCAGGATTTGGAACCAAAATCGTTGTCTATTTATTGTCATTTCTCTCCTTTAGTGCCAATGGCCTAGAGGGTATCTGATTCTTTTCCCCCTTAATGTGTCACTAGTGTCTTTCATGGTTTGTTTATTTTATTGATTTTGCCGTGCTTGTTTCTAGTCCTTCACCACTTGAATGGTTTAGGAATATGGATAAAATCAGTAAATTCAAATAAAAATCTCTAATTTAATTCTAGCTTTTATCCTCTTTAGTCACAAACACGCACCCACTGGCATCCAGCACCCACCAGACCTGCCATTTTCTGGGAGATTTCTCAGCTTCCTTCCTGCAAACATTTGCAGGAAAATACGGCACCTTTGGCTTTAAGAAAAGACAACACAGCTCTTTCTGCTGAATGGATTGGGAAGGAGGATGGTGGTACAGCTTTTACTCCTGTGTAGCACTTCTCTGCAAGGAACTGCTGCTTCTCTGAACCCCCCAGTACATGCTGAGCCATGTGTTTTTTTCCCAGATCTCTGACAAAACTTCCCCTTCCTTACTGCACGTATCCTTTGGGCCAATTACTTCAATGTCCCTTTATCCACATTATTATCCAGAAACTCCTGCTTGCAGGTATTAGGTGTTAATACATCATGTTCCTGTGTTGGTATGGCAGTAAAATGTGCCTCTGAGTCTCAGTGGACATATCTGTGCTGCTAAATAAAAGAGATGGGAGGTGAGCTTGAAGTACCCCCTGGGCTGCTGAGCAGATTCCCTGGCTCTGTTTTGGGCTTCTCCAGCTGGCTCAGCTCATACTAAGCCTCAGAGAGGACTAGTCGTCGGTAGTGAGGACATGAGATGAGTGATGCCACTTGATCAAAAAATGAGAATCAGTGTTTGTTTCATTTAGCAGTGGAATCTTGCTGCTGCCACAGAAGGTGCAAAATGAGGAAAAACCTTCCTCACAAGGTCTAAAGATCCAATATTAAAGTTTCTGTAGTATTATCTCCCAAAAAAGGTAATACCATTTTTAAAGCTTGAAGTTTCTGATGAAAATACACAAAAGTAAATGTATCCTGTCATGAAGTGCCTTTTCATTCCTGCAAAAATGCAGAAATAAATTCTGTTAAAAAGCCAAATACTTAAGTAATTTTCATTATATCATACTGTGAAACAGACAGTTCATATTAGCTAACCACAACCCCATCCTTCTCCTTTTGAAATAAGTATCCCAAATCTGTGTAAGGTCAGAGCTTTCAAAACCCATTCCAAATAATTAGATCATATTGCTGATCCCAATAACTGCAGCATCATCGAATGTCCTTCCAAAAGACCCAAGATTTGAAAAGAGAGCAACAATGTAAGATGACTCTAGATTTGAGGAGGAAGCAGTATCTCTGTCAACACTCAGATGGCACAAGTGCAGGATTCATGTGAAAGGCACAGTGCTTTTCCATCGTTTCAGCTTCAGGAAGCACAGAATCTTTCATTTTCCCTAGTCCCCACTGATACAGGAGTGGGAGTCTGTACAGGACAAGACTCTCAGAGCCAAACAATGTGGCTTTTTCACAATATATTTGGCAAACTTTAATGTTCTGCAGGATGAATCTAAGGTTTTTGTCTTTAATTGCATCTGATGGCAGCAGCTGAATATCTAATCATTTTGTAACTTCAGAGGTAATGGCTTTCTCTTCCTGCAAACATTTATCTGAAAGGGATAATGTAAAATCCAAAAGTTAGTGCTTGGCACAGAGGGTGAGGCAGTAAGTCCTTGGCTTTTCATTTTTTTCTTTTTCTTTACAATTTTACAACTATACTTATATATATTTCTGAGAATATTTTAAAACTGCCATCCTGTCAGCTTCACTTCGTTAAAAGTGTGGCAGTCTGCCTAGGTCTTATCCAGAGTTAAGAGGAGTTTCTTGTCTCTTAAAGTCAGCAAGCATCAGTCTGTATCTGTCTTAAAAGCTCCTTCCAAATCAACAGACTGAGATACCAGAATACTTTTTCCAAAACTTTATTATTCAAACTGCTGATTCTGTATTAAAACTAGACACCCCTGCCAAAACCTGAGCCATGGCAGCAAATGCTGCATTTCATACTACTGCCTGAGTGCTGTACCCTGGATCAAATAATACAAGCACTGATTCATGGCCAGGATTGCTCTATCTTCAGCCAGTGCTCCATGCTGAAAGCTGGAGCTGTCTTCATTGTGGTGACAGCTGATCAGACATCGCATCAGTGGTGCTACCTGGGGAGGTACGTGGCTGCAATTCGCCCCTGAGGCCACCCCTCCCCAGCAGCTCACAGCCCTGACATCCTCCTTGATGGGCCATGGGTGCCAGCCACAGGCGAAGGGGTGCCCTTGTGCATGGGGCAATTGTCAGTTCAGACTAAGAAGTGACAGTTCTGTTTACCAGCAGCTTCTGAGGAAGGAAGAGATTTCCGGTGACATTTTCATTCCCTTTTATGCAGAGCTATTTTTAGACAGTGCTGCTGCCAGTCATATCAAATTCTTTGTGTCTTTTGAGTTTTCACTGAACTGCATAATAAGCGTTTCAGCTCCCTGGCACATAATGGCAGTGTTATTTGCTGAAAGTCTTATTATTTCGAGTAGCCTCTTATCTGAAGATCAATTCATTAGTTCTGGCCTCTGAAGTTTAAAAGGAAACAATTGCAATGCTAAAGAAAAAAATAAATTACATTTTGTTTCAGTAATACTTATTTTTCTCTAATGGGTACTGAAAGTCTATTTTAAGACTGACAAAGCAGATGATCTATATTTCAGGGTCTCTGACATCCACAGCTTGTCAAAATGGGTGAGAGAACTGGACTATCACTGAGGGAAATTTAGTTCCTTTTCCATTATTTGGTTTATCTTTTTAGTCAGAGAATGCAAACCAGCTTCCACCAGTTTCCAGGTGCTCATGGAAAGACATCAGCAATGAGATATGCAAGGAGAGGTCACTTAGGTTGCTCAGCTAACTTTACTCAGCTAAGTAATGAATGTGTTATTTAGAAGTGTCTCAGACCTTTGAAGTTGCATTGTTCTAGAAAGTTGCATTTTGAACCATTTCTGTGGAAGACTTACGTTAAGAAAGTTGCTGTATTGCCATTGGACTCTCGTTGAGCATGGGGCCTAAAAGTTGTACAAGCAGAAAGACAGTTTTCACCCCCCACCAGGTATGATATTGTATGAAAACTGGATGAAGACTGTGGTCTAAAGTCCTTAAAAATTCTCAATCTTGAGTCTTCAGTGAGAATTGGTGTAAAGCTATTGGCATTTTCATGGTAGCTCTGCAGAGCCACTGACTCCCAGACTGACAAGGCTTTTTACAGCTCCGTGGCACCTGTGAATGTTTGTAAGAACAGAAAGTTTTCAAAAAAATTGCTAAGACCAATAGAGAGAGCTTTTAAGATGCAATCTGAATATATATAATACACAGAATTTTAAGGATAAGGACACAAGTAATTGAGTGGGTAATTTTTCTTGTTCAGCAAAACATTTTTGTTACCATAATGCTTTCTTCCTCCTGGGCACCTGGAGCTTACAGTTCAAAATTTTCTAGTTGAAACTACTGCCCTATAGCTTGCTTTTTAGAAAACTTATGAAAACCCAAAACCGTAGAATAATTGTCTTAAGTGAATATTCAATAGACATAGCCACAATCCATTTAAAGCGAATGAAAAAAGTGCCACTCATTTTTTTAAACTATTCCTTATTGACTCTGTAGCAGCTGGAAAACTATAGCAAGTTTTAATTATCTTCAGAAAACAAAAAGCTCCTGCCAACACATGCTGGTTATTATCAGCAGCTGTTGTATGCTGACATACTCTTTCAGCATGGATGAGGCTCAGCTGTCCTAAAAAATCATTGTAAAATGTAAAATAGATTTATAATGATGTTAATTTCTGGTTAGATATTTAACTACTGATGTAATTCATACTGCATTTAAGTCTGCTTCTTTGTTTAAACTAAAAGAAAGTTATTTAAAACCAGGATTAAGAGGTGCAAATTGCAAATTTGCAAAATGCCAATACCAGGAGTTTAAAATATTGAAGTGTGGTGCTTTTTTAACAATCCACTAAAAACAATCAGATTCCATGTTACAAATTACAACAAGAATTTGTAACGAAAGTTACAAATTAATTTGCTGATTTAAGCAAAATCTTTATATGTCATCCCTTTATTAGCAGAAGTGGAGATCTTTATGGCAGTGGCAGTTGTCAAATCAGATGCTGCAATTATGTTTATTGCATGATTTAGCAGATTTTGGCTTTTTAATGGCACTAATGTACTCTTCAGTCTGAGACATCAATAAATACATGCGACAGTTATGCCTCAGAAATGTTTAGAAATACATGCAAGTACAGTAGATTTTTTTTCAATGTATCTTGGGCCTACATCTTCTCTAAAATGGAAAATTTGTGATTAGCTCTATTTTCCATTACCTTATATTCTCTGTGATCTATTTTAATTTTGCACTGAAAATACAAAAGATATAAGTCAATCT
This sequence comes from Lonchura striata, assembly GCF_050655825.1. Lineage (NCBI taxonomy): Eukaryota > Metazoa > Chordata > Aves > Passeriformes > Estrildidae > Lonchura > Lonchura striata. The sequence goes on from NC_140703.1 coordinate 68,716,757, forward strand.
GTAAAATATGTTGTTGGCACCAAAGCAATTTTGGACCATTTGTTGTTCACATGAGAGATTGACATAGATTTGATGGTTTCCATTCTGAGGCTTATCCTGGAGGGAAATGTTACATTCAGCAGACTGGACTCTTGACATTTTAAGTCCTTTAATATGGATTAAAAACATTCACGAGACTCCACATAGTTCTATTTCACTGAAATGACTATTGACTTCTGGACTTGAGTTTTCACTCAGTCTGTTTTTAATCAAACTGCAATCTACTGAAATACAGTTCAGGTTCTAGTTTTAAGCAGGACTCAGGTGACATTCTCTCAGGCTGTGTCCATGTGGGTACACAACGATGTCACACCAGCTGGGTAAGGCACAATATTCCTTTGCTGTCTTAGAGACCCAGAGTTCAGATGCCCAGAAGTGAAAGACCCTGTGCTGAAATAAATTATCTATAGCTTGCATAAAAATCCAGGAGCATCACAGTAGCACCTCTAAGTGCAAAAAATAATTCTGGTTGAAGTCTGACATTCAGAAACCATTATTTCATGTTTGAGATGTCTCATTTACTGAAACATCCTAAAACCCTCCAAAACTTAAATGTATAAGAACTGCCCAGGCAGCAAGAGAACTTTACAGAATTGCAGAATATTTTAGGTTGGAAGAGACATTGTGGGGTTGTCCAGTCCAGCTCCTGCTCAGAATGGAGACAGCTGGATCAGATTGCTTGGGACCTTGTCAGGTTTAGTTCTGAGTTCTCCAAGGACTGATACACAACTTCCAGTGTGCTCTGGGTAACTTGTGATGTTATTTGTTATTCACCAGCTTCATGATGAATTTTCTTTTCTCTTATGTCTGATTGGATTTAAAATTCTGCAACCTTATTTCTGTTGCCTTTCATCCTACAGTTGTGTACCTCTAAAAAGACCCTGGCTTCATTTTCCTGTTAAGTAGATGAAGCCACCAATTAGCTCTCCTAGCCTTTTCTTCTCAAGGTTAACAAACCCAACTCTGTGGAGTGCTTCAGCCCTCTGCAGGGCTTGGTGTGATATGTCCATGATATCCTTGTGCTGGGGAACCCCAAAATGAATGGAGTAGCCTGTAGTTTCACAAGTGTGGATAACAAAAAAGCAATCATGTACCTTGATCTGCTGGCTACATTCTTCCTAATGCAGTAGCCTAGTGTGAGGATGGTATCATTGGCCAAAAGGGCAAATTTATGTTCAGTTTGTTGCCAACAGAGCCTTGAAGGATTTTCTGCAAGGGCTGTCTGTCCAGTTAGCCCCAGTCTGTCTGGTTGCACAGGGTTATTCCATCCCAACTGCAGGACTTATGTGGAATGTGTGAGGTTCCTGTCAGCCAATTCCATCCACAAATTTGCTGAGAGTGTACTTTATTCCATCGTCCAGGTTGTTATTAAAGACATCAAACAGTATCAGCCCAGTATCATTGCCTCAGGGCTACCAATAATAACCAACGACCAGCTGGACTTTGTACTGCTGAGTACAAACTGTGTGACCAGCAATCCAGTCATCTGTCTCACCATTTGTCATCCATGTAATCTGTTGTTCACTTACCTGGTTTGGCTATGAGGATGCATGGGAGACCAAGTTCATGACAAGCCTCCTTGTTCTGTCTCCTTCCCTAACTAGTCCCTAACAGCCCATGGGTTATGGTATACTTAATGCTGTGTCTGTGAATGACCCAAGTTCAAGATCTTGCCCTATGGCATAAGCAACAGAAAACCTTTCTCACTTGTAATTTCTGCCAGCTTCAATTTTATATAAATTAATAACAATACATCAGCACAGATAATTGAACCAGAACTTCCAATTTCATTGATCTGTGCCATAAGCACTATGCTACACAGTCTCAGTAGACCTTCCAGTTGTGTAGTTTACATGGTATAGGATCCATAATTCATTGAATGAAACCAACTTGTGGTTCTGCAGTCTTTAAAATCAAAATAGGATGAAAGCAGAGAAAAATAAACTGACTTTGTAGCTTTGTTTATTTGTGATTTGTCTTGGTGAGCTGTTAATTTGTAGTCAGTCAAGTCCAATGAGTTGATGCCATTTGAATTAAGTTGTTTTATCCCAGCCTGAGGAGCTGCAGATTAGTCTAAGAAAATTTGGATCAAAGAAGAGATACAGGGTGAGAAAAGAGGGGAGTAACATGTCTGCTCCACCCTTCCCAGTATCTTTATTTCCAATGTACAGCATGAGGTGAGGCCACATCTGCAGAGCAATTGAACAAGGCACAACGGAGATCAAATACAAAGCAAATGAGGGATAAGGAGACAGACAAGGTAGGTAGGTCGCTGTTGTCACTAATGGAGGAGATAGAGGAGTCCTCCAAAAATATCCAGGGATACCGAATCAGAAGTTGTTTTTCACCCTGACTTCTGAGTTCTAGTCTTGCCCCAGGCAATGGTTAGCTGTATTTAAACTGCCATTATCTATCCAGGGCTACAAATATGACTCAGGTAAAGGAGGGCAAGTAAATGCAGGTCTACTGCAGGGATGTACACATAAGAAAATGCATGTACACAGGTTTTTAGTCTTATGAAGACAGAAGAGTTTGGAGCTAAAAACAGGCATCTAGTTATTGTTATCTACTTTTTTTTATATCCTCTGTCCTATCAGTAGAGGAAGGAAAAAAATCCCAGGAAACAAACACATTAAAGAAATTGCTTACTCTTTCTAGGAAACATTTAAAAGTCCAAAGACCATCACAGATATCTTTATATGATCAGTGTAACTGGACTGTAGGAATTAGGTTAGCCAGATAAGTAGTTTTATTTGCTTTAATAATAATGTAAATCACTTGTTTAAAAAAAAATAAAAAGTGCACCTCTGAAGCACTGGCTTTAAAATATTTTGACCTTAAGAAGCCTAAAGGACTTTGGATTATCAGGAGTTCACTGTGATTTTGTATCTGGAAAACCTAGAAAACTTTACTAGTCTCTTCTTAATTGTTATGTTTTGTACCACATCAAAAACTGTAAAAAGTTCCCACTGGCTAGCAGAAATAATTAAGCTTACCAATTTTTATAAATTGTACTTTTAAAGTTAAGCATCACCTTAAAGACTCATTTTTTTTTTCAATCTCCCTGACCCTTCTTCTCAGTGCATTTGAAACCTTTGAGGCAAGCCGAAGTGACAGGTATTCAGCAGCCTTAGAAAACCCTGGTGTCATCTCTGTAAATTGGAATCTGTAGCTGCTACTGCAATTTGAAGATCAGAAGATGGACACAGCAAAGCTCAGAGATTTTGATGGAGTACAGGTGGCAGCAGAGCATGAAACCAGAGCTACAGTTCCAGAGTCCCCAACACTGTGTTCAAGTACACTAGATCACACTGCCTTGCCAAAATAGAAAGACACACAAAAGGCATACTGGCTCTAAGATACTAGAATACTAATAAATACTAAAATTTATTTCATGGGGCCTTTCACCTACAGCTCTTTTCAAAGGAATTGGCAAGGGTACAGGCATGGCAGTAGCAAGATGACAGATGTAGCACCAGTGAGATGCATAGTATCTCTGCACATCAGAGAGAATGTACCAGTCAGGGCCAGTAGCTGGCATGGAGCACCCTGGGGAAAATCCTTGACCTGATACAAAAACTACACCACACAACACCTCTTATAACTGAACTGAAACCCTAACCTAAATTATCTCCATTGAAGACCTGAATGAAATTTCCTGTGCTGGCATCAGGATGGCTCTGAGTGAGTGGGGCAAGGGCTGGGGCTTGTTTCTGCAGCATTGGCTGTAACCTGGATGCTGGTCTGGAGAAGTGAGCAGCTCACTGCTCAGCCCCAGCTCTGGGCAGTGTCAGTGGGCATGTAATCCAGCTGAAATGCACATTCTCGCCAAAAGGGCTGGTTTTGGTTCCAGCCACTTCCCTCCTTTGGATCAAGGCTGGTAAAAGTGTGACTGCAGGATGACTCGTTCAGATCATTGGCCCAAAAGATTGTGATTGTATGGTTTTATTACAAGGTAGGTGGCAAGAATGTGTAGTGAGGAATGGGACAGCTCTGTTTAATGTCAATCAGCAGTGTTACTGAATTAAAAGCAAAGACTGTAGCTGCACAAGCAATGCAGAGAAAGGCAAAAAAGCAGCTGGGTGTATTGGATTTGTTTGCACATTTCTAATGTGTCCTTATGTCATAACTCAGCAGAATGATTTTAAATAGACATTTCAGAGTATCTTAGTTGGAAATCTAATTAAAATATGGCAAGGTTATGCACAGAACATATTTTAAATTGTTGTTCACATTTGTTTACAAGAATCCTGTAAAAAAACCCTTTTTCCCTTGCCTGGATTGTACTGCCTTTGTTATCTGTGGTCCACTGATGTTTGCAACTCTCTTGATTACTATTGAAAAGCAGTTATTAAATGGGGTGTTTCATTCTTAACAAAAGTTCCCTAGAAACTGGCAGGCCTAGAGGATTTAAAGGTCTCATTCTGAAATGCAGATCATATCTTTTTATTAAGAATTTCTTTGTGGATATTGGAAATGTAAAGTTGACATTTCAAGAGAGATCAGCACAAGCAAAGCACACAGTGCTCAGGAAGAGAAAAGCCAGATTCTTCTGGCATTATTCATAAAGAGAAATATTGGGACCTCATGTGAATCAGCAGGTAGGAGGCTGCAATGTGCCAGCAATATCATAGTGCTCTTTGAGCATGTTTGGGAAATGCAGAGGTTCAGAACAGGTCTAAGCTCTTGATTTAATTGCTTATCTATCTACTAGTCTCATTTTTCTCCTCTATTTGATTTATTTTGTTGCCTTATCACCCTCTACCATAAGAAATAACAACGCAGATTTTGGCCCTATGTTTTGCATCTGCCTACAGAGATAACTTTCTGTAACTGCCATTTTCATTTTGGTATTTTCCCCTTCCTTATCACACTATGCACATGCTCCCTCTTCCAAATCTCCTAAGAAAGTATGCTAGAAATGTGCCTTTACATGTTTGACAGAACTTGAGCATGCATAAGATCACTGATCATTAAAAAAAGGCTGTCTAAACAAAATCTTCCTTTTTTTTCTTTTACTTTATGGACTTTTTTTTCAGTGTTTATACACATCTTAATTTGGCTACACAGAGTCTGCTTGTATAGTTGCCCCTTTTACCCTTTTTTCTTTTCATTTTGCCTCCCTACTCTATAAACAAAATGGAAATGGAAATATGCCTTTAAGCTCATAATTTCTTTAAAAATCACGGATTTGGAATGTTTTTATTATGTATCAACTGTAGTTAAAAATACAAGTTTTATATTTGGGAGCCTTCATTGCTGCACATTTACAAATCAGAGAGATGAACACTCATATGCAGACACACTCATGAGCAAAAATAGCACGTTCCCAAGTGGTATCATTTGGGTAGGCTGTAGTACAAATTCCCTGGCAGCTGGGAAAGCAGGACAGAGTGCAAAGCAGCACTAACAGAGCTTCTGTGATAGAGGGGAACTCATCATGGCCCTCTAGAAGTCCCCTTGAGGGCCATGTGCTGTTCTTGGCAACAGTCTGGCCCTACAGGAACACCACCAGACTGGAATCAGGAAAATTTCCTAGTTTTGTGGTGTTACAGTGATTTACTTCATTTACGATGTTCTCAGCTCTTTTTCCTTTAGACAAGTGTGTTTTTTGTCTATAGCTTGTTCAAGAATGGACCATACCCATAGGAGTGTGGCTGCTTGGGAGCCCCACACTGCCATGCAACACATTTGAGTGCATCCTCCCATAATTTTAGTTGTTGAGGCACTGCAGAATTTTAGCGCATGTAGAATTAAAGCTCACTGAGGGCAGACTGAATTAAGGATTCTTGTCTACCCCGTGTATGTTCTAAGAAACTTGCAATACAGCGCAATTCAGTTATACATACACATAATATAGGCTCAATATGCCCTAAATAACTCTGCCATGTGCTATGGAGAAGATGCAACTCACCTAGGCAAGAAACTCTGTACTGCTGAGTTCACCCATGAAAATTTTGGGAGCACTACAGCAACAATGCATCCATCAGTCAGTCACATGTTTCCTTCCTCTCCCTGCAAGGTTTATTGCCAGTTCCACCTGTGAATGTCCCAGCTCAGACCCATGCAGGAGAGCTCTGCCCTGTAGGCACCCAAGGACAGCACTCCAGGCAGTGTACCACAGCAGCCTTAGACCCTTCAGTAAATGGTGTGACAGCCTATTGTGGGGCACTGTGGCTGTCCCTGCTAAGCTTCTGGGTAACACAGTAACTGAAAGACCTTTGGCTGTGCTCCCTTAGTTGCGTTACAGCTATGGCCAGGTGCAGAGCCAGTGCACAGAGATGGATTGTTTGTTCCGCAGTGGGTTGTGCCCTCCTTGCAACACGGCATAGATCCAGTCTAGGAGGTATTTGTGGGGTATTACAAAATGGCTTGTGACCCAAGACAGGAATGGTGAGATCACAAGCACTGAGGGACCGCTGGGACAGCAGCTGTTGCCTGTTGCAATCCCTGTGGCACAGCTGCATGCAGACAGGAATGTCTGGCACGGAGGGAGTGCACCAGTGAGGGGATTACACGCTCATGGAGATTAAGACAACCATCAAGTAGTTTTGCATAAGGCTCTTGAGGTTAGCCAGAGGCAACCATGCAGATACAAGTTTTGAACACCATCCCAGCCCAGAAGTTAGGTGCCATCACTAAACTGTCACAGGCTCCAAGAGTGGCTGCCTTGGTGTTAGAAGCCAATAAGCAGTTACCCTGTGGGGATTTGACAGAAGACCCAGGCATGATGCACTAGTAGCACATAAGTATGTAAGATGCTATATGCCTCAAGAGTTACTTTAGGAGACTTGGGCTGATGGTGGCAATATATGCTTGCCCTGAGGAGTACATCAGCAGAAAGGATTGCAGAAAGGTGGCCCCAAAAGCAGGTAGCTGAGGTTCTGCTGACAGTGTCAGCATGGTGCTGACATGCCCACCTGCTTGAGGAGAAGAAATCTCCTTTTGTTCTGAAGAGAATAATTACTTTTCTCAGTGTCTTGTGCCTGCAGTTAGCTGCTGTTTTTGTGTGTGAAACTGTATAATGGGATAATAGCAACTAGAGGAAGAAAATCCTATCACCGTTTTGGTTGGTGGGGAGCACATTTGTCTAACTGAAGGCTAGGTGCTGGTGCCTACAAAGGTGCCAGTGTGCTCAGTGTCTTCAAATGTACCCAGAAACTGCAGTTTTCCTCACTGGAGCTTCTCGATACCACTGTAGCAGGAAGTGCAGTGTGTGTGATGTCACCATTGTTTATTTTCACACTTTTTATGTGTCCCTGTTTGAGACTGAAATATGGTCAAAAGCTCTAGATACAGGCCTGTGCCTCTTCTTTCTTAGTTAAGCTCTCAGAATCTGGCATAGTTATGGGTCATAACATTTAATTAAAAAGTAGGTAAGCATTAAAATACCAACATTTCAAGTGTCCTCATAACAATTAAGTGGTACAGAATAGGCAAGAAAATTGGGAAGTGCAGTGTTCTTTGTAAGCTGAGCATCATGCAGTGAGCGATAATGGAAGAGGAGCCTCCAGCAGGGACACTGCCATCAAACACACAGTCTGTAGAGACAGGAACTCTGCATAAAAGCTTGTCCTAATTTGCCTGATCAAAGCTTTCTGTCAGATTCAAGTGCAGACCTTCTCCACCTAGGCTCTTTGTAGGACAATGTGTGCGTGGTGGGGGGAGTGTTCAAGAGCCTGTTCAACAAGTGCCAAGTGTGATTTGTTTAATGCCAAACCTGCTGTGTGTGGTTAGATGTATGTGCCAATGTCAAATATCTTAATCTGAGCCCTAAGTACTGATATAACTCTTTTCTCAGATGCACTGTCAAAGTTAGGCAGTGTATAAGTTCAACAAAGCTTGTGGCTTATGGTATCTTGTTAATTAATATCATTGCATTGCATATTAACTGCCTCAGTAGTGTCCTTATTAAAAATTTAGCTTGCTATTTCTACAGTAAACAAGATGATGTTTGCTTTGCAATAGATAACACAAACTAGTTCTTGAACAGTACCCCCGGCAAAGGCTTGTTTGTGGTGAGTTTGCACGTCAGGGTTCAGCTTTGTGCAGATTTTCTTTGGCTTAATAAGGATTGAATTTTTGCTGAAGCCTTTTCTTTAGTGAGCCACTAAGAGGCTCTCTTTCCATTACCCTGCTGCTTATATTCACAAAACTTGTAAGGGTTTAATACCTTTGAGCCATCTGTCTCTCTTTCAAATCAGCCAATTTGTTCAAAAGTTATTGGTGGAGGCAATAAGGAGCCTGACACAGGAAGGGAGACAGACCAGAAACACAAAGCCTGGCCATGTCAGAGGCATTTCCTTAGGAAATCAGTCTAAACATAGATTGCACCAAAAAATTCTTACATAAAGTCTTTGTCGGCTAGATCCTTTTCAATATAAGTTTCTCCAAGTTTTGAATTAAAAATTGGCTTATAAAAATAGGTAGAACAGAATTTCACCCTATAAATAGGAGCTTTCTCCTACTTTTCAAATGCAGCATGTGAGAAAGACCAAAACAAGGCCTGAGACCAAGAAGTGGTTCAAAAACCACCTGCTCAGTTAGAGGAACTGTCCAGCTGTGGCAGTGGGATCTGCTCAGAAACCTGCACCTGATGGACATGGACATCTGACTTGCCAGTTCTCAGACCTCTTCTGCAAGGCCATAATTTACATTTCATGTTGTCATATCTGTCCAGGAGCTCTGGCATCACCTGTTGAGCTCAAACCTGCTCACACTGAGTAAGTCTCTTAAATCAGCCCATGTTAGCTCAGAGAACAGTTCTATTTGCATTGCAGCCAGAGTACCATTGCTTCAGGCTTTCAATAGTCATTTGACAAAATAACTTTAGTGCTTCAAAAAGCTTACAGTAATGGCTCTAACTCTTATCTTTGTGCACTGTGTAGAGTTCTACCCAAACAAAGGAGGTTATGTTGAGCAACTGAGTGAGTCATTGTAGGTTCCAAACTGAGCATAGGCTTAGGAACAACATTTGGTTACAACAGATGGGAGGAGCACATGCTAAGAAAGATATTACTATCAGCAATTGAACACATAGCAAGGCCAGAGGCAAATGATATGTACATATGGCTTCTGTATGAGTACATACACAGTATTTCTTCCACACTCAGTAATTAAAAATAAAAAATTAAAACATTGCCTAGTTGGAAAATTAGGTTTCTCACATTAAAAAAAGTGGTATATAATTTCATTAGATGGTAAAATAAGACTATCATGTAACATTTGTCTCCACTTTCCCTATAATAGGGCTAAAATATTCTTAGGGCATAAATAGCAATGGACTTGAGTCATAAGTGAATAGTTGCTGCATTATGTTACGGTACTGCAGCAGGGAAGTCTTCATGACCATATGGAAAGCCTACACCCAGGGCTGACAAGGAATAATAATAATCCCACAAAACAGGCCACCAAGTGCACTGGTGGTACTCCTGGGCATCTGAGAAACAGTCTGGTGCTGCAAAAAAATCAGAATTTTCATTTTGTCATATGGGGTATGGCTACCATAGCAAATACCTCATATGTGGATCAAATATCCTGGTCAGAGGTTGAAGCAAGCTGGGGCTTCTTTGCCACTGGGGCCCCATGTCAGGACCCTAGAGGTGTCACCCCAATATAGACTTTACCCTTGGGCTGCTTACCTTGTTTGTCACTCTGTGCTTTCTGGTTTATTAAATTATGATACAACACAGTGGAACAGATACAGTAAGACAGCCTTTCAGCATTAAATCCATTTTGTAATAGTTTCATGCCTGGAAATTCATTTAAGATCTTTATCACCGCCCAGGTTGAATCAGGCCAGAGGCATTGGGCGTATTTACCCAAGTGTGGTGTCTCAGGCACAGGCAGCCCCCCACACCAGGTATAAACAACATCTCTTACCTACCCCTGCAACGAGCAGGTGTTTTCATTCAGTGGCAACAGCTGAATAGGATTGCAAAAGCTGTACGTGCCAGTCATCCCATGGCAGGGTGAATTCTAATGACCTGCCTCTCTGTTGTGTCTCATTTATGGGAGAAGCCGTCACACAGCTCATCTAAGTGAATTTAGCCCCATTTGTACTTGCCTGTCAACTGTCTAAGCTCTTGTTTAAGCATCTTGCTTATCACAGCAAGGAGGTACTAAAGGTTATTGTTGTCCTGTCCTTTTTAATTATAGCTGGACAGTACTTTAATAAATGGAGACAGAAGTAAACAAGTTTCAGAATAGGAAATGAAGGATTGTATTGTACTGGAGCTGCTACTTAGCATCCCACAAATCAGTCAGCTGGTAGCTAAAACATGTTACTACTGAGGACCTGCATTAGCAGTAGCCTTGTTTCCAAGCCTTTGATATATATATATATATATGTATATATAGTCTTTGCCACCTTATTAATATTCACAGGATGAGAGAAATATAGCCATGAATATCTATCTAGCAATAGACCATTTCACAAAGACACAAAAGTATTGATTTCTATTTTTTACTGTTCAGTGATGATTAATTTCTCCACACCAGTTGCCATAATTAAGGCTCTTTCTCCTGAGCAGATGATAGCACACCACACAGGCAGGGGTTTGATGCAATGAATAAATCCAAATCTTACACCCCAGCTCCCACCTTTTAGTGAAAGTGAATGATATGTGTATGTATATATATAAAATCAGGATGGACATGGATGTTTGTATTGCTGACATGCCCTGGGGTCTGAATTACTGGGTAATTAATATTTTCTGACAGTGTGTGTTGACTAAGAACCTTTATGGGGCTTGTTGGCCCCAGGATCCAGATGCTGCTTAGGCCATCCACATGCTGGGGCAGATGTAACTACTTAGGGGTGCTGAGCAGAGCCAGAGGCTGTCACAGCTCCTTCAGAGAGGCTGGGGACAGAACTGAGCATCTTAGGCTGTAAATTAAGTGTTTGTTTTGTATACTCCATGTCACTCTAGTTTCCCGCATTAACCCAGTGAGAAAATCAGGCAGCTCAATGCTGTTTTGCATTACTTTTATTTCTTATTTCATTTCTTCATGTCTCTGAAATAGGATTTTGTTCTAACTTGGAGTATTCCTTAGAGCTCAGTGAGAACTGGGAAATATTTTCCTAATACTGAGCAATTACCAATTTTTTTGGATAGAGGTCCTGCAGAAAATCATGTCATATGTGTGTCTGGTTTGAGAACAATCAAAGTGTTTGAATTTACATTTATATGCATTAAAATTACCTTTGGACTGAGATTAAGCCCAGAAAGCACTACCCAAAGCTACTACCTTGACAGAATTGCTAGAATTTCTAGGAAATGTAAATGAGGGTTAAGAACTGAATTTGTTGTTGAGCAAATATCTTTACAGCAACTAACACTAAAGTAAGTAAAGTGATGAAGTTGAAGTTCTCTTGCATGGGAGAGGTAGGCTGCAAAATCCTCTGTTAACTGCAGTTGTGCTATATGCTCAGTCTTCGGCAATGGAAAAATGGGCTGAGAATAGGCAGAACAAGAGTGAGGGACACTGGCTGGAGACTTGGGTTTGTAGAAGTCTTGCAGCCAAAACTCCTGGATGAAGCAGTGCCTGGTAGGAAGGGCTGCATGGGCAGGCTAGGGGTGGTGCTTTGCCTTTGGACTGCGAGGATCTTCTCTGACGCCTTTTTCCCTCCTAGGATGATTTAATTCAGGTTTAAGCAAGTAATGTCAGTGCCAAAACTCCTGTTCAGATCCATGTCCAAATCATTCTCAACCACTCTGATGAGCCGTTTGTGTGAAAAATGACAGGCTGGGAGTTCTGCCTTGTAGTACGTTATTAGAAAGGAAGGGAGTGTCCCCTGCTTTCAAGAAGAGAGAGGCTTCCTTCATGTTTTACTCATCACTGAAGATTTATTACATTCAAATAAATGCTTTTTCTTCTTAGGCATCAGCTTTGGAAAACTACAATGCTACATTTTCAAAGCCAATTTAGGTCTTGTGGTGTACAGTTTAATAAAACAACTCTGTTAGGGACATATCTGTGCAAGAAAAAGTACTAATTTGAAAAATTTGGAAATATTGCTTAAGTTTTATTTCATTTTTATAATAAGAAGGTGCTAAATATATATAAAAAGGCAGAAATCCCAAATGTAATGGTTATATATCATTTGAATAACAATAGTATGAGTTATAAATATATGCTTACTTTTTAAAGATAATAGAATTGTGCTTCTTGCAAATTAAGTAATTGAAATGTGATTAAGGAGCTAGTGCAGTTTTAAAAAGCCTTCTTGTTACAATAAGAAAGACAAAACAAAGCTTTGTGCTTTGTTTCATTTTAATGGGTTAATCAGCAATTAGAAAGTAGAAAACAAGTTGGTACCCAGCTCTGTACCCTATCCTGGAAGTAATAGTTGAGCATTCAGAGAACGACAGACTCATTTTTATCACCAAAGGAAGAAAATTACAGCCATAAACTGTTCTTTACTGGAGGCAAAGTCATGGTTTGTTGCTGGATCTCAGTGTCTCTGGTCCTGGTCTCAGTGCTGCCCCCTTTCCCAGGCATCTGGCAGTCAGTGATTTGTAAGTTTCAATTAAGTCACTATAAAAAATGAGTAGCTTGAGGGTACTGGTTTATTACTGGTATCCAACTCTGTTTTCATTTACTAAATGACATTCTGAAAGCTTCTATTCTGAACATAATCACCTTAGGGTATGCACTGAGCACAGCCCTGGATGATTCAATTATTTCTGAATGCTCTTCTCTCCCCAGAACATAGGGCTTCGCACATTAGCAGCATGTTTAGTGTTCCACAGTTGTTCTCTTTGCACTCATCAGGGTTTTTCCAGGAACAGGCTGGAAGTATACAACTTGCTGCTGTGTCTTGAAAACATGTAACCATTATGTTTCTCCTCAAAGTAGCTGACTTCCTCAGATGAGTGTATTAAAGCTGACAGATATTTGTATTTTTTTTTTTCTTTTAAATGGTGCTTTCCCCTTACTGCGAAGTAGGTTTATGAAACCTTTGCATATTTCTCATAAAGTTTATTATGGAAATTTATAGGACATTATTTGTCCACATGAATTGTCAGGTAAAATACATTTTCCACAAAGTTTTCTGGGAAGCTGCTGTGGAGAATCACAATCACTATCAGCATGTGCTGTTTCCAAAACTGTTCCATATTCTGCAGGACAAAAACAGACCAGACTAAGAGATGAACCATGGACCTTAGAACTACAGCAAGTCTGCAATCCACAGATTAGAGCTGTCAAAAAAATTGCAGAGCTGTGTCAGTAAGCTATATAGATGAGGAAAAAATGCTGGAAAGAAGGAACATGTCAAAGCCCACACATCTTTTCTGAAGAGACATCAGGAATGAATGTGTTAACAAGTGCTGAACTTCAATATTTTTGGTTTTATACAATTTTCCAAATTTCAGTTCATTACATAGGCAACTTCTGAGTATCAGGACAACAGCCTCATGTATTTGAGGGTTTCTTCAGCTGTTAGTGAAAATCAGAAGATCACATATTAGCTAAGTCAGTAGTTATCCAGTGTAATTTTGTGCACTCCTGATCCCCCAGCTGCTGTGGTTCCACTGCCAGTACTATGCTGGCATATCTCATATCTCTGAATGGGCATTTCCCCCTCCTGTCTAATCTAGGTATACATGCTCAAAGTAAGTTTGAAGTCTTTTTGCCCTCTGCTCTGCTACTCAACACTTCAGCCGCCTCAGCTGCCCCAACTCAGTCCAAACACACACACAAGAGTATTGCTGGGCACACTGGTATTTCAGTCTCTCAGATTTTAAACTCTCTCAAGCCTTTTGTGGCTGAGACATGTGATGGGCATGAAACTTTTGGTGAAATCTTTCCATATTTGACAGTATTCTGGTGAACCAGCGTGTCTTTCAATATCTTAGCTGGTGAACTGCTAAGGAAGCCAAAGTCCCTTGAGCTGTACAGGGCCAAGTTTCCAGATTCCCTGTGCCCTATTCATGATCTTGGAAATCATGGGAAAGGCTTTCCTATGTGCAGCTAAGGGCACTTCTGTTCATATGAGGGTCTTCTAAGTTCATGGACTCAAGATAAGTGACCTCAAAACACCTCAGAACTGCCAAGACTGGAGCTCATGACAGGCACTGGCTGCTCCTGGTGTAGCTGTTGTCAGTGACCTGGCTCTTGATTTCATATCAAAGATTGTGTCGTTCATGCCCTTCCTTCAGTTGGAAAATCAAGAGGCATTAGCAAAGACCAGAGCTAAGCACTCTTTTTCTGGTATTTTTGAGAGATGAATATATTAGAATTTAATTTTGAAAGAAAATTTAGAAAAGTCACCTTTGATCCTACAGAAAATGCAACTGAATTTCTGCATCTCCTGCATGTTGCAAGTAGTGCAAACATATAACTTTCCCAGCTGGCCAACAATGCCAGAGCAAATGGAAGAACAGAAGAAATCAGTATCTGAGAGCCTCAGGACCAACAAAAGCTTACAGAAGATAGAAGCAGAGATGGCCTTACTGAAGACCAGAAAATCCATCCCTTTTTTTCCTATTTTCTAGCTTGAAAATAGATTTTTTAGTTATACAAGAACATGAATGGTGCACTAATTGCAAAAGCATGGATGTTTGCATCCACTCAAGCTTGGCAAACAAAACTGTATTACAGCTTAACTTCTATTGCTTCTGTGGTGCATGTGCTGTTGCAAAAAAGCTGGAATACAAGAGGAAGTTAAGGCATAAAATATCAGTTGAGGCTTTGTGAAAACATTGCTAAAATCTTGCCATCTGTGAAGGGGTGAGGTTTAATATTTCTTCCATCTGCAATTCAATGAACTTGTACCAATTGAAATCTGATTAAATTAAAGGGGTAGTCACTTCCAATTATTTTTATTAATGACCATGGATATAATCACTGTAAACATAGAGTTTCTGACACTTAATAGAAAGGTTTGACCTCATAAAGCTTAAACCCATTAGTTCATTTAGCCTGGCCTCCTGTCTATCTAATGTGTTGAAAACAGAATTTGGTTGTTTGGCTTCAATATCCTTCCCAGAAACTCACCCTGTATTGACTAGGAGACAAATTTTTTTAAAAATATAATGTATGAAAATCATATGCTTAACTGCAAATTTGAATTTGTCTGTCCTCACATTGCAGACATTTACTTGTGCTTTCTTTATGGAATGAAGAGATTTTCACTGTCAGATATCACTACATTCTGACAGAACTATTTCTCAAGTTTGAGTTTTTTTAGATAGGCAAAATTACTGCTCCTAACTGTGCTATTACTTAATCCAGTATATAAACAATTCCTATAGCTGTTTTTTGAAACCTCTCAATTTTAAAAAAAAGGATGTCAAATCTGTCCTAAACATCGCTGCCTGTTTATTATTTCCCTGACATATCCTTAGAGATCAAATTACACAGCATTTCTTTCCACAGCATTACACAGCTACTTCTTTACCCAGACTGTTTTAGAATCAATGACTTCATGATCACATAATCGTTTCAAAAGATGCAGTCACTCACCTGAAGAAAGAATGAGTTTACATCCTAAGGGCAGGGGCTCTTCAGCTGGATGGAGGGCAGGCAAATGCAGGAAAGTTGCTGATTATGGGGAAGAAAATTGATTCTAAGGAAAGCTTTAAAATCCCTTTGTGGCTGTCCCGGGGCAGTATTTTGGATTCTGAGGTTGGCAGTTCATCAGGAAATAGAGGAGCAGGAAGTATGAGGGCTTTTGGGTAGGAAGTGAGTAGCATGTGCCTCCTTTTTGTTGGGATGGTATCCTGTGGGTTTTATTGCTCACAGTATGGATACACAGTGATACTGCCCTGGTAGTGCTTCTATCATATTTTCAGTATGTTTCTAGTAATTTCAATGGGAAAAAAAAAAGGTATATTTTAAGTGGAAAATCTCTTTCACATACATTCCAGTCAGAGTCAGCCTCTTGAAAATCCATTTAAAGAGCAAATAATGGGCCTCTGAAAAGAGAAGCAGGAAAATCTCAAAAGCACGAAATTCAGTGATTTGGAATAAAGGAAGCTTAAAACAGACAACATCTGTTGTTTTCAATCCCATGGGATTTTCTGCTTTTTTTTTTTTTTTCCAAATCCCACCCCTTAATGAAGAGCAATGTCAGATTTAGAAAGGAAAAAAAAATTATTTATACAAAATTAGAAACATCTGGCAATCTGAAATCCTTGAGTATGTGTCTGCCAGTGTCTGCTCCAGATCTGTCTTTGCTAATGGAGAGAGGTCCAAGTATTGTGTCATCACAACAGTTTACAAGTGCTACCATATATTTAATCAGTCTACAATGGGATAAGTATTTGTTGGAGAAAAAGAATTTCAGTTTCATTTTTAATGGCCAAAGCCAGATGCAGAATTGGACCCAGAAGCTTGGTGGAATTGCTGTGGTATATATACAATAGCATAGCTGTTTAAAATAGTTCTGGGATCGTACAATTTCAGGAAAATGCAAAATGTTTCAAAGAATAACCAGGGTTATTAAGATACTGCTAGAAATAGCTTTTTATAGTCAACAGGTTTTTTTAATGCTATATTTCAGCATACTAAATAAATGCATATGTAAACCACCTTCTGTCAAAATAATTTCTGATATAAACTTTGTTTTCCTAAAGTTTTGGAAAACTTTAAAGTAGTTCTGAGATATTGAATCAACATACCGATGTCTTTACAATGTAATAGATGGCACTGCAGAACTCTTCAATTATCCTCTGCTTTCTACTTTTTGTGTTAGAAAAGGAAGTGTAAAGGGAAGGAATCTGAAAGTAGCTACAACACTTCACACTTTCTGTTGCTGTAGGTATGGGAGTAGCCTTTTGGTAGTATAAGCTCATGACATGCACTGGCATATTTTTATACATTGTGCTATGAAGCCAGAAAAGAAAACTGCTGAATTATATCACAATCTGATCTACGAGCAAACTGACATGCTATGCAGATTTCTGGCTTAAGAGAAGAATTAAGTTGATTGTGTGAAATAAACCTGAGGTTTTTGCCAGAAGTACATCCAAAATTTAAATTCTATCATTTGGGTGAGTAAAAATTCATGCACCCTTAACTCTGTGAGGGAAACCAAGGAAAAATCTTTGGATGCCTTTTTGACAGTTATCTTGATTGGAGGGATTTGTCTCTAAGTTATTGCTATTCCTTGCTCAGCAACTTGCACTGATCACAAATGCCACCAAGCCAACATCTCTTCCTCATCTGAAAATCCAATTACCATTATTTTTTAAGTCACCTACCTTGCCTATATCCTTTCTTGCTGTTGCAGCCTTTTGGCTGGCCTTCAGAATGCAGTTCAATTGCAATTATCCTCTTGCACAAAGCTTTGGCAATTCTGACGTGCCGACTCTCCCTGCCGTCTGCCTTGACATCCATGCAACACTGCAGCTCTTCTGCACCCATTTGCAAAGATCTGTAAACCTTAGGGAGCCTTCACTGTTTGCAGTCCAGAGGTACACAGCTCAGCTGCTGAAACTCTGTGTCATAAGGACAAAGATTTTGAAGGATGGCTGTATGGCCTTCTCAGAGCTGGTGAAGCCATTGCATTTCACTCCGTGGACACATGCAGGAAGGACCATGAAACAGAGCACTTTTCTTACAGCCTCCCTCTTTCCCCCAGGAATTATAGTCTTGTTTGCCAAGCCAAATGAAGACCTGGCAGGGGGAAATGCACGTGGTGCTAAGCAAGTCCTTCCCTTTGCACATATGTACTGTTACATGCCTATAGCAATAATAATTCTAATTTCTCCATGAGCTGCACTGAGGAGTGTTTTCAAGATACAGATCTCTCTTAAGCTCCTTCACAGAGCCTTTATAAGCAGTATGTGTATAGAAAGAATTCAACAGCATCACAGATACGTTTGTTAAAGTAGTGTATGGTGGAGTATTAGGTAATGAAAAACTTAGTCATGTAATTTCAGCTTTGATTTCCATTCTTATTAATGCTGCTAACACATCTCTGATAGAGCTGAGTTGCAGTTGTACAAGGGAGGATTAGCTTGATTCCTAGCTTTATTAATGATGCTGATACTGTTATTTTATTAAGGTTCTTGTTATTTTTGCTTATCTTGGACAGCTCTGAGAGGTTTTTTTATGCAAGTAAAAAGAAGGGGCATGAACTCTGTGGTAAATCCACTGTCTCAGTTTAATATTGACAGCTTTATCTGGACTTAAGCCACTGTATATAGAATCCAAATCTGAGCTGAGTTCTGACTGTGAGCACGTAGGAATTTTTTTTTTTTTTTTTTTTTTTGTGAATTTGGTAGTGTTTCAATGTTTGCTGTAGTCTTGCAAGTCTAGATGGTTTAAGGTTCATTCACTGTGTGAGCTGGCCATCTGCTCTCAGTAATTGCAAATTCACTTCCAGTATTAATGAACTGTTCCTGTGTTCTTGCATTTCTCTGAAATGCCTCCGGCAACTGTTCCTTCCCCACACAGAAAAGTCACAGCAGCTGTGGGATTCACAAGGACCTCAATGCTTGTCTCTTGCTACACTTCTGGCAGCAAACTGCAAAGTGCAAATAACTTTTCTAACTACCTAATAACTGCAAACCCATTAAGTGTAAATTCTGTGACACTAGGAAAAAAAAAAAAAAACAACCAAACCACTTGCTTTAAAAGAGCTTTAATGGGATTAGAGACTGTATGAACACCTGGGGTTGCTCTCAGGGCTGCCTAACTGGAACACATTAGAGATAAGGACCGAGCTTTTCCTTGAGTGTTGGCCAGAGGGACTTGAAGGTCCCAGTGGAGCTGGGGTTGGAAATGTGAGGATGTGCTTCCACATCTCCAGGCACCCCCCTCCCTCATACTTGGCTTCATAAAATGTAAAAACACTCGTGCCACTTCCTACTTTTTTTTTTTTTTTTGCCAGCAAACCACCAGACTTCTGTTTTCTTAACAACAACAACAACAACAACAAAATAGTTGTCTTCATGAATGTAGCCAGATCAGTCTTAAATTTATTTACCCTCCTTTGATAAAGGACCAGTCCCAGCAAGAGGCCCAGACACTGCTTTGTACACTGCTTCCAGCACACTGGTTTGGTGTGCAGGTGTGCTGCACCCTTCACAAAGTGTGTGTTGGTCTCCTGCTCTGGAGCTGCTGTCACAGCATGAGCTCCACTCTGACATCCCTGTGTGCCGCCTCAGGACAAGCCAAGTGCCACAGCCCAAGGATGCCCATCACTGTGTGGGAGGGCTGTCAGCCTCCACCAGGGCAAGGGACATCAACCCAAACAGCATTGAGGTACTTACCAACAGCTACCACTGAATATCCTTATGAAATGCAAAAGCCAAAATCCTCTTCTTCCACACTGAACTGCCTGAGTTGTACACTTGGACACAAACTATCTGATCGCTAGTTTCCTGTAAAATGGCCACCCAAGGATGCAGTGGCACTCACATTTTGCATTATACTTTAATGCTTTTGAGATGTCTGACCACCAGCCAGAAGGTACTTAAACCCACATTCTCTAGTCTTCATAGAATGTTTCACCACAAGGTTGCCAAGTACTTGAAAGCAATACAAGGCAAATAAATATATATTTTTACTAAGGTCACTGGTTTTTATTGGGCTGCCCTGAAATGTCATTTTAGGAATTGTGTGACATTTATGCTATTTAATGATCTGTGGCACAAGTGTGGAACATAACAAAGGTTGCAGGAGACACAAAAGTATTTAACTAATCCAGATGGCAGAACATAAAGGAACTTAAAATGGGACATAATTAAGCTAGGTGTATTCACACCAAAGATGAAATTCAACATCGCAAAAAGCAGGGCAATCAATAGCTATGAAGAATAATCAGATCTACATTGACCCTTTGTAGTTTTTTAGATAACCTGTCACAAGCTTGCAAGAAGAACATTTAGATGTGATTTCCAGCCTTAGGCTCTCTAAGGGCCTTGTTCCTGTGCCTCCTGAGGAAGCCCAGAGTTGATGTATTCCCTTTCAGCACAGCTCTGAGCAGGTCTCCTCTCCTAATTTTCATCCATTTCCCTGTGTCCCTCACAGAGGAGTGGGATATAATCTCTGAATAACCAGCAAAGTCCCGCTTGGAGTTAAACTGGAGAAACTGAGTATTGCTTCTTTTTGCCATACTACCCCTATGTGTTTCTTAGTGTACTGAGAAACACCCTCGGATTTCTTCCCCACAAAGCAGCCTCCACGGTGTTTTTCTGTGCACATGTGTTTGTTGCTGCAGTTCTCCAGCAAACGCTGCTCATTAAATCCCCCTCATGCTTGGCATCCTTTCTGTTGACTGCTGCAGCTTGCCAAGCTCCAGTGAGTGATGTTCAAAAAGCACAATTAATTTTAAAAGTGACCCATTAAATTTGGCTACTCATTGTTTACTTTGGGCTTGTCACAGAGGAGTAGCTTCCCTCCAGCCAGCTGTGGCTTCTCATTTTCCTGATCACACTCCTCATCCATCTCCTCCTCAGCTTTCCAGCTGCTGTTGAGCAGAGCTACCCACAGCAGTTTCCCACTGGCCTGTCAGGACTGCGGTGCCTCGCTGCACTAAGGAAGCGTTAAGGTTTTAATGTCAGAAGGAAATATGTCTCGTTTTTTAGCGCTTCCCATTGCTCATCTCCCCTTCCCTGGGCTGTGACAGCCGGGCCAGGGCGGCGTGCGGCCTCCGCGGCCTCTAGCGGGCAGCGGCCGGAGCTGCAGGGCCCGCCGCCGCGGAGCGCTGGGGGCCGGCGTGCCCTGGGCTCCGAGGAACACGGCTCGGGCGAACGCTCCTCTGGGCGCGCTGCCTCCGCCCCTCGCTCCCGAGCCTGATTGCGGGCTGGTTTGGCAGAGGCGCGGGGATTTCGCAAGCAGTGCCTCCAGCGATTGTGTCAATAGGTGTGCCCGTGTCGAGGGGGAGCTTTAACGCGTTTTCTAGCAGCAAGATTTTTATTGTGCGACTTCGCACGGTACAAGACACCAAAAATCGTGGCATCAGAGAGGGTTTGCATGTATGGGAAAAGCTGCTTTGAAATCCCTTGTGAGTCACATTTCTACATGTGCCCACAGAAATCCTGACCTTTAGTTTTGTTTGATAATTTGATTATTGGAGACTTAAAGAATATGTCTTTTCCATGACACCGTCAGATAGTCCTGCTGGGAAGGGAGAGGGGAGACTCCATGTTGCTGGGACTACCCAAACCATCACAGCGCACTGCCTTTGTTGGTTATAAACCTAAACACAAATACTGTATTTTCGTTCTGCTTTTAGCTTCCCTCTTTAGACTGGTTTATAACAGCAGTCATTAAATATAGCAAATAAAAACGAAGCTCAGAGATGGATTCCTCATCAGAGTTCAGAGGAGCGGTTTCCATATGTCAGTAGGAACAAAGGAATTAATTTAGACCGCTCAAAACTTACTTACAAAGTGGCTGCACATGTGATACGTTTTCTTTTCTTTGTTTTTGCTTGGCTGTATTAAAGATAGGAGAAAAGATATGGCTGGACTGCAGGCTCGCTTTGGGTTAATCCAACAAGCAGTGCTTCAAGTGAACAAACGGAAATGTGTTGTCTCCTTAATCATGGCTTGCTTCTTGCAACATTTTTCTTTGAAAATCTCTTTCTCAAGTCTCAGGTTGAATGCCTTGGTTTACTTAGAGCATCCAAAAATATTTTTTAAATATAGTGAGATGGATTTAGATTGAAGTTGTAGGAAGTTGATCTCTAAATGTTACTGAAGTGGTTAGGATGGGATTTTCATTTTAGAAGCACTTATTTCTCATGTGTTGCAAACACTTGAAATGACAGAATTACTGGTAATGACTTTTCTGAGTTCATACCACAAATGCCAAGCCTGAAAAGACTGAAAATGACTCACATGGAACCATTCTGCTTTGTCCTTGGAAAAAGAGTATTTCACAGAGGTTTTTTTTACCCTCTCTTTTTTCCTAGAAGTGATTTTTGTAAACAAAACCGCAGTGTGGCCTTTTAGTGCTAGGAAGTCTTTGTTGCTTTTGCCAAGAGAGTTAGAGAAGGACAAGACCAAGTGTGGCATCATTCGCTAAATGTGGTATGCAGAAATAGGTCTAATTGGGACCATGTTAGGAGGTAGTAGTGTATTGTAAGTTAAATCAAATATTGCTGTCTCAAACTCTTCTGAAAAATCCTTTCTTTCTGATCCCTTGTACTAATGCTCTTCATTTATAAAACCCAGTAGTGGCCTCTGCCTTGGCTGCATTGGTTGTAAATGATAGTCTCAAATGTCTGGGTACCTTCCCAGCACTGACATACATAATCAAGATCTTTATATCGAATCTCACTTTGCAGGAAATTACTTTGGGAGAATCCATCATCTTCTTTGCCCAAAGCTGCATAATGTACTGCCAGTTTTTGTTTTTCTTTCATTTTTCCCCCTCTGTAAATCATGCTAAAAGATTTGAAGGATCATGGTAATAGAAATATGATTAGTGAAGTTTTTTCTGCATGTGTCGTTGAAAGAAAATAAATTTGTCAATAGCACAACTGACCAAAGAACCAAAGTCAGATTTTTTGGATTTCTGAAAGGTCAGGAAGACAATGTTTCATATCTCAATTATGCTGAGTTTTGTTCAAAAAGAATCTTTGCATGTTTAAAAAATAAATTTTATATAGTGAAATAGTCACCAACCAGACTCATTTGCTTTCTCTTCAGTCAGTGTGAGGATAAGAGAATCACACACTGAAGGGCATTGTTAACAAGGAGAATTCATGCCCATTTCCCTAAGTGACTGTTCAAAATAAACCTCTGCTGTCTTGATTATAGCCTATTAAGCTTCAGACCAGCATGTAAGCATTTTTTCTCCTGATGTTTGAGGCAGGGATGTGCAGAAAACTTTGTTTTTTTTTCTTGGTTAGGGACAATTTTCTCCTGTGATAGGTACTGTTCTTAATTTTAACAAATCCCACCTTAAAATCTCTGACAAATGCATGATACTCTGTGAGAAGTGTGAGTGGAGCTGGTTTTGTTGCAGGAGGTCTTATGTATATGGATGTCTTGTGAAAACTTAATGTTTTCAGTGGAAATGAAAGAGGAGGTGCTGGGACATTTGTTTCCTCTCAAGCTCCAGACTGCATTAGTAAAGGTAGTAAAAAACTTGTACCAGGAGTGCTGCTTTGTGGAGAGCTCTGCTTGTCTGATTTCCTAAGTATGGCTATGAATTTTTGTATGTAAATGTAGGAGCTGAGTTGCCACAGTGTATTTAAGGCCGAACATCCTTCACTCAACAAATTTTATTTGTTTTATTTGTTAACACTTTATTGTATTTGTTGAGTGAAGGATTTAGGCCTTAAATGCTGGGAATATTCTGGCCATAATTTTGAAATGTCTGCATTTAGATGCTGTTATTTATTTCTGATCTGCAAATGTATTTTGGTCAGGCCTTAAGAAAATTAGTATCAGTAGCACATCAACTTTGAGATTCCATATATCCTATGGAATTACCTTGATCTATTTGACAGTCTCAGATCCTGCTTGCTCATAAAGAGATGTTTGGGTAGATAGCAGTCTAAGTCAGATAAATAACCTGAAGTAGTCACAGACCTGGCATTAAGATCTGATGGTGATTAATCTATACTTAGTGCTGCGACACAGTCAGCTGTTGTAACTACAGCTACTGTGAGAGACAAGTAATTTCACCCTGGGCAGTGACCATACCTGTTACAAAAATTTCAGTAGTCCCACTAGAGCAGCATTTGGAAGGAGGCCCTTGAAGTCTTAGGCAGTACAGGATGTGTTCTCAGCCTTTTACTGCTCCCCAAGCCAGTGGTGCTCTAGCACTTGGCTGGGTATTTGTGGAACACTCTGTTTCCATATGTATTAGTGCTCGAAACCATTAAGTGTTCCACAGCTCTTTTACAAGAGGAGTAATTACATCCTGTTGGCAGAAATTACTCCCGCTGTTTAATTTGGAAACCGTATTCTTTGCCTCCAGCCTTGTGTTGCTACACGGCAAAGAGTGACTGCATTTTCTGCCCCGGGTGGTGGCACTTCTCTCTGACATGTGCATGGGGGATGATAGCAATGGTGGTGCTGTTCCTCAGGATGACATTTCAGGTTTGTCTGTGAACAAGTCAATTTTAAATGGTTCAGGCGTATAGATTCCAAAATCCAACTTTTATTCACAGCAACAAAACTATCTTTTCTAGCTCTCAATTCCCTGCATAAGGGATGCTGGGTCAGCCCCTGGTTGCATTGGGTCTTGAGGCAAATGCTGATGCTGAACTTTTCTCTCTTACTCTGTCATTTTAAAGCCTTTTATGTACAGAAGGAAACTAGCACTGCAGATGATTATTGTCTACTAATGGTGTTTTTAATTACTGATTTTCAGGACACCCAATTAACTTTCTGCTGAAAACAAGGATTTTTTTTCCTCCCTTGAAGCAAGCCAGTGATTTATATTTTAATATCAACTTCTTAAGTTTTGACTCATGCAGCAATTCCAATAATTTTTATTTCTGAACTCTTTGAAGTATTTTAATATACTAAGGAAATACTGTGCCTCTGTCATCCACAAAGTGAACTTCATGTTAAGCAGGGCTTGCTGTCATTGAAGCATGGCAAGTGCCATTTTTGGGGCCGTTGAGATACCTTGTCACACAGCATCTCCTTAGTGGGAGCGTACAGCCACACTGACCAGGCCCAGCCTGCAGGAGCACTGAGGCGAGGGGACGTGCCATTGAACTGAGCGTGGCACTGCTAGTCCTTGGGAAGAGGAGTTTGCTGAAGAGTGTTTGGAATCAGGATGGAGTTTATCAGCTGACCAGTTTGTTCAAACCAAAGGGAATGGTGTTGGGCCAGGCTCTGGGAGCCCCAGCTTTGCCCGTAGACAAGCGGGAGATCGGCAGTCCTTTGGTTGCGTGATGAGTAAAGCAGAGAGTCACTGCTTGGCTTTCATAAGTGAGACTCAAGCTGTAGAGTCCAGAGCTGAAAAACATTTATATTGGCTATTAAAAGGGAACACATGTGACACAGAGATATGCCATGTTAACTCCAGAGATTTTCCAACAGAAGAAAGACTTAATGAGGACCAAGTGTAAATGAGAGAGTTTTTCTGAAAAACAAGTTAGGTAATGCATATTTTGATTCTTCAAATAATGTGTTTGATTTAAAATGCAAAAGTGTATGGCTTTCTCATCAGGGGGAGATAGCACAACTGTCCTACTTTACGTAACAACCACAATACTAAATGAATGACAAATAGTTCAGGATCTCTTTGGGAAATGGCAGTCAGAGGTAGGAGTATCTGCTGCATGAAAGCTGCCCAGGAGAAAATCCCCTAGTCAACATGTTGTTATTACAGTTTTCTATTTTAGATAGGAAGTTTTCAATTTTCTTTTTTTTTTTTTTTGCCTCAAAAAATCAATTTTGATTCAGAGTTTCAAATAGTAATAACCCAGTATTATTTTTCCTTCCCCCCTTGTCTTCTTGCTGAAAGTGATGCAGCACTTTATGTTCCCTCATCTCTATAACTGAACAAATTCCATCATCTATAGGAGAAAATATGAGTGTGTTTCTTAAGTGAAACCTGAAAACAGGGCTCACCCATTCCTGGCAGCACAAAGTAAAACCTTTGCCTCAAGTCCTCCTCCAGAATCTGCCAGGATTAGCAGAGGACACACAATAAGAAAGTGGGATGAAAGGAAAGGGTCATACAGTGGGGCACTGGCTCCATGTGCCCTTCCTCTGCAGGCAGCTCAGTTTGCAGTTGTACCGTGGTTATCAGTGGTAGCATGATTAGGGAACAGTAGCAGGAAATGCTGGCAAAATCTGGGAGGCTGGCAGTTAGGAGCAACAGAGGAGATCAAAGGCTTGAGTGCATTTGCAGACTGGAGAATAATTGCAAGTCACTCCCAAAATATGGGCTGGCAGTGCAGCCTGGCCATTGGGTCTGTCTGGCAGTGTATTCCCATGGGACAGGTGAGTACGTGGCACAGGGGGGCACATTTGCAATGCTGCACTCAGTTCTCATTCCCTGTGATCCAGCCCCCACTCAGCTGGCATCAGGGGATTCGGAAAAGCTGTTAGAGGGGAAGTGGCTTGTTTTATCAAAGGAGACTGAAACAGGGCTGTGCTGTTGTCTCCAGGATCCAAAGATCTCCTGGCTGGTCTTGTTGCCTTCAACTGGATGGTGAAAACTAATGAGGAGATCTTGAGCTGGAGGACCCAAGTGTAGCTCAGCTGTGGAGAAGTTTCAGCTGAAAAGGGATGCTTAGACTATCAGAGAAGGAAAGCTGCAGAGAAGTGGTGCAGAGGATCTGTAGGCAGACACAAATGCTTGTCTTCATAGATAAGCATCTTCATCTCGCTCCTTTTCATCAGTGTCCTCATACCTGTTGTTTCTTCTCAAAGAACTCAAGACTTTCCCACATCTGTCTAGTGTCTCATGCATTCTGTCTTAGCAAAGCAAAATCTGACAATAAGAAATCATGTGTTCTTGAATACCTTGGAGTTTTAAGATACAAAAGGACAAGGTTTTTAATAATTCTATTTACCACACTATTATTACTGTTAAAAGTTTTCACCAGACAAATTCAGGGTAGAAGGCTTGACATATTAAATATATACAATTCCCAAAAAGAGTTCAGGGCCAAGCCGGCACAGCTATCCTGGCTGCATGGAGAAGTCTGAGCTCTTCTAGTTGCAAGTCATTGGAGGGAAATGGAAAGTTATTTATTCCTTCTCCTTCCCCTTCCCAGTGCAGTTATGAGGAGCTGAAATCAGCAAGGTCTCAGCAAATCTCACAACCATTTCCTGGTGAGGGGGAAGTGAGGGCTGCACAACAGTGACAGGAGGAACTATCCTGCTGTCCTTCTTCCCTGGGACAACGTCGGTACTACCAAAAAAGGGACAGTGAGGGATCCCCTAGCCAGGGAACACAGCCTGACTCATGTTCACACTGCTTAGGAAGAAGCTGGTAGAAGTGGTCCAGAACAGGGACCAACAATGCAGGGGATTGTTTCCTGGAACCTGAGCTTGTTCCATTGTCTTGGGTTCAGTCATACTGGGCTGCTGCAGGACTTTGTTCAAAATTAGCAAGTAGTGTGGCCCAATAAAAGATTTGCAGAGAGAAAAAGTCCTGATAAACCATCTTCTATGCTACCACATTTTGCTGCCTTATTGGGGATTTACCCTAATTTGAGCCTGTGAACTGAACACTTACTAGTGGTAACAGGAGATCTTCCCTTTCACCCCCAAAGAACTCAGTGCACTTTCTGGAGCTAAACCACATGGAGGACAATGTATAATAAATATATTTATTTCCACCTGCAGCAAACATTTTCTTGTTGTTCAGGTGATGGTCAGCAATCTCAAGGCAGAGAAAGAGCAAATCTTGCCCTCTGTACATAAACATTACTCCAGACATTAAACAAAATGCTCTATAAAAGTCCTTGGAAGATTTTAATCTTACAGTGCATGTCATACCGTTTTATTGAGTATTTAATCTCTTTGGAAGCCTTAGCTAGCCAAAATTCTGTTATTAGTCAACTGGATATGTACTACTGATGGGT
The DNA here is from genome assembly GCF_050655825.1 of Lonchura striata. Lineage (NCBI taxonomy): Eukaryota > Metazoa > Chordata > Aves > Passeriformes > Estrildidae > Lonchura > Lonchura striata. The sequence goes on from NC_140703.1 coordinate 68,744,265, forward strand.
CTCATTTATGGATTTTCAAGTACACTTTAAAGGTCAAACAACTAATTTTAATCAGTTATGTGGGGTTTTTTGACAGCTGATAAGTACTGAATGTGCCACAGCACCTGGAAAACAGATTTTCTATATTTACCATTACATATTTGGATTGGGTGCAGGGATAGTGCTCTGCCCACGCTCATTTCACTCTCCATCATCAAATTACTGGCACTGATCCACCAGTGCACCCGCAGGAGAGCACTGCCGTGGCAGCACTTCAGATTTGAGTCGCAGCTTGAACAGGGGCCGAGGACCTGTGTCTTATGGCTGCTGGTTAAAAGAGTAGTAGCTCATCACAGTGGTGTTGTCCTTGGCTCAGAGCATTCCTGTCTACTTAATCCATACTGCTTTCTCCTGGACTGCCAGGCTAGTAACCATATGGAAATTAGTCTGGTGTGATTGTTCTGAATTCTTGTGTGCAGGTCACCATGCCATGGTGGTGGTGATCACAAGGTGACAAGTGACTGTCCTCACTTTACTGTCTGCAGAACTGAAAGCAAAGAAAGTGAGAATATTTTCAACAATATCAGTCATGGACTGTGAGCAAGGCTTGAGCTTGGGTGCTGTGTCATCAACTTCTATCAGGTGAACAAAAGGGCTGGCTGCAGTACTTATGGGAGCAGCAGTACCTAGGGGATGAGCAAAAAGGCTGAGCAGGCCCAGAGTAAACACAGGAGATTCTTCAGCTTAGAGAAAAAAGACAGTCAAATTGGATCTGACAGAAGCCCAGAGATTCATCTATCATGTGGAAAAACTGAACTTGGGAGAATTGTTGTGCATGTAATGAAGTGATTAGAGAGTTGGAATAGACGAAAGTGCTTTGTTTGGTGTTTTTCCACTGCATTTTTGGAACACTGTAGGGTAGGATAGACAAGACTCAAAAAGGGAGGACAGGCACTCATAGAAGACCAGTGATGCAATAGTTCAGCTCCAGCAGCTGGCAGGAGAAGCCCATGGGTCCCAGCTTGCTGAGAGTTGAGTGGCACACTTGGGGAGGAGTTGCTGTTGGCACATGCTACTCTTGCACACTTCCCTGATCGGAAACCTGAGGAGCTCTTCATCAAGAGTCCAGCAGCAGCTCAGTTGCTCTTCAGTGTGGGCAGAAGTCAGGGGAACTCATGGGCCACCAGGACACAAGCAGTTGTTAGTAAGGAAGGAGCTGGTTTTAACCCTGACAACACTTTAGCTGGGATGCAGCTCTCACCATAGAAAAATCCAAGAGAAAAAAACAGGATTTTACAGCTCATTCAGACTGTATTCAGATTTGTCCAGTCATTTTTCATTTCCACAACACAGTTTCTTAAGAAGATCCAGAAGGTGAAGGATTAGAACAATTAACAGTTTGCAGAAACTCAACTCTGTTTTGCTGTTTTTGTGAGAACAAAGTTCGTAGTGCTGATTTTATGGTGCCACCTTGCTTTTATACTCCATGCTTTGTTAAACATGGTAATGAGCTCAGTGCTGTGTAGTGCACTTAGTGCTGTGCAGAAAATAAAGGTATTTCCTGCCCACACTTCAGAAGAGTTGCTGTGATGGTAAAGTCTCTTTCAAGTGTAGGGCTCCTAGCCTAAACAGTATGTACTCTGGGCTGGTCTGTCAGAAAGCTCTGCATTGCAAAAGTAAATTTATCTCTATGAGAATGACAAGCTCCTGTTCAAAGCACAGTGCTTTATAAAGCATTTCACCGAGGCAGTAGGTTTTACCATATTCCCCTCCTGGAACAGAGAGGAGTTTTGTATTACATTAATCAGCATCTGAGCCCTGAAGGTCACAATTATCTGGCCACTATTTTTCAGTATTAGTGATTTTAGTACATGATTAACTTTCATGTGTGCATCATTAAGATGAGGAATTGTTTTTGAAGTTTCAAATAGAGCAGCAGGTCTTAGCTGTAGTATTTGCCATACTTGCCCAGCCACTCTTAAAAGGGATGATTTATAGAAAATCCAGCTGTGAGTTTTCATTTCTTCAAGAGCAGGAGGCGGGACTAGGAACAACCTAAAACCAAGCGGAGCATTGATCAGAGTAGAAATGATGTAGAGCACAGCTCCGCAGACAACAGCTAAGCATCGTGGAAGTATTAGCTGGCAGCGATAAGGAGGCGGAAACAGAGCTCAGTGACAGAGGAGCCATCTGTCAGGAACTGGGAATCTGATCTCAAGAAAGCAGAAAATGAAGTAAAGAAGAAAGTGATTTTGGTTCAGAGGTGCAGTGGAGCCCAAGGATATCTGTGGACAGTAAGTTTCTATACTGGAACAGGGATGTTTAATACAACAGCTAATACTGTTTGAAAGGGCTTTTCAGCTTTGAAAACAGACATAAGTAGCTCCTGTATTAAATAGCTTTTATTTAAAGTTTTTATTTATTTGTAAGATGTAAATAAGCTTATCTGTTTGAGGTGCTGTGTTTCAAAACTTGTAAACAAACTTTAAAGCTGCTGGTGTCCCTTACTTCAGAGGGTGTTTTTTTGTTTAATAAGGTCACCTCGTATCAAGGATAAGATTTATTTGTAATCTTTCAGAAAAATATCTCAGAAGAAAAGGCTGTTTTGGCCCCAGCTGTGAGGTGAAATAGGGTAGGCAAGAATATTTTTTCTGGAAGGGGGAAAGGAGTTCCCACCCAAATAGATCTAAACTAACTGGAACTACAGTGTATAAACACCCCGGGGCTAAATCCTACCCTCAGTTACGCTGATGTAAGTCAGGTTTAAGTCTACTGTTGTTAATAAAATTACTCCTGATTTAATTAAGGATAGAATTTGGTTGCACATTTCTTAATAATGAAAAAGCCCCATGGTTCTTTCCAAAGTGCATTTTATGTTAACAGATTATTAAGGACTTGCTTGAAAATATGTTAAAATTAATTGAAAACTCACACTGTGATGCATCTTTTGTTGTATACCTGTATCCTTCTTTGAAATTAGCACGAAAGCCAGCATGAGATATTGTAAGCAATCATATTATTTCTTGTTAGCAGGTTCTCAGATAAGGTTTGTGTTGCTCATAATTTCATGCTTGTTTCACTTCAGTGGCTTGTATTTGGGGTGATATGCTTTAATCCTAAAAAGGTTTGTGGAGCTCCAGCTGAGAGAGATAAGATGATATTATCTGTCGCAGAAGTGTCAAAGTTCTGTACAAGACCCCAGACTGTCTGATTGGGAGCGAAACTGTTCTATTACAAATTGTACAGAAAAATTACTCTTGTTGCTGTGGTTTTAGTGTACGAGTTAGAAGCAGAAACATTGGCTGCTGACTGAGAAAAAAAAAAAAAGTAAAACCCACTCACTATTATGGCCCAATATGGATGACAAAACACTGTAGCATGTGTGGGAAAATGGCTGCAGTCCAATGTCTGGAACCATTTATCTTCTGGTAGAGTCTGGAAGATGACTGTTTTATGTATTTTACAGAAATCCCTGCTGATTGATTTCATTTACTTAGGAGGAGGGGTCACAGTGACTGATGGCAGAGACAACTGGGGCAAAAAGTGAATTCTTTGCATTATCCTGACATCCTGTTCTGGTTGGGGTTATTGGCACCTTTTGAAGGGACCATGCTGAACGTGTCTTACTGCTGCATCTGCTACTGCACACAGCCAGAGGTTCACTGCTTTTTCTGGGTCTCAGCAAGCTGAGTGTTGCGAGTTGTGCTTCCACTAGTGCCAGGCACATTTTGGAAATTATGATTTGCAGAGGTTTGAAGAGGAATGGACAGAAATGGGTACAGGTCTCTGTAACCTGCCAAAAGCTTGGCTGATAGTGTGTGCTGTTACTGAAGAGGGAGGAAAGACTTTGTGAAAGATCTGGGAGAAAGTCTGTTTTCAGTGTGTGAGGCTTGCAGAAACAGCTTGTCCCTCTTTAGCACAAGAGATTAGTATGCTAGGGTGATGATACTGGTTTTTCTGATGTTTGTTGCTAAAATAGCTTCAATTCTGGCAATTTCTTTTATTTATATGGAATAAAGAGCTTGCCAAGCACAGGGATATGCTGTACATCAGTGTTATTCATTTATCTCTGTGTTATTTTTGTGTGTGCTCTGACAGCCTGTCTGTCAAGGTGTTTGCCTTCAAATCAATTCAGCTCACATCACAGCATGACAGGCACTTGTTATATACCAGGCATGTCTACAGGCATTTGCTTTCATGTTGCAGGGAATGAGTGCCAAGATTTTCATATGATGAAAAGAAAGGGTGGGGGATATGTTTTTTAGTCAGTAAGTACACTGCTACTGTGTTGACAAAAATGGAAAGGAAAATTGATTTTTCAGGTGACAATACTACTTCATTTGGTACCCTTTAGGCTCTTCACAGGGTCTTCTACTAATGATTACAATACCAATGCAGGATTACATAACAAACTTGGGGAAAGGAAAAATTATTGTGTGTCCCCCATCACATTCAGTTTCCCAGACATAACTACTTAGTACAGACAAGAAATTTTTCATTGACAGAGAGAAAAAGAGAGAGAAAGAGAAAGAGAGAAAGAAAGAAAAAGAAAGAGGAGAGAAAGAAAGAAAGAAAGAAAGAAAGAAAGAAAGAAAGAAAGAAAGAAAGAAAGAAAGAAGGAAAGAAGAAAAGAAAGAAAGAGAGAGAGAAAGAAAGAGAGAAAGAAAGAAAGAAAAGAAAGAAAGAGAGAGAGAGAAAGAAAGAGAAAGAAAGAAAGAAAATAAAGAGAAAGAAAGAAAGAAAGAAAGAAAGAAAGAAAGAAAGAAAGAAAGAAAGAAAGAAAGAAAGAAGGAATTTTGTAATATACCCTAACTGCTGAGAAAGTTTCCTGTATTTACCAAATATTTTTATCAGTGCAGTAGGAGCAGTTAGGCACTGTGCTTGAACAGTATCCTAAGAATAAACTCAGCATCACCTCTCTTCTGGGCAGCATCCTGCCATGTACTATCATTCAGCCTACTCTCACTCCTCCTCATGTCATCTTGATGTGCACTCATTTTCTGTCTCTGTGTTTTGAGGATGTTCTTATGGCTATCCGACATTTTATTTTTACTCATGTGTTGACCTCTGATTTTGATTTGTATGTTTACAGAAATTTAGATTAGTTGTAACCTTTTCTGTTTTCTTAATTTCCTTCACTTCCTTCTCAGACACTGTGTTTTGGTTATCCTCCCACAGAGCAGTTCCTTGTTGGCATCCTCACAGAGGCATAGCTGCTTTTTCTCTTCATTAATTTAGTTTGAACATTTCCTGCCTTTTGGCATATCTAACTCAAGACGACAGTGGATAGTGCCATGGATTCCAGAGGAAGGAATACCTTGGTACCTTCCTTGGTTATGCCATTGAACTGCCTGATGATCCAGAACAAATTTAGTGCCCGAGTTATTTTTTTTTTTTATCTGTCTTTATCACGGGGTTCTTGATGGGTTCTCTCTTCCTTTAGAGAGAATGCTGGTAAACAGCTCCACTGTAAGTCCAGTTCTCCCTTTAATCTTGAATTTGGGCAGGAGGGCAAAAGAGTGGTCTTAGCTGATGCAATTTGTTTTTCCATTCAATGGGACTGCATTCTCCTAGTAATTTGGAGTATATTTGAGGACTTTTAGCCCCTAATCATCCCTCTTCCATAAGGATTGGTAGGGTGGTGTGGTCAGGCTCCAGCTCTTTATTCTGCTGCCCATGCAGTCCCTACATTTTTATTTGTCAGCTCTTAAATCTCTTCATTACATGGAATAATTTTTCATGTGGCCACCACAAAAGTGCCTTCCTGAGCATGCAATTTCTTACAAAAAAATAAATCTCAGACCATATTTTAGACATGTTGCTATATTACCCCATTTTTGAACAAATTTTCCATTTGTTCATTTTGACATTTCCAAAGTCCATTCGTACTTTGTATTATAGCACGTGACAAGCACAAGGAGGGTGGTAGAACTACAGCTGCCTCTTGTTTTCTTATCAGATATTGATAAAAACAGTAAATTAGATTAAACAAAAAAAAAAAAAAAAGGAACTCTGTAGGCTGTGGAACATTATGAAACCACCCACTGAATGTCTGCGCAAGACATACGGCAACAGCCAAGCTGTTATGTGCTAAATGAGTTCAGAGTGGAGGCCAACTGAATGCAATGCATAAGTGATTTACTTTCTCATTTATAACCCTAACCTAGAATCATGATTACTTGCTGTTCCGTAAAAAGGATGACTTTATGTGACCCTTTAAAGCCTTCAGCATTAAGTAGCATTAAGTTGATGGCTACTTGTTTTGTACCTTCAGAGAAGAATTATGCATAAATCAAGTAGCCTTTCCTTATAATGCACTCATAATCCTCACAAGCAAAACTCCCACCCAAAACCAGTAATCAAACATGGTTTCTTGAACTCAGAAAGGTCACCTCATAAAAAATATGGAGGTATAATATTCAGGCCACCCAGGCTTTTTTTTATTATTTATTTATTTTTGGCTTGGACATTAATTAAGTCATTGTAAGGTTAAAATAATAATAAGGTTCTGATGTAAGCAGATAAAATACAGGGAAGCTACATTAAATTCAGTTTCCATCCACCAAACACATCTAGAAGAGATAAGCTCACTTGCTGTTTAAACATTTTGCACAGGGACAGACAGGATGGGCTGAGGTTGAGTCCTGAATGTTCCAGAGTTTATGTATTTAAATCAAGCCCTTAGCATTGTTTTTGTTTCTTAATTACCTCTGGTTTGTTGCTTTATTGATGATTTTGAAGGCAAGTAGACTCAGTAAAACAGAATAACTCTGTGTCACATACAATGTTCTCTTATATCTGTGGACATTATAGACAAAAGGAAAGGATTGATGGAAGGAGCTTCTGTGGACATGGTAAAATGGGTGGTAGATGTCTCTAAAAGGTGGAATTGAGCTACTGAATTGCAAATGAATGGAAGGTCTTTTGAAATCACTAATTAAGGGTGTCCCAGTTCTTGAAATCTGCCAGTGCAGCCAAAGTTAGGCATAAGGAACCTGGGAGCCAGCAATCCTGCAAAAGAGGTTGGTGTCTGGAGCGTCTTCATGGAGTGTTGCTGGGAGAAGTGAAGCTGAACTCACCCTTTCAGTGTGACACGTCGCTTTCCATTTTGGGGTGACTTTATGGGAAATAGGAGTACTGTGTGCTTTAGCACTTGTTATGCAGGCTTTGAGCAGGGACAAAACCTGCAAATGGCAATCCTTTGCCAGCCATGAGCACTTTTGTGTCATTGAAAAGTGACAACATGGTCTCAACTGGTTTAGTTTCAGGGAAATACTTGGAGATTGCACCTACTTTCTGCTGCCCATGTCCTTAGGGACCCCATTTCTGTACCTAAACTCCAGTTCCAAAAAGATCCTCTGTGTCTTCTTTTCCAGCATGACAGAGCATAGTATTGCAGCATTGCTCTTTCTGTGTCTCTCCTGTGTCTCTGCATCCCAGATGATACACCTAAAGCAGGGAATGAGCCCTCACTTGTCACAGAAGACGGGTTCAAAAGACTAATAGATGCATAGAATGGTTTGGGTTGGAAAGGACCTTAAAGATTATCTAATTCCAAACTCCTGCCATGGGTAGAGACACTGTCCACTAGATCAGATTGCTCACAGCGCTACCCAGTGAGGAGCACTGCCAGGGATGGGGCATCCACAACTTCTCTGGGTGGAAGATTTAGAAGATTTGTTCAGGAGATGTTTAATTTGTCACATCCCTCCACCAGTGGCTAATGACCTTCATGAGCAACTCTGTTGTATTAATTTGGTTTGCAAGAATACGTACACAAGATAAGCAAATGTGAACGTGGCTGATAGAGGCACAATGATGTACACCTCTCTTGTGCTTCTGAGCCACTGAATTCAAAATTTAGATTCATGTTAATATTTAGCACTTACATTGTGCATTTAATCTCCATAGGCCTGCAGGAACATGTCTAATTTATACATCCAAATTAATAGAGGTAATCACACATAGCAGTTAGTCTTTTCATCACTTAACCCAATGAGAAATGAAGACACTATTTTGTTTGGACTATAATTGCTTATACATACCTGAAAATACCATCCCATATTCTCAGTTCTTTGTAAAAACAACATGGATTTGCAGTTACAAGAATATTTCAGACAGCTGCATAATGAGTTAGCTTCATTTTTTAACTGAACTGAAAATTAGGAGGCAGATCTCAGTGGGATATCTCCAGAGGAGTTTTTCAGTGATCTTAGATGCTAAATGAGCTAGACCAGTTCATTTTTAAAATTTGTTTGAAAACCGTCTTTCAGAAATTAGAGTCTTGAAAGCCTGGTACTTATAATGAGCATGCTTGCAGACCTCTAAGGCAGCAGTCAAACATCCTCATGCTCCATATTATTTATTAATATTACATTTATATTGTCCACGTTAACTTCCAGAGCAAATTCAATAGACAGCTATAGTTCTGCCTTTATTATTCAACCCTGGTTGCTATGGCATCCAATTTAGGAAAGTATCTGCCAGCTTCAGGTGGCTGAGCACACAGGTGGGTAAAACATGAGCAGTAATTTAAGGAACCATGAGGTGGTGTCCTGTGACCAGAAGGTATTGTCCATGTTTTTTGCAAAAAGGGGCAAGAAGTTGTGAACATTGCTGGGACACCTGGGCTTTATTTATCTACAGCAAAAGAAACAGCCTGTACCAGCAACCTGCACATGTACTGAGAGATTCTGGTGGCAAGCTATGAAATAATTTAATGATCTATTCAAATTAAACACAAAATCAGAGATTAGAGGGGACTGGCTGGTATCACATATATTCCTGCTCAATAACATCCTGCTCTGATTCTTTCCACTCAGATCACTGAGATTATAACAGTTGTTGAATAAGGCAGCAGAACTGAGCTTGCAGGTGAAAAACACATACAATAAGAATTGTAAGACCTGTGAAAAGAAAATACTTTCTTATTTAGTCTTTGTACTCAGAGTTTGCCCCTTGAAGTCTGCATAATATAATACAGATAGGATCTACAAATTCAATTTTTTTTAGTCTAAACTATGTTCAGGATCAATATTCAAATGCTTTGATTGAGTTTTAACTTCCATCCAATTGTCACTGGTTTAAATCACTTTTATAGGAAGAATAAATTTTCACGGAAAGCAGTTTTTTTGAAACATTACTTTTCCAGTTAAAAAAAGAAAGAACAAGAACAAAGACTACCAAACAAAATGCAACTTGTCTAAAATCTCATAAAAGCTTTTACACAAGAATCTATCAAGCCTGGGAAAATATGTGTTCTTTTGTAAAAACATATTTTTCCTTGAAGTCATTGCTAGATTACAAAAGTTCACATAACATATTGCTATGTGTGTGTGTTTATGTAAGACAGACCTCTGTATTTCACTTTCTCATGTCATTGTTGCCTTGACAACTGTACTTTATTGATTAGTAGAATGTATGTAATTTGGTTCAGAGCTGCATCATCTTACAGGGTCATTTTTCTTCGTGAGAAGTTGTTTCATTTTCTTATTCTCTGAGTAGAATTATTCTTCTGATATGAGAAATAACATTCTTTTGATCCTTTTGGGGGTGTTTCTGTGGCTGTACTTAAAACCCAGCAGAATTTGACAAATGCAAGCTGATAAAGTCATTAAATACATTTCTACTGATACATGCATTTCTTACTCATGTTCTTTTGCTGCATATGTTAACCAGGTATCTAATCTGTAACTTCACTGGTAACCAGCTGGAGACTCTATCCATGCAATTCCAGTTATTATACCTTCAGGGTGCTTTTCCTCCAGAGATCTGAAGTTCCAAATAGTAACACTTCTCAGGATCTCTTTGAACTAGATATTAATATAGAATTTATTTGACACTTAGATAAGATGCAATGTTAAAAGCTTACCCCAAAGAGTAAATAGTACTGAGAATAGCTCCTGAAATTGAAATCTTTCACCCTTATTCTACCCACTGTGCATTTGTCAGACCTATGTGTTAGTTCCTAACAGAGGACTGTATCATTTAGCAAACCAGTTGTCCCATTGCCAGTCCTATTTCTGCGAGTGCTGGTCAGGTTTATGAAATGTTTTGGTCCTAACCTGATGAACTTTGATTTTCACACAAATTGAGCAGGGAGAGGATAGAAGGACTTGGTGGGATGCTGTGTCTCGGTTCAGATGGTGCCATGGAATGATTATGTGCACAGCTGGAGGATTAACATATCTAGCTTTGTTAGATCTCCTCCTGCTTTGGTTTTGCCCTTTCCCCCTGTGTTTATTTGTCTCATGGTTTATGAGTATCACAGGAGCCAGCCAAGAACAGTCAGGGTGTGCAGCTTCCTGGATGAAATCAGACAGGGGCACAAAAAGAAAAAAATAGGCCAAGGAGAAGGAGGAGTACAAATAATGGATGGGAAAGTAATGAAGGTCAGCCAGATGTTGATGTAAAAGCTGTCTTTTATTTTGTGCACAACTGAAAGCATAGCCATCCCTACAGTCCTAATATTAACAATTTACAAATTACAGCAGTGATTGTATTTAGATGTCATACAGAAGGTAAATGATGGGAATGGGTTGTCAACACACATAAGAAAACAAGTCTGAAAATCTCTAGCACTTTCTTTAAATATAATAGTTCCTGACAATTAAATATCCCATTGGTTGGTATCTAAATATTTATCTTCAGTGAAATTACAAGTCCAAAGTCAGAGAAAATGAACACTCTCTTGTTCTCTGTTGTAAAGATTTAATTATGTTCTACTTTTTTAAAAGTGCTTGGTTCCTGGATCTATTCTGTTGTATTTTTCTGGGTAATTTTGAAAAAAAAGAAAGATAAAAGAGTCTGCCATTGATGGCAAGCAGGGACAAATGCACTGTTACTAGACTGCGATTTTGGAGGTTGTTTGCCGTGCTAAGTCCATAATGTAAGATAAATAAAGAGATCATAATGTAAAATAATGTTTTTAGCCTTTTGGATTAAAACATTCAGCAATGGGTCTTCCTAGCAACAATGCCCCACCTAACACAGAGCCTTATTTTCTTGTAAGGATCCTGCAGTCTTACATGAATTTTCTAGGTCAGTCATTGGCAGCAGCAAAACTAATTTATTCTAGATGAAAATCAGGCCCACTATAATTAGCAATACCATGATATTTGTCCGAAAAATCAAGAAACAGTGGCATTTGCTAGAAAGATTATGTGTCTTCTGGAAAAGTCACTCCACTTAATTCAAAATTTAGGTACCTGGGGTTAAGCAGATTGTCCAGTAAATTTGTCACAACTGCTTATACAGTCTAAGGAGAGCAGCAGTTGCTTACTGAAGATTTGAGGAGGAAGATCTGTTCCCCCTCTTCATCCATCCATCCATCTATCCACCCACCCAAGGATGATTCAGTCTGCCTCATCCAAGTAAATACCTCTTCCACTGGGATTATAGAGGAACAATAGGAAATAAATGCTGGCAGCTCCATCCATGCAGTTGGGTTTTGCTCATTAGAAGATGGATGTGACTTATCTTTCTCTTGCATAATAGCCCAAGAATTAGAGCACTCCCCTCAGAGAGAGGCAGTCCTGGGCTCTGCTTGTTCTGAGTGCGTTGAGCTCACATCTCCTGCATTTAACTCAAGAGATAAATTCTTCCCTTTGCAGGATGACCATCCGTAAGTCTCCATGCTTTTGGTTTTTTATCCTTTTATTTTCTGCCTGTCTATGAGGACTGTAAGCTCTGTAGGGCACCAGCTAGTTTTTCATTAAATATCTGAGCATCACTGACTGTTGCAAAGTTCTGATTTTGGCTTTGTAGTGAAATATAAATAATGACAACAGTTGTGCAGATTTGTCTCTTCACACCACAAAAATGCTGAGTAAATGCTTTGTTCTTGTGAATGTATTACATATTTTTGCCTGGTATGGATAAAACTTGGGCTTTCTACAACCTTTCATTGTGAAATTGTTTGTGAAACAGTGGATGGGTCTGCACAGATGTTGGATTTGATGTGTATTTGGGGAATTGCTGGTTGCTTGATGGTTTGATATGGCTATTATTATGTCCTCATTTTTGTTGTCTCTTCTAGAGACATTCATGCCAGAGCTTGGTAGATCTGTAGGACTGGGAAATATGCTCCAAGGCCCTTTCTTGCAAATTACCTCTATGAGATTTTTTTGGATGTAGGCAAGTATATATGTATCTCAGGGCAGTGGTAGGCTGCAGAGCTCCTACTCAGTGAAACAGCCCCTCACTATCTTTTTCTCTTGGAATTTCTAAAGAAGAAAGCAGTGGGAGGGACAGATGGGGCTGAGAGCAGTGTGAGGACATTGTATGTGGTCAGTCCTGCAACACTGGCGAAGAATGCAGCAGTGATGTATTCCTCGCATGAGTCATCCTAGAGCTGCTGAAAATTGGAACAGTCCATTACCCAGGCATGACTAGTGATTGACCTTTATTTCCATCTTAGACGTTATTGTAAAATTGAAATGAATTGTAAATGAATTTCTGCCTTCTGAGCTCTGACATCAGTGCAGTTTGGTTTCTTACGAATGTGGATTCCTTTACCCCACCTCACTGAAACAAGTCCTTTCCCTCCTCCATGTCACTTCCCAGATCTCTCTTCCATTCCTTAAATATGCATAAGAGAAGTGGTACAGGCACTGATGCTGATGCAGAATGTTGCGTACTCTGCAGCTAACTGTCTGCTGCTTCTCAGCATGCATAGTGGGTCACCCCACAAATGCCTTTCCCTTACTGGAATGCTAATATGTATACTTTGCTCAGCACCAGCTTTTCTAAAATGTAATATCTTTGAGACATGGCTCCTCCTGTGAGATTCAACTGAAAATTCTGAACATTTCAGTCAGTAAATTCTGAAATTGTTTTGGGAGGCAGGAGAGTGTCTCAGAGAGACAGATGGTATGAATATTATTTCTTTAAGAAGCAGTTGTACAAATATACTGTAATGCATGCAGAAATTAAAAGACTTATGAAGAAATTAGTGGGTGAAGCTCTATGAGTTGTGTTGTGAAGAAAGATATAAAAGGAATATATTTTAAAGTGTTCTCTAATGTTTTTAATTATTGTAGTGAAAAATTAAATTTTAATTATTGTAGTTGAGCAATTCAACAACTGAGTTGCTTCTCCATCATGAGGAAAATGTGGGACTCACCCTACCGGTTCATCCCTAATGTCTTCCAGCCCAGGCAGTGATGAATTTGGTCTAAATTTATCAAGCATAATAAGCACCTGTACAGCTCACAGATGGTTAACATTATATCAGTACATGGCACCTATGAAGTGACAGTTTTGGTCATCTACTACTTTGAAACTTTAAAAAGTTTCCTTAAAAAGCAACTTTAAAGTCTACTTCAGAAGTGGCCAACTACAAAAAGTATCATCAACTCTATGTGCCCATTTTATTAAAGAACATTTAAGAAATAGATAAAGTCAGATTTGGAAGTCCAGAGTCAGCTTTTTAGAAAAAGATTTTGGCTATTTTTAGGATTTAAAATTTTACTTAGTGGCTAGTGTGGGTTTTTCCAGTAGAAAATTGCTTGAGAAGGTGTATGGCAGAATGGATCTAAACAACTTGAAAATTTTGTGTATTTATGGATGAAACAATAAATAAATATTAAATAAATAGAGGTACAACTCCACAGTAAAGCTATTTATTATATTTCAGTTAGGGATCTTCCATCTTAACATTCCTAGGGTCTCATTTGTGATGCTGTCATTTCTCATTTTTTCATCTCCTGAAAGCAATATTTGCCTTAGGGGTATGGTATCATTGTGATAAAAATGAGCTGGTGCTACTGGTCTCATGGCTAATTGCTGTCCTTCAGGCAGCTCCCTTAGCATTCAGCCCTTTAGGCTGCTTTGGAAGATGCCCTGATGTCTTCCAAAATGATGGAGGAGAGCATTTTGCCCTTTTCATTTTGAGGCATCATAAGGTCTTGGAGACTTTTGAGGCCGATTGCCAGATGTGATTAAAAATTAATGGAACAGAACAATTGTACCTCATCCCCTTGACAGACACTTGAGTAAGAGCTTTTTCTAAGACACCTTTTCTAAATTACTCTGTTTGCATCTGTATTTTTCTCTCGTCTGACCACAATGACATCTTCCTTAGCATTAAAAATGGAAAACAATAGTAGAGGACGTTTGAGGATTTTTTTTTCACGCAGTTCCCTGCAAGTACTGTTTGGATTTTGTTCATCACATAGGATGAACTATCAAAACAGATTGTAAACTGAAACATGAGACTGAGGTATTAAGTGAGGAAGGAGATCTGCTGCTGTTTACTGCTACAGAAGGTGTCTTTGGTAAAGCTCACACTCAGTATGTGCAAGTTTAAACATTTTCCAAAAAATAACCTTGTTTTTTGGGATAAGCCTACACTGCCTTCCTTCAAAGCCTGTCTGTATTGGAAGAGAGACTAAATATAATCTTTTTTGTGTTCTACTTCCTCAGCCTTCAAATATTCTAAAGGAAAATAGAAAAGAGCTGGCAGTGGGGAGGAGTGCAGTCTCTGCATTGATGCTTTGGAAGGTTATTGGGGAATATCAGTGCTCAGGCACTGAGATTGAAGAAAACCAATAATTTGACAAAAATTAATTAATTAATACTAATTAATGTTTTTTACTACTTTACGTGTGCTGTGGATTGCAGACACCAGCTAAATGTAGAGACTTAATATATACATATATACATATACATATACATTTTGTTCTTCTGATTCTGTCTTTTTTTTCAAAGAGCTATAAATAAGCGAGTATATATTTGACTGAATATCTTTCTTTGCCAAAGAAGAGAAACACAGTCATTATTGTCTGTGAACTATTCACAAGGTTTTAAATGCAAAAGATTTTAGGGCTAAATGCTGATATTTTTACTGATACTAAATTGGAATATACTCTTCAGGTTATTTATTAGTAGTGAGAGTGTCTGGTGTTTGATAAAAATACTCATTCTGAAATACAGTTTTGGAGAGGCATTTATCACTAAGATTATAATTTAGGGTTTTTCTTTTTGGAAGAACATACTCCTGGCTGTTCAGGCACACTTTTTGTTCATTGTGCCCTGTATGGGATAACCACAGGCTGTTTAGAAGATAGTATTTGCCTGACACAAATATTTCCCCCTTGAGAGCAGACTTTCACAATAATCCATCACATTATCATGACATAAGTACGCACAGTTACTCAGAGTCATTGCAGTTACGTAGTTCCCCCCAGCAGGATACTGTTAAATAAACAATGTTATTTGAGGAATTGGCAATTCCCTCTTCCATGCTTCGCCCAAAGTATATTCTTAGCTTTTCATTCACTGGTGGTTTTGCTTTCCTGGAATCCACTCTTCTACCTTCTGAAACTCACAGTTGTGCAGACCTCTGATCCAAACAAACCTGTGATAGTTTGGGGAGATCTGCACTTCTGTATTTGTCAGAAGAAGTGAGGGTTAACGAATCTGAGCACTACAGGTGAGGTTATCATCCAGCACCCCTTACAAACCATAGGAAGCAGTATTTCATGAAATGGCACTATTTCTGTGAGCAGGGATGCAAATGGTGCTGAGATGCCAGCACGGCAGGAATATGAGATACTGCTTGCAAGAAAAGAGGAGAAGTTTGTGGGGTTTCTGCTACAGGTGTGACAATCCAGAGGTAGTTAGTGCAAGGTCTGGAAAAGTAAGCACTGCATTCCAGACACACAGTGCTCAAGTTAATGTCTCCTCCTGAAAACAGAGCTGGAACTGTATCATCAAAACATCAACTTCAGCAAAGAGCTGTAAATTTGCCACCTAGCCAGTTTGAGACCAAAGCAGACCTGTTTAGTCAGGTGTATCTCAGAAATTGTCCTGAATCCAGGATTCCTCTAAGGAAGAGTAAATATTAATCCTGCAGGTTTTGACGGGGTGGATTAGATGAACTTTCACTCCCTACTTTGGCCTTGTTTTCCATGGTTTATTTCATCTTCTTAGATTCTAAGTATTTTTAAAATAAAATTAGCATAGCCATCCTTGGGAGGAGAAAAAGCCAACTCTTTATTTTAATGTTTTTCAAACTGGTCATTCTACAGGATGTGGCTGCAGTTATTATCAGTCCCAGTATATTAGTCAGATGGTGGAATTATCAAATTATTCCTTTCTTTGTGTTTGCATAAGATCCAGTGAAGAAAATGTGACTGCCCTCACAGGCAGTCGAGTTCAATGATTTCCTAAATTCAGTGACAGAGCACATGTAGGAATGAAATTTGACAGAGACTCACTGAAGTATCCTGAGTATTAGTGGGATAGCTGTGAAAACTAGGACAGTAAAAAACACAGTTGGAGAGCCAGAAGGAAAAGATACTTGTGAAAATAAAACCAAAAAGGAGCTCAGCAGTAAGGAATTCTCTGTTTTGTTGAAAATACAGGAGAGATGAAGGATGTGTGGTTCTTTTTCAGATCTGTTTCTTACATAAATAGTACAATGCATGCCTTATGGCACAATCCAGCAAAGCAAGCATGGAAATAAATGTTAGACATATTTAGGTACAGTGATTTCAATGACAAAATCTGTTGAAAATTTTCATCATGAGAACCTTATTCCTTAAGACAGTGTGAAACTGCACAGTTGGACCCCTTACAATAGGAGTTTAAATTTATCTTTTCCTCAGAAGAAAATTACTTTACATGTATCCTTTGATTGTGATCTAGGTTACAGGAATATACTGCTGTAAAAATATAGCATTACTGGAATTTTCCAAGTCCAAAAATAATTTAGTGTCCAAATACATACTTTATCTGATTTATGGCTTCACAGCTATGTCTAAGCCAGTAGTGCCAAATAAAATTTTCTTTACTGTGATATGTATGCAGTACTTTTTAAGGTATTTGGAATGATGTCTAACATTTAAATTAAGCAAAAGTTTCCTTCTAAAAATATTCAGCTATAGTTATGTTTTTAAAGTGCAATTTCATCTTTTACATTTTAGAAGGGTAACTTCATCTCTTACAGTATCAGTGCTCAAATATATCTACGACACGCTTAACAAAATCAAGGACCCAATACATGCAGAAAACATGAAGTCATATCCTACAAGGGTGGTTTTTTACTTGATATCATTGTAAAAGTAGTTTTCTGTACTTCAAAAATTTACCAGTTCCATTCAATGAATATCTCTCCAGAAAGCAATCAGACAAAAAAAAAAAAAAAAAAAAAAGTTAATTTGCCCTCAGCTTCCCATATATGAGCAGGTTCCTGACACCTATGCAGAAATGTGTAATTGAAATAACATCATTAGCTGAAGCCAGTGAATGTGAGAACACTTAATCAAACAGTAAATAGCAATGCATGTCCAAGCATTGATCAGTTAATGCAGACATTGTCAGAGGAATTAAATAGATCATGATGTCCTTTTGTTCTTTCTCTTTATTTAGTATAGTATATACTGTTATAATAATATACTGTTGCTTTCGAAATCTCCTCATGGTCTTTAATAAAGAAAGATCTCTTCACTTAATTTTGACAGCTGCGTAATTGGAGTGCTAAATCATCCTCAGGGATGTAAGCAAAATTATTCTATTGTGTAACAATTTTCTGGATTTTCTCCTTAGTTTTGAAAAGAAGGGATAGATTTTGGTAATTGCAATCCCTTGTATTACCTTAAAAGTCAAGCATTGATCATTATAATACAATAGTTATATTGTAGAAGATTTCCAGGTCACTTGTAAATAAATGTAATTCAAAATTCAGAATAACCACTGTAGTAGATATAATTCCAGTGTAGGAAAATCTGATCCACAAAGACAATTTAACAGAATTATAGGATTTGGTTTGCCAGAATCAAATCACAAAGCAGCATCAGAATATGGAAAAAAATAACCACTAAAGCTGACACCAAATCATGACTTTACCTACATAAAATGCATCAAATAACTACCTGAACTCTTGACTCTGTTTATGAAAAGTCACAGGACCAACACATTCCATGCTTAATGGGAAAGTGATAGCAGTGACTGTGAAACTGAGGCTTTGTTCACAAGGTGCCCCATGCAGAAATGGGATCCAAAAGGGAGACCCCAGCGTGGGATCTCACCACCTCCTGCCCTTCCCTGCCTGCTGGTCAGTCTCTTGGCCTTAACCCCACTAGTGCCAGTTGATATATTTGTTCTGGTTTCAGGTATTTCTGTTTGATGACAATGAAGTTTCCTTTAGACTAGGAAGTTCTGAGAAAAGGGCAGTAATCCCGGCACCTGTACAGTTTCAGCCTTTGGTCAAATACTATGTTTGCTACAAAGTGTACACAACAACTGACTCAGATTTCCTGGATTTATTCTAAGAAACAACAGTAGGGCAGGACTCCAACCTAAAATCATATGCTAAGTAGGAGGGATTTCAGCTAATGTTATCCCTTGGAGTTACGCCGAGCTGTTAATTCAAGTGCTCAGTGCATGGTAAAGTTCCTGTAGTGCCACTCTGCAAAAGTAACTTCCAAGCAACTCCGCTTCAAAGTGGTGCAGAGAGGAAGATGGACACTGCAGCATCCTCCTGGAAACAACCTGCCCATGCTCTCTGAGAACATTTTTCCTGCAAACAGGCAATATGCTAATTTCTTGATACATCCTCAATTTCCACTGTATAATAGCACTAATGACCTTGACAGAAAGTGTTTCCTAGGGATTAATAACCATTTGAGATTTAATGACCTGAGGCTATGCCTCAGGCCATCAACTCCTTCAAGCTGCTCATTAAATTCTTAGGGTACACAGTCTGCTTCAATCACTCCTGCTTAAGCATTTGCTCAGTGTCACCTAATAACAATATTCTCCCTGAAGTATTTCCTCTTCAGAGGCCCTGGAAATGTGTTTGTCCTTAAGACTTTCAGGAAAATAGCTCATCATTAATTTTTTAGGTGATTTGTGTTTCAAGTCAGAGCATTTACTCAGACTGCCACTGAACTTTTGGTGTGAGGAACTCAGTAAAAGTGAGACAGTTAAATTCATAAATTGCACCTTGAAATATAAACTATTTGTTCTAGTTGCTTACAATCTCATAATATAAATCAAGAGCCAGTGGCCTCCAGCAGCCAAACACTGGTGGTTCAGCCAAAGGTAACTTATTTGAGAGGTGATTTTGAACAAGCTACCACTTTTTAGCAAAGACTGTCTTCATACTAGCTCTAAAAGATACCCCAAATTCAGGTCTGTGCAGAAGGAACAATATAGAGCAGTGCTGCCTATTGGAAGAGAAGTGCTTCTTACCAATGAAGTCGTAAGTCAAACATTGTCCCATGTTATGGTTATATGTCCCATGTTATACTTGTGTTGAAGATATTTCCTTTAAGGGAACATTCTTCCCATATTCAGATGGCACTGAGCACAATTGGATCTTAGTTAAATCTGATGCTGTGGTGTTACATCGTGTTCCCTCTTTATTTGTGTAAGAGTGCGGCGCAGCATGCCAAATAGGCATGCACAAACAAATTGCTATTACAAGTTTCTTCCCAGAGTTTCAAAACTGAGAGAGAAGAAAATGCTTGGGGAAGAAGGCAATCAGCAACAATTGTGGGAAGCTGATACAGGAAGCATGGTGCAGAGTGATGTGTCTACAAATCAGTTATATTGTCTTCACATCAATTACAAGAATCTTCTGGTGAAGCTCTGCCAGGATCACGTTCTCTCATTAGTCTCTGTTGTGCACTGAGCAATTAGTTCCCTTGTCATGTCTAGGGAGAACTAGGAACAGGGCTCTTAGGGAGCTGGAAAGTGGAGATGCCTACCCCTCTGTCTGGGAAGACCTACCCTCAACCTGACTTGAACTTGGAACCAGCCCTGTGCTTTGAGCTAACATCTTTGTCTAGAGGCTGCCCACATATTTAGGGAAAGAAAAGCATTTTGCTGGCAAATTCTAAAAGGCTAAAGTACTGGGAGTTGTTTATAAGCTTCAGATACTTCATCTTATAAAACAATTAAGAAAACCTGGATACCGAGAATGCATAGTATCAGCTACGGGGGGGGATCTTGATAACAGGAGCTTAATTCTAGTGAGATATGCATATAACACATGTATATATACATATATATGGAATATATACATAGAGATATATACGGAATCCAGCAGATGAATTGTTCATCAAGGAGGCATTGTGGTGATTAGGGGGTGAACAACATAAGTACTTACTTGATTGTTTATGTTTCGGATTAGTGGATTTTGAGGTCAAGTAGCTAATCCCATTATATGCTTTGTGTGGGAAATACATGCTGTTTGTGGTAAATACAGAGCACCTACACAGGAATGTTCCTACATAAATCTCAAATCCCATTGCAAACATGGATTCAAATCACTATGCCACCAATGCAAATGGTGAATATCAGGTGCAAATAAGTGAAATTAGGGACCTCAAGTCACACCATCCATTAACAGGATGTGCCTCAAAGAAGAATCTCACTGAAATGTCTTTTGCTTTATCTGCCTGTACATCCCATATTCTCTGTATATACCATGAGAAGAATGAGCTCTTTCTGTGCATGAGCCATTTTACCTCTTTCACATAATAAGATAAGAGAAATATTTTAAAGGAAGTATCTCCTTCTCTCTCTAGCCTTTAGTAGCACCTAGGATTAATAGTTCTAATGCAGTTGCAGATAGGTGAGATGATTTCCATTCTTTTTATCTGAAAATCCCCATATATATTAATAAATATTCTGCATGCATGATGGAAGGCAGGTCATATAGATATTTAAGTTCTGACATGTCCTATTGATTTGCTTTATAAAACCAGCCCTTCTGCTGAGACCATTACTGTTGTATGGAACACGCGGGTGTGCCACTAACCCAGCTCTGCTTCTTCTGGCTGCTGTGGGCTCAAAACAAGCATGCTGCATCGTTCCCATGTAGATTTTAGGTGTAGGAATACAGCTCTGGTTGGAATTTCCTCTCTAAAGTCTATTGAGAATTCAAATGAGAGCCAGATGAGTTTTTTCCTGTTCATTTAGAAGAAAAATGCAAAGCATCATGAGAAACTTTAAAACTCTAACACTCCCTGAAAGTCCTCACCACAATAACATTTTTCTGAAAAAGTGCTTTCCAGTGGGATTTGAGCTTGCCAGGTGATAAGCATTCATTATATTTTTCTACCCCCAATTAGGGAAGGCCAGATTGGTAAACAATGAATGAAGAAAATTCTTTGAAATACATCTAACAAATAGGAGCTTGGTAGTCTCAGTTTTGAGGCTACTTTTAGCAGCATCATACTGGCTTTGGCTTGGAGTTATGGAAGAATTAATGAAAGCCCCAGCTCTCTTCTCAAAATCAGTGTCAGCCAATGGAGCATCACAATTATAATTTTCACCTTTTGCAGTGTTGCCTTCCCTAACATCCTCCAGTGCAGGTAAAGCAGTGGCTTCCAGGCTGATTTGTTTGGGTTATTGTTTGTCCTTAAAGTTGTACCAGAAAATACAGAACTGTAATTTTCAGTACAACAATGCAGTTCCTTAGCAATAAGTAAGCTTTCAGAGCCTAATGCCATGGCCACAGAATACTGTGGGTAATGGGTTTCTAACTACCATCACAGTGTAAAAAAAACCACTGCAAAATGCAAAGCATCAGGCAAAACAACATGAAAAACTTTAATACCCCCTACACTCCCTGCCAAACATAGCCCATCTCCTATATCAAAATACCTTTATCATACCTTCAGTTTTAACCAGTGGTTTCAGAGCAACATGTGGGCTCTAAGGTGGTTATTTGCTGTATTTAATTGCTATTTTGCTGAGATTTCATAGTCAGATTTAGTCTTCTTTCAAAAGTTGTGCTGGGTATTTTTATGGTAAAATCTGTAGGAAAGACCATCTTTTGTAGGCAACTGCCTGCTTTCTGCCTCTGTTTCTGTCTGGAGAATAACTTACTCATCATACTTCTGGCATATCTGAGGCTACACCCTGCCAAAATCTGAAAGTGAAATAAACCATCAAAAAATGTCAGATTCTTAAAAGTCCAGACCAAGGTCAACTCTAGAAAAACAATATGCTTGGAAAAAAAAGTTTCCTTCAAAGCATACACAACCAAATTTCAATCTTTATGCATATCTGTATGTCATTATTGTACCACTAGACAGCCAAAAATGTCTCATGTCCTCAGCACATACTTTCATCCTCCTGGCCTTGAGGAGCCATAAACCCAGGGCAGCCCTGGAATCCTGTTCTTCATGGAGTACATCTGGAGATGGGGAAGGGCTGATCCCAGAGGCAGCATAGCAGCTGGCAGGAGCTTCCCTCTGGAGCAGGTGTGAGTGGCTCTCTGCCCCTGGGGACAGCTCCCACCTTGCACTCAAGGTGACATCCAAAGGAGGGACGTGTCTTCACATACTACTTCAGGGCAAGGACAGCTGTTGTTGTTCAGAGACTTCTCAAGGACTGAATGCAAATTTGGTCAAAACAAATGGAACCTCAAGCCCCAAGATTTTGAATAGCAGCCATCTCTCATCTCTTCTTTAAACAGGGTGTTTTAATGCTTTGCAGAATTACAGAGTGAGGCATGCTGCCTTCCATCTCCTTAATCCTCTGTAAATTTACTTCTAACAGCTACTGCCAAAATACAGTATGGCACTTGCACAGCACATGCTTCTTCAGTGATGAGCACAAAGCAGCTTCTGTTCAGAAGGAATATGTTGCAAGCCCATGAGTGACACATTGTGAGTGTTGAAGATTATGAAACATACTCTGAAACTGAGCAAGCCATAAACACTTCATTTTTCAGAAATAGTCACATTACCTCTGTCATTCTGTTTGGCAAGTGAGTGTGTGCAGGCTTGGTGCATCCACATAGCACATATTGAACACACACCAAGTGTTGAACCCATGGTGTGCCAGCCACGCTGTGGAGTTCAGAGGAAATATTTCAAGTATGCATTTCAGCACTCTTCTCAGATTTTTATAAAAACCCATGGTGTTTATTTGTTTATTTTTTCTTTGCTAGCCTCTCTCTTGGACTAAACTGACCTTAAATTATAGCATGGACTTATATTCATTGATCTCCTGGTGAATGCTCTAATTCGTCCAGAATCAGATCATGGCTTAAGGCAACTTCTGACTCTAACTAGGTAATATCTGCTGGAAAAGCAAGTGTTTTGTGTCTGTCTGTGGGCAGAAGATACTGTGAAATAAGTAAATTTAGAGATCAGCCAATGACTGGACTAAATCTTTAATAGCACTAAAAAAAAAAAAAAATCTCTTGTTTAAAAGGCCACTGATTTGTTAAAGTGGTAAAAGAAGACAAGCTCATGCAAGCTAACTATGAGGTCCTCATGGATTTGGAGCATATTTTGAGCATACTACACAATTTAGCATATATAGTCTAGGAATTTTGCTTCCTAAGGAGGGAAGAATAATTTTTCCATTTTTAAACTGAAGTGTAAGCATTAAGTGATGTGTCTTGTTTCCCACTGAAAGTCTAGCTGGGCAAGGGATTAGTCATTTACTTTCCAAATATCTAGCTATTACCATTGTCTAGAGACCAAACCATCTTAGCCCACTGTCAGGCCAGTAATGATTCAGATGAGTGGGAATGTGCTCTCCAGCAGTCAGAGCAAAGGGACTCCATCCATGAGATGGCAACTGAAACTATCCAAGTGACTTCCCATTAACTATGGGAAGATTAAGAAATAGTTGAAATTCATCCAGCAAGTTAAAAAGTGACAGGGTCCGTATTTCACTGACATTTGTAGAGCCAGCCCTTCTGTATTCTCTGCTGTTATCCAACAAGAGACATTGACATGAAAACAGGAGGTTTGTGCTTCTTTGATAGCTTTGGTGTCTCCTGATGGATACCCCACAAATCCACTCTCTGGCACCGGCACTCCAGCACTGGTAGGTCTCCAGCCTTCCTGTTGTCTCCTTCCAGGCTGATATATGGAACATAGCTGAAGGCCAGGGTCTGGCTTTATAGAGTGATAACTGCAAACATCTAACTTATCTAAGCTCTTTCATGCTAGTTGATAAAAAAGCAATTTATGTCTTTCCTGCTTGTAGCTAAAAATAAGAGGAAGAAAGTGCAGAGTTGTTAGTCCTGGGTGGTGGGCTAATTAGTTCTTTGCTAACTCTGCTTCATTGCTGGCAATGATTACTGTCAAGTAATTACAGGGTTTGTATGACTCTGGCTCCTGTTTGCAGTGTAGCAGGGGTGAGGAAATGAGAAGTGTCAGTACTATGGATACCCAGTGTTACTTCTGTCATAGCAAAATTTCCTGTTATAGGAAACAGTTATTTTGTACAATGGCTTATTAGATGGAAACAGACCTAGGTGAGCTGCAGAATGGAAAATCAGTATTTTTGCTACATTAGAAGTCTGTTCTCTACTGGGAGGAGCACATAAAACCCCCACGGCCTTCTATTTAAAAATGTATGGAAAGGAAACTAAAGGCTTCAGCCAAAAGGCTAAAAATAATAACTGTACAATCATAGCCAAGTTGTCTGTTCCTTCTTTCCTCCAGTTTGAATGAATAAAAGTTTATGTACAGCTATCATGTAAGAATTGGTTTAGCCTGTTTTTTGAGTGCTGCTCTGTAGCCATGTGGACTGCAGCTTTCATTGTAGAGGGGAATGAACAAAAAAAATCTAATTATTTGTGTGAAGAAAAATCATGGAAATTTGTTAGTTTACCTATCCAAAACATTTGAGTTCATCGGTAAAACTGTTGTTTCTGTATCATCCCTTTGGTTGTTCAAAAAACATTTAGATATGTATGTGCTGGAGTACACAAAAATGTATGCAGCCTCCTGGTAGTAGAAGGCAAGACTGGGTAAATCATAACCCAGTGTGCTTGAAGAGGTAAATGAGAGTTAAATGCTTTGAGCATCTTTGAAAGTCTGTATCCTAGGAGTTTGGAAATTTAAATATCCTTAAAATTCTGGCCCTGGATATTGAAAGTTATCTGTAACGAGTCAGTAAAATTAAATAAAATTTTAAAATTATGGATGATGGAAACTGAACGGCTCCACTGCTGTCTAAAAAAGAACCTTAATTTGACTTTCCCACGTTAATACTGTTTACATGTTAGAGAAAATTGTTTGAAAGGCACTTTTGTAAAAATGAGTGCTTTTGTGAAAACAGAGTGAGGAAAGATGTTCTTTTTTTAGAAGGTGAGTAATTGTTTCCTTTAATCTTTTTGTTTTTTCTCATGACTCTACAAAGATCAGCACACAGCCATATAATTAGTGGCTCTGGACTAGATCATGCTAAAACACCCACTGGTGAGACTCCACTGTTCTTACAGCACTGCATAGTCAAAGGAAAGGGTAAAATTTAGTTCACAATAATGTCTTTCCATAAGCATATGTTATTTCTTCCATCACTGAAATAATTTCAAAAATTAGTTGAACCATCAAACAATGGAGGTCATCTGGCCCAACCTATCCTCATGGCAGAGCCAGCTTACCACATCACATCTGGCACTGCCAGAGGATCAATCCAACTCCAAACAGGAAGGCATTCCAAGTTCAGAATGTCCAATAAAACAAAATAATAATTTGCACGGAGTATTAATTTACTGATTTTTCATTTCCTCACAGAGTCATAAAAGACATCATGGTAGCTTTCTTTAGTAATGTTCTTACAGAAAAGAGCAGCTAGAATAAAGCAATAAACAGAAATGGGTGTTTGATCCTCTCAAAAATAATCATAATAACTTTATTTATGGATAGCTACTGTTTTAACCTTCATTTTATAAATGATTTTTCACTAGTCTCAAAGCATGATGAAATGTTAATAATATTGATATACTTCAATGGCAACAATAGTGGTATGGTTGTGAATCAGAAAAAGACATCTGGGTTTGTAGGTATGGGTCTTGCCTGTACTTTCAGGATAATGCCAGCCCTCCTGCTCCTGGATTTTATGTAGATGACAGTTTCTTAGAAATTGTGTGAATAAGCCACCATCTGGGGTTCTGTTTCAGAATAAATACACAGGACATTTTTCTCCATAGGCCCTTGCATGAAAAAAAGATAATAAGGAAACAGAGGGATCTAAAAACAGATCTGCTTGTAGTGTTAACCAGCTTATAACAGCAGATAACACTGATAACACCAGGTGAGAGCTCAGCACCCTGCACAAGACATGGATTTGGACCTCAGTTTTGAATATTTGAACTCTGCTGCATGGACTGTGTTTTATCAGTGTTCCTTGCACTACAAATTACTCATCTCACACAGAACTGCAAAAGTGTTTTAATTTATGATAAACAAGAACTGTGAAGTCTTTTTTATTAATACATCAAAGCATTATCTCCAAGGGGAGTTACTTTCATATTAATGTTCAGTGTTTAATATAAATTCACAGCATGAAGACTACCTCAGATAGGTAGAGTTTCTCTGATGTATATATGATTACCCATATGTAATTTGAACATCTAGAGAATATGAAGGGCATAATCAAAGAATAATTAATATGTTGCTAAGGAATAACATTTTGTTCTACTTGTCTGCATAATTCAGAGAGAAAGTTTATGATGACAACATCTACCTTTTGGGGTATTGTTTACATTTTCATTCAAATTATAACATGAAGCATTCTCCTGCATTCCATAGTGCCTTTCATCTGCCAAGCTCCAATTACTGTCTGACCAATTAACTTCAGTATTGCACACATGCAAGCCACGTTGGGTATTGTGGGAAATCTAAGCAAGGCATTGAAGTCTGAGACTTGACCTCCAGTTTAGGATACTGAGCTTGAAAACCCTGATTTCCAGAGACATTAAATCTTTGTATTTAATTGGAGTTATGAATACACATGAGAGTCAAAACTAATGGTCAGACCAGCACTACATCCTCTTGGGAGCCCTCTGAATGTCAGGGCAATCCAGAGACATCTTGTATGCTGCTTGAGTTCAGGCTGTCTGGAAGTCTCCCCTAGCCTTGCAGGAGATGACATTTTTCAAAACCTTGCAAGGACAGAGGGTAGCTGCAAGCTATATGTAGTGGGATCCTTCTGCTGCATCCAAATTCAAACCAGATCTCAAGGGCAGAGTACCAGACAAAACACCTTGGGCACTTTATGTGCAGTGAAGAAACATACCTTGTGTACAGATTGAAGAATTTACTGCTCTACTGATTAAAGTATTAGCAATCTAATAACGGAGTTGGTCCAGCTATGAAGATAATAACACTTATAATATCAAGTATAAAGTTATGACAAGTTTCAAATAATGGCACAGTTGGAATTGGTACATATATTCTTCCTATTAGCTGTTCCTCTCCTTGGTGTTATTCTTGCCCTTCCTTTCTGGGTTCAAAAATCAATAGTTTTAGTTTTCCTCAAGATGAAAAGAGATGTAGAGGAGCTTATAGCAAGTTTTCATCTGCAATTGTTCACTAAGGAAAGTATAAGGAAAGCTGATGGAGATATCTTCCTCCTTACTGTCGGGTCAGTTCAGGGTTATTTTTGCACACTTCTTGAAATAGTCAGAGTCACTGAATGGTTGACGTAGGAAAGTACATCTGAAGGTCATCTTGTTCAACCCAATTGCCCTATAACCAGCTGTGTCCAGGTTGCTTTTGAATATCTCCAGTGATGAAGCCTCCACCAGCTCCCTGAGGAACATGTACCAGTGCTTGGTTACCCTTACAGGAAATAAGTGTTTTGTGATGTTCAGAGCCTCTGTGTGTCAGTGTGTGCCCACTGCCTGTCACAGGGCACCACTGAGAACATCCTGCTCTCTTTGCACCCTCCCTTCAGATATTTATCCTCACAGATGACATTCTGTGGATATTCTCAGTTCAGTCAGAGAGAAAAAGAGAAATATTTCTGCCAGGCTAAGCCTGGGAAAAAGTCCAAGAGGAATGTAAACAATCTATTATCTTGCTTTCCGTTCATATTGTTTATAGATATGTTCTACCACGCTGACCTAAGTCCAGTGTACCAATCAGGTGAAATGCTTTTACTTTAAGACCAATGGAATTAATGTTCACTATGTACTCTATAAAAGAGAAATGCTTTGGGATAAACACTCATTTGCCTTCTGAAACCATACAAGTCATTTCACCCGTCCCTTGCTCAGTAGCGTCAAGATTCCACTGAGGCTTCTCTTCCCCAGGCTGAACAGTTACAGTTCTCTCAGGCTTTCTTCATCTCAGATGCTCCAGGCCCATAATCATCTTTGTGGCCCTGTGCTGGACTCACTCCAGTAAATCTATATTTTCCTTTTACTGGGGAACCCATAACTGAATGCAGCACACCAGATGTAGCCTCACCAGTGGTCAGAAGAGGGGAAGAATCACCTCCCTTCACCTGCTGTCATCCCTCCTAGTGCAACCCAGGGTGCTGTCTGCCTTCTTGGCAGAAGAGCACATGGCTGCTTTGTGTTCTGTTGGTGTCCACCAGGCACCCAGATTGTTTTCTGAAAAGCTGATTTTAGTCTTTGGGCTCTTCACTCTTCAACAATAGTGATTCAGTAGAAGATACATGACAAATATATATATAACACATATATATAGTATGAATAGGTACATATAGCTGCAGTTTCACCGACTACTTATTAATAATGTCTGTAAGTATTGGACTAGTAATGGTACATTGCAAAAATCACTTTATAACACATCCAGGGAGCAAGATGTTTTCTAAATACCAGCTGGATACAATATTTCCCTTTTCAAAGTGAGCTCATCAGTTATTTCAATCTTCAGGCCACTCTTTGGTCCATAATACATGGAAGTTTAGATGCTGCTTAGATCCCCTTAACTTGGGAACCCAAAGCATAAACTTGTAAAAGAAGAATCTGTTTTCAGAATTTGTCCCTTAGTGACCCTAGAAGTCACCAGAAATTTTGAAATAGATCCCAAGAGATGTGATTTTTACCTCTTCTCTATGCATTTGATAGTGCTTCTTCCACATTAAATATACTATATACTTTATATTAGAGTTCTTAAAGACTCACATTTTCCAGACCATTATCCAAACACATTTTTCAGTGGGCATACAGTGCTCATGTATAAGAGCTCTGTTAATTCTCAAGTCAGCAGTTCTCAGCTTTTGAATGACAAGTCAAATAGTTGGGATGGGCAGTGTGGTACTGAATAATGGGGGGTGGTACTCTGTCCTCCAAGCCTATATGAATCCAAGACTCATGGGCACTGTCAGAAGGCAAGAAAAAGAATATAATTCCTAATGGGGAAGGAGGAGGATGTAAAGGGAACCAGGTTCTTAATCACTTTTGTCCATTAGCAATACCAGAGAATTTTTCTTAAGACTAAAGGGAGGAGAGCCTGATGTCCTTGTCAGCTCCCAATACGTATATATGCAAAATTATTCTATCTCATAAATCCTGCTAGTGGTTTCAGCTGGGTAAAGTATTCTCTTTGTTTCTTGTCATAAACTGCTGCAGCATTCTTTTGTGCAGCTGCTGCATTTCATCCTAATGCAGCTTAATTTCACCCAGGGATGAAGTGGTCCCTCTTGTAACTTTCTCTTCAATTTTTATAACTGTTAAAAGGGCCTCAAGATGAGATGTTGGTTGCAAGCTATTATTTTATGAGTGTCGTCACAAAGTGCTGTATTATACAAATCAATTGTAAGCTAAGAAAAGTGACTTTGAAATGATAACTGAAGATAGAGAGATATTTTTGGGGTTAGGAGGGATTTAAAATCCTGTTTCAGGAATTTGAAAGGAAGATGGCAAAAAAATGGAAAACAAACTAGCATGAAGTAAGGTTGTATAAACTGAGTGGGAATGTGGGACAGTGGGTAGCAAAGATGTCAGAGAAATGAATGACAAAGTTAAAGTGGCTTCAGAGTGAAAGACATGGAAAGGAAAGGGGAAAAGGAAACCAGCAGTAAATAAGAATTATGATGATGATAAGGAGCAACCAAAAATCTCAAGAGGACACTCAAAATAAAGACCTGAATTTCTTGGTTTTATCATATTACTGGACTATATAACATGGATGGGATTTTCAGCATTGTTTGGGACTGCTAAACATCTTTGCAGTGTTATTAATGTTATTTCTGAAACGTTCAAATGTTTAAACCACTTGGTGTCCAAATCTCATTGCATTCTTATTTAGATGCATGATTGTGCTGTATGCCCTGTTACCAGGAGTTCCTTGGAAATCTATATAATGGGAGAATTCCCTAGGGAGTCAATTTTATGCTAGACTTTCAGGAACAGTAATGGCTGCCTGATAGAGTGGCTAATTACTCTGAAGTCGGATTCCCTCAGGACATTTCCTACTCCTAAGGTCTTTATTGTGTCCCTGCTGTCCTGGTTTGCTGCCTGCTTCAGTGGCCCCTGGAAGTCACATCTCAGCTTAAAAAGCATGTGGAGTGTAGCACATTGCACAAAGATCTCTCCTGCACTACAAACTCTGACTTTCCCTGTTACTGTTTGCACAGCCACTTTCTTGTTATTTGCATTAGGAAACTCATTGTGTTGTACCCCTAGCTCTGATGATACCTAGATGCAAAAAATACTAATATAGCCACTGTTCCTAGACCTGTAAAGATTTGTGCTTGATGAACCTGCTATAAATCTCAGATCTACCAGTTTTACCAGTATCCCATAAATTTGGGAAAGGAATTCAGCATAATCCTTTCACCCAAGGGGGATGTAGCTTCCTAACTCCTTGCTAGAATAACACACCTGTTTTTTCTTGGGAAATGCAGCCTTGCTGAAGGTAAAAGACTAATGAGAAATCTCCCAGATGGCCTGTACAGAATTTGGTTGCACTAGAGAACAAAATAATTGTAGTCATTGAAAGAAACATTTAATATAGTCCCAGACTATGTATGAGTAAGAGAAGTGTCAGCAGCTCAGAAAGAAAAGCTGTATAAGCTGATTGTCTAACCAGGAAAAATCCTTTTCATAACACTATCTTTAGCATGGTTTCATTTATTCCTTTCTGGAAAATTCTTCTGCAAATCTGTGGTGGTAGCAGTGAGTAGTCAGATAAGGTTCCAACTCCAACTCATCCCCTGATACCAATGGCAATATCAGTTCAGATTGCCCTCCTTCTTTTTTATTCCTTCTTTTTTATTAATCTCCCTGCTTTTGTGCTGTGTGTAGAGTGAATAGTAGTTCCCAATTTCCTATTTTTGTATTACCCCTGATTTTATACCCTTTTAGCATAACCCTTCCTCATTCATCTGCTCTCCAAGGTAAACAATCACACTCTTTTAATCTCTCAGCATACAAGGTTTTTTTTTCATGTTCATAAATAATCAGGCTTCTCACTTTCAACCTCTCAAAGAAGTCAGAGCATGAATGGACACATTTGACTATTATTCACCAAGGGTAAAGAATTAAACATAAAGGAACTACTCATGAAAGATCTTTCTATTGACATTTAAATTATATTCAGCTGCAGTAGTTTAAAAGGTCCATATTTTATTGTAATATTACTAGTACCACAGTATTCCATGAAAGGTTTAGGACTATTAAAATAACACTCTGACAGCTTTATTTGTCCCTTCCTTGCAAAACATAACCTTGTCTCTTACACTAATTATATGGCATGATATAAAATAATTCCAATGAAATTCCACTTTTGAAAACCTTATTATCAGGATTTATTGACACATGTGCACCATAGTGCAGTAAAACATATCAATTCATTGTATGTTTATGGTTTATATTATTTATTATATATTTGTACTATAAATGGTAATTTTACGGCTGCATGGTACAGTTCCTGTTGCATTACTATTGGAATTATTCTGGAAAAGCCCTACAGAGTGGATGGGAATGGGGTAAACCATTAAACCTCTATCTAAAAGCATGAAAGGTTCCTGAAAATTGTATCTGTCTTTATTAAATTGCACAGGCATTTTTCCTTAGGGAATATGACAATTTTTTCATGTTCTACACCAGCTGGTTGCACTAGTGAAGTGAGGTGATAAGACAGTAATTAAGGTATTAACCTGCTCCTTGCAAGCTGTAGATCATGGAATTATAAAATCATTGAATGGTGTTGCTTGGAAGGGACCTTCAGGTTACAACCCCCCTGCAATGGGCAGGACACCTTTCAATAGACCAGGTTGCTCACATGTGAGCTCTTGTTTTGCTGTGAATTTCCTATGTGAGTTGAAAAGTCATCTTTTCTCATATTTACAAATTTATTCACATTCTTTCCAGTTTAGCATGCTTATACCCTACTGTAATCTAATTTCAGAGCTCTGAAGAAGCTTTGCAAATGCCACTCAGTGGAAACCTGTCAGCCTTTAGTGGTACATCATAGCAGAAGGATGGTAGAGTAATGCATTTAAGTATCAGAAATTTGGGATTTGGATTGTCCAGATGAGACAGCTAAGGGTAACTGAGGAGTGGCATAACCCTATTTTTATGGCCAGATAAGTGTCAGGCATCTAATTCCCATCAGCCTTACCTCTAACCTGCTTATGTACTTCTGAAGTGCTGTAAATCCCCATCTGTAAAATAAGAAGAGTAAAACAGATAAATATCCTGAAGACTGTGAGATATAGGGCCAGGGAGTAATGGCAGCCATTGCAGTATCTCAGACTGAGCTGCAAGAAGCTGAAACATGCTAGAGCTGTTCTCATACAGCTTCAGCCTGAACTGAATTTTTCCAAAGAAATCATCTTTCCTCAAGAGTGCTCTTCTGGGAAGACATCGGGGTGGTGACATTGCAAGGGTTGTACCAGGACCTGTGAGACA
This sequence comes from Lonchura striata, assembly GCF_050655825.1. Taxonomy (NCBI): domain Eukaryota; kingdom Metazoa; phylum Chordata; class Aves; order Passeriformes; family Estrildidae; genus Lonchura; species Lonchura striata. The sequence goes on from NC_140703.1 coordinate 68,776,840, forward strand.
AGGCAGTTTGAGTGTCTACAGCTGCCTGGAGCATGCCTCAGGTCTAAGACACCATTAGTGTTTTCACCCCAGGAATATTCTCTGGTTTACCTTTCATGGAGGTTTGCAGCAGTTCTTGAGAGGAAAAGGCATTTTACCACTCTGGGTTGAGCTGAGCCTCCAAACTGACCCTGGAATGCCAGGTAGGCTAGAATTTTGTTCTGGAAGATACAGCACAAAGTCATCCCAACAATTTTCCTCTTCTTGCAGGAAAGAGTAAGAAAGGACCAACAGTTGATGTAACCAGAATAACCACTTGCTCACTGATGTGACTCCACAGTCAAATGCACTTCTTTCCAATTAATTGATTAATCATTTTCTCTAACATTCCTAGATATTTTATCTGAATATTGTAAATTAGATTTAAGTGGAGAGCAATACAGGAGGGATACTAAAGTGAACATTAACAGTGATTTGTTACAGAAGGTAAACAATAAAGGTTTCACATAAAGTTGACATAAACACAATAGATGGGATAATGATGTACCTTATTTATTCTAGTTGCTGAATCTTCCACTGCACTGTGCAAAGAGACATCTGCATTTTAAATAAAAATGTAGTTTAAAAAAAGGAGAGAAACACCAAAACAGAAGACAGAAGAGACAATGGCAGAAAGGCAGAAATAAGATGAAATACTGATATCTAGACAGGTAAAAGGAAAGGACTATAGTAACTAGATCTTAGCATTGATATTTGTAGATGGTGATAAGATTCCAAGCCAGAAAATGAAATTATTTACATGAGTTTCTCCTGGCAGAGCTTTTCACTAAACAACTTTTTAGACTATTTAGGCTTTTTAATTCTCCTGTGCTCTTTCATGCAGGAAGGACTATTCCATTGGTTTGGCTTTCTTGAGCTTGTTAAAATCCAGTTAATGTAGATTAAACAGAACCCTTAGAGGATTTGAGTCAGTTTGCTAATCCAACAGTAGACCATTCCTACTTTTGGAGGGTTAGTTTTCTACCAGCTATGGGGGTTGAGCTGGGTCTCTAAGGGTTAGCCAGGAGCTGGTGTGGCACAAAGGGAAGCAGGAGAAGCAGCCAGCTGGCGTTGGATAGGCAGGGCAAGGATGTCCCCTTCAGTGGCAGCTGGCTGCTATACTGTCTGGTGTTGAGCAGAAACAAAACAGTTTGTGAAGAATCAGAGGAAGTGTTGGAAGAGCAGAAGAGATGGCAAACAACTGTCTCCATTTCAGCCCCAGAACAGCCAGAGCCACCCACTTTGTGGGAGACAAGATCAAACCTGTTTAATACTGAAGATGGACTCAAAGCCAAGACCCAGCTGTGCCCTGAATACTTGTCACATTTCCTGAGTGAACCTCTCTCCTCATTTTTCTCTGAATTATAACTCACTACCAGTAGAAAAATGAAATGGAAAAGAGAAATTTGTTTTCTTCCAAGCTTCAACTAGAAACGGAAAAAACTCCTTAGAATTCTAGTCCTGTGAGACATACTGACAGTTGCCAATATTTGGGACTGAATTATTATCTAGTCTTAATAATTAATGATTGTTTTTAACTGCTGCCCAAGCAGGTGGAAAGCAGTTGGCATTTTTTTCCAGCCACAGAGCAGAAGGAACAGTAGTGCATAAGGACAAACCCACCATCAGGTGTGCTGGGGCAAGCAGCTTTTTTGGTCCTGCCAAGGGAGATGCTGCTTGTGGGTCAGTGGTGGCTCACGTGCTTCTGGTAGGAGCTGGAGGAACTGTGCCTCCTGCCAGCCTTGAGCCATGTCCTCTCTGAAATTGCTCTTCTCACCATGACAGCTCTTCTCTGTGCTGTTGACAAAAAGCTTTGGTGCCACCTGTGAACACACATGGGTTTCCAAGTCCTTCAGTGTTGCACCAAGACACCATCTGCTGCAGGCAGAATCAAACCCCTGTATTAGCCTGGACGTGGGAACAGAACTGGGACAACGCTGCTAAAAGTATTTCTGCCACCCTCCATTGACAGAGCCACTGAGGTATTTTTGGTGCTGCACATCTCCTCCCAAAGTCCTCACTAATGTTTCACTATGAAGTAAGAAAAAGCAAATATTAGGATATGCACACAAAACGAGAAGGTTAAACTTAGCCTGTCAAATTATTGTTCAAACATTGCAGTATGCAGTAATAAAAGCATCTATATTGCATTCTGAACTATAACTTGGATTACATGCCCACGGCAAAATAGTATAAATCACCTTTGATGTCTGCTGAGGAGCGAATCCTTTGTTGTGCCTTTTCACCTAAACTGTAGGAGGGACCAAGAGTGGAATGACTGGAACAGATGCCCTTAGCCAGCAGGAACACACTTGTATGAGCAAAGGCGTGTTTTGGACTGTGCCAGCAGCCTGGTGACTTCTATACTTCCTGCTGTACTCTGAATAAGACCAGAAAGAGAGATATGGGAGGGAACTGGGAACTGATACTTGTCTTAAAACTCAGTATCCTGGAAGATTAGCAAATCTTACTCAAGGCTGAGGTAGTCATTCAGAAAATAAAATACTCCCCAGAAATGCCTTCATGGAAGACACAAAGTTTTGAAGGCAGAAGTTAATCAGTCAGTGATATTTGACTGAATACAGTGTGTTGAGAACGACCTCACCAAACCAAAAACACCACAAAAAAACTAAAAACAAAACCTCAGAGAAGAGTGGGATCTACTTTCTTAGTTATTCCCCATAATTACTCACCCATTGTAACTTGAGATTTTTTAGATCTTGTTTGGGTTGCAAGAATATTTCTTAGCAAGCTCCTCTGAGCAGCCAACTGCAAAAAAACATTGAAATATGATAAGCGTATAAGAGCATTAAATGGTAGCATTCTCCATCACCCACAGCCTCTGTCAGTTGTGTTTCCAAGCCAGATGAAGCTAGAATGTACGTACAGCTGTTCTGAGTTGTAAAATACATTTTGAAATGGGATTGATTTGTCTGTGTTTCATGAGATTGAATTAAGCAAAAGAAAAAAAGTATAAAGACTTGTCTTTTTTCCAAGCATTTAATAGAAAGAGTCAAACTGGAACATAATAGAGATGTGCTTTCAGCACAGATGTGCTGTAGTGAGAGCCACGTTTTATGTAAGCTGCTTATTCTTTTGTGCACTGTTAAGAACTGAATGTACTTTCATACTCCATTTTTTGGCCTTGACATGAACTAATGTCAAAGCAAATGAAGACCTGGTGGTAAATCCTTTTCAGCACTGCTAATGATTGTGACCATTGTGTTGCTGTTCTTGGCTGTCTAATCGTCTTTGGGATATTGAACTTTGGATACATAGACCTTGCATTCTGAATTTTGATTTCTGCTACAAAATTTGCTGGTGTGATTCATATTTTGGGGATCAGAAAGGTGTGCAGGTCACACACTGCAGAGTATATTCAAAGCAGATTTTATAGTGAGCTTCAGTGGGTAAAGTCATTAAGGGAATGATGAGTGATCTGAACAGAATTACATGGGCAAAAGTTCACGACAGCATACCTTACCTATAAAAATGCATTTTAGTAGAAAAGTGATTTACAACTGGATTTTTTTTTTCACATGCAAGGCAAAATATGCAGAAGAGCAACTGAGCCTGATCATCTTCTTCCAGTTCCATTGTTTGCTTTATAGTTAGGGTTTTGTTTTATGGCTGTCTAGATTTTACAACCACAAATGTGCCAAAACTCTTGACTGGTTCATTCAGGTTGATTAATATGTAACATAAAATATCTGCTTTCTTCAACACCTGCATGCCGTGTTTCTTTGTGTTTTGCAAAAGCAAGAGATACAGATATGTGCTTTGACTTTGATCCTGTAAACCAAAACTGTTCAAGCGGTAGATCCTGATCTAGGTTTGGACAGCAAAGAGGTGTTTCCCAGGTTTGCTCTGAAACCCACATTTGTGTGGATGAGCCTCTGTTTTCACCTATTCCCTCAGCTGGTCTGGGAGCAGCTGCACATGCAGGCAGTACAGGTGCTGGGCAGAGCTGGACCCAGCATGATGCTTTCCAGAATGTGAGCCCATGGAGCTTGGTAAAAATGGAGATGCCCCTGCAATTGTCCCTTCAGTATCATGAAACCTGCACCGGGGTTTTCCTGGCAGAGATTTCCTTGGATTTCATGTTGCATTCTGCTCCGTAAGAAATGTCAGAACAGGAAAGAACACAGTGCCTGCTCCCTGTCACCCCATTTCACCCTGCTCTACCTTCATATCTTACCAGCAACTTACCCTTGGGGGAAGGTAGATCACCAAGCCACAAACCTGGCTGAACAACTTCTGCTGCAAGAAGATGGCTAACACTTGGTCCCAGCCACCAAGTGGCTTTGTGCACACCAGTGTCCTATGGAGACAGGCAGGTTTATTAGAGGGACTCTCTTTAGATGCTATAAAGTGTGATTCAGAGTGATGACAGTACTGTCACAGCAAATAGGTCCTACCAAATTTCTTTGTTATTTCTTTGTAATTGAAAGAACTTCTAATTCAAAATAACAAAGTGTAAACTGTTTTCTCTTTCCTCTTTTTGCTCAGAAATCGAAGCAAAGGAAGCGTGTGACTGGTTACGTGCAGCTGGATTTCCCCAATATGCTCAGTTCTATGAGGGTAAGTAGGTCTTTCTCCTCTGTGCAGTTCTGAAAGTGCACTGGGCCCTCGCCAGGAGAGCTTGCAGTCAGCCAACTCCACATTTGACTGAGTTATGGCCATGGCTCGATGCTTCACAAAGCCTCAGCTGCTGGAGTCATACTAGTGCATAAAGAAAAGATTCTTACCCTTGTAACCATGGGAAGTTAAAAAAAAAATGGGGCAGGGGGAACATAGCTTGTGTAAACCTCAAAGCTTAACAAAAACAACTACAAAGTATGTAAAAGTATGAGTCTATTTTCTAAAAGCTTTCTGAAGCGTGCCTGAAATAAGATTAAAACACTAGAAGTTATTGAAAATTTCAATCATGACGGAAGTAAGACTGAAAATTCTGCAGAGTTACCAAAAATGAATAATCTGAGTTGCACTTCACATTTGCAAAGTAAGAAAAGCTGATAGTTCAGTGCTACCTCAGTGCAAATGGTGGTGTCCCCTTCCTAGGTGTTCAGTTCATGCCCAGGGAAGGAGTGTTCCAGAGGGCAGACCCAGTAGTTGCACTGCTGCTGTGTTCCACAGTAGTTTGGGGACTGGAGCTGAGTTTTTTCTGCTCTCCCCAGCTCAATGCTGAGAGGGAAACTGAGCTTCGTTTTCCCAAAGTGCATGTTTTCCCTGCCAGAGAAACCCAGCTCAGGCCCACTCGGGCTTATTAGTTGAAAGGCAGCTCTGCCAAACACCTCTGGACACCTTCCAGGGTCAGCATGAGTCTGGAGGCAGCACAGATTCACTCATGGAATGAGGGCCAGGGAGCCTCATGGGTCAGAGCCAAGTCTGCAGGGAGTCAGCTCGGATGCCATCCCTCCCCTCGTGGGGCTGAGAATGGCAGGACGTGGGATGCTGAGGACACTCCCATGGCCAGCTGAGCTCCATCAGGGCTCAGGTGCTGGGTCCTGTTGGGCTGCTCAGGTGTCTGGGGACAGGAGCACCACTCAGAGATGCTCAGGTGGCTCCACAGGAAGCAGGCAGACTCTGTTAAATCCAGCAAGGAACTAAGACTAATAAGCCTGCCAGACCAAAACTGACACAAATGTGTATGTAGCACAGTCCCTGGGTAGCCAGCAGTACTTTTGTGTCTGCCTTGTATTAGGAGTATGTCACATACTGACTCCACCAGGGAAAGGAGCGCCTGCTGCCTGCTTAACACAAAAGGATGTTCTCTCCAAAAAACAACCTGTGCTGGGCTCCAACAGTTCCCATGCAGTCAATATGTGCTCTAGACAGTCTACATCCCTGAAAAGAAGGTGCTTTTCACAGGCATCTATTATGTCAGTGTTGAGCAGCGGTGTCTAAAAATGCTGGCTGAAGTTCCTGTATCCTGGCATCCTGCTGAGGTACCTAAGGATGGCAGAGCAGTCTGGAGAGCAGCCCCAGCACTGGAACCCATCCCACTGTTAGAGCTGTGTCGCTTTTCATTGCAAATGTCAGCTTCCAGCATGCTATTCTGGCTTTTTAGCTAATATTGGGGATTATAATTCTGTTTTAGAGTTGGGTTTTTTTTGTCTGTTATTTGAGTAACCCTCTGTCTGAAATCACTGTTATTTGGATCTGTTTTAAAAACAAAAAGCACAGAGTATTTCTGGGGCTTTGGCAAGTCTATCTAGCAAATAACTCATTAAATCACTGTAATGAGAAGATAAAACCTTGTTGCTCATGTAAAGTAAGCGTGGTGGTAATTCCCTGATCTCATCCATTTGTGCAAGGTCCTAAAATTAACAGCTAATAGTTGAGTATTTTTTAAAGCCAAAATGAAATAGTTTTGCTGTCACTCTAATGCAATGGACATTCAGCTGTACCTTTAACAGAAAAAAACCCAATGTGGTGTCTGAAAGGGTCACAAATACAGCTGGAAGGGAACCAGAGCCTAGTGAAATTGGTCATACTAGATTTCAGTGAGCAAGCACATGCAAAACAATTTAAATGTAGACAACTTATTTTCATTTGAGTAGCAAGCAGCCATCTTAATATTGTGTCTCCTTTTACAGACTCCCAGTTTCCCATTGACATTGCTGCAGTAAAGAAAGATCATGATTTTCTTGACAAGGACCTTGTAGAACCTCTTTGCAGGTAAATAGCACTCCAAGTTTCTTTTCTGATAATTTAATAGCGTAAGATGATTTTTAACTGTTGGCATAGTAGCAGTTGAGGTGTGTGCTTGTCCAGGTGCATTAAGTGATGAGCATTATAATGCCACCATTCTGAGTTAATTTCTCTTACAGAAGATGCTGCAGTAGGAGACCACTACACTCACAGAAAGAATCACATAATTTGAGCAGACCTAAATCCAATGGATTTGAAACAGATGCTTTTTAAGAATTAGCAGTAGCGCAAGCAAACCCTGAATTTGAGTTGCACATTAGTAACTCTTACATCTAAGTCCAGCAAAAAAGATGAAACTTCATTGCAGAGAATTCAGCAAGCCCTTTTCTCTGGCAGCAGGCATGGTTTTCATGCTGCTGTGATTCCCTTGGTACTCTCATTTGGCACCAGTAATAGAAGTGGGACCAGACCCAGTACTACAGACCCCCCAGCAGTACAAATGCTACAACTGATCTGTGCTTTGCCCCTCCCAGTGGTCCTGTGTTTGCTGTTTATCTTGCTTTTTATACTCTGTGGTGAATATACTGTACTGCATTGCTCAAGCCCTGTCCCCCAGGACTCAAGACACAGCAATTCTGTGGCAGTTTTGCAAAACCACATTGCAGAGACATTGTTCCCCTCTTCTTTCCCCTGCACTCAGCTCAAGTTCTGCTCCTCTCCTCTTCAAGTCAGGACAAAGGAGCGTCTGGCCCTTAACCAAGCAGACTTCATTACATGTTATGGAAATTTTCACAACACCAACATCAAGATAATTGGACAAGACTCTATTTCCCCTTCTGCAACTGCAGCTAAAGTCAGCAGAGATGGCTTTAGGAGATGCTGTTCCACATCATACTGTACATTGTAAGGATTACTGAGTTTGTGGTGGAGGAATGCAGAGAAGGTTTCTGAGAATCACCAAAAATACGGTAGGGAAGAGACTTCATCCAGTCCACCACTCCATCCCAGGCTATGCCCCCCTTCCTGACACATCCAGGTAGTTTCTGGGCATAGCTGTCAGACTGCTTTTCCAAAATTCCCCTGCTGCAAGTGAGACCTGTTGCTTCTCATGCTGTCTGTTATGGCTATGGGGAACAGAATATTCTCTTTCTCTGTGCAATAGCTTTTGTTTCTGAAGGCAAATCAGTAGGAAAGACTTGGATTCTCCAGTGATCTCTCTCACATATGCCTGAGAACAGAATTAACTGTAGACTTGATCCACTGCTGTTCTGTGCTGCTTGCTGAGAGAGATTGCTGTGTGGGAGATACCTTCTTCCCATACATATGTATATCCCCCCGCTTCAGTCTGGCATGATGGAAGACATACTTTGCTGCAGTTTGGGAACTGGAAAGTGATAGAGATAGGAGACTGAGATATCTTCCCCTCTGCCCTTCACAAAATTGAAGGACCATTAAAAATGCAAGAACTATGTAAGTTCCTGCCCCTTTCTTGTGAGAGAAAACAGTGAGATATAGTAATTTCATAGCTCTGTGATGGTCCCTAATCATTCTTCTTTGAAGTAATTGGCAATGGTGTTGTTACAGTTATGGTCATCAGACATCCAACACCTACACATCTAAAAAGGGGAACAGCTCATCTCTTGCTCCTCCAGCCTTTCTATAGACACACAGATACGCCTTCAGTTACACTATGTTGATATATTTATGAGGATTATTTTACAAGCTGAGAAGCTAGAGATTTGGTTGCATTGGGGTTTTTTTTTTCCTCTTTTATTAAAATATGAGGGTTTGGAAAATTAACAAGGAGCTAGATAGATGCACTTATGGGAAAAAATGCTTTATACTAGCCTAAATCAAAGGACCTACAGAAAAAAGCATAGGCACAGATATTTCCACCTTTTAAAGATAAATGGGTTTATGACTTTGTAACACCTTCTTCTGTAATTATTTTACTCAGAAGACAGCACTTGTTTACTCGAATTTTTGTTGGGAGATTTTAAACAGCTTAGATCTTAAAAATTAATAGCTCCTCATAATATTAGAAATACAAGTATTATGTACAGGTTATGTTTTCGGATTGCAGACATTTAATTGCATGTAACTCAGCAGCTTCAACCCCTTCACTGAAAGCAAGCTGTAAAAAGCTACTGTACCAAATGCCAAGATTCAAATTCATCAGAAACAGTGAACAGTGTCAGCTGCTGACCCCAGTTCCAGCTTTGTTACTCTATGAGCTATCAAAACAGCATCTTCCAAGTTTTCCAGTGCAATGGAAATTCTCACAGCTCAGCTGACCACTGTGGCCAGTTCTCTGCCCTTCCTTTGCTCTGCGATGGTGTTACTGCAAGGTGCATGCCAATGTACCACATGAGAGCTGCAGGCTGTGATACACTTTGAGGAAAGAGAAAGTTAAAAAAGGTTGGTTTTTATTTCTGTGTGCAGATTCCCAGGTTGGCAGTCAAACTTCCATTCTTCTAACATTCAAAGATGCCCTTAAAGCTATGTGTGACCAAGCCATCACACTGACTAATAGTGCATTCAGCACATAGTGCTGAACAAAATGGGCTTCTCATTTCTTTTTGGAAGATAATTTTGAAGCTGAAATGCCAGCATGGATAATCAGTTTGAGCAGTTTTAGCTCTGAATAGTAATAGCATAAGCACTGAATTTCTCTGCTCTTGTGGGTTGAAATCAGACTCTCAATTTCATTTTATAATCAGTTTTCCTACGGCATTGAAGTATACCAGACAACACGAGGCACAAAGGAGGAGGAACCTTTTTTTAAGGCAGCTGGTAGTATTTTAGTCAGAAAGTCTAAGACTCCCTGTTGTAAAAGATTTCAGTGACCTTTTTGAGATATTTTAACATTCCTGCTGTTTATAATATAATAAGAACATTTGGCAGAGTAAAAACCAAATTTGAGGCCTTTGGGTTAGAGGCGTATCTATCAAGAGATTCCACTCAGATTTTATTGAGTAATGAACAATAGAGAATTGCCAGGCAATCTGCAGGCAAACACTGTCATCCTGCCAAAACAATAATTGAGCATGAAAATTTTATAGCTGTGTCACTTCCAAAATAGCAGCAACCAATTTTGCTCTGGGAACTCTTGTGGCTGCTGTGATAAGAGGGTGAGAAGGAGAAGCCAAGCCACGTTGTACTTTTTGTATTCACGTAAATACAGTGACTAAGAACATGAAGAACAAGTTTGATACATAGTTCCCTAAACCAAGCTCTTAAAATTTGAGCTGTGCCAAGCAGCCAGCAGCCTTTTTTTCCATCACTGTTATCTCTTAGACAGCTTGCAAACAAAGTGAAAGTTGCTGTATGGGATGGGACATCCTCCCATCAGAGTTCGGAAATAATGGGTGTGCAGTCAGTGCTGAGTTCTCTTTCTCTAAGTGCTGTTGGGGAATAAGCCTGACTCTCCCCATACAGGACAGAAAGCCCTGTTCTGGAGGCAGCAGAATGGCTCCCACTGACTTCCAGAAGAGATTACTTATGTGAGCCTGGAGCCTACAAGGTGACTCCCTCAGTGGCAGCCATGATAAAAAGGTGACAGGACTGGAAAATGCACAAAACTGATGGAGCAGGGACATGCCAGTGCCAGCCTTGCACACCAGCCCTACTGGTGCTGGGAGGACTCTTACTCAGTGTAAAGACCTCAGCAAAGCCCAGCATCAAGAGCTTGATGTCCTCTTCCCAAAGCTGACAGCACCAGAAGAAGCCAGGCACAGACATGTGTATGTAGCACCTAAACTTGGTTAGGAATAAAAGTAAAATAAAGAAATTATGTTGTGGATCCCTCAGAAAGGCATTTACAGAACCACACAGTATGTTTTCCTGGTCAAAATCCATAAGAGAGGGAATTTGCTGATCTGCTGATGCAGGAGACACTGTGCTGTCCGTGCTTGTCCTCCCCATGATGTCTCTCCTTCATGGCTGCATTCCAAAACACCTGCTTGAAAGCAGCTGCAGAAAAGGTCCAGGGATCCACCAGGAACTCAAACTCACTTCAGAGCTGTCTCCCTATCCCGTGGATTGCCCTCTCTTACTTGGATTGCTCTTAAAGCAGGACAACAGGTCCCCCACAAGGTTTTCCAGATGGCCTGAGCCTGCATAGCTACAAGCTTGTATTTATTTGAAAACACTGCTCAGTGCTGTAAAGGATGAAAAAGTTAGAGATTTCCTGCTTTTGAAGAACTTCTATCATAAGAGTTAACAATTACAACACTGGGGTTGGGAGTCAAAGCCTTAAGGACTTGTGTCTATGGCGATCTTAAATCTCCTCAGATAGTCCAGACTTCTCCATGTGTTGTCTGGAGGTACCTGCAGCAGCTAAAGGCCAAGCTTGATATTCCAGGGGATCTCAAATAGTACCAGAAACATCAGTTTGGGCACCTGAATATTTCTGCTGGCTTTTTAAGAATTATTCCAAAGTCTTAAACCACCTTTGATGTTCTGGGGAAGAAATAAAATTAACATCACTGAAACACCTGCTGTAGTACATTTTGCAGTCTTTCCCTGAACAATGCAGAAATTTCTAGATACACTTCCAAATGCATCCTAGATTATTTGGGTTTTATATAGCCACCTCTCTTGTGTTTATTTCATGTGTTTTCCCCTGCCTTTTCTCAAGTCCAGACTTTGTGTTTTGTTAACATTACAAACAGGAATTCTTTTCCCATGTTTTTTAAGCAGTCACATAAAAGTGCAGCGCTCCTCTCACTTCAACTGTGACATTGGTGACAACCTTTGTAGCAGAAACTTCTGGATTTTTTTCTTTTCAAAAGATTTGCTGAGGAGTTGACTGTCAGTTATCTGATGACTTTAAACTGATGAGAAAAGCTTTCTGCCACCACTGGCACATCAACAAGACAAAAAAAGCTGAAACAGACTGACACTGATTTGAGCTGTTAGTACCAGACAAATTCACAAATATGATCATTAATTCTGTAATTTCACTGGCAAATCATTCTACAGCCCTGTGAAAGCCCCAAAAAAACATGACAATGTTTTGCAGAGGGATGAATTTAAAACCTGGGGTTGAACTCCCTGGCACCCAGTAAAAAGTCGTTTTTGTTTTGGTGGAACAAGTGTGGAAATGTAGCTAGACTTTTCCCTTCAGGACAGGCCAGCTGACAAAGAGGTGCAGGGACTCCAATATTAGCCAATATTCAGCACTAAGAGGAAGCTGTCCCCAAAGACAGAAATCTTGGCTGGAGTCCTTTGAAAAATGTGCCTCTGCATACTTGGAATTGATATCAATACACACATTTAAACATTTTGTGCTCAAATGAAGCACTGAACATTATTCAGCCTCAGGGCCCCAAGAAAACACCACTTTGGGTTGAGAAATTCTGTGTTTGGGCAAAAGAGGAGTTTTGCAATAATAGATGTAATCCCAGAAGAAGATTTGTGGGCAGAGGGCTGCAGATATAGCTGCACAGCCACAAACCCTGGAATTTATTTCAACATTACTATCATGCATTCAGGGTGTGCTTGTGCATATCTTATACCCAAATTAATACCACAAGCACAGGACTTTTCTGATGCAGCATAACGGATTTATTGGCTTGACTTAGGGAGGAATATTTGATCTACAAATGAGCAGGTGATTTTTTTTTGAAGGAAGATCCACATCTGGTGGGTCTGTTCTTTGTTAGTGGTGGTAATTTTAAAGGTATGCTAATATTAGAAGTTCTGCAGAGGAATATGTTAATGCCATAATCTTCTTACGTTATGTGAGAGATTATATTATTGATCTCATACTTTTTTCATGTGTCCTTGTAACTTATCACATGCATTTCAAATGTTAAGTTCTAGAAACTGGAGGCCTCTCCCTGCACCCCAAAAGCAACAGAGACAAGTGTTGCCTATAAAGACACAGGAGATGGAAGCAGCCAAAAGAGGAGTGCTGTGAGCATGTGGCTCTCTCACTCTGCCTCCCTTTATTTTGAAATTCAGTCCTAGATATGGAAAATTTTCAAAGTCAAACATATTTAAATTTAAGCTTCTGCTTTTAGAAGTTGGACAGTTTCATGTATCAGGATCTTTAAGTATAAATAAAACCAAATCAATTATCATTACCACAGGAGGTTCTATATTGAAAGAGCATGTTTACTTGTCCTCTGGCTGTCCTTGCACAAGGGCATACACATACACACACACACACACACACACACACACAGTCATTTAACTCACTGTCATCACAGGATAGACTTGGATTTAAGGAGAAGAAGCCTTACAGAGACTCTGGTAATATCAGTATAAACGTGGTCAAAAATAGCTAAAAATATTTATTTTAAAATGTTAGATTTGTTACATGTTGGGTGTGTTAACCTGTGTGTAAGATCCACAGATAGGAGAAAATAAACTATTGGCTTTGGAAAAACTATAAGTAGCAGCTAGCGGTTTGTTATGTCAATTTTTTTAAAGATGTGCCAATTTCCAGAAGTGAGGAACTGCAGCTGGTTTTTTATTTGGTCTTTCACTAGTGCTTTGAAATCCCCATTTTAGACCAATTATGTTATGCCTACATAAGGCAACTCACCTCCCTCTCTTGTCATTTCCCCAGCTATCACAGGTGTTTGTTTATAGTTTTTCCTTTGCTAAGTACAGAAATGTCTATAAATTAAAAAGCAATCTATCAAACCTGGCTGTCAAGTAAAGTGAAATTAAGGATTCCTTTTCATACAGTGGTCGTATAGCTGGAATAGATGACCAGAATCCTTTCTGAAGCTGTTATATGTGGTTGGCACCCTACAGTAAGATAAGAGAACATGTTTTGAACTTGCAAAAAATCATGCCCTTTAGTCAGAGGCTGCTAATCTTTTGAATTTGCTTTGCCCTGCAGACGACTGAACACACTGAACAAGTGCGCCTCAATGAAACTCGATGTGAACTTCCAAAGAAAAAAGGTAAGGGAACTTCAATAAATATACCCTGGCTTTTGTGATAAGACAACCCCAATTTAGCCTTTAATTCAATAATGCTCATAAAAGTGACTTATTTTACTTTGAACTTGCATGTCAGCATTATCTGGATGCATAATAATGTAAATTGCTAAATCTTGAAATTATAAATAGAATAGAAACTGTGAGTAAATACTAGGTGTGTTAGAAGGGCTCACACAGTACTTAAATTCTACATGTGTACAATTAAAGTTAGTGGGTGAAAAGATAGTAAAGCTTCATTAGACTGGCTTGTTTGTCAATGTCAAAAGAGTACACAGTGGAAAATCCTGCTCAGAAAAAATGGAAGCTGCTGAGATGAAAACAACAGCTTTTCTTTGTTTCTTATACTGACTTCTTCCCAGTTAAGAATTTGAAAATAAACTCTGTCATCCTTACAAGCTCCTGTGTAACATGGGAATTATCTGAGAGTAAAGGGTTTCAGTGAGGGCTGCAGAAACAGTTTGTTGATTTTGAGAGTTTTGTAACATGTCCAGCATTAACTGTTGAATGTTTGGTTTTCTGGTCATAAATTCCCCAAAGTCCTTGAATGTTATACAATAGTAGTTGTCAGCTCTGAGAAATCTTGGTTCCTGTTTTTCCTTCTTAGAGTGTTTTTCTAGTGCTTTTTAAAAACTGACTCCAAGAGCTGCATTTTTGATGTCTTTGCAAATTCAGTCTCATCCTACTCCATTCAGTGTTTGAGGGAACTTGAACAAAGGATGGTTTTAATGTCCAGATATCCTGCTTTGACTCATGTCTGCTTGTTCTTCTGTGTACTAACCTCTTCAATTTCTATTTTGTCCATTCCCTGGAGCTACAGGGACTTCTCATCACTGCATATGGGGTTGGGGTTTTTTTGTCTTGGATTTTAGGTTGTGTTAAAAAGGGAGGGGTTTTTTTTTGTTATGTTGGTTTTTCATTAATTTTTTGCTGCCACTCCTCCCTGCTCTGAATGGATTGAAGTCCTCAGCTGCTCTCCTTGCAAATGACCACTAATTTGTGGTGGAAGAGACACAGCCCTACTTGGTACTTTTTCTAGGGGACAGAAGCTATTTGGGTCCATACCTGCAACAAAGCCACAGAGAAGCTGAGCACAGAAAAATGTAGCCAAAGAGGACTTGGAGGAGATTTTAGTCCACAGATACAGAGCAACTGAAAGTAGAGGAGAATGTGAGTGAGAGAAGAAGAGGGAGAGCCTGCTGACAGGAGGAAATGTAAAAGCCAGAAACTGGGTCTGAAATTGATCACCAAACTAAATCCATTTATTGCTGTAGATACTGCTTTTCCTAATAGTCTCTGTGGTGATCTGAACAATGAAATGCAAAATCAGCCTGCTTTGGAGCTTCAGCATAGCAGGTATGCAGACGACTAGCACAGCTGCTTGAGTGATTCACAAAAATATGGCCAAGCAAGCTGCCAGGCAAGGTTCCTGTGAAAGACAGCTCAGCATCAGCATTCCCTGCTGCCCACTCTCCCACCCAGACCATTCCCACTGTCTTCCCTTGGCTGCTGTCTTCCCTTGGCTTCATCAAGATGCAAACAGAAATCCTTATGTATGTGTTGCAAATATGTCCGT
Organism: Lonchura striata; assembly: GCF_050655825.1. Classification (NCBI taxonomy): domain Eukaryota; kingdom Metazoa; phylum Chordata; class Aves; order Passeriformes; family Estrildidae; genus Lonchura; species Lonchura striata. The sequence continues at coordinate 68,792,044 of NC_140703.1, forward strand.
AAGCGATTTGGACAGACAGAGATTAGCCTTTGGATTAACTGCCTTCTGCAGCTGTCGATTTATGAGAATTCCTGCCCCCAGCTGGAAAAATGTGGCAGAATTCCACTGCAAATAAATCCACTATATGCCTTTTGTTATCATGCCTCTGTATTTCAGGCAAGTACACCCTCAGTCAAAAAGCTGTACTATTTTAAATCAGCTGTGACAAATCTGTGAATCAAAACCTCTTTCTCTTTGGCAAATGTTACCAGTCACTGCTCAAGAAACTTGCCCCTTCTCATCTTCCCAAACATAATGGTATTAACTGGACTTTTGAATATGCTCCAAAGCTGTGCACTTGATTTCACCCCAGGTCAGTAGAAATATACAGTCACTGTTCCAAAATGTCTCCTCTGCCTGTGTCAGATGAATCATTGCTTTCAGACCTTCTCTTGATCTGCGGTCTCCCTAGCTGGTGACACGTGGGTGGCCTAAGTGCTCTCAACATTTTTTTTTTTGGACAGTTTCATTTGTCAGGACACTCAGATATCTGACATGAACAGTGGGTCATTCAGGATGTTCATGGCTTCCTGAATTTCTCTTGATTTAATCAAAAGAAAAGCACAATATGTTATAGGACTCATGGTGCAGCTGAACTTGTAGTGAGTCACCATAGCAGTATCTCAGCATCCAGATATTTCATTTCATATTTGCCTGATTTTGCTTCTGATGAAATACATTCATGTTTCTTTATCAATTAAAAGGAACCCAAAACACAGCCTTTATTTAATTGAGCTGCAAATTTTGACACTGAAAAGCTTCTGTACTTTCTAAGTGATTCTTGGGCAGAATGTAATCCTGTCTTTGCTGTGGTTAGACGGAAAACTTTTTTACTTCCAATATCCATTTCTGTTCATCTCTACTTTGTCAAAACAAACAAACAAAAAAAAAAGCAAAAAACAAAACTCAAACAAACAAGCAAACAAAACAAAAGCACAAAAAAATCCCACAAAATAAAAACCCCACAAACTTTAGATTTAAAGTATATTTACCACTGCATTTATTTTTATTTCTGTCTTCTGCTCTGTGCTTTCTTCTTGGTGTTTTTTGCAATGTCTCTACCTCTTTGGCTACTTTAATCGATTCCAGCTTGTAGAAAATACAGGCTAAATCCTGTCAGCTCATACAGTAATGTCAGTGCAGATACAGGGATTTGTGTCAGCCAAGAGTCTTCCTTAAGGTCCCTTTGGCATATTGCAATATAGAACAAATTTTAAAAATATGTTTATCCTGCTGGCTGGTGCCACCAACGCTTCAGCAGTGATATGCTTTGTAGATATAATTACCACTGCTAAATATTTAAAAGTACGTACCCTTGCGGTTTTTTAAATATCCACTTTGTGGCACTACTAAGACCACAATAAATGGATTTTTAAGTTCCTGAGGCTATGCAGTCCTTTGGTCCATATATGCATACAACAGGCTGTGGAGGTAAAACAAAGGTAGAACTGTCTAAAGTGCCATTTCTTCCCTGCAGACAAAATGGCCAAAGCAGAATTATTAGCCTTTTCTAGCCCCTTCCCTCATACTTCACTATGAAGTGCCCAATTTTTCTCTTTAACAAGCCACAGAATGAGGATCTCCATTCATTCCTGTAAACTCACGGGAGCACTGCACACCTCAATGTTAACAAAAGAAAGAGGGATGCCTAAACCCAAAATTTCACAGCTATATTTTATTTTATGGTTTGGACATGATCTAAAACATCTGGTTGACTTGAAGTGATAAACTGGCAAAAGTTTATGGCATCAGTGAGACCTGGCACACTGCTGATCCAAATCTCCAGCTTTTGAGTTTTCACATTATTTAAGGTTTTGGGTGCTCTTGTAAAATTTGGTTTACATTTTTCAATTAGACAGGCCAGCAAAGATCTAATCAGAGATTGGAGATAACTTTACCATCCAAACTTCATATAAAAATACTTCTAATAATAGACTTTTAAAATGAGAATTTTTCCAGTCCCAAAATAGTCTTTCTGGTTTAGCACCTCATTTTAGTCTGACAGCCTGTCATATTTTACTGCCTTCATACTGCTTCCAAGAATGTGAAGAGCTGTTTGGATGTCATGTAGGTGAAGTTAGTTTGTTCTGCTTTAAAACAAATGCACAAGAATAATACAGTACAAGTCCAGTTCAAAGTCAGGAAAATGGTACTCATTAGCAACTGTGGGCTTCATGCTGAAGATGTATCTTTTTTTGTATGATCAAACAGATGAGAAAAATGTCATAGGGTGAGGTTTTTTATCTAACTTTCTTTCAAGGCACACATTCTCTGCATTGCAGAGTAGCTCCTAAACATAAGCACGGCTCTGCCTGCCTGAGGCTGAGGGATTAGACCAGGAAGGGCTGTGGGGTGCTGCTGCCTCAGGAGAAGCCAGAGACAGTGGGGCAGGCTGCAGGTTATCAAGTTTGGGGTGCCTCTACTGATGACAGCAGGGAGGATGGTGGTTGCCTACTGTAGGAAAGCTCACCTCAGCTGCAGAGGCTGTCCCATGCCAGCCTGAGCCTGGCTGCTCCTCCTGCCCACATCTCCATGGCTGCCTTCTCTGCTCTCCTTTGCCTGCACTCAGACACACCCTAAGCAATACTGCCAAGTATTTTTTTATTGTTATTTTAAGCATCATGATTATTTATCTGTCGTTATATTCCTGAAACATAAATCTTGTTAGATGTATCTGGCCTGTGAAGTTTATAGATGTTTATTTAGCTCTCACTGCAAACCTACGTGCAGCACCAGATATTTGCTGTCTTGGATTTTTAAATAGCTCACATTGCTGTAGTACCCAGCTACTCCCCTGTCTTTACCCTGTGTATCTTAACACCATCCCTGCAAATCAGGATTCCTTTACTTTGGCCTTTCAAAACATTATTTTTTTTCCTAAACAGTCACTGTGAGCATCAGCCCTATACAATTCAGTGCACAGGCAGTCCATAGAAGCCAAGAGGTATCAGTGGAATTCCTAACATGGAGCAGGCTTTTATTTCTTTCTTGTTAAGATGTTTTCAGTCTTTACAACTAAATGAAAGATGGTGTTATGAAAGGACTGATGACCAGTCTTCCATAAACTTGGCTCAGAGAGGCTTTGCTGCCTGTTGCTCACCTGGAGCAGCCCAATCGCATTAATTCAAATATCAATTTCAAGCACACAATTTTAACATGTGCCACTTGCTTTTTTCCCAGAGTGAAGATTCAGATGAAGAAGATCTCTGTGCTATCAGTAATAAATGGACTTTCCAAAGAACCAGCAAACGATGGTCTCGGGTGGACGACATTGACACTCTGCTTCATCGATCTGACAGACATGGCTCTTCTGGGGACATTAAAATGAAAAACACGACAAGCAGTGAGAGCGTCCTTACAGATCTGAGTGAACCTGAGCTCTCATCAATTCACAGCGAGAGCAGTGGGGGCAGTGACAGCAGGAGCCAATCTGGCACCACCAGCACTGCTAGGGAGGCCTGCGACTGCTCTGCCCATCATGATGTGGAAAGCACCCTGCTGCAGGACTCTGCTACAATAAACACCGCCCCATCCCCCAAGGACGGCCTGAAGAATGAAAATCCAACACGAGCCAGAGCAAAAACCTTTCTAAAACGCATGGAGACACTAAAAGCAAAAGCCGTGCATGGAAAACTAAAAGGCTCGGGAAGAACAGGTCCTTTAGAGATCAGTGGACCGGTTCTCCAGTTTGAGCCAAAATCCTTGAAAGACATGCACTGTGTACAGATAGTCAATGGCGATCTTCAAAATTTGGGGCAAGATTCAGTCAAAAGAGGGCTTCCCTTTTCTGCCAAATCCAGCAGTGACAGCAGTCAGTCCGAAAACAGCAGCAGTGGAGTGAGCACACCATGTCTAAAGGAACGCAAGTGCCACGAAGCAAACAAGAGAGGTGGGATGTACCTGGAGGACCTAGATGTTCTGGCAGGAACGGCCTTACGGCAGGTGGTGGACCAAAACCGCAAAAATGAATTTCATTCCCAGGAGAATTTGGTTGTGCACATTCCCAAGGATCACAAACCGGGGACCTTCCCAAAGGCACTTTCTATCGAAAGCCTCTCACCTACAGACAACAGTAACAGTGTAAACTGGAGGACGGGCAGCATCTCTTTGGGAAAGCAGAACTGCTCTACTCCAAAGGAATCCGGACTGATGGCTTGCTGTCCTAAAGAGAGCAGAATTAGTATTTATGACAATGTGCCAGGTTCCCACTTGTATGCTAGTACTGGGGACCTCCTGGACATAGAGAAAGATGTCCTTTTTCCTCAGTTAGATGACATTTTGCAACATGTCAATGGACTGCAGGAGGTGGTAGACGGCTGGTCAAAGAAGGTGTTGCCAGGTCTGCCGGTTGGCGACGTGTCGGTCAGTGAATCCCCATCATTGCCTTTCCAGTCGCCTACACAGATCACTCTCGATTTTGAAGGAAACTCTGTGTCCGATGGCCGGACCACCCCGAGTGACATGGACAGAGATGGAACATCCCTGAATGAATCCGAAGCCACTGGTGTTAGGGACAGGAGGGACTCTGGGGTGGGAGCATCACTCACAAGGCCAAGCAGGTAAGCAGCAAAATTTTGTATACAAATCCACAGACTGTGAAATACAATTTAATTAAGCGGAGGTTCTCAGCTTAGGAGTCAGAAGGCACAGGGTACCGTAACAGTAGTGTTCATTCTGCATGGAGATGGGGATTTCCCAAGGAAAGGTGGGATTTTGAGGGAAGGGACATCCTGCTGCAATATTCTTACATGGAATCAATGCAGAATTGGTTTAATAGAGCAAACTAAGACATTCTTTATCCCTTGATCCATTGATTACATAGCAGGACCCTATATATATTGTAGGATGTATTTTTAATTTGTCTTCTAAGTTATGCACCCAGATCTTTATGAATCTGTAGCTTTATACACTTTTTTAATGCACTGATCTGCTTTAAAAATGTGCCCCTTTATGCTCAAAGAGAACTTCCCTATGCTGCCCCAGCCCCTTACGTGGGTGGGATGAAATTGTGATGAATGATTTACTTCTTAATAAAGTGAAAAGTGGAATTTTTTTGATAATTTGCAGACCTGTTTTAAGTCAGAGTGATGAGCTCCTGTTGTGCCAAGTACCAATGGTCCTGGGCAAGAGCTTTTTTGGGTCTAAACTGTTGTATGTAGGGTAGCTTTGTAAGTGCAAAAGCAGGGAGAACATACCTAGTATTTTCTGATACTGGTATTTCTGATAATACTGATCTGCTGTCAGCCTTGTCACACCCTCATAGAGGACTCTGCCATGCCATGGTTTGCTGCTGCCTGTGCTTGCTCACCACCACCACAAAAGTGAAAGTGGACTGGAGGAAACTATTGAGTAAATGAGCAGTGGCAAATTTTTTAGAATTTGTGTTAGAACTTATACGTAGTGAAACAAGAAAATAAAATTAGGGTTTTTTTTTCTGATGAATCTAGTATACAGAGAAAGTGCATTGGGCTAAAAATATGTGAATGGTTCAGTAGCTTGGTGGTTGTCTTTCTAGATAAGGAGACACAAGGTTTAATCCTTTAAAAAAAAAAAAAAATCTTTCAACATTTAAACAGTTTGGAGAACCTCATCTCCAAATACCTCAGTGGTCAGGTCAGTCCCCTGAGAGATGAGGGACTAGGCATCAAATACCAGTTCTGAGTCAGGCAAAGAAGATTTGTCTCTAAACCTCCCACATCCTGTTGGAAGTGTGTGGGCTAAAGACCATAGCAGGCAGCACTGCTTCCCCAAGTATATGGAGAGGACCCATTCATAAGTGGATGCAGTTATGAATCTAATGTTAAAATGACAAAACTTGGGCATTTCTGAAATTAAAGAGATTATCTAAATTGTTGTATTTATCTCCAAGGACATTTTCTTTCTTTTTGCACCACAAGCCATCACATATGTGTGTGTTTATGTATGCTTTATACATTGCTCAGCCCTATCTCACAGTACACCATCTTTTTTGCCCCACCAAAGCAGTTCTCTGATTTTTCTACCATTTCTTTTGCTAAAGGCAATTACGATGGCAAAGTTTCCAAATCTCTCATCGCCTGAGCCGCTCCATTGCGTCGCTTCACATCAGCAACCAGTCAGCAGCCCAGCTGAATCTACTGCAAAAATTCTCTCTGCTTCGTCTCACTGCCATCATGGAAAAGTACTCCATGTCAAACAAACATGGCTGGACCTGGTGAGTGCCACTGGTAACTGGGAAGAGACTTTTTAGAAGAAAATAATTTCTCCTAATTCTGTTACTCTTGTTGGTTAGTAAATGCAATTAGAAGGAACCGTTGACTTCAAGTGTGGGATTTGAAACTGGCCCTTTTTATCCATGGCTGCCTAGTGGCTCATTGGCAAAGTGAGAAATAGATCCTGAGAATCTGACTTCATTCCTGAGCTCTAACAGAGAGACCGCCCTGGCCTTTTGAACAATGCTGCAGTTCCAGAAAAAGAAACAGGAATAGGAGAGAGTGACTACAAAGTAGGAAAAGTTTACACTAAGTCCTACCCAGTATTCTTTTGGTGATTCAAAAAGAAACAGCTGCTGCTTCATGTGTTTGATATTGCTTTGTTTGAGCTTTAAAAGAAGAGTTAAGATAGTTGTGGGACTTTTCTCTAGAAATCAAAGATGCAGGCTTTGGCCTAAGCCTGGACCTGTGTTAGAGGGAGCTTGCAGCCCTGTCAGCTGTGACAGCTACCTGGTCACTCAGGGAGTAGAGGGAAGCACACATAGATGTGAATGCTCACTATGTGGCTCTTTCTCTAGCAATTGGCTACAGAAACCTGCATGTTTCATGGTATAAAAACCCTGGTGGGCCCCACAGATTGAGGTACACCAGAAATGGAAATGGGCATGGATCATGAGAAAATAATCAAAAAGGATGACAGAATCTGACAAAGAATAAAATTATCTGGGAAATATTCAAAAGGATGACAGAATCTTTCCCTAATACACTAAGGCACCCAGTCCAGGTGAAGTATGACTTGATATTTATATTGTCAATTTTATGTGGCAAGCACCTCCCCAAAATCCCACTAAATTGATCTGTGAGCTATGTTAAGACAAGTCTTCCCTTAGAAATGGAAAAATAGATACAATTTATACATGTGAGATTCACCTCACTGACATCAGTCATTAGGAAAATTTAAAATAGTAATCTGTTATAAATCTAATCTGAGTAAGTCAGGTTGGCTGTTTGTGGTCAGAAGAAAAAGACAGGCAACCCCAAAGCAGCCCATTATATCCAAGGCTGACGGTTTGGGTCACCTTCCAGAGGTGTTTCTCTCTAGAGTGGGTATAGAGATAGTCCAGACAGCTGACTTTTTCTAAATCTCTGTAAGGGAACTAAAATTCAGTAAAATTAATCCCCATTTCACTGCTCTCCTTCAGTGCACTCCCTGTGGCTAGTTGGCATGTGCGCTGAAATGAATCTCACCTTACCCAACTTCAAACAAGCAGACTAGAATACAGCAAATTCTAGGCCCTACTGTTTGTACAAGGTTTTCATCCTGAGAGCTATTCCTTCAGTTTTTATAATCAGTCTCTAAGGATTTTTAAGAGAGGCACTGTAAATAGCTGTATAGTTACGCACTGTACTTCTTCAGTAGATAATTTAAAATGAGTTTTTACTTCTTCCCACACAGATGACAAAATTCTTAGTCACATTCAGGTCATATTCATCTTTTTAATTTTAATTCTGTGGCAGTCATGACTCCCAAAAAGGGAATCCAGTTGGTTCTTGTTTTCATCATAGTTTTTTGAAGAAAGCAAACTCACCAGCTTCACTTAAGTTACTCAACTAGAATAAATAATAAATCATATAACACAAGGGAGTAATCTGACACATAGGGATTTCCCACCATCATTTCTTATTGTAGAGTTTTAGTCAATAGAAATACTAAATCGTGTAACTAGTAGTACAAAGATCATTCAGCATGTTAGAAGACTGAACTTCCTTTTCCTGCAGATACCCTCTCCACTCGCCATTCCTGTGAGTCCCTAAAAGATGCTTTAAACCTGTTGGCTTCAGCTGGCTGACACCTGAGTGGTAAAAGGTTCTTGTTAGAACTGATTGTAATGCTGTACATTAGAGGCCATCGATTTATAGACATTAAGAAATTAATCAATTATGCCAATTGTAAAGTGTCTGTGTATTGTGCATTAAACATTATTTCGCCATCTTTATTAAAATTACCCAGTTACCAATTTCTGTCAGTAGTGTTACTCAGAAGGTGTGTAAATACTGATTTCTTCATGCAGTCTGTTCATGTTAATTTTCAGGTCTGTGCCAAAGTTCATGAAGAGGATGAAAGTCCCTGACTACAAGGACAAGAATGTCTTTGGTGTGCCCCTGATAGTTCACGTTCAGAGAACAGGGCAGCCTCTTCCCCAGAGCATCCAACAAGCCCTGCGCTACCTACGGAGCAACTGTCTAGACCAGGTAGGAACTTTACTCCATGGACTTGTTGGTTTTTTCTGAAAAGCCACTTTAAGCAAGTACCAGTGACCATTTTTGTACTAAGTGCCGGGATTATTTGAAAATTATAATCTCTCATGTTGGGCCTTGATCTCCTCTGGTGATTTGATATCTGGGGCCAAAACTAAAAGTTTTCCATTTTGAGATTTGTATCCAGCTAATCTGTTGAAATTCTGTAGCTGTAACAGTCCTGCTGATTTGTATACCACACTCTGCTTCAAACAACATTTTGAGATCTTTGTGTATATTGAATGAAACCTGGGAAGGGATCAGGACTTCGCACTTCTAAATGTATTTGTACTGCTTATGCTTAATTGTTGCCATTGAGGGTTAACTGCATTCACCATTTCACAAGATATGGTACAAAAGGTTTTATTTACTTAGCAAAGACAGAAAAGTGCAAGAATGGAGAGCAAACTCAGCAAAATATTCCAAGTATTCTGTTGACAGAGTCAGATATATCCAGATAGTTAGGTCAGCAGGGGTTCAATGCCAAAGCCATTATGGTACACTGCCTTTTATAGTGTTCTTAGCTACAACAAGCCAGCTGGGACACCCTCATGCTCAAAGTATTTCATATTTTTTTTATTCCCTCTAGCTACAGAGGGACATACTTATCATATTTTTACTGTTCTTCCCCTAAGGATGAGGATGTATATTTTTATGAACATAGGACTTTGAGAAAACCCCCGGCTGTTTATGTTCAGTCCTCTACTGTTACTGACCTCATGTGATATGACCTCTTTCATAACTGCCTTTAGATAATTGTAAGTTCGAAAGGAGCAACCAACACTTTGCTCTGCAGACTTTGCTGCTTTCCTAGCTCTGGCCACACAAAAAGGGTGGAATTAGACTATTCTGAATCTTCACATTTTCTAATCACTATTCTAGTTGCTGTTCAAGTTTTTTGTTGGGTGACAGTCATCTTCCCCAAAACTGAAATCTGAAAATTACAGGTGTTCCAGTGAATCACAACCATTTCCCTTTGCAGCTAGTGGGAAAGGCACAAGTCCTTCCTACCATTCTCTCTGTAAAGCGATCCTGTAGTAGTCAGACCTTGACATCTAACTCCATAGTGTCAAAAGTGAGGTGAGATGAGTTCTGCCAGCCATGTGCAGTGTGGGAGCTGACGGGTGGGATGAACAGCTTGTCAGAAGTTTATTAAGAGAGGATGAAAGGGAAAGATGCATAGAGACAAGTAGAAGTGATATATTCGGGAGCTAAAAGGCCTGGTTGCCACAGTGCTCAGCTGGGTTTGTGTACTGAGCTGGGAAAGCCAGTGTAGGAAAGAAAAGTGATGCAGCAAGCCTGGAATTAATGATGAGATTGGAGGAGGAGATGCCCAAATAAGAGGAATAGGAGATGTAAGGATAGGGATGGGCTTGTCAGCTAAGAAGCAAAATAAGAGGAAGAAAGAGAAGATAGAGAAATAATTGGGGAGAATGTAAAGGGAGTATAAAGGAGAAAGAAAAAGCTCTTGAGAGATTTGAAGCAATTAAAAGATGCTGAAAGCCTCAGACAGCTATCTGCTCCATTTGTGTTTACAGGCTGGGAAGCATCAGAGCTCTGTGAATTTCAGTTCAGCTTTGGTTTCTTCTTGGATTAAAATTGGGGAAATACTGATTTTAAAAAAAAGGAAGGAGGAGAAGTACAAATTGGGATCATTTAAAATATCTTTCCACCAAAAATCTTTCTAGACAAAAACATTTCAGGCAGTTCAGCTCCTCTGCTTTACAGTTACTCCCTTTGTTCCCATTTAATTCAAAGTCTGCTAATACCTGGGTAACCTCAGCATCCTGCTTATGTCTCTCCTGTGCACTGTAGAAGGTGAGCTAGAGTTCAGAACAGGTGACAGAGCTTCTACTGCACACACTTGGTAAAGTTGAGGTTGCTCTAAACCATTTCAAGGTCTGGCTCCTGCCACTGAAATCCCTAAACTTGCATGAGGAGCTCCACAATTACTTGTAGGATATGTAATTCAGTTTCACTTCATGAAATAAAAACTGCTTTGCCTTTTCCAACTGCATCTTTATTTCTGTCATGCATTATATGGCTGCTTGTAGGGAAGATGATCCATGCAGCATGAGGATAGTAGAGAGATTGGGGCAGACTAACCTCTGGGTTTTTAGTCCTTTTTTATTTACAGAACAAGTCTGTAATAATGCATAACAGAGGTTAAACATCTCTTTTTACTGAGTGAAGAACTCTTTTAATTAATTTTAATTTTTTTCCATTAATAAAAAAAAAGGAAATAGAAGTTTGGATAAATGTCTTTAAACAGAGATCAAGAGTAGTGGAATGATGTGCAGCTGGAGATTGCATGGGTGAGATGTGACATCTGACCTCTCAAAGCAGACTTAGCTAGAAGTTTTTAATGGTTGTTTACACCAGCAAGGACACTTTCCATCAAAAGGAGAGAACTGAGCCTCTGGTCTGACATTTATCTACCACAGGCCAAAACTTTATTTTTTGGACAGAATTAGCAAGTCTGTCTTCATCTTCAGGACACACATTTCTAAGAGCAAAAGGCATATAAAAAGAAGAGAAAGGGAAAGGGAAAACCAGATGAAAAGAGATAGATGCTCTTTCTTGTATGCTCTTGACAGGAAGAAGAGTAGAGTTTCACTTGGAATATAAATACAGAGCATAGGGCACACTTCAGTTCTCTACTTCCTGTACATAAATTTAGCTCTCAAGTGACACTAAATTCATCAGTAAGAAGACCTAGAAGAGCTGCCTCACAGCCAGTCTGGTGCAGCGGTTCATCTTCATTTAATTAATTAATTAAATAAATATACCTTCTCACAGAGCTGTGATCTATGTAATTACTGTCATGAATGTGCGAGTTAACCAAAATCCTAAATACTCTCCAGGTGAGCATGGGAGGTGTTTTAGAGAGAGAAGGGTCCTCTGTGAACTCTGTGCTGCTTCTTACTCAGAAGTAAGGGGGAGAAGGCCAGAAGGCATTATTCCCTTGCCTTTACTGTTTACTGATGGACTATGCCATGCAGGATCACCAGCAAGACATCAATCACAGAGGAAAAGGGGTCTAATTCCCAACTGGAAATGTGCCTTTCCCATAGGTCTCTCTCAATGTTTCACCTTTTTCCTGTAAAACTGAGGGAAAAACAGCGTTAACACTTCCCAAATGAAACACTGTAAACTCACCTGGGAATAAATAATGTGGTTGAGGCCCAGGAATTCAGCCCAGGGGGAATTCCGTGGGTGGAGAAGGACAAGAAAGGGCAGCCCTGCCTTGAAGGCATCATTTGAAGAATTACCACTTCCTTTCAAAATAGAAAGCAAACAGGATAAAAATGTATCTTAGTGACACTGCACAAGTAATCCCTCTGTGGCCCCCGCTCTTGAACTGTACTTTTCAGCGGGATTTGGGAGAACTCTTGGAATCAGAGAGCATGAAAGGGAAAAAATACATTTAATCTTGATTTTAAAGCTCTACCAGGAAGTACTAATCTTCTGCCACAGCATTTATTACTTAGCTAAGCATAATATTTTCTTGTTAATCTTCAAAATATATACCCAAATAAACATGAGAGGCCAGATTCTCAGCTGGAGTAAATCAACAGACAGTTACCCAAGCCAAGCAAGCCAGGCTGATTTATATCAGAAGAGCATCTTGCTTAAACTTCTCAGGCAGCAGAGAAACCACAAGGCACTCTGAACCCTCTCTCTAGGATAGGACAGAGAGCAGCAGCATTATTAACCCCTGCAATCCTTCTGTGGCAGCCTGTGCTTGCCTTGCTTGTAGGACCATCAATTGCATTTGCACATTTCCCCCCTTCTCGCCTACAGTGAAACAAGCAACCCAAGCTTTGGTCATGATCCAAGTCCCCACATATAAGTGCATATACCAGATATATATTCTTCAAGTACCATTTTCCCTTTTACCCAACTCAATATGGGACGTTTTTAGGTGGGTCTGTTTCGGAAATCTGGAGTGAAATCCCGAATCCAGGCCCTGCGACAGATGAACGAGAGCTCCCCAGAAAACGTCAGCTATGAAGACCAGTCCGCATACGATGTGGCTGACATGGTCAAGCAATTCTTCAGAGACTTGCCAGAACCTCTCCTCACAAGTAAACTAGGAGAGACTTTTCTGCACATCTATCAATGTAAGTTGATATTTCTACATATTTCTATTATTATATAGTAATACACTGTTAATAATGTTGGTGTGTTAACACTTGATAGCTTTCTTTCTGCTGACCTTTGAGATATAAAAAAACCCTCTGCCTTCAAAATCTTTCACTAACAGGTCTTTAGGACCACCTAAACATTTCTGTCAAATTTAATGGAAAGGCAATGTTCATACCAGCCTCACAATCAGAAAGAAGACAGAAGAACATGCTGCTGGACACAAAAAGCATGAAGACTCATATTTTTGTCAGATTTCATTCAACTGTGTGCCCATTTTATGCTCTTATATCTCAATATAAGTGAGTCTTCTGGGCATGCAGAAGTGGTACTTGACCATGAGAATATATGTCTCTGTAGTCCCTTTCCTTGCTGTGACTTTTGATTATTTGTTTTTTCTTTATAGTCAATAAAATGTACATGCAAAAACAAGCTGCCTTCATGTAGATCATAAGCTCTATGTAAAGAACTCATAGAGAAAGAAAGATTTCTTCTTTTCTCTCCAGCATACGCAATCTTCAGAAAAATCTGAGACTCAGATGCATCAGAATAATGAAAGTCCCTGTGAATCAGGAAATGACTGTGTGTATCTTCTCCAGACGGAGGGAGAAATAAACAGTGAGGAAAACACTGAACAGCCAGAAGAATTTGAGGTTTTTTCCTGACAATGTCCATTATGAGGGCCAGTCAGCCAGCACTCTGGCAGATGCAGCCAGCCTAAGCCAAATAATTGGAAGCACTAAAGAGAAGTGTGTCTAGTCTTTTCACTTGCAGACATTTCAGCTGCCAAAACAATAGAAAGCCATTTTAAAACACTGTGTAATCCCAGTGCTTAAGAATCTCAGATACTTCCGTTGCTTCCCTTTACTGTAAAAATCTGTCTGTGGCATGCAGTCACTAATGAATTTACCACCACAGTGTCTGTAGCTGGTAGAGAACACTGGGATTCTGCATGTGAGAGACAGCACTGCAAATAAATTCAGTGGGTTTGGCTGTACGTGATGTCTTGGAACATAAGTTAACTGCGAGAGTTGGTGCCTAGCCCTGGACCATCATTTCCCCTTCTTCTTTCCTGCTCACAAGTTGTCTGCCTGCACACACATTAATAAGCTTATTAAGAAAAGCAACAGGAATTCTGGCCGCCAATAAAATGGCAGTCACAACCCTTTCCATGAGGACGTGGCCAAGGAGAAGATTATCCACTGCAAGGACATGTCCTGCGTATCCTTGGAAACAAATCACCACTAAACTATTGCTTGATGAAAACTGGGGATGTCTCTTTGCACAGAAGAGATTGCAAGTAAATTACCCCCTTGCTACAGGAGGAGAGAGATGGTAGATCCCAGTGGCATCAGCATAAGCAGGTCTGTAGCCAGAAGGGCTCCCCTTTTCCAAGACATGAGGATGATTGAGGAAACACTGATACCAGCCAACAAAAAATGTAAAAAGAGGCATGGGCTGGCTCTGTAATGTCTGCATGGTGCTGCAGAGGGAAATCTGAAGAAATTCTCTTTACATTGGTCAGAAGGGGAAATGATGAGCTAAGATTGCTAAAATGCACCAGGAGTAAAAGGATTTCAGAAAGACTTGAGGATAAGTGTCTTTAAACCAAGGTAGGAACAACAAAAGATTGACTCTGTAGACACCAGAAAAAATTGTTTGGATTAAGAATGAGTAGCAAGGGTTTTTTTCCATGTGACCAACAACAAGTATGTATTTCTGTTTCAGAGAGTACTGACAAAACTCCTTTCATAGAAAGAAAAAAATGTTGAAAATTTCTGAGATATCAATTGTATTTCGTAACATCTGCAATTAAACTAATCTGTAGCTGAGATTTTTTTTCTTGCCCTTTGTTCTGTTTAACAAATTATTAATGTGAAGTAAGAAAGAATTTTTCCTCTCCTAGTGTATTGGCAGAAGACTTCTGATTTTCTGGGACTCACTGAAGATATTTTTCATATATCCAAGACCTTTTTCATATATCCAGAATGGCTTGAATTGCTGTAACACATGGGATTTTGGATGAGATTATTAATGTAGTAGTCTATATGGCATAGCATTGGTGAAACTTTCTCCATTTTCCTAAAACTCTCAGTTGATGAATGTTTACCCGTGACTTGAAGCACTGGCTGATGTTCTGCTTCATGTACCAGACTCATCAGAACAACAATAAAGGGGAGGGAGGGATTACCAGGAGGTGTTGTGGGAAGAAAAGACACATTGAATAGATTTAGCAAAGGCTCCTCTGACTTCTCAGAAAAACGTGGCCTTGCTGCTTTCAGAAACTTCAGAAGTATTGAGCTGTGTTCATTTTGTCTTTCCTGTCTGAAAACTTTTAAAATAAAGTGCTTGTACAAGGTTAGCAGTCAAATCTAAAAGCTGGCTGTTCCCTCTACTGTAAATCTGCTTTTGTTGTTCTTCCACTCAATTATAGAGAGTATGTAATACCCAGAGGAGGACTTAAAGTCCAAACTGAGAGAACTTATGGTAGTTTTAGAAATTAATCTGAGGTGCTATTTAAACATTTCCACTACTTTCATCAAACTCTTCTATGGTTTAGGACACAAATCTAAGGATTCCCGAAGCTTCCCTAAGACTTAAACTTCTGTCTTGCCAGGGGACAAAGAAAACCTGAAAGATACCATTTAAAGCTATGAGTACTGAGTACTATTCTCCCTTCAGAAACTTCAAATGAAGTCTAGTGCCTTTCTTGGGAGCAGCCCTTCAAACAAAGAGAGAAATGCCAAACACTGGTGAGGGAAGCTGTGCTTCATGGAGGAGAAAAACCCCAGCTCTCCAGAAGCCAGCTGATTTTTCCCCTTGGTCTCCTGTCATCTGCCTCTTCGCAAATCCATTGCTAAGGTCCGGAAAGACCTCTGCGAGTCGAGCATTAACCTAACACTGCCAGGTCCACCACTGAAACACATCCCTAAGCACCACATCTGGGCGGGTTTTGAGCACTTGAGGGGACTGTGAATGTCTGTGGTAACTTTATCTTTCTGGCTCCTTGCCTGATCTTACAACTGACCCCCTGGACGTGCCTTGCTCCTTCCCAGACGTGCCCAAGGAGCAGCGGCTGCAGGCGGTGCAGGCAGCAATCATGCTCATGGCCGACGAGAACAGGGAGGTTCTGCAGACTCTGCTCTGCTTCCTAAGCGACGTCACCTCTGTGGAGGAAAATCAGATGACTCCCATGAACATCGCTGTTTGTCTGGCCCCTTCCCTCTTCCATCTCAATATAGTGAAGAAAGAAAGCTCACCAAGGTATGTTTCTTCTCAGCATTATAAATATTCACATCCTGAATACGGAATGATATTTTCAGTGGTATGCAGGAAAAATTTTCCAAGCCATCTGCTTTCCAGCACACATTAAAAAGGGCATGGCTTCACTAAGAGGGGAAAACCCCTGCTGCAGAGCCAGAAGCACACTTGTTTTCACAAGCCCAGCAGGCATTTCTGGTTGTCTGTTGTGGATATGCGGTGCCTGTTTTCCATGTGGAATTTTCAATGGGGCACTAGTGAGTTTTGCATGAGTAATGTTGAATGTTCTGTAAAGGAAAAGGGGTTGATTTTGCTCTGGTTGAAATCAAAGATTAACCATGTTTTAAAGGATTTTGACATGTAGATTTTCAATGAGTGTTTTTTCACTTTCAATTTACTGTCTACATTCTGTCATTCAGGAAACAGGGTTTATTTCAGGCCACATTAAAATTGTAACATGGTGATTGTAGTCTAAACAGGGCATAGCCCGGCTAAACATTAGTGGTCCGTCTTGACTTTTTCCCCTTCCATCTGGTTCAGAATACACTGAGATTCTTGGTCAAGTATGTGTATAACCTGTGTCTGAATAAGGGCTTTAAGAAGTAACAATGTAAACCACTTTACATCATGTCTGTTAAAAATCCATTTCAAAATGTACAACACATGGTGGAGGATATGTGTAACCTTTCCTGCTTTTACCTTTGGCTGAGCAACATTTTAGGTAAACATTTTTCCCTTAAAAAAGGCCCAGCAGTTTGAGCAGTCTTGTTGATAAATAGAAACTAAAGATAGGGGATTTTTCTCTCTGATGTTGGGAGCATCCTGCTGGTTTTTGCTTTCATATTAAAAAGATTCAGCTCTTTACCTGAGATACTGAATTCAATTACAGAGTAATACAGAAAAAATATGCAACAGGGAAGCCAGATCAGAAGGACCTCAGTGAAAACCTGGCAGCTACTCAGGGACTTGCTCACATGATAATGGAATGCAACAAACTTTTTGAGGTGAGTGAGAAACTCAAACAGCATTATTCATGGCCACATAATGCAGCACCCTTTGAAGTATTTATGTTTATCCTTATATTTTCTGTCTTGTGTTAGCTCAGAGATGGGTGCCTCACTTATTTGTAAACTTGCTTCATCCAAAGTTTATTTATCTCATTTCTTTATGGTGGTTCCCTTTTAATATTCAAAAGATGCTGTGACAGTTTTCAACCCAAATCACTGGATTAGAAAATTTTAGACTAATTCAAATCAAAATCTGCTAGTGTAAAATTTTATTACAATGCTTTTAAGGCCTCAATTAAAATCTATTCATCTTAAAAATAATTGCCTATACACTTTATTTCTGTGTGTCATGCAATAAAGTAAAAATCACATAGAGACCTGCAGTCAATCCTGAGCTACTTACACTGCAGCTGGACAAGAGCAAATGCTCATATCTTCTTTCCCCAGAAGCACAAGGCAATATTTCAGAGGGCTAAAGGAGTAACAGTGGTGTATTGACATCCAGTTGATCAATCTAACACAGTTCTGCATGAGTAGTGCTGTTCAGAGCCATGGGCTGTTTCATTAGACTACTTTGGTGTTTCATCTTGCATAAAGACAGAAATTGGTGTGCATTTTACAGATCCTAAGTTCATACAATTGGGTGCTGAATGGTCCATCAGCCTAGAAACACATTGCCTTAAGGAAAAGTTCTCAGCAGGAGATTTTCCCTGTGTGTTTTCCCTCCCTTCTGTGGCACAGGTCCCACACGAGATGATCACCCAATCCCGAAACTCCTATGTCGATGCAGAAGTGCATTCTCCTACCCTGGACGAGCTTGGGAAACAAGTGGATGAGGAAGGAGGGAACTATCAGATGTACCTGGAAACTCTCATGCAGAATCTCCAGAAAGAAGCAAAAGAGAAATTCAAAGGATGGGTCACATGTTCCAGTGTAGAGAACACAGAACTTGCCTACAAAAAGGTAATTTGGGAAGACATGAAGGAAGCAGTAATAAAACAAAAGCAAAATGCAGCTCGGCTACGGGGCATCCTGGCATGTTGCATGGCAAAACTCACACCTTTTTTTCTGGCAAGGCAATATTACTTTATTATTATTTTTTAAAATATTACTAAAAGCAGTTAAAATGTAATGTAATAGTGATTCACATGTGAGATTCCAGAGAAAGGCACAGAAAGCAAGCTGGGGTCTCCAAAATAGATCAAGTAAGGGACACAGCAAACAACACAACCAGAGAGAGTGAGCTGAAATGTTAAACAACAGAGAACATTTCCTGGGCAAATTCTTTGATTGGAGGACAGGAGGAGTTTCTGATCAGTTCTTGATGTTTGCTAGCAGTTTAGAGAACACAGCTACTGCAGCTTTTATTAAAATTTCTGAATCTGTTTTGGACTCCAGCACTTCTTCAGAGAAAGCCAGACCACTGTAGTGAGGCAGAGGGTGCTGCAGGGTCCCTGCAGAAAGTGGAGTTCAGGGCTGCTGGAAACTGAATAGCAAAGCAGAGGTCTCCAAACCAGCAGCAGCTAGCAAGAGGAAGGGATGAATTAGGGGTAGGTGACACTAATTAGGCAGGAAAAGAGCACCGGGAGGAATGTGAGATCTGGATGGTGAGGGGGCAGGAGGCAGCATTACCCAGCTTGGGAAAATGCAACCCCTCTGTCAGGGCAAAGAAATTGCAGTTACTGTGGTTTGTGGCCAGCTTGTGTGCGTGACCTCTCCAGGGAGGGACTGTGAGAGGCTGGGAAGAGAGTAACAGGGCTCAGGTGGGAGCAGGATGTGGGAGATGGGGAATAGAGGCCTTTACAGCTGGTGGTCAAGGACCTGTAAGACTACAGAGAGGACTGGCGTCTGGGGCTCTAGGGCAGGGGAAATGGGGAACTGAAAGCTTTGAGGAGAAAGAATTACAACATGAAATAATTTAAGGTGGGAGGTGAGGAAGGTAGGTTTCTGGGGAAACAATCCTCCGTCTGTGGGAGGTACTAGAGGTTTCCAAAGTATGCACTGGTATATGAGAATGGTAGGGTAGGGAAGGGTTACAAAAGCAGGACTTGAAAGATCCAGTAATTATTTAACTTGTTTACTGCCTGAAATAGGACCCCTAGAACTATGCAGAAAAGCTGTGTGTGTACAATCTAGGATATTCACCTTGTGCGTAGCCCAGCACTTTCTGCTCCCTTTACTGTAAGCTGTGGAGGTGTTCCAAGAAACAAGGATCTATGAGCAAGGAGGAGTTAGCAAATAGTCTGTGCTCTTTGAAAGGTGTTTTCCCAACACTTCCCTTGCAGCTATTTTGAGGAGCAAACATCTGTGTACCTGACATATAACTGAATCAATGTATGTTCTGCTCCCCCAAAATTAACCAGGAGGGTAAATGGACCCTCAATTCCAGGTAGTGTATAAGATTGCCTAAGGCAGTTGCTTTATTTCAGCCCAGGGTTCCAGTCTCTCCTCTCTTTTTACTTCTGCAGACACATATTCCTCTTTCCACTTAGGATGTCTGGACTTGGAAAAGTGTCTGTCACACCAGGAGTAATGTAGAACCTCGCTGGCACTATGGGAACTAGTCCAGATATATTCTATTGTGAGAGCAGAACAACAAATCACTTCAGATTTCCGCCCAGGACAAGTAGAGCAGCAGCAATAGCAATATTAGTAATGATTAGCAGGGAAATATGAGTGCTCTTAAGCTGAAGTCAGACACACACACTGAGATTTTGTCCTCAGTTATCATCTGCTGAACATAGGCATGTAAATTATCAGGGTTTGTGTTCTTGGTCACTTCACTCCAGGTTGGGGATGGGAACCCACTAAGGCTTTGGAAAGCCTCAGTTGAAGTTGAAGCCCCTCCATCAGTTGTCCTGAACCGGGTGCTGAGAGAACGTCACCTTTGGGACGAGGACTTCTTGCAGTGGAAGGTGGTGGAGAGCCTGGACAAGCAGACAGAAGTTTACCAGTATGTTTTGAACACCATGGCTCCTCACCCCGTCCGAGACTTTGTTGTTCTCAGGTAAGAGGAGGGTGGTTCTCTGGTACCTTTGCCTCCTGCAGTGCATAAAAAAGATCTGGACTTATCTCAGCCTTCACATCTGTGTAATTGCTCTCCAGGAACTCTACTTCTGGGCAGCAGTGTTGATTTCTCAAACTGAATTAGTCATACACCTACAGCATGCTGACCTTTTCTCTGATGTAATTTGAGCAGCACATACTCCTGAGGCCATAAATATAATTTCTTCCTCAGAACAGATGTCTGATAATAGCTGTTCTTCTCTCTTAACTTTGTTTGTTGTCAAAACAGTGCAAATAGAACCCAATTGTTTTTTACGCTGCTTTTGCTGTTCTCTGGGGAACGTTTGATGTTTAAGAGCCAAATGTTTGGAAGAGAAGATAGTGGTGCTTTTAAGCTAAGGCTGTTATACAGTGTCTATATAACTTATTATCTTAAATTTTCAGTTGGAGTCTTTTTAAACGAAGAAATGCTGATCCATAAAAATCCTAGTGTGGAAATGAACAGAAAGAGGCAGTAGATTTGTATTCTCTCTTCCAGGGGATGACTTCTTCAAATAAATGTATAGCTGTGTATCAATATTCCACATTCAGTCCCAGTTCTACCATTGTGTATCTGCTTGTACAGAACAGTCCAAAAAAAAAACCCCTTTTCTGTCTTTGAAATCCGGGCCTTTGCTTGCTAGGAGCTATTGAGGAGCTGCTGACTTATTTCACTTACAGGGTCAGTCCTACAGTTATTTATTTTAGCATGATTTTGTGCATTCCTGCTTTTGGTCCCTGCTTTCTTTGATTGAAATAATGTGCCAGAGAAATACAAAGCAATTTTGACAAACAAAGTGGTACAGGGAGTCAGAATTGTATTAAAGGGAACGAAGATTGAAGGAAAAAGATGAGCCAAATAAAATATAATTACGAAAGTACATCCCTTTTATGAACTTCAGTAGTCTCTTAAAGGATGACAACATGCAGATATTGTTGGTATAAGGGAAGAATTATTGGAACTCTTAGGGGAAGATTTAAAAAATGCTTTCTATAACCAATTCTCCCATTACTCTATTTCCTTTGACTTACCACAGTATAATGGGCTAAATTAAATATTTTATAATCAAATATATATTATATATTTTATATAATCATATATCTATCATTATTTTATACATAATCTCTGTATATAATGTCATTATCTTGAACCAGTGATAAATTTGGGCCTCTGCGTGGCACGAAGAAGATGGTCTGTGAGCGGTGGGGAGGTTTTGATGACCGCAATTTGGTCCTCTCATTTGCCACTTAGTTCACTATTAGGTTTCGTGGTGGTTTATGTTCTTTAAAGACCTGCTGTGCAGTCACATCAGTTAAAGGAAAATCCTGCTATCGAGTTCTCATTCTTTTCACTGACCCAGGCAGAATGACCCCCGAGGACTGAAATGCATATCATAAAAATGAATCCTGGTGGGTTCTTAAGGGCTGAAAACAGCTATCAGGCAGGTCTGTCAGATTCTGTTGTTTATCTCTTTTGATTGATATAATTATGTCTAGAGCAAGGTTACCCAGCAATACCACAGTCAATTTGATACCTTATGGTTGGTGGGAAGTGAACAGTGAAATTATAATACACCTCTGGGGACATGAATATATTTTAACAGATGGCAATTTTCTTCTTCTCAGTCAAACTTTGGACTGTGAAAGGATCAACTTAGTTGTTCCCTTTTTTCTCAATGTGACAGTCATAACAAGGGGATTAGGCTCCCTAGAGAAGACTCTGATGGTAAGATGAGAGGAGAAATGTTTCATATGCCTGGGATATGACACAGGTCTCAGCTGCCCTACACAGGCATCACTTTTATTAAAGAATCCACAAGTGTTTCATGTTCATTAAGTATGACAGCATTTTGGTGAGTTAAGTGCTATGCCTGATTTACTACTGTAAGATATTTAAAGAACTACTGAAACTGGCCTAAATCCATATGACTGGAAACAGAAAACTTAAGTCTTCTGAAGTCTTTGGGATAGAGAACTTTCCACTTCCCAAATGGCCCAGGGAGTGCTGGGTAGTTACCAAAATGATGTGGGCACATCTAAACATTGTGCAGGCACTTGCAGGAGGTGGTTCAGGATTTCTCATACTGGATCTCAGCCGTGATTTCCTTCTCCCATATGTTTCATCTGCCAAGATAGCTCATCAATTTTTTTAATGCCCAGGCCCATAAAATCTTCTGGTCAGTATCTTCCTGCAGTCTAGAATAACAGTTCCGTTTCATGTAAGAAAAATGCAGAATGTTAACATTATCTGCTGAAGTCCAAACTTCAACAGTCCTTGAAAGCAGCTTACCTGCTAAAATGTGATACTTCCAAAGGCAGCATAACCCCTCTCTCAGACAATCCACAGCAAGGTTATGCATGATGCACAACACAGTGAGAATTTCTCATTTCTTCCCACAGCATAGGAAAGAGTGCAGACCTATCCTCTGAGATTCAGTGCAGATGAGAAAGATGTGAGACACAAGCGTATGTAGAGAATGCTTACAGGACAAAATAAAAATGTTAAGTATTAAAGTCTAGGAATCTTAAACTTGGTGGAAAACTTCTCCAGCATGTAAGAGAGGCTAGAAACATGGGAGAGGCAAGAAATGGAAGGATATTTTGTTTTTAATTCAGACAACCTTGAAACATATTCTGGGTATCCTCATACCCTCATATTAGTGAGGATTTCTGCTGTACTAAACTGCATTTTTTGTTCCGTAAGCCTGCCTGGGTGCAATGCACAGTTTCAGCTTTTGCTGGATGCCTTATCCTTACTCTTTCTCCTATCCAAAACTTTTGTCCAACTGAAAAAAGCTCTATCATGCCCTAGAATACTAATGGTTACAAAATACTCCTGTGGAGAAGCAAAATTTCTCCACCTGGAGCCACAGAGATGGGTGGCCATTCCACATGGCCATGAAACTCCACCAGGAATTCCTAGGACAGTCCACTGGCATTGCAGGCAACAAGGATAGGCAGACAAGCAGACTGTAACTTCAATTCTGGTTCTTACTCATGTGCGCAAAAGTTTCATCGCTAATGTGATTCCATCTTGCATCTGTTGCTGCAGGACGTGGAGGACGGATTTGCCCAAGGGGATGTGCATGCTGGTTGCCATCTCTGTGGAGCATGAAGAGGCTCCTCTCATGGGAGCTGTGCGAGCCATCGTGATGGACTCCCAGTACTTGATAGAGCCCTGCGGCTCGGGGAAAGCCAGGCTGACCCACATCTGCAGGATTGACCTAAAGTAAGTATCCCACCTGCACAAAGTATTGTCCACTCAGCAGGACAAAACCCTCAAGCTGGGAACAGAGGGCATGGTTAGGGTAGCTTTGCTGCTTCAGAGTTTTCCTGCAGTTTTTTCTCAACTCACTGCCTACCACTGCTAAATGTGACCTTAGAAACAGAATCTACTTATTTGATTACTGCAAGGGAGAACTTCAGAGTACACTTAAAAAGACAAGTATTTGGATCTCCACCACCACCATGGGCAGTGTGGAGCAGGAAGCATGGCAAGCACATTTCTGTGGGGCATGTTTCTTGAGTATTTGAGTTTCTCACTAATTCTCTTTTCATTTCTTCAGAGGACATTCCCCAGAGTGGTACAACAAAGGTTTTGGACATCTGTGTGCAGCAGAAGTTGCCAGGATCAGAAACTCATTTCAACCTCTGATTGCTGAGGGACCAGAAACAAAAATCTGATTAAGTGTTCCTGGGAGCATGTGAGCATAAATCAGGGTCTGGCAGAGAACAGGAATACTGAAAGCAAAGGTCTGATTTAAGCTGCAGAAATCTGACCAGGCCTGGGTTACAAAGCTGAAAAAGTAATTTTATAGGAAAGTTCTTTTATTCTGGAGACTTCACCTTCCCCCCCTCCCCCACATCAACTCTGTATTAATTTTGATCATTGAACTAAACATTTCTTCAGAGAGCTTTTATTACTTTAAAAACAGATTATTGCCATTACTTGTATGTTACATAACTCTGGTATTTAAAGGCTTCTAAGAAGCATATTTTAATTGTAAATAAATAATGTACAGTATGTATATATTTATCTATATTCTATCTATCTATATATATGTATATGTATAAATTAATTATTTTGTATATAACTCAGTGCAAATCACTTGCATCAGTTGGAACTTAAGTGGACTTGTCACTTGTTTCTTAGTGTGTCACTGCTACATAAGCTGTGTTTGCTGTTATCAGAGCTACCAGGCCTAATTTGTGTGATAAAAAATGCCTGTTCCCAAATATGTTTTGTGTTTGTGTGTGCTATGAGAAGGTACCTATAAATAGATGTAGGAAGAATTACAGGACCTAAGGAAGAAGGAGGTTACAGTGCACTTAAAAATAATGAGGAGGGAATAAGTCTCACCAAATAAAATACATGGAGATGCATCTGAGTCATTGTGGAGGCCATTTATGTTCAGCTGCAGAATTGTGACTTTTAGTAGAAGGTGTTGAAAACTTACCTGTTGCCTTAAATGACTGGTGTCTGTCAGTAGAGAACCTCACTGTGTGCAGTGTTCCAGGTAACAGCTCATCCTTGGACAGCACAAAGTAATGCTGTGTGTCCCAAGATGGCTGAATTCAGACTGGTAACTTATTAAGCTGTAAATTAATTATTTTTTGTAAGCATTTTTTCTAGGTTCCAAGTGTTTCTGTGTTCTTTCCTTCTCCCGTAGAGATGGCTAATCCAAAGCAGGTTTTCCACATCCAGTGGAAACAAAGACAAGTAGATGAACACCATGCCTTTTAATATTCTTACTATACAAATAACTATGCTTTTTTAAAATTTTAAACACATCTTGGAGATTTAAAAGACTAAATAAATGCTATTCTTGGAAAGATTGCTTTTATAGTAACAGCAAGCATTTTCATCTTATATTGCACTGTTCTGCATGATTCCACCTCTGTAGGCATTGATGGGAACAGGATTAGGACTATGAGGAGTAGGAGCCATTTAAGCCTAATATATAATTTCACTTTCAGGGACCTATTATTTTGCTAATGGAAGAATACTTTAAAAGTAATAATAATAATTTGTCAACATTGCCTTTGTGGCAGGGTTCCATTTTGTTTTTAACTAACCTACGACCAAAATGTTATTACATCTATGACTCAGTAACAATGTACAAGCATGATAATACTGTTCTTCATTAATTGTATTTGTTCACTTAGAATTCATTTATTGCTGCATAAACCAGCAAAATCACTCACAGCCGGTGTTTCAGCTCAGTCCTTCCAACAAAATCCAGAAATATTAGTATGAGGTTGATTAAGCAGGATGCATTTCCTATCTGAAGCTACAGCTTTGTGCCCTGATTCAATGAATCAGGAAGTCCCTTCAAAGCCAGAGATTTGTACATTCCCCAGGTGTGGGAGCTGTGCCATTGTGTTTGGTGACAGCTGCTAGAGCATGACCCCACGTGCCATCCTGCACGTGCATGCTGGCAGGGGACAGCCCTGCGAGCTGAGGCAGCACACCTGTGGGAGCTCAGCGTGGACAAGGTGACCCAAGGTGACCCACAGTGCTCCAGCGCTCCACAATATTCTTGTGAAGGAGCAGGACTCCAAAAAAGTCACTGTCATCTTCACCCATGAGCTGTGTCACTCAAGTTTTGTTGTGCAAGTCCTAGGATCAGGGATGTTGGCTGCCTGGGAGCTCCTGCCTCGAGTTTATGGCCAACAATAGTTGTAATGTGCAACTTTCAAGAGCTTTAAGTCCTGCAGACAGGGGAGCACTCACAGGATCCTTATGTGGCTATGGTGGGGTCTGGCAGTCACCTGCTGGCTGCAGGGCATCACCACTGCCCAGGCTCAGCCTTCCCAGGAGCAAACAGTGCCTCCCCAGCTGGGAATGCCATTCCAGAAAGCAGCACCTTCTCCCAAATGCCTGTGGCCATGGCAGCAGATTTCATGCCGGCTGTTTTCCAAAACATGAGCAATTAGAGTACTTCTGCTACATTAGTTTACATAAATACAGCGGCGCCTCAGCATTAACAGGCACAGAATTTCTAGCCCTGGGAATGGCAGTGTCTGGCAATAAATAATGAATTAAGGAAAATAAGGGAAAACCTGGACAGTGATTTGTTTTATCCTGTCTCACAAGTCATTGCTCAGCTGGAAAAGGCCCTGTGCCCATCTGCCACCCTTAGCAAGATAGGGTTGTTTTCCCTGCAGAAGCTCTGTCATGAGCTTCTGGCATCTCCAAGCCATGTATTGTTGAAATAAGATTTCTTCAAAATGCACATTATGCCATGTCTACCATTCAACTACCACAGTATTTTGTATTGTTACATTGATACATTATGATAATTACATTTTTAAATGTTATATCAATACCTCATATTTTTACCTCATCAGTTGGTATCAGTCATTAGTTGTAAATAAATAATTTCAGAGTTGAATAAATTTGCATACACTAAAGAATCATGTTCCTTTGTGCTCTCTTTTTATCCATTGACTCAAGAAATGCTGAATTTAAGCCCTCAATTTCTTTATTGCAACCTCTATACACTAAACTGTTCTGGTGTGGGACTTCAGTAATGACTGCAAGTTCAAAATTATATTGTTGTTCATTATACTTAGGCTGTAGTATCCGTATATATACATGAGCTTCACGGCAAAGACTATGTTCTCCAAATTCTGTGTTTCTGCATCTATGTTCTTGTCAATAATTTAGGTCTAGGTTCACAGGAGTGACTGGAGCTGGGTGAGTGCTGGGTTCACACTGTCAGACATCAGCCATCTCGAATCCATCAAGCCATTGCAAAAGAGTAAAAGATGCAGTGGCATGATAGTGATTGCTGTAGTTTGTCATACACATTCTACAGATGCATTAAATGTTCCTTTGGATGGGTGTTGTAGTATAACCCCAGCTAGCAACTAAGTACACTCTCTATCCTGCCACCTGGAGAGATAGGGAAGAGAATCAGAAAAAGGTAAAACCTATGAGTTAAGAATAGTTTAATAATTGAAATAAAGCAAAATTATTGTTGTTGTTAGCAATAATTATTGTTATTATTATTATTATTGGTATTATTCACAACAACAAGGGGATAAAAAAGAGAGGAATAAAATCCAAGAAACTCAAATGATGTACAGTACAGTTTGCTCACCACTTAGTGACCAATGCCCAGCCATCCCTGAACAGCAATTGTCCCCCCAAGCCAACTCCCCCAGTTAATATACTGGTCATGATGTTCTATAGTATGGAATATCCCTTTGACCAGTTGGGGTCAGCTGTCCTGCCCATGCTCGCTCTCAGCTTCTTGTGCAGCTCCTCACTGGTAGAGCATGGGAAACTGAAAAGCCCTTGACTTAGGGTGAGAACAACTTAACAATAGCCAAAACATCACTGTATTACCCATATTATTTCCATACTGAATCCAAAGCAAAGCACTGCAAAAGAAAACAAGCTCTATTGCTGCTGTAAGCAGGTCATGTACCTATCCCTCCAACTCTCTCTTGACTTACTAAAAGAAGCAGAGTCTCAGAAAACAGAGTGCTGAGCAGAGTCAGCTATGAGAGACCATCTTAGAGGGGATAATCCTTTATGTCCCACCATTCAGAGAAAGCTCTGTATTAAAATTTGAATTGAAAGGAAGAATTTTTTTCCAATTTTCTACCATGGCAGAAATGGTCAGCTGTGTAAGTCCATCCTTTCTTGCAAAAAAACACTGCATGTCATGCTCTCATTCCCATTTATCCCTCCCACCCACCTGCAGCAATGTCAGGGCAATGAGGTTGTCTTAACCTTAGGATCACTGATGTTTCAGCTACTGGTATGCACAGACTTTGTAGTGTTGAATTCTTGGGTGCCCATCCTCTCTACAACACCTTGCAGGAGTCACCAGCAGGGCAATCCCTCTGCTTGATGCATTTACACTGCAGAATCGGTGTCACCCTCAGAGGATTTTGGCAGGCCTGAGAGGTTGCTCTCTGAAATGGCTCGTAGTTGTTAGATAAGAGCACAGGCTGAGCACCCTGGGATGACTGTGAGGTGAAAATATTGGAATAAATATCCAGAAGATTGCTGGAGCCTTCCAATCAGATAGGAGAGGATGAAAACACATACTGCTGCTCCAGCTCAGTTGTGATGAGAAAACGCTGGGGAGTGAACACAGACCTTGCCAAACAGAAAGCAGCATGACCCACTCACAATCTCATGGGAATTCAGCATGATTATGTCACGGTCTCCTTGCCCTATGTGTGTCAGCCACGGCTGCACCTGGGCTTCATTTAGATGGGTGCTAGACCAGGCAGACTATTGTTACTATGCAGTTACACATCAGTGTGTGACACGACCAGGAATACAAGGCATCAAGCCACACACTTGCAACATGGTAGCTGTTTGGATTTTTCTAAAATGTACATTTTAAATTGTGACCCTCAATACCCTGGGCCACTCAGCAATACAATGTAGAAAGCCAACAAGTCATCCAGAGCAGCAATGGATGCAGAGCAGAACACACTGTGCAACTGCAGACTGACCTGCTCCATTGTGCAAGACTGCTCAGCAAACACAAGGACATGTGGAACTCAAGGGCAAATGCAGGCCAGAGCAGCGGGTCTTGGTTAATGAGTAAACGAGAGAAAATGTCACAACAATGCAGAGAACTACTTGCCTATCCTACATAGGCTGATGTTCAGGAGGTCTCACACCTCCCTAACCCCACAGCAGGTCCAAGACACCAGGGCCTCTATGTCTCTGACAGAGATCAGCATCTCTTGCACAAAAAGTAACCTGGACACTTAGCTGCTTCCACGCCTTCGACTCTGAAACAAGGATCTGTATCCCAATACCTTAGTACTGACCTCCCACAGGTAGTTCTTTTCCACTGCCTGAGCCCAGTCCTTGAGCACAGCATGACCTCTGTCCCACTCAGTCCCTGCACGCCTGCCTGCAGGCTGGGCTCCAGCCTGGACCTGCTAATGCAGCCCAGGATGCACAGGAGGACACAGCCTTTAGGGCAGGGTGGCCATGGCCAGGTGGTCCCAGTTCCAGCTGCAACAGGGCTGGCCAGCCTGCCAGGGCTTGAGTACAGAATGTCCTGTGTCCCACAGTAGGGACAAAACTCTGGGGTGAGGAGTCTCTCTGCTTCTCTTCAGGAAGGCCAGCACACTAAAACAACCATAAGCCTCAGTCCCATTGCAATGACAAACTGGGGCTTTTGATCCTCTCCCAGGGATGAGAATCCTGCAAGATGGAGAGGCTAAAGGCAGTGAAATGCTCTCTGCCTTGAGCAGAGACTTGAACGGCAGTGTGCAGGTCCTTAGCAGCAGTTTGCAAGGGGACAGGATGAGCTCCTGGCTATGCTGGAGCTTCGACAAGAGAATACCTGGCTCTGCTGCAAGAGCAGTTGCATGGAGATCTGCTGGCAGCCAGCTACAGGATTACAACTTATTTCTTAACCAAAATGGTCAATTCTGCAAAACACATAAGGGAAATACAGCCTGAAATTACAGACTCTGCTCTATCTCCTGCTCATAGCAGCCCCAAGATAGACACATGTTCACAAACACAGAGCCAGCATTTACTGCAGGGAGGATTTGCAACAGATTTATGGGAGCAAATTAGCTGCAGGGCCATCTGTCCTTCCCCAGACCACTGGCCTGCTTCTTGCTGGAATGACTGCTGTTCCTTGAAAGGATGGATGTGTATTGAATTACATACTCTTTTGTTTTTTTCCTTTTTTTTTCTTTTTTTTTTTTAATTAAATAAACATGGGAACCACAGGTGGTGGAGCAGAGGACAGTAACCCTCTCAGCAGCAGCATCTGTGGGCCAGCAGTGCCCCACCACGTGTGTGGGACAGATGCTGGCTGAGGGCAGCCTGACCCCCAGACCCACCCAAGTTCTGCCAGCCCACGTGGCCACCCCACTGCTCCCTGCTAATACCAGCCAGGCTTGCTCATCACAGCAGGACACAAAACACCACAGCTGGTCTGGCTTGACAACAGAGTCCTTTTTTGCCTCCCTTTTTTGCCTCTTTAAGTTTAGAGACTTACCATGAGGATAGTCCAAAGCAGGAAGCTTTCATCAACACCAAAACCCCAGCCCTGTGCCTCACTGCTGGCCAACCAGCACGAGAAAGGAGCCTACCATGACCAAAGTGTAAAGCACTCTGGGGTTCATCACTGCTCTGGTATTTTGCCCAGTGTTGTCTAGAGCCCAGTGAGACAGGAACTCAGAATTGGACCTATGAAGAGAAAGCACAGGATTTTAACTCTTTACCCTCGATTTCTCTTTCCCCTGAAGAGTCATGTTGCTTTTCTCCTAGCCCAAGGAGGACAGATCACAAGCACCTTAGCCAGGCTCCAGAACTGGCTCAGCCCCATCTGTTGCTTTGCAAAAGATGGAAAAAAAAAATTGTTTAGGGGGAACTTCCCTATGTTCAGTGGCTGTACATTGGGGTCTCCAGTGAGCAATGGGGCTGCTGGTCAGGAAGGACTAACTCTGCTGCTGCAGATGCACTGACACAGTATTGGCAGCAACGCCGACAAGCAGGGCACATCAACAGCTCCCTCTGGGGCCATGAGACACCCAGAACACCATCTCAGAGCAAGTTTTTGTCCATCTTTCCTACAAGGCTGGGGAGTCCAAGCCAACCTGCCCGCTATCACAGCATGGATGCTCAACTTTGCCAACAGGGAATCCACCCACCTCATCATAGAGAGAGCCACCACTTGTGTTTTAATTACATTCCCCTTCCCCACCACCTGTGTTTTAATTACATCCCCTTCCCAAACACTGAACCATCCCGCATCCACAAGCATTGCCTTGGATGGGGTTCACTGCCTGGGCATGCTGATGATGCCTTTTTAACTTATGGTTATCCTCATGTCCTTCTCTCCACACACCAAGGAGGTGCCAGGACACTCATAAATGTTGGGCAGTGACATTCATCGCACTGCTGAAACCACCAGGACAGTGATGGAAAAGTTTGTGTTTTTTATCAATGCAAATAAAAGTAAAGGTTGCAAGTGATGAAAAATTAAAAGGGCATCACTGGGTTAAGACAAAATGTTACAATATGGCCTCCTTGGCCTCCCAATATGTTTTGCCTTGGGCAACCATTTCCAGCAATGGCTGGTATTTATCAGCAAAAAGATACAGTTATTACATTTGGGTTTTTCAAATAATTGAGTAATTTAATCTTTTAAGTGCCTCTGAGATCACTTGCTGTAATTAAAGACAGAAGATGAATGACTGAAGTACAAGAGCATTGGAGAACTTTAAAAATGAACGTCCTTGACTGCATCTCCTGCTCATTTATGGAACTATGATCCCACATTAATATGACTAAACAGATAAAAGGAGAAAATAATAAGAGCTTGGTTGCATTATTTTTCTTCCAGTCCAATAATAATATATCATCAGGCAGAGGAATGTGCCCGTGAATACCAAGCAGGAGCAACCACGTGCTGCCAAGAGCAGGACCCCACCACCTCCTACTGTGAGGTGCAAGGAAAGGCAATATCCGCTCAAGGATCCTGCAGCAATGTGGCAGATAAATGAGTTACAAATGTCTATAAAATTCACAAACTTGCATCAGAATTTGACTTAAAAGCTCAGCAAATGCTGGGAGAGGCAGCTGCACCACCGGCAGTTTCCTTTATGAGCACTTATTTTCTAGCTTTTGGAAATAAGACCCATCTAATCCTAGTGGACAGGGGGAGGCAGAAGGGTTGCTGCAAAGTGAAAACTATCGACAAAAAACCTGTAAGGCCTGTAAACGTCGTTTTGCCTTCTAAGTAAGCGATACACCTTGATATACCTCTGTCATACCTCGGTATTTAGCTCCCCATTTCATAGCCCAAGTGTATATAAATATGTGCCCAAAGAGAGAAGGGGTGATGAGAGAGCTGGAGTTTGTTCTGCTCCATTCTTCACACAGCACTAAGTGCCTGGGCCATGCATGTCCCAGACTGGAGGAGCAGCAGCCTTGCACCCCTCAAGGCATCCTCCAGGCTGCCCAGAGAGGCTGCAGCCTGCTGGGAAGCCCTCCTCACCTTCTTCCTCCCCTCTCTTTCCTGGCAGGGCACCTGACAGCCTCCAGCTCAACTGCACTATTGCCAGACTACAAAACTTTGTCACCTCGTAAAACTTTACAGTTCAGGTAGTTTATACCATTACACCTCTTGAACTGAACACTCAGCCAATTCACAGTTTCCTCTGGCTGGAGGAAAACCAGATTCCTCGGGTCAGGTGTTGTGTTTGTGCAGCCCTGCTGGTTTACAGAGCTGCTGAAGGCCTTTTACAGAGCCCTGAATGCAGAAGGCAGCAACACACTGGCCAGCTCAATGCCCAGAGCCAAACCACCATTCCAGCCAGGATCTCACCAGAATATGCCCTTGGTCCTGCTCTTGCTCCAGGCCCCAGCACATGTCCCACTTGGGAGGTATTGGTTCATCTTGGAAATGCACCTCATGAGGTACAGCCCCAAGGGAAGCTCTGGCTTGGAAGCTCCTGAGAACCAAACAGTGACTGAGAAGTCACTACCAAGGTGCTCTCCTCCCCTACCATAAAAAATATCAGGGAGAACTCCATCATACATCCCAGATTACAGGGGAAATGTTAAAACTCACCCTTTCCCATAAAGAAACAGACAAACATAAAAGCAAACAAACAAAAAACCCCTAAACACCTTATGTTTTGTGTGTTACTCTCAGTAAGGAACTCTTTCCACTATCAAAAAAGAACTAATGCAGAAACCAATCCCACTCACTGTGAACTTGCAGCATTTAGAAAACATCACTGCGGTAATTCCCACTGCTTTGCTCAGTGCTGTGACTGACCACCCCTCCTACACCTCAGACTCCCATGGGTCTCCTGGGACTTGGGCTAGACTTGGATGACCTCAGGAGAGCTGGGATCAGAGAATGAGGCTGCACCATGTTGTGAGTAATTCTTGTGACAAAAAAAGGCTTTTGACAGTTAAATTCCTCATGGAGGAGGTGTATCATTGAAGGAGGTATATCACTGAGGGAGAAATATGAGAAATATGGAAAAAAACCCATTTTTTAACAAAGAATATTCCGAGTCCTATGGCCCATGCCCACAGCAGAGGACTGCTCATTTAGCTCCCAGGATGAGGAACTTGCACATCTGCTTGTGCCTGTGGCTTTTCTGCCCTGCTTCATTAGTATTTTCCCTGGCTTCTCTCTGCCTCACTGGTGCTTTTGCTACTCCTTCAGAAACACAGAAAGCATCACAAAATAATAGCCAGAGAAATGTCAGCACCCAGAAGCATCCTGGCTGCAGGCTGTTATTTCAACTTTCTGATTTCTTGAAAATTTTAATTTTTCTCAGAACTGCTTGACAGTGATGTTTCTGTTGAACTCATGAAGCAAAGTAAAAGGCTCTGATACATTGGGCCCTGACACTTTCTTCTCACCTCATTATTCCTTTTTTCCAATCTCTTATAAAGGGTAGGCTTAACAAGAAGGGTGGGCTTAACAAGCTTGCACCAGCCATAGCCTTGAGAGGGCTGAGGAAGGGTGGTTTGGCAATGCATGAGTGGCACATCAAAGACAGGAAGAGCTTTTCCTTTTCTTTTCCATGCCTCTTTTTCTTGGCTTTGATTGATAGAAAAAGGAATAGGATTGAACTTTCATTGCCAAAGCTAAAGTCTAGCACCTAGAATTGGCGTCTTCACCCTGAATAAGGGAATTTTCACCTCAGCGATCTCTGGAAGCAGAATGAACAGATCGAGTTTTCTAAGTGACTTGAAAGCAACACATACAATGGCAGGAGGAAAGGACAAGCTGTGTGTTTAGACATGCTGAGGCTTGTATGGTCCCTCTTCTGTTCATTGGGTTTGTCCCATTCTGCTCCCACTAACCTTAATCGTGACATTTTCTTTCCTTAGGATGTTTAACAACGATGCCACAAACAGACTGCTTAGTGCTGAGCTATGCTGACAGAATCCCTGAACCTGAGAGTAACTTTACTGGAATAGAAGAGTTTTCCGATTTACTGCAGTGTTACAATGCAATAAGCTATTGCACCAAAGCACTCTTAAACTGGTATAGTTACTTCCACAGATATTCTAAATAGCAACAATCACTTAAAAAAATAATAAAACACTTCAAATAACAAAAACCCTCCAAACTCCTAGGTCTGTTGGAAAAACATCTGTTTAGCCACAGGCCCTAGAAATCTCCAATGAAAGTTAGAGTTACTTCTATGTCATTGGAAAAACAAACAACACAAACTCCTTGCAGAGTTATCACAATAGCCTCTCCTGAGATGCTCTGTACTTCATGCTGCAGGCGAATAAACTGGACAGATTAAACAGTAAGATCATGTTACAATTTGTTACATTCAGTATCTTTATTTCACTTCTGCGATTGTTATAAAAACAATATAACATTAATCCTGTCATTTAGCAAAGACATCTCTCCCGCAGTCACTCTGCACAATCTTTTCAAGAAATAAACCAGAAGCTTTGCACACATGTCATAAAAATATTTTGAACAGATATAATGTTTATTCTGGAACATTGAGTAAACTGGCAACAACATTTCATTCTATAAACACAGCTAAAAATCAAGAAAGCAGTCTACTTAAAAAACTGCAAGTTGAACATGCCGAGCCTTGCTGCTCTTCAGAAAACAAACCACCAGCCACCACCAAGCTGTCTTTGCAGCCTGAGCAGGGAGCCCCCACTGCTCCAAGTCCTTGTTGCTGCTGCCTGCATTTCTGCTCAGGATGCACAGATGGGGTTGGGAGCATCAGATCACTGCTCTCAGCTCTCATGTGGGCATCGAAGGCAGCAAGTGCCCCACAGCAGGATCAAAGGAGATGATTGCCACATCAGTTTGCATAAGCATACCTTGGACAGGTACCCAATCTTTGCCTGTTTAAGGGTTTCTTTGTTGTTACTGAAGAGTGATTTTTTTCAAAACAATTGACAGGAATCTTGCACTGTCCCTGATTAAATAAAATAAAGCAGATTTCAGAGGCAAAACCATACCATTATCTCCATCAGAACAGCCCATCACTGTGCAATTCACAGGCCCAGGCAGTACCACAGCCAGGATGCTTGGGAGAAGGATTTGGCAACCAAGCCAGCTGTTGCTCTGCAGTGATATTTAAAACCTCTTCTGAAGGCAACTATGCCAAAGGCTGTGTTAGCTCCATGGATCATGGCTCCATGAGTGGATATGATCACACAGCAACAAATCCCAGTTTACCTACAAATTAGCTATCCAGCTGGTGCCATCTGCCTGTCAGTGGTTACATATCACCCAGCCTCTATAGGAAGAGCCTGCCACGCCTCCTCCGTGCTGGGACTGCTGTTTCACACACTGTGCTGTGCCTGGGCCATTCCACAGCTCCCAGCAGCAGCTGGATGGATGGGAACTGCTCGCGAAGCACCAGGTCAGGCCAGCGTCCATCAGCACTGTGCCCAAGCCACCTGTGCTCTACCGGATTTCCCCCTGAGCCCCCCTCAAACCCAGGGGGGCAGGTACAAACCAGGTACACCTGGCTCTCAGAAACATCAGGCCCGATGTTTGACCAACAGCAAAATACACACCACGCACACAACGCATACAAAACACACAAGCTGGGCATGACCTGGGTGCAGCTTGTGCTAAATGAACGTCACTTTTTGTTACGTGCTGCAAAGGCATCTGGCAGCTGGCATAGCGTACTGCATGGTGATTCACTGCTGTGCCAGGGAAAAGACATTCCACATTTCATACACTCAGGGAGAGCTATTTCTTCATAATCCTCAGTGCACCAGGCACCAAGGCATAATATACAGCAGTTTGAAATGTTCTCTTCTACAGCAAGTCCTATCAGTCTATAAATAATTTTTACACATATTTTTAATACTTCATCACTTACCCTGAAACGTGCATCTTAATCTCAATACCAAAATATACATAACTGCAAAGAGAAACCACTTAAAGATAGTAACCAGAGGAAAAATGTATCAATCACTATGAGAAGACACTAATTTTTTTCTATATATTATTTAAGGAAAAATATAATCTGAAATTACAAATTAAAATAATATTTCATATATAAGTTTTAATATACAGTATAGAATCAGAGTATTCAGGTTGAAAAGAACCCTGGGAGGTTATTTAGTCATCTTCTAGTAATATAGTAGATAAACATTACATTTTATACAGCATAATCAACTTTAGTAGATAAATAATTCTTGATTAACACAGAGCATATTTCTTTTAAAATGTTCTTTCCAGCAAGTGACATTGTTCACATAACAATAAAAATACAATTACAGCTGAAGGCAATGCAGTCTGAGTTAGCAAGCAGAGAAAAATGACCATACTGCTTTACAATGAGGACCCTCTGAATGCAGCAATTCACAAGGCAGGCAAAATTACATAGGTTTTTTTTTCCCCATTCTCTCTCTATTTCTACTTATAAACAACAGTGCTAACATTCTGCTATTTTATCTTGTTGAGAGAAAAACAGGAGGCCCTCAGACATGCAGTAATACTTTGGGATGAAATGCTGCCAGGTCCACTTACTCAAAGGAGAATCTCCAGGCAACCTGTGAGAAGTTTGGCCCAACAGTTCCACAGTCTCAGACCCTGGCAGCAATAAAGTGCTGCACTATTACACCAAAATGCTGGCTTTTGAAGTCTCTGCACTCAACATAAATAGCATGCAGAGACCATCCCTGCTAAGTTACCACAAGTTTTCAGCAGATAAGTGGCCGGGCAGCAGCAGTGGCATCTGAATTCAACTGGCTGTGAGAAGTGCAGAAATGGGGTGTCCCAGCTGTGCCATGTCCCTGGGTACAGGGAAAGAGGCATGAGGTCAGGCACACAGCTTTCTGCCAAC
Organism: Lonchura striata; assembly: GCF_050655825.1. Taxonomy (NCBI): domain Eukaryota; kingdom Metazoa; phylum Chordata; class Aves; order Passeriformes; family Estrildidae; genus Lonchura; species Lonchura striata. Next base: position 68,828,846 of record NC_140703.1, read on the forward strand.
AGTGAAGACATCCCAGTTCCTGTTCTTTGCCTTTTTTTTCTGAGTGCAATAAAGAGAAGCCCTTTCACCCTTCCCATCTCTTCCCAGTAGATGACCCATTATGACCCCTGCAATCCCTGGATATATTCCTGCTTCTTACCTGCTAAGAAAGACACAGTTCCTTTAACTGAAGTTCCCCAATGGCATCCTGAACTCAGATGTAGCCACAATACCAGTTACTGATTTACCAAGAGCTCACAGCAGTACAGACTCATTTCCCCCTGTTCTTCCTCCAGCATCTGCTTTAGGAAGGGGATTATTCTTTCCCCTGGCACTGCTTTTTGTGGTTGTCCTCCATCTTTCTTCTCAGTCATGATCCCTGCTCCAGTTAGGTTCTAGCTCTGGTTAAGAAACACCAGTGTTAAACCCTAATTTGGAAAAGTAAATTCTTGTTTCACCTCAGTTGGAGAAGCTGACATTTAGGCTCTTGCATCACACCATGTTTTCAAAACCTACTTTCACCTGTATAGCTCAGCAAGGGAAATCCAAGAAGGGGAAAGCATCTGCTTAACAAAAGGTTCCATGGAAACTTGTGAGACAACTCCAACCACAGGAATCAAGGACTGGTTATAAACCAAAGGTACTGTAACAGGGAAAATTATTTCTGGAAGCCCTATGCAAGCAATAGCTTCTCGGTGTCAACATCCTGCAGTATCAAGCAATGTAAATGCCTTCCTAATGCTGAAACAATCACAGCATTGTGCATTTTTATTTCAGATTTCCCAAGGGGATGCAAGAAAAAGGACAGCAAGTGATGTATTCAAAGGAGAAGCTCTATTTATACCTTCTTTCTACCCTCTTGGAGTAGTAAGTAATGAAGAATATAGTAACAATAAAAGCAACAAATACAAAAGAGATAAAGGCTAATAACGATTTTCTCGTTCGGAAGAAGTGGCATTCGGGACAAGAGGCAACCTCTTCCGGACACAGCAACTCAGGAGTTTCTGGACCAGGAAAACCATTATTGCCAATTATTTCTCTGTACTGCTTCAGAGAAGGCTTTGGTTCATACTGATTTGCAATGTAGCTGTAGAGACCATACTTAGGAGCAGTCTTGTCATTAAAAGAATAGACAAAATATCCTTGAAGGTTAATGTCATCCAAGGTGTAAGCTGCAAAAGAAAACAAAGGGTTGAAGAAACAAATCAATGTCACTTTGCATTCAAGAGCAGTACCATATGTCCATATGTAAAGGAGTGGCAGGGGAATGTTAAACCTACATCTGCACTTCTCTCCATTATTAGGTAAGCTACACGTCCATCTGTGAAGTGTTTCTCATAAAAAGTACAAATCTGTCAGCCGCTGCCAGATAGTGTGATCTGTGAGTATCCTGCAATTTATTTCCTTGTGCTTGGTAAACACAGCTGGAGTGCCTGACTGTGTTTAATGATCAGCATGGAACCTATCATGAAAAGATGGCTCTCTTCATTATGTGTGAAAGAATACAGGTTTTAGGTTTCCTGCCCCTGTTTTTCTGCAGCCTGTTCCTCTGATTGCTCCTTCTCCCTTGCGGGGCACATCATGATGGGGACAGTCAAGAAACAGAGGATGTCGGGCTGCACTTCTCACTAGCAAAGGCACAGTGACACCAGAAAAATCACACAGCCATGCTGAGGTTGTGTACTGGGATATCAGTGGTGCAAGGGGAAAGTTTATGCAAAAGTTTATGCCCTCTCCTGTTATTAACCCAGGTTTCTGATCCAGGATGACCTGTGTTAGCCTTTATTGAGAACATGTCCACAGTCCATACTGCTAACTCAGCTACTGGAAGAGGCCCAGCAGCTGCAGTGTTAACCTTGAGCCATCCATCCTACTTGACAAAAAAAAAAAAAAATCAATCCAAAGTAGTAAACACAAACTCTAATAGTTAATCTCTCAAAATCACTGTTTTAACAAATTAAAGCAGGTGAACACAGAAGGGAATTTTCATATGCTTCTGGAAACAATTCTTTCTCAAGCCACATGCAAGACTTCAGCACTTCTAACCCACTTTTCACATGCAAAATGAAATAATATTTACCTGGCCTTTTACAGAGCTGTTGCTCAGAATAATTAGTTGTGTTTGCAGAACTGCAGGTGGATTTAATGGTGTTACATAAATGGTTACTCCTATTCTTTGTTTCCAATTGGCAAAGATGTACTCTTAAAAAGAGTACAAAGGACTTCAAAATATAGCCTCAGTCCAAAGGGTCCTGTACTGTATCCTGGAATCATCTATCTGCACAAACCTGCTGGCTCCCCTGGAACAATGCAGGTGAGCAATATTACATGCACAAAAACTCCCACATGTAGTGCCTGAAATCAGCTGGAGGAAGAAGGCAGAATAGGGACTTTAAGGCCAGGGCATACACATACCAATACCCCTCTACACTGTGACACTGAGGTAAGGACACAAGATTTCTAATTCATCTTAGTTACTGCACAAGGTCATGCAAAAAAGAAATGCATGTTTTGGAGAAACCTGAATTAGTCATGATGCCAAGGTCATGTAAAAAAATGCACAAAAATGCAATATCAGAGAGGGAGAAATAAAAAATGGAAAGCTGATGGACCAAACACTATGGAGGAGCGTATGGTGTCTAAAGTGGGAGATAAAGCTTTAGGAAAAGTATTACTGCTAGTTAGCAGAAACATATTTATCCATCACAAAAAAGGTGAAAAGATAAGAAAATAGGTTAAGCTGGAAAACACAGGAGCTATTTACAGGCTGGCCAGAAGAAGACGAAAGAAGTGACTGGGTAGTACCAGAACAATACAAAGGGCAAAGTTCTGTAAAAAACAGAGGCATGTAGGTGTTCTTGCTAACAGGAACTGGGAGAAAAGTCTATATCCACAAACACTTTGAAAACAGAAGTGCCAAGGAGACAAGCAATACAGAAAAAAAGCAGCTTGAAACCACAAGCCCAAATATAGCCAAATTATTTTTTAAACTATAGATTTATAAAGCATGCATCCAGTGCTACAAAATGCTGGAGAATGAACTCTTGGGCACTTTATATTGATGTTCTGTAATCTGCAAAAGACGTGGAAATTACAGAAGAGGAAATTAAAGCCAATCGTTAATAAAGTGGACAGGAATTTCCAGCCATTCTTCACTACCTATCAAAAAAGTGGAACAGATTATATAAAGCTTGATAAATATAAAATGTAGGAGATAATACACAATTAATGCCAATCATCTTGGCTTTATGAAAAATAAGTTTTTCAGATAACTTGGACATCTTTTTTTCTGAGACCAGAAGATCAATAAAAGTAATGATGTTTGATGTTAAATAGTTAGAGCTTCAAAGGCAAATGACTTAATATTATATGGCATTTGGAACAATAAAATAAAATGTTATGAGGTCAAGGGAAGCCCATAATAAACAGATTTCAACTAGTCTCAAGTAGAATTAAGAAGTAATAGAACTAGAAGTAAGTCTGTAATGTAATTGAAAGTAAATCTAATTGAAGGTGTCATAGTGTGCATATTTCTACCATGATCATGGAGGTTCGCTTTTAGCACTAAGTTATTTAATGATCTTAAATATATCAGCAACCTGAAATAAAGTTAAAACTTTCTCTCACAGTCTACAAGTCACAAAGATTAGAGATATAACTTAGCTAGTGTAGCAAGGTTTGCACAAACAAGCAGTAGGCATTTACACATGACCAAATGTGAAGATGTCAAAGAACAAGCAGACCTACTTTTGAAGAGACAGTCCTGCTTGGAATGGGGGAAAGGAATCTGTAACTGAGCTTAAAATATCAGTAAATCACCACAGAATCTGTGTAACCAACTTGCTGCCATGGCCAAGAAGGCCAACAACGTGCTTGAATGAAGCAATGAGGAGGGTAAGAGGTTATGTTATACCTGCCTAAATGTGGCTGTGACAGGAACAATGTGTCCAGGTGTGGGTTTACCCCTCTCATGAGGAGTATCAGTATACAGGGAAAACCTAATAACTCAGAGCTTTGAAATGATGCTTTATAGCAAGGGACACAAAGAGCTTTGTCTGTATTATCTATCAGAGATAAATGAGAGATAGCTTGTCTTGTGTCTGCAAATTCCTACATAGGTAAAATACATGTGGAAATGCACAACAAATTTGCATAAAGCTGAAGCTAAAGCAACTAATAGTAGAAATGAGATTTATATATATATATATATATATATATATATACACACACTGTGAGGTGCCAAAGATTCTTCATCAGTAAAAATTATCTCATTTGGGTCTTGTGCTTTTCTGAAAAAACAGCATGCGCTGTATGACAGGATGACTCAAAATTCTTTTTGCCTTATAATTTATGAATCTTTGAGACAGAGAAAAGGACTGGTATGTGTTCTGAATAGCAGGAAACAGTCCAGGAAATGGCATAATGAGGTAGACAGCTGAATTATTATGAAGATCACTGTTGGATAAGATCACTGTTGGATAAGATACAGAGACAACTGAGGAACAGAACTCATACCCAGCCCCAAGGCACATCAGTGGAGTAAAGCAACAAAGGAAAACAACAGTAGAAGTGCAATAAGACAAAAAATCTGACTAAATGCATATGGAGCTACTCACACAGCTTCTATTTAAATTTGTTGAATCCATAAAAATCATCTTCTGCTGTCTTATGCAGAATATAAGCAAGATCTTAGGTTTAGTAATACCAATCAATCATAAATCAAGGGAAAAATTACCTCTTACACTGTAGTAAGTGTAAGAGGTATACTTATGCATAATACTCCATTTATGGAGTATTCTACAGAGGACATGTATTTTAAAGCTAAGCATACTTTATCACACAGTGTATACTGATACTGGCATTTGTGACATATAAAGCATCTGTGATTCCTTACCTTTTAAAGCCTCATTGATGTAATTCTTTATGTAATACACTCTGAGCTTATCATGCACCATATTCTGGTCATCGTCAATTCCATTAGCCATAACATAAATTGGGACATCGCCATACTTTGATTTCACCCACTTGAGTAATTTACGCAGTCCCCAGGGCACTACTGCAGCTCTGCTGGGAGAGTGAAGCCATGTGATGTCATTGATCATTTGAACTTCAAGGTAGTGGTCATATTTTACTGCATCTTCTTTCTCCGAACCCACAAGGGTAGTAGTGTAGTGACTCAAGGCAAAAAAATCAAATGAGCCCTGTATTAACTTTTTCTCATCTTCTGAGAAGTAAGGCAAGTGGAAATTATACAGGTCAACACTGTTTATTCGGTGAAGCCATGCTCTCATCACCTCTGGGTAGTCTCCATTCCCAAAGATGGGCTCTGCAAGCCAGCCAATGTCAAACTCTAAAATTCTGTCAGCAACTTCTTGGTCATTCCTGGAAAAGGGACAAGCTGGTTCTACCCAGTCAGCTTGCAAAGCTATAGATATTTTGCCCTTCTGAGATCTCCTGAATTCTTTGTCATAAAGATGCCAGACTTTTGCATGGGCTTTCAACAGGTTGTGCCCTGCTGTGTATGTCAGGTTTTTCACAGACGGTTCATTCATGGTGATCCAAAATTTGACATGGTCCCCAAGACTTGTAAAGCAGAATCTGGCATACTCAACAAAAGCTTGAACAATTTCTGTGTTTTCCCAAGCTCCATATTTGGCAAGAGAAACTGGAAGCTCTTGATTCTCAATCATAGGTTGCCATAAAGCAACAACAGGAGTTATGTTAACCCTGAGAAGTTCACTAGCAAAACACTGATAGTAATGTACAAGTGTGTGGTTGATTAGAGAAAGGTTACCTAAAGGAAGGATTAAAGACCATTTCAGTGAAAAATGGAAGTGTGTGACATGCATTTCTTGCAGAAGAGAGATCTGGAGCCTGATAGCAGCAAAGTCAACACAGTGACGCTTGCGCTTCGAGGCGTAAACTCCATCCACTTTAATGAGCTTCTTTGACTGGTGAACATCCCACAAATAAACACTGGAATCAAGGAACTGGGCGGGTGTCGTGTCTACCTAGGAGGAACAGGAAACACACCAGATTCAAGCTGTTTGTTCCAGGTAGGCAGGAACATCATCACCATCAGGCACATTCTAGTGAAAGAATATCCTGAGTCAAAACACTGCATTCGGCATCTCTGACACTGGCATCTTGGGCTCGTATGTATGAATGACTTTTCTGTTAACAAGTGATGTCAGAAAAATACCAAATCTATATATTATTTTCACCCTACTTTCCAAACAAACTTATGCTAATGGTCATCATGTTTATGTCTTCTCTAAGCTGTTCCAGTTTCCAAAAGAAATAAGGGATTGCTCAGTGATAAGGCACTAATTCTGCAACAGATATCCAGAGAAGATGTTCAGTGAAGAGTACAGTAATTTTTAAAATGTTTTTCTTTCAAGATTAAGGAAGGTCTACAGAGAGACTGTCTTCTGTGAATTACCCAGTACAGTCAGATTCAAGACCACTCCTGAATGCATGAGAAGAAATAATGAATACAACATAATTTCTGTGTTCTTTTCTTTTCCTGACTATGATGAAAGATGAGTAATGCTCTGCACTTGATTTTTAGCAAAAATTCAGTGGACAAGCAAATTTTTTCCTTCTTGCTGAAGACATCCTTTTTTATTTAATTCATACTGAAGTAATTTCCAAGCTATTTCAGCAGGCTGTTGATGTCTGAATAAATTTTTTGGGCCTCTGAGTAAACCCACTGTATGTTACTCCAACAGAAAATGCATTCCCCAGAAGGCTTTAGGGTTTCAGATGTCAGAACTGCCTGTATGGCACACTAACACAGTACAAGATGAGCTCAGGGTCGCTCAGAATTATACTTTCACTTTTTAATGAAAATCACAAGCACAGTAAGAACCAGAAAATAAAAAACTGAACTATTTATAATAATGCACAGTGTAAAATTTCCTCATTCATACTCTTTGTAATTCTTTCTAGATCCAAACCACAGGATAGTGGTACCATGGTCTTTATTTGTCCTTTTCTCTTTCTTTTTAATCTTTGGTGTGTGGCTTCCCCCTGAGTTCGGATTCCTTGTCCTGCCCTCTGTTTGAAAAGCAGGTGTCAGCCTACAACCAGTGTTCAACTTGTAGCTGAGGCTCTGCAGACTGTATAACAGAAGCTGCTAAAAATCAGTTGCTATTTTCTCCGGAGAGGTCAGTACTGTGCTTGTAGAAGAAAGTAATAAAGAACAGCATGTCTGAGGGAAATTGCTTTTCTGGAGAATTGTCCCTTGTAGATTACTAAAGCATGCATTGCCACTAATACTGTGGGAATGCTGTCAAAACAGTTTTTCCACTGTGATGCATCTACAAATCAAACAACCTAAGCCTTACAGCACAAAATGTTTGAATGGCCTTTTGAAACTAAAATATTTGGCTTTGAAGGTTTTGGAGATGGGAGGGATTTTTTTAGTTGTTGTAGGCTGACTGTCTCCGCAACTTTATAGTTGTTACTGACTCCAAAAGCAGCAATTCCATTTCCAATTCTTAATCTATCTGAGAGCTAGAAGGATGACTTGAATTTTCGTGGAAATCAGTGCACAAGGTAGGAAGGCTGCAGTATTTCTCAAAAGAACGAAGTCAAATCATAATTTTGGAGTGAGAAGAAACAAACAAGCTCCTCACATTCAAGCCTTAAGAAAGCTTGTGCCTTTGTGTAAAATATAAATTAAAATTTCTGTTTTGGATTAAGTCTTGGCTTTGTATTTACACCTCTTTACTGTGGTTAGAGAAGCTCTGCAACCCAAAATAGCATTCAAGAATTACAAAGCCCAAGAGTTAAAGAGATCATAACTAAGGTACAATTTTTATTCATGTTATGAAGTATTATAATTTGAAAAATTCTCCCAAAGTATCAAATCAGTTGAAATAAAGACTGAGGACCGTGAACTAGCTAGGTTCTATGATGACATAAAATGAAATAGAAGGAATACAGAAATTTCATTTAAATTAATACTGTTTACTTCATTTTATATAAAATCTCTCTAAGAACAGCACGAGGATGTATTTGCATAAGATAAAGAAACATGCCACTGGAAGTGGCATGTCAGGAAGTTTTCTAAAACATGTATTTTACAGTTTAGCAGATTTAATTGACTTCCCTTTGAAAAGAGCTGACTTCCCATAACTGATCACATATGTTCAGGGAAGACAAGCATCAGACTCCTTCCCATTTCCATATATTTTTCTAAAATGTTATTTATTGTGTCTCAATCTGGCTGGTTTGCCTTGGTCACACACAGCAAGTCTGGTGAAGAATGACAGACACAGTGTTTGGCACAAAAGCCTTGTACCCATCTCCTTGCAGCACTGTGGCAAAGACACTATTCAGCAAATATGTCACTGTGAACTTGTGCACTGATCTGGCTGGACAGCCTGTCAGCTTTATTATCAGACTCACCTGAATGTAGTTGTCAACAATTCCCCAAGCAAAGCCACAGGGAAAAATACCTTCTATGGGCTGGTTTTCAGGCAAAGGTGGGAAGCCATTTTTTTCTATCAGCTTTTGATAGAACAAGACAGAAGATTTGGGCATCAACTTCTTGTCATGGCTTTGAAAATCAACATAAAACAGTCCACGTCGAATGCTGTACCCTCTATGCCACTCAAAGCCATCCAGGAGGGACCAGACTGTGTAGCCAAACACGTTAACTCCGTCGTACCGGATAGCTGAGGAAAGAACAAACCCAAACTTAGCACGGTGCTCATTTTTCCTCTCTAGATCACACCCTATCAGCAATGCTTGCAGCATTAGTGTGTAAGAACAATGCAACAGGTCAGATAAGTATCTCAGGGCCTTCCTCAAAGCTTGTTCAGGGAACATATTTCAGCTGCACTCAGGGAGCTGCCAGATTATGGTAGGAGGCAGCAGAGGTACCTGGCTTGGCTTTAAAGCAGCTATATTTAGAAAGAGAAGCTGCGCAGCAGTGGTTTGAGTAGAGCTGCTCATCAGACGTACCAAACCTCAGCCTCAGAGTAGAGCCTGAGCTGTCTGCAGCCCTGGAGCTGGTGACTGCCCTGCACTGCCCTCTGCTCTGTTCATGCTGCAGCTCACTCCAGGGTAGCTGTTACTGCAGCACTACCCTGTATGCAAACAGAAGCTGTACTCCTTTTCATCTCCTATGCAATAGGAGATGAATATCACACGTTTGGTGTGCACATGAATTTTTATTATTTATTTATTATTTATTATTTTAATTTTTTTTTTTATTTTATTACAGATTCCAAGTAGAAGTGATAATACAGAAAGACTCTGTTTATTTGGAAATTCTGCCTCTTTACATCTTTTATGGCACAGTGTTTTCCAGCTCAAATATTTAAGGGTTTCTAAAAATATGTGCATGTTCTAGGTCAACTGTTTGACTTCTAAAATCACCACATGCTTTAAGGGTTAATGTCAGGATCTACTGGCATCTCTTAGTTTTACCAGCATTATTACAAGATTTCAAATGATACTCACTTTTTTTAGATTCAGCAAAATGTTCCTGGGCAAGGCTCAGCTCCAGGAAAGCACAAAAGAGTGTGCTAATTCTAATTACATAATTAGACACACCCTAATTCAGCAATGCATTTAAGCACATTCTTAAGCGTTCTTTTGAACTAGTGTTTGGCACTGTAGCCAGCAAAGTTTATCTTTATTACTCACCATTTTCTGTCACCCCGAACTAGATACTAACTGAAGATAATATTTACCAGCCTAGTAACACTGAAAGCATTATTTCAGCCAAGCAGAATAACAAGATCCTAATTCCCTGAGGTACATTTACTAATGTACCTCATTACAACCAGTTATGAGGCACCACATGGATTCTTGATTGTAACCCTGTTTGAATCAATTAAAGGAACAATGCAGTTAAATAAGGAACAAATTTGGCCCAGTCTTTGTCAGAGGTCATGAGAAAATGTCTAAGGAAATTGAATATTTCTCCTCCTAAAGGCATCATTCTTTTGTGTTTGGCAAATGTCACTATTTTTCTAACCTCTGCATGCACCCATGATGACATCTGCCATACAGCAGAGTAAAAGCCAGTACAGGTCCACTGTGTGAACCAGTCTCACTGAAAACTTCTTTAAGCAGCATGTCACCCTTCTCTTCACGTCACACAGCACTCCCACACTTCCTGAGCATCTTGTAAAAATCCTCCTCAAATCCTTTTTTAAAAAGTGTATTAACTTTTAAGTGTCACCTAGGAAAGAAACAACTTGAAAAATGTTTGGAATTTCTAAGAAGTCTGGAAGTCTCAAATACTGTATCCCACACAGATTGCATTATTACCACAATGAAATGTAATGTATCTCTCCTCTCCTCTCCTCTCCTCTCCTCTCCTCTCCTCTCCTCTCCTCTCCTCTCCTCTCCTCTCCTCTCCTCTCCTCTCCTCTCCTCTCCTCTCCTCTCCTCTCCTCTCCTCTCCTCTCCTCTCCTCTCCTCTCCTCTCCTCTCCTCTCCTCTCCTCCTTATCCCCAAACAGGGCTGTAAATCCCAAATGGATATTCTTTCCCAAAGGAAAATAAAAAAAATAAATTTAAAAAAATGTACAGAGCTTGTCTACAGCATGCAATAGCAGAATGAACACCTACATCAGCACTTCAAGGGAAATCAGGAGCACACTTTTGAGCTAATCTCCCTCATTATGCTTCAGTTCACACCGTGGACTCAGAATGCATGGCCTGGGTTCCTTTGGGCTGGAATTAATCCAGAAATGGGCTTCAGGAATACATAAAGTGTGGACACCAGCCTCCATCTCACACTCTTTTTTACTCTAGGTTTGCTCCAACTAGGCTGCACTTACTTGTTTAAGTAGATACAGAAATAAGTAGTTCTGTCTGAACCAGTGCATACACACAACCAGGCACAGATATTGGCAAGATCTAGCAAGCAGCAAAATCCCAGTAATGCAACCCCATGTCTACATTAATCATCCTTGCTTCTCAGTGCTACAGCTCCAGTGTCATTTACTGTCTCTTCACCACTGGAGTGATTTTCATGGTGAATACGTCAAAAATCTTCATATTACTATGCTTTATTACACTGGATAGGCGTATCTGCATCTCTCAGAGAGAAAGCTTGTGACTTTATGTTTGGTTTTTAATGCTGTCCAACAACTCTGCTCACAGCCAGCATAATGCCTTTTTTGGATCTTTCTCAACTAAATTCCCCAAGGTATTGCAGAGAGAACTCTGGTATTTACATTGGATTTTGCAGATTCTAACAACAGAAGATTTGGGTGCAATACTTTTCATTTTAATGATACCAAAGTCCTTCCTGCAGACCCAGCCTGCCTCTGCTTTCTTTGTGTTTATTTTTTTTCTATAAAAGGTTTAGGCAAATGCCAGTGTCTTATGACAAGTCTTTAATACTCTTGTTGCCGTTCTTATTACTTATTGAGTGATACAATAAATGGAAAGACACTTTGTAAATTGAGATTGCTTCCAACAAGCTGTGATTAAAAGACAGATCCACGAATGTATTTACAGCAATTTAAAATCTAAGCAGAAATAGGGGTAACTGGACTATGACCCCTTCATGAAGATGAGCTCTTCATCTGACTTTATGCAAACTAGTGATACCATACTTGCAATAGCTAGTTAATGCTTTGCTCAGGTATATATTCACCTTTTAATTTACTTGCAATAATTAGGTTTCTGGAATAGCAGATGAAACCAATTTGGGAGTCCTCTGCATCTTCATTACTGCTGAGAATAAAATGAAGCCAAGTTTTTCTCATTCACCATATGAAAATGGCAATGTAAGAGAACATCTATTTCATCTGAACTAATAGATAAAATAATACTCTTTAAACCAAGAACAGTAAACTGTAGACAAGTAAACCACTTGATAAATTGTAAATTTAGAAATTAAAAGTCAATGAAAGTGGAAATGGGAACCCCAACAACTTATCAGCGACTACTAGGATTGAAAAAATGTTTTGCCAGAAGAAAACGGGAAAACAGCAAGTAAGTCTCATCTACGGTGGTGTAGTTCCCTTAATGTTTGGAAAAAATAATAGGTTAACAAATTAATTATTTTGATTATATACCCTCAACCATCCAGTTCTCCTTTAACTGATGGAAATCCAAATTACTGTGATTGATGCCCACAGCTGTAGAAATGTAAAATTTGGACAATGGCAAGACACAGAATGAATTTTTAATTTTTAAATGTAAATTTTTTTAAATGTAAATTTTTAAATATTTAATTTTAAAATGTACTATTTTGGTCTTATGGGTTTTTTCAGGGGCATTCCTATTGCATAGTATTTATCTTCCCGTATATATATTCTTATATTTTGTACATATGCATTCAGATAAGGAAAGCAGCTATTCATTTATAAGATAGTAAATTCTCCTAAGGCCACTGAGAATTAGTTTACATGTCTTGCACCTCCTCCTACCAAAGACAGTAGAAATTTTCCTACTGACCTCGAGGACAGCAGCATCAAGCTCACCAAATACTATTGCAGATATGAGAGTTTTTCAAGGAAAGAACAAACCCAGGAAAGGTATTTGAAATCTCATTTCATAAGTGCCAAGATGAATGCTACAGGCTAAAATCAGTTTTCAGCCTGGTGCCTTAACTCACCTCTGTAGGCTATATTGCATTATAATTTTTCAAGCATGTATTAATACAAAGTAAGTCCTACCTTTTAAAGTTTCCATAATGAACTTTTTGAGATAGTAAATATATTTGGCATCATCTTTCTTGGTCGTACCAGAAACGAACCAGCTGTTCTCCACAATGAATATTTGGGGGTTGTTATATTCACTGTTTATCCAGTAAAGGAGCTGCCTCAGGCTTATTGATTCCAACTGCTGGAATTTCATGTGGGAGTCCAAAAGCTGGAAACTCAGGGTAGCTCCAAAAGAAAGAGCAAAAAAGTCTGCTGTTCCCTTGACATACTTCTTCTCAGCCTCACTGAATTCAGGCAACAGAGATGAGAGGTTGCTCCTCATGCTCTCTGGATAGTCACCATCAATAAATATGGGCTTAGCAAACCAGCCAAGCACAAAATCAAGGGATTTTTGGCATTCTTTTATGTTCTTTTCAGTCATATGCTGGGGTTTAATCCAGTGGGAACTAAGGGCAATGGACACTTTTCCTCTTTGAGCTGGACGGAAATGGTCATTGTAGAGATGCCAGACCTTAGCATGGGCCTGTTGAAAAGAAAGGCTTTAATTAATGGACCCAAAAATCCATTTTAAGTAACACAAGTATTCTCAAGAACTGGGGCTCAGTCTTATTAATTCATCAATAGTTTACAATACTTAAATTACTTATTAATACCATATTAATACCATGTATCAACCAGAATTGCTAGTTGGTTGGGAAAAGAGCATCTCTGTTTTCCATAAGATACTATTACAAGCACTGAACACACTTCTGGCTTTATTAACTTATATTGAGTTTAGAAATACTGCCAGTATTTACAAAAATGAAAATGCATTTAACCAAACATGTTTCAAAAAAGGTTTTCATTATAGGAATACCACTTTATCTGCAGATTCATGGATATATAAAAAAAGAACCTTAAAAAGCTGCCCAAAACTCTGAAAAGATATAAAACAAAGAAACACCTTTGAACTTAATTCTTTTTGAATCTAAACACACAACATAAGAATATACAACTACCTGTCTGGGCTTTAGAAAGTCCGGTGAAAAAAAAAATTGCCAAAGGTCCTGAAAAAATTGTTCCAATAATTCCATTTAATAAAACGTACTATTTACACCTAGCATCAGAATTTAAGCAGTCGTCTTGGAATAATTTTATCTTTTACTGTAAGAACATATTTTGTACCAAATTTCTTTCCTGAGATCTTATAGAGTCAGTTATAAGAGTCTCTTGATGTTCCCTTTAAAAGCTAAATATTAAGCTCCTGAAGCCTTGCATTATCTTCAGGCGTTACCTTCAAGCTCTTTAACCACTCTCACTGCTCTCCTCTGATTCTCTTCCAATTTGTCATCATCTATCTTTCAACTGCAGAAGCAGAATTTAACATAATATGCCAGTGGCAGTCTTGCCAGCAGTAAAATCAAAGACAATTTACCATACTATTTCTGCTCATGTGGCCACAGAATTACAGTGTGAGCATATGCACATCTCCAGAGCCCTTCACCATCTAAAACATATCTTTTCTTTGAACCTAGCTTATCAAAGAATGTTGACTGTTCTGTGAACCCATATTCAATCTTTTGTAATCTATACATTAGTAGAAATTGTCCTTTTTTTTTTTTTCCTAGGTCATTGATAAAAAGGTAAAAATATGAGATTTGACAACACAAAGGTGGGAGAGTGGCCAGTACAAGAGAGTTCTGTGCAACCCTCCAGAAGGACTTAAGAGGCTGAAGTGATGCAGATAAGAACTGCCTGAAGTTCCAGAAAGGCAAATACAGGACATGCTGGGGAAAATCTGCTGGAAAGCAGCTCTGCACAAAAGAACCTGGGCCAAGAAGGGCATTGGTGTCCTTGGGTGGATGAGGATGGAAAAGCACTGCCAGCAGGTCGGGGGAGGTGATCCTGCCCCTCTACTCTGCCCTGGTGAGGCACATCTGGAATTCTCTGTCCTGTTCTGGGCTCCTCAGGACAAGAGAGACATGGAGCTCCTGAAGCAGGTCCATGGGAGAAGAGCAAGGATGCCTGGGGGACTGAAGCATCTCTCTTACAAGGAAAGGCTGAGGGAACTGGGCTTATTCAGCCACAAGAGATGGGACCTCACCATTGTTTTTAAGTATCTAAAGGAAGAGTGCCAAGAAAATGGATCCAGGCTCTGCTCAGCAGTGCTGACTGCTGAGCAATAGGACAACAGACAGAAACTGATGCACAGGAAGTTCCACCTGAATACAAGGAAGAACTTTTTTACTGTATGGATCACCAAGGACTGGAATAGGGTACCCAGAGGGGTTGTGGAGTTTCTCTCACTGGAGATATTCAAGAACTGTCTTGAAAAATTCTGTTCTCTGAATATCTTTGTAATGGGATCCAGCATGATCCTGCTTGAGCAGGGAGGCTGGACCTGATGAACCACCGTGATCCCTTCTTGCCCGACACATCCTGTGATTCTGTAATTCTGAGATCCACTCATTAGAATAAAAACCTACCTAGTAATTCTACTAACAGTTTATATTTGTATTTTGAGACTCATCACTCAGTATTCATTCATATGTGCTGTGATGACATGAACCTCCACCCTCGCCATACTGAGTTGCAGATCAAATGAACATGTATTAAAATGGCACATGCATTTTTAGCCTTCCCTGAAATATAAATAATATAGAAACCCTGATAATTCCACTCCATGCAGTTGGCATGTTGGCAAATTTTATCATTAATTTATTGATAGCTGCTGTTCAGAGTTTTATTTTCATACACTCTTAACCATTTAAGCTTTGAAGTACAAACACTTCCAGTTGTCAGCATTACTAGGAATATAATTTTTGACATCAACATTGTAATTACCCAGGAAAACAGCAAATTCTACCATTTTACTGCTCTAGCAGAATTTTAATTATCACTGCTGAGAGAAAAACCACTGGAAGTAAAGTGCAACTAAAGGCAAGATCAATGATGAAGGCTCAATTCAGCCCCCATACAGAAACCTGCTGCCTTTGAGTCATTGTGGGATATACAAAACACCTGCACAGATCTGACACAGGTCCTACAGGAGACTAGAGCCACACCCTTTCAGAGTGGTCACCAAAAGCCAAAGAAAAGAATCTCAGAAACTGTGAATCACAGTCCACACCTATGTGCATGTATCTAAATCAAATTTTGAGATGCAGACTTCAGTGTAGATGCTCTCATTTATAATACATCAATAGCTCCAATAAACATGATGGAGCCTGACCATCTGTCCATATTAATACAATGGGTTTTGACGCTTGTGAGAAACTGTAGTAACAACTTCAAAATCTCATGCCAAAACTGAGAGCTGACCTAAGTACAGACTTTACTTCACATTGAAGCTCTGTTACGCTCAGGAAAGAACAAAAGACATTACACGTCAGAATCAACACCCAACACTAAAAACATGATTTTTAAAATGCCATTGGGAACAAATCTGTCACCACTTGCAACTCAAATTTGCACACCCAAATTTTCTCTTATAAAGGGGTCGTATATTTTTCCTCTGTTGGACGTGACTCATCTCCAGTTTACCATCTCAAATGTTAAGATACCACCATGTACATTCTCAAACACGTAATTTCATCTATGTCATCTTAATTTGCAAGTATGCTACCCAGCAACAGAACACCTTGAGAACTGCGGCACCCAGAACTCTCTGCCCTCCTTGTTTCCCATCAGTGGAGAGAGATCTTCCAGCATTTTAGTAGCTTTGGATCTACCATGAAGAAAGAAGAAAGAGAATTCTACAGATTATCCCTCTACAAGCATAATGAGGTGCTGTTTACTCTCTCACTGCAATGAAAAAAGATGAAGTGTAGCAATGTGGGATCATCTCACTCAACTTTACTTTCAAAGTTCCCTGGTCTGCTTCTACAGAAAATGAGAAGACTGTCTAAGATATGAAGTGTGAGTCATCCTTTGTGAGTCCATCTCTCTCCAATGACAGACAAAACCTATTACTCAGTTTAGACGGGACATATTCAATAGGCAGATGAAAGGTGGCAAGAAGAAGCTCACTTAAATGTCTGCCCTCTGCAGTGTGCATTAAGTGGAATTATATTATTTCCATTAAAAAAATTCTAAATGTATAAAACAGTGCATTAAAGTCCCCTGCAGATGAAGATCAATGAAACAGTCCAAAACTGCATAGAAATAAATCTGGAAGAAGCCAGTGACAAAGCAGAGAGCCTATATGGAAATTTGGAACAGAATTAATTTGACTAAAATTAGCTGGTTAATACAGTTTTAGAGACTTCAGAGCAAACTGGACTTCCAGCCCAAAATCCAGCCGGTTTCAGAAAGCTGTGTCTCCCAATAAACCCTAAATCACATCTCTTATTTCCACAGAGACACCTGAGGTACTACAGAACACATCAAATGATAATTTGCACCCATAGCAATCTTCAGGCAAATGAATCCTCTTTCCAGGGTAGGATTCCTTTTGAGCTGAAGACACCTTATACTTCACTGTCCATGTGTGAGCCCAAGTTCCCCCAACAGCCAGTGGAGATTTCTGGCTCCACCAGCTGTCTTAATACAGGCAACTAGTTGCCACCCCAGAATAATAAAGACTCAGGTCACACCTGCCATTTCCATGCAGAAATGGAGACCTGAATAGCCTGGGAAGGGTCAAACACATTTCCAAGGCAGAAAACAAGACTGCAATATCATAGCATGGGCTAGGTCCTACCAAATCCTGCAGTGACAGCAGAAGTAATTCAACACAAGCACACAAGCTTCATAATCTGACAAAATCCTACTGTGTTGTCCACTCTATGGCAGGACAGACCTATACAGTCTGAATCACTATATGAAGACAATGCAGTAAAATTAAGACATTTGTTTGCCTGACTACTCTTCTAAGTTCCAGAATCATTAAGATCTTCCTGAATCTGGCACTGATATGTATTATTCTGCAGGTTCTCAGTATCTATATCTATCATGATGCACAGCCTTCACAAGAGCAAATCAAGAATTTTAATTGGAACATCACAATTCCATAATTTATGTTCATTCCTCCAGAACAAGTTTTCTCAATTTTAAGTTCTGTGTCTTCTGAACCAGTAATAACACCATTCATTCACAAATAAATTGCACTAACACCTTGTTTTCCATGCTCAGATGAATTATCTTGTTTAAACTGTCTATTTGCATATTAATTAAAATGAATTGGAAAGTGTTACTGAACTTGGCACTGGTGAGGTGACACCTCAAATCCTGTGTTACAGTTCTGGTCCCCTCACTACAAGAAGGACACTGAGGTGCTGGAGTGTGTCCCCAGAAGGGCAAGGGAGCTCGCAGAGTGTCTGGAGCACAAGTCTGATGAGGAGCAACTGAAGGAGCTGTTTAGCCTGGAGAAGCTGAGGGACAGGGAGAACTTTATATTTTGTTACAACCACCTAAAACGAGGGTGTAGCCAGGTGGGGGTCAGTCACTTCTCCCATGTTGCAAATGACAGAACAATAGGAAACGGTCTCAAGTTGCACCAGGGCAGGTTTAGATTGGATAGTGGGAAAAATTTTGTCACTGAAAGAAATTTTGCCACAGGCTGCCCAGAGAGGATGATTTTTCTCAAGTTAAATGATTCTATGATTCTATGATTTAGCAATACAAAGAGAAGAGTTAATTGGAAAACGTGTACAAAGAGGTTTTGGTTAGTAGAAACTGGGATGACATACTTCCAACAAAAACATAATTATTCAGTTCCACATCAAAAGCCCTTCCAAAATGGAAATAAATATTTGAATGCTATGGGGGAACCTACTATGTATTAGTCACAACCGGCCTTGTACCTGGAAGAGGAAAATGTATTTTTTCACCCATATCATCAAAAATAGGTATTTTCTTCAAAAGCTACAACAAAAGGATGACACATTAAATATAAGTTTTACCCTTAGATCCTAAGTCAGTTTTACCCACACAGTCTTTGGGCAAACATTCTCTTTCATAATCAAACTATATTCTTAATACTGAGTAACAGATACAGGTATGTAGAAATTGCTTATGGTTTTACCCATATTTCAAAACTAGTAAAATAACATCTTCATATATAAAGCACAGGACTTTTATATATAATAGCTATATAGTTACTCTGTTTTTCCCCAATTACTCCTTCCCAAATATGTAGTGTTCCAGTTTTATTTTTACAATCTATTAGCAAACATTACCACAGATTATAACTTCAATTAATTTAGTATTTTTGACCAATCTCAACAATCTTGTAATAGAATTAGGCTATGTAAATGGTACATAGAACACCAAGCAAACTATTTTCAGTCTACAACCACTCCATGTAAAACTTGCTAGAATCACAGCTCTAAGTATTGATCACACATCTGAACTACACCCTTTGTTCCAGTTCCTTGCTCAATAACCATTAGCCAATTGTTTTTTACACTGTGATGGTCACTGGAACATGAACACAAATTAATTTATGGCAGCTACACATTAGGCACAAAGCAATACCACTCTATTTTAAGATCTGGAAACAGAGATATTAAAATATGCACAGAAAAAGACAAATTAAACCAGATACCCCAAGTTGTAGACCAGTGTATTAACTCCAGAAGAAGTGCATCTGTTTAATGTGATACTCACCTCTACAAAAACAAAAACAAACAAACAAACAACAACAAAAAAAGCATTACATATTTTTCTGAAGGCATAGTGGCTAGATAGAACATCATTTTTCCTCATCATAAACAAAATAGAGCTTTGCTAGCATGACAATAAAAGAGAGAAGGCAGCCTAGAAGCATGAAGCTAAGCCACAGCCATCAGGATGCATTGCAGGTACTCCAAAATTATTAGCAGAAGGGGAAAAAAATAAACCTGAAAGATAAGAAAGCCAGTAAGAGTTATTGTTACACTTTGCTATTGAATTTTAGAGCAGATGAAAGTCTTGGAAGGATTTTACTTTCATACACTGTATGCACAGCCACAATGAACATTATCAGAGTTAGATATGCAGCAGGGAGACACAGTGACCACAGCATGATGGAAAGAAACAAAAACCCCTTGATCCCGCTGTGTCAGGTGGCTGCTGCAGGAAACTTTTCCTTTGAAGTACAGAAAGCCAAGATGTCATGGAACAAGCCCTGAGTTAAGCCTCTCTCAGGCTCACCTTGCTTTGAAAGGACACCCACGGGGCCAGCACCCTGTGGCATGGAAGCCAGAGAGAAGGCAGCTGGACTGCACAGGGAACTCTGCAAACTCCACCAGCACCATCGGAGGCTGTGCAAACACAGGACAAACCCTTTGGCAGGACTCCTCACCCCATTTTTGCCATCACCTGCATCTGAAGCACTCCTCATGCAGTGCAGGCAGGGACACCTCTGGGCCACAACTCACTCAAGCCATTTTTAATGCCCAGACGAGTAAGTGAGATGAAAAAGTGCCTGTTGCACTCCACTCATCACAGGCTGGCACAACCACTGAAGCTGACGTCCTGTTCAAATAAACTAAAGCACCAAGAGACAAGTGGGCTGGGAAAGCAGTTTCAAGTCTCATGAGATGCAAACAGTCTCTGAAAATATAAAGGTCATCTGGAAAAGAATTAAGCAGCATTTGACTTTGTGAAGCAATGGGAGACAAGATAAAAATAGCTTTATTTCTGACAAGTGCTTCTGGGACACTTGATGTGTTTAATCATTTTCCTTTACCTCTGACAGAAAAGCTTAATTACGGAACTGCACCAAAATAGTTCAAGGAATGTTGTGACCCATGTGAATATTAAAGACATGAGAGATTCTTAAACAGAGTACAAAAAGAAGATAAAAGTACAAAGCGGTACTCTTGAGTGATTTAGAGACAATTGTGCAGTACTGGAGTGAACTAAAATAGTCACTGATAAAAGACTTGAAATCTGGGACAGTATTTAGGGGAATCTCAGGCAGTATTTAGGGGAAGACCAAGATAAAATCATTGCCATCAAAATTGCTTTGGGCCAGCTGGAGATACATAAACATACAAAAGCTCCAGTACTGAGAATGACCTGCAAAGTCCTCTACCAAAACACAAACCTCTTGGAAGACAGACCAAGCTCCAACCATCATGATCACACTCAAGTACAGAAAATATAGATACAAGGGAAAACACATGAAGAACTTAGTTGTAATCCAGAAATGCGATCACACAGAACTGCCCAAGGTGAAGTAAACAGCACAAACCAAGACAACAGCACTTTGCAGGAGCTGATATTTGTCAGACACCTGAACAAGAAGGATTTAAAAAAAAGCACCATGACTTTGGAGAAACTCATAATGGTAACAGTTACAACAACTGAATACATCTTTAGCCAGGAAAACAAATGGAACACTAGTGGATTTTAAGCCACATTCTGGTTGGAAAGAATGATGCTAGAATCAGCAGTGAGCAAAAATGTTAAGCATATAAAAACCTCATAAAACTCACTTAAAATGATATATCAAAAACATTGATAGAATATATAAAAGTGATAAAGCAATGCCCAGTCAGATCACTGAGTGTAAATGAATGCTAAAACTTCAAACTCCCAGTCTTTGTAATAGTACTATCAAGGAGAAGGCATCCATTAAGACTTCAAACCTGTGGTTTCACAGAGGTTTGTACGAACTGGATGGAAAGAGTAAAAACCAGCCGAGTAGGAAGAAGAGGACTGCCCACAGAAGCTCTCAAACTACAGAACACAGCTTTAGAAGCCAAAGCCCCAGGATTCATGACTCTTCCTTGTGCTAAGGCAGAAGCCAAAGGAGATTATTGCCTTCCAAAGCAATAGTGAGGAGGCCAAACAAAGTAGCACACATAATCTTTAGTGACATTAGTCTTAAAAAAAAGAAACTATTTTTGATTATATGCAGAATCACAATAACTAAATAAACATAAAAAGCAAATGTCTCCAATACCCTTAAGGGTAAAAATTCTGGAAGAAATGCTTATGTCAAGCATGTTTGCTTGATGCATCACCTGATTTTCTGGTAGATGCATATAGGGAAGCCAAGTATCCAGCTGTTGATATTCGGCCTCTCAACATACCTCTCTAAATTTGCTAAGCCAGGCTTCTCACAGGGAGAATAACATACTTCTGATGGTTTACTGGAAGTATGTGAAGAAAATTGTGTTGAAAATCTGAGCAGTTAGCCGAAGATAAACAAACAAGATAGTGTATTAGAAAGAAAAATTTTCTTAGCAAGAGAAAGAGGTAAACACAAATAAGACTAAGGTCCATCATCAATAAGTGTACCTGACAGATAAGGAAGTGACAAAAAGATTTTAGCTTGCTGGACATAATCTACCTAAAAACTAAACCAAAAACCCAGCTTGGAAGAAAGCCTACAGTTTGGCAGGAATATTATAGTATACAGAAACTAGGTTACTCATTACCACCATCCCTGCATTTAAAGAACCCAGAATAGATGCTCTGATGCTCCGGTGTTAATAATTGACCCTGAATCTTATCCTGGCCATATCAGTAGATTAAAAATAAATAGACCCAACTGCTTCTGGATAGGTACTGGAACACTTTGAGTGTGACTTAAAGCTCCCAAAAGACAGAAGGACCAAACAGAAAGAAATCCCTGTAATGCTATTATTAAAAAAACATCAAATGATACTGGATTTGGAAAGTCTGTGTTCATAGAGTTGGGGAAGGCTGACAGAGGTGCATGAATGTGCTGGCCTAAAAGCTCCAGAAGTTCAACTAGAGATGGAACAGGTAGATGCATTTCCCTCATCAGTCTCAAAAGAAATTAGACATACAAGAGTATGGTAAAGTGTTTGAGTCTAGACCATCAACCACAGAAACAGTAAAAATATCCCCAAACAACAGAAAAAAGCTTACTGGAGTAACAAATAATTACAAGAGGCATTTCTGATGCTCCAATCTGGCCTATCATAAAAGCAGACAGCAGGATTTACTAGGTAATGGTTAGATTTTGAGCAATTAATTCTGTTACACCATAAAGCACACCTGTTGTAGGAAAAAATGCCAGTCTGGTAGAACAGATTTAGCATATGCTGTCTTTGGGATTGTTTTTTTGTGAGGGCAAGGACGAGAAGAAGTTCCCCCTACATTTGCAGGGCAGCAATACCATTCTAGAAGTATCTACTGCCCCAGAATTTCACTGTGCACTAACTTTATGCAATATTCGTATCAGTCAAGCATGGAAACATTTATCAGAGGCTGATCAAATCCATGTAATTTCACAAACAGGCGATACATTAACCTACAGTCAGGCTCAAACATCACTGAAAGAGTGAATTATACAAATATAAGCCATAACTTTGGGAGCTGTTCACATCTAAGTGAACTGATGAACAGGTCAATTGGCACATTAAAGAGAAAAATATTTAGGAGTAGATTAATGACCTTAGAAAGATGAATGAGAAAAATTAATAAGAAGCTCCTTGCTCTGCAAGCTCATGTAAACTGCAATCTTTTGAGAGTTTTATTCTTCCCTAGGATTCTCTATCAGTGTTTGCAGATACGATTAAAACTTTAACCAAGTTTTTAAAGAAGGTACAGGAATGGGAGTGGAGATCAGGGCAATACCTGACCTCAGCAGCATTCAAAAAGGTTGGCATAGGTAGCCACACTGGGGATGATATTCCAGCATGGTCATTTCATTTGCACTTTGTTACCCCCTCCAGAAGCAGTAGAGGTTATGTTATTGCAAAACCAAAGCAAGTCAGTCATTTCACCATACAAAATGAGCACATGGTTCTCCTGGGAGACTTAATGTGGTGACTCAGAAACTACAGAGTGGGTGAAAGGTGCAAATTACCAAGCTCAGCACATTTAAGTGCATGAACAGTGTGAGCTCAGCAGAAGAGTGAACTACAAGAATAGGTGGTCTCCAGAGCATATCATGGGGTTCTCATCCAATTTATTCACAAGAGTCACCACTTCAAAAAGGCTAGAGCAGGAGAAAGGTAGTTCCCTCTGGGAGAAGATATTAAGCAACTGCTACAGAATTATTTAATGTTTCTAGAAGGTAAACTAGACCCTCTTTCTTTTCCGCACTCAAAGATATCAATTCCATGGTTGCAAATATAAAATGAATGATCCTTAATCAGTTTCACAACAGACCAATACTGCAATGCCCAGGTACATCAAATGGCTTCAGAATGTATTTCCAGATAAATGTGATGGTTGATAGCTTTTCCTAGGTTGAGTTCCTCTGCAAGAAAGAAACAACCAGTGGACATGAACAGTAAAGGAAATGGAAGAGTCTCCACCAGTGGAGGGAACCAATGAGTAATATGAAGGCATTCAGCTCAACATAGTTATCATAGGAATTGCAAATTCAGTCACCATATATGGAACCAATATATTAGAACAGAGCTCTGTGCTATAATATAGGCAAATGAAAACCAGAATGAAGGAGACTTGCTAGAAACAATTACTGCAAAATTCTTTTTAAATAAAAAATTTGGATTGTTCATGCCCAAATCTAGTTCAGCCACTTACATGATAACCTGTGTTTACTCTGCTATAAACTTGGCCACTAAATTTAACTATTCTGAGATGAGAACTATGCATCAATGACAACAGGCTATGGAATAAGATGGAATGTCCTATTCAACACTCTAGATGGATGCAGAAAGCAGTACATCAGGATAAGCAATATAAATTGAAGGTACCACTTTTCAATTTTCAGACAACTGTTTAGATTACAATTTGACTAGATGTGAATATGCAATTCTTCCTTCTTTTTTCAGTCAGTCTGCAACTGTTTCTGTCAGATCCAGCTGTGTTTCTATGCACACTTGATAAAAAGCAATCACTACAGGCTTATCTAATTGTGTGTAACCTGACTGAAATGTTCTGGCTTGGGCACACGTAACAGAAATGACTGAAGTGTGTGATTCCAATTATACGCTTTTAAAAGGAATGCTCAATTGCAAAGTCCCTGAAACTGTACAGTAAGTTAACTTTCGGAGTAGCTTTTGTGCCAACTCAGATCCTAAAGAGAACCTGCCTAACCAGGACCTGCTGCTACAAGAGTATGGGTCACCTGCAGATCTCTGTGAAGCTTGTGAGCCAGTGCAAATATTATAGGAATTCCACAACATAAATGCCAGCAGGTACCTGTCCTTCAGCCACTGAATCCCACCCCAGGGCCAGAAGAAAGCAGCTCCTGACCCTGACAAATGGCATTAGTAGTCAGAAGAGTTAATGTCCATGTGTGACCTAAGATTCGATTGCTCAAACAAAACCATCCCAGAGCCATCCTTTTTGGGATGTTCTGGACTATCAAGATATCTGAACAACACATGACCTCTGAAAAGCCTGTGTCTTTTGGACTGGCAACTGGAGGCAAGACAGGATATTCTAGGCTTCTCAAATGGTACACATTTATTATGTGTACCACTTCTTTCGTCCTAGTGGCTTCTTAAGAAGTAGCCTTGTGAATGCATGAAGTTCTGACAATGAGAAGGACATATATTCTTGAACAATATATAAGAATGAATTGAAATTCTGAAAGGATTCAGGAAAACCAAGAGGATCTAAGTAAAACTTTTTCACTCCAGAAGTTTTACACCAGCACCAATCCCTGAAAGGCTTACAAGATTAATCATAGAACCCTGCAGATGGACAAGTCAAGCAGAACTGAATGACTCATAATTTGTGGTCTGGATATCTCAGTGGTCTGTCTTTCTTTGCACCAGCACAGTGAACCACAGGGCTAACTGACAAGCTTTAATTAATACAATGGCTATTATTAGCTGTAATTCTTCCTTAATGTTATTGCTTCCACTAAGCTAGGCTATGAAAGGAAGATCTGGGAAATTATAGGAGGAATTCAAGCTGGCTACTCAGCAAACTCACATCTTGTCAGTGGGAATATAGTCACTGGAGGAAACAGACTTTAGTCAGACATATTTATTTTGAGGAATTACTACACTCCTCAGCAGTCACCAAGAAGATAAAAAGCACCTATTCCAATCAAAATTCAGAAGAGGAAAGAGAAATTCCAGTGCAAGGAAAGGGCAGGAAAATGATTCATTGGGAGAAGTGAAACTCTTGGGGCACCAGTTTTTTAAATTAGAGCAACAACATGAATCAAAAGACGAAAGACAAAATGGGGCGTCCAGTTTTAGACTGGAAACAGACTTTGAAGCTTTGCATTTCTTCAGCAGGAAGGATGATTTATATGTATTTATCCAGTTTTTTCTACAAGCTTTTGACTATACTGCAGTCACAGATTGACCTGGATTCAATTTATACCCCTTTGATTTAGGAAATACATTTAGAACCTCATCCAAAGTGTGCTGAAACCATGAAAATACACTTTTGAGGTATGAATAAGTCCCTTTATGTCTGTTTCTAAACACATGTTTAATGGTAGATATAAAATTGCCTTACTGCAGAGATGAGTGTTAACTCAAAAGTGTACACATAAAAGTTTTCCTGCTTTACTCTTGTAGCCAGCAAACAGAATAAGAATCACCATTTCTAGTAAAAGCTGGATTCTTGTAGAAAGGTAACTGCATCAAACTAAAAGTATTTAAAATTAAATATCTAATTATTGCTTTATAAACAAAATCTTCCTATTGTTGATTACCTGTTGAAATTAAACTATTTCACTTGTTTGTATACAAAGAATCTAACTTGTCTGGATGATGTAACAGTGAGTAGATGTTTAAATGTTGTTGATAAAAAGTTGAATGTTAAAAATTTATACAAAAATACCAGCTACAGTTGTTTCTTTTTTCAAGCCATATCCTATACCTTTATATTAAGCAATATAGGATAGGGGGGGGTTACTAACAATGTACTGCAATCTCAGCTGTTGCAATGAAGAAAAAATCACAGTGAAACACCGTGAAACTGCTTTTATCCAGTCCTCAGATAAATAAAATAAATTTTAAAAGAAACTAGAATATAGCAGAAGAAAATGAGGTATGTTGTTAGAGTGATTGCTTAGTCTAAGGCCCAAGGAAAAGCGGGTGCACTGGTTAATACATAGCTGAAAATGTTAATTAGCTACTCTTCTTTCAGCAATCCTTGTTTCAGCCTCTGCGCTCTCACCACCACAGTACTAGACACTTCCTAAACAGAATTAACATCACATTAACAGACTGAGGTATTCATAAATATCCTGTCAACTTGATAAATTTTAAACATACTTAGCACATTTGAAGTTTAGACTTTACTCTAGCAGCACAATGAGCACTCTTGGGGCCTAGCACATGTTCTTCTTTGAAGTGCAACTTTACATATTTCACTGCTCTCTGACAGTGTGCTGTTCTCATTGTCTTTTGGAGATAAAGTAGTTGTCTCTCTTTGATATTGGTGTTTCTTTACATAAGAAACAAACAAAATATTATTTTCCCTTTGGCTAACACTGACACTGTTAAAAAATATTATTCAGGTGAACAAATGGGCACAAGGGGAAACCAACAAATTTAATCTTTTGTCTATTATATCAAAGTGCAATA
The DNA here is from genome assembly GCF_050655825.1 of Lonchura striata. Taxonomy (NCBI): domain Eukaryota; kingdom Metazoa; phylum Chordata; class Aves; order Passeriformes; family Estrildidae; genus Lonchura; species Lonchura striata. Next base: position 68,855,879 of record NC_140703.1, read on the forward strand.
CTAAACTTTAAATTGCTCTAGAACAAAGTATAAAGCCAGTGATGACAAGACACTTGTATACATAAATGAGAATGATCACTGTGCTATGAATATAAAAAATGAAATGCATGCATATCTACTTATTTTCATTCCTACTGATTTCAGATAAGACTAAATACTTTTTCACTCCCCAGCTATTTTAAATATAGATACAAAAATATAAGGACACATTGAAACCTTAACTTATCAATTAACTCAGAGCTTCAGGTACACTTTTTAAGCAATTTGTCTAAGGTTGGGCTTTATTTCTGTATAACCATGGTAATTCTGCGAGCATACTGCAGCATGTAAAATATACTATATCAAAATAAAATAGTATTTTCAATTATTTAAAGAAAACATATTTTGGGAGAAATGCGAGATCACAAATCTTGTAGCAGCATCATTCATCTTCCTTTATCGAGGTCCAGAAATTCCAGAAAGTAGTACTGCTCTGCTTCATAGTTACCAGGAGGGCAGGTATCTTGGCACTTTTCAGGAGGCCGTGTACAATGTGGTAATTAGGTCAATATCTAATCATGAGACAGATGCCTGTCATTTAAATATTGCCTGTTTTAAAGGAAGGCAGTTCAAAGGAAAGAATCTGTATAGATGCTTTGGTTCTAAGTAAACTGTCCAAACAGTTATGCAGGTAGAGCAAAAAATTCCAACAGATTTCTATGAAGACATACATTGAAACGCTTCCAGAGCCACAGAGGTTTTTGTAAAAGAGGTCAGTGTTTGTTACAGCCCCACCCTCAGACAACAGAATGAATAGCGACATCTCAGGCTTAAATGCAGGACAGGAAGAGACATAAATCCAGCACCTCAATGTTTTTTTTAATACCCTCTTTAATTTTTAGACCAGTCCAAGCTCATGTAAGCAACCAGATGACTTACAGATACTCCAGGCTTGTTAGATGGAAAAGGAGATTAAGTGTACCACTAATACAATATGTAGCCAGTGAATTTCCAAACACAGTACCTACATGTGCGTTAGCAAAAAGCAGAGCTAAGGACCCAGTATCTACAGTAATCCATGGACCAGAAGGTGATGGACAGCTAGATTACACCAGATGTGCTCCTACAGAGCAGCTACCAGGTTAACTTTCTCCAAAATCAACCCAAACTGTTTCAGGCTATGAACCATAGAACAGAAAATAGTATTTTTAATCAAAATCAAATAGGAAAATAATCTTGAAGAGATCCCATATGGTGCACCAAGAGCTGGCCAGCTATTTTATCCTTTCAGTAGCCCCAATGAGCCCCAACCTTCAATGAGTATGTAGTACAAAGGATATTGAAAAAATGAGTCTAAGACAAGATACATTAAATCAGGATCACACTTTAGATATTAAAAAATTCACAGGTTATACAGTTTATGTGGAATCATGGTTCAATCAATGATGCTAGAGAAAGCAGAGCAGGGAGCAGTTCAGCAATTAACTAGTTGTCCAAACACTAATGAAAAGCAAATTGCTGGCCTGAATTAGGGTAAGAAGGGCTTAAAGAGCCAGGTTTTTTTGCTGAGATGAAGGGAGGAAGGAAGGGAGGGAGTAAGAAAGGAGGCAGGAAGAAGGGAAGTAAGTAGAAGAAATTGCATTGCATTAACTGAACTTTTTCACTGGAAACTCTTTTATAGAGGAACACTCTTAGAAAACAGCTAAGATACTCTGCAAGAGACACATACACAAGTCCTTACTGCCTTACTGGAAGGAAAAATAATCTCTGTAGAAATGAGCACCTGGGAATAAAGCAAGGTTCCACCTATAACAGTCAAAACCCACTTTCCTCATACTACTGAGAAGGAAGAAAGCTGAGATGTTGGAAATACTGAAGAAACATCAGGGATTTTATGTACGTAATTTGAAACATAAATAAGAATATTGGGATACGATTTATAGTCAAGTACATAAGATGCATTAATGTTTATTATCAAATGAGTTACTGGGCATATTTGCTATACTTCATATATATGTATATACTTTATTTATAGATAGATATATAGAGGTTATTGCTATTCTGAGAGTACTGCCTCCATAATCCCTCTTTTTAGGTATAACTATGCTGCAGGAGAAAAGGAGGAATGAAAGCAGAGGCCTTTGATAAGCCCAATCTACTGCAGACCAGGAGTTAGTCTTGTTAATTGTCACTCTTCCTAAGTTCCTACAAGATGGTATTTTCATTGTGGACCCAACAATGGATGCCACAAAAAAGTATGAAACGTTCTGAAAAAGACACCGCATATGCTTTTTTAAATGATACAGTAAAGAGGAAACAATGATAAGTGATATTACCATGTTAGAAAAATTTGGACTTGCAGGGAATTTTAACGGAAATACAAAAAATATCATACTGAAAAGAAAATTCATTACCATATTTATGATCCTGTGTCTACTTCTGCCAAGAGTTAGAAAATATGGATTATAAAATTAGGAAGAGCCTCAAGGGTATCAGATCTAATCCAGTGCTTCTATGGGCAATATATGACACAATCCTATTTAGAACCTGATCCAGATTTACTTTAACATAGGCTATGTATTTTGTTCATACTACTCTCTGGAAGATGACTACAGAATCACACTTCACAAATGTTATTCTTTTTCCCCAGACTTTCAGGTTGAATTTATTCATGCTCAGTCCAAACACTTGTTCTTGCAGCAAAACTTTCCCTACACTAAGTTATTTTGCTTCACCTTTTTTTTTTCCTGCTGATCTATTTATAGACATAAAGTATATCCTCTCCTAGTCGTCTTGCTCAGGTAAATAAGTTATATTCTACTAAAGTAATTCCTCATCTCTGCTGGAAATATCATCTGATAGAGACTAGAAACAAATGTGTCTTTGTCACAGTTGGATTATATTCGCATCTGATGGTCATGCTGTGATCAGCAAGTTCTCTTCTTACAGAAAAAAAAATTTGAGTCTTTCTGTTCCATCTGTTTATTATTTTGATTATCCTTTGCACTGGCACTGTTTCCTCAATTTTAGCTCATGCTCTAAGTAGTGCAATCCTAGCCTGTGCCAAGGCATGGGAGTTAAAATACATTAAGAAGTTCAGCTGTGAACTGCCCTTTGAGATTGATGCTTCTACTTTCAGCACAACTCACTATGACATTTGCTTTAGCAATTTCCTAACTGCTGCTGAACATTCTCCTCTTTCTCCACTGAAATAGTAACTCTCCATGTGCCACCATTTCAAGGGTCTTACTGAAAATACAGATTGATTACGTTTATCATATTTTCTTTTTCCAGACAATCAGTTATCACAGAAAGCTATCAGATGGGCCTGGCTTGACTTCAGTAGTGTAAATTCATACCATTTTATGTTCATTGCACCTGCAGTTACCGACATTTATCTAATCCTCACCCTCATTAACCTTTACTGTCTATGAATCCCAGTGCTCAACATGATCAGTTTTCTTGCTAGATCTGACAAAAAGCATTTTGGAAGTACAATTTTTTTAACTCTCTTTTTCCCCACTACCTGATGGTTGTATGTCTTTCCTTGTGCTGCTTTTTTCTTAAGTGACTGGAAGATATCTACGTATTGTTTTACAATAATGAGGTTTTATTTATTTTTAAGACTGGATGCACATTTTTAAATTTTCTCCACACCATAGCTAGTAAACACCTATTCTATTACTTGATGTGGGGTTCAGTAACATCCTTGCAGAAAATAATGGGGCTCCTAAAGAAGAGACATCTGTTTCCAGACAGAAGGAGATTATGGCATCTAGTATATGTTTGCAATTGCATATCAGTTCAAATTACTGGTAAAAAGACTCTAATTTTAAAGGGGTTTTGATTGTTTGTTTGGGTTTTTTTTCTTTTTATGTTTTAAACAATATTTTACAAGGACTACTCTCTTTATATCTTGGAAAAAAAACACAAAATGCCTCCAGCAGCAAAAGTGGGTCAGCAGGAGATGACTGGGAAAAGAAGAGCTGCAAGATGGGGCTATGCAATGTCCATGACATCTTACATGGGACACCATGGCTCTTTGCCTGCTCTGGATTTACAGGACCAAAGAGGTGCTACTGACCACCCTTGCAGGGGGGAGCTGCTTTCAGCTGCTTTCCTGGGTCAGAAGAAAGACTTGGCTCCCTGCCCAGGAAAACCAGGGTAAGAGTATGTGACACAGGTCTTCCCTACAGACATGCAGGAGATACCACATGCTGAAATAGGGGAGACTCAGGAAAATTTGCATTTGATCCAGAATATATGTCAGAGCTCATCCTCTGAGCAGTCGCAGGAACTCAAAGCACCTCAAGCAAATTCTTGAACTAGCCCCTCAGTACTCCCTCCTCTGTCATCTACCGAACCTCTCCACACTAATTAGACTAAAGGTGAGAGTGGGTCTACAAAAAGACTGGAATTGAGTTTATCACCACAGGTTCACCTATACCACACAGATAGAAATGGGACAATTATTGTATTTTTTGGTCATAGAACAAGAGATACCATGCTCACTACTGTCCATTATCTGGAAAAGGAATGTAGGGTGGCAAGCTCAAACATAGGTTTCTCTGGTGAACGCATCCTAAAATTAGCTCAAGTGTGATTGCTAACCCCTGCATTTACTTCTACAGTCTTCAAGGGAGATGGCTCTTCTGCATCTAATAGCAAAGCCCGTGCATTGCACTCCTCCCTCTCCACCCAGCCATCACAAGCCCTCACAGAGCCGCTGCACAACCCTGGAGCTGCTGGCCCATCACTTTACATTACATAGTCCTATGCAAAAGGATTGCAGGCAGCCAAGGACAATGTAGTCCATGTCTTTACTCACTAGTTGTGGTGCAGAGCCAAAGTACATACAGCTCCACCCTGGTCAGCCCTGTGGACAGCTGCCTCAGAGCTGGAGAACAAGTCCTAGCTGCTCTTCCCTCTGGGATCACTGGGAATGTTGCCAAACCACTTTAAAAGAAGTATCTTTATGCTAAACAACATTTCATAATGGTTACTGGAAAGCTGGTATTGCAAGGCCAAGCAGATGCCAAACTGTGTCTCAGAGCTGATGCAAACACTGCCTGGAAGACCAGCACAATAATGACACTTTTAAACTTTGGGACTGGAGTAATTTGCCAGACTACAGCCTCACTCAAAGTAGCAGAATATCCTGCTACTGACAGCTGCAGCTGGGTGTGGTGAACTCCGGGTACTTTAACACTGGTTTTTCAGCTGTTGGGTAAGTACCATTTGCTATTGATAATCTTTACAGGTTGAAGACTACAGCCTCACTCAAAGTAGCAGAATATCCTGCTACTGACAGCTGCAGCTGGGTGTGGTGAACTCCGGGTACTTTAACACTGGTTTTTCAGCTGTTGGGTAAGTACCATTTGCTATTGATAATCTTTACAGGTTGAAGACTGTCCCAACTGTACCCAAAAATTATTTCCATGCTGTACAGGATACACAAAGATGAGTGCAGGAATTCTGCAGGCTCTGATCTCCACCTAGCTCTCGTATGAGCCCCACGAAACCTGGCTGGAGAGCTGGTGGCCAACTGGCACCAAAACAGATCATTCTGTATGGGCCATATCCAGCCTTAGTTAGGCAGACTGGTTTTCCTTGCATATTGTCCTGTGTTCTCAATCTGGATGACACAAGCCAACAAAAAAAATAACTTGCATACCTGCCAGACTATTCTTCAGTTAAACCATCCCTTTCATAGTCAACAAACCAAAAGACTTTTTTCACTTAGAACAGGTATTTAGTTGTATCTGAACTACTACGGTTGCAATAATGTACTTTTTTTTTTTCAGCATTTACATCAGCAGTGTCATTCCTGTGGTGCAGAACTGCAGTGCTTTCATTGGCCACACTCCAAAATTATGCCAATTGCTTATATACATATATACATACATACATATATATATATATATATATATATATATGTCTTCTCTATGTATTCTAGTCTTTGAAGATTTTGAGACACAAAATGCAAAATGCTCTGGGCTGGTGCTTCCAAACTTTCTGCATAGTTACTGCACAAAACAATAGTGTATTATTCAGGGGTGGGGTCGATAAATAATCTTACTGGAAAGATACTGTAGGGACTGAGAATGCACTATTTTCTTACACTTGTACAAGAAGAGCAGAAGAGATAACTACAGCAGGTGTCCAGCCCATCTCATCATCATTGAAGCAGTTCCAGAACAAGGTGCTTCAGAGAAAAATTTTCAGCTGTTTGCACCAGTCACTTAAAAATCTGGAACTGCTTTATTATGTAACAAAAAAACTGTCTCTGCCTGGCAGCTTGTCATTGCTACTGTTTCTATTTTATGTCCAATGCCAGTGTTTGTGTCACAGCAAGCCTTCCTCTCTGACAGTTAAAGAGTTTATTTTGGTAAATTACTCTATATTTTTTCACATACCAATTAACTGCCTTGTCTCTGTATACCTCCCAGTGTAATTTTTTGCCCCTAGGCACTCAAATAGCTCACTCAGGCACTTCTGTGTGATCTTGGGTCTACAAAATGCTAATGTCACACAGATCCTTCCAGATCCTCCAGGTCCTTTCCCAGACTGGGAATGAGTGCTCTGATGTACATTTGACCCTTCCTTAATCCTCACTCTCTTTGTAGTTCAGTCTTTCACACTTAATTCACCCCTACAAACATATCTCCCTGGAGCATTCACTCAAAGTGAACACCTCCAAAGCAAATAAATAAGAGATACAGGAATCACCAAGCTTAGTTGTCTGCAATACTGTAGCAAGACTCTAGCCCCAAACACTACATAATAATGGCTATTATATGCTTCCTCCTGGAGAAGCCAAGGTTCCCTTCATAGCACCTTCCAGTGCTTAAAGGGGCCTGCAGGAAAGCTGGAGAGGGACTTTTCACAAGGGCATTAAACAAGGGGAAATGGCTTTAACCTGAAAGAGGGAAGATGCAGATTACATATTCAGGAGAAATTCGAAGGTGGTGAGGCAGTGGAACAGGCTGCCCAGAAAAGTTATGGATGTGCCATTCCTTTGACCAAGGTCAGGCTGGGCAGGGCTTTGAGCAACCTGATCTGGCAGAAGGTGTCCCTTCCCATGTGCACAATAATAGAGATAACCTGTGGACCCTCTGATTCTTCTCATTCCATTTCAAGCATGAGCATCCATGATCTTGGGTGTTCCCTCCCCCTTGAGGGTAGGATGTCACATCATGGCAGGGGATTTGGAACTAGATGATCTTTAAAGCTCCTTCCAACACAAACCATCACATGATTTGGTTATTCTACGTTTGTAGCATTATGACCCAAAAAACCAATTCTAGGATATTTAACAACCCATGCCAAATGCTCCAGATGTTATAGCAAGCCACAGGAATAAACCAGGAAAAGCAAAGATATCACCACAATCCTAAAACCTTGCAACAAAAGGCAAATTATTCAGGTAAAATAATTTTTCAGTGGAAGTCTGGGAGCCTGGCCACAGCACAGAGAAAGGAAAAAAATAGGCCTAACAAAAAACTACATTGTTCCTTGACAATTTAAATTCTTTCTTGACCAAAAGTAAACAAAAGCAGGTCCTACAGGCCACTATCAGTATCTAATCCAGACCAATGCTCCACCCCCTCTGGTTTCTACAAACCTATTCCAAATTACTAGTAACAGAAGAAACATTACTCTCCAGAAGAGTCCAGCTTGGGTACAGTGAGATCTGACTGGTGTGATTTAGGGTTCCTGCCTTTCATGGCTTACTCTTACAATATTCTTGCTGTAAGCATTTCATCAACAACCAATTTTGAAGAAGTCTCTATTGCATTATCCTAAGCTGAGCTATGGAAAAAGAGTATTTCAGAACTTCCCTGTGCTACAGTTTGCTGGTTCTAATACTCAGAATGACTGTGCCAAACTGATGCTGCTTTTATTAGAATTTTTCCCCCTTTTAAGCAACTGCCTCCTTCAAGTACCACTTTTCCTTTTAGCAGAAATAGGAAAGAGGAACTGGATAAATGACTGAATAATTACAGTTTCACACAAAAGTGGCACAAGCAAGAGCCCAGCTAAAATATGAGACACAGAGTAACCTCTACAGTGCAAAAATTCTGTCCTGACAGCTCCATTTTATTTCTTTCATCAATGAATAAAAAGCATCAATCTCCAGCTTCAATAAGTCAGTCATACTGCAGCAGGTTAAACAGGGTAAACTGACCCAATTTGAAGCAGTGGGCATTCATCCAGTGAAAGAATACAGAAGGCAGAGTGTGAAATGACTGACTGACTCATTACATCAAAATTACTTTTTCAGCATCATATTAAAATGGAAAACCAAAAATTTCTACAGCAAAATAAAATTATTGATATTTATTTCCCCTAGTTCATAACTTTTTCTGGAAAACTGAAGTCTCTCCAATATTTTAGTTTCAATGAATCAGCAAATTCCAGTTTCAAAGGTTTTAGATCTTTCTGAACTTGCTCTAATGACATTGTGAATTTGGGAGTTTTTAGGAAGATTAGAATAAGCTAGCTGATATGACAGGGGGGTATGAAGAAAAAGCTATTGTTTTTCCACCAAGCATATAATTAAGATGCCAAACTGCAGCTGAATCATATTCCCGCAGCTCTGTTCCCTGCGTGACATACCCAAATATTCTCTTCTCTCAAAATAAGAGACATGTTCATAGCTGCCAAGGTTAGTACAATGGTAAACTGAGTTCAAGAACTCCTTCAGTGTATTTCCAAGGTCTTGCATTTCATACACAGAGATGCTGATTGAATATGGGCATGCACATTTTCCTCAAGATAAGAGGAATAGTTTAGTTTGTTAATTTACTTAACTGCTTGAAAATTACACTGTTCCCCAAAAAGCTAAAGGGAAAATAAATTTTCACTTATATTCCTTAAGCTCCTCTGAGAAACCCAGATCTAATGTATTATCCCTCTTTCCTTTTGCAGGCTACTTACCATGTCCCCCACTCCCAGTGCTGCTGGCAATGAGAGGACAGCAAGTGGACAACATAAGCCAAGACAGTAATTGAAGCAGGCCCTATTCTTGTGAAGCATGATCTGTGATTTCCATAAACCATCATTCAGCTTCCTCAAAATAATGCACATGACATTTATTTAAAAAAAATGAAACAGGGAACGAACAACTCATCCTTGAGGTCTCCAGGCCATCTTATTTCACACCAAGTTTAATTTTTAATGCTAAATACACACATGAAAATGGAGTATTGCCTCATAAACCCAACTCATACATTCCTACTCTTGGCCAGCCACCCCCACATCTTACCAGATCTTCATACATTATCTGTTTTCCCAATACTCCTCCTTCCTATCACCCCATGTTTTGTTACAACTCTTTTTGGCCTGAATTTTGCCTCGGGAGGGGCGTATATAACTGGTTATGGACCATTCTGGTGTGGTGACTGTTCTCTCTGCAAGCATCATTTGTTAACAATGATTAGTTAACACTGTACTGTGACAGGAAAACAAATGAGGAATAAGTGTGTTACAAAGAGCATGTCAAGGGTGTCACCACTGTACAGCCAGGTGTCAGCTGAACTTTCTTTTCAACCATAAGGTCAGATTTGTTCAATTGATTTTTAAGCAATACGTTCTTACTTACAAAATTAATTTTCATTAAAAAATCACTGAGTTGACAATTCAGTATTTTTCCAACCTACTTTCTCAAAAGAAAATACATGCTGCTTAATTCTACCATTTCCATATATATCCAAGGAACCATAATTAGACTAATTAATCAATGACTATGTTCAACGGTTCCATGCCTGCAGCAAAAAAATTATTTCATTTCTTAAAATGCTGGAACTTAAACAAACAAACTGAGTAAACTTTGCCCTCAGCTCTGAAAAACAACTGATCCAGTGGAGCTACTACATATTAAAAAAAACAAGAAAAAAGCTGACTGAGAAAAGGCATTGGAAAATCACTGTGAACTCTTACCAGAATGTGTGACCAGCAGCTACAAGTATGTCCCCTTCCCCCATGTGACCATTTGAAGTCTTTCCTAGGAGCAGGATCAAAACAGATGCTACTGTCTTCCCAACTGTAAAGTAAATATCTTGTAAAATATAATCCCAGTGGTACAAACATTTTCTAGCCTCTAGTAAGAACATTAAACTGATAAACCTACAAAAGGATACCTTGGGTTGACTTTTGGACTCACAAAATTGCAAGGTGTTTCAGTAAGATAGTCTCTCCCAGCCAATTTTGAACCATTAGCTGTCTTTAGAGCTGTAACTGAAAACAAAAATCGAATCTTAGCTGTCAGCATGAGAGCTAATGTGCAAGAAACAAACTCATCATGTGCAGATTGAAGTGACAGTCCCCTGGCAATGTGCATGGCTCCCTGTCAGCTCCCCCCACTGCTGAAGATTGTCTTGCAGCCTTTCAGCCCCCCAGGCTGGCCAGATCTTGAGATGGGCAAAAGCCCCTGTGCTTTCCATCATGCAAATGTCACAGAGATCCAGCTGTCAGGTGGCACTAGAAGCACCTGTGGCCCCAGTCTCTCAGTTCCTGTATCGACTGTTGCAAACAGCATCTGTAAAGATTTCAATAACTGGGAGAATTTAGAATATGGGTTGGGGTTTTTTTAGAATCAAAACATTAGGCTTTAAACTTTTTCATAATACAAAAGTTTATCTCTTCTCAAACTAAACATACATAAAGATGAAGCAACACAAATGGGCTCCAATGTCCCAAATCCAGATATTCTCAAAGTCCTTCTTTTTATTCCAGTGTGCATCTCAAAGGACCCTCCCTGACAAATCTCCAGGCATACACACCACAAACTTAACAGGCCAGGCTTCTTATAAGAGTTTTGTGCTCTCAGATTAGACCTGAAGCTACAGCAAGCCAGAACCTGTCATCACTAATCGACTGAACTGTTTACTGTTAATATAGACTGCATTTTGTTCTTTACATTGATTGATGTTCTTAGATTTAGCCCATGCCTTATATCATTCTCTTAAGAATTTCGCAAAGCAAAGAGGAAGATTTCATATTTACTGCTACTGTCACCCACTGCCACCAAATGCATCAAGTCTATTTTCCCAAACCGCACTCTTCTAAGATTTTTTGCCTACCATTAACACTGAAAGGCCATTCCAGCAGCTTTCTTCCAAAGCTATCCATGACTTCTAAGAGTCAATCTAACTGTATTTATATCCTTCTGTGTGTGTATGCATATAGCTTTTAATCCTCAATTTTCTTCCTGTCATTAATATTTATGTCCAGGAATATTTACAGAGAGCAACGGTGTGAGTCTAATTCCTTCCCTTCTTTAGTATCGTTCATCTTCTACTCATCCTATTTTACCAAAGGCTCCAGTCTCTTGCACTGGCCAGTTATCCCTTTCTCCTTTTGTACTTAGTTATTCTTTCTTCTTGACAGCTTACCTTCTGCTGACACATTTTCTCTCATATGAAATAATTCAGTTGTTCTCCAGAAGCCAGTCTCTTCTTTCATGGTCACATTCAATGAGTCACCTTCTCCTTGAGACATGCGCCCAATATTCATTTCAGTAATTTCGTAAGGATCCTAAGATTTTGTCTACAACCATATTCTTCTACTCCATTCTTCTGATTTAATCTAAAATCACAGATTTGACTATGATATTTTTCTACATACTTTGGCAAGCAAATATGCAAGCATAAGTAGTTTTTTAATTAATATTTAAAACCGGTAACACACATCCTTTAATTGCTAAAACCTGTCATAGAATATCTTGAGTTGGAAGGGACCTTAAAAGTCATCCTAGTTCCAACCCCAATGCCGTGGGGAGGGGAGATACTTTACAGTATACCAGGTTGCCTAAAGCCCCATGCAACCAGGCCTCATCCAGGTCACCCACTCTACTTCTTTAGAAGCATGTCTTTGTAATTTCATCTTCTTTCTTTTTACCATCTTGGAAAAAAAAATTGAAGAAATTCTTCTGTGGACATTTCTTTATTTACAAGTCTCTACAAGCAGACTCCTTGGCTTCCTGGCTTTTTTAAAACTTTGCCAACACTGGCCCTGGACTTTCAGATTAAGTTCAGCATTTCATATGTTCATCAGCAACAACCAAACACACAAATCACACACTCATTTGCAAGGATAATCAAACTACCTTTGAACTCTGCCAATTACTAACTGAAAGCCACAGGACTCTTCAACTGGAGTTAAGCAAACTACAGATGTGTCTCCATACACATCTGCTCTTTCCTGTTTCTCCCCAAACTTAGAAGGATACGCACCATAGTAACCAAAATAATTAAAATGAAATGCCTCTCATTGCCTACATCCTGTCCTAATGGTCACTACTTCCCGACATTGCCAGCAGCTCTATTGACATATTCACTGCTTCTAACTGGTTGAAGAAATAATGAAAGATGGAGGGAAAAACACTTTGTTCCCCAGAGCACATTAGGAAGAAGATGCTTTTAAGAGTGAGGAACAAACTTACATATGCACAATTTCAACTAAAGCAAGAGAAATCAGAATTTAACCTTCTGGAAGATTGGTACATTATGAGTTAAAACAACCTCCTCTTACGTGACAGAGCATTTCAGAAGACAATATTTTCAAAAGGAAGGAGAATCTCTGCACTTCCAACCTGCTGCTTACATAACAGAGGTTTCTACTGGACGTATCACAGGAAGAAAGCTCTAAGAGATCCTAGCTTTCAGTCAGAAGGGAAATGCAGGCATTAAAAAATTGTAAACTATCTTGAACTACAATAGATGCTTCACTAGCTTTATTTCCCAGGTCCCAAGTACAGCTAGGAATTATGTCCATCAACTACCTTTAAGTACTGGAAACCTACCATAGAAACAAGGTGAAATGGAAACTGGAAAAGCTTTTAACATAAAGGAAAACAGAGTGACATGAGTTCTACCACAAACTTCATTTTGGAATCCCCAAAACTACAACAAACCCAAACTCCTCTGTTTATCACATTTTAAAATGAAACTCACCACATTTTTTCTTTTCATTAAATCTTAAAAACAACTTACTATAGCTTTTAATATAATTTGAGAACATAACTTAACTTTTGGCAGCTACTGGCACAGAAAACTGCAGATCAGACCTGAACTTGCACCACGGTTTTACTGCACTTCTTTGTCAAATCTGGTATTTGAAAGAAACCTGATTCAAATTATTAATGAGTAGAATAATAATTAGTGCAAACATATGCCACCCAACTAATACTCAAACCCAGGTAAGAATAAATTTCTTCTTTGTTCTTCTTTGAATTATGCCTTAAGAAAGCAAGAATAGGAAAAAACCACTATTACTTTGCAGTGTTCCTCCTTTTTTTTTTTAAATTAGGTATGCCTAAACAATTATGAATGATCTATGTTACTTTCAGGAAAATCCCAAATAATTCCATTTGCACTGAGTGAAAGTTTTGAGGGCTGTCTCAATTTTGAAAGAAACAAACACACCAAGAAAAGACCACTCTCCTAGGCTGAAATTACTGATACTTTATTAGGTTTAGCACTGAAGGTCAACAAAAGAGTACTTACCTTCTGTTTTGGAAAGAGTTTTGGAATAGAAATCAGTCTGTTGCTATGTGACTGGTTTCCAGGCAGCAGTTCCACTCACTTCTTCAGGGAAACTACGTGTTCTTCTGTTTCTGCAAATGCTGTTTATATTGAGTAAATCCAAGCATGTTCAACTCAGACAACATACTGTGAACCATTAATGAAAAAAATGCATTTGCAAAAACCAGAACATAATACACTGACCTCTCTCAACTCCTATTTGGAGAAAAGCGATGCATCATATACATGACAGATTGCTGGCATTACATTTTCTGGCTGTTGACTTGAGAGAATGCCAACTTTTATGAAATAAACTTGATCCATTCCGTTTATTTTGTGAATAAACATGAACACCTTCCTCCATTTCTTACCACATTTGAAGGGCTTAGACATCTCAAAAACTACAAGCATCAATGGAAATACTACAAAAGGGTGAAAGTTTCACTTAATACTGATGAATGTCCCTCAAGAACACACCAAGGATGCATTAATAAAATCATTTTTCCTTACAAGTTTTTTACACTATTTTTATTTGGTCCTGTCTATAAAAAAGTGTCTCCGTCAATTTAGCATGTTATGACTCACTTAAGGAAGTTCAGAAAAATGAGTGGTAATTAAAAAATTCAGTACAATATGATGAAATCCATTCAAGTTGAATTCAAACATCATTACTTAAATCAAACTTCATTGCCCTGTTTTTACCAGCTCTGAATTAAACAAGCTAAATTGAATCAAACTCCTATTTGATTATTTCCTCAGATAATAAATAAGTCACTCAGAAAAAAAAAGCCCCAAATCCACATTTATATCTGTTGAATTTTAAAGAACTTAAAGGAAATTATTTTGCTTTTTAACATAATTAGAATCCAGTCAAATAAATTAGGAGGCATCAGGTTTACCTGCATATTGTAAATAAGAGGAAAAAAAGTCAGAAGTCATGCATACTAAGACCTAGTCTGTACATTTGCTGAGAAACGATTATGATAACGAATTCTAACTTCAAAAAAGACCAAACATGTTCTACAAATTCAATTTCCCTGGAGAAAAATAAAATACAAGAATGGCAAAGAGAAGGAAAAAGGATTAAGAAGAAACCAGGGATCACCTCTTATGATATAGGGAGCAAAAGGTTAGACGATGAAAGGGGGTTTCTTTGCATGAGAGGATTCAGCCACATCTTTTGCAGTGGGTCTAAGAGGACTGTATCTCCCAGCAACACTGTCCAGCGCTGAACACATGCTGCAGCTCAAGTGATAAAGCAGTGTTGCTGTGCACCCTTCTGATACAAACCAAAGATGCGCACACTCCCAAAAAAATGCCCAAACTCGCCTACAAAATTATACAACCCATAGACACATATTAAAGAACAACATTCAAGTTTCAAGGTCAATACGCTAGACCTGTGTAAGACAATTTAATTTCCACGTGAAATGCAATTCTCTCTTTACCATCTATGGTAGAACTTTAATCTTTTCTTACACAAACTCACATACTTTCTCCATGGATATTAGGCTGTGGAAGCCATACTATATAGCTTCCTCCTATTTCACTGCTTGCACAAGTTAAAAGATCTAATATTAATATGCTACAGAGAAGTAAAAAGGAGAAGGAGAAACAGATGAAAGCTGTTCACTTATCTGTGCTGAAGAACTAGGCTCTACCTCTGCCTCCATGAAGACTCTTACCTGGAGAAATCAGGGATGTGAGCTCCTCTGCACATAATGTATGTCTCTCATTTTCTCTGCAGGCGATTTGCGATTTGAGGATATGACTTGTAGAAGAGCTGGAAGTATAATGTAACTGACCAATAATCTACAAAGATCACACATCAGGAAAAGGACACTGACAACTAGTGACCACTTTGGCTCTTAAGTGAATCTGTGTTTCAGTTCCTCTTTCATAAAATGTGGGGGGAAAAGTGGTATCTTGCTGCCTTCCACTGTACATAAAAAGAAATGTTCACTGATGTGCAAACCCTGACTGACAGCCACTGGGACAAAACTAAATACTACGGTTCCGTCATTAAAGCAAGCATTGGTAGACTTTCCTGGTTTAATTACACTTTTGACATGGCTTGGCCAAGACTGTGGCTCAATTTCTAATTATTACATAGAAAAGTATCTTTCTTCACAGAGCTTTTATGAGAAGAACCACATGCTTGAGATTATGAGGGACTCTGATACTATGGTGATGCAGGATATACTCAAGAATGAAACATGGCCAAGTACGACCATGGTAACTACATAAAGAGCTTAAAGTTTTCAGGACGAGGAAATTAACCTGAAATTCTACCCACATTTTCTCCATCTCTATTTTCCCTTTGACTTATTTGTAACATTAAAGAATGCAGAAATAATACAGGAAAGTGGAAAAAAGTCAAATAAGGCATGTGTTGGATGTTTTCTTCAAGCCTACATCTAATGCACAATGCTTATTAGGATATAACTCCTGCCAGAATGTGTGTGCTGAGCTGACAAGTATTAGCAGAAATGTAAATGTATATTGAAGTACAAGAGATCACGCCTAAATGACCACCCCATTCCAGTTAGGAATCCCTTCTCCTGTCATTGGAAGGATACATACACACTTCTGCTTAACTCAGAAAATCCGCACGGGTTGCTCCCAGCAAATACCATAATTACATAATAGTACACAGAATAAAAATGAAGTATATAGAACTACTCGTGCCACTTACAAGATTAATTGGGGAATTGTGGGTCTCTTTCCTCAAAAAGTGCTCACACTCAAAAAAACATCATACTTTGTCAAGAAAATGTCTCTGTACAACATATTGGCCACTTCTACCATCTCCAATAATTCAGTAAGCCCTTTCTATCAAATACACAAACTCTCTTTACAGTCATATTAAGCATTTCCAGCTTAAGAAAGGCAGCACTGGAGTGGCACAGTCCAGGGACTGCAGACCCTCACTCATGCAGAATAGCAACTGAACTGCTGCGGGCAGAAGTGGACACTACTGCAAAACAGTTAACTCCACCAGCTCAGTCGCAAAGCTCCTGCCTTACACCGAGTTTTGCCTCCTTTGCCCATAGATGTGCTGACTTGTGTTCCATGCCGGTGTGGGACCAGCGCACCGGAGTGCCGGTGGGGCGGGCTGAGCGGGGAGCCGCGTTTACCTGCAGCAGGTGGTGGGCCGCCAGGTAGCCCAGGCGCGGGCCCCCCCGAACGCCGGGCGGCAGCCGCCCCGTGCCGTAGCCGTGCCAGGCCACCACGTAGGGGTTGTCCATGGTCAGCCAGTAGCGCACCTGCCCGCCGAAGTGCCTGAAGCACAGCTCGGCGTAGTCGCGGAAGAGCCGGGGCAGGACGGGGCTGGCCCAGCCGCCGAGGGAGTCCTGCAGGGCCTGCGGCAGGTCCCAGTGGTAGAGGGTGACCACGGGCTCGACGCCCAGCTCCCGCAGGCGGGCCAGCAGCCGCCCGTAGTGCGCCAGCCCGGCGGGGTTGGGCGGCGCCGTCCCGTTGGGCAGCAGCCGGGCCCAGGACAGCGAGAAGCGGTAGTGCGAGACCCCCAGGCGCCGCAGCCCCTCGACGTCGCGGAACAGGTTGTTGTAGCTGTCGCTGGCCACGTCGCCGCCCAGGGGCCCCGGCGGGGCGGCCCCCGGCGGCGTGGCCGGGCGGTGAACGAAGGTGTCCCAGACGGACGCGCCCTTGCCGCCCTGTCGCCAGCCGCCCTCCGTCTGGTAGGCGGCGCTGCCCGCGCCCCAGAGGAAGCCGTCGGGGAAGGTGTCGTGGAGGAAGAGCTGGTCCTGCGGGTAGGGCAGCCGGGCGAAACGGGACCAGGTGCCCGCACCCTGCCCCGGCGCCGCCAGCCCCGGCCGCCACAACAGCAGCAGCAGCAGCGGTGGCAGCAGCGACGCGGCGAGGGCCATGCTCCCGGCGGGGCTCCGCGACGGCAGCTCCCGCCTCCCAGCTCCCCGCTGCCCCATTTTATCTCACCTTGCGCCCCCGCCTTCCCGCCCTGATGGGCACGGCCATTAATAATTACCTCGGAGCTGCCGCCTGCATCATTCCCAGCCGGTTCCATCGGGGAGAGCTGCCGCCGGGGGCGGGAGCCGGGGCGTGAGACGGGGCGGGCGGGGAGGAAAGGGGGGAAGCGGGGCGTGGGCTCCTCGGGGAGATCCCTGTCGCCCCTGGGTGCCCGTGGGTGCCCCGGCCCCTCAAAGGGAAAGATCCCGGTCCGCGGGCTGCAGGCGGGGTGCCGCAGCCCTTCGCCCGCCCCGCCGGCTGCCCGCACCTCGCTGCGACTACATTGTCCCCTCGGAAGCGGGACCCTCGCCGCTGCCCTGCCGACTGTCTTCCCGTCGGAAGGGCCCGCGGAGACTCGACGGCCGGATCCGTCCGCTCTGAGGGGATGAGCGTAGCCCCTCCCGTGCCCCGCTGCAGTGCCGCCGTCGGGGAGTCCGTGGGGCAGCGCCCCTGCGCCCGACCGAGACAGGGGGAGCGGTCCCGGGGCTCGGCTGTGGGAAAGGCGAGGAAATAAAAACGCTTTTCCCTTCCCTCAGTGTTTCCGTCGTGGTAATTTAGCAAGACACATCGCACCTGGGATCTCTCATGTAGCAGCAGTTGCAGAGAACTCGTTGTCCAAGGACATCATACGCTCACTCCTCCCCGCCTGCTTCCCGGGAATTCATGGGTTGTCACCTCCCAGTAACAACTCTTTTGTTTCCTGGAGTAGGAGGTTGGTATATTTGGTTGCTTGCTGCACAAAAAACAAGTTCCAGTTAGAAATGCCTCACGGATCTTTACGGAGAGAAAACAAATCGAGTTAAGTTTGATTACTGAGTTACGTTTAGTAACCAACTGAGCAGGCGTGAGGCACAGACTGCTCTGTAAAGGCAGGTCTCAAACTGCCCTTTGCGTCTCTTGTGGACAGAACCATTTAACCATCGGGGAGAGCTGCCGCAAGGGCGAAGCCAGAAACACCCCAACACCTTGCAGAACCTGGTATTCAGTGGTGTGAACTCTTAACAGGATTTGGGACACCTAAGAATAGAATACATCTACTAGACAGGCTGTTAAGCACAGAGACATGTTCCCAGGAGATAAGGCTGAATGAAGGCCTTTAGGTAATTTAATTTTATTTTTAGAAAATAAACTTCCCCAGGGAAAAATTACAGATAATTGCTGATAATGAGTCAATGGATTTAAATGCTAGTTGTGAACTAATGAAGGTTTCTTTTTGTGCACAGGATGGGCTCTCACCTCTCCCAAATTCAGGCAGGGCAATTGCCCTGCCCGTGCCCGTTTCTATAACCTCCAACTTCCATATTTTCTGCACTGATCCAGATCAGTTTTAGGGATTGATTTGTGCTGTTTTTAAAGAGAACAAAGATGTAGGAGACAGAATTGGAATTAGTCTTCCATTGTGGCAATTATTATTAATTGCCATGTTAGGGGGATGGAGGTCTCAACAGTTCAGGGGACCATCAACAACCCTTCCCTAAAGGAGAAAGTTTGTAAAGCAGGAACAGGAGGTGGCAGGCCCAGAACCAAGGCTGGACATTGGTTTCCAGGAGTGAGTTTGGAATACAGTCTGAGAAGGTGCTGAAATTCAATTACAGTCTGAGTACATGACAACTTCAGATACAACAACAGAAAAAGATTGTTGGCATCAGCTGCTAGTTACTTGCAGAAACTGGAGATTGTTAAGTGTACTGGGGCATTGCTGCAATTGTCCCTGTGCAAGGAGTGGCTCCTGTTCAGCTGCAGACCTGATTTCAAGGGATGCATAATGTCTTCACTGGATTTTGCTGACAAAGTATTTTAAAAATAGGAATGCACAGGCATGTGTCAGAAACACCAATACCTAAATAAAGATATTAGTGATGGTAAGTCTATTGGTAATATTTAAGGAAAAAAATATTGAGTATCTAGGGACACAAGAGATTTTGAAATACATATAGTATATTCTTTCTTCATGTGCTAATTATTAACTAAAACCTAGATCAATCCTATTTGTACTTTGCAAGAACCAGTAAGTAGAGACTGAACTAAAGCTCCTTCACTTGTTTCTTCCAGAGCCTGTCAACAGTCAAGGCAAAGAAATGATTTGTTGGTGTTACTCTAAGTCAGTCTAGAGAACTTCTGAAACATCTGAGAATGGCTACATTATCCAAAAACTGTCAAAATACAGTGGAGTGTACTCCCGAAGCAAGAAGCCCATTTTTGAGGGACAAAATCTCACCATAAACCATTGGCATGAAGCTGTCCCTTCAACTTTGACTTTACCTGCATGTCTGACAGATGAAAGCTTTTTTTTTTTTTTTTTTTTTTTTTGTGTGTGTCTGTGTGTGTGTCTGTGTGTGTGTGGGGGGGGGGGGAGGGTAAATAACAGAAAATGTGCGGTGTGGCCTCTAGTTCCATGTGTTGTTTTTGGTTTTATTCTTAGAAAGCTTGTTTTCTTGTCTTAGGACAGCAATACAATTACCAACTGCTTTGAGCCAATATTTTTTTTTTTCCTAGCAGACAGCCTAAAAAACTCTGTGCAATATTAACCATGCAGAAAGGTCAGCCAAACACTTGCAGACATTCAGGTCTCCCTCGTTACTCCTTGAGTTCAAAGTGTGGCTCCATTTCGTCCATGTTGCTGAGCAAGCATGCTTTCAGTCCTGCCCCAGGTAAGCAGATCAGGATTTGATTTTCAGCCTCTTTGTATTGGTGATTACTGAACATTCAACTTTTGATAATATGTATAATGTATAGTATTGTGTCATTATAATCTTCCTTCAGGCTGTGCTGAGATTTTCTTTGCTCGGTATAGAGTCAGTGCATGCAATCAAACTTGACAGTGTTCTGACTGAGCAGTTCTGTTTATATCCCAAAGGGGATGGATCTTCTGGGATACTTAATTTTAGGTAAAATAACTCTATTACTGCTTTAGATTCATTTAACAGCTTCCCCTGAGGTAATACCATGCTTCAATGCAGAAAACCCCTTTATCATTTTAAGATCTCCAGAGAAGAGCTAGAAGCCATATACCAGTAGCATTTGTGATGGAACAAGTGATCTCAGTGCCTAAAACTACCATCTCCTGTTTTAATGCTCCTTCTCTGTTCACAAACATACTTCCAAATGCATACAGCCATACAGCCATGTGAAAATGGCCTTATGTAATAGATTTTGCAGTCTCAGCATTTCCTCTCGGGACACAAAAGTATTTGCTAACACTTGGAAAAACTGCTTAAAAAAATCACCACCTGATTTAGATTTGAGTGTTTTCTCTGCTTCTGACATCGCTGCATAACAGTACTACTTCTGTGTTCTGTCTGTTAAATGCAAACTGCTAAGCTGTGAAATTTTACTTCCACTTCCTCATCAATAGCTGTTTCCACTAGAAAGATGTCCAACAGCATTCTAGATTTACCTTCTTCATCCCTGCCCGAACACCACAGACTACAAGGCAAATAAGTTCTTTCTTTTGCAAGTCCAGTTTCCTTGAAAAAGTGCAGCCTTCCATACCTGTTCCTTCTTTCTCACATGATCACACTACTTAAATGCATTTACTGTACATTCAGAATTACCTTAGGGACATTTCATTGTTTTGAAATTAGAAATTAGTGTGTTGTCAGGTTCAAAATAAACTTGCTGATGAAATAAATGCAATGCTGTGGAATGCTTGGGAAGATGTCAAATTCTCCTCTATCTCTAAGTACCAAGTCACTCTCAAGTCCACTCCAATGGCTTATTCTGAATCATGGGCACTCTAGTGCGTCGATGCATGGGTAAAAGAAGGGATGGGCACAGATGAAAGGAAAAGAAGTTACCTCTCTCCTAAGAAGAGGGGTATTGAAGAAGTGAGTACAGCCTTGCTCTTCCAGTCCTGGGCAGGAGACATGGATTTGTCTGACAAGAGGAGTTCAGAGCTGAGGGAGAAGAGAAAGGACAGGAATGCCCCTTGTCAAGTCCAGCCATACAGCTCATGAAACACAGGCTTCAGCTGGTTTTTAGATGGAAGTAGAACCCTGATTCCAGTGGCTGAAGAAATAGATGCATTTCCATAGGGTCTGCTGAGCCTGTATGAACAAGTGACAGTGGGTGCCCAGGAAAATTACAGGCCAAAAAGGGAGTTGCCTAATGAATTTTGTCTCTTTTAGGGTAGAAAATCCTGGAAAGCAGAGTGACTGGATCACTCACAAGGGTGAAATAGATTTAACAATTTAGATGAGGGATCTGGAGGAACTGGATCTCAACCCTAATAGCTGCACACCTATGAAAATCTGGTCTGTGGTCTCTGTATAAAAAGGACCAGAAAAATAGTTTCATTCTTCTCACTGCTGTCTTAATTTTGGTTTGTGATACACTGTGATAAACTGTTGTCATTTTGGAACCAATTTCATTCCATCTCCACAGGATGGCTCAAAAACTTGAATTCTGTGTCTTAATCTAGAGCTGATAGCACTCTAGAGACGTGTGTGGTGACTTTTCATATACAATCATCCTATCTCTTCAGTTCAGGCACAACTGAAGCATTTCTCTTCAGTCTTCAAATTCCCTGTATTGTAAAACCACATCTTTTATGAAAGAAAGATCCACGGGGACTTAAATGAAGAAATAAAAACACTGCTATTCAAAAGTGAAAATGCAATGCTGAGTTTTACATACACGAAAGTTGAAATTTTTATGCATTAAATTCAATAAGGGAAGAATGTGTTGCAAAATTGCTTCTATCACCATGTATTTAGATCACTTTCTGTAGGTAAATTGATAAGAATTACTCCTGTACTTGCTAAGTCTGTATTTCAATAAGCACTTGAATGACAATTCAGTTCAGATACTTATTTCTTGTTGGTTTCAGCTCATCAAAATATTGGCCTCATTTACTACAAGGCAAAGACTGGCTCACAAAGAAATAGGATCGGTTTAAAAAACTACTGTAGTGTGTTAATTCTTTGTAAGATTTTTTCTGCCTAAAAGACTCTTTTGCAGTTAAGAGTTATATCACATTAAACTGAACTGAGATTAAATTTAGTAAACTAGTAATTTAAAATATATTGCACTAAGCTGCTGCATCACTAAATGCACACGCAATGCAGGCTGCAAATGCATAAACATTTTTCAGGGTGACAGTTATATGATGTTCTTTAATAAACACAACTATTACGTTACACAAAATCAATTTCCACTGAAGAGCAAAAACTTAGTCCAAATTCCGTGTGAAGTGTGTAGTACTGAAATGGGACTTATTTCAGTAACTGAGAAGTCATTTAGTCTTTTAATGCTGCTGTCTACTAACATAAATGTACTTGGGAGACATTTCCACTTAGTCTACCAAGGGTTTACTCCTGTATTTCCAAGACTGGTTCAAAACCACCAGGAAGTCAAGACATTTATTACCAAAACAGTAAGTATGCACAGTTACACGGGGTCTGCCTCTTCAAATGTGGTTGAGGAGCTGAACCAGGTTAGGTCAACCAAGACAGAGTATGCTGCAACAGTCCAGACTTGAAAAGTAGACTCTTCTAAGGGAAAAATAAAAAAAAACCCAAACCTTGACAATTATTGTAATTACTTCATCTCTGAGATATTAAAGCACAGATGCATGGCCAGTAGCCATTTTACATTAAGCATTTCTGCTGCTACCTAACGCACTGCTTAAATAACTGAAGGTCTGATAATTTCCATACTAAGTAGGTTTGCAGCAATGAAATTTAAGGTTTGTACCTTACTTTGCAGCCAAGTAATGAAAAGTTCATGGTCAGTTCATCACACATTGTCTCTGCTGATCCTTCCTGCTGAGGAAGAGCACTCCTCACACACTGTAATCCAGTGTGGAATCCTGCCCATAGAAGATAATCCCCCAACTTCTCCAACGTGAATCCTTCCCATGGACTGTGGTTCTGCATTAATTGTTCTAATATCCCTTCTATGGTGTGCAATCCTCCAGGAACAGATTGGTCCAGCATGGGTGTCTTGTGGAAATCTGCCAGGAAACTTGCTCTGGATGGGCTCCTCCATGGGCTGCAGGGGGATCTGTGCTTCCCCGTGGACCTCTGTGGGCTTCAGGGGCACAGCTGACCCTCCACATAGTCTTCACCACAGGCTTCTGGGAAATTTCAGTTCCAGTGCCTGGAGAACATCCTCCTTCTTCTTCACTGACACTGATGTCTGCAAGGCTGTTCCTCTCACATATTCTTTCTCCTCTCTCCAGCTGCAATTGCTCCTTCACATTAACTCCTTAAATACATTGTCCCAGGAGCTCTAAATACATCACTGATTGGCTTGGCTCAGTCAGTGCCAAATCCATCTTGGAGCCATCTGCATTTGCTCTGCTGAACATGTAGGAAGCTTCTGGTAGTTTTCACAGAAACCACCCCTGCTACCAAAACCTTGCCACAAAAACCCAATACTTTGGTAGTTCCATGCTAATGTCCTGGGGGCCTCAGGTCATCTCAAAAGATGCCTGTGTTCAGGCAACTGACTTGGGCCCTTGTCAGTTCAAGGAGATCTAAACAATGTAATATGTGCATCTTAGAAAGTGATTCAGGTCAGCCTAAAGTAAGCACCAAGGAAATTCACCTGCCCAAACATGTATGCCTGGTCCCCTCTCCAGCCAGCCAGTGTCTGGCACATCCACATTGGAGTTGCTGATATTGCACAGAGGGCTGGTTTCATCTGCCTACTATGGTTGAAATTACTTCTGGCTACGTATTTCACCTGTCTTCCACTTAATATTACAAAACAATACAATACAAATCACATGTAGATCTTATGTCATATCCATCAGCTTTGAGTAAATGATATGGTGACTCTATGGCATGACACAGTGGTTGTCAAACAACACCATCCACTCTCCTGTGGTCAGCCAAATGTGGGAGATCCATGTCCAGTCATAATGGCCATTGCAAGTCAAGCAATACCCTCATATGTTCAGAATAATACCTAGCATCAGGTGTAAAGATGGGAGCCTTGACCATAGTGGATTTTTGCCTCTCCAGTTACACAATCTGCTATTGCCAGATTTCTGTGAGTTCTGCATCATCCAGTTCTTTTTGAAGCCATGTGGGTGTCTGAATCTCAAACAGTCTCACTCTACTGGTACTTTGAGAGAAATTTTTATCTTAACACCATTTATAATATTCCTATATATCATACATCTACTTCTGTCATTAATATATTGATTGCTTTAGCCTCATCTGATATCCAAGGACATGTATTCTTTTGAGCAGTAAGATGTCCATCTATTTCTTAGAGTGAAGTTAGACAAAGGATAGCCTTTAACAGTGTCAGGATCTTAACACTTCTTCCTGAGCAGGAGCCAGTCTGTTTAGGTTGTTCTCCCCTTATTGATGGACTTACAACCCCTTCTTTAGACCAAACCATCAAGGACAAAACAGTGTGCTACCACTGCCTTCAGTTCTCTGAGATTGTTTGTGAGACTATTTTGAATATTCTCAAGGTCAGTGATTAGATTTTCACCAGCCTTTCTGATTCACCTCTACAGCACATATCTGTGGCAAATCAAAGACGGATGAGCAATCTAATAAGGAGGGGCAAGCTATGCCACAGTTGTAATGTGGATAGCTGAAGGCACAGCTAACGAAAGTGCCACAGTGATGAAGTACCATGTTGGCACATCAGTGTTTCAGTCCTCCTCATCCATCAAGTAACTACGGAAAATTCTAGCATCTGAGGGATTCTAAAGAAAAAAAGTGTTTTGTATTTCTGCTCATTGGCTGTGAGGAAACTACCAAATTGTGGCTGAAGGAGATATTGATTAATCTTTGATATATGTATGTTTGAGCTATATGCAAGGAAGTTAAGCAAGCTTATTCTCTAGAATTGTTGAGCCACTAGTAAGGTTATCTACTATTTAGAGCTGCAGCTAAAGCAAACATTTTCCAAGTGCAAATCTTTGATTTACAATGTTCATTCACATGTGCACAGAATATAACCGATGCAAAAATAGCTTGAAAAAAATAGTTTGCAGCCCCTGTAACTAAGTTCAAATGCATTCTTTGCTGGAAGAATGTACCCCCTTGCCAGTATGGTGCATGTATGCTTCATCCAAACAATTTTTTGTTTTTAAATTACAAAACAATTTCCTTGTAGCAAAAAATCACTTATATATACAGTGAGGCAGTCCACCCCTAGAGAGAAAAGCAGATGCCTGTCATTGTGAAACATGCTTCATAAGAGGCAGCATCAAGTGACTTTTAAATCTATTCGATTTTTTTTTTTTAATGTACTACAGTTAGCCATCATCAAGCCATTCCTTCTTTAAACTTAAATAGGGAAAGGACTTTTTGCAAGGAAAGTGGGGGAGAAAGTATTTTCCAGACTGATTTCTCTGTTAAGTACCAAGGAGTAGCTATTGAGTGAGCTACAGTTTCTGGGGCATGCTGTCAGATCAGGTATCCTTTGGGCAATTTTATAGTCACAAAGGCTGGTATGGCACTTTTCTGTCTGATTTATGATGCTTAGTCTTAGATACAAAGAAAAGTTAATTTGGTCTTTTTTTATTAACTGAGCATTTAAGTTCCTGTAGGCCTGGCTTTCAGCTGACAAACAAGTGAAAGGAAAGTATCTGTGTCCATTTCTCTTTATTATTTCTATCTTCAGTTCAAATCAGTTTTTAACTTAAAAAGCTGGAAAAATTGGGGAAGGTGATCCACTAAATATATCCACTTATTTTTCATGCCTATTTTTCATTGTTGCCCAAGAATTCCTCTTGTGCATGCAAGGGTTTTTCTGGACGTTCCCTTACAGTGGATGTGCTGTGAGGGCAGTGCATCAATGCCTGCAGAGTGCTAGGCTTGTCTTAGCATGTTTGCTATTATTATTTCAGCAGGCCAGCAGCAATTTCCCAAGGATCACAAATTAAAGCCAGAAAATGTGATTTTTCAAAGTGAGGCAGGTGTTTCCAAAAAAAGCTCAGCAAAATTTCACACCATGGGGAGAGCATGATTCCCAAAGCTATGGGCATCCTCCAGATCCATCTCACAGCTGTCAGTGCAGTCAGCACTGGAAGACCTCGAGGTCAGTGGATTTGGTCTCCAGAGACTGCAGCACTACTCTTGCCTCTTAAAAATGCTGACAGGCTTGGTTTGGTGGCAAAGGATCTGCCTGGTTTGGTGTCTGATGTTTGCCTGTAACAAGGTGTTCACATGGCCCTCTGTACCTCCCCAGGACTAGCACAATGTGTTTTGATTTCTAACTCCTCTTTTGCAATGCTCAAAACAGATCAGGTCATTTCACACTTATCATTACTCAGCTGCATCCTGTGCTGTTCCCATTCTCCACCTAAGCCCCAGACCATACCATATATAATAAAGTCCCTTCTACCGCTAACACGGAAGGACATCACACTCCATATTACTGTTTTACTGCCTATACTTTCACATTACTGTGAAATGGACTGCCTATACTTTCACATTACTGTGAAGGACATCACACTCCACATTATTACTGTGAAGGACATCACAATCCACAGCAAATATCAGCTAAATACCTATGAGGAGGTGGTCACTCCTTAAAGAGCTAGGAAGGCTCTTAACTGTGAAATATATGTAAACTGGAAGGACTGCCTTTCTTTGAGTGTCAGCTTCACCTACACCATGATATAAGGGAGATGATTTTACGGTCCTTTCCAACCCAAACCATTCTATGATTTGTGATATTAAGGCAGTATAAAAAGAAGAAGAAGCCTTTTAGCAAAATCTCTTTAATATACAATGGGATAGTAATGTTAGTAAAAATTCTATTATGGGCATAACTATGTTAATTGTGACTTAGTTTGTGCATCTTCTAAAATGGGACTTATATTCACCAACAGAAGCATCTTTATGCTTCTTTAACAGGGGGAATGGTTGCATGAGAAGGTCTTAGGTTGGTGTCAAGTGCTATCTGATCTGCAGTAGCAGACTGTCCAGGTGTGTTTGGTACATGCAACTGTGAAGTTGTCATGACTTAAACGAAAGGCTTCCCCTCCCTTTCTCCACCTCCAGCTGTTTGACCCCAGTAGTACTGCTACTACTCCAGGGACCAGAGAGGTCACACATAAGGGCTTTTGGAACAAATCAGTCCCAAAAAGTCCCAAAGTCTGGGACTTGCACTTAACTACAGCAAACTTCCTTATCAACACTCAGACCTTCTGCTTCAGCAGAGCAGCCTGCTTCTTTCAATGATAAGCAATAAAAATTATGTGACTAATAATCCAATCACTTTTGTCCTTCCTCACATGCACCCTCTTTTTCCAGTAACCCCTCTTCTGATGCACTCAAATGGAGTCACATGAGTCAGGGCAACACATGACCCATAAGCATGAGAAAAACTTATTTTTGCATAGAATTTTAATTGCTATTCCTATTTGGACATAGGAAATGTTTTGGTCACCCACAGCCCACTGTTTGAGTAAAGGAATCCAGCAGCCACATAGGCATGAAACAAGAGTGGTTCTTCCAGAGTTATACTGTCCTAAACTAACCTACAGGTCCAACTGTACTGGTAAATAAAAGAGAACTCTGGTGTGCATGTACACTCATCGCCTAATCTATTTAATTGCCATTCTGTCTCTGCTTTTGCACAACTCTCTGCAAGACAAATCTGCTACAAAGGGGAGCAGCCCATAACCAATGCAGACCTGAGCCAAATGGTGCTGCTTAGCCCTAGGCACATGAATCCATCTCTTTTATTCACTTTTCTTCAGCAGCATGAAAATGGCTAAAGTGCAATTAGCCCTTTCTGTTTGATACAAAGATTTTTTTTTTTTTATCTACACATACAGCAATAACCAGCAAAACATCTCTGTAGCTTATCTAACCTACTTCACTACCAGTTCCTATTCAGAGAATACATCTGTACGTACACAAAATTCTGTGCAGATTTCTGAAAGTTGGTATAAACATCTATGTAAGTCCTTACAAACTTTTATTTCCAGCTTTTAACCAGCTGTTGTACTTTGTTTTACCAGTTGAAATGGCCTCAGATTGCATCAGGGGAGGTTTAGATTGAATACTAAGAAAAATGTCTTTACTAAAAGGGTTGTTAAGCAGTGGAACATGCTGCCCAGGGAAATTGGTTGAGTCACCATCCCCAGCGCTATTCAAATACATGTAGATATGGCACTGAGGGAAATGGCTCAGTGGTGGACTTGGCAATGCTGGCTAATGGCTGGACTTAATGTTCTTAAAGATCTTTGCCAAACTAAATAATTCTATGATATTATGTTCATACTGCTGCCTAAGTGATAATACCCCACACACAAACCTACCACTGTTATTGCTGTGATGTGAAACCCTTTACTCTTCTCTGTTCTGCTCCAAGGCACTTTGTGATGCCAACCTGCACAGAGTGACCAAATTTCCCAAATTCAGAAACATCAAGGATGAAAATCTTCAGTGCTTCTTGTCAAGTGGAATAGGATTTGTCTAGGTAGGGCCAAGGAGACTCATGGTTCCTGGAACTGCGAGGGAAGGAAGGTATAAGAAAAGTTATTGTCAGCCCAGCACATTGTTGATTCCATGAAATGTTTACTGGTGGGCTCAGGAGTGTAACAAGAGCTCTGACTCACATATGTTAAGAGAAGAAGAAAAATTTATAGCAGTTAATGTATTTTATATTCATGATCTAAATGACTAGTGTAGTTACCATGTCTCAGACAAGTTTACAAACATTTCTAATCCTCTCACGTCTCAGAAACTTACATGACCATCAACTAGATAGGGAAGAAATTCAGTGTGTACACACATGCATGACGTATTTCTAAACACTGGTGATAAAGCTGGTGCTAAATAGTAGTAACTTTAGATAACAATTATACAGTAGAGCATTGCTTCTTTTATTCCCATGCCTTAAATTTGCAAAGTTTACCTACCTTTTCCACAAAAAAGAATTTGTTTTTAAGCCCCCAAAACTTGACAATGCTTGAGCTGCTAGCATGTAGCATACTGTCTATCATTAATATTATTTAATTTCTTCTTTAAAATTCCTAATCTATAATCATTTTGACATTTACCTAAAGTTTTTCCTGGCACTCGGGGGAAGAAGGGAAAGTGAAGATCTCATCAATGTGAATGTGAATGCTTTAGAAAGGGATGAAAGGCACTACAATAATACAAGTTGCTGCAGTGGCTATCAGTAGCTTCCAACAGAGATTTGTCTCCAGACTGCAAAACCCTAATGATGCTACAGAAAGGATCTCATTAAATATCCAAGTTAAGAAGACTAGTTCAAAAACAAGTCAAATGGATGAGGCTCAGTGTTCTTTAAATGACTGCTCAACACTTTTGAGGATTAGCCTTCCTTGCTGGTAAATGTATATTAAACCCTAAGTTATTATTAATGGGATTTTATTATTTATAAGTTATTATTAAGGTGAGTTTGTCATCCAAATGGGATTTTGTAGGATATGTTGGTAATTTTCCAACAGAAACTATTTTTGGTTGGAAAATGCAGCTTTATCAAAACCACATGTTTTTTAATGGAATGTACATGCCAGCTTTGATACAGATGGAATTTTCACATCAAAATATCAAAGAAGTAGAGAAGCCTAAGTCATAACAGCCTTCTAGCTTGGCTCACTTATCTAGATGGGGAAGACTGAGATTTCTGGGTGTGAGTGACTCTGCCTGAAGATCTGTTTTCTACCCTCAAGGAAAGTACGCCTTTCACCCAGCTGTGCTGGGATGAGTTATTTTTCATCTAGAAGCAAGAGAGTGAGAAAATGAGGTTTGCTTTGCAGCCCAGTGCTCATGACTCACATGTGCAGTGTCGTTGCCAGAGATGCAATGTGACGATAGCACCCACATACAAGAAAAGAAACCAAAGGGTGTTCATGTCTCTGGTCAGATAATAGCAGACAAGATTCAGTGATCTGCCTTCTCCCATTTTAGTTCCAATTGCATCTTGTGACTGCAGCCAGACACAGTATGCATGGAAAATACACTTGGCAGCAGACACTGTCAGAACATGGTATTCCAGTGATATAAAGGACTACAAATGGAGAAGACACTCAAGAAGGGAGAAGTATTTCATCTTTCCAAAAGAATGACTGACGATGACAGCATAGATACATTCTAGAGAAACACTCTGTGATCTGTAAAAATAAGAGGCTTTTGCTTCCACATATCTCTTGTCAGTAATTCAGCCATTTCAGATTTTCTCCAGGTATCCAGAATTGCTAAGTAAGCATGCCATTGCAATAAAAGAACATGCTGTAGCAAGATAACAAATGTGACTTGCTTAACAACTGTGTTATCTCATTTGGCCAGGCACAAGAGTAAATAGCATAATCTAAGTATATATGTGCCTTTTGCAAAGAGTATAACAAACTGTAAGTCACACTCTTTGAATTGTCATCCATCCATTTGCAATGTAGCCCCTTGGAAAATACATATAGACAGAAATTAAATATGAAAATTATAACGGAATTTATTACAAAACATGAAGCCCCATACCTAGTGGAGAAGGGTTACTCACACTTTCTTTCTGTGCTGCAAAAATACCTTTTGCAATTATACTGCCATTAATGGATTTCTGTCAATTTAATGCTTTGTTTCCCATCACAAGTTGTCCTGACAGGTGTGATTTTTGTACCTTGCATTGTGGGAACACCTGACCTTCACATTAATACATTCATACCGATAACAGCTGAAAGCCCTTCCCCACTGCAATACTTCAAATTCTTTTGTCTGCTTGGTTTCTGTCTGCTTAATATAGAAAGTCCAGAGATCATTTTGAAGCAAAGCAAGAACACTTTCCAAGTATTTCCAATCAAGCGTTCATTTCCTTATATATGAAAGTGTTTGCATACATACTATGTTGTTTGTACCAGATATAGCTATAGATAATGATGTAAATCTTTTTTCTAGTCATACTTTATACTTAAAATATAATTACAAATGGCTTTAAGTAGATTAGAATTACTACTTTAGAGTCAAAATCCTACCATGAGGTCTGATGGGCTGCTTTGAAAACATTGTTTGCTGTCTCCTAGAATACAATATACCAATTTTCTGTACCTATGTAACATGTTTATAGTATTTATTAATCATTAACTAGCCTCTTATAAATTTATTTTTATTCTTTATACTAAGCCTCTAAGACTTGGTGTAAAGAATAATATTTCTCTATTCTTTACCATTCACTTTTATCAAACAGACATCAGTCTTCTGAGAATTTTTAACTGGTGCTTCTTCTTTATGAATGGAATGCACACCACCAATTTAAAACACAGATTATGAATTTTTAATTATCACTTAGAGGAAGGAGTTAAATAATACACAAATCTTGAACTGAGCCTTGGCCCAAGACTGTACTTGACCCTAGAGACTTCATCACTAATGTAAACACACCAACCAGTTACAGTCAGAGTGGCAGGAGATCATGTTAGGTGAAGCCAGCTGGTTTTTATCTGCTGGGGCTGGAGCATGGGGGGCTGGTGTTGTTTTTTGAAACCACTCGTGCTCTTTGCCTTATCTTATGTTTGTAAGGTATAGATGACCTCTTAGGTGACATCCAGTTCAAACTGAAATTTCATCTCTAGTGTCATTTGCTAGATGGAATGAACTAGAACCAAATATCAAGCTCAGTTCATCTGCTGGACCCATACAGGCATCCCCTAATGTCCTGCTCAATCTATTGGCGTGGGATGTGTCCAGCAACAACTTTCTCTTGGACACTTCTGGTCCTCCACTGAACAATGACTACAACAGTAGACTAAAGTACTTTTCAGATTACTAGAATGAGAATATCAATTTCATTTCTATCTGGGGATTAATCACTGCTGATTAAAATCCCTGTTTTAAAAGGGAAACAAGATTTCTCTGCTTAGAGGGCATATGTATGCTATATTTGCTTCTCTTTACTTTATATTCTTTAGGAGTTCCAATGAAATATTTCATCAAAAGGAAGGAGTTGGGATTTTATGTGATCTCATTTGCATGCACAGTGTGCCTTGCCTTGTAAGAATATATTTAACTTGCTTCTTTCCTTTGTTAATATGTTTTACTACTACAAATGACGGCTCATAAAAATATTGGGGTTTTGTACTGCAGTCTTCAATGTGGACAGCCTGAAAAACATATTCCTGAAGTTTCTTTTTTCACCCTTCAAAAATTGTTTTGGTTTTTATATGTCAGCATGTCTAGAAGAGTCATGTAACTACCATTGAATGGCACAATTGGGGAAACTATATCCTCCAGATGCAATAAAAGTTACTTCGTTTTATTTCGTATTTTCTGGGGAGGAAATGACTTCTAAAAGTCTCCTATGATTTTTCAAGAAATAAAAGAAGATAAATTAATTCCTGCAAATTATACATTTCTATAGAATTCCTTTTAATAAAAATATGCCATTTTCAGAAGTAAAAGAGGGATTTTCTAGCTGCAATGTTCTCATTTAATTAGATTTAATCAGGTATTTTGTAGCACAGTGAATGTGTACATGTGGGTGTTCAATAAAATTCTTATTACTCTCATCACTCTTAAAGGTACATATAAACACTGAATGACAGACTACATTTCAACAAATTTATTATCATATTTTTAGATTAGAGGCAGATTTTGGTTCAGTCATGATAAAAAGCTCCGTTTTGCTTCTATGCAACTGTTTGGAAAACTTGGATACAGCTGTAAGAATTCAGAGGAATTCTCAAACTTTTAGTTTGGTTAACTCTGCAGCGCATACTATTTATTGACAGCAACAGTAAACAGTGTGCAAAAAACTAGACTTAAAGAGATAATGTAATTTTGAAATAATTTCAAATACATAGAAATAGATTTGAATTTGTTGATTAAATATTCTGGTACTTTCTAGAAATGTGCCTTGCAGTCTGTGGCAATTGCTATTCTTTCAAAATGTTGAAATATATTTTAGAATATACTTTATCTGAAATAATATTTTGTCTTTTAGCTAGCCTCTTGCCTCTGTTAGTTCCTTGGACTGTATGAAGAGGAAGAGATTTAACTTGGATCCATGATAACTCCTCAAAGTCTAGATTCTCTGTAGTACATACCACCTTTATGAGAATCTATAAAGCTCTTCTCTTACATTTTACAAATTGTAAAGTCACCCTGTAATACAAAATAGGTATTAGATCCCTTGGAAAGAGCTGTTTGAAAATCTTGTAAAAGAAAGCTCTTCCCCCACCCCTAAGAATTCATTTTTTATACTTCTAAGGGGTACATTTTCAAGGTACTGCTCTCCATCTCTATTTAAAGAATTAATCAACAGCTTTAGATGGATTCCATTTTCTTTGGATCATCAAGGAGAAAGTGTTTAAGGCCAGCTGTCAAATCCATTTTTCTTTCTTTTACTTAGGCTGGATAAAGAGAGCTTGTGATTTTCTTGCTGGCCTTGCACAAAAGTAAATCTGCATATCAACACACTGAGGTTTTTGGAAGAATTAGGCTGATTTCTGCAGACTTGGAAATGCAAGTGGCATTTGGAGAGTTGTTGAATTTTTAGCTTGACAATCTGTTGATGAATGAGTTGTCCTAAAGTTGTTTAAGATCAAGGGTCAGAAGAAAATGCCTTGATATTAATGTGTCCATTTTTTACAGTGCTACTAATGCAGTACAAAAGACAATATGTGTCATGCAATTTATTTTCAAGCTGGCATATCTTTATTTATAAGAAAATGGTATTGTGTGGCATGGATATGCAATCATTTTCATATTTTCTACATCTCCTTGTAATCTTCTGGTCAGTAGAGAGGTCCTGACAACAACCCAGGTTTATGGTTATTCTTTCCCACATGCTTCAGTTTCCAGCCTCATGTCATTAATCCAGTGCCAAATCAGAGAAAGGCTGAGGTAGAGTTGGAAAGGCTCTTGGTAGTACATGTGCCCCCTGAAGTCCACCCTCTTGCCAAAAGGTAGGATCACATTCTCTACAAGCTGGAGTCCTAATATCAGTTTTTCCTATCTATTTTTAAAAATAGCTAAGAATAGAGACTCCATAACTTCAAGGCCAGTGTTACTTACCAGTGTTTACTACTCTTTCGGATATACATCAAGAGCTAATACAGTAAACTTCTTTGATTCTGCTTAATTCTATCACTTTTGTATTATCTTTTGCATTTTCTTCCCTATTGATTAAAAAAAAAAAAAAAGCACAAAAAACAACCACAATCTGATCATTGAACCTTTTTGTAATTACAAATTCAGGAACAGCTTTATACCAGCTAAGTTCTCTAAAGTGCCAAGTGGAGCAGGGGGACTATTTTAACTGATCTATACTTAAGACTTCTATTTATACATCCCCGTATGATGTTTGCCTTTTTTGCACAATGCTGATTCATGGTCTTCTCATCCCCTGTGATTCTCAGAATGCTTTCTGCAGAGCTGCTGCCAAATCATTCATCTCCATTCCTGCACATGTTCCCAGTCAAATGTGCCTGCCTCTGTTGAACTGAATTGGCATAGGAGGGAAAGGTCAGGTGGTTTCCACACGATTGTCAGGACCACCCTGAAACCTGAGTCACTTCACTGGTAGCCTTGCAGTCCCTCCAAGCTTGATATCATCTGGAAAATGAAAAATGTGGTTTCCACTCAATTGCTCCATTGATTAGAGTGTCAGTTGCTGGGTAGCCCTTCTGCAGAGCAGCAGTCAATACCCCCTTCTCCTCCTTTGGCAGTTAAAAGCTGATCATGACTTTGAGAATAAAATTTTCCAAACACTTTTGCACTTATTCCATGGATGTTTTATCTAGACAATTTTCCTTTCTTTGCTGGAAGGAATATGAGCCTGTGTGAAGTATTCTGTGTACACAAGACATAAAATAGCCACTGCTCCTCCTCTAGCTATAAGGATTGTTGCCCTAGCTCCAAATGGTTTTTACTTCTCTTTCAGTTTTGAACAGCGGATATATCACCAGACTGAGAAAAGGAAATGAAACTAAACAGGGAAAATCTTTGCTTCAATCAGTATATTGCCTCTAACATCTAAGTAATGTGTTTAAGAATACCATACAAAGTCTAAGCTGACAATTTGCTATCCTTATCCAAAGGTGTTCAATAATTCATTGTTTACTATAGAGAAATTTGGGGAGTCGCTGTGCATAAAGTGCTGGAGAGGTGACACTTAGCAGCAGGCTGAACTGGTGGGGCGTAATTCACAGGAAAAAAATAACCTGAGTAACTGTGCTCAGCTAACAGGCGATAGCTGCTGGAGATGATAATAACAGGTCATGGCACAGCACCAGGAGACCTGAGAACACCTAAGGAGGAAAAAGTCCAGTGAGCTGGGCTCCAACAGATTGTCCAGAAAACCTCCTATTGTGGGAGCTCTCTGCTGTATTTAGCATTACCACAACTAGTCCTGGAATATCCCGCTGCAGACTGATGTGTGAAGTCCAAGAAGTAAGCTGATGGCAAAAAGCTGAAGAAAATTAAAATTGATGAGAAGACAAGAAAATTCAAGCATTTCAGACCACACAGCTGAAAAAAAAAGAGTGGTTATTAGGTGTTTGGATCACAGATTAACTATCTGCACAAACAGGAAACCAGCAGAGATGTTGCAAAGAAAAGTTTTATCGGTGCTGAAAACTGAATCTAGACAAGTACACTTAATGACATATTTATCCATTGAAAATGTGTTTGTGCTGGGGTCTCCATCAATGGCAATTGTGAAAGCTGGACTAGTTTTCAAACTAGTTTGTTTTTCTACAAGTTGGGCTGTAGGTCAGGAGTCACATGATTCATGTCCTGACTTCAGTTCTGTTCATGTACAAACAGATCAAATGTCATTACCATGTTTCAGTGTGGCTAAAAGTTGTTGTATTGCTTTTCTCTAAAGTTTAAGATAATAGGTTGAATAGCAGAGCATCTCTGTAGAGGAAATGCATTTCCTGGAGACAATTGCATTTAAAGGAAGATAGAGAGATGGAAGAATCAGAGCAATCTGTGAGATGAGTAGCACATAGATCCAAAGGAGGAACACAAATGATCATGGGGGCTGGAACGCCTGTCCTATGAAGTAAAAACTTTGAGAATTGGGGTTGTTCAGCCTAGAGTAGAGAAGTCACTGGCAAGACCTTACTGCAGCCTTTCAATTTATAAAGGCAGCTTGTAAGACAGAGAAAAACATTTTACAAGGGCTTGTAGTGACACAACAAGGGGTTATGGTTTCAAATTGGATGAGGGCAGATTAAGGTGGGTTATGAGAAAGAAATTTTTTTGGAACAGGTTGCCCAGGGAAGTAGTGAATGCCAAATCCCTGAAAATGCTCAAGGTCAGGTTTGACAGGCATTTATGATTCTGTGTAAGTCATAATATGGTTTCTGGGGAGCTGATGTCAGATGATAGTACCACATCCCCAGGAAGTTCATTTTTTCCTGTTTCTTCTGGTGCAATATTTTAAGCATAGCACTTCAAATTTTACTATGCACTGTCATGCAAAATCAATAATAGGAAGTATGTAATTAAAAAGATTATCTTTTCCAAACATAAATAGAGCTGCTTGGCTATCTTAAGAACACTTACTAACAGCAATAGTGGAAAGTGTGATGGCTAAAGGATGATAACCCCAGAGGGCAGACACTTTCTAAGACGCCATCTAAGAATCTTTTTAACCAAAAATACAAAGCAGTTTCTAAACAGCTTTTTATTGATTTTTCAGGAAAAAGAACAACAGTCACATTAAGATATCTTACTATCTTACCTAGTCATTACCACTCCCTGTGACCCGGTAAGTAAGACATACCTAAAAGGAAGGATATGTGAGTTCCAAATCTTACTTCAGCAGCTGTGAGTACCCGTTACAACCTATGGAACACCTTTGACAAGATCAGAGCAGCCCTCCTGGGATATGCAATAGCATTGTGTTGGGGCTTCTAGGAGAGGAAGAGTGAGAGAAATGCTTTCAAATGCTGGAGGGCTTTGAAGGTGGGTTGGTTTTTTTCATTAGAATCAGCCACTAGAACATTACAAAGGCCCACAGCCCCTTCACTATTGTGAATTGATGGCCTCATTCCTTAGATTTTGTTACATATGACCCATTCTGTTCAGTGACAAAAGAATAAAAGATGGCATGGGGTTGTGGGTTTTTTTTTCTGATGGATATAAACCAATGAGTCTTCTGTACCTTTTTAGCTCTGAACCAACAAGTTGCTTGATTTATGCAGTTCTGCCTTTGGCATTGTCAAGACAAAACATAGCTGAGAGTTGCTAGAGAAGCCTCTGCTGTAGCAATTTTTCACTCCCAAATGCCACAGAGCAGATCCCGCATCAAGAAGAAGCTTTAACAGTCAGGGACCTTCTTTTCATTCTTTGTGTTACACAACTGGGCTCCAAGTGCTCATTTACTCACACAAAATCATGGAAAAATGTTAATTACCTACAGAAGATTGTATTTTGCCACTTTCTGACTATCTCACCTTTTCCTCATTCCTCCTCTTCCTTCCCTACAGCCCTCCTCCCACACTAATTTTTGCCAGCTTTATGTGGGACAGGATACATTTTAGACTGTGAGCAAGTGTGAGAGCTGCACAGAGCACAAGGTTTAGGAGAGGATCCATTTCCATCTTCTCCCAGGGAGCTAACTGCTGTCCTCAAGCCCATGAGGCATCCTCCCTTTCCAGCTACCACAGCTCAGACTGAGGTGATAGGTACAAGGTGCATTCCCTCCATTCCTGACTTGCAAATGAAAGCCGTGTTGTGCAGAACCTGAAATGCAGACAGGTCTTTTACCAGTGCACATCTGAGGAAGAGTTGAAATGCATGGCATAGATGAGCTAGAAAGCCACAATGCAGGTACCCAGCAACTTGAAAAATTGTAGCAAGGGACAGGACAGAGATCAGTCTGTGTTGTATAACTATCTTTCTGTAATATTAAAGATACCCATTTTATCTAGCAATGGCCAAGACATTTTTCTTATTCTTTCAAAATATTGAGTGAATTCACAAATGACTTTCAATAACCCATTTTTATTCATTTTCTTTTTCTAAAATAAACTTGTATAGGAAAAATTATGAATACCACATTCATTACAATAGAAGCTTTTGGAAGACATAGTCTGCCTGATACATTTCTTTACACCCAAAGAGTATGATAAGATAAATTCCATTTTCAAGTTTCTGAATTGTATAACAGCCCCATTAATTTCAATAGCTGAGCCACAGGAAGAAGCGTTTCCTGTAAACTCTTCTAGTTGTTTTGATGTACAGTAGAAAAACTTAGTGGAGATTAAAATGCAATCTGTGCATTTTTTTTTAGTTTTTCATTATATTCTGCAGGTTTGCTTTTTTTTTTTCCCATAATGCATCAAAGTATAAAAACCCTTGTATCTGTGACAAACAACAGCAATCAAGTAGTGTTTGCAGATAACTTTGATTCCAGTCTAAAGCCACCTAACTTTGGCCACCTGTTTTAAAGCTGTGGGAACAGTCAAGTCCTTTCTATGTTGCATAAAATACTCTAAATATATTCACTGTCAGCATGAAACAAGAAATTAGGACGAAAATTGTGAGATTGTATGTGTATTTTTGTATGAGCAAAAAGACAGCACTAAAAAAGTCTTATATTTGCAACTTCATAGCCTAGCCCAGTGAGAATATGATTTCTCCTTGGATGCAAAATGGACATGAGGTGAACTACTACACAACTGAACTAGGAACAGTGTGAAAGCCCATGGCTGGCAGTGACCTTGAGGAGATGTAACTTCATACATCCCATCTGTACACCTACTGGAGGTAGGGGAAAATATAAGGGAGCTCTGGTATCTCCAGTTAGCCCCTGCACCTCCTGTTGCAAGTGCTTGACTTGCAGACCACTTGACAAAGGGGGAGTTCTCAGTTCTGCTCTAGTTGAGAGGATTGCTATAAAGAATAACTTTATAGAGCTTTTTGTAATTTGCAACAAATTCAATGAAATGTGTAATTTACATTTTAAAGTAGGCTTTCTATTCCCCAAAGCAGTGGAGAAAAAGAATGGAAAATCTTATTTGGCAATCTAAAACAAAATAAGAGTTTTCATTACTTTTTTCACACATTATTCCTATTTTCTGTTTCTTCCTCAACAGTTCAGAAAATCAGATTTCTGGCATTAACATGAAACTAACCTGATAATCCTAAAGATGTTCAGAGTGCAATTCTCTTCATGCATTGTGCAGTATTTTCTTGGCTATATTCAGCACTAAATATCTGCCAGGTATGGAAGCAGAACTAGTACCATTGTTATCATACCTGGGAGATACAACACTTTCAAATCCAAGAGCATATAATTGTATGATGTTTCTGTGATCTTGCTGTCCCCATCTTTTGAAGGTATCTACTGCAAATAGAGCAAATCCTTTCAACCAGTGCAAACACACACAAAAAGCAGAATACAGCACAGAGTCATGGCAGAAGAACCTTATCATACCTCAGGTCAAGGGCCCATTTCTCTTCACCCTGATTTAATTTTGCTGGAAATTCCTGTGAGCAGCAAACCTCACAAAAAAAAAAACAAAAAAAAAAACAAAAAAAAAAAAAAAAAAAAAAAAAAACACTTAACCATGACGAAACAAAGTTGATAGTTGCATTTGAGCTACAAATTGGAGAAAATTCCAGCTTTATCTGAGAGGTGATTGAGATCAATTTTTTAAATTTGGGTCACTTGCTCTATTTTCTGCAACTTAAGAAGTTTATTCTGTAGAATTTTGTTCAGCCTGACTGGAACTTACTTTGTGAGAGGTGTCATGGAATATGATCAGTATCACTGAGTAAACAGAAAAAGGTGTTCTGACTATTCCTGTACACCTCAAACACCTTCTGTGGAACAAAATACATTTCAAGTATCTTTTCATATGTCCTTGAGACTACAGTAGAAGTGCATAATTTTCTATAACTCAAAGTACAAAGTAGTATCACTCAATATTTATATGTTGGAAGGGACCTCTAGACCCACTGCTCAGGGCTTCAAACTGAGAGCAATTTGCACAGGGCCTTGTCCACTTGAGATTTGAGTACTTCCATGGAGGCACATTCCACTTGCTCTCTGCAGAGCAATCTGTTTTCCTGTTCTAACAGTTAAAAGAAAATGCATATATGAAAGGAACTAACATTTTTTTCATGTGTTTGCACAGTATCTAGCGCAGGTACACTTCTAGTGTATGAATGCTATTTCACTGCAAGTAATCAAGACACAATAGAAATTCTATTGCAAATGCAATCAAATACATTAATTATTTAGATACTATTGCATTTTCTCATATTTACCACAGAGAAACTCAAGATTTAACTGGAAG
This sequence comes from Lonchura striata, assembly GCF_050655825.1. Lineage (NCBI taxonomy): Eukaryota > Metazoa > Chordata > Aves > Passeriformes > Estrildidae > Lonchura > Lonchura striata. The sequence goes on from NC_140703.1 coordinate 68,896,565, forward strand.
CAATTATAAGTTCTGCCCTGTTCCCTGTGCCTATGAGTTCTCTCTGTTGTGGTGTTATATCCACTGCTTGCTCCCAGAGTTCATTCACATGACACTGAAAAATCTCTTTTTCTCATACTGGCTATTAAGAAAGAAAGGCAATATTTTAAGACAATAACTTTCAAAGTAAGCTCTTCTGGGACCATTTTGCTGAGTCGGCACTTGTTAAAGTCCAAAAGTGTACACAATCAGGATTATCACATTACCAAAAACTGCTCATTCCTGGAAAATTCCATTAATAGTATTACTCAGATCTAAAAAGACTTATGTCCCTAACGTATCTCTGGAGCACAAGGACTCATTTTACACCTACCTAATGTTTCACTGGGGCATGTTGAGCACCTCCAGCTGATGATGAGCCATGGAAAATGAATGTATTGTGTATGACTGTTAGTCTCCCGAACAGAATTCTGCTTGAAACAGTCCAAGGTCCTTTGTTTCTAAAAGAAATGTCCCTGTGTGTTTGCTGCAAGACAAGTTTCTTAATGGTTTATCACACTCAGAGTTTCCCATTTAAATTAATGGAATAGTAGCAACATTTACTTTAATGTCTGCCATAATATGCAGTCTCATTTCTTGTGCAAGTCACTTCACACAGCTAATCTGCTACAGCATGAAATGATACCAAAATATATATTTTTAATGGTATTTAATGAAAGATATTTAGTTTTGCTCTGTACTTCTTGGGAAATCTGCCAGTCTACTATACAGAACAGGATCTGCCTTTATTGATATGCATCTTATATGGCAAAAGAAGATGGTGGTTTAATAGAATTTATGGAATTTTGCTGCCTAATTTTTGGTTTGTTTGTTTGTTTTTTGTCAGCATTCCTGCTGCCATGTGTGATGCTCAGAAAGACGTTAGTATAAGGGAATATGCTGTTCACAAATCCCTTATTTGTGCTAAAAGGCCAAGAATAGAGAAAATTATGAAAATGTATATTCCAAAATAACAATGATCATCCAACCCCATGACAAACAGCTACAGCCACTGGTCAATAGTGGTTGCTTTACTGTAATAACTGAAACAACTGTGCATCACCCTGAAAGATGTGGAGTAAACTCAGTGATCACAGATAAAACATGAGACCACCAAAATGCAGCTGTTTCTGGACTGGTTTCCTTAATCAGAATATACATTACATCATCAGTCACACAGAAAAAGACCTAGAAAATACTGAAAATAACCAAATTTATATGATAAGGTGCCCAAGACTTTGAATGTCATCTTGAAATGCATCATTGCACACTTAAATTTTTGTCATATTTGCAGGTTCCAGTCAAATGAAGGCCCATTTCTTTCAGGTTATTACTGATTCAAGAAATCAGTATTCTGCTTGTAAGTTCATAATCCATACATAATCTAGAGCCATTTGGTTTCAGGCTATTTGGCATGAAAATTCTGTTTTATGTTATTGGTCTGCTCCCCCTTGAGCTGGAGTCAGTAAACAGATGGCCAAAGTCTTCATGAGGAAATGAACCAGAGCCAAGGAACATATTCAGTGAGGCTTATTCAATCTCTGATTTATTGATCTGGTGCATTGGAAGATGCAGGGACCCTACTGTGACTACTGAAATGAAAGTGAATTGTAACATCAAAATCTTCCACTATTCAAAGTGCATATTTCCTATGTAGCCAAATTAGCTACAAATATCTACACAGCACAGGCTGCCTTTCTTCTGAGTCTGACCTTCACAGGGCATTCTTTATTAAATAACTATTCTACATGTAGAAACTGTAATGGACAACATACCCTAACATAACCTACTCAAGGTTAGTGTTTGCAGAGTTAGTACATTATTCAGTTGGTTCTAATTTTGTCCCACATTTTGGTTCCAAGCCATTCCAGATATAGAACAGTTCATTAAAAAAACAAACAAACAAACAAAAAAACACACCCACTTTTTACCTTTTTGTCATAGCAGTGTTTAATGAACCCCAGGCAGAGACTAAAATAGGTCTGAAAAATACTGGGTTTATAAGTTATTATCTCAGATACTTGCAAATATGCAATGCAGTATCCTTACTGCCCTGTGGAGCTCAGCTGCAGAAGGAGAGAACAGGCAAAGTATTTCATTCTTACAGCAGCCTGTCTTATTTATACACTGAAGTTTTGCTGTGGAGTTTTAAGACACACCTTTGCGGCATCCGCATGTTCCTGGGAATTTAAGGAAACTGGATGTAGTAATAAATTCTCTGCTTTTTTAACTCCCTCCAAGTCAACAGAACTAAGCCAGCAGAAGCTGCTGCTTATAATTTTTAAGGTCAGTGAGATCCCAGTGTGTAGGGCTCCTATATGACACAGAGCACAGAATATCCTGCCTGCAGAAGAAAACTTTTTTTTTGTGCTAAACAAGTTACATCTGTCAGCCTGAGTATCCCTATCCATTTCAGAAGGACGTGTGCTCCTGATTACAGTTCCCAGACAGTTCTGAATTTTGAATTTTCCATTTTCCAAAGTGAAATATTCTCCTGATTTATTAATCAGTGTGATTGTTAATATGTTTCATTTTAGTGCCAATCTTAATTTTAACAGATTTAATAACTGCAGACTCACCATCTCAGAAACAGTGTTGGAAGGGACCAGTAATAATTCAGAATTAAAATAACAAACAGTTACAGCATAGGCTTAAGACTTTGTAGTTAGAGAATGTAAAAACTTAACACTTACAGAAGGGAAATCATAGCACTCACCCAGTTATTATATACAGTTCTTATGAGGACTCTGTGGAAAGTGAATTAACCTCATTAGGAACAAGAAAGCCATAAAAAGTATATGAGGGAAAAAAGTGGGTTTCCTGCACATAATTCATAACATAATGGCTGCTGTCATAAAATGGAGCAATTGCAGGTCTTGACACAGGATTATTACTTATTATATTAAAATGAATATATTTACTTGATAGGGAAAGAATGTGCTATTATCATAAAAGATGGGTGTTATTATATTTAACCATCAGTATTATTTTAACACCTCAATAAAAAAATCTAACATTTTTATATTTCTCAAATTCTGTGTAAGACTTGTTCAATATCCTGAAAACAACTTGTACAATTTCCTCCTGCTTCTGTAGAAGTGTCATTCTAAACAGGACTTCTAATTAGGTCAAACATGCTAAAAAAATCTGGAAAGGCTGAAATCCTGCCTAAATGCGGACAGCTCTTCTTTGATGTGCTAATTAAGTTTTGGTAGAACTATAGCAATAATTTAGAAGCCTGAAGAGCAAAGACAGAAAATGTTTGAATGGTCAAATGTTTTATTAACATACTGAGTAGAAAGGAAAAAGAGGAAAGAATTTAGTGGTAGAAAAAAAAGAAGATGAAAGACAAGAAATGAAGAGAGGACAAAATACTGTGAAGGAAAAGAAAAACAATGTAAAGAAGGGAGATGCAAGAATTAAAAACAGAGGTGTGAGAAAAGGAAAAAAGAGGAGGAGAAAAGGAGATGAGATCTGAATGGCAAAATGGAAAGTAAAATGAGATAGAAGCATGTGACAAGAAAGAAAAAGTGAAAAATAAAGTTTATTTTTAAAAGTGTGTCAGCCACAGCAGCATCTGGAAGGTGAGGAAATTCGAAGCAACAATAGCAGAAGTGACAATTATCTGTTAGAGCAAAGCTTTCAGTACCTCTTGTAGGAAAACTAATAAAATGTCCAAATAACCATCTTTGTATGCTCACAGCTTGACTGCAGGAACTCTTGCCATCCCTTACAATAATACAGTCTACCAACATCCGCTTGTAGGCATCATTTCTTGTCATTTCTCCACTGAACAGACAGTGATATGGGAACACAGTGGATTTTTGCCATTCACATACCACCATGCAATATGTTTTGTTATTGCCAAGATCATAACTCTGATCCAATAACTCCCAGGCTTCCAGCTCATGTTCATGTCCTGTAAAAAATCACTTTGAATCATCACAGGACAATAAGAAGATTGCTACCAGGCAATCTTATCAGCAAAACCATCTAACATGGACAATTTAAAGATTTCTTTGTATGGCATCAGCTACAGTAATCATCTAAGGATGGTGCTGTGTGAAAAATACATAACAAATTAGCAGTATCAAAAGCTTAAAAAGATTGCCAGGCAACCATGGGTTTGCAACATTCAGAGATCGCTTTGTGCAAAGGCACTTTATTCTGACTTGGTTGATTACAGCCTTTCTCCATCACCCATACACATGAGGAGCTGAGAATGGGGTTACCACCTGCCTGCTCCATTAGTAGCAAGACAATTCCTGCTTTCCATTCTTGTTTTGCATACTCTGGGCTGTGCCTAAGAGTGGGAGAAGAGAAAATTCAATAGTGAAGCCTAATTGCCATTTCTTTATGATATGAGCTGGAAAAGCCTTTGCACAGAAAGTAGGGAAGTACTCAGCATCCCTGGGATAAGGATATTGGAGAACTAAACCTTTCAAACTAGGCTCTGTGTACATCCTTCTTCCATATCATGATTAGCTATTCTGAAAGAGGACTGACATGAGAAAAATAGGACATATCTCCATAGCAGAATTTTCAACATTAGTTGAAACAGTTTCCTGCTATTACTTCCGTTGCCACTTTTGTTACTATTTTTGTGATTCTTTTGGATTTCGCTCAGTCTCATCATGGTAAATGATTTTGAAAACTGGCCTGCAAGTTCTGATAAACTTGAATTTCATGGTGCAACCATGTCATTGGCATGGTGAGACTTTCAACCTCCTGAGGTTTAAGATTACCGGGAAAAGCAACAGTGATCAGCATGGACAAGATGACAAACCACATCTGGACAGTATCTAGATCTACTCTCTTGGAAGCATAAGGTTCACAAGCAATTCTTTCTAAAAGAGCTGGTGAGCAACCATCAGGAATAGAAAAAACATTGTGAGGCCCTCAGGTAACTTTGGCATCCAAGACAAACAGTTATTAAATTTAAGACCTTAGTTCTGATCTGGTATTCTGATGTCTGAGAATTAACAATAAAATTTTAAATGTCTTAGTTTTCTCTTCTTCCACCTTGCCCAGCAGCAGGTGGAAACTAGCCACTTCACATTCAGAACTGTCTAAGTGGAACCTAGGAAAATCTTAGCATTAAAATGTCTTATACAAGCATACAAATGTTACATAACTGAAATTAAGATGATTACATATTGAAGGAAAAAGAAGCGCTCAGAATCACATTAGGGATATGATATTATTTGAACAATCTCAAGCCTCAAAACACAGTCCATCAAGACACTTCATCTGTGCAGACTGCTTCAAAGCTGTTGATCTCACAGGTTTTGCCTCTGAACAGTGAGCTCTGGCCATTTTCAGGGGTTGAGATGCACTGAGCTGCTGCTGCTGCTACTTATTATTATTATTATTATTATTATTATTATTATTATTATTATTATTATTATTATTTAGAGGGTTGTTGTGCAAAAATTTTTTTAAAGTGGCAAAATAAGGCAGGCAAAAGGGGCTGCCAGCAGAAGTACAGCAACATATATGCTTCACTACTCGGAAACATACTAGCATACTTCTCTACTAGGGAGATAATTTCACTAATATGCACTGAGGTAAGGTACAGTTAAAAGGCTTAAAAATTTGGCTTCTATAGTATATTCATATTGTTCTTACATTGTTTTGCTTCAAATACTTATTTTTCATATTTTTCAGTACCATACATATATATAGACATATAGATATATAGATATATCTTTCTTCACTGACTGGTTACAATCAGAATACTTTTTCATCTGTTGAACTTAAAACAGATGTTCCTTCCTAAGAAGAAGGAACAAGAATCACCATGGTAGTAAATTCACTTGAAGAAATTTAGTATACAATTAGTAAATAAATATTAATGATGTTAAAAATGTAGAAAAACATTGCTCACAGTCACATTTTATCTTCTGGTGGAACAATATTTGCTGCACCAAAATAAAAGAAAGCAAAGGGAAAACTTACATAATAAATAACATACAATAATTATTAACTATTGCATTACTGATTACAAGAAAACAAGACACAGTCTTAGACAATACATTAATTCTCACTTTTAGTTCCTGAAGAAAACAATCAAATGCTTTTGCGTATTTGTAGAAGAAAAGAGCACACACAAAGCACTGATTCAAAAATATTTTTTCCTGAGGACTCGAGTCCTATGTCCACTCAAATCAGTGCAACATTGAAGTGATGGCACTGGAAATATACTGTCCATATGTGGCATCAAGCACTCTACAACACAGATGTTGTTCTCAGTCAAGGGATTTTTAAAGTTATCTGCAGGTGCACAGCCTCCAAAGCAAACCAGACAGTCCTTTGGTCAAGGCTTGGACTATCCTGAAGGATCCCACCAAACACACCAAATACAAATTTTAATATTTGGGGCATAAAGGCCAAAGGGCCTCCAAAAGGCCACTATAAGCATTCTAAGTTTTGTTGGATTTTTTGGGGTTTTTTTGGGGTTTTTTTGGTTGGTTTTTTTTTTTAGTTTTGAGGTAGACTGAAATGTATTTACCCAAGTTAACAATTAATGGGATGACAGTGGTTCAGAGTCCCAGTAATCGCTGAAGCTAAACACACTTTGTACACACTTTGTGTACAGGTCTTGTTTTCTTAGTCTTGTCCTGGTTCACTGACTACAAAGCAAAAGGAGCTTTACAGATATCTGGTCTTCAAGTCACTTTTTGATAAGACTGCTGGGTACCTTTTCAAGATGCTACTTTGAAAAAGTCACTGAAAATGATAAGTTATCTTCAAAATGTTGAATTTCAGTTGATCCCCAGGAAATTAAGCCATTACTCTATGGCACATTACTGCAAAGAGTAATACACTTCTACCATTTTCATTTTGTGCTTTGTTGTTGTATTTGTTATTATTTGGTATTTCTTTTTCTTCTTAAGCACAGATGTTTTTTAAAGCTCACAGACTTTAATAGCATTTTCTTGTTAGATAAAACCTGTGAATTGTGATAGGAGTTTTATAAGAGCAGCTAAACAAAATTGTTCTAGCAAATAGATTCAGGTTTTCCCAGATCATCACATCTAAAATTGGAAAAATTAAATCTCAAAAGTAGTAGAGAGATATTACTCTTTTATATCATAGAGTTTTGAATTAACAGAAAATATTGGGTATACTTAATACACACAAATTAAACCACCACATTTATTTTAAAATAAGTTAATCAAATGTTATTATATGTATATTGTATTGTTCCTGTGGTCTTCAATAAACTTGAATCTCCCTTTTATTATTTTGTTCTACATATTTATGAGCTACATATTTAAGAGAATTAACTGCTTTGTATTATCCTCTGCGTCTTTATGTATTGTTGTGGAAAAATACAACCAAACAACAAACACAATCACTGACCTCTGACACTTCACAAGTGAAGGATTTCAAGGAGCTGCTAGAAACTTGGGAAATGTTATTTGCATTTCTTCAGTATGAAAATACAGTTATAGGAAGGTTAAAATGTTGGTTCACATTTTCACTACAAGATAAAGGAAAGAAAGCCAAACATAGTCTTGTCTGTATGGTCTTCACTGCTCTTGTTAACATCTGATACCCATATGTAGCTGGAATGATATTGGGATATTTACCATAATTATGAGCTATCAGCTGCTTTTGATCAGAACTTTTACATTTTTTCTGGGCACTGCCTTCTCACAAGATCTGTCCAGCCCACTTTCAGTTTCCCAGAAAACCATCCTTTTGACACACTAGCAATTCTACCCATTTTGTAGTGGGATATCATTCATGATCCAGTGCTGATCTGCAGTTGGCAGTTGAACTCCATTCATTTTAAAACTTAGAAATAACAAGTTGATAATAACTGGGCTGAAAACTGCTGCAATAGATCTGGTATTACCCAGAGAAGGCAGGAGAAGTCAGAAGTCAGTCAAGCAGCTCAGGAGAGAGGTGCTGAGGGAGTACAGTCTCTGTTCCTACATCTGCCTCTAGAAAACTCTGTCACTTGACTTCTCTGCATTTCAATTTCTATGAAAGAGAAACAGAGATGACAAAAAAATAATTTGCAACTTGTTCCAAGGTCTACTGATAAAAAATGTCCTGTGAGAGTTGAGCGTTACAAATATCCATACCTGCATGAAACAAAAAGGATTAAATCAGATTTGTCTCTGGGATCACACAGCACCAACCCCTGAATTTTACTGAAGATGTCTGTCATGCCTAAATCCTACCATTTGATAGAATACTGACAGACATCAAATGCAAAAAGAAAAAGAAGGGAAAGGACTTCCTGAAAGTTTTTACCACTGTAAAAAAACCATTTCATTCAACCTAGCCAAAAAATGTCCCTTACTGAGGCTGATAAATGGAGTCCTTTGTTTTTTTTCTTTGTGCTTCTTTCTGGAGCTTTCCAGTTTTTCAGATCTGCTAAAAATACTGCCAAGAGGATTCGGCCTTCCCATATCAGTCTCAATAATGCCACATACTAAACAAAAAACACCTTCTCACTCTTCCATTCCCATCCATGTTCATTAACTGCTTTAGCCTTCTACATTGCCGTGTTCCCTGTCAGCTCTTTGATGAATTCCACAATGTTTTCACAGCTCCTATTTGTAGCTAGAAAGCTTTGAATTCCTGAGAAGAAAACAGGTTTTAGAGCAATCCTTTCCTGCAGTCACCAAGTACCTCACATTTCTAAAAGTGGCTGACCTGCTTTCACTACAAATCATTTAAATATTATTTGTGGTTTACTTACAGAACATTGATAAAATTGTTGGCAAGATGCATGGCTACTACTGACTTCCTGAGGAACTTCATTAGAAAAAACACCATTTGATGGCTGACAACTGGTCTTTCTGTTATCTTTTCAGGTATTATAAAACATTTCTCTACAGTATATGAACTGGAGAGAAAAACATCATTGGGATATCTAGGGCACAGCTTTAGCTTTACATACATCTGAAGGTTCAAACCTCTGTGTGAGATCAAAAAGTCCCATTGTGAAAATATTTTCTCATCCAGATTTTAAGGTGGATATTATTTCAGCTATGTCCAATAGGGAGCTGATGTCTACAGTTTGCTCTTCTCAGAAATGGAGGAAGAAAATGGGGGAAATCTTCTTTAAAGCAACCCTTGAAAAAATTCTTTGGGCTGCCAAGATGAGGACCTACATTCCAGATGAATAAGGACATCTTATCCTGATGATGACTTTTCAGAGCAGATCAGTCTCTGTTTGGGTTTTCAAGAGTGTTGGAACCTATCAGGTCCTGCTGGGAACCCTGTTGAAAGTTTCAGAGCTCAGCCCTTAAAATTTTAATCCATGTTGGATCCAAACTTTTTATGAGCTTAGATAAAACAAAATAAGAGCAAAACCACAGAGCAATGCGGTTTTAATTATTAAAAAAGAATAGTTTTAATATTTCCATGTCCAGATGCATTGTTGATTTTTCTCTAAAAACCCAGCCCAACTATGCATAGCTTTTCTGAGATGTGTTTTTATGGTATATTTCCCAACAGCTTCATGTTGTCTCTCTCTTCTTAGTGACTTTTTCTTCACAGGGGACAAAAACTAGATCTTTGCTCTTCTCAGAATTTCTCAGTTCTGAAACTTTCAGAAATATGGTATCTTTTATATACTGTAGGCAGGCATATGGAAAGAAAGTTGGTACAATTTCCTAAGCCTCACTTCTTTAATAAAACCCAAGAATTAAGAATAAAGCAAAACTGAAAAATACTTGAGAATGAAGACACTGTGAGGATTATCTTTTAAAAATAATCCTCATGGCTCTGCTAAGCTTTCTCTCCCATATTTCATGCTAATAAAAACGAAGGTTCTTTGGGGCAAGAACATATCTACTTTGGTGCTTTACCAAGCTCAGTGGGGAGGAAAATCTGAAAACTGAGTACTTTTTATAATAATTAATTACTTGCATCATCCACTGCTGAAGATTGTATGTCCCAGTGCGCTAGCCTTCAGCAATATGTATGAAAATCTTTGAGGTCTGAGCCCTCAACTAAAGAATTTAAATTCTCGGGAGATATCTTTTCAATTAAAGCTTTTTATGTTAGTACTTCAGTTACTTCAACAATAATTTGCTGAGGCATGCAGGGTATCTCAGTTATAAAGAAAAGAGAGAGAAATAATTAATGTGCCCATTTTGATTTCTAGTTTCTCCAAATTTATTTTCTTCGTTTTTTTCTAGGAAATTTAACTGGCAAACAAACCAACAATAAGTCAACAGCTGCTCTGAAGTTTCCTTAGTTACAAGAACAATCACGTAAAGCAAAATAATTCCACTCTGCACTGTTACACAGGCCAACACAAACAATTTAGCCAACTGATAGCGAGCTTTTCTTTCCTCAAATAGTCTTTGCTGTGTTTCAGTGCATCTCTGTGAAGGAATAATTATTGCCAATAATTGGTAAATATTTCTAGTGCAGCAATGTCTCTCTAACCCAGATGAGACTCTAAAGCCCTTTATGAAAGTCTATGTACACACAAATTGCAAAGATGACCCCAGACCAGAAAGCTTTCAATTTAAATCAGTAAAATTGACAAACACCAGGAGGAAAGCAATATTATTTTGTCCTCTTTTATATGTGGATTACTAAAGCCTATGAAATCCATAGAATCACAGAATGACTTGGGTTGGATGGGACCTTAAAGATCATCTAGTTCCAACCCCCTTGCCATGGGCAGGGACAACTTTCAGGTTGCTTAAAGCCCTATTCAGCCTTGCCTTGTACACTTCCAAGGATGGGGCATCCACAGCTTCTCTGGGAAATTTGTTCCTGTGTCTTACCACCCTCTAGGAAAGGAATTTCTTCCTGATATTTAATCTAAACCTACTCTCTTAAGGTTTAAAGCCATTTCCCCTTCTCCTACTACTACATACCCTCATGCAAAGTCCTTCTGCAGCTTTTCTGTAGGTCCCTTTTGGTTCTGGAAAGCTAAATTAACTACCAATGTAAATTGGTACAATGATAATTGTCTGTATACAGGCAATTATCTGTGTTTTTACATAAAGACCCTGCTAAAAGAGGAGAAAACTCAACCATGCCACACTGGAGTGCACTGCCATTGATGTGAGCACCTCCTTTCTGAGCTATTTTGGAAATTCATAGTTTCTTTGTGGAGCTGTAGAGAGCAGTTTGAGGTTGACCACAAAGTATGATATAGCTTGAGGTGTTTCAGGACTTTACAAAGAACACAGGAGTCTCCTGACCTTCCCACTTTAGACCAGAGAGGAGACTATTAGGCCACGTATGCTGAAACTGAATGTCTTTACACATAGCAGAGAGGAGAAATCTTCACTAACTTTTTATCTTTCCACAATATTTCAGATCTGTTTTAAACCTAGGACTGAAATAAGTAATGCCAAGGACACAAATGCCAAGGCTGTTCTTGGTGTATGCTGCCAAAGTTTGTCTGCAAGGAGATGGGCACAAAATCCTCTGGGGCACATCACCATACAGACTTACAGCCACACTTGGGGCTAAATTCTGAGAAAACAGTTAAACATTTGAACTGTTCTTTAGCCTCAACCAAATCTTAAGAGAGTTGTCAGTAAATAAGCTGAATATGAACGTAGGCATGAAAAATCACTGAGTACCTGCCCTTCCTGCACTGTTTTAAAAATCTAATGTAATACAATGTCCCTTTCTTTAAGAGGAATGTCTGGATGCTTGCTGTGGAAGGCATAGTCTGACTACCAATATTACATTGCTTATAAAGCAAACAGCATGCTGAAATTTTGGGACTTTGTATTACTTTTAATCTGTTGGGTTTTTTTTAATAGAAAATACTTAGTGACTTCTACTTGTAAAGAAATGCAAAAACATCCCATTTTACACTAAGTAATTTTAGATTACTAATGAAAGTATACTTTGGAGTTCCATATATTCATCTACATACGTATAAAATTATACAAGTATTTGCAATAAAAATTGAATAAATGTGAAAAAATCTAGACTACACAATGGGCTTTTTTCCCACTAGCCTCTAGAAATGAAAAAGCCTATACATGGCATGGCCATAGACATCAGCTAGCTCCATGTGACCTAAGAATGGACTGGCTCCACCTGAAACTGAGGCCAAGGAAGAGAAGAGCTGTGAACTCCCAATTCCTGCTTCCACAATGCAGCAATGGGAATTCACTGTTTTCAGTACAGCACAGCAAGTAGTTTCTGATTACATGTGGGAGTTGCAAATTGTTCAAGAGACTTCCTCAGCTACTTTCCCTTCTCTTTTTCATACCAAGTTTGTATCCGTTCAGAACTGAATATTCATATAAGAAGCATTCAAATGTGACAGAGAGGAAATCATTCATAGCAACAGAGGCATACCATTGGGTGGGAGAAGAATAATCCTTGCTCCTTTAGTCAAATCTTTCAGACCTATAACAGAGGGCTCCTGTCTCCAGTATTGGGGGAATCAATTACTACCAGACTTTGACAGTTACCTTGAAATATGAGCTATTCTTGCACAACTAAACTGCCTTCTCCTGTTCTACATTTGAATTAATCAGGTTTTCCATTGGTTCACACAAGACATTTAAACATTTATTTTCCTGGGGTTGAGAGTGCAGTGATGAGTCACTTGCTCTACCAATACTAGTAAGTGCCAAGTGTGCATCAAAGATGGTGTCCATGGAGGTTTTCCTGTGCTTTTAGATTACAGATCTCCTATTATTCCAACTCTGGACCTTATCTAGGCAGTATCTGTCAGCTATTTTGTGGCACAAACAAATATGGCCTGTGATAAAACCAAAGCAAGGTTTAAATTCAGCCCTCCACAGACATGTGGTTATCCCAATAACACTTGACCCACCATTCCTTGTCTTGGACCCCTTACAAATTTCTGTATTTTAACATGATTCATGTTTCTTTCCTTAATGTATTTTCTTTCATGCTATTCTATTATAGTGGTCTATGGGATGCAGTCTGAGTTCCAAGCAAGTACAGCTCAGCTTGGAAAGGCTGTCAAATTATTGGCATCACTGTGAGAGACCAAACTGTTTAGGCATAATGACTCAAAGCACTCCCTTATTTGTGGACAGCCAGAGTGCCTTGTTGAAATGGAGGAGGTGAGCTTCTGATCTGATAAAGCAAAGGGTGGATGATGGCCTATGAGTGAGATAGTAGACAAATCCTGTGGTGCCTCTTCTCATGCTGAGTTGCCTTCCCTTGCACAAACCACTGGCTTTTGGGGCTCCCCCTCCTTTCCGTGGGAAGTACCAGGACATTGGGGTGTGGCCTGAGATCATTCATCTCTGCTGGTGAACCACAATGGGCCATAATAAGCTGGTGTGACTGGCAGCTGTGTTGCATTAGAAGATGTCAAGGACATGATCTACAATATTACATCACCCAGTGTGAAGCCCCTGCCCTGGGTGAGGTATCTGGGTGTTCCCAACTGAACCTGAGTGAGTATAAACTCAGTGGATGTTGTGTTCCTTGGATTTGCTCAGGGATTTTTCTCCACCACTTCTCTTGTCTTCCCCCACAAGCTGGCAGATCTGGTCTGTGACCATCACTTTGACCAAGACTGCACAGCAACCAAGTCTTGTCATGGTAATTACCATGCATGTAGCTGTGGATTGTTGTCTACATGCACACAAGACACGGTAAGTCATCCCTCCAGAATGGTTGTATCAAGAAGTCTTTTTATAATCGTGTGTGAATTAAAAAAATACCTGCTGCTCTAAGAAGAATATATTTTTGAATTTGTATAATTTTGTCTTATCCTAATTGCAATTTTGCAAAATGTTATCAGCTACAAACCAACATCCTTGCTCTAACAGACCTCTGAATTCTTGGATGTTTCAATTAATTGCTTCTGTGTCATCCTGCTAAACTCCATTACCTATTAGTTCTTAGAAATTAAATGAAAATATATTTCCTAGCAATTGTAACACTAAGCAGGTCCATATCAGAGGCAATTTAGCTTTCACAAACATTTAAGCTCAGGACAGAAAGCTTTGGGACTCTTTTGGGTGCCTGCACCTCCAGGATAAAGAATAACAACCACAAGCAAAAGCTGTGACTTTAAAGGTGTAAAAAGGGGTTAGAACTCACAAAAATACAAGAAGAAAGTTGGATTAAAATAGATGGCACTTTCCTCAAAATCCTGATGTGCCATTCACAGTGATATATTTCACAGAAACCCTTTTTCAATTTAGCAATCCCAGCGGGAGCTTCTTTCACACATGGACAGGAAGTGCCCATTGGCAGCTTGGTGGCTGCCCAACACCTCTAGTTCATGAATAGGTGACAGCTAAAACAATTTCAACATTGCAACCACTACTGCCTTATTCATCAAGTAATGGTCCTTTGCTGATCTGCCTGATTTCTTCCTCTTCCCTCCAAGTTTGAAATTGCTTGGACACAAGAAAATTTTTGCACCTGGGTGAATTTATGCACCAGTCTGTCCTAAAGCACAGGCAGAGGGATTCACGCAGTTCCTTGGGCTGCTGAAAAAAACAGATCATCTCTTTCTTTTCTGCTGTTGCTTCTTAAATATTTTTCAATGCTCTTCAGTGTAGAACCTCAGGAGAAGTGATAAAACTCCACTGACTGATTCTTTTTTTTTATGCTAGAAACTAGCATCCCTGGCCAGAAAGCTGTATTGCCAGAGAAGCATTTTATTAAAATTTGCAAAAACAGCCCAAAAGGAAGGTTGCTTGTTTTTCATGTCAGCTGTTGTTGCATCTGGCTGGCTCAGGTCATCAGAGTGTTGCTCCCTCTCAGAAGATAGATGGTGGTGAGCAATATTTAGTGTGTAAGACCCAGCAAACGTAAACACTCTTTCAATCAATGTTAATTACACTGATAATTACATAAAGTATGCAATACATAAAGTATTCCAAGAAATCAGGTGTGCTTCCAACACCATAACTGCATTCATTCCATCAAATTAAATATTCATGAGACTTTTTATTTGCCCTGGAGCAGCCTACAGCCACTTTACCACTCCCTTGGCCTCCATAATGATGGAATATCATACAAGGCAGACTGCTGAAAATGACCCCCAGCCCACACTAAATCCAGACCTGGCTGAGAGTGCAAGTCAGCCCCGACCAAAATTGCAGTGACTGTGCCCAGCAGTATGAGTGATTACAAATGCTGAAGCCTGTGGCCTGACACTGATTTAATATTATTAGTGTAGACAGCAAGCCTCAGGAACCAGAATTTCACCCAGAATTTTCTTCTGACTTCCCAAGTACAGTATTGGTGGATCATGACCTGGTAGCATTCTCCATCAGTCACACATCTATGGAATTAACTGCATTGCAGTTGACACAGCTGCTTTTGCATTTCTGTTCCTTTTCTAGAACAAACCCTACTGTTTTAAGATGGCTATGTACTCTCAATCTCATCCAGTACAGTCTAGTCCAATGCCAGTCCAAGTCAACCCTTTCTGAGCAGGTGTAAAAGAGCAAAGTCTGGATTTTCTGCTCTCCCTCCCTGAGGTGTATATTCTGAACTCTAGAGATGGATGTAGAAATGAACCCATTATGGAATAACTTAGAGCTTCCTACCACATAAAAAACATTGTATCAATTTAAATTACTTAAACTACAAGAGTTTATACTTATTTTAGCACTTTTGAAACTGAGAAGTTTGGCAAATGGAGCTCAACAGAGCTTGTCTAAGGAGTCTAAACATAAGTTTAAAACATGGGTCTTAAAATCAGTCAGGATTTCACTTTTCATTGTTTGAAAAGCAGAGAAGGTAGATAAAGCAAGAAGGAGAGTGTAAGATAAGTCAAGCATTGTTGATTTCCCCTCTGATCCATGGGAAGAAACAGATACTCTCAGATTTACAACACTGTATAGCAAGACTTCTGCACCCAATATATTTATTTTCTTGTTTATTTTCAGAGATGTATGGTGCAGTTAACATGATCTTGTAAAACACAGCAATTCTGTATTGATAATGTTTTTTCAGGGAGGGAATGATATAAAGAAGTGCCTCTCCACAAGAAGCTATTGGCTTGTGCTGCACTGAACATGTCAAGTATATTTATATACATACATACACACACACACACATATATATGTATGTATGTATGTTTTATATATATATATATCTATATATATATGTATGTATGTATGTATATATCAGGAGCTATCCTGAAAGAAACATTGTAGTGGGGGATGAGGGAGGACCAGGAAGCAGCAACTGCCCTGGGACCCCATGGAAAGTGCTGCCCCACTGTGCTGTTTGACGCATTCACAACAGTGTTCCCTGCAAGATGCAGTCAGCCCGCTTGCAATTATTAACCTCTTCTACCCCAGTGAGGCTGCAGGGCAGGTTTGCCATCCATCCAAGCTGATGGCGCTCCTTGCCTGGTTCTTACTGCACCCTCCACTCCCACCCAAGTACACTCAGGGCAGCTGCCACCATCCCTCACTTTCACAACTTGCAGCAGAGGACCCAGATGCAGGTGGTGAGGGACATGTGACAAAGGCACAGGAGGTTCACTTTACCTGGATCAGCTTCACACAGCAGCACACATGGGCATGCAAGATAAGCAGTGCAGACGATAGCATTGAAATCATGTTGGCAACACTAATACAAATAGACTGCCTATCGCCCACACAGACAGAACCATTTGAGGGCAATTCCAATCCTTGCATATTTGAAAGAAATATGAAATTGCCCTAGTTTCAAGCAAATTCTTTTAGGACAGGTGAATCTACTTCTCATCAGGCAGGGGCTACTCTACTGATTTGCTACTCATTTAGATGACATTTATATTCTAATAATGCTCAGAAAGCCTGACCAAAACTAAGACTGAAATTGTGCAAGCAAAACCAGCTTAGTTAATGGTTACTCCTGCCCTTCAAAGCTTTTAATCTTTTTTTTTTTTTTTTTTTTTTTTTTTTTTTTTCTGGAAGGCAGCAATTCTATTCTTAGCAACATCCATAGTCTATGCATGGTTCATCACCATGCCACCTGGAATTAATATTTACCTTATTCTTAGTCTCAGTTAAGATGAGCAAGTGTCTTCTGGCCTAGTGACCCAAGAGGACCCCAAGCATGAAACATTCACTTTTGTTTCTCAACTTTTCCCTGAAACATAAACATAAAGCCAAAGGGGGCTCTGTGAAATCCACAAGCTAGGAAAGAGAGCTGAGTGCCCCCATGTTGGTCTCTGTTCACCACAGAAAATCAGCACTTCTGTTGTCGTGATACTTAGGATGGCACAGAGGAAAGCAGAGACAGACAGCTGGAGATCTCTGAACAAGTTAAAGCTATTTTAGCTTTCCTACCAAATAATTCACATTTTCAAAAGGTTTCAAGCTAATTGATGGCTCTACATTGGAGTCACTGCCAGAGACTGAAATGGTTAATGCTTAATCATTGTTAAGATCACCAAAAGTCTTTTGTCCACTGTAGCAAACTGCAAAGAAACAGCTGCTCATCTACTGAAGCCCACCCCTTCCTGAATATGTCTCCTAATTTGGATGGCAAAAGGACCTTGAGATGGGTAAGGTGGGGCTGTTGTCCAAATATCCCAGGTCAAAGGAGAGGAATATATACACAAGTGTAAGGGGTTGAACTGCTAACATTTGACCACCTGCAGTACCCACCCAGGTGCTGTAAGAGAGTGGTGCTAATGGACCAGTATGGGAGTTTTTTGGACTCTCCCTCCATCGCTTGATGGATACAGTCTGCAACCACTGAGACTGGAAGAAGAGGAGCAACAGGGTGTCATTGAAATCTACAGAGTGGTGACACCTTTTTCTACTTAATGTTTCTTTCTCCCCCCTCTCACACCTTCCTCTCTCTCTTTCTCTCCCAGTCATTTACTGTTAAATAACTGCTGTACTATTGACTTGGGCCTATAGTGTCATTTGCACCTTAATTCAGACAGAAGTATCTCTCTAATTGTCACTACTGTGACTCACTATTGTGAGTGACAAAACATTCCTGCAGGAGGACACCCAAAAGGCTGAGTAGCACCTGAGTCAGCCACTCACTCCAAAAAGGACATGGCCTGGTGCTTGTATGAAGAGGGGAAATGATCATACAAGAAAAATATCTACCCAATTTTGAGAAGGGGTGGCTTGGAAGAAGGACCAAATGGATCACAGGAGTAACATATAATGTGAATGTCACCTTGGGAATCTTCTATAGACTTTTCAGCCAGAACAATGACACCAGTGAATTATTCTTTGAGGAACCGAGGAACACTTCCAAGTCAACTGCCCTTGTCCTAATAGGGGACTTCAGCTTGGCAGAAATTAACTGGCAGCATCACACAGCTGGTACAGCCCAGGCCAGAAGATTCCTAAAATACCTGGATGGCAACTTTATGGAACATGTCCTAAGGGAAACTAACTCAGAAAAATGGCCTCCTTTATCTGCTTATCAACAGTGGATCTCATGAATGAAGTGGAGATTGGTAGCTGTTTTGGCCACTGTGACCACTGAGTGATCGAGTTAGGTTGGATATATTCACCCGAAGGCTGCTTGGGCACTGGAACAGACTCCCCAGGGAAGTGGTCACAGCACCAGCCTGACAGAGCTCAAGAAGAGTTTGGGCACTACTTTCAGGCATATGGTGTGATTTAAGGTGTCCTGTGCAGGATCAGGAGTTGGATTCAATGATCCTTATGGATTGCTCCCAACTCAGTTCATTCTTTGTGTCTGTGATTCTATGTTCAGCTACCTGCACCTTCTAGTTCACTAGTTTCTTTTCAGTTTCAGTCTGTACCATAAGAAAACATAGTTATTTCTACCTAATAAACCATGACCCAAACTAAAAATACCTTTGTAATTTGGTAAGTGAATTGACACAGTAGATGACTATCATTTCCTAGTGTAAGTGATGAGAGTTAGAAGGGCACAAAACCTAATACGATAAAAAATACAGTATTTTTATTTTCACTTAGCTGTAATTCACATTTGGAGCAACTGAGTGCATTGCCTCATGGGATATCTGGGATGAGAAAAATTATGACAAACTGAAGAGATTTAGTAATAACCAAAACCCAATGAAAACAAATGCATTAAACAGATTCTTACAGTTAATTACTAGTGATGAGGGCAAAAAAAAATACTTGCGCTTCTAAGAAACCAGTAAACACATGAAAAGGAATTCATAATGTCAGATCACATGTAGTTGCTTAGTGACAATTTGATATGACCTGATGCATCACTAAGCAACATACTGCCATTCATCAAAATAAATGTCCCCCATTTTCATGAGTATATATCTTCTTCACATGCAACTGTAAATGTGCATGCATAAACGTGACACAAACATTTTTGTATCAGAGGAAAAACAGGACCTCTTTTTATTTTTTTTTTCCTGTTTTAAATTAGAAGGACAAATAAAATTGACATCAAGGTTGGTAGCAAGGTCTACTGTGTAAAACCATGCCCATGAATCAGTACAAAGGAGTTAATGGCTACAGGGACAGCAAAAATATAGCAAGCTGACATTTAAGAGAGAACTGTCTTTGTAATTAAACTGCTGATGTGCAAACCTAGAACAGAAAAAGTGATCACAGTAATAAGCCCTAAACAAAGACTGAGAATCAGAACAAAGACGTCAATACCTACAGGCAGGGAGTACATTAGAAGTGATTGTCAATGCCAGTAATCAGTGCCTGAAAATGCTGAAGTTGTCAAGGGGCTTTGCTTTTGGTGGCTGGGGTTGCTTTTCTGTCTGTTCAGAGCACTCCTGTGTAACAACTTTCCACACTCTAGATGTAGGCAGCAGTCCAGCTGAACAGACTTTAAAAAAGATAAATTAGTGCAAATGTCATCTAAAATAGCTGAATACCAAACAAGGATTCTCAACTGTGTTTATAAGGGGTTTGAGCTTGGCCCAAAGTCTCTCTGTCTCTAAGGAGATTGGACAGAATATCCGCATTGCTGGAAAGTACCCGCTGTGTATAGCAATCTGTGCCCAAAGGGCATGGAGTTATTTATCCTACTTGCTTGAATCATGGTATTAAGAATGATATATGAATTCAAGGTCAAAGTAGCCCACTGCTGCCAGACCATTTTTTTACTCCTTTGTTAAAATCCTCTTTATCAATGTGGAAGACAATTTTAAAATAACATCTCCACCATTTTACACACTTTAAGTCTCACTATGTCTAAACCTCTGATGCCTTAGGTTTTAGTTTTTATATTTTTCAGATTCTGTACTGCTTTAGTGTGTAGTTCTGAGCTTTAGGGGATAGTAAGCTTTCTTCATAGAATAAGTAGACAAAACAATTCCTTCTCTAGCTGGGGACCAAGGACAACTGATCCAAATCTCAGGCCCAAGAGCATAAATGACAGCGGAATAAAGACATAAAAACAAGAAGGATGGGACTTCATAATCCAAAGATATAATTGGACAATTAACTCCAATATACTAATGGACTACAACTTACAAATGTGAGAAACCTCGTGAATGGTTATCCATTTTGTGATCATTCTGGGTTCATCTTGGGTGTAGCCCTGGCTGAGCTCTTGTACTGCCGCCCAAGGTGTATTCTTTGAGGCTTTTTAATAAATATCCACTTTATTCTTTAACTCCATCTAGCCTCTATTCTAGGTCAGCCTTCACAAGGCATCACCTCTCCATAAATTTTCACATCAGTTCACTAAAGAGAGCCCTGGGAAAACACACACAAAAAAAAAAAAAATAGCAGCCTTAGACCCTGTTTTCAAAAGCAGAAGCACAGTTACTACACCTCCCCCCATTCTGGAAACGTGAAGAGTTAACTTCACTGGGGTGCGGGTAAAACCAGCTGTGGATCTGCTCAACTCTGGCCAGAACTGTCTCCTTTTGCCATCTTCTTTGCTGTTTGGCAAGGTACATCTCTAAGATCCTTTTAGGATAAGCTGGTGTTGGAAGTTAGGACAAACCAAGACAGATGGAACCACAAAAACCAAAATCTGCAGTTCTGACCACCAAGGAATTCTGCATAGGATGAGCCTAAAGCCCCCATTTTAACAAGCACAATAGTGATTATATGAACCATATTTTGTGTTGCATCTGAGACGGCTGTCCAAAAACAATCAAATAGCCTCTCAGCCACTTCTAGAGCTGAATGTGCCTTGTCATTCCTCATGGGTGGCAAAGAGGTTGACCAGGAAATGCCATGTAGTTTACATGAAAATAAGAGTTTTAAAGTGTCCTTCACTACAGTCTCTCCAGCTAATTTAGATCAGTTTGGTGTGAATGACAGAGGAAACCTACTATTATTTTTTCTCCTGACAGTACAAGGGTTCTAAAAATTACATGCCTCTAATCCCTCATTAGCTTGTGTTTTAAATTCCCAGGCTGTGTAGCTTGTGCTCAAGGAGAAAGTGACAAGAGAAGAGTCATAATCCCTGTGGCAAGAGCTGTCACCAAATACCTGCTGGGTGATAAATCCACTAGGTTTTTCAACTAGTCTTTTTTTCATGCTTAAACTTCAGGGATGCACTCAAAATACAGAAAAATAAATGACAATAACACACAATCTAAAATTCATGGCATGTAGCATGACCTGTTTATACCAGCTGATATGTGATGAGTTCAGTCTTTACAAGACCCTTCACGTCATAGACTAGAAAAAGCACAGACTGACAAGCTATATATATATATATTCCTAAATTTTCTCAGAAAATGTAGCTTGCAGCAGTGCAGCTGGCTTGGAAACTGATCTTCCCTTTTAATGGCCACTAAGACTAAGCTCTCTATGCAGTTTTCCAAGACATTAAAATCAAACTAATAAACCAGGCATCATATTGAATAACACTCTCAAATTGTTTGAGTTCAATATTCAACAGAACCAACTTGAGCTAACAATAGGCAGGCCAATTGCAAATGATTGCATTTTGCAAATGAACAAGCACAGATAAAAAGCAAAGATAACACCATCAAAAACATTTTAGCTGATAATCACTATGTATATTGCAGTATTTCACATTGTAATATATTTTTCACACATTTAGTAAAAGCCATGGTGCCATAAGCAACATGACACTTACCAGCTGTGCACCTTGTCAGCGTGCAAACACAGCATGGTATAATCCCAGGCTGACGCTGGAAGAAACACTTATTAGGCAGTGAATCAAAATACTCTCAGTTCAGGGAGAAATTGGTAAGCAGTGTGTGTGGTTTTAAGGTATAAGCACAGAAGAGCTGAGGTTGGAAGGAACCTCTGGAGGTCATCCAATACAACCACCTTGCTCAAGCAGAGCCACCTAGAGCCAGTTGCCCAGGATCAAATGTGAACAGTAGGCATGCTTCAGGGGAGAGCACAAACCATTGCATTCCCAAACATACATTTATCTACCATACAGATACAACTCAAGTAGTGAATGGGTCAGCTTTCTCAGGCTATGCTGTCTTCTGCTTTTGACCTTGCTTGTGAGCAGCCAGCCCCTCGGGGAGCAGGGAAAGTTAATCACCTGTATGGGCTGTTGTTCTCCTTGTTGCTTGACATGACAACAAAGATACCAGATATCAGTGACTTCTTTTTCTTGATGAAATGATTTTATCATCAGGAACTGAGCAGTTCAAATTTTCCCATGGACTACTATACCACCCGCATATCCCCCACCCTTGTTACTGACAGCGTGGGTTGGAAACCCCAAACTCAGGGATTTTCAAGGTCAAAGAGGATTTGCAGCCACTGTGCAAGTTCTGGACAACAAATAGATTCAAGCCTTTACACTTCACATGCTACAATTTGAAATATATTACAGTTATGATAGATGAAGCTTTGCTAACTGATGCATCATCCCTGTAGAAATCAATGGCAACACCTAATAGTTATAGAGTACCTGGTACCACAGGGTCTTTAAGCTCTCTAAAAAGCAAAACACAAAAGCATAATAGCATTGCTAGTGCTCTGGAACAATTTCAGTTTACCCTATGGAGAGTTTTTCTGTCCTCAAATTAGTTAGTTATCCCCCCAAAAAATATTTTGTTTTTATATAGCTTTATGAATATTACAAACAAATATTTTCATTTCTGATGTTTCACAGAGTCTCACATCTCCAAGTAGCATGAAGAAACAACACAGACAGATCTGGAAATCTGTTGATACTGACTGCTGTCAATAGGGTAAGCACAACCCTCTTATAAAAAGAAAACCAAGTTTCAAGGCATCTCTCCTTGCAGCTTCTAGACTCCTGAAGAATTCATTACAAAAGGAAAACAAGAGTCTCTAGTGAATTGTGTTGTGTGGAAGGCTTACTGATGTATGGTCAGTGAATAGTGAGTGTATTAGCAAGGAAAAATGTACACTGCCAGTGAGACAGCGCCTGAGAATTTCCCAGCAGGATTACTCCAGCACAACAACACTATAGATGGTATGAAAGTTTCAGTATAGGAAAGGCTCTGAGACAGATACACATATACATATATAAAATATATTCTATCATTATGGTATTATTGCATTATTAGATTATTCTATATGCATTAACACAGTCCATTACATTGAAATCAGAATATTCATGAAGTAGAGCGTTATTTAGTAATTTCCATTCCCAAGTACAGAATGCATACCAGGGAAATGCACTGAATATATCAGCAAGAGCAGTGAGCTACACTAATGCAACTTGGTTTTACCAAATAAACATCAAAGAACCAAATATAATGCTGCCCATGAAGCAGTTTTCTCCTCTTGTCTGAATGAGTCTTTCCTTTGCATGAATACTAGCCTCTGGAGTCCACAGAAATATGTTGGTGGTTGTCCACTGAATAGATCACCTTTTTTCAGACTAAAGAGGACTAACAGATGCATTGATATCAAATCTATAGTCACAGATTTGAATGAAAGCTGTAGTTTCCCACAGTTGACAGTTTATTACAATAATTTTGGTTACACAGCCAGAAACAGAGCCTTCTTCACAGGTCACTGGAAATGAGGTTTCACAAACCTTTTTCACTCCACTGAGTAAAATGACCACTAAAAAGATGGGCTAGGATTCATCTGTATCATAACTATGTCTGAGACAGTCACCCCGTGCTCTGTTTGAAGTCAGTTCTGAGGGACAGGTATTTTCAGAGGGTGATTCAACTGATGTGATTTATGTGCCTGGCTTAGTATGACATTTATTGTCTTCTGCTGTCTGGAGGATGCTCACTTCTATCGTTTGACTGTAAAATTACTGGCTAAGGTCCACTGTAAGACACTTTGGGTAGTAAATACTGTGGTCACTAGCAATGACTGACAGCATGGCTTGCACTTTGTGAATAGTTACCCTGTGGCACACTGCAGATTCCCAAAGGACCTTAGCACAATCCAAAAACCCCACAGCTGGGCAGGACCAAAGTAGTCAACCCCTCTCCCAGTGAGAAAGAAAAGTGTCTCCCATATACCCAAAGTACACTGACAAACAATGTTAATTAATTTGCAGAAAGGTTAAACAGGACATTCCTCCTCAGTAACGTCACAGCAGAGGACAAAGGTCAGATCTTTTTGACAAAAAATGTGCCTCTCTATAAGAAAATGCAAGTTGCTTTACCCATCCAGGAATGATCATCAGCAAATACAAAATGTGAAACCATTAATTAATTACACCACAGTCACTGTGCTGGAGTGATGTAAGGATTAGTGCAGAGCAAGAGCTGGACTTGACTCAGCAGTGTGCTTTCTGTAACGAAAAAGACGTCATCAAGCTCAATTATAAAAACAGAACTGCTGCTTGAAGATGAAGAAGGTCATGGGCACTGTGATTCACAAGGAGGTAAACAGGCAGAGTATTATGAATGGTCACAAATCTATAAATCACATCATATGAAGAAAAACTGAATGTTTACCTTAAAGAGAAGGCTGACAGAAATATAATAAAGCTCTCAAGTATGTAAATGGGTGCTGCCAAGTGAAAAAGAACCACTGTTTATCCATACCTGCATTGGGCTGAGGGGAATTATGTAGCAGCAAGAATGGAAAAACAGTAGGGAAGACTCTAACACCAGAGATTTTTGTATGTCAGACCCAGGCATGGCACCAGCACTAGAGACGGTCGGAAGAAATAACCACCTGCCTCACAGCTCCTTTACAGGCTTCCCCAGCACTCAGATCCTGTGGTCTCAATATCAGACAATCAGCATTAACTAACAATCTCCTCCTGGGCATTTGCTAGATGGCAGCATGGAAAGGGACAACTTTTCTGATTAATAGAGATTGCTGTGGGATGTTCACATGTACATGTGCCCTGTGAACTACCACCATCACACTGTCCTCTTCACAGGACTCTGGATTGTGCTACACTCTGAGCTACTCCCCCTGCAGAGGTTACCTCAGATGGGTACTTACTTTGCTATTGGTCAGACTCTTTTCAGGTTTTGACTGTAGTAGAAAAAGAAGTAGGTTTAGAGAAGTAACCTCCAAAGACACAATGTGTGTAGCAACAGATCCTGCAGTTCTGAAGTAATCAGTTAAGAAAGAGCTTGGATTTCATTAAAAAAAAAATAAAAAGCCCCACAAAAAGTAACATGAAAATAAACACAGTACAAACAGATAGAAAAACACCTTTCT
The DNA here is from genome assembly GCF_050655825.1 of Lonchura striata. Lineage (NCBI taxonomy): Eukaryota > Metazoa > Chordata > Aves > Passeriformes > Estrildidae > Lonchura > Lonchura striata. The sequence continues at coordinate 68,922,037 of NC_140703.1, forward strand.
ATGATGTTATTTGACACCTCTCCAACAAAGCATGAAAGTGCCTTTGAAGTTCAACATTAACTGCACACATTATCACATAGTAAAGAATGAATAAATAAATGTTAGGGCTTTTTTTAAAAATCCCATGCTGGAGATGCATCTCTAGATGAAAATGGCCTTAGTCAGCAACTTCACATCCACAACCTCCCCACAGTCAGAGCTGCAGCTCAAGGCAGAGAAAATCTTGAGAGCCATTTCCCTCACTAACCACAGCCTGAGAAATTGTTCTCGCTTACCGGAAACAACCTTGTCAGCTATAAGGACCCGGATAAGGGAAAAAGTGCTGGAAAAGCACATAGAAGATTTTTTTAACCATTTAGTTAACTCACAATAGCACCGGGAACTAAACAGAGACTAGTCAAATGCACTATGAATAGCCATGTCTTTAATAGGCCATAAACCACAGTCTGAAAGACAAGTCTCTGCCTTGAACCCTAGGTTGATCCTGCAACCAGTCTTCCCCAGTTCCATTTCCTATTCCAGTCTGTCTGGACCAGTAGCTCTGCTAAATGAACAATTTCTCCTTCATTTGTTTGGCCCTTTCTTCACCATTAGAAATGTGAAAATGTGGGCTATCTGTCCTTGCTAAGAGAAAATAAACATGTACTTCCAAATTGCTGTTGCTTTGCACAGAAAAGATGATGAAGGCATCCCTGCTGAAAACAGCAGCATTTCCCTAGTTCAGGATGAGGGATTTTACCAATCTTCCATTTTTCAAGCTATGTAATATTTTGACAATATTAAAAAAAAAAAAAAGTCTACAATATTAAAAAAAAAAAGTCTACTCTGATTTTTGTGAGCAAGGTACTGGAAGAATGAGGTGGTAACTTTGTGTTTGATTTCCATTTGATTTGACCTTACATAATCAGTTAAACCACACACACTTTTATTTAATACTCCGTTGACATTGGTGTCAATGATTCTACAAGGTTTAAATGAGTAGGAGACCTGCTGTAAGCTGTAGTGTTTGACACTAGCCTATTCGCCCAGAGTGAGAAAAAATTAATATAACTGTTCTTCAACCAATTAAAACAAAAACAAAAACAAAACAAAACAAAACAAAACAAAACAAAAAAAAAAAAAAAAAAAAAAAAAGAAGGCTTAGGAAGGTCCTATCCCTTTCCACTTCTGTGCTGCAACTCACTTTCCTCAATATGACATGGTATCTGTGGGACTACACTGTAAACAGGAACTATGAAAAGACAGGGGTTAGGGAAAAGTCTGCCTGGCAGAAAGAGCATTTCCATGGTGGGCTTGATGCACACCTGCGTACTAACAGGCCCCTACAGCAGCATAATGGAGCACCTGGCCAGTGCTTCCTGCACAGTCCTTCCTGCAGGTACCAACCACTCTGACCCAAAACCCATCACAGCCCCAGGCACCTGCACACTCTCCTATGTCAGCTTGGCCAATTCTGAAACAAAGCAGGAAAGCCAAAATTATGTGGAATTACATAATCTTTAATTTCTAGTGACATTTGAAGCCAATCCAGTGATTTATTCAGCATCTTCTATATCAGCGATTTACCATAAGAATAAAAAAACAGAAGCCTGAGCAGCAGAACTCTGTTTGCTGCAGTGCAAGAGTCATGACCATCCTGAGTCTCAGAAGTGCTGAAAGGTATCATCACAAGGGGTTGGAGCTGATGAAACCTCAGGAGCAATGACAGAGACAGACATGGTTTGGGGTACTGTTCTGGTCTTCCTCTCCTGATGCAAATATGACAGCAGAAGCACAAGAGCACATTCAAGGACAGCTTTAATCAGTGCCAGGCTGCCAGTACAAGGCAGGCAAAGAGGCAATGTGCTGCAGCCAGGAAGTGTTACACTCCTCATCTTGTCCCTCCTTCCCTTGGGTCTGGGTTGCACCCCTGTCTGAGAGGGCATAAAGGCACCCCATTACAGCTGACTGCTCGTGGAACAGAGGAGGAGGAAAGCCCCTGCTCCAGTGCAAGCACCTTGCCCCTTCCCAGAACTACCATCTCACCAGGCAGCAGAGAGTGGCATATATTTTCTAACTCCAAATGGTGTCATTCAAAAGCATTTCACACTTAGAAGGAATTTTCTCCTGGGTTCTAATTCATCATTTATTTATATTTAAATAAATTTATTTATATTTAAATAAATATATTTTCTCTCTAGAAATTGGGAATGTTTATCAAGATGTACAATTAAAAGGCTTGCATTGTAACAGCTGAGGCAATTTCAGGATAATTGATAAGAAGACCTGAAAGCTCCTATCATTTTGCATTCCATGCCATGTCCATCCTAGAACCTGCAGATCAGGCACCACCTCCCTCAAGTACTGTCAGTCTCTCTTTTCACTGCATTATGTTCAGTCAATCTCATCCTGCCAAACTTGTGTTCCCTGTGGTGCGGCAACACAGACATGAAAGCTCTTCTACATCCCAGAGAATTAAGCTAACCTCTAAAGAATCTTCCACACAAGAATCAAGGGGGGAACAATCCACACCAAAGACCAGACATCAGGCTGAAGTAGAGCTCTTCCACCTGTCTGTATGATGGCTGAACCTCTGCTGGCTCTGCAACACAGGGCTGCTCACCTCTGGGTTACCTCACCACTTCATGAAGGCACAGCCCACAGCAGGGGATGTATTTCTACTATTGCAAAACCAGAACCACTGAGTTATGAAACTGAAACAAGAAAATAATTTAATAGCCTGCCTGATTTTAATGTTGAATGCAAATGCTTAACCAATTATATCCTGGGGTGCATCAGGACACTGTCAGACATTCCAGGGACATGACTGTCCCACTCTGTTCTGCCCTGGTTCAACCCATCACTAGAAATGCTCCAGACTTTCACATCAGTTTGTGCAGAGCCACAGGGGCCCCTTCTGGTTTGTGGATTTATGGTGTGGGATGACAGTAAGTGATGACTATGGCTCATTCTTGCAAGGTGCTTCAGGTCCTAAATTCCAAATGAATTCAAAGGATGTTGAATGCCTTCTGCTGCTGGCAGGATGCAGCCTTTAACATAAGGCTTTTCAGTTACGTGTCCTGAAGTTAAATAAAGGATAAATGAAATAAAAAATGCTGAAAATAATTTTTGAACTGGTGTCTGTAAAATATCCAGTACACCTTCTCTTGAAAATATCATGAAGTTATACATATGCATCATACAATGTATGTAATTCATACTGAATATTTATATGTTTGTCTGTTTATGTACATACATCTAAAAAGCCCAGAAGTGAGAAAAATGGTCTGCTTCATAATACTGTGAATGTCCTAAAAATTGCAACAACAACAACAAAAAGGTAAATATAGAATGTGCCTAAAGAAAACAGAAACTTCAGTGGAACAAGTTCCAGCAAACCCAGCATCTTTGTAAGAAAATAACTGCCATCAAGACTGAACTAAATCCAAGAGAAAAATAAACTGCTTCCTCTAACATAATCACAGCTATCACTGACAAGATGCATACTGCTGCAAAATTCATGGAAGACAAAATCTAAAAAACATTCCAAATTTAGTAAGAGATATTAAGAATACCTAAATTAAAAAAAAAAAAAAATCAAACAACTGCAGACTGTCCGTTGGTAACCTATTAATTGGCTGCGTCTACTACTGAGATAGAATACAATTTTTCCTCAAAAATCATTCCTGACGCATGCTGTTTCCATCTTAGTTTCATTATGAGTGAAATGTTATATTTTGTTCTTTGATTAAAAAAAACGTGTCTTGCACCCTTCATAGGTATTTCAGCAAGATTCTTCTTGTGCCAAAACACAAAAGACTAGAATATGTGGCCAGGAGTTTACAATAATTTGAAGACTTGTAGGTTTTAGACAAAGAATACCTGGTATTATCACAAAATAATAGCAAGGTGATTTGGAAGTCCTCCTTATTTCTGTGGCTAAGGGAATTCCTAACTACACAGATTTGCAGTTTCCACCAGCAGTGCAAGAGACATTTCTGAGTGGAAAGTATGCCATACTTGCAATGTGCTGTTTTCTGGTGCCTTCCTCATGAGGCATCTGATACTAGATCACAACATGGATTTGCACTATGCTGACCTTGGTTCCTGTCCAACCTGTCAGCTCTTGGACTCTGGCAGCCCTTTGTTCCCCTCTTAGCCTTGTGTAACTGCTGCTTTCAGCTGTATTGTGTGGGAAAGTGTATTTCTTTCTGAAAAATTAGTCAGATCTTCATGCTCAATCTGTTGTAATGTCATCAGCCCCTCCAGGATGGTAAGGAAATTATCTGAATGCAACAGCTAGTGATGCCTCAAGATCAAGTGCTATAAACCAAATATTTCTAGAAACATATTACTTTCAAGCGCAGAACATTCAGGCACACCCTAATAGTTTTCCCTTACGTGAAGTGCATGGTGCTGAGACTAGAATTCTTTTTTCCCTGATTGATGCTTTCTCATATGTCTTGCAAGGTCTTGTGATGCTGCTAGCCATGAAAGCAGTGACTGGCAAAGCTGCACAGGCTGTTCAACTTAATTTCCTTTTGTTGCTGAGGCACAGTTTGATGTATATTTGTTTTGCTAGGTACTTTGGATTTGCTAGTAAATCTGGGTGAGCTGGCATTCTCTGTCTCAATTTGCTTCTTACCTTTTTGTCTTTCAGTTTTTAATATCATGCTAAGCTGATTTACTGTAAAGACATGAACAAACAGGCATGTACATGCTGATAAAGAACAGACATTTATCCTATGCTAACAGCTCTTCCTCAGATGTTGTGCCCATGTGCATGCAAAAACAGAATGTTTTGGAGAAGAGCATCTCATGATGCCTACACTGGTTCCATATCCAGAGGTCAGATTGATGGAAGGCTGCTTAAACACGTGTCCTTTTTTCTTGGATGAAGACACTTTTCAACTTAAACATCCCCATGAGGGCATCTTTTACTACACTGTGATTTTCAGAACTGTTTGAATAGAGTTTTTTTATCTGCCACTAAACTGTAAAAGTGTTGGCTGAATAGACATCTTTAATAGATTAATATATACAAATCGGACTTTGTGTCACAGATAGTACTGTATTAACTTCTTCATGTACAGATAAGTAGTTTGTGTTTCATCCACTTTCAGAATAGCATGAACTATGGTGCATGACATGCCTCTTCATTTCTGGGATGTGCTTTCTCTATTGACCCAGGTTGAGCCTGCCTACATATCTCAGTTAAGTCTTTCAAGTTAGATAAAATGAAACTGTGGTTTTATCTGTCTAGACAGTATATAAGAATACCCTGACAATATATAAGAATACCCTGACCTCAGATCTAACTGTCTTCAGCTTTTTTTACCAAACAGGCACTCACTAAAAATGTAGTGTCTGTGAAGAAATAGTAAAGAAATCACGAAGCAAAGGGTACAGTTGGGATGCAGGCTGTTTAAAACTGTGCTTAACATCAATTTAACATATTGTTTATTTCAGTATCTCTTTCTAAGTAATTTAATAAAAGCATTTATGCATACAAATGAAATTGTGTGATTGAAAGATTGGCCTTAGAAACAACATGTAGCAGATTTCAACGTATGAACTACTATATACATAAGAAAACTAATTATTCTGCTGTTGGATTTAGGGATGAAGGTCAATAAAAGTGTCACAATCTTGGTGAGCTTATTGGGCCACTCTTCCCTCCAGGGCTCTATCCTGTGGCTGTACCAAGGAGACCCTTGAAGAGACCAAAGCCTTCTCTCATGAAGTCCAGGGCAGTGTTAACAAACTGGTTTTGATCTGACAGTCCTCCTGTCTTTACTCATTAATGAAAAATCATATTACAATTTATATTATAAGTTGCAAAGCATGTTTTTAGATGCAAGGGGATGGCTTTCCTTTTTGACAGGATTTAGTCACAGACCATGCAAAAATATAATTCAAAGGCTCAAACATATAAGAACAACAGTTGGACATAAAGTTAGATGATGATCTCTTTGACAGCTCTATCCTGCTGCATGTTGAGTCAACAAGCCCCAAGTGATGTGTCCCACACTGCTATTATTTACTGCCAAGTGATATATATGATGGATCTTCTTCAGCTAACAAAAGATAGAGTACTCTGATAGTATTTTTCTGTAATTCTAGCTGTAATTCTTTCAGATACACTTTAGTTCTCCTGTAAATTCATCCCGGTGTATCATTTTGTGTTTCACAGGCAATAGAACATACTTCCATATACAGCCAGAGAAATTTAGGATGCATTATTTGTGCATATCCCACATAAATCACAGTGTTTGAGATCAGATATGCACAACTTTATTTTAAACAGGATTGCTGTGAAGATAATAGCCTTCAGCAAACACAACTCAGAATTTCCTCCAGAGGAACAGCTTGCACTACTTTTCTCAATCATTCCCAAATCTTCATCCTTTTCTGACCAGGCTATTCAAGCTTCACACTGCAGACTTCAAGCAAAGTCACAGGAGTCCCTCACATTCAGCTTATTTGTGAGTTTCTTTCCCTCGGAAGTCCCCAGGACTGCAACTCAGTCCTGGCCAGTATGTTAGATTCAAGGGAAAACTGCTATCAGGGCATTTCCACCACAGGACTTGGAGGATTTTCCCCTGCAATTGTTTAATGCTGAAAGTGCTCCTCCTGTCAGTCCCAACCAGCTCATGACAGTTCACTATCCTTCTTTTTCAAAGTTGCTAAATTTACATGGATATCATCACAAAAAAAAAAAAAAAAAAAAAAAGCGCTGTTTTATTTAAAAAACCTTTTCTGTACCTCTAATCCATCTTACAATAAAATGTATAACACTCATGTGCAGCAAGTATTTGCTGGCTACACAAAAAACCACTCCCATAAGTGGTTTTTTTGTTGTTGTTCTGAATGCAATATCCTTTTAGCTATTCATGATCTATATAACATGAATATATGTCTAATAGTCAAACCAGAAACACAAAACCATGTTTGTGACTCTTCCTATTTCTGTGAAATTCAATGAAGTCTAAGGACAGCTTATGGAGAAAAAAAATCTGAGATTTTTCTCGGTTTTTTTTTTTTGTTTGTTTGTTTTTTTCTTTATGACCAGGGTTCTCGCTAGCCTGAAAACAAGACTTAATCAATATATTATCAGGGCTGTGAAAAGGTTGATTGAGCCAACCTGCCTCTTACTTACGCAAAAAATGAAGTGATGACTCATAAAAAAAGAGAGAAGTAATTACTCTCAGGGACACTTGAAAGAATAAGGAACAGGTTTAAACTAAGGAATATGTAGTCATCCAACAGCTCTGCACATGTTCTACACAGCTCTGACTAAACATCATGTGGGGGAAAGCAACAGTCCAGCTGACATTAAGAGAGTGATTCACAAAGAGTAGCTCTTCCTTGGGGAAGCTGGTCTCAGGATCCCAGCCTCATGTCAATGAGGAGAAGTGCTCCATTCTGGGACAGTTCATAGACCTAATATTAGTCTTCTGCTTCAGGACAGCAGTGTCTCTAAGGTAAATTTTGCCCTTGTTCACTTTGTCCACTTTGTCCATTTTGTCTGCCTGAAGCATATGTTCTGGGAAATGGGTGCATGTGCTTAGTCTTTGAAATGGGAGTAATTGTTTTCTGGAATACTTAGATTTTTAATTTATTTCCTTGCTATTTATTTTTGGTGATGAGTTTAATAGCCCTGGTTTAGATTTCACCATAGATATACAGCAGTCAAAACAGACAGGACAATGAAGAAAAGGTGACCTCACTGTTTTTCCTGGAAAAGGAGAGTCCTAGTGAGGTTTTAAAGGAATTTATCATCTCTATCTCTGTCATGATTTAGCTAGTGTTTGGACCTTTAAACAGGACAGTACTGGATCTGTCTTGAGCTACTTAGCAGTAGAGGCTCAGAGACTTGATTGTTTGCTAAGCACTACTCCTGAAAGAAGTCCTCCATACCTGTGGACAAAATGTATCCCCACTCCAATCAAATGGCTTAAAACATAGACTCAGGGCTTCAGCTGGAAAAAACAACTATTTTTACACACACACACACACACACACATATATATACTGGTTTTAGCCAAGCTTACAAAACATTGCAATGAAGTCCTACAAGAGCACAGAAGATCTACCCAAGAGTAGTAAGGGAGCTGCCAGAAGAGCTCAGTAAGACAGCTTTTTATAGAAAGCTTTTTAAGATTAAAATTAATATTATTTCATTTATTTTAATATCAGTAAAACTCCTGAAGGTTTTCCATCATTTACCAGCAATCCTAGCTAAACAGGAAGGTCCCAGTAGACTGGAAGTTAGCCTAGGTGACACCGCTCTATAAGAAGGATCGGAATGACAATTTGGAGGACTACAGGTTTTTCAACCTGACTACGGTGCTGGGAAAATCATGGAGCAGATAACCTTGAGTGCCACCACGCAACATGTAAAGGACAACCAGGGAGTCAGGCACAGCCAACATGGGTTTGTGAAAGTCAGATCCTGCTTGACCAACTTCATCTCATTCTGTGACAGGTTGATCCACTTAGTGGACGAAGGAAAGACTGTGGATGTCTCTCTGCCTGGACTGTAGAAGAGCTTTTGACACCATTTCTCACAGTCTTCTTACGAGTGTGTCCAGAGAAAGGCATTGGAATTGGGGAAGGGTTTGGAGCACAAGCCTGATGAGGAGCAACTGAGGGAGCTGGGGGGTGTTTAGTTTGAGAGAGATGTTATCATTCTCTACAGCTTTCTGAAAGAAGGTTGCAATGAGGTGGGGGTTAGCCTCTTCTCCCAGGTAATGAGTGACTGGACAAGAGGCAATGGCCTCAAGTCGCACCAGGGCAAGTTTAGATTGGATAGTGGGAAAAGTTTCTTCACCAAAAGGATGTTCATACATTGGAGGCAGGCTGCCTAGGGAAGTGGTGCAATCAGCATGCCTGAAGGTATTTAAAATATGTGTAAATGTGGCACTGAGGCACATGGTTTAGTGGTGGATTTGGCAGTGCTGGGCTAATGTTTAGACTTGATAATCTTAACAGTCTTTTCCAACCTAAACCATTTTATGATTCTATGAAAACAGCCATAATAATTAGTTTCAGAGGGAATTGCAAATAGCAAATAGCAGTGACCTTTCTGCATTCTGAGTGCTGTCTTCATACACACATCTAAGAGGACAAACAGAGCAAATTCAAGTGCCTAAGTCCGAACAAAATCCCAGCAGGATTTGGCACAACCCTGCACAGCTGCCAGCTGGAGATGCCTCACTGCTGGGGTAGGGAGGCAGACGTAGGGAAGGGTCCTGGGATGGACTCCAGGAAGGGTCTGCAGGACACAGCAACCACAGGAACACATGGTAGCTTCAGGAGCTCACCCTGAGCCACAGTCATCTCAACATTTATGATATCAAACACCTGTAACACTTGCTTGGAAAAAGGATTTTTAAAAATCCTCATTTAATTGCAGGGAAGAAATTATAGTAATGCAGATGGCCTGTAAAAATCTTGGAAACACAGTAAATCTGTATAAACTATCATAATGAGTTAAAAAAATGTACAAAAGTATCTAGATGCTGAGTGAACACTGCACTTTTTCACAATTTATTATACTTGTTTAAAAATTCAAAACCAAAATGAAATTACATGAATCAAATAGGAAAAACCCTCATCTCTTAAGCATGACACATATCACAGCAAAAGTGCTGGTTTAAGTGGGGGAAACTGGAAACTGCCTTAAAAATAAAACAATATAATTTTACAGGAAGATCGATGTAAACTACTGCACAGATTTTCTCATATCTAATAAGTGCTGAGAGGAACTCAAAACAGGCAAAAATCTACGTACATCTCAGTAGCCAGTTAACATATTTTTGTACTGTAAATGGGGGCTGCCTTTTCCACTGGCAGCGATGTCATGGCAGATTTCACAACTGAATTTTCACAAGCTGGTAGACTACACAATGCTTTGGCATGCATACAGGATCTCCCAGGGAAAGCATGAAGCTATCCCCAACATCCTGCTGTGATTGCAGGGATGGGCCCTTCTCACCTCTACACACCTGTTACAGTTAGGGAAGAGTGAGAAAGAAAAATGGATAAATAATTCTTTTCCTTTAACAAAATCAGTCTGGTTTTTTTCACATTTAAGTGGGTTTTTTTAAAATATATACACACCCACAAGCCAGCTGCTAGGAGACGAGCTAAGAGACAAGAAGGAATGTGCTTCACACAGGCTCAGAGCAGCTGTGGTTCTGCTGGTTGTGAAAGGAGAAATCCACAACTGGGCCATTTTTACTGAAATGCAAGCCTGCAGATTTCCCATTTAAAACAGACAGCAACCAAAATGTGGCCCTTAAGGTTTCAGATGTCCTGAAGCCCGCACAAGGTAAATGAAAAGGAAATAATCCTTCAATTTTGATGGTCAGATTTTACACCTCAATTCTCACCAACATGCTTTAATTAAAATAACCCTTCCTGAGTCACACAGAAAGAGCAATTCTGGTGAATGTGTGAATATACCAAATACAGAGGGCCTGCACTACCATTTACATGCACTGGCAGGCAATGAAAGCAAGTCAGTTGTAGCATCTCTTTTTGTCCCTTCATTCCCTGTAGAATGTCATGGAGCGTCTAAACTGGAAAGAAGTCACTTCCTCCAGCAGTGGTCCTGCCCTTAGAGCACATTAATAGCATGGCCTGACCCAAAAATGTTTTGGATACTGGAATTATCAAGGGTATTAACCACTACTCAAATGTAAAAAAAATAATGAAGAAGGAAGAGAGCTTGTCAGTCTAACTAACAACAGGGATATTCATGGTGACATCACCCCATCTCTCATCCTGAGAGAGTCTGTGTAAACTTTAACACACCATCTGAGGATACTTCTTACAGAACAGCTGCATCTCATGGAGACCTGTTCAACAATCATGCAAGCAAAATGACAGTAGAGTTTGATTTTAGGAGTAAATGACCAGCATTACACAGAAACCTTGAGCCAACACCCACATTGAATTAAGATGGCATCTTCTCTCCTGCACCAGCTGCAAACACAGTGACCAGGGTTGAGATCTGGCACACAGAGGCTCAAAGAATTGCAGAGCACTTTCAACCACCTAAACAACCTGCAGTGATAAGTATCAGGAACATGTTTATCTACAGTCTATGGGAAAAAAACCAGAAGATTTTTGCATACTTCTTGAGGCAACCTGGCAGGGAGGTTGAGCAAGGAGAGAAAGGATGGGGACCTATGTGTGACAGACCTGGGGAACACAGGCCAAGATTCCAAGAACTTCTACCATTGTCAATCTCTAGTGCAGTTTAGTGTTTCGTCTTTTTTGAAAGTCCAGACACACAGGTTATGGCTGGCTCCTTGTCTATGCATGACATGTCATGCATGTTAGAGGCAGTCTCTCAGCTGGCAAAATAAAGTTTACCTACCAGTATGAGTTTGACTGTATTGTCCTTAAAACACCATAAAAGGGGATGGGTTAGGGGTGCAAAATACAAAGTCTGAAGCACTTTGAATTGTGCAGGCAGAGCAAAGAGCACTGAAGGTGAGCTAAAGACTCTGGCTGAACCTGCAATTGACATGAGGCCATGGGAGAAATGTTCCCTCTTTGAGACAACTGGATCTTGAGCATCACTGTCACAACCCAGTAGTCAGGCTCAAGGAAAATGAGCTTGACAAGGTAACATTTCCCCTCTCATGTGGCTCTAATCCTGGTACTGGTTGTCCTTCTGGTGTTGTGTTTGAACAGGGAAGTTTAGAGCCCAAAAGCAACTTCAGATTATGTCTTCCAGCAGTCCATACTGGCAGCTTATTCTGTCCATTGCACATCCTCATCCATTTCAATTACCCACCTGGGGCAATCAGCTTCATTCATCACCCAAAGACTGTGCACGAGCCTCTCAGGCTTCATCAAAACTGTTGAATAAGGGTGTATATCCCTTAAAGTTCTCAATCCGTCCTGCCCTCTGAACTCCTGTCCTCCTCTTTTGTCAAGAACTCCTCACTTTTCTGAGCCACCCTCTCATGCCAAGGGGACTCTATAAGCTCTTCTCTTTTGCTTTTCACAAATTGAGTAGTCATTGGCAGAGATTGATATAAGTGGTGTCCTTGCAGAGCAGAGGAGAAGTTACTTCATTCAATTGCCACAGCACTTCCCCCGTCCAGTCTGGATGTAGCATCTCCAGAGTTATTTCCTTTTTTTATGAAACCTGGAAAAAGTAAGTTCTTCTCCACCTCTCCTCCCATTCTCACTCCTATACAGTGGTGTTTAATCTCTCTCCTTCACAGCACAATCAAGTTCACTGGAAGCTGTCTGTCTGACATAAGTCTGGTAAAGGGTTACCAAATTGGTCAGGGGACTGGAGCTCAGCATACGCAAGGGGAGGCTGAGAGCTGGGTTTGTTCAGCCTTAAGAGGCTCAACAAAGGAAACAGCCAGAATCATCTCAAGGAGAGATAGTGATGGGATGAGAAGCAACAGACCCAATGAAAATCCCAATTAAACAGGAAGCAAATTCATTATCTGTAGAAATGTAAAATTTGATTAAAGAAGGCCCAGTATCACCTGCTTCTGTTGGATTTATGTTGAATGAAGGTTGAACTAGATGATCCACTTCTGATTTAAACTATTCTGTGATTTTATGATTTCATTTGCCACATCAAAAACCTTACATCGCCAGACTCCATTGGGAAGGAGCCTAATAAGGAGCAGCAGCAGAACAGGCAATGGGAGATGTAGATGTAACTGCATTTGTCCTGCTGTCAGCATTGGAACATAACTATACTAAATATGATAAAACAGCAATATAAAGTCCAATTTTTGAGGTTGTGAGGAATCATTAACCATATGAATGGATTTTACTCATCATTGTGCTTCTTGATGTTTTACACGGGAAAGCATGAGCCTTTAGAAAGGCCAAGGAAAACTCATCCCTGTCCTGTAATAGTTGTGTCCGTATTAAGACATTTTCTGTCTATAACACTACCATTTGCATTATCTGGGGCTGTTCTTAAGGTTCACCACAAAGTTACTGGCATTTTATAGCATTTCAGGATATTAAGACAGCAACAACTTTGTAAGTCATACTTTGAAATGCACTGCTTCCTTGTAATTTGGTTACCACTCTTCTATGGTTCATAGTAAGTTTAGAAACTGGATTGGCAAGGTTGTTTTATGGTTAAAAAAGCCTTCGGGAGTTATACTGATAGTAAAGGAAATTCAGTAATATTAATTTTAATCTTAAAAAGCTTTCTATGATTTGTTGATATAAAAAGCCTCTCAAAGAATTTACTGAAAAAATCCATCACAGTGAGATTTTAATGAACATAGCATGAAAAGGCTTCAAACATAACAAACTGGCACTGATTTTCTGCATTAATAACCTCAGTTATCTAAATGTAAGATGTTCACTTTCAAGAAAGCCATACACATGTAAGCCCAGTACACATGGAAGACATTTTTTAATCTGGTACAACAGAGACCTCAGTAAGTGGAACAGACTGGGATCCAGGAGAGAAGCAGGTAGTGGTATAGCAGGTGTTGTCAGCCTAACGGGGAAGAAAGGCATGAAAAAGGCACCAGTACTGGGTCAGAAATCAGAGAGCATCTCCAGAGAGGTATTCACTCCTACCTGCTCAGGGTGACACCTGGCTTTAGAAATAGACAGCTGTCATTTGTGCATCTTTGGATGCAGTAATCATCACTGGCAACTGATATAAAAAACACAGTCACTTTATTCTACAGAGCGCTGTTGGCGGCAGTCAGCTTGCAGAGACTGTGACACAAACCCTTGGTGCTCTGGTTCAGCTGCCTGGGCTCCAGCCCTGCCTCTGTGGGCAAAGCACCACAGCAGCTGCTGCAGACCCTCAAGTGGAGCTGCAAATCCTCCTCTTGTTGGTGACTCTTGGTACAACCACATATATATCTAAGACAAAATAAGGATGTAGGTTGGCCACTAACACCTATTTATGTCCTCCATTGCATAGGGTGGTGGTAGGAAAATAGTCGGAGAGATGTACATCTTATTTTTAACCCATCCACTGAAATTTTTGTGCGTGGTGCACTGCTTATTTCCTTTATGAATCACAGCCTGCACCAGAGACTGATTATTTACCTGTTTGATTTTTAGGAGAGTGAAGCAAGTGAAAATGGCACTGAGCAGAGAACAACAGCCTGTATACTGAGAGAGAGAACTTAAGGAGAAGACATCTTAATCTTGTAGTGAACATTTTTTAAAATGAGAAAATAATGTATATTAGCAGGAATAAATTCCACTTATTTCCTCATAATTTCATTAGGAACTGGCATTTATACAGGATAAATGTCTTGGATAGATCCCTATAACACTTCTTTTAATTTGCTTGCATTACATTTCTATTGCTCTAAGTTTCTCATCAACAGACACAGAGTGCTCAGGAAGCAAGACAACTCAAAATAATGATTTGGCAGCAACTAATTTGTATACATACAAATAGAATAATTCCATCAGCTTTAAATTATGAAAAAGAGGTTAGTTAAAAGCTTAGTGAATTAGTTAATAGCAAGCACTACATGAGTAAGAAAAGCAGAAAAGTTTCTTACATCTAACTTTGTCCCAAACATTCCATAAAAGGCATTTTCTTAATGATTAAAAACCAAAATTAACGATCCATGTTACTGAGGCAATATAAGCTTCTCAACAGAGACTGTTAATAGCTTCCCTGAGTCACTCGACCCACAGCCTCTCATGGCACTTGCCAAGCACCAACTGCCACAGGTCCCCTACTGCAAATCCATCACATCCTCTCGGAAAAGAACCACTGCCTCCCAAGTCTGAGCACAATCCTGCTAATAATGTGGAATGCAGAGATGGTGGCTGGGTATGCATGAAGCCTGCAGGGCAGTTTTGGAAGACCAGGGCAGAGCCCAGAAGGCAAGGGGCTGGCACAGGCACATAGCAGACAGCCCCTGGGAAAGCACCTGCCATCCCAGTCCTTGGTGCCACAGGCTCCTTCCACAGCTCCCAGTGAGACAAGGCACGGTGCATAAGGTGTTCCTGAGAGGCAGTGCTGCCCAGGTAAAAGCGAGAGCACTGGCTCTGCTGTGGGCTTATCCTTCACTTTTCTTTCAACAAGCCATTTATTGCCCCCTAAATATGGTTAATTTTGTGAAACCGTTTCAGGCCCTTTGGAATAAGGGGGTCTGGAAGAATCAGATACTCAGCAATTTCAATCCTATTTAGAAGGGAAAAAGTCAGGCCCCTCTTCCAGATTCCTCACATCACAGTATGCCTTGAATACTGATGTGCAGCCTCTCATACCAGTTTGCTCAAAGGTTTAAATATGTGAACAGCGGCAGAACAAGGAAGCACTTTACTCATGAGACTGAATATGGTGACAAAATATCATCCTCATGACAGCAGGAGTGTGGTGGCCTTTTAATCTCACTGGCTTTCCCTGAAATATTGTTGCCTTCTTTTACCTGCAGGCACTTGACACATTGAGGAAAAGCATCATGTGAAAGAAAAACACTTGCATCTGTTCTTCTCACTGAGCTACAAGGACTACATGATCTAGTTGTCCCTGCTAATTCCAGGGGGTTTGGACTAGATGACCTTTAAAGGTGCCTTCCAACCTAAACTATTCCACGATTCTATTTATACAGATTATGACCTTTTCCTAGCACCGTTTGCTGCAGTAAAACAGATGGTGCACAGTTTCATTTTGATCCAGCACTTTGACCCATCTTTTTGACATGCCAGAAAATGAGACCAAAGTGTGGCTCTGAACTCACTAAACATTTGAGGTGTTGACACCCTCAGAAAATAAAAGAGCACTTGCATAAGGATGCATCTTTCAAGTCCCTGTAAGTACAATCAACAAGGGACAATTTTGAAATCCTATTTTTTTTAAATATTCTTTTTCTCCTTTAACTAATTCTTATGTACAAGTTGGTAATTTGACTGTAAGTGATTTCCAGGATAAACAAAAAATATAGTGTGAGAAACAGCTTAGAAGATGATAGTCTCATTGAATCCCACTGTATTTCTGCTGAAATCCTATGATTTCTTATGCACTTTAACATTTATTACATATTATATTTGAGTTCACCATTAAACTTGGCATTCCACCATCTGTTTGTACAATATACACAGAATAAATGGCAAAAGATTTCTGAGAAAAAGAAATATCATTCAATAATTGTTTAAAAATTGCTGTAATTTCAAGCTATAAAGATAGACATGGATAAATATTCAGAAGTGTTAGGAGTGAGAGCTAAAATTGGAACCAAAATGTTTGCTTAAATTTTCCCACATTAGCACTTCCATCCTCCCTACAATACAGAAAAGACAGAGGAAGTTCCTAGTCAGACAGTATTGAAGCAACAAATTGCTGCTCTGAAATGGTCAAAATAAAATCATATAAAACCATATCTGGTTTTCCTAATTATTGGAATAGAAATATCTAAGTTCTGAGTGCAATCAGGAGACTGGTGAAGTGTCCTGCCTACAAACTGTAATTTTGTTGAAAACACTATGTTCTTTGGGTAAATCTGCTAGATGAACTCCCCATTTTAGGTGACATAGGAAAATCTTCTTTTTTGCTTTCTCAACAGAATAAAATGTGAAGACAGACATAAACAGCCTCTAAGGCACGTATCACCTTAATCTTTAAAAAAGTGGTATTACCACTACTTGAGAAATTAATTTCACGTTTTCAAACAGAGCTGTATCTGCCTCTATATGGAAGTATTAAATGAAAAATTTATTTTAGAATCAGCTCCATAACTCCACACTTTCAAAGCATGTTGCAAATGTAATTACCTGCAATAGCAAGACTATTTAAGTCATATAACTGCATAATTAGGGTCTCTTCTGGTTCATGATTACAAGAGACTAACTAAGATTAAAACATGACTTGATTTTTATCTACTTTTTCTACTTTGTCACCTAACTTTTCTTGGTAACTATTAATAAGATGGATAATAAAAGGAAAATGTTTTGCTCCCCTCTTCAGTAATAGTCATTGCTAATTTCCATTACAAGTTGTTTTCCTCAGGCTTTAGAAAAAAAGAATCACAATGATAATTAGCAATTTACTTCTGTGAACAGCAAAACCTTGACTTTATGGCTGATAATAAACAAGTAAATATTTTCCTTTAGCAAGGAAAAATTGAAACATGTCAAAACAACATTAGAGTAAAATCTGACCATTAACACTGATGAAGAGTGGAGAGTTTTCCCATAACAGAATAGTAGCAAATTCTCCAGACATGAGAAAAATGCTGAAGTTGTTTACAGCCACTTGTGCACATAGTGAATGAATAAAAGATGTCTTGGCATTAAATATGAATCCAAAACCAGAAAATTAAGGCAAGCATCTTGAAAGCAAGTCATTAGTGGCTGATGTCTGAGATCACGCACCTGAGATCACAGAGGAAAAGTAGATCTTCTGTTAAAGCAGGAAGAATATGACACAGTTGCCATCATGAAAACGTGGTGGCAAGAACTTCTACAACTAGAGTGCTGCAATGGATGGGTAGATCTTTAATCAGACCTGTCTTTTCCTCCACACATCCTAGGCAGAGGCAACCCTCTCTACTCTATGTCTCTCATAATTTAAATTCAATGACACAGACACAGAGGCATCCACTGCCCATGCTCCTATCCCCAGCCTCTTCTGGTCCCACAGGCCAGAGCATGCATGGATTACAAGCATCAGTGGAAGATGAGACAGCTAAAAGTATGGGAGGGAGCAATTACATCCTACACAATTTAAAGGTAGTTCACTGATTTGGCTTTTCTTAATATTTAAAGAGGTGACACAATTTCTCACATCACTTTCTGATGTGTAAGACCTATTCTCTGGTGTGTGGTGAGTGGCAAAATAAAGAGGAAAAGCCCAGGTGATGCGCAGCCAACACAGGAACTATGAGATACAATGCCACACAAGAGGATATACAATATTCAGAGCAGTAATCAAGGCTATGGATGAGCTGTATCCAGGCCCTCTGGAGAACCACTGTTTGCTCTATACACTCCAGAGCCCATATGCCAGGCAACAGAAGAAGGATTACCATTACCTTCATGGCTAGAATTGCAGTGTAGTAAAAAGTTAACAGGAGTAGGAGTTCTACCTGTCTCTCCCTTCTACCTTTCTGTGACTCCTCCTTACTGAAGTTCCAGTCCCACACATACACTGAGACAATGTCAGAACAAAGCTTATTTTAAACAAAGAGAAAACTGTTATGTATCAGAACTTTGAAAAGCTACACATGAAAAACTGGAGACACAACCTTACTTTTACCAGTGGCTTCACCACTAACTTTTTCTAACACTCAGTCTATATACTGCTTATGTGTGAGGTTCTATAATGATATCTGGTTTTAATACAGGGGTTTCCACCACTAAAATTCCTGCTGGTACTGCTAACTCTGTTTTCAAACACAGAGTCTGAAACCTATCTCTGTCCCAGTTATCTGTTTCATTCCTTTTTTGGAGGTTCCCATCCTGCTGCATAGTTTAGCTGCTGCAGGGTGAACAGCTTACATTCCAGTCCCACAGCAGCCTGGGCACCACCAGAGTTTCTGAAACAGCTCCTGGCATTTGCAATTTCATTTTACAGACTGACAGTTTAGATCAGTGCCAATTGTCTTGGTACCTGTGAACTATACCTGTTGAGCAGCTGCGAGACAAGTAGCAGCAGGGAAAATCAGAAGGGACAGGATGGGCTGCCAGGAACAGAATCCACTACAGACATCTGTGCTTAGGATCCCCGTGGGCAACCTGTCAAGCAGGAATAATGAGGAGCATTGGTCAATAGAGAGCAGCAAATGCTTCACTCAGGTGGAGATTGCCAGGCACCTCACCCCTGGTCACATCAGTGCATGTAGTGGCCCAGACCTGGCCATCAGTCTTCTCAGCAAGGCTATAAGATTGAAAGACTTCCAGTGAAAGCAAAAAGAGACACAGTCTCTTGTAACAAGCAGTGGTTCAAAAGCAGGCCAACATGGTCAGCTCGGCCCTTCATTTGAGTATTAGCAATAGCAGTAAGTGGACAGTGACTGTGCTTTAATGATAAGAAAAGCCCAGTAAGCTCTTCTCTCTTTAAATATATTCCCCTACACCATGAACAGCTTAACTTTAACAGAAAGCACATTAGATCCTCAATGGAAACACAGCAGAGCTTGAACTGTGGGAATACAGCTGCTAAGCAACCTTACCAACACCCTGTCTATTCCTGCATTGTAGCTGTGAATAATTATTCTTTCATGTAACCCTTGCCTTTCTGTCACTGCTCTTCCACAGCTGTATAATCCTGTAACTGCAAATGGGGCCCAAATCAAACTCCCAGAGCTAAAATTATTCTCATATTTAAGGAAATCCAGCAGGAAATCCAAGCAGGTGTCTGCCCTCCCTCACTACAACTGAATGATGTGGAGCCTTAAATATAAAGTATATAAAAACTTTTAAGGCTGTTTTTCTGTTTCAGATTCTGTGGTTCGAGCCAGTCTATACTCATTTTCTTACTCTGATCTCTTCTAACAGCAGCAACTTTAAAAACCAACCCATAAACCAAATAATTTTACCAGTCTTTAAAAAAATACTCTCAAAATACTGATAGAAATGAAGCCATTTACTCCATTCACTGACTATTCTGTCCATTCTTCCTGAATGTTGAGTTAGTGCTGTTTTGTTGGAAGAGGAGATTTTATTTCACAACTGAATGAAAGAAACCCAACCAACACAGTGTTTGGGGTAAAAGAATGAATCACTGCCTTCTTGTTCTTCTTGTCCTTCTCCATGTTAACAAAAGAAATGGGCATTGCCTAACTTTACTTTGTTGTCTGAGAAGCAGCCCATAGATTTACTTCCAAAGGATCCTGGTCTATTTTAACTCCCCAGATTAGGGACTGCACAAATTTTAAAAAACAGAATTCAATAGAAAGACTAAAAACTGCTGATCATGCTTCAGAAGTACTCAGAAAACTGTTTGCTTTGGACAGTAAATTTTCAGAACTGCAAATTTGGCATATAGTAAAGTTACATCCCTGAGAATGCAAAATTTATTCTGTCACTGGGATATTGCATCTGTAATAAATATATCATTGTACTATTGGATTATATAACTAATAGTTATAATATATAATAGTTATATTAATAATATTACATTACAAAGATTGAAATATCTAATATTGGAGGAGTGAATATTTATAAAAATAAATGTCTAGAACTGAATTTCTTGTGGCATTATGAGGTAGTTGGGAGATACATTTACTCTGCAGAGTTTTACCCATAAGAAATACTATTCCAGATCTTAGAAATTATAATCTCAAGACAATGATTTTCCATCTTTTCTAAGTATGTTGGACTGAAAATTTTCCATGGTGACTAAGGGTTCCAATATAGTGCAGTTTAGCCTAGTAATAACAACTTTGATTTTCCTCCACACCTGTCACAGAGCCATTAGAAAGCATCAGCAGAATCCAGCAGCCTAAGTACAGATTGAAAACCTCTTTTTCCAAACTGTAAACATCAAAGTAGGCATATCTTTTGCCTAGGCAGCAAGGCCACTGCCTTTGGGAAAGAGAAATAGTCTTGAGACTAAAGAACAGGAACTTTTTGGGAATGAGACACTCTGCTTTCTTACTGCAGGCAGGCCATTTAACTTCTCTCTATCCTGTGCCTGTCCAAGGTCAGCAAGTGGCCTTACTGCCAAAGCCTTCTGCCATCAATGCAGGATGGAGGAGAATTTTAAAATAAAGAAAAGACACTTGTACTTGGATAGGGCCATGATATTTTGCCTTCACCAAAAACTTATTGTCTTTCTTTCTCTTTCTCCCCCACTAGAAATGTGGGATATCTCATACATGAAAGCACCACATTCCTGATTCCCATAGGCTCACACAGAGCAAGGACGAATAAAAGCACTGCACACACCACAAGGAAATTGCTGCATTTTCTCCCTCACAACTTACATACCTGTCCCTCCTCCATCAGAAAGTATGCACTTATTAAAGACCACTAGCATCAGCTTGGTAATCTCAGGAATGCCACAGTTGGTCAGGAACTGAGAACCAGCTTACATAGAATCACAGATGTGTTTAGGGTTGGAGAAGGCCTCTAAGATCATCAAATCCAACCATTAACCTTATTAATAATTTTAATATTAAAAAAATAAACCCATCCTTTTGCCCCCTAAGAAGGTAAAAAGCTCTATAACCACTATAGCTCGGATCTTAGAGCAAATTTTTATGTTTTTAACTCTCACAGGAAAAGGCACATGAATGATACATTTGTATTACATGTTTTTTTTCAATGAGTTTACAAAAATCAATTCATACATGCACTATGCTGCAAGACAGGAAGCTACCTGTTTCATCCCATCACTGACATCCAAAATTCAGTACTAGCCAGGTGTTATCTTGTCTATGTGCATCCAGGAAGGCTGTGTTACTCTAACAAAACTGATTTTAATGGTCTATTTAAACGTCTCTAATTTTTCCACTTAGAAAAGACATGTACCTCTTTATCTATCTGTCTATATGCACATGGCCATCCAGCAACGAGTAAATGAAATGCATTTTCTTCCTGAACAATGCCCCCAACACACACAATCCTGATTAAGCATGAAGTTGCAGAGAATTCACTGAGAGTAATTTGGCAACTTTTAAAGTTTTTAGGACTTTTAGAGCACAAAATAATGAAAACACAACTGTTTACCCTGAACAGAACACTCAGTTCCTGGGGAGACAAATGCTCTATCTTAACCACATCCACTGGGAGCTTGGCAGCTCTATGCACTGTGGGACCTTCTCCTCTCTCTCAAACTTCTTCCTAGCTACTTGCACACAAGCCATAGGGAAGACCTGAGACATTCTCGTTGCCTATACATGCAACGCTGAGGTCCACTTGGTCAGCACGACATTGTCCCAGCAGTCTTGCTAGATATTTTCCTTGGCATGTGTACGCTAAGGCTTTGGCAGTAATTATCAAGGTTGCTTTGCAATTTTGTATTGCATAAAACTTTTGTTGTGACCTTCATTTGCAATAATCTAAGCATTCAAAACCAAAAAAAGAATGTTAATGAAAAACTGTTTATGAGGGATTAACATTGCAAGAAACATAAAAATGCCGTGTAGTTTTGAAAAAATTACTAAACACTTTTCTCATGACTACCCTAATTAGCATATTTAATCTAAATTATTTATACTAACCTTCTGAACAAATCTAGCTCTTAAATTTAAGCTGAACTACTAAATGCAATAGCAACGTTACTAACACAGTGCTTGAAGATGCATGCCTCATATAACACAGTGGCAATACTCTTCTCTACTCTTTTAATGTAATGTTCAGTTAGCACATAAAATTTGGGAGTCTTTGTACTGGAGGTGTACGAGGTTTTGGTCCCTTCCTCTTTTTCCATTCCCTTTGTAGGTAATTTCTGAGTCAGAAAGAAGGCACAAAGAAAATCAGCTGTAAGCACAAGCATCATGGCACAACAACCCTGCCCCTTTTCTTCTAGGGACAAGGTTCAACCTGCAGGATATTGATTAAGTCACTTTTTTGTGTACTACAGAAATGTTCTGTAGCTTGATGGACCATGGAAGGGATAGGAATTTAGGTAATGGTTTTAGAGTGCTTATCAAATCTATTACCTAGCAATCCACAGTTGTGGAAGACAAAAGTTCTGAACATTCATGGGAACACTCAAGCTGCATGTGTTGCAGCATACACTACAGCATATGTTGCAGTTGAGACAGCCACTACTATACACAGAGTACCACCACACAGTTTCAGAAAGCTTCAACCCATACAGAGTAACACCATACCACACCAGAAGGCTTCAGGTGTCTACCCATACAGAACATCATTCCACCTCAGAGGCTGCAAGCATATGCCCTTCTTGTTCTTTAGCCCAGTCTTTTATGCCCCTCATGTTGATGCATTGCACCTGTGTGCCCTCTGCTCCCTTTGGTGATTGGCAGTGCACCTCGGCACGCCATGGCTCATCACCTTCAATGCTGCTCACCTGCCCTGCACAGCTGTAGCCCACTGGGGATGAATTTTGGCCACAGCCCCTCTCCCAAAAACCACAACCTACATGCATGCTTTGTAAATGTAAACTTCACTTCTCAGCCTTTACTAGCTATCATCCCATTAGCAAAAGTGTCCATTTAGATCTCATTTGTGTAGAGCATCTGTCTTCATGATGTTCAAGCTTTGGTATGGTCCATGTTTGAAGACTCTCATATCTAAGTTAACTCACTGGGTTTTATGATCAAAGGTTAGATCATGTAGTCAGGTAATAGGGAGAACAACAGGAAGCATAGGCACTTTTACTTGAAAAGAGACTGACTGGCGTAGGACGTTTATCTTAGGAAAGGATAAACCAGACATAATAAACAGATATGACCGAGTCATGCATCTTTAGTGAATTTCAGCAGTTCCAGCTGGTGTGTTAAGGAGACTTATTAAAGCCTTTTCTAGTCTTTCTGGCTGGATATTATAACAGTACTTGTAAAACTAAACTCAATGCAAGTAGTGGTTATTTCAACCCCTTTATTCCCTCCCAGAAGTGCCAAGCATAGGGAAGAAAATTAAAGGACTGAAAAAGCAAAGCAGCTCTTCTCAAGGCAGGCATACTTTAGAAATACATACTTAAAAACATCTTTAACAAAATGCCCAAGAGTTAGAGACATAACCAGACCAAATAGCCTGGGGAAATGTTTGTTACCATGGTGTATTCTGCAAGCATATTCAAGGTCCCTTGAGACAGAACAATATCATGTACTCTCCTTCTAACCCTGCACCACAGAGCAACAGATAGGTTGTTGGTTCTGACACCTTTCAATGGAAATTCAAAACACTGCAATTTTCCTGTTTACATTACAAAGTTAATTGTAAAATTGATGCAGACTGAATGCTAACAGAATGGTTTGTTATGTTTTATAATACTATGCATTTTAATCAAATGATCACCTGCCTATACATTTTGTGCTACTTCCAATGCCTTGATTTATATCTCTAGTGATTTATATCTCTATAATTCTTTGCCAATCCTAGATCAAAATAACACCAAAACCCCCCAAGTATTTGTGACCATTTGAATATTGCTTGCAGTATTTTTGCTTTCATTAGGTTTGCTAATGTACACAACTGCAGCAAACCAATTACTCCAAAAGGGATTGTTGCCTCGTCTTTACTACTTGTTGAGAGTAGTAAAGACAAAAGACGGAAGCAAGAGTTCAGAGTACACCAAATCAGGGGATACAATATTAAAATGCCTAACATTGCTAAATAACACAGGGTCTTTACCCAGTTGTGCATTTCAGCTTTGTACAGGGAGGTGCACCTTCGGATGTCCACTTACTTCTAAAGAACACCTCAAAAAACCCGTCCCATGTTATCACATTCTCCCAGGACAGATACCCACACTCACAGACTATGGAATATCTTCTGGAGGTCTGTTTACAACAGGTAACGTAGCATGACTTAGGGATTTTGTCAGGGGATCATACTGTCTCTGGACTCATGATGCTCAGGAGGGCTGGCATTAGTCTTGCTGACAAATATGAAATGGAGTGCAAACCTCCTAGAGGAGGTGCCAGGGGAAGACATGTGCTATCAGTGAAACTGTGCAGGATACAGGCCTTCCTCCAAGATCATCACCCCAAAAGTGAAATGCCAGTTTTACAGCCAGTAAGCTGGTAAGTAGTATTTCATTATGTGACATTCTGCAAAGAAAATTAGTGAGTAATATACAAATATAAAGAGGGTTTTTCTTTCAGAATTTGACTTAAATGCATCGATGACAGTGACTGAAACTCTGTTTTCTGACTGATCTGAAATTTAACCTCAGACTAAACTCTGATGTGTTCTGCCAGATGTGTCAGGATAACATATGGCTCTGCATTGTGCAGGCCAACCCAAGTGAAAACAGGAGATGGACTAGAACATTACAAAGACATGGTCCTATAGCAAATACTTATTTAAGCCATTTACTGGGGTTTAGGCAGTATGTAACTCTGTCACAGAGTTAATTATTAAAAAGGCAGCAGTTTTACTGTTGCCCTGCAATACAAGACTATAAAATGCAAAACAGGTAAACTTGCCATCTGGAGTGGTATGAGCTGAATACACAGGCACTTGCTACATTTAAAATGACAGCCCAATCCACAGGAGGAATTACTAGGAGAATAAAGCAGATGAATGCACTTTTGATCACTGCCTTGCATTTCCTAGTTCCATGTGCCCATGTTTGCCTACTCCAGGTAAGTGCTGGGTGTGCAGTGTGATGGTTAAAGGCTAGTGCTATTTTTAGCTGTGTACACATTGCAGGGCAGCAGAAATGTAGGACAATTCACACCAGCACGGCACAGGCAATTCTTGCCTGAGAGCATGCAGGTCTCTAACTGCTGCTTGAGCAGAGAGAGCAACAGTTCTGGCCAGGTCCTGGTATCAAAATCTGGTGCAAATATATATGCCCTCCAACATGAGCAGCCAAGTGGAATGGAAGTTTTTGTCTGGGGCTCCGTTTAAGCATGCAAAGGGGTGAAACAGGGCCACAATATGACCCTCAAGGAAGCCTCCCTGCCTTTATGACCTGAAAAACTTACTTCTGACCAATCTGTTTTAAATTCTGCAATTGTACTGGCTCTGGGTTCATGCAGAATGCAGAAAGACTCTCAGAAGGCAGGTCAACATCCATCTCAGCCTCCTTGCCTATGGCCCAGCAGCTATGGTCCAGCTAAACAGGGCCCCAAGCCAGCTCCAGAACCCTTTGGGGAACAGGCTAACTAGAGGTATTCAATCTGTTGACTGTCCATAATTGAAGGTCTTTGTACACTTTTCCTTCCCATAAGGACATTATTGTGCACTGTTGTCATCTTCAGAGACCTCTGTACTTCTGAAAAGTTTTTCCAGTATTTAGGCACAGAGGTTCTGAGATGCAGTGGAGCTGCCATTCTACATGGAATGGCACACAGGAGAGTCAGCAGTAATTTTTCTAGGGGTTTTGGGCAACGGAGCAGCTTTTGCTGCTGGGAGGAGACAAGAAACACAGCTGTAACCACAAGCTGGTCCTTGGAGGTGCCGGATGAGTTTGACGTCAGTGCAGAAGATGGCCTAGAAGGAGGGTAAGCATGATAGCACCAGGAGAGGGAGCTGAGCCCTGCAATGTTAAATGAACTATCCATGCACCTCAACAGGCAAAGAAAGAATTGTTGTTTGGGGTAGAGCTAAAAACAATGAGATGCAGACAGAAACCAAAAACATCATTAAGGCTGAATGTTAGGAAACATCTGAAATTATGAGTAAGTGGCACAGTTAAAAATGAAAACAAAGCAAACAAGCAAACAAACAAACAAAAATCTGTGCCTGACCTGCTATTTTACCATTCTACAAATTCTGATTTAACTGCAGAAATAGATGTTAAGTTGAATGGAGTTCCCACTGAGTTATCAACAGAAAGGCTCAGGGTGAGAAAGGTGATGGCTTAGCTACCTCTCCGTAACTGTCCACAGATTATTTCATGTCTTTAATGTTCTTTAAAGAAAAAAAACACTGAGTGCTTAGAAAATTAGAACAAAAAAATTCCCCAACAGAGGCATCTATTAAATTACAAAATGACCTCTCCAGGGAAGCCTCAAAAGTATTGTCACTAAATAAATCTAAAACCGAACAGCTTGAAATGTGTTTACTATAGGAAAGAGACCTGCATTTTCCCCAAGGAAAAGAGATGAAATGTCCTAAGGCTTCAATAGTCTTTTATCTCCAATTTTTTATCGCTCTTCTCTGATGCACAGGGGAGAGAGATGATTATTTAAACTCTTTTTTTCCCCTCTGGAGCTGTCTGGTGAAATGTGCTGACAGGTATTATCCATCGACCGTGTATTCCAGGTAATTCACAAGGCAGGCAAGCACGGGGGCCCACATTCCTTCACAAAAAGCAAGCACATGCTGGAGGAGGAGGCAGCTTCTCCTTGAGACCAAGACAAGCTGCCAGCCTTTGCCATTTTCAAGGCAGACCAGAAAAAAATGTTACCCAGATGCACATACAGACAGATGCACCCAGCAAGAAGCAAGCAACAGTTTCGTCAATCCTAGGCTGTCATGGGATTCTCAGAACAAAAGGAGGAGGCAACCTTCTCTTTTTCCTTATGGTCCTACTGGATCTGGTCCATAAAAAAAGAGAAGCTCTCTTCTTACCACTGACAAGAACCAGGACTGAAGTTGTTTATATTGCCAGTGGCAGAAGGAGAGGCAGGGGTAGGAGAAATGGAAATGAGAATTTAAAGAGCGAAGTCAGCTGGTGGAACAAGGGATTCAGACAATTCCACAGCAACAAGAAGCTCAGTTGTTTTGGTTCTTATCTCCCATTACCTCAAAGCTACATCCCTGGGTGGGATGTTATGGATTGCAGTCCCCATACTGTGGGCACCTCACCTCACAGTTATATCTGCCCTAAAAAACTATGGAGTGGACTAGAGGTTCCAATGAAGATCATTATAGCCTGCAGGTAAGAGCTGCCTCGAGTGCCCTGTGAGCCCTGAGAGGCACTATCAAGTCTGGAGCAGGATTCCAGAGTCACAGAGCAGCCGCTGTTACAGTGAGTACCAATTATACTGGAGGAAGGTCCTTTGATTGTGTGATGTGAGGATGATATGTGGGCAGCCCTTTGAGGAGATTCAACTCCTGTCCTCCAACAGAACTGTTCTGTGGCTTAGCAAGAATGAGAGGTGACATGGCGGCAGACACTGTCTGAGGGAGGGAGCTAAGATCCAACACAGGAGATGTCATCAAGGGCAGCAAGGAGGATAAAATGCATATTTTTTCTTAAGTTGTATGCTGCTTCAATACTTCTATTAAGTTACATTTTCTATCATTACTTGATCACCTGTAGGTTTTTGTAGCAAATGCAAAGTACAGCAAAAAATCCAGAAATAATTTAATGCTCTTGCAAAGATAAGTGGAGTATATAAAAGTTCTTTTTCAAGAGTACACACATGAACCTTTAGGATAATATGTTAATAAAAAGCTGCCATCTCTGCTTAGCAGTAAAGGGCTCATATTTTTTTCCTCTGCATAAAGCAAAATGTCAGATGTTGTACAGATATTCTTCAGACATGAAGATGTTTGCAGACCACATAAACCTTCGGGGCAGCAGGACAGAGAAATATAAATTGAGACTCCTCAAATGATGTCCTCATTCCAGCTACACTCTGTAGGCCAGCACATGGGAGCAGGTAAGAGTTTATAAACTCCATTTTCTAAGGCAATCAGACAAGTAGTTCAGAGGCAGGCAGGAATGAAAGACACTGATCACTTCATGCAAGATACTTTGGTGCAACCTGCCACTACAGAGTCCCTAATGAAATTTTGCCATGCAGCATCAGCAATAGCTAATAAGGATGGATGGTCATTTTCTCACCTTGATTTTTAATCTTCATGGGCTTTTAAAATAAATTACCCAATCCCAGAATTTGCAAACAAGTCATATGCTGTTGGTAAATCCAAATCTCCCATCAATGCTTGTCCTACTTTCTGGGATGAAGTCTCAGTACTCAGTACAAAGTTGGAAGCCAAGTATCATAATTTAGGAAGAAATTTGAGCTGCAGGTCAAAACCCAAGATGCTTAAAAGGGGAATATTTGACAGGGGGAAGAAATCTCACATTACAAGATCTCTACAAGTTTGACATCAGAAATGAATCCAGAACTCTATTTCTCAGAGTACTCAGGTACTCAAAATACTTATTTCACAGTGTAACTGTGCAGGATACAGGTTATATCTTAATGGCAAACTACTTGATAGCCAACAGCTGCACTATGACAATTAGAATCAAAGTTTCATTTGTAGATCTCTTTATATTGAGTGAAATTTGTCGTTAAAATTGTGAAAACTATCTGCAAATTTGACTGATGTATTAGAAGATTTTTCAAAAAGTATATTTAAACTAAACTAGAAAATCAGGATACATTCTAATAAAACCATGAGATTGTTGTAAATTGCATACATTTTTTTAAATTACAGGCTTTGTTATGATAAGTTAAATTCATACTTTTTTTTTAATTAGAGGCTTTTTTTATGATAAGTTAATATTCATATTTGCTCAGGGAAAATAAAGTCACGAGTACATGTGCCAAATCTCATTACAAAGACATATGATTCAAATCATATTCTAAAAATAACAACAAATCTCGTTTTATTGCAAGTTTCTGGTAGCATATCCATGTTACAAGGCAAACCAAAATAGAACACATTTTGAATAAAGCCTCCTGAAATAACTGAATTAAATATTTACTGTATGAAATGGATGAATCACTAACAAACAACTTCTCAGTTTTTTCTTAATAACCAGTGATCCATTCACCTTCCTTTCTTTCAAAAACATAAAGTGTAAACAACTTTCCCCAAATCGTATTGATGTACTAATAGCAAACATCCTGAGTAAAAGATTCATATTTGACTGAAACATCTAAATCATAGGGATGCCTTTTCAGAATTTTATCACGTTGTTTCACTTCCTACAGCTCAAATAAGCAATTTACTTTCTTGCAAATAAACGGATAAGGAAAACACACAGGATTGACTTTAGAGAATTTCTGAGCTATTTCACCCCCACAGCTTTTTGCTCAGAGTTCTAAGTGTGTGATGACTACATTTTTAGGAAGGCATTTGGATGTACTTTGTTCAAAAGTCCTGGTATGGCCGAAAGGACATAACTAGGAGTGATGCCAACTGTTACTGTCACTGAATCTTTAACTTGCAATCACTCAATTTCTTTAACTTGCAATCACACAATATTAATCTTGATTTATTTATTTAAAAAAAAAAAAAGGAGAATGCTACTAAGTCTCAGTAATGGTAAAGGTGAAACTGGAACACAAATCTCATAGTACCTATATGCCTTCTCCACTTTACACTCACCTTGCCACTGCCCACCTTGATCCTAAAGTGGCTGGCCTCTCGCCATATATAAGATTTTATATACACTGGATCCTTTCTCTTTGTTACTCCTAAAAGCAGTTTCACCCAGTTGTCAGGTCTGCCTTTATTTAACCATTAGTCACTGACCATTTATGTGTTGTTTATAGCTCTGGGGGCTCAAGTATCATCCCATGTTCTCTACTGACATCTCAGATCTGTACTTCTCTGCAGTGCATCCAGTAGCTTTCCTTTTGAGACCTGTGCCATGATACCATGTTTATAGTTCTCTACGCCACAATATTTTGCTAGGGCCCTGCATTCTGCTTTCCACAAAAAATAACCACTTATTAGTCTCAGCTAAATTAAAATTATGGTTAAATCACACAAAGCTAAGCAAAAGCAGAACAAATTGTGTAACAGTCACCTGGTTACAGCTGGAAATTGCTGCTCCAGCTAAACAAGCTAATACAAAATTCCAGACAGGCCAAGACAAGCCCAGACAAAGGCATAAGTCCTGAGGCCTTACAGAGCTCCTGCAGACCCTCTGGGCTGTTACAAACACAGCAATGTGTGTTACCATGAGTACAGTAAATACTGAGCTGCAGGGCTATGCAGAGTTTGGGTGCATGAGAGCCTACAAATGTAGTCCATCCTGGAAAAGCTCAGTCACGTAGTCACAGTGCCTCACAGCCAGCAAAGGGAACCTGGGTCAGCCAGCCTCTTCTTTGCAGTCACTTCCATCTCACCTGTAATTAATTGACTTCTCCTAACCAACAGTGGTACCCAGCCAACTGGAGACTATTGTTTCATTCCTACCTTGATGAAAGCCAGCCTGCTTTAGAGAAGGAAAAACTTGTAAGATTTCTTTTGCTGGTTACTGGCTTTTCCATGTACTTTAGCCCAGGCAAGAGCATACAGGGAAATGTTTCTTTCTCAGCCTGGATGAGCTGGATCTGGCTTAACACTGATCCATAAATGGGACCGTAGACCTAGGAGCAAGTTTAATTGGGTTCTATTCCCAGTTTTTCAGCAGTTCCTTGCATGTCCTTGGGGAAGCCACTGGTAATCTGTTTCTCCTGCTAAATTGAGGAAGTATTGTCCCTTAAGCCATTATGCCAAAGCAGTTCAACAGCTATAGATAAAATATGCCATTTAAATGCACACTAGTATTTTATTATCCACAAAACTCACCTCCAAGCCAATTTTGTAATTTCTGACACAGACCCTTTTAACTTGCACTGAAATGCTGCATCAGGCCTGAATGCCAGATCCCAGTGAACAGTCACCTGAAGCAAGCACCGCATGTATGGCTGGATGAGCTGCAAGAAGGAAGCTGCTCTACCTTCCTTGATCCCATTTTCAACTGCAATTCAATCATATTCAATCTGGAAGTGAGCTTTGGGATGTTGTGCTTTTCACCAGCATTCTTCTGGGAGAAGCCTGGGGGAAAAAAAAAAAAAAAAAAAAAAGGAAGGAGGAAAAAAACTCATAATACTTCATGCTGTAGCTCCTTCATTTTTCTTTGCTTTGTCCTGACCTTGCCAGCTTCAAGTCGGCTTCAAAACAGCTCCTGCTGTGCAGCTCCCTATGACACACTACCTAGAGCAACTCCTATGCCTCATAAACACGTGCTGTTTGTGCTCACTTCACTTATTCTTCATTTTAGACCAGACTGAATAGAACTTGGAAGCCAACAAAAATTCAGCTTTATTTAACTGGAGGTTCAAGGTCACAAACACATCCAATTTAATGGACTTCCAGGGAGGATTTCCTTAAACCCTTGGCTACCCCTATCTTGATTGATCCAGCTCCCAGTCACACTGTCATTTTTATTTTGCTCTAAAACAAAAATGCAGAGATACCTATATTCACAATCACTTCTCACTCCTATGGGACAAACTGTCAAAAGATACTTAGGTTATCTACCCACTGATACTTGAAAAGCAACTCCTCATTAGGCCTGCAAGTACAAGTGGAGTCTTGGAGTTACCACAGGGAACAAAACACAACAAAAAAAAAACCCAAAAAACACCTCAAAATTTTTTGTTTAACATAGTTAGCCTCCCTGCCAGGCTAGTGGAGAGTTATGAATATTGTTATAAGCACTGACATACTACCCCATCCTGTTTTCTGCAATGTACCCTCATGCTTTGTGCTGCTGATGTGTGTCCTTCAGGCTGCAGTCAATGTTAAATGTTCATGAACTTTCATAAATTATAAAATTTACAATAACTGCACATTTATTATTGGATATCTCAGATTTATACTGATCTTTGCAAAACATGGTATACCTTTAGCAATTCTTTACTATATCATTTATAAGAGATTATGTCAACAGGTGATTGCTTCTATTAGTGGTTATTCTAGAAGTAGAAATTACTGAGGCATGTAGTTATTACATGAGTGGTTTGTATTATAGCTATATACTAAGAGTTTTCTTGAAGTTATTACCTAAATACCCTGATGCTATTTATCTTCTCTCTCTTCACAATAATTCTTCAACTTATCTTCTCTTTTTAGGGCATTTGTCATGTCCAATTGCTCAAGTTAACCAGTTTAACCTAGGTGCTCCCAAAAAGGGTCCATCAACTCAGCACAGAGACACTAAAAGCACAAAAAGCCCAAACTGCAACTTTCATTCATTTTGCCCCAAACCAAACAATTCCTGAGGGCTGCTCTCAAATGGAAACAGCGACACATGATTTAGACACTCTCATGTGTTTCACTTTACTAGAGTTTATACAGCTTTTTTTTCAAGGAGTTGCTTATGACAGCTAATGAAGCCAGGCCTGCACAGAGAAAGGATATTAAATGTCACAGAACAGAGGTGACTCAGCCCATGTAGCCATGTACTCTACATGTCCCTGTTCAGCACTGCACATTTCTAGCACTCTCTCCAGTTTATTTCTAAGTCCTCCTATTCAAAGGTCTTCTATAATTAGTCCAAATGCAATTAATTCATAGAGCACCATTGTTTTCCCATGTTTCAAAGGAGTTTTTCAGGGCTGTTACTTACTCTGAATTGATTGAGCATGGGGATTACTTTATCTCCAGGGGAAATGATGATCAGCATTTCCCACCCAGTTCCAGAGCTGTCTTTAACAATTTATCTTAATAACATCTTTGTGTTTTGAGTCAGAAGGAAAGAGATCAAAGAAGTGAACACAGCAGGCATACTCTCAGGATTAAAATTGGCCAGAGGCAATCAGCAGAACAAGTAAACAGCTCTTCAGCAGTCTGAAGGAAAGCCTCATCTAACGTGAACATTTTTGTGTCCCTGCAAGCTCTCACCAGTTAGCCCTGTTGGCTTGGAAGGTCACATCTGCTGCTCATGTTATTTCTTGTCATCATCCCATCCGTTTTTCACCCTTGAACTTCATTAATAAATAACATTACATCAACTCTTTTGGTACCATAACAAGACAGCAAAGACCTGTATTCCTTAAGGAAATGGACTGATGTTACAATTACACCATGCTTCACTTTAAAACCCGAGCCCTGATGTGCGGAGAACTCCTATGTCTGTCTGAGATGTAGGGCTCAGTCTCCCCAGGATATGATTTGGGGCTTAAATGGTCAGTGTATTCCAGTGTTTCAAAATGATCCCATTTCACTTTGGCAGGAATAGCACACAGAAGGTGGAGGAACCTATGTTCTGTCCAATACTTGATACATCTCACTTGGTACCTTGCCACTCTGATGGTCCTTCCTCTGCTCTCATCTCTCTGAAAAATGAAATTTCTTTGCTCTAAAGTTGGCCCCACATCACAACTTGAACAGAACAGAAGGAAATCAGAAGGAAAATGAGAGAGACTGCACTCCTTGTCTTTCTGCAGCCTAAAACATAACTCCTGCTTCTTTTCTTGACTTTTATACTGAGAAGATAGAATTGATGCAAAGGAGCCATCCAAAGTGTTCATTTTAGCTTCCATAAGAGCTTGATTTTTAAAGTGGACTTTATTCCTAGTGAGTTCAGGAGCCACTGCAATCTAGTTTAAAAGAAATTTTACTGTTTTTTTTTTCTTTTTAATCAATGGGCATTACGCCTATCCTGTGTTCTTATCTTGCTCAAAGCCAGAGGTGGACAGAATCAGCTCAAATTTAATTGTGAATCAATGCAAACAAATATCAGGCCATGTGTCTGGGAACAGCAGAGACACATTTGCTGTGAAACAAGGAGTCATCCTGCTGAGAAGCACCTCTGATCATAGGAAGTTCCAGCCAGATCATCTGCACCACTGCTGTAACAAAATAAGCACTCCTACCTATGTAAGAGCACACTGAACACAGAATTCGGTATTTGGTGGTGATGGGGCTGTTGCTGACACACTTAATCCCAGACCTCAGTTTTAAAGTATTGGAGATATGGAAATGCATCTGCAATTTTTGAGTGCTGTCAGGTTTGCCAGTCCTCTCATCTTTCCTCTCTTGCCCAAGCTTTCTGCACACTGTGGGTGTCTTCCCTGCTGACAGCCATCCTGTGATGCAGCCCTGTACAAGGGAACAGAAGACTCCAGACACCTTTTTAAAAAAGATGACATTGGGCAGGTGCAAGTGTTCTTCTGCTAAAAGTTTGTCTGAAAGGCAGAGAGCAATTCAACTAGTCCCTTCATAGCTGCTGCTAAGAAAAGAAAAAGGAGGGAAGTCAGCCCTAGCCCAAAATAAATGGGCAATTCTGTCTCCACAGGACTCCCTGATGAGTGCTGTACCCCAGAGCCCTGCTGTGACACATACCTGGACAGAGATAAGCTAAGCTTAACCTGGGAAGCTTTAAATGATAAACTAATCTTCCTCCTGGGTCACAGCCTTACTAAAGACTAGAATTTGAGGGAACTTTCATGAAAAGCCTGTTGCAGTGCTGGAAGGCAGCTCACAGAGCACAGCTGATGGGGTGAGGAATGCAGCCCCATGGCATGTACAGGCTCCATTCTGACACTACCTGCCATCATGGGGGAGCCCAGCACTGACTCTAATGCTTCCTTTACAAAAACATGGGGGGACAAAAAGATATTTTCATTTTTCTTTTATGCAGTGCTACTGCTTGGGAAAAGCTAACTTTTGAACCTAGTGATTTTATTCCTCACTCACTTCCATCTTTCTTAAATTCATTGGCAAAAATAGGCCAGAAAGGTAGAAAACTAATATAAAAATATTGCCTTCTCCAGACTGCTTCTGACAGCTGAGAAAGTGACCAATGTCTGGCCATTGTTTTTTAACCAGCTAAACAGCTAGCCATTGTTGGGGTTTATTTTCAACCAGCTAAAAAGGCCTGTCAGATTTATCACGATATATAGAGTTCTTCCATTCATGTCGAATCAAACAGCCACTGGGCTCTTTGGAGCTACCACCAGGCTGACTAGAGCATCTACAGAACTAGACGATCAGCCCTAATTACGATTTCCCAGGACAAAGTAGCTTTAATCTCCATGCAAGACATTTGTCAACCCTATTTAACCAGGGAGGAAATTGGGCAGACGAAGTCAGGGTAATTAGCTCTTCTCTTCCCCTTGATATCCTGTTCAAGGGAGTAATTACAGAGTATGAAAACCATTAGCAAGCTTCTCAAGCCATGCCACTAGCACAAAGAGAAAAATTGTGCCCTGCTCATGGCCTTCATATGAGTGATTTCACTCCTTCATGTGTCTCACTTCCTGGCCACACTCAGACAGTGGGAGGTAGATTAACTTTCAGCTACATCACCAAAATTAACATTTTTCATCATTCCAAAGACCTGCAATAAGTTTTGCTTTGTAGGTCATGTACCATAAGGTGTCTTTCCTAGACATTGGACCATTTTTATGGCACTTCATTGATATCTCAACAACTTGTGTCATAAAACACAAACATCAACACCAAGGAACATTGTCATACCAGTGTCTATACAATGGGAGGGTGACTTCCCTGCCAGAATCAGGCAATGTATTTCTGTGGTGTAAAGCTGAAACTGAGGTTTCAGTCGCAGTGGGAAGGACATTCTGAAGAATGGACAAACCCTTTCCAAGCCCTGGTTGGGCTGCTCATTTTCTGAAATATAGTTGCTCATAACATTTTCTTGGGAAATTCTGTACGTAATAGGTTTTCTTTCTGGTGTGAAAAGCAGCTCTTGGAAAGTGATATATTCTTTTGACTTTTTTTCCCCCTACGTTATTAAGAGAAAAGAGGAAAAAACAAGGAGAAAAATACAAAGCCACTAAACAGGGAGGGAAAAATTATGAAAAAGGCTTCTACTTTGAAGAGCAACTAGAAGCAATTTTGGGGTTTTGATTTATTTTTTTCATAGAAATCATGTGCTTGGTTGGTATAATACCAAACAGAGACATGATATGGTGTATAGCTGTAACGGGTAGTATCTTTGTAGTAGAAACTAATTTACCTGCAAATCCCCTTTGTGTGTGTGTATGTGTATATATGTAAATCCTCATTCGAGGAAATGTTTTTCCAGTAAGTTTTGAGTATTTGAGGAAACACAATGGAAACAAACGTCACTCACAGTACAGTACCCCTCCCCTTACGGTTATTAAGGAAACCAGAACAGCTCTAAAAACCAGAGCCATTGATGCGCCGTGCGCCAGGCGCGGGGCGGCTCGGCAGCTCCGCAGGGACGCTCGGCCGAACTCCCGCGCTCCGGGGCGGGCGCGGCTCCCTCCGGGCAGGGCGGCCGCGGCCCCGCCCCCGCGCGCGCCGCTGGCGCCACCTGCCGGCCGCGCGCGCCGCCCCTCACGGCCCGCCGGGCCCGCCGCCGCACCGCCCCGTTCTCTTTCTCTTTCTTTTTACTTTTCCCATTCCCTTGGGAATAAGAACGGCGCGCCGGCCTGCAGCCACACGGGCCTGCCACCTCCCTGGCCAGCGTCGTCGTTGTCTCGTCGGCACCGGCGATTTCCGCTGCGGCCAGCAGCCCCCTGAAACCATCCCAGCAAAGCGCTGCTCACAGCCACAGAGCGATCCGAGCTGCTTTTATACGGGGATTTGCAGTTTTACCTCAAATGCACCTTTATCACATGAAGTTGCCCGCTCATACTCTCAATCCACACCTTACACTTCTTTCTGGGATTTTTCCCCGCTTTCTCTCCTCCTGGCCCTGGTGCCCTGCCCTTTGTCTGCATTTCCCTCATGCAGTGTCTCCTCACCTTGCTTAAAACCCTGCTGCTCTTCAGGAATCCTCAGCTGCACCAAACCTGCTCTTGACCAACTTTAAGCTCTTGAACATTTACCTGAAAAAAAATGACAAAATGTCCATTTCTGAGAGCTTTTTCATGATTTCCATCCCTATATAGGTCCTTGAACACCCTTAGCAGGTCCCTTGATCATCTGTAAACAAGGGAGGAAAAAACCCAGCTCCAACAAACATTTCTCTAACTAGAGGTTTAGCTAATGGCTGTCCCCACACCCCTTCATTCTTCAATCTTGTTACCTCAGATTACACCAGAAACCCTCATCTGCTACTGTGCATTTGCAGTGCCAATCTTGGTGCACAGAAGTGTAAACAATAAATCCCCAGTGGAGGTCTCACCCAAGAGAGTAATGAAACCCCAGTGAGAAGTTACTTGTTACAGAATAAAACGAGGGGGTGTTGAGTGTTGGACAAAAAAGACAACACACACATGTTGGGAGATCTAGCACATCATAGCCCAGGAGATGTACACACAGGGCATGATCCCTGCAGGGCTCACCTTTGCCAGGGAACTCTGGCAGGCCATACCTTTCCAGAAAGAAAGAGAGGCTTGGGCCAGGCTGTGGGCTTGGATCTTTTCCCTTCACTTACCCCAGGAGTACTGTGAGGTTTCTACTTATTGCTGAGAGGACTAGGCTGGCTGAAACACCAAAATATATGGCTGGGAAAGCTGGGGCTGTTCAGCCTGCAGAAGAGGAGGTTGCAAGAAGACCTCACAGCAACCTTCCAGTACCTGAAGGGTCCTACAGGGAAGCTTGAGGACACTTCATCAGGAGCTATAGTGAAAGGACAAGGAGTAATGGATACAAACTGAAAGAGAGTGAATTTAAGTTAGATATTAGAAGAAGAAGGTTTTAGATATTAGAGGAAGACTTTTTTTTTTTACTGTGAGGGTGGTGAGACACTGGATGCCCCAACCTGGGCAGTGTTTGAGGCCAGGTTGGCTAAGGCCTTGAGCAACCTGGTGAAGTGAGAAGTGTCCCTGCCCATGGCAGGGGGGGTTGGGATGAGATTATATTTAAGGTCCCTTCCAAGCCTTAGAATTCTATGATTCTGTGATTTAAATGTGCATATATTTGTCTTCATTCCCTCTCTGAGTAATTTTCTTCTATCTATGTGGGCACTAGAACTGTATTTGTGACCTGGAAACATGATTTTTCATCTAAAAATCCAGAATAGTGTAACAGAGATATCACCAAAACAAGAACCATAAATTTTATATCATCTATGCCACCTGAAAGATTAACTATATTGTTCATTCAGGGAGACAGAAAAATACACTAGAATATAACCTAAAGAATATGGTTATAGCCCAGTATTTCCTTTTCCTCACAGCACTCCCATGCCCTGCTGTCTCCATGAGCAGAGAGTATTATATCCAAACCTGCTTGCAGAGCCCAAATTCATAGATCATAGATGCACACAACTTTGTAAAAAATACACCATTAAAAAATAAAAGCTTACAGAGAATGTACCCTGATTATCTCACTGCAAACACTTTACTAAAAATGAAAAAAAAAAAAAAATTGCCTACTAACTTTTCCAAACCACCATGCTGTCAGCTATGCCCACAGCCATGTGTTTTACACAGAGCTAATAGTTAATTATAATTTAGCATGAGATAAATAATGTCCACATTAGACTTACTGTGGTTACCTGCTGTTACCCTCATTAAAACTGACCACTCAGGCTACCTTGGTTCTGGAGGATCTGATTGCTGAGACCTTTTCTAAAGAAAGAAGAGGGACAAATACAAGGTTCACCATTTTGAGTGTTCTGCTGGTGGTAAAAGCAGCAAAAAAATGATATGTCAATGCTATTTAATTCTACTTGTCCATAGTATATGTATGAGAAAAGAACAAAGATTCTCATTCAGTCAGAAATTAAAATGTGGAGAGGAAGAAGAAGAAGAAAAAAAATATCTCTATACCAATAGCAGTCCCTTTTCTTGGAAAAAAGAAATAAAAGATGTAGAGAAGAAAGAAAGGGGAAGTTTCAGGTTCTGTGTAGTTACACACTTTTCTGACACTGCATTTGCATGCCAGGCGAAGAAGATAAAGAGCGACTGGATTTATATTCCTGGCTGGTCTTTATATTGGTTTGAAGGACTATTTGGTTATACTAACAATGATTTACAGACAACAACTACGAAGAAGAGTTCAAAGGTGTCCAATTACAATCTAATTCTGCTCTGCTAAAATTAAATATGGAAAGGAATTAGTCCAGCACCTCGCCAAACTCTTTGCTGAGGTAGATACAGGGGTAGATTCTTGTCCTTCACAAAGGCAACAGACATATATCATTAAAAGTGTGCACAGCAAATGGAGACTGAATTTGAAGCCTTGTCCCAAAATGGGGGAAAGGGAGGAAAAGGAAGAAATAACTTTTTTCCCTCCACTACTTTGTCATGCAGAAATACAATTTCTAGAGCTCCTTCGTTATCAAGCTTTCCTGAGCACATCAAAAGATCTTTGTTAATTGCATTTACTGCGTAAGAGGCAGACCAGAGCTGCTACCGAGGACTGAAACCAGCCAGTCTGAACAAAGTCGAGCTAGTTCAGAAAGCAGCATCAGCCTGTAACACACAGGACAAACAGTGACACGTTCAGCCTGCTGGAAGACAACCCACATGGCTATCATTTGTAGGCTTCAGTGGGTGCTTTGCCAGCAAGGAAAAAGAGACTTTGAAAAATTGGAGGGATTCTAAAAGGAAATGTCTGCACTTCTGAATAGCTGCATGCTGGGAATATCACTTCTGGCACACTGGGAATATCACCTCTTTCATGCTGCCCTGCTTTTTCCCAGCTCCCTCTTGTCATGCAAGACAGGATCTAAAATGGATCAGTCAGGGTAACTAACAGGAACAGAACAAGGAACAGAAAAGGACATGGACAATGTCCACAGACAATGGATAATGAAGGACCTCTTTTAGAAGCTACGATATGAGGCAGTGAGGTCATGGGCTCATTTTGGAGAGTGGAGAGAGAAGCAAAAGTCTTGGAATAGCAGGGAATCAGAGTCATTGCTATTTACTGAAGATGAAGATTATCTTTTCAGAGAGAGAAGACAGACATCTCCTCAAGCAGCTATCTCATCTAGGAAATGACACTGATAATTTTCAAGTTTATTTAACTTACAAAGAGACTGTGAAAAAACACAGAGTATCAGAACAAATTTGAACCATCTGTTTGATCATCTTGCAAACTGTAAACATTGTCTTTGAGAAAATAATCTTTCTTCAGCATAACAATATGCATGGATGGATTTGACTAAAATCTGGATAAAAAGGAAAAAGGAACTTCTGCTAAGTCAAATGGAAATTAACCAGAGCACAAGTCAATATTTAAATTATTTTAAGTAATCCTTCTTCTTTCGTCAGCTTCTTGCAGGAACATCCAGGAATTTTTGCTCCCTTCAGCTTTCATCCACACTTCCCTGGGCACTTCTACTGAGCAGCAGAAATTATTTGCCACACTGTTTATCTATTTAAAGCCATTATATGCAAATACCTTAACTGGCCCTGTCGTTCCTTTTTTTTCATATAGGTTCTGTAGCATCTACATCTGTTCTTTCCTGAAAGTATACAAGTTTTAAATTACTGCACTGCAATCCAAATTATTATCAAATTATTGGATATTTTTGTCTTGTCTGCATAATGTGCTTTTAAACTGTTTATTATGATCCATAATGCAGAGTTCAGAGAGAATGCCTGCCTATAAAGCAGACGCACTGAACCTGCTTTCTTCTCCTAACTCAAAGCCCCTTATCAGCAATGTCACTGGATTAAAATAACAAAGAAAGCAGTTCCTGTTAACACCCACTGGCCACACTGATAATTCAAATTTAGCCTTTTCAAACAGCCTATTTGTTGCTCACAACAATAACATTCATTTCCTAGATTAAAAAAATAATTCAATACATGTACAGCATCAACATGAATATAAAACACTTTGGAAACAGCATAGAATCTGACATGTTGCCAGTCTTGGATTTATGGGCACAGAGGTTCAAAACAGTAGCAGAAACTTCTTTCAGAATGTGTTCATTTATATCCACACATTGCACATCAGGCCATGCTAATTAAAATATATAAATTTGCAGAAACAGATAATTATCAGTACAGTTAGAGCATGGATGGGTCAACCCAGCAGAGACCAGCTAGGGTCTGCAGGCCAGACCCAGGCTGCAGGAGGATGTTTCTGCCTGGCCCAGAGCCCCTTTCCCGCAGAGGAGATGGGGAACAGCTGCTCAGGCAGAGTGCACAGAGCGATCACCCCAGAACCTCTGCCTGTGCCTGTCCAGAGCCCAACCCAAAGGGGCTCTTGTTCAGGTGAGGAAGGGGCAAGGTGCAGACATGTTCTCCTACACATCTCCCTTGCTTGGGAGTGACCTTCTGCTGCCATCTCAGGACAGCAGCTGTGAGTGGGACATGCTGGGTTGGCTTGCAGCTCCCCAGATCAGGTCACCATGAGTTGGCTCCTGGGATCCCTTTCACCATAAGCCGCAGGGTTTCCCAGTGTGAGGGCATTATTCAACCTTAGAGAAACTACAAAAATATTTTGAGCCATTATGACTCTTTCTGTCACTGATCACAGCATGAAGTTTCCAAGTCTCTTAAAGTATGATGTTCACATCTCTACCAATGTAAGCCAGTAAAAAAACAGGATGACATCATCTTTCCTAACATAATCATGGACATATTCAGGCATTGTTCACATCAACATGAAATGTGTGTGTGGGAAGGTTGGCACCTTTTTCATTTCTGATCACATTCAGCTGCCTCCTAAGTCATTCACACAATCAGACCTTTTATGAAGAACCTTTAGAAATATATATTTACTCAGGAAAAAATAAAATCAAGGCTATGAAGCTCATTCACACTAAATGCCAACAACATGGAATAGAGAGACAAAGAAGCATAAACAGATGACAGCACCACAGGCTAAGTGAAACCCAAGTTAAAGAATCAAATGTTGCAGAGCTGACCATAAATTTTGAAGAAGCCAACCACGAAAAAATTTGCTTGCTTTTAACATGCAATTTGTAAGCACTGGGAGCTCCTGCTAACAGTGGCACTACCAGTAAGGTCTTTCCTCTTCAGATCTTACAAGCCTACACAAGTGGTGTTTTTTGACTGTTTAGTAGCAGACTAACAGGGTATTATGATCATTTTATATGTGCTGCTAACTAATTATCAGTTACTAAGTTCATCAAATACTATACTGGTCATACAACTGAGAAATGTACACTCTTTTCTTAGGTATGAAACAGACCACTGTTCCAGTGAATTACAAATTGATCTTGGACAGTTTTCTCATTCTGCTGTAAACAAAGAAAAACACTGTCTTACTGATTTTGGTGTGTGCAAAGGGTTGGATTGCAAAACTGGTAATTTTTTAATAGCAAAAGAAACAGAAGCAGTTACCTACATAAATTCCAGGCTGATAGTCAAGTGGCTAATGCAGCTGTCGTGGCAGATATTTCTCAAGGCCTAAGTAAACTTTGACATGGAACATTTTGTAAAAATTTGCATGTCAGGAAGGTAATATAGCCACTGAGAAATGTGTGAGTATATAATAGGTTGAAGGCAGTTGACAAGAACACATGTTAAGGGGAAACTGAACAGTTTCAGATGAAGAAATTCTATCCTGGGTTTGGATTGGCTCACCTACAGCTTCTGTTACACTGGGGCCAGTGCAGTGTTCATGATCCTAAGCAAGAGGGCTCAGCTGTCTGAGACAAAGAGCAAATAGCAATTAAAGGAAACCATGGTTTAGGGATGTACTGCTCTTCACCTCATGTTTTCTGCCATTTAAACTTTATTTGGGTAAGGTAAAGGATTGCAGTCCCTGCTGGAAGAATTAAATTTCCCTCGTAGCTAGGGAATTTTCTAGATATACTCTCCACTGACTGTTACCCTTCATGAGCAAGGCTTTGACATTTTAGTAGATGCTTTCATGAAAACAGCAGTTCAATGCTCAAAGAAGAAAACCCAGTGGTAGGAATTCTAAGAAGAAATAAAGAACAATCGCTATACCAAAAGAGAGACAGTGCCAGTCTCCTCATGTCAAAAAGAAACAACAGAACTGGGAAAGTTTGATTATTCTTGCTAACATTTTAAAGACATAGAATGGCATCCTTATAGTCTTCAAAAACACCCAAAACCAGAGGTAACTGAAACAGTGTTATAAAAGTGCTGACCATTCAGCATCCTCTGCCACCAGAACTAGGCATGCTCAAATGAAAGCAGCAGGAACTAGATTCAGAAACACATCATCAGAAGCAGTTCACACAGTAGCTGCTTGCCAGGGAGCAGCTTGCATGTGCAGCTTTTGTGGGCTGAAAGGGCAGCTGGACTTGGAAGAGAGATCCATTGAAAGTTATTAAACAGTTAAACCACAACTAGCTCAGGAAATCCTGTGGACTGAAAATAGCTCACAGCAACAGTGATGTCTGGGGGAGTTACTGTATATTTTTATCCTGTTCTTATTCTCCCCTAGATACCCATTTCTGGCCACTCCTGGAGGCAGTCTGTCTCTTTTGTATGGTACAGTTCCCAGTACAGCCACTTTTCCATTCCTTGATCTCAGCCTCTCTCCCTAACAAATTCCAGTCCAGCCATGAACTCCTCTGCTTGACATGGTTTTGGCTATTCACATCACATACATGGGTATCTCCCACATCCTAAAAGAAACCAGCCATCCTTGCAGGAAGGAAAGTTAAAATCCTTGCCAATAACTATTACATACAGAACACAGGAAAAGGCCCAATGGGTTGTTTTGCTTGTTTTTTCTTCAGTAGATGAGTTCTATGATGAAGGGACACACAGATTTATCTCTGAGGAATACCACGTTAATGGAAACAGTCCTGGTTATAGTACTGTGTCTGCTTAATAAAACACCCTGTTTACCCATGAATAACTCTTGGGAGTCTCTAGTGCTGGGTGACAAAACAAACCATGTGTTAAATAAAGCCTTTTTGCAATGAGGTAGAAGCTGTTCCATCACCCTTTTCTCTCCAGTTCTTGCCAGCAGAACAGCTCTGCCATCAGGCTCTTTAACTTGTCCAGTTCAGCAGGATAAAAAAGCCCACTGGAGAGAAGGCAATGCAGTGATTGTGTTCAAGATATAGGGGCTAAAGCTTTGTCTTTCTAGGATAGAAAGGTCAAGGTCCAACCTGCTCCCTCTGCTATAAGCAGCCAGGCACATTGCAGTACCCAAAACACTGCCATCCCCATTAAAAGAGGAAGAATGTGGCAGATGAGGCATGACCAAGCTACAGATATCCATAGTCTTTGGTACTTGTACAGTGAGATGAATCATCCAGAGTGCCTTCCTTCAACTGCAGCAATAACGCCCAGCTCCTTATGCAATTCTTCAGGGCTTTGCTCCCATGGCTGGTATTCTCATTGCAGTTACCTAGAAGGCACAGTGTAATACAAACCCACAGTTGGAGGCAACAAGGAACTTCTGGAGACTGAAGTACCCCCAGGGACCAGGCTTCAGTTATCCCAAGTTGTCCACTTCTTGAGAAGGAAGTCCGTATCAGACACTCACAACGTTACCCGTTGGTCTGCCTGCTAATCCTGACCCAGAAGCCTTCAGCTGGCTCCTCCTCCATCCCACAGAAAGCTCAATGCACCCCTGCTGCACTCATGGCCAGGGCATCTCCTCGTCCTCATCCTCCTGTTTCAAACTCTCTGAAGGCTTTGATCCATCCATGGTGTATGTGAGCTACCTCACCAGACCTCTGTCATCTGAACTGGGTCACAGCCCTGCAACAGCATGCAGATGTTCAGTTTCTGCTGGTTGCTCCTCATGCTGTATGTGTCAGTGTATCAGCACTTCACCAAATTGGCCCATTTCAGCCCCCTTTTTTCCTTGATTCTGTTTATTTGATAACCTAATGAACCTGACAACTTGATGGTAGGTCACTGTATCCTCCTCTGTCACT
The DNA here is from genome assembly GCF_050655825.1 of Lonchura striata. Lineage (NCBI taxonomy): Eukaryota > Metazoa > Chordata > Aves > Passeriformes > Estrildidae > Lonchura > Lonchura striata. The sequence goes on from NC_140703.1 coordinate 68,967,008, forward strand.
CCTAGTTTCCAAGGTACATTGTTGATGCCCACAAGGAAAAGCACAATCCAAGACCACAGCAGGCCTCCCTAGATACCAGACTGGGTCAGCAGATAGCTGACAGGTCAGTCTCCCACTGCTGCCATAATCTGCTTTCTCCCAGGGCTACCAACTGAGTGAACCAGCAGTGTGCCCTGGTGGCCAAGAAGGCCAGTGGCATCCTGGCCTGTATTAGGAATGGTGTGGCCAGCAGGAGCAGGGAGGTCATTCTCCCCCTGCACTCGGCACTGGTGAGGCCACACCTTGAGTGCTGTGTCCAGTTCTGGGCCCCTCAGTTTAGGAAGGACACTGAGATGCTTGAGCGTGTCCAGAGGAGGGCAACGAAGCTGGTGAGGGGCTTGGAACACAAACCCTGTGAGGAACAGCTGAGGGAGCTGGGGTTGTTTAGCCTGGAGAAAAGGAGACTCAGAGGCGACTTTATCACTCTCTACAACTCCCTGAAAGGTGGTTGCAGTCAGGTGGGGCTTGGTCTCTTTCAGCAGGCAGCAACTGACAGAACCAGAGGTCACAGTCTCAAGCTGCATCAAGGGAAATATAGGTTGGATATTAGGAAAAAGATTTTCATGCAAAGGGTGATAAAGTACTGGAATAGTGTACCTGGGGAGGTGGTGGAGTCACCATCCCTGGATGTGTTTAAAAAAAGATTGAAAGACTGGATGCAGCATTTGGTGCCATGGTTTAGTTGAGGTGTCAGGGAACAGGTTGGACTCAATAATCTCGAAGGTCTCTTCCAATCTTGTAATTCTGTGATTCTGTGACTTAATACATACATACATACTGTATTAGTATAACAATGCATATGTTCCTGGTAGTGATAACTAAAAATCATCTAGAAGTAAAAATCTGATTTCAAGCTGCCTGCATATATGCAGGCATGGCTATATATATATATGTATATATATATATGTATGTATGTATGTATATATATGTCACAAATGTATGAGAGACTATTTTGAACTGACATCTAAAAATCTGAGAATAACCAATCCATTCATTTTGTATTTGTTATCTTCTAAACTATGCTAAGACTCACCAGCAGTGATACTAAATGACAGGTGGAATATAGTAGAGTGACCTAAATTTGTCAAGCCTATTTTGTGATTCCCTCTTCAAAAGCTATGCTGTTACAGGAATGGGGTCATACAATAATTCAGGCTGAAAGGGTTCTGAGGTCTGTAGGCCAAAATGTAGTTCAAGGTAGGGTCAGGCATGAGGTGAGGCCAAGTTGCTCAGGGCTTTACAGAGCTGTTCTTGAAAATCTCCATGAGAGACTATATTCTCCTTGGGCAACCTGATCCCATGCCTTAGTGAGCCCATTCTGGTCAGTTTGTCTTTGTAAGCTTCTCCCTGCCTTACACCCAGGTTCAGTGTCTGATTCTGTCTCCTGTCTTCCCACCACACGTTGCTGTGAAAAGCCTGGCCCCATCTTCTCAGTATCCTCTGTGCCATGTCAGCAGGCTGCTCTTCTCTGCTCTCCTTCCAAAGCTATGCTGAAAGCCCAGCTCCGCCAGCCTCCCCACACAGAGCCTGTGCTCCAGGCCTCACCATTGTGGCAGCTCTCCACTGAACTCACAGGAATTTATCAGGTTCTCAGGGTGCCAAACCTGAGCACAGTATCCAGATCTGATCTAATAACTACTGGGTAGAGGGGATAATCACCACCTACTAATTGCCTACCTGCTTTGCTCCTATTAATACATCCTACTGTGATGTATTAAAACCAACTTCCCCAGCTGATTTTCAACAGACCTCCTGCCCAAACTGGTCAGTCCCCAGCACTGAATCATGGTTAAGGGTTCTTCCTGTGCAGGGGCTTATTCATGGGATTTCCCATGGGTGCTTATTCAACTTCATGAGGTGGTCCCATTTCCCCAGATTCTAAGTGTCTCTGTATGCAAGCATGCTGACTGCCTCCTCCCATGTTTTGTCATCTGGGAACTTCATAAGCAAGCACTCTGCCATCCCCTCCAGGTCACTGATAAAGGCATTAAACACAGCACATCCCAGGATAGATCCCAGACAGTTGTTACCAGCCTTGAGGCAGAATAGCCCTTGAACCACTGCTCCCTGAGTCCACTCATCCAACCACTGTTTCTACCCCTCTGTTTGACTGGTACCTCCTAAGCCAAGAACTGGGCTATCTGCAAGTGTAAGAGAAAAAAACAAAACAAAAAAACAAACAAACAAAAAACCCAAAACAAAAAAAAAAAAAACAAAGAAAAACCCTGTCTCATTTAATTCAAATATGGACTGGATTGAGATACTTTTATGGATTACCACCTGGACCAGCCCAGGATGGAGTTTAGCTTTTAGCTTCTTCTCATTCCTGGAATCACATCTTCATCTTGCAGCTCCATACACTATTGTATATTTAAATCTTTGACTGGCAAAATTAATTTTGACCAATGCATGTTCTGTATCTCGAACTGCATGTTCCTCCCCTGACCTCTTGCCCCACCTCAGCAGGAAATCGTGTAACCCTGCATCCTAACTGGGCAAAGGGCTCCATGGGATACAAGCTCACTAAGTTGAGAGAATTGCCAAACTAAACCCATTATCAATTTTCTTTCAGTAACACAAATTTATACTGTTTCCCTTCAGCAGAGAAAGTGTTGTGTGACTTGGCCATTATATGACTGTCCATGCAGTGTTCAATGAACTTACTCCTCTTTGCAAAGGACTGAAATGCATTTCATTTTTTATTTATAGAGACATTTTCTCAATAAGTCACCCAAACACCACCAGTATCAAATTCACTGCATTACTTGAAAATGTAATGTGATTTTTTTTTTTTTTTCTGTGATATTCTCATAGGGTTTGAAAAGTATATTTACTCCCTTACTCCATTCCATCATTTTTAATTTATGAGTTTTCCTCTTGCAGAGCTCTGGCTCTCAGCCACAGCAGATCTGTGGTACATGTTCCAGTGATGGGGGGGATGAACTTTTTTTCTCAGGGCCTGTTTTTAATCACTGCTGTTCATCTGTCTTGTGGGCCCAGGAACATAACAGAAAAGAGCAGAAAGCACCTGCTGATGACAAAGCAGGCAGAACTTTAGGGGGTTTAGTCAGTTTTTTCCTTAAGATAAACTTGGTTTTCCTTATTTGAATTTGTGTCATTAGACACAACTAACACAAAGGAACAGTATAAAAGTAGAAAAGGAACAGGGCAGAAATATCAAAAGAAACAGAAAGGTATAAAAGATACAAAAATCCCAAATAGATAACAGTGTATGTGTAGATTATTTTTTTTAGCACATGACACTTTCCTTCTGAGGAGTTTTCCATGGCTATTGCCAATGTCTTACTGAACTCTGATACTGCCTGTTGTGTAGAGCAACAGTGAACTCCACTCTCCTATGAGGATTTCTCCCTAGTTTGGTAGCTATGCTTAAGTCTTGAAACTTTGTTTTCAAACCTTTTTCAGCACAGTAAACATGTAAATGTGTAAGAGGAAAAATAAAGAGGCACAACTCAACAGGCACTGGAGTTCTTACAAATAAACATTTCCACAGCTGTGCAAAGAAGCCAAAACCATGGAACACCTGGGTTTTTCAGCACATACTCCCAATCTGATGTCTCTTACAAATTTACACATGACAAAACTATTTCAGTTTCTGCTCTGTAGAAGATTAAAATATCAGATGTTTCAGAAGGCTAACAGCAGCAATGGCAGAAAGGAAGCAAATACACACATCTGCTACTTTAATAACAACAGTTCCTACATGGTTGTATTTCTCTCTAGCACATGGGATAGGGGAGTTCCCCTTGCTATACACAAGGCTGCCATGTTCTGGATTCTCACTCTTCTCATACTCAGCATTCCAGCACATCTCAGCTGCAGGAATGCGTCAGCAGCTGATACCAAATGACAAGAAAACCCAAGAAGAATGCTCATGTCTCTCAAAGCTCACCCACTGTGCATACACCAGCTAATGTTTTCTTTGAGTTACTTGGCCTGCACTCCCATGAAAATGTTATACCAATTTTAGTGCAGCTGGTGGTTTAGCAGTAGTTGGCTACTGCCAAGCACAAGAGAAGGTTCTCAAAAATCCCACCATGTCAGTAGGCCAGATGACCCCCATGAGCTCTCATGACAGAATTTGCGTGGTGAAATCCAGATTTGCAAGAGCATGAATGAGGCTGCACGCAGGTGTACACGGGATAATCAGAATACAATAGATCTTCAATGTTCTAGAGGTCCCCCGAGTCCTGGCAGAAGCCACTCTGACCGCTCACCTCCTAGAAGTATTTCCCACAAGGACTGGACACAGATTACTAACCTGTTCTACAGTCACTGGCTAGAATTAGCAGAACACCTGGACAGAATGCCTGCAGGGGGAACTGAACAGCTTAAGATGTCCAAAGGTCTGAATTTATGTGGTTAAAAAAACCCCAAAACAACAAAACATCGAAATGCCTTTTGATATCAAGACCATGACAGACAAATTACACATAAGAGCAAAAAGCTCAAAAGAAAAAGATTTAAAGATTTGAAGTAATTTCCTGGCAGAGATGAAACTCCCACTTCTTTTGAAATTAACACAACAGAGGAATGGAAAAATGTGGCTGAAAGACTAGAGAAAAGGATGTGAGGTTTAGTATCTCCCTACATCTAGTAGAGGTAATGGCTATCAGGAACATCATACTTCATTAACAGGAACATAGAATCCAGAGTCAAACAGGATCACTGTGAGAAGTCCTCCAGCTGTCTCAGTCATTCACCTCAGAAATTCTAACCGAGGAACATGTGGGCAATTTTTTACCTTTATAACAAATTGGGACACTCCAGCTACTTAAACAACTATTTAGAAGTCCTCATAGGTCTTGAAGTTAAATAGGATTGTGGGTCCTAAGCAGAGATGGCTACAGTACTAAAGACTTATTTTTCTTGCATAAACAGAAAACAACACAAAATAAAACAATCTTCCAAATTCAACATCAAATAGTAGCACAGAAACTAATATTACAAAGTCACAGATTTTGAATATATTAATGAATTAAGTATGGATTTAAAGTGTTCTCATGTTACATTAAATATTTTGTCTGAAGTAAATATAGCACTAAATGACAGCAATTCTGTGTCATGGCCATCTCTCACTTCCCTATTTTGTTTAAATGCGAAAGTTGAAAACAGGCAATAGATGCTGACCAGATATTAAATAACAGTTATAGAAAGATAAACAATAAAAGTAACAGAGATTAAATACTATCCCATGGAGAATTAGTGTAATATACCATAGCCCACAGTCACACATTTGTCAGGATAGTACCCAGGTATATAATCATTAAATGTTGCTGAAGTGATATATATTTCCTGAGTAACTTTTCCTGTTCTTTCCATGACTACAAAAAATGGTTTGGCAAAACTTGATCTTCCCTACTGCAATAGTCTTCATTTTCTTTCATGTTCATAGCAAAGACTTGTTTCTTCCAGGAAATACCAGGAGCAAGAAATAGTGAATGGAAACTTATATCTAAATCTCTCTGTATTATTGCTCCTTTTGACTTAGAAAACAGTGTATTTGGGAACACATAGTTGGCTACTTACATTTCAGGGGAGTCCTTACTTGCCATTTCACTGGATAACACAGGCCAGATTTAAGAAGACACCTTCCTAATTTTGTTGAAATACTATTTCCTATAACCTTGGAAGGAGCTTGATTCACTAGATGTTGGGAAAATGAGGAATCAAAATGTAACAGCAGTTCAACTGCCACTTCTTTTGTGTATTATCAAACCTGTGCACACCTTTTTCAATACACCCTGCAGTCCACAGACTGCTTTTGCTCTACAGCTCAATGCCTGTGAAACAAGCAGCACAACAGCTGCATTTAGAAACACAGATTATCTTGAGTTGGAAAGAAACCATAAGGCTCATCAGGTCCAACTCCCTGCTCCTCACAGGACTACCTAAAAATAAACTTAATGACCAGGAGTGCCATCCAGACACTCCTGAACTATGTTGGGTTTGTTGCTGTGACTGCTTCCCTGAAGAGGCTATTCAGCAACCAAGCACCCTCTCAGCAAAGAGCCCATGTTGCAAACAGAAAGATCTAGAAGCCTGCCTGGCTGGGGCCCACTGAAAGGAATGAAAAGCAGCAGTGACTGGGCAAAGAACTCACACTGTCCTGTAGAAGAGGACATCCGTATGTGAAAGAAGGGGAGAATCATCCCAGGCTTCTGAGAACATATACTGATATTAGCAATGAAGAGCAGATAATCAGGGTTTCACAAAATGCTGCTGAGAAAAGAGTTCACATGGAAAGACTGAATGAGCAGCACTGTAGGAAACATCATTCCAGTGCTTAAAAGCTGCTATCTGCAATGTGGATCTGTGATGTCTGCTGCTATTAGGCATCTTTGAAAGCTCTTGTTTCCCAATGGCTTATACCTTGACCTCTTTTGCCTCAATTTTAGTTTAGCACATAAATGAATTCTGCCCTACTTCCTGCCTATAGAAGTTAGACTCCTCTTTTGCCAAATTCCAAATTCCTTACTAATGACATTTGCCCTCAGCAGTAGCCATTGCACTCTTTCCACAAATAGTCCTGGTATTAGTCTCAAGTCTATCCACATGTTTTCCTCCAAATCAGACAAAGCAACATATCCTCTGTTCTCCTCTCTTAAATAAATAATAATATCATCGTCACCAACTCAGTTTACCTCATCTCAGCTTTTGTCTTGAGTAGAACACTTCTATCATAGGTCATCTCGTATAAAGAAACTGCATTCCTACCTCAGTTATCTGGTGATTCCCTACTCTTTACTGATCTCTCCAGCACCTTTCAAATCAATAATCCATTCCTAATACTCCACTTTTCACCCAGCCACACACTTGATCCCACTGTTGTTTTTTCATCACCTAAACCATAGAGATTATACCAAGAAGATAAGTAAACCATCATTTATTCACTTTTTGAAATGTTCATTGAAGCATAAGAGTAAATGCCTTTTGGGGAAAATACAAAGGCAGTTTCTACTGCCTTTCAGTGTCCTGCAGGTGAAAGACTCCAGAAAAATGGTGATGTACATCACACTCACGTAACATGTTACTGCATCTATAGGTATGGCTATAAAAAATACCCAACAAAATCCAATCCCCAAAAACCTCTTTGCTTGAAATGAACACCATATTATTTTATTAAATAAGAAATAAAAACTTTTATCTTCTTCAAAATATCTTTAGTTTACAATTTAATTTTGCTAAATAGAAATACACTACAAAGAACACGGGAACCTGCAAGTTTAAAGTATATCTACCAAAAAAAAAAAGCCAGCTGTTACAAACCAGACTATTTCAAGGTGCTGTTATCAAGATGAAAGCTGTTTTACATTATCAGCTTGTCTTCCCAACATAGTAAAGAAAAAGCTTTTTAAGATAAGATTGTTTCAGTGTAACACAATCTTCTACACTGTAACAGCAACTGAAGTTACCACTATTGATACTGCTTTCAAGTTCTCATGTTCTCTTACACAGCATATCATAACTTGTGCAATTATCTTCTACCTATAAAAAAAATAATGAAAAACAACACTACTGACACAGTATTACAGAACAAATTACCTGAACCAATCAGCTCACTGACTCTGTTCTGAACCACTTACAAATCTGTGACCTGCAATTTCTTTTTTAATAACAAAATTACTTCCAAGTAAGCAGGGACAGTGTTCAGTAACACTGCTTTGATTTTCAAAATGCTGCATTCCGTTGCCTCTACATATGTGAGGTAGGGTAGTATGGGAAACACAGCTAGCCAAACCAAACACCTTGTTATCCATCCTTCAAAGAACTCGTATGTTAAAGTAATTACACCATACTGCATCATTACTGAAATACTTATTTGCAGGGGTAGAAATCTGTATTTACAGGCTTTCTTCCTTCTTATATCGGTATGATGCTGCTGTTTCAAAAATAATATACAACATACATCTTCATTACAGAAATGACAGTGCTACTAAAAATCACATCATGACTGTACTGAGGTACTGAAAAAAATGCAAGCATGAAACCTTTTCCTCACTGTACACACTGTATAAGACCATGTTTATCATGCCCACACAAATACAGTGGCACTTGGGGACCACTGTGAAGAGATCATATCTTTTAGACAGCAGAAACTGATGAACTTTAAGGCAAATTGGGTGGAGGTTTTTTGTCTATATTTCTTTACCAATTGCCAACATTCATCTTCTTACTTTTCCATGATCAACGAAATAGCACAAGCTGTACTGTATACAATGAAGAGGGCATCATGAGGATGTGGGGTAAACCTACTGACACATCAGGAAGTTTGCTTGTCTGTGGAATAAAGTCACTTCACCCAGTGTTAGGACATTGCACCCAAATTAGTAAGGATCTTTTGTAAAGGCAACATCCAACAAAGATGCAAAGACTGAAATGGCAATCTGTGAGCACAACAGGAAAGAAGAATGCATGCAGATTCTTCTACTCCTCCTGATAAATGACTGGTCTTGGTCAAGTGAATTTTATCATTTTGGTCATTACATAACCATCAGAGTAGAGTATTGCCACCTAGAACTCATCTTAGTCACGTGTGTTTGTAGACATGAGGCCTTGATCAAACACATACCTGAATGTCTCTCTTTAAAAAAAGTATTTGTAAAATATGTACTGCACCTACTTGGATGAGGTAGAGATGTATCCATCTCTACACTATATATATATACATATATTTAAATACAGGCCAGTTTGTAAAATTATTCCATCCACAAATTCAGAATTCTGCTTATCGCTGGTGTCCTGTTTTAAGATCCTCCTATCCTGTGTGGACAACTGTGAGAATATTCAAACAACGTTCTTGGGTTTGCACTTGTGCAGGATGACTGCATTTCAGAATCAACCCCACAAAGTAATAGGGATAAGTATGAATGATAAGTAAACTTGCAGGATCCAAAATCTACTGTGTGTATTCACAAAAGCCGATTTGGATAACCTGTCAAAACCTACACATGCAAATAAAAGCAGCCAGAAAACGGCAGACACCCCTCTCATGTTTGGTGGTGCCTTTTCTAGACTATCAAATGACAAACGGTATGCCAGAATAATGTATTTAGGATTCAAGACTTAAGTTCTTTGCAAATTACTCACAAACTGAGCATATTCATTTTTGGTTAAAATGTCTTTAATATTAGTATCTTTTAGTAAACTGATATTTTTGTTCACAGAGACCCAAATGTCAAAATAGCAAGTGCCAAAATATTTGAAAAAGTGTTCAAATTTTTCTAGAAAATAAAGTCAACTGGCAGAGTCAAGTATAGTTAATAGAGGATTCTAATTATCTGAGGTGGAACAGGTATAGTCACATAAGAACTTCCAAACACTTTCATGCTTCCTTCCTATTAGTGGGTTAGCTAGCCCTAAATACTCAGTATCGCAGTCTGTGACACGTGAAAAACCACCATGCTTCTGGAATCAGTGAATTATTTTTAAATGCTAGCATGAAGATTACAATTCCTGTTTGGATTTTGCACATGAACTACAGATCACTGAAAGTTTCCTGTTGCACTGCAGCAAAAAAAGGAAATTTAACAAAAGCTTTAGTTGCTGCAAAGTACAGCAAGATACTTTGATAATCTCACAAAAATGTCATACTGGAACTTGTTACAGTGAGTTCAATTTGATCTTTTAATGTAATACAGTACATTTTTTATAAACTTAACATTATCATTGCAGAAGAACATGCTAACTGAATGTTAGCAATTTATCTTTTATACATAATTATAATCTACTGTAGCTACTGTACGCAGATTTCAAAATGTTAGTACATAAAATATTCATTTTCTTTATATGAGATGAGAATGAACTTAGAAGAGGTTTGAATATAAGAACGACATATTTGCTGTGCTTATTTCTCAAGAAATAATGATTTACGCATTATTACCCAAGAAATCAACATTTAAATTGCAAAACTATAGTTTGAATTTGCAATAAACATTATGATCAGTAATGGTGCATCAATATGCCATGAAGTTTAACCTAACCATGTTTATGCACATAAAGCCTCAAGAGTCTGCAGCAGTTTCAGCATTACTTTTTCTTATTTTTGTATAAAATTGACTTAAAGGTACATCTTCTATAAATGTTTTCAGTGCAATTCTGTCAAAGAGGAAAATACAAAGCTAGCTTTCAATCATTTTATACCAGAAAAAATCCTCAACAATTTGCATTTGCACTGCTGAAGCATAAGTAAGTCAGTTCCGTTGTGCCAACTATTTCAAAGTCAATTCACATCAACCATAACTGCCTTTCTAGTCAGCATTTCCTCCATATCTATAGGTATAAATGTTGAAAAGCTGAATACTGGAAAAGGGGGAAAGTTGAGGCAGAATAATCTAAATATTTATAATACTTTTTCCTAGTGGAACCAAAAAAAAAAATGAATAATGAAAAAATTCTAAAGGGTTGCTTGTTTTATTAGTGATCTTACAGTTTGGAAACTGGTGAATTTGTGGTTTAGTATTATCCTTTTCTATAATCTTTACAGGCAACCTTGCAACAATAACTTATTTATTGATGGATTATGTGAAAGTGTTCCATTATTCAATGAAATAAAGTTTTCTTAGGTTAGAAATTTATTTTTCATATGCTGTCAACTGTAAGGAACCAGAGGGAGAAGAGCACCTGAAATTATGATGTGTGCTTGGCTAAGCAGAGTATAGTAATTTATATATTTTGGTTCAAAGACAGTTTATAAACTGTTAAACTGTATACAGGATACTGCTCTATGTATTTTGTTTCTTTTGTTGACCTTTTTTTTTTTTGCAGATTATAATTAAAAAAAAAACCAAAACAACAACCCCACAACAAAACAAAAAACACCAAAAAAAAAACCCAACACAAACCAATCTCTCTCTATTGTAGCACAGAATAAAAATGGAGTTTCATTCAAATCTTGAATGCTTTGACCGTAATTGACAGCTGGTTATTCAACAAAAAACTTAGCTCTTCATACCAAAAAAATTTGGCTCAAAAAACAAAAAAAAAACCCAGAAAGGTACAATAAACTCTCAATAAAGGGATCTCTCATGAGGCAACCTACCATATACTACTGCTAGATACGAGTTTCAAAAAAAACATTACATCCCATTTTCAGCACATTTTTCATAAACATGCAACTTCACTATAAAATACAAAACACTTGGCTCTCAAGAACAGCTTTATAAAGACACACTGCATCAATAAAATTTCTCTTTGTGATTAATTTTACATTGTAATAAGAACTGTATTTTCACTAATGTTTATATATCAGATTTAATATCATAATGTAGTAATAATTTGCTCTTTGTGAACATCATGTTCAGAAGGAAATATCTATACACATTAACATACTAGACTATTAAAAACTCAGTTACAGAATTTTATTGATACAGTAGATTAATAAAAACTGATAGGGGAAGATAAAATGGGAAGGGTATTCAGTACATTATTTAATAACACACTTTTAAAATTAAAATATTTTAAATCCTTTTTGAATTATCAATGCCACTACAAGTCCAGAAAAGTCTGGCATCAATACTGAGGTGTAAAGCAAAACTTCTTTTTAAATTTGCATCTCTTGTATTATTCTATCCAATATTGTTCAACTGTAAAAGAAAGTAATTTAGCACCTCTGATGATAGGTAGGTGCTTGAAGGTAAACACTAGGTTATATTCATGAAGGAAACAAAGACTTTTTTTTTCTTCTTCTTCTTCTCCTTGACAAATAGTGGCACTATTTGTTCAACTGACTTGTTTTTCACAGTTAAATGTCAACAAGAGTACAAATACGAACACTGACAGATATTGCTTGAGATCAATTTTAAACAAACTGTTCTTTTTTTAAATCAATCGATCCAATAAACAGTGGGGTACTGTCAGTTTAAAGCCGCAGATAAAAGCTATACAAGCACTTTATAAGTCAGAAACATTTAAAAAAGAACTATTTACAGTTTTCTTCTTTAGTTCGTATGTCTACAAAGCCAGCGCACATTACAATTCACAAAAATCCACAGTTAATGATATCAACATGTGTGTGGCTAAAGCTTGTGACCTAGAGACTGCAAATGCAGGGGCAGTAAAATAGGTTTTGTCTTTTCTTCAGCAACCCCATTTGTGCACTAACAGCTTCATTCAGTCTCAAGCTTTACATTAAAAGCATTCTTCAAAGCTTTCACCTGGAAGGTTGGTAACTACATGCTCACTCATCGTCTTTCCCTTTTGGAAGTTCTGCGACGGACCTATTTGGAGAAAATATATTTTAAATGTTTTTACAGAAAAATTTTGAAAAATTCAAGAACAAATACATTTTATAATGGAGAAAATGCTCAGGCTCACTCAATAAAGTTTGAGTACCCATATAAAGTGCCATTCATTACTCATTTTGTCACAAGTAGAAGTCTCAGTTAATGGACCTAATTTCATTTGACATTACTGAGCCCACATCCTTAATGGAATTCACAACAATGCAGTTTCCTTTCTCAGAGTTTTCATACCCTCAGATGCTCCAACCATCACATGTATCTGAAAGGCTGAAGGCATTCTCAGTTTTAGTGTGACTACTAACATTGCCAATGTATTTGTTTGAAAGAAATATAAAAGTGAAATCATTTTAACATATGCTGCTAAGAGGAAGAGATCAGTTTAGGATTATGTTCCAAGACTCCATGCTTATTTCCCAGTACTATTAATTTTGTGCATCTGTTTCGTATAAAGAAGCTTTATTCATTATTAAAATCTAGATGAGAAGACTGGCAGGAGTCACCTGGAAAATAATTCCTGTTAGATGCTACACAATTCTGCCATATAGAGAAGAAAGGCTACACAGGACAGAAACATCAAGATACTTGACAAAAAGTGGTATTTTCTAAGAAATGCAGCTTTTCTAGGAAACTACAGTGCAGCTCCACTACACAACAGTGGCAGCTGACAACCACTCCATTCATTTTAAAGGAGGAAGTTTAAGTTCTCAAAAACAGGGAGAAGCCATTCTAAAAACAGAGGTCATTGTCTGAATATCAATACACAGAGCAAACCACAAATAAAAGCTCATGCATTTCTCTTACACTGATTGTGGAAACTTCTTCTTCTTCCATTACTTCTTCCTGGGGAATATCATCGCTGACAGGTGAACCACTCTGAAACACGTCCATCTCTTCACTGGATTCATTCTCTTTACTGGCTGCTTGTTTAGAACGCCCCGCACGGCTAAAATGAGAAGAAAATAAAGATCAGCTTCACAGCACTTGTACATCTACAATATGTATATGCAAACTGTATCAGCAAACATTCCAGTTCACAAAAACAGCAGCCTTACCATTACATGTTATATAATGTATAATGCTTTTATACCTGTCTAGTTCATCCATGCACAGAACTGAAGTGAAATTAGGAGGCCGGACAACACCATTTGAGAACAAAATTGTTCCATGATAGAGAGCCAGGAGCACAAAGTTGAACAATTTTGCCTCTATAGGCATAGCAGATTTTTCTCTTCAGTGCTATGATACAGGCCAAAATAGGTTGACACGACACTAACCAGTGGACAGGAAAAGCCAAACAGTCAGAGACTGAATATTGTTTTGTTAGTTTTCTCTTTATTCAATTCCATGAACAGATGTATTCTACTTCTCCAGGACTTCTTACACAACAAATTTGAGTAACTGCAACTATGTTTTTTCAGACCTAGAAAAACCTATATTGCTACCCATGAAATTAACACCTAAAACGTAAATCTTCCAAGCTATCTTAGGGATAACCAGTGTAACAACACCTTAATCAGGATAATCAAGAACAATCAGTCAACAATATCTTAAACTGTCTGTTTTGGTTATGAGATTTGTGCCACAACCAGGAAGCACCCATTTGCTTAAAACGAGAATTAGCCAACACCCCTTACCTTTAAAAAATAGCGAACTATAGATATATTCAAAATTTCAGAGCTGCACCCACACTACAGTAGCACAATTCAGAATCAAATCACTGAATCATCCAATTTACTGCAGGTGCAGCCTTGGTGCACCCAAAATTGGTGATGTTTTGCTTGAAATTAAACCAGAAACTCAGTTCCAGGCACACAACAGACTTCAATCTCCAGTGGGGGCACAGATCCAAAAGAGTCATACTCTGATGCCATCAGATCATGAAAGTGGTAGGAATTTTCATTCCTGAGAACCACTAAAATTCAGACAAAATAAAATCTCTCAATTGCACAGCAATTATAGTATTTCTGAACCAACCAACATGCCATCCCTTAACACGAATTAACCCAACTCAAATCTTCCAAGACCAGTAGAAGCAACTAGAATTTAAAAGGAAGCAGAGGAATTATTCACAAGCTAGGTTCTTCCTTTCACATATCAGAAAAATAAGCCTGTTCACATATGCTAATTGGCAACCCAATTTGCTATCAGAAATAGGTTATACACTACCACCCATAGGATACATTATCACCTCATATGCAAAATCCCAAATTCTTATGCCAAATGTATTCCCAAGGAGCCCAGAAAGCTTTAAGCACTTGGTATAAATATATTTATCTTATGGTACTCAATGCTGTCTCAGTCTGTCAGTTTCCTTCAGTGACAATTGATGTAGATGAGGGAGAAAGGCTTGACTACAGTGCACTTTGAAGACTGAGAAATAGCTACTGTCTCACCTTTTTCTTGCAGATTTGGAAAAAGAACAGTCAAAATGTGGATGGTCTGACAAAGCACATACAACCCACTTTTTTTTTTTTTTATAAAAATCTAGAATAGATCCAACAACTTTGAACCCTGACAGCTGACAACATACATACAGGTGAATGACAGCTATGCTTGTTACTGATTGTGGGTAGTGATATAGTTTAATGTCAGCTTAAAATGGAGTAAAGAAACATACTAACTTCACCAAGAAAAGTTATTACTTAAATATTCAGTAAAAGGCATGTTTGACAAACATCACATAGCACATCACCCAGCAATAACTTGGTTTGTCTTCCCTGCATGGCAGTAGCAGTTTCCAACTCTTGTTCTACTGCAAGTGTAGTAGTGACTTCAGGAGTAACCAACCAGTGCTGGTCCTGTGTTTCTGGTTACAGAGTAAAGGAGAAGCAGAGGTCTGACCTGAGGCAGGGAAACTGGAAAGGTCAGGATGTTGTGCATGCAATATGCCAGATCACATGATCCGGAGTGAGGCCAGAATTTTAAATGAGGGTACAAGCTTGTTCAGGCAAGGTTCTCCTGTAGGGAAGATCCCTGGTTTAAGGCAAGTTAGTACACCACACTGCCAGAGGAAGAGCAATGTGATGCAAACTAAGCCCAGAAGCTAGAAAGACAACAGAGATATACAACGGTGTCAGACAGTAGATGTCCACAAGTACTGGGTATAAATTCCCCAAGGAATTTATACCAGGCTCTAGAAAAGTAAATATTCTCCATGAGCTGCAGTTTGATACAAGTGGTCAAATAACCCCTTGTGCACCTCTGCTTATATATGTTATCTATACATGTACAGAAAAGGTACAGATACCTGTATTTTCCAACAGCAGGCAAAAAAAAATGAAGCTAGCCAATGACAAGTTTACCTTTGTTTAATGAACTTAGTGCACTTCAGAATTTTCAGAAGCTACTACCCTTCACTGATCACAACACATCTTTTGCACATGAAAATTATTTAAGTAGATAGTAAAAAGGCCACAAATTAGAAAGTGAATATTAAGGAGAATCAGAATACTTAATTCTCCACAATTCTGTTTCACCAGAGTAACAATTTGATTCTTCCCCACTATCCGAAACAAACTAGGTCACTTTCCTCTCCTTCAAGTCCTAATAAAGTCCTGTCTTCAAGGCCTTTGTATGCTTTATTGACTTTTCTCCCAAAAAAGCAAAGTTACATACATGCTACCTGAGCACATTAAAATTACTTACAGCTTCTTGCTCTGTTGTGAGATGCCCTAGGAGAAGCAGCTAAGGAAAACATTTTAGAAATAACGATAGCAATTTATTTTCTTAACTGTCAACTACAGCATTCTGAAATATTTTCAGTAAAGGTTTGCTTGGGGGCACAGAGGCATTATTTAATTTTCACTAAACACAGATTTAGAAGACTTACACTTTTTTTTGCTGTGCTGGTGGTGTTTGTGATGACCTTCCTCGTCTTTTCTGTGGTGTAGACTGTGCTGATTCAACTGTACTAGTTTCAGATGGTTCTGCTCTGTTTTGAGGAAGACCCAAATTGCAAAGCATCAAATTATAGCTAATGTCCAAAGATAAAATCCACAAAGCTTACAAGAAGATGGACTTACCTCTGCTGTGTTCTTTTTGATGTCCTATTTTGCCTGCCTTTTGGTTTCTGTTCAATGTTTTCAGTTTGCCTTTCTTCCTCCTCCTCCTCCTCTTCCACTGCAGCTGGTGGTGGTTGTTTTTTTTTGCTCCTTTTTGATGACTTTGCCACTGGTTCTTCCTTTGGTGCTGCCCCATTATTTGTTCTGGTAGGGCGTCCTCTTCTCCCTTTCTTTGGTGGACTATTCTGTTCATCCTCACTTTCTATCACATCTTCTTTTAGCCTTTTTTCCTCTTGCCACTGTGTTTCATCAGCTTCTGATACAACTGCAGGTCTCTTCCTTCCCCGTTGACTACCTCTAAGCTTCTGCTCTTGACCCAGTTTATTCAGGTCATCTATGCTTAGCTTTTCTTCTGAATCTGTGATAGTGGCTTTCTTCCTTCCTCTAGGCTTCTCTATCTCTGACTGAAAAGGCAAGATTGCACCATTAAATTAAAAAATTAAACTGCCACATTAAACAGTCTCATGTAGAAGCTTCCTCCAATAAGACAGAGTCTTCAAATTATACAAGTTGTCTCAGATTGTTTACCATATTCATTTCAAAAACATTTGTAAAAATATAAACACACACCTACATATAAAATACCAGACAATGGGGAAAGATTATGTGAAAGGTGAGTAGTTAAAACTCTGAAGTATGTAATGCCTTCCTTATTTGTATCTTCTGCTGTGTCCAACACAGTAGGACAGAACACCCATAACTGCATTTCTATCAACAGGAAAATATAAAGACAGAAGATAGGAATTGCCAACTTGTGCCTTCAGCTCTCCTTGTGAGCTGCAAGGTGCTTATGTCTGCCTCCTGTGCTGGCACTGGGAAGGCAGCACTAATACAGAAGACAGTGGGCAACCTGACTTTACAACTGTAGAAGAAAGCACAGGAATTAGTGGTAGCTGCCAAGTCACTATTTTCAGAGCTGTACCAACACTTGCTCTGAGCAGTGAAACAACCCACCCAAGCCTTAAAACAAACATTTTGGGTCAGAAGATCATCTCATTCCAACTACCCTGCCATGGGGCAGGGACACCTTTCACTAGACCAGGTTGCTCAAAACCCCATCCAACCTGGCCCTGAACATCTCCAATGATGGGGCATCCACAACTCATCTGGGCAACATTGTACCAGTGTCCCACCACCCTCACTGTAAACAATCCCTTTCTTACATCCAATCTAAACTTCACCTCTTTCAGTTTAAGACTGTTGCCCCTTGTCCCACTACTACAGGACAAGTCAAAAGTCTCTCTCCACCTTTCTTACACACCCCAATCATATTGGAATCCTGCAATAAGGTTCTCCCAGAGCCTCTTCTGCTTTAAGCTGAACTATCCCAACTCTCCAAGCCTTTCCTCTTTTCCAGCCCTCTGATCATTCTCGTGGCCTTTCTCTGTATCTGCTCTAACAGCTCCATGTCTGTCTTCTAATGGGGACCTAGAGCTGGACACAGAACTCCAGATGAGCGTCCCAAGAGACATCAAGAATCTCCTCCTTGGCCCCACTGGCCACTCTCCTCCTGATGCAGCCCAGGACACAGCTGGCTTTCTAGGCTGTAAGCACATGTGGCTGGCTCATGCCCTGTTTCTCATACGTTAATGACCCTGAGAGTCCTTCTCTGCAGGGCTGCTCTCAATCCCTTCATTCCTCAGCCTGTATGGATACTGAGAAATACATGGAGCCAGGTGCAGGATCTTGAACTTGGAGCTCTTGAACCTCCTGATGTTCCCCTGGGCCCAATCCTCAAGTCTGTCATGGTTCCTCTGGATGGCAGCCCCTTCCCTCTAACACATCAACAAAGGTTGAGCCCATTCTGAATCATAAGGTTTGAAAACATATTCATAGAAACTATTCCTTTTCTTCTCCATGCTCTAGTTCTCTAAAGAGCACAGTAGAGAACCATAAACAGTGCAAAGGTTTCAACAATCAGCTACTAGGGCAATATTGTCCCAACCAACGCTTAGAAAAATAAAAGCAGAAAATACTACCCATCCAACATTTCATGTGTACCATGACTCTTTCATTTCACATCATGAAATTATCCAAAAGTCCAAATATTTACACTATTTGTTTCTATACCAATGTTTGTTTCATAGTAGCACTACTGTATTTCAATCCATTTATTAGTATTTGCCACATTGAAATTTCTTCTACATAATCAGAGATACATCATTTAAAACCTGAATGAAGATTTTTACCTGCACATCTGCCCTGTGACCTAAAATACAGGTCAGTTTACATATTCATTCATATCTCCATTTTACCCAAAAACCTTTTTCAAAAAAAGCAAAAAGAAAATCTAAGAAGGAGATAACAGTAAAAAGGAGAAGAAATTGAAGGACAAAAAAGTACCCTTAAAGAAAGTAAGAAAAATATTTGAACAATGATGACATCTCCTGTCAATTCATGTCTTCAGTGACATTCTCGTTATTCCCCACTTTATTTGCTTTTGCAGAGGCACATCTGTCACTGCAGCTCCTTTCAGCTGGTAAGTAACTGCTGCCAATTTTCCAACTGGGGCTAAACAGTGTCCCACAACTTTAGAACTAAGGTGTTAATCTGCTAATCTAAGGTGCTAATGTAGACAAATATCCTGAAGAGTTATACCTTTAGAACATGGACCTTCTGCTACCCAAATTAAAATCCTGCTTCTCAGTTAATGCTTGCTGTAATCTGCTCCCATCACCAAAAAACCAGAAATGAGTTCTGAATCCACAGTCTTGAGCAACTTGCTTACAGATTCAAAGTGGAATGATGTTCTCAAAATACTCAAAACACTGACCTGTATTTGCTTTATCACTGAAAACACTTTATCACTGTATTAGCTTTATCACTATCTCAGTAGTTGCCAGTTCAAACTAATGCTTCTAAACATGAATTGCATGCCAGGAGCTGTCTGGACACTCAGACTTTAGGGTTAACAGAAGTGTGGTTTTTTTCGTGGTTTTTTTTTTTTTTTGACAAGAGATTCCAGATTTTTGTTATTTAGTTATTAACTGGTTTGCTTTTCCCACAGTATAAGACAGTTATTTATACATCAAGACAAGCAAAAGTTCAGGATTTTTTACTAGTCAGTAGCTTATGTCCCAAGCAACCTAGAAAAATGCACCAAAATGACATAATGAGAGAAAAGAGAAATGTCGGAGACAGTAAAAAGAAATAAAACAACAGTAACATCAGATACAGGGCATCTTTAACACACCCTAAAAAATCCAGTTCTAGCAAATCTGATCTTATTACTTTCTCATGCATATCCCAAATACTACAAATTTTACAGACTGTCAACTGCTATTAAGGCACAAATAAGTGAAACTTACTAGTGGTAAGGGAAAAACATATTATTTTATTTGACCTGATTTTAGAATTACAATACAAATATAATTTTCTTCTGTGGTTTATTTTTCTGTATTTTGATACAGGTATAAATACTGCTTAAGGTAATATTTAGCCTGCTTATACCTTCTTTTACATATTAAAGCACTACACCTGAGCGAGATGTTTTACATCCTCATTGGGAACCTTTCTTATTCGTGAACTACATATAAATATATATCTCTCTCTATATATATATATCCATTAGTAAGAATTAGTAAGGACACTACCATTCTCCAAGCCTCTATAACCTCAGGGACATGATTTTGTGCTGGACTTCACTCTTCCAAGTATGGGGGGACCTGATGACCTTTAAAGGACTTTTGAAACCTATATAATTCTCTGAGAAACAGAACCTTTTTTTATTTGTATTTTCATATCCAACTCTAAACACATTGTCCAGTAAAACACCAGCTCAGTTTCATGTTTCAACATATATTTTTGAATGATCTCAAATATCATCACATTGATTTTTAACATCTCACCCTTACAAGATCAGAGTCGTCCCTTTTGTCAGTTTTCTTTCCTGGTAATGGTGAAGTCAGTGTGAATTCTTCATTTTCACTGTGGTCCATTTCAGTACTGTCAAGCCTAGGATGAATAAAGATATTTCCTTCATTATTATAATACATTGGGCAATCATTAAAAAAATACTAAGGACAACAATTTTCATTTAAAAAAATCTATTAGTAAGCCAAGAACAATTTGGCAGAAGGAGCCTTTCACTGTGGGTACTATAGATATCAAGTATAGGAAGCCACATCATCTAAGTCTCAAGACAAATGTTTGGATCAAAACCACATTCAATTTTCTTTTTTCAGCGGGAAAGATAAGTAGCCTTTTTAAACAGAAGAGTGTGAGTTGCAAGAGATCTGTGTTTGCATACAATTGCCTACACTTTCCTACAGCCATCAAAGATCCCCAGACAGACCAGTCAAAGCATGCATACCTCCCTATGGTGAGGTTTAGGCAATAAAACAGCAATTCAAACTTCCCTCTGATTTTTGCAGCAGCAATTTCATTTTTATTTCCGTTTCTACAAATGTAAGCATGGACAATAATGCCTCCTGGATATGTAAAACACTGAGACCCACAGATAAAAGGCAATGCACAAAAGCCAATACACAAGTAATTTAATTTCATCTGCAGAAGCAAGACTTTTAAATACCAGTGCATGTTTTGTAATGAAAAGAAATATGCTATGTGTGGAAATGAAAAGTGGTATTCAAACACACAAACTCAACTCCCTGGCCTAGGCACTGCATAGTGAGTGAAAGATGTTCTTTCACTCCTACAGATGTACAGTCTATATTAACTGGGATGTAATGGGAAGCTTAGGTTTTATACATTCTGTCAAAAAATGCAAATCTGCCTGTACATATTTAGACAGACTAAACTGGAAATATTGTGCATCCTGAATCCTTCCCATCTCTTCATCTTTGGCATCGCCACTCAAAACACTAATCCCTTAAACTTAAGTGAACTGGAGAGATTGTGAAGATGACAGAACATGTTAAACTGTGAGTGCAGAATTTTTTAAAATCTGATCCCAGATTCGTTTTGCTGGATATAGAGAAGAATCTGGAGTCCACCTGTCATTAGCCAGTAATACAGTGCAGCATGTGAACCTAAATGACTTGTAAGAAATAAGCTTTTCTGCAGACTTTCTAGTAGAGAAATATTTCTTGTAAAATACTTCACTACATTTAAAATTACTACTATATATTGAATAGTCACAGAAGTACCAAATGAGAAGTCTTAAATTCAAACATAACATTTCCTAATAGTCTTGAAAGAATGTGAAATAGTAGAAAGAATACAAATAGTGGAGGCTATACAATCACTCACTATCTGTGGGGAAAAAAAAATAGTGAGTGTGACTTTCAGGTAAACGGAAAGAATGAACATAAGATACATAAACTGATGAATAACCTACAAAACTGACACAAAAAAAAGCTATCATTTTAAAGATAGATAACTAGAAGATGACTTAAGTAGCATTAATAGTGCACTCAACTTTTCATCATAAAACTAACCTAAAATCCAAAAATATTTGTCTGCAAAGTCTAGCAAAGACTCAAGGAGGAAGTCAGGAAGGACCACTACAATGGTGTACCAGTTGTCCCTGGGTGGGATGTGTTTGTAGCATTACAGTCAGGTTCTCAGGGACTGCAGCTGTGTGTATACACACACACATTTATACACATGTACATATATATGTGTCGGGGGGATATATCTATCTACCTAAAACACACTCCAAAAACCCCAACCCTGCCCTCAAAAAAATTAAAACATATGACGCTTTCCTTTTATCCTTCAGCTAATTTGATTCTGGGATTTCTTTGTTGTTGTTGGTTTTGGGTGGAGTTTTTTTGTGGTGTTTGTTTTGTTTTTCGTTCTTGCTTGTTTTTAGAGGTTTTTATTTGTTTTCTGTTGTTTTGGTTTTGGATTTTTTAAAAAAAAATTATTTCTGAAGTTAGAAAGCCATATTCATGAATTAAGTTATACCAATGTTGTACTGTAACTTTACTTCAATGTAGGATAAAAGAATTCTATCTTTTACTTAGAAAACCTAATAAAGTATTCAAAGTTTCCATTACAAATATTTGAAATATCAAAGATCCTTTGTTGTCTACCAACCTCCCTTTGATCCTTCCCGGAGAGCTTGGATTTGAACTGCTGCTGGCATTGCTTACAGTTTCCATTCGTGAAGATTTGGATTGAGACTGCTTGCCTGCTGACGAAAGAGGCTTATTAACTGCTCCAAGAACATTGGCTGCTTTGGGCTGAAACCAAAAATATATTTCCTTTATTTTAAGCTACACATTTAGATATTGTTAACACGTACTATGCTTAAAATATTCACAGATTTCACTTTCTGCAATCATTATCTTAATTTTAACACAAAGTGATGAACTTATTCGTATGAAGGCTACAACAGACACCAGAAAGAAGCTGAGGAAGTTGCAATCAAATAATTAGCTGCCACCAAAGCTGGTATTCTTTTCTCTAGCCTATATTCTGTCCTCTTCCCATTGGTAGTGTGTGTGCTCACCAGACCATGCAGTCAGGCGCTGTATCGCTTTCTGTGCCATTTGCTTTCTGCTGATTTATCTACCTGAAACCAGCTCCCTATCTGCATCAGAATAGCACCTGGCCCAATGAAGCAGAAATAGCAGCACAACAGCCTTTTCTGCAAAGGAGACATTACTAGCAACCACATTAGTTTCAACTGGGAATAAATGAGAATCTCAAAAAAGCCAAACACTGTGGAGAAAATTGTGGTACTTTTTGCACAGATGTAAAAATGCTAGGCTTTATAAGTGCCACAAT
This sequence comes from Lonchura striata, assembly GCF_050655825.1. Lineage (NCBI taxonomy): Eukaryota > Metazoa > Chordata > Aves > Passeriformes > Estrildidae > Lonchura > Lonchura striata. Next base: position 68,990,067 of record NC_140703.1, read on the forward strand.
TTCCAGACACTGGTGAGCTTCAGGTTATGAATTTAACTGTATTATCTTTCAGACCTGCCAAATGCCTCCAGCTCATACTAACTTTTGAGAGACTTGAAAGAGTTCAATTACTCCTAAAGAGAATGCCAAACACCCATGTACAAAATTTTTGAAGACCATTCCCTGCATTTCTCATTATCCATCTTCTCCTTCAATATTAGATTCTAGCTATGTCTGCAGTTAGCGGCAGCTACAAGAAGTTCAACATGCACATCATATCAGCCTTGGGTGTTTCTTTTTAAAGAGCTATGGACCATGGAAATTCCACTTATACTTTTATAGCCAGAGGGAATTTTGCATTTACAAAGACTCATTCTGCACTGAGCACAAAAAAAAAAAAAAAAAAAAGCATATGCCTTCCAAAAATAAACCTCAGATAACTAAATCCAGCTTAACAATTTACATCTATTAGTTTAGAATGAAATGTTAATCAGTGTATGCTGAAAGAGCTCAAAAGCAAAGAGATTTTCAAATTCACAGTGAACTGGACTTCCTGCTGAGGAGGTGAGGAGGGACTAAGAGAGCCTGCACAAAGAGCTCCTCCCTTTCACAGAATCTACGCTCAAAGCCTTCCTGCCCTCAATGTTATCTGCTTACATCCACTCCATCAACATTCACTAAGCCAGTCCTCCACTCATAAAAATAAGACTCCCCAGATCAACTTTCATTTTGTGGTCCTCTCGTGATAGTGAAGAAACTGAAAATTTTGGTGGTCAAATACACCTCTCCTGCTTGTTACAAAGTTTCAAAACAACACAAGAAGAGCGAGAATGCCCAGAATTTCTAGGCAGGAGAAATTTAAAATAATATAAAAATTGACAGAGGATTCAAAAGAATTTCAATGATGATCTATTCCAGTCCATAAATGCTGACTTTGAATTTCTCAAAGAGAAATATGCTTCTTTTCCTAGCTTGCACTCCTCCTTTATTATTAAGTTACTAGCTGACAGCTCATGCTTCATTCGCAAAGTTAAGGCTAATGAAGATTTCTTTGTTTCACAACATAACAGATTAATGTTCTTTGCCATCTAGAACAGGATGCATTAATCCAGATGAAAACCATGGTTTGTCACTTCCTTTACCAGACATTAATTTCATCCTAAAGAGTACCTGGGTTTAGTTTTAGTGAAGAAAAAACACTGCCATTCAATAGAATGCATATTCTGAAGGAACAAATTAACAAAACTATAGAACAGTTATCTTGTAAAGTACTCTAAAATTGTATTCAGCTTTGCCAAAGATTAATGATGTGATTTTTAAAATTATTTCTATTAGAGTTTTCCATAGCTGCCACTTTGCATGCAACACTGTAGTCTTCTGCAGTCTGAAAAGGTTAACCATTCTGTACACTTGACAAATACTATGGGTTATACTGGAGTGGTTTTGGATCCTCTCCTTCTAAAAGCAACAGGCTTTGCCTATTGTTGCCACCACCCAGTACAGACAGCAGCAGGTTTCCTTTTACCCATCTCTTTCTCTGTACCTAGAAACAATCTTAAACATAGTATTTCATTACTTACATGCTAGTTTTCTTTAAAAAAAAAACAACCACCAAAAAACCCACAAATAAGCAAACAAAACCATCACTCCAAAAACAAAGACAAACCAGAACACAAACACAGCATCAAACCTCAACTCCCCAGCATGCCTACCTTTCCAGGTGTGAAAAAAGACTTCATTTCCGGAGGAAGATAATTTTTGGTGTTACTGAAATTCTGTAAAAAAAGGGGGGTGGGGGCAATTACAGCAATAATCAGTGAATAAGAGATAAATATAGATACATTCTAGAGATTGCAGTGAAAGATTTTATTTACATCATTTATGCTTTTGAATTTTTAAACTAGATCAGTAATATGGGAGATGGGGGGAAGAGAAATTGGTGTCCATACATATATATATTTAGACAACATATCCAGACATGCATTTTCAACTACAGTGTAAGAGCAGGAAGTCTGAAGTTACAAGAAATATGTAAGAAAAACAACCATGAATTACAACTAGTAAATATTTAAACATACTTATCTCAAGAAAAATTAAATGCCAAAATATACCTTGTCAGGTTGAGTAAAATATCTGGCTGGAAGTACAGGGTCTTTAGGGGATTCCAAACTGTATGTTGTACTCTTTGACATAATGATATTCATTGCTACATCACAGACTGTATATAGCTTCTGTAAATAATAAAATTTAAAAAAACAGTTCATTGAAAATCTCAACAAAAGACAGTGTATCTTCCGTGCACTGGACCACAAGAAATCACAGTTTAAAAGCAATCACCTTAAACATTTAACACTAGCCTGCATCTTAAACAGTGTCTCAGGATATTGAAATACAGATGGTAAAAGCAAAAGTATTGCGAGTCTAACAGTTGAAGACAGATGGTTTTCATGGTCTTTCTGCACTTAAGAGTAGTGTTTGCCATACAACAAGTTTCTAAGACAAAGTTAATCAAATGAGCAAACACATTCCACCCATCCACTACCCAAAACGCATTTCTGTGGGAAAAGCAGAAAAGGGACATATCTGGATATGATGTGATGCTAAAAACACACACACAAAAAAAAGGGAAAAGTTTGATACATACACTACACAATACCAGAGATTTCTAATCTATTTTTCTTCCTCTATTAAATTTACTCTTGCACTTCAGAAATTAAACACTAAAAAGCACTTTAATGGATAATTTAAACAGTAAATTTTATAGTTTATATATCTTTGAAGTTAGTATTTAGTAATCTTACTGAGATAGAAACAGAAGAACTGAAAACTTATGATTCCCTTGCAAATGTGCAAGAATTACTGAAGCATAGGAAAGTAACTGCCATCTAAACTACAATAAATATAATAATTGCAGTACATAAAATATCTTTTATACAGACAATTCTATTGAAAGACATTTTGAAGTTGGTGTATAAGAAAAAAACAACTCCTTTACATTAGCTGGCCAGAATTAAATGCAATTTCCAATCAAAAAGTATCACCTACTTCATTCATTTTTTGATCATCTGGTCCTTGAGCATCCTTAGTCTGTTTGATATTTTCTACCATTTTTCTGATAAAGGCATGACTGTTGTTTTCATTTTTAGCCATTAATATTTCCAGTATGAACCACAGGCATCTGCAGGAGAAATACAGTATCTTACATGAACCAAAGTACAAAAGAAATTCCTTTAAAAAGCACATTTGAGAACATGATTAAGTCCAGCTTTTACTGTATTATGAATTTGAACTAGTCTAACTCTGAGAAAACAGTTATTTTGGAATAATGAAATTAAGATGAGCAGAAGGTAAAAAAGTACCTATAGGATTTCTCTCAATATTTTACAGAAGTAACTGGCATAATTATGCACACTGGACTGTGTAACAGGGTACCACAATGAATTAAAAGTCCACTTAGAATAAAGTTAGAAATAACACTATTAAAAGTGGTCTTACTCTTTAATGTCCTTGAGTTGTTCAATGTCCTGGACTTTGACATAATCTGGGTCATGAGCTAGAAGATGGATTGTATAAGGAACAACATACTCTGGTAGAAGTGACAACAGTTTCTCTGAAAAGCAGAAGAAAGATACATCAAAAAAACTACATACCAAGAAGTATGCTTTTCTACCAAAGAGGAGAGGGCAAATTTTGAGGTCAGCATTAAGGTATAAACACATGTGAGCCTATCATTTCTCTACAATATTTCATTTCATGGGTGATGTGCACATTTTTCATGCATGCAAGAATTAAGATTTTAAGTATATCTTGCTCAGGGCTGCTTGTTTTCTAGCTACCTCGAGATACAGTTCCAGTTACCTCCTATTCCCAATCCCTTCCTCAGTTCAAAGCCTGTATTCTGAAGGACTTTGAAAAACAGATGTGAGGACGGATCACAAAATCCACTGCAAGATGTAAGATCAGCACAACTGCAGGATAAGCTATACTATTTCTTTGGACACTGCAGTGTACAGTCTTGCTGTCAAGAAAACAAATGCTTTCTGCAGGGATTTTGCAGTCAAATTGCCACAATATCTGTTTCCAGAGGAGTGGGAGGTCACATGAAAGCTGTAACAAAGTAGTAGTGCACTGAGTTTGAAAGGCTCAATCCCACCTAAACAGAGCAGCACAACTCAACTGTGACACTCCAAGCATTAAAAATATTTTCTAGCACTCTCTGAGACTTTCAGAATCCTAAGCAGGACTGCAAGAAAGTCTTTTCTCCATTATGACAGTCTGAAGGCCTGTCTCCCCTGGGGATTCCAAAAGTAAGGGTTCTTGCCAACAGCCTTCTCAGAGTTACGATCACAAAATATACTTTCTGTAAGGTAACAAACTCCCTGACTCAACCAACACCATGCAGCATGAACAAGAACAGATGGCCAAGTTGTATACCAAAAGGAAAACAACCATTTTTCAGCAAACATCCCTACTTCTTTCTTTTGCCTGATGCCTGAGTGAAGCGGAAGGACACACAGCACACCTAAGTTACTAAACCTATACCCTGTGCAACAGGCAAGACAATGGTCAAAAGAAGGTGTCCTGGTATTCCATGTATGGCACAAGCTTCTGATCTTTAGTGCTCGTGGCAAATGCACTATCACAGTATTGACATGACTTGTGAAGGGAAGAGGGAAATCCCCAGCTCTGCTTTTGGAAAGTCACATTTTGCGATAGTAAATGCATGACCAAGTCTGGAAAATCTTCTTTCAGTAAACTTTTATCCATACCATATTCAGTTATGAATAAGTCCAAATATCTGTAAATCATTATATACACTAATATTATTTGAAAACTATTTAAAAATACATTAGAAACTAACAGTTTTACCTCAAATATATGTAGTCATATGAGATGTGCTTGACAAATACTGTGCACATCAAACAAAATACACCATTATTGCAGATTTTACAAAACTAACAAAATAATTGCCATGCATACATCAAGTCTTAACCTATCCCTTTCTCAGAGATCTGTATAAATAGGGGTAATGCACAGTCTACATAAAATAGATGTAATATATAAAACCACTCAATGTCTTTCTATTTCAAGCCATATTTATGTAATTGAAATCCACTGTACTTTGCAAAGCAGTTTTTAGTGCGTTTCAATTGACACTGCACTATTAACTTTAAAAACATCCTTTACTTCTTTTCAAGCACTGTCCTGCATTTTAGCCAGCAGGTGTTCACATTAGTAAATAAAAAAAATAACGATGGCAGGGAAGGAAAAGAACATAATTACAACTTCAGAGCACTAACAAAATTGTCTTGCCTTAGATATGCCCCAGACAAACCAACCCACTATTATTTGTACTAATTAGAAACTTCAATAGAATGCTAATCAAGAGCTCATAAACTCAGTTTTTCAGTAACTTCCTGCCTTGGACAATTTCTTATGTAACTATAATTCCAACTGGTTCTGGAAAATAAAATGAACTAGTTCCAGACAAAACAGGAAAAAAAAAAAATATTGATACACATTATATTCAACCCTGTCATGACAAAGACAGCAGGGAAAAAAATAGAACTTTTATCTCTAAAGAAAGAAGACTATCTGAAAGATAGGGTGGGTTTCCTACCAGCACTTAAAACTACAATGTGCCAAAACCCTTCACAAGAGTCCTTTATGAGCTTTTAGGAAGAATACTAATTAAAAAAATTAATCATTATTCTTGTAATTTTTCTGCTTGCTGACTTTCAAGGAAAAGCCCATCATGAGAACATAAAAATTCCTATGCAAGACATGTCTCTATCCAGATAAAACTAGTAAAAGATACACAATCAAAATAAGTCTCTTCTTGGGTGGCTTCCACTCTGAATAGAATTTAGAGAATTTAAGAGGGCTGAGAATAATTCCTGCCAGCCTATAAAAGGCCAGTGTGAAAGAAAGGCATTTTACTGTTTGCTACCAGTCTTTAGAAAGTCTTCCTCAGGCAGAGTAAACAGAAATTTATCCTTTTTAACAAAAGCTGAAATCCTCCCAAAAAATCCAACAGATATCCTCACCCATATGAGGTTTTCAAGACAAAACATATCACAAAATCACACATTTATAGATTCAGACACATAGCTGGAATAATCACAGATGCAGATTTCCAAAGGAGGTACTGCCATCGTCACCACTCTCAGTTACTGCATTGTCAACAGGAAGAATGGCAGAGGGAGACACACTTAAATACTGTGTTATTTCCAGAAATTAGCTTTGGCAGAACTGGTGCAATATGGATATTTTAGGATACCAAGTGTTCAATAAATTTTATTTGCTGAAAGCTCAGACTGGTGAATCTGAATGGCATGAAGTTAAGATTGTAATCCTCAAGAACTCCTGCAATCTGTATTTAATCCAGACTCCCCATGTGTTACAGCATATGTCAAATCAAAGGCATCATGCAATTATTTCAGCAAGAAAATAATTTATCAGGTGCAATTGGAGGCCCTATTGGATAAAGAAAATCACACACACTTAGATCCCTCTTAATTTCTTCCACAGATTTTTTGATAGTAACTTTCAGCATCTATTTCAAACACATAATTTTTATGCTTCCTGTCTACATAATTAAAAAGAGATTTCAACTTTCAAGAAGGATAGTCTTACAATTACTTAGAAGTGTTTGTTCAATTTATTTTTTCTTTCTTACATTTTATTGAGTAGGAGAAAAGTACAACCTTTTTCTTTAACTCTAATTAATGATACACAAAAGGATTTGTCAGCAGACATTCTCTGATCAGAATCTAAGGGGACTAAGAAAGACTGATTGACATAACTAATAAAAAGTGATTCATAAACACAGAAGGAAGTCAGTTATTTGACAGCACCTCTGAGATCAAATTCACTAAACAGGTCTGGTTTAGGCTAAAAGGATAAAAAAATCCCCTTCATTTCACAAAGGTTAAACCATCAGTAATCTTTCAAAGAAATAAAACATTCAAAACCTCTCATTCAAAAATGCTACAGCTCTTCACAAAGGTCTACTTTTTCCTATGACCCTGTACCAGCATTGGAATACTGTGTAGCTTTAAGTCAAAAGGACTATAAAAGAAAAAGAGCTGACATGAGTCAGTAACTTCCAAAGCATTCTCATGATCAAACCACTGGCACTAAAAAAGAATTGCACAAACTCATCCTGAACTCATCCTGAAGTGCCAACAAATACAGCCCTTTGCAGGAATAACTCAAGATGCTACTCAATACAGCAGTGCAAGGACAGTCTATTTAGTACAGCACTTATGTATTAAAGTTACTTATTAGTAATTGCTGAAGTAAAATTAATCATTGTCACTTCACTTAGAACATTATTAACATTATTAAGTTCAAATAGTACACATAATTGCCTTGGAAAATTACTTCACTTCCAATATATTTAGGCATAAGCATTTGCACAGTTTTTAACAGAACTTACAGACTTCAGCAGTGCCTGTTAAAAAAAATCAAAATAAAATCTGGACAAAAGAAAACAAACATTTTCACTTTTCATTAGATACCTCCAAATCAAACTTACAGTCATTCTGTGTATAAAAACAGACAACTATCAATGTTTTCAGTCAACTCACATTTATGTTTCAACTACAGCACTTGTAGCAAAAAGTGACTTCTATTCTCTTACCACTAACGGCTGCATGTTGCTTCAGATATTCCCTTCTGACATTTATGTTCTTCACAAGGCACTGTCTAGCATGAGCTCTTCTCTCTTTCACGGGATCTTTTGCACACAGTGCACAAATAGCCATATATTCTAGTGGCAGCCGTAGTCTAGAAAGGCCTTTGTGAAGTTTCTGAGCAAATATTTGTCTCACTTGGTAACATTCATCCTATTAAAAAAAAAAAAGCAAACCAAAAAAAGATAACAGTAAACTTTTCTTAAAACAATATAAACTGTAAAATAAAGCATGGAAACTCAGGTAAATATGCTAAAATCAATCAGACCTTGAAGCCACTGAAAGATAGGAATTTCAAACATTTTTTTTTTTAAATGCCAATTCAGAGCAATTTAATTGAATTAATCAGCTGAAGCTTCCTTTAAGCTCGGAAGAAGAACTAAGGTTCAAAAATTGTGCAGGAAGATATCACACTCAGGACCCAAGGCCTAATTTAGCATAGTACTAAGGCATGGAGTCACTGAAATTGTTTACAGTTGAGTGACTTGATTTGTAAAGCCAAAGATCTGCACAAAAACATTTTAGCCACCAGTAACCACCACCTTGTTGATTTTGCTGCTACGATATCACACATTTTCATCAAGACATTAATATTAGAAACTGAATAAAATTTAACATGATAACCAGATAAGGTGAAACACTGAAGAGAGTAACAAGCATTTCCATTATGCTGTGAAACATGGTAGAGAATTATCTGTGTTTAACAGCTGCCAAACAACACGAAGTAAAACAATATGAAGGCAGCAATTGTAGTTCTACAGCTTATTAAGAAATGTGTTCCCAGAAAAGGCATGAACTTAATTATTTTTGTATGAAAATAACCTACATATACCATTTAATACATGACAAACCATTTCCTAACACAAGACAAGGAAGCTTAACAGAAACACATGCAGAAAAGACTTTGAAGAAAACATATATAAAAGCTTAAGGCAAACAAGGTCACCAAAATAGCTTGGTACATTTAACTTGCTAAAAAAGGTCAGGAGGAAAGATTTATCTCTAAATACAAAGAAAAAATGTTAACAGGAGTAAGTAGCTATTTTAGTCAAATGACAGCTTTGAAGTCAAAAGGACTGAAGGTGGTTTCCAGTTATCAGTCAAATGAGGTACAGAGTCAAAACCTGCCACTGGGAACACAGGCTCTGCTAAACTTGCAAATAGCATCAAAAGAGATCATGTATTAGATAAAACAATCTTCCCTCTGCCTCCATCAAAAATGAAATTGAGAAGGAACTTTTTTTAGTGAAGTCCCATTTTCTCCTTTCTGTGCTTCAAGCAATATTCCCTGTCTATGGACTGATACCCTGAAACACCTGCTATAGCCAGAGCTGAAGTAACCCAAGCCCACAAACCCAAACCATGAGATCTGCTCATCTCTTGTCTCCTTACAGCAAATCCACCCCCACAGGAGGCTAAGATAGAGCCCTCTTTTCCTCCTCAGTATCGCCTAAGTCAAAAGCCTTTAGGAAGCTCAGAAGAGACATGCCTAGCTGCTGCTGCAGCAGAGAAACATCTTTGTCTCAGAGGACAAGGGAAGTACAGTTGGTTGCTACTGATGGTATTGTGTGGCCAACTGGAATGACTATAATTTCTTTATCTTTTAATATTGGGAATAACCTTAAATTGACTCAGTTACACCAGCTCATTAAGAAGGGGACACAACTTAACCAAGGTATGCTATTTTTAACAGCATACACCAACTCTGTAAATTAATCCAATTTTATACATCTACACCTCTAGATTTAATGTTCATCATGTAAAAGTTCACCATTTAAAAGCAAAAAAATACATATTTGCAAAATATAATGTACCACTCAGACACAGCTCTGATTCATCAATTATAACACCTTGAGTTAACAAAACTGAAAAAGCTCTGAGACTGTTTTAGACAAATGAAACCTATGCAATCTACAAGACTTATTCTAAATACAATTAAATTGTATTTTCAACAGCAAAGCTTATCAGGTCTTAAATCTGCTTTTAAAGCTTGTTAAACACCGAAGTACTATCTTCAGTTACATTTCACTGTCTTTCAATATGAAGCTCTGCTGACATCAGAATTTGTTCTGGAGATCAAAGAAGTCAGATGATCAGAAGTCAGATCAAAGAAGTCAGAAGCTTGTAAGATTGGCCAAACACATATGTAACTTATTTTAAAATTACTAAAACTACATGCATTTCATCCTCATAAAACCCCTGTTTACCAGTGCCACTTTCACACAGCAATTAATTTAATTATGTGTTCTGCACTCCAATCATTACATATTACAAAACAGCAGCATCAGAGGGGAGAAAAAGTGCCAGCACAGAACCACAACAGAACCTGTGCAACCATCACATGCCTTAAAAGGCAAGATTTTTCTCGTTTTCATGTTTTCTGATCTTTCCACTTAGAGAATCTTTGCTGTGAATTACATAAGACAAAACTGGAGCTGGCCTTGATGTCACCTGATTTGTAGATAGATTTGAAAGTGCTAAGAATAAATAAACTTTCAGAGAATTTAGTATTTACCATCAAGAAATAAGCACTAACATACATATATGCATATGTGCATATGCCAAATCTCAAAAAAAATACAGTATCACTTTTAAGTGAAAAAATTATTGAAGCTATTACAGCTACTCTGCATCTGAGCATCTCCACTGACAGTGAGAAAGGAAATTGGAGAAGGCCTCAAAAACATCTAGAAAAGTTATTTTTAAGTATTCAAAATCCATTAGGAGCTGCAGTGAAAATGAAAGGCAGAATTCCTGACCTGACAAAGCTTACAATCTAAATTCTAGAAAACAACTTAGAAAGTCACAAAAGGCAAAGAAGTATCAATAAATGAAGAGGGAAAAGTAACAGTAATGATACTACAAAGGAACAGATTCTCCTGGAAGCAATGACAAAGCATATGGATATCCACAGGGAGGGGATTACACACACAACACGGCTTTACAAAGGACAAATCATGCCTGACTGGTCTAACCTTTTACAATGAAGTGATGTGCAAATGGATAAGGGATGAGCAATTGATGTCACCTACCTGGACTTCTATAAGGGCTTTGACACAGGTATATACAACATTGGTGTCTCTAAATTGGAGCGATATGGGTTTCAGAGATGCACTACTCAACTGGTAAAAAACTGGCTGGATGGACATGTCCAAAGGATTGCGGTCAAAAAAAAAAAAATCAATGTCCAAATGGAGATCAGTAACAACTGGTGTGCTCAGCAGGGGCCAGCATTGTTCATCTTTGTTAATTACACAGATAGGAGAGCTGAGAACATCCCTCAGCAAGCCCATGGATAACACCAAGCCAAGCGGTGCAGTTGATGCACTGGAGGGAAGGGCTGCCATCCAGAGGAACCTTGACAGGCTTAAGGATTGGGCCCAGGGAAACATCAGGAGGTTCAAGAGCCCCAAGGGCAAGGTCCTGTACCTGGCTCCAGACAACTCTCAGTATCCATACAGGCTGAGGAATGAAGTGATTGAGAGCAGTCCTGCAGAGGACTGGGGTCACTTGTGGATAAAAAACTAGACATGAGCTCGCCACCCAGAAAGATAACCCCATCCTGGGCTTCATCAGAAGGAAAAGTGGCCAGCCGGGTCAGAAAGGGGATTCTCAATATCTACTCTGCTCTCATGGGACCCCAATATGGAGTGCTGTGTCCCACTCTGGAGCAAGGGTTTTAAACTGAAAGAGGTGAGTCTTAGATTGGACATAGGGAAAAGATTTTTTACCATGAGGGTGGCAGAACACTGGAACAGGTTGCCCAGAAAACTTGTGAGCACCCCATCATTGGAGATGTTCAGGGCCGGGCTGGATGGGACTTTGAGCAACCTGGTCTAGTGGAAGGTGTCCCTGATCACAGCAAGGGAGTTTAATGAGATGATCTTAATGGGCTCGTTCTGGTGCAAAGTATGCTGTAACGCTACAGCAAAATGTGATACTAACTGGTTTACAAATGTTGAGAACCCTATCATGTCCTAATTAGAATCTTATCTCTCAAAATTCCCTTTTGAAAATTCAAGGAAGATAAGTGTTAAACATAAAGGTGACAACACATCTATTAGAATATCCACAAAGATTGTTATAGCTGGAAAATAAGTGATAAAATGAGAGACAGTGGAGGCTTAACAGACTGAGAATATCAAAACAATGAAAAAGCAAAATTCTGATAGGAACTACAAGGTTAACATTTGCAATAAAGATTTGCCACAGGAGGGAAATTACTTAAGAAATTAACAGATTTTGATCACTGGGTTCACAAGAAAACAGAACATGCAAACACTACATTGGCAGTGCTAGTTTGGCATGACATTATTCAGCTTGAGTATCCTTTCCAGAGCAGAGACAGAACTTATTTGTCATTACACTGAGTGCCTATCTTTGTCTCAACTAATTTTTTTATGAACTGTAAAAATCGTTACAACTCATTTTGGGACAAGACTAACATTTCTATTCAGTTTTGGAATAGGATGGCTGAAAAGTAGCAGACTTTGCTTTGGGCGTAAAGACCTCCAGTTGTTACCACTGAATTCTTGGTGTAGTTTTGCTAGATTTCATCTGCTTAAGTAGTTTAAAGCTTTGTTCCATTTCTCTTGTTTTTCATAGCATTTGGGAACTGAGTAAGGGCTCCTTTTCATAGGATCACAGAAGCTTAAAATCCACATAAACATAGTTAAAAATAGGGACTGTCTTAGTCTGGTACAGGGATGATTTTTCTAGCCTAACTGAAACCAACTTGAAGCAATTTTTTAAACTAAAAAATATACTCTGTACAAAAGTGAACAATATCCACACAGAAGCCATACTCTGTTTTCTAACATTAAATGCCAGTTTATTGTCTTCTGATATTTAAAATGGGTCGCAACTTTTAGCTGGACACAGGAATTAAGATCTAAAATGGCATTTCAGAGGATTTCTTGACTTCTGGAAAGCCAGGAGAATACCAGCAGCTACACAAATAACACCAACAGAAGTCTCTTCATGACCACCTTACTCTTGGGGTATGAATCAATTTCTGTACAATTTGCTAAGCCTATAAACCAGATATAGAGAGGGTTTCTATACCTCTACCTACAATTTGAGAATTATTTCCTTACTATGTGTTCATAGGCAGAAGTTAAGAATGAAAATTTCAGCATCTGCTAAGGAATATCTTCCTATTTCTAATATTTGAAAAATGCTAATTATTTTTGCAGACCTCTGCATTCCAAGTGTATTGTACCCAAGTACTGAGAAACCAAAGTGACTGTTTTCACCACAGTTCAACATACTTTACATAATCTCATTTTAACTTCTAGTAATGTTATAATGCAGCTGGGATATTACTTAAATGCATACTGCATTTCTTAGTTTCTCAGTATTCTAACATTTGACTACTCTAAGTATTCTCCCAATGGACAGCCCAGTACTTCCCATAATGGACAGCCCAGTACTACAGATCTAATTCTCATCCACAGTGAGTTTTCAGGATTATGTAATGGAGAAATCATTTCATGCCAAAGGTGAATATTTAGCATAAAACCAGATTCACAGAAATAACATACTGAAAACACAACCATATACTCGTACATCTGCTGATAACCACAACTCCCAACAAATTTCCTTACATTTATGGCTAGTGCACACAGCTGGTATTGTTCTAAGGTGATGATTTCGTGGTAACAAGGTTCTTGTGCCAACTTCACAATAGCATTCCCTGCAGCCAGCCTCAAGCGAGACATGTCAGGTTTACTGAAAAACAAGCACATGGATTGTGAAGATTAATTAGTTTAAAAATTATGTAATTATTTAACTTCACTAAATCTAATAAAGTTTGCATCAACGGAAAAACAAGTACTTCAAAGGAAAGAAGTTTCTGGGAACTTAGCCACCCCCATGCTAGCAGAAGCAATTTCAAACCCAAAATGATTTTCATGGCACCACATTTTACAGCCTATTCCCACTTACCATTACCTGGTCCCAACCTAGCTATAAAAATTTTCCATCCAACTTCCTAAAAGTTCCACATAGGTGTGAAACAGTTCTAGCTGTACACTGGGGCCAGGACAGGCCATACTGCCCCTCAGAGACCACATCTAGAAGTAAGATACTTCTGTTCAGCTTGCTGGTCCCCCTTCAGCAGGAGAGTCCTTCCAAAGAAGTAGCCAGTCCATTTCTCGTCCCCAAAGTTGCCAAACTTTTCTAGCTCAAAATCCATGCTTCAGGCCAACATAAATTAAGATTAATTAGACACTGTAATACATGACTAAGTGAATTTTATTTTAAGACAATAGCAAAATGTCCTTTTGTCCTTTCAGCAACCACTGCAAATGTTGTTTATCAGATGTGTAGCAAATTTTCTATAGCACAGAACTATGACATTCTAAACTCCAAAAGGTTTTTAATAATTTTTTTCTTGGTGAGCATTGGTTTGTGAAAAAATGCAATGGCATTTCAAGAAAATCTCAATTCAACTTCATATCTAATATCAATACTTTCAGCAACTTCTAGCATCCTCTGATACACTTATTTTTATTTTACACTTATTTCCTCTGATACACTTATTTTATGCTTAGTATAGACTAAAATCAAAATCCTACTACAAAGATATGCAAGATTAAACCTAGCTGCTCTGCCTAACCACAGGCAGAAAATTTGTATAATCTTGAATTTTGTAGGACTATTTATGACTTATAAAATTAAAAAGAAAGACTTGGAAAGGACAATTGAGATACTGTTTATTGATAAAATTAGATATTTAAAAAATTCAAGACTGGTGAATTGAACCTACACACGATTAACATGTTGAAGAAATCAGTTGTTAATTTGTAAGCAACTCAAGAAAGTCAACAATCCTACTACTTCAAAGTGTGAAGGATGAGCAATAGAAGGGATTTGTTGTCCAAATGGGACCTTGCCTTCACCTGACACTTTAGGCTGAACAATGCTTTGAAGTTAAAAAAAGAAAAAAAAAATCCCTTACACTGTCACTGAAAGGTAGAGTTGTGTAGATTTCACGAGGCATAGGGGCAGAGTCACTTTTAGGGTTGATAAGGGCAACAATACTGAGAAGATTACAACATGACTGATGGCCTCAACAGCATCAAAGGCTCCTGAGCTCTGCCACTTTTACTTAATTCAATTATGTTTAGCAGATTATTAAACACTGTTTAAAAGACAAGTGCAAGCCATGAACAATAAAACTGACTCACACAAAATGACCTCACATCAAGTACAATCTAAAAGGTTATGTTCTGTACTGAATGGACAATTTTACTCTTTTCAAAGCCTGCTCCAAGTCAGAAGGAGCAGTATCAGGTTTGCACAGAAGGGACACAGTAAGCATTGTCAGAAAGAAGATATCCTTATTGCATTCAATGGGTGAAGAACAAAGGTCAGGAAGTGTCAGCAAGTTCCATGCAGAACTAACAGGCCTGAAATATCATCTCCTCTGCTTCAGGTTTTGAGAGTAATTGTTAATGTAAGCAGTACTGCTTACACAGAGACAACAGACTGGCCCTTCTACCAGTTTGGAGCTTTCCTGAAAAGCAACAGTGAGAATCACAAAATAATTACTACATGTCCTGTCAACAGGGCTCTTGCCTCATTCAGCAGTGGATGCACATACCTAGTCTTCCTTTTGTCACTTACTTAGAAAAGCTCTTCTGGTACCTTTGTCACTTCTCACTAGATTTTATCCCAGTTGGGATTTGGCTTTCCTAACTGTATCTCAGATGGTGTTCCCTGTATTCCTGCCAGATTACCCATTTCTGCTTCCTCCTTCTGTATACCTCATGCAACCATAGAATAGCTGGGGCCAGAAAGGCCAGTTAAAGTTCATCTAGTCCAGCTCCCTACAATGAGCAGGTATTTGGAGGCATGTCCAACTTGACCTTGAATGTTTCCAGGGATGGAGCAGCTATTACCACCCTGAGCGGTTTCAGTGTTTCATCACCCTTACCATACAAAAACATCTTCCTTCTAACTACAGGCTCCCTTTAAGTAATGACAGATCACAATAAGGTCTCCCTAGACCCTTTTCCAGGCTCAAGAACTCAGATTCACTCATTTTATGAAGAGCCTTTCACTCTTCATTTTGTGAGGAGCCTTTCCTCATAAAAGTGTTCCAGCCCTCTGATTGTTTTGAGACCCTTCTCTGAACATGCTCCACCAGGTCCATGTGTTTCCTGTGCTGAGAACCACAGAGCTGGATGCAGTACTTTGGCATAGGGTCTCACCCCCAGAGTGAGCTGAAGAGGCAGAATCAAATCCCTAGACCTGCTAGTCACGCTTCTTTTGATGTGGCCCAGAAAACAGCTGGCTTTCTGGAATGTAAGCACACATTGTCAGCTCATGTCCACACTTTCATCCACCATTGTCCCCACATACTACTCTTCAGGACTGTTCTCAATCCCTCTTTTTGTGTTTGAATTTTGCCAGGAGCACCCTGCTCATCCAGGTATAGCTTGCTGAAGTATCCATCTGCTTTTATGCTGTGATTACTTTACTCTTGAGTACTGAGGGGTGATTTCTGAATACTAGGTAATCGGCTTTCTTAGGCCTCTCTTCCCTCCAGGCCTTATCCACTGGGACCCTACAAGCACATTCTTGTAGAGACCCAAGACTGTTCTCCTGAAGTCCAGTCCAATCTTCCTTCTGACCCCCTTTTTGCCCTCAGGATTTTGAACTTCACCATTGTAGGGTCATTACAGCCAAGGCTGCCTTCAACCTTCACATCCCCAGTAAGCCCCTCTTTGTTGGCAAGTATGAGATCCAGCAGAGAGCCTCTTCTCATTATGTCCTCTACCAGTTGTGTCAAAAGTTGTCATTGATGCTGCCCTGGATTGTTATGCACTGCTGTGTTGCTCTTACAGCAGATATCAGAGAGGTTGAATTTTCCCACAAAGGCCAAAGACTGCATACATTAGGTTGTTTCCAGCTGTTTAAAGGCCTCATACTCTTCCTGGTCAGGGGTCTGACAGCAGACACTCACCATGATGTTTCCCAGAGCAATCTGCTCTTCAAACTTCACCCATAAGCTCTCCATTGGCTCAGCAACCATCCCCAGGCAGAGCTCCAAGCTCCACAGCAACATCACATGTCACTGCAGCTTTCTCCCTACCCTGAAAGGATCCCTCCCTAGCCCTCTATTAACTTTATTTAAAAATGGAGAACTGATCACATCCTTCTATAAAGTTTCTACTTTATATAATTACTTTGAGTAGTAAAGGAGTGGGAAAATTATATTTCTGAAACATGCACAGTAAGGAATCATCAGTCCAAACATGAAAACACACAGGGTCCACAGAACCGATCTGTTCAGTAACTACTGCATAAGCCAACCATGTGCTCCAAGTGGTCATGCTGAAAAGCTAAATTACTGCCACTCAACTCCCTGGCAATTGCCATGAATAGTCACATTACAGAACTTAAAACTATAAAACAATTGTTTACAAAGAACTTTAGGACAGACTACAGTTGCTACAAAGATAATATACTAGACAGCTTTCAGGTTTGCAATTTTGTGCACACAGTATGGTTCTATCTGCATAACTACTGTATAACATTAGCTCTACCTGAAAATCAGAACCTTTTTAAGCATACTGGCACAATCTACCCAAGCCCTTGATGGTTTTTGTAGACATAAATTTTCAGTGTTTAGCAGGAAATAGCAACTGACAACTTGTCACTTCTCCTACCACAGAGGATTAAGAAGATACCCAGAAAAACAAGTTGTCTAACAGTCACCTAAAAGGCAAATTATTTAGAGATTTAATCCTGTTTACACATTTCCTTCTTGCTTTTACTTCTAAAGACCTCAAGGTTTGCCTCCAAGCAGAAGTGTCCTGTGTACTAAGTATTTCCACCTGGTTTATACAACACACTATTATTCTTTATTAGAAAGCCCACCTATCAGCATTTGGCATACACAGCAATTGGTACACCAGGAACAGCAAGCTGCATAAAAAATTAAAACCAGTTTTCAGTGGGAAGGAGGAAGTTGCACAGTTTATTCCTGCTATATGAGTAATGACCTATTGAAGGGATAAATAAAAGCAAGAATATTAAGCCTAAAATTCAGCTGTGTGTACAGTGTTACAAAACCTGAGACTCAGCAAACTTACATAGGAACCAGCCAAGCTTACTATCACATCTTATGAAATAAAATGTATAAATTGTTAAGCAGTCTAGCAGAATAATTTACACACTACTTCAATTAAAACTCTCCCCTCACTCCTTCATCACAGACATGAAAACATTACCATCTGTTACATACCTTATTTTCCCCTGTTCTGTTAAATCTCCATCACTGTGTAATATTGTTGTTAGCAATCTCAGAGTAGAAGTACCTGACTTGCTGTGGTTGTTCTTCATTCCTAGCAACCATCGAACCATCATCTTGATGGCCTGAATCTGAAAAAAAAAATTATACCAAAATGTCAAATCATATCATAAGCTTCATTGTAAAAATAATCTTTAATTTAATCACACAGTATTTTTCCCCAACTACTTTTTGCTGGTACAAACATATGTCTGTCAGGACTGCAAAACATCATTTAAATATTGAAAGATAAACAGACATACTCTCACTAGACAGCAACTTTTCACTGAAAGTCTCAAGCATGTATTACAGCAAATAAAAATTATACCTTTAGTCAAAGTTTGAGCTGCTTCTTCTATAAGCAATCACACACATTTTGTCCTTTGAAAACATTTTCTTAATCAAGCTTACATCCATTAAATACTGTGAAATAGGCTAAACAGTTTATATTTACTAAGAAAATGTTACTGGATCAAAAAGCAGAACACATTTTCATCTTTATATATTCCTATAATTCACAGAATATTCTGAGTCAGAGGGGACCCACAAGGATCAACAAGCCCAGTGAATGAACCCATGACCTTGGCGTTAAATTCCTGTGCCCTGTATATACTCTCTATTTATCTATGTTATATTTGAGTTTAACTTTAAGACACATACTTGAAAAAACACTTAATAGACATCTTGACTGTTAAGAGCAGCAATCTTAACTACTTATCCTGGTAAAGAATAAGTAACTTACCCTGGTAAAGAATACTTTTTCCACAGCTATTTAAAGAAAAGTCTCAAAGTCAGGGAGGGATAACTTGGCTTTGCCAATGGAAACATCAAGTGTTTTGAGGCTAGCTTCTGCCAGTATGCAGAATCCAGCAATTACCATGAAACACTGAATAATTTCACATTTCTTTAGTGAAAATAAAACATTAATTTTGAGATTAAGTTTGTTTTAGTATTTGAATTCCTTTATCCTTTCATTTTCCTTTCATGTGACAGCAGAGACAATAAACAAAACAAAAAAGAGTGTCTTCTTACAGTAAAATGAAAATGTTAATCTAAATCACATAGGTATCCTTTGGGGGAAAAAAAAATAACAAACCAAAACAAAATACTGAACTCTGAAGATCAAAACCCAAAAGCTTTTCATACATGGTAACTTCAAATATTCTCATTAGTGGGAAAAGCAATTCTAGTAACTTTTATATAAACATTGACAATATCAACAAATTAAATTTATCATAGTATAATTGATCTACTCCTTGAAATGAACTGACCAAACTGGTCCTGTCAGATCTCAGTTCTAGGACTATCACTTCTACGTGAGTTTTTAGGACTGTAGTCCACTTGCTCTACCTAATTGGGTAGCACCAGTGAGCTGTAGGATGTCTGTCACTCCAGAACTCAAAATGCAAATGGAGTCTGAGGAGCAGAATTTGTCTTGCCCTCACTTTCAAAGGGTCTTCCACTGGAACAGCTCTAAGTATCCACCAGAAGATTTTAATAGCATCAAACCCAATATAATAATTGTAATACAATAAGAATAGCATTAGATTTTTTTTATAGCTCACAAATTCAGTTTCATGTCATAACCAGGACTTGGAAACATTAGTGCCTCCCATTTGTTGGGAGGATGGAAATATGACAGCTCTTCTTGGTCTTCAAATAAATGACACATTCAGCCAGGGAACAGATACAGGTATTACCTTGTCCCCTGACCAATTTCAGTTTCAATCTTGGCTTCTAGTAATTCCCTCCATAATGTCTTTTCCCCAGTTTTGTTATCCACACCTATTCCAGTCTTCCTTCCATATAGTCAAGTCCTAGTCCCACCTCCTTCAGAATTTTTGTCTGACCCCATTAGTTTCCCTATTTCTTTGCTGGTGTTAATGATATGATGACATTCCAGCAACCATTCAGAATTAAGCATTCCCATGAAATTAGTACAGGGCATGAGAATTCCCCTAGTCACTACTACTGATTATCCAAAGACTTCATTAAACATGATTTGGACTGCAGTTATCTTTTAAAATCTCCCTTTGCAACCAAATAGTCTAGCTATTAAAAGATAATTCCAGCTGGAAGGAGTGTTAGGAGGTTTCCAGTTCAATCTCCTGCTCAAAGGAAGGTCAGCTATGAAATCACACCACACTGGTCTCAGTTTTATGCACTGTGGCGTTGAAAGCCCTCCAAGAATGAATACTGCACAGGCTCTTTTGGCAAACCTGCAACCTCTTGCATTGTCTGACTGTTCACAGGCTTTTCCTTATATTCAGTCTGACGTTCTTGCTTCAATTTGTGTTCCATGAGCCTAGATTTCTCCTCCGAGATGAAAATTATTTCACACATGAAAAGAAAGTGAAAATGAGACACAGACATATCAAAGACAACACTTGTCTTCCTACTACATCACCATTATGGCAGCAGCTGGCAAAGGTTTCTACTGCTTGAGGTTTCAGAGCCACAAAGGCTGCAAGTTTGTGCAGCAGTGGAAAATGAAGCAAAGCCCACTTTGAGCATAGTTAGAGAAAAAGTATTAAAAACCTTATATTCCAATGATATGAAAGAAAAAAGAAATATCATTGCTACTACACAAGTCTCAATCCACTGCATGGTGCACAGTACACATTACAGGTCACTGCTAAGACAGACAACTGCTTTAGAACTCAGACTGGAATTCCTAGGCCAGGCATTTAACCCATACAATCATTAATCCAATTCATAGTTAATACTGTACTGAAACATTTCTCTGCAGAGATCCTTTCATAGAAGGTTTAGCACCCAAAACTAAGGTTATCCTGTTTCACTCTACATCTGCTAGACCGGACAATTTAGTTTTCAGCAGTCCTTCCCACCTTCATACACCAACTTGCTAGTTTTAAAGTCCCCCATAGATACATAATAATGTTACAAAATGAAAAAGAGCCTTGTAAAAACAGAGTGAAGGAAAGTACACTATCAGAGAGAAATAATTTATAAACTAATGGCATGGTCTGAAGCACACATTAAGTTTAAGCTCTGCAGTAGTAAAAAATATTAATTCAATTTGCAAATCAATTTTCACCTGCAAATAAATTCTTCTTACAGTTTTCAGGCTTGGCTTCAACTGCAAATTGCCTTAAGAATATCTGCAGGTTAATTCTCTTCCAAATAGCCAAATGTATGATAAGTTTTATCAACATAAAAGTACATTTTAGAGAGTTATTACAGCTTCACAAATCATTTAAAATATTAAGAAAAACAATATTTACTACTTCAAGTTACATATATAATCACTCAAATGAAATAATGTCTATTTAAAATTAGCATCTCATTAAATTAAAACAAAGGTACATTCTTTTAAGAATTTTTGGAGTATACTGTGTAACTATGGAGTTGAACAAATATGAAAAATATCCTTTGTGGAGTCAAAACTAAAAGCAACAAATCAACTTCAAAAAAAGCCAAGACTTTCCAGTAATATGTTCTGTACCATACTGCAAAACAAAGTACTTACTAACCTAGCAGAAAAGAAGGTTTGCTGGGAAGTGCTTAACAATTTTGAGAGAAGGCAAAGGACTTTTTAAAACCAGAGCCACAAGACTCAGAAGACATTAGAAACTAAACAACTAATATAAAATAGAGCATACTATAAAAGACAAGCATCTCATCCTGAAAGAAGTGAAAGCAAAATCTATGCCTGTTCCGAAGGGCATTTAAAAACCAAATACAGATAAAGATTTTCCACATTGTGAGTCTATTTCTAATTCATTGAAAAATTGACTGACAGCATCTCTTACTGAGTACAGAAAATGTATTACACTTACTCCAAAATAAGAAAAAGCTTGAGATGACATTTTTAAGTATCAAAACAAACCCCCAACCATTTTTAAGTGATTTTTTTCTTAAATCCAGGTTTTTATCTAACACACACTGCAAACATAGAAAAATAAACAATATAACAGATTTATTCATTTGAGGAAGCTGACAAATCCAAACCTAATTTTTCTTCTTCCAAAACAACACTGAAAGTTTCTTGGAATGGCATAAAAATTCAACAGAAAAAGGAAAGACTTAAAATTTATATACTATTCATCTCCTACACTGAAGAGGAAGGGAAAAATAATTTTACTTTAAGTAATCCAGCTATCATCACAGTCAAGTGTCAGAAAACAAAACTACACCTATAAAGAGCTTATATAAAAAACTTAATGAAGTGTGTATGCAAATTTATGCATAAAATAACAATTAAAAATATGTTCCCAAGAACAAATCCTTTTTAAGTATTATAAACATAATAGACAAGAAAATATAGTACATGCTACTCACTTTAACAAGGGTTTCAGGAGACACTTCTTCATCTGGGACCCAAAGTTTTGTTGTCTTCTTTCCCGGAAGCTAAACAAAATGTTACATTTGTTATAGTACAGTTACTCTTCAGTGAAACTTGTAACCTCCTCTTTCCTGTTTGCTTCTGGAAACAATACAGCAGCACTCCCTGGTCAGCTGTATGCCTCCTGTACCTTCCAGAAGTAACCGCTACAGAAATGAGATATCTCACTATCCAAGGATCAGCCTATTTAAGATTAATAAAGGGACTGGTTGTTGTTGTTACCTGAAAACTATTCCTTTAGGGCATAATAACCACTGCTTTGAAAAATAACAGTTTTTCCATATCCAGTAGATTGGAACCTCACTCACATTTTACTGTTTTAGACAGTGTATCTTCCCTTTAGCAATTTCAAACAATGCATGAGTTCCTTTTTTTACTTCATAATCACTTTAGAATCCATACAAAATTGTTCAAAAAACTGAAATTCAATCTTCCATCTAAATAGCATATTTTAATTTCAAATGTAATATAATTCCTAAAAATCATAACTCGCTCAAGAAACAGAGTGAAAACATAACAATTTTCCCCACGTCATGAGTGATGAAATGTTGTGCTACGCAGCTCATCACTTTTTTAAGATTCCCAAATTAGTAGAACTCTCCTTACCTGTACCATGGGTTTTGAATGGAGTCAAACTACATAAGGAAATCAATAGACAACCATATACAAAAAGCAGAATCAGCATGCCAAATATTCTCCCAAGGACTTGCTGAGTATGATACTAGAGAAAAAGCACACTCTTTATATAAGATTTTAAAAATACTCACCCTATCATTCATTAGCAAATCTTTAACAATAAAAGTAGCAACCAAAGATTTCAAGGGAGCAGCAAATTGGTCAGGTGCAAGCATGGCTATATGGCCAATAGTAACCAATGGCGTAATGAGGTGCTCAAAATTGCTTGGATCCAGACTTTTATGCAGCGGCTAAAAAAAAGGCAACAAATTCAGGTATTATTGATATTTTCTGTGTCTTACTGAGGGGCTGGGAATGACAGCTTCATACCAAGTTGTCCATGTCTACTTCAGAAGTACAATTTCAAAAGAACTATTGATTATTCGATTTTAAAGATACATTCACCAACCCATCAAGTCTTCCTCAACTCAGAGGAAATGTCAATATGACAGACAAAATGTTTATTACTTCCAGGTAGTTCAAAAAGTGACAGCTCAAGCATGACCATTTAGGAAACAATGGATTAAAAAGCCTAATTTCTTGTGGGAGAACTAGATCTCCCACTAGCTTCTCTTGTGGGAGAAGCTAGCAATTCCAGTAATGGACAGTGATTCAGCCTTCAAGATAAGAGGCTGATGGCTACTAATTAAAAAGTAAATTTGCAGGTACAGCTATAAAATTTATTTAGTCTGTACTACAACTCAATTTTCCATAATTTCTGCAACCATTTAAATACTTTTGACCATTTTCAACAGGGATAAGGAGTAGTATATGGTTCTTCTTTCCAGAAATAGTTCATGGTTCTAGTACACAGCCTAACACTTGGTTTTACTCTATCAGCTCTTAAAAATACATAACCTAAAATATGATGAATCATGAGACACAAGAACACCCTCTACTACCATTCTTCAGATCAAAATCATGTAAGAAGAAAAGGAAAGGAGAAAAATATATTTCCTAAATCTGCTACAACTTGCAACTACATCCCCTAGTTTACATATGCAATATAAAAGATCAGTAAACGTAACTTAAGTATTTAACGTTACCTCAAATATCTGCGCAAACTGTGTTTCTTTGCTGGAAAATATTGCATGGATGCAGTGAATAGCATACTTGGCTTGACGAGGGGGTCCTTTTTTAGCTTTATGATGCAACACTGGAAGCAAAGCACTAAACAGTTGTGTAACAAAACAAATAGAGAAACAGACCAAGAGATAAATAATTTCACAAACTGAAAATCTTCCAAAACATCAAACTAACAAAGAAGTACAGATACACATATAAAAAAAGCACTAATTGCTTTTGTTTGTGTAATATCTTAAAAAAAAAATAGAACAAAAAATTGCCTACGTAACTTGCAAGCAAAAAAAATCCTAGTTTTATTGATAAAATATTATGTGGTAAAATAGGCAACGGTACTAAATGTTCTTTTGGAAATATTTTTGCCTACCTATTACCATTAAATTGCAAGGGATGTTTTTACACTGCATATATATATATATATATATATTTTCTAGGAAAGAATAAGTAATTCTGAAGGGCAACAACATAAATTATAGTGGTATGAGTGACATACCAGCTCTCACTACTTTCGGGTATATTCATTTCACTTCCATTCTTCAAAAAGCACTACAATTTAGTTTTTCAAAAATCTCTTTTTGGAAATAATACTTCTAAAAGAATGCAGAATAATGCTACAGCAGATGAAAGGAAGAGTGAGAACTTCAAAAATCTTATAAAATAAAGATCACTGCTCAGAGTAAGAGACACAACTTACGATCGTATGTGAGGAAAGTCTTCTTCAATTTTACTTCCTGTATTTTTAAAAATTTGTAATGCAGCTTCTGCCACTTTTTCATCATCCATTTTCAAGCAAGCCAGAAGAGATTCAAAAGTTTCAGCTGAATGAAATGAGATAGGGTGTGTAAACGAAAGTACCTGCCAAAATATGATGAAAGCCATGTTAACATTTTTTAAAGGTCCACTTATACTAGGACACTTCATCAAGAGTAATTTTCCACTGCCATACTGGAACATTTATAATACTCTCCCTGGTTTTGACTCACGATCTACATTTCCCTTCATTTCTTTAGTAGCTCCTAAAGTTCTGTCTTTATACATGACCTCATTAGATTTATTTCCCCAGTCTTAGTTTCTTCTCCTATTATTCTGACCATGTACTTCTCAGTGGCTACATCTAAATTACCAAGTACAGCAGGAGCAGGTCTTAAGAGAAACACATCTCATGCTAAGGAAGCAATATTCATGTTTCAGGAGTTTTGCTTCTGAGTACTTTTAGACTGACTAAATCCACTTTAGCCAATGCAACACAACATGCACTTCTGAAGCCCATCTCAATTTTGTTCCTCTGAAAGGAATCCAGCTTGTGTGCCTCCAGACTTCATGTTTGTTTCCTCAGGGGAAGAACTGATTCTGCTCTGAAGTGAAACTCCTATCTCTAAAATAGCAATACAGACATACTCAATAGGGTCTCTAGTCCCTCAAGCTTTCCACATCAACTTAACAGATTCTGTACCTCCCCTTCAGATTTTTGGACTTGATTTCAGGTATGACAGTTCTCCCATGTTAAAAAAATGAAATAAAGAAACCCTCAAATGATCCTCCCTGAAATTTAGTCTTTTCATTTTTAAGTAGCTGTTAATTATTAGCCTTGTTCCACATAATATTCAGACCCATGATAGAGAGACAATCCTCAAAATCTAGAAACTTCTTCATATGCAGTTTTCTATTTTAACCAAGACACCTTCCTTCCGACTTCATTGAATGGCATTCCCAATCTGGACTCCTATATTTGTCCTCTTTATATTATTCTGATGATGTATAGACCTCTTAGTTCAGGGCAGTCTTACTCCTCTTCCTTCAATGTGTCACACCAGTTCATACAAATGCGTAAATACTCACCTGGAAGCCTTCATTCAAGTATACAGTCCTTTATAACATGATTAATTCTTTCT
The DNA here is from genome assembly GCF_050655825.1 of Lonchura striata. NCBI lineage: Eukaryota > Metazoa > Chordata > Aves > Passeriformes > Estrildidae > Lonchura > Lonchura striata. The sequence goes on from NC_140703.1 coordinate 69,016,059, forward strand.
TACTTGGATGCATTCTTGTGCACTTTTATCTAAATGTGCACATCTGGATAAAGAGCTACTCCCTTTCTGGTGAATCTACTCTGTCCTTAGTTCTTCTAAAATACTCTGGAAACTTCAGTATGGAAGTCCTTTAGATTTTTAGGCCTCTGAAGTCAACCCCCAGCTGAACTACTTGACAGTCCTTGCTATGTTAGCTCAGTCTCAAGATTACTCATAGCTGAAAATAGATAAGAACCCCAACTTACATAGAACACAGAGGAACCACAGTGTTGCACTGATGTACAATAGCACAGTATATATTTACAGATTGCCAAATTCATGCTCTAATAAGCAAAACTCTGCTGCTGCTGTCTCACAGACAACTACTTTTGGCTTCCAGAAAAGCTTCTAAATAATTTTAAAAATAACCTTACTGATGTACCACGTAAGATAAGCATAAAGCACAACAACCCACACCAGTTTCTTCTGGGTAGGCACCACATACTGCTTTTGACTAAAAGCAATAAGTGTTAACTAAAAATTTATTTTAACAAAGTTGTTTGCAAAGTTTCCCATGCTCACCGGCCACTAGGACTATACTTGCCTTCAGCAATTCAAGACCTGCTCTGATTGCCTGGTCAGTAGGTACCCCCTCATCTTCATCATCAGCCGTTCCATCTATAGACTTGTTCACTTGCTTGATAAGGGCACTGAAGAGGAAAACAAAATATGGTCTTGTACTTACTGCAATTCCACCATGTATGATTACATTTTAAACTTGTGAAAAGTATCTTATTTAAAGCAACTTATTTAAAACATAAGCCTATTATAAACCAAATATGTCAACTACATACATAATCTGGTTGCCCTCATCTCCCATCCAAATCAAAACTTATGAAGCATTGAATTAAAAAATATTTATGCATCATGAATTAAGAACTATATACAAATTACTCTGGAAGGATGACCAAATAAGAAAACAATTTGAGCATTACAAGCAACAAACTCAGTAATTATGCTGAGGTTACAACCCGCTACAGATTCTTAATAATTGATGGAAAATAAATGTTTACAATACTTAGTTTCTAACCAAGAGAAAAAAAAATAACCATTTAACAGTTCTACTAAGAGCTGATGACAAATTTACAAGACCTATCTTCTGCATATTTATTCTTGACAGTAAGGCTTATTTCAAATACTGATGTTAGTTAAATAATCATTTCAGCAATAATAATTTCCATAACCCCCCCATAACTTTGTTGGCTTACTCTTCCTTGAAGTCTTGCTGTCTCATCATCATAACCTTTACTTCCTCAGTTACATTACTGTTTATGTCACTATGAACTAATATTCTGGGTGGAAAGTTTCAGCTGAATAGTCTGGACAGAAGTTTGTTTTAAAATAAGTCAGCTGGTCACAAACCATATTTGTGCATAAGTAACACATCCACTTGTACTGACAAGTCATCCCAGCTATGCTGAATGACAATGCAATTGTTTCTGTGACTACATTCTGGACAAGGACACAAAAACCCCCACACAAAATGAAGCAGAAGAAAACACTGCAGGTCACCAAGCCTTCAGCCATACCCACCCAGCCTATTACTGCTTGTGCTTAAAGGCAAATAAGAAGCCCCAGTTTCAAACCCTATGGTCTATGGCTGACAACACACACAAAAAAATACCTGATGGATTCAGTATCAATATGCACAGGAGCAATTCTCTCAAGAAGAAACTTTATCATTTCCAGGAAAGGATTTGTTGGTTGCTTTGGATTGCCCAACTTCTTTGTTATTTCCCTCTGAAATATAAGTTGTGATTAAATTTCTAATCAATTCTATTCCAAAAATATTCACACTTTAAGAGCAATTCTTACCACACATCCTTCAGCCTGTTTGCAAGAACATGTTGGGCTAACAAGCATTTCTAACTGACTTCTTATTTTTTCATCGTCTTCTAGAACTTGTGTGAACTTTTTCATGAAATCTTGAGCTTTCCCCGGATCAGGAAGGTTTCCTTTAAATAACCAAAATAAATCACTATTTATGTATTGTAAATTGCACAAGTTTGGAACATCATACAAACCACACAAAACCCAAACCAAACAAACAAAAATAAAAACCACAAAAAACCCAAACTACAAAACAAAGAAAATAAGCAGACATATCCATGAGGACACAAATTTCTACAAATTTCCTCTGGCTAATTGCATTCCCCACCCTTCACAGTCATTTTTCAGCAAGTCTAATTGCTCTTGCTAACAATATTACTAACAGCTGAAGCTGACCTCAGACTGCAAAGCCTAAACTCCACAACAAAATATACTCTGTATATAGATGACCCAAAGTAACAAATATCAAAAAGGGTATTTTTGCTGAATTACCCCTTAAGTAAACATAAGCTTTACAACAAATATTCAAAACCAAAAAATGGCTTTTAAAATGCATTAAGGAAACAAACTTTACAACAGCTTAAAACATTCCCAAAAAAGGAGGCATGCATTTCTTCAACTATATTCTCATTTTATATTTATGTTTTCTATTACAGCAAGACAATTTATTGGCAAAGAATTAGTCTACTTAAGATGCTTCATATTTTTTGGTCCAGACACTGTTAAGCAAAGCTAGTACAGAATGTGGTGTAGCACTACAGGATGGTTAGTTCAAAACAAGTTCTATTATGATTTTGTTTTGCTGTATCGATTTTTTTTTTTAAATAAGCCAAGAACAAAAAGTATGAGAAAAAACACAAACTGATGAAAAATAGATTAGTATCACGGCCAATGAAGCAGCACAGTTCATTTTTTTCCTCCGTATTTTTTCAAGAATGTGCAGTCTCATGTAGTGTAATTTTTACCAGAACAGATGGCATTTTTTAAAAAAAAGGTGGATTTGAAAACAAATTTTCAGAATCGTAAAGCAGGTTTTTCTTCATACTAGTTTTAATGCTATTGAGATGGTGGGCCTGGGGAACAAAAAGTGTTGTTTTTGGGTTGGTGGGTATTTCTTTGTCAATAGTTCAGTTTCCACAGAAGTTTTTCCGTTTTTGAAGTGCTTTCCTTGCTAGTGAAATCCAAACTCTCTTGCATTCCAATGACATTTACAGTAGTAAAACCTCAGACGAGTTAAGTAAGGTTAGAACATAGCTAAGTTAGTACATAGCTTAATAGTTTAGTTAACATCTATGAATATATACTCTATAATATATGTTAAAATAGACATTAACACCCTAGATCATGTAGACCTTGAATTAGTCCACAATGCAGCCAAAATGCTTTGTGATAGGCTTCATGACTGATGTCTTACGGTAAGAGAGTATTTCTGCTTAGAGTTGTCTTCATTCTTAAAAGCATAGTGCTGTATCACATTTATCATTATTTCCTTTAAATTTTATCTGCTGCAAAACGTTTTCTTAAAAACTTACCCCAAATTATTTTTAAAGCAAGAAAGCAATATAGTTCTACTGCAATTTTTAGACACTGTAAATACTTTTACTGACTTACTTGTTATAACCATCACTTTTGAGAATATAGCTTTACTGCTGGCATCTGTCTGCAAGTCACAAAAGAAAAAATGGATTAAGTATAAATTTTACATTACTTATTTCCATTTGAATATTGAATAAGGAAGATTCCGACTGCATTAACAAGTCAGCATTCATTCTGCTAACACATCAGTGTGTTAGAAATCAAAAGCCACCACTGAAAATTCAATGCAGACACAAGAAGTAAAAGGTAGATCATTGCTACAGATCAATTATATAAAATACTTTTATTACTTTTCAATCTACCATGTAACTTATGACCAGCACAAATGGGCTATTCCTACAGTGTGTAGTCTCAAAAGAATGACATAATTTTCAGGGCTCTTAGCTGTCACAACTGAACTCACATGTTCAGACAAAAAAAAATTATAAAAGACAGAAATCAGGTATCATTTACAGGATTCAAGTAATGCTGTCAGCAGACACAGACTTCCCATATTCAAACCTCTTGTGACTCAGGAGAAAAACAAAAACCATACTGTGGAGTTTCTTTCATCCTGACTGTTCTGGTCCCCTAATATTACCTTAAGTCTTCAAGCACTGACTAAAGCTTCCATCAAAAGAGACTGAGCAAACTACTAATAATTCAGCCAGCCGTCAAATAACCTGAGGCAGAAGTATTAACTTGCAATAGTATAACTCTATTGAATTATGACAGATTAAAGAAGTTTAAGAAACATTTCTTTTTAGAAAATCTACTGTGGCACTTCATCTACATAATCTTGCATTCATCTGCAGCAAATGAAGATTGTACTCCAATAGACACAAAACAGCATTCAATCACTTTTCCATTTATGAACAGGGAAGGTTATGTATTTTATTTCACTGTATACCACTGCTGAAGGAGAAAACAAGAGAAGCTGTTATTTATGTTTCTGCTCTTCAGAAAAGTAACTTGTCTTAAAGTAAACTTGTCTTAAAGAGGCAAGTTTGATGCCCCTTCTGTCTTAAGTCAGGAGAAATTATGACCAACAGCATTAAAAATTTCCTTAACATATTTCCAGCCTCTTCAATAGCGCTTTGTCTAAAGAGACCTTGAAAAGGAAAAAAGGAGGATGCCTGTACAGTTTCAGTAAGTGGCAGAAAGGTAGGCTGGGTAGTTCAAAGACTTAGAGTTACAGAGTAATGTAGGTTGGCAGTGACAACTTTAGGTCACACAGTTGAACTGCCTACTCAAAGCAGGATCAGGTTTTGCTTCAGGCAAACTTCTAGTTGCATTTTAAATATTTACAAGGATGAAGATTTTGCAGCATCTCTGTGCTACTTGTTCCCATATTTGATCACCCTTACTGCAATTTTTTTTTGTTACTACCTAAGCAAAGTTTCTTTGTGGCAGCATCTGTACACTATTTCTTGTCCTATTCCACTTTATCTCTGAGAGCTCTCACAATGCCTACACTTGGCACACAGATACCAACCACAGGAGAACAAATCAACAGCTAAGCTATAATAATTACATGAAGAAATTAAATAGAAGTGAAAAAGCACACAAAAAGTCATTTTCTAAAAGGTTACTATTTAATCTCAGTTTTGTTTCCTGAAAGAAATAAATGTTTACATAGATCTGAATTGCTAATGGATAGCTGTCTCAAGATTATTACTTGGACTGTATGTGATAGTCTGAGGTGCCACTGCAGGCAGAAAAACAGCTTTGCATCAGGGAATTTTACTTAATTTAGTATGTCAATGTACACAAAGTTTCACTTATTTATTCTGGTATCGAGAAATAAAAGCAAACAAATGAACACTTCAAAGAACAGCATTCAGCTGCCTCTCAGACACCTCTCTTCCCTGCTCTGCACTATCATAAGCCGTCTAAATTCCCCCATGTAGTCTTATTATTCAAGAGAATACCCAATGCAGAGAACCAGCATTTAAGAGCAAAAAATAGGATAAAAATCCAGATGGACAAATGCAAACATGTCAAGATCATGCACTGTCTTGAATGCAATGCTTATGCTGGCATCAAAACTTTCCTGTAAATTCCAAATCATATTTGATATTTTACAGCTGACAAAGAACTTTTACAACTCCCTGAAAACAAAAGGGAAAGTTGAAATTTCACTTTCAACAGAAAAGTAGAAAATATCATGGAACTAACTCAGGTATTAAAAGTATCAATGTATTTAACCTACAATGAACACTAAACAATACATGAAAAGCATTTCAAAACAGTCACCAAAATACAATGAAGTACTGTTGTGCTGACCTTTACTGCACTTAGTATTTAATACATTCCAGTATGTTTTTAATGCACTAAGTCAAAATTATTAATTTCACTGAGTATCTCTGTATTAGCAAGACACTAGCATTTCTAAGCAGATACAGTAGATAATCCAACCACACAGATACCCGCTCTTCCTGGTTCAGGTAATTCCAGCAAATGGATAATCATTAATTTATCTCAGTACAACCATATACACATACTGAAAATAAAAATCACAAACAGGCACACAGAAATTTGAGCATGACAACACTTTCTATTCTATATTATTTCTGTTAAAAAAGCATCAGATCAAACCTCTAGCATTAAAGCCAAGTTTTGATTCTATTCCAAAGTATATCAAGAATTAGTTTTATAATTGCCCTACCCCAAACATAAGTAGGAATACAGATGTAATTAAAACAAACTGAAATTCACTTTATGAGAATATCCTAAATGCTCAATAAATTCTCATTTTTCCCTTCTGAGCAAAATCTGTAAACAATAAAATTAAATTGTCATCTGGGATCTCCAATACAATATTTAGGAAATTTCTGAGAGGGAAGAGAAATTAATAACCTGTTCGGACAAAAATATTCCAATTTCTTTGAAGTTACTAACCACATGTAGGATAATAATTTAAGAAAGTTTTTATAGGTACTGTTCCTTAAGTACTTGATCTGGCAGTCAAAAATAATATGCTGTTTCATAAGCCAGAATAGTCCTGGCAAGATGAAACTCAAACACTAAGACAAAATATTTTAGTATTAAATGACCAGCAAAATGTTTTAGAAATTTCTATAATACCCTTTTCCTCTTCAATTTTACAAACGCATTTGTATACACATTTCCTTCAGCAAATGTAGTTTAATCAGTTGACTTTAACAGTATTTTCTATCTGCTATTACAAATGAACTTGAGATAGCCAAACAAAGGGAATTTAAAAACAGTACATTAACTAAAACTGCATATTCACTGGGGAATAAAGATAAGTTGAACTCACTTTGGGTTGCTTTATTAGGTCAACTAAATCCTTTACTTGATGTCGTAGCAGATTTTGACATTTCCACATTTCATTCAATGCTCTAAAAATAGAAAAAAATTAAAAGACTTGTCAAAATTATCTATTCAAGGAGTAACACAACTGTCCAAAATTAATCTTTACAGTCTTTTCAATTTTAGACTCAGAAATTTACTTATCGCCTGAACTTTCACTGCTGAGTGAGCAAATACTAAGTATTTCTTAGTAGGATAACATGGAAAATGTACTTGGTCATATTAGACTGAAACAAAGTGAGATTTTGAAACAAGTTTCATTTCAGATGCTTAAGTACACTGCCTTTCAAAGGAGGAGGAAGTAACTAATCTCTGGTCCATTAAGAACTAATTTGTAGAAGCCTAAAATTACTCTTCCAAAAACATACCAAAAAGCACATTAAAGCAGATGTTGAAGATTTTTATCACCAAAACAAATGTTTTTCTTGTAGACAGGAAGCAACTACTAGGTGAATAAACTGTGAAAAGTGGACGTGATTAAGCTTGTAAGAGATGCATGAAAGATACTCAGCAGAATAGAAAATTAACACACTTTCCAGGAATAGTAAGCCATATAAATAGAGGTCACACCCGCATTTATAAAACTTACAGAATTAACAAGTAAAAAAATAATTTCTATATAAATAACAAACTACATCTTTAAAATGAGTATTGCTGTGTACAAGAACTGTAATAACAAGTAACTTAAAAGAATCAGTTCTGCATTTTCATTCAGCCTACACTAATTATCACTAGAACAATAACTTTTTATTTTTAGTATACTATTAATAATTTTAGTTTGTTATAGTTGTCACATCTTTGGACAGGCAATACAAGAAATTCAGCGGATTCAAATATTAATTATTGTAGTATTGGAAGGCTTTGAGATCTTTTAAGACATTCATTCATATGCAAAGCCTTTTCTAGTCTCTTTCAGAGGGAAAAAAAAGACCCTCTATTTGATTTTCAAGTGATTGAGTACTGCTACATGAAAAACAAAGTAAAACTATGTAAAATCAATCCAACTGTGAACTCTACAGCAGTATAACTGTTATTATTAAAATTCACATGCATGTATTCATTTTAAGCTGGAGAAGGCACATAACATAATAATAATGAAGGAGGAAATACAAATAATTAAGTTCTTCTCAAGAAACCTTGGCTGCTGCAAAAAGTAGTTTATTAATTAAGAAGTTGTCAGGTAAGATTTAGGGCTGATCTACCATATCTGTATTATCTCTTTGCAGATATGAAAGGACTGACATACCCTCAAAGCTTCTTTCCAGATCTTTGACACTACGTTTTTTTAGCTGTTTATGGTTGAAATGTACTGCATCCTGTTAGAAGACACACTGTAAGTTCCGTGTTTTTTTCAAAATCTAACTTGAAAAATAGATGCTATTTCTACATTCTGTTTTCTAATAGTTTATAAACTATTTCTGTCCACTGACTTAGGCTACTCATAACAATTCAGAGCTACTTTACAATAACATTTGTATTAAAAGTTATTTTGCAAGCAGTAAAAAGCAGCACGTACTTCACAGCATTTGAATCCAGTGTTGCGTAAAGGTAATACAAACACTTCATTCGTTCATTTGTTTCCAAGTTATGAGGGACCATGTACTGAGCAAAAATGCGTTCAACAAGTAACCTGAAAGACAGGATTAAGACGTTTGAGCTGTGCAGGAAGAACACGGCCTGGAATTGTTGAAACATCAATTCAAAAATTCTCAGCCCTATCTAGACATCAGTTGTTGCATTAAAAAATGAGGATATTAAAAAACCTAAAGGTCAAATTATTTGACATAACTAAGCATAAATTAAATAGAAATTCTTCATTGTAGAAAACACAATGTTAATGCTGGCATTAGGAGATTTAACCGATCTTGTAACATTATCAATATCAGATGTATTAACATAGAAGGAACCAAACAATTCAAGATAGATATTAATTACCAACACAATAAGATGTTATAATTTAATTTCATTACAAGTCAGTATTGGGATAAATGCATGAACTGACCCAAATGAATTGCCCTAAAATAATACTGCTACTACTAATAATAATGCTTATAAAAAAAGAAATATAATGTTGATTATATCACACAATATCATGAAGCCCAGAAGGAGAATTAAGATACCAATTAGAAGGACTTGACTTCCTTCCACCCTTTTCTGGCCCCTTCCCCACAGGCTGAGTTTATCCTATGTCTTTTGCTTTTGCAATATAAATGCAGGTATATTCCCAAGGGAATTATTAAAAGCTTCCATGTAACATAAAGCTCCTTATTTGGAAAAAGGACGAGAGAGAGGTTTGGGCCTGACAGTTACCTAGAAAAGACTGAGAAGAAAATAAAAAAATAGAAACCAAGCCCACATGCTACTCCTAAATACCAAGACTGAGGTCCAATACTGAGATCAGTATTAATAGAATGGAGCAAAAGGTAAAAACAATCATGTTTATGCCAGAAGAGAAGAAAAAACTCCTTATGCACAGCTGGAGCAGGTGATCAAAACCCAAATCCAGCTAGTTTAGTAAGTTTAAGAAACACGTCAGCGGTTAAGACTGGATTTAAGGATCCAGGCAGTCCATTTCCACAGCATCATGAAATAACTACATGTTTTGAAGGTAACTTTTTGAGGTTTTGCATTTTTGAAAAGACTTGTGTGGGTTTGCAATGCCATTTGTATCTAAACACACTGTGAAGGCTCATTTCCAAAGCCAACGTGGTGACCTTGATTAGTCAAGGCAGAGTTGTTCTCAAACTTTTTACCCACATGCAACCATCTATTGTTCAATACCAACAACCATATACAATGCTACAGCTGGCATGACAGAGGCACTGCTTTCACTACAAATCCAGAAGGCCCTGATTCACAGCTTCTCTGCTACAGAAACATAAATTTCTGCAGAGTGATACACCTTGCCCATTGTCACTAGACATGCTATCTTTAAAACATACAGGAACAACATGCAAATCTAAACCAACATTATCCAAGCAAGTTTACTTCTTAAATTTTAACATAAAAAATTAACACGTTAATGATATGCAAACAAAGATCCCCTCTACTGAAGCAGTAGCAAAGTACATGTAAGACTTTTAAATATTCCAACCTCTCACACCCTTTAGAACCACTCTGGCCTTAAAATAAGAAATAATAAAGTAGATGAAAACAACACAGGTCAACATTTGGCTGCAGCTATATAAGATTATGAACTGAATCAAAATATACAGAATCATCAAGATTCCTCCTTCTCATCAGCACTGGAACACAAAAAAAATAGACAGATCTTCATAAAAAGTTATCGCACTTCAACACTAAATCACCCAGCTTTTACAATTAACTTACCTGTCATCAATACTGTTTTGATAATATATATGCAGAAGTTTATCTTTGATCCATGATATCTGTTTTGCAGCTTCTTTTCCTGCTTCTGATTGCAATGAGTATTTCTTGTATATCTGTGCAAGTCCCATCATAGCTTCCTTCCTCACTCTCCACTTGACAAAAAGAAATAGCAGCCAGTTTAGCAGTTCTAAACTCAAAACTGTTAAGACTGTATAATTTTCTGTTAGGTATTTCCTAATAACACCAAAATGACATAATTTAATTTGCAAAAAAGTTAAACTGAGTTCTTAGTGCAACAGTTTTTCATTAGGATGTATGTTGCATCATATTTATTATACTAAACCTTTCAACACCAGCAACTACCATATAAGTATGCCTCTTGAATTTAGTATTATTACAGGTTTAATACAACACCCTTTCTCACACTCCATACTCACTATCTGTATTTCTGTTATGGCTGCAACAAGAAAAAGCTTGTCACCAAATGAAAAAAAAAATTAGGTAATAATTTTTAAAGTTTGTCATCAACAAACCTGTTTACTATGCTTTAATTTAAGTAGCAAACCTCATAAATTTTACCAAATAAAGCAATATATCTAAACTAAAATTCAAGACTATTCAAATCTGAAAGCTACTACCCTGATTTACAGTCTTTCAATGATCTAATTAAAAGCAGGTAATTTACAATACATGCAATATATTCTGAAACCTGCTTGAAAAATTTCTTAAGAAAAATGCTAGAATGTTTTAAAAGGGTTTTCTTTGACTCAAAGATTTTACTAGACTAGACAACTGGAACAACATTGCTGTGTTGCAGCCAATTTAAATAATTAAAATCATATAATCTTAAATAAAATACAGCACAATGGAAAATGTAGCATTCTAGTAATGGGAAGAAGGTACCTCACTAAATAGATTTCATCAATGTTTTGTGCTTTATATTCGCTTTCATCTGTGAATATTACAGTTTAGAAGGATAAAACACAGCTCTTATCAATGCTAATTATGTCTTACCCGCTTGTCCAGTGTCCTTTCTCTGACAAAATTTAGCAGGTGATCATTGACAAGCAAAAGATCTTTTTTAGCAGCAGTAACTATGGATACTATAACATCATGCCGTATGGCTTCCTCAGGATCATGTGATCTTACTTTCAGATATTCTGGGGAAAAAAATGAGTACGTGTAAGTATACAACTTCAGCTACTTTCCCCACTAGACAAAAACAGAAAATTTATTTTATCCTGCTTGAACCATCAGCAGTAAGAAGCCAATAGTTTTCTCCAAGACTAACTTGTATGGCAGTAAAACTTCATATTTACTTAGCATATTAAATATGTATATTACTGGCATTATGGAAATAGGAATTACATGGCTACAATTTTTAATTATTTCTAATAGTAGTTACACTATGTATACATTAGCAACTATCATAGCCAAGCAGGACTGGAGCTGTAGAGTAGAATAGACAGTGCTTGAGAACTTGCTAACCATACCATATGCATTTTAAAGTCTTGCATCAAGCTAGAAGCTACTCCCTTGCTGCAGACTCCATCCCCTTTGGCTCCTAGAGTACATTAGTTGCACTCCTGCTCACAACTTCTGTATTATCCACAAGGAATCTAGTTCACCTGCTCCAGGAACACTCAACAGTATGAGCCATGTAAGCATAGTAAGCAGGGACAAATCAAGGGATACTTCAAATTATAATACTTATTTAGACACATCCTTGTTTATCCATCTTAATTTTTCTAGTTTATTCTGGTACACTGTTACTTATTTGCTAACACCAATAATCTTACACTATCAAAGCCTAAAAACCTCTGCTTTTAGGTGTCAAATTTGTTAGCTACCTATTGTCATTCTAAAAAGTTAGCAAATACAATGGCAAAGTTAATTTAGCTTTTTGGCTGTATTTTAGGTTATTTTAGAAGCACAAAAGGGTAGGAACACCCAAACAGAAGTTAAAATCACACTTCACTGCATACATCAGTGCAACACTGAGAGCTTTAAGAAACTTTGCAAATTTAAACTTTATTCTGAAAGAAATAACCAGACGTTACTATTCTCTCATGACTGTTCAATGACCAGTGAAAATTTTCAAGTCTCATCTGAAACACTGGCCATTAACATTACTGGTAATTTGCCCAAGTGTCAAAAGACACATTTCAAAATAATGCTTTGCAGTTACAGAGTGTATGGAATTTTAAATCCAAATAAGCCTTTTCAAAAAAACCTATTGCTTCACAGGAACATAAACTAAAACAAATGGAAAATAATGCCATTAAACAAAACAATGCTTATCTCCAATACCAGTGAGCCACAGAAAATTTTAAACAATTTCACTTTGTAAAGCTCTGTGGAGAGAGAGGAGGGGCAAGCAAAATTGTATTTCCCAGAGGATACCATTAGAGGAGGCACAAAATCTTCCTCCATTTTAAAAAATGATAAATTGAAAATATAAATTACTTTGGATCACAACTGACCTATTTGACTCTTCCAGAAGACTTAGAATTGTATTTTAACGTTATAATGAAACTGATACCTGTTAAGTCCTTTGCCAGATCAGGGTGGTTCATAAGGCAGTGACTTGCAAATTTGACACACTCAAGGCGAATAGGTACGTGGATATCATTAAACCTAGTTAGAAACAAGACAATGCATTACAACAAAAATTCCACTTCTATCAAAGCAATCTGTTAATTTCCACACAGTATCAGACATTTCTGAAAATGTTTTTTATGCTTCCCATGCATGGCTACATTATACAGCACCTCAGATTTCACAGTATAACGTAGACTGTCTTTAGCTTAAAAAAAAATCTCACTCATTTATTGATTCGTGTTCTGAACACAAAAATAATTATCTTCTCTTGGTACACATTAAAAACTCCCAAGCAAACAAAAAAATATTAGAAATATGTATGATATATTTTCATTCCTTTTCTATAATGCTACACATAGTTAACCATGAGCCATGTATCAAAACCTCAAAATTTTACAAGACTGTGACATTCATCCTCGCTTTGTACTGCATGACAGACAACAAACAAATGCACATTTAGTCTACTACAAATTTCTTCCGAGATGGATCATTTAATAGGATTTCCTTTCGGAAGTCCAAACTCCATTTGAAATCTAGTATATTCATATTTTTAATTTTAATATAAGTCATTTTATAACTGTTAATGCAATTAGTTACAGACAACTCTTCCAAAATTAAATGCATTTTCAAGCTATCCTCAAAATCCTGGGTATGAAACAAATTTAAAATGTAATTTTAGAACACCGTTGCTTTTGAAATATTTATCAAATAAATAGATTTTAAGGAATACCTATTTTAGTAAAAGTCAGATATGTTTTCCAAATAAAGAGATTTTCCTGAATGCTTTCTTCAATAACACAGCTATTATAACTTTGTGAAAATCTTTAGAAGCAGTAAATGCACATATTTGATTCATAATTAGCAAAACACAGTTATTGTGAACAAACTACACACAATCACTTTGTAACACAACATAGCATTTTCCTTCTCAATCAGATGTGATATTTCTTGATGACATTTCATGTTTTAAATACTTATGTATTTTCAAGCAAAATACCTTGTTTCTATTAAGTTTCTTCTATTCTTAAAATCAGCATTTCTTTGAGGACTCTCCTTTTGATGATTGAGTGCTACATTATAAACTATGGCATTTGCAATATATTTTAGAATTTATCCTCTTTTACTCAAATCAAAAATATTTTCTTTATAGTAGCCAAAATTGAGTTTCTCATGATTATAAGCTCCAGCTGTATTTTCTATCTCAAACTGGCAGAATATTTCAAAATACAAAAAACTAAGTATGTTTGCGGCATCGTAAATACTAGATACTTTTTTTAAAGTACTCCTACCATTAAAAACAAACTGAAACTCATACACAAAGACTGCACATAAAAGCCTCAAAAGCAGTTTTAATACCAAAAATGTCATTTGATGCTGTTTTAAAATTAATTCATCATTGAAGAGTTTCACTTGTGAAGAAATTAAAATATTAGTTTCTCTTGACAATGGCAATAAAGCTTTTAAGGAGATGATTTGTAAACGTTCTCTCTAATGGCTACTAGACAGAAGTGGAAGATATGTGGAGAATTGCTTTAGCGTTATCTGCCAGATCTCAGATAAAGCAGCAGGAGGGAATTCACGCTTATCTGTGTCACTTAGAAAAAAAAAAAGGCAACTGCATTTGACTTCTTTGAATGATCTGCCTCCCTAGACAGGAAACTAAACCAGAATATACCTCCCCAGGTAGCACTGCCAAAGTGGTTTATTTTGAGATGCCAACTCCGAATCCTTCGCCCCAAACATTTTTGCGAGAAGTTTTACAACCTGCAGACGTTCTTCGTTGTCATTGCTCTGGAAAATGAACAGATTTTTCTTAAATTGAAAAGGAAAACTAACCCAAAAACAGAATTCTGTTTTGTACAGTTTTTACATCAACACACTTGCATATTTCTAGAAATATCACAATACAGATTAATAGATTTCTCTTATATACAAATGTCTATCTCAAGGAAAAAACACTTCATTTTTTTTTTTTGAAAAGACAAAATAATAAAGACTGAAAATTACAAACAATGTTGAGACAAAAAATGTGAACGAAGCCTGGTGAAAAATACATCTTTTTAACAGTTATTTACAGTTTACAGATTGTTAGGAAATCTGATATGTGCCTACAAAAATTCAGACATAACACAAAACTTACAGAAGTCAGCCAATGCATAAAGGTTTACAATTCTGTAGAACAGTATTTAATTGCTCAATTAAAAATATTAGTTGAAAATAGCAGTTTCCAGAATACAAGTTTCTAGAGAGAACATCAGACCAACTACCTAAGATCTGAGATCCAGAGGATGTGGTCCTGCATTTGAGCCTACATTCAAAACTGCTGAGGTACAACAGATAGTCTTCCTTTCATAGTGAAAATGAACTCTAACAATGATAGTGGAAATATTCTGGAGAAGGCCTTGTTTTGTCATTGTTTTGCATTACATTCTTTAATACAACACACAGAATGAGAACCTTAATGCACACTTCAGAAATATATGTTAATATCTGTGCAATTAGCATGTACTTACTGTTCATCATATTTTTTTTCCTTTGCTTATTAGAGAAAAGGGAGAAAACTCAATTGGATGCAACAATTCCTTGAAAAGGGGTAGCTAAAATTAATTTATATTAATTAGATATTATTAATCCCTTATATTCCCAGATTTTTTTCTGGTATAAGATAAGAACTCAGTAAAATATTGTTTTCCTAGCATCTTTGAATTCTTATTAGTTCAGCATCACCTTTTGAACATTAATAAGAAATAAGAGCACAATATAGCTGTCGAAATTCTTTTATATGACACCACAGTTTAGAGACAAACTATTTCTCCTGACTCAATACCATAAAAGGGCTGAAACGTTTGCCAGCATGTCCTTTTAATTCTGAACCCTAACAACAGTAAAAGCATTTGTAAAATCCTTAAAGTAACAGAGTAAGAGAAGTGAAAGATGCAGTAATTTCTAACAGTAATATATTATTACATTACAAAAGACTAATTCTTTTGAATATACTTTAGATTTAGCAAATCCATTGATATGGTTTTTTGCATTTGACTAATTTTTTTCCAATTAACATTCACATTGTCATTACTGAAAAAATTCTACAACCACCTCCTTTTAATCTGCAATAAATGATATTTTTTTCTTAATGAGTTTCAGCCCATTACACTACAAATTCTTATTCTGTGGAGCATGGTTAAGAACTTCTAATTTCTTTTTTTGGCCTACATTAGTCCAGCCTTTGTGACTTACTTCCTATCCACTCTTGCTTAAAAAAAATGTTTAAAATATTACGCATCTCTGAAATTTTTTAGGAAACCAACAGACTTGGACCAAGACACACCAGAATGTGTAAGAAGGAGCCAGGTGGAAGAGCTGGGAGCACACTAAACTTAATTATACAGACAGAAATATAGAGGAAAGAAACGACAACCAAACAGAACAAAACAAACCCACAAAACAATAAAACCCTAAAATATCCTTAATTAATTAGTTGCAGAAGAAGCTTTTACTGTATCAGCCATTAATCCAATTATAAGACAACTCACTTGTGTTTCTAGCCCTGTTGTAGAAACAAGAATTACTTGTGATTATGGACCTTGGTACGTAATTATTTGGTCCTTCTAAATTTTTTACTTTGATGTTGGCTTCCCTGAAACATGGTTATATACACTCCAAGGGATAACAAAAATAAACCTGTACTTCTTATTGAATGAATACACTGCTGCTACAGTCTCTCTCCTTTATTCTATTTTAATCTCCACTCCTTTTCTGAGGGTGAAAAAAAAAGCATCAAACTCTGAAAAAAAAAAATGTAATCTTTCTCCATTCTATGAGACACTCTGTACTTGAAGAGTCACACCCTTCACCTCTCAAGTACATTCAGCACTAACAGTGTTTCATCATGACTTGTCAATACAAATTGACAGTGAACATGGATATTTTCAGTTCCCCATACATGGTCCCAGCACACAGACAGCTGCTCTTTCTCCTAGACACTTAATTCTGTCAGTAAGAGCAGCTGAAGCCAGTCAGATTGTTACCACTACCGAGTCCAAAAGAATAGGCAGCACTCAGGACCCGGAGAGATCTGGGAATAAGAAGTGGACATGTAACCTAATACTTTTGAAAACTTTAATTACCATATTCAGAAAAAAAGCCAGCTCTAAAATAAGATGTCAACCGTTTATTAATTTTATTCATTACATCATACTGGTTCAGTAAGATAAAAGCCTAACCCCCATGACAATTATTTCCAAAACAATCTATTCATGAGCTTTCCGTTCTCCTAAATATTAAATGTTATTTGCTTTCTGTAACAGAAATTTCTAAAATTCAAGTATGAAATTTGAAAAAAACTTTCCTTCAGTTTCTTCTACTAGCTGACCTATACAATAAGTCATTCTTAGCTCTTTCCTGAGCCCTGAGCTTCTGTGTCAGTACTAGATCTCTGAACACATCACCTTAAAATGCCAAGATCAGACACAAATGACTGACCCTCACCAAAGAGGCTAAGTTAAATGAATATAGTGCTCATTCTCCTGTTAATTCCCCAGACTCCTTTCCATAATCAGGCAAAAACCAAATTACTAGTAAGATGCAACCATGATTTCACACAGTTTTTACAGAGCCTAACAACAGAGTTCTGCCACATGAGATCAAAGGAGCTCTTTCTTTACATAAATCTATAGAGCTAGGGCAGGTTAACCCCAGCCAAAATCACCCAAGTCCCTTCTCTCCAACAGAGAGAGGAAGGGAACAACAGGAAGGTTAAAAGGCCCATACATCAAGAGAACAAGAGTTCAATAGGTAAAGAAAAAACTATGTGCACAAGCAGAACAAAAAGAGGAATTCATTCACTACCTGCCATTTGCAGGGAGATGTTCTGGCAGTTCCTGGAAAGCAGGGTCTCACATAGGGCTCACTTGGGAAGACAACTAGCATGAACACAAATTAATCCTTTCCTTCTCCTTCCCCTGACCTTTTATTGCTGAGCACAGCACCCCTTTCAACTTTCTGCTCTACTCAGCCTATCTGGGGGGAGGAGAAATAGCACAGGGAGAAAGCCTTTACCTGTGCCTTCACTGTTGTACCAAAATGGCAAGGCGCTTGAACACTAGGTGGCCACATCGTTTACATCCCAAATAGTGAGTAGGTTCAACAGTATTAGAGGCACCTAATCTTTCTCACCAGTTTCATACTGAGAGTTTTTAACTCCTCTACATACGGTCAAACATTTATTTGGTCTCTAATGAGAAAGTCTTTGGATTTTGCCCCTATTTGAAGAGACAGTCTACAACCTTAAACCCATGAAGATAAATCAGAAAGCTTCCCGATAGAAAGAGTGCAAAAAAATTTCATGGAGATGGAGAGCAAGAGATTTGGATCCTGTCAGGTAATGAGTCACAAATTCAAAGATTTTTATTTACATCCTCAAACTTCCATCAAGCCACAAATCAACCGGAAGGCAGTGGAGATGGCTTGGTGAAGCTCACCTAGTGGTTAAGGGAAAACCATCATCACTTCATTTTCAAAGCATGCCACAAAACCATAGGATCATAGAGTCATGAAGGTTGGAAAAATAGAATCTTTAAGATCCTTGAGCCCAACAGTGCATCGAGCACCACTCTGTTTACAAAGAAGCTATTACATCGACTTCCCTTCTCAAAAAGAGATAGTAATTCCACCACTTCCCCAGGAAGCCTATTCCAATTCTTGACAAGTCTTTAAGTGAATAAGTTTTTCCTAATACCAAAACTAAGCTTTCCATGGTGCAACTCGTGGCCATTTTCTCTGGTCCTGTCACTTATTACCTGGGAGACCAACCCCCCTACTTTGCTACAACCTGCTTTCAGGTTGTTGTAGAGTGAGTGATAGGATCTCCCTTGAGCCTCCTTATCTCAAGGCTAAATTAAATGTTAGAAGCAAAGAAGTAATATATTACACAGAAAGTCTGCTTCACGTACAGAATATGCAACTAGCAGTAATATTGCTGGTACCAGGAGGAATTTATTCAAATTCATGCAGAACTTGCCAATTTTACACCTGAAACCAAGCTTGCATCTCAGCTTTCAAGTGAGCCAGAACACTTGATGTCTTTCTCAGGTAAGTCTGCCATGAGTGTACTTCATCTGGCCAAAATTTGTTTTCACTTACTGCTTTTGAAGCCAACTAAAAAGAAATGCACATTTTCAAAAATATAGAGAAAATTATTCAATTTGTCTTTGTAAAGATACTATGTCCTCTTCCGTGTATTCAATGCATGCAAGATTAGATCATTCTGGCACTTCTCCACAACTCAGTTGTTCAGACAATCACAGCTTTCCTTCAACACTGGACACAAGAGGAAAGTTTTTCACCATGAGATCAATCAGCCACTGGAATAATCTCCTCAGAGAAATGGTAGATTCACTGATATGGGACATTTTAAGATCCAGCTAGACAGAGTGCTGAGCCATTTTGTCTAGACTGTGCTTTTGCCAAGAAAATTTTATCCAGATGATTCTTTGAGGTCCCTTTCAACCTGGATATTCTATGATTCTATGATAATCTGCTAAGGAATAATACAAATCTCCCAAGCAGCAAAGCAGCAATATGAGATCTTGGAAAACACTAACTGTCCCACTACCTCTTAAGCACTACTGGAGTATTTGCCTACTATTATCACAAGTCTGTATTCAAGAACCATATCAGACAATTTCATAGAACAAAAACTGGATGTTCCTGTGAAACTACATATTTGATCTAAATATACTATACAAACTTTCATTTAAATACCTAGTAGCCCATGGTAAGCAAGCTCAGAAGGACAAGGCTCCTTAACTGGGCATAAAGAGACACAGTACTACATGCCAAACCCAGAAAAGATAAAATCACTGAGTCAAGCTTTGAATGATATGTAGGACTCACTGAAGCTCTTGGCTATTGTACTGTTAATTTTAATTGACCTCTATTGAAAAAGACAACTCCAATCTCCCAATTTCCAGTATGGACTGTCATGCATGTTGTTTCCTTTACCAGCCACCTAAACTAAGGCTTCATCAAGCTTAATATGGTTACTGTGTCTAGTTTCTTTTCATTCAAAGCAATAAAAAACTGTCTGTCTTCAACCATAATCACTCTGGGTTTCATTGAAATCACACTTTCTTCTCAACACACTAATGAGCTATTTACTTGGAACTGAATTTTAAAAATGTTGACACTAGCTGCTGCTGTTCAGAATAAAGCTAAAGCTATTGTTGGAGTGGAAAATATTTAATCATTGTTGGCAGGTTTGCATGTAGAATGAACTTGTGCTGATCTCAGAAAAAACACAGGTTGACTATATTTCATTAATATTTTAGAACACTTATCTTCAAAATTCTCTTCTCACCACAGAAAGATCTTAAAGACCTCTCAACTCAATTTAGAGCCATAAAATGATTTGGGCTTGAAGGGATTTTTAAGGACATCCTTCAACAACCTGCCATGGGCAGGAACACCTTCCACTAGACCAGGCTGCTCAAAGCACCACCCAGCACAGCCTTAAATACTTCCAGAGGTGAAGCACCCACAAGTTCTCTGGGAAACTGTTTCCAGCATCTCAAAATTTAAACCAGGTATATCCTATTCCAAATAGATGTGCTTTTGTCCTTCTTTAGAAGATGAGTAATTTCTTCTTTAGAAGATGCGTAAAGTCAATGGAAAAAAAAATGCATATATTATTTTTTCTTATAGCAAAGTATCAAAACACATACATGGAGTTACAAATTATTACAGTACTTTTGGAATAGCTACAAACTATATTAAGATCAAGAAGACAAGGAATAAGAGTGATAAGAATGTATGTATCAAAACCTATGTATCTATTGGAAACATTGTTAAACTCGACCTTGCAGACATCAAATATAAACCACTTACCCTTTAAGGGTTCAGACCACAGTGAGAAAACTACACTAAGGATGAAGGAGACAGAAAGCAACAAAACACGTGTACATCATCTGAAAAGAGCACACTAAATAAAGAACAGCAATGTAAACATGAAAAAAACGTGTTGTAAATTAAGGACTACAAAGAAAACATGGAAATGCTTAGGGCTGAAATCAGCTAGCTGAAGAAAGAGACCAGAATTTTTTCTGGCCTGGGTAAAGAGGGAACAAAACAAAACAAACAAATAAAAAGTTGATATTGGCTACTAGACTGATTCCAATAAACTAAGATTCAAAAATTACATCAGTATTGAAAATCATGAAATATGAATCAATGAAGGAGTAGGACAACAATTGAAAAACCTGCAGATTTTTGTGGACTTACAGATGGGAAAGGTACTGCAATTATATACTATTATGGCAGCAGGAAAGATCAAATATCCTGAATAACACTTTCAGCTGCAGAAGTACTATTTTTATTGGAGTGAAAATGATAATTGTTTGCCATCTGTAGGAACAGGAATTAAAGGCTGAAAAAAAGGTCTACTTTGAAGATACAGACACCAAGCAGTAAATTGAACCCTACTTCTCTTGGAAATGTGAACAGAATGATAAAGGCATTAAAAAAAACCCTCATCCAGCAAGTGTAGTGTGCCTGCCTAGAAACATTAGGGAAAAATAATAGGCATGAACAAGCCACTGTGATAATATATATTACCATAAGAAGAGGCCAAAGGTGCTACAAACCTAAAATCTGTCCTCTGCAATAAAAATATATTCAAACTTACATGACGCCCATTGCATATCAGCCCTCAAGCTTAGTAAAAGATCACATACAGAATAATACTAATCTAATTACAGTCCTCACAGAAACCCTGTGGAATGACAGACAGAATCAAAGTAGTGCCAAGGAGAATAAATAAGAGAACTAACTGCTATATCGCACTTGTCCAAGCGATGGAGACACTTTGAAAAGCAAGTCAAAAAGAAAAATACCCATGGAATAGAGACCTAGCACCAGCTATTCTCCAGACATATGAAACAAGTCTGAAATATCATAAGTCATTGCAGCAATTACAACAAGACATACTGATACATTCTAGTTGCCTGCTTACATCTGTCACAGAACTACAGTTTGGACAAAATTATTAGTATATATATTTAAAATATGAGGTCTTTCACAATAAGTAATAAGCAAACCCAGAAATAAAGCAGGTCGAGCCCTCAGGTCATCCAAAAAATGTAGTTATTGCTTGAAATATACAAGCCAAAACCATCTACCAACCAAATCCCAAATATATGCACACATGCACTGTAGGTTAATACACTTGAACTTAAATTACATTTTTGAGGAGTTTTATGGGTTTTCCTTTAAACAATCCAGAGAAGGTAATTTTTACATATAGTTATTTGCCAAATAATTTAAAGAACTTGTCAGTTAAGGAAAAAAAAAAACAATAATGGTCAAAGCATACATGTTTCACATATATGGAAAGGGTAGAAGTGTTTACCTTAAGTTTGAATTCAAGCTGTGGTAGTACAGAAAGCAAGAGGTGACTGTCAATATTGTATAACTCCAGAATCAAATCAAATACATGTTCTGACAGGTCACTAATTGATGTTTTACCCAGCATAAGGACTTGATTGAAGAACTAGGAAACAAAACAGATTGCACATCAAGAGTGAGAATATACATGCACTCTTCTAAATCCTACACTAAATCCTAAAACATAAAGTAATTTTTAATCTTACAACATTAATTTCACTCCTAAAAGAAAAAGGATGGATGGTAGCACACACAGATCAGAATTCCATAGCAGAAGTCTTGTATCAAGTATTATGCATAAAGGAAAACATTAAACAAGGTGTTTGCCCCAGCAGGCCTAAAAATAATTCAGGACACACAACTTCAAAGGAATTTCAGTGCATCATATCTTTTCATAGTGGGACTATATTCAGAGTTATTCCACTATTGAAAACCGTCATTTCAAAAGTATTCTAACATTTAAAGCAAGGCTGAAACAACTGGCTAATTACTACACGACACAGCTGACAAGTTAAGGAGTTGAAAGCAAAAGCATAGGAGAATTCGTATTTACAAGCAGCATAATGCAACTGTAAAGCAAATTTTCCTCTTGGAAAACTTGACATACTTGAGGGAAACTCAATGCTTCTCCTTAAAGAAAATATTTCCACACTATTTTCAACTACATCCTCTCTGATGGTAAGAGGCAACTAAAGAGGAATATAACTATTATAGTGCATTTTTCTGTAAGTTAAAGACCATCTTGAAGAAATGTTTTGCTTTTCAGGATACAGAATTGCCTGAATGTATAGAATCCGGGTTAGGAAAAACTAACTGATACTGTGTTTTTAATGTATCTCAAGAAAGAAAATTTTCAAAAGCTCAAAATACCTCTCTTGTGAGAAACAAAGAAAAGACAACTCCATATGCATTCTTCCTATGAAGGGAGATTCTTATTGTACAGACTTCCTCAAAGCTCAGAAAACTGCACCCAGTTTGTAGTCTAACCTTACAGATGAACAAAATTAAAAACACATGCCTATGCACCAACACCTTGCCAAACAGGAGGTTTGAAGTAAGTTTTTATAGAGGATTTTAAAAAATCTTAGGAAGTACCCACTTTCTAAGTATTACAAGTCTGAAAGTAACAAAAACCATTGAAGGTTTTCCAGTGATTTCAAGTTCCTGAGATTCTGGATAGATGCAGCAAGAACCACTAAATCCTCAAATGCTTAAAAAATAAGAGTTATTCTTTTTCCTATTGTGCAGCTCAAGTTAGAGCATATTCCTCTCTGATTGTTACTTCCCCTCATCCATCTTCTATTACAGTGTCTATGATGTCTACATTCAATTTTGCTACAATCCTCAATTCACTCAGTTTTCTTTACTATCTATTCTTAGATTGGTTCCTCTTCTGCTGTGTTAACAGCACTAAAATTCTGCTCCATCTTCAATTGTCTTGACTCTAAATAGTCTTATTTCCTCAATAAAAGACATATTTTGCTACAAAACAATGTGTTCATGTATTTTTATCAGAACAATACATATAAATACATTTGGTATTCCAGTCACTCTAAGGACTGAATTACAAGGTCTTCCAAGACAGTAGAAAGTAAATTATCCACTGCATTTCCTAAATCTCAAGTATTAAGTACTTAATAGTTTCTATATGGTAAAGAACTAGACTCAAAAGGACAGGTTATGCGGTCCTTCATTAATACAATCATTCTCTCAAAGAAAAATTACAATCTATAAAAAGTTCTTATTCAATCATTTTCATGCAATTAATTCTTTTTATAACACAGTTCTGTTACAGAAACTATTGATTTCCAAGTTTGTTTGCAGTCCTCACTTACATTGGTAATGTATGGTTCAATTGCTTGCGCCGTCCTCTTTAGTAAAGCTTTTGCCAAATCATAGGCTTGCTTGTTTAAATTCTGGGGAAAACAAACAAACAAAAAACCGGAAGAGTTATAAGCACATACATTTACCTTAAAACAAATCCAAGAATTTAAAGTGTACTGGTAAATGCATTAAATAAATAGCCTGTTCTTTTTATATTTCCAGTAATAAAAATAATATAGTAAAACCAAAGCTATTTCAAACAAAGCTTTGTAGTGTTCACTGGCATTACTGAGAAAAAAAAAAAAAAACTCCAGGCAGATGAAGACTTACTTTTCAGTTGCACATCTAAAACTGATGCTCAGTGAACTCAGTGCCCTCATTTTACTGCTCCTCCTTATCAGCTTCTCCGAAAACCAGTAAAGTGGTACAAAGCAACACAAAGGCATTTAGAGTTACCACAGAAATGAGACCGAAGTACAGAAAATGCAATTCTGCTCTTGCATCAAGCAGCCACTGTGAATCACCACCACAGTCTCTCCATCACGCCATGCAAAGTTACTCAGTCTGCTGTCTAAGACTGCAAAGGGAAAAAACCCTAGAATTTCAGTTTATGGGAAAATAAAAACTAAACTAATAGAAGATATTTAAAAAACATAACCCCTCTTCAAAATTCCTATCCTTTCATTTGTCTAAATGGATTATTGCTCTATCATTGTTTTCTCCCTTTCTCTGCACAGATTCTCCACGCTCTAGTTGTTACATCCTTTCTCCAATTTTTGTATCACAATTATTTTTCAAAAATTTTCAGAGGAAAATGCAGCTCAGCCCTCGTGACACTCACTGCAGTTAACACACAGTCTTTAACTTGCCTACTGATAGAATTAAGTCAGGTGACTGAACTTGAAACACTACAAAGACTTATGCCTGAAGTGTCTGTTTTAGTCACCAATATAGAGAAGGTGACTAAAAATTCCAATTCTGGAAAAATACTTTAATATATAGAATACTTTCATCTTATTACAAAACCGTACAGTTGTTCCATGTCCCAGGAAAGAGAAAACACTGCATGCTGGATTGTTCTTTATGGTCAAAGTTTACAAAAGAGGTATTTCCACTGGAATAATTTGTTTTCTGTTATTCAAAATTGTAATGGTTCAGGAAATAAAAAGTACAAATTACTATAACAAGCAACGTATGCCACTTGCAATTCTTGTTCTGATCATTCTTGACTTCACAGTTCACCTCCAGCAACACAAAGAAAACCACTTTCACCTAGATAAGAGGGAACTGTGGATCATGAGCAAGATCTGGTTTAGTATAAAACAAGTCTAAACAGCAGACCTAGCACAGGAGAGTTCCAACAGGCAGATCTCTTCTGATTCACATTAATTACAGTTTCAGCTTTTATCTTTTGCACAGCAGTTCACTTCAAAGCTTAATGCTTTCCAAGATAAATGCTACAAGTGGCTATTTGCAACCCTGAGTAAGAAGTAAGTGTAATGCAAACATCTATCTAAAAAAATCTCTTAAGAGGAAAAATAGTCCAGAGCACAAGTGGCTAAGGAAAGCTAGCTATTTTTTCATGCCTCGTGTACTTGATTTAATAGTGCCAATAGTCATGACCCCCAAATGTCCAGAGGCCCCACTTTCTGAAAATAACAATATCAAAGAAGTCTTAAAAGAACATGAGTTTTCTCCTCGTTTTCCAGTTTCAGGGGAAAATAAGCAGAAACAAGCAGAAGTGGCACTGCCTAAGGTTAAAGGAAAACAAGAGCAGCCCAGCTTTTACCAAGTAGGTTCAAAGACCTTTTACAGAACCAAACCTTCTGATTAATTCAACAGACACAAAAATATCCTAAACTTCCTTCTCCTTAAGGAGAAATTATAAAAGGATAACATCTAATTTGACAAATTTCTTCTCTGCTTTTAGATAAGCTCTACTAGCATTATTATCTGTACAACCTGTTTGGAAAGACAATTGACGTGTATTTCAAGGTCTTTTAATGATTTAAGAAAGCCCTCGTGATGGGGACAATCTTAATCAGGATGCCTTTAGCAGCATGTAAGCATCCAGTAGGCCTAAGGTTTTTAGAGTCCAGAACAGGGTAGGAACAAACCCATCTGTTGGTAACACTGTTTAAAATAATCATTAGCAAGTACTACACCTTGAAGGAGAAAAACAAAATAAATACTGATTGATAAGCAGAAACCAAAGAACCACCCTTTAGAAGGCAGAACACAAATATTCTGCAAGAAAACTGAGCTTACATTTAACATCTGAACCAGACTTTTCCCCCAAAAACTTCCAGTTTTATTTCAGAAAATAATGTTAATAAACAGTGGAGAACATTTACATTTTTTAAAACCTTGGGAGACCTCCACCAATAATATCTGAATAGAGGCTATCTTGGTCAACCACAAGGTCTCTCCTTTGTCTCAATTTCTGCCATGATCTTTAGGCATTTCTTGCTGGTATTTCAAGGTTTTTATACTTTGGGAAAACAATAACAGTTTTGTCAGCGCATTTTTCATACCTGCTTTTCTCTAGAATGACAAAGTTGTATTTTTTGACAGAAGAAGCAGTGTTAGCCTCTCTGACAGTATGGCACACACATTTTTGCACTTACACAGACAATATTCTCCAGCAGAGTATGCCACAGAGTCAAAATTATTTGTTCTTGTGCAAGGGGGTCAGAAGTGATGGAAATTCATACAGCCAATTCAACTGACTTTTTCTCAATTACTTTTTTTCCAGTTACCTCTTAATAACCAATTTAACACAGATCAAAAAATATATGAGAGTGAAATAATTTTTACCCACCCCTTAAAAGAAAAAGAAAAAAAAAGGCAAGTGCCTTATATTTTATTTACAAGGAGATGACTAAAACTAGCATCAATCCAGCCTTTATTTTGTAGTTTTGAGAGGAAATCAAATGCTAAGTCTGCATCTAGTGCAAATAATCCTGAAAAGCTTATTTTTTACATATTATTTACTTTGAATTTAAAAAGCATCTTCAGTTATTATCAATGGCAGAGCAGCC
The DNA here is from genome assembly GCF_050655825.1 of Lonchura striata. Classification (NCBI taxonomy): domain Eukaryota; kingdom Metazoa; phylum Chordata; class Aves; order Passeriformes; family Estrildidae; genus Lonchura; species Lonchura striata. The sequence goes on from NC_140703.1 coordinate 69,043,073, forward strand.
AAATTAGTATCCAAGAGCGCCTGACAGAACAGTTTCAAGAGATTCTCTTGTTCTCCTTGGGAAGGTAAACAGATTAAGGACAGCTGACAAAGAAAAAGCTTAGCTGAGGTGTTGCCAAGATAACACTAAATAATAAGCAGATTCCTAATAGAGACAGTTAAGAATTTTAATTGTCAATATCACTTTTTCTAAAACATAGGCATGCAAAGCACGTGGGATGTGCAATGTAGGATTCCCTGTAATGATCTTGAGGTTGAAAATGGAACGTTGGCAAACACCCAAGGAAATCAAGTACAATTTGCCTTCTAACACACTGCACAAACACAAAATTGTTTGTAGGTCTGCCATAAAAGCACTATAATACAAAAAGATCATTAAAGGGGAAATTAACACTATTAATTTTTCTTGCCTTTTCATACTAACTGTCTCTTCCCTTGCTTTTAGGCTTATCTGGGTTTAGGTCACTTAAATTCAAAAGAATTTTAGTGGAGTTGATAGAAAAGAAGAGAAACTACAAAATGAAAGAATAATTCAACATCAAAATCAAAGAGTTAACACACAGTCACACAAGTTAAGTTTGCCATTTTACTGGCTTATCTGACAGCTGTACTAGTCAAGCAAGCCTGTGCACACTTCAGCATGCCTCTCTTCTGATATTGGTACTTTCATTCAGATTTACATTAGTATGGCTTTTATCCTGACCAAATGAGATGGATGACAAACTTCATGGAGATAGAGCAGTTCAGAGTTGCCACTTCAGTGACTACTAATTATGGTATACAGACGTTGCTAATATATCATGTGCCCAGTATATACTCTTTATATCTGACATTTTGTAGCCATCCTGTGAGCACCACTGCTTTTTATACTTACCACTCAGGACTATGAACCTTTTGTAAACTGCTCAAGTAATTACTATAGCTCTTAAAAATATTAATGTAATTTTTGCATAAAGCTGTCTAATGTTGAATTTCAGCCACCGGATGAACCTCCTAAGTTCCAACACATGCATGTGTTCCCAACACATACTTACGGACCCACAGGTTAGATAAATTATACAGGCTGAGATTTGAGGAGCTCAATCTTGTTTTACCAATACAACTATTTTCTATGATGCAGCCATTCAGTTCACAAAGCCACTAAAAATTCACTCTCGTACACAACCTTCCTTTTGGGCATATTAAAAATACATCACTTGCCTGTGTCAATTTCTATAGATACAATTGTCTTATCTTCAACAATCTCTCAATCTGATAATCTTCAAACTGAGCTAGTAGCAGATCTATGTTCCTTCCACTCTGTCAAAGATATTTTTTTGGTCCCTAGGAAATCTGGGGATTCCCTACAGATCATTAAAACAATGTCTGCCCTTATGCCATTTTTGGTGACCAGTCTTATCATTCAACTTTCCCTTTCCACAGCCCACACAGCTGAACAGTGAGGTCAGCCAAGACACAGTTCTTTTTTACGGTGGACCTTATCCTTTATCTCCTTCTAGTTGTGTTCAATGGAAGAGTGGAAAAATTCTCAACTCTGAATTTATTATACTTATCCAGCTTGACATCAGCAGCCAAAGAAACCAGTTATAGGATGCAAATTTTAAATAATTTTAAATAAAAATTCACTATGTGAAGACTTTGAGATGAAACAGAAAAATATTAGAAGCTCCTTTCCATTAGTATGGAAAAAAATAAAGGTAAACACATTCAGAATACAGTCTGACATTATGTATCTACTTCAGTTAAAAAGCAGGCTATAAATAAACATCCTAGCCATAGAAAGACTTAGATTGAAAGAAAAGCAGCAGAAAATGCAAACCTCAAATATATTTCCCTTATTAAAATACTCAGTCAGTAATTTTAAGTCCACTACAAAACAAAATTGTTTTAGTGCTATTAATTCTTCAACTCAAAGTCAGTTTATTAAACATGAAACATAAAAACAGTATAGTCCAATCAATTGGAACACAGATGATGCAAGGAAACAATAGATTCTTAATAAGACAGCTTCTTAACTGAGGAAAAAAAACTTAAGTATTTTGCATATCCTTGCTTTTGTTTTTTGTATTCCAAAGCTTTACTTCATAAATCTGGACTTTAGCTACATAAATTTCAGTCTAGTCCTGGTATACAAGTACAAACTCCTTGAAGGACACAGCTAAAACATTTGCTGTGGTGGAAAAAAAATTACTAACCTATACTAAGCATTTAGTCTTTCATTGTCAATAGAAAATAATTTATGTGTTATTTATTCATTGAATTAATGGCTAGTAGTAATGGCACACTAGTAGGCATTCCAAAGCATCGCTCTGTTAATAACCACTTAACCTTACACTTTTTAGAAACTACAGCAGTTAACACCTTCCTGAACACATTAAAAAAAAAAGCTACTAGAATTGTCCTAAATACAGCTAAAGATATATTTCCCAGATAAATCCCCACAGTCTTTTGTTGTCATGCACAACTTACAAGTGAGTAGCCCGTGAGATTTCAGTAGGACACAGATTCCTGAACTAAGGAGTCAGACTTCCGTGATTTTTAAACATTTAAGTACCACAACACATGCACAGTTCTGAAGTTTTTCCTTTAGTTCATCTATAGGAGACTTTTTTAAAAATATGACATTGTTCACTAAGGTAAGACAACCATTCCTTGGGCTCCTCCTGAACCACCATTTCTGCACACAGTTTTTATTCTATGGCTGCATCAGAAACAGAACACCATAAAGCCAACATTTCTGAAATACAACAGAGCCAATTACAAATCAGCAGTCGTAATTACTTTTTCCATCCCACTCAGGGTAGCACCTTAGTTTGAACTGTTGATACAGGATTACATGAATGAAAAACTTTCCAAAGGATGTTTGTCACTTCTCTATTCCATTCTACCAGCATTGATGGGACATTAGAAAATTCTGTTTAAATTCATATGACATTCAGCCTTTTAGATTACTGTGACCACTGATCCCTCGCTTATGGAAAGTATATCAGAGTAATGAAACTAGACTATATTTTCTGTCTATTAAAATTACTTGTTTGCTAAAAGAAATCCAGATAATACAAAAACATTTGTTACAGCCATTATCTCAATTAGAGCTACATATCTGAACACATACATCCAAGAAATCATGATTACAAAAAAAAACTGTAGAACAAAACAAAACATAAGCCACTAAGTCTTACCTTATGTGCTGGCACTAGATTAACTAACACTGTATCCAAGAGTTCCTGTGACACAGTATCTCCCTCACAAATGATAGAGCTCATTAGATCAACCATGTGCATGTGTACTTTTTGGTTATGACCATTGCTGAAATTAAAAACAAGAATTCTTAGAGTAATATCAATATAAAGTAAAACTTCTGTTCCTAGTACTGCCTGTGGTGATGGCAAACAACAAGGAATAAAATCAGCAAATCACAAGTTTTCTTAGAAATCAAAATACTTTGATTCTTTGATTGCGTGTTATCGTCATTCTTAAATTTCATGTTCTCCTCATTCACTACTGCAGTAAGACTGTATCTGTCCCTACAATGAAAAGACAGTGTATTAGAGCACCGCTCTGCTCTGTCCAGCACTGGAGAGACTTCCTCTGGAGTGCTGTGTCCAGTTCTGGGCTTCCCAGCACAAAAGGGACATACACATCCTGGATTCAGTCCAGCAAAGGTTCACAAAGATGATTAAGGGTCTAGAGCTGCTCTCATGGAAGGAGGGACAGAGAGCTGAAATCTTTTTTTTAGCCTTGAGAAGAGATGGCTTAGGAAAGAACTGACAAGTTTAAATACCTGATGTTGGGAGTAAAGAAGACAGGGCAAGACTGTCTTGACACCACACACTCAGTGGCTTCCAGTCACAGAACAAGATGCAGAGGGCACAGGGTGAAATACCAGACATACCATTCAGACAAAATAAACCTTTTAAATAAAAGGGTGATTGAGCACTAGAAGGCTGCCGAAAGATGGCACAGCCTTTCCATCCTTGGAGATGCCCAAAACCTAACTGGCTACAGTTCTGGGCAATCTGCTCAAGCTGACCTGGTTTGAGCAAAGGGAAAAGACTAGACTACCTCTAGCAGTACCTTCCCGTGTCCACTACTTTCTGACTCATGTTTTCACAGCCATAATCCTCCAAATTCCTTAGAATTGCATATTACACCATTCAATTTCAAGAATAGAATAAAATAAATGCAATTTATTTTGTAAATTACAATTTACAAAATTGTAATTGTAAATGAGAAATCTAAGTTTCTTAGGAAAAAAAGATGATGTGCACTGTCTTGATTCATTAAAACAGAAAAAACTGACAGTTCTGCTACCTTTAGTTAAAATGAATTACAAAACTCAATGCTAAAAGTTAGAACTCTGACCTCAATCATGCAACAATATACTGTGAAATTTGAGGTGAAAATACTTACTTTATTACTGAAAATAGTGTTCTATACAGCTGTGTAAAAATCTCATTGCTGTCTTCTAATTCAAAACATATGTTATAAGACTTGACCCAAGCAATGTTCTGTGTTGGAACAAGAAAAAATAAAAGAGTAGTTAACACAAGATTAAATTGAAAGATTATGTTTAACAATTATTATGAAATGAGTTATGAAACTTACCTCAAGCAAATAAAAGTATCGATTAAACTGGGGGCTTTTTGTATCTTCTAAACCTTTAAGTTGCCTTGTTATGAACATAAATATATCCTGAAAAGAAAGAAGCGCTAGTTATTCAATCAACTGCAATTAAATCTTCAAAATTAAATAATTACCTTTTAAAGTTACTTGCATTATTTAGTCACTTCAAAATATGCAGCAATAACAGACATTATTTCACTATCAAAAGAAGATCATCTACAAAAACATTATGGAAAATGTCAAGGAGTAATTTTAAAATATTTCATATTTCTTTAAAGGGTTGAGAAAGTAACATTTTCCAAAGAAAAGCATTCAACTTGACAAACACAGCTGCAACTGTCTGGCTGCAGAAGTCAAGGGATTATTATTCAGCAGGACAATGAATTTAATATTTTTACTTCATATTACAATCAGTTTCAAAAAACGGGGAAAATAGCAGTAGGCAACTACATCTTTCCTAAATGTTCACCCTATATTGTTTGCGCATTTCTCGGTCATCAAAATACTGACACAGATAACATCTCTTGCAAAAACTAATAAACCAAGTTCTTTCTGCTTCCTCTATCAACTTTCACCAACAGAAGACTCCTTCAGAAAAAGTCTCACACAGAGTAAATTGAAGCATTTTACAAGGAACAAACAGTCAATTAGGAACTAAACAGAAATATACAGGAAGGTATATTTTAATTTTTTTTTATATTCAGATAATTAACAGCTGGAAATTCACAACTACAACTATATTAATCTGATACAATTATATTAAATCACAATATTTAGAAATAAGTATCACCAGAAACACTCTTCACAGCCTCAACTACATCTATGTTTCATCTAATAACTCAGGTGTAAATCAAATAAATTCCAAAAGGTATAAAGTTGCCATAATAGAATAGAGCCCAACTGTTAATCCTGAAAATCTATCCTAGAAATAGTTATAAGGCATTTCTGTAACACTTTCAAAATGACCAATTCCCCTAAGTCCCCCAAGAATAATACACAGAAAAAAGACAAGAATATAGTTTCTTTTTTTCCAACACTATAACCACAAAATCCAGCCTTAATCATTAAGCTGAGCACTTACTGTGGATCTAGGTAAAATCAAGAACAAGGTTACACGTGATATCGCCAACTCTTGGCAAAACAGCACAGCAAACACAATGCTCAGAGCTACAGCTACAATAATGTTTGAATATGGTTTTAATCTAATTTAATTTAAGGATCACTGTCTGGTTCACACTTCAGATCCTTTATAGAGCACAAAACTTAGACCCTTTAGCTAAAATTAAATCAAAAGACACATCTAATGGTCTCCAACCACTCAAAAGCATTCTGTTCCCACGCAAAAGCTCATCTGAAGAATCCCTCCTTTAAAAATTAGTGTATGAACACTAGCAGGCCATCAGTCCCCACTCAAAATGAAAGCTGTCTTATGGAAAGCACTGGAAGGTTCTGTGAAGTTTAGAAGACATACAAACTGAGTCTCAGGGAAGAGTAAGAATGTACTGAAGAAGAAAGGGGGCATATGACAGACTGACCAATGCCAAACATAAAAACTACTTAATCTTAGAACCCATGCTCTGTGTTAATTATTTCTGTTAAACTTTACCTGTAGAGGTAAATCTCAATCAGTTCATTTAACCCAGTATCTCAGTTTTTACCCTACATGCCAGTATGCAATATTTACCTACTTAATGTGATTCAAAGACCCTACTAATTTCCCAAAAGAAAGTTCTCATGACTGTGCCATATATAACTACAGACATTAATGAATAGAATATATGTACAGTAAGTCCAACACCTGAATGCTTCAATTAACAGCATGGTTTGAAAAAGTAAGCGTTTACTCACAAACTATTTTTAATTTTTAAAGAAAGCAAGACAGACTAAACTCAGAAGTACTCACTAATTTTTTAGTATCTTACGTACTATGACCATATTGTACATAGTACATAATATGACAAATATTTTTTCCTGTTTTAAGCACACATAACATACTACTTGAACATGCATTTATAAATTCAAAATACAGGCTAAAATAAACTTTTGCTGCAGCCAAAAAATTGCAATAATTTCACAACTGGATAATAGGTTTTAGCATGAGACCGTGTAAAGCAAGTCTACATTAGAATCTAGATTTCAAAGACAAAAGTGCTCACACTTCAACTTTAGGGATTTTTTTGGGGATTGCTGTCTTGATGCCAACTACATAATGGCTTTAGTAATCATCAGAGCCATGGTTCTCACCATATCTGAAGTTCTGCTACCATATACCCTTTTTAAAATCTACATTTCAGCAGAGACAGGCACACAGTCCTTCTGTTCAAGTAATTTTCAATGGACACATACAAATTATTAGATTATCTTCCCACCAAAATATTAAATTTGGGCTCTAGGCTTCACGTGGACTGAGGAGGGCTCAAAGTTCAAAGTTTCGAGATCCCAGAAGAGCAAAACCTACTTTAGCTCTATTTTTCTTTTACTCATGGCATTTTCCATCCCTGTTATCAATGCTCTTTTCAGTGATCAGCAAAGAATATAAGATTTACACTGATGATACACATGAAAGACGGAAACCTGAGATTCTTATCCCTTTCCTCAGCATCTCACTTGTACAATGTGTAAGTTACAAAGATCCACTGAGTCTGAAGCAAGGGCAAAAACTTAAGATTTAAGTCTTGTCCTCTCAAGAAATCAAGCCTTTTCAGCACTTCCCTTTGCCATTTTTAACTTTGGTGTTAAACATACAAGAATAGACTCAGCTACAGTATGGATTTGATATTAAATACTGGGTAAAAATAGTCCCAAGGTATAACCCAAGAGGAAGCATTCTTCCTCTTACCTCTGTCATAAAGTGGAGGGAACTCTTCGACATTTCTATCAGAGCTTGTCCTGCAACCACAAAAGCTGATTTCAGAGGAAACGGGTTTGCAAAAAACCTACCGAAGCAGCCCTAGGCAAAGGTCCCTACTGTTTAGCTTTTCTTTATTTCTCAAAATGTGTTTAGAAAACTGCATCCAGAAACTGAATTCTGAAATCCACACAGATTACAGAACTCAATGCTAGCACTGGAAGTCCCTCATCCATTCCAAGTTCTGTCCAAGCAGTGGTTGTAGTATACCGATACTTAAGGTATGAGATTGGAAGACTGTAAACCTTCCAGTATTATACATTAAGAAATCTGAAGCTTAGTAGCATTTGGGAGATTAAATACTCTAAGGAGGAATGTAGCCCAACTCAGAAAAAGAAATTAAAGCTCTTAGTCTAACAAGCAAATGAAAACATATGCTCAAAACTGAAATAAAACCAGACTTAAATATAGGACAGTAGAGAAAGCTAGTATTATCTCCAGTTGAACATGGTGCAATCAATAAGTACAGGAAGCAGATGTTGTACCTCTGATTACACACTAATTCAGAATTAAGAAAACAGAACTAAGAAAAATCCCTAGATATCTCTCCAGTTTGTCTGTTAACAAAAGATGTACTAAGGCAGTTGAAACTGCCCTGTTTCCCTAATTAGGAAGCACTGCTGGTGCAACCACTAGATGAGAAATTAAGTGATTTTCTCTTAAGTGATAATAGATAGATCATCCACCACAACCATCCTACTGTGGAATAAACAAAGACCAAACTAAAAACAAAAAAGACCACACACTAAATCAGAAACAAAAAAAGCACGCATTTTTCAGTGTCACTTTCACCTGGTTTTTGTAAATTTACCCCAAAACTCAGTTCACCACTCTAGATTCTGACTGCGCTAGAGAAACAGTTCGATTTTGATAGTTGGGAACTAAGTTAGATTTCTACTTTAAAAAGTAAAAGAACCCACTAAATAATATAAAATTTATTTCTTTCTGGAACAAGTTAGTCAGATCTGTACTTCCTTTTCAAACCTGACATTTCTCTATCAACCATCTCCATCTAGTGGGATCAGTGATGTTTGTAATTGCAGAATTTTCCAAGTCACATCAAATATCATTTAACTCTGTACAAAAGTACTTTATATTTGTTTCAACAGAACCTTTATCTCTAACTATACAAGTACCCGCCTCTTGGTAGTTTAATTGGAGATCCATGGGTATTTTCCCAAGTGAACGTATTAGCTATCTTGCAAGAGATTGTGATAAAAGCTATAATAATCAATATTTCTAAAGTAAAGTAACCTGCAAATCCCAAAAACAGTTCAATAAAATAATTATTTTCAATACAAATCCAAAACTCTTCAAGTTATTTGAATATGTATTGTTTAGCCCTTTATGTCATGGACAATTGACTTGACCAATCACATTCAAAAATAAAGTGAAAACTTTGAACTGTTTTGGCTGAACCAGAAATGAAAGGAGGGAAAAAGCAGTCATTATTACATTAATCACTGAGTGTAAAAATCACGTGCAGAAAGAGATTAATTTTATTTACCTTCAGTTTATCCGGTGAAGTGTATGGAGCTTCAGGGGCATAAATTCTGAAAATATCAGCAAGACAACATGCTACCAACAAACGTACATCCTTATCAGGATGTTTGAGGAAAAAATCTGAAGCAAGATGTAAAGCAAGATTTAGGTAGAGCTCCTTTTCTTCTTCAGAGTCCTGATCCATATCCATGAAAGTTTTCACAACCATCTAAATAGACAGACACACATTAGCACATAAAACTAAATACTCTGTGTAACAGAATCCTTACTAAAAGTTACTTTTCTGGTTTAGTGCAACTTCTGTCCGAAGCATTATTAGCTATGCAGTAGTACTTACTTGAGTAACCTGTGTTCTCATTTTTCAGGGCATAAGAAAGACCTCTATTAACTGTCCCAGCACACAGTCTCAGCAGAAATACTGAAAGCCTAGTTGGATACTTCAAAAATCTTTTTGAAAAACCATGTAATCAAGTTGGACAATTGAAGAAGTGCAACAGCATTCACCGTTATAGTCATTCATTTAAAAATTCAGCAAATGGCAGAACTTTATTAAAAAATATTTATTTCTCCCTCAACTATTCAGTGATAATTTTTTTTCCTCCTATTCTCTTTCAGTTTCAGGGTTTTGCCTATTACTGCTCTGAGGAAAATTCTATTCCCTGTGCTGTCCAGAAGCAGAGCGCACACTTTCAGGAAATGCATATATAAATCCAGGCAGCTCCACAGCATGGATGCTGTCCAACAAGACTAAAATGATCACTAGGATTATTAGGATCCAGTTACTGAAGTTATGGGAGAAAAAAAGGGGCCTGGGACACCAAATATTTAACATGCTGAATAAAAAAAAGCAGGAAAAGCTATATTTAATAACTGTTAGTTGGTGAGAATTCTTACATTTTTCTGAAGGAGAGAAATTTATTGACAAAGCAAAGTAATTCCTTATCTATCTTGCAAAAGCAGAGTTATTTTAAGGCATTCAGCTCTTGTAAAATTAACAAAATTATACTAAAGACTTATTTACACAATCCTGAGAATTAAAGCAAAAACTCCCATCTATTTCCTCAGTGCAGGAAGAGATACTATTCAAAGAATAATAATGTCAAGTCCTAGAATCCTATAACACTGCCAATACTTTACTTTGCTGCTGTTTGTTGTTTGGTTGGGTTTTCTCCCTCCCTCCAAAAAATTTACTGTAACCAGTCAGGGAGCAAGAAGCCCAACTGAAAAAAAATAACCCTAAACTTCTTCATAATTAGGATCACAGAAGCTGTGAAGTTTTCAATCATATGAGAATTCTTTACAAAAAGACACAGAAGATCAGCAGCTTGTGCAGACACAACTTCCATTACAAGAAAAATAAAGTCCTCCCCAGCCAGGCACAGGTGAACCATCTGAAGTGCACTGGTGCCCTTACACACTAATTAATTTACAAGTCAGAACTGTTTTCATTTCCATGAAAAGTAGTATTTTCATACTTCTTGCAACAAGTATGGGTTTTTTCTACTCTGGAAATGAACCTTTCATGTTTTTTCCCTGATAACATGAACATCTGTACAAGTCAGGACAACAAAGATCAGTCATCCTGTCTGCAGAGCAATCCATCACAGTGTTTAAGGAAAAACAAAAAAACAAGCTAGTTGTCCTAGCATAGATTTCCAGGTTCCTGCAAAGCAACAAGTTAGAAGACTCCAGAGCCTAAAATCACACCCAGACCACCAAAATTTATACTCCTGAAGCTTCATCTTCCAGATGTGGCACGTATTTCTTAACCCATTCAATTTTTACTACATCATTCCACAGAAACAAGCTTTAGAATTTATTTGTATAAAACTGGCAGAAAAGTGTATTAGTAGACTGCTGGTCTAAAATTAATATTTCATTAGATGATGTCTTGGTTCTTGTGTATTAAAAGAAACTGTCGAAAAATGCTTTTCTCACACTATTCATCATTTCCAAGAGTTTATCACCTTCTTTATGTCTTCAGTGCTAGTTCACAACTGTCACCATTTAGTTTCTATCTCATTTCCAAATCTATTATAAACTTCAATTCAAAATGCATCAAATGTCCAGTGTAAGTTATGCTAATACAGAAATTCACTCTGCATATTTTCCATTTTCTTCTCAGATTTCTCCATAATTTGCATTTATATTAATATTTCATTATCAACAAACAGCAGAATGTCTGCTTATGCACAGAAAAGTGCTTTTCTTTAATAATTGCATGAATTTGTCAGTCAGAGAAATCAAGAGGCTAATAGTTCACTCACAGTTCAACTACTGTTCTTTAGCACCTGCAACTGTGTTTATACTAAAGTTCTGTACACTTCTGGTGTAGCATGAATCATCCAATCTCTTATAAAAGAAATACTGCAACTTTTTCCCTGCTTGAGCACCAATTAATTCACAGCCAGAATAAACAACTAACAAGAAACACAAGATATCTTACAAAGTCCTCTTATTCTGCAAGATAGATCAAGATGACAGAATGGACTAGATATTCAAGGCCAGAAATTAAATTAAGCTTCAGGAAAAAAAGTATTAGTAAGAACTGTGGTGCTGCATTTCCACAAGCTGAAAAAAATACACAAGTGCTAAAAAAGGATTCCTTCTCTTAGGAATCATTCATATGTAAAGTTATAAATGTTGCCTTCTATTCAGCATCATAGAATGCAAAATACTCACTAAAGTCCATCAACCAAAATCCCAAAGCCTAGAGAGGTTAATAGGGAAAGACAAGAACCAACCCTTGTGTTTTGGGATTTTATTGGTTTGTGTTCATTTATCCATAATTCCAACTGACTTAAAACTACTTCTTCAGAAAACTCCAAATTGAGCCCTTCCATCTGTTAGAATACTTAAGGTTCCTCTCCCACATCTGTTCCCTGCTGTTTCACAGGGCAAGCCCAAGCTACAGGCATTCCTTCTGCACAATACAGAAGGAATTTTGTGAGAGCACACAGGTAGATACAGAACTGTAGTAACAAAATTAGCATCCAAATCTGTCCAACTTTCCTGTATGCTTAGGCCAAATAAAATGGTCAAGAAATTCAAGACAGAAATACATCAAAAACTGGATGTATAGTCAAAGTATATAGACTAAAGCATAACAAAAACTACCTTCATCATGACACAGGCTAAAACAATGAAAATAAAGGTTTTTATAAACAAAATAAAGAACATGAAGGCATAAAAGGAATGTATTGAGAGGTATCCAAATTTTTTTCCAAAATTATTACTCTCTTTTAGAGAGGAAAATACTAGAAAACAATCAAAGTACTGACTCAGCATAGTAGCTGAAACAAAATTTAAGTAGCATTTTAAATTAATGCAGCTCATTTCTATTTGTGATTTTTAAATGCAATAGGATTACTAAATATCTTTTACAAGAAACTTTAATCTGCAAGCAATTAGTTGCTTACTAACCTTTAACCTTCTCACCATCTCTTCTTTAGATATTTTATCAGAGATTTCTTTGACTCCTGGAGGATATGTGATTTTTCCATCATTGGCTCTTGTCTTCGAATGAGCCATGATTTCACGGTTTTAAAGCTGTGGAAAGAAATTAAGAAGACAATGTTGTTTGACTAGTTCATGCTTAACCATATCTGTCCCACTTTGACAAACAAAATCCTACTAGAAATATACAACAAACTCAAAAACATAAAAAAAAGACCAAATATTTGGATTGGTTTCAGTAATCTATACTGTGGGACACAGCAACAGTTTTGATATCCAGATAGATCATCCTATGAAACAACAAAGCTTTCAAGACGTATACATCAGAAAAAAGCTAAACTCCTCATTTCAGAATGTCATTGATCTTCACACTAACAAAGATGCAACCAAGAATCTTACTGTACTGCATGATCCGTTTCCACCTCTTGGTAATAAAAGATCCTAGCTAGCTTGGGTGTTCAGACATCTGAAGTGGACTTCACGATCATTTTTACTCTTTTGGAAAATGCAATTTTCCAAAAAGCCTGAACACCAGTGCTGTTAATTGTTACACATCACCAGATGTAACTCCCCAATACTGCCAGACAAGCAGCAGATAGAGAATGAAATTTGAGACAGAAACAGAGCAGACCAAATACAAGTCTTTCCTCTATGCCATTAAAGCCACATTTTCAAGTGAAAGAGTACAGATAAGCAATCTCCTTCCTAAATTCCAACTAGGAACACAACTCGGTTACTTGGTTTCTCAGTCCCTTTAAACTGATGCATATGAAGGCTACCATGTAATCCACTCTAACTCATACAGAATTTCATTGCTTTACAGAAGGAAGCTGAACTGAAACCTTTACTTACATAAAAGCAATCAATACAAAAGGCAGTGAAAAAATCTAGATTGTATGTGTGGGAACAATTAGGATCTTAGAAAAAGACTGTACCAGGGCAGTTACAAATGAAGAATGTAACAAAAGAACCAAATTTCTTTGTCACTGTCTTGATATTTTTAGTTATTTAGTTAAAAGTATGATCCACTTCTAGCAGTCATGACTGTTCTGAACTGTGAATCCCAAGTATTGGGATTTGCATTCTCCAGTTCATATTTCATTAAAACAACCAAAGTTACAAATTTTGCTTCATCTTCACCTGATCTTTTACAAAACAAGAAGTTAATATTGGCTTTTAATTTTTTTTTTGCAAAGAACACATGCAGCACAACCCGTTTTATTTTTGTAAATAAGGAGAACATCAATAGAATGAACATAATCAGATGTAATTAAACAGGCATGACATGCAATGGACTTCAACAAATACACGAAAGTCAACTCAGTTTCTGTCATCTTCTCTGCACCTACGTGCACCCAGCAGTGAACAGCACCACATCTTGCAGTTGTAGTAAAAACTGACAAACACAAAGCTGGGAGGAAACAAAGCTCATTGAAGTAACTTTTTCTAATACTAAAATATGATGCCATTTTAACCCTGTTATATTTCTTTAATGCACTGCCATGACAAGCCCATGTCAAATCTAGGACTCCGCAAAAGCACACAGTAATTGTAATGAAGTTCACTCTTCTTGCCATTTGATATAGATATTACACTCTACCTTTCAGATGGGATGATCTTATATATTATACCTAAATTCATTCTAACAGCTCATCACAGCAGAAGGGAGCCTTGCTTGCCTGAATCTGAGAATGTATAAAAGCATCAGATGCTTTGATGGGCCAATCAAATTCACCAACTCAAAAAATAAGCCACATTGTTTTTGAAAAGCGTGTGACAAGCATCAAAGCTAACTCAAGGGAAAGAACAGGAACTAAGGGAACTGGGGAACAAAACTCCATTTTTCAGTGGTGGATAGCTGTCAGATCAGATCAAATGTAGTGGAAACTTGATTAGAACATGATGACGTAGCCCCATTTGGAGCACATTTTGAAATAATTCAAAGACTGAAACTCATACATTACAGTAAAGTTCAACTGTGCAGCCAATATGCCCAACGGCCCTGCAACCAAGCTTTTAAGCTTCAGTGGCATCCAAGGTCTGGATGAAACTGAAAATCTGTTTTGTGACTATGTGGCAAGGTTTTGGTAGTGGGGGAGGCTGAAGCCATGGTCCCTGTGGGAAGAGGCAGGGGGCTTCTCCTATAGCAAACAGAACCATATCCAGACAGCTCCAAAATGGACTCAGCCCTTGTCAAAGTTGAGCCATCAGTGATGCTGGCAGTGCCTTCTCTGATAATGTATTTAAGAACTGACAAAAAATACTGCACAGCAGTTACTAGGAAGAAAATTGAGAAAAACATGAAACAACCTGCAGCCACCAAGGTTAGTGAAGAATGAAAGCAATCTTGACCAATGAGCTTTTTTGTCTTATTTCCTTCCCCATTCCATTAAGGAAGAAGAGAGAGAGAGCAGCAGTGTTAGTACCTAACAGCCAGCCAAGGTTACAGACAGGGATGTACACAGCTCATCCCTCTCAGAAGTACAGAAAAAAAATAAATAGGACTTCATTGCCTAGAGAATTAATACACCTAGTCTTACAAGGTCAAAAATAATTCTGAAAAGGTTCTAAGAAATAGAACATACAGGATACAGAATTATAAACCTTCTAATACTGAGAGAAACAAAAACCATTCAAAAGAAACAGCAGAAAACAAAACCTATCATTAAAAAAAAAAAAATTCAATGCTAAGCAATCCCCTTGTACAACAGTTATAACTTCAACAATCACCTAAGTAAAACTTAATTACATTCACTGCTAGAAGTTCCCCTTCTTCCAGACTGCCAATATAGCTGTGCATACCCAGTTTTATCAAAATAATCTGTGTTGAACACTTAGTAGAATCCAGGATTTTATTTGCGGGTGAGGTGGGGAGGATGTTTTGATGATTCTAACCAAATGCAAATCTCTGATTTCACGTTAGATACATCAGCTGTTTCAGTGAACTTTTGTCATGGAAAAAGAAGACAGTAACAGCTAAGAACAACAGCCTCAAGGCCAACTGTATGTACAACATGTTGAAAACAAAAACCCATAAGCCAGTGATGTGATATTCAATGACTGAATTTCAAAAAGCTTTAAAAATTCATTTTTATAGATTCAGTGTATTGCAAAAGAAAACAGTCTAAGATGACAAGCATTTTGAAAGAAGGAAATTCTTGGAAAGTATCTTTGAGATTCAACAGACTCAGCTGACAGTGTCTATTATTTTTTTAAACAAATGAAATTTCAGAAGTTTTCCACCATGTTTTCAAAAATCCAGTGTTATTCCATGTACACCATCAGAAGGGAAAGAGCACAAGTCCTACAAGAAGAGGGTGAGGGAGCTGTGGTTGTTTAGCTTGGAGAAGAGGAGATTCAGGGGAGAACTTACTGCTCTCAAAAACTACCTGAAAAAAGGTGTGGTAATGTGGGGATTGGTCTTTTCTCCCAGGTAATCTATGACAACACAAGAGGAAATGGCCTCAAGTGGCACTAGGGAAGGTTTAGACTTGACATTAGGACAAATTTCTTCACCAGAAGAGTGGTCAGACATTGAAACAGGCTTCCCAGGGAAGTTATAGAATCACCATTCCTTGCAGTGTTTAAAAGGTATGTGGATGTAACACTTGGGGACATGGTTTAGTGGTTCTGGGTTAACAGTTGGACTCGATCTTAGAGGTCTTTTCCAACCTTAACGACCCTATGAAAAAGGAAAATGTTCATATGGATGCTTTTTTTAAGGCAAGAAAACACTTCAGACCATGAAATGCCTTACACCGTGCAGAATCCCTGCACATAAACTAAACTTTAAGACGTGCCCTGTTTCTGCTGTTATATGAGGATAAAGAAGGGAGACAGCTGTCACAAGAAACTTTAACAAGTATATCATAAATTCCAGTTCTAACAAGTAGGAATACAAATCATTATTCAATCAGGCTTTGGTTTTTTCAGTTATGTTAAACAGTACTGTAAGTTAAATCTTCAAAAACGATGAAGAAAATAAATATATTTTAAGCTAATAGAGTATTTAAAATACAAACCCTACTCTTTGTACACACAGAGATGATACAGTAAGACTTAAGATGCCTAGGAACTGCTTATTTCAACACAGAAGCAGCACTGCTATTGTAATTTCTCAGAGACCTGAAGCCAGGAACCAAGAGCAAGTCTGTAAAAATATATTGAAAAATAGTATGTATAAAATAGCATGACAAATTAAAAACTAAGTTATAAGGGAGGTGAGGTGGAAGAAACTAGTACAGAGAAAAGAAATAAAGATGACAAAACACATACCCTTTGTACAATGACAACAGGAAAACTAAAGCAGAAAAAAACCCCAAAACTGGAAGTTACATTTATTGTGCACTATATTAGGATGGATTCAAAAGTCATTAATCTCTTGTGATAAAAATCAGAATATCATATTTAATGTAAAATTATGACTATCAGCCAGACCACAAATAGGAACAATCAATTAATCTGAACAGAGTTAATTAGTAATATCACTGCCAAAATTTGGTCAAGCTCAAATAAATAAATTACACATCAGTTCTGTACATAATCAGTAGCATCCAGCAGCTACTCAGCTCCAGCTAAATCTACTGGCCATTACTAAAACATTCAGATGTTTTCTATATAGTAGATACCTTTATTAATAGCTTAACTTCACATATCCTACTTGCTCAATACTTTGAAACACAGACTGCAATTATGCAAATAAAACATGTACTGATATCTTGCATATAAAGTATCTATGCGAATATACTTCATAGGTCAGTAAATATCATCAGAGCATGTTAAGTCAATGATCTAACTGGAGGACTTAAACCACACTCCATTTAATTGTATTTTGTTTGGTTGACAGTTTACATTGCCTATGGTGATTTAATTAACTGTGCTAACCATTAAACAAACTGTGCCTCAACACACATGAAGATGTCATGTGTCAGCAGTGACTTTGCAGAGGTCTATACATGTGTTTAAATCCTCATCCTCCAGATAGTTTTGTAGGAGTCTTACCCAAGGGATGAAGCAAACTTTAGCGAAGTAACCCTATATTCCTCACAAGTCCATCTCCTGCCTTGCTATCACTTCCTCTTAGAAATCCAGAATCCAAACATGAGGACTTAGAAGATCTCCAGAAACAGTGAACAATTTAGCAAATTCTATCATTATTATTTTTCAGAACTTTCACCGAATGTACATAATTATCCATGTATCTATTCTTAAGACAATTTTAAAATAACGTACATAAAATCTAGGAAACTATACATCAAATTTATGTAAGCTAATATATATACTTTTAAATGTATGTTAGCAAGACATTTTTCAATGTGCCAGAAAATAACACTTTCTTCATGTTCACAAAGGTATTAGAAGCTCAAGTGAATTTATTAAGTGCTTCGCATGAAAAAGAATTTCAATGTATAAAGAACTAAATATACATTTCCACAGTTCATATCACTACAACAAGAAAGCGTAGCCAAAAAAAAAAGGATTGGCAAATATTCATCAACACTTTCTCCACAACCAAGCAGGATGACCACTGGCCTCTCACTGTCACAGGCCATTCCATCAACAATCCAAAAACAGTTTTGAAGATGCAAAGACATTTTCCTAACTTGTGTCATGGGGCATTGCAAGGAAGCAAAATATTTTCCATCTCATAAATCACACTACAGATTTCACTCCAAAGCTCTACTCCTTTTTCAGCATACAGTTGGTAATGTCTTCTTATTATTTATATGCATGTCTTTATTTTTGAACCTTCAGTGGGTAACATCCTTGTAAGAATTAATATAAACCATGACAAACGCTTGAAGATCACTAACTTTGTTTCAACAACATAGTACCTAGGAAAAAATTTGTCAATATGTCAAAAAATTTGCCAAAGTTTGTCAATTCCACAAAATATGCAACAAGATATCATTAAGAGATTACCCAGCAACTTACAGAAGTGGAAGAGGCAGGCATCTTTCTACTTCATTAGTATTATTAATAAAACACAAATAACGTAACAATTTAAATAATTTACAAAAATTCTTTACATCCTGGTAAATTCCTGCTGGCATATAGCTGATTGACAACAATTGATCAAGGTGAGAAGTGAGTTTGGTGTTAGAGACTTGCATTATCCAACTGGCACTAAACTAAACCTATTTCCATAATGTATCTACTGTTAGGGAGTTATAACTTGGCTATAAAAAGCCACCCCAAGATGAAATTTGGCAAGCTGAAATTAATTTTCTGCTGTTGAATAAAATAGAAAACTTTACTGAGTTGGACCAAAGGTGCTTATGTAAATCCAGGTCATTCTTCATACTGATTCAGGTATAATGCCTAGACTAATACTTTCCATTCTCTTTTATAAATGTATCATGTTATCCTGTTTACTTAACTATCATTAAATCAAGATACTAGTATTATCCATAATAGCAATAAAATGCTAGCTTCCATTTCTCTAAGGCAGCATAGTAAGGACTATTACAGGAAGAATTTACAGAAGCCACTAGTTAAATGTCTTCTGGAATGAAGACCCAAATTATAAGGTAGAAGTAACACTCTCAGGCCAACAAATGACATAAAAAGTACTGGGTTTCACTACAGAATGCCATTAATGGCAGTCCTTTGACAGTCATACATAAGTAATAACCTGTTGAAATTAGGAAATACTTTTTTCAAACTTACACCGAAAATACAGCAAAGCTCATTAAGTTTCTTTATTAACATATTAAGTAAGCACTTTGTGGAAAATTAAAAGATGTGCATGCGGTAACTGTGCAAGAAGAGACATCATCACAACATAGAGGATTTAGAGGATTCAGAAAAGAACAAAGAAGAAAAGATTAAGACATGATACCAAAATCAGCCCATGTGCACTCAAGGGCCTCAAACAACTTAAACAGAGCTGCAATCAGTTAGCGAATGATCCCAGGCAAGCCCCCACTTCTGCTGATATGTTGGTACCGAATACTTTCTACTTGCTAAAACTTAGGGAGGCTTTCTTTAATGAAGTTTAAAAAAAATCTTATCTCAGCACACAGCTCTCTCCAGTGGTGTTGCAGGCACTTGCAGCTTCCACAAAATATACGTGACCCAACTTTCAAGTTTCAGCATTTTTCCAGATGTTATTGTTGTCATTTTTCCTTTAAGGAAACTGCCTCTTTTTATGCCATTTATGAAACAGTATTTTCACTAAAACACACTCAAACTATATAAAAAAAAAAATAAAATCAGAAACTATATAAATGAATTCACTATTAAACCATTCAACAATCTACGGAAAAATAAAAATTCCTTATTATTCTGAGATCTCTGCTTTCACACTTCTACTCAAGAACAAGTAAAAGGGAATGTAGGCTTATTTCAGTGTATGGC
The DNA here is from genome assembly GCF_050655825.1 of Lonchura striata. Classification (NCBI taxonomy): domain Eukaryota; kingdom Metazoa; phylum Chordata; class Aves; order Passeriformes; family Estrildidae; genus Lonchura; species Lonchura striata. The sequence continues at coordinate 69,062,924 of NC_140703.1, forward strand.
TGCAGGAAAATAAATTACAAAGAGATAAAAACTGGAAGGCAATAGTAAAATAATCTGACAAAGAAAGAAGCATGTAGGCTGACTAAAGATGATTTTAATAAAATATACATCTGCAATATATTTGTCAGTTAGCCAAATACTAGGGAAAACATTCCTTAGGTAGTCACATTATGCAAGCATACTACACAATATCTTAAGAAAAGACAAACCATGACGAGTCTTCAGAGTGTTCAAACAGAAGTAATTTGGTGATGTACATAACTCCAACAGGGGGGCCACATGTAATGTCCATGCCAAAGGAACAAAATTAAGCTTTAAGCTTTTGTACCCATGACTGGGGTGCAAGAAAAGTTTTTTCTACTACTAAGTGAACTCCAACAACCTCTTAGTGAAATTGTAAGTACTAATTAGAGCCTTCAAAACAGGACAGTTCTACCACAAAGCCCAGGAAATACAAAAATAAAGACAAAATTGAAGCTAAAGCGAGATATCCATTGTAAAAAAATTACAAAAAATGTAAAAAAAATGTACTTCAGTGGCTAGAATCAAAAAGGAAGTATTGCTGTATAGTAATGACTGCAAAGAAAGAAGTTACTGAAGTAGCCTATAAAATCAGCTGAATACCCATTTTCAAAGAAATGGCTGGTAAAACTTTCCTGTGACCAACTGGTAACAGGTATCTTTAATGAGAAGTTACTGTGTCTACACTTAGGAACTCTACATTTTCAAATCAAAGCAATCACCTGGGCACCATCCAAGAATTCATGAACCTCTGTGGACCACAAAGATTTTTAAAGGTATTTAAAAATTAAGGTGCAGTACCCTTCAATTTAAAAAATTTAAATTAACTTTTAAAATTAAGGTATACTGCAAGAAAATAAAAGCAGCACTCCTATTACTAATGCAAAGAAAAAAAAAAAGTAATAATACTACCACTAAAGCTACACTAGTTTGATATCAGTAATATTTTGAGAGTTTAAAAAAATTTGCATGCTGAAGTCAGAATTTCAAAAACAGGGATAAATATAGCTTCTAGATTTATTATATTACTCAGGGATAATTTATGTTTGGTTTATCTGTGATAAAACAATCAGCACTTTGCTCGCACCAAATATCATTTATTATGGAAGCATTAAAGTGGAAATCATAGATGGATGCAGAGATGGATTAGACTGTCATTCAGTAAAACACTGAAAGTTTAGAGCAACAGAAATGTTTACAAATATAAAGACTGCATATGAACACCTAAACAAGAATATACACACTAACTAAAAAATTCAGCTGTAAGGGGAAAATAACACGGGTCTAAAGAGGGGCCAATGTCTAGGTTACAGTCTCATGATGGTTTTTCTATTCAACATTAATTCTAGGACAAGTTACCTCAAGAACCTTCTCTCCTCACTGAAGATACTCAAGCACTATGTGGACACAATCCTATACAATGTGATCTAGGGCAACCCTGCTTGTGCTCAGAGAGGTTGGACCAGGTGACCCACTGTGGTCCCTTCCAACCTGACCCTGACCCTTTTTTTCTGTGAAAGAAAGAAATAAAGCAATGCCCACAAAACCAAAACTTCATCACCTAACAGACATCTTAAGGTACTAAGAAGAATTAGCTTGGAATACTATGTGCAGCCACCAGCACCTATCATCCAGGTAGTATAAACTGGAAGTGCCCATGAAGTCTATTACATGAGGACAGCACAAAGGTGACAAGAAAAGACTGCCAGAAGGGTAAGTAGAAAAGAGACAGAAACCACCACAAATCACACAAATACCAGGAGATCCCACCCAAAGAAAATGAATCATGTAAGACAAAAGGTCAAAGATAAATAGCTCAGTGAAGAAAAACTGATCACGAGAGGCAGACTTCTAGTTTTTAAATTAAAATTCAAGAATTAACTTCTTGTCAATATCTGAAACAAAATATCCAAATGGAATACGGTACAACTTGATCAACATGCAGAGATTAGACCCTTGCTTTCATATGGTACATTAGGAAAAGCAGACCATGAACTCCACAAAACATTTTTTTTCCAGAATCACCAGAAACACTGGAAGTTCTTAGGCTGATGCTCTAAAAGAAGAGAAGAACTGACAACCAGCCTAGGTATCAAAATTCCACAATATTATGGATGTAATGATTTATGGTCATAATATTGACACAGCTGTCTTTTACCAGGGAAGTTACTTGAAGATTTAGTAAGGCAGGAATTATTTGTTTCCTTCCTCCAGCTGCTAGAAAAGAATGGAGGAAAAGAGGCAGGAATTGCTACTTTTCTTTACATTAGCTACTTTCAAAAAGCAGTCATAGAAACCTCAGATACCTTGCATTATGTAATTTCAAATTATTAACAACTGTAGTACTCAGACAAGCAGAAAAAAATAAAAAACATGCAAGAATGGCATGGAAGCCAAGAGGAAAATAAAGGAAACGTAACAAGAAGCGGGAGACAATTACAACACACAGACATCAGGCACAACTCAAGTTTAACCTCTGTGTTGACCCTTGGAAGGAAACAACACTTGGTATTATTTTAGCGTACCATTTCTTTGGCTAAAGGTGCCTTATTAGTCTTACCATGAAACTTTGTTGGTTTTTTTGTTTGTTTTGGGGTATTTTGGTAAAGATTAAAACTAAACAAATGTCCCCCCCAAGGGAAAAAAAACCCAATACTAAGAACATGAAAAAAACCAAAACAAAATACTAAAAATAAATAAGCAACTAAAATAAAACTTTAAAAAATACTAGTATGCTAGTATTTTTATGTATACAGAAGCAAAATTACATTATGTAAAACTTCACAATGGTCAACCTATACAAAGTTGCTTTTGTAACAAGTCAGAATTCCTATACCTAAATGAGATACACTTCCCATTCCTAACTTTGCATATAATGTTAAAAAACACAAAATTATATGCTTTACAACCCCACTGCAAATTATTTGATACAGAATTACTAATGATCCAACAAAGAATGCTAGTGGGGTGGACTGAACTGTAAGACCTAAAAAAAGCATGGGTATTCAACTGCAAAGTCAGATGCTGTTCTACACAACAGTGCATCCACTCCTAATCAACATGAATTATAAACAGACATTTATATTATAACTGCATATAGCAATCTTAGTACCAAAAAAACATTCAGCTGAGTGTTTTACAAATAGAAGTTGTCTACCCAGATGGCTTCTATCAGTTCAGCTTTTCTTCCCAGCTAAAACACTTCATTTTGCTTTTTGCAAAACTGTGTCAGAAAAGCAGACTGAAAAAAATAACTGTGTCCCCAAAGACAGGGAAAGAACCCATAACTGATTACAAAGCACAGATTAGATGAAGACATACAACCTGGTGAACTAAGTGCATTATAAGACCACAAGGACCAGCAACAGTTTCACAATCTAATCACCTACTGTCATCTATGGATCTATCAAGTAAGATCACTTAAAAAAAAAAAAAGCTGAAGATCCTTTTATTATTTAAAAGTCTTAACTTACCTTTGACACCTACCTCAACACTCAACCAATATGTAAGTTCTCTGCCAATAATATATTGACTCCTGTAGCTTCTTCTAATACAGTTATTCAACCTTTACAATTATTTAGCCCTATGGGGTTGAATTTTCACAGAATGGTCGAGGTTGGAACTCTGGAGATCACCTGGTCAAATCTCCCTGCTGAAGAAGGGTCGCCTACAGCTGGTTTGCCAAGGAGTGCATCCAGATGGCTTTTGAGGATCTCCCAGGATGGTGACCTTGCAAATGCCCAGAGCAACCCTATGCTGGTTCTTGACCGCTGTCATGGTGAAAACATTCAGAACGAACCTCTTGTGTTCCAGTGTGTGCACACTGCCTCTGGATCTATTACTGGGCACCACTGAGTGGAGTCTGTCTCTAGCTCCTTTGTATCCCACTTTCAGAAATTTGCGTATACATAAGTACATTTTAGTCCTGTTTTTTGTATAAACAGGAGCATATGTACAGCTATGTCAACTTTCTTGACAGTAAATTTACAAACTCTGGTTCATCTTCTGTTAAATATTTAGTTACCCTTCAGTTGTAGCTCATCATTCACATTAGGATGTAAGGAGATGGAACGAAGCTGCATTGGAGGAAGTTCAGATTGGACTTTAGGAAAAGGTTCTTCACTGGCAGGTGATCAGTTATCCCTCTCAGAGTTCAAGAAGTATCTGGACAACACTCTTAATTATATTATTTAGTTCTAGGTAGTCCTGTGCGGAGCAGGGATTTGGACTTAACGACCCTTATGAGTTCCTTCCAGCTTGAGAATTTCTATGGTTCTATGCCACATTTGCTGCACAATGACAGACAAACTTCTGGCATGCATCACTATGTGGGCTGTGCTTCTGTCAGGCTCAGATCTGTGCTGATGTGCAGTAAGGACATGGACCTCATTTTACCAGACTGGATCACTGCCTTACAGTACCCTGTAATCCACTTCCCAGAAGACCTCTCCTCCTATCCAGGAGAGCATTAAAAAAAAAAAAAATCAAATCAAAAACTATGATGAAAAATTGTATTATACTCCCCACTGGATTGTGTTCCATAAAGAGCAAACACTAGGACACAAGTAACACCTATAGGAAGCTAATGCTTATTCATTTTAAAAGAACAAGGTTTACAACTAAAAGGAGGAAGTTTTAAATTATTAATAAAGAAACATAACTGCTCGCACTATGCCTGTAAGCATACAATCATGATACAACAGACAACAGTTCAGAGAGTTTCTACCTATTACTTAAAGGTATAAGAACTTTTCATGTACACAAAAGAACTGCTCATTGCTCTCTCCTTATGCCCCTGAAGTTAGAAGGTTCACATAGACAAACCAGACTAACAAACACATCTGGTAAATCCTGCTGACAGCTGAATCCATCACTAATCCACCTGTCTGCTTACATCCAGATGTTGCCGTTTCTTTAGCATAAAAAGTTGGATTTGTTCACACCTCAGCCAAATTCTCAGTTTGAGAGCAGTCTGTCTTAATTAAGACAAAAAGCTCAGCTTACCACAGAAACAGCTGAGGTTTGGACACACATCTACTAACTCCACTGCACAGACCAACAAGCTCTATCAAAGGGACTAGAAAATTTAGGGGTTACAGAAAGGCATTCAACCAAGAAGCAAAGTTAGTGAGAGGGAAGAAAAAGGGGGGGAAAGGGAAACAATAGAAACAAAACACACAAAAAATCCCAAACAAAATCCCACCGCCATGCACCACTGCTGACATACCCTATCAGCCTTGAGGCTCCTAAAATGCACAATGTACATAAGCATCTGAAGGGAAGGCATCAAGAGGATGGAGCCAGGCTCTTCATTGTGGTGTCAAGCAATAGGACAAGAGGCAATGGGCAGAAACTGATGCACTAAGTTCCATCTGAAGACAAAGAACAACTCCTTTTTCATAGGGATGACTGAGCACTGAAACAGGCAGCCTAGAAAAGGTGTAAAGTCTCCTTCCCCAGAGACACTCAAAAGCCATCAGGACATAGCCCCAAGTAATTTGCTTTCAGGGACACTGTTGGAGCCAGGGGACTCAACTAGAATTTCTCCAGTGGTCCCTTCCAGCCTCTTCTATTCTATGATCCTGTAAAGCCTAAGACGCATTGAAGAAGGTGAGAGAGGAAGTACCTTGTACAATGAAGGATTGGAAGCCCAAGAGGTATGAGGACAAACTAGACAGAGAAGTCACTAAACAGAGACCAGAGTAGAAAGATCAGCTGCAGCTGGCAGGAGGAAAATGCAGCCCCAGCAGGTGTCAGTCCTTTCCAGAGCATACAGTGTGCAAACACCACATTACACAGCCCTTCTACCAGTAACAAATACTTGCAAGAATCCACTGAAAAGCTCTCATATCTCACCCCACCTAAAGCTGCTAAAAGAGAAAAACTCATTGCTGCTAATATCATTCCATCAATTAGTCATACATACAAAGCTAAAGGTTACATCCTAAAGACTGACAGAAGCACATTCACACAGTGACTTTGTTTACTACGTTCGATTAAAAAGGAACAATGAAAATACAGAAATAGTTGTAAAATCATTTATAAAGAGTTAAGAAACAGATTTAAAGTTTCTTATACAATATTAAAGAGAATACACACAAAGGATATACCTGATCCTTCACTACTTTTTTTCCACACCATAGGAGTTCTTTTACATTCAAAGTAAAGAAGCTATTCAATTTTTCTCCTTATAATTTTATGCATGTCCCTTATTAGACTCCATTTAAGCCACACTCTGAAGAGACTTAATTTCTTCCTGGGCTTTTTTAATGTTTCACAACTGTACTATGTTAGCATGCCATAAAAATTAACTTGTTTTTTGCAACACTTTCACTAATTTTTCATAAAAATAAGTATTTGTCTCATTTAATAGATTACTAACCCAAGATACAGACTGAAGTTTAAGAACTAGCAACCAATTTTGCCTATGCAGGAATTTAGGAGAAAGAATTTAGGACACAACTTTTAAAGTATGCCAATTTATCCAGCACCACATCTAAAACTCAAGCATCTGTTGAGCCAAGCAGAAGTAGTCCAGGTCTAGAGCCTGTCTCCCAGGAAATCAATGCACTACTAATAAGCTCTTGTGGGAAGTTTGGTTTAAACAGACTTGCCTGGGATCACAAGAAACTGACACAAAGAATGAATTCCAGTATCCCAAAGTGACATTCAATCATTCAAATTACTAAATATGCTTCTCCCTTCCCACAGTCCCCTGTCAATTCATCTTACATTTTCGAGCTTTTGGAAAATATGTGTGCCGACTTTCATATGCAATTCTAATTCCTAAATACAGTGGGTTGAAAATACCTCAACATGTTATAACTAAAGAGTACCATAACATATGCTTAGAAGCACAAAAATTAATTTCAATTGTTTACCGTTCTTAAAAAGAATTTGCAATTTAAATATTGTTTTAAAGCTTTTTTTATGTAATACAGGGGGCAATGGCCCATTAAGAAATAAAAAATTACTTTAAATGTGCTTTTATATGTATATACAAAATGCAGTATGGACAGCCTAATGGAGAACTTACTGCAGGCAACATTTGTAACTCTGAGGAAAATTTTCCAAATGTTTCACATTCTCAAAGTACAGATCAGCCAGTAATTAAAAAAAAAAGTGCAGAATATTTATTCCCAAAAATTGTACATGCATCAAAATCTTTTTTCTTAGTTCTTGGAAGCATTTCTGTAGCTGAAGAAATTATGAACTGCATGATCCAAATTAGGCAAATGGAAGACAAAATGCATCTCCTGTTTGTTGTCCCTTTGAAAAACTTCCTCAACTCTTTTGAAGAGTATGTCATTGGCTTACCTATTCTTTCTTTCATTTTGAATACCCAGGAAAGAAAAGTTATAGCCTTATTCTGACCAGATCATACTCAGAGGAAAAAAAGTAAATGTAAACTTTATTTTGTACCATGAATTAAGTGATTTTGTCTCTTTTAGACTTTTGAAAAGCACTGGGTGGCACTTAGACTGTCCACATACATAGTCCCTCACAAAAGTTTTCACGAAGTGATGACACAAAAAGCTACAGTTACTTCCATATACTTTGTTTCTGTGTTCAGGAACTACACATAATGCTACATCCTGAGCCGCCAAGTAACAAATCAACAAAATTAACAGAGAAAATAGCACACCTAATGGCAAGCTGCATAGCATCTCTGTACACTTTCCTCAAGAAAAGTCTTTGAAATTTTACATAGGCAGATGCAGAAACTTTTTTTAAAAAAATCCCTAAATGTAATTACAAGATTCCATGAAGTGTCTTCTGCTCAGTTCTTGTAACTGACAACAATTCAATTATTTTTTGTTAAGAACAAAAATCTAACATATGTAGTGACAAAGATTTCCTAGAAATCAGATTGTCTTCACTGGAACGTACATGTAAGTGACAAAGCAGTATGAACAGAAGTGAACAGTCAAATTCAAGGCAGCCCAAATATTACATACAAGAAGTTTTGATTTTCATTTTTTTCAGGACTTCCTCATGAGCAGTATGTTTCTACTTACTGTGGGTAACTATTAGGTTTTTGGTCGGTTGGGGTTTTTTTTCCTTACAGTTGTTTTTTATTGGTTGCTTTTCTTTCTAAGACTTTCAGGATGAAGTTTTTTTGACCCTGAAGAGAGCTAAAATGTGGATATACTGGGGTGTCTCAGAGAGAACCAAAGGCTGCTTTGGCAGAAGTTGTGGACAACCAACTTCTCAAGAGTCACTTCCTAAGTTATCACATTTTAGCTGAATCAAATAATCAAATAATATATGTATAAAAGGGTTACAGACTCCTGTCCCCAGCACAGGAAGGACATCAGGCAGCAAGCCCAGAGGAGGGACACAAAGTTGATTAGAGGTATGGACCACCTCTCCTATGAGGAAAGGCTGAGAGAATTGGGATTGAAGAGAGACTTCAGGCTGACCTAACTGTGACCTTCCAGTACATGAAGGGAGCCTACAAGAAAGATGTATGGACTTTTCACAAGAGCATGTAATGACAGGATGAGAGAGATTGGCTTCAAACTGAGAGTAGGCTTAGATTAGATATTGGGAAAAATTCTTTACTCTGAGGGTAGTGAGACAGTGGAAAAGGCTGCCCACAGTCTGTGGATGCCCCATCCCTGGGAGTGTTTAAGGACAGGTTGGATGGGGCCCTGGGCAACCTGGTCTAGTGGAAGGTTCCCTGTCCATGGCATAGCAGTTGAAACTATATCATCTTTAAGGTCCCTTCCAACCTAGATCATTCTATGTTCTATGAATTTGTAGTTTAGGTGACTACAATGGAAGCAATTAAGACAATAACATTTTTGACTGCTAACTTTGTGTCTTTTTTTGTCCATTAAAAAGCATGGAAGTGAAGCATCTAATTTCAGCAGCAGAAACATTCACCAGGATTCCTAATTAAGTCAGAGAAAAAGTACAAACAGTTAGTATTGTCTAGAACTGATCCTTAAAGAACAGGGTCTGAATTAGAAAACCCCAGATGGGGTCCTGATCCCTAGTTACGGTACTCCCGTATAAATGGTGACAGACACAAGATGATTAGTACAAACATCCCCATCTGTTCCCAATGAGGTATGGCACTTTTTAAATTATTATTTCTTGAAGCATATTAATACCTAAGTTGTTGTGAGCTGAAAAAATAGAACCAAAGATTAGGAAGCATTAAACAAGCAGAATGTTTTTCCAGTGCTTGTGGTCAGATGCAAAAGTGAAATTTCCAGATAGGGACAAAGTAATAGAGGTATTAACTCTCAGAACCTACTTTGAGGACTTCTTCACACTTTAGAAAAGGCTGAAAAGCAGTATACACTGAGACAGACAGTAACAACCTTTAAAAAAAATAGAGGTGTTAACATTTTGATTCTAAGAAATTAAAATATTACTTGCATTTAATTTAATTCTTTAAGTTGGATTTGTTACAGCAAATATTCACATAAACAGCTTTTTTTTTTTTATTGTGGAATCCTTAATGTTCCAAAGAGGTTTTGAAACAAACCACTAACTTCCTAAAATAACAAAGTTAATTTTCATTCATACGCTTCACTTTTCATAATATTTTCTTACTTTTCCTTTACAGAACTATATTAAGTTCTGTTCTTAGTAACAAAGGTAAGCAGATAAAAAACATCTCAGCTTTTCTACAAGACTACATTCAACTGAAGAGGCTACCAATGGTAAAGCAAGAGGTATGTAATTTATATACATGCATAGTCTTGACTTTTAGATGTTCAGTCTCCAAGGGAAAGAAAATATTCTCTTTTTAAAAGCCTATATTTTACAATTCTTTAAAAGCCCTGATTCCTTCCCAGATCTATCAGTGCTGTTCAGATGCTCCAGAGGGTCTACAGATCTGGAAAATGAACACACTTCACCACTAAGCACTATCACACTAACACACCTTTTAAAAGTTTCCTCAGTTTTTTCCCTTACCACCTAGTTTCAGAATTGACTGAAAGCCTCCAGTATTCTCTCAGTCTATCCGACGATTATTTCAGGTTTAGTACTGATATTTTGTGATAAGAGTAAAAACACCATTACTTTAGATAGGTGTTAGAAGAAGAATGATACTGACAAGTGGTAAGACAATGTTCCACATATCAGAACTACTTTTTGATTCTAAAAAGGAACTTCTCTGAAGGAAAGACATACCTTCCTCTTTCTTGGCATAATACTTGGGGCAAGCAATATAAAGGAAGAGGATATTAGAGTGAAACTGATAGGGAAAAATAATGAATTGCAGTATCACATTTTCCTTCCATCTCAAATTTTGCATACTTTTACTATTCAGCTTCACATTTTCTTATTTGTTGCTCCCATGAAAATTCTTCTTGTGCAACAAGTAGTCTTTATCACCTCTTCCAATTCAGGTTTAAAGAAATAAAAACCATTAACACCAAACACCTTTAAATGAAAATCCTTTACTAAACCAGAAGACTCATACCCATACTACACATACACCCTCTTACTCTTCTGTAAAGCTATAAATTGTGTGACTGAATGAAGAAAGAGGAAAAAGGCATAAATTGAAAGCTTGGTAGAGAGCAACATCCCAAAAGAAAATGCATCTCTCCCAATTTATAGGAGGTAACAGAACCTCCTGTTCTACAGGATAAAAATGGATAATGCTTGAGGTTATGCCCATATTTCATTACTGTGCTTTCCCAAATGCTAGCAATGACTTTCAGCTTTTATATGGTCAATTACAACTTAATAATGACTTAGGTGACTTGCTCAATTTCAGTTCATAAGTACTCATGTTAGATAAAGTCTAAATTCATTATTTACAAGAGAAAAAAGAAGTTGTATGCAAGTACTAAACATATGATTTTCCATTTTAATTTAGTTGTTTCATTAAAAGCTGAACCATAGTTTATCCAATCTGTATACTAACTAGTAAAGAGGATGCAAGAAACGCATAGGCAAATTCTACAGTATAGTATCTGTATAAAAATCCCAAACAAAACACCACACTCCACCCAGACACATCATACCCTCAACCTTACAGTAATTAAGTTCAACCTTGCTTCAGACACAGACACAAGATGTCATGCAAGTGCTAAAGTACTAAACTACTTCCTCCAGCAGTGCACCGTTTCAAACGCTGTGATGCACATGATACACATACCTCTGCTAAACCACCTTACCTGATGGCCTGTCACTGTCAGTCTTCTTTCAGGTGGTCTGAGCATGGCATACATTCAGCTCTTCCACTTCTTTTTGAAGAGTTACTTTACACAGTGTAATATCTAGCATATCTAACATAAAAAACATACCAGGCAAAATTTCTACCACCTGAAAACTGAACAACTCCACTAGTTTGAAAGGGGAAAACCTGAAAGAATGCACATCACCGTACTCCCTTCCCAAAACGTGATTTGATGCTCATTTTCAACTATAAAGCCACTCAAATTTTCAACGCTCTTTCTACTCCATCCCCAGTGAAGAGAAATCAATTACAGCTAAAGCACCCACCCGGCAAGCACAAAACAAAGACCAACACGAGAACGCTTCAGCAGTTGTATTAAACGGGAAAACATAACGCCTAACTAAATAATCAAAGCTCTCAGAAAGCAACCACGAAGCTAGCAAGCATAAAAGTCGGAATAAGGCTAGCAAGACAAAATCCAGCTCTGTAGGAGCCGGTCTGCTGCAGTTTAATTTCCAGGACTGTTGACCATCATTAATTGTTGATTTGTTTTAAAGAACAGATAGTGATTTACTTGCAGCAGGATGAAGTTACGGACCTAAATTCCTGACCGGAGGCTCTCAACGTAAACAATACATAACCTATAAATTAACCATTCTCCATCTGGCAATTCAGATGTAAAATTCATAGTTTTCCATCTACCAGGCGGCGGCAACCACCCCCCCCAAGCTCCCCCCCGTTCTCCCTTCCCGAGCCTGATGCAAAGTGGGAGGGAAAAAGAAAGAGGAGGAATGGAAGGGGGCAAAAAAAAAAAATTAAAAAAAAATTTAAAAAAGCTAAGCCAGCATGAAAGAACCAGGCTCGCACACAAGTAGGAACGCAGCAAACCGCGGTCCCCGGCACCTCTTCCCGCTGAGGAGCACTGCGAAGTGCGGCGCGGAGAGACCGAAGCGGGCGCGGAGGGGACGGGGATGTCCCCGCGCTCAGCCCGGGAAGCAGGCGCGCGGGGCGGCGGGACCCCGCGGAGCGGGGAGCAGGCCGGCTGCCCGGGGCACGGAGGAAAGGGACACCCGGGAAGCCGCCGCCACTCACTCAGTCGCTCCTAGCCACGGGCGAGCAGCCTCCCCACCCCCCCTCCCCGCCACTCCGCGCCGCGAGGAGCCACCAGCGCCGGGCGCGACACCGCCCGCCGCGCCACCGGGGCGAGGGGCTGCCCCGGGCCCCCGCGCACCCCAGCCAAGGTCACCCCATCGCCCCGGGCGGCGGGCGGGAGGGGGGAATTCAGTATTTGACGGCGGCCACGGAAAAGGGGGGAGGGGAGCAGCCCCGCGGAGGGGCGAGGGGGATGGGAAGGGGGAGCTCCACCGCGGGCCAGGGGAAGCTCTGCCCTCCCGCTCCCCCTCTGCTGCCCGTCCCCCTCCAGCGCTGCCCGCGGAGCTCGGTCCGGGCGGGCGTCCCTCACGCCCCCGGATAGGGAAAATGGAGCGGGGACGGGGTGGGGGTACCTGCGGCCGAGGTGCCGCGCTCCTTACCCCGCTGCAGCCGCCTCGCCTCGCTGGTCGCAGGCGGGTCCGCTCCGCGCTGCCGCCGCTTCGGGCTCGGAGAGGCGCTGCCGCCGCCGCCGCCGCAGCCAATCGCCGCCAGCCCCCTCCCCTTCCGCAGCTCGCCCCGGTCCCCCTGCCGGCTTCAAAATGGCGCCAACTCGTCTCCGGCTGCTCCAATAGAACCGCCGAGGGGAGCGAGCGCGGCCAGCGCGGGGCAGCAGCGCCCCCTGCCGGCCCGGCCGGGGCTGAGGGTGGGCCCGGGCCGGCTCCCGCTGGTGTGCGCGCCGTGGGCGACTGAGGCAAGCGCTTCCCCAAAACGGCGAATTACTAAAGGATTGTTGTAAAAAAAAAAAGGAATAAAGCCGCTTAACTGAGGAGAAAGAGCAGGAAAAGTAGCATAAGTCACTTTGCTCTTGCTTCAGTGAGTGCAAGAGTTTGAGGGGAGCCCTTACAGGAAAACGCAAACAGAAAAGTAAAGGTGGTTTCTTCTTGCCACTGCAGCTAAAAGGCTTCATTTATTGTAGAACCATAGAATAAGTTGAAAAGAACCCATGAGCATCATCGAGTCCGGCTCCTGGCCCTGCACAGCGCCGTCCCCAAGAGTCACACCATGTGCCAGAGAGCATTGTCCAAACCCTTCTTGAACTTTGGCAGGCTTGGTGCTGTGACCCCTACCCTGGGAAACCTGTCCCAGTGCCCGACCATCCTCTGGAAGAACTTTCCCCTGACTCATCAGGACAGCATGTAAGTGTTACAGGATTATGATTTAAAAAACACAAATCACACTTAACAGACCTTCTGAAATATACCCACAGCTTCGTCTAGTGTGAAAAACACTTTGACAAGACTGTTAGCCAATACATTGTAACTAGTGGTTTAAATCTCTCAGAAGCTTTCTGAACTTGCTAATATATTGTACCCAGCATGCCTTATCTTTATTCAGTGCTAAACTACCTCATTTTCTAATACAGACTACATCAGCCCAACAAGAACTATTACATACAAATCACTTTGCAGGCCCCCAAACTCCCCTTGTTGTTTTTTTTTTGTTTGTTTGTTTGGGTTTTTTGGGGTTTTTTGGGGTTTTTTTTTTGTTTTGTTTTGTTGTTTTTTGGGTTTTTTTTCCCAGTGACTTTTTCCAGGGATTTTTTTCCCTTCTGGGAAAAAAAGGAAAAAAAAAAAAAAGTAGAGACATAAAAGAGCAGAAGGTTTGTCTGACAATTTTGTATTGAGAAGGATCCTGGACTTGGAGTCAAGATACAACTTTTTGATGCAGGTTGGATAATTTCCCTTCAAATCCCACATTGCTGTCTATCTGAGTTCATGGAGTATAAAGCCGTAGGTTGGGAAACACATCCTTTCCCAGTGGAGCACTTGCAGATGTCTGCAAGGATACTTACAAAGCAGCAGAAAACTGAAATACTTTTTGATCTCTCTTAACACTGCTATTGAAATTGCAAAACCCAGCGTATGCCTGTGAAAGCAACCGGGGCGCTGAGATGGCTCCGTTGTGCTCCGTTTTTCTGATGGAGCAGGTACAGTACCACCACTTCCAGCGCCCGATCAGGACGCCAGGAGCGGCGGGCGCTCCCCGGAGCGGGCCAGGGCGCTGAATAACGGGACGCCCCTAGGCACGCTCCGCCCTGTTTCCTGCCTGCGCCGAGACCCCTCACGATGTGGGAATCGGGGATTTGGAGGCGGCTCTTCAGCCGCGCTTTCCCGCCCCGCCCGGGTTCGGCAGTGGCGCGCGCGGCCCTGCGGGGGGCGCCCGCCCGCCGCCGCCGCGCTCACCGCCGCGGGAAGCGCCGCGAACCGAGGCTCTGCCTGCCGCGCGGGCCACGCGCGCCCGCTCCCTTCCCCGTGCCGTCCCACCCGGAAAGATTGCCAGCCCTGCCCGTGTCCCGACGGCAGGCTCAGCCTTCCCCGCCAGAAACGTTGCGTCTCTCATGGAACTGGTGACTCGAAGCAGGCTTGCTAAATTTTAGGGGATTTGCAACCTTTCGGGAAGTGTAGGAAAATTGTGTTACTTACAGAAACAGCATACTTGAGAAAGATCGAAAATATTTGTGCAAAATAAATATTTTGCTTGCAGTAAGGCATATAAGAAATGTCAGTGTCACAGAACTTCCAAGACCAGATCTTTTACACAGAATCATAGAAATTATTTAAGGCTGAAGAACACCTTTGAGATCTCTGTGCCCAACCAGTGACTCAGCACTGCTGAGTCCACCACAAAACTGTGCCCCCAAATGCCATATTTACATGTCTTCTAAATACCTCTAGGGATGTTCACACCACCATTTCCCTGGAGGGCCTGTCCCAGTGCTTGACCACCCTTTCAGTGAAGAAATTTTCCTTAATATCCTAAACCTCCACTGGCACAACCTTGAAGCCATTTCCACTTTTCCTGATACTTGTTACTTGAAAGAAGAGAGTGATCCCCTCCTTACTATAACCTCCTTTCAGGCAGTTATAGAGAGCAATAAGACCCCCACAGCCTCCTTTTGCCCAGACTAAAGAACCCCACTCATTCAGTTGCTCGCCAAAGGACTTGTGCTCCACATTGTGTGTGCTGAAGACATTTTCCATATCTCAGTGTTTAAGTGACAATGATGAACATAGTCAAAGAAACCCTTACACAGCAGTATTCTTCTCACAGCCTTCTGTCTGTAAAAAACATTGTGTGAAAACAGAAGACTGCAGTGACAAGGGCCTTTTAGTCCCTACTTTATCAGATTGACAATCTCTCCCATTGAATCATTTTAGTTATCTCTCTCAATTCATTCTTTAAAATTGTTGTGTTCTTACAGACCAGAACTGTGCACTGTATTCAAGATATGAGTGCATTGAGATTTCCCTCAGAGCAGCAAACTGCCATTTGTCTTGCTCTCAGTACTATTCCTGATGACACCTTACATCTCTGTTGTTTAGTGTTTGGGTTTTTAGTTTTTGTGTTTTGGTTTGGTTTGGTTTGTTTTTTTTTTTTTTTTGTTGTTGTTTTTGTTTTTTTTTTTTTTTTTTGCTGTTGCAGTTTCAGTCAAAGATTTCAGAAAGCTGACATCAGCAACTTCAAGATTTCATGAACTTAGACTTCCAAGTTTGATAGGTGATTCTATGCTTTACCTTACACTGATCTAGTTCTCAAAGCCTATCTTTTTACCCACCCCCTTTTGTGAGGCCTTCTGAAGTTCTGAAGCACCTGATTACCTGAAAGAGTTTAACATCCTACATGTGTCATTCTGTGTGAATTCCCTTTTCTAGGTTATTAATGAAAATCAAAGATTGTTGCATAAAACAACATAAGTAAGCCCAAACATTTCTGGGAGAGAGACTTGCTGACTTTTCTCCACCTGAGAAAGTAAACAAAAGTACTCTCTGCTTCCATCCTTCAACCACATTTCCAACTCAGCATCGGACATTTACATCAATTCCAGTACAATTTTGTTTGACAGCTTGTAGTAAGAAAGCTGCAGAAATGCTCTTTAAAAATACAAGTATGTTCCCTGTTTTGTCCTTGTCCATGCACTTCCTGACTCACAAACCTGCTAGAAGTCTGTGATAGAGTCACTATCTCCCTTCACAGAAACTACACTGGCCCTTTCCCAGCACATTATCTTTATGCATTGGCGCTGTGATCGTACTCTTCTATGGTATTGACCTTTCAGTGTAAGTATGAACAACTGTCAAGGTAGTATCTGGTTTGTGAAAATGATACTTTTTGTTTCCAGCATAGATAAAACACTTCCCTTTGTTTCCCTTTTAATTGTCACTCTAAAACAATTGCATCAAAAGTATTTTACTAGCAAAACAATTCAGATTAAATATATGTAATTTATATATTGAGCCCTTCACACTGAAAGGAGCCTTTGACGTGTAGGAGGGAGGCTTTCTACTTGCAGGTGTACTGATTTGTTTTTTAGAAAGAAAGATTTGTTCATTTATTGGTGTTCCTCTTCAACTAAATAGCTGATAATATTATGAACTTGCATTAACTTTGCAACTAATTTTAGTATCTCATATGTCTCTTAAGTAATTTGCAAGGAAGCCACATGGAAATAATGACTTTATATGACTGGAATTTTTAGACTCTTACTCTGTGTGTGTGTGCTGTTTCCAACACTGTCTCCCTGTAAACAAAAATCAAACAGCTACATAAGACAGTGATGCTCAGAACCTATTAGCTTCAATATATGTCCAATATAAATTCTGAAGTTTAAAAGTACCACTTTCATCTTAGTGCTAATAAGTCTGATTCTACCAGAAATACCTATTTGTGCCTGTCTTGTGGCTGTTTTCTAATAGGAAGACAAGAGTCATTATGTACTATATGGAATTTCACAAAAACAATCAAACCAAACCAAACAAAACCCAACAAGAACAAAACTAGAGAGGATACAAGGATGTGATGTTATTCTTCAGTGTGAGGACTGCAGAAAGCTTTTCACTCCACCCACTCCTCTGCTTTCTTCATTAAATAATTAATAGCTATACTGGGACACCATTAAGATTAAATGACCTACTAAAGTAAGTCTGTCTATTAAAGCAAGAAGCATTACCCCCTCACAAACATGTCCTCAGGAACAAGCTGTAGATGTATATTTATCTCTGACTTCTTCCTAAAGAGGTCATTGCCTAGTTGGAGACATGCATGGGAAGAGAACATTAAAATGCTTCATGTTACAGTTAGTCACAGGAGCAAAAACATAATTTAGATTTTTAATGTCCTAAACTAGAATCTGTCTCTTCACTGCAGTCAGGAAGTGATGGTGTATATTTTGCTACCAACCAGTGCATTCTTTATGCCTTAACAAATTAAACCATCTTGCCATCTGATAGGAATAGGTTAGAGAGCATTAATACACCAACTTTACATCTTCTAAAACAAGTTTGTTATTGGGTTTTTTTGATAGATTTCTTTTAATTCTAGTATGACTTAACAGCTTCTTTGTTGCTAAATGTCATGGAATCTTTTTGCTGACCATATTTGCACAATGTATTCCTACAATTTAGTGTGAATATAACCTATGGAAGCCAGCATCTAAAAAAATCACAGTAGTAAAGGGAAACATTTTATTCTTCCTTTGGTGCCTTGCAGATAGGTATGACAGTAGTGAATACAGTAGTGAATTAGTATTTTGGAAGCCTGTACCATCAGTCTTTCTTTCCCTGGTGATTAGTTAGCTCAGTTTGTCAGTGAATTAAATTAGTTCCTCCTCGGAGTTACCTAGAAGTGATTTAAATGCTCTCCCTCTTTAACTTGAGATATAGGATAGGAGGTGGGAGAAGACAGTACATAACTTGCATATTCTTAAGCAATGCCATTAGCATAACAAAATGGGAAAAATTACAAACTTTCTACTCTAAGTTGTATCTGTAAAGTGAGCATCTCAGTAGTTCAGCTTTAAGAAATCAAATAAAAGTTATTTCAGGTAAAGGCTGAGTGGCTCAAATGAACAAGTATTTGACCAAACAGAGAGGATGTCAATATGGACATAACTAAGCACGTAGCACTAAACTTTCATAGTGTTTGATAACTTTTTCCCTCTTGCTTAAACATTAGTATATTAAGCATTAAACACTCAAACATATTGTCCTCCGTAAAATGCTGGGTATTTTTTAGTTGCTATATCTGGCGCTTTCTTTCTTCTACTCACACTTTTTGTTTTTACCATTCCATGGTCTGCCCTCTGTGTAAAGCTACTTACTTTAATGTCCCATTGAATTTCAGTCCACTGAAGGCATTACGCTCAGTCTCCTTCATTTTTATGTAAATGGGAGATGCTATTTAGAGAGTCCCACAGACTAAGCAGTGACTGGACCTTCACCTTGAGTGTCAGCTTCCTAGAAACTCCCCATGCTCTACTTTGAAAGACATGAATTGTTAGGAATCCTGTTTCCTTGGCTGGCTTTCACAACCCAAAATCTCAGCTTTGTTGTGGGCCAGCAGTTGTTATATTGTCTAGAGCACTCCGCCTTAAAAGTTAAATCTCTTCCATTCTTTTAATTCTGTTTTGCTGTAGCACTTGAGACATAAATCACAGAACATGTGCCTTACTGTCAAGAATAAATCTATGTATTGTACAGATATCAGATAAAAATTATTAAATGAAAGGTTTCAAGAACCTCCAAAATAAACGAACTAGGTGTTACTTTTTTTCTTGCCCCACTGTTTTTATCTCCAAAAGGATTCATTCAGTACCAGAAGGGAATCAAATAACAATATTTAAATTACAGAGTAGTTACATTATAGTAAAAAGAAATACTAATCTAGCCATGACGTGAACATCACTTCCTACAATCTGTTGAATATATAAAATAATACTCCTATCTCACATAATCAGCAGGCTACCTGGAATTTTTTTTTATTTTGTAAAAATACATAACTTTATCAAAACTGTAATTCCTAAGTTAATTTTCAAGTTGAAGTTTGAAAATACAAACCTCCATATTATCTGTGGAAATTAATAAGCAAAAAGCCCTTACTGTATTTTTACCACTGAAATGTTGATGTGACATTTGCATACCAGAATTCCTCTTTGTCATATAAAAGCTTCAGAAAAACAATTTGGCAAGCAACATTCCTGGTTTGATGAGTAAACCCATTCTCTTAAAGTTCACAGAGCTTCTCCCGAGATAGTTCGATTTAAAGTCAAAGAATTATGAAACAATATTTCTTAAATCATCTTGAAGCTTTAGTTTTTCAAACAAGATTTAGTAAAGTGACAAGACAATCTAGGTCCCAAGGCCCTTTAGAAAGATCTAAGCCTGTAACTAGTCCTCTTGAACTCTAATAGATGCTATACTTAAGTGTTATTAGAAAAAGAAGGAGCACTCTGCTATGTTGTCTGATAATGAGATCACAAGATCTAAATGATTGAGCTATCATTCAATATTAACCCTTAAACATAAAAGCCAATCTCAAGGAGTGCCCATTAGATAATTTTACTTTTTCCCCTTTTAATAACAGATGGAGTCTCATAATTCTATCTTAAATTTGCCTGATCTCGTCTATTAAAAGGCATAACACAGGCATTTATTGTTTCACTAACAAATATTTAATTTTCTGCATTTATATTTTTTATGCCAGCTACCTTCTTTATGCTGAGTTATTTTGGAAAGTTTTATCTAAAATGCTTATGGAAACAAATTTAATGGAAACTTTTCCATACACAAAAGAATAGTATGATGTTTTTAATAAAAGTACCCAGTTCTCAAACAAGAACAAAAGCCACCAGTTTAGAGGAGGCAGGACAGCAATTAGGCAACACCATGGGCAGAAAAGAGTAGCAGAAGCACTTTGTCCGGCAGTAGATTAATTTTAGTGTGCTTTGCCTGTAATTTGAAATTGCACCTTAAAACTTTTTGTCCTACTGAACCTGAAACTGGGCCCGTGCAGAAGAAAGCAGTGCAACAACTTTGTTTGGTACAAGTATCAGAGATCTCTGCATTGCATTTAAAGCATCAATTGTGAATCAGTGAATCAGGGTGATCCTTCAAAGTGGTCAGTTGCCATCTTCCCTTTGTAATATAGGAAATCAAATGCAAAAACTACTCAAAGAAAATGCTCCATTTGCAAGTTCAAACACTCAAATTCCATAATATCAAAAATCTTTTTTTTTTTTTAAAAAAAAAGAGTATTACTCACTTCCATATGCATATAAATTGATGTGATCTGTAAGGTTCAAATAAACTTGAACTTAAAGTCACTTAGAAAACCGAATCAAAATCTGATTACATAAGGTTGAAAAATTTCCTTTCATTCTTCTCTTAGGCCAGTTAAAGCCTACAATTCATCAACTAATATGAAAGTGATGTAATAAATGTCTAGGAACACAGGAACAGATAATTTTTAATATCTTGTTATCTATGCAATAACACTACCTCACTCTAAGATTTTTTACCTCTGTGAGACACTTCCATTACAATCATAGATAGATGCATGTTACAGGAAGCGTGGTTTGGGTGATACTTAGTAGTGGTACATGGTAGCATTGAGTAACTTTATAAATGTATGTAAAAATAAAATTTTAAAATTCAGACTCCTCTGAAAACAAAGAAACAATGCGGTCTATTAATGCTTCTTTGTAAATATTTTCACCATTACAGTGTTCAACCTCTTGGATACTGCTTTTTCCTACCCTATCAGCTTCTCCTAACAATGGAGCTTTTTTTATGATCTAGTGGGGGACAAGGAATATGGGGGAATTATTTGCAGCTTTGTCTCAAGCAAGAGACTTCCCATGTGCTACATGATTCACACATAGGAGCTGTAGCAGCTGTAACAGGATTGTCAGGGAAAGTCTATTTCATTATACTCAATGAGGTTGAAAAAATGACATTAGGGTAGTGCCAGTTGTAACATGTGACTTATTTAATTAGGTACAAGTAATGGGAGAACTCCCCAAATTAAATGCATCTGAGACAATTACTACATACACAAGGTGAATGCTTGAGAGCACTGATCTCCAGATATTATCTTCAAAATGTGAATGTGCAGCACTCTTTCTCTCAATGGTTAGCTTGGGTGTTGCATGACTTAGCCTGTGTAGGGAAGCACGCAATTACTACTACAGATGAAAAATAGTGGCAAACTGGGAGATTCACTTTAACAACTCACTTCTGATCTAGATTAAAATGCTACCAAAGATACCTCCATACCTTTGAAAAACACAAGGCCATCACCTGGCACAGGAAAGGAGATTATGCTTTGGTTGCAGGGTTAACTTGAAGAAATGCCTGGCCAGTGGATTTGACGAGTTATCTTTCTACCATTTATAGCAAATAAACTAATTTCAGTGACTTTATGAATCATACACTCTAAAACCTTCATCATCCATTTGGAAGATGTGAAAGAATAAACGTTGCAGGTATTTGAATGGGCACATCGCTACTGGAGCGCTTGTGTGCATTAATGAAATTTGGAGAATTATTGTTACCAGACTGAGGTTTTTTTATGAAAAAATATGGTTTGGCTTGCATAGTATCATGAGATTGGGGGGGGGGGGGGAAATAGTTACATCGTATTAAAACCACGTTAAGTACAACACACGTCTAAGAAACTTGGGCGGCTTTTACACGAGGGACAATCCTCACCGGAACCCTGTTCATGTTCCGTGACAAAGAGCAGAGCGACACGCAAGGCAGACACCCCGGCGTCCGGCGCAGCGCCCCGCAGGCAGGGACACCGGGACAAACCCCGCTCCCGCCGGGCCCGCCCGCCGGGCAGAGCGCGCGGCGCGGCGGGCAAGGCTCCGCCCCTCGCGGCGCCCCGCGCGGGCACGGCGCGGCAGCGGCGCCATCTTGGGCGCGGCGGGCAAGGCTCCGCCCCTCGCGGCGCCCCGCGCGGGCACGGCGCGGCAGCGGCGCCATCTTGGGCGCGGCGGGCAAGGCTCCGCCCCTCGCGGCGCCCCGCGCGGGCACGGCGCGGCAGCGGCGCCATCTTGGGCGCGGCGGGGCGGAGGCGCTGCCCCTCCCGCGGCCGGCGGGCGCTGCCTTGAGGTTCGTGTCCTCCCCGCGTCTGGCGGCCCGGCTGCTGCTCGGCCGGGCCGCGAAGGGAAGCCGCTCCTCCTCCGCCACCAGCGCTGCTGCCACCAGCCTGTGCCACCAGCGGGCGGGGAAGGGGCAGCGTGGGGATGGCGGTGTCGGCGCGTAGGAGCCGGCGGCTGCTGAGGTTGTTTGACGTGGGCGCCGCGCTGAGGGACGTGTTTGTGCGTGGGGGGAAAGGAGTGGGCTTTGCACCGTGGGGAAAGGAGGGACGGGGCGGCTGATCCACTTCCCCGCGCCGTGAGGCCGGCGGCTGCGGCTTCGCCCCGGACACGCCGCTGTCAGCCCGGTGTGGGAGCAGCGCCTGCGTCCCCCGGCTCCCTCCCACGCGTGTCCTCGGCCGTGTGAGGGCGCTGGGCCCTGCGCCTCCTGACCGCCGGACTCGCCGTGCAGGGAAAGCCAGCCAGCTCACCTGTCTGTAGGTTTTGCCAAATAGGCCTTAATTTTCCGCTTGGGAAAGGTATTACACGGGTGGAGTTCAAGGCCTTGAGTTAGTTGATTGAATCTTCTCGGAGTTACACAGGTTAGTTAAAGTCGTAAATAAGTCTGGCATCCCTGTGTGTTGGCTCAGGTTCAATGCTTACAACCAGTTCTTTATAGAAATTATATAGACCTGAACTTGCCCCATTCAGGAGGTGAGAGTGTCAGACTGCATTTTCTTTTAGCATACTTGCTCTGTCCTCGCCAAGGACGCAGGCAGATATGCTTTTGCATGCAGCTTCACTCTCTTCAAGGTTAGTGAGGGAAAGTGTGTCAGAGATTAGCAAGAAAGGATATTCCTATGTGGGACAGTCACAGAGCAGCATTTTCTGTCAGTGTAGATCTTGTCATGCAGCAAGTGTTCACATGTTTGCTGTTTTAATTCCACCTCAGGAAATGGGGTCTGCTTAAACACCATCCCAGAAGATGAGGACATAGAAGCTAATAAAGTAACATTTTTTTGCCCCAATACTGTTTCAAGTGGAGGCAGAGGAAATAGATGGGGATAGACTCAATGATTAGTCAATGATTACTAGTAATGTCATACTTGCTTTCTAATGCAAACATGAATAGCGAAGAAGCTGGAGGTATGGATACAAGACATAAATCTTGAGAGGAGGAGAGAACATGGTATCAGTTCTGAGGAAGAGACTTGCTTGGCCATATTTCTTCCCCTTCTGACAGTAATGCTTTCTTCCAGGTACTAAAGGCAAGTGTGGACTGTAACATCTCCCTTGGTTTAGCCAGTTTGAGATTGAGAATGGCAGGCTTCTCTTCCTTTGGATGATAGGTGAGAAAGTGCCTAGAGTAACACCTTTTCTTCTCAGTTTTGCAAGTGAACATGTCAGATAACGATTACATATAAATCTTCACAGAATGCTACCTACAGGTTCTTTTCAGATAGAGAAAAAAATTGTCCAGGATGAACAGCATGAGACACTTGGTAATACTTGTCATGGGAAGTTAAAATGTTTCAGAGAACAGTAGAATTAACCTTCCAGTAGGAGAGTGATGTTCTTTTCTGTTTGAAACTGCATTTATTTGGAGGGGAAGAGTTTGCTCTTTATTGCGTATTCTGTAGACTTCAAAATCCAAGAAATTCAGACTAATAGATGGCATGTCATAGTGGTTAGTGCCATCTTGCTTTGTAATAACTTGTCTCTGAACCTGTCTAGAGCATAGTGGTTAAGTTCTCAGAATGTAATCTCTTTGGGACAGGGACTTTTTTTTTTTTTTGTGTGTATGTGTTGAATTTTAGAAGGCATGCAAGCAAGTGATCTTGGTCCCTAACAAAAGTCTTCAGTAGTTCCAAAACCATGATAACAGATTGCAGCTTTAAGTCCTACTTGATTAGTTCTATAGTTCTAAATTACAAATGACACCCAGCACCTGTTTGATTGGTGTTAAATGAATTAGTTGAGTTTGGTTCATGTCACAGAAAACAGCCCTCGTGGTTGAACTATTTATATTTTTGTTGGTCATATTAGTAGTGATGTCAGTCATCAGTTTGTGCACTGGAAATTGGCATATGCTTATCTTTAAAAGAGATTTCAAACATTTGGCAGAATAACAGCAAGTAGAGAACAGTAGTAATATTCATCAGAGATTGTTGATGTAATTTTCAAATAGTCACATTTTAAAAGCATTTGTAAATTATTTAATATCATAAAGTGTGACTGCTCAACTGATACAGCACTAACGTAATTTTTTTTACCTAAGATGAGCAATAAATAATGTAACAGTCTAGTTTAAACCATATTTGTGGTAGGTGATACCTGTTTTTCTTCTGGGTGAGTACATTCCAGTTGTGACCATGGAGAGTGTGATTTCATAGGCCTGAGTAACTTCAGCTTTTTAATACTTTAAAAATGTACATGCTGATAATATATTCATTC
Organism: Lonchura striata; assembly: GCF_050655825.1. NCBI lineage: Eukaryota > Metazoa > Chordata > Aves > Passeriformes > Estrildidae > Lonchura > Lonchura striata. Next base: position 69,087,556 of record NC_140703.1, read on the forward strand.
TTTCTTTCTAAGATGCTTCATGCAGAAAATACAGTAAGGCTCTTGGAGTGTCAGGATGAAATCAGAATTGAACCATATTCTAAAATAATGAAGTCAACAGAAGGGTTTTCTGAGAAACTCCCCGCTGATGATAACGAAGGTACTCAGAAGAAAGTGGATGTTGAGAGAAAATCAAATGGTTGGATATCTACGTGTGCCTTAGACAACCAAGGACAACTTGAAATGCAGAAGCAAAAGAAAATACCTACTGGTGTCTTGGGATCTTTGAGCAAAGTTCTCCCTGAAAATAATCCAGTGCTTTGTCAGCCAATTAATTTAGAAACTGCACAGAATATAAATCCTCCATTTGCATCAATGAATGACTCTAAAGTTGAAGAAGAGAAGGAGCTTTTTATTACAAATAATGCTGGTGAAGATAATGCTGAAAAAAGCAGTGCATCATTCTCAGTAAATAGAAATCAATCAGATGAAGACTTTTTCACGAGCAAAGATTTTATAGGACCAATTTACAAGCCTGCCGAAAGTAACAAGCAGGACAAATCTGGCAATTGCAATGAATGTAGGAACACTGGAGGAGATGAAAATGAATTACATGAAAACAGATGTAAAAGAAAGGAGGTGAAGAAGATGCAGGCTGTTTCTGCCACTGTACCAGAAATAGATGATCAACTGGATCAGTTCTATAAAGAAATTCACCAGCTGGAAAATGAAAATTTAGATACTAATGTTCAGGAAAAAGAAACTGAAATTTCTGAGGAACAGCACTCTTCATTTAACTCTAGTCAGAGCTCACAAGAGAATTATCAACCTGTACTTTTGGGTAATCCACACCCATTTTACGAGAATGGACAGTGTTCTTTGGGGGAACAGAACAGTCAGAAAACAAACAATGAGCAGCAGTTAGTTGTGAAAACAGGTGGCTGGAAAACTGAAAATAGCTTTAATGGCCAAACAGATACTTGGAACTGCTCAGTGCCTGAATTCAGACCTGCTTGGCAGACTAGAGCATTTTTCAAAAAACCTCAGGGACTTTTTCCTCCTAGATTCAACCATCAATCCCATTTCCAGATATTTGATCCCGCACCACAAATTCCAAATGTTCCCCCTTCTCAGAATGGGGGACGGACTTATGAAAGTTACTGTGGAAATACTGATATCAACAGTCATGGTCCATTGCTTGATCAAAATACCCACTATTCTGGTCATACTGGCATGCATACTACTCAGGTCTTCAGGAATGGGAATAATGATCAGAATGGACCCCAAAGTCATGGTTTCTGTGAAACTAGAGAAGAGTGTTGGAATGATCCAAAAGCTGACAGTACAGAAGGAATGCACAACTTTTCTTCATTGCAGTTATCTGAAAAAAAATTCAGTTGTTCACAGAAATTGCTTGTAATCTTAAGAGGCCTACCAGGTTCAGGGAAATCAACACTTTCTCGGTGAGTGAAGACTTAAAGCTTGAGAAGTTCATTCAAGTAAATTTTTTAAAGAATTTAAATATATCTGTAAGTAATATACCTGTTATTTGTACTTAAATAGTGCAAGTGACAGTAAATATTAAACATATTTACTTAGTGGTTTTATCTCCCTCAGAGTTTTGATGTACAGGAGCTCCTCTGCTGAATTTAAAATGTTGAGCATCTATTAAATTGCATAGTCTTTTATTCTGAAATTTTCATACTAGTATGTGGTAGTCTGCTGCTTTTTTTAATTCTTAAATTTCCTAATTTAAAAAAAAAACTCCCATCAAATCTAGCAATAACAATTTGACTGAACCAGGAGTCCTTTTTCACGCCCATGCAAAAATTATCAAAGGCCATTAGAAGAATGCTACTACTCTGAAAATACTTGGCTTCGTTGTCTTGAAGAAACATCCCCTTTTTTCGTAGTATGGTCTGTCAGTTGCTCTTCCTTATTTGTGAACAACACAGAATAAAAACATTATTTTTTCTTCCAAATATAATTGTTGAAGTCTGACAAGGTTAAAAACGGGTAGTACCTGCAACTTGGATTTTCCCTTTGTGTTTTCTTGACTCATTTTAAAAAGCACAAAAAGTGGACAGAGCACAGATGCTACCTCTATTAAGTGAAAGTAAGTTTCTCTTGTGTATATAAAAAAAAGTTGCTGAATTAGTACTTACTGATTGAATTTCATCCAGAAACTACATCACAAATAGGATGTCTTCTGTAGTTATCATCTGTTGTATGCAAGAAGTCTGTGGAATAGATACAGGCATCATGTTCTTACTTGTTTTTTTTAATATAAAGGAGTAACGTCATATTAGTGGATTTTTTTTCTGCTATTTAGTAGACAGTCATCTCCATATTACAGCTAGAAATCTCTAATAGGTATTTTTCTTACATGTTTCAGTAGTTTTTGTTACAATCTTTTATAGTAACTGATTGCTGTATTTTGCAAGCCTGCATTCTTGAAGCTGCATGTCCCCATTTGGTATTACTACAATAATTCCTTTGATACGTGAAGTCAACGTAAAACATTTTTAAAATAACGCTGTGGAAAAAATGATGCCTCATTCAGTTTAGAGACTGGATAATACTTAATATGAAGATATGAAATATATTTGTTTTCCATGTTTGATGTGCTAAATTGTCTCTAAATCTTTTTCCAAAAATATGACTCATATCATCTGAAAAATTCTAAATTATCTTCAGGTTTTTAAGAACACGTATTTGTACTTTGTTTCATCTCTCATTAGTGAGATCAGTTACTAATTTTGTTTAGCAGATGGGAAAGTGGGCACTATGAGATCAAGGTTAAGAATAGTTACCAAAAGTGAGTGCAGAATTTGAACAGCATAGGGCTTGTTTTTCAGTGTATTCAATGACATGCAGTTTCATATGTTTAATGCTTGGTTGTAATTGTTGATTCCCATGAAATCATGGGTCTTGGATATCTTGGGGGAAGAAAACATCCCAGAATTAATGGGTGCCAATGGAGAAGATAACTTTATTATTAGTTAAGTCTTAAGAAACATCTTTTGAGCATGTTTTTCTGTGTAACATCATAGAATTCTGCAGGGTAACCTAGGACAGCAATGATGTTTTATCTGATGCCATATTAGTACCCACAGGTATCTTTGCAGATATTTGCATTTTTGGCAGCTGCAGACAAACCTTTACCATTTTGCCAGCAAAATAACTGAAGGAAAAGCAGAAAACTGCCATTGTCTGTGTGGATCACCACTAGAGGAGAACGAGGGGGTTTCCCATGTGGGAAATGACAGCAGAGCCAGTAGTGAGACCTTGGAATATCAAATTTCTGTTTGTGTTTTGTGCTGAGTAAGGGTGCTTAAGTACAGACACTTTTCTTCCTGTTCACAAACTTGACTTGTATCTGTCTCAAATCTCCCAATGAAGTTTGTTTTTGGTTTTGACTCTTCCATTCCAGCTAAGCAGTTGGAATTATGAGCATGTTTTTGGAAGAGAGTAGTGGATGCGAACTAGTTGATTGTTCTGCTTGGAGAAAGTCTGTCACCATCACTGGATCAAGTGAAGTATATCATTGTCAGGCCTGAGCTTAAAAACACCACAGAGATTTCTGTGGTCTTACCAAACTTCTCTAGTGCAGTACAAACCACCTAAGTAAGGAAGTTGTTCCTAATCTCCAAACTGAAGTTCTAAAGCCATAATTTGCATGTTCTGTGTAATAATGTGTTGTTACATGGTAGAATATGGCTCATCTTCTTTGAAGCTTCCTTTCTGGTAAGGGAGAGGTTTATTCACTGTAATAGGTTGACATCAGACCTTTCAATGTCTCCACTACCAGACTAAACAAGCCCAGCTGCGATTAACCTCTCCGTGGAGGTTGTATGCCTGTAGCCATCTTGGTAGCCATCTGTTCAGCCCTCCCATGTTTTTCAGCATGCCTTTTGAACTGGGAAATCCCACACTGGACAGAATATATCAGAACTGACCACACAAGAGCCAGGTAAAGTCTGGTGATACCTTCTCAGGTGATCTACTGGTCGTGCTTCCTCTACTGAAGCCAAAGTTGTGATTTGCCCTGCCTTCGACAAAAGTACACTGTTCACTCGTCTCATTTGATGTTCACTGTAATCCTCAGACTCTTTTCAACAGAGCTGCTCAACCACTCACTTTCCTGCCTGTGCTGAGGCTTAGGTTTCATCAGTTGTAGAACTTTACTCTTTCTCTGTTGAGCTTGCTGGTGTTTGCTTAGCCCAGTTCTCAGGTTTCTCTCTGGCCTTCTGTTCAGCTCAGTGTTGAGCATCACTCCTCATTTGGTGTCATCTGCAAGTTCTCTGCCTCATTGTCCAGATTTATGGTGAAGATACTGAAAAAGTGATTTTGCTATGTCCTTTGTTGTTCTCTACTTGTTACTGGGTGGAAGATGATTTTGGAAGATTTGGTAATTTCTGAGTATGTTGTGTTCATCACTTGGTCCTCATTGACAAATGCACTTGTTTCATCAGAGTGCATTCTGGTCAGTAAAGAATGGTTTGTCTGTTGCAAACCCCACACTGGCTTTTTCTGGTTATCTAATTTTTGTAACATATTTGGAAATAGATTCCAAGGATGCACTCCATTGTTTCCAGGACAGAGCTTAGGTGAGGTTGAGCAGCCATTAGTTCTTCAGGTCTTTGTCTTTACTTGCTTTAAATATGAGCATAACATCAGCCATTTCTGGCTCATTGGGGAGCTCCCCTCATCTCATGCATTTATTTCCTGCGTCCACTTGACTTAGACAATTCTAGCTGCTGAGACTCATATTAAATCTCTTTCTTAACCATTTCAATTCCTGTTTTCCTGTTCATATCCAATCATGGCTTTTGGTCTGTGCTCACTAACTCCATATCTGCTTCTAAATACTAAGTTGATTTCTTCAGTTCTGTCTCTATTCCATTTCTTCCCAGATTAATTTTCTCCCTGTTTCAGTCAGTGGTATCTCCCTCCCAGCTTCATTATACCAGTGTCTTCCCTCTGCTTCACTCTGCCTTGGCCCTGTTTCCTAGCTCTACTGCCAGTACCAAGTTGCTTGTTGCAGTGTTTATACCATGATGCTTCCCGTGTCCTCCTATTTTAGGCCAGTTTTGTTCCTTCTGTTGCCATTCATGTGTTGGGAGAAATGTGTTCTTATAATGCAGTATTGGTCCTGAATCAGCTTTCTGCCACTGCCAGATAGCTCTGTTCAGGACTGGGTTTGCCATGAGAATCATGAGCTCTTTTCACTACTATTTGCTGTGCACATGACATTTTAAAGTTGTATACCTTGGGCAGATGTACAAAAATTTTTTGCAGGGCAGACAAACGCATGTACTTTGTCTGATTTCACTTCCTCAGTTCCAAGATTCTCAGAGAAAACCTTGGAATAACAAAATACTGTACAAATGCTTTATTTTTTTTTTTTCTTGGTTTTGGAAGAGATTGAGCATTTACTTAAAAATGTTTGAAAGCAGTTTAGACAGACAGATACCCAACAGCAATAGCTTTAACTCAAATAACCAAAATCTAGTACAATTAGAAGTAGATGGTAATGTGATCTTAAAGTCCTGGTACAAGTTCTAGGAAAAGAGACTTGTATTTTTAAAATATTTTGCTACTGAAGTTGGCAGCAGTTGCAATTTGCCTTTTTTCCATGAATAACTAAGCATTAATTTTACTAAAACAGAAATTAATGAAGTTGAAAGAGCACATGTTGGTGTCATTTAAGAAGTCTATTTTTAGTTAAATCCAGTAATTATATCAAGACAGTTGTCTTTCTCTGGGGTCGTTTTTCCTTAGAGGAAAATCTTGTGAAGGAAAAAGAGTTAATGTTTATAGCTGGATGTAGAAGCAGTGGTATGCTGTTGTTTCTACTTATTTATCTATTTAAACAGTATTATGAACAGTGCTTTTAGAGGAGTGTTTACACAGCTCAGTAATGCTGCGTATTTTGAAACTATATTTAGTTATTGTCTACTTTTTCCTTCATCCACAATATGGTAGCTATTTTAAATAGGTGAATTAATAGATTCTGAGTTACCTTTTGAAATATAAGATCATTTGTTAGAGTAGGCTAACTAGGATACATATTTGGGGATGTTTTAAAAGGATTTGTGTGTATGCATGCATTGGAAAAAATGTGTATTGGTTTGCTGAGCAGTTAATATTTTGGCTTCAACATGAGATTTTTATATGTCAGGATAATAGCTTCTATTAGATCAGGTAGCATTTCTGGAAAAAGTAGGTGAGCTGCTTTAATTTCAATGTCCCACTGTATTCAAAGGTGGTGGTTGCTTGGAGGAAAGGTTTAGGGTGAAAAAGATGTATTACAGCAGTTGGATAATATGCTACTCATTGCAAGCATATGCGTATATTGACTAACCTGGAACTTGACTCTTACTAGAAATACATTTATCTTTTTTTTTTTTTTTTTTCTCTTAAAAGTGGAATATCATCTCTGTGGGTTCAGATAATAATGTTTCTTTCTATAGATATGATTTTTGTTCTTTCTGTTCTCTAGTTCATGGACCTGGCATAAATTTTGTTTCCAAACATGTGTTAGAGGTAAATTAAGTATTCCATATGATGTCAACCAGTCGTTTTCCACTTTGAATTTTAAAAGTTTAAATACTAGAAATTCAAAGAGGTAATTGTCAGGCTTTTAAAATGTTATGTATTATGATTTAATTTCACAATTTAGAAAGAGATTCCAGTCATTACTATAGTATTTGAAGTTCATAAACACATGACGTGATAGCTTGTGTGTTGTGATAACTTGTGTGTTGTGTATTGGGTAAGGGCTCTGTTACTATTTGGTAACTACTTTGCCTTCTCAAATTCTATGGGTTTAGGATTATTGCAAATACAGTTTACTATATTAAATCTGTTATTATAATTGTGTGGTGTATTCTGAACTTCAAGGAATGCTAACAAACAATTTCAAGAACAGTCTTTGTTGATGGGTTTGCAAGATTTGTGAACCCTTGTCACTCTCTGTATTGCTATTAATGATGTTTGGAAGATACAACAAAAGATTTCAACTAAGTGAGTTTTTCTCCAGAGTATGAGCAAATAGTCAGTTCTTAGAAATAAAAATTAGTGTCTCATTAGTGCTGATTTGTCAGTTCATATATTCCTATAGAAACCTGATGCTCAGGCCCCTAGGAACTGTAGTGGTATGTCCATCCACTCAGCCAATAGAAGAATCCCAAATGTTATTTGCTATCTTTTTTTTAATTAAGGCAGGTGGTTCTTTAGGATATGTGTATATACATTCAGCACACAAGGAGTGAGTGTTGAAGATAGATCCAGTTTTTCTTGCATTATTAATTGGCAAATGTAGCATACTGTAAATAAGAGAATTGAGCCATGTGTGAAATCACAGCCAAATAATTTAAGTATAAATTTGTTAAATATTTTATACAAAAGAAGAGGGATAAAAAATTGCTGTTGTGTGTGGTATATGATTTACTGGTGCCATTTAACTATTTAGAACAAAAATAGATTACTAACCCTTCTGCACTCTTCTAAAGTAGTGTAATACACACCCTATTGAAATATCTAGGCTTTAACTAAACCAATTATTTGTCAGTGTTCAAGTGAAGTGGCTGAACTTCAGGTGTATCATGTTCTGCTTTCTCAAATAGCTTTGCTGTTTGTCCTGAAGCAATCATAATGGTTTGTTGTTAGTGACAGGTAGCAAAACCTAACAAATTCCTTGTGTAGGAGTTACATTTAAGTGGCTCTTCCTGCAGATATATATGGGAAAGCTTGGTAACATAGAACTAGCATATCTTTGTTCCCCTAAGTTATTTGGGATCTGGCCAATTATTTTTTGTTCCTGCCATCTCAGCTGTACTGCAGTCCCACATAGTGCAGCTTGGCTTTTGTAGCCTGTGGATATGTTGCCTATTTCTGAGCTGGAATAGTTGCCTAAATTTCCACTGATATCTGAGTGTTGCAGTGGGCTTTACATGCTCTGTGGTGCTAATGGGCTGTTTTCTGTTTCCAGATTTAAATACGCCATAGAATTAAAAAGAGACAAGGAGGCCTAAAGTCCAGTCTACACCTATTCTGTAGGCTGGACTTTAAACAGAATTGTACTGTTGTCTCAGTTATATAAGGTTTTCATTTAAACACCAATTTCCAAGGACTTCCTGAAACTAAATTTTCATTTGGCAGAATGGGGAATTCTCATGATCAGATTGCTTTCTAGACATATTTGCAAGTGAGGATTTAGATGGAAATTGTTAGCAAATATATTGAAATATTACGAGGTACTTACTGTAGTATGGCTGTAAAATTAGATGGATGCCAACATCTCTTGGGGGTGGAGAAGAAACAACAAATACAGAAATAGTAGAGAGGAAATACTGCTTTGATTTGGATTAGGATTATTGGTAATATATATGGGTGTGCTTTTTATAAATCTGTTTGAAGTTCAGAAATAGGTCGCAGTTCAATTTATTTTATATTTTTTAATGTTTGTTTAAAATTAAAAGTGAATATGTTTTTGTGTTTTTCTTTAACAGTGTTCTGCTTGGTCAGAGTTGTGATGGCATTGTGCTCAGCACTGATGATTATTTTCATCAGCAGTATGGATACACCTATAATGCTGCTCAGCTTGGTGATGCCCATGAGTGGAACCAGAAGAGAGGTTGGAATGAATTAAAGGCATCCTATTCAGCTGTGCTACATAAAGGAAATAGAAGTGTGGCATAACATATATGAGTATTAAGAGTCTATATGAAAAGCAGTATATATATTTTAGCAAAGCATATATAAAAGTATTTAAAGTGGTTTTTATACTTTAATTCATGTATATATAAACCTTAAATTTTGAATTTCTACAGGTTTCAGAGTTAAAAATAGATAACCTTGTTTCTTTGGGCATCAGGTTCTTGTTTCTGCTTGTTTTCATTCCTGCCTGTACCTTTTATTCTTTCTCTCAGAACAGAGTGTTTCAGTCAGAGTAGATTAGTGAAAGAAAATCTGGGGCAGTTTTTTTGGTTTTTTTTTGAATTAGATGTGGTTTATTAACCTGCACAATTTTTTTTTTCAGCAAAGCAAGCAATGGAGCAGGGAAAATCTCCAGTTATAATAGACAACACTAATACTCAAGCCTGGGAAATGAAGCCTTATGTGGAAGTGGTAGGTTTTGTTGCATGATTGTCACCTGTAACAATTTTAAAAAACTTATGCTGGCTGCATGGGATAAGTTGATACATTTTGTCCAGAAACATTTTTACTCAAGTTTTTAAAGAGAGAGACTGCTTATTCATAATGGTTAGTAATTAGTGTGGCAATGGTTTAGATCAGTTCAAGAACTGACTTGATTTAATTTGCTTAGCCTGAAACAAAAGCTAAGACAGGCTGGGTATAAGTAAAATTCAGCGTAGTACCACAGCAGAGTATGCTGCTGCATCTGTTTATTATATTTGTCTTTTATTTTTTTCTGATGTTTTATGTGATCATGGTACACATCACACATATTTCTTTGCTTGCTGCAGGCTCTAGAAAAAGGATACAGAGTGGAATTCCATGAGCCAGATACTTGGTGGAAGTTTGATCCTGAAGAACTAGAAAAGTAAGGTTTCTTGTACAGAAATCATGGTACTTTATTATATACAGAGATAGATAGGCAGATAAACATGAATGCATAAATATATATGCAATAAGTTATATTTTATTCAAAATATTTTCTCAAGTTCTTTATTAGTAGTATGAAATATATTTTATTTAAATAGGCATTTTGAGGTATACCTTTACATGGAAGTTTAATGGATAAACAAGTAGACCAGCTCCATCTTGTTGGCCAAAAATGGCAGTATTAAAATTTTATTGGACATGTGTAGGTGTGACTTAGAGTACTGCTGAACATGGATCATTTAACTTCTGGGTTCTGAGAGTGCTTGGGCAGCTGCTTATTCTTCCCGGTTAATGTCTTTTTTGTCTCAGATATGTCTGCTTTAGGAATCTAGGAGGTATCAAACAAGCTCAAGGATATTTCTTTGTTTGAAAAGTAGTGTAATATTTTCATAGTTGATGACAGAGTTCTCTCACTGATTTTTGTTTTATGTACATCCAGCTGACTTTGCCTCTAATTGTTTCAGCTTTGTAAAGTAGGCCCTACAGTGCACAAAATATGTGTATTTATATATATGTATAATGCTTGCATTGCTGACTTGTACTTTATTTGGTTTATAAATGTTCTAAAGTTTTCACCTTTTGCTCGTAAGCTACCACTCACTTGTTTTGAGATATGAAGTTCTCTCTGTAGAATGATAGTAAGTTTTTCTAGTTTGCCATGCATCACAGCCAAGTTAGGAATCTTAGTAATCAGGCACTTAAGATTTCCATTACACAAACCAAACTAATTTTCCAGGAAAATTCATGTTTCCAGATGATCTTAACAAGCAACAGGATAAACTGTTATGTTGTTAGAGTTGAATTTTATTGTTCAATTATTAATTGTAGGAGTAAAGGTGATATCTTTCCCAGAGCAAAACCCTTGAACTGTTTAGTGCTGTTACCAGTTTTTGCAAGATTCCTAGAAATATTTGTTCTTTAGTTACTTTGGGAGAGGGCTCCTCAGTTTTGTTTCATCAGGAAGCTTGCTGAGGGTGCAGTGGTGAAGGATAGTATGGAAGCATTTAATAGTGGCTTTTATCAATAGGTTGTGTGTTCCTCCATGCAAAACAGTCTTCCTCCTCCTATCTACCCTAGGAGTTTTTGCTGGTATGTCTGCTTTGGTTTAGATAGATGACTTTATGCTCTCTCAGCATAGCCAAGCTGCCAAAGAATGAGTGAAGACATGCCTGAAGAGGCGATACCAGTATTAAATGACACTATACAGCAAATTTATTTCCTTTTTTAAATCAGTTTCTACGCTTGATGCACTTTTGCTGCTGGTGATTTTATTATTCTGCCTTATTCTGCAAGGAAAAGTACTAAAGTACTTCCTCTTTTATGAAGTGATTATGCATAAGTCCATTCAATTGTGGATGTCTGTGCACTTGATGGCCAGTGCAATTGAACTGTAATTATTTTATAGGAGTACTAAGATAGCAAAATATTGAATATTGATAGGAAAATATTGAATAACTTTCTGCTTCTAACATTTCACATTAAAAAACCTATACTTGCTCTTCCCATTTTTTATCTGTCAAAAATGCCAAATGCTTTATAAAATCCACATATTTCTAGAGGGCTGACTTTTTTCTCTGTCATTAACCTTGTGAATAAAATCAAAACTGCTAAGACTCACCAAGTGATTAGTTCAGCATGCAGCTGCTCCTGGGCTGCTTTAGCACAATGTCAAAATTAAAAGCATTTAAACAATGAGGTACATGCAATGATCACTCCAGCTTCTATTGTTGTCTCAGGGAAGAGTGTCTGTGAGGAAAATGCTATGCTTAAGCACTTCACAGAAAGAAAGGTGATAAAATACACCTTTAAGAAGCCAATTTTGGATAGTTCTGAGATCATCAGTTCTGCTTCTATTCTGAATGTGAAACTAGTGTGCTGCCTGCAGTGTGCTTTGAGCCCTTGTCAACTTGATACTTCTTTGTTGTAATAAAGTCCTGAGGGGGCTGGGCGGTGAGGAATCAGTCTTCTAAAATATTTCTGTTTGGAATATTGTCTTTCCAGTCTAGCCTGTTTATTCCCACCGTTGATTTCTCCTGTGTAGAACTGATCAAGTTGTTAAGGCCCATACCTCTTCTGTCCCTGGCAGAAAGCACACAGATGCAGAAATTAGCGTGGACAAATTTTCTTGGCAGTAAGAAGTATTGGATTATAATAAATCTTGTTTATGCATCAAAACCTTTTGTTTCTGTTTTATGTCTCTTCTTTTAGATTAATTTCTGTCAATTCTGACATTCAGTTTGTGCATGAGGCTTGTGGTTTTCTTCTGGCAGAAACTAAAATTCTCTGCTAACATGGATTTTAAGGTCCTATTCCATAAGTACTGAGGAGATTATATAAATACTCTAATTTATTGTGCTCAGGTTCTTAATAGACCAAGTTCTCCCTGAAAGTAGCTGGTCACTGAGCACTGCAAGAATAGGACAGCACTTTCGATACCTTTTCCCTTACATGTGTTTCACTACATTTCTGAATTTACAGCAAGTGTGAGTTACAACTAGTAGATGAAAGCATTTTGAGTGTGTTGTCCTGGTTCAGAACTAAAGTCGCTTCTTACTCTGTAGAGAGATTTCTTGATGAGAAAATATTCCGTCATCAAGTCTTGAAACAGTGTAATTGCATATTTTATGCTAGTTTGAACATTGCTTTCATAAGGAATAGTCTGTGCTATTACTCATCTCTACTCCTTAGCTAGTATACCATGTAAAATCTGCTGAATAAATAGTAAAATTCTTCTAGGGTAATTCAGATGCATAGTTATAGTGAATTACTTCACATTTGTGTATGAAGAATAACTGTGTTGTTTACTGTTACCCAATATATACAGCTGTGAATTGTTAAAATAAACCTTAATGTAAGTTGAATACCTTGAGAATGAGAATATAGTGTAATAAAAGCAAGAAGAAACAATTGAGAATTTAGAGGGTTTTTTCTTAGAGACTGTAACATGCAATTTTACATATATATATTTACTTACCTATAACTACATGTAACTATAAACATACCGGATAATTTATTGACTTTTTTGTTTTTGTAGGAGGAATAAGCATGGAGTCACTTGTGAGAAGATTGCTCAGATGTTGGAACGATACGAATATCAAATATCCATCCCTATTGTCATGAATTCAGTGGTACCTCCCCACAAAAACACTCAAAGACCACCTCTGCAGAGAAGACATAGGTGGGGAGACCATACAGACTCATGGAGTTCTTTCAGTATTTCCAGTAGCCAGTAACACAGTTGCAGTCAGTTAATAAGAATCTGTTATTTGCCCTTTTGAAACACATCATCACCTCCAATAAAGTAGTGATTTTCTGTGTTTTAAATAGGCCTATTTCAAGAGCCATTTTCTTCTGGAGGTTGTTCTTTTTAATGGACTTGCATGTAAATAAAATTGTACATTTAATGATTTTTAAAAACTATTAAAGTTGTAAGACTGTGGATTTAGTAAAATATTTAATATAGTATGGCATATAGCAGAGTCTTTCTTCAGAAATCTAAGACAATGATGTCATATATTAGGTAACTGTTGAGCAGTTTTTTTTAAAGAAGGGGTCATATTAAGGAACTTTTAAAAGAGAAGTAAAGCTAAAGAAGAAGAGTTTATTTATGTAATAATCAATTTTAATCGTAGTTATTTAGTCTTCTTACCTTTCTGGAGATTTTTTAAAATCAGTTATGTTTTGGATTGTCCTTTAGTTATATTTGACATGTATTGCCAATTGGCAAAATTTTGGCATGCGTGTTTTGATTTTAGTTAAGAGGTTTAGGTTTTTTTTGTTGCTGTTTTCTTGGTTTTTTGGGGTTTTTCCTTTCTATTTTGGTCTCAGAAGTTCACGTTGCAGTGAAGCAACATTCTACCAGTACAGTATTCACCACTCATAAACTGTGCAATCTGAATTACTCTTTATTTATTCTCATCAGTAGTATATCAACTATGATGATGTTGGCACACCGCCAACTTGCTTCGTGCTGACTGAAAAAAGCCCTAAATTTTTTAAAACTGAACTACTGAAACCACTGAAATTTCACAGCTGTGTCTTTCTAAGTCAGTTTCTTTCATTTGTGATAAAAATGAAGTTTTAAATAATTAGGCTGTCAATTCCCAGTCCACAGTTGAGATGAATTAATTCAATTTAAATAGTGGATATAATTCTGTAAAACCATCTTGCATTCCCGATTTTGACATAGCAAACATAATCTGTTTAGCACATAACAAAGAATGAGCCAGCATGGAGACTAACTTATTGCTCTTTTTCTCTTAAAAAAATATGAATTTGTAAGTGTTCACTTTGCCTTTTTTCTAACAGCTTGCTGTATTAATAAAATATATTTTTGTTCAGTATTGTTGAAGTAGTTTGATGTAACAGTTTATATTTTCAGGCTTGTAGGATTTTATACAGATGAGCATTATTACTAATGCTAGCTGAAATAACCTTACTACTCTTGACTTGTTTATACACTGAATGACCAATGTTGACTAGAAAATCTTGTTAAGAACATGAGTATATAACTAAAAGAATTTAGATTGTTATCTACTACTCATTTTGTGTCACAGTATCAGAATTTTGGAAATTGCAAAGCCAGCATAATTTTTTTAATTATAGACAATTTTTAAATAGGCCCTAAAAATTACTTTATCAGGGAAGTCTGAATACCATAAGAGCTGAAAATCCAGGTATATAATGAAGTATCTTTCTGTGGTTTTCTACACCTATTGTGCAAATTTATGTTTTAATTATTTGAAACAGAATTTAAAATGTCTCACTAGTGCATGCATTGTTAATATATTGAATTATGTGTATGTGCAGAAAAGAGACTCCCCAACTATATTATCTTCCTTCATTGTCTGTTATTCATCTCAAGTATCTTACTGTATTTTAGTTTTCATTGTTATATTTTTCCATGTCTCAAAATAATCATAGATATTATTGTAAATGCTCAATAATACTTCAATTATGCCAAAGTTTTTATATTTAAACATGAAAGCACATTTCAAGTGTGGGGGAGAGAAAAAGGTTTTAGACTCATTTACTCTATTTTACTGTAAGCTATAATGGTAAAATTCATGGAGGCTTATGTAATATTCACGCAGTGCTAAGGCATGGCAAAAAAGAGCTGATTATTGAAGATTGAAATGGGGCTGTGTAGCAGTATCTATTTGAATAGGTACTAATTTGTACTGTTTTAAGATGGCACAGCTTTTCTTGGGATGCCTTTTTAATTATTGGTGCATGGTAGCGTTTTTGCTGTGCAAAGCATGCTGATAAATTGCCCTGCAGTTTGAAAAGGACACTTAGGAAAGGGAAGCTTTGCAATTTGTGTATCAAACATTTGTAAATAGCTTCATCTGTACAGTTGTATTCTAAGGTAAGTACAGCGACATGGTAGGTGAAAACACACTGGAATTACTATCAGTGTAGCACTTCTCTTGTTTCATGGTGTAATCGTATTTTATGTGGATATGACAGTCACAGCTCACAGACAGACATATATCTCAGAAGTTGATTTTTCACTATACTATTTATAGCTAAAAAAATACGTGAAATACATGTTACAGGTATTGAATTTCTCATGTCCTCAAAACCAAGGAAAATTAGTTATTTGCTCAAAATGTGCAAGAAATGTAAGTTCCTTAGCTAGACAGGGGATCTGAAAATTATTACTGTCTGTACTTTTTGTACAGTGTTTTTGTTGATGATGATAATGTAACTAGAATGAAGGTTTCCCATAAATAGCTAGTTCATCATATTTCATGAAATAATAATGTCAGTTTGGTTTTTTTTTAATTTAATGCATAGAGTCATAATATTATACATAAAATTCCTAAGTTTCTCCTGCATACTTGAAACTAGTGGAATGTTTGGTAAGCAAATGTAAGACTTTTTTAAGCATGAAATTTAAATGAAAATTAATTTGTAGAACATACATAAATTGGTTCATTCTCAAGGCATCAATATAGCAAACCATTTAACCTCAGCTGTATAGGGAAAAGTAGTTATAGTTTTACTGCTTCATCTAAGCTGCTGTTCCCTGGTTTCTTGGTTTACATCCTGAATTACCAAAAGTTTTAATCAGCATTCTTTGTGTGATTTAGTTTTGTATAGATAAGAAACAACTTACCACCCCAAGACCAAACCCTAAAAAACCTGTGTGCTGGTTTTGGGTGGCATAAAGTTAGTTGTCTTCAGAATAGCAGGTCTGGGACTGTATTTTAGATTTGCCCTGGAGACAGTATTGATAACACACGGGTGTTTTTGTTATTAGTGAGCGGTGCTTACACAGCATCAAGGCCTTTCTGCTCCTCGCAGGGAGTTGGGAGGGGACAAAGCTGGGACAGCTGACCAAAGGGAGATCCAAGACCTTAGGCATCACAGCTGGTATATAAAGCTGGGGGAAGAAGGAGTGAGCAGGTTTGGAATGGTGGTGGTTGTCTTCTGAAGTAACAGTTCCATGTGATGGAGCCCGGCTTTCCTGCGAGATGGCTGAACACCTGCCTGGCTGTGGGGAGTGGTGAATCAATTCCTTCTTTTGTTTTGCTTGCATGTGCTGCTCTTGCTTTACCTGCTAAACTGTACCATGAATTTTCTCTCTTTTACTCTTCTGATCCTCTTCTTCATTCCACCAGGAGAGAGTTGTGTGAGGGGCTGTGTGGAGCTGAGGTGACAGCTGGTGTAACACTGCTAATTTTTTAAGATGTGATGTTAAATTATCTCCTGTTAGGAATCCTGTATTCTGTTCTTGTTGCCATACCCTCTTGAGGTTAATTTTAATCTAGTTTGCCATGAGGTATAATTTTTTAAGCTTTTTGTGTTTAAGAAGAAGGCTAAGATTTTGTCTGTCATCTGTCTCTTGAAACATTTTGCAGAGATGGTTGCTTCTCTGCTAATAGATCACTGAAAACAAGACTTTCTCTAGCTGGGATAGAATCCATAATATTTATATTTAATTGTTTTGTATATTTTTCCTGTTGTAATTTAGACTGTTGGTATTTTCTTCTTTTAGCTGAACAGTAAGTTTCATTCTTAGTGAATTAGAAGAATTCTTACATTCATGTGTGACATGTAGTTTTAACTGCTTCTTTCTCCTAGCAGTCATATTTTCTGGAGGAAATGTTTTTGCTCAGTGCTGATACATCATGGAGATGAGGTGACTAGGTGTATGTTGAGACTTCAAAAGAACAGATGCATGTACTACAATTCCCTGTAAAAAGCATTAGAAAGACAGTGTTGAAATTGAAAGTAAGCCCTCATTTTGAGTGGTCGTATGTTTCATCAGATGTAGAAGTATTTCTCTTCAGTGTTTCTAGATTGATGCTTATCTCATTTTAATGTTCTCATCCTTTTAAAAGGAAAGCAAGAGCAGGGAATAAAGCTCTGTTAATATCCTAGGTGAAAATCTTGTGCATCAATAAATTTGTTGTGGTTTTTTTTCTTTTTATAGGCTAATTGGTTGAAATTAGCTTCAAATCTGCTTATTTTGAGTTCACAAAAAAATGTGTGAAAACATAATTGGTCTTATTTCGGAAAAAAAAAAGTAAGTAACAGTTTGTCAATGTCTGATCATCTCAAGTTTGTCTTAATTTATTACTGTAGTAATGGAGAAGCTGCAGATGGTGGTTTTTGTTTGAGGTATGCTGTCAGTGTAATTCTAGATCAAGGGTAATAAAAGCATTGAAGTATTTTGTCTGGAATTGGTCTTTGCTGTTTCCTTTTAGCTGATAGTGCTGCCACGTCATTTCTCTGGTAGGCAGGCAGTCCTTGACTGTGTCATGTGTACCTTAATGATTTATAGCATTCTTGTAAGAATATCATGTTGTGCCAAGCCAGAATATAGCCATGAAAAGCAAAAACAACAACAAAAAAAAATCAGTTGTACTTGGTGTCTTTTTAGTGATGATAAATTTTTTGTTTTGTTAATCCAATCTAAACAACTGATTTTTAAAAGGCTGAATTCTCTTTGTCATGTTTAACCTCTTTCTAAATTGCTAACAGACTACTAAGAAGTGCTGCTTTAGCTTTCTGAGTAAACATTTGCTTATTTCTGAGGGATGTATTGTATCATGAACAAATCAGTCTTAGTCATAGGCCCATAATCCTGTGTACTGTTGCATTATTCATGATACTTTAAATAATTTTTTTCTTTATTTATTAATCCTAGGTCTGGGTAGCCTATATTATAGGGTATAATAGTCTATGAGAAATTACTGAACAATTTATCCCACATCTTGCTCTTAACCAGTTTCTGTAGGCTCATGAACCTGGATTGGGAGTGGATGGACTTTATTACTTTCCCCCATTTAGCATTTTTCCTGATACCCTGTAAGATGGATACAGTGATTTACAGGGACTTTGACAACAAAAGTACAGACATGGAATGGTCTGCTTGGAGCAGGTCAGGTCTGTATATCTGAGCTGCATTTGTGGCTCTTTGCAGCCATTTGCTGCATGTGCTAAATACTCAGTGAATATTTAGTATTATTCTTCACTTTATGGAAATTGCTTATGGCAGTGCAGCAAAAATTCATTATATATGATTATAAATTGAATTTTGTATGTAATATGTGGATGGCAGAGCATTGTGTTTCATTCTGTTACTGTTTTGTTCCTGCAGTCTAAACTGAGTTCTTGATTCTAATAATTAATACTTAGGTGCCTTTCTTGATCCTAGATGTAGGTCCTCTTAGATGAGAAGCAGCAGGTGGAGGTTACAACATGGGAAATTTGCATTGGATAGTGACTTGAGCAATATAATTCTGGTAATATTCAAAACTTACATGGGCAAGGCACTGAGCAATGAGGTCATATTGCTTTGAGCAGAGGTTGTACCATATGGTCTCCAGAGGCCCTTTCTGACACAAGTTATTCTGTTGTAAGTAATGGAGTGAGAGCAGTGTCCAGGATATCACAAGATATACCCTTACTTATCAGAGCAGAGTTTTAAATCACTAATGGAAGTGCTGTCTGGTCTCAGGGTGTTGGATGCTGGCTGTGATGCTCTTCTTATTCTCAGGTGGATGCTAAGTTTCTGCCCTTAACTAGCAGCAAAACTGTACCCTTTATTCTGGTTACGTTGTTTCATAGCCGTGTTGGCAGAGTTGCTCACAGGTTCCTGACAGCACCTTTAGTTTCTTCCCTTTTCTCTCCCTCAGTGTCCATTTCTTAGCTATATTGTCTTTCCAGAACTAGAAAATAATAGCATATATTAGTACTTATCTAAATAATTTTTTATTTTCTGTCCAAAAACAAATTTCTATTGATGCTCACTAAGTTGAAGAATTGAAAGACAGTTTTCTGCATCTATTAATCCTCAAAACACTAGGAATAATATAGGGCTGTTTTGTAAAAAATAATAATCTATAAGGGGGTAATTCATCATGTCTTTTGTATATCTCTAGCCCTTTGGTGAAAGATGTTTGGAAAAGGAAATGAGTGAATACCAAAATGTAGTATGCAGAAATAGTAAGTAAAATTTGGATGCTAGCATGACAAAGTATGGAGATTTGTTGAAAAAGGTGTAATAACATCCACAGAATGTGCATTTTATCTGAATGTTCTGTAGTTCTCAGTATTTCATGGAGCATTTGAGATGCACAGAATGAGTGCAACAAGTGGAACAGATGTTCTGAATAGCAACATTGTCCACAGTTACCAGTATTTGAATTTTAATAGGTTAGAGGCTGGTTACCTAATACTTGCTGAAATTTTTCTTTACTGGTTTCCTATTGTAACTCCCCCCCACCCGCTTTTTGTTTATTCTTGAACTGCTTTTTTCTCATCTGAATCCTGTGTGTTAGTGCAGTTGTCTTCATAACTTTAGATCCGTCTCCTTCCCTTTCTTTCCTTCATTATAAACTTGTGCAGAGAGCTACACCGTATTCTCTAATTTCTTAAATGTCTCCAGTCCAAACCCTTGCTTGATTTAGAAGTTGAGCATATAATACCCCACCCCCTAAGCTATCCTTTTTAATTTTTTCTTGTTCTGTTAAAAGCAGTGTTTTGTGTCACAGTATATTTGTCTTTATACTTTTTTCCTCCTTAAGTTTGCAGTATCTTCTTGTTTGTAAAACTCATGCTTTTGTTCCAGAGTTACAGTCTGTGCTTTGGTGGGTAGTTAGGTCTTTGCTATAATTTTGCTAATTAAAGTTATTTTAAATACAGCTAGAATTTGTCATCTTTCATTGAAAGTTCCTAAAAGGGAATAGTTTATTACTTATCTCTTATTGCCAAATATTTAAGTCTGCTCTCATTATGCCCCTATTGCTTCCTTAGTCTCTCACCCATAATTTTCTTCAACTTGATTCTGCTTGTGTCTCATCTCAAATGTCATTTTAAATTTGTTTTAGGTGTGAATGTGCATTGGTAAAAAAGGTCAACACTTCCCCCTTTAAATCTCATTTTTACTTTTAAAACCCTTTTGTTGTACTTGCTTATCTTTACATCCTGTTATGATGTCTGTCATCTGTGTTCAGGTGCTAGGATGATGTATCATGGTGTGTGGGTCTTTTTATTTTCTGGTTAAAATATTTATTTATTTGAATAGTAACTTTAAGAGTTTGTGACAAGATGACTGGTACTGTATTTGCAGTGCATAACATTGGCATTGGTGCCTGTCATGTTCTCTTCAAAGGACTAAATACACCAAGTCATACTTAATAGTGCAGAAAAATTCAGTCAAAGAAAAAATTGGCACCTCTTCTCTATCTGCTGGCATCCATCAGTTCATCTATTTCTGGGGGAGTTGTTTTGTTTCTTTTCTCAGTTTCAGATGGTGTCAGGTGAGATATTTATGGCATCTAGAAGATGTTGAAACAGCTTGTTTTTCACTTGTTCAGAAAGTAGATGTTTCATAGTAGGCACAAGTATATTCAGTACACATAAACATATGTTTTGAACAGTATATTCATGATTGGTTTCTTTAATCTTGATCAACATGGTGTATGACTAAGGATCCAAATTAGGACATTTTAAATCATAAGATATTCATGACTTTTGTGAACCAGGCAGGACAAAGATCTGTAAAGTCATCCCACCTGAAATTTCTATGGAGTGACTGGACCGTCATTTGAAACTGAATTACTGTTACCTCAGGAATATGGGGATTTTGGAGGGTGGGTTGTTTGGGTTTTTAACTTTAGAAAGCAAAGTGTTTGCACTTTGCCATGTATATGATTAAATGAACAGCTTCTAAAGGCATGCCTTAATCAGAGAAGTTGTATGCTATTCTCTGTGTGCTCTCTAGATCAAGGTCTTTTGTGTCTGGACTGTAACAGGGCAGCAGTCTGACTGATTATACATTTCACAGAACTGTACAGACATCACTCCTGTATAAAGATTGGACCAGCTCTTTGAGCATTGTGATAGATTAGTTTATTTTATAAAGGTACTTAAATCTCACCACCAGTGGCAATGCTGTTGAGAGACAAAAGAATAATAAATACTGAGTTACTTCAGATTTAATTCAGTTAGTAGGCTCTTTACTGATTTGACGCAAAGAGAATGAATTTGCAACACTAATGTGTAAACATTTCTTACAAATCATTTGTGGTGAATTTCCTTGCTGTGAGTCAACCTGACATGTTGCTGCTGAAGGTGTTCACATGTTCCCACCAACCACTTCTTTGTCTTAGCTAGACACTTTTTTGCTTCTTGCTTTGGAGAGTTAAATGAGGATAGCAACAAAGTATGTATTTATTTTCTTTTGATGCAGGGTCAAGGTGAATTCAGGTGAATTCACCCACAAGGAGAGTGGTAGAGCCAGCCAAAGACCGTAGTGGAAGTGCAAAGACATCATCTGGAGCAAAGAAGGAAAGGGTGACAAAGACTGTTTCTTACTCAGCTGTCTAATGGAATTTCAGCTTTCAGGAAACTCAGTAATGCTGGCAAGTTTTGTGGTTTTTTCCAGGTGCTTGATCACCTGATAATATAAACCAATTTTCCATTTGGTTTTGCAGAACTAGATCTTTATCACTCATTTCAGTGCTAAAGGCAAGTTATGTAACAAAAAGGCTGGTACCTTGGCTTTTTTTTTTTTTTTTATTCCAGGATTATAACTTCAATTTTTAGTTGTTTCTGAAGTGAAATTAGGTCATAAGGAATTCAAGAATGTACTTGGACTTATCAGATGGGGAAAGTGAAGTGTATCCCAGTAAGTGCCATCTTAGGCAAGCTGCTCTGCTGTAATTTTTATGTTGAAAACACAGTCCAGAGACTTTGGAGATTAATGATGGCATACATTTCTGAAAGACCATGTACCTCATTGCTAAATGTAATTCAGAATTGGATTTTAAATTTATCTTTATCTTGCCTGATGATTAGGAAACATTTCTTTACTGGTTGTCAAGCACTGGAATAGGCTACCCAGAGAAATGGTGGTCACCATCCCTAGGGGTATTTAATAGACATGTAAATGTGGTACCTTGGGACATGTTTTAGTGATGGACTTGGCAGTGCTGAGTTAATGGTTGGACTAAATGATCTCAGATCATTTTTCCAATCTAAATGACTCTATGATTCATTACAGCAATGACTGCAGGCATTTTTCTATATCAAGCAGACAGCAGCTTAGATGCATGCTGGAGGCAAAGTCTATACAACTGCAAATAAGTCAGTCTCTTGGTTTTGCCATTTTTCAGCAAAATGGGACTAATTGCTTCAGATTAATTAGTGTGTTCTACTTCAGTGAAAGCGCATTTGTTTCTCCAGTTGAAAGTGTCTGAGCACAAACTCTCCATCAAGCTGGTCAGTGCTGCTTTGAGGAGAAGGGTACAACCTTATAACAAAGTTATGGCAAAAAGCTTTTGGTATTGTCTAAACAGTAGGCTGAGAAAGTTAAAAGTGTTACAGGAGGGAATTCCTATTTCAATGAAGATACCATTATATTTTTTCAGGTCTTTTTATTACCAACCAGGTTTCTAAATGCATAATATGTAGCAAAATTTAAATACCAGCTGAAATAGCACCTTTTTTCTTTTCCCTTTTGCATATGTTGTAAGCTTTTAATAACAGCTCACTAGCAAATGTCTGTAAAGAAGAGTAGTCTGTCTCCATGGTTCTTGCATTTTCTCAGTGGTTGTGTGCCGTATGATTTTGCAGTAGGAGAAACTTGTCCCAAAAGGCATGTAGGGGGCTAAAAGAGGAGGAACAAAGTTAATCTTATGAAAACTAGTAGATAATTTGCTTAATTTAATGCAAAAACTTTAACATTATACGAGGTTATACCCCAAGCAGGAAATTTTAGCTATGCCATCACAGTGCATTAGAATGTTTCCTTTGAGTAGTATTTTCTTAGAATCAATTGAAAAACAAAAGTTACCTGGAACTATGAAGTATAATAAATTTTATTATTCTACACTTAGTAGTTCATAACTTTTCTTATTGCTTTAGTCCTTTCTTTAGGAAATTCAAATATTTAGAAAACTAATTTCCTTGAACTGTTATAAAACCGCCATATTTCCAAAGCACGGAAATTACATTGTTGTATTTATGATTAAATGTTGAATGCCACTATTCATGGTCATATCCACATATGCTAAATCATCATCCTGGATCAATATTTACATTTGTTATTACTTTGACATGCAACTATTTCAATGCAGTAATAGCTGTTACTTTTTCTGGATCATCCAGGGGATTCTTTTCCCATTATTTGGTGGATGTGGTTTTTTCTGTTCTTGCATTCTAAAGTGAATCCTATCCAGTGTGATTTTCCTTCCTGATTCAGAATTAATAGTAAGGAGACTAAGTGTGCAGACCTTTTAAAACTTTTCCCCTCATTTTTGCAATACCCTTTGATGCAACATCCCAGCCTAAGAAAGTTTCTGTCAGCATTGTCCTGTAAATGTTGTCAGATGTGTCAGGGGATAGACATCAGAAATACGCTTGCACCAGTATTAGGGAAGTTCATTTCCAGCAGCACAAGTACAAATTCACACCTGGGAGAAGTAAGTGATAGGCAAAGTTTAGCTACAATAATATCAAGGTTGGAGAAGTTAATCGCTTTTCTGTGCCAGTGATGACATGGGTAATTTAGTTGTCATTTATGTAGTTGTTCTGGCAGCACAAGGACTTTTAGGTATAACAATAAATTCTTGGAATTGGTGCACAGGTCTGATGTTTTATTCCCTACTGCATTAAAAACAGTTAAAATTGGAACATTATTTTCTATTTCACTGGTAAGTGGTTTATGAATCTGAAAACTCCAGAGAATTTCCTTTTCTAAAATCACTTTCAAGTTATGAATTTTCTTCACCAAAGAAGAAAGTTAATGTCAAGATTTAAGATAATCACGGATTAGTATATGATTTCTGCATATGGGGGTATATGTAAGAAAGTAATCTCTCCAGCTACTATTTCAGCTACTTCACTTTGATATAATTTGTTTCAATAGACAAATAAGATCTATTCAATCCTAAAACTTTGGTGTCCTATGTCTCTTTTTCTGGAGAGATAGGAGGAGGCATGTTGTTGACTATGGAGTGTATTGTGAACAGAATTCAACATGGTTTGGACATTCCCATGTAAACCACAGGGTACTGTATCAAAAATACACAGATCTGGAAAAGGAGAAGTCAGTTTTCATTACTTGAAGAAAAGCACCATTTGGACTTAAATGCCAACAGTTGAAGAAAATCACATTTCTTAGTAGGATTGGATACTATTATAGGGAAATAAATTTTGTGTGCTTTCCGACAAGATTGCTATGGAGATCTGTAGTGCCCCTTGCAGCAATATAAAGGCATCAGGACTTTTGAATCCTGTTACAGTCAACAAACTTCATTGCTATGCTGAGAAGGTTGTTGCTGTCCTTTGCACTCAGAGAATTAGGAGGGTTTGCTTTGTAGAGTTCAAATTAAGGAAAAACTTATAAGAGACTAACAGTGAATAAATTTAAGAATGAACAGAGTAAGGATAGATTCCCGTAGGATTCCCATTAGGTCCTAGGCTGCCTCCTAGTGATCAACTTTCCCTCTACACTGGCAGTCACCCTTTTATGGTTTGTTTTATATTGTTTCTCTCAAGATTTCAGAATACAGCACTTAATAAAGCAGGTAATTTTACACATATATTCCCCAAAATCAACTAATTTTACCCTATAATTCTAGCTTCTGCTTTGCCTTAGTGTGTTATATGAAGTACCATCCCAAACAAAGGCTTTCAGAAAAGTGAAGAATTACAGAAAAGGAACAGGTCTTTGGTACAAAGATTTATCAATCAAACTTAGCTCTGAAAACCTCATCTCTCTGAAGAACTGAAAAGGGGGATGTTAGGTTCCTGGATGGAATCCTAGACTGGGTTTTTCTTACAACTTTTCATTTCAGGGTTAGCTGGCTGAAGGGCCAAAGTCAAGATTTCAGAGAAATCAGGGCTGCTTTCTTTTAAATTTGATGAGAAATTCAGACAAAATAAATAAGACATTCTGAAAAGAGCTACAAAATTAACTGTAAATGTCATTTTTCCTACAGCATCTTAATTTTTCCACAATATATTATTTTGTTGATAATAAAGTATGAAATATTTCTTCCAAATATGTATGATTCAACACTTAATATACTGAACAGTAAATATCAGAGTTGCTGTAGTCACTGTAACTTTGCATTATTTGGATTTTGGTTAGTATGTTTTGAAATTGAGTATTTGATCTTAATGGATGACATTGTCCTTTACTTTGTACCTTTCAGCTCTGCATGGCATTTACTGAAATTTCAGAATAGCACCAGCTTTTCAGGATCTATTATTCAAACATCATGCTGGAAAGGCATTGTATTTCCAGAAACACATTTGGTCTAATGATGGCTTGTGATACTTTTTGTAAAGCAAAGTTATTGAGATGGCAGCTGGCTTTACTTAAATGGATTTAAATGTTCAGGATTGTCCTAAATTGTATTGATTAAGCATTTGTTTAACCCATAGAAGGTGTTATCTGAGATATTATCAATTGAAAAATGCAAATAGTCTGTGTTTGATCATCATAGTAACATAAAGTACCTATTCTTCAGCTTCATCATCATGAATACATTATTGCTCTAACTTAGTGGGGTCTTGGTTTTTCTATTTGTTTGGGGTTTTACATTTGATCTTCTTTGTTTTCACATAGGGAGACAATTTTAAGCAAGAACCCTGGACACCTGTTAATAAAAGCAAAGCAAAAGAAAAAGAGAAAAAGAAGCAAAACAATGAAAAGTAATCATGCAGAAATTAGGAAGAGAATGTTATGTGGAGTAACTAATCATCCAATTCCAGATGACCATGATGGATCAGAAAGTGAAGAGGACGACTTGGAAGAAGAAAACAAAAAATCATTGTGTACATTCAGCAAAGGCCCAGAGGATCCAGTAACAGTTTGTGAAGGGCAGCCTAAGTGTAGTTATGAAAGCCTAAAAGAAGCTGCAGGAGTTTCAAGAGAGAGTTTTCTAGTCACTGTGCCTGAGGTCTCAGTGATGTCAAATAGTGCATGGAAAAATGGATTGCCTGTAGAAAGTGACAGTTTGCTTTTAAGAGATATGAAACCTTTTTGTACTGAAAACCTAACCAAAAATGCATTCGATGATGAGGGAGCAAAGCAAAGGCACAAAGACAATCTCTGCAGTTTCCTAGCAATAAGCAATGATAAAAATTCCATCCAGGAAACAGAAGGCATTTCTGAAGACTATGATATGTCATTGTTAACCACAGAAAACAAACTGGGTTCATGTCAAATTACTTGTGAACCTGACTTGGAAGCCAAGCTGGTAAGTTTAAACAGTGAAGAAAAAGAAACTTCTCAGTGTTGCAATTCAACTGTACTTGATAATATGCCTGATAACACAGAGGGCAAATGTCCATTAAAAGCAGAAGAAACTAGCTCAAATGCCTGGGCTTTTTTTTCAATTAATTTATCTACTGAGGAGTTGCAGATGGGCTTCAATACTCAAGTTTCTCTCTCTCCTTGCTCTGAGAATAAATGTGTAAGTGAACAAAGATCTCAAAATGTGAGGAAACCTGAACAGACTCACACAAACAGTTCAGCAGAGCTAAACTGCTATCAGTCAACTGAGGGATTGGTAAAGGAAAACCACCATGAAACAGAAACTGAAGAAGTTGGCAATGTAATAAGCAATGGTCTGTCTGCATCTCCAACAGATGAAGTGCACTTTGATTCCCTAGTGGAAGCCAGGGCTGCCTTCATGCAGGGTTCAAGGGAAGTAGATGTGCCAATAAATGATGCCACACCAATTACACTGAAGAAAAAGAGATGCAGGAGAATTGTTAACTTGGCACCAAAGTTTAACCTACCAAGACAGATCTTTGCTCATACAGAGGAAGGGAAGAACATCCCGATAAGAGAAGATATTCCACAAAATGGTGTTTTAGAAGTGAGGCAAAAATACTTTCTAAGCAAGAACTGTGGAGAAGCACATGAACAGGACCATGCATTGCAGGAATATTCCTCACCCATTCCAGATGCAGATGCTCTGTTACATAATATTTCTTACATTCATTCAGGACAATGTTCTCCTATATCAAAATACACCTGCAGGGTTTGGATAGATTTCAAAACAAAGGAGGAGCAAGCTCTTCAGCCACAACAGGTAGTTAATAAAAAAGAGGATGAGGGTGAACATGTTTCTTCAGAGGTTACAAATGGCCAACCAGATAATTTGTCTTCTGTTAAAGTTGTTTCTGAATATCTAGAAGATTCTACTACATTGGCAAGCTACTGTGAAAATGCAAATGAAGCAGATGACTCTGAGCCAGCAAAGACATCACAACTTGAAGATTATCAAGATGCAGATGTGAAATGCAGTTTTCTGGGACTTCCCTTATCATTAGGATTTGCTTTTCAGCTTGTGCAGCTCTTTGGTTCTCCAGGTCTTCCACTGGGTATAATGCTTTTCTTACTACTCCTATGTAAAATAAAAAAAAAACCACAATCCCCTCAAAACCAGAAACAAAAAACAAAATACTCCCTCCAAACCAAAAAAACAAATGAAAATACTAGGGTTAAAAACTAATTTTTATTGTAGTTCTTAGTTAAATATTAATGCTGTTGAAACAAATCACTGCTAGTTTGGTGATAGTTTTTAGTTTGTACCTAAAATCGTCACTCTCTGTCAAAGGGTCTTTTGGTTTGTCCTTGTATTTACAGTCTTTTTCGTAACAAAAATTGACTAACTTTAAATCCAAATGTGAAATGCTTGCTTAATTCTCACTATATCTTAGTAAGACTTTCCTATGTTGATTACAGAACTAAATGATGCTTTAATACATCCTACTCAGTAAGATTTTACTGAGATGATTATGGAACTAAATGAAAATGTGGAACAAAATGTGTGCACATGTTTGGCTGTTTGGTTTTATATTCCAGATAGTAACATTCTTTTTTATCTTAATAGAGTTTTCATACATTCTTATGTGGCTTAGATGCTGTTGAAAAACCTCCCCAAAATCTAATTTAGTTTGAGATTGAGTATCAGGCTTACAAGATGTCTTCTGATAGTGAATGTCTTCTTTTTGAGTGTGCTTGATTAATAAGTGTCTCAGTGTTGTATATTTGCCTTCCAGAGCTCCAGATGCCTTATTTTTATACTCTCAGTTTAATACTTTTAAGTTAGCAGGTAAAAGATGAACAGTCCTCAAAGGAATTGAGTATGCCAGCCATCATTTCCCAGTATACTGCAGGCTAATGTAATCCCACAGAGCTGTAACCAGTGAAAACAACAGTTTTGTTTGAAAGTCACCCTAGAACATCTGCTGAAAGAGCCATATTCTGTGTGCATAGTGTTTTTCAGCTTCTTGGGTCCAAATTTAGTGGATAAACTGTAACTTTCATTTAACCAACAAATAGGATTAAAAAACACCGGCCAGCTTTTCAGTATACCTTTACATTTATCTTTTCCAGCAGAATTTAAAGTTAAGCATGAATTTTCATATGAAAATTTTAATCTGACAGCTGAGGAGCAGCCTGTGTCATTTTATCTGCTCAAACTGATCTCAGGATTCTTTGTTGTTTTTAAAAGTCAATAGCAATGCCACCTACCAGAACAGTGATGCAAATCATAGGAAGCATTACTTGGCTTTAGGTCCCTAAAGGGGGACCTAAAGGACTGCCTTAACTAATTCTGGCACCACACACCGAAGAACTTGCCATATAGAGCTGAAATTAAGCAAGGAAGTACTGCTGATGTCCTCAGCTGTTACATATAAAACATGTTTCTTCTCCAAACTTGGTTAATCTTCATATTTGTGGTCTTAAATTTCATAATCTTAGAGGGAGTTGGCCATGACTTGAAAACAGGCATCTTTCAAGAAAGAAAAACAAGGCATTCAGAAACACTCAATAGGTTAGTGAACTAAATGTCCTTCTCTGAGTCAGTAACAGGTGATATTTTCTGGAGTTTAAGTGAGTTTCCTTTGGAAATAACCTTCAAGGAAGACAAATCCACCCCTATATCTCTCTGAAGCTCTGCCAGCTTGTGATTGCTGACTGCTGGGGTTTTCCCACCAGAATTGTGTGTAACTGACTACATTCTCCTTTGTTATTATTGTCCTACGATTCCAAAAGTTATCCTGCTTTTTTTTTTTTTGTGGTATACAGTACATTGACAGGCAACTATTTATTGATGCACACATTTGAGTGGTATTAGTTTACAACACTTGGAATTGCAGTCTTTATTGAAATTATTTTGGAGGGGAAATTTTTGGTAAATAAATGTCTTTATTTATAAATAGAAGACTTAATTACATGTCTTGCTTGTATGATTCTTATATAAGACCAGACTATATTTCATACAATTTTCCTATAAAGAACGTCTTTTCAGCTTCTTAAACAGTGTGACAGTTAAAACATTTTAGGAAACACCTTCTCTAGTGCACAAATTCTTATAATCAAGCATTTTACATTTTAAAGGTTGTTAATTAAGTTCAATTTATTTTAATTTAATGGCTGAAAACTTTCTTCTTCTTGTGTGTGCCTATTTTTATGGGAGTATGTGTGGGAAATGAAAGTCTGTTAGGAAAGTCTTTGTCTAAATAAAGAAACGAAACCCAAATCTCCTTCCCCCTCTTTCCCCTATTGTGCACTGGCCATAGAGTTCAGAAATTCTAAATTCTGATTTTACTGCTGGCTCATTTAAATAACTGCTTTAAAAAAATATATAAGTAACGTGCAAAAATCATAATTCAGTGATATATTTTGGCTGTGGAGAGATCTGAACACTCAACTGCAAAAATATTTTCTTCTGCAGAATCCTTGTTGCCAGATGATTATATAGTTCCCCTTGACTGGAAAGTTTCAAAGATGATCTATTCACTGTGGAAGACCTCTGTGGAGGTATGAATTTTAGGGGATTTTGGAAGGCTTTCCAATATTTCAGGTGCAAAGGAGAATTCTTCACTTCTTTGTTTGTAAATTTGCTTTAATATCCACAATTAGGAGACAGATGTATTTTGTCCTCCTCTGAGTATTTCTAAAACCAGCTCATTGGCATGGTAGGATTCAGGTTTTAAAAGATCAGCTTCAGAAGTGTGAGCAACTACTGGTTAAAAAAGGGTGAAAAAACTTTGATACCTGTGTCTTGACCTGAACTATGTTCAGTAAGTACAAGCTACCATCATTCAGATGTTTTCTGTCTTATAGTTTTCTCTCATCATCTGAGCAGATCTCATCCTCCATCACCTCTGCTAGAGCTGCAGCAGAGAAGTTATTCTGCGTGACTGTGGGCAGATTAATTCTCTTTGTCTAACTGGAAAATGTTAACTTACAAATTACTTTTTTTTTTCCTTGTCCGGTAGTGGAAATCAGGAAAGTCCTAATTACAATGAACTAGTAATTAGAAAAATAGAGCATGGACTTTGTTCTTGCCCAAAATGACATCTCTTGTCACATACTTTCTTTTTGCTGGACTATTGTTATCTATTTTAGGAAAGACAGAAAACAAACGGATTGCAGAATGAAGATGGCTTGACTAGTAAGTCTATTCTGTGATACAAAGAACTGTATAAAATTATTCTTATCAAAGGGTTTTTCATTACCAGTGAGTGATAACACTCCTCTTTGTGCAAAAGCATGATGATGAGATAAATGAATTTATGCCGCCATTGATCATGTCATGGTCCACAGAGCTATGGTTGCTGTCATCACTTCATTTTTCCTCATCTAAGTGCTAAAATTGCCTTATAAAGTTCCCTACTTTGAAATATTCCAGTAATTAGCTTAAGTTTATCCATTCTAGATCAAAATGGTGTTTACCATGATATAATCTTTCTGGAGACTTTACTTACTTGAAAGGTTGAGTATTTCAAGATAATTAAACTTCATTATCACTAAAAGTTGGCAGCATAATAACAGAACCATGGAATTATTTAGGTTGGAAAAGACCTATAAGATCATTGACCCAACCATTAATCCAGCATTGCCCAAACCTGTCCCTCAGTGCCACATCTACCTGCTTTTTGAATACTTTGGGAGAGTATGATTTCACTATTTCTTGGGGACCTTGTTCCAATGCCCAGCCACCCTTTGTGAATAATATTTTCCTACTATCCAATCTAAACCTCCCCAGTGCAACTTGAGGCCATTTCCTCTTGTCCTGTCATTTGTTACCTGGGAAAAGAGACCAGCCCCCACTGGGCTACACCCTCCTTTCAGGCGGTTGTAGAGAGCAATAAGGTCCCCCCTTGAGTCTTCTTTTGTCCAGGCTAAACGCCCCCAGCTCCCTCAGTTGTTCCTCTTCAGATTTGTGCTCCAGACCCTTACCCCAGCTCCATTGCCCTTCTCTGGACATGCTCCAGCACCCCAGAGTCTTTTTATAGTGAGGGACCCAAAACTGAACCCAGAACTTGAGGTGTGGCCTCACCTGTGCCGAGTACAGGGGGACAATCACTGCCCTGGTCCTGCTGACCACACTATTGCTGGTAGTGTGCCATTGGCCAGGATGCCATTGGCCTTCAGCTGGCTGAAGTTCAGTCAGTTCATGTTCAGTCACTGTCAAACAGCACCTGAGGTTACACACCTGGGCAGTAAGAGATATCAGGGTTCATGTGAAGCTCTGGACTTCTGCATGCATTAATTACTGCAGGGTGGAGGTTATGGAATAAGGTTGTTTGTTGTCTTTTTCCATGACTTCCATACTAATGCACTAAAATTTCACAGGTTCTGTAACAAGTTTAAAAATACACAACAGTAATTCCCTGAAAGCTGGTAGAATTTGCAGTCCAAAATAGGAGAGAAGTTCCTCTGTTTTAGAAGAAAGGCTGCTTTTGGAGAAGCAGCGTGAGAGTGGGAACAGACACACACATGCATGGGTGTTGTCTCTCACTCCCCACCCCTTATGAGAGACAAAGCAGAAAGATTTAATTTATTTTATAGGCCATTTAAGAGGCAAAACTCAAGAGGATTCTGATAAAATAAAAGCTTGTTCTAGAAATAATCTATCCTGACACAACAGAAATTACAGACTATATAAGGTAATTTCAGGTGTTTTTGGCTACAGTTTGTAATTTCTTTATTTTTAGATGATATTATTAATTTTGAAGATCTAAATAAAAATCACCAAGAGACTCAAGACTCTTCTGAAACACTATCAGACATGGAGCTATGTCAAGGTGTGATAGAGGAGAACATCATAACCTGCACTGGCTGTCTGGATACTGCATTTTATCAGTCATGAGTGACTGTCTTAAATTCTACATGAAAAAACAGGTAATCACTCACCTTGTGAATGTTTCACTCTTTTATTATATTTGACCAAATACATTTTTATTATATTTGACCAAATATCTAAATAATATTGTTTGTTATAATTTTAAGGTGCATTTAGTATCCTCCAATTTACTTGGGTTTTAATTGAGTTAAGGTTGAGGGTTGTTTGGATTTTGTTTATTTGAATTCTGAATGAAGAAAAGAGAAGGCAGTATTTTGTTATTAAAGCCATATGATTTTATTTTTTCTTACAAAATCTAAAACGTGTGGTGAAGTGAAAGCAGCAGGGTAGGATGCCTAAGAGCTGGAATTTATTCCCATTTTGGTTGCTGTGGCAATCTGCTGTGAGTCATCACAGTCCTACTTTCCTTGTCTTTTCAGCATGGAGAGTAATGCTGGCTCCATTAAGGGTCTAATTATGAAAAGAACTCTATGAATAATAAAACAGTATTTCACCAAATTATGAAGTGGCATTTCTGCTTTTCAGTGGAGAAACAGTAGCAAGAGGTCACTGGAGTAGTAAGACTCCATATATTGAAGTGTTCAATTTTCATTTGGTGTGACAAAGTATGTTATCGTGTTCTTGCTTGTCTCATGAATTTTTGAACACTTTGGTAACTTGGCAAAGTTTCTTTGGTTTGTTTATGAGAGATATTTTGGGAAGATTGAGATAAAAAGGAAGGATTATGGGTTCCAGCAGGAAAGTGCTATCTTAACTTCTCTATCATTTGCCAACAGTTGTTCATTCCAGAATGGAAAATGGATTAATCTGTAGTTTTTAAACAAATAAATGGAGGTACATAGAAATAAAATAACTTGCACCATGAGCAAACTGAGCCAGAAAAAGATTCCATATTCTGAGGCTTAAATTGTTCCAATCTAGACATTGCAAGACTGGTGGAATATCATCCACATGGGGTTCGGTCAGGGGGTCTTTGTCACCTGTTGCCCTCTGCCTGACCTGACCATGCCTCCAGGAACAGGATTCAAGGAGGTGTGTGTGCACTGTGTTGGAACTGTTATAAACACGGAAGTTTTCACAGTGGATGTTCATGTCAGAGGAGAAGTAGCTGAATAGTTTGGGTTGGAATTGAAACCTCTTGAATGGGGTTTGATTTGATAATATGTCATTGGTGACAAAAATGACACTACAGGCTGATTAACTGGTACCAGCCACCAATGTAGGAAGATGAGGGAGATTTCTGTGAACCACGTAGCCCAGAGAGCACCAGTCTTGCAGGGTACTGTCAGC
Organism: Lonchura striata; assembly: GCF_050655825.1. Lineage (NCBI taxonomy): Eukaryota > Metazoa > Chordata > Aves > Passeriformes > Estrildidae > Lonchura > Lonchura striata. The sequence goes on from NC_140703.1 coordinate 69,121,098, forward strand.
ACAGATCATTAATAACATCAAGAACATCTGGTAACAGTATTTTCCTCTTAAATAATCAGATACTACAATACTGGGTAAGCAAATAAAAAATATTTTCACCAAATACTTAGGCCTACACCTGCTATCAATTTTTAGAAGCTACTTATTTATAATATTGCAATACAAACACTCTAGAGGCAGAATTATGACTTATGGTCCTGACTGGATGTCTGTGTGGGTTTCTATCCTAAGCTAGTATCCAGAAATGTCCAGGTTATTGATTAAATATTTATATGCTAACAAAACAGATAGGAAGAGCTATGTTTGCTTCCTGGGAGAAAATGGTGAAATATGAAACTTTCGCCTTTTGTGCTTCAAGAAAGGAAAGACATATGCTAGCAAATTATCCTGCCTTATTGTCTGTACCTTTATCTGGTTGCTGAATCCAACAAACTGGTTTTTTCCCATCAGATTTACTCCCTTTGTCTGTCTGCTCTTCTACTCCAAAAATTGTTTCAGTCTTCCTCTCCTGCTTGTCATGAGCACAGCAGAAATGACCCAGAGTCCTGCGTGTTTGTGACCCAGCTGCTGTCTGCTTCCAGGAAACCCCAGTTTGTTACATTGTCTTGCAGTCTAATGCTCTACTGTGTCAGCTTGTGTTAGTTCTATGGAATATAGTATGAGAGCAATGCAGATTTTTCCACAAAAGACGATTCCTCACCAGTGTTTGGCTTATAAAAAGGCCTTGCACTGTCTCTGCAGGGCTTGCTCATTGAGATGTATGCTGGAATGGGGAGACACAGCTGGAGTTTTCTGTTGGAGGTTTTAGTTTTGCTTTGTTTTAGTTCAGCATCTGAAATGAGTCAGGGAAATTCCCAAAGGCTGTTGGAGGGAGAGGATAAGTTTAGGCTGCTCTGAAGTTGGCATCTGCCATCTCAGACCAGGCTGATGCAATGGGTAACTGCTGCCCCAAGTGTGAAGTGCCCTTCCTCCTAGCCCTGCTCCAGATAGCAGCTCCAGCACTTGCTGGCTGACACGAAGGCTATCTATCATTTAACTCACTAACCCCACAGCAAACAAATAAATACTTTCCTACTGGACTGAAGATAAGCTGCTGTAAGGTCCAGCTCCGTGCCAGGGCTGGAGCAAGGGAGCAGTTGAGGTTGTGCTGCTGCCCATATGAGGATAGGATGTGCAGGTTGTCCTGTCTGGGCAGCAGTCAGCTCTGATATCTGGGACCATGTATTCTGCAACTAAACCTTCAGGTGGAGGACCCTTTTAAGCTTTTACAGATTTAGAATGTTAAAAGAATTAAACCAAGAAAAGTATGTGGAAAGGAAGAAGCATGTCTTAAGGTTTTCAGTCAGCTTGTGCTCACTGTCAGGCACAGGATACAGGGTAATGCAGGCCCCATGTGAGTATTCCAGTGCTTCCACAATGTCTGCATGCAGGCATTGTAAAGGACAGGTGAGTTTTCCTGATCCATGGTGCTCCTGGCTTTGAGGGATAAGGTTGTCTTGCCTCACCACAAAATAATTCCCCTCTGGTTCCTGATTAAAGCAGACTTGCCAAGAATGTTGTCCCAGAATGGTTGTGAAACTGCTCAAGTGAACAACTGTAAATGTTGGAATAGATTTCATTCCTTCAAATGTCAGAGGGCAAATAAAAAACTAGGAAAACTGAGACATTCCTACAAAAAAAAAATTAAAATCATAGGAAATCAAGGGAGAGCTAAAATGATCATTTTGGTCCCTTTAGATTGGAAAGCAAACTGAGCATTCATTACTGGCCAAGTGCAACGTAATCTGTTAGCCAGATGAACATGCTTCTGTATTCATGTTGTGTAAGGGTGTTTGTATTCCAATGGGAGGGTGAACAGTGTTCTTCTGTGAAAACACAGGGTTAATCTCAAGTTTTTATGAGAGCTCCTTATTGCAGCATTGGCAGCACATCAGTATTTGTTCTGGAGATTAAGCAAGAGTTCCCAGTTTGAGAAATGTTGAGATCAGTGAAAACAACATTATTTTGGTGCCTAGAAGTTCTCCTTAGACCAGGACTCACAGATGCCAGTGCAATTCAAATGTGTCAGTTCAAGCATTTATCTGCAGGACTACAGCAAAGCAGAAGCTGACATGTTTTTTTGGAGTACAGCAGTGAGTAACTCCCTGCAGGAACACTTCTTCCACAACAGCCCTGAAAGATGTAGTTTTAATGGGACAAATCTCTTGGTACCCCATGTTATTGCTCCTGCTTTCCCTGACCATGCTATTCCCAGTGCTTCCCTTTGCTGGCTGTGATGCTTCTGAGTGAGGCAGTTCAGCTCTAACATCTAATGCATGAAGACATCCAAAACGTTTTTGGACTGGACTATGCAACTGAACCAAATTGTCCTAGAGCCCATGAGATCAGCAGGACATGGGCAAAAAAGAAGGAGTATATAGCTGGGACAGGCAGGACTGGTTTTTGGCTAAAATGAAACAAATTAATATGAAGGATACAAAGAAGATTAAAGCAGTCTTTCAGTATTGCCACAGAAAATATCATCCCATGATGATATAAGCAAACTTCTTCCAGTTGCTACTTTGATACACAGATAATAGTGAAAAATCTGTCATTTGACATTTAACCACTAATATTAAACAAAATGAAGCATGAAAAATTGCACAGAATTGTGACCAGAAAACCTCACCTGCCTTTTACAGTGCTTATCAGGAAAACCTGGCTCAAAAAATCATTCAAGCAGAGAGTCTAATTACCTGGGGAATAAGTGGAGCTCTCAGGAAAGAGCAACAATTGGGTTGTGCCAGTGCCTCACACTAACATTGTAACATGGAAGACTGTGGGGTCCTGAGTGCATATAACAGGGGAACCAATTCACATTGTAACAAAATATTTGAGATTTTTCTGTACTATGGTTGTATTGGTTGAACAGCTGTTCATTATATAGGGTTTGTGACGTGTAGAGGAAAAAATCCACTGTGTTAACTCTTCTCCTTATTTTTCAGCTTTGAGGTGGTAAGGTCCTTACTGCCTCTAGATTTGACATCCAAGTGCTTATCTTCCTCTTCCATTCTCCTTGCATTCTTTTATTTTCCTTTGCTTTCTGTTGTCTGCTTCCTCTCCATTCTTTTTAACTTTTTTAAAAAATAACCAACAGTATTAGAAATTTTAGAAAAAAATAGAAACCAAGAGTATTAGAAACTTTAAGAAACATTGGACAGACTCTTTGCAGTCTGAGGGCTGGATTAACTGTTAAGTCTTTTTGCTGCCTGTGCTGTTGTGGAACTTCAGCAGACCCTCTTCTTTTTTTTTTTTTTTTTATTTCAGAAACGTCTCGCTTTAATTCCACCACAGAAGGACTTCAGTTGGCCACCAAGAATTTTAAATGTGAGGGATAACCTGGAAGAAAGAAGCCACTGTAGATTTTTTGGTTTGACCACCTCTCCCCAACACTGCTCCCTGATATCAGCCTCTCTGACCATGTAATAATGATCAAAATTGAGATAATTTTGTGTATGGAAAAGGGTCATTTTCTGAAGCCATTTGGGATTTACACCTTATCAGTACATCCTCAAGTGTCATATAAAGAAATTGAGAGTGGAGACCAGAGGCATCTGTCACTATGGGGTGTGAGCTTCAGGCTGTGGTATTTCATTCACTTGTACCAGGATCCAGGATATTGCCACAGAAGCAGGCAGTGATGCTCACCTGCAGGGAATGGTGCTTGTTATGTGTCTTAACTGCCTCCTTCTGCCTTCACCCTCAGTCATAATTGCACCCTTTACAACCTTTACAACCTCAGATGGTAAAAATCTTCATCTTTCATTTCTATTCACTCATCCAGAGGTGCACAACTTCCCTTCTTTTCTCCTGAAACCAGGCTTTATGCTTCCCCTCAGCTAGACTTATTTGGGAATTTGGGACTACGGAAAAAAAACATTTCACTACAGAACTGATTCAAATATGCTGGAGGAAGTGTGTGTGTGGTTTGTGGTAGACTGAGAAGATGCACTGGTAACCAGTGATTTGATATTTCTTTTAGTGGTGTTGGAAACATTTATGTATGTAGAGCTAAATCATAATTAATATAAAGAGCAATCTCTGTCAATTATGAGGCATGCATAAGGCTGGGCACTTCCTAGTAGGGAGAGGGAGTGACAACTGTCACCTCATTTAACAATAAAAGTGTGATAAAAGATTAAGGAAAAGTAGGAAACTTGTCTAGTTGTCAGAAGTAATATTTCCCACTTGAGCAGCTTGCAGATCCTGCATATTTCTCCATTTATTCTTTCATATCCTCTTCCTCACCTTTCCCTGAATGTGTTTATACATCAGTTGAAGAGCCAGAACTTGACTGAACTTGTGCCGAAGCTCCACTGTGGTCAAATTTGCCAGTGTGTCTCTACTTTCTACTTAAATACTGCATCTACATGAGAGCAGTTAACAATGCATGTATTTCTAAATTAATGCTGTATCACTGAAGAAATTGTCTGGCTGCACTTTTGAATGCATCTCCCATGTACGTATGTGTGTCTTCCTTGGCTGGAAATGTCCTATTCTACCAGCAGAACATAATACAAAATGTAAAGGGGGATGAAGGGAGCTAATACCCTCCATAACCACAGCTTCAGCCTTCTCTGTTGTACTAGTGGCACCAGACAAGTTAGTTTGATTTCAGGAAAATGTCAAGGATTAATACTGTCTTCCTACTTCTATTTATTGAGCAAGAAATCTGAATGCCTCTATTTCCTGTTACTGAATCCTGGCCTTCTTCAAGAATGCTTGAAATAAATAGTTTTCAAAATCTCACAGTACTCTTGCACGGGCAAGTCATGTTCCATCTCTTAGTAGAGTGTTGCCAGTTGAAGTTTACTTTAACCCCCCTCCCCAGTATCTATGAATTTCATATTTTCTGTCTCCTTTCCTGACGTATTTTTCCCCCTTGCTTCAGTCAGCGTTGGTGTGCCATGTCCCTGGGGAGCGAAGCTTTCTCCCTGTGTGTGAGCACTCTCTTTAGCACTATTTGGAACCTCAGAACCTAAAGCTCCAGCATTGAGATTTGGTGGTGGTGTGTACTTGGGGCATACCTGGAGCTGGCTCCGAACCACACTGGGCATGCTTCTGTGTGTAGCTCTGAGAAGGGAGGGTGTGATATCACTCCAACTATTTTTGGTTTTATTGAAAACTGTAATTTCTTTGGTGAGCAAGTTAAAGGAAATGAGGTTTTCTTTAGAGGACAGAAGTCTTTAAACTTCCTTTACTTTCTCTTGTGATAACGTGTTTGAAAAAGAAAATAATTAGGGTGGTGCAGTGAGCGTGATGCACGGGGTCATTTGTACCGTGCTGGGCAGTTCTTTGGCTACAACCCCTTGGCATGCTTTTTGCTTCTGTGGTTGAAGAGGACTCTGATAACTCGTTGCTAGGGAAGGGATGGGCGGCGAAGACGTCTCCGTGCGTACCTGGTGTCCTGTAACCAGCCCCACTTCTCTTCGGGGCTTTGATGATTCATTCCCTTTCGGGCCTGTCCTGTAGTTCCCAATACAGAGAAGCAGCACCTGGGACTGGAACGCTGTCAGCGCTGCCTTGTGTTTTCCTGCCTTTGGGAATTTGGGGAATAATCCTGACTTTAAATAATTGGAGATAGTATCTCGGGCCAAAGTTCCGGCTCTGCAGCGAGCGCCGTAGCTGAGCGCTTTGGCTGTGCAGCCGCAGCCGCCCGTCCTTGCCGGTGTCTCGCTGCCGGCAGCTTTCGATTTCGCGGGGCAAAGTCTGGGCCGCTCGGGCCATGGAGGGCCGCGGGGGCCGAGGGCCGCGGGGCCGGGGTCGCGGCGGGGCCCGGGGCCGGGGCCGGGCTGCGGAGCGGCTGCCCCGGGCCCCCCGTCCCGGGCCGGCCCCGCGCCCCGGCGGCCCCGGCCCCGCGGCCGTGGAGGAGCGGCTGCTGCGGGCCCTGGGCGGGCTGAGCCTGGGGCCCGCGCGGGGCGGCGGGAGGCTGGTGCTGCTGCGGGGGCTGCCGGGCGCCGGCAAGAGCACCCTGGCCAGGTAAGCGTGCCGCACCGGCGCCGGGCGGCAGGAGCGGCCGGGGGCAGGAGGGGCGGCGCTGGGAGCCGAGTGCCGGCTCGCTGCGGACCCGCCGGGGCAGCGCCGGGCGGGGGTCGGGGGCAGCGGGAGCCCCGCGGGAGCCGCGGCTGATCGCAGCCGCCCAGGACCGCCCCGGCTCCGGGGCCGCTCCGGCTGCGCTGTTCTGGCGCCTGCGGCCGCGTCCGGTGTCCTGCCCGTGGGACTGTGCGAGCTCCTGTTCCGAGCGAGCGGTACCTGCAGGGATGCTTCTGGTGAGATGTACTGATCACCCCGACCTAGGCGGTACTTTTCTCAAAGGCACCAGGTTGGTGGTGGCTCTCGTTTTTCTTTTTCTTTTTTTTCTTTTTTTTTTTTTTTTTTTTTAATTTTAGTTTTATTTTTGGTTGATTGCTTTGGTTTGGCTGGGTTGGGTTTGGTTTTTTGTTTTTTGGCTTTTTTTTTTTGCATTTAATCATGATCACGACAAAAAACTTCCCCTCTTTGGCTGAAAATTGGCAACTTTGACTTCTGTTTTTGTAATATCCTTTGCTCCTGGTCAGAGCTTTAGTGATGTATAAAATGAGTAGAGGAGACCACTCCAATTTCCAGCATCTCAAAAGCTGATTGTAAATAGGTGGAAAAACACAGTGGGGAGTGCTGGGAAGCAGCACTGCAGTTGGTGTGACCATGGAGCTATAGTTTGGTATCACAACATTTCAGTCTGATATCATGTAGATCCCAGTGCCACCCACTCTCTATCAAAAGAGGAACACTCCCTGTCTTCTTCCTCTGCTGGTCTGAGGAGCCCGTGCTGGGATCATGGGCTGCTACAGGAAGTGCTCTGCTGTGAGGAGTAGCAGGACGAAGCCGTGCGATACACTGGGTTCATCTACAGTTTCCTCTTCTTAGTACCACACTTGCCTTTTCCACTGGGCCTTGTGCCTTTGGCAAACAAAGTTCTTTTATAAATTGCCAGATGCTGTGTTTTGCTCACACCCAAAATACGCACCTCTCCCTTAAGAGGCTGTGTAAGTGTGGGCCTGCTCCTTCAAGGGGATTTGGGTCTTCTCATAGCCCAGTAAGAACATGAAGGTTTGGGACCATATTGTCAGGCAGTGCAAGTAACTGAACTTACCTGTACTTTTTAGGTCAAAACACAGGGTTAATTGTTAATAACATATTTACAAAAACAGTTGCAAGTATTGTTGTAATAGTCTTCTGTAGTTAGACTGTCTTACTGTTTCTAGCCCCTGCTAATCACATCATTGTGTTTAGCTGTTCAGCCACACACAGATCAAAAGGCATCATTTAGTATCTCTCTTTAACCCTGTCCAGATTATGAAGGACTGTACCAAGAGAATTCTTTGGCTGTTCTCATGCTGCATACTTTGGTATTGGTAAATGCTATGTGCTGCACAAGGGAAAGTTTGCAAAAAATGACAACAGATCTCAGTGCAAGATCCCACTGGAGGAGGAAAGTGGTTGTTTATTTGCAAAAGCACTCTGAAAACTCATTTTATAAATTCAATTCATACTCAATTATAAATTCAGATTTTATTCACTCACAATATCATAACTTAATACTTGCAAGTGTCAAGATGTATGTGCACAGGTGATCTGCTCAAAATCAGAGCAGATAAGGACTGTCAGTTGTCCCATCCTCACTTTCTCTGCTGGGTTGCTCTCAGCTGGTGGTGACAGGGTGGGTTTTGGCCAGGTCTGCTCTGCCATTTCCAGCCAACAGCTCCTATACTGCCATTTCTTTGGTTGTGAATTCTCCTTATTTGGTACTTTATGAATCTTATGTGAATTTCCTCCCCCCATTATATTCATTTTCCCATGTTGGGTGTCTTCATTCTCTGCCCCTCTTGGAACAAGCGGAGGGAAGCAGATGTGGAGAGGCTGGTTTGACCTACTGGCCATCCTCCTGCTCTCAGAGCAAAGGTTTTCCTGTGGCAGGTCACCACTGCTGGGCCCCAGCTGAGTGCTGGCCTTGGGGGTTGTAAACAGGACCTCTCCCAGTTTTATTGCTTTTAATGATCTTGGCTGTCAGTGGGTACCATTGTTTTAGCCTTTGCTCTGTTCTTTTTTCTGGTGTTTTCACACACATCTACATTAATTCTTTCTGCAGATCAGCCAGTATTTCTGTGTTTCTGTCACAAACTCTACATCTTTAGAGTGCTCATGAGTCACAAACCATGAATGTTATCTCTGGTGATACAGCAACCCAGTGATAACCCAGTGAAGTCAAAAGGCCCCTTTCCTATTCATCACACAGTCATAGGAACAACCTTGGATCCATGGTTGTTTCCCTGACCTTTCCATGTCGCTCAGCAGAGTTTGGACACAGCTTTATAAGCTTGTTTGTAAGTTATGGCATTCTTGTTAATATTATTTTCTCATCCTGGTTGCTCCCAGCTCAGAGCAGCCCTACACTGACCAGGATCAGTTCAGATCTGGTTTTTGGTTTCTAGTAAAGACAGTGAAGGACCCACATGTGACATATTGAGTAGTCAAGCCAGGATGAGGAGCTGGTCTGCTCACTACCAAGCTTCACACCTTTCCAGCAGCTTCATTGTTAAGGATGAACTTCCCTGAACCACATATTTTAGGTTTAACCTTTGACCATTCACCGAATGGCATGGCATGGGCAGCTGGGAGTCACATCTCCATCAGCCTCCTTCAGGCGTGCTGGACATGCTCCTCCTGAATACATTGTCCTTGATTCACAGTGCAGGTTTTGTGATCACACTGAGGCAACTGCTAAGAAAAAGGCTATCTGGGGTACAGTGGCAGCTATACTTCTGAAAATTTAAGTGAGCCATTTACACACTCATACCTGCTTCCCCAGCAAACTGCATTGCACAGTAGCTGCATTTCCGGCTCTTCAGCAGCACATTGTGCTGTACAGCTCAGCTTACACCTGACCCTTTATCCAGCAGTTTAACTCAAGCACTATAGGCTGGGCATGATCAAACTTGTGACTTTTTAGCCACGGCTGTTGATTTATTGCTTGAAATGAACTTGTTCTTGTACTCCCTTGTGAAGAGCAGAGCGAGTAATCTTTCAGAACAGGAGGGGGAAAAATGGCACTGAGGCATCACTGCTTGGCACAATCTGTGTCTTCTCTAGATCTCTCTGTTGCTGTTTCCCAGTTTATCCCAGCACCTCCAGTCCTGGGCCAGCTGTTCCCAGCGTTCCCAGCACCGGACCCCACTGCAGAACTGCAGCTGTCAGGTTCATGGATTTCAGCTCTGCAGCTCCTGCCTCCATGCAGCACTGCACTGTAAACATTTAGCTTTGAGTGAAACCACTTCAGGTGAGCCTTGATCAAACAGGACATGAGCCTGGTGCTTTAGGAAACAGCTGTGGCTGGACCCCAGCGGGGTGAGACACAAAGGCAGGGCTGTGCTCTGCCAGCAGCACCTGGCAGCTCGGCCAGGCAGAGCTCTCAGGGCACCAGGAGTTGTTCAAATCTAACAGGCCAGTGGCAAATGCTGGGCACGTACTCCAGATCTCATAGTCCTGCTTTCCTGCTGGAAAAAAAAGGCTTTTAGACACCTTTGAAATGCCACAGGACACTTAACGTTTGGAAGAGTGGCCGGAGCAAGTGGTTGCATGTGGTGCCAGGACATACATGTTCTGGTCTCTGATATTCCATTCTGTGGCCTTCTGAGCACTGAAAATGTTTATTCCGATCTGCTGTCAGAAATTGATTTCTTTTCAAGTTTTCTGATGGAAAAGTATGCTAACCTATGCATTATGCTCTGTCTTTGCTAAAGAAAGGTTTGCTGCTGTTTCAGAAACTACAGAGGATAGGAAAGTAAGAGAATGTGGGATGTTTCCTGTGCCTTAAATAAATCTCCTTAAACCCTTTTCTCCTCACCCCTCTACAAGGTGCATATCTACTGCAAGATGAACACTGTGCAATTATGTGTCCAAAGCAAATTAATATTGAACTTTTCACAGATGCTGCCTGTCACAATGCAATGCTTCCAGTTCAGTGGCTTTTTAAAAAAATGCAAACATAACTCCTTTGATCTTGCAAAGAGATTGCATTTTTCTTTTCCTCCTTAGTAAGCTTTACATTTACTGTTCTATCAGCACTGGGTAATTTTCTTTTTACAGGGCAGTTCAAGATTTATTAAATAACCATGGTCTCAAGCCTTCCCATTTTGCATAGCTGGTGTGTATTTTTCTAAAATACAGGCATTTTAATTGCTTAAAGTGATTAAGAGCCTGATGTGATTATGCAGGACTTTTCTTCTAAACCAACCTGAGGTCCTGTGAAGATTGTGGAAAGCTCATTTTGTAAAAAACACATGATTCTTGGTGCTCTTTGGAATGATAAGAGAGAGAAGAAATAGGAGTTTTGTCAGCTTTGCGGGCAATATGGAAGGGATTACAGAAAACAACTGTAAACTTCAGCAACAGTTTGGTTGTTTTGGAAGGCTAAAAGTTAAAACCAGCAAAATAAACAGAAGGTTTATTTTTCCCACTTCATGTTTTCTTATGCTGCTGTTTGCAGGAGCTCATTTGGTATGAATACAGCAAATGTTACACTAATTAATAGCTCTCAGCCCATTTTGTCCCATATTTTTTCCTCCTTTGAAACACAAGTTTTATCTGCTTTAATTATTGATGTAAGGACCATAGACTGAGCTTACAGATATTCACCTACATTTTAGATTGCTTAAGGGTTAATATCAAAGCTCTCAGTGTTGAAAATTTAGTAAGGTATATGCTAAGAAAATGGATTTAAAAATTTGCACTTAAGAACATTTTAAAAAAGTAATACTGAGCAAGGAAAAAAAATAGTATTGAGATCTTTTATTAATGTGCACATTTTATGTGCCTGTTAATAGCTAAAGGGACAACACATATTTTAGTAGTCAACTTTTTAGACATTGTTGTCCTTTTCTTTTAGAGAAGAAATTGCAATGAGTAAAGCAGTGGGAAAGATAAGGTGCTGAATTATAGGAAAACCTGGATATATCAGGTTATCCACAGCAGTAACCAGATACGCATTAGGTGTTGCTGTGCTTTTCATTATAAGAATTTTTTGCCTGAGGCCAAAATTAAAGCAACAGTATTTTACTGTTTGTTAACAGTTTAAAACATGACTTTTCTTAATTTTTTTTTTTTTTTTTTTTTGAATCAGCAGTAATTTTGTGAATAAAACATCCCTTTGAGGCTAGAAGACAAGGACAGGTAGGTGCTGAATGATGCATTACAGGGGGTACAGCCCATTCCTGGCTCCATCAGCACTGAGTCACTGATGGAGCTTGCTGGCATGGACCCCACCACAAAATAATATTAATTAATCTGCAGATGGTAGAAGTTACACTGGAGACAGAGCAAAGTCAGAAGCTGACCTTTATTCAGCTAAGTCCTAGTGAAGAGCTGCTGCTTGCAGGCAGATTAGGGTGCAGTAGGTGAGTAAATGGTTGGAACAGAGCTGGGTGACAGAATGAAGTTTCTTCCTTCTGTGTGCCTGTTCTTCTGCTGATAACCTGGAGACACATTTTCCCTTGCTCTTGCCCATGTAGATAAGACACTGAGAAATGGTTATTTTGTAACTTGTAGGAATGAAAGAGAAGTGTTTTATTAGGAAAGCTGAAATGAGTCATAGGAGCTGTAGACCATGTGTGGTGTGAGAAAGCAGGGCAGCAGCATTCGTCTGAGAGACAGAGGGTTTCTTGGTTGACCTTTCTTTCTTTTCCCAAGACTTTCTGGGAGATAGAGGGACCATACCATGGGCTCTCCCTGACTTCTTGCAGAGACCCTGTCCTCCCTCAACTCTTCTCTGATTGCTAAAAAAAAAAAAAATAGGACAATTCTGTCTAGGGACACAAAGAATTCTGCATTATACACAAATGGGAGCACAATCATACATTAAGTTTTTTTTTGTTTGGTTGGTTTTGGTTTTTTTGTGGTCTCTAAGGACTTGCAGAGGAATGCTTCATATTTAAACGTCCACACAAAGCTGTATTTCCTTCCACCTCCAAGAGCCAGTGGTTGCCTGTGAGGCAGCTGGTCAGAATCCAGCAGGACACACTTGCTCCCCATGGCATCCCTGGCTGCAGGACCATTGCTGGGGACACACACCTGTGTGAAGGGAAGTGGCATTGCCCAGTGCCACTCACCACAGCAGTCTGCTTTATAGATCTGCAAATTTGTCTATAAAATATATTTTATAAACTCAGATTTGTTTATTCAATTAGTTCATAATCTGAAGATATAAAAATTACTCAACTCTACAAGAGGAGGTTTAAGTGAAACAGGGACAAGGGATAGGAACTATAAAATTACATAAAATAACACAAAATACTGACTTGTCACTCAGATACTAGTTTGCAAATTTAATTTTTTAAAAAGTGCTACCTGCTTTAGAGCCAAAAAGCCTCTCAAACCAAACTGATGGTTCTCTGGACCATCTTTACTAAATGACAAATCCTCCTGGTTGTCTTCAGAAATCCGTGCAGCAAAATTCCCATTGTCAGATTGTCTTCTGACACCAGCTTCCATGCCTGGATAAGCAGGTTTGGGTAACTGGTTTTTTTCCCTTCTCTTTACAGTCCTGCTTTCTCAGATAACCCAAAAAGGGAGCTGAATATATTAATAAGATTAAAGATTCAGATGCTGGTAGTCCAGTGTAGATTTCTCTGCTGAATTAAAGAAATGAAGGCCATGCCTTCAAGCTCCATTCCTTTCTTCCTACGTGTCCATCTACTGATTGCAATACTTCCAGTTCCTTTAAATTGGGATTTTTCAAATGAAGCACTCAAATAGCTCATGATTTAATGGTCTCTTTTAAAGGGTGTTACCAGGTACTAATCCTTCTTTCATTTTTTTTTATTCCTGCAGACAGCTGAAACATGACCACCCAAGTGCCGTAGTCCTTAGTACTGATGACTTCTTTGTTGAAAATGGTGTCTACATCTTTGAGCCTGACTTCCTAGAGGATGCACACAAGTGGAACCAGAAAAGAGGTGACTGAACTCGATCCAGGGGCTGTGCAAAATAGTTTTGCATTTCAGGCTGTCTTTAAACTTAGCCCCCAGAATAAAATACCTCAAGGTGGTGTCATACACTATAGTTCATGGGGTGTTGGCTAAAAAATAAATTTACCACTTCTGATTTGATTTCTTCTGACTTATAAAAAGGAAATTTGTAAATGAAAACATTTTGGAGGTTGGTTAATGTTATTTTAGAGGAAACACTGCTGAATCTTGATACCCTTCAGGCACCAGCCCAGCAACTGCTCCCTGCAGCATAGGCACTGCAGCCTTTGCCTCTAATTTCTTAGGTGTCTGTCCTGACCTGGAAAGGGGTGGGAATGCAATGATAGACAGGAAGAAAACTTGCAGGCTGAGTTCAAGATGGAGAATTAAACAACCCAGGTCTCTACTCCATGTACCATGCTTTTGTAGCTGTGCTGTGAAGGAATTTGTAATGATAGCAAGCATACTTTGAGATGAAGTAACAGGGTTCTCCTGCAAATGGCAATAATTTTTGGCTCTTGTAAGTATGTTCTATAAGAGTTTCAGACCAGCTAGAGGCTGCACCACCCCTTCCAGGAGAGATGCTGGGCACTGATCTCGGCTTCCATTTGGGTGGTAGCTGCAAACCCAGGTCTGGTGGGGAACCAAGCATGGGAGCAATGGGCAAAGAAAGGACACCTTAGGGCTAGTAAGGCCTGGCTCTGTTATTTATTTTATTTTAGCTTTACTTAATGTGTTACATTGCAGCACGCAAAGCAATGAAGAATGGGAAAAGCCCGGTTATTATTGATAATACCAACATCCATGCTTGGGAAATGAAGCCATATGTGATGATGGTAGGGAAAGTTCTGATTTATTGCTTTTATATGCCTACTATGACATTTGTGGGTTCATCTGACTGAAAATGTTCTTTACATGGCTAAAAATATTTACTTCAGTTTTCCCATAGTTTTCTAATTATAGTTAAGGGTGGATATTGTGATGAAGTAGGGCCAGAGGTGCCAATGTAGTTGTTTAGCTGGTCAACTTTCTAACCCAGTGAAGGCAAAACAACTTGAACTTTGAACCTGCCCTGCTACTTCTTGGTGATGAGGGCATCATTCCCTTCCCCAGTAGTGACATGAATTGAACAGTTCCCAAACTATTTGTTGACAAATATATCAAGATGTGATTTATAATTGTAGTTCATGACTTGTGAAAAACACACCATACAGAGTCATTGAAGATGCACTGGTGTCTCTTGTCAGGAGTTCTGGCAGAGGTGGAAATTCTTTTAGTACAGTTTCATAAAGTCACCTTTGTGTTCTTTAGGCACATGAAAACAGATATGAAGTTACATTCCAAGAACCGGATACACCCTGGAAGTTCAATGTTCAAGAACTGACAAGGTACATAGTTTTCTCTTTGCTGGAACAGACAGCTTCTCTCATTTTGTTGACACGCTCTCAGGTCAGCCTTCTTCCTCTTCATATAAGGAAGAATCTAGCCTGGTAAATGACACAGAAGGATTGTTTGGAAAATTTGCATTACTGAGTACCTGGTCTGTAGTGAATTCAGCCCTGAAAGAGCCTGAAGTGAGTCGGGCAGTAGAAAAGACAAGCCCTGAAGCATGTTTTTGTGCTGCAAGCTTGATGGGGCAGGAGCCCTGATTTACATTCTGTATTTTGAGCAGCAATCTCTTTTGTTTGGTCACAAACTCGAATCTAAGTATTACAGCCAATATTCAGACTTCTGTCCCTAAGAATCTAACCATAACAGATGCTCTCCTGCTGCAGCATGGAGGGATGGTGGGTAAGAAATGGGGTTCTAGAGGATCTTTGTAAAGATCTTAACAAACACACGCAAAAAGGATATAAACACTTTGCACAATGTGGTAGGATACAGAGGCAGCTGAATGTGACTTAGAATGTTATGTTGACCAGTGACTGCAGTGTTAATGGCTGTAGTCACTGAAAAATTTAGTGCAGGCTGACTTGCCAGCCTTTAGCCAGCCTGATGTGAAGTGAGTTACAGGGAGCAGTGCTCTCCCAGCCACCAAATCCAGAAGAGAATATATGCTTAGAGCAAGAAAACAAGACATGGGCACTTCATTGCAATGGATGGATTTGTCTTCTACCAGCCAGGAGCTCTAGTCAAAAATTACTGCTGTTCCTGTCTGTGTGTGATGGACACAAACAGCACAGGGCCAAGGCCCTGAGTGCTCGTGGCTGCAGGGGGAGGTAGGACCTGGCAGGTGATGGCTCAGGCCTGAGGACAGGTGAGGACACCACCAGCCTGAGCTGTGCAGGGGTACAGTCTGATCATTTGTTGTAGGCAGAGCTACTGAGTAACTTGAAATTTATTACATATTTGACACACATAGACTTTTCACAGCAGCATTGTAAAGCTAATTCACATACACTCACTGGGGCACAAGCTGTACCTTAATGGCACTAAATTGCAATCACAAAGATACTTGGGGTTTGCAAACCCACAAACAGATATTCCTGGTGGTTTCTGAGAAGTTGTGGAGGGGTCATGGTAGGTGCTTCTCTGGCTACTCTATCCAGAAAGCCCTGCATGTTTGAGCCTTGTGTTCCCCTTCTCAAATGTGTCATTTGGAGCCTGAGCCACATCACGAGTGATGCTTCCCTGCTTGCTCTCAAAGCAGCAGTGGTTTCTGACCTCCGCCCTTGCTGCTGCATGAGTGTCTGGGCTGGCTGCAGCCCTTGGCTGTTTTAGTGCTAAATCACAGCAACACTTGTATAAAATACCCCACAGGTCTTCTACACAACTCTTATTTTGGACATTTGTCAACTTCCCATGTCCCGTTTGCCTCCCAAAAATAATGGTGTTGCATTTTTCAGCAGTTGTAATATTCCTAAGAAGTAGGTGGTAATTTATAAAAGAAGGCCAGGAAGAGATCAGTGGAGACCAGAACCATTATGCTGAACCTATCAGGGACTTCAGCAAACTGAAGATAACCGCTCATATACAGGCAGCTAAATACTTGTATTTTCTGTTACTGTTGACTCTACAGAAGAAATACTCATAATGTCCCTCGGGAAAAGATACAACGGATGAAAGAACAGTATGAGCACAATGTTACCTTCCACAGTGTTCTCCAGTCTGAAAGACCAAGCAGGGATGAGGGAAACTACAGTGGAGCAAGTGCAGCTTATGGGATGAGTCGCCATCCCACCCACATTTCTGCTGTCCCAAGGAGAAGGCCTCGCATGACACGTACTAATGTGACATTTAACTGAAGATGTGCATTCCTTGGTGTTTTAATTATCAGGGTACAAGAGTCTCTAGATTTACATTTTTTTCTAAACTGTTTTTTATTCTTGTGTTTTTCTACTACATTTCTAAATTACTTCTATTTCTTATGAATCTTTAAATGACATTGGACCATGATCTCACAGCTCTACATGAGCACTGACCCAGTACAAATTGTACTCTGTCTAGTCTCTCTTCCACCATGAACATCTATCCAGGCATATGTGAAATACACTGGGCTCTACCACATGCCACATTTTGGATATTTTTTCTGCATCAGTCTGACACTAGCAATAAACATTCCTAACTCATTTCTGTCTTAAGGCCATTGTGGCCAATTCTTTCCCCAACAACTGGCATATATTGCCATTTTAATGCTTTATATCTGACTGTATAAACTTTTTGTATCTACTACCTTGCCTACAGCATTATTGGAACTTTCAGAAGCAAAGTGAATGATGACAAAAGTAGCTCACAGATCATAGCAAGATCTGATGCTGTTCCCTCTCTCCACTGACTGGATTCATGCTGGTCTTGCCTCACACAGAAACAGCTTCTCCAGCCTGCAAGCAAAACACTTCAACAGAGCAAACTTAGCTCTTCATCCTGCCAAGACATAGGAGTTCACTGATCCCAAGATGGAGAGGCTCCTAAAATGAAACATTAGTGTTAGGCTTGTTTGTGTTAACTCCTAAGTGGGAACAGGGCTACAGGAGCAGCTCTGAACAGCTGAAGCAGAAACACAGTCCAAGGAGCTATTTAATAATAACTGTGTGGCATTTTGCTGTGAATCAAATAATCATAGTATTCTTTAAACCTCTTCTAGTGCTGTATGGAAAGTCTGAGGAGAAAAGTACAAGAACTGTGCCAGGATAGCAGAGCAATATTTCGGAATTAAAGTGTTCTGTTTGGTGAAAAGAAAAGAATTCTTTATTCTGCCCTGTGCCACTTTGGACAGCCAAACAACTATTCTAATGTTGCAGAGGGTAACAAAACTGATGGCTTTAGACTGAAACCAAGATCCTGCTGTAATATAAGAACACAGAATCAATGGCTTACAAAACATCATCAAACCCTCAGCCACACGGATGCTATTATACATTACATCTTTGTGACAAGTGTACTAAACTTCAAACTATTTTGCAAATGAAGTGTTATTTAATGAATCTGTTTTTGTAATAGAACTTTATTAAATACAATCAAGTTTTAATGTACAAAATGTAAAAATAATTCTAATTTTAAATATATACAACATCATATATGTGCATTAGCAGCATTTTCAGGATTTTGGTCTTGGTAGCATTCTGTGGGTTGGTGATGAGTCCTCAGGTTACTTTGGGTTCTTCTGAAGAGCCTCTGCTACTTCAGAACTGCTTTTGATGAGTTATTTGAATCCCCAGTAGACCTGGAACTATTTATGGATGAAACATCATCAGATAAAGTAGTAGCTGTTGCTTTGCTGATTTCGTTTACGTAATCCATCTTCTTTTCTTCTGGTAAATTATTCATGAGTGCTTGTGTATTAATCATTGCCAGTTCTTCATCAGCAACCAGGTCATTGTCAGGAAGATGGACAGTTTCTCTCACTTTTCTGCAAGGGGTGACAAGTCCAATATTCTGATCTGTCTCTTTAGGTGACTTGCTGTGCTGTAAACCCAAACTTCGTGGAGGCTGAAATGCTCTTTTAACAGATGGAGAAATTACTGAACATATTGGTGTCAGTGGTGGAGGGGCAGGTATGCAACTGAGGAAGTCCATAGCTTTTCTCTTTTTGCTGGTTTTGAGATGGTCTTCATTAACTGTAGCAGGTGAAGGTGTTTTTGCTGACCCTGGTGTAACAAGTTCCATATTTGGCGTGCTAGTTGACAAAGGGCTTGGATGCTTCATTTCAATTCTAGAAGAGATCTGGGTAAAAAGAGAAGTTTTATGTTGAATAGAATGTTCTGTATCATGAAAATGTTCCGTTTCCTCAAAGTCTTCCAAAAAATGGGGGAAACCTCCTCTCCCCCGCCCCCCAAATATAAAAACACTACACCATCATTCATATCCCATTCAAGTTTAGTTTGGTATCTCTTGATAGTGATTAATATGATTCCTTCAAGTGCTGATGACAAGTGCTGATGACTGATACATCACTGTTCACCTGTACAATTTACATTTTGTTTCTAAAAGCTAAGCAAAATGTATGGGAATTTTTCTATGCCAGATGGTAAGAAATCAAAGCACTCATAAGTCTTCTAATGCCTTGGCTATGTCTGTCACACATGGTTGGTTAAATAAGTAAAAAGGAGAAAAAAAAAGAAGAAAAACTAAGATAGAACATAGACCAAAAAATTTGAAGATAACAATACACACAAGACAGATGCTGCATAGCCAATCTTTCAAGCACAGGCCTGAGAATACACTTAATGTCTCATTTTTTAAATATGATTAATATATTTAATAAACAATACAAATATAAACTAGTTCGTCTATAAAATACATAAACTAAACATTCAGAATTAAACATTAGCCCTCTCTTTGAAATAGAAAAGGATGCCTTATAAGCTTAAACTTAGTCCCAGGAACTGATATCACACCAGGGTGTTTCCACCTCCCTTGCAACTCATGACAGGAAAAATTTTTGTTCTGACTCTGCTCAGTACTCCACGTCAGAAGCAAATCACCACCAGCAGCTTTCATGGGAAACTTGAGTACTATTTAAATAAATTTTTGTCAAGACTGCTAAAATACATTTACCAGGTGACATCTCTTCCCTTTTAAATCCTAGAAATAGTAAACACTATCTATAAAAAGACCAGGAAGTAAATTATCTCAATAAGGGTGGGAACTGCAAAATGCCTTGAAATAAAAATGTACAGATCAAGATTTTTCCCTTCTGTGACATGCACATGAGACAATCTTCACAGTGGGACCAAAGAAGCACTAAATCATCCATAAAGAAAGAGGATTCATTTTACTCACATCAAATTCAAAATAATTAAAGTACGTTGTGGAAACATAGGCCACAAGGGGAAGTTTTCATATAGTGTTTGGAGGAAGGATAATCTATCTCATGGCTCCTCTGGGGAATAATCCTAAATCCCCCCCACACAGAGAAAAAGCTTCCAATGAGCTTGCATTGCTCTGAAGAGATTGGATAAAGTGGGTGCAGAAGTGAGACCATTCACCACAGATATAACACTTGCTTAAATACTTACTGCATGCACTGCCAGTATAAATACAGCATTATAATTACCAGAAGCTTACCAAACTTCTATGCTCTATATAGCTGCAGGAAGGAGAGGGACTTTCCAAGCCACATCTTCTAGTTAAACTGGGTGTAAGCAAGAGATTTCTTTGTAGCAAATTCATCAATTTACTTTCTGCATTGGAGCAAAAGGAGGCCATGTTCTGTAAGGGAGAACAGAGTTTGCAATGCAGAATAGTTGGCTTTCAAACTGTGTGAGGATGATATACACTACATTTAAGACTTCCTTTTCTCATCATTATCTCACTGGAATTTTATTTTATATCAAACCAACAACATAGAAGATTGCTGCACTTGCTGTCCACGGCAGATTCCCTATTGACAAGTACAAGATCTTTTGCCACTCAGAGATTCTGTGGCACATCCTAAAGACAGTGCTGGATGAGTTGGGGGAAAAAAAAATCAAGATATTAAATCCCCCGGGAAAACTGCATTAACATTTTACTCTATCTCCCAGAAAATCTCCCTCAAATTCAGCATTATATGCATTACTTGTTTTAAAGATTTATCAATACTAACAGACTTCTTGGTGAAGGATGTAACTCAGCAGTAACTGAAACTAACCATCAAATGACACTTCTACAGGTTTACCTCTATCACACTTCTCAGTTCATTAACCTTCTCTTGAAGATAGCATTCCTTTGGACTAGCTGAGAATAAAGAAAGATCTCCAGCCAACAGCATGGGAATTTCTGATCTGAATTCCGACTGCCACTGAAGGTTGCTTGCAGAAATGAGTGAGCAGCGGACAACTACATCTTCAATAGCCAAGTGTCTGAGATCTGTCCAGATCTTTACTGCCACTAAGTTATAGCTTTCATCAGACAAGTATACCACAGTAGTGAAACCTAAAAGCAGGAAAAAAAAGTCTGAATTAAACCTTTACATCTCTTTAAGTTATTTGGATTTACGAAAAAAAGTCACACATCTTGAAAGAGCTACATGGCAGCCCATCTGCATGGTGATAGGTATCTCATACTTCTTTCATATTCTACACTAGCTCCCTACTGATTACAGAAAACAACTCAAAGTCTGTGTCTTCAGACACAGTCTGTTTCTCCTGTGTCTTCAAAAACAATACTCCTATGGAACTTTCCCTTTTTACCCAGAAGATTATCCACCTCTCCCTATCCATGAGCTCCAGTGCTTGAATTCCACTCATTCCATGACACTGTACACCAAAGAGGAGTTCAAGTATATGGCACAATGGTGTTTGTGCAGATGCTGAACACAGATGTGAGAACTTATGCCCACCATTTATGGAAAAAAAACCCAAAAAAACCCATGTAAATATAAGCTGCTTTTGAGCTTTGATCCTCCCTTTCTAACTTCCTGAGCTAGTAAGCAGAGACAGTTTTTCTTCATAAATACAGATTTGTGTGCCAGCATGTCACTGTGATGGGCTGGATCAGCAGGTTTTCACATTCCTGAGATTCAGGTACAACACCAAGTTAACTCTTGACTTTTGAAATAAAGAATTCAGTGCTTATTCAATATGAGGACATGAATGTGGTTCACAACATCAACATACCTGCTCTTCTAACAGAAATTACAACTCCGACTAAATCCACTTCAGCACATGGTGGCTGAAAAGAAGGATCCAACAAACTGGTGAATTCTAGAGCCTTTCTTGGAAAGAAAATCTGTACCAGCATCTCCTGTGATACCTGATGAAACACAAAACTTCATTATTTACCACACTTACAGAGTGTGACACATTTTAATGATGCACCTTTATGCACCTAAAGCACTTACTGAGAGCTGTAGATACTGAGTTTTCTTGGTGGCTGTTAACTGGATGTGGGTGGAGTCTGCCCTGCCCCTGGACTGGGACGCTGACAGCTGGAAGATCCTGTAGCGAGCGCCTTCCTTCAGCAAGGAACACACGTCGGGCAGCGGGCGCCAGATACTCACTACTGCTCCTGACAACAGCACAGAAAGCTCAGTTTCCTGCTCAGTAATACTTTGGAGGCTTTTAAACAAAATGAATCTACAAAAAATCCTTTCCAAAAGCCCTAAACCAAGAATCAAACTGGAAATATTAACATGTAAGCTAAAATACTGTTGGAAACTCCTCAAATCTACCTATGCTGGCCAGTTACCACATTTAGTTAGAAGTTTTTTATAATTTTTCAAGCACTGACCTTTATGTTTTTCTTGCTTTCTGTAGTCTACCACATATAATCTCCATACTGCAGACACATCCCTTTTGTAACAACCATTTTCTTCCTGTTCTGCTGACTCTAAAGCCTTCTTGAATTGTTCCTGCAACTGAGTTTGTTTTTTGTCGTTCATCAGCTGCCTGTAAGCCTTCAAGGCTTTTAACTGGTCATCACTGAGATATCCCTGTAACCAAGAGAAGATTAACTCAGTTATAGTTTTATTAATCAAAAAACCACAAGATTTTTATATAGCCTCTTTCTTGAGTCTTCATCTGTTAGAAGCAATTTATTTCCAGCTGATGCACTACAAGGACTTGAAATGAGGTATATTAAAACAACAGGAGGCAGCAGTGGTACTGCTGGTACTCAGCTGGTGCTCTCTGGTCTGTGCAGAGATTACACTACACACTGTTCTTATGTGACAATTAGTGGGAAGCCTGCTTGAGAGTGCAGAAGTAAGGTGAATATTTAATATAACAGCCAAGCTTGCCTGTTTCATATGAAGACATAGTAGGAAAAATTTCTGGAAGAATAAAGGAAGAGTTTCACTTCTCCTCCAGCTGCTGTTTCTGAGCTGACACAATGATTTACACTAAAATGCATCAAACCCATCACTTTACTGACCAAGCCTTCAAGACCCAGATGTCTGTACATGCAGCTCCAGAAACATGGATACCATTTTATCAAACAAACAAGATCATATGGCTTTATGACAGACAAGGATCCTCACTTGCAAAAGGCAAGGCATGAATTTAATTTTTAACAACTGGCAGGGACTAATCACCTGTATCTTTATTATGAAGGCATAAACACTTAAATATTGTGATTTAACTGGAACAGGGAATGAAGACAATGAAGACAATATAATTATCCAAACAATTCAGTGAACAGCACGCAAGTGTATGAAACTCTAGATCAATGAGGTGCATTAAGTTTTCATATAAGCAAGACAAAGCAAAGTAATAAAATTACAAGTAGCATTAACTTCTAATTGTGCTATATCCTGGATTCTTATACCAAGAGAAAATTACCATCCAAGATAATATTAATCAATTACAACTAACCTTCATTAAGTTTTTTTTCAAAAATTTTAATATTAATTTATTTAGGAATAAGCATGCTGTAGAAGATATCATAAAACAGCAAAACCAAAGAGTAATTTAATGGTCAAATTTAGCATGAGTTATTAAATTTTCATTTATTCCAAAAGCTTTTCAAAATTAACCCACTACCTCCATATAACCAGGATCAGATGCATTCTGAATTGCTTCATAAAGTTCTGCGCCATCTTGCAAATTATGGATTTGCTGTCTTGTGACAATCCGTGATCTTCGTGTTCTTCTACTGGTTCTCTCTGTTGAGAAAAAGCTTTTATGTGGATTACAACCAAAACACATTAAAGTGAAGGAAGAAATAATTATATAAGAAGCACAGTATTACTTAGGCCTTGCCAGAATAAAAATACAAAACACATGTATAAGAATTGATGTATATGTGTGTGTGTGTGTGTGTGTGTGTGTGTATGTATCAGGAAAATACAAGAAGAAAAAAAATCTTATTAATTGCAATACAACGTAGATAGAACATTATACAAACTTTGGGGAAGCCAGTATCAGTGGCTAGGAGGCTAGCAGCTAGAATCAGTGGCTAATATCACTTAGGAGAGCGTGGGAGATTTGATGGGCTGCCAATAACCTTCATAGATACTTGATTACATTTTCTTTATGTACATCACTTGCTCTTCTTCTCATGTAGCAGAGAAGTCTTAAAGACACCAAGATGTGGAACAGCAGGTGACCACAAGCCTTCACACAAAGCTTCCTCAGGACATCAGCTAAATGCCAAGTTAACTTATATTAAACTACTATGTACATCACTTTGCTGCCAGAATTTTGATGAATTCCTTCAGCACAGCAGACCCCTGTGTACAAATTTACCAAACATAAAACAACACACGAGGAGTCATAGCAGTGACGTTTAAGAATTACAAGGCCATCTCTGATTTCAACTAAGAATTCCATGCAGTAATCACTGGCAGAGGTGGACAGTGTCAGCCATTACAGAATTAGAAGATACTGAAGTGGAAGGCACCTCTGGAGGTCTCTGGTCCACCCCCCTGCTCAAGCAGGGGCACCCTATAGAAGGCTGACTAAGACCATGTCCAGTGAGCTTTTTATTATCTCCCAGGATGGAAATTTTACAGCCTCTGTAGGCAACACTGTCAGTCAACCACCATAGTGAAAACGTTTCCTGGTGACCAGAGGGAACTTCCTCTGTTCCAGTTTGTACCCATTTGGCTCTGGACCTGTCACTGGACACCACTGAGAGAAGCCTAGCTCCATCTCTGCACTGTCCTTCCAGGTATTTAAGTACATTGATCTGATGTCCCTGAGCCTTCTCCAAGCTCAATTGTCCCAGCTTTCTCAGATTTTCCTAGGTCAGATGCTCCAATTCCTTAAACACATTAATGGTCCTTTGCTGTAGTATCACCAGTGTGTCCATATCTCTTTTAGAGTGAGGAGCTCAGAACTGGACATGGCATTCCACATGTGGCCTTACCAGTGCTAAACAGAAGGGAAGGATCACCATCTTAGACCTTCTGGCAACAATCCTCAACTTATCCACCAGGACCCCCAGGGCTCTTTCTGCCAAGCTGCTTTCCAGATGGGTGGCCCCCAGCATGTATTGGTGCATGTCACTGCTCCTCCCCAGGTGTAAGATTTGCAATTTGCTTTGTTGAACTTCATGAGGTTCTCGTCAGCCTATTTCTCCAGGTGCCAAAATCCCTCTGGATG
This sequence comes from Lonchura striata, assembly GCF_050655825.1. NCBI lineage: Eukaryota > Metazoa > Chordata > Aves > Passeriformes > Estrildidae > Lonchura > Lonchura striata. The sequence goes on from NC_140703.1 coordinate 69,145,603, forward strand.
GCAGCATAATCCTCTAGTGTATCCAGCAATTGTCCTAATTTTCAGCACCAAACCTGCTGTAAGTACATTGCTCCACTCATTACTGAATTGGTTAAAACAGGACTAGACCGAGTACTCATCCCTGGCATACACCAGGAGTTACTGGCTTCCAAACAGACTTTGTGCCACTGATCACCACCCTCTGGGCCCTACTTTTCAGTTTTCAATCCACCTGCCTGCCTGCTCATCCAGCCCATCAGCTTCTCTCTGTGGATCCTAAGGGACGCAGTGTCAAAAGCCTTTCTGAAGTCCAGGTAGACAATGTCACTGCTCTCGCCTCAACTGCCCAAGCCAGTGATTTCATCACAGAACACTGTCAGGTTGGTCAAACTTAACTTCTGCTGAGTGAATCTTTGCTGAATACTCTAAATCACATTTTTATCCCTTTTGTGCCTGTGCTTCCAGGATTATTTGTCCCATCACCTTCTCAAGGATCAGAGAAAGGCTGACTGGCCTGTAGTTTTCTGGGTACTCCTTCCTACCTTTTCTGAATACAGCAGACACATTTGCTTTCTTCCAGTCTCCAGGCACCTCTACCAACCAACTAATGATCATTCAAAGAGGATCAAAAGCAGCCCCACAGACATCAGTCAGCTCCTCCAGCATTCTGAGTTAAGCCCATCATCAGCTATGGATTTACATATGTCCGGTTTGCCTGAGTGTTCTCTAACTTGATCCTCTTCCACCAAGGGTATGTCTTCCTTGCTTCAGAATTTCCCCTGGTCTCTGTGGCCTGGGATTGTCAACCAAGGGCATTCAGTAACTCAGTATTCTCCATGGCCTGTGTCACCACAGTCCCTGTCTCACTGAGCAGCTCCACTGACCTGAGTATCCACACAGTCATGCAATTATTCATGAGGAAAGAGATGCTCAGTCTTGGTGTTCAGGTCTACTGAGATACATCCTAGCAGTGCCCGCCTCTGGGTGAAATCTTACAGTGTCACGTCCCTGAGGGGAATGAAATTATGAATTCTGCAATTTTGTAGCATTTCCCTGAGAATCATCTCATGGATAATTTTTTAGTGGCCTGCCTACCAATATGTTCAAAAGGTGTTTCCTAGAGAGCTGCAAAGCCATGCAAATAAGCATAAAACCATTTTGTACCAAAAGGTCTTGACACACAGGAAGCAAAAACCTGAAACAGCACAAAACAAAAACAACAATAAAGAAAACAACCCAAAATCCCATCTCTTCTTCTTGATCACCAGAGATTTTTGACAATTTCTTTAGCCTTTTCTGAAAACATCAAAATGTTTTTCTATTCTTTTTAAGTTCTGAAAGAATGAAAGCTTTACCTTCATGCTTTTCATATTCTGCTTGAATTTTTGCAAACAGAGCTTCCAATTTCTTTTGCTGATCCTCTGCATGCTTGGCAGCTTCCCTTTCTTCCGCTCGGCTATTACGAAAAACATAGGAACCAGCTGATGTCTTTTCCATCCACTGAAATGAAAAGATTAAAACTAAACCCAGACTTTTAAAAAAATTATTTTTAACGTTATCTAGCTTCTCTTTCATACTCACTGTTGAGCAAAAATGCTTTAAAAATGAACAGGCAGCAGACTTTAAGTTCTTCCAGTATAACAGATAAAAGGCAAAACCCTATAGGATTGGTTGGTAACTTGTCAAAGACATGCAGAACAGAGCAGTATCCAAAACCAGATGATTTAAAGCTGAAGAAAACATAGCTTCAAGTAGTGGGTATCAGTGTTGTAATTTAGATGATTAATGGATACCACTGGTAGATTCATTAAGATACAAACCAGCACACTCAATGCTGAAAAATACACCAGACTGCATTCTACCCAACTTGTCTTTCCACATCAGCTGTACTTTCTGTTTTAACACCCTGGATTAGATGCTGTAAAAGAACTATGATATAGTTCTGCAGATGCTCCTAAACCTTTTCTGCCTAAGATGATTCCATAGCCTTGTCCACAACCCTACCAGAACTGGCTTGCCTGATTTGAAGAGGCCAGTGAGCTAAATGAGGAGATCCATGGTTGTTCCCTTCCCATTTTCTGCACAGTTCTGTCTTCTCCTTTGCACTGGCTCTAGCAGTGACTCAGCAGACTGTATCAGATTGGTAATTAAATAGACAAGCAGTTCATTGTGTGTTCTTAATATTATTATTAGTTACTTTTTCCTAGTTTAATGAATTAAGTTACCTAAGTAACAGGACCAGGTGATCTCCAGGTTTAGAACAGATAAGCAGCAAGAGTGTATAGTGAAAGCAAGATAAGGAAAGGTTGCAGAACCAATCCTTATGAGGCAATGAATTGTTGAAATAGGCTCGACCTACCTCATTAATTGCACATCATGTATTTCCTGCATTACTCACAGTTTGACACCTTTAATTAAGGTTACTGTGATTCCCACACTCCTTGACTCTTGAGGTAAAATGAGACGGACAGCCCAAATTTTATAATTTTGGCATGTTTGAGCAAGAGTCTCAGTGTTTAATGCAGAAAAAAGTACATCAATCTCTTGACATAGCCAGATATGAAGAAGCATTTTCCTCCCCAGCCTGGAAACCATTAACTGTGATGCAGTTACAGATTACAGTCCCCTTTCTGAGAACTATATAAATGTTTGTTCTACCAGGCAGCTCATACAATAAGTGTTGCAATTTCCTCCATTAAAGTAATGATATAAATAGCAAAGTAACGATCCAAACCAAATGTTGCTAGTACCTTTGCAGAATTCATTCTACATCCACCAACAATAATATAATACCTTAGTAAGAAGGCAATGAAAAAAAGTATCCTAGATATACATGCCAAGTATAACCTGCTCTGAGAAAAGCTAATAAAATATGAAAATTACGCTCTGGTTAAACTGTTTACATTAAAAGAACTGATTACTAAAAGAAATATTGTTTCATCATTTATAAATTCATAAAACCAAGTAGTTGCAGTGAAGTCTGATGGCATTTAAAACGTCTGGACAGCAAGTAGTATTTAAAAGATCTCAACTCTGTTTTACAGCATAATTACACACCGTATTTTTAGTAATATAAAACTTACACAATACAGTCAGCTACATGTAAGAAAAAGTAATCCTACCAATGCTTAGAAATATGTAACATTTTGTTAATATGTTAATAATAAAACAAGTGCTGTACTTTTTCTGTACGGAAACTGAAATTCAGTTCTTTACAGAATTGAAATTCAATTATTTCTGGCTTTTTGAAGCTGAAAGCAAAGTCAACTAAAGGATACTGAACACAAACTTATTACAGCAGGATGCTCTAGTCCTGAAATACTAAATACATGTGCAATGCAAGAACCACTCCTGTGTATTTTACACATAACAGTATCTCAAAAAAAAAAATTGTAACTCTCTATATTGTGTCTTTGAGGAATTATAGCAATTAATTAATATAATTGAGATCTCATAGAACCTTGCTAGATTCATAAAATGCTTTCACCATACCTGAATAGGGTATGTTCTTTGAATAACCACATCAATACACCCCACTGCACCGCCCTCACTGTAAAGTGATGACAAAGGCACAGGGAAAGGTCTGGGATCCCGATGAAATCCTAGTTTTGTGTACCATCGCACACGGCGAGTGCTGTTCGCTGAGATCTGAGCAAGGGAAATAGTACATGAGAAACTGTCACTGCTGTAAGTTATAGCAAAGTTCTATCCACCTTATTTTATCTACAGGAATATCTACATATCTATTTTCAGACTAACCTCACTAAGAATATATCACTTTTGCACCTGAGCAGATCACATTTTAATTTAAAGATTTCCCTTCACACTGAAGACTGTATTTTAAACAGAGTCTAGAAATCTGATAAGTTACAATTCTCTGGGAAATGAGAATCTGTGAGACAACCCATTGCTTTGTACCAGAGGAGCAATTTCAGTATTATGTTGAAACTTCACCCTCTTTAAAATTAAATCTCTTTAACTAACCTCTAATGAACCAAGGCCCTCCCTGACCAGTTCATCCTCTCATGACTTGGTTCCCCCCATTCTTCCTCCAACTTCTATATCGCCTGAGATGGATAAATACTTCTTTGCAACTTGGTGTTTAACCAAAGTAAGGAGCTGGAGCTGCCAAAGCACATAGCAAAACTTGGTAGAATTTTATACTACAAACTTCTCTTCCAACTTTACAAATTTGCTTACTGAACTTCAGCAAAGCTCCATCTGTTTGTAAAACCCCAATAACTTTTCCTCTTTACAAAATATGGCTCAATTAAGTAGCATTTATAACATCTCTCTGTCACATCCAATCAAACAGAAGATTTTATTTACCTTTAACATAAGGGAATCTGGGGCTTCCAGTGGCGTACATCCATTTTGAGGACCAACAAGTTCTGCTCCATGCACTATGATCTTCTGACCAACAGTCAGCTGCCTTCTATCTAAGAAAGCTTTGAGAGGTGGATCCAGAAGAGCTCTGATCCCATACCAGCCATCAGTAACTTCAATTAAAGCTGCTGCTTTTTTACTTTCCATGTTCTTATTGCTACTGCTAGGAGATACAACTGTGTTCAGCGATATGATTTTGGAAATACACAGTACAAGTGTTTTACCTGCTGCATCATCTCTTTCCATTATCTTTTTGATTGCCGATCGTTTACTTTTGTCAACTTCCAAATCATACCTACAAAAAGGAATTTGTGCTTAGTTACAGCAAACAAAATCCATCACATTGTTTTTCTTTAAACACAATTGTAGCAAACAGTTGGTTACTCAATCTACATGATTAAGCACCACTGTAGCAAATCAAATGTTTTCTACACTTTTGCAGGTAACACACACTATGTTTTTAATACCGCTGTGTGTAAGTTTAACAATACAAGCATTCTGCTAAGTAATGAGTGCAAGGTAGATGTGCTTATTTTGTAATATTGACGAACCAGAAAGCACACAGTAACACAAATTACAGCTCCCAATATATTGCTATACACATACCTATATTTCAACTGCAACAGGACCATTTCTGGCGTCAAACATCTGTTAGCAAATTCATGTGGGAAAGACACTTCCATGGCTGCCAATTTCCATACAATCCATCTGTAGTGATTGTAAACCCAGGCCTCTGTTATTAGATTGGGGTCCACACCAGGAGTGTCAAGGAGGGCTCTGCATATAAATTGTTAATAAATGAACCTGAAATCCACTGCAAATTTTGACTTGCCTATTTTTCAGACTATTTACATCACTGAAAAATTTCCAGAAATTTTCCAAACTGACTTTGCTTTCCTTAATGGTCAGTGAGGATCAATCACTAGCAACATGAATCTACATAGAAAATTCACAATCCTATAATATCTTTATTTACGCCAATGGAGGTGTACTAAAAATGCATAGTAAAAAACCAGCAGTCAGAGGCTTTAAAATACCACTATGTTGGATTTATTCTAGGAGACAAGAGAATTGCTATCTCATAAATAGCATAGTTGTCCCAAGTTCATAAGCAACAGTACCTGTAAAACTCCTTTTTCCCAGCTTTTCCCTCATCTGTAGGTATTAGCCATCCTCCATCAGCAAGATGCATTCCATTTCCAGCTAACAAATACTCCTTACTGAAAAAGTCCTTGATGAGAAACTGGAAAGATTCTGCATTTGTGCTGTTAACTTGTATACACTGTTTTGAAACACCATATGTGTATAGCTGAAAAAAATCAGATGGAAAAGACAAAATAATGACAATACAGTGAGAATTTAACAGAGAGTTTAAATATCCAATCTTATTAATTCAGATTAAATATTTATTTAAGGTTGAGACTGCTTTTGTCTGACCTTGCCATTTCATACGTAAACCATGGAAAATGGATGATCCCCAACAACTGTTTTAGCAGAACAGCATCACAGTGTTCTTTGAAAGTGTTTAAAAAAATTAAATAGGTTTTGTACTTTCACAGTACCAAAAGGAAGAGCATATTCATATAGATTTACCTAAGCTTAAATGCTTTTCATGTGCATTTTAATTGGTGAATTTTTTTTCCTGTTTGATTATAACACTAGAGATTTATGACCTTTATTATTTGGAATAGTCTTAAAAGTGGATATATGCCACTTAAATACTGTAGCAACTGGTGTAACAGCTACTGTAAATAACCTAAAAACTGAAAAATTTATCTATTCAAAAGCTACTGAGTTTTTATTTGCTAGTTTTGAGAAACAGATGTGAGACTGAAAATACAAAGATATCAGTATACCTCTTCTGTAGAATAAAAGCTAGGAGATTTCTCTTCTACTGCAGTTTTCAGAGAGATTCTGTTGCTGGCAGATGTTTTAATGACATAAAGAGAGCCTGGCTGTGAACGAATATTTTGCCTATATTTCTTTTTAATTCTCATTTCCTGCAGATCTCTGGCACAGCGGAGATTTGTCACCATCCTGGCCATAGCTGCAAATTAAAAAAACCCAAATCATCACAACGTTTTAAAAGCATTATCAAATAAAGATATACAGTGATGCTGTAGCAGATTCAGAGCAGCATTTTTTCTGTGCTACTCTGCAGATTTTTAGGAACTACAGGTCTAAATATTAAAAGTTTAATGCATTTAGAAAGCAGTAATTACTGAAGGCATTTGAATATTTATATAAAACAAATTACATATCCATATTAATTTTATAAAAGCCCCTGAATTAAACTTCCATCCACATATTTTTCTCATATGAAGACTGAACTCAGTCTTCATAGAAAACTCCAAATGGAAAGAAATTAGTTGACGACTGCAGAAATCCTTAATCCTGAAATTTTGGCCTGTTACTGCAGGATCTAATTCTGCAAATACTCATACACCTGTTCAAATATACAGAAGTCCTTCTGAAAAAAAATCCGGATTATTTGATTGTAAATTATAGAAGTAACCAAAAAAAACAGAGCATTCAAGAGAGCTTAGAAGGCATAAATCCACATTTTTAAGTCAAACAGTTGAGCATTCAAAGTCTGCCTCTTTAACAAGGACACAATCAACCATTTATATGGCTAAGTCTACATTTTAATTAGAAGACAGAATGAAAACAAGCTCCTATAAAAATGATTGAAGTATAGCAAGGCTAATCTGAGGTTCCTAGATTATTTTATCTATGAGGTATATAAGAAAAATCTAATATCAAATGAAACATAAGTTGTCTGTTTCTAAGCATTGTGTGAAATATTTTCCTTTTCTCAATTAACTTTGACGATAAACAGTATATGCTCTTTTAAGAGTGCAATATTAGGAAAATAGTAATTTCCTAATTTTCCTGCCAAAATAAAAAAAGCCTTAAAATGAAGCTTCCTTTATTAAAAAAAAAAAAAAGTCTGCAAATTATACAAAAACCCCTAAAGAATCAACTCTGATAGATAGTATTCACAATAGTTAAGTGAGTAAAATCTGAAAATACCTAAATTGCCATTTTCTAGGTCAGTGTCTGCTGCATGCTGGACACAAGGCTGCTGATCTTGAGGGTCAGCAGTATTTTGTTCAGTTCTGATCTGATTTAGTTCCATCTCTTTGTTCATACTTTTGCTGATGGGTGAGTCACATCTGCTGCTGCTGCCTTGTTCGCTTGTAGAAAATGTCAGCTTGGTTTTGAAGGGTGGAATAAAAGTTTTAGCAGCTTTGCCAGATTTGTACAAACTTCTCGTTTCTTCACTCTCTTTTGCCGAGGCCTTACAGGGAGTGGAAACCCCTGCAGCACTATCTGAAGAGTGCCTGAGAGCACAGTGCTGAAAAATGGCAGGTTTAGACTGGAATCCTCTCAAATCTTGATCTGGCAGGGTAAGGGTAGGATTCTTGACTTCTTGTCGTTCTTCAGTTGACCTACAGAAATGAAAACATTTAAGCATACAGGTTTCATCTTCCTGACAAAAATCTTTGTCAGGAGTTTTGTATTCTTAATTTAGTAATACAAAATTTCAATTCTGTATCAGTAAAAAGACAAAATATCAATCCTTGATATTTAAGAAACAGAATACTTCTTTCTATTGAGAAAAGACACAGTATAATAGGGTATAGTTTGTTTATCATCTACTATAGATATATATAGCATACACTAGATCTACTGCAGCAGCATGCGTTATATGGTAACTTAGTATTTTTGTCATAAAATGATTAGCCTTTCATGAAGTTGGGTAGTAACTCAAAAATTTCTCACCCAAAAGGCTGACAAGTTATGGGTTTTAAAGGCACATGGTACATAAATTTTCTTCTGTCTTTAAAAATGCCTGTAAGATAGTAAGAAAAAAAATGTTTGAAATGGCACATTACATAGAAATTTATAGCACATGCTTTATCTATATTAATGATATATAGAGAAGTCTTCAGAGTTTATATAAACAGCTTTATTTATTCCTGCCCCCAAAAATGTTTTTTTAAACATCGTTCCAGAGAGATCTAAAGATTAAGTACTCACAATGCTGAGCTCTCAAGAGTTTATGTTTGTGAGCCAGCAAGATATTTTTAGGCTCCTGAAAGGGTAATGTTTATCATGTATTTAACTCCAGGTAAGCTCACCATTCATTTAGAACTCTTTCAGCAACTTTTATTCTTTTATTTGACACTACAACAGAAAAAGGCACATTTGCACAAACTCCTCCTTCCATTACTGAGGGACATGCTTATCTTGGAATTATCAATGTAACTAAATAATATCTGCCTGGAATGTAAACCCATTTGTGCTATGCCCTTAGGGTGCAAAGAGGAAGTTTCATATCAGAAGTAATTATATAGTAAGTATATCACCAGTAAGTTTCTACACAAAGTTAACCAATAAAATGCATTCCTCCTATTGAGTCTAGAATTTGAGATTTAGGATTGTGAGAGAGCGGGTAAATTCCTCCAGAACTGGAAATTAAGCCAGAGTTCTTGCAGAAGGAATATATTTAGAGTCTATGCAATAAGGCAAATCATTAATCACAAGATTTCAAGTCTGCAGGGACATTACCACAGCACCTTGCCTGAATTTCCATGACTACATTGATAAATGCAGTAGTTAAGTAAACTTATTATATGTTATGTTATTGGAAATTGAAGAATTCTCAAGATACCAACTGACACTGGACTACTGCTTAGAACACAAGATGACTAAAATTACCATCAGGGGTGCTTTTAGAAGCTTTCAAAGACCTGGGGGAATTCTTTGTTCTGTTAAATTCAAGCAGAAGCTGCCTCTTAATTGGAGGTTCACCTAGAATAAAAACACAAAAGTTTTAAAAGTGATGTACCTTTCAAGTTCAGTTTCTTATCAATTGGCACAACACAACTGTAATTTCTAAATAAAACACTGAAGTCAAAGCAAGCAGATGTAAGAAGTTTTCAGGTCATGTGCCTTAAATGGCCTTTTCAAACACAGAGCCACCTCACCACAAATTGCAGAAGTTTCTCCTGTACAGAATGACTGCATATTGTGCTACCAAGAGTGACAACAAAATCCCACATAATGAAGCCTGTTATTAAACTTTTGTGATCAGTAATTCTTTTCCACCCAAAATGAAGTCTGTAAGCACCACAGCTCTCAGACTGCACTTCACTTGTATCTCTCTTTAGACTTTCAGTAACTCAAGAGTCCCTCCAAACTTTTAAGATTAACTCATCTTTTACAGAAACTGTAACTAAGGTCAGGGTTCAGCTGTGGCACAGCTATTTCAGTCTGGATTGGTAAGAGTCCTACCCTGGCTTTTGCCACCTACCCAAACTTTCCAGCGCTAGCCTGCCTGACTCTTGCACCTGAACCTGTGCAGCCAGGCAGGGACTCTGCTGCAATCTCCCCTTGCACAGGGAGTTTCCAGCTAGCCCAGGTTCCTGAACTGGTCTGTATTTCTGCACAAGCATCAAGTACCAACACTTCAGCCCTAGACAGACCAGTTTCAGAAGGCAAGAAACTACATTTAAACCAACAACTATTTTTCATATCAGACTAGCAATCTTGATACAAGCAAAACATTGTCCTCACCTACAATGCACAAAAAGGTGAAAATTGAAATACTGGTACTAATTTTTCAAAGAAAAAACACTAGATTTGTACAGAGAGGAAGAAAAAGTCTGCTCAGAGAGAAAACGAATAGCAGCTTTCTTCTGAAAGCTTACAGTAAAACAGCAAACCTGTACATGTTCAAAATTACTAATCACAAATTTAGCTTCTACTGTGCATATTTAAGTCTGGACAGAATGGATGAACTAGCCTGCAGCAAGAAGAGTTTTTGTCAGACACCTAGAGAAAGAACTTGAATGTTTCTGTGAGCTAAAAATCAACGTAACATGCAAAAAATCCCCCAAAACCTAAACCAATCCACTATGTAGAAATATGGAGTTGAACATCTGTAAGATAAAATACCTACCAAGTGAGTTGTTTTCTTCAAGGTGCCTCTTCCCAAAGGTCTTAGTTTGGAAGTTTTTATCTGGTCTGCCACTGAAGGTCTGCACAGCATTAATTTGTACTCCAGAACTGGAAAAACTGTCTTCCATAAAAGCTCTTGCACTTTCTGCAGCTTCGACTTCCAAGTAATTTTTTGGACTTTGGAGAAGATTACTATTAATTTCTGCTTTAGCAGTAGCACTGCATGAAATTGCTTCAGAGTCTGTTTTTGACCACAGATTCAGCTGCCCTTTTCCAAAAGACTCGGTTTTCGCTTGCTGGAAGTTATTTTTAAATGATGCTAACTGCTTCTTTTTCTGATTGTATGGTGTGTGCTCAGGCATTTTGACATGGTGAGTGCTTGGAAAATACTTTATTTCCTGAGGGCAGATGCCTTTAAAGTCAGAGTCTTGATTGCAGCTGTTTTTAGTTTTGAATTCTGAGATCACCTTATCTGTTAAAGATTCTACACGTTGACCACTGTCTTTAATTGAATTAAGCTGATCTGTAGTACAAAGCCCACTACTCAAAAAGTAATCAGATTCTTCTAAAATTGCCTTTGCTTTTTGATAGGCATCTTTTGAAACTTTTACCTGCTTTCCACTAGCAGTGCTGAAGCCAAAAGCAGAATCTGAAATCAGTTCAGGGCTGGTATTTTCTTCCCCTTTTGATGATACTACCTGCATTTCCCTAGGTAGTACTTCAATGTGCATTTTAGACTTTTCAACATCTTCCTCAACTAAAGATGCTTCTTGTACATGTGGTGAATGACTACCTTCCATTTCAGAAAAGAGCTGTCTAGCTTTCCTGAGTAACTCTTCTGAAAGCTGTACAGGCTTTCCACTTGCTGTACTAAAAAATCCGAAATGGCTTGTAGAAGCATCTGATGGCTTTATTTGCTTATTTGGAACAAAGTGCCCTAAAAGCTTACTATTCTGCTCAAAGGATTGCTTCGGAGAATTTGAAACAGACTTTGCATCTGCAGATGTGCTTCTTTCTTGGTGACTGTTTTCATCAGCACTTGCGTTTACTTTAATAAACTCTTTACTAGTTGTAGCATTAAAAAAATTAGCAGAATTAGGACACTCAGTGTGAAGGACTACAGATGAATTTCTAGCAATTTCTGTTTGATTCCTTCTTGAATTAGGCTCAATGTCATATTTTACAGCCTCACTGCAGTCTTGAAACATCTGTCTTACACTTGCTAATGCACTTTCTGAAACAGACACAGCTTTCCCTTTTGCTGTGCTAAACACGGTTTGTTTCAGATCACCCCTTTGCTTTTCAACCTTAAGTGTTGTTTCTTTTAACCTGTTAAAATTAGTTTCCTCTTCAAGAAGACTGACTAGTGTCTGGTTTTGGCAAGCACTGTCAATAGTGTCTGTGAAGCTATTTTTATCAGCAGCAGGTTCATTTAAATGTTCTAAGTTGAATTCTTTACTGTCACCATTCATGTAAGAGCATCTACTTTTTGAATCTAAAAGGAGCAATTGATCGCCTTTATTGTTGCTCTCCTCAACAAATAAAGTATTTTTTGTACCTCCAGGCACACAGTTATCTTTGACATCATGTGGTACCTTTATTAAATGCAGAGATGCAGCAGAGTGCACAGGAAAATCATGTGTGTTTTCCAAATCATCCCTCTTTCCTGGTGAGTAGTCCACCATTTTCTCTGCAAGGAATTTTCCATCTTCAGACAAATGAGTTCTACTTAAAGCATCAATCTTCTGTCCTTTAAGGGATTCTAATTCTGATTTTCCTGGTCTGATATCAGCTTTTTTATGCATATGTGAAGTTACCAAACTCCCTTCACAAGCAGGATCAAGAATCACAGCATGTTTAATAGGACTGCTATCTATTGCCTGATCTCCAAGCTCTTCAGCAACAAGCTCTTCATTTAAATTGAGTTTTTCCGAGTCACACTGAGCAATGCTTTCAATACATAAATCACAGTCTTTAACACAGTTCTTGCCACATTTCCTTTTCTTGGTGAGAGTCTCAAAATTGTCATTTCCTACATCAACATCTGCAAAAAACTGTTCTGCTTTAGCCAAAAATCCATCAGCAATTGCTATTTTCTTGCCACTAGCAGTACGAAAACCAGTCAGATAACTCCCTTCCACTTCATTTTCCCCCATGTTTACCTCTTGTTCAAGAGGTATTTGAGAATGATGGTAAGAACCTATTTTTATTCTGCTTTCATTCACTAGCAGGTCCTTATCATGACTGGTGTCTTCTTCCATATTTTTACAATCTGTTTTTTCTTTATCAGAGTTCTCCAAAACATTTACGTCTCCTTCTCTGCACTGTACACTGAACAAGGACAGAGAATAATCCAAAGCTGCATCAGGAATGGATATATCACCACCAGCTGGAGTCTGAAGTTTTGGTGACAAACATTCATTTTCCTTTCCGTCTTCTTTCTGCTTAGGACACTGGTTTTCCATTCCGTATGATGTACTTAAACTGTGTTCTTCTACAGTTGTAATAGCGTCTTCTAGACATGTTACATCTAATGAGTGGTCTTGCAAATTGCCTTCATCATCCCCTCGATTTAAAATTTCTTTGGAAGTTTTATAATTCTGCTTATGATTTTTAGTGGATAATAGGCTGTTGATAATGTTAATACTATCAAAACTAACATTTTCAGTATTATTTACTGATATTTTTGTCTTGTTTTCCATATTCTCCTTGAATACTGTACTAGTTTGTTCCTCATTTTTATTCTGTGCATGGTAGGAGACAGAACCTGTGTGGGAAACAGCATTAACACTTTTGAAATCTGAAACATGAACAGTTTTTTCTTTGCTTTCTTTTGTCAGGCATCTGGAAAAATTACTGTTAGAAGACATAGATCCATTTGAATTGTGACATCTAGTAGCAGTTTCAGAAGATTTGAACAAGTAGTTATCATCATCCAAGTCTCTGAAGAGCTCTGCAGACCTGCTCAAAGCTGCTTTTGAAATATTTATTTTTTTACCTCCAGCTGAAGTAAAGCCTATGAAATTAGAAAAGCTGTCCTGCTTAGCTATGGGAAAGCTCTCATCAGATCTTCTACTTTCATTTATGTCTAAGTCAGTAAAAGTAACTTTTTTATCATTTTTGTGGAAAAACACTGCATTTTCTTTTTCATTTTTCACCAATTCAGTGTCTTCATTTGTGTCTTCCTCCTGAGCACAATACTTGTCATTTTTTACTTGATTTTCCAATTCAAAAGTGCTACAAACCCCCACATCTTTCCTTGTTTCAGAAATATTTTCTACATTCTTTGTTCCATGTGTTTCTACAGTTTCTAATTGGTGCAAGTTGTGACTTTGTATTGCATTACTTTGCTTTCTGAACTGTGTAAATTCAAACTGACTACCTGTTTCTTCCAAGATACTGGAAAGTTCAGCAATTTCAGCTTCTTGGCTTGCTGTCAAGGTATGATTTGATTCTTTCAAGGCTTGTGGAGTTCTAGGAAAGTTTTTACACAAGCTAACTTTATGTGGAGTAAACTGTGTATGCCTGGGTTCAAGAAAACTTGCCTGTGAATCTGAAGAATCAGATAAATTACTCCCCAGCTTGCTTTTTGAATCTGAGAATAGCATATTTTCCTTTTTAACTTGATGTGAAAAGTTTCTGACTCTTTCCATGGAAGAGGCTCCAAAGCATTCATTTTCAATATCCTTGAACAGCATTCTGCCTTTTGCTATACTGGCTTCAGAGAATTTAATCTGTTTATTGGAGGCAGTCTGAAAGCCACTGAAGCCCAGATTCAAACTGCATGCATTAAGATTCACTGATGATTCCCCTTTACATTTTAAGTTCTTGTTAGGCATTTTTCTGGAATACATAGGTGCTACTTGTTTATCTTCCACAGCAATTACTTCATTTAAAGAATTATTATCTCCACAACCTAATAATTCTTTAGAAATGTCTACAGGTACATTACTGAATGCAGCTGCTTGAGGGCTTTTGCTGTTTTCAGCTGGCTTTGGGTCTTCACTGTTGGCTACATCCTCTGAAAAGGCAGCTGCATCTGTTTTCTCCCCTTGTTTTAATACAG